>NC_041753.1:13799915-18599915 GCF_004115215.2 Ornithorhynchus anatinus | reverse complement strand
AGGTTGTCCCACTTGGGGGTCACAGTCTTAATCCCCATTTTACAGATGAGGTAACCGAGGCCCACATAAGTGAAGTGACTTACCCAAGGCCACACAGCAGACAAGTGGCAGAACCAGAATTAGAACCCATGTCCCCTGACTCCCAAGCCTTGCCACTGCTCTTGCCACTGGGCCATGCTGCTTATGGCACAGAAAGGGTGAGAAACTGACTGGTTCCATCACACCTTGCGAAATTCAAGAAGGTCTGATTTGGGGGAGGGTGGAGAGAACAGATAGTGTAATACACAGCCCCTGAAAAATGTGGTTACTCAAAACTGTGTACCTTGTCTGCCCCTCTAGACTGTAAACTCCTTGTGGGCAGGGAACATGTCTACCAACTCCATTGTACTGCACTCTCCCCAGCACTTAGTACAGTGTTTTGCAAACAATAAGCACTCAATAAATACTATTGATTGACAGCCAAATTCTTAGCATGTGAGCTTCGTGTGGGACAGGAATTATGTCCAATCTGATTATCGTGCATCCACTCCAGAATTCAGCACAAAGAGCTTAATAAATATACGATAAACATATCGAACACAGAAAATGGATGTGAACACTCAAAATTTATGGTTCAGGAGGTAAACATATAACAATAGTACTATTTGTTAAACACTTACTATGTGTCAAGCACTGTTCTAAACGCTGAGGTATGTACAAGTTAATCAGGTCAGACACAGTGCCTGTCCCACATAGGGCTCACAGTCTAAGTAGGAGGGAAAACAGGAATTGATTCCCCATTTTGAAGTTGGGGAAACTGAGGCACAGAGAAGTTAAGTGATTTGCCGAAGGTCACAACAGACAAGTGGCAGAGTTGGGATTACAAACCACGCCCTCTGACTCCCAGGCCCAGGTACTTTTCTCTAGGCCACACTGCTTCAAATGTTGCCTCAATTACTATGAACTTTGTTCTTTCAAGAATTGAGTGATGGTGTGGATTTTAGGGGCGGAATCCATATGATGGTATATCTTTCAGTTATCATAGTTTAGCTTCCCTCCATGTTTGGAATGGATTTAGCTCTAGGAGAGGTTAGGAACAGTCTCTGGCTCTAGACCACATTGTGAGAACTGGGAGCGCTTGTCCAGAATATAAAGCTGGTAAAATGGGAAAAAGCAGGAAAAGGAAGAGGGCTGAAAGAGGTGAGCAGAAAATTTCCATCACATTTAATTAATGGGACAAGCCATTCCCTAACCTAGTCAATGTACCTATCATCTTTCCATCTGCCCATTCATTCATAATTCCGCATAATAGAGCAAAACCCTGGAAAAAAGATAGCTGGAGTGTCTAATACTAGGATATGTGTAATTTTAATGTTTGAAAACACTGTTTCCAAAAGATGATTTATTCAATCAACAAGATGGCCAAAACACTCTAATTTACACAGTGCTAGACTTGCCATAAAACTAAACAGTTACGTTTTAGAAGAAAAAAAATTGAGCAGTAGTTATCGTCACTGGCTCACACCATGATTAATCAGATTCTGAGTATCTAGTATCGTGCTAAGCCTCCTGCCAACCCACTCAAGGGGTAAGTAAACTGTGTGATTGACTGTTCAGACATACAAACTGTTAAATTGTCCCTTTTAAAGAATGGTCAATTCTATATTTAGATAACTAACAACTCACTGCATCAAAACCAAATTTAATACACTCATAACTTGGATATCACTCTAGAACTAGTAAAATATAAGCTTTATTGACAATAAAGCAATGTTTATTGCTGTATATATAACTTGGGTTTATACAGTACCTTGACAAGCTAGAGCTCCATGTTGAGTAACTAAGTACTTCATGCACAGATCACATTTTATAAAGTTATATATATTTTACTAACATGAGCTGTAAAATGCAGACCTCATTCTGTTACAATCCATCCAGTAGTGAGCAAGAGGGTAAATAATAAATGGGATTTTGAGAGGCATTGAAAATTCTATCCACATGAACACTGAACTTCTAGGAAAGTTGCCTACTTGTCTACCTCTTCTAAAACTTTTATCTTGTATTTGGTTTGGCTAGAGCCTAAACTTACAGTAAGTAACTTGCTTTTCTGAGGTTAACCATTATAGAATTTGTGTATTAAAGGCAAAAATTATTGCAGAGGGTGCTAGAGCTTTAAAAGAGCTCAAACAACCCTCAAACAACCTTCCCTCAACAACCCTCAAACAAACAATCCTTCCAACAGCTCAACTGTCAATCAATCCCTTCCCTATCCCTTAAATTGCCCAAAGCTCTCATCAGTTTGCCTTGCTCAAACTCTCAATAAGTGAAGTGGGCTAGGCCCAGAAACTTCATAAACTCAAACACGAAGAAAGTAATTTCAATGTTGTAAATGATTTTGACACCTCAGTCGAGCTAATACTAAAACTAATCCCCTAATTTGCACCATTATGCCTTTTGAATATTCAGAAATAATCAGCAGTAAGGTGTTTAAAAATCTGAGAAGCTGCTGCATTGCCTCCAATTAATATGCGAATTAGTTTGCGGGAAGAAATCCTTTGACTGAGCTTCCCCAATTTCAGGGAATTGTAAATTCTTGCATATGTTTGTTCTTTACAGTAGAATCAACTGGATAATAGTAACAATTATGGTACTTGTTAAGTGCTTACCCTGTGCCAAGCACTGGGGTAGATACAAGATAATCAGGTTGGACACAGTCCCTTTCCCACAGTGTGCTCACAGTCTCAATCCCCATTTTGTCTTGTCTTATGCCATCGAGTCGTCTCTAACCCATAGCAACTCCATGGACAAATCTCTCCCACTCTCCATCGGCAATCGTTCGGGTAGTGTATCCATAGAGTTTTCTGCTGTAGCTAAGGTGGTCTGCTGTGGCATTGGTTGTGACTGTGGGACTCTGAACCCTAGGAAACCTGAACCCCTGCTCCTCTAGCCACAGTACTGCACTGCATTTTGTTGGTATTCTGTATGTGTCCTTGTCTTTTTTTTTTATGGTATTTATGTGCTATGTGCCAGATGTTGTTCCAAACAGTTGTTTTTGTTTGCGTTGCTTCAGTGTTTTCATTGTTTCATCCTCCCTTGACTCCACAGCTCTCTCCAGTTATCACTCCATTTCTCTCCTACCTTTCCTCTCCAAACTCCTTGAGTGAGTTTTCTACACCAATTGTCTCAAGTTCCTCTCCTCCAATTCTCTCCTTGACCCCCTCCAATCTGGCTTCTGTCCTCTTCACTCCACAGAGTATTTAAGTGCTTAAGGGGTACAGACTCAAATGCATGCCTGTCTACTCATTTTGTTTTGTTGTCTGTCTGCCCCCTTTTAGACTGTGAGCCCATTGCTGGGTAGGGATTCTCTCTCTCTGTTGCCCGAATTATACTTTCCAAGCACTTAGTACAATGCTCTGCACACAGTAAGTGCTCAATAAATACAATTGAATGAATGAAAGAATAGGTGACAGTGAGAGAAAAGCTGGGAAGATGAGACTAGAGAAGTCTTCCTGGAGGATATGTGATTTTTAGTAGGGATTTTAAACTGGCCATACTGGAGTGGGGGTGGTGACGTGGTGGGGGCTTCCTAGGCAGGAGGCAACTCTAAGACCCGGTAGAGGGAAGAAATCCGGTTAGATACAGTGCCTGTAGAGGTAGAGGTGTACCCATATATAGGAGGGACAACATAAATATTAACAACATAAGAAGTGTACCAGACGAGTATTATGAAAGCCCTTTAAGTTGAAATTCTAATCTTAAACAACAATATTATTATAGTTGAACTGTCATATAAATTTTCTGACTGGTTGAGGAGGGTCAGCAAAAAATTTTACATGAGAATAGGAAGCTTCAAAACTAAAGCAGGTACAAATAATGAAAAACTTCATTTATTTCTCACATAACTCGACTGAATAACTCATCATGATAAAGTGGAGTCAAGGTTTGTGGATAGGGTAAGTGACTGTTTCTTGGAATGACTACTCCCAGGACCCACAAGCAAAAAGTAATATACTGAATTTAATTGTGATTAGTGGACATGACCTGATGCAGGAGGAGGTAGATGAAGAGTCACACTGTAACAGTGATCACTGTACAAATACATTTACCATTTTTCTGGGATTGGGAAGGCCAAAAAAACCCAACAGAAGGGTCTTCTACTTGAGAACAAGAAACTGAAAAAAATGCAAACCTTAGGAAAAAGCTGAAAAGAGTGGATAAAAAGAAATAGCATAAAAGAAGCCTGTGTGATGTTTGAAAACATTGTTAGTTGTAGGTAAAATGGCTGCTACCGCACCATCAAGAAGTGGTGATTGATCAGAAAGGAATTACTGGAGAAGATATTTTTTTTCCAGAGGAAGAAAAATCCTTTCAAAAATAGAAAACTCAACAAAATTAAGGAACCAGGGAAACTCACAGGAACAAGTCCATTGTAAACAGAAAATCAGGTGAACCAAAACAGACCTTGAAAAAGCACCTCATGAGGGATGCCAAGGCCAATAACAAAAGATTCTTCAAATACCTAAATACCTTAAAAGCAGAAAGTCTCCTTGGCAATAGTAGAGATGATCACCAGAAGATCATGATGAAAAAGTGCATTCAGGGATAAAAAGGGGGACATCCAAGAAAAGAACAAATTCAGTGGCCCCATCTTTATCGAGCAAGGCATTAAGCTAGGTTTCCTCCTTCAAATTGTTTTTCATGGTAGGCTGGTAAATGGACCTGTATTACACTGGGTTAAACATTCAGAATGACTTATGCCAAACTGAGAGGGGAGATCATACATAAATAACTGTATTTCATTTTTGAAGACAACACTACTGATAGTGAAGTCCTATTCATGAGTTCAAGTTTGCCTGATGAAACATACTCTGGTGAGCCAATTTAGAATTTGATTTGTCAGGCCATGTTTAGAGGATTTTTTTTTTGGTAGCGTGAGCACTGTATTTCTAAATAGGTGGGCACAGGCAACAACAAAAATAGATCTCCATCTGTTTTGATGTATGAATATCCATGTTTTACAATCTTGCATGGTAAAGGATAAAGATGAGTTTTGTGTGTTTTTTCTTCTTGGTTTATAAAGTGGAGATAGCAGCTCACTATCAGGTATGCTTCCAGAGATGACTTTGGGGAAAGTTCCTGAGTATTTCCCCAGGAAAAGAAGAGATGTGCCATAACCTGAGACCTTGTTGTATAAATTGATTCAGTCCAACTTGCAGTAGATATGATAATGCCCTACTAATAATTGAAATGCTGGGGTCAGGCTCATTTACGTGTAGATCTTCAAAGTTTGGACCTGGCCGTCCAACTTAGTGACAACTGATGTTTTGATTAAAAAGGGCATTATTACTTCTGTACCAAATTGTTTTTGGACATGAAACTTTTAAAATTTGTAAATATCCATTACATTTGGAATATTTAACTGTGGTTAAAGTATTTCCATTGTATTTCACCTCCTGGGCTGACTGTATTATAAATCTGCTTGAAAAATGCCACATTAATCATTTAATGTGCTATTTTTTTCCATGAGCATTAAATATATATACTTATCTTCCACACTAGAATTTGAGACTCTTGGTGAAATTCACCTATACTTTTGTGTGTGTGCGTGTGTGTGTGTGTGTGTTTGTGTGACTGAAAAGGCCAATTCAGGACTCACAGTCTTGGCAAATTGTGTGCACAAAAAAGGCTGTCTCTAGTTGTGTGTCCATGTTTGATGTTTGCAGTGTTTGTTCCATTCCAGGGATAAAGAACATTTAATATTTTAAGAATGACGCTTGAAGATACATTTTCCTTTGATAACAAAAGCTGAAACACAGAGGTTTGTGAAATTTGAAAATCTGGAAAAAAGTCCTTGACACTTCAGTTATCAGTCATATTAACAACTATTGCTTAATTGTAAAAAAACCCAAAACCTTATATTTGTAGGTGGATTTATGGCATTGGGCAACACTGTATAAGACGTTTGGGTGTTTTTCTTTCAACCTGTATGTCTCCTTGCCTTACTACTCACAGAGATGGATGCTTGGGTACATTATCTCCTGGATAGGTCTCCTTTCTATAGAACAATAATCACTGGATAATAATAATAATTATTATTATTATGGTATTTGTTAAGTGCTTACTCTGTACCACGCACTGTTCTAAGCGCTGGGGTAGATACAAGGTAATCAGGTTGTCCCACATGGTGCTCACAATCTTAATCCCCATTTTCCAGTTGAGGTAACTGAGGCGCAAAGAAGTTAAGTGGCTTTCCCAAGGTCACATAGAAGATAAGTGGCGGAGCCAGGTTTAGATTCAGATAAGCTCCTTGTGGGCAGGGAACATGTCTACCAACTCTCTTGTACTCTTACATACAGTACAGTGCTCAGGACACATTAAGCTCTCAATAAGTACTATTGATTGATTTGGATATGGATTTGGACATGGAATTTAAATCAGGCAGCCCCTAGATTCCACTATTATTAAACTATAATGAACTCCTAAGCAAGGCTTTCACTATCAAGGAGGAGGCTCTTCATGGCATAGTAAACTGGACAAAATGTGGAATCAGGATTCTAATTCCAATATTTGAAGACATGAACTCTGCACTCAAACCTTGAACTGGAAAGGCACCTGGATCTGATGGCATTCCTGCAGAAGTCTACGCATGAGAGAACATAATCCTCAACCATGTATACAAGCTTTTCCACACTATTACACATCCACAATAATCACCATCTTCAGGAAGGAAGGAGAAAGGGCTGACTAGTAAAGCTGCAAGTGCCCCTCTCTGCTTTGTCAGAAAGATTCTAGGCAAACCCTATTTTAACCTAAATGGAAAGGTCTCATGAAATGGAAGGAATATCTTTTGTTTATCTATGGACTCACCTATGTAGTGTATGGTAGCACAAGCTACCTCTCTTTATCTGTTATCTCACCTATTAAGTGGGGATTAAATGCATGTTCTTTTCCCCTCTTTGAGACTTTGTCTTGTCTGGGACAGGAATTCTTTCCAATTTGATCTGTATCTACCCAGGTTTTAGAATGTAGTGAGTGCTTAAGAAATAACTTTATTAATTAAAGGCCAAAAGCCTTTGGCTGGGTATTAAAAATAATATTGTTGTAAAACCAAGCGTATTTGCAAAATTCTTTTGAAATGTAAAAAGCCAGAAGACCCTTTGGAAGTTGTCAAACCACAAATATAGAAAAGCAGCATGGCCTAGTGGATAGAGCCATGGACCTGGGAATCAGAAGGACCTGGGTTCTAATCCCGGCTCTGTCACGTGTGTACTGTGACCTTGGGTGAGTCACTTCACTTCTCTGTGCCTCAGTTATCTCATCTGTAAAATGTGGATTGACTGTGAGCCCCATGTGCAACAGGGACTATGTCCAACCAGATTACCTTGTATCTACCCCAGCACTTAGAACCGTGCCAGCACATATTGAGTGCTTAATAAATGCCATTAAAAATAAGACTCTTATTATACCCTAAAAGTCAGACAATATTATGTTCTCTAAGAACATCAGGAAGATGTGAATTATTTCACAGACTGCTCAGGATATGGTTTCCAAAGATTTCATTTCTAGAAGGAAATTACATGAGTGCTAAAAGAATTTGACATTGTATGCACTCTGCCACCAATATTAATTGACTTTCTGCTGCACAATCTTAATTAGCTTGACAGTGCCTAGGGAGAAGTAGCTAAGAGAAGTAGTTCTCAACTGTTTTTATATTTTAAAAATCAATTCAATGAATTGCATCTGAAAGTATTTAGGGAGCATGTTCAGAATATGGCATGATGGTGTAACATATTAGAGTGACCTGTACTTTAGCTGGAATTTACTAATGATTTTTAAAAGTTGTATCAAGTCCATTGCATTAATCAAATTTTGAATTTACAGAATTGTGAATTATTGTGGCAAGGTGTGAATCAGGAGGAAAGACTACTAACTTTCATGTCAAAAACTAATTGTGTAGTCCTTTGACCTACAACCATTAGCTAGGATTCTAGAAACAACTGCAGATTGAAGAGAGGTTGATCTTTTTTTCTTATTCATTCTCCCTTTCTCTCTCTCTCTCTCTCTCTCTCTCTCTCTCTCTCTCGTCTCCCCCCCCACACACACCTCCTTCATCTTTTCCTCTCTCTCTCTCTCTCATTTTTTTCACTCTTTTCAAGCTTGGCTACGGTATCATTGATACAGCCAAAAGTTTAGTTGTTCAGGTAAAAAAAACATTAATATCACACTGTGGTCTTGGGGATCCACTAATGTTAGAGCAAAGATATTAAAATGGCAGCTAATGTGGCTAAAGAGATGAATAACAACCGCAACAGTCTGAAACCAATGAAATTGCTTTAAAAGAGGAATTGAAATGGAAGAAAAACATTTATAGCAGAGTGCTGAAGAGGGAATAATTCAGATAAAAGCAATAAGCCATTATGCTATAAGATTTCTTTTGCACAGTCTCGAAAAAGACTTTTGGGGTCCCACTGACACTATAGGAGCCTCTAGAGTCTAAACTTATGTGAGTCTTTGGTAGTTGAGATGACATTGTTTAAAATTATAGTCACAGGCATACTCCTTAGGGTTTGTTCTTTTGTTGCGGTTGAAAAAAACAAACCATCTTAATTTATATTTCATTTTAGGAGCAACACCTTTTTATTTCAAAGCTGTGACATCAAAGGATCAGCAATCCTCTCTTGGTGGACTTTGTGATTTAGAAAGTTAATCACTTTTAAGCATATATGTTCTATGATAAGTTTGAACCTAGAAATCTTTTTGAATGAAAGGCTCCTTTCATGAAAGAATTGGGTCTATATATGCCCCAACCCTTCAGAAATCTTGGCATGCCATAAGAGAACTACCAATCCATAATATTTATTGGCCACCTACTGTGTGTAGAGCACTCTTCTATGAATGGAGGGCACTGCAGTTGAGCTGAAGACACAGTCCTTGCCCTAAAAGAATTTACATTTTGAAAGGGGATTCAAACACAAAATAATCTACAAATATGAAGGTGAAGATGGAAAGAGGTATATAAAGATAGGTAAATTCATTAAGCAGGTAGCTTTGAGGGTATGATCGCTGAAATGCTACTTGAGAGACTACGGCTTGGAGAGAATAAACATTAATCAGGGAGAACTTCCTGGAGAAGGAGGATTTTCGAAAGGATTTTGAAGATTTGGTGTATTTGAGTGGGGAAAGATTTTCAAGTAGGAAGAAGGGTTGAAGGAAGGTTTAAAGGTTTTTATGGAATTTTAAAGTGTTTATTATGTACCAGGCACTATACTAAATGCTGGGGTAGATACAGGCTAATCAGGTTGGATAGTCTATGTCCCACATGGGCCTCACAGCTCATTTTACAGCTGAGGCAACTAAGGCACAGAGACCTTAAGTGACTTGCCCAAGGTCATGCAGCGGACAAGTGGCAGAGCTGGGATTAGAGCTCGGGTCCTTCTCACTCCCAGGCCTGTGCTCTATCCACTAGGGCAAGCTGATTCCTTTAACCTCTTCTCCTTATCTAATCCCACTTCTTTTCCTCAAGTAAATCTTTAGTTTGCAGAGTCTCTCAACTAATTAAAATTGCTTAAATTTAACTGAAAAGAGGAAAAGCAGCACAGAGGAACTGTAATATGAATTGAATGAGTCCACCCCTCAATTTAAATGTCTTATGTCACTGTGTGTTTAGTCTAAGTTTTAGTAGGATGAAATGTCAATATTGGATAGGTCTTTTCTTCCCAAGAGCTCAAGACACTTTTAAAACACAACAAACCTTGGCTTAAAGACTTTTGATGATGCACAGACCCTGTCAGATTGTAAAAGAGAAGCACATTATGAATCCAGCTTCCAGATTCAGGTAGAGCTAAATCTGGCTTAAGTCTTGCTGGCAGTGGTGTGCGGTGAGATGCCCTAGTGTTTTCCTGCAGTGGACTTTTTATCCTTTCTTCTTGAATATTGTGCTCATGGTGGTATCATCCAGATCCTGTGGTATTTCTTTAAAGTGGCAAATATTGAGGCAGAGATCATGCTGATGTCTGATTACATTGTAGATTTATGCAGGAATGCCATAAAATCCAGGTGCTTTTCCAATTTTTAGGAGTCCGTCAATCTCTGTAGACTTAAGCTCCCTTTTTTTTCCTCAGTGATATTTGTTAAGTGCTTACTCTGTGCCAGGAGCTGGAGTAGATGCAAGCTAACCAGTTTGGATACAATCCCTTTTCCACATGGAGCTCACAGTCTTAATCCCCATTGTACAGATGAGGTCACTGAGGCCCAGAGAAATTAAATGACTTGTCCAAGGTCACACAGTAGACAAGTGGAAGAGCCAGGCTTAGAACCCAGTCCATGCTGTGTCCACTATGCCACTATCCTTGTGAGCAGGGATCGCGTCTACCAATTTTATTAGATTGTACTCTCCCAAGTACTTAGTACAGTGCTCTACACAGAGTAAGCACTCAATAAATTCCATTGATTGATTAGTGATTACTTCTTCAAAAGTCAATGATAAGGTCCCACCTTATTGTTCATCAGTAGAATGTCAAAGAGGTCCAGGGATATGCTGACTGCCATCCAATAAAGATATTTGCTTCTCACTAAAGAAGGTCTCTGGCTCCATATACATACCCACTGCAGAGTTCAGTAGAGCCATCCCTCATCACTGACAAGCAGGAAATCTTGAATAGTTAGCAAAACTCTCCACCAGTCTTTTGAACATGGCTTCCACCATTGAGAAGAAAGTCTTTTAAAGCCTAAAAAGTGGATCAAAACGTGAGAGCACAGCCTTAGCTCTAACTTTTAAGGAAATCATTCATATGAAACCAAGAAAAGCAATGACGCTCATAATGATGATGGAATCATCTATCAAGAATAGCAAACTAGCCCCCATCCTAAGTCTTTAAAACTGAGAACCTGTGCAGTGGAATTAATTATATTGGTAAGAGTTTGCCCAGTGCCATTTTCACTCTCATCCTGCCAGTTGTATAATTAAGCAAATAGGCAGGTAGGGATGCAGCTAGTGCATACAAAGGTCATTTACTTGCAGGACCCATTTTCAGCTGGACTGACCTCGCAACACAGTCATTCTCTGATGGGTGAATTGAGGCATACACAAGTAGGGTGGGTAGGGAAAATGCTTTAAAAGAAAGTGTGATGCACACAATGTGTTATAAGGAGCACATGGAATTGAATATGAAGTACAATTCTATATATATACTCCCAAAAATTGCCTAGGGAAAACAACTGCTGCAGGGAGTGAAAGAGAAAAGCTTCAAAGCAGATTGAGAGGAGGAGGATGGAGGAGGAGATAGGGTTAGAGGCTATGACATTGGATTGGAGATTTCCTACTTCAATTAGCCTTTGGCTCTTATAATCTAGCACTTGCTCTTTTTCTTTTTCTTTCTCCCTCTCTCTCTTTCTCTCTCTCTCTCTCTGCCATCCCCCCACCCCAACCTATGTTGCTTTTCTTCCCTTAGCTCAGCAATCATTTTGAGAAACACCATTTAGGCCTACCCTTGTGTTATTCATCTTTTTATCTTTTCTAGGACTCTTAGGAGGATATTGAACACTGGCTAACTTTTTAATACACTGATAGAATTTAAACTTTTCCCTGATTGAGTTTGGTCTTTTCTTCCTTTAGTACAAACCATGGAGGTTTTACTCTATCATATTTTTTTTCTCACCACATTCCTGTGAGGTTGAGAGTGGCAGGTATGATTACTCCTACTTTCCAGATTGAGAAACAAGCATACAGGAAGTTAAATGACCCAGTTAATCTCATCAGATTTATACTTCATGCTGTGCTCATCCACATCTGTTATCTTTTAGATATAAGCCACTGGAGTTCAGTAGCATGCTTTTTTGAATTATTGTGGATAACTCCTGTCACAACACTGCATGTGATGGCTCTTAATATTATTTGAGATCAAAAATTTTAGAGCAATCATATTCTCATTGCCCTTCACATTTATACGTACTTCTTTAAATCTAGCTTCTGTTTTTTCTTTCAAAATGTATAACAGCAGTTGGAGAGATGTATGAAAGTGTAGAGGTTTTCATCAGATAATTCATCAGATGTAATTTTAGTGCATGAGCCTTAAGAAAGGCAGTGGCAGGAGTCCAAAATTGGGCAGCAGTGAGGCGAGGAAGGCAGGAAAGGGAGCGGGACAGACTCTAAGCTCGTTGGGGGCAGGGACTATGTCTGTTACAGTGTACTCTCCCAAGCGCTTAGTACAGTGCTTTGCACACAGTAAGTGCTCAATAAATACAATTGATGGATGGACAGGAACACGGGGATGGGTGGGGAAATGGGGCACAGGGGGATGGACACAGGGACAGAAACACAGAGAAGAACAGGGACACAGAAAAGAGGACATTAGGGGGCAAGCAAGAGACAGAGAGAGAAAGAGAGAGAACACAAATAGATGGTGAGGGACACAGACACACAAACAAGCACCACTCGCAAATTCTCTTATACACCCTACTCTCCTCACACACAGAGATACACATGGTCTTCCTCCTCTGGACAGCAGGAGATGCAGCCTGCCCCTGCCCCAAGTAGCTGGCCGAAGAGCCTGCCATCTCTGCTTTCCTGAGTTTTCCATGCAAATGACCACATGTCACCTCCACTGCATTGTTCTCCTTCCATTTCCCTGTTACAACAGGTGTTTTGTGGGCCACAGATGGCCACATGTGCAGATTGACTTGCCTGATAGAAGTTTTTTAATGTTTGAAGGAAAAGAACATCACCTAGCCAGATCTGATGACAAATTTCTGCGGTTGGATTATTTACACGTCAAATCATTTCACAAGTTAGTTCTTGAATGACTTTCACAAATAGAAGATAAAATCATGTAAAAAAAAACTTCCAAATTCTCCAAGCAGTGGGGTATAGTGGAAAGCATGGGTTTAGGAGTCAGTGGACATGGGTTCTAATCCTGGATCTGCCACTTGTCTGCTGTGTGACCTTAGACTAGCCACTTAACTTCTCTTTGCCTCAGTTACTTCATCTGTAAAGTGGGGATTAAGACTGTGAGCCCCACATGAGACAACTTGATTACCTTGTATCTACCCCAGTGCTTAGAACAGTGCTTGGCACATAGTAAGCACTTAACAAATACCATAGCCTGGAGTAATGGATAGAGCACGGGCCTGGGAGTCAGAATGTCATGGGTTCTAATACCAGCTCCACCACTTGTCTGCTGTGTGATCTTGGGCAAGTCACTTTACTTCTCTGGGCCTCGATGACCTCATCTGTAAAATGGGGATTAAGACTGTGAGCCCCATGTGGGACAGGGACTGTGAGCAACCCAATTTGCTTGTATCCACCCCAATGTTTAGTACAGTGCCTGGCACATAGTAAGAGCTTAACAAATTCCATCATTATTATTCTTATTATTTTTTTTTTACCATACTACCTCTTGAAGTTAAAGTCATAATAAGTGTAAGAACTTTTTTGAATGAAAAGTGTTCAGTCATTTTAGGAATGCAAAAGGAAACATTTTCATAATATGAACCAGTTAGATTGCATGTAGACAGTTCTCTCTGATGTGAATCCTGCTAGCTTTGCCCATAGGTACGTTAGACATTTCATTACTTGAGAAAATATCATATGTAGAATTACATACAGGATCTCCAATCAATCTTTGGTATTTATTGAGCCCTTATTGTGTGCTGAGCACTGTACTAAGCACTTGGGAGAGTACAGTACAATAGTGTTGGTAGGCCCAATCCCTGCCCCCAAGGAGTCCCTCAATCTTGTGAGGGATATAGACAATAAAATAAATTACTGATAGGGGAAATAACAGAGTATAAGGTTACGTTCATAAGTGCTCTGGGGATGGGTGTGGAGTGAATATCAAAATGCTAGGGCTATGAACACAAGTGTCTAGGTGATGCTGAAGAGCGGGAGAACAGGGTGAGAAGATGAAAGGTTAGAGAAGGCTTCCTGAAAGGGATGCTTTTAGGAGGGCTTTGAAGATGCAGAGAGTGGTGGTCTCCATGTAATTACATATAATTTCATTGTTGCCCACTATACACACTCTTTAACAGCTGAAGTGTCTGCTGCTTTATTGACCAATCCTAATGATAGTCTAGCCACTCTTGCCAAGAGTTTCCACAGTTTTTCTCAACTGCCTCATAACTCTTGGGTAGGTGCCATCTGATGATCTGTTTATCTTTAGTTTGTCCACCTAGTCTAAGGTATCCTATGTGCTTTTGTCCAATTTGATTCAGGTTCTTTTACTCATCTGCTACGAAAACAATTTTGGGTTCTCTTTTTCATCTTAGAAAAGATCAAGGTAAATAATTCATTGAGCCTCTCAGCTTTCCTTTTTCATCAATGAGTGTATCTTTTATACTATTATCACTAAGTGGCCCCTCTGATTCCTTAGCTGGCTAACTTCTTTTGATGAATTTGAAAAATATTTTACTTTGTGGATGTACACAAATAGAAACTTGGAAGGACACAAGGCAAACCAACATGGAGTTGTTCACGTAGAGGGAAATCCACACACATGCCCAAAGGGGCATGTCCAAACAGGAAGACACTCATCCACAGAAATATACACACAGGAATGCAAAGAGCTAGTCAGAGTCAGAAACCGAAAGTGAGATCGAGGTCCACAAAGAAACAAGTTCAACAATACAAAGGCATGAATCAATCAAACTCATTCAATTGTATTTACTGAGCACTTACTGTGTGGAGAGGACTCTACTAAGTGTTAGGGAGAGTACAATATAGCAGAATTTGTAGACATGTTCCCTGCCTTCAGTGAGCTTACAGTCTAGAGAAAACCACAGGTGCCTGATCTCTGTCCTCTGAAGTCTCACATTTCCTCCTGCTTTCAGAACATCTCTACTTGGTGTCAGCAGGACATCCACGATCATTATGGGCAGGGAACATGTCTACCTACGCTGTGTATTGTTCTCTCTCAAGCGTGCCCTGCAAGAGTTTTTGTTGTTGTCTTATGCTGTGGAGTTGTGCTTGACCTATAACGATGCCATAGAACATCTCTCCCAGAATGCTTCACTTCCATCTGCCATCGTTCTTGTAGCATAGCCATAGAGTTTTCTTGGTAAAAATACGGAAGCGGTTTACCGTTGCCTCCTTCCACGCAGTAAACGAGTCTTTGCCCTTGTCTCTCTCCGATTCCATGCTGTCCAGCACAGGGGAGTTTTGACTGTAGCAGATTGCCTTCCACTCACTAGCCACTGCCCAAGCAAGGAATGGAATGCAAATAGTAAGCACGAATACCGTTGATTGATTGCAAGAACTGCAGAGGCTTGCCAACACAGAGCTAGCCCTCGGTTTGCTATTGTTTTGTTTTAATGACATCTGTTAAGTGCTTACTATGTGCCAGGCCTGTACTAAGTGCTGGGGTAGATACAAGTTACTCAGGTTGGACATAGTCCCTGTCCCACAAGGGTCTCACAGTCTTCATCCCCTGTTTTACAGATGTGTTAACTGAGGCACAGAGAAATAAAGTGACTTGCCTGAGGTCACACAGCAGGCGTGGCAGAGCCAGGATTAGAACCCAGGTCCATCTGACTCCCAAATCTGTGCTCTCTCTACTAGGCCATGCTGCTTCTCTATTGATGACTTATATTTTAAGTACTCCAATTGTCTTTGGCTTATTTTTAATCATTTATTTCTCTTTGCTAAGTGTATACACCACAAAAACCTAGATTGTGAGCCTTTTGTGGGCAGGGTCTGAGCCTGAATCCCCATATTTTTTATTTACCTCAAGATTGAGAACAGTGTAAGCACTAAATAAATATCATTACTACTCCCTCAACTCAACCACCGCTTCCTCTGTCTACCACAGCAGCAATCACTGCTACTGGCATTATAACAACCAAAGCTGTCATTAATCAATCAAGCAATCAATCAGTCATATTTACCTAGTGCTTACTGTGTGCATAATGCTGTACTGAGTAATTGGGAGAGTACAGTACAGTAGAGGTGGTAGACACATTCCCTGCCCACATGAGCTTACAGTCTAGAGGGGGAGAAGGACATTAATATAAATAAATTATGTATATGTACTCTTAAAACAGCCAGCTCCCCCGGCACCATTTCAGAGGCAGTGGAGGAGGTGGTGGTTTCTGTACCCCGTAAGGAGATAATGGACAAACTGGGTAATGGCAGCTGCTCCTGCCACCCTGACCACCACCTGACCTATTCCTTGGAACTTTTAGGAAGCAGGTGACTGTTCACTTTTGGTGGTGACAGCGGTAGCTACTGCCAAAGAAATGAAAAAAACTCAGTGAGGAAAAAGGGGAGGAGGAACCTCTCTTCCTCCATTTCCCTATTGCTATGCCACTGCCTTAAAATTGCATTTACTGGGGTTTGTTCTCATTTGACTGAACAATGGCAAATTTGAAAAAAATTATATTTGGAAACATTGAGCTGTGGAAGAGGTTCCTGGAAGAAGTGAGCATTAACTTTTCTGCTAGTTGCTGGTAGAAAGTTCTTTTTAGGTCAAGTTTTCTAATTCTGAAAGAATGCCACTGCCACTTTCAAACTTTTATTGCTACCCATCACATTTGAGCACTTGGATGAGAAACTGTACCTTCTGTAATTCCACAGCTCTTGTCTTTTGGAAACTCATTTTAAACCTCAACAATAAATCTTGCTTGCTTACTGAGCTGAAGGATGAAGAAGGTGAGCAAGGGGAATTTCCAATACCAAGTAGGCCTATTAAGAACTGTGCACTCTTTGGCTTAGTTATTTCCCCAACTCACTTATTAAAATTATGTCAAAATAAAGTTAGAGATTAATGAGCAATGAAAAGACTATTTTTATTTGTGACTGCAGGAAGTAACCTACATTCACTTAAATCCAGAATTCACTTAAACAGTCAATCCATTTTCTGGGATTGGTAGAAACATTTTTCTGTCCCTCGGTGTGGACTGTCTAATTGCAAACAGATAGGCACCAAAGTTTATTTTAATTCCTAGGAGGAAAAAACTTACTGTACAGGCTATTTAAAAAAGAATCAATTTCATTTCTTAGTAAATAACCTTTGTATGGCTAATAGAGCATTAAAATACTGCATGAGTAATACCATGACAACTATAGCATTCACCAAAAACTGGAATTTGAAATTTAGCCTCCTTTAGAACTATACATTCATTGTGGTCATAATCTGTTTTGTCCTTTGAAATGAAAAAAGATCATTCAATAATTGAAGGCAAAATACATTTTCTCCAGTTTGATAATGTCCAAGTTACACCTATTTGATACCTTTCTTATTCTAGAAACTTATCAAATGAGGATGTCATTTATAAAGGAGTATCATTAATCACCAACCAAACTCATTTTACCTCACTTTGGGGCCACTGAAAATGCCACTGAAGATTGACTTAGTAGTTCAATCAAGATTATCATAGAAAAACTGGCCAGGAGAAAGGAAAGTGTTTCTACTCTATACTGGGCCATGAATTTACCCATTGAGCAAAATCCACGAGAGAGCTCACACCCACTTTATCCAATTCAAAACAATGGCCACTTTTAGGCAACTCTTTCTGCATTTTTGTGTGGAGTGTTGTCTTTGGTTCCATTCTGGATATAGGGACTAAAGAACATCAAAGTAATCTCAGGGTACTTTTAGATTATAAACTCCTCCCAGTAAGGAACCAAGTCTTCTACTTTTGTTTAATGCTCCCAAATACCTGGTACAGTGCTCTGCATGCATTAGAGACTTAATAAATATCAGCAATGGTGATGCTAACGATGATGATCACAACCCTAAAAATGTGCAATATATAAGCATGAGCTAGTGCAAAGAAACCTGATTAAAGTCCCTAGGGGCTGAACGACTGCTGGAGAATAGAATGTTTTGCCTTCTGTTCTCTGAGCCACTTTTGAAATCAAGTAGTCTAATTATTTAAATAGAAATTTCAGCTCCAATTTTACTTCACCTGGAAAGTCTTAAGTATTCAAAAAAATTATTTACTAAAATAATCAGAATGACTAAATTAGTCAATGTTGTTATGTCTTCACTTGGGTTGGGAACTTTGTTAGACAAAATAAACAGCTTTATCAGATATTGCTAGGAACTATCAGCGTCACAGCAGGCCGACCTGGCTGTTTATTGGGATCAGTTCCCTTTCCAGTGTTAAGTGGGTGGAATAGTTTAAATGACCATGGACATGAGGATTACCAGAATAATTTACATTAAAAATTTTTTGAAGCATGCAATCTAAATATTGGCAATAAAAATGTGTTTAAAAAGTGATTCATGTTCCATCAGAGCATAGTTTTTAAAAATTTAAAGAAGCACAGGAAGAAAAGGCTGGAGACAAGAGATGCTGTTGAATGTGGAATGTGAATCTCCCTCTTTCGTTCCATTTGATATCATTTGTAAGTCGGTAGATAGTTAAAAAGATACCAATCGAAAGGAGCAATGTTTTATTAATGTTAACATACACGATATGGAGGCTTAAAATAAGCTTAATTCACACCAACTTCCCTCTTTTGCAAATATTGAAAAACAAAAATAAGAAATGGAGGAAACACCCCAACTATAGGGCCTCTTGGAATATTCTCTACTCGTTTCAAGGCCGGACTATTAACAGTGAACCTTTACTTACCATCACCCATTCCCGGTAGTTTTTGATGCCACGGTTTTAAGAACAGCTTGAGTTTAGAGAGAGCTTGGAGTGTATGAAACAATGGTCCATCCAGCATTCTGTTCCACGCGTAGCTTCTCTGACCTGTCTCTCTTTGAGTTCCCTCTAGTCGCTCTTTATGGCAGTTCCTTTGTCAAACACTTGCTCTGGTGGATCCAGAATTTGGTTTTGCAGCCTGTGGTGTAGCTAAGGACTGTGGAGAGTAATGCCCAGTGGTTCCCTGTCACTCTGGTGCCAGCCTGGCCCTAAGCACAAAGAACCTGATGGCAACTGGTCTTCTCTATGTGTAACACTTTCTCAATCAATCATTTGTATTTATTGAGTACTTACTCTGTGCAGAACACTTTATTAAGTGCTTGGAAGAGTACAATATAACTAAGTTAGAAGACATGTTCCTTCCCCACAGTGAGTTTACAGTCGCAGCAGAACTATCAGTGCAGGAAGGAATTTAGAACTTTTGCATTCCATTCTTTTCAGCATCTTTATATAGCAGTCTGACCTTACCCCCCCAAGGCCACTGCATTATGTCAATTTAGTTTCAGTTAACAGAATATCTTTGGAGGTAAGGCAGTGGATTTTGAAATGTGTTGTCCTCTGACCTGAAATATCCCACATTTTCCACTCAACCAAAAACAAGCAACCAAAAATAAAGTTAACCTTGAAAGGCATATTGGGTCTCCCGTATGATGCTGGACCAGTGCTTAAGAGGCTAGGAATATGGAAAATCCAGAAGGGCAATCATGATGGGACAAAATATTCCACTCCTGGAGCAGCAATCTGTCTCTGTCACCACTAAATAATGGTTCTAATTTCCACAACCTCCTCTGTGACCTCTCTGAAGTTTCTGACCCTATGTTTGAGAAACGTTGAGCAAGTGGAACTCTAGTTAGGAAATAGGCTGGAGAAATTTAAGTGGATTCTCCAGCATTATACATTGAGCCTGTGTCAGATGTGGGATCACAAGTCCTGAATTTCGTATTTTCTAATTCCTGCTGCTGTCCACAAGGCTGCACTGTCAGATAGATTTTATTAAGGGATATCAGTCTACTTGCAATAAAGTGTTATGCTAAGGAATGGGTTCCTTTTTCCCTTAAAGGGCCTGATAGCATTTTCTTGATGTAGAACAAAGGTCAGTCAGTTGAAGCCAAATGTAAACTGTCACAAAAGAGTCTGGAATAAAACTGAACTCTCATTGTCCTTGTTAAATACTTAAAATAGTAGCCCAAGGAAGTAAGAGAGCTTTGAAGTGAACAGCTGTGAATAAGTCAAGGAAATGGCAAACCTTTAAAAATGGTGGCATTGTAAACCAACAAGGAATCTCAGCACAAAGAATTCTAGGAAATGAGAAAAAAGAAAGATCCCCTGCGACACCTCAAAGACAAGAAATTCAGAAAATAGAAACTGAATTCATAGGACTGTATGACTCTTAATGAGATCAAAGTTAATGGGGTTTTAGAACTATTTAAAGATATGGTTTGGATAAGGACCATAACATTTTGAATGCTTATCTCAAAGGCTGCAAAATTCAATCTGTTAAATTGGACCAAAAGTTTCTAAAAAGGCTTTACCCTAAAAAATACGTTTTCTCGTTAAGGAACAGAAGAGCGCATTTTCCCTTGCCTGGTAGAAGTCACCAAGACTTTTTAAAAAATGGAAATGTGACTTTGAATTCATGGAGGTTTTCATCAGTTTAGCTATGAAGTGTGATTAACTTTTTTTTAATTTAATGTCGTTCATAAAACACTGAACCCTCTTTTCATTATTATCCTATAAATTGTGTGGAGAAGACATGTTGCTTTTGTGGGCTTTGTATAGATTATAAGAAAAAATAGAGATGATTGGCTCATTGATTTTCTAACTCAATAAGGAATAACTCAATGGAAATACTACAGAGACACCCTTTAAAGCATCTTTCAGGAATTAGATACATTTACGGTGAAATTAATATAGCCTAAGCATGCTCATAAAAGTTTTTTCTTTTCCCTCAAACATGCTGTAAACTCTTCTTGTACGTTTTTCTAAATTTAGATCTACAGACATAAATGTTGATTAAGCAGTATTTTCGGCAGCCACAAGTCTCTGGATGTACTGAACGTGCCTCAGGTGCCATTAGTATACACAAAGTTGTAGGCCTTTCATTTAACTACCTAAAAAGCATGATAATCTAAAGTACTATTTTAGTAATGGATCATAAATGAGATGAAGTGGAATTTATACCTTTCCACAAATAAGGAAAGCATTTGGACTCTGTCTTTAATTGGGCATTTGCTAATCATCAAAGTCAATTAAGGAGCATCAGTTGTTCTTAGAGTTTGGAAGGTCATTTCAGGACAGTGGACGGAACGTGAGCTTATGAGTCACATGACTTAGGTTCTAATTCCAACTTTGCTACTGACCAGCTGGGTGATTTTGAGCAAGTTACACGACCCCTCCATGCATCAGTTTCTTCAGCAGTAAAATGGGGATCATTCCAGCCTTTCTGTACCTCACAGGGATGTTGTAAGGACAAAAAAAGAAATAAGTAATGTGAACCTTTGGGAATAAAAGCATTATATAAAAAGCAGGTGTTACATCAATATTATGTTATTGATGTTATTTCATGATTTCTTTAAAATGTAAGTATTCCTCCTTTTTAATGCACTGGAACGCTCTTGAATAATGCCATTTTAAGAATTGTAAATTCCATTCCGTTTATGCCTTACCACTTTCATGAAATATCACTGAGAATGTGATTTCTGGATTCAGTAGGGTGCTGTGAATGAGTTATCAGCCCCTCTGCAGATCTCATCCACTTAAGAACAGCTTCCATGACAAGATGTCCATGACATGATTGGACCTCAGAGTCATTCCATTTAAATTTAAATAAGAAAGCAGCATGACCTAGTGGAAAGAGCACTGGCCAGGGAGTCAGAGGACCTGGGTTCTAATCCTAGCTCTGCCAAATGCTTGCTGTGTGACCTTGTCACTTAACTTCTCTGTGCTTCAGTTTCCTCAACTGTAAAAAGGGAATACCTGTTCTACCTCCTACTTGATTATGAGCCCCATGTGGGACAGGGACTGTGTCCAACCTAATTAACTCTCATATACCCTAGTGCTTAGAACAGTCTTGGCACATAGTAAGCATTTGTCTTATGCCGTTGAATCATCTTCGACCCCTAGTGACACCATGGACACATCTCTCCCAGAACGCCCTACTTCCATCTGCAATCACTCTGGTAGTGTATCTGTAGAATTTTCTTGGTAGAAATATGGAAGGGTTTACCGTTGCCTCCTTCTGTGCAGTAACCTTGAGTCTTTGCCCTTGATTCTCTCTCATATGGCTGCTGCCCCACACAGGTGAGTTTTGACTTGTAGCAGATTGCCTTCCACTTGCTAGCCACTGCCCAAGCTAGGAATGGAATGGATATGCCTCTGCCTGACTCTCCCTCCTGTAGTCGAGACTGGTAGACTACTGGGAGCTCTCCAGCTGTGACTCTGAGAGAAGAAAGCATTTAACAAATGCCATTTAAAAAAATCAGGTTAGCCTTCAATGCTCAGGAATCTTAGTCATGGCAGATCCTTATTAGAAAAAGGAAAGGCCTTACAGACACCCAGGGACTTTACTAAAACCCCCAACTAGTGACAAATTGAATATGTAGATAGGATGCAATGTGATATCTTACTGAAATATTCCATGACAAATCATTTTCCAACATTTTTGATGATACAGTTTCCCTGTATAATATTTGTCTTTCAAGAATGGCTGTAATATCTGTTTCTGTGTTTATGCTCCGTTACTGTATACTTTATTTTTAATATACACAACCATATTTACCAATGTTTTCCTCTTTTTATATTTTCATTCTCTGGCCTTCAAAGAATTTTCTGAGAAGTGTCCCTTTATTAAGAATAGGCTTTATTTTTAAATCATGTGATCTACCTGACAACTGAAATTTGAATTTGAAACATATTCAGACTTTTTAATTCACTACTTATTATTCAATATTATTTATTATGGTATTTATTAAGCACTTACTAGCTGCCAAACACTGTAATCAATGTAAGTTAAAGTCAACTGAATCAGAGAAGAGAGTGCTGCATTTTCCTCTTCTATACTTTTCAAGACAATTTGTCATTAACATTATTGTACTGATAGATTAGTCTTTTTCAGGTATTTTGGAATTTTTATCAAATGTTTAACAAACAAAAATATTTCCATAATTAGTCTATCAAATCTACATCTAGCAAGGGTTACTGTAATAATAAACATTATTTTATGTAATCAACAACTCTTTCTTTTAAAAAATGATGATAAATATTTAAATAGAGTAAAATAGAAATGAAAGAACTAACACCAAGCAAATGTAAATTATATCTCCTGTTTATTCATAGGTATATATGAGAAGCAGCTTGGCTCAGTGGAAAGAGCACGGGCTTTGGAGTCAGGGCTCATGAGTTCGAATCCCAGCTCTGCCACTTGTTGGCTGTGTGACTGTGGGCAAGTCACTTAACTTCTCTGTGCCTCAGTTCCCTCATCTGTAAAATGGGGATTAAGACTGTGAGCCCCATGTGGGACAACCTGATTCCCCTATGTCTACCCCAGCGCTTAGAACAGTGCTCGGCACATAGTAAGCGCTTAACAAATACCAACATTATTAGTATATATTGACATATTTAGGTAATAGAATGGAAACCAAATTATCCATTTCAATGTTCCCCTCTTTCCTTTTTCTGAATTGCAAGATGGCATATTTTGAATAAACTATTACTGATATTACTAGTATTGGGAAATGAAAATGAATAGCTCTGGCTCATTTTTTCACTCCTCACTTGCTATTTTCCAAAGGGATCTATTTGCAGTCACTAGTAGGCACTTAATTAGATTTTACTATTAGCAGCCTTGACCGATTATAAAACCAGCTAGCTGTATTTCACTAGGCAAAAATGAGTTTGGTTGTTTTTCTGCGGACTGAGAATCACCATTACTATCAATCAATCATATATATTGAGTGCTTACTGTGTGCAGAGCACTGTGCTAAGCACTTGGAAGAGTATAACATAACAGAGTTGGTAAAACGCCCACAACAAGCTTACAATCCAGAGAAATCTATGTGCTCCAATGTTGGAAACATGAATGGTAGCGTAACTGTTCTAAGAGCTGGAAAGTGGAGTTTAGTTCTATCATTGCTTTCGCTTTCTGCTTATCTGTAGCAGCATATTGTTGGGAACTTGAGAAAACAGGAGACAGATCTTAAGTTTGCTTCATTACATTTTGTGATTTTAATGTGTACTGCAAGGACATGTGTTATAGTCTGGTGTAGCAAGCTGTTCTAGAGAGAGTGGTAATGATAATGATAGACAAAATCAAATGTATACTGAGCACCCCATAGGATACACAATTCTGTATTGAGCTATGTGTTTTACAAAATATTTTAAACCACTTGATTAGAATCTATTAGAGAAGATTAGATTAGAAAATTAGGATTAGAAAAGCAGCGTGGCTTAGTGGAAAGAGCATGGGCCAGGGAGTCAGAGGACGTGGGTTCTAATCCCAGCTCAGACACTTGTCTGCTGTGTGATCTTGGGCAAGTCACTTAACTGTTCTGTGCCTCAGATACCTCATCTGTAAAATGGGGATTAGAACTGTGAGCCCCACGTGGGACAACCTGATTACCCCAATGCTTAAAATGTGCTTGGCATATATTAAGTGCTTAACAAATACTGTAATTATTGTTATTAGGGATAAGAAGCAAGAAAACCCAATATGTAGTGAACATTAATGTGTAAAATGATTATATTTGTATGAAAAACATATAAAAAATACACTTGAGAATTCTGGAGCTGTTTGGGTTATGAGGGGTAGTGTGTGTAGTGAATCATGGATTTTGAACGTGAACCTAAATGTCAGAGAAAGGAGGAAGAAATATTGGCATCTCTGAAATTATGAAAGATGAGCTTTACTTGGACAGCAGATCCATTCAAAGAATTCCCATTCTCTTTACATTTTGTTTCATTTTCGCACTTACCTCTTTTAAATATGGTAAAATATGAAGGAAATGCTTAGGCCCATCCTATGTAATTACAATCTTTTAATAGGCCTAGTAATTATTAGTTTTCCAAAGCCTAGGTTGGTTTTGGTTTTATATCAAGCAGTTTCTCCCTTCACATCTTTTCTTTGAGAAATCAAATAGAAAGAGGAATCAATTGGAGAAGTAAACACAATCGATCAGTTGGAAATGTTGCCCCCCCCCCCCCCCCCCCATTCCAGGGAACAGACCGTCTTGACCAATGCTTTTCCTTGGAAATGTCTTGCCAGGACATTAGCCATTATGGACTGAATCCAAGAAAAGGACAGAAAGAACACTGTCCTCCAAGATCAAAAACCGCAATTAGAAAAGCAGATTTAAGGAAATTGAACTCTTGACAGCGGCAGGCACAGGTGATCTGTCGCATGCAAAGTTTCTGTCACTTGAAGCCGTCTCAAGGGTAGAGAAAAGCAATCATTTTCCACTTCAGAAAGAATTGGAAAGTATGTGATCACAGAGAGTGGCAGAGAACTGGTATGAGTAAGGTTAAAAGAAAAAAAAAAGAGTATTCTGAAAATTCTTAATGTTGGACCCTGACGGGGTCTTCGGGGGAAGCTCTTTTTGTAATACTTGTTATATTACAGAGGCCAGTGCTTTTTTGGCCAAGTATGCTCTGTTTTCTGACTTGCCAAAGGTCACACAGCAGACGTGTGATGGAGCCGGGATTAGAATCCAGGTCCTTCTGACTCCCAGGCCCGTGTGCTATTCACTAAGCCATGCTGCTTCAAGATGAAGCAGCACAAGATGAAGAGGGTAACTATTAGGAGGTTGACAATACCGTAAAAGGCCAGATGTGGAGTTCCCACTGGGCGGGAAGGTTCACAGGTGGCACTCAACTGGAGATTTTTAACTTTGTAGAAAGCTTGAGATTCCTTTCCTTCTTACCTATTCACACTCTTACACATCTTTAGAGAAGCAGTGTGGCTTAGTGGATGGAGCACAGTCCTGGAAGTCAGGAGGACCTGGGTTCTAATTCCGGCTCTACCACATATCTGCTGTGTGACCTTGGGCAAGTCACTTCACTTGTCTGGGCTTCAGTTACCTCATCTGTAAAATGATTAAGAGTGTGAGCGCCATGTGGGACAGCGACTGTGTCCAACCTGATTAACTTGTATCTACCCCAGTGCTTAGAACAGTGCTAGGCACATAGTAAGCACTTATCAAGTACCACTATTATTACATCTTTAGAACTGAAGATGAGTATAACGCTGGTGTTTTTTCATATCCTGAAGAGAGCTACCTGTTCTTTGACCTCTGCCAGAAAAGGGAAACAAAAAGGCCTTCTCGTATATGGTTTTCTTGTGGCTGTTCTTCAGATTGTGATCATTTCAATCTACTGTGCATTCATAGGCTCAATAAAATAATCATGTAAAATTATTTTGATTGGTATTTTTAAGCTATTCTGGGACAGCTACTGTGTTTTTGTCCATCTGTATGTTTAAGGATTCCTAATACAGTGTTCTGTGTACAATAGGCACTGAGTAAATATTGTTTTTGATGATGGTGATAATCATAGATGCTTAAGCTATTTTGGGAATGTAGAAAACAAATGAATTATGTTTTCTTAATATCTTGCCTGCAATCAGAGGATGATGGATAGAATTCACCAATACTACCATTACCCTTGTAGGAAGTCCTCAGTAACAGAATCAAAAACTTAAAAAATTTTGTGCAACTATTTTTTTTAATGTGCCAGCACAAAATTTGCTGTTCTGAGAATTCCTTGATTCAGGGTGCTTAGGGTCTCAACAGTAAATCAACACCAAAGCGGCATGCTCTAATAATGCAAGTTGCTTTATTATATGAGCAAATGGAGGAAATAATTAAAGAAATTTGTTCATTTATTTAAAATCATTAACCTATGTGCAGTATGTTAAAATGCTTACCTGTCAATTTGTTCAGGTATCCCATAAAAGGAGACAGAGCTTCTTTTTAGGTATTTATAGGTCCCCACCACAAGACAGTTGAATGTGATGCTTTACCTCAAAAATAATTTTTCAGAATCAGGTTTTGAAGATTTGAAGCTTCTTTGGAATATTTTTTAACCTCTCCCTCATAAATAACACTATTTCACCCTCTATCTTACCCAGGGACCTGTTATTTACAGTTCAAATCAAATCAATGGTATTTATTGAGCACTTACTGTGTGCATAACACTGTACTAAGCACTTGGGAAAATAGAGTACAACATAGTTGAAGCTATCCCTGCCCACAAGGAGCTTACAGTCCACAGGGGGAGATAGACATTAAAGTAGATTACAGACCCCCTTAACCCTAAGGATGACCCTAGGATGAAATTTATAACAATGATACTAATAATAATAATAATATGTCCAGCACTGTTCTAAGCATTGGTTTAGATACAGTTACTTACATTGGACACAGTCCCTGTCCCACATGGGGTTCACAGTCTAATAATAATAATAATATTAATGGTATTTGTTAAGCACTTACTATGTGCAAGGTACTTTACTAAGCACTGGGGTGAATACAAGGAAATTGGGTTGGACCCAGTCCCTGTCCTGCATGGGGCTCACAGTCTTAATCCCCATTTTACAGATGAGGAACTGAGACACAGAGAAGTGAAATGCCTTGCCCAAAGTCACAGAGCAGACAAGTAGCAGAGTCGGTAATAGAACCCGTGCTCATCCTCTAGGCCTTGATGATTCTAAGTAGGAGGGAGGACAGGCATTGAATCTCTATTTTACAGATGAGGAAACTGTGGCACAGAGAAGTTAAATGACTTGTTCAAGTCCACAGAGCAAGCAACTGGCAAAGCTGAGACTGCAACCCAGGTCCTCTAACTCCTAGCCTGTGCTCTTTCCATTAGGGCAAGCTCTTTCTCTGAATTAACAAATTGTATTCCCCTTAAAAATACTCCAAATGCTCACTGGGTAAATCATATCAGGTTATAACAAGGATTTCTAACAAATCTTTGTAAATCATAACAAATATTTTAAGTAATTTTTTCTCCAGTTTTTTGTTTTCTCAAATAATTCTTCAATGATGTGGTCCAAATAAAATAATGTTGAGATGCAGAAAGAACCTTTAACTTTTTAACATATATATATATATGTTAAAAAAATATATATATTATATATAGTAATATGGGAAGTAGTATGGCTTAGTGGATAGAATACATAACTGATGGTCAGGAGATACGGGTTTAATCTTAGCTCTGTCACTTGCCTGCTGTATGGCCTTGGGTAAGTTACTTAACTTCTCTGTTCCTCAGTTTCCTCAACTGCAAAATGGGGATTAAATACCTGTTCTCCCTCCTAATTCGACTGTAAACCCCATATGAGGCAGGGACTGTGTCCAACATGATTATCCTCTATCAACCCCAGGATTTAGCACAGTGCTTAACATAGTGAATGCTCAAAAAATAGCACTATTATTATGACTGATAATATTAATAAATACCAAACTGTATCACTACCCTGCTTGACCTCACCTGACCTAGAATCAGTCATCTATTACAACATCCTTCACTTTAATATCATTGGGATGCTAACAGGTTAATCAGTGTATAATCCTGACTAAACTGTGAGGAAATCAAGGATTATGCCTGAGCTGTTTTGTTGGGGGGTTTTTCCTCATGTCTAGGTGACTGGGTCAACAAGAACCTTCACTTGTGTACCCTTTATTTATGTTATTGATTAAAAGAATGCTGCAGGGCCATTTCTGATCCTCCTTGACCTCTCTGCTGCCTTTGACACTGTCGACCATCCCCTCCTCCTCCATACCTTATCTCACCTTGGCTTCACGGACTCCGTCCTCTCCTGGTTCTCCTCTTACCTCTCTGGCCGATCATTCTTGGTCTCCTACGCTGGAGCCTCCTCCCCCTCCCATCCTTTAACTGTTGGAGTTCCTCAAGGGTCAGTTCTTGGCCCTCTTCTGTTCTCCATTTACACTCACTCCCTCGGTGAACTCATCCGCTCTCACGGCTTTGACTACCATCTCTACGCAGATGACACACAGATCTACATCTCCGCCCCTGTCCTCTCCCCCTCCCTTCAGGCTCGCATCTCCTCCTGCCTCCGGGACGTCTCCACCTGGATGTCGGCCCGCCACCTAAAACTCAACATGAGCAAGACTGAGCTCCTCATCTTCCCTCCCAAGCCCGGTCCGCTCCCAGACTTCTCCATCACCGTGGATGGCACGACCATCCTTCCCGTCCCGCAGGCCCGCAATCTCGGTGTCATCCTTGACTCGTCCCTCTCGTTCACCCCACACATCCTATCCGTTACCAAGACCTGCCGGTTTCACCTCTACAATATCGCCAAAATCCGCCCTTTCCTCTCCACCCAAACGGCTACCTTACTATTACGGGCTCTCGTTATATCCCGGCTAGACTACTGTGTCAGCCTTCTCTCTGACCTCCCTTCCTCCTCTCTCGCCCTGCTCCGGTCTATTCTTCACTCCGCTGCCCGGCTCATCTTCCTGCAGAAACGATCTGGGCATGTCACTCCCCTTCTTAAACAACTCCAGTGGTTGCCTATCGACCTCCGCTCCAAACAAAAACTCCTCACTCTAGGCTTCAAGGCTCTCCATCACCTCGCCCCTTCCTACCTCTCCTCCCTTCTCTCTTTCTACCGCCCACCCCGCACGCTCCGCTCCTCTGCCGCCCACCTCCTCGCCGTCCCTCGGTCTCGCCTATCCCGCCGTCGACCCCTGGGTCACGTCCTCCCGCGGTCCCGGAACGCCCTCCCTCCTCACCTCCGCCAAACTGATTCTCTTTCCCTCTTCAAAACCTTACTTAAAAATCACCTCCTCCAAGAGGCGTTCCCAGACTGAGCTCCTCTTCCCCCTCTACTCCCTCTGCCATCCCCCCTTTACCTCTCCGCAGCTAAAGCCTCATTTTCCCCTTTTCCCTCTGCTCCTCCACCTCTCCCTTCCCATCCCCACAGCACTGTACTCGTCCGCTCAACTGTATATATTTTCGTTACCCTATTTATTTTGTTAATGAATTGTACATCGCCTTGATTCTATTTAGTTGCCATTGTTTTTACGAGATGTTCTTCCCCTTGACGCTGTTTAGTGCCATTGTTCTTGTCTGTCCGTCTCCCCCGATTAGACTGTAAGCCCGTCAAATGGCAGGGACTGTCTCTATCTGTTGCCGACTTGTTCATCCCAAGCGCTTAGTACAGTGCTCTGCACATAGTAAGCGCTCAATAAATACTATTGAATGAATTTCAATGAAATGTAAATTGAAGCTGTTTGCTAATCAGATTAACAGAGCAAATGTACTAAAGGGGCACCATATTAATTGGAGAAGATTCTAACATTGTAAATTCCTTCTCCACATAGGAACGATTCACCAAATTTCCCCAAGTATGAGGACCTTCAGTGATGCCAGTTTCTGGAGCTTCCAAATTGTTATACTGGCTAAAACAAAATTTTTATTAAAGGCTTCTAGGGAGAAGGATTATGAATAATAGGTTTCCTACAATTTAAGGGTTGTGTTCTTACAGAACCTCACATTAAGGGACACTCGTATCGTGGAGCTCACCCCTCATCTGACATTGAATGCATGCACAACCATTTCTTCCAAGACCCCATTGTGTGCATTTTCAGAAGAACATTCCCTAATTCCATGTAAAGAACAGCATGACCTAGTGGAAAGATCATAGGCCTGGGAGTCAGAGGAGCTAGGTTCTAATCCCGGCTCCACCACTTACCTGTTGTGTGTCCTTGAGCAAATCACTTCACTTCTCTGGGCCTCAGTTCCTGTATCTACAAAATGAGGATTCAGTACCTGTTTTCTCTCCTGCTTAAACTGTGAGCCCCATGTGGAACCTGATAATCTTGTATCTACCATAGTGCTTGGCATGTAGGAAGTGCATAACAAATACCATATAATAATAATAATAATAATTCTCCCACTACATTCTAGACAAAATGCATTGTAAAAGCACACATTCTAGCAGAACCATGTTTGTGTGTGTGTGTGTGTGTATATAGATAAACTTCACCATCAGTGTTGTCTTCTAATACAAAAGACAGGTGAAGTTCACCTTTCAGTTCATGTGTGGCCGAAAAGACCAATGTGGGACACACAGTTCTAGCCAAATTGTACACACAAAAAGGCTTTCCCTTGTCATGTTGTTGTAATTAATGCTTGCAGTCTCTGGTGCTGTTTTCTCTTTTGCCTCCTTGTCTCTCATTCTTCACAAAGCTTATGTTCAAAGAAAGCAACTCCTTTCTTGATAAAAGTCCTACATTAAATAATGGATCGATTAATCAGTGGTATTCATGGAATTCTTACCATGTGCAGAGCACTGTACTAAGCATTTGAGAAGCAGCGTGGCTCAGTGAAAAGAGCGTGGGCTTCGGAATCAGAGGTCATGGGTTCAACTCCCGGCTCTGCCACTTGTAAGCTGTGTGACTGTGGGCAAGTCACTTAACTTCTCTGTGCCTCAGTTACCTCATCTGTAAAATGGGGATTATCTGTGAGCCTCACGTGGGACCAACTGATTACCCTGTATCTGCCCCAGCGCTTAGAACAGTGCTCTGCACATAGTAAGCGCTTAACAAATACCAACATTATTATTATTATTTGAGAACATGCAAAACAGAGTGAGTTGGTAGATGCTCCCCCCTACCCATAAGGAGCTCAGAGGCTACTAAGGGAGAAAGACATTAAAATAGCAGATAGGAAAATAGAGTATAAGGATATTTACACAAGTGTTGTAGATATCAGGGGATTCTAAACTGTCTACTCTCCTTGGGACTGACAACCTGGACAGTTCATAAAGCATACTTTAATTTTATTTTTCAAACTATCAACCTCATTCATGTTTCTGTTGCATCTTTCATAGTCTAAGTGGGGAAAAAAAGTGAAGAAAGCACTCTGGGTTCAAATGGTTCTGACAGTTCATCATTTATAGATAACAGATTTTCAGGAAAATTATACAGCTGTGCCCTAAATGCCATATTTTGCCTTCACAGGCCACCACAAATCCCTACCTTCATGCCAGTATGTATGATTGTAGTTTTCCATCTCATTAGAGGATGTTATTAACAGTGATTTTGTTTTATCAGTGTGCTCAAATGTGGCTATAAAGAATAAAACAAACCCTTCCACATATACATGACAAGATCACCCCTTCCGGCTTTTTAACGTTACCCTCTGTTCCTGGTGCTGTTTTCATTTATTCCCCTTAATGTCACAATCTTCCTGAAGACAATTTCTGATTGCTATGCGCCAAGGTGATCTGTTTTCGGCTGCCACCTCCCAAATGTCCGCTGCATTGCCCATTGTTCGAGGATTTCTTTCATTGTGATTTTAAAGCCTTTCTTCTCACAGCCCTGCTTATGTGCACCCCATTTCAGCTCACCACTGATCTGAGTACATTACCCCACAGGTTCTGCCCAGAGAAAATGTCATCTAGGAAAGGGACTAAAGGTTTGAACCTCAAGCCTTAAGGTGACCCTCTTATTTTCCCTCCTGAAGAGGGATTGCAAAGGTAACATTCACAAGCAGTGGATCAAAGATCCATGTGCCCCTCATTTTCCCTTTGGAATTGGGGTGAACTTACTTAGACTATTTAGATTCACTTAGACTACTTAGAACTACTTAGACTGTGAGCCCCATGAGGGACAGGGACAGTATTCATCTCGATAAACTGTCTACCCCAGCGCTTAGAACAGTTCTTGACCCATAGTAAGTGCTTAACAAATACCATAAAAAAAACCCCACATGATGCTCACAGCCTAAGGGGGAGGGAAAACAGGCATTTAATTCCCATTTTGCAGATGAGGAAACTGAGGCATAAAGAAGTCAAATGTCTTGCCCAAGGTCACACAGCAGACAAGTGGCAAAGCTGGGATTAGAACCCAGAAAACTGCAGTTTGCTGACACCATCCTGTGACTTAGATTCAGAACCCCTAGAAGCCACAGGGAGCATTTGGGATTCACATAGCCATCCCTAAAAGTGGCTCCTGAGGTTCGGTGGAATGCCAAATGCAAGTCTAATAAGTAGGATCTTCACGCACGAGAAGCAGCATGGTCTAGTGGATAGAGCATGGACCTGGGCGTCAGAAGAACTGAGGTCCTAATCCTGGCTCCACCGTTTATCTGCTATGTGACCTTGGGCAAGTCACTTAACTTCTCTGGGCCTCTGTTACCTCACCTGTAAAATGGGGATGAAGACTGTGATCCCCATGAAGACATGGACTGTATCCAATCTGATTAGCTTAGATCTTCCCCAGTGCCTGGCACATTATATTTAACCTACCATAATTTCTTTTAATTTTACAGAAATATTTTTTGATCATAAACAGCCTGTACTTGTTTAGTTAACTAGTTGACAGCCACAGTACTTATACAACAGAATCCTAAATTAGGTATGAGCATAACAATCTCTCCCTCATCTGTAACTTGTACCTAATTTAATCCCAGGAGGAATGTCCACCCCACTGAACCCACTGCTATACTTCCTTACCAGCCCTCTGTAAGCATGCCATCCATAGGACCTTGCATGATAATCCCCCTGAAGAATCTTCAGCCTTCCTGGTGGTGTTTCTTCTCTGCCTTGCTAGCCCCTTCCTCCTTATCCAAATCCCTCCCTATAACTACCTGTGCTCCAACTGGTGTCTTTAAATGAAGCATTAACATGTTATTCAAAACTGTCTTTCCTCTGAGAGGGGCCCTGAGGAATGAGCCATTTCTCTACTCTAGAAACTTCAATCATATTTATTGAGCTCTCACTGTGTGCAGAGCACTGTACTAAGGACTTGGGAGAGTACGGTATAACAGAGTTGGTAGACAGGTCCCCTGCCCACAATGAGTTTACAGTCCAGAGGCAAGACAGACGTGAAAGTAAAGCAATAAATTAAATAAGTTATGGACATAAGTGCTGTGGGACTGAGGGAGGCGTGAATAAAGGGTGAAGTGCAAACTTCTGAGCCTTTCCCCTTATCTTTATGTGAGACTGGGCTGCTTTCACCATCACATGCATATTGCCAATTAACTAGTCTGTCAAAGGGTCAATCTGTAGTTATGGTGCAGCTCCTCGCCTGTTTTCTCTGCCGTTGTTGAGCGTGGCACTGATATCTACAGTAACAAAAAAACACAAAAAAAACTGTTGAGGTCTTTGTGATTTATGTGGTGCAGTGCTATTCACATAAACCAAACTTTGAGTGCTATGAGAGGGAGTTCATGGTAATGTGAATGTCTGCCAACCTCTTGATGTCTTTAAAAATCTCACATTCAGTCTGCTGCTAAATCCTGCTGATTTTTCCTCCATAAAATTTTCCAGATCTGCCCCATCTCCATCCAAATGGCCACTATGCTGGTCCAAATGTTCATCATATCCTGGCTAAACTACTCTATCATCCTCTTCACGTGTGTCACTGCCCTCTGCCTCTCCCCTCACCAGTCCATAGATCATTCTGCTGCCTGGATTAATTTTCTAAAATGAAATTCTGCACATGTCTCCCCACTCCTCAAAGACCTCTAAACCTCAAAAACCCATTTTTCTCTGAGCAAATAGAAACTCCTGACCACTAGCTTCATGGCACTCCATCAGCTATCTCCCCTCCACTTATCACCTCTTTCGCTCACTGCACTCTTGCTCAGTCTGTTCCTTCAAAGCTAAAGTAATTACTGTGCCTCATTCTCAATTCTCTCTGACCCCTCATTCTCTGACCCCTTGCTCATGCCCTTCTTTCTGCTTGGAACTCCCTCCCCTTTCAAATAGACCAGGTCATAAATATCTCCTTCCAAAGTCCTCCTGAAATTCCACCTCATCCATGTATTATGGTATTTAAGCACTTATTATGTGTCAAAAACTGTTCTAGGTGTTGGGGTAGATATAAGTCAATCAGGTTGGACACCGTCCCTGTCATGCATGGGGCTCATGGTCTGAGTAGGATGGAGTAGAATTTAATCCCTATTTTACAAATGGAAAAAACTGAGGCACAGAGAAATTAAGCTACTTGCCCAAGATCACACAGCAGACAAGTGGTGGAGTAGGATTAGAACCCATGACCTTCTGATTCCCAGGCCCGAGCTCTATCCACTAGGCCATGCTGTTCTCCACACTGCTCATCTTCCTCCTTCTTCAATTCTTTTATCACCAATCTCTGGCCCTGAATCATCCTAAGTAGTCCATGTCCTTATCTCCCGTACTTATGCACACACCGGCAGTTGGGGGAAATCCAGCCACTACAATTTGACTCCTAGAAATTGACTTTCCTGCTATCATTTCCAATGCTCCTCTGTAAGCTCCTGTGGGCAGGGATCGTGTCTACCAACTCTGTTGTATTCTCCCAAGCACATAGTACAATTCTCTGCACACAATAAATATCATTGATTGATTGATTCTCTGTAAAATGGGGATAAGATAGATTCTGAGCCCTATGTGGTACAGGGATCTGATAATCTTCTGTCTACCTCAGCCCATAGCACATTATCAGTGCTTAATAAATCCCATAATTATTATTACTTTGTCAGGTCATACGTGAACAAAGGCGACTGAGGAAAAATAAACTTTTACAGAATTGTCAGGTACGTTATTGGTTTACCATTGCAGATCTAGAGATACCTTCAGTCCTTATCCCCAAAGGCAACTCAGATGTCACCATCTTCCTTGTTAGTATTGACAAGCCTAGTGAAGATGTTGAAATCTTCCCTTTTGGCAACAATAAAAGCAGCCAACTAAATTGCACTGGAAGCTTAAACCTGCCAAAATTAGTTCTAAAGCCACAGCCAAACCCCTCAGCGGCCCTTCAGATCATAGCATTGATATCCCCACTGGAACCCTGGAATTGCTTTATTATCATTTTCTACAGACCTGCCACCACAATTGACTTTGGGCTGATTCTGTTAACCCTCTGGCCTCGATCTAGTTGATACACAAGATACCAGAGTGAATTGTTAAGGAGGAAATAAGGAACATTGTTGACTCTAGGCCTGAATCTATACTAGGGAAATTACTTTGGCATTAATCCAAGACATTAAAAGTTGTGACTCTGTTATTAGTAATATGATAAACGATAGGATGATAACATTAACACAAATATCAGCCGATAATTCAACACTTAAAATGATATGGTTACATTAGAAATTCCAGATGTTGAAATTATAAAAATTAAACTGTTTCTGTAAGCATATCTTGCAGAATGGTGGGGGGAAAAAGGGTTTGTTATGTTAACTAAGTAGAGGTTAATTGATGCTGCCTACCTGCCAACCTAAGTCCCCACTTCGTGTATTATTTTTTCTTTGTGACCTTCTTGTTCCTCTATGGGCTTAGCCCAGGAAAGGGAGGGTGTCTGGGGAACTGAAGTTCTCCCAGCCAGTGCCTCCTGAGCAAGCACAGAAATTGGAGCCACACTCCATAAATTTTCAATTCTTTTTTTCTTTCTCTTTCTCACTGTTTCAGTGTCTGCAATTGACACCTCCTTTGGGGAACCCCTTCCAGTTCTTCCACTGATTCACCCTATAGATAAAAAGGGAATTTCTGGGGAATCATAGTCCCCTGCTCTTTGCTTAGGTGTTACCATCTGTGGGTTCAAAATGTTTTTTTTTACCCTGTTCTTCCCCTCTATGCCAGTGTCACCTCCATATTGTACTCCTTTGACTGAGCCACTGCTCGAAGATGAGATTTTTATGGTCAATTAATACGATCGATTGATCAAATTAATCTGCCAGTGAATATGTTGACACTGGTCGTCTACAGTCTGGTCAGGTGCAGAGTCGATCAATCAATCAATCATTCAGTGGCATTAACTGAACTTAGGCCTTTCTTCGATGAAATACCCAATGAATCGATCTGTAGTATTTACTGAGCGGTTAAGCTGTGCAGAGCACTGTTTGAAGTGCTTGGAAGAGTACAATGCAAAAGGGTAGGTATAGATGATCTCGGTCTTCAAGGAGTTTAGACTAGAAGGGGTAGACGACTTTAGAATAAATTATAGATGGTTTGTACATAACTGCTGTGGAGCTGGGGAAGGGGTGAATAGCAAAGTGCTTATGGGGAAAACCCAGAAAAGCTCTGATTGTAACCCCCACCTCTTTCCTGGATGGAATGCCCCTTTACACCAGGATCTGTCCTTCGATATCTGCTCTTCTTTTTAAAATGGTATTGGTTAAACACGGACTATGTGTCAATCAATCAGTGGTACTTATTGAGCGCTTACTATGTGTAGAGAGTACACCTGGAGAGTACTTGTACTTAGAAATACAAGTCTTCTAAGCACTTGGAAGAGTACAATACAACAGAATTAGCAGACACCTTCCCTGCCCATAAACGAGTTTACAGGCTAGAGGGGCAATCGGACATTAATATAGTCTATAATATATCATTTAAAGACATGTACATAGAGGCACTGTATCCTTTATTTTTGACTTTTTAGGGTCTCTTTTTGTCTCTTCCTCCAGCCTTCTGTCACTGCAGAAGAAGAGCTGCCCCACACACTCTATGACCCATGGGGTGATGTCAGAGAAGGTGGCAGTGGGACATCAGAGGATACTCCCTAGCCCTTGCGGTTGGAATTTAATAATAATAATAATAATGTTGGTATTTGTTAAGTGATTACTAAGGCAGAGCACTGTTCTAAGCGCTGGGGTAGATACAGGGTAATCAGGTTGTCCCACGTGACACTCACAGTCTTAATCCCCATTTTACAGATGAGGTAACTGAGGCCCAGAGAAATTAAGTGACTTGCCCACAGTCACACAGCCAAGTGGCAAATGTGGAATTCGAACCCACGACCTTCGACTCCCAAGCCCGTGCTCTTTCCTCTGAGCCACAGGAACCTCCTCTGCCTCGAGTCACTCTGCTTGTGACACTCTACTTGGGGCAGCACCCCATGAGTAAACACACACATACACACCCACACACCACCAAACGAACACACACAGAAACAAGTGTCACCTCTTAAATATCAAACACACTTTTCCCCTTTCCATTTCACTATTTTCTGCATGACCAACTCCAGTGATTTTTGTCTTACTACCCACCTTTGTGCAGTGGGCTAACTGAGTCTCAGGCGGGACGTTTTTAAAGGAGCTCTTGGAGACAATCAGGCCCTTTTTCATGCTGCCACATTCCTAGCAATTTAAAAGACAGGGTGCCCTTTAATAGCCAGTCACGCCGGCTCATTCATTGGGTCGTATTTAGTAAGCACTTACTGCATACAGAGCACTGTACTAAACTCTTAGGAGAATATAATCCAACAATAGACACATTGCCTGCCCATGGCAAGTTTAGAGGGTGAGATAGACATTAATAAAATTAAATACAGTACAGATATGTACACAGGGCTGTGGGGCTCGGAGAGGGGAAAATAAAGGGAGCAAGTCAGGGTGATGAAGAAGGGAGTGGGAGAAGAGGAGAGTTTTGTCAGGGAAGGCCTCTTGGAGGAGAGGTGCCTTCAGTAAGGCTTTGAAGGCAGGGAGAGAAATTGTCTGTCGGATATGAGGAGGGAAGGCGTTCCAGGCCAGAGGGAAGACGGGGGTGAGGGGTAGGCGGCGAGATAGATGAGATCGAGGTACAGCGAGAAGTTTAGCACTAGAGGAGTGAATTGTGTGGGCTGGGTTGTAGTAGGAGAGTAGAGAAGTGAGACAGGATGGGTCAAGGTGATTTCTTTAAAGCTATCGGTAAGGAGTTTCGGTTTGATGCGGAGGGGGATGGGCAACCACTGGAGTTTCTTGAGGAGTAGGGAAACCTCTCCTGCACGTTCTTGTAGAAAAATAATCTGAGTAGCGGAGTGAAGCCCTCCTTGATTAAGCCCTCTTTTCCTCCTCCCTCCTGCGATGCCCTGATTTTCTCCCATCATTCATCCCCCCTCCCAGCCCCACAGCACTTATGTACATATCTGTCATTTATTTATTTAATGTCTGCTTCCCCTTCTAGAAAACTCTAGTAAACTCGTCGTGGGCAGGGAACGTGTCTGTTTATGTTGTATTGGACTCTCCCAAGCGCTTAGTACAGTGATCTGTACAAGGTAAGCGCTCAAATGTATACAGTTGAGAGCAGGAGGTCAGTGGAGTTGAGGAGTGATAGAAGGCAGGCAGCAGAAGGGTCATCAAGTACATTTATGTGGATATCGAAGTCCCCAAGGGTCAATGTGGGCATGGAGAAAGAGAGAAGGAATGTGAGAAAGGGATCAAAACAGTTAAAAAAGTTGGAGGTGGGACCTGGGGGCGGTAGATGATGGTTACTAGGATATGGAGTGGGTGGTGGAGGCGAATGATATGGGCTACGAAGAACTGGAAAGAAAGGGATGGGGGAGATGGAGTGGTGTGAAAGCGGCACTGGGGCCCGAGAAGGAAGCCAACTCCTCCTCCTTTCCCAGTGAGACTGGGGGAGTGGGAGAAGAAGAGGTCCCCTCTAGAGAGAGCAGCAGAGGAGAGACTGTGTTCTCTGGGGAGAGCCAGGTTTCAGTGATGGCAAGGAGGTGTAGCAACTGGCTCAGAAACAGGTCAAGGATGAAGGGAAGTTTCTCCATGATGGAGTGGGGGTTACCGAGGCCACGTTTGGTTGAGGGTGGGAGGGATTGGATGGGAGTGAGTTGATGGGGGCCGGCGCAGGTGGAGGGGGACAAGGGCACAGAGAGGCAAAGAGCCAAATCATTTGTATTTATCTCTACTTTTAATGACCCATGTTCAGTTACCTTCTTCGAACATTTAAAATTAGGGGGCATAACAGATGGTGAGTTGGTTTAAATAAAAATTTTCTCATTTTTATTTAACTAATATCATTGCCAAGAGATGATAGATTCATCAGCTTATTTTTCCATATATTGTAGCCCATCCATCAATGAAATACTGTTCAGAAGAAATGTTTCAATTAAATATTTAGCCATCAGGAAACCCGTGGTGTTCAAAATCGTTATTACCCCAGTCTATCTTAAATGAGAACTAAACCTAAACTAAACTAGAACTAAACTGAACACATGCCTGCCTTGCAATAATAGTAATGAGAAGGGTCAGATATGACTCTACCTACTGTGACAAAATAATAATTAGTAATAAGGTATTAAGTGCTTATATCGACCAAGCACTGCACTAAGTGCTGGGGTAGATAAAAGAGTTAGGTTAGACATAGTCCCTGCCCCACATGGGGCTCAGAGTCTAAGTAGAAGGCAGAACAGGTATTTAATCATTTTACACATGAGGAAACAAGCCTGGCGAAATACAGTGACTTGCCCAAGATCACCTAGCAGACAAGTGGCAATGCTGGGATGAAGAGGCAGGACCTCCAACTCCCAGATCCGTGCTCTTTACACTAGGCCAGTCCTCTAAACTGTAAACCCGTTGGCGGGGAACATGTCTATCAACAAAACATAGTGTGATACTGTAGAGATGTCCTCTCTTTATGCCACGATTAGGAGTAATAACAAGACAGTCAGGCCCGACCGCCTGAAGCACCGGACCACATTTAGTGGCGTAGACAGTCCGGGATAGGGCTCCTCAGTTGGATGCAGATCTGGGTGGCTTCCTGATACTTCTTCTTACTTTCTTCGTATTTTTTCTCCTTCTCGACCAAGACCTCGTACTGATTCTGGGTGCACGCCAACAGCATTTCTATCAGGTTGTGCTGGTCGTCGATCTTACGAACAAGAACACTGCTATATTCTAGTAAGGACGTGCATTTCTTCTCCATCAGCTCTGTGAGATTCTTGGCTTCACTTGTGCCGGCGACCCGCTTCACGAACGAAGCATCTTGGACTTCGGGAGGCAGAGTGGGCATCTCCCCAGTGTCGCCCGAGGCAGACTGCTGGAGGTTCTGCAGAGCTCTGATCATCTTCTCAATTAAAGGCAGATTTAGAATGGAAGGCTGAGGCGAGGGACCCTCGGGGACGCTTCTCGGCTCGGACTCTTGGATCGCCCCAAAGGTCTGTTTCTCCGGCGGCCGCTGCTCTTCGGTAACTGTGGGTGGAAGTGTCTGGGGCTCTCCCAACGGCAGCCTCAGGTTCTGAATGAACTCGTCGATGTACACCTTCCTCTCTTGCCAGATGTCCAGCAGCGTACGAAAGCAGGCTTTGCAGGCCTCATCCCGGCTGCGGGCCACCAGCCGGGCGGCCTCGCGGAGGACGGTGGCGAAGAGGATGAGGAATTCCGGGCCCCCTCTCCGGCCGTTCTGGAGCACGTCGTTGGCCAGGTAGAGGAATATAATCTTCCTCCCCGGGGTGACGAGGCGGAACTGCTGAAGCCACACGGTCACGACGGAGCCCGCGTTTTGGCGGAACTCGAGGACCCATCGGGACAGGCTCACGATGCTTTTCTGCGAGATCCGGAGTTCCGACAGCTTCTGAACGAAGACCGCCCGGGAAAAGGAAGCCATGGGAGCTTCGGCGGGGCGACGTGGCGACGAAGAGTTCTCCAGCGTGGCTGAGGAGAGTGGGCCAAGCCGGCAGGACGCGGCGGGGCCTGAGGAGACGAAACTCCGGGCGCGGGACGGCGGTTGACGCCCTAGGAGGGGGCGGGGGCGGGGACAGGGCCGGGTCTCCGGGGTAACGAGCCCGCGCGCGACCCAACGGCAGCCCCAGGTCCGAGGCGCGAGCCCCGGCGCGCCCTCCTGGCGTCACAATTCTGCCCCCCTGGGGGCGGGGCGGGGCGGCTGCCCCTAGCGGCCGAAAGGGGCTCCGCCGCAGGGGGCCGTGGTTGGGCGGGGCGAGGGCTGAGCTGGGCCCGACGCCTCCCCCACCTGCCGCCCGGCGGCCACCCCACCATCTCACCCGCGGGGGAAGGGACGGGCGGGAAGCGCGGCCTCCCTTTCACACATATTTGGCACCATAAAAGTAGTGCACGGTAGATGAACGAGTCCTTCGGGAAAATAAAAAAAAGAAGTGTTCTCCACAATCGCGGTAGTCGAGTGTTTGCTCCATTTTGAGGGGAATCCGTAGCCGTGTTACGTGTGGTACAGATCTCTGAGCAATTTGGAGGGAAAGCACAGGGCCGTTCCCGAAGAAACAGTCCGGCCTAGTGGAAAGATCACAGACCTGGGGGTCAGAGGACCCGGCTTCCACTCCCAGCTCCACCCGGTGCCTGCCGTGTGGCCTCGTGCAATTTCCTGAACTGCTCTCTGCCTCAGTTTCCTCATCCGGAAAATTGGGATTCAGTATCTGTTCTTCCCCCTTACACGCCAAGCCCTATTATCGGTGGTATTTATCGAGTGTCTACTGCGTGCAGAGCACTGTGCTAGGTGCTTGGGAGAGTAGGGTATAACAGAATCGGTAGGCATGTTTCCTGCCCGCGACGAGCGTAGAGTCTGGAGCTTACACTGTCCAGAAGATCTTCCCCACTCTGCTGACGCCTCAAACTTAGCGTATACCAGCTGTCCATGCCCCTTCCCACCAAGTGTCTCAGTGGTTACCTTTTCATCATCCTCTAGAATGCCCCTCAAGAAATCTGCTCTCCTAATCCTGTCCCTCCTGTCCCTAGGATAGAGACCATCCTTCTTCAGGGCCCATAAAGTCTTCCCGCCCTTAGCTAGCATGTCTAAATCTCCCTTTGCTATTGGCTCTGCTCCTGCCGATGTCCTGGGTGAATGAACTGACATGCCATGTAAATGAACTTTCTCTTTGGGAGGGGACAAATCAAAAGAGAGCAGCTCCCTGCTTTAGAAATTTCTGGGCCCTTGTTCTCTTTACCTATTAGTAGGGCTAGCCTAGGTTGGACCATCACTCTACAGCATGGCAGTGGAAAGAACATGGGCCTGGGAGTCAGAAGACCTGGGTTCTAACCCCGACTCTGCCACTTACCTGCTGTATGACCTTGGGCAAGTCACTTAACATCTCTGTGCCTCAGTTCCCTCATCTGCAAAAGGGAGATTCAATACCTGTTCTCCCTCCTACTTAGACTGTGAACCCCATTTGGCACCTGATTATTTTGTATCTACCCCAGTGCTTGATACAGTGCTTGGCGTATAGTAGCGCTTAACCGATACCATTATCATTACTATTATTTTGCTTTGCGAAATGTAGTAGTTAAAAGAGAACAGGGAGCTAGGGAAAGAAAACAAATGATTTTGAGTCTAAATATGTGCAAATAATATGAGTTGATTCAAAACATTAATAAAATTATGAAATGAAAAGGGGAAGGGCAGTTGGATGACATATAAATGACAGCGTTTCCAAACTATCAACAAAGTCATCAATTCAGTGTATAATTATGGGAAAGGATTAGAATCCCTCATTTATATGCTATTAGAGGCAGCATACCTAGGGAAAAGAGCACAGACCTGGGTGTCGAGAGATCTTGGTTCTTATCCTGACTCCAGTACATGCCTGCTGTTTGACTTCAGATAAGTCACTTAACTTCTCTGTGCCTTAGTTTCCTCACCTTAAAATGAGGATTAAATACTTCTCCCTCCCCCTTAGACTGCGAGTCCCTTGTGGGATAGGGTTGTGTCTGATCTCATTGTATTGTATCTACTCTAGCATGTGCTGGCACATAGTGCTTGATGATAAAGATTATATTTCTAACACTAGCAAGGGATCAGATTAGATGGTGTCCTTGATGACATGGTGATCCCTTCCAGCTGATTTTCTAGATGTGACAAGTTACTCTATTTCTTTTCTACATTAAATTCCATATTACCCTCCTCCATTGCTCCTATATAATTCCAACAAGTGCCTCTCTGATCCTGACTTTGGGGATCTTGTAAATGCTCTGTTGATCGTTTCAAATTTTCTTTTGGGAGTGAGATGTTGCATTAATTGCATCTGAAGGCCAATATAGTACCTATTCATTGCCTTTCTTCATCTGTTTTTGGTGCCGTCTTTCATTCTTGTGATGATGGTTTCTACATCCAAGATGACGTATTTCCAATGGCAACATAGCACAGGGGCTAGAACCCTGTCCTGGGAGGTAGGATACATTGGTGTATTTTGATTGATGCTGTGGTTTTCCCGCTGTCTGTTGTAGCGTTGATGTATTTCAGACTACAATCTGAAATATCATTGAAATATCTTTGAAGTGCTTCTCCTGAACCAACTATTCACCTTCTTCGGTCACCATAAAGCATCTTTGTTCCTCCCTAATTCACTTCCCTATGCCAGGTATCTCCTGCTCTCCCTCATTTCCCTTCTCACCCCTTCCTCCCGACCCACTAGGTTCTGTTTTTCATCATTGTCCAGTTCTGCACTATTTGTGATGTATATTTCAATCTACACACCATACTGTAAAAGATGTGTATTCTCTATCCATTTTAGTCAAAAATGAACGAAAATCCCATTTTTCCTGCAGTTTATTTTTAAGCACTTAGAATTGTGCCACTGTACTAAATACTGGGGTAGAAAAAAGATTGTCACATCGACACAGTCCCTATCCCTCATCGGGCTTGTAGTCTAAATAGGAGGGAGAACAGATATTTAATACCCATTTTACAGATGAGGAAACTTGGGCAAAGAGAAGTTAAGTGACTTGCCCAAGGTCACACAATAAAGTGCCAGAATTGAGATTAGAACCCAGGTCCTCTGACTCCCAGACCTGAGCTCTTTCCACCAGGCCACACTTATATTTCTTCTATGTGTAATTTTGAGTCTTTCTTTTATCTTTTCCTTAGCAAGGAACTGAAAGGAGAATAGTCTTGATTGATCTTCCCTGACAGCAGTTCCCTATCATTTTCTTTTCTATATGATCTCTGTAACTCAAGAATAAAAGTTGGTTTTACTGCAGAACATCCACCACTGTGACTGGGGATTACTTTTTAAAAGATACCAAGTGTTTTTATTTATCAAGGACATCACGAGGGGAAAAGAAAAACTAAAAAAAGAAATATCTAAAGAAAGCATACTAAAACCAACGATGATTTGTTAGGTTTGTTCCTCTGTTTTGAAGCAAGCTTGATAGAAGCAATGTGATGTCAAATATGGTAGAGGGCACTCCAGCCTCCAGTTCATATACAAGCCCAACTGCAGGCTATATTCAGATAGCCAGCTCTATTTCTGCCTGTCCTCCCTAGGTTCTGGAAAGCTGCCATTTATGCTGATAACAAGACTAATAATAGTACTATCACAGTTCTTCAGTCGACTCATTTATTCAAAGATTGATCATCCAAGTCCTTTCCTTGCCTTTTTCTTTCTCCTGCAGCTTGTCTTTCAGCCTTTTCATTCATTAGTCCTTCCACCAGGGCAGTTCAAACCAGTCGATTCTCCTATGTGTTAACAGGCCTGGTAATAGATTTGGTGGGAGAGCTTGAAATGAATGGCTAAAAGAGAGTGGCTAGATATCCGTTTTAAGACTACAGAACAATTATAGCCCCGCATGATATATCACATGTCCTCCCACTCCTATGGAAAGTTGGGGCTTCTGTCACTCAAATATGAGAAAATGATGCACGATCCCCCCTCCCCCCCCCCACAACCTTCAGATAAATGGCTCAAGACAGTGAAATAAGGGATAATCCCATATATACAGGACATATGGCCGTTCGGGCTAAAAAGGAGCATATTATTATAAGCTGTCTTTGGATTTCATTTCTCCATATTGTTTCTGTGCCCGACCTTGGAAGATAAAAATGTACTGGGCTAATACCTTACAGATATATATAATGTATGCCACCTAGCAGTGCATGGACTAACAGAGACGTGGGCAACCGAATCAAAAAGGCCAGCATGGCCTTTGGAAGACTGCAAGACAGAGTGTGACACCACTGGGTTTTCAAGTGCTCTACATTCCTTGAAGGTCTACAGGCTGTTGTGGTGACCAATCCCTCTAAAAACCTAAAAAAAGAAATATCTAAAGAAAGCATACTAAAACCAACAATGATTTGTTAGGTTTTTTCCTCTGAATTGAAGGAAGTTTGATAGAAGCAATGTGATCTCTTTTTAGCTCAATGTGGGCAGAGAATGTGTCAGTTTATCTTTATATTAGGACATAATGCCTGCTTCTAATTCAATCATCATGTAAAACCTCTCGCTTTGAATGAACTACACCTGAGGGAGCCAATCAAGCATCACCATATAAGGAGTAAGGAGAGGTGGAGGAGTGGGTGCATGGTGAATCAGCGTGTACAAGTGGGGAAGTAGAATGGGTTTGTCAACCAAGAATCATTCATATTTATTTGGTGCTTACTGTGTGCAGAACACTGTACCTAAGCATGTGAGAGAGAACAATGTAACAGAATCAGTATACATATTAGCTGCCTACAGTGTAAAGGGGGAGATAGACATTAATAGAAATGAATTACAGTGTGTACATAAGTGCTGAGGGAGGCATGAATAAAGGGAGCAAATTCAAGTGGAAGAGTGTTGCAGAGGGGAATGGGAGAAGAGGAGAGGAGGGTGTAGTCAGGGAAGGCCTTGTGGAGATGTGCCTTAAAAAAACACTGTGAAGATGGAGAGAGTGATTGTCAGACATGAAGGGGGAGGGTGTTTCAGGCCAGAGGCAGAATGTGGGCAAGAGGTTGGTGGCAAGATAGATGAGATCAAGGTAGAGTGAGTAGGTTAGCAATAGAGGAATGATATGTGCAGGCTAGGTTATATAACAGGAGAGTAGTGAGGTAAGGTAGGAGTGGGCAAAGTGATTGAATGTTTTAAAGCAGATGGTAAGGAATTTCTGTTTAATGTGGAGGTGGAAGGGCAACCACTGGAAAAGTAACCAGAACAGAAGAAAAATCTGCTCCCTTGACTTCTTGGTCTACTTTCTGAGAAACTAAAAGCAGCTTTTGTTCTAGCTCTTTTTCAACTGGAGGTAACACGGCACAGAAAAGCTAACCCATTTGCAGATTGCACGCAGTGAGTGAATCGGTGACAGTTGGGAGTTGCGTTGACACAGTACAATGAAGATTATTATTCTCAAAGTGGATTGAATATATTTGCATTTTTAAAATTTTGTAGCCAAGTAAAGTCAACAATTTCCTTGGAAAGGAATGTTGACTATGTCTATTAAAATGTTACATCACTAGTTTTATCAAATGTTTACTTAAACTTTTGACAAAGGCATTTTTTATTAATTCTCCAGCATGCATGAAAGAGTAAAATAACACCTCCAACCTTTAGGACCCAACTCCTTGGTAGATTCCACAGATGCCAAATTGCTAGAGCAGGTGCTAAATAGCTACTAGTTTATCACCCCAGGATGTGATGAAGATAAATGGAGCCTTGTGAATTTTCCTGGTGTTTCCCAATTACTGGAACACCTGTGCTAAATGAGATGGTGCTGATCCACCATGAAAATTCTTAGAATATTCTGAGGATCCCTTGGGTTCACAATTTCTACTTGTCTAGTAATCCTGCAACCAAATGCTGTTACTGAAATTTACTTTCCCCACCACCACTTCCCCTCTGTGACATAGTGTGGCATTGTAGGAAATGTTGTTCTTTTCCCTTTTTCATTTCTTCTTTCTACCCTTCCATAAATTTTCAGTTTACATTTCTGAATCTATTCCAAACTATCTCCCTCTCTCCTATGTCATGTGTTTTGTCTGAAAGCATTGCCTCACTCCAAAGACATTTCTTCTTGGAGACAGCGCTGCATTTCGGATATAGTGTCTAAAACCAATGGTATTTATTGAGCCCTTCCTGTGTCCAGAGCATTCATTCATTCATTCATTCAATAGTATTTATTGAGCGCTTACTATGTGCAGAGCACTGTACTAAGTGCTTGGAATGAACAAGTCGGCAACAGATAGAGACAGTCCCTGCCCTTTGACGGGCTTACAGTCTAATCGGGGGAGAATAAGTAATTATTAATAATAAGTAAAAATAAGAGCACTGCTCTTATTGCTTGGGAGAGTATAATACAAGAGGACTAGCGAAAACATTCTCTACCCATAACGAGCTTACAGTCTAGAGAGGGAGGAAGACATTAATATAAATACATGTCATAATAGTTAAAAGGGAGCAGAGTGGGGACAATGTCATCTAGAGAAGTGGCATGATGTAGTGGATGGAGCACGGGCCTCGGAGTCAGAAGGTTATGGGTTCTAACCCTGCCTCTGCCACTTATCTGCTGTGTGACCTTGGGCAAGTCATTTCACTTCCTCTGTGCCTCCGGTTACCCCATCTGTAAAATGAGAATCGAGACTGTGAGTCCCACATGGGACAGGGACTGTGTCCAACCCGACTTGCTTGTATCCAACCCAGTGCTTAGTACAGTGCCTGGCACATAGTAAGTGCTCAACAAATACCATCTAGGGAGAGCCAGGTTTCAGTGATGGTGAGGAGGAGCAGTGACTGGATCAGGAACAGGTCAAGGATGGAGGGAGGCTCCTCCATCGTGGAACGGGGTTTCCACAGGCCGCACGTTCCTCTAGTAGGTGGCAACTCAGCAGGTCCCAGCTGAGGGGAGAATTCACAAGGCCTAAATGGAGATTAGCTAGTCATTCTAGCAGCTGTCTGGAGTGAATGAGCGACCACTAGCAAATCCTTTGTTGAGTGACTGTTGACACTTCATTATCTCCTTGGTGAGTCGCTGTCTTTCTTTGGTGGGGATCGTAATAATAATAATTATGGTATTTGTTAAGCGCTATGTGCCAGGAACTGTACTAAGCGCTGGGGTGGGTACAAGCAAATCGGGTTGGACCAGTCCCTGTCCCACATCGGGCTCACAGTCTCAATCCTCATTTTACACATGCAGTAACTGAGGCCCTGAGAATGATGATGACGATGGCATTTGTTAAGCACTTACTATGTGCCGAGCACTGTTCTAAACGCTGGGGGAGATACAAGGTAATCAGATTGTCCCACGTGGGGCTCACAATCTTAATCCCCATTTTACAGATGAGGTAACTGAGGCACAGAGAAGTCAAGCGACTTGCCCAAAGTCACTTAGCTGATCAGTGGCAGAGAAATAAAGCTCACCTCCTCCAGGAGGCCTTCCCAGATGGAGCCGTCCCTTTCCCTCTGTTCCTCCTCCCTTCCCCGTGGCCCCTGCTCCCTCCCTCTGCTCTACCCCCTTCCCCTCCCCACAGCACTTGTATATATTTGTACATATTTATTGCTCTTTTATTAATGATGTGTATTACTCTATGGTTCTATTTATCCATTTTGATGGCCGTGATGCCTGTCTACTTGTTTTGTTTTGTTGTCTGTCTCCCCCTTCTAGACTGTGAGCCCGTTGTTGGGGGGGATTGTCTCTATCTGTTACCGAGTTGTACTTCCCAAACGATTAGTACAATGCTCTGCACCCAGTAAGCGCTCAATAAATACAAATGAATGCAAGTGAAGAGACAGAGAAGTGAACTTGCCTGTCATCTCGGCCATGCTGCTTCATTCGTACTTAATGAACCCTTACTGTGTGCAAAGCAATCTGCGGTGCACAAAGGGGGGAAGGAGCGGGGCTGGACAGTTCTAAGACCCCTGGTACATGGTGGGGGCAGGGGGCCGAGGCCTCTTTCCTCTCGGGCGGTTGGAGGGAAGCGGGGGGTGCTCAGTGAAAGTGCTCACCACGTGCTCAGTCCTCAAGCACCCACGTGCAGAGGGTGACCCTTCCCCCAGGTGTGATCCCAGGCCTCGGGGTGGGAGCGAGGGATTGGAGAGCTCTGCATCCCTTCCCCCAGAGAAGTCGTAGGTTCCCGCGCAGTGAGGGAGAGGCTGCGGGGTGGGGACACCCTACCTTTGACTCAGTATATGGGCTTTGGCCTTCCCCATTGTGCATGGATCCGGAGAGATTGCCCCATCTTGGACCCCTCGCGTTGCTGTCGCCTTAGTAGAGTAAGCATTCTACTAAGATGATATTTGATAAGATAAGAGCTACCATTTTAAAAGGCAAAGTGCAATTTTGTTTGCTTTTGGTGTTGATATGAATCTTTTTCTAGCAAGTTTTAGCTAAAATCAGAAAGGAGAGGGGCACATGGGCTGCCCAGTGCTACTGCAAATGAAGACATGAAATATCACTCTCAAAACGGCATAATGTTCTCAGCCTTGGATAATGAAAGTGTCAGCTGGCAGGTCTGTCTGAATGTGATAATTGATTGGGGGGTTCGTTTTCTTCAATGCACTTCATAGTTCATTTTCGAATATGCTAAATTTTCTCATTTCCATTTCTGATCTCGATAACATGTTTCTAAGGAAGTTTGTGTTTAAATCAAGGACATTCATCAACCTGAGACAAGCTAAATTCCATCAAGCTGGCCCAAAAGATTTTCTTGCTTTTTGTCCACTTATCATGGACCTTCTATGGTTTCTTTAAAACTGTTTTTTTTTTACCTAAACAGGACCAGTAGAGGTAGTATTTAATACAAAAGAGGACATTGAATTTTTTTATGGTTTAATGTTACATATGCTATTTTCAAAGCAAAGAGCATCTTTGGTTGGAGGTGTTTGGTAATAAAACTAAGTGCTAAAATATTTTTCCAGCTCGTTTGGCTTTTGGTCTCAACTTCTCCAATCAGGCTTCATCAGAAGTCAAATGTAAATGTAAAGACTGGTTTTAGGGTGATTGTAGCTTGCCTTTATTACTGTGATCCCTATAATAGACATAGTTGTGGTGTTTTTCTGGGATTATAACCACCCCAAGGATATAATTTATAGTGTTTGACACTTTACCCCACACAAGGCCAACCACTCTGACATTCTTCCAGATGAATGAAGTAAATCCTTCATCCCCCACCTGGGTGGAGATGAAGCAATCAACAGTGAATGGGTAGTGGAGGAAGGTTTGCCCACCACAGTCAGTGCCAACTCTGAAAGGCATAGAAGAGACCTAGGAGTCACAGGACCTGGGTTCTAATCCTGACTCTGCCACTTGCCTGTTGTGTGACCTTGGGCAAGTCACTTAACTTCTATGTGCCTCAGTTTCCACAACTGTGAAATGGATATTCAATACCTGTTCTCCTTCCTACTTTACTGTGAGTCCCATGTGGGACAGGCACTGTGTCCCACCTGATGAACTTGAATCTACCCCAGTGCTTGACACATAATAAGCACTTAACAGATACCATTAAAAAAAAAGATCTCCAGAATAAACAAAGAAGTTGTTGAACTGAGGAGGCAACTTCATTTAGAAATGAATGCTAATTGCATCACACAGGAAGTCTGGGGAGAACCTCCTCAAACTTCAACACTCTTTGTCTCTCCACACCTAATTTTTTAGGATTAAAAAGTTATTGCCCCAGTTTTCAAGAAAGTAGATGAATTTGTAAATGTAATAAAGGAGGTCAAATATGTTCAGAAGGAGTTAGCCTGCTACCAGGTGCCTTATCAAGAAAAGGTTGTTATTCAGTCTAAATTGGCCAGGTTCTTTACTGAAGTCGAAAATAATATAGAATTTAAGTGCTTTCTATGTACCAGGCATTGTGTTAAGCACTGGGGTAGATACAAGATAATTGGGTTGGACACAGTCCGTTTCCCAAATAGGGCCCACATTCTATCCCCATTTTACGGATGAGGTAACTGAGGCCCAGAGAAGTTAAGTGACTTGCTCAAGGTCACACAGCAGACCAGTAGTTGAGCTGGGATTAGAACCCGGGTTCTCTGACTCCCAAACCTGTGCTCTTTCCACTAGGCCATGCTGCTTCTAAAAGCTACTATCACTGAAGAAATGTATACTTCTGCAGGCTCTTGCAAAAGACTCAATCATATCTCAACTCCTTATTTATTCAGTGTTGTATTATTATTCCTTGAATTTCTTAAAGATGAAACAGTATGTTAGTGGTGTTCATTGTTCTAGTGTGTAGCCCATAAAGTAACTTCCTAAAAGTTCTGAAACAGATCCTAATTGATAACCCACAATACAAGCACATTTGCAAGGAAAGTAACTTGATCGTATCATGGAAGCTGCCTGTAATAGTAATTCTGTTTGAGTCCCCACTGGGTGCAATGGATAATAAGTGTTTGGGGAAAGTACTATAGAAAGAATCACCACGAGGAACTTAATATTCAACAGGAGAGACAAAATTATTTACAGAGTAATCTAAATCATTGAATGATCAATCTATCAAATTTATTGAGTGTTACTGTGTGCAGAGCACTGTACTAAACACTTGGGAGAGTACAGAATAACAAATTAGGTAGATATGTTCCCTGCTACCAAGGAATTTAAAGTCTACACACCACAACCTCCCAGTTTGACAGGAAATCATGATCCTTTTGGTTTGCCTTTGAAAATTAAACTATATTGCTAATTAAATATATTGAGGATTTTCACAAGACTTTTAGCCATCACAGTGTACACACCATAGATTAATCTCTAAAACAGAATGCCATTACCAGAGATAGTTGGTTTTTAAAGAACACTCTAACCTTATCTCTTCTAGCAAGCATAAATGTTTAAGTACTCATTGTCATTTTTAAATCACACGTGTTTTTTAACCTGTGTTAAATGGAAATCCACACAGATTTGTACTCTAATTTTCACACTGGAAGCAGAGTTGCCTTAGTGGAAAGAGCCTGGGCTGGGGGATGATCTGGGTTCTAATCCGGCTTTTACCGCTTGCCTGCTGTGACTTGGGGGCAAGTCGTTTTAATTCTCTGTGCCTCAGGTTTCTCATCTCTAAAGTGGGGATCCAATATCTAGTCCCCCTCCTACTTAGACTGCAAGTCCCATATGGGACATGGACTGTATCTCACCTATTCATCTTAGGTTTTACCCCAGTGCTTAGTACAGTGATTGACTTAACTATTATTATTTTACTAGAAGATGTAGCAACTTTATTTTTCACTAAAATTGCTACTTTTATGATCCTGAATAATTGAAAATTCACTATCATTAATCGAACAGGTGACCTATATCATAAATAAGAACCTTTGCATTGGGTAAGCACCTCAAACTTGTCTTGCTCATCAGTGAATACTCTATTACAAGACAGATTATTTATCAAACACAATTTTCTTTCAGGGAAACATGATTGCTGAATAGAAAAAAAGTATTTTGCATAATTTTAAGAATATAATATAATTTAGGAAGAACTATTTTAGTAATTATCTGAACCAAGCAAAATGCTGGTGATTCAGGGATAAGGTAAATCTTCCCATAAAAATTGGAAAAATGACTAGAATTTCTTAAAAAAAAAGGCAAGTTAAGCTTGAGCTTCATAAAGGTATTTATCAATTTTATGTACATTAAGATTTTGAGTTCTGAACCCCAGAAGGATCCATAGAAGTAGATCTTTTGGTAGAATCTGAATCAGATTAAATTTTTTTTCTATTCAAAAAGGAGAACTTCTAGATACCCGACATGTTTTATTTTTTCTTTAGGATGATAAGATTGAGCATTGATAGATTGATCAGTTATATTTCAGAGTATAAAACATTAACAGGAATGGAAAGCTAATTACAAGGTGGCAATGGACATGTTGCAAGATCTAATGACCAAAATTCTAATGCTTATTTGATGCAATGCTTGGTATATGTTGTCATAATTAATTCCTAGGTGATAGAGATCGAAACACTTTAGAGATAGGTAGCCAGGGTCATTCTCTGCAATTTTAGTCACCCTGCCAGATTCTCTTAGCGTAGGTTTCAGAACATAATTTGGCTAAACTGTTCAAAGTGAAGTTAGTTCCCTGGTGTCTTTTTCTTTTCTAGCCACAGGGAATGATAAGAATGTTAGCTGCTTTTCCAATAATCAGAAACTCTTCAGAGGAAAATATCTAAAATTGTTAGTGAGTTTTAAGGATAATGTACATTTCTTTTAAGTCACTGAAATGTTGTACTCCATTTTTAGGAATAATTAAACCGAATGAGGGAGGAGATCCTTAAATATATGTTTTCTCCTTCCATTTTGAAAAAGAGAGCAAGGAGTTTGTGATGTGTTCTCTTTAAAAGGAAATCCAACGTCCATCTATATTGTATTGTACTCCCCGGGGCTTAGTACAGTGCTCTTCACACGAGTGCTCAATAAGTGTCCCTGATTGATAAAAACGCTCCCTCTGCAGCAGAATTTATCAAGAAGGAAAAGTAAATGAAGAGACTCATACCGGATTCCTCTTTAGGTACCATGCTAGGAGAGCCTACTTTCCTTTAACGGATTTGTGAAACTAATTTGCATGTGCTAACCCATTCCTAGTCATTTTGTAGAAACAGTTATCACCTTAACAAGGGCCATTGAAAGGGAGTCATTTCATTTGAAATGCAAATAAATGACCAGTCACTTCAATCTAATCCTATAGATTACAATCAGATCAGACATGATCCCTGTTCCACATGTTTCACAGTCCAAGAGTGAAGGAGACCAGGTATTTAATCAGCGTGGCTCAGTGGAATGAGCCTGGGCTTCGGAGTCAGAGGTTATGGGTTCGACTCCCGGATCTGCCACTTGTCAGCTGTGTGACTTTAGGTAAGTCACTTAACTTCTCTGTGCCTCAGTTACCTCATCTGTAAAATGGGGATTAACTGTGAGCCTCGCGTGGGACAACCTGATTACCCTGTATCACCCCCAGCGCTTAGAACAGTGCTCTGCACATAGTAAGCGCTTAACAAATACCAACATTATTATTATTATTAATCTCCATTTTATAGGTGAGTACTTTGAGGCACAGAAAAGTTAAATATTTTGCCCACCATCACACTGCAGGCAAGTGGCAGAGCCGGGATTAGAACCTAAGTAGGTCTCAAAAGGCCAAGAATGCCGAAAAATCTAAGTCATGGCCTCTTCTAGCAAATGTTTTGTGGTCTTTAAATAACAAAATAAATAACTAGAGTTATAAGGAAATTTTGTTATGACCTTGGTTAAAGAAAATTGAATGGAAAAGACAAGTGATGATTGTTTAAAAGCATATTCTAGTGTGAGTACATGTCCAAGAATAGAAACAGTCAGATATGGTTATGATTCATCATACAGGAGGAACTGTTTGGCCAGAGTTTCTTATCCTGATCAAGAATACAAATTGGTTTTCTTTTAAAAACAGAATTCCCTAATGGCAGGTATTACACTTCTAAAAGATAAACGTTGGGAAGTAGATCAAGATTTAGAGATTGTATGAGAAGTAAAAGAAATGAGACACAGGGATTTACGAAAGTGGCTTTAAGTTAAATTGCTTGCACAATGAAACAAGCAGTTCAGGCTTTGTTAGCCTTAAACTCCTTTAAAAGGTCCCAAAATATAGCTCCAGCCATAGGCTCACTGTAATCTAACAGAGTTCTTAGGAAAGAGACCTAAGAGCAATTCAGTCCCACTGTACATTTCTGTGTGAACTGAAGCATACAGAGCCATTTAATTTTGAAGTACAGAAAGAGAATGAGAGGGAAAGCCACTGGAAAATAACACCGAAAACACCCCATAATAATAATGGCCTTGAAATGTTGGATATCAGATTGGACAGTCCCTGTCCCTCATGGAGCTCAGAGTACAAGGTGAAAGGGAGAACTGGTATTTAGTTCCCATTTTCCAGATGAGGAAATTGAGCAATGACTGCTGCAGCAAGCCTCCTTGCAGACCTCTCTGCCTCCTGTCTCTCCCCAATCTAGTCTGTACTTTGCTCTACTGGCCAGATCATTTTTCTAAAATAACATTCAGTTCATGTTTTCCCCACTCCTCAAGAACCTCTAGTGGCTGTCTATTTTCCTCTGCATCAAATGGAAACTCCTTTCTATAGGTTTTAAAGCAGTTATTCCCCCCCACCCCACCCTGCCCTGCCAACCCAGCATGCTCACTTCACACCTCTAATGCCAACCTACTACTGTACCTCGATCTCATTTACTTTACCACCTACCCCTGATGGTGGTTCCTGAGTGCCTCTGGAACTCCCCCTTCAAATCTAACAGACGATCACTCTCTCCACCTTTAGTGCCCTTTTAAAATCCCATCTCCTCCAAGAAGCCTTCCCCAACTAAGCCCTCATTTCCTCTACTCCCTTTCCATTCTGCATAGCCCTTGCACTTGGATTTGGACCCTTTAAGGACTTGCCATTCATCCCATCCTCAGCCCCGCAGCACTTCTGTACTTTTCCACACATTTATTTTAATGTCTATCTCTTCCTCTAAACTGTAAGCTCATTGTAGGCAGGGAACATGCTTACCAACTCAGCTGTATTGTCCTCTCTCAAATGTTTAGTAGAGTGCTCTGCACACAGTAAACACTCAAATATGATTGTAAGCATTTTAATGTCTGTCTTCCCCATTAGAACATATGTTGCTTGGGCACAGGGGAATTGTTTCATGCTTCTCTTGTACTTTCTTAACTTAGGAGGGTGCATTGCTTCTAGTCGGTGTCCAATAAATATTTCTACTCAATTAAGTGTATTTATTGAGCACTTAACTGTGTGCAGAGAATTATTCTAAGCACTTGGGAGAGTACGATATAGCAGAGTTGGTAGACACATTCTCCTACTCCTGCTTCTGGAAAATTTATTTTCCTTTGGGAGGTTTTCCCATTTCCTTTTCCTACTACCCTTCAGTCTCTTAGTTCCATCTAGAAGTTTGACTACTGTGGCAAGTATCTTAGCTTCTTTTCTAATACCACTTTTAAATATCAGCATGTGGCTGTACCCTGGATGGCTTCAGTGAAAATAGAACGTTAAGTAGTAATTGTGGTCTTTGGTTTGTTTTTTTTTTATGGTAGTTAAGCACGTACTATGTAACAAGCTCTGTACTAAGTGCTGGGATAGATACAGATAATCAGGTCTGACACAGTCCTTGTCATACAAGGAGCTCACAGTTTATGAAATATTTCCCAATGGAAATAACATAGAATGCTTTGCACAATGTTTGGCATATACTATGTACTTAAATACCACAATGAAGTGCATTAATGAATTCTCACCCTGTTCTTCCTCCTTCCCTCCACTTTCTATACCTCTCCAGTTATAAAGAATAACAAACTTGAAATAGGGAACTGGGTAGAAGTACTACAGAAACCCTGGCCTATGATCCAAGAAAAATTTTTCTTGTGGGAAGATGATCCATTACATTTCCGGAAGAATGTAAATATGATTTTAGATTCATTTTCTCTGGCCCATATCTTTATTTCTTCCTTGATATGTCCACTCTGGATATCTTCAAAGTGGATGTTGAATTGTAGTATTATAAGTGCTTACTCTATGCCAAACACTCTACGGTATTGGGTAGATATAAAATAATCAGGTAAAACTCCTGCCCCACAAGGGCTCATAATCTAAGAGGGAGAGAGAAAATGTATTTCCTATTTTAAAGATGAGGAAACTGAGGCACAGAGAAGTTATGGGACTTGCCCAAGGTTATACGGCAGACAAGTGGTGGAGCCGGGAATAAAGCCCAGGTCCTCTGACTTCCAGGCCCTTGCTGTTTCCAGTAAGCCATGCTGCTGTCTTAGTGTTGGAAGGGATGGTCTTATTTAGATAAAACTGAATGGGAGCTTGAGGATATGATCTTCCTTTGAATGAACACAAATAAAATGCTCTGCACACAGTAAGTGCTCAATAAATACGATTGATATTCTCCTTTTTTAAAATTGCACCTCAGATTCTGTTACTTGAGGTTTTTCTCATCAGAACTATGTAAAGCATTATGATTTTCTTATTTTTTTAATGCCCCTGAATCCCTGGTGTTTTTCATTCCTATAATTCCTTTTGAAACTAGAATAGCATTATGATTTTATTACATTTTTCTGGGTTGTGTGGACTATCTAGATGTTTTCAATTTACCCACTAGCATTATGCTTTGGTTTTAATTTTACAGCCAGAAATATTTCTTTGAAATTTACATACCTGGTGCCTTTTCTCACTTTTTCCCTGACACATGAATATATGAATATGCTTCTGGGAAAGTGACTCAATTCGCGCCCCCCCCCCCCTCAGGATTGCCACCTATTACAAGGAGAGATGGCAGTCTCAAATTACAGACTGCTTGTTGATAAACAGGCAGCAATTGATGTTCAGGAGCTTCTTTAGCAATTGCATTCTCATTGTCGGAATTAAGCCTACTGATGGGAAAGACCAATCTTGGAAAGATGGTTGCTTGTTGAGACACCTGGGGCAATTTTTTTGAATGTTCTGAACCTCATTTTCTTAATCTTCAAGATGAAAAGACAGGAGAAAACACTTTCTGGTATTCATTCTATTTTTATTTAGTTTTATACATTTTTATTTTCTGTCCATTATTACCATTTAAGTGACTGAGAAGGTTAAAAAACTGTCATAGTTGTTGGTATCTTCTCCTTAATTTTAATATACCTCTGATTATTTTAGAATATCATATTCAACAGACAATACAGAAACAATGTACCTGAGCTCTGCAGAGTAACAGACTCTCAGCTGCCTGATGCAGAATTAAAAGGTAATGATTTTTGTGTAATTGTAATTACAGTTCTTTTCTGAAGCTGCTCCAGGTTCTCATTGAGACAACCCTGTATGGAACCACTTCGGCTGTGGGCTAATGTCCCTACTTTACGTGCAAAGATGGTTGGCCTCTCATTGTAAAGCACAAAAGAATGTTTGCTTAATGATACAAATGGAGAAAGGAATAATTGTTAAGAAAGATCCTTAGGAAGAACCAGATGCTTCAAGAGTTGAAAACTGCTTCAGAAATGGCAGACTGATCACAGCTTGAGATTAGGCATGTGATAAACACAGGGCTGTATGATATACCGTTAAATGTTTGAACTAATGAATTTAGGAAAACTTCCCATTCGAATTATTCCTCCCCCAGCAGTAAGTAGAAAGTTGATTAAATCATGCTACTTTTTTTTCTCTTTTTGCCAGAAAGTTAGTTATGACTCAATTCTGCCTCATTTGGATAATAGCAATGAGTGTGGCATTTTGGATCCCACTAAATTATGCTTTTGTCATTCTGTATTCACACTTCACTGGTGATGCATTTAATCAAATTGGTAATTAAGCTTCAGAATAAAGGATCAAATCCTTTTCAGGTTGGGATCTGGAGATTTGGCAGTTTGGTGGGTCTGCTCAGCTCTACATAATGGTTCTGTATTAGACCTGTCTCTCAATTGCACCGTTATATTGTTGGTGATATAAATGCCGCCCTGTCCTCTCTTCCCACTCTCGACGATCAGGTCTCCGCTCTCAACTCCACCCTCTCTACTCATCTCGACTCTCTCGCCCCCCTTTCCCTCCGCCGCTCTCGCTCCACTAACCCACAGCCCTGGATCACCTCCTCCGTCCGCCTCCTACGCTCCTATGCTCGAGCTGCTGAGCGCTGCTGGCGAAAGTCCAAGCACCAAGCCGACCTCACACACTTCAAATTTATCCTTTCCTGCCTTAACTCTGCCCTCTCCTCCGCCAGGCAAAGCTTCTTCTCCTCCCTCATCGACACCCATGCCCGTCACCCCCGCCGATTGTTCCGGACCTTTAACTCTCTCCTTAGGCCCCTTGTTCCTCCCCCTCCCCCATCTCTCACCCCTAATGATCTGGCCACCTATTTCCTCACGAAAATCAACACGATCAGGTCTGAGCTCCCCAAAGTCACCCCTCCGCCTCTCCCCTCCCCCCCAACAACCCCCTCCCCTACTTTCCCATCCTTCCCTGCAGTATCCTCAGAGGAGATCTCCTCCCTCCTCGCAAGTGCCACCCCCTCCACCTGCGCCTCGGACCCCATTCCCTCTCACCTTCTTAAAACCGTCGCCCCTGCCCTCCTCCCTTCCTTAACTTCTATTTTTAACCACTCAATCTCCAAGGGCTCCTTCCCCTCTGCCTTCAAACATGCCCACGTCTCCCCCATCCTAAAAAAACCCGCTCTTGACCCCACTTCCCCCTCCAGTTATCGTCCTATCTCCCTACTACCCTTCCTTTCCAAAATCTTAGAACGAGTCGTCTACAATCGATGCCTAGAATTCCTTAACTCCCATTCTCTCCTAGACCCCCTCCAATCTGGCTTCCGTCCCCTCCACTCTACCGAGACTGCTCTCTCTAAGGTCACCCATGACCTCCTTCTTGCCAAATCCAATGGCTCCTACTCCATTCTGATCCTCCTTGACCTCTCTGCTGCCTTTGACACTGTCGACCATCCCCTCCTCCTCCATACCTTATCTCACCTTGGCTTCACGGACTCTGTCCTCTCCTGGTTCTCCTCTTACCTCTCTGGCCGATCATTCTCGGTCTCCTACGCCGGAGCCTCCTCCCCCTCCCATCCTTTAACTGTTGGAGTTCCTCAAGGGTCAGTTCTTGGCCCTCTTCTGTTCTCCATTTACACTCACTCCCTCGGTGAACTCATCCGCTCTCACGGCTTTGACTACCATCTCTACGCAGATGACACGCAGATCTACATCTCTGCCCCTGTCCTCTCCCCCTCCCTTCAGGCTCGCATCTCCTCCTGCCTCCGGGACGTCTCCACCTGGATGTCGGCCCGCCACCTAAAACTCAACATGAGCAAGACTGAGCTCCTCATCTTCCCTCCCAAGCCCGGTCCGCTCCCAGACTTCTCCATCACCGTGGATGGCACGACCATCCTTCCCGTCCCGCAGGCCCGCAATCTCGGTGTCATCCTTGACTCGTCCCTCTCGTTCACCCCACACATCCTATCCGTTACCAAGACCTGCCGGTTTCACCTCTACAATATCGCCAAAATCCGCCCTTTCCTCTCCACCCAAACGGCTACCTTACTATTACGGGCTCTCGTTATATCCGGCTAGACTACTGTGTCAGCCTTCTCTCTGACCTCCCTTCCTCCTCTCTCGCCCCGCTCCGGTCTATTCTTCACTCCGCTGCCCGGCTCATCTTCCTGCAGAAACAATCTGGGCATGTCACTCCCCTTCTTAAACAACTCCAGTGGTTGCCTATCGACCTCCGCTCCAAACAAAAACTCCTCACTCTAGGCTTCAAGGCTCTCCATCACCTTGCCCCTTCCTACCTCTCCTCCCTTCTCTCTTTCTACCGCCCACCCCGCACGCTCCGCTCCTCTGCCGCCCACCTCCTCGCCGTCCCTCGGTCTCGCCTATCCCGCCGTCGACCCCTGGGTCACGTCCTCCCGCGGTCCTGGAACGCCCTCCCTCCTCACCTCCGCCAAACTGATTCTCTTTCCCTCTTCAAAACCTTACTTAAAAATCACCTCCTCCAAGAGGCGTTCCCAGACTGAGCTCCTCTTCCCCCTCTACTCCCTCTGCCATCCCCCCTTTACCTCTCCGCAGCTAAAGCCTCATTTTCCCCTTTTCCCTCTGCTCCTCCACCTCTCCCTTCCCATCTCCACAGCACTGTACTCGTCCGCTCAACTGTATATATTTTCGTTACCCTATTTATTTTGTTAATGAATTGTACATCGCCTTGATTCTATTTAGTTGCCATTGTTTTTACGAGATGTTCTTCCCCTTGACGCTGTTTAGTGCCATTGTTCTTGTCTGTCCGTCTCCCCCGATTAGACTGTAAGCCCGTCAAACGGCAGGGACTGTCTCTATCTGTTGCCGACTTGTTCATCCCAAGCGCTTAGTACAGTGCTCTGCACATAGTAAGCGCTCAATAAATACTATTGAATGAATGAATACATATATATTTTCCACCATGTTTCCTTAAAGGATGATCAGAGGTAAGTTATACTTAGGAAACCTGGGGCAAAACCATTAAAATGGAGCATAGTTCTATTTTCAGAGGGATTAGAACATGAAATGATCCATTTATTTTTAAAATCCATTTTTTTATGCTTTAGGGCCATCTAAAGAAGGGCTGATTGGAAAATTAATATTAGACTGTATTGATTAGAAGAGGATAGAGAACCTCCTAAATCAGATACACGTGTGAACTTTTGTTTTTGCATGCAAACACACACTCCCACATAAACATACCTACCCACCTCTGATAAACCCAGTTTAGCATTTTTTAATTAGCTTCATGAAAAGTGTTAAGGGAAAGAGCAATAAACAAACTACAGTTTCCCATAAGTAATGTAATTGCTTGGCATTCCCAAGATTCCCCCAAATTGACCAAAATAATATAAATCTATTTTAAGAGGTGATATGAAACACAGTAAATATAGGTAACCTTAACTTACTTAATAGAACATGACAGAAGTGTCCCAGGTATAGATATGAGTTTAAGAAATTAAATATTTAGGTGGACGAAGTGTGCATTGTCCCTTGGGTTGAAGAAGACACTATTCGTAAGAAGGTTCTATCAGAGTATTCATTCATTCATTCAATAGTATTTATTGAGCGCTTACTATGTGCAGAGCACTGTACTAAGCGCTTGGGATGAACAAGTCGGCAACAGATAGAGACAGTCCCTGCCGTTTGACGGGCTTACAGTCTAATCGGGGGAGACGGACAGACAAGAACAATGGCAATAAACAGCGTCAAGGGGAAGAACATCTCGTAAAAACCGATGGCAACTAAATAGAATCAAGGCGATGTACAATTCATTAACAAAATAAATAGGGGTAGAGTACAACTGTAGCTAATAAAACCAATGTGTGCCTGGTAGCCTATAGTATTTTGAATGCCCATAGAGAGTAAGTAGTCTCCCACTGCACTGCCATTTGCTACTCACAAGGTCTGATGTTGTTTTTGTTTCCAATCTAGACTATAAACTCACTGTGGGCAGGGAACGCTCAGTTACATTGTATTCTCCCAATCTCTTAGTACAGTGCTCTGCACTCAATAAGCACTCAAATACGATTGTGTTGTGATCTGAAGCAGTGTGGTATAGTGGAAAGAGATGGGGGCTGAGATCAAGAGAGGTAGATTCTTGTTCTGGCTCAACCTGGCCTACTGTGTGACCTTGAGCAAGTCATTTAACCTCTCTAAGCCTATTTCCTCACCTGTAAGATTGGGAGAATAATTGCCTCTCTCTACCCCACAGGAATTTGAGAGGATAAAATGAGATAATTCATGTGGAAGATAATAGTAAAATAAAGGTGGTATCTGTTCTGAGTTACTCTACTTCTAATTGTTGAACACCAGTTTAGCCTATCTTTTTTTGCTGTTCTCCAACTATTCACTACTATGCCCCATCATAGGAAGATTTTTTTCCATTGTGTCTTTGTAGGACACTCATTTTAGATTTGATAAGCAATTTTTGTTCCATCCTCCAGCTTACAGACAACAATATTAAAATGCACCTTTGGCATCAAAGTTCTTTGGACATCACCTAAACTTTGGCAGTTGTCTCCCACCTTTTAGGAATCACTGGCCTAGTTTATTATAAAACCAATCCCATTTTCAATGAGCTCCACCTGTTATGTTTTCTCCAAAGATTTCCATGTTTTACATTTGGATTGAAAAATAATATGAATTTTCTTCAAAACTATAGACTATAAGGTCACTAAATAAAACATCAGATAACTGATAAACCTTACTAAGCATTCTAGAGGGGGAGATAGATATTAATATAAATGAATTACAGATATATATGTAAGTACCGTGGAGGTGAGGAGGGTGAGGCTGAATAGCTTAAAAGGGTATAGAGCCAAATTCATAGGTGATGCAGAAGGGAGAGGGAATAGGGGGAAAGAGGGGTTAATCAGGGAAGGACTCTTGGAGGAAATGTAATTTGAATAAGGCTCGGAAGAATGGGGTCTCTCATATGGAGTGGGAGGGAGATCTGGATCTAATCATTATTGAAGTAATTCAAATATTTACAAAGTTAGGTGGACTATGATTGTCTTTGCAATTGGTTCAAGCATTTATCATATCCTGTCTTGACCACTTCATCTGGCTTAATGGTATTTATTGATCACTTATTGTGTGCAAAGTACTGTTCTAAGTGCTTGGGAGAGTACAGTAGAACACAGTTGGTAGAAATGCTCCCTGCCCACAGTCTAGGGAGAGAGACAGATATTAAATAAATCAATTATGGGTATGCACATAAGTACTATGGGGGTGAGGAGGGTGAGGCTGACTAGATAAAAGGGTACAGATCCAAGTGTGTAGGTGATGCAGAAGGGAGAGGGATTAGAGGAAAAGAGGAGTTAATTGGAGAAGGTGTCTTGGAGGAAATGTAATTTGAATAAGGCTTGGCAATTAGGAAGGGTGGTGGTCTGTAGTATGTGGACGGGAGGGATATCCGGGCCAGAGGGAGGATGTGTGCAAGGGGTCAGAAGTGAGATAGATGAGATCAAGGCACAGTGTGTAAATTGGTGTTAGAGGGTCTTCAATTAGCAAGGTGGAGGAAGAGGGGGATCTAGTCCTTCCTTCAATTAAAAACCCAGAGAAGTCCTGTTTATAACCGTCCCCACCCCCCAACACACACATTCCTAGATGGAATGTTCTCGCTAAACCTGGTTCTGCCTTCATTCATTCATTCAATAGTATTTATTGAGCGCTTACTATGTGCAGAGCACTGTACTAAGCGCTTGGAATGTACAAATCGGCAACAGATAAAGTCCCTGCCCTTCGATGGGCTTACAGTCTAATCGGGGGAGACGGACAGACAAGAACAATGGCAATAAATAGAATCAAGGGGAAGAACATCTCATTCAAACAATAGCAAATAAATAGAATTAAGGTGATGTACATCTCATTAACAAAATAAATAGGGTGATGAAGATATATACAGTTGAGCGGACGAGTACAGTGCTGAGGGGATGGGACGGGAGAGGGGAGGAGCAGAGGGAAAGGGGGAGAAAAGGGGTTAGCTGGGAGAGGTGAAGGGGGGGATGGTAGAGGGAGCAGAGGGAAAAGGGGAGCTCAGTCTGGGAAGGCCTCTTGGAGGAGGTGAGCTTTAAGTAGGGTTTTGAAGAGGGGAAGAGAATTAGTTTGGCGGAGGTGAGGAGGGAGGGCATTGCAGGACCGCGGGAGGACGTGGCCCAGGGGTTGACGGCAGGATAGGCGAGAAAGGGGGACGGTGAGGAGATGGGCGGCAGAGGAGCGGAGCATGCGGGGTGGGCAGTAGAAAAAGAGAAAGGAGGAGAGGTAGGAAGGGGCAAGGTGATGGAGAGCCTTGAAGCCTAGAGTGAGAAGTTTTTGTTTTGTGTGGAGGTCGATAGGCAACCACTGGAGGTTTTTAAGAAGGGGAGTGAGATGCCCAGAGCGTTTCTGCAGGAAGATGAGCCTATATTGCCTTCCAATATCTCCTCTTGATTGTTCACTTTCAATTAACCTATATAACAAAAAAGCCATAGCTTCGATTTAATGCATTTTATTTTAACCCATTCATTATTTCTAATCTTCTGTAACTATGGACTTTGAAGTTTCTCCACACATTCTTTAACTTATAACAAAGTTGCAGGCTTGAGAGTTGGGGAGGATAGTGGTGCTGTCAACTGTATATTTTTATATATTTATTACTCTATTTTATTAATTATGTGTATATGTCTATGATTCTATATATCTATTTTGATGGTATTGTTGCCTGTCTCCCCTTCTAGACTGTGAGCCCATTGTTGAGTAGGGATTGTCTCTATCTGTTGCCGAATTGTACTTTCCAAGCGCTTAGAACAGTGCTCTGCACACAGTAAGCGCTCAATAAATACGAATGAATGAATGAATGAGAATGAATGAATCAATCAATGAATCAGTGAATGAATCAATGAATGAACTGTCATGGAAAAGTTATAGGGAGAACATGAGTTCAGTTTTGGACATTTGAGGTCCCATCAGGAAATCCATGTCCTGGAGAAAGGAGGAAATGCAGTACTGCAGAGAAGAGGAGAGGTTAAGGCTGGAGAGATCTATTAGGGAATCATTTACATAGAGGTAGTAGTTGAAGCTCTGGGATGGAGGTTTCCCAAGGAAGCGAGTATAAATTGAGAGGGGGCTAGAACGGTGTCTTGAGGGACATCCACAATTAGGGAATGGGAAGTGGATAAAGAGCCAGAAAGACTGAGAAGAATCAGCCAGAGAGGTAAGAAGAAAACCAGGGAAGAACTCTCGGAAATGAAAAAAAAAGTTATATATTGTTTCCAGGAGGGAGGGAGCCACAGTGTTGAAGGCAGCTGAAATTTCAAAGAAGCATAAGATGGAGTAGAATTTGTTAAATTTGGCAAGAAGATGGTCATTGATGACACTGGAGAGAGTGGTCTTAGTGGAGTAAAAGGGGTGGAACCTGGATTGTAGAGATTTCAAGAAGGTAGGAGGAGGACAGGAAATTGAGGTAGCAGGTTATGCATCCCCTTGATTGTGTCTTCCAGTCAGCCATCCTTAGAGATTGTATCATTGCATTTATGCATATTTTGCATATTTTTATTATCATTTGCATTTGTTTTTCCTCTCGCTCCCCTTGTACATAATCTGTGCCTGCTTATCTCCTTGAAGTCCAGGGATTGTCTTCTACTTTTATCATATGCTCCTAAGTGCAGAGCATTTTGCTCAACACCACCTAATGGAGGGTGATGATATTTCTGATCCTCCTAGAATAGGAGCAGTATGGCACCTCCTCCCCTTCCTCCATGTCCTCTACCTTTATTTCCTCTTTACATTTGCTTTAACTTTGGTTCTGCCTCCTTCTCCTATCATTTCACAAAGGAAGCTTTAGTTATTGTTTTGCTTCCTGTTCTGCCTTACGAGAGTAAGATGGAGAGTGCCAGAGGAAGACTGCTACCTTCCCACCTTTCCTTTTTTCAAAGTTGGAAGGCTCAGGGTCACAGTACACTGGGGCAGGAAGACACTCATTACTCTTGAGTGTCTTGGTCCCAAGGAGAACAGGTAGGTGCTAGGATTAGTGTGTATTCATATCCATGTGTGAGTATGTGTGTGTGTGTGTGTGTGTGTGTGTGTGTGTGAGAGAGAGAGAAAGAGAGAGAGAGAGAGAGAACATTTGCAAGTGAGAGCATGTTTGTGCGCCTGCATTTGAATATCTTTGTGTATGTCTCCACAAGCATTTCTGGACCACCATGTGTGCATGTGTATGGGATTGAAAAGGTAAGGGGGAGAAGTGGAAAAAAAAACAAGGATCCTTAAGGAAAGAAAAATTATATAGTTTGGAGACTGACAAAGCATTTCTGCTAGCAACATGTATATACATTTGGGCATCGTAAAACATATGAATTTTCATTGTTTCTGTTCAGTGTGTGAAATAAATGGATTGACACTGGTTGTCAGAAATCATTTTTCCTATTGAATTAGGGTATTAAAGTTGATGTACTAGGCAATTTCATAGAACACCTGTATAACTTTCTTCACAAGGCAGAACCCAGAGTCATTAGAAAAATGGAAACACGAACAAATAAAATCCTGGATTCACATTTCTTAAGCATGTCCAACTCCCTTTTTCACTCAGGGTAAGAAGGGATCCCAAATTTTGTCATACTATTTAGGGATTGAATGAATGTTCCTTGTTTGATCCTGAGTTGATAATAAATCATATTTATTGAATGCTTACTGTGTGCAATGCATTATACTAAGCATTTAGGATTATGTGCCTGGGTATGGATTTTGTGTTCTTAGCATGAGAGGCAGTTTGTTTGGAAGTAGTTGACCTGGAGTATTTGGACATCTGAAACTATTACCCTTACTCTACTGCCAGCCCGCATGGACTCTGGGGACTGCCTTGATGAAGCTCAGCAGGATAAAGACACAAGGCTCAGAAATACTCTCCATCCAACAGACATCAGGGCACATATGATGGTCTTTGAAGTGAAACTAGTAGTATCTGGCTCCAAAGACATTACACCATAAGCCCTTAGAACAGTCCTCTACCCACAGGAAGAACTCAGTAAATATCATCACTTGATTTGCCCAAGTGCGCTCTGTCAATATGAAGCAATCCATCGATCGTATTTATTGAGGACTGATTGTGCTCAGAACACGGTACTATATGCTTGGGAAAGTACAGTATAACACAGTTGGTAGACGCGTCCCCCGACCACAGGGAGTTTATAATTCAGAGGGGGAGACAGACATTAAGATAATTAAGACTAGGTACATAAATGCTGTGGGGCTGAAGGTGGGATGAATAAAGGGTATAAATAAAAGTGCAAGGGTGATGTAGATGGGAGAGTGAGTAGGGGAAATGAGGATGTAGTCGGGGATGGCCCCTTGGAGGAGATGTGATTTTCATAAGGCTTTGAAGGTAAGGAAAGTGATGGTCTGTCTGCTATGAAGGGGGAGAGAGTTCCAGGCCAGAGGCAGACATGGGTGAAGGTGGTGGTGGTGGTGAGATGAACGAGATTGAGGTACAGTGAGCAAATTGATGTTAGAGGAGCAAAGTGACCATGTAGAAGAAATTCAGTGAGGTGAGATAGGAGGGGGCAAAGTAATTGAGTGCTTTCAAGTCATACAATTATTATTATTTATATCAGTGTCTGTCTCCTCCTCTAGACTGTGAGGTTGTTGTGGGCAGGGAGTGTGTCTGCTGTTTTATTGTACTCTCCCAATTGCTCTGTACAGTGCTTTGCACATAGTAAGTACTCAGTAAATATGATTGAATAGTGAGGAGTTTATGTTTGTTGCGAAGGTAGATGGGCAACCACTGGTCGTTCTTGAGGAGCGGGGAGACAGACTGAAAGTTTTGTTTTTTTTAGGGAAATGATCCAGACAGCCAAGTGAAGTTTGGACTGGAGTGGAGAGAGGCAGGGAGGTCATCAAGGTAATCGAGGAATCTTATGCAGTAGTCAAGGCATAATACGATATACTATATATAAATGTATCTTTTGCCTCTTCGATTAGGTATGTCCCAGGGCGATTTGTCAGAAATAGGTGTTTTACTCAATCCTTTCCCAGACTACTCCTGGCCCTTTGTATCCCTGATCCAGCATTGCTACTTATCTTTGTGATCACTGCGTAACAATGGCTGTGGTATAAATTAAAAGCTTACGGTGTGCCTAGTACTGCGGTAGATGCAGGATAATCAGACCTTACACAACCCTTATCGCACAGGTTGGGGAGAATGGATATTTAATCCTTATTTTACAGGCACAGAGAAATTAGGTGATTTGCCCAAGATCACACAGCATGAGAATGGTGGAGCTGGGATTTGAACCTGGGTCTCCTGTCTCCCTGTGCCTGATCACTGTCATCTTGTTCTTGAATGAAAATAACAATAATTATGATAGTTGCAGCATTTGTTAAGCATTTACTATGTGCTAATCAGGTCAGACACAATCCCTGTCGCATATGAGGTTCACAGGTTCAACAGAAGGGAGAACAGATTTTGAATTCCCATTTAACAGATGAGGAAACCGAGGCATAGATTAGTTTTGTGACTTGCCCAAGGTCACGCAGTGGACAAGTGGCGGAGTTAGGATTAGAACCCAGGTCCTCTGATTCCCAGGCCCCTGCTTTTTCCACAAGGTCATACTGCTTCTCGATAACCATTTAGTCATGCTTGGGGTGGTTTAGAAAGTGTTCTTCTAGATATGAAAAAGAATGAATGTACTGCCACAAAGTGGGTTAATGGGTTGGAAGTCAACTTATGTTTACTATGAAAAAAAGTATAAGCTAAAATATATGTGTTTGTACTCGCTTTTCAGTTTGAAATCATTCCCTAACCATTGTGGAAAATGTGACTTGGTAATATTTCCTAGGGATCTGAGGTTTTTTGTTGGGTTCATGATATTAGAGAAGCTCAATGAGGCAGTGTCTGCCTCACTGCTCTGGGCAATCCTTAACGACATATCCATTTGCAAATGTGGGGTCCTCCTCACCAGTGGCTATGGTCTGTCCACAGGCCAAATAAATTGTCAGTGTGAATTTCTTTCTGGCAGAAATCAATTTGGTGCAATCTTCATTCCCTATGGGAACTATATAAACTGATAGAAACCATTTATACATTGGATGGTTGGACTAATGCAGCTGTTGTTTTAGCTGCTTATGCTACCAAGAATCTCTAAATACCCAGGAAGGTTATAGTGTTCATTGGAAAGTACCCCAGAAATCTGCCTAGGTGTGAACTCTGACGATTAAAGCTCATTTGAATGAGCTTTAGGCTGAATGCTTGCATATATGTTTTGCAAAGATCTGTAAAGGAAAAGGAGTGTTTGAATGTTTATATCTCTGGAAGCTTCACACAGGCACATATTTTTATACACACAGATATTATGAGTTGCTTATTCTTAAACTGAATTTAACCCCTGTTCTGTAGATATTCTATTCAGAATGTCTGATTTTTGGTAGCAAGAGTGGAACTGTTTGACTATTAAACCATTATATTGCTGTGGCTGAGGCATGCAAAATGTTTTTCCACTACCCTCAATATTAGAAAACAGATCTTTTTGAAAGGTGGCTCTTAGATCATTTTCCCTAGTATGTGATGCATAGCTAATACATTTGATGTAAATATTTACTAATTTAGGAATCCTGCTCTCTGCAAACTTCTATGAAATTCATCTTCACAGTGACAAATAAAGTTGTTTCATTAAGTGTTCTACTAAATCCAATCTCTTTCTTTGCAGGTTAATAGATCGTTTCATCGTAATGTGTCAGAGTACTAATTTGAAAGATTTATTTCTATAAAGAATGAATATGACAGTTGTTTATTATTTTCTTTTCAAATTATTCAAATTACCAGAAAATGAGAGATTTCTTATTCAGAATATGTTTAGAAAATTTGCATAACTAATTTGTCAGCTATCATTCCCTAGTGAACAATTATGTCTGTTATTTCTTGAGTATTATTATTTTATAGAAGGGGCCCCACAAATTATGTTCTATTCCTTGTAGTGAAGAATATGTCAAATGGTCATGGGTGCATGACTTATTCCACCTATTGTGCGAACACATTTCAAGATAGTGTAAATTTATTGTGGCATTTTAGACTTTATGGATTTTCATTCATCTTCCTGTAATATTTTTAGTATTTTTTTTTACCTAAGTTAAGTGTTAATTTTGCCATTATATTTTCCTTGAATTTATAGTAAAATAAATAGTAAGGAATTTATTTTAGAAATCAGATTTGTACTCCAATACTTACACAGGTGATCAGAGATAAATGTGGAAGTAACTTACCTGAGAACACTTACCATAGTCTGAAGATTCAGGAATAAGAGTGGTCAGAATATTTGTCTGTGGCTTTATAAAAGTATAGGCTCATTCATTCCACTTGATAGTTTTTTGTTGTTGTTAATATCAAAATTAAGAAATGAAATTTTCAACCAGGCAGAGAGAAAAAATAGGGACACCCAGGAGGGCAGTTTTGACAAAAAGAAGTTGGGGGTGGGGAAGTGTTAGAGCAATCAGGATAAAATAAGAGTAAAGTAAAATAAGAGTAAATAAGAGTAAAACAGTAAGACAGAGAAGGATTTGTACTCTCCCAAGCGCTTTGCACAGTGCTCTGCAGATGTAAATGCTCAATAAATACCATTGATTGATTGATTTTGCTCTCTATGAGCCTTCTCAGGCTCAAACGTGTGATTTTACTTCCAAGGCCACTGGGCTAATCATATTATGCAGTAACACCCTTCCGAACTATTTAAGAACTATCAATAATGACCTGGGGAGTAGAAGTGACCCAGGAAAAGGCCCGGTATTTTTTAATAGTATTCGTTAAGTGCTTACTATGTGCCAGGCTCTGTACTAGAGAAGCAGCATGGCTTAGTGGAAAGAGCACTGACGTGGGAGTCAGAGGTCGTGGGTTCTAATGCTGGCTCCACCACTTGTCTGCTGAGAGACGTTGGGCAAGTAACTTACCCTCTCTGTGCCTCAGTTCCTTCAACTGTAAAATGGGGATTAAGAGTGTGAGCCCCACATGGGACAACCTGATTACCATGTATCTACCCCAGTGCTTAGAACAGTGCTTGGCACGTAGTAAGCTCATAAAAAATGCTATCATCATCATTATTATTATTTCTCAGCACTGAGGTAGATAAAAGATAATCCGGTTGAACATGGTCCTTGTCCCACATGGGGTTTACAGTTTTAATCCCCATTTTACAGAGGAGGTAATTGAGAATACTCTTGGGGGAATGCAATAGAGTTAATAGGATCACTGCCCTCAAGGAATTTACAATCTAGTGAGGAGGGAGAGGGGTTGGGGATGAGGGGAAGGCAGACACTACATTACACATGCAATGGGGGTGGTGGAAACCTAAAATGCTTAGGCAGTGCAGGAGGACTGAAGTGGCAATAGATGGGGAAATAGGATAGGGAATTGAGAGATTAAGCAGGGAGGGCCTCCTGGAGATGTGATTCCAGGAGGGCTTTGAAGATGTGCAGAGCAATGGTCGGCTGGCTGGCACAAAGTTGGGGTGGATTTCCAGCTAGGAGGGAGAGTATTTGATACAATTGTTACAACAAACACTTTTAATAAAACCAAGTAATCATAGGATTGGAGGGATAGTCTAAGATGGGTAGGAAACAAAATGGTAGAACTAGTTTTAACATTCTCATAAATAATCTGATAGAGGGAGGATGCACTGGAAGTTCCAGGTTTACAGACAGTGCAAGACTCTTATGGGTGGGTAAATGTCATGCAGGTGGGAACACATGGCAGATTTCATTTAACTGTCTGGGCAGAAAAGGGACAGATGAGCTTCTGGGTGAACATTTGTGAGATAATACAGTTAGAAAAACAGTAATCCAAGCACCAACTTCATGAAGACGGGCTCTGAGCTATTATCCCCGACTCAGGGAACTGATAATGGAGTTTTGGCTAACTGTTCTGCCCAATACATGGTGCCAGCTAAAAACATTGACAAAACTCTGGGCATTGATAGGAAAGATAGAAAACAAAACCTTATTTTGAAACTATTTAAAACCATGGTACATCAGCATTTGGAATATCGCATGTATTTCACATTTCTCCAAAAAAGAGATGGGACCTGGGGGAGGTAGAGAGCAGGGAAGCCAAGCAATTAAGTGGGTGGAGCAGCTTCCAAATGAGGATAAACTGAAAGGATAATTTTCTTCAGTCTGGAAAGATGAAGGGGATGAGATTGAAGTCAATAGTATTATTAGGCATATGGACAGGGTAAAAACAGAATTTTTGATCATGACATCCTACCGCTAGAGGACTGTGGAGGGCTCAATTCAGTTTGAAGATGGTTGAATGAAAACAAGTGAAAGGAAGCACTTCTTTACACAGTGTGTGTTTAAAAATGTTAAATACAGTACTTTTCCAGAAATAGTAATAGTATTTGAGGTCCTAGTAATAGTATTTGAGGATTAGGTTGTAGTAGGAGATCAGTGAGTTAAGATGGAAGCAAGAGAGTTGTTTGAGTGTTTTAAAGGAATTTTTGGATTAGTAGAAGTTCTAGACTGTAAGCTCATTGTGGACAGGGAATGTGTCTGTTTATTGGATTGTACTCTCCCAAGTGCTTAGTACAGTGCTCTGCTCTGCACACAGTAAACAATAAATATAATTGAATGAGTGTACATCTTTGGGCAGGAGATTGAATATTAAACAGGGCAACTACTAGAGTTGTTTCTGCAAGCATCCTGTAATACCACAGCTATTCACTATGGCATTTCTTACCGTTTTGAGTTCTTAGGCTGTCTAATTCACTTCGATATTACTCACATTTTCATGTTCTTCATTGTGCAGACATTTTAGCTTAAGATTTCATTTTAATTTTGCATTGGGAAAATTTGGGTTTTTTTTCTTTAAACATGGATGACAAATTGAAGGAAATGTTTATTTCAACTAAAGGATAAGAAAAGACAAAGTAAATACAATGGTCAGGTTTTTGAAATTTATCATTTCTTCAGTAGTTCTATTTGAAAGATGTGTGTGTTTGTGTATATTTCACCACCGATGTTGAAATACACCTATGAGTGCATGTGGACTAAAAAGACTAATGTAGGACCCACAGTCCTGCCCACCTTGTAAACACAAAAAGGCAGTGCCTTTTGTGTTATCATGTTTGATGTTTTCAGTTCTTTCTGCTGTTTTCCCTTTTGCCTCCTTGTCTAATTCCTTCTTAAACCTTTGCTCAAAAAGAGCTGTTCCTTGCTTGATAGCAATATGCCAAGCTGGTCTATCCTCAGTAACTGACTCCCAGTTTTCAACTGGGTTGTAGCACTGTCAGAGGCTGAGTTTTATTGCATCATTAAAATGTTTCCTCTGTCATCATTGCTTTGTTTCCCTGTTTCAGCTCTCCGCACCACTGTTGCTTGGGTGTCCTGCTGTGGTTCAGTCTTCCATTTCTCAGGCAGTGGAGCTGTGTTGACATGAACATAACTTCAGTGCAAGGAAAATGACTATATTTCAAAACTGCCTAGTCTGTGATCTTGTCTTGCCTTTTGATATTGAGTGTGACAGTGTTTAGTTCTGTGTTATCAATCTAAATTTTTGGCTGTATGTATGACTTTGCTGATGCATCACTTTGATTTTCTTTAGTTGCTGGCTCATAGTACCAGGCAGATTTAGCGAAGTGATTTACAATCATTAGCATAATAATAATAATAATAATAAAAATTATAGTGGTATTTTTTATGACATTTCTCCTTACCGTGTGCCAGGCACTGTACTAAGCTCTGCTGTAGAAACAAGCTAATCAGGTTGGACACAGTCCATATCCCACATGGGGCTAACATCTTTTTACAGATTAGGTAACTGAGGCCCAGAGATGTGAAGTGACTTTCAGAGGCCATGCAGACAAGCATCAGACCTGTGCTCTTTCAACTAGACCACGTTGCTACTCCTGTCATCTTGAGTATGGGCCTCTAGGGTGCAGTCATCTACATTGGGCAATTTTTGCATGACTGATTCTAGGAATTTGGATAATGCTTAAAGTCTGAATTGGAAGAGTTTCCTAAAGAAGCAGAAGCATATTCTAACACCTGCATCCAGGTCTCTTGTTGCTTCTTGCGTCTTCCAGCATAAAATAAATGGAACAGGACCAGGCCCACTACACATCCCCATTTTACTCCATTGGCAATAATAATAATGGTACCTTGTTAAGTACTTACTATGTGCCAAGCACTGTTCTAAGCACTGGGGTAGATACAAGTTAATCAGGTTGGACACAGTCCTTGTCCCCCATGGGGCCCACACTCATAATCCCCATTTTACAGATGAGGTAACTGAGCCCCAGAGAAGTGAAGTGACTTGCCCAAACACACAGCTGGCAAACGACGGAGATAGGATTAGGGCTCATGACCTCTGACTCCCAAGCCCGGGCTCTTTCCACTGAGCCACGCCGCTTCTACAAACCCAACACAGTACCAAGGTACTTAAAAAGAAACGTGGGAACCATTCAGTATTCCCTCTATAACGCTTATCACTAGTGAGATTCTTAGCATACCGAGCCTAGTACTCATTTTCTCCCTTTCTAAGAGGGACGTGGAGAGGTTGGAAAGGCTTTGCAAGTGAGTTCTCAAATGATAGAGTTAAATAATGAGATTATCTTGGAGAAGAGAAGCTAAGGGAAAGCTTATTGACAGTCTTGAAGTGTTTAAAAGGTTATTACACAGATGTAGGTGGCCATCTGTTTTCTAATTCCACTGTGGATAAACAAAACAAACACAAAACTTTAGGCTTAACTGCATGAGGAATTTCAGTTAGGCATAAGGAAAAAATTCTTGACTGTGAGGGTTGTTTGACTGTAGACTGAGTTTCTGAGGAAAGCTTTAGACTCTTGTTTTGAAAACAACATTTTTGCCTTTTGGAAATGACTTAGGTATCCTCCTCTCTGAAAGAAGAGAGAAAAACTAAATAACCTCTCAAGTCCTCTTCCAAGCATATGAGTTTATGATTAGGTGTATAAGCAAACAAGATTGAAATGCCATCAACCTTCTACTAACCTTACTCCACGATTAATTGTTAGGTAATGCCTTTGGCATTAGAGTATGGCAACTTAGAAGGGCAGGAGCTGTGAAATTTTAAGATTTAAATGATGCGGGTGGACCTAATACTTAATACCTAAGTGCCCATTTCAGAGCATCCTTAGAGGGGTGTGGTTAGTGCATCAGTGGATTAAAAAACAGCAAAATCATTCCATTTCAGTTGATGATGTTGGCGAATATAAATTATGTTGTATAAGGGATCTTGATGGGAGCAAACCTGACTAGTGAGCTCTTAAAAAGTAGCATAATAAAAAATAGCTGGCCCTGGGTGGCATAGAAGTTCTGAAGTGGCAGTTGGGGATATAATCTGGGGAGATTAGAAATTAATTAAGAAAGTGCTCCTCGCCAAGACGTGATTTTTCACAAGAGCTTTCAAGATGGGGAGACCTGTGGTCTGTCATTTGAAGAGCGAGTTTGAATTATGGAGCGAACAAGAAATGGACAGCGAGAGAGGCAAAAATGAGGCCGATGAGTAGGCTGATTTGAGAGGAGCAAAGATTGCAGCCTGGGGATAGTGGATGAGTGGATAAGTAAGGGGGAGATCTGATTGAGTGCCTTAAAGTTGGTGGTCAAGAATTCTTGCTCAATCCAAAGGTGGATGGGCAACCAGTGGAAGTTTTTGAGGAGTGGGGAGGTGTGCAGAGGAGTGTTTTAGAAAAATGATCCAGACAGCGGAGAGTAATCTGAACTGGAGAGAGGAGAGACAGGGTTACCACTGTTTGGGAGGTTACATTTTTTTTCTTGAATGGTATGCGGGTAAATGGTCTATTTTGGGAGTACTGTTGGCAGATGAAGGACAACGAGGGGAAGATAGAGGGCTCCACTCCACTCTTGGCACCATTCCTATTCCTTGGCTGCCGCAGTCTTGTAGCATGAGGCAAAAGTAAGTGCTAGTGCCACAGAAAGTAAACTAGTGACAGAGGTAACACAGGGCCCTAGTTTTGTTTCATTGACTAGCAGAGCTGGCCTCCGTTTCACTTCCGTCAATTTGACCCCTGTCCCCTAACTCCCCCCTGAAGTCAAAATGCAGGCAACGTCACTAGGACTACCATTCTTCAAAATGCTTGAAGCACAGAAGCTTCCATGCTGGACCCACACCCCATGGGGAAAACAGCATGACCCAGTGGAAAGAGTATGGGACTAAGGTTCAGGAGACCTGGGATCCAATCCCTGATTTGCTCCCAGCCTCTTATGAGTACTCGAAACTCTCCGTGCCTCAGTTTCCTCACCTATAAAATGTGATGAGATACCTGCTGTCCTTAACTCTTAAATTGTAAGCTCTATATGGGATAAGGATTGCATCTAATTTTATTAACCTCGTATATACCACCATGCTTAGCATAGAGTAAGAACTGAGTTACCATTATTATCCTGAATGTCAGAATAAAGCAAATTTGACATGCATCAGGACTGTGGTAAAGTTTTTGATGCGCTCTTTCTCTTTGTATATGTGTGTGTGTGTGTGTGTAGGGGTATATATTATTGATACACACACACACTCACACATATATATTTACACACACATACACACATATATATCTCATTGACAACCTTGGAGTTTAGTGGGTGTCCAGGTAGTTAAAAGAGCAAACCCAAAGAAAAGTAATCATGTTTTAATATAAACACACCTTAGCTTGGGGCCCACAGAGATTGAGGTGCTATGATTCAGCACTTTTATCAGTGACTAGAATGGACGGCCCACAACAAGTTTATAGGCTAGGGGGATGATGACATTAGGTTAATTCCCTATGAGGATGTTCCAATGGAAACTTCCTCATTTTCCTCACTTCTGACACACCCCTGACCCCAGTACTCTTTCAGCACAACTTTCTTGAACAGTATTAATTGTTGCCATGGAAAACAGCTCTTGGGGTCACTTTTAGGAATCCCTGACACTCCTGAGGTTTTGTTTCAATGCAGAACCCGAATTCCAGAAAACTTTCTTATTTGGAAGGATTTTTTGGAAATGAAATTACTGCAATACAATGCAATCTACTATTTTAAAGATGCCATTTCACCTCTATTGCATTTTTAAGTTGTCTATAAGAATTGGATTATTCAGCACTTACTGTGTGTTGAACACTGTACTAAGCATTTGGCCCCACCTACAGTGACCTTACAGTCTAGAAGGAGTCTATAGTTTCCAAATGCAGATTCAAAATGTATGAATCCTAGGGGAAGTAAAATTGATTGCTGGAAAACGTGGTTTTGTGAGCAAAACGTCTTTTGAATGCCGGCAAACCCCTCCACCAGTTTCAGTTATCATAGTTATATAATAAATGATAGAGGGAAAATCAGCATTTAAGGAGTGTACTGTATTTATCCACTTTTTTCCTACGTAGATTAGCCATTTTATCTATAGCTTGATATATTTCTGGTATGAAGGGTGGGGATTTTTTTTAATAGTTATATGGCCTGTACATAAACAGGGACTCAGAAATTGTGGACTATCTGTACAGATTTTCCCTTGGCCAAAGAATGCTTTCTCATTTTAAAAAAAAGTCTAATTTAAATGAAAGTGTTCCTACCTTTGTTTTGTTTCTGATTCCCAATGCTTATGATTTATATTCTAAAACAATGAAATTTGGCAGAGAGCACAGATGTGCAAATTTGCTAAAGACATTAAAAAGAGTGTTGTTCCCCAAAGCATCATAAAATGATTTAGATCCAATGGTGCTTGAAAAGAAATGTTTAGTCCTCGAGGGACTGGAGTTGGTGTTAAGTTTCAAAAGTATTTAGAATTTCCTCTTTCTACAGACTTTTGAACTCTCATGAAAGTGGTTGTGACAGAGATCCTATAAATATCAAAAACTATCAATGTTGTCATCATAACTCTGAAAATAGTGGTTTTTGCTTCTTCATTCTCATCCTTGAAGTCATTTAAGATTCTTCACTTAAAAAATAAAACTGGGATTGGTGGAAGGTGGGTTGGAATGTAAACTTTTAGGGGTATTGGCTGCCACATTAAAATATATGGCAGTGGCTTAAAAGAAAAGAGACTTGACTTGGTATAGCTGTCCCCTTTCTCAAATCAGATTTTTCTTAAAACATACTGGCAACATAATATTTCTAAAGTCATTCAGATGATTCCCCTTGATTATTTTCTATGGAAGTCATGTTTGCAGCATGTGATCTTGTTCATTAAATCTGGTCTTTTTTTTTTAATTAAAATGCTTAAAAAGGCACCCTCTTGATCAAGTATAAATGTCAAGTGTGGCAGCTGTTGCATTCTCAGCAATTACACCCAGTATTATTGCTGTTCTTTTCTTTTGACATTCATTACGTCTTCCAAAGGATATTAGGGGTTGCGAGGGTACAGAACAGATATCATCAAGTCATTTATTGAAATGTGAGGCACTAGCATCTATCTCCAGACCTGGGAACCCAAGGGGAAATAGAGCAAAACCTTACGTCACCACATTCATATGGGATGCACCTACTATTACCAGGAATCGTGACTGGGCCTCTCCCAGTGGCCTGAAGCCTGGGTCCTGGCGCCTTCTCCTTGCCACCCTAGAGGCAGGAAGCCACAGATCAGCCCTCTGGGTGAGTGAGAATTCAGCCAAAACTGTGGCCCCTGCTTTGACAATACTCAGTGTACGAAGTGGATCTGAGGCTAGATATTTCTTCGGTCCTCCCTGGCAGACACACCCACCAGAGCTCAGGGCCCTCCAATGCCTCAATCAATCAGCGGTATTTACTGAGTGCTTACTGTATGCAGAGCACTGAACTAGGGTCTCGCGAGACTACAGTAGCAGTTGGTAGATGTGACCCTTGCCCACAAGGAGCTTACCACAGACAGATATTAAAACAAATTACAGGTAGAGGAAATATCATATAAGGATAAGTACATAAGTGTTGCGGGGTTGGCTGTGGAATGACTATCAAAGTGCTTAAGGGATACAGAGCCAACTCAGGTGATGCAGAGAGGAGAGTGAGTAGAGGAAATGAGGGCTTAGTCAGGGAAGTCTCTTGGAGGAGATGTGACTTTAGATCCTCTAGAATGTAAGCTTGTTGTGGGCAGGGAATATGTCTGTTATATTGTTACATTTTACTCTCCCTAATGCTTAGTACTGTGCTCTGCACACCGTAAGCACTCAATAAATGATGATGATGATGGTATTTGTTAAGCGCTATGTGCGAAGCACTGTGCTAAGTGCTGGGGGGATACAAGGTGATCAGGTTGTCCCACGTGGAGCTTACAGTCTCAATCCCCATTTTCCAGATGAGGTAACTGAGGCACAGAGAAGTGAAGTGACTTGCCCAAAGTCACACAGCTGACAAGTGGCAGAGCCGGAATTAGAACCCATGATCTCTGACTCCCAAGCTCGGGCTCATTCCACTGAGCCATGCTGCTTCTCTAATAATTATAATTGACGGACTGATTTTAGTAGGCCTTTGAAAGTAGGGAGAGTGGTGGCCTGTCATATGAAGGAGTCCGTTCGCAGAGTGGCTGGCCCTGTTGCCTTGGAGCTAGTGAGGCCACCCTCCCCAAGGAGTCGGCAAGTACAGGGATGCTCACAGGGGAGTTGGCATTGCTGGCCCCCTGTTATCCAGGAAGGTGGGAAAGAGTGGGCTATTGAAGGCTTGATGGCAGGTAGTCCCTAGAGGGGTCTCTGTGGCTGCAAGAGCGTTGAAGAGAAGATAGCCACGTGGACTTTCTGCTCTGGCTAGAGGGCACTTCTTGGCCTGGGTCAAGTCCTGGCCCCTTCAATCCCGACTTGCAGATGCAGTAACTGAGGCACAGAGAAGTGAAAAGACTTGCCTGAGGTCACACATCAGACAGGTGGAGGAGCCTGGATTAGAACCCAGATCTTTCTGACTCCCAGGCCCGTGCTGTATCCACTACGTCATTCTGCTTCATGATTAGTGTTTCTCAATCTAAGGAAGAAAATCCAGCCTTTCATGTTAGTAGTCACGGTCTGAATTAGATCATGATTAGGCCCTCCACAGTCCCCCTGAGGTTCCATAAATGGATTTAGAAAGACCAATTTAGAAGCAGCATGGCTCAGTGGAAAGAGCACGGGCTTTGGAGTCAGGGCTCATGAGTTCGAATCCCACCTTTGCCACTTGTCGGCTGTGTGACTGTGGGCGAGTCACTTAACTTCTCTGTGCCTCAGTTCCCTCATCTGTAAAATGGGGATGAAGACTGTGAGCCCCACGTGGGACAACCTGATTCCCCTATGTCTACCCCAGCGCTTAGAACAGTGCTCGGCACGTAGTAAGCGCTTAACAAATACCAACATTATTATTATTATTATTCAATTAGATCAAATGGTGTGTTTGACTAATCGGGTGAATGACTGAGCTCTTTGAAAAAGACTCCTTAAGGTTGTGTTCTCTTTTTGAATGTGTTCTTTACTATGTTGCTTTAATCAAAATATAAAACTGTTGCAGTTGCAACTTTTCTTTTTTTGGCGGGGGAGGGTTTACTTGAGGGGAGCAGAGAGGAGAGTGAGGAAGTGGGGTAGATTTTGCTTGCAAATATGCAGTGCCAGCTCTTTTCTTTTAGCAAAAAGTTTGCTAAAGGTCATTCTAATGTCTAAGAATAAAAAAATATTAAGAGAAGCAAATCATGCAAATTTTCTCCATTATCAGAAGCACTATACAAATAGTTTGCCATATTCTAGCGGAGTTAACTAAGGATTAATTGCTTTTTAACTCAGGAACTAAAGTCATTTTTTGCAGAATTTCCATGCTCTTCAGTATATAATGTGCTAGTGTAATGCCAATCAGATTTAATCTCAGTGTCCATATTAGTAACAATACTTGATGTCTCCAAATTTCAGGGTTTAAATGACCAAATTCTGGTCAAGTACACTAGACTGTAAGCTCTCTAAGGGCAGTTTCTGTTTTTTCAGTCAACTGTATCCTTCCAAATACTTAGTACAGTGTTCTGCACAAACTAGATAGTAGGTATGACTGATAATTTTGAAAGAAGAAAGGATTTATCACCATGTGCAGGGAATATGTCTTTTAATTCTGCTGAATTATACTCTCCCAAGGTCTCAGTATGATAATAATAATAATAATGATGATGGCATTTGTTAAGTGCTTACTATGTGCAAAGCACTGTTCTAAGTGCTGGGGAGGATACAAGGTGATCAGGTTGCCCCATGTGGGGCTCACGGTCTTAATCCCCATTTTACAGATGGGGTAACTGAGGCACAGAGAAGTTAAGTGACTTGCCCAAAGTCACACAGCAGACAAGTGGCAGAGCTAGGATTAGAACTGAAGTCCTTCTGACTCACAGGCTCATGCTCTGTTCACTAAGCCATACTTTTTCTCATCACTCATCAACTAGCACTTAGAGCAGTGCTCTGCACATAGTAAACACTTAACAAATACCAACATTAGAGAAACAGCGTGGCTCAGTGGAAAAGAGCACAGGCTTGGGAGTCGGAGGTCATGGGTTCTAATCCCGGCTCCACCACTTGTCAGCTGTGTGACTTTGGGCAAGTCACTTAACTTCTCTGAGCCTCAGTTACCTCATCTGTAAAATGGGGGTGAAGATTATGAGCCCCATGTGGGACAACCTGATCACCTTGTATCCCCCCAGTGCTTAGAACAGTGCTTTGCACATAGTAAACACTTAACAAATGCCATCATCATCATCATCATCATTTCTCTCTCTACCTCACAAAAGCCTCCAATGCCTGGCTGTTTTTTTTCTGATCTAACAAAAACTCTTTTTCATTGACTTCAAGGTGCTCCACCATTTCTATCCATTTTAGATAGAGCAGCAAGGCTTAGTGGAAAGGGCATGGGCTTGGAAATCAGAGGACCTGGGTTCCAATCCAGGATTCACCACTTGTTGGCTGTGTGACCATGGGCAAGTGACTTCTCTGGGCCTCAGTTTCCTCCACCATAAAAAGGGGACTCAATACCTGTTCTTCCCTCCTATTTAAAAGTGTGAGTTCAAAATGGGAAGAGGGACCGTGTCCAACCTGATTTACCTGTATCTACCCCAGTGCTTAGAATAATAATAATAATAATAATGTTGGTATTTGTTAAGCGCTTACTATGTGCCGAGCACTGTTCTAAGCGCTGGGGTGGACACAGGGGAATCAGGATGTCCCACGTGGGGCTCACACTCTTAATCCCCATTTTACAGATGAGGTAACTGAGGCACAGAGAAGTTAAGTGACTTGCCCACAGTCACACAGAACTGTGCATGACACATAGTAAGTATTCAACAAATTCCATAAAGATAAAAAAAACCCCAATATTGTAAGTCTGTGATGGACCAGTGCTGTGCAGTGAGAGGCATTGTAGGAAACTAGTTTTTCTACAGCTTTAAACTGTGAATAAGCAAAGCAGCAGGTAGTAATCTGCAAATTGGTACTCCTATGGGGGAAGCTGCTTACAAATGAAACCACAGTAAGTGAGGTCTGACTGTATTTAAATGGGAATAAAGTGGACTTCTGAGCTTCTATGGTATGCTAAATGGCTCTGCATTAATTGAGGTGGCCTTACTGAAAGAGCTGGAAATTGAATTGTCCCAAAGACTGGGAAGGGTGTGGCTTAGCAGAAGAGACGGGGGGGGGGGGGGGGGGGGGGGGGGAACGTTTCTCAGAGATGAAAATTCTGTTTTTATGAACAGTTAAGATTCACCTAGAGTGGTGTACTTTTCTCCATCTATTATGAATAAGTTATTTTTTGTTTGGTATTTTCTAGGGGTTCTGGCTCTGTCAGCTGGCAACCCACTGTTTACTGCTACAGTAGAAAGGATAGCGGTGCCTCAGAGAGAACACCACACTGTGTCTTAATGAGCAATTCTGCCACAGCCATACTGAAAATCAAAAAAATTTGAAAACAACTTAAGCCCTGAGGGCATTGGATAGTTGTAATTTAGGAAAATATTCATTCCTGTTTTTATTTGGGGAAATTAAGAGGATAGATAGCAGAGCAAGATTTCTTTCCTGTCATGTTTCCCTCTCTACTGCTCTCTTTGAGTAGATGAGACCTCAGTGATGGCTGGTATTATTTCCCAACTTTACGCAGAGGCCAGTGAATTGCATTCTCAGAATGATCCTCATCCCTCATTCTTTTAATGAACTGTAACAAATGCACAATGAATCAACTAGTTATGGGGAGCAGTTACCCTAGGGGTGAGAACCAGGGTTTATAAGATTGAATTCTGCTCTATAAAATAAGACCTCCTCTTCAGATTATATCTGCAACAGAAGGAAACAACTGAGAAAAATCTAGAGAGAGCCTTCCCTTTGCCTGGAAGGAGCATTTTCCTTTGAAGTCAGTTATAGCCCAGAATGCTTTTGAGTTTTGCAGTAGAGGGTAGGACATTTAGATGTGCCATTTTGTCATGTTTATTGATGTAGCCGATAAGAGGCATAACCCAAGGAACCCAATTCTGGGCAAAATGATTTCAAGAGCCCCCTTCCTTCTCCCATTGTAGCTCAAAATAACTAGTTGTGCTGGGCTTGAGTTGAGTGTATAGGTCAAGTCAGTGCATCTGAAAAATGACACAGATGGAATTTCCTTCGGGCAGTGACAGTGGAACAGACTGTATTTTCCTTGGAGATGGCAATTTTTTAAAATGGTGATGTCTTCCCTCCCCCCCCACCCCATTCCCCTTGAGTGAATTTGTTGGAGGACATTAATATGGCTTATAAAGTCATTTGGTTTGCCAGTTTGTGCAATTAGAAAGGGCCTGACAGCAAAGCTATATTAGGAAATTTAGCGTCAGAACAATATGGCACTTACATTTGACTGGGGAACAGGCTTTTCTAGGTAGTTTCTTGCTTTTTACTCTTAAAATAAATTTCCCACATGTCATAAATAAAATGCATTGTGTAGAGATGTTGTTGATTTGAATTTCAAGGACACAAGTCAGAATTCATGTGGTCTAGTCTGCTTCCTCCATCCTGCTTTGCAATGTACAATCTGTGAAAATTACATTAGTAGCCTGTATGTGGAGCTTATTGTTGGAATTCTGTGCTGATTCTGGCTGAACCCTTACACCTCATCAGCAGTGCCTTGTCCCCGGAAAATTCTGTTTTTATGAACAGTTAAGATTCACCTAGAGTGGTGAACTTTTCTGCATCTTTTATGAATAAGATTATTTTTTGTTTGGTATTTTTCTAGGGGTTCTGGCTCTGAAGGGACCAGCGTAGGCAATGTTATGTTCATGAATTGTAAAGAAACACCACTACATCTCAGGGTAAGCAATGAGGATAAAGTAGTTTTGTACACTGATAACCTGTGTGACAGCCCTTTCTCCTCACTGCTGTGAGAGAACCTTCCTGAGAGAGTCCTTTTATCTCCGTGCTTTTGATACCCCCTTCACCTTTGGCATCCTGAGCCACTTCTGCTTCTAAGGCTGGCACTGCCCACTGTTGTTCAATCCTAAGATAACTAGCATAGGAAGCAAAGATGGAACAAAAAGCACAGAGGTGGCAAAGAGCAGAGAGAAAATAACAGTTGAAGGGGCATGCAGGTCACGGAAAGGGCAAAAAAGATTTATAGCAATAGGAAAAGACAAAAGGAACATGAAATGACAGTGGAAAAATAGACTCTATTAGGGAAATGGGGAGAGGTACAGGGAGGAGCAAGAGAGACAGACTGAATAGGGGGGTAGAGCTGGTGACACATATGTTGCGATGAACAGAAGATAGACCAGTAGAAGAGTCCAGGGACATAGAGGAAAGGAGGAGAATGAAGGGAGATAATTCTAGGAAGACAAGAAAGGTAGAAGAACAAAGAGCAAAGGAGGAAAAGGGTCAATTTAACCAGTGTGAACCCTGGGTATTTTTGCTAACGGCAGTGTTCTTAAGATGCCAAGTGAAGGAGCTGAAGAGCACTTCACATCACAGTACACAATCCATCCCCTTCAGATTCCTCCCTCCCCAAAGAAACTTGTCTTCACAAAAGGGGGAGAAGGGAGGTTGGGGAAAGTCCTGGGGATGGATTGCTAACTAGCATCCATGGGTAGCAAGAAATTTCATGTGAAGCCTAAGGGAACCCTAGGAGCTCGTGGGTAGTGATGAGAAAAAAAATGTAGAGCTGAGTCCAAATTTTAAAGAGGGAAAGGACAAGATGTAAATATTGTAGGTATATAAAATCATACTATTGCCAATAGTATTGAACACAAAAGGAAGTTTCTAAAATGTATGGATGTTGGGCAGGAATTATTGAAGGGAAGAAAGGGGTCATCCATATGAGAGAAAAAAGAGAGATTAGGAAGGCACCAGAAAAATGGGTCTCTAGCACAACAAACAAATGTGTTTGAACTGCCCCTGACTCAACAAATCCTGGAAAAAAGTTCTCCCTTGTGGTTCTTGAGTATAGAACTCTTAAACCTCTAGGAGAACAATCAAGTATAGGCATGAAAAACTTGATTTCATTTTTTAATCTTCGAGGATTGTGATCCTACCAATATTAGATGGCAAAGAAGTTAATAATAATGGTATTTGTTAAGCGCTTACTATGTGCCAAGCACTGTTCTAAGTGCTGCGGTAGATACAAGGCTATCAGGTTGTCCCACGTGGGGCTCACAGTCTTAGTCCCCATTTTACAGATGAGGTAAGTGAGGCACAGAGAAGTTAAGTGACTTTCCCAAAGTCACACAGCTGACAAGTGTTCAGTGATAAGGTTCCTTGCCTCAAGGAGATTAGTTGTCTGAAGATTTGCCAATCAGTCAATGGCATGTGTTGAGCACTTGCTGAGTCCAGAGCACTGGTTCTAAATTCTTGGGAATGTACAACAGAATAGATAGGCACTTTCCCTGCCCCCAAGGAGCCTATAGCCAGGCTTAGTTAAAATTCTTCAGAATTGTAAATATAATTTGAAAACTTTGCAGTGAATGTGGGTTGACTTTAAGATAATTTATCCATATGATGATTCTGTCAGGAATCCATGAAAAATTCTGTTTGTAGTAGTATTGATTGAGCACCCATTCTTCGATGCACTATAATATCAGTAGTAATAATAATGACATTTAAGTGTTTAGTAAGCACTAGAGTGGATACAAGATAATCAGGTTGGACACAGTTCTTGTACGTCGTCAGTCTCACAGTCTAAATAGGAGGAACAAGTATTTAATCCTCATTTTACAGATTAAGAAACTGAGTCACCGAGAAGTTAAGTGATTTACCCAAGGTCCACAGCAGGCAAAATGGCAAACAGGAATTAGAACCCAGGTCTTCTGACTTCCAGGCCTGTGCTCTTTCCACTAAGCCTTGCTGTTTCCCTATACTAAGTGCTTTGGCAGTATTAAGCAGGCAAATGACACATTCCCTGTCCTCAAGGAGTTTACACAGAAACCATTCTTGAAACCAGGTGAAAATGAAATTAGGGGAATTGGACTGTTTCACCTGCATTATTTTAAGGAGATTTTTTTGGTTGTTGTTCCCGATGCTCAGAACAGTATTTGGTGGAAATATTCCTAGTACAAACTGGGGAAAAGAAGTGTAAACTGAACAAACTGAAGCTCCTAATCTCCAACAACCCCACTCCTTGGGGGGAAACAAAGCTTTATTTGTAGAACTGCTGAATGAAATTGTTTCAAAACCATGGTCTATTTTTGAAAATCTGCTTCCTGTTGACTTCCATTAAACCCTCAGTGCTACCTGGCACACGAACAAGTCAGGGTTGCTAAACAGTGCCATTTACATCATATTTAGTGTTAACAGCAGTGCATCAGAGAATTCAGTCCCCAACACTGCAAGCAGAACCCTATAGCAAGAAGATGGTACAGGCAATTGTCAAATTTCCGTTTTAGTTCACTACATGGATAGACTAGGGAGGAAGTCCTATTATTCTGCCAAAGCCATAGTAAGGCAAGATTATAGCTTTAGTAATGGGGTGTCTGATGGTTAGGATTCAATTTTCCTCTTAGGAAACTTCCCTGAGAATAGTTTTTCCATTAAGCAGGGACAGACCCTTATCCCATACCGTGTTTTTGGATCATTCTCTCCAGGGTTAAAGAAAAAGAAATCACATGCACTATTCTCATTTTTAAGTGCAATTGTCTAATCATGGGTTTTCTAGGTATAACCACTTGAACATTCTTTGGTAGTAGGAGCACTTATTGAGCTCCCACTGGGTGCCATACACTGTGCTTAAGTGTTGCGGATGTACAAAACAAAGAAGCCACCCATTCCCTGCTCACAAGGAAGTTACACTCTGATGGGGGAGACAAATATAAAAGTATTTCCAAACAGAGTAATTGAAATAATAATAATTATGGTATTTGTTAAGCGCTTAATATGTGCCAAGCAGTGTACTAAGCGCTGGAGTGGATACAAGCAAATCGGGTTGGACACAGTCCCAATCCCTCTTGGACCTCACAGTCTTAATCCCCATTTTATAGATGGGGTAACTGAAGTCCAGAGAAGTGAAGTGACTCACCCAAGGCCACACAGCAGACAAGTGGTGGAGCTGAAATTAGAACTCATGACCTTCTGACTCCCCAATGTACAAATGAATAAATATATTTATAGTAAGTGATGAGGATGTTAAGTACATAAGTGATAGAGATGGCTGATGGGCTTATATGACTAAACATTTGTACAGTGCTCTGAACAACAGTAAGCATTCATTAATGATTGGGATGCTGGGAATTAATTGGTCAGTCAATCATATATATTGAGTGCTTACTGTGTGCAGACACCGTACTCAGCACTTGGGAGAGTACAATATAACAATAAACAGACACATTCCCTGCCCACAATAAGCTTACTGTGTAGTGGGAGACACAAACAATATGAATAAACTACAGATATGTATATGATTACATAATTGGTGAAGACTTATTTAAAGAAACAGGTTTCCGGGAGGGGGACTGCGCTCTGTCAGATTTGGGGAGGGAGGGAGTTCTAAGCCAGGGGAATAGCAGAAGTGAGGGGGAGGGAAAGTCAAAAGGGAGATACAGTTAGGTGAGTTTGGGAGGAATGAAGGGAGTGGGTTGGAGAGTAGTGGGTGAAGAGCTGACATGTAAGATGGAGTGAATCGTCAGAGAGCCTTGAAGCCGATTGTTTGGAATTTTTGCTTGATGTGGAGGGACACGGGTTGCCTGAGAAGGGTTTTGAGGAACATAGAGATGTGTGCCTAGTGTCGCTTTAGGAAGATGGAACCGTCCAGTAAGTAGCGTTGGTAGAGAACAGAGAGGGGACAGTAAGGGTAAGCAATGGCCACGGTAAATTCGATGACATTAAATCATCAGCCATTTCCCCTTTCAGTGCCCTGTGTTATTCACACTAGTATTTGACTTTCATTTCGGTGAATGTTTGTTGAGTGGTCACAAAAGTGCCTGTTCTTGCCTTTGGTGCTCTTGAACTTATAATATCACTAAGACTGAGTCCCTGCACACAGGGAGCTTATGTGTTGCGGCATGAAAATTGTCTGCACACCCAGGTCCATGTCATCAGAGACTCTAGGGAATACTTAGAGATGGGAGCCTCAGGAACCCTCTCCCGCCAAAATCATAACAATAATAGAGGTTGCAGGGCACTGACCCTACAGTTTATTGAGGTATTTCTGAATCACTTTACAAGTGAATTGCAGTGACGCCATTGAAAAGAGAAAATGTTTTTGTGGGGCAGTAGCAGAGCCTGGATAGCCTGACTCTGACGTACATAAAAGTCTATACCGATGAGATGGAATGGTAGCAATTGATGCATTGTAATCTAGAGAGTTTATTGTAGCTGTTGCATTTCAGGCATTCATAGATGGGAATCCTTAATCCACTTAATGAACCTTCCTTGTAATTTACACACACCTTTGTTTAACCTGGCCATGAGTGGAAAGAGTAAGATGATTGCCTTCTAACTCTGACTCCATTATTAGCCTGGATTTGGAAAGCAGTTTTGCATTTTATTGGACAGATAAAATGCAACTGATGAGGTAGTTAGGAAAATGCTCGTGGCTATTTCTAATCTAAAATATTTTCTGTTAGGTTTTTTGTTTATTATGGGAAAATAAACCCGGATAGTCCCTCCAGTTCTCTGAATCTATGCATATGCTTGTTTGTCATTGCATTAGTATTGCATGTGCCAAAGTCTGCCATCAAAAAATAGGAATGTCATGTCTTGTCAACTAAAGAACTTTCTGAGGACTGAGGAGATTGCTCTACCCTGGATTTTTGAACACTTGTTTTTGAGGTTGATTCTCAATAGGAATGCCTATGGAAACTTGAGAGAGAATGTAGTAATGATATAGTACTATCATTCTAATGATAAAATACTTTTTAGCTTCGTTTTTTTTCAATCAATAGCATTTATTGAGTGTCTACTGAGTGCAAAGTACTGTATAAAACACTCGGGAAAGTACAGCAGAGTTAACACAATTTCTGCTCTCAAGGAGCTTACAGTTTAGTGGGTGAGGTAGACAAATCAATTACAGGTAAAGTAAATAATAGAGTATATAAGACATGCACTATTCACTAGAATAGCTCGTCTGCATTTTGGTATTGTCTTATTAAAAAGATATTTTAATAGCAATTTGTGTGTTTTCTGAGACTCAAACTAAAATCCTGCCTTTTCATTGCATGACTACCTAAACAGGACTAATATTAGTCTCATATAATGTTGATAAACAGTTCACATATTGCAGTTTTCAGAAGCCACGCTGAGAAGCAGTGTGGTCTAGTAGGTAGAGCATGGGTCTAGGAGTCCCACATGTCTGCTGCGTGACCTTGGGCAAGTCACTTAACTTCTCTGTACCTCAGTTACCTCATCTGTAAAATAGGGATTACTACTGTGAGCCCCATGTGGGAAATGGACTGACTGTGTTCAGCCTAATTAGCTTGTATCTACACCAGTGCTTAGTTCAGTGTCTAGCCAGGTGTTTCTCAGTGTTGCTGACTCTTTCAGCATAATAATACCTGTATTTGCTAAATGTTTATTTTTTATAGTACTCGTTGAGCGTTTACTATGTGTCAGGTGCTGTACTAAGTGCTGGGGTAGATACAAGCTGATCAGGTTGGACGCAGTCTATATCCCTAATGGGCCTCACACTCAATCCCCATTTTACAGATGAGGGAACTGAGGCACAGAGAAGTTAAGTGCCTTGCCCAAGGTCACATAGCAGACAAGTGGCAGAGCCGGGATGAGAACCTAGGGCCTTCTGACTTATTACGTGCCAAGCACTATGCTCAGCATTGGGGTAGATACGATACAATCAGATCAGACATGGTCCCTGTCCCACAAGGGGCTCACAATCTAAGTACGAGGGAGAACAGGTATTGAATCCGCATTTTACATATGAGGGAACTGAGGGCCAGAGAAGTTGAGCGACTTGCCTAAGGTCAAACAGCAGGCAAGTGACCGAGGTGGGATTAGAACCCAGATCCCCTGACTCCTAGACCTTCGTTCTCTCTCATGTTAGGAAGTTGTTTGGCGTAAATTTGAGAGAGACTGAATGGTAAAGGTTTACGTTGTCGGGAGAGGTTACCTGTCCCTTCGAAATGTGACTCAAAGATGACACTCAGCCTGTGTTCACTACTGCAACTAAGCTCACTCTGTACTTAGGTATGCATCATTTGGGACCTTTTTATACATTCACCACAGTTTCTACCCCTATCCAACAGTTCCCCAATATGTCTCTTTATGGGGGTAGGAGGAGAGGGATTAAAAAATTGTATGCTTGTTTTGAGGCAATACTTATGGATTGCTGCTGTTGTCATCTTATGCTGCCGAATCGTGTCCGACCCATAGCGACACCATGGACATATCTTTCCCTGAACGCCCCACCTCCATCTGTAATCGTTCTGGTAGTGGTTAAAATTCAGAAGAGGTTTACCATTGCCTTCTTCCGTGCAGTAAACTTGAGTCTCTGCCCTCGACTCTCTCCCATGCCGCTGCTGCCCAATACAGGGGAGTTTTGTTTGACTTGTAGCAGATTGCCTTCCATTCGCTAGCCACTGCCCAAGCTAGGAATGGAATGGGTAGTCCTCTACTTGACTCTCCCTCCCGTAGTCGAGACTGGTAGAGTACTGGAGACTCTCCAGGTGTGACCCTGAGAGGCATGGGTTGCTGTTAGGAAAGAACAAACGAATGTATAATAGGAGAAATGGTTTTATGGTCCTCCCTTCTTTGGATATACTATAGAAGTGACTCCTTTAATCATTTTTTAATGGTATTTGTTAAGCATTTACCGTGTGCCAGGCACTGTACTAAACACTGGCTTAGAAACGAGCTAATCAGGTTGGATACAGACCCTGGCCCACATGGGGCACACATTCTTAGTCCCCATTTACAAATGAAGGAATTGAGAGTTACGTCCCTATTGGTCATAATTGACTAATAATGGACTCTTGAGTCAGTGAGGGACGAGTAGGGGGAGGGTTTGTGATTCAGCTTTATCGATGGAATAAACCACGATATTCAGTATCACAGAAAGAATGTATTAACATACAGCAAAACATCAGGTGCAAAGGATCCTGCTTCGGTTGAGACTTTAACACAGGGGCGATGAGATCTCTGACACTATTTAAACCCTCAACCCAGGGGCGTTGAGAATTTCCTATCGTGGGATGATGAGTCTCGTCTGTATCGTCCGGACCGGCAAGGGCACCCCCCCCCCCGCCCCCCGGCCTCAATCTCTGCCTTCCCTTTGGAGGACGATGAGCAACACCGACAGGCTTTCCCCCCAGCCTTGTTATACCATATTTATTGACCGTTACATCGAGCTTCTTCCGCCCAATTATCCTAATCTATCAATTAACGGTTCCTTTGTGTTCCCTTCTTAAAAGGTGTCTCGCCTGAGGCCCCTGCGGGTGTATTTTAGCAAGGAGCCTCTCTGGCTGGGATCACACGAAACGATATGCCGAAGGGCATTAAAAGTTTAACGAGTTGTTGAGGCAAGGTGCAAACTGCACCCTTCACCCAGGCGCAAAGCAGTTAAGTGACTTGCCCAAGGTCATACAGCAGACAGTAATAATATTGGTATTTGTTAAGCGCTTACTATGTGCAGAGCCCTGTTCTAAGCGCTGGGGGAGATACAGGGTAATCAGGTTGTCCCACGTGAGGCTCACAGTTAATCCCCATTTTACAGATGAGGTAACTGAGGCACAGAGAAGTTAAGTGACTCGCCCACAGTCACACAGCTGACAAGTGGCAGAGCCGGGAGTCGAACTCATGACCTCTGACTCCGAAGCCCAGGCTCTTTTCCACTGAGTCTCGCTGCTTCTCAGAGTCGTGGAGCTGGGATTATAATACAGGTCCTCTGACTCCAGTTGGCCAATGCTTTCTTCACTAGGCAATGCTTACTTGTAACTAGTGATGTACAGAAGATTGAACCCCATGTGGGACAGGGACTGTGTCAAACCTAATTATCCTCGATCTACCCCAGTGTTTAGTACAGTGCTGAGCACACTACAGATCAAGGAAGTAGAATGATGAGAAAATAATAGACTATTTCAAGTTGGCATTGGGAAGGTGAGCGGAGAAAAATATCTGGGGAGAATTCACATAGCCAGGGATAAGGGCACAATTTGGTAAGATGAAGCTAGATGAGGGCAATAGAATGCAGAGCCTTGATGTTCACTTAAAAAGTCAACATGACCACCTTTTTGTAGGGGTATTTGTTACATACTAAGTGTCAAGCACTGTTCTAAGTGCTAGGGTAGATATAATCAGGTCCCTCTTCTCAATATACAACATATTAAACTCCATGTACCTCTCAGGCCTAACCCAGGAAAGCTGAAAGAGAGGCAAAACTGGGGCTAATCTGGTTTTAAGAATAAAGCTTGTATTTTCTTAGTGTTCCAGGCAATTGTCTAATCCACCCCTACCATATATACCAGAAGACTATTCTCTCCATCTTCAAAGCCTTACTGTGGTCAAATCTCCTGCAAGAGGCCTTCCCCCATTGAGCCCTCTTTTCCCCAGGTCCCTCTCCCTCTGTGCCATTTGTGCACTTGGATCTGTGATCTTTGGGGATTTGATATCTGCCCCACCCTCAGCCCCACAAGCACTTGTGTCTCATCTTGACATATGCTTTCGAGTTGTGTCCGGCCCATAGCGACGCCACGGACACATCTCTCCCGGAACACCCCAACTCCATCTGCAATGGTCCCGGTGGTACATCTCCAGAGTTTCCTTGGTAAAAATCCAGAAGCGGTTTACCATCGCCTCCTTCCTTGCAGAAAACTCGAGGCTCCACCCTCGACCGTCTCCCACGCTGCTGCTGCTCCGCACAGGGGAGTTTTGACTCGTAGCAGATGGCCTTCTACTTGCCATAGCCTTCTACTCGCCATAGCCACTGGCCAAGCTTTGAATGGAACGGATAGGCCTCTGCCCGACTCTCCCTCCCATAGTCGAAACCGGTAGGGTCCTGAAAACCCTCCAGGTGCGACCCTGAGAGGGGAAGCACTGACGTACGTGTAGATGAACTATCTATTATAAATTATTTATTTATATTAATGTGCATTTTCCCCTCTGGACTGTAAGTTTCCGGGCAGGGGACGCGTCTATCAATCCCGTTGGACTCTCCCGAGCACGTGGTAGGGCGCTCTGCACACGGTAGGCACTCGATAAACAACCACCGATAATAGGGCTCGGCCTGTAAGGGGGAAGAGGAACAGATATCGAAGCCCCATTTTCCGGGTAAGGAAATTGAGGCAGAGAGCAGTTCAGGAAATTGCACGAGGCCACACGGCAGGCACCGGGTGGAGCTGGGAGTGGAAGCCGGGTCCTCTGACCCCCAGGTCTGTGATCTTTCCACTAGGCCGGACTGTTTCTTCGGGAACGGCCCTGTGCTTTCCCTCCAAATTGCTCAGAGATCTGTACCACACGTAACACGGCTACGGATTCCCCTCAAAATGGAGCAAACACTCGACTACCGCGATTGTGGAGAACACTTCTTTTTTTTATTTTCCCGAAGGACTCGTTCATCTACCGTGCACTACTTTTATGGTGCCAAATATGTGTGAAAGGGAGGCCGCGCTTCCCGCCCGTCCCTTCCCCCGCGGGTGAGATGGTGGGGTGGCCGCCGGGCGGCAGGTGGGGGAGGCGTCGGGCCCAGCTCAGCCCTCGCCCCGCCCAACCACGGCCCCCTGCGGCGGAGCCCCTTTCGGCCGCTAGGGGCAGCCGCCCCGCCCCGCCCCCAGGGGGGCAGAATTGTGACGCCAGGAGGGCGCGCCGGGGCTCGCGCCTCGGACCTGGGGCTGCCGTTGGGTCGCGCGCGGGCTCGTTACCCCGGAGACCCGGCCCTGTCCCCGCCCCCGCCCCCTCCTAGGGCGTCAACCGCCGTCCCGCGCCCGGAGTTTCGTCTCCTCAGGCCCCGCCGCGTCCTGCCGGCTTGGCCCACTCTCCTCAGCCACGCTGGAGAACTCTTCGTCGCCACGTCGCCCCGCCGAAGCTCCCATGGCTTCCTTTTCCCGGGCGGTCTTCGTTCAGAAGCTGTCAAAACTCCGGATCTCACACAGAAGCATCGTGAACCTGTCCCGATGGGTCCTCCAGTTCCGCCGGAACGCAGGCTCCGTCGTGACCGTGTGGCTTCAGCAGTTCCGCCTCGTCACCCCGGGGAGGAAGATTATATTCCTCTACCTGGCCAACGACGTGCTCCAGAACGGCCGGAGAGGGGGCCCGGAATTCCTCATCCTCTTCGCCACCGTCCTCCGCGAGGCCGCCCGGCTGGTGGCCCGCAGCCGGCATGCGGCCTGCAGAGCCTGCTTTTGTAGGCTGCTGGACATCTGGCAAGAGAGGAAGGTGTACATCGACGAGTTCATTCAGAACCTGAGGCTGCCGTTGGGAGAGCCCCAGACACTTCCACCCACAGTTACCGAAGAGCAGCGGCCGCCGGAGAAACAGACCTTTGGGGCGATCCAAGAGTCCGAGCCGAGAAGCGTCCCCGAGGGTCCCTCGCCTCAGCCTTCCATTCTAAATCTGCCTTTAATTGAGAAGATGATCAGAGCTCTGCAGAACCTCCAGCAGTCTGCCTCGGGCGACACTGGGGAGATGCCCACTCTGCCTCCCGAAGTCCAAGATGTTTCGTTCGTGAAGCGGGTCGCTGGCACACGTGAAGCCAAGAATCTCACAGAGCTGATGGAGAAGAAATGTGTGTCCCTACTAGAATATAGCAGCCTTCTTGGACACAAGATTGATGAACAACACAACCTTATTGAACTGATCTTGTTGTGCACCCAGAATCAGTACGAGGTCTTGGTCGAGAAGGAGAAAAAATACGAAGAAAGTAAGAAGAAGTATCAGGAAGCCACCCAGATCTCCATCCAACTGAGGAGCCCTATCCCGGACTGTCTGCGCCAATAAACGCGGTCCGGTGCTTCAGGCGGTCGGGCCCGACTGTCTTTTTATTGCTCCTAATTGTGTCATAAAAGGAGGGCATCTCTACAATATCGCACTGTGTTTTGTTGGTAGGCACGTTCCCCGCCAACGAGTTTACAGTTTAGAGGACTGGCCTAGTGGAAAGAGCACGGATCTGGGAGTTGGAGATCCTGCCTCTTAATCCCAGCATTGCCACTTGCCTGCTGGCTGATCTTGGGCAAGTCACTGTATTTCGCCAGGCTTGCGTCCTCATCTGTAAAATGATTAAACTCCCGGTCTCCCGTCTACTTAGTCTTATCATTCTTGTCACAGTAGGCAGTGTCATATCTGACCCTTTCTCATTACCATTAGGCAGGCATTTGTAATAGGTATAGTTCTCTTATAAGATAGATTGGGAGTAATAATGCTTTCTCCCACCACAGATTTCCTCATAGATTAAATATTGAACTGAAATCTTATATTTCTTCTGAACGGTATTTTATTGGTGGATAGGCTACTCCCTATGGAAAAAGAAACTCTGATGAAGTTATCATCTCTTGGCAGTGATATTAGTTAAAATCTAATTGAGAAAATATTTATTTAAACCATCTGTTAGGCCCTCTAATTAATATGCTCAAAGAAGGTAACTTACCATTGGTTCATTAAAAGTAGAGATAAATACAAGCGATGTGTGTCTTTGCCTGTCTCTGCCCTCATCCTCTTCACCCTACACTGGCTCCAGTCAACTCACCAACCCCTCCCACCCCTCACGCCATCTCCTCTCCCAGAACGCCCACAACAGCCTCACCAAGTGCAGTCTGTGGAACCCCTGCTCCATCACGGGGAAGCTTCCTGATCCAATCACTACTCCTCACCATCCGTGAAACCTGGCTCTTTCCAGACAACATGGTCTCCCCTCCTTCTCTCTCCAGAGGGGGCCTTATCTCCCACTCCCCTAGACTCACTGACAAAGGAGGAGGTGTTGGCTTCCTTCTTGCGGCCCAATGCGACTTTCGCACCATTCCACCTTCCCCATCCTTTTTTTTTCCCTTCCTGAGAAGCCCATATCTCTTGCCTATACCACCCACTCCAAATTCTAGTAATGGTCATCTGCCGCACCCCCAGGTCCCACCTCCAACTTCTTTAACCATTTTGGTCCCTTTCTCACAATCCTTCTCTCTCCATGCCTACATTTACTCTTGGAGACTTCAGTATCCACATAGATGTTTCTGATAACCCACCTGCTGCCCACCTTCTATCACTCCTCAACTCCACAGTACCTGCTCCACCCCACGTCACCCACTCACCAACTGGAACATACTCCTTCTCATCATCTCTAGCCACTGCATAATCTACCCTCACCAACTCTGAAATCCCTCTGTCTGACCACAACTTGCTCAACTGCCTTCTCTCCCACAAACCTCCTCGCCGTAAATCTGCACTGTTTCCCCACAGGGACTTCCGATCTTTTGACCCCATCCAATTTTCTCAGTTCATCATACCCCATTTAGCCCTCATAACCAAGCTACCTATCCTTGCTGACCAAATTGACGCTTTCAGCTCCACCCTCTCTAATGAACTCAACCTACCCACTTCCCTATCCCTTCAACAATCTCGTACCACTAACCCCCAGCTCTGGATCACCTTCGCAGTCCACCTCCTTGGCTCTTGAGCACAAGCTGCAGAGCGCTGCTAGCGCAAATCCAGGTATCGGGTCGACTTGGTCCACTTCAAGTTTATCCTTGCGTACTTTAACTCTGCCCTCTTCTCTGCCAGGCAAAATTATTTCTCCAACCTTATGGACACCCATGCCCATCGTCTTCGTCAGTTCCAGACGTTTAACTCCCTCTTCAAACCCCCTGGCCCCCTGCCCCCCTCCCCAATCCTTTGCCCCTAATGATCTGACCACTACTTATTAAGAAAATTCACTCATTCATTCCATTCAATTGTATTTATTGAGCGCTTTCTGTCTGCAATCCACTGTATAAGCGCTTGGAAAGTATAATTCAGCAACAGACAATCCCTGCCCACAATGGGCTCACAGTCTAGAAGGGAAGAGTCAGAAATCAAAACAAGTAAACAGGGATCAATAGCATCAATATGAATAGAATTATAGATCTATAATTTGACACCATCAGGCATGATGTCCCTAAAATCTCCCCTGCCCCCCATCCCTTCCCGCTCCTGCCCCTTCTTCAACTCTCCCATCTTTCCCAGCAGTATCTCTAGAGATCTCCTGCCTTTTCTCAAAATCCACCCCCTCCACCTGCACATCTGTCCCCATCACTTCACATCCTTGTCAAAACACTTGCCTCCTCCCTTCTTCCCTCCCTAACTGCCATCTTCAACTGTTCACTCTCGAAGGGCTTCTTCCCCACAGATTACAAACATGCCCATGACTCCGCTATCCTAAAACAACATCTCCTTTGACCACACGGTTCCCTCCAGTTATCACTCCATCTCCCTCCTACCATTCCTCTCCAAACTCCTTGAGCGAGTTGTCTACACCAGCTGTCTCAAGTTTCTTTCCTCCAATACTTTGCTTGACCCCCTCCACTCCAGCTTCTGTCCCCTTTACTCCACAGAAACTGCCCTTTCAAAGGTCACCAGTGATCATCTACTTGCCAAATCCAACAGCCTCCATCCTAATTCTCCTCGACGACTCAGCTGCCTTCAGTGCTATCAACCACCTCCTTTTCCTGGAAACATTATCCATCCTCTGCTTTGCTGACATCGTCCTCTCCTGGTTCTCTTCCTATCTCTGTGGTCACTCATTCTCAGTCTCTTTTGTGGGCTCCTCCTCTGCATCCAATCCCCTCACCTTGGGGGTCCCTCAAGTTTCAGTTGTGGGTCCCTTCTATTCTCTATCTACACCCACTCCCTTGGAGAACTCTCACTCACATGGCTTCAACTACCACCAATATGCAGATGATATCCAATTCTTCATCTCCAGACCTGAGCTTTCTCCCTTTCTGCAGTCTAACATTTCCTCCTGCCTTCACGACATCTCTACGTGGATGTCTTCCCATCACCTCAAGTTTAACATGCCCAAAACAGAATTCCTTTTGTTCCCACCCAAGCCCTGTCCTCTCCCTCACTTTCCCATCACTGTAGATGGCACCACCATCCTTTCTGTCTCACAAACCCATAATCTTGCCGTTATTCTTGACTCCTCTCTCTCATTAAACCCACATATTCAGTCTATCACTAAATACTGTCAGTTCCACCTTCACAACATCGCTAAATTCTGCCCTTTCCTCTCAGTCCAAACTGCTAACACGTTAATAAAACCACGTAGCCTATCCCACCTTGATGACTTTATCAGCCTCCTTGCGGTCCTCCCAGCCTCCTCTCTCTCTCTCTCCCTACTCCAGTCAATACTTCACTCTGCTGCCCAGATTGTTTTCCTACATAAATGTTCAGGGCACGTTTCCCCACTCCTCAAGAACCTCCAATGGTTGCCCATCCACCTCCGCATCTAACAAAAACACCTCATCATTGGCTTTAAAGCACTCCATCCATCACCTTGCCCCCTCCTACCTTACCTTGCTACTCTCCTATTACAACCCAGCCTACACACTTCACTCCTCTAATGCTAACCTTTTCACTGTCCTTGATCTCATCTATTTCACCACTGATCTCTCGCCCACATCCTGCCTCTGGCCTGGAAAGCCCTCCCTCCTCAAATCAAACAGACAATGACTCTCCCCTCTTTCAAAGCCTTATTGAAGACACCTGTCCTACTAGAGGCCTGCACTGACTATGCCCTCCTTTCCTCTTCTCCCACTCCCTCTGTGTCTTCCAGACCTGCTCCCCATCCCCTCTCCCAGCCCTACAGCACTTATGAGAAGCTGCATGGTTTAGTAGATAAGGCATGGGCCTGGAAGTCAGAAGAATCTGTGTTCTGATCCTGCCTCTGCCACATGTCTGCTGTGTGACTTTAGGCAAGTCACTTTTTTTCTCTGGGCCTCAGTTACCTCATCTGTAAAATTGGGATTAAGAGCATGAACTCTATGCAGGACAGGGACTGTGTCCAACTTGATTAACTCATATCTACCCCGGCACTTAGAACCATGCTTGGCACATATAAGCACTTGATGATGATGATGTTGGTATTTGTTAAGCACTTACGATGTGCTGAGAACTGTTCTAAGCACTGGGGTAGACACAGGGGAATCAGGTTGTCCCATGTGGGGCTCACAGTCTTAATCCCCATTTTACAGATGAGGGTAACTGAGGCAACGAGAAGTTAAGTGACTCGCCCGAAGTCACACAGCTGACAAGTGGCAGAGCTGGGGTTCGAACCCATGACCTCTGACTCCAAAAGCCGTGCTCTTTCCAGTGAGCCACGCTGCTTCCCAGTACCTAACAAGTACTTAACAAGTACCGAACCCCGTTTAGACTGTGAGCCCATTGTTGGGCAGGGTTTGTCTCTATCTGTTGCCGAATTGCACATTCCAAGTGCTTGGTACAGTGCTCTACACACAGTAAGTGCTCAATAAATATGACTGAATGAAGTACCATTATTATTATTATTATTCATTTCATTCATTCGATCATATTTATTGAGTGCTTACTATTTGCAGACCACTGTACTTAGTGCTTAGCACTGTATTATTATTATGTACACATATGTAGTTCATCTATTTATATTAATGTCTGTCTCCCCCTCTAGACTATTAGCTCGTTATGGGCAGAGAATGTATCTGTTTATTGTTATACTGTACTATCCCAAGTGCTTAGTTCAGTGCTCTGCACACAGTAAGCATTCAATAAATATGATTCAATGAATGAACTCAACAAAAGAGATAGTTATAATCAGTGATATTTATTGTGCACTTCTTGTGTGCAGAGCTCTGTTCTAAGCACTTGCTGTTTATTTGTCTTGTGCGTGAAACATAATGGAAGAAATTATTCTTTCTTGCCATATCAAAACTTTTACCAACACAAAATGAGTTCACTGAAAGGACCTGATCTATTAAAAGTCAAAATAAAAAGACATTTCACTGAAAAGCATGTTTTTGAAGCACTGGGCTAACGTAAAGTGCCTGGCAGGCTTGAAAAACAATCGATGCTGCTGTGTCGAAGCCTTAACTGGTCATCAGGAGAGAAGAATGCTAAAAGTAGTCATTGTGCCACAGGGATATTTTGGCCTTCTAATGCCTGGCTCCCTTTTGGAAATGAATTCTCCACTTTACAGCAAATGATCTGTGGATTCAAATGTGTACATTGCCAACAATATTTGTTATTGTCTACATTGTTGGGAGACTTGTATCCTACTCCTTGCTCCACTATCAGATAAGCCTGGATAAGTAATTTATTGTTTTCCTACAGTGGAAATGGAGAAAATAATACATTAGGATTTAGACAGGCCATTAGTGGGTCAAACCAATGGTCAAGTCATTCCAGTATTCTGTTTCCCACAGTGGAAACAGAATACTTGTAGAATAATGTGATGCTTTTCCTCCAAGATATCCATTCTAGTGGTAATGACTTCCAAACCTTCTTGAAAAATCTCAAGATCCTCAAGTTGGCATGCCCTGACTTTTTTCCACTGCCTTGGTCATGTCATCCCAATAGTTACTCTTAGTTTTATATATATATGTATATATGTGTGTGTGTATATATATGTATTTACTTGATTTTAAAATTTATTCATTTTTCCAGGTTGTTCCTATTACAGTTGCATCTATATTTTACTTCCTACTCCCATTATATGTATTGAATATATGTTTGCCCGTCTTCCCCAGTATATTGGAGATCTTCAAGCGTAGGGACTGTGACTTTTGTTTTACTCTCTCAAAAGCCTATTACAGTGCTCCGCATACACCAGGCACTTAATAAATATCTAGTAATGGTAGTAGTAGTGAGATCAGAAGCAGCGTGGCCTAGTGGATAGAGCAGGGGCCTGGGAATCAGAAGGCCCTGGGTTCTAATCCTGAGTTTCCACGTGTCTGCTCTGTGACCTTGGGAAAGTCACTTCACTTCTCCGTGCATCAGTTATCTCATATGTAAAATGTGGATTACATTATTAAAATGTGGGGACTGTGAGCCCCATGTGGGACATGGACTCTGTCCAAACTGTTTAGGTTGTATCTACCCCATTGCTTTGTATAGTGCCTGACAACATAATAAGCGCTTAACAAATACCTTAAAAAAAGATGATCACTGATCGAAATACTCTGTACTAAGTACTTGGGACCATGCAGTAGAAGCATGAGTCACATTCCCTTCCCATAAGGAGCTTTTACTCTAATAGGGGAGAGAGAGACAAATATTTACCAGTAAAATACATATGTTGATGATACAATTGACTATACCTATATACATAAATGGTGATGAGGGGCTTAAATAAATGTGTGAGAGGTGGTTGATAGGTTTATGTGCCTTGGGGTATTAGGAGTTAATTGGGGAAGGTTTGATGGAGTAGGTGGGATTTTAATGAGGGCTTTGAGGGTTGTAGAGTAATGGCTTGTCGTATTAGAGAAGCAGCATGGCTCAGTGGAAAGAGCATGGGCTTGGGAGTCAGAGATCATGGATTCTAAACCCGCCTCTGTCACTTGTCAGCATTGTGACTTTGGGCAAGTCAGTTAACTTCTCTGTGTCTCAATTACCTCATCTGTAACATGGGGATTAAGACTGTGAGCCCCATGTGGGGAAACCTGATTATCTTGTATCCCCCCACAGCGCTTAGAACAGTACTTGGCACGTAATGAACGCTTAACAAATACCATCATTATTATCATTATTATTATTAGAGTAAGGGAGGAAGTTCTAGACTGGAGAAACAGCATTTGTGAGGGGATAGAAACAGGAGAATTGAGAGTGAGGTACAACTAGCTTTAGAAGATTGAATAGAGTGAGGTGGAGAAAAGTGGGTGAAGAGGGTTGATAAAGTAAAATGTGGAGAGTTGGTGGAGAGCCTTGAAACTGATTGGGAGGAGTTTGTGTTTGATGTGGAGGGAACTGGTAAACCATTGGAAGGTTTTGAGGAGAGTGGAGTTGTGAAATAAGTGATGCTTCAAGATGATGGTCTGTGTAGTGTATATTGGAGGAGAATAAGACTGGAAGCAGATCAATGAGGAGGCTGGTAATATATTCTAACAGCAATATGCCTAGACTGTGAGCTCGTTGTGAGCAGGGAATATGTCTCTTATATTGTACTCTCCCAAGCACTTAGTACAATGCTTTGCGCACAGTAAGCGCTCAATAAATATGATTGACTGACTGACTGAATGAATGAATGTCAATAGCTTGGACTTAGGTGATAGTCTGGGTGGAGTGGAATGGATGGTTATGGGAAATATATGGAAGAACTAGAAGGATTAAGCAGTAATGTGAATGTGAGGGTTCAAAGATGACACTGAGAATGTGGGCTTCTGAAACTGGGAGATTGTAGATATAGACAGAGATGGAAAATTCGAGAGAAGGGGAGTGTTTATGAGAGAATACTTCAGTTTTGGGAAATGTTAAGTTTGAGGTGCCAGGAAAATAGCCAAGTGAAAAGGTCCTGGAGGCTAGCGAAAATGTAGGATTGTAGGTAATTGATAGGTCAAACCTAGAGAAGGAGATTTGGGAGTCATCTGCATAAGAGGTGGTAGCTGAAGCCATGTGAGTAGATGAACTCTCTGAAAGAGAGGGTGTAGAGTGAGAAAAGAACAGAACCTTGCAAGACTGTAAGCTCCTCCTCTAGGCTGTAAACTCGTTTTAGGTAGGGAATGTGTCTGTTTATTGTTATATTGTACTCTCCCAAGCGCTTAGTACAGTGCTTTGCACACAGTGAGCGCTCAGTAAATATGATTGAATGAACTGAATGAATGAAGGACACCCACCGTTAGGTGCTGCAAGGCCAATGAGAAACCTAGGAGGCGAAACAGGTTAATATTAGGTTGGCAAAATTGAGGACAGAAAGTGCTTCAAGGAGAAGGGAGTGGAATACAGGATCTAAAACAGCTGATAACTCAAGGAGAGTTAGAATAGAGTAGAATCCATTTGATTTGACTACAAGGAGATCACCAAATAACTTTGAATGAATGATTAGGTCTTAAATTCTTCTCCAATCCTTTTCACTCAATGCTATTTGAGTGCTTACTGTGTGCAGAACATTGTACTGAGCACTTGGGCGAGTAAAATATAACAGAGGTTGTAGTCACGTTCTCTGCCCATAAGGAGCTTACAGTCTAGAGACTCCCTATCTCCTATCTAAGTCTGAGTTGCCAACCAGGGAATCAACCAGTAGTGAAGGGATTTATTTGTAGTGGGCAAAAAATGGTCAATCCAAGAAAGAGAGAATCAATTCATTTCATACCGAGTCATCTATACCCTAGTCTTGATTGTGAACATCATCTTTTCAAATTTATCTCAGAAATTCTAATTCTAATGCACACATTAAGCACTCAGATACGATGGACTGACTGTAAGCCCATCAATGGGCTGGGATTGTCTCTATCTGTTGCCGAATTGTACATTCCAAGCGCTTAGTACAGTGCTGTGCACATAGTAAGCACTCAATAAATACTATTGAATGAATGAATGAATGAATGATATCTTGAAAGATTTCTGCAGTGGTATGTGGACAAGATAAGGGTGACCCTGTCATTTCCTTCATCACGAATCATCTTGTTTCTACAGCTGCTCTGTATAACATGCTTAGAGTAGATTTACTTCAGTTCTTCTCAGAAATATGCTTACAAAGCACGACCCACTATTTGCTTCAACTCAGGGCAGAAAAGTCATTTGAAGCAGCTGGCTTTAGTGTTTATAAAATGATCAACTTTAAGCATTTGCATGATAATGGAAGAAAATACCCTCTTTGGAGATAGAAGACTTGAAAGTATATAGGGAAATATTTTAAAATTTTACTCCAACTATAATTATATCATTTGCATGTGTTTACTGTACCTGAACGTTCTGTTTTATTAATATTCTGAATTTTTGAATTGGAAATGGTGATTTGGTGTGGGAAAAGGTTTACTTCATGTTTATGGATATTGGAATCTCATTTTAAGCAATAACAATTTTTAACTTTTTTAATGGTTCTTCAAGCGACCAATTTTTTTTTTTACATCAGTGCAGGTGATCTGAATCACTAACCTTCCCATTTTGCCTACAACTACTGATATGATTGTGCCAAAATGTCTCAATATCAAAAGTACTTAATCAGCAATGAAGATTTCCTCATTTTTTTTCATTTATTTTGAAGGATGAAGTCATTGAGTCTTAATGATGTAGAAATGTTCTGTTGGTGCATGTAAAGTCAATTCAAGCCAATCAAAAAGCTAAACATGAAACAATAATCATATACAATGAAATGTCTATGTCTACTGAAAATCTGACCCACATTTCATCATGGTGGGAATGTGTGACTCTGTGCTATTCAAGGTGAAGGTTTTTCCCTCCCTATCTCACAAGCCCATAAATTTGGTATTATCCTAGGCTCATGTCTCATTTGGTCTGTCACCAAATCTTGTCAGTTCTACTTTCACAATCAATCAGTGGGTATTAATTGAGCATTTACTGTGTGCGGGACACTTGTACCAAGCCCTTAGAAGAGTACAACAGAGTTGGAAGACCCAGCACAAACCTAGAATCCACCCCTTGTTCTCTATCCAAATTGCTACCCCTTCGTACCAAGCTCTTATATCCCTTCTTGACTACTGCATCAGTTTCCTTGCTACTCCCTGTGCATCCTCTCTTCCTCTCTCCAGTCCATACTTCATTATTCTGTCCGAATCATTTCTTTTTTTTTTTTTTTGGATAAACCATTCAGTCCAAGTGTCCCCACTCCTCAAAAATCTCCAGTGGTTGCTCATCCATTTCTGCATCGAACAGAAACTCCTTACTCTAGGCTCTAAGGCACTCGATCAGCTCTCCCCCTCCTACCTTACCTTGTTGATCTCCTACTATAACCCAAACCTTAAGCCTGGCTCTTCTGATGCCAACCTACACTCTGCGCCTTGATCTCATCTATCCTCCCCCCACACTCCCAACAGATCCTTGCCTACATTCTCCTTCGGTCCCGAAACTCTCCTCTCTTCATATCTGACAGTCCGCTACTTTTCCCATCTTCAGAACCCTCCTCAAATCACATCTCCACAAGGTCTTCCCATACTAAGCCCTTTATTTTCCCTAGCTGTCCTTCTCTCTGTGTCGGCTATACATTTGAAAGTGTGCCCTTTAAACACTTCGATACTTAACCCAACACCACATTTTCAATGTAAATACTCTTATACTCTACTATTTTCCCTATCCCCAGTTTATTTTAATATCTGTCTTCCCCTGTAGATTGTAAACTCACTGTGGGCAGGGGTCACATTTGCCAATTGTGTTATATTGTATTTTCCCAAATGCTTTAAACATTGCTCTGTACAGAGTAAGTGCTCAAAAAAAGCCATTGATTGATCGAACAATCTAGAGACTATCACAAAGTGGAGTCACAATTTAAGAATAAGTGGGGGAGGGATTTGGCAGCAGACGTAATAGGAAAGATCAAATAGTATAAATGTGAACCAAGCTCAGAGTCCAATATTGCAAGTGATAAAGGGGAGCGATAGGTCGAGTCCTCAGGTCATCCAGAGTCCAGGATGACCAAAGCTTCCAATGTTCTAAAATTACTAGAGGCTTCACAGTGCTGCTGTGATAGGGAAGAGTGTTGAGAAGTAGCCTTAATCCAGAAAATTGACTGTCACTCTATCCTGGATTGACCTTATCAATCAATCATATTTACTTACTGTATGCTGAGCACTGTACTAAGCACTTAGAAGAGTACTGTATAATAGAGTTGATTGACACATTCCTGTCTTACAGTCAAAAGGGGAAAATGGATATTAATATAACTAAATAAATTGTGGATATGTACATGTGTTGTGGGGCTGAGGGAGGGGTGAGTAAAGGGTGCAAACTCAAGTGCAAGGGTAATGCAGAAAGGAGTGGTAGAAGAGGAAAGGAGCGCTTCGTCAGGGAAGGCCTCTTGGGGGAGATTTGCTTTTAATGAGGTTTTGAAGGGGAGGAGAGTGATTGTCTGTTGGATATAATAATGATGGTATTTGTTAAGCGCTTATATGTGCCAAGCGCTTGAAGAGAGAAGGAGTTGTCTATACCTGGAATTGTTTTTGATTCAAATTCTTCAACATCAACTATTATTTCCTTTTCTGTAATTTTGCACATGAAACAAGTTGCCTGGGAAACTACGAGCTAGTCAGGTTTGTTTAGAAATTTTGCATTTGGGACTAAATCTTGCATTCTAATGGCAAAATGCTATCCTCAACATTTGGGAAAATGAATCCTTGGCTTGTTTTGTTTCAGAAGTGACAATCGATTCTTCTGTGCTTATTTTCAATATCTGTCTTTCACTTTTCTCTCTTGGTTTCAGTTGCCAAATCAAGACAATTTGATTTCCACTAGGATCAAAAGAGTTCTATAACTCAGTCTCTGACCACGCACAGAGACGTTTTGAGGAGTGACAGTTTAATGCTTTGGGAGCATCAGAGAAGCAGCATGGCCTAGTAGATAGAGCACGGGGCTGGGAGTCAGAAGGACCTAGGTTCTAATCCCGGCCCCGCCACTCGTCTGCTGTGTGACCTTGGGCGAGTCACTTCACTTCTCTGTGCCTCAGTTAGCTCATCTTTCAAATGATTAAGACTGTGAGCCCCAGATAGGCAGGGATTGTGTCCAACCTGATTTGCTTGTCTTGATCTCAGAGCTTAGTACAGTGCCTGACACATACTAAACGTTTAACAAATACCATTATTAATAATAATAATAATGATAAAATTTTGGAGAGAAATGTTTTACCGATGCTGGCTTTTTAAGTACTGACCTTTTTAGGTCATGGATCAGGGATGAAATTTTTCAGTTTCTGGGTGGGCAGCTTTTCCCTTAAGAATCAAGTGGGTAACCAAAGGACTGCAGACTTTTGCTTTAAGAGCTTATCGTTTTTCAAATATCATTACAAATGTGCAAAGCACTGGAAACTATTTTAAATGGACTAAAGGGCAAAGTTATTGTCCATGAGGAAATTTACAGCTGGATAGCACGGGTAAAACAATTCAAAAGAAGCATGAGATGATTGTGGTCATATTTAGAAAAATAACTTCCTAGAATAGGTGTAATTTTAGAGCTCTTTTTCCAGATGTTTAGGGGAAAAAATCTGAAGGAAAAAAGGGACCAGTTTCACCTAACACCTGTTTTAAACGCTGGACTGAAAAGATGCCTCAATAAATATGATTGACTGACAGCAGACAAGTGGTAAAGCTGGGATTAGAACCCAGGTCCTTCTGACTCCCAGGACCATGCTCTATCCACTAGGCCACCCAGATGGAGGGCTACTTGAGGAGAGAAGTCAGAGAAGGACTCCCAAGTGTGCTGAGAAAGTTGGAGTAATTTAGGTAAGACAGGCAGGCCTACTTTGGATTATGGTGTGCTCTCGCCACCGAGGTCACTGCCTAAATCTGTGGATCAGGACTGTTGCCTGCTCCTACCCCAGATGTGAGCTGGTTGGTATTCTCTCCCTCCATCCATAGCATCAACAACAGGCTGTCCCTCTCCTCCTTTCTCCCTGATCACCTCCCTCCCATCTAATTCACTGCTGCCACATTTTGCCTCATTTATCTCATTTGTACTGCTAGAAGAGGCCTCAGAGATTTCCATGCAGGGCCTCATCCAAACTATCCCTGACAAATGGTGATCTATCCTCCTCTTAAAGATCTCCAAGGAAGTAACCCAATTATATTAACCAGTTTCTTGTATCACTTATCGCTTCGACTATGAATTGTCCCCACTGACAACTGAGAATTCCACAGATATACAGGGTTTATTTTAGAAACTTGGTCCTGTAAATACACTTAGAAGTATATAGAGTGCTTGTGTGTACATCTGTGTTTCTCTTTACATATAATTACGGGACATTACAAAGACAACATTTTTTAAAAAGACTCAGTAGATTAGTCCCCTCGAAAAAATACAGAACAAAACCCAATTGAAAGGAATTCAGCATTCGTTAACTTGAAGCCATAAAGTAGATCCATTAGGTAAAACTTCAGAAAAACAGCTTGGCCTAGTGGATAGAACTAGGGCCTGGGAGTCAGAAGGACATGGGTTCTAATCTACTTGTCTGCTGTGTGATCTTGGGCAAGTCACTTAACTTCCCTGTGCTGCAGTTACCTCATCTGTAAAATGGGGATTGAAACTGTGAGCCCTATATGGGGCAGGGACCGTGTCCAACCTGATTTGCTTGTTTTCATCCCAGCGCTCAGTACAGTGCCTGGCACATAGTAAGCACTTAACAAATACCACAATTATTATCATTATTATGAAGCTAGTATTTTAGTCACTGATAAAACTTAACCAGGACTGTCATCACTAATTTAGGTATAAAGGCCTAAAGGAACCCTGGATACTTCCCAGTGTGTTACTCGGAGTCAAAGATTATCCTTTGGAAAAGCAGAGAAGATGAGGTTGAATATAATAGCTTTTGCATTTACAATGAACTAATAATAATGGTATTTGTTAAGCGCTTACTATGTGTCAAGTGCTGGGGACTGTTCTAAGTGCTGGCCAAGAATATTGCCCCAAGGCTGCTCAGTTTCACTCTGATAAAATGCGTTCAGAGAGAAGTAATAGTAAAATTTCCGTTTTCTGTTCCAATCTGGATGTAACAATGCACAGCAGTTACCACTAAAATAGTCTTTTCATGAGGTGTTTCCAAACCGCATTGGATTGTTTAGTTCAATTTTCCCCCTCCATGTTTTTTGCTGACAGAAAAGTGGAAACCTGACCTGGGATGACCCATTGACAGTCAACCGTGAGGCTTTTGTTGGAGAAAAACAAAAACAAAAAACCCCAAGAAACACTCACTATGGCAGAGCACTCAGTGTGAAACAAATATCTTAGTGAAAACTTTTGTAAAGCAAAAGTGGACCAGTTTCTTCTTTGTCAGAATATTTGCAATTGTGTTGATATGGTCTAAAATCCATAGTGACTGGGGCAACAGAATCCATAAAACGTCAGACCACTGTTTTCAGTTTTGGAGGCCAGAACCGGTAGTTATATGCCACAAACACATCTTTTATTATTCCGGGCAGAATGTGTTCTTCGAATCACATCATATTATATTACAAATCTATATACCTCATTGCAGTCACCTTCCTTAAGCAATTGATAGTTCATCTATCTAGTCAGGCTACAGTATAGTGAAAACAGTTAACCCAGTTGTCTAGGTTTAAGTATGGTGGGGAAGACACGGAAGGCAGTGTGGCTGGAGCACATTTCTAAGCTTTCATGCAGAAAAATAGTGCAGCTTAGTCATTTCCCTTCTCACTGATTCTGCCCTTGAAACTGGTCACTTAATGGAGCAATAATGGCTTTATTAGAAGCCTGGATTTTTTAAAGGGCATCATTCATTTGATGCCCGATATATCTAAAACTCTGCAGAAGTCTATATGCCCTACTAATTTGCAGTGTATTACTCGATTTTTTTTTGGTCCAACTCCTTATTGGCCTGCAGCTTTTCTCTTCACTGGCATCCAGGATTGTGGCCAAGTTCAGGGTTGTTCCTTTCCAGAAGAACAAGGATGCTCCACGCCTACTGCAGCTTTCAAAGGCAATTACACTGTTTCAATTTCTAACCCAAACTGGAGGATGTGGAAGGAAACCTTGATTTGCTCAACCATTAGCGCCACCTAGCAGTGATCTGCTCACCCCCATCATTATCTAAGTTTCACCATTATAGTCAAATAATAATAATAATGTTGGTATTTGTTAAGCGCTTACTATGTGCAGAGCACTGTTCTAAGCGCTAGGGTGGATACAGGGTAATCGGGTTGTCCCACGTGAGGGTCACAGTTAATCCCCATTTTACAGATGAGGTAACTGAGGCCCAGAGAAGTTTAGTGACTTGCCCACAGTCAAACAGCTGACAAATGGCAGAGCTGGGATTCGAACCCATGACCTCTGATTCCCAAGCCCGGGCTCTTTCCACTGAGCCACACTGCACTTGAGACGTGATCTCAGCATTTAAAGGCAAAACTCTTTGACCCTCGAACACATAGTTGAAAGGAAACTGGTTTGGGAATGTGATTGGTTGCTGTTTGAGACTTCGAGAGTAAGTGCCTCAATCGTGATTCCGTATTTTGAAATATTTTTTTGTTAAAAAAAAAAGAGACTCAAATTCCAATATGCTTTCACCTTTATTTTTGCAAGTATAGTTTGTTTGGGGGGCTTCTGCCTCAACTCCTCCCACTATCCCATTCCTCCTCTCCCTAGATATATGAACTTATTAGCTCTGAGAGAATAGTGACTTTTCTCATCTTCCTAGAAACCGTTCGCAAAAGAGGAGAGTTAACAAGGACATTTAAACCAAAGGAATACTTGCGATCACCTCACTGGGAAATGTCTCTTTTCTAAGCTATATTTTAGACTCTAGAAATAAGGGAATGTGTGAAAAGAACGAATGTGTGGTGGCATCTTGGCAATATATTAAGACAGTAAGAAATTACACCTCCCTTAAGCCCACAAAGTCATCAATCACTGGCAAAGTGTTCTACCTACTTATCTGCTTAGCACAGTGGGAAGAAGTCAAGTTAATGTTTAAATTTCAATAAGAAACTTTTGTTCTGTTTAATTTTGACAATGCTCAATGATGATGTACTAGTTTTGACAAGCCTATTCAGTGGCAGATAGGACACTTGAGATGCTTCTTACTACTGATTTTTTATTCAGACATGTTTACCTGCATGCCTTTGAATATTGAAGTTGATGGGCATTTTTGAATGGGATAATGATAAGGCTGCAGAAACAGAAATTGAGTCATGGACAATGGAGAAGCAGCATGGCTCAGTGGAAAGAGCACGGGCTCTGGAGTCAGGGCTCATGAGTTCGAATCCCAGCTCTGCCACTTGTCGGCTGTGTGACTGTGGGCGAGTCACTTAACTTCTCTGTGCCTCAGTTCCCTCATCTGTAAAAATGGGGATGAAAACTGTGAGCCCCACGTGGGACAACCTGATTCCCCTGTGTCTACCCCAGCGCTTAGAACAGTGCTCGGCACATAGTAAGCGCTTAACAAATACCAACATTATTAAGGTGGGTATTTCCCAGACTGATCTGATTGCACAGAGGCAAAGCCATCTCTACTGTAGAGAAGCAGCGTGGCTCAGTGGAAAGATCCCGGGCTTGGGAGTCAGAGGTCATGGGTTCGAATCCCAGCTCTGCTACTTGTCAGCTGTGTGACTGTGGGCAAGTCACTTCACTTCTCTGTGTCTCAGTTACCTCATCTGTAAAATGGGGATGAAGACTGTGAGCCTCATGTGGGACAACCTGATTACCCTGTATCTACCCCAGCACTTAGAACAGTGCTCTGCACATAGTAAGTGCTTAACAAATACCAACATTATTATTATTATACTGTATACACCAAAGAATGTGTCTTTCCCTTTTCGATCTCTTGTTAAAGGATATCATCTTAGTGGCGAGAGCATGGGCTTGGGAGTCAGAGGAGGTGGGTTCTAATCTTGACTCTGCCACTTGTCTGTGGTGTGACCTTGGGCAAGTCACTTCACTTCTCTGGGCCTCAGTTCCCTCATCTGTGAAATGGCGATGAAGACCGTGAACCCAACGTGGGACAACCTGATAACCTTGTATCTACACCAGCACTTAGAACAGTGCTTGGCACATAGTAAGGACTTAACAATTCCCATCATTATTGTTATTATTATTATCATCTGTAGAAAGATTTGGGTCAGAGTGGATAAGAAGTCTCCTTGGTTGCTACTAATTTAATGGACTGAATAATAGGAAAAATAACCAAAACCTCTAGGAAATACCTATTAGTAAGAAAAGATCAGAAATAATTATGCCTTTTTGGGAGACCTAAAGATTACAAAGAGTTACTAATTTTATTTCAAACCCAAAAGCAGATTTTCCAAGATTTAGTTGAAAATGATTTTAAAAGATGGAAGCCTTTTAAAATACAATTTTTTCTATTTGTTTTCAGTGTTGAGGGTTTAGCAGCACAAGTGTCAATTAGCTAATTCAGTCAACACTGGAAACATTTTTCTAGTTTATTTCTTGAAGTAATCTTTGACGTCAAAAATCCTTGAAAATGAAACCATTTTATATGATGCATTTCATTTCCCTTTGATAATAAATACGTAGTAACATTCACTCCCTTTGCAGAAGAGATGCTATTTTTAAAAAACTATACTGCACAGTGACTGAATTGCTGTTGCTTTAAACTTATTTTGAATTAATTATTCTGGCAATTGTCACATCTCAGAATACATTAAATTAGCAAAAGGGGATGTCAAAATATCTGTGGCCCTATCAGTAAACTTGGCCTTATATGATCTGGATTAAACATGCTCTTTTTTTTTGCATTACTCATTATCCCTCCATTTCATTGTTCCATTCTAATTGTTGTGCCTGCAATGATTGGGCAGGATTATTCATTCATTCAATTGTATTTATTGAGCGCTTACTGTGTGCAGAGCACTGTACTAAGCGCTTGGGAAAGTACAATACAGCAATAAAGAGAGACAACCCCTGCCCACAGCAAACTCACAGTCTAGAAGGGGAGACAGACATCAATAGAAATAACAGACATCGATATGAATAAATAAAATTACAGATATATACATAAGTGCTGTGGGGTGGGGAGAGGGGGAGAGGGATTGTTAAATATTTCTGTACAGCCCTGCTGATTTTGGAGGTGAAAGCACCACTCTGGGAATCAGGAAACCTGGGTTCTTGTCTCTAGCTAACTAATGTGGATGATTACAGCATGCCAACCCTGATCTGTCTTTTTGCTGGTTGCATTGGGTGCTTCAGAGGGAACATGACTGTGCAGATTCTCATTCCTGCAGTTTCAGACAGAGACTCATCTGTTGCTCATTACAGGAGACCCCAGTGACACTTTCTTCTACCAAAGATTTGTCACCCCTTCATAAATTGGAGAATTAATTTATCATTTCTGTTTCACTTGCAGTAGTATTCAATGCACCCAGAGTGGCCAGATCCACTGACAGTGGTAGCTACATGAAGTCGTTTACCAAATTTAAAAGCCACAAGAAATAGAAGGAGGGTGTGCTCATTATACTCACTTCTCCCACACTCTCCCTTCTTCTTGCCACTACCGTAAAAGCTCGCAAGTCTTATAATTATAAACTTTAAGTTTAAGTGGTTGACAGGAATAAGGAGCTGGTTTCTAAATGCGGAGTTTGGGGGCGGGGGGTGAATTCTAAGGCAGTAAGTGTGGCCAGACTTGCTAACAAATCCTCACTAGGAATTCCCAGCACGAATATATGGAGACTGTGGGGGGTTGAAGAGCAGAAGTTTTTTCTGCATCTATTTGTTACGTTAATTTGCTCTGAATTTCAAACATATAAGAAACAACTCAGAACCAGTTGTGGCCCAGAAAGCCGAGAGCCACCTACAGAGGTATGGGTCTATGGAGGGCTTTCCCCAGAATTCAGTACACGGATTCACGGTGATAATTGGGTGGAAACCAACGAACAGCCATCAACAGGTGGGAGGAGATTTAAAACATAAATCTACTCCGAAGCAACACTTTAGATTCATAAATCACAGATTTGGCTACACTGCTGTAGACCGAAGCTTATGTATGTGGAATTCTGATTTTTGGGTGCTGAGTGCAGTTTCTACTGGTATTTCTGATATTAAACATTAAAATAATTAGCAAGTGAAAAATAAAATAAAAGAACATAGGTTTTTGCCAGCGATCGGATTTTATTGAAGTAATGATTTAGAGTATTGGGGATTTTCATTTATCTTATATTTCTGTTGTATTTATTGCCAAATTCTTTCCCATTAGCTGTCATCGTTGTTGGTGTTAGCGGACACTGACGTGACTCATATGATTTATGTCATTAGAAGCTGAAAGTATTAGAGATCAAAGCCAGGGCCAGGCGCTTAAGATCCTTTCAAACTGACCGGAGAGGGCTGTAACAAAGGGGCCTTGGACTACAAATCCCACAGTACAAAGAGGCTGAGTTCGCCTACTCTTTCTAGAAACAATTTGGATATTCTGGAAGGAGACTATCTTCTCTGCCAATAGTGGGAAAGCCCCACCTCTTGGGGGCAGGGCCAAATTCTCCTGTGTCAAGGAGTTTGAGCTTCCTGTGCTGCTGTATTAGGTGCTTGGGGATGAATCAGTGAGTCATATTTATTGAAGGTTTACTGTGTGCAGAGCCCTGTACTAAGTGCTTGGGAGAGTATATTATAACAGAGTCGGTATTCGCATTCCTTGCCTTCATCAACCTTACAGATCAGATCCTGGTTGAGCCCATAGCATAAGAATTCCATGAGGCTAAAGTATTTCTCTCTGCTTAAGCTATACCGGGATTAAAAGGAAGTTAGAGAAAGTTAATTTGGCAGTTAGCTCAGATTAAAACCTCTTTCCAGACATCTTCCCAAGCAGATCCTTCAGGCAGCTTCATAACAAAGCACATGGTGCCTGATTTCAGATGATTTCTTGGCCCCTGAAGCTGAGACCTTCAGTGACTTTATAACCTGGTAAGCTTCAATTCTGGTAAATTCTGGGATTTTCTGCAGCTCTTGAATTACAGTACTGATTAAATCCCAGCTAACTGGTTTAACAATCTGGTTTGGCCATGTTTACTGGGGCCTCAAACTGGGTCCTGACTGGAGCTTTTAATCACATATTTTCCATGAATCACCCTAAATACAGGATGGCTAATTTTGTAGCTACTTTGGGATTATAAACCTAAAAAGCCCTAATTTCAATCTCATGAAGAAATTATTTGAACATAATTACCTTTGGCTCTAATTAGGCTAGTGAAAAATATAGCAGTGTGTGATGATCATTCTCCTTTAAGAATTTCCCAGACTGTAACTAAAGTTTATAAACTGCTACCTTTTAAATGAATAGAACTACTTTCCCAAAAATGTGTACAACTTGCTCATAATAAACCCACAGTTTCATATTTTCAAATGAGCTAAAGTTTAGGGTGGCTTATTTCAAGCAAATAAATGCAATTTTCCAAGTAATATTAATGTCTATTAGTGATCAGTAAGAGGAAATTTGATTCCTATTTGCAGATTTTTCAGATGAAAACCTATTCCAGGATCATTGCCATCCCTTTTCAGCAAAGCCATTTTAATCAGAATCACAATGGGCCAAGTCAAGGCTGGGAGGTTTTGAAGCTGCGATTTCAGGGAACTGAGGTATAACAAAAGTTGGTTCCTAGGGCACAAAGTGATCTCTTCTGGCATAAGCAGTGGACTTACTGGTCTCCATTTCAGCTTCATTTAGACAGTAAGTGTATCAAAACACAGAAAACCTTTCTGTAGGGAAGATTACATGGATCATTCTTTTTGCTTACTATAGGTATGAAATATACAAATGGTAAGTGCTGTTTTATGTCATTAGTGATGTAAAGTGTTTCTGAGGGTAGAGAAAATCAGGTTTGCTGAAGAGACAGACTTTTCTTGATAGTAAATTAAGTAAAAACTAAATCACCCTCTGGAATTGCTTAGGGAGGCTCATTTGCTCTTTCGGGCCACTACAGCCATCCTTTTAGGATACATGTCAGTGATGTAGTACATGGTGTCCTAAGGTCCTGTAGTGATCCCCTAAGAGTGAAAATATTACCTAAAGACTTTACCAAACCAGCAGAGAATGACCAAACTGTATGGAGAGATACTTGTGGGCAGAGAACACAGAGAATTTATTGAGCGCTTACTGTGTGCACAGCACTGTACTGAGCGTTTGGAAAGTACAATTCAGCAATAAATAACTCTGGTACTAAATAACTCTGTTGTATTGTACTCTCCCAAGTGCTTAGTACAGAGCTCTGTGCAAAGTAAATGCTCAATAAATACCATTCACTGACTGAAAAGAAGCTTTGGAATCTTGACTTTCATGATCAAAAGCAACATGGCCTTGTGGAAAGAGCACATACCTGATAGTCAGAGGACCTGGGTTCTAATCCTGGTTGTGTCACATGCCTGCTGTCTGACCTTGGATGATTCATTTAACTTCTTTATGCTTCAGTTTTCTCAACTGTAAAATGGGGATTAAATCCTACTCCCATCTGTTTTAGATTGTGAGTCCCATGTGGGTCAGGGATTGTGTCCAACCTGATTACCTGTGTCTACTCCAGTGCTAGTATAGTGCTTGGTGCACAGTAAGTGCTAAACAAATACCATAATTATCAAAAATATCAGCACTCAGATCAGCTGACTCCATCCTACTTATCTACTCTCTTGTCCCACTACACCCAAACTTACGCTCTTTGTTCCTCTCAAGCTTATCTACTCAGTGTTCCTTGTTCTCATCTCTCTCCCACTGCCAAGCCCTCCTCAATGTCTAGAACTTCCTCCCTTTTCATATTCATTCATTCATTCATTCATTCATTCATATTTATTGAGCGCTTACTGTGTGCAGAACACTGTCATATCTGACATACCTCTGCTCTCCCCAGCCTCAAAGCCTTCCCCAATTTATATCCCCTAACTGCCACTTCAACCTTTCCCTACCACCTAAATATTTACATTTTCCTAACCCCTGTAGCACTTAGGTATGATGCTTATAGATCTTACATGATCTACTACCCTCTCTATCTGTAACCCATTTAAGCATCTGTCTCCTCTGCTTTACTGTAAACATCTGGAGAGCAGAGATCATGCCTTTCAATTCTTTTGTTCTCTCCCTCCCCCTTCATATCCGTTAGGCCACTACTCTCCCTATCTTCAAAACCTTATTAAAATCATATATCAAAGAGGCCTTCCCTGACTGAGCCCTCATTTCCCCTATTCCCTCTCCCTCTGTGTCACCCTTGCATTTGGATTTGTCCTGCTTATTCACCCCACCCTCAGCCCCTCAGAACTTATGTACATATCTGTAATTTATTTTAAATGTCTGTGTCCCCCTCTAGACTTTAAACTCCTTGTGGGAAGGGAATGTGTCCATTGACTCTGTTGTATTGTACTCTCCCAAGCACTTACTGTGTGCGGAGAACTGTACAAGTGCTCAATAAATATGATCACTTACTCCAGAGCACCGTAGTAGACAGTAAACATTCAAATGCTATTGGTTGATGGAAGTCAGATGATGTATATATCATTTCTATCCACCCATGTATTAAAATCTCCCAAGATGACTAGCTCGTTAGATTTCGAAGCCAATAATGAATGACCTTCCCATAGTTTTAAGGGGTTTTCCTTTTCCTTTGTTGCTGTTGGCCACTGTTGTGTGGCAGATGGAGGATAGTCAGCTGGGGAGATTTGGGAAGCTAGAGAATGAGGACTATCTGATTGAAAAATCCAACATCTGAGTCATGTCATTCTCAATCAGTGGTATTTACTGAGAGCTTACTGTATGCAGAGCATTCCCAAGAGAAGAGCCTTGCCTCTCTGAGTTGTCTATTATCAGTTAGTCAAGTTTCACTTAATACTGTGATGGTGACTCTGAACACCATCCCTTATCAACCCATACTCAATGTGAAATGGCAGAGCAATATTACTAACAGTGATGTACTGGAATACAGTCAGGTGATCAGCATTGAAACACTGCTCACAGAAACAGAGATCCATGGGATAGCCTATATAAAAAGAATGAATGATACCAGAATCCCCCAAGTACCTGCTATATTGTGAACTCAAAGGGGCCTATGCAAGCCAGAAGTACAGGATTAACTATTTAAAGGCACCATGAAGCATGGTCTCACAATATGATGTAGTCATGGACTAATGGAGGATTCTTGCCAAAAAACAGGCCAGCCTGCCTGGCAGCAACCAAGAAAGGGTTTGCTTTCCTTCAGCAAAGGCTTTGGGCAGAATGGGATTTTTAAAAGCCTATCTTGAAAATACAGACCAGCCAAACGTGGGACAAATGAATCAATGCAGCAAGAAACTATCTTTACATGCAAACAATGAAGAGACCAAAGACTGTGCATTGAATTTAGGGATAGAATCTCATTAATAGCATCACCAAAAATGCAGGCTCACTCTCTCTATTTACTATATACTATACTAGTATAGTATATACTGTACTGTATATATTACCTAGAGAGAGAGAGAAATAGATTGGGTGCTTTACTCTCTATACGAATATCTACTTCTCCCTCTATCTGTAATTTATTTAAGCATCTGTCTCTTCCTCTATATTTTAAACTCTGTGAGGGTAGAGATCATACCTTTTAACTCTAGTATACTCTCCCAAGTGCCTACTACAGTGCTCTGTATACAATAGACATATGCTGACTGAAGAAAGATGATAATCACTTCTATCCACCTGTGTATTAAAATCTCCCAAGATGATTAGCTTTATATATAAAGCACAGTACTAAAGGATTTGGAGCATACAGTAGAATTAGTGGACATGATCCCTGCACTCAAGGAGTTTACAATCTAAAGGGGGAGACAGACATTAACATGAATTACAGGAAGGGGAAGCAACAGAGTTTAAAGAATTGTCCGTAAGTGCTGTGGGGGTGTGGTGAGTACCTAAAGTGCATAGAAGGTGTGAACTTGAATTCATTGGTGATAATTAAGGGAGGGAGAATAATGTGAGAATATTGAAGGTTAGACAGGGAAGGCTTCCTAGAACAGATACGATTTTAGTAGGACTTTAAAGGTGGCAAATGTGGTGGTCTATTGGATGTGAAGGGGGAGTTTCAGGCAAGAGGGTGGACATGAACAAGAGGAGCAGAGAAGCAGTGTTGTCTAGTGGAAAGAACATAGGCCTGGGAGTCAGGAGATGAGGTTCTAATCCCTGCCCCGCCACCTGCATGCTGTGTGACCTTGGGCAAGTCACTTAACTTCTCTGTGCCTCAGTTACCTCCTCTGTAAAATGGGGGTTAAGACTATAGCCCCATTTGGGACAAGGACTGTGTCTAACCTGATTAGCTTGTATCTACCCTAGTGCTTAGTACAGTGCCTGGCACATTGTAAGCGCTTAACAAATACCATTAAAATTGTCAAAGTTTAAAAGCTCAGGCTATCGACAGTAGAACTAAAAGGTACATTTGAACAAAAATTGCCCTTTAAAAGTGCTTCTTTTCACAGATAACAAGAATGCTGTTGTCAGGTAAACTAAAATGGCAGTTTAAAAGAACATTTGGAAAGATGAAAGTGCAAAGGTTTTAGAAAATCCACTGTACTAATATATACTCTACAGATAACTTCTTAAAACTTCTGATAAAAAGTAACAATAACAGAAGCTATTTTGACCCTAATCCTAGGTAAAGGTCTCAGTCAGGCAACACTGAATGTAAATTCACAGATATCAAATGTGTAGCAGTGTGAAGTAACCCAATTAGTAACTTTGTGATAATTAAGATTTGAAGGAAAAACCTGGAACAGTGGGACTTTAAAATAGAAGAATGTGAGAAATCTGGAAGTGAGTTTTAAAAGATCTATTAGCATCACTCGAAAGATTAGTCATGGTAATTTTCAGATAGTGAAAGTGAAATGAAGGAGTGAAGCCATTTTTTTTAATAATACAAGAGACTACAGATGTCATTAGAACTAAAAATATTTGTGACAAGACATATATAAAGATGCATAACTCAGATTTCCAAATAAAAATACCTTATCCTCTAAGGAACTAGAAGAAGTTTAGGTGTTCTCAAACCCCTGGAATTGGAAATGAATCCCTTGAAACATCTCAAAATGCATATAAAGCCAGCCTAGATCCAGACTTCTCACTGATTCCAAAGAAAGAGGTAACATCCTCCTTAGAGGAACTACTACCTGATAGGTTTGGTGAGGAACTTTCGAAAGATGAAGTCCCAACCTCTTTTTACTCTCTGTGCCTCAGTTACCTCATCTGTAAAATGGGGATTAAGACTGTGAGCCCCACGTGGGACAACCTGATTACCTTGTATCTACTCCAGTCCTTAGAACAGTGCTCTTCACATAGTAAGTGCTTAACAAATACCAATATTATTATTATTATTATTATTAATTGGTAAAAGCTTTCTGGAAGAGGTGGGATTTAAGAAGGGTGTTAAAGTTGGTGAAAGCTGATTTCTCTGAATGGAAGCAGGTCCAGGCAGGAAGGAGGGTGTGAGCTAGGGATCAGAGGCAGGAGAATTGAAAATGAAGCACAGTGAGAAGGTTAGCTAAAGAGGAACAGAGAGTGTGAGCTATGGGAGGAGAAGAGAGTGGATAGGTAGGGAGAGAGAGCTGAGAGAACTTGAAAGCCAAGGTCAGGAATATTTGTTTGATATGGAAAGGAATGGGTAACCATTGAAGCTTTTTGAGGAGTGAGGACAGGTGTGCAGATTCAGATTTAGAAAGATGATTCAAGCAGCAGAGTGAAATGGAGACTGGAGAGGGAGAAATTTGATTTAGGGATACCAGCAAGGAGGCTGATACAGTAGTCTAACTGGGATATGATGAGTAACTGGACAAAGGTAGGGCCATTTGGATGGAGAGGAAGGGGCAGATCTTGGAAAGATTATGGAGGAAAAGTGGACAGGATTTATCGACCAACTGAATCTGAGTTGAAAGGGAGCAAAGAGTCAAGGTTAATGCGAAAGTTGTGGCCAAGTCTGGTGGATAACTTAAATCGAGGAGCACCTTTGGGCAGGAAGGCGGAGGAGTTTGGTTTTAGATATATTGAACTTGAGGTGCTGGCAGGAGATTTGTGAGGAGATGTCCTGCAAGCAAGAGGATATGTGATCTTGCAGATGGGGTGAGAAGTCAGGGCTAGCAAGGTGATTATGGAAGTCACCTGCATAGAAGTGGTAGCTGAAGTCATGGGAACATTTGAGCTCCTTGAGGGAGCAAGCTGTAAAGTGAGAAGAGTAGCACCTGATGCATCTGATCATCATGTACCTAGTGAACTTAAATCTCCCAGTGAAGTAACTGATAGGAAAATAAGAGAGAGAGAGGGCCCTTATAGAGGACGAGTCCTCGAATATAGCAAGGATTATGCATTGGTCTTTTCAGTTGCATTCACACAGATTAATAGGCAGTATGGACATCTTCAGAAACCAAGGACGGATGTCTTTTTACATATTATACTGATTTATACTCAGATGCATGGCTTTATCTAGATAGATATATTCAAATGTACAGTGGCTCTGTGACATGAAGCTCAGCACTTTTGGAAGCTGCATTAACTCTGTAAGGAGTTTTATTTAGCCCCTTTATCTTCGTGTTCAGTGTTGCCAAACAGTAGCGCAGTAGTCTGCAGCTGAATAGCAGATGGCAAATGCAACAGGGAATATGTGTATTGGGATTGCATGTTGAGTCAACAGATTTAATTAAAAGGTCATTCTGTGTATTGACTTTGTTGGTTTTTGAGTATACATTGAAAAATGTGCTTCCGATTCAAATGCCGTCCAGAAGATATTAGAATTATGGTGTCTGCGGCATGGTGTATGGACACTCCAATTTTAATTCAATTGCATATTTCATAAAATGTGGGTTTAAAACTGGCCATTCTATCAGTTTCAAAAGAATATTTTATTAGGCATATCATAAGAAGCACTGATAAAGTGACATACATTTCTTACCACGTTGGTTGTATTTACTTGAAAATGACCCTGAATGCACTCCTAAAAAACCTCTGTTTTAAAAGTCAGGAGATTTTTTTTTCTTTCAGCAACAAAACTTTATTAGATTTTTTCAGCAACTGAAAGTAAGACCTAAGTAATGTTCCTCTTAATGTCATGTGTGGCTTATTCCTTTGATTCAATCCCTTTTATTACAGTAAGAAAATAAAATAAATACGATCACCTTATTTCAAACGAAAGACACCTACCCTTGTACTATGTTAGTATTTGAATTCTCTCATTATAACTGAGATAAAAAGGGTATTAGTATTGTTCAGTGTGGTTATTAGAAAAGAAAAAAAGAAAAGCTAAGTAATTTGTTGTGGATGTTTTCATGAACATTCTTGCAGCTGACTTCTCAATTTTTAGATTATCTCCCCATGAGTTTGCAGTTTCTGAAAATCTAAAGTCCATCTTTCATGTCAGCTATACAATAGATTTATTTTTTTCATCCAGCTTAGTCTCAGATGCTATAGCTGAATTTCATTTTGTTACTATAAATGAGGTTATTGATTTCATCAAGAACACTAAATCCACTTCAACTTGGTATGGCCTTATCCTTACAATGTTAGAAGTACTCTAGCCTTTTTATGTATGTTGTTGGGTGCAGATAGGATTGCCAGATACTAGGCCTGACTGGATCTTAAAAACTCACTGAGAAATCCCTGTCATGAAGGCTTCAGAGAGGGGAAAGGAGGGGAGGATTGAAGAGCCGGAACTCTGCCACTTTCATGCCATTCCTTACAGGTTCGGAGCTGTCAGGAAATTTTAAGGAATCATTAGTTTCCACCAGGCCATGGGAACCAGCGTGGTTTAGCGAAAAGAGCACGAGCCAGAAAACCAGAGAAACTGGGTTCTTATCCTGACTCCTCCACTTACCTGCTGTGTGACTCTGGCTGAGTCGCTTAACTTCTTTGCCTCTGTTCCCTCATTTGCAAAATGGGGTTTCAATACCTGTGCTCTCTCCTACTTAGAATGTGAGCCCCATGGAGGACCTGATTATCTTTTATCTACCCCAGCACTTAGTACAGTGCTTGGCACATAGTAAGCATTTAACAGATATCACAGTTATCATTAGTTACATCCCCAACTTGTCTCCCGTGGCCACTCAACTACAGGACAGTTAAACAACCCTTTCCCAGAAAAATGGGAAGAGGCCGGGTTCACTGATCTCCATTCAAAAACTGATTAGTGGTGGGGCTTATCAAAAGACTCACAAACACGAGCTAAGGATGGTTTATTGGATCATAATTTGGGGTCCCCTTCTCTTCATCTACATTTACTCCCATGGCTTCAACTACCAACTGTATGCAGATGTCTCCCAAATCTACCTCACTTATCCCTGCCCCCATCCTTCTCCGCAATCTCTCATTTCCTCCTGTATTTCTCTATATCGATGTCCTGCTGGCACCCCGAGTTCCGTATGACCAAAACTGAACTCCTCATCTTTCCTCCCAAATTAAATCCCCCATCTAGCTCTTGCATTACAGTTGATTACACTGTCATGTTCCCCATCTCCCAAGCCTGTAATCTTGGCATTAGCCTTGACTCCTTCCTGGCTTTTCAAGCCCCATGTTTGATCTGTCACTAAATCTTATCAGTTCTTCCTGTCCATCAGAACCCCCACCAAGATAGACTAAGCACTTGTCATTTCCTGGCTTGACATGGACTGTGTCCAACCTGATTAGCTGGTATCTCCCTAAGCATTTAGATACAGTTCCCTCATCTGCAAAATGGGAATCCAATACCTGTTTTTTATGGTATTTGTTAAGCACTTACTTTGTGCCAGGCACTGTACTAAGCACTGGGGTAGACACAAGCTCATCATGTTGAACACAGTTCATGTCCCACATAGGGTTCACAGTCTTAATCCCCATTTTACAAATGAGGTAACTGAGGCCCAGAGAAGTTAAGTGACTTGCCCAGTGTCACACTGCAGACGAGCCAGAATTAGAACCCAGGTCCTTCTGATTCCCAGGCCTGTGTTCTATCCACTAAGCAACCCAGCTTTTCCCTCCTACTTGGACTGTGAGCCCCAAGTGGGACCTGATTATCTTGTATCTACCCCAGTGTTTAGTACCATGCTTGAGACATGGCAAGTGCATAACAAATATCACAATTATTATTATTATTATTAATTATGTAGGTACAAATATTTTTCAGCAGCTGGTAGTAGTTATAGTATTCAAACTCTTACTTTGTGTGGAGCACTGTTCTAAGTGCTGGGAGATAATATGCAGGTGGGAATTAGAATGGGCCCTGTCCCTCAGGGAGCTCACAATGGTGTGGATCCTTAATACCCACTCAGTTCTTGGGAATCAATCCTCCTGTTTCTTCAGTTAAGAGTGACTTTCTGGCTGGTCTGCTTGGTTTCTACCGCTCCCCCCCACCCCAGTAGTCGTGTCACATTACATTGTTACAGTTTTCACAATTAAGAGGGTTTCTCTTCATCTGGCCCAATGAGTTACTTTGAGCCAGTTCCAGTTCACTCGGTGGGACTTCTTTTTCCTCCAACTATAGAGTCCTCCTAGTTACTCTATTCCTAGGACTCCCTTTTGGCATCTTGCCTTGTTTGTCCCTCAGAATAGTTCACTGACCCCAATTCTCTTACCCAAAGGCTCAGGCGAATGGGTGGTATGCAGATGTTGGACTTTGTTAGATGCTTACTAATGTGCCAAGCCCTGTTCTAAGCACTGGGATAGATACAAGGTAAGCAGGTTGTCCCACGTAGGGCTCACAGTCTTCATCTCCATTTTACAGATGAGGTAAGTGAAGCCCAGAGAAGTGAAGTGACTCTCCCCGGGTCACACAGCTGACAATTGGTGGAGGTGGGATTAGAACCCCTGACCTTCTGACTCCCAGGCCCGGGCTCCAGCTACTACGCCAGGTTGAATTGGTGGATGTGTTTGAACGTAGGTCAAACGTGGAATGTTGAGTACTCAGTTCGGTCCACCACCCTTGCCAGACCCACATGTTACAGAAGTTAAGGGACTATCCTCTATTTGTGGAACACTTGTCACTCTTTGCACAGGTAGCCAACAAGTGTCCTAAGTTATATTTTTCTCAAGTATTTTACACATGGCTTCTGCCTTTAACAGTGTGACTGATGATTCGGGGTCATTCCAAGACTCTCTCCACCAGGTTGCCTTTAAGATTATGGTAGTTCCAGAAGAAAACACCAGGACTCTAATGAGAGTTGACTAAGAGATTGAGAAGTTACTAAAAGCAAAACAAGCTATATTTTTAGCACACCTTATGGGACCTCCCAGTTCTGAAGGAAGGGGCACTTAGAAATACTTTGCTGTGGAATATAGAACAAGCCTAGAAGCATCCTTGAAAAATGGTGGGATGTCAAGGTTGAAGAGCTAGAAGGCTAGGCAGCCTGAAATCAAACCAAGTAGTTCTTGTCTTGTCATGCTGTCGAGTCATCTCCGACCCATAGCGACGCCACAGACACATCTCGCCCAGAATGCCCCACCTCCAACTGCAGTTGTTCTGGTAGCATATCCATTGAGTTTTCTTAAAAATACAGAAGTGGTTTACCATTGCCTCCTTCCGCGCAGTAGACCTGAGTCTCCGTCCTCGAGTCTCTCCCATGTGGCTGCTGCCCAGCACGGGGGAGTTTTGACTTGGATTGCCTTCCACTCTCTAGCCATTGCCCAAGCTAGGAATGGAATGGACAGGCCTCTGCTTGACTCTTCCTCCCATAGTTGAGACTGGTAGAGTACTAGAAGCAGCGTGGCTCAGTGGAAAGAGCACTGGCTTTGGAGTCAGAGGTCATGAGTTCGAATCCCAGCTCTGCCACTTGTCAGCTGTGTGACTGTGGGCAAGTCACTTAACTTCTCTGTGCCTCAGTTACCTCATCTGTAAAATGGGGATGAAGACTGTGAGCCCCACGTGGGACATCCTGATTCCCCTGTGTCTACCCCAGTGCTTAGAACAGTGCTCGGCACATAGTAAGCGCTTAACAAATACCAACATTATTATTATTACTAGAAACTTTTCAGGTGTGACCCCGAGAGGGGAAAGTAGGTCTGCACCTTCTTAAAGAGTTTATATGGGCCCACATACACCACCGCAATCCTTCCTCCCCGCCTCTTTAAAGCTCCCCTCACACCATCAACCCCATATTAATTATAGCAGGTTTCCTAGAAAACTACCCCACAGTGAGCTGAAGTGTGGTAATTGTAGAAAAGATTAACAAAAGAAAACCTTTAAAGATATACTAAAGCAAAACCTCAAATGAGGTGACATAGCAGTGGGCAATTGGAAAAGACACCCAGAAAACAGGTGAGCAGGAGTCTGGGATTCACAAAAGCACAGTAGTACCCTGTATCTGGCCTTTTGTCATTGTGGTGAGCACTGCTCAGATATCAGTCTTTAAGAGGGGGAAAGGCATGTCCTGCTTCTAACCCGAAAATATGCTTGAGTTGTGCTTGCAGTAGTGGAATGGTGTGTGCTGAGCAATTCTTCTTCCCTTGCTTAGTCACCCCTTTGCATTTTTTTCTCCTTCATTTAGCGTCTTGTGGCTATTTTAAGAAATAAGTTGAATTTCATAGACAGTATTTGCGTGTACGCGGCAATATGTGATTGGGTTTCTTTGGCAACAATGTTCCTATTATTTCTGTTTATCAAGTTTACTGGATAAACTGACAATGCAGCAATTAGACCAAATTAATTCAGGTCCCATCTGTAGGGAGACGAACACCCAGTCTTGTGGGTATCTCGTGATTTTTAAACTGTTAATACAGATATCCGAATTTGGCTACGCAGCATTCAGCATCTGTTTGATAGTAGAGTGGACCTTAATGTTTTCTGATTATATAGAGTTGTCTTTTGCTTTCCAGATATGATACCATTTACAGTTAGGTTCACAGGTATATAGCCCCTCCACCAAGGACTTCATCGCTTCTGCATCAATTACACATTTGTTCCCTCACAGTCATCCATAGCATTTCTGTACACAGTGACTTATTCAAGAATTCAAGTATGTAACGTAAGAATGACTGTTCAAGTACTAGCTCATGTATGTATCCACTTTTCCTCCTTTCTCCAATTCTCATTCTTCCACAATCTGGCTTCTCCCTGAGACTGCCGTCTCCAAGGTCACCAGTGACCTCCAAGTACAATGGACTCTACTCACCTGCATTTGATATTGTGGTTTGCTCCCTTCTCCCGGAAACACTAACCTTGATTTTTTTCTTATGCAGCCCTCTCCTGGTTCTCCTACCTCTCTGCTGGAGTCTTCTCAGTCACTTCTTCTGCCCCCACCATAACTATGGGTGAGTCCCAATGCTCTATTCTGGGTCTCCTCTTCTCCCTTGGGGAGTTCAGTCGCTTCTACGATTTCAACTACTACCTTTCTCTGGTTGACTTCCAAATCTGGCTCACTGCCCCTGACCTCCCTTCCGCTATGCAGTACTGCATTTTCCCCTACCTCCAGAATATGACTGTACTGATGTCCCTCTGGCACCTCAAGCTCAACATGTTAGGATTTCAAGTAGGAGGATGTGATGAGCAGTTTCACTCCACACTTAGGAGGGGAGGGTCAGGAGAGTCATTATGTGGTGCCCCTCCCTTAGAGAAGTGTGGAGACTTAGCTGAGTCAATCAGAGAGAAGGACTGGGGAGGAAATAGAGGGGCCAGGTTGGAGGAAGAGGGAGACCTTTGGCCATCTTGGAGGTGAGAGGTAGCATGCCGTGTGCCTGGGAGAGCAGGACCCCCTCTAGACTGTAAGCTCCTGTGGGCAGGAAACATGTCTACCGAATCTGTCGGATTCTTCCAAGTGCTTAATACAGTGCTCCTCACCCAGTAAATGCTCAGTAAATATGATTGATGGGGTGGGCACAGGGAGAGATTGGAGAGGATCCCTGGAGGTTCAGAGTCCAGCGACTAGGACTCTGGCTGGAGGAAAGAGGCTCCTGTCCCCGAGGGCAAGAATAACATGAGCCTTGAGACACCTAGAGTGATAGTGATGCCTGTCTACTTGTACCTGTCTATTTGTATTGTTTTGCCGTCTGTCTCCCCCAGCTTCTAGACTGTGAGCCAGTTGATGGGTAGGGATTGCCTCTATCTGCTGCCAAATTGTACTTTCCAAGCACTTAGTCCAGTGTTCTGCACTCAGTAAGCGCTCAATAAATATGATTTATTGAATGAGTGAATGAATGAATGAATGAATGAATGAAAGTACAATCGATCTCAGAGGGGAATGTAGTAGATCCAGGCATTTTGAACTGGATGTGTTTTCATTTGATTCCTTAAGAAACTATTAAATATTGTTGAGACCTCAGATATAGTGTCTGCCTGTGATAAGTGCTGGGGGCCACATGGATCTGGGGAACCCCAGGAGGGGAGGGAGAGCTTTGTTCCTGAACTTCCTACAGCCAGCCCCAGGAAGAGGGTGGTAGTCTAGTCCCCAGTGGGCTTTGTGCCTTTGGAGAGGTGCTTGCCCTTCAGCCACAGAGTGATGGCCGCAATAGGGGTAAAGGGACTTGTGGAACAGTGACCAAAACCTGCAGTAGAAGAACAGGAGAGCTGATGGCTCTGGGACCCAGTGGAGGCTGATTGGCATCCAGGCACCCCTAAAGTTACCCCAGGGCTCTTTTGGCTGGGACTTGAGAGCCTCCAATAATGTCACAGAGGTATTTTAAAAAGGACTTTAAAAATAGGGAGAATTACAGGGGAAGAGGGTGCCAGGCTAAGGGAAAAACATGAGCTAAGGGTGGGACACAGGGGCTTTGAGAACGCGGTATAGTTAGGGAGTTTGGGAGGAGTGAAGAGTGTGAGCTGCAGAGTAGTGAATGGAGGGTTCCTTGATGGATTGGTGCATTTTAATTTACAAGACGTTAATCAGGAGAAATCCTTCAAGGTGATATGAAAGGTGAGTGGTTTTTAATGGTTATTTGATGGGCTTCACAATTTAAATTACTAGATCACCCAATCTTCCAAGCGGGGGTGCTCCTGGGGGCCAGGAAGGTGGGAGACTCCTCCCGTAAAGCTCAGGAGGAAGGAAGCTAGGCCAACTGCATGTGCGTTTTCCTCTGCCGTTCGGGCTCATTTTCCCAGATTCTGGAGCAGCGGCCAGAGTGGAGGGAGCGGGTAAACATGTTTTCCTGTGCTGTCCTGGCCCATTTTCCCAGGTTGCAGAGTGGCGGCTGGAGTGAAGGAAGCAGAGAAACTGGGTTTGCCTGCCCCCTTGTGTTTTTTCTTTTCATTTAAAAAACTGACAAAAAATGAAAACGGGCCGGAGCTGAACCCGCTGAGGGCAAGCCTGTGACTAGCCACCTACCCTGATGTTCACACCTGCCCCACATCGGGACAGACACCGGGCCAATGTCAGCTTGCATCCCATGGCTGGCAGAGGGAGGCAGCGCCGTGTCAGATGGTAGTTTAACCCCTTCACCTCAGGATTGATAGAACTGATAGGACACCCAGACAAATTTGTAAGAAACCAAATACCTCTTAGGCAAATCATACCCCTGTCACAGACCTTGAAGGAGAGGGCCAATAGGTAAGAGGGTAAGAGCTGATGGAGAGTTTTAAAGCCAATGCAAAGAGTTTCTTCTTGATGTGACTGGAGATAGGTAACCATTGGGTTTTTTGGTTTTTTTTTTTAATTTTGAGGGACAGGAGAATGGTAGTGTTAGCAAATGGGTAGGAAGATTAGTGGACTGGTGTGGGGAGGGAAGATAGGGGGTGCAGTAATAATTTTGATATTAAATAATCGTTAGACCCCATCCCTGACTCACATGGGATTTGCAGACTAAGGGGGAGGGAGAAAAGATATTTAATCTTCATTTTATGAATGAATAACCTGAGGTATGGTTAATTAATTGTTAATTAATAGTTAATTGACTTGTCCAAGGTCACATAGCTGGCACATGATAGAGCTCAGATCTCCCGACTCCCGAGCCCATGTTCTTTCCACTAGGCCACGCTTCTAGACTGTAAATTCCTCCTCGGCTGGGAGTGTGTCTACCAACATTGTTTTATGGTATTCTCCCAAGCACTTAGTACAGTGCTCTGCTTTTACTAAACGCTAAAATACCATCAATTACAGTTTTGGATGTATTGACTTTGAGGTTTTGGCAAGATGTACAATTGGATATGTCCTTTAAGGCAAGCGGAAATGAGTAATTGTAGATTATGTGAGATATTTGGGCTGGAGAAGTAGATTTCTGAGTCATTCAAGTAGAGGTGGCTGTTTAAAGCCACATGAGCAGATAATCTCTCCAAGGGAGCGAGTGTTGCATGAGAAGAGTAGGGCACCCAGAACAAAGGCTGGAGGGATACCTGCTGCTAGGGGATGAGAGGTGGAAATGGAGCCAGCAAACGAGACTGAGAAGGAGCAGTCACTGACCAATTCCTCCTCTCTGAAACACTTTCAGACCTCAGTTTCTAATGTCAAAGAGATATCAAGGAAGATTAGAGCTGAAGAGAGCTGGAGTAGAAAACTTGGCTTTGAAAAGGTCATTTGTGACTTTGGAGAGCACTTTCTCAGTAGAGCAGGAGTGTAGAAAACCAGATTATAGTGGACCAAGAAGAGAGTAGGTAAAGAGGAAGTGAAGGTAGAGAGTCCATATAACCTTTTAGAGGAGTTTGGAGCCAAATGGCAACAGAGAGGTGGGGGAACAGGGCTTTTGAAGAGGGAGTTGAATGTCTGGAACAACTGGTGAGTGCAACGGGCATGGGTGTCAATAAGAATGTAGAAATAATTTTGCTGGGCAGAGGGGAGGACAGAGTTAAAGCACGTAAAGATAAATTTGAAGTGGATGAGATTGATCTGAAATCTAGGTTTCCTCCAGCAGCACTCTGAGGCTCCTGCACAAAAGTGAAGGAAGCAGACTGCGGAGATGATCCAGGGCTATGGGTCAGTGGTATGAGATTGACGAAGGGATAGGGGAGTGAGTGAGTTGAGTTCAGTGGAGAGGTTGGTGTTGAGAGCATCAATTTGGTCATCAAGGGAAGGTAATTTTGGGTATGGGGGCTAAATGGGATATGATGAGTTGAGACAATTGGATGGGGGACAAAAGATCACAGATTTCCGGGGTGAAGGTGTGTGGTAGAGAAGTTTCTTCAGAAAAAAAAAGATATTCTATACTATGACATTTGCTGTCAGGTAAGAAAACACTTATAAATGTATTCGATCTTCAGGCTTACTTTGAGGACCACAAAAATTCCACTTTGTTTTCTTCCAGAGTAGTCTCTGCTCTGTTGAAGAATCAAAATGGAATAGCTAAGGATTTAACACATTACAAAGTGATTCAACTATTTAATAATGGCTAGGAACACTTAAGTTGAAAGCCCTCTTTATACTCCATTCAGTACTGAGTTCACTTGTTTTCAGTAAAAGTTAATATTGTTCATTTTGCAATTCCCTCGAGACCTAGAGAAAGCCTGTGATTTGTATTGCAAAGGCAAAGCAGTTTAGAAGATAGCATTCTACTGTAATAAAACAACAAACTACTCACAGCTTCTAAGAAGCAATCAGAGAAAAATGATGACATTCTGAAGTTGAACAATGAGAGAGACAATATCCTGACTGGAAGCTGGAACCATAAAATTAATCCTGTGTGTAAACATAAAACTTCCATTTCTCTGTCTTAAGATAACAGAAGGGGAAATTTATATCAGTGATAAGAAACATGACTGTGAGTTGGGAACTGAATACATATTACTGTTTAGATATGTCCTGTCATCAGACGTGACACCAACATCGCATCGAAATGGGAACTATACAGTTGTCCTTCATACTCAACACAGATGCCACTGATGGTAAAAGTCACCCAGGGGGGCATGTGGGAATGAAAAAGCACACATAGAGCCTCTTCCTGGTTATGTTTGTTGCTTACAACTCCTGGAGATATTTTCTGCTTTGCCTCCTTATCAGTTCGTTATGGGCAGGGAACATTCATTCAGTCGTATTTATTGAACACTTACTGTGTGCAGAGCACTGAACTAAGCACTTGGGAGAGTACAATACAACAATAAACAGACAACATTTCCTGCCCATAACGAGCTTGCAGTTTAGAGGGAGGTCACGAGGCTGCCTGGAGCAAGTGACATCCAGCTTTCAGATGGGGATGTATTTACTGGAAATTAGGGTAAATGGAGCATTTTGGGGTTGACCTGGGACAGCCTCTAGTAAGTAGAAAGCTCTCCCCACAATCTCTTCCTTGGCAACAGGAAGCAATGCAAACACATCAGGAATGTGTTTTCAGCACACAGCTGAAAAATAATTGAATGTACAGCTCCATATGTAAATGATAGATGAATAAATGAAAATTTACATAAGTGTAGGAGAATAAAAGTCTGGGTCTAAATGCAACCTAAATTGAACCAAAACACATTTCAGCCCGAACAGGCACTTTGCCTGGTTTCTCTGATCAGACTACGTGAAGTCACAAGTATACATATGCATATGAGCATTATCTTCAGACCTGAACGTTAGCTACATAAATGTTTAAAATGGGATAAAACAAAGTATCGAATAATACCGAACTTAAAAGGAGAACAGAGATGAATATGAAATAGAATTTTTCCCAGATGTGATGTTTAACTTTGATTTATATTTTGGTCACTTGGTCCCACTGCCCTAACATGATTGCTAAATTTATTTGCTATAAGCACCGATTAGGGTCCATTAATCTTAGAAAAATGGACAATTTTACGATCTGTTGATGGATTTCTGCAAGCTGACAAATAGGTCTTTGGTTTTGGTTTTGTTTAAAGTGTACTCTAGTGAGCGAAGAAATTAAACCTTATACTTGGAAGTAGTGGTTTACAAGATGAATGCTGCAAAGTCAAAAGACTTCAAAGCCTCTTTCTTAAGAATGGCAGTCAAGTGACATGGTCTTCTTCCCAGCTTCCATATTACTCTCTCAACCTTTGCCACTAAAGAGTTTTAGTGAAGCCATTGTCTTTATTTTTTTTTGAGTGCAACTTTCAATTTTTTATTTATCATCATCATCAACACCACCACCAATATTTATTAGGACTCAGTCTGGGTCTAGCATGTTACTGGGCACTTGAGGGACACATGCAGATGTATATTAAGGCACAATCCATGCCCTCAAAAAGTTTTACAATCCAGTAAGGAAGGCAAGTTGAGAGTTGACTGCTCTCCAATCAATCAATATGGATTTTGAGCACTTACTGTATACGGAGCACTTTACTAAGTGCTTGGGAGAGTAAAATATATTAGAGTTGGTAGACATGATCCCTGGCCACAAGAAGTTACAGTCTAATGGGGAGATAGATATTAAAATAAATTATAGATAAGGGAAGCAGTAGAGTATAAAAATATGGACATAAATGGTGTGGGCCTTGGAGTGGATGAGTATCAAAGTGCTCAGGGAGCACAGACCCAGGTGCATAGGCAATACAGAAGGGAGGGTGAATAGAGTGGGGGGAAAAAAGAGGTTAGTAAGGGAAGGCTTTAAATTGGGGAAGGGATGTGATTTGCAATTCCCTGGGTGATAAATGGAGAAAGTAAGAAAAGGCTAAAATTTGAAAACATGTGTTCTCAATCAGTATTAGTATCAACATGATATCTAAGTGCTTCCTATATGTCAAGTGCTGTACTAAGTGCTGGGATAGTTACAAATTAATCAGGTCAAGCACAGTCCCTACTCCACATGGGGCTTAAGTCTAAGTAATGTACACAGGGGCTTTGGGAGTGGGGTGAGTGTCAAAGGGCTTAGGGGGTATAGACCCAAGAGTGCAGGCAGTGCCGAAGGGAGAAACACATTTAGAATATCTTTATTTCCCCAAAGGGGGCTGTTTTCCAAATCCTAGCTAGAGGTTAGACTAGCACTCATCACTTTTCTTTAGGTTTGGACTTTAATCTATACTGCCATGCTTTATAGAGTGATGTCTGTGGAATCCAAAGGAAATATAAACTGATAGGTATTGAAGTTCAGCCTGAGCAAAAAAGATTTGTGGAATGCAACTAGTATAAAAGTGTAAGTTATTTATTTTGCCAGTACTGTATTTGAACTGAGAGTTTCACAGTAAGAGAGGGGTTTTATTTTCATCATCTTACCTCAAAGAACTATAAACCATTTTAGTTAGTAAAGTCACAGGGAAAAAATGTCTGTGTGTGTGTGTGCTCTGTTTTATATTACTTGTAATACTACTGATTTTTGGAAATAAGGTTTGTACTCGAATGTTGCGGAATTGTATATTCCAAGCACTTAGTACAGTGCTCTGCACACAGTAAGTGCTCAATAAATACTATTGAATGAATGAATGAATGATTAGTAGTGATTAGCTTTCTCACCTGGATACACTTTTTTACTGGTCCCCAAGAAAATAAAGCCATTAATTATTTTGGTTGACTCTAAAACTTCCCCTGTGAGTGGACTGAAGAGCACAACCTAGAGAAACTAAGTTATTTAATAATTTCCATAAATATCTTAGAAAGTGGTTTTAGTGTTCTGAAGAATGAACCTATAGAAAACAGATTCCTTCTGTTGCAGAAAAACAAAATTGATTTGGCACAATGATGCATCTCATGCAGCTTATGGAACACTGGTCATCTTATTCAAACATAATTGAACACTGAACATATCAGCTTTGTACTTAATCATCGTGGTAGTTAAGTGACAAGCACTGTGTGAAGCACTGGAGTAGGTACAAAATAATAAGGTTGGATATAGTCCCTGTCCAGCATGGGGCTTACAGTCTACACAGGAGGGAGAACAGGGATTTAACTACCAGATGACAGATGAGGAAACTTAGGCAGAGAGAAGTTACTTTTCCAAAGGGACAGTTGAAGTATAATTAAAGAGAAGCAAATCAAACAATTGTACTTAGTGAGTGCTTACTCTGTGCAGACCAATGTACTTGGACAGTATAACAAACAGATTTGGTACACATGTTCCCTGTCCACAAGGGATTTACAGTCTAGAAGCCCCAGATGGAAGCCAGCAGCACTGGAGTAGTAATAACAGAGAAAGCGACTAGAGGGGGAGGGTGGAGGGCAAGTGAGGAGAACGTAAAGACCGGAAAGAGGTGAGAGAGGACAGGAAAGTTTAGGGCTAAGTGCAGGGAAGAGGGTCAGAATTACTCCCTTGGTGAACTCAGAAAAGAAGAAATGCAAGCGACACTTCGAGAGGAAGTGATTTTGGCTAGTGATGTCCAGATGGTCTGCTCAGTTCCACCAACAAGGGCAAGGGAATGTCCTCTGATGTCATCTGTCAACTTCCATGACAGTGGAAGGTCATAGTGTATGGCAGCTCCTCTCTAACAGTCAGGAGGAAGAGACAAAAATGAGGGAAGGAATACCCTTCCCCAAGGAGTGAGAGAAGAAAAGGAAAACAGCCATCTAGGGAGGTAGGAACAAGGAAGGAGGAGGCCCATCCCTGCAAAGGAAGACACACACTCAAGGCATTTCCTTTCCATAAATCCAGACCTAGGCAAGGGGAAGAGTCATGGAATAGCAGCAATCAGAAGTCCTGGAGTGGGGGTCTGTCCTCCAATGTTTACATTTTTCAGGAGAGCCAGTAAGACTGCCTCTTCCCGAAGAGAGAAATTCATGGGGCTGTCTTCTCTGTGAAGACTTAGACTAATAATGGGCACCACCATCTCTGAAGGGCGGGGGAATGTTGGGAGAAAAAAGTGGAGAAACGGAGATGGTAGGGGATACGGTGGTCCACGCCACCCCCTCCCCCAAACAGCCAGTAATTAAACAAAATGTTTTTAACCCTTTGAAGAACCAGAGATACAGGAGACAGTGGTTGCCCTTTCCCAGACATGGTAGAACCCAGCACTGTTACATCAAGAGTTGTTATAACTCAAGAGTTTTGGTAAATTAGTCAGGGAAAGCTTGTTTGAAAAGGTGTGATTTTAGGCATGCTTTTTTTTTGGTGAGGGGTGAGGGCTGGTAGATTTTGGGGGGAAGTGAGTTGCAGGTCAGAGGGACAGCATGAGCAAAGAGTCAGAGGCAGGTCAAAATGATTAGGGAGTGAGCCTGGAAGGAGTGAAGAGTGGGAACTGGGAAGTAGTGTGTAGGGAGACTCCATATGGAAAATGGGCAGAGCTGATGGAGAGCCTTGAAGCTAATGGGAAATGGGACTCTAGCTATTCCACTAGAGTCAGAGACTTACCTGATGGATTATCTGGGCACCAAAACATGGTGTAACTGTAGAAATTGTAGAAATAGGCTAAAGCTATTTCTGGAGCAAATGCTCCCTTTATTTTTGCAGTTTTAGAAATTGCCGAGCGTTGGCCATCCATGACCGTATTATGGCCTTGCAGCTACTTTTCTGAAATGCCATTTCCCAGCACTCTGAGCTGCCACTTTCTGAATTTATTCACACTCTCTTTAGCACTTGAGTATATGATCCTGTTGAATTTATTTCTGACCACTCCAACTGTCTGCCTCATTAGAATATAAGCTCTTTGTGGGTCACTTTGTTATTCTGTACTTTACAAGCAGCTAGTGCAGTCTACCAAATTGTAGGAGTAATAGCAGCATTCCACTATTACTACCAACATTATTGGAATTGCCAAACCTTTCACAAGTGTGCATATTAGCCCTGCATTGATATGTTACACTGTCAGTCTTTGCTTTCTAACCAAGATACTTTTTCTGGGAAAACCATAATTGTGTGATCCAGGGCAAGGCTGCTGTCCCTTTAAAATACCTCTCCCCTTATGAAAAGGATGGGGGAAGCTTAATTTCTAAAGACAGCAGACTTCAGCATGGAGTTTTGGGGGATTTGGATAGTGGTCACTCTGGATAGAACTGTGGGGTTTTTAGGAGCTCTCACTAGGAGATGGAATAAAGAGCTTCAGGTTCTCTCCCTCTAGACTGTAAAGTCGTTGTGGGCAGGGAATGTGTCTGTTATATTATTATATTATACTCTCCCAAGTGCTTAGTACAGTGCTCTGCACCCAGGTAAGCACTCAGTAAATACCACTGACTGAGAAATATGGCATAGGTCTCAGGACATTGTAAGTCCTGACTTATTCTATTGTACTGCCCCACCCACCTAGTAAAATGGTCTGCTGAGTAAGCTCCCAGTAAATACCGTTGATTGATAAGCTACTCAATTAGAGGGAATGCTGTTGTTTCTGAGACTGCATGGAGCTGCTTCTGTTTCCTACTGCTCCGCGCTGTAGTTGTGTTTTCTTTATTTGTGATTGAAAGAGACTCAGAGAAACACTGCATTCGGATGAGTTTTGATATCCTTTTCTTTCTGTTATCTCATTATCCTAAACTGTACCATTTGTTTGCCAACAGGGACATAAGGTAGTGAGAGTTTGTTCAGGTTTGTAAATAATGACAATTCAACTTATTAATCTACCTCCATTGCCAGAGTAAATTTCCCTGAGGCAATATAGCTGTTGCCTCTTCAAAGGAGAACTCAAAAGCTATCATGTCCCCTATTCATTCAGTAGTATTTATTGAGTGCTTACTATGTGTAGAGCACTGTACTAAGCGCTTGGAATGTGTGAAAGTGGCAGTGTTCACCCCACGGGGAGTCAGTCTGTCGAATTATTGAGCGGGTATTTTGTGCAGAGCACAGTACTAAGCGCTTGGATAATACGATCTAACAATAAATAGACACATTCCCTGTCCACAGTGAGCTTACAGTCTGGAGGGGGAGACAGACATTAATATTAATAAATAAATGACAGATATGTACATAAATGCTGTGGGGCTGGGAGGGGGGGATGCATATAAGGAGCAAGTCAGGGCAATGGAAAAGGGAGTGTGAGAAGAGGAAAAGAGGGTTTAATCAGGGAAGCCCTCTTGGAGGAGATGTGCCTTCAATAAGGTTTTGAAGAAGGGGAGAGGTGAGGCAATTTGTAGTTGATGGCGGCAGAGCTTCAGGGTTCCACTTTCATCCCTTCATCCCCAAGCATTTCTGAGCTAAATCTAAAAATAATAATTATAGTATTTGTTAAGTGCATACTATGTGTCAAGCACCGTTCTAAGAGCTGGAGTGGGTACAAAGTACACAGTCCCTGTCCCACATGGAGATCAAGGTCTTAATGCTGCCCTCCTGGCAATCAATGGACCATATTCCTTACACGCTTACTCTGTGCAGAACACTGTACTAAGCATTTGACAGAATACAATGAATTAAGGAGTCATGGCCCCTCTCAGGATCGCAGCTGGGGAATTTCCACTACTCTACCAGTCTCGACTATGGGAGGGAGAGTCAAGCAGAGGTATACCCATTCCATTCCTAGCTTGGGCAGTGGCTAGCGAGTGGACGGTAATCTGCTTCAAGTCAAAACTCCCCTGTGCTGGGCAGCAGCAGCACGGGAGAGAGTCGAGGGCAGTTTACTGCGCAGAAGAAGGCAATGGTAAACCACTCCTGTATTTTTACCAAGAAAACTCTATAGATATACTACCAGAACAATTGCAGATGGAGGTGCGGTGTTCTGGAAGAGATGTGTCCATGGAGTCGCTATGGGTCAGAGACGACTTGACAGCTTAAGACAAGATAAGGAGTCATGGAGTCATGAACCCTGCCCTCAAGAAGCTAGAAGTAGAGGGGTTGGCAGGGGAAGATGACAATGTAACTGAGATCACACATCCTCCTCTTCCCTGCACTGGTTCCTGCATCTCTTCAAGGTAATGACTAGAGGTGAAAGCCACAATCCTCCCATAATGGTCCAGTGCTCTAAAGCAAATGAACTGATAATTGTTTTAAAAGTATGTGTTTTTATGAAAGACAACAGTGAAATGATGAAAAGGAGATTCAGAGTTATCAAATGTATTTTTTTATCACTGCTATTTTCCTTTAGGAGGAATATTTTAAAGATGTAACAAAAACCAAATTATATTTTGTCTTTTTCCAGATAGTCAAGTGCCCAGGTGGACAAAGGACCCTGAAATTTTGAAAGCTGTGAATTACAGGTAATATTCATTCAGCAGATCAGTTACTTAGAGAATAATGCTGTCTTGGAAGATAGTATTTTAAAATGTGTGCTAAAAGAATAATATACTGGGTTTGTGGAGACAAGTAGCTTACATAGCAAATCTTGGAAAAAGGAATGGAGGTTGTTCAATCCCTTCATACACAATAGAGAGCTTTCACAGAAGAAAATGTAAAGCTTCAGCGAATCAGCCATGTTTTCCATCTAAATGCCATACAGATATTATTGCTCAGGTTCTGTCTGTCAAAGTAAAAGAAGTGCAGTTGTCATATTAACCCTCTGCAAAAAGTGAACGGAAGGCATTTAAATACTTGATGACATCACATAGACACCAGTGCTGCTTTCTACTTGTTACTAGAAAATGTTTTAGTTTTGTATATTTTCCCTGGGTAGTGGCATAAGTACTCTGGGAAGTGAACTGGTGCTCTCAAGCTATAATGAGCTATTTAGTAAAGTTTGTCTGAAATGAGCTGAACTATAAACTTGCTGTGGGCAGGGAATATGTCTACCAACTTTGTTATATTGTACTCTCCCAAGTTACATTGTGCTCTGCACTCAGTAAGTGCTCAAGAAATGTGATTGATTGATGAGCTAAATGGTACCTTAACCTAAAAAATGGAATGCATTCCTCATACTGCCCAAGTGGCTATTAGAGATTAATTTATACTCTTAGAGGCACTGCTTTTCTTTGACATACCTGGAAAAGAAATTCCTTTCAAAATCACAGTCTTACTATACCTTCATAAATTTTCCAGGAACTAAGAGAACTATGAATAGAAATGTGAAAGTTTAAAATTTTAAATTAACTTTTTAATGATGACCTATTTTCTAATATATACATGGATGTGGTATTTAAGAGTGTATCTATCTGCATTTAAGTATAAATTATGCACTGTGACTTGAAGAACAATTAAAAACCTGAATATAGCAGGCAAATGGTATGAATGATACCATACAAGATATGAATCCTCTAGACTGTAAATTCATTCATTCATTCATTCAGTCGTATTTGCATGCTTATTGTGTGCAGAGTACTGTACTATGCACTTGTGAGAGTACAATACAGCAATAAACAGACACATTCCCTGCCCACAGTGAGCTTACAGTCTAATAGTAATAATCATCGTATTTGTTAAGCACTTACTATGTGCCAGGCATTGAGCAGTGCTCGGCACATAGTAAGCGCTTAACAAATGCCATCATCATCAGTATTATTATTATTATTATTACTAAGCACTGGGGTGGATATAAGCAAATCAGGTTGCACAGTCTCTGTTCCATGTAGGTCTCACAGTCTCAGTCCCCATTTTACAGATATGGTAACTGAGGTGCAGAGAAGTGAAGTGACTTGCCCAAAATCACCCAGCCAACAAGTGATGGATCTGGGATTAGAACCCTTGACCTTCTGACTCCCAGGCCCGTGCTCTGTCCACTACACCATGCTGGGGGGACACATATTAATATAAATAATATAATTATTGATATGTAACATTAATAGAAATGAAAAATTACAGGTATGTACATAAATGTGGGGCTGGGAGGAGGAAGGAACAAAGGGAGCAAGTCAAGGTGACACAGAAGCAAGTGGTAGAAGAGGGAAAAGGGGGCTTAGTCAGGGAAGGCCTCTTGGAGGAGATGTGCCTTCAGTAAAGTTTTGAAGGGGTGGGGGGTGGGGAGAGTAATTGTTGGATTTGAGGAGGGAGGAGATTCCAGGCCAGAGGCAGGACATGGACAAGGGGTTGGTGGCGAGATACACAAGATGGAGGCACAGTGAGAAGGTTAGCATTAGAGGAACAAAGTGTGCAGGCTGGGTTGTAGTAGGCAAGTAGCAAGGTGATTGACCTAGATTCCAATTCTGGCTCTGCCAAATGCTTGCTGTGTAACCTTGGACAAGTCACTTCACTTCTCAATGCCTCACTTCATCTGCACTGACTCTTACTTAGACTGCGATCCCCTTGCCAGACAGAGACTGTGTCCAAACGAATTCACTTATATCTACCAGGCCTTAGAACAGTGTTAGACACGTAGGAAATGCTTAATAAATACCGTTTAAAAAAATCAGCTTTACGCCACCTCATTAAAAAAACAAACAAGTTCTGTGGTTGCTGCACTTTTGACCATTAGAGGTGTTTCCACTCCTCACACTGCTCCCTCCGTGACTCTTCTAGCTTTTTTGCCAAGAGACAGGTCATTTGGGGGCAGTGATTCAGAGAGTTCTATTTTTTCAGCAACTATCCCAGTATTAATTAAGCCTGGCCTTTAACAAAACAAGTTACCTATGACTTAAGGAGTCCAGTTCCAGGCCCAACCATTAAAAAATAAATTTTTGCCAATTTTTTGAGGGAAACACTCAAGTCCAGGTGACACTTTAGAAACTATTTTCCTTTATAAATGATTAATCAATCAATCATATTTATTGAGCACTTGTGCAGAGCACTGTACTAAGCACTTGGGAGAGTACAATCCAAGTGAGTTGGTAGACACATTCCCTGTCCACAAGGAATTTACAGTCTAGAGAGGGAGACAGACATTAACAAATGAATTATGGATTTGTACATAAGTGCTATGGGGCTGAGGGAGGGGTGAATAAAGGGTGCAAATCCAAAAGAAGGAAATGAGGGCCTAGTCGGGGAAGGCCTCTCGAAGGAGATAATAATAATAATAATTGTGGTATTGGTTAAACGCTTACTATGTGCCAGGCACTGTACTGAGTTGTGCCTTCAGTAATGCTACTTTGAGACTCCTCTGTAACTAGTCATTTTGTTAATATTAGCAAAAACTTAGGGAAGAAAGTTATATGCATTCAAAATAAAACGATGGAGCATCCATATATCTCCAGTATTTATTTGATTTTTAGTGCATCATTAAAACATTTTTCTAAATAATCAAGAAAAATGATGTATTTACCAGGGTGCCATCACTCCAGTCTGGTCTAGTTGCTACTGATGGAGGATCGTTTTTAAAGCTGTAAACAATTTATAGCTCTTTAAAACTCTTGCCAATAAAAGGTATTTTAGGCAAAGCAGGGTTAGCTGTGAATGAGCAGTAGGAACAACAAACTGTCCATTTCAGTAAATTGAGAAGGTTGAAAGAAAAACGTTTGTCAGGGCTGTCACTCCTAGATACTTGTTCTCTAACAAAGTCAGTATTTTGGAGAGGTAAAATTAATCAGTGGGAGCTCTTTTTTCTGTCCATAGCATAAATGTCAAATTCTGTTAATCCATAAATAGAATATGTAAACACTGTTAATATCAGTACCAGAACGTTCCGTGGTGAACGGGCCAAATGATGTCTAAAAAGTACTTAATTGAATAGAGTATTTATATGCCAAGTGCCTCAGTGAGGATTTCTCTGGGCTTGCTGGCAATGTTTTGCCAAATGGAAAAAAAAAATCTAAAATTGCACACCTACGTTTTTCTCTCTACATACAAGTTACTTAAATAGCATAACATTCCCAAATTGTTGTCACTTATAGAGAGGCAGTGAGGAAGACTTACTCTGCACCAGCATGCAAATGTTGTCATTGAATTTAACAAGATGTGACTGAAGAATTCCAGCTGAATGCATGTGTGCCAGTGTCAGTCCCCGATTTACTTTATCTGACTTTAGTTCCAGCTCCAGATTTGGGGGCTTGTTACAACATTGAAGCCAATCTGATGGGACTAGAGGGGTCTCTGGGCTCTTCTCTCCTGCCCCCTTTTGTAAAATGGGGATTAAGACTGTGAGCCCCATGTGGGACAGGGACTGGGTCCAATCTGACTATCTCATATCCACCTCAGCGCTTAGTAGTTCTTGGCATAGTAAGCGCTTAACAAATACCATTAAAAAAGAAATCAGTTCCTCAATGTGTACAGAGTACTCCTTGCTGTACCATTGCATTCCTTACCCACAGTTAGCTGCTTTTTGTTTCTCTCCCTTCCCTTTGCTCCAAAATCAGCCTGCTTCTCATTATTGCACTCTAGACAGATTTGTCTATCATCTCCCTTCTGCCCATTGCTATGCTCCCTTTTAAAACCTGCTGCTGGTCCAGTGGAAAACAGCATGGAGAAGCAGTGTTGCCTAGTGGATAGAACATGGGCCTGCAAGTCAGAAAGACATGGGTTTTAATCCTGTCTCTGCCACCTATCTGCTGTGGGACCTTGGGCAAGTAACTTAACCTCTCTATGCCTGTTACCTCATCTGTAAAATGGGGCTGAAGACTGCGAGTCCCATGTGGAACATGGACTGAGTTCAACCTGATTAGCTTGTATCTACCCTAGGACTTAGTACAGTGCCTGGTACATAGTAAGCTCTTAACAAATACCATTTAAAAAAAATCAAGAGATCTGTAGACAGTAAACTCAGTGTGGGCAGGGAACATGTTTTGTACTCTGGTTTTGTTTATGTACTCTGTTTTGTACTCTCCCAATTGCTTAGTTCAGTGCTCTGCACACGGTAAGTGCTCAGTAAATAGCACTGATTGATTAATCTAGTTTCTTATACCAATTCTGTCCTACTGATCTGGTGTAGATCATACATGCACTTTACAATGTGCTCTGAGCCTGCCTGCCTAATCACATGTTGCATTTCACACCCCAGCAGGGTATGAAGGGATAATCACTTGCAGAGATAAGAGAGTTTGAGTTGAAACCTGAGTTGAAACCCTAGAGGCCACTATCACTATAAGCAATTTCTCCAAGCAGCCTCTTGACGGGGAAGTTTACAAATTGAGGCTCATTAGTCATTTCTGACAGAAGACTTCATCATCATGTTTGAAGTTTGCTCTGTTGAATCTTTTTAGTGTTTCTTCTGTCTACCCTACTTATGGTTACCTAATTTAAACTCAACCCTAGCAATGGTTTGGGTATCTTGTCATCATCCATCCTCCTTGAATGTCTCACCCTTCAAAGGTGTGATAATGTGATTATTGCTGTTCTTGTTGCCAGATTGCTATGACCTCATTGCCTGAGATCCTGTCTTCAGCCAGTCTTTCTGAGTGTTTACTGTGTGCAGAGCACTCTACTAAGCGCTTGAGAGGGTACATTATGACAGACACATTCTCTGCCCACAGTGAGTTTACAGTCTTGCCACTTAATACTGAATATTGCATGTAAGTGTCTCTATAATTGTGTCCACTAATTCTGTTAGATTATATTCTCCCAAGCACTTAATACAGTTCTCTGCCCTTAGTAAGCAGTCAATAAATACCATTGATTGGTTAATTGCAAGTCAAAATTGGTAAGTGAGGAAGGCCCAAAGGAGTTGCCATAAAGTGTATAGGATATTAGAAGTGCCCTGTGAACCTTAAGCTTGGTTTGAATCTTAATGTCATGTTTAATGACCCTCTAGTGTGTAAGTTCATTGTGGGCAGGGAATGTGTCTGCTAAATTGTTATATTGTCCTCTCCCAAGCACTTAGTACCGTGCTTTGAGCACTGTAAGTGCTCAATAAATATGACTGACTGACTAGGGTAAAATAATTTTCCAGATTCGCTTTTCCACCTCTTTGCAACAGTGTCAGAATTGAAGTAACTTTCTCTATTATTGTTGGAGTGAAGCAGGGCTGTGTCATAGGTGCAATCCTGTTCATTCAAGTCTATGCTGTCATACTGATGGAGTTTACTTCGAATTTACCAAGAAACTCTTCCAGCTCAATAGGCTATGAGTATCCTCTAGCTCTAGAGGCACATACACAAGAACCCATGCAAATGATTAGGAATCATTTTGTAGGTTCAGCAGAATGTGTTGGTCTGACAACAAGTCTGAGACAGCCAAAATTATGTACCAGCCTACAAACAGCAAACCCTATCCACAACTCAAGATTTTCTTTGGCAACACAGAACTTAAAGTTAGCATGGAGTTCTGCAATCCAGGCAGTACACAGTTCAATAATGCATGGATAAAGAAATAGAAAACACAACAGAAAAGGTTAGCATGGTCTTTGGCAGATTGCAAGAAAAAGAATGATGATAGTGGAGCTCTAAGGTCCATAACCAGTTGTGTGCAACACTCTATATAATAATAATACTTATGGTATTTGCTAAGTGCTTACTATGTGCCAGGCACTGTTCTAAGCGCTGGGGTAGATACAAGATAATTGGGTTGGCCACAGTCCCTGGTCCATACAGGGCTCACAGTCTTAATCCCCATTTTACAGATGAGGAAACTGAAGCCCAGAGAAGTAAAGTGACTTGCCCAAAGCCACACAGCAGACAAGTGGCAGGGCCAGGATTAGAACCCATGACCTTCTGACTCCTAGGCCCATGCTCTGTCCACTAGGCCATGCTGCTATATGCCTGTGAAACATGGATTTACAGCAGATGACACATTCAACTCCTGGAGAAGTTTCCTCAGGGTCATTTCCCAATCAACCAGCCAGCTCTACTCTGAGCTGTGGCACTGGTATATTAATCAGTGATGCTTATTGAGCACTGTAGAGCACTGTACTAAGCACTTAGGAGAGCGCAATACAACAGAATTAGCAGACACACTCTCTGCCCATAATATTGCAAGACAAATTGAAGCAGCACGCACAACAACACAGCTCTTCCATTTTCTCAATCTCTAATAACATGATACTCCCTAGCCCGCTTACATGATACTTTAATATCTGTATTCCCCTGTAAACTGTAAACTCCTCATGGGCAGGAATCATATCTACTAACTCTGTTTTATTGTACTCTCCTGAGAGCTTAGTACCATGCTCTGCCCACAGTAAGCGCTTAGTAAATACTGTTAATTGGATAATGTAAGGACAATATATGATAGCAGAATTCCCAAGCAGCTGCTTTATGGAGAACTGAAATGAGGCACACGTAAGTTGGGATGGCAGAAGAAAATATTTAAAGGCATGGTGAAGCAGTTGGTTAAATCATCTTCATACAATGCGACATAGTGGTCTGTTTAGAGACCACTGCAGCAGAGAGTCATATTTATTGAGTGCTTAATGTGTGCAGACCACTGTATTAAGAGCCTGGGAGAGTACTACATACTAATGTAGTAACAGGCACATTCCCTGCCCACAATAAGCTTACCAATCTGGTGGGCAGAAATAGAGAGAGGGGTTACTCTCCTAGAGCAAAGACTTTGTGAAGATCAGCATGTAAGGAAGCAGAATTGAAAACAGAAACAAGCCCAAGTGGGACAGTCAATCAATCAGTAGTATTTATTATTATTAATTGTGGTATTTGCTAAGCCCTTACTATGTGCCAGGCACTGTAGTAAGTGCTGGGGTAGATACAAGACAATTGGGTTGGACACAGTCTTTGTCCCACATGGGGCTCACAAACTTAATCCCCATTTAACAGATGAGGAAATTGAAGCACAGAGAAGTGAAGTGACTTGCCCAAGGTCACACAGGAGACAAGTGGCAGAGCTGGGATTAGAATTTAGGTCCTATGACTCCCAGGCCCGTGCTCTATCCACTAGGTCATGCTGCTTCTCATCTGCTTTAAAGCAGATTCCATTCCTTACCCGCCTGGGCCCAACACACTTTACTTTGTGTAGAGCACTGTACTAAGCACCAGGAGCAATTTTTGACATAGGGAGAATGGTGGTGTCTCTGTCAGTGATGGGGAAATTTAGAAAGAGGAAAAAGTTAGGAAGGTGAAAAGTGCAGTTTGGGCCATATTATAATTAAGCTGGGTGTGCCTCAAAGGCAGCAAGAAATATGGCATTGCAATCCCTGACCTGTTCTGTTGATCTGTTCTACAATGCAGATTTGGGAATCACCCACATAGCAGTGTATTCCACCTGGAACAGAAAATAAAATACCAACACGTGGCTACTGGGTCTAAACAAAGGGATAAATAGAGAGATCAAACGAAAGTTTGGATCTTTGGCTATCTGGAGAGCAAAGACTGGAAAGGGCAGTATGCAGAGGAGTGTGGTGAAACCATGTAGCTGAGCCTCTGATGTGCAGGGGTTTCCATTTTATGTTCTTCTGTTCTTGTGTTAGTGGAGCTACTTGGAGCCTATATTTGGCATTATTACTAATTACTAATGTACTTTCAGTTTGTAGTAAAATATGTCTTTAAATAAAAATACAAGCAAATCGGGTTGGACACAGTCCCTGTCCCACAAGGGGCTCACAGTCTCAACCCTCATTTTACAGGTGAAGTGACTGAGGCACAGAGAAGTTAAGTGATTTGCCCAAGATCACACAGCAGACAAGTGGCGTAGCAGGAATTAGAACCCATGACCTTCTGGCTCCCAGGCCTGTGCCCTATCGACTACGCCATCTTAACGAGGGAGCAAGTCGAACCTCAGATAAGGTAATTATGTTTCAGTTTTAAAGCTCCGCTTAAGACAGATCTAACCCACTGTTTCGAGTGCCAGTTGTGGAGTGATATTTTTTTTCAAATCATTGGATGGTGACAGCAGTAAATCCTTGTAAAATTGAAATACTCCAGCTGAGGGTATGTCACACATTTTAGTGGGAGGCTAAGGAAGCTGATCTGAAAAATCCTGTGATATGGCCAGTGTGAGGAAACCCTTGGGGTTTTCAAACCAAGGTGAGCCCAGAATGGGGATTACAGTTTAGAGTACAGGCTAAAATGATCACAAATTTTGATTGAACTGCACCGAAGATGCTAAGAAAGGAGACACTGACCAAACAGGGCATGATTTTCTGTTTTATTTTCAAGAACCATCTGGCAGCCATTCTGTAAGACTGTTGCTGTGTTTCCATCTGTTAGATCTCAATGTAACTTGAGTGATAGAGCCATGAGATTCAGGTGCTTTTACAGAAAGTCATTGACTGGCTGTTTATGGCAGCCAGGGAGCTAAAACCAGGAGGTATTATTCTTTAACCCTTGTATGTTGTCCCGTTTTGATTATTGAATTGAGAGTGTGTGAGTTGTGATTTTTTTTTTTTGGATCTAGCCCAGTAAACTAAATGGAAGATGACTTAGAAGTGAAGTGGAAGATGCAAATCACTCAGTCATGTAGGGATAGGTTAAGTGAGAATTTAAAGATGGGTTTCATTATACTATTCACCTGGTTTGAGGATGGCTGCCATGGTTAAATTGTCAGGTAGCTTAGGCTTTTAACTAGAGGTGGTGGGCTTCTCCAGTAAGACATATTGAAGTGCCACTACTGTCGACCATCTAATTATAAGCCATTCAGGGCTTCTTTCATGAAAGAAACTGACTAACCATACTGCCTGCCTGTACTGACCAGTGCACTTGTAAAGAGGATAGCTAGTGAGACACATGTCATCCTTTCAATTAGCATGATACGGGAAGCTGTAATATATCTTCTGTCATCATAACAAATGCAGACACCATTTACGTTCTGTGTAAATTAACATTTAAACACTTGCATAGTTGGATGAGGAATTATGGCATAGTGGAAAAAGCATGAGACTGGGAGTTGGGAGATCTGGGTTAGAACCCCAATTTTGCCATTGGTCTTCTCTGTGCCCATGGGCAAGTCATTTAAATGTCTCTTGGCCTCTGCAAAATGAGGATGAGATTGATTGTGAGTTCGATGTGAGATGGAAACTCTCTGATTTCATAATCTTGTACCTGCCCCAGGATTTCGAACATAGCCAGTGCTTAGTAAATATTGTTATCACTTATAAAATATTTAGAAAAATACCCTCTTTTTCTTTGGATAATCTATTTTTGTAGAATGCATCTGCTTTTTCTGCCTCTTGAATAGAGCTATATATTGTAGAAGAAAAGATAGGTTCTAACTTGTTGAAAACAATAGTATGGCAGCTTTCCAAATCTATAGCACTTGAAGCTGTGGTGGAGATTGTGTTCCATACAAATGTGACTTTCATTAGTTCTATGGTCATTCTTACATAGCTAGTACAGAGGAGGGAAGGTTCAGCAAAATGATTAAAAATAAGAACAATGAATGGGCAATAATAAAACCTGGTCTGGAAGAAATGAAATTTCATATTTTCAAAGAAACAATACAATCACCACTTTCTTTTTAGATGTGATTTTACTGAAATTCCATCCTTTGCTACTCAGTCTGTAATGCCACAATGAATCCTGCAACTTGGTAAAAGAGGAGTAAGTCCAGCAAGTCCTTTTATGTTTGTTTTCTAAATCTATAACGAAGTATTTCAAATTTTAAATCTACTGCTTCTGTTGGTGATGCATTTGGTAATAATGCATAGATTAAATTCTGTAAAGGTATTTATTAGACTTTTATGCAAGAATATGATTCTTTTGGTTTGGTAGGGATGATTGGGTTTATATAAATCTGTAACATTTGAATGCTAATATTTAAAATACTTTGGGGCTCAGTTTTGTGGCCTGGTGCAGATTTAAATCATCAAGCTTCCCTTTAATTATGTTGCAATCACACTTTCATCCTTCCAAATGAAGTGGAGTATGTAATACGTTGGGTGGGTATTTGATAATACATTATCCTTAATTCTCCTTTGGCCATGCCTCATTTCCCAGCTCAGAACTGGTAGAGACCCATGCAGCTTCTCTTCAATCATCATTTCACACATACATTAGGATCAGTCATCACCACAGAGGACCTTACATGGGCAAGATACTTAAGATAGTGCAGTAGTCCAAAAAAAGGTTTCTTACTTCCCAAGAGTAATAATAATAATGATTAACAGTTGTGGTGTATGTTCATTGATTACTATGTGTTATGCTGGGTTAGATACAATATAATCAGGTCAGACACAGTCCCCATCCAACATGGGGTTCTGACTCTAAATTGGAGGGAGAACAGGAATTAAATCCCCATTTTTACAGATGAGGAAACTGAGGCCCAGAGGAGTGAAGTGACTCGCCCAAGGTCACACAGCAGGTGAGTGGCAGAGCCAGGTCCTCTTCCTCTCAGGCCCGTGCTCTTTCCACTGAATCATGGTAGAGGGTGGTAAAACAAGCTCCAGGAGTGCCTTTGCAAAATCCTGAAAGTGACAAATGGGGTGCACATAATGACTTGGGGTTGCCTTGAGGATTCTCCCTTGTTGGATCCCTTTCATCACTGCCAATGTTAATGGAAATATTTTCAATTCATTTCAGTGAAAATGAATTTAATATCTACAGGACAAACTGGGTTCCTTGTGATCAAGTGAAGAAAAATGATGTCATGTTAGGGAGAGAGAGGACAGGTTCACTCTGCAATTATGACTTCAGGGCTCTGAGACCTGTACCGAACCATGGACCTAAGTGGCCACATTCCTCAGAGAGCATTAGGACAGATAGGGAATGTTGGGAAGATTGTGGCAGTTTTTCACAGTTTACCTGGAAATGTGAAATACCTTCAGACTATACAGTAAAGTATTGTAATACTCTTGCTCTTTGAGATGTCCAATAGTTATGTTTCATCGGGTTTTTTTTTCCTATTCTGTCTCATTTTACTCTTGATCTTACCCAATGAATCCATCCTCCCCTTTCCTCACATTAGATTATGAAATCTCTGATGGATGTGACCATGGGACTGTATCTGAATCACTTGTCCATTGACATTTTCCCAGGACTTAGTCCAGTGCTTTGCAAATTATTAGCATTTAATAAATCACTAGATTGTGAAAATTGAGTGTGAATGTTTATAAACATAGTGTTTTTGGTCTCTAAGTAATTCTCTAGATGTTCAGAACAGTGCATGCAGAGGGAGCAGTGACAGCAGGGTACTATATTCCTTCTCCAGTCCCACAGCACTTATGTACCTACCCATATACTCTACTATTTCCCCTATCTGTAATTTGTTTTGATGTCTGCCTCACCCTGTAGACTGTAACCTTCTTGTGGGCCGGGTTCGTGTCCACCTACTCTATTATAGTGTACTTTCCCAAGGACTTTATACAGTGCTCTGCACACAGAGCTCAGTAAATACCATTGATTGATTATCAAGTTGAAGGCCAATTAGGTTGATGTGCTGTGCAACCTTCTACATGTATGTGAAGCCCGATGTTCTGTAAAAAACCTGTCCAACTCCCAGAGCAATTTCAGAACTGTTCACAGAACAGCTGAACAGGATTCCCAAGGAACTTCTGTATGGTAAACTGAGAGGACAGAATAAGCAATTTAAACACAGCTTCAAAACACATGGCAGCACAGTGGACTCTCAAGAGACCACTGTAACCAACAGATCAGCCAGGTGGGTGATAATCAGGAAAGGGTTTGCTCTTCTTGGACAAAGACTTCTCAAAGCTCAGAATTCCAAGAGAAGGCTCAAAAACAGAGACAGTCACTGTGGGGACAAACAGTTTAACACAGCAGGGATCTATTCTGTCATGTAAATAATGCAGAAGGGAGTGTTGGTATCACATCTGTATTTTCAGCCAAACAACCACTGCTATATGGTTGTACACAACTGTGTGAGTCTAAACATATATCCTGGAGCATAAAAGTATGCACATTTTACACTGAAGGGAGAATGTTGTTAATTAAAACTCAATTTAGTGCATTAAAGCCAGAAATGGTCTTTAATAGGAATGAACTGAAAATCTCCATGGACTTTTTTTATGTACACATATGAATGTTACCCATTTCAGTGTACATTCTTGTGTTGTCTTATTCTCCTTTTTCCTCTGCTAGTCCTAGTATTTTCCATAATAACAAGACTTTATATCCATATTTCCTTATTTGACCTTCTTGTGGCCCATTAAAACTAAATACTGAAATGTCACGTCTACCTGTAAATTTGATGCTGTTTAATTGGCAGCACAATGCATGCTAAGTGGCAGATATTTTAAATGATGCATAAACCATTCTGGGAGACTTTATTTTTTTCATTTTTTACCAATAAATACTGCCTAAATGCTTGGTATTTCCAATGTCATGCCACTTTTTCCTGTTCTTAAAAAATACAATTAACAAATGATACTGCAATAAAAATATCCTGAAAGGAAAAGAATCATTAGGGTACCTTGATCATTTAATAGGTGGACTGACTGAATAATTAGAAGCATCTGAGTAACCCACTGGCATTGGAAAAACGATTCAGTTTGAAACTAATCCAGTATGCTAAACAGTATTTAACATTTTCAGCAAATTGATCTCACTATAATATTTAGAAGATGCTTGAGAGAAGTCTTATTAAAAAAAACCCTTGAACATGTGCTAATTTACTTCACTGTTTTGACATTCTGCTACTAATTTTGCATTTGCCCTGAAATGTTAATTACCAAGTATTTAACAGGGTTAATTGGAAGGGAGAATTGTGGAATGTTGATTTTTTTGTTGGTTTGGGATTCTGCATTTTGAATTTTTCATTCTATTGAACACAATTAGCCGCATTGTCCTCTTATACCTTTGATCCAGCCTTTGTTGAAACAGGAGGCTTGCTTTTGCTTTGTGCAAATACAAAAATTGGGAACATTAAAATCACGTAAAGGCCAATTGAAGTCTTTCAAATTAGGAAGACACATTTACTTGTGCCTTTACTTGAGCCAAAATTACTCAATTATAAGACAAATTATAAGAAAACAAAAATAAGGCATGATAGGAAGGCATTTGGTGTTCCATTAGTCTGTAACAGAACTTCAACAAAGACTGATTATTTGCAGTGCATGAACAGCTTTTTCCTGCACTGTAATAATAATAATAATAATGTTGGTATTTGTTAAGCGCTTACTATGTGCCGAGCACTGTTCTAAGCGCTGGGGGAGATACAGGGTAATCAGGTTGTCCCACGTGAGGCTCACAGTTAATCCCCATTTTACAGATGAGGAAACTGAGGCACAGAGAAGTGAAGTGACTTGCCCACAGTCACACAGCTGACAAGTGGCAGAGCCAGGAGTCCAACTCATGACCTCTGACTCCGAAGCCCAGGCTCTTTTCCACTGAGCCACACTGCTTCAAAATATGAGCTGGAGGTGCCCTGATTCAGGCTGGTGCATGACTATAGATTTAAAAGACAATGCTAGTTTTCCAGGTTTCCTTCATCTGTAAAGCAGCCATCTTCCTCATCAAAAGCATTACTGATGACTATTCTGAGCAGAGCATTATATTAGGTTGGTCGATCAATCAGTCAGAGGGGCAAAAATCACTTGGTTGTGAATTTGAAATGGATTATGTATTTGCTTTATCAAATTCAACTGGGAAGTGCCCATCACACCCTAATCAATCAATGGTATTTATCCCCATTCTCGAAAGATTCTTGGACCCTCCGTGATGGGAGGGGGCTCATAAGAGGAGGGATTTGCAAAGAGTCAATACCTTTCATCTCTTCCCCTCCCTGTTCTCTTCCTGTCTCCCTCCCCCCACCCCTTGCTGACAGGGTAGTATGGGTGAGGGGTAGAACAGCGGGGGACTTGGGACAGTGAGGTATGCAACAGTAATTAGGGGATATAATTTGTTGCAGGGGGCTAGCATCATGGACATGAGGTCATGAAGACAATCTAATTTGTCTAGAAAGTGTTTGAAGAGAAAATTACTGAGGTTCCTATACCTACAAAAGTTGATCCTCTGATGGGTAATAAATTGTATTAATGGAGCCTCTAGTGTGTGTAGAAGGCTGTACTAAGCTACTAAGTGGTTGGGAGAATACAATAAAGGGAAAAGACACAGTCCCTGCCTTTGGGGAGCTTTTAATCATCTGACCTCAAGGAGACACAAAGTAATTTACAGATAGGAGGAAGAAGAGAATGGAAAACTGGCTGGATGATTAAGTACAAAGGGGGAAAATGGATACAAATTGCAAAAATTACAATACCCATTCTCTGTTTTTGCTCTTTTGCATAACCTGTATTTTTATGTGAAATAAAATTATAAAGGAGGTGGGCAACTGAAGGGAAGTTCATTATACCACCTACAGAATACCACAGTTGCCAGTTCATTCTTTTGCACTTGTATGTATATCAGAAGCAGCAAATATATTAATGACATAAATATTCTTCAGAATGTGACTATTCCCTAACCATAGTTCATAATATTTGGTTGTTATGCTCGTTTTCTTTTCCTTTCCTGCTTTGGAAATTTGTTAATTTTCTCTTGACTGACAGAGGAAATTTGAATGTGCCCCTCTTGTTTATTATATGCCTAACAGGTAGACTTTCAAAGCCAGTTCTGTAAGAGACTGTCATTATTTTCACATCTTGCAAAAAACTAAAGCACTTTTAAAGCCAGATTTCCTCCTCCTTGGGCTTTTCAAATAAATTAGCAGTTCTCTTAAATGGGCATTAACGTTGAAGAGGCTGAAAAAGTAAGAGCATGAATGTGTCCCTATTGTTTATTATGTGCCTAACATGTAAACTTTCAAAGCCAGTTATGTAAGAAATTGTCATTATTTTCACATCTTGCAAAAAACTAAAACACTTTTAAAGCCAGATTTCTCCCTTCTTGGGCTTTTCAAATAAATTACAAGTTCTCTTAAATGGGCACTAACATTGAAGGGGCTGAAAAAGTAAGAGGGTTTCCTAGTAAAAGAAAAAGTTATTTTGTGGAGTATTTAAATAACTGTCCAAAATTGGTCTTCATAAATTTTCTGCAGGGTAAAGATTAGGCATTTGAATACATTGACCATTCAGTAATGAGATTCAGTTTGTGACAGCCTGAATGGAGTCATTCTGTAAAGTAAGTGTATGCCAGTCTTTCTTAACAAAATATCTGAATTTTTCTTCTAGTTTTTGAAATGGTTTCAATTTGATTCATTTCCTTCTAAGAAATGCAGGCCATTGAAATTAACGGGCTGTCCTGGGGCTGGAAAATACCTGACCTATTTGTGAGTATCTGGGGAGAACTATATTGTTGTAACCCTTCAAGAAGGCCTGGTTCTAAAGGGCAATATTTCAGAGAGTTATACTGGTTAGAGCTAGCAGATGCAGTGATGTCATTTCAGAGTAGAAGTAATTCAAGAAAGGACCAATTAGAAAAGACCAGGTTGGATACAGAAAATGGTTTGGCTGGGCTAGGAAAATTGAATGTTCTCATTGTGAAAGAGCGAGCTGACCATCTTACGCTGCAGAAAATTGAGGACTGGCTAGTCAGTGAATTGACAAATGGTACTGTGGTCCCCTACTGCTCAGTGAGCTCTCCTGGAGAGGCCTCCCCTCTTCCAAGTGAGTCCACTTGAGCATTGAATTTCCAGTCAGGCCTTACTTAGGCTCTGGCCTTCACATCTGTCCAGAGGCATGAGGAGTCAAAGTAGTAGCAGCAGCAGCAACAGTAGTAGTAGAGAAGCAGCATGGCTCAGTGGAAAGAGCCCGGGCTTGGGAGTCAGAGGTCATGGGTTTGAATCCCAGATCTGCCACTTGCCAGCTGTGTGACTGTGGGCAAGTCACTTCACTTCTCTGTGCCTCAGTTACTTCATCTGTAAAATGGTGATTAAGACTGTGAGCCTCATGTGGGACAACCTGATTACCCTGTATCCACCCCAGCACTTAGAACAGTGCTCTGCGCATAGTAAGCGCTTAACAAAAACCAACATTATTATTATTATTATTATCGGTTAGACTGTGAGCCCGTCATTGGGCAGGGATTGTCTCTATCTGTTGACGAATTGTAAATTCCAAGCACTTAGTACAGTGCTCTGCACATAGTGCTCAATAAATACTATTAAATGAATATTTCTTCAACAGCAGCCTGGCGTAGTGGATAGCGCACAGGTTTGGGATTCAGAAGGACCTGGATTCTAATCCTGACCCCACTACTTTTCTGCTGGGGGACCTTGGGCATGTCACTTAGCTCCTCTTTGTCTCAGTTACCTCATCTGTAAAATGGGGATTAAGACTGTGAGCCCTACGTGGGGCATAGACTGTGTCCAAACTGATTAACTTGTATTTATCCCAGCACTTAGTACAGTGCCTGGCACATAGTGCTTAACAAATACCACCATTATTATTATTGAACATCAGTGAGGGTCACTGTGCTGAACTAATCACTTAGGAAGTACAAAACAAGCAAGTGATACCTTCCCTGCACACAAGGAGCTTACACTCTGAGGGAGACAGACACAAATATTTACAAATAGAATAATGAAAGCAATTGTACAATTGAATAACATATATACACAAATGATCAGGATGGGTATAAATATGTGCATAGGTATTGGAGATTGATGGTGAGTGTGCTGTGCTGGGAATAAATTGTGGAAGGCTTGTGGAGGAACAGTATTTTAGGAGAGCATCGAATGTGGGGAGAGCTATGGTCTGTCACTTTGGTGAGGGAAGAAGTTTCAGGCTGGGGGGACAACAAGGGAACAGAGTCAGGAAAGGTGAAAGCAAGGTACAGTTAGGTTTCCTTAAGAAGAATGAAGAAAGCAAGCTAGAAAGCTAGAAAGCTATAGGCAAGCAGAACAGATATGTAGGAAGGGGTGAGTTGGTGGAGAGACTTGGAGCCAATTGTGAGGAGTTTTTGCTTGATGTGGAAGGACCTGGGAAGCCAGTGGAGGATTTTGAGGAACAGAGGGATATGTGCTGAGCTGCACTTAGAAAGATGCTCCTTGCATCCCCATGTAGTATAGATTAGAAAGAGATAAGTCAGAGGTAAGGAGGCCAGAGGTAGAGAGGCCAGCAAGGAGGCTGATTCTGTGGTCTAGCTGCTAAATTCTATTTACTTCTATTTATCAAGTAAATTTATCAAGTAAATTCTATTTACTTGATTCTATTTATTGCTATTGTTCTTGTCTGTCCGTCTCCCCCGATTAGACTGTAAACCCGTCAAAGGGCAGGGACTGTCTCTATCTGTTACCGATTTGTACATTCCAAGTGCTTAGTACAGTGCTCTGCACATAGTATGTGCTCAATAAATACTTTGGAATGAATGAATGAATGAATAAATAAATAAATAAATAAATAAATAAATAAATAGACTACATCTTGAACTAGCTGTTCGGATGGAGAAGAAGGGGTATTATTTGGGAGATATTTTATAAGAAAAAAACAGCAGGATTTAGCAGTGGGCTGAATATGAGAATTGAAAGACAACAAAGTTGCAGGCTTTGGGGACAGAGATGGGATGGTTAGGAGGAGATTTGGGCCTGGGGAGAGAGGGGTGATGAGTAATTCCATTTAAGACATATTGAATTTGAGGTATTAATAGAAGCAGTGTTGCCTAGAAGATAGAGCACAGGCCTGGGAGTTAGAAGGACCTGGTTGTAATCCTGGCTCTGACACCTGTCTGCTGTGTAACCTTGAGAAAGTCACTTAACTTCTCTGTGCCTCAGTTACCTCATCTGTAAAATGGGGACTAATGCAGTGAGCCCCATTTGGGACAAGGACTGTGTCCAATCTGATTAGCTTGTATCTACCCCAAACCTTAGTACAGTGCTTGGCACATAGGGTTAAGTAGGAGTCCAGGAGAAGAATAAAACCTTCAGATAGGTGGGGAAAGAGAACAGTTTTTTGTTGGGACTTTTTTTTTTGCAGTGGAGGGGATGTGGTGGTGGAGGTTAGGAGGTTGAGGTCAGAAGAGTAAATGATTAGACCTGAGAGAATGACTTGTGATGATGAGATACAGCGCATGTTCAAGTTGGTATATGGGTGAAGTGCAGTGGGAGCAGGAGGTCAGCAGAGTTTGAAAAAGCTGGTGAATTTTGAAGTCTGACTTTACTGCCAACTTCTGAGACAGTAATTTTCTCAGTCAAAGCCATGAAAAAGTGAAACCACACAGACCTGGTGACATTCCTGCAGAAATCTAAAAGCAAGGAGGGGAGCTAGTCCTTAGACATCTGCATGAGCTTTTCCTCAACATATGAACATGGAAAACTGCCACAAGACACCTAAAACCCCACCATAATCACCATCTTCAGCAAGACAGAAGAAAGAGGTATATACCTGTTTTCTAGTGCAGGCACGATTCTAGCCCAAATGCTTCTGAACAAAAAATGAAGGAACTTATTCAACTGTCTACTAATTGAATCATAGAGTAACTTCAGACCAATATTTAGCCCCAAAGATAGGCTCTTCTCAATACAACGGATACAGGTAAAGTACAGAGAGCAACACAAGACCTTTGTACTGGGTTTCTGGTCCCTGATAAGCAGTGTGGCTCAGTGGAAAGAGCATGGGCTTGGGAGTCAGAGGTCATGGGTTCTAATGCCAGCTCCTCCACTTGTCAGCTGTGTGACTTTGGGCAAGTCACTTAACTTCTCTGTGCCAAAGTTTACCTCATCTGTAAAATGGGGATTAAGACTGTGAGCCCCATGTGGGACAATCTGATTACCTTGTATCCTTTCCAGTGCTTAGAACAGTGCTTTGCACATAGTAAGCGCTTAACAAATACCATTATTATTATTATCCAATAGTGGAACTGAAAAAAAAGTAGAATCACTGCAGATTTGCAAGGATAGCTAGTACTGAACTGCCTATTATACTAGCAATGCAAACAGTGGTGACAACTTTTTATTTCAATCACATCTCATTATTGCAGGATACTGAAACAGCCATAAGTAGGGAAATTCCTGCTGGGGCTATCAAGTTAACAGTGAACTTTTTGACTGAAGAATCACCTATGATGTTTTATGTGATGGATAGGCTCAGCAGGAATCCTGAAATGTAGCTGAATAACATGGGCAACTAAATCCACAGATTATCAAGGCAGTTACCTTGGCAACTGCCTACTCTTCTGTGGTGTCACATAAAATTATTTTGTGCACCTCAGAACGTGCTCCATCCTTGCATCCACTGTTCCAGTGATAACACAACCGATGGGGAAGATAGAGTGAAAATGATGCTGTACAAACCACGAGCACCATAATCAATTCCTTCATGCAAGTTCTTGGGCCCAAAGGCTTTGGGGTTGGACTGAGGCTCTTCTGTTACTTGTGATCAGAGACTCCATCATTATCATCAGTGTAGGAGTAAAAGGAAGAAAGGGCTTATGGGGGAAGCCTAGAGAAAAGATCTTGGGAGTTGGACGTAGACTTCAAAGAGCCATTGGGTCAGAATATTCTGTTTGGGGTCTTTTGAGTTCAACTAAGAAACGTTTAGCTCTTTTCAGTCTTCCTTGGAAGCTCTTAGGTCTTAATGGAACCAGAGATTATTAAGTGAGCCCGGCAGTCGATCTCAAAATACTGAGGGGGCAAAAACTATGACTTCACCCCCTCAGATGGAAACCCATGGAGTTAATCATCAGGATGCCTTAATTTCAAGCTGCTGGAAAATGAGGACGCCTGCTAAGACCTCCAAGACCATGTAACAGCAGCCGCATTGGAACAAGGAAGCTCACCGTGTGGATGTGGGAGTAGGAAGAGGTGCACCCTTCTGTTGGTTCAATTATTGAAATTGAATCTACAGTGCTAAATGTTAGCTTTTGTTAGGTATAGCTTCCTTTCTAGGTTTTGAGGTTTTTTGAGGCTGGATAAGGTTTATCATTTTTCTCTGTACATTCTCCCAAATAAATATTTTTTGATTAAGATGATTTTGACCCAAGAATAACTGTAAAAACACCTGGGTTGTTTTTCAAATACTATCTGCCAGGCATGATCATGGGAAAAAAGTGACATCCCCAAATTTGGTTTGACCAAAAATGACTCATAGGGAAAGATCTATTTACAGCAAAACAAGCAATGAATCATCAACACCTTGCAGCTCCTCATAACCATGACAAAACTGAGTGAGACCTCTAAAGGTCAGCAATGTGAGATGTTCTTTAGCTTAGCTATAGAAGCACCTATGGTATTTCAATACCCTGAATCGTCAGCAGTATCCTTTTGCACAAATTATAAGCTCCCTGAGGGCAGGGATCATGTCTACCAACTGTATTTTACTATCTCTAGGGTTTAGCATAGTGCTTGGTACAAAACAAGCACTTAATGAATACCTCTGATTGAAGACTATCACCAACCCTGCATGCTGCAGATTGCTGCATGGTTTCAGACCTAAGTGATGTACAGTACTATCTGTGCAGCATGACAGTGCAAAAGAGCAAGGAGCAATCCCATTTTTAAAAAATCATTCTACATAATCAGTAAATCAGAACTGTGACAACAATGAAGCAAATTTTGCTGTCTGGAGACGATGACCTAGTTCCTAAGGTTACTACACAAAAGGGTGGCCTGTTGGGTCAAAAGTTGAGCAGAGCTATCTGACCCTTCCCTGTAATACCCCGGTTGGACTTCACTTGACTTGTGCATTGGATTTAATCCTGTTCAGCGTATTTTATGCTAAACAGGGACCAGAAGTTGGTATTAGATTAGAATCTTCCTCTGATCTATTGGAAAACTCATTTGATTCCAACAGGTTATGAGTATCTTCAATTTTCTGTATCATCCAGCTGTTGATACTGATCTAAGTGCTGGGGTAGATACAAGCTAATCAGGTTGGACACAGTCCTTGTCCCACATGAGGCTCACAGTCTTAATTTCCATTTTACAGATGAGATAACTGAGGCACAGAGATGTTAAGTGACTTGCCCAAGGTCACACAGCAGACAAATGGCAGATCCAGGATTAGAACCCAGGTCCTTTGGATTTCCAGGTCCATGTTCTTTACATTAAGCCATGCTGCTTCTCTAGCCAGCACAGGGCTATAGACTTACAATAAGTTTTAAGAAGACTGAGCTCTACACAGACAGTATATATTAGATTATGTCTCCCTGAGTTGCTTATTGCTAGATATGGAAATATCTTGAAATCTCTTTAAGGACTGAAATCATCTCTACCAACTCTATTGTATTGTAGTACCTTGCTCTGCTCCAAGTAAGTGCTCAATAAATACCACTGATTGATTATCCAATGATGTATTTGCCTCAGCTGATTACAGGCAGGGAGAGGATCAGTAGTCTGGGAAACAAAGAGGGGGAAACAAAGAGACATTTAGGCTCAAGTTCCCTTTGATTTTCAGAAAAGTAAATCGAGTTACATAAAATGAACAGAATCCATACTGAATCACTCTTTTTCAGTAAAACAAAGGCAAAATAAAGAATGAGGGACATAAAAGAATCAATAGGCCACTTCTAGATTTCCTTGCAGTGTCACTGACCAACAGTGAACAAGCCCCTATCTTATTCTCATGATTGTTAGAAACCTCAAGAGCCTCTGAGCATACTGACTTTCCTTGACTGGATGTGGGGCCTCACATAAATGGATGAATTTGAGAGGCAATACACTTTCTTCAAGCTTTGTAAATCTTTTTTCCTTCATGCATTTTAGACTCAAGCTCTAGTTTCAAACTTTATTTTTTTCTGAAAGGATTCTGGAAACTATACCATAGTTAGAATTTGGTTCCTAACCGTCATTATGTAGGGTGAATAATTTGGGGAGCAAGTGCTTATTTGCTGGAACGTGTAATGGCACCAATGACAGCTGAGGAAAGAGTTTGAGAGGCATAGTCACTCTCTGGTGTGGTCTGAAGTCAAAATTTTTAAACAATTTTGGAATCATGTCTTCACCCAGTTGCACATGTACAGATGATTTACAATTAGAATCTTGTAAGCTCTTATATTGACTGATTTCTTTTTCTTCATTACTATTGTCTTGCAATATTACAATTCTACTACAGTATGTAGAACAGGATGTTGAGAACTAATTGGATAATTATATGAACCTAGCAATTAAAACTATAGCCTCCATATCACTATGACTATTTTATTAATTTTCAGTTTGAAGTGAAAATAACTTACAAAGGATCTTTTCTGGGGGTTAACCAGCAAAACGATAAACTTGATTAAATTATTCATGATATTTAACAAATGATCTTAATATCTTATGTTGAACACTTCCTATTTATTTTAAAATATAATTCTCTATATGAATTACTTTTTATTTTAGAGAAGAAAAAGGGCTATATGTCATCAATTAAAATATCTAAATTGAGAGCACATAACTCCTTATTTACCTTATAGGAAAGACACTCTGGAAAAGCATTTTCATTGTAAATTGTGTTTGTCTCCTAACAGCTAATTGTAATGATTCTTACCATTAATTTCTGAAGTAGTTTTTTAATACAATTGTCTATCTTATCTGTCTGTGTAAATGCATAATTTAACACTAGAAAGAGATTCCTGCTATTTGGGGCATGAACAAAAATAGTTTTCTGTGGCTCCCAGGGGTAATCTCCCATCCACACACTCAATGGGTGTCACCCTGATTTCCATCAGTGTCTCGGGAAACACAAAAGTCACTTATCAAAAATAGCTTACAGTCATTGTTATAGTGACTAGGAAAAAGATCAGTTGGTGAGAAACCTGAACTGGAAGTCACAGAACTTGTTTCTTAGGCTCTGCTCACACTGAATGCTTGCAGTAGATGTCTTTGACCTCTCAGTGCCTTATCTGTAGACTGGTGCCAATAAGGTATGACATTTGCTAGAACTTGCTAGCATCATAGGAGATTGGATTAGATTTGACAAATTGGAAAAATGGTCCAGAGGGAAAAGTACGAGTGACTGCACAGTGTGTATTTCAGCTTTCTAAAAAGTGTTCATGCCTGCCATCTCAAACACTCTGAGTTAGTTTTAAGAAAAAGGTATAAAATTGTCTTTCTGGATCATTTAAGTACAGTGTACCCCACGATAGAATTGGATTTTGTTCCTTGAAAATGTGGTTGCATCGTGGGGTTTGTTTTCCCATATGCATATGTTTTATAAATTAAGATCCATAGCAGAACCTCTGGAAAAGTAATTTTGTATTTATGTACTATATACTGTTATGGATAAGCTGCACTGAACTATTATTTAATTTTATTAAAGTAAATTCAAAGAATAACAACACAGTGTGAGATGAATGAGTTGGAAACTATGCCCAAAATAGAAGAGACTCATAGAGCTGCATTGGATTGACAAATTTATCTGCAGTGTCCTGTCTGCTTAATGAATGCCTCAAACCCCATTTTGTGCTCGAGCACCATCTTCCTCATGCCAAACATATGGAAAACATCCTGGATCACAATTTAAACCGAGGCATCTGATCAACCATATTATAGTGCAGCAGAAGGACCTCATGGATATGTGGGCAAGGAATGTGTCTACCAACTCTGTTGTATTCTCCCATGTGCTTAGTATAGTGCTCTGCACTCAGTAAGTGCTCAATAAATACCATAGATTGATTGACTGATGTATAGATCACAACAGACATGATTACAACAGAATGCTGAACCAGACCATAGTCTGATATGCTCTAAACTCACACTGAGTAGAGATTTCGTGCAAGGTAAACCTTCACGAAACCAAGAACTTTTACACATCCTACCCTAGGATAAGCCATCAAACAATACTAGTTAAATCCTTAAAAAAGAAGTGCAGAGAAAAGTTTTACACCATGTTTATTGGTCTGACGAAAGCATTCGATGCCATGAACAGACCGGAAACTGGTCCCATTTCTTTTTTGTACTGGGAGATGTGGTTTGAATTGGCTAGTGTATCTGGAAACTGTTAAGCCAATTTGGCCATCCTAGGAATCACCAGTATTTTTAGTTTACTCCAAGACAGGATGATTGGGGAAACAGCATGGCCTAATCACAGTCTTGGGAGTCAGAGGACCTGTGTTCTAATCCCGACTCTGCCACGAGTCTGCTGTGTGACCTTGGGCAAATCACTTAACTTCTCTGTGCCTCAGTTACCTCATTTATAAAATGTGGATTAAATCCTACTCCCTCCTACTTAGATTTGTGAACCCTATTTGGGACAGGGTCTGTGTCCAACCTGATTATCTCGTATCTACCTCAATACTTAGCTCAGTGCCTAGAACATAGTAAGTGCTGAACATGTACTGGTTAAAAAAACGGCTGAGTGAGAATTGAAGGAGTCTGGTCTGATTTTCTTTTCCAACCACTGAAGAAATGAAGCAGGATTCTATGGTAGGTTCAGTTCTGCTCAGTCTACTCTGTGTCACCACATTGAGAAGGTGCAGTGAGAAATCCTCAAACTGGAGTCAAAATATACTTTCTTTTGACTGAGCAACACTTTCAGCTCAACAGACTTTGAGAATCTTTAAGTGTCTTTGAGACAGTGGTTTAGGAACTGCTATATGCAGTTGGCTGCAATCCAGAGGCACACATAAGATAAGAAAATGATTTTCAATCACTCTGTAGACATAGTACAGTGCTATGGTCTGAATACTCTGAAGACAACAGAAGTCATGTACCAGCCTACACCTGGGAAACCCATACACAATCCAAAGGTTTTCAGCAGCAGCACGGAGTTTAATGCAGTCACCAAATTCTTCTACCCAGATATAGCAGTGCCCCAGAATCCAATCATAATCTGTTCCTTGAAAATGTGGATATATTGTCAACAGGCATATTATGAGGTGTGTTTTCTCATAGACCGAACTTCAATTAGGTTCTGTTCTAGAACAAGCCCTGATACAACATCAGAGGCCTACAGGTAATTTTAAAAAGTTACACTATGGATCACTCTCTGCCACCTCCTTCACCTCATCCTTTCCCCCTCCACTATTCTAAGGGTTTTCTTGACCCCTGTATACATCAAATATGGCTCCCTCTTTCTTTGTCTCCCAAGCCCTTCTCCACCCCACCAAATATTTGTTTCTGGCATAAAGCAAGGACTTCCATGACTCCTATTCAAGCTGCATGCTGTGGCCACTGCTGGTAAGAGTGGGAAAGGAAAATTACTGTGATTCCGGTAGCTAGATCCCTGAGTCCTGGCCCCATCTTATTGCCCCAAATGACGGGGAGCTGATTCAGTTTGACCCAGTCAGGTCCCTTAATTCTTCTCTCTGTAGGTTTCAAGTTCCCCTGTGTCCTTGCTCTAGTTACCTGTCATCTTTCATTGCCATGGAGACCAGGCATCGCTTCAGCCTGGAGGTGTTTCCAGCTGCAGAGGAAACTGTGACTTGGGAACAAAAACAGTGTTAGAGATCCCCTCCCACAGCTTCTGGCTGCAAGTAATTAATGGGAAGTGGGTGGAGGGGATGAGCTGCATAGGGTTGTCACTCCTTCCCAAACAAAGACTTGAAACCCAGCTTCTCTGGCTCCACTGAGGTCTCAAGAGAAGGGCAGCACAGAATTGGGGTGCTATAGAAAAGGCTACTTAAGGTCTCTACCCTTTCCATCTGGCCCCATCTGTGCCACCTTCCTCCACTACCCCAGTTGAAGTACAGAAGCTAAGCTTCAAGTCTGGGATAAGGGAGCAGTGGAGTGAAGGGAGGGAGGGCTGAGAAGTGCATTGATTTCCCTGAAGTGATTGGATATACTGTTGGGTGGTGTTCGTGGATACTGGATTGTGCCAGCCATTAGTGCATGATGTATCTCTGGATTTTACATAGTATGATCACAGTTTGGTGACCCCCATTCACTTCTAATAATACACCAATAGGAAAAAAAAAAGATTGAAATCCAAATGAAAAGGCCAGTATGACCTTTGGAAGACTGCCAGGCAGAGTGGGATATACCAAGTTGAAGGTCTACAGTGTTGTTGTAGCTGTGAGACCTGGACCTACTACAGCAGTCATATTCAGCTTCTGGAGCAGTTTCACCAGTTTCATCTTTGAACCACACTCAGTGTCAAATGGCAGGCATGGTAATCAATGAGGTTCTAAAACAGAGTCAGATCACCAGCCTGCTCACAGTATGTTCACAGCAGCAGAACTCTGCTCCCTGGGATATCTGAGGGGAATGGATGAGAGCAGGATATCCAAGCAGCTGCTGAATGGGGAACTGAAAGGCAGAAGAAACATTTTAAAGAAACTGTGATGTGTCAAACAATGCGATATAGCAATGGACTTCTGTGAAATCTTTGCAACAGATAAGACTGGAGTGCAGAAGTTGGAAAGGAGCTGCTGTTCTACTTTAAAGGCTTCATGAGCCTGGGATGTAAGGAGGAACAGTCAAAAACAGAGATAGGCCTTGTTGTGGGATAAACTCACTAATAAAATGAGGATCAATCCTTATTTATAAACAATATGGGAGACAAAGTTGATCCACTTTGGTCTTTTCAGTCATATTAACACTTGTGTATAGGCCTCGCCCTCCCATCTCCTTAAAAAAAAATGGCTAGCTGCTTTTCCACCTGGATCTGTATCCTCTAAGCACTTTGATACTCACCCCCACCCCCACCCCGGACAGCACTTATTTACATCTCCTCATACTCTGTTGCTTCCTTTACCTTTAATTTATTTTAATATCTATCTCCCCTACTAGACTGTAAACTCCTTTAGGGCAGGGATCATGTCTATCAACTCTCTTTTAAAAATAATTACCAATCAAGTACATTATTATTAAGTAGAACTGCAGTATTATTAAATAGAATAGTAGGAAATATATTGGATTAAGTTAGTTCTGTTCACCAATTCCCTGCAGATGGTGTTAGTGAGTGGGACTCCTACTATGGGAACAACGACAGTGGTGCATGATGCGGAGGGGAAAAAGGCAAAAGGAAACTGTGATAGGCAAAAAGGTAGACATAGTAGAGAGAGACAGCTATTCACACTCTCACAAACAAAAAAACACATTCACCAAGATGGTGTCTGTTTTCTCCTTAATCATATAAAAGAAACAGAGCAGACAGTGCCTCTCTCCAACCCTTGCCAAGCTCCCTGCTATTACTGCTGCTGTTGTTCTGGGCTCTATTATCTGGCTGGAGAATTAACTGCAGAGTCACAGTCTAGACCCCTGAAAACTTTGGGGTGCAGTTCCCAGCACAAGCCACGGTGGCTGCTTTTCCTCCAGCTCAAAGGACCAGCAGTCTCCTGGGAAAGGAGACTCTAAGAGACTCTAACACAGACTTCAGCTCCTCCAATCTGCATGCGGCAGAAGCGGGGTTCAGGGAATTTGGTGCTCAGACATGGGATCTCCTTTTTGGTTCTGGCTGTTGTAGAGAGGTGTGATATGTGCATGTAGTTAACTATTTCAAATCCATATTTCTCAGAGGAGTTCTATTTCTACAGAAGAGGTGAAACCCAGGTTACAATTCTGATTTGTTCATCAAAAATATTAGATACCACCAAAGAGATCATTCTAATCAGATGGGAGATCATTATTCAAAAATAGTGCCTCCTCTGGGACCAAAAGCTTTAGGACATTGGTAGAAAAAGCAGAAAGGGTAAAGAGAAGGACAGGAACAAAGGATCTCTAAAGAAAGGTAAAAGGTGAAGAGAAGGAACTAGGGTTGTATAGTTTGTAAAGGAGAGGAGTGAGGGGTTGCTTCAATCAGTTTAAAATTATGGTATGGAAAAGGATGACCAGCTGTTCCCCAATTTCCCTTGAGGATAGATTGAAAGGGAATAGGATTACATTGCAGCAAGAGGTTTTAAGTCAGGCACCCGAACAAACATTAGCTGTCAGAGTAACTAGGTTCTGGAATATGTTATTGAGAAAGATTGTAGAATATTCTTCCCTGGTGAGCTATAAGATTATAGTAAACAGCTGGGGTGGCTGATTTAGATGCCATTCTTCTTAGAGGTAGGGAGATGAACCAGATTATTACTGGGAGTCCCTTCCCACCGAATGATCCTAAGAATATCTACCCCAGCTCCTGCCACTTGAGGAATAATTTCTTGAGGAATAATAAGGTCATGTCTCTAAGACAGTTTTAAATTTATAAAGGAAAACACCAAGTATATACACTAAATAGTATAAATTATGTGTTCTACTATTTAGATGATCTTGCTAAGAGTCTTATTTACTCTAAATGGGAAGAAAAATGTTTGTCCTTTGAATGAGTGAGCATTATTTTATAACAGGCATCTGTGATGTACAGAATTTAATATAGCTTGAACACCATATCAAACGCCCCATCAAGGTAGTCCCGCACATATTTTAAAGGCAAAGATCCTTTCTAACTTGGATTTGAGCCAGGGAGTCTTCATAATATCTTTATATTTGCTCTTAGTTGGAAATTATGGAGGCTCTTGGACTGTTGCCATATGAAGATAAGTATTTTTGCATATGCTATGTTGCCTCCCTGTGAAGATCTTTTATTTCCCTTGCTCCTATGAGCTTAATGGGGCCTCATGTGCCTAAAAAGAAGAGAAGCAAAAGTGTATATCTTAAATTTTACTCATCTTATCTCTGCTCTACTGTTATTTGGAGTAGGTTCTGTTTTTTGCATCATTAATAAAATTACACATCCAATTCTAGTATTGATGTCATGCACATCAATGACACATCCAGGGTTCTAATACTGGCTCCTCCACTTGTCTGCTCTGTGACCTTGAGCAAATCACTTAATTTCTATGTCCGTCAATTTCCTCATTTGTTAGAACAGTGCTTGGCACATAATAAGCGCTTAACAAATGCCATCATCATTATTATTATTACTAACAAGAGTTCTCCCGCCTACTGAGACTGGGCTCCCCATGTGGGACAAGGAACTGTGTCTGATCTGATTATCTTATATCTACCCTAACACTGTGAAGAGTGTTTGCCGTATAGTAAGTGCTAAACAAGTACTATTATTATTACTACTACTATTACTAGTAATAGTAACTACTCTCTACCCAGGGAGTATTTTGTCTCCATTAGTAGAAACAGAATGTTGGAGCCTGCAAACCGTAGTCATTCAGGACCAGGGAACTGATAATTGCAGTCTGTGAGGACCTGGCACTTTACCAGGATCTCATACACCCCTCTATCTGCCCATCACATCCCTGTCCTCCAAATCCACCCCACCCCCACCCCATATTCAGCAATGCACCCTGACATCTCACTCCTATCAAACCTATTTCCATCCCTCACACCCGATCCTTCCCACAATTCCATCTAAATACGGTTTGTGGAATCCCCATTCCATTATGGACATGCTCCCCTTCATCCTTGACCTGTTCCTGATCCAGTCATTCCTTCTCCTTACTTTCACCAAGATTTGGATTTCTCCTGATGGCACTATCTCCCCAACAACTCTTTTCTGAAGGGCTCTCATCTCTACTCACTCCGCCACCCTCCCCCCAGCTCTCAAAGAAAAGTAGAAGCAATGGTCTGCTCTTCTCCCCTCAATGCAGGAGTCCCTTTGAAACCCACATAATCCTAATCTACCGGCCATGACAATTAGTTACTTTCATCTAGATCCCCCTCCCAACCCCATCTCTCCAGTTTTCTGAGTGATTTTGACACCTTTCACACCTTCCTTCTTTCCATGGCCTAGTGGAAAGAGCACAGGCCTGGGAGTCAGAAGACCTGGGTTCTAATCCTGGCTCTGCCAGTTGCTTGCTGTGTGACCTTGGGCAATTCACTAAACTTCTGGGGGCCTCAGTTTAATCAACTGTAAAATGGGGATTAAATCCCTGTTCTCCCTCCTACTTAGACTGTGAGCCTATTTGGGACAGGGACTGTGTCTGACCTGATTAATTTATATCTACTCCAGTGCTTAGAACAATGCTTGACACATAGTAAGTGATTAACAAACATCGTGATAATAATAATCTCCTCCCTTACACTGATCCTTGGGGACTTCACCATCCAGGTGGATGCTGCTGCCTTGCTTATGCTCACACCTCAACTCAGCCAAACTGCTCCACCCCATCTTATCTACTCACCAACATGAATGCACACTGGGCAGCTGTGGGAAATCCTGGCATCAGGCTGACTTGGGCGACTTCAAATTCATTTTTGTTATAATTCTGCCCTATCTTCTACTCAGCATTATTGTTCCCCCTCCTTCATGGACCCCCATGTCCATTGCCCTCACCAATTATTCCAGACCTTCCATTCCTGAAACATTCATTATACATGCCCCCTGCAAACAGTCTCTTATGACTTTGACAACTACTTTGCTGACGAAAATTCAAACTGTCAAGCATAAGTTCCCAAAAACCTCCCTTTGCTTCCCCAGTAGTAGTAATGGTATTCTGTAAGACCTCACTATATGCTGCAGAGCACTATACTAAGTGCTGGGAATTATTGCCTTCAGACGGCCATCACCACTATGGCACCGCCACACTTGCTCCATGGACACTCTACGCTATGGCACCTACACACTCTGCCCGTGGACCTTGCCCAAATTCTGGCCCAAACTTGCCTCTCGAGACCAGGCTGCTGTCCTCATCTGGGGCCTGTCTTGGCCCAACCCCTACCTCCGGGGCTCCAGGACCCTAAGCCTGGCTGGTGCCAGACCACCTGCTCCCCCTTAGAGGCCATCAGCAGCACTGTTGGAGGCTGCATGGTGTTGTAGGAGAATACTCCGGCTCCCTCCCACTCCCACATCCACTCTCATCTTCCTCTGTGGTATTTCAAGAGCGCCTGCCTGCTTTCAAAATTTACACTCTCCACCGGGGCCCTCGACTCCATCCCTCTCACCATCTAAAAATATTTGTCCCTATTCTTCTTCTCTCTATGATCACCATCTTCAACTGCTGACTCGCTCCCTTTTAACATGCCCACGTCTCTCTTTTCCTAACAAGTTCTGTGGATTCCACTGAACCATCCAGCTATTGTCCTCTCTCCTTCTTCCCATTCCTGTCCAGCTCCTCAAATGGGTTGTACACACCTGCTACTCCACTTCCTCTCTTCTAACTTCTCGACTTTCTACAGTCTGGTTCCACCTTCTTAATTGCAGTGAGATGCTCTCTTCAAGGCCACCAATGATTTCTTTCTTGCAAAATCTAAGGGACTCTACTCAATCCTACTGTTCCTCAGCTTTTCGGATGCCTTTGATATTGTGTACCACTCCCTTCTCCTGGAAAGATTATTTTACCCTGTTTTTTTCTGACACAGTTTTCTTCTGTTTCTCCTCTTACCTCTCTGGTTGATGCATTTCAGTTTTCTATTGCTGGCTCTTCCTCTCCCTCCTCCCTCCAACATGCTAACTGGGGATGCCCTTCAAGGCTATCCTTTGGGTGCTCATTTCTTCTCAATTTAGACTCACTCGGGAAGCTCATCTGCTTCATGTTTATTGAGTGCTTACTATGTGCAGAGCATCATACTAGATGGTTGGGACAGTACAGTACAACAGAGTTGGTAGACATGTCCCCTGACCACAACAAGCTCATAGTCTAGAGGGGGAGACAGACATTAAAATAAAAAAAAAATTAGAGATATGTACATATGGGGCTGAGGGTGAGATGAATATCAAGTGCTTAAGGAGTACAGATCCAAATGCATACATGATGCAGAAGGGAGAGGGAGTCAGGGGAAAGACGGCTTAATTAAGGAAGGCCTTTTGGAGGAGACGTGACCTTAAGAAGGTTTTGAAGGTAGGGAGAGGAGTGGTGGTCTGGTGAATATGGAAGGGAAAGGAGTTCCAGGCCAGAGAGAGGATGTGGAAAAGGGTTCAGCAGTAAGATAGATGAGATCGAGGCATAATGAGCAAGATGGCACTAGAGGAGCAAATTGTGCAGGCTGGACTGCAGTAGGAGGGATAGGGTATGTGCTTAGATCAGCATAGTAGCAGTTTGGATGGAGAGGAAAAGGCAGATTTTAGCAATGTTGTGAAGGTAGAACTGACAGGATTTGGTGACAGAATGAATGTGTGGGTTCAATGAGAGAGATGAGTCAAGGTTAATGGCAAGGTAATGGACTTGTGAGATAGAGAGGATAGTGGTATCGTTCACAGTGAAGAGAAAGATGGGGAGGGCAGGGTTCGGGTGGGAAAATAAGGAATTATGTTTTGGACGTGCTTAGTTTGGGGTGTCAGTGGGATATCCAGGTAGAAATATCCTGAAGGAAGGAGGAAATGTGAAACTGCAGAGGAGAGAGGTCAGGACTGGAGAGGTAAATTTGGGAATCATTTGTGTAAAGGTGGTAGTTGAAGCCATGGGAACAAATGAGTTCTCTAAGGGAGTGGGTGTAGATGGAGAATAGAAGGGAAACTGAGCCTTGAGAAACTCCCACTGTCAGAGGGTGGGAGGGAAAGCAGGAGCCTGCAAAGAAACTGAGAAGGAGCGATCCTTCTCTGCAGTCTCATATTTCTCTCTATCCCTAACCCACTATGTATCTCTGATCCATGAATTTATCCAAAACCCTGAAAGCCTGGGGCTCAGCCGAAGGCAAGCTTCAATAGTGTGGACTCTGACCCAGCCAAGAGGCTCAACAAAACCCAGTCTCCCTTCTAAGTGGGGGCAGCACCATGCCTGCCTGAACACGTCACAAGCGTGTAGTGATGCCTCGACCCTATAGCCTGCCAATTAAAGCAATATACAGGGAAATAATTCAGGTGCCCCCTTGCATCCCTGGAATATGCTTTAAATTGGGCTTTCCTATATTTCTTAATCTATGACAGTTGTTTTGGGATGGGGTTTTTTTCAAAATTTGTCTTGTATTATACTCCTCTCTTTCATGTAACTTATTTTCTTATTGGATTATTTCCATATTTCTTAGTATTTTCATGGCACACTCTAGCTTTGCAGATACTTTTGCTGTTTATAGAACAAATCATTCACAGAGCCAAAAAATGTGATTAAGAAATGTAGCGGAGCTGAAACGCATCCAGATTTTTAATAATGGAACATGTCATTCCCATCATAACTCAGCTACACTTTACATTCTCAGCTGGGTAATTAGAGACTTAGATGTTCAGATTTTGAAAAAAGATAGCCCTCTTATTTTAGCATGTGCTGTTTGTAGATCCAAAAAGTTGTGGGCATATTAATTATTGGAGCTCAAAGATTTAGTCTTTCAGACTATAAACTCCTTGGTGGGCTGGGAATGTGTCTACCAACTCTGTACTGTACTCTCCCAAGTAGTGCTCTACACACAGTAAGCGATCAATAGATTTGATGGATTGATTTGACCAGCTCCTTAACCCACAAAAATAGATTCCCAGTCCCTCTATGTCTTTCAGGACCCAGGTATTTTGTGTGGCAAAATCCAATTTTTTAAATGATGCTAACTTTAAAACTACTACTCTTCCAAATGTATCATGCCCTTAATATAGAAGGATAATGATACCACCTCTGGTAATATAGAAGGATAATGAGCATATGTGTGGCTAAAAAGGCCAATATGAGTTTGGAATTCCTGAACCACCAGACACATCCAAATATTGTCCTTTGTTGTGCAGTTGTTAGCACCCCCAGCTGTTTTTGCTTTAGCTCTTTGTCTCACAATTCTTTCCAAGTTTCTGCTCCCAAAGAGCCTCCACTTTCGTAATAAGCTTGATGTGGACAGGGAACATGTCAACGAGCTCTGTTATATTGCACTTTCCCAAGCACTTGGTACAGTGTACTGCACACAGGAAGCGCTCGATTAAGGTGATTGATCGATTGATTAATGGTGGCGCATCCTGCCATTCTCCCTGGGATAATTGTCCTTCGGCTGTGCTGTCTGTCATATCGTCTGAAACTCTGCACGAACCTTTCCCATCATTGGCCGTGTTTCCACCAGGCTGATTTTGGGGAGTGCCCAGCAAGGCCAGGTCCATGTTCCGGGAGCTTGGTACACACGGACCCATTACTGGCCTCACTGGGACTCCTTCCTTGCTTTCATCTCTCTTACTGCTGACCTCTTGCTCACGCCCTCCCTCCCTTCTGGAACTCGCTTCCCCTTAACTTCCAGAAGGACCACTGCCTTGCCCATCTTTGTGAACTTTCTAAAATCACATCTCCTCCAGGGGACCATCCCTAATTAATCTCTCATTTCCACTCCCTTCTTTCTTCCCCCACTACTGCCATTTCAGCATTTCCACATCATCTAAGCACTTGGGTACTTACTCCCCCACCCCCTGCACCCCTTGCCATGCCCACACACTCTTCTCTCCCTTTCCCTTTCCTCCCATATCACTTAAGTACAGTTCTTTAACCTCTGTTGCATCCCCCTGCTTGTAGGTCAATTTAACATCTGTTTCCCCTGCTAGATGGTAAGCTTCTTGAAGGCAGAGACCACGTCTACCAACAATATTATACTCTTCCAAGCACTCGGTGCAGTTTTCTGCATGGAGTTAGTACTCAATAAATACCGTGTGCGTGTGTATGTCACCCCTCCTGTTGTCTGAATGGCATAAATATCTGCACTATAGCTCCTGCAGCGAAGGCAACTGTTGAAGAGAGTGTGGTAAACGTTGAGAGACATATTGTCCCTAGGGCCTCAGTTGCTCAGCAGACCAATCCCTGGGATTGGGCAATAGGGATGTGCAATAAGTCATTTAGGGAGCTCAGGAAGTTATTGCTGTAGTACAGCCTTAGGTCATTGAATACAACTATTGTGCCCTCTTCAGTGCTCAATTTATTACTTGAGTTTGATTTTCCCCAGGTCCTAAGATACCTGTCAAATTCCAGGTTCATTCAGATGATTGAGCATGGGGGGGCGTAGGCAGGTAGGCCAGAATTTTCATCAAATCACTGGGAACTTCACTCTTAGCTGAAGTTTTTGCAAAATGAGAATTTCACTGCTGCTCTGGGAACAGTTAAGATGCCTTAAGGAGTAATCCTGGTCACTCTTTTGGCTTGTCCAGGGTACTGGGCAAAGCTCTGTTCCTTCATCTTTTCTCACAGGAGGTTTTCCGTCAGACATCAAGTATTACACGCCAACTGGCTGTGTACCACACTATACTATGTTAAAAAGCTCTTACTCCAAAGTTGCCTACTGTGTAAGATAAGAGATAAGTCTGTTAAAGAGAGGCACAAAATACCACAGTTTAAGCAACAAGACTACAGGTAAGGCTTCCCAGAGGAGGTGAGCCTTGAACTCTAGGAGGTTGTATTGCAGAAAGAAGTAGGGAGAATAGTCCATGCAGGGGGAACAGTGTGGGCAAGGGCATGAGATCAGAAAAAGCAGAGCCTTTGGGTAGGAGCTTCATGAAGATAAGTTTAGCTTGAGAAGAGTTCAGGCTGCTGTGGCTTGAACCCACCTTCTTGTAACCAACCTGCATGTGGGAAAAGCTTAGAATTGAGAGTTAGAAGACTCCAGTTCTAATCCCAACTCTGACATTGGCTTGCTGTGTGACCTTGGACAAGTCACTTACCTTCTCTGGGCTTCAATTTCTTCATCTTTAAAATGGGGACAAGATAGATTATGAGTGCCATGTGGACTGGGGACTCTGTCTGATAAAATAACCTTATATCTACTCCAGTGCTTGGCAGACTCTAGAGGTTAATAAATGACTAGTCAATTATACTCATTTAATGAGTTTTGATTTGGTAGTCTAAATCATTGTGCATACCCTCTGAAAGGCTGTTCTCTGTGGTATGAAACTATTTCACATAAGATCCTGGGTGAATTCCCTAGCCACTCAGTTTGATAATCTGAAGCCTGACTCGAGCTGGTAGGAAGGGAGGAGAATGCACAAGTATGATGTAACCCAAGGCAAATAGGTCATTCCTGGACCTCCATAATGACCCCCTATCCAATCTGCTCCATTATCGCGTGAATGAAAAGACTCTTGGGATAAATATTATCCGTGGTTTTGTGAAAGTGTCACTCCAGGTAAGCTGTTCACCCCAATGTCTGATGCAAAAGTGGTTGAAATCCTCTGAAGGCAACGCACTGTGATATTGGTTCTGTGGGGCACAAGTGAGGAAAAGAGGAACAAAATCAGAATGCCCAAGTATGGAGCCGTCCTGCCTCTGCATCAACAGGATCAACTAATGCAGCTGGAACCAGGCTTGAATGAAGAGACCCTCATCTTCATTAAGAATATTCCTCGTGAAACTGATTTTGCTAATGCCATGTCTGATGCAATCTACCCTAACTCACTGGAGTTGGTTTCCCAACTTTTAACTTAAAGATTGTTGGAAAAGGAAAACCTCTTAACAAGGATCCACAACAGTTTTGACTTGGAGCTGTGAGAAACCTGAAACTCATTGGCTTTTGTGTCTTTATTACCTTTTTCCGTCATTATTCCCCCTCTCACCTCCTTCTCCTTAGATTGTAAACTCCTTGGGAGCCAGGGACCTTGACTGCCTCATCCAAGCACTTTGGGGTCAAGGACTACGTCTACCGTCTTTGTCATATTGCATGCTCCTAAGCGTTTAGTTCAGTACTTTTTACACAGTAAGAAATCAATAAATACCATTGATCGATTGATTGAGCCTTTATTGAGCTAACTGATACTTTCTGCCCCCCCAGCTTCTTATGCTATTGAATTCCATATACTTGTCATCCATGAATGACAAAGTGTTTTCTTTTTATAGTAGTTGTAGTAGTATTTCTTGAGTACCTACCAATGCAACGTTATGTACTGAACACTTGGAAAAGTACTACAAAAGCATTAAACATATTCCCTGCCCTCAAGAGTTTGTCCTCTCACAGCTGAAATAGACTTAAAAATACATATTTGAAGATATTTGGGCTTCGATTTGTATCCCCTCATTCCTTTGTTGTGGAATTTGGTAAGCAGAAATTCTCTGTTTGCCCTGTCCACACCCTTGATGATTTTGCAGACCTCAGCCATGTTCTCTTTCAGTTTGCACCTCTCCACATTGAAGAATCCTGCTCTTTTTCAATTTCTTTTTATAGATATACTGCTCTATTACCCTGTTGGTAATGTTGGTAGACCACTGCTGTGGCAGACCAGCCTGGTACGTAGCAATAATAATAATAATATTTTGAGTACTTACTATATGCAGAGCACTGAATTAGGTACTTTAAATAGTAGATATGATCCTTACCTTCAAAGAGCCTACAATCTAGCTTATAATAGCTGTACCTTCTTCAGCTTTAGTATATCTTTCCTAAAATGCAACAACAAAGACTCCATGCACTATTTTGGTGTGGGCACTCCATGGGTTTATGCAGTGGTGAAGTGTGATGTTTGTTTTCTATCCAAGAATTTGGTTGGCCTTTCAGCTGCTGCCACTCACTGGGATGGAGAAAGGGAAAAGAGGAATAAAGAAAAGGAAGTAAGGAAACAAATCTAGGGACAGGCAACTCACTTCAGTGAGTCGTTGAAGTTGACAATCTGTAGCATCTTCATGATGGTTTTCTCGGCAGTCCAGAGCAAACGCAGAAAACACTGCAAAGAGAGCCATCTTTAAGATGCCCAGTAAAAGGTGTGCAAAATGTCGATCAGGGTAGTTCAGCAATAGGTAATCCAGATGAGGCATCTATCAAAAATATGAGTGGTCTTTATTGGTTAGCAATAACCCATTTGTTGCTGCCCAGTGAAACAAGGAGATAGAAAACAGAAACATAAAGCCAGGATTACCTTGGGCGTACTGCAAAGCGGAGTGTGATGACAAAGGGCATCAAACTCCATACCAAGTTGAAACTCCATAACACTGTTGTGTTGTACCATCTCTTATGTGGCTGTGAGATCTGGACCTACTTAAAGAAGACACATCCATTATTTAGGGTGTGAGCCAACAAACTATACTCACATCATATGGCAGGACAAAATTGCCAAAAATGTGGTCTTGGAACACAGTCAGCTCACAAAGTTTGAAGAGATGCTCATGGCAGTGCAGCTCTGCCGGGAAGGATATGTGAAAAGAATAGACAACCCAGGGCACCAGAGCATCTGTTATATAGTTAGTTGAAAGGGAGCACAGTTTAGAAGGCAGAATAAGTAATGTAAAGACCTAGTGAAGCACAGTCTCAAACAATGCAATATACCAGTGGACTGTTGATAGACCACTACTTTGGACAGACCAGTCTGATACACAGTAATGATAATAATAATAGTAATAATATTTGTTAAGCACTTACTGTGTTCTTAATACTGTACTAAGCACTGGGGTAGATACAAGATAATCAGGTAGGACACAGTCCCTATCCCTCATGGACCTCACAATCTAAGTATGAGAGAGAATGGGTATTGAATCCATTTTGCAGATGAGGAAATTGAGGCACAGAGAACTTAAGTGACTTGTCCAAGGAAATCCAGCAGGCAATTGGCAGAGCTAGGTGAAGAATACAGATCCTCTGACTCCCAGGTCCCTGCTCTTTCCAATAGGCCACACTGCTTCCTAATCAATGCAAGCCCCAGGAATTGAGCCCAGGAGAGTGGATACAATGGGCACTCAGCACCCACTGTATGTTGCTCCTTATGTCAGCAGACACTCTGTTTCTCAAGATTCCTGACTACCGATACTGTGCTCTTTCCATAAATCATACTGCATTCCTTTAATCATATATCTGTTCTTCAGGTTTGACGATGAAGCTACTGCCGGTGAGCTTTTTATTAATGTGCGTGAATGAGGCTGATGTGTGAGTAACAATCCCTTCTACAATTGAGCATGTAAACACTGCCCTCTTTTGCACTGTTTCATTTGTTACCCCCTGTGCCTGGCATATCCTCTCCCACCTGAGCCCTGCCTCTGTCCCCAGCCCCACAGGGGTGTGGAGGGGAATAAGTAGGTCCAGAGCCTGGGGTCGGGGGAACCTATGGAGGAGGGAGAAGACCGAGACCTGGGGACAAAAGAGAGCCCTAACTTCTTGAACCACACAAGGTAGTGGGGCAAGGCATGGGGCTAGGATGGGGTAGTCTGGAGAGGACCTACCGATTGGCTGTAGGGACAAGGAGATGAAAGCCTTACCCAGAAGGACATCTTCCCACCCAGGAACTGGGACTCCAATTGGTTAACTCCAAACCTTACTCCTATAGCCCTTGCTCCTCTGAAACCAGGTTTGGAAGCAGAGCGGGCTAGCGGTTAAAATTCCCAGTCATACTCTGCCCCCCTCCCCCAGAGAAAAAAAAGGTAATTCACAGAGCTCAGTTCCTCCATTCCTCAGCTAAATTGCTGTTCAGAGCAGCGGATGTTCAGAGGTGAAAATCAGTCTTCTACTTCAGGATTCTGCAGACAAGTGCTGATCTGACCATGCATAAAGTCAGTACCACCTGATGAGCGGTTTTTCTAACGTGCTTCAGTCGAAATAGCTTACTGCCTGCTCAGACTATTATAACTTATCTTCTGTGATGAGAGGCAGTGATGAGACGTGATGAGAGCTTCATGAGTCAGAATGGGGACTTCCAACCCAATGGCTAGTTGTCCATGGCTTGCATTCCTTGGTTGGATGCTGTTGCTATATGTACAGATGCATATGAAAAATGTGGGTCTTTGGTTGTCTGCAAGCACTCTGATTGGCTTACAGATGGCAATTAGGGAGAGTTGACGGGAATCGCTGGTAGCGTCAAGAGGGGCGTAGGAGAGCCTCCACCGTCAAATTTTCACCTCTCCATTTGTTGTGGCCATCACCTGCTCTAATGAGGCTTTGGATCTTGTCTCTAGTGAGTGTGCTTGTGTGTATGCACGCACAAGGCACAGACGTGCATGTCTGTTTTGTCTAAATCTGAGTGAACGTGGGTGTGACTGAATTTTGTCATCTGTGGCTGAATGAATGAGCGACTAAGAGAGTGGAGGAATGAGTATCAGTGTCAGTCCATATGACTGCTGGCCTGGATGGGGCTGCCACGTATTCTTAACTGTGAGAGACCAGGTAGTTGTGGAAGTTTCCCACTATTCATGTAGAAATAGCTTTTATTCCCCTTTCTTTAGCAAAACATTTTTTATTCCTTGGTAGAACCTCAAAGTTCAGTGAGATTTTAAAATTAAAAAAGGTTATTTGTTAATTTTTCCTTTACAGTTCACATAAATAATACGCCCCCTCAACAAAATGCTCCACTTCCTCCCTTTCTAAGGCAAGATTTAATTGCAATGAGAGAAACAACTCTAAGAAGACTCATACAAAGGGGCCTCATTACTTTTTCAAAACCTACTAGCCTCCTATTATGCATTCACAAGATTATTATGCAATATTATCATGAATAATTCAAATTAAAACTATATTTGTCACCAAGAATGAACAAAGTTCATTTAGCAATATAGTATATGATTTTTTTAAGAACTTTGTGCACTCACTTGTTAATTAATTCAGCAATTTGCCATGGATCTTCTAGTCATTAGTATTAATTAGTGAGAAAGAAAGTTAGCCAAATACTTCTGCAAGCTGAAACTTATTTCTGCTCTTTCCCACCTTTTCAACCTTATAATCTTGGATTTTGTAAAGAATAAATTTAGTTTGGTGCTTTTTTTTTTTTGCAATTTATAAATGAGAAATTAACTAAAACAGTGACGTGCTATCTTTTTGGTTTTGTTTTTGAAAGTGGGTCTTTAACTCAAAATGAAAATTTATATCCATACTGAGTTAATGAGTAACCCCTAAATAGGCAAACAAAATGAAATAAATGTCTACTTTTGCAATTGTACTCAAACCTAAGGTTAAGGGAATTTACCTCTGAAATATCTAAGCAGTCTAGAGACCCATCTATTATATTGATCCTATCCCTGGCTAAGAGAGGCAGGAACGTGGGGAGTAGTAGCATTCATTGAGTGCCAACTTTGTGTGGTGCACTGAGTAGGGACTTGGGAAAGTACAGCCCAAAGAAGTGACATAATAATAATTGTGTTATTTGTTAATCGCTTACTATGTGCCAGGCAATATACTAAGCGCTGGGGTAGATACAATATGATTGGGTTGGACACAGTCCCTGCCCCACATTGGGCTCCCAGTCTCAATCCCTATTTTATGGATCTGGAAACTGAGGCACAGAGAAGTGAAGTGACTTGCCCAAGTTTACACAGCAGACAAGTGGCAGAGCTGGGATTAGAAACACAGGTCCTTCTGACTCCCAGGCCCATACTCAATCATCTGGGCCCCAGTGTTTCGCTGACATGTTCCTGGCCAACGAGTAGCTTACCCTCTAATGGGGAAGACCAATAGAAAACTCTCTACAACATTGTCAAAACACATGAGTGCTAAGGAGGGTGTAAATAAGTTTGGGAATCAGAAGACCTGGGTTCAAATTCTGATCCCCCGCTTGCCTCTCCTAAAACCTTGGGCAAGTCACTTAATTTCTCTGTGCCTCACTTCCCTCATTTGTAAAATGGAGATTATAATATAAATTCTCCCTCCCTCCTAGCCTGTGAGCTTGCTGTATCATTATCTTCCTCCTCATCATCATCATCACTGTCATGAGAGATGGCCAAAGGGATGAAATGGCTCAGGGTGCTTTGAAATTAATCAGGGAAACATGTTGCCTAAACTGCCCCTTTTTTGAGTGAGGCAGGAAGGGCCCAGTTCCACCTGGCTTGAAGAGGGGCTATCCAGGCATCACCAGAGTGCTACCTAAACACTATAAGTGTATCGAGGACAGGGACTGTCTCCACTACTTGATTGGCACTCTCCAAAATGCCAGAGTGCTCTGCATTGATGAATGAAGGAATCAATTGATCCATCAATCAATCAATAGTATTTATTGTACTATGTGCAAACCACTGTTAAGTGCTTAGGAGAGTACAATCAACAGAATTACAGAATGAATTAACAGAATGAATGTAGTCATGAGAAATCTGCATTACTGCCTCTTAAAGAGGTTCGGTCCCTAACGGAGTATTTACTTTAATGCCTTAAAAACACCCTTACCGGAGTTAGTACAGTTATTTTTTTCTAAATAAGCGAACTCATAATTTATTTGACCCAGGACCCACCCAAAAGTACCTTTTTTCATTGGCTAGAATACCCTGTTGTTTTGGTGGACCTTGCAGCATGTATTTAATGAGTAAGCTTCGATTTCATTACCTATCCCTTCCCAATTCCCTAATGGAAAGTTGAATAATAATTAACACGACAAGATTAGGTGGACAAGATCTTAATCAAGGACACTGTGACCAAAAGTAGTGATAAAAATTCAAAACACTGCACTGTAAGAACAGCTGTTCATTAGAAAAACAAAACGAAACTGCAGATAAGGAATATTCAACTTGGTGCTCTCATCCTTCTGAAATGTCAGACTTTAGTGTGAGAGCAAGATAAGGAAGGAAAAGGCATTCTTGATTTATAATCAGGGATGTATTGTAAAAATGAGAAATTCAGAACAAGATATGGCATCTTTCCATATTTTTCTGCCCTGGAAACCCTGAATACATCTCTTTTATTCACATCCAATACTTGCTTCTCCATGGTAAAGAATATTATGCATAGGTGAAATCCATAGATCATTTTGGACCAATCAGAAGGAGAGCTAATCAAAATTTGGGGTTTGGATAATGCACAAAATGTATAATCGATCCCTGAATATAGTTGTCTTTTATATTCGAAGAAGACATCACTAATGGTCAAGTGTCCTACTAAAAATAATACTGGTCTGGGAGTCAGAGGCCCTGGGTTCAAATCTCGGCTGTGCCTCTTACCTGCTGGGTGATCTTGGGCAAATCAATTACCTTCCTTGTGCCTCAGTTCCCTCATCTATAAAATGGGGATTCAATGTCTGTGTTCCCTCCTAATTACTCTGGGAGCCCCATGTGGGAACTGATGATCCTGTATCTACTCCAATGCTTTACAAATACAGTGTTTGGCATATAGTAAGCACTTGACAAGTACCACAATTATTTAATTCACCAATGAATGTGTGTGTGTGTGTGTGTGTGTGTGTGTGTGTGTGTGTGTGTGTGTGTCTGTATGGGCCAATGCAGGATCCACAATGAATGCAACAGAAGATTGTCCCTTGTTGCATTGTTCTGTTTAATCTTTGTAGAATTGGCCCCAGAGTAATTAAGAATTAGCATCTAACTTCACCCTGTATGCCAAGATATTATTTTGGCTCCAGAGGGATTGGTATCGCTCATCCCCCAACCCCCACATTTAATCATGTGATATTACATTTACTATTGGAGAGGTCCAGACTAATGGACAGAGATGGGGTGGACATCCAAGGGAAAATTAAATTTTCGGTGAAATTGTTGTAGGTACTTCCTCTGTTCGTCCTATTTAAATGTCCCCTTACTGAAGCTGCTTCTCTTCCTGCTCTCCTTTGTCCTCCTTTTGGTCCATTAGCCCCTCCAATAGAGGCAAGGCAGTGAAGGAAATTTTGTTTTGATTGATTGAAAGATTGAAAATATTTATTAAAATTATATCTGTTTCATCTGAATTTCACTTATCCATACTTCTTCCATCCTCTAACCTTCTGCTCCATTCCCCCACATCTCTTAAAGACTCTTTCACCCACCTTACTCCATTTCCTTTTAGCGGTTGAAGATAACTCAGCTGATTCAGATGACTCCTTCCCATCTCCCTTCCAACATGCTCAAGGTCCTTCTCTGGGACCCTCAGCTCCTTACAGTTATTGCTCATCTCCTTCCTTCCTTTCCTATCCAAACTCCTCGGCAGTGTTGTCTTTTCCCACTGCCTTCACTTCCTCTCCTTAAACTTTCTTCTTCTTCTTCTTATTAATAATAATAATAGTAATAATAATAGTGGTACTTAAGAGCTTACTATGTGTCAAGCACTGTACAAGTACTGGGGTAGATACAAAATAGCTTGGAGTTCACAGTCTAAGCAGGTGGGAGTAGGATTTATTCCCCATTTTACAGATGAGGAAACTGAGGCCAAGAGAAGTTGTGACTTGCTCAAAGTCTTGAAATGTACAAAAGTATTAAAAATATTGTTTAGGCAAACACCGAATTCTTGTTCATCACATCCCACAACACCAGAAAGAAGGAACATCCATTGAAGCTTAAAGGTAGTAATTACAGCAGGAACTCTATGAAACTGATACACTTAAGTACATAAAAATTCCTTGCCTGCATAATAAAAAAATACAGCTCTACACAATTTTTTTACATAAAAGAAATAATGGAAGCCCCCTAAATATGTCTGACTAGTCATGTACTTTTGCTATTCTTCTATAAAGGAAAAACAATTTCCTCAAATGGAGATTTTGAAAAATAATTTATTCTGGGCATCAGAGGGATAGCAGGTGTAACTTCCCCCAGTTTTTGTGAATAAAATATATCCATAGCCTAATCTAAGAGTTGACTGGATCAAGAGTAAGCATCTGACAGCATAGGAATAGAAAACAAAGTGGGGCACCACAGAACTGTTTTTAATTGTATTGGTGGCCCTAGGGTTAGGGCTAGGAATACATTTGTGAAAGATCTCTTAATAGCAATGTCACCTTTTTGTGCTTTGGGATTAAATATTATAAGGGTATTTGTCAATCCTTCAGTATTCTATGTACAAATGAATTGCATTGCCCTGCTTCCAATTATGTCTCCTGGAAATATAGAGGGTGGAATTATTGTCTTATCTCTTAGAAAAAATGAAATAGAGTATGATTTAGGAAATTACCTTAATGAGATGAAGCAACCATTTCATTATCTATAACGGATGATTCAGAGTTAATAAAACAGGCCTGCTATCCAGTTTGTATTTTTTAAAAAATATGTGGGTGTACAAAAGAGGTAAATTTGAAAAGGAAATAAGTTGCTATAATAAAACATAATTTTCCCATCAATTTTTATTAATCATGTAGTTCTTTGGTTTTGAGCCACTTAGTAATGGTGTTACTTGAAGATTTTAGGGAAGTAATTTGTTTAAAATCACTTTTTGTATGTGCAGTTACTTTTGAATGTTGTAAAGCTCTTTGCTTATTATGAATATCCTATCCTATCCCACCATGATTACTGCATCAGCTTCCTTGTTGACCTCCCTGCCTCCTGACTCTCCTCATTCCGGTCCATACTTCACTTTGCTGCCCGGATCATTTTTCTCCAAAAACGTTTAGTCCATGTTTCCCCACTCCTCAAGATCCTTCAGTGGTTCCCCATCCACCTCCACATCAAACAGAAGCTCCTTCCCATTGGATTTAAAGCACTCAATCACTTTACCCCCTCCTACCTCACCTTGCTACTCTCCTACTACAACCCAGCCCGTACACTTCACTCCTCTAATGCCAACCTATTCACTGTATCTCAATCTCGTCTATCTCGCCACCGACCTCTCACCCATGTCCTGCGTCTAGTCTGAAATGCCCTCCCTCTTCGCATCTGACAGACAATTGCTCTCCCCCACCCTTCAAAACCTTATTGAAGGCACATCTCCTCCAAGAGGCCTTCCCTGACTACACCTTCTTTTCCTTTTCTTCCACTCCCTTCTGTGTCACCCCTAACTTGCTCCCTTTATTCACCCCCATCCCAGCCCCACAACAGTTATGCACATATCTGTAATTTTATTTATTTACATTAATATCTGTCTCCCCCTCTAGATGGTAAGCTCATTGTGGGCAGGGAATGTGTCTGTTATATTGTACTTTCCCAACCGCTCAGTGCAGTGCTCTGCACACTTTAAGTGCTCAATAAAAACTATTGATCGATTGAATTACAAAATGGTTTTAGGAAGGGAAGGAGGAGAGGTTCACAAATATTAAGTGAGTAGGCATTTTGTGAATGAGAGATATTTTTGCTGCAATTTAACCTCATTTTACCCAATTTTGGCCATCCAACAGTTCAAAATGTATTGACTCACTGGCAAGCAAGGAGTGCCAAGCCATTTTAAGTTTAATTACCCTTATCTCAGTTGCAATACCTTATCTCAGTCAACTAGATACTGCAAAAAGTGTGCTTTACAGTGCTCCTACATCTAGAGTTACATTTTAATCATTTTATATGTAAGGTTTTTCCATTCCACCTAAGAAGAGCCTTTCCCCATTATTCGTCTCTAAATAAAAATTGTGTTAACTGTAGAGATTATCGAGGTTCCCCAAACTACCTGCCCTGTTCCTTTTTTATGTTATACACCAGAACTGTTGAACCAGAACAGCTTAATAAACCCCATTCAAAAAAGAAAATTGTACAACATATAGGGCCTTAGGTTTGAAAAGTTAGGCGGAAGACTAAATTGCCTAATGGGGTTTTAAATTATAGTGTTTGGAGCCTTGGATTCCTGTGGTTTGTAGATAGCAGGGCCAAACTAATGTCTTCAGGCTTAATATAGGCTATCTACAGTCCACAGGACATTACTCATTAGCAAGTAGCAATAATATCTAAAGATGTTTCTTTGCACTACCAAATGAATGGTTGATGGGCATGTCTAAGAGATGACCAAATAACATCAACAAAAGGGAGAGAGTTGGTGAGAGTTTTAAGGCATTCTGCCTATTGCAAAGTCCCCATTTACCATAGAAAGATTGGCTAGTAGTAAATTGCTTCCAGGAGAGAAGGATGGAAAGTCCCTAGATGGTTGACATTTGGGGTAAAGTGGAAAAAAATATAATTTATAAGCACCCAGGAAGGAGCGAGGCCAATCTTTCAAATTTATATCCCATGGAAAATATAGGAGTTCCCCTCATTTAAAAAACGATCTCTGCGGTGGCCTAGTGGAAAGAGCATGGGTCTGGGAGTCAGGAGACCTGGGTTCTAATCCCCGTTCTGTCATGCACCTGCTATGTGACCTTGGGCAAGTCACAACATCTCTTTGCTTCAATTTCTTCTGTAAAAATCTGGATAAGATACCGGTTCTCCCTCCATGGAGTGAACTGTGTCCTACCTGATTATATTGTATCTACCCCAGTGCTTAGTACAGTGTTTGACACATAGTAAGTGCTTAACAAATACCATTATTATGATTAGAGCTGGTGGTTGTGACAAAATGACTAATTCATCTTGGAATTAAGGAGATCACAAGTCCCTGTAATAGGACAGAATGCTTTTAGTCCCACTCATGCTGGAGAGGGTTGTATGCCAGGCAGAATTCAGCAAGAGAATGATCACTTTCTTTGTTTCCAAAACTTACACAGCCCTATGACCTTCACTGGCTCATGATACAATAGGAGAAGTCTTTCTTCTTTTCTTCCAACCCCTCCTTGAATGTACCCTACAGGATGCAGCCAGCATCTCACAACAAATGGAAGACACCCCAGAAACATTTGTTGTTTGGATTCCTCCAATTAAAATATTGGTTTAAAATCCATCCCTTCCACTCCCCCTACCCCATTGATTAGTTCCCCCAGGCAGGATATAATGGGGATGTAAATCTGCCTATAGAGCCCCCCTACCCAAAACCACCACCACCAGTGATGCAGTCCCCTCTGGTTTTCAATCTGGGAGGGTGCTACTGTGGGTGCTCAGCCCCCACTGTGTCTTGCCTTTCATTGCAATAAACACTCTGTTTCTCTAGTTTTCTGACTACCAGTCTGAGAGTCTTTCTGTAACAAAAGGAGAAACTCTGGGAAAAGGGATGAGAGAAACTATGGGAGGTAGAGGGTAGGGTGAGTAGCTCAGATAGAATCTCTGGAATTTGGAGTGGAAAGGGAAAATAATTTTCCTCCCCTTATAAGCCCGGTGAAGTTTCAAGTCCTTTTGAAGTCTGATAATAAACTGCATGTAAATGGGAGGAGAAAGCAGAAAATATTCTACAGTCCCTGCCCAAGAATTGAAGCTGGCAGGTTTTCTCTTGCTTCCCTGCAAATCCCCATGAAAAACTGGCCACTTTCTCATTTGTTGAATTCTAAGAGGGATGAGAAGCGGGGAGGCCAACGGTTTGAACCCAGGCTTCCAGCTCCAGGAAAATTAGGGCTAAATGGGCAGACCTTGTTCCCACAAAAATTTGGAGTAATTAGGTGAACCCTCTTCCCAAGAAAATTAGGGGTAAAGAGTGATCTTTGGGGTAGCAGCCATAAGGTGGGGGGAGTCCCCCCACCTCCTAACACCCTCTTTGCTAGTAATGACAAAATTGAGTCTCAGTAGACTGGAGAAAAGGAATAGTGGCTTTGTAAAGCTGCCTCGTAAATGATCAATCTTTGGGAATTTGCCAAACAGGATAATCTCCCTCAATTTAGGTTAGCTTCACAGTAGCCTCCCCACCTCTGTAAAGTCTTAGGATACAGTGACCTGGTTCTACTAACAGTTTACATTTCAAATAATCAAAAAGCAATTATGGTATTTAAGTGCTTATTAGGTGAAAGTACTGTTCTAAGTGCTGGGGTAGATACAACTTAATCGGGTCAGACAGTGTACCTGTCCCACTTGGGGCTCACGGTCTAAATAGGAGGGAGAACAGAGATTGAATCCCCATTTTATAGTTGAGAAATCTGAGGCACAGAGAATTCATTCATTCATTCAATAGTATTTATTGAGCGCTTACTATGTGCAGAGCACTGTACTAAGCGCTTGGGATGAACAAGTCGGCAACAGATAGAGACAGTCCCTGCCGTTTGACGGGCTTACAGTCTAATCGGGGGAGATGGACAGACAAGAACAATGGCAATAAATAGAGTCAAGGGGAAGAACATCTCGTAAAAACAATGGCAACTAAATAGAATCAAGGTGATGTACAATTCATTAACAAAATGAATAGGGTAATGAAAATATATACAGTTGAGTGGACGAGTACAGTGCTGTGGGGATGGGAAGGGAGAGGTGGAGGAGCAGAGGGAAAAGGGGAAAATGAGGCTTTAGCTGCGGAGAGGTAAAGGGGGGATGGCAGAGGGAGTAGAGGGAGAAGAGGAGCTCAGTCTGGGAACGCCTCTTGGAGGAGGTGAGTTTTAAGTAGGGTTTTGAAGAGGGAAAGAGAATCAGTTTGGCGGAGGTGAGGAGGGAGGGCGTTCCAGCACCGCGGGAGGACGTGACCCAGGGGTCGACGGCGGGATAGGCGAGACCGAGGGACGGTGAGGAGGTGGGCGGCGGCAGAGGAGTGGAGCGTGCGGGGTGGGTGGTAGAAAGAGAGAAGGGAGGAGAGGTAGGAAGGGGCAAGGTGATGGAGAGCCTTGAAGCCTAGAGTGAGGAGTTTTTGTTTGGAGCGGAGGTTGATAGGCAACCACTGGAGTTGTTTAAGAAGGGGAGTGACATGCCCAGATCGTTTCTGCAGGAAGATGAGCCGGGCAGCGGAGTGAAGAATAGACCGGAGCGGGGCGAGAGAGGAGGAAGGGAGGTCAGAGAGAAGGTTGACACAGTAGTCTAGCCGGGATATAACGAGAGCCTGTAACAGTAAGGTAGCCGTTTGGGTGGAGAGGAAAGGGCGGATCTTGGCGATATTGTAGAGGTGAAACCGGCAGGTCTTGGTAACGGATAGGATGTGTGGGGTGAACGAGAGAGACGAGTCAAGGATGACACCGAGATTGCGGGCCTGAGAAACGGGAAGGATGGTCGTGCCATCCACGGTGATAGAGAAGTCTGGGAGAGGACCGGGTTTGGGAGGGAAGATGAGGAGCTCAGTCTTGCTCATGTTGAGTTTTAGGTGACGGGCCGACATCCAGGTGGAGATGTCCTGGAGGCAAGAGGAGATGCGAGCCTGAAGGGAGGGGGAGAGGACAGGGGCGGAGATGTAGATCTGCATGTCATCTGCGTAGAGATGGTAGTCAAAGCTGTGAGAGCGAATGAGTTCACCGAGGGAGTGAGTGTAAATGGAGAACAGAAGAGGGCCAAGAACTGACCCTTGAGGAACTCCAACAGTTAAAGGATGGGAGGGGGAGGAGGCTCCAGCGAAGGAGACCGAGAATGACCAGCCAGAGAGGTAAGAGGAGAACCAGGAGAGGACACAGTCCGTGAAGCCAAGGTGAGATAAGGTATGGAGGAGGAGGGGATGGTCGACAGTGTCAAAGGCAGCAGAGAGGTCAAGGAGGATTAGAATGGAGTAGGAGCCATTGGATTTGGCAAGAAGGAGGTCACGGGTGACCTTAGAGAGAGCAGTCTCGGTAGAGTGGAGGGGACGGAAGCCAGATTGGAGGGGGTCTAGGAGAGAATGGGAGTTAAGGAATTCTAAGCATCGATTGTAGACGACTCGTTCTAGGATTTTGGAAAGGAAGGGTAGTAGGGAGGTACCTGGAGGGGGAAGTGGGGTCAAGAGCGGGTTTTTTTAGGATGGGGGAGACGTGGGCATGTTTGAAGGCAGAGGGGAAGGAGCCCTTGGAGATTGAGTGGTTAAAAATAGAAGTTAAGGAAGGGAGGAGGGCAGGGGCGATGGTTTTAATAAGGTGAGAGGGAATGGGGTCCGAGGCGCAGGTGGAGGGGGTGGCACTTGCGAGGAGGGAGGAGATCTCCTCTGAGGATACTGCGGGGAAGGATGGGAAAGTAGGGGAGGGGGTTGGTGGTGGGGAGGGGAGAGGCGGAGGGGTGACTTTGGGGAGCTCAGACCTCAGTGTGTTGATTTTCGTGAGGAAATAGGTGGCCAGATCATTGGGGGTGAGAGATGGGGGAGGGGGAGGAACAGGGGGCCTAAGGAGAGAGTTAAAGGTCCGGAACAATCGGCGGGGGTGAGGGGCATGGGTGTCGATGAGGGAGGAGAAGAAGTTAATTGACTTGCCCAAGGTCACACAGCAAGTAAGTGGCAGAGCTGGGATTCAAACCCAGGTCCTCTGACTCCCAGGACCATGCTCCTTCCACAAGGCCATGATGTTTCCCTGTCTGAAGCCAGCCCTATAATGATAATGATAGTTTTTAAGCACTTACTATGTGTCAGGCACTGTTCTAAGCACTGGGGTAGATTCAAGATAATCAGGTTGGACACAGTCCCTGTGCCATATGAAGTTCACAGTCTAAGTAAGAGGGAGAACCAGGATTGAATCCCTCAGCTGGGAGAGTTTTCCACCATTGATCCTCTCTTCAAGAACATTCATTGTCTCAGGTGGCTGCCCACAAAGCCTGTTCATCTGATTTTATGAGTCTCCATCTCTACAGTTAAAAAGCTCATCTGGGGGTTAATGAAATTGCTGCAGTACACAGAAATTGTATAGCAGACAAGGTCAGGTAACAAAGCTGCTATGAAGAGATAGGGCTTTCCATGGATATCTCTGGGCAAGTATTATCAGTTATCCTATCCCTTAAGGGTGCCTAAAGACAGCAGGTGATGGATACAGGGTCACAGGAGTAATCAAGTAATTGAGAGATTCCTGGGCAGGGACTAGGTAGAAGATTTGCTTTTATATCCGGGAAGGTTCTTGCTAGGAGTTGTGTATGTGAAGAACATTTTATAACAACTACCATGGGTCATTCTCTTTTAACAGCTTACTTTTTGGGGCTCACTGTTTTATTGTTCATCCTCTATCATCAAAATCACGTGGGAAGTATAGGCACATTCCTGAGCCATTCACTCACTGTAACATGGAAGGAGAATTGATGAAAAACAAAAATGGTTCCAGGCACTGCCGGTAACAAATACAACTGTGCAGCAAGGGATTGTCAGTCATTAATTGATTTTCCCAGCCACACTAACATACAATGATTAAAAAACTCAATATCAATGGTGTCATTTTCCACCTTGGACAGCTACATGTAAATATGTGTATATCTGGAAAGCACACTTTTTTTATAATGTTATACTTTCTATTACTGTCTCCCCCCACTTTTCTGTCTATAACCCAATCATTTCCTATAATAACCCAACCAATGTCATCCCTCAGAATCCTCTCCCTCAATAGTTTGACATAATTTGCCTTTAGAAATGAATAGTAGCCTATATGCCCAAGTCCTAAAATGAATCAAGCAGTGGCCCTAACAGAAAATCAGGTCTTGTGCCATAAAGGCAATTTACTAGACTGCAATCAGCTGTGTTTGGAATGAAACTGGTAGTGTAATTGCTATAGGTATACACCTGTTTTCTTAACTTGGTGATATGGAAAGTGATATAAGGAAGGGTAATGGATAGAAGGGAGATGGGAACACACTGGAAATATGGCAGGTGAGTGGTTTTGTTTTTACCAAATGAAAAAAATTGTGAACTTGATTTTCTTAATATGATTTTCTAGGTTGTTAGAATATATAGTATTTTCATTTTGCTGAGAAATACCATTCATTGATTTCTATTCAATGCTAGATAAGATTTTCTGTAACAAGAATTTCTTCTGTCTGTAAAGAACAATGCTCCAGAGATTAGTACATTTTCCTGTTCAAAAAGATTCTTTTTAATCCAGCCTCAACATTGCAACCATAGAATTACTAGGTAATGTTTCATTCTAGGGTATGCGATTGAAAACATACATTTAACTTCTGGGATTCTAAAGATATTTGGCCTCTGACTTCAATATTATTAACACCCTAGACAGGATTCCTCTCTTTGTATGTTAACAGACCAAAGACATATTACTTTCTAAATACAAATGTTAGCTATTGAATAATTTACAGAATATTGAGATGGCATATTAGGGTGTGTGTGTGTGTATGTGTGTGTGCAGAAGGGGATATATATTACTCACAGATTAGATAAGCAGCATGGCCTAGTGGAAAGAGCATGGGCCAGAATTTAGGAGTCTTGGGTTCTTGCCTTCTCTGTGACCTTGGACAATTCACAACTTCTCTGAGCCTCAGTTTCTTCATTTCTAAAATGGAGATAAAATGCCTGTCCTCTTTCCTCCTTGGACTGTGAGCCTCATGTGGAACAGGGGCTGAGTCCGATTTGTGGGTACAGTATCTACCCCAGTGCTTGGCACATAGTAAGCATTTAAATACTATTATTATACTAATTATTATTACTGTTATCCCATTCATTCAAAAATGAAGCCATTGTCAATAAGATTCAAAACCTGAGGGTGAGGCTGAAAAAACAATCTGTTCCACAGCAGGTGCAAATACAGACTGCACTTTGCTACTTTTAGTGCTGCCTACCTCTTTCATGAGCAGGCTTTCTCTTGATTGGCCTTATTAGGTATGGAAAACATTTATTCTGCCTAACCTGCCTAGATGCACTGTATTTCAGCTCACTATATAGAAGCAGCTTGGATATTCTTCTCTCGTCTCTTCTTCTCACACATTCCCATCCAGCAAAGCTGTGTTATGATGAACGTTGACTCAGTGCTGGTGAACTTACTGTTTTCCAGGACCTCGTTGTTAGCAATGCTGTCTTGTTACTTAGTAAGAGTCTGGTGAGGCTGATGAAACAACTCAAGAAATTGCATGTGCCATCAGTGGAAGGTTGTTCAAGTCATATCAAAAAGCTTGACATGACTAGTTTTATAGATTTTAATAATGATATGTTGTGGTATTTATTAAGTGCTTACTATGAGCCAAGCTCTACACTAAGTGCTGAGGAAGATACAAGATAATCAGGTCCAGTACATTCCCTGTGGGGTTCATTATCTAAAGGGGAGGGAAGTTTGATTCTTTGTCATCCCTCTCTGTCAGCTTCTTAAACAACATTCAGTTTTTATTTTGTTGTGTATTGTGTATACTCCCTGAAGAAGAAGAATCTGATGACAGCATTAAGCTCTGCATTTGCCTACGAAATAATTATATTGTGTGCAGGAATTTCCAGGTGCAACTGAGTACATAACAGTCCTCTTCAGATTCACTGTCTGCCTATATCTGTGTTCTTGCATTCTTGCCTCCAGGAACATAGCCAACAGTTTACAGCTGCTTCTGGACTGCCTCAAATGCACAAACACTTCTCTCAAGCCTCCTGGCATGGGTTAGGTTGACAGGACTGAACTCACTGCCTCACACTGTTTGACTCAAATGATGATGAGGACAGATTCAGCAGGATGCCTTGAACTGCAGTGTGATGAGCCATAGCATCTTGAAGTAGTAGTCTTAGAATATTGGTGAAATCCTCAGGACAGACGAGCTCTGACAATAGCATCAACATGTTTTGAGACCTATGGAAGCAGTATAGAGGCCTTGGAGTGCTCTCTGCATATCTCCTATATCTTTCATCAGCTGGGCTGAATTTTAGTCTGAGGTTTCTCCCTTAATCAGTTAATTTCCATTTAATGGCGTTCTTTAGTAGTCTGTCCAAAGGAAATCCGGTTCTGAGGTTGCTGGTAATGTAGAGCTACTCTGGTGGTATCTTCAGTCAGGTCTCTCACCTTCCTTCTTGAAGAATAGTAATTATGGAGACATCTTCAAGTTCTCTGGCCATTTGTAAGCTTCTCCATGTCAGGATCTGTGGCTTCTGTTTTGTCCTCTCCTAATTGCTTAGTACAGTACTCTGCACAGAGTAAGTGCTCAATAAATGTGATTAATTTATTGTTTCATTTTTCTGTATGTTGTGGAAAAGATTGGGCAGATGTCTAAATGGAATGACCCCCTTTTGCCTATAGATATCTAGAGGAATGCCATCAGGATCAGGTGCTTGACTATTTCTTATCAATTTGAAGTGGTAGTAACTTCCTCAAATGTTGGAGGTAAGAGAAGCAGCTTGGCTTAGCAGAAAGAGCAAGGGCTTGGGAATCAGAGGTTATGGGTTCTAATCCCACCTCTGCCACTTGTCAGCTGTGTGACTTTGGGCAAGTCACTTCACTTCTCTGTGTCTCAGTGACCTCATCTGTAAAATGGGGATGAAGACTGTGAGCCCCACGTGGCACAACCTGATTACCTTATATCTACCCCAGCACTTAGAACAGCGCTTAGCATATAGTAAGCACTTAACAAAAACCATCATTATTAGTAGTAGGTAAGATCATTTCTTCATATTTTTGGCAGTTCTCTATGCTTTCTAGAGCCACATCTTCAAGGGGGGAAGGTTTATTTAGAAGATCACTGTGGGCTGTTTCCATGTCTGCAGGATTCTCTCCTTCTATGTGATGAGAGAAGAGCCACCTGCACTCTTTAGTGGGGATGTGGTGGTATGAATGGGACCCTCAAGTTTCCTAGTTATGAATGATAGTTTTTGATTTGTTGGAGATCAACATAGACCTCGATCTCTTTCGTCTTAACATCGCTTCACAGGTTGAACGTATTTCTTAGCATGTCTGCATGGTACAGAGTCTATATTATGTTAAGAATAGTCAACTCTAATGTCGAAACATTGAATAATAAAGCAACGAGGTCCAAACAAACCCGCCTACAGTTAATATGCTAGAATCATTCTTTAATTTGAGAAAACGAGTGACTGTTCAGAGCGTAATGATGTGAACAGGCATGCTTTATTAATGTGTAATTCACCTACTGCAGTGACATTTATAGCTTTTGAGTTAATTTGTTTACCTTGAAGTTTTAGAAATAATTTTTCAGGCCAACAGTTAATTATGATTCTACTATCCAAGATTCCCAGAGGTGCAGAAACACAATCTAAGGAACTATGGAGAAGATAATCTTTCTTTGTCCCTTTCTTTTTCTCTGTGACAAATGTGTACTTCTTTCAGTCAGTCAATCATATTTGCTGATGATGATGATGGTATTAGTTAAGTGCTTACTATGTGCCAAGCAGCACTTACTGAGTGCAGAGCACTGTACTAAATGCTTGGAAGAGTACAATATAACAATACAATAAACAGATTCCCTGCCCACAGTGAGCTTACAGTCTAGAGAATCATTGCCTGAACAGCGATGGTCTGTTGTAAACCTGCTCTGCAACAACCCCCATTAGGCCATGTTAAGGCCACATTAAGGAGATACCGCAGGAGTCGATTCACAGGGAGCCCCTGATAGCAGAATCACCCACCTTTGCAAATGGCTCTCTAAGGTCACAGGTGTATTTCCTCCCAGAAAATAAAAAAGTAGTTGACATAACTTTTCTTTATGCACGTGGTGGGAAGTAATCATTCTCTCTCCCCCGTTTCATTCCAGGTAGGTGTCTCTATGTAAATAAAATCATCCTATTCTCCCCTTGCACAGCTGACAGAATACTGCCAGATCAGCATTACATGTGCCATATACATTGTTTGAAGCTAAGTTCTTAAATGAAAAATGGTTTAAATCCTCCTCCTTGGCTTTATATAACATAAAATAGGATTAAGAGTCCTGATTAGAGTTTAATAAAATGTGAAGAGCATTGAAAAATGTGGGTTTTGCCATGGTGGAAATGATGGAAGATTAGTCTTAACTCACAAATAAATCAAGCTCTGGATTGACTTTGAAATACTATTGTTGATCACAAAGTGATCACTGTCAATGGCTAAGTAGAAGAGAAGCCTATTGCAATACACATTATAATCCAGAAAAAATACTTATGAAGAGAGTAATAAAGGGGGATGTGTTATGTGGTTTGAGTGTAGTTAAAGTGAAAAAGTTTAATACCTTCAGTGGCCAAGTCACTCCCTGTTATTACGTTAGAAGTAAGCTCAATAAATATGATTGAATGAATGAGAACACATAAAGTTATGTCAGTCTCTTTAGCTACTTTCTTATTACAAGAATTTCTTGCCCAAAAACCAATGATGCCTTTTTTTAGTTATGATGAAAAAGAAAAGAACACCTAGATTTTTGAAGAAAAATGAGTAATATCAAAAAGCATGATGTTTTCCTTCTCTATTCAGTTTTTTAAAGCTGATATTGCAGTAACTGATTAGATATTGGGACAAATTTCATTTACCTGTGTTTTTTTAAGATTAATACTTTTATGGAACACTATGAAGAAATAATGCTGCTCTCATGATCTTTCTCCATATATCGGGTAATGATTAGCTAAATCTATTTACAGAACAGTGGTGTCAGTTTTACATAGTGTTAGGATAACTTTCCTTGTTTTAAGGTTGACATTATCAACTGGCCAATAATTTGACATTACTGTAAAGCTCTTTATGAACATAGAAGTCTGGGTATGGGATCTGATTTCAAACCCTGAAAATCTCTCATAGATCTGAAAGAGGTTGACAGGCCAAGGCAAAGGATTAAGTGGAAGAGAGTATAATATGATTCTTAAAAATATTCAGCCTTGTTAAACATGATCATAGGTAAGCTTAGGTGTGTGTGTTCCCTTTCTAGTAAACCTAAAATCATTTCAAAGGGAATATCAATTTTGAAAGAACTACCTACCAAGCAAAAGAGGCATTCAGAATATATCTGCATTTCTAATAATAGTAATTGTGGTATTTAAGTGCTTACTATGTGCCAGACACTGTCCTAAGTGCTGGGGTGATTACAGCAAATCAGGTTGGACACAGTCCCATTCCACATGGGGCTCACAGTCTCAATTCCCATTTTACGGATAAGGTAACTGAAGCCTAGAGAAGTAAAGTAACTTGCCCAAGGCCACAGAGTGGACAAGTGGTGGAGTTGTGATTAGAACCCATGACCTTCTGACTCCAAGGCCTGTGTTCTATCCACTAAAAATCAAGCTCTTAAGAAAAAAAAATATTTAGATGTAGAAGAGGAAAGGTTTGTGATGAGTTGATTTCAAAAATCAGGGAATGTTTAATCACATGACTTTTCTTGAAATAGACCAAGTACCTAGTCATAGTAAAGTTGTGTACTTTATCTAGAGTGGCCTTTAATGATGTGTATATATCTATAATTCTATTTATTTATATTGATGCTATTGATGCCTGTCCACTTATTTTGTTGTCTGTCTCCCCTCTTCTAGACTGTGAGCCCTTTGGGTAGGCATTGTGTCTATTGCCAAATTGTACTTTCCAAGCACTTAGTACAGTGTTCTGCACATAGTAAGCACTCAATAAATACTATTGATTGATTTGCCAAAAATCACCATTTTAGTATGCAACTTGGGTAGGATTTGATGGAAGAGTAAGAATGCCATCAACTCACCCCCCTACAACCTCCTTCACCTTTCTATGCTCTTCTCCTACTACACCCCAGTTCATACTTTCTGTGTTTTGCTCCTGAAAGAGACAGTGACCGTGTCTAATACTCACCCGTGTAGTCTTTCCCAGTGCTTATTATGCTCTTGCTATTTGCAAAGGATGATACTAAATACTCTTACTATTACTATTCTTGCCTCTCAGACCTGGCTTATCTCCTCTGTCCTGCCTGGAACGTCCTTTCCTGTCAGCTCTCCTCTATCTTCAGTCAGTCATATTTACTGAGTGCTTACTGTGTGCAGAGCACTGTACAAAGCACTTGGGAGAGTACAGTATAACAGATCTGGTAGACATATTCCTTGCCAGCAAGGAATTTACAGTCTAGAGGGGGAAATTTAAAGCCCTTCTGAAATTTCACTTCCTCCATGAAATTTTCTCCCATTAATTCTTCTTCCCAACATGTTACATCCTCCCAGCTATAAATTTAGCACTTCTACACTCACAATCACTGGTGTTTTCTTGCACAAATCAAAATACATACTCTGTTACTGAAACACTTCTTGAACTTAGCTGTAAATGAGTATGTCTGTTTTGCCCATTAGACTGTAAGCCCCTCATGGGAAGAGATCAGATTTCCTGTATCTACTGTCCTCTAGTATGTGCTCGGTTCAGGGCTCTGCCCACAGTAGGTTGTTCAAGAATGCAGTTACCTCATTGGAAAAGGAATTACTGTATTATTCATAGGGTCTAGCATTTTGTGAGTGCTTAAACACATATTTCACTACAATTACTCATATTTCTTTATATGGGTCCACATGGCAGGTTCCGCCTAACATTCGCTATGCAAAGGTAAGCTTGAAGGTATTTGAAGAACCTAATTTGAAATTCTTATAACTAAAGTGAAGATTTTTCAAAATTCTACATTGTTTGTAGTTGGGAAAAGCTAATTCATAGATTTTGTAGTTTCAGGAAGATGTGATTATTCTATAAAACTCTCTAAAAATGTGCCTGAAATATGACATTTCCAAATAACATTGGGCACTGTAAAAATTACAAATGAAGCACAGGCATTAAATCTACAGGAATTTAAAACCTTCTCAAAGTAAGAAGGGTTATAAAATACTGAGAGATTATGAAGCACACAGATTATTCAGTGGCAAAACTGGTTCCCTGCCTTTATCCAGGAGTGAGACGTGTGTTTGATTGAGGTAAAGAAACTGGTAAACTCCTTGAGGGCAGGGATCCTCTCTTCCAATTCTACTGTGTTCTCTCAAATACGTAGTCCAGGGCTCAGCACACAAAGGTCATGATTTTTTTAATGGTATTTCTAATCGTGTACTATGTCAAACACTGTTCTAAGTGCCTGGGTAGGTATATGTTAATTAGGTCAGACACAGTCCCTTTTCCACATGGGACTCTCATTGTGAGTAGGAAGGAGAACAGGTATTGAATTCCCATTTTACAGTTGAGGAAACTGAGATGCAGATAAATTAAGTAACTTGTCCAAGGTCACACGGCAAGCAGTTGGCAGAGCTAGGATTAGAACCCCAGGTTCTCCAACTCCCCGGCCTGGTCTCTTTCCAGTAGGTCACGCTCCTTCCGCAGTAGTCAATAAATACTATTGATTGATCTAGATGTTATATTTTTCACAGAAAGAGGTCATTTAATGGTTATCTGGAACAAATGATCCTTCTCACTCTAATGAAATTCTAGCACAATAAAGAATTGCACAATTGTTTTTCATTAAAAAGCAATGATAATGATTTAATGAATGTTGGAGTTGTAGTATTAGTAGCATTAATTTTGTGTCCACTGGGTGCACTGCACAGCACCAAGCACTTGACAAGTACAAAACAAACCAGTGACACATTCCCTACCCACAAGGAGCATACACTTCAAAGGAGGAGAGAGGCATAAAAGTATTTACTAAGAGTAGTCAAAATACAAAGCAATATACAATTAAAGGAACAATTTATATATGCACGTGTGTGTGTGTGTGTGTGTGTGTGCTGGAGATGACATGGGTTTATATGACTTGGGATGCTGGAAATTAGAGAAAGCATGTTGGAGGATGGGGTCTTTCAAGGGGACTTTGGATAGAGGGAGGGCCATAATCTGTTGGATTTGGGAAGAGAGGGAATTCAAGCCAGCGGAACAGCATTAAAGTATTTTATTTAATATATATAATAATTTTCACCGAGAAGGGAAAGTTGAGAGTGAGGTAGAGTTAGAAGATAGCTTGGGAGGAAAGAAGAGAGCAGGTTGAGGAAGAGAGGGCAGAAAGAGCAGTTACATAAGAAGGGCTGAGCAATCTTTACTTGAAGTGGAAGAATCTGGGGAGTTAGTGGGGGATCAGGAGGAGCAGAGAAATGTGTGATGAGCATTATCCTAGAGGAAAAAGGAAATTCAGGATTTCAGGTTAGAGAGAAATCAGGGCTAGAGAGATAGATTTGGGATTCACAGAAGTGGTAACTGAAACCATGTGAAGCAGAATGGCCTAGTAGAAAGAGCATGGGCCTGGGATTTAGAAGGACCTGGGTTCTAATCCCCGCTCTGTCACTTGTCTGCTATATGACCTTGGTAAGTCACATCACTTCTCTGTGCCTCAGTTACCTCAACTGCAAAATGGGGATTAAAACTTTGGGCCCCATGTGGGACAAGGACTGTGTCCCACCTGATTAGCTTGTATCTACCCCAATGCTTAGTACAGTAGATGAGCTCCCTGAGAGCAAAAAGAGTAGGGGAAACAGAACAGAGCTTTGTGGGTCATCCACAGTTATGGGATGAGAGACAGAAGAGGAGCAAGTGGAAAAAAACTGAGGAATGGTCAGAAAGTTAAGAGGAGACCCATGTGAGAAAAATCAAGGCCTAACCATGTTCCAAGGAGGAGAGAAGGGAGTGGTCCTCAATACCATAGGTCAAAGAGGATTAGTACAGAGTAGAGCTCATTAGATGTGGTGGCAATAAGGAGGTCATTGATGACCTTAGAAAATACAGTCTCGGTAGAATGAAGTGGTCAAAAGCTGGACTGTAATGGGTCAAGAAGAAAACTGGTGGAGAGGAACTAAAGTCAATAGATGTAAACAACCCACTCCAGAAATTTGGATAGGAATTTGAGCAGGTATATGGGGTTATAAGTGTGTGTCAGGGACTGTGGCAGGGCGGGTATTAGGATCAAGAGGGGACTTTTTCATTACGGGAAAGACTTTGACAATTTGGAAGGCAGAAGGAAGGAACCAACTGAGTGAGTCCTTAGGGAAGGGAGAACAGAGTTAAGTGCTTTAAGAAGGTGAGAAGAGAAAATATCAGTGGCATAGGTAGAGATGTGGGATTTAGGGAGTAGGTGGAAGATCACCTCATGAGAAACAGCAGAGTAGCAGGAGAAAAATGAGGCAGAAGTAGCAGAGTGGGGAGGAGATGATGGAGAAACTTTGAGAGGTGCATGCCTGATGGTTTCAATTTTGCCAAAAATATAGTTGGCAAGGTTATTAGAGGTAAAGGAAGGGGGTGGTGGGAGCCCAGAGGAATTTAAAAATTTGTAAGGGTTGATTGTGGTGGTGGGTGTGGGATTTGAAAGGGGAGAAATCGAAGGCTTATCAAATGGCAGAGAGCTAAGTTATAGTGGGACAGAGTGAACTTGCAATTGTGGAAGTTAGCCAGATACCTGGAATTCCATTAGCTAAATGGGTGTAGGAATGGAAAAGATTGAGTGTGGGGGTGACCAAGGGCAGGGAGTTGGTAGTGCAAGGGAATGGAGGGAGATGGGGTGAAGAGTGTTGAGACTGTTGGAGAGATTAGCGTTAGTTAAGAGTGTGGATATTCATTTAAAGGGAGGGAGGTCAGGCAGTCCAGAGGGTATGATAGCTTGGGATAGGAGAAGGGGAGGTAGAGTATGCACTAGGTTGCAGAGGTTGTGGTTAGTGAGTGAAGACTAAGTTTGCAGGATAGGGGGTGTGGGTGATTTTCTTCAATGTAAGTGATCAAAACAGTCTTTATGTTGGATTGGCATTTCCAAATTTCTAAAAAGTATAACTACAGTTAAGTGTAGGAAGCAGCATGGCTTAGTCGAAAGAACACGGGCCTGTGAGTCAGAGGACCTGGGTTCTAGTCCCCGATCTGCCATTTGTCAGCTGCGTGACCTTGGGCAAGTCACTTAACCTATCTTGCTTCAGTTTCCTTATCTGTAAAATGGAGATTTAAACCCTCCTCCCCAGACTTAGACTGTGAGCCCCACATGGCACAAGTACTGTCCAACGTGATTATCTTGTAAATGGTAATAATAATGATGGGACATGTCAAGTGCTTACTATGTGTCAAGCACTGTTCTAAGTGCTGGGGTAGATACAAGATAATCAGGTTGTCCCATGTGGGTTCACAGTCTTAACCCCCATTTTGCAGGTGAGGTAACTGAGGCACAGAGAAGTTGGGTGGCTTGTTCATAGTCACACAGCTGACAAGTGGAGGGGCCGGGATTAGAATCCACAGCCTCTGATTCCTAAGCCTGTGCTCTTTCCACTAGGCCGTGCTGCTTTTCTAAGTATTCTAAGAAATACTTTTCTAAGATTTCTAAGTATTTATCCCAGTGCTTAGTACGCTGCTTGATGCATAATAAGCACTTAAGAAGTACCCTAAAAACAAACAAAAAACTATTTGAAAATGTACTTTACTTTCCAAAGAAACAATAAGGCCTTACTGACTTTTATACTTTTAAACTGGTAAATGAGAGGACTATAATATGTGCAATTCAATATCAAAATCACAAAATAATTTTGAAATTATTCACTTTATTTTTTTTGCTGGAAAATGCTTCTCACATATCTGGAGCTCAGAAACATCACAAGACTATTTGTTACACTTGTTATTTTGGACCAACCTGTCTGTCCCTGTAGCTGAAGAAACATTTCCTCTAATGGATTTTATTAAAGAAAGGGATGTCCATTAATGTTAGGATAGTGGTGGGGGGAGGTGAGAGAGGTGGAAGTAGGAGAATGAGACCCTCAAAAAAAATATGATGAGTGTAGCACTTCCTTCTGCTTAAAATTCCCAAGGATTCAGAAAGATTTCTTCCCACCAAGGACCCCTTGGACAAATGCCTCTTTGGCCACCTACCAAAGTGACCCTGACCTGCATGTATCCCAAAGATAATGCCTTACTAGACTTGTGCAGTTGATACTTCCATATCTGGAATCATGCTTGGAGCAAGTGCTTATTGATGGTTATATCCTTTAAATTAATCTAGAATGGACAGTTTCGTTATGCATTCTCATTAATCTTCAGCTTCAACTTGTGACTACACCATCTGTATGCTAACTGACTTGCAAGGCACTTGAGAATAATCATTAAATAAAAAGGTTGGTGGACTTTGGTATTGTTTTTCATTGCTTAATGGAAGCCTGTTATCTAAAGATCTCCAGTAGTGAAAGGTGCATTTTGGGTGGTTGTTTTTAATACTGTAGCCTCTGCTGCGACAGAAAAGCAAAGTTGATTCCAGAACCCGGGCTTGAGTGTCAGAGGTCATGGGTTCTAATCCCGACTCTGTCACTTGTCAGCTGTGTGGCCTTGGGCAAGCCACTTAACTTCTCTGGGCCTCAGATACCTCATCTGTAAAATGGAGCTAAAGACTGTGAGCCCCACATGGGACAACTCAATTACCTTGTATCTACCCCAGAGCTTAGAACAGTGCTTGCACATAGTAAGTGCTTAACAAATACCATAATTATTATTATTAAAATAGCTGATCTGTACTATCTACATTGATGTGCTGAGTACATGAGTTTAAATATTATTTGATGATGATGAATACCCTAATGATGGAGTGGTGGTGACCATTGGCAATGACCACACTAGTCAGTCAGTTGTGTTTATTGAGCACTTACTGTGTGCAGAGCACTGTACTAAATGCTTAGAGTACAACACAACAAAATAGCAGTAGAAGATCTACTTCTGCAGTCTGTAGACTGTAAGCTCTGGACCGTGAGTTCATTATGGGCAGGGAGCGTGTCAGCTAATTCTGTTGTATTGTACCCTCCCAAGCACTTAGTACAGTGTTCTGCCCATAGTAAGTGCTCAATAAATATGATTGATTGATTGATTGCAGAGCTAAACCATTCTTCCACTGCAAATTTTGAAGCACCCACAGACTAGGAGAAATTGATGGAATTTTTTCTATGCAATTTCAATTTTTACAGTGTTTGACTTAGCATATACATTTTACATGCTAGTTTTTAGGATGACTGACCATATGACATCTTGTGAATTTAAAGGCTCTACCCTATCTGAATCTCAAACAGCAACCAGGTTTTAAAAGGTCATTCTTTAGCAAATTCATTTTAACTCTATTATTGCCAGGACCTATGACTAGATTTGGTTAGAATTGTGATTTAAAGTCCTTTCTAAGCACTCAGTACTATGCTCTGTCCACAGTAAGTGTTCAACATATACCACTGAAAAATATTTTTGACAAAATACCCTGCTTATTTTTCATCATGGAACTGTTGGAATAAATTGAAGATGGAAAGTGATGAACTGTGTTAGTTAATTAGCTAATAATTAGCTCTGTTCACATTTAAGATTTATTGTGCACTGGCAGTCTACAGGCACAATTTAAGCTCATTTCCAATTTTAAAATTGTGAACCCATGTTTTATCTTTCTTTTTGCTAAAAACAAAATGAGATGAGAAAGTTCAGAGTCAGATAAAAGCTATTGATTTGGGCACAAGAAGATCTTTGACTGTAATAGTAGATGTTTGCCTCTGTCTCCTGCCTCACCCAGGAATCTACCAATTAGAAACTGTTGCCTAGGAGTTCTGGCAGCTTAGTACTGGTCCTCTCACTCTTTTTTGCCAACCTAATAATGATAATAAATAACAATAATGATGGCAGTTAAGTGTTCACTCCGTGGCAAGCACTGTATGAAGCGCTGGGGTAAATAGAAGATAATCATGTTGGACACAGTCCTGTAACATACGAGGCTCACAGCCCAAGTCGGAGGGAGAAGAGGTATTGAATCCCCATTCTATAGATGAGAAAACTGAGATTGAGAGAAGTTAAGTGGCTTGCCCAAGGTCGCACAGCAGAAAAGTGGTGGAACCAGGATTAGAATCCAGGTCTGATTCCCAGGCCTGGTCTCTTTCCATTAGGCCATGTTGCTTCTCAACCTTTTTATAAGATGGAGACTGCCCTGTGACCCTCCACAGATGGCATTAGAGTTAGGGCTGTCCAAGATCAAGCAGGAAGACAAGACTTGAGGCTGTCAGTCAAGTAGACATGCTATCATCAGGGTATCCAGATCAGGCTCTTATAAATGACTAATGCTATGTAGTAACATGAAATTCCACCTTTGTCTAGACAAATCATGACCTAGTGGATAGAGTATGGGCCTGGGATTCAGAAGGACCTGGGTTCTAATTCCTGCTCTGGCACATGTCTGCCGTATGACCTTGAGCAAGTCACTTCACTTCTCTGTGCCTTAGTTACTTCATCTGTAAAATGGGATTAAGACTATGAGCCCCATGTGGACCAGGGGCTTTGTCCAAACTGCTCTGTTTATATCTACCCTAGCAGTTAATACACTGCCTGACAAATAGTAAGTGTAACAAATACAGTTATTATCAGTATTAGTATAAATCAGTCATTGCCAATATTAGCTTGGTGTTGAAAGTTCAGTTTGCCCCATTCAATTCATATCAAAAATAAAGTTTTTCCACAGATATTTTCCCCTGAATGTGCTGTGTTCCACGCAGACACAGTTATTGTGTTAGAATGGTCTATTCATCTGAAGGGCATTCATGCTAAAGTGGCAGATTTTCTTTTTTTGTATTGCTTCTATTTTGTATTTCTTTATTCTTTTTCATCATTAACTTGAAATGAACATCTAGGGAGAGACAAAAATGACTAGAGGAGGTGGATATCATCGCCAAGATAGCCTTATCTAGGTAGGCTTCTTGGCTGAGGTAGTATCTGAAGAAGACTTTAAATGAATGGCTGGCTATATCCTGTAGTATCCTGTCTTGAAGAATTCTGACTAGAATTTGGCAGCCAGTGAAAAGCAGTGAAATAACCCCCAGTCAGTTCTCTCACTTTTCTACTGAAAGAGAATGATTATGGTGGCATCTTGGAGGTTTTGTGGCATTTCTCAGTGTTCAATATATTGAAGAAGTGCTTGAATTGACACTTGAGGACTCAGTCCCATCCTTGCTCATAGATTTCAATAAGGGTCAGTAGTCGGTCACTTATGCCTCTGGATAAATTCAGGAGGCCAAAAACTGAAGACTGTTTGATTGCAAATCCAATAGCTAGGTAAATGATGCTACTCTGAAGAAGAGAGGCCTCTTCTGAAATGAAGGGCAGCTAGGCTTATGTGTCTGTATATGCACGCGTACACACACACACACACACAAATGATCCTTTGTACATAGAAAGATGCCACTGACAGTTAAGTTCACCTCTGGGTACATATGTGGATTAAAAGACCAATTTGAGATCCACAGTCCCAACCACACTCTGTGTGTGTGTGTGTATACGCTCTTTCATCTGCCTCAATGTCTTCCAGTTTTCAGGTTAGATGCCATGTTGTTTGAGATTTTTCCTTATTGCATCCTTAAAGCATTCCTCTGAACCTCTTGTTTTTGTCTCTATTTAGCAGCTGTTTGTGAGCCTACTTTATTTCTTTCTCCTTAGATGTCCCACTCAGTGAAGTTGTATACAGATTAGCATAGTTTCTATAATTAGGAAATTGACGGTTCCAGAATTCCATTGTTGGTGATCCTGAATTGCCACTTGATTTTGAGTATGGCTGTCAGTGACCTCGATGGAACTGCTCAAACTATTGGATGTAGTGTGTTTGTAAAGAGTCCAGATCTCACAACTATGAAGAACATATACAGAACTACAACTCTGTAGATCTTAAGTTTGGCTTTAAGCCTGCTGCCAAAATGCTATCATGTTCTGATTGTCTTTTTGATTTGATTTTCTTGAGTTAACCTTGGGCTACCCTACTCACTGAGCCTCATTCTTATGTCTCCCATCTTTAATAACAATAATGATAATAATTGTCATAGTATTTGTTAAGCGCTATGTGCCAAGCTCCATTCTTAGCACTGGGGTAGATAGAAGGTTATCAGGTTGTCCTAGGTGGGGCTCACAGTCTTAATCCCCATTTGACAGATGAGGTAACTTGGGCCCAGAGAAGTGAAGTGACTTGCCCAAGGTCACATAGCTGATAAGTGGCAGAGCCGGTATTAGAACCACTGTCTTTCTGATTTCCAGGCCCGTGCTCTATCTACGTTGACTATGCACTAAGCCACGTTGCTTCTAGCAGCCTTCTTGCTGACATCCCTGCCCCTCCTCTCTCCAGTCAATATTTCACTCTGCTGCCTGGATTATTTTTCTACAAAAATGTTCAGGATATGTTTTCCCACTCAAAAATCTCCAGTGTTTGCCCATCCACTTCCACATCAAACAGAAACTCCTCACCGTTGGCTTTAAAGCACCCAATCACCTTGCCCCCTCCTATCTCACCACTCTCCTACTACAACCCAGTCCACACACTTAGCTCCTCTAACGCCAACCTTCTCACTCTACCTCGATCTCATCTATCTTGCCGCCGACCCCTTGCCCACGGTCCTGCCTCTGGACTGGAATGCCCTCCCTCCCCATATCTGACAGTTTTTCTCCCCCACTTCAAAGCCTTATTGAAGGCACATCTCCTCCAAGTGGCCTTCCGTGACTTCCTTCCATCACCCTGACTTACTCCCAATTAGTCATCCCCCCCTTCCAGCCCCACAGCACTTATATAAATATCTGTAATTTATTTATATTGATGTCCATCTCCCCCTCTAGACTGTAAGCTCATTGTGGGCATGGAATGTGTCCATTATATTGTTATATTGTACTCTCCCAAGCACCTAGTACAATGCTTTGCACAAATAAATGCTCGGTAAATATGACTGACTATGGTCAATCAGTTGTATTTATTGAGTACTTACTGTGTGCAGAGTACTGTACTAAGGGCTTGGGAGAGAACAGTACAATAAAGTTGGTAGACACATTCCCTGCCCACAAGGAGTTTGCGATCTAGAGGGGGGAGACAGAAATTAATAAAAATAAATAAATTATGGATATTTAGATAAGTGCTGTGGAGTTGAGGATGGGAGAAATATCAAGTACCTTAAAGGGTTCAGATCCAAGTGCCTAGGCCAACGGGTAATGAATCAAACAGGGCATCCCTCAGAGCTAATAATCAGCCAGGTGATAATGATGTAGTCTCGGAATCTCGATGAATTTCTAAGAACAGCCAGATTTAATAAGCAGCTTCTAAAGTCCAAAATCTACTAACAATGCCCAATGTTTTTGTAAGGCCAATGAAAACTGTGTAGCCATCTCAGTGCTACTTTTTGCACTTTTCCTGTATTTGACATGTTGCATCTTCCTCCTCTCACCTTTAAACTGTGGCTCTCCCATAAGGCTCTGCTCTGAATCCTTTATTCTCCACATTATCTTAGGGAGCTCATCTGCTCACATAGCTTCAACTATCATCTCTCTCTGATCTACCACACCAGCCAAAATCTCTCACCTTTCTTACCATCTCCCATTTCTTCCTACCTCTGATACATCTCCAAATGGTACTCACTCACACCTTAAATGTGACAAAAACTGAATTCCTCATCTTCCTTCCTAAATTTACTATTCCTCCAACCTAAACTATCACAGTCACCAATCCCACCATCATCTCTAACCCAGAAGTTTCAAACTTGTTATCTTTGTCCCACTCTGTTTTTCACTTCCCTTATTTAACCAGCCTGTAAATCCTGCCAGTTTTTCTCCACAATATTGCCAGCATCATTATTTTCCTTCCCAACGTAATGGCTTCCACCTGGAACAAGTCCTCGAAATAATATGTCAAGCACTGTACTAAGTGCTGAGGTAAATACAAGTTTATCAATTTGGAAACAGTACTTGTCCCACATGAGGCTCACAGTCTAAGTAGGAGGGAGAATAGGTATTGAATCCCCATTTAGAGATGAGGAAACTGAGGCATAGAGAAGTTTACTTGAAGTATGGCTTGCCCAAGGTCATACAGAAAATAATTGGCAGAGCTGGGATTAGAACCCTGGTCTTCTTGACTCCTCCCACTAGGCAGTTCTGTTTCTACAGCTGGGCTACTTCATCAGCCTTCTTATCTTCTCTGACCCAAGCCTATCTTCTCTTCAGTTGATTGTATACTTTGCTGCCTAGCTCATACTGCCAATCAGAACACATCATTGCCCTCTTCAAAATCCTTCAATGACTACCTAGTTCTCTGCATCAAATAGATTCAGGAATCAAGACTTTCAACTAGTGCTCACCTCCTTATCTTTGCTCTACCTTCTCCTAAACTCCAGTTTAACATCTTTGTTCCCTGCAAGCTGTCCTCCCATCTTTACCTCACTTTCACCTCTTCCATCCTCAACCCTTTTTTTAATGGTATTTATTAAGCACTTACTACATGCCAAGCACTATACTAAGCACTGGGGTAGATATAAGCTAATCAGGTTAGAATCAGATTAGACACAGTTCCTGTCCCACATGGGGGTCAGAATCCCCATTTAATCTCCATTTTACAGATGAGGAAACTGAGGCACAGAGAAGTGAACTGACTTGCTCAAGGTCACACAGAAGACAAGTGGCAAAACTGGGATTAGAATCCAGGTCCTTCTGATTCCCAGGCTTATGCTCTATCCACTAGGCCATGCTGCCTCTCACTGTGCATGAATTTCACCCTGTATGGTATGCCCTCCTCCTTAAAATCTGACAAATGGTGTCACTCCCTCCCCTCAGGGCCCTTCTAAACATTACCTCTTCCCCACATCCCTAATGATGTCATCTTATTAGCTACTCATGATGCTTTTATGTATATTGGTTTACTTATTCCACTTAAGTTTTTTACTTGTTTGTATTGTTACCAGTTGTATCTTTGCTTTCCTATTTGTACCCATTGTATGAATGTTATCTGTATCTGCCTACTTCACCCATTGGATTTAAAACTCCTGGAGGTCTGGGACCTTGTAGGGAGAGAGAGAGAGCAAGAAAGTAGAGAAATGGGAAAAAAAAAGTCAAATGTGGGAAGGAGTAGGAAGTTCTGAAAGCCAATGTCAGGGCAGAATTGGACCCACTGTTTTGTGTTTTATCTGATGATTCCATAAAATAATTTAACTTGGAATTTTGGCTTTTAGAGCCCTGCAGCCACCATAAATTAGAACGATGCATCTATCAGAAAATCCATAAAATGGTTATGTGTATTTCAGCAGCACCATAAACAGAATAGAACAGAAGGGAAACAAAAAGAAAGAAACAAATCTTTAGGGAATGGAAGGGGGGAAACAATTAAAATTTGAAAGAATGGAGAGATAATGAGAAAAAAATGAATTCAGCAAACAGCAAATAGTGTTAAAGGTTTGTAGAAATTTATGTAGTGCTTTTAAAGACCGACAGTAGGACCACCTTCAAATAGGCGTCTTGTATCAGATTCCCATATTCAGTTCACTGATACACATACCTAAAGAGACAAATCACTATATATCGATATATAGATCTCTCGTTAAGTAGAGATGTCTCTCTCTCTCTCTCTCTCTATATATATATATATACACATATGAGATTTAAGAGAGCTAAGATAAAAATGAAAAAAGACAAAAAGAAGAAAAGGGAATAGAATTGCTAAAATGCTGGAAAATATTGGAAACTGGCCATCCAAAGTGTTTTTCAGCATTTAGTTCTACTGTTCTAGAGAAGTTAGGAAATTGATAAAACAATTTATTCAAGTATTTTAGGGACTGGTGGTTTAATTCTCAGCCATTCCATTTTTCTTCTGAGATTTGGACCAGTAATATAAGAATGTAATCTGCCTTCCGAAGAGTGGACTAGTAAGGGCATGAAAAGTTGAGGCAACTACTGCATGAGTTTCCTAGAGAGCATAGGATCTTCTGGAATTATGCTGTACATAAAACAGAAGCTCAATAAATATTGTTATTTAATTCAGTTGAAAAGAGTGTGTTTTAAAATATCTTCTCCAGCTCCCAATTACTGGGAGCTAATGGATTTGCAATGCCAGAGGTTTTACCAGTTCAATACATCAGATGGCTAAATAAACTTAAGTCACCCTGAACAATGAAAAATTAAGTTGTATGCTAAATTATCAGGTGTGTGGAGTCAATAAAAAGGTAGTTGGGCAATTCCATTTTCTTTCATACGTCAGCAAACAATAAAGGTTCCATGGAAAATATTACCAGTCAGGAATATCATGTGAACTTAAGTTGCTCCTTGAAGAATTGTAATTCCTTAAATAAATAAATAAATAAATAAAAAGCCACTGATCTGCCCCAAAATCCATGGTTCAAATTCAAGAGAAACTCCTGATCAATAAATCATTCATAATGGATTATTTCAGGGAAATTATGGATGTAGAGGGAAAAATTAGGGGATTTAGATTGTCCATCCTTAATAGGACAGACATCAAGGAGGGCAAGCATCACGCTGTACCTCCAAATATCTTGGCTACTGGTGGAGATAGAAGAGTGGGTTGGAAGATCTAAGCAGCATGGCCTAGTGGCAAGAGCCCGGATTTGGGAGTCAGAAGGTCATGTGTTCTAATCCCAGCTCTGCCACTTGTCTGCTGTGTGACCTTGGGCAAGTCACTTCACCTCTCTGGGCCTCAGTTACCACATCTGTTAAATGGGGATTAAGACTGTGAGCCCCATGTGGGACAGGGACTGTGTCCAACCTGATTACCGTGCATCTTCTCCAGCACTTACAACAGTGTCTGGCACACAGTAATTGCTTAAAAATGCCACCAATATTATAATTATGATTACCATGGAATCTAGGGTTACAGCAGCTCCAACAGGCTTTATGGAACCTAAGGATAGGAAAATGGCAAAAGCCATCTGACATGCATTCTCAGTCATTAAATCACTCCCTCCTACTTATTCTCTTCTTCCACTAAATTAATCTGCTCATGATATCTTTGTTGTTTCTCATCAATCCTGCCACCAACCTCTTGCTCACACCCTCCCTCCCAGCCTGTAACTCCCTCTCCTTTCCTGTCCTATGGACCACAGCTCACCCCATCACCCCTTCTGACCCTGATTAAATTTGAATCAAGGGGGTGGGTACCAAAACTAAAATGCTGACTGTACCCAGGTGGGAGTGGAAGTCTAGATATAAAAAGGAAGCTCATAAAATGCTTAGGTTCTTCATTATCAGATCATTGGCTAAACATGGAGGTTCTCTGATGGAGGACAGTTACCGCAGATGCTTTGCTCATCTGTGGTGAAGGGTGGAAGTAGGTCTGGGATATGCAGGTTTGAGTAATGGCATCAACAGTAAGTGGGTGTTTATCAGACATTCTACCAGACAGCTATAAGACACTAGAGATGATGGGGACAACCACAAGATTAGTTGGATGAAAATGAATTAAGAAAAAAATGCATTTGTAACAAAATAGGAAATGCATCATCAACACCTCAGCAGCTCACGATCGCAGCCAAAGCTTACAAAAGCCTATCACAGGTTACAGAGATCACACTATGGAATATGCAGGAACAATGGTAAGAAATCAAAGCTGAAGAGATCCAGGATTGTGCTGACTGCTCTGAAATTATGGACTTTTATTCATCTCTAAAGAAGTTCTTTGGATTTAAACACACTACCCCCACACAGCTGAAAATTGTAGATGGAATCACCCTCCTCACAAAGCGGGAATGCTACACAGATGGCAAGAACACTACAATGAACTCCTGACTGTACTATCCACCATCATGGAGGAGGTTCTTCAAAGCGTAGAAAAATCATCCAGAATGTGGAGACATAACCTACGTCCCAGTGTGTGAGGAAATAACTTCCATAAGTCAAAACCATGAAAAATGGAAAAGCTTCCTGATCTGATGGCATTACAGCAGTAATCTACAAGAAAGGAGGGGGACCTAGGCCTCAGTCACTTTCATGAGCTTTTCCTGAAAATATGGATCAATGAGAGAATTCCATGACGTCAAAATCATCTTCAAGAAGAAAGGAGAAAGTGCACTGACTTTGAAAACTCTGGCAGAATCTTCTTGTTTTTCATTGCTTGTGAGATTCTAACCAAAATTTTTCTGAAGTGACTACAGAAAACAGTCAACTGTACACTACGTACATTACAATGTGATTTCAGACCAAAGTGCAGCAGATGTGGTCTTTGCTGAAAGACAGGTACAGGAAAAGTGCAGAGAATAACAAGATCGTTTTTACTGTGTTCACTGACCTTACAAAAGTATTTGATTCCCACAGAGCAGAATTCTGCAAATGGCTAAGAAAATTTGGCTTTTACCAAATAGTATGCTGTCCAACAAGATATATACAGGCAGAGCTAGGAAAAGAAACTGAAAGCTTAGCAGACTGCAAGAGAAAGATGATAATGACAGAGTATCAAGCTTTACACTATGTTAAAGGTCTATTAAGCAGCGTGGCTCAGTGGAAAGAGCATGGGCTTTGGAGTCAGAGGTCATGAGTTCGAATCCCAGCTCTGCCACTTGTCAGCTGTGTGACTGTGGGCAAGTCACTTCACTTCTCCGTGCCTCAGTTACCTCATCTGTAAAATGGGGATGCAGACTGTGAGCCCCACGTGGGACAACCTGATTCCCCTGTGTCTACCCCAGCGCTTAGAACAGTGCTCGGCACATAGTAAGCGCTTAACAAATACCAACATTATTATTATTATTAAGCTGTTGTGCTGTCCAATCATCTATATGGCTCTAAGACCTGCACCTACTTCAGTCAATAGTATTTATTGAGCACTTACTGTGTGTAGAGCACTATACTAAGCACTTGGGAGAGTACAATATAACAACAAACTGAAACATTCCCTTCCCACAAGGTGCTTACTTCCAAAGACATATCCAGCTTCGGGATCAGTTTCCTTAGTATCAATTACAAACTATACTCAACATCAAAAGGCTGGAAAAAAAATTACTGTCAATGAGGTCCTGAAAGCCAGTTGCTTCACTGGGGTAAAACATCCCTTCATCATATCTCTCCCTTCTCCAGTCTGTTCTTCACTCTGCTATCCACATCATTTTTCTGAAAAAACATTCAGTTCATATATCCCGACCCTTTAAAAACCTCCAATGGTTGCCCATCCACCTCTGTATTAAACAGAAACACCTTACCATTGGCTTTAGTCACTTCCCTTCCTGAACCCTAACCTTACTGATTTCCTACTGCAACCCAACCTGCACACTCCACGCCTTTAATACCAACATACTCGCTGTCCCTCAATCTCACCTATCCTGCCACTGGCTCCTTGCCCACATTCTCCCTTGGGCCCTCTTCCTTCATTTCTGACATTTGATCACTCTCCCTGCTTTTCAAACCCTCCTAAAAATCACATTTCCTCCAAGAGGCCTTCCCAGACTAAGCTCTTCATTTCCTCTTCTGCCCTCCCCCTACGTCAACTATGAATTTATCATTGTACCCCTTAAGCACTCTGTTACTCATCCCAGCCTCACGATATTTATGTAAATATTCTTATACTATACTATTTTCCCTATCCCTAATCTATTTTAATGACTGCATCCCCCTGTAGGCTGTAAAGTCCTGTGGGCAGGGATTGCATTTACCAACTCACTGTACTGTAGTTTCCCAAGCATTTAGTTCAGTGTTCTGCACACAGCAAGTGCTCAATAAATGCCATTGATTGGTTGATTGACTAGGAGAATTGATAAAGGCAGGATACCCAAGTAGTTGCTATCTGCAGAACTCTGTAGGGAAGCACATAGAAACCAGGTAGGCAGAATATATTATTTAAACCCATGGTGAAACAGTAGCAAATAATGACATAGTGGACTGCTTGGATACCACTGCAGCAGACAGACCAACTTAGCAGAAAGATATTGGGAAAGTGGTTGCTCTGGTTGTTGCCCTAGAGCAAAGACCCTGAAAATATCAGAATGTAAGGAGGTAGAGGTAGAAAAAACAACAACAAAAAACAACCCAAAAAACAATATGGCCTGATGTGGGACCAACCCATTACTGTAACAAGAATTTACCTTTCCCTTTAAAGAATGCAACAGCATAGTTTAATCAGGCATTGGTCTTTAAGACCATACTGGGACAGGCTGATAGGACCTCATCATCGACAGTGTCATCTACAAACCGAAAGGTATATGTATTTTTTAGAGAAATTGGGTAATTCATTATTTTAGAGCCATCCAATGCTAGACTTTTTTTTTTATTGATAAAAAAGGCTGTCTCATTGGTGATAGAAGCACTTTTATATCTCTTGTTCTAGTTATTTATGAAATAATTTGAAAGAGCAGTGAGGGAGATTAATATATAAAGATATTCAATTTAGAAAAAAATGAGCATCTCTGTGATAGCCCTACAAAGGAGAAATCACATAATTTGTTAGAAAATCTACATTCTTTTTATATTGTTTTATTTTCTTACTAGAATATATTTTGTCTTTACTTTGGTCATTTTTATAGATTTGGGATGGTGGCTTATGTCTGTCTCAGAGAATGAATAAGATAAATGAGTTCTCCATATATCTTTATAAATGATCCCAATTGATATCTGTATGTGCAGGTAGAGATTCATTAGTCAATACCTGTATATTTTTTCCAGGTTTTTCACTCTAGTATAACAAATACTGGAGACCACATTTGTTCTTTCCTTTACTCATTTTTACATTGAACAAAAAGAATTTTGTAAAATTTCAAATGAAATGTGCAAGCTTTTAAAGGGGAAATCTACATCCTCTTTCAGTTTTCTTCATTCCTGTTCTAAATGTGTCTCTTTTTTTCATAGTAATTTTTAAAAGCTTAATATGTGCCAGACACTGTACTAAGCGCTGGGGTAGATATAAGATAATCAGGTTGAACACAGCCCCTGTCCCACAGGGGGCTCACTGTCTGAATCCATATTTTACAGATGAGGTAATTGAGTCACAGAAAAGTTAAGTGTTTTGCCCAAGGTCACACAGCAGACAAGTGACAGAGCTGGGATTAGAACCCAGGTCTTTCTGACTCCCAGGCCCATGCTCTATCCACTAGACCACACTGCTTCTCTTTCTTTCTTTGGCATATTGCTACTTATATTGCAATTCCTCTGCCTGCTGTATCCTGTGGTTCCCCATGTCTTTCTTTGCCTTTTTCATTTTTCTCTTTCCTTCTTATTTTGCTCCTTAGGGGCTTTGCTGATGAAAGTTTAAATTCTCTTTAGAGCCCAGATTTCACTCCCTCCTGCTTCTCCTGTGAGTGCTCCTGTCTCTGATAAAAACAGGAGAACGCTACCTTTATACTCTATTACTTCCATTCACTCATTTATTTAATTGTATTTATTGACCTATTACTGTGTGCAGAGCACTGTTCTAAGAGCATGGGAGAGTGTATTACAATAATAAACCATCACATTCTCTGCCCACAATGAGCTTACAGTCTAGAGGGGGGGAGACAGACATCAATATAAATAAATAAAATAAAATTTCAGATATGTATATAAGTGCTGTGGGGCTGGGAGAGGGGAAGAGCAAAAGGAGCAAGTCAGAGCAACATAGAAGGGAATGGAAGATGAGGAAAGGTGGGGAAGATCTCTTGGAGATGTGCCTTCAATAAGGCTTTGAGGTCAGGGGAGTAATTGTCAGATTTGAGGAGGGAGGGGTGTTCCAGGACAGAAGCAGGATGTGGGTTAGGGGTCAGCAGCAAGACAGGCGAGATAGAAGCACAGTGAGAAGGTTAGCACTAGAGGAGTGAAGTGTTCAGGCTGGGTTGTAGAAGGAGAGAAGCTAGCTGAGGTAGGCGGGGGACAGGCAGTGGAGCGTTTTAAAGCCAATGGTGAGGAGTTTTTGTTTGATGCAGAGGTGGATGGGGAACCACTGAAGTCTTTTTGAGGAGAGGGGTGACATCCTGAACATTTTTGTAGAAAAATGATCCGGGCAGCAGAGTGAAGTATGGACTGGAGTGGGGAGAGACAGGAGGTTAGGAGGTCAGCAAAGGAGGCTGATGCAGTAATCCAGGCAGGATAGGATGAGTGATTGTATTACCATGGTAGCAGTTGGAATGGAGAGGAAAGGGCAGATTTTAGCGATGAAGTGAAGGTGGTACTGATCTAAAATAAATTACATTTAGGGGGGCATCCCTCAAGGTTCAGTTCTGGTCCCCTTCTATTCTCTATCTACACCTACTCCCTTGGAGAACTAATTCGCTCACATGGCTTCAACTACTACTTCTATGCAAATGATTCCCAAATCTTCATCTCTAGTCCTGATCTCTCTCCCTCTCTCCAGTCTCGCATCTTCTGCCCTTTGAGACATCTCTACTTGAATGTCCTGCTGTCACCCAAAACAGAACTCCTTATCTTTCCACCCAAACCTTGCCCTTCAGGCCTTCACAACATAGCTAAAATCTGCCCTTTCGTCTCCATCCTAACTACTACCACATTAATCCAAGCATTTATCCTATCCCACCTTGATTACTGCATCAGCCTCCTTGCTGACCTCCCTACCTCCCATCTCTCCCCACTCCAGTCCATACTTCACTCTGCCTCCTGGGTCATTTTTCTACAAAAACATTCAGTCCATGTTTCGTTTCCCTATTCAAAAACCTCCAGTGTTCGCCCATCCACTTCTGCATCAAACAGTAAGTCCTTACAATTGGCTTTAAAGCACTCAGTCACCTTGCTCCCTCCTGTCTGACCTCACTACTATCCTACTACAACCCAGCCCACACACTTTGCTCCTCTAATGCCAACCTATTCACTGTACCTCGATCTCATCTATATAACTGCCAACCTCTCACCCACATCCTACCTCTGGTTAAAGATTGAATGTGTGAGTTGAATGAAAGAGATGAGTCGAGGATAATGCCAAGCTTATCGAATTGAGACAAAGGGAAGGTATTGGTCCTGGACATAAGATCTTGAGTGGTCCCATGCATCCTAGATTTGAGATAAGCAACCTTAGTAGGAACAGTCTACTTTCTCAGCATTGTCATAATTAAAAGAAATAAACAATCTAGGTCTGTCTATTAAAAAGTGAAATATTTTGATTATCTACTGATGAGAGAGAGAGAGAGCGCAAGCGAATGAAAACAGTACTCACAGGATACAATGCAATATATTAAGTGTTTGGGAGGCACAAATCAAGAAAGTGCACATTCCCTTCCAATGAGGAACTTCTTACAACAGGGAGAGAGGCTGTCATTTTTTGTGTTCAAAGATGATCATGCTGATGGTAAGGAGAAATTGGATTTGGACCCTTTATTCACCCTACCCTCAGCTCCACGGCACTTATATACATATCTGCATTTGTTCATTCAATTGTATTTATTGAACACTTACTGTGGGCAAAGCACTGTACTAAGCTTTTGGGAGAGTACAGTATAACAACAGACACATTCCTGCCTACAACAGTCTAGAAGGGGAGACATTCATATAAATAACTAAATTACAGATATATACAGATATATATGCTGAAGGAATGGGAGGGAGGGTGAATGAAGGAGCAAGTAAGAGCGGGGCAGAAAGGAGCAGGGAAAGAGGAGAGGAGAGCTTTGTCAGGGAAGGCTTCCTGGAGGAGATGTGCCTTCAATAAGGTTTTGAAATAAGGGAGAGCAATTATCCATCTGATAGGAGGGAGAGCATTCCAGGCAAGAGGTAGGATGTGGGTGAGAGGACAGCAGCGAGGTAGACGAGATTGAGGTAGAATGAGAAGGTTGGCATTAGAGGAACGAAGTGTGCAGGCTGGGTTGTAGTAGGAGAGTAGCAAGGTGAGGTAGGAGGGGGCAAGGTGATTAAGTGCTTTAAAGCCAATGGTGAGGAGTTTTTGTTTGATGCAGTGGTGGATGGGCAACCATTGGAGTTTCTTGAGGAGTGGGGAAACATGGTGTGAATGTTTTTGAAGGAAAATGATTTGGGCAGCAGAATGGAGTGTGGACTGAAGTGGGGAGACAATCTGTAATTAAGAATCAGCATGGTCTAGTGGAAAGAGCCTGGGCCTGGGACTTAGGGGACCTGGATTCTGTTGTGGGCTCTGCCACATACCTCCTGTGTATTCTTGGGTAAGTCACTTAACTTCTCTGTGCCTCAGTTTCTTCATCTGTAAAATGGGAAATGCAATGCCTTATTATCTTCTATCTACTCCAGCACTTAATACAGTCCTTGGCCCATAGTAAGAGCTTAAACAGAACAATCATTATTATTTTTATTAATGTCTGCCTCCCCCTCTAGACTCTAAGCTCCTTGTGGGCAGGGGACATGTCTACCAATGCTTATTTTATACTCTCTCAATCACTTAGTATTATGCACACAGTAAGGACTCAATACAGTCGATATGATTGATGGCAATCTCTTGCTCACTGTGCTCAAGAAGGTAAGTGCTGGACACCTTTTCTCAACCTTTCCATTAAGATTGAACTTTGAATTCTTCAACAGCTCTGTTCAGCCTGTTATGGCACTGCTGTCTCATTCTCGGCAAGAGAATATAGTGGAGCTGACTAGGTTTCATAGCATTTTGGTTTAACTTTGGGAGAAGATTTGAAAAGGCCTTCTAGACTGTAAGCTCGTTGTGGGCAGGGAACGTTATCTGTTAATTGCTATATTGTACTCTCCCAAGTGCTTAGCACAGTCCTCTGCACACAATGAGCGCTCAATAAATACAAATGAATTGGTTTCACCCAACCCTGAGACTTGCAGCACTTACATACATACCTTTATACCTTGCCACTTTCCCTATCTATAATTTATTTTAATATCTGTTTCCCCTTGTAGACTGTAAAGCTCCTTGTGGGCAGGGATTGCTTCTATCAACTCTGTTGTATTGTTCTTTCCCAAGTGCTTAATACAGTGTTCTGCACACAGTAAGCACTCAATAAATACCATTGATTGATGGCAACTCAATAAAAAGTAAATACACTTTGTCAACAATTGGTTCCTTAAAGCCTGGCACCTTACAACTTTTTCTGGGGGAATGGTTCATGCATTTGCAAGTTGCTGTGACTGTCTTCCTTAAATCATGCTCTGCCTCTGTAATTTTATGGAGGGAGGTACAATGAAGGTGCAGAAAGGGAAGGAGAAGAATAGTGGGTTTTTGAGAGGTATCATTTTTTTGCAATTAGCTTTCCCCCCCTCTCATTTTTGGAATTCCTTATAATAATAATAATAATCATGGTATTTGTTAAGTGCTTACTAAGTGCTAAGCACTGTTCTAAGCACTGGGGAAGATATAGGGTAATCAGGTTGTCCCATGTGGGGCTCACACTTTTAATCCCCATTTTACAGATAAGGTAACTGAGGCACAGAGAAGTTAAGTGACTTGCCCAAGGTCACACAACAGACCACTGGCAGAGCCAGAATTAGAACCCAGGTCCTTCTGACTTCCAAGCCCATGCTCTTTCCACTGAGCCACACTGCTTCTCTTATGGAGAGGGTTCACCATGTAGGGAAAATGTTAATAGAGGAAGCAATTTGTCGAGGTTTAATATATTCCTTGTTTATCCAGTTTCACACAGTGTAGGACAGAGACTGTGTCTGATCTCATAAAATGGTGTCAACACCAATGCATAGCACATCACGAGAAGTTAATTAGCTCAATTGTTCTTCCCCTTATCACACAGGAATTTTATGACCTTATATATCACTGAGAATTTATGAAAAAAAATGCTGTTAGGACTTTTTGCTTGATACTTGTATTAGTATCTGAATGAGATCTGCTCCAAGATGAGCACTACTGCTAAATAGCATTTCTCATATCATATTATCAATATTGTAAGCTGCTTGGGACAGGGAAGATGTCTACCAACTATGTTGTACTGTACTCTCCTAAGTGTTTAGTACAGTCCTCTGCATACAATAAGTGCTCAATAAATACCATTGATTGTGCAGATTTTTTTGCTGTTCCAATTAATTCCTTTCCAATTCTGTTCTGGTATGGTCATATTTGTTTTATCTGGTTTTTGAGACAACTCTCTTGTAACAAATAATAACACAATGATATAATCACAGAAATAAAAAAATATCTTTTCATTTGCAGGGTACTGCATGCATATGTTCTTCCAGATAGTCTGATCTGATTCTCCTGGAAAGCTAAATTTGATTGACAGTGCTCTGTTCTTGATTTAGAGCTTGGGATTGAAGGGGTATATGGAGAAGTTTCTCTGATTGAGGATAGTACAGTGGTATAATTCAAAAAGTGGCAGTCACCTGCCAACCAAACTACTGTGTAGTCAATTTTGTGGTGAAGTCTTTAAAAGGGAAATTTTCTAGTGTTCTCTGAAATGTCTGCCTGTAACTCTTTGGGTGACAAACATAAAAATACTCTTTGAAGGTCAGTAGGTTTCCTGCCCTCACTAACCAGAGTGATTTGTTTGTATTTCTCCCCCCCCCCCCTACACCGCCAAGATGGAAAAATAAATTGTTCCCTGTAAATCACTGTTTTTCATGGATACTAGAAGCCATCTGTAAATTCAAGCAACTAAAACAAATGTTGGTATTTCCTGAGAGGTTAATATGGTATTTTGCCTGTCTCATTAAACTCAAACCTGGTTCCTAAACTGTATCTAAAGAACATTCATTCTTGTGGTTCAATAATCAACAAAAAACTAATGATTAAAGCAAAGTAATTGCCATGTTATCCCAGGAGGCCACCTGATGATGATGAAAACACCAGTTATCCCCCAAAGACAACCTTGGGTGCAAGTGAAAGGATGGGATAGGGAGTTGACATTGTAGCTTCAGCAAAAGTATACAGGTGCCAAATTTATCTTTTTGAGCATGCTGCTTTCTTCAGAGTAATGACTCAAATGTTGGATTTGCAATTAGTGCTTAATCTCTGGTCTCCCAGATATGCCCTTAAGTGTCCAACTGATGACCCTATGGCTACTGACCAGGCAAAAACACTTTTGCCTACAGTTAATGCATATGTCCCAACAATGATAAATAGAAAAATGTTTAGAAGGATCTGGACAGGCTCGTTATCATGAGTGGGCAGTGATGCCAAAATGCATAAAAACGTCATCGGACCTTCTGGGATTGGGAAACTAAATGACAGTGGTCTGCTTATACTCAAAGAACATGCCAAAACATTGGCTTGTTTTCACCAACACTTACTTCTGCCTCCTAAATAAGAGAAAGAAATCACAGCTGCATCCAAGGTCATAAACAAAGGCTGCTCGAAGATCATATCATCATCCATCACCAGGATGAATTATATACAGATCACTGCACCTATTTGAGGGTCCTAGTGCTGGACTGGACATTGGCTCACCCATGCCAAATATGGCATGGTATGGCACGTTGGTAGACACATTCCCTGCCTACAGGGGGCTTACAGTCTAGAGGGAAGTGACCAGCTTGAAGAGCAGCATTGGGGCCCAGTGGAGAGAGCATGGGTCTGGCAGTCAGAGAACCTGGCTCTGCCAGCTGCCTGCTGTGACCTTGGTTACTTAACCTCTCTGTGCTTAGGTTCCTCATCTGTAAAATGGGGATTCAATGCCTATTTCCCCCTCCTATTTAGGCTGTGAGCCCAATGTGGGACAGGGACTGTGTCTGACCTGATTAACTTCTATCTATCTCAGAATTTAGAACAGTTGTTGTCGCATAGGCAGGACTTATGAGAAGCAGTGTGGCTTAATGGATAGAGCACAGGCCTGGGAGTCGGAAGGTCCTTGGTTCTAATTCCGGCTCTGCCACGTCTGCTATGTGACCTTGAGCAAGTCACTTAACTTCTCTGGGCCTCAGTGACCTCATCTGTAAAATGGGGATTAAGGCCATGAGCCCCATGTGGGACAGGGACTGTGTCCAACCTGATTAACTTGTATCTACCCCAGTGTTTAGCACACAGTAAGTGCTTAACAAATACCATTATTATCATTAGGGCTTAATATAGTAATAATAGCAGTAATAATAAAGAGTTAATAGACTAGAAAGCAAGCACCATTTTGGATCTTTTTGGCCCTGACTGTAAACTCTCAGGTTTTCAGACACCTGGAATGAGTAAGACAAAGTGCAGCTCAAATAACTGTGGGAGTGATGACTCCCATTAACTCCGTATAATGGGTACGTATTCTGTATGGAGAATGGAAAGTGGGCACACACCCACAGGGATAAGGGGGAAGAAAATCAATTTAAAGGCATATTGAAGCACAGACTCAAGCAACAGAAGTGTGCAGTGGACTTTTGGGGATTAATTGCATAAGACAGACCACTGGCAGGCAGCCATCGGGAGAGCTATTACTATCTTGGGCAAAGATGTGGCATAGATCAGATTGGCCAGAGGTAGACTTGAAATCAGTGACAGGCCCCACAGTAGGAAAAAGGCATTAGCCGATTATTAGACACACCCAGTGAAGAAAGAAGTGGCAGTCACAGTCTGTTCAACTACAGCAACAGCAGTGCCATCTTTGAAAACAAAATGTGCCTAAATTACACACTCTCACAAACGTGCAACTATCTTATATAGTAAAGTCTTTGTTATCCAGTGTATGTCAGTGTCATCTTCCAAAATCCAAGGCATGGATAAAAAACCAAACATTTAGTCTTGGATAGTTTTACTTTTGGAACTTGAGCAAGATTCATGAGTGGAAACAGAATAAGATCTTATTATCAGAACTAACTTGGAGGTTTTCAACTGGATGGCTACTGTGCACCAATTTCTTCAAAAGGACAAACCTAGCCCACTTGGATGCAGTGTGTTGTTTCCTGAAGTCTTGTCAAGCTTTATACCTCAGTTAATCCTATAACTGGAAGAGCAGCATGACTAGAAATTGCACATTCATTATATTTCTGTAAATGTTTCAGTTTTATTTATAAAACCCTTTGCACATTAATTACTGTCACTTAAGAGAAAAAAAGCTTGTATAAGGAAATTGGAAGCTAATATCCTTTGTGGATAAATACAACGGGCATAGGAAGCAAAGGAAAGTTTGCTAGTGTAGCACAAGTGATTCCTGATACCACATTCCCCTGAAAGAGTATGTGTGTGTGTATATATTTATATATATAAATGAAATAATTCCTATGCCTGTCTCAGTGTAAAAACTTATGCATGAACACTTCCATAACCTACTGCAACAGCCATGATGCAGCAGCTTCTCTTAACTATTATCTGTTGACCACTTTTTTTTTCTGGTAATTGTAGTAACAGTATTTTCTAAGTGCTTATTTTGTGCAGAGCATTGTACTAAACACTGGGAAAGAATATAAAGGTCAAAGTAGACATAGACCCTGTCCCTGGCAGAGTTCACAATCTATAGAGTTTGTGAGGACTGATGATAGACACATCAGGAGCAGTGAAACACTTAAAACAGCATTAGGGACAAGAACAAGTATGTAATACACAAAATAAAAAGAAAAAAAGTCAGTAGGGAGCTGTGGTTAAAGGAGTAGATTTGGTGTCTACAACAATGCAGCCACTAGGTTTTCGGATATTTATATGGAGTCTTATACTGCAGGTTGTGTTCTCATTCCCACTAACATAGTAGAATGCAGGACAGGGTGACCTTGATGGGGCAAAGAGGAGCTGGTGCTAGCCTCGGGTGGCAGGGAAGGAAAGCAGTTGGCCCAGCCACAGCAAGGGATGCAAAGAGTGCCCACTAGATAAGGCTGTAAATGCCAATTGTTTTGTTCAACTCCAGAGGTGAAGAGGCAGAGCAGTGAGGGTTTTTGGTGTTTTTTTTTTTAAATCCAGGCTGACAAGCAGAGAGCATGCGGGGAAGGCAGAGAGTTCCTCAGCTGTAGTGGGAGGGCCAAGGTCCCACAGCGAGTGAATTTTGCTCAGCTTCAAGTTCCACACTCATGAAACAAAAACAATAAGCCCAGCAAATAGCAGCAACAAGTAAGAATGTGAACCAGCCACAGCTGCTATTGCAGCTGAAAGCTATTGGCAGGGCCAAACCTGTGGTGAGAGTGGTCAGGTAAAAGCCCTGCTTCCGCTTTTCTGTTGTGGTGAAGATGGCATCTGTAGCGGCAAAGATGATTGCCATGGCAGCAGGGGTTGGAGCTCCTGTTATATGCTTCTGGTTTGCAGCTGACTATATGTATGTGAGGGGTCGAAATCTTCCTCTGAAATATGTGCTCTTCAAAAATGGTGATAGAGAAAACATTAGGGCCACTTTATTAGATGGCTGCGTGCTAAAAGTTTCTTACCCTGATGGGTTTCAACAAACAAGATCCCTCCTCTCAGATATATTCTGCTTTGACAGATGTGTGGGAAAGTCCCAGGGGAACAAGATTGTTGAAGTTTGGTCCAAATCAAATGTTCTAAAGATAAATTGAACACTATAAATCAGGAATAGGGAACATTACCCATAAAAAACTCCCAACTCTTTTTTGCTTGGAGTTCAGCAAAACATAAATCTTTCTAAGTCCAAATGTTTCCTCCTGTATATTCTTGCATTCCAAACTACCTGTGAAGTCAGTGGAAGTCCCACCTTTTTGTTTTTTGTTTTTCTTGTGGTATTTAAGCACTATGTGCCAGGCACTGTGCAAAGTGCTGGAATAGATCAAGTTAATCAGTATGGACACAGTTTCCCCCTCTAGACTCTAAGCTCATTGTGGACAGGGAACATGTCTACCAACTCTATTATATGGTACTCTCCCAAGTACTTAGTACAGTGCTCTGCATACAGTAAGCACTCAATAAATATGATTAGTTGACTCAGTCCAAGTTCCACATGGGGCACACAATCTTAATTCCCATTTTACAGATGAAGTATCTGAGACCCAGAGAAATTAAGTGACTGGCCCAAGGTCACCTAGCAACCAAGTGGCAGAGCCAGGATTGGAATCTAGGTCCTTCTAATTTGCCAGCCCGTGCTCTATCCACTAGGTAATGCTGCTCCACGTGTATGGATTGTTCTGGGGCAGATGGGCCAGTTGGTCAAGAGCACTTCCATTTCTCAAATTATAAAAGCACTGAATTTACTTTTTGATGACAATAAGGATGGCTTCTTTAATAATGGAAAGCCATTATTTGCCATGAGTAACTAATGAAATCACAAAAAGTTTTGAATTCAAATTAAAACTCCAAACCCCATATTACATTTAGGAAAATGTTTCCTAAAATGACAGAAAAGGACTTGAATTGGTTATGTAATACAGTACTTCATAGCAGTGCCATGTTACTGAATCCAGTTAATGGATTGACATTATCTACCCCAAAAGTTTCCTCTGAAGAGGAAGAAAATTGTCAATTAGCTATGCTGCAGGAATTAGTCAAAATCAAAAGCACAGGACAGCCACCAAAGTAAAATGTAAATTGATGTGGGGAAACCTTAAGAGCAAGTTAAAACAAGTCATTGAAATGCAAATTGATACGGTTTCTGGGAGTTGTTTTTTTTATTGTGACTCAATAGTAATTAAACTGAGCCCCCAAACTCATCTCTCAAGAATTTGCATGAGGGCTACCCTAGGTACCCTGCATCTTCTACTCAATTGTGTTATGGGGCGTTATTTGTATTAAGACAACAAGAAGGGCTATAATCATCTTAGACAGGAGAAGAGCAATCTCTGGTAAAGCTAGTCAGAGTTATTCAGCCAACTAGGAATAACCAGTGGATTACAAGGATTCAGTTTCCAGTTCTAATGTTGTTATACCCAGAACACTGAGCAAATTTAGGACTAAAGAAGAAAAGATTAAAAGGGGGGAATCTTATTAGTTAGCTGTGTGTTTCTGTCCTATAGGCTGTAAATTCCTCTGCAGGCTATATGCTACCTGTAGACTGTAAACTCCTTGAGGATAAGGATCATGGCAGGAAACATGCCTACTAGCTCTGTTATACTGTGTTCTGCCTAGAGCTTAGTACAGTGCTTTGCACACAGTAAGCACTCGACAAATACAATTGATAGATCTTTATTCCAGATGTAGCTTGAAGAAAGAGAAATGTCTTACCATCTATAATGGTTTGGGCTGTCTCTCAGGATAGAAATCAGACCTTCTGCTACTTGCTAAGCTCCGTTCAAAAGGCCAAGCTTCTTTATCTCACTTTCCAAAAGAGCTCAGCTCCACAGAGAACCAGTTCCTCTCTAGAGTGTTCCAAACACCATTCATTCATTCATTCATTCAGTAGTATTTATTGAGCACTTACTATGTGCAGAGCACTGTACTAAGCGCTTGGAATGAACAAGTCGGCAAAAGATAGAGACAGCCCCTGCCGTTTGACGGGCTTAGGATGGGGCAGGGGAGGACTGAATTATTCTGCTAGTCATGAGTGGCCTGGCTAGCACACACCTTCTTAGTGGCTTCAGTCTCCAGCAGCTGCTTGTATTCCAACTCGCTGCCTTGGACCCAATCAGCAGTGGCCTGGTTGCCCACCATGGCTCAGTCTGTAAAGGGACCAGGAGTCCAGAACAGATCTCTAGCAAAAATTAAACATGGGAAGTGACCTTGAGACATATCCAATTGATCACCCACCACTTGTTAGGCCTCCTTAGTCCATTCAACCCAGGTAAGGGTAAACACTATCTTTAAAACTTTCCAGAGGATGTTCTCCTCCATAATCTATTCTGATGCTGAACGATTCTGCAGTTCATGCCTATTTCCTTTAACTCAGGATTTAGGGATCTGGAAGACTTAAATAACAGGATAGATAGGTTCTATCTAGAAGGGTCTAGAATGTTATCAGTGGCATCCTATCACCTCATTCGCCTTCATGGCTTTGTGATTCTGTGATTGCTTCTGAAACAGTCTTAGAAACTTAGAATCGTACACTTGAAGATTGAATTTTTGCCTGCTTTTCTCACAGCTATAGAATCAGAGATCCTTAATCCTGTATGCATAGATCTTATTTTCTAATTTATGAATCATCTATGTGGCTTTCCTCTAAACGTCCTCAGATACTCAACATCTCCCTTTAACTGTGGAACCCACAAGTGGACAAAGGTCTAACAAGTTCTGAGTTCTAATTAGAATAAAGAATTATAATTCGAGGTCAAATTGGCTTTACACCATCATGCTCTATGGCCTATTGTCAGCTTTCAGTTCAATCTCCTTCACTTTTTTGTCCTGTTGCATATAGTTGCCCAAAAGGCTATAATCATGCTTTGACCTATCTATAAAGACACTTGATTCTATGTTTCTCAGCTTATAGTGAGTTCTCAACATATATGGATACTACTGACTGATTGATTGATCAAACCTGCTAGAAAGATTCAAAACCTCGGGAAAGAAGAGTATAAAAATGTAAATTGCAGCAAAAAGTGTCTGCTAATCCCCAGAGGGAGAGGAAGGTGATTCATAGTTAAACATAAGCTTTCAATAGTTATTTCATTCTTTTTTTCTTTTTTGAGCTAATTTGCTTAAGTTCAGAAAGGGCTTTACTCATTCAGGCAGACAGCCATGCAACATGGCAGTGGAAATTTATTTATTTTAATTTGATTTTAATGGGATGGCTCCTAACCATGCACCATCACATAGCCAAATGAATGCTTTCTTCTCACAGAAGTTTTCCTTAGAGCTATAGTTTAGGATTTTCTGAGTTTTCTTAACTAGCTTGAGAAGGATGGTATGCCCTCACCATATCTCATAGATTGGATGAATGGGATGAACTGACACCAACAATTCTACACAGAACTAGAAAGGAAATCACATAGAAATGATTTAAGTAACTTGGTAAATATGTCTGCTTGAGATGAAATTAGTAGCAGTGAGTATAGCATTTCAAGGTAGAAGAGAAGATTGTAAGAAAACCAAGATATTTTCAGACCTCTGCACTCAGCACCTGGGAGAGTTCAGTGCAACAGAGTTGGTAGACCTTTTCCCTGCCCCACAAAGAGCTTACAGTCTAGAAGGGGAATCAAGATGTTAATATAAATAAATCAATTGCAGATATGTATGTAAGTGTTATGGGGCTGAAGGAGGGGTGAATAAAAAGTGCAAATCTGAGTGCAAGGTCTAAATGGAAGGAACTGGAGAAGAGGAAATGAAGGGAAGCAGTGTGTCCTAGTGGCTAGGGCACAGGACTGAGAGTCAGAAGGACCTGGGTTTCAATCCCAGCTCCACCACTTGATAGCTGTATCCCCTTGGGGAAGTCACTCAACCTTTCCATGCCTCAGTTACCTAATCTGTAAAAGGGGATTAATACTGTGAGTCCCTTGTGAGACATGGACTATGTCCAACCTGATTTGCTGGTATCTACCCCAGCGCTTAGTACAGTATCTGGCACATAATAAACCCTTAGCAAATACCACAAAAAAATGGGGCTTAGACAGGGAAGACCTCTTGGAAGAGATGTACTCTTAATGAGGCTTTGAAGGTGGGGAGAGTGATTGTCAGATATCAAGAGGGAGGGTGTTCCAGGTCAGAGGTGGGATGTGGGCAAGAAGTCAGCAGTGAGATAGACGAGACTGAGGTACAGTGAGTGGGTTGGCATTGGAGGAGCAAAGTGTGCAGGTTGGAAATCAGGGAGGTAAGGTGGAAGGGGAAAGGTGATTGAGTGCTTTAAAGCCAATGTTACGGAGTTTCTGTGTGATGCAGAGGTGGATGGGCAACCACTGCCGGTTCTTGAGGAGTGGGGAAACATGGACTGAATGGTTACATAGAAAAATTGTCCAGGCATCAGAGTGAAGTATGCACTGGAGTGGGGAGAGACAGGAGGTAGGGAGGTCAGTAAGGAGGCTGATCAAGTAATCAAGGCAGAAAGTTAGAGAAAAGTTCATGTGGATCAACTTGGTTATAAGGATCATTGGTGAATGATATCATCCTAAAATCAGGTTTTGGGGGATCTCTAAAATGGGGATTAAGAGTGTGAGCCCCATACAAGACAGGACTGTGTCCACCCTGATTAACTTGCATCTACCCCAGCACTTAGAGTGCTGTATGGCTTGTTGATTATGGCTGATTTCTAGATGGGTAGTCTGTTAATCATAAAAATCTTTGGAAACAATAGATAATTGAATGGTGTTGTTTCAAACTACATCCTATTTGGTTATCTTGTCTGTGAGTGTATAACCACTGGGACCTAGATAGCTTTATTTAGGGGTGGTTGAAGAAAAGCCTTAATTCCAAGGTTTGATGTCTAGCTTGGGGTAGCCAGTACTTTGAACTTGAGGTGGATGGTATACACAGCAAAGCAGCCCTGAACTCAGTTCAGGGAGAAAATGATTTCTTCTTTTGGATTTTGAAAGTATGGTGGCTAGAGGTGAGATTCTCCTCCCATTCTACTGTATTCTTAGAGCTTCCAACATAGCTTTAAGAATCACTTTGAAAGGCTATAACAAGGAAGTTCAAACAGTAAGTTAGGCAGAAACGTATCCTTTTTTATGCTATTTGTTAAGTGCTTACTATGTGCCAGGCACTGTACTAAGCACTAGGGTACAAGATAATCAGGATGGACACAGTCTCTGTCCCACACAGGGCTCATAGTCTTAATACCCATTTTACTGTTGAGGTAACTGAGGCACAAAGGAGCTAAGTGACTTGCCCAAGGCCACTTGTCTGCTTTGTGTCCTTGGGCAAGTCACTTAGCTCCTTTGTGCCTCAGTTACCTCAACAGTAAAATGGGTATTAAGGCTATGAGCCCTGTGTGGGACAGAGACTGTGTCCATCCTGATTGTCTTGCATCTATCCCAGGGATTAGTACAGTGACTGGCACATAGTAAGAGCTTAACAAATACCATAACAAAGAGGAACATTTCAGCCTGACTTACTGTTGTCTGAACTCTTGACAGTGCAAACCACCCACTCCACCAGCACCTTAGGCCTGGCATACCCCCAAATAGTGTGTGTTGTTGGGGGAGAGGGAAAGGGGAGAGAGGTCCATCCCGTTGCAGGGATGCTGCATAATATCTGTGCAAAAGGTACAGGGGCAGAAATACATTTACCTCTCATTCCCCTGCTCCACAGAGAAGCAGTGTGGCTTGGTGGATAGAACATGGGCCTGGGAGTCAGAAGGACCTGGGTTCTAATCCCAGCTCTGCCACATGTCTGTTGTGTGACCTTAGGCAAGTCACGTAACTTCTCTGGGCCTCAGTTACCTCATCTCTAAAATGAGCCCCATACAGGACAGGACGGTGTCCACCCTGATTAACTTGCATCTACCCCAGCACTTAGAACAGTGCTTGGCACATAGTAAGCACTAACAAGTACTTCTAATACTATTATTGTTATTATTAGTATTATTATTAATAACCTTGTTTAACTCTGTTGAACTGACCTTCTGCCAAATTCTGGCAGCACTCTCTTGACTTCTGCAGGGGCTAAAATGAGGTTGCACATCTTAGTCTTATGAAGAGAGACATCTCTTGCCCTGTCAAATATGGGTAATTTATTTCTTTACCATTTGGGTAATGAGAATATGCCTGACATGTATTTAATTGATTAAACAATAAAGATTTCAAATACAAAGTAATCCTTGAAAATGATCTTGGGATAAGCCACTCATCCTAACTCACCAATATATATCTTCAGGATTTCTGACTCTTAAAGAAAGCAACTAACTTTTTTGACTAATACCACCCAAATTAATTCATTTTTGGTTTCTTTATGATTGTCAAAAGTCCTTTTTTCTACTTCCCACCTTTTAGTCTCTTCATAGATGATGGTCATTGCTAATGTCTCTATCATCAAGCAAATGGTATGGGATCTTTGATGATGACAAAGGTCATGATCTTAATTTTGCCTCATTCTAATAGTAATTGTGAATATTCATGATAGTGGGCCAATATTCACTCCTTTGAGTTCTTTCATCCAAACAGCAATTTTCCTTAATTTACTGGAACTCATGAAATATTTTATTGCTGAGGTTTAGGTAAAGAGGTTTTGCACATCTCATTGATATTTCTGAGGAAAGAAGATTATTACACAAATTGGTCAGATGAAATAATTTTAATCTCTTGTGTCTGTCACCAATTCGCAGTCATGGTGCAAATAGATGTTGATTGTCTTGAAGTTATCGAAACGGTTGGAGGTGGGGTCTGGTGGGTGGTAGATAATGGCAGTGGTAATTGGAGGGGGTGGTAGAGGCAAATGGTGTGAGCTTCTAAAGAAGGGGAAAAAAGGGATGGGGGGAGTTGGGGGATAAGATTGTACAAAAGCGGCCTTTGGGTGGGGGTGGCGAGAAGGAAGCCACCTCCTTCCCTTTCCCAATGAGTCTTGGGGAATAGGAAAAAATGAGATTCCCTTGGGAGAGAACATCAAGGGAGAAAATATTGTCTGAGGAGAGCCAGGTTTCAATATAGTGAGGAGGAGGAGTGATTTGCTTAAGACGGAGGGAAGCTTTCCCAGCATGGACCTCAGACCAATTTTAACTAATAATAAACTAATAACTAATTTTAACTGGGTTTTTTGGACACCACTGAATGTCAGAAAATGCTTTCTACTTTAAGAAATTGCAGTATGTATTTATATGTTTGTGAGTTATCTATTAAGGAAATGAATAGCTAGCTATGCTCAAAACCTAGTTTTCTATTGAGCTAATTTAGCAATGACATTATGAGAAATATTCTCACACTATCTGTACTGAATTGTTCAAATACCATTTCCTCTTTTTTATTTCCTTTTTAAAGTTAATTTAAAACTTGTGAACAAAGGGCTAGACTAACAGCTAAATAAATTGAGGTCTTCAATTTCTCTAGACCAGACAGAGCTTTAATTTCCTCTTCATTTTATAAGATGCTTTTATTTCATCAAGATCTCAACCAGAATGACATTTGGAAAATTTGATTTTTATCATAATGCAATATTCTATTATCTCATTTAAGTATATGATGTAGCCTAGGTCACAAGAATGGGAAAAAAAGTCTTCAGAGAAATGGTAAGAGAAATATGCGGATCTCAAACTACATTAAACATGACAATGAATTTCCAAAATCCTGCTTTTGCAAAAGAAATGCTAATGAAAATCATGAATTCAACGAATTTCACCTTCATTCATTCTTTCGTTTTTGCCCTTTTTAGTTTGCAAGACGTTTTCCTCTTCAATATTTGTGTTAGGGCTCGATCGTAAGGATATGCATTCCTGAGGATTCTAATGTGTAACTAGGAAAATAAAAGTGTAAATGGAAGGGTATAAAAAGATACTGCATTCTAAAATGATGTGCAATAGAAAGATACTAAAAAAATGTCAATTTGATCTATACAGCTCAATCATAGAGAAGTAAATGGGAAAATGCTCAAACACTAGTATTGAAATGTATGTATGTATATACATACATGTGTATAGTTCTTCATATTTGAACATGCTGCTATTGACTATCCATGTGTGCAGAAAATCATAATAGTGGTATTCATTGGGCGCTTACTATATGTTAAGTGCTGGAGTAGATACAATACAATCAGAAAACTAAGTCCCTGTTCCACACAGGGCTCCTAGTCTAAGGGGGAGGAAGAAGTGGTATTGAATCCCCATTTTACAGATGAGGAAATGGAGGCACCAGGAAGTTCAGTGACTTACCCTGAGGTCACACAGCAGGTAAATGATGTAACTGAGATTACAACCCAGATTCCCCAACTCTCAGACCCATGCTCTTTCCACTAGGCCATGCTGCTCCTGAAAATGCCAACAGGTAACCAAATGTCCCTTCCCATCTACATTCTTGTCTTATGCTGTTGAGTCGTTTCGACCCATAGTGACTCCATGGGCACATCTCTCCCAGAACGCCCCACCTCTATGTGCAATCATTCTGGTAGTGGATCCATAGAGTTTTCTTGGTAAAAATATGGAAGTGGTTTACCATTGCCTTCTTCCATGCAATAAACTTGAGTCTCTGCCCTTGACTCTCTCTCATGCTGCTGCTGCTCAGCACAGGTGAGTTTTGATTGTAGCAGATTGCCTTCCACTGGCTAGCCACCACCCAAGCTAGGAATGGAATGGGTAGACCTCTGCTTGTCTCTTCTTCCCGTAGCTGAGACTGGTAAAGTACTGGAAACTCTCCAGGTGCCATCCTGAGAGCTCATCTACATTCAGATGACACTATTCTGCGGTTTCCAACTGGATGTACTATTTACAGTGCCTGTACTGATTTAGTCTCTGAAGACTTTATATGATTAATGTTTCATGCCTAATTAGTCTGACATGTACTGTTTTATCCATCTGGTTCACAACTCTTCTGCTTTAGTTGAGAGTATATGTCCTTATAGCCTTTTTTTCTGCCCCATTTCAATTCAGTACCCACTGTCCAGTCTCCGCATGAGCTCTACCTGGCAAAATTGGCTTTTAACAATCAATCAGTGGTATTTATTGAACATCCAGAGAGTGCAAAGCTCAGGACTGGGAAACAGCATGGCGTGCTGGATAGAGCATGGGCCTGGAAGACAGAAACTCAAGGGTTCTAAACCCGCCTCTGCCATTTGTCTGCTGTGTGGCCTTGGGCAAGTTTCTTCACTTCTCTGTGCCTCAGTTACCTCATCTTTAAAATGGGGGCTAAGACTGTGAGCCCCATGCAGGACAGGGACTGTGTCCAACCCGATTAGCTTATATCCACCCCAGCACTTAGTACAATGCCTGACTCATAATAAGCACTTAACAAATACCACAATTATTGTTATTATTGGATTAAGTGCTTGGGATAGTACAACAGAAGCAAAATAGCTATTCCCTGCCTAGAATGAGGTTATAATCCCATAAGGGATGTACAATAAATATTGTTTCAGTGCTTACTCTGTTCCATGACCAATTGTCAGAGAAGGCAAAGGTGGAGAGAGCCATGTATATGTTAACTCTCCCCAAACAAAAGACTTTAATCTTCACTTAAAGGTACAATGACAGAAGGGCTGTAAGGGAATCATTTCATTTGAAATTCAAATAGCTGTGGTGCTTCATGACAGAAACAGTATTGTCCCACACTCACAACCACAGCACAACTGAAGAACATAGAAAGAATGGCCACCATTCCAGGCAAAAACAGAAAATGGGCCTAGAGACCTGCCCAGTTTGCTGGTGCCTCCGTGAAGTGTGCAGAGGGTGGAATGTTGACTGTGAGCTCATTGTGAGCAGGAAATGTGTCTGTTATATTGTTGTATTGTACTCTCTACAGTGCTCTGCACCCAGTAAGTGCTCATTAAATATGATTGACTGATTGGTAAATACTGGAAAAGAACCGCTCCCTAAAAAGGATTTGGGACTTTTCCTTGTAGAGTGGGAGGGAGGGTGGGTGGGATTAGGGCAGGAAGCCTTTGTTACGGCTAACTTATTTTTTAAATTTTTGAAGAGGGGGCTTCCATTCTACCCTCTTTCAGCACCCCAGGGAGAAACTGCTACTTCAGCAGCCGCAGGACACACTCCCAAAACATTAAAGCTCCAAGGCACGTGGTGTGCAGAATGCCTCTTGTCCACCCCACATGCCATCCAAGATTCTACCCTGCCCTGTTCTAGCAGATCAGGGAGAAACTGATGCAGCGTCTTCCCTCCTCAATGTTTAGAACATGGGAAGATTGTAACCGTTGGACTCTGGACAGCCCCTGCCTGGGCAGTGAGAAGCCTGAAAACAGCCTCTTTACCCACAGTGTTCTGCAGCTGTCTGTGTATTAATTGTTTCCCATGTGTTCTCTTGTGGTTTTTGTCTTTCTCACTTGGATGTTTCCTCATGCACTTGTTGGTTAACTCCCTGCCCCCTCTGATAGAGTGCTCACAATCTCAATCCCCATTTTAAGATGAGATAACTGAGGCACAGAGAAGTTAAGTGAGTTGCCTAAGATCACTCAGCAGACAAGTGGCAGAGCTGGGATTAAAACCCATGACCTCTGACTCCCAAGCTCATGCTTTTTTCTTGGTGACAGACTAAATATGCAGGTTAAATGAGAGAGATGAGTTGAAAATAATGATTAGGGTATGGGCTCATAAGACTATGAGGATGGTGATGTTGTAGTGGGAGAGGAGCAAGGTCAGGTAGCAGGGAGAGAGCCTTAAAGCTGATGGTGAGGAATTTCTACTTAATTGGATGGGTGTAGAGGTTTTTGAGGAGTGGGGAGACATGACAGAATGATTTTGTAGAAAAATGATCCAGGCATCAGAATGAATATGGACTGGAGAGAGGAGAAACTTGAGGCAGGCTGGTTAGTGAGGAGGCTGCTCCTGTACTGTTTTTCCTACAGAGAGGACTGTAAGAGTTAGGGAGGAGTTACTTGGAAGCAAAGCTCAGTTGAGCTCTGGAGTTCTTTTGGCTGGAAGTCACTGGGTTTTGGCTTTGAGGTTCCAGGGAAACTGTAGTAAACCAGCAAGTCTGCATATCCTAAGAATAGATTTGACTTTGATAGAACTTTAGGCTCACTCCTTATAATAAAAGATGGAGGCATTTTTAAGGCAATCCTTTGAAGGTAACATTCCTGTGCTGATTTTATTTTATATCCTCACAACGCCAGAGACTTAAGTCAATTGGAATTTTGTTCCTCATATAAGACAAAATGAAAATCACTCCCAAGCTTCAAATAGTGACAAATTGAATCACTCTATAGTACATAATTAGATAAGTTAACTCCCAAAGAACCTTTTCCAAATTCTGGCATATGAGGCAAAGTAAACTTCAGGGAAATAGCTGTACTAAGAAAACTAACTCTCTTTTCTGAATCTTGGGATTTTCAGTAACATTGATTTATAGGAAAATTAATCATTTGAGTGTCTTTAACTTTTTAATATTTTGATTTTGTTACGCCTGTGTGGGAATGGGGAGTGATCCTTTGATTTCTTCTCATTCCCTTCTCTTCTTTATTGAATTCATGGATATGAAATGGAATTTTTTTGATAACAGGGTGGATTTATTCTGTGGCCATAGTTTATAAAATATTACCCCAGAGCGATTATATGCTGTCACAATGGAATTTTGGGGGTTGTAAAAGTGTATGATCATCCTTGATTCTTCCCAGTGGATAGGGAGAGGTAGGGTAGCATTAGTTACCTAAATGGCATCCACACATCAGGTTCACTCTAAAAAGCCACACAGTCCTCTGGAAGTGTGACTTGGAATATGAGAATGTGGCAAGTGACAAGTACTCCACCAACACAAAGCTATTTGGCTTGCAGTGCTGAGACCAGAGAACAGAGGCAGCAACGGAAGAACGGAAGAAAAATAAAGAACCAAAGGGAACGCTGCAAATTGTGATTCTGAAAGATGACATCCAAGCTCCCAAATATCCTAGTGCAGGCACTCACTCCATAGATACTGTTGATGAAGTTAATGAAGATGATGATAATGAGGATGTCCCTAAGCCTTTACAAACTGTCATCTGTTGAGAGTTAAGTTGAAGCTCCAAATCCTGGATAAATATGTAAATCACATTTTCACTTAGTCAACACTATAACTGCAGTTCTATCTCTGGTCAAAAATCAGGTGCAGTTCTATCTCTGGTCAAAAAAGAGCTTTTGTCATTTATAAAATTCAAGGTGTTTGAAGTGACCAGTTTCTGCTATTGAAAAAGTGATGGACCTCAGGAGAATTTTGATGTTTAAAACAAACCACAGGCTCCCATTTTCCCAAGATAAAAAAGGAAATATTTTCCAGTTAATTCCTCCTTTATCCACCTAAAGAGGTACTGCATCTGAGCTCACCTTGAACTGGGGTTCTGGGAAAAAACTGAGTACCTTAATTTTAATATAAATTTTCCTCCCATTCATTTTAGGTACATTTTGAGAGAGCTCCAGAGGAAGTTTTTTCTGTCTAGTTTTCAATTCTACACTCCACTTCAATGGATTAGTAATTAGGGGCACCAAATATCGTAATAGTGCTGTTCAAGTACTTAGTACAGTACACTTAGTCTGCACATAGTAAATGTTCAATAAATATGATTAAGCAGCGTGGCTTAGTGGAAAGAGCATGGGCTTGGGAGTCAGAGGTCATGGGTTCTAATCCCAGCTCTGCCATTTGTCAGCTGTGTGACTCTGGGCAAGTCAGTTAACTTCTCTGTGCCTCAGTTACCTCATCTGTAAAATGGGGATTAAGACTGTGAGCCCCACGTGGGACAACCTGATAACCTTGTCTCTACCCCAGCACTTAGAACAGTGCTTGGCATATATTAAGTGCTTAACAAATACCATCATGATTATTAATGTAATTCTCCAGTTTGGCAAATTCCCCACGATGGATCATTTTTGAGGCAGCTTTACAGAGTGATTTTTCCCTTCCTCAAGCCTCAGGGCTGCCTCCCCAGAGACCACCCTCCCCCCAGTCTGCTTCCAGCAAGGAAGAAACCTGCAGCGACAACCAGCCAAGCCACCTGAAATCCGCCCACCTCCTCACCATCCCCCGTTCTCGCCTATCCCGCCGTCGACCCCTGGGCCACGTCCTCCCGCGGTCCTGGAATGCCCTCCCTCCTCACCTCCGCCAAACTAATTCTCTTCCCCTCTTCATAACCCTACTTAAAGCTCACCTCCTCCAAGAGGTCTTCCCAGACTGAGCTCCCCTTTTCCCTCTACTCCCTCCCCCCCTTCACTTCTCCGCAACTAAACCCTCTTTTCCCCCCATTTCCCTCTGCTCCTCCCCCTCTCTCTTCCCATCCCCTCAGCACTGTACTCGTCTGCTCAACTGTATATATTTTCATTACCCTATTTATTTTGTTAATGAAATGTACATCGCCTTGATTCTATTTATTTGCTATTGTTCTTGTCTGTCCGTCTCTCCCGATTATACTGTAAGCCCGTCAAAGGGCAGGGACTGTCTCTATCTGTTACCGATTTGTACATTCCAAGTGCTTAGTACAGTGCTCTGCACATAGTAAGCGCTCAATAAATACTATCGAATGAATGAATGAATGAATGTTTGCCAGGGATTCACAGGCAATCTGGGTAAAAGCCTTCAGAGGGCTCTCCTAACTCCGCTTAGGTGGGCACGGGGGCCAGTCATCTTCCTGGAGGTTACCCATTTACTCCCAATTTTCCTGGAGCTGGATGCCTGAGTCCAAAGCAAGTGTGATTCTGCTCAGACTACCTTCCCAGTCCCCCACTCAAACTGCTCTCCCTCCTCCCACCCCACCTCCAATCTCCCTTCATTGCTGATAACCCTTTTCCCCGAATTTCAGTTTTGGCTATGGAAAGATCCTGGGCTGGTAGTTAGGAGATCTGGGTAACAGAGTGTCTGCCTCCATGAGAAGCAATATTCAGTGGGTGCTGAGTGCTGACTGTACCCACCGTCCCGGGTTTAGGAGACTCTACAGGGAGAGTTGTCTTCCACCAGGTCCTGCCTGGGGAAATAATCAGAGAGGGAGGGAAGGATGGCATTTTTTTTAAACTGGACTATTCCCTTGAGGGGCATTCTTCCATTATTGAATAGAAACAGCATGGCCTAATGGATAGAAATTAGAAAATCAGAGGACCTGGGTAATAATAATTGTGGGATTTGTTAAGCACTGTTTGTTAGAACATTTGTTAGAACTGTGACAAGCACTGTTCTAAGTGCTGGGGAGATACAGGATAATCAGATTGGACACGGTCCCTGTCCCACATGGGGCTCATAGTCTTAATCCCCATTTTCTAGATGAGGTAACTGAGACACAGCCAAGTTAAGTGACTTGCCCAAGGTCACACAGCAGATGTGTGGTGGAGCCAGGTTTAGAACTCACGTCCGCTGACTCCCAAACTCATGCTCTTTCCACTAGGCCACACTGCTTTAACCCCAGTTCTGCCATATTCCTGCTGTGTGCCCTTGGGTAAGTCACTTAACTTCTCTGTGCCTCAGTCTCCTCATCTGTAAAATAGAGATTCCATAGCTGTTCTCCCTCCTATTTAGACTGTGAGCCCCATGTGGGACAGAGACCATGTCTGACCTGACTATCCTCTATCTACCCCAGTACTTAAGGCAGTGCTTGACACATAGTAAGCACTTGATAAATATCAAGATTTTCATTACTATCATTAGTTCAGCTGAGTGGCACAAATGAGGAGAATAGATGATAACAAGATACCCAAATGGCTGCTGAATGGTGAATTGGAAAGGGACATATGCTAGCGAGGAGGGCAGAATAGACAATTTAAAGACACAGTGAAGCACAGTCACAAGCAATTTGATATAGCAATGGATTGATGGGAGATAGCCATGGAAGCCAGACCACTGTGGGTGTTCAGCAACTAGGAATGGGTTTATTGTCCTTGAATAGAGGCTTTGGGAAGATCTTGGAAGCCATCTTGAAAACAGCAAAAGTAACACTGGAAAAAGGAACTATTTTACATGCTTACAAGATGGAATTTTTCAGCCATCCTAGATAAGATCACATTGATGAGTAAACCTATGAATTGGAATTAGTGAATATAGGTTATATTGGAAACTTATAGAATGGCAGCTCTACAACTTCAGTCAAATACAGAGGAAAGTCATAAATTCTAACCTCCCACTAAAAAACCATTTGAGAATGACAAGGTTTCAGTATAGAAAGCGAGGACAAGCTGGGAATAAGGCCAACCAAATTTTGAGCCCCAGTGACAAGCAAATGTTGTTTATAAGAAAACTTTGAGTAAAGGCAACACCACTGAACACTGGGTAGAAGGATATTAACCCATGACTTCTGGGGTCAATCCAATGATATCTACCTACCAATAATAGCTGAAGTTGTTCAATGCAAATTTTTTCCTTAATTTTCAATATTAAATGTTTAAAGACCAAATGTTCACTAAATGAGTCACATTCACCATTAGGGCTTCCATCTTGTCATCTGAAGCTCTGACAACACATTAACGGGAGAACAATTCCTGATAGAGGGTTTCTTCCAGCCAAGTTCCTGATCCTTCTGGTAACATGAATCTGTTGAATTTGAGTCTGATTTTAGAACTAATAAAGCTTTGCATTGGACAGATAGGGGGTGACTGGGGAACTACCTTTTCTGTGAACCCATCAGCTGGGATATAGGTTGCTTCTAAGGTAAATTAACCTAAGGAGTCCAGGTTGTAGCCCAGGACTTCGTTCCTAGAAAACGTTCTGGAAAAATGACATGGTCCTCTGAAACATTCATTCATTCAATCATATTTACTGAGCACTTATTGTGTACAGAGCACTATACTAAGCGCTTGCAAGAGCACAATATAACAATAAGCAGACACATTCCCTGCCCAAAATGAGTTTACAGTCTAGAGAGAGCTTAAATAGAGAGAGCTAGATTGAGTGTTTGCCACTGGGATCCTAAAGCAAGTGGGATTACTTGCTGGTTTCCACAAAGATTGGTTTTAGGATTAGGGATTAAAGCAAGAGGCTAAACCTAAAATACCATTGATCTTTATTCTCCATACCAACGGGTCTGATTTAAGGCCCTGTAAACTGAAGTTTGAATTTGGGGAGAGTAGAGAGGTGTCCCTCAATCCAAAGAGGGGTGGTTAGCTCTAGGTTTAGCAGGCCAAAAGTCATTAATTAAAATAATCAGTACATTCATAGATGGGATTATGTGGAAGACTGGCTTAAATTATCCTACGTTGCTTTTGGTTTTGTGGGCAAGGGTTAGGATACTTTGATATTGCTGTTGCCCAGTGCTCAGAAACCCTGGTAATATTTCACATTTTTAGGTACTTAGTTGTACCAACCCTGAGCATTTATGTATGTATAAATTTTTTATATACCAATTTTTTATATACCATATTTTTATATACCAATCCAATTGTACATTCAATTATGGATTTTGACAACTCTGTGGGTACTTTTATATTGGCATCCTCTAGTAGGTGTTCAATAAATGTTATTAAAACTAGTATTATTACTATGACTACTTCTACTACTAATAATCATCATCATCTGCACTAATAGGTCTACAAAGAAAATCTCATTATAAAAGAAAGCAAAGTATTCATTAAATTGATAATGTTTTATATATAAAAGGAAAGCTTGTTTTGTTTTCAACCTTATTATATCAAGAGCCTGCATACTATTGATAACACTGCAGGAACTGAATGATAGCACCTCAGGAGGAAGAAATTGTTCCTAGTGAATGGGAAAAAAAAGGCAGCTGTTTAATTATTCATTAAATGTACACTCCAGCTGTTGTGAAGCTAACGAAATTGAAAATTCATACAGATATTCAGCATAGAAAAGTAAAAAAGAGTATCAGCACCCGCATCATCACAATCATTTAGTAAGTGTGTATAGTGTGTGAAGCATCATCATAATTGCTGGGGTCGATGCATGAACTATCTGTGGTCTATTAGGGATTCTGAATCTAATGCAAAGAGGTCAGTCACAAAGGAAAATCAATAGTTCAAATTACAACTTAATTAAAATTAGTTTGAAAATTGAACAACTGACTTTGAAAATTGAACAGTAAAAATTTAATAGTTCATATTGCTCAGGTGGAAGCTGTTAAGTTAGAGGAAATCTCAGTCCTCAGGCTCCTTACCTCTCCAGGCAGAATTACAACATTTTGAATGCCAAATATGTGGGCCTTTATACCTGATCTCTGTTCCCGTAGCGGTTAGAGCTTCCTTCTTGGTGAGCAAGCCTGCCTAGGTCTTCAGGCATCTTCTCACCCCCTCAACCTCTCAGATCCAGAACTCAGATGGCGGAAATGCCCTGGATCTTGTTTTGCTAAGTTTCCATTCTTCATCACTTCTGGAACCTCGGGAATCCTGAAGCAGCAGCTGTCACTCAGGCAGTCTACTGGGTGAATCCAAAGTTAAGCCAACAAATACAATATTAGAAGGAAAGCAACCTCCCCGCAAAAAAACTGTTTATGTGACCTGAACCTGACAGTTTTATCGTTTCCTTGCTAGCTTGAGGGAAAGAGCAGTAACAAGAAATTCCATTTTCATTTGGTTTAAAAGCAAGGCTATTAACATTTGAACTATTAAGAAGCATGTGTTTTTTTGTATTTTCTTTTTCAAAAAGATGTTTACTTTGCTCCTTGACAACATGTTCCATAAAATTGAACTTCAACATAATTGCTACTTTGGCTCTTTTGAAATTCCAAGTGTTTGGTTAAAAGCAATTGTGGAGGCAATTTTATCCCCCACCCGCCTGTTTCACTCATTTTGCCATTTCTGTGCAATTTGAAGGCAAGGGGGCAAGAATTGTTTTCACTACGGCCCCCTCAGACCACGTAGAGGTACTCTGAGGTCTCTTTGGACCCTTTCAAGTCTCATCCAACTTTTACTGTGCCTATTCTTGTTCTTGTACTATCTAAAGACACTGACAAAGTAGAGGCATAGAAATTTCAGAGGAGGAGGAGCTAGGAAAGAAGCAAAAGAAATGGTGATAGCAGGGAAGGAGTGATGGAAAAAAAGCAAAGGAGAAATGGTGACAAAGAGGGAGAAAGAGTGGTGGTGAAGGAAAAGAAAGTGGGAATGGGGCCGGAAAAGTGGGAGAGGCGAATAAGGAACAAAGCAAGTGCTGATGTATAAGTGCCATACAGCCGGAAGTCAGAGAGAAATGCACACCTCAGGGAAAGCCATGGCCTGTGGAGGATATACAGCATTGGGTAGAAAGAGTCCAGTATCCCAGTCTGGCCTGGAAGTAGGGAAGGGAGCAGGTCAAAGAGCAGACTATGGTGTGTGAAGTCAAATGGTGAAAACTGGGGCCCAGTGATGCTGCCTTTAGTATCTCACCACCCAAACTCTAAGCCCTGTAACTCATTGGGCCCTGTGACTCTGACTGAGGAAGAACCCAAAGCCACATAGCTACTGCTAAAGTTAATGTCCCTGCCTCAGTGTTTGAACAGTCTTTATAACCTCCTGCAGGAATTCCTACTTTCTAGTTTTGGGCTACTATTCTTCAGGATGAATTCACCATGAAATTAGTTGAGCCATTAGCCTCTACCTGTCTCACTAACTCTACCACCCACTTTATCCATTGATCCAATGATATGGTGGTTCACTTCAACTTTGGTTGGCCAGCAAATTTCATAAAGCCTTCCTTCCTTCTTTACCATTTCATCCCTTCTCATTTCCTAGAAGCATTGTGGCCTAGTGGAAACAGCACATGCCTGGGTGTCATGAGACCTGGGTTCTAATTTCAGATCAGTCACTTGCCTCTTGTGAAACCTAGGGAAAGACACTTAATTTTTCTGTGCCTCAGTTTCCTCACCTGTAAAATGGGGATAAAATACCTCACTCAAGCAATTAGTCATAGTTATTGAGCACTTACAGTGTGCAGAGCACTGTACTAAGAGTTTGGGGAGCTGGAGCTCCTTTTGCCCTGCCTCTCCACCCCCAGGATCCCCTGGGGACAACCCATCCTCCTCCCCAATGATACTGCTACTATCAGCAAGAATCAGCAGTTGAGCGGCAGGCCAGCCAAGCCAAGCAGGAAAGGGACCACAAACTGCTCCATGGGCATGAGTGTTTAAGGCAAGAGCAGCCCCATGTCAGAGACTATGATGATCAGTGAGTGGGGAAGAGAAAGGAACTGACTGCATAATGCTTGCAGCTGGGACCGTACCCTTCCACAGGGCCTCTATAAGGAGGGCAGCAGGAATTGTGCAGTCCCTCTCTCTTCCCTGGTGAGGGGAAGTAAGCATTCAATTCCAAGAAGTTGCCTCCCTCTCATTTCCCTCCCTCTGTCTTTCCCTCTACTTCTTCTTCTCTTTTCCTTTTCTCTCTTCTCTTCTCTTTATTATTATTTCATAATGACATTTATACAATGAAGTAAGATACAGTGGGAAGTACTGTGGCCTAGTGGAAAGAGTTTGGGCTTTGGAGTCAGAGGACCTGGGATCTAATAGCTACTCTGCCACTTGCGTGCTGTGTGACCCTGGGCAAGTTTCTCTGCATTTCTGTGCCTCAGTTTCCTCTTCTGTAAAATGGGATTCAATTCCTGTTCTCCCTCTTACTTAGACTGTGAGCCTGATGAAGGACAAGGACTGTGTCCAACTTAAGTTGTAGCTACCCCATTGCTAAATACAGTGCTTGGCACATAGTAGGTGCTTAACAAATACCACTATTAATATTACATTCAAATTAAATGGGCTCAATTTGTATGATTGGCTCTTTGTGCACCATCTAGTCAACGGGGGAGTTTTCTTCACAAAAGACTCTTCTGATCTACTAGTTGGATTTTAACATTTTGAAGCTTTCTTCAGTTTGAGTGATTCTCAGAATTTGTAGGTGTTTTAATTGTGTCCAAAGACTGCAAAATAAGTATACCCTTCTAACCCCTAAAGCATAAGTATGCAATTAACTGCTGGATTTCCCTCAATAGTTTATATCTTTCATCTAGGCTTCTTGGTTTTTTTTTTACTAGTTGTAACTATTACACAAAATCCAGTGCTGATGTAGGGCCAATAGAGAATAAGAGTGCTAATTGAAAATAGTTCTACAGATAGATTTCCTTTCACCTAAGTTTTGAGAGCTAAATCAGACCTATTCTGGCAACTTCATGACATTCCCTAGACTGTACACCCTCCCTGTAGCCTGTAAACTCCCCATCTAGACTGTAAGCTCCTTTTGAGAAGGGAACATGTCTACCAACTCTCCTGTATCATACTCTCCCAAGTGCTTATCAATCAACGATATTTACTGAGCACTTACTATGTGCAGAGCACTGGAAGAGTACAATGCTACAGAATTAGCAGACACCTTCCCTGCTCATGAAGAGCTTACAGTCTAGCACTCGAGTACAGTAAGCACTCAAAAATACAATTGATTGATTGATTCCCTAAAACAAGGTCATTTAACCAGTCCCATATTCAATTTTTAACCTTGAAAGTATATGAAGAAATGGTAATATATGGCAGGATATGTACTCAACAGTAAATATGCATGCATAGATAGTGTGTCCCTTCAGTTTGGGCATCTTTGAAGAGAGGCATACGCACACATAAACATATAGATTATGGGTTTTGAGAGTGAGGCAGGGGGTAGTGGTGCTTGTTTTTGATGATTCTAATAATATCTTTGTCTGATACAGGTCTCGAAAGGTACAAGGTCTAACTACAAAAGAATAGAAATTCAACTTACATTTGAAAGTAAATGTAAAAGTGATATCCTATCTCCAGGTACACTATTGGGATTTTAAGGCTCTGAGATTGAGAGCCTTTTCTTCCCATTGGAAGGCTGTGGTACTTAGACCCACCCGCCATTGGATTATGCCATTTGCCTAAGCAAGAATACTACAAACTGATAGACAGGTGGGGAAATATGAACTGAAAACTCATCTTGGTCATACTTGCTGTAAACATTCTTATCCACTGAGAAACAGCATGGCCTAGAAAAAAAGAGCACAGGCCTGGGAGTTAGAGGACTTGGATTCTAATCTGGCCCCGTCACTTGCATGGTGTGTGACATTGGTCAAATCATTTAACTTCTCTGTGCCTTAATTTCCTCATCTGTAGAATGGGGATTCCATGCCTGTTCTCCCTCCTATTTAAACTGTGAACCTCATGTGTGACAAGGACTGTATCCGACTGCATTAGCTTGTATCTACCCCAGTGCTTAGTACAGTGTATGGCACACGGTAAACACCTAACAAATATCCATGTTATTGCTTTCATAACCCTTTGTCATTATCCTTTTTTCTTGAAAGATTGATGGAATGGGTTTCAATAGTTCATTACAGTTAGTGTAAGTAGAATAAAGCCATACTAAAATAAGTACAGGGCATCAAATAGACACATTTACTAGTTTAATTTTGTCCTTTCATAAAATCTTCACTAGTTACTAGTAAAAATCCTACCCTGATCCTGAATATAGGATAGGAATTGAGACATTCTACTTTGGAACCTAAAAAGAGCAGATGAGTTAAGGCCAAAGTGTTATCTTTTCACATTTTGCTGTAGGTCACCAGCATAAATAGAATCATTCTCCAAGTTCTCAGAACTCAGAATGAAATTAAAATCCGAATTTAGTATTCATTGAGCAATCTTCTGCAAATTGTACTATACAAAACAGGCAGTGTATATCATCCATATCCTATATACTATTTCCGTTAGAGCTCTGGAGTCAATGGAGTGGTGTCTCCTTCTCATGCCCATTAAGACTGGGAAGGGATAACCCTCCTCAGAGTGGTTAAAAAAAAAAAACTTAGAAAATGCTCCTTTCATCGATGATATACTATGGCTTTTCATATTGTTACTGTTAATTTCTCATTTCTGCTGGATGTCTCATATCAGACCTTCCCATATCAGAGGGAATGTGTCTGTTTATTGTTATAGTGTATACTCCCAAGCGCTTAGTACAGTGCTTTGCACACAGTAAGTGCTCAATAAATATGACTGACTGAATGAATGATATATACGTAAGTGCAGTGGGACTGAGGATGCGGTAAAAACAAGTACTTAAAGCGCACAGATCCAAATGCATAGGTGACACAGGTGACTTTCTGGTTATTGGATCTGTGAAACCCATCCCAACCCAGCCTTCATCCCCCTACAAATCTCTGTTCCCTTTTCACCCCATGCTCAAAGTAAAAAGTTGGCACCTCTGGGTAGAAGGTAAGAAATGACAGGTACACAAGGAAATCAATCAATCAATCAATCAATTGGATTTATTGAGTGCTTACTGCATGCAGAGCACTGTACTAAACACGTGGGAGAGTACAATATAACAGACTTGGTAGACACATTCCCTGCCCACAACGAGCTGACATATTCTGCCATTTCCTTTCTTTGTAATTTATTTTACTGTCTGTTTCCCCCTCTAGACTTTAAAGGAAGGAACAGTCAGAGAGTTGGAGAGACCAGGAGAGGACCGTGTCAGTGAAACTGAGTTTACATCATTTTTCCGGGTCAAGAGAAGGGCGTGGTCAATAGTGTGGAAGACTACAGAAAGAGACTGGAGAATTACAAAGGAGTAGACTTCCTTAGATTTGGCCTTATCTAACAAATGTTGATTGCACAAGAAGAGGGCAATTAAGATAAGAGTTCCTTGTGGGCAGGGAACATAATTACCAACTCTACTGTATTGTACTTTCCCAAGTGCTTAGTTACAGTGCTCTGCACACAGTAAGCACGCAATAAATATTACTGATTGATTTGCGTGGCTCAGTGGAAAGAGCACGAGCTGGGGAGTCAGAGATCATGGGTTCAAATCCCGTCTCTGCCACTTGTCAGCTGTGTGACTTTGGGCAAGTCACTTAACTTCTCTGTGCCTCAGTTACCTCATCTGTAAAATGGGGATGAAGACTGTGAGCCCCACGTGGGACAACCTGATCACCTTGTATCCTCCCCAGCGCTTAGAACAGTGCTTTGTACATAGTAAGTGCTTAACAAATACCGATATTATTATTATTATTATTAATTAAGCACTGATTGGATACTCTCAGATCTTTTCAGAGGCCTGGAATATGCAAGTCTGGGAGTCCAGCTAAAACATATGGGGGCACCTAATTCTCTACCCTGTTTTAGAATGTGAGTTCTCTGAAGGCCAGGGACCCTACCTGATTCTATATTTTTGCACTTTTCCTAGCATTCAGTGCAACACTTGAGCAGTACGTATTTTAATAACTCATCTTGCCAAATAGGATTCCAAGACATGATTTCTCCTATCCCACTTTCATGATTATACCCTCTTAATTGTTTTCCTAATTAGCTCATTAGTCTTAAACCTAATATTCACTACAAAACTAGCCAAATATGAATACAGTGGATGTTCAAGAAGCAGAGATTATATGAACTACTCTGCAGCTATTTGTCTTATCTTAATTGCCCTCTGTATCCTGTGGGCCACTGAGATGCTCCCCTGGCTGTAGTGGGCAAGCCCAGTACTTTCCTAGACTACATGACACTACATGACACTGAACAGTTAAAAACATTTTAAATATTTTAAGTACAATAAAGCACAACTTCAAACTGTATTGCACATTTGTGGAAGGCTGGGAAAAGCGATTGAAAATCTGTCCTGCTTCCTACTGACCCACTGACGGTCAAACTCACAGTCCTTGGTTAGTCCTCCTTGATGTTCTTAAATATGCAGATCATTGGATTCGGTTGACTGCTAAATCCATTGAATAAGTTAATTTACAGCATCAGAACTATAGATGAAACAGTCAGGGCTGAGAAGATTTGTACTGTGTATTTGTTTGATGGGCTAAAGTTACATAAATTGTTCCAGATGCACTTGGCAAGGGCTCTATTTGTACAGGCAACGTCCCCAACTGGACCTCTCCCCCGGAAGAAGATGTGGGTCCCTGTAATAGTAATAATGATAATAATATTGGTATCAGTTAAGCGCTTACAATGTGTCAAGCACTGATCTAAGTGCTGGGGTAGATACAAGCTAATCAGTCCGTGTCCCACATGAGCATCACCGTCTTAATCCCCAATTTACAGATGAGGTAACTGAGGCACAGAGAAGTGAAGTGACTTGTTGAAGGTCACACAGCAGACATCACAGAGCCAGGATTAGAACCCAGAACCTGTAGCAAGAACTCTGTTTAAAATAAAGGGAGAGAGTGGGGATTCTGGAATCCCAATCTTAACAGCCATTATTAGTGGCGTTGGCGACATGGAAGGATCCGCTAGAGGTAGCAGTAAGAGCCTGCTTCAACCACAAGATAATGAACACAGACATATTGATGAGCCAAAACAGATTATAGTTTTCACAGTGGGGATGACATTCACATAGTTGACAAATGAGATGAATCTAAGCAGGCATAATGAATGTGACAAAAATAATTCCTCATTAGAGAATGCTTACTGAACACCTCCTGGGTGTGTGGGACTGTGAATGGGCCTTTGACCAGAATGTTTTCAAGGCTCAATAAAATCAGTTCTTCTATAATGCATGTTTTCAGTACAATCAATCAATGGTATTTATTGAGGGCTTACTATGTGCAGACTATGTGCATGTACTAAGCGCATGGGAGAGTATGATTCAACACTACACATTTTGGATAAAACACTCTTAGGGTTTAAGGAATGTTCTTCGGACAAAGTGTGTCTATTTGAAAAAAAACAGAGTGGCCTAGTGGAGAGAGTACAGATCTAGGAGACAGAAGGACCTGGGTTATACTCCTGACTCCACGACTTGTCTGCTGTGTGACCTTGGGCAAATCACTTAACTTCTCTGTGCCTCAGTTACCTCATCTGCAAAATGGGGATTACGACTGTAAACCCCACATGGGACATGGACTGTGTCCATCCTGATTAGCTTGTACAGTGCTTGGCACATAGTAAGTGTTTAACAAATACCATAAAAAAAAATAGAACACAGTGCATTGGTCAGAAGAAATGATTTTGTACAGGCACATGGAGGCAATTAGGCATGAGTTTTCTTAAAGTGAGATTAGTCAGGAATGCAACCCCTGCATTATAGGAAGACTGTATTTCATCCTTTTAAGATAGCTAATATTTATTTTAATGTCATAAAATTTCTTTTTTCACGGAAAGATGGAGAAGGTTCCATTTCTTTCTTCATCTTTTCTGTGATAGATCAACTAACCTTCAGAGCTCTATTACTATAGAAATGTGCTTTCTTTAGACTTATGATTGTACACATATCTTCTCAAAGATACTGTAAGATTTGTTTTTGTTTTTCTCTGAAATTATTTTAGAAGGCTTCCCTTTAGGATGGAGCCAATCCCAAGGAAGCAACTGAGAAACAGATTGATCTTGTGGAAAGAACATGAAACTGGGAGTCAGGATACCTGGATTTTAATTAAGGCTCTGCCACTTGCCTACTGTATGAGCTTGGGCAAATCACTTTTCTTTTCCAGGCTTCTGTTTTTTCATTTGTAAAATGAGGATTAAATACTTAATAATAAATAAATAATAAAATAATGTTGGTATTTGTTAAGCACTTACTGTGTGCAGAGCACTGTTCTAAGTGCTGGGGTAGATACAGGGTAATCAGGTTGTCCCACGTGAGGCTCACAGTCTTCATCCTCATTTTACAGATGAGGTAAATGAGGCACTGAGAAGTTAAGTGACTTGCCCACAGTCACACAGAGTCAGGATTCGAACCCATGACCTCTGACTCCCAAGCCTGAGCTCTTTCCACTGAGCCACGCTGCTTCCCTTACTTGTTCTCCCTCCCCCTTAGACTGTGAGGCCCATGAGGGTCAGGGACTTTGTTCAACCTGATTATCTTGAATCTTAGTGCTGAGTATCAATGCTTCATACAGAGTAAACATATAACAAATATCACAAGTCTTTCAAAATGATTATTATTATGGTGGTGAATGGGACCTATCTGAAGAAGCTCATTCGCAATATTGCTGGCTCTGAATGCACCGACTGCTTCTAATGAATTAGCAGGTGCACACGTGCACACATACACACACACAAACAAATGCTGACCTAGATTTGCTGAACCAATACAAGATGAGGAATTGGGTCTGAATCTTGAGAAAGGGTTAAGAAGAAGGCAGTCAGGGATGGAACCTCCCCTTTTTCACTATGCTTAATTTAAAAAGGTAAGAATTCAGAGGTAAGGGAATTGGTTAAAGCAAGAGTTACAAGATGCACATGGGAGAAAGATGGGACAAGGCCTATGACAGGAGAAAACAGACTCACTGTGTGACTTTTTAAAATTCTGAGATGTCCTGATTCAGGCTAGGAGAAGGGAAAGATTTGCACAGCATTTCATCTTATGCTCTTTCATCTCCTACACCAGTTTAGTGGAATAGCTTCAAGGTGATATCTGTTGAATGTTATATTCTTTCTATTTTGCTTTTATAATTCCATAAGTTCATTTTAGTGACTAACCAAATACTTTTCTACTGATTTTCACAACAAATACCTGTCCCCTGACACTGATACCTGACACTGATAGTGTCCCCTCAAATAATCCCAAAATACACTAGACTGTTGTCCTTGGGATCTAAAATAGGAATGCTAAAGTTGGGAAATTAATCTGAAAAGTAAGATGAAAAAGCCCCAATTACCAAAAAACTGGCCCAAACCATTCAAGGGTTATAATGAGAAATAATTGAAGCCTGTTACTGACCATTAAAAATGAAGAGTGCTTCTTTTACTGTTTTTCTTCATTAACATTAGTGGTCAAGAACAACTGAATGGCATTTGGGAAAGGAAAGTGAAGACTGAGTATCAGGGAAAGTTCAGTGGTCAGATCAATTAGACTTTGGAATTTTTCCAAACTAAAGTAGGGTTACTCTGATAACTAATGGAGACAATTTAATCCTCCGATGTACTTTGTTTTGTTAAAATGCCTTATCATCATTTGCTAAAATAGGGAAACATTATTTCGCTCTCTTCATCCAGGGAGAATATGCTGTGGTCATGTCTACTGGGGACAAATCTAATTGTAGGTTGAAAATTGTCTTGAAATCTTTATACATCTTAACAGTGCTAGTAATATCATCAATGTTGTCAGCAGCATTTATTGAGGGCAAAGCTCTGGTACCTACCAATTGAGGAATATACCAGAGGAATAAAAGTAGTGATCCTTATTGAGGGGGATAACTTGGGTGTCCTTAGTTTTCAAAGATGGTGCAATCCTAAACATAAATGTGGTGGTGCCAGGCCCTTACTTTAGCATTCTATGCAAGCAAACGATCCCTTGTTCGGATGATATATTTGTCCCATATGGGGCCTGTCCATGTCTGTTTCTGCTCTTAGTATCCCCATCTTATAATAATAATGATGGAACTTGTTAAGCATTTACTATGTGCCAGGCACTGTACTAAGCACTGGAGTGGATACAAGTTAATCAAGTTGGACACGGTCCCTGTCCCATGAGGGGCTCCCAGTCCCAGTCCCCATTTTACAGATGAGGTAACTGAGGCACAGACAAGGGAAGTGATTTGCCCAAGGTCACACAGCAGACAAGTCATGGAGCCGGGATTAGAACCCGTAGCCTTCTGACTCCCAGGCCCGCCCTCTATCCATTATGCCATGCTGCTCCTCACTACGCCATGCTACTACTCTTTGCAAAGCTTCAGCTCAAGGAGAGCAGCCCTTCTCCCATTGCTGCTTGCAAGGGCTTGTCTGACTTCTCTGTCTGGTCACTCTGCCTCAGTGGTTCCCCACCAGTTCACTGAAGTCTCAGGACTAAGTCTCATCAATTATTCTCAAATTGGCGTACAAATTGTCCAAGTGGTTGAGTGGAAGAATACTGAAGAATGAGGTTGTATGCTAGGTACCTCCCAATAAAATGAAATCCACCCTATTAATTCAGGAAACCTTGCCTACTTCTCCCAATGTGAACAATGATTGGGTGTCCCCCACAGTAATTATTGAATAACAACTGTGTGCAGGGCACTGTACTATATGCAAGAGAATTTACAATAGGAGTGAAGGATACAGTCTCTGCCCTCAAATGGTTTACAATCTAATGGGTTACTGTGGGATACTCTCTGGGTGCTGTCAAAAGAAATCAGCTGGGCTGGTTTGACCAGAATGATTCTGAGATCAGTTACTTGCAGTAAAGCAATAAATATATCAACCCATATACAAAACAAGATAAGAAAAATGTGGTAGGTGGAGGGATGACAATACTATAGAAATGGAATGTGTCAGTATTCAATCAATCTATTATATTTATTGAGTGCTTACTGTGCAGAGCATTGTACTAAACTGTTGGAAGAGTACATTATAACAGATTTGGGAGGTATGTTCCCTGCTCAGAGCAAGTTACAGTCTAGAGGAAGACACAGAAATTAATATAAATACATTATGGATATGTATGTAAGTGCTGTGGCACTGAGGGGTGGAGTGAAACAAAGGTGCAAATAATTGTGGTATTTAAGTGCTTACTGTGTGCCAGGCACTCTTCTAAGCGCTGGGGTGTACACAAGTAAATTGGGTTGGACACAGTCCCTGTCCCACATGGGGCTCACAATCTTAACTCCCATTTTACAGATGAGATAACTAAGGTCCAAAGAAGTTAAGTGACTTGCCCAAGGTCACACAGCAGACAAATTGTGGCATTGGGATTATAACCCACATCCTTCTGACTCCCAGGCCCATGCTCTATCCAATAGGCCACGCTGCTTCTAAGTGCAAATCTAAGTGCCAGGGCGATGCAGGAAGAAGTGGCAGAAGAGGAAAGAGGAAAGGAAGAGGGAGAAGTTATTAAGGGGGAGGGAGTTTCAGGCCAGAGGCGGAACATGGGTGAGGAATTGGTGACAAAATAGATGATATTGAGGTACAGTGAGTGGGTTAGCGACAGAGGAGTGGAGTGTGCAAGATGGTTTGTAGTAGGAAATAAGAGAGGTAAGATAGGAGGGGGCAGGGTGATTGAGTGTTTTAAAGCCAAGGCATTTCTGTTTGATGCAGAGGTGGATGGGCAACCACTGGAGATTCTCAAAGAATGAAGAAACATGGCCTGAATGGTTTTGTAGGAAAATAATCTTGGTAGCAGAGCGAAGTATGGACTGATGTGTTGAGAGACAGGAGGCAGGGAGGTCAGCAAGGAGGATAATGGAACATGGTGTCATGGATAGAGCATGGGCCTGGGAGTCAGAAGGTCATTAGTTCCAATCCCAGTTCCACCACATGTCTGCTGTGTGACCTTGGGCAAGTCACTTAACTTCTCTGTGCTTCAGTTACCTCATCTGTAAAAAATGGGGATTAAGACTGTGAGCCCACTGTAAGATGGACTGGGTCCAACCTGATTAACTTGTATCTACTTGTATCTACAGTGAGAATGGTGCTTGGCACATAGTAAGCACTTAATAATTACCATAATTGTTATTATCATTATTATGATGCAGTAGTCAAGGTAGGATAGAAATGCTTGGATTGATTTACAGGGCAGATTTTAGCGATGTGGTGAAGGTTGAACCAACAGGATTTGGTGACAGACTGAATACGTGGGTTGAATGAGAGATGAGTCGTGGTTAGTGCCAAGGTTACGGGTTTGTGGAGATGGCGGTGCTGTCTATAGTGAAGGAAAGTCAAGGGGAGGGCAGGATTTGTGTAAAAATATGAGGAGTTCTGTTTTGAACATGACTGACTGTTTTGAACATGACTGAAAAAGCAATTCAAAGCTATATGTGGACCCACACAACTACCACAGCAGGTGAAAGAGTAGATCTGTTTTCATACACCTCACAAAGAAGGAATTTTAAACAGATGGCTAGAATACTTCAAGGATCTGCTTAACATCTTTCACCTTTTTAGAATGACACTCTTTGAAGAAGCGTGTGCTTGCCAATATGTGAGAAGTGTCTTCCACTCGAACACTTAATGAATTCACCACCATGTTTAGAGCCATGAAAAATGGCAGAGCTCCCACCTGGTGTTACACAAATGAAGATGTAAAAGCAGAGAGGGGATGTGCTGCTTAATTGTCTAGAGAATCTCTTCCTAAATATATAGAATATTGAGGAAATCCCACATAATTTCAAGGATGCCACCATTAATAGCCTCTTTAAGAAGAAAGAGGAAAGAGCTGACTGCAAAATCTGTCATGGGATCTTACTGCTCTCCGTTACTGTTAATATTCTAGCTCGAGCACTCCTGAATCACAATATGACCAGAACACAATGGGGCACAGCACACATGATTGTTGTCACCCGTCAAATAGAAAAGACATGCAGAGGACAATGCCACAAATTCTACATGGTGTCCGTAGACCTTACAACAGCACTTAACACCACTCATAGACCTGTGTTCTGACAACAACTAAAAAAAAGTTTAAAAGGTTATCGGGATCCTAAAACTACATCACAATGATTTGGACAATCATATCAGACTTGGAGGGGGTCTTGTCTGAACATTTCCCCATTACCAATAGAGCAAAGCAGGGCTGTGTACTAGGTCCAGTCTTCTTCAACCTATTCTACCTAGCCTTGCTTGAGGACACAACGAGGAACCCAGAAGGAATTAGAAAACAAGCTGGTGACCTTTTTTTTAATGGTATTTGTTAAGCGCTTACTCTATGTGAGGCACTGTACTAAGTGGTGGGGTAGATACAAACTGATTAGGTTGGACACAGTCCATGTCCCAAGTGAGGTTCACACTCAATCCCCATTTTACAGATGAGGTAACTGAGGTACAGAAGTGTTAAGTGACTTGCCTAAGGTCACACAGCAGACAAAAAAAAAGTGTCAGAACGATGATTAGAACTCAGGTCCTTCTTTTCCTCATCTCCCACTCCCTTCTGCATTGCCCTGACTTGCTGTCTTTGCTCTTCGCCCCTGTTCCCATCCCCACAGCACTTATGTAAATATCTAACTTTATTTATTTGTATTGATGTCTGTCTCCGGCCTCCAAACTGTGAGCTCACTGTGGGCAGGGAATGTCACTGTTTATTGTTGTATTGTACTTTCCCAAGTGCTTAATACAGTGCTCTGCACACAGAAAGCACTTAATAAATACAATTGAATGAATGAATAACTCCAGGGCCTGTGCTCTATCCACTAAGCAACGTTGCTTCTATTCATAGATTCTTAGATTGTGAGCTCCCCGAAGCAGCAGGGACTGTGTCTAATTCCCATCTTTGCATTCACTCCTAGGGCTTAGTAGAGTGCTCTGTCTTATAGTGAGAACTTAATGAATATTATTATTACTACCACTACTAATTCTTCCATGGGACACCACTTTTTGTTTTGAGTGTGGGGGTGGAAAGGGTCCAAGGCTTTTAATTGATTAGACTGTAAGCCTGTCAAAGGGCAGGGACTGTCTCTATCTGTTACTGATTTGTACATTCCAAGTGCTTAGTACAGTGTTAGCACATAGTAAGCGCTCAATAACCAACATGAGCAAGACTGAGCTCCTCATCTTCCCTCCCAAACCCGGTCCTCTCCCAGACTTCTCTATCACCGTCGATGGCACGACCATCCTTCCCGTCTCTCAGGCCCGCAATCTTGGTGTCATCCTTGACTCGTCTCTCTCGTTCACCCCACACATCCTATCCTTTACCAAGACCTGCCGGTTTCACCTCTACAATATCGCCAAGATCCGCCCTTTCCTCTCCACCCAAACGGCTACCTTACTGTTACGGGCTCTCGTTATATCCCGGCTAGACTACTGTGTCAGCCTTCTCTCTGACCTCCCTTCCTCCTCTCTCGCCCCGCTCCGGTCTATTCTTCACTCCGCCACCCGGCTCATCTTCCTGCAGAAACGATCTGGGCATGTCACTCCCCTTCTTAAACAACTCCAGTGGTTGCCTATCAACCTCCGCTCCAAACAAAAACTCCTCACTCTAGGCTTCAAGGCTCTCCATCACCTTGCCCCTTCCTACCTCTCCTCCCTTCTCTCTTTCTACCACCCACCCCGCACACTCCGCTCCTCTGCCACCCACCTCCTCACCGTCCCTCGGTCTCACCTATCCCGCCGTCGACCCCTGGGTCACGTCCTCCCGCGGTCCTGGAACGCCCTCCCTCCTCACCTCCGCCAAACTGATTCTCTTTCCCTCTTCAAAACCCTACTTAAAACTCACTTCCTCCAAGAGGTGTTCCCAGACTGAGCTCCTCTTCTCCCTCTACTCCCTCTGCCATCCCCCCTTTACCTCTCCGCAGCTAAACCCTCTTTTTCCCCTTTTCCCTCTGGTCCTCCACCTCTCCCTTCCCATCCCCACAGCACTGTACTCGTCCACTCAACTGTATATATTTTCGTCACCCTATTTATTTTGTTAATGAATTGTACAGCGCCTTGATTCTATTTAGTTGCCATTGTTTTTACGAGATGTTCTTCCCCTTGACTCTATTTATTGCCATTGTTCTCGTCTGTCCGTCTCCCCCGATTAGACTGTAAGCCCGTCAAACGGCAGGGACTGTCTCTATCTGTTGCCAACTTGTTCATCCCAAGCGCTTAGTACAGTGCTCTGCACATAGTAAGCGCTCAATAAATACTATTGAATGAATGAATGAACAATAAATACTATTGAATGAATGAATGAATAATAGACTGGAAGGGGATAGAGTTCAGAGAGCTAAAAGGCCAGGACGTTAATCCTCTAAATCTTTCCAGTCATGATTGGAAACTCCTGAGGTGATGCTGAGAGTCCAGCTCAAAAAGCATTTGGGGTATCACCCATTACCTCCGTGGAGTTGGCATCTGTGCATGGATTTTATTCATGTTTTTCAAGCTGCCATTAATTTGCTCCCTGCTGACTCAACCATTTATATCTTCAGAATGTCTCTCAGAGGACATCGAAGGTAATGTATCTAGAGTCTTATGATCTTAAAATTCTAATTTCGCCCTCATAGAGTGACTGGCTCTCTTGAGTATTCAGAGATTAATCGTGATGTCCCAAATGAATGGAAAGAACAAGAAAATTCCCATCTTTCAGAAAAATATATCCTGAAAATTACAAACTCTTAGTGCTCGGCACATAGAAAGTACCACAATTGTTATTATCAGTTCTAATTGATATATGGACAAGTACTAGAACAAACTACAGACATCTAGTGGGTAATCAACATGGTTCCGTAAGAGTATACTCTGTCTTACAAATTTGACTTAGTCAAGAGTCAGAAGACACAATCACTGTCGTCATGGATTTAACAAGCCTACAATATGCCTCTAGCACCATGCACACAGATTGTTCCCACTTTATTCACAAGCTTACCATTTACAAGATCTAATCTAGTTTTTGGGTTTTGTCTTCCAATAATAACTCTTTCTAAGGTGACTGGGGCTCATTCTCTCCAGAGCTTCTCTGTTTGTGAGCCTGGATTTCTGCTTGCTTTTTTTTTAATGGTATTTGTTAAACACCTACTATGTGCCAGGCACTGTTTTAAGCACTGGGGTAGATACAAGGTAATCAAGTTGGACACAGCCCATGTCTCACATGGGGCTCACAGAGTCCGAGGTCATGGTTTCTAATCCTGGCTCCGCCACTTTTCAGCTGTGTGACTTTGGGCAAGTCACTTAATTTCTCTGTGCCTCAGTTACCTCATCTGTAAAATGGGGATTAAGACTGTGAGCCCCACGTGGGACAACCTGATTACCTTGTATCTCCCCCCAGTGCCTAGAACAGTACTTGGCACATAGGAAGTGCTTAACAAATGCTATCATTATTATTATTATTATTATTATTATTAATCCCCATTTTTTACAGATGAGATGAGAGAAGTTAAGTGACTTGCTCAAGGTCACATAACAGACAAGTAGCAGAGCTTGGACTAGAACCCATGTCCTTCTGACTCCCAGGCCTGGGCTCTATATTTAGATCACGAGGAGACATCAATTAAAAAATTCCTTTTAAAAAAATATACCTCTCTTCATGCAGATATAACATGTCTTTTTGGTTTGTTTGATTACTGATCAAACAGTAGATCCTGTAGAACAGCCTGTGCCTCATTATGGATATTAAGGAAGCACTTTGAAATTCTAAACATAGTGAACAGAGCCTGGTCTTGGGAGTCAGAGGTCATGGGTTCTAATCGCAGCTCTGCCACTTGTCAGCTGTGTGATCTTGGGCAAATCATTTCACTTCTCTGTGCCTCAGGACCCTCATCTGTAAAATGGGGATTAAGACTGTGAGCCCCATGTGGGATAACGTGATTACCTTGTTATCTACCTCAGAGCTTAGAACAGTGCTTGGCACATAGTAAGCACTTCACAAATACCATTATTACTATTATTATATATTTTAGATACTTTACCTACTAACCTCAGTCACACAAAATAGCTTTGTTCATTTTCCATTTCACTGGTTCATATTGGGTGCAGCTGTGGTGGAGATGGACTTTGTGGCACTTCAGAAAAAAGATATTTGACCTAAGTCATTTTTACTATTGAATTTCAATCTGATTCGAAAGGTGATGAGACTTCTTTGTTATTTAGCTCAGGCTCTCTGAAATGAAAAGTGGCAGAATCTATAAAAAAGGTTTGGTGTGCTCATAAATAAAGTTGGGACTCTGGCTTCACTTTGAAAGGGCTACAGATAGGCCTTTTGTGGAGAAATAAATGTTCTAGAGAAATAGTATATAAATGCTTCAGTTGCTAAATTTTATGAGTTATTAGCTGAGGTAATTGCTCATGTTTAATGACTACTTAGTTTAGTCTTCCTATTTGGGAAAGATATGAAGATGTGCCATTATTGTGCTCAATTTGAAATAAAAGGGGCAAGAGATAAGCATTTAGCAAGAATTTCACACTGAATAAATTTCAGGGTGCTTGTCAGTCTCCCTGCGGGCCTTGACCAAGAAAAATGGATTTATGGAAAGATGAAGAGATTTACAAAACCACTTCCTCAACAGAATTAAATTTCCTAACATGCTTACTGTAAACCTAAAATGAAAGGCAATGTGTTAAAATAGATTGCCTCCATTAGGGATCTTATCCTGTGGGAAAAAATGTTAATTCTGATCAGCTGAAATAGCTGCTCTCATATGAATGGTCAATATCATTAACTCTCATGCTGAGTTTTGAAAACTGATTTTTTTTCTGCTCATAGGTAAGGTGAATTCACTAATATGCCAGTTAGTCTCCTTCCAATCTTTCCACATAAACTTGTCAAACTTAATAAGGCAGTTCATGTTCTACATATTAAATTCTGTCCAGCAACAGGTCCAATGAGGCATAATACGGGCTGATGGAAATGGACACAAATTTGATTGTTTTCCTCCAATTACTGATGAATTTCTTTTTGTGGCCTCTGACATTTTTACTAGGATGCTTTATTGCTCGTGTCCAATTTATCAGGTGAAGGCACGATTTCAATGTCAAGTGATCTCACTGCTCTTCCTGAAAGCACCAGATTAAGGTTTTGGAAGACTTGGGACAGCCTTTAGGAGTCTGTGAGGTCTGCCTGAAATTTTCCTCGGAAAACAGAGCAATTGAGAATCATTCAATATTTTTAATTTGGCACCTTCTTTGTGCAAAGCTCTGGACTAAGTACTTGGAAGAATACAATGTAGTGGGAAGAATGTGATACCATCAGTCAATCGTGGTATTTATTGAGCACTTAGTCTGCACAGAGCACAGTGCTAAGCACTTGGGATAGTACGATAGAATAAGTAGATATTACTCCCAGCCTTAAGGATCTTCCAGTCTAACACAGGAGACAAACTAAATTACAGGTGGGCAGCTGAGTATAAGGATGCGTACATAAGCACTGTGGCAGGGAGGGGTATGAACTCAAATGGATAGGTGATGCAGATGGGAGGGAAAATGGGGAAGGGAGATGAGAAATTAGTCAGGGAAGGCTCACTGGAGGAGATGTAATTTTAGTAGGGCTTTGTAGAGGTGGAGAATGGTGGTCTGTCAAATACAAAGAGGGCAAATTCTTGGAAGAAGGAAGGGTGTGAGCCAGGTGTGGATGGTGAGAGAGATGAGACTGAGGGACAGTGAACGTGTTGGCATTAGTACTAGTGTCTGACAAGTGGGAAGAAAATCTGAAACAAGATTGAGAAAGATTTTGGGCAGCTATGTTTGGTTGATGGTGTTTCAAGATACCTACATGTCTGTGTTAGGATGTGTTTGTGGTTCTTTGGGAAATTGTCTAGTTCAATATCAGCAGCAGTTAATGATGATAATAATAATAATCATGGTATCTGATAAGTGTTTACTATGTGCCAAGCACTGGGGTAGGTATAAAGTGATCAGGTTGGACACAGTCCCTGTCCCACAAGGGGCTCACAGTCTATGACGAAACTGAGGTACAGAAATTGAGTGACTTGCCCAAGGTAATATAGCAGGCAGTGGCAGAACTGGGACTAGAACCCAGGTCCTCTGACTCCTAAGCCTGCGCTCTTTCTACTAGGCCATGCTGCAGTCATGGGGTTTCTGAATGACTGGACCACAAATTGCTACATGGTGCATAGGAGGCCTGGTAGGTCCTAAACCCTCTCTGGGCTCCAATTTCCTCATCTGTAAAATGGAGAAAATAATCTGGCCCATCCCTGCCTACCTTTTCATCAACTCAGTGGTGGCAATTCTCCCCCCAATTTCTCATTGACACTTTCTGAAACTTTTACCTTTTCCACTCTACTGAAAGTGGACAGGGAGTTCTTGTGAGAGGAAGATCAGTATTTTAAATAGAAGTTCCGTTGGGTTATTTTATTTCATAACCACCTGAAGTTTTGTCTAAGATGCTGTCCGATTCAAAGAACCTATTTGAGGCCAGGTAAAGAAACAGAAGTAAAATACCAGCCAAGACTTGAGGGGTAAGCACATATAGAACATGTTTGCTGTGCAAAATATAGCAAGTTTCCTGAGCAACAAGAATATCCCTGTCAAAGACCCACTCTCTGAGAAACTATTCATTGCAGTTTATTTAACTCTTTACTCCTAGGAATTGCAATGCTAACTAAAAATGGTTTATTGTTTCTTGATTCCCAACTCACACAACTTGGTTTCCATTTTGACTGTGCAAACAATAATGAAATAATAACTATAACCAGGGATATTGCAAATATTTATTCAGGTAGTGAAACTGCCATATAGTAAACATGAATGGAAATGTTTAAAAGCTTTTTAAAATGTAATTAATTGTTTGCTAACTTTTAGGGCAAAAAACATGACTGTTAACAATCTCAGATAACTGATGTCCCATCTTGATGCTTTAAAAAATTATTCATTGTCACCTAAAATATTTCATGTTATTAAATATTGGAAGCAATGATTTATTCACTACTAAAGAATGTAATATAAACACACGATTATAATGCTAATAAGAGTGCTGACTCAGATTCCATCACTATCAAATTGATCCATTGTTTACATCTGAAAGTGTCATCTTATCTCTTACAAGCCCAGGCCACTGTCATGAAACTGGACATTTTACATTAAGGCTTTTCATTTTTAAAATTTAAAACTTCATCCTCAAAGGACTGAAAAATGTTTCTTCCTAATTAGTTATGAAAATGCTCATTTTTTATTTTTCTATCTGGGTTTTCAGAGGTAAGGAAGCGCTTCACAAAATGCACATGCATTTTCTTTCAATAGTCAGCAGCAGTGATCCCTAAACTGCTCTGGAAATCAGTTTGTCAAACATTGTGATATACTTTCTCTGGATGTAGCTAAAATTATAATGCATGGGCCAGTCATAGTACCACAAACTGGAAAATAAAATGCCTTATGGGTGATCAATTAATCAATGTTGCTTATTGAGCACTTCCTGGGTGCAGAGTCCTGTACTAAGCACTTGGAAGAGTACACTAGATTTAGTTAGCATAAGCCCTGCCCTTGAGGAGTTTACACTTCTAGCGGGAAAAAATATATAAAAGAATCACGAGTCAGATTACCTACTCAAGTGCTTAGTGTATACAGTGCTTTGCACATAGTAAGTGCTCAATAAATACAATTGAATGAATGAATGAATACTCTCAATATGATGCCTTCCCCTGACTCAGTTCTCTGCCCTTTCCCCCTCAGTTCATAGCACCTTCAGGCCCACTCCTAATTTGTTCTAAAATGGTACTAGAATGCTCTTCAGGGTTCATTGCCAAAATTAAGGAGATGAGAACTGAAGGCTTCTGGGAAGTAGGACCCATAGAAATGGAAATTGGAGGTTGGGAACTGAGCCCCCATCAGTTGTCGGCTTGCTATACTCCAGCAGATTGGCCTATCCTGGCCTAAATAATAATAATAATAATTAAACACTTTCTATATCACAAGCACTATACTAAGGTCTGGGGTAGTTACAAGATAATCAAATTGGATATAGTCCCTGCCCCTCATTGAGTTCACAGTCTTAAGAAGGAGGAACAGGAATTTAACTCCCATTTTAAAGATGAGGCAACTGAGACCCTGAGAAGTTAAGTAACTTGCTATAAAGGTCTCGCAGCAGACAAGTGGTGGAGCCAGGATTAGAATCCAGGTCTTCTGACTCCCAAGCGTGTGGTCTTTACAAATGGACCAGGCTACTTCTGACAATCATCATACAAAAAGGACAGTTTGGATGTACTGTGTTAGAAAACAAAATAAAATAAATACAACTTTGAATAGAATTATATTTCTGCATGCTAAGTTTCACTTGCCTGTTTTCATGTAAATTATGTGGAATAGAAAAGGTTTCCATTTTACACAGTAAACTCTTTCCATACCTTACTTACCATTCTATGGATTTTATGAAATGTAATTAGGCAGTATTGACATGAAATGGTTGGAAATCAACCTTTGTGTATATGAAAAAGTTTCCCAAATTTTATTCTGCCAAGTTGTCACCAAAAACAACAATAAAAAGAGAGCCCTTGGTTTGGACTATTCCAGTTTAAATAAATGTAATTTTAATATAAAGTCACTTTGGAAAGAGTTGAAAAGCAACTCAGGTATTTAAAACATTAGAAGTAAACCATGTCAGAATTGGAGGGGCCTTGTCAGATCCTTTACCTATCCCCATTAGAGAAAAGCAGGACTGTGTGCTAAATCCTCTTCAGTCTTTTTTATGCAGCCCTTTTTGAGGTGGCAGCAAGGGAGCTGGACTTGGTGTCAGAATATGATTCCAATCTTTTTTATGGTATTTGTTAAGTGCTTAGCAGGCACTGGAGTACAGACATGCTAATCAGGTTGGACCCAGTTCCTGTCCCACGTGGGGTTCACAGTCTCAAATCCCTATTTTACAGAGGCAGTAACTGAGGCACAGAGAAATTAAGCTACTTGCCCTAGGTCACACAGCAGACAAGTGGTAGATCTGGGATTAGAACCCAGGTCTTTCTGACTCCCAGACCCATGCTCTATGCACTAGGCAATACTGCTTAAATATTTTCACATGAACAGCATATGAGAACGTCAGTGAAAGCCCTTGAGTCACTCAAGCAGCATGGCCTAGTGGAAAGAACACGGATCTGGGAGTCAGAAGGTCATGGGTTCAGATTCCAGCTCTGTCACTTGTCTGCTGTGTGCCCTGGAGGAAGTCACTTAACTTCTCAGTGCCTCAGGTACCTCATCTGTAAAATGGGGATTGAGGCTGTGAACCCCCACGTGGGACAGGGACTGTGTCCAACCCAATATGCTTGTAACCACCCCAGCACTTACTACAGTGCCTGGCACATAGTAAGCGCTTAAGAAATACCACAATTATCATTTTTATTATTGCGTGTGAATATTGTCCCAGAAACTATCTGAGGCATATTATAAATAGAGCAAAAGGAAAAGACTAGTTTGACTAAACTGTTGATAAACTATTTTAGCAAGTTCATCAGATACAAGAAAACTGAAAGAGTATAAATTAGGTGACTTGCAATTGACAAAGTATAATTCCCGGTTGTGTGGGGGCAATCTTTTAATCTTATGTAATGAGAAATGACCTTGAATGACAGGGCAGGTGGAATGGTGACAGATGATCGATTTGGGATCCATATTCCCTTCATATACATAGAGCTGTCCTTTATTTTCAAAGATGACACTACTGATGGTAAGATCATTATCCATGTATATGAATGCAGCTGACCAGACTGATGTATAACCAACACATCCTGCTATATTGTCTGCATTTAAGAATAGACCCCTGACTTCAACCATTTTAATGGTAATGATGCCTTAGTATTCAGTGTGTAATTTGCATCCGCCAAATGCAATCATACAATAATATCTACTGGAAATATTATTTTTGACGAAGCAATATTTTTACATCATTTCAAATTCCCTGCTGTTTTTCTGACATTTTAAAGGGATAGTATCCAGGAATTGATCTTTGTTAAATTTAAAATGCCAGCATGGTGCCAGTCATTTTCTTTGCACACTACATGAATTCAGCTGCATTCATTTTTCATAAACCTTAGCTTATCTAAAATAAGATTGGATCAGAGCTTTCCTGTTCAGGAAAAACAACATTGGAACATTCAATGTGGATTTTGAAACTCCATCTTGGTTTGATCTGAGACCAAGTTAAAAATAAAAACTAATGATTGGGGTGCTTAGAGAACAATGTATTAAGCTAAATCAAAATATTCTGCTTTGAATAAAGATGCTTTAAATTCTAAGAGAAAGTCCAGAAGAAAGCTGAAAAGTCAAAAAGATGCATTTCTGTTATCGATATGTTTGTTGAATCAAGTCATTTGAAAACTCAACACTAGGAAAATTAACTCACTGAACTGTTAAAGCAAAAAAAACTCAGCATCTAAAAACAAGTTCAGTGAGATCACTCTCTCCAAGGAGGCATAATTAAAAGGGAAGAATTATATTGGCATTAGAGATTTGTAGGTGCAAGAAATGACTCCCAAGGCTTTTCAGAACAACAACAAAAACCAGCCTGTATGTAATTTGAGAAGACTTTTAAATTTGGATCGTATGGTTCTGAAAACGGTTCTTTTTAGTTATTGCCGAAGTAAGCAGCGTGTTGTCTAAATTGTGGAAGGAAATATAATGGACATAAGAAACATATGTAGTATAGTAGCACCATACTATGTGATGGTTATTCATTCATTCATTCAGTAGTATTTATTGAGCGCTTACTATGTGCAGACTACTGTACTAAGCGCTTGGAATGTACAATTAGGCAACAGATAGAGACAATCCCTGCCCAATAATGGGCTCACAGTCTAAATGGGGGAGACAGAAAGCAAAGCAAAACAAAACTAAACAAAACAAGGAGTCTGGCGCAGACATCATCAAGATGAAGAGAATCATAGCGTTATACACATCATTAACAAAATGAATAGAGTAATAAATAATATATACAAATATGCACAGTGCTGAGGGGAGGGGAATGGCCACCACACAATGCACCCAGCCTTGAAATGCACCTAATTGCTGATGTACCTCAGAATCTGAGGGCCCATCCCCCAAGTTTTGTCCATTCACTGCTGGTAAATCAATTCCTTCCTCACTCCCTCTTCTCCTTCCCGCTAGCCCTTGTTCCAAGCAGTTTTTCTGCCCCCTCCCCAACTCCCGGAACCATGAACTTGACCCCGTCCTTCTCTGTCTCTCCTGCTTTGTGTTAGTGCCAACTTGTTTGACAGCCACAGCCAACTAATAATCATCCCTCTCAGCATTAAGAAATTAATGAAAAGATCTCTGATTCTTGATTCTTGGAATGTTCATAAACCATTGGACAAGGACAACTGTCTCGAGTGGGGAACAAAAGTCATCATCAGAGAGCTAGACAGTAAGACATGAGCACAAGGGTACTTAGCCAAGGCTGCCTAACAAATCTAGACTGTAGAAACTTGTTGGATACTTTTCTATTAGATTATCAAGCAGTCCCAGGGGCAATAGAAGGTTGGTGTTGGCTTTGCAATCCAGATGTCTCTCGCCAAAGCATCAAGTGTGATCCTGAGATGAAGCAATATTGGTTTAAAGGTGCTACACCTGGACCTAATGCATTCACACCGCATTTATCCCACGGGTAGGAAACATTCTGGTGACAATAAGGAGAGGCTCTTTGAGGAACTAGAAAATGTCCTTTGGGAGGTTCCACATAAGGTGAATTCCAAGCAACCTGCATGCCCGGGTTGGAAGTAATTTTGAGGCCTGGACCAACATTTTAGGTGGGCATTGAGGTTGTATAAAGCAAACAAAAGCAGCTTTTTTCTTCATATGTGAGTGAGTTATTTTGCTGATTATTTCAAAGATGGTGCTCCAGCAGGCAACGAAACATAAAATCACATGGAAGCACCCACACTTGGATCATTGGCATCTAATCCATTATGTCACTGCACAGTAGTGTAATAGGCCCGGTGTCATGTTTACATGTTCTGTATCATGGGCAGCAGAATGCAAATTGAGCTGGCGCCATCATGGCACCACCATTGTGATCCACCTACAAGGCGTGTGCTCCAAAGGTTTTGCTTCTCAAGATTGAGATTGGGGTGGTGTAACCGTATTACACCAGACTAGGCCTAAAGTTAATCCAGTACTCAGAGCAATTAAAGGAAAGCATGCCATCAGAATGTCCATCCAGGAGCCAGAGGATCAATCTGTGAAGTCCCAGTAATCAAGACTGAGTCAGAATCCCAAACAGAAAAATGGCCAAAATCATGATTAAATCAGTACGATGAATTCTCAGGAAGAGAAAGAGAAAGTAGCAAAAATAAGGTGTGCAGAATGATACGTAAAACCACTAAGGTTTAAAGTTTCAAATCCTTTGGTTGTCAGATTTCCTGAAGCCAACCACCATGTGCTTAGTTGCATAGCCACCTTAAAGCTTTGGGACAGCTTAAGCTTAAAGGTGGAGGAAGTGGCTGGATGAGCGTTTAGACTATAAAAACCCCCAGTTAGCTCACCCTGGCTTCTTTTTTGCTCCAAATATAATTTAAACAGAGAAAAATGCATTACCACATGGAACAAGGACAGCACAGCACAACATAGGAAGCTAAACAAATCTTTACCAAACTCTCCCTGAGGAAAACTCCACCTCACCCCCATAGGGTTGGAGCTCTTCCACTATTGGCAGAGAAACTGACCTTTCCCAGAGTGTCCCATAGCTAAGGGAAGTATAGGGAAAACCAACCGCTTTACAACCTCTCTAGACTGCAAGCTCATTGTGGACAGGGAATGTGTTCACCAACTCTGTTATATTGTTATATTGTACTCTCCCGAGTGCTTAGTACAGTAAGTGTTCAATAAATGCCATTGATTGACTGGTTAATTCACACAGGGGACTTTGTAATTATTTGTGCTTCCTTTTCTTCAGTTGTCCTGTCAGACCAGTTTGAAAGGGCTTGAAAGCACATCACTTCAGCAGTGACCATACTGTTTAATCCTATCATACACTGTGAACTAGTTAACAGAATGGATCAGATTCTTGCTTTTTTTTTTGTATTCCAACAACACAGATATTGAGACTGCATGGTCAGAATTCAACGATGCCACAATCAAGGCATGTGCAGATGTTCCTGGTTTTGTCACAAGAAAACACTGAGACTGGTTCATTGAAAGCAATAATGAGGCTTAACAGCTGTTGCAAGTCATGCATAATCAACATTGAGCATGGTTTAGTGGAAGGAACTCTGCTGCTCACACACTGTCTTCTGGTTGCAAGCCTGGATACATCGGATGGAAGAGAAGTAGCAGATGGTGAAAGAGGAGGAGCTACAAGGAGCAGCTGATGCAAAGACAGCAAAAGTGGCACATTCACTGAACAGATATGGACTATAGATATGGACTATTGCTCCTTAGTTTTCCAATCCCAAGCTATCCTGTGATTTTTTTCCATGTCTTGGCTTCACTATCCACCCTCGCCCCGAGTTTGCCCATCATTATGATTTTGTCACTTTTGGAAGTCGAGCCGATGAATCTAGCCCAATCAATTAAGGATTCTTTTCCCCTCTCTGCTGCTATATGTCAATGATGGGGCATTTGTATTACTGATGGTAACAAAGCATTTTTGCTTCAGAGGAAAGCAGAGGGTCATCAGTCATCAGGACAGCTTGGGGAGGCCAGAGATTAAGGACGGCTTAATTACGAATTGAAGTTACTCTGAAAAAAGAATACCTGTCCCAAAGGTTTACCTGTCTCTGTGGGCTACATTCACCAGACTTTACTCAGCGCCAGTATCGTCCTTTGGGGATGCTTGCTTTGATCATCGCCAAGTAGCATCCTGTGTTTCCATAGACAACCATCTGCCCTGGACAGTTTATTCAGTCACCTCCCTAGAGTGTGGCAGCTGGTTCAGATAATCTCTGGTGTCCTTTACAGTTTATTATTCTATAAAATTGGAACAACATAAATGTTCATTTATTTTTGTGCAGGAGATTACATTTCCCTTGTCACTTTATATTTGGTGTAGTTTAAAACATAATGGGTCCTATTTTCCCCACTGGGAGTGAAAATGGTGGTAATAAATCCAGTAATAGATGAGTCTACATAATGTGAGGAGGAAAATATGGAGAGTAGATTTTCTCCTCTACTACTACTTTTCAGTTATTCTCATTTGAAAAAGGGGCTTTTGGATACGATCACCAGCTTGCTTGCCTTTCCATTCCCATTCTGTTACCGTGAGTGAAAGAGGGGTAGGTGGAGAATTAAATGTGGTGGGGAAAGGATGATGTTTCCCATCATTTCGAGGCATCCAGATTACAAGTCTCAGAAACTAAAATTGATTAATCAACTCTTCGATTGATAGAATTTGTTGAATTCTTACGGTGTTCAGAGAACTCTACTTAGCCAATGTGAGAGTAGAGTCGATAGAATTCATTCAATAGTATTTATTTATTCAATAGTATTTCTTGAGCGCTTACTATGTGCAGAGCACTGTACTAAGCTCTTGGAATGAACAAGTCGGCAACAGATAGAGACAGTCCCTGCCGTTTGACGGGCTTACAGTCTAATCGGGGGAGACGGACAGACAAGAACAATGGCAATAAATAGAGTCAAGGGGTAGAACATCTTGTAAAAACAATGGCAACTAAATAGAATCAAGGCGATGTACATTTCATTAACAAAATCAATAGGGTAATGAAAATATATACAGTTGAGAAGACGAGTACAGTGCTGAGGGGATGGCAAGGGAGAGGGGGAGGAGCAGAGGGAAATGGGGGGAAAAGAGGGTTAAGCTGCGGAGAGGTGAAGGGGGGTGGTAGAGGGAGTAGAGGGAGAAGGGGAGCTCAGTCTGGGAAGGCCTCTTGGAGGAGGTGAGTTTTAAGTAGGGTTTTGAAGAGGGGAAGAGAATCAGTTTGGCGGAGGTGAGGAGGGAGGGCGTTCCAGGACCACAGGAGGACGTGGCCCAGGGGTCGACGGCGGGATAGGCGAGACCGAGGGACGGTGAGGAGGTGGGCGGCAGAGGAGCGGAGCGTGCGGGGTGGGCGGTAGAAAGAGAGAAGGGAGGAGAGGTAGGAAGGGGCAAGGTGATGTAAAGCCTTGAAGCCTAGAGTGAGGAGTTTTTGTTTGGAGCGGAGGTTGATAGGCAACCACTGGAGGTGTTTAAGAAGGGGAGTGACATGCCCAGAGCGTTTCTGCAGGAAGATGAGCCGGGCAGCGGAGTGAAGAATAGACTGGAGTGGGGCGAGAGAGGAGGAAGGGAGGTCAGAGAGAAGGCTGACACAGTAGTCTAGCCGGGATATAACGAGAGCCCGTAGCAGTAAGGTAGCCATTTGGGTGGAGAGGAAAGGGCGGATCTTGACGATATTGTAAAGGGGAAACTGGCAGGTCTTGGTAACGGATAGGATGTGTGGGGTGAACAAGAGAGACGAGTCAAGGATGATACCGAGATTGCAGGCCTGAGAGACAGGAAGGATGGTCGTGCCATCCACGGTGATAGGGAAGTCTGGGAGAGGACCGGGTTTGGGAGGGAAGATGAGGAGCTCAGTCTTGCTCATGTTGAGTTTTAGGTGGCGGGCCGACATCCAGGTGGAGACATCCTGGAGGCAGGAGGAGATGCGAGCCTGAAGGGAGGGGGAGAGGACAGGGGCGGAGATGTAGATCTGCGTGTCATCTGTGTAGAGATGGTAGTCAAAGCCGTGAGAGCGAATGAGTTCACCAAGGGAGTGAGTGTAAATGGAGAACAGAAGAGGGCCAAGAACTGACCCTTGAGGAACTCCAACAGTTAAAGGATGGGAGGGGGAGGAGGCGCCAGCGAAGGAGACCGAGAATGACCGGCCAGAGAGATAAGAGGAGAACCAGGAGAGGACGGAGTCCGTGAAGCCAAGGTGAGATAAGGTGTGGAGGAGGGGGGGATGGTCGACAGTGTCAAAGGCAGCAGAGAGGTCAAGGAGGATTAGAATGGAGTAGGAGCCATTGGATTTGGCAAGAAGGAGGTCATGGGTGACCTTAGAGAGAGCAGTCTCGGTAGAGTGGAGGGGACGGAAGCCAGATTGGAGGGGGTCCAGGAGAGAATTGGAGTTAAGGAATTCTAAGCAGCGATTGTAGATGACTCGTTCTAGGATTTTGGAAAGGAAGGGTAGTAGGGAGATAGGGCGATAACTGGAGGGGGAAGTGGGGTCAAGAGTGGGTTTTTTTAGGATGGGGGAGACGTGGGCATGTTTGAAGGCAGAGGGGAAGGAGCCATTGGAGATTGAGTGGTTAAAAATAGAAGTTAAGGAAGGGAGGAGGGCAGGGGCGATGATTTTAATAAGGTGAGAGGGAATGGGGTCCGAGGCGCAGGTGGAGGGGGTGGCACTTGCGAGGAGGGAGGAGATCTCCTCTGAGGATACTGCAGGGAAGGATGGAAAAGTAGGGGAGAGGGTTGGTGGGGGGGGAGGGGAGAGGCGGAGGCGTGACTTTGGAGAGCTCAGACCTGATTGTGTTGATTTTTGTGATGAAATAGGTGGCCAGATCATTGGGGGTGAGAGATGGGGGAGGGGGAGGAACAGGGGGCCTAAGGAGAGAGTTAAAGGTCCGGAACAATTGGCGGGGGTGACGGGCATGGGTGTCGATGAGGGAGGAGAAGATGTTTTGCCTGGCGGAGGAGAGGGCAGAGTTAAGGCAGAAAAGGATAAATTGAAGTGTGTGAGGTCGGCTTGGTGCTTGGACTTTCGCCAGCAGCGCTCAGCAGCTCGAGCATAGGAGCGTAGGAGATGGACAGAGAAGGTGATCCGGGGCTGTGGGTTAGTGGAGCGAGAGCGGCGGAGGGAAAGGGGGGTGAGAGAGTTGAGATGAGTAGAGAGGGTGGAGTTGAGAGCGGAGACCTGATCATCGAGAGTGGGAAGTGAGGACAGGGAGGCAAGGTGAGGAGAGATGCTTTTGGAAAGACAGATGGGATCAAGAGACCGGAGGTCTCTGTGGGGCAGTAGCAAAGGTTTGCAGGGGGGGGAGTGTGAGAGATGAGGCAGGTGAGAAGGTTATGGTCAGAGAGAGGGATTTCAGAGTTGGTGAGGGAGGAGATAGTGCAGCGGTAGGAGATGACGAGATCGAGGGTGTGACCGAGTCGGTGAGTGGGCGCGGTATGGTGGAGGAGGTCGGCAGAGTCGAGGAGGGATAGCAGGTGGGCGGCAGAGGAGTCATCGGGTACATCCATATGGATGTTGAAGTCTCTGAGTATCAGAGTGGGCAGAGAGAAGGAGAGAAGGAAGATGAGAAAGGGGTCTAGGTGGTTGAAGAAGTCGGAGGTGGGACCAGGAGGGTGGTAGATGACAGCGACAATTATCTGGAGGGGGTGGTAGAGGCGAATGATATGGGCTTCGAAGGAGGGGAAGGAGAGGGAGGGGGGAGGAGGGATAGAAACAGCCCCTGCCTTCGAGGATATTAAAATGTGCAAGTAGTGAGCGTATACTACCCTGTATGAGGAAGTTCAAGGATGTCGAGTGGGTGAGAGCACCTGGAGGTGATGCAAGAAAGACCAACCACTTTGGTCATGGCTGTCTAGATTCTGGAATATTTGTTTACTTTGTTGAAATGGCCTGGGACAGACTGCAAATATTCTGGACTGCCCCAGCTAAAATGTGATATGTTTGTCAAGTTGCCTCTAAGATTCTCAGATCCTTGGTTGGAGGGAGAGAGATGACTTCCTAAGATTGGTGCATATTTTCTTTCCTCTTGGCACTTGTGCATCCAGTGTGGAGATTGCTATATAACCTGCCAAAAATTCTTCCTTCCAGTTAGGTCAAAGGAGTTAATAGATAGACACTAGTCATGGGCTTACTCCCCTTCAGGTCAGCAAGGGCATTTAGCTAATTTTCTTGTACATTTGAAAGAGGAGAAGAGAGTTCAATAGACAACATAGCCTAGTGGAGAGAACATGGGATGGGGAGTCAGGAGATCCAGGCTCTAATCCCAGATCTGCCATGGGCTCTGCTGTATGACCTTGGACAAGTCCCTTAACCTCTCTGTCTCAGTTTCCTCATCTCTAAAATGGGGCTAAGATACCTGGTCTCCTTACCTCTTGTATTGTAAGCTCTAGGTAGAACAGGGCCTGTGTCCAATCTGGCTATCGTGCATTCACCTCAGCTTTCAGCACAGTGCTTGGCACCAGTAAGTGCTCAATAAATATAATGATTATTATTATTATTATTATTGTTTTGGGACCTGACTTTCTTCAGAAAATGGTTGACATACATTGTAGACCTTGAGAATATTTACCAATGAAATAATGATCCTACCACCCAAATGGCATTATCTTATAAAGAAACATGCTCTTGCATTAGTGAATCATAATAATTTTAAAAGAATCAAAATTGGGAACCAATCTGCACTTATTTGTTCACTGACAAGGTGAACTTTATTATTATTTGAAAAGAAAAAAATGAGAATATGGTATTTTCTTCCAAGGTATGCTAAATTATTGGGGAAATCACCCAATATAGTCTTCTGCACTATTGCAAATATTCCACCATACCATGAACAAAGCATATTTTATCATCTAATTTTTCTAACAAAATGTACTTCATGTTATCAGAGTAGACTCTGCCATAGATTCATTGACCCTACTTGTTGGACCTTTTGCAGTTGTGGGTAACTGCCAGCCATCTGTTGTTACTCCCACTCCCACAGCACTTCTGTGCCTCTCCTTATCCTCAATTGTTTCCCTTACCTGTAATGTATTTTAATATCTGTCTCCCTCATGAGATGGTAAAATCCTTAAGGGCAGGGATCATGTCTACCTACTCTATTATATTCTACTCTTCCAAGTCCTCAATATAGTGCTCTGCACAAAGTAGTGCTCAATAAAAAACACTGATTGTGAAGAAGAGTCATATTTGTTAACCTTTGCATTTTCATCTATATTTAAGCTTGTTCATTTAATGTGGTCGTGTTTTGTTCATTTCACGATCTGGGTTTAGACTTAAAACAACATGATTAAGTATATTTGTTCAACTGTTGAATAATTCTTTTTTTATTTTTTATTTTTGGTTTGTCTTAATTTGTTCAAGGAGAAAGTCTCTTATTTTCCAAAGTACATTTCTCATCAACATGAATTGTTCCCTTGAAAACAAAAGGAATTGACTAGATGTCCAAATATACTTTGCAAATGGATTTCATTATTTTAGAACTAGGTTGGTAAATTGTCCTCATCCCCCCTCACCCCAGGAGTGTGGTTGATGACAGTCCTATCACATTCTTGGATTTGTAGTATTAATCACATACATGTATGAATCTCCCAGTTCCTGTAAAGTCTGAACCGAGCAAGCATCGAGTATGCTTCTTCCCATACACTGGGAGCTACCACAGCGTTGAAGTGTCATTACCCATCAAAATAGTGACTGGGCAGAGTATGGCAGGAATCTAGGTCTCTCAAAACCATAGCTGAGGAATGTCATTTGAGAATAAAGAAGGACAAGTATGTACTTATCAATCTGTCCAAACTGAATACTGGAAAATTCTATTTTCCTCATTCTGTAAATTTACCATTTTATGAAAGAAGGGTGCTGGCACACCAAGCAAGCTCACTTTCTGCTCCTCTCTCAGCCAGCCATAAAAGTAGGGACAGGTAGGTATGAGTAATATTTTGTTGATATTTCAATATGTGAGTGGTATGGACAACTGCCGATCATGTAGTCACCCAAAACTCAAAAGCCAGAACATAGTGGGGTTCTAAACATAATCAAGTCCAGCCAGAACACAAAGATCCAAACAGGAAATTGGATGTGTGAGCAGTTCAATCAATCATATTTATTGAGCACTTTTTGTGTGCAGAGCACTGTACTAAGTGCTTGGGAGATTACAATATAACAGACACATTCCTTGTCCAAACTGAGCTTACAGTCTGTACATTAATATAAATAAATTTTGAATATAATAATGTTGGTATTTGTTAAGCGCTTACTATGTGCAGAGCACTGTTCTAAGCGCTGGGGTAGATACAGGGTAATCGGGTTGTCCCACGTGAGGCTCACAGTTAATCCCCATTTTACAGATGAGGTAACTGAGGCACAGAGAAGTTAAGTGACTTGCCCACAGTCATACAGCTGACAAGTGGCAGAGTCTGGATTCAAACCCATGACCTCTGACTCCCAAGCCCGGGCTCTTTCCACTGAGCCACGCTGCCTATGTACATGAGTGCTGTGGGGCTGGTAGGGAGGATGAATGAAGGGAGCAAGTCACAGTGATGCAAAAGGGAGTGGAAGAAAAGGAAAAGAGGACTTAGGGAAGGCCTCTTGTAGGAGATGTGCCTTCAATGAGACTTTCAATAAGGGGAGAGTAATTGTCGGTTATGAAAAGGGAGGGCTTTCCAGGCCAGAGGAAGGATGTGGGGGAGAGGTCAGCAGTGAGACAGACGAGATCGAGGTACAGTGAGTAGGTTGGCATTAGAGGAGAGAATTATGTGGCCTGGGTTGTAGTAGGAGAATAGTGTTGTGAGATAGGAGGGAGCAAGGTGATTGAGTGTTTTAAAGCTGTTTGATGTGGAGGTGGATGGGCAACCACTAGAGGTTATTGAGGAGTGGTGAAACATAGACTGAATGCTTTTATAGAAAAACTATCCGGGTAGCAGAGTGAAATATGGACTGGAGTGGGTAGAGACAGGAGCCAGGGAGGTCAGCAAGGAGGCTGATTCAGGAATCAAGGCGAGATAGAATAAGTGCTTGGCTTAACGTGGTAGCAGTTTGGATGGAGAGGAAAGAATGGATTTTAGCAATGTTGTGGAGGTTGAACTAACAGAATTTAGTGATAGATTTAATATGTGGTTGGATGAGAGAGAAGAGTCAAGGATAAATACCAAGGTTATGGGCTTGTGAGGCAGGAAGGATGGTGGTGGTGTCTATAGTGATGCGAAAGTCAGGGGAAGGACAGCGATTGGGTGGAGGATAAAGAGTTCTGTTTTTGACATGTTAGTTTGAGGTAACCGTAGGACACCCAAGGAGAGATGTATTGAAGGCAGGAGGAAATGTGAGACTAAAGAGAGGGAGAGAGATCTGGGCTGGAGATGTTGGGAGATCAGTTGGGAGTTGACACAAGGTAGGCTGGCCCCATTAGCTAGGGCCACCCTGACTCAAGAATATTTGTACATCCTTCAAAGTACTAACAAAAATTCAGGGTTCTCTTAGCTGAATCAGGACATGTGTTGTATTTGCCAATAACGATTCTATTGGAGGCCACATAGTTTTCTGACTTTAACATTTCTTAGATTTAACACCTGTCTTGGGGACACTTTGTCACTGATATCTTTAGTGGAGCTAATTTTTCTTTTTTTCCCTCTCTCTTTACTGAGAGCTTTCCATCTGTATAATGTGGTATAATACATATGTCAAGTATCTAACCTCATCTTGTTTCAGAAATCCTCAAGATAGCAATCACAAGTAAAGTGGGCTGTATCTGTTCAGCAAATGAATGTGAACCTTGTCATAACTATGATCATCACGCATAGTGTGCACGGAGAGATGAAGATGCCACCTGAATATTTCTATTTTACTGCCTTTCTTTTGCCTCTGCATATCTTTGCATTGTCTTTAATCCCCATTATACAGATGAGGAAACAGGCACAGAGAAGTTAAGTGATTTGCCAAAGGTCCCTCAGCATATATAAGAAATGCAAATGGGAGAGGCAGCATGGCCTAGTGGAAAGAGCTTGGGCCTAGAAGTCAGAGGAACTGGGTTCTAACCCCAGCTTGGCCATCATGTGGCCTTGGGAGAGTCGCTTAACTTCTCGTTGCTTCAGTTTCCTCAGTTGTAAAATGGGGATTCAGTATGTGTTCTCTCTCCCACTTGGACTGTGAGTCCCATGTAGGACAAGGAATGTGTACAACCAGAGTATCTTGTATCCACCCCAGCGCTTAGTAAGAGTTTAACAAATACCATAGTATAACTCATAAAATATATCTCATATATATGCATATGAAAAATTGCATATATTATATCTAGACAGACTTGTAGCAGTGCCAATAGCTGATAGACTGATTCTCATGGTAGATTTCAGTACAAGTGTGAGCAGTGAGGTTGAAATGTGTAGAAAAATAATTGGACAATGTGGGATTAGTAAACTAAACAGCAATGGCCTATTGCTGCTCAGTGCATGTGCCAAACATAAGCTCTTAATAACAATCATTTTTTGCTCACTGAATAAAAAAGAACCATCTAGGGTGCACCCAAGGTCTCCACAGGAGCATGCTATTGTATATAACATTGTCTGACAGTGAGACCTGAAAGACGTTCATATTAATACTGCTATGCAGGGCACTGAACGGTGGAGCTGAGCATCCTTTACCTTTGTTTTTGGGGGTGTGAGAGCAAGGAATAGGAGAAAGCAGAAAAAAATGTGGTCACATCCTGAGCATATTCTCATCAGTATATGTATGTCCAACCATTTAAAACAAAGACAATCATCTGGGAATCAGTAAAAGATAGACCAACTAATTGAATGAAACTCTCAATTCCAGCAAATGTGAATATAGTCTTTTCTAATATTGCCCTGAACAGGCTTCAAAAATTTAGTGCTATCCCTTCTAAGCCAGAAGGTATGGAACCATCCCAATCTTTAATTCTACCTCTTAAATACTAATACTTTTCTGGTGACCCTTAATACATTTGCCTGTCTGGAAGAATTGTAGTGAAGCCTACCTAGGAATAGACATAAAACATTTTGAAAAAAGAACAGATGAAATATTTCTAGGTCCGATCAGTGATCTACCCAACCTAGTGTTCTGTTTCCAAATGTGTCCTCTGGCTGCCCTCCTTGACATCTTTCTTAGTGCCTGATTCTGGGATTTTATTAAGAGGGTAACCAATCTCCCATAGTTTAAGATGAAAAAAAAACCAAACAAAAAAGAAAAAGAAAATTCAATCCTTTCTAAGGAGGACCCAGTTAGAACCTAAGCTAGACAGTTTTGAAAATGTTTAAAATCCTTATTTATAAATCCACATACAGTTGTACTTTTTGCAAGAAGCAGCATGGCTTAGTGGAAAGAGCACGGGCTTGGGAGTCAGAGGTTGTGGGTTCTAATCCTGACTCTGCCACTTGTCTGCTGTGTGACCTTGAGTGAGTCACTTAACTTCTTTGTGCCTCAGTTATCTCATCTATAAAATGGGGATTAAGACTGTGAGTCCCACATGGGATAACCTGATTACCTTGTTTCTACCCCAGTGCTTAGAACAGTCCTTGGCACATAGTAAGTGCTTAACAAATACCATAATTAGTATTGTTATTATTCTACAAAAAAGGGGGGGACCAAGAGGAATTATCAGTAATGTGAGATTGTGGTAATAATAATAATAATGTTGGTATTTGTTAAGTGCTTACTATGTGCAGAGCACTGTTCTAAGCGCTGGGGTAGACACAGGGGAATCAGGTTGTCCCACGTGGGGCTCACAGTCTTAATCCCCATTTTACAGATGAGGTAACTGAGGCCCAGAGAAATTAAGTGACTTGCCCACAATCACACAGCTGACACGTGGCAGAGCTGGGATTCGAACTCATGACCTCTGACTCCAAAGCCCGTGCTCTTTCCAATATGGTATGTGAGAATTATATTGAACACCATGAACTTTCTCAGGAGAATTTGAAATCCTTCATGGTACTTGTAAATTCCAGTTTCTAAAGCATCCCTATAAATGAGCTTGCAAGTAAAGAGGTTCCACTATACTGTATTATTAAACAATCAAATGTCATGACATGTCATGAGATATACTTTCACTATTTTAGGTTAATTTCAGATTTTCTCTTTTTAGACCAAACTGCCAAGGTACAGATGCTCTTACCAGATGATGAATTTTAAAACTGGTGCCTAATGAAATTAAATGACTTGCAGAAAAAATTTATAATTACATTTTATATTACTCAACTATGGCTGTTTCTATACAATACAGAATGAAATGAAGGTGAAGTAAGCCCACTGTGGGCAGGGAATGTGTCTGTTGTTATATTGTGCTCTCCCAAGTGCTTAGTACAGTGCTCTGCACACAGTAAGTGCTCAATAAATACAATTGAATGAATGCTTAGGTAGGAACCAAAAATGGAAAATTCATGCTGAACAGTTCCCAGAGTCCTAAAATTTATTGTTTTGTGATTCACATTCATTAAATGTACAGATAATAAAGTTCACCACACTTTGAAAACCCAGGACCCCAACCAAATGACGGCAGCCTGGCCTGACCTGGCCTAATGCCAGCTGTGTGACCTGATGCTGAAATCAGAATTGAGTGAAACCAAATTAAAAGTGGCCTAGAATTCATATCTGAAGAGTACCTTGGCATAGGACTAGTATCATGGCCCCAGTAGCCCACTGTGCACTCACAAGATTCCCTGGGAAGAGGGTCTATGATGCCTCTGGTTTCACTTTGCTCGATTCCACTTCAGTACCACAGTGACTCCTCTCCTCAAATGAGAGGAATAGCAGGTGGCTGAGGTGCCATTCAAACCCAGATGGGTGGGCTTTTGTGTTAATCCAATCCACCCCTGTGTTAGCTAATCTAATATCTACTGTGTAGATATACTTATAAGCATCTGACACCATGGACAGACCAAGGCTCTGGAAATTGCTAATCAAATTCAGCTGTCCTGAGAAATTCAACCATTTTATCAGGGCTACTCCTCCACAGGATCTTTGGTTGAGTTACCAATGAAGGAACCCTGGTAGACCTTTCCCCATCACTGTCAGTAGTGTAATAGGTCTGGTCCTGCTCTACCTATTTTGTGCTCCCATGCTCGAGGATGCAACAAGAGATCTGCTAGGTCAAGTCAAAATATACTTCCAGTCCCCTGGGAAACTCTTCCAGCTCAACAGATTAAGAGCATTATCAAAAGTCTCTGACATAGTGGTTCAGGAACTGCTGTATGCAGCTGACTGCTCTAAAGGCACAAACACAAGAAGATGCGCAAACAGTTATGAAACACTCTGCAAATATAGCAGGGGTCTATGATTGGCCAGTAAATCTGAAGAAAATGGAAGTCAAGCGGCAAGTCTAAATCTGGGAAGCCCTACATACGGCAAAAAGTTTTCGTTGGTGTCACTGAGCTTACCAGATCCACCAAATTCTGTGACCTAAGCAGTGAGCTATCCAAAGTTGCACCTTTAAAGAGATGGAAAATAGAATGGAAAAGGCCAGCACGGCCATCGGGAGACTAGAAGGTAGAGTGGGGCAATATCAAGCTATCATTTTCCTTATCTAATTGAAGGTCTGCAAGACTGCTGGCATGTCCAACCCTCTATGTGGCTGGATATAGACTTCCTATGGAAGACACATGCTACTCTTTGAGTGGTTTTATGAATATTTCCTGCAATGCAAACTTAATAGCAAATGGCAGCCTGAGAATAGCAACAACGAGGTCCTGGAATGCAATCAGCTGTCACCAGCATTTTAGCAATGCACAGAACAATAATAATTGTGGCATTTGTTAACTGCTTACTACGTGTCAGGCACTGTACTGAGCACTGGGGTGAATACAAGCAAATCGGATTGGACACAGTCCCTATCCCACGTAGGCCTCACAGTCCCAATCCACATTTTACAGATGAGGTAACTGAGGCCCAGAGAAATAATGCGACTTGCCCAAGGTCACACAGCAGACAAGTGGCGGAGCCGGGGTTAGAACCCACAGCCGTCTGACTCCTAGACCAATGCTCTATCTACTATGAGGTTTGCTGGGTGGGATAAGTGAGGGAAATGCAGCTGTTGGGGAACTGAAAGGAGATAAACACAATTTGGGAGGACAAGAGTAAAAGATGTAAAGCCTTAGTAAGGCATAGTCTCAAGCAATGCTACACAGTGATGGAATACTGGGAGACCACTGCAATCTACCAGCCAGGCTGGTGAGCAGAAATCAAGGAGAGAAATTGGTCTCCTAGGGCAAAGGCTTTATGAAGATTGAACTGTAAGGCGACGGCATCAGAAACAGATAGGTCCAAAGTAGGACAACCCACTAACACAACAAGTCTATCAGTTTTAAAAAATGCAAACGTGGGGTGGGTGTCAATCGCACATTGGTCTTTTCAGCCACATTCATATGCATGGAGAGGACCTCACCATCAGGAGCATCATCTTCAAAACTGATGGACAGTTATATACTGAGATATAATTATATTTATGAATACGGTTCTGTAGGGAAAAGTTTGTTGAAAAATTGAATGTGACTTCTTTTACATGAATTATTACCTGGAAGTAGTAATAGTAATAATGATAATATTTATTAAATCCTTACTGTATGCGGAGTACTGTACTAAATGCTGGTAGTACCGTATGATGATGATGATGATGATGGTATTTGTTAAGTCCTTACTATGTGCCAAGTGCTATTCTAAGCACTGGGGTAGATACAGGCAATCAGTTATCCCACATGGGGCTCACAGTCTTAATCCCCATTTTACAGATGAGGGAACTGAGGCACAGAGAAGTTAAGTGACTTGCCCAAAGTCACTCAGCTGAGAAGTGGCAAAGCTGGGATTAGAACCCATGACCTCTGACTCCCAAGCCCATGCTCTTTCCAATGAGCCACGCTGCTTCTCTCTAGCCATGCTGCCATGAAGCCCACAAAGATTGAATGAACCTTTATCAGTCTTATTTGCTACCAGAGAATGACACAGATGAGAATCCGATTTAAAGTAGCATGGCATTCTGGTATAGAATGTCTCTAGCTGTAGTGTGAAATATTTGCCCAAATTCCACTATCTCTTTTTAGCAAGTGTTCTTTAAATCTGTTAATAAGATATTCATTTATGTTTCATCTTAAAAAACAGTTTATTAAAAATCTCAAGAGGATAAAAATGACGATGATAAATCTGTCATCCTTGTAAACAGGCTCAAATGACATAATTCACCATGCAGAAAAGTATTAAAATAGAAGTGAAAGTCAGTCAAGCAAACAAATCCAAGATGCACTACAGTGACCTACTTATGATTTATTTCTTTAACAACAAAAATTGATCACTGCCATGTTCAGAGTTTAAACAAGATATTATTTCAAATATTCCTGCCTTAATTTTATTGCATCTTCCACTGAGCAGGTTGATTTTCTTTCATGTAACAACCACTTCTAGTCCACAAGTTCTCCCTGGGCAAGGTTTCTATCTTGGGCCAAATTACTATCATCATAAAGTTGAAGCAGCTCCACAATGGATTGATTCTTATTGCGCTGACACGTTAATCAGGCAAAGTTTTTCAAGATGATTTGATAAACGATAAACGAGCAGTTTATATTGGCTCCTGATGGATTTTGTTCAGAGTTTAATTTACGAAGTCACCCAGGGGCTGGTTGGCTCAAGGTGAATTTTGGGCAGGGTAGGCCAGAATGCCACATGGGTGAAACAGGGAAGTACAGGTGCATGGTCTGAATCATATCCAAGCAGACACTTTCTTTCATTTTCTTCAGAGCTGAGCCTCCATCCGCCATGGCTCAGGATGAGGCCTGCCACAGCTGGTTGGAGACTGGGCAGTGGAATTGGGGTTGGACTGCGCCTCATCTGGGTAGTTGGGTGAGCAAAGATGTGGACTTGTCTGGGTGGCGTGAGGCCCAAACTGCACTATGGCAGGCAGCTAGGCGGTATGCCCAGGATGCCTCCAGACTGAGCATGGAGGATCCTGAGGCCTCTCCGGATCAGGGGCAAGCTGGTCTGCGCCCTCTCTGCTCCAGCTCTTTCGGCCAGCAGGATGAGACTCTTACTGCAGTCTAGGAACCAGTGGGGTTTCACCTTGTACATTCATTAATTAAGTGGTATTTATTTAGCGCTTACTGTGTACAGCTTGCAGTGTTAGCCAAAGGAGATTTCACCACCTAGCCATTTCAAGTAAGAAACATTTTTTCTTTCACCCCCTGCTCCCAGTCCACTTTCCTTTCCTGATGCTGGGGTTCCTGTTGCAGCCAATTAGAATAGCAATAATAATAATAATGGTATTTGTTAAGTGCTTACTCTGGTCCAAGCACTGTTCTGAGCGCTGGGTTAGATGCAAGATAATCAAGTTGTCCCATATGGTGTTCACAGTCTTAATCCCCATTTTACAGATGGGGTAACTGAGGTGCAGAGAAGTTAAGTGACTTGCCCAAAGTTACACAACAAACAAGTGGCGGAGCTGGGATTAGAACCCATGACCTCTGACTCCCAAGCCTATGCTCTTTCCACTAAGCCACGCTACTTCTCTAAGAGATATGAGAAGCCCTGAATGATGTAAGGGCTGGGCAACCTCTTTCCCAGGAGGCAGACCTCGGTGAAGGCTACATTTTTAAAGAAGGGACCAGGCTCTGTCCCTGCTGTTCTGTCTTCTCCATGGTCCAAAGGAGCAGGACATAATGGGAGGTCCACCTGGCTTGCGTGCTGGATAGTCTCTCTCCCAGGTTGCCAGTGTGATACTCCACTGTTCAAGGCTTGACTGGAGCCTTACACTGTTGCTGCATAAAGCATAGTGTAAAGAGCATGGGCCTGGGAGTCAGAGAACCTGGGTTCTTATCCCAACTCCAACTCTTGCCTCCTGGGTGGCCTTGAGCTAGTCACTCAATTATCTGCGACTCAGTTCCTTCATCTGCAACCCAGGTGGCTGTTTATCAATGGTATTTATTGAGCACTGACTGTCTGCAGAACACTTTACTAAGCACTTGAGAGAGTTCAATACAATAGAATTGGAAGACATAGTCCCTACCCAAAAGTATCTTGCAGTCTCGAGAAGTAGAAATCAAACAGGATTGCCTCGCATTCCCCCAGGTGGAATGAAAAAGAAATTGTTTTTCTATAATTTTCCATAATACCTGTCTATTATATTCTTGCTACACCAAGAGGTTTTGTGTAGAGAACAGATTATCATTTCCTCAAATGATTTATTGGGTGTAACATTCAACCACTCAGAGTGAATACAGTGTCATAATTGCAGTTGAGATTTAAACAGTCATTCTTTCAACCCTGAACCTAAAGAGCAGGTTCAGATAAATCCTGGCAGATTTTTTTGTTATGGGGCTCATTAGTATTGAGAAGAAGAGAAACTAACATTAATCTAGTACTGGCAGTATTCAATTTTTAAGACAAGGAAAAAATCCAAGTGCATCATCCTGCGACTTAGAAAGGTGATGTTTTGGCTGGTCCAGACAAGACAAAGTGAAAGGCAGACTGTCTGAGGAGAGCTGTACAATTGTAGCTGTCATGAAGATATTTGGGGGTGATAATACTTTTACACTGAGGGGTTCCATTTCAGTTCCACTCCATTTCAGGAGATGTACCAAAGCTAATGTTAGACACAATTCCTTGTTCAATGAGTTTGCCTATCTAGATTTAACTGACAGGAAAGCCATAAATCACAGAAATGATGATAATCACTCCATGCGAGGGTGGTCATCAACCTGTGCGAAATTTAGGAGAATAAAGAATTGTCTGATATTGGAAGATCTGCAGTTCATTTAGACATTCATTCATTCATTAGTATTTCCTAAGCACTTAACTGTAGGTAAAACTTTACTAAGCACTAGGTGAGAATTAGACCTACCTCCCAAGGGGATTCGTAATCTAAGAAGAAATTGGGGGAAGGGAGTTGGCAAAGACACACTAGGAAAGAGAAAATGGAAAACAGCATAAAAGACAAGGATGGTGATAAATGCACTAGAGGCAAGAGAGGACCTTGACTACAGCACTGTGACTCTTCTCCCCTTCAAAGCTCTACTGAAAACTCATCTCCTCCAGGAGGCCTTCCCAGATTGAGCCCCCCTTTTCCTCTGCTCCTCCTCCTCTCCCCATTGCCCCTACTCCCTCCCTGTGCTCTACCCCCTTCCCTGCCCCACAGCACTTGTGAATATTTTTACATATTTATTATTCTATTTATTTTATTAATGTGTATATATCTATAATTCTATTTATCTATTTTGATGCTATTGATGTCTGTCTACTTGTTTTGTTTTATTGTCTGTCTCCCCCCTTCTAGACTGTGAGCCTGTTGTTGGGTAGGTATTGTCTGTCTGCTGCCAAATTGTACTTTCCAAGCACTTAGTACAGTGCTCTGCACACAGTAAGTACACAATAAATACGATTGAATGAATGAATGGAGGAGCAGAGTTTCTTCAGCACTAAGGTAAGGCTATTCAAAGTCAATCAATCATATTTATCAAGCACTTACTGTGTTCAGAGCACTGTACTAAGGTTCTTGGGAGACAGATTTTTCAATGTACTAAACGTTGGAAATAGTTCACACTGCTGCTATGCCTTCACTGTACCAGGCAGGAGTAAGGTATGACAGAAGCCCTGAATGATATGAGTGCTGGGCAACCGCTCTCCCAGAAGGCAGACCTCGGTGAGGGCTACATTCTTAAAAGAGGGACCAGGCTCTGACGCTGCTGCTCTGTCTTCTCCGTGATTCAAAGGAATCTGAGATGGTAAAGAGGATTTTAGAGGCTAATTAAGGGGAATGGAAATAAAATTTTCCAAGGATTGATCATGACAATGCCCTAGGAGTATTGAGGTGTTTTCCTGAATAAGGTTTAATGTATCTTTAAAGCAGACTTGCTGCCCTCCAGGTAAAAAATTGTGGCTAGGCTTTTATAGCAATGAGGATTTTTTTCACTAAAGAAATACTTTTATTAAGAGCTCACTGAGAATCATACTGAGACATGGGACTCATCACTTATTTCCATATACTTGGATGAGGGAAGGGTCACCCTTCTTGCATGAGTTCCTTCTCATAATGCTTATATTTAATAGGAAAATGACTTCAAACTAGAGCAGCATATCTCAGTATGGTCTTGCTTTCTGTAGGATAGAGACTCCAGTTTTATGATGAAAGCTCTGCTGAATGTTAGAAGTATGCAAGTGTCCTGTAATATACTTTAAATCACATTAATAATTTCACTTGATGTTTGTCAGGTCATTAATTTCTTTCTTTTTTTATCACCAGGTTGCATCTGAAACACCAGATGGTAAGATGATCTGTCAATTTTGATCACGGAGAGTATCTAGGGAGAGAAGACAATTTCCAGAGAAGTGTGTCCTCCACCTCAAGTATTCTCTAATATCCTCCCTCCTCCCCCCACCCCCCACCAAACTATCTATTCAAAGCCATCATCTGTAGAATAGGTCAAATCCAATTTCTGACCTCTGGACAGTACTAAGTTTAATGGTTTGCAGCTTGCTAGAATATGTGAGTGTAAAAAATGAATAAGACAATTTTAAAATCCCTCCAAACACTAAGATGGAGTCAGGTGAATATGGCCCAAGAGCTTTTTTTCTGATAGTTTTGATCCAGGGGATTGAACTAGGAAATCCACTTTAAGAAGCAAAAGGATGTGTATTTCTAATCCTCATTCTGATATTGCCTTGGGTGACCCTGAGCAAATTACTTAACCTCTAATATCAGTTTTCCTCAGTTGCTCAATAGGGAAAATAATACTGGCCAGCTTCTAATATCTCAAGTGTAAAAGGCATAAATTCAACATTACACAGCTCCCGGGAATATCTTAGATTTCTGGCAGTTGTAGCAATTCACCTTGAAGAGATGTGGTTTGGTCCTGGGTCCCTAGCCATATAGTTATCACATAAATGACAGTAGAAACATTCAGTTGATAATTTGTGTCGAATAGAAAATGATTGCATCAAACAAACAAGACAGCCCTTAAAGTCAGTCTTCTATATAAATATTTTCCAGGGAATGTCAAAAATCAGTGTTCAAACAGCAACAAAATCAGGCCCTGAAAAACAGAATTAAGATTGAGGTTCGGATCATGGCACAGGTCGTAAAAATTGGGTTACAGTTTGGAAATTGATTTGGTCAATGCTTGTCAGATCAATCGTTTAATGATCAAGTGATTGGGCACCCTCCCCACATAGCACTTATTTAGCTATATATTGTTTCCTACTATATGTGATTTATTTTAGTAGTATTTAGTAGTATGATTAAGGAGTTCAAAAGTACTGCTGTTACCCAAAAGACTGGTTGTGACCCAGCTATCTAATAGTATTATCAATGTGAATTATAAAATTAACTGTTTATTTGGTTGTGTCATTTATTAAAGCTAAATTTGTCGATTTTCTTGCCATTAACAATAGATCTACCCAAGAATACTTCAAATCCTAGTAAAACTGGAATGTAAGTAGGGTATAAATAAACTAATAAATTAGCTATAAATAAACTAATAGATAAATATAGATATACTGCTAATAAGTTTTAGAGATAATCAGGAGCCATATTAAACCTTAAAAAATAGAGTATCAGTTTTGAACTGGGATTAGCATATTTTATAGAATTTTCAAAATAAAATTTTCAAATTCATACTGACTCCACCAAAGTTTAGAATTCTTTACATGAGTGGTTACAGATTTTATAAATATTTCAAGTTTAATTTTGTATGACTGTATTCCCATGAGTAGAATTATTTGAAGTAATTTAATGCTACAGTAAGGAAATTGTCTTGCTCTTCATTTACAATATTTATTTGTAGAAAGTGTAATGGTAACAAAGTCTTCATTCAAAAAGTCTTGATAAGCATCTTATTAAATACAATTAAATAAGATCCAAGCATGAATTCTTATGTGACCACAGAAAAATTTCATGTTAACTCTACTGTGAAGAATCAAAGTGGATAGCAGACTTTTATGTTATCACAGTAACTTGATTGTAGGCTTAAATCAAATAGAAATAGGAATTTACTTTATGCCCCCAGAAAAAGCATTTCTGAAAAGCGCTTACAAAAATATCATGGTTTGTTCTTGTAACCTTGTAAAAGAAGTGAATAAATTATTAGCTCCACGATTCATGTTTTGCCTCAATTATAAAAACTGACAGTTTCCATTAGTAGTGACAGTGTCAAATTATTTTCCTTGAAGTTTTGAAATATTGAAAATAATTTCTATAGAATTATGTATATCCTGCTTATTAAAGATGCACTGGAAAATTTCCATCCAATTGGACATTAATGGATGTACAATATTAAAACACAGTACAGATCTCTTCTTGTAATTCACTCTTGCTTGTGATTATTGATAATAATAATAATAATGGTGGTATTTGTTAAGCACTTACTGTATGTTAGACACTGTACTAAGCACTAGGATGGATACAAGTAAATCAGGTTGAATACAGTCCCTGTCCCGCATGGGGCTCACAGTCCTTTAGCTTTAGATAAATGAGGTTCCAGATCAGGGAATCTTCCTCCAAAATGAAATTCTTCTCTCCAGTATGAACACTCAACATTTTGTATTTCTTCAGTAGCCAGTAGAATAATTTACAATCAAATAATACAATAGTAACAAAAATGATAGATAATATAAATAATAGTGTTTCCTTTCCTAAATAAGAAAGCAGGGGGAATAAAGGTGGCCACTAATTTTAAGGAAATGGTGGATTCTTTCATATGTCAAAAGCCCCTGATTATTATATTTATTCTCCCATTGGAAGTGGACTGAGGTCAAGGAACTGAAGGAGAAGAGTGAATTTTATCCTTCAAACATCTGCTGCCAGGGAACTATATGTCCCGCATTCATCTGGAGAGCCAGTCAACAAGCCAAGAGGAAGTTTTTAAATTCAGAAAATGAAGCCTTCTCTCCCTTTCACTCCTTGCCCCCTAGGAAAGCAAGTAACCTTGTAGACTTTTCTATTATTTTATTACGTGCTATCTAGTCTTTTCCGATGCATAGAGACTCCATGGATATACTTTCTCCAGAAAGTATATCCGGTTTAATAATAATAATAATGATAATTGTGGTATTTGTTAAGCACTTACTATGTGCAAAGCACTGTTCTAAGCGCTGGGGGATACAAGGTGATTAGGTTGTCCCACGTGGGGCTCACAGTTTTTTTTTTAATCCCCATTTGACAGATGAGGTAACTGAGGCACAGAGACGTTAAGTGACTTGCCCAAGGTCACACAGCTGATTAGCGGCGGAGCTGGGATTAGAACCCATGACCTCTGACTCCCAAGCCCGCGCTCTTTCCACTGAGCCACACTGCTTCTCCAATGGTTTACCCATATGAATATTCACACTCAGTAGTTTGCCTGTGTATTTAAGGAAGTTTGCTCAAATATTTAAAATCATTTGAGATCATATTGCAGCCTTTATATCTAGGGATGCATAGGTCAAAATTGGTATAGCATTCCCCTCTTTCTGTCCTTGTGCATTAAACTAAAATTATTTCCCTATGTTCTAAAGAGTCTGGAGATAGCATGAACTTTTCTCAGGTCCTCTCTCCCAAGCTTTGATAGACCAGTTATCACTAAATGTCACACTAAATGCTTGGAACTGTGATCCAAATTGGAGTCCAAACTCAAGAAACTTATTTCCTTTTAGAAGTCATGCCTTGAATAAGTTCTGTTGCACTGTAACATCCTGCAGTTCATAGCTTTAACATAAAGCAAAACACCACATTATATGAAAGAATGGAAAACTTCATTTTTACACCAGTCCATATTATTATTCATCTGCAATTGCTTTGTGGAAATCCCTTCTGAGAATCTTTCCAATTAACTGGGTAAAAGAATGATCATGATTTAGATTCAGAAAGATTTCCTGATCAGAGTTGGGGCTATGACTGGCAATGCATTCCTGATTCTATTTATCTTGATGATGATGTCTTGTTTTTATTTTGTTCTGTTTTGCTTTGCTGTCTCCCCCGTTTAGACTGTGAGCCCGTCTTTGGGCAGGGATTGTCTCTATCTGTTGCCAAATTGTACATTCCAAGCGCTTAGTACAGTGGTCTGCACATAGTAAGTGCTCAATGAATACTATTGAATGAATGAAGCACAACGTCAACCGGCATTGAGACCATGCTCGTAGTAACTCTTCGTTGGGTGGGCATACGAAGAAAATGGATGAGAGTATACCCAAGCAGCTGCTTCATGGCAAACTGCAATGAGGCATATGCACGCGACTAAAGCAGAGTTTCAAACACTGGTACAGCAGTGAGCTGTTAAGAAACAATTGCAGCAGTCAGAACAGCCTGGGATGTGGCAATCGGAAGGAAGTCCCTGACTTCAAGCAAAGGCTTTGAGAATGTCAACATACCAAATAAACAGATGAGAAAATAGTAATAAGTCCTAAAAATGGGAAGCACATTGGCATGCGAGCAGGCTAACTTTACATGCACATTACATGGATTGCCAGTTGTCCTTTCAGCCACACTTACGTCCATGCTTGGGATCTCACCATCAGGAGCATCACCTTTGAGTACGGAGAATAGTGTGTGAAGTCTTTTTTTTCTCTCTAATTCTTTTTGAACCAGATGAAAACTATTTTAGATCATCAGCAGAATATTCTAGTTGAAAGGCCAATTTTTTTTTTAGTAGAATGGTAAAGAACATAAATGGAAAATGTTCATAGGCAAAGAACTGGTAAGATATTGCAGCAACTGTTTCATTATAGAATAGATTCTGTGTGGTAAAACTGAGTGTGAAATGAGTAACTTGAAAAGTACTTCTATGATATACCCAACACTGATTTTGGCAATTATTCAAAAAATGTAATCAGCCTATGCATAGTTCATTTTCATTATGTTGATATGTGCTTCCCTTTTAAAATTTTACATAATCCTCAACTAAGTTAAGAAAGTTTCAACTACGAAGTTTTTTCGAACATTTTTGTTTGTTCCCTTACAACAGATGCATTTTTGTAACCAAAACTGACTGTGAAAACAAATCCATTTGAAAGATTTCAAGATGAGTTTTATGTTATTTTCAGTATTTCACTATAGGTATAATGAGTAATGAATATTTTAAGATTTATATCAGAGCTTCCCAACCAGTTTGCCTTAGCAAATGGTGCGTTTCAGACAAATCCCAGGTATTCCATGAGATCTTTTCAAGAATCATAAACTTTTTCCCCACTCAATCAGTTGAATTTATTGAGCACTTACTGTGTGCAGAGCACTGTACTAACTGCTTGGGAGAGTACAATAGAGTTAGTAGACACAATCCTTCCCCATCAAGGAGCTTACGAGTGAGGGAGATAAATATTCAAATAAATTATGGGTAGGGGAAGGAACAGACTACACACCAACTTTATACTCCTTTCTGATTCAGGAGTATATCTACGCATATGTAGGTAAAGCGAAGGCAATGATCTGAACTGGACTGCTCTTGTTGAGAGTAATTTCTCCATGCATGTACACCAAAAGATCCAAGATCTCAGCCTTCTGAAAATACTTACAGAGCATAGACCAAACTTCACTTATTTTGATTTGGGGCACTGCTCCACTTCAGCACTTCCAATACACCCTACCTTGCCTTGCCAAGCCCCAAACCTCACCCCCCTCAATGGGGTGAAAATCCCAGGTGTAGTAAGAAGTAATATTTCAGCAACCAACCTGCATAGTCTCACAATGCTGACAGAAGTGATCACATCAAAGTGCACATCAAGCTGAGCAGCCTGGGTGACAAGTGGTGAAATGCCAAGGCTGAGGCATTCAGCCTCAGTTTTGTCTTTTCTTATGCTGTCCAGTCATTTCCAACACATAGCAACTCCATGGACACATCTCTCTCAGAACGCCCCACCTCCCTCTGCAATCATTCTGGTAGTATATCCATAGAGTTTTCTTGGTAAAAATAAGGAAGAGGTTTACCATTGCCTTCTTCGACCCAGTACATTTGATTATCTGCTCTGGACTCTCTCCCATGCCACTGCTGCCCAGCACAGGTGAGTTTTGACTTGTATCAAATTGCCTTCCACTTGCTAGCAACTGCCCAAGCTAGGAATGGAATGGGTATGCCTCTGCTTGACTCTTCCTCCCGTAGCCAAGACTGGTAGAGTACTGGAAACTCTCCAGGAAAGGCAGGAAAGGGAGATACAAAGTTACATAGAGCAAAATCACCCAAGGACTTTATTGCATCCCTGAAGACTTCATATGGAAACCAACATATGCCATCTCAGCTCCACTGAAGAGTAGAGATGATTTCACCTTCATCACAGGCAAAGAAGGAATCTTAAAGAGATGGTAAGAATAATTCACTCATCTGAACATCTCTGCCACCAGTAAGGATGATGCTTTTTACAAAGGGACTAGGTCTGATTTGATTACCCTGTATCTACCCCAACACTTGGAACAAGACTTTGCACATAGTAAATGCTTAACAAATACTACAATTATTATCATTATTGATCGATCAATCAATAAGTGGTATATTTTGGGCACTAGCCCTGTGCAGAGCACTGTACTGAGTGCTTAGAAAGTACAATTGTAGATATGATCCCTGCTCCAGGAACTTACTATCCCCTGACACCATATTTATCTTCTGGAGCTGTTCTGCCAATGTTACCCATGTGTAATTCTTCTTCTTATTATTAATTTAATTAATTATTAGTAATGATATAATAAAATAAGTAGTAATAATACTAATAGTATTTAAGTGCTTACTATGTTCTAGGCTCTGTACTAGGCACTGGGGTGGGTACAAGCACATCGGGTCGAATACATTCCCTGTCCCACATGGGACTCGCAGTCTTAATCCCCATTTTACAGATGATGTAACAAAGGCACAGAGAAGTTAAGTGAAGTTCTTAGCATCAAGAGGTGCAAGACAGGATCACAACCAACAAGGTTCTGTATTGCAGTGAGATCATTATGGAAGCAATGCTCACCACATATTATTATTATTATTATACTTGTTAAACACTTACTATGTGTCAAGTACTGTAGTAAGTACTGGGGTAGATACAGATAATCCCACGTGGGATTCACAGCTGAAGTGGGAGGGAATAGAATTTAATACCCATTTTACAGATGAGGAAACAGACTCAGAGAAGTCAAGTGATTTGCCCAAGGTCACATGGCAGGCAAGCGGCAGAACTGGGATTAGAATCCAGGTCCTTCTGACTCCCAGACCCATGCTCTTTCCACTAGGTAATACTGCTTGGGCAGGTAAGCCCCTTTAAAACAAAAACCGATTCTACTACTTCTGCTATACTCTCTCAAGTGTTCGGGTACAGTGATCTGCACACAGAAGACAAGCAATAAATACTTTTGATTGATTGAGGAGAATGGGCAACGCGGAAGGATGCCCAAACAACCACTCCATGGAGAGCTGAAGTGGCATAATCAGGAGAAAAGGTGGACTGAAGAAATGCTTTAAAGTCACAATGAATCAAAATCTGAAAGGATGTGACCGGTCAGAACACAGTTAATAGACAGCTGATGAAGATAGGGCAGCCTAGCATGCAGGAATCTGTCAGTCGGTCAGTCAGTCAATCATATTTATTGATCTCTTACTGTGTGTAAAGCACTGCCATAAGTGCTTGGGAGAGGACAATACAACAATAAGTGCACACATTAACTGTACTAGGGCAGAGGTTTCAGAAGAGCATAGTACCAAGAGGGGGAAAGGTAGGCAATGCCAGGCACTGCAGTAAATAACACAACAGGGCAATGAGGCGTAATATTTATATGCACAGGACGCAGAAGAGATTTTCAGTCATGACCTGATTTTATCAGCCAGTAGGGGTGGAACACATTGCAAAGGGTACACAAAGGGTCCTTTATGAATAGGACCCATTTACTCTTAATGCCATCCCGGCTCTGCCACTTGTCAGCTGTGTGACTGTGGGCAAGTCACTTAACTTCTCTGTGCCTCAGTTACCTCATCTGTAAAATGGGGATTAACTGTGAGCCTCACGTGGGACAACCTGATTACCCTGTATCTACCCCAGTGCTTAGAACAGTACTCTGCACATAGTAAGCACTTAACAAATACCAACATTATTATTATTATTACTGCCATGACCTAACCTCGGTAGCCACTAGAGTCTTGGCCATTCACACTAGCTGGCTATTTTTCAGGATTTCTGCCACCAGCAGGCAGAATTGGGACTATAACCTAGGACTACTGATTCCCAGAGCACTGGTCTATCAACTGGACCAATGGCAGGAACAGAAGCTGGTGCAGGTGTATATGTCCCAGGTAAATTCATGGCTGAGAAACACTGAATTATATTATTTTTCATTTTCAATAAAGTTATGGACTCAAAATTCAAAAGTAAATCATGAAACTTAGTTGAAAAATATCATCCTCATCAATGGTATTACATGCTTACTATGTGCAGAGCACTGTACTAAGCACCTGAGAGAGTACAATAAACAGAGTTGATAGACTCATTCCCTGCCCACAATGAGCTTGTGGTACTCTGTTTTTTTCAGGGAAAAGAAAAATGAGGAAAACATGCAATGGTTGCAGCATCAAAGGAAAGAACTGGAAATGTTTTTCCAAAGTAAAAATACAATTCAAAACTGAAAATACCAGATTAGTATGTACCTAGATGTACAAATATCAAAAAACTTATTTAAAAGGAAATTACATAAAAATGAGTTCTCCCTTGGTCTCACACATTCAATTTCCACATTTATCAGGTTTTTTTCCTCTACAGATGAAGGTATCATTATTACCAGTAGCCAGCTGAAGAGATAATATTTAAGATATATTTTAAATATGGTTACAAAAATGGGAGGTAAATATTCTTTAGAAGGGTGACATTTTTTATTTGTTTCTCACTGAGAAAACTCCACAGATCCAAAGCCACCATTTATAAAAAATAAAAATAAAAATCTTTAAAGGTACATGGATAAGAGGAACTTAACTCAAAAATATAATCTGAAATGGTTTTATTTGCCTTCTGCACTGTTCTCTCAATGCAATTGGTTCATTTAATCATTGGAATGAAGCTTGTGTTTAGCAGAGAATGTCCTTCTTAAAAACAAATAACGGGCTGGTGATAATTTAGTCCTGCTTAGTAAAAGCCCGAATGCTTATTTGAAATGTCAGTAAGTATCTTCACACCATGGAAATTTGACTGGCAGAGTTTCAATGGTGTTACTTTGTATCCTGAACCTCACTGTAATTAAACTCCCAAAGCCGCTCCAAACTGCTGCATGGCATAGAAATAAGTATATGTTTTGGATCATTATCGTTCAATTTTGTGAAAATCATAACTCATGATTGAAATTGGTGTTTGCGATATATGGCTATTCTTAATAAGATATATTGAGGGAAAGTGTCCTTTATATTTTCATGTGGATAGCTTTAAAGCTGTTTGGCTGATGGATGCTTGGGATTAAGACTTAGAAGGTGTTTAAAAATGAATTATTTCACTTGCAAAAGTAATATTTTTCTATCTTAAAATGTATCTATGTGTCTTCCAATTATGCATTTGTTTTCATCCTTACTCTTCTGGTCCTTCCATAAATGTATACTATTCATTCAGGCAACTCATATACTTATCTTTTACGGCCTGATTCCCAAGGCTTTCTAAACATATTTGACATGCTTTTATAGTGACACATTAGTTTCTTAGGGATACCCATCAAAATGCAGTTTTTGCATTTGTACTTTCTGTGAATTCATTCTATGATTGTTCAGTCACAATTTGGCATCAATCAATGCTTTATTTTTCAGAAACAGGAGTCCAATTTAAACATTTATGCTAAAGTAAACCGAGCATTTTAATATCAACTTTTAGTGGCAGCACAAAGATGCCTTTGCTCTAATTTCATCCCATATAGCAAGAGTTTCCTTAATTAGCTGATTAGTTCTCTTTTCTGTCTGCTGTTCCTGCATTGATTGGTTGACATCACCAGCAGCACAGCTTCACTGGACAGGAGATGAGGAGAATGGATAATAGTAGAATACCCAAACAAGTGCCATATGGTGGCCTGAAAGGGGGCGTGGACACACATATATATACACACACTAGGAGGGCAGAATAAACTATTCAAAGACATAATGAAGCAGACTTAATCAAGGCAACCGAGGTAGACAGCTGGGGAATTTTGTTGCCGAATTGTACATTCCAAGCACTTAGTACAGTGCTCTGCACACAGTAAGCGCTCAATCAATACTATTGAATGAATGAATAGTACTAATAAGAGTAGCAGTAGTTGTAATTGTCGTAGCAGTAATAGTAAGTTTATGATTTATTATCTACTGAGCATAACAGTATATGAAGCATTTTGAGATTACAATAGAAGCAAAATACATTATTGTTATCATTATTATTATGGGATTTATTAAGTGCTTACTATGTACCAGGCACTGTATTAAGTGCTGGGGTGGATACAAGCCAATCGGGTTGGATCCAGTCCCTGTCCCATGTGGGGCTCACAGTCTCAATTCCCATTTTACAGATGAGGTAACTGGGGCCCAGAAAAGTAAAGTAACTCGCCAAGTCACACAGCAGACAAGTAGCAGAGCCAGGAATAGAACCCATGACCTTCTGACTCCCAGGCCCATGCTCTAGCCACCACACCACGCTGCTTCTATCTTCACTGCTTCTAAAACTCTTACTGCCTAATAGTGGAGACAGACATAAAAATATTTACAAATAGCACATGCAGTAGGAAGAACACTCATATTTGCTCTAAGGCACTTAATGGGCTCTGTCACTCTTATTTATCCACTCTCTTCTCCCACTGTATCCCCACTTGCACACTTCATTCCTCTCAAACTATTACCTGTGTCTTGTTCTTCTCTCTCCCACCACCAACCTCCCCCTCTACCTCTCATCTGTTAACTGTTGGATTCCCATAAATCTCCATTCTGGGACCACTACTCTACTTATTCTGCTCTACTCGACAATCCCTATTCACTTGGATATTGTAGGATGTCCCATTGATAACTTGGGATGTCACATGGCTTCAGCTACCATCTCTCTGCAGACATCTCCCACATCTACCTCTCACCACTTCAATGACGTGCCAGCAACTCAATCAACTGATGATATTTATTGAGTGCTTACCATATGTAAAGCACTGTACTAAGTGGGAGAGTACAATGCAATAGAGTTGGTAGACATGATCGCTGCCCTCAAAGAACTTACAATCTCATTGGGGAGACAGACATTAAAATAAATTCCAGAGAGGGGAAGGGGCAGAGAATAAGGGTTCATACATAACTTCTGTGGGGCCAGGGCTGGGATGAGAATCAAAGAGATTAAGGGGTATAATAATAATAATGTTGGTATTTGTTAAGCACTTACTATGTGCAGAGCACTGTTCTAAGCACTGGGGTAGATACAGGGTAATCAGGTTGTCCCACGTGAGGCTCTCAATCCCCATTTTACAGATGAGGTAACTGAGGCACAGAAAAGTTGTGTGGGCAAGGCACAGACTTGCCCACAGTTACACAGCTGACAAGCAGCAGAGTCAGGATTCGAAACCATGACCTCTGACTCCCAAGCCCATGCTCTTTCCACTGAGCCACACTGCTTCTCTACAGATCTGAGGACATAGGCAACACAGAAGGAAGCACAAATAGGGTTGAGAAAAGAGAGGTTTGTTAGGGAAGGTTTCTTGCAGGAGATATGACTTTAGTAGGGCTTTGAAGATGTATGGAGAGGTGGTCTGTTGGATGTGAAGGGGTGAGGAGTTCCAGGCCAGAGGGAGGATGTGGTCAAAGGGTCAGTGGCAAGATAGATGAGATTGAGGTACAGCGAATAGGCTGGCATTAGAAGAGTGAAGTGGGAGATCTGCATTGTAGTAGGATATCAGTGAAATAAGGTAAGAGGGGGAGAACTGATTGAGTGACTTAAAGCTGATGGTAAGGAGTTTGATGCAGAGGTGGATGGGCAATCATTGCACATTTTTGAGGAGTGGGGAGATATGTGCAGAGTGATTTTTGAAAAATGATCCGGGCAGCAGAGTGAGGTATGGACTGGAGAGGGGAGAAGCTGGAAGCAGGGAGGTCAGCCAGGAGGCTGATGGCAGCAGTTGAGTGGGATATGGCAAGTGCTTGGATCAGCATGGTAGCAGTTCGTCTGGAGAGCAAAGGGTGAATTCTGGACACGTTGTGAATATAGAATTGGTAGGATTTGGTGATTGACAATGTATGGGTTGAAGGAGGGCGATGAACTGAGGAAAATGACAAGTTTGCAGACATGTGAGGTAGGGAGAATGGTGGTGTTATCTATCAACAGTGATGGGAAAGTTGTCGAGATCAGATGTTTTAGGAAAGAAGATGAGTTCAGTTTTGATTAGAATCCAAGTCCTCTGACTCCCAGGCTCATCTTCTTTCCATTTAGACCATGCTGCTTCACTTCTTGAAATGATGCAAGTTAGGGACTTTGCTGTTGCAAGTTCACTATAAAAGTAGCTGTGCCTTGTCCTTCCTAGCCTAGTCATTATCATTGTGCTTCTTACCCCTCTCAGACATCTTTCTATTCTAAATCTATTTTTGTAACTTGATTTTTCAGCCCCAAGTCTGGCAGAGGAGATGGGATTTCAGAAGATGAATGGGAGTTCAAAGGACGAGGTGGGGAGATTGGAAAAGGTAGAGACCTTTTCCACTTCTCCCTACTCTTTCATCATTTCCTTTATTATCCTCTATTTCAGCCTCGGGCTCTTCCGCCCCCACGCACAATTTTGCAGTCATGGAGGAACCAGCGGTTGCAGCAGCAGCATGTAGGCATACTAGAGTTGCAGGGAGGAGGGGAGGCAAGGTTTAGTTGTGCTGGGAAAGGAGCCAGGAAAAACCAAATATAGGGGAATGGGGAGAAGGAGCTGAGCACAGGCAGGATTGGATTATGTAGTTTAACAGTGGCTGATTTTAGGTTACTTCTGAAGTAATTAGCAGAGCAAAATTCACTCCTCTGAAGGATAATTTCAAAACACCACTTCCTCCTTTTCCCTTCCTACCATTACACTGACCATCTCAGTATGCATGAATTTATCTGTTTATTCATTTGGTTCTTGTGTTATCATGGAAAATGAAGAACAGCTATATTATTTCAATCTATCCTTTCGCTCTTCATTCTTGATCATTTATCAGTAAGTCTCTTGCTTCCTCCATTATACTGCAAGGTCCTCAAGGGCCAGTTAGTTATCTTATTATTTTTGAATGTTTCTCAAATGCCTAGTGTGGTGAGCCCACAATAGACTGCCTTATTAATGACTGTTTGTGATATCGTGAACAACAAGGGAGAGACTTTGTGAAGCCACTAATGGGCTCTACCTGAGACAGGTGATTGCTGGTCTGTGGAGGCAGAGCAGTGAGGGAGGTGGTGTTTTCTCTTCCTGTTCTACCTGGTAACAGGCCTGGACCAATCAATGACTACCTGTAGAGCCACAGCTGCCAAGCCTAAGGAAGATAAAAGGCGCTCTCTTTGAATAGAAAAGTGGGGTGTGTAGAGGAGGAGCAGATGTGTGTAGATGGAGGCATGATGAGATGCAGAGAGAAACATTTGGAAGCAGAAAGAAGCAGCACTTGCAGAATGGGCTCCTTTGACCACAGACTGGTATTGGATCCTTGGGTGGTGGAGTGAGTGAGTGTATATATGTGCCACTCCCTTGCATATTAGTAAAACTAAGTTAAAAAAAACTTCTCACAGTAACTTTGGTGATCAGAAGTGTGGTTTGATTTATACTGCATGTCACTGAGGCTTCCCCAATCCAGCAAGGTCTTGATTGGTGTGAGCCAGGGGCTTGTGACACCTAGTAGATTGCTCTGCACACAGTGGTTATATGATGCATAATTGTGTAACTCAGGAAAAAAATCTTCCCTATCTCAATTTAAATAGCAGACCAATTCTTTGATTCTCCCACTCTCCTCCATCTCCCACTTTCTCCAGCAAACTACTCTCACTCACCCTTTTTTTGACAGTTCATGGCACTCTTTCCCTAATGTTTTCTTCTGTTTTTATTTCCTATATGCCTCCTCCCTCATCCTTCCTTCCTTTTCTTCCCTTTCACTTTACTATCCTTCCCTCATTTCCCTTGCATTCTATTTTGTATTTTCTGGGAGACAATTTGTCTGAAAACAGCAGGGATGACAACCATGGCTTTCTGTATGATAAGGAACTTCCAATAATTTTGCTCTTATAATTTATTCCCATCTTAACTGTTAAATGTTTCTTCATAAAAGCTATCTTGTAATGCTTAACACTGCCCTTGACTTACTCTTTTTCAACTAGCATAAGCTGCTAATAATAGCATAAATAATAATTGTTATTATGTTTGTTAAGCACTTACTATATGTCAAGCCCTCTTCTAAGCACAGGGGTAGATACAAGTTAATTAGGTCAGAAGAATGAGCTAGGAATGAGATATTGATCTTTGTTATGCAAAGTGGCATTTTTCACTGAATAAATGGGATAGAAGCTTCCCTTTCAGGTCTAAAGAGTTCAGAAAATTGTCTTTTACATGTATTTCTACAGAGAAGTTTAGGCCAAGCTGGACAGAGAAAGAAAAGGCTCAATCCCCCCTTATGTATTGGGCCCCCTGCACAGAGGTGGGGACATCATTTAGCTTCATGCTGGGCAGGGAAGTGCAGGAGCAGCTGAGAAAAATAGCTCCCAAGCCAAGTAGAGCTGTACTCTTGGCAGGGGGCAAGAAGAGCTCTCCTCCACCCCCCAAACTATGCCCCATGTGACTCATGAACACTAGGGGAAAAGATTCACCACCCCTGTATCAGGTCCAGAGTGGAAGCAGTGGCACAGGAGGTAGAAAAGGGAGGGAGGGAGATGTGAGAAGAGCAGGCACAGGTGCTTTTCCACTCTGCTACCCGTGCTCCCTGCTTCCTAACAAACCAGAAAATTCTAGTTGTTTCAGTTTTAAGGCATCCTTTGGGTTGGGCATTGTACTTTCCCCAAAGAAGCAAGTAATGAAGAAATAATCCATGAAGTACTGCTTTATTGCCTAAGACTGCAACTGATTAACATGACCCTTGATAACTGAGCTCTCCTTTATTTATATAACTTTACTCACACATCACATTCTGAAATTGCTCTATTTTCTTGAATCATTCTACCCTCGTGGACTCCTGATGCTGAAATAGATGTTCAGTGATGTCACCTTTGACAGTTTTCATTGTCTAACATTCAGTGTACTGAAAGAGGAAGTTGCCATTTTCATATTCATCTATCCATCCATTTGTGTGACTTCAATACTTAATTTCTGAAATAAATTTGCTGAATTTTGTGTCTTTACTATATGCTAAGCATGTCATAACAAGAAGTAACTACTCCTCTGGAGAGTAACCAAACCAGGGATATTAATCTTTTCAATGAAATGCTGATTTCTAATTAAAAGGGAAATTCCTCATTTTAAAAGGTCAAAAAGGATGACACTTAAAATATGATTTGAACTGGATAAATTTAGAAATTTGTAAAAAAAAAAATGCACACAAAGATATTTTCCCTGCTGTAGTATTTTCATTTAATTTTGTATTAGATAAATATTCATCCACTTGAAACCTTGGCATTTTAATATTTCATTCTGATGCTGTCAAATGTTGATAGTCATGTTAATCTTAGTAGTACTGTCCATCTTCCCTAAATGATTTATTTCAGTAGCATTTTTGCCAGTTAAAGATGGCCTCATGCTTTTTAACATTTTCAGTGGCTGATTTGTCAAAAATAAAAAAGGGGAGGATATTTTCATAGACTGTTCACCCTTTTTGACATAAGCTTTCATGGCTTTACTTCAAACTAACTTAACCTACTTTCTCCCTTGCTATTAATACATTCTTTTTGAGGCCTCCCTGATTTATAGTGAGTCTGTGCCCCTTTTTCCCTCTTTATACAGGGAGGCAGTTATAAAACCCAAACCACTGTAGGTAGGAATAGAGTTGGGTAGCTGGAAAATCTTACCACCACCCTCTGGACTTTGGCAATCAATCATATTTATTGAGTGCTTACTGTGTGCAGAGAACTGTACTAAGCACTTGGGAGAGTATGATATTATAGAGTTGATAGACATGTTCCCTGCCCACAAATAAGCTTAAAGTCTAGATGTAGGAACAGAAATTATTATAAATGGATAAATGGCAGGTATGTATGTGGTGAGCCCACAGCAAGCTGCCTTATTAATGACTGTGTGTGATCCTGTAAGCAACAACAAGGAAGAGACTCACCAAGGCACTGATGGGCTCTACTTGAGGCTGGTGTTTGCTAGCCTGTGGGGGCAGAGCATGGAGAGAGGCATGGCCTGGTCTCCCTACTCTAACTGATAATGGACCTGGACCAAGCAATGACTGCCACGTAGAGCCCCAGCTGTGACCCCTAAGGCAGATAAAAGGTGGTCACTTTAAATTGTGAGGGGGCACATGCTGAAGCATGTAGAGCAAGCAAAGCAATTGGAGCAGAAGCACACAGAGAGAAGCAAGCATTGAAGCAGGGGCAGCAGTAGAGCAGCACTTGAAGGCACAGCACTTGGAAGCAGAAAGAAGTATTGGCAGAATAGGCTCCCTTGACCAGCAGACTGGTATTGGACCCTTGGTGGAGTCAAATGAATGAAAGTGTGTGTGTGTGTGTCTCTTGCCCATTGGTAAAACTAAGTAAAAAACTTTCCACAGTAATCTTGGTGATCAGAGGTGTGGTTTGACTCTACCACATATCACCAAGGCTCCCCTGGTCCAAGAAGGTCCTGGTTGGCACGAGCCAAGGGCTCAAGACAATATACATAAATGCTGTGGGCTGAGGGAAGGATGGTGAAAATCAAAGTACAAGGGCAAGCAGGAGGGAATGGGAGAAGAGGAAATGAGGGCTTTGTCAGGGAAAGGCCTTTTGGAGGAGACATGCTATTAATAAGGCTTTGAAGGATGGGAGAGCAATTGCCTATCAGATATGAAAGGGAAGGCAGTTCCAGGCCAAAGACGAGATGCGGATGAGGAATTGGAGGCATAGATAGACAAGATGGAGGTACAGTGAGTAGGTTGGCATTAGAGAAATGAAGTGTGCAGGCTCTGTAATAGTAGGAAATCAGGGAGGTAAGTTTAGGAATGAGCAAGATGATTGAGTGTGTTAAAACTGATGTTAAGGAGTTTCTGTTTGAGGTAGATGGCCAACCCCTGGAGGTTCTTGAGGTGGGGAAACATGGACTGAGCAGATTTGTAGAAAAATGATCTGGGCAGCAGAGTGAAGCATAGATTGGAGTGGGGAGAGACAGGAAGCAAAGATGTCAGCAGGGAGACTGATGCAGTTAAGGCAGGATAAGATAGTGCTTAGATTAACATGGTAGCAGTTTGGATGGAGAGGAAAGGGTGGTTTTTAGCAATGTTGTGAAGGTTGAACTGACAGGATGTGGTGACGTTAAATATGTGGATTGAATGAGAGATGAGCCGAGGATAACCCCAAGGTTATGAGCATGTGAGACAAGGAGGATGGTGATGGTGTCTACAGTGATGGGAAAGTCATGGGGAGGACAGGGTTTTGGTGGGACTATGAAGAGTTCTGCTTTGGATGTATTAAGTTTGAGGTGGCAGAGGAACGTCCAAGTAGAAATGTCGTGCAGGCAAAAGGGAGCATGTGGCCTTATGGAGTGTTGGGATTCAGGACACCTGAGTTCCTATCCTGGCTCTGCCACATGCTTGCTGTGTGACCTCAAGCATGTCACTCTTCCTCTCTTCGTTTCCTCATCTGTAAAAGGAAGATTAAGTACCTTCCCTCTCTCCTTCTTAGACTGTGAGTCAAATAAGGGACAAGGAAGCAGCAGCAGCGTGGTCTAGTGGATAGAGCACAGGCCTGGAAGTCAGAAGGACGTGAATTCTAATTCCAACTCTGCCACTTGTTTGCTGTATGACCTTGGGAAAGTCACTTAACTTGTCTGTCCCTCAATTACCTCATTTGTAGAATAGGGAGTAATATTGTGAGCCCTCTGTGGGACAGAGACTGTGTCCAATCTGATTGACTTGTATCCACCGCAGCACTTAATACAGTGCCTGGCATTTATAAGCATTTAAATACCATACAAAAGAGAGGAGAGTAACTGATCTGATTATCTTGAGTCTACCCCTGGGCATGGCACATAAGTCTGTAATAAATTCCATCAGTATTATACCTCGATAAATTTACCTTTGACATCTGTCCTCTCCAAAAGCTCCTGTTAGCTTTGGTGTGAACATTGTTGGATACCTACTCAATCATTCCTTTTTTAGTTCTGCTACCTAAGCCTTAACTTCTGAAATGCATACTCCATGATTCTGAATAGACTGGTAATTTGTACTTACCCATAATTCAGAAAAGGTTATGATCAAGAACATCTTTGCACATTAATTGAACCTTGTGTGACATCTCTACCTGGAGGTCCTGCTAACACCTCAAACTACACAAATCCAAAACTGAAAGTCTTATCTTTCCACCCAAACCTGGTCATCTTCCTGCCTTTCCCATTTGTATAGACAACACCACTATCTCCCCATCTCACAAGCCTGTAACCTTGGTGTTGTACTCAACTCATCTTTCTTATTCTACCCACATATTCAATGTCACCAAATCCTGTCAGTTCTACCTTCACAACACTGCTAAAATCTGCCTTTTTTCTCTCCATCTAAACTGCAACCATGTTAATCCAAGCGCTATCTTATCCTTTCTTGATTAACTGCATCAGTCTCTGCTGTTGATCCAAGCACTTATCCTAACCCACCTTGACTATTGCATTTGCCTCCTCACTGACCTCCCTGCCTCCTGTCTCTCCCCACTCTAGTCCATACTTCACTCTGCTGAACAGATCATTTTTCAACAAAAACATCATCCATGTCTCCCCACTCCTCAAAAACCTCAAACGGATGTCCATCCACCTCCACATCAAACTCCTTACCAATGCCTTTAAAGCACTCGATCAGCTCTCCCCATCCTACCTCACCTATCTCTTCCCTGATCAGCCCAGTCTGCACACCCCACTACTCTAGCACCAGCATACTCACTATGCCCCTATCTTGTTTATCTCACACCGACCCCTTTCCCATATCCTCCCCCTGTTCTGGAACTCCTTCCCTCTCCATATGCACCAGACCACCACTCTCTCCACCTTCATTTACATTATTAAGGTCACATCTCTTCCAAGAAGCCTGTACCGATTAAGCCCTCTTTTCCCTAGCTCACTCTCCCCTCTACATCATTTATGTGCTTGGATCTGCGACCTCTGGACATTTTGATATTTGCCCTACCTCCAACCCCACAGCACTTGTATACATATTCATTCAGCCGTATTTATTGAGCGCTTACTGTGTGCAGAGCACTGTACTAAGTGATTGGGAGAGTACAACAATATCCAGACACATTTGCTGCCCATAAGGAGCTTACAGTCTAGAAGGGAGGGAGACAAAGTAATATAAAAATAAATTACAGATATGTACATAAGTGCTGTGGGGCTGGGAGGGAACCGGGGAGAACAAAGGGACCAACTCAGGATGATGAGGATGGGGTGGGGTGGGGTGCTTAGGGAAGACCTCTTGGAGATGTGCCTTTAATAAAACTTTGAAGTGGGGAAGGGTAATTGTCTGTTGGATTTCAGGAGGGTGGGCATTCCAGGCCAGAGGCAGGATGTGGACGAGGGGTTGGTAGCGAGATAGGCAAGAGAGAGGCATAGTGAGGTTAGCACTAGAGCAGCAAAGTGCGGGCTGGGTTGTAGTAAGAAAGTAGCTAGGTGAGGTAGGAGGGAGCAAGGTGATTGAGTTCTTTAAAGCCAGTTGTGAAGAATTTTTGTTTGATGTGGAGGTGGATGGGCAACCACTGGAGTTTTTGAGGAGTGGGGTGACATGCCCTGAACGTTTTTATACAAAAATGATCTGGGCAGCAGAGTGAGGTATGAACCGGAGTGGGGAGAGACAAGAGGCTGGGAGGTCAGCAAGGAGGTTGATGCAGTAATCCAGGAGGGACAGGATGAGTGATTGTATTAACGTGGCAGCAGTTTGGATGGAGAGGAAAGGGTGGAAATGTTCAATTATAAATGATTTATTTATATTAATGTCCATCTCCCCCTCTAGACTGTAGGCTAATTATGACAGGGAACAGATACGCTAATTGTACTCCCAACTGCTTAGTACAGTGCTCTGCACATAGTAAGTACTCAATAATTACCATTGAGATTGTCAATGTAATAACTTCATTTTGAAAAGCATAACTGCTCTATCTGAATTTTTTGTAAATATTGGGACTGAATATATGAAGTTGTCCCTTGTAGTTGAGGAAGGTGCCACTGATGGTGAAATTAATCTACAGGAGCATGTGTGACTGGAAAGGCACTTCCATGTGCCTCAGTTTCCTCATCTTAAAAATGGGGATAAATTTTCTCTTCTCTCTCCCCTTAAACTCTGATCCTTGTATGAAACCTAGATGATGTAAGATATAATTGTATTGCATCTACCCTAGCACTTAGTACAGTGCTTGGCACATAGTAAAAACTTTATAGTACTGCAATTATTGTTTTGCTGACAGATTTGATGTTTGCAGGGTCTAGCACTCTTTGCTTTTGCCTCCTGGTTTCATGATCCTTATTAAGTTTCTGTTCAAATGAAGCTGCTCCTCTTTTAATTGCTGGTCCATCTGTGACAATTGAGACTAGTTTACCGCTATCTTTGTGACACTACCTGAGGCCTTTTTTCACCGTATCCTTAAATCATTTCCGCAAGGAAATCCCCCAATTTCAGCTCACTAGACAACAGCTGCTTGGGTCTCCTACTGTCATCCATTCTCCTCACATGACCCCTCCCCACCCCCCCATTCCCACTCCACAGAACAGCTAGGTTGGTGTGAGCATAGGTTCATTGCTAGGAGCCTGACTTTATTCCCAAATTTCATTGCTTGTGACCCTGGTTTGCCGTTTGATATCACGAATAGCTCATTACTGACACTGGAACTGCTGAAGGATCTGAATGTGGCATCTGTGGGGAATCTAGGTTTCACAGCCTTAGAGAAAGTTGGACAGCAACGTGCATTTCATTTAGTTTGGAGCCTAATACCGTCAAACCACCGTACCATTTGTCTCCCAAATGTGTCCTGTTCTTCTTGATCTTCTACTTGTCTATCATTGCATCATTGGTCAGTTTTCTGCTTATGTAACACTGCTGCAAAGGTGACAGTGTTTAGTAATGTGTTGCCAATAGAGATTTTTTGGTTATGTGTGTCTTCTCTGCTGCAGGCTTATGATTTCCCTTGTTGTTTTTTAGACTTATTGTCAGCTTGTAATGCCTGGCTGATGTGGTGAAACGATTTACAATAATTTGCATTTCTTCTTGCATGCATACCTCTGGGGCACAATCATCTGCATACAGCAATTTTTGAATGACTGTCTTTAGAACTGTGACTACAACTGAATATTTTGAGCCTACTCAAGATTCACACTTGTACAAGAGAGGATCTCACAATAATCCTCAAACTTTTGCCAACAACACTTTCAATACTATAGAAATTATTTCCATATGTAAGTTCCAAGCTTTTATATACGACAGCAGGTACTGGCACTAAAGAATCATTGTTTTTCTTTCAAATTCTCATACCATCTCTTATGCTCTTTCATAACATATTCTTCTTCAAATGATTAATTGCTAAGATTTAGTTGTGTTGTTCTTATCTGTTATCAAGCCCAAGATAAAACCTGCAAGGTATATATACACTTGAAAATATTCCTTTTGTGATAAACATTTAAATGTTGGCTATTTTGATGATTGTTTCATGCGGAGCTAACCAGTCTTCTTGCCACCAAACAGTCCATTGTATTCCACACAGTTTGAGGTTATTCTTGATTGCATTTTTAAACACTGCTTTCCCTATTAGCTCACACCAGAGCAGTGTTTATGTATATTGCTGTCAATCATTTTCCTCCCATGTCTCACCTAGGCATAATGTAACCAGCATTAATTGCTTCGATGCTGGTGGACTGGCTGCACTCCTGGGACTCTCATGGTTGGTGATCCTGTCTTGCCCAATGATGTCAAATATTGTATACAGTTGGCAAGGGCTTAGTACATGCCTGGCACGTAGTAAACACTTAATGATGATGATGGTATTTGTTATTAGTGGAACTGCTCTAGATGTTAAACTTGGCCCATTGGTAAATCTAGGGCTCACAGCCTTCAAGAAGGTTGGACACTGCCACTTCCTTATTCGCATTTAGTTTGATCTGAATATTGATGACATATTGTCACCGTACTCAGCCTTGGGCTCTCCCAAAGATGTATTAGCCTTAAAGATTTATTTTCCTACTAACTTGTCTATTCTTGCATCACTGGACAATGAAGTTGGCAACCATGCTTAAGAGTTATAATCCAATATTAATATGGTCCAACTTTGTTTTTAAAAAAACTTTCGTGGAAGAAAACTTCATGGACTCTGCATTGTTTTCATAAGGGCATGTCAGAGACTATTTTATTACTACTAGGGAGTGATGGTTGTTGGGCAGAATTTCCTCTACTAGTCAAGGACAGCTCAACTTCAAGCAAAATAGTTTCTTTATATACAGTTGGTACGGCATCCTAGTTTCACACATGACTGAAGAGCACAGTACATTGTATATACCTTAATACAAACAGCAGTAAATTCTTCTGGGGATAATTACTAGGCCCTGCCAGGTTCTCTCCATTAAAAGTATCTGCTGGACAAACACTATTGATAAGCAGGTTAGGAATCCTGACCTGGCTTCTTCTTGTCTCAAGACCTTGTCAAATCAAACTTCCTGATAAGACAGATAAAATGAAATAAAGGAGAGAGGAGGATACACGATGTGCTCGCTTTGAGTAAATGGAGGCTTGGCCAGACAAAATAGAGTCTAGGCCTAAAGGCCCATCAAGTTCCATCCTTTTGGTATTCTACCACTCCTAGGGACTCTAGTTACCGGAGTTACTCTTGTTCACTTAAACAAGATGGTTAGACAATCAAACAATCCTAAAAACAAAACAGCTCAAAGGGAATGGTGGATGAGAAAGGACTAATGCAATGCCTAGATCACTGTGCTTCCACACTATCTTACAGGAAATGCCTTGTTAACCTCTTAAATAGTTATTTACTCTCATCCATAGTCTCTAAGGATGATTTCTTTCATTTCTGCTGAATAATTTTTCACTGTATACATTAAAAGGGAAGAATGCTTGAATCAGAGTAATGCCCTTGATAATAAAGGTTAAGAGCAAAGGTTAGATTTATTTCATATTCCTATTCAGAAATATAGATTTTTTTCCCCCCTTGCAGATCTGTTTCTTTTTTTCAAATTGACCTGCAAGGTAAGGACATTTAACTTTTACCTGTTAGCTTGTCCAGTAAAGTAATCAATCAATCATATTTTTCTAGTGTTTCTTCTGTGCAGAGCACTGTACTAAGCACTTGGGAGAGTAAAATATAACAGAGTTGAATAAGAAAGAAAAGGTTTGGAAATAGGTGTGTTAAATATTTACCCAAATAGTAATAACAGTATTAAGTGCTTATGGTGTGCCGAGCACCGTACTATGTACTGGGAAATACTGCACAGACAGGAGATAGACATGGTCCCTATCCCTCTAACAACAATTATGCTATTTCTTAAGTGCTTACTATGTACCAGGCATTGTACTAAGAGCTGGGGTGGATACAAGCAAATTTGGTTGGACACAGTTCCTGTCCCACATGGGGCTCACAGTCTTAATCTCCATTTTACAGATGTGGCAACTGAGGCACAGAGAAATTAAGTGACTTGCCCAGGGTCACACAGCAGATAAGTGGTAGAGCCAGGATTAGAACCCATGTCTTTCTGACTCCCAGGCTCATGTTCTATCCACTAGGCCAAAGGGCTAGGGGCTCACCATCTAAGAATAAAAATAGGGAGAGGGACTGGAGTCAGCTAGATGAAGAAAGATGAAACAAAGCACTAAATTGATGTGGTGACAAAAACAAAGCTCAGTAGGATTCTGTGGCTGAAAGAGCAGAATTTCAGGCTCCTTGTGGCTCAAACAGTTATATGAATGTAACTTAAGAAAACAACTAAAGCTTTTAATGGTACCAATATATTTTTCAAGAAGAGCTGTCCTGCCCTGTCCAATATGATTCCCCAAAGAGGAATTGGGGCAGCAGTCAGAATGACATTAAGCAGAGGGAAGGGTATGGCTGTGGGAAGACTGGGGAGGCAAATATGGGGAAGAAGAACCAAAAAACTATCAAGACAGAATGAGTGGGATTGTGTAACTTTTTATGGTATTTGTTAAGCACTTACTACATGCCAGGCACTGTATTAAGCACTGGAGTAAATACAAACTAATCAGGTTGGCCATGGTTCATGTCCACATGGGGGTTCACAGTCTTAATCCCCATTTTATAGATGAGGGAACTGAGGCACAGAGAAGCTAAGTGTCTTGCCCAAGATTACACAGCCACTACATGGCGGAGCAGGGATTAGAACCCAGGTTCTTCTGACTCCCAAACCCATGCTCTAGCCACTAGACCATGCTGCTTCTCTAGGAATTCCCATTTTACAAGTTTTGTGCAGTATATAGCTTTGACATCTTAAACTTGAAACAATATGTAAATCAGAGATATCCTAAATGCTGCTTGTTGTTCTAAATCTGGTGACCTTAAATCAAGGACTTGCTAGTACTCATTTCAATAAGTCTTTTTTTTTAATGGCATTTAAGCCCTTACAATGCACCAGGCACTGTATTAAGTTCTGGGGTAGATACAAGTTGATCAGGATGGACACAGCCCCTGCCCTGCATAGGGTTCACAGTCTTAATGCCCATTTTACAGATGAGGTAATTGAGGCACCAGAGAAGTTAAGTAACTTTCCCAAGATCACACAGCAGACGAGTGGCAGAGCAGAGATTAGAACCCAGGTCTTCCTGGCTCCCAGGCCCGTGCTCCATCCACTAGGCCATGCTGCTTCTCTAGTTCCTTCAAACTCATCCTAGGGTGAGAAAATGGACCTCGAGGGACTGAGGTTTCCTTGCAGCCCAAAATTCTAGGGCAAAAGTGGTGTCATTTTTGACCTGAGGATGCACTCTAGGGAGGACCTTGAAAAGATATACAGGCCTTTGGTGCTTACCCAAAGTTCTGATGGAGTGTGATAACAGTTAAATGTTAACCAGGATTTTACCTCTTCCAGAGAGGCCGCTTTCTGAAGTGAAACCAAATCGTGGCAGGAGGTCCAGGGAGTAGAGGGGATTGGTAAAGGTGGCAGCATCAGAACTTTAGGAGGAATGTAGAGCCGCCACTCACGCCGTGGCATCCATGTGGGCACTACCCTTGGACACGGGGTTGGGAGAGGAGGAATGTGCCACACATTTCACAACAGCAAGAGATTCAGGTGGCAAGATTGCCTTTAAAAGGAATGCACATTTTGGATTGAGGTTCCTGCATTTGTGGGGAAACCTCGTTGTTGCCAAAAGGAACTAAAATGACACCCCACCCCAAAGGCCTACCCGGAGTCAGTATGGATGACTGTGCTCTGTCTGGAGGCCAGAACCCAGGCACAAGTGAGAGCAGCCAACTCAGCCTATTGTGTGGAATAATGGGAAGGCAGGGCCTGGGATTCCAGAATAGCAGATTCAGAGCAGATGACACCGAAGGCAGGAACCTTCAAGGAAGAACAAGAGGTCAGGGTTTTGCTTGGGCTGATCCCATAAATCTGGGCGTGGTTTTACTACAGGACACCTACAGGGAAGTATAAAGGGTCCTGGAGGTGGAAATAGTAGATTCAGGGAAAGGCACTTTTTTTAACTGGATTTCCTTTCATTTGTTACCAGGTTAAGAACTTATTAAATATTAAGATCACAGATCTTGGTGTCTGACTATGGTAGTTGAGGGAAAGAAGATCTCTGTGCAGTTGTGCGAATGGGAGGGAGTGGTAGGTAAGTCTCGGATAACCTCTATGCCTTTGGAGAGATGCCTAGGCTTCATCTGTATAGTAGCAGCAACAGAGGTGCTAGGAATTGGGGAGCAGTGAGTAGGATACCCCCAGATTCTGGGTGAGAAGAACAGATCTATAGGGCTGTAGGACCCAGCAGAGGCTGAGCAGGGTCCAGGAGCTTCTAAAGTGACTCCAAGGGCTCTTTCAGGAGGGATTTAGGAGGGGAAAAACCTCTGGTAATGTCACATATATGATCGATTTTTCTGTCAGACCAATTCTACTGATATATCCATGCATCTGTTTAAACTATCTTCTCTTTCTAATACGTGCAAATATTTTTAAATATCATAAAACTTTAAGCAAACACTTTTGAATTTCTCCTGTTGGGTCACTTCTTTATTTTTCACAAGAACAATGACTATCGAGATATAATGAAATTTGACAGGTGTTTTGTCATGATGAATTCTGTATTTTGCAGATTGCTTATTTTTGACCTTTCTGTGCTCCAGGGAAGGAAGCTGGTTTTCTACCTATATTTGTTTGATTGTTGTACTTCGTTTTCAATTTACAGGCATATGGTTTGGACACTAAATATGGGCTTGTTGTTTTAGCTCTCTACATTATGTACATATTTTTCCCTAAGCAATTTGCCAAACTCTTTTATACTATGTGTTCCATCACGTAGCACCGTTTCTTATAACTCTGGAGAGCATAGTATGTTCCCAGCTTCTTGTCATCTAATATTCTAGCATTTCAATCTAATCCTATTCTTCGTGCTGTCTTTTTGCTGATTTTAGGACCATTCAATGCAAATCGATTTTGTTTGAGAAAGACCTATTGTCTTTTACACATTCTCTAATTTAGGTAAACCCGTAATTTGGCACATTAAAATCAAGGTCAGAGAAGTGTCAGTCTTCAGAACATTCATTTTAGTATTTTTCTTTTGTGTTTTATTCACTGAAGAGATCAACAATGGGCATAAAATTCCTCCTTTAAACTTAGGTCTTGCTTTGATACAGACAGAATCTTTTATCTTTAACTTCATTTCAGTATTAATCCATTCATCCTGTATACCTGCATACTTAGAAAAACTGGGAAACTCTGAGTGAAATAGTGGGATGATTTTTAAGTGTGTTAAGCTCATTGTGGGCAGGGAATGTGTCTGTCACCTCTGCTATTTTTGTACTTTCCCAAGTGCTTAGTACAGTGCTCAGCACAGAGTAAGAGCTCAATAAATTCGATTGATTAATCAAATGTTATTTAGATATTTATTCAAATTAGGAATTGTGCAGTTATTTTCCCTATTGCATTTTCTAGAAATCCATAAATAAAGCAGGGATGAGAAAGGAAATTATCAATCCATTAAATCAACAGACACATACATATCGGGAGACCCTCCATTGATTGTGTGCTTCTGAAAGGGAGCTTCATGAAGGAATATTGCTTGTATGGCCTGAATCACGATGTAGGGACAGAAGACGGGATTACCAGATCTGAAACCACAGAACCACAGTTCTGCTTATGAACTAAATTTGTTCATCTGAATTACAGATGGGATTTGGGGTACCTGATGCCAGATTTTTTTGGGTGTGTCCCATCTTTAAATTTTAGATGTGTACAGCCCTACTGGGTTGACTCGGACCTTTTTTGTATACTGTCGCTCCTATCATGGCCCAGAAGAGTAGAAAGAAGTGGAGGTAAGGGAAGATAAACTGGAGTGATTTAAGCCTCACAGGTTAGGAACCGTGAACACACACAATCTTCTCAAAAAGATTGTTCAGTTAATGTCTCTATGGGCATAATTAGCTTTTAAAGTCAACAGCCCATAAAGAGGAATGTGAAGAGTTCTTACCTCTCTGATCTCTATTGTCTGTGCCTGCCATTATCTAAGGATCCAAGTTTGAGAAGCATTACCACTGGATTTAGAGTGACACAAAGTAATTACATTCTCAATGCTGAAAAAATTAGACTGAATTTCCTTTTCTAAATCTGACCCACCCTTCCCTTATTGAAAGTCTTCCTGAAATCCCACCTCTTCCATCCAACAAGCTTCCTCAATTAATACTCTGCACCCCAAGATATATAAATCTGTATAACCTATGTGAATATGCTTACTCAACTTTATATTCAATTTCTCCTCTAACTACAGCACCCTACTGATTTTGGGGTTTTTTTTGTGTGTATTTTATGTATTTGCTCTTGTCTTTTATGCTTTTTCAGTGTTTTATTGTCTGATCACTCGTTGTATCCAGAGCAGTGAGAAGACAGAAGCCAAACTTTGTAGCCCTGGCTGCTCTGGAAACTCTGCTCTAGTAGTCTTATTGTTACTCAGCTCCTATTGTATTTATTGTTGTCCATGTCTTTTTATGTTGTTGCTCTATTTTTATTATTTCAATCTTTGCTTATGTGTCAGCTGCCTACCTCAATCCCCCTTATTCTTCAATTGTGAGCTCCTCTGCGGCCAGGGACAGAGTCTAATTCTCATTCTCGTAATTGTTCCCAGCACTTGGTAGTAGCAGATTTGTCCTTCAGTTCGAAGATTGGTACGGTGCTTTGAATGCAGTAAGCCCTTAAATTACTATTGAATTAATAAATGAATGAAAATAGAGATAGAGGCAAGATTCCCCCCCGCTCCTTCCCCTCTCTGGCTCCAAACCGTGGATTGGATTGAGCTCCATGGTGTGAGGGAAATCCAAGCTGCGCAGTACAAGCGCTTAGTACTGGGCCCCCCCAGCGCACAGAGAGGGGACTACAAGCTTCCACAACCTTGGAGCTGAAGCAGCTTCAGGGGCCCAGGATGGATGCCCCCTTCCCACACACACACCCCGAGATGCCATGGAGTGTAGCCCACAGTGGCTTCTGGAGCCACTGTCGCTGCAGGGACACCTCCAACCCCCTCCCTATAGCATCTTGGAATTGACCCTTATGCCCTGTGTTTCCTCAATGCTTCAGTATTTTAGAAGCAGTACGGCATTGTGGATAGAGCACGGGCCTGGGAGTCAGAAGGTCACAGATTCCAATTCTGGCTCCACCACTTGTCTGCTGTGTGACCTTGGTCAAGTCACTTCACTTCTCTGGGCCTCAGTTACCTCATTTGCAAAATGGGGATTGAGACTGTGAGCCCCACATGGGATAGGGACTGGGTCCAACTTGATTTACTTGTATCTGTCCCAGTGCTTAGTACAGTGCCTAGCACATAGTAAGTGCTTAAATACTATTATTATTATTTTGAGGGTGCCCTTAATCACCACTCTAAGTCACATAACTCCAAGATGGTGGATCGGGCCATGAGATGCAGATCAACAGATGGGACTAAGAGCGAGGAACAGGTACCATTGGAGAACAAGGGATGCCACCTTCCTGCTCAACTGCCAACGAGAAGTTGTGGACCTGACATAGCCTGGGGAGGACTACTGATGGCTCGCACCCTTGAGAATATCTTTGGGAGGGCCAAGGGGAGCTGCCTATGTCAGCTCGGGGGGGGGTGGGTATGCAAATGATGGATGTATTTAAAAAAACAAAAAAACCACCCATGTAAACAGCCCACGCTCAGTACCTGGATCGGTGGCGATGTTCTGAAACCTTTTCGGGATGGAGTGGAATTAATGGTGCCTGACTTGAAATGAGCTGTTGTCTCTGTGTTCTCTACGCTACAACTCCCTGAGAGGAGTAGCAGAACTGTGTGGAATAAATTATACGGTATTAAGTTAGAGATTATTAACTTCTCAGCTCTTCATATTTTAAAGGTTCCAGCCAGTCTTCTATAATATCCTGCAAGAGGTGCCAATTTTGTTGTATGTGATTTCGTCTTTCTTGGGTGACTCTTTGAGATCATTTTCCTCCCATGTGCCAAATAAATATTAAACCTAGTGAAGCTAAAACAGCTTTATGGGAAAGCCAAGCTAGACAGGGAGGGATTGGAACCCAGTAGTGTGTCTTAGTTCTACAAGCCAAATCACTGGAGCAGACAGCATCCTTATGACAATGAAAAACTTGTGTTACAAAAATACCCTGACAGGCAAAGCAAAACTTCTGGACTTTTTTTTTTTAATTTCCCTTACACATACCCTGTTTCCTGGATAATGTGATGGTTATTCATTAAATGCTCACCTCTAACCAGTACCTTGGCGTTATTTCTTTAGCAACTTAATTTTGCACAATTCATTCCACACAGTTCATTAAATCATTTTAGCACAATTTAAATTGATCATGTGATTATTTTCTTCAAGAGTCTCCAAAAAAACAACCCCTCAACAAAGGCTTTACTTCTATTTTGAGCAACTTGATCTAGGGGAAAGTGTGTGGGGCTGTCATCAGGAGCTCTCAGTTATAGGTCCAGCTCTGCATTGTGACTGTGGCTAGTCAAATAATCAACTAATCAATTGTATTTATTAAATGCTTACTATGTGGAAAGCAATATGCTCAGTGCTTGGGAGAGTACAATACAAAGTTCCACAATAGGTTGGCTCATTTTGCTATACTAAATGTTGTTCAGGAAAAATCTTTCAAGGTGATATAACAGATGTGCACTCTTTCATGACTGAACCCAACTGGATTGTGTATTTATGACATGTCAAACCATATTACCCCAAAAGCCACCCTTAGCACTTAGGTATTTTAGTCCCGTCCTCAGCACCTAATGAAAAAATGGATATTCAGTTGTATATTATTTATTCAGCTATTTCATCACAACATATTTGTAGTTATTTGCTTGTTCTTCCTCCTGCTCTTGCTATTTATAGAAAAATTTTTGTCTACCTGCCTCTATTACAGTGTAAGCTCCTTGAGGAGAGGGAATATGTCTTGCTTCTCTGTGCCTCTGTTACCTATCTATAAAATGGGGATTGAGACTGTGAGCCCCACGTGAGACAGGGACTGGATTTGCTTGTATCCACTCCAGTGCTTAGTACAGTGGCTTGCACATAGTAAATGCTTAACAAATACCACAATTACTATTATTATTATTCTGATGTGCTCTTTCAAGTGCTTAGTATAGTGCTTTGCTCTCAGTAGGTGTTCAATAAATACCATTGATTGCATAGTGGATAGAGCATGGGCCTGGGAGTTAGAACCTGGGTTCTAATTCCAGCTCCTCCACTTGTCTGCTTTGTGACCCTGGGCAAGTCACTTCACTTCTCTATGTCTCAGTTCTTCCATCTGTAAAATAAGATTAAGACAGTGAGTCCTACGTGGGACAGGGACTGTGCCCAACCCGATTAGCTTGTATCTACTTCATGGCTTGGAACAGTGCCTGGCACATAGTAAATGCATAACAAACACCACAATTATTATTATTATCCCAGAGCCATAGCTCTACCAGGACATGGAAGTCATTATTGGCTACTATAAATCTGCCCTCATCTTGTATCTTCCCCAGGCACACCACCAACAAAATTTTTGATTGGGAAAAACTCCTAAGATAATTTAGCCCAGTGAATCCCTCTGATGGCTAAAGTGGTCATGAAAGACTATGAAAGGATCATAAAGCTCAAGGGTGCTTGAAGATGCTTATAGCAGTTCAGTGGCTCAGTGCTGAGGACTTTGGAATTGAGTTCTGAATTCCACCAGGTCCACTCCACCACACCCAAATACATCAGTCTTCTTTGAAGTGCTCATATCAACATTCTTCCATTCATTTCTATAGCATTATCCTAAAACTGTTTTCTGGAACAGGAGTCTTGATCTATTTTTTACCTCCTCAAAAGACATGTTCTACCTTCAATCTTCTTCAAGCAGTCTGCCCTTGGCTCTGAATTTAGTGTAATAGCCAAAATAGTTTATAAATATTCACAATGCATTGTTTGTAGAGCCAAAAAGAAGAGACCAGTTATCAGAATCATTGTTTTTTTCATGTTTATTGCTTTTATCTGATTTCAAGGTCATCTCATTCTGTAATTAAAGGAAACTATTCCTCATTCAAAATCCTTTCTGTAGACTAGTTAAAGAATGTTTAGAACTCATTAAGATGTCTCTCAATATCATCCCCACTGTCATTCACCAATGCTAGGGATGTTTTGTATCTCGATATTAAATCCACTGGGTGTAGTTAAAAACCCTTTAACCTTGAACTACTCAGAAAAGAAATTATTCTGGGTGCTGAAATCTCCTCATCACTGTCTGGTTTAAATAATTGCTTCTAGCCCACACCTAGCAAATTACTCTTTTTTTCCCTCTCCATCTCACAATGACGTCTTGTCTTGAAGGCCACACTACTTGTCGGTAAAGTCTCTCTGGTGGTATGTCCTAATAAAAAACAAAACAAAAAAAACCCTCCTCAGTCTGGCCTGACAAGCAACTTAGTCTAATCATTATTACTCTCCTTCGTTGACTGTGCTTGCCACTCCTGGAAGAGGCTGCTATTTTGTATGCCATTGCCGTGGCGCTCTCCCACTGAGCTCTCAATCAATCAGAAACTACTGTTTACTCATTTCTAAATTAGAACACAGACTCTGGTGGCAGGTTCATTCTAGTTGTGTTCTCTGAGGAAGCAAGTTGCATTTTCACCCCATTTTGATTTCTTACTGGGTTATTGTTGGGATTCCCGAAGGAGTTATAGTGCACACCACTGATTTTGATTCACAAGTGTCAAGACTTGGATTTTTTTGTTTTTGTTTTTGTTTTTTTCAAAAAAAATTCAGGTTTTGCTGGATTCTCATCTTCCTGAGTGACATTTTATTCTTCCCCTTTGCTCATATTAGGACAGTTCTCTCAACTGTACCATTTGGATTCTAGAAAATATGTACTCAAACTTGCAAAATAGCTTTCTGCACAAAACGGTGTCAACTACTGTGTATTGTTTTTCCTTTTAACTCCTTTTCATTAATGGCAATGTAGGTGTTACAGAATTTATACTAAATATAAATTTTCAAGCCTATTTACTTTCCAGTTTTGAAGAGACAGGAAATATAGTTCTTTTTGAATATTTCATTCCCTAGTTCCAGAGGCATAGTTTGAATATTCCAGAAAAAATTTCCAAAATGAAGGCTTGCAAACCAGAGTTTAACATCTCCACTAGCCATATAAAGAGGATGCTCATCATAACAGTTTTTCCCAGTCAAGAAATTATATGTGCTTCTCTCCTTCTACAACCCAGCCTGCATACTTTGTTCCTCTAATGCTAACCTTCTCACTGTGCCTCAATCTCACCTGTCTTGTCAGCGACCCCTGGCCCACGTCCTGCCTCTGGCCTGGAATGCCTTCCCTTCTCAAATCTGACAGACAATTACTCCCCCTACCTTCAAAGCCTTATTGAAGGTACATCTCCTCCAAGAGGCCTTCCCAGACTAAGCCCCACTTTTCCTCATCTCCCACGCCCTTCTGCTTTGCCCTGACTTGCTCCCTTTGCCCTTCCCACCCCTACACCCCTCCCACAGCACTTATATATCTATAATTTTATTTATTTGTATTGATATCCATCTCCCCTCCACTACGGTGTGAGCTAGTTGTGGGCAGGGAATATCAGCAGTTTCTTGTTGTATTGTACTTTCCCAAGTGCTTAGGACAGTGCTCTGCACACAGTAAGCATTTAATAAATACAATTGAATAAATGAATGAACATGAAAAAGCATGGTTTCATCAATGAATAAATTAAATCTATTGCTTCTCCCTTTTTAGTTTGCTATTATTGTAGAAGGAGATTAAATTGGTTTGGCAAGATTTGTTCATCACTGAGCTATGCCAATTGCTCTCTAGAACTTTACACACTTCTGGGTAGTTAAAAAATTAGTATAACAGACAAGAGTTGGGAAGTAATCTTTCCTCTAGGATCACTGTACTAGGGTGTATTAACAGGAGTAAAACATGGAAAAGTAGAGAAATGATACCTATGTTATATATCAATTAGTGGTAATTATTGAGCACTTACTATGTGCAGAGCACTGTGCTAAGCTCTTGGGAGAGTACAGTACAACAGAATTAGCAGACAAGTTCCCTGCCCATAACGAGTTTACAGTCTAGATGGGAGACAGACGTTAATATGAATAAGTAATTTAGAATACATAATTCAAAGATATGTGCTTAAGTGCTGTGAGGTTTGGGGTGGGGTATCGAATGTCCAAAGGTCACAGATCCAAATGCATAGATGATGCAGAAGGGAGAACGATCCTGGGAAAAGAGGACTTAATCTGGGAAGGCCTCTTGGAGGAGGTGTGGTCTTAATAATATTTTGAAGGTGGAGAGAGGGGTGGTCTGGTGTATATGGAATGGGGAGGGAGTTCCAGACAAGGGGGAGGACATTGGAAAGGTGTGAGTGACGAGATAGACGAGATCAGGGCACACTGAGTAAGCTGGTGCTAGAGGAGCACAGAGAGCAGACTGGGATGTAGTAGGAAATTAATGAGGTTAGGTAAAATGGGACAACTGGAATTATTTAAAGACAATGGTAAGGAGTTTCTGTTTGATGTGGCGATGGATGGCCAGCTATTGGAGATTCTTGAGGAGTGGGGAGACATGGACTGAAAGTTTTTATCGATAAATGATCCATAGAGAGAGATAGGAGAAGAACCAAGTGAGGACAGTGTCAGTGAATCCAAGGTTTGATAAAGTTTCAAGGAAACGTACTGTGAAGGTAATCCAAGGCTCCAGATTTAGATTGATATGAGATTGGCAGAGGGACAGGAGAGTGAGTGAGTTGAGTTCAGTGGAGAGGGCGGTGTTGAGGGTGTCAATATGTGCATCAAAAGAAGTAGTGTAAACTAGTGGAAAGAGCATGGACCCAAGTCAAAGGTTCAAATCCTGTTTATGCCACTTGTCTGCTGTGTGACCTCGAGAAAAATCACTTAACTTCTCTATATAAAATGGGGTTGAGACTGTGAGCCCCATGTGGGACATGGACTATGTCCAAGCTGATTAGCTGGTGCTGAGAACAGTGCCTGGCACATAGTATGTGCTTAATGAATGCCATAAAAAGAGTACCAATAATAATAAAAAAAAAAAGAAAGTAGTTTAGACATGAGACCAAATGGGGAATGATGACTTTTGAAAATTGGAGTGGGTCAAAAGATCGGAGGTCTCAAGTGGAAATAGAGTGGGTGTGTGGAAGAGAGGGCAGGTGAGGAGGCTGTGATACCTGATGCCATAGTGAATCCAGAACATACGTTCTGCATAAAATCCTAGAAGTGAATACCATACATAACCTTGGGTACAGCCCCCATTTGTTCAGCCTGAGCTATGTAGTAATATTCCTGACCTGGGAGTAGAGTGACACCAGGGGTTTCCTTAAAAATTAAGGGGATTTTCATCTTCATCCTAGTGTAGAAGGCAGTTAGCTTAATTTTTCTCTGCTGGTGACTTAAAAACTTGCCTCTTGAAAGAAACATTATGTGTATCCTGCAACACTTCAACGCTCTGTGTTGCCTTCTGATTTTCATTAGGAAAGTTCCTGGATTTTAAAATGGAGGTCATGGGAAAAATCATGAGCAAAGAAGATAGTGAGAGCAAGGTACAAAGAATAGCACAACCAATTTATGTCTTTGGGGCACCGAGTGACCCTGAGGCAATGTTGCAAAGGTGTGACAGCGGCAGGCTAACTGAGATTTCCAATCTCTTCAGTGATCCTGTGTGGTTTGTTTTTCATGAACATAAAAGCAAATCTATACAATAAAATCAGAGTATGAATAATAACCTGTAGATTCAGACTTCATATAAATAATTTCAAATTTAAGAGTATTATATAAACATACATATTTACCAAATGATTATGTGCATCATAAAATCAAGAGTTTATCTTCTTATGAAAAATATAGTTTGGGGACAAAGAAATCAAGGAATGAAGTCATTTTTATATTTACATATTTTTCAATGATTTTTGCATTATTGATGATTTTCCCTGGTACTGGATGAAATGCAAGTAGATTTTTGAATAATTTAAATGGAACCTGTGTGCACATGGAGTCAAATTTCTCTCTCAGATTTGCCACAGAAAATTCACCTTAACATAAAACAAAGCAGTTTTTCTCAAGGGTTTAAGCAATCTCCTGAAGTTAGAGTGTTAAAAGTAAAAGTGTATGAGTGAGGGAAGAGAGGAATGATAGAGGGAGTCATGGACAACCATAGAGACTAAAGGCATTGTATAATGCAACTTCATGAGTGTAAATGGTTTAACTCTAGGTAGCTGATTAAACAATAACACAGGCAGCCTCCCAGAGTAAGTCATTTCCATTCCCAACAAGGATGTTATTAGAGCCTCCACCATGATAATAGAATGAATAATATCAATTTATAAAATGTGTGCCAAAGTGAAAAGTATGTTCATTTAAAATTTTAAAAACCTGTTCCTTGGGTCATAATGGCATTCACTCCCCTTACAACTCTTTCCATCTGTTTGTGTTTTTGTTTCATGTATGCATTCATTTGAAAAGTCCAATTTACAGGAACTATGTCAATCTATTTCTTCACTTTAAGTAGCACATATTTGGCTCTTATTCATATTAAACAATACTAATGGACTGGTTTATGTGGTTCACAGTTAGAATATGAGCACTAAGGTGACTACCAGGCTTTCATGTCTTTTTGTCTTTGCTCATGATGTTTTTCTCCCATTTTTATTTTTATTTAGTTTCAAAGCTTTACCGCCATCCAATGAATTATTTGAAAAGCTAAAGAGAATTACATTTTAGTATTTAATTGCTTAAGAGGAAAGAGATATAGGATGACCACGGTCCAAAGGTTCAAAATAAAAGGTGTTTGTAACATTTTATACATGGCACCTGGCTAATCCTACAGAAAAATTTGAAAAATGGAGTAGGAATTATGACCTCTTCACCCCCCACCCCTCCTCTTAGAAAAAACATTGTGTTTGTTCTGTGTGGACCCTGGACAGCTCTGTGGTGTCTAAAGATTAGCTCTACTGTTGGTCCAGTTGAAAGAGCACAACTCTGTGAATCAGGTGACCTGGGATCTAGTCTCTTTCTACTATGGGACTACCTGCAGGAGATATGCCATCATTGACAAAGAACCACCTAGGATGTTGTGTGAGGTGGATAGGCTTGGCATCCTTGAAAAGTAACTAGCTAATATGTGTGTGTGTGTGTGTGTGGAAGGGGGGAGTCCACAGTGGCAACAAGACAATTGCCTGCAGGTTCCAGCACAATGTCACAGCATTGACCCTATGCTGCAGTCACTCCTGCCCAGAAAAAAATCTTTGTGTGCACTTTACAGTGTGCCACACCCATACCTGTCTGGGTATTTGTTGCATTCAATGTGCCAGTAGGAACACAACTGGTGAATGTTACTGTGCAAACCACTAGCACTGAAATGAATTCTTTCAGACAGATGCTCTATCATGAAGTCCCATCATTCTTCATCATCATCATCGACACTGTCATCATCAGAACTGCTTCCTATAATTTAAAGTGTTTATGTTTTATATCAAGGCCTTTCAAGCTTGCAAAATTGAAGTATCTCATACTTTGAGTGAATACCCCTCCCTGCAAAGTCTCGTGAAGAATTTGGGCTCAAATTTTGTACTATAACTCTAAAGACTGAGGAACTGTGGAAGGGCCTCTCTAGGGGGAAGTAAGAGCCAGAAATCTCAATCATTCAATCACCAGACTTGCTACTTAATCAAGGTATGATGCCAAAGTAGAGGTTGAGCAGGAAACAAGAGTTTTCTAACAAGCAATTCCATTCTTCCAAATCTGTGAGTGGTATGTAAGGCAAGACTAGATCTCTCTGCTTTACTCTGTGATGGATGGTAAGAGAGCCTTATTTTTTTGGAATCATTTGTTTCTTAAGGCCCAAAGCTAGACCACTCATCAGTTTGGGGTTGATACATTTTGCCTTTCTTTTAATGGTATCTGTTAAGTGCTTACTATGTACCAGGCACTTTACTAAGTGCTGTGGAAGATATAATTGTTTTTATTATTAATAATAATAATAATAATATAATAATACTTGTATTTAAGTGCTTACTATGAGCCTGGCACTGTACTAGGTGCTGTGGTGCATGCAAACAAATCGAACTGGACACAGTCCCTGTCCCACATGGGGCTCACAGTCTCACACAGTCTCTACATGACTTGCCCAAGGTCATACAGCAGACAAGTTACTCAGGTTGGACAAAGATCATGTCCCACATGGGACTCACAGTCTCACACAGTCTCTACATGGCTTGCCCAAGGTCATACAGCAGACAAGTTACTCAGATTGGACAAAGTTCATGTCCCACATGGGACTCACAGTCTTAATCCCCATTTTACAGATGAGGTAACTGAGCCACAGAGAAGTTGTGACTTGCCCAAGGTGACACAGCAGACACGTGGCAGAGCCAGGGTTAGGACCCAGGTCCTTAGTTCCAATTAATGATTGGAACTTAGTGATTAAGTAGATTTGAGTCCAGGAGGAGGAGACCTCTCTCACTCCAAAGACCAATGTAGTAAAGGTTAACAAGTAAGATTGTGTTTTCATTGCAAATTCTCACTGGGTTGTTTTGAATGAATATATTGAATTTTTTCTGTACAACGTGAGCAGTTTAATATTATGAGGTTCCTCCCATTTTCTCATGAGTTGTATCCGGCATAGGGCTCTTGCTTCTAAATTGCTTATGTGAGAGGAATACAAGATACATTATTTTAAAAAAATAATGCCTTTAGTATTCTGTTAAAATATGGAGGTGTCAGATATTATTCTTTTGCACGTTAGTTAGCCGAGGCAGACCAGAGGTAATCGTCATGTCGTGGACACCAAAGTAAACAAAGATAGAATCAATAATGAAATCCTGTGGCTACTATTAAATGGTGTTTCATCCTGACAGAAGCATCTCTACTTTTGCTGTGTTGAAGTAAAAAAAAAAAAATTGCTTTCCTGGAATAGCACATTATTCACCTGGTGTTTAAAATAAGTAGAAGTAGTTAATCTAGTTATTAAAATTGCTCATTTGTGGAGAGATTTTGAATGCAAATTAAAAATCTATGAATATATGAAATACCATACTGGGTAAGATCAACCATTCATCTAGGCCACTATTCTGCCTCCAAGAGTGGTTCTGAATGATGTCTGAAGGAACAATATCTTAAAGAGCGTTACCTTCCATTATGGCCAGCTGTAAAATAGGGATGATTTCCCCCACTGGAGCACAAAGACCTTTTATTTTGTTTTTTCATGATACATTTTGATACAATATAAAACCCTATTATTTTCAGTAGTGACAGGTTAAATCCAATAGCTATAATTTCAGCGGAGAAAACATAGCAAAGAAAATGAAAAAACTTTTTCCAGAATTCCCATGTTTTGAGGGGGAAAATTACAAATAAATGAAAACCATTTAAGTCATTTCTTCCAGAAGAAATGAACAACAGCTTTGCAAATGTAACTGTTGGACTAGAAACAGAAGTTGAGGGATCACAGAAAATGCCACACCCAGTTCTCCTAAAATAGGAATGTTGTCCAAACATGCCTGTCTGGCTATCAGAGTCTGAAGATTACATTACTAATGGTGAGATTTTATCAGTGTGAATGTGTGGCTACCAATGCCATTTCATAACTGACAATCTCTTCTACTTTACATACCTCATAATCCATATGGTTTGCTCCTGTCCGAACCTGCAACTGTTTTCTTTCCTTTTTCCTGGTGTCAGTCCTCTGAGGTCTCCACAGAAAGATGGTCATCTCATTTCTGTTTGCTGCATGCTAGGCTGAAATGTCTCCTGCTGCTGTCTCCTAACTGTCCTCTGCTGTGATACATCATTTGAGGTTTTACTTCATTTTGTCTTTAAAGCCTTTTTTCTATCCATATCTTCTACAATTACCCCATTTAGGCTCACCATTCAATAGTAGTTTGGGTTTCCTGCTGTCACCTATTATCCTCTTTTTTCAGGCATCTATTAACTAGTCACTTCAGTGGGATCACATCAATGCACAGCAGACATGATCTTTGCAGCACATCATATACAGGAAAAATGCCGGGAGCAGCACCAAAACATGTGGATTTCATAAGAATAATCATCTTTATTAAGTGCTTACTATATGCCATGCAGTGTGTTCAGTGCTGGGGTAGACGCAAAACTATCAGATTGGACATGGGCCTTACAAAAAGCATTTGACACCATTAGTAGACCCGGACTCTGGAAATTTCTCGGAAAATTGTACTGCCCTGAAAAATTCATTAACATTCGGCTACTATTCGATTTGTTCTATGTATCCAGGCTAGAAGATGCTACAAGAGAACTTGGATGCAGACATTAGACTATGCTTCCACTCCACTGGGGAACTCATCCAACTCAACCTACTTCGAATGCCAACTCAACCTACTTGGAATGTAGTCCGACATCCTAGCTGTATGCCTGTGGGCAAGTCACTTAACTTCTCTGTGCCTCAGTTCCCTCATCTGTAAAATGGGGATCAACTGTGAGTCCCACGTGGGACAACCTGATTACCTTGTATCTACCCCAGCGCTTACAACAGTGCTCTGCACATAGTAAGCGCTTAACAAATTATTATTGTCCTAGAGACAGTCATTCAAGAATTGCTATGTGTAGGTGATCACGCCCTAGAGATGCATTCCCCAAGGAGACATGGAAAGGCTTTTAAACCATTTCACCAATTCAGCTAGTAATTGTGGGCTGAAGATAAGACTAAAGAAAACTGATGTTATGTAGGAGCCTACTCCCAGGCAGCCATACATGCAACCAAATATTTATATTGGCAATGTAAAGCTAAATGCTGTCACAGAGTTCCATTAACGCTCTAATCAATAATGCCACAATAGACAAGGAATTAAGAAGGCTGGCACAAACTTTTGGCGATGGTAAAACTGGTGTGGAAGCAATGTGGTAGTATATTTTTGCAGAGCTGTAAATCCCCTGGTCCACAACGATGGGAAAGGGCTACTCTTTTATACACCCAAGGGCATGGTGGCTGTTGCAAAAGCAAGTTTTGCTACCTTTCAGGTAGCCAGGTTGGTAACAGGCCACCATGAATATCATTCCAATTATAGGTATAAATTGTAATCACTCCTAACCTTGTAATCTCTTTTATTTCATTTGAAATAATGGCAAAAATGGTGGAAAAATGAGAGCTGTTGAAATAATCAAATGGCATGTATAGTCACGAGAGTGGTTTATCACTGCCTTGAAAGCTAGATTTATAAGGGTTTAAAAATGCCACCTCCTGTTTTGAATTACATTTTCTTAAAGCAATTTGACAAAAATGGATTAAAATGCATGGGTAGATATGTTTTTAGTGTGTCTCTGTGCTTCATATCAGCTATCCTATTACTATTCCTAAGCCATTAGCACAGCAGAAGAAATTTATTGCTAGGCATGTTTTTGTTTCTCTGTTAGATATTCATCAGGAGAATAATAGTTATAATGGAACCCAAGTGTTTGAGGATTTTTTTGTTGTTGTTGTTCTTACCTTCCACTAAATGGAACAAGAGGTAGATCTCAAATGTCACTGTCTTCCAACAGTAAAAATGCAAGCAGTGAAGGATGCAAAAAATGATAGTAAACATCAATTTTTCCTCATGGCCTTATTTTAATGTACACAAGGAGGGACCATCCCCTTAAGTGATTGTCTAGTTCAGTACCCATTATATATTTGCTCACTGGGGCTCTCATCTGTGATTGCAAAGTGTTGCTTATTTCATCTATAATGGTGAGGTTGAATAATTTTGGATATAAGGCAGAATGTAAATCATTTCTCTTCCAAACCTACAACAGCCAACTAAATGACATTTTGAGTTCTAATTAAAAAGTAGGCAATGCATTTTGGGAAAGATTTCTAAAATTCATCTCGTAAACTAACCAAATCACAACAAGGCCAGTTATTGTTTCCAAGTAAACTGTGTTTTTGTCCCCCCACAAACCATTAATTTGTGCAGGGTGAAAATTGTGCCAAAGTCATTTAATGATGCCACAGGTGGCACTGAAACAGTCTGATACTCTACCATTTTGATGTAATTAAAGTGTTTTTGGTCACAGATGTAATACCTTTCGCTTGTGCCTCCACCTGCTTGAATTGAAACAGGGTGGGCAATTTTAGTGGTCAGATCCCGGTTTGGCACATAAAAGCAGTGATTCACAAGGTGGGGAAGCACATGGAAATGACCCACTCTACCATATCTATTTTCAATTTATCTTTGAGGCAAGTTGCTTAACCACAGCTCAGGGAACTGAACAACATATTCCAAATCAATTGGCTCTGAATTCGGGTCTGTTGCTAAATCCTTGATGCTGACACATCTTTCCCATTTCATTCCTTCTTCTCCCTTGTCTCAAAGAGATGACCCTTCTGTTTCTCTGTACTCTGTCCACTTTGGTAATTCCTCTCCTTCCCAAGCACACTTCCCTCCTATTTGCTCCTTCTCACCTCCTTTATGTTCCCTTCACCCAGCATTCCCATTTCCTATCCTAGAAATTCCTCCTCCTTTGTCCCCCACCACAAAATTTGGCCAACTTGTCCCCTCCGTCAATCTGTTTTCAAAATCCTACTACTTCACTGGAGTAGTATATCAGTGATTCTTCTTCCATCCGCAATATTCTGCTCCCACCACTCAGCATGCAAGTCATGCACACTAAACATATATAATTTAAATCAACCTCGCAAGTACTTTTGTACAACTATTTAGTCTGTCACATTAGCATTAGTTCCAAATTTGAATAAGCCTCACTAATTAAGACACACATATCATACACCCTTCTAAATCCACACAAGTCTTTGCGTGATGCATTTTCATTTTAAGCGAGGTGGCTGAAAAAACATAACAATAATAATCGTTATATGTTAAGCACTTCCTATGAGTCGATCCCTGTTCTAAGCGCTGGGGTAGATACAAGCTAATCAGGTTGGACACAGTCCCCGTCCTACATGGGGCTCACAGTTCAAGAAGGAGGGAGAACAGATATTCAATCCCCATTTTACAGATGAAGCAATTGAGAAGTTAAGTGTTTTGCCCAAGGTCCCACAGCAGGTTATTAGAGGAGCTGGGATTAGAACCCAGATCCTTTTACTTTCAGGCCTGTGCTCTTCTCGCTAGGTCATATTGTTTCTCAGTTCTGCATGTGGACCCAGCAACTATAATAGAAAAATGGCCCAAGAAAGAACTCAAGAGGGGTTGGCAGGAATATGGGGGCCAAGATAGATGTGATGATGTGCCACACAAGCTGGCAGTCTCCAAAGCTAGTACCTTCCCCAGAGGTGAAATGGAGAATCAACCGAAAACTGCCCATGCACTCTTACTCAATTATTCATTTCTTATTACTTTTTTATGGCCTCGATTTTTTTTATGGCTTTTAATCCCATTTATAAGGTGGGGTGTGATTCCATCGATCAATCAATAGTATTTATTGTGTACTTACTGTATGCAGAGCACCATACAAAGCGCTTGGAGAAGAATGCTATAATAGAGTTGGGAGACACAGTCTCTGCCCTCAAGGATCTTAACAGTCTGGGTGGGAAGACGTTAAAATAAATCACAGATAGGGGAAAGGACAGAGTGTAAGGATAAGTGCTGGGGGTAAGGTGAATATCCAAGTGCTTAAGAGGTACACATACAATAGCATAAGTATTGCAGAAAGTAGGGCAAATAGGGTGGTGGAGTGAGAGCTTAGTCACAGAAGCCTCCTTGGAGAAAATGTGATTTTAGGAGGACTTTGAAGATGGGAAGAGTGATGGTCTGTCGCATATGAAGGGGGAGGCAGTTTCAGATAATAATAATGAATACCAATAATTCATCCGAATCAAGAATGCTTTTCTGGTAGTGACCCTGACCCCTACGCCCAACTTGCCCCAGCGGCTATGCAGATCCTCTGAACTTAGCCACTACTTGAGAGCTGCAGGATTCAGCCTCAGGAGCTGGGGCAGAGGAAGGCTGGGCTCTTAAGATAAAAAAACACCAGACACAAAGACATGAAATGCCACTATCTGCCACTTTTAATAATAATAATAATAATGTTGGTATTTGTTAAGCACTTACTATGTGCCGAGCACTGTTCTAAGCGCTGGGGTAGACACAGGGGAATCAGGATGTCCCACGTGGGGCTCACAGTCTTAATCCCCATTTTACAGATGAGGTAACTGAGGCACAGAGAAGTTAAGTGACTCACCCACAGTCACACAGCTGACAAGTGGCAGAGCTGGGATTCGAACTCATGACCTCTGACTCCAAAGCCCGTGCTCTTTCCACTGAGCCACGTTTTAATACCCAGACTCCTCTGGATAGAAATGTCATGGTGTTGTATCATCAACCAGATATATATGGGATTCAATAGTATTTTCAATAGTATTTATTGAGCGCTTACTATGTGCAGAGCACTGTACTAAGCGCTTGATGGGATGATGTTGGTAGTCAGTGACAAAGTCTTTAGCAGAAAAAATCTTGAAACCACAAGTTTGTTCATGGCAGAAATGCTTTCGAGGCTTATTTTCAAAGGCAGCAAATGGGAGATTTGCGATGACTATTTCTGTCACAGTCTAATTGAATCAGTTGAACTTAATTTGTTTAAGGTCTAAAGAGCCCTTAGGTGTGGTTGACTGATGCTTTTACTTGTGGCACTAATTACTCCTTATCTGGTTTTATTTCTGATCAGTTATTGGGCTAATTCTTCCTGTTGGATCATTTTGCTCTTTCTTATCTGCTACCAAAATGGGAACTAACTCGAATTTCCTTTTTCTAGAGGGAAAGCATTTGTGTTTTGTTTTTGTTTTCCTTATCTGGGAACAATTACTCTTCACTTTCATGGTTTTATCCACCTCCTGTTGTGTTAGTAGACAGAATGTGCCAAGTGAAACTGTTCTCCTTGGCAACCAATTTTTTTCCCCTTTATGTAGCATTAGCGACTGGGAGGAGTCTTTCTTTTCTCAGAGCAGCAACAGGCTAGAGGGATAAGAGCAGCGATGGATAAAAAAACTTGAAAAGTTGTATTTCTATCAAGGTTTCAAAAGATAGAGTTAAACCTGCAGATCTGCTGGACACAAAGACAACCTTGGTTGGATTCAGGATAGGTTTGGACATCCCCTGCGTCCCCCAACTCCCTGTTTCAGGTGTAGTGAAACCTGATCCTGGTCCGCTTGGAAGTGGCTCCGAACTAGGGTAACCAGTTAGCTGCGTTAGGTGCAGATTTGGCCTGGATGCTTTTGTCTCGTTACAGCCCAGTAGTCAATTAAGGACGAGCGGGGAGACGTTCGGGTCTCAGCTTTACCGACGGAATAAACAACGATATTGAGTATCACAGAAAGAAAGCATCTATTAACATACAGCAAAACATCAAGAGCAACGGATCCTGCTTCCGTTAAGCCTTTAACCCAGGGGCGATGAGATCTCTGACACTAAACCCTCAACCCAGGGGCGTTGAGAATTTCCTATCGTGGGATGATGGGTCTCGTCCGGTATTGAGGTCCTTAACGAGCCGGACCAGAAAGGGCATCCCCGAACTCAATCTCTGCCTTCCTTTCGCAGGACGATGAGCGGCACCGACAGACTTTTCCCCCAGCCTTTTTATACTCTACTTATTTACCGTTACATCGAGCTTCTTCCGCCTAATTATCCTAATCTATCAATTAACAGTTCCTTTGTGTTCCCTTCTTAGAAGGTGTCTCGCCTGGCGCCCCTGAGGGTGTGTTTTAGCAAGGAGCCTCTCTGGCTGACCGGTTGGGATAACAGGAAACGATACGTCTAAGGGCATCCTAAGGGCATTAGGTTTAACGAGTCGTTAACGCAAGGTGCAAACCGTGCATTTCATGTCTTTGTACCTGGTGTTCTTTATCTTAAGGGCCCAGCCTTCCTCTGCCTCAGCTCCTGAGGCTGAATCCTGCAGCTCTAAAGTTCAGAGGATCTGCATAACCTCTGGGGCAAGTTGGGGTCAGGGTCACTACCAGAAAAGCATTCTCAATTCGGATAAATTATTGTTATTATTAATAATAATAATTGTAATAGTTAATTGTACACTGCGTGTCAAGAACGTTCTGGATGCCGCTATAGATACAAGGTAATCAGGTCAGACACAATCTCTGTCCCATTTGGGGCCCACAATCTACATAGGAGAGATGATATGTACTGAATCCTCATGTTACAGATAAGAAAACTGAGGCACAGTGAAGTGTCTTATCCAAGCTCATGCAGCAGGCAAATAGCAGGTCCTCCAACTCCCAGGCCCGTGCTCTTTCTAGTAGGCCATGCTGTTCCTCAAATTCAGTTTACTTCCACAAAAATGACATGCTGCAGCCATTTAAAACACTTTTTACACATGAGGAAACTGAAGCCCAGTAAAATGACTTTCCCAAGGTCACACAGCAAGTGAGTAGTGGACATGGGGTTAGATTGCAGGTCCTCTGACTCTCTGGCCCATGTTCTTATATGTCTGTATCTGGCATTATTGAGTGTCATGGGTGGCTTCCACCAGCAAGTCTTCCATGATTAATTCACAGAATCTCAGTTGCATGAGAACAAATCCACCCTTAGCACTTGTTCACTTCAATCCTATCCTCAGCATTCTTGTACATGTTTAGGTTTTCATGTATTTTCATATTATCAATCAATGATGTTTATTGAGTGCTAACCGTGTGCGGAACACTGCACTAAGCACTTGAGGGACCTTAGTACAACAGAGTTGGTAGACACATTCCCTGCCCGCAAGGAGCTTGCAGTCTAGAGGCAAAGACAGGCATTAATAAATAAATTATGCATATGTACATAAGTGCTGTGCTGAGATGGGGGGGGGATATCAACCTCTTAAAGGGTACAGATCCAATTGCAAGGGCAATACAGAAGTGAGGAAGGGAGTAGGGGAAATGAGCATTCAGTTGGGGAATTCCTCTTGGAGAAGGTGTGATTTTAATTAAGGTGGAGAGAGTGGTGACTTTCATTCATTCAATCATATTTATTGAGCGCTTACTGTGTGCAAAGCACTGTACTAAGTGCTGGGGAGAGTACAATATAATAGACATTCCCTGTCCACAACGAGCTTATAGTCTAGAGGACATGAAGGGGGAGGGAGTTGCAAGTCCTTGCTGACCTTCTTGCCACCTGTCTCTCCCCATGTTAGTGGATACTTCACTCTGCTGACCAGATCAGGTTTCTACAAAACCGTTCCATCCATGCTTCTCATAATAAACAAAAGGCATAGTCCTTGCCTTCATGGAGTTTAAAATTGAAGGAGGAAGATATACAGACACATCACTAAACAACAATGGGAAAATGAGTAGAATACAGATAGAGAAGCAGCATGGCCTAGTGGAAAAAGCACAATTCTGGGTGTCAGAGGACCTGGGTTCTAATCCTGGCTTTGCCATTTGCTTGCTATGTGACCTTGGGCAAGTCACTTAACTTCCTCTAAATTGTAAGCTTCTTGTGGGCAGGGAATGTGTCTGTTTATTGTTATATTGTACTCTCCCAAGCACTTAGTACAGTGTTCTGCACATGGTAAACACTCAGTACATACAAATGACTAACTGTGCCTCAGTTTCCTTATCTGTAAAATGGGGATTCAATACCTGTTCCCCCTTCTACTTAAACTGTGAACCCCATCTTGGAAAGTGGCCGTGTCTTGCCAGATTTACTTGTATCTGCTTCAACACTTAGAACAGTGCTTGGCACATAGTAAACCTTTAAAAAATATTATCATCATCATCATTATTATACAAATGAAAAAAATAAGCAAATAAACAGATGAACACATGAGAGCTAAGGTTGCTGATGGAGTGACAAGACCAGAAAAATGGGAATTAGAGAATATTAATAGAGTTAATTGGTTCATGTGAAAAACCCAAATGGATCATTCATGCACCAAAGTGAATTTTTGGATCACATAAGCAGGATGAGCCATCTAGAGAGAGATTGTCAATCAGATGATTTCTCAGTCCCCACTTTACTTTGGCTATGGGACTCCAGTCATCATTCAATCACTCAATCAAGCGTATTTATTGAGTGCTTACTGCGGGCAGAGCACTTTACTAAGTACTTGGGAAAGTTCAACACAACAATGTAACAGACACATTCAAGTGGGAATTTGAAAATGCCAAGGGTGTTGCACTTCATGGTTGATGAACTAAAACATTGGAGCCCCTGGTAGTCATCAAAAAACTATAAAGCAACAATGGAAGACAACCAACACTGGAGGGCATCCATATCAGGGTACATCTTCTGCCCCTTCTGGCAATCTAGAATGACCAGATTTTCTTGAGCTCAAAGTGGAACGAAGAGGAAGGCTTCCAGGGAGCTGGGCCAATGATTCAATATATATGTGGAAAAGAGGGAAAAAAGAATACATTCCCTGTCCCACATGAAGCTCACAGCCTTGCAGTAGGATTTAATCCCTATTTTACAGATGAGGAAACTGAGGCAAAGAGAAATGAAGTGATTTTTCCCAAGATCACACAGCAGGCAAGTTTGGACTCCATTCTTGCAGTCAGGAGAAGCAGCATGGCCTAATGGAAAGAGCACGGGCTTGGGAGTCAGAGAACCTGGGATCTAATCCCGGCTCCACCACTCGCCTTCTGTGTGACCTTGGGCAAGTCACTTCACTTCTCCGTGCCCGTTTCCTCATCTGTAAAATAGAGATTCAAAAACATGTTCTCCCTCCCATTTAGATTGTGAGCCCCATGTGGGACAGGGACTGTGTCCTATCTGATTGACCTGTATCTACCCCAGAATGTAGAACAGTGCTTGATACATAGTAAGCGCTTAACAAATACTGTCAAAAAAAGGGAGGCGGATCTGGGATTCAAAGCTAGGTCTTTTGACTCCCTGGCCTTTGCTTTTTTTACTAGGTCACACTGCTTCTCCTGAATACAAGAATAAAGTCCATCTATCTGATTACCCAATCTAGGGGTGGCTGCACATGGCAAGGTAGGGATCTGAGTGAAGGTGCTCCATCGAAGGGCAGGTTGGCATTGGTCTCCTCCCTTACAAAGCTATCAAAGCAGTGTGGACAAATGTGTGAATCCAGCCATACCCTAGTTTAGTACTTCTCCCTACCGACCCTCATCCACTTTGAACTCCTGTGACAATATAGCCCTTTGCAGACTGTGTCATTATATAGTATGTCTTCTAATTAAGCACAGTGTAATAATAATAATGGTATTTGTTAAGTGCTTACTATGTGCCAAGCACTGTTCTGAGCACCAGGATAGATACAAGGTTATCAGCTTGTCCCACGTGGGGTTTACAGTCTTAATCCCCATTTTATAGATGAGGTAACTGAGGCACAGAGAAGTTAAGTGACTTGACCAAAGTCACGCAGCTGAGAAGTGGCAGAGCCAGGACTAGAACCCATAGCCATTGCCATTGTTCTTGTCTGTCCGTCTCCCCCGATTAGACTGTAAGCCCGTCAAACGGCAGGGACCGTCTCTATCTGTTGCCGACTTGTTCATCCCAAGCGCTTAGTACAGTGCTCTGCACATAGTAAGTGCTCAATAAATACTATTGAATGAATGAACCTCTGACTCCCAAGCCCGGGTTCTTTCCAGTAAGCCACACTGCTTCCCTACAGTGAACCAGTGTTAGCTTTATAATGGTTCTGAATTTTATCCTTTTTTGTTTTGTTTTCGGTTCTAGGAGATTACAATATATAGTGTTTCATTGTGTATTGGTTACCACCCTCAGCTGCCTTTCACTGACAACGGGAGGAATATGAGCTCTGTACATGCACAGAATATAGACCAGGACAGAGCTGTAAGTTTTACAAAAGTGTTTTTTTTTTTTTTATAACAGTGGTAAATAATCATTTGGTAGTTGACAGGAAGCTGAACAGTATCTTGATGTGAAAATTGTACAGTAATATTTTTAGACACCTTGTCAAATTACCGATTTTTATGATAGGCCCATTTCAGGCAAGTATAACAGCCTGTCTGCACTGTAAGACAGAAGCTGAGTGATTCATTCCAAAGGAGTTAAATAGGTAGATAAAGATGAAAATAAGGTGGAGCTAAAGCACATTAAAGTATATTTTTCTTAAATTAATCCAAGGGTGATTTAGACGTATAATTAATGAGTAAGTAGACTACAATTTTACCATACTGTTGTGCAGTTAACTTCAATCAATAGCATATATTTATCACAAATATGAGTTTGATTCTGATAATGGCCAGGATTTCATGGGACAAATCAGTATCAGCGCATACTAAGCATCTAATATAGGCAGAGCTCTTTACTCGGCACGAGGGCAATATAACAAAGAAATAAATGATGCAATCCCTCCATTGGAAGAGCTGAAAATCTAATGTGGATCAGCAAATTGAAAGATTGTCATGGAAATTCCATGTGTCTCAAGAGCCATTAGGGCATTATTATACATTAGTCTGCTGTATATATAGATGTAGAATCCTACCAATAGATTTATCTTCAAAAATTAGAGATAATCCACACTGTCTGGATAGTCTGAGTGTGACTAAAATGAATGATGCTGCTCGGTGTGCACATGGAAAGATTGTTCCTCACCGAACCATCTTTTTTTCTCAGTAAAGAGATAGTATCTTTTTTTTTTTTTGAGCCTGCCACTTGGTATCCAAATCGATGAGAACCTTTTGCTTAAAGTGAACAGCCCACTCCCAATTGTTACTAGCCAGACGAGTCTATCTGCTAAGGTGGTCTCCCAACAGTCCATTGTTTGGGACTGTCTTTCATTGGGACTTAAAATGTTTTATTTTGCCTTGACTGTGTTCCCTTCCATTCTCCTCACTTATGCTGCCCAGCAGAGCTGTGTTGTGAGCACTGTTTTCATGCTGCGAATTGGCTATGTTCTAGGACCTAGCTGCTCATAATATCATTTATTCAATCGTATTTATTGAGTGCTGACTGGGTGCAGAGCACTGTACTAAGTGCTTGGGAGAGTATACTCTAACAACAGACATATTCCCTGTATGCTGCCATTTGATTCTGAGAATGATTTGTAGCTGACCCCGCTGAAACTGCTCAAGAGAGAAGCAGCGTGGCTCAGTGGAAAGAGCATGGGCTTGGGAGTCAGAGGTCATGGGTTCGAATCCCAGATCTGCCACTTGTCAGCTGTGTGACTGTGGGCAAGTCACTTAATTTCTCTGTGCCTCAGTTACCTCATCTGTAAAATGGGGATTAAGACTGTGAGCCTCATGAGGGACAACCTGATTACCCTGTATCTACCCCAGTGCTTAGAACAGTGCTCTGGACATAGTAAGTGCTTAACAAATACCAACATTATTATATGTGTCTTTTATACTAGGTCCGACTGTCACAATATATAGGAGAATGGACTACACAATAGCCTTACAAACCTTCAGTTTCGTTTGAAGTTTGACGCTCTTTGGTCACCAGGCACCATCTTGCAATCTGACAAAAGCCATGCTGGTCTTTTTTATTCTGTTTTCTACCTCTTTGCATATTGAGGGACAGGGAATTGCCTAGGTAAGATCATTTCCATGTTGTTGATGAAACCTTTGGTGTGTGTAGGATTTCCTGAGTGTAGTTTGGAACATGACTTTGGTTGTCTTTAACAAAGTGATTTCTAATTCACATGTCTTCCCCTGTATGTGCCTCTAAAACATATTCATGTGCAAATGATAGCGTCTTCCATTGTGAACGATGGACATGTTTGGGTTCTGAGACTTCAGGAACCAAGGAACTGAGTGCAATAATTCATTACAGTGCTAATGGTTTGCTCAGTGCATCTCTCTCTCTCTCCCTTTCTCTCTCTTTCTTTCTCTCTTGCTCTCTCCTCTCTCGTTCTCCCTCTCTCTGCCATACACGCCCCTCCCCCCTCCTCCCTTCCCACCCCCACCTCTCTTGTTCCTGCTGGTAAACAGAGTTCAGTGAGCAAGTAGGTGGGTGGGGCTGCCACACATTATAAAATGTATGCATATATATTTTTACATGAAGGGCACATTTATGGCCAAAGTGACTGCTGCATAGGGTTGATGCTGTGCTGTAATGTCATGACCCATGAGGTGGTTGCCTTGGTAGCCACTACAGGTCATTGCTGCTCACGTTGGCCAGCTATTTTTCAGGCTACTGGTAATGATGTGAGTAATCTTTGTAAAGCTACTCATCAACGAGGCCTGAATACCTACTATTTTCCCAGTGGATCCAAAGTGTCTCCTGACACCAGCTCCCAAATCTCTTTTAGCATCTTCAAGCCTGAGAGCCTAGAATAAGTTGACTTGAACTGGACCTTCTGACACAGCCTTGTTTCACTCAGAAGATGATAGGGAAAGAGTTCAGACAGAGCACATGCAGCTGTGACTACTAACTATGTCATTTGGTGTAGCCTAAGGATAGAAGGTCATAGGTTCTAATTCTGGCTCTGCCACTTGTCTGCTGTGTGACCTTGAGCAAGTCACTTCACTTCTCTCTGCCTCAGTTATCTCATCTGAAAATGGGGATCAAGACTGTGAGCCCCACGTGGGACAGGGACTGTGTCCAATGTGATTTGCTTGTATCCACCCCAGTGTTTAGTACAGTGCCTGGCACATAGTAAGTGCTTAACAAATATGATAATAATTATCAATTTCAGCATAATGCTGGATCTCTTCTGCTTTAGTAGTTCACCACTATTTCTGCATGCTTTCATATGTTTCCTTTTTGTTTGAATCATGAAGAGTTGTAAGGTGTTGTTTTTTATGGTATTTGTTAAGTGCTTACTATGTGCCAGGCACAGTACTAAGCACTAAAATTGATACATGATAATCAGGTTGGACATAGTCCATGTCTCACATAAGGTTCACAGTCTTAACCCCCATTTTACAGATGAGGTAACTGAGGCACAGATAAGCTAAGTGACTTGGCCAAGGTCACAGAGCAGACAAGTGACAGAGTTGGAATTAGAACCCAGGTCCCTCTGACTCCCAGGCCCATGCTCTAGCCACTTGGATTAATCGTTTGTCTTTATTGAGTGCTTACTGTGTGCAGAACACTGTACTAAGCGCTTGGGAGAGTACAATATAACAGAATTAGCAGACATTCCCTGCCCATAACAAGCTTATAGTCTAGAGAGGGAGATAGACATTAATATGAATAAAATACATTTCTGGCTTTGCTCCAAGTAGGTTTTTTTATTTTAAAATCTCTGTGTCATTTTCATCAAAAATTTTCTGGTGGTGTCTTCTTGCCACAGGTTTGATGACTACCTGATAGAGACTCAGAAAGGGGCCCCATGCACTGTTTATGTTGTTACTTCTGTCAAAGGGTTGTTGTTCCAGTAAGGCTGCTAGGATATTGTCACAGAGTTCATTCATTTAATCATATTTATTGAGCACTTACTGTGTGTAAACTAATTAATCAATCATTCATATTGAGTGCTTACTGTGTACTAAGCGCTTGGGAGAGTACAATATAACAATAAACAAATTCCCTGCCCACAATGAGCTTGTGGTGGTTTTTTCTAATTTTTCAGCCGCTTGATAACCTTCTTGATTAGTTTCATGGCATTTTAAAATTAATTGGTAGTATTACTGCCTTGAGTTTGGTCAGTCCAGCAGTTGGCCCCTTGCATGGCTGTAGTGATCATCCTTTTTCAGATCGTGCTAATGATCTCATCTATGAGATGCCATTGTTTAGACTTCAGGTGCATCCATGATGTCTTTCTCTTATTTGCAAAGCAGAAGATGGTGTTGATTAACAGCTTGATTTTCTCTCAGCACATGTGCAATGTAGACCATCGATAGTCTTTTACCTAACCTGAGAGGGAAATCTGATATGGTTTTTTTTTCCATATTTTGGAAACTTTGCCCACCCGGGCATTGATATCTTCTGTGATAGTGCATCTGATTCTGGAGGAGATGTATAAAATATCTCTTTTTCACCATTGTTATTTGTCATCACTGAGGCATATACACTGATGTATCTAATGATGTGTCTAAAGCACATTGGCTTTAGAGGCAGACAGAGGGTCATCAGTAGGTCACTTAGGCCTCTGAGCAGATTTAGGAGTCTTGAGACTAAGGACTGTCTGATTGCAAATCCAATAGCTGAGTGATGTCACTCTGAAGAGGAATTAAGGACCGTCTAATTGCAAATCCAATACATGAGTGATGTCACTTTGAATAGAGGAGGCCTCTCCAGAAGAAGGTGGACCAAGCAAGTACCTCAGTGATCTGTCCTTCATCAAGGTAGTCTAATTTTGTCCAATGCTGTGATGGCCAGCTTACAAGCAACAAGAGACATTCTTCGTTGGGGATGATTGACATAGCTGTCAAGGGAAATCCTCACATGTCAAACCATCTAGTTATTTTTTTCTATTCATTGGCTTTCTATGTATTATTGCAGTGCAAAAGTAAAATTTAAAAGCAGTGAAGCTGTTTCTCAGCTTTTTGAGGCAGGACATCTTTACAAGCTCTTCCTGTATTTGGGGTGAGTAGTGACATTCCTAAAGAGAGCTGCTCAGACAACCAGGGTGTCATCAAATGTCACTGCTACATCATCAGGAACAGCCAAAGGACCAGTGTCTTGGGTGTCCCGTTGGCAGATGACTTTTGTGGGGGTGTATTCCACCAGCATCAGAGAAGCAGCGTGACCTAGTGGAAGGAGCACGGTCCTGAGAGCTAGAGGACTTGGGTTCTACTCCCGGCTCTGCCTCTTGTCTGCTGTGTGACCTTGGGCAAGTCATTTAAATTTTTTTATGGTATTTGTTAAGCACTTATTATGTGCCAGGCCCTATACTAAGAGCTGGGGGTAGATACAAGATCATCAAGTTGGACACCATCCATGTACCACATGAGGCTCACAGTCTTAATCTCCCATTTTACATCTGAGGGAACTGAGGCCCAGAGAAATTGTGACTTGCCCAAGGTCACACAGCAGACAGCATTGGATCTGGGATTAGAACCCAGTCCTTCTGACTCTTAAACCCATGCTCCATCCACTAGGCAATACTGCTTCTTTTTCTCTGAGCCTAAATTACCTAATCCGTAAAATGGGGATTAAGACTGTAACCTCTTTGTGGGCAGGGAATGGGTCTGTTTATTGTTATACTGTACTCTCCCAAAGGTTTAGTATAGTGGTCTGCACACAGTAAGCACTCAATAAATCCGAATGAATGAATGAATGAAGACTGTGAGCTCTATGTGGAACAGGGACTGTGTCCAACGTGATTATCCTATATCTATCCCAGCGCTTAGTACAGTGCCTGGCACATAGTCAATGTTTAGCAAATACCATTTTAAAAAAATAATCAGGGACTGCTTGAAATGCTTGAGTTGCTTTTCCAGGAATGATGATGACTTGCCCTAAGCAATTTGTACTCTCTCACTCAGTTCCCCTGTAACCAGAAGTATGCATCACTAGTTATAGGAGTGCACCTTTGGCCATGGAACAGAATAATAATAATGGTATTTGTTAAGTGCTTACTATGTGCCAAGCACTCTTCTAAGCGCTGATAGTACTGGACATCCTCTGCAGCAGCAGATTCTGCTAGGCCCTCATGATGACATTGTCGAGGATGCCGTAAAAGCCATGGGGTCTTGTTATTCTTATCAAAGGGATAACTATATACAGGTGATTGGGTGAGCTTGCAAATCTTGGCTCTAAACTGGCCTGTAAGTGGCTGGAAAGATGATTATCTGAAAAACAAAAGGAGCTCTGATGGGGTAATACCTGGGGGAAGGCAGGAAAATGTTAGGAGTATCTGATACTGCTGGAGTATGTTTTGTCATAATTCAGCATGGTAGGATTCACAAGCACTAGATTGAGTTAGTGGAGCAAGGCTGTAATACAAAATCTGCCTCACTGGCTTCTTCAATCCAATTTAGCCCCCAATTATATTTAATTTCTTACATTTTATGGGGTCATACCTACCTCTTACCTTCTAGGGATCCCACGAGAATGAATGAGGCATTTTGAGTTGATAGAAGTAAAATGTACGATAAATGTGTAGCATAATAATGATATTGACTTAGTGCACAGGGCAGATTTTTCTAATGAAAATTTTATAGTTGAAAGTTTTGGCTGGATATCAAATCTGACCAAGACAAAACCTCTTGGTAAGTGTTAAGATACTGTAAGTAGGAGGTTCACTGTGAGGACAGGATTATCAAACTGTTATCTGGTTATCCTAGCCCATCCACCTAACACAACATTTTGGATGGATTTTTCCTCCACTTTACCCTGTCTCTCCATCATTCTGTCCCTTGGTTGTTCTCTAGAGAGGCAGGCTAGGAGGAAAGTGTCTGGTGGGAGTCAGTCAGTCAATCGTATTTATTGAGTGCTTTCTGTGTGCAGAGCACTTTACTCAGTACTTGGGAGAGTACAATATAACAGACACAGTCTCTGCCCACAACGAGCTTACAGTCTAGAGGGGGAGAACCAAAACCCCCATAGTTCTATCCAGAATGACCTCTCTCCAAATCCCCCCCAAACTCCATACTTCTTTGAAGTCTGCTGCCTTTAAAAGCTAAGCTCCCCCATCCTTTTCAGGGTAGGGGAGAGAGAGGAGGGATTTTAAGGAACAGCAGTCTTGCCCTGGCTCACATCTATTATGGTTTTTCCAGAAAAGAACCTTTGTTAGAAGGAGCAAAGATTGACAGTGTAACATATCAATGCAGGGCTAATATGCAGACTTTTTATTATTATTATTATGGTATTTGTTAAGCGCTTACTATGTGCCAATCACTATTTTAAGCACTGGAGTAAATACAAGGTAATCAGGGTGGACACAGTCCCTGTCCCACATGGGGCTCCCAGTCTTAATCCCCATTTTACAGATGAGGGAATTGAGACACAGAGAAGTGAAGTGACTTGCCCAAGGTCACACAGCAGACAAGTGGCAGAGCTGTGATTAGAACCCATGTCCTCTGACTCCCAAGCCCGTGCTCTTGCCATTAAGCCACACTGCTTGGCAGTTCCATTATTCTTGGTAGTAAGAGTAGAATGCTGCTAACTACTTCTACAACTTGGTGCACTCTACTAGCAGCTTGTAAACTACAGAATAACAAAGTGACCCACAAAGAGCTTATATTCTACCGAGGCACACAGCTGGAGTTGTCAGAAATAAATTGAACAGGTTTATATACACAAGTGCTAAGGAGAGTGTGAATAAATTCAGAAAGTGGAAGCTCAGAGTGTTGGGAAATATTTCAAAAAAGTATCTGCAAGGCCATAAATATGGTCATGGATGGACAATTCTCGGTGATTTCTAAAACTGCAAAAATAAAGGGAGCGTTTGCTCTGGAAATAGCCTTAGCCTATTTCTACAGTTACACCATGTGTTGGTGCCAAGATAATCAATCAACAAGTCTGTGACTCTAGTGGAATAGCTGGAGTCCCCTTTCCCCTTAGCTTCAAGGCTCTTCATCAGCTTTCCCCATTTTTCATATGGAGTTTCCTTACACACTACTTCCCAGTTCACACTCTTCATTCCTTCCAAGCTCACCCCCTAATCATTTTGACCTGCCTCTATCCCTTTGCCTATGCTGTCCTTCCGGCCTGCAATTCACTTTCCCTCAAAGTCTACCAGCCCTCACCCTGCTCCCCTCTCCCCCCAAAAAAGCATGCCTAAAATTTTACCTTTTCAAACAAGCTTTCCCAACTAATTTACCAAAACTCTTGAATTGTATCAACTCAACAGGTGCCAACCGAGGGAGACCATTCTGATACGCTTGACTTAACAGTGCTTGGTTCTACCATGTATGGGAAAGTGTAGCCATAGTCTCCTGTATCTCTAGTTCTTCAGAGGGTATAAGCACTTTAATCACTGGTTCTTAGGGGGAGTCACCGTCCCCCCTGCCATCTCTGTTTCTCCACTTTTTTCTCCCTGCGTCTCCCCCCTTCAGGGATGGTGGTCCCCCTTATTCCTCTAAATCTTCATAGACAGCCAGCCCCATGAATTACTCTCTTTGGGCAGAGGCAGTCTTACTGGCTCTCCTGAAAAATGTAAGCTTTCTTTCCCATCTCTCTTTGGAGGACGGACCCCCACTCCAGGACTTCTAATCGCTGCTACCCAATGACTCTTCCTCTCGCCGAGCTTTGGATTTGTGGAGAGGAAATGCCTTGTATGTGTGTTTTCCTTTGCAGGAACGGGCCTCCTCCTTCCTTGATGTCATCTGTCCTTAGATGGCAGTTCTTTTCTTATCTCTCACTTCTTGAGGAAAGGGTATTCCTTCCCACATTTTTGTCTTTTCCTCCTGACTGCTAGAGAGGAGCTGCCATACACTATGACCTTCCACTGTCATGGAAGTTGACAGATGACATTCCTTTGCCCTTGGTAGTGGAACTGAGCTGACCATCTGGTCATCACTAGCCAAAATCACTTCCTCTCAAAGTATCACTTGTGTTTCTCCTTTTATGTTTTCTCCTTTTTTTTTTCCTCCAGGGGAGTAATCCTGACCCTCTTCTCTGCTCCTAGCCCTAAACTTTCCTGTCCTAAACATTCTCCCCACTTGGTCTGTGCCCGCCCCCTCTAGGCTCTTTCTCCGTTTTAAGAACTCCAGTGCTGCTGGGGCCTCGTTGCTCCGGCCATTACTGTGGGCGAAGGTCTCCACCCCGCAAACTGCAAAGCCAGGGAGGCTGGGACTGGGTGGGGGAAGGAGGGGGCTCCTTCATTGACTAAGGTCTCCTGATAATAATAATTGTGGTATTAAGCGCTTACTGTGTGCCAAGCGCTGGGGGTAGATACAAGCAAATCGGGCTGGACATAGTTCCTGTCCCAGATGGGGCTCACAGTCTCAGTCCCCACTTTACAGATGAGGGAACTGAGGCCCAGAGGAAGTGAAGTTACTTGCCTAGGTCACACAGCATACAAGTGGCAAAATCGGGATTAGAACCCACGACCTTCTGACTCCCAGGACCATGCTCTATCCACTACGCAGGCTGCTTCTCATGCTGCGCCCTGAAGCTTGCTCCTCACTGGAAAGAGACTGAGAGGTAGGGGGAGAAAGAAGAATGGATAATATTTCCCTCTTTTCCCGAGTTTTAGTGACATTCCGCAGTGGGGCGGCACCCTAATGAATTAAAACCACAAAGTGTGAGCCTCTCGAGAGGCAGGATCTGTGGCTAATTCCCTCCTTGTATTCGCTATCCCAATACTTAGTACAATGCTTTGCACACAGTAAGCGCTCAATAAATATCACTACTACAAACACATATCTGGACAAGCAGATACACCCAAGCAAGTATCACTTCTAAATGTCGTAAACATCAAACATAATATTCCCCTTTCTACTGTCAATTTACTGATCTTTCTCAACCATGGAATCAACAAGATTCTTCCCGAGATGAAGAGCTAGGGGCGGGCAGTGATGAATACCAATGATTAGCGCCTAATTGTGTTGATTTACCGCCCCCACCCATTAGCACCTATTGGTGTTAATCACTTCTTCTTCAAATGCGGTCGCGTGATTTCCGACCCAAGAGACTCCATGGATACACCCTCTTCAGAACGCCCCATCTTCTGTCATAAAGTCGTTCTGGTATGTGTATTCATAGAGTTTTCTTGGAAGAGATACTGAAGAAGTTTACCATTGCCTTCTTCAGCGCAGTACAAACTTGAGTTTCTGCCGTTAACAATAATAATAATAATGGTATTTGTTAAGCACTTACTATATGCCAAGCACTGTTCTAAACGCTGGGGTAGATACAAGTAATCAGGTTGTCTCACGTGGGGCTCTCTGTCTTAATCCCCAATTTACAGATGAGGTAACTGAGGCACAGAGAAGTAAAGTGACTTGCCCACAGCAGACAAGTGGAGGCCTTTGATCAACGTTTTGAACATTTGATCAACCGCCTTTGACTCTTTCCCATGGCATTGCTGCCCAGCATAGGTGAATCGACTTTGTTAGTCACTTACCAGGCCCCAATTTTAAGGGGACGCCGACACAGCCATTTTGAGAAAAATATCATCTTCATGATGCCCCAGCCAACAGCTAGGTTGGCAAGGTGAAGAGGTGGCAGGATCATTATTATTATTATTACTTTTATTATTATTTTGCGGGGGGAGGGGGTTGTTAACCCTTTGAGCCCCTGCATTAATCTGGCCCTGTAGACATGTGACCTACTATTCCAGTTTGTGTTGTCAGTCTGTGGTGCTAGTTAACTAGGTTGAGTTTGTGTGTTGGACTACATCAGTCAGTAGAGCATGAGACTCTTAATCTCAGGGTCGTAGGTTCGAGTCCCACGTTAAGTGATTCTCCCTCCAGACTGTAAACTTGTTATGGGCAGGGAGAGGGTCTGCTGTTGTAATGTACTTTCCTAAGCTCTTAGAACAGTGCTCTTCACATAAGTGCTCAATAAACACCACTGATTGATAGCAGTGCCACAGCTCAGGATAGAGCCGGTTAGTTGATTTGGAAATGATTCTGGGAGTGTTTTCAGTAGGTATCTTCTTTATGTTCCTCAAAAGCCAGTGAACATGAAATGTTGATGTCCTTAACCTTTTGCACCAGGCTCAATTCTAGTTCTCAACTGTTCCATTACTAAACCCAAAAGATATCCTAAAATTCTGAAGAACACTATATAATGTGCTAGTTCAGTTGAGCAGAACACACCAAAGACAGGTGCCAAACACTACTTCTGTTTAAAAACTGTGCTTTGCCCCTACAGGTAAAGATTGTTAGGTTGCTGCCACTAACGACCCTCTCTCCAGTGCCAGAAAGGGCCAATGCCACAGCTCACTGGGAATTTTCATATGGTAATTTCAAAATTTCACTCTCTCCAAATTGCTCATCACCCCCCCCAAAATAAAAAGGGGGCTACCATTTCCTCAGGGTTCGACTGAAAGATGACTAGGTGGTAGAAAAGAGGTAAGAAACAGAACACTTGTCAGCTGTGTGACTGTGGGCAAGTCACTTCATTTCTCTATGCCTCAGTTACCTCATCTGTAAAATGGGGATTAAGACTGTAAGCCGCAGGTGGGACAAACTGATTACCCTGTATTTACCCCAGCGCTTAGAACAGTGCTCTGCACATAGTAAGCGCTTAACAAATATCAACATTGTTATTGTTATTTGGAAGCCAAGGGAATTCATACAGCATCTTTTACTTGCAAACAGTGCCAGAATCCCTGAATTTTCAAGCTAGCTAAATATTCCACACACACACACACACACAAAAAACCCTCTTTTCTCATAGGTTTCCACCTAGTTTTTCAGTCAAAAGACTTTGTAAAATTGTTTGGGGAAAAAAAAAATCCTCTGAATTACTTAGAGATTTTTCATTCAGGTAAAATGATGTTGTTTTGTAACTAAGGTGTTTTGCCATGTGAGATTTTTGTTTTCTCAGTACCAGCCTCTCAAATGCAGATTTTTTTTTGAAATCTTGTTCTGCAGCTTGCCCTTATTAAAAAATAATCACATTCTACATTCTCCTGAGATCTATCCCTTAGATGTTTTAATACCTCAAATGTCTTTAGAATGTCACATTTGTGCTAAGAGAAGAAATAATCTTGAGAAATTTGGCAGGCCTATTCAGCACTTCCCTGTAGAAGCAGCCTGATCTAGAGCAAAGTACACTGAATGTAAGATTTGGGTACTAACCTTACCTCTGCCAGAGAGTACTCTATAACCTTGGACAAATCACTTCACCTTTCTATACTGTGGCTTTCCCATCCATAAATTAAGGACCTAAACACTGATCTAGTTACCCTACAGGGATAGAGTGAAGGTAAAATGAGTTGATACATGGACATTATTTTTAGTTTTTCAAAAAGCTTTAACTATTATGAATGTATATTTGAGTGGTCTTTTAAATATGATGGACTATCCCCTTAAAATTGGGCCACATTAATATTCCATAAAGCATGTGGCATAAAAACAGTGGATGGATGGATAGTAAAACTCCCTGCCCCCAGTTTGTGACATTCCGTATAAAAAGAATTCAGAATTCTCAGTGCTGTTCTCTCAGAATGGATGACTCCCAGAATGAATGACTCCCAGATTTTGCATTTCATGAGCTTAGCTTAATGGAAATAAATGATTATCTTTCAGTCAAAAATAGATTAGAATAATGACTGGCACCATAATGAATTAAAATGGGACTTTAATTTTATCTTCTCTTACAGGAAAGCATTTTGAAAGTCCTATTTTTTTATCAATTAACAACTTGTATTTATTGATTCAATGGTATTTATTGAGCACTTGTGTGCAGAGCACTGTACTAAGCACTTGGAAATGAGAGTTCAGCAATAAAGAGAGACAATCCCAGCCCACATCGGCTTACAGTCTACTGAGTGTCTACTGTGTGCAGGGCTCTACATTAATCAAATCAGAGAGTGTGCATTAATGTTATAAGAGATGATCCCTGCCCTCAAGGATTGTGGAGTATCTATACCCATTTTGTATATGAAAAAACCAAGAGACATTAATTCCAGTACAGTGCAGAGCACTGTACTAAGCATATGGGGAGTACAATAGAGTAAGTAGATGTGACCCCTTCTCTCGAGGAGCTTACAGTTTATCAGGGGAGACTCATTAAAATGTTTGGGTGCATAATAAAATTAATAAACCCATTAAATCGTGGTTGCATCCAAGATTTCTGTCTCTTATTCATTAAGTGAAAAAACTATTGGTTATTAGAAGATGATGTCTGACATATTCGCTTAACAGGAGTAGGCTATTGTTATTTATTTTACCAATCCTGGGTTGTCCAGTGATTTTACTCTGTGTCACTGCCCACACATGAATTGAAATCTCCTATGAGAGACAAATTCTCAGATTTGGTACTGCTGTGGTGGTTCTGTTCAATTCCTTAAAGAATCTCTCTTTTTTTCTCATTAGTATCAGTAATGCTGGGGTCATATACACTGATGGTGTCCTAACACTACTGTTTTAGTGGTAGATATAGGATCATTAGATGCTTAATCTGAGCAGATTAAGAAGGCATGCAACAAGCATTTGGTTGATTTCTGAATGAACATTTTCAAGTCTAATGATAATTATTAGATAGAGAAGCAGCGTGGCTCAGTGGAAAGAGCACGGGCTTTGGAGTCAGAGGTCGTGGGTTCAAATCCTGGCTCGGTCATTTGTCAGCTGTGTGACTTTGGGCAAGTCACTTAACTTCTCGGTGCCTCAGTTACCTCATCTGTAAAATGGGGATGAAGACTGTGAGCCCCACATGGGACAACCTGATTCCCCTGTGTCTACCCCAGCGCTTAGAACAGTGCTCGGCACATAGTAAGCGCTTAACAAATACCAACATTATTATAATGATAATTATGGTTTTTAAGTGCTTACTATGTGCCAAACACTGTATTAAGTGCTGGGAGAGATACAAGATAATCAGGTCAGACACAGTCTCTGACTCACATGAGGCTCACATTCTAAGTAGGAGGGATAATAGTTATTAAATCCCCACTTTACAGATGAGGGAACTGAAACACTGAGAAGCAAAGTGGCTTGCCTGAGATCATAGAGTAGACAAGTGGTGGAATTGGGATTAGAATCCAAGTCCTCTAACTCCCAGGCCCATGCTCTTTCCACTAGGCTATGTTGCTTCTCCAGATCTAGGCTTCAGAGAAAGAAGACTTCACCTTAAAAAGGAGAATTCTAATTCTGTGAAGTATCATCCATTAGGAAGTATTTTTGTCTCAGTATCTGGCTAGCTCACATGCAGTGTTTAGGTCAATCATATTTATCGAGCAATTACTGTGTGCATAGTACTGTACTAAACCCACGGGGATTACAATAAGTAAATACGATACCTTCCCTCAAGAAGTTTACAGTTTAACAGGGAGACACGTTAAAATAAATTGCAGGTAAAGGAAGAAACCAAATATGATGATGTGTGCATAAGTACTGTGGGAGAGGGGGAGAGAATAGGGTAAGTACCTAAGTGCTAAGGGACTATGGACTCAAGTGCATACGTGATGAATTAGAAAGGAAAATAGGGCAGGGAAATGAGGTATTGGGCAGGGAAGGCTTCTGGGAGGAGAAGGGCTTAGTAAGGCTTTGACAATGGAGAGATTGGAGATCTGTCAGATGTGAAGGGGGAGAGAGTGCCAAGCAGGAAGGAGAGTTTGAGAGCGAAAGAGACAAGAACAAGACATAATGATTAGTTTGGCATTAGAGGAGTGAAGTGTGGGGACTGGGTTGTAGTTTGAGAAGAGAGAGGATAAGTAGCGGAGAGATAGCTGATTGGCTCTTTTAAAGGTGATGGTAAGGAGCTTCCGCTTGCCGTGGAGATAAATGGACAACCATTGGAGGGTTTTGAGGAGCTGGGAGATATGTGCATATACAATTAGGTCTCCTAGAATGTGAGGGTAATGTACCCGACAAATTCATATCAAGGAAAATGCATTTAAAGTATGTGTGGCTTGACCAGCACCACACCCATGGGCACAACTATTTCTCCCAGCATTGTATCATATTCTATCTAAGCTGCTGTGTGTTGTCAGAAGGACCTTCTTTAATTACCTAACATTGTTCTATACAAAATGTGGGGCAAAACATGCATTATGGGAAAATTAAGTGTATTCATATTTGGTTCTTCTACAGTGACCATTTATTAGATTAAAACTTTATGGGTGGTTCATTTTTTAAAGTGTTTCTTTTGTCTTTCCCCACCCATTCTTGGTTCCTCTTCTTATGTCATCTTATCATGTTCAGATGGACAGCCTACTTCCACTATTCAATATAGCTAAGAGGAAGGCTTATTTTCCAAATCAATATCACCTTGTCTTGATGCTGAAAGTTCTTCAAACTGTTCTCTTCAGCAGTTAGTGGAAGAACTCGGTATGGCCAAAATACTCACCTTCTCCCAAGAATCTCCAAATTACTTATACTAAACCCAAAGAATTAGACAAAAATTTTCCTTCCAAAAGATTGTGTGAGTGACCAGCATCCTTAAATTGAAAAACGTTGATCAAGAATTCTCTGAAATTCAACTTGTGCTTTGATATTCCTGTTACTAGCTTTAGCTTGAAAGAGTTTTAGAGCTATCTTATTTTTTAAAACCTTGGGGCCTAATCATTCTTGTATTGCATTCCAATATTACAGGCAGGTGCACTGATGTTCAGAAGCACCTAAATTTTACCATTTCCTACTCTGTCATTGAAAATAGAAATTTATGCTTTAAAGTCAAATTAATAATTTTGAATCTTTCCATGTGGCTGATATTCCTTGATGTAATCAGTATTATTTTTGTTTGTATTTGTACTGTCAGGTTATGACTCACCAGTTATGGTCCCCTAGTGAATTTGTTTGGGTTTGGCTGAAGCAGGCAATATATAGGAACAAATATTCTGCTTCACTTCCCCATTTGGGAAGAGCAGTGCATTCCTAAGTAATAGAGGTGTTCAGACACCCTGGGTTATTGCATAACAATGTTACTGCATCTTCAGCAACTAAGCAAACAATACCTATTTGCATGGACTTTTGACTAAAATACAATATGTAGCACAAATAATGCATAGAGATTCAGACCAAAGAAGTGTGGCCTAGAGAAAAGAGCGTGGGCCTGGGAGTCAGGGGACTGATCTTTGTTCTGACACTTGTCTGCTGTGTGTTCTTGGACAAGTCACTTATCTTCTCTGTGACTAAATTTCCTCAGATGTAAAATTGGGATTGAATACCTGTTCTTCCCCCACCCCATTAGACTGTGAGCCCCATGTGGGTCAGGGACTGTGTCTGATCTGATTGTATTGTATTTACCCTAGTGCTTAGTATAGTTCTTGGCACATAGTAAGTGCTTAGCAAATATCACAATTATTACCAAACTGAAGGTAGATAAGGTAATTGTGGTGTCCAGCCTTCTGTATACTTCTGAGACCTGGACTTAGCACGACTGCCATGTTCAACCGCTGGAGCAGTTTCACCTTAACATCAAGTGGCAAGATAGATCAGGAATAAATCAACCAAAAGTATTTATTGAACTCTTACTGTGTGCAGAGCACTGTACTGAGCACTTGGAAAGGTATGATACAAAAGACTTTGTAGACGCAATCCCTGGCCACACTGAGCATGAACGTTCATTCAATAGTATTTCAATAGTATTTATTGAGTGCTTACTATGTGCAGATCACTGTACTAAGTGCTTGGAATGAACAAGTCAGCACCTAGTGGACAAAGCACAGGTCTTGGAGTCAAAAGGAACTGGGTTCTAATCCAAGATCCATCACCTGTGTGACCTTGAGCAAGTTACTTTACTTCTCTGTGCCTCAGTTACCTCATCTGTAAACTGGGGATTAAGACTGAGTGCCTCATGTGGAACATGGACTCTGTCCAACCTGATTAGCTTGTATCTGTCTCAGGGCTTAGTAAAGTGTCTGGCACAGAGTAAGAACTTAACAAACACCATTAAAAAAAAATGAGGTCTTGGAACACAATCAGACCACCATCACTGAAGCAAAGCATCCCACCTTCATTGATACAGGCATATAAGGAAAATGGATGACAGCAGGACTCTGACTTTTATTTTGAAAGTATTTATTTCAAAAGAGACTGCCCTATAGTGAACTAAAATGGGGTAAATAGGCTGTAGAGAAGAAACAGTTTAAAGACACCATGAAGCAAAACCCAAAATGAGGTGGCATAAAAGAGGAAAGTTGGATGACAAGCACAGAAAGTAATCAGCCTGGCAAACAGAAATCACAAATGGTGCAACTGTTCTGGATCAGAGGCTTCACTATGATCATGACACCAAAAGGGAGAAATGAAAACATTGTCAGGAACTATGGGCAACAAATACAACAGTGCAGCAAGGGGCCGTCTTTATATTTGCAGGATGCTGAAAGGATTGTCAGTCCCACATTGATTTTTATCAGCCACCCCCCGTCCACACTGATGAATTCTCACTGTCAGTGGTCGTCTTCAAATTTGAAGGACAGCTATGCAATAAACCAACATATATAAATACATGCACATATACAAACATATAAGGGAGAATCTGAAATAAACCGTAGAACAAAATCATTAACATTGTCTGCATATTTCAGATTACATGTCCCCCTACTTTAAAGCACTCAATCATCTTGCCCCTCTCCTACCTCACCTCGTTGCTCTCCTACTGCAACCCAGCCCGCACACTTAACTCCTCTAATGCTAACCTTCTCACTGTATCTCATCTATCTCACCATCAACGTCAAACCCGAATCCTGCCTCTGACCCGAAGTACCCTCCCTCTTCATATTTGACAATTAGTTTCCTCACCTTCACAGCCTTATTGAAGGCACATCTCCTCCAAGAGGCTTTCCCTCACTAAGCCCTCCTTTCCTCTTCTCCCACTCCCTTCTGCATGACTTCTCTCTGACTTGCTCTCTTTATTCATCCCCAAGCCTGAGCCCCACAGCACTTGTGTACATATCCATAATTTATGTATATTAATGTCTGTCTCCCCCTCTAGCCTGTAAGATTATTGTGGGCAGAGAATGTCTGTTATAATGTACTCTCAAAAGTGCTTGGTACAGTGCTCTGCATACAGTAAGCACTCAATAATTTCTATTGACTGACTGACCCTACTCTAAGAGGCCTTCCCAGATTGAGCTTCCCCTTTTCCCTCTGCTCCCTCTGGTGCCTCTCTGCCCCCCCACCCTTCACCTCCCCTCTGCTAAGCCCCCTTTCCCCCCTTTCCCTCTGCTCCTCCCCCTTTCCCTTCCCCTCCCTTCAGCACTGTGCTCATTTGCTCATTCGTATATATCTTTATTACCCTATTTATTTTGTTAATGAGGTGTACATCCCCTTGATTCTATTTATTGCTATTGTTTTTGTCTGTCTCCCCCAACTAGACTGTAAGCCCGTCAAAGAGCAGGGATCGTCTCTATCTGTTGCCGAATTGTACATTCCAAGGGCTTAGTAAAGTGCTCTGCACACAGTAATTGCTCAGTAAATACTATTGAATGAATGAATGAGAAGCAGAATAGATAGAATTATAGATATATACACATCATTAATAAAATAAATAGAATAATAAATATGTACATATATAAACAAGTTTTGTGGGGTGAGGGGGTAGAGCAGAGGGAGTGAGTTGGGGCGGTGGGGAGGGGAGGAGGAGCAGCAAAGGAAAAGGGGGGGCTTAGTCTGGGAAGGCCTAATGGGGTGGGTGATGCAGTAATCCAGGTGTAGGAATACTATAATTTCATATAGTATATATAAGTTTATATAAACTTTGTCTTTTGTGTATCATTCCTGGTAATCCTAGATCTTTTTTCCTTTCTTGGATCCAGTAGACTTTTGATGAGTGCAGGGTGAAAGGAATGGAGAATTTGACCTTGACTGGCATAGAAACAAAGCAGATCTGCTAACTCTCTTGTATCAGGTTTTTTTTTTCCTTGACCTCTTGAAATTCAATGTAACCCAGGATTGTTGCATGTAATACTAAACAATATCATAGTAGTCATTAAAAGTGACTTTTTATGGGAAAATTAAGGTGGGGAAATCTTTTAGTCCTTCGGTTTCACACAAAATTTACCAGGGATGAATTTTCTTAGTGACTGCCAAAATCTGCAATCCTTTGGCAATCTTGAATTCTGCAGTTATTATTAGACTCTTCAGATTTAGGATATAGCACCTAGACTGAAATAATGGAACTGTGAAAATCTGTCATGTGCAACTTTTAAAAAAAGAGCACTATTTTATGAGAGGGAAATCAAACTATAAAATTACACAAGGATTTGTTCCACTAAAGTACCATTCCAAATAGGGCAAAATGAAGAGATTAAAAAATAAATTTTATGATAGTGGGATTTTGATTCTTTGTAATTTAGAACAGAAAAATAATTTAAAAATTCAGATGAGACCCTGAAACTAAGATACCTCCTCAAACAAATTATACCAAGCATCAGATACTGAAGTAAATATGAATCTGTGCAAGATGATACCTCTGTTCAAATAGGGAATTCATTTAGATTCATATCTAACAGTGAAGGGAACTTATTTTGTGCTTCAAAGGCCACATGAACTGTGAAGCATAAATACAAGCTTAAGATGTTTAAAAATTAGGGAAAAACCACTGTTAGTAACTTAGGCATTCATTTTGATGCCAGTGGTCTTAATGAATGGCTCCTCAGGTAGCCATTGTCATTTTGAAATAGCTAGAGTATGGAGGAAATGATTACTAAATGTTGCTGAATTCCATACAAGCCAAGATTATAAATATCAATACATTTTCAAAAGCCTGGCATAAGTAACCTGTGTTCTGAATTTCTGAATATAATAGTTAATTGCAAATGCAGCTTTTTCCATTACCATTAAACCCTACAAGAATTGCATATATTGTCTGGCTCTTCTTTCAGTTATCAGTGTTTTCCCCTGGGAATCATAGGGGTCCACTGGGGGCATAAAAAGCCCTGGGCTAGACCCAGAGCCTGGCTGCCAGAAGCAAATTAGACGCCTCACTGTCATTTATCTTCATCATTCAGTCTATCTCTACATCCTGCCAAGTCTTCCTCAACACTATTTTCCAGATCTTTCCCTTCACCTTCACTCTTGCAAGCCTCACCCTGGTTCCACCAACCACTACTTCTCGACTGAATTACTGTAGCAGCCTCATTATTGGACTTCCATGACAGCTAAGTGTCTTGCTTGCTGACAAGCCAACACAAATCACCCTGTCTCTGTCTCTGTCTCAGGTCCTCCACGTAAGCCTGTAAAAATGATTTTGTCTTTCTTCTTCATGCAAAGTCCCTTTCCCTCCCCAGCTCCAGGGACCAATGGATGGCCAAACACCCGCACCCCAACCCTGTCTTGGTCAATCCCTACAGCCCTGTAGTTTAGGGGGTGTCTTCTCACTCCCTCTTAGGTTGTGAGCCCTGTGAGAGATGGGGATTATTTTATTTGTACTCGAGAGATGAGTTCAGTGCTTGACAAATTAGAAGCACTTAATAAATACCACAGTTGTTTTTATTATTGATAGGCTAGAAGGGAACCATGCAGTAGGTAAAGGAGAGTGGCAGGGAGGTGGCAAAAATTTGTTTTTTTAAAAAAAAACAGTTGATTAATCAATAAATCGTATTTATTGAGCCCCTACTGTGTGCCAAGCAATATAATAAGCACTTGAGAGAGTACAATACAACAGAGTTGATGGACATGTTCCCTCCCCACAAGGTGCTTACAGTCTAGAGGGGGAGGCAGGCATTAATGTAAACAAATAAATTATGGGTATGTACATAAGTGATCTGGGGCTGAGGGTGGGGTGAATAAGGGGTGTAAATCAATAAATAAATAAATGCAGGAGTGACGCAAAAAGGAGTGGGAGAAGAGGAAATGAGGGCTTAGGGAAGGCTTCTTGGAGGAGATGTGCTTTTCATAAGGCTTTGAGGGTGGGGAGAGAGATCACCTAGCTGGGTCAGGGTTTTGGGACAGGGAACTGCAGTGGCCAGGGTGAGGAGTAGGGTGGAGGTGGTTTTGGGGTCTGGGGAGCCCAAAATAGGGGCTGTTCTAAATTGAGCCATGGAGACAGAAGTTTAAATGAGGTTGGAACAAATAGGAACCACGGAGGTGAAAGGGCGGGATGAGGACAGAAAAAAATATATATATAATTGGTTCATGTAGGCAACAGGTGGCAACACCAAACCAGTTTTTTATTGTTCTTGCTAGTAACAGCTAGTGAAGATGCCCCTCTATAACTTACCCCTTATGGACCTCTCAGCATCTCTCCTCTCTCCTCTGTGCATATCATCATTCTAAATCATTGATCAGAACACTTCACTCCTATCATGAGAAATCTCCAATGGCTACCTGTTTCTTTTCAAATTGGCTTCATGACTCAGTTATATCAATCACTGGTATTTATTGAGTTCATAGCTCTGTGTGCAGAGTACTATACTAAACACTTGGGAGAACAGGATATAATAGGGTTGATAGACACATTCCCACCCTTCAAGGAGCCTTATCCCTTTTGTCTAGCCATTCTCTTCTGCTACACCTCAGCTCTCATTCTTTGCTCCTAGTAGTAGTAATAGTATTTATTAAATACTTAACATTTTTAGAACAGTGTACTAAACATTGGGAAAGAGTATACAGGTGGGAATTAGACACAGATCCTGTCCCTCAAGTGGCTCACAATCTAGGCGGGACTCCTTTTAAGGTAATCTTCTAACTTTACCTCACTTGCCTCTTTCCCATGGGCAAAACGTCCTTCCCTCCCAGTGGTCAAACCCCTGGTCTCTCCCTTTCTTCAAAGCATTGGTCACAGCTTGTCTCCATTGGCCTTGTTGGGTTCAATGGCTGGACTAGGAATCTACCCCACCTATCAGCCAAAGGCTAAATGGATTGTGGAACCTAAGCCTTGGTGGCTTCACTTCTCGCTACCACCCATGCCCCAAATGGGGGCATGGACTAGCTACAGCTGACCACCCTGCCCCTAAATTTGTGATGGCAAAGCCTTACCCCTGGGGTCCCAGTGTTCCTTCGACCCTCATGGCATTGAGTTTACTAGGTGCTTCCCAGCATTATCTGAGTTTTAAACTAAAACTACCTCATCATTTTGCAACAAATGTTCATATTCTGCTTTTTTTCCCCCATAGCAGTGAACTTATTCATTGGCAGATTCTTTCTAAGATGCTCTTCCAAGTAGCACATGGAGAGGAACTGAATATTTGGAGGACACTTCATTTTTATTAAGATAAGGATTAAGTAATTTAGATAAAGCCACATGTATTCGCAAGTTCTATTACCATGTAATCTTGCCAGAAATTATTTGAGAATATATTTCCCAAAATTGGTTTGCTGGGTCTTTCTTGTCAACAGAAACTGATACTGGAAGTGAAGAACTATGGAATAAGTGTAACTTAGAGGTGAAGGAAAAGAGAATGGATGGGATTTTATACAGGGAAAGGAACAGTGATGGACAGTTACCAAACCCTTCTTCACCTTATTCTTAGATTGTGAGTCTCTGGAGGACCAAGGACCATGTCCAACCCTCACCCATGTGCATCTTCCCAGTTCTTAGTACCATGCTGTGCACACAGTAAGTACTTAATAAATACTTTTACTATTACTACTATTACCCAGCGTGGCTCAGTGGAAAGAGCACGGGCTTGGGTGTCAGAGGTTATGGGTTTGAATTCCGGCTCTGCCACTTATCAGCTGTTTGACTGTGGGCAAGTCACTTAACTTTTCTGTGCCTCAGTTACCTCATCTGTAAAATGGGGATTAAGACTGTGAGCCTCATGTGGGACAATCTGATTACCCTGTGTCTACCCCAGCACTTAGAACAGTGCTGTACACATAGTAAGCTGTTAACAAATACCAACAATATTAATTTCCTTATCTCCTTCTATCCCCAAGTCTTCCTCTTCCAGACTGTAAGCTTGTTATGGGCAGGGACGATGTCTGCCAATTCTGTTGTATTATACTCTCCCAAGTGCTAAGTACAGTGCTCAATAAATTCCATTAATTCATTAATCAGAATAACTTGCCCAGTGGCCCCCCTGTCATACCATCACACATCTGCAAACCTCCCAGATTGCACATTCTTCTTGGAATACCCTCCATTTTCTCCAGTTTATGATGACCTCTCCCTTTTTTCATTCAAGTAGCTAAAATCCCATTCCCAAAAGCCTTCTCTTCTGGAGAGAATTCATTGTATCTCCCAGTGTCCTCCCTCACTTCCATGGAATTGAGATCCCTGGGAGTTTTGAAGCATTAGCTGAGTTTTAAAACTAAAAGTGAGAAGGAAATTACAATTTAATGGGAAGACAAGCAGACACAAATGATTTACAATTAGTGGAAGGAGGACAAAGGATCAAGATTAGGCAGGGAATGTGTCTATAAACTTTGTTGTATTGTACTCTATCAAGCTCTTAGTATAGTCCTCTGCACACAGTAAGTGCTCAATAAGTATCATTGATTGCAAACTAGGATAGCAAAAGTAGGGAAAGATGGATAGGGAAATTAATAAGGGAATCCAAATCAGTCATTATTTTTTGAGCACTCTATAGTGTGCAGAGCACCATACTAAATGCTTGGGAGAGTACAATACAGCGATAGACACATTCCCTGCCCATAACGAGCTTACAGTTTAGAGGGGGAGACAGACATTAATATAAATAAACTACACATACAGATATGTACGTAAGTGCTGTGGGATTGGGCGGGGAGTTGATGAATGAAGGGAGCAAGTCAGGATGATGCAGGAGGGAGTGGGAGAACAGGAAAGAAGGTCTTAGTGAGGGAAGGCCCTTGGAGAAGATGTGCCTTCAATAAGGCTTTGAAGGTGGGGAAAGTAATTTTTAGGTATGAGGAGGGAGGGTATTCCAGGCCAGAGGCAGAATATGGACAAGAGGTCAGAGGCGAGATAGACAAGATTGAGGTACAGTGAGAAGGTTAGCATTAGAGGAGGGAAGAGTGTGAGCTGGGTTGTAGTCAGTAGCACATGGCTTGAAGGGGGACCACTTGAATCCCTGGTTTACAATTTTATTTTTTTTTAACTCGGTGCGTTGGAAAGCGCTGAGACAGGGATGAAGGGGCTGTGTTTGGGGTGGTCATGCCAGAGTTGGTTCTGGAATGGAAACCAATAAATATCATATATGCCTATGGGAAAATGTAGCCCACAGGTATCTCAAACTCAGTATGCCTATCACAGAACTACTCATCATTCCCCCTAAACCCACTCCTCCTCCTAACATCCCATCTCAGTCGACAGCATCACTATTCCCCCTATAGCCTGTTACCTCCACTTCTCACTGTCTTTCATTTCCCCCATTCAGTTCAGCCTACTGCCAAATTCTACCAGGTCTTCCTAAACAACGTCTCCGATATCAAATCCTTCCTCTCCACCCGAACGGCTTTCACCCTGGTACAAACTGGACTCTTGTATGGTCTTCTGACTGATCTCCCTGCCTCCAGGCTCTCCACCCTCCCTTAAGTCAATATTTCATGCTGCTATATGGAGTCCTCAAGACGTCACTTGGCCCACATCTCTCTCCTCCACAAAATCCTCCACTGGCTCCATGTCTATCTGCATCAAATAAAAACTCCTCAAAGTCAGCCTCAAAACTCTCCACCAAATCATCCAACCTTCCCTTTCTGCCTTCTTCACCCACTAGTCCTTAGCTCATTCTCTTGGTTCCTTCCAACGTAACTGTCTAATTGTACCTAACTCTTGACTCTTCCATTTCTGTTACACTTTGTCCTCCTGTTTCTCTGGCTTGGAACTTCTTCCCTCCCCATGAAAGACCCAGCAAACCAATTTTGGGAAATATATTCTCAAAGAATTTCTGGCAAGATTACATGGTAATTTGTTAAGCACTTACTATGTGCCAGGCTCTGTACTAAGGGCTGGGGTGAATAAAAGCAAATCCGGTCGGACACAGGCCCTGTCCTATGTGGGGCTCACACTCTTAATCCTCATTTTATAATGTTGGTATTTGTTAAGCGCTTACTATGTGCAGAGCACTGTTCTAAGCGCTGGGGTAGACACAGGGGAATCAGGTCGTCCCACGTAGGGCTCACAGTCTTAATCCCCATTTTACAGATGAGGGAACTGAGGCACAGAGAAGTTAAGTGACTTGCCCACAGTCACACAGCTGACAAGTGGCAGAGCTGGGATTCGAACTCATGAGCCCTGACTCCAAAGCCCGTGCTCTTTCCACTGCGCCACGCTGCAGATGAGGCCATTGAGGCACAGAGAAGAGAAGTGACTTGCCTAAAGTTACACAGCAGACAAGTAGCAGATTAGAACCCAGATCCTCCTGACTCCCAGGTCTGTGCTGTGTCTACTAGGGAGCACTGCTTCTTTGGGATTAATTTTCCAGCGCCTTAATTTGTCAAAACCCTTCAGCCACCTTTAGCATTTATGAACCTATTTATAACTAGCCTCTTATCAGCACATTTTTATATGTTCATTCAATTTTATATTCAATCATTTATTTTGTCTAGTAGTTGCAAATACTTCTGTCCATCTCTTCCTTTATACTGTAAGCCCTTTGAAGGCAGGGGACATGTTACTCACTTATTCTACAATTTCCAAACTCTTAGTTCAGTTCAGTTGACATCAAATGGGTGCTTGAGAAGTACTATTACTACTATATACCCAAGTTTTCCAGGATTATGTTATGGACATATGGACATATGATGGACTGTTACTAGTACATACCCAAGTTTTCCAGGATTATTTTATGGACATATCCTGAGGTATGCCTACATTCTTTTTAAATATTGAAATTAACCTCTTAAAGACAAGAGGGCTTGGAATAGCTCTCTTTTTTTTCTTTCCAAGACTAAAATAACTACAGCATACTATGTAATCATCCAGTTTCATGATTTAACATCCTTTAAAAAAAGGAATCAGCTAAAATCTGTGTTATGTGCATCTTTTGAACATCTAGAGGTAGCTTGTCTCTGTAATGTCAAGGATACAAGCAAACCTTTATAGATTAAAAGCACCATTCATAAATGCTAAAGGAATTGAATGTACAAAATTCAAGGGGAAATCAACCTTCAGAGCTGGTATTTTGAAGATAGGTTTGACCCTTCAAGTGATAGCCAATAGCTGGCACAGCCGATCTTTATTCTAAATTTGGAACAAACCAGTGATCACCTTTTATTTTGACATCAGAGAGACGGTAATTGTACAAGGGTTTGAGATGGTTAAGAAATATTCAGTTTGGGATTGTAACCATGATAATCTGCAAAGGAAAGGAATCCTCCTCTGTGGTGATGAATAATATAGCTGAAGAAAATGATATGAATATTCAAAGAAAATTGTGATTAAAATCTTCAGGCACGCCTAGAAATTTTCTTAAATGAAAATTAACAAATAAAGTGGGTGGATGCCTTTGATTAAATAATGCTTTACTTTGTTTTGGGACAAATGCTGCACTATCAAGATAAAATGTTGGGAAAGGTGATTCAATTCTCTTAACCCAGAACTATGACTAAAATTGATTAGCTTTTCTGAAGATTTCAAATATCATTTGAAGGTTTGAGTTGTTTGAATGTGCTTGCCCGGGGGTCTGATAATCATGAAATTCTATTTTTTACCTTTGATTCTATGATAAGAAACTCGCTTAGCCACAATTCCCAGGAAATGACGAACCTAGGGAGACGGAAGGGTAAGGAACACGTTCTTGTGCTCCTGCTGTACTTTCCCAACTGCTTGGTACAGTACATCGCATTCACTAGGTACTCAGTAAAACTAAGGGAATTTAGGGGGAGAGAAGCAGGAGATCTGGGGAAAGATTTTCCCTCTTTCACTACTTCAGTGAAACCCTCCCAGTTGACTCCCTGGCTGGTTTGCTCCTGGGTGATAACTAAACAGTATTCTTGCTGTGTTACCATAGTAGTTATTGCAGTGAAAATATACAGTTTAAACTATGCTCTTGGTTTCTTTGTTTTGTATGTTAACTTAGCAGGAGTGTTGAGGGTAAATACCTTAGTATAGCTCCATCAGCTCGCCCCTTCCTACCCCACCTCACTGATCTCTGCCAAGTCTGCACACTTTACTCCTCTAGCGCCAGCTTACTCATTGAGCCCCCATCTCATCTATCTCACCACCAACCCCTTTCCCATGTCCTCCCCCATTCTGAAACTCCCTCCTCCTCCATATATGCCAGACCACCACTCTTTCCCTCTTCAAAGGATTATTAAAGTCACATCTCCTTCAAGAGGCCTTCCCTGATTAAGTCCTCATCTCTATGACTTCTTTTCCCTCCTATGTCATCTATATACTTGGATCTGGGACCTTTGAGCATTTGATATTCACCCCACCCTCAACCACAGCACTTATGTATGTATCTTTAAGTTATATATTACATACTATTTATTTTAAAGTCTGTCTCCCCCTCTAGACTGTAAGCTCCCTGTGGGTAGAGGTGTCTGCTAACTTCGTTTTATTTGTACTCTCTTAAGTGCTTAGTAAAGTGGTTTGAGCATATTAAGTGCTCAATACCTACCATCGGTCAATTGATTGTCTTGTGTAATCACGATCAATATTTTCAGAACCATGTGCCAGTGATGCCAACTTTAAGCCTGCTCCCGTACTCCTGATATTGATTGATAGAACCAACTGAATTTCAGTCTCAAACATTGTCCTCGGCTTTGTTCATCCTCTATAATTAGGTTTAGGAGGATATGCTATTAGTACATTTAACTTTTCACAATGCAACTTTGTTGGCTCTTACTGACCTTCTCTCTATGACTTGGTAGCACATGGAAATTAATAGGTTGGGGAGGTAGACGGGTGTTTCTTCATTGACATTGCATCTTTGGGTGTGCCTCGTTATTGGCCCCGGAGTTGACAGCTAGATTGTAAACTCCATGAGGCCAGAGATCATGTTTACCAACTCTGCTATATTGTACTCTCCCAAGTACTCAGTACAGTGCTCTGCACACAGTAACTGCTCAATAAATATCACTGATTGATTGATTGATATCTGTTACATGATAAGATTGGGCAAGAGAAAATTTAGTCCCAAAGGAATTTGCAGAGAATTAGAGAAGAGAATAGACTGGTTATTTCAATAGTTTCTTTGCGGGATTATTGTAAGAAATACAATTTATCCTTGTCTCATCTACACATCAGTATTTGTTATTTAGTAAACAAATGCCCAAGTTATATATTTGGTGAAATAGTTCCAAATTGAATTATATTTTACAGGACAGGTAAACATGACAGTATGCCAAATTTGCTTATTAAAAAACTTCCAGAAATCTCTTATGTTTGCGTCATATGCCTGGAAATAATGAGAGATCAGGGTGAAGTCATTTTAAATTGTTAATATAAATTGAGAGCCAAAATGGTAGATTTTTTATAAACACTTGCCAAGAATTTAAACTTTGAATGCTATTTGTCTTGATTATTTTTGAAAAGTTAAGAGAGGAATTAGATATTGAGGCATATACTTTTGTTACACAGATATTCACAATACTTCACAAAATTTCCCTAGGGATTGCCTCTCATCTGTCAGGCACTGCACATTCAAGGAGAACCTGGTGCTTCGCAGTTCTTTCTGCATCAAATAGAAATGGAGAAGCAGCATAGCTTAGTGGAAAGAACCCTGACTTGGGAGTCAGAGGTTGTGGGTTCTAATTCCGCTTCTGCCACCTGTCAGCTGTGTGACTTTGGGCAAGTCACTTAACTTCTCTGGGCCTCAGTTCCCTCATCTGTAAAATGGGGATGAAGCCTGTGAGCCCTCCATGGGACACCCTGATTACCTTGTATCTGCCCCAGTGCTTAGAACAATGCTTTGCACATAGTAAGTGCTTAACGAATGCCATCATCATCATCATTATTATTATTAAATGCCTGATCATTGGATTCCAGATGCTCCACCAGATATTTCCTACTTACCTTACCACTCACATCACCTGCTCTCCTTAGCTCACAATTTCACTCCTCCCAAGTTTATTTTCTAACTGAATCTTGCTCTTGAATTTCCCCTTTTTGATCCGTTGCACACACCCTTCCCTTTGTATGGAATTCTGCCCTTCCTCAAATCCACCAAATCACATCCCACTCAACCTTCAAAACCCTATCAAGGCATCTTTTCCAGAGGCCTCCTCACCTTCTTGATCTGTCCATCTCATAGACACCAATAATAATAATGATTATGATATTTTTAAGCTCTTACATAGTGGTAGGGTCAGACACAGTCACTGTCCCACACAGGGTTTATAAAATCTGCCCATTCCTCTCCAGCCAAACTGTTACCATGTTAGTCTAAGCATTTATCCTATTCTCCCTAGATTACTATATTAGCATCCCCTGCCTCCTGTATCTCCCTGACTCCAGTCCATATTTCACTCTGCTGCCTGGATCATTTTTCTACAAAAATGTTCAGTCCATGTTTCCCCACTCCTCATGAACCTTCAGTGGTTGCCCATCCACCTACTCATCAAACAGAAACTCATTGCCATCAGGTTTAAAGTACTCAATCACCTTGCCCCCTCCAACTCACCTTATTAGTCTCCTACTGCAACTCAGCCCACACACTTCGCTCCTCTAATACCAACCTACTCACTATACCTTGATCTCATCTATCTTGCCACCGACCTCTCATCCACATCCTGCCTCTGACCTGGAACACCCTCCGTTTTCATATCCAACAGACAATTACTCTCCCCACCTTCATAGCCTTTTTGAAGCCACATCTCCAAAGGGCCTTCCCTGATTAAACTTTCATTTCCTCTTTTTCCACTCCCTTCTTGGTCTCCTGACTTGCTCCTTTTACTCATCACCCCCGACCCCCATATCACTAATGTTTATATCTGTAATTGATGTATTCATATTAATGTCTGTCTCCCCCTCTAGCCTGTAAGCTCACTGTGGGCAGGGAATGTGTCTGTTATATTGTCATTTTGTACACCCCCAAGTGCTTAATAAAGTGCTCTGCATACAGTAAGTGCTCAATAAATATGATTGATTGATTGATTAACCAATTGTGAGGCCGACCATCCCCTCCTCCTCCATACCTTATCTCACCTTGGCTTCACGGACTCTGTCCTCTCCTGGTTCTCCTCTTACCTCTCTGGCCAGTCATTCTCGGTCTCCTTCGCTGGAGCCTCCTCCCCCTCCCATCCTTTAACTGTTGGAGTTCCTCAAGGGTCAGTTCTTGGCCCTCTTCTGATCTCCATTTACACTCACTCCCTCGGTGAACTCATTCGCTCTCACGGCTTCGACTACCATCTCTACGCAGATGACACGCAGATCTACATCTCCGCCCCGTCCTCTCCCCCTCCCTTCAGGCTCGCATCTCCTCCTGCCTCCGGGACGTCTCCACCTGGATGTCGGCCCGCCACCTAAAACTCAACATGAGCAAGACTGAGCTCCTCATCTTCCCTCCCAAACCCGGTCCTCTCCCAGACTTCTCTATCACCGTTGATGGCACGACCATCCTTCCCGTCTCTCGGGCCCGCAATCTCGGTGTCATCCTTGACTCGTCTCTCTCGTTCACCCCACACATCCTATCCGTTACCAAGACCTGCCGGTTTCACCTCTACAATATCGCCAAGATCCGCCCTTTCCTCTCCACCCAATCGGCTACCTTACTGTTACAGGCTCTCGTTATATCCCGGCTAGACTACTGTGTCAGCCTTCTCTCTGACCTCCCTTCCTCCTCTCTCGCCCTGCTCCAGTCTATTCTTCACTCCGCCGCCCGGCTCATCTTCCTGCAGAAACGATCTGGGCATGTCACTCCCCTTCTTAAACAACTCCAGTGGTTGCCTATCAACCTCCGCTCCAAACAAAAACTCCTCACTCTAGGCTTCAAGGCTCTCCATCACCTTGCCCCTTCCTACCTCTCCTCCCTTCTCTCTTTCTACCGCCCACCCCGCACGCTCCGCTCCCCTGCCGCCCACCTCCTCACCATCCCTCGGTCTCGCCCATCCCGCCGTCGACCCCCGGGTCACGTCCTCCCGTGGTCCTGGAACGCCCTCCCTCCTCACCTCCGCCAAACTGATTCTCTTTCCCTCTTCAAAACCCTACTTAAAACTCACCTCCTCCAAGAGGCGTTCCCAGACTGAGCTCCTCTTCTCCCTCTACTCCCTCTGCCATCCCCCCTTTACCTCTCCGCAGCTAAACCCTCATTTTCCCCTTTTCCCTCTGCTCCTCCACCTCTCCCTTCCCATCCCCACAGCACTGTACTCGTCTTCTCAACTGTATATATTTTCGTTACCCTATTTATTTTGTTAATGAATTGTACATCGCCTTGATTCTATTTAGTTGCCATTGTCTTTACGAGATGTTCTTCCCCTTGACTCTGTTTATTGCCATTGTTCTCGTCTGTCCGTCTCCCCCGATTAGACTGTAAGCCCGTCAAACGGCAGGGACTGTCTCTATCTGTTGCCGACTTGTTCATCCCAAGCGCTTAGTACAGTGCTCTGCACATAGTAAGCGCTCAATAAGTACTATTGAATGAATGAATGAATGAATGAATTGTGAGGCGCCGTTTTTTGGAATGATCTAGAGGATAATCACTTGGCAAAAGTAAAAAAATGCATATAAAAGCTAATTAAAAATAAATATGTGAAATTGCTTATATAAACACCTTTTTACTTTAGTGTACCCTTTTTATGCAGAATTTGTCAATTGAAAAAAGAAATTAAATCCTACTAAAATCATATCTTCTCCAAGAGGCCTTCCTTGACTAACCGCTCATTTCCCCACACTAGTCTTCCTCCCTTCTGTGTCACCTATGCACTTTGATACTCTCCCCCCCAACCTGAACATATTCTTATACTCTGTTGCTTCTGTCTTAATGTCTGTCTCCCCCTTTAGACCGTAAGCTTGTTATGAGCATGGAACATGTCTACTAATTCTGTTGTATGCTCCTAAGTGCTTAATACAGTGCTCTGCACTTAGTAAGCACTCAGTAAATACAATTGATTGATTCCCCTTGTTGTAATTTATTTTAATGTCTCTCCCACTAGACTGTAAGATCCTTGATGGCAGAGATCCTGTCTACCAACTTTATTGAATTGTACTCTCCCAAGAGTTTGGCACAGTGCTCTGCACACAGTAAGTGCTCAATAAGTACCATTTAATGTTTGATTGCATGTATAAGCACTATAGATCTGATACTTGAAGATATTTAAGACTTTTTTCCCAGAACTTTCCACTTTCAACACTGCTCTGCCCGAGTTTGTCATAATAGCATACTTTAGTTTTTCTATTTTCTTTGGCCTGATAAAAGGCAAAATGAGCCATGGGGCCTAAGACTTGGTCTGAGGTGGCTGCATGAGATTTTCCCAGAATTTTCTGGATCAAGAGACAGACCTTGTGTATGCCCTCACCGACTTGATTCTTTTCAAGTGTAATACAGTCTCCAACATACACTCCCCTTTTCATCATGTTTTATATTTGTCAATTTTCCCACTTTGACTTTCATGGATGGGAAAGTTGAGTCAGTGCCAGTTGCTTTGGGTTCACTGTCAGATTGAACAAAGCAAATTTGGAGGCACTCAGATTAGTTTTCTAGTTTTCTATTTTCCTTTGTTCAAAGGCTTTCCTTGGAGTAGTCAGATTTAGATATTTTTCAGAAAGTTGAAACAAGAGAAGTCTGGTAGGGTTTCTAGAATCTGGAAAGAAAGGAAAGCATTTCATTCAAAGGCCTATTATTGTCTGGTTTCTTAGTGGGATACTGGAGCAGGATAAGTAACTTTATAAGATAGGTGTCTAGTAAAAATGCCAACTTGTAAAATGACTATTTAGAAAATACATTTTCTGGGTACAGACGAATAAGTCATTTGGAAATCAAACTGAAGTTATACATCTCCTCATTTCCCATTAAACACATTACATTTCTGTAATCTATCATCTATTTTTCTCATTAAGAAAGCATTTCTGAAGCAGCAGAAGCATATAGTTTTTAAGGTAAATGTACATGTAGCTTATGCTCAACTACCCCCATAGGCAAGTGTGATTCATTTGATGAAACAAGAAAAATAAATAAATGTATCCTCTCTACTTGTAGACTTATTTGTGCCCTGCTTAATAGACCAACTTCATGTCTGCTTTAGCAGGGCTGCTCTAAGTGTAGAGCCCCATGAAGCAAGTTACAGAGTAGTACCCACATAAGGCTAATAGGTATCTAAAATTATTGAAATATTAATGACATAATACCTCACCAAAAATTGTCTTCTCAGTAATTTCTCACTCCATTTTGGGGATCCACTATCACTGAATCCTTGTATATACTTAAATTTTTGTTTCACCCTCATTTGGGTTTTAAAATATTATGTCTTTATTATTATTAATGATAATAATAATGATATTTATTAAGCATTTACTATGTGCCAGGCACCATACTAAGCACTGGGGCGAATACAAGCAAATTGGGTTGGACACGGTCCCTGTCCCATGTAGCGCTCACAGTCTCGATTCCCATTTTTCAGATGAGGTAACTGAGGCCCAGAGAAGTGAAATTACTTGCCCAAGGTCACACAGCAGACAAGTGGCAGAGCCGGGATTAGAACCCATGACCTTCTGACTCCCAGGCCCATGCTTGCTGCTTCTTTGTGGAAGTCCTGCTGTGAATACAAGGGACCAAATACAGTCACTGAAGATCTGATTCAAATAATGTTGGTATTTGTTAAGCGCTTACTATGTGCAGAGCACTGTTCTAAGTGTGTCCTGGGTGTTAATAGATTAATATCCTTCACGGAAAACCGGAGGGCAGAGTCATATGCTAGTATCTGAGAGGCACCAGGGGCATCCAGCCAATCAAAATGTCAGTCAATCCATCAACATAGAGCTAAGAGCTTGGGACAGTACAAGAGAAACAAGAAACATGTTCCCTAACTTTAAAAGGTTTATCATCTAATGAAGACTATCACTTATTTGAAGGCTTAAAAATAACCATGTAAATTGAATGGTTGAGGATTCCAAAGTAAATCCAAATGACACGTATATTAAAAGCAAAGCACATATCAAAAATAAATCCATATATAGCAGAGTGCTAAAATTTCCCAAATAGTTTTGCTTTCCATATTGCAGAACGTGTATAAAGGTCAGGGACTAAATCTGTTTTATTTTCTTTGTGTGATCCATAGTATCAAAGTCTCAGGAGTCCTCCCTCCTTCTTCCAGTTGCTATGGAAGCCAAGCCCACCCCTTTGTGGTGAGAAGGCAGAAGCTTGGAACCGCACAGCCAGCCCCTCCTGCTCTAAGGGCCAACCAATATTTCAACCATTCTCCCCTCTGACATCCAAGATCTCAGGGTCGAAATCCCACCCCTGCAGGAGCTTTGTGACCCTAGCCTCCTTTATGAAGAATATTTTCAGATTTTCTGCAAAGACCGAAAGAAAGCCTATGCAGGGAAGGGATGGAGGTGTTGATCCTTTATGATACTAACTCATTCATTCATTCATTCATTCAATAGTATTTATTGAGTGCTTACTATGTGCAGAGCACTGTACTAAGCGCTTGGAATGAACAAGTCGGCAACAGATAGAGACAGTCCCTGCCGTTTGACGGGCTTACAACTCCATTTACTACCTAGAGTATGTACTTCATCAGAGGTAAGAGGGACATATAGGTCCTTCCTGTTGGCTCCTCCTAGCGATAAGGCACCAACTCCACAAGAACAGATAAATAGAGAGATTTGATTTGATCTATATACTGTACTGCTTTACTGATTGGGTAAAACCTAAGAAAAAAGTGTCCTGCAATATTTTTGTTTGCACAATTTAGAATAGACTGCGTTTTCAGTAACATTCATGAATGAAATCTCACAATCAGAAGCTTCATCTTCATGTTCATGTATAGATGCCTAACTGGCCTTTGTTTTTGACGACGATGCTACTCACAGGGAGAGGCTAGCCACATGCCCAAGTTTGGCTGAGGAGACCAGTGTGTAATTAACAACACATCCTGCTGTGAATAAATTTGAAATTGATTGAGATTTTACAAATCCCATATGGAATACGAAAACATCACTGTTTTGCCCAGCAATCTGACTTTGCCAGGGATTTTGCCAGGACTACAGTTTATCTGCTGTGATTATCATTATCCTTATCAACTAGATCTTTTCAGTCACCTGTTGTTAGTGGTACATGTACCACATTTCGAAAATGACTTGGTGGTAGGATGTGGGAGCTCTAAATTAATATGTAGGGAGTGAGATTTTACCTTTCTCAGTCTCATAACATCCGTAATAACTGAAATGATCAAACTGTGGTGGGGTAGTACCAGAATATATCAGGAATTTTATCAGGAATAGTGAAACCACTATTCCGTCCCTAGAAACTCAAAGATTCTTGGGTAGAAGCTATAACTTGATCTCCTCCCTGTCTCAAGGGTGATTGCTAGCAATCCTGTGGCTGAGACTACTCCTCCTAAATCTACTTCAGCTGCTGGCATTATTCTTGAGGAACTGACTTTTTGGCTTACTAGCATCTTTTTCTTTATTACATTTTAATATAAAAAGCAATAAGAGGTCCTAGGGCAAGGCCCTAATGGGTTGCCTTTGGATTCTTGCTGAAAACAATCCAGTAAAGACAGAGACAGCCATAAGCTTTGGGAAATACTACTACCCGGGTGATTACTGGGTTTCTGAACCTGGATAGAGTTTCCACAAAGCTGTTTCTCACCTTTTTTACCTTCAGTTGGGAAATTAGAAAAAAACTTGGAGTATTTGCCCTTAGTTTTCCATTTTCTATCTTCATTCCTTCTCTTTATAATCCACTGATTGCATGTAAAATGAGTGGAATTCTTCCATAGCTGCTCTACAGAACCCAGCAATGCGTTCTGTGGAGATGATTAAAATCTTTTTCCATGCTTTTCTTTTGTCTCTCTTAACCAACTTAACACACCATTCCCTCTCAGAATCATTGCCCCGACTGCCCACAGTATACCTTATATCCAGCTCTCACACTAGGGTTTATATTCTTATATATCTTATAAATTATATATTTATACAGAGCAGTGTAGCCTAGTGGAAAGAGCACGGGCCTGGGAGTCAGAGGAATTGGGTTCTAATCCCAGCTTTACCACTTGCCTGCTGCATGATCTCGGGCAAGTCACTTCACTTCTCTGGGCCTCAGTTCCCTCATCTGTAAAATGGGGATTAATACCTGTTCTCCTCCCTACTAAGATTGTGAGCCCTGTGTGGGACAGGGAATGGGTCTGACCTGATTATTTTGTATCTTCCCCAGTGCTTAGAACAGTTCTTGACACAGAGTAAGCACTTACCTCATACCACAATTATTATTTTTGCTCATGGAAACTGTCTCCGCCCACCGTGCATATGGGAGGGAGGACCCTGTGAAGGACTATCTGCCACTAGCTACCCCACTTCACTGAAGATGCCTTTAAGCATACTCAGCATTTAGCAAAAGTAAAATCAGCTAGCTGGCTGTCCTTCATATTCAAAGATGCCGGCCCTGATCCATAAGTGCGTGGGTGTAACTGCAAAAACCACACTTCAAACATCTCCACCGTAATTTTGGTGTGCAGAGGTTGGGTTCTCTCCACTTTTTCATCCATCCATTGCTTACCTCTGGTGTAGAAGAAAAAAGGACCCTAACAACCTGGGGTCCCAACTCTGGCAATGGCCTGAAGGGAAGCAAGTGGAAACTAGGCCAGCAGGAGCCTCTCTATCTGGGGACAAACAGGCAGGGAGGCTGCGCTAACTTGTTCTCCACTGGCTCCCCCCAGGGTGAGGCCCCCATGGACCCACATCACCCTAGGGACTGTCCCCTTTATGCCGGGTCAGAAGGATTCAGGATGGAGCACTGTCACCCCCAGAGGGTAGCTCTGACAGCCCTTGCCAGGCTTACCACGGAACACAGTGAAGTCTACAATCAATCAGAATTGACATATCTCTGCACCTTTTTGCAGAACTATGTCAGAATTCTCCCCGATCATGGAATGTTTCTCCTGGAGAACTCCTGAACTTCCTCACTTGCTCCAGAGTTGTCATATGTTGTCATGTCTTCCCAGATCCACATGAACTCTGGCTCTGTGTCCAAACTATGAACGCAGCAGTAAGGAATGGTGGCAGAGGGAGGCTGGCTATTGAAAATGACAAAAAAAAAGAAATATAAAGGCATCCAATTCTGTGATGCTTCCAGATGGGCCAGCTAAAAATCAGACCGTCCAATATAAAACTGGAGGGATGGCCATCCCAGTTGTAGAAGTCCCAGACTCTAGCAGTCCCAATCCTGCAGAGTCTTAGTCAAGTGGGGGCACATCTGAGAAGTGGTGTGGGAGCTCTAAGGTCTCCCACTATCTAAAGACCTTGCCCTAGAGGCAGGGGCAGGCCAGATTATCTTCAAGAACAGAATTGGAGGGTGAGGACAGCTAAAATGCAGAACATTGATTGATATGGGCTTAGTTGTATCCCTTCTTAATGAAGTAATCTGGTTTATTAATGATGCTGATGATGATGAGAGAGAGAGAGGGTGTATGAGAGCTAGGACCTATTGAGGATCTACTATATGCAGAGAACCACACTAGGCTCTTGAAAACCTAACATAGTCCCTGCCTTCAAGGAACCAAGCATTTTTCTAAGTGCTGGGGTAGACGCAGGTTAATCAGGTTGGACACAGTCCCTGTCCCACATGAGGCTCACAATCTTAATCCCCATTTTACGGATGAGATAACTGAGGCCCAGAGAAGTTCATTCATTCATTCAATAGTATTTATTGAGCACTTACTATGTGCAGAGCACTGTACTAAGCGCTTGGAATGAACAAGTCGGCAACAGATAGAGACAGTCCCTGCCGTTTGACGGGCTTACAGTCTAATTGGGGGAGACAGACAGACAAGAACAATGGCAATAAATAGAGTCAAGGGGAAGAATATCTCGTAAAAACAATGGCAACTAAGTAGAATCAAGGCGATGTACATTTCATTAACAAAATTAACAAAATAAATAGGGTAATGAAAATATATACAGTTGAGCAGACGAGTACAGTGCTGAGGGGATGGCAAGGGAGAGGGGGAGGAGCAGAGGGAAATGGGGGGAAAGAGGGTTAAGCTGCGGAGAGGTGAAGGGGGGGTGGTAGAGGGAGTAGAGGGAGAAGGGGAGCTCAGTCTGGGAAGGCCTCTTGGAGGAGGTGAGTTTTAAGTAGGGTTTTGAAGAGGGAAAGAGAATTAGTTTGGTGGAGGTGAGGAGGGAGGGCGTTCCTGGACCGCGGGAGGACGTGGCCCAGGGGTCGACGGCGGGATAGGCGAGACCGAGGGACGGTGAGGAGATGGGCGGCAGAGGAGCGGAGCGTGCGGGGTGGGCAGTAGAAAGAGAGAAGGGAGGAGAGGTAGGACGGGGCAAGGTGATGTAGAGCCTTGAAGCCTAGAGTGAGGAGTTTTTGTTTGGAGCGGAGGTCGATAGGCAACCACTGGAAGTGTTTAAGAAGGGGAGTGACATGCCCAGATCGTTTCTGCAGGAAGATGAGCCGGGCAGCGGAGTGAAGAATAGACTGGAGCGGGGCGAGAGAGGAGGAAGGGAGATCAGAGAGAAGGCTGACACAGTAGTCTAGCCGGGATATAATGAGAAGTGAAATGACTTGCCCAAGGTCATCCAGCAGACAAGTGACGAAGTTGGAATGCGAACCCAGGTCCTTCTGATTCCCGGGCCCATGCTCTAACTGCTAGGCCATGCTGCTTCTCAGGTTGAGTGAGGGAACAGAGACAGAAGAGTCAAGAGCGAGATACAGCTAAAAGGTTGGCTTCGGAGGAATGACGAGAGTGAGAGCTGGAAAGTTACAGGTGAAGAGTGGAGTGTGATGGACAGTCTGATGCTGGAATGCTGGAACTTCATCCCTGGTTGGAATCGATACTGAGACCTTGATCTAGTATGAGCAGATGGGCTAAAACGTCCCCATCTGCTGTGCTCAATAAATATTGTTAGTGATGATCATTGTCTGTTCATCAGCTAGCATCACTGTCACCATTATCAGTATTTATTGAGCACTTACTGTGGGCAGAGCACTGTAGTAGACATTTGGAAGCATATAATAAAAGATGAAGACATGGTCCCAGTCCCTGAGGATGTTGGAATCTAATAAGGATTAAGTAAAGGGCTCTAAGAGGTGAAGGAAGAGTGTGAAAGTGAGAGACAGGGATCCACATCCAACCTGACCATCAGCAATGTCACCACAATTGAGGGTGGGGTCCTAAAGCACTAAGCGACCTTCTTTGCAGTTGCTGATGGTCATGATAGCCTAGGGTGTAGCGTAGCCATTCATCTGATTTTACCCCAGAAAGGCCAGTTTTCTCTGGTCCATCCCCTGTCTGGTACTGTGGGGAGTCTGTTGGCACAGGACCATCTGGTATTCTTGAATGCCCCCCCCCCAATTTGGAAGGCATGTCACAAAACCAGGAAGCTTTTATCTTAGAGTTGTACATGGCTAATCCCTGTATTGTTCTTATATATAAAAATCAAATGAGTATGTGTTATCATTAAGAATAATAATGTGCCAGATTCTTAAGTTTAGTATGCAGGGAGCAAACTAAGTATTCCTTGAAACCACAGAGCTTTGCAGTACTTCCTCCCTGATCCTATCCTTGCGGCAGTCTTGCATCTGGCCTGTTGCCTATTTCCAAGGCAAGTTCACCCAGGGGTGGCGTGCATTTTGCTCTCTAAAACTGCAGCCTTGACAAGTGCACTTTTGCCCGAAAGGAGGCTTGTCTGAGGTCCTCAGGTTCCTGTGGCCCTCAGTGGCTGGGGGAGCTTTGGGGTTCCTGCTCAGTGAAGCTACTTCCCTGTGGGGAGGGGCAGAGGAGGGGAGGGATAGAAGATCATAGATCAGGGCCTAGAAACTCCAGGCTGTGAAGTAGGGAGGGGAAAAAGGTAGAATTTAGCTTCTCTTTCCCTTTCTCTCAAAAACACAAGGCTGCTTTGGTTACAGTGGGAAAATAAGGAATAACAAGGAATAAAATAAGGAATGAAAGTTAGCAGTAATAGTAGTAATAGTATTTGTGCTAATAATAGTCTTTTTCCTGAAGAAAGAATGGTGGAGTCCTGGTTCCCTTCTATTTTCTCACTAAGGATCAGTATTGGCAGGCTTTGAAGGGATGGTTTTAATGTTTTTATTTTTCCTCTGTCAGGAGCATTTCTATAAAATGGTAAATTTAAATCAGGGGACTATGGCAATCTTCAAGTCACTGAGGAAGTGCTTAGTACATTTCCTCTAGCCATAGTCAAAGAAAAATGCATTTCAAGTTGAATGAAAAGTAATGAAAATGGTCATTTAACTCTAATAGTTTATATTAGCATTAGTGTCTCTTTAAAACTACCATTTAAAAGACATTCAGGATAACAAGATGGAAAATATCAAGGGCTGTTATATGACAACTGTTATAAATGCCATCCCACTTCTTTGAATCTCATTAGATGATCATTTACAGTGTGTCATTCGGATTGAGACTTAACAAGATTGAGATTTTATGCATGCCCTCAGTACTCCCTTTGCTTTCTTTCTATTTGGTTCCCCCTCTCTTCCCCCTCCATCCCTCACCAGTCCTGTAACGTTAGCGATTGGGGTGAAGTAGGGTTCCACAAATGGCAGTGAGTCACCGTATTCTCCCCTTCCACACTAGACCACCTCAGGTCGAAGTGGGCAGTAGGTGAGAGGAAGGGTTTGGAGTGACATGAGTTTGTACCCTATAGGATTGTGCCTGTTGAAGATCTTCCAGGCAGTCAATCTTGTATCAGGCTGAGAGATCCGGACCTACTTCAGAGGACACAGCACAGAGTCACAAGCAATCAGTCAAGCAATCAGTAGAATTTATTGAGTGCTTACTGTGTGCAGAACACTGTACTAAGCGCTTGGGAGAGTACAATAGAGTTGATAGACCCAATCTCTGCCCTTGAAGAGCTTGCAAACTAGCGTGGGAGACAGACATTAAAATCAATTTCAGGTAGGGGGAAGCAACAGAGTATGAGGCTATGTACACAAATGCTGTCTGGGTGGTAGCGCAGTGAGTATCAAAGTGCTTAGGGGTACAGACCCAACTGCGTAGGTGATGCAGAAAGGAAGAAAAATAGGGTAGGGAGATGAGAGGTTAGTAAGGAAAAGCTTACTGGAGGAGATATGATAGAGAAGCAGGGTGGCTTAGGCGAAAGAGCACAGGCTTGGGAGTCAGAGGACATGGGTTCTAATCCTGGCTCTGCCACTTGTCTGCTATGTGACCTTGGGCAAGCCACTTAATTTCTCTGTGCCTCAGTTCCCTCATCTGTAAAATGGAGATGAAGACTGTGAGCTCCAAGTGGAGCAACCTTATTACCGTGTATCTACCCCACTGCTTAGAACAGTGCTTGGCACATAGTAAGCGCTTAACAAATACTGTTATTGTTATATTAGTAGTATAGTATTGTAATGATATTTAATCAATCAGATTTATTGAGTGTTTACTGTGTGCAGAGCACTGTGCTAAGCGCTTAGAAGACTACAATATAGCAGAGTTGGTAGCCACATTCCATGCCTATAATAAGCTCACAGTCTGTGTGTGTGTGTGCGGGGGGAGTGGAGGAAACAGACATTAGTATAAAGAAATAAATTACAGGTATGTATTTGTACATGGGGCTGAGGTGGGGGTGAATAAAGGGAGCAAATCAGGACAATGCAGAAAGGTGTAGGACAAGAGGAATGAGGGTTTAGTAGGGATATTAACAGTGATATTGATGATAGTATGGCTTTGAAGATGGAGAGAGTAGTGGAGTGTCAGATATGGAGATGGAGTAACAGCAGGAGAGAGGATGTGAGCAAGGGGTCAATGGTGAGAGATGAGATTGAGATAAAGTAGGCTGGTGTAAGAGGCATAAAGGGTGTGGGTTGGATTGTAGTGGGAGAGGAGTGAGGATAGGTAAGAGGGAGAGAACTGATTGAGTAATTTAAAGATGATGGTGAAAAGTTTCTGTTTGATGTGGACATGGATGGGCAACCAGTGGAGGTTTTAAGAAGTAGGGAGATTTGAGGAGAAATATTTTTTTAAAAAAATGATACCAACCCAGCACTGTGTACATATCTGAAATTTATATTAATGTCTGTCTCCCCCTCTAGACTGTAAACTCAATGAGGCAAGTAATGTGTCTATTATTATATTGTACTCTTCCAATTGCTTAATGCAGTGCTTTGCACACAGTCAGCACTCAAGAAATATGATTGAATGAATCAACAGCGAGAAGTACAGAATAAAGAAGGGATAGGCTGGTGACAGAGTATTCAGCAAGGAGGCTGATGCAGTAGTTGAGACAGATATGACAAAGTGCTTGGACCAGAATGGTATTCATTCATTCATTCAATCGTATATATTAAGCGCTTACTGTGTACAGAGCACTAAGGGCTTGTAGCACTTGAAATGGAGAGAAAAAGTCGAATTTTAGAGAAGCAGTGAAGATAGAACCTAGAACCGACAGGATTTGGTGACATTGAATATGTGGGGTGAACGAGATAGATGAGTTGAGGATAATATAAAGGTTACAGGCTTGAATAACAAGGTGGATGGTGATATTATCTACTGCAGTGGGAAAGACATGGAGGACAGGGATTGCGTAGGAACCATAACACTTCTGTACATATCTTTAAATTTTATATCATTATTTATATTAATGTCTGTCTCCCCCTCTTGATTGTAAGCTCGTTAAGGGCAGGGAACATGTATGCTAATTCTGTTGTACTCTCCCAAGCACTTAGTACAGTGCTCTGCACAGACTAAGAGCTCAGTAAATACTATTGATTGGTTGATTGATTTTGATTTTGTACATGTTAAGCTTGAGGTGTTGGTGCTACATTCAAGTAGAGATGTCCTGAAGGCCAAATGAAATGTGAGACTGCAGAGAAGGAGAGAGATAAGGACTGGAGTAGATTTGTGAGTCATCTGTGTAGAGATTGTAGTTGAAGATGAGGGAACAAGTGGCTTTTCCAAAAGAGTGAATGTAAATGGAGAATAGAAATTAAAACATAACTAATCCTTGAGGGACCTCCCAGCTATGGTGTGGGAGGCAGAGGATGAACTGGTGATGAACACTGAAAAGGAATAGCCAGAGAAGTAGGAAAAGAACCAGAAAAGGACAGTGTAAGTGAACCCGAGATTAAATAGCTTTTCCAGTAGAAAGGGGTGGTCCACAATGTACGAGGCAGCTGGGAGGTCAAGGGAGAGTAAGATGGAGTAGAGTCTATTGTATTTGGAATATCTGGAAAGAAGGAGGTCATCAGTGACTTTGGATAGGATAGTTTCAGTGTAGTGGAGATAGTGGTAGCTGGAATGCAGGGGGTCAAGAAGAGACTTGGAGGAGAGGAAGTGGAGACAGTGGGTATAAACAAACCGCTCAAGGAGGAGGGAGATGGAGCGATAACAGGAGGGTGCAGTGCCTTAAAGGAAGGGGTTTTTTTAAGCTAGGGGAAACATGGGCATATTTGAAACAGAGGGGAAGGAGCCATTGAAGAGTGAGCAGTTGAGCATGGTGGCCAGGGAGAGAAAAAAGGAGGGGGTGGGGGAGCAAGTGTTTTTAATAAGGTGAGAAGAGATGGAGTAGGAGGTTGAGGTTGAACGGGAGATTTTGAAAGGAGGTGAGGGATCGCTACTTGAGGCACACTTGGGAAGGATGAGAGAGATTAGATAGATAAATATCTACATATATGTTTATACATATATATACATATATATACTTATACATATATGTATATGTAGATGGCAGGGAATGTACCATTTCTATTTATTCTGTATTTTCCAAGAGCCTAGATCAGTACACTGCAGCAAATGAGTATTCAATAATTATCACTACTAGAATTACTGCTGTTGCTACTTTCTTTCACTGTCAGTAGCACCACTTTACAGATATATTGAAGGAGTTATATTTAAATCACACTTTTATAAGCGGTGGATAATTTATAGATGCTGTCCTATATTACTATAGATGACTTGGCTACTTCTTTTAAATAATTTTCTTGATGAAAGCCCACACACTTTCCTTGCCTTCTCAAAACTTACCTGGGTGGTGTCAGGGCTGCCAATTGTGGGGATAATTTCTTCAAATGAAGACTAAGCTTTGACCCATAGCTTTTCCCCTCTGTTGCAAAGAATAAATTTTGGTTTCATTAAGAGCAAATCACATGTTTTTTGACAGTTGCCTTTGGCATAGAGAAAAAATGAAAGACACTTCATAGTGTAAAATAATTTTCCCCTTTGTGGGAGAAAAATGATAAAATGTGATCATCTCCCACTATATGTTTTTCATTTACTATTTTTGAGCAGTACTGTCCTTTCTAGATCTCCCGAGCTGTCTACAGTACATTCCTGGATGTTGCAGAGAGGAACCTTTCATTGTGTACACTCCTTTTTCACTTTGAGTGCAAATGTTGCATTCCTTGTTTCTTTTCAGTGTGCCTCTAAGATGTGTTGAAAAGATAATGGAAGGATGGGCAAGTCACTGAACTTCTCTGCACCTCAGTTTCTTCATTTGTAAAATGGGGATTAAGTATTTGTTCTCCCTCCTCAACTGTGAGTCCCATATGAGACAGGGACTGTGTCCAACCTAATGATCTTGTATCTACCTCAATGCTTAGTACAGTGCTTGGCACACATTAAGTGCTTAATAAATTTTTTATTATTATTATCACATATGAAATAAGGGCAAAATTCCCAGACATCCTCTGTTGCTTCCCCACCAAGACTCTAATTGCCTGTCTAGCTCCTCAGAACAACTATTCTGCTTTCTGATACCCCATCTGTGCTTAATGGAAGGACGTTTTCTTGCCCACTCTTAAATCTGCAGCATTCTCTCCTTATGGATTTATGTCAATCATTCTCATTCTGAGTAGGAAGCAAATTTAGTTCAACTTTATGATCAAAGTTTCTCTCAGTGCTGTTGGGATTATCTAGCTACAAAATATAATCACATCCCATTTCAATGATTTGAAGTGCAAAAGCCTAGGGAAAAAAACACTTTGAATTAACAAGGTTCAGATTATCCAAAGTTTTTTTAAAAAATCCTGGCCACATTTATGACTCTGCACCCACATTCTTTGTCTACAGATTTTGGTATATTTTATGAACAAAGCCTTAAACCTCCAGTCTCATAGGATGCCTTACAAAATGTGATTGAACTCAAGGCTATTCATGGACTACTGATTTCAAGTACACTTTATACAAGGCATTTTGTGTAAAATATGAGGTGAAAGGCATTTTGTGTAAAATATGAGGTGACGATGCACCCGCATACCTCGTTACATAGACTTACTTTATAAAGAAATACAGGACTTTGATATGAATTTGATACCTGAAAGTGGCTGGAAAAAAAGGTATTTTTTCAGACTTCCATTTATAAGCATATCACAAGAAATAGCATGGCCTAATGGAAAGAGCCCAGGGCTGGGAGTCAGAGGTCCTGGATTCTAATTCTGGCTCTGCCACTTACCTGCTGCGTGACCATGGGCAAGTCACTTAACTTTTTCTGTGCCACAATTCCCTCATCTGCAAAATGGGGATTAAATACCTGTTCTCTCCCCTGCTTAGACTGTGAGCCCCAGGTGGGGCCTGATTATCTTATATCTATCCCAGGGCTTAGTACAGTGCTTGGCACATAGTGCTTAATGAATATCACAATTACACAATTATTATACTGTGCATAGGTTTAGAAGCACAAGGGGGGAGAATATATGACTTTTAGATGGATGGTGAATCGAGGCTGTTTTGAATAAACTGACAGTGGTTTAGCAGGGCTTTACTATATTGCTTCAGAAATTTTGTCAACTTGGCCTTTTTCTTTATGATATTCACATCAAAAACTGAAAAGGAAATGGCTGAATAGAACTCCACCCTAGAGAAAATGAATGAATCTTCCAAGCATTAAATCCATCTGTAGAAACCAGAACTTCCAAGTGCATCTAGTTCTGGAAGACTACATTGAAACCATCTTCGAGAGATGAGTAATGAATTTTTTAAAGCTCCCTAGAAAAAGGTGTTCATGTTTGCCTTCAGAAAGGTTATTCCAGTTTAGTAAGTCTTTAACGGAGGGCTCTGCACACAATAAGCATTCAGTAGATACAACTGATTGATTGGTTGATTGACTGATTGATTCCTAGCCCTCACTGCCATGGAGTGCTTCCCTAAACCTAATCCGAATTTCTCTGGTCACGGTTTAAAATGATTCCCTCTTACTTTGCCTTCAATGAAGATGAACAATGTGCTCAGGGACCTTCCTCTATCTAACAAAACACTAGTATAATCAGTTTCATTAGAAGCCAGCAAATGGGGATCAGATCTGCAGTGATAAATGCGACCTCCCAACTAATCACTAATTAATCAAGTGAGCTTTCAAAAGAGATAAGTTTCAGGAAACAGGAATGAGTATTATCGGCAGCAGGGGTCAGTGACTTTTTTTTGCAGAGAAGTCAAACAAAATGAAAGCACATAAATGAGTGCTTTCACAATTTATGGCCACTACGTGTGATGCTGTGTCTGCTCTGGCGAAGGAAGCTGAGAGGCCTAGGAGTAGACTGTCTGCTCAGGGGTCCCAAGGGTGAACAGAGCCAGGCATGGAGGTAGTGGGGCAGGAAGCTGAAGAGGAGAGAAGCAGTGTGGCTCAGTGGAAAGAGCATGGGCTTTGGAGTCAGAGGTCATGGGTTCGAATCTCCGCTCTGCCACTTGTCAGCTGTGTGACTGTGGGCAAGTCACTTAACTTCTCTGTGCCTCAGTTACCTCATCTGTAAAATGGGGATTAAGACTGTGAGCCCCATGTGGGACAACCTGATTCCCTTGTGTCTACCCCAGCGCTTAGAACAGTGCTCTGCACATAGTAAGCGCTTAACAAATACCAACATTATTATTAGGAGGGGTGATAGATAAAGGAGATTGGAGCCAGAGCCTGGGGAGAGGAAGAAGCCAAGAGTGGGAGTGGTGGGTGGCTGGCACTGGGAGTGCCTCACGTGGGCCCATGGCCAGGGAGGGAGCCGGCCTATCTGTGGGGTGGAAGGGACAGTGGATCTGCCGGACCTGGTTCTCATACATGAGGGCAGGGAAAGCCCCAAGGAGTCAAGCGCAGAGTCTGCTGCCCTCATTGCCTGGACTCTGATTAAGGTTCTGGCCAGGAGGGGTAGGGAAAGGAGGGTCAGGGAAGCGCCAGTGTGCAGCAGGAAATAATAATAATAATAAGGTTGGTATTTGTTAAGCACTTACTATGTGCCAAGCACTGTTCTAAGCGCTGGGGTAGATACAAGGTAATCAGGTTGTCCCACATAGGGCTCACAGTCTTCATCCCCATCTTACAGATGAGGTCACTGAGGCACAGAGAAGTGAAGTGAATTGCCCAAGGTCACACAGCTGACAAGCGGCGGAGCCAGGATTAGAACCCATGACCTCTGGCTCCCAAGCCCTGGCTCTTGCCACTAAGACACACTGCTTCTCTAACAGAAGTGGAGAGGAACAGTTTCAGATGGAAGTGGGGAAAGAAAGGACAGACTCAGATGGGACAGAGACAGGGGCAGGAGCTGCTGCTTCTGGAAAGTCCAGCTAACTGAGCCACAAGTGCAATTGGCTCCACAACTCAAGGCAGGGCTGTGGGCAGCTCTGCAGTTTAGGGCAGAAGGGTAGGGTTAGCCCTAGGGGGACCGACTAAGTCCTAATATCACTGCTTCATCTTATGGCATAACAGCATGATTTCATGATGCCGCTTAATGTGCTGTATGAAGTAATCAGCCCATGTCCTGTGTGCATGGTGAGGTGTTATGTCCCATGTCACAACATGAGGGATGGCATTTTGAACAACTTGCTGAAGCAGCCTTGACACTATCTTTTACTTGCATTTTAAGTTTACTCTCTCAGACGGTCGTTCCACTCTACCGGCCCAATCCCCAGTCTATTCATGAAGACTTCAGGACCAAGAAACTGCATCAAAGTATGTAATGCACTTTGTGGGGACGCAAATGTTATGGTTAATCACTATAAATGCTAATCAAGACATTTTACACCTTTTAAAAGTTATTGTCAGAAAGCAGCTTGAAATTAATTTTGGATCCGTCTGTGATTAAGCGTTTGATTTTAGAATTATTTGTGAGTATAGACCACTTTTACATTCAAAGCCCGTTAATGGCCAAAACAGTGCCATAGGGCCATAGACCAGCAGGCTACCTCGGCCTAAAATTGCTACCTCGGCCATGTTAGCCGGCTATTGTCAGGATTCCTGCTGAGCTAGTCTAACATCCAAGGTACCCGAGGTGTTCTTCGGTCAGAAACCTCCATTGCTGCTGGCATGGTCCCAGCGGGCACCCTTAGTACCCAAAAGGTGAACGTCATCTGCAAAAGTGTCAGTGTTTTTCAAGGGAACCCCTCTTGAGCTAGAACATCCTACAGCAATCAATCAAGCAGTATTTTTCCCCTGCTCCTTGACTCATTTGCGAACAGAAAAGCTGTTTAAAATGGTGACATTTCTCGTGAAGAAGGCATGAGAGCATGGGGTATGGGATGAAAATCTGCAGCACTTTCCGACTATTGGATAGTCACCAACTTGGCATTCCCTTTTGTTGTTGGGCAGTGCTGCTCTTTTTAAATTTTACATGATGTTCAATAAGAGACTGTCTTGAAACTCCCTCCACATCTGCCTTCAGAAACTCTGACCTAGGGGGTCTGCCTAGTGACATACCATCAAGATCATTTTGCCCAACCTTCACCAAAGAGGTGGGAGCCTCCTCCAGCATAAGAGAAACTCTTCCAGATTTTCAGGCTTAAGAGAACACAGTCATCTCTACAATTGCACTACATTTTTTGTACAGAGCATAGCTATTAATCTCCATGATGGCTATCCTATCTCTGTAGTATGGCAGTGTTCGTGCTTTATGTCTGAAGATTTAAATTCTGTTATTTAATGTCTAAAATTGCTGAAGGGAATCATTTATAGTTGTTGTATTCCTTCATATGAGGGAAAAATACTAAAATAAATCAATAGAGGAAATGTGTGATGTAGCCAGCGTAAATGGTATGTGACAATAATGGCATTTGTTTATCTCCCTAATAAATGTTCTTGCTAGAATTCTAGTATCTTCCCAGTGATGGCAAGCATTAAAAGTCATTTTTGACAATTCTTTTTTATTAATTTTTACGATTGATGTATAGCCACATAGCAGCAATGGCTGTATTTTTTAAATCAATAATAAATGGAACAAGGTTGCTTTTTCTCCTCTACTCCCCCATGAGAACTATTAAAAATGAATCACCTCTTCCAGGAAGATCTTCTTGATTAATATTTCTTTTCCCCAGGTCATATCCTACTAACTTTTGTGTTACCTCTGAACCTATGTACTCCCTACCAGCTGATAGTAGTTCTGTACATAGCAGCTGACATTTTGTGTTACTTAAGCTCTTACTTACATGTCCAACTTTCTATTCTCTTCTTCCTCCTATCTGTAATTTATTTTGTGTCTGTCTCCCATTCTAGATCATAAGGTCCCTGAAGGCAGGGATAATGTTTTCTAATACCAATTTTAATTCTCCATGCTTTGAACAGTGCTCTTCCCACAGTATTGATAGACTGATTAATTACCAAATGCTAGCTAGGGAGAGTCAAACCTGGAATAGCTATTAATCTAATTTTATCTTGGACAGTCCGATAATCATCAGGCATTTTTATTTTTAGCATCTTGCTCCCTCCATTGCTGCTTCTGCCACCCAAATCCACAGATTGGTAACAGAGCCCATGTCTGCAGGGATCTGGGAGGAAAACATAAAGTCTGTGGAGGAAGTGAAGGGACAAGGGTCTATCCAGAGAAATGTTATAGGTTCTGCCAAACTTGGTGTATTTCTGTAAGTGGTGCGTGCGCTATCACAACACTGCTGCATTTCTGGTGTAACACATCAATCAATCAATGAATGGTATTTATTGAACGTTTACTGTGTATAGAGCACTGTACTAAGCGCTTGGGAAATTACAGCATAACAGAGTTGGTCGACATGTTCCCTGCCCACATGAGTCGTCATCAACATTTCCATATCTGCTATTCACAATCCTGTCAATAGCCAACCTAATTAAGCCTGTTTAAAGATCTTACAGGATGATTAATATCCCTAAATCTGTCAGGCATACATAGAAGAAATGCATTGTGGTCAGATTCCCTAGAATCCGCGATAATAATAATTATGATATTTGTTAAGTGCTTACTATTGTGCCAAGGACTGTACTAAGTGCTGGGGTAGATTCAGTAGCTGAGAAGCAGAGTGGCTCAGTGGAAAGAGCATGGGCTTTGGAGTTAGAGGTCATGAGTTCGAATCCCAGCTCTGCCACTTGTCAGCTGTGTGACTGTGGGCAAGTCACTTAACTTCTCTGGGCCTCAGTTACCTCATCTGTAAAATGGGGATTAAGATTGTGAGCCCCATGTGGGACAACCTGATTCCCCCGTGTCTCCCCCAGCGCTTAGAACAGTGCTCTGCACATAGTAAGCGCTTAACAAATACCAACATTATTACTGTAGGACACAGACTATGTCCAACCTGATTAGCTTTTATCTACTCCAGTACATTGTATAGTGCCTGGCACAGAGTAAGTGCTTTACAAATACCACTGTAAAAAAAAACCTCTGCATACTTGGGTGAAAAGTCCATTATGATGTCATTCTATTAGACTCTGTGCTCAGCATGAGAGTGGTGAAATTATAAGCCTCTCCATTCCCTGTATTTTTAAGTGTTGTCAGTGGCCATGCTATCTTCTTGCATCCCATGCATGCTCTTTAACTACCTTTCTTTTCCCTTTGCCCCCTCCTCCTCTGAACACATGCCCTAGGTCCCTGCTCTCCTTGCTCCTCCCTGACAGTCCAGGATGGCACTCCCTCACACCCCTCACTCCTTCCCTCAATGACCATTGCTGCTAAATCAGAATACTTTTGTGCATGCATGCATCTCTCTGGGGCTGTAAGTATATATATATATATATATATATATATATATATATATATACCTGTCTGTCTGGAGGTATGGGTTTGTAACTGTCTTTTGGGAGTGTGAGTTTGTGTGTGTGTGTGTGTGTGTGTGTGTGTGTATTTGTCACACCTTTGCAAAGCACAGCCTTACTAGTACATTTTTAATAGTGTATACATTCAGCAACAAAAATATCTGTTGGCTATTTATGGTCCCATTCTATGGCATGTTTATATTTACATTTGCCAATTAGTCATTTTTAAGTTCACAAATAACTTTCTTATTTGCTAACTAAATATGGTTCATTTATCTAAGAGATCTATTGAAAACTTGCATATGCAGCTGATTATGGCTGGCTAATTCAGTTTACAATGAAAACCTGGGACATAATTTCCATACAGGTGTTTCCTAAGAATTTCCAAGAATTCACCAATGGAAAGAAAGGATGTAAATTATTATTTAGCTATCAAATTTTTCAACTGAATACTGTTCCTCGAATGACACCTCACCTATAAAAGTTTCAGGTAAAATGTAGTTCTAAAAGGAGGAATTATCCATGGAAAAAAAATGAAACTTCTACAAAGGTAAAGGAAGCATAAATGAAGGATTTTCATTTTGTTTAATAACACTGATTTAAACGAGTACTATTTAAAGACTGTTCAGGATTTTCACTATTTGAAATCAGCATGGATTTCATTCTACTCTTCAATTATGAATTGCCCTTCTTTCACACTATCTCTCACTTCTCCCTGATGCATCTTTAAAGCACATTTTAGTCTTGTTAGAGAAATTCTCAAATTATTTTGAGCATCTTATCAGATCACAGTCATCCTAGTGATAATACCTTGAAAGTATACAGCGTCTTTCTTTTGAGGAGTGGAGTATGTTTCAAATATTTTATAAGCAATTTCATTAAACCCCCTGACATGGCAGGATATGGTCTGTGGCACCAAGGAACTTAGTGAAGAGGAAATTGGGGGTGTTGATTTGCAGAGAAGATTCTGGCACACGAGCCCTCTCAGGGGGTCATATGGGGACAGACTCCCTTTGTGAACCTACACTTAAGATCTCCAAATTGTAAGCTCCTTGAGGGTGGGTATCATGTCAAGCAACTCTACTCTTCCAAGCATTTAATACAGTTCTCTGCACATGGTAAGTGCTCAATAAATACCACTGACTGATTGATCTGTGGTCTGACTTTTAGTCAGCCCCCTCTAAAGAAGGCTAGAGGGTTATGATTAAAGCAAGCTTGTAGGAGCTCTGGGTTCTGGATCTGACCTCCTCTAGGCAGTGCAGGGCTGACCACAACTAATTTTCTTCCAGCAAGGCTACCCTTTTGTTGGTCCTTTTTCCTTATATATTGACTGTTTTATAGGGGATGGTAAGGTTAGTTGTGCAGGCAGCACCATGCTGAGTTGACCCAACCTGAGCTGGCAATGCACCCATGTTATTTTAGGCCGGGTTATCACAGGCCCTAAAAGGGCCCATCAGCCAGAGTGCCAGCATCCTTATAAACATGTCAATAAATACATCTATTGGAAGACCACCTTGTAAATCTATAGCAAGTCATCTGTATTATTGTTTGCCAAGGGATAATTTCCACTCCGGTGCTAACCTCATACTATGAAGACAGTTTTATTACACTACAGCTGAGTTTCACCCATAATCTCCCGCCGTCTCTCACCCCCTTCCACCTGCACCACCAACCCTATTCCAAGGCACCTTATCAAAAAACTTTCCCCTTCCTTCTTACCCTTCCTGACCGCCATCTTCAACTGTTCATTTCCCAATTGGCTTCTTCCCCAGTGCTTTCAAATGGTTCATCTATGCCCTATGGTAAAAGAAAAAAACCCTCCCTTGACCCCATGGCTGTCTCCAGTTATTACCCCATCTCCCTCCTCCCATTCATTTCCAAACACCTTGAATGAGTGATTTGCTCCCACTGCTACCTCTTCTTCTCCAATTCTCTCCCTGACCCCCTCCAATCTAGCTTCCTTCCCCTCACTGCACAGAAACTGCCATTTACAAGTTTATCAAATTTTGCCCCTCTTTCAGCAGGGTCCCTTCTAATAATAATAATTGTGGTATTTGTTAAGCACTTAATATGTACCAAGCATTGTACTAAGCACTGCGGTAGATGCAATATCATTAGGTTGGACACAGTCCCTCTCTCATATGGGACTCACAATGTAGGAGAGAGAACAAATACTTAATCCCCATTTCACAGATGAAGAAACTGAGGTGTAGAGAAGTCAATTGACGTGCCCTACTTTTCATTATCTTTTCAACATATCTTAGAGGCACTGAGAAGAAACAGGGAAATGCAGCATTTCAACAAAGTTAAGAAGGAACAGGTTACAGAATGAAGTGTCCTCTGTGCAACATCCACAAATATGCTGTAGACAATTTGTGAGATCCAGGTAGGGAGGTACTACTCAAAAGTAGTAGAAGGAACAACATATAATGCATGGCTTAGTGGATAGAGCATGGGCCTGGGAGTCAGACGGACCAGTGTTCTTTTCCCAGCTCTGCCACATGTCTGCTGTGTGACCTCGGGAAAGTCACTTAATTTCTCTGGGCCTCAGTTACCTCATCTGTAAAATGGGGATGAAGACTGTGAGCCCCATGTGGGATAGGGACTATGTCCAACCTGATTAACTTGTATCTACCACCGTGCTTAGAACAGTTTTAGGTGCATAGCAAGTGCTTAGCAAGTACTGTAATTATTATATAGTGGGTTATAATCACATATTTTCATTTTTCTCCCATAAAATGGAAAATTGCTTTACACTAATGAAGTGCCTTTCATTTTTTCTCCATGCCAAAGGCAACTGTCAAAAAAAATGTGATTTGCTCTTAATGAAACCAAAATTTAGTTTTTTTGCAATAGAGCAGAAGAGCTGTAGGTCAAAGCTTATTCTTCAGTTGAAGATATTTTCTCCACAGATTGGCAGCCCTGACATCACCCAGGTAAGTTTCAAGAAGGCAAAGAAAGTATGTGATCTTTCATCATGGACATTATTTAAAGGAACTTCTCTTGGTTTTTTATAAAAGTAGCCAAGTCATCTATAATAATATAGGAGAAACAGTTATAAATTGTCTGCCTCTTATAAAAGTGTGACTTAAATATAACACCTTCAATATATATCTGTGAAGTGGTGCTATTGACAGTGACAGAAAGTAGCAGCAGCAGTAATACTAGTAGTGATAATTATTGAACATACATTTGATGCAGTCTACTGTTCTAGGCTCTTGGAAAGTACAGATAAAGAAATAGAAACGGCACGTTCCCTGCCCACCAAGAGTTAACACTCTTATGGGACAAATAAACGTAAAAGTAAATAAGAGATATATACATATTGCTGATATATATATATATATATATATATGTTGATATATATATATATATATCAGCAATGTATGCAGGTATTGCTGAGAATGATTATAAAAACTCGTAAGTTCTTAGAGTTGGCTTATGGCTTTGCCCAATTTAAAGTGTTTAGGAAACTAATTTGGGCTGACTTGTTGAAGGAGGTGGGATTTTAGGAGGGCATTCATGGAATATGGGGAGAGCTGTGATCTGTTTGATGTGGGGAAGGAAGGAGTTCTAAGCTGGGGGAACAGCATGATTAAGGGGACAAAGGTGAGAGACACAAGAGCAAGGTACAGCTAGAAGGTTGGTTTGGTGGTTGGTTTGTTCCACCAAACCAAAGGGATTAAGTTGGGGTACACCAGGTGAGGAGAGCAGATAGATATGGTGGGGTGAGTTGGTGGAGAGCCTTGAAGCTGACTGTGAGGAGTTTCTGTTTGATGAAAAAGACAAACAGAAGCCCAGTAGAGCATTTTGAGAAAAGGGGAGATGTGAGTCAGGTGATGTTTCAGAAAGATAATCAGTGTAGCAGTGTATAGCAAAGATTGAAGGGGAGAGAGGCTGGAATCTGTCTGAGCAGCAAGGAATGACTAGTGCTTGGACCAGAGTGGTAGCAGTTTTGGGTGGAGATAAGGGGGCAAATCTGGGAGATATTCTGCAGGAAGAACTGGCAGGATTTAGCAGGAGACTGAATGTGAGTTGAAAGATAGTGAGAATTTGAAGATGACAGGACGATGGTGTCATTACTGCTTGAGATGGAAAAGGTACAAATACAAGCGGGTTGCGAGGGAAAGACGAGGGAACTTAAGACATGTTGAGTTTTATCTACATGTGTGAATTTGGTTAAAAAAACGAATGCATGAGCAAAACTCCTATCTACCTTGTTTGCACATAAAGATAGCTCATTTCTGTGCTATTAGATTTTCCTCACACAGGACCTGACTGTTTTCAAGCCTGATCCTTGGTATTCCACTTTTTGCAAAGCTTTTGCTAGAAAAGATCCATATCTCTCCTGTTTGCTGCCCACCAGGCTGTCATAGTGGTCTCCCAACAGTCCACTGCTATGCCTCATTGTTTGACATTGCTTCACTATGTCTTTACATTGTTTATTCTGCACTCCTGGTTTGTATAAGCCTCCTTTCAGTTCACCATTGAGCAGCTTTTTGGATATTTTGCTGTCATCTAATCTCCTCACATGTTCCAACCACTGGAGCTCTGTTGCTGTGAGAATTGTTTCAGTACTTGTGAGATCACTGTTTTCCAGAAGCTCATTGTTGATAATTTTGTCCCAACATTTGATGATGAGTATGGCTGGTAGAACTGCTATAACTCTGCCCTCTCCTCTGCCTGGCAACAGTACTTCTCTCTATTGACTCCCATGCCCATTTCCCATGCCAACTGTTTCAGACTTGCCATTTCATACTTTGTTCTGCTTCTCAAATCATTTTTCTAAAAATTGTTCGGTTCACATTTGCCTCAAATACCATCAATGCTTGCCCATCCACCACTATATCAAACAGATACTTCTTACCATCGGCTTTAAAGTACTCCATCACCTTGCCCTCTCCTATCTTACATCGCTGATCTCCTACTACAATACTTCACTCCTCCAATGACAACCTACTCGCTGTACCATGATCTCATCTATCTCACTGCTGACCTCTTGTCCACATCCTCCCTGTCCTGGAACTCCCTTCCCCTTTATATACAACTCAACCCTCCTTCAAGGCCTCATTAAAATCGCATCAACCAATCAGTGGTATTTGTTGAGCACTTACTATGTGCAGGGTACTGTTCTAAGCACTTAGAACAGTACAATACAACAGAATTAGCTGACATTTTCCCTGCCCATAATGAGCTTACACATCTCCTCCGAGGCCTCCCCTGACTAAACCATCATATCCCCTGCTCCCTCTCCTTTCCAAGTAGCCTATGAACTTGGATATGAACATTTAATTCACTCTATCCTCAGCCCCATAGCACTTATGTACATATCCATAATTTATTTGAATAGCTGTCCATCACTGTAAATTTTAAGCTCCTTGTTGATTGGTACTGTGCCTATCAACTCTATTGTATCTTACTCTCCCAAATGCTTAGTACAGTGCTCTGCACACAGTAAATGCTAATAAATGCCATTGATTGATTGGTTGATTGAATTAGATTTTGATCCAGACAAACAGGTGATGGGGAACAGCAAATATAATTCCACTAAAAGCAAAGAATGGTAATTGAAGCTGTGAGAGTGAAGGAGTTCTCTAAGGGAGTGGTGAAGATAGAAACTAGAAGGGGACCCAGAACTGTGTCCTGAGGGACTCAGTTGGATGGAGGGAAACTCTTTAGCATTATCTTGAAGGTACTCAGTTCTACCTTTCCTGCCTCTCCCACTATAATCCAGCCACTTTACCCGCCTTCCCCCCACCCCCTACACCCTCCGGCCAGCACATATCCTGATGCTCTGCTGCTTCCCCTGACTTTCCCATCAATGTAGACAACACCACCATCCTCATCTCACAAGCCCATAACTGTGGCATTATCTTTCACCAAATCCTGTCAAGTCTATCTTTACAACATCTACAAAATCTGTTCCTTCCTCCCCACCCAAACTGCCACCACACTGGCCCAACTTGTCTTATCCCACCTCAACTTCTGCATCAACCTCCTCTCTGACCCCCCTTCCTCCAGGGTCTCCCCTCTCCATCCATAATTCACACTGCTGCCTGGATAAAATTTCTAAAACTTCAGTTTGCACACTTCTCCCCACTCCACACAAACTCCAATGGTTGCCATCCCTCTCCACATCAAACAGAAACTCCTGACCATCGGCTTTTAGGCACTCAGTCAGTTCTCTCCTCTCTACTTATCCTCGCTCCTCTCCCACTACCACACAGGCCACAGACATAATTCCTCTGATACCAACCTACCCAGTCTGCCTTAATATTGTCTTTCTCACCAGTGACTTCTTGCCTGGACCTCTCTCCCACTGGCAGACTACTTCTCTCCCCATCTTCAAAAATCAAAACAGAACCTTCTTTTATGGTGGTGAATTAATATCTTTAGAAAGGTATTTTTTGTTGTTGTAAATTATTTCCTTGTATTTTTGAACTCAGTAAGTTAAATGAAATGAAAATTATCTTTATATGAGGGCTGACTATTATTCATCCATTATTTGAATTCTTTTCCATTTCATTTCTTGGGAAGTATCCTTATTATTAAATATGTTAGCCATGTCATTTTCAAGTTGTTCTCTCAAGAAGTAAGAAGGTAACTCTATGTTTCAGTTCAGGACTTTCAAACATTTGGGTAAAAAAAATTAAAGAGTTTAACAGCATTATACACCTGGTAAGCGGAAGCCACTATGAATTAGAGCTTCCCCACAGAGCATAAGCCCCCTCTCAGGATCACACCTGGAGAGTTTCAAGTACTCTAACAGTCTTGGTTATGGGAGGGAGAATCAAGTAGAGGCATACCCATTCCATTGCTAGCTTGGGCAGTGACTAGAGAGTGGAAGGCAATCTGCTACAAATCAAAACTCACCTGTGCTGGGCAGCAGCAGCATGGGAGAGAGTCAAGGGCAGAGGCTCAAGTTTACTGCACGGAAGAAAGCAATGGTAAACCACTTCCGTATTTTTACCAAGAAAGTTCTATGGATACACTACCAGAGCAATTGCAGATGGAGAGTGGGGCATTCTGGGAGAGATGTGTCCATGGAGTCACTATGGGTCGGAAATGACTCGATGGCATAAGACAAGACAGAGAATACAAACTAAGAGTGCCAGTCCTGCCTGAAGTTTGCCTCTAAACTTTTTCTATTCTTTCCCTATCATTATTTGTTAAGCACTTACTATGTGTCAAACACTGACCTGGGTTAGGTACAAGTTAATTAGGTCAGTCACAGTCCCTGTCCCACCTGGGGCTCATAGTCTAAGTTGGAGGGAAAACAGATTGAAGTTCTATTTTACAGTTGAGGAAACTGAGGCACAGAGCAGTTAAGTGACTTGTTCAGGGTCACACAAGCAATTGGCACAGCCAGGATTAGAACCCAGGTCCTTTTGACTTCCAGGTCTGTGCTCTTTCTACTAGGTCACGCTGCTTCAGCGTATCTTTACTTGAAATCTAAGACTATTCATTTCCTTTTTACGGGTGGTCCAGAGTACCAAGAAGATATAAATCTTTTTTTCCCCTACCTGTCACTTAAAGAGCTATTTCCATAGCAGTGACCCTGCCCCCATGACAAAAAAAGTAACACATCTTGGATTCTGTGAAATGTTTCTTCTTACTTCCCTACCGCATCTAATCTCTTCCTTTTAAACTTGCTGTTTGTTTAGGGATTCTGCCCCACTAAAAGAGAGTGGGCAGGATAATTCATGAATCCAGCTGCTGTCATGAAGAGGGTATTCAGAGAACAGCCAAAAAATATATCAGGCCAAAGAGTGCCACAAGGGAAGGCTGAGTGGAGAGCCTGGCATCTGGAGGGAGGCAGAAAGACTCCTGTTTTGAGACATGAATGGTCCTCAGAGTGAAGTGAAGTTGATTTTTGTTTTATGGGTTTTTTGCAGCAGTTGTATGGAGATAGAGCATTTGGCTTTTGGCAGAGATCTGTTTTGTCTTGGACACGGGACTTGAGCTAGAAGGGAGACTATTGGTATTGATCAATCTCACATCTGCTGCATGTGCCTAAGGCCAATCTCATATTATACATCTTATATCATATTGTAGAGAATTGCCATGCAAATCCTGGGTGTAGGAGAGTCTCTCTTTTCCTCACCCTGTCCTGCTTTCCCAGAAAGATTTGTCTGGAGGGAATAATTGTCCCATTTTGGAGTGACATAAACCCTGATTCTCCACAGGATTAGAGAGTAGGTGAAGCCAGACTATTGCCAGTGTCCTGTTTTCTAAATATGGAAATCTGGACACCTTAGTAGAGAAGGACTGAAAGGGGCTTTAGTGAAGCACATCAACTATATACTTTGAGTTTCACTGAAAATCGTCCTGTTCTTTTACAGAGGATCATAAAAATCAAACTTGATAAATGGAGAGAAACAAGAAAATGAATATCTTAATGGGTTTTTAGCTGGAATTTGATTACACAGTAGGATTAAAACATTAACAAGGAGAATAATATAAGCAGGCTTCACTGTAGTGCCTTTGCTGCCCTGAGCCTGGTGCTATCTCTGAACTCCAGTCCTGCCACAAGGCAACGAGCTCAATGTTTGAACTTCCCCAAGCAGTGCATTCGGCCAAGTCAGCCCCATTCAGAAACGTCTTAATGAAGTACTTGGGGCTCATGAAATGAATGTGAATTGAACTCTAAAGGATAAATCAAATGATAAAAACTCAAACATTCCATAATCCTGGTACCGGGTAGTTGCACAGCTCTGATGTCTCTTAATAGAAGCCTCTGGCTCTATGAAATTTCTATTGCCAAACTTCCAAAACTTAACAGTTCACTATACCTTATCTGGGACCACAAAAATGCATCACCTGTGGGGGTATTGACCTTTTCTCTGTTATCTCCCAACTCAGAGATGATCACAGTTTCCCACTGTGTTTTTAAAAAGCTATGGTGCCACTTGGGGATTGTCCCTATGAATTTGTCCCAGATTAATGGTTCCTAGAGTTAACTCTTACTTTACCCTCCCCACCCCACCTCTCTTGTTGGAGAGAGAATACAGGTCAATATGTGGGCAAATACATAGGAAAATCTCAGACTCTTTTTTTCTGCATTGTTTACCCTTATCTTGCCTTCATTTCTGAGCCTATCATGTTCTCTTTTTCTGTCCCTGTATTTTTCTCTACCTATACCTTTCAATTTCCTTTCCCATTCTCCCCTTCTGATGGTCCCTCTCTTCCTCCTCTATAACTGACAGCACCTTATCTCTCTCCATATGCCTCCCAAACAGTTTATATCATTAACAGGTTCACCTTCTTTCAGTGACATAGTTTAAATTAATGAATGGGATGTACTTTAGGTAGAGATAATGGAGTGGTCGAGGTCTCTCCAATGCAACACTGATAGCTCATCCAAACTGTTCCACAGGGAGAAGAAACCAGCCCAAAGTCATCCCTGAGCATACTATCATTATTATTATTAATAATAATTAAAGTCTCTCAGTGATTTTCCTCAAATTATTTCAGGCACTGCAGGCACTTCTCCAAGAAGAAGCTCTAAATTTAGAAGACCCATCAAAAGCCACTGTATTTGTATTAAAAAATCCACCCATTTACCTGTTCTGTCCACTTCTCTCCCACCACCAGGAGGCAACAGCAGGCAGAGCCGTCACTCCAGAGAGATTTTGTCTTTCACTTGCAAAGAACTTCTGAGATTAGAAGCTGTTTAGCAAACGTTTGGTGGATATTTTTATATCTGGAAGTTCTGGAGAGTGAAGGGAAAAAAGTTTCTAAATCTCAACTGGACATTTCTGTCCATCCGCCTTTCCATTTTCCTTGATTTCATTCATGGCATTTTGCAGTCACCTATCTCAAATCATATATCTCAACAACACCTTGAAGTCTGAAGAAATTAAATGAAGGTGGAGGAGAAAGCATAGACAACTGTGAGTTTAGAGAAGCATTGTGGTTTAGTGGAAAGAGCATGGGCTTGGGAGTCAGAGGATGTGGGTTCTAATTCCGGCTCCACCACTTGTCTGCTGCGTTACCTTGGGCAAGCCACTTAACTTCTCTTAACATCTGTAAAATGGGGATTAAGACTGTGAGCCTCACGTGAGACAAGCTGATTACCTTGTATCTACCCCAGGGCTTAGAACAGTGCTTGGCTCATACATAGTAAATGCTTAACAAATACCATAATTATCATTATTATTTATAGACCCCCAAACCAACATCAGGCATGAAAATACTCTAAAATCTCTTATGAACATATGAACTCAGAAAGAATCACTACCAGATGAGGTGAATGGCTGGCATTTTTAATATTCAAGCAAACTAACACAGATTTTGGAGGTTGGTTTGTTTTGTTTTTTTGTTTTTCCTGAAGGACTGCACCAGTTCCAAACAATCAGTACATGGAGACAGTGGAAAAAACCCACCATCTGAGCTCAATAAATGACAACAGTCACAGCAGGAGAGCAAGCATCCAAGCTAGAGAAGGATAAATGAATATGGCTTGACCCTACTCCAGTCTACCACTGTGACTCACCATGATGTGACTGTGGTCATGGCTGTCACTGTTAGACACTAAGCCATGAGGAGCCTGAAACTCTACTCCCTCTAGCCACAGTGCCTGGTCCCTTTTGTTGATTCTGTTGTTGTCCTGTTTTTTATGTTGTTTACATGTTTTTATTGTTTCACCCTGTATTATATGGCTGTAGCGTATCCCCAGGTCCCTCCTTTATTTTCAGATTGTGAGGCCCTTGAGGGCCAGCAATTATGTTTAATTTTTGCCTGTGTATGTTTTTCCCAGACTGCTTTGAGCAAAGTAAGGGCTTAAGAATTACCACTACTACTATTACTCCTCCTCCTCCTCTTACTTTTACTTCACTTCAAAGCCAATAGAACTCTAGATTTCCCTTTGCTCTATGCTTAGGGAAGCTTAGCTCCACTCCCGGTGGGATGGAGCTTTCTCACTCTTGGAAGAGAGGCCAACCTCCTCCCAGAAATTTCCAAATGATTCTGGTAGGAGAAGGTAACCCTCTCTCAGGCTGGTCATCTTACTCTCTAACAATAAGAAAAAAAAAACAGCCTCAAAAAGAGTGATCACGACCTTTAAATGGAAGACGCAAAGTTGAGATCAATTTTAAGAGAATGATGGGTAAGATAACCTTTCTTGAGCAGTGGGAGCCGTGGGTATTTAGATTACTTTTCTGGAGAGGACAATACATAATACTAGGCACCACCAAAGACGAGGAGATTGGGACAATTATTAGCATTCTCTCAGACTAGGTATGCAAACACAATAGCTGCCAACAGTGCCTGCCTTCTAGATGAATTTCCAATTAATGCCTAATGGAAAAGATGTTCATTTTGTGCACTAATCTTCCACTTTGCATATTAACTCATCAGGAAATAGTAAATGATGTGTCTGAAGGAATTTTACAGTATGTAAACATGCAACAACTCACTGCTGACAGTTCAGTTGTTCTGTTATCCAATAACATTTACAAATGGGTTAATATTTATATATTTTAAGATAAAGGGTGATACAGTGGGTTTATTTTAGCAGCTCAATCTTTTTTCTTAGTATGAAATGTTTTCTGTTATCCCTTCATATTTTTCCACCTTCCAAAGAAGAAATCATTATTTACAATATTCTCTGTGGGTGATATTTTCCCTTTCTTAACATATCCATAAATTTACAGAACACTAAGCTGCATGTTCCAGAGTATTCAGAAACCATAACTGGAAGCTACATATCCAAATATAATCAAAAACTTCTAAAGCTCTTCCTGCCTTTGACATTTGACTTTCTAAGGGTTCCATGACCATTGAGCTGAGCTAAATAAGCAATCAGGGACAGCTAATTTTTGGATTTTGACCAACTTAAAGTTGATTTTACAAAATGATATATTGCTTTATCCAGGGCTTCTTTAGGCCGATTTCTACTTTTCCTTAAATGGAGAAAGAGTAAAAAACTCCCCAATCGTTGTGTCAGTCTAGGAGGTCTTACAGTAACTGTGGACTAAGGAAGGGAATAATAACAATAATGATCATTGCGGTATTTGCAAGCTCTTACTCTATGTCAAGCACTGTACTAAGGGCTGGGATAGATACAAGATAATCAGGTCAGACCAAAACCTTCTTCTCTCCCCTAACCAATCAACTAAAATGAGTCAGAGGTTCTTTCCTGATTTTCTGGACAGAAGAACGCACTTCATGGGGGTATGAATGGGGAAGGGCACTGAATACTAGCTCTTAGTTGCTTCTGCCCCCATTACTGTTCAGGAGAACAAGGGTAGTTTGGGGTGGGAAGTAGAGACAGTTGCAGGTGACAGTTCTCACCCCCTGCAGGCTTAGCTTCCCTGCCCTTTGTTCCAGAAAGTTGACTCAAGGTCAGAGAAGAGTGACATTTCTTCTTAGGAGAAAGTGTAGTAGGATTACACTTGCAATCTCTCCTCCCCCAGCCTCCATGGTGAGAGGATGCTGCATGTCCTTGTTCCAGAATCCTCTGCAGTAAGTGCCCTTGTCCACTTAGGGGTGGTCCTTTCCTTGAGCCCTATCCCTTCCTTGTGTCTTTCCCTGGCAGCTTGGCATTCAAACTGCGGTGGTTTGCAGTCTTCTATATGGCTGTCAGACCAGACTTACGAGAGAAAATCACTGTGGTTTCTTGAACAGTTTTTTTTCACTATCATTTTTTAGCCATCCTCAACCCTAAATGCTAAGATAGGATAACCAACACTGAGGTCCTGGAAAGCAGTTAGTCGACTAAAATTGAGGTACTCACTGCATCAAGCTTTGCTGGGTTGCATAAAACAAAGCTGCTGACAATCAATGGCTTCAAGGCTCTCCATTAGCTTTCTCTCATCTATCTGCTTTCTTCTCATGCTACATTTTAGCTCGCTCTCACTTCTTCACCTAAGATAACTTAATGCACCTTGTGCATAACTTTCCAGTTGCTGGCCCATTGTTCATGGCATTCCCCTTGCATGATACCCCCTTTATTCACCAGACTTCCAAACCATGTCCTTCCCCATTTCTATAGAGTCATCTCCTCAAAATGTCAATCCCTGATTAACACTTCCACATTTCTGGTCATCCCAGCCACTCTATCAGTATTCATTTCTTAGCTATTTGTTATCTTTGTTTTCTTATTTGCTTTTATCATCTTTTATGTGTATGCTCTTTTATAGTCAATCAATATGATTTATTGAGTTTCTACTGAATTGAACACTTTGGAGACTAAAATGGAAGTAAAGCATTTGCTCCTAGGTTTATCCACCTTGTGGAACGCCCCAAGGGGTTCTTCAGTCAGAAAACTTCAAGACTGATGGCATAGCCTTAGCAGGTATTCCCCTACTTACTGAGCTAGGACTAGAACCCAGGTCTCCCTCTGCATAGAGCTGTGCTCATTCCACTGAACATCCCTTGCCCTGGGTACTGTGAATGAACAGTAAATGGCTTCATTACACATGGTGTGCAACAAGGTTAACATAAGTCCCTTTGGTAGACCATGGCTGGGAGTTGGGAGAGACTGGGGTCCTAGATAAACACTCTGATATCAGCATGGTCACCCCTTATTGGTCACCCCTTATTGGTCACCCCTAATCTTCTCTCCTTGCAGCATGTTCAAAACATGTTGGGGGAGGAGCCAGGTGTAAGCTAGTGCCACGTAATGAGGGAATTTTAGCTTCAAGTAGGTGTTTGGCTAAGAATAAGGGCAAGTTCAGAAGGAAATTACTTTCTCTGCTGCTCCAGATGATGTGCTCTTAGGTCCTCAGGTGCTTCAGACCAGAGAATTGGGCTCACCTTTGTGATTACCATTTCATTTTGTTCATGTTATGTCTGATGATTTGTTCTGGTATTGTTCCAAAATATGTTTTTAAAGTGGCCTGTTCCATTACTGAGGCTTGTTGTCTTGAGTCCTAGCATTACAGATACTTGAAGGATAAATTTCTGCTTCTGAAAAGCTTGTTGAAGTGTAATACCGAACATCCTTTAGAAAGGTATGAACAATATTGTACATGCCTGAGAAGTTGCTATCAATTTTGAGTAACAGAGGTACACTCATATTCACAGTCCTTGGAAAATTGGATTTCAACATGCTTTCCACATCATTTGAGCTAATCTGGGGGGCATTTGGGTTTTTCCTTTCAAATAGTGAACTCATTTTCACTTTACTGAGGGTCAAAATGTCTGGTTCTTCTCTAAATACTAGTTCCAAACCTAGCGTAAATTGCTTCCAGGAATGTGGATTATTCTGTTTTTAAGTTACTCTGGAGAGGGCTTTGTTAGACTTCACATATGTGATGCTTCACATAAATTGTCAGACCAGTCCTGTTAATTTCTTTTTTCTAATATTGATTAGAATAATCAATCACCATTATTCTAACTCCCTCCAGAGGGTCTCGACTCCCATTGTAAATTAGCGTCATGTTACCCTGCTCCTTTCTATTGACATCCAGTTGCCTTTATATCAAACTTCTGCTTGTATTTATTAAGGATTCTGGTTTAGGGCTTTGATTTGATGGCAGCACTTTTTTAAAACTACCCTTTTTACAAATTGTGTAGTGAAACTGACTTTATGGTATTAAATGCCAAAAACTGAATTTCAAGTAAGATTAAGTGCTTGATTTAAATGTGCAGCTGAATGGGGATTACGAGATGATGATACCAAAAGAGGCATCTTCATAATTAGAAAGATTGTTCTTTCCTCCTTCAATAAGAATGAGGCAGCTTAAACACTCCTAGTTGGTCCCAGTTCAGGATTTTCATCTTTTGTTTGACGCCCATGATTTCCTTTCCCAATAGATACTGCTTCTCTCTGGTCTTAAGTTTTTGCACTGTTCACACACAAATGCTTCTTTTTGTGTCAAACTTATATACCCTCACTTTTGTTTGGGTTTCACGTTATTCATTTTTCCTTCTCCCCTCTTCCTCTAGACCCTTGTACCATTCACTGCCTGATCAAACCCTAAATCCTAACAAATGCACTCCTGTGGTGGATTGAAATCACTTTTCGGCAAGGTTAGGTAAATCAATTGATGGCATTTTTTGAGTACTTAGTGTGTGTAGAGCACTGTACTAAGTGTTTGGGAGAGTATAATACAATCAAGTTGGTGGACATGATCCCTGCCCATAAGGAACTTCATCAACAAGACTCATAGCCAAGCTATTTTTAATTTTATTTTCCTATCATAATTTACTAGTCACCTCCAGTGATTCTTGGGTCCATTAATAATAACGATAATAGTGGTATTTGTACCAAGTGCTTACTCTGTGCCCAGCACCGTTTTAAGTTCTGGGTTAGATACAAGATAATCAGGTTGGACACAGTCCCTGCCCCACAGAGGGCTCACAGTCTTAATCCCCATTTTCCAGATGAGGGAACTGAGGCACAGAGAAGTGAAATGTCTTGCCCCAGATCACACAGTAGACAAGTGGTGGAGCTGGGACTAGAACCCTGGTCCTCTGACTCCCAGGCCTATGCTCTATCCACTTAGTCATGCCCCATTCTGTCCTATGGCATGGGCCATCATCTTTTCCCTCATCTTATCAATCAGTAGCATTTATTGAGTACCTACATTGTGTACAGCACTGCAATAAGCTCTTGGAAGAGTACAACAGAATTAGAAGATATGATCCCTGTTCTCAAGAAGCTTACAATCTTCCTTTAATGCATCACACTTGTGACAGATAAACTGGAACTTTGAAAAATATGGAAAAATGTTTGATTGATTTAGGGATTCTGGGTGTGTTTATCATTTTTGAAATAAGTTAAATTGATTACCAAAATGTGCAAACTACTTTAGAATTTCTTTGGATGAAAAATACTTTATAAAAAAAAGAATTAAAGGTAGAACTCATCTGTCCTAACAAGTATTCTTTATTTTGTTCCTGGGCAAATACCTAAAAAATTTTCAACAATTATAAGGGTCCTTATGAAGTTGCTATCAGCTTACTAATGTTTAAAAGTTGGATTTATTCATGTTTTCATTAATCTTAAAATGTTCTCTGTGTTTTGCAAATTGCTACCATTTATTCATCAAGTAAGGGATATGATTCTCTAATCAAATGCTAGGTTGACATCAATTATAGGTGAAAACAGTAGCTCCTCTAAGCACATATGCTTAATTGCCTGATAAACATTAATGTGGTAAGATTAATTGTACAGAAATGTCAATCCCAAACTGTTATGTCTTGAGAGTCTTGCTGTTGTTATTGCTATGTAAATGCTATTGAAGACTTTTTAAAAAATGCAAGGATGGCTTGTTCCAAAAGTAAATGATGAAACATGATTTTACCCATGAACCTTTCATTCCTAGGGAATACAAAAGGCAAAAATCAACAATACTTTGCTGAATAAGTCACCAATATGATGCTGCTACCTTAAAAAACCCTCTCATGGTCTAGAGATCTATCAATAAGTATCTAATGTACAAGAGTTGGGAAACAAGCTTTCCAAAATCCTCTGTACTGACCAGACCTTTGTCAGCATGCTCTGCCTAGTTTCCCATCAGCACACTTTGAAAAGGTCGTGGAGGCACTGGAGAGTGGCCAGAAAAGAGCAATAAAAGTGTTCAAGGGTTGAAAAGCAGGGTCTTTGAGGAAAGGCTGAATGAAATGGAGTTGTTCAGACTGGATAAGAGAAGTTTTTCCTTTATCTGATATTATTAAAAGCTTCCATTAAGCCCAGACTCTCATCCTCCTGATCATCTTGTAAACTTCTCAGACTTCAAACTTCTTGAAAAAATATCCAGTTCTTGTCCCTTGACTATTATCATTTCATTGCAAGCATGTGCCCAAACTGGCTCCAGTTGGCATGCTATCTTTTCCTCCTCTATGCACATGATGGAGCTTAATACAGTCCCATCATGGAGGTGCAGACTTACCAATGAGCAATTCGAAAGTGAGCAGCAAAATATTCCTGCTTCACCCTATTTCCAAACTTCACCTTGGGGCACTTAGTGTGTCCTTGGACCTTGAGTCTGAAAATCATCCAACAGCATCTGGCATACCAAAGACCTCCTAGGGAACATGTCTACCAACTCTGTTCTACTGTACTCTCCCGAGCACTTAGTACAGTGCTCTACCCACGGTAAGTCCTCTAGACTGTAAGCTCATTGTAGGCAGGGAATGTGTCTGTTTCTTTATTGTACTCCCCCATATGCTTAGTACAGTGCTCTGCACACATTAAGTGCTCAAAAAATATAAGTGACTGATGTCTCAAAAAATATGATTGATTGATTATACTTCAATTTAAAACCATGGCTTACTCTGCCAAAAGGCTTCTCCTGTTGAGGTATCTAGGCTGAAGAGGTATGCATTCCAATAATTTTGTCTTAAAATTGTAGGAAATAAAACTGTAATTTGAGGAAGAATGGTGTATAAATGAGAACGAGTGGAGAAAAGTATCCAGAAAGAAAGAGATACAGAAGTTGGCTGAAAAAAACATGATGGGCCTAGTGAAAAGACCATGGTCCTAGGAGTAATAGAAACTGGGTTCTAATCACAGTTCTGCCAGTTGCCTGCTGTATGACCTTGGGAAAGTCACTTAACTTCTCTGTGCCTCAGTTTCCTCAACTGTAAAATGGGGATTCCAAACCTGTCCTCCCTCCTACTTAGATCGTGAGCCCCACGTGAGACAAGGACTGTGTCTGAACTGATTAACTTGTATCTACCCCGGAGCTTAGAACGGTGCTTGACACACAGTAAGCACTTAACAAATATCATAAATAAATAATAAAAGTAAAGAAGGAAAAGTTTGAAGGTTCACCACGCAGGAACTCAAGCAGGAACTTTTTCCTTTCACCCAAGAATGTGGGCATAGCTCTCCCTATCAGTGAAGTATAAATTAATAGTTAACAATTTATGCTTCAAATAAGATGCATAGAGGAAGTAACTAGGCTTAGTAAGACATCATAAATTCCGAATAAGACGCAGAAGAGACGTCATTGAGCCTTCTGAGACAGGATAAACCATGAACAAGACACAGAGCCAAAGCAAAATGTGCTGGAACCAAGAGGATTCCAAACCAGACCGGGCTAGTGTTACAAAAAGACTACCTCTTAAAACCAGGGACAGGCAATCCAATGGTCAACCGATCAATCAATCAGTCGTATTTATTGAGCACTGAATGTGTACAGAGCACTGTATTAAGCACTTGAGAGAGTACTATATAACAATAAAACAGAGTTGGTAGACATTCCCTGCCCACAGTGATCTTACAGTCTAGGGAGGGAGACAGACATTAATATAAATAAATATAAATATTGGTGAGGAAGACTCCATATCCTTTGAAACTGCACATGCACTGCAAGATCTCCACTTCACTGTACTTATCATCTGTAGTGCTTGGCACATAATACGTACTTAAGTACCTTTGTTTTTTATTATTATTATTGTTATTATTTTTATTGTATAGTAGAGTGACTGAGTGCATGAGAATGCTTACTTTGGAGTCTAATAAATACACTTTTAATTAACTAGTGAACCATGATTGATTAATTGATTTTCTCTCCCTTGAAAGGAGCTCAGATTTACTTACAGAATTTCCCCTAGAAATCATTAGTATTTTCTGAGCATTTACACTGTGTAGAGTAGTGTGTTTAGTGCTTGGGAGAGTGTAGTAGACATGATCCCTTCCTTCAAGGAGCTTACAATCTTAGCAAGGCAGAGGTCAACCTCAAGTTCAAATTTAGCAGTTCTAAGTCCCAAGCCAGATCTTTTGTTGATAGAAATGATTGGTCTGAAGAAAAATATGATTTTATTTTGGTCACGTGCTTAAATTCCTATGGCTATATTCTATATATTCTGATCTCCCCTGTTTAATTCCTTTCTTTACTGATTATCTAGTAGTATTTCAGGACATCTCTTCCTTTGGAGATGCAAGGGGAGTAAAGAAAAACAAAAGAAAATTATAGAACAGGTGAACTCTACAGTATTGGGAAAGAACCTTAATATATATCATCTACTCTAAAGTGTCTGGAGAGGAGCATGTTATTTTGGATTTCCCTGTTGTCAGGGCCTGTATAAAATGCAAGCAGCCAAAACACCACTAAGTTCATTTTAATGATCAGGTATTCCTCGATTCAGGTACACAAAAGATATGGTGCCCAAATAACTCAAATCTCATATGTGGACTATCAAGATGTAACTACATTTTATCAGACTAGTTAAGTACAACTTTATTAAGGTTTGAACTTCAGTAGATTCAAATCAATATCAAGGGCTGACGTTTCAATATTCACTATTCAAAAATAAAGCACTTTTCTGTCACGGAAAAATAGGGAAAACAGTTTGACCTTTGTTTCACTGACACATTGTCAAAAAAGATGAGAGAAATTAATTGAATCTCGAACAAGAGGAAGAGGGAGAGAATAAAAGGAAAAGCAACATCATTTTAAATTCATGAGAGATGGATAAGTCGCACAGCAGTGTGCAGTCCAAGAGCACTGAAGGTCAAAGAAAGCGAGAGTTGCTTAATGAAGACTTCCACATAGTATAGGGTTTGTAACTCTTCTTTACCCAGGCCTGTCAGCTGTCACTAGTTGCTGTTTCAGGAAAACTAAAGGTTTGATCAAACCTATTAACTATACGATTTTTTTGACTTTCTAAATGTTGCGCATAGAATCTACATTGCTTGAGACTTTCTGGCATGGGAAAGAAAATACTCCTCTTCTGTGACTACCTGTACAGCCCTCAAACTAGCCCAGACTAAGCCTATGATCCATTCAGGATTTGTCATAGATCCTTGACATTGATCCTATGACCTTTGGACATAGAAGTTACCTGGTAGGAAAACAGCAGAATCCAATATGGAATTCTAAATGTCCCTACTTCAAAAACACGGAGAGAGGGGTGGGGAGTCAGGGGCTGCAGAGTTACAGGTGAATCCTCTGAAGGAGATTCTTAAGGAATTAAAGGACTAAAAAGAGATTTAGGACATGGTCATGGGCAAGGATTGTTTCTCAGAAGATAGGGCAGATATGGTGATACTGTCAAACACTGCATGAAACTCTAGGAAAATGAAAGTGAGGATGGAGGAAAGGATTTGACCAAGGAATAGATGTTTTGGAGAGGAGAAGGGAAGTGATTTATGACTATCCAGAATGTAGAAGTCATACCACTCGAAATAGTTACATGGATGGAAGGCTCTACTCTAGTTTGTCGTATGACACAGTTGTGAACCCACTAGGGGCTGCACTAACCCAGCGACACTCATCTCTGTATCACCTGAATGGTATTTAGGAAAGAAAAATCCAAAAAATGTCTAGTCTACATCCCTCCTTTGGAGCTTAGTGGTAAGAGCCCAGGCTCGGGAGTCAGAGGTCATGGATTCTAATCCCGGCTCTGCCACTTGTCTGCTGTGTGACTTTGGGCAAGTCACTTAACTTCTCTGTGCCTCAGTTACCTCATCTGGAAAATGAAAATTAAGACTGTAAGCCCCACATGGGACAACCTGATTACTTTGTATCTACCCCAGCACTTAGAAAAGTGCTTGGCACATAGTAAGTGCTTAAAAATGCCATCATCATTATTATTATTATTAGTGGTCAGCCCAACACTCACTGATCTCCTACTAAAACCCAACACATACATTTTGCTTCTCTAATGCCAACCTATTCCCTGTACCTTGATCTTGTCTTGCTCAACACCAACCCCTTGCCCATGTCCTCCCTCTGGCCTGGAACTCCCTCCCCATTCATTTCTGACACATTATCACTCTCCCCATCTTCCAAGTCCTACTAAAAACATATCTCCTCCAAGAGGCCTTCCCTCATTAAACCCTTACTTCTCCAGTTTGCTCTTCCTTCTGCATCGTCTGAGCACTGGAGTCTGACACCTCAACCACTTGGATTTTCTCCCCACTCTCACAGCAGTTATATACATATCCATCTGTAATTTTTTATATGCCTGTCTCACCCCTTCAATTCTGTAAGTTCTTTGTGGGCAGAGATCACCTCTACTTACTCTATTGTATTCTCCCAAGGACATCGTATAGTTTCAGTACATAGGTGTTCATTCAGTCGTATTTATTGAGCGCTTACTGTATGCAGAGCACTGTACTAAGTGCTTGGGAAGTGCAATTCAGCAACAGAGACAATAAATAACATGGATTGATTAAATGGGCTGCATGTTTTCCAGTATGAACGCAGTAACCAGCATACAGCAGGGCTGGGATGACTTCTTAATGATGCTTGTAGCCTGTTTAGTTGGGAGTTTCCCAGGATATTAGAAGCATATTCTGTCACCAGCCTCCAGGCCCTTGATCGCATCCTCAAACATGGCTACAGAAAATACGTTGAACAAGACTGGATTCAGCCCTCCTTTACTCCAAAAGTGACAGGAAAAGGGTAGGCTTAAGACAGCCAGAAAGGTAAGTGGTTGCCTCAAGGTATCTTACAGCAAGGGCATCGGTGTCCCCTCTGACCCACTCAAGATGGTCAATACGTAGGTCCTCAATATGTTTTCTCCCATTCCCACATCAGACCACAGTTCTCCCCTCCTTCAAATCCCTCCTTAAATACTACCTCCTCCAAAATGTTTTCCGCGATCGATTTCTTGACTTAGCTGACTGTACCATTGTGGAATAGCCTAAGGATCTTGAATGTGATAAAGCAGTGGATTTTTGGAAATAGCTGTAGGCAGACAGACAAACAGAAAGGCATTAATCAAGAGAGAGGTTACTCTCCTAGAGCAGAGGCTTTGGGAAGACTGGGTCACCAAGAGGCAATTTTAAAAACAGAAGCAAATCCTATAAATAGTCAGTGAAGCACTACATTAAAGAACTGTATTTACAGGCTCAAAATGTGTATTGGACTATTGGTCTCAAATGTCTTTTCAGCTACACCTGGGTGGGGCTGAAAAGACGTATTAGTGACCAAAAATTGGAGTTCACTCTGTGTGTGTGTGTGTGTGTGTGTAGGGTGACCAATCTTCCAGTTTTCAGAGGTCCTGCGCCTTGTATGGTTTCAATACAGTACTGGAAACCTGTATGTCCTCCTTTTTTATTTTCCGGGCCGGCATCCCTCCGCTGCGACTCCTGCTGCAGAGTTCCAGAACTAGAATGCTGTGCCATACTTCAGACTGATCTGGGAGTGGATTGCAAAGGCTCTGAGGTATGTGTGGAATTCATGGGTCCATTAGAGATGTGCTCCAGGATCAGCTCAAATCATGTAGTTCTGCAAAATTGTGGCTTTCACATAATCTTGATAAGCTGTGTGCTTGGAGTAGTGCACGTGACATCATATGCTCCTTGTTGTCCAATATATACAAGGTGAATTAGTGGCTATTCTATGCACACACTCCGCCCCCACAAAAAAACACACACCAGCACACACAAAAACACATTCATGTCTCTCCTTAAATTCCACCTCCTCCAACAAACTTACCCTAATTAATTTCCCAAGACCGTGAGCTATACCATCCCTTCAGCCACATTAATTTACTTACACTCTCCTTAGCACACGTCTATATATGTCCACTCTAACTGTAAATTTTTTTATGTTTTTCTCCCCTGTTAGAGTGTATGCTCCTTAAGGGCAGAGAATATGCCGTTTCATTATTCTGTACTTCCCAATCACCCATTACAGTTCACTGCATTTAGGTTTGCACTCAATAAATACTGCTGCAGCTACTACTTCACTACTATGACGACTGTATGAAGAGAGAGAGAGGAGGAAAGAGAAAAAGAGATAATTTGTCAGAAGAAAATAATCAAATAACCAGGATAAGGGAGAAAGGATAAGGGAGATGGGAAGCAGCATGGCCTAGAGGATAGAGCATGGTCCTGGGAGTCAGAAGGACCTGGTTTCAAATCCTGGTTCTGCCACATGACTGTGTGACCTTGGGCAAGTCACTTCACTGGGTCTCAGTTACCTCATCTGTAAAATGGGGGTTAGGATCATGAGCCCCAGTGGGACACGGACTGTGTGCAACCTGATTAGCTTGTATCTACCCCAGCACTTAGTATAGTGCCTGGCACATAATTAGCACTTTACGCACACCCTTTAAAAAAAAATGGGGAAAGAAGAAATAGAATGAAGGGTATTTAAGCATATCCACATTAGATCTTAGTTCTTTCAGTCAGAGTCAAACATTAAAGGAGAGACTCTTATGTAAGTATAACATCAATCATGTGGTTTTAACACTGGGAGCTCTGTGCATGCAAGGATATGCATATGTCGGAGCCTAGTCCCGAATTCTAAATCCTAATTCAATAGCATACTAACTCTGTTGTCAGCCTGCTGACCCCTTTAGTAAATCATGCCTAAATATAAATGTCACTGTCACAGAGTTCTATGGAAATGTGTGACTTCTGGTGATAAATACAATTCAGTTTGTGAAAATGTTCTGGAGATTTAACTCCAGACTCCTGTTCTTTATACAAGGTGACTTTCCTTTATGTCCACAGCCAATGAGGGAGATAGAGAAGGTGGGGGCAAAACAGAGACTTTCTACCTATACCAAAATAAAAATTATTCATAAGAGTATGTAAATGATTAGACATAATAAATCAGATGCAGAATCAGTTATCAGTCCCACATTTGTTTTGTCAGCCACACCCACACATACTGATAAAATAACACCAACCACAGTGACATCTTTGAACTTAAAAGACAAATAAATATATACATTATGAATAGTAGTGATACAGGCAGGATTCCCAGAAAGACAAATTTCAATTCCTACTATTACATAGCTCAGAACTCTAATGCGTCATTGCTACTGGTGCTGAGGAAGAGGAATTATGAAATGAGTTTATGTAAAAATTGGGCCAGCAGACAGTAACAAGAACAGACATTCAATGATCCAAAAGTTAAGCTGTACCTGGGAAAACAGTCTGAATCAAGACTAAGTGTTTTCAAATTTGGAAAAAAAACAACCTCGACATTCCAAAACAATTTTTCATGCTTTGTAATAAGGAAGGAGTTTTATGTTTTGGAAAAAAAAACCCACAGTTTTATTTTCTTGGTTCCATTGCAGCGAGTGAAATGAAAAAGGTCTAAATATGTGTCTGGTCTATCTGTTCCATGTGGACATTCTGTCTTAATTCAGAATTCTGAATCTGGATAACTCAGACCCACAAATGAATGTTTCTGGATTGAATCCTTTAGGTGGGCTAACTACTTGGATCAAATTATTTAAACACAGAAATATCTCATTTATTTCCACCTTTCTTTCCATGTGTAGACCTGACCTTGAACTGTAAGCTGTCCCTATATAGCCCTTCACTGGCAAACACCATTTAATGAAGGAATTAACAGGCCTCTTATTTACGCCAGACTTGATGTCTGGTGCCATAATGCTCATCAATCAGAGAGCCACTGTGAAAGATGGGTGGCAGTGTTAAATACATTGGGAGGTTTGGAAAGCAATTATAAGAAACCCTATTTTAATTATCAAAAGATCAATATGCAAAGTCATGTGCACATGCTGTTCATTTCATTTAGGATACAGTTCACAATTCTGATCATCTAAAGATATTTCCTCTCTACCAATTTGAGACCACTTTTCTCTTGGTTCAGTTATGAAGTTGAATTATTTACTCATACTTCTCTCATCCTTCCTGAATATTAGAATGATTTTGTAATTCATCCTGAAAATTTTCATCTGCAAAAGCTTCCATTGACATCAGAAAGCATCTGGACATTCTCATCAAGATCAATCTCATTTCATGGAGAGAAGCTGTGAAGCAGATCTAATCTATCAGAATGCACTGTCTTTTTCCCATCCTCTCCTCATGCTGGTTAAAGGTTAAAATGTTGAGAAGCAGCATGGCCTAGTGGATAGAGCATGGGTCTGGGAGTCAGAAGGACCTGGGTTCTAATTCTGCCTTTGCCACTTGCCTGCTGTGAGACCTTGGGCAAGTCACTTCACTACTCTGGGCCTCAGTTACCTCATCTGTAAAATGGGGATTGACTGTGAGCCCCATGCAGGACAGGGACTGTGTCCAATCTGACAACCTAGTATCTACATAGTAAGCATTTAACAACATTAACATTAACAACAATAAAACACTCTTGATGCCATTTCTGTGTACCTCTAAGAGGATTGGAGGACTGCTGAAACAACTTTCCCCTGCTCCTCAGCTTGCTGCTTTCAGCTAGCTGAACTGCCCAATCCCCAATTCTTATCCTAGTGCTTAGAACAGTGCTTGGCACATAGTAAGTGCTTAACAAATACCATCATTATTATTATTATTATCCTCTTCCTGCAAAGATGAGATATGGCCCCCACATCACAACAAGCATCCTTATGACATATGTCACTCACCACTATTTTTTAAAAAAGGTTTAAACTTAACAGCAGGTCTCTATTTAAAGTAGATGTGCTCTGCGATGATTCGATTAACATTGTTTACATTAAGTTGTATATGCTGTCTTTCACTTGCTGATACCACAGCTCTTTGAAAATTGAGATGAAACCAAATTAAATTCCCAAAACCAATTCCCCAAGGCCTGAGCTGAAGGTAATACAAGGATGAAAAATATAAATAATTTATTGAATGATCCATTATTCAATGATACTTTTAACAAAACTTGGCCTTGCAAGTTTAAAGATGTAGAGTTTACATTTTAAATATTAAAAGCTGACCTGTGAATATCTAAATAGTAATGTAGTCAATGCTAAACTTTTATTTATAGTTAAATATTCCTATCTTGAATCTTTCTGCATGATTGGCTGATATTTTAATCATACTATATTATTGCATTGGTTACTTTAAAATGTATCATCACTGGGTAAAGCAGACATTTAAAGGTTTAGATTTGTTTGAAGCTAGATTCTATTTCAGTAAATGGATCAGATCAAGTATCTAGTCAGAATTCTTGGAGATGCTAAGGTTATTATATCTTAGAACACCGTCAGACAACCATAAAAATACTAGAAGGAAATTTAGTTGACTCTTATTAATCTTGTCGGACTGGTTCAGCAGTCTAACCAAATTTTGTGAGAAAAAGGAGAGTCGAAGAGAGAAAGAGGGAGAAAGACAGTGTGTGCGTTTTTATGTGTGTGTATGAGAAAGAGAGAGATGTATCCTTCATTTTCAAAGGTAATGCTCCTGAGGCTGACATCCTAGCCTTGAATGTAAGTGTGCCTGAAAAGACTGATATGGTATTGACATTCCATTCTGCAGGTTCTATGAACTTGTCAGAATAGGTCTTGCTACCCTGAGCACTTTCCCCTTCTAATGCTAATCTACTCACTGTACTTCTGTCTCTTCTATTTTGCCTCTTACCCCTTGCCTACATCCTCTCTCTGGCCGGGAATTCCCTCCCACTTCTCCCACAGACCACTACTTTACTCCACCTTCCTCCCCCTCTAGACTGTAAGCTCATTATGGGCAGGGAATGTGTTTGCCAATGCTGTTATATTGTACTCTCATAGGTGCTAAGTACAACATTCTGCATATGGTAAGTGCTCAATAAATACCATTGATTAATTGATTTGAAGCCTTATTAAAATGACATGTCCTCCAAGAGGCCTTTCCTGACTAAGCCCTCATTTCCCCTATTCCCTCTCCCTACTGCATTACCTATGCACTTGGATATGTACCCTTTAAGCACTTATGTACGTATCCATAGTTTATTTTAATATCTGTCTCCTCATCTAGATTTTAAGCTCCTATGAGCAGAGAACATGTCTACCAACTCTGCTGTATTCTACTCTCCCAAGTGCTTAGTACAGTGCTCTGCAAACAGTACATATTTAATAAATACCATTGATTGACAGATTGTTCCAAGTCTTCACTCAAGAGAGTACCCCTCTTCCGATTGCTGCATACCAGGTGGCTTTTTTGCTGTGATGGTGATGATAGTCGTCCTTCAACCCAAAGATGACACTGATGAGGGTGAGATTGCATCCATGAGTGTGCGTGTGAGTGACGTGGAAATCCACATAGGCTGACTTCATCCACCTCCAGTTCATCCTTGCATGCTTTAACTCTGTCCTCACCTCTGTCTGATAAGTGCTTGAATCAGCATGGTAGCAGTTTAGGTGGAGGGGATAACTGTGCTATTTTTAAGCACTGGGGTAGATACAAAATAAACAGGTTGGGCAAAGTCCCTGTCCTGCAAGGAGGTCACAGTCTGAGAAGGAGAAAGGAAATTTAACCCCATTTTCCAGATGAGGAAATGAAGTTCAGTGACTTACCCAAGGTCACACATCAGGCAGGTGGCAAAGATGGAATTAGAACCCCGGTCCTCTGACTCCCAGGACTATGCTCTTTTGACTGTGGTATACTGCTTCCCAGCCAGGAAGCCAAGAATGAGTCAACCATGATTTCCCCCAAATCCCCCTTTTTGGGGTTAAGTCAGTGGAAGGAAACACACAAAGAGAGGTGGTCTACTTCCCTCCTCTTCTGCTGTGGTGATCTTCTAAGAGTTCACTGCTATTATCACATTATTTGAGGCTATGTGTCACTAGGTTTTTAAATAGATTATTCTTCCCTCCTGGTTTGCATGGGTCCCCTTTCAGTTCAGTGCAGCTACTTGGATAGCCTGCCACCAACTACTCACCTCACTTTTCCTGATCAGGAAAGCTCCCTTGTTGTGAACATTGTCTCAGCAGTGCTGAGCTGATAATGTTCCAGGAGCTGGTTCTGCTACTTGATGTTGAATACGGTTTGTAGATCACTGTGGTGAAATTGGATGTGTCTGATGGATTGCTAACTTCCATGGAGTCATTCGGGTCTTTTAAAATGTTGCTCTATACTTCTTTGCCTCTCCATGCATCATTGGATAGTGCCCTGCCTCGGGAGCAAAATTAATTCACTAACAGTAATAAGTTATGTGATACCTATGAATATCTTTGGTTGTATTTAGGATTTCCCAAGTTTAGGCTGGTACATAACTTAGCTTTTTTTCCTAGACTTATTGTCAGAGCATAGGTCTGAGATGGATCTGGAAAGTGATTCAGAATAATTTATTTGCCTTCCTGTGCATATGCCTCAAAAGCAGAGTCACCTGCATAGAGCAATTTCTGAACTATTCTCTTAAAGACCTTTGATGATAGTTGTCACCTATTGAATAGGAAAGATGTCCGCATGTATTCCAACTTGTTTCCTGTAATTGCACTGCATCCTGAAGTATTACAGAGTACATAGTTTGGGCATATCGCCCAGTCCTGCTTCACTTAAATAATTCATTCATTCAGTCATATTTATTGAGCGCTTACTGTGTGCAGACCACTGTATTAAGCACTTGGGAAGTACAATTCAGCAACAAATAGAGACAATCCCTGCCCACAATGGGCTCACAGTCTAGAAATAATGATAGAGAAAGCATCGAACAGGGTACCTACGAGTCACCCATAATATCGTACAGCAACCAAAGAATTTTGGTGAAATTCTCAGAGCAGTCAGGGTAGTTTAGTTGTGTCAGAACCCTGGTCTGTTAATGATGCCAGACCAATCAATTTATGATGTTTGTCGAGTGTCTGCTGTGTACAGAGTACTGTATTGAGTTCTTGGGAGAGTATAATAGAGGTAAAAGGCACAATTATTGCCACATAATACTGGCGGCATTTGTTGAGTGCTTACAGTGTGCCAAGCACTGCTCTAAGTGCTGGGGTAGATACAAGATACTCAAGTGGCACACAGTCCCTGTCTCTGTGGGGCTCACAGTCTAAGTAGGAGGGAGAACAAATATTGGCTCCCCATTTTACAGATGAAGAGAATGAGGCACAGAAAAGTTAAGTGACTTGCCCAAGTTCATACAGTAGACAAGTGGCAGATCCACGATTAGAACCAGGTCCTCTGACTCTCAGCCTCATGCTTTTTTCATCAGGCCATGCTGCTCCTCATGATTTTGGAAGGCCAGAAGGTCAATAAGCTTGCTGATGTTAATTCATGTATATTTCCTACATCTGTAGAACTGCACAGATCATATCTGCTGAATTTGGGTCTGAAGCTACGCTATGATTCAAGTGGCCTATCCAGAAGGAATCTGACTAGAATTTTGCCCGTCATGGAAATCAGTGAGGTGTGCCAGCAGTTTCCATAATCAACCTTCAGTGTTCTTTCCAAAGATGGGGATTATTAGAGCACCTTTGAAGGCATATGGGCTTTCTAATCTATCTATCTAAACCTATTTTAAGGGACCACGTGGCCTTACCTCATTCCTGAAAGCTGCTTATTATCCACTGACCTCTGCAAGGTGCTCCTAGGCTCCTGTGATGCCATTCAGTGAGTTGTTGAACTTGGGCAAAAGTCACAGTGATGCCTCACCCCAAAATTTTATCTTCCTAACAGCGTGGCTCAGTGGAAAAAGCACGGACTTGGGAGTCAGAGGTCATGGGTTCTAATCCTGGCTCCACCGCTTGTCAGCTGTAAGTCACTTAACTTCTCAATGCCTCAGTTAACTCATCTGTAAAATGGGGATTAAGACTGAGTCCCATGTGGGACAGCCGGATTACCTTGTATCCCCCCAGCGCTTAGAACAGTGCTTAGCACATAGTAAGTGCTCAATAAATGCCATCATTATTATTATCTTTCTCACTTTATGATGATTCCCATGGAGTTTAGAGTAAGACTGTACTTCTATTTGAGTATATAGCTAAACTGCATCTTTTCAATTCAGTATTACAATTTTAATATAATTCTTACATGTTAAAAACATGCTTAAAATGGCACAACAACTAATCAACAGTTAAATGGCATTTATTGAGTGTTTATTGTCCTAAGCATAATATTTTACAGCTCTGTATTAGCTAAAATCCTATACTAAACATTCCTCGATGAGCTCAAATTGTATCTGGATTGCAGAATTCCAGATCCAAAAGAGTTAAAACTGTAAACTGTATAAAAATTAATTAAAATTTTTGCACACAGCATGAGAAGGGGTGATTTCATCTGAAATAATCTTTTCTTCCCTTATAATTCACTGGCTAAAATTATTTATGGGAGTGTCAGCTTCCCTGGTATCATCAACTCTACAAATATTTATGAGTATTCATGATATTCAAAGGGTTAAAGGGTGAGATTTAATCCAGCTGTCATAGTGACTGCCCACTTAAAGATAATTTGAAGTGAAGTCCCTTTCCTAGATTATTCCCCATTGCATATGAGGAGTATGCTCCTAAGTAGATCCACTTAATAGCAATAAATGAAGAGAAAAACAAAGAGAGAAGAATGGCTAACTCTTCCAAGTCACTGCAACAGTATAATAAACTAAGATATACTTTATATCTTATAGTTAACAAATAAAATAAGTTTAACCAGCTTAATAACTAGCCTGGAACATAGGAGAGTTAGAAGTTAAAGTATTTTCAAATAATGAGGAACCCCAAGTGGGGGAATTCATAATCACCCTTCATTTTAGTAGAGGTCTATATGAGGTAGAAATAATTTGTTTTTCATTTTTGTGGCAATTTGGGAGAGGCGTTGAGTAGAAAAGTCCATAAAATTGCACAAATCAAAGCCAGTCAGTCAACACACCACTCTTAGATTGTCTTGCTTCTAATAACTGATGCTTACCACAGTTAATCAGTTATGCTCTTCTTCCATATCTCTTGCACCAAGAGAATGTTCAATACAGGCCAGTTGATCAAATGGTGGCATTTATTGAGCACTTATTCTGTACTTGGGAGAGTATAATATAGTACGTAGGTATGATCCCTGCCTTCAAGGTGCTGACACTCTAGTAGAGGAACATACCATGACAACTGGTTGGTTGAGGCTTTGATGCCACTCCACTACATGAGCCCGTCATTGGGCAGGGATTGTGTCTGTGTTGCCAAATTGTACATTCCAAACGCTTAGTACAGTGCCCTGCACATAGTAAGCGCTCAATAAATACTATTGAATGAACCTACAGCCCTCCTATAGCTCGCCATTACTCTCCAGATCAAATATAACCTTCTGCCTATTCCCCCAATAGCTCAACAGCTGACTCCACTGTACTTGATTACTCACATCTCTTGTTACAGCTAGCCCTCAAACTCCATTTCAGCCCTGCTTGCCATTCAGTTTTCCCTCATCACTTCTAAACTTAAGCCCAAATTGTCCTTATGAATGGCAGATCAGTCGATCGATCAATCAGTGATATTTATTGAGTTCTTATCAGGTGCAGAGCATGCTACTAAAACTCCTGGGAGAGTCCAGTACAATGGAGTTGGAAGGCACATTCCCTGCCCGGAATGAGCTTACAGTCTAGAGAGGGAGAGGCTCCCTTTCCTGACCCACCAGAGATTTCCTTCACCTCTCAAAACTCAGCTTAAATCCCTGAAGGAAGTTTTCCCACTCAAATCCATCTAATTTCTAACTAGTACAACCCATGGCTCCTCCTCCCCATGATTTCTTTTTTCTTAATTATTATTGCAATTTTTATTGATTTATCTTGCCTTCTCTATTATACTGAAAGCTTCTGAGGATTTCATTCCGTGAAAGTTCCAAGTTTATACTATCCCTAGGTCATTAGTTCTATGGTGTGTTAGTTCTAAAAACACATAATTATTTTCCTCACCTAGAGCCATTGAACGATAAGGGCTCCTCTCAGACCTGAGGATGTAGGAGAAAGAAGACAGGGGCAGAAAGGAAAGAGAAAAAAAAAAGAAAGAAGAAAGGAAAGGGGAGAGGAGTGCCTTATTTGGTCTAAATAACTGATAAAGTTAGACATAAATATATCCACATCTATAAAGCCTTTCAAAGCCAGGTTTTCTAACATTACTAGGTCATTAAATGGAACTACTCAATTCCTTTAAAAGTGCCACTCTTAAAGAGTGAGGCTTGTAGCCACAAAGAAATTGGTTAATGAGATTCCATTCTTTGTAGAGCTGAAAATGTGTCACCTGAATGGAGCTTCCCTTTCTCAGAAATGCCTACAAATCCCCCTTATAAAGATGGGAAAATCATCTTAATTAGTGTGGTATGTAAAAATAAGAAAAATATATTGTTTGGCTGAATTTTTAATGTTTTTAGTGTGCCTCTTGGCTACTAAATGTATATTATATATAGAGAGAGATATATAATCAGCAATAAATGCTTTTGAGAGTCTATGGTGGGGGCTTGCCCCTACACAATAAAGGATCTGAGCATTGAGATGCAAGATGATGTTTAAATCAGATTTACATACTTTTCCTACCATATATGGTTTTGCCTGAAAACATGCTCTCAGCTGGTTGTCAAGAAAATTTAATGATAGGTTTTAATGCTCATATCTGAATTATGCTTATGCTGTTGAATTTATTTGCTCTCCACAATCAGAACTCAGAAGTACTCGTTCAGAATTTGTCCATCAGTTTTGTGTTAAAAATTCTACTTACATGATTATTATGTTGGATGTTAACCTTTTTTTAAAAAAAAAAAAACCTTGTTGAAATTTTTAAGGAAAAGAGCATGTTAACTGGGCACATAATTGCTATGAAAACTTATAATGTTAAATAATTGACATTTTGAGAGTCAGTCAGTGAATGCTAAAATGAGATTGTTAGTAGAATTATAGACTAGGAAAGTAGAGATGAAACTTCTGATTTTGTAGCAGTAGATGTGAGGAATCTATAATAATAACTGTGGCATTCATTAAATTCTTTCTATATGCCAAACACTGTACTAAGCAATGGATAGATACCAGATAATCAGGTCTAACACATCCCCAGGCCCACATGGGACTCACAGTCTAAGTAGCAGGGAGAGCAGGTATTGAGTTACTATTTTACAGTTGAGGAAACTGAGGCACAGAGAGGTACAGACAAGTGGCAGAGCCAGGATTAGAACCTAAATCTTCTTACTCCTAAGCCCATGCTCTTCCTAATAAAATCAAGATAAAGAAGACATAAAAACCTTCCCAGGGTGAGTGGATAAGTTATTTTTCCTTTAAGTGGGATTGAAGAACAATCAGTCAATGAATCAATCATATTTATTGCACACATACTGTGTACAGAGCGCTGTATTAAGTGCTTGAGAGAGTACAATATTACAGAGTTGGGAGACACATTCCCTGCCCATAACAAGCTTACACTGTATAGGGGGACATAGGCATTAATATAAATAAATTATGGATATGAACATAAGTGCTGTGGATGGGGTGAATAAAAGGGTGCAAATCCAAGTTCAAGAGTGACGCTAAAAGGAATGAGAGAAGAGGAAATGAGGGCTTAGTCAGGGAAGGCCTCATGGAGGAGATGTGGCTTCAATAAGGCTTTGAAAGTGGGGAGAGTAATTGTCTGTCTGCTATGATGGGGTGGAGTTCCAGGCCAATGGCAGGACATGGGCAAGGGGGTCAGCAGTGAGAAAGACAAGATTGAGGAACAGTGAGTAAGTAGGTGTTAAGAGGAGTAAAGTGTGCAGGCTAGGTTGTAGCAGGAAATCATGGAGGTAAAGTAGGAGGGGGCAAGGTGATTGAGTGCTTTAAAGCCCATGATAAGGAGTTTCTGGTTGATGTGGAAGTGGATGGTGTCACCCATCACCTGGGACGGGTTTGGGAATCAGTGCAGTGAGAGAAAGAGAAGGGAATTGAGGGCCGAGCTGTACAAAGTTTATTCCCTGTGGCAAATTTAACTTCCCTTCCTGGAGGAATTCATTTATGCGTTACCTGCCCCTAGCGAAGCACCAGGCTCCCTACCACGAGTGCTCAGTGACATACCCATCCCACGGTCCCTCAATTTAGTGCACTGGCTCTAGAGACAGAGTGGGTGTCCAACGCTCTGGGCAGGGGAGACACGCCATGCGAGCAACTGCGGCAAGACTCAATCTGCCACTGCAGAATGTCAGAGGTGGCAGGTATTTATCACCTGCGTGCTCAGGCTGTTCCAGCTTCCTGCCTTCTACTTGTCCAATCCCCACCTGCCTCCTCTCCTCTTCCATACCTTAGAGGGTCAGCACGGAAGTAAAGGACACCTACCTTTGCACTTCCGGCCTGGGATGTCTAGCATTCTCTGTTGCGTGGTCCCACCCACACTTCTGAGTTCTGTCTTGCTAGTTCGGGAGGTCACAGATGGCGTTTTGACTTGGAAATGGCAGTGCCCAGGTTCACCTTGCCACAAGTGGTCAACGACTGGAGGTTCTTGAGGAGTTGAGAAATGTGGACTGAACGGTTTTGAAGAAAAATGATCCAGGCAGCCAGATGAGATATAGACTGGAGAGGGGAAAGACAGGAGACAGGGAGGTTAGCAAGGCAGTAGTTAAGGCAGGAAGTGATGAGTGCTTGGATCAGCATGGGAGCAGTTTCGAAGGAAAGGAAGGGGTGGATTTTAGTGATGTTGTGAAGGTAGAACCAATTGAATATGGGGGTCGAGTTAGACATAAATCTGGTAGTACCTCTCCTGGTGTTGGGTCCTAGAAATCCTGGGGCTATTATATCAGAGGTCCTGAGGCTGTGCCCAGAGGTTCTGAGACTGAGCCCGTCACAAACTAAGCTCTGGATCTGAAATGAGACATATATGGGATAAAGACGGTGGGAGAAAATTAAAGGAGGCAGTATAGCCTAGCAGAGAGAAAATGAGAATGGGATACCGGAGACTTGTATTCTAGCCCTAGCTCTGTCACAGGCCAGTTTTTTACATTGGGCAAGATACTTTACTGCGCTGAGGCTAAGTTTCCTCATCTGAAAAACAGTGATAAGATAATGACTTTCCCTACCTCTGAGACTGTGAGTCTCATATGAGACAGGGACTGCTTCAGATAATAATAATAATAATAATAATAATAATAATACTTGTTAAGCACTTAATGCAAGATAACCAGCTCCCACATGGGCCTCGCAGTCAAAGTAGTAGGAAGAACAGGTATTAAATCCCCATTTTCCAGATGAAGAAACTGAGCCTCAAAGCAGTTAGGTGTCTTGCCCAAAGTCATACAGCAGACTAGTGTTGGAGCAGGATTAGAACCCAGGCCCTATTACTCCCAGATATGGGCTCTTTCCACTAGGCCACATTGCTTCCCCTGACTATCTTGTTCTATCCAGTATTTGGCATCTTGTAAGTGCTTAATAAACATTATGATCATTCAAGAAATTGCACGATGAAGTAAATGGAATACTAGAAATAGGAATCAAAAAGTATGGTGAAATCCTGAGAGAAAAGAATGTCTATAAAGTAGAAGGTCTAATCTGTTTATGTTATCTACTCCAGCATTTCAATCGATCAGTCAATAATAGTTGTTGAGTGTTTACTGTGTGCAGAGTACGGTACTAAGCACTTGAGAGAGTCATTGTCTGTCCCATATGAAGCAGCATGGCTCAGTGGAAAGAGCCCAGGCTTGGGAGTCAGAGGTCATGGGTTCTAATCCCGACTCTGCCACTTGTCAGCTGTGTGACTTTGGGCAAGTCACTTAACTTCTCTGGGCCTCAGTTACCTCATCGGTAAAATGGGGATTGAGATTGTGAGCCCCACGTGGGACAGGGACTGTGTCCAACCTGATCTCCTTGTATCCACCCCAGGGCTTAGTACAGTGCCTGGCACACAGTTAAGTGCTTAACAAATACCATAATTATTATTATTATTATCACAATATAACAAAGTTGGTGGACACATTCCCTGCCCACCATGAGTTTATACTCTAGAAGGGGCAAGAGGATGAGGATGGAGTAGAAATCGTTGGATTTGGCAAGAAGGAGATCACTGGTCACCTTTGAGAGAGCAGTTTCTATGGAGTGAAGGGGGAGGAAGCCAGATTGGGTCGAGGAGAGGAAATGGAGACGAGGGTGTAGACAACTCAATCAAGGAATTTGGAAAGGAATGGTAACTGGGAGATGGTGTGATAATTGGAAGGAGTCATGGGGTCATTGGAGGGGGTTTTTTTAGGGGACAGGGGAGACATGAGAATGTTTTAAATCAATGAGAAGAAGCCACTGAAGAGTTAACAGTTGAATATGACAGTCAGGAAGATCAGGAGGGGGCAAACCCTTTCATAAGGAGTGAAGGGATGGGGACGGAGGCGCAGGAGGAGAGGGTGGATTTTGAGAGAAGGTAGGAGGTCTCTTTTTGAGATAATGCTGGGAAAGATAGGAGTGAAGAAGGGCCAGGAGGAGGGAAGGACTGTAGAGGAGCAGGGGAGATTTTAGTGAGATCATGCCTCATGGTTTCAATTTTCTCAATAAAGTACATGGCCAAGTTATTAGGGGGAGAGATGGGGAAGGCGCAGCGGAAACAGGGGGCAGAGGGTTTCAGGGTGGAGTTAAACATCTGAAAAAACTGATGAGGACAATGATCATGGGTGTAAATAAGAATGGACATGCACCAATCTTTGACTGAATTGAGGAGCATAATCTTCTTAAAGAATGGCAGCTACACACACACAGACGGTGCTTGGCACATAGTAAGCGCTTAACAAATACCATCATCATCATCACACAGACACAGACACACACACACACAAACATAAAACTGTCAAAAATAACCCTTAAATATCTTCTTACTCATAATTTTCTTCTGATATGTTACAAACAAGGTAATTACATTGGTTGACATCAACAAAAATAATAATGATATTTGTTAAGCACATATTATATGTCAATCATTGTACTAAGTGCTGGAGCAGATGCCAGGTAATTAGGTCAACCAGTCCTTGTGCCACATGGGGCTCACAGTCGAAGTAGGAGGGAGAACGGGTATTGAATTACCATTTTACAGATGAGGACACTGGGACCCAGAGAAGGAAAGTCCTCTAGACTGTGAATTTGTTATGGGCAGGGTAAGTGTCTGCTAATTCTGTTGTACTGTACTCTCCTAAATTCTTAGTACAGTGGTCTGCACATAGTAAGTGTTCAATATATACCACTGACTGATTGAGTGATTGATTTGCTACAGGTCACCCAGCAGGCACGTGGTAGAGCCGACATTAGAATCTGGGCCCCCGTCCCTTAGTCTTATGCTCTTTCCACTAGGCCATGCTACTTTTCAAATATACGTGTTACAATATAGGTTAAACAGAGAGATAAAGGATGTAGACATCTCAATCAAATACATCAACTATTCACATTAAGTATTTTCCAAGGGACCATGGGTGGTAGGGTTAAAGAACTGTAGGTTTGTTTATACAGGCTGGGGTTGGGAAGAGGCCAAATATCGATACTTCTCTTTCAATTAGTCAGGGAAGGCCTCATCGAAGAGGTAGAAGAGAGGTTAAGAAACGTAAGAGGAGGATGTTTTCATATTCACGTACAGCTGGGAGTAGGACGGTGGAATGAAACATTCATTGTTCAAATGATGACAATTATTGAATTAAACTGATATTGATCAAATGATGAGAATGATGGAATGAAACAAGCATTGATCAAATGGTGAGAATGGTGAGAGATTTGTGGACAATCTATCAGGGAACTTTTGCTATAAGAACATTCATGATATCCTCTAGTTAGAATGATGGGATGCATTATGCTCATTTTTCAACGTAAGCCAAAGATTGGCATACTTTTTTTAAACAAAAGAAAGCCTTAATAATCCTCGAGTACCCCCAAAAGGTTTCACCACTTGAATTTTGATGAATTACCAAAGGGACCTCACTCAATTGGAAAGAATACTTGACTTAGAATACTTTAATTTGATAGCATAACAGAACAAGACTCTAGAGATCTACAGGAAGAGGAATTTGGCATTACTTAATTAGCTATTGGAATGTAGTGAAACACATAATCTTTGAGGTCATAGATCTCAAATTTAAAAGGTTGAAAAGACTAAGGGCAATATCTTGAACAGCATTCAGAAATAAATGTGTAATTAGTGTACAGTGGATCAATTTTTTTTGTGCCAATTTGATCACTTATTTCATTCTATTCCAACTATTCTTGGGAATTCTTGCTCTCAAGGATAGACTGAGGCCAAGTAATACTATGTCACAAAGGTAAAGATTAGCCAAATTCGTTTTTGTACCTAACATTGTAGAAATGTGTTTTTTTCTTTTTATAGATCTGAATGCTGACAGAAAAATGTTTCCAATCTAGGAGGTCAAATCTTTACATGTGCATTACCAATAAAGTTCAGAGGGCGGATTTCTTTAACAAAAACTAAATCCTTGGGAATGGTGTGGGCAATAGGAATTTATTTAAGGAAACTATTTTATGAGGTAAAAAAAGAGTCCTCCAGAGAAACCTTTTTATCTGCACAATGATAACTGTGTCAGGGAAGTCACTGTAGCAAGGATGAGTACTTATTGCATCTTAAAAATTGACAACTTGAGTTCAGCTAATGTAGTGTAAATAGAAGAAAGCACATACATAAGAAATTAACTGTTACATCTTTAGTTTACCGATAGAGTTGGGAAAATAGATTTCCTTGAGGGGAAAAGTTTAAAATAGATCTAAGCAAGAGAGAGGCTGAAATGATAAGTTAAATTACATGGTCTCTTTTGGCCATACAATTGGATTTTATTTTATTCTAATAGTTTTTTTCATTTAAGGCCACTGGCAAAAATGGAAAACTTTGGGAAAAAAATAGAATTTAGGGATCTTCAAATGATAATGTTGACCTCAGTACCTCTTTTGAGTTATGTAGCCATTTTAACCTTATTTGTGATTCACCTTATCATGTATTTCATACTTGAGCTTTGGTCAATGATACTATATTGAATCTCTGAAGAAATCATGATAAAAAACTGCACATCTGAAAAAATTGATCCACCAACTCAGCTTTTATGAAATTTCTAAATTAGCTGACACACGTATTCATACCAGACAGCGATGCCATCCAGCAGGTATCTGTTTTCCACTCAGCGAAAACATCCATATGTTCAGTAAAAAAATTTAAATCAAGGCTCTTGATAGAATGAAGCATTATTACTTGTGAAGCAACTTTTCCAGCTGAGGACAAGGTTACTTAGTGACATTGCAACTTGTGGGGTTGTTGTATTGGAATATGGAAGAGTTGAATTCAAAAATTATCTTCACCATCATAACTGTACCATTTTTAGCTCCTGAGGATCAATATGCTCCTTGCATCTCATCCTCCATATACATTTTCCCCTTGCCCCTTTGGGTTGCTATGTAATTTTTGGCCACAGCCCTGGTGATTTTCAATTTTGAGACCAATAAATTCTAATCCTCAACCTAAAGAGCAACATCATCTTTGTCCATTCTGCATTTGTTCCATTTAGACGTAATGAAATAGAAAGTAAATTTAAAGGTAGGAAGAAAAGCTTTCAAATGAGTTGTTAATGTAGATGTGCTACTTTATCTTGCATGTGAAGCATCACTTGTAAATTCCTAAATAGAGAATTTATCCCAGAAACTATCTGGAATTAGTATTTATTTGTTTGACTTTTTAGTCAAATATATCTCAAAGCAATTTTCTCAAGCCATCTGTGCTTATTTAATGTACTAATTTACATAATAGAAAGTACTAAATATGGTAAAGTAAAATGGTAAAACACATTCATGCATTTGCAAAATCGGGTCTGCGATGGAAGTGCGATCTGCATAAGAAGCATTTGATTGGCTTAAGAATTTGTCAGAACATCCTATCAATTCTACAAATCCCACGACCCAACACGATGCCATCTCCCCTATGACTGACATCTTACCAGTCATATGAGGCAATCTGGGGCCGGCCTAGGGCCCACTCTTTGTGTGCGTCTCTGAGCCCTGCCTGGGGAGCCCCAGTTCTTATCCCTTCCACAGTTGTGAATGCAGCAGTAGCAGCAGCAGCAGCAGTGGCATCATCTCTCTGCACCCAGCCTAGACTGGGGTTCCCCCTGTCCCTGCCACAGGGGTCAGCTTTGGAGAAAAGTCCTGCACCCCTCTTCTCCAGTGCCACACCCTGGTCTAAGAGTTGGGAGACTTCCTAATTTAAAATATGCAAACAACAGGACAGGAGTCACTGTAAACTACTCCTTTACAGGATCACCTTGAAGGATTTCACCTAACGATTTGTAGCACAAAATGCCCCAGTCTGTCATGGGACTACAAAATTCAAGTATATTTTTGAGTATTCATTCATTCATTCATTCAATAGTATTTATTGAGCGCTTACTATGTGCAGAGCACTGTACTAAGCGCTTGGGATGAACAAGTCGGCAACAGATAGAGACAGTCCCTGCCGTTTGACGGGCTTACAGTCTAATCGGGGGAGACGGACAGACAAGAACAATGGCACTAAACAGCGTCAATGGGAAGAACATCTCGTAAAAACAATGGCAGCTAAATAGAATCAAGGCGATGTACAATTCATTAACAAAATAAATAGGGTAACGAAAATATATACAGTTGAGCGGACGGGTACAGTGCTGTGGGGATGGGAAGGGAGAGGTGGAGGAGCAGAGGGAAAAGGGGAAAATGAGGCTATAGCTGCGGAGAGGTAAAGGGGGGATGGCAGAGGGAGTAGAGGGGGAAGAGGAGCTCAGTCTGGGAAGGCCTCTTGGAGGAGGTGAGTTTTAAGTAGGGTTTTGAAGAGGGAAAGAGAATCAGTTTGGCGGAGGTGAGGAGGGAGGGCGTTCCAGCACCGCGGGAGGACGTGACCCGGGGGTCGACGGCGGGATAGGCGAGACCGAGGGACGGTGAGGAGGTGGGCGGCAGAGGAGCGGAGCGTGCGGGGTGGGCGGTAGAAAGAGAGAAGGGAGGAGAGGTAGGAAGGGGCAAGGTGATGGAGAGCCTTGAAGCCTAGAGTGAGGAGTTTTTGTTTGGAGCGGAGGTCGATAGGCAACCACTGGAGTTGTTTAAGAAGGGGAGTGACATGCCCAGATCGTTTCTGCAGGAAGATGAGCCGGGCAGCGGAGTGAAGAATAGACCGGAGCGGAGCGAGAGAGGAGGAAGGGAGGTCAGAGAGAAGGCTGACACAGTAGTCTAGCCGGGATATAACGAGAGCCCGTAATAGTAAGGTAGCCGTTTGGGTGGAGAGGAAAGGGCGGATCTTGGCGATATTGTAGAGGTGAAACTGGCAGGTCTTGGTAACGGATAGGATGTGTGGGGCGAACGAGAGGGACGAGTCAAGGATGACACCGAGATTGCGGGCCTGCGGGACGGGAAGGATGGTCGTGCCATCCACGGTGATGGAGAAGTCTGGGAGCGGACCGGGCTTGGGAGGGAAAATGAGGAGCTCAGTCTTGCTCATGTTGAGTTTTAGGTGGCGGGCCGACATCCAGGTGGAGACGTCCCGGAGGCAGGAGGAGATGCGAGCCTGAAGGGAGGGGGAGAGGACAGGGGCGGAGATGTAGATCTGCGTGTCATCTGCGTAGAGATGGTAGTCAAAGCCGTGAGAGCGGATGAGTTCACCGAGGGAGTGAGTGTAAATGGAGAACAGAAGAGGGCCAAGAACTGACCCTTGAGGAACTCCAACAGTTAAAGGATGGGAGGGGGAGGAGGCTCCGGCGTAGGAGACCAAGAATGATCGGCCAGAGAGGTAAGAGGAGAACCAGGAGAGGACAGAGTCCGTGAAGCCAAGGTGAGATAAGGTATGGAGGAGGAGGGGATGGTCGACAGTGTCAAAGGCAGCAGAGAGGTCAAGGAGGATCAGAATGGAGTAGGAGCCATTGGATTTGGCAAGAAGGAGGTCATGGGTGACCTTAGAGAGAGCAGTCTCGGTAGAGTGGAGGGGACGGAAGCCAGATTGGAGGGGGTCTAGGAGAGAATGGGAGTTAAGGAATTCTAGGCATCGATTGTAGACGACTCGTTCTAAGATTTTGGAAAGGAAGGGTAGTAGGGAGATAGGACGATAACTGGAGGGGGAGGTGGGGTCAAGAGCGGGTTTTTTTAGGATGGGGGAGACGTGGGCGTGTTTGAAGGCAGAGGGGAAGGAGCCCTTGGAGATTGAGTGGTTAAAAATAGAAGTTAAGGAAGGGAGGAGGGCAGGGGCGATGGTTTTAAGAAGGTGAGAGGGAATGGGGTCCGAGGCGCAGGTGGAGGGTGTGGCACTTGCGAGGAGGGAGGAGATCTCCTCTGAGGATACTGCAGGGAAGGATGGGAAAGTAGGGGAGGGGGTCGTTGGGGGGGAGGGGAGAGGCGGAGGGGTGACTTTGGGGAGCTCAGACCTGATCATGTTGATTTTCGTGAGGAAATAGGTGGCCAGATCATTAGGGGTGAGAGATGGGGGAGGGGGAGAGTAAAGGACTGATACACTATTTGTAAAATAATTCTTGATTCCCCAATTTTTTGCTGTTGTTATTGATTGCTGATATCATTTTCCTTCCTTCTAAACTTAGCTAGAACTCTGGCCCAGAGTGGACAAATTAGGACTATGAGGAACATGTAGAGGTTCTCTTTTGTACCTTCAACATAGCCCAGCTATTTGTTAAAAGTTTTAAGACATAACTGGGGCAGAGTGGATGATGGAGTTAAGGTAATTGGGTTAGATTATTTTGGGTCAGAGAGTTAGGAGAAAGTATTTGAGAGACATAATTCACAATTGCCAGCTGAAATGACCAAATATGAGGAAAACCTTAAAATGTTAAAACATTTTAAAAGGACAGTAGCCTGCAATACTCCTCTTAGTTCAAATGAAAGACATAAAAATATTTATTGAAAACCTTAAACTATTTTGAAAAGTCTTTTTTGTGATGACAGCATTGTCCTGAACAAATATATTTTAGGTAGGATATTAAAGGAACTGCCTATTATGATACTTCAGAAATTCTTTGTTCTAGAAAAAATCCTTTTTCAGTGACAATCTAAAGAAAAACATCTCAAATAACCCTGTTTTCTCTTGTGGTAGAGGCAGGACACAAGGGTATTTTCACAATTCCTCTGAACATTGTATGGAAATAATACAGAATAATACACAGTCCCCAAAAACAGAAGTTCATGTATACTGTCATGAATATAATACATATATAAATATAATATATAGAACCTGTTTGACATTTTTTTTCTTTCACATTCATGTTAGGTTACATAAATAATATTAGATTTTAATGCTGATTTTGGCTGTTTTTTTGGTTCCTCTGATAGGTAAAAAAAATTCCAAAAGAATTAATTTGTTGGGGTTTTTTGATGTGTTTTTGAAAGTATTCATGATAGAATGCAGCCTGAGTCTTCATCTGGCTATACCAATGCAGAATGAAGCTAATGTCTTCATTCAAGTTTAGAAAACATACATTCATCAACCACTAGTATTTACTGAATGTTTATTATGTGTAGAGCATTTATTATGTTTTATTATGTGTAGAGCATTGTACTATTTGGGAGAATACAATAGAGTTAGTTGACATGATCCTTGCGCTCAAATACAGATGATATATTGTACATGAATTACATGTAGAAGGAAGTGATAATAATAATATTGGTGGTATTTGTTAAATGCTTACTATATGAGAAGTGCTGGGATAGAAATGATATAATCAGTTTGGAAATAATCCCTGTCCCTCAGTGGGCTCATAGTTTAAGTCAGAAGGAGAACAGGTATTCACTCCCCACTTTCCAGATAAGGAAATTGGGACACAGAGAGGTTAAGTGATTTGCCCAAATTATACTACAGGCAAGTGGCAGAACCAGGATTTAGAACCTGCATCCTCTGATTCCCAGGCCTGTGTTCTTTCTACTAACCCACTCTGCCCCTCCATAAGTATATAAAAATATTCACCTAAATGCAATATGAAGGAAGAGGGGCAGTTGAGTATTCAAGGTTTTAAGTGACACAGAAGTGCTGAAGTGGCAGTAGATGAAGAAATAATCCAGATTAGAAGCAGGATGATTTAGTGGTTAGAGCACGGGCCTCAGAGTCCCAAGGACCTGGGTTCTAATCCTGGCTCTGGCACAAGTCTGTTGTGTGACTTTGGGCAAGTTACTTCACTTCTCTGTGCCTCAGTTACTTCATCTGTAAAATGGGGATTAAGACTGTGAGCCCCATGTGAGACAGGGATTATGACCAGCCTGATTTGCTTGTATCCACCCCAGTGCTTAGAACTTAGTACTAGAAGCCAAAATAGCTTATAGAGTTCCTGTGATTTGAATTTTGTATGATTCGTCATGAAGGGTATGAGCTGCTATATCTAAATCCATTAAATTTTTTGGTTGTCAGTAAAAGAACTTCAGCAAAGGTCCATTATGGTAAAATGGATCTGTACTGGTTATGTCCTTGGCCATTCCTTACATGAACTCCTTGCCACTGCAATCAGCTCTCCCCCTCATCTTGCTGCAGTCCAGCCCACACACTCTGCTCGTCTAACACCACCCTACTCACTGTACCTTGATCTCGTCTATCTCTTGCCACCAACCCCTTGCCCACAACTTCCACTCCAGAGTGGCCCAGCTCTGCCACTTGTCGGCTGTGTGACTGTGGGCAAGTCACTTAACTTCTCTGTGCCTCAGTTCCCTCATCTGTAAAATGGGGATTAAGACTGTGAGCCCCACGTGGGACAACCTGATTCCCCTATGTCTACCCCAGCGCTTAGAACAGTGCTTGGCACATAGTAAGCGCTTAACAAATACCAACATTATTATTATTATTAACTTCCCACTAGCCTGAAACTCTCTCTCCCTTCATATTCCACAGACCACCACTCTCCCACCTCTAAAGCCTTATTAAAATCACATCTCCTGCAAGAGACCTTCCCCGACTACCTCCTCATTTCCCCTATTTGCCCTCCCTTCTGTCATCTATGCCCTTGGATCTGCACCCCTTAATTGCTTGATAGACACCCCACAGCCAGTCCCATAGCACTTACATACATCTTTTTTTTTGCTCTGCCATTCCCCTATCTGTAATTTATTTTAATGAATGTCTCTCCCTCTAGACTGCAAGCTCTTGTGGGCAGGGATTATGTCTACATACTCTACTGAACAGTATTCTGAACACAGTATTAGACTGTAAACCCGTCAAAGGGCAGGGACTGTCTCTGTTACCGATTTGTACATTCCAAGCACTTAGTACAGTGCTCTGCACATAGTAAGCACTCAATAAATACTATTGAATGAATAAGTACTCAGTAAATATGACTAATTGACTAATTGATTAATATTTATAGATAACTTCTCTTTGGTTTTCAGTCCAACCAATAGCTGGTGTGTTAATTAGCCCTGGGCCTATGACAAGCCCCCTTTCCAAAAAAATAGATTGGAATTTTTCCAAATTAGGCTTAAATGGAAGAAGGCAGCCTTACACAGTCTTTAGTGCTGTGGAGTTTAGGGCAACATCTTAGAAGCAGCATGGCTTTGTGGATAAAGCATGGGCCTGGGAGTCAAAAGGATCTGAGTTCTAATTCTGGCTTCACCACTTGTCTGCTGTGTGACCTTGAGCAAGTCACTTCACTTTTATGGGCCTCGGTTACCACATCTGTAAAATGGGGGTTAAGATTTTAAAGCTCCATGTGGGACAGGGACTGTGTCCAACCTGGTTAGCTTGTTTCTACCCCAGCACTTAATACAGTGCCTGGCACATAGTAAGGTAAGCACTTAACAAATACCATAAAAAGTCGGCTATGATCTATTTAGGGAGAACCACAAAGCTAGTGGTGTGAGGCAAATCTACCTATGTTTAAAAAGGTCCCTCTATGGTGAATATACTTCATTCACCCAAAGTAGAAACATGTACTTTGCCTGTGTACTGTTCCTAATTATCTTAACCTTCTGTATAATTCATGTTCCTTAATTGTACTTCTGAGAATCCAATACAATCAAGTTTATTGTCTCTAAAGGACAAGGAGAGATGGATTTCAAACTTAAAAAAACTGCTAGAGAACAAAGTATGTTTTATTTATTAAATCTATATTGAACACAGAGGTGACAATAGATGAGAGAACCTGTGGCAAAGTAGCAAGGACATTTTACACTAACATGGTAGATTAAATGTCCTGCAGACATTTCAACTATCATTCCGATCATTTTATAGAGGAATAATACCAATGCTCTCTTCTGCTTTTGTCTGAACAGCCCAAGAGACAAAGAAGCTGTATAACAGTAAATAATTTAACTACCAATTCCACAAACAGGGTAAGAAGTATTTGATTTATAATCAAGAGGTCTTGCAGGATCTGGGCTTAGTCAACTGTACCTAAATGAATTTTATGCAATGTTTCCTGAAAAGAAGAATAATATACATAATCATTAGATGAAGCTTCATATTTAAAGGATGCATAATAGGAAAAAAAATCCTGTTTTGGGAAACCGAGTCAGCAAGTGTGTGCTGGTGTACCAGTGTGGTATAGAAGTGATTTAGCAGGGGATTTGGAAAAAAATTAATCAGTTCAAATTGCTTTTTAAAGTTCAAAAATCCAGAGAAAAACCTTTTCCATAGATCTCACTTTATCCAAATTTGCCACTTTCCCATGTCACTTTTATTCCAGGTTCTCAAATATTGATTTTCAATTTTCATAAGCTTCCACAGGTTTAGCTTTAATTGGGACTATAAATAGACTTCAAATCTCGAGAGAGAGCTTGCACTTCTGATATTTCCAATTTTATTTTTACAGAATTAGAACCTGAATTATTCAAGTAAGACGCATGTAAATGGACATTCTTGCGTAGTCTTATCAACCAAACTGGTCCCAGGAGAAACTTGGTAAGGAGAATGAATGCTTCTTAAGACCACTGTTATTGTTATGAGTGAGGGCTGATTTTATACTTTGTGTGTGTGCGTGTGTATGTGTGTGCGTGTGTCCGTCTGTGGATAGTTGTCCCATGTTGTTGAAGATCATGCTACTAAATGGTGAAATTCTATAAGACTGATGTATGACAAATGCTTTCTTCCACACTGTTTGTACGCAAAGCTAGATCCTTGCTGAGCTATCCTTTATAGGGCCTGTTCTTGCTTTGAAGCCTGCATCTTGTTATCCCAACCTTCATGACGTCTTCTCTCAGGGAGAACAACCCTTCTTCCAATTTCTAGTCTATCAGTGCTTCCCAGCAGACCATTAATATGTCGTTTTGTTTGAAACTATATTTCCCAGTAATACTAACTGTGATATTTGTTAAATGCTATGTGCCAAGGATTGTATTAAGTGCTGGGGTAGATACAAGGCAATCAGTTCAGACACAGTCCCTGTCCTACATGGGGCCTATAGTCTAAGTAGAAGGGAGAATGGATATAGAATCCCCATTTTACAAATGAGGAAACTGAGGCACAGAGAAGTTAACTGACACACAGCAGGCAAGTGGTGTTGAGCCAAGATTAATACCCTGGTCCTTTGACTCCTAGGCCCATGCTCTTCACTAGGCCATGCTGCTCCTCCTCCATGTCTTTAAATCTTTCTTTTCTGCCCTCTGGGACTGTGCATGTCCCCTTTCAGTTCCTCGTACAGCAGCTGCTTGGATATTCTGCTGCTATATCTATCCTCATATGTCACACCCAGTGGAGTGTTGTTACTGTAAGCATTGCTTCAAAATGCTGCAGAACTTGATTGTGTCCCAGGAATGCATTGTTGGCAATCTTGTCCTGCCATTTGACTATGGTTTTTAGGTGACCATGGTGAAACTGCTCAAGAAACAGAAGATCCAAGTCTCCACAGCTATATAGAAGAAAGTTGGGCACCACAGCAGCCCTATAAACCTCGTTGCCCCCTTATTACCACACTCTGTCTTGTATCTGCCAAAATACATTGTGATTCAAAAAGAATTGAATAGAGTACAGGGTGGCCAGGGGTGTCTGAGGAAGCCACGACTACATGTTCATATATAAGCTAGTTACTTAATAATACATTTTTAAAAGTCTTTAATTCTTTCTGAATCACCCTGTGCATGCTGGCTTTCTTCATTCTGTTTCCTCTGTCTTTCTCTTCCTGCCTAAATAGCAGAATTCAGTGACCACTTTGAGTATTGTGTTGACAGTGACAAGCTTTGGTTTTTGCATAGGGTTTCCCAAGTGTAGGCTAGTAGATGATTACTGTCTTATTCCAATTTATTCTCAATTTATAGCACCATGCTAAATCTATAAAGCAGTTTCTAGTAATTTACATGTCCTCCAGAGCAGAGTCATATGGATACAGCAGTTCCTGTACCAGTGTCTTATATCCTATTGATGATACTCTTAACCTGTTGTACTGGAAGAATTTCAGCACTGGAAATGTATTCTACTACTAGCTTATGGATCTTTCATTCCATCCTTAAGCAAGGCAGCATAGAACAGATTCAGCAGGACCAGACCTACCACACGACCCTACTTCATCCTGAAATCAATGGGGAAAGGATCGTATAGGGTTCAGTCAACTCTAGCTCGAACGACCACAGTGCTGCAGAGTAGTTCAAAGATATTGGTGAATATCTCGGCTGAGCCGAATTTGCATAGCACTTTCCAGAGCGCTGGTCTGGGTTGATGGGGCCAAATGTTTTTTGTAAGCTTGTAAGCTCAATAAACAAGAAACAAAGGTCTTGGTGTAGTTCACTGCACTTTTCCCCTATCTGATGGGCTGCAAAGATCATATCTTCTGTGCTGTGATTTGGTCTACAACTGCATTGTGATTCAGATAGTGCGCAGTTGACTGTGTTCTTCAGTAGTCAGTACAGAAGAACTCTGGCAAGAATCTTATCAGTAATGGGAAACAGGGAGATTCCTCTGTGGTTTCCACAAAAAAACTCTCTGTCCTTTCTTCTTGCAGGTGATTAATTTAGCGTCTAGGAAGACTTGTGGCATTTCCCTAGTGATGCATATGTTCGGGGAGAGCTCATGCAGATTTCTGAGGATGAGGCCCCTCTTTGTGTGTAAGAATTTCATCAAATCTGGGTCCTTTTCCACTTTTCATGGCATTGACTGTTGTACCCTTCCAAGCACTTAGTAGAGTGCTCTGTACACAGCTCATTAAGGGGAGGGAATGTGTCTACCAACTTTATGTTTTACTCTCCCAAGCGCTTAGTACAGGGCTCTGCATATAGTAAGTGCTTAATAAATACAATTGATTGATTAATAATAATGAACTCTTAAACATGCAATCCACCATCAAGGAAGAGGCCCTCCAAAGTTTAAAAAAATCATCCAGAACATGGAGACATGACCTTAGACTCTACTTTTGAAGAAGTAGCCTCCACAGTCAATGCCATGAAAAGTGGAAAAGGACCCAGATTTGATGAAATTCTTACACACAAAGAGGGGCCTAGTCCTCAAGAAACTTCAAGTCATTTCTTGCCATCTGTGAAGAATTCCCTATTTTTCTTTGATGCTAATGGACCCTCCAGGGGTGGGGTACATTAATAGGGTGCCTGGATGATGAATCAAAGTCATCAGTTTGGTGTTGGTCAGTGTATCACTGGATCTCTTCATTTATGGCATCCCACCACTGGTCACATATGTTTCTTAATTTGATCTGTATGTACCATCGCAAACTTTCATAGGCCTCTGCTTTTTGGTGATCGTGTATAGCTTTGAGGTGTTGTTAATTCATTTCCTGTTTTGTGATAAGTAGTTTTTAAGTCTGAGCCATTTTCATCAAATTGATCTTGACACAGTCGCTTTCCTGTACCCACTGACTTGATGGCTGCCTGTTAGTGTCTCAGAGAAGCACTGTTTACTGTCAACACTGTCAACCACACTGACACTCACTGATAAAATCTGCTGGTAGCCTCATCTTCAGTGACAAGGGCCTGCAAAGAGAAGCAGCACCACAAAGAAAAAAATATTCATATAAACCAAGTCTATTCACCACATCTGCTCACAGTGATAGCAACACCATCGGCACCGTCCTCTTAAAATGAATGACAGGGATACACTTGTACACAAATATCAGTGATTCATTGCCATAGCCATATGTGGTAGATATTTTCCCAATTTTACTCCATTCTCCCATCCCAATTCTCATAAAGGTTTTTAGAAAGATGACACATTTTGGTCCTGAATTTTAGTAAAACAAGTCTCAACTCTTCAAAAAGTGGGATGACAATCAGTGTCTCGTTTTCTAACTCTACATTTATAAATGAGAAAATTTTGATATCAAGAAATGATAACGTGTTTAGAGATCTGGGGCAAGATCTTACCTTTTCTCCCTTAATTAGCATAAAATTTCATATTAAGAAAAAGACATTCAGATGGAATAAAGAAGATATGGAATCTAATCAAGGCTCAGAGGAAAATTTTGAGTAAATCTTAGGAGGAGTTTTTAAACTTGGATCAAATATGTCCTCTAATAAATAATATTTTAATCTGAGATACAAGTGAAAAGAATGCAAGAAGAGATGATAATTGAAATTACACAGACAGATTTAAACTGCCCCTATAGGACTGACTTGGGAGTTAAAGAGCCTCCTTACCTTGTGCTTAAGATAGGTCCCAGAGCATATGGGCAAATTTTAGTCTAAGACTCTTGCTTGGAAAAAAGAATAGGAGAGGTCAACCAAAAATTGAGACCATAATTCTTCAAAAAGCATCATTCTAGCCTATTTTCCCACATGTACACACAAGGGTCAACGGCCAGAAGCTGCATTGGCATAGTGGATAGAGCACGGGACTCAGAAGGTCATGAGTTCTAATTTTGGCTCTGCCATTTCTCTGCTATGTGGCCTTGGGTGAGTCACTTAATTTCTCTGTGTCTTAGTTACCTCATGTATAAAATGGGGATTAAGACTGTCAGTCCCAAGGAGAGACAGGAACTGTGTCCAACCCAATTTGCTGGTACCCACCCCAGCGCTTAGTACGGTGCTTGGCACATAGTAAATGCTTACTGTTGGTATTTGTTAAGCGCTTACTATGTGTCGAGCACTGTTCTAAGCGCTGGGGTAGATACAGGGTAATCAGGTTGTCCCACGTGAGGCTCACAGTTAATCCCCATTTTACAGATGAGGTAACTGAGGCACAGAGAAGTTAAGTGACTTGCCCACAGTCACACAGCTGACAAGTGGCAGAGCCAGGAGTCGAACCCATGGCCTCTGACTCCGAAGCCCAGGCTCTTTCCACTGAGCCACGCTGCTTAACAAATGCCACAACACCTATTATTATTATTAGAAGCAGAAGAGTGAGGGAGGAGCCTAAAGGGGCTCCTCCATAGAGAAGCGGGCCTGCAGACTTAAGGCTAATTCCCTCCTTCCTGGCTACAAGTGAATCTCTGGGAAAATGCCCCATGGGCTCTTCTGAACTCCCACCCACCCCTGACCTAGCTGTGGTTTTCTTCATTGTTGGGGCTAGGGCTGGGGAAGATGGGGGAAGGCAAGAACTCTGGAACTCAGGCTTTGTGTTCCAGGAAAATTGAAGATAAATGGGTGGTTTCTGGAAAGGTGGCCTGGCAGCAGAGTATCACCCTGCCTCATCCCCCCAGCCCTTCTTCACTAGCAATGCTGAAACCAAGACTTAGAAGTCTTGAGAAAAGGAATAGTGGTTTTGTAAAATCACCTCAAAACCTATAAATCTTGGGGAGTTTGCCAAATGTCCATGCAGTCAGATTACATTCCTGGTACCCCATGGATAGCCCCAATGGATGTTGGAAAATATGTTTAATCAGTTTCTTTGCTTCTTGGGAAATGTAGATTTCTCCTTTTCTTTCCTGCACATCCCTTGCCAGAGTTCTACTAGAACTCTGATTGGAGGGAAGCAACATGACCTAATGGAAAGGCCACAGACCTGAGAGTCAGAGAGATGATGGGTTCTAATCCCAGATCTGCCACTTCTCTGCTGGGTTACCTTGGACAAGTCACTGAACTTCTCTGTGCCTCATTTTTGTCAACTGTAAAATGAGGATTCAGTACCTGTTCTCCCTCCTACTTAGACTGTAAGCCCCTTGTGGGATAGGGACTGTGTCTGAACTGATTAACTTGTATCTACTACAGCACTTAGAAGAGAGCTTGAAACATAGTTAGTGCTTAACAATTATTATCATTATCATTATTTGAAATCAAACAACTCTCACCAGATGTTTCACCATCTAACAACTAATCTCAAGAAAAAAAACACCGGAAAAATTAGGACTAGAACAGCCTCTGTTTCTAACACAGTGTTATTCACTGTCTCCATCATTTTCCAAAGAGGTTTGTTTGGTATTCTTGATTCTTTATTAAATATTCTGAAGGGATTTCACTAAATTGCTTTAGACTTACTGGAAGGAGACTGCAACATGAATCAAAGGAAATATTAAAATACAGTCCAACTATTTTCTCTTCCTGCATCATATTGTAGTGAGAGCCTTTACTTTTCTCCTTGATGGCCTTACACTGAATATTTAAAATTTTCCATAGGGATGTGTTTGGGCTTATTAAGGAATCTGTTTGGATAAATCAAATATCATTTACTCATTAAAGAGAGCATAATAAGTGTTATTCTGGGTAAATGAGAAAATCCTGGTTATTATGTAAATAATTTGAAAAGTACAAGAGCAGTTTTGCGTGGAAACTATTTAGGCATATAATCATCATTCACTAGATTGCTAAACAATTTGTTTTAAATAATTGCTAATTGTCTATTATCATATTCTCTGATAGTTAATTTTAATTACTGTAATTTGTTCTATTGGATGAAACAAATTTTAAATTAATCTAAAATGATTTTGAAATAGATTGTACCATATTGCTCACTTATTCTGACTATATGCTTATTTAATATCTTTATTTTTTCCCTCTAGACTGTAATCTTAATCTATTTGTGGACAGGGATTGTGTCTACCAAGTCTATTGAACTGTACTTTCCCAAATGGTTGGTGCAGTGTTCTGCACATAGTTAGCACTCTCTAAATGCATTTACATTAAATATTCATCCTGAAAGTTTTCATATCTGCCACTGGCACAGGCTGCAGGTGAATTTTTGCTGCTGAATTTGGTGACACATGACTTAAGGAACCCAGTTGAACATATGTGTGTCAGACCCTGTTGACTCATTTTGAGAGGCATTTGTTTTCAAATCCTAGGTTGATGGTGTTCTCCTGAACACTGATGCCATTACAGCTCTTTTGGAGTTGGAAATTAGAGGGGCAGTATTCGGATCCAGTAGAGGCTTTGCTGTGGTTGGATCTGGTCTGAGACTACGGGGCTAACATGAGAGTAGTACCCCCCAAGCTGGACTCTTCAAAGGGTCCGTGAGCTGCTGGACTTAATTTAGGGATACCTGAGTCTGCAGAAGTTTCCTGAGGGAGGGTGACTGTGCAGAACTGGCAGCTAATAATAATAATAGTATTTGTTAAGTACTTTCTATGTGCCAACCACTGTTCTAAGTGCTTGGGTAGATACAAGGTAATCAGGTTGGACACGGTCCCTGTCCCACATGGGGCTCACATTCTTAATCGTTATTTTACAGATGAGGTAATTGAGGCACAGAGAAGTGAAGTGACTTTCCCAAGGTCACACAGCAGACAAGTGGTGGAGTCAGGATTAGAACCCACATCCTCTGACTCCCAAGCCCATGCTCTTGCCACTAGGACATTCTGCTTCCCATAATAGTACTAACTGTGCTATTTGTTCAGTGCTTAACTCAGCACTGAACTAAGCACAGGGGCAGGTACAAGGTAATCACGTCGAACCCAGGCCCTGACCCACCTGGGGTTTACAGTCTGAGGGGAAGGAAAACAGGTATTGCATCCCCATTTTACAGATGGGGAAACTGAGAAGCACAGAGAAGTTAAGTGATTTGCCCAAGAATGCACAGTAGGCAAAGGGCAGAATTAGGATGAAAACCCAGGTCCCCTGTCTCCCACTCCCACAGGAAGCAGGGCAGCTTAGTGGAAAGAGCAGAGGCCTGGGAGGCAGAGGACCTGGGTTCTCTTCCCAGCTCTGCCACTTGCCCGCTGTGTGACCTTGGGCAAGTCACTTAACTTCTCTGTGACTCAGTTACCTCATCTGTAAAATAGGGATTCAATACCCGTGCTCCCTTCTACTTAGACTGTGAACCTCATGTGGGACAGGGACTGTGTTAGTTCGAATCCCGGCTCTGCCACTTGTCAGCTGTGTGACTGTGGGCAAGTCACTTAACTTCTCTGTGCCTCAGTTACCTCATCTGTAAAATGGGGATTAACTGTGAGCCTCACGTGGGACAACCTGATTACCCTGTATCTACCCCAGTGCTTAGAACAGTGCTCGGCATATAGTAAGCACTTAACAAATGCCAACATTATGATTAATTCTCTTTATTTACCCCAGGCCTTAGTACATAGAAAGTGCTTAACAAATACCGCAATAGTTTTTTATTCTTATTTCCAATAGAAATCACCCCTACTCTACCCCAAGGGTCAGTGGCCGTTTCCAGCGCTTAGAACAGTGCTTGGCACATAGTAAGCGCTTAGCAAATACCAATATTATTATTATTCTCCGGTCCCACATTACCCAAACCTTTGGATCAGGAATCTCCACTCGAGCCAAGGCACTTGATTGCCCCCCCCCCCCCCCCAAATTCTGTGATTGCCAGCCTTTGAGTTTGTGCAGCTTGCATCTGCGTGCCCCCAAGGTCTAAACAGTGACCTTTCATTGTTTATCCTATTATCTTGAAACTACTCCAGCAATTAGCATGGTGCTTGACACATAATAAGTGCTTAATCAACATAATCCTAATCATCATCATTTCATAGATTAAATCATCATCTGTCAGAGGGACTTCAAAAGGCCCATTACTGGCTCGCCTATCAGCCCCTGTGCACTAAAAGGGAACTATCAATAGAACAACCAATGGTTTGAAAAATTGACGTCCAAACCATCAAGGAAGCTAATTATTAGGCTCCGGAATAATGAGGAAATAAAGGTCCTCCGAAGCAACATCATAGCAGCCACTACCTGGAGATGTGCCTTCTAAGCTCCTTCTTTCCAAGGGGCGATGGGGCTCATTGGCCTCGGAAGCGGCAAACTCCACGGTGGCCTAAGACACATAAGGCCCGAGGGAGGGTGGACATAAATAGAGACAGCTGGTCCACAAGAGCCTCTGCCTGCTCAGTGCTAGGGACGCTCACATTGTTCATTCATTCATTCATTCAATAGTATATATTGAGCGCTTACTATGTGCAGAGCACTGTACTAAGCGCTTGGGATGAACAAATCGGCAACAGATAGAGACAGTCCCTGCCGTTTGACGGGCTTACAGTCTAATCGGGGGAGACGGACAGACAAGAACAATGGCAATAAATAGAGTCAAGGGGAAGAACATCTCGAAAAACGATGGCAACTAAATAGAATCAAGGCGATGTACAATTCATTAACAAAATAAATAGGGTAACGAAAATATATACAGTTGAGCGGACGAGTACAGTGCTGTGGGGATGGGAAGGGAGAGGTGGAGGAGCAGAGGGAAAAGGGGAAAAAGAGGGTTAAGCTGCGGAGAGGTAAAGGGGGGATGGCAGAGGGAGTAGAGGGAGAAGAGGAGCTCAGTCTGGGAACGCCTCTTGGAGGAGGTGAGTTTTAAGTAGGGTTTTGAAGAGGGAAAGAGAATCAGTTTGGCGGAGGTGAGGAGGGAGGGCGTTCCAGCACCGCGGGAGGACGTGACCCAGGGGTCGACGGCGGGATAGGCGAGACCGAGGGACGGTGAGGAGGTGGGCGGCAGAGGAGCGGAGCGTGCGGGGTGGGCGGTAGAAAGAGAGAAGGGAGGAGAGGTAGGAAGGGGCAAGGTGATGGAGAGCCTTGAAGCCTAGAGTGAGGAGTTTTTGTTTGGAGCGGAGGTTGATAGGCATCCACTGGAGTTGTTTAAGAGGGGGAGTGACACGCCCAGATCGTTTCTGCAGGAAGGTGAGCCGGGCAGCGGAGTGAAGAATAGACTGGAGCGGGGCGAGAGAGGAGGAAGGGAGGTCAGAGAGAAGGCTGACACAGCAATCTAGCCGGGATATAACGAGAGCCCGTAGCAGTAAGGTAGCCGTTTAGGTGGGGAGGAAAGGGCGGATCTTGTCGATATTGTAGAGGTGAAACCGGCAGGTCTTGGTAACGGATAGGATGTGTGGGGTGAACGAGAGAGACGAGTCAAGGATGACACCGAGATTGCGGGCCTGAGAAACCGAAGGATGGTCGTGCCATCCACGGTGATAGAGAAGTCTGGGAGAGGACCGGGTTTGGGAGGGAAGATGAGGAGCTCAGTCTCGCTCATGTTGAGTTTTAGGTGGCGGGCCGACATCCAGGTGGAGACGTCCCGGAGGCGGGAGGAGATGCGAACCTGAAGGGAGGGGGAGAGGACAGGGGCGGAGATGTAGATCTGCGTGTCATCTGCGTAGAGATGGTAGTCAAAGCCGTGAGAGCGAATGAGTTCACCGAGGGAGTGAGTGTAAATGGAGAACAGAAGAGGGCCAAGAACTGACCCTTGAGGAACTCCAACAGTTAAAGGATGGGAGGGGGAGGAGGCTCCGGCGAAGGAGACCGAGAATGACCGGCTAGAGAGGTAAGAGGAGAACAAGGTGAGGACAGAGTCCGAGAAGCCAAGGTGAGATAAGGTATGGAGGAGGAGGGGATGGTCGACAGTGTCAAAGGCAGCAGAGAGGTCAAGGAGGATTAGAATGGAGTAGGAGCCATTGGATTTGGCAAGAAGGAGGTCATGGGTGACCTTAGAGAGAGCAGTCTCGGTAGAGTGGAGGGGACGGAAGCCAGATTGGAGGGGGTCTAGGAGAGAATGGGAGTTAAGGAATTCTAAGCATTGTGACTGTCAAGAGGGAAACAGTCACTGAACCCTGGCTGGTTTGATAAACCACACGCGTGGGAAGGACGCAGCTTAGAAAACTATTGAAGCGTTTAGAAGGAGGATCGTTTGAGCAAGTGGAAGCCTAATGTGGATGTAGCTAGAGGGGCTAGTCTGGATGTAGCTAAACCCATTCCCCACCTTCGCAAGTCCAGCTGAGAGAGGAGTCTGAGAAGGAAGCTGTCTAGAGAATTAAATCCCAGTGCCACTTTTTGGCAAATACAAATATGTTTTCTAATATTTTGCTATTTCAAGTTTTGGGCATTGGAGGGAGTTCAGCCATTCTCTGCCCCCCATCACAAAGCCCTGAGATATCACCACTGGGAACCAACTTTTGGGGTTCATGGGTAACTAAAAATAATCTGGCAAGTCATATGGGACCTGTATTTGAACCACACTCGATCAATCTGTAATGCCATGTATTAAGCACTTACACTGTGCAAAGAAAAAAGTCTCTGTTGAGACTAATTAATTCTTTCCTGCTCTGAAAATTATGTGATGTTACTCTTGACTAGTTCCTGAGTGGCTTGAGGATATTTGAAATGTGACTGTATGTCAAGGGTATGTAATTGTTATTTAAGTTTTATAAAGTGATTTTGCATGTAAGTTGATATGTGACTGTTAGCCCATTACTGCTTTCCCCTCTCCTTCACTCATGATCACAGCTTAGTGAGGAATTAGAGAAATTGAAAATAACAGTAGAATGAATCAGGAACATTATAGTCAGCATTTTCCTTTGCTCTTGTTTAATATGTTAGTGCTCCTTAACAAATGGACCTGAAAATGACCTCAATGAATTATGGAGCACAAACTTAGATTACGTTAATAATATTGTAATAATTAGAATTTCCATCATTATCATTAAGATTCTGCCCTGTTGATTTTAATTTAAATGTCAATCCAAACTGTGATGAAAAAGAGGTATTTTACAGGGGATATATCACATTATTGCATGCCAAAGGGGAGCAGCATGCAAAGAGCACAGGCCCAGGAGTCAGAGGAACTGATTTCTAATCCCAGCTCTACCAGTTGCCTTCTGTGTGACCTAGGGCATGTCGTTTAACTTCTCTGTGCCTCCGTTTCCTCAGATGTTAAATGGGGATTCAATACCTGTTTTTCCTGATCTCTGAGAGTTTAAATGTACCTTTTATCCCCTAAAAAGCTGGTAGATTGCAAGGACCTGATGTCTTTATTTTCTGTGAGGACACTAGGAAGGGCAGTTGCTGCTACTAATCCTGGAACCCTCTGCAAAGGGTTAAGGGGAATAGAGTAGAATTAGACTTGAATTCTGATGGTTCACACAGTGGATGCCATCTGGGAGCAATTATGCAAGCAGTGTAGTAGCCACTACCCAGATAGACAACTCAATCAATCAATAGTAACATTTATAAAGTGCAAACTGTGTATCGAGCTCTGTTCCAAGCACTTGGGGAAATACCACAGAGTTAAAAGACACAGTCAGTCCCTTCTAGGAGGTTTCAACCTAATGTGAGGGACAGGCAGCCTCTGACCTTTTTCACAAATAAGGAGAGTAAAAGGAAGAACAAAAAGAAACCACAGCAAGAATATGGACAGATGACTAGATGAATAAATAGGTGATTAAATTAGTGCAGCTTATAAAATCAATAAATACAGAAATGCTAATGGTGCTTGTTTATATAGAAGTACTAAGAGTGGCTGGTAGGTTGGTAGGTAGGTTGAGAAGTAGCGTGGCTCAGTGGAAAGAGCCAGGGCTTGCAAGTTGGAGGTCATGGGTTTTAATCCCAGCTCCACCACTTGCCAGCTGTGTGACTTTGGGCAAGTCATCTGACTTCTCTGTGCCTCAGTTATCTAATCTGTAAAATGGGGATGAAGACAGTGAGCCCTATGTGGGACAACCTGATCACCTTGTTTCTCCCCAGCACTTAGAACAGTGCTTTGCACATAGTAAGTGCTTAACAAATACCACCATTATTATTATTATATGACATGGGGCGGTAGAAATTAATCAGGAAGGGCTTCCTGGAGGAGGAGGGATTTCAAGAGGGTTTTGGAGATGGAGAGGGCTGTGATCTGATGATTTTGAGAGAGGTGGAAGTTCCAAGCAGGGGAAAGGATGTGAGCAAGTTATCTGAGGTGGAGAAGTTGAGAGTGAGGTATAGTAAAAAAAAGTTAGCTTGGGAGGAGTGAAGAGTGTTAGCTGGAGAGAAGTGGGCCAAAGAGCAGATGTGTAAGAAGAAAAGAGCTGGGACAGTTTCTTGAAGCCAATGATCAAGAGTTTATGCTTAAAGGAGAGGGAAATGGGTAGCCAATGGACATTTTTGAGGAGTGGAGACACATGTGCTGAATAATGCGATAGGAAATCGATCTGGGAAGTAGAGTGTGGTACAAAACGAAGAGGGGAGAGGTTTGTGGTAGGAAGCCTACTGAGGCGGTTGTACCATAGCCCCAGTTGGTAGATGATGACACTTTGAACCAGGTTGGTGGCTGTCTGGATGGAGAAGAAGAGGTGGATCTAGGAAATACTGTCCAGGGAAACCTGGCAGGAGTTAATGACAGACCAAATGAGAGAGACAAAAGATTGTGAGGATTCAAAGATGACACCAAGGTTATGGATTTGAGACAGGGAGATTCATGGGGGTTTCTGCTATGATGAGAGAGTTAGGAAGAAGACTGGATTAGGAGGGGAGAGGAGGAGCTTAGTTTTAGCCAGGTTAAATTTCAGATCCCTGTGCAGAGGTTCTGGAAGCAGGAGGAAAAGCAAGAGTGTAGAGCAGGAGTGATTGGGGCTAGTGAAGTAGATTTGGGAGTCACCCACATCTATCTTCAGATGGATACATGATACTGATGCTTATTGCCCAAGGTATATTTGATTGGATCATGGCTGTCCCTGGGTACCTGTATCTGATTGTCCTCTGTTCAATTGAAGGATAGATTTATGATCCATTTTCCATCATTGTTCTGTCTGTTTACCCTTATTGTAAGCCCCCTTTGGGAAAGGGACCCTGTCCAGTTAGCTTCAAAGAAAAAAATAAAATACTTAATAATCACCATTACTTCTACTCTTACTATGACTAGTATTACTATCGAAGCCATGTGAATGGATTAAGCTATGCAAGAGAGTGAGTTCTCAGGTGTGGGTAATGGACCAGATTTCCAATTTTAGACATTGTCCTTCAGTGAAACACTTTGGTTCTGCGCCTGCAGAAGTATTTTGGAGGCAGCAAATCACACCTTTTCATGGGTCAGGAAAGACCCAGGAAATCTAACAGGAGGTATGATCCCATTCCCCTTTTGGCAAACCCTGGGATGTCCTTTGTTCCCCATACCTGATGGGGCATTTAGGTAGAGAAAAGACTCTTTGGAAGCCATCATCCTCCAGGTGTCCCAGTATGCTTATGATGGAAAACTTTTCCTTTTTTTTTCAAATTTGTAGTGCATGTGAGCTGCTTCAGGGAACGCTGGTATCTAGGACATTTTGTAGGATCATCCTGAATTTTAGATATTTTCCTCAGAGATCATAGAAATTGTTTCAAATTCATTATTTTTTTCCATTTTTAAATATACTTTTGTGTCTCTACACCAGGCACCAACAAATTTTTATCATTTTCTTTTTCCCTTGCCATGCTACTTCTGGTATGGGAACAGGCGGCTTAAGGAAGGAGAAATTTTAGCCCCTAGTCTTAAGCTGACATGAGAGTGAGAATAGTCTGATGTGTCATGCTGTGGGACTTGGGTTAGTGGTTGCTCATGGCTTTTCCAGACATTCCCAAACTACAGAGGAAGTTGTATAATGGCAGAAAATTCCCAACATTTCATATCCCCTAATGCAGTAGGGACAACCGAATAGTTTCTCAATCCAATCCCTCCCACGCTCCCTCCCCTTTGCAATTTGGTGTTTGGCTTTGTGTTTGAGCAAGGGGCCACAGCTCTTCTTACATTTAAAGTCACTTAAAATCCAACACCTCCAACAAGCTTTCTCCAGTTAGTTCCCAGCATCCTAAGTAATATAAACTCGAACTCTTATGAATTTACCCATTCTCGTTACTTTTGTTTATAATTTTATTCAATTGTACATTCAACCATTTAATCTGACTACTTTATTTGCCAATATTTTTATGTCTGTCTCCTCTGTGGGCAGGGGATACTTCACATCTTTGTGTTGTACTGTCCAAGTGCTTAGTATAGTACATTGCAATCACTTAATCAGTGACATTTATTGAGTATTCACTCTGTACAGTGCACTGTACAAAAGCACATGGGAGTACAGTACAAAAGAGATCACGCCTACCCTGCCCTCCAGGAACTTACAATATAGTGGGCAAGTCAAACATTAAAATAAATTACAAGAAAGGGGGTGAGTATCAAAGTTCTTAGGGGGTATGGACTTAAATGCATAAGCAACATAGAAAGGAGGGAAAATATGGTGGGGAAATGAGAGATTCGTTGGGGAAGGCTTCCTGGAGGAGGTGTGATTTTAATAGGGTTTTGAATATGGGGAGAGTGGTGGTCTGTCAGATATGAAGGGAGAGGAAATTCCAGGTAGGAGGGAGGACATGAGCAAGGAGATGATGGCGAGAGAGATGAGATTGAAGCATGGCAAGTGGTCTGGTGCAAGAGGAGAGAACTGTGTGGGCTGGGTTATACTGGGAGAGGAGTGAGGAGAGATAGGGAGAGAGCTGATTGAGTGCTTTAAAGCTTCAGCCACTGGAACTCAATAAATACGCTTACTACTGTAGAAGAGGAAAGCAATCTGAAGGGTTGAGATCTGAAAATTACATAGGATTCAGAAGAGTCAGTAAAAAGTACAATGAGAAGAAATGTTGAAAGTCATTATCCGGAGGCCAAATGTTGCCTTCTCTCAGGAGTAGCATCAGTTATTTTTAATAAGTGGCTGAGTGGGGAGCCTTGAAATGCTTTGTTGCTAAGGCGATGTCCTGTATTAGAGGTCACAGTTGCTTAGATGATTTTTCTTATTTGACTAAATGCAATGTCATTTAAGAAGGTACAGCTTCAGTGTCATTTCATCACATGAACATGGCTAGACAGATTTTGCCAATGTGCTTTTAGAGGTCACATCTCACTCCCTGTACATTTCATACTTTGTATGTAGCAGCATATCCTCCCTATCCTTTGTGTAAAGTGGAAGGAGTTCCTTTTGATGTCTCTGAAATCACAGTGGACAGGCAGGCTGGCAGCAGAGAGTCAGTGATTGACATTATCCATAATTCAACACGCTGACAAGGATCTGTTTGATCAATAGAAATGCTCTGCAGACATGGATGACAATTTATTCCTCATCGATTGTCAGATGAAAACCTTGATAAAATAATGAGTAACATCCAGCATCTCATTCTTGCTCATTTTCTCTCTCTACACACTATTTTGTGGACCTGTGTACAATCACGGCTTTTTTTTTACTCTCTAGGATTGTGGTTCTTCAAAGTGTAAAGTTTTATCCATATCACTAATCAAAGACCAAGTTTAGGATTTGAAGAGAATGATGAAATGAAGGAAAATTGTTCTTCATATCTATTCTTAAATGAAATCGAATGGTACAACAAGAGATCATCAAGATATTGGGACATTTCCAGTCATTTTTGCAGTCAGACATTGAAGTGTACCAGATTCCTAGGGCCCACAGCTGTTTGGAGCCAGAGTAGGGACTTTTTTGAGCTCCACACACATGCACTACAAGATTGTCCTAGCAATGTGCTTTTAGAAGTCAACATCTCCCCATCTTCAAGGCTCTACTAAAAGTGTATCTCCTCCAGGAAGCCTTCCCTATGTAACCTCTCATCTTCCAACCTATTCTCCCTCCCTTCTGTGAAACCTGATGATGATGGTATTTGTTAAGCGCTTACTAAGTGTTGAGCACTGTTCTAAGTGCTGAGGTTGTCCCACGTGGGGCTCATAGTCTTAATCTCCATTTTACAAATGAGGTAACTGAGGCACAGGGAAGTAAAGTGACTTGCCCAAGGTCACACAGCAGACAAGTGGCAGAGCCGGGATTAGAATCCACGTCCTCTGACTCCCAAGCCCATGCTCTTGCCATTAAGCCACACTGCTTCTCTGGTCACCTATGTACATTTCACCCTAGGAGGGGACCTGTAGAGTGAATGGTTTCTCTCTTCTATAAATTTTTGGGCCTTTCCCTCTTATCTATGTGGGGTGCTAACCTAGTTTGAACACTATACCCTTTCACCAAGTTAGGCACATATATTTCAGTAGGAAGACTAATGCAATTAATTGGTTAATGAATTAAATTGCCACCTTTATGGTTCCATCTTTAGCAGTCAGATTTAGTTTCATCAAGTGGGCAAAATTATCTTTGTGCTAATGTATTCATCAAGATTATTTTTTCTGAATTCTTGTAATTACATCCCCAAGAGTTGAAGTATGAATCAACCAATAAGTGGTATTTATTGAGCACTTACTGTGTGCTGAGCCTATACTGAGTATTTGGGAGAGTATGAAAAAATTGAAAATACTGTGTGGGTTTTCCCATTATTATAAACCGTGTAATCATATCACGATATTTCCTCTTGGTTCACATTGTATCAAATTATGATGCTGAGATTTAGGCTCTACTAGCTGAGGTACAAGGATTTTAAGTACCATTAACTCCCCTGCCCACCTCTTCTATCCTTTATCTTCATCACTCTCTCTCCTCCGAACTCTCATCCCCCATGCCCACCAGTCTGCCAAACCCAGTTGTGTTCAATGAGCTCCAGGTCCCCTTCCACCATATATTCCTGCCCAGTGGATTTTCCCCACCTATACCCGCAGAACCTAATTCTTCTTGGGGGGCTATTGTTTGGCTCTTCCCCACCCCCTGACTAAAGCCATGATGCCCCCTGACTGACCCTCCAGAACTGTGACATCCACCACTCTTTTAGTTGGCACCACGTGCCCTCCCTGGCTTGCTTCATCTACGAGGTCCCCAACTTTCCCCCTTGGAAAGTTGTACTCTCCCACGCACCTAATACAGTGCTGCACGCAAACTAAGCACTCAATAAATACCACTCATTGTTTGTTTAACTTCCTCCTCCCTCCTGCCAACAGAGGAACAATAGACCTGATTCATTCATTCATTTATTCGTATTTATTGAGCACTTACTGTGTGCAGAGCACTGTACTAAGTGCTTGGAAAGTACAGTTTGGCAACAGAGACAATCCTACCCAACAACGGGCTCACAGTCTAGAAGGGGGAGACAGACAACAAAACAAGTAGACAGGCATCAATACCATCAAAACAGATAAATAGAATTATATATATACACATTAATAAAATATAGTAACAAATATGTACAAATATACACAAGTGCTGTGGGGAGGGGAAGGGGGTAGAGGAGGGGGAGGGAGTAGGGGCGATGGGGAGGGGAGGAGGAGCAGAGGGAGGAGGAGCAGAGGAAAATGCAGGGCTCAGTCTGGGAAGGCCTCTTGGAGGAGGTGAGCTCTCAGTAGGGCTTTGAAGAGGGGATGAGAGCTAGTTTGGCAGATGTGAGGAGGGAGGCCATTCCAGGCCAGAGGTAGGATGTGGGCCAGGGGTCGACGGCAAGACAGGCGAGAACAAGGCCCAGTGAGGAGGTTAGCGGCGGCAGAGGAGTGGAGTGTGTGGGCTGGGCTGGAGAAGGAGAAAAGGGAGGTGAGGTAGGAGGGGGCAAGGTGATGGAGAGCTTTGAAGCAAATAGTGAGGTGTTTTTGCTTCATGTGAAGGTTGATAGGCAGCCACTGGAGATTTTTGAGAAGGGCTGTGACATGCCCAGAGCGTTTCTGATGTGTTTTTATAATCTTCTTTCACTAGATATGTCTAGTCTTCCTCATTTTACCCACTCAATTGTTTATCATTTTTTGTTAATAGGTATGAAATTATTATGGAAAAAGGCACAATTCTAAACTTTCAACAGGCTATTATTGGAGAGTATAGTTTATTATAGCCAACTTTTCAAATTATTCCATAGACTCATAATATTTGCTTAATTGGAGTGGCTGCTAAATGACCATGGCACTCCCCTGAAGGCAAAGGCAAAAGTAAATGTCTGACCCTTGAAGAAAAGCCAAGCCTGAAGATGAGGGAAGTCTATGGGGAGGCTTTATATCTCTATTAGTTTGTGTAGCAATGTGTGTATCTGATTCACATGACCCAAAACAAATGACATTATCAGAGAGCAACACATCTGTGTGTGTGTTTGCAGAGCATATGATAAATGAGCCCTCATATAGATATGAGAAATACAAAAATAGAGATGCACTCAGAGACTGAAGACCTAGATTCACTGTGAAAGGTAAACTCAGATTCTGGAGTGTCTCAAAGTCTCCTTTAGTACCTTTCCATTCTGGATCTCTCCCTCTGACCAGGTATTTCCCTTTTTAGTGTCTACTTTTGATCTCCTGGATCTGGACAATTCTGGAATCCTACACCCTGAATGGTTGCCAAATTCTATTCTGGAATCTTTCCAGTTTCTCTAAATCACTTTTAAATGACAGGGACCAAATTGTGAGATCAGGAGGCCAATGAAACAGCAATTCCCAATGCTGCAAACATGACTGCGCCAAAGTAATAATAACTAGTAATAATAGTGCCATGCACTGTACTAAGTGCTGGGGTAAATGCAATCAGATCAGAGGAAGCAACTATCCCACATGAGGCTTACAGTCTAAAATGGAAGGAGAACAGGTATCAGATCCCCAGTTTACAGATGAGGACACTGAAGCACAGAGAAGTTAAGTGACTCACCCGAGGTCACTCTGGGATAGATATGAATTAATCTAGTTGTAAATATTCATCTTTGTCTCCTCCCTCTGAAGCCCTGCCCTTAGAGTATAAACTTCAGGAAGGCGGGAAATATGCCACTTCTTTACTCTGTACTTCTCAAGCACCTAGTACAGTGGACTGCACCAAGAGGGTGCTCAACAAATACTACTACTTCTACTCCTACAACTACTCCTACTACTAATTATTACTACACGAATAACAATAGTAATAATAATAATTGTGGTATTTGTTAAGCATTCACCATGTGCCCCACACACTGGAGTTGATTCGAGATAATCAGATCAGACAGAGTCTCTGTCTCCCATGGGGCTCACTGTCTAAGCAGGAGGATGAACAGGAATTGGCTCCCCCATTTTACAGATAAGGAAATTGAGACAGAGAAAAGTGACTTGCCCAAGGTCACAGAGCAGGTAAGTGGTGGAGGCAGGATAAGCACCCAGGTTCTCTGACTGTCAGGCCCATGCTCGCCTTCTAGGCCACACTACTTCAAGCATTTACTATCAGTGAGCACTATCTTCATTCAATAATATTTATTGAGCGATTACTATGTGCAGAGCACTGTATTAAGCGCTTGGAATGTTCTTGAGCACTTACTGTGTACTGAGCGCTTGGGAGAGTACAGTACCATAGAGTAGGCAGACACGTTCCCTGCCCACAATGAGTTTACAGTCTAGAGGAAGACCTATGCGCACTGTTCTAAACCTGAGGAAATATGAGAGAATAAAATTAGACATAGTCCCTACCCCACGAGAGACTCAACCCTAAGAGGTGGGGGAGTAGGTATTTTATCTCCATTTTCCAATTGGAGAAATAAACCTAGGGAGGCGAAAGCTTGCTTCAAGTAGGTTAGGAATGCTAAATAACATGTTTTAAAGGCTTGATTTCCATGCCCTTGAGTTCAGAAAATAGAGAATGTGGAACAATTAGTTTTTAGGACCCATCTTCCACAGTTGAAGAAAATGGTGAAAAGATTCAACTCAGTTGAAATGGAATCGGGAAGAGAGAAGGGCTTCAGCCAGTTAAGGAAAAAATAGTGAAAAAAAGAAATAATCAGTCAATTGATATAATTTATCGAGCACCTACTGGGTGCAGCATATTCCTACTAAACACTTTGGGGAGCAACAGTAGAGTTAGTAATAATAATAATTATGGTATTTGTTAAACGCTTACTATGTGCAGAGCACTGTTCTAAGCACTGGCGTAGATAGAGGGTAATCAGATTGTCCCACTTGGGGCTCACATTTTTTAATCCCCATTTTTACAGATGAGGTAACTGAGGCACAGAGAAGTTAAGTGACTTGCCCAAGGTCACACAGCAGACAAGTGGTGGGGTAGGGATTAGAAACTCTGACCTCTGACTCCCAAGCCCGGGTTCTTTCCACTAAGCCACACTGTTTCTCTGAATCCCTGCACTCGAAGAGTTTACAATCTAGCAGTGATTTAACAATCTAGCTATGGGCAATCTGGATAATAGTTAAAAAGGATTTAGACCTCAAAGCAAGATAAATATTTATGTAGGGAAACCACAAGAAGCAAGACATTCAATTCACTGAGGAAAGTGTACTAAAGAAGGGACATTAACCAATCAAACAGGTTGAGATTAGGAGAGAAGAACAGAGATGTTTCACGGTTAGCACTGCATGGACAACTAAGTGTTAAAGAGAACAAAATGTTTGGGGAAATTAGAGATAAAGTGTATTAGAGAAGGACATCAAGAGAATGAAACTCGGGAGCATTCAATTTCAGAATGTAAAGTAGCCAGGTTTTTTTGGACATGCTGGGTAAAGTAGATAGGCAACAAATAAATGGGAGTGTTTGCAGATGAAAACAACAATATTGATTAAGATTTTGTGGATAACAGAAATGCTGAATTATCTCGGAATAAAATAGAGGATGAACATGGTTTACTGAAGACAAGTGAATGGAAAAGACTATTACTGGAATAAGGAATAATTTTTTAAAAGGACAAAAACAAAGTAGATCCTAGTGAAAACATGAGAATAATCATGGAAATAGCCGTCACTGTGTCAATATGGAATAAAAGGTTTTACAGTGCTTGGATAGATAAGCGCCCACAAAAGAAAACACACTCAGCTAAACTCACCATCTCTGGCCCTTTTCCCCCCACTCCCCACCACCACTGAAACATACTGGGAAACAAACTCAGAGACACGTAGGGTACATGGACTGTAAGCTCACTGTGGGCTGGAACTGTATCTATTAAATTATTATATTGTACTCTCCCACGTGCTTAGTACAGTGCTCCCACATCCCACCTCTGGCCTGGAAAGCCCTCTCTCGCCAAATCTGACGGACAATTACCCTGCAATAAGGCTGCAAAGCCTTATTGAAGGCACATGTCCTCCAAGAGGCCTTCCCTGATTAAGACCTCCTTTCCTCTTCTCCCACTCCCTCGTCGCCCTCGTCGCCCTCCTGGCCCCACAGCACTTAGCCCAGTGTTCTTCACATAGTAAGTACCCAATAAATCTGATTGAATGAATGAATGAATGCTCTGCACACTGTAAGCACTTAATAAATACAACTGACTGACAAAGCTACTGAAAAACGCATGCCCAATTAAAAATTAAATTTTATTCTCTCTACCCTCACTTTGCAGGCATATAGCTTTCTTTGCTGCAGTTACTGTACTATAGTTCCTCTACCCTCTGTTATATGACTGGATCACTTCCCAAACAGTGTGCCTAAAAACCCTCCAAAACAGGGCTTGCTGACGTTTGGTTGGCAAGGGAACCAGAGGGAAGGAGAGGGCAAAATGACTACATGGTGCAAGGGGGCTTGGTTTACTTATATTTCTCAGTAGTGATTGGGCCTTTCTGGGAGTTTTCCTCCTCCGTCTTAGGCGAAGAGCTCCATTACCTTATTTGAGAGGAGTTTAGTTTCCCTAAGGGATTGCCCAGAGGGAAGGCTTGGCCTAGTGGATAGAGCAAAGGCCTGGGAGTTGGAAGGACCTGGGTTCTAATCTCAGTTCCACCACTTGTTTGCTATGTGAACTGGGGAAAGTCACTTAACTTCTCTGTGCCTCAGCTACCTCCACTGTAAAATGGGGATTAAGACTGTGAGCCCCATGTGAGACGTGAACTGTGTCCAACCTAACTTGGATCTACCCCAGAGCTAAATACAGTGCCTGGAAAATAGGAAGTGCTTAACAAATACATTTTTTAAAATGCTCGATCTGTGCTGCTTTTACTCTGGCTGTTAGCTGCTTCCTTGCTCCTATATGCTGATTACCCAAAAACTTCCATGTGGCGAGGTCATTTCTCTGCTCACCAATGTGTAAGGGAAACAGCATGGCCTAGTAGAAAGAGCATGGACCTGGGGGTGAGTGTGCGGGTTCTAATCCTGGCTCTGCCAATTGCTTGCTCTGTGACCCTGGGCAAATCACTTAACATCTATATGCCTCACTTTCCTCAACTTTAAAATGGGGATTAAATATCTGTTCTCCCTCCTACTTAGACTGTGAGCCCATGTGGGACAGAGACTGTGTCCAACCTAATTAACTTGTTACTTACTCCAATGCTTAGAACAGTATTTGACACATAGTAAGCGCTTAAGAAATACCATTAAAAAAGATTCATTCATTCAATCATATTTATTGAGTGCTTACTGTGTGCAGAGCACTGTACTAAGTGCTTGGAAAGCACAATTCAGCAACAAAGAGAGACAATACCTGCCCACAACGGGATCACAGTCTAGAATGGGGGAGAGAGACATCAAAACAAGTAAACAGGCATCAATAACATCAATATAAATAAGCAGAATTATAGTTACATATATACACATCAGAACAAGTAAACAGGGATCAATATAAATACATAGAATTATAGATATGTACATATATACACAAGATGAGTGATCTAATTTGGAGTTATTTTAGTTGAAATCTTTTCCATCCTCTTCCCCAAGTGAAAGGAATAGGCCCAGGGTGTCATGACACCAATCACATGATAAGTGACTTTTATAATCCCACAACCGTGCTTTGCATTTGCAGATTTAAACCTCAAGATTCTTAAATATCATTCCACAAACCTCGGTTTTAGCAGCTCTCTGTTGGAATAATTTCCAATCCAGTTTTTAACATAGATTAAATCTTGTCTTTCGCCATTATTCTGTTCAGCGCTCTGGTTCAGCCATGATGACTGAGGCATTTGTACAGCTAGCAAATTGATCTTGGCTAACCTTCTTGCTCCCATTTTCCTCTGGAATTCACTGAATATAGAAAGATCCATATTTTTATTATTATTTTTAATCTTTATTTAATGGAAATCACTGCTGCCACTCCCAGGATCTAAGGGGAGAGCCAGAACTTCTAACAATATGTCTAAGACTGCCCTTAACTGCTGTAAAATGTAGTAAATCAGACCCTTTATCTATTAGGAAATGTAGTTTTTCTTTTGCCTTTCATTTTCTACAGTTTCCTTGCATCCTCCTTAAGACTGTGAGGCCCCATGTGGGACATGGACTGTGTCCAACCCAATTTGTTTGTTCCCACCCCAGTGCTTAGTACAGTGCTTGGCACATAGTAAGTGCTTAACAAATACCATAATTATTATTATTTATTTTTTATTATTATTATTATACCACCTGTCCTAGGCCAAAACTCAGAGGAAAGCAGCACACTGCTGCCGCTCCCAGGGTCTGAGAGGTAAGAGTCAAGACTTCTTGCAAATCTAACACATTTGTATTTAAATTTTTGTAGTTTGTAAGCAGGAGTACTTATATTTTACCCTGTCATTCACTTGCTCAGACCTCCTCATCACTCCCACTGAAATCTGTATTGCTCTTTGTCACTTAAATCATCACCCTCATGGTGTTTCATTTTCCTGCTCACTCCTGTTCATTCCAGCACACCCACATACATTTCACTTCCTCATTTTATTTAAAACAATGATGTTGAATCTATTTTGTGTTTTCTTTTTCAACAGTGACTTGTTTTGCTTTCTTCTGCACGATTTGTTTGTTTTATATTCTGCTTATGTGGTCAGGGAGCATATCTGCCAACTCTGTTACATTAGACTCTCCCAAGCTCTTAATATGGTGCTCTGCACATATAAATGCTCAATAAATACAATTAATTGATTGACTGATTATTATAAGAGTCATTTCCCCAGATGCTCTAGAACTCCCTTTGTAGTCTCATTTTTTTCTGCTCTCCCATTTTTATCTCTGGACCTGAGGCAGATGACAAGTATGGGAGTTATTTGAACTTTTTAAAAGTGGGTTCCATTGTTTCCTTAATTTGCTTGTCATCTTCAATTGGTCCTATGTTACTAGACAGTCATCTCTAAGTACTTAACCTTGGTGATTTTTAATTTGCCTGCTTTTAGAGTTGAAAAAGGTTCAGCCACAAAGTCAGCAGTACTGAGTGATGTGGCATTTCAGTTTTGTAGATGGGATGAGGGATTTCCATGAAGGTGCATGGTATCCAAAAATTTCTTTGGGGAAAAAAAATGAATGGGGGAAAAATGACCCAAATGGAGCAATAATAATACATTATATAAATAATAAATTCAAAGTTAATTGAACCAAATTGATGGGCACACATATATTCTTTCAAACGAGTTTGGGAGAAATTAATAAATGAGATATAATCACAGAGGCAAATCATGCAGTTCCAGAAAGAACAGACAAATAGATTGAGAAAATATAGAACGCCATTTTTATTCTAACAATCCACTTTGAATTTATCACTCGTTATCAATAACGAGTCTTTGGGTCATTGTGTGGACTTATAAAGGGTTAAAACGAAAGGTCTTGGCTGAAGACCTTCCTGCTATTGAAAGAAAATGTTCTCTCTCTCCCCCACCCCCAACCCCAACCCCCGGTCTAGTTTCATGTTAAAATAGCTCTGTTATCCAAGGGCTAAGAGACTTCTGTTATAGTTGCTATGGAAATCAACCTCCATATAGGTTGATTTGCCCCTAGGCTAGTTTTAGAAATTAATTGAATGAATGAAAACAATTTGAATTCCTTGTCATCTCTGATTCTAGCTGCAGCATCAGAAACAGAGGGCTTTCTGATAAGATAGCCAGTCTTTGGTACCTATCCTGCTATGTTATATCCAGCTCTAAGAAGATTGCATATGATGCCAGATGAAGGCTTAGACATTGATCACCCTTTATTATGTTGCAGTGTCAATTTTTCTGTGATGAGGCATTTTGTCATTTTTCTTCCGAATCACAAAATAGCATGCACTGATCTATAAAGAGGCTAGTGCCCTTACATGGATAATCAAATTTCTCTCTGAATTTGCCAAAAGATTAAGCCCATTTTATTTTCACTGGCAGACAGGCTGCCTGATGGACTAGGAAAAGTATTTCCAGCATGTGTTGCAATCATAGTTCTAAGTGAAGTCTGTTTATGTAGATAATATACTGCTGAAAACAATCTGCCAGGTTTTACTACCAAGAATTTAAAAATTGGTGGCTATGTTTTAAAAAGCAGTATGTTATTTCTATTTGTTCGAATAGCAGGACTGATAATATTTTCATTGCTGAAATTCAGCCAGTCATAAAGTTGGTCTGAGTTCATTCTAGGCCCATTTATAATGAATTTATCATCCAAATGACTGTAAAACATTTGATGTTCACTCTGTAATAGCTGCAGTAAACGCTAAAACAAACAGAGAAGGTTTTGAATGCTGAACACCCTCTTCAAAATGTAAATTTTTTGTAATGCATTAGCATAGTTGAAGCAAAAAGTATTCCACCGTTTGGCTGCAATAGGAGATAAATCAAGAAGACGAATTACATAATCATGTTTCTTCGATTACCCAAAACATGAGTTCTGACGTTCTAAAACTCACTTAATGGTTGGACTGAAAGAGTAATCATGTGTGCTGAAATAGAAACCATTTCACCATCCTCCAATTCATCTCCCCTTTGGCAATCAAACCTTCCTCAAATCTCATATCCAATGGGAAGCTGAGCCAGGCAAGGGAAATCTGAGTGTCTACACTCTCTTCTACCAACCACCGCTGCCCCCCCGCCCCCATCTCTCTCTCTCTCTCTCTCTCTCTCTCTCTCTCACACACACACACACACACACACACACACACACACACACACGCTTGGCCCCCACCATGGAAATATAATGGGTTCTGGTAAGAAATCACTCGGGCTCATCATCTGCAGTGCAAGCACATTTAACTCTCCCTGGGGAAGAGGGACTGATCTCCTCAAAACCATTTGGCAAGTTCACTCTGCTCACTTTATTTATCTTTCTTTTCTTTCCCTTCCACCTTCGCTACAGGGCTGACAGTCTGTCTGTAGAAGCCAGTGCCTATCCCCTTATTGCTCTTCCTGCTCTTCTGCCTATTGGGCAGGATATAGCCCACAGGCACCTCTCACCTCCCTCCCTCTGCCCAGGCTCATTTGCCAACGCCTCCCAAGCAAACATAGTAATGTATCTTCATTCTTAGCTTGAACTGCAGTTATCCTAGTTCATTCTGAGGTTCCCTTTCTTTCTGGATCAGTCTCTCCCCACTCTTTGTTGTCAGGTTTGGAGTAGCAATATCAATCTATGGTGTTTATTAAGTGCTTACTGTGGGCAGAGCAAAGTGATATGATGTCATTTTCCCTTTGTTTTGGTCTTCGATGATTGTGGCTTCTTGTTATTCTTTTAAAGTGTTTACGATTTCCTATTGTTCTTCTGGCAGGCCTGGGGAAAGGGCATACCACCCTCCCCAAACATCTAGGTCAATCTTATCTCTCCCAACCTGCCCCATCAAAGGTCCTAACTGGAGAGGAAGTGAAGAGCTGAAAAGAGAAAAACACTGCAAAAACCACTGAACAGAACAATAATAATAACTAAAGTGTTGTACTATCATTTGCATTTTCAATAATATAACTCCATTAGAAGTGCAGGGCCCTACAGAGAAAGGACCCTGTCTCTATGAAACCACTGTAGATGCTCAGTAAATAATGACACCAGATATTCTCTGGCCATAAACGTCTGCATGAGTACAAGTTGCTAATTTGAAAGCTGCATTAACTCCTTCAAGCCACTGCCAACGGTTTAGCAAATAACTACCAAGCAGTAAGAGAAAGAGCCATTGCAGCTTTAAAAAAAATGCCTGAGAAAAGCAGTGTGGCTTAATGGCAAAAGCATGGGACTGGGAGTCAGAGAACCTGGGTTCTAAGAATAATAATAATAATTATGGTATCTCTTAAGCATTTACTATGTGCCAAGCACTGTTCTAAGCACTGGGGTAAATACAAGGTAATCAGATTGTCCCACGAGGGGCTCACAGTCTCAATCCCCATTTTACAGATGAGATAACTGAGGCCCAGAGGAGTTAAGTGACTTGCCCAAGGTCACACAGCAGACAAGTGGCAGATCCGGGATTAGAACCCATGACCTCTGACTCCCAGGCCCGGGCGCTTGCCACTAGGCCATGCTGCCCCCTAATCTAATTCTGGCTTTGCCAAACACTTGCTGTGTGACCTTGGGCAAGTCACTTCTCTGTGCCTCAGTTCTCCTGTTTTCCCTCCTATTTTAACTGTGAGCCCCATACAGGACAGGGACTGTGTCCAACCTCATAAATTCGTATCTACCCCAGCGTTTAGAATGGTGTTTGACCCATAATCAGTACTTAACAAATCCCATTAAAGAAATAAAAAGTAAAGTTTCAACCATAGAGTTCCTTATAGCCTGGGAGACAAAATGAATAATTGCCCCAAAAGCATATTCATAATTTTCGATCCACACGAGATCCATTTGATATTCATAACTACGCTCTAGGCAGAGCCGTGAAAACAGCAGAGAACCTAAGGAAACAGCAAATAGATTCAGAAGCGCACTAAATCAAATTTTTCCTTGAGTGTTTTCTGATTTCTTTGAAGTCCATGCAACAGAGCTGCAGGTGTTTTGGAATGCTGGTATTGGAAGAATAACATAATTAGAACTAAAGGGAAGTGTCACTGTAGCACTTGAAGCAGCTGGCATATCTAATCCTTAATTAATCTTCAAGCATCCTGACTGCCAGACTGGATTTATTTTACCTCCTTTGAAGTCTCAGTTCTGGGTTGTGGGTGCTTAACAGCCACTCTACCAAGGAATGGTGGGTTTGTTGAGAGAGCATATTTTGATTTTTACCAAAATTGCTTTGAAGGTTATCCTGGTTTGCTAAAAATCAAAGCATGGTTGTATTTCAGAGGTATGACTTCAGAAGCCGATTGCTATAGATCCCTGTTTAGTAAAGTTTCACAGATTAGCAATTTCAGGCCAAAATTCTCCTTCCAGCTACTAAAGCATAATTTCCATTATCATCAATGGAGCGATGGGTGGAAAGCATATGAGAATCTGGGGACGGAATTCAGCCCTGGTTTAGGGTCTGAAAAACTGGGACAGAATTCATCTTATTGTTTAATATGGATAACACGTTCCTCACCCACGATAGTAATTAGTTATGGGAAGAATTCCAAATGGCTCATGGGCTCAAGGTAAATATCCAACCACTAGAATATTCCTTATCTAAACCACCCTGGTCAGCAAAGCTGTTCTGAAGTTTCATGAAAATGAACTCTTCTGAAAGATTTCTTGTGCTTTGCTGTTTCTGAAAAGTCTGAAACATGACTAGGATAACCTTTAGTGTGGACTCTTAGACTCTCTGCTTTCACATATAATTGGGAAATGCTCATGTACGTGAGAAAATGTAGTAATTAAAGTAAAATAAAAGTTTGCCTCGTAAAGTTGGATTTAAGGATTTAAGAGATGTTTTAAGAGCTTTTATCCAAACTTCTATCTTAAAGATCTGAAGAAAGTATTTTAAAAAACAGAACACTTTTTTGCCAAATGATTGCACAGACCGACTCTAGAATTACTTTATTTAAATGTTTTTATTAGAATATTTTTGAACTTTTCAATTTAACACATCTAGTCAACTAGTCACCTTTTTGAAAGGAGAAAATCAGAAAGAAATTAAAGGAAGAGTAATGCCACCCATCCCTATTCCTTCACTTTGAAATAAGTAGAATCTTTGTCAGTGATGGCGCTTAAAGAGAAGTCAGTGTCCATAATGAGATTTCAAAGATGGATGTCATAGCTTGACCTATGCTATCAGCCAAGATCATGTTATACCCAAAGTCATGAGATCAGTCCCTCTGATGATTCCCGGAACCAGCGTCTGGATACAGAGGATTGCCGACCACAAAATAAGTCACCAACCCAGCCGAGCTGATGGATAGATGGTCAGGGTTTCTGTCCTTGTTTTCATGTGTCACTGGGACTCCACAGCTTCAGCTCTGGCAGTCAAAGGAGGACAGTTGGGAGCAGAGCAGGCAAAATAGCGCACTAATGCAGACAAAAGTTTGGCCCTCTCATTCTACACTTGCAGGGCAATATTCTTGTTGAATTCCCTTTCTTTATTGGTTCATTTTCCTGCCTTATGTTTTTGTTTTGTATTATTTTGTTTGGTTTATAAATAACACTTTCTGCTGCATTGTAGTTTTCAAAAGTATTGTTTTCAGATTTAAGGTTGCACTGTGTTTCTGATTAATTGTGCCTCTCTAACAAGTGCAGATGTAGAGGGAGTCTGATAATTAGCAGTTGAGTGGAGGTTGCTGGAGATATCTCTGTGCTTCTGGCTGTGAATCTTCTGCAATAGCTTAGATCTCTTAATGGTATTAGGTTTCAAGCTCTGGGACATTAAGCAGTCACTGAGTGTGATATGGCCCTAAGGTCCACTGCGAAAGGACAAATCCTTGAGGTGTACTCTGCAGTGAACCCAAATATTTAAAAATCAGCTTCATAGGAATTGAAGCTAAAGGTTCACCAAAATATAGCCTAATGGGAAGCAAAGAGTAGTAAAACCAGCATAGAAAAATGAGCTACTTCAAGTTCCAAAGGCAGATTTATTATGGATGTATTTCTAACCTCTAAAGAGGGAGCCCTAAATTTTTGGTCAATGAGCCTTGAACACCTTCAGGCTGACATGCAAAGCTAAATTTCCATCTTTTGGTACCCTTGTACAATATCCCTTCCCCCTCCCACTCCCCCGCCCCCCACAAAAAAAGTCATTCTCTTTTTTTCCATAAACATTCAGTGGGAAGTTACAAAAGCAAGTTAATAGGGCACACCAGTTCTGACAGACTGATGTTAGTGGCAGTAACTAGATAATGAATCAACTCCTGTCAGTTACTTAATGGGGCAAATCAAAGAATCAGCCAGTGCACCACACTTTATTCTCTTTAATTTTCAAAGCTTCTTTAAACACATGGAAGCTTTTATAGCAAGTATTATGGGATTCCCCCCACTATGGATATCGATTAATAGATTTTCCTGAATCTGCCAAGTTCTGCATTATTTTTCAAATCGGTTATCTATCAATCGATCAGTGGTCTTTATTGAGCACTTGTGGTGTGAAGAGCACTGTACTTTGCACTTGGGAACGTATAATATATTACAGTTGGTAGTTGTAATCCCCGCCCACACGGAGTTTAGAGTCTATGGGGGAGACAGATATTAAAATAAGAATCAATCTACTGCATTTTATTGTTTTAAACATACTTAGTGATCAGTAATAGTCAAGATCCTTATTTTGAGTCATCCATCAACTATATATTAAATAAAATGTTTATAAATATATGAATAATAGTAGTAGCAGTAGTCATACTATTATATGTGTGTATATATCTTTTATCTGCAAAATTGACTTTTTTCTCTCCCCCTGTTTCGAAAAGTCAAACAATAAATGGTATTTTTTGAGCACTTACTGTGTGCAGAGCACTGTATTAAGTGCTTGGGAAACTACAATACAACAGAGTTGGTAGATGTGATTCCTGTCCACAAATGGAAAATCTACTGAAAAATGAAGGATGGCAACATAATATGCAAAAAAAGGACAAAGGCAAAATAAACCAGTTTCAGGTTCCAAAAAAGTGATGTAAAGTTCAGAACTGAGGAAGTAATAACATTTTAGTATTTCACTTTTGTACTATCGATGCTAATAACCATATTTTTAAAACACAAATCTTCTTAATGGAGAAGCAGCATGGCCTCGTGTCAAGAGAACAGGCTTGGGACTCAGAGGACGTGGGTTCTAATCCTGACTCTGCCACTGGTCTGGAGATTAAGACTGTGAGCCCCATGTGAGAGAGGGACTGAGTCCAACCCGATTACCTTGTATCTACCCCAGAGCTTAGAACAAGACTTGGCACATAGTAAGCACTTAACAAATATCATAATTATTATTATTTAAGTACTTGGGAAAACAGGGTTAAAGGAAGCCACAATAGTAAAGAATGGATTTTCTTGTCAACTTCAAAACTTGGAATTCAGTTCAGTGTATGTGCTAATATCCCTTGAACAGTAACACCAGACTGAAGATGAAAATCATTAGCTAGGCATTAGATTTTCTCCATGACTTCCAGAAGGCATATCCAAAGCAATTGTTAAAAATATCCTCTCAAGACTTTCACTAGGCAAATCATTGCAAGGTGGAAACAAGGCAATAACATTACGGGACAAATATGAATAAAGCTGGATAGAGGGAGCATAACCTACGGTTTGGAAACATAGTGTGTAGCTTGTAGTCCCTTAGCTCTTCAAGATCAAAGTGAGCCAACAAGAATGTTACATATCTAAATGGGCAGAAATAGATGGAACTGAAAAAAGAAGTCTGAGAGAAGCACTGTCAGAAGGGTCTTACCCTTGGTGATAAGCATCCCACTCTATGAAAGGATCCACTGTTTGTAGGTCACTCTCTCTCTCCCTCCCTCATGAGAAGCCGTGTGGCCTAGTGACTAGAGCAGGGGCCTGGAAGTCAGAAAGACCTGGGTTCTGATTCTGACTCTGCCACTTGTCTGCTTTGTGACCTTGGTCAAGTCACTTCACTTCCCTGTGCCTCAGTTTCCTCATCTGTAAAATGGGGATTGGGACTGTGAGCCCCATGGAGGACCTAGACTGTGTCCAACCTGATTAGTTTATATCTACCCCAGTGTTTAGTACAATACCTGGCACATAGTAAGTGCTTAACACATGCCACAGTTATTAATTTGCTCTCCCAAATACTTAATACCATGCTCTGCACACAGTAAGCACTAGATAAATACCATTGATTGATTATGTATTTGGCAGTTTATGTTCAGTGATCTCACTCATTGAATTGTAAGCTCTTCAAGGGCAGCCAGCTATGCCTTTTGCATCTATTGTAGGTTCCCAAGAACCTAATACAGCAGGCTGCACACAGTACAGACCCAACAATTTATTTAGGATAATGATGATAATAATGATGATGATGATGATGACAACAATGACAGAATTGTTCAGTACATCTTACCGAATCCTGAGAGAATTATAACTAGTGATGTAGGGGAATGGAAAAGAGTCATCAGCCAGAGTGGGAAGGTTAAATTGATTTCCCTGTTTTCATTCTGATTATCTCTGTTGGTAAACATCACTCCAATTCAGAATATTCATCCATCTCAACACTTTTGAAGGTAGTTTTTTGAAGGATTTTATTTCCTTTTTTTCAAGATTAGTGGGGAATTTTGTGATTTGCCAGTCTATGTTGATTATGGCTTCTAAACATTATTCATGCATCAGTATCCGATCGGTGCTCTAAATTAGTGGAATCAACTTTCATTTGATTAGAAAATTGAATAGGTGGAAAATGACAGAAGCATAAATTAAGAAAAGTAGTTTGGTTAATAATGACATGATTGCACCTTCATCTACAGCATTCTGGAATATTAAAAAGCCATTTCAGGGTATTTTACAGATGAGGTAACTGAGGCACAGAGAGGTTAAATGACTTGCCCAAGGTCACATAGCAGACAGGTGGCAGAGGCAGGATTAAAACCCACATCCTCTGACTCCCAAGCCCATGATTAGGTCAGGCTGCTTCTCTATTTTAAGGTCATTGTTTCCTTCCCCTGCATATCCTTCCTGTGATTGATAATAATAATAATAATAATAACAATAATAATAATGGCATTTAAGTGCTTACTATGTGCCAAACACTGTTCTAAGCGCTGGGGGGGGGGAATTCGAGGTAATTAGGTTGTCCCACGTGGGGCTCACAGTCTTAATCCCCATTTTACAGATGAGGTAATTGAGGCCCAGAGAAGTTAAGTGACTTGCCTCAAGTCACACGCTGACAACTAGTGGAGCCAGGATTAGAACCCATGACCTCTGACTCCCAAGGCCAGGCTCTTTCCACTGAACCACCCTGATGAGAACACCACTCTGGAAGACAGTTACAGAATAGGGAAAATTAGCCCTCCTCTTCATCCTTGTTTCTATATTTAAGTCCCTATGCACAGAAAGGAGCCCATGCAAGTATGAATGATGAGAGGCAGTGAGGTCCAAGCTTTTAGCAGCATCTTCTGTGCCTGAACCTGATGTCCTGACTGCATCCTCACCCTCCAGTATAGGAAGTATACCAGCGGAGTAGGGGAGAGGGATCCAATCAATGAATTGGTGGCATTGATTGAACATCAACTGCATACTGAGCATTTTACTCAGTCCTTGGGAGAGTACAGTACAATAGAGTTGGTAGACCATCCCTTCCCGCACAGCCAAGTAGCTTTATGGGAGCCCATTGTATGTTCTTCTGTTCCCACCTCAGCATTCCAGAATACCTCTAAACAAAGAAATGCTACCACAGTGATCCAAGAGTAGCCAAATCCATTCACTTAAAGGCGAAGTAAACTCCATTTGGCTCACTGCCTCTGAGTCCTCTAAGTCAGAGATGACTTCTGGGAATAACTTGACCGAAGGAGTGGAGGCTGGATCAGGTGTAAGCTCGTTGCAGCAGGGAATGTGTCTGTTTATTGTTATATGGTACTCTCCCAAGTTCTTAGAAAGCACTCTGCACACAGTAAGTGCTCAATAAATACGATTGAATGGCTAAATGAAGAACAGGTTCCAGGGGGAGGAGAAAGGAGAAAGAAAAGCACCTGGGAAAAAGAAAAGACAGGAGGGCTCTGGACCTATGAGTGCAGCCATCATCGCATCCTGAGGAGAGAAAAGCAAAAGAGCAGATCTGGAGATGGAGTCTGGCTTCAGAGTTAATAGGAGCAAGGACACTGACAGGCACAGGAGCAGGAAGAGATGCAGGAAACCGACTAGATATTTCTATTAGTCCTACATATGCTGAAACGAAAGCCATGAGCATTCCATGTCCGCCAGAGGTTAAATAGTAAAACAAACAAACAAAAAAACCCTTCTAAACTATGAGGTTCAGATTAACTTTAATAATTCAATCTATTAAAGGCATGTGTAACTCTGACAGCTCCCAGCCCATCATTAAAGTGAACAACCATACCTCCAGCCTACAATCAAGGGCTAATCCGACTAGTGGGTTCTAATTTACAAGTGACTTCAAAATTGTTTCCCTTCCCAGAGCAATATAATTTAGCAAGCAAGGTTGAGGAACAAATGGAAAATAGCAAATTCAGTAGCATAACCAATTATAGCACCTTGGTGTGAAAAATGTGATTGTTTTCTGGGAATACTTGAAATCATCAAAATAAATGAAGCCTAGATATTTCAGGTAGCGATAATTATAAGATGAACAGAATAATTCATGGAGCCTAATTGCCTGATCTAAGTTTTTTCTTGCCTTTGAATTCTGTAGAAATATCAACCTACTTTCTAAATCAGTATGCCCAAATTGTGAAGCAAGCAGACAAGTCTTGCTTTGGTGAGAAGGGAATGTATGTTATCAATCACTATGTGCAGAGCACTGTGCAAAGTACTTGGGAGAGTACATTAGAAATGACGTAATCCCTTCCCTCGAGGAATTAAAGAGATGGACCCTGAAATAAAGTACAGATAGGAGAAAGTTATAGAGCATAAAAGAGACATACATTTGTGCTAAGGATGTTGTGAGTACTTGTATGCGTAGGTGGTACGGAAAGGCTGAAGTGGCAGTAAGGAAGATATAAAATGGAGAAATGAAAAATCAATCAGGGAAGTCTTCCTGGAGGAGATGTGCTTTCAAAAGGACTTTCAAGAAGGGGAGATCTGTGATTCATCAGATAAGAAGGGGGAGAGAGTTCCAGGCAGGATGGAGGGTATGAGCAAGATGTTAGCAGTGAGAGTGATGAAAATGAAGCATAGTGATCATATATCTTCCCCCTTTCACATCAGTAGCACTAGTTTAAAGAAGAGTCAACTTCTCTTTTGATGACTACGACATTTAAGTACACACACAGACACACTCAAAGAAGATTCTACTGACAGTGAAATTCACATATAGGTGGATCCTTGTTTGAAAAGTCAATCTGAGGCCTACAGTCCTGACCATACTGAGGAGACACAGATTGTCCCTTGTTGAGCTGACATACTTGGGGTTTGCAGTGCCTGATGCTGATTTGGCTTTTGCTTTCTTGTCTTTTGATCCCTATAAAGTTTCTTCTTATGAAGATTTTCTCTTTTCTCCCTTACAGTGTGCCATGCTTGTCTTTCTGCAGCAAGTGACTCCCAGTTTTCAGCTGGGATGCAGCATTGTCAGAGGTTTGTTTTACTGACTTTACAATAATTCCTCTGTCCAAGTTGCAGATAGATACTTTGGACACCCATGCAAAATTCTATTTTTATGATTTACATACAATAACATCTACATAGCAACCAGTTTGGGGGTAGTATATCACTCCATTCTGACTTTTGCAAAAGATTAAAGGAAGGTCAACATCACAGCTACTTGCTGGCATACAAAGATAACAATATTAAGACAGCATCCATCCATGAGATTGTAAATTCCCTGAGGGAAGGGATTGTGTCTACCAACTTAACTGTGATCTCCCAAGCACTTAGTACAGTGCTCTGTATGCAGTAAGAGCTCAATAAATACCATCAATTCATTGACTGATACCTTTTAATGTGTTTCTAGGGAATGGATATTTAGGATTTTACTTGTTTTAACCAATAGCTAACAGAAAATCATAGTTTTTAAACATGAAAATAACCCACACATTTATTTTTAAAATGATTTTAAGTTTTTTTAAAAAAACCTTTTCATTTTGGAACTAGACTGTCAATGTACAAATCTATCCAAATTCTGCCACGGTCAATGTACACTTCATTAGCACATTTGTGAGATGAAGTATCAACAACTTTGATGGTACCGACATATTTTTATGTGATATCTGGGATGATTTTGTTTTTTAATTTTGTCCTACAAAATTACTTCAACTTCTTCCATTCTTCTCACTCTTGAGTTGCCTCAGGTAACTAGAAGCTGTTGTCAGTTTTTATTTATCTCGTGTGAGCATCATCATTCTGCCTTCTTCAATTTTCAGTTCTTGCCTAAACACGAAGATATGGATATTAAGTTTTGAATTGATACTGGAATCCAGTATCCTAAATTAAGCAATGCTGCCTTAATATTGCTATGTTGCCAACGTGTATCTGTGACGTTGACCTTTCTTTCGTCATTGACAAATGACAGAATGTAGTGATACTTCCCCCAAACCAATTGCCATGTAGATATTATTGTATCTGAATCATAAAAATAGAAGCCAAAATAAAATCAAGCTAGACAAAGCTGTGTTCTGTTGGATTTGAAGGGGGAAGGAATTCCATGCAGTAGGGATTGTGTGAACAAGAGACTGGCACTGGGAAAGATGAGAACTTGGAACTGTGAATAGATTAGCTTGATAGAAACAAACAGTGTGAGCTGGGGTGAAATGGGAGAAAAAAGTTGATAAGTAGGAGGGAGAGAGTTCACTGACTGCCTTAAAGACAACAGCAGGAGTTTCTGCTTTATGCAAAGAGGAATGGGCAACTATTATAGATTTTTAAAGAGTGAGGAGGAGTGTGCAGAATGACTTTTTGGGGAAAAGGATCTGGGCTGTAGAGTGAAGCATAGACTAGAGAGAGGAAAGTCTAGAGATAGGGAGACAGTTGAGGAGATCGATGCCATAGAAGAAACAGGATATAAAAAGGGCCTGGCAGCGTGGTGGCCATTTGGATGGAGAGGAAGGTGGGGGAATCCTGGAAATAGTGTGGAAGAAAAACTGTCAGTGGGTTAGGGTCCGAATGATTCGGACCTTTTCATAGTTTCCTGCCAAGGACCTGTACCCTTGGAAAGCAATTTGTGCCAGTGTCTGAGTAGATTGAGGAGATGGCAGGAGAGGTAATTGTTACCATTTCCTGGAAGCGCATTGGAAAAAAAAAAACCCACCCGAACAGCAGCTTGTTCCAGCCCAAGTACCTTTATTCCCACACCCTCCCGGGAGGTACCACTACATATCCATGGATCCAGGCCCTGAGCACATGTTGCCTACAGAACTGGCCTTTCATAGCTTTTGTCCATTTACCCAATCCCTTCCCGAGACCGTCACACTGGAATAAATCTTCCATGGACTTCCATCGGTTTCTGGGCTGTCAATCCAATCCCCCAGCCAATCAGTGGTCACTGCCATCAGAGTCCATTCCTCCTGGTGGGGCACTCCACTACCCACCATCCTGGGTTCCCTGCTCCCACAAGGCTGGAGTCTTGGACTTGAATGCTGGGCACAGGGTGAGGCTCTAGAGTGCTAGTCCCCCACCGGATTCCAAAGCACAGGGGGCAGAGCCCAGGTCCCACCATCACGGAGCTGAGTGCTGGGGAGGCAGGAGGGAAATGGGGGCACTCGGGGAGGGTCAGGCTGAGCTCTGCTGATTGCTTGAACAAAGAGTGCGAGCTGCGGTACAGTAGAGTATTTTTCTTCTATGGAGCATAAAGCAGTAGCGTAAAATGTACCGTAAAGCCTACCATAAAATCAATCCAATTCTTCTTCATGTTGGAAGCAGGCTGCTGCAGTGTTGTGCATGATTAATCAATCAATCAATTGTATTTATGAGTATATTCATTCATTCATTGTATTTATTGAGTGCTAAGTGTGTGCTGAGCACTGTACCAAGGGCTTGGGAGAATGCAATACAACAATGTAACAGGCACATTCCTTGCCCACAATGAGCTTACAGTCTAAAATATGCTTCTTAATTTATATGGATCTACTGCGTCACCTGTACTTCAAGGAAGGAATTGGCAGAACTGCCATAGGATGGTAGGTCATATACCCTGGTCATTCAGTGGGGGCAGTCACGGAGCTGGGAACCTTTAGGGTTTTGTGTCGATGTGATAGCCTGTTGTCAAGAAAACCGTAGTACTGAAAAAAGAAGGAGCTCAAACTAGGATTCAGGAGGGACGTTTCCTATCTACTTTGTGCCTGCCAATTAGTCTCCTTCTACAGCATGTGAACTGTTTACCATCACAGAGACTATTTATTTAAAGACTGGTTGTTTAGAATGTTGGACTACAATTGCCTCGCTTAATTAAAGGGCACAGTTAATAGAAACCATGGCACTCCATTGCTGCCTTGGTTAAACTCAAAAAAATAAGATATCCTCGATTGCAACTCCCTCAACAGAGGGCATTTCCTGGGGATTAATGACTGGCTACCTTCGACCATCAACTCCTGGATATTAATTAATCTTCACTGTACACCCAGTGCTTTAACTGTCATGGCTTTAATCAGGCTTGTTATCTGCCTCAACCAGCCATTACATCTAGAAGAGCTGAAGACTTTTTTCTGTAGTGCACTGAGCTTAATGCTTATTATATTACCATTTGCTGCAATATGGTCATTTAAGGATGGAATTGAATTAGAGCCCCTCTTGCAGTTGAGGTATTCCAAATTAATGAGCTGGCTCCTAATAATTCCATGACTATAGAGGCAAATGGAGATTTTTATACTTTCGAATGTAGCTGACTTTGGCCATTACCACCTGTTTTGTTTTGACATGGAAATGGAATGCTGGCCAAAGATAATTGCTTCCTTTCCAAAATTAACTAATCTGAATAACCATCCCACACAGGAATAGAGAACTCTGTCTTCATCTCTGATGAGCGGGAAATGAGATGAAAAGGACCCTGCCAGAGATTTGGCCCGTCTCTCACATTGCCTCTCACACCTGCCCAGACTGCAGACATGAACGCTTCACTCTCTCCCACCTTCCTTCCTTTCTCCCTCCCTCGTTCCCTCTCTCTTTATCTCTGTCTCGCTTTCATTCCCTCACTCACACACACTCGATTTGCTTCAGTGGCAGTATCCTGGATAACTGTTTCCTTGGCTTATGGATGAGTGCTCTCCTAACCAAGGCTACTATTGACTATCTTTGTTGAAGATTCTTAAATCTAGGATAATATTAAGACACATTGCTATTATCACCATCCTTTTTGCAAGACACATGACCTTTATGTTTATTATGGCTTCAGTGTAGAAAATTAAAATCATCACAATAGGTTGTCTATCTGGAAAGCACATGACTAGAGAACTAGATGGCTTGCAGTGTGATCTCCAGATAGCCCCGTTGCATCTATAATGATGTGAGTCACAGTTCCTGGGGCAAAGGTTCTTCTGAAATTCCACAGAATTTTGAATTTCATTAGTCTGTCTGGTCAGAACTCAAATGGGAGGCAGCCTTAAGAGCAAAAAACTATGATTGCTGTGGTTGAAAGCATTCAATTTTCTGGACCTTCTTCCAACAGTCCCTAATTATTACCCAGCTCCACCCTGAGAAATTCAGTGGACCTTAAAATCATAGCTCTAGAGCTTCAGTACCAGCTCTGGCCCCAGGAGAGAAAATGCTATAAATTCCAGTTTAAATCAAGCTTGGTTATTTTAAAGGTTTTGTGGTTATAAGGCACATTCAACAAGAAAAATTGATATCATCTTGGAAGCTAAATTACTCTGCCTGTCCATTAAATCTACTTTTCAGTGTGTTTGGGTAATGTTGGTCTGTATTTTCTGATCACAGATAAACATTATTAACAAGCTAATTGAGCTGTTTCTTTTAATGCTCTCAGAGATCATCCATTTAGAAGTAGCTGCAATCAGCCTGTAGTTGAGATCAGAGAATAAACAAACACAGAGAAGGTCATAGATAAATATTTGGAGCAGAAACAGCACACTGAGGTTTGTGCATAACAGTATAACAAAACAAAAATGTCCACGGATTTGCAGTTTTGCAAACAGATTATGTAAATTAAATGTGTGGTCTCCAGAGATTTTCCTGAGACTCTTTGGATAGATGGTCTTTTTCTTTTCCAGAGGAACTGTATTTAAACTTTTTTTTTTACTGTAGTTCTGTCTTAGTTGTATTTTAGGTGAAATCACTTAAATTCTAGGTATGTTTGGGGAGGTAATATTTTTCCCATTTGATTTGGTACACCAAATTGGAATAAAATTCATGGAAATGAGATTTGAAAAGGAACCAGCCACCTAGAGATCAAATCCATCTTCAGTGAACCCTGTAGATGCAGGGTTTTTTCATGTATTTTCTGCTTTACATTGATTTAAAGTAATGGATCATTGTTTTGGGATCCAGCTAATGGGTCACATTGTTAGAAAGAAGTTCTTTACTTTGTTTTTTTTTTCTTTTCGTGTTAATAAAATTGTTTCCATCACCAGCTCTCATGCACTTTTATAGTCAATGAATTCTACTCTCTATTTGAAAAGAGAGGAAATCTTATTACAAAGAGAATAAGAGGCTCAGAAAGGGATAGAAATTAAACCCAAGCATTAGATTTCCTCTATGCTTCCAGCATAAACCTAATCCAAGAGTGAGAAAATCAAGGTCTTTTAAAACAAAAGGAAAATGGTGGAAGAGTAAATGAAGAGCAGCAGAAAAAGAGATGTAATCTCCTCTAGGGAAAAGGGACGTCGACATATTTGGCTCCAGGAATAATGAGGAAACAGGAAGAAATAGGAGAGAAAAAGAGGCAAGAGAATAGATAAATCCTGAAAAGTAAATGCCATGAACAAAGTATATCACCTCGCAGTCAGTGCTGAATGTGTTATGCCCAGTTAAAGAAGCTGTAAGCCTGAAAGTTAAGGAAGTTTTCATTACACCTGATTATGAATTCCACAATTTCTGTCATTAATGTTGTAAAATAATGGCAGAATTTTAACTTTTCAGCAATCACATTTCACCAGAATCAATCGATTGTATGTATCAAATGCTTACTATGTGCAGAGCACTGTACTAAGTGCCTCGAGGAGTACACTACAACAGAGTTGGTAGACATTTCCTGCACAAAAGGAGCTTACAGTCTAGAAATAACATCTGGAGCACTGTACGATATACTGAATGTTACACAAATTGTATGCACTACCTTTCTTAAGAATTGTTTGTTAGCTTTCATAGACCTTCCATAGAAACATGCCATAGTTGAAATTTTGATTTCTTAATTTTATGGTATATCTTCTAGGGTATATCCACTAGACTGTAAGCTTGTAGTTGTCAGGGAACATGTTACTAACTCTGTTGTATTGTACTCTCCCAAGTGCTTAGTACAATGCACTGTACGAGGTAAGAGCTCAATAAACACCACTGATAATCTGGAAGCAACATATTTCCATAAAAGCACACAGTTTTCCCCCAGCACTCCTATCTATAAGGCCAGTGTATTACTTAAATTTCTTTTCAGGTGGATGGAGCGGATCAGAATTTCTCTGCTTTCAACTCTTTTCAGTGTTCATTCTTCTGCTGCCTGCTGGCTTCAGTTTGCATTTGGTTATCTCAAATTGATGTCCATAGCATCCTTTCTAATGATAGTTCTTTTATTTTTTTTTTAACTCTTACAATTTCCAAAATGGATTCACTTTTACTTTCATTTCTCTGCTTTTCCCTTTATGGGACTTTGTTCCACCTTAACCTTTGTGTGCCAGTTACGTCTCTCAGCTTCTTTCACTTCACCCATTTCTCTCTCAAGACTTGTGCTTCTAATTTGGCTTTCAATCTATCCTGATTTATATTCACTTGTCTACTGTGCCTTGTCCTTTTCCTCCTCATTAAATTCCTTCTCTGAAACTGTCCATTTCTAGGCAAGGAATTGGCTCATTCCCTTTCGTATTCCTCCCTTCACATTAAACCAATCTTACTCAGATCCACAGCTCCAGAACCTTTACTTTTAGATTTGGTACCATTTGTTTGCCAGATGGGAAGAAAATGATCTGGGAAATATATTCTGAGTAGGGGGTAAGAAACCCTTACCATTTCTTCACCATTATAAGTTTGCTTTGACTACTTATTATGCCTATCTATATCTGTCCAGATATATAAATATGTAGATGCATTTATAAATACCTATAGTTATCTTTAATATTTGAAGAACATGCCAATGGTGGTGATGTTTATCCATGATTGGGGCTGTGATGGAAAAGAATAACAAAGGACAGACAGTCCTGTTTATCAGCCAATCAATTAGTCACATTTATTGATCACTTACTGTGTGCAGAGCACTGTACTAAGTTCTTGGGAGAGTACAACGTGGCTCAGTGGAAAGAGCCTGGGCTTGGGAGTTAGAGGTCATGGGTTCGAATCCCGGCTCTGCCACTTGTCAGCTGTGTGACTGTGGTCAAGTCACTTAACTTCTCTGTGCCCCAGTTCCCTCATCTGTAAAATGGGGATTAACTGTGAGCCTCATGTGGGACAAGCTGATTACCCTTTATCTACCCCAGCGCTTAGAACAGTGCTCTGCACATAGTAAGTGCTTAACAAATACCAACATTATTATTATTATTACAACAGGGTTGGTAAACACATCGCCTACCCACAACGAGCTCACAGCCTAAAGGAGAGACAGACATTAATATAAATGAATAAATTATGGAAATATCCCTAAGTTCTGTGGGGCTGAGGGAGGGTGACTAAAGGGAGAAAATCAGGAGGACACAGAAGGGAATGGGAAAGAGGAAATAATAATAAAAGTAATAATAATGTTGGTATTTGTTAAGCGCTTACTATGTGCAAAGCACTGTTCTAAGCGCTGGAGAGGATACAAGGTGATCAGGTTGTCCCAAGTGGGGCTCACATTCTTAATGCCCATTTTACAGATGAGGCAACTGAGGCACAGAAAAGTTAAGTGACTTGCCCAAAGTTACACAGCTGACAAGGGGCGGAGCCAGGATTTGAACACATGACCTCTGACTCCCTAGCCTGTGCTCCTTCTGCTAAGCCACACTGCTTCTCTAATGAGGGTGTAGTCAGGGAAGACCTCTTGGAGGAGATGTGCCTTCAATAAGGCTTTGAAAATTGTCTGTCGTATATGAAGAGGGAATGTGTTCCGGGCCAAAGGCAGTACGTGGGTGAGAGGTCAGCAGCAAGATAGATGAGGTCGAGTTACAGTGAGTAGGTTTCACACATTCCTCAAAAAAATGCTGTCTTCTGTTGGACATGTTTGCAGCATCTGGTACTTCTGTTGCCTTTTTCTCTTAATTTCTTCATGAATCTTTCGCTCAAAAAAGCTATACCTTGCTAAACTGCAGCACTTCAAGTTTATCTGTTTGCTGCAATTGTCTGCCAATTATTCAGCCAGGATACCATATTGCCTGAGTCTGTCTTAACTACATACTGAAGGAATTTCCTACAAAACATTTCCTGCATCTGCCCAGACTGTTAACACATTGTTCCAAGCTCTTGTCATATGGTGGATTAACCAATCAGTGGCATTTATTGAGCATTTACTGACTGCAGAACACTGTACTAAGCGCTTGAGAGAGTACAATACAATAAAGTTGGAAGACAAAATCCCTGCCCACAAGAAGCTTACAGTCTTGAACTAATGTATCAGCCTCCTCACGTGTCTCCTTGCCTTCTCCCATGTCTCTTCACCTTCTCCCTCCCCTCCTTGAAATCTATTCTATTCGTTTCTGCACAGATTACTTTCTTGAAGCATCACTCATCTTACATCTCCCCTCTTCTCCAATAGCTGCAATGGTTTCCCATTTCCCTTCAAATCAAGCAAAACTCCGTATCACTCTCCCCATCTTTAGCATGAGGCCTGTTCACCTACTGCTTTCTAACTTGCACTCTTCTTGCCACCTAAGCCAACATTCTAGCTGTACTTCATTTCCCTGCCTCTGTCCTCTTGCTCACATTTTCCCACCAGCCTGAAACTCCCTCCCTGCAACGCAGTCTGACAGATCATGCTCTCCCCACCCTGAAAGCCCTCCCACAAAATTCCACCTCCTCCAACAAGCCTTTCCCAATTAAATTCCCCAAACCCACATCAAATTACCTAATCAGTCACCCCTAGCACTTACATATTTATTTAGTTATTTTAGCCTTCCTCAGTACCCTTCTCCTCCTCCTCCTTCATTTTCTACTTCTTCCTCTTCTCCTCCTCCTCCCCCTTCTCTTTCTCCTTCTTCTCCTTTCATTACTCCTTCCCCTTCCTTCCTTTCTTCCTTCTTCCGTTTGACTCAGATAAAGGAGACTCCATTAGCGTAGAATTAGTATTTATCAAGCATTTACTCTGTGTAAAGCACTGTACTTATCACAAGGAGAAAATGCACAGATGTAAATTAAACACAGTCCGTGTCCCTCAGGGGGCTCACAGCCTAAAGTTTAAGTGGGGAGAAGAGACTGTAGACAGACATATCATTTCAACATAACACAAACAAATAAACAGAATAGGTTCCAAGTATTGGCGGTGTTGGAGGAAGAATCCAAGAGCACACGGGAGCAAGTCAGGAGCTGGGACCCTCTGCGATCTTTCCCCAGAAGATCAGAGGTCAGAGAACTGAACCAACTGACCCCGTGATAATGCTGAGAGCAGACACTGCCTGCAATCCCATTAAACACTTCACATGGCTAAATTCCACCCTTTCCTCTCCAGCCAAACCGCTACCTTGCTGATCCAAGCACTTATCCTATCCTGTCTTTGATGCATCTGCCTCCTCGCTGACCTCCCAGCCTCCTGTCTCTCCCTACTTCAGTCTATACTTCACTCTGCTGCACGGATCATTTATCAACTAAAAAGTTCAATCCATGTCTCCCCACTGCTCAAGAACATACAATGGCTTCCACCCACCACCATATCAAACAGAAACTCCTTTCCATTGGCTTTGAAGCACTCAATCAGCTTGCCCCCTCCTATCATATCTCACTGCTTTTCTACTACAATCCTGCACACACACTCTGCTCCTCTAGCTCCAGTTTACTCACTGTGCCCCTATCTTTTCTATCTCATCGCCAATCCCCTTCCCACCTCCTCCACCTAGCCTGGAACTCCCTCCCCTTCCAAATATGCCACATCACCACTCTCTCCACCTTCAAAGTATTAAAGTCACATCTCCTCCAAGAGGCTTTCCCTAATTGAGCCCTCTTTTCCCTGGCTCACTCTCCCTTCTGGGGCATCTATGCACTTGGATCTGTGACCTTTGGACTTTTGACATTTGCCCCATCCCCAACTCCACAGCAGTTACATACATATCTTTAACTTATATATTATAAATCACTTATTTATTCATATTGATGTCTCTAGACTGTAAATTCATTATGGGCAGGGAACATGTCTGCATATTCTGTTGTATTGTCCTCTTCCAAGTGCTTAGTACAGTGTTCTGCACATAGTAAGCGCTCAATAAATACCATTGATTGATTGATGGATTCTGGATCCACAGACAGAGGGTGACCTGGATGTTTTTTTTCATCTTCCCTCAGGCTTCAGATGAGAGTAGGGGCTGGAGCAGGGCCAGAAACAGAGCCAGAAGGAAGCACTGGGGCAGAGGTGGCAATAACATTTCAAAAATGTATCCAACGTACCTTTTAATCAAAGATAAGACTGTACCTGATTTGTCTCATTGTGTCAGACTTCTTTCTAGCACTGGGAAAATTGGCTTAAAGATAGATCATTCCAAGAAATGGAGAAAAGTGCAGGCTTATAAATGATGATACAGCCCAAATGGTAGCCTTGCCAGTCATAGATGGCTGTCACATTCATCCCCTAGTATCATCTCTTTGAGGATTGTGCACCAAGGTTATACACAAGTGGGATAGCACCTCCATAGAGCAACCATGCTTGTACGTGAAAAACTCTCTTCCCCAACTCCTCAAAAATCCATACCATCTAGGCAGGGTGGCTTGATGCAGGCTGATCCCTCATGTAGTTCAGTTCCTTCCGTCTTTCCTTTCCCCCTGACCCAGAGAGAAGAGCCAGCCTCACTGAACACACACCCAATTCTTCTATAATGCCTGTTTACATTATGCAATGTGAATAGAACAATATGGAAGAATTAGGGGATTTTTTTCCCACAACTTTCTTCTAGTGTACAAGTTGGTGTAAATAGACTCGATTTAAGAAGATATGGTTGTGCAGATATGTGTGAGCATCAGTCGAGCCATTAGGCTACTCCCTAACCCATTCGTTACCATTAAATAGAATCGATAGTAAATATAACACAGTTTTTCCATAATCAGTAGTATTTATCAATCATTTACTGGGTGCAGAGCAATGTGCTGAGCATTTACATAACGCGAGGTTCTCCAGATATAGGAGACTGCCCTGTGTTTGGAAATCCACAGAAGGATGTTTACTTAGGAAGTAGTGGTAGGTGTTTTTGTGCTCCAGAAAATCTCACCTAAGTTTCCCTTTAAAGTAAGCTCAACGTATGGTGCTCCATTTTGGAGAACTTCTACTAATGCCTTTCACATATTCCTCCCACCATTAATTTATTTCTCAGCTTCCTGGGTTGCAGCCAAGCAAACAGGCCTCCAATTCTATCTGCTGCCAAACCTGATGACTGACAGTGAGTACATTTCTATTTTAATTAGAAAAATGGGACAGTCCAGTAGAATGATTAAGTTGTACTAAAATCTCATCAACAAGCAAACATCCTCTACAGTTATGTTGTATCTACCCTCCCACTTTGAGAATTTTATTTTCCTGAATATGACATACCTCATCATTATCTTATCTTTTAAATTGACCTCAAAGACAATAAATATTCTGTGATTGGTAACAAAAAGAAACTGATGTAATATTAGTGAACAAAATCTATGAATGTTCAAATTATAATGGAAGGTTTATTATTGGAAGATGTTATGACAGACAGCAGGAGATACAATTGCTTCTAGTTACAGCATTGATTCATGTTCAGCAAATCAACTAATAGGACTTTATTGAGGGAAAATCCTGTAATTGAAATGAGACTTTTATAGATTTACCAAAAATAATCTAGTAATACCCTCTTAGTCAATTATATAGTTTATTTTCTTTTGTTCTCCGTTCTGTGGGCCATTTCTCAGAAGCAGGGTGATTCCAACAGCTAGTAACATGGACAAAGTATATCAAATTGAGTCCAAATACTTTAATAGTATCACTGGGAGAATTTTCCATCTCTATTTGAATTCAAATGCCCTCTGTGATCAATAAATATTAGAGTCCAAAAAATAACAAATGTGGTTAAAATAAGAATTTTAGGAGAGCTGTTGTTTGGCTGTGCTTATTTTCTTTCCTCTTTGCTTCCCTCCCGCCATTGCTAGGGAGAATTTTCCATCTCTATTTGAAAATGTTCTATTAGACCACGCTGCTTCTCATGATCTGTTTCCCTGTGGGTCTAATACTCTGGATAAAAAGAGGGTGCATCCCTCTCTTTAGAGTTCAGTTCTTCTCTTGAAGGATTAAAAATACATATGGGATAGTGAATGAAGTAATCTGTTAAAGTGAATGGACCCTTCATTTGAAAAAGACTTTGCTTTCCTAAGCAGGTGGGAAGGTGGTTGGGGGTTGCAGGAGGGAGGATGAGTTCAGAAGAGGGAGGAGAAAGAGAAGGTAGCAGCTCCTAGCCTGCCCCCTAGTGATTTCTAGCAAAACATTATAAATCTCTAAAAGCCCCATCACTAGAAGTATCATCCCTTTCCCATGACATTCTCTCTTATGTACTGGAGTCACGGGGATTTGTCCAGACTGCTGGCTAGAGGGAATCTAACCTTGAACATACCTCCTAATGGGAACAATTTACTTCCTTCTCACCAGGAAGATTAGGCCTATTACCTCGCAGTGCTGCTGAGACTACCGAGAGTTTGCCAACTAAACTGCTTCTGTGGCTTGTATTTCATGAAGATTTAGGACTATGATCTGCATAGCTTGTTTGTTGAAAAAAATAAGTCTAGCCAGAGCTGACAGGATTGATTCTGTGCAAGTCTATGTTCCTATTAATTAAAGAGGATTGGGGAGGAAAGAAGTATCTAAGGCAACCAAAAATTGATCTGAATGCTAAAAAGGTACTTTAGTAAACTTCTGGACATGTCATCCTTGTAAAACCATAGCCCTTGAAAATGGGTGGTTATTAAAAATCCCATTACATGTTTCACAAGCACAGAGTCGATAGCCCCAGTTGTGTGGCTGGATTCCAATTTGCCTTTTTACTGCAGTCTCCCTTCTCCCACTCCCCTCCCCACCCCTCGCCTCACACACTTAGCTTCCAAGGAGCAAAAAACACTGGGAGTGTGGCTGATGTAAAATGGCTGTTGTTTTTCATCCTGAGAGGATTACATTCTAGTTCTGAAAGAAATGATCCTGTATCATGTAGAATATCTATAAAATACTTACGTCCTCTAGAAGCCAACCAAAGTTACTGCAAGATAAAGTATTATTTTGTTGGGCTATAGACTATGTTGTCTTCTAAATCTTGTTAATTTACCTGTTACCAACTACCAGGTTTACTGGGCACAGAACAACAGGCAAATATGGAATAATGGAATACCCTGATACTTCTAGTAAATAATGGAATACCCTGATACTTCTTTACATCCCTGCTGATTTCATCATCATAGCATGATCAGTTCTTTGATCCACTGTCTCAAGCAGGACCGCCCCTAACTAACCCAGAGTAAGGTCAGAAGAAGGACCATGGTTTAGTAGATAGAGCATGGGCCTGGGAGTCAGAAAGACCTGGGTTTTAATCCCGGCTCCACCACATGTCTGCTGTGTAACTTTGGGAAAGTCACTTAACTTCTCTGGGCCTCAGTTACCTCATCTATAAAATGGGAATCAAGAGTGTGAGCCCCACGTGGGACAGGGACTGTGTCCAACCTGATTAACTTGAATCTACCCCAGTGCTTAGAACAGTGCTTTGCACATACTAAACACTTAGGAAGTACCATCATAATAACAATAATCATAATTTTTATTATTATAGGTCAGAGTGGGCCATGGTCTGGGGCCAGGGGCCAGGGGCAGGGCCCAAACAGTAACAGCCATAAAGATGAAGAATTAGAAGCAGCCAGAGACCGAAATGGGGACTATAAAGAAAGAGAAAAGGAGGGTGAAGACAAAGACAGAGGGAGGGGAGAGGTCTGAGAGAGGAGGGGACAAAGAGAGAGGGATGAGAGAAAAAGGACCAGAAATCTGGTCCCTTTAAATGGGATCAAAGTAGCAGAGAGAGAGGAAATACTGAATTGGAAAGAGGGAGAGGAAAGAGAAAGGTGAAGAGAAGGGAGAAGATACTTACTCTCTGCCACAATCTAGATCACTGGACACAGATCTGCCTTCCTTCATGAGCTGTGCCTATATCTAAGTCTCCCCTGCAGATTTTTCAGGATATTTCAGTATCCCAAAGAACCTGAAGTAGGAGACAGAATATACTCTGACATTCTGGGATTGTCCTATGTAAATGGAATTGGTCATTTTAATCTAGGCAGCTGCTTAAAGACATCAGTAAAAGGAATCATCACCACACCTCAGAAAAAGTCGCCTGACAGGTACAGGGGATTCAGTGTGCATAAACTCAGACAAGCATCCTAGGTGAATCCAGGGCCGGAGGACAAGGCTGGAAGTGGTCCAACCTTATGGCTGAGAGGGGAAGAATGGCATGGACAGGTTGAGAGAGAAGGCGCATGACAAAGGTTGAAGATTTGGATTTGCAGCCTTTATTCACCCCATCCTCAGCCCCATGGCACTTATATAAATATACATAATATTTAGACTGTAAGATCCTTATAGGCAGTATGTGCCTACCAACTCTGTTACACTGTACTCTTCCCAGCACTTAGTACAGTGCTCTGCACATAGTAAGTGCTCCTACTTTGAGTGTGGGACAGGGACTGTGTCCAACCTCATTAACTTGTATATTTTCCAGTGCTTACAACAGTGCTCAGCAAATAGTAAGCGCTTTACAAGTACCATTTTAAAAAATCAATATGATTGATTTATAGATTGATGAAAACTAACTGAAGCAGGAACCAGGGGCTTATGACCAGTAGCCAAAAGACAGATCAGATCTAGATTTGGCAATGAGAAATCAGGCCAAAGATGGTAGTCAGAGGCATTAGCCAGGGCATTAGCAGTCAGTCAATCATATTTACTGAGTGCTTACTTTGTGCAGAGCACTGTACTAAGTGCTTGGGAGAGTACAGTATAACAGGGAGAGACAGGGAGAGATTCATGGAGTGGGTTGGAGAATGGACGAAAGGAGATAGCTGGAGGGGGAAGGGGCATAAATGAACCCGCAAGAGGATGAGGAAAGTGAGGAAAGATAGCAGAGCCAAGGGCTAGACAACACAAACCATATTCACATCTTCATTCCCACCACTATTCACCCACCAGTACACGCACCCTCACACATTACAGAAAATATGCCTATATCATACATGCAGGCACACACAAAGGATCCACGGGGAACCCCACACAGCATTTGTATATAAAAAGCATGTAAACACACACAGGAAAACACCAAAATACTTGATTGTAGAATGGGTTACAGCTGGTGCAAACATGAAAGATTTTCACCTAGCCTTTCTTTTTTAAGCCTACTGGATTGACATTTATATCAGTTCATGAGAGTTCTCTGTGAACTGCTCTAGATGAGCTACACCAATACTAGTCATTAATCAAAGTCTTTAGTTCATTATAGCAAAGTAGTTATTTCCTGACACAGCAGGATTTCCTATAGTTTTGCACCTCAGGAACCAGGTGTTACATTACGGTAGTTGTCAGGTCAAACAATTGAAAAAAAAACACCCCACAATCATTATATAGAAGAGAAGTTTGGAGCTAATAATAATGGTACTTGTTATGTGCTGACGATGTGCCAAGCACTGTTCTAAATATTTAGCACCGTTCTAAGCGAGATGAGGGAATGCAAGTCATATGATGATGGAGAGATAACTGGAGGGAGCCATGGCGCCAAGGGCTTGACTCCACAGCTCCATCTCTCCTACCATTCCTCTCCAAACTTCTTGAAAGAGTTTTTTATATCAGCTGTCTCCACTTACTCTCCTTCAATTCTCACCTCAATCCCTTCCAATTTGGCTTCCATCCCCTTCACTCCACAGAAATCACCTTCTCGAAGGTCACAAATGATCTCCTTCGTGCCAAATCCAATGGGCTCTACTCCATCCTAATCCTCCTTGACCTCTCAGCTGCCTTGGACAGTGAAGACCACCCTATTCTCCTGGAAACTTTATCTAGCCTTGGTTCTACTGGCAGCATCCTCTGTTGGTTCTCCTTTCTCTTTTACTGCTCCTTCTCAGTAGTAGTAAAATAGCAATTGGGCTATTGCTACTGTTATCTTCAGTCCCCAGAAGAGTACTTGATTTCAATGGGACAAAATACCTAAGTCTTTAGCTTACCCTGGAAATGTACTTAACTAAAGTGGTTCTAGGATTTACCCATTCTTTAGAGTCCTTCATCAAATAATTTAAGTCCCTCTTGTTTAGAGTCTCTGATGCAGTTGAGTCCAAGCTGTACATGGGGAATGGGTTCAGAGAAAAGACAGCATATGGTGTACTTGGTCTCTTCTATCTTGCTGCCGACCTTATTCTGGAACTCATAATAATAATGTTGGTATTTGTTAAGCGCTTACTATGTGCCGAGCACTGTTCTAAGCGCTGGGGTAGACATAGGGGAATCAGGTTGTCCCACGTGGGGCTCACAGTCTTAATCCCCATTTTACAGATGAGGGAACTGAGGCACAGAGAAGTTAAGTGACTTGCCCACAGTCACACAGCCAACAAGTGGCAGAGCTGGGATTCGAACTCATGAGCCCTGACTCCAAAGCCCGTGCTCTTTCCACTGAGCCACGCTGCTTCTCATTCCCCCTCCTTATGCCAGACCACCACTCTCCTCACCTTCAGAGCCTTATTAAGGTCACATCTCACCCAAGAGACCTTCCCTGAGTAAGCTTTCTTTTCCCTGATCCCCTCTCCCTTCTTCGTTTTTTTTTTTAATGGTATTTGTTAAGATCTCATTACGTGTTAGGCATTGTACTAAGTGCTGGGTTAGACACCAGCTAATCAGGTTAGACAAAATCCCTGTCCCACATGGGGCTCATAGTCTTGATCCCCATTTTACAGATGAGGTAAATGAGGCACAGAGAGTTAAGTGACTTGCCCAAAGTCACACAGCAGACAAATGGCAGAGCCGGAATTAGAACCCGGGTCCTTTTGACCCCCAGGCCTGTGCTCTATCCACTAGGCTATGCTCCTTCTCAGCGCCTTCTGCATCATCTATCCATTTGGATCTGTGACCTTTGGGCTTTTGATAGTTAACCCACCCTCAACCCCACAGCATTTATATGCATATTTGTAAATTATATGTTATGAATTATTTGTTTATGTTAATGTCTGTCTCCCCCTCTAGACTGTAAGATCATTGTGCAGGGAATGTGTCTGCCAACTCTGTTGTATTGTACTCTCCAAAACACTTAGTATGATGCTCTGTACATTGTAAGCACTCTTTAAATTCCATTGATTGACTAATTAGTAAAAGGGAGATTAGGTTCCAGGCCAAAAATGAAAGCCTTATTAATACTACAGAAGCCAACAGTGGGTTTCTAAGAGTTTGCAATGTGACTGAGGTCAAAGGTCAGAGACAAAATGGCTCTTAAATATCTATCTTTATCCTTTTGGGAGAGAACAGTGTTGGCAATTCACTGTTGAGCTCATGGATCATAAATCAAAAAATGTCATTTATGCTAAACTAGAGATGTGTTCTGAGCAAAGACACAATTTTTGTAAAAGTGAACCCCCAGCAAGAGAGTTTAGATTCCAGGACATAATACCAAAAGTTATAAAAAATTAAGTACAAATTGGTGTAAAAAGCATTGCTGTAAAATGTGGGATGGTTGTAGCCCCAATTTCCTACTATTGTAACACCATATCATACAAAGACAAGGATCTGCAATGTAATAAAGGAATAACATTAGACTCCTGCTAGAAATGATATCATTGGTAGCTAAATGTGCATGCTGGTTTCCTCCTGTCTGGAGCTGATGGATGATTTGATATTGGGTGTGTTTCCCAAAGTGACCATTATTTATAATCCAAACAGTGAGTTCTAACCATATTTAGTGTGTGCTTTGGATCTTTGGTTAAACCAGCCAGCAAAAATTGCAGGACTCAGAAGTTCCGACCTTAAGTAGTAGTCCCAATGTAGTTATAGCAAATATCTACTATTCACCATTACAAAAATTCCACTTCAATCAAATCAATCGATCGGATTTATTGAGCGCTTACTATGTGCAGAGCATTGTACTAAGCACTTGGGAGAGTACAATGCAACAGAATTAGCAGATACATTCCCTGTCCATTTATACAAAGGATTATACAAGGGATTTATACAAAGAATTGTTTTTCTAATTTGAGCAGGTTTTCAATATATAGCAAAATAGAAGCGTGACGGATAAAGCATCTCATAGAGCCTTTTTGCTGTCACAAGGTTTCATGATTCACAATGTAGTGTAACTATTTGTGTTCTCATCCTTTGTTTATAATTCTATTAGCAAAAATCTTTTCCAGTTCACCTTTGAGACTTCTCGAAAGCATAGCCTAATTTCATTTAGATTTCTAGCTATTGGCTATTTATTTTGTAGCTTCTTAATAAGTAAAGATACAACCCAGAAACACTTCATACTACTTGAAGCAATGCAAGACATTTGGATTACTTACTGAAGTGGCTATTACTATCGCTTATGTTTTTCTCATTTAGAAAATGCCATTAGGTGCTTTTTAAATGTGGTATTTTGGGCCGTTTTAAAATGTACTGGAAAGGAACTGGAGAGGAAATGGATGAATGCCAATGAGCTACACATGACAGAACTCTCTTACCTTTGACTATCTGTAATTGTCAGAATCTGGTTTTCCTTGAAAGCTAGGACCTAGTGCATGTTTCATGATTCATGGAAGTTTTCAGGGGAAGATGCTCTCAGTGCTTTGGACTCAAAGAAATACTTGTTATTGTCTATTTTTTCACAGGATTTATTACAATTTGGGGTAATTCTGTGGGTGGAGAGGTACCTGGGGTGGTATGAGTTTTATGGACTAATAATAATAACAATAATTATAAATAATTATGGTATTTGTTAAGCCCTAGCTATGTGCCAAGCACTGTTCTAAGCGCTGGGGTAGAAACAAGGTAATCAGATTGTCCCACATGGGGGTCACAGTCTTAATCCCCATTTTCCAGATGAGGGAACTGAGGCACAGAGAAGTCACGTGACTTGCCCAAAGTCACACAGCCGATCAGTGGCGGAGCCGGGATTAGAATCCACGACCTCTGACTCCCAAGCCCGGGCTCTTTCCACTACGCCACGCTGCTTCTCTACTTGTGAATAAAATGAAGAAAAAAATGTTTTTTCATTTGTACAACCTAAGCCAGTGGGTGTTGTTAACTGACATAGAACATGCTTTGATATTTGCCCTCGATTGGGACATGAAAGCAATACTGTGGCCTACTGGAAAGATCATGGGCCTGGGAGTCAGAGGTGCTGGGTTCTAATTCCGACTGCACCAAAACAAAATGTAGGTCAGCAATATATTTAAATGTGCCAGTTTGAGCTGCTGGACTGGCCCGGTGGAAGGAGGTGAGGGGTTGGAAGGAGAGTGAAGACCACAGGGAGAAGCGATGGCAATTCTACGAACAGGGAGGATGGATCAAAGGGGCTTGGGATTTATCTGGAAACGAAGCCTGTCATAAGCAGTGTACTTCATCCAACAGAACTGTGACCTTCTCTGGTATCTCTGGCTAATACTGAAGCCTGGATAAAAATACTATGAGCCAAAGATATTGAACTGTAAAGAAAATGCGAGTCAATCAAGTAACAACTTCTCAGTGTATCAGTTTCCTCATGTAAAATGGGAATGAAATACCTGTTCTCCCTCCCCCTCAGACCGGAAACCCTGTGAGGGGCAGGGACTGTGTCCCATCTAATTATCTGGTCTCTATCCTAGCGCTTAACAATGATAATAATAACAACTGTGGTATTTGTTAAGCGCTTATTATGTTCCAGGCACTGCACTAAGCACTGGGGTGGATACAGGTTGGACACAGTCCCTGTCCCAAGTGGGGCTCACAATCTCAATCCCCATTTTACAGATGAGGTAACCGAAGCACAGAGAAGTGAAGTGACTTGCCCAAGGCCACACAACAGACATGTGGCAGAGCCGGGATTCTAACCCATGACCCTCTGACTCCCAGGCCCATGCTCTATCCACTATGCCAGGCTGCTTCCAAATGCCACAACTATTATTAAGTTCTTAGAGAAAGTGCAAGGCTTCTATTCTGGCAGAGGCAGCTCATTTTCCCCTTTTCGAATAAAGCAGCCCTGCTTCATTTAAGAATGCATTGCATGAAATGAGATGTGACTGATGTGAGACATGTTTTCAAACTATAAAAAAAGTGGAGTGAGATCTTTGACAAGTGAGACTCCATGACTGCCAAGTCAGAGTTCCTTTCTCTTGCTAAAAGAAACCCAAACATCCCAACTACTATAATTGACTCTTTTAATGTCTAGATAGCAGGTGATTTATTCATTTTCTTCCTCCAACAGTGAATAACTTACTCTCCTTTGCCCTAGCCATCGTGATTAGCCAATGAGTCCTTTGAGCCTATACTGAAAAGCCTCCTGAGATTAGGACTGGCCTTTTTTGGGGGGATAGAATGAGTCTCTTAGGAGCTGCCGTGCTGATGGTACGAATGCACCACCTTACAATGCTGCTGGGCTTTTCTACCTGCTACGCATCTTCTGTTCAAGTGGCAGCTAAACCACTTGTCCAGAGTCCTTTGTCCAACAGTGACAAATATGTGTGTATTTTCTTCCATCCTTACAGGTTTGCCTATTTTCACAAATATTGACATACCCACATGTAGGTCAGGAGTGTTTTTCAAATATGCTTTTGAGAAATCTAAGCTCATAAGCTAACTAGTATAAGCTGCATAGAGTGAGTCAAAACAGTTTAGTGGTGTGATTTATAATTTCTATGTTCTCTCTAGCCAGCAAGAGAATTACCCAATGCTGTCCTTTCTTACAGCTTCCCTTTGAAAAATGCTTCAAGATCTACTAAAGAGACAAAGGAAGATGGGTATGTTTCTTAACAAATAAAAAGATACATCATATCAACAAAATGCTTTTGCAACACATATGCTTTGTAATCCACTTCAAAAGAGGATGTCCTAGGGAAATCTCCAATGCATTTGGAGAAGGTCCCGAATAGAGCAAATACATTTATCAGAGAACACCAACACTAGACTTATGAGGAAAGGTTAAACATTGGAAATATGCATACTATTCATATTTATCAGAATATTTATACTCTTCCTATTCATCAAGATTTCTTACACACTAGTATAAATAGTAAGTACCCTGGTACAGTTACATGCACCCAGTGTGGATGGGATTGTTAATCATGCATTACTCTTCATTAAAAGTATTAAAATTCTTTTTCATATATTTGATCTTAAAGGTTTTCAGTTTATGATTAAGACTAAGTAGTAATAGCATTTACCGAGCACCCACTGGGTGCCATGCATTATATTAAATGCTTGGGAGAGACGAGAGTAAACAGTGGAGCAGTGAATGAATAGAGCTGATATGGAAGACGGAAAGAGATGGTGGAGACCCTTGAAACCAATCATGAGGAAGTGGGGAGCTAATGGAGGTTTTTGAGGATCATATAATAACAATAATAATAATTCTGGTATTAAGTGCTTACTAAGTGCCAGGCACTGTACTAAGTGCTGGGGTGGATATATGCAAATCTGGTTGGATACAGTCCAGATGTAGCTTGAACGATGCACTTTTTGCCCAGCCCCTCTGTTTCAGACAGGGATAAATCAGTAAGAACTGAAGGTATTCTGTCTACAGGGCAGTACTGGGAATAATGTGGATTGCATAAGTCTTCTGTAAGCTCATTGTGGACAGGGAACTTGTCTGCCAACTCGGTTGTATTGTGCTCTCCCGAGTGCTTAGTAGAGGGATCTGTACATTGTAAGTGTTCAGTAAATATCACTCATGATGATGATGATCCTCACTGAGACCAAATTTTTAAAAAATTGAGGATAGACCTAAGGAAATACTTCCTGATTAAAAAGGTTGTGAACTGCAGAGACAAAATGACTGGATCTCTTACCATCCTGAAGATTAAATGCATTATTGGGCTAGACAGTATCTGTCAATCATTAATATTTATTGAGTGCCTAATGTGCACAAAGCACTGTCCTATGCACTGGGAAGAGTATGGTATAATGAGTAGACCTGATCCCATGCCCACAAGGATCTCACACTCAAGACATTACAATAAATTACAGATAAGAGGAAATATAGAGTATATAAAGCATGTATATAAGTGCTATGGGGGGTAGGCATGAATAAGCAGCATGGCGTAGTGGATATAGCATGGGCCTAGGAGTCAGAAGGTCATGGGTTCTAATCCTAGCTCCACCACTTGTCCGCTGTGTGACCTTGGGCAAGTCACTTCACTTCTCTGGGTCTCAGTTACCTCATGTGTAAAATGGGGATTGAGACTGAGAGTTCTACGTGGGACAGGGACTGTGTCCAACCTGATTTGCTTGTATCCACCCCAGCGCTTAGTACAATGCCTGGCACACTGTAAGCACTTAACAAATACTATTATTATTAATGGAGTCACATAACTTGGTGGAAAGAGAACTGGCTTGGGAGTCAGAGGTTGTGGGTTCTAATACCAGCTCTGCCACTTATCAGCTGTGTGACTTTGGGCAAGTCACTTCACTTCTCTGTGCCTCAGTTACCTCATCTGTAAAATGGAGAGTAAGACTGTGAGCCCTATGTGGGACAAACTAATTACCTTGTGTCTACCCCAGTGCTTAGAACAGTGCTTGGCACCAAACAAGCACTTAACAAATACCATCATCACCATCATATCCGACAATTACTCTCTCCACTTTCAAAGCCTTATCAGTCACATATCCTCCAAGAGGCCTTTCCTGACAAAGCTCTCATTTCCACTTCTCATTCATTTATTCATTCAATCATATTTATTGAGCACTTACTGTGTGCAGAGCACTGTACTAAGCACTTGGAAAGTACAATTCGGCAACAGATAGAGACAATCCCTACCCAACAATGGGCTCACAGTCTAGAAGGAGGAGATAGACAACAAAACAAAACAAGTAGACAGGCATCAATAGCATCAAAATCCTCCCACTCCCTTCTGCATCACCCTGATTTGCTCCCTTTATTCTCCCCCCACTTCAGCACCCCCAGCACTTATGTATGTATCCGTAATTCATTTTTTCATATTAGTGTCTATCTCCCCCTCTGGACCCTAAGCTCATTGTGGGCAGGGAATGTGTTTATCAACTCTGTCATATTCTCATATTGTACTCTCCCAAGCTCTTAGTACACTGCCTTGCATAGAAGAAGTGCTCAATAAATATGATCAATTGATTGATTTATTAAGCAATTTTTCCAGTAGAAAGGGGTGGGCACAGTGTAGAAGACAGCTTGGCGATCAAGGAGGATTAGAATGGGGTAGAAGCCTTTGGATTTGACAAGAAGGAGATCATTTCTGTAGGCAGTTTCTGTGGAGTGGGAAGTTTCTGTGGAGTGCAGTGGGGGGGGGGGGGGCGGGTAGAAGCCAGATTGGAGGGCATCAAAGAGAGAATTGAAGGAGAGGAAGTGGAGGCAGCAGATGTAGACAATTGGCTCCAGGAGTTTGGAGATGAACGGTAGGAGGGAGATGGGGCGATAACTGGAGGGAGCTATGGGGTCAAGGGAGGGTTTCTTTAGGATAGGGGATTCAACACACATTTGTCAAAATCGAAAAAGAATTGTAAATTGTTTCTTATTCAAATGGGAAAATGTTATGGTCTGACATTTCAAGAACTAATTTAAATGGTAACCAATGTGTCATGGAGCATAGTTAGTGCAGAAATGCTCTAGAGTTTAAAATATTACCTTGCCCTTTTGATATGCCGGGAGTCTCAAACCACAGTCTTCCCAACTTTGAAATGTAAAGCAAATAAGAGGAGAAAGGAGTCACTCTGATGGTGGTCAACGGGATCTTGTGCACACTACAGTCTGTTGTTACATAGGTTGAAAGAGTTCCAACTGCTCATAGACTAAAGTGACCAAGGAAGAGTCACGAGAAGCATGGGCCTGGGAATCAGAAGGACCTGGGTTCAAATCCCAGCTCCATCACTTGTCTGCTGTGTGACCATGGACAAGTCACATCACTTCTCTGGGCCTCAGTTACCTCGTCTGTAAAATGGGGATTAAGAATGTGAGCCTCATGTAGGACCTGGACTGTAGCCAGTCTAATTAGCTTGTACTTGCCCCAGCCCTTAAAACAGTGCTTGGCATATAGTAAGTGCTTAACAAACATCATTTAAAAAAAGAGTTGATGTAAGGAACAGTGTACAAGAATGGCAAACAAGGTCATTGTCGCTGCAAGAGAAGGGGAGTGGGGAAAAAAGGAAAGAAGGGAAGTAAAGGGATTTCAACCAGAAGGACAACAAGGGAGAATGAGGTAAGAACAAGGAAAAAGAAAAGAGATAGGAGAGACAAGTTGGAATTACTGAGAGCCTAAACTAGGCCTCTCACTACTAAATGATGTTTAGGGCAGGGATCCTCATCTGGTCACCTCCTAGAGCTGTGAACTCAAGAGAAGCCAGATTAAACTAAACAGAAATACTATCTAATGATAGAATAGTCACCTGAACAGAAATTTATGATTGGCTTAGCACAGAAAGGAGCATGAAATTGCAGTAAAAGAGTAACCATGAAGGGCAAATGACATTAATGGATTCTTGCCCTACCTTTGCAGTCTTGTTTTAAGAAAAGCTCACACTAATTCCAAGAGATCACTATATGGATAAATCCTGAAAGAGTTACAATCATAAGACATTAAACAGACCAGTTCCAGGCTTAACACCAGTCTGGGGCTAATCCATGGCTCCTTACCATTCTTATTAAAAATGGGAGCGAGAACAACCTATTTTATTCATGTTTTAGATGTCAGGATTGTCTTCTGCCTACTTTTTCCACTTCCAGCAGAGTTCAAGCCAAATGCATCCCTGTAGGCATTTTTGTGAACAAGGTTATCAACTGAGTTCTATTTAGTTTTACCTGGCCTGATGCCTGATAGGTGAAGTCAGGGCTACTGCTCTAATCTCCAAATATAGGATTTATTTATAAATTTTATGTTCCTTCTGCCCTAGTATATCATCAATTAAGTATATTTCACATGGGGTGAGGATCTTGGGAGCTAAACATCCAGGAAATCTGATGTATGGATACAAACAAATTCTGAGACCCCACCACTAATTGGAAATTCTACTTCTAAATTTAATCAAGTTAGCTAACTTCTAGCTGTTGAAATATGTGGTGCCTCTTCTTCCATCTTCAGTCCCCTAAAATTATTTAAGGATTGATGATAAACCATGAAATTTTTCATCCCTGTCCAAGAAGCTCACAATCTAGGTGTTATCCTGAAGTTCTTGCTGTCTTTAAGTTCTCACATTCTTCTATTGCCTTATGTTGCCAGTTGCCAGGTGCCCTTTTCTCTCCACCCAGACAGCTTCCAACCCATCCAAGTTAGATATTACAGCTAGACTTTTGTATCAGCCTTCTTGCTGGCCTCCCATCCTCCAGCCTCTCGGAACATAAATAAATAAATAAATAACAGATATATACATATGTGCTGCGGGGACGGGAGGGAGGATGAATGAAGGAGCAAGTAAGAGCGGCACAGAAGGGAGTGGAAGAAGAGGAAAGGAGGGCTTAGCCAGGGAAGGCTTCTAAGGCTTTACCTGTTATTCCCACCTAACTCTTTGTTTCACTTTTTTTATGGTATTTACTGTGTCTACTCTGTGCCAGGCACTGTACTAAGTGCTGGGATAGATACAAGCTAATCAGGTTGGACACAGTCAGTCCATGTCCCACATGGGGCTCACAGTCTTAATCCCCATTTTACAGATGAGGTAACTGAGGCACAGAGAAGTGAAGTCACTTGCCCAAGGTCACACAGCAGACAAGTGGTGGACCTGGGATTAGAACCTAGGTCCTACTGACTCTTGTTTAATGGCATTTGTTAGGCGCTTACTATGTGCCAAGCACAGTTCTAAGCTCTGGGGTAGATATAAGGTAATCAGGTTGTCCCACATGGGGCTCACAATCTTCATCCCTATTTTACAGTTGAGGGAACTGAGGCACAAAGAAGTTAAGTGACTTGTCCAAGGTCATACAGCAGGCAGGTGACAGAGCTGGGACTAGAACCCAGCTCCTTCTGACTCCCAGGCCCCTGCTCTATCCATTAGACCATGCTGCTTCTCTCAAGCTAACCTTCCGGCCCTACCTCACTCTTACCTCTCCTGCCTTTGTCGCCTCACTCACATTGTTCTCCCAGCCTGGAATTCCCTCCTTCCCCACATTGAGCAGACAAGCCTTCCTCGATTACTTCCCAGCACCCCAACTTGTATACACCCACCAGCTATCCCTAGCACTTTAGGCATTTATTTTTACCCATCCTGAATACTTTTTGTGGTGCTCAATAAAGAATATTACTGCAACTACTAGTTAAGCTGTTATTCAGATGCCAAAAAAGAAGTCAGAACTAGAAAAGATACCCTCTTTAGAAAGCCACTATTGCATTAGAAAATGTAATACCTATGATCCTGAACAATGGCAACACATTGCGAATTATTGTGAGTGCAGGGGAGGTAGTGGAATATATGCATGAAAGGAGATAGTTATGTGTATGTATATAAATATTCACATAAATGCCCAGCCTCAGTTTTTGAAGATGGCATTACTGGCAGTGTGGGTGTGGCTAAAAAGACCTATGATCACTGACATTTTGTTCTACGCCTTGTGGATTAGAAAAGGTAGTTCCTCACTGTGGGTATGCAGTTGCCTTTTACAGCGCTTGCCAGTGTTTTTGAGAGTACCTCTTTGTGTTCCAAATAATGTCTTTTTTTATCCAGATTTCCTTTGAGTGGTCCACCAAGGAACGCATGCCTTTCCTCTTGTAGTCAAAGCTGGGGTCATTCACGTACTTGAATCTAATTAAACTCATTCTGAAATTAAGCAAGATCTAAACCTAAGGAGATTTCATTTTCACAAAGCAATATTCTCTATTTGTCATCAGCAGGCAAGACTTTGGTTCACCATATCACTATCTAGACTAAATACTGGAAAATCCTCTTTAAGTGGGTCATATTAGAAATTGGTGACTGAAGATAAGAACTAGGACAATTTGTTAAGATGGCTAATTGTATCTGTTTATTAATAGCTCATTCATTCACATATTCTTCATCCTATTATTACCACTCTCGACCAGTCGATTGAAGGTAGATTTTTCTGATTTTCTCTCCTATTCTGCTAAACTGACACCTTTACCAAATTGTTCCCACAAATCTACATCTTCTCTGTAGCCTATTAGGGTTAATCTATCAGAGAACATATCTCTCTTATTTGAGGACTCTAATAGAAAGGATGAGATTCAATGCCATATTTTCTGTTTTACTAATCACTCTATTATCCCAACTACTAAAGTTCTATTATCCCAATGCCTAAAAGTCCCCCCGGTAGTAAGGTAAGACTTTAGGAGCAGCATTAACTCTTTCAGCACATTAGAGGGCTTTTTAGCGCATACTGCATAGTATACCCAATATTTGCAACAATAAACTACTCCACCCAATAGCATCTAATAGAGTCAATAATTCTCCCAAAACATTTAATTCATTACTAGTTGTACCCTTGGGCACTGGGAGAATTAAATAAAAGGAAATATTTTTCATTAATTTTTTAAGTGTGGGTATGGAATCAAAAATCTAGGACCTAAAATACCTTCATGAAATACTTCTAGGCAGTTATGTCTCTGAACCATCTAAAATAAAGAATTATCTCTACTACCCATTAATATCTATAGTGATACACTGTAGAAAATCTTCATCAGATCCATGGACCTAGGCAGATATTTCTTCTCTTCTAAAGGTGCAGTTGTTTCTGTTCCTAAAGGATAGTAAAAACGTGTTGAGGGAATCAATAGCTGCAAATTAGGGACAGCCATTCTTCTGTTATTTCAGAACTGTTTATTGAGTAGCATGGCTTAGTGGACAGAGCATGGACTTGGGAGTCAAAGGATGTGGGTTCTAATCCAGCTTCACCACTTGTCTGCTGTATGACCTTGGGCAACTCACTTCACTTCTCTGTGCCTCAGTTCCCTTATCAGTAATATGGAGATTGAGACTGTGAGCACCACGTGGGACAATCTGATTACTTACCCCAGTGCTTAGAACAGTGCTTGGCACATAGTAAGCACTTAACAAATACCATTATTATTATTATTACTGTGAGCAGACCATGGCACCAGGCACTTGGAGTACCATAAAAGTAAGACACCATCCCTGTCTTGAAAGAACTTCCAATTCATGAGTGAAATGGGTGGATGTAAATTGTACACGTGCGGTGGGAGCAGGAGGAAAATATAGATTCAGCTGGTAACAGGAATACTATGGGAAAAACAAGTAGATAAATGATTTCTATAGTGTTTGTTAATAGATGTACACGTGTACCCCACAGTAATGCAGAATTATCATGAATGGTTGTATCATGGATTGTGTTTTTCCATAGACCTATATAAAATTAATTAAGGTCTGTTCCAGAACCAGTCCTGGCATGGTAACAGGCCTCATATCTTAGAAAAATTACACTGTTGATCCCTTCCCCCTCCCCACATCTCTTCCTTAAACTATTTCTAGGGATTTTGAAGATGACGGGGAATGTGGTCTCATGGATTTGAAGAGGAAGGGAGGTATTGTGCTAAATTATTTGAACAATCTAATGTTTGAAGAGTCTTTCTTTCTCTAAGCTTCATCGTTATCTCTTTCAGCTGCTCCTTGGATACAGCTCGTTGCTGCCCCATCACAAATGTGTTTGACTTTTACATAGTTGGGGTCCAACTGTGTTTTTTTTGAAATTCATATAGGGCAGATTGTTTTCAGTCTTTAAATTAACCTAAACATTCCGTGTCTGGGAGTAAAAATTCAAAGTGATGTGTATTTTCTATTTTTGCCCTCATTAACTCTAACTTCATTTCATGCCTGCCAGATCCCAGTATAGTAGAGAATGAAAGGATTTGTATTAAAAAAAAAATCTAAGCTCCCAATCCTTCAGTACTTTTATTATTTACTTCTTCACTTCAAATCCTAGACATTGAAAAAGGAATAAGCTTCCCAGACTCAATGAAGAAAACGACTTTTGAATTTCTTGTTTATTTGTCTGAAGTCAAAATGTGCCTGTGTTTTTCTCAGGTGCTACCAGATCCAACAAAATAATTCATTGTTGAAACTTGAAGATTCTTACAGTGAGCTAAGAGAAAAATCTAGAGAGGATGATAAAGATGGTTGCCTACAGTTTAGACTTCATTATTCCAGGAGCTTTAAAATTCCTTCCCATTTACTATACTATTTTTTCAGTATTTCCATAAAATAACTTTGTTCTTTCCATAACCTTATTAATTTTTATTTTGTGTCTGAATTTAAGGCTTTCAACCTGACCCTGGTGTACTGTTATTTTTTGTCTTCAATCAACCATTTTTCCTGAGTCCTAACTGTATGCAAAGCACTGTACTAAGCACTTGGAAGAGTACAATACAACAGAGCTGGTAGGCATGTTCACTAACCACAAGGAGTTTACAGTCTCGAGGGTAAACTTGTCTTTGAGGTCTTTCCAATCTGAACATTTCATTTGAATTTCATCTTTATATTATTCTCCATTTTTTACAGGACTTTATCATTAATGATTGTACTATATGAGAGAGGAACTAGCTGGATCAGGACCCCTCCTACCAACTATTCACCTGCACCTCCTAACTCACTTTGTTTGGGGGTTTTAACACGAACATAAAAGGCCACCTCCTTCAGAAACAATTCATTCCACAAGCACTTGAAGAAAGCATGAGGGATTTTTTCAAGAGCTGTAAAAAGGAGTTCTGTATGTTCTCAGAGATTCGACTCATTGATTTCTATGCTATATAGTCCCTCAAATCTGACAAACATTTCCTTTAAGAATTTCCCAAACCTTTGCTCTCTAAACATGGAATTAAGCCTTTAAATATTCTTAAGTAGGCCCATCTATTCTCCAGGTTGAGTCCTATCATCCTTAGGTAATTCAGTCACAGATTCTTTTACAGATTAAATAGAGTAAGAGCATGGTCCAGTGGCTTTTGGCAATTTTGAGTTGTGGTCAGCTGCCTTCATGATGGTTTTAGGCAACTCAAAAAAAAATTTCCACTTTGTTAGCCTAGTTCCTTCCTATTTTCATTTTAGCAGCCTGAGTCTTTTAAACTATGTAGTAGTAACTTTAAATGTCATTTATGACTTATGATAACCTTTCAGCACCATTAATCAGAGGATAGTGCCTAATAAATTACATCTGCTGGTCTGCATGCTGACTTCTTTTAGTTGAAGCCACATTTTTCACATTAGGTAGCTCCCATTTTCCAGCAGATAATGCTTAAGTTGAAGGGTATACAATTTTGTGTTGAACAAAGTTTACACAAACTCTTGAAAACTTTCCCATTTCTGCAGGTTCATATATATTGTTCAGGGAGAAAAAACCCTGAACTGCCAGTTTGGTATTCACAGCTTGGTGTTGTTTTTATCAAAATTATTTGTCTTCACAGTGTCAAAGTCTGGTTTAGATCTATTTTCTTCCATTCACTATTCTTAAGCTCATCTATCACCTTACGTATCCAACACTATACCGCAACAGCCATTCACTAAGGACCCACCAAATTACTGGTATCTCAGGGGTAGAGGATTTGGCACATTCCAAATACCATTATACTATGGCAGGCCTTATTAACTCAGGAAATTGTGATTGATAACATAAGCTCCTAGCAGGCTAGGTCAAGTGAACAAATGAAGTATGACACAGCATTCTGTTTCTAGGCTTTGTAAAGCAGAAGTTCAGACTGAACAGGTAGGCTGGAGTCACAAAAAGTACCCTTCCAGAAATAGGCTCTCTCCACTCCACAAACATTTTCTATTAGATATGGTTTTCCTAAAAAATATTACTCTAAGGGATGAATCCCTAACACCAACCATTGGCAACCTCCAAAACTGCAATGTAAGGGTTCAATAAAATGGCTAATTAGCTATTCATGCTAGGCTTTATCCTAAAGGAAGTGCACTACTCCCTGAAAGTCAACTTCTTACTTTTTGGAGGTGAATGAACTCTTTCAGTCACTTGGGTACCATTTAGAACTCTGGAAGAGGTCATTTACTAAATGAAGAGTGAAGAAGAAATTGCCACACTCAGCTGTGAGGAATCCAGGAAGCTAAAAGATACAAAGAAAATTTAGGGGGGGTAGGGGTGACCTGAAAAAGAAAGAGAGATAGAGGGAGGATAAGAGAGAGGTAGAAAGAAAGGAAATACAATCAGTTTTTCCATAACACCTTTTCATTCCACATTTTATACAGAACACAAAGGTAGAATGGAGGGAGCATTTTTCAGACAACATGCATTTGTCTGGATGCAGTGCAATGCAGTATGGAAAGAAGTGGTTGGGTGCAAGCATGTGGCAATGGATAAGCCAGTGAGTACTACAATGCAGGTTTACCTTATCAAGATACTGCAAGAATACAGCCCCACAACACCACACCTTCAACTGCTCTTGCCTCTGTTACACCAATGACCCCACCCACAAATAACCCTGCCATCTTATGGATAAAAAAACCTCAGAACAAGACTAGGCAGAGAAGGAAGGATATAGAGCACAGGCCTGGGAATCAGAAAGACTTGGGTTCTAATCCTGGCTCCACCACCGGCCTGCTGTGTGACCTTGGGCAAGTCACTTAACTTCTCTGGGCCTCAGTTATCTCATCTGTAAAAAGGAGATTAAGACTGTGAGCCCCATGTGAGACATGGACTGTGTCCAACTTGATTAGCTTGTTTCTACCCCAGCACTTAGTATAGTGCCTGGCACATAGTTAATGCCTTTAACAAATACCATTCTTTTAAAAAAGGATGAACCTTCCCATGGATATACTCCCTGTCTTCCAATGCCCAGGTTCTATCATTGTCTTTTTATTCTCTTGATATGATTTCTTCTGTCCTCTTTGCATATAGCTGCCTTTGGAGTGTAAGGTCCCCATGGACAGGAAATGTGTGTTGTGCTCCTGTTGTACTTTCCCAAACAGTACAGTACACTGCACTCAGTAAGTACTTGGTAAATACAATTACTACTATCAATCAATCAATCAATGATATTTATTGAGTGCTTATGGTGTGCAGAATACTGTACTAAGTCCTTGGGAAAATACAGTGCGATACTGTTGGTAGACACAATCCCTATCCACTGTCCACTCTAGCTCACTTAATCAAAAGTATTTACTGAGCACTTACTCTGTGTGGAGCACTGTACTAAGCACTTGGGAGAGTGCAGTAAGGTTAGTAGACATGACCCCTGCCCTCAAGGAGCTTGCAATTTAGCGGGGTAGATAGGCACTAAAATAAATTACAGGTAGCTGGAAGCATCAGAGTTTAGAGATATATACAAAAGTGCTATTGGAGGGCAGGGAAGAATGAATACCCAAGTGCTTAGGTGACAAAAAATGCTAGAGTGGCAGTAGGGTGAGAAAATGAGAGATTTGTCAGGGAAGGCCTCCTGGAGAAGATGTGATTTGGAAAAGCTTTAAAGATGGGGAGAATAGTCCTGCTGGATATGAAGGGGGAGGGAATCCAAGCAGAAGGAAGGGCATGAGGAAAAGACCAAAGGTGAGAGAGACAAGAGCAAGGCACTCAGAGTAGGTTGGCTTGAGAGAAGCTAAGTGTGCAAGCTGAGTTGTAGTCAGAGAGCCTTGAGGATAAGTACTGAGGAGAGAGCTAGTTAAGTACATTAAAATTGATAGGAGTTTTAGTTTAATGTGGAAGGGAATGGGCAACTATTGGATGATTTTGAAGAGTGAGGAGATGTGCACAAAATGATGTTTGGGAAAAAATGATCTGAGCAGCAGAGTGAAATAGGGACTGGAAAGGGGAGAGCCTGGAGGCAGGTGGGGTCTGCGAGGAGGGCGATGCAGTAGTCGAGTTATGAAGTACTTCGACTAACAGGTTGGCATTTTAGATAGAGAGGAAGGAGCAGGTTCTAGACATGTTTTAGGAAGAACCAAAGAAAGTGGAGTCTAATGCTAAGGATAAGGATTTGAGAGACAGGAAACCTGGTTGTGTTGTCAACAGTGATGGAAAAGTTAGGAGGAAACAACTTGGGAGAAAAGATGAGGGGTTGATTTTCAACATGTTGCCAAAGTTGCAGTCTTGTGAGACAGGGAGGAGGGTGGTGGTGAATGAAAGTGAATGAAAAGTCTTAGGGTGGAGAGGATCTGGGAGGGAAAATGACAATTTCAATTTCGGACATGTTGTGTTTAAGCTGTCAATGGGACATCTAGATAGAGATGTCCTGAAACACAGGAGACAGTGCAAAACTGCAAGAGAGGGAGTGAGGTCAAGGCAGGTGAGGTAGATTTAAGAGTCATCTGTGTTGTTGAAACTGTGAAAGATAAAATCAAAGAAACGGATTGCTGCTCTTGCAAACGGAAGTAATGTAATCAACAACTGTTTTCCTGATTTCAAAATAAAAGAATTCCTCACGTAATATTTAACTTGAAAATTGTAAGTAATCAGCACTTTTGTTGCTGCAAAATGTAGTGAGAATGGCAAATATTCATTAACTTTGAATCAATACTATTTAGCATTTTGATCAATATTTCAAACGCTTTTGTGGATGTAATGGTTCCTTCTACTGCGTCCATTATATTCAGCTGTTAGATTGTTGAAGGTTTGTTCACTTTGGTTCTAACATAATCTTTAGAGTTGTCATATAAGATTATTAATAGGATTCAGAATTTTTTTATCATTGTCTGAGATTCTTTTTGGTCAAGCTTTGTTCATTATTTCATATTATTATTTATTCATAAATATACTAAGTTCAGCCATTATATGTGTTTTTCACTATGCGTTTTTACTAGAAGACTGTTGGAGAGCTATGGAATTTTCATCTGACAACAGAAGCCTGTTTGGATTCAGCCCACTGCAGTATTGGAAGAAACTATAATAATAATAATAATAGAAAGAATATAGGCTTGGGAGTCAGAAGACATGGGTTCTTATCCCATCTCCACCACTTGTCCACTGTGTAACCTTGGGGAAGTCACTTAACTTCTCTGTGCCTAAGTTACCTCATCTGTAAAATCAGCATTAAATCCTCTTCCCACTGACTTTGACCGTGAGCCCCAGGTAGGACAGGGACTGTGTCCAACCTGATTATCTTGTATTTACCCCAGTGCTCAGTACAGTGCCTGGAACAAAATTAGTGATGATGATTATGGTATTTATTAAGCACTTACTATGAGCTAAGCACTGTTCTAAGCACTGGAAGTAAGTGCCTAGCAAGTACCATAAAAAATGAAAAGGCCACCTCTTCCAGAAGGTATTCCCTGACTGATCTCCCCTCACTTTAGCAGGTATGTCATCATCAATTGATCGTATTTATTGAGCACTTACCTTATGCAGAGCACTGTACTAAATGCTTGGGATAGTATTATATGACAGAGTTTGTAGACATGTTCCCTGCCCACCACAAGCTTCCAGTCTAGAGGGGGAGAGAGAGACTTCAATATAAATAAATTACAGAGATGTGCATAAGTGCTGTGGGGCTGAGGGAGGGGTGAATAAAGGATTTAAATCCAAGTGTACGGACACTGGAGAAGGGAGTGGGAGAAAGGGAGAGGAGGGCCTAGTTAGGGAAGGTTTTGAAGGTGGGGAGAGTGATAGTCTGTCATATACAAAGAGGAAGGGTGTTCCAAGCCACAGGCAGGATGTGGGCAAGGGGTCAGCGTTGAGATAGATGTGATTGAGATACAGTGAGTCGGTTGGCATTAGAGGAGCATAACATGTGGGCTGGGTTGTAATAGAGTGGTGAGGTGAAGTCGAAAGGGGCGAGGTGACTGAGCGTTTTAAAGTGGATGGTAAGGAGTTTCTGTTTGATGCAGAAGTGAATGGGAAGCCACTGGAGGTTCTTGAGGAGTGGGGAAACTCAGAACTCTTATGTACTTATCTGTTTATCTACTTACTGTTTGTTCATTTAGCCAGAGTCTTTCAACTATTATATTTTCTCTAATTTATATGTTCCCCTCTTCTCCATTAGCCTACCCTTAAGCTCTTTTTCAACTTGATAGTCACGAGACTAGCGTGCTTAATCAATATCAGTATCACCCTTGCATGTATTTTTTAAAATGATACCAGGTCAGTCCTGGGGGCTCCATGTCACCTACCTTCCTGACCCCACTGTCTGCTGATGAGCATGAGAGTGAAAATATGGTGGTAGTGAACAGCTTCTCCTCCCTGTCTCTCCCACTTTTAAAAGGTCCCAAGTCATCCACCCAGAGTGACCCAGCTGAAATGCAGATCTGATCAGAATTGAATTTCAATAGTGCTGGACCTTCAGTTTTTTTATATTTTCCCATTACCTCACAAAATATGTTTATTGATTCCTAGGGTGAGATGTATATGGATAGGGTGGGCAGAAGAAGTGAGAAAAGGGAATCAGAGTAAACAAACCAAAACATGCTGCAGTGGAGTGCCCAGTTCTGAAGTATTCAGTTGGAAGTGCTGGAGGATATGCTGATTGAGGTTTGGTTCATAGGTGGAAGTTGGGATGTTTTCTTCCCTGTCAGGTTGCCCTATAGTTCCAAAGACAGCTTTGCCGACAAGGTGGGAACCCATGGGGAAAGGTATACAATGAAGCAATGTGGCCTAGTGGCTAGAGCATGGGCCTGGGAGTCAGAAGGATCTGGGTTCTAATCCTGGCTCCACCACTTGTCTACTTTATGAGCTTGGGCAAGTCATTTCACTTCTCTAGGCCTCAGTCACTTTATCTGTAAAATGGGGATTAAGACTGGCAGCTCCATGTGGGACAGAGACTGTGTCCAACCCAATTAACCTGTATTCTATCCCTGCACTTAGTACAGTGCTTGGCACATAGTAAGCCCTTAACAAATACCATGAAAAAAAGGACAAGTTAGCACATCATAGTCAGCTGTCATCCTTTTCAAATGTATCATAACAATATAATTTTTATATTATCAGTAATAATATAATCAATAATAATAATCAGTAATGAGGAGAACCTTGTTTGGTGAATTGTGATTCTGGATTTGGCTGTGATTTTTACATTTATTAGTATCTCACAATTTTAATTGCACACAGTTATTCATTCAATCATATTTGTTGAGCGCTTACTGTGTGCAGAGCACTGTACTAAGTACTTGGAAAGTACAATTTAGCAATAAAGAGAGACAATCTCTGCCCACACCGGGCTTACAGTCTAGAAGGGGGGAGACAGAAATCAAAATTTAATTCAGGTCATAAATATATAAAATATATTCTAAGAAAGTGGAGAGGGATCAGTGAATTTATAGCCTAACATGACTTGGAAAAGCATTTTCATCTTATGTTAATGTTGACTTGTCCAGGCTATTAGTTATTAGTCATAGCACTAATGCTTCGTTTTGACTGCACCCATATCCTAAGATACAGTCTTCGTCAATTGGGACAAATTAGGAGTGATTTGGTAACCTTTGTTTGGAGTCGAATTTTCTAAAAGTCATTCATTTGCTTTTGTAAATGTTCACTTATTCTCTTGTTAGGTGCAGCTATTCAAGGCCTTTAATGGCATGCTCGATAGAGATTAGCTGTTAATTGGCTTTTTTTTATTACACCTATGGAAAGAAAAGACCCTTTGGGCAATCCCTTAAGACATTCTAAAATGGAGAAGAGAAATCTTCAGCATTATTCACTTTTAAAAGGGTTAATGTGACCTATAATATTCTAGAAATATAGAATTCAAAATGTAATAAGAAGATGAAGTGAAATGGCCAGTAGATATGCCTTTACGAGATGTATAATCATAGCTATGTTCAGATATTGCCTCCACTCTCCCCTTTTTCATGGTGCAAAGAATGTTGCTTATTCCTTGGATTTTTATAAAATGGGTCATTTATGTCTAGGTACATGTTATGCAGTTACACTGATTTCATATTCTTTAAGAGATGATGAGATGAGAAGAGCAAGTTGTGATTGGAATAGTAGTTGGGTTTTTCATTTTCCATAGGGCTAATTGTTTTTATCTTCACAGTACCGATATTCATATAGTAAATTTGATTTTCCTTCATTCTGTTTTTGCGCACACTGCCAATTTTTGTGATCATTATATTAAGCTGTCGATTGTTTTCAAAGACAAGACTTCTGCCTGTAAAATCCTACTCATGCATGTAGGGGTTGGCTGAGAAGACCAATGCCCTACAGATACTCCACAGACACTCTCTTGTGCATCATGGGCAAGTATACGTAATTCCTTAGTGCATCGATTGCACACCCATACAGAGCCTGTCTTTATTTTCAAAACTACATGTTGGTATCCCATGAGAAGCAGCGGCGTGGCCTACTGGACCACCTGGGCTCTAATCCTGGCTCCGCCACCTATTGGGCAAGTCACTAAACTTTTCTTGCCTCAGTTACCTCATCTATAAAATGGGGATAAAGACTGAGAGCCCCATGTGGGACAGGGACTGGGTCCAACCCGGTCATCTTATATCTACTACAGTGCTTACTACAGTACTGGCATATAGTAAGCACTTAAATACTATTATTATAATTAGCATTATTACTATTTTTTATTATCATCATCCAAAACTTCACTAAACATGCACTTTTTTCCTCAATTGCCGACCACCAGACCCTTCTATCTATTGTGGTGACTCCTTGCGGTCACTGCTGCTAGGTCACACTAGGACTGTGCGTCACTCTGCCTTTGATTTGTTTATTCTGCCTTCCCCATGCTTACCCCTTTTCAGTTCACTCTTAAGAAATAATAATGATTGTGGTATTTGTTAAGCACTTACTATGTGCCAGGCACTGTACTAAGCAATAGGGTTGATACAAGCAAATCAAGTTGGACACAGTCCCTATCCTACGTGGGGCTCAGTTTCAATCCCCAATTTACAGATGAGGTAACTGAGACATAGAGAAGTAAAATGACTGCTCCAGGTGACACAGCAGACAAATGGTGGAGCTGGGATTAGAATCCATGACTTTCTGACTCCCAGGCCCGTGCTCTATCCACTACACCATGCTGCTTTTCTGCTTGGGAAGCCTTCTGTTATCTATTCTCTTACAGCCCGGCTGATGGACCAGTGAGAAGGGCCATTCTCTGGAAATCAGAAGACCTGGTTTTTGGTCCTGTTTCTGCCCACTGCTGGGTAGCATGGGCGAAGACTACATATTCACTTTGCAACATATGCTGCATCCCTACCCACTTACTTGCTATTTTCACTCCATATCCCAGAGGAAACATGACCGGCAGGGATAAGAGAGTATTTGTGACCCCACACAACCCACTAGAACTATAATCAATTCCTCTGCACAAGAACTTAGTCTGGAGTCTCAGGACCAAGGCTCGTTCATCATTCCTGATGAAAGATTCCATCATTCTCCTCACATGCACCAGCCAGTGAAGCTGTGTTGCTGAGAGAATGCCTCAGTGCTGGTGTGCTACAAACATTCTGGAACAATCAATGGTATTTATTCAGCACTATGTGCGGAGCATTGTACTTAGAGCATGGGAGAGCACAATACACCAGAATTAGCGGATACATTCCCTGACTATAATGAGCTTGCCAGTCTAGAGGGCGAGACGTTGTTAGAACATTGTTGTTAGTAATCTTGTTCTGCTATTTGGTAGTGATAAGGGTCCATAGGTGATGCAGGTAAAACTGTTCAGGAAGCTTGATGTGTCTTCTGCTGTAGTTCCTAGTCTCACAGTCATATAGATTGTAAGCTCACTGTGGGCAGGGAATGTGTCTACCAACTCTATTATATTGTAAACTCCCAATTACTTAGTACAGTGTTCTGCACAAAGTAAGTGCTCAGTAAATATAATTGACTGATTGACAGGCCACCACTACATCTTTATAGACTTTCAACTTGGCCTGGTGCTCCATCGTCTCCAAACTCGATCTGTCAATCTTCTTAAAACCATACTGGCCTTTATCCATTAGACAAAGACAAGGTACAATTAAAACTCATGGGCATAAACATCATCCATTTCTAAATTAAGTAGCCTTCTCAGTCCAGCAACTTCTTTGGTTATGTGCTCAAGGTCTCCTCAGTACCTTGCAAATCTGACAGGAACAGTGGCCAGAGTTTTCTCCAAGAATGATTCATTGATGATTGCTTAATCTCAGCTCAAGAATCACCAGTATCATTTGCTACATTAGACTGTAAGCTCAATGTGGGCAGGGAATTTGTCTGTTTATTGTTATAGTGTAGTCTCCTAAGTGCTTGATACAATGCTCTGCATGCAGTGAGTGCTCAATAAATATGATTGAATGAACATGTTAGAGCCCCTCCAGAATTTCTTCAGGGTTGAACCAGCTTCATTAGTTTTACTCTACTATTTCCCCTCTCCCTGGTCTATTTAAATGTCTGTCTCCCCCTGCAGACTGTAAGCTCTTTGTGGACAAAGGTCGTGCCTGCCAACTCTATTATACTGTATTCTCTCAAGTGCTTAGTATGGTGCTCTTCACCCAGTGGGCAATCAATAAATACCATTAATTGATTAATTATTTGCTACAGCAGTCACCTGGGTCACTGGGAGATGTAAATGATAATGCTTACAGGTTGATAATGCTTACAGGTTGCATCCACTGTTTAGTCCATAGGCTGAAGCAAGGAGTTAGTATTTGGGGGAAGAAGCACCACTAACTTCTGAAGTTATTTGTAAACTGGGGGTGGTGTGGTACATTATCCAACAACAACAGAGCTGTAAAGGCCAAATTATTCCTTAATAAATATTTCTTCTCTGTTAGAACATCTCACTGCAAAACCAGTCTTGAAATAAAGCTGCAGTTACCCAGCCGTAAGACCAGATTTCCGAATGCCAGGCAAAGAACTCTTGACCTTCCCCTTGAAAGCTCTAGGGTTGGCAAATGTAACATACTAAGAGACTTGAGCTTAAAGTCACTTATTACATTGTCACCAAGCAACAGGGTGAGCCTGTCCTTTGCTGGATTATATCCCTGAGCAATCTTTTCCTCTTTAGCGAGGAAAGTTCTGGCTGGCATTTTCTTTCAGAACAATCCTGTTTTGTCAGCATTAAAAACTTGACAAGGATAATAGTCACGTTCTTCACTTAATTCAGCCAATTCTGTGGAATTAGTCGAGGCAGCTTCTGGATTTGCACTTGCAGCTTCACCAATAAGTTCAAGATTGTGCAGATTTGCCTTTCTCTTAAACCTAACAAATCAACCATGATTTGCAGGAAAAGGTGGCGCCCACCTTGGCCTTATTTGTTTTTTTCAAGTGATTATAAAGAGCGTGAGCCCCCGGTAGGACAGAGATTGGGTCTGCTCTCCTTGTATTGAAGCTATCCCAGTGCTTAGTACAGTGTATAATAAGCACTTAATTTTTGAATTATTAGCTTTAGCTGAAATAATGACCCATTTAACTGGAATCCACATTTGTGTTTGATCATCCAGGTATATTTTAAGCAACTGTTTCATTTCTGTAACAATAATCCACTTCCGAGATTAACCACTGTTGTTGTTGTCTTAAGCTGTAACAATTTATTTGTCCTCAAAAGACAGAATAGCTGAATTTTAAGCCAAGAGGACTTGCCATGGGCCAGGAATTGCCTAGTACTAGTTTCAGTGAAGCACATTTTGAGGTTGGCCCTCAGTACCTACCTTTATACCTTTTCCCCTGAGAACCTCTGGAGCATGCTCCAGTGCTAAAGTCTCCATAAAAAGATTGTCCCGGGAATCCTTTTATTGCCCATTCGTACCAGATGACTGCACCGTTGAGCCTTTGTTCTGATCAGGGTTACCTCTGTGTCCACGATCCCACAAGGTTGCATAATCCCCAGCATTTGGGATGCAATCTTGCCATTTTATTCTGGCTATTCATCTCAGTCCATTCAGATCAAATTGGTCAGCTTGTCTGATATACCATCGGTATAGCTCACGTGTCTCACAGCCCTAAAGCAGCATTAGGACAATAGCAGCACAGTAGATATTCCTCTTTGCCTTTAGGCTGACCACTCTGTACTTCCAGAATCACTGTTTAAGCTTTCCAAATGCTGTGCTGGCCAGGTTGAAATGGCATGTGATGCCATCATCAGTAACAACATTTTGCTAGATAGAGCATGCTGCCAAGTAGCAGTATGTTTCGACAGCTTGAAGCTGTACATTATCAATAGATACCACTGGTATATCAGTTGTGGTGTTGGACTTCTTTTGAAACACATCTTTGGGGTTTTTCAGACTGATTGTCAGCTTGAAGCATTGAACAGCTCATGCAAAATATTCAGGAAGCAATTGTATGTCTCCAAGATTTTGGGCCATTGTCCCTAATCGCAGGAAACTTTTCTAGATCATTTATAGTGGTATCTAAGATAGTTGATGGGACACCACACCACTGAGAACTTATTTGAACTGTTTGCCCCATCAACATTTAGACTGCACAGAGCTCTTTGAAAAACTTCTTGTTGTTCTTGGAGTCAGCTGATTTCTGCAATTCCTCATTTTCTCTATCTACACAGTAATAATAATGATAATCATAATATTTGTTAAATGTTTACTTCATGCCAAGCACTAGGGTAGGTATATAATACAATCAGTGAGAAGCAGTGTGGGCTAGTGGATAGAGCACAGGCCTGTGAGTCTACAATCTAATCCCAGCTCCACCACTTGTCTGCTGTGGGGCCTTGGACTCAGTTCCCTCATCCACAAAATGGAGAATAAAAATGTGAGCCCCATGAGGAACATGGACTGTGTCCAAGCTGATTATCTTGTATCTACTCCAGCACTTAGTAGAGTGCCTGGCACAGAGTAAGCATTTAACAAATACCATTAAAAAAAAATCATCAGATTGGACCCAGACCCAAATGGGGCTCAAAACCTAAAGAAGAGAGAAAAAGTACTGAATCCCCATTTTCCACGAGCAAGCTGAGGCTCAAAGAAGTTAAATGACTTGCTGAAGGCCACACAGCAGGCAAGTGGTGGAGTTGGGATCAGAATCCAAGTTCCTGACACTCAATCCTGTGCTCTTTCCAGTTGGCCATGCCACTACTCTTTCATCTGGCATAGGCAGGCCTATGCCAGGTGCTTGGTGTCTTGGAAGGCCACACTTCTTTGCAGCCGAGTGTCTGTCATTGATCCACATTTGGTTGTGATTATACATGGTCCCCAACAGCTGTTGGTATTTTCTCCTGACAAAGCCAACAATGTCTGCAGATGTGTTTCATACAACATCTCTGAATACCAATCTTGTAGTTATAAGATCTGTGCTGTCAGAATATGAGAATGAACCATTATGTTGGCTTGTCTGCAGTGTTGTCTGTTGTTTTGTCTGCCAGAGCCAGATCTCACACATGGAACTTCTGCACTGGTGACTTGCAATGGTGGGGCCATACAGACATCAGCTCAGTCCTCATTCTGCTGGCCACAAGGTGGTGATGAGACATCATTTTTTTTCCAACATAGAACAGGGCATCTAGCACACTGCCTTACAGTGACACAAAGTTGTCAGTGATGGAGGTAGGGGTACATCCATCTGGTTGTCAGTTTTGCCGCCAACCGGAAAACAGTGCTTGAGATAGCCAGCTGATTATTTGCACACATATTAAGATGAAGAATATCATCTGCGTCTGTTTTACCTCCACCATGCCTATTTAAGACAATGAGCTAGGGCTGGATTATGTAAATATAACAATGTACTGTATCATTTCTATAGGTTTATGTGACAGAAGTGAATGCCATTCCCAACGGCCAAAAAAAGCAGATCAAGGCAGAGCAGTGTCAGCCACTGGTGAGCGCAAGCACAGCTCTCCTTCTCCACCATCACCGGCTCCATGTTTAACGCTGGTCTCAAGAGGAAAGAGCATTGATGGTTCAGTGCCATCCTTTACCAGTTCTGGGAGAATGATTCAAGTGTATGTGCTGTCGATGAAGGCAATTACCTAAATCAAATGTCTTACGCCAGTAGGAAGCTTCAGGCCTTGGTCACTTGATTGCTAAAAGAGGCAGCAACACTGTTTGGATCATCCTAGATGATTTAACAACCCTCTGAACTGCTCCCCGAAAAATGAGGAGGACTAGAAACTAAGACTCTAAAAACTGTGGGCTTCAACCAAACATGTTTACCCCAGTTCTGCAACATGCCTCTAATGATGTATCAAAACTTTCTCCAGGACCTAAAATGAGTGGTGAGTGAGTTTGCTTAGCATATTGCAGGTCTCTGGGAAGCAGCATGGCCTAGTGGAAAGATCATGGGACCTGGGTGTTAGTCCTGGCTCTGCCAGTTGCCTGCTGTGTGATCTTGGAGAAGTCATTTAACTTCTCTGTGCATCAGTTTCCTCAACTGTAAAATGGAAATTCAATCCCTGTTCTCCCTCCTACTTAGACTGTGAACTCCATGTTAGACAGGGATTTTGACTTCATCTGGTTATCTTGTATCTGCCCTAGCAGATACAAGCAGAGTTTAACAAATACCACAGTTATTATCAATATTATTCTCTCTGGAAAGCTAATTTCAAATTAAAAAAAACTTAGTTTATGTTTAAGTAATACAAGTAGAATCAGAAATTGCTCTCCCTGGAAACTGAAGCTCCTCAATGGCAGAGATCATGCTTTCTCCTTTTATTATGTACTTCCAAGTACCTAAGCAGCGCCCTGCATGTAGTAGGTGCTCTAGAAATAGTGAGGATGATAATGATGATAATGATTATAGTGACACTATGAAGGAGGTCAGGGTTTGATTTGAGAATATGTTCAAATGCATTTTCTGGATCCCAGTGGGTCAAACAAGAAACTTCAAAGGACATTATGTAGCTCAGTTGTCTCTTTAACGGTCAACACAAAGAGGTTAATTAATAATGCTAAAGAGAAAAACAACATGCTTACACTCTAAATCTCTGTCTGCTGGGTAGCATAAGGGCTAAGCAATTGTTCAAAACTGAAGTATAATGGATAGCAATTCTATTTGCACTGGCAAAAAAGGATATTCCTATATTAGGCACCTGGGCTTTGCTTGCCCACCACTGTGGAGAGAGCAGAAGAGAAAGACATCTTTATAGGAAAGGTGAACCGCAGTCTGTTCCCACTATTCTCAGTATAAAGAGAACCTAGGCAAGAACACGGCTAACCGCTCAGATTTTAAATAGAGATAAATGTGGTTGTGCCTTCACTTACTTCACCTGAAATAGTGCATAATATCACATGAAAAAACACATCTGGGTTTTTTTCTTTTTCAAATGATAAGCAGCATGGCTTAGTGGCTAGAGCACAGGCCAGGGAGTCAGAAGGACTTAGGTTCTAATCCCAACTCCACCACCTGTCTGCTGAGTGACCTTGGGCAAGTCACTTAACTTCTCTGTGCCTCAGTTACCTCATCTGTAAAATGGGGGTTAAGACTGTGAGCCCCATGTGGAACATGGTCTGTGTCCAGCCTGGTTACCTTGCATCTACCCCAGCCCTTAGAACAGTGCCTGACACATAGTAAGCACTTAACAAACACTATTAAAAAATTAAAATGCTAGTAGATGAGAACAACATAGCCCATATCTTAAAAGTTCAGTGCTGACCTGTGTGCAATATGTGATGAGTTTTCATTTAACATTATCATTCTGCTGGCATCTGAAATGAATGCTTGAAAATGTGCCACATGGCATACCTGTTCTCACACATACCAGTCTGTTTAAACGCGCACACATAACTAATGATCCTGATGAACTAATAAGATGGTGGGGAAAATATGTCAGAGTTCTTCTCTTGCCTATTCTCTAGTTGGTTGGATGTCACAGTTGGTAAAATAAAGGTAGCTATAAAGAAAATAGAATGTTTTTGTCAGCCCATCATTCATCCACTTTTGTTTGCCATGAGTTCATAACTATGTAAGAATATGATAAATGTCTCCGTCATTCACTTTTTCTAGACAGTTAGTGCTACTAAGTGGACTGCACTGATGTTCTGGGAAATGGGATTTGACTATATTGGTATTTGAGTTGGAAACTAGAGCAAAAAACAAGGAAACATAGATAAAGGTAATCATGGGAAAATAAGCAAGTTTTTGCAGAGGATTGACCTTTTCCCTCTTCCATCCCCTTAATTTATGCTTGCATAGCATGACTGAAGATTTGTTTTTGTAATTACAATAAGAGAACCTTATTAATTCAGCCAAAAGATGCCTACAAGACTGACCAAGCTGAATGAAGTACCCAGAGCTACTGCACCTTAAGTGAGCTGTCATTAAATAAGGCAGGTGGCAGGGTTTTTCTCCCTCATGAGAAAGGGATTAGTGTCTTTAGAACCGAGAAGTCTGAGAAAAAGTCTAAGACGGAATGAAGAGCCAGAATTTGATTCCCATTTTAAAGATGAGGGAACTAAGGTCCAGAGAGGCTAGGTTACTTGCCTGAGGTCACACAGAAGGTCAGTGACAGAGCTAGGACTAGAATCTGGGCTTCCTAACTACCAGACCCAGGCTGCTTCTATTAAGCCAAGCAACCTTTATTCTATTTGATAGATATGAAATTGTAATCCTACTAATCACCCATCAGAAGTATTTGAAAAGTTACTTTTTCAAGCACTTGGGGGCTAAGAATGAAAGATGGAAAGTTTATGCAAAAGATACCAGCAAGGGATTTTGCAAAAAATCTGCCCTTCATTTCCACAAAAGGACAACCTTTCACAGTGGCCTAGAAAATTAGTCGTAATAGCGCTCTTAGCAAAATGAGAAAATAAAGTGCTTAATGCCAGAAACGATGATGCTTAAGGTTGGAAGTTCCTTAAGTATATTTGTCCATAACCAAAAAATGTTGGAGAAGATGTAACCAATCTATAGAAGAAAAGGAAAGTGTAGGAGTGGGGTTCTAGCAACTACAGCTACACCACCATGAGATAACTCAGATTTGGGTACAACTGTTCCTCTCCCCCCTTGGTTTTCACCTCCCCCCAGTCCTCTCTGCTCTACTCTTTGCACTCCGATCTCCATGTCCAAGAAGGCCTATATAGTTGGTTTGCCTTCATCTTTAATGCTGTACCTTTAAGTCTGTACCCAAGTAGATACCTTCCCTCCTCTCCTCCTTAGCATAAAACTGGAAGATTTCCCTTGTTCTGGTTAAAATTTTCCCTTCTTATCCTCCATGATCCTCCATGCACAATCATAGGGCACAATCAATCAGTCGTACTGGGTGCAGAGCAATGCACTAAGCGCTTGGACAATACAAAATAATAGAGTTGGTAGACACATTCCTTGTCCACGACAAACATTGGAAAGATATATGCTCTAATATTTAGTGTAAGATGTGGCATTATCATTTTTAAAGCATTATAAATTTTAAAGCTGAACTGATAATTTTAACCAGGCTTATACATTGATTTTGGCATTATTTTATACAAAAGTTGCATGTGAAAGTATTTTACTTTAAAGGTTAGCAAAGTTAGTCTGAGGAGTACTTGACTGAAGAACCCATAGAGTTTCATGCTTATGAGCATAAATTGTGACATTTTACTCCCTCTAGCTCTGATGAAATTATTGAAGTCTTCCCTGGAAGAAGCAGAACACTGGGGAAAGCTATTAGGAGTTTGGCATTTCCAGTTCATTTGGGAATGTGGATTCCATGTATCAAAAGAATATTAAAGAGATGTTTAGTACAAAATGAAATTATTCCAGTGGTGTGGGTTGAGAATCTCAGCTGGATGTCCTTTGACCTGATTATCTTCTAAAGTTTAAATAAGACATAGGCCTTTTTAGGTGAGGAAGGGGAGAAATGTTCAAGCCAATGCAGAAAGGGCTTTAGAAGGAATGTGGCCTAGGGAAAAGAGCACGGACCTGGGAGTCAGGATACCTGGATTCTAATCCCGGCTCTGCCATTTGTCTGCTATGTGACCTTGGGCATGTCATTTAATTTCTCTGTACCTCAATTTCCTTAACTGTAAAATGGGGTTTAATACCTGTTCTCCCCCTCTATTTAAGACTGTGAATGCCCTGTGGGACAGGGACTGTTTCCAGCCTGATTAACCTGTATCTACCCCAGTGCTTAGAACAGTGCTTGACACATAGTAAGGGCTTAACAAATATAATAATAACAATAACAATGATAATAACAGTTATAATAATAAAAGCACTGTACTAAGCACTGGGGTAGATACAAGTTAATCACATCGGGCCCTGTCTCATTTGAAGCTCGCAGTTTAAAAGGGAGGGACACCTGGTTTTAATAGATAAAATTAATCTCCATCACCATACGTTACAAAGCTGTACAATTTGTAAAGAAAATGCATATTCCCGTCTACCTTTATTTTCTATATTTATCAAATGCATTTAATTTTTAACCTTCACTTAGTATTCCGGTTCTTGGGTTAAATTGATATTGTCAGTCTCTAGATGAATTCTCAATTTCTGGTTCTTTCTATAGGCAAAATGAATTGTATCAACAAAAGGGAAATTTGTTCTTACAAAATCTTGGGAAAATAAATTGGCAATATTAATTCTGTCTGTGAATTTGAAATAAACATTTGAAGCAGAATACTCATAAATTGATTCACAAAAGCCCCAGCACTATAAAGTATGATTTTGAAATACCATTCCCATGCACAATTTCATAATAATCATTATAAAAATAATTACTAAGCACTTATTAAGTGCTTACTGTATGCTAAGCATTGCAGTAGGTTACAAAAAAATCCGATTGGCTACCATCCTTATCTTACACAGAGCTCATAATCCAAGAAGTGTGCTACATAGGCTACTGTAACTCAAAAAGTTTTGTTCTCTACTTGAAATGAATCATCGTTTGAGAATTTCATATTTAGAAGAGCAAATTATTAATAACCAACAGCAATCATTTACAGGCTTGCATTTATCTTATGGTGAGTTCCTTTCCCAGTGAGATAGTAATAGCAGCAGTAATAGTAGCCTTTATTGAGCACCTACTTGATGTTTCCCACTATAGAAAGCACTTGAGAAGTACAAACACAAAGGGATGATACAATCCCTGCCCAGGAGGAATTTACACTATCAGGGGGAAGGGGTCATAAAAATATTTCTAAGTGTAATAATCACAGAAAAAGTACAGGAAAATAATGTGTTATGCTATTATGGTATAGTCATTCATCAGCAATCCAAACTGCTGGGCTAAATTATAGAAGGTGTGGAGGGAATCAATCAAACAAGCAATAGTATTTATTGAGTGCTTACTGTGTGCAGAGCACTCTACTAAGCACTTTGAAGAGTACAATACGAAAGAGTTAGTAGGCATGGGTCCTACCCACAAAAAGCTTATAGTCTAGAGGGGGGAGAAAGAGGCAGTAAAATAAATTATGAATGTGTGAATGAATATCAAGTGCTTAAAAGATACAGATCCAAGAGCACAGGCAATGCAGAAGGGAGAGGGACTATTTGTAAAAGGCCACTTGGAGGCGATGAGATTTTAATCAGACTTTGAAAGTGGGATGAGTGGTGGTCTGTCAGATATGAAGGAGGAGGGAGCTACAGGCCAGAGAGAGAACATGAACAAGATGTGGGCAGTGAGATAGATGAGATCGAGGTACATTAGGTAGGTTAGTGTTAGAAGGGAGAAGTCAGCATGTCTTTTGCTGGGTAATTGTAGCTGTTACTAGCATTTTTGGGTCTGTGGAACTCTGGCATTATTTTTGGAGACTAGCACTGCCATCTCTGGTTTCCTTAGTTTCTTGCAGAGAGGAGAAAACAGAGACTGGGTTAAGGGGGCCCATTTGAGTAACACAACTCTGTAGAATCCCACACCAAGTCAATCCCACACCAAGTCAGATGTGGTACAGTACATCCAAAATCCCTTCAACCATTCCAGAAATGGCCATCACTACCTGCAGCATAGCCAGTATGGCTGGGAATACCATCTCTTAACATTGCCAGCTGCTGCAGGCTCAAATTTCTAGGCCCTGCAGGCTGTTGCTATATGCATAGCTGATGGAAAAGTTATAATAAGAATAATAAGAATGAGATTTGTTGAGCAATGACAATGTTCATTCATTCATTCATTCAATAGTATTTATTGAGCGCTTACTATGTGCAGAGCACTGTACTAAGCGCTTGGGATGAACAAGTCGGCAACAGATAGAGACAGTCCCTGCCGTTTGACGGGCTTACAGTCTAATCAGGGGAGACGGACAGACAAGAACAATGGCAATAAACAGCGTCAAGGGGAAGAACATCTCGTAAAAACAATGGCAACTAAATAGAATCAAGGCGATGTACAATTCATTAACAAAATAAATAGGGTAACGAAAATATATACAGTTGAGCGGACGAGTACAGTGCTGTGGGGATGGGAAGGGAGAGGTGGAGGAGCAGAGGGAAAAGGGGAAAATGAGGCTTTAGCTGCGGAGAGGTAAAGGGGGAATGGCAGAGGGAGTAGAGGGGGAAGAGGAGCTCAGTCTGGGAACGCCTCTTGGAGGAGGTGATTTTTAAGTAAGGTTTTGAAGAGGGAAAGAGAATCAGTTTGGCGGAGGTGAGGAGGGAGGGCGTTCCAGGACCGCGGGAGGACGTGACCCAGGGGTCGACGGCGGGATAGGCGAGACCGAGGGACGGTGAGGAGGTGGGCGGCAGAGGAGCGGAGCGTGCGGGGTGGGCAGTAGAAAGAGAGAAGGGAGGAGAGGTAGGAAGGGGCAAGGTGATGGAGAGCCTTGAAGCCTAGAGTGAGGAGTTTTTGTTTGGAGCGGAGGTTGATAGGCAACCACTGGAGTTGTTTAAGAAGGGGAGTGACATGCCCAGATCGTTTCTGCAGGAAGATGAGCCGGGCAGCGGAGTGAAGAATAGACTGGAGCGGGGCGAGAGAGGAGGAAGAGAGGTCAGAGAGAAGGCTGACACAGTAGTCTAGCCGGGATATAACGAGAGCCCCTATCAGTAAGGTAGCCGTTTGGGTGGAGAGGAAAGGGCGGATCTTGGCGATATTGTAGAGGTGAAACCGGCAGGTCTTGGTAACGGATAGGATGTGTGGGGTGAACGAGAGGGACGAGTCAAGGATGACACCGAGATTGCGGGCCTGAGAGACGGGAAGGATGGTCGTGCCATCCACGGTGATAGAGAAGTCTGGGAGAGGACCGGGTTTGGGAGGGAAGATGAGGAGCTCAGTCTTGCTCATGTTGAGTTTTAGGTGGCGGGCCGACATCCAGGTGGAGACGTCCCGGAGGCAGGAGGAGATGCGAGCCCGAAGGGAGGGGGAGAGGACAGGGGCGGAGATGTAGATCTGCGTGTCATCTGTGTAGAGATGGTAGTCAAAGCCGTGAGAGCGAATGAGTTCACCAAGGGAGTGAGTGTAAATGGAGAACAGAAGAGGGCCAAGAACTGACCCTTGAGGAACTCCAACAGTTAAAGGATGGGAGGGGGAGGAGGCTCCAGCGAAGGAGACCGAGAATGACCGGCCAGAGAGGTAAGAGGAGAAGCAGGAGAGGACAGAGTCCGTGAAGCCAAGGTGAGATAAGGTATGGAGGAGGAGGGGATGGTCGACAGTGTCAAAGGCAGCAGAGAGGTCAAGGAGGATTAGAATGGAGTAGGAGCCATTGGATTTGGCAAGAAGGAGGTCATGGGTGACCTTAGAGAGAGCAGTCTCGGTAGAGTGGAGGGGATGGAAGCCAGATTGGAGGGGGTCTAGGAGAGAATGGGAGTTAAGGAATTCTAGGCATCGATTGTAGACGACTCGTTCTAGGATTTTGGAAAGGAAGGGTAGTAGGGAGATAGGACGATAACTGGAGGGGGAAGTGGGGTCAAGAGCGGGTTTTTTTAGGATGGGGGAGACGTGGGCATGTTTGAAGGCAGAGGGGAAGGAGCCCTTGGAGATTGAGTGGTTAAAAATAGAAGTTAAGGAAGGTAGGAGGGCAGGGGCGATGGTTTTAAGAAGGTGAGAGGGAATGGGTTCCGAGGCGCAGGTGGAGGGGGTGGCACTTGCGAGGAGGGAGATCTCCTCTGAGGATACTGCAGGGAAGGATGGGAAAGTAGGGGAGGGGGTTGGTGGGGGGGAGGGGAGAGGCGGAGGGGTGACTTTGGGGAGCTCAGACCTGATCGTGTTGATTTTTGTGATGAAATAGGTGGCCAGATCATTGGGGGTGAGAGATGGGGGAGGGGGAGGAACAGGGGGCCTAAGGAGAGAGTTAAAGGTCCGGAACAATCGGCGGGGGTGACGGGCATGGGTGTCGATGAGGGAGGAGAAGAAGCTTTGCCTGGCGGAGGAGAGGGCAGAGTTAAGGCAGGAAAGGATAAATTTGAAGTGTGTGAGGTCGGCTTGGTGCTTGGACTTTCGCCAGCAGCGCTCAGCAGCTCGAGCATAGGAGCGTAGGAGGCGGACGGAGGAGGTGATCCAGGGCTGTGGGTTAGTGGAGCGAGAGCGGCGGAGGGAAAGGGGGGCGAGAGAGTCGAGATGAGTAGAGAGGGTGGAGTTGACAAGCACTGTTCTAAGCACTGGGGTAGATACAAGTTAATCAGGTTGGACACAGTCCCTTGTCCTACATGGGGCTCACAGTCTTCATCCCCATTTTACAGATGAGGGAATTGAGGCCCAGAGAAATGAAGCGACTTTCCCAAGGTCACCCAGCAGACAAATGGTGGAGCCAGAATTAGAGCCCAGGTCCTTCTGATTCCCAGGCCAGGGATCTATCCACTAGGCCACGCTTCTCCTGTATACTCCACAATCCTGAACCATTCCCACATTCTTGGGATTTGTTAGAAGGAGTAATGGGGCAAGATGAATGGGTATTAATATCAAAATGCTTTCCCCTTGAGCATTTTGATATTCACTCCTCCCCCAGGCCCACAGCACTTTTGTACATAGCCATTTGAAGTTTATTTAATGTCTGTCTCCCCATCTAGTCTGTCTAGTCTAGCTCCTTGTGGGCAGCGATCCTCTATACCAACTCTTTTGTATTGTCCTTCGCAAGTGCTGCGTACAGTGCTCAGCACACAGTGCTCAATAAATACCACTGATCGATTGATAAAAAAGAGGAGTATGCATTTACATCTTTGTTTGAACCAGAGGAAGATATACCAAAAAAATATATATATTTGGTCACTAGATGGACCACGTCATAACAGTTTTATGTGTCTCCCCCTCTAGACTGTAAACTCATTGTGGGCAGGGAATGTGTCTGTTTATTGTTGTGTTGTACTCTCCGAAGCACTTAGTACAGCGCTCTGCACATGGTAAGCACTCAATAAATATGATTGACTGACTGACTATGTCCTCTTTTCTTTCTCCCAGTGATAAATTATGAGAGCTTTGGACAAGTTCTTTCAGCACTTTGCTCAGTCTAAATTTTTCCACTGTCAAAGATGGAGTTCTTATTTGAGTCCTGTGCTTTCATCTAGACCAGATGTTTTATCTGCTTTGAATTACTTCAAACACGTGCATGGATTAGGCTTGCTATTAGCTAGAGTAAATGTGGAGAGGGGAGAAAGGATTACATGGAAGAAACTGCATTAATGAGAACCTACTTGGAGGAGCTTGTGGAGTTTGCTCTACCTGCTTAAGAAGAAGGTGGTATATTCTTCCTAGACCAGTGGCTGGCATCTTTCCTCAAAATTCAAATTAAATACCTAGGGGATTATTAAATTAAATTGGGCACTCTAGTTTGTTTCACAGAATTGTGGGAAAAAATGAATATGTATCCCTGAGACATCTGAGAAAATCAATTCAGCTTAAGCAGCAATTGACTTGTTCAGGTTTTGGTATTGCTTCAGGTCAAATGTATATTATCCAGGCCTAATCTCCAGTGCTTTTACTTACCTTTCTTCTGTCTCTCTTTGAATAACATAGTTGTTTGGTTGTGTCCTGAGCTAAAGTTGATATCTCATTCGGTAATATACATTTACTGTTAGAAAAATAGCCCCAGACTAGGGACCATACCATTCACAAATGGGAATTTGCTAGCTAATTTGTTTAGAAATGCAAAATAATATCACCTTGAGCTGTGAAGTGTTTGTAAATGGTGTTTCTAAAATTTTAGTTTGTCTATGTGTGTGAACTTAACTGCTCCTTTTCTGCTCCTAAGTTGTGTTCGTCTGGGCAGGAGAGTTTTTTAAATCATTATAATAATAATAATAACGTTGGTATTTGTTAAGCGCTTACTACATGCAGAGCACTGTTCTAAGCGCTGGGGTAGATACAGGGGAATGAGGTTGTCCCACGTGAGGGTCACAGTCTTCATCCCCATTTTACAGATGAGGGAACTGAGGCACAGAAAAGTGAAGTGACTTGCCCACAGTCACACAGCTGACAAGGGGCAGTGTAGAAAATTTGGAAGTTTTGATGCAATTCTCTGAGTAATGGAAAATGATTAATCCTTTTAGAGCCATGTACCCATGGCTCCACCTATGACCTGTCCTATATGTCGTCATATTCAGCTGATGGATTCCAGGCTTCTCTTTCCCTCAGCCTGGATGCCATCTCACTGCCATCCTATGAGAGTTCCGGAAACGGCTCCAAGCTGCCACTAGAGTTCAGGCAGGGTGGTCATCAAATGGGAGAACAGTGTAGAACCACAAGTACTTCCAGGAAGCCATCCATAAATCTGATTTCCTGCACACTCCAGGATGCACTCACCAAGCCGCCTCACCAAGTGCGAGTAACCGTAAGTGGATAATGCATAACTGGGTTTAACGCAGAAGTGTACGTAACTCATATGTGTATGTAACTCATTTGTGCTTAACGCCTAAGTGTATTTAACACAAAGGTGGATTCCTCCTGGGTGGGGCGAGCACATGGTGGGAGCCAGCCGCCTCACCACGTTGTGAGTAAATCAGAAGTGGGCTCAGGTGTCCACCCACACGCGAGAAACATAGTGTATTCCTCCCGTTAGGGAAGCTCAAACACCATGTTCCTCCCAAAGGGGAAGCTTTAACATCATATCTCCCCCAAAAGGGAAGGCAGATTGTCACGTCTAAATAATTAATTAATTCAATTCGCCCCGCGGAATAAATTCTGTACAAAACTCAGGTTTTGCATCCCCGGCCTCTCTCTCTCTCTTGCCGCACCAATTCCGAAAGAACCTGTCCCCGGCGATGGGTGACACCCTCTCCCTTCCCCTCCCCTCAGCACTGTGCTCATCCGCTCAACTGTATATATTTTCATTACCCTATTTATTTTGTTAATGCGATGTACATCACCTTGATTCTATTTATTTGCTATTGTTTTAATTAGATGTTCATCCCCTTGATTCTATTTATTTGCTATTGTTTTAATTAGATGTTCATCCCCTTGATTCTATTTATTGCTATTGGTTTTGTCTGTCTGTCTCCCCTGATTAGACTATAAACCCTTCAAAGGGCAGGGTCTGTCTCTATCTGTTACCTATTTGTACATTCCAACCGCCTAGTACAGTGCTCTGCACATAGTAAGCGCTCAATAAATACTATTGAATAAATGAATGAATGATGCACTCTATCCAGCGAGGCCTAGTGGATAGAGCACGAGTCTGGGAGTCAGAAGGACATGGGTTCTAATCCTGGCTCGACTACTTGCCTGCTGTGTGACCTTGGGCAAATCACTTGGTTTCTCTGTGCCTCAGTTCCTTCATCTGTAAAATGGGGATTAAGACTGTGGAGCATGGACTGTGTCCAACCTGATTAGCTTGTATCTACCCCAGCAATCAATACAGTGATTGGAACATAGTAAGCATTTAATAAATGCCATGAAAAAAAGAGGGAAAAGAGTCAGCCTCATTTAATGCTTTGGAGTCCTGACATACAAAATTTCTACCTTCTAATTCTAGCAAGAGAACATTTGGGCAGATAGGGCCATTATAGAAGATTTGGAGTCTCTAAAGTTTCATTCAACCTGTTAAATCTGGTCTGAGCGAGCCGCAACAAGGTGTGATTTTTTAGTAACCCAGATATTGGATACTAGATGCTATTCTGCCATAGGTATCCAATATTTTCAATAGCAGAAAAGCATGGATCACATCATCTCTCCATGTTGAAATCTATAGTCAAAATTGGGACATGCAGGTGACCTCACCAGTAAAAACTAATGAAACTGAATTCTGGTCCAGAGCAACAGCTCAGCTCGTATTTTTTGGCTGCTGATGACAAAAAGATAGACTGTTGGAAACAGTTATCTGTGTTCAAGTTTCCGACTCCTTTGTTTCTGTAGACGATGTAAGAGGCAAAGAGAATCCAGATTTCCACATCTCAGATTGGAGGCCTTTAAGATGGTAAAATTTTGACTAAAAATGAAGGGATGTGACTAAGAGGGTTAAATATGGAACTCTGCCAATTCAATGTAATCAGTCTTATGAGATTAATTAACTTCTTCAAATATAGAACCTTTGTAATACCATGTCATTAATCAAAATCAAAATGCACCTATTCCAAGCTCACCTGCAGAAAGTCCCTCAGAACATGCAAGACGGCTAAGTCTCTTTCACTAAATTTGCTGACATTTTTTCAAATACAGATACTTTGCAACCACATTAGGCTATTGCATTTTGTAAGGTGACACAGGGCCAGCTATTTGAACCTGTCTGAGGCCAATTTGTAAAGACCCCATTTTTTTGATGTGCAAAAATTCACAACATGAAAGGAAGAAATAAGGCTGCATCTCTCCTTTGAGTTTGCGAACTAACTGCAATTAAGGAAAGTTAAGGAAGGGAAGGTGAATTTCTGTTTGTACTGTCCCTGCCACAGGCTAGTCTCACTCATCATCAGTAAATTTATTCACACATTAATAAACTCAAGAAAAATATAATGACTCTTTCATTGTTAAAAATAATAAAAGTTTTATGCTTTATGTCCTTCCTTTTGGACAAATGATGCTACCGATGGGGAAAGCTAATTTATGCACGTGGATAGAGCTGAAACGATGGATTAGCAAACAACACTCTCTTCTTCTATGGTATTTGTTAAGTGCACACTATGTGCCAGGCACTGTACTAAGCACTAGGGTACATACAAGCTTCTCAGGTTGGACACAGTCCTTGTCCCACATGGGGCTCTCTGTCTTAATCCCTATTTGCAGATGAGGTAACTGAGGCCCAGAAAAGTGAAGTGACTTGCCCAAGGTCACACAGCAGACAGGTGCGAAGCCAGAATTAGAGCCCAGGTCCTTTTGAATCCCAGTCCCGTGCTCTATCCAGTAGGGCACACTGCTTCTTTTCTGCTTTGCATGCATGCCAAGATAATTCCTTGCTGTGCTAGTGCACTTATCCCATTCAGGCAAGGCCAACTTCAGGTATTTGGCTGCCTTCACAGGAGGAAAATATTTCCTCCTATCCCATTCTGTATGATGTCATTATGTTACACTATGTGTCCCCAACATTTTGTACAGCATCATTACATTATACTGCTTTCACAAACAACATATCATACTGATGCTATATGGAAGTCCTTTGGAGCCCCTGAATCTAGAGCATTTCTCTGGAAGACCCCTGCCCTCCACCTTGCTCCACAATCACCATGTTCCCCTCTCAGTTCCCGGCTCTTGCTGGTACCTGTTCCAACCTCGTTGGGAGTTTTCAAATTTTTGACTGTTGTTCCTGCTTCAGATGGACACTGCTCACATATGTCTCCTTTTAGTTCAACATACAGCAGCAGGTCTTTACATATCCCTCCTGGTTAGCCGAATACATTTCAGGACCTCACCATTGGTAAGCTTGTCTTGATATTTGATATCGAGGATGGTTCATTGGCAGAGGTGACCACTCCACAGAGGAATTGGTCCCCACAGAGGTTTAAGCTAAACTTCTACAGCTGCTCATCCCAGGTCTCTGATAAGACATGAGAGTTCCCAATCGGGGTTAAAAAGACCCAAAATAATGGCTTTCTGGCCTATTAACTCTTTGAAGTCGGTCACCTTTCCAATCTTCATTGCCCCCCACCCACTGAAATTTTTGCCCCCAGGAACTCTGCCACCCCCATCTCTCACCCCCCGCCCTTGCCATCTACTTCATCCACCAAATTGAAACCAAAAGGTGTGAACTCAACTTACTTCCCCAGAACTTGACCCCTCTAATCCTCACATTCACTCCCTCATCCTTTCCAGCTATCTGCCAGAATGAGATCTACCATCTTCTTTCAAAATCTACCCCCTCCACCTGTGCTTTCAACCCCATAACTTCACATCTGTTAAAACACTTGCACCCATTCTAATTCCCTCTGTCACTGCTATCTTTAACCATTCACTTGCCAGTGGCTCCTTCCCCTCCACTTTCAAACATGCCCACATATCCACTATCCTAAAACCCTCCCTTGACTGCACTGCCCCTTCCAGGTATCACCCCATCGCCCCCCTACCATTTCTGTCCAAACTCCTTGAACAGGTTTAATAATAATAATAATGTTGGTATTTGTTAAGCGCTTACTATGTGCCGAGCACTGTTCTAAGCGCTGGGGTAGACATAGGGGAATCAGGTTGTCCCATGTGGGGCTCACAGTCTTAATCCCCATTTTACAGATGAGGGACCTGAGGCACCAAGAAGTTAAGTGACTTGCCCACAGTCACACAGCCGACAAGTGGCAGAGCTGGGATTCGAACTCATGAGCCCTGACTCCAAAGCCCATGCTCTTTCCACTGAGCCACGCTGCGGTTTACTCCCACTGTCTCCATTTCCTCTCCTCCAACTCTCTTCTAGACCCCCACTACTCCAGTGAAACTGCTCTTTCCAAAGTCATCAATGATATCTTCCTTGCCAGATCCAATGGACTCTACTCCATCCTAATTCTCTTGACCTCTCAGCTGCCTTTGACAGCGCTGACCATTCCCTTCTCCTAGAAACGTTATCAAACCTTGGTTCATGGACACTGTTCTCTCCTGATTACCTCCTTCACTAGTTGCTCCTTTTTGCTGTCTTTCACCCGTTCCTCTGCTGTCTCCCACTCTCCACCTATTGGGCATTCCTCATGGCTCAGTCCTGGGTCCCTTTCTATGCTACATCTACCCCTAGTCTCTTGGGGAGCTCATCTACTCCCACAGCTTCAACTACCTTCTCTATGCCAATAACTCCCAAATCTACTTCTCCAGTCCTGAACCTCTGTCCCGCTGTGCAATCTCACATTTCTTTCTGTCTTCAGGACATCTCTACCTAGATGTCCCACCATCACCTCAAACTCAACATGTCCAAAACTGAATTTATCTTCCCTCCCGAACTCCCTTCTCCCCTTGATTTTGCCATCTCTGTAGACAATACAAATTTGAGGAGAGAGGGCATTCCAGGCCAGAGGCGGGATGTGGGCCAGGGGTCAGTGGTGAGACAGGTGAGATTGGGGCACAGAGAGAAGGTTGGCACTAGAGAGTGAAGTATGCGGGCTGGGTTGTAGAAGGAAAGAAAAAAGATGAGATAGAAGGGGGCAAGGTGATGGAGTGCTTTAAAGCCAATGGTGAGTAGTTTTTGTTTGCTACAGAAGTGGATGGAGATTTTTTTTGGGGGGGGGGCAGTGCGGGGGTGACAAATCCTGAAAGATGATCGTTTCTTTCCTTTGCCCCAAATATTGTCATTAAATCTTGATTCTATCTCCCCAGTGTCCACAGAATTCTTTCCTTCCTCTCTATGGAAACTGCTACTACACTGATTCAAGCTGTTCTGTGATCATCTCCCCATTCCTCAAGTGCCTCCAAAGGTTACCCATCCATCTTCGCATCAAGCAGAAATTTCTCATCACTGGATTCAAGGCACTCAATCAGCTCTCTTCCCCTTATCTCCACTCCTCTCCTCCTACAACCCAGCCTTCACACTTTTAAGTTTTGTATTTGTTTTGAAGATTAAACGCTTAATCTATCTGCTCTTATCTATTAGTGGGAAATCCCAAATTAACATTTAGAAGAAAAAACTGTAGTTTTGAAAATTTAAGTTTAAATATTAAAGATAGATGTAGTTATACATAGTCCTGGTGTGATGGTTATTGCAGAATAGGAAAAGACAATATGCATGTTGTGTCTGCCATGAAGAGATTATATACACAGATGATCAGGACAGCTTGTTTGGAAATTTCCTGTGGAAGAGAAAGCAGTTTAGCGTGCTTCTGCTGCTTGGTAAAATTTCATAAATTTCTTAGGGTAAACTACCCATCAGGCAGATGACTGCTTTTCAGTTAAGTTTGGCATGATGGGGTGATTTCAGTGACTAGATGATGGGGTCTTATTCTCCCAAGCATGGAAGCCTTCTTATGAAAACCTCTTTCTCTCCTATTACCAAGGCATAGGGAAAGCTGCCAATGCAGGACATTTGACTGCCAGAATTGGAGAGTTAGCTTTAGATTGTGCTCCTCTGACACCTGCTGTGAGTTCATTCTAAGTGGTTTTGTCTGTTCTCAAGTGAGCTGAGAGAAGCCTTTCAAACTGGAGAAGCCTCTTGGAGATGTACAGGAACAGTTCTGAATTCATTCAGAGAGGAAAAGGAGGTCATTAGGAAAGAATAGATTTCCCCATCTTCATGCCTTTAGAACTGTGATATGATAATTTCTTGTTGGAAAGGCCTCTTTAGGGACTCCTCTTTTTGTCCTTGGTTTAATTCAGGACAGTAAGTTCTGGATTTTTCTCTCCACTTTTTAGGGGAGCATCATATTTCCCCCATCCAGTCTCTCCTCTGCAATGACTGTGCACTTGGCTGGGTACCCTTTAAGCACTTTGATACTCACACTTGGATACTCACCCCGGCACCACAACACATATGTACATTTCCTTATATTCTACTAGTTCCCCTATCTGGAATTGATTTTAATGGCTATCTCTCACAGTCCACTGTAAGATCCCTGAGGGCAGGGATAGTGTCTACCAGCTCCATTGTATTGTACCCTCCCAAGCGCTTAGTAGAGTTCTGCATAAAGTAAGCATCCAATAAATACCATTGATTAATTGACTGATCTCAGAAATTTCGATAACTAGGGAAAAAACCTCTAAGAAATAACCAAAATGTTTAGTAGGAGGAAGAGGAAGAGGAGGAGTGATAGTAAGAGTAGTAGTAGTAGTAGTAACTGTGTCCAACCCGATTACATTGTATCTACCCCAGCACTTAGAACAGTGCCTAGCACATAGTAAGCACTTAACAAATACCATGATCATTATTATTATTATGTGATTAATAGTGATGATTGACCATTAATCCCTCCCAGTGTGTGTGCATGAAAAGATTGTCTCTTGCTGTATTGTTACATCAGTTACCTGCAGTACCTGGTGCCATTTTCAGTTTTGCTTTATAGAGTCATGATCTTCTCAGGGCCTTTGTTTTAATAGAGACCTGCCATTCCAATTTCTGTGTGCCAAGATAGTTTGCCTTCTGCTACTCTCTCTCTCTCTCTCAGTTGTCCACAGCTGTCCCACATCATCTAAGGTTTTGCTTCATTAGACACTGTTAGTAATTGTTTTTGCTAAATAACTGTGCATCAACCTCCAAAGAAAATCTTCTGCCCAGAGTTAGTGCAGGGAGGTTTCCTAAATAAGTGTGATTAATTGCTACATGTAAACAAGGAAATCCCCCTCCTTTGAATGTATGGCTTTCTTTGGGAACAATGGGAATGAGTAGGAGAGAGAATAAGAAGGTTTTACCAGTGGTGGAACTATTAACTCCTGAACACCCTCCTTGCTGTCTCACAAGCCCATAACTTTGGTGTTATCCTTGGCTCATCTCTCTCATTCAACCCTCATATTCAATCTATCACTAAATCCTGCCAGTTCAACCTTCACAGCATTGCTAATATCTACCCTTTCCTTTCCATCCAAACTACTACCACATTAATCCAAGAACTTATACTATCCCGCCTTGACTTTTGTATCAGCCTCTTTCCTGACCTCCCTGCCTCCTGTCTCTTCCCACTCCAGTCTATACTTCACTCTAATGCCCAGATCATTTTTCTAAAAAAATGTTTAGTACATGTTTTCCCACTCCTCAAGAACCTCCAGGGGTTGCCTATCCACCCTGTGTCGAACAGAAACTGCTTACCACAGGCTTTAAAGCCCTCAATCACCTTGCCACCTCCTATCTCACCTCGCTGCTCTCCTATTCTGTCCCATCCCACACACTTCGCTCCTTTAATACCGACCTACTCGCTGTACCTCGATCTCGTCTATCTCACTGCCGACCTCTCGTTCACGTCCTGCTTCTTGGGCTGAAATGTCCTCCATCTTCATATCCAACAGACAATTACACTCCCCCTTCAAAGTCTTATTGAAGGCACATCTCCTCTAAGAGTCCTTCCCTGACTAAGCCGTCATTTTCCTCATTTTCCTCTTCTGCCACTCCCTTCTGCATCCATCTCCCTGATTTGCTCCCTTTATTAACCTCTCCCTCCGCCCCACTGCATTTATGTACATACCCTTAATTTATTCATTTTATTAATGTCTGTCTTCCTCTCTAGACGGTGAGCTTGTTGTGGGCAGGCACTGTGTCTACCAACTCTCTTATATCGTACACTCACAAACACTAAGTACGGTGTTCCGCATGCAGTAAGCGCTCAGTAAATACGACTGAATGATTGATGATAGATTTTTTAGATGATGGAAATTTAAGTTTCATTTGTGCTAAGAAAGTGGGTACCTCTTTGGGTCCTGTCAGCCTTAGCCACTATCTTCCTGTCTCATCTCCTGCAGGAGGCGAGGCTGAGGCCACAGCTGTGCAGCTGTAAAGGGGAGGTTAACTAATTCCACAGCCTCTTCACACAGCCATTTTTGCCCCAGCTCTGTTCCCTTGTGAGACAAGACTGCCAGGCAGGGTACCTTGGGATATAGGGAGATCTATGTTGTGCATGTGCCTCTCAGTGACCCTACCTTCCCAGTCAATCTTCACTCAGGAGCCATCAGAGAGCCAATCAGAATGCTCACAGCCAAACCCCTGCCCTCTCCCTTTCATTCAGAAATTTGTACAATCTTTTGAATTTAATACTTTTACTCTGAGAAGTCCAACATCTCTATTTAGTACCCTACCACAGACTTTTGTTAGGACGTATCATGTAATCATTTAATGTTATTAAACATGCATTTTGTTCAGTGATGGTTTCGTTCGCACACCTCACAGTCTTCTAGACCGTAAGCCTGGTGAGGGCTGGGACTGTCTCTCTTTGTTGCTGAATTGTACTTTCCAAGCACTTAGTATAGGGCTCTGAACACAGTAAGAGCTCAAATATGATTGAATTAATGAATGGTAGAGGTGGGGGTTATTGATAGCTTAGAAGCTGGGGCCATGCCATCATTGCTGAAGATTTTTGAGTGCATAATCATATAGGGCATGGATGGGCTCAGCAGGAATTCTACAAAATAGCCTAAAATGTAATATAATAAGAAGAACTGTGGTATCTAAGTGCTTACTATGTGGTATGTACTGTACTTGGATAAAGATAATTAGATCAGACATTGTTCCTGTTCCACATGGGGCTCACAGTCCAAGTAAGAGGGAGAGCAGGTATCGAATCCCATTTTGCAAATGAGGAAACTGAGGCACAGAGAAGTTAAGTGTGGCTCAGTGGAAAGAGCCCAGGCTTGCGAGTCAGAGGTCATGTGTTCGAATCCCAGCTCTGTCACTTGTTAGCTGTGTGACTGTGGGCAAGTCACTTAACTTCTCTGTGCCTCAGTTATCTCATCTGTAAAATGGGGATTAACTGTGAGCCTCACGTGGGACAACCTGATTACCCTGTATCTACCCCAGCGCTTAGAACAGTGCTCTGCACATAGTAAGCACTTAACAAATACCAACATTATTATTATTATTATTATTAAGTGACTGGCCCAAGGTCACAGAGAGGCAGATGGCAAAACTACAGCAGCTGTTTAGTCATGGCATTATGGCACAGCACTGGCGCTATGCTGTGGTCACCTCAGCCATAATTGGATTCTGCATGTAAAATCCCTATGTGAAATGTGCAATGGACTGCCCTACCTGCCTACTCATTTGGACTCCAGTCCCTAGCAAGAACATTATGGGTAGGTTGGTTTTAATGGTATTTATAAAGCACTTACTAAGTGCCAGGCATTGTATTAAGCACTGGGGTAAATACAAGGTAATCAGGTTGGACACAGACCATGTCCCACATGGGGCCCACAGTCTTCTTCCCCATTTTACAGATGAGGGAACTGAGCAACAGAGAATTTAAGTGACTTGCTCAAGGTCACACAGCAAACAGGCAGTGGAGCAGGGATTAGAACCCACGTCCCTCTGACTCCCAGGTCTGTACTTTATCCACTAGGCCATGATGCTTCTCAATTCCTTGTGCAGGTTCTCGGTCCTGATGCCTTCATGACAGGAATAAGCCTCATGTATACTTGACAGGAGATTCCATCATTAAAGTGAGATGCATCTTGAGGATTTAATGAATACTATGTAATGATTCTGGTGGTGTAAAATCTCTATTCCCTTAACTTGAAGTTGCTATTGTTTTAGCCTGAATGCCCCGACTACACTGATATTCAGGTGTTTTTAATTTCCTTGTTGCTACATTAGATGAGAATTAGAACTTAAAAAGAAGCCCCCAAATGACTATATGAGTAGTCGGATATCTTTATTTGAACTCTCATTACTGCTGAGGCACAATCTGCTATAAAATTTTGTTTTTGTAACTATAATACTTCTTTCGAAGGTGGAGGTGCATTGTTTTCCTTTAAGTTCTAGCTTCCATAGAGAAAAGTTCCCATATTATTACTTTGGTGTGAACTCAACAGCAACTCAGCCCTTACAGGGGAATATATGAATGAGGTGATGTCACTGATGCACATACTGATTCTTTTAAGACCAACTAGTAATAAGAAAGCTCTATCTTTTTTTTTGCCATTTTTCCTCTCCTCGGTGATGTTGCCAGGATGAGATGAGATGAGGATGAGATGAGGAGATGGTAAATCAGTGAAAATAGAGAAAGCTGTAATGCTGGCAAGTCCTTAAGAAAAAAAAAAGACAAGTTTTTGTAGGCTGCAGTGTCTCTTTCTCAGCTCCTATGCAAAAATCAAGCCAGTAGCAGTTGTTATTGTTTGAGATTTATTAAAAACTTGAAAATAGATTGAGGTTTTTTGATAATTAAGGCTACAAGAATTATTTGAGCCAAGTTTTTCCCACCTTTTTCCAGTTACCACCTTCTTTTTATTGCTCCCCATGTCACTAGGCTAAGGGACAAAAACAACTTCCAAACTCCCCCACAAATGCAAATGCTCAAAAAATACCCTCGATTGATTGATGTTGTATATACAGTTTTGAACAACATCCTGCACATTACCGAGGCTCAACTGTATACGACATATACCATGACCTACAGGAGCGCCCATTCCAAAATAGCATGATTCCCCTGAATTATCCAAATATTTTTCTAGTGAATGTCCAAATGCTGTTGTTCCTGTATGTAGTCATTTCTGTTATAGCAAGTCTTCTCATTTTGTGATTTGGATAGGATTCAGTGGAAGATGAAGGGACTTGAGTTACTGTAATGCAGCTGTAAATCGGTTTTAACATGATGGAGCACTGAAAGGAATGCTGTTTCAAAGTAGTTGGTGGGATCCTTTGGAAACCCTGTTTCAGTCCTTCTGAACACTGCAAAACTTGTAAATTTCAAATTTTGAAATAGCATTTCTCTTTGTTGCTCTGCTTTTGTTAGGATAATAGTCAAATACCAAGTTTGTTGGAGAGGAATCCCACCACCTAATTTTCTCATGATTTGTATTTGAAAAGTTTATATTAATGTCTGTCTCTCCCTCTAGATTGAGCTCGCTGTGGGCAGGGAATGTGTCTGTTTGTTGTTGTATTGTACTCTCTCAAGTGCTTAGTAAAGTGCTTTGCACACAGTAAGTGCTCAATAAATATGACAATGAAAGAGTTATTCATGTAATAACTTTTCTTCAAATACAGATGATGAGGAAAACCAGGGCCTGGTGATATGAAACAGCTCAATTGGAGGTTGTTTACTTTCAACTTGGATTAGAAAGCTTTCAGACACATCACAAAGAAATGATAATAATAATAGTTAATAATAGTGATGGCATTTGCTAAGCACTTACTATGTGCAATGCACTGTTCTAAGCGCTGGGAGAGATACAAGGTGATCAGGTTGTCCCACATGGGGCTCACAGTCTTAATCCCCATTTTACAGATGAGGTAACCGAGGCACAAAGAAGTTAAGTGACTTGCCCAAAGTCACGCAGCTGACAAGCGGCTGAGCCAGGATTTGAACCCATGACCTTAAGTGCTTAGTAAATGCCAAGCACTGTACTAAGCATGGGGAGAGATACAACACAATCAATTGGACACAGTCCCTGTGACAACACGTATTTAATCCCCATTTAACAAATGAGGGAACTAAGACACAGAGAAGTGATTTGCCCACGGTCACACAACAGGCAAGTGGCAGAGCCGGGATTGTAGATAATATGTTTACAATTAATCAAGCAAAATAATATGTTAAATTTCCTTTATTATTCAAATGACAAATTTCAGAGTTTAGAAACCTTAACTTGTTTTAGACTTTATGCCAAGGCTGTGGTGTTGGAGGTGACATTATACTTGTTTCCTTGCCGTGGCCTAGTATCTGTAAACTGGAAGGATACCCAAACAAACACACACTACACAGTGTATGTGTTTCTAATCTAATAGCTGTCCTAATTACATGATTACATGGTGAAAAGAAAGAGGTACCCTACAGCTACTTGCTTTTCAAATGAAATGACTCCCTTTCAAGTGAAAGGTTGTCAAAATTCTAATTGCATTTTGCATAACATGAACCTGTCTTTGTCTTGCTCAACTCTCCTTTTTCCCCCAGTTTCACAATTAGCTTGACTAGTCCCTCAATTAACAGAGGACCCACCTTAAATAGTGGATTTCAGATGTATTTTAGTAGATTTCTGATGCATATCAGATGCATTTCAATTGCAAAAGAAGTAGGGACCAAGTGTTATATGCATGAAGAAGCTTTGTAGCATAAGGGAAAGAGCTTGGGCCTGGGAGTCAGGAGACTAATCCATCAATCAATCAATCACTGATATTTACTGAATGTTTACTGGGTGGAGCTCTCTGATCTAAGAGCTTGGGAGAGTGCAATACAGCAGGTTTGGCAGACATGCCAAACCTTTCCACAAGGAGGTAACAGTCTAAAGGGGGAGACATTAAAGCAAATTGCGGATATGTACATAAGTGCTGTGGGACTGAGAGTGGGGTGAATGTCAAGTCCTAAAGGGTACAGACCCCAGTGCAGAGGCAATGCAGAAGGAAGAGGGAGTAGGGGAAATGAGAGCATAATGGGGGAAGGCCTCTTGAAGATGATTTGACTTTAGTAAAGTGTTGAAAGTGGGAATCCAGCTCAACAGGTTCTGAGAATCTTTATGAGTGTTTGTGTTACAGGATTTTTTTTAAAAATGGTATTTGTAAAGCGCTTTCTATGTGCCAGGTACTGTTCTAAGTGCAGGGGTAGATACAAGTTAATCAGGTTGGATACAATCCCTGTCTCACATGGGGATCATCCCCATTTTACAGGTGGAGTAACTGAGGCACAAAGAAGTGAAATGACTTGCCTAAGGTCACACAGCAGACAAGTGATGGAACTGGGATTTGAACCCATATCCTTCTGACTCCCAGGCCCATGCTCTCTCCACTAGGCCAAGATACTTCTCCTTGAGAAGTTTCACCAGCACCACCTATGAATCATATTCGCCACCAAATGGCAGGACAGGATTATCAATAATGAAGTCTTAGACCACAGTCAGTTCATGAGCTTTGAAGCAACTCTCCCAGAAGTACAGCTCAATTGGGTGGATCTTGTGAGAACAGATGTTCGAAGAGTGGAATAAGCATGGGGAATGCACAGTGAAGGAAAGCAGACATTAGCAGTAGTGCTTTTATATTCCTTCTTTAAAAATGGACTACAAAGCAATATAAAAGGAAGCATATTTCTCTGAATTTATGTATTGCACTACTTTGGGACATAAAGGCTGCAGAGCTTTTTTCAGTCTCAAAATGACTTACTTTGGATTGCATTTACCTCTCTTTTTAAAAGTCTTACTTTATGTGCCCAGCTCTTTGTTGTCTTTTACAACAATGTAAGCCCTTAAATGCCAAATATATGTCTTTGTGAATCATTTTGTATGGCATTTCCGTGGACAGCCAAGCATGAAAAAGATGTTTGGGATATGATACCATGGCTTAAGCTTGAAGCTCTTTGAGGCAATTATGCCCAAAATAACACCAATTACATTTTTGTCTATGTAAAGAGCAGCTTATCATTTATGTACAAGGCTAGATCTCGACTACTCAAACCCTTTTCACATTTAAACGGCCCCCAAATTCATTTTTATTATCATTGCTCTTGCGGTGGTTCATTTCCTTAATACATGTGGAATGGAGAAAACAGCATATTCATTTAGAGAAGAAGCTGGGCTTAAAATGTTATTCAAATGTCACAAAACTAAAGGTCAAGATAGGTAATAGCATCTGTTTAGATTTTAGGTGGATCTGACTGAATGTCAAACACATCCAGAGTCCCTTCTGTTTGATCAAATATGCATGATGGTCCTACAGGTCATGCTACAGGATGAGCTCGATGAACATAAACTCTAAGAGATTTTTTTGCTGATTTTACCCACAGCCAACATCAGCAGTATTATCTTTCTTTACCATCTGAAAATACTAGCACCAATAAAGGCCATGAATAACAGCCCACTGCCTGAGACCACTGATGCTTTTTACTTAAAGATCTAAACTGCCCAAATGGGAAAAGGGCTTTGTTGGGAGCAGATTGATCTGGATTCCAACCAGGAACTGAAAGGTGAAGACTTTCAATCTCTCGTGCTCTCCAGCTTTATTCAAGCAAATTGTCTTTGTGTATGAACATCTACCCTTGAAATAACTTGGAAATCTGAAAGGCCTTCTGCAGTCTTCAATCAATCAGCGAATCAACCAGTAATATTTAGAGAGCACTTACTCTGTGCAGAGCACTCTACTAAATGCACGGGAGGGTACAATAGAATTAGTAGAGATGATCCCTGCTCTTAAGGATATTGCAATCCAGCAGTGGAGACAGATAGTAAAATCAATCACAGGTAGGGGGAAGCAATAGAGTATAAAACATGTTCACATGTGCAACATTTGGGGAGGATGAGTACCCAATTGCTTAGGTGGTGTGGAAGTGGATTTACTGAAGTGGCAGGTGGTGGGGAGAAGGGGAGATGCAATCAACCAATCAAGCATTGGTGTTTATTGAGCACTTGTTGTGTGCAGAGTGCTGTAATAGGCTCTTGGGAAAGTGCAATACAGTACAGTTGGTAGACAGGATCCCTATCCACAAGGACCTTAAAATCTACAGAGGGAGTCAGACATTAAAATAAATTACAGAAAGGGGAAATAATAGAGTGCAACGATATGAACATAAAATGCTGTGGGACTATCAAGTTTTTTTAATGGTCTTTGCTAAGCACTTTACTATGTGCCAGACGCTGTACTAAGCACTGGGGTAAATACAAGGTAATCAGCTTGGACAATGTCCATGTCCCAAATGGGGCTCACAGTTTTCATCCCCATTTTACGGATGAGGTAACTGAGGCACAGAGAAGTGAAATGACTTACCCAAGGTCACCCAGCAGATAAATGGTAGAGCTGGGATTAGAACCCAGGTCCTTCTGACTCCCAGGTCCATGCTCTAAACCATGTTGCTTCTCAAGTGCTACATATCACTTGCCCTTGCACTCTTTTTAAGCATAAACAGTGTAAATTCTCCTTTATTGTGAGCATATTCAAGGTTTCAGTCTTCAGCCCTTGATATATAATGCTCTCTTTTGCCATTGTATTTCCTTTCTTACCCGGTCATAATAGCAGACAGATCATTTTCATCTCCCTTTTGACTGGACTTCTAGGCTAAAGGTCTTCAAAGAACTGGAGGTCAGGTCATTAAAAATGTTCATCATGGGGATGTGAGGGATTTAATCAGGGAAGACCTTCTGGAGATGTAATTTCAGAAAGGTCTTGCAGATGAGGAGTGGTCTGCCAGATGTTAAGGGAGTTCCAGACAAAAGGGAGGACTTGAGCATTGAGAATCAGCATTGACATCAGCATTGAGAAAGATGAGAACAAGGCACTGGAAGTAGTTTGGCTCGAGAGGAATGAAGCACGCAAGTTGGAATGGGTGAGGAGAGAGGATAAATGAAGGGATAGAACTGATCGATTGTCTTAAAGTCAATGATCAGTAGTTTCTGCTTGATGGGAAAAGAAACGGACAACTATTGGAAATTTTTGAGGAAGGGGGAAGACATGAGTGAAATTATGTTTAAAAAAAATCTATCCGGGCGGTAGAGTGAAGTAATAGCCTGGAGAGGGAGAGACTGGAGGCAGAAAATCTGTGAGGAGGCTGTTGCAGTAGTGGAGTCGGGATATGACAGATGACTGGACCAGCATTGTGGCAATTTGGATGGCGAGAAAGGAGCAGATTCTGGAGATGTTCTAAAGAACCCACAGAACTTGGTGGCTGACTGACTATATGGGTTCAAAGACAGAGGAATCAAAGATAATGTCAAAGGCTGCAGGCTTGGCTGGGAGGATGGTGGCTTATTCAACAGGTTTGGGAAGGTTACGAGGAGGAAAGGGTTTGTGAGGAAAGATGAGGAGTTACATTTTCGACATGTTGCCAAAGTGAGACATGGTGGGTGGTGGTGATGTCAAAAATGATTGGAAAGGCAAGGGGAGGTGAGAATTTGAGAGGGAAGGTGAGTTCAGTTTTGGACTTGGTGAGCTTGATGAGCTGAGAGGACAACCGTATAGAGATATCCTTGAAGCAGGAGAAGATGTGAAATTGTAGGATGGGTCTTGAGTTTAAGTAATAGGATCTTTAGGAGTGGTCCGAAGTACTAGGGGAGATTATGAGCTCACAAAATCTCAGGTGGAGCAGAATTTCTGAGGTGGCAGTTAGGGGGATATAAACTGGGGAGAGTGAAAATTAACTGGGGAAGGCTTTTGAAGACAGGAAGAACTACTGACTCTATCCTCCTCTCCTGTAAATGTAATCATGTGAATGTGAATTATTTGATAACTACAGAGAAGGAAAAAGACAATGAGATTATGGATTTTTTTTGAAATCTTCATAAACTTAAGATGCACAGTCTATATGCCTCTGTATTGCCTATATGAAAGTTCCAATCACATCACTTTGAAAACTTCCAGAATTCTAAAAACAAAACCACAGTAAAAAAAAATGCTTTACAGTTAACTGAGGACACTGATAAATGTTTTACATTTCCTGCCAATTTAACACCATATTCAGTTAGTTGCTTTCAAAGCTTGAAATTTCCAAGTTCAATCTCTTTCAAAATAGCAGTGTTAAAAAAGAAATCTGAAGATTGGGAGTAGCCTACCTGTCCCTTATTTTGGACCTGAAAAACACAATAGGCAAGTCTGCATGTGACAAAATCCTGCTCCCCCCATATCTGAAATCCATGTGTTCCTTTAATGACGCAAATCTGCCAGCTTCCTTTTCAACTAACAAAAAAAGAATTGGCAAACATTTCATTTTGTCATAATATTTTGGATTGACTGAAATCCACTTGCTTATGCCTGGCAGATCCGAGTTTTGGGCCATTGGATAGCATGCTCTTGATTGGCCTGCTGCCTAAGCGTGTTGGTGACTCTGTGTTTATAGCCTCATTCAACGTCCAGCCTGAGTGGAGCCTCAAAATTACTGCAAACTCTTCCAAGGTAACAGTTCAGTAGAAATAATGGGACCAGGACTGGGAACATTCAAAAACCTCTTTGTCAATCAGATGGATGTGCTGATGTGAGACTTCTGAGTAGAGTTCAAAGTGGGATTACCGGTTTGTGATTCTGAAGACATTAGCCTTATCTGCCCAGCACCATCCATAAAGGTGTTTCTTTGGCATCAATTTCCACCATGCAATTTATGGACTCAAGCAGACATTTTCTACTGTGGAAACCAACCTTACTCCATTTTGTTTTCAGTCACCATTTTGACTGAAACAATCTACCTTGTTTTTCTAAATCATGCTTCAGCCACACCCTTCCCCTGTCATCAATTACAGCCACAATCTGTCCTCAATTAAGAAAACTGCTGCCACAGTTGATTGGATTCTGTTGTTGGTGTGAAGGAACACCACGCCCACCATGGTTTATAACTAGTTACTTCTCCCACTTTTTAGAGATGAGGTTGAGTCTGCTTTTAGGGTAAGAGAATCTATTTGTTCTTACTTGTAGAGATCTGTGTTGAATATTGGAAAAAAAACCCAAAAAACAAAAGCCCACCACCTCAAAAACCTTTGTGCCATGTTGTTGTGACTTGATTTTTGGGGATTCATTTGAGATCCATGTGAGTTCATGGGAAAGGCCTACTTGGGACCTGTTGTTCTGAGGATTCTCTGCAGTGTATACCTGGGTTGGGGGGGGGGGGATTTGAAATCCCTTGGTGGAGAATCTTCCTGGTCTACCAGACCTTTGGTTGTGGACTTCCTTGGTTACTATGGATCCCATTCCATCCAGCACAACAACAAAGGGGGAAACCAACCTTTTACTTGGGGGTGGACCCCATTAAGAACTGAATTTTTTCTTGGGGGTGGACTTCTCAAAAACCAAATAAGGTATCTAGGGAAGTGGGGGAGTATGTTGGGTCAACTGCCCTGATCTCTAAGTGTGTAAATTGCCCCGAGTCTCTTAATATGAATCACTGTATGAGGTCTGGGGCAATACCAGTGGTCAAGACTCCCAGAACCTGTCTGTTAGGGCTGTGACCAATGGGATTTTTAATGCAAGTGGGCCACTGTGAGCCCCGTGACCCTGATGATTGTGTGGGGCTATTGGAAGACCCAGTGGGGATCTTTTGTCTAGTTTGCCTGGAGAAAGATTCCCTGCCAGTCACTAAAATCCCTTGATACCCCTAGACAACAACCCCCCTTCCCTTCTTAATCATGACTTGTCCTGTGAGTGTATCTTGCACGGGTGTGTGTGATGGGGGCAGGAAGCTCTGAAGAGGTGTCCCCTAAGGGTCCACCAGCTCAGTTTGTGTATACCCATTATGGGCCTAAATGTTATTATCTAGATACTTGGCACTGTTATACCAGCAATGATCAAGAGAACCCATATGGGACTCCCCTGGGATTGAAGTATATGGTAAACCACCACTAACCAAGGTTCCCAAATGTAAGCCGCAGGCACCAAACCAGTTTCACGGAAGACCAGTGATTGTGGTAGACCTTTATGATGACTTGAGAACATCTCCTTTCTAAGTGCAAAGACGACAGTGTGAATGGGAAGCAGCTTGGCTTAGTGGCAAGATCTTGGGCTTGGGAGTCAGAGGACACGGGCTCTAATCCCGGCTCTGCCACTTGTCTGCTGTGTGACCTTGGGCAAGTCACTTAACTTCTCTGTGCCTCAATTACCTCATCTGTAAAATGGGGATTAAAACTGTGAGCCCCACGTGGGGCAACCTGATTACCTTGTATCCACCCCAACGTTTAGAACAGTGCTTGGCACATAATAAGCGCTTAATAAATACCATAATTATTATTATTATTAATGTATTGAGTTTGGGTGCAGCTTCATGTTTGTATAAGAGGGGGAGTTTGTGAAGTGTTTTAAGTGTTGAAAAGATTGCGTTTTCATATGTTGTTAGTGTGTGTACAATGTAGGACGTTTTGAGAACGCCAAAGAGTTGAGGTTTGAGGTGGTGCCTATAGGGAGATTATGTGCATGGATGGGAGTGAAGAAGGAAAAGAATGAAAGGCCTTGAAGGGTTATCTCTAAAGACATAATGATGGAATGAATTTGAATAGAGAGGGAATCTGTCCCTAGTAGAAAGGAATGAGAGTTTTGAATAAGAATTTGGGCATTTGAGAAGATGGAGACTGACACCTTCTCATTTAACAGGAAGGACTGACTGGACCCATGTGTCTGTGTGGAAATGTGTACTGTGGGGAGGAATTCCTAATGGAATTTGGGGAGTTCCACGGTTGGAGCTACCACTTTAGAAGATCAAAAGGAAAACTTTTTAAGGGAAGGCGCCTCCCTCAAGCGGTGATTGGCTTGCGTTGTGAAGTATGGGTCTCATTATGGGAAAAGTTAGTTCTCAATTATTTAAGTGTGAACGTGTAATGGAGGGGATAACTTTGTCTGTGGAGTGGTGATTCAAATAACTGTCAGAGATTCTACTAACTGTAGACTTCGCTAATTTGGTAAAGGGATATATGAGCAAGTTAAATACAAAATTTCATCCTTATATCTGGCCAGTATAAACGTGATGGTTTGAGCAAAGAAACTTGTGGTGATATGTTCACTATGGAACTAATTTGTAGGGGGGAGGGGAAGAAAGGAATGTAAAGAAAGTGTATAGGTTTTTTAATATAATTTTGGATAAATGGGGATATGGAAAATCAGTGTAAAAAAAGTTCTGGTTTTTTTTTTTAAAAAAAGGGAGGTAGTACTAAGATCGAAATAAGAAAATTTGGAATAATTGAATTTGGATTTTTCAAGGATGGGAATTAAACCTAAGGGGCAATGGGCAGCACGGGAAACCTCCCAAGATGGGGGAGAGCTGTGGTATATTATCATGTCTTGTTTCCCCAATGTGAAGGGCTGGGCAAAGAGCTTACTCCAGCTCCTAGGTCTGGGAATCGTCACAGTCATAATACCTGTTTTTTTTTTCTTGTTTGTGCTTTAAAATATTGCTGTAAATGTATGCAAGAGTCTGATAATGCGAATAGGCTGGAAGGGATAGCTTCTACAAGCCTTCGAGAAAAAGGGCAAGGAAACAGCCATAAAGAGAGATCCTAAAATTCATGCAGACACGGCCTTAAAGCCTGCCTCATGAAACCAAGGGGACCTGTCCAACTCATCTACTCCGTGATGATAGGGGTTTGGTCGAGATCATAAGGAGGTAAACTGCCTAAATTGGGGCACCGTCCAGGTACGGCTGGAAGGAAATTGAGCACAGAATTTTCTGTGCTGATGCCACTGAGGCATCGAAGGGGGGGATGTGGAAACCAACTCTTAACCAGCCTTTACTCGGTTGGGTTGGTTTTTTTTTAGTCTCAATTTTGCATTGCTCTCTCTTTTCTAAATCCATGCTTCAGCCACACTCTTCCTCTGTCGTCAATTTCACCCATACCTTCCCCTGCTACCAATTTCAGCCACACCCTGTCGTGGAGTCGTACTTGATTTGATTCTGTTGTTAGTGTGTGAAGGAATACCACGCCCACCATGGACTATGACTAGCTACCTCTCCGACCTTTCAGGGATGAGGTTGAGCCCACTTGGGGGGCAACAGACTCTGTCCTCACTCATACAGATCTTAATTAAATAGTTTAAAAAACCCTTGTGCTGTGTTGCAGCGATATGATCTTTTGGGGACTCAGTACTTCCAATATATAGCTTCTGAAAGGCTCCACTTAATGCAAATCCAGCCAATCTTTTTTTAACGTACTTTCTAATACAGAATGTAAAATTATCTTCACATCAGCGACACATGGAAAGATCTAGGCCATGAAGAAAATGCTTATATTAAAATTAAAGTAGGGTTTTGAAATAGAAGTTGATTTGTTCCCTTCACCTAGACTTTAACCAATTCTACAGCCAAAATAAATTAACGACCAAGAACCAGACTCTACCTTGAAACTATTGATGCATGAGTTGAAATAGAAAAGATTACTCTCTGGCTTGTTTTACTCTTGATATAGAGCTAGCTTTTTTGCGGGGGGGGGGTCTAAAAGGTGCTGGGACATTTAAAAATACTGTATTGAAATACCCAATTAATTTCTCTTTATAACTTTTCTGTGACTCATTTTCTCAATGTCATATCCCAGGGAGTTCTTAAGATCTGTAAAGAACAACCCAAAGTTTATTCTGACTTACTGAGCTTAAAGCGTTTTGAGGTTTGTGAAAATCATATGTAGGTCCTGGTTCTTTTGTCTACATTTCTCCAGCAGCTGTTAGCAGCAAAGATCAGGTCAGTACTGCTAAGTCTGGATCTAAAACCACACTGACATTCAGAAAGTATTTTTTTTTTAATCATCTGGTCAGTGGAATGGTTCAAAATAATTCTGGCTAGAATCTTCCCAGCAGCAACCGATATATATACCCACACTCCACAATGATTACTGCACAAGGCATTGATTCCCTTCCTCTCACAAAGATGAATGGCATGTGCATTTTGAACACCTGGGCAATTCTTCCTGTTCCCAGATTGGGTACAGCATATCAGTAAATTTCAGCGTGGTTTAAAGAGCACGGGCTTGGGAGTCAGAGGACATGGGTTCTAATCCCGGCTCTGCCACTTTGCTGTGGGACCTTGGGCAAGTCACTTCACTTCCCTGTGCCTCAATTACCTCATCTGTAAAAATGGAGATTAAGACTGTGAGCCCCATGGGGGTGAACCTGATTACCCTGTATCTACCCCAGCGTTTAGAACAGTGCTTGGCACATAGTAAATGCTTAATAAATATTATTATTATTATTGCTCACCCCACCACTCACCAGGTTGGACAGACACAGGATGTCATTATTATCACTCGCCATCAAACGACTTCTAGCCTCAACCAACTCTGGATTTCCACACTCTGATCACCTCATAATCTGTCTTCTCTCCCACACCTTCCCCTCACTGCAAAAAATTTCTCACCCCACAGATACCTCTGATCTCTAGAGCCCCCCCCCTTTTCCTTGGCCAACCCATTTGGACTCATTACTCAGTCTCCCCTCTTCTGTTGCACAAATTCACAACCTTAACTCCATCCTCTCCATTGAATTTGACTCTTTTGACCCGAGGGACTCATGATCTAAAATAACTTTGATTCTAGCATATGACTGTACAACTAAATGGTCCCAATCCCAGTCTAATGAAGTAAATTCTTCCGAGTCTAAAAAGGGGCTCTTAGTCATGCCACCAGATCTTCCTTCATGGAGTATTGTTTGCAAAAGTCCAGGCACCAGGTCAACTTCATTGATCTCAAATTCATCTTTCACCTCCAATAATGCTGCATTCATCTCTGCTCAGAAACATTACTTCCTTATCAAGTTCCATGTCCACTGCCTGCACCCACTCTTACTGCTTTTTAACTTCTTCTTTAAAACTCCAGCACTCCTAATTCTCTCCCCCCTTGTCCCCAGTGACCATACCAGCTACACTATTGACTGCATCAAAACTGTCAGGCATAAACTCTCTAAAATATCTTATCATTCCCAACCCTCTTTTACACCCTCACTCACTTTCCATCCTTCGCAGATGTCTCTCAAGAGATTTGCATCTGCTTTTGAAATATCCCACCTCCACCTGCACCTCCAACCCCATCTCTTCACACCTTCCAACACTTTCATCCTCTCTCCTTACCTCCTGGACCCCCATTTTCAGCCCAGTCACTTTCTAATGGATCCTTCTCCTTTGCTTTCAAATGTGTCCTTGTGTCCCATAGTCTAAAAAAGAAAAAAAAACCAACCCTCTCTTGACCCAACTGCCCTTTCCAGCTCCCCTCTATCGTTTCTGTCCAAACCTCAGTCCCATGGTGAACTCATCTGGTGTCACAACTTCAATTACCACCTATACGTGGATGACTCCCCAATTTACCTCACTAAACCCTACCTTTCTCCTTCCCTTTGAGCAATCTCACATCTCCTCCTGCCTCGAGCACATGCCTACACAGATGTTCCACTGGCACCTCAAGCTCAACAAAGCCAAAGCTGAACTCCCCATCTTTTCTATTAAATCTTTTTTTCCTCCTAACTTTCCCATCACTTCTGACATCATCTTCTCTGACTCTTAAACCCATTATCCTGGTCTCTTCTCTCTTATTATGAATAATAATATCGAGCGCTTACAATGAGCCAAGCACTGTACTAAGTGCTGGGGCAGATAGAAGATATTCAGGTTAGACACAGTCCCTGACCCACACAGGGCTCACAGTCTACGCAGGAGACTTAAACCTCCATATTCAGTATGTCTCCAAATCTTGTCAGTTCGTACTTCATCGTACTTCAAAACTCTGTCCTTTCCTCTTCACCCAAAATTCCACCACATTGTCCAAAGACATGTCCTATCCCGGTTTGGCTACTGCATCTCTCTCCTTGCAGATCTCCTCGCCTCCAGTCTCTCCCAGCCCCAGTCCATATTTCACCATGTTACCTGAACTGGCTTTCTAAAGCATTGAATTGCACGTCTCCCCTATCCTCCAAAACTTTCAATGGTGGCACACTTCTCTCCACATCAAGCAGAAACTCATGACCATTGACTTCAAGGCACTCAACCAGCTCTCTCCCTACTTATCCTCGCTTCTCTCCTACTCTCCTTGACTTGTGTATTTCACTCTTCTCAAGCCTACTACTCACTATGCTTCTTTCTTGTTTCTTTTGCCACCAACCTCTTGCTCACGTCCTCCCTTCTGCTTGGAACTCCATATCCCTTCACATCTGGCAGTCTACTGCTCTTCCATCCTTCAAGGACCTTCTGAAATCACATCTCTTCCAGGAAGCCTTCCCTGGTTAATCTGTCTTCTTCCCACCATATTTCCCTACTACTGCCAAATCAGCACTTCCATGTCACCTAAGTACTTGAGTACTCAGTGTCCCCCTCTACCCCCGCCCCCGTAGCACTTATGTGCATATCTTTACACTTTATTCCTTCTCTCTACCTCTGATATATTCTAGTGTCTGTTTCCCCTGCTAGATTGTAAGCTCTTTGAGCGAAGAGAGGTGATCTACTAACTCTATTGTACTTGCCCAAGAATTAAATACCGTGTTCTGTAACTGCTTAATAATACTATTGACCGAAAAAATGCTATACTGAATCAGATCAGTGATCCATCCAGCATCCAGGAGTGGCAGCACAAGAGGAAGAGCTTGATAGTTGCTCTACCCTACACTCATGGTTAGGTCTATTTACTTCATTATTATTATTCTTGATCTTAATCTGGATTTAATAGAAAAATTAACTAAGATTTTGCTGACATACTTTTTATAATGAATGCAATTTCAAATGGTGACATTATGTTTTTCGTGTATATACTATGAATAGCTAGTATTGTGATAACTTTCATACAGTCCTCTCACACTCAAATAATTTCCAGTGGAAAGCTGAAGACCTTTATATATTACTTCTTCCTTGGAACATGAGATATGGCATTACAGGGTCAGACTAATGGTCCATCCAGCCCAGAATTCTGTTTTGGATTGTGGTAAGAGGATCCTTAGAGGATCTGTGTAATATTTGACCTCTTTGATATCCATCCTAATATTTAGTGTATTCTCATCCGGTGCATAGTACAGGGCTTTGCATAGAGTGGGTGCTCATTACATTCAAATGAATATATGAATCAGCCAATCAGTGAACATTTAAGGATGCACCATCTAAATCCCTCTTTTCCCTCAAATAATTTAAGAACCCAAATCCCATGAAGTTATTTTAAAATATTTTTGAGCCTTCTGTGCCTCTGGAAACCCACTGTGGACCTGTCATCATTATGGATCTGTCAATAGTTACTGCCTGCTCAACTTTGTGGTAACCGATTCCATATGTTTCTCTCGAGTTGTGAAGAGGTATTTCCTATCGGGTTTTTTTATTTTGAAGGCACCACCCTCACATTTCAATGGATGTCACCTCTTCCAATTGTGTGATATTTAGTGAGTAACAATTTCAATCAATCAGTCTTATTTATTGAGAACTTAATGTGTGCAGAGCCCTCAGTACTATGCCCTCATTTCCTCTTTTCCCAATTGCTGCTGCATCATCCTTGTACCTGGATTTGCATGCTTTATTCACCCCACCCTCAGCCCCACAGAATTTATGTACATATCTACAATTTATTTATATTAATGTCTGTCTCGGAAGCTTACTGTGCACAATAAGGGCTCAGTAAGTATGATTGATTTATTGTACTAAGCACTTGGGAGTACAATAGAATTGGTAGACAAGGTCCCTGCCCCGCAATTAGCTTAGTCTAGTCATGTTCAATCTATGTACCCACTTCGTGATGTTGTAAATTGCAAACCTATCCCCTCACAGTCTGCAGCTTTCCAGACTGAAGTTCTAATCTTTTCAGTTTATCCTTCTATAGAAATTACTCCATCCACCCCACTGAAGATCTTGTTTGCCTTTGCCTGGACCCTCTCTAACTCTGTTATAACTTTACTAAAATATAGCAACCCAAACCACATGGGAAATTCCAGTTCTGGGAATATCGTGCTGCCTTTTTTTTTTGTTTTTTAAGAATGGCAAAACTGTGCCTTTTGCTTTGCTTCCTTTTCTTCTTAGTGGTTTCCAGCATTCAGTTGCTATTTATTGCTGCTGCTGATGCACTTTCAACCAGTGGTTGTTTTTTTTAAAATAAACAGTGAACAATGACTCAGATCTTTTTCTTGAGTCGTGACAGATAGTTCCCAGCTCGTTATCATGTAGTTGTAATTTATTTGGATTATTCTTCCCCGGGTTATTTTGCACTGGCGCACACTGAAGCAAACTGTCATTTATCAAACCAGTTATGCAGTTTTTTGATGCCTCCTTGCAGGTCGTCCCCACCTGCACTGTATTTTAAAAACTGGAAGATCTTAATGCCATTTTCAAACTGCACTCTTTCAAATCATTTCAAATGTTAAGCGAAACCAATTCTGTCCTTGATTCCGGAGGGGTGGGGGTTCAGGGGAACCTCTCTATTCGATTACCCTTTTCATCCTGAAAAGTTGTCATGTATCCTTCCCATTTGTTTCCCATCTTTAAACTACCCTCCTACCTGTGAGAGAACATGCTCCTCAATCCCATTGAAAAATCCTTTTGAAAGCTAAGTATTCTGTCTCTACAGATTTCCCTTCATCTAGTGCGTATTCATCCCTTCAGAGAACCCCAACAGCATTTGTGAGATATAATGTCCCTTTATAGAAGCCATATCATCTCCCCCACCCCGAAGTGCTCAATGATCCTAAAGTTAATAAGAGATTCCTCTAAGTTGTCCACCAGCTTGATTGCCTGACCCTATTATCCTCTTCCAGGACTGTAGCCACGCAATAAAAATGACTGACTGATTGATCTGTCCAATTTCAAAGTGACTTACCCATCGAAAATGCCCAGGATCGCCTCTACAATTTTTTTACAAATGGGAGTTACACTGGGCAATCTTCAAAATGGACAAAACAGCAGGTATTCCCCCCAGCGCTTAGAACAGTGCTCCGCACATACTAAGCACTTAACAAATACCATCATTATCATCGGCGATTGCATATTGACATTTTTCAAAAATTTTTTCCGAGGCACTTTTATGGTCCTAAATCTCTGTGCAACGGGGCCCACGATGTCCTTTCCTCCCAGGGTCAGGTACTGGGGTCTCCACTGGCCACGGCGGGCAGGGCACTGGGCAGCAGGTGGGCGAGGTATCGGCCCCAGCTCAGCCCTCGCTCATTGATTCATTCGATCGTATTGACCAGGCGCTTACTGTGCGCAGAGCACTCGTGCTGAGGGGTTGGGAGAGCGCTCCACCACAACCAACTGGCACATTTCATTCATTCAGTAGTATTTATTCATTCATTCAATAGTATTTATTGAGCGCTTACTATGTGCAGAGCACTGTACTAAGCGCTTGGGATGAACAAGTCGGCAAAAGATAAAGACAGTCCCTGCCGTTTGACGGGCTTACAGTCTAATCGGGAGAGATGGACAGACAAGAACATTTATGGAGCACTTACTCTGTGCGGGGCACTGTACTACGCGCTTGGAATGTACAATTCGGCAACAGATAGAGACAATCCCTACCCAATGACGGGCTCACAGTCATTACCCTACTTAAAGCTCACCTCCTCCAAGAGGCCTTCCCAGACTGAGCTCCCCTTTTCCCTCTGCTCCCTCTACCCGCCCCTCACCTCTCCGCAGCTAAACCCTCTTCTCCCCCCTTTCCCTCTGCTCCTCCCCCTCTCCCGTCCCATCCCCTCAGCACTGTATATATCTTCATTACCCTATTTATTTTGTTAATGAGATGTACATCACCCTGATTCTATTTATTTGCTATTGCTTTAATGAGATGTTCTTCCCCTTGATTCTATTTATTGCCACTGTTCTTGTCTGTCTCTCTCCCCCGATAAGACTGTAAGGCCGTCAAAGGGCAGGGACTGTCTCTATCTGTTCCCGATTTGTACATTCCAAGCGCTTAGTACAGTGCTCTGCACATAGTAAGCGCACAATAAATACGATTGAATGAATTTCCCTACCACAGCGAGCTTCCAGGGCTGGGAGACCGCCGAAAAGCAGCGTGGCTCCGTGTAAAGAGCCCGGGCTGGGGAGCCAGCGGTCATGGGTTCGAATCCCAGCTCTGCCAATTGTCAGCTGTGTGACTGTGGGCGTCATTTAACTTCTCTGTGCCTGAGTTGCCTCATCTGTAAAATGGGGATGAAGACTGTGAGCCTCATGTGGGCCAACCTGATGACCCTGTATCTACCCCCGCGCTTAGAACGGTGCTCTGCACACAGTGAGCGCTTAACAAATACTGACATTATTATTATTGTTATTATTTCTATTACTGAGCGCTTGGAAGGTACGACTCGGCAACAGGCCGAGGCGATCCCCGCCCCACGACGGGCGCGCAAAGGCGGTTGACGTCGGCGTTGGCACCCGTTACCATGGAAACCGGCCCCTTGCGCGTGCGCCCCGGGTCCCCCGCCATCGGAGTCGGGACCACCCTCCGCCCTAACGCCCCCCACCGCCTGGTCCCCGCGGCCCACTGCCCTTCGCCCTCCCCACCCCTCGGCCCACCATGACGTCCTTCGCCGAGTCGATTCTCATTCAGAAACTCTCCGAACTGAAGATCACCCAGCTGAGCATCGCAGACCTCTCCCGGTGGATCCTCCAGTTCCCCCAGAAATCGGGCTCCGTCGCCTCGGTGTGGATTCAGCAGCTCCGCATCGTCAACCCGCAGAGGAAGCTGATGCTGCTCTTCTTGGCCAACGATGTCCTCCAGAACGGCAGAAGAAGGGGCCCGGAGTTTCTCATCTCGTTCATACCCGTCCTTCTGGAGGGTTCCTATCACATCGCCATCGAAGGGGACGAAGAGTGCAAAAGGGGCCTGGAAAATGTGCTGAACATCTGGCAGGAGAGAAAGCTCTATAATGTCGAGTACATCCAGAAGCTGAGGTTGCCTCTGGAAAACGCCCGGAAGTTTCCACCGCAGGCTCCGAGAGAGGAGCCGCCTCGGAGGTGGACCTACCAGACGGCCGAAGAGTCAGCCCCGAGGGGCGTGCTTAGGGATCCCTCTCCTCAGCCTTCCGTCCTGAACCTGCCTTTGATCGCCAGGATGATCAACGGTCTGCAGAACCTCCAGCAATCCGCCTTAGCCGACAGCACCGTGAAAGTGCCCCTCTTTCCACCTGGGGGAGCCCAAGAAGTTTTATTCACGGATCAATTTATACATAGAAGAGAAGACGAGGAAGTTGCGAGGACGGAAGAAACCTGCATGCTCTTAGCCGAACAGAATGGGATACTGGCTGCGGAGATCCACGAACAGCGCCAGCTGATACAGATGTTGCTGGTGTGCACCCAGAACCAGAAGGATGTCTTGGCTGAGAAGGAGAAGATGTATGAAGAAAACAGGCAGAAGTTTTTTGAAGCCTCCCAAGCCTGCAACCAACTGAAGGCTTATCTCCAGGCCTCCCCAGGCCACTAGATGGGGTCTGGTGTTTCAGGGGGCTTGCACCGCCCTCCCCCTCTCACCCCCACCCGCCAATTGCTTTTAACTGTTTCCCGCTGCCAAATATATGTGGCTCTGTGAAGAACTTGTTGACTGGATTTCCAGGTGGCCTTGTGTTTCCAGATTTCCCAAGAGGACCCATTGGCTGGACATCTAGGCGCTCTGTGTTTCCAGATTTCCCAAGAGGACTCATTGGTTGTCCAGATGGCCCTGTGTTTCCAGATTTCCCAAGAACGACTCATTGACTGGATCGTCTAGGTGTTCCTGTGTTTCCAGATTTCCCAAAAGCACTCATTGGATGCTCAGCTGGCCCTTTTGTTTCCAGTTTTCCCAAGAGGACTTATTAACTGGAAACTGTTTTCCAACAATAGGTTCTTACTTTCCCCTTTATGCAGCCCATACTTGGGATGGGGTTTTAGAGGGTTTTTTTGTTCAGAGTACCAGTTCTACCCACTCCTTCTTTATGGCATTGCTAGTATCTTAGATTGACTTCAAATAGTTGAGTTCAAAAGTTAATAAATAGATTTTGAAGGAAAATACAGTGTTCTCTCATTTTCTTGTGCAAATTGGTTTCCAAGTGGTCCTGAAAGCAGTATACACACCTTGAAGACTTTCAGAGAATGTTTAAAATCCACCCCTATAGTATTTCCCTTTTGAGAATTCCATTTTACTTCCAAATCTCTGCCCATTTTACCTGTGGATTTTCAGATTTCAAAAATGAAAAAGTAATTCGATTTGTGTGGATTTAACTATGGTAAAGGTTAGAGGACCTACTGAGTTACCTGGGCCCAAACTGTTGACAAGTAAATAGTAGCTCCTCAAAACTTTCTGCAGAAACTGTGAAATTCAGGATTTCCATATGTGAACTAGAGGCAGTAATAATGATTGTGATATTTGTAAAAGCAGTTACTCTGTGCTAATCCCTTGGATAGATACAAGATAATGAGGTTGGGCACATAGAGCTCACCATGGAAGGGGAATGGAGACTAGGTATTGAATCCCCATTTTACAGGTGAAGAAACTGAAGAACTGACCATTAAGTGACTTGCCCGGCAGGCAAATGGTGGAGCCAGAATTAAAACCCGGTTCCCCTGACTCCCTGGTTCATGGTATTTCCACTAGACCATGATGCTTCAGGAAGAAAATCAACACCTATTCTAGAGGGGTGACTTCCTAGTTTATCAATGTCAAAGTAAAATCAAATTACAAATTAGCAATTGTAATTTGCAGTTGTATTTAACATGCAAATACAACCCCCTTCAGACACTCTCTCTTTCACACACACACACACACATTTATGGGTATGTTTTCCCGTAGTGACAAATTAAGTGTTCCTGGAGTTAAATAGCACAATATCTCAAAGAAAATGCCTGTTCATTCATTCATTCATTCAATAGTATTTATTGAGTGCTTACTATGTGCAGAGCACTGTACTAAGCGCTTGGGATGAACAAGTCGGCAACAGATAGAGACAGTCCCTGCCGTTTGACAGGCTTACAGTCTAATCGGGGGAGATGGACAGACAAGAACAATGGCAATAAATAGAGTCGAGGAGAAGAACATCTCGTAAAAACCGATGGCAACTAAATAGAATCAAGGCGATGTACAATTCATTAACAAAATAAATAGGGTAATGAAAATATATACAGTTGAGCGGACGAGTACAGTGCTGTGGGGATGGGAAGGGAGAGGTGGAGGAGCAGAGGGAAAAGGGGAAAAAGGGGGTTTAGCTGCGGAGAGGTAAAGGGGGGGTGGCAGAGGGAGTAGAGGGAGAAGAGGAGCTCAGTCTGGGAAGGCCTTTTGGAGGAGGTGAGTTTTAAGTAGGGTTTTGAAGAGGGGAAGAGAATCAGTTTGATTGCATAGTCCTGGTATGGTGAAACCTATTTTTTCTCTGAAATGTACTGATAACTGAGAGAAAAATATGCAGTTTGGGGTCCATAGGCTCTCAACTTCAACCTACTAAGGGCCTGTCCAGAGAACTCATAGATTCTTTAATCAAACCTAAATTTTCATGTTTCACAATACAAATGGAAAATGATCCACTGTATATATATATGTGCATATGTGATATAGGGCATTTGTGCGTTTGTGTATCTCTTCATACTCACACATACACTCACCAGAATATGGCAAGATAGACAAATACACAACTATACTATATTGTGTATATGCATATAGAAAGTGGGTCATTTTCCATTTTGATTCTGAATCAGTAGGGTGGGTTTCTATACAAGGAAGGTATTTTTAACTTTGCTGGAGAGCTTTTGATTCTTGCTCCCTCAGGTACCAACTTCAGGGTGGGATGGGAAGGAAAGCCATAGCTACCCCAGATTTGGAACCACGGGTTGCAGCCATTAGCTTTTCCCCCACAGGTTTTGGGACAGCTAATCCGTCCACCCTGTTTCATGTAACTGAATGGAGGCCTATTGGAAATGGAAATTGGAAATCCTTATCCAGAGTACTAAAATAGGAATACTAATACTTGAGCCTCAAACCAAATGAAGGTCATAGTGGACTACAAATAAGAGTAATCGTGGTATTCATTAAGCACTTACTATGTGCCAAGCACCATACTAGGCGCTTGGATAGATAAAGATAACTAAATTGAACACAGTCCCTGTCCCAAGTGGGACACGCACAGTCACTATTCACAGTCTCAGTAGAAGGGAGAGCAGGAAAAAGATTCCCATTTTACATAGGAGGATTAAATGACATGCCCGAAGCCCAAAGGCAGTACTGAGATTAGAACCCAGGTCCTCTGATTGATATCTGTTATATTAATGTCTGTCTCCTCTAAACTGTCAGCTCGTTGTGGGCAGGCAATATGTCTGTTTATTGTTATATTGTACTCTCCCAAGCGCTTAGTACAGTGCTCTGCACACAGTAAGCACTCAATATGTATGATTGAATGAATGATTGGTAGCTTGATTGACAACCCAGATCTGCTGACTCCCAGGTTTGGGCTCTTTCTGTAGACCATGCTGCTTCCCAAACTGAGGTGTTTACAATTTGTGGTAGAAAAATTCCATCAGTCAAACAATTTATCAGTGGCATATATCGATTGCTTACTGTGTGCAGAGCAATGTACTAAGTACAATAAAGTAGACATAATGCCTGTCCATGAGGAGTTTAACAGGGGAAACAAATATTCAAATAAATTACAGATAAGGGGAAGCAACCTGATATAAAGATTTGCACTTTAGGGATGGAGCGAGTTACTAAAGTGCTTAAGGATTATGAATTCAAGTGCAAGAGTGACCCAGTAATAAGGGAAAGGGGTGGGGAGATGAGAGGTGAGTCAGGGAAGGCTTCCTGGAGGAGATGTGATTTCAGAAGGGCTATGAAGATGGGAAAAGTGCTGGACTGTTCAATGGGACAAGGGAGGGGATTTCAGGCAGGAGAAAAGATGCGAGGTAGGGTCAACATTGAGAGTGAGGCACGGTGAGTAGGTTGGTGTTAGAGGAGTGAAGTGGGAAAACTGGTTTGTACTGGGAAAGGAGCAAGGATAAGTAGGGGGAGAGAATGAACTAATGAACGAATTAATTATGGTATATATTAAATGCTTACTATATGCCAAGCACTGTACTAAGTGTTGGGTAGGTACAAGATAATCAGGTTGGACACAGTTCCTATACTACCTGGGACTCACAGTCAGAGTAGAAAGGAAAGTGGGTATTTAGAATCCACTTCACAGATGAAGAAGCTGAGGCACAGATAGGTAAAGTAACTTGCCCAAGGTCATAGTGCAGGCAAGTGGCATATCCCTGACTTTCCTATCACTGTAGACAGCATCACCATCCTCCTTTTCTCACAGCCCTGTAACCTTGGCATTATCTTCGACTCATCTCTTTCATTTAACCCACATAGTCTGTCACCAAATTCTTTTGGTTTCACTTTCACAATGTCGCTAAAATCCAGCCTTTCCTCTACATCCAAACTGCTATAATATCAATCCAGGCACTTATCCTATCCCACCTTGATTACTGCATCAGCCTCCTTGCTGACCTCCTTGTCTTTCCCCATTCCAGTCTACACTTCACTCTGCTACCCAGATCATTTCTCTAAATAATCATTCAGTCCATGTCTGCCCACACCTCAAGAATCTCCAGCACTTGCCCATCCCCCTCTTCATCAAGCAGAAATTCCTTGCCATTGGCTTTAAAGCACTCAATCACCTTGTTCCCTCATAGCTTACCTATCTGATCTCCTATTACAATCTAGAATGCTCACTTCACTCCTCTAATACCAACATATTCATTGTACCTTGATTTCACCTATCTTGTTGCTGACCCCTCGCTCATGCCCTTGCCCTCTCTGGTCTGGAACCCCCTTCCCCTTCATATCTGACAGACCATCACTCTCCCCACCTTCACAGCTTTATTAAAATCATATCTCTTCCAAGAGGCCTTCCCAAACTAAGCCTTCATTTTCCCTACTCCCTCTCCCTTCTGCATTGCCTTTGCCCATGGATTTGTTCCCTTTAAACACTTGATATTCACCTCACCCTCAACCCTACCAACCCTTACATACATATCCATAATTTACTTTAATATGTATCCCCATTTAGATAAGTTAAGTTCCTTGTGGGGAGGGAACATCTCTCAATTCTGTTATATTGTATTCTCCCAAGTGCTTAGTACAGTGTTCTGTACACAGTAAGCACTCAATAAATATGATTGATTGATTGGCAATCCAGATCTACTGATTCCCAGGCCCAGGCTCTTTCCACTAGACCATGCTGTTTCTCTTAAGTGCCTTGAAGTCAGTATTTTTAGAAAAATGAACTGGGCTGCAAAGTGAAGAATGGACTGTAGAGGGGAGTGGCCGGAAGCAAGACTGAGGAGACCAATGCAGTAGTTGAGACCAGATATAGCAAGTGCTTGGACTAGCATGTTGACTTTTTTTTATGGTATTTAAGTGTTTACTAACATTTTGGATGGAGAGGAAATGGGTGGACTCTGGAGATGTTATGAAAATAGAACTGACAGAATTGGGCGAGTGACTAATTACGGGGTTGAAGGAATGAGAAAACTCAACTATAATATGAAGGTTTGGGGTTTGTGAAGCAGGGAGGATGGAGGTTTTGTCCACAGCAGTGGGAAAGCTGGGGAGAGGAGAGGGTTTTGCGGGAAAGATGAGTTCTGTTTAGGGCATGTTTGAGATATCAGTGGGACTTCCAAGTAGAAATATCTGAAATCAGGACGAAATGCGAGATTGCACTTGTTGTGGCCAGTGGAGATGGATTTGAGTGAATAATGCCTAAATGTAGGCAAAAGTTGCCTGTCCTCTTGTTCTGCCTCTTTTTCAATGTGCTACTGTTTCTTTCACATTGCTTCCCAGTGGAATTCACATCTCATCCCATTCATTTCCAACCTCACCTATGATGAGCAAATCCTGAATTCCTTCAGAATTACATCTGCAGCACTCTTATTTTTAAGGATTTCTGTTTTGTGAGCATAATGTTTTAAGAACAAACCACACTTAAAACAAGGAGCAAACAAAAGATCCTTCTTTTACATGAGTCAATACACACATATTGAGTTTTTACTAGGTGAAACACAATGTGCTTGGGTAGTCATGTTACAGGAACAAACATGCTTGATAACTGGATGGGTCATTGCCTTAGTGACTTGCTTGATGGCTGACAATTTGCTACAGCAGCATGAATTTGGTGAAGGAAGCTCTAGGAAAGATTTCTTTATTTGAAAAATTTGGGGACAATCCAGAGGAATGCAACATCAATGAGAAAAAGTCTCCCAATTGACTTGTATCTACTCTAGCACTTAGAACAGTGCTTGACACATAGTAAGCACCAACGAATACTATAATCATCATAAAATGAGAAAGGTGAACAGACTGTGGGCTAACACAGCCCACTCAGGGAAGATCTTTCCTCATTCTAGCTCTATCAGATATATCCCACAGTTACTCCCCATGAATGATAATAAAAGTGGACTATCTTCTGTCTCTTTTTCAAAAAAATTTCAGGCAGAGATCTTAATATAGTATGTGCTCCAAATATGCTATATCCTATTAGAAAGGATGCTCACCCAGCACTGGTCTGATGCAGGGGGAGTAAAACTACAGCTCATGACCAACATTCAGCTCGCCCTCACATGTATGCTTTATTTTGTATTTAATCAACCAATCAATGGTATTTATTGAGCACTTCCTGTGTGCAGAGCCCTGTACTAAATGCTTAGGAGAATAACACAGAATAAGAAGACATGCTCCCTGCCCTCAAGAATCTTACAGTCTAGTGAGGGAGGCGGATGTTAAATTACAGTTAGGGAAAGGAAAGGGTATAAGGATATATACATAAGAGCCACTGGGGGTTGTGCATACCTAAGTGCTTAGGGGCTATGGACTCAAATGTCTAGGTCATGCGGAAGGGAGGGGCAATGAGGAGGGGAGATGAGAGGTTAGTTTGAGAAGGCTTCTTGGAGGAAATATGATTTTAGCAGGGTTTTAAAGACGGGGAAGGTGGTGGTCTCTTGGATGTGAAAGGTGGGAAGAGTTCCAGGCAGGAGGGAGGGATGTGAGCAAGGGGACGATAGCAGGTAAGTCAAGAGTGAGGCAGAGTAAATAGGATGGTGTTAGAGGAGCGAAGTGTTCAGGCTGGATTGCAGTGAGAGAGTAGCAAAGGCAAGTAGGAGGCTGCATTAAATTTACACCCCCCGGTCTATGCTAGTCTTTCTGGATAGTTGTTTTAACAGTTGGGAGAAGTAGTGACTGAGTCGATCCACTTGAGTTCTCTTATTTGAACTTAATATTAAAACCTGCTTTTTTTGGTAAGACCATCTGAATCTTTCCCCTGACAGTTATGCCTTCTGTGTATACATTTTGGCTTTAAAACGTACTTGCAAAGGCAGTTGTGAATGGAGCATGGTGTTGAAAGCAGAGTGAGCACAGGGTCAATGATGAGGAGATGAGCAGATTTCTGGCAGGTAATGTTGGTATTTGTTAAGTGCTTACTATGTGCCGAGCACTGTTCTAAGTGCTGGGGTAGACATAGGGGAATCAGGTTGTCCCACGTGGGGCTCACAGTCTTAATCCCCATTTTACAGATGAGGGAACTGAGGCACAGAGAAGTTAAGTGACTTGCCCACAGTCACACAGCTGACAAGTGGCAGAGCTGGGATTCGAACTCATGAGCCCTGACTCCAAAGCCCGTGCTCTTTCCACTGAGCCACGCTGCTTCACAGGTAAGGAAGAAGGTCCTGGTACTTTGATGCCAATAAGAAAGAGTCACTACAGTTCTGGCACTTTCCTGTTGTTGTGACAGCTGACACTTCAAATTATGTTGTCAGAAGAGCAGTTGGCAAAGGAGAAAAAATATGCAAATTTGGAAGACCCACAATTCCAGCATGTGCATGAAGCCTATTTTCCAGAAAAAGCAGATGCAAAACCAAATTCAGTTCAATCTGTGCAAACCCAGGCAAGAAAATCCAAACACCTGGAGAATTATTATGGTTCCTGAACTGGAAAGCACTTTATTTTTCTAGATCAACAAAGTTTTGCACTTAACTGCAAATGAAAAGTTATTTCCCAAAGAAGCGTTGCCTGTCGTTTTCCTCTCCTTTTTCCATTTCATACTATGGCTGCTGTAGGGTGAGCTGAAATGAGGCAACCAAAAGCAAGGAGGACTGAAGAAACTGGAGGCTACAGTAAAGTGAAGCTTCAACTGTGAGCTGGAAGACAATTTGGGCAAAGGGATTGCAGTCGGTCAGTCAATTGTATTTATTGAGTCCTTACTGTGTGCAAAGCACAGTACTAAGCGCTTGGGAGAGTATAATGCAACATTAAACAGACATATTCCCTGCCCACAACGAGCTTACAGTCTAGAGGGTCAGTTGCTATTCCTCTTCGGGGAGTCGAACCCCAATCTCCCATGTGACAGGTGTACCACTATACTACTTGATCGCAAACTGCAATCAAGGAAGGAGCCGAACTCTCTGAGCCAGAGCTTTAAGAGGATCCTGAAAGTGATTCAAAGAGATTTGCACAAGGTTAAATAGAACATCAGATGCAAAGGTGAGTTCAGAACTCCTTGTCATTATTTAGCTTGCTGCCTAGTCCACTGAGCCATGCTGTCTTCCAGCTGTTCTGTTATACGTTTATCCCACAAGAACAATTAGTAGATCTCGAAGGATCTATGGGCAACACCCAAAAGCATTAAGACTCAAACACTATGTCTCTAACAGAAAATGCATTCTCCAGATTACTTTAGATCTGTAGACTGTAAACTCATCTCTGGACTGTAACCTCGTCTCTAGACTGCAAGTTCATCTCTTCCCTCTCTTGGGAAGCAGTGTGGACTAATGGACAGAACATAGGCCTGGGAGTCAGATGAACCTGGGTTCCAGTGCTGACTCTGCTACTTGTCTGCTGTGTGACCTTGGGCAAGTCACTTCAATTCTCTTGACCTTAGTTACTTCATCTGGAAAATGGGGATTAAGGCTGTGAGTCCCATGTGGGACAGAGACTGTGTCCAACCCATTCATTCACTCAGTTTTATTTATTGAGCAATAACTGTGTGCAGAGCACTGTACTGAACGCTTGGAAAGTACAATAAGGCAAATAAAGAGAGACAGAAAACCACTTCCGTATTTTTACCAATAAAACTCAATGGATGCACTACCAGAACGATTGCAGATGGAGAGCAGGGCATTCTGGAAGAGATGTGTCCATGGTGTCACTATGGGTCGGAGATGACTCGACGGCATAAGGCAAGACAAGCATTTGGGGGAGAACAGTACAACCATAAATGGACACACCCCCTGCCCAAAACGAACTGTAAGTAGTATGTGCTCAATAAATATGATTGAGTGTAAGGAGTAAAAGTGCAAGTTCCGGGGGAGGAAAAGTGGAACTCTGTTTCACTGGCCTGTCATAAGCTGTCGAGTTGTCTCCGACCCATAGCGGAGGAATGGACAGGCCTCTGCTTGACTCTCCCTCCCGTAGTCGAGACTGATAGAGTACTGGAAACTCTCCAGGTGCGACCCTGAGAAGGATCTGTTTGATTAGGCAAAGGAAAATGGTCAGACAGGGAAGTTATATAAACTGATTAGGGGCTTTCAAATCAATAGTGAATGATTACATTAGAAAACCAATGGAATACAGTAAAGAGGTGAATGCTCTAATTTTACCTATTTTATAAATGAATGCTACCTAAATTTTGTTAGGGTCCACTGGGTAATTTTCCTGTTAAAGTGGATGTGAGTAGCAAGGAGCAGTATGAGCTAGTGGAAACAGCATGGGCCTGGGAGTCAAAGGACCAGGGTTCTAATTCTGACTCTACCAGATGCCTACTGTGTGACCTTGGGCAAGTCACTTATCATTTTTGGGTCCTCAGTTTCTTCTTCTGTAAAACGGGTATTTCATGCCTGTTTTCCTCCCTACTTAGATTCTAAGCCCCATATGGGGCAGGGACTGTGTCCAACCCAAATTAACGTGTATCTATTGTAGTGTTTAGAACAATGCTTAACACATAGTGAGCACATAACAAATACAATACTAATCTTAATGATAATACTAATGATAATTGACCTGATGGAATAAACAATATTTTTTTTCCCAACTGCAGTTCAAACCAATTGGAGGGGTGAGAGAAAAAGCTGGTAAGAGGCAAGATATTATAATATTCAATCTATGATATGTCCACAAACTGGACTGAATGATTCATCCATTCAAATATATTTATTGAGCATTTACAGTGTGCAAAGTATTTAGATGTGAGAGAAAAGAAAAGAGTAATTATGAAGGAAGATGTAACATAAATGTGTATCTATTTTGCCTGGATCCATGTGTAAATACGTGTGCATATTTGCAATATATTTATGTCATCTTCAAACTGGAAAAATGCACAAACACACACAATACACAGTGTATGTGCTTCTAATCTAATAGTTGTCAACACCTCTCATTATTTAGATGGTGGAAAACAAGAGGTATCTTACAGCTTTACGAATAAAATGCCTCTCTTTCACTTGAAAGGTTTACAGTCCAGTTCTAATTGCGTTTGCATAACACTGACCTGTCTTTGTTTGGCTCAACTCTCCTTTCTGCCTCAGTTCCCAATTAGGCTGATTAGTTCCATAATTAGCGGAAGGTCCCCTTTAAATAGTGCCTTTCAGATGCATTTTAGTAGGTTGCAGATACATTTCAAATGCAAAGAAAGTAGAGTCAAAGTGTTATTTGTTAAAGCTTTGTGATTCAGAGGAAAGAGCATAGGCTTGGGAGTCAGGAGACCTAAATTCTAATCCTGACTCTGTCACTTTCCTGTTTTGTGACTTTGGGCAAGTCACTTACCTTTTCTGGGCCTCAGTTTTATCATCTACAAAATGGGGATTTAATGCCTGCTCTCCCTCCTACTTATCTATGAGCCTCATGTGGGACAGGGCCTGAGTCCAGCCTTATTATCTTGTATCTACCCCAGTGATACAGTCATTGACAGGTAAGTGCTTACAGAATACCAGTATTATTATTAAAGAATTCATTTCAGAAAAAAACACATTTTAGGCACTTTATAAGCATTCATGATAATTGCATAGGTCTCAACATAAGTGAAGTCATGCAAGATTAAATGCATGAATGGCTCTTTTAATTTATTTTTTTAAACTGTGGATTTGAGATTTTTATTTCATATTGGAAAATTCTGGAATCTGTATGGCATTATTTATTTTCCTTAAGATTGTTTTCTTTTAATTGGCTTCAAATAGATTAAGTGCTCTAATAATGTTGATCTAGTCCAAAAAGATTCACTGCACCCAATTTATAATTGTATAAATAACCCAAAGGTATTAAGTATGAGCCAAGCTATTACATAGCAATTACTATAATGCCTATGCTTTAAATTCAATTATTGATTTTATGTCAACAAATTACATAAAAACTTGTTGAACAAAATGAGAAATCAATAATCTCTTGCCCTAACCTCGACCCCCAATTTTATTTCCAAGAAAAAAGTACTGTTTTAGACAAGAGTGGATGATAAAAACAAGCTGGCTTTCTGATCAAGTACAACAAATTTCATTCCTTTTTCGATGAATTTGCTTTTCAAATCTACTATCTGGTAATTTATTTGCAGCCTTTGTGGATACTTTCTGTGAACTCATCATATGTGCTGTCTTTATTCCATAAATGATTTTTAAAAATGTCTCTAACCTTGCATATAGGGATCCTTTTATTGAGGTACATGGTAATAATTGATTTTAAAATTAAGACTCTGATTGGAATGAACCTTTCCAGTTGTTAGGAAATGTCCTTATGATGGAGAAAAATAACAAAGGATTCTGCAGTGCAATATGTCTTTTGGATCGGTAATTCTTGCAGCACTCCTTTAAGATTTCATCTGTCAAGTATTAGTGCAGTGTGTACTGTGCAGATGGAATCAATGAGGTGTAGACTGGCAGAAGGCAGCAAAAGCATTAATGTATACATGATGTCCTGCCCATTAAGCATTGTTTCCTTAGAATGAGTTCATTTTTCCAAACTCCCAAAGTGCATCTAATAAGCTTTTGCTTTTAGGATCAAATTGTCTACACTTAGAGATGGGCGGAGAAAGTCATTCATATGCATGGCATCAGATGAATTACCTGAGCTGAACCCGCAGTTCCCCTCCAAGTGATAAGCATAGTATATTTCATCTTCATTTGTCATTCGCTGACTGTGTTGTGACCTATTCAAAGCCATCATGTAAATGTTATTTACTGCTCTTCTGTACATCACTCATGGGTATAAGGACTGTTCTGAGGATTGTAAAACATGTTCATGTCAATGCCATTGGTTAATGGGAGCATTTAACCTAAGCTTAACATTTGCTTGTCCCATCAACTGAGGTACAAGATTAACTCAATTCCCATTGATCCAGAGATATTACAGACTCCCAGTTCAAGGCTTCTTTGTAAATAGGTATCCTCACCATTATCCCAAAGCTTAGGCACTGTAGGGAAAATGCAGTCCTGGAGCAGAAATGGAAACGGTAGAATACTTTTAATTAGAGAAGCATCGTAGCCTAGTGGAAAGAAGATGAGTCTGGGAGTCAGGAGACCTGGGTTCTAATTCCGGCTCTGCCTCTTGCCCACTGTGTGACCTTGGATAAGCCACTTAACTTCTCTTTGCCTCAGTTTCCTTGTCTAGAAAATGGGAGTTAAATACCTGTTCTCCCTCCCCCTGAAAGTGTGAGTCCAGTGACTGATTGGATTAAAGTTTATCTACCCTTGCGCTTAGAAAGTACATCACACATATTAAAGAGTTTAACAAATACCACTATTTTATTATCAGTAGCAGTACTAGTATTATTAGTATTATTATTACTAGAAAGGATAGGTCTTGCAAATCATAGAAAAATCTACCATCAGACATGGAACTTGTCCCAACTTGTTCTAATGAGAAGTGAGGTGTCGAGAAAATGATCCAAGCAGCTGAATGTCCTATAGACTGAAGAAGAGAGGATGAAAGCAGGGAGACCACTCAGGAGGCTGATATAGTAGTGATACAACTGTGATATCAATCAATCAATCAATAGTATTTTTTTCAGTACTTTCTGTGTGCAGAGTTACTGTACTAAGTAAGCACTTGAGAAAATTCAATAAGGCTGGTAGACATGATCTCTGCCCTCAAGGGGCTTTCCATCTAGAGGGGGATACAGGCACTGAAATAAATTGCAGTTAAGAGAAAGAAGGAAAAGGGGATGTATATGTGAGTTGGGGCTTTAAGGAATAGCATATTCAGTAGCTGTCCATGAGGACTATGGGAGGTTGTGAGTACCTAAGTAGTTAGGTGGCTCAGAAATGTTGAAGTTGTAGTTACAGGGATGAGAGCTAACAGGGGAAATAGTAACAAGATCTTGGATCAGGGTGTTACCTCTATGGATGGAAAGGTACAGAGTTGGAAGATGTTGTAGAAGAAGCCTTGTGGCCTAATGGAACGAGCACGGGCTTGGGAGTCAGAGGTTATGAGTTCTAATCCCCACTCTGCCACTTAGCTGTGTGACTTCAGACAAATTGCTTAAGTTCTCTGTGCTTCAGTTACCTCATCTGTAAAATGGGGATTAAGACTGTGAGCCTCACGTGGGACCATCTGATTACCCTGTATCTACCCCACTGTTTAGAAGAGTGCTTGGCATATTGTAAGTAGTTAACAAATACCATGACATAGCAGTTGGTTGAATATGAAATCTGAAAGACACTGAAGAGTTGTGCATGACACGAGGTTGAAGACTTCTGAGAAAGGAAATGGCGGTGTGACTGACAAGCATGGGGAAGTGAAGAGGATGAGGAGAGGTTTGAGAAGAAAGAGGAGAACTTCAGTTTTAGACAGTTCAGTCTTCTTTGTTCACCTCACTGATTGGAATACGTGAGGAGAATGGATGCTGGTAGGATACCTAAACAGTTGCTATTAAGTGAGCTGAAATTGGGGAGCTGAAAACAAGGGGAACTAAAGAAATGTTTGAAGGAAGCAGTGAAAAAGAGCCACAGATAATATTGAATTTCAGTGGTACAGTAGGGAGAGGAGGGAAGTTAGGTATAGGGGAGCCAGCTGATAGTGATTTGAAGCCAGTGGTCAAAAGAGCCCTTGGAGGATTTTGCGGTGGGAAGTGATATTCTCCAGTTAGCATTTCAGAAGATGATGTGGAGTATTGTATACAGGATAAACTGAAGGAAGAAATGGGAGACAGAGATACTAGTTAATAAAACATTATGGTAATCCAGCTGGGAGGTAATTAGCACTTTGTGGCTCTAAGGCTATTAATAATAATTAAGGTATTTATTAAGCCAATTAAGCCAATTTATTATTCCAATTTCTAAGACATCATTCTGCACATGTCCCCCTACTCCTCAAAAACCTCTGGTGGTTGCCCATCTATCTGCATCAAGCAGAAACTCCTCACCATTGGTTTTAAGGCACTCAGCCAGCTCTCTCCAATCTACTTATCCTTGCTTCTCTCCCACTACAACCCAGCCACGTGCTTTTCTCCCCTAATATCAACCTAATCACTGTCCCCCATTCTCATCTCTATAGAGTATTTCTCTACACATTTTTTCTCAGATAATTGATAGGGTAAGATCGAGGAAGAAAATATTATGTGAGATATCTATAAATTCGAATCCTTTAAGCAATTCTTGATTCTTCAGTTATGATACAGGATGTTCCTAATTCACCTTCTCACACACTGGAGAATTACCTTCACCTTTCCATGCTGTATTAGACAGCAGAATGGCTCACCCCCCATCATTTTCATATCCACGGTAAGATATCTTTGACAAGCCTATCATCTTCCACCTGGCTGGAGCTCTTCCCAACCAGTGAGTTCTTGCATTTGTTTTCTACGTCATTAACTTGGTTTCTCAGAACTTCAAGTCTCATGTCCATTGATCATGATTTCCATAGGCATAATTCATCTTCCTGTTACCTTGAGTCAATGCTTTCATTTGCTATTCATTTCTTATTTGTGGCAACTATAACTAGAATAATTTCTAAACTCTCGCTGCAAATTCAATGTAATTTGGCGTATTAGATCCCTGAAGTAATATACAATAGTTTAAAATGGAAAACAAGCAGATTTGACCCTCGTTTACACCATCTGGGCAAATGGGACTTTACTTGAAAAATTACTCATGGGTGAACCTTCAAAACATACTCAAATTCAAACAAGCTTGCTGAAGTTTGATATTGGTCTCAATCTATTTTGGCTGGGGAAAATCAAGCTGACACAAGGGACTTTTCTTGTTGAATTTGAATGTTCTTTCCCTCATAGATGCAATCAGGAAATTCAGAAGTTTTAAGAAAAAGTGCTAATGACTTTCTGGAGTCTGAAAACTGACCAAGTCATATGTCTTTTGTGTTAAACAATTTCTGATTATCATTCCAAGAGGTAAATCCAATGATGTAGCTATCACATCATGTGGGATAAAAGCTAGTCTGGGGGTGAGAAAGCAGCCTAGTTTTAATCATCATCATCATCATTATTATTATTTTGTTAAGCGCTTGCAATGTTCCAAGCACTATACTAAGCACTTAGGTAGATACAAGATCATCAGAAACAAGATAATTCAGTCTCTGTCCCATGTGAGGCTCACAGCCTAAAGGGAGAGAGAACCAGGTACTTAATCCCATTTTACAGATGAAGAAACTGAGGCTCAGAGAAAATAAGTGATTTGCCCAAGGGCACACAGCCAGCAAAAGACAGAACTGCGATTAGAGATAACCACTGTGCAAACAGGGCTCATGTTCTTGGAACCATACATCAATAATCCCATTTTACAGCTCAACCCAGATACTGTGATCACAACGCAAACTAACAGAAAACATTTAGGACAGCTTCCCAGCCCTGGCTTCTGGATGACTGTCTCAAAATGCTTTAATGGTGTTGGTAGACTTTGACTTTGAAGAGTCACACAGCAGGCAAGTGGAAGAATCTGGATTAGAACCCATGTCCCCTGATTCCCAGGCTGGACTGACACGGTGACCTTGGACAGTGCTTTACCTTCTCCCCTCCTTAGGTTCTATTTTTGTAAAATGGAAATATTAATGTCTGTCCTTTCCTACTTCGCAGGAATTTTGGAAGGACAAATGAGGTAATATCTATGAAACATCTGAGGAAAGAAGCTATATAAATTTATGGTGAGAGTGTTACTAGCATATTGTTATGGTTGCTAATCATTTTTCTTAGAAGTGTGCTTCCAGAATACAGTCATCAGCATAAAAAGGTCCAGAGTGAATGATTCAAGGGCTTTTGATGATCTTAGTCATTTGTAGTAAAAAAAAATCACCTAGAAGATCGGAATTGTATTCTGACATCATCTTCCAGATTCCTATTTACCTAATCCAGCATGATTGCATAGAATAAATTAAACAGAATGGGACTCGGTACATATCCCTGCTCCCCTCTTATGGTGTTGGGGGGAAAAAATCTGAGAAGGCACCTCCAACCTTATCATTGAGGAGTAGTCTGAGAACCTTAATACATTTCTCAGGTCAGAAAAATTCAGAAACAATTTCCCAAGGTCTGAATCTACTGATGAGGTCAATTTGTTTGCAAAGTCTATGATCAGGGTATTAGTAATAATAGTAATAAAAATAATGATACTTGTTAAGCACTTAGTGTAAAGCATGGTTCTAAGCTCTGGGGTAGATACAAGTAAATCAGGTCAGAACCGAGGCATAGAGAAGTTAAGTGACTTGACCAAGGTCACACATCAGGCAGGTGGTGGAGCTGGGATTAGAACTCAGGTCCTTTGACTCCCAAGTCCGTGCTCTTTCCGCTAAGCCATCTCCTCCAAGAGCCTTCCCTGAATAAGCTCTATTTTCCTTTTCTTCCACTCCCTTCTACATCACCCTGACTTACCCCCTTTCTTCATCTCCCCTCCCAGTCCCATAGACTTTATGGACATATCCGTAATTTATTTATTTATATTGTCTGTCTCCCCCTCTAGACCGTAAACTCATTGTGGGCAGGAAATGTGTTACATTGTTATATTGTACTCTCTCAAGCGCTTAGTACAGTGCTCTGCACACAGTAAGTGCTCGATAAATATGATTGATTGATTGATTGATCCTAGATTGATTGATCCTAGAAGGAGTCGTCTACAATCGATGCTTAGAATTCCTTAACTCCCATTCTCTCCTAGACCCCCTCCGATCTGGCTTCCGTCCCCTCCACTCTACCGAGACTGCTCTCTCTAAGGTCACCCATGACCTCCTTCTTGCCAAATCCAATGGCTCCTACTCCATTCTGATCCTCCTTGACCTCTCTGCTGCCTTTGACACTGTCGACCATCCCCTCCTCCTCCATACCTTATCTCACCTTGGCTTCACGGACTCTGTCCTCTCCTGGTTCTCCTCTTACCTCTCTGGCCGGTCATTCTCGGTCTCCTTCGCTGGCGCCTCCTCTCCCTCCCATCCTTTAACTGTTGGAGTTCCTCAAGGGTCAGTTCTTGGCCCTCTTCTGTTCTCCATTTACACTCACTCCCTCGGTGAACTCATTCGCTCTCATGGCTTTGACTACCATCTCTACGCAGATGACACGCAGATCTACATCTCCGCCCCCCCATCCTCTCCCCCTCCCTTCAGGCTCGCATCTCCTCCTGCCTCCAGGACGTCTCCACCTGGATGTCAGCCCGCCACCTAAAACTCAACATGAGCAAGACTGAGCTTCTCATCTTCCCTCCCAAACCCGGTCCTCTCCCAGACTTCTCTATCACCGTGGATGGCACGACCATCCTTCCCGTCTCTCAGGCCCGCAATCTCGGTGTCATCCTTGACTCGTCTCGCTCGTTCACCCCACACATCCTATCCCTTACCAAGACCTGCCGGTTTCACCTTTACAATATCGCCAAGATCCGCCCTTTCCTCTCCACCCAAACGGCTACCTTACTGCTACAGGCTCTCGTTATATCCCGGCTAGACTACTGTGTCAGCCTTCTCTCTGACCTCCCTTCCTCCTCTCTCGCCCCGCTCCAGTCTATTCTTCACTCCGCTGCCCGGCTCATCTTCCTGCAGAAACGATCTGGGCATGTCACTCCCCTTCTTAAACAACTCCAGTGGTTGCCTATCAACCTCCGCTCCAAACAAAAACTCACTCTAGGCTTCAAGGCTCTCCATCACCTTGCCCCTTCCTACCTCTCCTCCCTTCTCTCTTTCTACCACCCACCCCGCACGCTCCGCTCCTCTGCCGCCCACCTCCTCACCGTCCCTCGGTCTCGCCTATCCCGCTGTCGACCCCTGGGCCACGTCGTCCTGCGGTCCTGGAACGCCCTCCCTCCTCACCTCCGCCAAACTGATTCTCTTCCCCTCTTCAAAACCCTACTTAAAACTCACCTCCTCCAAGAGGCCTTCCCAGACTGAGCTCCTCTTCTCCCTCTACTCCCTCTACCACCCCCCCTTTACCTCTCCACAGCTAAACCCTCTTTTCCCCCTTTCCCTCTGCTCCTCCACCTCTCCCTTCCCATCCCCACAGCACTGTACTCATCTGCTCAACTGTATATATTTCCATTACCCTATTTATTTTGTTAATGAATTGTACATTGCCTTGATTCTATTTAGTTGCCATTGTTTTTACGAGATGTTCTTCCCCTTGACTCTATTTATTGCCATTGTTCTTGTCTGTCCGTCTCCCCCGATTAGACTGTAAGCCCGTCAAACGGCAGGGACTGTCTCTATCTGTTGCCGACTTGTTCATTCCAAGCGCTTAGTACAGTGCTCTGCACATAGTAAGCGCTCAATAAATACTATTGAATGAATGAATGAATTGATCGGCCATGCTGCTTCGGAGTATGGAGGTACTGATATAGTTTCTTTTATTGCTGCCCAGATATACAGCAAAGAGTACGCCTATTGTGTTTTGTTATGACCTGAAGCCCCACTGGGATTTTGAAAGTTCCAGGCCTTATGGTTGACAAATAAGACAATGCAGATGGAACAATCCTAAAATACACATGTTGCAGAAGGGACTGTGAGTCAGGCATTTGTCCTATCAACCATGTTGGTGTTTATTCATAAAAACCTCATCCTCTGTAGTGTCCCCTACGAATATGCAGGACAGGTATACATGATATGTAGTAACATATCCTAAACCATTATAAGCACCCTTTTATGTAACAATTATGGTATTTGTTAAGCATTTACTATGTGTCAAGCACTGTTCTAAGCGCTGAGGTAGATATAAGTTCAACAGATCAGACACAGTATCTGTTCTACATGGGGCTCACTGTGTAAGTAGGAGGGGGAACAGACATTGAATTCTCATTTTCTAGATGAGGAAACTGAGGCACAGAGCAGGCAAGTGAATTGCCCAAGATCACACAGCAGGCAACTAACAGAGCTGGGATTAGAACCCAGGTCCTCTGATTCCCAGGCTTGTGCTCTTTCCTGTAGGCAGCACTGCTTCTCTTTGGCTGCTCCAAGAAATTCACCAAGACCCTTAAACTAGTCCATGAGTTGAAGGTGCTCTATCTGAACTGTGCACTCTCACAGTGGAGTCTGGCTGCATTAGAGTTCCTGTCTTGTTCAAACTATTCTATGATGCGGTGCGAGAGCACACACTAAACAACATGAAAGCTGGAGTCAAAACATACTCATAAGCCAATAGGAAATGCTTCCCGCTCAGCAGGCTTTGAACGTTATCAAACATCTTGCACTCTGCCCAAGATACCCAATGAACCTTAATCCCTTCCCCCAAGGAGCCTACACTATAGGGGAGGACAAATAAAGAACCAGCCTGGTAACATATCAAAGATGACATACCTGAACTTATTGTTTTAGGTGTCCAACCCGATAAATCTGTATCTACCTTTGCGCTTAGAACAGTGCCTGGTAAGTAGTAAGCACTTAATAAATGTTATAAAACAAGCATAATAAAACAATGAATGACCCTGTCTCTTCTCTAGCAGGGGACAGGACTTGTGAGCCCTAGTGAGGACTCCTGAAGGGGAGAAAGAGACAGTACCTGGACCCCTTGTTTGTAGAGGTTCTTGAGGCACTCAAATTTGCTTATAAATTGTCAGAATCCAGGTCAGTTTAAGGTGTCAAATGATTTTGTAGGGACTATAAAATCAGTATAAAAACTCTTTGCTGCATTTTTCTCAGGTGTCGGTTAAAGTACAAGATACAGTTCTGTTGTGCTCCATTTTGATTAGAAGCCAGCCAGTATGTGATCCAGGGATTGTTTTTGGAATATAGATGAAGTTTAGCAACAACAGGATAACTAACTTTGTAACTGAATTGAAGGCTGAAGAAGTAGTGTAGATATCTAGCTGTCTATATGGCTGTGAGAAATGGACCTATCACAAGAAGGTATATTCAGATTTTAAGCAGTTTCACCAGGCCCACTTCAAGTCATTCATGACATCAAAAGGCAGACCAGGATTACCAAGAACAAGGTTTGGAAAAATCTGGAATTATCTAGTTTATCTCCATGAGCATATAAACTGGATGGTAGCTCTAATTCTCCATTCCCTTCGACATTGAAGTCACAGCCATTAGCCCAGTTGGCTCATGGCAAAACAAATAACCATTTGAAGCCAAAATACTCAAGTCTCCTTGTCATTAATGGAGAAAACAGTCTCAGGCTTTTTCTTAACACAGTGGAATTTGATGGAGAAGTCTAATTGACAGCTTTTGCTTTTGCTATTGTCTTGTTTTTTTCTTAAAACATATGTGGCAGTTTAAATGGAGAAGACAAGCATTCTTTCTTTAAGTAGAGTTGTTCTTTGGTGAAATTTTATCCATAAGAGTCAGCGCTGATGAGAAGGAATCTTTTGCTTGTGTTAGTCTTTCTATAGGTAATAAAGAAAACCCTGAAAAAACTCCTAAACCTTGCTTTCCACAATATGATCAGTTTGACTGGGCTTTTTGTTTCCTTAGAAGTTCCCAGGCTAACAGCAGTAAAGGGATACATGTTCAGGATTCAGGGATAGGTGATAAAACAAGCAATGTCATCTTTGATCAAGCAGGCTGCCGTAGTTGTTTTGAACAGGCTCTGATGTGGGACTAATGTTACATGCCTCCAAGAACATTTCTTCTGACTGTACAAGGTCATTCTGCAGCTACAAGGAAGCAGGGTGGCCTAATGGAAAGAGCACAGGGTTGGGAGTCATAAGACCTGGGGTCTAATCCCAGTTCTGCCACTTGCCTGCTGTGCAACCTCAGAAAAGTCACTTCATTTCTCTGTGCATCAGATTTGTCATCTGTAAAATGGGAATTAAATCCTACTCCTTCGTCTTTAGAAAGTGAGCCCCATGTGGGACAGGCACAGTGTCCAACCTGAATCTCGTATCTACTGCACATAGTAAGTGCCTCATAAATAGTATTATTTTATTGGTTGGTCACCAGGGGTTGGTTTGTCCCCAGTGCAGAGCAGGGTCAAAAAAATGGGTGTTTCTGATGGAATGGTACTCTTCAAAAAACACTTAGCCACTGAGTGTCAGAATTGTATTTTTAAAGGATTTGCTGCAAAAGCACTTGTCTGGTGACAACACAAACATTTTTTATGGCATTTGCTAAGCACTCACTACGTGACAAGCGCTTTACTAAAAGCTGGGGTAGATACAAGCAAATCAGGTTGGACACAGTCCACGTCCCACATGGGGCTTGCAGTCTCAATCCCCATTGTACAGATGAGGTAATTGAGGCACAGAGAAGTGAAGGGACCTGCCCAAGGTCACACAGCAGACAAGTGGCAGAGTGGGGATTAGAACTCAAGTCCTTCCGACTCCCAGGCCCAGGCTCTAACCCTGCTTCTCAACACCTTAGATGTCTTCTTCCAGTTGTCTCAGTAATGTTACTGTAAGTACTCCAGCAACTGCTTTAAGAAATGCGCTAAAATAAAAGCATATTCATTTACAAGACAATTCTCAAAGAGTTGTCAGACACAGTAAATGCCTTTCTCCAAGAATGTCCAGTACAGATGGAGCCAGTCAGATTTGTAACATTCATTCTTATTATAATGTAATGACAATTTAAACCAAGATAGCTCTTGCAATAATATAGATTGCATAAAAATAAACTAAAGTAAAATTTATTTGGTCTCAGAGAACATTGAAGATACTAAATAGTGGTTGAAGAAGAATGCTGTGCTATAAAGAAAAAATAGCTTCTGCATTTGTACAGAGCATATTGACTGCTAACAAACATTTGGGATCCCATTTATCTTGAAATTGATGTTGTTCAGAGTCACTGGAGGTCAAAAGTTCTGTTGTCAGCACATAACATAGCTACTCAATAGAAATTTTATTGGACTATGAGAGACTTTAATTTCCCATTGTGCAAATTTGGATTCAAGGGCCTTAAAAAGAATACAAATAATTTATTTCATACTGTTTAGACCCGAAATGGAATTGAGTAAATTGTACACAGACACAGCTATATAGTTATAGTAGTTATGGAGTGGATTGTTATTACTATTATTATAATAAATACTGGCATTTGTTCCAAGGATTCAGAATATTTCAAACCCTTTATTGCATGCTATCGTTTAGTTATCTTCATTAAATCCTGGCCTCTTCTTGATCTCTTTTGCCAGCTCTTCCTCTGCCTCCCACCCCTAAAGAGGTCCCCCTCAGGGCTCAGTTTTGGGTCCCCTTCTATTCGCCATCTACACTCGCTCCCTTGGAGAAATCATTTGCTCCCATAATAATAGTAATCATGGTATTTAAGTGCTTACTATGTGCCAGGCACCGTACTAACCGCTGGGGTGGATACGAGCAAATCAGGTTGGACACGGTCCCTTTCCCACATGAGGCTCACAGTCTCAATTGCCATTTTACAGATGAGGTAACTGAGGCACAGAAAAGTGAGGTGACTTGCCCAAGGTCACACAGCAGACAAGTGGCAGAGCCAGGGTTAGAACCTATGACCTTCTGACACCCAGGCCCATGTTCTATCCACTACATCTGCACTGCTTCTCGTGGCTTCAACTACAATTTCTGTGGTGATGATTCCCAAATCTACTTCTCCAGCTCTGACCTCTTTTCTTCTCTGCAATCTCACATTTCTTTCTTTGGGACATCTCTACTTGGATGTCCTGCAGGAAACTTCAAGCTCAACGTGTCCCAAATTAAATTACTCATCTTCCCTCCCAAATCTTCCCTTCTCCCTGACCTTCATTTCACTATTGACAACACCAACACCCCCCCATCTCACAACCTTGATATCATCCTTGACTCCTCTCTCCTTCAAACTGTGTATTCAATCACCAATTTCTATTGGGCTTTTAAAAAATGGTTTTTGTTAGGTGCTTACTATGTGCTAAGGTCTGAGCTAGATACAAGTTAATCAGGTTGGACACAGTCCCTGTCTCACATGGGGCTCACAGTTTTAATCCCCATTTTACAGATGAAGTAACTGAGGCACAGTGAAATGAAGTGACTTGCAGACGAATGGCAGACTTGAGATTAGAACCCAGGTCCTTCTGACTCCCAGCCCCACGCTCTATCCATTAGGCACACTGCTTCTAAACAGCAGCGGTACCACTGAGAAATCCAGAAAATTGCGTTTGCAGTTTATTATATTAGACTAGTCATTTCAGTTATGGTGTTTTCAGAAAAAAAAATTAATTTTCTGATTCATTGTGTAATTATGGAAAGATATAGGTTTCCTTCCTCACATATGTTTTCCTGTATTTGGAGCCATATTTGTGTAGAAATCAATAAGATAATTAAATTGACCATGTCATCATCATTTGAGATTAGAAAATTATGCCCTTGCCTGCTGGGATAATTTCTAAAAAATGTAATCTGAAACCAATTATTTTTCACTGTATAAAAACTTCCAACTTATCTCCAGATAAGGAGCACCATTAAGTACACTCTGTTTAACACTATTAAGATAAATGGATGCATCTTACCCTGGTCATGTTTCCTTGGATTTTTGCCAACTATAATTTAGGGAATTAAAAAAAAAACATTTTCAGTTTATTAAGAAGATAATGTTACTGTTGTTCTAAATCACAGGCATGGCAGCTTTGATCATTATCTTGTTGGGGACTCTGGTTCTGCCATGATTACTGAGGCCTTTATAGAACTCTCATCTGGATTTTGGCTGGAGTTTCATGTCATGTGCCATCCTTGGACTGCTCTAAATTCCAGAGAGCCAACTAGTCCTAGTTTAGGATTACGTAACTAAATGGACCCAATATTAGTCTAACAAAGTAAAATTTTCTGACTCTAAAAAGGGGCTCATAGCCATGCCATCAGTTCTTCCACTGCACAGTATTATTGCTGGTAGAAATCCTTGTCCATTGCAAATTCATCTTCACTTGCTGTATAATTCTCCCCTCTCCTCTGCCCGGCTATAATAGTTCTCCTCCCATGCCCACTGCCCATACCAACTATTCCAAACTTTTAAGTCCCTTCTTTAACCTCCAGTGTTCCCACCTCTCCCCCACCCCCACTTCTGATGTCCTTGTCATCTATTTTGTTCACAAAATTTCGATTATCAGGGGTTAACTTGCTCAAATCTTTCCCTCACCTCCCCAGTTCCCCCTTAACCCTTCCCCCCACCCCTCTTCCCTTTCACTCTCATCCTTCCTCGCCATCTCTCAATAGGAAATCTCTGACCTTCTTTCCAAATCTTACCACCTCTCCCTGCACCTCCAACTCATATTTCATATTTTATAAAAATGTTTAAAACCACTCTTCTCCAGTCACGGACTGCCATCTTCAGCTGCTCATTCTCCAGTCACTCCTTCCCTACTTTCAAACATGCTCACGGCTCTTATTCTAAAGAAAAAAACTACTCTTGACCCCACTACACCCTTAGCTATTGCCCCATCTCTGACTTACCATTCCTGGCCAAACTCCTTGAATGAGATGTTTACACCCCTGACTCCACTTCCTCTCCTCAACCTCTTCAATCCAGCCTCCCCCTCCACTAAAACTGCTCTCTCCAAGATCAGCAATGACCTCTTCCCCTCAAATCTAATGACCTCTACTCCATCCTTATTCTCCTCAACCTCTCAGCACCCCCTTCCCCTGGAAACACAGTCATACCTTAGTTTCTCTGACACAGTCCTCTACTTTTTCTCCTCCAACCTCTCCGACCACTCCTCCAATTTTAGGATGGAGTAGAGTCTGTTAGATTTGGCAAAGAAGCACTCATCATATCCCAGCTCAACTGCTTCATTAGCCTCCTCATTGACCTCCCTGCCTTGAGCTTCACCCTTCTCCAATACACACTTCATTTTTCTGCTCAGGTAACTTTCTAAAAAACATAATTTTGCACACATCTCCTCACTTTTCATAGCTCTCGAATCATTATTGATTCCTCCCTGCATCAATCACTATGTCCTGACAACTGACTTTAAGGCACTCAAGAGTGAATCACATGCTTCGCTCTTGTCAAGTCAGCCTAAGGGAAAGAGCACAGGCCTGGAAGCCAGGAGACCTGGGTCCTAACCTCAGCTCCACTAAGTGCCTGCTTTGTGACCTTGCGAATCACCTAACTTTTCTGTCTTAGTTTCTGCTCCTTTAAAATGGAGATTAAATATCTGTTCTTCGACTGTGATCTCCACGTGGGACTGAAACTGTGCATGATCTGATCCTATTGTATCAGCAGTGTTCGGCACATACCATTGTGAGCAGGGAACATGTCTACCAACTCTGTTATACTGGACTTTCTCAAGTGCTTATTACAGTGCTGTTCCCCACAGAGACCTCTGATCTTTTGACCCCATCCAATTTTCTTAAGTCGTCGTGCCCCATTTATCCTCCATATCCAAACTACCTTCCCTTGATGACCAAATCAACACCCTCAACAACCACCCTCTCTACTGAACTCAACTCACTTGCTCCCTTATCCCTTCGCCGATCTCGTACTACTAACCCACAGCCCTGGATCACCTCCACAGTTCTCCTCTTTCACTCTTGTGCACGAACTGCAGAGTGCTGCTGGAGAGACTCTAGATATCAGGCCGACCTCGTCCATTTCAAGTTTATCCTTGCGTGCTTTAACTCTTCTGCCTGGCAAAATTATTTCTCAGTTCTTGTTGACACTACTGCCCATTGTCCTCTACAGTTCTTCCAGATATTTAACTCCCTCCTCAAACCCCTTGTCCCCTCCTGACCATCCCTTGCCCGTAATGACCTGGTCGCTTCTTTATTGAGAAAATTGACACTATCAGGCATGTTCTTCCTAAAATCTCCCCTGCCCCTCCCCAGTCCCTCCTTCCCTGCCCCTTCTTCAAATCTCCCATCTTTTCCAACAGTATCTCTAGAGATTGTCTGCCTTCTGTCAAAATCCACCCCCTCCATCTGCGCATCCATCCCCATTCCTTGGTACCTTATCAAAACACTTGCCCCCTCCCTTTTTCCCTCCCTCACTGCCATCTTCAACTGTTTGCTTTCCAGTGGGTTCTTCCCCACTGCTTTCAAACATGCCCATGTCTCCTCTATCCTAAAAAACCCTTCCCTTGACTGTAAGGCTCCTTCCAGTTATCACCCCTATGTCCCCCAACTCCGCTGCGGAGAAACAGCGTGGCTCAGTGGAAAGAGCCCGGGCTTTGGAGTCAGAGGTCATGGGTTCGAATCCCAGCTCTACCACTTGTCAGCTGAGTGACTGTGGGCAAGTCACTTCACTTCTCTGTGCCTCAGTTACCTCATCTGCAAAATGGGGATTAACTGTGAGCCTCATGAGGGACAACCTGGTTACCCTGTATCTCCCCCAGTGCTTAGAACAGTGCTCTGCACATAGTAAGCGCTTAACAAATACCAACATTATTATTATTATTATTATTCCTCTCCAAACTTCTTGAACGTCTTCAGTTCCTCTCCTCCACTTCTCCCCTTGACCCACTCCAATCTGGCTTCTGTCCCCTTCACTCCATGGAAACAGCCCTCTCAAAGGTCACAGATAATCTCCTTCTTGCCAAATCCAGCGGCCTCTATTCTATCCTAATCCTCCTCGACCTCTCAGCTCCTTCAACATTGTCGACCACCCCAGTGTCCTGGAAGCATTATCCAAGCTCGGCTTCATCGACACTGTCCTCTCCTGGATCTTCTCCTATCTCTCTCGCTGCTCAGTCTCAGTCTCTTTAGCAGGCTCGTCCTCTGCCTCCCACCCCCTAATTGTGAAAGTCCCTCAAGGTTCAGGTCTGGGTCCCCCTTTCTTCTCCATTTACACCCACTCCCTTGGAGAACTCATTCGCTCACACGACTTCAACTACCACTTCTGTGCGGATGATTCCCAAATCTACACTTTCAGCCCTGATCGCCCTCCCTCGCTGCAATCTCTCATTTCCTCCTGCCTTTGAGACATCTGTACTTGGGTGTCCTCCTGTCACCTCAAAGTTAACATGACTAAAACAGAACCCTGTCCTCCCCCTGACTTTCCCATCACTGCAGAAGGCACCACCACCCTTCCCGTCTCACAAGCCCGTAACCTTGGTGTTATCCTTGACTCCTCTCTCTCATTCAACCTACATATTAAATCCATCACTAAATCCTGTTGGTTCCACCGTCACAACATCCCTAAAATCCACCCTTTCCTCTCCACCCAAGCTGCTACCATGTGAATCCAATCACTTATCCTATCCCACCTTGATTACTGTCTCAGCCTCCTTACTGACCTCCCTGCCTCTTGTCTCTCTCCACTCCAGTCCATACTTCATTCTACTGCCAAGATCGTTTTTCCACAAAAATATTCAAACCATGTTAAAAATATTCAGACCATGCTTCCCCACTCCTCAAGAACCTCCAGTGATTGCCAACCCATCTCTGCATCAAACAGAAACTCCTCACAATTGGGTTCAAAGACCTCAAATCCCTTTGCCCACTCGCTACTCTCCTACTACAACCCAGCCCATGCACTTCGCTCCTCTAATGCTAACCTTCTTAGAGTACCTTTATCTCGTCCATCTTGCCACCGATATCTCACCCACGTCCTGCCTCTGGCCTGGAACACTCTCCCATCTCATATTCGACAGTGACTCTCCCACCCCGCCCCCTGCCACAAAGCCTTATTGAAGTCATGTCTTCTCCAAGAGGCCTTCCCTGACTTAGCTCCCCTCTTTTCCTTTTCTTCTTCTCTCTTCTCCATCACCCAGACTTGCTCCCTTTATTCATCCCCCCTCCCAACCCCACGTTGCTTATGTTACGTATCTGTAATTTATGTAGTTAATGTTTGTCACACCCTCTAGACTGTAAACTCATTGTGGGCAGGGAATGTGTCTATTTATTGTTTACTGTACTCTCTCAAGCGCTTATTCCAGTGCTCTGCACACAGTAAGCACTCAATAACTCTGGTTGAATGAATGTAATTCATGGGGATTCAATACCTGTTCTCCCTCTTACTTAGACTGTGAGCCCCGTGTGGGACCCAATTAAATTGCATCTACCACAGTGCTTGGCTCATAGTAAGCACTTAAATACATTAAGACTGTGAGCCCCACAAGGGAGAGGGATTGTGTCCAACCTGATTACCTTGTATCTACCCCAGTGCTTAGAACAGTGGTTGTCACATAGTAAGCGCTTAACAAATACCATAAAAATACCACAATTATTAATAAATATGGTTGATTAAAAACGGCACGATTTTTATTTCAGGAGCAAGATCAACAGGAAATCAATTCACACAATGAGAGAAACGTTTATTTTCCTTCAAAATTCATTTATTAACTTTTGAGCTCAACTATTTTTTTTAACTTTTTGAACTCCCCAGCCTAAGCCACTGCCAAGGTGTCAAAGCAGAAGTGATATTCTGAACACGGAACCTCCGAAGTCCCATCCCTAGTATGGGATATGGCGAATCTATCGTCGGAAGACTGGATTTCCAATCGATGAGCCCTCTTGGAAAATCTGAAAACAACACGGCCACGTCTCCATTGGGGGAAAATGGGTTAAGAAGAATTGGCAGTTGGACCCAACTGCCTGGTACCCCGGACTGCATTTAGCAGCGTAGCTGGTCTGGGATACGGCTCCTCTTGCAGATTTGGGAGGCTTCGAGAAGTTTTTTCTGATTTTCTTCCAACGTCTTCTCCTGCTTGGTCAAGACTTCGTTCCGATTCTGGGTGCAGACCACCAAAGTTTCTATCAGGTTGTGCTGGTCTCGAAACTTTCCTTCAGGAACGCTGTTACGTTCCACAAAAAACATATATTTCTTCCCTATCATCACTGCGAGACTGTCAACTTTTCTGGTAGTGACTTGCTTCAAGAACGAAACGTCTTGGACTTCGGGAGGCAGAGTGACCATTTCCCCAGTGTCGCCCGAGGCAGACTGTTGGAGGTTCGTTAGAGTTATTTCGTCAATTAATGGCTGATTTAGGATAGAAGGCTGAGACGAGGGACCCTCGGGGACGCTTCTCGGCTCGGACTCTTGGATCGCCCCAAAGGTCTGTTTCTCCGGCGGCCGCTGCTCTTCGGTAACTGTGGGTGGAAGTGTCTGGGGCTCTCCCAACGGCAGCCTCAGGTTCTGAATGAACTCGTCGATGTACACCTTCCTCTCTTGCCAGATGTCCAGCAGCCTACAAAAGCAGGCTCTGCAGGCCGCATGCCGGCTGCGGGCCACCAGCCGGGCGGCCTCGCGGAGGACGGTGGCGAAGAGGATGAGGAATTCCGGGCCCCCTCTCCGGCCGTTCTGGAGCACGTCGTTGGCCAGGTAGAGGAATATAATCTTCCTCCCCGGGGTGACGAGGCGGAACTGCTGAAGCCACACGGTCACGACGGAGCCCGCGTTCCGGCGGAACCGGAGGACCCATCGGGACAGGCTCACGATGCTTTTCTGCGAGATCCGGAGTTCCGACAGCTTCTGAACGAAGACCGCCCGGGAAAAGGAAGCCATGGTAGCTTCGGCGGGGCGACGTGGCGACGAAGAGTTCTCTGAGGAGAACTCTGAGTGGCTGAGGAGAGTCGGCCAAGCCGGCGGGACGCGGCGGGGCCTGACAGAGACGAAGCTCCGGGCGCGGGGCGGCGGTTGACGCCCGAGGAGGGGGCGGGGGCAGGGCCGGGTCTCCGAGGTAACGGGCCCGCGCGCGCCCCTACGGCATCCCCCGCTCCGAGGCGCGAGCCCCGGCGCGCTCTCGTGGCCCCAAAATTCTGCCCCCCCCCCCCCCGGGGAGCGGCTGCCCCTAGCGGCCGAACGGGGCTCCGCCGCAGGGGGACACGTAGCCCACTTGCCGCCCGGGGGCCACCCCACCACCTCACCTGCGGGGAAAGGACGGGTGGGGAGCGCGGCCTCCCTTTCACACACATGTGGGACCATAAAAGTAGTGCACAGTAGATGAACGAGTTCTTCGGGAAAATAAAAAAAAAGAAATGTTCTTCATAATTGCGGTAGTCGAGTGTTCTGAGATGGATCCGTAGCCGTGTTAGGTGTGGTACGGATCTCTGAGTGATTTGGGGGGAAAGCATAGGGTGGTTCCCGAAGAAACAGTCCGGACGAGCAGAAAGATCACAGACCTGGGGGTCAGAGGATCCGGCTTCCACTCCCAGCTCCACCCGGTGCCTGCCGTGTGGCCTCATGCAATTTCCTGAACTGCTCTCTGCCTCAGTTTTCTCACCCGGAATATGGGGCTTCGATATCTGTTCCTCTTCCCCCTTACAGGCCGAGCCCTATTATCTGTGGTTATTTATCGAGTGCCTACCGTGTGCAGAGCGCCCTACCACGTGCTCCGGAGAGTCCAATGGGATTGATAGACGCGTGCCCTGCCCGGAAACTTACAGTCCAGAGGGGAAAATGCACATTAATATAAATAAATAATTTATAATAGTTCATCTACGCGTATGTCAGTGCTTCCCCTCTCAGGGTCGTACCTGAGAGGAGGGTTTCCAGGAACCTACTGGTTTCGACTACAGGAGGGAGAGTAGGGCAGAGACCTATCCGTTCCATTCAAAGCTTGGCCAGTGGCTATGGTGAGTAGAAGGCTATGGCGAGTAAAAGGTTATGGCGAGAAGTCTATGGCGAGTAGAAGGGCGTCTGCTACGAGTCAAAACTCCCCTGTGCGGTGCAGTGGCGGCGTGGGAGACGGTTGAGGGTGGAGGCTCGAGTTTTCTGCAAGGAAGGAGGCGATGGTAAACCGCTTCCGGATTTTTACCAAGGAAACTCTAGAGATGAACCACCGGGACCATTGCAGATGGAGTTGGGGCGTTCCGGGAGAGATGTGTCCGTGGTGTTGCTATGGGTCGGACACGACTCAACAGCATATGTCAAGATGAGACACAAGTGCTTGTGGGGCTGAGGGTGGGGCAGATATCAAATCCCCAAAGATCACAGATCCAAGTGCATAGATGGCACAGAGGGAGAGGGACCTAGGGGAAAAGAGGGCTCAACAGGGGAAGGCCTCTTGGAGGAGATTTGACCTCAGAAAGGCTTTGAAGATGGGGAGAATAGTTGTCTGGTGTATATGGAGCGGGTAGATTAGACAACCTATTGGAACACTAAGAAAATACAAGCTGTATTCTTAGGAGCAGGATATCCCCAGTTTTGCCTCTGTTTCGGCATTCCTGTGTTAGGTTTGAGAGGCACATGGAGTTTAGTATGATGTATATTGAGAAGAGGGCCCTGATTGTATCTACTCTAGCTCTTAGAACAGTGCTTGACCCACAGTAAATGTGTAACAAATACCACTAAAAAAAGGCAACATTTCTCTAGACTGTAAGGTTACAGTTCTCTAGATTAAAAGCCCCTAATGGGCAAGAAAAGTGCCTAACAACTCCATTGTATTGTACTCTCCCAACCACTTGGTTCAGTGCTCTGAACACAGTAAGTGCTCAATAAATACCATTGATTTCTTTAAATGGTATTTGTTAAGCCCTTACTGTGTGCCAGGCACTTGATTGATTCTCCTTATCTCTAACTCCAGGCTACCTGAATCAAGGAACACCCGATTAGGTCCAGAGTCCAGGGACACATAGGTCTTTGGCTTCAAGCCCTTGACTTAGCAGACCTTTCATGAAACATCTATTCAAGTTTTGTTTCTTGTCTGCTATCTGTCCAAATTCAGATGCGGTATGGAAATTAGCATCTTAGAAATACTTAGACCTATGTTTTTCTGGAAGCTAAGCTTCAGTTGTTTGCACTGAAAGCTAACTCTGCCACTATCAGGGAAATCCTGCTGCATTAACTACAATCAATTAATCAATCAAGTCCTTTCTGACCAAGCAGATGGAAAGAGTCATCTCTTAGGACTGAAATAGGAAATCTTTCTCCTTATTAAAAAAAGGAAAACTTCCTGTTGTATTTCTTTTCAGCCTTTTTGTATCAGGGATGATCAGCTTCTTTATCAACAAGCTTGGAATAAGAGAAGTATATTTAATTGTATGGCTATCTCCTGAGTAAATATATGACTCTGTTCACGGGGCTCCAGACCTATTCGAATTATTTAGAAGTTGCTTGATTCTCAAAGTTCTCTTAAACGTAAATAAAATAAGCAGGAAGATCAGTCAATCTCGCACTCCCCTCTGTGTCTCCCTGACTTGCTCCCTTTATTCATCCTCCCTCGCAGCCCCACAGCACTTATATACATATCTGTCATTTATTTAGTTACATTAATAATGTCTGTTGCCCCGTCTAGACTGTCAGCTCATTGTGGGCAGTGAATGTGTCTGTTCATTATTATATCGTACTCTCCCTAGCACTTAATACAGTGTTCTGTGCACAGTAAGTGCTCAATAAATATGATTGACTGATTTGCATTTCTTGAGCACTTACTGTGTGCAGAGCACTGTACTAAATGGGAAAATGCAATACAGTAAAGTTAGTAGACATGATCTCCGTCCTCAAGGAGTTTAAAGTTAGTACTTCACAGGCATTAGTTGTGTCTGCACAGAACAAATTTCATGAAATCTTTATGGTCCTAACAATAGGCTCATCAGCCAGCTAACATTAAGGGAATTTGATAGAAATTTGGGGGGGGGAGGGGAGTAATTAAACATACCAAAAAGCATTAGGTTGAGATTGGATAGTTTTTTTCAAGATAACTGAGAAGAATAAGTGCCCTGCTAAAAATGTGAGCTTCTTGAGGGCATGGATCATATCTACCAACTCAATCATATTGTACTCTCCTAAGTGCTTAGTACAGTGCTCTGCACACAGTAAACACTCAATAAATGTCATTGATTGATTGATTGATTGATATATAAGTGCTTATTATGTACCTAGCACTGGGGTAGATACAAGATAATCATGTCAGGCACAGGCTGTATCCCACATGGAGCTCATAGTCTAAGTAGGAGGGAGGACAGATATCTTACCCCATTTTACAGATAGGGAAACTGAGGCACCAAGAAGTTAAGTGACTTTCCCAAGGTCACACAGCAGGCAAGTGAACAGGAAGTAGGACCCAAGTCTTCTAACACTCTGGCTGTGCTCTTTCTACTCAGCCATGCTGCTTCTCAACCTGACTCAAATTGATCTGAGAGTATCCCTGAGTGACAGTTACCAGCTGGGATGTTGGCAGCTTCATACTGTCCTCTCTTATCCTATTGTCAGCCTGCCTGGACACTGGAAACTTCCCCGAGGCCAGGCATGGTTGGTGGGAGGAGGAAGAAGGAGATGAGTGGACAAATAGTAGTAATAGGAGGAGGAGGAGGAGGAGAAGCAGCAGCATTTGGTGCTGTGCACTCTATTAGGGTCTTGGGAAGTGTTGAATGTCAAGTGATACTCTCGTTGTGGGCAGATCTTGTCTACTTATTCTATTTTACTCTCCCAAGCTCATTGGGGGTGGGGAATGTTGTCGGTTATATTGTTGTATTGCATTCTCCCAAGCACTTAGAACAGTGCTCTGCACACAGTAAGCACTCAATAAATATGATCGACTGACTGACTTAATAGAGTGTTCTGCACACAGAGGCACTCAGTAATACTGATTCATTCCAAGAACTCCAGCACTTTAGTGAGGCCTGGTCATTCCTCATGGAAACACCTGCTAGTTGAAGCTGATTGGGGGTTGGTGTAGCAGTTAGACAGTTGACAGGATCAGGCCTTTCAAATCTCTCCAGAGACACTGTCTCTCAAAGAAATGTCCTTTCATTCATTCATTCATTCAATCGTATTTATTGAGCGTTTGCAGTGTGCAGAGCAGGGTACTAAGTGCTTGGAAAGTACAATTTGGCAACAGATAGAGACAATCCCTACCCAACAATGGACTCACGGTCTAGAAAGCCCTGCTGTTTTCTGGCTCTCATATGCCTAAGTCATATGACCTCTCACGCAGGTCCTGCCTCTGACCCTCCCTATTCGTATCTGACAGACAATTATTCTACTCACCTTCAAAGAAAGCCTTAAAGAAGGCACATCTCCTCCAAGAGGCCTTCCCTGACTAAGCCCTCATTTCCTCTTCTCCCGCTCCCGTCTGCATCGTCTGTGCACTTGGATCTGCTCCTATTATTCACCTCTCCCTCAGCCCCACAGCACTTACATAAGTATCTGTAATTTCTTTATTTATATTAATGTCTGTCTCCCCCTCTAGACTGTAACTCACTGTGGGCAGGGAATGTGTCGACTAATTCTGTTATATCGTACTCTCCCAATCACTTAGTACAGTCTCCTGCACACAGTAAGCACTCAATAAATATGATTGATTGGTAGTTGTGCGGAGGTCAGTTGTGTATTTTGGGGGCAGTTCTGTTGATGTTCTTTAAGGGGTTTCTTTTCCTTGCTTTTTGCAAGAAAGGGGAAAAGACCCCACCACAGATGCACACCAATCCTTACTGAGTCAATCTGAATATCACACTTAATGATGACCTATCATATGGGTGAGGGTGAAAAGGTCTCACCACCCTTTGAGGTCTCAGGGATATTCTTTCTGGGGTCATAGATTGTCCCTGTCCTCCCTACTTCCCATCTCACAATGCATCCCACTGGGCAAGGGTGGATCAGGGAAGAAAATGTGGATGGCTTAGCACACACCATCATCACTATTGTAAAAACAATCCAAATGCATGTCTCGTTGGTGGTAAGACATACCTTTCTGCTCTTAACCACTGCTGTCTGAGCAAGGCTTATCCAAATTGCAAGGGTTCAGAAAAGGTGCCTTACTGCCTTTTCATGGGCAAAGGGAGACTGTGAGCCCTTTATTGGGCAGGGATTGTCTCTATCAGTTGCCAAATTATACATTCCAAGCACTTAGTACAGTGCTCTGCACATAGTAAATGCTCAATAAATACAATTGAATGAATGAAGTAGTGTGCAGGAGATGCTCTCACGATGGCACTTACCTTTATGGATACAGTTTCACCATTGGCAACCTCATCTTTGAACTCCCAATTCTAAAAATCAAGTAGTGGATTTTTCTACTATTTGAATGGAAAGTCAATAGAACTGTCTGCAGAGATGTTGAGAAATTTTCCAGGGTTTTCTCTTTCAGAAAGCTGGCTTGTGGAATAAAATTTGCCAATCTAGAAATGATAATAGAGCAAGGGAAAAACAGGGGTTTCCCTCATGGCTTCTAAAAATCAGTGTGTGTAAATTTAAGGGGCATGGGAAATACAGAGGAAGAACTGTTGTAGCTATAATGTAATTTCACTACCTGGTGGGTCAGCCCACAAAACTGGAGTTCCGGGCAAGAAAGATATTGATTGTTCAGGTAAGAAATGGAAAAAAGGTATCTAGAGCTATTTTTGTACTTCTAGGGTAGCTATTCATCCTCAGAGATCCAAGAAACAGAAGGAGGCCAACAGGCAGAGAGTGTCAGTGGTATAAAGGAAAATGAAAAGAGTAAACATGAGATTATGGCAGAAGTATATTACAGATCTCCAAAATGAGAAGATAAAGTCTCCAGATACCTACTGGAAAAGCACTTCACTAGGTCATGCAGAAATGTGAATTGCACTGGCAACAATATTCTAGGGTAGAAAGTAGAGGCATCTACAAAGACAGATACCCTTTTCGTGCTAACAGCAAGAATTAGATGAAGATTCGGGAAGAGGATGATATCATGGCGGGAGAGATCACAAGATGATCGTATTCAATATCCTCAAAAAAGGGAAAGGTCAGCAAAATAAAGAAGATGAATTTTAAGGAAACAAATTTTATGAGACGCAGCATGGCTTAGTGGAAAGAGCACGGCCCTGTCAGTCAGAGACCTGGGTCCTAATTCCGGCTCTGCCACTTGTCTGCTGTGTATCCTTGGCCGAGTCGCATAACTTCTCTCTGTTTCAGTTACTACATCTATAAAATGGGATTAAGAGTGTGCCCTGTGTGGTACAGGGACTGGGTCCAACCCAATTATCTTGTACCTACCTCAGTGCTTAGTACAGTACCTGGCACAGAGTGAGCACTTAAGGAATACCATATTTAAAAAATACAAGTTTTCAAACAATAGTAGGAAATGCCCAAAGGAAAGAAAGTCTAAAAGGCAAAGAAGCCCCCAAAAGCCAGCTATTTATCAAAAAGACAGATCTGCGGGCTCAGGAATGAACAAGACCAGTGCAGGAGAAGGACGGAAAGATTAACTATGATAAACTGGGTAAAACAAATACCCTTGAGAGACCCAATAGGTAAATGAGAAAGCTACAAAAAATAGAAATTAGGCCAGATCATTAAAGGGACCTAAAAAAATCACAATTATTTGGGAATAAAATTAGAGAAATATTTGGATTAAAAATGCAAAAGCATGAGTCATGCATGGCTTAGTAAATAGTGCACAGGCCTGTGAGTCTGAAGGAACTGGGTTCAAATCCCAGCTCTGACACTTGTCTGCTGTGTGACCTTGGGCAAGTCACTTTGCTCCTCTGTCCCTCAGTTACCCCATCTGTAAAATGGGGATTGAGACTGAGAGCCCCATGTGGGACAGGGACTGTGTCCAACCCAATTTGCTTGTATCCACTCCAGTGCTTAGTACAGTGCTTGTCACATGCTTAACAAATACCATTGTTATTATTTTGTTTTCTTTTTTCTCTAAAGGAAAGTTCACAGTTAAAAAGAATATTTATACTTCAAATGGGGGTGCGAGAAGTAAAAAAAGGTGTCCATTAAAGTACTAGGCAGAGAAAGACAGCAGAAAGCAGAGGGAGACGGAAACCGGGGCGTGAGAAAACAGAGATAGATGGAGGTGGAGACACACCTTCATACTCACTGAGACAGACCCTTAACAGTGACTAACTTACCAACGATATAGATGTCCTCAAAGCAAAGTGGACAAGGGCGACTGCAGTAGGAGAAGGGAAAACGCAGGGTGGGGCAGCCATTGCTTGCTGTTCGAATTCTGCAGCTAAAGCCCAGAGGAACTGGTGAAGGCAAGGAATAGAGCAGCCAGTGGTTTCATTAACCCTCTGCCGCTGCTATGGACTCCACACGCAGAATTCCAGCCATTGAGCAGTAGGCAACAGCTGCGCCCAGCTACCAACTGGATTATTTCTCCCGCTGTTGCTCCTCTGCTTTGAAATAGGCTTTACGCTGTCCCAGGACACTGCTGCTGGCTGCCTGAATTCTTCTTCTACGTCGTCATCACCATAATCACCACTATTCACTGAGCTCATATCGAATACAGAGCAATGTATTAGGTACTATACAAGAGGAGTATGAAGAAGTATTTTTCTTCAGGGGGTAGATATAAGTTTATCAGGTTGGACAAAGACAAACACTCTCCGAAAGACAGTGATTCACCCCACCTTCAAAGCCTTATTGAAGGCGCATCTCCAAGAGCCCTTCCCTGACTAAGCCCTCATTTCCTTTTTCCACTCCCTTCTGCATCGCCCTGACTTGTTCCTTCTATTCATCCAGCCCCACAGCACTTATGTCCATATCCATAATTTAGTTATTTATATCAATGTCTGTCTCCCCGTCTAGACTGTAAGATGGGCAGGGAATGTGTCTGCTATATTGTTGTGTTGTACTCTCCCAAGTGCTTAGTGCAGTGCTCTGCACACAATAAGTGCTCAATAAATTACAATCTATTGATTGAGTGACATAGTCTCTGTTCCACAGTCTAAATTGGAGGGAGTAGATTTGGTCCCCATTTTGCAGATGGGGTAACTGAGACACGGAGAAATGAAGCGGCTTGTCCAAGATCACACAGCAGACACGTGGCAGAGGTGGGATTAGAAACCCAGGTCCTCTGACTCTCAGGCCCACGTTCTTTCCACGACACCACGCTGCGGCTTTATAAAAATGGTTCATGACGGCGAGGAGCTTCCAATTTAATTCCTGCTTCCACCAAGACTTCTGGGCTCTGTGTTGAGAATTCTGGCTCATCAGTGACGGTCAGGCAGGGATGCCTGCACCCCGCATTTGTTACGTTTACTTTCGTCTGCCTCACTCACCTTGGTTCTGTCATTATGAGAGAAGCAGTGTGGCTCAGTGGAAAGAGCACGGGCTTGGGAGTCAGAGGTCATGAGTTTGAATCCTGGTTCCGCCACTCATCAGCTGTATGACTGTGGGCAAGTCGCTTAACTTCTCTATGCCTCAGTTACCTCATCTGTAAAATGGGGATGAAGACTGTGAGCCTCACGTGGGGCAACCTGATTACCCTGTATCTATCCCAGCGCTTAGAACAGTGCTCTGCACATAGTAAGCTCTTAACAAATACCAACATTATTATTATTATGTCAGTCCCTGTGAGTGTGTATATTTGTGTGTGTGTACGTGTGTGTGCTGCTGTGACTTTAACAGTTCCCCAGTGGGCAGGCGGGAGTGGGAAGGCCAGTGATTGGTGTTTAGCCCACCCTCCTACGGGAGTTGAGCTTGGTGTCACTTTATATTCTGGGGCATTCTGCACCCAAAAGTTTTGAAAGATCACAAAGTGGAAGATGTGCACTAGTTTGGAGCCAATTTTGTTTAATTTTACAAGTTCATCTTATTTTGTATAAATTATATTTTATTCCTCAATGGAAGGTATGGCTTAGAGCGTGTCTCTCAGCAGACTTAATTTCCACTGAGACAAATTTATTCATTTGATAGCTAGAACCACAGTTCTTGAAAAATGCTGGTTTAATGATTCAAATATCTTTTCACCTTAAAAAAACAACATTTTAGGTTTTTGTTGTGGGTTTTTTTTGTGATTAGTGAACCTCAGGCAAAAATAATCATATAAAATTCAATTTTCAGAGAGTCTATTCAGGAGCAGAATATTGTGCCATGGTTACAGTTTTCATGATCTATCATCTAACCGACTGCAATTAAAAAACAATCTGAAAACAAACTAAACTTCTTCAATCCTTTGCATATTTCTTAGAAAGAAATCGACCTAAGTGATATTAGGAATTAATAGTTCTGTCTACATCAAGCCACATCATAGGTCAAACCAATGTGGAAACATGTCAGTCTGTTAATCCTCTCATCCAGGAATGCTGTCTCGCCAAACTGCTGCTGATCGATAATGACAGTGTGTTATTTTAACCCATATTTTTCATCATCTCTTTCCTGGACATTCGGTACATATCAGTAGAAAGTTGGTCCTTTGGGATTCTTCTCGACATAGATTTGATGATTCATCACCGTGCTGCAGCCTTCCATTATCCTGTAATGTTTTAATATTTTTAAATCAATCAATCACTGGTATTTATTAAGTGCTTACTGTGTGTAGAGCACTGTGTTAAGTGCTTAGAAATGTATAATGGAGTAAACTGCGAGCCCCATGTGGGACAGGGATTGTGTCCCAACCTAATTAGCTTGTGTCTACCCCAGCGCTTAGAACAGTTCTTGACACATAGTACATGCTTAACAAATACAATAATGAAAATAATGATAATAATAGACATGATCCCTGCCCCTAAGGAGCTTACAGTCTATAGGGGAGACAGACGTTGAAATTAATTGCAGATAAGGGAAAGAGTAGAGTATAAGGATATTTACATCCCAGCTCTGCCACTTGCCTGCTGTGTAACCTTGGGCCTCACATCTCTGTGCCTCAGTTCATCCCTGTTCTCCCTCTTACTTACACTGGGAGCCCCATGTGGGACCTGATTATCTCAGTCACCCCGGGCTTAGTACAGTGATTGGCACATAATGCTTAATAAATGGCATTATTATTATTATTATCATCATTATTACAGAGTCAAGTGTATAGACAATGGAGAGGGGAAGGCGAGTAAGAGAAATGAGGGCGCTTAGTCAGGGCAAGCTGCTTAGAGGAGATGTGATTTTTAGGAGGGTTTTGAGGGAGGGGAAAGCGGTGGACTCCCAGCTATGTGGCTTAGTGGAAAGAACACGGGTTTGGGAGTCACAGGAGATGGGTTCCAATCCCAGGTGTGCCGCTTGTCGGCTGTGTGACCTTGGGCAAGCCAATTAACTTCACTGTACCTTAGTTACCTCATCTGTAAAATGGGGATTGACTGTGAGTCCCACGTGGGACAACCTGATTACCTTGTAATAATACTCGTGGTATTTGTTAGGTGCTTACTGTGTGGCAGGCACTGTACTAAACGTTGGGGTGGATACAAAGACATTGGGTTGGACGCAGTCCCTGTCTCTCTTGGGGCTCACGGTCTCAATCCCCATTTTCCAGATAAGGGAACTGAGGCCCAGAGAAGTTAAGCGACTCGCCTAAGTCCATAAAGCAGACGAGTGGCGGAGTCAGAATTAGAACTCATGACCTTCTGACTCCCAGACCCGGGCTGTAGCCACTATGCCATACTATATCTACCCTAGTGTTTAGAACAGTGAGTGCTTGGCACATAGTAAGCGCTTAACAAATACCATAACTATTATTATTATGTAGGGGGAGGGAGTCCCAAGCCAGTGGAAGGATGTGGGCGGCGGAGAGATAGTCGAGCTGGTGGTCCAGAGAGTACGTTGGCATTAGAGGAGCGGAGTATGCAGATTGGAAATCAGGGAGAAAAGGTTGAAGGGAGAGAGCTGATTGAGTGCCTCAAAGCTCATGATAAGGAGTTTCTGTTCAGTGCGAAGGTGGACAGGCAACTGCACCAGAGGAGACCAAAATTCCTCCTATCTCCAACTCAAACGCTGTCCTGTGACTGCGGGATAAACGTCCCCCGCGCCGCAAACCGCGAGAGTGACAGGCCAAACGGGGAATAGGAAGGTGTCCCTCGCCCCCGTGCCAATCCACTGAGGTATGGAGGAGGGCGGAGACTGGATAAACTGAGGCCAGAAGCTGGAACGCACAGGTGATAAATCCCTGCGGCCTCTGACCTTCTGTTTAGCGGCCCGGTTGCGGGGGGGTGGGGTGGGGTCGCCTCTGCCTCCACCCAGTGAGGAGCCGTGGGGTGGATGGGGGAGTGAGGGTCCCCCTGAGTCACGGCTGCGGAACGCAGGAAGCGCTTAGTACGGTGCCCGGCACGTAGGGAGTGCTTAACAAATACTGTAATTAAAGGGATAGCTCCCAAGTGGGAAGCGTTCGTGGCTGATAGCTAGATGCCTCGAAACGTGCGAATGAGGCATAAGTGAATTAATCCCAGATGGGAAGCGTTCGTGGGTGGGGCCTAGCTGTTTCGCCACGCGCCAGTAACACGTAAGTACAGTCCTCCCGAAGGGGAAACTCTAATATCATTAACTAATCATATTCCACCCAAAAGGGGCCCCCCCGAAGGGGAAGTTCAATTCGCCTTGTCCAAAATAATCAAATAATTCAATTTGCCTCGCGGCATAAATTTTGTAAAAAAAACCTAAGCCTTTATCTCTCTTTCAAGCACTTGATATTCACCCCACCCTCAGCCTCACAGCACTTATATACATATCCGTAATTTATTTAAATGTCTGTCTCCCCCTCTAGACTGTAAGGGATTGTGTCTACCAATTCTGTTTTCTTGTATTCTCCTGAGCACCTAGTACAGTGCTCTGCCCAAATACATGTTCAGTAAATACTGATTGAGAGAGATCAGGGCTGGAGATTCACATTTGGGCATCATCTACATAGAGATGGTAGTTGGAGCTCATGAGAGGGTATAGATGCCGAATAGAAGGGGACCCAGAACTGGGCTTTGAGGATTCCCACAGAAGGTAGGAGGCAGAAGAGGAGCCTGCCAAAGAAACTGATCAAAAAGCATCAGATGGTTATTTTCCAGTAACTCATCTTACGGCTTCCTTCTCTATGGGGTCTTCCCCAGGACAGACTTATACCGACAGGAAAAAAAAACCAAAAAGCCCAAGCGAGGATATCGTATGAGATGGGTGAAACCTTTTCGGATTTCATCGTGACCTATTGAAAATAAACATTGCGATTCTCTTTTCCACGACCCTTTTTCTTAATTAAATCAAATTAAATTTCAAAGTAAGTCATTCTCCTCCAAGGCATTTTTAAATGATCTGAGAGTTGTTGAATGAGGCTCACTGTCTCTTTCTCCTGCAGCACTTTTTCTAAAGCTTTATATATCTTTTGAAGAGACAGGGGACGTCACAAAGATTTCCTTCATCTTTACTCATTCAGTCGTGTATTCTAATTGTTGAATTGTCCTTATAGTCTCGCTTTGTGTCAGGTGGAGAGATAGAAGCACTCTCCCTGCTTCCCTTGTATAACATTCTTTCAATCGTATTTATTGAACACTTACTGTATGGAAAACACTGTACTAAGCGATCAGATCCACCACCTTGGTAACACCTTGTAATCATATCTATTCAGGTGAACAGGCTTTGGGGGAGAGATTATCAGCAAAAACTGCCGTGTCTGCCAGTATTCTACAAAGAGCAAGCTCAATGCTCTGTCATCCTCAAGTAAGCAGAGCCCGCTTCCATTTAGAAAAACAAAACAACACCTGATGAGGGTCTCAGCCGAAATAGCCTTTGGCTTGGACAGTTTACTCTCATCTCACACCTCCAGGCAGAGTAGCCGGGGGCAAGAGTCGAACCTAAGGGAATTTTAAACTCTGTACTATAAGCACATCAGACACAGTCCCTGTCCCACAAGGGGGTCACAGTTTAAGTAGGAGGGAGACCAAGTATTGAATCCCCAGTTCTACAGATGGGGAAAGTGAGGCCCAGAGAAGCTAACCGACTGGTCTGCAGTCACATGGCAGGCAAGTGGTGGCACCGGTCAGGGTCGGAACCCGGGTCTCTTTTCACTATGCCATGCTGCTTCCCAAAATAAACTTAAATAAACTCTAAATAATACCTAAGGGCCAAACGAAAATCCAGAAAGAAGCAAGTTTTGTGGCATCGTTTTCTCTGGAAATTGTGAATAATGGGGTGTGCTAGACAACTGTCTGGTTTAGGAACAAGCCTTCCTTGAGCCAGGGAAATGGACTTGATTACTTCCCAAGGTCACTTCCAATTACTCTGAACTCAGGATAGCTGAAATGAATGATTTACACTTCCAATAGCACACTCTAACTTAGATTAGCATGCCCTCATAACTGCTTAATAGAAGGGTAATATATTATCCCAATTTATATGGCTATCTCTATAGAATTTGGTGTGCCCCAGGGTGAGAATATTTAACTCCATACCTCTGTAATCCTTTCTTACATCTGTGGGATCCTGTCCTTATGATACCGAATCAATTAGTGCCTTGTCCTGAGTGGTCTTTTGCCTCTCAAAAAGTATATCCTTTGTGTTCTCGCACCCAGTGTTTTATAATTAATTTCCTTGAAATAACTGTCTATATTTGGCTTCCTTTATTTTACAATAACCTCAATTGACTCTTGATATAATTCACATTGCCCTCTGACTAATTTAGTACTACCTTTCAGTGCATGACCTACTCAGTGGGAGAGCAGGTTCAGAGGGGCTTTTTGTGTTCAGACTATAAATTAATAAAAGTTAACATTTGAATGGGGTAACTGCAGGTAACAAGGCAAAGATAACACAGAATTGTGAACCAGTCATCTAATAAAGTACGTACATTTCAGATCCAAAAAAGCCCTTCAAAGTACAGTTATAGTAAAGTTTAATTCCAATTTGAAATGCATACTTAACTTTAAGTACATCAATTCAATCAGCAAAAGAAAACTGCATTTCAGCCCTAGAGCTTTTAATCAAGAGAGTGTCAGGAAGTGAGTTTAACTGTGACACTTTGGGGGAGATAGTTAGGGAAATAGCATCAATACCTATTTGATTCCAGCCAGCACTTCAAATAGGAATCCCCTCCCACCTGCTCAAGAGAGAACCACTGGAACAGGAGCATAAAATCAGGCACTGAGAGGTAGCAGCCGGGATAAGAATTCACAAATTCATTGCACATACAGTAACATGCCTGAATTCATCTGCATGTCAGATCAACATTCACTGCGCAGAACATTTCAGCCACATTTTTCATACTTCAGTAACAAGACTTTTCAATTTAAAGGAGATGAAAATGAATTGAATCTCTAATTTAAAATAAGTTAAAGTTGGAGTAAAGACCTTATCTGAAGTGGCTTCCCTTCCTCAACTTCCTTCATTGAAGCTGAAAAATGCCAGTAAACTTTCCCCACAATATATCTGAATACTATTAATACTACTACTCCTAATAATTCTGGTATTTAAGTGCTTTCTGTGTGTCAGGCACTATAGTAAGCGCAGGGGTGGATACAAGCAAAACTGGGTTGGACACAGTCCCTGACCCACATGGGGCTCACAATCTCAATCCCTATTTTCAGATGAGGTAACTGAGGCACAGAGAAGTGAAGCTGGTATTCATGCCTACAGAGCCAGGATTGGAACCCAGGTACTCTGGCTCCTAGACCCATTCTCTTTCCACTAGGTCAAGCTGCTTCCCTAACTATGAGAGAGATCTCACCAGTGGTTAGCCAGAAGGTGGTGATTCATAATGGCAACAGAAAATCAGTAGCAGAAATGACATACATTTTCCTTTTAAGATTGGTATTTTGTCTTTTTTGTGAGCATTTGAGAGAAAAGATGAAAAGAATAATAAATGACTACTGATTTATTCAAAATAATACATTTTGATTAAAGTGCATTTGTTGAGTTAATTTGACAGCCCATCTAGAGGAACGGACCTGTAATTCATTCAATCATATTTATTGAGTGCTTACTGTGTGCCAGGCACTGTACTGAGCACTTGGGAGAGTACAGTATAACAACAGACACATTCCTTGCCCACAGACATTAGTAACCGTAATGATGTGTGGTTTCCTTTTTTGCCACCCATCTCTTTCTCTGAACAGTATCAGTAAGCCTGCCTGTCCAGTTATACTTTCAGACAAAGAATAATTCTCAATCAAGTGCACTTATTGAGCACTTGGTATGTGCAGAGCACTGTTTTAAGTGCTTGGGAGAGTACAATATAACAGTGTTAGTAGATATATCCCCTGCCCACAGTGAGATTACAGTCTAGAGAGGTGAGCTTACTCTGCAACAGCTAAGGGAGACAGCATTTTTATTGGTTTCCTTGTTTTATAGCAAATGGCACTTTACATTCTTTCTCCAGTGTATATCTTTTAAGCAAAAAGGTGCAGTCCATATGAGTTGATAGCTCGTAATATATACTGTGAGCTATGATTTGTGAATCGTGTTCTAAGAGGGGCTCTGAATACTTCTTGCCCATTGAGTTTAAGAGTAGAATTCCACCTAACAAGTGTGCAGTATTGCCTTGATGCCGGTATCATTCACTGATCTGGTCCTAAACTTCCTCTAAACACGCCTGGCGCTACCACTTTCTCTACAGTCCAACAAAGACCTTATAGTTATTAATGTTTCGGGTCAATGTCTCTATCCCTACTCAAGTGTGTCGATTTATAAATGGCACCTCTAGACGGTGAACTCATTGTGGGCAGGGAACGTGTCTACTAATTCTGTTGTACTTTCCCAAGCACTTAGTAAAGTGGTCCGCGCACAATAAATATGACTGACTGATTGACTGGATATGCCTCTAAGAACTACCTCTAAGAGAAGAGACCCTAGCATCGATTGTTTCCTCAATTGCCAGTACTGTCAATTGGAGTAGTCTTTTTAGTTTATACTCTTTTTGGTGGATTTGTAATCAGATATGTGTATTTATGAAAGCCATGCCGTAAAGTAAATGTGCCTTGATTTTATAGAGTCTATTAGTGTAGATTCTCCCTGAAGCAATTACCAAGTTAATTATTTGAATATGATCTACCCTTACAGAATGTAGGTTGTAATGACGGGTTTTTGGGGGGTGATGGGTTTGTTTTTTGGGTTTTTTTGTCTAACACTTGTATCTGGTGGTTAAAAGGTAGCAGATTTAGGCAATATATATATAATTAGCCCATTAACTCATAGTAAGAAAATGATGTAAACCACTTTCAGAGCACCTCTAATAAACTGGAAAGACAATGAACAATTAGCTTTTTAAGTTTACTACTTATTCAATAATTTCCCAAATGAGAATAACAAATTATTATATTAATATTTTACTATATATAATATATTATATAATTATTTATTTATTTATAGTATTTATTGAGCGCTTACTATGTGCAGAGCACTGTACTAAGCGCTTGGGATGAACAAGTCGGCAACAGATAGAGACAGTCCCTGCCGTTTGACGGGCTTACAGTCTAATCGGGGGAGACGGACAGACAAGATGTCATCAAGATGCCATGAATAATAAATAATGGTTTCTTTTAAATTAATAATGTCTATTACCCCCCTCTAGACTGTAAGCTCGGCAAGGGCAGGGAATTTGTCTACCAACTCTGTTGTACTCTCCAGTTTTTAGTACAGTGTTCTGCACAAAGTAAGCCCTCAATACATACCACAGATGACGATGAATACTACTATTTGAGGGAAGAATCTATGATTTTATATATGTGTTTAGTATGTAGGAGAAGGATGCTATATTACATTTTAGTTCCTTTCAGTAGTCAATTTGGTATCTCATTAGTGCGTAGCACTAGTGTTAGTGAACCGTTTGTTGAGTAGGGATTGTCTCTTGGATGCCGACTTGTACTTTTCAAGCGTTTAGTACAGTGCTCTGCACACAGTAAGTGCTCAACAAATATGATTGAATGAACTTGAACCAACACTATTTGAATTTCAGTGATGCCTAATTCATCTTGTGTATCAATTGTTTTCTAAAATTTCATATCTCAACTGTAAGGGATGAATATCCCAATTAATGAGACATTACAAATAATATTGCCAAGAGAGTCTTTTCCAATGCCGGACAGCTTGAGTAGTCTCTGAATACTAAGCAAGCCCCCATAAAGTGGATCATCATTAGATCAAAGCAGCTTTTATTTCTACTGTTCAACTTTAGTATCTATGAATATTTAAAGATCAGGGAGCCCCACTGAGAATAGACTTTGATGGGGGGAGCAGAGATAAGAGGTTCAGCTAGAGCATCAGCCAGTGATCTTACCTGATCTGGATAAGTAATTTAATGGGGGAGAAAAGGAAAGAAATTGAGATTTTTGCACTGAACTACGAATATATAGGTAAATTCCAGAATCTCTTGGTGTTTACCTGGAACATTACAGGAGAGTAAAGGTCCACCTCCAACTTCTCCAATTCTTTCATGGCCATCATTTCTTCAAGATAATGTTATACATAAATAAACATTTGGAAAAGCTGAACCCCTCCACTCTTCCCTGTCCTCCCCACAACCTCTGCCTCTCCTGGCACTGCACCTGCCACACACACAAGTTCGCAATCAACAATACACTGTACGGGATAACAAAAAATTATTGAAAGTGCAAAAATACATTTCGCCTCATTAACAGCATTGGGTAAAAATACATCAACTCATAGTCTTGAACTTTACCCTTGGAATTTTTAGGAGTTTTATCTCATACCTCTGGATGAGTGTGCGGGACATTTTTTTTCGATCTCATTTTTGCAAAATCTTTTCTAATTTTTGTCTTATCTGAATTTATGAAACAAGGACTCATTAGTGCTTAATAAAGCACCTAGCATATTCTGGAAACTGAATGAAAATGCTTCCTAACAATCAGATGTGTCATTATCATCTTCTTTCATTTTGTAGATCAGGAGACTGGTGCCATAGTTATAATTGCTTCAGATCCCGGACCACACTGGTCATGAATCAGGTATGATAACAGAGTCTCCCGTGGAGAATAACAGATGAGCTTCATCCCTAACACTTCAGGTCTGAGAGCCTGTATGGAAGAACTGACTATGTGGCTAGTGGTTTGTGCAGCCCTACTTGTAAGCTCACAGTGGGCAGGGAATGTGTCTGATTATTGTTGTATTGTACTCTCCCAAGTGCTTAGTATAGTGTTCTGCACACAGTAAGCACTCAAATACAATTGAGTGAATCAATGAATGAATGAACAGTCTCTGCCAGTCATGTTCTCACCGGGATACAAAGGGCAAAGAATGAGCAGGGTTGCAGGGCCCTGGGAAGTGCCCAAAGCATTTTTCCATGCAGCACCCATTTACAGCTGAAGTGATCAGAGCATAGTGCTGATTCTGAACTGTATGTAGCACTATGCCTTGGTAGCCACTGCAGGCTTCAGTCAGCTGTTTTTCAGGCTACCTTCTGGGTCTGTTTCTCTCTCTGGGGGCCGTAGGTGGGTCTTTGATCATCATCATCATCATCATCATCATCAGTGGTATTTATTGAGCATTTACTGTGTGTGGAGAACTGTACAAAACGCTTGGGAGAGTACAATATAACAAAGTTGGCAGATGCATTCCCTGCCCACAGTGAGCTTACAGTCATTGATCAGAAATCTTCAGCCCTAATGATTGGTATAGACTCAGCAGGCAGAATGGGCACTAGAACCCAGATTTTATGAAGTTGTGTTTTTTTTAATGATATTAAGTACTTACTATGTGCCAGGCACTGTTCTAAGCATTGGGGTAGATACAAGGTAATCTGGTTGGACATAGTCCCTGTTCCACAGTGGGCTCACAGTCTTAGTCCCCATTTTACAGATGAGGTAACTGAGGCACAGAGAAGTTAAATGACTTGCCCAAGGTCACACAGTAGACAAGTGGCAGAGGCAGGTTTAGAACCCAGGTCCTGCTGACTCCCAGGCTCGTGCTCTGTCTGCTAAGCCACACTGCTTCTCTGAATCCCAGAGAAATGCTCTTTCCCCTTGACCAACTGCAATTTTTGAAAATCAGGTGAAGAACCTTAGAGATCCTCTGATTAATTGTCCTTGCATTCACCATTCTCCTCACCTTTATAAAATAACACTGAACTATAGTACTTTAAAGTGTGCTATTTTAAATTGGGATCAACACAGAGAGTATTTTGTGGAAAAACTAAGCTGTATGAATTCCAGGGAAAGGTTTTCATCCAAACTGCTCTTTCTTGAAAAACTTTATCAGCCAGCAGTGGAGTAGATCCTATTAATCAATGGTATTGATGAAGTACTTATTGTATACAGAGCACTGTACACTCAGAGTACCATTTAGCAGAGTTGGTAGACACATTCCCTGGACACAAGGAACTTGTAGTCTAGAGATGAGTTTACAGTCCTGTGTAAAGTACATGTTAGAGAACAAGTAAACAGGGCACATAAAAATGAACTTATCTAAAAATATATTCTTGGGCCTGCTAGAATAGCATCTTTCACTAAAAGTGGCTAGATAAGGTTCTCTCATTCCTAAGAGCCAGGGACAAACTGTAAGGACTGACTCACCCAAAGTAATGACTAGTCACCAACAGCTTGCTTAGGATTTAAGATCAGCTTAGTTTCTTAAACGGTTGCTGCCTCATCACACTGTGTCTGCAAGAGGAAAATTTAATATCTCAATTAGGTTAAAATAGCATGTTGATGTAAGTGTGGAAAAAATGGTCATGCAAATTCCACTGATTTCCATCTAAACAACACAGATTCGTCCTTGGGAAAAAAAAATCAACTTTTCATTAGGAAGAACCTTTTGACTGTTAGGATAAAAAAAAACACTAATACACTACCAAGGTTGTGAAGTCCTCATTCTTGAAATCTTTAAGAAAGCAAGAGGGAGAGTGTAGTGGCAGCTTAATATTAATCTCCAGACCAAACTATCAATAAATCAATCAGTGGTATCTATTGAGCACTTTCTATATGCAGAGCACTGTACAAAGGAGTTGGACTGGAGCAAGGGAGGTGAGATGGGAGAAGACTGGGATGGGCTGATAATAATGATGGCATTTGTTAAGCGCTTACTATCACTGTTCTGATTGGGGGGGGGCGGGATTGCAGAGTCATGGTGGGGTCGGTGAAGTAAACGACAGCAATAATAGTTCAATAAAGGAGAGCTATAACAACTTAATCTGGTGATACCAGAGGAGATGGTTGGGCTCTTGGGCTGTTGAGTGTGAAAAGGCCAGTGACTAGGGGAGCCCTGGGGCTATAGCTGAATTGTCCCTGGGGCATGTTCAAATGGGAGTAAGGCTCGGTGATTACTTCACTACTTCACGGACATCTCAGCTGTGTGAAGGTTCAGGGGGATACCCTATCACTCAAACTACTACTATTAATGATAATGTTGGCATTCGTTAAGCGCTTACTATGTGCCAAGCACTGTTCTAAGTTCTGGGATAGATACAAGGTCATCAGGTTGTCCCACATGGGGCTCACAGTCTTCATCCCCATTTTACAGATGAGGGAACTGAGGCACAAAGAAGTAAAGTGACTTGTCCAAGGTCACACAGCTGATAAGTGGCAGAGTGGGATTAGAACCCATAACCTTCTGACTCCCAGGCCTGGGCTCTAGCCACTGTGTGCATTCCTTTAATGCACACAGAGAAGCTGCTTCTCTTTAATGCAGAGAAGCAGCGTGGCTCAGTGGAAAGAGCCCGGGCTTTGGAGTCAGAGGTCATGAATTCGAATCCTGGCTCTGCCACTTGTCTGCTGTGTGACCTTGGGCAAGTCACTTCACTTCTCTGGGCCTCAGTTCCCTCATCTGGAAAATGGGGATGAAGACTGTGAGCCCCACTTGGGACAACCTGATTCCCCTGTGTCTACCCCAGCGCTTAGAACAGTGCTCTGCACATAGTAAGCGCTTAACAAATACCAACATTATTATTATTAAATTTTTGCCCCAGAAGAACAGCAAATATTAATATTAATATTTGACTAGTTTTGCCAAGAAAAATTTTCCTGTCTTTCAAAATTAGAGCAATAAATAAATTATGACAGTGCCTAGACTTTTACACCTCAGCTTCTTCCTAACCAGACTGAATATCTTCATCTCTGGTGAAAATATTGATTTAATGATTGACTGTCACTCCAATTCCTTAGTACAGTGTCTGGCACATAGTAAACGCTTAACTCATACCATTTAAAAAAATCCTATAGAAAAAGTTATGGAAATCAAACCTGGCGACAGATACCGGCCCCATGATTTAAATTTCCCTCCCAAGTTTTGAAAGATAAACTCATTATTGTGCTTCCTGGTGGTATTAGCTTGTGGATTTTGCTTTTGTAGGCCATTCCTCTAGAACATAGGCTTGTTGTGATATTAACTACCCTTTCTCTTAAATCATTTTTACCTTTTCCTTGGTTTATTGGCAAGTAAACAAAGCAGAACTCTCTTAATTATGCTTAAAGGAAGCCCAATGAATCTCACCTAGGATAGGAAGGAATATCAATGAAGAGCTTGTACAGCACTAGAGAAGAGCTCACCATAGCATCCCTCCCTTCTGTCACCTATGCACTGGGGCTCCTGTATCTCTGAAGCGATTTGTAACTCACCCTCCCGCAAAACACTTATTTACACATATCCGTATGGTCTGCTGCTTCCCTCTCTGAAATTGGTTTTAGTGTATGTCTCCTCAACTAGATTTCAAGGCAGAGATTAAACATGAGGATTTATGCTCCGCTTCTTCTGCCCTTTCTCTTTCAGTCTCACTGGAGTATTGTCTCACCATGTATCTGGTCAGCTCACCCCAAAAGATGCTGGAACTATGCTAGAGGTTTTGGGGCTGAAGCATGCCAAGCCAGGATACAAATTAAGCATTGAGATAGTCTAGAAAAAGTGTGAGTCACTTGGAATAAAGTATCCTGATGCATGGACTCCTTACTATTGACTTAGTGGATAGAGCAGGAGCCTGGGAGGCAGAAGGAACCTGGGTTCTAATCCTGAATTTGCCAATTTGCCACTTGTCTGCTGTGTGACCTTGGGCAAATCACTTAAATTCTCTGTGACTCAGCTACCTCATCTGTAAAATAGGGCTCACAATCTTAATCCCCATGTGGGACAAGGACTGTGTCCAACCCAATTACATTACATTACATTTTATCCACCTCAGTGCTTAGTACAGTGCCTGGCACATAAGTGCTTAACAAATGCCATGATTATTCTTATTATTGCACTCTTCCAAGCCAAATCAAAACACAAATGTAAACCAGCATTCTTCTCTATTAAATTTTAGTGGGACCCGAGTCCTACTGACAATATGTGAAAATTCACTAAGGGATTCACACAGAGGTTGTCCTAACTTCTCCCACCTGCCTATTTTCTCATGAACCCCCCATTCTGTCAACAAGTTGTCCCCTCTCTTAGTCTGATTCTTTCCATTTTCTCATTTTAAATGATTTATCCCAGTCTTTATCCTTTACCTGCTTCTTTTCCATTTATTGAAAGATGTATAAATGTGTTTATGTAAATCAGTGTAGATTAATGTGTGTGTGTGCTTACATGTAGTTATGACTCTTGGTGTGTGAGTAAATTTGTGTATGTGTGTATGTGTGGTCGGAGGTGTTGCAAGGGTGGATAGAGTAGATTTTAGTTTTTTCTTTTAAAGGCCTGATTCCATTCATCCAATGTCAGATATTTGGCATCGTTACGACTGGGGTTGGGAAGTGCTGCACAACCTTGAGTGTGTCTGGGCTAGAAGCAAAACTCAGCTATTTGTTTCCAGGCCTTGTATTATTGTATAATTCATTTAAATTAAACTTGATTTTGAGACTACATTGAAGTTCACCTTGTTCCTTTCATTTACTTTTGCTCACCTCCCTCTTCCTTCCTCCACCCACTTTTCTGTCCTTCGCTCCCTGTAGCCTTTTCATTCCAGCTTCTCCAGCTGCTTCTCCACGTCTGGCCCCTCTCTGTTTCAAATTACCTGCCTTTCCATTGCCCCCTGCCCCCATATGTCTCCTTTTCCACGCCTCACCTCTCCACTCAAAAAGGAAAAGGAATATTGAAGAAAAACAATCAATCACTGACATTTATTGAGCGTTTATTGTGTGCAAGAGCATGGTACTAAGCTCTTGGGAGAGATCTTTTCAAATGTTTTGCCCCTCAAATGGTATATGTGTACTACCTCTCCCCACGAGTCACTTGAAGTCATATGTTGCCTATTTCCTGTTATCTTTAACTGGTGAACCCTTCGAGAAAGGAGCTGAAGTGTTTTGTTTTTCTTTTTCTGGTTGTACACTGATCTTGGCACATTGGAATATAATGAAAGTATGAAGGTCTCTCTTTTTAATTATCCACTTGTGAAAGGGATTAAAAATTGCCCATATTAATTCACATACAAGGTTTGTTCATCCAAAGATATCTTTCTCTTAGGAGATCAGTTGTCCTCAAATATGACAGAAACCCAGGAATTTTCCATTTTAAAAAAGAGCACGAAGCTCTATTCATCATTTTAATTGTACTGAAGTAATTTCTCCATTAAAATTGCCCAGATCTATTGGGAAATGTGAGCTACTGAGCTCCTTTGAACTACTTGGTCTTCTGAGGAACAGAAAGTATAATTTATCTCCACCATTAGATACACCCCACAAAGTATAAATTTACATTAACTCCCTGTTCTTTGCCCAGATTGTAACATATTAGGTGACTTGTTCATTTATTGATCGAAAGTTCTCCTGGAAGTCTAAGATGTCAGAAGCTATAATAGTGCTGTTTCTTCATGTACATTTTGTTGTGGTCTATCGATCAGTGTCACGAGAAAATCAGGCAGCTGTCATAAGGGCACATAAAACATCCTTACAACACCCTCGCAACAGGAAGGAAGGATCCCTCCCCCCAGGTAAGGGCACAGTACCACTACAGCAAAGTTGTAATGATTCACCGAGGCAGGAAATCTCTGCCAAAAGGAAAAGCCGTGCTTGTTTGAGATGGAGGTTTTTCTTTGTTACAGCAGCCTGTTGGCCACTGTAAGAATCAGCTTGGCTTTCTGGGAAAGAGCGTGGGCATGGGAGTCAGAAACCCTGGGTTCAAATACTGGCTCTGTCAATTGCTTGCTCTGTGACTTTAAGCAAGTCACTTAACTTTTCTGTGGCTCAGTTTCCTCATCTGTCAAATGGGGATTCAATACCTGTTCTTTCTCCTTCTTGGACTGTGAGTCCCGATAGGGACAGGGTCTGTGTCCAACCTGATTAACTTGTATCTACCCTAGTGCTTATAACAGTGTTTGACACATAGTAACTGCTGAATAAATGCCAATATTATTAAATGATCCAGCAGGGTCCTCTCAGGAGTGGAGAATACCAGGAGTGAAATATAAGCCTTACATCTAGCTTCTGAATGCAATTAGTGCCATCTGGCATGCCAAGGACAGTATTACAAATAAATGGTAGTGGCTGTCCTCCAGACTGTAAGCTTGTTGTGGGCAGGGAACATATCCACCAACTCTGTTATATTGTCCTCTCCCAAGCACTTAGTACACTTCTCTGCACACAGTAAGCACTCAATAAATATAAACTGAAATGGTGGTACCATATATGTTCGGTGATTCTTAATACCTGCAAAGGCTCAATGTATGGAACTTGAAACACATTTTAGAACATGAGGATTTGTAGCTCATGTAAATATATATTTACAGTGAAATAACATTTATATTAATTGAACACTTTCTTTTATCTGTCAAATGTGGTCAATTAAAATGATATTTTCTAGGTATAGGATATATTTTCCCTTTTAAATTCAATAAAAATGGCACTTTGGTAAGATGAGAGACCAAAGAGGAAGATTCTTCTCCCAGGAAAGGATAACACTTTAGCATAGTCTATAGGGCTTTTGTTAAGAAAGTATAAACAACATCTGTTTTCAAATTAGAATACATTTGTGGACCATTTTTATTTCACATGACTAAGAAGCGATAAGAATTTTTCTAAGTGAAATTAAATTAGCTTCCCCAGAGAGGCTATTTCAGATAAAAACTGTAATCAAGAGATACTTCCAACTTATTCTAGAATAATTTTACTTTTCTAGGCTGTAATTTGCAGAATCTAATTCTAACCTTGATCATAGGTAGATGTTAAATGGGTGCATTCTTGCATGTAAGAAGTAATTTGGTACACAGTGAGCTGATGCAATGTTATGAAAGAACTGCAATTCCCCTGGAAAATGTTCTAACATAAACCAGGCTCTATTGGTGCCTAGGTTTTTCCTATTTTCCTTGGCAATAAGTCAGTAATAATACCTAGATGACATTTACTTACCAATAGTTGAAATTGCCCCTCATTTTACAAATGGTGAACCTTGGGCTCCCAGAGTATAATTTTCTGCTTTTACCTGTTGAACAGGCAGAATGGAAATTAAATCCCAGGATTCTTACTCTACAGTGCCATGCCCTAATCACAACAAGCCTATGCTTGTTCATTCCAGATGCACGGTACAGTGAAAATTAATGAATGTATATATTCACTGTATATATATACAGAACTAGATTCCCCAATGGGCATACACACACATATATATACACATTGCAGAATCTTATTCTAACCTTGATTGCTCATATATATGTATTCTGGGAACCATCCTCAATTTCTTAAAAATTTCTCCCCTCTGGTTTATTTTTTGCTTCCAAGAAAAAAAATTAATTTATATAACAAAAATTAACTATTTACAATGACCTCATAATAAAATATTTACATTAAAATGTTTTTACCATTACCATTGAATTCCCTCCTCTCTCCAAGATCATTGTGCTTTCATAATTTCATGTCTACTTTCATACTTTCCTATTAAATCCCCTTCATTTCACTTCCAGAAAGTAATTAAGTTTGTTCTGATAGCGAATTTTTATATGTAGGATTCTGTAACTTAAGTAATAATGATGTAGGCCCCAAATTACCCCTAAAATTCATTTCCTCCACTCCTGCACCCATAAATTTAGGTATCGGGCCAACCTCTGCCATTTCAAATTTACTCTGGGGCTATTAATAGTAATGATAATAGTAATAATGTATTTATTAAACACTATATGTCAAGCACTGTTTTCTAAGTGCTGGGATGGATACAAGATATTCAGATTGGACACGGTCCCTGTCCCATATAGGGCTCAGTCTATTATTCAGCTCTTTCATCTAAACAAACACTCCTCAATTCTACCTTCTCACTGCCGTGCCTGCAAATACTCCAATTACTGCAAAGCTTTCATTCAATCTGTCAATCAGTGGTATTTATTGAGCACTTACTGTGTGCAGAGCATTGTACTAAGCACTTGGGAACATATGATACAAGAGAGTTGGTAGACACGATCCTTGCCCATAAGGAAATCAAGCCTACCTCTATGCCCACCTCCTTAATCCATGATTAATTAATTAATGATCTCACCAACTGTTTTGTTGGTTAAATAGATACCATCATATGTGAACTTTTCAAAACCCCCATTGCTCTGCTCACCAATTTTTCTCCTCCTTTCTGGATGCATTTAAGGAGGAAGTCTCCTGCCCTTAAAAAGTCTACACCTTCTACCTTCACCACTGACCCCAACCCCTCTCAACTCTTAAGCACACTTTCTCCTGCTCTCTTCCCCTCCTTTACTATTTGCAACCACTCGCTCCCTTTCCCCACTGCCATCAAACAAGTCTCCCCTGTATTGGCTTTAAAGCACTCAATCACCTTGCCCCCTCCCACCTCATCTCGCTACTCTACTACTACAACCCAGCCTGCAAACTTTGCTCCTCTAATGCCAACCTTCTCACTGGGCCTCGGTCTCGCCTATCTTGTCGCCAACCCTTCGCCTACCTCCTGCCTCTGGCCTGGAACGCCCTCCCTCCTCAAATCCAACAGACAGTTACTCTCACCCACTTCAAAGCCTTATTGAAGGCACATCTCCTCCAAGAGGTCTTCCCTGACTAAGCCCTCTCTTTCCTCTTCTCCCACTCCCTTCTGTGTCATCCTGACTTGCTCCCTTTGTCTTCCTCTCTCCCAGCCCCACAGCACTTATGTACATATCTGTAGTTTATTTATATTAATGTCTGTCTCCCATAAATAAATCCATAGAGACAAATCTAAAGAGGACACACAAAACACTTGACTAAATTCGTTGTGGGCAGGGAATGTCTCTGATTATTGTTGTATGGTAGTTTCCCAAGCACTTAGTACAGTGCTCTGCACACAGTAAGCGCTCAATAAATATGATTGAATGAGTGAATGAAAAAAGCATTCTCATGCCTGCCTCTAGCTATTGCCCCATCGCTCTGATCCCATTCCTGCTCAAACTCCTATAACAGGCCTAAGTCAGCAGTGAAACAAACTAAGTGCTTACAAGTAGTGAGCATTGTTCTAAGGAATGGGGTAGATACAAATTGGACACAAGCGTACCTCTCTCCAAATGCAGTTTGTTTTCAACTTTCTTGCCTCCAACCTCTTACTCACACTCTTCCCCTAAACTAGAACTCCCTCACACCATATTCCTGCCTATCTTCAAAGCCCTCCTAAAATCCAACCTCCTGCGAGAAACATGCAGCATCCCAAGGTGTGTCAGCCCAGCAACCTCAGCACTTATGATCATAGGAATATTCAATTGAACATTCAGTTATTCATTCTGTTACTTCCTCTTGACCCAGCTGCTCGTCTACCATTTTAAGAGTTGTTCTTCCTTGTATTCTGTCTGTGTCAATAATTTTTAATCTCTCACCCTCAATGGGCTCTCAGTGCTTTATCGGCAAAGGATGTTTGTTTTGCTTCTGGTTTATTCACTCAACCTTTTAGTATAATGGTCTCCAATCAGTAAGTGCTCAGCAGGTGATTTATTGGGCCGGGAACCTGTCTACCAACTCTATTACATTTTACTCTCCCAAGCACTTAATGCAATGTTCAGCACACAGTAAGCCACTCAATAAATATTTAGGCTCTGACCCCCAGATGGGACAAGGACTCGTATCTCTATGAGTCTCTATGGATTTAGAACAGAACTAAAAAAGACAGAACTTGGAAATCCATTTCCAAATGTATCAATATACAAAGCAAGCATTAGTAGTTGAACATACCAGACTGAGAGGTAAAGTGAGCTTTTGCAGTGTACTCTTACTATTTTTTTAAATTAATGAGCATACTGTGGGTGGAACGCAATCGCTTGTTTGTTCAGGGAGAAAGGGAAAAAGGATGCATGCTTCACATGTCCCACCCACCAGATTTAGTTGGCTGTGAACATTGCTTCAGGGCTGGTGCATTGATTACATCCCAGGACCTCTTTGTCAGTAATCTTCATTTGATAGAAACAATAATAACTATGTGTTAAGTGCTTATTATTTGCCAAGCACTGTACTAGCACTGAGATAGTTATGAGATAATTGGGTCCCAACATGGGGCTCACCGTCCAAGTAGGAGGGACAACAGGTATTGAACCTGATTGATTGAATCCTCATTTTGCAGATGAGGGAACTGAGGCACAGAGCTGTTACTTTCCCAAGGTCACACAGCAGGTTGAGTATGGTTCATAAATACAGATAATAAAAATGCTTTAGGATCTGGATGTATCTTCTGCACACATTAGGTGCTCAAGAAATGTTGCTGCTGCTGCTGATGATTGTTGAGGTCGGTCAGTCAGTCAATCGTATTTAAGCTCATTGTGGGCAGGGAATGTGTCTGTTTATTGTTGTACTCTCCCAATTGCTTAGTGTAGTGTTCTGCACACAGTAAGTGCTCAGTAAATACAATTGAATGACTATTGAGCACTTACCGTGTGCAGAGCACTGTAGTGAGCACTTGGGAGAATACAATACAACAAACATTCCCTGCCCACAGTGAGCTTACAGTCTAGAAGAGGAGACAGACATCCAGATGCCTTAATGATGCAGAGCAACTATGAGTCGAAAAGCTTTCCTAATGCCTCTCTACCTAGCTCTTGTAGGAAGCCACACATTAGTGTGTGAAAGAGAGATGTGCAACTGATAGAAGGCATAATGAACAAAGTTGATGTCACACGAAGAAAAGATTTTCAGTCTAAATTCTTCCGTCACACCCACGCACACATAGATAGTGATTTACTGTCAGTGGTGGCATCTTCGATTATGAAGGTCAGTGATCCAAGTATATGGCGGTGCTTGAAAACTGAAAGCCATAGACTCTCTGTATTATAGGCAAAGCATAAGACATTTTGAAGAGATAGTAACTTTTAATGATAGAAGGCGCAGCTATGATAGAAGAATCCTAATGCACACTTAAAACACTGCACAATACAATTATCCAAATATGAACAACACAGATATATTAGTTTAGGAGTTGATCCCTTGGATGTATATTCTGTTTTTTTAAAAAAAAGTAAAGTAAAAAAAGACCTATTCCCTATTTTATTAGGTGAAATTTTGATTTTTGATGAAAACCAAGGGAAGGGCTCAAGGAAAAGGGGAAGAAAGAAAAATTACCAGAAAGGAAATGAAGGAACAACATTTATTCCCTCAAAGGTATGTCTCAAATCATTTAAATTTCCAATTTTTAAAATCCCTTATTTATGTTCTCTTAAAAATATATTCAGTTTCCACAATTCTTGCACTAACAGTTATTGAAGTTTTCTTTCTCATCTAGTTTCATTATGAGGGCGTCAGTGTTATTTTGGTGGCACATCCATCTCCTTTTACTATTTTGAATGTTTTAAATAGATGCTTTTGAATATCTGGGAGAGGATTAAAGCACTTTCAGATGTAGTTCAAAATTGCATATGCTTTTTTCTTGGATATTAGCTATCTGAAACAAAATGTCAGTTGCTAATTTCACTCAATGGCAAATTAAATATTGACAATCTCTTCAGGAATTGTACTTTCCAATATCACCCTGACAAGCCGTCATTTAGTATCAAATGGTATTTGATAACACTTACTATGTGCCAGGCACTGTACTAAGCTCTGGGATCGACAAGCTAGTCAGGTTGGCCACAGTCTATGTCCAACAGGGGCTCACTGTCTTAATCCCCATTTTACAGATCAGGGAACTGAGGCACAGAGAAGTTAAATGACTTGCCCAAGGTCACACAGCACACAAGTGCTGGAGCTGGGATTAGAACCCAGGTCCTTTTGATTCCCAGGCCTGTGCTCTATCCATTAGACTACCCTGATTCCCTTTTCAATGTGTTGCACCTGTGTCCTCCTATGCACTTTTGCAGTCATTGTCTCAGTGGGAATAAGAATGGCAGGGATGAGAGATTATGTGCGACACTGCACTATAAGCAACTCCTAAGCACAGGTTCTAATTTCCCAAGTATTTGTGATTGGACTGAGGCTAATCTAATCATTGTTCTCTTCTGCCCATGCATTTAACTCCACCAGGCCTGAGGAGGCCCTGATCTCCCGAACTGATCATTTTTGCTTTTTCCTTTAACAATCTACCTTTCTTTCATTAAGTATATTCACTCAACATAACATAAATACATTTCATTTAGGGAAATAAGGAAAGAAAACATTTTCTACCATCTAGCTCAATTCTTTTAGCTTATGAAATATGGATAATCAAAATATGTTCTCTTCTATACTTCCCTTTTTCTCTCTCGCTGTCTTCCTTTCTACCTCTCTCCTGGACTCCATTCCTTTCTCATGGCATATTATTGCTTAAAGGACAGTGTTAACCCAGAGATGTTTCTGTTACTGAGTCTAGTTTAAGTTGACAATTACTTTTGCTGCTTTAGGGGGAGGTTGTCATTTGCCATTATGTGTTCCACTTACATGGATTAGGGGACACGACTGTGGTTAATACAATCCAAAATTGACACATTAATGAGCTGTTTTTATCATCTAGATTGTGAGCTCCTTGAGGGCAGGGAATGGGTCTACCAACTCTGTTATATTGTACTCTCCCAAGCATTTAGTACAGTGCTAAGTACACAGTAAATGCTCAATAAATATGATTGATCCATTTTACTGGGGAAGCATGTGAGTTACGATAACTGATTTAAAAGGACTTTTCAACCAGCCTTTCAAACCGGCAAACCTATAGGGAGGGAGAACTAAAGTAGATCATGGTTTATTTATTCCCTTTAGGTCATAAAGGATTAGTCAAGTCAAGAAATCAATACCAAATGCCTGATAACTAATTATCTAATTGAACCAATTGAATGGAAAGATGAAAACAGATTTTTCAATTGTGGGAACTGATGATATTTGGGAGCTTTTTGCTAAAGTTTATTGTAGGGGAGCGAAGTTCTATACATCTAGTTAACTTTTTAGGAAATATTTAGGCTTCCTTTATCAACTTCTTGCACTGCTGTAATTACCTTCAATACTATTTATTCATAGAAATTCCAAACTCACTTGATTAAGCCTGCTTCCAAATTTTTGAGATGTCAGGATAATTTTATTTCTATGTGTCACAAAAAAAATTCACTTTCCTGCCAGTTCTTCCTCCCTCCCACCTCTGCCTCCCCCTTCCCCCACACCTTATTGAAGGTGGGATGTGGCTGATGCAATAATAAATCCCACAGTGTCAATCACTGCATCAGCAAATTGCCTTTACCAAAGTTATGTTACGGGCAAGAATGCAAATGGAAAAAGCTCAGATCTTTCTCAATTGATGAATTCTTGTACCTAGAAGTAGTGAATTTAATTTGTAATATTATATGGGTGAAAATGTTATTTGGATTCCATTTACTACAGATGAAATTGAGTTCGGAACATTAGATTCAGCTTTCATCATCATCAATATTTACAGAACACCTATTCTATGCAGAGTACTCTAGTATGTGATTGGGAATGTATAATGAAAGTAGAAGACACACTCCCTGCCATCAAGGAACTTACAATCTAATGGGAGAGATAGGTGGATGCCATTTATAATAATGGGAAAGAAGGGGAAAGCATACATAGAGCTCATAACAATAAATTATATAATTATTTATATTAATGTCTGTCTCCCCCTCTAGACTGTAAGCTCATTGTGGGCAGGGTATCTCCTGACTCTGTTGTACTGTACTCTCCCAAGTGCTTAGTACAGTCCTCTGCACAAAGTAAACACTCAAATACCAATGATTGGAAAAAAATAGTCAGGATAAATGATTAAATAGGTGGAATAAATGATCCGATTAACACATGGGAGGTAAGGGTGACTGATGGGTAATTAGGGATGTGGGGATTTTCACAAGTGGTTGTTTTACTCAGGTGGGCTTTAATGTCCTCTCACCTAACTGCCTGAATGTTTCTCTTTTTTTGGAAACTAAAAGGTGAGAATTTCATTTTACATTTTACATAGGTGCCACCTCTCCTCACACCCTCAGAATTGAGACTGCATTTTGGGCTGGGCAGATAACTAGATCCCACCACTGCTGACTGCATTCTTCTACTGCTTTGGCTCCCATCTAATAGAACATAGCAGCAAAACCTCTTATTCATTCAATCATATCTATTGAGCACTTACTGTGTGCAGAGCACTGTACTAAGTGCTTGGGTGAATATACTACAACAATAGTCACATTCCCTGCCCACAACGGTCTTATATACATATCCATCTGTAAATCATTTTAGTGTTTGTCTCCCCGACTAGACTGTAAGCTCACTGTGGGCAGGGAATGTCTACCAATTTGTTTGCATATTTTTTCTGATATTTGTTAACCATTCACTATGTGCCAGGTACTGTACTAAGTGCTGGAGTAGATACAAGCTAATCAGGTTGGATACAGTCCCTGTCCCACATTGGGCTCACAGTCTTAATCCCCATTTTTTTTTTTTTACAGATGAGGGAATTGAGGCACAGAGAAGTGAAATGACTTTTCCAAGGTCCCAAAGCAGCCAAGTGGCTGAGCCAGGAGTAGAACCCAGGTCCTTCTGAGTCCCAGGCCCATTCTCTGTCCACTAGGTCTTGCTGCTTCTCAATACTTGGGTATTGTACTCTCCCAAGTGCTTTGTGCAGTGCTCTCCACACAGTAAACACTCAGTAAATACCATTCATTGATTGATTGAGTGCCCAGACTGAAGAAAAACTTCACCAAATAAATGCCACTGGACCAAGTACTCCCTCCCTCCAGGATAATCCCATATTGTCTCTAATTGAATGTTTTAGCATTAAAGCAAGGATCCGATCCCACCCCTCAATACCACACTGAAATTAGCCAAAAAATTTATTTTCTAGTGGTCTTTGTTTTATGAAGCTTTCACCTTGTTTAGAAAGAGACCTGTCTTTTTCACTGATTCAGTAGGCCTTTTCATTCATCACTGTAAAAAAGAATAGTTGAACCATTACACTATCAGGAATAAATCAGTCATATCATTCAGTGACTAAAATGCTCACCTTTTCTATCAGTGTTTAAGATACCAATCAGGAAATCAATATCATGAGTTTCAGAATCTTGTATTCACATATATATTTGGGGGAGGCATCATTTTCTCTCCTGGTCTGGGCATCTCATTTCTTGAAAGATGTAGACAAACTGGAAAGTGCTCCAAGAAAAGCAACATAAATGATGACAAGGTTGACGGGCTTGATTTATGAAGGACGATTAAATGGGGTATGTATGTACAAGCTGTCTAAATGATAGCTAACAGAGAGGCAGGTAAGATGGCTATAGATATCTCTTGCTCACAAAACCAGATTAATGCTGTGAAGGACCGAGCTTTGAAGATTAAGAATCTAAAACAAGGTGATGGGATTACACACAGGATGAGTAGGCTAAATTGAATTAACATTTTATTCATATCATAACTGACACCGATTAGATAAAAATATTCTATAAGGATCTGGACTCATCATAGGAGTACAAATGAAATTTTAGAGAAAACAATTAGACTAATAGAGCACTGTACAAAGCACAGCCTCAGACTCAGAATCCACTCCGCTGCCTCTAGACAGAGCCACATTCAGTCCACCTCAGAAAGATTGCTGTTCATATCCTTTTCTTTAAAAGGTCCAGATCATTTTCACAGTATCCTTCGTAGCATATGCCAGGATCATCAGACTCTTAACAATTATGAAGTTCTTGCCACTGTGTAAAATAAATGACTTGTACTGCAGGTTAAGTCTGTTCTGTCTTCTGTCCTTGGTGGAAAGAAACTACTCACTGAAGTTCACATTAACTTTTCAGATCCTTAAAGAGTTCAATTAAGTTCCATTGTCAGTCCATCTGTCCCTCCCCCCCAACCCCACCCCAAGCAGCCCCTTTTTTAGGCTTCCTTCCTCTAAGCTAAAAACATTTCTTTACACATCCTCATAAGGCTTACTTCCTGGCCCTTGAATCAAATGTGATCCCTCCCTTGCAGTTTCAGAGATCAAGGAGAGAGAAGGTGAGTCTTCCTCCAACTTACTCATATAGTCTCTGAACCCAGGCTGCACCTAGAGAATTACTCAGCCAACCCTGAAAGCCCAGGTTTGTTTCCAATAATAGTAATTGGGGTATTTAAGTGCTTACTATGGGCCAGGCACTATTTTAAGCACTGGGGTGGATACAAGCAAATCTGGGTGGACACAGTCCCTGTCCTATGCGGGGTTCACAGCCTCACTCCCCATTTGACAGATGAGGTAACTGAGGCACAGTGAAGTGATTTGCCCAAGGTCACACAACAGACACTTGGCAGATTGAATGAATGAACTGCCCCTGATCCCCTGACTTTGGGCCTGCACTTGCACCCCCACCGCTCTGTGGCAATGCTTTTTCCAATATGGCACTCTGAGGCCATACTGACTGAAGGGAGCTCTGCCTTGATTACTGTATCAGCTGACTTCCCTGCCTCCTATCTCTCCTCACTCCAGTCCATACTTCACTCTGCTGCCAGGATCATTTTTCTACAAAAACGTTCAGGCCATGTTTCCCCACTCCTCAAGATCCTCCAGTGATACCCATCCACCCCCGCAACAAAGAGAAACTCCTTAACACCGGCTTTAAAGGACTCAATCACTTTACTCCCTCCTACCTCATCTCACTACTCTCCTTCTACAACTTAGCCTACACACTTCATTCCTCTAATGCTAACCTACTCACTGTGCCTCAGTCTCATCTAGCTCACCGCCAACCTCTCGCACACATCATGCCTCTGGCCTGGAACGTCTTCCCTCTTCGTAGCCAACAGACAATTACTCTTCTCACCTTCAAATCCTTATTGAAGTCACATCTCCTCCAAGAAGCCTTCCCTAACTGAGCCCTTTCATCCTTTTCTTCTTCTCCCTTCTCCATCACCTTGACTTGCTCCCTTTATTCATCCCCCATCCCAGCCCCACAGCACTTATGTACATATCTGTGATTTATTTATGTTAATGTCTGTCTTCCCCATGAGACTGTAAGCTCGTTGTGGGCAGGGAATGTAGCTATTATATTGTACTCTTCCAAGCGCTTAGTACAGTACTCTGCACAAAGAAAGTACTTAATAAATACGATTAACTGACTGGCTGGATGACTGCCTAAAGCTCAGTATCTGACTGAGCACATCCCGGCAGCAGCTCCGTGGCCAAGCTATAAACCCCTGTTGCTTCCCAGAAGAGTGATACTGTGGTGCATCATCGGAGGTCAGGTTGTACTTCTGTGTATCAGTTTGAGGGGTAATTAACTTCAGTGCAAAACATGGATGGCAAAATGGGAGCAGTATCATGAGGTACAAAAGCATTGTTAACTCAGGTTCCTGAGTGAGTGAAAAATAGGAATCATTCACTAGTCTATCGTTTTGGATTTTTTTTTTTTCATTTTCTGAACTGAATTCTTGCTGGGGGATAAAAAAAGAGAAATAACTGTGCACTTTATACAACACTAGGGACAGCTTTGGTGTACCTGCTCCAAATTTTCATTTTCTTAGCCATTCAAAGGGTCACTGCTATCGGGTGACCTGAGTAAGTTGACTTTCAATATTCATCTTCCCCACTAGACTGCAACCTCCTTGTGGGCAAGGAACATGATTACCAACTCTATAGTATCATACTCTCCCAAGCACTTTGCGCAGTACCTTGCACACAGTAAGCACTTAATCAACACCATTGACTGATTGATATCAGCTTCTAAAATATGCAAATAATGTGTGAGTAAATTTACCACAAGCGTAAATGAAACTCCCCAGAAATAAGAGTTGCATAGCTTGTCAATTATTCATTCATTTGTTCATTCAATCATATTTATTGAGCACTTACTGTGTGCAGAGCACTGTACTAAGTGCTTGGAAAGTACAATTTGGTGACAAATAGAGACAATCTCTGCCCAACGGGCTCGCAGTCTAGAAATTGTTCATAGATCCTAATGGCTGCAGGCCGTATTTTATAAAGTCATTATGGCACTTCCTACTTAACTGAATAGACTTCATCAGACAAATGATTGGCAGGAAATCTCCAATGTAAATCATTGAGAGAAGGTGATTAATAATAAAAAAATATAAAACCCGTTTTAAAACAACACCAAAAGAAACACTGTTGAGATGTGTACCACAGACAAGGGTAAGGTAGAAGGCAGCTGCTGATTTTGTTCCCTTTGTTGAAAGAATAAATTCAGTTCTTACTGCAAAAAGTTTTCCTAGGAGAGATGACAGAGAAAGAAGTCTTCATCAACATTTAATTGAATGTAAGATGATAAGAAAATGGTATGGGGGGGAAGCAATAAAACTTTTCTCGGCAAATAATTTATCTTACATTTAACCAAGTATGAGGCAATAAAAGAATATCGAATTAATCACAGTCAAGGTCATGAATCTTTTAGATGGAAGCACGTTTCAGCTGAAATTACAGTTTTAAAATAATTTTCGTTGTATTTTTAACACCAATGAATTCCCTATTTGCTATAAATACTATAAAGTTCTTTCTGCACAGCTCTGACTTAATTCCTTTATTGAAAAAAGGATTGCTAAAAATTGTATGGGTTACATGTTATTTTCATCTTTCTTATTCTCATTTGGCTGTAAGGCAATATTGTCATTTAAATATGGTCTCATACAAATATAATTGCCTTACCTTTGTTGAGTGTACATTTTTGCCCAGTTAGATTAACTTTGTTCATGTACAGCATGTTTCTATGATAGCTACCAAACCTTTATTTGTAGTCATAATTTTGAATTATTATTTTCTTTTTTGCAGGTAGTATAGTCCAGATAAATAGCATAAAAAGAAGATATGGGGCACCCAGTGAAGATATTCACTGGGAAAAGGCGGGGGGAGTTGGCTTCCTTCTCACTCCCCAATGCCACTTTTGCACCATTCCACCTCTCCCATCCCTCTCATTCCCTTCCTTCGAAGCCTATATCATCTGCCTCTACCACCCACTCCAGAAACTAGTCAGAGTCATCTACCACCCCCAGGCTCCACCTCTAACTTTCTGAACCACTTTGACCCCTTTCTCACATTCTTCTCTCTTTCTCTATCCCTACATAGGTTCAATATCCATGTGGGTGTTCCTGATGACCCTTCAGCTGACTGCTTTCTATCACTCCTCAGCTCCACTGACCTTCTGCTCCACCCCCCCCCCCCCCATTCACCAACTTGGATGCACACTCGATATCATCTCTAGTCACGGTACAATCTCTACCCTCACCAACTCTGAAATCCCTTTATACTACCACAACCACCTCATTTGCCTTCTCTTCCACACTCCCCCTCCCTGCAAATCTGTCCTGTTCCCCAAGGGGGACCTCCGATCTTTTGACCCCATCTAATTTTCTCAAGTCGTCATGCCCCATTTAGTCTCCATACCCAAACTACCTTCTATTGACAACCAAATTGACACCCTCAACACCACCCTCTCTTACCCCCTGCCTGGAGTGCAGCTCATCTCAGCTGTGCTGGCAAGAGGGCTGCACTTTCATCCCCACTAAATATTGTTATGGTTGTCTTCCCCAGTAGAACGTAAGCTCTTTGTGGGCAGGGAGCATGTTGTTTCTTAATTTCTAGTACAGTGCACTACACCAAGATGAACCAAGATGGAGAAGCAGCATGGCCTAGTGGATAGAGCGTGGGCCTGGGAATCAGAAGGACCTGGGTTCTAATCCCTTCACCACTTGTCTGCTCTGTGACCTTCAACAAGTCACATCACGTCTCTGTGCCTGTTACCTTATCTGTAAAATGGGAATTAAGACTATGAGCTCTATATGGGACAGAGACTTCGTCCAACCCGATTAACTTGCATCTACCCCAGCACTTAGTATAGTGCCTGGCACATAGTAAGCACTTAACAAATGCCATATTAGAGAAGCAGCGTGGCTCAGTGGAAAGAGCCCGGGCTTGGGAGTCAGACGTCATGGGTTTGAATCCCAGCTCTGCCACTTGTCAGCTGTGTGACTGTGGGCAAGTCACTTAACTTCTCTGTGCCTCAGTTCCCTCATCTGTAAAATGGGGATGAAGACTGTGAGCCTCACCTAGGACAACCTGATGACCCTGTATCTACCCCAGTGCTTAGAACAGTGCTCTGCACATAGTAAGCGCTTAACAAATACGAACATTATTATATAAAAAAGAGGGAGCTCAATAAATACTAATACTACATCTACTGTCCAGCATATAGCTAATCATCGTTGCTGTCTTTGTATGCAGTATCCACTTCCCATGAGGGAGGGTTGAGTGTTCCCCTTCTCTTTCTGGCTTGGGAAGAGCTGTGGTCTGATGGATTTGGATTGATGGGGGGAGACGAGCGTTCCAGAGGTGACAGAATGAGATAAAAGTAGGAGGACAAGGGTGAAATTCAACTAGAAACTGAGTTTGGGAGGAATGAAGAGTATGAAATGGGCAGTGGTGGGTAAAGAAAGTCAATAAGTTAAGCTATGTAATATGAAAGAAGGAGAGAGCTGGTGGAGAACTTTGAAGCCAATTGATTGAACCTTGATTGATTGAGGTCCATACATGAGAAGATATGCAAATGATTATGAATAATTGCTTCACAGATTCAGCACTGCCCTATATGAATTAGCAATTAGCCTGAAGACAATTGAAAAGGCAACCTTAATAATAATAATAATAATGTTGGTATTTGTTAAGCGCTTACTATGTGCCGAGCACTGTTCTAAGCACTGGGGTAGACATAGGGGAATCAGGTTGTCCCACGTGGGGCTCACAGTCTTAATCCCCATTTTACAGATGAGGGAACTGAGGCACAGAGAAGTTAAGTGACTTGCCCACAGTCACACAGCCGACAAGTGGCAGAGCTGGGATTCGAACTCATGAGCCCTGACTCCAAAGCCCGTGCTCTTTCCACTGAGCCACGCTGCTTCTCTGCTTCCCTTAACCCAGGGAAGCCTACGCACAGCCAAAGCCTTCCCGAGTAATTCATGGAATGCCCGTTCTGTCAGACCAATACACCCTTGGCCCTCGTGTTCTTTGAATCAATCCTCAGCACTCTTGTACATCATGTTTGGGCCACTTCCAGCTTTGTTTTTTCCTGGCTTTCACTATCTGTAAATTTTGTCTGTCTTTAGAGTGCCAGCCCCTTGAGGGCAAGATACTTGTGTTTTACTACTTTTGTGCTCTCCCAAGCACATAGGACTCTCCCTAGCATTGATAAGGTATTCAATAAATGCCACTGATTCATTGACTGAATCAATGGCCTAGTGCATAGAGCACAGACCTGGGAATCAGAAGCACCTGGGTTCTAGTCCCAGCTATACCATTTGTCTGCTGTGTGACCTTGAGCAAGTTACTTATCTTCTCTGTGCCTCAGTTACCTCATCTGTAAAATGGGGATTACAACTGTGAGCCCCATGAGGGACATGGATTGAATCCAACCTGATTACCTTGTATCTTCTTCCTGTGCTTAGAACAGTGCCTGGCACATAGTAAACGCTTCGCAAATTCCATAAAAAAAAAAATCAATCAGTAGTATTTACTGAGTACTTACTGTGTGCATAGCACTGTACTAAATGTTTGGGAAAGTCTAATAGAAGCCAGAGATACAATCGCTGCCCTTAAGAACACAGTCTTCTGTATCTGGCAATTCATGGATGACTATATCAAAGATTTTATTATTCCCAATGCCTTTTGAGCTGGAAAAGTATCTTGTTGGCCTGGAAATGCACTCCGACTCTTACTTCCAGTTCACTCATTGCCTACTCAAGCATGGTAGCACAGAATAGGTTGAATAGGATGAGACCGATGACAGAGAAAGGGTCATAGAAGACACTTTATGCCTGTCTCAAATGACCATACCCTTTGTTGCGTAGCCTAAGGATCTTGGCACTTTTCAGGAGAGTTCAATTGCTAATTGGTTGTCAGAGTTCTGATCTACTGGTGGTGACAAGTGTTTAGATAGAGTTATCTCTCTACTGCCGTCTTTAAAGCACGGGCAAACCCCTTCCTACCACTGACCAACAAGGCAGAAGTGGATGTTGTGGGTGGTGAAAGCGCTTCCCCAGTGAGTCTCTACAGTAATCACGGTGAATCCCCTTGAGGGCATCGGAATAGAAGGATGTTCCTTCTACTGCCCTATTGTCAAAGCTGCCCAGAATTCACAGTTCTTATTGATTTTGTAGCTCATAAAGTGATTTGGGGTCCTTTGAGTGGAAAAGGCATTTATAAGAGTGTAAGATATTATTGCTATCATATTGTATGTCACCAGCTTCTGTTTTAGTGAAAGCAGCCCATTTTTTTCTGCATTGTGAGCAATTCCTCATGTGGGGAAGAAAATCAATGGATTTCAAAATATTTCACAAATCCCTTTTATTGCTGCCAAAGTGATATTGAAATTATGCATGAGTCAGTCAATAAGAAAAGTTTTTACTTTGTATATGAGTAAAATGGTTTAGAGGAAAGAGAAGCATTTTTCTTGTGATAAATTTCAAGTTGATACATTTATCATACCATGTAGGAATCTTGACTAATTTAAGAAATGAAATGTGTGGATTTTAAAATTAGAGTTTTCCAGGCTGAAAATGGGGTATAATTCAGTTTCCTCTTCTAGCATTATATATGCTACTTAGATCTGTAACTAACGTGAATCTAGAAAACTGTAATGTTATTTTTGTGAGCTTCCTCTTCATTCCCAACCATTTTCCTTCTCTCCAGTAATCATAATCCATTTGCCTGACATTAATGCTGATCTGTGAATCTGGAGATCCTACAAACACAACAGTAGATGAAAACAATGAAGTCGGTACACTTAAAAGATATGACTTTCAAAAATGATTGCTCCAGGTATCCTCCTTTAAAATCATGAATGTTAAGTAGAGAGTTGAATTCCCCCCGCCCCGTTATAAAATATTAATGCTATTCCTGCCAACTCTCTATCCCTAGAGAAATGCAGTATATAGGTATTTATTACAACATGTTTACTTTTAGAACATTTAACAGGTACTCGAGTATTAGACACAACATGAAAACAGAACAGTGTTTCTTCTCAAGAATGCCTCAGGGTCTCAGGAGAGACCCACAACAGGGAGAACAACATGAAAGGATGATTTTATTTCTCACTGAATTTGACTGCTTTTGCTATGGATTTCACTAAAGAAGAAGCAGGTATATATTGAATGATCTGGGCAGAGAGAAAAATTTTCCAAACCGTTAAAGGTTAGAGATTCAATAAAGGTCTTGTTATTTACCATCCTAAGGGCAAAACTATACAAAATCAATGATGACCTAACTATCTATCTATTGATTTCTAGTTTTTTCTTGATGATTTCCTTCACAACTTCTCCAACTCCATAGCAAGAGGAACAACTTTGGCAGGAAGTTCCTTGTCACCATCATTCAGCAGTGGCCTTAGTTTCTCAGGGTTTGGGAATAAGGGTTTGCTAATCAATCGATAGATCAATGGTATTTATTGAGTGTTTAGTCTGTTCAGAGCACTGTACTAAGTGCTTGAGAGAGTGCAATAATTAATCAGGGAAGGCCTCCTGGGGAAGAAAACGGAGAGGGGAATGTACCCTTCTTACAGCATAATTGTGCATCTACTGGTTTTCCTAGTAGAGCTTGTGGTGCTGGACCTGGTAACAGGACATTTTCAGTCTGAGGTGGAGAAGAGGGAATTTTGACACCTTTGCAATCTGCCTTTGTAGTGCCCTTCCCATTTGGGAACTATCCAGCTGGCTAAAATTAGTTCCAGGAGGGAGGGTGCCCATGTCTCCTTCCCAACTGATGTAATGATAATAATAATAATAACTGTAGTATTTAAGTGCTTACTATGTGCCAGGCACTATTCTAACTGCTGGGGTAGATACAAATAAATTGGGTTGGACAGAGTCCTTGTCCCATGTAGGTCTTGCAGTCTTAATCCCCATTTTACAAATGAGGTAACTGAGGCACAGAGGAGTGAAATGACTTGCTCAAGGGCACATGGCAGACAAATGGCAGAGCCAGGATTAAAACCCAGGTCCTCTGCCTCCCAGGCCTGTGCTCTTTCCATTAGGCCAGGCTAGGGAGCTTGAGGTATGGTGCCACTGAGCCACCTATATCAGTGGTTGGGTTGTTCCCCCATTGCCAGTTTCCTTTCCTCCCTCACAGATGCTGAGTCCTCAGGCTCCATCTGAAGTGTGCCTAGAATTCCTTAACTCCCATTCTCTCCTAGACCCCCTCCAATCTGGCTTCCGTCCCCTCCACTCTACCGAGACTGCTCTCTCTAAGGTCACCCATGACCTCCTTCTTGCCAAATCCAATGGCTCCTACTCCATTCTGATCCTCCTTGACCTCTCTGCTGCCTTTGACACTGTCGACCATCCCCTCCTCCTCCATACCTTATCTCACCTTGGCTTCACGGACTCTGTCCTCTCCTGGTTCTCCTCTTACCTCTCTGGCCGATCATTCTCGGTCTCCTACGCTGGAGCCTCCTCCCCCTCCCATCCTTTAACTGTTGGAGTTCCTCAAGGGTCAGTTCTTGGCCCTCTTCTGTTCTCCATTTACACTCACTCCCTCGGTGAACTCATCCGCTCTCACGGCTTTGACTACCATCTCTACGCAGATGACACGCAGATCTACATCTCCGCCCCTGTCCTCTCCCCCTCCCTTCAGGCTCGCATCTCCTCCTGCCTCCGGGACGTCTCCACCTGGATGTCGGCCCGCCACCTAAAACTCAACATGAGCAAGACTGAGCTCCTCATCTTCCCTCCCAAACCCGGTCCGCTCCCAGACTTCTCCATCACCGTGGATGGCACGACCATCCTTCCCGTCCCGCAGGCCCGCAATCTCGGTGTCATCCTTGACTCGTCCCTCTTGTTCACCCCACACATCCTATCCGTTACCAAGACCTGCCGGTTTCACCTCTACAATATCGCCAAGATCCGCCCTTTCCTCTCCACCCAAACAGCTACCTTACTATTACGGGCTCTCGTTATATCCCGGCTAGACTACTGTGTCAGCCTTCTCTCTGACCTCCCTTCCTCCTCTCTCGCCCCGCTCCGGTCTATTCTTCACTCCGCTGCCCGGCTCATCTTCCTGCAGAAACGATCTGGGCATGTCACTCCCCTTCTTAAACAACTCCAGTGGTTGCCTATCGACCTCCGCTCCAAACAAAAACTCCTCACTCTAGGCTTCAAGGCTCTCCATCACCTTGCCCCTTCCTACCTCTCCTCCCTTCTCTCTTTCTACCGCCCACCCCGCACGCTCCGCTCCTCTGCCGCCCACCTCCTCGCCGTCCCTCGGTCTCGCCTATCCCGCCGTCGACCCCTGGGTCACGTCCTCCCGCGGTCCTGGAACGCCCTCCCTCCTCACCTCCGCCAAACTGATTCTCTTTCCCTCTTCAAAACCTTACTTAAAAATCACCTCCTCCAAGAGGCGTTCCCAGACTGAGCTCCTCTTCCCCCTCTACTCCCTCTGCCATCCCCCCTTTACCTCTCCGCAGCTAAAGCCTCATTTTCCCCTTTTCCCTCTGCTCCTCCACCTCTCCCTTCCCATCCCCACAGCACTGTACTCGTCCGCTCAACTGTATATATTTTCGTTACCCTATTTATTTTGTTAATGAATTGTACAGCGCCTTGATTCTATTTAGTTGCCATTGTTTTTACGAGATGTTCTTCCCCTTGACGCTGTTTAGTGCCATTGTTCTTGTCTGTCCGTCTCCCCCGATTGGACTGTAAGCCCGTCAAACGGCAGGGACTGTTTCTATCTGTTGCCGACTTGTTCATCCCAAGCGCTTAGTACAGTGCTCTGCACATAGTAAGTGCTCAATAAATACTATTGAATGAATGAATGAATGAAAGTGTGCTACAACCTTTTTCTGTTGGTCCTCTGCATGTGACCAAACACATCTAGATCACTGTGTGTGTGTGTGTGTGTATACATCTCTGAGTATGTGTGTGGGAAGACTAATTTATTTTTTTTGTCAAACCTAAATGATGAAAACCTTTTTCATAAACATTTATACACACATAAACTCCTCATTAACCCAAGCTTCCTATTTAGATTATAATGAATGGGCCCCTCTTCTCCTTTTAATGTAAATTTTAGAATAGGTGTGTTTATTTAGGTTCTCTACCATCTGGGTGTCTTTCACTTGGTTTCAGTGGCCAGCATGACTGAAATCTAACTGTCGCTGCCAGCTGTCAGCAGGATAAGTCATTTTAATATTTGTTTTACATTACTTGGAGAAGCAGCATGGGCCCGGGAGTCAAAAGGACTTGGGTTCTAATCCCAGGTCCTCCACTTGTCTGCTTTTTGACTTTGGGCAAGTCACTTAACTTCTTTCTGCCTCAGTTACCTCATCTGTACAATGGAGATTGACTGTGGGACAGGGACTGTGTCCGTCCCGATTAACTTGTATCTACCCCAGCACTTAGAAAAGTGCTTGATACATAACAAGTGCTTAACAAATACCATCATCATTATTATTATCATTATTACTGTCCCTAGACGCCCCTCCCCCGCCCCAATTCACTCCATCTTCTTTTCAATTGTTTTGCCCATGTGCCTCCCCTGCCTCTCTCCACCATGCTGGTCCCCCTAAACCTTGAACCCAACCTCAGCTCTATCCCCTGCACCAGCCCAAAGTTCTAAAATCCTGAGCCTATTTTTAAACATCCCATCATGCCCTCCTCATGCCCGTCTGCTTTGTGTTTTCCATCCACCTCACAGAAAGCAGAGTGGCAGTGATGATACTGTCATGGGGAGAGCTGGAAAGGACAGGGGTGGAAAGGGTTAGAGAAAGATAAATTAAAAGGCACATGGGCAGATATAGATACAGGGCTGGTGTAGCTTGGCACGAAAGGGCAGGTGAGCCACAAATAAACAAGTTTGAAAGGGAGGGCAGGGTGAGTGGGAACAGGGAAGGGGAAGTAAGCAAGGGATTGGTGGGGAAAAAAAAAAAGCAAGCACAGAGATTTCCATTATTCTGCATAGCAATTGCTATGAATACACTGCTCTGTAAATTAACCTATATGTGCACATTTATATGTATTCAATGCTTATGTGAAAAGGAAGCAAAAAAGAGAGAAAGTTGTCCTCCATTTTAGAAGACTGCACCTCTGACTGTGAGATCCCACCCATGTGTCCGAGTGCGGCTAAAAAGCCTGAAGTGTGACCAACATACTTTGACATTTTGTGCATGCAAATACAGTTCCTTGCTGTGCTGATGTCTTTATATGCAGCCTATGTTTTTGAACTTGCCTCTTGTTAGCCAAACTTCACAAAACCTCTGCTAAAGAAGGTCAAGCCTCTTTTGATTGCTGTGGTCTGTCTGCTGTGGTGGTCTTCAATATCCATGATTATCTCACATCAGTTGAGACTGTTTAAATATGACTTTAAATAGTTTGTTCTACCCATTCAATTCACTATGCAGCAGCTTCATGGCCATTCTGCTCACATCCAGTTTGACATGTACTGTTCAGTAAAGTTCTACTGTGGTGAACTTTGCCTCAGTGCTAATGAGCTGATGGCAGTACAGGGCCTCATTGTTAGTAATCTTTTCCCGCCATTTAATGTTGAATGTAGTCCGTTAGTGATACAGGTAAAACTGGTCAAGAAGCTAGATGTGTCTTCTTTTGAAGGAACAAATCGTAAAGCCTATTTGAAGGGTGGACATCAGAACAGCATTATGACCTTCAACTTGGTGTGGAACTCGATGCCCCATGGTTACCACATTCTATTTTGCAGTTTGATAAAAGTCATGCTGGCCTTTTTGATGATATTTTCTACCTCTTTGCCTACCCATGCAATGTTGAACAGTGCATTTTCTAGGTAGCAGAAATCAAGTGAAGTTCTGCGTGGGCAACGAAAATTTATGAAGGTTTTCTTGTCAGTCAGTCAATCATATTTATTGAATGTGTATTGTGTGCAGAGCACTGTACTAAGTGCTTGGGAGAGTGCAATATAACAATGCATAGGCACATTCCCTGCCTGGGTGTAAGATACTACATAGCATTTATTGTGAGTCTATAGCACTGTACTGAATCTGAAAAGCGATTCTTTGTCATTTTCAGGACTTTCATTCATTCATTCAATAGTATTTATTGAGCGCTTACTATGTGCAGAGCACTGTACTAAGCGCTTGGGATGAACAAGTCGGCAACAGATAGAGACAGTCCCTGCCGTTTGACGGGCTTACAGTCTAATCGGGGGAGACGGACAGACAAGAACAATGGCAATAAATAGAGTCAAGGGGAAGAACATCTCGTAAAAACAATGGCAACTAAATAGAATCAAGGACTTCCATTCATGCCTCTAGAGGACAGTCGTCTGGTTTCCAAACCTCCGTCTCAAAGGTTGCCAATGATGCCCATAGTCTGTTGAGCTATAAGAATGTTCTAATGGATTGAAAGCATATTCTGATTCCCGTTTCCAAATCCCTCACTGCATCCTTAACTGTGGCAGCAAAGACTAGGTTGGATAGTACTGGATCTATTGCACAACTGGGCTTATTGGTGTGGAAGAAAGGGTCCTAAATCCTCAACTCTGACTCAACTAATCATACCGTTGTTGAATAGCCTATGAATTTTGTAGAATTTTTCAGAGTTGCCAAATCTGATTAGCAATTGCCAGACCCCTAGTCTGCTAATAGTGTCAAATAGTTTTGTCAGATCACTGAAAACAGAGTAAAAGTTTTGGTGGTGCTTCTTTATCTGTCATGCAATTGTGCTGTGTTTTGGTCTGAAGCCACACTGGAATTCAGATAGCACATTACTGACTGACTATATAGCACATTACTGACTGACTATATTCTTTGATAATCTACCCAGAACGATTCTGCCTAGAATTTTACAAGCAATGAAAAGTAATGAGATCATTATGGGCAGGGAACGTGTCTACCAACTCTGTTGTACTGTACTCTCCTAAGTGTTCAATACTGTGCTCTGCACACAGTGAGTGCTAAATACACAACATTGATGATGAGATGTTCCAGTAACTTCCACAGTAAACTCCCCTTTCTGCTTGAAGATCATGGTTATGGTGGTATCTTTTAAAATCTTGCGTCATTTTTTCAGGGTTCCATATATTGAAGAACAGGTCATGCGAATATCCGAAGATTATCTCTTCCTTGAAGAGATCAATAAACCAATGGTATTTACTGAGCACTTATTGTGTGCAGAGCACTGTACTAAGGACATGGGTGAATACAACAGAGTTGGTAGACAAGATCCCTGCCCAGAAGGAGCTTAGATACTAACATTTCCATTTGCTTTGTCATTTTTCATAATTTTTCAGAAGTTATTTCCTCAAAAGAGGAGATTAAGGTGATGTCTTCCAATTTTGGCCAGGAAATCTGTTTTGAAAGGCACCCTACTCATTGGTGCTTTGAAAGGCATCCTGTTCATTGGTCGAAGTCATGTTCAGAAGACTGTATTCTTGACATTGGAGTAAGATTCCCCCCATGTTGTTGTAATAATCATTTTCTATTCTGCAAATAGGTTTTTAATCTGAGTCATTTTATTAAATCAGTTCTGATTGTGACTCCTTGCCATTCCCACAGTCATGATGGCTTCCTGATAGACAGTGTTTCAGAGGATCTCTATGTTCAAAAAGTCAGGGAACCTTAGATTACATATCTGGTTTAATCCAGGTAAACTTGGGTAGGTCAATGAGTTTTTGATGACTCCATTTCTAGCTCTATAAAATGGATGCTTCATAGATTTGTAAAGAGTAGTGATGATAGGAGAAGCAGCGTGGCTCAGTGGAAAGAGCATGGGTTTGGGAGTCAGAGGTAGTGGGTTCTAATCCTGGCTCCATAACTTGTCAGCTGTGTGACTTTGGGCAAGTCACTTAACTTCTCTGTGCCTCAGTTACCTCATCTGTAAAATGGGGATTAAGACTGTGAGCCCCATGTGGGACAACCTGATTACCTTGTATCTTCCCCAGCGCTTAGAACAATGCTTGGCACGTAGTAAGTGCTTAACAAATACCCTCATTATTGTTATCATAATGACCAACATGTAAGTATAATTTTAAGTTTATGATTAAGAGTAGGTCACAACATTAATTAGAAGTCTGTAATGTGCCAAATTCTATTCATAATTATAGCTATAGATTGTTTCTGCCCATAATGTAAATTGCACTGAATTCTCCATCTAAAATCCCATGAAAATGGTAAAAGTGCAAGTTCTTTTTTGATAGACAAAAAAATGCTTTGCTCCAGTGTTTAGCTAATATATAGGCTGCAAATGCTTGGCAGAGACAACTTAAATTCACAGTGACTATCCATGTCTGTTTTTTTTATAAGCTACCATTATTCTTTTTAAGAATCACCATTATCATTACTATTACCATTACATCCCTTCTTCATTAAGGCAGTCCTTTATTTCCTGCAGAAACACTCGAACATTGGCAAGGAAAGGCTTGTTCTCCCTCCTCCTAGATGAATGTGTCTCTCTGGCCCAAAGTGAAGTGTAGCTTTGGTCATCATCCAGTGATTTGGGGGTGCGTAGATCCCCACTTTTAACCATTCAGTTGGCTGGATGTGGTGGGGAGGCTGGCTCACTGCCCCCTCTTTCTCCTTTTAACAGCTAGCTGTGGCCAGTTGTCCAGTTTAGGATCTTTCCTACCACCCACTGTCACCAACCAACTTCGAAGGGGAAGAGTCGGGACCAGGTTCATTTGGAATCCGAGTCAAGAATGAATGAGGGACTGCAGGTGGCACAATGGATAGGCATTTATTAGTTACAATTGACAGTCAATTTAGATAGACAATCAGACAAGCGCTTCAATTTAATTCCCTGTAGCTACCAGTTAATTAGATATAAGTGCGGGCCTCCTATCTCTTTTTTTGTGTGCCTTGGGGAGAGCCGATTACAGTAGTTAAATCCTCCTGCCTCGGATGGTTACTGACCTCTTGCGTTCCCCGTCCTAACTCGGGCTGGGCTTGGTGCTGGCGTCCCCTGTCACAGTGGGTAGGTGCACCAGGCCCAGACCAGCTGGTGTCCTCGATGCAGCAGCTACCAAGAACCTCCAGGTCGGTCCAGGTTCTTATAGCCCTTCGCCAGATGCAGAAAGGCTGAACGCTGCCATGTCCTTAACTCGTGATTGTCCATGCTCTGGGGCAACCTGGAGCGCTTGCCTTTCAGCACCTACGCCATGCCACCTCATCACTTGAGCAATCCAAGGGTCAGAGCTTCTGGCACAAGCTACTGAATTACCTCATTTGGGACCCTCATGGGTGCGGGTCAAGTGGTCATACTCAGGCCACTACTAGCATCCGGGATTAAAGCAGAACGTTTCAGTGTCCTGCCAGCCATTCATTAGGAAGTTGGACGAGACTCTGAAATATAGGCAAGTCCAACACAACACAGGACTTCCAGATGTGTCTGGCTCCCCCACTAGATTATAAAGCATATAAAACAGCATGTCATAGTGGATAGAGCATGGACCTGGGAGTCAGAAGTCCATGGGTTCTAATCCGGCTCTGCCACCTGTCTGCTGTGTGACCTTGAGCAAGTCACTTCACTTTTCTGTGCCTCAGTTACCTCATCTGTAAAATGAGACTGTGAGTCCCACGTGGGACAGGGACTGTGTCCAATCCAATTTGCTTGCATCCACCCCAGCGCTTAGTACAGTGCCTGGCACTTAGTAAGCACTTAACAAATACCACAATTATTAAAGCTCCTGGAAAGCAGGGATCATGTCCACCAACTCTATAGTATGGTGCTCTCCCAAGTGCTTAGAACAGTGCTTAGCACACAGTAAGCATTCAATAAATACCATTGATTGATTAATTGGGTTTAATCTCAGTCTTCTTCCTTGTGCTGATGCCAGACTGGATGTGAGCTGGGATCAGAATGGGCTGGAATCAGGGTGGGCTGGGCTCTAGTGCTGGACCCTACAATAGAATGCAGAGCAGTTACAAAAGTTTTTCTCATATAATAATAATAATAATAATAATGCCAATAATAATGTGCCAAGTTTGCACTAAGCACTAGGGTAGGTGCAGGATAATCAGATCCCACATGGGACTCACAGTCTAAGTAGGAGGGAGAACAGGTGTTAAATCCCCATTTTGCAGATGAGGAAACTGAGGCATAGTAATTTAATAGGGTTAAGTAATTTACCCAAGATCAAACAGTAAGCACTTGGTGGAGCCAGGATTAGAAATGTAAACAATGCTGTATTTGCCTCCCTCTAACTGTCTGTGTATGCTTTGAGAGAATGAGTTAATATTCATGAATATTGTTGAATGACAGCTCATTATATAAAACCCTTTCTGGCCCTTCAAAACAGCTACTCTTTTCCTAGTCCCGACAATGTGCAGAACACCGTACTGAGCACTTGAGAATACAAATGTCATTCTTCCTGCCCTTGAGAATACTTACAATCCAGTAGTTCTCTATTCAGAAGAGTAGGTATGGGATTTTGACATAAGTTAATTTGTCTCAGTGGGCAACCACAGTGCCACATACACTTCTAGGCTAAATTCCCAAATAGAGGAGCAGCGTGCCTCAGTGGAAAGAGCACGGGCTTGGGAGTCAGAGGTCATGGGTTTGAATCCCCGCTCTGCCACTTGTCAGCTGTGTGACTGTGGGCAAGTCACTTAACTTCTCTGTGCCTCAGTGACCTCATCTGGAAAATGGGAATTAAGACTGTGAGCCTCAAGTGGGACAATCTGATTACCCTGTATCTACCCCAGCACTTAGAACAATGCTCTGCACACAGTAAGCACTTAACAAATACCAATATTATTATTATTGTTATTAGAACCCAGGTCCTCTGACTCTCAGACCCATGCTCTTTCCACAAGTCCATGCTGCTTTCATAGGAATAGCTGAATTTGATATTTAACTGGCTGGCAACCTACTGCTAAATGAGGCTCAAATTAAAGAGTATCTGCATTATATTTTGAACTGTGTCCTCACAGTTAAGATATTCTCAAATCAAATGAAAGATACATTGAAGGTATATAAATTGGACTCCCTTAAAGCATTCTTATTTTTTATTACTATTAAAAATAAAACTCCTTCTTAGCTTTAGTCATAAACAAATTTTTTTTATCTCTGTTCTTGGATCAACCAAGAACTTTATCTGTGAACCTGTTATCTTTTTTAATAAAATGTAAAGAATGCTGTATTTGCCTCCCTCTGACTGTGTATGCTTTGAGAGAATGAGTTAATATTCAGGAATATTGTAGAATGACAGCTCATTATATAAAACCCTTTCTGGCCCTTCAAAACAGCTACTCTTTCCTAGTCCCGACAGTGTGCAGAACACTGTACTGAGCACTTGAGAGATTATAAATGTCATTCTTCCTGCCCTTGAGAATACTTACAATCCAGTAGTTCTCTATTCAGAAGAGTAGGTATGGGATTTGACATAAGTTAATTTGTCTCAGTGGGCAAGCACAGTGCCACATACACTTCTAGGCTAAATTCTCAAATTCCCAATTGAATCCCACCCAACCAAATTTGTCCCCTGACCTAGCCTTGAAGGCTTGATATTCATGGTAATCCGTGAAATTCTCTATAATCTTTCCAAAGCAGTTGGTTTTACAGTTCCACCTATTCCAACTGCCCTGTAAAGGGTCTACGACTTAAGCCTAAAGCAGAACAAGTGACACATTTTGAACATTTTAGAAGGCATTAACCATGCAAGGATTGCAATAATACCCTAGACATGATGTATCCCAAATTCTGTAGTGCTATTATAAAAGGAAGATGGTACAGAAAAATAAGGAGAAATGGCAGGTTCATGGATTTTCAGGTTACTTTAAAAATAGTCATGACATAGGTGACAAGCACTTCAAAACCTTCATTTTCAGAATTCTTAAGGCCATTCAATTGTGGGAAAAGTATAATTATCTGAAACATTAGCACATTCAGGATAAGTATAGAGCTATCTGAATGAATAAAAGGCCACAGTAAATCAGCAAAATTGAATAATTGACTACATTCCACTTATTCAATATCTTGAACTATCTTGAAATGTTTTATTACTGATATTTTATAAAGAAGGTAAATTTGTTTTAGCAACAATCAACTACATCAAAGATTAGATATATAGAGTGACAGAAACACACTACTGAACAGTAGTGGGTGAATGTCGAACATGGAATGTCAAAACAAACATCGAAGCAGTCCTATTAGGGCAAGAAACCTCCCTTTACCAATGTGACCATGGATTGTATGTCTCTGCTGAGTAATCTAAGAGTCAGACTTAGCATTTACCTCACCTCCACTATTCAATTTCACATTTCCTAAGCCTCCAGGACATCTCCACTTGGTGGTCTAACACCCCATCCAACTCAATGTTGAAAACTGAACTTCTCATTTTCCCTCCCCAGCCCTCTCCTCCTCCAAACCTCCCCTTCTCCAGTGATAACACCACCAATTTCCCTGTTTCTGAAACACGCAACCTTGACATCATCCTCAACAACTGACTTGCATTCAGCTCTCACATCTATTCAAATGCTAAATCCTGCCAATTCTTCCTCCAAAACATTTCCCAGATCCACCCCTTCCTCCTGGAAGCCACCACCCTGATTCAGGCACTCATCAGCTTAGGGATAGACTTAATGGTGTAGCCATCAAACTCTCCACCCTTCAGTCCGTACTTCATGCTGTTGCCTGGATTGTCTTCCTACAACATCACTCAGCACATTTCTCTCAGCATCACTCAGCTCTTGACTCCTGAAAAGCCTCCAATGCCTGTCCATTTCCCTCTGCATCAAACAAAAACTCCTTCCAATTATCTCCAGGACTCTCCATCAACTCTCTCCATATCAACTCTCCTAACGTTATGAGTGAATGAGACTTCTTCAAGGCCTAATTTACTGGAGAGAAAAGATTTTTTTTAAAAAGACCCCACTTTATTTAGAAGAGGATTGACAGGAGTCCCAGTGTACTTTGCAATTGTGTTATTATATTTATAAAATGGAGACAACTACAATTTTTTTCTCTACCTAATAGCAGAAGGTCAATGAGGTGATGATAAGTATTCCATTTCCCTCTGGTGAAGGATGCTGTATATTTTTTAAATGAGTATAAAATATTTGGTGAGTGAAAAGTACATACAAATAATAAATAATTTAAGGAATCATTATTCTTAAGGGATGAAATATTTTACAAGGTTTTACCTTTAGCAGATTACTGTTTAGTTGGTAAGGGAATTTCTTTAGTAAACTATATTCTCGTTACTGTGGTTCATAACTGCCTTCCAATCTTTTCTTTCTCCCTTTGTTGTTAATTTCTTTTTTTGGTCTTTCCTCCCACTACTGATGTGCAAGATAGCCAGACTGAGGAGTGGAACTGACTAGAGGGACATTCTCAAATGGATTGTACCCTAAGCTGTAAGTGACAAGAAGAATTCATGATTTTTTTTCTTGTTTGTGTTGGTCACCTTTTGAAATTACCCTTTTTTTTTGCCATGGCTCTCGTTATTCAAAGTTTAACCTTGAGAGTTGAGTAACATCTTAAATAGAGAGTTTAGAAAGATTGCCTTTACAAAACACTGTCACTCTGTCAATTGCTCCAGGATAGCAAGGCAGGTGCTTCTGTCAAAAAGCTGTGAGCATGCAATGTCTCAACAGTGTCGTCAGTGAACTGCCAAATGACAGTATCCATGCGGTATTTTGGAATAATTCCCTTCTTTTTTGAAATCTGAGACTCTCCTGATTAAATAAACAAATCTATTTGTACATTCAGAAGAGGGCTTACAAGTGATGATAGCTAAGGTGGACCAAAGTAACAAGAGAAAGTTGGTGATGTTTGGTTTTGGGTTTTTTGCCCCAATTGTTCCCTTTAAAGGAGGCTTTGATGTAATAATCAGGCAGAAGATATTTTCAATTAGGCTTCTCAATGACCCTCATTTATTTCAGTTTTTATTCAGACAGTTTCTGTCTGGTAGTAAAATAACATTTAATTTTTAAATGATGTGTCTCTCAGAGTTCTCTCCAGTGATTGAGTCCATGCTTAAAAATTAGTTGATCTGTATTTAACATGCTATGCCTACTTTAATGAACTTAAATTAAGTGCATGCTAGAGTTGAGTGCTTAAATCAAAGCTATGTCATAATATGGTGGCTGGAAAGTTTTCAAGACTTCAACATCTAAGTATATTGCTGTCACTATCAGAAAATAGTTTTCCATTTTTCACTTCCAATTTTTTTTTTTTTGCAGAGGATGTGGAGCCAGGGAAGAAGGGAAACTGTCACCAGGATGAAACTCAGGCAAGATTCGGGAACTGCATCTCTACTGCAACAGAACCTGAGTGAGTTCAACCAGGAGTACTAAAGGAAAAATACACAGTTGAGGGAACTAGAGGTGAGCTGTCCTTGACAGGTGCCCTGCCCAAATACCTGTCCTGCTTATGCCTCCATGAGAGTATTTTTCCAGATTAGTACACTAGGCTGTGCAACAGAATTAGATGACTTCTGAATTTCCACTACTGAGGTATACAAGAAATCCCTAATCCCTAATCCCATAGGTATTCATATGTATGCAACATTTCTTAGAATGGCTATTTAAGAAGTAATAGCTAGAATTAAAAAAAAAATTAGTTAATCCTCCCAGTGTCTTACCTTCCTCTATATTGCATTCAATAGCAAACTTCCAGGTCAGGACAAATCGGATCCCCATTTGGGTTCTAATCCCAGCTCCACCAGTTGTCTGCTGTGTGACCTTGGGCAAGTCACTTCACAAAGAAGTGAATTCTTTGTGCCTCTATTACCTCATCTGTACAGTGGGGATTAAGACAGTGAGCCCTATGTGGGACATGGAGTATGTCCAATATTATTACTTTGTATCTTCCCCAGTGTTTAGAATGGTGCCTGGAACATAGTAAGTGCTTAACAAATACCATAAAATGAATACTCTAAAGATGTTGGGGAAAAAAAAAATCTATTCACTTATTTTCTCTCCTTTTTCTTTACATTCCATTTCTTTGAGCATGCACTACCAAACTTGTAATGCTTACGTTACCCGACATTTTAGATTACTACCCAAAGGAAGGAAACTTCATCCTTGTCCCTGTCTTATTAAATCCACATCAAGTTGAGCATCTCAATAATGGCAAATCATGAAGTCAGTGAGAAATGAGAATGTTGGATTTGAGAGAAGACTTGATGAGATTTTTGTCATCAGTACTAAGACCAATCTCCAGAATTCAAATGTTCTTTGGCCAAGAGGAAACTCCTTCAAATCCTCTCTCTCCTGATTTTGCGGAGAGAGGCAGACGGCCTGTATGTGCTTATCTTTTTCACAACAAACTTAAAAGGGAATACTAAAGTGAGATTATGCATTCTCAAAGAGTATCCAAAAATATGCTTTTTTTTTAACATGTAATGAATTTAAATTTATTTTCTAATAAGAAGCAGAATGATCAAGATAACAGAATGAAAATCTTGTTAAACCTCAATGAGGAGTGAATATTTTTCTAGGTAAATTCAAAGAAAGAGAGCATTAAAAAAAAAGTAATTTACCTCTGGTTGGAAAAAGCCTTTTTCAGTTAGCATCTGCCTGAGTTTGAATGTATCTTATCCAATTCCAGGCCTACATCCTCCTAGGGGGGCTTGAGCCTGAAGACAGTTCTGGGACTGATTAAGATACAGATAAATATTGCTTGAGGAGTCTTGTGCTTTATCTCATTAAGTCAGTGCAATTTAAGTTCCAAAAGGGCCTTTGTCTCCAAGACTGGGAAAGTTGTCATTACTTCAAGGTCTCAAAATCTTCTTCCCCCTTTCACATTTCTAGCACTCTCATCTTCACCCACTCCCCAAAACTCACAGGGAAAGGGGGAAGAGTCGACTTCCTTCTCACTCCCCAGTGCCGCTTTCGCACCAACCCACCTTCCCCATCCCTCTCTTTCCCTTCCTTTGAAGCCGACATCATCCACCTCTCTGCACATAGTAAGCACTCAATAAATACCAATGATGGATTGAGACAGACCCTGAAATAATTTACATATAGGAATAAGAAGCACAGATGTATATAAGTTAGTGCTTAAATAGTGGTAATAGGAGGAGATTTATTAAGAGCTTACTGTGTAGAGCACTATACTAAGTGTAAACAGATGGCCATTAGACATGATCTCCGTCCCTCGGGGGAACTAACAATCTAAGAGTCTAAGTGGGGAGAAGGGATTGGAGACAGACACATCAGGAGTGATGAAACATTAAAACACAACACTAACAAATGGGAGTAGCTTTTATCCCCGGAACATCCCAGGATCTGGGGCCCACCATGGTGGGAGGAAAGGTAGGTAAGTCATTATGTACCAAAGTGCTATGGGTGGTTGTGAGGACACATCTACATAGTTGATGCAGGTGTGCTGACGCGCGAGCCCCATGAGGGACAGGGACTGTGTCTAGCCTGAATATCTTGCAACTGCCCCTGTCCTTAGTACAGTGCCTGGCACATTGTAAGTGCTTAAAAAAATACCATAATAACAAATAAGTGGTAGTTGTGGGGAGGTAAGATAAATTAATCAAGGAAGGCTTTCTGGAGGAGATGTGATGATCATCAGTCAAGTTAAATGTTTTCTAAACACATTGCAGTTCCCATTCCCCAAAATATAGACTGCTTTAAAAGTTCTTCAGAAAGTTAATATTACCCCTTTGCAGGCAGAATAACGATTCACAAATACTTTGGTAGCTGATATGAATGTAGGAGATGTTTAATTATAGAATTGATAACATCCTTCTAATTGCTCTTATAAGCCAGGAAAGAAAGCACCAGAGCACAGTCACAGTAAGAAACTTCAGCAGTGTTTTAGAAGTTTCCTAGGAGTTTTGGAATAAAAGAATCCAGGTTGCATTAATTGCATAACTATGGACGATAACTCAGAATTGGCTCTTCAGCTGCTTCTTCATTATGCGATGTTAAGATTTGACTCGGGCAAATAAATGGAGGTTTTCTCATTAAGCACAAGTCTTTTAAATCAGACCCTCCAAAGACATGCTGGCAGTAGACTCAAGGATCCAAAGCTTGGCCCTCCTCCCAGTTTAAAAAAGAAGGGTGCTGAATACTGGTTACTTTGAATATTGAAAGGATTAAAATGACAGGAGTTGGCAAAAATCAGTGAATATGCATGAATTTTTTAATGCTACATTGAAGTGCTTGTGGTATAGGTTAACTTCATTAAACATCTCTAATTGGCTTGCTTGTTCCTAAAATACAAGCGTGTTGATAACTGCAGCTGCTTTATGGCAATATCTGTGCATCATTTGATGAAAATGCTGTTTTTTAATGCCCGAAGCAATATTTAATAGCCGTTGCTAATAGGGCAACAACTCAGGGGTAAGTGTTCGACTTTTTGTGGCCTCATGCAAAGAGCACAGGACTGAGAGTTAGGAAGCCTGGGTTCCACTCCTGGTTGTACGACTTATCTGGTATATGACTTTAGGCTAATCGATTGACTTCTATGTGCCTTGCTGTCCTCATCTGAAAGTAGAGATTAAATACCTCTTCTCCTGGAGCCTAACACAGTGCTTGGCACATAGTAAAGGCTTAACAAATACTACAAATTATCATTATTATGAGCATGGGACTGGGTGGCAGGAGAACAGGATTCTAGCCCCAGGTCCACCACTTGCTTGCTGCATGACCTAGGATATGTCATTTAATTTCTTTATGCTTCAATTTCCTCGTGTAAAATAGGGATTAAATAACTTCCTCCCTCTTAGGACAGGGACTGTGCCTTATCTGACTGTGAGCTAACCCAGTGCTTAGCACAGTGCTTGGCACATAAGCGCTTGACTAAAGCAGCAGCATGGCCTAGTGGAAAGAGCATGGGACTGGGAGTCAGGTGGACCTAGGATCTAATCCCAGCTCTACCATTTGTCTGCTGTGTGACTTTGGGCAAATCACTTAACTTGTCTGTGCCTCAGTTACCTCATCTGTAAAATGGGGATTAAGACTGTGAGCCCCATGTGGAATAGGAACTGTGATCAGCCTGATTAGCTTCTATCTTGTTGTCTTATACTGTCGAGTCATGTCCGACCCATAACAACGTCATGGACACACTTCTCCCGAACACCCCACCGCCATCTACAATCGTTCTGGTAGTGTATCCATAGAGTTTTCTTGGTAAAAGTACAGAAGTGGTTTACCATTGCCTCCTTCTGCACAATAAATTTGAGTCTCCGCCCTCAACTCTCTCCCATGCCACTGCTGCACGGCACAGGTGAGTTTTGACTTGTAGCGGATTGCCTTCCACTCACTAGCCACTGCCCAAGCTAGAAATGAAATGGATATGTCTCTGCTTGACTCTCCCTCCATAGTCGGGACTGGTAGAGTCCTGGAAACTCTCCAGGTGCGACCCTGAAAGGAGAAGCTTGTATCTACCCCAGTGCTTAGTTCTTTGCCTGGTACATAAAGAAGCAGCATGGCCTAGTGGATAGAGCACGGGCCTGGGAGTCAGAAGGACCTGAGTTTTAATCTTTGCTCTGCCACTTGCCCACTGTGTGACCTTGAGCCATTTACTTAACTTCTCTTTGCCTCAGTTCCCTCATCTGTAAAATGGGAATCAAGACTGTGAACCCCATGTGGAACAGGGACTTGTCTAACCTGATTACCTTGAATCTATCCCAGTACTTAGAACAGTGCCTGCCACATAGTAAGAGCTTAACAAATACCATAAAAAAACCCTTAACAAATACTATTAGAAAACCACAATTATTATTACTATTTTCCGTGTGGAGCATGATGAGACTGTTCCAAAGTCAAGGAGTCTGTCTCCTAGGGAGTAAGTCAGAGGATGTGAGTCCTCCAATAATTAAAGGAAAGAAGAGTTTCTTGTGTTTCCTTCTTGTAGGTTGATCAATCAATAAATTGTATTTATTGAGTGCTTCTTATGTGCAGAGCACTGTACTAAGTGTTCGGGAGAGTACAACAGAATTAGCAGACACATTCTCATAGCACACCCATAATGATGCCCAGAGAAAGGAGAAAATGGATGATTTCTCCTATGAATCATGTTGTTATTATTATTATATTTGTTAAGCACTTAGTATGTGTTAAGCACTGTTCTAAGCACTGGGGTAGATACAAGTTAATCAGACACAGTCCTTGTCCCACATGGGGTTCGCAATCTAAATAGGAGGGAGAACATGTTCTTGAGTAAATGTTAGTGGTGAGCATTGGTTTTGCTTATGCACAGTATATTTGTGGAAAGTGCACCCTAGAAAACACAAGGCTCTAGTTCTACCCCACTCTCAGTTCTTCTTTTGGTAAATTCCTGGTGGGGGGAAAGGATGAGGTTTCTTTAGATTGTAAATTCTCTTTGGGCAGGGAATGTGTCTACCAACTCTGTTATATTGTACTCAGCCAAGTACTTAGTACAGTACAGTGCTCAGTAAATACTACTGATTGATTGACTGCACTGTTACACCCAACGTGAGAGATTGTGTGTGGCATCAATATTCTCCTCCTTCTTCCCTATGATTTCTCATTTTAGGGTCACCATGCTCTTCATTAGTACCCCTACCAGAGGCAGGTCCATTTTGCTACAGATTAGGAGATCTCCTAGAGGTGTGAAGAGGCAACAGTTTGAAATTCTTAACTAAAATGAAGCATTTGGACGGCTCTGTGCATCGTTAAGTACTCAATAAATACCATTGATTGATGGATTTACTGACGGTGGAATATTATTTATCCACATGATCCCTTTCCTTCGTCAGCATGAAACATTTTGAGATATCTGTAATCATTACACATGAATCACTCTCTCCATTTACTTGGAAGACAGAGTCTAATGAGAAATTCCTGGGTTTACAGTCAAAGCTATGGGCACAGGCATAAGGGGGAGCCATGATGTTGACATCGGTTCAATTATCACCACCCTGCTCTCCTTCCAGCATTTCCCAAAGGAGATGCAGAACGTGGCAGCTCAGGGGAATGAAATCTCCTTTTGAAGCAGACCTGCTTGTTTCCAGCGGAGAAAAACAGGGGAGTGAAGAGAAATTGTTTTCCCCTTTGCATCTCTGGAGGCTGTGTTATAGGGCCTTTGGGAGCACCAGATGGTAGGTGGTATGTGGCCTGTACTTACACCTCCACAATCTTAATAAGAAGGAAGCTACCTTATCGTTGAACATGCATTTTTATCAGGGAAATTCAGGGCTTGTCAGATACCTGCTATTCTTAGTGCTCTAAAAATCTGTAAATAAAATGCTCTTATTCAGAGAACACGGTGTCATATCCAAAAGAACTGAGATAAAACGTTTTGACTTAGAAATACACTTCAAAATCAGATATTAACTTGAGGAATGTCTATGCCTTGAACAAAAGGAAACTATACTAAAATGGTGTCAAAATAAGGAGACGGCCCCTCTGGCTTTGTCGAGAAACTACTGGAACTCAGGAAAGTGCAGTTCTTTTTATTCAATGAATAGGCATGATTACATGACAGTTATCACAAATGTAGGAGAAAATCACCTTACCTTCACATTCCTGGGGAGCCTCCTAGAATTTCAGCACATTGGTTTAGTCACAGGGGGTTTACAGGGGGTTCCCACTCCAGATGGAGACACACAGAACAGACGGAAATTGAACAACAATAGCAATAATCCAGAGCCCTCATTCTGCTAGCAGTAATTTAATGAGGAGGTCTGTGTCATCAGTTTCCAACCCCAAAGGAACCTTGTTACTCTTCTAAAAAATATTTTGGTGATGAATCACCTTTCTGATGGCCACAGGGGGTGGAGCCAAGTTAAGGATGGGCTGCTCATAAATTCAAGGACATTTCTGGTGCGTGTCATTGTTATCTACATTAATGATTGATATTAACTTTGCAAGAAATGGGAACGTTTTGAAGTTTTGGATTACAGAGAGTTTACTTAAAAATATACCCGGATTGAAAAATCAAGGAGGGAACTTGTTGAACATTTCCCAGAATCTAAAAGAAGAATTTGGGACATTTAATAAACTTAAAGAGTGCAATTCTTACCCATAATTAATAGAAAAGAAAATAGTGTTTAAAGAGGGAGAGATAGAGAAAAACTGCTTCATCTCAGCATTTTATTTTATCATGACTTTTCAATATGGAATCCAATAGGGGTCTGGGCATCTCAGCAGAGTGTAAATTGAGGCTCTCCAATCAAGGCTATTCAGTGGAGTGGAGCTGGGAAATATGTTCACTGCTGACATGCAAAGAGAGGCTTGCTGTGCTTTTCATTGGCCTTCAAAGTCTGCTTGCACAATGGGAATGAGTTTTAGTACCTTTTCAAAGCACCTAACTCCCATACAGTGTCATGGGCATTAGGATAAGCTTGCTGCCTGACTATTTTCTAGTTAATTACCTGAAGGAACCTAATTACAGTGAGGTTGCTATGTCATATGTCATCAGTTATCTGGATAATAACTCGTGTTATATAACTTTGAGGATCATATTGAATGAAAGATCCTGTAGACAACTGTTTCCAAATTATCTTGATTGGAGGCTGCCTAAATTCATGTTTCATTTTGAACAAATATCCTGGTCATAGATTCAAATCTGACAATGAATTAACTTGAAAATATATGATCACTGCCATACATTGAACCAGGCAACCCACTGCTCTACTGCACTGTGGTTACTTGACATTAGAGAGCTAGATGGGTACTCTCTTTTGCACCCTTTCCTGACTTGCTTCTGCAGACCACCCTCCCATACCCAATCCCATGCTTTGGGTGCTGCAGGTTGGGTGAAGTAAGCTGCAGGTATTCCAGGTCTCTATGGCAGGACAAGTAGAGCATCCAGCTACATACCTACCTGTACTCATTCCTTCTCCTGAGACACAGGCAGCCACCCTGCCTGCCGTGCCATCTTCTTCAGACAGAATAGTGCAGTCAGGGACTGAAGCAGGAGAGGACAGAGAGATAGGAGAGAGAAAGCGGGAAAAAAACAGGACATGGATAAGGTGGCATTGAATGCAGGAGGGCCTGCCCACTCCTGACTCCCTACCTGCTTCCTGACACTGATTAGCCACCTAACCTATCATTTTGCTGCAGGGATCTTGCATGTGTGCAGGAATCTATCTAGCACCCCTTTGGGGAATCATTGCTAGAAGGAAAATAACTACATTATGATGAATTAGCTAGTTTTCACCACCTTTTGCCTTCATGACAAATGCAGAATTATCTCAGTTCTAAATAGTTTTGTTTAAAGGAATACTTCGGATTGAACCATCCCACTGGAGAACTTGTTTGGGTTCCTTTTCCTCCCTTTAATTCATTTTAATGCAAATTATGCAGAGACATGGTGGAGAGAAGAAATTACTATCAACTATTCTTACCCTTTAATACCAGGTTTTGTCTAATGTTCTCTTCACTACCCTCCAAACTGAGACAGTTTCACTAGACCATGAGCAGTTGCAAAGCTACCTGTGGGTTTACCAATTAAGGGAAATATCCTTTATTCCAGCATTTATATTGTACAGTTTATACTTTATAGGGTGATGGCAAGGGATTGCCTTGCCGGAGAGCAATGGCCACACAGTCCTGGAGTGTCAGCAGACAAATACAAAGCGATTAATCGATCAACTGATGGTATTTATTGAGCACTTACTGGGTGCAGAGCACTGTACTAAGCACTTGGGAGAGTACAATATAATAGAGTTAGTGGACCTGATCCATGCCCACAAGAAGCTTACAATCTAGGTCGGGAGACAGAAGCTAAAATAAATTCCAGATAGGGAAAGTGGCAGAGTATTAGGATATGTTCTTAAGTGCTGTGGGGCTGGGGGTGGGGTGATTATCAAAGTGCTCAAAGGGGTACAGACCCAAGTGTATGAAGAGCACCGAAGGGAGTGTGGAATAGAATGTGGAGCTTCTAAGAGTGTGAATAGAGTGTGGAAATGAGAGATTAGTTAGGGAATGATTCCTGAGGGAGATAAGATTTTAGTTGGACTTGGAAGTAGGGAGGGTGGTGGTGTGTAGGGTGTGAAGTGGGAGGAAGTTCCAGGCCAGGAGGTGGATGTGACCAAATGGTCGACAGTGAGATAGACAAGATCGAGGCACAGTAAGTTACTTTCCTCTGCCGTAAAACAAAGTCTTGCACACATCACTATGGTATTAACTTGAAATTGCTATTTTTTTTGTATAAAAGGGCCTGATGAAAACATTGTTAAATCTCAAGGTTACAAAAACTGCTCTACTTTCTTGATCAAGTGTACCTTTTCCTTTTGCATATATATTAGGTCTAGGAGACTACTTCAGTGAATTATTTTAAATTGGGCACATATGAATGCAGTTGCCCACAGTCCAGGGTTCTTTTATTTTCTTCATGAAAAAGACAAAGTAAGAAAGTCTTTTCACTGTATTGTTTGGTTAGAGCACTTATGTAAATTGAACACAGTTGGAGGCAGTCTCAAAAAAAAGATGCTACCACCTGGATTTTCTCTTACATGCTAGAATTCAGTAAGTCTTTTGACAGATCTCTGTGACAGAAATCAAATCTATGTGTCAATAAGGGTTTAAAAATAAAAAGGTAAGTTTAAATTCACATACATTTCATCAGTTCATAGAACTTCCAAACCTAAAAGTAATGAATATCTGAAACCATTTACTAGTTAATGAGAATCATTTTGTTCTTACACTTAATCAAAAGGATTGGTGACATGAGAGGAACATAAATAAGAAAAACACTATAGCAAATATGTCTTAAAATATGTAAATGCTACTATTTATGCTCTCTATTACTTTCCTTTTCTTGTCACTAGCTCAATGAATTCTGCTATGTGAGCATCTCACAAATATTCATGTCTCAGAAATAATCTATAAATAGACAATATTTTAAAAATTTTACCTATTGACCAAATGTGCCCCCACTTTGGATAACATCAAACACGAATACTTGATATGTCATTTATTAACGCATGCCTCTTCACTCTTTTAATCAGTAAACAAAATGCTATGCAACTACTGTGAAAGCATGGGATAGCTCACACAAATAGGAGATGTCTTTAAATAAATTAATTGAGAATAAACCCATATTTTAAATCCATATGTTCCATTTTTTAAGATGCTGTGCACATAAAATTGTTCTCTTTGGCATTATTTCATTTGCCACTTACAGTGTTTATCACTGTTTTATAATCTGTCCTTTGGTCTCCTGCTGTTCCCAAACTCTACTGCAATGCTACCTCTATCTGAGTGGACTCCCAAATCTCTTTTATAGCTGTGGGTCTACAATACCGTATCTCCTCCGGCCTCTGGGAGATCTGCATATAGATGATCCACTGGCACAAAATATGTCAAAAATATGTCCTTTCATCTCCTCTCCTAAATCTTCTCCTCCTAACTTTCTCATCACTGTCAACAACACCATCATCTTCCCTCTCACAGAAGTCTACAGAATTGGTGTCATCTTTTACCTCTTCTCTGTCTTTTATCTCCCACATTCCTCCTGTCTCAAAATTTTGCCAGCTTTTCACCATATTTCCTCTCCACCCTTATGGCCATTAACTCTGTTTCCAACCCTTGTCACCACCCAAGTTGCTGAGTTATTGCAACAGCTTTCTTGCTCTTTAATTCCAGACTTTCCTCTCTCTTCAGTCTATTCTTCATTCAACTACTCATATCATCCTCTCAAAATGCTGTTCAAATGCATCACTCCCCTGATAACTATAGTATCTGTTAAGCCCTTACTATATGCTAAGCTTTGTATTAAGGGCTGGGGTAGATGCAAATTAATTATTATTATGGTATTTGTTAAGCACTTACTATGTGCCAAGCACTGTTCTAAGCGCTGGCACTGTTTTGAGCGCTGATCAGGTCCCACGTGGGGCTCACAGTCTAAGTAGGAGGGAACACAGGTATTGAATCCCCATTTTGCATATGTGGGAACTGAGGCCCAGAGAAGTTAAGGGGCTTGCCCAAGTTCACAAAGCAGACAAGTGATGGAGCCAGGCTTGGAACTCAGGTCCTCTGACTTCCCAGGCCCGTGCTCTTTCCACTAGGCCACACTGCTCCTCTCCTCCAAAACTCCAAGTTGCTACCTATTTCTCTCCCCAGTGAACAAAAACTCCAAATGATTGGCTACAAGTCACTCCTTCTTACCTATCAGCTCTCCCCTTCTATTCTATCGCAGCTCACACTCTTCACTCCTCCCAAGCAACTGTATCTCACTCATGATTCTTCTGTGTATGATCTATTCTTAATACTTTCTCCACCTGCTTATAATGCCCTTCCTGCTATAAGCTGTGAAATCATTCAATAGTATTTATTAAGCATGCAGAGCACTGTACTAAGTGCTTGGGAGAGGACAACACAATATAACAGACACATTCCTTGACCATAACAAGCACCACATCCCTCCCCACTTCTTCAAAGCCCTCTAAAAAAAGCCACCTCTTCCTGATTAGACCATACCTGCCTATGTGGTGCCACAATCCCTCTTTGGGATGGCCTGCCCTCCCACAAAGCCACCCTCCAGTTTAATAGGTCAATCACTCATTTCCTGGAATTCTGGGCTGCTGCAGGAGAGAGAGGGCCTGGGATTTGGGTGACCCATAGGCCCCAACATGCAGGAGCTGAGGATATCTGCCAAACTGAGTCAAGGCCCTGGCCAACCCAGCTCAGAAGAGCCCCCAGGTCTTCAAGGAGAGAGAAGCAGGAGTGGAGGATCACCCCCTCACCTGTCTTCTGTCTCCCAAACCCTTGGCTGCAAGGGACTCAATCAATCAGTGGCATTTTTGAGGGCTTACTGTATTTAGGGAACTCTACTGCCAAGTAAGCACTTGGGAGAGTACAATACAATAGAGTAGGTAGACGTGGTCCCTGTCCACAAGAAGCTTACAATCTGGGGTTCATTCATTCAATCGTATTTATTGAGTGCTTACTGTGTGCAGAGCACTGGACTAAGTGCTTGGAAAAAAACAGTTCAGCAGTAAAGAGAGACAGTCTCTGCCCACACTGGCCTTACAGTCTAGAAGGGGGGAGACAGACATCAAAACAAGTAAACAGGCATCATTATGAATAAATAGAATTATAGATGTATACCCATCAGAACAAGTAAACAGGCATCAATATAATTTAATAGAATTATAGATATATACATATATACATAAGTGCTGTGGGGTGGGAAGAGGGAGGGAAGAGCAAAGGGAGTGAGTCGAGGTGACGCGGAAAGGAGGGAGAGCTGAAGGAAAGGGGGACTTAGTCTGGGAAGGCCTCCTGGAGGAGGTGAGCCTTCAGTAGGGTTTTGAATGGGGTGGGGTGGGGGTGGAAAGAGTGATTGGCAGATTTGAGGAGGGAGGGTTGGGGAAGACAGTAAAATAAATTACGGATGGATATGTATGTAAGTGGTTTAATAATAATTGTGGTTTTGGGTAAACGCTTATTATGTGTCAACTAAGCGCTGAGGTGGACACAAGATCATCAGGTCCCACATGGGGCTCACAGTCTAAGTAGGAGGGAGAACAGTTATTGAATCCCCATTTTGCAGGTGAGGGAACTGAGGTCCAGAAAGTTAAATGACGTGGCCAAGATCACACAGCTGGTAAATCGCAGAAACAGGATTAGAGCCCAGGGCCTCTGACCCTCAGGCCTATGCTCTTTCCACTAGGCCTCCCTGCTTCTCTGTGCTGTGCTGTGGGACTGAGGGTGGAGTGAATATCAAAGGGCTTAAGGGATGCAGATCCAAGTGCATAGGTGACGCAGAAGGGAGGGCAAATAGGGGAGATGGCTTAGTCAGGGAAAGCGTCTTGGAAGAGATGTGATTTTAGTAGGGTTTTGAAGTGGGAAGAGCGGTCGTATACCATCACTGGTGTTTATTGAGCGCTTACTGTGTGCAGAGAACTGCGCTCTGGAGAGAACAATACAATAGAGTTCCCTGTTGTAGACACGTTCCCTGCCCACAAGGAGCTTAAAGTCTAGAGGTGGAGACGGGTATTAATATAAATGAATAATTTACAAAGACGTACATAAATGCTGTAGGGCTAAAGGTTAATCGTTTTGTGCAACCCCTCTCCCACCCGAAACGTGGGCCATTATTACATCATACTGTGTATGCTAATATTGGAGCAGTCTCCCCGCCCCCTTCCCCCCCACACCTTTAACTGATTAGAGCTCCTTTAATAATAATGTTGGTATTTGTTAAGCGCTTACTATGTGCAGAGCCCTGTTCTAAGCGCTGGGGGAGATACAGGGTAATCAGGTTGTCCCACGTGAGGCTCACAGTTAATCCTCATTTTACAAATGAGGTAACTGAGGCACAGAGAAGTTAAGTGACTTGCCCACAGTCACACAGCTGACAAGTGGCAGAGCCCGGCAGTCGAACCCATGACCTCTGACTCCCAAGCCCAGGCTCTTTCCACTGAGCCATGCTGCTTTATTCATTCATTCATTCAATAGTATTTATTGAGCGCTTACTATGTGCAGAGCACTGTACTAAGCGCTTGGAATGAACAAGTCAGCAACAGATAGAGACAGTGCCTGCCGTTTGACGGGCTTACAGTCTAATCGGGGAAGACAGGCAGACAAGAACAATGGCAATAAATAGAGTCAAGGGGAAGAACATCTCATAAAAACAATGGCAACTAAATAGAATCAGGGTGATGTACATCTCATTAAACAGAATAAACAAAATAAATAGGGTGGTAAAGATATACAGTCAAGCGGACGAGTACAGTGCTGAGGGGGTGGGATGGGAGAGGGGGAGGAGGAGAGGGAAGGGGGGAGAAGAGGGTTTAGCTGCGGAAAGGTGAAGGGGGGGTAGAGGGAGCAGAGGGAAAAAGGGGGGAGCTCAGTCTGGGAAGGCCTCTTGGAGGAGGTGAGTTTTAAGTAGGGATTTGAAGAGGGGAAGAGAATTAGATTGTCTGAGGTGAGGAGGGAGGGCGTTCCAGGACCGCGGGAGGACGTAGCCCAGGTGTCGATGGCGGGATAGGCGAGACCGAGGGACGGTGAGGAGGTGGGCGGCAGAGGAGCGGAGCGTGCGGGGTGGGCGGTAGAAAGAGAGAAGGGAGGAGAGGTAGGAAGGGGCAAGGTGATGGAGAGCCTGGAAGCCTAGAGTGAGGAGTTTTTGTTTGGAGCGGAGGTTGATAGGCAACCACTGGAGGTGTTTAAGAAGGGGAGTGACATGCCCAGAGCGTTTCTGCAGGAAGATGAGCTGGGCAGCGGAGTGAAGAATAGACTGGAGCGGGGCGAGAGAGGAGGAAGGGAGGTCAGAGAGAAGGCTGACACAGTAGTCTAGCCGGGATATAACGAGAGCCTGTAGCAGTAAGGTAGCCGTTTGGGTGGAGAGGAAAGGGCGGATCTTGGCGATATTGTAAAGGTGAAACCGGCAGGTCTCGGTAACGGATAGGATGTGTGGGGTAAACGAGAGAGACGAGTCAAAAAGGACACCGAGATTGCGGGCCTGAGAGAGGGGAAGGATGGTCGTGCCATCCACGGTGCTAGGGAAATCTGGGAGAGGACCGGGCTTAGTCTCCCCCATTCCCTTGCGGACTCCCAAAATTATTCTCCCAGCCCAGCAGGGGCTAATCACTCCTTGAATGCCTGGGGTATATCTCCCATTGACAATTGCTAATCCTCCTTCAATTAACCTGCTAATTAATGGGGCTATTAGCTCTTGCTAATGGGGTTATTAGCATTTCAGCCCTGGGGCAAGTGCTTTCTCCGGCTGCTGCTGCACAGGCTCTACCTGGATTAGTATACATCACTTCGTGGCCCGGATCCTTTTTCCTCCCCCCCCCCCCCCAAAAAAATGTTCAGTCCGAGTCTCCCCACTCTTCAAAAAACCTCCAGTGGTTGTCCATCCACCTCTGCATCAAAAAGAAGCTCCTCACCATTGGCTTTAAAGCACTCAATCACCTTGCCCCTTCCTACCTCACCTCCCTGATTTCCTATTACAACCCAGCTCGCACACTTTGCTCCTCTGATGCCAACCTAACTCACTGAACCTCCATCTCATCCATCTCTCTGCTGACCTCTCGCCCACGTCCTGCCTCCGGCCTGGAGTGCCCTCCCTCGCCATATAAATTACAGAGATGTATTTAAGTGCTGTGGGAATGAGGGTGGGGTGAATATCAAATACTTAGGGTGTAGATCCAAGAGAATGAATATTTCTGCAACATGTTCTGTAGCAGCATCATAGTAGCCTTATTAGTACAAGGGATCCCTGCTACAAGTCTTAATTGTGAACAACGATTCAGCGTTTCACCAAGGCGGTTCCTACTAGACAGACGGCCTCAAGACGGTGAGTAGGGCAAAGAGTTACCACAAAGATTAGTCTACGCAAAATAAATCAAAGATTAAAAATCAACCTTTAAAAAGGTCTTCTAGAGGAACTGGACTGATGACTTTTTTTTCTTTTATTTTCCCTCTAAAGAACATATATCTGATAATAAAATAAACATTACATTATTGCTTCAGGGCGTTGGTCAACTGCTTGGGCCTATCTCCATATTTACAATATATTACTCAAATGGAGTGATAATTTGAAAAGAATTAATTATCCAGTAATGTGTATTTGTTTTATTGTTTGTTTCCTTAATGGTAATTAGAACATGTGTGGAAGATATAAACTTATTTTATAAGGGAAACAGAAGAAAATAGTATTTTGTTTGAGTCCTGATTCCTGGGTTTAACTGAATGCAGTTTGTTTGTATTACCTTATATTCCTGGGGTCTTTTCATTTTCAACCCATGTTCTCAGCCAGATTCCCTTAACGTTAAATGGCTTCTTGAAGTTCATTAAAGCTTTTGGTCTAAAATAGATTTTATTTGCCTTCTAACAGATTCATTATAATTAGTGGGCTCTTGGGTATAATTCACTCAATATTTTTTCTTAAATCTGTTTTCAAAACCTCAACAATACTTGCTCTTTAGTAATGTTTTCCTTGAACACTTAACTCTTCAAATGAACACCTAAAATGAAGCCAAAATGCAAACATGTACAGACCAGAATAATATTCCACTGATAATATCTTCTCTTTTGGAAAAAAAACCACCAAATCTTGCCTACTCAGCCTTAATCAGACAAACAATACAACATTTGCACAGTCATCCCAGAAGTAAACACAAACACAATAATGAGTATCCTTATAATCAGATAATAAATGCAGCTTCTTATACGGCCACAATCCATCAAAACTGCCATCTTTGCTAATCACCATCAGTTCACAGTCGACACAAAAAACTTACACTGAGACATCCAAAATGTCTCCCAACTTTCCTCCATTTGGGAGAACTCTCAAAGCCACTGTGTTGAGAGTTTCTGTACTCTTGAGTCATCCCCAGTACCCAAAATTTCTCAGAGGTTTTCCCTATCTGGGAATAGGGCAGTCTTCAGCACCCACACCCCAGTATTCACACCCCCAAATCAATGTCATTGATCAAGTTAAATTCCCTTCCAGATTAGTGGACAAGGGGGCTCAGCTGAAATGGAGACAATTTGCCAGTCTCCCCTTTATATTCTACACTAGTGTGCCCTTTCTGTAAGCTTGGTACTCTTCTTGCTTTGTATATACACACACCAATTCTGATTAGAATGTATCTGGCTTTAATATTTATGGGCACAGAGTAATTAAATATTTCTAGGTCATAATAACAACATGAAAAAGGAAATCCAAATGGAACCTCCTAGTTCTGTCTTTTATGGTCTCTCTACACCACATATTCTAGAGTTTATACTCCCCTTCTGGGCCTCTCTGTCTGGGCCATTTGCATCTTTGGCTTACAGCTTCTCAGAGGAGGGTTCTTTGATTCCATCCCTCAGGAGGATCAAAGGTCAGAATCGCTGCCTGCAGACTAAATATTTCATTTTTTTCCTCCATTTCTCCCCCTCTTTTACTAGCTAATTTGTAGCCCTTTTTGCAGATTGGTCCTCTCTCTGATATCCAGGAGGAAATGTTTGATACCTAATTCAATGTATCTTTTGAAGATACACGTTCCCCTAACTCCTTTTTGATCTGAGGACTACCTGGCCCCACTTTTGCAAAAAAAAAAAAAAAATTCCCAGGATTTTCTACTATTTCAGCCTCTACCCCATTTAACTAGGATAAGAACCTTGTTATGACCACAGATTTTGTGGCAACAGACTTCTCATCTCATTTCTAATTCACTCTTAATCAATGTCTTCCTTTCCCAGATGCTCTTATTGCCTATTCCTAGAGAATTCCTAAAAAATAATTTTAAAAAATGTCCCCACTATTCTACCTGTCTTCCCATGCTTGGGGTAAAATCTAAGTTGTAAAATCAAACTAAAATGGGATTTCATGCACACCAACTCCATCAAAGATCTATTTACATACTTTGGGTAAACAGTTCTGATGTTTCAGGAAGGATTTGTTATTTTGTATTTGGTAATCTTAGGTTTGGTTTTGCACCACCAAAAGCCTCGAGTCCATCAAGGCTGACTTCTGGGTCCCCTTCTATTCTCCAACTACACCCACTCCCTTAGAGAACTCATTTGCTCCCACAGATATGTCTACCATCTCTATGTGAACAATTCCCAAATCAACCTCTCCAGCCCTAACCTCTCTCCTTCTCAGTAGTCACATATTTCCTCCTGCCTTCAGGTTATCTCTACTTGGATGTCCCATCAACAATTGAGAAACCAAATATGTCCAGAACTCCCTATCTTCATATATTCAATTGTATTTATTGAGCGCTTACTGTGTGCAGAGCACTGTACTAAGTGCTTGGAACCCTGTCCTGTCCTTCCTCTGACTTTCCCATCACTGTAGACAGCACCTCCATCCTCCCTGCCTCACAAGCCCATAACCTTGGCATTCTCCTCGACTCATCTCTCTCATTCAATCCACATAGCAAATTTGTCACCAAATTCTGTTGGTTCTACCTTCCCAACATCATTAAAATCCACCCTTTCCACCCTGCTACTATGCTGATCCAAGCACTTGTCATATCACGCCTTGACTACTGCTTCAGCCTCCTCTCTGACCTCCCTGCCTCCTGTCTCTCCCTTCTCCAGTCCATACTTCACTCTACTGCCCAAATCATTTTTCTAAAAAAAGTTCAGTCCATGTTTTCCCACTCCTCAAGGACCTCCAGTGGCTGCCATCCACCTCCACATCAAACAGAAACTCTTTACCATTGACTTTAAAGCATTCGATCACCTCGCCCCCTCCTATCTTACCTCGCTGATTCCCTACTACAACCCAGCCCACTCACTTCATTCCTCTGACACCAGCTTACTCACTGTGCCTCGATCTCATCTATCTCATTATCAACCCCTTGCCAGCATCCTCTCTCTGGTTTACAACTCCCTCCCATTTCAAATATTGCAGACAAGCAATCTCCCCACCTTGCAATCCTTACTGAAATCACATCTTCTCCAAGAGGCCTTCCCTCACTAAGCCCTCATTTCCCCTACTCCCTTTCCCTTCTGCATCGTCTGTGCACTTGGATCACCACCCTTTAAGGACTTGATATTCACCCCACCCTCAGCCCCACAATACTTATGTACATATCTGTAATTTATTTTAATGTCTGTCTCCCTCTGTAGATTTTAAGCTCCCGTGGGCAGGAAAGTATACCAAATGTTGTATTGTACTCTCCCAAGTGCTTAGTACAGTGCTCTGCCCACAGTAATTGCTCAGTAAATACCACTGATTGATTGAGCAGCAGCATGGCATAGTGGAGAGAGCACGGGCCTGGGAGTCAATAGGTTGTGTGACCTTGGGCAAATCACTTTACTTCTCTATGCCTCAGTTTCCTCATCTGTAAAATGGGGATTGAGACTGTGAGCCCCACATGGAAGAGGGACTGTCCCCAATCCGATTTGCTTGTATCCACTCCAGTGCTTAGTACAGTGAAGCAGCATGGCTCAGTGGAAAGAGCACAGGCTTGGGAGTCAGAGGTCAGGGGTTCGAATCTCAGCTCTGCCACTTGTCAGCTGTGTGACTGTGGGCGAGTCACTTAACTTCTCTGTGCCTCAGTTACCTCATCTGTAAAATGGGGATTAAGACTGAGCCTCACGAGGGACAACCTGATTACCCTGTATCTACCCCAGCACTTAGAACAGTGCTCTGCACATAGTAAGCACTTAACAAATACCAACATCATTTATTTATTTATTTATTACAGTGCCTGGCACATAGAAAGCACTTAATAAATACCAAAATTATTATTATTATTATTATTGATCACTAGGTTAAGATTCATTCATCACAGTCTTCTGGAGAATCTCGCTTGGTATTGCATGAGACAGATAATATTTAAGGCCTTTTCAAGTTCCCCTCCACATTTGTGGTGAAAAGTATGTTCTTAAATAGAGCTGCTCAGAGATGTTGGCTGTGACCAAATAAATCTTCTGCTTATTTAGCTTACTGAGCAACCAGTGTCCTGGGCTCCTATTTGCATAAATCTTTAGTTAAGGCTTTGCCACCATTGGTATGACCTGGGTTTGAACTGTTTCTCTAATAATAAGGCTCAGTGGAAAGAGCACGGGCTTTGGAGTCAGTGCTCATGAATTCGAATCCCAGCTCTGCCACTTGTCGGCTGTGTGACTGTGGGCAAGTCACTTAACTTCTCTGTGCCTCAGTTCCCTCATCTGTAAAATGGGGATTAAGACTGTGAGCCCCACGTGGGACAACCTGATTCCCCTATGTCTACCCCAGCACTTAGAACAGTGCTCGGCACATAGTAAGCGCTTAACAAATACCAACATTATTATTATTATAATGGCATTTGTTAAGCACTTACTATGTGCCGAGCACTGTTCTAAGTGCTGGGGTAGATACAAGGTAAACAGGTTGTCCCACATAGGGCTCACAGTCTTCATCCCCATTTTACAGATGAGGTAAAGAGAAGTGAAGTGACTAGCCCAAGGTCACACAGCTGACAAGTGGCGGGACTGGGATTAGAACCCATGACCTCTGACTCCCCAGCCCAGGCTCTTTCCAAATCATCTACACTTTGTCTCCTGGTTGTCTGTGACCAATGGCACACATGCCAAGATAACTGGCCAGATTAAGAGTGCAGTCTATGGCTGTGGAGTAGAATATCTTTGTGCCCTTGTCCCCTTTTTACGATGTTGTCGACTGTGACCCTTCCTTATGCAATATGAAATATTGGAATCTTTGTAATTTATACACTACAGTGAATTCAGGGCCCAGGGACACTTTTGTGGTATATCATGAGAAAGCTCAAGAAATTGGTGAATGGAAGAAATGCCTTTCATTTTTTTCTTTTTTTAATGGTATCCATTAAGTACTTACTATGTGCCAGGCACTCTACTAAGCACTGAGGTTCACAGATGTTAATCAGGTTTGACACAGTCACATAAGGCTCACAGTCTAAATCCCTATTTTGCAGATGAGGTAACTGAGGCACAGAGAAGTTTAGCGATTTGACCAGGGTCACCCAGCAGACAAGTGGCCGAGCCAGAATTAGAACCCAGGCCTGTGCTCTATCCACTAGGCCACGCTACTTATCTTCCTTCAAATCTCCTTCTTTTCCAAGATAAACCTCCTCAATGATAAAAAATAATGATTCCTTAGAATGTACAAAAATCTTTGGAGATAAAAATCATAGTATGGAACATACAAGATGTTACCAACTGCTTGGTTTTTAAGTAGGATAACAGTTATTTCATCTTGTTTCATTTCCTTTTTTTTTTTTTCGGCCCTTTGGTTGGTGTATCAAATCAAGCTTGGAAAACATGCTTAATGGTCTGGTATCAAAGAGATTGTATTAGTTCAGCACAGAATAAGCATTCACATGCATCATTAATATTATAAATTGAAAGAAGTCTTGCATTTCTTAGAATTGAAATCCTTAGAGAAACACTTCCAAGGCAGTAGTAAATAATGGTCCACTAGATAGGTGAGTATGAAATTGTTCAAAACATAACATGCAGAGATAATTTAATCATGACATCAAAGAGGGATATAATTTAAAATATCTCAGATTTCTTCACTTTTATTGTTGGTTCGTTGCACTTTGCTGAGCCCACAAAGTGATTTATAATCATCTGTGTGTCTTCATCTCTGTGAGTGAGTGAGTGTGTGTGTGTGTGTGTGTGTGCTTGTCTGCTTCAAGAGCACAGAGATCAGCATACTGCAGTTTTTGGATGACTGTTCCAAAACCTTTCAATAAATAAATCTGAGATTATGTACCAACCTGCACCTGGGAACCCCTACAACCATCCAAAAATTCTCAGTGGCAATGCAAAACTTAAATGCATCCATCAAATTCTGTTACCTGAGCCAGTACATTGTCCAAGAAGAGAATGAGAAAACATCATTCACTGCAGTTTGATCGTTCCCCCCCAGAACATTTATGATAGTAGTAATGCACATGTACACTGTCTCTCTCCCTACCCCCGACCCTAATTCCCCAAAGTACTAGTCTACTTGTAAATTGATTAAATGAATGATTCCTCGCTTCACTTCCAGCCATGTTGGCAAAATTCTGTAAAGCTCCTTATGTCGCAGAGTCAAGATCCTCATTTCTTTGACTTTAATGACATTGTCTCATACCAGGTGGGCTTCTTTTGAAAGTATAATCAAAGCATAACAGGCAGTATTGTAATAAAAGATAGTACCCTTCTAAAAGACTATTATTTTAATAAGGCAAGTGGTGGGATAAACAGACCAGAACATGTCTTTACTGAGATATACATAAGAAAAAGTTTTAAAATGTATAAATACATTAAAATCCCAGTTGCCCAAAATCTAATTGCAGACAAGCTGGAAGAACATGAAAGTTAGAGCCGTGAAATATCAATCTAATAAAACTTTCTTCAAAGGAAGGCTCTATGAAATATCAAATTTATGACTGTTAAAAAATTTGAAAGTAATTCAAACTTCTATATAAAATGCTAAGTATTAGTTGATATCATTCTTGGACTACGCCCTGGGATAAGACAGGGAAGAGTGCTGTTTTTATTTGTTTTTCACCTACCTTCAGTTTCTGCACCCAGCCCAGACAATGGTCTATAATCTCCTCCTATTCTGGCAATAAAAACAATGATCAAATAGTACTATTAGATTTGAAATGTAACTAGAAGACATACATCATCACATTTTAGACAGCCAAGAGGAAAATAAAGAGGCAATCAAAATACATTCTTTATGTTGAAGATCTGAGGAAGACTGTTTTGCCTTGCCAAGAAATACATTTGTGAATCCTTCCTTTTTTGTCTTTTTAAAATTACAAACAAGGCATACTTTAATCTAGATGTTCCTTCACCACAGGGTATAAAATAGTTGAGAAAAGATGAATTGTACAGATTGTCTTATTTATTTTATTCTCTTAGCTTTTATTGCTACCCTTCAGCCTAGCAGATTATTGGTTCAATGGTTCATGCAAGGACAACCTTGTAAATGAGGTTTTTGATCCCAAGGGTTTATTTTTTTCCTTGTGGGAAGGTTTAAATTAAATTAGAAAAAAAAATGGAGACGTTAGGCCAGAAGAGTTGTCACTCCAAGGTGACACAACGTTTTTTCCCAAGTGGAAACTGGAAATAATTATTTTTAAATGTAGAGGCCCATTTGCTGAAGGATAAAGTAATAGGGGTAAGGACCGGGCAGAAAGTGAAGAAATACAGTACATGATTTCCCTGCCATGCAGTTTAAATAATTCAGTCATCCATGGCAGGGATATGAGGCCGAATCTAAACATCACCAAATGAAGAAGCGGGGGGCAATCATCTGGTAAATTTGGCAGGGTAAGTGGTCAAATAACTATATAATAAATACTTAATATTATTATTACATTTACTCCTCAAGTATGATCATTAAGGACCAGAAGCATATAGGGACAGATTGTACTGTATTTGAACAGTAATGCTCTCTGTTTCCCATGGATGCTAAAAATCAGTCAATAAATCAACCAATGGTATTTATTGAGCACTTGCTATGTGCAGAGGACTGTACTAAGCGCTTGGGAGAGTACAATACCTCATTTTCTTCCTCCTCAGCACCCAAATAATAATAATAATTGAGATCCCTGTATAAATGTGAATTTGTTTATAGCAATAATAATAGTAATAATAAAAATTGTGGTATTTGTTAAGCACTTACTATGTGCCAGGAACTGTACTAAGTGCTGGAGTAAATACAAGGTGATTGGGTTGGACACAGTCCCTGTCCACATGGGGCTCAAGGTCTTAATCCCTATTTTACAGATGAGGTAACTGAGGCACAGAGAAGTTAAGTGACTTGCCTAAGGTCACACAGCAGGCAAATGGCAGAGCCAGAAATAGAACCCAGGTTCTTTTGACTCCCAGGCCCATGCTTTATCCACAAGGCCAGTCTGCTTCTCAAATGCCCTTGCAAAGAAAGAAAAACGGGTTAGATATATGCTCAGCATATATACTCTCACCCACATCCCGCTTCTGGCCTGGAATGTCCTCCCTCTTCATAGCCAACAGAATATCACCCTCACCACCTTCAAACCCTTATTAAAAGCACATCTCCTCCAAGAGGCCTTCCCTGACTAAGCCCTCATTTCCTCTTCTCCTGCTCCCTGTATCACCCTTGCACTTGAATCTTCACCTTTTGTTCACCCTTAGCCCCACAGCACTTTATATTAATGTCTGTCTCCCCTTCTAGGCTGTAAACTCGCTGTGGGAAGGGAATGGGTCTCCCAACTCTGTTATATTGTACTCTCCCAAGTGCTTAGTACTGTGCTCTGCACACAGTTAATACTCAATAAATATGGCTGACTGATTGATTGGACACAGGTCTAGACACAGCTTCCCTGAGCAACAACTAGAGCAGGGCAGGAAAGGTCTGAACTCTTTCCCATTCCTCTCTGAGCATCCTGTTGGAACCACGTGCCACCCTCTTTGTGATTGAGATATGTCTGCCCCAGGAAGGAGAGGAGGGATTCTTCTACCCCAGGAACAAGGTGAATGACAGGCATTCTCCTATAGATGGCCTATGACCCCTTTGATATCAACAAATATGATTAATTGATTAATTGATTGATGGATGCATTTCCTGGTTGGATGAAGCTAGAGCAGAAGTACAGTCAATTCACACAAATAGCTGAAATATGTATTTTTTTTTTACTCAGGCATTTGCAAACAGGGATGGGGGTTAGGGGGTGGGCAGTAGTGGTAGGGCATGTGGGAATGAATCTGTCCCTATATTCCTAGTCTTTAGGGTTTGTATTCAAATATGAACTGCAACTGGGGTGATTATCTTTCTTTTAAAAATATTAATCAGCACTTTTCCCTAGGGTTAAATACTGCTTTAGGAGTATTGCCAAATGACACTTGGAGAAAACTAAACATTACAGAATACTACTTATGTGTGCAATTAAAATCCCATTGTACAATAAGAATATCTCAATTTTCTTCACCATTGAATTCAATAATTGGGATGAATTTAGGTCACTTAAAGACACAATAAAACATCATTAAAACATTCCTTCAGATTTATTAATCTAATATTTGTGTTTTAGTGTTGGCTAGGTTTTAACTTATAAATTATATCATCCCATTAAAATAATAGTTTAATACTAGGAGTTGCAAGGAGTCTTATCGAATCATTCCTGAATCATTCCCAAACCACAACATTTAGAATTTCTTCAATGAATAAAACATTAGCTAGCAGAAATGACAAAAATAAGTCAAATTGTTATTGAATACTTTTAGGAAGTTAAAATTACATTTATTCTGTTACTGACACTTAAATTCCCCAGTGTTGCAGGTATTTTCCAATTATGAAATGTGGAATGATGAGGCATTTTAGAAATGGTTGATTTTTCTCTCTTCTGTGGGTTGCTATGTTAATTATCTGCGTTGTGGTTAGGTTAAAAATAATAACAATTAAAAAACCCACAATACAGTTTATATCGCTCAAAAAGTCCCAAAGTTCAGTCATGTACATGGGAAGCAAGATAGTATTTCTTGACACCCTCAGAAATCAGTTTATACTCTGAAACCTGGGAATTTATCACCCTTGCCTTTCCATGAGTGGGTACAGTGTATTATTAGTGGTCATAAAATTATCCAGTGAATTACAAAGGTTGATTTTATTTGGCATGGGGTAGTTTTTCCATTCATTAGTTCATAGCTGGTTGTCTATTAAATTCATTGAGGAAATAATAATTTTCCAGGCTAACACAGTTTCTGTGGTATAATAGTACCTTCACTCATAGTTCTCATTAATGTTCTTTTACCATGAAAGATATATTGCATGGTAACTTATCAAAATGGAGTGACTTTACACTGTTGCAATGCAATTTGCTTTGGAGGAATTTTATCAGGTAGAGAGCTTGTTTGAACAAAGAAGCTAGATTAAGCCCCTATTTTTATATATTTTCTCACTTTAAATCTATTGCCAAGTTCTGTGAGATTTTCCTGCACATCTTTCAGCTCTGCTGCTTCCTCTTCACCCAAACTGCTACTACCCTGATACAAGCTCTAGTGCCCTGATTCAACTAGACTATTGCATTAGCTTCCTTGTTTGTCTTCCAGCTTCCAGTCTCTCCCCACTCCGATCTATTCTGCAAGCCGCTTGAACAGATCATCTTTCTGCAGCATTGCTCAGCCCACATCTCTCCTCGCCTCTAAACCCTCCATTGGTATTCTATTTCTCTTCACATCAAACCAAAACTCCTCACAGTTGGCTTCAAGATTCTCCACCATTTGACCCACTGTACCTATCTGTTCTCTTCTCCCACCGTTCCCCACTTCTGTGTCTTCATTCCTCCCAAGCCAAACTCCTAGCTGGACCTCGCTCTTGACCTTCTCAATTCTGTCCTCTGTCTTGGAACTCCCTCCCTCCCCATATCAGACAGGCCAAGCTCTCCCCACATTTAAATCCCCCCTAAAATTCCACCTCCTCCAACGAGCCTTCACCAATTTCTCAGCAGCCTGAGTCACATCATCCACTCAGCAAATTCTACCAATTATGAACTTATTTGAGCCTTCTTTAGCACATTTATTTTTATGTTTGTCTCTTTCATTAGACCTGAAGCTTTTTATGGGCAGGGAACATCTCATTTTGTTATTCTGCATTTCCCAAGCTTCATAGTACAGAGCACTTCACCACGCAGGTACTCAGTAACTTTTATGGCATTTGTTAAGTGCTTAATATGTGTCAAGCACTGTTCTGTATACTGGGGTAGGTACGGGTTAATCAGGTCAGACACAGACCCTGTCCCACAAATAGGAGGTAGAACAAGTTTTGAATCTCCATTTGGCAGCTGAGGAAACTAAGGCCCAGAGAAGCAAAATGACTTGCTCAAATTTACACAGCAGGCATGTGGTAGAGCCGGAATTAGAACCCAGATCTTCTGGCTCCTAGGCCTGTGCTCTATGCACCAGGTTATGCTGTTTCCCTACTAGGCCATGCTATTTCCCTGCTAATACCTGCCCTAACTGCTAATACTATTATTAGAACTATTGCTATTACTGAAAACAAAAGTGTTTTGCCATTTCTCTTTCTTTTAGAGTAGGTTACTCCCTAGGGAGAGCAGCTTGCTGGTCTTTAAAACCATAGTGCTGTTAGATGCATCAACTCTTCACTGGAAGCTTTAATTGTTCCCAAGGCATCATGCTTGATAATTATCTTCCAGAAAGCCGTTAAGCATCTTTCTACCAAAATACTAGAGACTAATGTAGTTAAAGCTTGAATTGGATTTCTCATGATTCAGAATGTTAATCAAATGGCCCTGTTTTCTAGTCCTGTATTCATTTCCTGTTGATTCCTGTATAGTTCTGGAATAGGGTATCTGGGTCAACTAAAATATTGGGATGAAAAGGAACTAAATAAAAAAATGAAGTGATTTTAAGGGTAAGGATAGTAAATTAATTTAAAAATTGCCAGAGCATGGACAAACCAATATTCAAGATAAGATCAACAATAGTGAAACTCTTTCCTCTCCCTCCCTCCACGGTCAGTAAACAGAATTACTCCCAAATTATGAACTTTATAAAGATTATTCACTTTTACTCACCCTCTACTCCCATGGGAAGTGGGGTAGAAGTACTCCAGGGATGGATTGCACCCCTGAAACAAAGGGAAAGCTGGAAGCAGAGAGGTCTCAGAGCTTCCATGTAGCTTAGTCCTTTGGTAGAGCCATCCACCCACACGTGGAAGAGACCAAAGTCCCAATTATTTTGTGCTCATGGAGATGGTCCCTGTGAAAATCTCAACAAAAGCCACACATTACTCCAAAGAAGCAAAACTAGAATCCCACTGTAAAATTGACATGTTAGTTTTTGTTAATCAATCAATCAAAAGTATTTCTTGAGTTCCTAATGTGTGCAGAGGGCTTTACTAAGAGATTTACAGGGGAGAACAGTGGCGACTAGAGATTAGGCTTGCCCTCAAGAAGGTCACAGACTAGCAGGAAGCAGAGACTCTGAAATAATTTACAGATAGGAGGAAAAAGGAAAGGTGAAGGAAATGTGTGAGCAAAGGGTCAGAAAGTACGAGAGGAGAGCTACTTATGTGCTGTGCCGGGGGGGAAGGGGGGGGGAAGTGGGGTGAGGGGGAGATGGGGAAGTGCAAAGGGAGCAAGTCAGGGCAATGCAGAAGTGAGTGGGAGATGAGGAAAAGTGGGGCTTAGTCTGGAAACTTAGGCTGGGTACTTACTGTACCTCGATCTCACCTCCCACCGTCAACTCTTCCCCACCTCCTCCCTCTGCCCTGGAACTTCCTCCCTCTTCCTAACCAACAGACCACTACTGTCCCTATCTTCAAAGACCTATTAAAATCTCATCTCCTCCAAGAAGCCTTCCCTGGTTTACTTCTCATTTTCCCACTTTGAACCCCCCTCCCACCCCAGCAGCACTTATTTACATAGCCTTATACTCTGCCACTTCCCCTATCTATAATGATATGTATTTTAATATCAATTTACCCTCTAGATTATAAGCCTCTCGAGGGCAGGGATCATGTCTACCAATTCTAATGTACTGTACTCTCTCAAGCACTTAATAGCATGCTCTGCACACAGTAAGCACTCAATAAATACCATTGACTGGTTGAGTGATTGGATCCTAACACCATGTTAGAGAAGCAGCATGGCCTAATGGAAAGAGCCAAGGGCCTGGGAGTCAAATAACCTGGGTTCTAATCCCAGCTCTGCCATTTGTCTGCTGTGTGGTCTTGGGCAAGTCATTTCACTTCTCTGTGTCTCAGTTACCTCATCCGTAAAATCGGGATTAAATCCCACTCCCTCCTACTTAGACTGTGAGTCCTGTTTGGAACAGGGTATGTGTCCAATCTGAAAATTGTATCTTGTATCCACCCCAGTGCTTAATACAGTGCCAAGCATTTAACAAGAAAGCACTTAACAATTACCATAATAAAGGTAATGTTTATGTCACACTATACCAATCTTCCAAATCATTTGATGGCCTTCTTAATTCGACTTTCTACTCCTTTGCTTATCATTGCATCATTTGTCAGTGCACTGTCTTACCAGAATTCGGGGACTTGCAACACTTTTTTTGCCAGTATAGATTTTTGGTTGTGTATAAATCCTCCCTGGTGCAGGCTAATACATCAACTTTGTTTTCTTTAGATGTATTACCAGCCTGTAATGCTCAGCTGATTCAGTGAAGAGATTTACAATCATCTGCATCTCTTCTTGGGTGTGCGCTTCTAAGGGGCAGACATGTGCATTCAGAAACTCCTGGATGACTGTTTCTAGGACCCGGGATGACGCTTAAGGTGTGTTGATTTGTAAGAGCTTATCAGATAGGTGGAAAAGTATTCTAGCACCTACATCGAGATCACCTGTGCCATTGTTCAACACGGCTGTACAGAGTGACTAGAACAGGCCCTGGTCCACTACTTGCTCTTGCTTTACTCCCTTGGCCCTGACATGAACAGCTATGCCATGACACAGTTCTCTCAGAGTCTTAATCAACTTTTCAGGGCAGCCAAATTTACTGAACAATTTCTAGAGTTCAACTCTAATGATGGTACTGTGTACTGGTACTGTTTACGTGCATTGGTACTGGCTAATACTTTCTGAAAATGTTATTTGGGAAAATGACCACTGTCTGTGGTAGGCATGATTTTAATTCTTCCTCCTTTTTGCAATCTCTGTTGCCTGTTCAACAAAATTTAAAAGTCTCTTCCCAGCTAATTTCTTCCTCTGCCACCTTCAATATCATGTAAATGATATGCTACTATGGACAGTCAAATTGTCATCCTTGGAAGTCCCCAGCCCTGGGAGAATGGATCACATTTGTCTCTCCGGGGGAAACTGGGGACAAACATCTTCTCTGCCTTTTGTACTGACCCTCTCCCTCATCATCATCATCAATGCTTACTGTGGGCAAAGCATTGTACTAAGTGCTTTGGAGAGTACAATACAACAGAATTGGCAGACTTATTCTCTGCCCACAATGAGCTTACAGTGTAGAGGGGGAGACAGACTGATATAAATAAATAATACATGTGTTGTGGAATTGAATATCACATGCCCAGAGATCATAGATCCAAGTACACAGGTGATGCAGAAAGGAGAGGGAGAGATTTTTGAGATTTCCCTCCTTGCCAGCAGGATATCAATCAGATGGGGAAGAGTCTCTGGCAGTGGGGACTAATCAGAGGATAAGCAATGTGGTCTAATAGATGGAGCATGGGCCTGGGAGCCAGAAGGACCGGGTTCTTATCCCGGCTCCACCACTTGTCAGCTGTGTGACCTTGGGCAAGTCACTTCACTGTGCCTCAGTACCTCATCTGTAAAATGAGAATTGAAACTGTGAGCCCCATGTGGGACATGGACTGTGTCCAACCCAATTTGCTTGAATCCACTACAGTGCCTGGAACATAGTAAGCACTTAACAAATACCATTATTATTAGGATGGGGCAGGGTTGGGGGCAGGGCACAGATTCCTTAGGAAACATGAAGATTTGCCCACCAATCCAATCCCACCAGGGGGAAGCACTCAGATGGCAGGATGGGTACTCTGCAAAAGGAGCAGATCACAAATCAGTGTCTTTAATTTGGTGAATCCAATTATCAAAGGAGTTGACAACCTTAAAAACTGCAGGGCTATCGTGTACCTGAGGGGGCTATATTAACCAAATAGTTCATCAATCAGTCAATGGCATTTAGTGAGCACTTACTGTGTGAAGATACCTATACTGAGTGCTTGGGACAATACAATACAATAAAATTGGTAGACACAGTCCCTGCTCTCGACGAGCTTACAGTCTAGAGGATGAGTTTAGAAAGAAGAAAGACTGCAACCCAAAAGAACAAAAATTTCACCCTTTGCGAAAACTATTTCTGAATTCCTGCCACCTAAGTTGTTTGGACCTATCATTTCATTCTAGTTTTCCTAAATGCCCCAAGAATTTCTCCAAGTTAGTGTGGATTTTATTTTGGCAAGATTGGCCAGAGTAGTTTTTCAAGTATTTAGTGAAAAATAGCTGCAAGCTTAGAGAGAAACACATCCCTCTCTTGAGAAAGTGTCAACAGTACTGTATGTAGGTTAAAATTATGCTAGTGAACATTAAGTTATTGCCCTCCATCTGCTGCTCTTGAGATGTAGAACAAGATAAGTAATGACGCTACCACAATTAGCATTTAATGTTTTCCATCAATTTATAAGAATTGGACTTTTTTTTAAAGTTTGTTCACAGACAATTTAAAATACATAACTCATATCAGAATTTTTTTCTGGTACTTTCTGCCTTGTTAGCTTAGCCCATCTCTGAAGTTTAGCATTTTAATAAGCAGCAAAGGGTGACATTTTCGAGTTGCTGTCTTTCCTCTGTCATGTCAGAGTAACATTCCTGATCATTTATCACTGAAAATTCCACAGAACTTCAGCACTTTAGTTGGACCTGAGTACCAATCCAAATTTCAGTTTGGGCCATTGCACCTGGTCTCCCTAAAATTTACACCAAGTTTCAGTTAGATTGTAAATGCAAAGCTGTACTTTTAGAAAAGATGTTTATTGAACTCATTAGTATAATTATCCTTAGAAGCTAGTAATAACTTCTGCCAAGGGGAATACTCTTTTCATTGGCTTCTGGTTGTAGAAACATTTCTCTCATCCTCTTTAATAGAGGAATCTATCTTTAGCCTCTCCACAAGGTTCCCAGCAAAATAAAAATGTCTATGCTTTTTAGAAAATATTCCATTCTAAATTCAGAGTATCAAAAATCTTAATCAAACTACTAATTGTAATTACCCCCAAATTACAAATTCCTTGCATCATACATTAAAGATCCACATTTGGGACTAAGAGAAAGACAGGGTACCAAAATTCCCATCAATTATGTAAAAGAGGGAAAATGTTGATCAACCATCATTTTCTGACTTGCTCTAGATAAAGTAACTATCAATAACTCCAGTTTTGCCACTATCACCCAGGAATCCTAGACTCTCTGAGACAAACTTTAGGAGACATATGGACTGGTGACCCTAAGTGGCTATAAGTTCAAGTTGAAAATGTGCTCTAAACTGAGTAAAAGTATCTGAACATTGCATATTAGTATTGATTAACTCTATTTGATAGGGACCATTCAGAACGCTAAAGTCATAATGCCCTCAAAATTTAAGTGATAGGCTCATAGATAAGTAACAAAACACACACAGAAGAAAAGGATGAGAATACCAAAAGGAGAAGTGTGACATATCGGTAAAGCATTTGGTAGGGGATACAGAAGGAGACAAGGCCACATTTTCTAAAGAACAATTTGGGCATTTGCCCACAGTGTGTTGCCAACAATGTTCCCTGCAATCCCAGGGTCTGGAGTAAGTTCTCTTGGTGTTGACTTACCAGCATCCCTCTCCTCAGTTCTCCCTCCTCACCTCAGTCTTCCATCACTCCGTGGTCTAGGTAAAAATGTCCCCAGACTCTCTGAGAAGGGAAGGAAACACTTGAAGCCAGAGGCATGTGTGCATCAGGGCAAGGGGGATAAATTTTGGCCAGGGGCCCACTAACTTCCACAACCTGGGTCCACCAGACTCTTAAATTGTCCCCACTATGATAGACAATTTGCATCTTCCATGAATTGGTATGATAATTGATCTGTGCCTTAAATTGGCACTCACTCATCTAGATGACCTGACAATCTTGAAAGAGCTATTTGGAATTGGAAATGGAAGCAGCAGTGGAAGAGATGCTGGATTTGCAAAATACACAAGACTTTCTTACAAACTTGTTTTAAAAAGAAGTTTAAAGAGAAGCAGCGTGGATTAGTGGAAAGAGAATGGGCTTGGGAGTCAGAGGTTGTGGGTTCTAATCCCGGCTCTGCCACTTATCAACTGTGTGACTTTGGGCAACTCACTTAACTTCTCTGTGCCTCAGTTACCTCATCTGTAAAATGGGGATCAAGACTGTGAGCCCCAAGTGGGACAACCTAATAACCTTGTATCTATCCCAGCACTTAGAACAGTGCTTGCCACATAGTAAGCACTTGATAATTACCAACATTCTTATTATCATTACTAAAAAGGCCAGGCCCCTTCATTCCATATCATGATGCAAGTAGGTTGCTTGAATTTTTTTTTTGAAAGTAGAACTCTTTTCAAAGTTTAATTTGATACATTCTTTTCGAGGCCCTTTAAATTCAGGTGGCTCTCCCTTGGGAAATCCTGCAGCATTTCAAAAAAAAAAAGTTGGAAGAACTTTAGTGTTTTTTAAATGCAAAGAACTTAGTTCTTGGCAGAGATCTATTTGGTGCTTCTCACTTCAGTGGAAGAAGATGAAGCAGTGGACTAATATGATCCAACATGCTAATCAGGAGTGCAGACCCGGCAACTTTTAAGTTAATGACTCCAGGTCTAACTCTTTCATGGGCAGAAGCTGTTGTGGCACTCTCATCCCCTAGAAGACATAAGTAATAGCTGCACGTTTGCTCAATACCCATGCATAGCCTTTATATTTGCCACTTTCCCCATTTTGTGATTTTGCACCTAGGAACAAAAAAGTTCCCCCTTCTCTCATGACTGGGTTGTTAAATGCCATCAGCAAGAGCACGGTGCCACCGTCTGTAACATCAGCCAACGGGTTGTAGAGTGTGCGGAAGCTCCTCTCCAGCAGCAGTCAGGAGACAGAAGGCTGGAGGAAGAGGCATGGTGAGACCCCGGAGAGACAGAAACAAGGGACCAAATTCCCCTTTCCCAAAGAGTGAGAGAAAAGGAAGAAGAGAACCATCATCTGAGGAGCTAGAAGTGAGAAAGGAGGAGGCCCATCCCTACAAAGGACGATACACAGAGAAGGATTTCCTCACCACAGATCCAGCCATAGGTGAGGGGAAGAATCATGGGTTGAACTAGTGGGAAAGGAATCATTTACTGCTGATTGTGTTCCAGTAGGTAGCATCACCTCAAAATTGAGGACAGTATTTGGGCTGTCGTTGAGGGTACTAAATGTGTTCAATTGCAGTGAAGCTAGCCACATGTGAACACAACTTCATCTCCTATGATCTTTATTTCAAGGGTTTGTAGAAAATGTTCACTAAGCAAAACACACCCAGCAATTTTATTATAATAATGGTGTTTATTAGGCACTTACTATGTGTCCAAATCTGGAATTGATACAAGATAATAATAATGTTGGTATTTGTTAAGTGCTTACTATGTGCAGAGCACTGTTCTAAGCACTGGGGTAGACACAGGGGAATCAGGTTGTCCCACGTGGGGCTCACAGTCTTAATCCCCATTTTACAGATGAGGTAACTGAGGCACAGAGAAGTTAAGTGACTTGCCCACAGTCACAGAGCTGACAAGTGGCAGAGCCGGGATTCGAACCCATGACCTCTGACTCCAAAGCCCCGTGCTCTTTCCACTGAGCCACGCTTTTATCAGACATAGTCCCTGTTCCACACAGGGCTCATGATCAATCCATCAATGGTATTTATTGAGCGCTTATTATGGGCAAAGCACTGTTCTAAAAACTTCGGAGAGTCTAAGAGGGAGGGAGAACAGGTATTTTATCTCCAATCTTGTGATGAGAAAATGAGGCACAGAGAGGTTGTGACTTTCTAAGGCCACAGACAGGAACATGGTTTAACCAGGACTGGAATCCAGATTTTTGGACTTTCAGCCCTGTGCCCTTTCCACTAGACCATGCTGCCTCCCCATTTCTGTACTAAAATGTGCTGGCATGAGGGAAAATAGACCTCCCAGGAATACAGACAAAGAGTCCCTCCCTTGCAGAGGGGATTCCACAGAAAGTGTCTCCAGATTAGTGGTAGTAATAGTAACCATTAAGCATCCAATGGGTGCAATAGAAAAGGTAAGCCACAGAGCGCCCCATTAAACTTCCTGGCTTCTCGAGATAATTAGACGTTGCTTCTGCTTCCCTCAATAAGGTAAAAACCAATGTTTAGCTATTTGTATTGCGGGGTAAGAGAGTCAACACACATCTCTTTTTGAACCAGTATTTCCACGAGGAACACAATTTAGCCCAATAGGTAGCATTGCCATAAAATGAAGAGGCAAATACAAAGGGTATTCATGTGGATTGGAAAGGGAGGCGTGTAATGGTGTCAAATATGACAGCTAAATTAGGTGGAGGAGAAAAACGGGAGGTAAGATAGGAGCCAGGAAATGGTGAGGTGATTACAGCAATTTACAGCCACCTCACTTGCAACCAATAGGGGCAGGCGTCCCTTTCCTTAGGTCGGTACCAATTGGATTCAGTCAGAGACAAGAACACTTGGTCAAGTGGGAGCTGAGGTTAAGTTGCTTGTCTGAACCTTTGCTTCCACTCCCTGCTGATGAAAAGGGTCTTCAACTAGCAAGGTCGGGTAAGGGGAACAAAACCCCAGAAATGTCCTGATTATAACCCCCACCACTTTCCTAGATGGATTGTTCCTACTAAACCAGGATGTGCCCCTCAACATCGCCCTTTATTGGTCCATGTAACAAAAAGCCTATAGCTCCAATTTAATGCATTTTATTTTAACTGTTTTATTCAGTATTTCCAGTCTTCCATAACTATGGAGTTTGCAGGTTCTCTCTTCATTCTTTAACTCAGAACATACTCTTCAGATTTCCCTTTCATGGCCTCATTGTCTGGAACTCCTTTCATGGCTCTCTGGAGACAGGTAGCTCATCCTGCATCTCCAGCTCATGGAAAACCGCCATGCTATTTTGGGAAAAGGGAGTCCCCTCTAATACTCTTGATTTTTCTGTGTGGGGTTCTACCTTGCCAGGTTTTTGCCATGTCAGGAAAAGAAAGGACACCCATTATCTCCTGTAGTTCTAGTTCTTCCGAATGTGTCCCACTTTCTTTTATCACTGGCTCACTGGGAGTCCACTATCTCCCAGATATCTCGATTTCTGCACTTAATTTCTTCCCCCATCTGCCCCTCTTCAGAGGGGGTTGTTCCCAGTATTTCTCTGAAACTTCACTTTTCCCTATCAGCTTAATGAGCCCTCCTTACCAGGGAATCAAGAAGATTCCTCCCGCTGGAAGCTAGGGGCAGGCAATAGGCCATTAGCACCTGTGTGTTAAGTGATTAACAGTAGCGATACACCCTGCGAGTGGGCTAACTAAGCCTGAGGCCGGAGATCTTTAAAGGAGCTGCTGAGGAAAAGCAGGCTTCTCTCTCGTATTGCCCCATTTTCAGCAATTTAAAGGGCACATCCCCTTTAAAAGCCAGACTCTCGGGCCCTGGCTGCCTCGCTGTGGTAGTCCTGAAATAAACACCATCTTTATAATGCCCCAAGCAGGAGCTCTCTTGGTACGGTCTGGAGGGGCCACAATTTGTAAACTCGAACCCTTTGAGCTCCTGTCCTGATGAGAAGTTCAGTTTTGGAGGTAGAGGTGTCAGCGGGATATCCTGTAGAGATGTCCTGGAAGGAAGGAGATTGAAGATAGCAATGAGAGGCTAAACCTGGAGAGGGAAATTCGGGGGTCATGTGGATAGAGGTGGGTGCAGATTAACTCCTTTAAGGTGTAAATTGGAGAGAGGAGGGGATTTAACCCTGAGGGACAAGCATAGTGAGGAAGAGCAGAAGAAAACGACCGATAAGCTTCAGTCAACGATGGAAGAGGAGAACCAGGACAGAACCGAGTTTGAGAAGCCCAGGTGAGAAGCAGCAGAAGTAATATGGCTTAGTGGGTAGAGCATGGGCCCGGGAGCCAGAAGGAGCTGGGTTATAATCCCGGCTCTGCCACTTGTCTTTATGTGACCTTGGGCAAGCCACTGAATTTCTGTGTGCCTCAGCTGTCCCATTTGCAAAATGGGGAATAAAGACTGTGAGCCCCATGTGGGACAGGGACTGTCTCCAATCTGATAAACTTGTATCTACCACAGCACCTAGAAATACACCAACTTAGTTTGTTAGTGTCTGGCACACAGTAAGTGCTTAACAAATACTATAAAAAAGGTGAGAAAGTGTGCCCAGGAGAAGGGGGAGGCCACAAGATTGAAAGCAGTTTACAGGTCGAAGAGGATTAGGGCAGAGTGGATAAAGTTCATTAAATTTCGTAAAGAAGACTTTCATTGAAGGCCTTCGAGAGTACAGTCTCAGTGAATTGAAGGGTTATGAAACCGGATTCTAGAGGGTCAGGAAGTGAAGTGGAGGCAGCGTTGTGTAAATAGCCTTTGGGAAGACTATGGACTGGAATAGCAAGAGGGAAATGGACACTATCTAGATGGGACAGTGGGATTCAGATAAGGTTATCCTTGGTGCGTTTGATGAAAGCAGGCAGGGTGCCATCAGAGAATAAACGGTTGAAGACAGGCAGGGTGCCATCAGAGAATAAACGGTTGAAGACACCAGTCGGGATGATGGGGAGTGGGTGTAAGTGTTTTTAAAAGGTGAGATGGGATGGGGCAAGAGGCACAGGTGGAAAGGGGAAGGTTTTTAAGGCAGTTGCAACATCTCTTGAGAGATGGCTGAGGAAGATGAGAGAGTGGATGGGAGTGTGGGAGGGAGCTGGGGAGGTGGAGGGGCTATCTTGGGGATGTCATCATCAGGAATTTATTGAGCTCTTATTGCGTGAGAGAATCCAATACAACAGAATTGGTAGACACTTTCCCTGCCCACAGTGACTTACAATCTAGAGGAGGAGACAGACAATGTAAATAATTTATAATATATAATTTATAGCTATGTTCATCTCACGCCTGATGGTTTCAGTTTTGTCAGTAAATTAGTTGGCTAGATCATCTAGGGTGTAGGAGGGAGGAGGTAAGGGCATTGGGATTTTTTCAAGAGATAATTAAAGGTCTGGGATAATTGGTGGGGGCAATGGGCCTGGATGTTGTTGATGAAGTAATATGAATTGATGAGCAGGAAAAAGGCAGAATAATGGTAGGTAAGGATTAATTCCTAGTAGCCTATATCAGTTTAGTTCCTGGATTTCTGCCAACAGTGTTTCATGGCATGAGAGCAGGAGTGAAGGGAGGGTACTGTGTGGTGATTCAGGGGAGGGTGGTGCAAGACTGGAGCAACAGGAGGACAAGCCAATTGAATTCATTAGAGAGGGCCAAGTTGAGGGCATGGATCTGTGCATCGAGAGGGGAGGTTAGGTGGAGAGTTCAAGAGGGGCATGATTATCTGGAATAAGTGGAGCAGGTTTAGAGATTATTGGTTCCTATGGTGGTGGGGTGCGGGGGGGAAAGGGGAAAACATTTTTGTTGGGAGATGGAGTGTAGGTGAGAAAACCCTACAATGTCATCTAACATTCAACTTGTAACCCCACCTCCCCCTTTCTAGCCCTAGCTGTGGAAGATAAGGACAGTCCAGTTGATGTGGGTGCGGATACCAGTGTTGGCCCATCATGCCACCCTTTCTCTCCCCTTTCCTTTCTCCTTCCCGGTTGGCCTTGAGCTGGGAGGTTAGGGATGGGCTGAGAGAAGGAACAGGGCTAACCACACTGGCAGCAGCAGCCATGCCAGTGAAGCAACTGTGGCACTAGGGCACAGTGTGAGATAATGACATCATCTCATTGCACAATGTGCAGTGTAACATACTTTTCTTCGGTTCTTCTGCAAAAAAGGCTTGCTGACCCCTGCTGCAGGCAAATGTTGTCTGAGAGGCAAAGGACAGTGATTCTCATCCTGTCAGCAATTTTCAGGAGCCAGGCTCTTCACAATCCTGTAACCGGATTGTGTCATTGGTCTGCTGTGTGACCTTGGGCAAGTCACCTAACTTCTCTGTGCCTCAGTTTCCTCATCTATAAAATGGAGATTAAATCCTACTCCCTCTTACTTAAACTGTGAACCCCCTGTGGGACAGGGACTTTCTCCAATCTATCTTGTATCCATACCCCAGAGTTTAAAACAGTGCTTGGCATATAGTAAGTGCTTAATAAGTACTGTTATTATTATGTAATATTATCACAAGTTTCTCGTGTATCTTATATGTAGATACTCCCAAAATAATTATTTTTGGAATATGTTGTTTAAAACATACTCACTTTCAGAGGGACTACATTCTGCAATGTTACAAATTGTGTACAGTACATGAGCACTAATAATTCCAGGGACCTTTCTCTCCTGTCTGGGTAATTTACTAAGCTCTCACTTCATCAATGGTATTGAGCGCTTACTACTGTGTCCAGAGCACTGTACTAAACACTTGGGAGAGTACAATGCAACATAGTTGGTCAACAAGAAGGAAGGAATCCATTTGAGCACTGCACATTCTCAAAGGATGGGAGATACAATCCCGTGCCACTAATGACCACATGTCAGACGACTCTGCAGACTTGTTTGGAGCTGGAATTCTAGTATAAAGGGCAAGAAAGGAGGCTGTTGGGTTCCTTTCCTCCTAATCACTGTGGTATTTGCTAAGCCCTTACTCTAACACCATACTAAGTGCTAGAGTAAATACAAGATAATCAGGTGGGACAGGTCCTTATCTCACATGGAGCTCAGAGCCTAAGGGGGAGGGAGAACAGGTATTTAATCCTCATTTTACAGATGAAGAAACTGAAGCACAGAAACGTCAAGTGACCTATTCCTGGTAACACAGCAGGCAAGTGGCAGGCCTGGAATTAGAACCCAGGTCCTCTGACTCCCAGGTCTATGCTTTTCTGTTTATCAGAGCTCCTTTTCAAAAGCTACACCTAGAATATTTTGACGCTTTTTGGTTCAAAGGTCTTTTACCTTATGCCACTTGTAGTAATAAACAACTACATAGGATGTATTAGGAATATACATTTCATGTTCTGTAGTCACTAGGCTGTTCATTTTGGTAATTCAAAGTGTTCTGATCATCTGATAACCGGTTCAAATATGCCAGTGTCAGTTTTGTTTTCATGGGCTAGAGATTTGGTATTAAAGCAGGCACAATGGTAAAGAATTTAATATATAAAGATGGAATCTCCGGCAGGAATAGGAGATGAGCCTCAGTCCTAAGACTTCAGGGCTGGAAACGTACACAGTGGTTGGATTACAAGGCTAGTGGTGTGTGCAGTGCCTCTCTCACTCGCTCTCCTCCCTGACAATCGCGTTCCTGTTGGGGCACAGAGTGCAAAAAATGGGTAGGTGGAGGGGTGGGCAGCACAATGCAGAGAGCACACAAAAGTTTTTTGACTTTTCAGGACCTACTTATGCCTGAAATGACAGTGTTAATAGTGTCGGTGCTTTGCCAAAACGTCATAGCCTGGCAGGCGGATGCCTTGGTAGTTGCTCTGGTCTTCTCTACTCACGTTAGCCAGCTATTTTTCAGGTCCTGCTATGTCTGTCCACCTTGCAAGACTGAGGCAAAAAAAAAACCCACCTAGGTCTCCTGGCTCCCATCTGCCCATTGGAACTAAAGTCAGGTTTCAGCTGTATCAATTGAACTTACTGTGTGAAGAACACGGTACTAAACCCTTGAAGTACAATACAACAGAGTCGGTAGATGTGATCTCTTTAGACTGTGAGCCCGTTGTTGGGCAGGGATTGTCTCTATTTTACCGAATTGTACATTCCAAGCGCTTAGTACAGTGCTCTGCACATAGTAAGCGCTCAATAAATACGATTGAATGAATGAAAGAATCCCTGGCCTCAAAGACTCTATTGGGGTGTCTACAGAGGGGTTAAAGTCTACGATTATCGATTACAACTCTCCCTTCTTGTTCAAGGAAGGGATCTGGAAGACACCCCCGCCCCCCCCCCGACACAGTAAGTACTACTTGATACTATGTGGGGTTCTTTATTAAACCCCTATTTCTGAACTCAGCGGGTCTGAATGGCTGAATATTCCAGGCAGGTCTACACGAAACATTGATTTCAATAGATGGTGGCATCAGTGCAGGTTTGGAGTAGGGCCAGCCACCAGAAATGTTCATTATACAACTTTTTGACCAGGTTACAAATAAAGATGCTATGTTTCATTTACAGTCAGAGCCTGGAATCAGTACACCTAGGAATAATGGTACTGAAAAAGATCACTAAGAGAGGTGTCGCACTTCATTCTACTATAGTAATTAAAACATTAGTATAGAAGGGAACATATAAGACATGATGCGTAACAAGTTAAAAGCCCCATAACTATCTCTAGACAACATTATAACTAGGCATTCACAAGAATTATGGCAAGGAAGAACAAGCACATTGTAAAGTAGCTTTCTTCATTAGTTTCATTCAAAAGAGTTCTTTGATCTTGTGCGCAGAGTGCTTTTTTTCTAAATGAAAGCTTTTAGCAAACATGTATGGTAAGACTATGCCTAAGGCTAAAACATCTATCTACCTTTAATTGTTGGAGTGTGACTTGCTCTGCTTATGGGCAAAGTTTTTCAGGCCATCTGCAATTCTCAAACTCAGACTATTGAACTATTTTACAAGTTGGAAAGAATACAATTAAAAAGGCTTTTTTTAGATGACCTACTATTTTAACAGCACAGATGTTGGGTGATTATCAATTACTTCTGTTAACCCCCTGTGCGATAGGGACTATGTCTAACCTGATGGTCGTCTTTCTACCCCTGTGCTTAGTACAGTGCTTGGCACATAGTAACTGCTTAACAATTATTATTATTATTATCACCCTCTAAGCATATGGATCATTTTTCTACAAAACCATTTAGTCCATGTTTCCCCACTTCGCAAGATCTTCCAGTGGTTGCTATCCACCTCTGCATCAGAAACTCCTTACCATACGCTTTAAAGCACTCCCTCACCTTGCCCCCTCCTAGCTCACCTCACTGCTCTCCTACTACAACCCTGCCTGCACACTTCACTCCTCTGTCAAGCTACCCAACCTAATGCCAACCTCCTCTAATGACACCATACCCACAGTACCTCTTATCTATCTTGCCACCGGCCTCTTGCCCACATTCTGCCTTTGTCCTGGAATGGCCTCCTTTCTTCATATCTGACAGGTGACCATTCTCCCCACCTTCAAAGCCTTAGTAAAAGCATATCTCCGAGAGGGCACTGTGACATTCAAAACAAGTTCAGGAACATGCACATTAAGTGAAAGCTGAAGAAATCCAAAGCTATGAAGAGCATCCCCAAACCAAAGACTTTTATTCATCCCTGGAGAAGGTGAAATGATCCAAATAACACCACCGTCACTGGAGGCTGTAAATGGCTTCATCCTCATTGTAATCACTATCAATGGCATTTATTAATCATCTATAGCTGCACTCTACTTGGCACTTGGAAACATTCATACAAGAGAAATAAATGATCCCCTTCCTTTAGGAGTTTATTAAGGAGGCAATCCTGCAAATCACCAATCTACTTACTGTGCTTTGATCTCACCTCTCTCACCATTGATTCTTGGCTTCCCTCTTTCCTGAAACTTCCCCCACTATCTATCTGACAGATCACCATTTTCCCCATCTTCAAAGTCCTACTAAAATCATATATGCTCCAAAAAGCCTTCCCTGACTAAACTCTCATCTCCCCACACTATTCTCCCTCCCTTTTGCATCACCTATGCAGTTGTCCATCCCCTTTAAGCAATTTGATACTCATCACACTCCCATTCCCATTGTATTTATGTATATACCCTCATACTCCTTTGCTTCTCCTATTTGTAATTTATTTTAATGTCTGTCTCCCCCACTAAGTTGTAAAGCCCCTTGAGGGCAGAGTTCATGTCTATCAATCAATTGTATTTACTGAGCGCTTACTGCATGCAGAGCACTATACTAAGTGCTTGAGAGAGTACTGTATATCAAAATAACAGAGTTGGTAGACATGTTCCCTATGCGCAGTGAGCTTACAATCTAGAGGGGAAGCTGGACAATAATATAAATAAATAATGTAATAATGTCCATAAGTGCTGTGAGGCTGAAGGAGTGGTGAATAAAGAGAGCTGATCTAGGTGATGCAGAAGGGAGTGGGAGAAGGGGAAATGAGGGCTGAGGCAGGGAAAGCCTCTTTGCCTTTAATAAGGCTTTGATGGTGCAGAGAGTAACTGTCTGCCAGATATGAAGAGGGACGGCTCTCCAGGCCAGAGGCCAGATGTGGGCCAGAGGTACTCTTTTGTACTTTCCCAAATACTAAGTACAGTGCTGTGCTTGTAGTAAATGCTCAGTAAATACCATTAATTGATTGATTGGAATACATTCCTTCTTACTATCAAGTTTGGTCCTTTATATTTCAGTGCTTAGCCTATATTTATAAACTTCTGTAAAGGAAAGGGATTGAAAATGTGTGATATGGCCTGTTTTCCCCCACAGAGACATTCATGCTTAGTTTCAGGAAAAAGCAAAGAAGCAGAAACTGCCTGGACCAATCCTCGGAACTCTTCATGTAATAAATAATAATAAAGATAAATCAAATAATAATGGTATTTGCTAAGTGCTTACTATGTTCCAAGCACTGTACTAAACACTGGGGTAGATACAAGATAAGCAGAGTCCCTGTTACATAGGAGGCTCACAGTCTAAGGGGAAGAGAGAACAGGTACCTTATCTTCATTTTAAAGATGAGGCGATAGAGACACTGAGAAGTTAAGTAACTTGTCCAAGGTCACACAGCAGACAATTGGCAGAGTCAGGATTAGAACCCAAGGCTCCTGACTCCCAGGCCTGTGCTCTTTCCTCTAGGTCATCATAGTTCATGAGTTATATGCTCTCCTAAAGTGGGTGTACAGAGAAATTGTGATCTCAAAATGCTAATTGGTTTTGAAGGTCACTGCTAGATGAGAACATTATTTTAGAGCAACATGGTAAATGAGTTTCCTGAATACTGAGCATTTTATCAACATTAGGTTGAATGATAATACAGGAAGTCAAAAGTAGCTACGAAAATACCAAAAAAGTAAAATTCCATGCAGCTGAAAATGAAATGCATCAAATGGCATTAGTGAGTCCAAAAGTACAATGTAATAGAAATGTGTATATTAGATTTATAGTTTTATTCTAACTTAAAAAATGTGGTTGACCGCTACAATACCTAAGGTTAGAATAAATAAATTGTGCAGTAGTTATGCAAAGCCCTTAATAGCAATTAAAAAAACTCAAAAAAGCAAATTATGTGCTTCAAATTTCATAACATAACCATCTGCTAATGAAAATTGCCTCCATGAATATTGTTTCATTTCCGCTATTTCCTTTCAAAATTGGTGTTGGATTGAGCAAACATTGAGTTCTCTGGAAATAAATTATGCATGCCATTTGTTGATGACTTTACTTAACAAATCCAATTAGGTATTGAATCATACAGAAATGGAAAATTTAACATGTTACTTCCCACATATCAAGAAATGAGGGAGGGAAGTTATTGCAAAATGAATTATATGCATTTAATCATACAAACATTAACAGCACAAATGCCTAATCAAATGTCTTATTTTCATAAAATACATAATCACTGCATTTGCATAGAATTAGGAAGAAAACAGTTAATGCTTTTGTACTTAGACAGATTGCCAACTACTTCATATTGCTGAAATTGGGCGTGTTTAGAGATTTGCTGACAGCAAAAACTAGTTGAAAGAATTGCTTAAAGGTTTATACTGCCACAGCCCTCACCCTTTGGAATAAAAGTCTGTAATCTAGCTTCTAAGATCACTGAATATATTCTTATATTACTTATGTATTCAAACCCAGTTAAAATTTAGAAAGTACAGATTCCCCCATGTTTTAATCTGGAGGTGCATATATGAAAAAAGCAATGCAATGTATATCAGTATAAAATCCAATCTTACACTGAAAAGGAACTGTTCAATTGGTGGTATTGAACTAAGCTATGTGCAGAGCACTGTGCTAAAAACTTGGCAGAGTACAACAGAATTAGCAGATACATTCCCTGTCCATAATGAGTTTACAGTCTAGAGGACTGTTCCAAGATGGCATAAGGTGCTGTTGCTAGTGATGATTATTATTAAAATATTTGTTAAAGCACTCACTATGTGCCAGGTGCTGTACTAAGCGCTGGGGTGAGCCACATTGGGCTCAGAATCTTAATGCACATTTTATAGATGAGATAAATGTGGCAATCAATGGTATTAAGCGCTTACTATGTACAGATCACTGTACTAAGCACTTAATTATAATAATGGCATTTCTTAAGCACTTACTATGTGCCAGGCACTGTAGTAAGCACAGAGCATATAAGCAAATCCTTAGATTCGGGTGGGTTGGGATCAAGACTATGAGCCCCATGTGGGGCAGGGCCTGTGTCCAACCTAAGCCATAAGTGCACAGTATTGCTGAGCCTCTTTTAGTCCAAATCAACCAGTGCTCCCTTCAGATTCAGTAACCTCAGCAGAGCCCTAATGCACACAATTAGACCGCAACCTAAAGGAACTTGGATAGAGGTTTCTGCTGAAACCTTTAGGACTCCTTGAACCACAGTTAAACAGGTGATGCACGAGCACCTCTGCCAAACCTCCTAAAGCTCATACAGTGCCAGGACGCTCATCAGAGCCGTGGTTGGGCACTTTTGTTGGGTTACAGATCATGTCAGGTGAATATGGCTTGGTAGAGTCATTGATTGCATAGTCGGAAAGGGAAGGAGTCAGAAGGATTTGGCTACCTTAAAACAGTGTGGTAGAGCTATATGCATGTGGTGTGATGTACAGTTCCATGACCTGGGGAACTTGGGATGGCTTGTCTCTGCCACTCCTGCTCAACTGTTGACAAGCCACAACTGGAAGCCCAGTCTGGGAAATATTAGTCCACCCCAAATACCATAAAATCATTTGTTCCTTCCTTCCTACATTCCTTCATTCAGCACCTGAAGCATTCTTCTCTAAAGTATGACACACCCCAGCATAATTGCGGTGCAAGGGCTATAAGTAGGGAAGCAGCTTGACCTAGCGGAAATAGCACTGGCCAGGGAATCAGGGGACCTGGGTTCTAATCCTGGGTCGGCCACCTGTCTGCTGTGTGACCTTGGACAAGTCACTTCTCTGTGCCCCAGTTTCCTCGTTTGTAAAATCGTGATTCAATGCCAATTATCCCTCCTACCTAGATTGTGAGTCCCATGTGGGACAGAGACTTTGGCTCGATTATCTTGTATCTGTCCCAGGATTTAGAACAGTGCTTGGCTCATAGTAAGGACTTAATGCCACAAATATTATTATTATGATTGGTATCATCATCATCATCACATAGGAGAGTACCTTCTAAGGCTAAAACATCAGTGGTGAAAATTTTCAACTGAAGAACCATCCCAGATAGTTCAAGTGGTGGACAGGCTCAACAGGACTCCAGAAAAATAGCTGGCAAATGAGGGCAGCGAAGACTGCAGTAGTTGGTGGTTCATGGCACTACAACGTAGCATTGATATAACACTGTGGTCACTTGGGTAGTAACTAGGTTCCGTTGGCAAAATATTTGCATGCACTTCAAAATGTGCTCCCCCCTGCACACCGATTTCCCGTTGCACTCTGTCTCAGTGGGACACAGTTGGGCTGGCAGGGATGAGAGGCAGTGGGTAGTAATAATAATGATAATATTTATTAAGCACTTACTATGTGTCAAGAACAGTACTTGGCAGCACACAAGCCTCTAACACTATAATCGGTTCCTTGTATAGGTTCTCATTTCTTGCATTGTCTTGTCAAGCTCTGCAGTGATTGATAATGGTGATGGGTGCAGGCAGAGGTTGCTGATGGAGCCCCTCAATTGTGAGCCTGCTCCAGTGACAGTAGTTCACTGGAGGCCTGAACCAGTGGGGGTGCCCCATCCTTCCTGCATGGCAAAGTAGTCCTTTTCAGGACTAGCTCTGCTCTCCAGATTTCTTTCAGTCAGACTTAAGAGCAAGCCAGGGCCAGGTGGTCATCCATTTTGGTGGTAAGAAACCAAGGAAGCAATCTCTGATTTTTCCTCGCAGTTTGTACACTGTCAGTTAATGTCCACTGTCTCAAGCAACCAAGAGTGATCTTCACCAGATAGGTGGCCAGGTAGGATAGACAAAGTGGCACTGAATCAGATAAGATCACTTGACCTATCTCTAGTTTGGAGGAAGTAGGTGCTGGATTCGGTATTAGATTGGCAAACACTTCAAGAGTGGCAGCTGGCTGGTGTTATCTGTGCGATCAAGTTATCGCTCATCACGACACTCAGGTCAGTCCTGAGAGGAATCACTGATCGTTTGATGATGCTATAGCTGGTTCATACTCGGTCACAATATGTTACCATTATCTGTTCGTATGTCCCATTTATGTCTTCCTCTGATGATGATAATAAGGAATCCTTCTGAAAGGTGTCTTAGGCAGTGCCATCAAGGTAGTCTTGCTGAAGAACAAGTTCACTGAACTAGGTGATCTTAATGCAGAGTTGGTTGTGAAAATAATTGTCATATTTGTTAAGCACTTACTACGTGCCAAGCACTGTACTAAGTGGTTGGGTAGATGTAAGATAATCAGGTTGGACACACAGTCCCTGTCTCACATGAGGCTCACAGTTTAAGGGGGAATGAGAACAGGTTTCTAATCCCCATTTTCAGAAAAGGAAATGTCGGCACAGAGGGTTCAGTGACTTGCCCATGGTTACACAGCAGGTAAGTAGCGGAACCAGAAGGAGCAGCATGGCCTAGTGGATAGAGCATAGGCCTGGGAGTCAGAAGGAACTGGGTTCTAATCATGACTCTGACACTTGTCTGCTGTGTGACCGGGGGCAAGTCACTTAACTTCTGTGTGCCACAGTTAGCTCATCTGAAAAACGGGGATTAAGATTGTGGGGCATGGACTGTGTCCAACCTGATAAGCTTGTATCTACCCAGTGCTTAGTATAGTAGCGTGGCGCAGTGGAAAGAGCACGGGCTTTGGAGTCAGGGCTCATGAGTTCGAATCCCAGCTCTGCCACTTGTCAGCTGTGTGACTGTGGGCAAGTCACTTAACTTCTCTGTGCCTCAGTTCCCTCATCTGTAAAATGGGGATTAAGAGTGTGAGCCCCACGTGGGACAACCTGATTCCCCTGTGTCTACCCCAGCACTGTTCTAAGCTCTGCACATAGTAAGCGCTTAACAAATACAAACAAATACCAACATTATTAGTACCTGGCACATGGCTTAACAAATGCCATTAAAAAAAAACACACCAAACCGGATTAGAACTCAGGTCTCCTATGCTCTTTCCAATAGGCTACACTGGCCCAAAGTCTTAGGTAAGCATAGTGTAGGTAAAGGAAACACAAGGTACACTCTTCTTCTGAAAATATGTATGAGTAATCAACTTGTTCGTCCAAACCCTATGTTCCAGCTAGGAGCAAAATTTATCACCTCAGGGACTCATTGAACTTCCATCATGGGCATCCAAAGGATGATGTCATTGTAAGGCAGTCTGATAGACAAATTGTCATTGTCATATGTTCTGTGAAAGAAACATCCATGCTGATTGACCATCAGGAATCCAACATAAATCAATGTATCAGTACAATTATTCATGTTTGATTCCTTGAAAGGTTTATTAATGATATCTGAAGATACATAGGAAACATGAAAATGGGACACTCTTGGGATTCAGTTTATCCAAAGAGAAAACTTCAGAGCTGCCTAAAATGTTTTTTTTTTTCCTTGTGACTGAGAATAATGATAATAAGAATAATTGTGGTATTTGTTAAGCACTTACTGTGTACCAGGCACTTTTCTAAACACTGGGGTGGATGCAAGTAAATTGGGTTGAATACAGTCCCTGTCCGGCATGGGGCTCACATTCTTAGTCGCCATGTTACAGATGAGGTAACTGAGGCAAAGAGAAATGAAGTGACTTTCCCAAGGCCACACAGACAAGTGGTGGAGCCAGGATTAGAACCCATGACCTGACTCCCAGGCCTGTTTTCTATCCACTATGGGAATACTCACAGTTTTAATATGTCATTATATTCAAATAAAACGTGTGGGGGGTACCATGCTCCACTGCCTCCCAAGACTAGGTGTTAACTGCAAGGGGGAAACAAAATTAGCTTTTTCTGGCAGCTCTGGTGTTTCTATTTGATTACATGCTTGTTTTGTATAATGATCATCTATAGTGTCCACTTCAAAGCCTCATTTATCTTTCCTGATAATCTACTCTCCACTATTGTAAAAGAAAACCAGACAGGTTTCTTCATGACTTGGAGATCATTTAATGTAGAGAAAGTAGAGGAGGTTCAGAGAGAAGTGGCCAAATTATTAAAGAAATGGAAAATAGATCATATGTGGAAATATTAAAAGAATTAACATGGGTATAGGCTGCTCAAGGGAAGGCTAAAATGAGGAGGTTTTATGGGGAAGATGCTGACCAGTGATTTTTCTGTGCCACTTGAGAACTGTACAAAAGGAAATGGATTTAGAATAAAGAAGGAAATATTTCAGTTGGACATAAGAACTTCTAGCTATTAAGAAGCTTGTAAACTTGACCCTCATTTGTAAAATCCTTGTGGTCAGGAGTTGTGTCTACCAACTTTATTGTTTGTCAACTCCCAAGTGCTTAGTACTGTGCTCTGCACACAATAAGTGCTCAAAAAATGCCACTGATTGAGCAAGTTGATGGGTTACCAACGAGATTAGGTTATGTTTCTCCATCCTTGGAGAGCTTGGAAAGAATGTAGCTATCTGTCCTTAGTGTGTTGACTCCCTGGAGGCAGGGAGCTGTAATAGACAATCTCTCCATTGCTATGATTCTCTGTTTCTATTCTTTGAATTTATGACTCCTCTCATCTCAGATCTATGTTAGACACCTTGAGATTTCTTAGAGTAAAATAGGATATATTAATGGTATTAGTTTATATTTATGAAGCATATTTCCTAAATGTTCAAAGTGAAATGTATGAATTTACTATTTTATTTGGATGAGACATGGAACTAAGCAAGGCAATGGGTTTTATATTAAATTAATAGGTTATATTTTGACAATGGGGAATGTTTTGACAGTGTCAGCTTTCCTGTGTGCTTGTCCATATGACCTTTTTTCAGATCCTCTTTCTTTTCCTTTGCCTAGACTCTATCTTGGAAATTGCATATTTCAATTTATTTCAATCAATGATGTAACAACAGCTCTAAATACCTGTGGTTCTCAATATGGCCCACCTCCCTCCTTCATCTCCTCAAGCCCTTTCCCTGTCCCACAGACTCACGTATTTGCCTTTGTGAAATGGGTGGAGGATTTGGAGAATTCATGGGAGCTATTTACAACCTTAGGTATAGTAGCATGGAGATTCTTAGATCGTGAGCCCCCACCATGGGGGACAGGGACTGTGCCTAATTCCCTCCTGTGCATACTCCTCAGGAATTAGTAGAGTGCTTTGTTCTCAGTAAGTGTTTAATACATACTTAAATACCTTGGGTAATCCTTTCTCTCTAGTTTGGTCACTCTGTCAGGCTGGCCCTCTGGTCTGCCGACACTCTCGCCCACCCCTAGAATATAATTGAAACAAATTTATTAATATCAGAATGTTTCTTTGAAATGGGTAAAATTGTATTATCACAGTAAAACCATTTAAGCTGATATCAATTTATTCATTTCATTCAAATTCAGTTTGTTCAAAGCAGTTACTATTCCCCATCTGAATAGAGGCCCTATGTTTAATAAACAATGAATCATCAAAACCTGGTTGATTAAAAGTCCATTTGCTCCAGATCCTTGTGTTTTGAATTAGGGACATGAGGGGGGATATGTGGGAAGGAAGGACATCAGGCATTACTATGCTAAAAAATCAGGTGGAGCTAGAAGAAAACAGATTGAGTCACTGTGGAGGTCAGGTTTGGGCAATGGGGTCTAAATATTATTTGTAGTTATTCAGCACTCACTGTGTGCAGAACACTGTACTAAGAGCTTGGCAGAGTACAACACAACGGAGTTGGTAGAAAGGCATGTTACTTAAGAAATATATGCAAAGGAAACAGTTGTAAATCTTAAAGTTGTCTTTTCAAAGCCAGGAGAAGGAACTTATGACAGCGGGGAACTATCTCTGATCAGAAGAGGTGTTCTGAAGTACTTGAATGGGGACCTATGGGAATCTTGACAACACCCCAGAACTCAAGGACCTCTGCCTCCCGGGCCCTTGCTCTTTCCACTAGACCACACTGCTTCCTTGCACTGGCTTTTGTTTAGGCCAGAGTAGATGGCATACCAGGATTTGTAAGACATGAGCTTTGTTTTTTGAGTAGTGACAATGGAATGCACAGAGTCACCCCCACACAATCAAATAGTTAATATCACTATATCCTTCTTGGCAGCAAAGGATTCTTCAAGCATGTCAAATCCTGGATGACAGCTCTGGAAACAGCAGAGTCACTTGATAACTGAGTAAAATGTGCATTCAGGGATGAAATAAGCCAAGAGTTTCAATGGATCATTTTGTCTGGTCTTTACTGATAAAGATATTAGAAATATTTCCACATCCAATTTGCTTTTTTGTAGCAGACAGATTGGAGGAACTGATGCAGATTGTGGTGACCACATAGGATGTTTTAGGGCAAAGTGATAACTAGGTGTGAAACAATCCCCAGCACCTGATCATGTCCATCCAAGAGTTCTAAGGGAAATTAGAGGGGAAATAATGGGTGTCATAGCTAGGGTGTGTCATCCTCATCAATGACAGTAGAGTGCCTATCCTTAGAAACGGTCACTATTCTGGAAGCATGATGGATCATGCTAAAGAGGCATCTTTAGCTCCAACCTATAGAAAATGTTCCAGAGAACTGTGGAAATGAGACTGTCTTGTTTCTATACCTGGAAAATAAGAAAGTTGTTTGGGGGTAGGGGGGAGGATGGGAACTCCTATCTGTCTCTAGACTCAAAATAATTTCTGGGAAGCCCCAAGATTTCAATCAGCACTTGAAAAAGGTACTTAGCCCCAAGAAAGTAGCCTGTAGAAGACTAGTTTGTGTTCTAACCCTTATAGAACTTTAAGACACAATGACCTTCTCTGTAAAACTTTACTTTCTGTACTTATATTTGGTAAGGAAATTGATGGGCTAATTACGGCTACAGTTGGAGGTGTTTTAATCATCAGAGGCAGATGTCAACATGAAGCCAAGGGGGAGTCTACAAACCATCCATGATTTGGCTAAAAGTATTATTTCTTTATATGACCTGAGTTAATGCATGTTCGTCATTTAATAGTTACTGTGTATTTCTGAGTGAATGGCCCCTTTGGGGTAAAAGATATTTATGAGCTTTGACAGATGGTCAATTACTTACTGAGAAGCTTCGCCATCTAGAATGGGAACAGATACAATTTAGAAGCAAGTTCAGGTTTTCTCCATTAAAAGAAAAAGGGAAAAGAAAATGAAGGAATTCCATCAGTGCAGTCTTCAAAGATTTTCTTCTCTTCCTGATACCAGGTGAACAAGGTGGCTATTCTGAAAATGGTAATTTTCTTGGGATATTTCCTACTCAGGTATTAGAAACAAGTTTAAATAAAAACCAGGCTAAACCATTAATTTTCCTAAACTCAGAATGGAACCTGGACTATTATTTTTTCATATGTGTTGAACTGGAACCAAAGAGGAGGATGAACTTGGTGATATTTTTCCAATATGAGCTGTTTCAACTGAGAGCCAATTCAAACCAGAAATTAATCAAGAAATCTGCTTATCTCCTTGAGGTATCTTTCAGAGGGCTGTAGGGCTTGAGATATCCTGAAAAGATACATGCCTTATTTTTTAAAAGTAGAATATAATAATGATGGTATTTGTTAAGCACTGGGATAGATGTAAGAATCAGGTCTGACACAGTCCCTGTCCCTCATTGGGTTCAGAGTATTCATATAAAGTTGAAAATATCCTTTTGACTAATGAGTTCAGTTTATGGGAAGCAGCGTGGCTCAGTGGAAAGAGCACAGGCTTGGGAGTCAGAGGTCATGAGTTTGAATCCCGGCTCTGCCACTTGTCAGCTGTGTGACTGTGGACAAGTCATTTAACTTCTCTGTGCCTCAGTTACCTCATCTGTAAAATGGGGATTAAGAAAGTGAACCTCACGTGGGACAATCTGATTACTCTGTATCTACCCCAGTGCTTAGAACAGTGCTCTGCACATAGCGCTTAACAAATACCAACGTAATTATTATTATTATTTAGGAAGACTTGGTATCAGGAAATATGTTTACAATGTAGAAGTTATTTAATCTTGAGAAACTAAAATAGACTGATCAAACAGCTGGAGGAAATCATCTACAAAGATTTGAAGTATAAAATGACTATATTCAGACTTAATCAGAACCATGCTAATGGCCATCAACTACATAATGGAGAAATGGCAGGAAGATTTAGTTGGGGCTACTGAGATAAATTAGGGAAAGGTAAATTTAAGATATTAGAAGACAACAACCTCCCACGCCTGCCCCGGAGATGGGGGTGGGGAGAGAGATTTATACGTACTAAGTTTGAACAGAGTGAAACAAAAATTTAGAGTAGATATCATCAAAAGTCATGAAAAGGAAATAGGCATCACAGACTCACTCTCATAACTCTAGCCTGGAAATTCCTAAACAATTTGCTGCTTTAGCCTCAGCGGTTTTAAATGCCCATATAAGTAGAACTGTGTGGCAGCTTGAAATAACATGTTTGGGTTTTCTGTTTTTGTTTCTAAATAGTGAACAGAGCCCACTTGTTTCTTCACATAAACATTAGTAAACACATTTACAGTCCAATTGAAGGGGATTCTTCGCAGGTTTCTGTTGCAATTCAGCCCTGTTCTGCTAGGATATTCTTGGAACAATTTGTGGAAGCAGTCCACCTGGCCTATGGGATGATCTGATTGCTTTGGGAACCTGTTTGTATTCTGTCCTGGTGGGTGCTGATGATCCTGCATTCTATTAATCAGTGGTATTTGGGTGCTTCCTGAGTGCAGAGCATTGTACTAAGCACTTGGGAGAGTACAACACAAAGAGTTGGTAGACACCTTCCCTGCCCACCAGGAGTTTACATTCTGCCTCCTTGTCTCCCTCCCCTTCCATCATCTTGCTGCTAGTTTCCCTGAGTTCTGGGGCCTAAGACACCCCCCACCTTCATCCAGGCTAGCAGCTGGGGAATGGGGGAGAGAAAAGAAAAATCCTGAAATGAACAGTGTGGTCCAGTGGGAAGAGCTGAGGCATGGAAGTCAGAGGGTCTGGGTTCTAATCCTAGCTCTGCCACTTGCCTGCTGGGTGACCTCGGGCAAATCCCTTAACTTTTCCGTATCTCAGTTTCCTCATCTGTAAAATGGGGATTCAATACTTGTTCTCCCTCCTAGTTAGACTGTGAGCCTCATGAGGGACAGGGACTATCGGACCTGTTTAACTTGTTTCTCCCTCAGCACTTAAAACCCTGCTGGGAACATAGTATGTAACAATTACAGTAATAATAGATGCTCTGCCTGTCTAAAGACTTGCTAATATCAGGTTGCTGGGGGTGACATGGAGGTGCATAGTGTATTGTGACTACCTGACATATGTTTTATTCATTCGTTCATTCAATTGTATTGAGCGCTTACTGTGTGCCGAGCACTGTACTGAGCACTTGGGAGAGTACAATACAATAATAAGCGGCCACATTCCCTGCTCATACCGAGTTTACAGTCTAATATACAGCTCAATACATTGCTACCATTAAAGTGGGGCAGAGCTAATGTGTGGGGCTTGCCCTGTGCAGAGATGCATCACCCCCCCACCCACTATTTTGATCAGAACATTTCTCTTCCCCACAGCTCTTTACCCTGGGGAAGCATGCCCAATCTTGTGCTATTATTTTCTTGGCACTATTTATAGATTTTCAACAGATAAATTATTCCTGTCACTTCCTTATTGTTCTTTATTCTAGTGTAAGCCTAAAAAAACTCTTTGGAAGAAAAGCTTTGCAGTCCACTTATTGACTGTAAACTAGAGAGAAGTTATTCAGTTTCAAGGAGAACAGCTGAACAGTACATTAACCAATAAAAGATCTATTAAGTATTCGAATTCTCCAATCCTCATGTCTAGAGATCTGCAAATCTATCAATTTTGAAAACATGAATGGAAATGTATTTTATATACAAAAATTATGCCATTTGCCACCTGTTTGTTCATACTTAAGAGACTTATTTTATACTCCCATTATACACTATTAATTTAGTAAAAAAAAATTATATAGTAATGAATTCCCGTTTTAATCGTGGACTTTCTGATGTTTCATTCAGATTTGAAATCCATCATTTTAAATTTAAAAGGCAATTTAGCATTTTTAGTGTCTTTGCAGTTTTCTCTGTATGCTAAACAGTTTACATGTAAATCCTATCAATTAGCAAACACAATTCAGCTGGAGCTTTTGTTCTAGCTAGGGAATCTTGAGCCCCTCTAGGGTTTCAGTTGCTCAAGGCACATGTTCCCCATATTTTAAGTTAGCTCATAAAAGTAAGAATGATAATTGTGGTTTTTGTTAAGTGCTTACTGTACGCCAAGTACTGTACTAAACGCTGGAGTAGATACAAGATCATCAGGTTCCACATGGGGCTCCTTGTCTGCGTAGAGGGAGAACAGGTATTGAATCCTCATTTTGCAAATGAAGGATCTGAGATCCTGAGAAGTGACTTGTCCTAGGCCACATAGGCAAATGGCAGAGCCGTGATTAAAACTCAGGTCCTCTGACTCTCAGGCCCATGCTCTTTCCACTAGGCTCTGCTGCTTCCCTAAAAATGTGGCCATTAATTGATCACAATTCTAATTATAACTGCTATCCTCAAACCTGGTACCTAGAGGTGTATGTGATGGTACAGAGGCAAATGCTGCCCATTAATAACTGACATTAAAGACACTTATTGTTCCAAGTCATGTGTCAGTGGAAGTGACCGGGTGTTAGACCATGCTAGAAACACCCAAACATGTCTTTTGAGAATTGGCGCAGCCTAGTGGATAGAGTACAGGCCTGGGAGTCAGAAGGCTGTGGGTTCTAGTCCTAGCTCTGCCACTTGTCTGCTCTGTGACTTTAGGCAGGTCTTTACACTTCTCTGTGCCTCAGTTCCCTCATCTGGAAAGTGGGGATTAAGAATGTGAGTGTTACGTGGAACAGGGACTGAGTCCAACCCAATTTGCTTGCATCCACCCCAGTGCTTGGAACAGTGCCAGGCACATGGGAAATGCATAACAAATACTACAATTGTTATCAAATGGGTAAAATGCATTAAGATCTTGATTTTTTTTTCCCTCATACTTTTGGGAGCCATGTCACACTGAGAATGGAAAAAGACTCCTTTCCACCCTCCATAATTCTAAAGAGAATGGGCTTCCTGACCCACCTACCCACCCAAACTGCAAAGAATGCCATTCTAGTAGTAATACTATTTATTGAGCACTCACTGGGTACAGTGCACTGTACTAAGCACTTGAATGGGCCAATCTGTCTTGCACTCTCACTGCTATTTTCAGCCCCATGCTCCCCAGCTGTATAACAACCGCTTGGGAAAGGGTGCTGACCCATTTTTTTTTTTTTAATAGTAATTGTTAAGCGTTTACTATGTGCCAGGTAGATACAAGCTAATCAGGTTGGATACAGTCCCTGTCCCATATTGAGGTCCCAGTCTTAATCCCCATTTTATAGATGAGGTAACTGAGACATAGGGAAGTTAAATGACTTGCCCGAGGTCACACAGCAGACAAGTGACAGAGCTGGGATTAGAACCCATTACCTTCTGACTGCCAGGTCCATGCTCCAGCCATTCAACTGTCCTTTCTCTCAAGCAGTGCACAACCTCCCACTTCAGGATACCCTTGGCCATAAGTGAGCCGGGGAGAACCCCGAGACTCCCTCGGACTGCAAAATATCAGTCACTTCATCAAACCCTCCCTGCTGATAGCGTTCTTCCCTTATCATCAGCCATCCTATTGCTCAGTCTCACTGTGACTCTGCTTTATTTTAGGGGCTAATACAATCCACTCTTCCCTCAAGTAGGAAGAATTGAGACAAAGTCTCAGAGTATATGTTGGGTTGGAGGGGGGTATAACCAAATGTTCATGATTTCTGTTTATATTAGAGATTGTTGGCACAAGGCAAACTTCTGGTTTGGAGATCAGTTTTTAATAAACAGTGTTATAATGCCACTAATTTACCTGAAAAATCCTAGCTTTCAGCCCTGAACTAGGAGTGATTTGAGTTGGGATTGCAGAGCAAACATGAAATCATTAGCATTTGTTGTATTCTTAATTTGTCCCAAGCACTGTACTTAAAGCACTTGGGAGAGAGCAATCGAGTTAGTAGGTACAATCCCTTCTTACAGTCCAGGTATCAATAACTCTACTTCCCATTCCATCCAAGGAACCCTGACGGCATCATGTTTGAGTGGAAAGAGCACGGGCCTGGGAGTCAGAGGACCTGAGTTCTAATCCTGGCTGCTCCACTTGTTGGCTGCGTGACATCGGGTAAGTCGCTTTGCTTCTCTGGGCCTCAACTGTAAAGTGGGGAATTCAATACCTGTTTTCCCTCCCTACTTAGACTGTGAGCCCATAAGGGACAGGGACTATGTCCAACCTTATTAACTTTTATCTACCCCAGTGATTAGAACAGTGCTGGACATATAGTAAGCGCTTAAGAAGCACCATAATAGCAATAATTGAGCATTTCAATTTTTTCCACTCTCCCATGCTGCCACTCTGAATGGGCTCAGGCAGTCCTCAGGAAGGGTGACAGAGAATAAGGGAAAGATAATATCAGCAGGGAAGGCTGGATGAGGCAGTCAGAATTGGTCAACCTGCTGCAAAATAATGGGAAGCTCATTCCTTGGATCAAATCCATCTGAGAAGTAGCTTTAAGATTAAGACTGTGAGCTCCACGTGGGACAAGGAACTATGACCAACCTGATTAGCTTGTATCTACCCCGTCGCTGAGTATAGTGCTTGGCACATACTAAGCATTTAACAAATACCAAAAAAAAAAAATAATTGTTTTCCTTAGGCCATCTCTTTCAATGTGTAGGTCGTCTGGTCGGGCTATCCTTACAGATGGTCAACTTCTGCAAAGGCTAGGCTTTCCTCTGAAAGAAGAGGATCTGGCTTCTTGTCTACCTTTTCCATAAACAGGATGAAATCTGAAATCTCTACTAGGAGAGGTACTCTGGAACTGGCAGCTTCACTGCTTTTGCAGGTCTGGTCAGCTCCCAAAGCTTCATTCATTCACTCAATTATATTTATTGAATGATTACTGTGTTCAGAGCACTGTACTAAGCGCTAGGGGAGTATAATATAACAAAAAATGGACACAATCCCTGCCCACAGTGAGCTCTCAGTCTAGAGGGGACTTGTTTCTTAGTCTCTCCTTGTTATCTGCTCCTTCCTGCTTCCTCACATTAACCTATTAATCCAGTTGCTACCTAGAGGCCAACCTGCAGCCAAAGACTCTCTTCTGCCAACACAGGCAACAGCTATCAAATGGGCAGACTCCTGGGTCAGTTTCATAAAATCAGTCAATCAAGCATGTTTACCGAGTGCGTTCTATGTGCAGAGCACTGTACTAAGTACTTGGGAGAGTACCGTACAACAAAATTAGCAGACATGCTCCCTGTCCAAACTGAGCTTACAGTCTAGAGGAAACACTTCCTTGTTTGAAGAGCTCGACGTAGCAGGTTCCACATCTTGCCTGGCCAAACTGGGATAAAAATTATCCATTACCAAAATACCATTATATTAGCTTGAAAACCTAGCTGCTAACAGTAGCATTGGTAAGAAAAGGGCAATCCATTAACTTTCTCCATCTCTTCCAACCTTCCTTCATGTTCCCCATCATAGGGAGGATTTTTTAACAGGAAGGAATCCGTTTTGACCCCCTCTTCACCAGGTCATTTGGACATGGTTTATTTTGCTTGTTCTGTTGTTTTCCCTCTTATTTGGGAATTACTTTTCTGGGAATCATGTTTAATTTTCATAGAAATAGCATTTTTAGTCTGATTCAAACAATTTGCTTAAGAAATTCAAATCTTGCTTTTGAAGACATAGGAAGCCACATTAAAGACCATTTTAATCTGCTCTGAAGTGTGAAGAATGCATTGATTAAGGAGGATTCCTTCTCCTGCATTGTTTCATCAAAGAAAATTGCACACTGCTCCTGCTCTAGATCTACATTCCATGAGATCAATAGAATAGGAGATAATAAACAGATGATATGCAGAGGAGATCTTTAAGAGACCTTTTTTTTAAAAAAAAAATTGAACCATTTTGGTGAGTTTACAGAATTTACAAAATGCTAAGACATTTAAAATAGAAAACTCAAATAATTTAAATGTCTAAACAAGAAACCAGCCTTACTGTAGTACAGTAATAGGATTTTATTTTAAGGAAATTTTATTTTAAGGAAGATGAGCAGCCCTTTTTTTAGTTCAGTGTTTTATTTTTCCCTCCACAGATTTTCTCTTTGTTTCAAGACTGTTAGCTCCTGGAGGACAGGGATTATGCCTACCAACTCTACTATATTGTACTGTCCCAAGCACTTAGTACAGTGCTCTGCACAGAGTAAATGATCAATAAATATCATTGATTGAAATGGATTTAACGCTGGCAAGGTTCATTTTTGAACATCAAAAGTACAAGTTCCTAGTTGGAATATGCTGCCATGTAGATACTTTCACTGTAGCCTTTAATGTTTTTCATTTGAAATGAAAAGCATTTGCAGAATTTAGATTTCATGTAGGAATTAAGTGGTATGTGGTGTGTTTAGCTTTCGTTTGTTGAACTGTATTTTATCTACCATCATATACAAAATATTTACCAACCCAGTCTGTTTTCTCATCAGTATACCCTTCCTAATGCAAGTTCCCTGGAAGTACACTGAGTGAAATCAGTCAATCGTATTTATTGAGTACTTACTGTGTGCAGAACACTTTACTAAACACTTGGGAGAATACAATATAACATAGCTGGTAGACTGTTCTCTGTCCACACTCTAGAAAGATAAACATTCTTTATTAATTACCTAGCATAAATTATAATGACCAAGGAAGTAAACTGCGTAACAATTTCTAGAGATGTTAGAACTGTCCTCAATCAATTGGATTTACTGAGTGCTTACAATGTGCAAAGCACTCTACTAAGCCCTTGAGAGAGTACAGTATAACAGAATTGGTAGACATGTCACCTGTCCACAAGGAAGTTGCAGTCTAGAGGGAGAGATAGTCATTAAAATAAACTACAGTTATGCACAAAAGTGCTGTGGGCCTGAGGGTGAGGTGAATATCAAGTGCTTAGAGAATACAGATCTAAGTTCCTAGGTGACACAAGAGAGCACGGGCTTGGGAGTCAGAAGGAACTGGGTTCTAATCCCAGTTTCTCTACTTATCTGCTGTGTGACACAGGCAAGTCACTTCACTTCTCTGTGCCTCAGTTACTTCATCTGTAAAATGGGGAGTGCTTCCTGTGTAGAGCACACACTAAGTGCTTAGGAATGTATAATAGAGTAGACTGTGAGCCCCGTGTGGGACATGGATTGCGTCTAATCTGATTAGCTTGTATCTACCCCAGCACTTAGAACAGTACCTGGCACTTAACAAATACCGTTTAAAAATAAAATAAAAAAGATTAGAGTAAATAAGGGCTCAGTCAAGGAAGGCCTCTTGGAGGAGTTGTGATTGTAAAAAGACTTTGAAGGTGAGGAGAGTGGTTATCTGTCATATATGAAGGGAGAGGGAGCTCCAGGTCAGAGGGAGGACCAGGGTAAAGGGTCTGTGGTGAGATAGATGAGATCAAGGTACAATGAGTAGGTTGGAGTTAGAGGAATGAAAGTCAATGATTAGGAGTTTCTCTTTGATGTGGAGCTGGATGGGTAACCACTGGAGGTTCCTGAAGAGTGGAGAGATGTCGACTGTAATTCCTTCCCCCTCCCCCACCCCCCGAGAAAAATGACCTGGGCAGCAGAGTGAAACAAGGACGGCAGTTGGGAGAGACAGGAGGCAGGGAGGTCAGTGAGAAGGCTGATACAGTAGTCAAGATGGGATATAAGTGCTTGGATCAGCATAGTAGCAGTTTGGATGGGCAGAAAAGGATGGATTTTAGTGATATTGTCAAGGTAGAACCAACATCATTTGGTGACAGATTGAATATATGAGAGAGATGAGTTGAGGATAATGTCAAGGTTACAGGCTTGTGAGACAGGGAGACTAGTGATATTTTCTATAGTGATGGGGGTGACAGAGTTTGGATGGGAAGATGCATTCTGTTTTGGACATAAAATTGAGCTGTCAATGGGACATCCAGGAATGCTGGCGGGAAATGCAAGACTGCAAAGAAGGAGAGGTCAGAGCTGGAGAGATAGATTTTGGAGCCAGCACTCAGGAGTGTTGGATGGTCTGTGCTGGGTCACTGTGAGAGAGTCAAAATTGTTGGGTGGAATGAAATCAGCATTTGGCTTTTTTCTATCTGACCTTAGGGATCAACTGCATAGACTTTTTTTCTTCTACAGATGAGTTCATTTCACACATTTTTCTTTGGTATAAGCCAGCATGAATTTAATCTGCTCTGTTAGGAACTTATTTAATCATGTTAATATGAGGGAAATAGCAAATTCAGGTCTACCATTTAAAATTTACTTCCCATAAATGTTTCACCTTCTGTAGGAATTTTCTCAAATTCAATTCTCTTCTCTTTTGAAGCTTAGTCCCTGAGGAATTGCTCAGAGCCAAGATGTTATAAGCAGACATTATCCCTGGTTTCTAGTTTATTACAATTTTGTCACATGCACCTGAGCCTGCATTTACACAGATTTAAAATCTGTTCAAATTGTGATGATTAAGTCACTTTTGTATTGGGCTTAATTCTATTTCTGCTACGAAACTCATGAGCTAAAACCACCTGAAGGACGATTAACTGGAAAGGCAAGGTGAAATAGCACGGTGACATGACATGAATTTATTGCACTGTGAAATCCTGAGTGAATGACTATGGGGTGATGAAGGGTTGCTCCCTGGTGAAAATTCCATCCAGTATATCCCCTATTTTGAGCAGAGAAAGTTCTTCTATCGAATAGTTGTGTTTCCCCCAGGACTTTCACTGTCACTATAAATGCTACAAAACAGAGGAAGTCTCCAGACTATAATTCTCGGCATATGAATTCATTAAACTTCTCAGTTGAATAGCGATCACTTTGTCAATAAGTAGCATGGGTAAATATAAGAGTTGTTTCTTGCTCCGCTGCTCAAAATGTACGTACTAGATGCTGTAGTTATATGTTTTCAAATCTCCTTATAGTTGAGCATGCATAAATTCACTCCACTTCCAAGAACTTTATGTTCATTTTATGCAAATATTCATTCAACTGTTAAATAAAACATGAGTAGGTATTTTAGCAATTGCCACAAGCACTAATAATTAAATACAATACAGATTAGTCACTAAATGCGTACCAGATGTCTTAGCAATAATTCAATAGTTTTTTCACTTTTACAATACTCACCAACCCACAGAGAGGACAGGGATAACCTATTGCCTTGTTTAATCTCATAATAGTCACCTTCTTAAGAGGATTTTTTTTAATGCTCTATAATAGCGTGAAGCTTGAACAAGCTGTTCAGCCCTGCCTTTTCCATGGACCCTATTTGAGGGGAGAGGGAGAAAATAGGGATATAGTGTATGCGGGCACTCCTCTTTACTGGAAGGACCGAGAGAAAGAAGAAGGCCTTAAATGCATTCAGGGAACTGAGCATTAAAATGAAACAGCATAAAGCACAGACCAATAAATCAATCAAGGGTATTTATTGAACACTTACTGCATGCAGAGCACTGCTCTGGGGAAGAGTACAATAGTTAGGCAGGATCCCTACCCTTAAGGAACTTGGACTCTAGCCAGGGACACCAAAAATTATGTACCCATATAGGAGGAAGAAGGCAAGGTAGATATATGTGAGTTAGTGCTAAGTAATGTGGTATGTAAGATATGGACAAAAGTGTCACAGGTGATTGTGAATACACAAGTAATTGCAGCAGAAGTACTGAGATGCTAGTGTGTGTGGTGGGGGTGGGGGAGAGGAAGAAATAACCCCGGGGAGAACATAAATAAATAGGAGAGGCCTCTTGGAGATGTAATTTCTGAAGGGCATGGAATATGGGGAGGGAGTTCTAGGTAGGGAGAAAGGAGTGAACAAGAGGGCAGAGGTGAGAAAGGAGGTTTGTACCTTCTGAAGGAAACCAACTTCTGCTTTCTTCTTCCCTCTCCCCTACTGGAAACAGCTTGGCTCAGTGGAAAGAGCACGGGATTGGGAGTCAGAGGTCGTGGGTTCTAATCCCGTCTCTGCCACTTATCAGCTGTGTGACTGGGCAAGTCACTGAACTTCTCTGTGCCTCAGTTACCTCATCTGGAAAATGGGGATTAAGACTGTGAGCCCCACGTGGGACAATCTAATTACCTTGTATCTACCCAGCACTTAGAACAGTACTTGGCACATAGTAAGCGCTTAACAAATACCAAAATTATTATTATTACTTGGATCAGTGTAGCAGCAGTTTGGATGGAAAGGAGAGGGTGGATCCTAGAAATGTTGTGAAGGCAGAAACCACAGAATTTAGTGACAGATTGAATATATGTGTTAAATTAGAGAAGTGAGACAGAGATACTGCCAAAGTTAGGGCTTGTGAGACAGGAAAAGGGTGGTGGTTGTCTACAGTGTTAGAAGGACAGGATTGCAGGGGAAAGACAAAGAGTTCTGTTTCAGACATACTAAGTTTGAAGTGTCGGTGGGACATCCAAGTAGAGATGTCCTGAAGGCAAAGGGAAATACAGGACTGCAGAGAAGAAGAGAGTTCAAGGGCTGAAGACATAGATTTGGGAATCATCTGCATAGATATGGTAGTTGAAGCCATGGGAGTCCATGGCTCCCTCCAGTTATTGTCCTAAATCCTAAATCCAGCCTAAATCCCTCCTACCATTCCTCTCCGAACTCCTTGAGTGAGTTGACCACACCTATTATCTTGAGTTCCTCTCCTCCAATTCTTTCCTTGACCCCCTCTAATCTGGTTTCTGCCCCCTTCACTCCACAAAATCCACCCTCTCAAAGGTCACAAATGATCTCCTTGCTGAATCCAACAGACTCTATTCCATCCTAATCGTCTTTGACCTCTCAGCTGTCTTCAACACTGTCAACTACCTCCTTCTGGAAACGTTATTCAACCTTGGCTTCACTGACACTTTCTTCTCTTGGTTCTCCTCCTATCTCTCTGGCTGCTCATTTTCAGTCTCTTTTAAAGCTCCTCCTCTGCCTCCCTTCCCTAACTGTGGGAGTCCCTCAAAGCTCAGTTCTGGGTTCCCTTCTATTCTCTATTCATTCAAATTATTTGACCACAAATGGAGAAGTTACAAATTTCATGTACATGATTATTTGTAAGTAAGGCTTGTATGCTAATTCTAGCACACTTCTCTCCAACGGAATGGCTATTTAACCACGGGAAAATGGAAGATAAACAGTCCAGCAAGAGTTAGTCTTGCAGTAATTTTGTGAAATTAGGATTCAGGTTTAATCCCAGCATTTTCCTTTACAATAACACATCTTTATGCACTGTAAACCTCATTAACGAATACCAATTTAAAAGCATCACAGAATTGAGCTCAGTTAATGTTCAAGAAGCATTAGAACTATGATAAAGGAGATGAGCAAAGGCCACGTAAGTGGCTCACCTTTAGTTTTTTAACAAATGACTTAAGATTTCCAATACCATTAACCATATCTGTGTTATGTTACTATCACTTCCTTCGGGAAGATTTTTCTGAAGCGCAGTGACTTTCCTGTTTTTCCACATTATTCTTGGTTTCAGTTTAGAAATTTTCAATATTTCAAAATTTGCTCCCTGTTTCGGCTTTACAACATTATCTTGCTGGGCCTCATTCTGGGGGCATGGACAGTGAGATGGGAGCAGTGTGTTGGAGCCAAGAGGAAACAATTTTAAAAGCAGCAGTGGACTGGGGAGGAATAGGTAGAGATACTGCAGGAGAGACTAGGTGGTAGGAAAGTGTGATGGTCACCTAATCATTAGATTGAGTCACCAGAAAGCTTTGTCACTCATTTTACTGGCTACCGTATGGTGAAAACATTCTTTCTCCCTCATTCATGAATGCAACCCTGTCTTGACTGTCTTGCTCCACAGGCCAGTTTTCCCTCCCCCTCTTAGCTTGCAGCCATGGAAAAAATCCATCTGTTTAAAAAGCATATCTTCTCAATTCTAATGTCCTCCATGCCATTCTCCACCTATACGTACCTAGCCTAGATGTTGGAAAATTTATCCTAGACTAGATTTTCCTTACTTCCTCTTTAAATTATTTTTTCCAGCCCCATTTCCCAAGAATACTTTCATATTTGCTTTTGCACCAAAGCGTCATTATCAGTTGCTTGTTCTCTTCTTAATACTCCTCATTTTGCAAAATATAATCTTACTTGACTCCAATCACATCTAATCCCCAGAAGGCTGCACTCAAATGTATTTGAAAGTTTTGGGGGTTTATTTTTTGTCATCTCCCACCCCCTGTACTATAATTTAAATAGAAGCCATCTTCTCAGTAATCCACAGAGGAGCTGATATCATTAAGCACTATTAAGTCTTTACCTTTGTCAATACAGAGCTGGATTGACTTCTTAGACATAGTTTTATTAATAACTTCAGCAAGAGCCAAATACAGCAGCTCATTTATTTAGGCACATAAACGACAGAGTGCATTACGGTTCCACTCTGTGATCTGCACTGGTTACGTATTACATACTCAACAGGTTGGTTTCAATCTGTAAATGGTCTGAGTCCTTGTTTCCTATAAACAATCCCAATTTCCATGCAACACTGGAAACTGAGCTTGTCCATAGAGTTTTTGAAAGTAGATGATGCAAGCCCCAATTTGGAGATTTCCTTTGCCTCTGCAGATAATGGAACTCCATTGTTGTGATTGTTTATGATTGTCATAGAGCTTTTGTCATTTTCAAATGCTTTAAGTTCAGGTGCATTCCTCCTGCCTCATAGTTGCAATCGAGACTATGGGAAACATAGCTTTCATTGGAAAGAACTTCTAAATAGGCTTAGGTGTGTTCAGAACTTCAATCTCTCACATCTTGCACCCCAGGATGCAGAATATATTTACTGAAGCAACTGAAGGAGCACTGGTTGCCATTTTTTAAATCACCTGTAGAGAATAGAAAAGAGTCAGTGTATGGGCCAGATCTTTAAAGGGTAAATTTAAGACTTTGGGGGGGAAAAAAACCACACACAGGCAGATTCCCAAGAAGAGCTCTCAAGTTCCTTTTCCTCTAGAATGTAAACTCATCCTCTAGATTCTAAGCTTGTCCTCTAGACTGTAAGCTTGCTGTGGGCAGGGAATGTGTCTACCAACTTTGTTATTTTTGTACACAGGTCCCAAGTGCTTAGTACAGTGTTCTGTGCACAGTAAGAGCTCAATATATATACCACTCATTGTTTCTGCTCTAGATCCTACAATTCTTTGGTGATGCTTGGGTGTTGGGTACAGAAAATGTCTTTTCCCCATAGTCACAAGTTGGATCCTAGTCATTGCTCCAGTGATGTTCCTGGCGAGAAGCAGCGTGGCTTAGTGAAAAGAGCACAGGCTTGGGAGTCAGAGATTGTCGGTTCTAATCCCGGCTCTGCCACTTACCTGCTCTGTGACCTTGGGCAAGCCAATTAACTTCTCTGTGCCTCAGTTACCTCATTTGTAAAATGGGGATTGACTGTGAGCCCCAATGGGACAACCTAATTACCTTGTATCTACCCCAGCACTTAGAACAGTGTTTGGCACATAGCGCTTAACAAATACCATAATTATTATTTAGCATTTGCCTTGTTTTTAATGGCACATATTCCAAGATTTGAGGGTGCGAATGGAAAGAGAGAAAAAATGCTCTGTATTTAGGAGATTGAATCAGTGTGCATAAATGTGGCTAAAAAGATGGTACGTGACCAACAATCCCATCCATATCTTGTGCACAAAATAATTACTTGCTACACTGTTGAATTTTGCACCATAGTGCTTAGTACCTTTTTCATCTCTCCCTGTTGTGTCATAATCTTCATAAAGCCTTTGCTTTAGGTCACACCAGGCTAATATTTCTCTTCTGATGCTGTTTTACTTCATTATCACTTCTGTCATCCATTCTCTCTCTCTCTCTATATATATATACATATATCTCTCTCTCTCTCTCTCTCTATATATATATATATACATACATGTCCAGGGGTTGCCCCTCCACCTCTGCAACAAAGAGAAACTCCTTATCATAGGCTTTAAGGCACTCAATCACTTTGCCCCCTCCTACCTTACCTCACTGATTTCCTCATACAACCCAGTATGCACACTTCACTCCTCTAATGCCAACCTACTCACTGTACCTCAGTCTCCTCTATCTTTACACTGACCTCTCGCCCACATGCAGTCTCTGCCCTGGAATGCACTCTTTCTTCATATCCGACGGATGATCACTTTCCCCTCCTTCAAAGCCTTATTGAAGGCACCTCTCCTCCAAGAAACTTTCCCTGACTAAGCCCTCATTTCCTTTTCTCTCACTCCCTTTTGCATAGTCCTTCCACCTGGATTTGTATGCTTTATTCTCCCCCCTCAGCCCCACAGCACTTATGTACGTATCCATAATGTATTCATGTTAATGTCTTCCCCTCTAGACTGTAAGCTCGTTGTGGGCAGGGAATGTGTCTACCAAATGTGTCATATTGTACTCTCCCAAGCACTTAGTACAGTGCTCTGCACACAGTAAGCACTCAATAAATACACTTGATTGATTGAAGAAAATATCTTTTTTAAAAGCACTGCATTGTTTGGAAGACAGGCACTATAGACAGACTAGTCTATAGCTACTGTACAAGTAATATGAAGACTAAAATCAGTGGATTTGAGATATTTGACTAATGAAGACGTGCTTTGGGTTCCAGGGGGCTGAGGGGATAGGTTTGAATAGAGTCCAGTTAGTGGCATAGCTAGTGATCCCCATTGCCATTAGAGTTTTGTTTCATCCACTTAGCATAAAATTCATACTTATTTCATTCTTAAGAGCATAAGCGGCCACTCAGATGTTAATACAATATTACAGTGCTCTGCTACAGCACTGTGCCCTGAAGCTTCAGTGATGGGAACATTCCCTGCAAAGTAAGATATCGATAAAATAAATTATGCAAACCTGTAACCCATTCTCACAGACCCCACTTTCTAAGTTAATTTATTTTCAAATGAAACAAACTTCAAAACTGAATTACTAAAGAATTATAGTTGTGAATGTACTGTCTTTCTGTTGATGCTGACACTGCCCAAATTGCACTTTTCTTAAAAGTTCAGACATCATCTTCACAGAGGAAAGTAGTTCTGCTTCCTCTAAATACAGGAACATGTTGGTGATCTTAGGAACAGGCTTCGAAATGTCAGAGTGACCCTCCAAATAACCGTCCTTTCTGTCAAGTATCTTCACTCCACTTTAGTTGCAACAAATACTATTTTTGATCTCTTAGAGACTAAAGGCCAGGGGAAAATGGGTCTCACTATGAAGGCAGTGTGAGAAGCAGCCTGGCCTAGGGATAGAGCACAGGCCTGGGAGTCAGAAGGGCCTGGGTTCTAATCCCAGCTCCTTCACATGTCTGCTGTGTGACCTTGGGCAAGTCACTTCACTTCTCTATGCCTCCGTTACCTCATCTGTAAAATGGGATTAAAACTCTGAGCTCCATGTGGGACATGGACTGTGTCCAACCTGATTAACTTGTATTTGTACCAGAGCTTAGTACAGTGTGTAGCACATAGTAAGTGCTTAACAAATACCGTAAAAAACACAGCTTACAAGCTGCAGTGACAGGGGCTGGCTCTGTTGTTTGGACCCATTAAGAATCATGACCTGGAAACCAGTGTGTTCTAAGCAGCCTGGCCTAGTGGAAAAAAACATGGGCCTAGGAGTCAGAAGACCTGAGTTCTAATCTTGGCTCTGCCACTTGTCTGCTGTGTGACCTTGGGCAAGTCATTTCACTTCTCTGTGCCTCAGGTCCCTCATCAGCAAAATGGGGATTCAATACCTGTTGGATCAGATAATAGTTGGATGTAAGCTAGTCATGGGCAGGGGATGTTTCTACCAACGACTGATTGATGGTACTGAGTGCTGTTCTGTGTGTGGAGCACAGTTCTAAGCACTTGGGAGAGTATCATGTAATAATATAACAGAATTGGTAGACACATTCCCTACCCACAGTGAGCTTAGTACAGTGTTTTGCACAAAAATACCACTGGAGCATACATATATCATGTGAGGAACCAATGCTGGATTGACTATCATATGATAATTTCCAAATTCTCTGGAACAGTACAACTAATGTATATGGAAGTCTCAGCTCTATCATCAAGACACCTCAACATCAAACTCCTGTAGAATGAACACCCCTGTAAGGAGCTTGTAAATATCACCCCAGCCCTATTATTTTTTAAAAACATTTGAAACAATAAACCAATCGGGGATCTGCTGATTAGCAATGCATTTGGCTGTTCAGTCCTGTCAGAACTATTCTAGGCTGCAGTGCTTGAGAATGTGACAAGCATACCAGAGGTAATGTTCAGATAGGCTTGTGGTAAAATGAGAAACACACTGCTAACTCAGATCACTGATCTTTGAAGCAGTTTTCTAGGTGCTACAGAACACTGATGGCTGTCCTCTGGAGAAAGATATACCAGGAGACATGCAGGTGATTATGAACCTCTTTACAGAGTCCCAACATCACCCTGGACCTAAAATAAGGCTGAAAAAGTCTGAGCCTACTCCGGTGAAGTTGCCAACCCAACAGAGGATCATTAGCAATATGGAATTAACTCACTGTCCAATGGTGGATTGATATACGGAGAAAGAGAAAATGAAATAAGGAAGAGGGTCAACATTTCTTTAGCAGAGCATGGCAACGACAAAGCATCAAATGTCATAAAAATGTATGAAGGTGCTGTAGTTAGCATACATTTTTTTTTATGGCATTTGGTAGATCCAAAGTAATCAGGTTGGACATAGTCCCTGTCCCACATGGGGCTCACAGTCTCATTTGACAGATGGGGTAACTGAGGCACAAAGAAGTGAAGTGACATGCCCAAGGTCACACAGTGGAGAAGTGGCAGAGGTGAGATTAGGATCCAGGTCCTTCTGACTCCCACGCCTGTGTGCTAACCAATAGGCAACACTGCCATTTGGCTATGAGTCCTGGATTACCTTAGAAGATACATCTGGCCTCATGAGCATCTCCTCAGTCACTTATGAGCCATTCTCTGCATCAAATGTTGGAAAAATCAACAGTAATGAGACCCTGGAATGTATTCAATCCATTCGCAAAGGGCAAGGGTTCATCGCAACCGAGTTTCACTGGGTGGGACTTGCAAGAAGAACAGATGGGTACCCAAGCCCCTGCTCTATGACAAGTTGAAATGGGCCATAGAAAGCAGGGAAGTGTGAATAAATATTTAAAGATATATTGCAGCAAATTCTGCAATAATATGGCATAGTAGTGGATTGTTAGAGAAGGGTAGCAAACAAGACAGGCATTTTTTTGTCCTTGAGCAAAGACTGCGAAATTAACACTCCAAGAGACATATTTAAAAACTGCAACAGGTATTTCAAGTGGCAAATGCAATGGTATAGCAAAGGAATATCTTGGCATAAACACTTTGTTGAAGGAATTGCTAACTGCATAAAGGTCTTTTCAGTCACGCCTGTCCAATTCATTCATTCATTTGTATTTATTGGGCACTTACTTTGTGCGAAGCACCGTACTAAGCATTTGGGAGAATGCAAAACAACAACAAACATACACAGTCCCTGCCCATAACAAGCTCACAGTCTAGAGGGGGAGACAGACGTTGATATTCATAAATAAATTACAGATATATACATATGTGCTGTGGGGATGGGAGGGGAGATGAATGAAGGGAGCAGGTCAGGGTGATGGAGGAGTGGGAGAAGAGGAGAGGAGAGCTTAGGGAAGGCTTCCTGGAGGAGATGTGCCCTCAATAAGGCTTTGAAGTGGGGGAGAGCAATTATCCGTCTGCTATGAGGAGGGAGGGTGTTCCAGGCCAGAGGTAGGATGTGGGAGAGAGGTTGGAGGCGAGATAGACAAGACTGAGGTACAGTGAGAAGGTTAGTATTAGAGGAATGAAGTGGGCGGATTGGATTGCAGTAGGAGAGTAGTGAGGTGAGGTAGGATGGGGCAAGGTGATCGATTACTTAAAGCCAATGGCGAGGAGTTTTTGTTTGATATGGAGGTCGGTGAGCAACCACTGGACTTTCTTGAGGAGTGGGGAAACACGGTCTGAACATTTTTGAAGGAAAATGATCTGGGAAGCAGAGTGGAGTATGAACTGGAGTGGCTCCAAACAAAAACTCCTCACTCTAGGCTTCAAGGCTCTCCATCACCTTGCCTCTTCCTACCTCTCCTCCCTTCTCTTTTTCTACCACCCCCCCCCCCGCACGCTCCGCTCCTCTGCCGCCCACCTCCTCACCGTCCCTCGGTCTCGCCTATCCCGCCGTCGACCCCTGGGCCACGTCCTCCCGCGGTCCTGGAACACCCTCCCTCCTCACCTCCACCAAACTGATTCTCTTTCCTTCTTCAAAACCCTACTTAAAACTCACCTGCTCCAAGAGGCCTTCCCAGACTGAGCTCCTCTTCTCCCTCTACTCCCTCTGCCACCCCCCCTTTACCTCTCCGCAGCTAAACCCCCTTTTTCCCCTTTTCCCTCTGCTCCTCCACCTCTCCCTTCCCATCCCCACAGCACTGTACTCGTCCGCTCAACTGTATATATTTTCATTACCCTATTTATTTTGTTAATGAATTGTACATCGCCTTGATTCTATTTAGTTGCCATTGTTTTTACGAGATGTTCTTCCCCTTGACTCTATTTATTGCCATTGTTCTCGTCTGTCCATCTCCCCCGATTAGACTGTAAGCCCGTCAAATGGCAGGGACTGTCTCTATCTGTTGCCGACTTGTTCATCCCAAGCGCTTAGTACAGTGCTCTGCACATAGTAAGCGCTCAATAAATACTATTGAATGAATGAATGAATGAATGAATGAATGAATGGGAGACAGGAGGCAAGGAGATCAGCATGGAGGCTGATGCAGTAATCAAGGTGGGATAGGATAAGTGCTTGCATTAATGTAATAGGTTGGATGGAAAAGAAGAGACAGATTTTTGTGATGTCCAAGTGGATAAGATATCATAATCAGTAGCATAATCATCTTCCAATAAGGAAACATAATTTGCTGCTCGGCATTTTAAAGTTTTAAACGATTTAGTCTGAGAAACAAGAATCCTAAGAGGTACACAGAACAAGCGAAGATAGGGAAATTTATGCTTTATCTCTTTTCTCCTCACAACTTATAAAATGACCGAGAACCACAAATAATAGAGAGTTCATCATAATAAACTGATGAGATGCAGTTTCAATGATGTCCAAGCAATCTTCCATCTCTTTAGGATGAAGGTTGATGAAGCAATATGTTGTGGCATTAAAATGAGAATTGACTATGCTCCATGGAATGCAGCTTCGTCTGACATTAGGTGATGCAATTGGATGTGTTTTCACAATACTCTAATGAGCCAAAGCAAATTTTTTAAGTTTCTGTTTCTGATAGAATTGACTGTTCCTGGAAGGCAGGATTAGTTTTTTTCTTTGCATCTTTGCTTTTTAGCCACCCCTTGTGTGAGTCCATTAATTCCTCTCAAGGATGAGTGCTTTGGTTGACAGAATAGGCTTGGGAGCCTTTGCTCCACAGCCCCAAGGCAAGAAGCTGAAGCACATTTGGATCTGAATGAAGACATTCATCATTTTCTTTTCTCATACAAATCCCCCTACAAAGCCCACTTTAAAAGGATTTTTTTTTCACAGATTTCAACCATCCAAAGAAAATCCAGGAGTATTCTGACTAAGGCTGTCTGTATGATTCAACTGAGAGGTTGAGATGACACAGTCTGAGGGACAGTTGTCTGGGCCTGTGGTAGGTGCTGAACTAGAAATGCAATGATCACACTTTGGGCCCATTTACTAGGAAGTAGGCAGAGAGGCATATCGTGAAGAAGTAGGGCCCTCCCTATCTTCTTCTGGATCTGCCCTCTGCCATTCAGCCCGGACCACGGGATGTGGAAGGGAATCAAAGAGAAAACAGTTTGAAGTGACTGAAGCCTCTGCCTGACCCTAGATGAAACTCAAATGATTGATTTCCTCTAACAATTGACCAAACATTTTTGCTCTTGTATAGACTTGCCCTAAAGATTAGAATTGTCCAGTAGCTAGAGGTTAGTAGCGGGATTCAAATACTCCCTTGAGCTTTAAATTTCTATTATATCTATATAAAGTTGTCTTTCATTCTTGAAGTTGGTATGCACAAAATATTTTATTAATAATTAAAGAATAGTAATTGTGGTATTTGTTAAGTGCCTACTATGTGCCAGACACTGTTCTAAGCGCACGGGTAGATATAAACAAATCATGTTGGACACAGTCCCTGTCCCACCGGGGACTCTCAGTCCTAATCCCCATTTCACAGATGAGGTAACTGAGGCACAGAGAGGTGAAATTACTTGCCCAAGGCCACACAGCAGACAAGTGGCAGAGTCAGGATTAGAACCCATGACCTTCTGACTCCCAGGCCCATGCTCTAACCACTATGCCATGCTGCTTTGACATTAGGTATTTATATCCATTTGAAAACTTGGAGGTTTGGGAATTTTTCTTTTTTTATAATAATAATAATAATGTTGGTATTTGTTAAGCGCTTACTATGTGCCAAGCACTGTTCTAAGCGCTGGGATAGACACAGGGGAATCAGGTTGTCCCAAGTGGGGCTCACAGTCGTAATCCCCATTTTACAGATGAGATAACTGAGGCACCGAGAAGTGAAGTGACTTGCCCAAAGTCACACAGCTGACAAGTGACCGAGCAGGGATTCGAACCCATGACCTTCGACTCCAAAGCCCGTGCGCTTTCCACTGAGCCACGCTGCTTTTTATTGGGGAGATATTACAAATAGTTTACAACCAGCATCCTAAAGGGCACCTAAATGAACTGCTAAGATCTTTGACTTCCGGGTTATCGACAAGCAGATTGAAATAGATATGAGAGGAGCTGTGATCACTGATATTTGTGGCTAGGAGTAGGTGCCGTGTTTTAATGATATATCTCAGGGTTTTAGAGAATTTGGTTTGGCTGCTGAGAACATTTTGAAATCAGAACATGATTCTTCGTAAACTCAGTTACACCAGAGAAAGCTTAACTGAAGCTTCAGGATTTAGCTGTGAATTCCCAGTTATTTGATTGTAAGTCATTAATTTGATCTGCGGGTTTTAAAAATCATAACTACTTTGGGAATTTTTCCAAAAGCCTCTAGGACTCATTTATCACAGTATAACGTGGAAGTAGTATGTAACCCTTTTCAAAAAATCAATGAGTTCAGTGCTCACCCTTTCCCCCAGCAGCCTTTAACCAGCCCCCATTGTGCTAACTGCTTAATTTTGCTCTGCAAAATTAATGGTTTGGAAACTCATTTCATTGTAAATTTGCAAATCATCGTCAGCCTATTGAAAGGTGCCATCCAAGCTGCTAGCCAAACAATGAGCTAAATGTTTACAGCCAACCTAAAGAAGCTGTTTTGTTCAGAGGAAGCATTTTTCCAAGACATTTCATGGCATGCCATCTCCCCACAAGAATTGAATGAGAATGATATTGGTAATCTTTTATTATTTCTTTGATTTTTAGCAAATGAATGACATCCTCATAAAGAATATCAATGTAAATTGAAAGGTTCGGAGATCTATAGTTAGTCCAGTAATCAGTATTCATTGAGTTCCTCCTGTGTGTACAGCATTGTACTAGGCCCAAGGGAACATACAGTGAAAGAAGACACTGCCCCTCTAGGAGCCTACAGTCTAATGGGGAAAGTCAAGCGACCAAGAATTGTGTACATACAATGAGAAACAGAAGAAATCCTGATACAACTAGAAACAACAATAGTGAGGAATGAACAGTTACACATGTGCTAAGAGTGGCTGAGGTAAGAAGCAGGGCTGTCTAGTAGTAAGATCATGGGTCTGGGGCTCTGAAGAACTGAGTTCTAATTCCGACTCTGCCACTTGCCTGGTGTGTGACCTTATTCATTCATTCATTCATTCATTCAATTGTATTTATTGAGCGTTTACTGTGTGCAGAGCACTGTACTAAGTGCTTGAAAATTACAGTTCAGCAATAAAGAGAGACAATCCCTGCCCACACTGGGCTCACCTCAGGCAAGTCACTTATCTGTGCCTCAATTCCTTCATCTGGAAAATGGAAATTCAGTGCTATTTAGACTGAGAGAGCCATGGGGGACAGGAACTGTGTCTGGCCTGATTATTGTGTACCTAGCCCAATTTTGTACCTAAGGTACAGTTCTTGGTGCATAGTTAGAATTTAACAAATAACATTATTTTCATTATTATTTTTGGAGAGATGATGAGAGAGGTGGAGATTAGTCAGGAAAGACCTCTTCGAAGGGGTGGTTTAGTAGGAGGGCTCTAAAGATGGGGAGGGATGTAAGTTAAGTGATTTGAGGCAGTAGAACAATGACAGTAGTTTGGAGAAAGGAAAGTAAAGAATGAGATCAAGGTAGGAATTTAGCTTGGGAGGAATGAAGACCTTATAGGAAAAAGGACAAATACTTTGCCTTTTGGGACCAAGAAGAATGATCTTTAAGACATAGGGTTGGGAGTGAATTTTATTGATTGGTCAATGGTATTGAAATTGGTATTTATCATTAATAATTGGGGTATTTGTTAAGCACTGTGTGCCAAGGACTGTACTTGGCATTGAGGTAAATATGATGAGGGCTTACTGAGTGCATCATCACAGTCAATGACATTTATAGAGCACTTACTATGTGAAGAGCACTGTACTAAGCACTTGGGAGAGTACAATACAATAGAGTTGGCAAACACATCCCCTGCCCACAATGAGCTTACAGTCTAGAGTGGGAGGCAGACATGAATATGAATAAATAATTTATAATATATAAAGATATGTATATGTGCAAAGCACTGTACTAACTGTTCAGGAGAGTACAATAAAATAGACCGCTTGTCTGCTGTGTGACCTTGGGCAAGTCACTTCACTTTTCTGCGCCTTAGTTACCTCATCTGTAAAATGGGGATTGAGACTGTGAGGCCCACGTGGGACAACCTGACTACCTTGTATCTAACCCAGTATTTAGAACAGTGCTTGGCACATAGTAAGTGCTTAACAAATACCATAGTAATTATAGTGTAATGGTCTGCTGATAGTGAAATAAGTCTCAAAATCTTACCTCAAATGCAGTGCTACCCCTGTACATAGATGAGGATAGTGAGCCTCGGACCGTCCGGACCCACGCCCGCCTCAGCCTTTCACAACCTGGATCTCCGCACCCCCGCTCGGGAACTCCGACACTACGGATCTTCGCCCCCACAGACCCCCAGCCACCAGCTTCCAGTCCACCCGCCCCCCGCCGCTCGGGCCCGGGAACATTGCGCTCCCCTTCTCGATCCTGGGGACATTGTGCTCCCCTTCTCGGCCCCAAGGACATTGTGTCCTCGGGGGACATTGTGTCCCCCTGCTCGGGCCCGGGGACATTGTGCTCCCCAACCGCTCCCCCACTCCGCCCGAGGCGGCCATTTTAGGAAGCCCCCACTCTGCCTGAGGCGGCCATTTTGGGAAGGCCTCACTCCCTTTTCCCTCTTGAGGTGATTCATCTCTCCCGCCCCCGCCCCGGGCGACGACGTCCTTGTTCTCACCATGTTACCTTACCTTAGCCGCCGCCTACGGCCGCCACCCACCCCGGACAACCTCAGGGCCCCCCTGCCGCCACAGGGTTATTTGGTCATGAGCTCTGGGACTCTCTCGGCCGCTGGCCGCTTGACTTTGAGTCTGATCGGGTAGGGTCGGCTCGTCCCCCGACCCTGGTCATCGCCTGCTTATTAACACTATTGTAGTGTGCCTTACTGTAGCATGTTGCTATATTTGCGATCTCGCTTTTTATTGTTTATTGTCGTCAGATTTTGAATTTGATCAGGTCGCCCCTTAATCGAGTCTACCCCCGACCCTGGTCATCACCCCTTTTATTAACACGACTATATTGTATCATACTGTATCATGTTGCTATATTAGCACCACTGTATTGTATCATATTGTATCATGTTGCTATATTACCGATTTCGTTTATTACTGTTTATTGTTGTCAGTGCTGCCACCCACCTCTCTGGCCTCGCCATGTCCCTCCCCCCCCCCCCCCGCCCCTTCCTATCCTCCCCTTCCCCTTCCCCTTCCCCTCTCTCGCTCAGCTCTTTCCCGCTCTCTCCTCTGTCTCCTCCCCCCCTCCTCTCTCCCGCCCTAGAACCCCACTTTACCAGCGCTACCCCTCTTCCCCCTCCCCCTACTCTTCCCCCCACCAAACCCCCTCTTCACCCCCTCCCCCCTTCTCTCTTCCCCACCCATGCCCCATCCCAGTCCTCTTGTCCCACCGCCACCCCTCATCCCCCTCTCCTCGTCCAGGGCCCCGCCACCTCCTTCCCATCCAAACCCTCCCCTCCCCCCCGCCCTTCCCCCCCTCCTCCCCTTGCACCCACAGCTACTTTCAAGTGTGGCCTCTGGAACCCCCGCTCTATTACAGGCAAGCTACCTTTCATCCATGACCTTTTCCTCTCCCGCTCTCTCCTCCTCCTCGCCCTTTCGGAAACGTGGCTCTCTCCCGAAGACACGGTCTCCGCCGCCGCTCTCTCCAGCGGAGGCCTCTCCTTCTCCCACTCCCCCAGACTCACCGGTAAGGGAGGAGGCGTCGGCTTCCTCCTCTCGCCCCGATGCCGCTTCCGCACTATCCCTCCTCCCCCCTCCCTCTCCTTCCCCTCCTTCGAAGCCCATATCATTCGCCTCTACCACCCACTCCAGTTACTTGTCGCCGTCATCTACCGCCCTCCCGGTCCCACCTCCGACTTCTTCAACCACCTTGACCCCTTTCTCACCTTCCTCCTCTCCTTCTCTCTGCCCACTCTGATCCTTGGAGACTTCAACATCCATACGGATGTACCCGACGACTCCTCTGCCGCCCGCCTGCTATCCCTCCTCGACTCTGCCGACCTCCTCCTCCACCATACCGCGCCCACTCACCGACTCGGTCACACCCTCGATCTCGTCATCTCCTACCGCTGCACTATCTCCTCACTCACCAACTCTGAAATCCCTCTCTCTGACCATAACCTTCTCACCTGCCTCATCTCTCACACTCCCTCCCCCTGCAAATCTTCGCTACGGCCCCACAGAGACCTCCGCTCTCTCGATCCCATCCGTCTTTCCAATAGCATCTGTCCTCACCTTGCCGCCCTGTCCTCTCTTCCCACTCTCGACGATCAGGTCTCCGCTCTCAACTCCACCCTCTCTACTCATCTCGACTCTCTCGCCCCCCTTTCCCTCCGCCGCTCTCGCTCCACTAACCCACAGCCCTGGATCACCTCCTCCGTCCGCCTCCTACGCTCCTATGCTCGAGCTGCTGAGCGCTGCTGGCGAAAGTCCAAGCACCAAGCCGACCTCACACACTTCAAATTTATCCTTTCCTGCCTTAACTCTGCCCTCTCCTCCGCCAGGCAAAGCTTCTTCTCCTCCCTCATCAACACCCATGCCCGTCACCCCCGCCGATTGTTCCGGACCTTTAACTCTCTCCTTAGGCCCCCTGTTCCTCCCCCTCCCCCATCTCTCACCCCTAATGATCTGGCCACCTATTTCCTCACGAAAATCAACACGATCAGGTCTGAGCTCCCCAAAGTCACCCCTCCGCCTCTCCCCTCCCCCCCCAACAACCCCCTCCCCTACTTTCCCATCCTTCCCTGCAGTATCCTCAGAGGAGATCTCCTCCCTCCTCGCAAGTGCCACCCCCTCCACCTGCGCCTCGGACCCCATTCCCTCTCACCTTCTTAAAACCATCGCCCCTGCCCTCCTCCCTTCCTTAACGTCTATTTTTAACCACTCAATCTCCAAGGGCTCCTTCCCCTCTGCCTTCAAACATGCCCACGTCTCCCCCATCCTAAAAAAAACCCGCTCTTGACCCCACTTCCCCCTCCAGTTATCGTCCTATCTCCCTACTACCCTTCCTTTCCAAAATCCTAGAACGAGTCGTCTACAATCGATGCCTAGAATTCCTTAACTCCCATTCTCTCCTAGACCCCCTCCAATCTGGCTTCCGTCCCCTCCACTCTACCGAGACTGCTCTCTCTAAGGTCACCCATGACCTCCTTCTTGCCAAATCCAATGGCTCCTACTCCATTCTGAGCCTCCTTGACCTCTCTGCTGCCTTTGACACTGTCGACCATCCCCTCCTCCTCCATACCTTATCTCACCTTGGCTTCACGGACTCTGTCCTCTCCTGGTTCTCCTCTTACCTCTCTGGCCGATCATTCTCGGTCTCCTACGCTGGAGCCTCCTCCCCCTCCCATCCTTTAACTGTTGGAGTTCCTCAAGGGTCAGTTCTTGGCCCTCTTCTGTTCTCCATTTACACTCACTCCCTCGGTGAACTCATCCGCTCTCACGGCTTTGACTACCATCTCTACGCAGATGACATGCAGATCTACATCTCCGCCCCTGTCCTCTCCCCCTCCCTTCAGGCTCGCATCTCCTCCTGCCTCCGGGACGTCTCCACCTGGATGTCGGCCCGCCACCTAAAACTCAACATGAGCAAGACTGAGCTCCTCATCTTCCCTCCCAAGCCCGGTCCGCTCCCAGACTTCTCCATCACCGTGGATGGCACGACCATCCTTCCCGTCCCGCAGGCCCGCAATCTCGGTGTCATCCTTGACTCGTCCCTCTCGTTCACCCCACACATCCTATCCGTTACCAAGACCTGCCGGTTTCACCTCTACAATATCGCCAAGATCCGCCCTTTCCTCTCCACCCAAACGGCTACCTTACTATTACGGGCTCTCGTTATATCCCTGCTAGACTACTGTGTCAGCCTTCTCTCTGACCTCCCTTCCTCCTCTCTCGCCCCGCTCCGGTCTATTCTTCACTCCGCTGCCCGGCTCATCTTCCTGCAGAAACGATCTGGGCATGTCACTCCCCTTCTTAAACAACTCCAGTGGTTACTCCGCTCCAAACAAAAACTCCTCACTCTAGGCTTCAAGGCTCTCCATCACCTTGCCCCTTCCTACCTCTCCTCCCTTCTCTCTTTCTACCGCCCACCCCGCACGCTCCGCTCCTCTGCCGCCCACCTCCTCACCGTCCCTCGGTCTCGCCTATCCCGCCGTCGACCCCTGGGTCACGTCCTCCCGCGGTCCTGGAACGCCCTCCCTCCTCACCTCCGCCAAACTGATTCTCTTTCCCTCTTCAAAACCTTACTTAAAAATCACCTCCTCCAAGAGGCCTTCCCAGACTGAGCTCCTCTTCCCCCTCTACTCCCTCTGCCATCCCCCCTTTACCTCTCCGCAGCTAAAGCCTCATTTTCCCCTTTTCCCTCTGCTCCTCCACCTCTCCCTTCCCATCCCCACAGCACTGTACTCGTCCGCTCAACTGTATATATTTTCGTTACCCTATTTATTTTGTTAATGAATTGTACATCGCCTTGATTCTATTTAGTTGCCATTGTTTTTACGAGATGTTCTTCCCCTTGACGCTGTTTAGTGCCATTGTTCTTGTCTGTCCGTCTCCCCCGATTAGACTGTAAGCCCGTCAAACGGCAGGGACTGTCTCTATCTGTTGCCGACCTGTTCATCCCAAGCGCTTAGTACAGTGCTCTGCACATAGTAAGCGCTCAATAAATACTATCGAATGAATGGAGTGTAGAATGTAAATGAAGTAAAAAGCATTTACCTTTCAGAGCTATGAAGTACTTGGATTCTTGGTTATAAAATTTGATGGTGGATAAAGTGAAATGAGGAAAAGTAGCCTTCAATAGAAAAATGATGAGAAAATTAACAGAAAAAGTAGGCTCTGGAGAAATTGGGGGTGAACTGACAGACCAGAAAAGGATGACTTTTCAAGCACACGCTGAGCCTGAAAGATGACTGAACATTTAGAGTAGAAGAAGATACAGAATTGAGGGGTTGAGTTAGAGGGCTGAGAGGTGCAGAAGAAATGAAAGAGAGGCAATAAAGAACAATTGAGGTCAGATCCTTGAGGGAGAGGAAGAGCAGGGGGGAATATAATCTTCAGATACACAAGCCCTTAATGAGGAAAGAATGATATTCTTCTGTAATTTATGGTAGAGAAGTCCTTTACCCTACTCCATTTTTATTTGTTTCAATTGCTAACTTAGAGCTAGTTTCATTTTATTTTCCTCATATTTTAGACCTGTAGGTACCCAGAGTAGCTTTCTCATTTCATTGTGCTAAGGTAAAGTAATATTTTTCAAAGATTTAGATTTAGGTAGAACCTCATCTGTGAAAGAAAATAGAAATATTTTGTTATATATTGCCATTGTGACTCAGATGTAGAATATTTGCACAATGCAATGGGTTTTCAAGAGAATGACTGCAACACTGATGGACTGACTGGTTCACTCAATTTTACTAAAATAAAATGGTCATTAGACCCCTAGTGAAAGGAGAATTTTGTTGTCTCAAATTATACCCCAAGGAAATTAACGTTCCATAAATAATACTTAGCACCAGGTATGGAAATGTCTTGCCAATAGTTATTGTACATGCAATTTTTGACTGATGAATGTCTTTTGCCCTCTCTCAGGTGAGCTACAAAACAAAAATCTTCATCGGTGATGACAGAAAATTTCTTACAGCTTTTTATTTCCTTCAGACTGTTTTCGCTTTTGCTTATGATCAATTCCAACTCAGAAAATTACAATTCACCTACTTAATTCCCCTTCCATTGTAGTCTGATGCATTGTTCTTTCCCACTCGTTGGAATAGCCAAATTAGGTTGAGTCTAGAATTCTCAAATGGAGTGAGATCTGTTCATCATTCTTCAGCTCTGAACAGTGCATTTATGATTGAGAGATCTTTTCTCAAGCAAACCTTTTCACGGGGCTGGAGTAAATAACATTTGCAGAGGGTTTCTAGATTCACAGGCTTCAAGAAAATCCTTGCACATAGACTAACTCTACCCAACCATAGAATATGCTTCTCTTCCTTCTGGTGGCGGTACTGGGCAACAGATGGGGTAATCAGAAAAGTGAAGGGGGGCACATCTCAGTCTTATCCTCAGAAATCATACACATAGCCATGTATAGTTATAAGCCCAATTGCCACTAGCATCAAGAAATATATTTAAGGGTGAGGGTGTGATATGAAATCAGAAGTGGTTCTTCAAAATGGATTCTCACAGCATTAGATGACTTCTGGATATGAAACCTAATGAGATTTTGCACCCAGCCTGTAAGATACACAATGGTGGGAGGCACGGGGTGAGGGGTGCATGACCACTTGGCCACACCAGATAGCATTCTTTAATTCTCTTAAGCGATAAACCCTGAGGAATGCCCTTATTTGCATCCATCAAAGGCTTCCTGAGGCCAGTTAAAAAAAAGCAGACAATACCAGGGAGAAAAAGGAGTTCTTTGCTGTTTATTTTGCTATTTCCCCTGGCTTTTGATTCTTATTTTCTAAGTTCCCCTATTTTCTGTGCCTTGCTTATAAGTAATTTCTCTTTTTCAAATCTGTTTTCCACTAAGAATGTTTGCCCCTTTAGGGACAGGGATCATGTTGGAATTTGAAAAGCAGTTTGACCTAGTATAAATAGCGTGAGCCTAGGAGACAGGAGAACCTGGGTTCTGATTCCAGCTCTGCCACTTGCCTGTTATGTGACCTTGAGCCAGTCATTAACTTCTCTGAGCTTCAGTTTTCTCATCTGGAAAAATGGGGATTAGACTATGTCCCCACATCTGCTTAATGTGGTATCTGTCCCGGTGCTTAGTACAGTGTTTGGCACATAACATGCTTAATAAAATACCACTGTTAATATTATTAATTCACATATTTTGTGTTCACCTCAGTATTTAGTACAGTGCTGGGCACCCAGCAGGGGGTCAATCAGTATCATTACCACCAGTTAAATGGTCAGAAATTCCCCAGAGAGTTTCTCCTAAGAACTTCTCTTCATAAAACACCAACTAGTATGAAGTGCATTACTTCTAATTAAAGACAAAATACTACTCTTGAGTAGGAGGTGAATTCCGAAGATTCATATACCCCAGGGAATAGGGCATACCTTCTGACATTTTGTGAATAAGCTTGTCAAAGATGTAAATTGTAAAATTAAACTACACACTTTATTCATCCTTACTCCCAGATAATAATGGCAGTGGGTTTTGCTTCATATTTTCTCTGTATCTAATTGAACCAGACAGGCTTACTTAACTGTGATATAGGGTTTGGCAGTGTTTTATATAGGTTCACAGTTGCGTAATAGTGGCCTAATCTGCAATATGAATGTCCAATTTACGAATTGCAGGAATGGTTTTCCACTGAGAACAAGTGCTTTCTTTGCATTATTTTACATATTTATTTCAGTATGTGAACAAAGATTACAGTCCCAAATGAAAAATCCATATTATCCTTGCCCTAGAAAGAGGAAAGCAAAATTTTATTTCTACATGAGGGAATATAACTGCAAGATGAATGCAAACTTCAAGCTAAATACTTAAAATATACACATTTATTTCAACCAACCCCCATGTTAATACATAGATAACTTTCCACTAACTAGACAAAAACTATAAAACTGTCCTGTCACACAAAATGCTTCCTCTACATATAAGTAAGTGCAACACATTAATTGACTTAGCTGTTAATCTACTTTATACCCAGGGCTACTTTGCTTGTATCCAAAGTCTCTACACCACCTGGAAGCATAGAGCAGAGAACAGCTCCACTCCACCTTCTTTTTTTAAAAAAAAAGGTATTTGTTAAGCACTTTGTGCCAGGCACTGTACTATGCGCTAAGGTAGACACAAACTAATCAGGTAGGGGACAATCCATGTTCCACATGGAGCTCACAGTCGTAAGCCTCAGTTACCTCATCTGTAAAATGGGGGTTAAGAGTGTGAGCCCTATGCGGGACAGGGACTGTGTCCAACCTGATTAACTTGTATCTACCCCAGTGCGTAGAACAGTGCTTGGCACATAGTAAGTGCTTAACAAGTACCATTATGATGAAGCAGCATTGCCTAGTGAATAGAGCACGGGCCTGGGAGTCAGGTTATGGGTTCTAATCCCCACTCCTCCACTTGTCTTCTGTGTGACCTTGGACAAGTCACTTCCCTTCTCCAGGCCTCAGTTCCCTCATCTGTAGAATGGGGATTAAGTCCGTGAGCCCCTTGTGGGACATAAACTGTGTCCACCCTATTATCTTGTATCTCCCCCAGTGCTGAGTATAGTGCCTGGCACAATTTAAGTGCTTAACAAGCACCATAATTGTTATTATTATAATTTTCTACAGATGAAGTCACTGAGGCTTGGAGGAATGAAGTGATTTGCCCAGGGTCACACCTGACAAGTTGGGGAGCCGGGATTAGAACTCAGGTTCTCTGATTCCAAAGCCTGTGCTTTTCCCACTAATTCATGCTGCACCCTTTCTTGGGGTCCGCTGGAACAAGGCTGATACCTATTTCCAAAAGAAAGCTGGTGTGACGTTCTAGCCACAGGCACTGCTGCCAGCACTGCAGTGCCCATGCACGACTTTGTGCAGAGCTTTTTGGAAACTGGCCGAAAGTGGTAGTAGAATTAGGTAAGTAAACACCTGCTGCCCTACCCCTTGCCTATCTTTAAACATTACCTTGAACACCGTGCATTTGTGATTGAGTGTAAGAAGTGGCATTATTAATCAAATCAACAATCTATCCAGCACAGAATTCTGTCTCCAACAGTGGCAACAAGATAATTGGTGGAACCATGTGATGCTTGATCTCCTTTCCATCCTCCCCAATGCTTCAGCGTGTACTATCCTCCATACCTATCTTTCCTCTCTAAATCTCTAATTTTCCCTCTAGTAATACATTATGGACCTCTGGGCCGTGAATTTATCAAAACTCCTCTTGTTCCAACTGCTATTTTCTGCCTGTGCTTCTTCCTCTTCTAATTAATTCCCTAGGTTTACCACTCACTGTTGGAAGCAGTGTTTCTTTTTGTTTGTTTTGACTCTACCACCTTCAAGCTTCAGTGGGTTTTCCCTCATTCTGGGGTGGCAGGAATCTGTGAGAAACAATTCCATGTTGGTGTTGTCCACATTTTATAAACTTGAAGCCTGGTCCCACTCAGCCTGTAACTTTTACAGTTGACAACAATTTACTTTAAAGGAGAAACTCATCTTCCCTGGGCATGAGGAGTATTTTATACTATTTGTTCTTCTTCTTGACTTTGAATTCAGTAATAAAATATTGAAATATTTACAGATAGGATTGAATAGAATAGACACACTATCTATATGATCAATTATACATATATACATAAGTGCTAGAGGAGACTATAGATTTGTTAAGTACTAGAGGCACTTACATGGCCTCCAGCACCAGTGAGTTGATGTGACTTGGAGTGTTGGGAGTTAATTGGGGAAGGCTTGTTGGAGGAGGTGGGATTTTATGAGGGCTTTGAGTGTGGGGGGAACTATGGATTGTTGGATTAGTAGCAAAGGTGTTCTAGGCCAGTGGAACAGCCTGAGTGAGGAGATGAAGGCCACAGAGTTGAGAGCCAGGTACTGCTTGGCTTGGAATATATGATGAGAGCAAGCGGAAATGTAGCACATGAAGAGGGCAAATATGCAAGATGCTGTAAGTCCAAGGAGAGCCTTAAAAAAGCTGATTGTGATGAGTTTTTGCTTGATGTGGAGGGAAATGGAAAGCCATTGAAGGGTTTCAGGGCAAAGGGAGATGAGATGAGCAGAGGAGAGCTGTGAACAATGGAGTAGATACAGATAATCAGATTGGACATTGTCTACACAGTGCTCACAATGTGAGACATGAAGCAGGCAGAAGAACCCTCCACCTCTGTCTTAGATTCTACAGAGCTTATGACCTTAGGTCTGACTACCCCACGGAATTCCACTCCCTTCTGAGGAACTCAGCCAAAAGTTAAAACAAAAAGCTGAAATATCCTAATTTTTTCAGTCTGTCCTCAGGGAAGTTTCTCCATTCTCCTGATCTTCATGGTTGCCCTTTCATTCTACCCTCATCCCTCTTCAGGAGCAGACAGTGTTGCTGGGGGCCAAATGGCTGCTGGCACATCTGCAGTTTTGGTCCTAAGCTGCGACCTTGGATGGAGACTGGCACAGAGTCAAGTTCAAGTCCACTCTTTGGCACACACAAATATGCCATTGAGGGTCAGGTCAGCTCACATGCTGCCATGGAGTACCTGGTCCAGGCGGCTTGGCTTGGTTCTAGAAAATAGAAAGTGTCTGCTTCGAAATAATTCCTACCAGAACAAGCACACCAGCACTTGGCATTTTACTATTGCTTGGTACAGGCTGTTCCAGCTTATCTCCACCTTTGGTCAGTGCCCAACCCAAGGCCACCACAGGGAAGACCTCCAAACATCCCCGTGTGCTATCAGAGACATGCCATGCCCACAGACATTATACAGACTCTCTGCACGTAGTACTAGGGGCAGATTGCAAGGACCTCCATCTTCAATTTCCCTCCGTCTTAGATCCCCCCACCCCACAGGTGTAAATCTAAAGAACTCTTCCGCTAAAGTTCTTTGGGAGTTCATTTAGTCCTTCTCATGGGACAATACAAATATTTCTTTATAGTGGTGTAATAATTGAAATAATTTTTGAATGGTAGAGCCATATCATTTATTGAGCTGGGGGTTGCTCAGTGGGGAAATAATGCTTGCCACTTACTCAAAAGGGTGATGTTCCTGCCATATTTTTTATTAGCTATGCCTCTTAAAGGCAGTCCTAAAAGACAGATCATTATTCCCATCTTATTTTACAGTTGACGAAACATGAGACAGAACGAATGCAAATGACTTATCTCAAGGTCACTAAGGAGCACTTCATCAGATCGTAAGTGTTGGTGCTTGATAGTGGGACCCTGTCAGTTTGACTCACTCTTAAAGCACATCACCTGCTCCTGTGGAGAAGGAAGGATGTGTGTGTGTGTGTGTGTATTTCGGGCTCTAACTTTGCCTTCTGTATTGAACACTGAAAACTCCACCAACTGTGGGTGGGACTGCGGAACCAAACCTCCAGGATCACAGGACCAGAGGGCAGGTCCCAAGGCCTCAGTCAGCTCCTTCCCTGCCATATGACCCCGTCCAGATTCTCCTCAGTCAGGATTTGAGAATGGGGTTGGAGACCCCTGGGACCAGAGTTCCCCTTCATACATGTTTAAATTAAAGGTGCCTGTGGTTCTGAGCCCTCCTTCACCCCCAAGGTCCAGATTGATAAGTGAAAGAGGGATGTATCTATCATAGAGAAGAAGTTCCATTACTCCCACTGGAGGGCCCCAGAGATTCATTCATTCAATCAATCATATTTATTGAGTGCTTACTCTGTGCAAAGCATTGTACTGAGCACTTGGCCCAGAGCAGTTGCTCTACTGCACCAGCATTATTAGTCCAGTGCTAGTTATGCTCTTACTACTATAGGACTTGAAAATTCATCATATGTCACTGATACCCTCATGTAGTTGTCTTGAGGTTTTGAAGGTGATACTACTGATGGTGAAATTGTGTTCAGTGTGCAGATCTGAGTCAGTGAGCAGAACTGAGACTGAAAATCCCCTTTACATTGCAAACCCTTAAAACCCATCGCATTTGCTGTTTATTTTGCTTCAAGCTGTTTTCAATTCAGCCTATTGTTTTATCACAGGAGTATCGTACTGGAGGCCTCATGTTTCCGTTTAATCTTTTCCCTCTAACTGGTGTCTTGTCAACTCTAGCCCCTTAGTTTTTTCTTCTGCCTGAAAATTATATGCCCCAGCAACTAATTCAATGGTCTCTTTTAAAACAGTGAGAGAGCAGAAGGGGCATTCATGTCTTCTAATTTTGTCTCAGTGTTTCAACAGCAATAAAGCAAGAGTTGTAAGCTGATAAGCCTGCTCACTACTTTGCCTACCTTTCAGGAAACTGCCTCCTTCTATGAAAAAATAAAAACTCTGACCTGGTTGAGAACTGAAACCCATGTCGTGAAACACATCACTGATTTTATAACCAGGGCTGCCATGGAAAAATGCATGCCTCACATAATCTATTAAAATTATTCAGGTGATCTCTACCTATGGTCTGACCTGAAGCCGTTTTCATACGGCAAGTATACGTTAGGTCTAAGGAGAATATTTTCACTAGCATAAAAAAAATTACAGTTAATCAAAGGCTACAGCTAATCCATCAGAAATTAATCTTCCAAGAATATTGGACTCCCAAAAGAATGACACTTGCTAGTATTAAAGATAATAAATGCTTGAGGTGCAGTACTTGAGCTAGAGGGTTACTACATCTGGTGGGGACTGTAATACAAATCAATTATTCTTGGGCAAAGAATGAAATATTCTTCTTTTGGTATTTCATCTTTCATGGAAATAGCACCACAGTGTTGCCCAATTGAATAACAGAGGCTAAATCTGAAATAGTAATATTAGGTCAGTTTGAAGGTGATAGGGAAAAAGATGATTTCAGATGAAATTGGGACAAAATAGGCAAAGGGATGTGGCAACTACAATGAAGAGACTTCGAGAAACAGCATGGCTTAGTGGAAGAATCATGGGCTTGGGAGTCGGAGGACCTGGGTTCTAATCCCAGCTCCACCACTTGTCTGCTGTGTGACCTTGGGCAATTTACTTCACTTCTCTATGCCTCAGTTACTTCATCTATAAAATAGGGTTAAGACTGTGAGCCCCATGTGGGACATGGACTGTGTCCAACTTGATTAGAAGCAGCATGGCTGAATGGAAAGAGCCTGGGCTTGGGAGTCAGAGGTCATGGGTTCTAATCCAGGCTCCGCCACTTGTCAGCTGTGTGACTCTGGGCAAGTCACTTAACTACTCTGGGCCTCAGTTACCTCATCTGTAAAATGGGGATGAAGACTGTGAGCCCCATGAGGGACAATCTGATCACCTTGTATCCCCCCCAGTGCTTAGAACAGTGCTTTGCACATAGTAAGCACTTAACAAATACCAACATTATTATTATTATTATTATTAGCACTCTGTACAGTGCCTGGCAGATAGTAAGAGCTTAATATATACCTAAAGAAAAACAAAAATAAAAAAAAACTTTGGGAAGACAAAGACCAGAATTGGCTAAGGGGTTCAAAGATGTGAGTTAAGAGATTCCAAGGATTCTAACCAAATCCTGCAGTGAATTAGATCCTGAAATGTCTCAGTAGTCCTGAATAATCAGCTTTATTCACTCCTTACACTCTTAAACAACTCCCCAATTCCTGTTATAGCATATTTCTAACAATGCTACTTCTTGCTTATCTGTGTAGACCAGAATTAGAAGAAGGAAAAAAAGGCACAGCTCCTTTGTTCGAGTAGCAGTTGCTGTATCTTTATCCATTCTCACTATGCCTTCCCAGAGTGCTCACTCCTATTTAGCCTATTGTCTATCTTTTTATTTCTTCCTCCCTTTCCCTTTTAATTCCAAATCATTAGTATTAATAATAATGGTATTTGTCAAGCACTTACTATGTGCCCAGGCACTGTACTAAGTGCTGGGGAGGATACAAGAAAGTCGAGTTGGACACAGTCCCTGTCCCACGTGGGGCTCACAGTTGATCTGATTTCTTGGTTGTCTTCTGAATCATTTCCCTTGTGATATCACTCCATAGATGTATCTAGGTCTCCTTTCTATATTTGTTTTATTAACATGCCTACACCATTTAAAAAAAAAACATTATCCATGGTCCATGATTGACACTGTGTTGTTGGAGAAGGAAAGGGTTAATGTTCAGTTCAGTTAATGTTGTAACATTTCTAATGTTCAGTTGTTTCTTATGGGGGAACATTTCTAAGGGAACCAGTTCCCAAAGTTGATGGGATTTATTATATAAAAAAAAATAGAACACCTCAAGACAATACTGAAACAGACATGTTGGTACCAATTGGAAATTGACTAGGCACCCCATAGGGATGTAGGTGGCACATCTTATAGTTGACCTTGCCATGGCAACCCTACAAGTACATTGGGAAAGATGACAATTTTTATGTAGCAAGAATTTCATTTGAACGGTCATGCCAAACGTGTGAGACATACGAGAGCATACTTATCCAGTGCGGTGGATGCTGGAGGTGAAGAAACAAGTGGCCAACTTCACTCCACCCTCTGGGAGGGATTCACGTGACCCACGGGAAATAGAACATGAACCCGAATGCGGGACAGGTGTCTCTTGCTCTCACTCTGGTGTGAGTTTGGGCTCTTGTGCATCAGGGACCTGGGTGTCTTGGTCTTTGGGTCTTTCAGCAGAGAGAGACTTTCTTCTGGGAGACAAGGGTCTGTGGGAGACCATTGCAGTAAACTCAGTTCTATTCACATAATGGGTGTCACCTGCAACCAGCATCACTTTAGATGCGGAGCAGTAGGAGGACTCACATAGGGACCTGGCTAGCAGTATAATAATGATGGTATTTGTTAAGCACTTACAGTGTGCCAAGCACAGTTCTAAGCGCTGGGGTAGATATAAGGTAATCAGATTGTCCCACGTGGGGCTCACAGTCTTAATCCTCATTTTACAGATGAGGTAACTGAGGCACAGAGAAGTTAAGTGGCTTGCCCAAGGTCACACAGCAGACAAGTGGCAGAGCCAGGATTAGAACCCACACCCTCCGACTCCCAAGCCCGTGCTCTCTGCACTATGCCATGCTGCTTCTCAGCTGCAGCAGTGGGCAGGGAATGTGTCTGTTATATTGTTGTGTAGTGCTTGGCACACAGTAAGCACTCAATAAATATCATTGACTCATTGATAGAAGGGGCCTTTCTGAAGATTGACTAGCAGCGAGGAAGTGCACTAAGCATGTAGCAGAAGGCCAAGGACAACATGGTCATCCTAATCCCCAAATGAACTCTGGTTAAACTACCACACAGTGGTCACCTTGAGAGAGAGTCCCACTGAGCCTCTTGTGGGACTGAATCCAACCTAATTAACTTGTATCTCTCCCAGTGCTTAGAACAATGTTTGGCACATAGTAAGCACTTAAATACCATTAAAAAACAACAACAACAGGGTTCCTGTTCTTGGAACAAACACATCAGTACTCCCATCCCACAGCTCAACCCAGTTACCCTGATCTCAGTGCAAACAAACAGAAAATATTTGGCACAGTTTCCCTAGAAAACTGTCTCAAAAGTTTTCGATGGTGTTTGTAGTCTTTGAGTTGAAGAATATCTCAGTAGTTGCAATTTGTATAAGCAGAAAGCTATATTTCATTCTTAGTGAATGGAAAAATGCTTTTACAGGCCAAATAAAAACCTTATTTATTTGAGTTTTTCATCATTTATTGTTCAGTTTTCTCTTACTCTTTTATACCCTGAATGAGCGCAATTGCAATATTAGCACCTCTGTATCCTTGGTTATGAGTTCCTTCCAAAGCTCTGTTTTTCCATTTTTTATGTCTCCGTGTTTAGATTCTCTGTTTGATGAAGCGAAGAATAAAGCACCATACAGGAGAAGAAAGTCTTTGAAACACGTTTTCAGAAAGGTAGTCTTTCAGGCATTAGTTTTCTCCTTTGTTATATTCAAGCCTAATGCCTCAATTAAGTTTCAATTCTTTTCTTTGTCTCTGATTTTGTAGCTGGGATGATTCAGCTGGGTTTATTGATTTTCTTGGATTCAACTCTCCCTCCCTACTCACCTTATAAGTTCATCTACACCTCTACCAATCAATCAGTGTCATTTAGTGAGCACTTACTGTGTGCAGAGCACAATACAGGAGTTATACCTTCTCTATACAGTCCAGGACTTTCTGCAGATGAAGCGTGTCAAAGGTTAATGGAGTATTTTCCACTTAGGCATCCTAAAATTGTCAGAATTCATTGTTACCAGCCTGGGAATTGCAAATTTAACCCCCAGATGGGCCCTGGAAATACTTAAAGCAGTGTGGCTCAGTGGAAAGAAGAGCCTGGGCTTGGGAGTCAGAGGTCATGGGTTTGAATGCCGGCTCTGCCACTTGTCAGCTGTGTGATTGTGGGCAAGTCACTTAACTTCTCTGTGCCTCAGTTACCTCATCTGTAAAATGGGGATTAAGACTGTGAGCCTCACGTGGGACAACCTGATTACCCTGTATCTACCCCAGTGCTTAGAACAGTGCTCTGCACGTAGTAAGCGCTTAACAAATATCAACATTATTATTATTAAAATGGTTCCTCCTCCTTCAAGATCTGTCCCTTCTCCATCCATTTTACCAACATGCTGCCCCAGGCTCTTGTACTATTCTGTCTTGACTCCTGCATCAGCCTTGCCTCTCGACTCCCTGCCTCCAGTTTCTCCCCTCTCCATTCCATATTTCACTCTGCCACTGGGATCATTTTTCTAAAAGGTCACTCTGCACTGATCTCCAAACTCCTCCAAAACCTCCGATGGTCACCCACTCCTCTCTGCATCAAGCAGAAACTTCTGACTATGGGCTTTTAAGCATTCAGTCAGCTCTCTCCCTCTCCTCTCCCACATCAAACCAGCTTGCACACTTCATTCCTCTAAGACCAACTTACCATGCCTCACTATCGTCATAAATCACACACCCCTACTTCCTGCCTGGAACTCTCTCCTCCTTCACATCTGGCAGACCACTGCTCTCCCCTATTAAAATCAAATCTCCTCCAGCAAGCGTTCCCTGGATAATTTCTCATTTTCCCAACTTATCTCTCCCCCACCTACTGTGTTATTGACGCACTTAAACCCTCACCCTCTACGTGCTTAGGTACTTACCCCATTCCTTCCCCACCACAGGACTTATGTCTTTAACTTCATACTTGGTTGCTTCCCCCTACCTGTGTCTATCTCCCCAGCTAAATTGTAAATTTCTTGAGGACAGGGCTTATGTCTACTAATTCTATTGTATTCTCACAAGTGTTTAGTACAGTGTGCAGTTTAGTACAGTTCCTAAGATAATTTATCTTTACCTAAGGACTAGCTCCATCCCAGGAAAAAATCTTCTAAGACTATTGAGAAAAACAAAATAATCTACAACATATTTGAGATGATATTTATGGAAAACATAAGCTCTAGGGAAAACATTTATCCAAAACAGAGTTTTAAAATAGTAACCTTGGCCCATCTGTCACAGAATCGCAAAATACATTAAGTCTCAGTATCTCAACCTTCTTTTCTATAAAACGGGTTTGATACCAGAGAACCAGCTCAGAGAATTGTAAGATATCATTACTGATAACATGACTTTGCAAATATAAAGTGTATTGTGTAATTGTTAAATGTGTCTGAGATTAATATTAAAAGGTAAACACTTGGCATTAACAATAGTAACAACTACAAAAATTAGGCAAAAGAAAGGGAATTGATAGATTTTGTGATGTTTGCGGTTAGAGCTAGATCAGAAGTTGTTGTTTGGGGGTCAGGGAGCCCCGGTTAGTCTCCTGGAGTGGCTAGAGCCCAAACCGACACCCCCATTTTGGCTCCCCCACCAAGAACAGGGGCAAGTACTTTCTTGTGCTGGTAGTTAGATTGATGATTGTACTGTGGACAGCTTAATGTTATTTAAGTTGATGTTTGACACGTGATTACTCGCTGCTCATTTTTCAATAATTTATCTATCATCTCTAGATCTCTGGACTGGAGTTGTGATGATTTGTCACACAAGGGAGTGTTTTTCTTTTTGAAGGTAATACTTAAATTCTTAGGGATGTTTCAGGTGTGTTTTTTTTCCCCAGAGTGGCCATTATTTAGGGAAAATCCCCAAGAATTAGCTTTCACTTTAGAAAAAAAAAGTATGGCATAGTGGACAGTGCATGGGCCTGGAAGTTAGAAGGATCTGCATTCTAATCCTGGTTCAGTCGCTTATCTGCTCTGTGACCTTGGGCTTGTCACTTAACTTCTCTGTGCCCCAGTTACCTAATCTGTAAAATGGAGATAAAGACTGTGAGCCCATGTGAGACACAGAATTTATCCATACTGATTAGCTTGAATCTACCCCAGTGTTTAGTACAGTGTCTGGCACATAGTAAGTGCTTAACAAATACCATAAAACAAACACACACACACCCCCGCCCCCATAATGGAAACCTAAAGTTTTCCCATCCCTGTTTCCCCAGGCTTGTTGAGAATACATCATCAGTTCCCAAGAGAACAACTGTTATGGATCCCTTTGAACTCATTCTACTTCAGTTACATATTCGTAGGTATAATAATAATAACAATAATAGCATTTGTTAAGTGCTTACTATGTGCCAAGCACTGTTCTAAGCGTTGGGGGGGATACAAGGTAATCATTTGTCCCACATGGGCTCACAGTCTTAATGCCCATTTTGCAGATGAGGGAACTGAGGCACAGAGAAGTGAAGTGACTTGCCCAAAGTCACACAGCTAACAAGTGGTGGAGTTGGGATTAGAACCCATCACCTCTGACTCCCAAGCCCGTGCTCTTCCCACTGAGCCACGCTGCTTTTCTAATCATATGTCATCTGCTGGACTGCTTGTCCTACAAAAATCACTACCGTGTTACTTTTTAGGTATTTTCCATGCTATGGCATTTTTCTCTCATTTCTCTTATTTCCAGGTTCTTGGCCTCTAGAGCATCTTCAGAAAGTTGTTCAGGTGGCCAGCCTTCTAGCAAAAGTAGTTGATCTCCTGTCGTAAGATTTTCAAATAATAGCCCTGAAACTAATCCCTTCCAGTATTTCTGAAATAATGCTTGGACACCTCAAGTATGTGGGAGAATGTGGACTTGTGTGTTGTTTGTTGTTGGGATAGTATGACTTGAATAGGGAAAGTTCTGGAAAGTAGGGGTGTCAGAAAGGGAGATTAAAAAGTTCATCATTAAATCATAGAAATCATGTTATTTGCCATTTAATAAAATACGCAATGGCATGTGAGAATTCACAGTGTATGTGTACTCGTGTGTATGTGTACACAAATTTAATAATAATCATGGTATTTGTTAAGCATTTACTATGTGTCCAGTACCATTCTAAGTGTTGGGTTAGATACAAGTTAAACAGGTCCAACACAATCCCAGTCCTATGAAGGGCTCACAGTCTAAGTAGAGGGACAACAAAGCCACTGGGACTCCAGTTATGGATCAACACACCCTTCCCAAAATATTACACACGCAACACTTTTGCTACACTTTTTAATCATGTGAGAAGGTGTCAATCATTTTGAGGTGGAAGCAAAACTCATCCCATGTACTTGAAAAGTGCAGGAGGTAATATGGACACCAGCCCAATAGATTACCTTCGTTGACCACTTGAAAATATGGACTTAGTACAAGTTCATCACCATGTTATTGAAAGCAAGCCCTGTGCCCTTCTGGTAACAAAACAAATTTATTTTAGGAGACCAAGTGACTCTTTTAAGCATAAAAACCTGAGCTCAATATTAACCTCCCATAATAATGTATTTAGAGCATCAAGGAAGATTGCCCAATTTCTTTATCACCTATGCTGACTCGACATCAATCCGCTGGGTGAAAAGAGGCACAATTAAATGCTCTGTTCTGGGTATGCAAGATAGATGAATAAACTACCTCTGTTTCTCAAGATTCTGCAATATGATAATGTTACACAAATTCCGAAGCGCCCGTAATAAAATAGGTGTGCAATTACGATGCAGTTTGCCCCTGACATTTGCTGAATACAAAGCACTCCGGATAAAAATAGCATTCAGAGGTGCCCTGATACAAGAGGCACTTCATTTCTGTGACACTTGATGGTGCGTTTAACATTACTCATGTCCATACATTGTACATAAAAGTAATCTGTTGCAAAGTCAATTTGAGGTAGTCTAAATCTGACTGTTTGAAATGATGAAGTGACTTACTGCTAAATGCAAATGGCTTGCATTACAAGCAAATTTATGACTCGAAATTGTAAACTTCCCCAAGGTGGGTAGTAATTACAGCTCAGCACCTTTTTGTTAAAAAACATTATCACCTATAAAGACGGCCTTTTTTAAAAGAAGAAAAGCAAGATCTTTTTCCCCTCCTTCCTTTTCATGAATAATAACACCTGAAATATTGCTTTTATGCCAGTCTGGGACTGAGCCATTTCATTACACATTTTTCATGGCTATTGACCCTTGATTATGCCAATAACAGAACTGTGTGCACTCTGGGATATCTAAATTAAATTGTGTTCATTTCCCCATAAAGCCTCTGACATGGCCAATTTCAAGGCTCTGTTCTATTCTTTTGCATCTGGTTTTGATGGATCTGCAAAACAAAACCATGTCCCTTTTTTTTCCTCTCTCTGTCCTCTCTCTCTTTCTCTTTCTCTCTCCTTCTTTCTCTTTCTCTATCTCTGTCTCTCTCTCACTCACTCATTTGCTGTTATATGCCATGGACAAAAACACAAAATCTGCTGACTCAAGCCTAGCAGATCTCTTAGCTATTCAGCCTTGCATATTCCTGGATTATTCAAATCAGTTTCCCAACTAAATTAAATTATAATGGTAAAATCAATCCATTTAATAAGATTGTATGCCTTTATCACTGTGCACATAAGGGTTGCCTTAATATTGCCAAGAATCATATTTAACATTCCCAACATCAGTGTGGCTTAAACTCAGCTTCATTAAGTTGACTTCCTTCTTGGTTCTTTCTAGAGCTTTACGGTTTAGACCTTTGTTTTCTTTAAAATATTTTACATTTAAATAATGCCATTTTTGGTGGAGCTTCCTGGATATAGCACCTGGTTAATAACCCTGATTTCACTGCTGACTTTGTGACCTTGGGCAAGGCATTTAACCTCTCTGTGCCTTATTTTTTCTATTTATAAAATGATCATTTCTGCCCCTACCTGCTTCATTCCTGAATCATATTCTTTTGAGCTCTTTTATGAAAGGGTACTATATAAATTCAGGGTGACTTGTTATTTTCCTTTCCTCTAAAATCTAAGCTAGTCTAAAAAACTCTTTTTATTGGTTCTTTCAACATCCCTGTGCAGTACGGGAAAAGGTATCGCTATCACCAGATGGTGGAACTGAACTCCTGACTTAAAAAGACTTCAAAACCTTCCTTTTGCTTCAGAAGCCTTTTGCATCTGAGACAGAGGTCAACATTAGCCCAGGATGACCAATCTTTTAGAAGGAAGGTGACTATGACCCCATAACCATCCAGACAAATTTCAAGGCACATGTAAGCCAACTGATTTGTTCACTCAAGACAACAAAGTTCTCCTATGTTGCCTCATTTCTCTTATATTGTGCTACATGTGACCCTTGGAAAACAGCCTGGTGTGTGTCACAGAGGGGTAACTCTTCTTTAGCAGAAACTGCAGGAAGATTGAGATTCTAAAATCGGGGATGGAAAACGACATCAGATGCTAGTACTGCCCTCAACTGGAAATGAAATATTTAGTCCAAAATAGCTAGACACGAGAAGACAGAATGGTGAAGAAAATAGGAAGCAGTAGAATCATTTGTGTTGTGGAACCAAACAATGTGCCTGAGTAATCCTGGATGGAGGAGAGATGATCTCTGGGAATCAAAGGACTATGTCTTGAGAACTGGAGGGAAGATTGACTTTGGGAATATAAAATACTAGATCTATCAGGGGAAGCATGAGGGTTTTTTTCCCCATGATCTTTGTGATTGTTGGGTGATTTGCTTAGGAAAGAGACATCCAAGAGTTGAAGCAATACCAGTGAGTATAATTTCAAGTATTTATAAGGTTATTATTAAGAAAAGACTGATCATCATCCTCATATTTCTCAAAAGAGAGTTTAATAAATAGGTCGACCACATACATTTTTGAGAAAACTGGGTTGTAGCTGGGGTTTCCAGGGGCCAGGTTGGGCTTTGTAATAGCAGAAAGGCTGCTGTTGAAGAAGGTGGGGCTAGAGCTTACATATAGGCTTCTTTGATTCAGGTTAGCAGAGAGCCTGCTATTGGATGATGAGGCTAGGACTGAGATGTAGGCTCCTTCAATTCAGGAAGTAGCACCCTTATGCAACCTCCCAGAGCGCCTGGTGGGATGGGGGGGAAATCCCCCCAGGAGATTCAGAAGAGGAGCAACCCCACCTTCATCCTCTCCCCCATCTTCTACATCAGCACTGATGATCATCACTTTAGAGGTTTGGACAAGGGATCACATTTGAAATGACAGGCCGTAGCACAAGCCTCATATGATTCTGACATTTGGGGAGATATTCACCAACTTGCTGAGATCCTGGAACAAGCAGATCCTGGAACAGCATGGCCAAATCACAATTTAAGGACAATCCCAGCCTAAGAAAAGGCTTTCTGAGTGCAAAGTGATAGAGGAGCCAGCTGTTAAAGGAGGCTGTGGAATCCTCATCCTTCAGGATGAAAAGAAAGGGAAAGAAATTTTCCTGTTTTAATTGTTTAGCAGTCTGTATGGAGTATGAAGTTAGATATTGGACCTCTTGTCAACCATTCCGGCCCAAGTGATGACTCTTAAATCATCCATTATTCTCCTGGATTAGGCATTTTAGATTTGTTCTAAAGTCAAGGTTTTTGTATTGGTTGTGTAGTTCAAATATTCTACTGTTACACTTCATGGATTTCATTTCAGAAACATAAGTGAAAGTAATATGCATCTTGAAAATGTACTTATCTTAAAGATAAGCTAGAGGCAACAAAAACAATATATGTGAACCCATTTTAAGTCAAGAGAGATGAAGGTCTGTTAGAGCAACTATTTCAGCTTTTTATTTCCTCTTGCCAGCTTTTGTTTCCTTGCCATTCTCTCTGAATAGCATCATAGGATTTCATGACAAGAATACCAACTGAAGATTCTGGAAATGACACTTAAACATCTCCTTCCAACTGATACAGAAGTTGTTTATTTTGATAAACCGTCACTCCTATTTGTCTTTTTAAAAGATTGCCAGATCAATCCCCTTTATGCTTCCACATATTTTAGAAGAAATATGCTTTGTCATTCTCCTTGCCCAGGAGGAGAGCTAGGACTAGTGAACATGCACATCCATATTTAACTTGCAATGATGAACTAAATGTTTCTAAATGTAAATTCCAGAATGTGATTAAAGTAAAATATACTATTGTTCAACATGGCATAAAGTTGAGAATCAGTGTGGCCTAGTGGATGGAGCATGGGCCTGGGAGTCAAAAGGACCTGGGTTCCGATTCTGGCTCCACCACTTTGCTATGTGACCTTGGGCAAGTCACTTAACTTCTCTGTGCCTCAATTACCTCATCTGTGAATTGGGGATTAACACTGTGAGCCCCTTTTGGGACAAGGACTGTGTCCAACCTGTTTCGCTTGTATCTACACCAGCAAATAATACAGTGCCGAGCACATAGTAAGTGCTTAACAAATATTTTAAAAAAAAAAAAAGTTCACTTGTTAGTCTTCCATCCTTGTTAGATGGCTGAATCCACAGACACTCTTCGGAGAAGAGCTGTGTAATTTCAAATCCCCTTATCAGAAGTTTGTTTAAAAAAGTTGGCAAGGGATTTGCAGAGGAAGGAAAGGAGAAAACTACATGTCCCAGGATGCAAAGGGGCTGATTGCCTACATCTTATAGCCACTGGGACTTTCTGGTAGGAATTTGGCTTCATTACCTGGGGTGGAGTCTACACCCTTATTAAGGGTGGAAACAGTCCTGAAAGAGAAAATCATTCTACTTGGAATGACACCAGTAGCCAGCAAGCTTTCTGGATGGGGGACAGGGGATTGGGTGGGGAGAGGGGGAGGATTTGGCCAAGGCCACCACAGCCATGGTGGTGTGAGCTTTCTGCCACCTGCACCCTCCCTGCTACCCTGGAACAGTTGTCCCAGGTCTTTTTCTCATAACTGAGCCAAGTTCTGGTGGTCCAGGTTACTACCAGCAGTGGATGGAGGTAAGCCTTGATAAAGAGTTCTGAAAAATCCAAAGCCTCTCTCTGCTTGTGCCTGCTTTGAGCCCACTGATTCTGCTGAGAGAATCCATCATCCCATCCATCCCATCCATCATCCCAACCTGACTGTGGGCATGTGGTGAGTGTTTCTATCTTTCTTGAACCAGTATTGACGATTAAATAGGCCAGGGGCAGGGGATTTATAATTGCATCCTTTTTCCAAGAAAAAGTGTAAAAATGTGCCCAAGTGCCCTGAGATCTGACCTCCAGCACCTAGACAGGAACCTGTGTGTATGTGTAGCTTGAAATGTCTACATTTGGACTATCTCCTCATGCATTCTTTTCAGTAGTATTTTTGATTCAATATTAGTTGCTGGACATAAGTCTGCATAGAAAAACATTTCAGCCATGTTTACAGAAGCTTTTGTAGAGCTTCCACATGGATCCTGGCCAGAGTATTTACCCACATTATTCTTTCTAGGTATAGCAGGGATAGTCCTTTGCTTCTTATACAGTGTAGAGTAGCAAAAAGGCTCTAGTCTTGCAAATCATGAGAGTCCAGCAATCCCCTTCATATTCTCAGCCTGCCCTATGGTCTTCCTGTTTCTGAAACTCTTGAGAGTTCTTGGTGTCTGCTTTTAGCAGAGGGTTTCACCTTCCTATTAGAAACTAAGAATAATGTGAGATTTATTAGTAGTTGTCTTCTGCCGTCGAGTTGTCTCTGACCCATAATGACACCATGGACACATTTCTCCCAGAACGCCCCACCTCCTTCTGTAATCGTTCTGATAGTGTATTCATAGAGTTTTCTTGTTAAAGCAGCCTGGCTCAGTGGAAAGAGAACGGGCTTGGGAGTCAGAGGTCATGGGTTCTAATCCCGGCTCTGCCACTTGTCAGCGGTGTGACTTTGGGCAAGTCACTTAACTTATCTGGGCCTCAGTTACCTCATCTGTAAAATGGGGATGAAGACTGTGAGCCCCATGAGGGACAACCTGATCACCCTGTATCCCCCCAGCGCTTAGAACAGTGCTTTGCACATAGTAACAAATACCAAAAATACCAACATTATTAAAAATATGTACAGAAACAAAAAATATTTTGCCTCTTTCCAGTTGATCTTTGGATACTGCCATACCCTGTAAGGCACACGCGATTTAGGCCGTCATGTTGCTCTGGAATCTAACACTGTAATGAGAAAAATAGATGTATGAACTTCTTTTAAACACTGTCACAGAATGGACTGGTTTATTTGCTCAGTAGCAGTTCCTGCACTTGGTGATCTTCAAAGTCATAAGCACTCCATTCCCTGTCCAAGGGATTCTACTCAAAGTAAGACAGACAAAATACTAGTTGAAGAAAAGATCAAATATCTGAGTGATGAGGTATTATTTTTCTCCTTTATCATTACCTTTTTGTACACTTTTTCTTGTATATTTATTCATAGTCCTCTTAGGAAGAATACCAATGGTTTTAAAGAACTTGTTAAAAAAAATAAGATTTAGGAAAGTGTTTATAAGAATCCATCTGGGAGTCATAGGGCCTTTGCCTATGACGGGGTCAGAGAGAACATGGCAGGTTTCTTTCTCTGTCAATTTGCCATGAATAGAAAAGGGCTATTTTTGCTGGAGTCAAAGAACTAAGATCAGAGCCTATTTTCAGCAATACGACGGTGGCACTTTAAAAAGTGGAAGGGATGCAGGGTAGAGAGAGGAAGCTGTCACATAGCCTTCTAGTACCTTCTTAGACATCCATACAGAATTAGGGTGGACCATTCTCCATCAGGTTTCCAGGGTAATGATCGAGTTCTGAGGTTGTGAAGTTCTTATTGTTATTTGACAGGGTGAAAAGAAATAATATATGTAATGAGGAAATCTTGATGCTAGATTATTTGGTAATGAACAACATCAGACTTTTGGGTATCACTTAAGAGCTAGCTATTATTAGGTCCAGTTCTTTAGACAGTGTGGTTAACTCACTGGGTCTTACAGATGGGAGTTTTTTCTATGAAAAAAAGTCAGTTTTTTTTTTAAAGGGTTTAGTATGTGTGTGTTTTAAGGCACATAGTTTTGGAAAGGATTTTTCCACTAATTTTTTTTTTAATTTTGACGCAACTAACCCTCAGGACCAACGTAACATTAGCAAGAAGAATTCTTTGAAGACAATAGTAATGCTTTTGCAACCTCCTTCCATTAATCTTAACCCACAGCCTACCTCAGGAAACCTTACTTCAGCATGTCTGCCTGATTGACATATTGTATTTCAAAATTTTTCATCCTCTCAAGTCCCTTGATCACAGGAGACTACAGGAGATCACAGAGCAGTCCTCAGCATGAAAGTAGGCTAGTGGAGAGGTGGAAGTGGCTGGGAGTGTTACTGCCTTGTTGACTGCTTTTTCCTTCAACATGAAAAAGTGAGGACTGTTTTGTTTAACAAGGTAAGGTGTTTCAAGGATGTTCGTCCATTACCCCATGAAGATACAATGTCAAAGAAAAGAAAAACCATCTGTAATACTTCAGTGGGAATGTATTTCAGCAGTTCTTTGCTAATTTCAATCATATTTATTGCATGCTTACTGTGTGAAGAGCATTGCACTAAGTGCTTGGGAGAGTGCAATATAACAGAATTGGTAAACACATTCCTTGCCTACAGTGCGCTTACATTCTGGGGAGAGACAGACATTAATATAAATAAGTAATGTATATGTGCTTAAGTGCTGTGGGGCTGAGGGAGGGGTGAATAGAGGGTGCAAATCCAAGTGCAGAGGGGGGATTTTAGTGATGTGAAAGTTGAACAGAGCTCAGTTCAGACAAGTGGGTCTTTTGGAAAGCTGCAAATAATTAATCTTAAAGTCTGACCTAGAAATTCTGTTATCAGCATTTCTTCCTGATAGATAGCATTCTGAACTTTTCCAGCCCACAGCTTTGTCCATCTCCTGCTGCCTACCTGAGGGATTGGAGAGTCTTGCTAGGCTGACAGTGGGATGAGAAGATCAGTGGAGAGCCTCTAGCATTCCCAAGAAGGAGCTGCTAATGGGTTAGATTCTCAAGCTGACCAGAAAGTATGTATGAACATGCAATTACACAAACCAAAATTTTTAATCTTCATAGATGCAAATTGCTCTCAGTTAATCCAGAAAAAAAATATGACTAGAAGAGCAATTTGCAATTTCCCTTCCCTTTAGAATGAAAATGAGTTTGCTTCTATTTTCTCATTTAAAAAGTCGGTTTGGAATTTTTTAATTTTCAAATGAGTCTTACTTTTGTCCCATGCAGTCGTGGCCCTTGGCTGTTTCTGCATAGCCAGCCCAAGGGAAGTGAGAGATTGAGTAATTACCTGGTTGCTCTTTTCCATGTATTTGGCATAAATAGATAATTCAGGGCCAAAAGTGGATTTTTTTAGAGTTAATTTAGATGTTTGTTGCTTTCACTGAGCAATTTTAAGAAGTTGTAGCCTAGAGAAAATAATTTCCTTAAAATAAGAGATTGAGGTTTTAATGTGGGTCTAGGAATTAAGGAATGAAAATATCTTGGTACTTTACTATGGAAAATGTTTCCATTTTGCATCAAATCCCTTGAGATAATAATAATTTTGGTATTTGTTAAGCGCTTACTATGTGCAGAGCACTGTTCTAAGCGCTGGGGTAGATACAAGGGAATGAGGTTGTCCCACGTGAGGCTGACAGTCTTCATCCCCATTTTACAGATGAGGGAACTGAGGCACAGAGAAGTGAAGTGACTTGCCCACAGTCACACAGCTGACAAGGGGCAGAGGCAAGATTCGAACCCATGACCTCTGACTCCCAAGCCTGGACTCTTTCCACTGAGCCAGCGAGCACACATCACAGATTCAAACATTACTATTAAAAAACTGTCCACACTGAGGACCAGTCTTTTTGACATCCATGGAATAGCAGAGTCTTATTTTTCATAAGACTAATGGAAATTTGGTAGGTTATATTTGCATACTCCATGCATTAAAATCAATACTCTTCTCAGACTGGGGGGATTTTGTGATTACTGAAGATGAATATACTTCCTAGTATGATGTAAGAATTTTCTCTGCAGCTGAAAAGTATGTGAGTACATCTGAAGAGATTCTACTTTTTCAATGTGCCATACTGAATTGCATTTGTTAAGCACTTACTATGTGATATTTGTTAAGCGCTTACTACATACCAGGCACTTTACTAAGCGCTGGGGTGGATACAAGCAAATCAGGTGGGACACAGTCCCTGTCCCACGTGGGACTCACAGACTCAATCCCCGTTTTACAGATGTGGTAACTGAGGCCCAGAGAAGTAAAGTGACTTGCCCAAGGTCACACAGCAGACAAGTGGTGGAGCTGGGATTAGAACCCACGACTTTCTGACTCCCAGGCCTGTGCTCTATCCACTATGCCATGCTACTGTATGTCAAACGCTTTTCTAAGTGCTGGAGTAGATACAAGTTAATCAGGTTGGACATAGTCCCTATCCCACATGAGGTTCGCTGTCTAAGTGGGAGGGAGATCCTGATCTGCCTCTACACTCTGAAGCCCAAGTGGCTGGGCACCCTTATCAGGGCCTCTCTACTGTCAAGGCTTGATTGGTTTTGCGTGGATGAGAAGGACTACTGCAAACCCCCAGAGCTCCATGAGGAGGTCTCAGAGTTCCCACAGTTTTCCTAATCCCAAAGATTTAAACTGTGGTGCTTGACTATCTGCCAGTGGGACCCCCAGGGAGGAGAATGGGTACTGGGGAGTCAAGTAGATATACTACTCTCCTTCGATGCCAACTTCAGTATCCTCCATTAGCCATGGTGGAGAGCACATCAGAAACTGAGTCATTTACGAAGCTAAATTATTTCTGAAAGATCTAATAACTTAGAAAACATTTTGGGATCTTGCATCCTCCTAGGCTCTAATATATCACATTCCATATTCTTTTTTTACCCTAACCATTACCCAAATTTAACTAACACGTTTTCAAAAATATTTCAGTTACTTGAGGACATACTTCTCTATAGATAGAGTGAATGTATGAATTGTGTACTTAAGATCCAAATACATATGTAAGACATTAAGGGTATGCATTTAGACTATGAGCTTACTCTTGCCTTAATATCTTTTAAAATGCTATAGTCAAGATGCTACAAATGAAGAAGTTTCCTATTAAGATTATTGTTTTTCACAGTACTCTTCTCCCATCATAACTAAAATGTATAGAAATGTTAAAAAGGACAATCCAAAATTCAAATTTGAATTTTTAACAATTTAGCCTCTCAGACTAAGGGTTTCTGTTCAGGCCAGGCTAGAAGTTAACATCCACCCCAGTGATTTTGTGACAGATCATTATCCCAGGGAAGCAGCATGTCTTAGTGGATAGAGCATGGGCCTGAGAGTCAGAAGGTCATGGGTTCTAATCCCAGCTCCATCACATATCTGCTGTGTGATCTTGGGTAAGTCACTTCACTTCTCTGGGCCTCAGTTACCTCATCTGTAAAATGGGGATTAAGTATGTGAGCCCTATGTGGGACAGGGACTGTGTCCAATCTAACTTGAATCTACCCCAATGCTTAGAACAGTGCTTGGCACATAGTAAGCACTTAAACACCATCATTATTATTATTAACAAGCTGAAGAACATGGTTCTTAGTTGGTGATCCTAGTCAGAGTGGGAACTTCAATTTCCCTGGATTTAGGAGAGGGAGCTGGGAATAGATCTAGTGATGGGAGGCTAGAGAGGGAAAGCCACTGGGGATGCAATTCTGTGGGGAAGAGCACTATCTTGTTCTCCCCACCCCATAGAAACTCCAAGAACCAATGTCCCCACATTAACTTCATCCACAGCTGGGGGCCAGTGTTCTGTGGATTACTGACCCCTGAACCTTGGACACTGGCACCTACCCAATAATCCTAATTGTTGATACGTTCTGGGTGTTTCTCACAAGAGCTGATGAAGAATTCGTTTAGGCTCTATAGACTACAGAGCCAATTAAGACATTGTCAGAGATGCCAGTGTGATATGCCTCCCCAGGCTATAAACCTGTGGCAATCACCCCACTTGCCACATCCTCAGAGGCTGCTATGTCACTCAGGGCAGAGAGCTAGAAATGGAAGCTCTTCTTCTAATCCAAACTGAGGCTCTCATTTGCTTGTCTGACACTTTTTGGATCTCATGCAAATCTTGAATATGTCTATAGGAGGCAAATGTATTTTAGGGAGATACATTTTACAGCAACGTTCATGCCAGCAAGTGTGGTGATTGACAGCACATTTCAGGCTTCTCCAACCTCTAGCCTATCCCCTTAGCCCATTGCCAAGTGAAAGGGAGGGCAAGGAGAAAGAAAAGAGAAGAAGCAGGTAAGGGAAGAAGACAGGAAATAAGGGAAGAGGAGGAAAAGAAGAAACAGTGCTTAGAACAGTGCCTGGCACATATTAAGTGCTTAAAAATATTAAAAAAGAGAGGGAAACAGAGGTTTTGATAAATGTGGGAAGACTGTATGTTTTGGAAGCTTGTAGGTTTTCTGGTGGCATTGACTTTTATTTTGCTAATTTGCCTCCCTCCTCTCAAATCCCACCCCCATGAAGCCCTCCCTCTCAAAGCCCCGCCCAGTGGCCTGATGCCTTGAAAAGTGCTCAGCCAGTTCCCAGGGGGTAGTCTAATCTTGTGTACCTTCTTGGACCCATCCATGGATACCCCTGGGAAAGTAATCTCAAGGCAAAAATACCGTGACTCCAGGAGCGAGGTCCAACACTGTCTTATCCAACTTGGTTGAATTGTGACCAAAAAAACATAGTTTCCAAGGCTTTATTAACTAGAAAATAAATTTGTTAATATTTCTGTCATTTTAAGCAAATCTGGGGATCCTTCCTCTTTAATGCTCTGATTCATCAAGCATCATCATCATAATTAAAGTAATTAATGGTAAGCTCCCTCTAGACTGTAAGATCCTTGTGGACAGGGAACGTCTATCAATCTTGTTGTACTCTCCCAAGCACTTAGCACAGTGCTCTGCACTGATTTGTCAATTTATTTAAGCACTTACTATGTGCCAAACACTGTTTTAAGTTTAGTATAGGGAGCTCATTCTCCAGGATATTGTCAGTCCATTAAACTAAAATCTAGTACTGTACTGATAAACCTAGTGGATAAAGCACGGGCCTAGAAGACAGAAGGATGTGGGTTCTAATCCCAGCCCTGCCACTTGTCTGTTGTGTGACCTTGGGTAAGTCACTTCACTTTTCTGTGCCTCAGTTACCTCATCTGTAAAATGGGGATTACAGCTGTGAGCCCATGTAGGACATGAACTGTGTTCAACCTGATTAATCTGTGTCTATCCCAGAGTTTAGTACAGTGCCTGGCACATATTAAGTGCTTAACAAATACTATAAAATAAAATAAATAATAAAGAGCGATTCCATGCAAATTAATCAGTCCCCTTTTTTCACCACTAATTTTGAGGGGCAATGTCAACAGTAGCTTCTTTGCATCTTAGTTTCCTGGTTTTAATGAGAAAATCATCTGCTGTCACTCTCCATCACTAGAGGTAATAAAGATTAATGAAATAATGTCTGGAAATACTTGAGCATCTTGGAGAAATACTTCTAAATTGAACTTAGAATTATTTGAATTGTTGAAATGAAAGTTAGAGAAAAGAAGTTGAGAATTTTTCTCTATTTTTTTAAAGAACCTCATGAAATCCACAGTTTAGAGAACTTAAGCATATGATGAAGCCTCATCCAAAGCAGGTAATGATTTATATTTGTTATACAGTAAAAAGAATGATTTTCTTTGCCTTATTACCAATATACCTGCTGGGGAAAGTGAGTTGATAAATACTTTGGGGGTCAGTAATTCTTTTGTCATTTTTTTGTCATTTATAACTCTGAATTGAAATTCAATAATGAACTTGTGCTGGGAAAGACTTTTGGAGAATGTGAAGAATGAAAGCAAAGTTAAATCATTTACTTAAAAAAAAGGAAACAGGTACTCACTGTCATAGTAAGAGAGGCTAAGAAGAATGTTGCTGTGGTAAAATTGTGTTTGTTCTCAGGGGTTTAAAAAACGTTTCCATTTTAGTCCTTCATATTTGAAATTTACAGAATATTTGTAAATACATTTTGTCTGCCTGCCTCCCTCTTTATATTATTAGTAGTTTCTTGAGGGCAGGGAACCTCTATCTTGCTTCTGTTTTACCCTTTCAATGATTACTCCAGTGCCTCACTATGAGTAGACACCCAAAATATACCACCAATTGATTGATAAGAGGAATTTGGAAATTCTCAAAACTCATAGGGCCCAAAATGTGGCTCTTAAGCATTTGTGGCTATTTTGAGGTATAATGTGGCTCTCTGATGGCAACTTGTAAACACACACTTAGTGGTTTTCTGCCCACTAATGACTTCAGGACAGTTTTTTTGTCATCACCTACTGTTCAACAACTAACTTCCATAAACTATGACAGTGCTCTGCACACAATAAGTGCTCAATAAATACGATTGAATGAATGAATGAAGCTGTGATATTAGCCACCCAAAAAGAGAGTCTTGGCTGCAGTAACCAAAAGACAGAAGGCATATGCAAAGTAATGGGAAGGAGAGCAAACATGGGTGAGGGAATGGGAAGGAGAGCAAACATGGGTGATGGAATGGGAAGAACACATTTACATTCTCATGGACACCGTTTCCCTCCTCTCAATTGTTTGTGCCTTCTGACTGTCTGTTTACAAGCAGTCAGCCAATCATATTTTATTGAGCTCATATTGAGTGGAAAGGTCTGTAGTAAGTGCTTGGGAGAGTATAACAAATGAAACACATGCGCCCCACCCTCAAGGATCATATAATCTAGATGAGGAGACAAACAAAATGATTTACAAATAATGGAGCAGGAGAAAGAGCAAATCTAAAATAGGTGGTAATATGACTGCTGAATTGTACTTCCCAAGTGCTTAGTACAGTGCTCTGCACACAGTAAGTGCTCAATAAATACGATTGAATGACTTGAATGAATCAATGAAGTATTAGAATAAATAATTGAATATACAATCAGGCCTGGGTCAGGGTTCTAATCCTGGATCCACCACTTATCTGCTGTGTGACCTTGGGTAAGTCGCTTAACTTCTCTGTGCCTCAGTTAACTCATCTGTAAAATGGGGATTAATACTGTGAGCCCCATGTGGGACATGGGCTGTGTCCAACCTGATTAGCATGTATCTATCCCAGCACTTAGTACAGTGCCTGGCACATAGTAAGTGCTTAGCAAATGCTGAGTGCTGAGGATGGGATGACCTAACAATGCAAGCCTCCATTACTAAAAATAAATATGAATATCTTCATTTTGTGAGACAAAGTTTTTATTTTAAATGACATCCTCAGTAAAGAAATTTTATCTGCCTTACAAAGATGAAGAAAAATTTAGCTTTTGTCAGTACAGATTTGATTTTGTTGACCAGTGTTAGAATCTGAAAGCTACATAGTAAAAAAAAATTCAGACATTACTTATATAATGAGCAGAGTGGGGAGAAATGCATTGTGAACTTTAGTTTGATTAAAATCTCCCATTTTTCCTCCTTTATAAAATTGATGTTACCTTTCAGTAAATGTCTTTCTTTTATGGCAGTGCAACAAGGGGAAGTTATTACAAATAAAATAAATCTAAGTTCAAGAGATTTTTTTCCAGTAGCTTTATTAATCCTGACTTGGTCACTTACTACCTGGAAATTTTACCTGACCAGTCATATCCCGATCTTGGAAAAGTTCAAAACTTTATTTCTAAAGACAAAGTGCTTCTTATAGATAATACTGTAATGCTCTATCATGTTGAAATCATGCCTTTTAATTAAATTTATAAGAAGAATCCATTTGTTTTCAATATGACCAAACTTTTATCAAGATTATAAATCATAGACTCAATGATCTTTTACAGAGCTAGAAGAGATAGCCACAATCTATTAAATTCACACATTCAACTATTTTTTCACCCAAATAATAGGTCTCTCATTCAGGAAAGAAATGAAAAACATATGGTGAGATTTTCACAAGTCACTTACCAAGAGGTATGATTGCATTCAGAGCTAGTTCAAGGGCAGGGCCAGGCCTGAAGTGAACATCATCACAGGTTCCCCCACGTGCGGTTCCACCCTTTCTCCCACATGCACAGTCCTGCACAAACCCTGGCTTCACACTGGACTGTAAGCTTGTGGGCAGGGACTGTGTCTATTGTTATATTGCATTCTCCCAAGTGCTTAGTACAGTGCTTTGCACACAGTAAGCACTCAACAAATTTGATTGAATGAATTGCATTCCTCGATGCAAGCAGTATTTACTTTGCTATCCAGGCAGTGGTGGTGTGGGCCCTGTGTAGGAGCTATGAAATGTTGCCGTGTTTACAGCAGTACTCTCCAAGGGGTATCAGAGCCACCTCATTTTAACCAAAAGGGGTGGGCCTCCTTTCCCTTAAATCGGTTCCAGTTGGCTTCAGGCAAGGACAAGAGCACTGAGTCGGGAGGGAAGAAGGAGGCACAGCAAGTGGGAGCTGAGGCAAGTTCCTTCTCAGAACCTGTATTTCCACTCCCACCCTTCCCACCCCCTCCACCACCTCTATTCCAGCTGTTGTTGCTGAAAAGGATCTTCAACTAGCAAGGTAGGGGAAGGGGGAAATCCTTCTTAAAAAACAAATAAACAAAAAAAACCCAAAACAGAAAATAATTCATTATAATCCTCCACCACTTTCTTAGCTGTAATGTTCCTGCTAAACCAGGATCTGCCTTTCAATACCTGCTCTTGATTGTTCCCTTTTGTTTAATTAACCTATGTAACAAAAAGCCCTTAGCTGCAATTTAATGCATCTTGTTTTAATTGATTAATTCAGTATTTCCACTCTTCTTTAACTACGGAGTTTGGAATATCTCCACTTCTTCTTTAACTCATAGCATACTCCTCAGGTTTCTCTCCTACGGGCTCTCGGTCATGGGTGACTCCTTAAAGACCTCATCCTGCATCTCGACCTCTCCCTCTGATAGGCTTGACTTTCTGATGCTGAATTCTACATTTCCTGGTTTTTGCCACATCAAGGAAAGAAAGGGCAGCCATTCCCTCCTGTAGCTCTAGTTCTTCAGTGGGGAGTCACTACTTTCTTTATCGCTGGTTTTGTAGGGGTCCACAGTCTCCCATTCCATCTTAGTCTCTTCCTCTTGTTTCTTCCCACATCTCCCCATCTTCAGGAAGAGTGGTCCCCATTATTTCCCTGAAACGTCATGGAGATGGCCCCATGAATTTGTCACTTTGATTCGAAGCAGTCTTTCTGGGAATCGGGGGCCCTGGATTCAAATCCTAGTTTTGCCACTTGTCTGCCGTGTAATTTGGGGCAAGTCTTTTAATTTCTCTGTGCCTGTTTCCTACCTGTAAAATAAGGGTTAAACACCTGTTCTCCCTCCTATTTAGACTGGGAACCCTGGGTGGGGAAGGGACTGGGTCCAACCTGATAATCTCATATCAACCCCAGTGCTTACGTAAGTGCTTGACACATAGTGAGCACTTATGTAAAAAATACTACTGTATGTAAAGAATATTTTAGTCCACACAGTAATTCCAGCATTTTTGAAAATCTTTTAAATTAGCTGTCAGATTAATGGCTTTGGAGATTGACGTTTTCCTCATTTCTATTTATAATGAATACACTTCAGGTAGCAATAATACATTTTTTCCCACCAGGAAACCCAACTCCTCTGCTATGTATTCTTGTTTTACATCACCTTTTAACTCTCCACTTCTGTCCCATGCATCCTAAGAAAGTGCCAAACTGAAGGACAGTATTGAAACGGGTCAACGATGGGTGTGCAATGTGCTTGATTAACATGTCATTCCACAAAATACGCCAATCCATCATGGAACCATTGAAACATTTGGGGCCCTAAACCTAAGTAGGATATTGGGTCTTGAAGAGTTTCCTAAGGAGGATAAAATAAAGAGAACTGGAAAATAAATCCACTAGGAGAAATGCTTGGTGAGGGTATTGGAATTCTTGTGGTTAGAGAAGAGTTGGGGAGAGGGGAAGATAGCCTTAATTCCCTGTAAGTCTAATAAAGGCAGGAAGACAGAGATGGGGGAGAGGAAGGAGAGAGAGAAGGAAAAGGAATAGAGGGAAGGAGGAAAGAAGGCTCTCTTCTGTTTCCCCAAGGATAGGACAAGAAGGAATATACGAAGGTAAATTGTAACAGGAGGAATTTCAATTTAACAAGAATTGCTTCCTAACTGAAAGATGCGAGACACTGGAATGCATAGCCAAGATTAGCAGGGGAGTTCCCTTTCCTAATGATAAATCCATGTATTTATTGAGCACTTGTGTGCAGAGCACTGTGCTAAGCATTTGGGAGGGGGCAATAGAGTAGGTTAGAAATGATCCCTGCCTCTTGGAGACTTTTAAGCATAGGCTAAATAATCTCACTTAAATTGCTCCTGCACATATTTTAACTGACTCCAATTCTCTCATGTCCCCACCCAATTAGGGAGTGTCATATTTTTCCAAATAGGTTTGTGGAGAAAGGGAACATAATTTGCGACTTCCACCCTCCCCTTCTGGGACCCAAGCATTGAAACTGTTCAACATAGACAATCACACGGTGAGGCAGAGGGCCCATTTGTGGTATGGATGTGGAGTGGGCATTGCAACAGCTGCTGGCATATGCTCTCTTGCACTTTTCTATCAATACAGCATTCAGAACCACGTTTCAGGGACTTCATAAGCATTCTGTTGAAACCCATAGGAAGACATATGTTTTGACAGTACTGATAATAGCTCACAGTCTGCCATTCGCTCATCCTCTGACAATGACCCAGAAACGATCATGTCGGCCACCTCCTCTACCAGAGAAATCCTCGGATGTCAGCTCACAGGCTTTAGGAAGATGGTGGGCTGTAATCATTCACCCAGGACTGGAAGCTTCAGGCTTTGAGGATCAAGAACTTCACTATGTCTTTTCCTTTTCCTACCCCATCCTCTGTTCACCACATCCCTCTCTTGCAGGCACCAGAAACTATCCAGTTCCATCATTGCATTCATCAGCTCACTCCCATCCAACCCATCCCGACTCCTGGTGCCATCTCTACCTTCCACTTATTCCAGGACAATGGGCCCCATTTGGACACATGACCCAGCTTCCCCTCTCTAGATGTACAAACCTATGTCCTCAATTCCCTAGCCTCCCTATATCAATGGGACCCCAACAACCCCCAGTCCTGGACCACCTTCACAGTATGCTTGCTTTGCTCCCGTGCTTGTGTCCTGGATCAATCTTGGTAGAAATCTTGACACTGGGATAACTTTGACCACTTCAGATCCATCCTTTTTTACTATAACTCTGCCATACTTTTCACTTAGAGACATTACTTATCCTTCATTGATCTCCTGCCCATTGCCTTCACAAATTATGTCAGACCTTTAACTAACTTCTGAAATCTTCAGGGCCCCCATCTCCCAACTTTCTTGTTCCTGATGACCTTGTCAACTACTTTATTGAAAAAAATAAAACATCAGACATAAGTTCCCCAAAATCTCCCCCTCAACTCCCTCCCACCCCCACAACCATTCTCTCACCCTTCTCATCTGCCTCTGAAGAGATCCCCTACATGCTTGCAGAATCTAGCACCACCCCTTCTCACCTTCTAAAGGCAACTGTGGCAACCCTTCATCCCTCCCTGACTGTCCCTTTGCTCACTCTCTGCTAGTTCCTTCCCCTCTGCTTTCCAGTATGTTCATATTTGTTCCTTCCTAAATAAAATCTCTAGATCCCACAGCACTCTCCATGGTTTCAACTACCACTGCTACACAGATACCTCCCAGATCTGTCTTGCTAGCCCTGATCTCTTCTTTCCTGCAAGAGAAACACCATGGCCTAGTGAAAAGAGCACAGAACTGGGAGCCAGGAGCTCTTGGTTCAAATTCTGGTTCTGCCACTTGCTTGCTGTGTGATCTTGAGCAAAGTCACTTGCCTTCTCTGTGCCTCCATTTCTTCATCTTTGAAATGGGGGTTAAAAATCTGGTTTTTCTCCCCATTGGCCATGGCCCATGTCAGAGCTACCCCAGTGCTTGGCACATAATAAGCATTTAATAAATACTACAATTATTATATTATTTCAAATGACCTGCCTCCAGGGCATTTCTATATGAATAGTCCACTGGCACTTGTAGCTCAATATGTCCAAAACTGAACTCCTCATTTTCCCTCCCAAATCCTCTCCTCCGTCTTGACAACTCCGCCATGCTCCCGATTTCTGAAGCCCGCAACCTTGGCATTACCCTTGACTTCTCCCATCTCTATCAACCCCAATATTCAACTTGTCACTAAATCCTGTTGGTTTTTCCTTGACAAAATTTCTAGGATTCGTCCCTTCCTCTTTTCCAAATGGCCATCTCATGGGTCCAGGTACTGGTCAAACCCTGGCTTGATTACTACATCAGGCTGTTCACTGGTCTCCCTGCCTCCAGTCTCTCCCCTCTCCAGTCCATCCTTGACTCTGCTGTCAAGATAATTTTTCTAAAATGTCATTCTGCACACATTCCCCCCCCCCCCCAAAAATCTCCAATGGTTCCCCATCCTTCTCTGCATCAAGGAAAAACTCTTGACCTTCAGCTTTAAAGCATTTAATCAGGTCTTTCCCTCTAACTTCTCCTACTACATTCCACCTTTTACTTTTCATTCCTCTCAAGTTAACCTACTTTCTGGGCCTTGTTCTTGCCTATCCCACTACTGACCTCTTGCTTAAGACCCAGCCTCCCCTGCCTCAAACCTTTACTCCCTACTTCCAATTTTATAGTCTACATCTCTCCCCATTGTCAAGGTTCTTCTGAAATCATGTCTCCTCTAGACCTTCACCAGTTAGTTTCTGTTCTCTACTAATTTATCTCCTACTGACTCTTCATCATTTTTGAGACTTCTAAGCACTTAAGTACTCATGATCTCCCATAGCCCTTTGGAATATATCCTTCATCCATATTCCTTAAACACTAACTCATGGATATAACCCCTTTCCTTCTTCCTCCTATCTGTAATTTTTTTTAGAGTCTGTCTTCCCAGCTAGATTGTAAATTCCTTGAGGTTAGGGACCCTAGGTCAGGAATTTTATTTCCTAATTCTATTGAATTTTCCCAGGTGTTTATAGTACAGTGCTGTAGGCGTAGTGAAGTTTCCATTGGGTGCCAAAACTTTTCATAAATGTTTTGCTATTTTAAGGAGACTTTATTTTACAATCTTTATTTTTATTGTGATTTTTCATGTTTGAGGCTGCATTCACACTAAGGTGACTCATACAAACTACTCTCATTCAAATCTATTTTCAGTGAAATGGGGATTCTTTTGACCTGCACACAAAGTACCAATCATAATATTCAGCAACACTTCTTTCTTTTTCTCAGGCTCCTATTTTTTCTTACATTTTAAGTTCACTTTGACAAAAATCAGGGAATGGACATACAATTATTGTTCTCCTTAAGCTTACCTGTACCTTTCCATCTGGTCTCTTGAGGCAAATAACAAAGGGTGGTTGAATAGGGGACTTAATGCTAATGTGAAATAAACCTAGGTCCATTTGACATTTCGGCACAGTCCACCTGCAGGAAACCATGAATGTGTCGGTGTAAAATTATAAAGCACTTGTACCTACCAGGATTGATGTGCTTTTGCAGAGTTTTTCCATCCCTTAAAAATAGCCATCAGTTATTTCCCCTGGGAGGAAAGCTTCGTTCCATGAGCCATATGGCTAAGAAAATATCTGAAAATATAAATGGCTTTTCACTTTGCCTGCATTGCATTTTGATGACTTCCTACTACTACTAATCCATGCAGCTTGTTCAGCCCTCTATTTCTCTTGTTTCTTAGCAGAATATGAAAGGAAATGATCATACACACACACACACACACACACACACACACACATATATACACATGAGCCTGACTGAATATTTCAGCTGTTCTCACGGTATTGATCAAATCAGTCAATTTCTAAGGACATATCTTGTTCATGAACATCAGCTGCTTGGCCGGTGCTTCTGAGTGATAATACCCTAATGCATCGGTAACTGGACTGATTGCTCTTGGCTGACAGGTTTCCAGTGACTTCATGAATGGTGCGCATTCATGTGATCACCAAAATGCAAAGCATAAACTCTCTGCAAAATTAATCCCTTACCCTTATCCATAGAGGCTTGAAACATGTTCCTTCTAGGATAAACACTTGCAAATATGAATGATCCAGCCTTTTCTTAAAAAATGATATTTGTTAAGTGCTTACTATATGCCAGGCCCTGCACTAAGTACTGGGGTAAATACAAGTTACTCAAGTTGCCCATAGTCTGTGTCCCACATGGGGCTCACAGTCTTAATCCCCATTTTTCAGGGATTAGGGAGGTAACTAAGACACAGAAAAGTTAAATGATTTGCCCAAGGTCACACTGCAGACAAGTGATGAAGCTGGGATTAGAACCCAAGTCCTTTTGACTTCCAGGCCTGTGCTCTATCCACTAGGCCATGCTGCTTCTCCCAGTGCTCTTGGTCAGTATTTACATTTATGCAAGTGTATTATTTTCATAAACATAACAAAAGTACCTCATAGAGGAGAAAAGAGGGGAACAGGAAGGAATACAATACAGACAATCCCCCCCGCCATTATAGTGGAGAAGCAGTGTGGCCTTATGGAAAGAGCACAGGACTGGGAGTAAGGAGAACACCTGCCTGCTGTGTGACCTTGGGCAAGTCACTTAACTTCTCCATGCCTCACATTTCCTCATCTGTAAAATGGGGACTCAATACCTGTTCTCCCTTACCCTTGGACTGTAATCCCCATGTGGGACAGGAACTCTGTCTGATCTGATTATCCTGTATCTACCTTAGTGCTTGGCACACAGTAACTGCTTAAGAATTACCACTTATTATTATAATACTCTTTTGGCTCTTTCATGCTAGCCTATGGAATATTAAAATTGATATTTATTAAGGTGCTCTATCCCTTTGAGAGAGCGCAGTCTTGATTTAGACACCTTCCTTCCTATCCCCCTTTGTACTATTTTGGCCAAATTGAATAATGATTAGAACCCGTTTCAATGTAGCATTTTATACTGAAATATCTATTTAGCCTAGACAATGGAAGATCTCCAGGATATTAGCAGGTAATTCATTTTTACTGCAAAGGATGTGGAAAGCAACACTTTGAAAATTGAATATTTACATATGAACACATAATATAATTCACAATCTTTCATTATTGGTACAGCTTTATTTTGCTATTTAACCATGTAATTACAGTCATTGTGTTTTTTATCACTTTAAAAGTGTGCTGGTATTGTTTGGTCAATTCTTTGGATCTTGGGAATACTTTAATGCAGTTTATATTATTTCTTATGGGAAATTCTATTTTATTTAGTGCATTCTTGCTTAACCCTTTATTTTCATGGACTGGATCAAGATCCCTAATGGGCGTATAATAGTTGGTATATATATATCTACTTGCATGCAAAGGCTACCTGTGACTAGTTTAGGTCATCTTCAAAGGTAGAGAGGAAGACAAAGGAGGCAGAGGGAAAAGAGAGTTATTATAAATAAATAGGTAAAAGTTATTGATCTCTGAAAAAAAAAAGAGCAAAAGAAGGGATAAAGAAAGTGATAGAAAGCCCTAAGGAAAGCCTCACTATAAGAATCAGATTATCTTGGGTTCCAGGGGGTGTGTCAGTGATTCTTCTAGCTCAGAGCAAATGGTTTGGCTGCCAGCAGAGCTTGGGAAGGTTGGTCTCTGTTGTATCTCTCTCCTGTTGCTGAGAGAGAGTGTGTGCATGTGTAAGCGATTAGTCCCCCCATTAGACTGTAAGCCCGTCAAACGGCAGGGACTGTCTCTATCTGTTGCCGACTTGTTCATTCCAAGTGCTTAGTACAGTGCTCTGCACATAGTAAGCGCTCAATAAATACTATTGAATGAATGAATGAGGGTGTCTGGAGCTGAAGCAGCATGTCTGCAAATGTGTACATTCATCCCTGCTGCTCTTCGGGTTACAGTGTGTGTTGACAAGCAACAAAAGGGTGAAGTCCAAAGCTTTTCTTTCCTTCATTCATTCATTCAATAGTATTTATTGAGTGCTTACTATGTGCAGAGCACTGCAATAAGCACTTGGAATGTACAGTTTGACTTGGAATGTACAATTTCCTTCTACATTGGCAACTCATCATTTGATAGTGACACTTTGATTTTATTAAAAATGGATTCATGCAATCCCCTTCCTGTTGCATTTACTGACCATTTCTTTGATTTCTTCACCATTTATTTAAATGGATCCTTTGGCAATTTCTGCTGTGAGTCCATTTGATCTTTGAGAGATGTATATCTAGTCCAATTTTATGAGACCATTTCTGCAATTCTTGCCTTTTCTTTTCCAATTCTGCTACATCGCTTGTCATTTGTTAAGCACTTACTATGTGCCAAGCACTGTTTTAAGCACTGGGTAGATCCAAGATAAGCATGAGCCACATGGGGCTCACAGTCTAAATTGGAAGGAGGAGGATTAAATCCCCATTTTACAGTTGAGGAAACTTAGGCACAGAGAAGTTAAGTGACTTGCCCAAGGTCACACAGCAAGCAATTGGTAAACCTGGGTTTAGAACCCAGGTCCTCTGACTCCCAGGCCCCTGATCTTTCCATTAGATTGTAAGCCCGTCAATGTGCAGGGATTGTCTCTATCTGTTGCAGAATTGTACATTCCAAGTGCTTAGTACAGTGCTCTGCACATAGTAAGCGCTCAGTAAATACTATTGAATTAATTAGGTCACCCTGCTTCTCACAGGCCATTGTATGAAGGCTATCTGGCTGTGTTCATCACCAGGTGTAATATATAGCCAACATCACAGACAGGTATAGGAGAGCAAATATTTTAGGTTAGAAAAAAAGATAGGTGGAGGTATTTTAAAAGAGTAAACCTAGTGATCATGCCAGATGCAGGCTCCAGGACCGATAAGGCTGAGGAACTTTCACTCTCATTTTGCTTCATCTCACACCAGGTACAAGACCCAGAAATCAAATTCTTCAGGAGCATTTTGTAGAAAAAAACATTTCTAATGACTATTAATTGCTAACAACTGATGACTGTAATTTCCTGATAAACACAAATGGGACCACCTAATCCCCTGAATTATGTAAACTGTCTCTTGGGCAGTAAAATTTTGAAAAAGAAAATAAGCCATTTAAAAAACTGAAAAATATGTTTACAATACAGAGTCACGAAAACATGAGGAGATTAGTCATGGGGGAAAACATTAGTATAAAAATGTTTCCCTAAACTATAGACGAGTCAGTCAGGAGAAAGAAGGCTCAGAATCAAGATAAAATGTAATTTCAAAATCCATCCTGCAGGTTCTATTCCCCAAACAATTCTTTCGATATCTGTTCTAAAAAAGTAAAATCACTGCAGCAACCTTACACTCATGAGCAACTGCTCTGTGGGAAACTGAGCTGCACATACAATTGAGTAAAGTAACAATTGGTAAAATGGAAATTGGGATTTTTGAAATTGCCTGAGGAAGTTATGAAATATCTTTCTCCTTTGTTCTCCTGAAGTTTCAGCTCATCTATACCTGTATTTGGCCTAGAGGGGTTTAGACTCCACCATCAACTCTAAAATCTTTTTCCATCTTGTCTTCAAGTGAAAGTATAATCCTGGTGAGATTATGGAGTACTTGTAGGAATTTCTCCATAGTACTTTGAGGGTGAGATAGATTATTCACTGGGGGTGCCGGGAGTGGAGAATGTTGTGCTGCATTATTAACAGTGGATTAACCCATTTCTAATGCCATACGTTAGTCAATGTGGGTTCCATCATTTAGCCAACAGTCTAATTCTCAAGCAATGAAGAAAATGTGATTTGTCTTTATTCTCTGTGGAGGACAGAAGCCTGAGGCCACATGAAAGAGGGTTTTTACCATTACATATAGGATTGACAAAGTAAATAGAAATATATTTTTCTCTGGCTTCAGAAACTAAAAATAGGATAAAAATAAATGAGAATCTTAAAGCTGATATACCCAAGGTGCAAAGTGTAATTCATATGTGAAATAAATAATGTAGGTAAAAATGATTAAATGAGTTTCAAAATTATGTAGATTACTGCAAGAAGCATGATTGAAAGCTGTCGTGTGATTGAAAACAGTGCAGAAGAAGCAGGTAGTTGGGATATAACTATATTTGAAGACAGCAGGTGCATTTTGTTTTGCAGAGGATATTTTTCCCAGCTGTGCACCCCAAAGACAATTTGAAAACATTGATCTTAGAGTGGATTTATTAAATCTGGATTGAAATTTCATGCTCCGGTCTCAGATGCCAAAAACAGATTCATATGACCCTTTCACTGTCTATAAGTGTTATGGAAAAGAGTTGGCAAAAATTGTGAAAATGAGGTGACCATAAAGCACTCAACTGCAAGGTATATATAGGTGGATTAGCAGTGACTCTGAAAGGTAGCAGCAGAAAAATATAGGAATGAATCATTAAGGAGAAAAAATAGAAAGCTGATGTTTTAGGTCTATTGCCTGTCTGGAATAAGATTAAATATAAAAGTGTGTATGAATGATGGATTAACTGTAAAGATATTTCAGAGATAGGGTGATCTAATTAAGGAGGGTAGGAAATGAAATTACACACAATTCTAATCAAAAGTTCCATCTTCTCCAAATGTTAAAAAGAATGTTTAGCCAAATCTTTTTTCCCTTTTTCAAGTGATCTTGACTTCAAAAGAAAATAACTAGATGTATGTTTTTAAGTTACTTTGGATAGATAGGTACTTTGGTATCTAACCCTGAAACCTATGCCCAGACTATTTATTCAAACAAGTTATCAACTCTCCCTTCCTGGAATCCTTCTCTCCTTCCCAGTTTCCTTCAGATCTTGAAATGTCCTCTTCACCCTAATCTTTCTTCTCTGTTTTGCTCAGTTGATTTATCCCATCCTAAACTCTTTTAATCAATTCTTCTTCAGAAATTTCATTATCATTAGGATTTATTGAGCATTTACTATGGACAGAACATTGCCCTAGTTTGCTTGGGAACATACAATAAATGAAAACACAGTCTTGCCCTCGAGGCACTTATATGCTAATGGGGTAAGTTTATGTCTTGCCAAATTAAGTAATTACTCTCTTAATTCTTTCTCTACCATCAGATATTTTGATCAAGAAGAGCTTTCAATATTAACCATTATGTTACGAGGAACAACTCACTACAATTTTAGTCCCCTTATTCATTCAATCTGCCTGCATAATGACTCTGACCAAGCTGAATCAGCTCCCAAAGATGTCATGGTAACAGTGGTTCAGTCCCTCAACAGTAGTTCTTTTTTGCCCACTATGGGTAGAACAGATTTTCAGCAAAGAAAATGAAAACTACAAAACCTCTGTCAGTTACAACAGACAGAGGCCAAAAAAGCAAATAAATAAATAAATAAAAATGGTTTCCAAAGTGTCAAAAGTGTTGACTCACTAACTGGCTGAATGACGAGTGAACCTGATTAGAATAGAAAATACCAGCTGGAAGTAACAGGTAGGTTGAAATCAAGATTAAAAGGATGCATGATGAATCATCAAAAATAAAACCATAATCTGAAACACCAACTCATCCATTTTTCAAACTTCTTAAAAAAATGAAGAAAAGGTGATTTTTTTTCTGCCCCCCCGTGACATCTGAATGCAGTACTTGAGTGGAGATTTTGCTCTGGATATGATACCGGAGTTTTATGTAAGCCCTGTTTCATAGTCACTGCAGGGGATAGATTGGGTTAAAATTGCTCCCAACCCTGAAACCAATGGAGCTGATCAGGACAATGCTGAGGGGCTTCAACCCCGAATCTCTAGGGTAGTGTTACCCATTCTGTGCCAGACTGGGAACTCTGCCTAGGTAATATCCCCCAATTAGAACCATGCCAGAATAGAGGACATTTGGGTGGTTTTGCCTTCACTATCCAGTTCCGAATAACTCCAAGCAAGTACTTCATTCATTCAGTCAGTCATATTTAGTGTTCCCCCAAATTGTCCAGGTAGTTCACTGCCACCATCCCAAGACTGGATAGATTTGAATTCCCAAGAGGCATGGTTCTAAAAGGGGGTTTTGATGTCAGGAGCCAACTGGGGTTGAAAGTCAGTAGCCTCAACTCTCACCCCAAAGCACAGTTTTCCCAGAGCAGTGAGTCTACACACAGATTGGTCCGGCACCTCTCTTTATAGAAAAGAGATAGTACAGATTATTACAGCATATACTATAAATACAAAGTATCCAAATCAGAGTGTTAGCCTCTCTTAGCCAGGAATATACAAATGAACTTAGCAATAGAGCCTTTAAAACAAAATCCTGGTTTAACCAGAGACTAATCCTAGTCTGGTGCTGCTCTTTGATTTAATCTAGGTTATGCCCAAATTTAGGAATAGTCACTTATCTTTTCTGTGGAATGCCCTTTACATGATTTTTCTGTGGCCCCAAGGCTCCAGCACTCTTATTCAGTTTTGTTTGTTTTTTTTAATGGCATGTGTTAAATGCTTACTATGTACCAGGCACTGTACTAAGCTCTGGGGTAGATACAAGTTACTTAAATTGGACATAGTCCATATCCCACATGGGGCTCATAGTCTTAATCCCCATTTTACAGATGAGGTAACTGAGCCACAGGGAAGTTAAATTAGCTGCCCAGGATCACACAACAGACAAGTGGCGGAGCCAGAATTAGAACCCAGGTCCTTCTGACTTCCGGGCCCCGCGCTGTATCCACTGAGCCATGCTACTTCTCATGAAGCACTTAGTACAGTGCTCTGCACATAGTAAGCGCTCAGTAAATACTATTAAATGAATGAAGCAGCATGAAGTTTTGAAGCAGGAAGCAAAAGAGAGTGACTGCCTCCTGATTTAATTCTGTTTTCTGATCTCTCACTTGTCCATTTGTTTGCCGGAATTGGCTGGGTTCTAACTGATCCCATCATCAAGTGAGCTGATCCTGCCACAGATTACCCACTTCTCACTGCATCAAGCAGAAACACTTGACCATTGGCTTTAAGGCTTTAATAGCAGCTACTTATCCACTAGCTCCTCCCACTATTACTCCAGAGCTCATCGATTCATTCCTCTTGAGCTGATCTACTCACTGAATCTCACTCTCATCTCACTTATCTCTGACTTTTTATACACCCTTTCCCTGGTCTGGTACTCCCTCTGGCTTTAAATCCATCAGCCCATGACTCTTCCCATCTCCAAAGCCATTCTGAAATCACATCTCCTCCAGTAAGTTTTCCCCCATTAATTTCTCTTCTTCCCCAGGCTATATCCCCCCCAGCGACCCCTCCCGCACTTCTGCATGAAGTTGTGTATGCACAATCACCTGTCGTACTTCCCTACATATCAGTTTACAGACCTACTATTGAAGCATTAACTCATATACATATTCATTTCTCCTTCCTCCTATCTGTAAATATTTCAATATCTTTCTCCCTCACTAGATTGTGAACTCTTCAAGGGTGGGGATCATGTCTGCTAACTCTATTGTACTCTCCCAATCATTCAATGGTATCAATTCATATTTATTGAGTGTTTACTCTGTGCAAGTATGTACAACAGAGTAAGTAGACACTATCTCTAGACTGTAAGCTTGTTATGGGCAGGGAATGTGTCTTTTATATTGTACTCTCCCAAGCATTTAGTACACTGTTCTGCACACAGTAAGTGCTAAATAAATATAATTGACCGACTAACCCTGCCTTCAAGGAGCTGACTTGAAGGCTTGAATTACTTGAATCACTGACTTGAATCACTTTAAAAGAGTGATTGACAGAGCATTCAAATGGTTTGCCCCTCCTAGTAGGACAGCTGTAATGCCCCTTTCTGGTCTGTGCTGTCCCAGACCATCACACCACATTCTCCATGACTTTATAATAAAGTTTGTTCACAATTGATTCCAATTTCTGCTGTCTTCACAATTTTCTGTTTTTAAACCATTTTCTAATTTAATGTCACACTGTATTGGTTTATATAAAAATTATTTTGTTTCCAACATCTCTGCCACAATCTCCTCTCCCCAAGTGACCATATCCCACCTTTTATAATATCCCTACTTCTTGGGATGATTCTGGCAAGTGAATAACACATTTTCTTTGTCCTTTGGACCACCTTTAAATTGAACTTTACCTTTCGAGCTCCCCAGGAGTTTTCTTGTCATCAGAAACAATATTGGTCTTGGAATTTAAACAGATGTGGTGTCTTCCAAATGTATTCCTACTTCTGGAATCATTATTCTGGTAAAAATGCCTTTGTCAGGCAGTTATATTTTCTGAAATTACTTTTTCATTAGAAACTCCATTTCAGCTAAAATGCTCCATGAGCATGATGCTCAAATACTATGTGCTGCTAATGGTGGGTGAGATGGGTACATGAGCAAATCGTTAGCATCAGCACTTCAGCCATATTTACTTGGAAGATCTTTTTTGATCACCTTCTCCCCTTAACTTTCCCCCTTTTGGGAGCCTCAGGGCTCCCAAAGTACCCAAGTAGTCCTGGCAGGGCAAGGGTGGAGGAGACATCAAGGATGGTGATCATTTTGAGGTTTCTCCAAGCATCCTCCTACTGCCACTTTTGGAGACAAAATACTAGGTTGAGTGGAATTGGGCTCTAAGGTGTGACCAGCAATAGCATCGTTCTTGTGTTCTTTTGTTCAAGGACCAGCACTCCTGGGCATTACCTATTACTGTCCAACTTTGTCCAACCCCATTATCTTGTATCTACCCCAGTGCTCAGTACAGTGCCTGGCATATAATAAGCACTTAATAAATGCTATTATTATCATTCTTATTATTTGCATTACTCTTGGGCCAATCAGGCACACACACAAGCTATGCCTTGGGCCAGCTAGCCCTTTGAGTAAGAACTAGTGTTGTCAAGGTGAGTCAGGCTCAATTGTGATGAAAAAAAGTGTTAAAATGTAAACAAGACTAGGAACAAGCACAGCAGTTAAACTGTGGGTGAGATTTGCTAAAACTCTTTTTTTTTTAAACTGCTATGGAGTCAACTATTTTATAACAACACGAAAGTAGAAAACACTACTCCTTAAGAAAGAACACCATATTACGGAGCATTTATTGCTAGTTTAAATTGGTTTTCCTTTCCAAGGTAGTTATGTACAGTACATTTCTATCTTCCATTATGCTGACTTTAAAAATGAATGACTGGGCTCAAACGATTAAAAGCCTACAAATACACTTAACAGACTAAAAGACTAGTTGTGTTCATTTCTTATGTCCAAAGAGTAATAGAAAATGCAATGCCCTAAGAACTTGCATAGAAATATTGGAGTTCATTATTATGTGGTCCAGAAATTATTATTCTATACTTCATCCTTCAACTTTCACTATCACATTCATAGAATTTAGCTCACAAGTTTAGCTTATGATACTTGCTTAAATACCCAATCATCTTTTATAACTGTATTTTTTTAAAAAAAGAAATTGAGAAGCCTATAAAAGAGATTCCCACAGCCACAGGCATGTATACATTTTACATACAATTCCCTATGTGCACATAGAGTAGACATGTTTAAAATTTGGTTCTATGTAAAGGTTGAAGTCTCCAGATAAAATAAATCCAGAGGAAACAAGAGCTATGTTTCAAAAGTATTGACAAGAACATACTGAGATTTGTTCTCATTTTTGCAATTGAATTTGATTAAATACCTAAGATTCCTCAGTCTCTAATCCTCAAACCATTTTGGATGAAAATCATAGAAAAGGTGTGGGAAGAGTTATTAGTGTCATTTGTCACAAAATTGCAAGTACAGAAGAAACCACCCATTATCTCAATGTTCATTGTTTGTTCTTTTAATGGTTTGAAGGAGATGAGTCTTCTGTGTAGGGCTTTTAACCTAAGGGTGTAGAGTAAACCTAAAGTCAAAAATGCTCTTAGCCTGTTGATTGGGAGGATTTTTCCAGAAGACTGTGATTGTATTCTTACATCGACTTGCAGATTCTTTGGTGTGTCTTTGTGAGTACTTAGCATATGTTGAAAAAGACTAGACCTAGAAGGCTAGACTAGAAGACTAGAAGGATGAGAAACAGTGTGGTTTAGTGGAAAGAACATGGGTCTGGGAGTCAGAGGACTCGGGTTCTAATCCCAAGGGAGAGGCTGACGGCTAGGACACTGGTGAGGAGGCTGATACAATAATCAGCCATGATGTGACAAGAGTTTAGACCAGGTTGATAGCAGTTTGGGTGGAAAGGAACGGGAAGATCTGGGAAATGCTGTGTAGATTTAGCAGTAGAGCAGATGTGAGAGTTTGAGAGAGGATCCAAGGATAATGAAATGACTGTGGGTTTTGGAGACAGAGTGGATGGTCTTAATGGTAGTAGAAATTGTGATAGTAAAGGTATTTGAGTGCCCACTGGATTCAATGCACTGTACTCAGCACTTGGGAAAGTACAACAGAAGCATTAGATAGGTTTGTGGCCTTCAAGGAGCTTACATTCCAGTAGAGGACATAAAAATAATTGACTGAAAAGGGAAAGTTAGGAGGAACAGGGGGCTTCAGGGGGAAGATACGTTGTTCCATTTTAAACAGGTTAAATTTGAGGTATCAATGGTATAGACAGGTGGGGGTGTCTTGGAAGCAAGAGGAGGTAAGGTATTGTAGGCAAAATGAGAGGTCAATGCTGAAGAGGTAGGTTTGGGAGTTATGCATAAATGCATATGCATAAATGAGGTAGCTGAAGCCATGGGTAAAAGGTAAACTCCCTGAGAGAGTGAGTATAGAATAAGCAGTGAAGGGGACCCATAACAGAGCTTTGCAGGACCCCTACAGTTAGGGGGTGAGAGGCAGAAGAAGAGTCAGAATGAAACTGGAAAGAAGTGGTCAAAAAGGTAGGAGAACTAGATCAGTATCGGTGTCAGCAAAATTCAAGCTTTATAGTATTTCAAGGAGGAATGAGTAGCACCCAATATCTAGTGCTGCAGAATGGTCAAGGAGGGTGGGAAGGGGGGAGGGTGTTTGAGGAACAGAATCCTCTCTACTTTGGAATTTTTCAGTGGAGAGAAAACAGTGCAGGGAAGCTGATTTGTGTGGAGTGAGATTATTTTTAATGATTAAGGAGTGGTATTTTAGGATTTCTTTGTTCCCTTTTCAGGTCAGTTTGTACTTAGAGATCCTAGGGCTTTAGGTCCTGAATCCAAGGATATGGCCCAGCTAACCACAGTACAAATTAAGCCCTGTATCCTGTTGTGCCATTATAGAGTAATCTTGATGAACTTTTCAAGGAAACCAAGAATATTTAGTAGTTGGTAGAGACCAAGTCTGTTAATGATATCAAATGCTTGTCAGATGCTTTTGTAAGGTCTGCAAGCATCCTATAGAGGTCTTGAAATTGTTCCTTGCATTTCTCCGGGAGCTGATATACATCAAAAACCATTTGAATTGTGATCAGAAGCCATTCTGGGTTCACGAAGATAATGATGCTTCAGTAGCCAATCCAGTACATCTTTGAGTAGGATCTTGCCAGCAAAGGGAAATTAGATTTCTTGAGAGTTTCTACAGTTAACTTTATCATCTTTTTTTGTGGCTGATGGAGATGATTGTAACATCTTAAAATCTTGTGGCATTTCCTCAGTGTTCCATATGTTGAGGAAAAGCTTGTGCAGAATTCTGAGCAGTTCACCCTTTCCTCGCTTGTAGGTCTCAGTTGGAGTGAAAGCCACTCCTTCACATGTTCACTGGCTAACTACGTTTCATAAAACCTTATCCTTAATTGCCATTTTAGAATGTAAGCTCCTTGAGAGTTGGGAACATATGCTTTACTTCTAGTTTACTCTTCACTGGTGCTTTGGTGATGTGTATGAGTCCATTCTTCGGGTGCACATTCTTTAGGTGTCCATAGAATTCTTTGGTTTGGTTTCACCTTTCAGAGCTTTAGGACATTTAGCCTAGTATTTGTTGGGCAAAGTCCTAATCTTAGTCTGTTTGCCTTGATATAGGCTTCAAAAAACGTCTCTTTTGTCTGGGGCTGCCAGGTGTTGATGTTGCTTTCATTATTTTGCTGCAAGTGTTTTTTCCATCTTGGAGTCATTCTCTCTAAACTAGTTCCGGTATTGATTTCTTTATATGGCACAATGCTTGATAGTATCTCATAAAGACACCCATTGGATGATCAGAAGGGTAGAGGCAGATGGGGTTTCTAATCCTATGTGGTCCGATTTTTCTCCATGTTTCAATGCCATTGCTGGCACTTTTTTGATGAGTCTAGCAAAATCCTCTTGGAATCTTTCTCTTAATTAGTATAGATCATTGTTGGGGAATAAACATTGATGTCTATGGCATAGTATTTCTGTTTTAGAGTAGTCACTAAGCCAACTATTGCTTCTAGGCAGGTTGGACAGCTTGAACGAATTGTGGAGTTGCAAAGGTCACACCAATAAGCCTTAAGTCACCAAAATAAGGAATATCTAGCATCTCTGGATGTGGAGCTTCCCTTTGTGGAGTCCAACAAAAAAATCAAGTTGCAGCAATACAGCACAAGAGGTTTTTTAACTGCAGTATTAATACAGATCTGTCTGGGTGAGGACAGAGTCTGTTGCCAGCTCAACCTCATCACAGAAAAGTGATAGCTAGTTATGTCCATGGTGGGCAAAGGAACACATGGTGTTCCTTCACACTAACAACAGAATCCAATCAAGTATGGCTGCAGTTTTCATAACTGACGAGAGGGTGTGGCTGAAGCATGATTTAGGAAAACAATATAGATTAATGCGAGATAGAGACTGAAAACCAAATGGTTAAGAGTTGGGTTTTAACACCTTCAAGTCTTGATTTGCCCAGTACAGTGATGGTATCTCTCCCCCTCTAGACTATAAGCTCCTTGTGAGCAGAGAACAGGTGTACCAACCAATTCTGTTGTATTCTTCCAAGGGCTTAGTGCAGTGCTCTGCACACAGTAAGCACTCAATAAATACAATTGATTGAAAGGTGTCACTGTGCCTGGCTTCCTCATATGCACCAAGTGCCATTTGTTTTGGGCAGCTGCTGTTGTCAACATTAAATAGTGCCCTGGTGTATCATGATGCATTTGCTATTTTTTTCTTGAGCTTGAAAGATTCATTCAAAATCCATGAATTAAACATACGAGATGCTATGTGCTGACCACTGCCTTAAAAGCTCATGTAAAAGTAGTCAAATGATTATAAACTACTTTTCAGAATCAGCAAAGTACTATGAACTGAAATAAACTGAGGTTCTGTACCGGTCTACATCCTGGAAGACCTACATTAAACCCAAAAGCATCATTGTCAACATAGAGCTGCATGTTGTGATTGAATGGTGCCTTCTAGACAACACAAAATGCATGGACAGACAGGGAGGAAGAAAGCAAAATATAAATCATTCAGTCGTATTTATTGAGCGCTTACTGTGTGCAGGGTACTGTAAGGCATAATTTCCTTTGGGAGATTGAGGTAAAGTATGGTGCCAAAGTGACATTACACTTCAAACACAAACTAAATGCCACTTGAACAGTTTTAGCATCTTGAAGTTACTGGAGGTTCTCAGCCTAGCTGGAAAAGCTCCCAGAGTCACTTTAGGAGTGCCTGGACCCTGCTCAGCTTCCACTGGGTCCCAAAGCCCTCTAGTTATTCTGTTCTCTTTATGCAGGTTGGGGGGCATTCTGCTCAGTACACCCAAAGTCCCTGCACCCCTATTTCTTCCATAGCCCTTTGACTGAAGCCCAGGCATCTCCTCGAAGGCAAAGGAGTCACCAGGAACTAGCCAGCACCAACCCTGCCTCCACCCCTCCACCCTTCCAGGGGTTGGCTGCAGGAAGCTCACTAAGTGCCCCAACCCTTTCCCGTAGCTCCCCCAGATCCACCTGTCTCCCTGGCATCCGGAGCCCTCCTCCAGCCCTACCGCCAAAAGACAACATGATCAGAAATCTCAATCATTTTAAAAGTTTATTAATTTGGTAACTGTGAAAACAATTCTGGTCTAAACCGCCTTTCCCTAAATCTGATACTGTTACCTACAGGATCTTCTTTACTTCCCTGTAGGTATCCTGGGACTCATATTCATTCAGTCGTATTTATTGAGCTCTTATTGTGTGCAGAGTGCTGTACTCAGCACTTGGAAAATACAATTCATTTTTCTGGTCCTTCCCCTGTCTTCTCTTGGGGCATCACTGTTTCCAGGATCACCCTCTTTGAGTCATTTGGTAGCAGGGTCTCTCAGTGAACTTCCCCCTCTTTCCTCCCCCGCCCACCCCCATCCCCCACCAATCACACATTCACACCATGGGCAAGAGTGTCATTCCTCCTGAGTCCTAGCCACTGGAAGCCAAACCTCCAGGGTATTCTATCCCTCACCTGGAATCATCTCTTAACCCTCCCCCACCCCTCCATACCCTATATCTGTTCAAGGTCACAACACAAGCTTTCCCTGTGGCCTACTCTCCCGGACACCGAATTCATCACCCCTTACCTCTAAAATAGGGGGCCTTCTTCCCCAACTGCTTGCCCTCCACACACACTTCCTCCTCAATCCTTTCCGCTGATTGGTTTGGCTAAATATTTACACTTCCCTCAGGAAGAGGCACCCTGGACTGACATTCCTGGTATCCTCCTAAGTGTGGAGTCCAATGGAACTGGCCGTCAACGCATACAACTTCTCTTCAGCCATGAGAACTGGGCTTATCATAGACATCACATCCAAATTCTAGGAGCGATTTCATCAATACCCTCTGTGAGTGCCGCTGGATGCAGTGCTTAGAACAGTCCTTGGCACATAGTAAGCACTTAATGTATACCATAATTATTATTATTATTATATGGAAAGGCAGAATTGAAAATGGAATGTATCTGTTTACTCTTATATTGTACTCACCCAAGCAGGTAGTACAGTGCTCTGTGCATAGTAAGCGCTCAATAAATGACTGACAATGAAAACAATGAGGCCCTAAAACACAGGCAGTCTACCAACATCCAAGCAATGCTTGTCAAATCACACTTTCAACAGGTGAGACATGTGAAGAGAATAGATGATAGCCAGATACCCAAACAGCTGCTCTAGAATGGGTTGAAATGAAATTCCTCATTAGTATAATGCTAAGTATCCCCGCCTGTCATGCGGAAGATCGGGGTTTGATTCTCCGATGGGGAGCACTATTTGTTTTCCCCACAGCACTCGTGTATATATATGCACATATCTATAATTCTATTTATATTAATTCCTGTTTACTTGTTTTGATATGCATATATATATCTATAAATATTAATATATATCTATAATTCTACCTCTTTATATTAATGCTATTGATGCCTGTTTACTTGTTTTGATGTTTGTCTTCCCCCCCAGACTGTGAGCCTATTGTGGGCAGGGATTGTCTCTCTTTGTTGCTGAATTGTACTCTCCAAGCGCTTAGTACAGTGCTCTGCACACAGTAAGCACTCAATAAATATAATTGAATTAATGAATGAAAATACCTGTAAATGAGGACAGAAAAAAGCATTTTAAAGGCTTGTCTCATCTTATGCTGTTGAGTCATCCCTGACCCATAGCGATTCCATGGATACATCTCTCCCAGAATGCCCCACTCTCCATCTGCAATTGTTCTGGCAGTGTATCCATAGAGTATTCTTGATAAAAATACAGAAGTGCCTTCTTCCTTTGCCTTTGCCTTCTTCCACACAGTAAACTTGAGTCTCCGCCCTCGATTCTCTCCCATGCTACTGCTGCCCAGCACAGGTGAGTTTTGACTTGTAGCAAATTGCCTTCCACTTCTTAGCTACTGCCCAAGGTAGGAATGGAATGGGTAAGACTCTGCTTCCATGGCTCAGTGGAAAGAGCACGGGCTTGGGAGTCACAGGTGGTGAGTTCTCATCCCGGCTCTGCCACTATCAGCTGTGTGACTTTGGGCAAGTTACTTAACTTCTCTGTGCCTCGGTTACCTCATCTGTAAAATGGGGATTAAACTGTAAGCCCCACGTGGGACAACCTGATTACTTTATATCTCCTCTAACAATTAGGACAATGCTTAGCACATAGTAAGAGCTTAACAAATGCCATCATTATTATGATTATTAGCCGAGACTGGTGGAGTACTGGAAACTCTCCAAGTGCAATCCTGAGAGGTGGATTTTAAAGGCACCGTGATGCAAAAATGTGGTTTAGCTGTGACAACCGGGAAGCGGCAGCAGCAGAAGATAAAATAGCCTGGTGTGTGACAATTAAAACTGTGTGACTACTTTAGAGCAGAGACTTGGAGAAGACTGCACCAAGAGACACTTGAAAATGGCTCTAGGAATTTAGGGTATCATATACAAACTGCAACAAGGGATGTGAACTCATTGTGGGCAGGGATGTGTCTGTTGTTATAGTGTACTCTCCCAAGTGCTTATTACAGTGCTTTGCACACAGTAAGCACTAAATAAATATGATTGAATGAATGAATAATCTTTATATGTACAGTTGAGGAAGGGCCTGAATCACATGTTAGTTTTATCAATTATATTTGGACACTTGGATAAAATCTCACTATCAACCGAACAGTTATATATCGATTAAAAATACTCAAATTGATGTTTACTTACATTAAGGAAGTATTAAAGTCATATTGTTTTCCTACTGGCTTCTCCTAAATCATATTACTTATGGATAAAGGTGGGTATTTACAACCCTACTTAAAGCCAATTATATAGAGACACAGCATTATTGTGCTTATCCCTAGGCTAAAATTGGAGGGCTTAACAGTCCCTTTTATCTCTCATTTCCATAATTTTCATTCTGAAGGACTAATAAAGGTATTTTAATAAAAACATATTGAGCAACTCAGATAAAAGCAAAAATGCAAAATAAAAATACATTCTTGAAAATATTTAAATCAGTGAATCTCATTGGCTGGGGTCAACCCACAGAGTGAGACTTTTTCCAAAGAAAATTCTGTTTTGAGCTCAAATCTGCAAGCCCTTTGACCAACTGCAGTTTGCACCTACGGATAGGATTAATATGTTTTTGGAACTAAAGGCTGCTAGTCCCACCTCCAAACTACTCCTAGAAGCCATGACAGTAATACTTTTTCCTGACTGATTGAGAGAAGCAGTGTGGCTTAGTGGATAGAACACAGGCCTGGGAGTCAAAACGACCCAGGTTTTAATCCTGGCTCTGCCACTTGTCTACTGTGTGACTGTGGGCAAGGTACTTAACTTCTCTGTGCCTCAGTTCCCCCATGTGAGTCCAGTGTGGGACAGGGACTGTGTCCAACCTGATTATCTTGTATCTACCCCAGTGCTTAGAACAGTGCTTGGCACATAATAAGTGCTTAACAAATGCCATTACTATTATTATTAGAATTTAAGGTTCTCTCATCCCACCATTTTGGTCACACTCTCCATCCTACTGCTATCCTGGATAGCCTCAGAAAAGGCTTCTGACTCCGGGTAGGCTGGATGATGGAATAAGATAGGGAAGGCACATCTGTCAGCCCTCTTCAAACATCCCAAATTATTTGATAGACTCTTCAGCTATCCCTCACCAAACCTGCCTGCTCTACACAAATTCAACCTAGCATTTTCCAGGAGTTGGGAGTTGAACAATAACAAAATGTACCAGTGGCAAATATTCATTTCTTTATGTGGCTAATGGATCAAGAAAAGCTCAAGCTGTTCTGTAACAGGTGGTTTCTGTTGACTTTTTTCAGCCTAGCATCAGGTTTGCTCTGAATAGAAATGCTAAACGAGATTCTCTTTATTGTCTGGCTTTGTCTTTGGTAGCATGTTAATTTCTAAGAGAATACATTCACTTTTGCAAGATCCAGGGGGTTATAGGATGCGTTACTTCTCTGTAAAATAGACTTTAATTATCCAATCATCTACATTATCATACAGTGCCCATTAAGGAAAATAGGAAAATGATCTGAATTACATGCTTTCCTTTCTGGAAGGAGCATTCTAAAATAATGTGTTTTTTTGTATTACCTATGTTATACTAGTTTGAAAGCTCTGAATAGAAACAACACCCTCTTTATAAGATTTTAAAATTCATTGGTTTCCAATAACACTAACTCCCTCTCTGAAATCTTGTGACTTTTATCTTTTGGCAAATTATAAGTAACATGGTTTGTGGTAAAGGTGAACATCCATATCATTTGTATTTTTGAACTGTTTGTCCTTAGCATGGAGTGTAATCATCAATTCATGTTCACTGAATATCGATAGGGTGCTTTAATGACAGAGAAGGTATCTGCTTTCAGAGAGAACCACTTTCTAGCATTCTTCATAATCCTGACAGTGCCTTGGACAACTTAGTCAGAATACAAAATAGGAGTGATTCAGTTATAGGCATAATATGTGAACTGAGTTCATTCAAAGTTCTAACTAAATTAGTCTTTAGCAGCATAAGCTTTGTCCTTCTTATAGAAAGCCCACTGACTCAATCAATCAATGGTATTTATTGAGTGCTTACTGTGTATAGAGCACTGTTCTAAGCGCTTGGGAGAGTGCAATACAATAGAGGTGACTCCAAAAGAATAATTGTACCTCAGAGATGTACTCTTCAACTATTGGCCAGAGTGACTTGAGGTCAAAAAATACTTTTTAACCTCCACCTGCATGGTTTATCAGTGACATCAAGTGGCCCCCCAGGACAAAAAGCAGGCTACAGATAGCCAAAGTGTGATTGCTGTGAAAGAGCTATCTAGTTGACAAGTAGAAGTAACATAAATGTATGCATCATCCACCTTGGCAAGCATGGAATACGAATAGATTTCTAATATAATGCAAAGTGATGGGACTTTGTTAAACAAGCCACCTTGTAGTGTCAATTACGGTTCCCTGGCAGTGCTTCCAAATTCCAATTAATGATGCAGGGTGTTTATCAGAAACATTTTTCTTCTTTAAGGGAGCGCTACATTAATCTTTAATGGAGTCCTGACTTGATTTCTAAAAAATGAAACTCTCTTCAGTGACAAGGGCTTTAGACTTGACAGATGCACAACGCAGACTAGGAACTTGAGAATGCTACTGCGTTATACAGATAATGTCGTTGAGAAAGTATTTGCTCTATATCGTTTTGTTTCTAGTAGTACCACAGGAATATTTAGCTTCTCACAGAAATGCTTTGTTCGTGGGCTGTCCTATTAGCAAATTAATGCATTTGGGTAAATACTTACTATGTGTCAAGCACTGTACTAAGTGTTGGGGCAGAATCCCCATTTTACAGATGAGCAAACTGAGACATGGAGAAATTAAGTGACATCCAAGGTCACACAGCAGGCAACTGGCAGAGCTGGAATTAGAACCCACATCCTTTGACTTTCAAGCTCATTCCCTTTCTACTGGGTCATGCTGCTTCTCAATCACATCTGAAGCAGTTGCAGACAAGAGACAGGGAAATTTTAATAACAGCAGTCTTTAAATAGGTGTTAGGCTAAATTAACCCCTCATATAATTGCTTTGGACTAGTTTATATATACTATTAATTTATATTATATATTATATTATATATATATATAATATAAATGTGATACTGTACTATTTCCTAGTCCCTTACCCTTTTAAAATTACCATTTTAGGACTAAATAAATGAAAACCACAATAAAATAGGTCAAGTGGATGACTTCCAGTTACCTGCCTCCTTTTCAACTCCTTGTACCTTCTTGACAGTGAAGAATCCCTAAATGAGGTTTATTTACTCTGTACCCAATGAGACTGAGCCTTACATATTAATTTAACTGCTTGACCTATGCATAAGAGGGCAGTCTCTTCAGATGTTAAAAGAATTAACCTTTCAACTGAGATGGGTCCTTATTGCTGGTCATAGCTTTATGGCTCTAATTTTGATTAATTGCATATGGAGGATTTTTTTTTCTTTTTCCCCTAGATTAGCCTTGCAAATAGTCATCATTAGTGAGTAGATGGGTAGTGAAGAATGCTCATTTCATTTTTTTTCATTTCTGTGAACAGCCAACTCTAAATTATGAGCTAATTAAAGGGAGAATGGAGAAGGATAACTGAAACCCACAGGTAATCCCAAATCCTATTTTACCCAATAATTGGAACCTTTCCCCCATGAACCTTTTATCAAAGAGTGTAGCAAAGCTCACTGGCAGCAAAACTCATCTATTTTTATTTCTCCTCTCCCATCCTAAGTGGCAAATGTTAATAAGTAGTGAAATTGCCTAAAGTCGAGTCAGCAAAAGAGAGAAGGAGGAGAATAAAAGGGCCTGAATGATCTACAGACTAGACAATTAGCTCCAAATTATCAAGAGTTAACTTTACCTCCTGCAAGACAGGCTAGAAAACTCATTTTGTGGACTGGTAAATATTTTCAGACCTAGTTATAAGGCTATTTATATTAAATCTTTGATTTTACAGGTAACTTCAGGATAGCTTTGAAAGTATTTATGGAAGATTATGTGGCTGCCACATTTTCAAAACTCACACGCTTGCCACTCTGCCCATTCCTGGATGTATTTGCTATATCAAATTACCCAGGTCTTATGCTCATCCATACACATCAGTGAAACCTTTACTCAAATCATCATCACTGGGGGTATTTATTCTGAACCTACTGAAGGCAGACCATTGTACTAAGCACTTGGGAGAGTATACCAGAAGCAAACAAGCACGTGGGACAATTCAATTACCTTGTATCTACCCCAACACTTAGAACAGTGCTTGGCACATAGTAAGCACTTAATGAATATCATTATTATTATTAATAAAATTTGGGTATTGGGGAGTAAGTGGTGAAGACTTGTTGGATAAGATGGGATATTAGGTGGGTTTTGAATAGGGGGAGAGCTGTGGTTTTGGGACAAAGGAAGTTTCAGGCCAGGGGAATGGTGTGAGCAAGGGAATGGAAGTGAGAGAGTCAAGAATGAGGTATAGTCAGAAGGTTAGTTTGGGAGGAACAAAGTGGCTGAGCTGGCGAAGTAATGGGTGAAGAGTACGGTTATATAAGTTGGGGAGAGGTGGTGGCAAATCTAAGGTTTCATATGGCAGGTTGGTTCATAATCTAGACTGTAAGGTCATTGCAGCCAGGGCACGGGTCTACCAACTCTCTTGCATTGTACTCTCCCAAGCACTTAGTACAGTGTACTGCACACAGAAAGTGCTTGAAAAATGCCATTAATTGATGATTTAGTTTTCTCCAGATGTATTGTCAATCCAAATCACTGCTGACTCCACATTCCTTTGGCAGCAATGTCCAGTTTGCTGATAGGATGGATTAGTTTCTGTGTGTTCTAACATGTGTAATGTCATTAATATGACCTCAGTTGTTTTTCCATAGGCCATTGGCTGTCAGGTGTTTGTCCTTATCAGTTTTCTGTGAAAACTCCAATCAAAGGTATTGTAATCATCTTGTCTTCTGTGGCCATTCATGCTGAGCAAAGAGAACTTCTCAAAATATTTTAACTGTTAACTGTCCCTCACAATAGGTTCTTCCATATGTATTTTTCAAGGGAGAGCTGTGGACCTGTTTCCATAATTTTTGTAACTACCAGCCAGACTCAACTGAGGGTCTGAGTCCATATCTTTCCTTTTCTTAGAAGCTGGGTGCTGTTTTTCCTCCACTCTGTGAGGCTCTTCCTATTAGCTCATCAGCAAAGGCCATTATTTATTTTTTTCCCAATTACAGATTCCTTTCATCCTTATTCCCTACACACTAGTTTTCAGTAATCTATCCAGAAGGATTGTAGTTAGAATTTTCCAGCTGTAGAAAGCAGAGGGATTCCCTGATAGTTTTCACAGTCCACTGTGTGATTTTCTTTCTGAAGATGGTGATTAAGCTGGAATCTTTAAAATCCTGTGGTATTTCTTCAGTGTTACAAATACAGAGAGAGAGTCTGCACTGAATTCCATACCGACTTCCATAGATGGCTGCAGGAATGCTACCAGACCTAAATGCCTTACCATTTTTCATGACTTTGACTTCAGTAGTCACTGCCTCAGAAGTCAGAGTTAAAGTCACATTCGAATTTTGCCCATTTTTTAAAATGTTTTGAAGGTACTCCTCAGTGGGGGAAGGTGTTTGCAGGAGACCATTACAAGGTTCTGCTGTCTGTGAAGAGGTAGGCCTGTCCACAGCAGTTCTGTAAAAACATGTACAACACTGTATGGCTTCTTTAAAGATGGGTAGAAGCCCTTAGTTGAGAGGCGGCTAGTTTATTCCTGCATTCCTTCAGCCTGATCACCCCACCACCAATCATGTATATTTCTTAGCTTGAACTGCACATCCTGCTGCAGGTTCCTATAGGTCTCCATTTTATTATAATCATGAGGCGCTGCAAGGTGTGACGTAGTGCTGGATTAATGCAGAGGGTGTCATGGGACTGAAACCTAGGGCCTTGGGCTGGGGCGGGGGGTTGTCCTGATCACCTCATAGTACAACCCCAGCCATGTGAGCTGCCAACGCTGTAGCCTTTGTCCCCGCCATAGGCAGAACTCAAGCACAGCCAGATAGAGGAGGCTTTTCCTTTAGTCATTCCCCAACTCACAGTGGGCACTTCCTCCCCTCCCTGTAGCTCTGTCCTGTTGTTAGGGAGAGCATCCAGAAGGTACATGGGAGCCACGTGCTAGGTGGAAAGAGGGCGGAGAGGTTTTACTCACTTGTAATACTCGGCCGGAATGTCAGGGCCCATCGGGCATGTCTGTGGACTGAGTAATCGAACACAGTAGGTTGTATCCCTAGGGAGGTTGTATAGAGAAGCAGCGTGGCTCAGTGGAAAGAGCTCGGGCTTGGGAATCAGAGATCATGGGTTTGAATCCCAGCTCTGCCACTTGTCAGCTGTGTGACTGTGGGCAAGTCACTTAACTTCTCTGTGCCTCAGTTACCTCATCTGTAAAATGGGGATTAAGACTGTGAGCCTCATGTGGGACATCCTGATTACCCTGTATCTACCCCAGCACTTAGAACAGTGCTCTGCACGTAGTAAGTACTTAACAAATACCAACATTATTATTATTATTATCATGGGGCAATGGTAATCTTCGGTTATGCTTGTACCTGAATAGCAACAGCTCACGGAAACAGGTGCTGAGTACATCTTCTGCATAGGTCTCTTCTATAAGAGCTTAGTACAGTGCTTTGCACACAGTAAGCACTCAGTAAATACGATTGAATGAAAAAATATGATTGAATGAATATTCAGAGCAACATCACTCAAGTGCTGAATTTGCATTAAGATAGGTCTCTGTCTCTGGCTTCTCCCAACTGCCCAGTGGCAGAAGCAACCAACCGATATCACTAGGTCTGCCTGTAAAGCAAAGCAAATGCCCTAATAATTGCCAATAGCAATGAAGAGAAAAAACATTTCTCTAAGAATTTGGACATCTAGAGATAGTGGATGTCTGTATGGGCAAGCAGCATGGCCTAATGGATATAGCATGGGCCTGGGATTCAGAAGGACCTGGGTTCTAATCTCTCTCTGCCACTTGTCTGCTGTGTGACCTTGGGCAAATCACTTAACTTCTCTGTGCCTCAGTTATCTCATCTCTAAAATGGGGATTAAAACTGTGAGCCCCATTCGGGACAGGGACTGTTGTTAAACCTGCTTAGCTTGTATCTACTAGTCAGCACTTAACAAATACCATCATCATTATTATTATTATTATTGTACCAAAGGGACAAGTTGATCAGCATGGAAGATTTCAGTGTCTGGGTAGATAGCAATACTGAAATATGGAAAACATAGTATTGGAAAGCTCTAGAGTAGCAGTCTACTTCTGTTCAGTAAATTTGCCAAAATAATTATAATAATGATAATTATAGTATTTATACCATACTATGTGCCAAGCACTGTTCTAAGCGCTGGAGTAGATAAAAGGTAATCAGGTTGTCCCACATGGGGCTCACATTTTTTAATCCCCATTTTACAGATGAGGTAACTGAGACACAGAGAAGTTAAGTGACTTGCCCAAGGTCACACAGCAGACAAATGGCAGAATCGGGATTAGAACCCATGTCCCCTGACACCCAAGCCCATGCTCTTTCAACTAAGCAATGCAGCCTCTCTGAAGCATCATCCTCCAATCATCAACACTAACTTCCACCTCCCTAGTAGAAAATATCATTGATAATAATTGTCATGTTTGTTAAGCAGTTAAGATGTGCCAAGCCCTGTACTAAGCTCTAGGATCGATCCAAGATAAACAGTCCCTGTCCCACAGGGAGTTCATGGTCTAAGTAGGGGGGGGAGAACAGGTAGTGAATCCCCATTTTACTGTTGAAGTAGTAAGGCACAGAGAAGTTAAGTAACTTGGCCAAGGTCACACAGAGCAGGCAAGTGGTAAAGGCAGAATTAGAACCCAGGTCCTCTGACTCCCAGGTCCATGCTCCTTCCAGTAGGCCATGCTGCTTCCCCATGCACCCAAGACCTTAACAATGTAAATCTCAATGATTTACAGCTTGTCTGATGCAAGATTTGAAAGGTGTATGGATTTTTGCAGCTTTGAGCATACTACATGTGCTAATATGCATTTGTTGCTAGCTACGCTCTTAGGCCAGGTGTCCTGTGTTCCCTATTGTGGGCTAAACACATCAATTTTCATGTCTGAAGGGCATAAGTGGGTCCAAGCCAATTTGATCTGCTCCCAGTAGTCATGGCACTCTGGTGACATCCTCAATTAGATCGACACTATTCTTGGAATGGTGAATATTCAGAATAAGCAATATTGAAGAAACTGAGAGCCCCATGGCATAATGAATGAATAGATCATGGGCCTGAGAGTCAGAAGATCATGGATTCTAATCCTCAATCCACCACTTGTCTGCTGTGTGACCTTGGGCAAGTCACTTCACTTCTCTGTGCCTCAGGTACCTCATCTGTAAAATGGGGATTGAAACTGTGAGCCCATGTGGGACAGGAACTGTGTCCAACCCTATGTGCTTGTATCCAGCCCAGAACTTAGTAAGTACAGTGCCTGGCACATAGTAAGCCCTTAACAAATACTATTATTATTATTCATCACCATTGAAGAAAAGAATTAGGTGATCAGATGCCCCTTCCACAGCACTAATTTTGGAAAGGCATCAAGTCAATTCTCCTTTGAGGGAATTTTTGGCCTTTAAAAAAGACATGAGTGTACTTTTGAAATTCATCAATAATTATGCACAGGGAATTCCCACTGGCGCTGAACTGCTGATGCATCTTTTTGTTTCAAAAATGTGTGCAATTTACTAAAAAGATTCATGGAAATGCTAAGCTTTCTGATATCTTAGGAAATGACATCACAAAAGGTATAATACTTGTTGGCAAGTTTTTCTCTCATTTTTAGAATCCTCAGCAAGTGAGTATAAATGAATAGTGATTATCACTGATGTGTTTGTTAAGAGCAGTTGAGCAAGAGTTTCTTCAATTCTTAATCACTTTTGTAACGATCAACATTTATTCAATTAGATATGCAAATCAGGTCTGAAATGCTTCACACCTGTTTCTTCCAGCTGTCTGCTAGCCTGGCTCTTGCGACATCTGCAGAGAATTGGCAGTTGACGTTCCAGCCCTTAGAATCGTGGGAAAAGGCCAGTTGTGATTACCCTACTTTTACAGTCACAGCACAACCAAGAGACCATGTTAAGTGTTACAGACAAACTTGCATAATGCAGAATATTTTTGTACTAGAATTCCATTTTTAAATGTTGAATGCTCTCTCTGAAAAATAGCCCTTTTTATCATTTTGAGCATGACATACTGCCTCCACTCCATGCCTTGGGACCCATTTGGACTCAACTCTAGCAGGGGAGGGAAGAACATGAGCAGCCATTCTTCGACCACCTCTCCCTTACACCTTGCAGCCCCGCAACCAAACCCTAAGGGTTTAGAAACTAAGCTTCTGCTCAGAAGCTGGTAGCATATGCAGCCTCTGCTGGATCACTGCCCAATTCAATCTGAAATTCTGGCCCCTTGAGCCATCTGTCCCCAACATTGCCACCACCAGGAGAGTTTGCTTTCCTTGTTCCTGTTATAGCTGGTATTTCCCAGAGTTACCCAACCATAGTAAAGTCACTTAAAACAAAACCTAAAGCACTTTTTCTGCTGCCTTTGCTTTCGAGGACACAGACTTCTGATTTTCCCCTTTACACGTGGGAAGGCATCTTCTAGAAGTAGGGATTTGTATTTATTTCAGAGTTTGAAACTTCAATTAGGCTGCCACTAAAGATGTATTTCAAGAAAAGGCAATCAGGTTTTCTTACTTGTCGGTAAATACTGACCCATTTGGATGATAGTTTCCATTATCTCCTATTTCATCTGTTTTATGCATATTTGAAGTAGATGCATTTTAAATCCTCCATGAAACAAAATGGTCCTATTGATAGGTTGTCCAGAGACTTTAATTCTTTGGTTTTTATTTTTTTTTAATAGGACACTGGTATAAATTTTATCACCTAACACCCAATTTCATTCTTGGCTTACTTCTTATTACTGGGATATTCACGTTTTACTTCTGCATGCTTCTTGTAGTGTTCAAATCACTATGGTGTTCCAAAGACATACATCAGTGTTCAGGACCTCATTTAATGTGGTGCAGCACTGGAATTACTCTCTTACTTATTTCCACTTTCTATAATGAGGATCCTGACTTAATCTCTCAATATACGTTCACGGTATTTACCATTGTACTTCAGGGATACATTAGTTACTTTGTAACCAATCTGCTACTGCTGCTTATTCTGGTCATATCTTCTTGCCCTTGTTTTTTTTACTTCCATTGCATTTCAAAGCAGATGCTTGAAGTGCAAAATGCTACTTAAGTAAACTGCACCACTGAAAAATCAGGTTTGCCTAAAAAAATGCCCACACTACCTTGAAAAGCTCCTTCCAAAGCAGAGTTGTGAATCTCTCAATAAGTTCTGCTATAAATTCTGAACTGGAGACATGTTTAATGGCGATGCAGTAGCAGTTGTAAAGGGAGTATTTACTCTAAAGGGTGCCAGGTTGTTCATTCTATTTCAGCATACTCTTCCAACCTAGTAGCCTAGCAACCAAAGAATCTGTTTATCACTCTCCATTAGTATTGTCCTTGCAAGTAGACCTTTTATGTCTGTGTATTATAAAGCATATTTTATTTTTACTTGGTGACTGCCAAAGCCAACTGGAAGAATAAGGGACTGAAAAGATACGTTCATTTACATAAATTGGTGCTAAACATTAGCAAGCATCTCTCTGAGCATCTTGTTTTAAGCCTCATCAAGCATACTGGTTGTTCTGAAGTAGTTTACCTTAGTCTCTTCTGCAGGAGCACTATACATTTTTGAATCATTTGAGATTATTTACCCTCTTTATGTGTATGAAGACATGGAGTGTGCCAAACTAAAGTAGGAATTAATCCACCAAATCTGGTTTTCTGATTCTGGAAATATCCAAAAGAAAACTGAAAACTTATCTTAATCATTAATAATAATCTTAAAATTTTATAGATGGGAATTTCTTAGGAATATTCCAATCTAAATTATGTCCCGTTGATATTCCTGAAGAATTTGATTAGTCTGGTGAGTGGCAGGAGGGTCAGGCTGGGAAAGAAGAGCAGAAAGAAAGGTTGAAAAACATAGTGAAAACCAGCCTTAAGCAATGTAATTTAGCAGTGGACTGTTGGGAAAGTATCACTGAACTTATAATAATAATGTTAGTATTTGTTAAGTGCTTACTATGTGCCAAGCACTGTTCCAAGTGCTGGGGTAGATACAAGGTTACCAGATTATCCCACGTGGGTTTTCATCCCCATTTTAGATGAGGTAACTGAGGCACCGAGAAGTTAAGTGACTTGCCCAAAGTCACACAGCTGACACGTGGTGGAGCTGGGATTAGAACCCATGACCTCTGACTCCTAAACCCATGCTCTTTCCACTGAGCCACGCTGCTTGGAGGGTAGCAGTTGGGAAAAAGAGTGTTCTTGAGGGAAAGCTTATGCAAAAATTAAGATACCAAGAGAAAATAGACATGCACATGGCAAATCCTTCAGCATAGCAATGTACTGTTCATATTCAGGCCAACAGTGGTATTTATTGAGTGCTAACCATATGCAGAGCACTGTACCAATCACTTAGGAGAATACAATATACTTGGTAGAAGTGATCCCCGCTCACAAGTAGCTTACAGTCTACTGAAAATGTGCAGACTACAGAAAATGTGGAATGAGATTTTGGTGTTACATTAATCTTTTCAGCCCCGTCTGGGTAGAATCTGGATCTCATTTTTTTGTTCAGCGTGGCTCAGTGGAAAGAGCACGGGCTTGGGAGTCAGAGGTCATGAGTTCAAATCCCACTCTGCCACTTGTCAGCTGTGTGACTGTGGGCAAGTCACAACTTCTCTGTGCCTCAGTTACCTCATCTGTAAAATGGGGATTAAGACTGTGAGCCCCACGTGGGACATCCTGATTCCCCTGTGTCTACCCCAGCGCTTAGAACAGTGCTCGGCACATAGTAAGCGCTTAACAAATACCAACATTATTATTATTATTATTGTTCATTAATCAGACTGTTTGACATATTAGCACCCTGGTTAGGTGATAAATCTGGACACTAGATGTTCTGGAATTGAAAAGAAAAAGTTGAAGATCATTGGTACGTTTTGCCCACAGGCATCCATCCTCCTTTCCAAAGCCTTTGATTTCTGACTGATTCTCAGCTGTGAAGGTTAGAAGTCAAATTCCTTAGTACAGTGTTGTGCACACAGTAAGTGCTCAATAAATACCATTGATTGATAAATGGGTGAGCTTTGCCTAACTGCAAATGGATGCCCCTTTGAAATAAACACAGGAAAATATATTGTTCTGATATTTCTGTTTGTTTACAAAGAATGAGAATTGGTGTATCAAATATGTTGGTCTCTCTTCTTAACAAAGCCCATTTAATAATTGGACTTGAGGGGAGCTTTAGGAATTTCATTTATTATCCTTTGCCAACTATGAAACAAGGAAAAAATATAGTCTTAGGGTTTAACTTTGTGAATATTTCCAGATAAAATGTCATCCTTATGACTCTGATTCATTGTGGGGGTAAGAGCTCTGCACATAGTAAGCACTCAATAAATACAATTGAATGAAATTGCCCCAATTGTAGGGAGGGAGTGAAGGGGTGAGGAAAAGATTGTGAGCTCTCCTTTGAGAAGCAGCATGGTCTCATGGAAAGAGCACAGAACTGAGAATTAGAAAACCCATTTATTGTAATGGTATTTGTTAAGCGTTTACTATGTGGCAGACACTGTACTAAGCACTGGAATAGATACAAGATAATCAGGTTGGACACAGTCTAAGATAATCAGGTGGGACCCACAGTCTTAATTCCCATTTTACAAATAAGATAATTGAGGCATAGAGAAGTTAAGTGATTTGCCCAAGGTCACACAGCTGACAAGTGACAGAGATAGGATTAAAACCCAGATCCTCTGACTCCCTGGCCTATGCTCCTTACACTAGGCCACACGACTTCTCACATTTCTATCCTGAGTCTGCTGGCTGGGTGACCTTGGGCAAGTCACTTAACTTCATGATGCCTCAATTTTCTCAGCTATAAAATAGAGATTCCATTCCTGTTCTCCCTCCCCTTTAGACTGTGAGCCTCAAGTGAAACACAGACTGTCCAATCTGATATTCAACCAAGGAGCTTATTTAATGCTTACTGCCTGTCCTAAGCGCCTAAGCAGTTGGTAGACATGATTGCTGTCCACATCTAGTAAGTTATTTTGTATCTACCCCAGTATTTTGCACAAGGGTTGGTATAGAGTAAATGCTTAACAAATATCACCATCGTTACTATTGACTCTGAGCAGGCCACGTGCAAGATGGTTCTGGCTGTGCTACTGTTTGTGGAGGGGGATGCAGAGTGGAATTTGCTCATCTGAATGGAAAGTTAAGTATATAGACCTTTAAATATCTCTATCTCTACATAGCCTGTAATACTCCCTCATTTCATTTTTGCCTATGACTTGAGTGGTCTCTCCCAAATGACTCATATTTCCAAATCCTTCTGATAAGGACACAGAGATATTCTGTTCCATCCCCAGATTGGACCCTTAATCCCAATTAGCTGTCTTGAAATGTCTTCTCCTGGTTATGGGTATACCAGGTAAGAGAGTGTGGATGGTGTTTTTTTGGGGGGGGGGGGGTTGTTTTCTTATTGGTATTTATTAAGCACTTATTGTGTGCCAGGTCCTGTTCTAAGGGCCGGGGAAGATACAAGCTAATCAGGTTGGACCCACTCCATGTCCCCTATGGGACTCACAGTCCAAGCAGCGTGGCTCAGTGGAAAGAGCACGGGCTTTGGAGTCAGGGCTCATGAGTTCGAATCCCAGCTCTGCCACTTGTCGGCTGTGTGACTGTGGGCAAGTCACTTCACTTCTCTGCGCCTCAGTTCCCTCATCTGTAAAATGGGGATTAAGACTGTGAGCCCCACATGGGACAACCTGATTCCCCTATGTCTACCCCAGCGCTTAGAACAGTGCTCGACACATAGTAAGCGCTTAACAAATACCAACATTATTATTATTAAATCCCCATTTTATAGATGAGGTAACTGAGGACCAAAGAAGTGAAGTGACTTGTCCAAGGTCACACAGCAGACAAGTGGTGGAGCTGAGAGTAGAACCCAGGTCCTCTAACTCCCAGGCCTGTGCTCTTTCCATTAGGCAGTACTGCTTTCTGAGAACATCTCCCACAGATGGACAAATAATGGTAGGGTTTGGCACAACTTTAATGGGAGAGCTTGGAAAGCTTTGACCAAGAAGTGGCCCACAACATAAGGAGATGGGAGATATCCAGGGCAGACCTGGAACACCTGCCTACTGTATATGATGTTAGAGAAAAAAGCACCCACAGGGAGTATCAGAAGGGTGGGTGGAGGAAAAAATTAAAGAGACTTTCCCAGAAGAAACAGAGGCATTATTCAGGTAGCAGTGCAGGGAAATGGAGGGTTCGATTAAAGCTCAAGGCAGGAAGCATAGGTTAAAGTACATCCGAGGGTGGGATGCAGAAGAATAGAAACCCCAAAGCACCTCTTTTCAGAGTGTCAGTTGCCAAAGGATTTTTGTATAAGCAATGACTGTATGACCATTTTGGAGCAAAAGGCCAGACCTCACAGTGGGGGGTTGTGACGGACCTTAATTTGTTGTGAGAGACCCTAAATGAGGGGATTTCAGCGGAAAGAGTGAAAGTGGCCGTGTGATCATGGGGGGCAGAAAATGATGGTTTCTTGAAGAGAATAGTATTGTAATTTAAATTTTTTTATGTAAATCATTTGGAGCTAGTTTGAAATGGTTGCTTTCTATAACCTAAAGGTAAATTTCTCTTCTTCCCCCCTTCCTCTGAGCATGGGACTCGCTTAAGTGACTGTCCCAGTACCACTGCTAGAAACTGTGTTTCACGCATCTTTTAAAATGTTCTGCACTCCCTGCTGCATGTGGGAGAGAGGGCACGGATGGTTTGCCATAATAACTGCTTCTGCATTTTGTTTTTGTCCATTTTTCTCATTTTTCCCAACCAAGGTGGGTTGTGGTGAACTCTTCCTTGATGGTGAACTAGCCACATTTTAGGACCTCATTGTTGTAATCCTGAACTGCCATTTAATGTTGCTTATGATTCATAGCAGCATAGGTGAAACTGCTGAGAAAGTTGGTTGTGCCCTCTGTGGTGAGTCACAGAGAAGGTTGGATGTTACCTGAGCTCTATAAACCTTCAGATTTGCATTAAGCTTAATAATCTCTTGTTGCCAAACTGGGTGTCGATCTGCCAGAAATCATAGTGGTATGGCTTCCTGCTCTTGCAGCACAGCAGATCCAGGTTGCTGTTTCTGTACTTTAGCCTGCAGCTACATTTGTGATTCGGGTAGTACAAGGGTAACTTTATTCTTCAGTGGTCTGCCCAAAATAATTCCAGAAATATCTTGATAGCAGTAGTGAATATCATTTATTAATCTATCGTGAAAATAATGCTACTCTCCAAAAATGTATTATTCCATATAGATATAATGATTGAAAGAACATGGACCTGGGTTCTAATCCCTGTTCTGCCACTTGCCTGCATTCATTCATTCATTCAATCGTATTTATTGAGCACTTACTGTCTGCAGACCACTGTACTAAGAGCTTGGAAAGTGCAATTCAGCAACCAATAGAAACAATCCCTACCCTACAACGGGCTCACGATTGAATGAATGAATGAATCTAGAAATCCACTGTGAGCAGCACACTTTGTCAGGAAGGAGGAGGACCTGACTGATTTGTATCTATCCCAGCTCTTAGAACAGAGGTTGACAAAGGGTAAGTGCTAAACAAATACCATAAAAAACGGGGGCCTGTAATTGCTCTGTTGGGTAACTTGTCCTAGGTATAGGGCTTTGAATTTCTTCTTGTTATATGGCTTATCTTTTTTTTTCTATTACAAACTCTTAAAACTACTTAGAGTAATGTTATTGTTGTGATGTTGTGCATTGAATTAGCAAAGATTAAAAATAATAATTTGATGTTTAACATTCCAGTATATCACACATAAGGGAATGTAGTAATTTCCCGATGGTTCTGGAACAGAGCCTAATTAATAACAAAAAAGCCTAAAGGAAACTGCATCCCACAGTATAGTTATTCATAATACAGAGAGTGTTCAAGAAACATAACTCCAGTATATCCAGGGGTATGTGCCTGTATGGTTTTCCAAGACTTCCTGGAGTGGATTTGGAAGTAGAGAATTGTGGGGGACATTTTCTGCACTGTATTTAAAATAAAATTTAGAACGCTTCACCTAGAAGTCTTAAAAATGGGTTTGAAAAGAAATTCTGTTGCCCTAGTGGCAGATAAAAAGCACTTAGGGTCATGAGATCTTTATCATTCCTCAAATGCTAAAATAAATGTCTCTTCTCCAAAACATAACGAAGCTTTAGGGCTTTAAAAGGAAAGCTCACTATCACTCTTTATGAACTATGAAATGTTGAGGTCTTTACAGCAATTTGTTTCAAGAGGTATCACAGCCATCTCACTTGCCACTGATAAGGGCAGGCCCTCCTTTCCTTAGGTCAGTACCAGTTGGATTCAGGCAGTGACAAGGACACCGGGTCAGATGGGAGGAAGGAAGCACAGCAGATAGGAGCAGAGGCAAGTTTCTTGTCTGAACCTTTGCTTCCACTCCCACCCCCTTCACCACCTCTAATATTCTTGATTTCCCAGTGCTGGGTTCTAACTTGCCCGGTTTCTGCCATGACATCTTAAGACAAGGCAGCCATTGCCTCCTATAAGAATAATTATTGTGATATTTGTTAAGCACTTACTATGTGCCAGGCACTGTGCAACTAATATGAAATGGAATCTTGATCACTCCACACCCTCCACACCCCATTTACTGTATTTGAAAAGTTAGCTGTAACGAAAATTGATATATTAGCAATGAGAAGGCAAAAATCAAGCAGGAACAGAAGTAGTTTTCAAGCTACTCTCTGAGAACCTGTCGACCTCAGTGCTTCAAATAGTATCTCTGCCTAGATAGACCAGGATGTATCAATCAATCATATTAATTATTGTACCAAGGACTTGGGAGAGTACAATATAATAGAGTTGGTAGACACATTATCTGCCTACAGAGAGCTTACAGTCTAGAGGACTGTAATTTTTCTACAGCAAACTCTCCAGTCTCCAAAATGTTCAAGACTGAATATATTGCATTTACTCAAATCATGATCAGTATCAATGACTTTTATTGAGAAAAAGCAGGAAACATCTGAGTCTCAGGAGATGCCCTCTGGATTGGGTAATGGGAAGAGCATCTGTCTGGAAGCCAGAGGGCCGGAGTTGGTGTCCAATCTCTGCCACTGGCCTGCTGTGTGAACTTGGGGAAATCACCTAATCTTTCTGTACTTCATTTTCCTCATATGTAAAGTGGAGATAATTCCTTCCTTTGGGAATAAAAGTGCTATAAACAACTATTCAAGGCAGATGGGACCCAGACAACCTGCTGGGTAGCCAGAAGGTATTTGGGTCTCCTAACTCACCCTAAGGAAGAAATTATGCCAGGCTTCTAATTATCATAAAACTGTGGATAACAAATTTTATGTGATCAATATATGATTATTCTTATGGAAGAGTTTGCATGCCTCTTAAAATCTTCAAAACCTGTCCTTCAAATTGTTGAAATCCAATTTTACCTTCTCCCCAAGTAGTTTCATAGTTATTTTACATTAATCATTTACCATATTTTATACTTTGTGTCAATCAACTGTTTATTCACTCATTATTTGGACATTCCTCCCATTCTGTGTTTGTGTCCTCCAGATAAATATTTAAAAATTTTATAGAAACTTTTGATGCATAAAATAAGCCCAGACCTTCCCTCACTGCAAACTCTTTCAGGATTTTACAGTGGATTATAGCTTGCCAAGAGCATCCGCTGTATGGGCTTGGTATTTATGTACGTAGCATCCAGGGAGACTGGAGTCTTGCAACAAGGAAAGATGCAAATGGGCCTAGAGCTAGATGTCCAATTTAAAAATGTTAATGTTGGCTTTCGGCTATCGTTGTTTTTACACATTCAGTTGGCTTTGGACCAGTTTTTCAGCCAGGAAATCAGGTTGGTTAATCACAACGCTGAACGTTTTCTAGAGAGATCCATGAAATCAAGTCACCAATTTTACTAGGTCACTTTGGAAAGCATTGTTTGGCAGACTTTTTCCATGGGTCTACAGGAGTTTTTCAGAGGAAAAATTTTAGGTGGAATCTGCAAGGGGCAAAACTGATATCATTTGTGGGGATTGCCTTGCATAGGCAAATGGAGCATTTTCAGAATCTTATTGCTTTCTGAGAGCCTGTCCCAGAAATCTCGATGTTAGCATGACCATCAGATTAACAGACTGCATCTAACTGTGGTTAATTTCCTTGCCTAGCCTTTAGTTTTATACTCTATGTTTGGTGCTGTAGCCATTAGCCTTTAGTTCATTTTCTTCCTCTTCTTTTGTCCTCTCGTTGTAGATGAGTCCGTGGCTCAGTGGAAAGAGCACGGGCTTTGGAGTCAGAGGTCATGGGTTCAAATCCCGGCTCGGCCACTTGTCAGCTGTGTGACTTTGGGCGAGTCACTTAACTTCTCGGTGCCTCAGTTACCTCATCTGTAAAATGGGGATTAAGACTGTGAGCCCCCCGTGGGACAACCCGATTCCCCCGTGTCTACCCCAGCGCTTAGAACAGTGCTCGGCACATAGTAAGCGCTTAAAAAATACCAACATTATTATTATTATTATGAGTCTATGAGATGATTAAATATGAAGATTTGAGATTGCAGGGAAGTAAACCTCCACAAGGAAGAGAGGTTTTCTAAAATGCAAAAGAGAAATTAGCCCACTTTTCTAATTCAGAAGGACCCTGATTTCCAGTACACCTGATATGTTTAATATCTTTCAGTGCTTCAAATTGAACATCTTAGCTCTTAACATTATATTCAAATTGATCTTTGGATAAAGAGTCTCTGTAGGACAAAATAATTGAATTCTAAATGTAGAAAGAATAGAACAGACACTTTTCAAGTTTTTGGCCATATCAATTTTCTTCTCTGAAGAGGCGTCTAGAGGAAACAGGCAGGAAATGTTCATTTTAACTCATCAGTAACTGCACCAGAAGCCAGGGGATGGGGAAGGATACCAGCTCCGGCAGGATGGTCTGGGTAAGGAAACGGGATCTGGAGTTCCCCAGCCTCTTTCCCCATCCCCTGTTTCTCCTGCTGCATGAGAACCTATAGGGAACTGAGAGCTAGAGGTTGAGGGCAGAGGCTGTCACTGTTAGTCATCACCTCAGCTGAGGCCATTATGGTGACTTTCAACTGGCAATGGAGCAACCAGGTGGAGCTTGCCAACTGGCAGATTGGCACCCTTCCTGGTCATGCAAGTAAATTACACTGTCATACTTCAATTTGAATAAATTAATGGATGAGAGATTCATAATGGGTTAGTAAGTGAGACAGGGATGTTAGATAATACATTCAGAACCATGAGAACAGATGCCAAGGAGGGCAATAATGACAGTTGTCCAAGCATCCTTGGTGGTGTTGTCAGTCAAAACCCTGGGCTTGAATGGATCATTGACTTGAGCCAGAGTGATAATAGTAATGATAATAACAATATTTATTAAACACTTACTATGTGACAAGCACTGTACTGAACATCTGGGTAGCTACAAGATAATCAGGTCCCAAATGGGGCTCACAAGTCTAAGTTTGAGAACAAGTATTGAATCCCCATTTTGTAGATAAGATAACTGAGGCACAGGGAAGTTAAGTGACTTGCCCAAGGTCACACAGCAGACGAGTGGCAGAGCTGGGATCAAAACCAAAGTCCTCTGACCCTCAGCTCAGTGCGCTTCTTACACCTTTGCTCTTGTTTGCACAATTAACAAACATGGGGAATTGACCTTATTTTTCAAGGAGCACTGTTTGGCCCCATGCAGTCTTGACAATGATAATCAATCATATTTATTGAGTACTTACTATTTACAGAGCACCATATGACAAGTATGATTATTGCTTGTGTGCTTTTACCACCAGCTTTGAGCCAGTGCTTACATTCATCCAGTACTTAGTATAAAATTATAAAGATAGAGCAATAATTATAAAGACAGGACCGAGCTTCACTAAAGCCCTTTCAGCTACCAGTAATTTGACTAATAAAAGTGACCTCAATATGGTATTTCCTCCTCAGAATGACTTTATATGATGAGCATTTAATTTCAGCATTGTGGCCAATATTTAACAAGAAGTCCCATTTTGGTAGCTTTTCTGACAGCTTAGCCCTTGAAAGTGGAGTTCAAAAAAAAAAAAAAAACAAAACCAACTTAACCAAACAACTTATTGAACATGACCAAGATTTTACTGGTTCTGTTTATTGAAGTTTCAAGGATATGGAGTTGTCAGACCTTGCTTCAGAGTATGTGCCTGATCTAGGGACACATTCTGTATTAAAGGAAAGAGCAAGATCCCAAATAACATTTCCTTCCACATCCCCTTTTTTATACACGTACTTACTTTTGAAGTCATTGTTTGATTAACCCCTCCTCTCATTGGCTTAGGCCATTCTGCCCCACTTTAAGCTCCAGGAAATAGGGTCATCCAAAGGCTTCCACTGTGCCTATAGGAAATGAATTCATCTTGGTCAAAAACAAATCTGATCAGATCCATTCCATACCTGTCTTAATGACCTGCAGCCCCACCTAATCCAGACACACAATCAAACTAGTGTGGGATTTGGAATTAGACCAATCTAACAGAGGTTGGAGTTTCAGAGACTGGTTTGGAAATTCACTAAACATAGAGCTGTTTTTCCAGGATGTCAGCAGTGGGATTGTCCAGTCCCTAATTCCTCAGGATTTCCCATTATCCCCACTCCCAACACTGTTCTCTGGAGTTGGCTGGGAAAGACTCATTCCTCCTCCTTCCCTCAGTTAATAATAATAATGTTGGTATTTGTTAAGCGCTTACTATGTGCAGAGCACTGTTCTAAGCGCTGGGGTAGACACAAGGGAATCAGGTTGTCCCATGTGGGGCTCACAGTCTTAATCCCCATTTTACAGATGAGGTAACTGAGGCACAGAGAAGTTAAGTGACTTGCCCACAGTCACATAGCTGACGAGTGGCAGAGCTGGGATTCGAACTCAATTGTCCTTCTGGGATGTTCCCTAATTTTCCCCTTCCCTCTCCCTCTGAGTTATGCTTGCAATCCCTGGAAATCACTGGTTGGGTTCCCTCTTCTTAAAACCTCCTGGCCCTTGTTCCTTTGCCATGCTTGCTCTGGGGACACCCCAAAACATACTCTAGATACTTCCCATCTCCCCCACTCTCAGAGCAAAAATTCCCATTGATTCAGGGGAAAAAATTTGGAAATGTGTGACACATCATCCGGATTTTAAGCAGGAACAGAGAGAAAAAAGTAAATGGCTTCAGGCCTTCTGTATGAAAATCAAAATAAATGACCTTACTTAGCATCACAGCTGTTGCTGCTTTACTGTGGCTGACAAGTTCCCCAAAAGGGGAAAAATCTATTACTTCAACTGTATTTCCCCTCTGTTAAGCAGTTACACCCTGAACAAGAAAGTACCAAGAAGGGAATTCCCATTGCCTCCAGATGTCCCCCCTCCAGATGTTCCCAGGGAGAAGCACTCCTCTAGGTCTCCCCTCCTTTTAAGTCTCATGTATGCTCAAGAGACTCTTTCGTTTAAGGCAAGATATCCACAGGCACTGGACTTTCTCTACCAACCAGTGGGGCCCAGGTTGAGGAATAGTGCTATCCCAGGTAGAATGGATGAATTTCTCCTTTGTGAATAAGAATAGTACTTTTCTATGGTACTTTGACACTTATTTTGTCCTCATATCATCCCTATGAAGTAGGAAGAGTCAGGTATTATTATCTCCATTTTAATCAATCGATCAACTTTATATATTAAGCACTTACTGTTGTGCAGAGTACTGTACTAAATTCTTTAGAGACTATAACAGAGTTGGTAGGCATGTTCCCTGTCTGCTATGAGTTTATAGTTTAGGAAACAAATGCTCAGAAAGGTTAAGTGACTTGCCCAAGGGCATACAGCAGTTCAGTGACAGAAAAGGCAGGCAGGGCTCCAGACTCCCAGACCTGAACTGTCTCCACAAGACCATATAGTGAAGAAGCAGTTGAGAAGCAGCATGGCCTCATGGAAAGAGCATGGGAATGGAAGTCAAAATACCTGGCTTTTAATCCCAGCTCTGCTACTAGTTTGCTGTGGGACCTTGAGCAAATCACTTTCTTTGCCTCAGTTTCCTTGCCTGAAAAATAGGGATTATTATTGTTATTATAGAGCATGGGCCTGAAGTCAAAAGGATCTTGGTCTGATCCCAACTCTATCCTTTGTCTGCTGGGTCACCTTAGGCAAGTCACTTAACTTCTTTGTGCTTCAGTTCCCTCATCTGTAAAATGGGGATTAATTCTGTGAGCCCCATGTGGGACATGGACTGTGTCCAACCTCATTAGCTTGTATCTACCCCAGCAAATAGTACAGTGTCTGGCACAAAGTAAGCGCTCAACAAATACCATAAAAAAATTACTCTCTCTCTTAGACTGTGAGTCCCATGTGGGACAAGGACTGTCTCATCTGATTTTCCTCTGTCTACCCCAGGGCTTGGCACACCATTTATTATAATGTAAAGTCTTAATGTCCCAAGCTGAGTGGCAGAGGGAATGCTGAATAGTTGGTACTGGATTTGAGAAAACCAGGTATGATATTGGCCTGAGCCAGAGGACCTAGCACAAGGGGGCAGAATGAGATGGCAGAAGGGTAGAAGGGCAGACTATTTGATAAACCCTACATGAATTTTTTGGACTGCTTGCTTAAGAAACCAAGTCATGTCTGCTATATCATATAACACAGATGATTTTCTCCAGGCTGTAGTGATATCATCCCATTGCCTTAAGATATTTTCTGCTATGTTTTAGCTCCATTCAACAAGGTGGGGCTTACAACTACCTGAAAAACCATACATTTGGTGTGAGATTCATTCATTCATTCAATAGTATTTATTGAGCGCTTACTATGTGCAGAGCACTGTACTAAGCGCTTGGAATGTACAAGTCGGCAACAGATAGAGACAGTCCCTGCCCTTTGACAGGCTTACAGTCTAATCGGGGGAGACAGGCAGACAAGAACAATGGCAATAAATAGAGTTAATGCTACAGTCCTTGAACACCCATTTTTTCAGGCAATTGAAGCCTGCTGTCGCACATTTGAGGAGGAGATGTGGAATAATTATCAATGTTAGCATTCGGTGAGTTTCTTCCCTACACATAGGAATGTTTTCATATTCTCTAGTGTCTCATCATGAATCTGAATTGCCAGCATTGGAGTATGTTAAAGAACAACTCTGCATGTTAATTATGGCTGTGAAACACCAATCCCATTTTTTCACAGGCTTTGGTGGAAATATTAGTAGTTCCTTGGAGATCTGCTTCTCAGCTCACACTTCAATATCATCAGTGTATTGACATTCAATGACTGAGATTGGGAAAGTCCTAGTTTTAGCTCACAGTTGACTATGATTGAAAATGTTTCCATCCACTCAGTAACATAGTTCTAGTTTAAGTAGAAACTTATTGAAAGTCAAAAGTAGAAACCCAGAAAGTAGTGTCTGAATAGTTTTGAGAAGCAGTATGGCCTAGTGGACAGCATGACCTAGTGGAAAGAGCCCAGGCCTGGAAGTCAGAGATGAGTTAGTTCACCATTGCAAGCCCCCCTGTGTGAGAAAACTAGGGACCGACCCTAGGGCGTGGTGGTGTCCATTCAGTATGTCAACTATCATTTGGGATTTTCCCCAAACCATTCCAAATTCCAAGCAAATGGATGGCACAGATGAGTGAGATATCAGATATCTCTGAAAAAGAAACTCTCCAGGGTTATCACCACACTCTCCCATGGAAACTTTATTTTCTGGCACCACCAGATTCCAAGTTGAGTAGAAGGTTACAGTCTCTGGAGAAATCCCCTAGAGTTAGAACAATCATCATCCTTCCCATGAGATTACCCATGGGGATTGCTTGATTTTCTGGGCAGGAAATGATACATCCAGGGAAAGTCAGTGTAGAGGTTAAACCTGGCCATACAAGATATGGCCCAGCTTTACCTAGAGATAGATGAGACAACAAAACAGCCATGTAGGTCAGTCTCCAAAATCACCTATAGCAGGACAGAAGGTTGAAGGTTGAGACTGAGCCCTCCCTTTCCCTCTGCTCCTCCTCCCCTCCTCATTGCCCCTACTCCCTCCCTCTGCTCTACCCTCTTCCCCTCCCCACAGCACTAGTATATATTTGTACATATCTATCACTCTATTTATTTTATTAATGATATGCATTTATCTATAGTTCTATTTATCTATCTTGATGGTAGTGATGCCTGTCTACTTGTTTTGTTTTGTTGTCTGTCTCCCCCTTCTAGACTGGGAGCCTGTTGTTGGGTAGGGATTGTCTCTATCTGTTGCCGAAGTGTACTTCCCAAGCACTTAGTATAGTGCTCTGCACACAGTAAGCACTCAATAAATATGATTGAATGAATGAATGAGAAGGTTGAGAAAAATCCATAGAAAGAAAGGTAAGAAATAGGTGAAAGATTTCAGTCAGGTCTAGGCTCATTTTCAGCCAGTTTAGGCATTCAACCAAAGGAAATGCAACAGCCGGATGGGGGCAGGAAGTTGGCTGCATTTCATGTTTCTCTTCTGTATCTGCTGCAGTTTGAAGCTATTTAATAACAGAGTCAAAATGACTAATACTGGTGTCCCCTCTAGCCTAACGTATGTTACATAGAATATCATTTGTCCATGATATTCATTTTTGAATTCAACAAAGAGGTGCACTGATGTGTTATGCCATCCAGACCACCCTGTCTTTTATTTCTAATGGTATTTAAGCACTTACTATGTGCCAGACATTGTACTAAGCGCTGGGGTATATATAAGCCAATCAGATTGGACACAGTCCTTATCCCATATGGGGCTCCCAGTCTTAATCCCCATTTTACAGATGAAGTAATTGAGGCCCAGAAAAATGAAGCGGCTTGCCCAAGGTCACACAGCAGACAAGTGGCAAAGCCAGAATTAGAACCCACGTTCTTCTGACTCCCAGGTCTATGCTCTTTCCACTAGGCCATGCTGTTTCTCATGCCTTGTTGTTTTGGTGATGGTTACAGCTGAGGAAATGAGAAGCACCTGCTATGCCCAGTACTGCCATAATAGACAGGACGGGACAGGATGATGTCAGAAGAAATGGCTGGGTGCACATGTGTGGCGTTGGTCAAGCCGCACATACCACAGCATGAGTTTTCCTGAATGTGGAGTTGATCAAGAATGGAACCCCTATATGATAGGAGAACTATGTGTCACTAACAGATGCAGGAACGTTACTGCTACCACTCCCAAAAAAGGGGAGTGAGCTGGGGTCCCTGTTTTCTCCCACTCCTTCCCAGGAGGTCTCAACACATGGCTGCCAGTCCAGTTACTGAGTATGGGTCACCCACACATCTGGGATTTTAAAACATCTGTCCATTGCGTGATCCTGCCCCCCCCTTAGTTGATGCAATAGTATTATAATTGGTATTTGTTAAGCGCTTACTATGTTCCAGCCACTGTACTAAGTGCTGGGATAGATACAAGGGTTGGACTCACAGACTTAATCCTCATTTTCCAGATGAGGTAACTGAGGCACAGAGAAATGAAGTGACTTGCCCAACGTCACACAGCAGACAGGTGGCGGAGGTGGGATTAGAACGCAGCTCCTTCTGACTCCCAGGCCCGTTCTCTATCCACTAGGCCACTCTGTTTCTAGGCAGATTGCCAAGCAAAGCTTGCAGGCAAAACCTGTCTGCTGAGGTAATAACTACTAGATGGGCCATCGGATCAGCCAACAGGTGAAGATTCCTTTGATCCTATATCAATTTTGTTTTCATGCATGTAGTGTGAGACTTCAGAGGGTTCTCCATCTTTCCATAGGGATTTCTCCTTTAGCGCTTGATATCTTCAATGCATTTGATTTCAGCCATTGTAATGCAGTCTCTGACTTTAATAATCTGCCAGAGGACAGATGCATAATTTTGCAGATGTTATGCATAATTATAATTACCTGGTTCACCATGGTTTCTACTATTTCTATTCAATTAACTTTCCAGCTATATTTAAGGAATAGTAATACAGCACTTCTTTAAATTATACTGGTTGAGTGACAAGAGAAGGATAGGCAAAATTAATTTTACCACCTTTTGTACATGAGGTCATCTCGTAAGAAAATGTTTTATTGTATTCAATAGCTCCAGGTCCACAAAGCAACTAATTTCTTAGCTATTTTTCCTTTATGCTAAATGAAATTGGAATTAAGTACAGACAAAATAAGATCTCTAATGGGACTAGAATTGTTTTACCTTCTAATGTAGCCAGTGTACTGAAAATAGCAAAAGTGGAGCAGAGAAAAAGCAAAGCGCAGAAACTGAACGTGCTTTTTAATAGTTTAAAATATATCAATAAATCAATTTGTTTTTGATATAAAATCCTCAATGCATGGCCTAATTATCAGCGAAGCAGTATAACACAGGCTTTTGCAACAATCTTTAGGTGTGCCCTAATTCTTTTCATCTGTGACGAGATTAAGGATATTTACTGGTCCATGCAGTTGCATTGTGTGAGTTAAAAATACACCTGGGTTTCCACAGAGCCCTGCTGATGCCGATGCATCCAGTTGAGCATAGACAAACAGGCTCTGACGTATTCACGAATTTTCAGTCTACTTCACCCCAAGGTGATGTCATTTTCAATGATTGTTCAGATCCCGAAATAAAGATGTTGTTGGCCATCAATAGGTAAGAATCAAAATGCCAGTGTTAGGTACTGGATCCACTAGGAAATCCTACAGCAGGGACTTCGTCTGAGATTGGGTCTCTGACTTTCTTACATACTCAGGTTGCCTGTCAACTTGCTTATTTGGCTACCATCCTTCAGGGAACAGGGAAGCTATCATTCATTTGTTCATTCATTCAATAGTATTTATTGAGCACTTACTATGTGCAGAGCACTATACTAAGCGCTTGGAATGTACAATTCGGCAACAGATAGAGACAATCCCTGCCCAATGACAGGCTCACAGTCTAACTGGGGGAGACAGACGGACAAAAACAAGACAACACAATCATGATAAATAGAATCAAGGGGATGTACACCTCATTAACAAAATAAATAGAATAATAAAAATACTCCGACTCTAACTTAAACAGAATCCTACAGGCATACCCGCAAGGGACATTAGAACCATTCCAAGACAACTGGATTCTGGTTCCAAGTGTTGGTTTTAACTATTCAATCCTTTTTAAATATAGCCCAGCCTGGAATTAATAGCAGCATCTAGCATTTATGAAGCACTTCAGTGGTCATGGCACTGTCTTGCATTGAACAAAAGGAAGTTGAACAGACCCCGTTTCTAACCTCTAGGTCTTGTCTTGTCTTATGCTATTGAGTCATCTCCAACCCATAGCGGCACCCCACTCTCCATCTGCAAATGTTCTAGTTGTCGATCCATATCTTGGTAAAAATATGGAAGTGGTTTACTATCGCCTTCTTCCTCTCAGTAAACTTTAGTCTCCACCCTTGACTCTCTCCCATGCTGCTTCTGTCCAGCACAGGTGAGTTTTGACATGTAGCAGATTGCCTTCCACTCACTAGCCACTACCCAAGCTTGGAATGGAATGGGTATGCCTCTGCTTGACTCTCCCTCATGTAGCCGAGACTGGTACAGTACTGGAAACTCTCCAGGTGCCACCCTGAGAGAGGGTGACCTCTAGGTATTCCAATCTAAATGCCTTTATGAGATTTTTGATCAAGTGACCAGCTAAGCTTTGACACAGCTGGGATGCATGTGCTCCTCTGTGATGGGAAGGTGATCCTATGGACTCCATTGATGATGTTGATGAAGAAAACCCAATTGTTCAGGAAAAGGAGTTATTGAACAAATAGAAAGTTGGTTAATGGGAGAAGTTCAGGGTTCAGGTGTCACTTGGGCCAAATTTTTCAATTGAATGAATCATATTGATCAATCAGTGTTTATTGAGTCCTTACTGTGTGCAGAATACTATACTAAGCATTTGGAAGAGTACAATACAGTTGTAGACCTGGTCCCTGCCCTCAAGGAGTTTACAGTCTACCAGGGGAGTCAGGTAGAAACCAAAACAAAATTATGTAGGAAAAGCAACCAAATATAAAGATATGTACAAAAGTGCTTTGGAGGTGGGGTGAGTTCCTAGATGCTTAGTGGATCCTTTGATTAATTGGGTAAGGACTCCAGCACATCGGTGATACAGTAAGGAGGGATATATAATGCGGAGATGAGAGATTAGTCAGAAAAGACTTCCTGGAAAAGATGTGATTTTAGTAGGGCTTTGAAGATAGGGGGAGGGAGTTCCAGGCAAAAGTTCAACAATGAGAGTGAGGCACAGCGAGTAGGTGGGCATTAGAGAAGCAAAGTATCCAGGCTGGGTTGTAGTGGGAGAGGGGCAAGAATAAGAAGTGGGGAGAGAGCTGATAGACTGCCTTAAAGCTGATGGTCAAGAGGTTCTGCTCGATGCAGAGAGGAATGGGCAGCCACTGGATGTTTTGGAAGAGCAGGGAAACACACACAAAACTGTGTTTTAGAAAAATGATCAAAGCAGCTGAGTAAAGTTTGGAGTGGATAGGGTTAGAATTGGAGGCTGATGGGATATCGAGAAGGGATATGACAAGTCCCACGAGTAACAGATTGGCCGACAAGAAGTAGTGATGCATAGTGGATAAAGCACGGGCCTGGGAATCAGAAGGACCTAGGTTCTAATCCTGGCTCCACCACTTGTCTGCTGTGTGACCTTGGGCAAGTCACTTAACTTCTCTGTGCTTCAGTGACCTCATCTGTAAAATGGGAATTAAGACTGTGAGTCCCATATAGGGCAAGGACTGTACCCAACCTGATTAGCTTGTATCTGTCCCAGCACTTAGTACAGTGCCTGGCACATATTAAGCACTTAACGATTACCATTTAAAAGTTTAAAATAGATAACCCTATTATTAATTATTAAGTCCTTGGACCAGCATGGTGGGAATTTGGATGAAAAGGAAGGGGCAGATTCTGGAGATGAAGAAACTGATCCAACAGGATTTGGTGACTGAGTTCCTTGGTCACAAGAGAGATGAGTCAAGGATAATGCTGAATTTGTGGTCTTATGATACAGGGAGGATGGTGGTGTTATCACCAGCGATGGAAGAGTTGAGGGGAGGAGAGGATTTAGGAGGGAAGATTGATGCAGTTTTGGACATATAACTAATAATTTTCAACCTTAATCTTCTATTTAGCAAACACAAACATGCTTTGGCAGTAGTAGTGATAATAACAATAATAGTAACAATAACAATAATAATTACTGTGGTACTTGTTCATTCATTCATTCAATAGTATTTATTAAGCGCTTACTATGTGCAGAGCACTGTACTAAGCGCTTGGGATGAACAAGTCGGCAACAGATAGAGACGGTCCCTGCCGTTTGACGGGCTTACAGTCTAATCGGGGGAGACGGACAGACAAGAACAATGACACTAAACAGCGTCAAGGGGAAGAACATCTCGTAAAAACAATGGCAACTAAATAGAATCAAGGCGATGTACAATTCATTAACAAAATAAATAGGGTAACGAAAATATATACAGTTGAGCGGACAAGTACAGTGCTGTGGGGATGGGAAGGGAGAGGTGGAGGAGCAGAGGGAAAAGGGGAAAATGAGGCTTTAGCTGCGGAGAGGTAAAGGGGGGATGGCAGAGGGAGTAGAGGGGGACGAGGAGCTCAGTCTGGGAACGCCTCTTGGAGGAGGTGATTTTTAAGTAGGGTTTTGAAGAGGGAAAGAGAATCGGTTTGGCGGAGGTGAGGAGGGAGGGCGTTCCAGGACCGCGGGAGGACGTGACCCAGGGGTCGACGGCGGGATAGGCGAGACCGAGGGACGGTGAGGAGGTGGGCGGCAGAGGAGCGGAGCGTGCGGGGTGGGCGGTAGAGAGAAGGGAGGAGAGGTAGGAAGGGGCAAGGTGATGGAGAGCCTTGAAGCCTAGAGTGAGGAGTTTTTGTTTGGAGCGAAGGTCGATAGGCAACCACTGGAGTTGTTTAAGAAGGGGAGTGACATGCCCAGATCGTTTCTGCAGGAAGATGAGCCGGGCAGCAGAGTGAAGAATAGACCGGAGCGGGGCGAGAGAGGAGGAAGGGAGGTCAGAGAGAAGGCTGACACAGTAGTCTAGCCGGGATATAACAAGAGCCCGTAATAGTAAGGTAGCCGTTTGGGTGGAGAGGAAAGGGCGGATCTTGGCGATATTGTAGAGGTGAAACCGGCAGGTCTTGGTAACGGATAGGATGTGTGGGGTGAACGAGAGGGACGAGTCAAGGATGACACCGAGATTGCGGGCCTGAGAGACGGGAAGGATGGTCGTGCCATCCACGGTGATAGAGAAGTCTGGGAGAGGACCGGGTTTGGGAGGGAAGATGAGGAGCTCAGTCTTGCTCATGTTGAGTTTTAGGTGGCGGGCCGACATCCAGGTGGAGACGTCCCGGAGGCAGGAGGAGATGCGAGCCTGAAGGGAGGGGGAGAGGACGGGGCGGAGATGTAGATCTGCGTGTCATCTGCGTAGAGATGGTAGTCAAAGCTGTGAGAGCGGATGAGTTCACCGAGGGAGTGAGTGTAAATGGAGAACAGAAGAGGGCCAAGAACTGACCCTTGAGGAACTCCAACAGTTAAAGGATGGGAGGGGGAGGAGGCTCCAGCGTAGGAGACCGAGAATGATCGGCCAGAGAGGTAAGAGGAGAACCAGGAGAGGACAGAGTCCGTGAAGCCAAGGTGAGATAAGGTATGGAGGAGGAGGGGATGGTCGACAGTGTCAAAGGCAGCAGAGAGGTCAAGGAGGATCAGAATGGAGTAGGAGCCATTGGATTTGGCAAGAAGGAGGTCATGGGTGACCTTAGAAAGAGCAGTCTAGGTAGAGTGGAGGGGACGGAAGCCAGATTGGAGGGGGTCTAGGAGAGAATGGGAGTTAAGGAATTCTAGGCATCGATTGTAGACGACTCGTTCTAGGATTTTGGCAAGGAAGGGTAGTAGGGAGATAGGACGATAACTGGAGGGGGAAATGGGGTCAAGAGTGGGTTTTTTTTAGGATGGGGGAGACGTGGGCATGTTTGAAGGCAGAGGGGAAGGAGCCCTTGGAGATTGAGTGGTTAAAAATAGAAGTTAAGGAAGGTAGGAGGGCAGGGGCGATGGTTTTAAGAAGGTGAGAGGGAATGGGGTCCGAGGCGCAGGTGGAGGGGGTGGCACTTGCGAGGAGGGAGGAGATCTCCTCTGAGGATACTGCAGGGAAGGATGGGAAAGTAGGGGAAGGGGTTGGTGGGGGGAGGGGAGAGGCGGAGGGGTGACTTTGGGGAGCTCAGACCTGATCGTGTTGATTTTCGTGAGGAAATAGGTGGCCAGATCATTGGGGGTGAGAGATGGGGGAGGGGGAGGAACAGGGGGCCTAAGGAGAGAGTTAAAGGTCCGGAACAATCGGCGGGGGTGACGGGCATGGGTGTCGATGAGGGAGGAGAAGAAGCTTTGCCTGGCGGAGGAGAGGGCAGAGTTAAGGCAGGAAAGGATAAATTTGAAGTGTGTGAGGTCGGCTTGGTGCTTGGACTTTCGCCAGCAGCGCTCAGCAGCTCGAGCATAGGAGCGTAGGAGGCGGACGGAGGAGGTGATCCAGGGCTGTGGGTTAGTGGAGCGAGAGCGGCGGAGGGAAAGGGGGGCGAGAGAGTCGAGATGAGTAGAGAGGGTGGAGTTGAGAGCGGAGACCTGATCATCGAGAGTGGGAAGAGAGGACAGGGCGGCAAGGTGAGGAGAGATGCTATTGGAAAGACGGATGGGATCGAGAGAGCGGAGGTCTCTGTGGGGCAGTAGCGAAGATTTGCAGGGGGAGGGAGTGTGAGAGATGAGGCAGGTGAGAAGGTTATGGTCAGAGAGAGGGATTTCAGAGTTGGTGAGGGAGGAGATAGTGCAGCGGTAGGAGATGACGAGATCGAGGGCGTGACCGAGTCGGTGAGTGGGCGCGGTACGGTGGAGGAGGAGGTCGGCAGAGTCGAGGAGGGATAGCAGGCGGGCGGCAGAGGAGTCGTCGGGTACATCCGTATGGATGTTGAAGTCTCCAAGGATCAGAGTGGGCAGAGAGAAGGAGAGAAGGAAGGTGAGAAAGGGGTCAAGGTGGTTGAAGAAGTCGGAGGTGGGACCGGGAGGGCGGTAGATGACGGCGACAAGTAACTGGAGTGAGTGGTAGAGGCGAATGATATGGGCTTCGAAGGAGGGGAAGGAGAGGGAGGGGGGAGGAGGGATAGTGCGGAAGCGGCAACGGGGCGAGAGGAGGAAGCCGACGCCTCCTCCCTTACCGGTGAGTCTGGGGGAGTGGGAGAAGGAGAGGCCTCCGCTGGAGAGAGCGGCGGCGGAGACCGTGTCTTCGGGAGAGAGCCACGTTTCCGAAAGGGCGAGGAGGAGGAGAGAGCGGGAGAGGAAAAGGTCATGGATGAAAGGTAGCTTGCCTGTAATAGAGCGGGGGTTCCAGAGGCCACACTTGAAAGTAGCTGTGGGTGCAAGGGGAGGAGGGGGGGAAGGGCGGGGGGAGGGGAGGGTTTGGATGGGAAGGAGGTGGCGGGGCCCTGGACGAGGAGAGGGGGATGAGGGGTGGCGGTGGGACAAGAGGACTGGGATGGGGCATGGGTGGGGAAGAGAGAAGGGGGGAGGGGGTGAAGAGGGGGTTTGGTGGGGGGAAGAGTAGGGGGAGGGGGAAGAGGGGTAGCGCTGGTAAAGTGGGGTTCTAGGGCGGGAGAGAGGAGGGGGGAGGAGACAGAGGAGAGAGCGGGAAAGAGCTGAGCGAGAGAGGGGAAGGGGAAGGGGAGGATAGGAAGGGGCGGGAGGGGGGAGGGGGGAGGGGGGGAGGAGGGACATGGCGAGGCCAGAGAGGTGGGAGGCAGCACTGACAACAATAAACAGTAATAAACGAAATCGGTAATATAGCAACATGATACAATATGATACAATACAGTAGTGCTAATATAGCAACATGATACAGTATGATACAATATAGTCATGTTAATAAAAGGGGTGATGATTAGGGTCGGGGGTAGACTCGATTAAGGGGCGACCTGATCAAATTCAAAGTCTGACGACAATAAACAATAAAAATCGAGATCGCTAATATAGCAACATGCTACAGTAAGGCACACTACAATAGTGTTAATAAGCAGGCAATGACCAGGGTCGGGGACGACCCTACTCAATCAGACTCAAAGTCAAGCGGCCAGCGGCCCAGAGAGTCCCAGAGCTCATGACCAAATAACCCTGTGGCGGCGGGGGGGCCCTGAGGTTGTCCGGGGTGGGTACATTTACCCCCATTGTCAAGCAATGGGGTAAATACAGTCAGATCAGAAACAGTCCCTGTCCCACGTGGGCCTACAGATTAAGGGGAAGGGAGAACAGATATTCAGCTCCCATTTTACAGGTGAAGAAACTGAGGCACAGAGAAGTTACATTACTTGGCCCAGGTCACACAGCAGCCCAGCAGCAGAGCCAGGATTAGAACCCAGTTCCCCGACTCCAAGACTTGTACTCTTTCCATTAGGCCATGCTGCTTCTCAAAGCATCATACTAAGCATTTGGGAAATACAACAGAAGTACAAAACATATTCTCTGCCCTTAAGAAGCTTACACTGTAACAGGGGGAGACAGTCATAAAAATATGCATGAACAGTGGGATCAAAATAAATAAAACTGAATATTCAATCAACTATACATATGTACACAAGTGCTGAGGATGGGTATAAGAAAATGCATTAAATGCAAGAAGCAAATGATGGGTTGATAAGGTTCAGGATGCTGAAATCACTTCTCAGTCATCCTTTGGCACCTCATTTGGAGGCAGAATGCTGGGTTGTTTGGGCCACTGGCCTGATCCAGAAAGGTGTCTGTTATACTGTAATATCGTACTCTCCAAAGCACTTAGTACAGTGCTCTGCACCCAGTAAGTGCTCAATAAATATGATTGATTGATTGTTTTTTCACCCATGTATTTTTTTAAATCTACCCTCATCTTGTGAATTTATGACAAATAGAACTCATCCCCACCCTAAACACTGCTTATTCCCAAGAAGATGCCAAACACATTTTATAAAAAATCTAGTATGTGACCCCAATAAACTTGTGAATTCAGTGTATCAAAACTGGAACGGGACTCATGTGTTCCTGCCCAGAAACCTGACGAGAAACACAAAGCCTGCATGTAGTTTTTCCAAACCTATTCTCTTGATCGCCTGAGGTGTGCTTTTTCCACCGGGACATTCAAACAGCTTTTATCCGGTCTGATCCTTTCCCCTTCCCCTTAGGCTGAAGACAATCCCAATAATCCTTTCCTCAATCTGTTCAATTGCATTCATTAGACAGCATCAAGGGAGAGAGCAAGTAATCATGTGGATGCTATTGGGCTCTCTTAAAAATGTAAGGGTAATTTGATGTTAACTATTACAGTTCAAGAGATCTGATAGGTGTCAACGTGACAGTCTGTAATCTTAGGGCATTACTGAAGGAAATCCCCAAATGCCCATCTGCTATTTTTGCTTGTTATTGTTTACAAACTGAAAAAGCGTGGGGGATAGGCAGGAGCAGGAACAGCTGATTTAAAATAAAAGTAAAGTATCCCATATCAATGGACAAATCAGTTGTCTGTCTAGTAAGAACTTGAAGGTCAAGCTATCTTTATCAACAACAAGGCTTTAATGGAATCAGCTGTCAGGCACTTTTCTTCTCTCCAACTATATAAGGGTGGCAGGGGTTATGACCACTGTGGCATTACCAGACAGAGCCACTTCAGCAGGAGCTGTCACCCACCGTCCGGGAATCGACGCGGCAAGAGAAAGAGGCCGGAGTCGAGGGCCGAGCGGTACAAAATTTATTCCACGAGACGAACTGAACTTCCCTTTCAGGAAGGATATAATTATTTAATTATTTTGGATGCGGCGAATTGAACTTTCCTTTCGGGAAGAATATGATTAATTATTTGAATGTGGCGAATTGAACTTCCCCTTTCAGGATGAATATGATTAATTATATTGGGGTTTCCCCATCGGGAGGAATATATTTATGCATTGCCCTCGCACAGTGAAGCACCTACCTCCCGCCCACGAACGCTTTCCGTCCGGGAGGAATCCACTTATATGTTGCTCACATTCATTCATTCAATAGTATTTACTGAGTGCTTACTATGTGCCAAGCACTGTACTAAGCGCTTGGAATGTACAATTCGGCAACAGATAGAGACAATCCCTACCCAATGTTGGGCTTACAGTCCAATCGGATGGTGAAGCACCTAGCTCCCACCCATCAATGCTTCCCACTCGGGAGAAATTCCCTTTGTGTTATCTGCCTGTAGCGAAGCTCGTAGCTCCTGCCCACGAATACTCAATGAGGTTCCGCGGTCCCTCACCTAGTTCAGACAGAGCAGGCATCCCATGCTCTGGCAAGGGGTGGCTGCTGCAAGTCCTGGTCCACTGCTCTGAAGGTGGATAAGGATAAGGTCCTGAGCTATATCTGTAAGTGCTCAATAAATACAATTGATTAATCAATTGTTCTTCCACCCATGTTTTTTTAAGCTCTGCCCTCTTCTTGTGAATTTATGACAAATAGAACTCACCTATGCTTCCAAGCGTTCCAGCTTCCAGCCTCCACTTGTCTGATCTCCGCTCATCTCCCCCCACCCACATACCTTATTTGATGGGCATGGGGGCGAGGGACACCTTCTGTGTTCCTGGCCTGGGCTGTCTACCTAGCAGTTTCAGTTGTGGGGGTGGTGTCCCTGCTTTGTGGAAGCTGGGAATTTGGTTGATTTGACATCTGTTCTTGCCCATCCAGTAGTAGGGAAAGTGGGACTAGAGCCCAAACATGCCAATTCCTTGCCCAGTAATGGGCCCAGAGCAAAAGCCCTAATTCTTCCACCAGGGCTATGTATTTGTAAAGAGCTTACTATGTGCCGGGCACAGTGCTAAGCTTTGTTTGCATGAGGTGCTCCTCCACCTGTACTAACTACCCTTTCTGGATGCAATTCAGTGAGCAATGTTGCTCTAGCAAAGCTAATAAATGTAGTTCCCATTCTGCAGCATCACTACTCTTAACTCAAGGCATCTGATACTGACTGGGCAATCAATGGATCAGCGGTATTTATTGAGTGCTTACTGTGTCCAGGGGACTGTACTAAGCCCTTGGGAGAGTTCAGTACAAGAGTTGATAGATATATTCCCTGATCACAACAGGCTTATCAAATAACCAGAAGGAGAGCAGTGTGATTTATGTGCTCCCAGTAATCCTCTGAAAATCCATGAACCCTGAGGTCCCAAACCAAATGTGCAGTGAGTATAGTTTTGTCAGTGAAATAAGGAAAAATGAGTTATGAGTTAAACCTGCACAGAATGATTCCATGTTCGATCTCTTCTAGCTCAGTAACCCTAAAGCTTGACCTTAGGTGTCTCTTGCCTTTTCTTGAGTAAACATTTTCAATGCTGTCCTACAAGCTGCTATATCCTATACTTGTAGCTGAGGGGCACTGAAAAGAAGATGCCCTCTTCAACCCCTGAATCTATCAAAGTAAGCAGCATGCACTAGTGGATAGAGCACGGGCCTGGGAGTCAGAGGACCTGGGTTCTAATCCCAGCTCCGCCACTTGTCTGCTGTGTGACCTTGGGCAAATCACTCAACTTCTCTGTGCCTCAGTTCCCTCATCTGTAAAATGGGGATTAAGACTGTGAGCCCCATGTGGGATGTGGACTGTGTCCCACCTGATTACCTCATATCTACACCAGCACTTGGAACAGTGTCTGGCACCAATATTTATTCCACTCTGATTTTTGCAACCGGTATTAAACTGGAGAGTCAACTACACCCACAGTGGAGGGAATAACTTCTTAAAAGCAATATGGGATTGGTGTAGTGGAACAGAGAGTACCGGAATTGTTCTGAACACTTTTCTCCCCTCATTTAGTCCTTACTGGAAAACGTACCCTTGGACTCTATAATAAATTAAAGTTTTGAGAATGTTTTTAAGGGAAGTCACTCTGAAGTGTGTGAGTTTGTATGGTCAATAGCTAAAACACATTATTTTCTGTCACTATATATGCAATTCAAACTTGTCCCCTGCTCGACCAAAAAAAAAAACCAACCACCAAAAAAACCCACTCTGAAGCAAAGAAGCAGATGGTTTCAAATGCGTCAATATTTGCCTCTGAGTTTTTTTTCCTTATAATTTTGGTTTCAAAAGTCTTAAAAATTGACACAAGGGAATCATTCCTGATTGCTAACCCATAAATTCTCCACTACTTTTAGTTGACCCATTTTAGTTAACATTCTAAGCTCAATTTCTACAATCCCCCTCTACTTTGCTATTTTCCAGTCAAACTGGAAGAGAACTTCTAGATCAGTGGGGAAACTAGCTAGTACCATCATTAGTGAACACATCACCTGGCCTCAAAATACATTCCTCCCCAAGAATCATTTCAACATCCTGATCTGGTTGCTTTCTACAATGTCAAGATATGCTTCATGCTTTTCCAGTCTCTCTCTACCCTGCACTCCTTGAGGGTCCTTTGTGGGGCAGTTTCAGTTGTTTCTGGAAACCATGGCAGGGTATAGCAAGGGACTGCTTCAGGAAGGAAATGGAGTAGGGTAAAGAGCCAGCCAGGTGAATCAGTGTGTCATCCTGCGGCTATGTTCTTCCACCTTTCTCAAGCCCCATTCTGGGAGGTGGGACGAGTAGCCGGGCACATAATGTGTTGGACAATCCTGCCACTGTACATCGCTGCACCCCTTGAAATGGGAGATTCACTGAGCTGTATGCAAATACACGCAGGTCACATCCTTTTTGTGGGCACATACCTGTAGCTTCTCTAGGCATCAGGAAAGAATTGGGTCAGTTTTACTTTTATGTTTCAAAATTGTTTCCAAAATTTCCCAGATCACCCCTAGAGAGACTAGCAAATGAATGCCATGCTTCAGACACTGCACTCTCTTTATTCAAGAGTTTCAGTGTCAGATCTGGAGGCAGTCAGGGAGTGGAGAAAAGAAAGTTTTGTTGAATGAGAAATTTTGTATTTTTAGGAAAAGTCAAATAGCCCAACTTGCCTAAGATTCCAAGGGTGGCTTCATTTGAAATCTCACTAGCCTGACCGCTCCTCTGAAGCCCTCTGGGATGTCAAATTCCCCAAAGAAGCCTGAACTTGCAACAGCTCCATTACCTTGTAATTACAATGGGGCTTGGGCATCAGAGGACATGGGTTCTAATCCCAGCTATGCCACTTATCTGCTCTGTGACCTCAGGCAAGCCACTTAACTTCTCTGGGCCTCAGTTACCTCACCTGTAAAATGGGGATGAAAACTGTGAGCCCCCCCCCATGGGACAACCTGATTACCTTATATCTACCCCAGCGCTTAGAACAGTGCTTGGCACATAGTAAGTACTTAACAAATATCATAATTATTATCATTATCAGCCATGTTTAGATCAGTTGGTGTACCTCTAGTCCTGGTCTAGAGAGTTTCGTTCAATGTACCTAGGGTCAGAAGACTATACTTCATTCATTCAGTTGTATTTATTGAACACTTACTGTGTGCACAGCACTGTACTAAGCGCTTGGAAAGTACAATTAGGCAACAGGGACAATCAGAAAGGACAATCCCTACCCAACGGGCTCAGTCTAGAAGGGGGGGACAGACAACAAAACAAAGCAAGTGGACAGGCATCAATAGCATCAATATAAGTAAATAAATAGAATTATAGATGTATACACATCATTAATAAAATAAATAGAATTATAAATATATACATATATACACAAGTGCTGTGTGGCGGAGAAGAGGGGTAGAGCAGAGGGAGGGAGTAGGGGCGATGGGGAGAGAAGGAGGAGCAGAGGAAAAGGGGGGCTCAGTCAGGGAAGGTGAGCTCACACCTTAGTTGACTTTTAGTCCATGGTCCAAAATCTGCCTTTTATAATTTTACAGTTTAGAATCTAGTAGATTGGTAGGCTGAATACTGTTGGATATGAAGGAACTGGGCACCTATCTGCTGCTTTGTATACTTTAATACTAGGCATTCAGAGCCTTAAGCTCGTCAAACGGTAGGGACTGTCTCTATCTGTTGCCGACTTGTTCATTCCAAGTGCTTAGTACAGTGCTCTGCACATAGTAAGCGCTCAATAAATACTATTGAATGAATGAATTGGAGTAGGTACATTGTTATAAAACTAATACATAATGTTAGAAACATGGGCTGTGAATAGCGAATAATGATTTTCTGGGCAGTACAATTTCTGGAATTATTTTTTTCCCATTTGGAGCACTGCAGCACCATTTAAGAGGTAAACAACTTGAAGACACATTACAGATGATAACAAACTGAAGGGATGTAACCTGGAAGGCATGATTTAGGGAACTAAATGAAAACAGCTAAGTGAATGCTACAGATAACAACCACTGAGTTTGGCTAGAATGTAATGGTGTGTGGCTGACTGGATACAGCAGAGAAGCAGTGTGGCCTAATGGAAAGACCACAGGCCTGGGAGTCAGAGGACATGGGATCCAATCCCAACTCGGCCACTTGCCTGTTGTGTGCCTTGGGCAAGTCACTTCACTTCTCTTTGCCCCATTTTCCTCATCTGTAAATGGGGATTCAATCCTACTCAGGCTGTGATCCCCAAATGGGACAGGAACTGTGTCTGCCCTGATGATCTTGAATCTACCCCAGTACTAAGTACAGTGCTTGATACATAAAAAGAACTTAACAAATGCCACCACTATCACCATTCTTATTATAATACAGCACGACATCAGTCAATCCTATTTATTGAGCACTTACTGTATGCAGGGCACTGTACTAACTGCTGGGGAGAGTACAACTCAACAATATAACAGATACATTCCCTGCCCACAATGAGTTTACAGTCTAGAGAGGGAAAATAAATTGTGGTAGACATATGTGTGGCATCAGATGGCATGAGTTCTATATCGTGAGTTTTCCTTAACACAGAGTTTTGCATCACAACTCTTGGATTTAAGGAAAGCTGGTGTGTTTGTAGGTTTTGCATAATTAGGAAGAAGAAAAGTATCTTGTGTATATCGGGATTATTTCATTGTAATCCTTTCTGAAGATGGGGGAGATGGGCTAGATGCTTTCTTAAAGTGTCACCCAGCCCTAGAGTTTTATACTGTGAAAATTCCCAGTGCCTCTAGAACTTACCAGCTCCAAAATACTATAAATAACTTGGAAAATCTAGGCACATGAGTTCACTTTAAAACATCCTAACAAGTTAATGCTGCTTTAGAGAACATTAAGCATCAAACAATGATGCTTTGCTGCTTAAATATCCTTCTTCGAGGTAAAATATAGAATGAGCATTTCGACTGCCTACGTTTAAGAGGGATAACACAGAGGAAGGTTCTGGATGGAAGAATTTGAATTCAGTTAGAATCATTAACCCTGATGTAAGAAAAAAAAAATTCTCATTCTCCACATGGTCAGGCACACAGATGGATAGGAACTCACTGTCTGGAATGTCATTTTCTAATGCAGAGGACAGTGTGTTGAGACCAAGGTATGGTCTCAATTCCTTTCAAATAAGTAAAACGCATATCGTTTATGCTACAATAAATACTGTTGATTCTGACTTGCCACTCAGTTCTTTCAAAGCAACTTCTTCAGCGACTTGCCTCCTTTCCAGTTTTATTGTCTGGAAATGGATGCTCAACACAACTTTGACTATGAATGATCATAGTAATAATAATAATAACAACAATATTAAGTGCCATGCCATAAGTGCCGGGGTGGATACAAGGTTATGAGACAAGAGTCCCTCTCCCAGAAGGGGCTCAAAATCAGAGGAAACAGGGGCCCAGGGAGGTTAATTCATTAGTAATAATAATAACTGTGGTATTTGTTAAGTGCTTACTATGTTCCAAGCACTGTACTAAGCACTGGGGTAGATACAAAATAATCAGCTCCCACATGGGGCTCCTGGTTTAAGTAGGAGGGAAAACAGGTACTGAATCTCCATTTTACATATGAGGGAACTGAGGCACAGAACAGTGAAGTGTCTTGCCCAAGGTCATACAGCAAGCAGAGTGGCCTAGTGCAAAGAGCCTGGGCCTGAGTGTCAGAGGACCTGGGTTCTAATTCCCACTCTGCCACTCATCTGCTGTGGGGCCTTGGGCAAATCAATTCACCTCTCTTTGCCTCAGTTCCCTCATCTCTAAAATGGGGATTAATACTTTGAGCCCCGTGTGAGACAGCGATTGGGTCCAACCTGATTGTCTTGTATCTACCCCAGTGCTTAGTACAGTGCCTGCCCCACAATAAGCTTTTAAGTACTATTTAAAAAAAAAAAAAGCAATTGGCCAATTGGCAGAGCTGGAACTAGAACCCAGATCCTCTGACTCCCAGATGCGTACTCCTTCCACTAGGCCATGCTGCTTCCCAGGTTATTTGACTTGCCCAAGGTCACACAACAGACAAGTGATGGAGCCAGGACTAGAACCCAGGTCTCCTGACTTCCCTTCCTGTTCTCTTTCTGCTAGGCCATGCTGCCTCCTCATTAGACAGTGTCCAGTGCCATCACAGAATACTCTTTTCTTCCCTTCTCTCCAAGACCTTCTGGCCTCCACAGATGTAAGGAGGCATGTCTGTCCTGAGGAGGCTCACCCTGATCATTAGGGTGAACCTCTAGACTGCAAACTCACTGTGGGTGGGGAATGTGTCTACCGACTTTGTTATACTGTACTTTCCCAAGCGCTTATTACAGTGCTCTGCACAAAGTAAGTGCTTAAAACTACGATTGACTGATTAGGGGGCCCAATGTGTCCAGTCAAGCAAAACCCTCCGCCTCTCTCCACTTCCTCCCCCGTTGGACCTCCACCACCAAGATCTTCTGGATTAAAACTATCACCAGCAATGCTAGGGAGAGAAAGGTGTGTAAAGATGGTGTGAGTGCTCCTGGAAGAGGGACATTTGGTCTGGGGATGGAAATCAGCTTGGTTTCCTTTGCTTGAAGCTTTAATTTGCCCTGTGCCTCTATTTCTAGCAATAAAAATTGGATTAGGTTTTGGTGGTCTGGCCAGTTCACCTTATTCAGAGAATGTTGTGAGTCCTGGTTTCTAACGGCTCAACTTCTTCCTTTTATAAAATGAAAATCTCTAGGGCTAGGAAGTCAGTATCCTTTTTCAATAGCCTCGGGCAAGGGTATTTTTCATTTGCTGATTGGCTGCTATTCCTTCTCTTTTATCCCTCTGCTTCAGGAGACTGACTACACATTCTGCCATACTCATTTGTAGGTTTCTGTTGAAAATTCCAATACTAAATAGAACGTGCCATTAAAGCTGAAAACTCTGGGTAATGGGTTTTAATATTCCAGTAGTACAGTCACTTTTATAGTTGCCAATGTTCTGTTTATAGTTTATTTTGAAGGATCGTTTCGGACGTGGTAGATGAACACCAAGAGCGAAAGAGAATTGTGATGCACAAGTCACAATCAATAAACAGCAGCGCCGAGAGGATAAAGTTTATCTTTATGTGAAACATTTCTTCAAGCATTGCAAAGCCATATTACAGGACTTACAAATCAAGCATTCTGAGAGGAAGAGAGGAGACTGTTAACTCATGCAATAAATAACCACGTCAATCAGGTTGGGTTTGAGGTCCAGAACCTGAAAGAAAATGAACTGGGCCCAGGAGGAATCACACTAAGGCAAGTAAGAATTTTAATCATCAATCAGTCATATTTATTGAGCACTTACTGTGTGCAGAGCATTGTATGAAGCTTTTGGGAGAGTACAATATAACAGATTTTGTACACATGCTCCATAACCACAAACTTTCAGGGAACTGAAATTCACTGCATCATCACAGTGACACCAGTACACTAGTGAATCTGGGAAGGACTAATGAAAAATGTTGTGGGCTGCAAAAAACTTTCAAGAAATGATTAATTTTTCAAACTTCTCAGTATGACAATAATCATGAGAGACATTGAAGAATTGGGACAAGCCTTCTAATAATCCAGTCATGAATTCAGGAAAAAAAAATCCAGATTTTTCTACTCTGAATCAAGTGATTTGCCCATCGCATGACACTTTCTGATACTACCCCAGGAAAGGACTAATCAAGGTGCCTGAAGCAATCAGGCAAACCATTTTCTACTCTGCTGATCCAATTATCCATGACTCAGGTACTGCCTATATCTCAGAATTCGGTGACAATTAAATTCCATGTTGCCAATGAAAATCTTTGGTTGTGTGTAGGGGTTCCTGGATACACATCCTCAATTTGCTTCAGACTTATAGTCAACCCATAGTGAAGTGTCAAGCCTACTAAGCACTAGAAGCATATACACAGCTGGTGTGATGGCCAAATTGGTGTCATCTCGAGGAAGACTCAGAGTCTCGGGGTCTCAGCACAATCATCATTAACTGGGGCCCCCATTGCTGTGCCCACACGGACAACTCCACATTGCCCAAATCCAGCACAGTCAATACCTAGCTCTAGAGATGGGACAACCTGTTGCCTACAGACTGACTCTGATTCCTTCCACATTCTGCCTTTTATGCTGTATTTATCCACCCACTGGATGTTCCAGCATCCAAAGCCCTCCTGCCCCTAAATCTCACATAGGTCACTCCTTGGTCACTTGTGGTTACCCCATTCCATGGGAATCCCTTTTTCCTGCTTTAGTTCCTCATTTCTGAACCACAACTTTTTTTTACGGTATTTGTTAAGCACTTACTATGTGTCAAGCACTCTTCTAAGCACTGGGGTAGATATAAATTAATCTATCCTGGCCCATTGTAGTAATATGTAGTTAGGTTTTGGTAACCCTAGCTCCTTATTCTTTTGGACCAATCTTCTTCTCTGCAGTCTCACATTTTCCCCTGCCTTCAGGACATCTCCACCTGGATGTCCTGCCAATACCCCAAACTAAACATATCCAAACAGAACTTCTTAATCTTCCCACCCAAAACCCTGTCTTTTCCATTACTGTAGACAAAACCACTATCCTCCCTATCTCACAAACCCATAACCTTGGCGTTATCCTTGACTCATCCCATACAACCTACATATTCAATCTAGCACCAAATCCTGTCAGTTCTACCTTCACAACATCACCAAAATCTGCCCTTTCCTCTCCAAACTACTACTATGCGGATCCGAGCACTTATCCTATCCCGACTTGATTACAACGTCTGCCTCCTTGCTGACCTCCCTGCCTCTCCCCTCTCCTATCCATACTTCATTCTGCTGCAAAGATCGTTTTGTGTGTTTTTTTAATCACTCAGTTCATTCATTCATTCAGTCATATGTATTGAGCACTTACTGTGTGCAGAGCACTATACTAAGCACTTGGAAAATACAATTCAGCAATAAAGAGAGACAATCCCTGCCCACACCAGGTTTACAGTCTAGAGGGGGGAGACAGACATCAAAACAAGTAAACAGGCATCAATATAAATAGAATTATAGATATATACATGTATACATAAGTGCTGTGGGATGGGAAGGTGGCGGGGGGAGTGAATCTAGGTGATGCAGAAGGGAGAGGGAGCGGGGGAAAATGGAGGGCTTAGTCACATCTCCCCACCCCTCCATAATCTCCAGTGGTTGCCCATCCATCAAACAGAAACTCCTTACCTTCAGCTTTAAAGCACTCGATCAGCTCTCCCCCTCCTACCTCAACTCACTGATCTCCTGCTACAGCCCAGACTGCACAATTAGCTGGGCTGATTGATTGATTGACTGACTGATTTCTAGCTTTCCTGCTCTGTTAACTCTTTCTACGGTTTTCACCCCAGAACCACTCTGCTTAATGAGAGGGCCTGCCCAGCTGGAGGCTAGTACTACAGGTAATCTGGCCAGTCGTACACCCCAACAACTGAAATATATGTAGATGATTGCAGTAATGAGATATATTTCTGTATATCACTCAGCCCTATGGAAAATCCTGCTGACTTTAAGTAGCTTCCTCTGTACTACGTGCAGTAAGTTTTTCTAATGCTGCCAGCTTTAATTCCTTTCCCCTATGGCTTTCCTTCCAGATATATGCCTGATAATATGTTTTGTCTATAAATCTGCCCATTAAAGAAAGTTATAGGAGTGTAACTTGGGCTTTTTAAGAACCAGAAGTCTAATTCTCTGAGTATTTCTAGGAGGGACTTTGATAAATAATTAAGGGATCCCTATCTACAGCTGATCTTTGATAAGGTCAAATGCACATGGTTACCCACCCTGGGAATCTAATTAAAGACTCTTTTCTGGTATAAATTAAACTTTCCAAGGAAGGAATGTGCCAGCAGCTGTCCAGAATGCATTTCCTCAAGGGCAGCCGCACCTTGGCATAACTGGTTAAAAAACAAGTCTTTTCCATTTCCCCTCTTGGAACTGCAAGAAATGGCTCCTTTTTATCTCATATTTGATAGCTGTTCTCCAAAACCTTATTGAGTCTGGGCTACCTTTCCAGTATACAGGAGTAGGCAAGAGCTTTTTTCACCTTTTGTAGATAGAAAGGGATTTCAATGGTGAAGCGAATTGGAGTCTGTTCAGAAAGAGGCTAGCAAAATATGGGGTCCAGAGCTAAAAAACAACAACAAAAACTCTGTTTTTTCCCAAGGATGGAGTTTTAGGAGTCAAAATTTTATGTTATGTTGGCAACTTGGTTTTACAATTGGACTAAATAATAATTTGTTCAACCCTATGGGCCAATCTCAGGAGGCATTAAATTGACAAGCACAAAGGCAGTGACAGTTTATAAATTTAAGATAGTGTGGACTACAGAGCAATGATTGTGTGGACTGTACATCAAGATTGTGATCGAAGGAGAATTCCCTTTACCCAGAGTCAGAGATGCAGATAATTATTTTATCCAGATCATTCTTACTCAGTTTTTCCAGTAATACCCTTCAGGTCTCCACATTTTTTTCCCCACATATAGAATTACAACCATGCAGAATAATTGAACATGTTCTATAGAAAGGTGAAAGCTGACTGTGCAAACTCCCAGGTAGCTCACGGTTCTTTATTTCCATCAATATCCTATCCATAATGCTTGTGTATCGTCAACTGTGTGCTATCTGAATTGCAATATAGCTTCATAACAAAACATGGCCCAGCAGATATGATTTTTGCAGTACAACAGATTCAGGAAAAGTGCAGAGAGCAACAACAAAACTTCTCTGTGGTATTCACTGACCATACAGAGATAGCTCATGCCATCAGTAGAGCTGGACTCTGGGGGAAGAATCAGCCCTATGGAAATTGAATCCCCATTTTGCAGACAAGTGAACTGAGGCACACAGATTAATTGTGGTATTTGTTAAGTTCTTACTATGTGCCAGGCACTGTACTAAGCGCTGGGGTGGATACAAGCAAATCGCATTGGACACAGTCCCTGTCCCACGTGGGGCTCACGCCCCATTTTAGAGATGAGGTAACTGAAGCCCAGAGAAGTGAAATGACTTGCCCAAGGCCACACAGCAGGTACATGGCAGAGCCAGGATTAGAACTGAAGTCCTCCAATTCCCAGGCCTGGGAGTCTTTTTCCACTAGGCCATACTGCTTTTCTCAAGTACTTAAGGTCTATCAATCTACTTTAGCACTTATATACATATTTTCAATACTCAATTACTTCTTATCTGTAAATTTTTTTAGTGCCTCTCTCTCCCACTAAATTATAAATTCCTTGAAGGCAAGGACCATGTCTACTTATTCTAAGATCACCCTCTAGACTGTAAGCTCATTATGGGCAGGGAATGTATCTACCAAATCAAGATCAAGGTATCAAGAAGTAGTCCTGAAAACAACAAAGACCAAGAACCTTGGGCTGACACTCTTAGCTTTACTCCCACAGTTTTTCAGCCAAGAAGGGTAGCATAAGGGGCCACCCCACTCTTTGGATTAGAAAAGGTTCAGAGGACGGACCAAGATGGTGGCTTCACCTCTTGCCCCCTGTCAGCTCGAGTTGGGGGCCTCACTGGTGCCATGGGGCTGGATATGGGCTGGTGTCTTCATAGCACAAATAGGGGCTAATAGGCACTTAGATTCCTTGAAATGTGAGCTGGGACTGGGTGTCAACATGTGGAGAAGGTTTGAGTTAGGACTCTGGAGCCACACCACTGCCATGGCAATAAGAGAAGGAGCATGGTCTAGTGGAAAGATCATGGGTCTGGGAGTCAGAGGACCTGGGTTCTAATCCCAGCTCTGCCAATTGCCTGCTGTGTGACCTTGGGGAAGTCATCTAGCCTTTTCTGTGTCTCAGTTTTCTCATCTGTAAATTGGAAATTCAATGCTTATTCTTTCTCCTACTTAGACCCTGAGCCTCGTGTGGGACAGGGATTGCGTACCATCTGATTAACTCGTATCTACCCCAGGGCTTAGTACAGTACTTGATTCATAGTAAGAGTTTAACAAATAAAAGAACAACAAGAAGAAGAAGATATGTGTGTTCTTCTGAGAATTGTAATCAAGTGGACAGATGGTTGGGGTGGGGGGGAGGGGTGAAGAGAGCCTCTCACATCCAGCCCCAGATCTGGAAAGGAGCAGGAGGTGCTCCTCCTTTTTCACCTCTTACTTCCTCTTTCTTCCTTTCTCTCCTTCCCTTCTCTTCCCTTTCTTTCATTTCCTACCTCTTTTCCTCTGTTCCCCTCAGCTTCTTCTCTTTCCCTCCATTTCTTCCTTCCCAGTCTCATCAAAACCCACCTGCAATGTCCCACTGCCCCAAAGATCCATCCATGCTGGCTCCTATACTCAAAATGAAAAGTTGGCATCCCTATGCCATACTATGTGTGCATATACACACACATACATAAATATATATATATATATATATATATATACATTATAACCCAGTGTTTTTAGAAATCTGCTATTCTTGTGAATTATTAGTGAGATGGTTAGCTCCTTTTGCTTGATAAGCTGAAGATCATTGGGCTTACTTGTTTCATTCATATATCCTCCAATTTTAAAAAAATCGCACCATCATTTACACCCTTTTTAAAGATTTAGATACCCAGTGCCTGCCCTGAAAAGTAATATTAGTCCTATTTCTTAAGGATTTTGAATTTCTACTCGGCTGTCCTTCAAATACTCTACACTTGAGACTAGTCCTGGTTTCCAAACCTGTTCTTTCCCTAGGTAGTTGCTGGTTTGCAAAACGAAACGTTTAGTGAAGCCTTAAGAACCCAACTATAAAGAAAGGAAGTCAGCAGGTGCAAAAATAAACACCACGAATTTGGAAGTCAGCCTATACTTTCGATAGCATTATTTTTTCCCCTGCAAGATTGGATTGCCAAAATTAACAGGCATTTATGCTTTTCCTTAGTTCTGGGCATTAGTTCTGGTCCCCTTCGCTATTGTGAAAGAAAGGTTTCAGGCCATATTTCAACCCCCAAAGGGAAAGACAAATTAAAAAGAGTCTAATTTTCCCATTTGTACATTCATAGTCCACATCTTTTTTTCGGATAAAAAAAAAACAATCCAAATGTAATATTAAAATTTAAATGCTTAAGAGTTTTGATGGTAAAAATAACAAAACACCTTTGTAAGCATTCAAAGACGAATACTGATAAGAAAACAAAGGATTCTTTATTTGCTTTTGTGAGAAACCATGAAATGAAATAACTGTGCTAAATGTTCCCTGAACAAAAGTGGCCCTCATAAGAGAAAATTATAATTGTAAACCAAAAGGGTTATTGTCATGCTAGTCCCTCATCAGCTTATGGATATTGTGTTACTGTGAAAGTTCTTTCAGAATACAAAAACTTAAACTCCTCTGAATTTGTCCTAAGTACCATAGCATTGTGACCTTTCAATTTTGGACCCGTTCAAATTCTTACAGTCCTAATAAATAGTAGTTATATAGTGGAAGTAGTAGTAGCATTTATTGAACGTCCACTTGGTGCAGGACACTGTATTAGGCCCTTGGAAAGTACAGAAATAAGGCATGACAAATACCCTCTCCACAAGGAACTTACACTGTAATAGTTTTGACAATCATTAAAGGTTTAAAACTCGAGTGGTCAGAATAAATATTTAAAATCCAGGAGTGCTGAGGAGAGTGTAGACTGTAAGCTCCTTGTGGGCAGGGAACTTGCCTACCAACTCTGTTACAATTTACCCTCCCAAATGCTTAGTTCAGTGCTCAGCACACAGCAAACACTCAATGAACATGATTGATTGGTGTAAACAATCTATATGTGCTAGAGTTAGATGAAGGGATGATATGGCTCAGGTGCTGGGAAATTAACTGGGGAAAGATTGTTGGAGAAGGTGGGCTTTGAGGAGGGTGCCACTGAATATTTAAATTGAGATTGAGAGAGAAAAAGAGTGAAAGTGAGGCAGCCAGAAAGGGAAGGAATATTCTTTTTCTGCCTTTCAGAAAGGTGTTTCAAATTGCCCTGGTATCTTCAAAGGTCAGTGGAAGCAGGGTTAGAGTCCCCCAGGAGACCTTCATGCATTTTTTCAGTGTCCTGAAGAATAAATTTCCATAGATGAGAACAGGGAAGACAAGCAGAAACCCTAGCCACTCCTAACTGCATAACTTGATGATGTCATCATGCCCCCAAGCCTTGACTCTGGAAACTGCCCACTGAGCTGACATCCTAGGAATCTTCACAAGCTGCTAGGTGGAGGTTGTCCTACCCTGTATGGAAGTAAGATGGAATTAAGTTTCCTATTGCATGATGGCTAAATGGGCTCACTGAACCAAGGAAGTGATCATTCAAATTGCAGGTTTTACCACAATAACTAACAGGGGCATAATTGTTTTTTATGGTGGTCGGTATCACCCAGCTGTGATGATTGCCCTCTCTTGCCCAGAATCAACCATAACAAGCACTTTCATTTCATTGGCAAGTTCTTTTATGTTTCAGATGTCATCGATCCCTCATTTACTTTCCCAAGGCAAAACAATAGCCTATCTAGATTACGTGCCACTTGATATAAAAAAATATAGTGTCAAAGGGGATAATTCATCATCAGAACAATCTGTTCCCTGTTGTTATTCTTTAACTAGTCAGACCCATGTGTTAGATTAATAATGGTAGCCAAGATTAGAATCTAAGAAAACCAATAAATGTGTTCTATGTCCTTTTGTCCTTTTAGGTGTGAATTCCATTTTGTGTTGATAAAATTTTCAAAGATGATTATGTTTTTCATAGATGATCACAGAAAAATTTGTAACGAGGCTCACTAAGCATCAGCTTCCAATCACAGATTGTTCTCAGTTGAATGTAAATGATTCAGGACCATATGGATTAAATGAACTTTAATGTGTCTATGGATTTTAAAATTAAGAGCAAAACTGCCCAGTTAAAATACATTTTCTCTTCCATGAAAAATAGTTTGATATGTTCCCCTGAATGCCATGGCCATTGGTCTCCATTGTATTTTGGTGAGTATTCCATTCACCCAGCCCAGAGAAAGTGAAATCTTGAGTTTCTATTTCACCACACAAATTACTAATATAAAAATACCATGCACTTCCTTTATCTATAAAGTGAATAAATATTCCACATTCCAATTTTAAATTGTCTGAAATTAATTGAAAATATGTTAATATTATCTTTGGAAAGACCTGTTATATATTTTATATATTATCTATATAACAGGTGATAAATAATTTGAATGACTATTGCCTAAACATAGTTTTGATGCCATGATCTATGTCTTCTAATATGCATTTCTCTGATCCCTTTTGAAAGCCCATAATGAGAATGTCCTGAAAGCCTTTGTTTACTATTATTTATTCATTCAATCGTATTTATTGAGCACTTACTGTGCACAGAGCACTGTACTAAGGGCTTGGGAGAGTACAACAATAAACAGACCCTTTCCCTGAGGAATTCCCTAATTCCATTAGATGTGGTAGTTGAAGCCATGTCAGTGGATGAGTACTCCAAGGGAGTGGGTGTAAATGGAGAATAGAAGGGGTTCCAGAACTGAGCCTTGAGGGATCCCCACAGTTAGAGTGTGGGAGGCAGAGGAGCCCCTGAAGGAGATTGAGAATGACAGGCCGGAGAGATAAGAGGAGAACCAGGAGAGGACAGAGTCAGTGAAGCCAAGGTCAGATAATGTTTCCAGGAGAAGGGGTGTTCCACAGTGTCAAAGGCAGGTGAGAAGTCGAGATGGTTTACTAATATAGCATTTATATCTTCTGAATTTGGAAGAAAGAACCTGAGGTATACTGGGGTGTATATGAATTGTGCCCTTACATATTTGAGTTTTCTTAAGGCTATCAGGGATTTCTGGACTTAAGAAAGAAGAATTAGAAAGCCAACCTGAAATGAATAGAAGAGAAGGAAGGGAAATGAAAGTTGAAATAAAGGTGGAAATCTGAGGAGAGATAAGAAAAAGGGAACGGAGGGAACAAGCCAAAGTCAAGGAATGGTGAAGAAGCGTGGCTTAGTGGAAAGAGCACGGGCTTTGGAGTCAGGGCTCATGAGTTTGAATCCCAGCTCTGCCACTTGTCGGCTGTGTGACTGTGGGCAAGTCACTTAACTTCTCTGTGCCTCAGTTCCCTCATCTGTAAAATGGGGATTAAGACTGTGAGCCCCACGTGGGACAACCTGATTCCCCTATGTCTACCCCAGCGCTTAGAACAGTGCTCGGCACATAGTAAGCGCTTAACAAATACCAACATTATTATTATTATTATGAAGACAAAGCAGAATTCATGAAAGAAGTGATGGAAATTGGTGATTTAGGGAATAGTATTCAAAAGAACAATGTTCAACACTGCATGAACCTAGTGAGTCAGGTAGTTTAATGTAAAGATCTGCATAATGAAGGGTCAAGGTTAAAAATTGTAATTCACACAAGTCAAGTAATGAACAACTTAGTTGTCATGGTAACATCAACTACAGCATGTGGCTCGGGCTTATTAGTTTAACATTTTTAAGAAGTAAATAATGTAATACAGTATAACAGTGTTCTTAACTTTTTCTGACAATAAAGTTACAGTGGTTTGCTTTTTGTAATCATGAAAGGAGTGGACAGGGTGAATGTAGATTTGTTTTTCACTAACTCCTACAGTACCATTTTTAGGAGCACCCATAGAAATTTCAAAAGAGTAGCTTCTATACAAGCAAGAGGAAATATGTCTTTACACAGCAGATTTTCACCGTTTGAAATTTATTGCCGCTGGAAGTTGTGGAGGCAGGAAAATCCATAGGTTCAAGGGAGGTTTGCATATATTTATGGTTGAGAAGTTCGTAATAGGTTCTTAATGGGTTAAGTTAGCGATGTTAAAGGAAAAAGTTAGGAATGTTAACAGGCACAATAGGTTTAGATGTAGATTTGTGTTTGAAAGGTCTATAAGGAGTATTTGAGGGAAATATTAGGTATGTTAGATTGACCAGCTTTAACTGTAAGGATGGACAGTGGAGGACAACCCCTCACACTGTTCCTCTAAGCACCCTTGCTGCCACTGTCAGAGACAGACTATTGGGGTAGGTACACTAGGTCTGATCCAATGTGCCGTTAAAACAATTCCTATTTATAATTTATAACTAACAATAAGCTTTCTTATACTCGACAGTCAAATCATTTTTATGTAAGAATCATAAAAGTTTCTCTTGGTAATTAACATTAGAGTAAAAGTTTCTTGTGGACAGGACACATGTCACTTCTCTGTTTTGTACTTCTCACATTTCTAGTACAGTGCATGGCACCCAGTGGCACTGAATAAATTCTATTACTACTGCTCTAATGTTTACTGCATACGCATGAGCATTTTCACAGTTCATCTTGCCAAAACCCCTTTCTGACAGAACTCAAAATACTACACTTATGACTTTTTTGGTTCCCTACACTTTAATGTAAGAACATTTTAATGAATATGATCATGCCATCAAATCAGACTGTCTCACCATATTTGGAAAAAGATTCTTAGTGTCATTGGTAGAGGTGGCACTTAATTGTATACAGAGAGTTGTATGAAGACACTTAGGGTTACTAACTGACATTTATCTCTGCATTCATACTGTGTTTATAGCTATGTAGCAGCTCTCCACATTGTTTCTCTACTGGCACTCACTGTCTCATGCTCAAACACATGGTTACTTTTGGTCAGGTTATGGAAAGAAAACTGCCATCACTGAAATAGAATTGTTAACGTGAATTAGAAAAGGAACATGCCATTGATGAACATTTTCTAATTTTACTGAATTGCCTAATTTCAGAATAAACACAATATTTTTTGAACTGAAGAATACAAAACCTACAGAATCCATTTAAGGCCCCCTTTCTCACTGGCTGAAATTTTAATTCCCTAAGGTGAATACTAGAAAGCTTCAGTAATAATAAAAAGTTAACTATATTCTTCACTCTAAAAAAATGTGCAAATTGCTTTGTAATTGAAGTGAGATAAACCAGAGTTGAGTACAGCCAGTTCTCTTCTAATGCTAAGATTGGGCTCTTGCAAAATCTCATGTTAAGGAAATCATGCTGTAATATATAACTAAGCCCTCATTTTACCTACAGGCCCTCCCCTCCACATTACTTATACACTTAGCTGTGTACCCCGTAAACACTTTGCTACTCACCCCAGTCCCACAGCACTTTATATACATAACTCTTACACTACTATTTCCCTTATCTGTAATTTATTTTAATGTCTTTCTCCCCTGTAGACTGTAGGCTCTTTGTGGCCAGGGATCATGTCATCCAACTCTGTTGTATTGTACTTTACTAAGTGCTTAATACAGTGCTCTGCACACAGTAAGAGGTCAGTAAATACAATTTATTGTTTGATTGATTGATTGATTGATTGTACTCTTCTACCAAGCAGGCGCATACTGTCAGAAGAGTATCCCCTAATACCCTAATTGTGCTCTAGTCACAATACGTATCAAAGACGCTTGTTATGGCACAACTAAGTAGTCATATTCAATTCTGTTTGAGGACATGCACAACTAGAATCTACCATTTCTCACTTGCCCTTGGGATCTTATGCCTGAATCCATCCATAGCTGTAGCCATTTTGTGCAATATCAGTCTACAAGATATCCCCACTGGATTCTCTGACTTGCAAAGTCAGTTAATTGCATATACTCATTTAACATGACAAAATTAGTTTGCCCAGGAAGAATTCTATATTTCACAGTGAGTTTGTAAGGGGCATGTGCTTGGCATTTCTTACAACTATAGCAACAATAATAATAATAATAATTGTAGTATTTGTTAAGCACTTAATATGTGCCAGGCCCTGTACTAAGCACTGGGGTGGATACAAGCAAATCGGGTTGGACACAATCCATGTCCAGTGTGGGGCTCACAGTCACAATCCCCATTTTGCAGATGAAGTAACTGAGGCACAGAGAAGTGAAGTGACTTGCCCAAGGACACACAGCAGACAAGTGGCAGAGCCGGGATTAGCACCCACATCCTCTGACTCCCAGGCCCATGCTCTATCCACTGTGCCATGCCTCCAAACCACTTCTTTAAACATGCCGAGCTGCCATTCAATTGGTATTGTGATTATGACTATGATGATTACATTATTTATGTGCACAATCATGCCCCCAGCATGGGAGGGGGTTGCTTTCCTTGAGCAAAGGTTTTACGAAGATCATAATATCGAGAAGGAGGCTCAAAAACAGGCTTTGTACCGACAAGTCCCTAAATTAGGCAAGAATCTACCCGAATATATAAATCAATCAGTCATATCTATTGAGCACTTACAGTGTGCAGAGCAGTGTACTAAGTGCTTGGTTGAGTACGGTATAATAGAGTTGGTAGAAACGTCCCCTACCCACAGTGACCTTACATTCTAGAGGGGGAGACAGACATTGATATAAATAAATAAATTTATTATATTTATATCAGCTGTGGGACTGAGGGAGGCGTCAATAAAGGGTGCAAATCCAAGTCATACATTGGTCTTTTAATCCACCCGCAGATAAGATCTCATCTCCCGTGGTCATTTTCAAAAATGAGCAACAGCCATGTATAACAAAAGAAATGTACTATTCTTGACTGTAACTTACAATCAGCCCAAAAGACATGCAGAGAGAATGCAAAATGCTTGTAAAGATAGGTATTAAAACTCCAATGATCATTTCTGCTGTGCCGTCATAAAACTCCATGCATTTGAATAAAAGATGAAAGGTGAAAAAAATCCCCAATTCTTGTTGCTAGCCCTGAAAGTATTGAGGTATATGCAAATAGGTCACAAAGTCCCCCAAACGGACCCTATTTCAATTTACTGCTGAACTTGAAAAGGGATTTGAGGAAGTCCACATAGTATCCTTGTTTCAGGTAAAAAATCTGTCCAAGCATCGTCATTGATGGTACTGTACTTTCTATATGCTTTCTCATTACATTAACAAAAAGAAATGTCATGGTAGAACCTTGAATGTTAGAAGAATGTAGGCCAAGTAGTGAAGAGAAACAGCAATGAGAACAGAGAAGCCAGTGTAGGTGAAATTCGCTGGCAGAAAATAACATCTTAAATTTGGAAAGTATTAAAGTGTGGGAAGCAAACAGAAGAAACCAGCAGAAGGATAGCAAAGAGAATTGTATGTGCTTAAGCAAAATAGCATGGGTAGTACTGGCTAGTTAGCTGTTTGGCAAAATATTATCCACTTTCCTGAGGAGAACTTTGCCGATTTGCCTCAGTTTTTTTTTGTCTGACGCCAAGAGGGTGTCATGAAAGAAAGAAAACAAAATGCAAAAAAAAAAAAGTCACAGGTACTGTGGGTAACAAATGCAATGGTGTCGCAAGGGATTAGCAGCCACGCTGTTACACAACAATACCATTCTCATCGTCAATAGCATTATCTTTGAACCCCGCCCCCAACCAGATATATATAAAGGGAAGATTCCCACATTATGAAATAATCCTTTGTTTCATAATTAACTTCTGATTGGCTAGAAGCTCCTAATGTCAAATAACTTTGCACTCATTCATTTTATCTGAACTACTATGTGAAGAATGCGACAAACATGAAAGGAACTATTTTAGAGATGGAAAAAACAGGACCCAAAGAAGTGAACTGGCTTCTGCAACATGAATTTACTGATAGACTCCAAAAGCAAAACACCCCATGACTTCCACCCTTCTTTCCCTTATCCCCTCTATTGTATGGTTCAGAGGCAAGAAAATTAAGTCTGCTGCAAACTAAATCAATACTTTTGAAATATATACCTCTACCACCATCTCTTTTGTTGCTTTCTGAAGTATGGAAGTAAAATTTTAACACTGTTCATCATCTCACAGGGAAGCAGCGTGGCCTAGGGGAAAGAATACAGGCATAGGAGTCAGAGGACCTGGCCTCTAATCCCAGTTCTGCCACTCGTCTGCTGTGTGACCTGAGACAAGTCACTTCATTTCTCTGGGCCTCAATTCCCTCATCTATAAAATGGGGATTAAATCCTATTCCTTCCTACTTGGACTATGAACCCCATGTATGATAGGGTCTGTGTCCAATCTGATGGTCTTGTATCTACCCCAGCACTTAGTACAATGCTTGGCAGGTGGTAAGCACTTATTAAGTACAATCATCATCATCATCTCGCTTCTCACCTCTTTCATGTGCCGTTGCAATGTATTTAGTCCAAATAAAAATTTATTTTTGAAAGGGAAAAAAGTGTCTCGAACCAAACTGTAAAAGGAAAAGTTTGGTTCTCTTTGAATTGATCACTAGCCTTTGTACTGTTGGTTCCTGTCAATTTCAGGGTATTTCTAATGCTGAGAGACATCTCTGGATGACAAGGCGGTTCTGCACGTGCTCTGAAACTGACTCAAACTGATTGAAACTGATACAGAATAAACAAACCTTAGAAACCCAGACATTGGATGTTCGACCTGTTTGGTGGCCCAAATAAGAAAAGATCCACACCTCACTGAGCGTATTAGAGGGACAGGTGCAGAGTGGAGATGGAATGTATAAAGAATTGTTGTTTAAATGCCCTTGGTTCTGTAATATGGGGGGATGTTGCATCTTAGGAATTCGAATGGAAACTATATTTTAGGGGACCTTTGTGGATCTGCGACGGGAGTTGGCTTGTGGAATTGCGCGGGTTCTAGGCCTGAGAGCGTTATGCCCAAGTCTCCTCAACCTCTACTCGCTATTCTTGGTTTCCCGAAAGATCCCTGGCACCGAAGTCCTAGCACCCGGTGAGCAGAGGGGCCGGAGGAAATTGAGAAAACTACAACTCCCAGCCAGCCTTCAAAGCAGAGGAGTTTCCAGAGGCTGAGTTTCGCCTGGCCGTCACCCCGAAGGGGATACTATTCAGTGGGAGTTTAGCGCAGCCAAGCGACGGGCTGAAGCCACGGTCGCCTGCAACGGGAGCCGAGTAAGGCGGGGATAACTTTGACCGTTCTGGCAGAACCCTTCGCTACCCCCTTGCATCGTTTCGCCAAGAGAAAAGTGGCAGAGGGGAGCGGAAAAAAAATCTCGCCAAGAAAAGACGAAGCGGGTTCGGGAGAGAAAAATCTCAGCTCGTCCGCCGTAGCGTGGGGAAGCGAGGTGGATCCGTGGTTCCTTCTTTCTGAAGAGGAGTGAATTTCCGGCTCATCGGGAATGAACCAGATGTTGCCATAAAGGGACAACGATCGGGACCACTCGCCGGCTTTTTATCTTCCCTTCCCGGACCTTTTTCTGGACTTCTCGGTTAGTGCCCCTGGCGCTGCTGTCGTTGCTGCCGCCGGGCGATCGCTGTTGGCGGGGCCCCGGCGGCCCGTGTCCGGACGGCCATCGCGGGGCTCGGGGGGCTGGGTGGGTCGAGTCGGGACGCGAGGGATGGGGCAAGACGAGGGGAAAGAGTCTTTGAGCGGTGACGGGATCCGGAGGACGTGCTGATTGCCGAGTTGGGGGCGGAGTAAAGGGGGGGGCAGTGATGTGAGGGGAGTCGGGGGGAAGGCAGGAGAGAGACGCCAGATCGAAGCGGCAAAGTGACGGGGCGGGTTAGTTCGCCAGCAACTTTTCTGGCTGGGAAATCGGTCCGGGAGGATCGGGCTGTTCCTCTTCGCCGAGGAGAGCGCTGGGGATCTGGAAGAGGATGCTCAGTGGAGAAGACTGAAGAAGAAGACAGAAGAGGAAGAAGAGGAGGAGGAGGAAGAAGAAAAAGAGGAAGAAGAAAAAGAGGGGGAGGAGGAAAAGGGGGGCGCGGAAAGGGAGGCAGGCAGAGGTGCGGGAGAAGAGTTGGGGCAGGTGGTACCACCCGGTTGGCCGGCTTTCCCCCCTCTCGAACCTCAGTGATGAGGAGACTGAGTTGGTTGTGGCTCCTGCCCAGGATCTGTCTGCTGCTGTCACCGCCCTGCGCGCTGGTCCTGGCCAGGGTGCCCGGCTCCTCGTCCCACCCGCAACCCTGCCAGATCCTCAAGCGCATAGGACACACGGTAAGGATCGGGGCGGTGCACCTGCAGCCCTGGACGGAGGCAGCGCGACCCACCACTGCCTCCCCATCCTCCGGTGGGGTCGGCGGCCGAAGCCAGGACCGGGGCTGGAGAGGGGCGCGATATAATGCCGGCCAACGCGGAGGCGCCGCGGTGGCCGGAGAGAGCCCAGCGGGGGCCGGGCCACGGGCCGACCGGGAGGAGGCGGGAAGCCAAACTCGGCGGCCCCAGCCCCACTCCCGGGACGGAGGGCCCGGGGCGCCGCGCCGGTGGCTCGGGACAACCCTGCACAGTCGGGTGCCGCCGGGGGCAGGAACCCCGGGGCAGGACGAAGCGCTCCTTCCGCGGGATGCGCTGCTCTTCGCCGTGGAAAACCTGAACCGCATGCCCGGGCTACTGCCCTACAACCTGTCCCTCGAGGTGGTGATGGCCATCGAGGCCGGGCTGGGCGACCTTCCCCTCTTGCCCTTCTCCTCCCCGAGTTCGGCTTGGAGCAGCGACCCCGTCTCCTTCTTGCAGAGCGTGTGTCATACGGTGGTGGTGCAGGGGGTCTCTGCCCTGCTCGCCTTCCCCCAGAGCCAGGGGGAGATGCTAGAGCTGGAGTTCATCAGCACGGTTTTGCACATCCCCGTGATCAGCATCGTGCGCTACGAGTTTCCTCGGAAGAGCCAGGTAAGGGGATGGAGAGAGGACTGAAGGGGGCCTGGGGAGGTGGGGGAAGGGATGGGGGGAAAGGGACGGGAGAAGGGGGGAAAGAGGGAAGGGGGATAAATAGGGGGGCGGAGTAATGTCGCCAACGTTTACTTGGTCTCCTTTGGGTTCTGCCAGGTTTTTGGTGGGATTTTGTCGATCCTGCCAACTGGGCGGGTAAGTGGTGTAGGGAGGAGGTATATGAGTAACTGTGGGACAGTATCTAATTAAAAAAATAAAAATAAAGTGAGACTATCGAGGAAGGGACAGATGGGACCGTGCTCTCCCGCTTCTAGACGGTAAGCTCGTTGTGGGGCAGGGAACGTGTCTGCCAACTCTTGAGTGTACTCGTGGCACAGTGAAAAGAACCCGGGTTTAGGAGTCAGAGGGCATAGGTTCTAATCCCAGATCCGCCACCTGTCAGCTGTGTGACTTCGGGCAAGTCACTTCACTTCTCGGTGCCTCAGTTCCCTCATCTGTAAAATGGGGATTAAAACCGTGAGCCCCACCTGGGACAACCTGATTACCTTGTATCTCCCGCAGCGCTTAGAACAGTGTTCGGCACACAGTAAGCGCTTAACGAATACCAACATTATTATTATCTTCTCGAGCGCTTAGGACAGTGCTCCGCACGCAGTAAGCGCTCACTAAACACCGTCGATTGATGGGATGATGGCGGGACCAGGAGTTAGGCGTGGCTAGAGAACTCTGGTCTCGGGCCGTTCCGTGGAAAGGGAATGGGGTTGGCGGAATTTGGGGGGCGGGCTAGAGGCCGGAGAAACCCAAGTCATTTCGAGGCTCACTGATCCGGGAACATCCCGGGAGCCAGCTCGGCGGCCCTGACTTTTTTTCAGAATGCCGCTTGCCCTCGTCCTCTTCCTCAACGGCATTTGCAGATGGGAGGGCGCTGCTCGCTCTGGCCTTTCCCTATAATGCCAGATTCCGCGACTGGCACAGGCGGGAGAGAAGAGTGTTTGCCGGTTAAAGGACTTCCACCCTCCACGGTCCCCGATAATACACTGTGGTTCCATCCGAATAATAGCCAATATAAAGTCCCAAACACCCTGTGTGTGTTGGCGGCGGGGGGGGGGGGGGGGGGGGAGGCGGGGGGGGGGATCTGAAACACAAAAAATCAATGCAGACTATCGTTGGCGTGTCCCTGGCACTGCTGCCATTCATCCTTCCTTGGGTTGGCATAGAGAGGAACCGGGTCAGAGAAACCATATGCGTTTGTTGCATTTGGCTAGATAAGGGCAAGCGGGGAGAATCGGAGAAAGGTTGCCCGTGATTTCTAGGAATATACAGATGATCAATTTAAGTTGGGAGGGAAAAAGACTCCGTCCACATGAAGGTTAACCCCAAAGGAATACAGGGATACGTTATAGGAGAGATAAATGAACCTAAAGTTTCTTTTATGGCCAGAATGGATTAGGAATTGAACGCAGCATCGCCCGGGAGGTGGAAAAGGGGAAACCGAGGCCAGTTCTGTGAATTATTCAAGGTCGTTCAGAAATTCAGCGGCACAACTAAGATCTTAAAAGTATTTCAGCCTCCCATTTCCCCCCAGAATACAGCTTTTCATCTTCCTCTCTGTAAACAGATATGTTTCTCTTCTTGTGGGGCCCTTGAGTGGGCAACCAGAATGCAAAACTCGCCATTCATCAAATTCAACTTTCTATTCATTTCACTATGTCTGCTCCCTGGAATTTCACATTCGGTAAATGGTAAGTCCGTTTTGAAAGGGGTGGCATAAACCACATCCAGCAGTTGACTGGAAGTTTTCCATTTGGCACGGAACAGCCAAGATTTGATCTGCAGTGTGCTGGCTAATTACCTTTAAAGCGTTTCAGTCACCTGAATCTGAACGACTGGAAGTAGCAGATGGAAAGGCGTGGAGAACTCGGGTGCAGTGCTGCCTATAGCCAAAGTGCATAAACAGGGAATTACCACTTGGTACATATGTAGAATCAGGGTGAATGGAGTGAAATGACTTAGCCAAGGCAGCACTGGCTTGCTTTATGGCATCATTTCTTTGATTACCTTAGTACTGTATTAGCTGCCAGTTGTGATCATTAGACCTCTCAAACTGTAGACTGTTTGGAAAGAATCTCGGAATAAGAAGTTTCCCCATTTTTTGAGCTTCATTTCTCTTTAGAAGGAGTATAATCTGGGTTTCTATAAAATATATGTCCTAAAGTTGGCATGTCACATCCATAACTTTAAAAATGAGCTAAATTCTGCAGGGACTAGATGATCCGGAAACATCTGGTATAGCTAAACAGAATGGCAGTCAGGGCATTAAAGGAACAAACTCTGAGCAGATGCTAAAATTAATACTGGCACCTAGTGCTAAAATGTATAAGCTGGTAGATATGTTTATTCTTGCATTTATGTAAGGTAATTTATTTAATGAGGTGTCTTCACTTCATTTTTAATAGAACAATTCCTGAGAAGGAGGTCATTTGCTTAGCACTCTATATTAGTTTTACCCAGCTGATAGCATTTTCCTTTATCCCCATTAATATTTTGGATTAGAACACAAATCATATCTCATATCTTAACTCCTTCTTCCTTGCCATTTGATAATGACATGCTCATTGTAGCGCATTAAATATGTTCACTTTATTACCAATTCGATAGAAATATGAATTCAGGGACTTGCTAGCCTGTGCAGTGGCACCCTGGGAATAAGTCACAATTGAGTTAGCTAAGTTAAACAACTTTTCCTATTTTTACTAAAAAAAATAATTTTCCTTTCAATTCCGATTTGGTCCCTGATTTTAAACCTTGTTACGTGTTGATTAATGCTAGGGTTCTTCTACATCTAAGTTAATAAATGCTCATTATTTGTGCATACGGTGACAGAGGTACCTACCATATTTTGTGGTCCGCTCTAGAATTAAACAACTTGGTGTTGTGTGTCAGAAACAAAAGCCTAATTAAAGTGAACGCTTCTGGACAGCCAAGTGAAACAAGAACGTTACACTTCTTTGATAGCGAGATCATTGTTTCTTTACAGGTGGAGATGTTGTTCTTGTTACCCAACTCTTTTGTAGTTTACTAGTACAATCTACAAATTGTAATCACACAGATGTAATCACACATTTGTAATCTACAAATGCAATCACAGTTCCAGATTGCCCCATTATTTTCTTCAAGAAATGAACTCATTTGGAAATGGCCAAACCAGAAAGTGTCTGATGCCAAAATTAGTGAAAGATTAAGGTAGTTTTGTTTCTTGCCTTGCTTGCATAGTTGAACATAAATGTGTACACCTGTGGATAGATCAGACTGGAGAACTTTAAGAGAGCATTTATTCCATTCCTCCTCCTCAAGCAGGATGACCCATAAAATACATATGTACCTAGGGAAGCGGCATGGCCTAGTGGAAAGAGCACAAACCTGGTAGTTAGAGGATCCGGGTTCTAATCCTGGGCTCTGCCACTTGACCTTGGGCAGGTCACTTAACTTCTCTGTGCCTCAGTTTCCTCACTTGTAAAATACCTCAATATCAATATCTCTTCTCTCTCCCTACCTAGATTGTGAGCCCCTTGTGAGACAGGGACCTGATTATCTTGTATCTACCCTGGCACATGATGCAGCGCTTAGCACATATTAAGCACTTAATAAGTATCCCAATTATTATTTAGATGATTTTATGCTCTACACATTCCAGCCCAGCTCAGTCCACTAAGTATTGGATATAGGCAGTGTAGTCTAGTGTAAAGAGCATGAGTCTGGGAGTCTAGTCTTGGAGTCTCATCCCAGCTCTGCCATTAGCCAGTCATCACAACCTCAGTTTCATTTTAAGTAAAATGGGGATGAGGTATCTGTTCTCCTTTTAGCCTGGAAACGCTGTGACTCTAGCCTGATTATCTTGTAGCATGATGTTATAGCACACAGAAAGTGCTTAATAAATATATAATTTTTACTACTGCTGTTATTATTTATCATATTTGCTAAACACTGTGTGTCTAGTACTATTCTAAGTGTTAGGGTAGGTACAAGTTAATCAGGTTAGACACAGTCCCTGTTCCACACGGGGCTCACAGTCTAAATAGGAGGGAGTAAGATTTAATCCCCACTTTACAGTTGAGGAAACTGAGGCAAGAGAAGTTAAGTGATTTGCCCAAGGACACACAGAAAGCAATCGGCAGAGCCAGGATTATAATTCAGGTCTTCTTACTCCCAGATCTGTGCTCTTTCCAATGGGTCATGCTGCCTGTATCCGATATATGGTTTATATATGGAAGTAGTTTTCCTCCTCTTCTCTTTCCTCCTACTTTCCCCACCCCCCTCCAAAAGGTGAATTGCCTATATGCCACAAAGCCTGTTCATGTTTTAATGAAAGTGTCATAGATACTCAGGGAGACTCGCAAAGTTCTCAAACCAAGGGTCACCCCTGGAGTGATGAGAATCACATCAAATCTCCATGGACAGAGCCCCTGTTGAAATTGCCTAGTAGCTGCATATGGCTCCCAGGAAAATTCCCAATATAATCCTGAAGCCTTGTTTCTGGCTTTCTATTCCCATGGAATAGGTTCATATTCTTTGATGTCCATGTACTATCAGACTTGCCCTGTGTTTTGCTTTGAAACAGCTTCTTCCTTTCCAATGGATCCAAATTATATATAACTCTTCTCTCATTTAACCTTCCTGACATGTTTATAAAGTTGTTTGGGAAGGTTAAGTATTCCCACTGTGTGTATAGAGAACTCGGGTATTAAGACATTTGTGTGATTTCACCACAAATCAAATAGTGTGGCCAATCTGAGAATAAAACACCAACCTTATGACTCTGGTTTTATGTCTTCCTTAAAGAACCTCTAACTACATATTAACCTTAGGTGATCCCCAACTTTAACTATGAAGAATAAACCATCAGGGACACTGCTTATACCATTTGCTGAGGTTGGTTTCAAAATTGAGAAAAATAATGAATATTTGATTCGGCTCTTTCTGATTCCTTCATCTGTCCAAGGTCTCTGCTGTGCATTTTGACAAAGTTTAAAAATCAAAATGAAGCATTTATGTGTGCCTCTCAAAGTGCTGGGGAAAAAGCCCTCAAGTAATCATTTAAGTGCTCGAGCATGAAACATCGTTATACACTAGTGGCATAGATAGCCTGTCACACTTCACAATGCTCTGGTGCCTGCTAATTAAAGAACTTGCAGTGACAGCAACCACAGGAAAAACCCAACACTGTCATTTCCCCCATCATCTTTGGGACCACTTTTTATAGGAATGCATTATTCACTTCTAGATAAGTATATGTCCTCCAAAGTAATTAATGTTGTCTGGCCTCAAATCCAGATTTATTAGTAAATTTTCAGGATGTAACCCTTCTTCTTGTAGTTTTGTTTTTCAGTGCTTACTCTACCATTTTCTGGGGTTTCACAGTGTTTCCCAAAAGTTACCACCTTAAAGTTCTCCTACCCACAGGGAAAGGAGAGTTTTGCACAAACACACCCATTACCTACAAGTCTATATTACAATGGTTGTGTTAGAGCCCGGTTGGCTTAAAATGACTGAGTGATAAAGGAAAGTGAATGGCTGAAGTCCCAAAACTGTCCCAGTCTCTGCTATAACAGAGATGACTGCCTTTCTGTTTATGACTCTTGGAAAACCTTGGGTTCAAGACTTTACAAGCCTGGCCATTTAGCTTTCTGAAGTAGCTTGTTTCAAGTCCAAACTTATTTGTTAGAGAAGTATTTCTTGAGCTGATATAGGAAAGTATCCTTGGACTACTCCGTAAACACTATTATACTAATAATTATGTTATTTATTAAGCACTTACCATGTGCCAAACATCAAACACTTACAGTGCTCCCACTCTAAAAGGAAGTGAAAGTGGGTTTCTTATCCCTATTTTACATATGAGGAAACAAAGGACCAGAGTGGTCAAGTGACTTGCAAAAGGCCACACAGGAGGCCAGTGGCAGATCTGGGACTGAAACCTAGGTCTTCTAACTTACAGTCTAGTGTTCTTTCCCACTAGGCCACACTGACTCTCACTAGGACCAGAATCCTCTCCACTCTGCTTGGTATTAGAGATGATAAAGATCTGGGCCTTGGATCAAAGCCTGACTGGCAGATGCCATTTTTTATATCAAATGGAAGAAAAACTCTCTCCACCCAGCAGGCAATCCAAGCTAATCTCCCAAATCTACATTACTCTAAATGGAAAAAAATTAGAAAACGAGCATTTGGATGTATTTAGCACAACATCAAGTAGTCCCAATTTCCCCAATAGATTCAACCAATCTAAAAGTTTGGATTAAATGATTGCTTGAGCACCCTTTCCAGCCTGTGATATTCTAATATCTTAGCTGCCCAGGAAGAAAAATCAGGAAGATTTCTTTTCTTAATATCCCTTCAGAACTACTCCACATTGGCTTGCTTTAAAAACAGTACAAGCCTTCCCTTGGAGAAAACACATTCCTCTCGAACGTGTAATGAATAGCTGATAGAAGCAACTAATTGTTCCTGACTTGAAGATAAATGGTCTAAGATTAAAAGTCAAGTGATGCAAAACTTTCTTTAACCAAGACCATTTACAGATTTTTCAGAGAAGTAGAAGTTCAACTCCCCTTGCTCAGCAAAGCAAGCAGAATTAAGAAAACTGGGATTTGAGACAGCTGGTCCTGCTCTCTCCAGCCTCATAAAGGAACATTTGTTGTCCATTTTTCTTAAATCACACCTTTGCATGAATTCATGATTTTATTAATTGAATTAAATGTCTAAATAAGCTGAAGGACAATAAAGTCTTCACATCTCTAATGGACATAGTGTACGAAATGTTTCCGATATTATAGCTGTCTTTTAGCAGTCCTTAGTGCCATTCTGAGAGTTCTTTTGTCCTATGGCAGTCCAATCTTGAATGCGCTTTCGTTTTTTGGTACAAGCTGGTGGAGTGATGTAGGAAATAGAATCGAGAAAGGCCCCATAAAAAAACAATTCTCTTAACAATAGTCATGTTGCTGAGCATACTGATTATCAAACCATCGTTCTGAAAATAAATACATTTAGATGTTAATGGTTTCAATCAAACCATCACCTCATTTCCACTCTCTACTGGGCGAGGAGATCTGTGATGTCAGTCTCACATTACAGTTGCACTAGGAGGTCTTCCAATTCCTTCTTGGTTTGGGAACTAAATCTAGAAGTGTAACTGTCTTGTCTCAGGAGTTCACCCAGCTTCTTGCCTCGTTTCCACTCTCTCCTGGGTGAGAAGAGCTGTGATGTCAGTCTCACATTGCAATTGCGCTAGGAGATCTTCCAATTTCTTTCGTCTTGGTTTTGGGACTAACTCTAAAAGTGTAACTGTCCTTCCACCAGAGTTCGCCCAGCCTCTTACAATGTCAATCAGTTGTACAGTAAGAGGTACATGTTCATTCTGTTGGGCCATATCAGGTGTTAGCTCACTGACCAGGTCTTGAAAATTAGAAATAATAAAGCTTTGGTGGTTTCAGAATGTGAGATGATTTGGGCTTCAAGGTGATAAGTCTACTGATGGTACTCAGCAATGCGATCTCTTTATTCCATTCTGAATTCCACTGTCTTGTAATTTACTCTCTGCATGACAGAGAGTGAGGTTTGGATAAAAGTGCTGCAGTGCAAGCCAGATAAGATGAAGGAAATGTTTGTTGTCAATAGGAAGTTATTTTGAATGGAAGAAAGAGGGGAAACATCTTCTCCTGTTAAAGGTGTTTGACTGCTTTCATCAGACCTTTTTTTAACTCAGGAACCTGCTAAAGCAATCACTGCTTTTGTGTGTATATAATTTAGGTAAAGAATGGTTTTCTGATTTATCCTTGAGCATAGAAGTCTGGAGAGATATTTTCCATATAGGCATATTTGAATTTTACAAGGAAATGCTCCCATCATTTTCCTCTGGATTTGAAATATTTTAAAAATCATAATACTTGGCTTCAAAGGTACCTGCTTCTTAAACCTAGGCACAAAATATATCCCAACAATTTCTGATAGCATTAATCACAGAGAATAGCCTCAGGGGCTTATAACCATTAGGTTCACTGCTCAAACATAGATGAGACTGGTAAGCTCACTATTTAAAAAAAGAAAAATTGAGCACCCTGGGAAAATGCACTTCTCGTGTTTCTCAGGGACCATTCTAGACCTTTGTGCAACTCTTTTTACTTTAAATTCTCCAATACCTTATGATCGTGAGCATAGGTAGTATATATTGAACACCCACAGTGTGAAGAACAAGAGTACTAAATTCTTGGGGAGTAGAACAGAGTTAGTAAGCATGATCCCTGCCCTCAAAGAGTTTACAGTTTAGTTGGGGAGACAGTCAGTGAAATAATTTACAGATGGGAAGAAGAAGGAAATGGGGGTATGTATGTGAGTTAGTGCTTAAGTAGTAAAGTATGAAGGAATGTACATACGCACTACAGGTGGTTGTGAGTAGAGCAGTGTGAAGATGACACAGAAATGCTGATGTGGCAGTTAAGTTCAAAACCTTAGTCTATCAGTAACTGAGAGCTGAGTCTGATCAGTGGAGGAGTTCATTGAAGTCTGTGAGTTTCCCTGAACTACTAACTAATCCAGCACTCTGCCATGGCAATGTTTGACAGTTGACTTTTTTTTAAGTGGTATTTGTTAAGTGCTTACTATGTGCCAGGCACTGTCCTGACTTGCCCAATGCCACACAGCAGATAAGCGGCAGAGTAGGAATTAGAACCCAGGTCCTTTAACTCTTTCCTCTTTCCACTAGACCACGCCGTTTCTCTCGGGGTTGTGTCCGAGTGGGCAAACTCTTTGGATAATGGGCTTTAGTTCAAGGGCCCCCTGATCAGGGCTTACACTTGGTTCAAAACTTAACTGAGGCATCAGAATCCTTTGAGCAGTGTTTTGATTCCAGTCGATTTCACAGTGGTCATTTGCAATACATGGTGATGGTTATTGTGACTTTATGGACGGTTCTAAAATCTCACACTCCAGGAGGAAGCTATAATGTTTATTGTGTATAGCTACTGTCTTTCACTAGGTTGAGGAGTGTGACAATATCAAATAAGATTTTTTTTTAAAAAAAAAGGAAAATACTAAGTGTAAATGACTTGCCCCGAAAGCTTGAGGATCCTGAGGAGATGGAGGAACCTATCAAAATCTGGGCCAAATAAGCTAGAGCAAAATTTTTGTGTGGGGGCTTGCAATGTATTGTTCCATTTTACATTGCCCTCAAAAAAGTTGAATTTTTAACAGTTGCAAACAATAGCTCAGCTCATATGTTCCTGTCAAATTCATGGGCTTGGATATTGAGATGCTTTGTCATGAATCTCTTCCAGGTTGTCAGTGGCCCTTAGTTGAGTTTTGAGTATTCAGCATTTTGACGGCTGAGTTATGTAGTATGAATGTATTTGAATTCTTTGTAGATAATGCCCATCCCAATCAAAACTTGGGTTAACTTCTTGTGCAAACTCTTCAGCCGAGGAAAGTTTGAATACCATATTCCTAATTCATGAGCTCATTCAATGAGACCACCAGTCTTTAACAAATAAGGTAGCAGAATTCACGTCGCTTTTATTTTTCCAATTCAACTTGACAGCCAGAAACAGAACTGGGGCTTTGAGAGGTTACAGAAAATAAACTGTAAGCAAAAATAAAGCAAATACATTGACCTTTATGTAGAAAATGTTGTAGAAATAGCAGTGGGTGATGAATTTTTGAAAGAGTGGCAACGGAGCATATGATTCTTTGAACTTGAGTCCCGTAAGTGTTTAAATCCCTTCTTTTCTATTTCATCTAGGCCATATACAGTCCCAGAGTGGCATGAAAAGGTTAAGGCACCTCCTTAATCATCTCATTAAGGACTAGGAGGAATTTATTTCAGAAAGTCAAGTGCTTTAAGATTATGTTTTTGAGTGCGATATCATGGTACTAGTGATTCGGGGAAGTGTTTTGGGGTTTTTCCTGACAAATTGGTTTAATACATATTTTTATAAAACAATCTTATAGGTCTGGTGCTTAATAAGCTTATTGCTTCATATTTTTCAGTAAGGAGGATTTGTTTAATTGCTTAAACTGTACTATGTCATCCTGAAAGTATAGTGTCACTTTATTATTAGAAGATAAGATCTTTATTTCTGCAAATTCGGTACATCCTTTAATTAGTTGTTTCTCAGTTAATGAGGTAATAGGAATGATTCCTTATATTTATGTTGGGCATACTTGCAATTGGTATTACCACTAACATTTGTTAAGTACTTGAAAATGCAGAGATTATCCAAAAAAAGGGGGCACTTAAACCATCATCATTATCATCAGTGTTTATGGTGCACCTGCTGTGTGCAGAGCCTGACTTGGTGGTTGGGAATGTGCAAAAAGTAAAAGACAAGATTCTTGCCCTCAGTGAGTTTGCAATCTAAAATGAGGGACAGGGAAGCATAGATAGTATATATTTAATGGGAACAAAAAGGAAAATATAAATACAATATAGGTACAACTACAAAAGTAAGGCAAAAAAGAATAAATACACCCTTTTGTCCTATGAAGTGTGTGTGGCGGGGGTGGGGGGTTGGGGGTGTTCCATTTTCCCAAAACGTCATGTTAAGAAAAACTTTTGTTGTTGTACTCACATGTGTCCAATGCCACAAACATGCCCAGGGCACACATGCACTAGTGCACAACTGTTTCTTCTTGAAACCACATCACAATGTATCCAAACAGGCTCTCTTTGTCAGACTGACGTTCATTAATTCCCTAACAGTATTCTAGCCAAAATGTGTAGTCCAAGCATGTGCTATTGCAGGATGGACTGCCAAGTAACAAATAAATCAGTGTACACATAAGGGTTAACTAAGGCTAGTAGGATGACCTGGGATTAGTCAGGGAATGGCTCCTAGAGTAGGAGTTTTCCTAGAAAGTCGCCAAAGGTGCGGAGAACAGTTCAGTGGATTTTAGATGGGAAGGAGTTTCATGTAGGGAAAGAGTGGGCGTGATTGGCTGGAGGTGCAAAGGTCAGAGCGAGATACAGGAAGGATGTGAGCTTCAGAGGGAAAACAAGTGCAAGTGGAATGGGGTGGGAAAGAAGAGTGAAAAGGTAAGAAGAGAACTGGTGGAAAGACATGGAGCCAGTGGTCAAGAGAAAAGCATAGGCATTGAAGGGTTTTAAATGGTGGGGGGAGATTGTGTCCTGAATGATGTTATAGGAAGATCATCTGGAATTTAGGTTAGCCCAAAGCAGGCTGAAAGATCAGTAAGGAGGCTTTTACAGTAATCCATCCAGAGGGTGACAAAAGGCTGGGTCTGGATGATGTTTCCATGCATGAAGAGGAAGGAACAGAGCTAGGAAATATGGTGGAGAGTGAATGGGGAGATTTGGAATCAGAGTGAATGTGGGAGGTAAAAGATAGGAGTCAAAGATGTTACCTAGGTAGTAAATTTATGGGGATAGGGAGGATGGTGATGCTGTCAATTGCCCCCTTCCTCCCATAAATCCTTCTTCCTTCTTCCCAATCACCTCTCAAGAGGATATCTTCTGTCTTCCAAAACGAATCCCCACTACCTGTGCCTCTGACCCCTACCCCCTTGCACCTTCTAAAAACACTTGTGCACACTCTTCTCTACCTAGCTACCATTTTCAGCTGATCACTCTCTGATGACTCCTCCTCCTCTGCCTTCAAACAAGCTCACATTTCCCATATACTGAAAAAAACCAACAAAAAAAACTTCCTCTGGATCCCATTGTACTTTACTGCCTTTTCCTGTCCTGGTCCAAACTCCTACAATGGATTGTATACACCTGAGGGCTCCACTTCCTTTTCTCCAATTTCCTTCTTGCTCTGCTAGAATCTGGCTTCCACCTCTTTCATTCCATAGAGTCCACGCTCTCCAAGGTCAACAGTGATCTCTTTCTTGTCAAATCTAATGGACTTAATCCTGATCCTCTTCTACCTCTTAGCTGCCTTTGATACACCAGGTTATTCCCTTCTGGAAATGCTGTCCAACCTTGGTATTTCTGACAGTCTCTCCTGGTTCTTTTCCTACCCTCCAACTGCTCCTTTTCAGTCTCTTCTACTGGCTCTCCCTCTTCCTCTCACCTCCTAACTGTGGGACTCCCTCAGGGCTCTATTCTGGGTCCCCTTTCTCTTCTCACTTTATCCTCCCTTGAGGAGTTCATCTGCTCCCCTGGCTCTGCTACTTCCAAACTCCTTTATCTTGCCCTGCCAAATTCTCTCCTCCACATAACTTTCCCATGACAGTTGGCAACACTGTCATCTTTCCCATCTCTGCAGCTCGCAACCCTGGCATTAGCTTTGATTTCTCCATCTTTTTCAAGCCCTGTATTCAGTCTGTCACTCAATTCTGTTGGATTTTCTTCCACTACATTTTCAGGATCTGACCATTTTTCTCCATCCAAATAGCCTTAACCCCAACCCAGACACTTGTCATATCCCAGCTTAGTCACTACACTTTTCCCCCACCTCCAATCTCTCCCTTATCCAGTCCATACTTCGCTCTGCTGCTCGGATCATTTTTCTAAAATGTCGTTATGCACGTTTCCCCTTTCCTCAAAAGCCTTCCTCTTGGTTTCAAGCAAAAAACCCTGACCCTTGGCTTTAAGGCATTCAGTCAACTCTCTTCTCCCACAGCATGGCCTAGTGGAAAGATCAAGGGCCTGGGAGTCAGAGGAGCTGGCTTTGTCATTTACCTGCTGTGTGACCTTGAGCAAGTCACTTAATAATAATTATGGCATTTGTTAAGTGCTTACTATATGTCAAGTGTTGTTCTAAGTGCTGGGCTAGATACAAGATGATCAGGTCAGACAAAGTCCCTGTTCCACATGGAACTCACAGTCTAAGTAGGGGGAAAACAGGTATTTCATCCCCATTTTACAGTTGAGGAGACTGAGGCACAGAAATATAAAGGTACTTGCCCTAGATCACACGGAAGATAAGTGGCAGAGCTGGGATTAGAATCCTGGTCCTTTGACTCTTCGATCCATGCCCTTTCCATTAGGCCACGCCGCTTCCCAATTTAACTTCTCTGGGCCCCATTTACCTCAACTGTAAAATGGGGATTACGACTGTGAGCCTCATGTGGGACATGGACTTTGTCCAATCTGATTAGCTTGTATCTGCCCCAGGGCTTAGTACAGACTTGGCACATAGTGCTTAACAAATACCATTTAAAAGAAAACTACACCTCTGCTTCATACCTCTTGAGCTAACCTACTCACCATGCCTCATTCTTGTCACTTCTGCCTCTGTCTTCATGCTCACACCCCTTACCCCAGCCTGGAACTCCCACTTCCACTTCAAATATGTCAGAGTACAACTCTCCCCATCTTCATAGTCATTCTGAAATCACATCTCCTCCAGAAAGCTCTCTCTTGTCCCCAGGTTATGTCCCCTCAACTACTATTTCAGCACTTCTGTACATATTATGCATTTGAGTACTCACAACAACTGTATATGAGTATATACATATATGCATGCACATACACACATATATCTACATATACCTATATATATATATAGATATGTATATAGAGATGCATATATCTGTGATTCACCCCTCCTTCCTTCTTCCTCCTATCTCTAATTTATTTCAGTACCTATCTCTTCCACTATATTGCAAGTTTCTGAGCCTGAGAACAGGGATCATTATAATCTTCCAAGTTCTTAGTACAGTGCTCTGCACATAGTAGGCACTCAGTAAATACTACTGATTATTGACAGAAGTGGAGGAATTAGGAGAAGGAGAAGGTTTGTTAAGGAAGATGAATTCAGTTTTGGTTACTTTAAGGTGAAGGTGGCTTGAAGGCAGAATAAATGCAAGGCTCCAAAATTTCCATTTCAGCTGGACCCACAAAAGGCACTCACTAAAAAGCAAATCACTGGATTTCATTGTTCAAAGGACTACTGAGGTGTTGGCAGTGTTGCATTTCATAATCCAAATTGTTTTGTCCAATTTCTTCTTTCTGATCAGATGTGTGTCCATGCATTCCCAGATAAATGACTGTCTATCTTAATCAACAATGGAGGAAATTCTGTTCCTTCCCAATTACTTATTCCTGTGCTTGCTCATAGCTAATCTGAACATTTTCTGCTGCAATTTAAGGTCATTTCCACCTGTCCTTCCTTCTTAGAAAATAAGGAGAACAGTTGGCCCCCACTTGATTGCTAATACATTTTCCAATCCTTAGGGGAGTACTACCCAGCACATGCATTGTGAAAGGGGAACAACTGTTCTCTGAACTGGGGCCTTGCAGAGAGCCAGTCTGGTTCATTCTGACTTCCAAGTAGAGCTTCTTCAATTTACTCTGATGATGATTCCAGTTTCTTGATACCCTGTTAATGGTGTAAAACCCCCAAGTCTGCTTTCAAATATTGCATTGAGAACTGATTCATAGGGGAAGATTGCTGCCCTGAAGCTGATTTTACGATTTGAAAAGTACTACGGGTCACTTTTCAAGAATTTCTCTCACATTTTAAGTTCTAATGCATTTGCAAATGTCACATGAATTGAAATGATTGGGTGAAACTATATAGTCTATATTCTATTAAATTAATTTCATGGGGCTAGAAAGAGAATCGAGTCACTTAGCCGTTTTCTTTTAGGATATAAATAATATATTAAGCTCCAAATATTGTCTAACAATGAAATACAGGAGTTCAGATTCCAGTGAACTGTTAGCTGCAAGTACAGAGGGCCATCTAGTGACCAATAAAAATGACTTAACAAATAGGTGGAAATTGAAAACAGAAGCTGGATAGACATTTGAGTGGTTATGTTATCAAACCTCGATCTTCAAGCATGGCCACGTCTGAACCATTCCAGGCAAAGGGAATCTGTTTACAGCCTCTATTATTCTTGGAGTAAAATAATAGCTCTGACCCATAAAGAGAACAACCTCATTTATTGAGGCCCATGTCTGTGAGCATTCATGTTGAAGTCCAGAAGTCCAGGGGCAGTAAATCCCTCTATCCACTCACTAGCAAAGAGGCTTTGAAGGACTAAATCTCTGTTCATTTAATAATTCTGAGAGCACACAATCGTAAGAGAGAACAGTAATAATTCCGGGAGCACACAGTCGAGAGAGAGAATGGTATGGGGTGAGGCTCATGCACAAACAGCAATTCTTCTACCTGCACAGGAGTGTCACCTTCTGTTCCTTCTATTCTTATTACTTATGATAATGATAACTGTGGTATCTGTTAAGCACTTAATATGTGCCAAGCACTGAGGTAGTTGCCAGATAATCAGGTCCCACGTGAGGCTCACAGTCCAAGTAGGAGGGAGAACAGTTATTGAATCCCCATTTTGCCAAAGAGGGAACTGAGGCACAGAGAAGTTAAGTGACTTTCCCAAAGTGACACAGTAGGCAAGTGACAGAGCCTGGATTAGAACACAGGTTCTAATCTCTGACTTCAGGGCCTGGGCTCACTAGGCCACACTGCTTCTGATATGCATAATGTTAGTTCTCTTACCAAAAGGGTGCCTCCAAGCTCCATGATGGGCTACCCTGTCAGCAGAAGGGGGCAAAGTTTCCTCTATCAGTCAATCAAATAATGGGTTTTTTTGAGCACTTATTGTGTGCAGAGCTCTGTACTAAGCACTTGGGAAAGTACAGTACAATAGAGTTGTAGTCACATTTCCTGCCAACAAGGAGCTTCCATTCTTTTTTGTCCTGGAAGTAGCATCCTCCCGGGAAAAACAGTGTTGAATAGTTGAATCTGAGAGGAAAACAGAGAGGACTTATCCCCATTTTACAGATAAGGAAGCTAAGGCACAGAGAGGTTAAGTGAATCCTCCACGGTCACACAGCTGGTCAGTTGAAGAGGTAGTACCAGAACCCACTTCTCCCAATTTTCAATCCTAAACTCTTTCCATGAGGCCATGCTGCCTTCCCCAGTCCCACTAGAGGCAATTTCCCCATTGAGAAATTTAAAAATGAATCATAGATGTTTTTTGATAGCTCTTTAGGTGCCACCATGAAGCATAAGGCAACATAATGGAAAGAAGATTCTAAATTATTCTCCTGCTGAGCAGATTTGGCAATGGGAAGCTGCAGAGTCGCCTTCCTCCTTGCACTCCCACTCCCTTTATAAGGCCCCCTCTTTCCAGCATCCTTTGAGGTCTTTTCCTGACCCCAGCAGACATCTACCTCCTCCCAGGAGGGCTACACTCAATTGTCACTACACATTTTGGACTAGAACACTGTTAGAGAATCAGGAAACGTTCTTCCGACCACACACATCTTTCTGGATAGACTGCAGTGCAATGTGGAAAGAAACGTTTATGTGTATTCATTTGAAGCAGTCTGAGTATGCACAGGTTTTCCTCAACACAGGGATTGGTAGGAACTTAATGCCTACATGTAGACTGGAAGCTCATTGTGGGCAGGGAACGTTTCTGCTAATTCTGTTGCATTGTATTCTCCGAAGCGCTTAGATCAGTGCTCTGCCCATAGTAAGCACTCAGTAAATACCACTGATTGACTGATTTAGTACAGTAACTGTGCTGAAGACTCCTAGAAGGAAGGAAAATGACATAAAGCCTAGTGGAAGGCAGTGGGGAAGTCAGCATGGCCCAATGGAGAGTGTAGGATTGAAAGCTGGGAGAACTGGGTTCCGGTCCCACCTCTTCAACTCACCGGCTGTGTGACCTTGGAGGATTCACTTAACCTCTCTGTGCTTAAGTTTCCTCATCTGTAAAATGGGGATAAGTTACTTGCTTTCCCTACCTCTTCACTCATGAGCTCTGTGTGAGAGAGGGATTGTATCTGGTCTATCTTGTATCTGCCCCAGCACTTAGCAAAGTACTTGGCAGATAGTAAGTGCTTAATCAATACCATAAGCATTAACATTATTACATGAGGGCCACGTTACCAGATGGGGTAAGAAGGTTTCTAGTAATACACTCCATGTTTCGCTAAGCATGAAAATCAGAAGTTGGGCTTCCAACCTGCTGCTAAGCATTTATTAAGGGGCTGGTTGGCTCCTGGAATTCCTCAGTTAATCATTTCAGTTACTAGAGGAGAATAAATAGTGAGTTTTGACTGCAAGCACTTGCACTCCATTTGGTAAATGGTCAAAGAGCTACAAAAAAATGATTTTTATCAGAATAACATTGTCATTCTGAAAGGAACTAGACTAATGGTCCTATTTACTCTTCGGACAGGAGTAAGCTAACTTCCCTTCATCGTCCGGGCCAAGTGTCACAAACGTGGTCTGTTGATATTCCCCCTTAGGGGCAGTAGCACAGAGACTCCACAGCCCATTCACTCCTTGCTGAGAATGCCAGGAGGAGAGCAAGCTTTGCCAACTGTTAGCGATATTTATGTCATGAACATTTGTCATTTGGGGCAGCATCTCCAGTTCATTTTCACAGCAGCCAGTAGTAAGCACTGCATTCCCCCACACGTGAAACCCTGACTTGGCCAAGGGGTCAGACCAATTGACAACATTATGGAATCGATCTTTTTTTTGTTCTGTGCTACATATAAAGTCAACCCCAAATAAAGCCATGATTGAGGGCACACCAAAAATAAACACATTTATTGACTGTTTTACATGTGGACGCAGAGGTCTAGAATAGAAGGAAAATTTCCAGGAAATCGGTTGAGATGAAAATAGAGAAGTCTGGTTCTAATTAACCTATGTTAACCTTTTAGCGTCCCCCTCATTACACCCAGACCATTTTTCAGTTTCCTGTTAGCACAAATGACAGGCAAGCAATGTTGTTCCAATGTATTTGGAGCTTCTGTCTTCTTCCTGCCTAGCAATTCTCCTTGCTTCTTAGCCCATTTCTCCATCTTTATAGTCAAGGCTCCTTACTATTTAAGACCTGGCAGATTTAAATAAGAATATCCCATTCTAAAAGCCAAATTTACTGAAAAGCATCTGCAGCAATAAGAAAATAACTTGCACTTCAGCACTGTGGCCTAGTGGAAAGAGCACAGGCCTGAGTGTCAGAGGACCTGGGTTCTAATTCCAGCTCCACTACTTACCTGCTGTGTGGCCTTGGGCAAGTCATTTCACTTCTCAGTGTCTCAGTTACCTCATTTGTAAATTGGGGATTAAGACTCTCAGCCCCATGAGGAACAGGGACTGTGTCCAACCTAATTGTATCTACCCCAGCACTTAGTGCTTGACACATAGTAAGCGCTTAACAAATACCATTAAAAAAATCTTCCAAATAATTCATTTCCAGAGAGCCTATCTCGTTATGGTTAGTGCACGTTGGGACTGATTGCCTTCCTCACAATTAGCAGGTTACATCCAGATCTCCTAGAACATAGGGGTAGTGTTCATGTAACACCTTGCATTAAGGAAAAGGTATCATGCAGTACCTATCTTTGCTCCCTGTGTCCAGTGCCTTGTGCATGAACACGACCATTAATTCCAACGTTGTGTTGCACTGTTTCCAGACAGACCAAGGCTTTCAGAATAGCACTCCCTAATTTCTTAACAGCACTCTAGTCAAAATGTGAAGTGCAAGCATATGTTATGGCAGAACTGAGTGGAATTGTGAGGGAAATGCATTCCTTTAAGCGTGCTCCTAGGGCAGTATTTTCCAACCTTTCTCATCTTTAGCCACAATAAATTAGTTGGTGGGAACATCCTTCTTTATCCCACCTTTCTCCCATTTCTTCTCCCCAGCATTCCACTACAGAGCCATGGGTTTAAGGGTAGATAATGCTCAAAGCCTGGTTCAAGGTTCATCAAGATGCCTCCTTAGAGAAGCAGTGTGGCCAAATGAATAGAGCATGGACCTAGGACCATTCTAATTCCAGCTCCACCACTTGTCTGCTGTGTGATCATGGTCACATCTTTTAACTTTTCTGTGCCTCAGTTACCTCCTCTGTAAATTGAGGATTAAGACTGTGTGCCCCATGTGGGACAGGGACTGTGTCCAACCTGATTACTTGTTTCTACCCCAGTGCTTAGTATATTGCCTGGCACATACTAAGTGCTTAACAAATACCATAAAAATTTTTCTCAGGCATGGTGGGTGCATTCTCAGTAAAATTCAAAATGGTGGCACCCAAGATTGTTGGGGTTCAAGAAGGAGGCCATCGAACCATTATAGTGTGCCAAAGCACACCCATTAGGAAGCACTTAATAGGAAACCAGTAATTATACTTCAACAGGATACCAAACATGGGCCCTTGAAAGCTTGAAAGGGTGAATTCATCTCCTTAATTGCCACTCTACCAGTAGAAAGAGCCCGGGCTTCGGAGTCAGAGGTCATGGGTTCGAATCCCAACTCTGCCACTTGTCAGCTGTGTGACTGTGGGCAAGTCACTTCACTTCTCTGTGCCTCAGTTCCCTCAACTGTAAAATGGGGATTAACTGTGAGTCTCACATGGGACAACCTGATTATCCTGTGTCTGCCCCAGCGCTTAGAACAGTGCTCTGCACATAGTAAGCACTTAACAAATACCAAGATTATTATTAAAACTGCAAACTGTCCATTTGGTGGTGTGTGGGGTTGGGGGGAAGGGGTGTGCAGCTTTATGTAAGGGAAATTTTAAGAACTTAAGTATCGCAGGGAGTTGCTGGGACTACTGAAGGTTTTGTTATTTTAGAGGTCTCATGCTAAGTAATTTATTAGAACTTTTTCTATCTCATTTCATTTGAAGCTGCATCACAAAATGAACAGAATCACAAAATGAACAGAACTCAAAATTCAGAATCTGAATCAGAATGTAAGCATTGTTTGGGGGATTTAGGCATGGAGAAGAATCAATCGATCAATGGTGTTTATTGAGTGTTTACTCTGTGCAGAGCACTGTACTAAGCGCTTGGGAGAGTACAAATACAACAGAGTTGGGAGACATGTTTCCAGACCACAAGGAGCTTACAGTCTAGGGGGAGACAGACCCCTCTACTTTCACCTACTTTTTTTTTTAGTGATATCTGTTAAACGCTTACTATGGACCAGGCACTGTACTACGTGCCAGGGTAGATTAAATTAATCAGTTTGGACACAGTCCCTGTCCCACATAAGAAGCAGAATGACCTAGTGGATTGAGCATGGGCCTGGGAATCAGAAGGAACTGGGTTCTAGTCACAGCTCTGTTACATGTCTGCTGTGTGACCTTGGGTAAGTCACTTCACTTCTCTGGGCCTCAGTTACCTCGTCAGTAAAATGGGGATTAAGACTGTGAGCCCTATGTGGGAGAAGGACTCTGTCCAACCTGATTACTTTGTATCTATCCCAGCGCATAGTAAGTGTGTAACAAATACCATAAAAAAAGAAACTGGGAAACTTTTGATATGTCTTCAAAATGTTGAATGATATATCCAGCCTGGGGAAAGACTATCCACAGAAGACTTAAATTCTTGATTAAGACAAGATAGACTATTGAATGCACACCCAAAGACACACACACACACACACACAATGTAGTCTGCTTTCTACCCTCAGTGAGCCAGTGAAGGAGCAGAGAATAGGTTCTAAATCGCTTGAGGGCATAAATGATGTGCCATACTAGTGTGGCCTCTCTCCTAGACCCCCTCCAATCTGGCTTCCGTCCCCTCCACTCTACCGAGACTGCTCTCTCTAAGGTCACCCATGACCTCCTTCTTGCCAAATCCAATGGCTCCTACTCCATTCTGATCCTCCTTGACCTCTCTGCTGCCTTTGACACTGTCGACCATCCCCTCCTCCTCCATACCTTATCTCACCTTGGCTTCACGGACTCTGTCCTCTCCTGGTTCTCCTCTTACCTCTCTGGCCGATCATTCTTGGTCTCCTACGCTGGAGCCTCCTCCCCCTCCCATCCTTTAACTGTTGGAGTTCCTCAAAGGTCAGTTCTTGGCCCTCTTCTGTTCTCCATTTACACTCACTCCCTCGGTGAACTCATTCGCTCTCACGGCTTTGACTACCATCTCTACGCAGATGACACGCAGATCTACATCTCCACCCCTGTCCTCTCCCCCTCCCTTCAGGCTCGCATCTCCTCCTGCCTCTGGGACGTCTCCACCTGGATGTCGGCCCGCCACCTAAAACTCAACATGAGCAAGACTGAGCTCCTCATCTTCCCTCCCAAACCCGGTCCTCTCCCAGACTTCTCTATCACCGTGGATGGCACGACCATCCTTCCCGTCTCTCAGGCCCGCAATCTCGGTGTCATCCTTGACTCGTCCCTCTCGTTCACCCCACACATCCTATCCGTTACCAAGACCTGCCGGTTTCACCTCTACAATATCGCCAAGATCCGCCCTTTCCTCTCCATCCAAACGGCTACCTTACTGTTACGGGCTCTCGTTATATCCCAGCTAGACTACTGTGTCAGCCTTCTCTCTGACCTCCCTTCCTCCTCTCTCGCCCCGCTCCAGTCTATTCTTCACTCCGCTGCCCGGCTCATCTTCCTGCAGAAACGATCTGGGCATGTCACTCCCCTTCTTAAACAACTCCAGTGGTTGCCTATCCACCTCCGCTCCAAACAAAAACTCCTCACTCTAGGCTTCAAGGCTCTCCATCACCTTGCCCCTTCCTACCTCTCCTCCCTTCTCTCTTTCTACCGCCCACCCCGCACGCTCCGCTCCTCTGCCGCCCACCTCCTCACCGTCCCTCGGTCTCGCCTATCCCGCCGTCGACCCCTGGGTCACGTCCTCCCGCAGTCCTGAAACGCCCTCCCTCCTCACCTCCGCCAAACTGATTCTCTTTCCCTCTTCAAAACCCTACTTAAAAATCACCTCCTCCAAGAGGCGTTCCCAGACTGAGCTCCTCTTCCCCCTCTACTCCCTCTGCCATCCCCCCTTTACCTCTCCGCAGCTAAAGCCTCATTTTCCCCTTTTCCCTCTGCTCCTCCACCTCTCCCTTCCCATCCCCACAGCACTGTACTCGTCCGCTCAACTGTATATATTTTCGTTACCCTATTTATTTTGTTAATGAATTGTACATCGCCTTGATTCTATTTAGTTGCCATTGTTTTTACGAGATGTTCTTCCCCTTGACGCTGTTTAGTGCCATTGTTCTTGTCTGTCCGTCTCCCCCGATTAGACTGTAAGCCCGTCAAACGGCAGGGACCGTCTCTGTTGCCGACTTGTTCATCCCAAGCGCTTAGTACAGTGCTCTGCACATAGTAAGCGCTCAATAAATACTATTGAATGAATGAATGAATGAATGAATGAAAAGGCACAGGCCTGGGAGTCAGAGTACTTGGGTTCTAATCCCAGCTCTATGTGACATTGGACAACTTCTCTGTGCCTCAGTTTCCTCATCTAAAATGGGGATTAAATAATTAAATCCTACTTCCTCTTACCTAGACTGTGAGCACCATGTGGGACAGGGACTGTATCCAACCTGATCACCTGGTATCTACCCCAGCTCTTAGAACAGTGCTTGGCACAAAGTAAGCACTAAACAAATACCATTAAAAAAACATAGCCAAGAATACTATCCTGCTTAGAGCTGTCATCTTCTGCCCACTTGTGGCAAAATGGCCATTTTTACTTCTGTCCAGTGAATTAGGAGATATTACCCTGGTTGTATAGACAAGGAAATGGAGGCGTGAAGAGAGGAAGTCAGTTTCTGAATTGTGTCCACTTTGTGATGCATCTTGGAATGGAGATCTGAGGGTCAATCAATCAATCATATTTAGTGAGCATTTACTCTGCAGAGCAGTATACTAAGTACTTGGGAAAGTACAATACAATAGAGTTTCAAGACCCGACCCGTGCCCTCAAGGAGCTTACAATCTAGTTGAGGAAATGGACATTAAAATAAATTACAGGTAGGGGGAAAAAGCAGAGTATAGGGATCTGTATATAAGTGCTGTGGGAATAGGAGTGGGATGAATATCAAAGTGCTTAAGGGCTACAGAACCAAGTGCATAGGCAATATGGAAGGAAGGGCAAATAAGTTATTAAGGTTAGTCAGGGAAGGCTTCCTGGAGGAGATGTGATTTTAGTAGTGCTTTAAATTAATCAATGGTATTTATTGAGAGCTTACTGTTTACAAGCACTGTACTGAGTACTTGGGAGAATACATTACAATAGAGATGGTAGATATGATCAATCAAGCAATTGTATTGATTGAGCACTTACTTGCAGTAGAATAGTTCAGTTTTTTCAGTATTTGTTAAGCACTTATTATGTGCCAGGCCCTGTATAAGCATTAGGGTAGATGCAAGCTTATCGTGCCCCTCATGGAGCTCACAGTCTCATTCCCTGTTTTACAGATGAGATAACTGAGGCACAGAGAACAATAATAATAATAATAATAATGATATTTGTTAAGCACTTACTATGTGCAAAGCACTGTTCTAAGCTCTGGGGGGATACAAGGTGATCAGGTTGTCCCATGTGGGGCTCACAGTCTTAATCTCCATTTTACAGATGAGGTAACTGAGGCACAGAGAAGTGAAGTGACTTGCCCAAAGTCACACAGCTGAAAGGTGGCAGAGCCGGGATTAGAGCCCATGACCTCTGCCTCCCAAGCCCAGGCTCTTTCCATTGAGCCATGCCGCTTCTCTAAAGTGAAAGAGAAGTGAAGTGACTTGCCTAAGGTCACACAGCGGACAGGTGGTGGAGCCGGGATTAGAACCCATGACATCTGACTCCCAAGCCCAGGCTCTTTCCATTGAGCCACGCTGCTTCTCTAAAGTGAAGGAGAAGTGAAGTGACTTGCCTAATGTCACACAGCAGACAAGTGGCGGTGTCAGGATTGGAACCCAGGTCTTTCTGACTCCCTGTGCTCTATCAGGCTACACTGCTTCTCTAAGAAGCAGCATTCTTTCTTCCCTTCCGTACTGAGATCTTGGATGAGTAGAATAGAATTAGTAGATGTGATCTGTGCTCTTAATTAGCTTTCAGGCTAATCAGAGACACAAGCATGAAAATAAATTACATATAGAAGGTAATAGAATCCAGAGAAATATCCTTAAATGCCACTGGGAGATTGTTGGTGCTAAATGGTTAAGGGGCACAGAAGTGCTGAAGTGGTAGTTGAAGGCCGGGATCTCGTCTACCATCTCTACTGTATTGTAATTTCTCAAGTGCTTAGTACAGGGAATGCTCTGTATACAGTAAGCACTTGGTAAATACCATTGATTAACTCATTGATTGAGAGAAGTTAATCAGGGAAGGACTCTAGGGATGTGGTTCCAGAAGGGCTTTGAAGTTGGGGAGAACCTTGGTCTATCCCATGGGAAGGGCGAGGGAGTTCCACAGAAGAGGGAGAAGGTGAACAAGAGGTCAGTAGTGGAGAGACACAATCAGTAGAAGAGAGTGGATAAGTATGAGAAGCAGCATGGTGTACTGGATAGACCCCAGGCCTGGGAGTCAGAAGGTCATGGGTTCTTCCAGCTCTGCCACTTGTCTGCTGTGTGACCTTGGGCAAATCACTTCACTTCTCTGTGCCTCAGTTACCTCACTTGTAAAATGGGGTTTGAATCTGTGAGCCCCACGTGGAACAAGAGACTGTGTCCAACCTGATTTGTTTGTATCCACCCCAGTGCTTAGGACAGTGCTTGGCATGTCTTAGGCACTTAACAAATACCATAATAATAATTGTTATTATTATAAATAGGAAGGAGATGAGTGGGTACCATATATTTGATGATCAAGACTGCAGACAAGTGGCAGAGCTGGGATTAGAACCCAGATCCTTCTGACTCCCAGATCTGTGTTCTATCCACTAGGCCATGCTGCTTCTCAGTAGGGGCCTGGGAACTTAAAACAGAAGTGAAAGGCATGCCCTCTGCCCTGGATGGGCTTATACTCTAATGGGGGAGGTAAGCAGACCCAAATCACCCAACATAGTGTCCATTAAAAAGTAAAAACATAAATACCAACAGTAAGAACAGATGGCCTTAGTTTTTGAAGATGGTGGTACCGAAGGCATGATCCTCTCTTTGCTCTGAGTATGGCTGCAGAGGTAAATGTGTGAACAACACTGTCTACAGCATTGCGTGCTCTTAAAGATAATTCCTTGCTGCACTAATGCATTTACCCTAGGCGGTCTCTCTCTTGTTTCAAGCCTGTGGTTTGGTATCCCAATCTTTGCCTTTGCTCAAATGCGGTTGCTCTCTCTGGATTTCTGCCTGGCCCTGGTCTCTCTGTTGCAGTAAATCACCTAACAGTACACTGCTACATTGCATTGTTTGAGACTGTGGCTTCACTCTAATTTTAAATAGTTTATTCTGTCCTCCTAGCTTGCTTGTGTCCGCTCTCATTTTACTTTACAGCTTGGGTATCCATCTGTCATCCATTCTCCTCCCCTCGTCCTCAGAGTAAAACTGTGTTGCTGTGCGCTAACTGTACTCTCCGTTCTGCCTACCCCTTAGACTGTGAACTCCATGGGGGACAGGGACTGTGTTCGATCTGATTATCTTACTACCCCAGTGCTTAGCATAGTGCTTGGCATAAAGTAGGTACATAAGTCCACTATCATTATTATTATTGTTATTATTATCATCGTCATCATTATTGGATGCTACTGAAAAAGATAACGCATGTGTATTTTGCTTCTTTGTCCATGCATCATGTATAGTGTACTGTCTAGTTAGCAGAATTCAGTGACAGAATTAAGTTCTGTATTGCAGATATCAGTGGTTGTATGTAGGATTTCCCAGGTTTAGGTTTGTACGTAACCTCAATTTCCTTATGTTTTGTTTTCCCTCCATAGCACAGTGTTAAATCGGAAGAACGGTTGATATTCATTTGCCTGTTGTTTTGTTTAACTGCTTTAAGAGCAGAGCATTCATTCATTCAGTTGTATTTACTTACTTACTGTGTGCAGAGCACTGTACTAAGCACTTGGAAGTACAATTCAGCAATAGAGACAATCTCTGCCCACCCCTGCCCACAGCGGGACAGGCGAGATCGAGGAACAGTGAGAAGGTTAGCACTAGAGTGTGTGGGCTGGGATGAAGAAGGAGAGAAGGGAGGTGAGGTAAGAAGCGGCAAGGTGATGGAGAGCTTTGAAGCCGATAGTGAGGAGTTTTTGTTTGATACAGAGGTTGATAGGCAACCACTGGAGATTTTTGAGGAGGGGGGGGGTGACATGCCCTGAACGTTTCTATAGAAAGATAATCCGGGCAGCAGAGTGAAGTATGGACTGAAGTGGGGAGAAGCAGGAGGTTGGGAGGTCAGAAAGGATGCTGATGCAGTAATCCAGTTGAGATAGGATAAGCCATTGTACTAACGTAGTAACAGTTTGGATGGACAGGAAAGGGAGGATCTTGGCGATGTTGTGAGGGTGAGACTGGCAGGATTTGGTGACGGATTCATTCATTCAATAGTATTTATTGAGCGCTTACTATGTGCAGAGCACTGTACTAAGTGCTTGGAATGAACAAGTGGGCAACAGATACAGTCCCTGCCGTTTGATGGGCTTACAGTCTAATCGTTGGATATATGGGTTGAACGAGAGAGCAGAGTCAAGGATGATGCCAAGGTTGCAAGCTTGTGGGACAGGAAGGATGGTTGTGCTGTCCACAGTGACGGGAAACTTAGGGAGAGGACAGGGTTTGGGAGGGTAGATGATTAGTTCTGTCTTGGACATGTTGAGTTTTAGGTGGCGGGAAGACATCCAAGTAGAGATGTCCTGAGGGCAGGAGGAGATGCGAGCCTGGAGGGAGGGAGAGAGAACAGGGGAGGAAATATAGATTTGGGTGTCATCTGCTTAGAGATGATAGTTGAAGCCATGGGAGCGAATGAGTTCTCCAAGGGAGTGAGTGTAGAAGGAGAGGAGATGGAGAGCAGTTCCTAGATGACTGTCTCAAAGACTTCTGATGATGCGCAAAGCCTGTTGAGTTGGAAGAGTTTTTCAGTGGCTCAGAAGATTTTTGATTCTGGCTCCATTTCTCACCATACTTCCGATGTCATGAGCTGTCAATTTAAATGCTTAAAGTTATATTTATTTTGAATTTTGTATTTTAGACTCACAATTACATTTCCCCCAAATCCTATTCATTCACAAAATCCTCATTGGCTCCACCCATCACTGTCTGTGTCACTTTCATCTTGCCCTTCTTATCGCTACTTGTTTCTGCTGTTTCTTTTGCTATTTGGTCAAGAAAACTCAGGCCTCTGTCTGCGTTTGTTCAAGATGCATGTTGTATTTTTCACAATTTCCTTTCCCCGATCTCTGGAAATCCCTCCCCCTCTAGTAAAGTAGATGTGATATGTAGGAATGTTATTTATTATAATTTGTAACTGCTGAAGAGGATAAATAATGGATATGGTTGCTTTTTGAAAAGTAGGTGATTTTTCATACTTTCTTGGGTCTTTCTGACCTTGAATCCAAATCCGCATATTTATATTAATTTTCTTCAATTTTGCCTAGACTCTAGACATTTTAAGCAACTTTGCTTCCCAGGAAAAATCAATTTCTGAGGAAAAAAATGTAAAAGATATTGGGTGTTGTTGGGCAACTTATTAAATAGTGTTCATGTTAAATTTGAGAGCCTGTTCTCCCTCCTACTTAGACTGTGAGCCCCACATGGGACAGGCATTGTGTCCCACCTGATTAACTTGTATCTACCCCAGGTCTTAGAACAGTGCTTGACACAGAGTAAGTTCTTAACAAAAATCATAATCTTAATAACAATAATGAGAGTGCATTGGCAAGGGTCAGGGAAGCTGTAGGTTATAACCTCTAAGCAATGAAAGCCCCATTTCCTTTGAACGACACCTAAAATACATTTATAACACTATTTTTAATAATACATAAATGATTTATAACATTTTAGAACTTTATAGCTTAAACTTTTTCTTGATCTCAGGCCTTTCAATTATTCTATGAACATCTTAAATATATAATAATAATAATAATGTTGGTATTTGTTAAGTGCTTACTATGTGCAGAGCACTGTTCTAAGCACTGGGGTAGATACAGGGTAATCAGATTGTCCCACGTGAGGCTCACAGTTAATCCCCATTTCACAGATGAGGTAACTGAGGTACAGAGAAGTGAAGTGACTCGCCCAGAGTCACACAGCTGACAAGTGGCAGAGCCGGGAGTCAAACCCATGACCTCTGACTCCGAAGCCCAGGCTCTTTCCACTGAGCCACGCTGCTTCTCCTATATGTCATATATCCTATGACATAGGATATGTCATATATCCTATCATATATGTCATATATCCTATCCATATATGTCATATATCCTGTGACATATCCCATACATCATGATTTCTATTTCTATGTTTTTAAATGACTGAGGACAGAGTTCATATCTGCTTATTTTCTTGTAGTCTGCACACGATAGTAGACTCCTGGTAGTCAGAGATTGTGTCTACCAATTCTATTGTATTCTACTCTCTCAAGTGCGCAGTACAGTGCTCTGCACCAGAAAGTGCTCAGTAAATACGACTGATTGATTGCTTGATTAGAGAGTTGTTCCTTTAAGAACATTTAATGACCATCTAAGGCACGCTTCAGGGTCATATAGTTTGGCACCAGATTATCATCCAAAGTAAAATTAGTAGAATCTGAGCACAAATATCTAATCCATAATTTCAGAAGGGTTGTGTTTAGCCCCATCTTAGCTTTTGCTAAATGGACCATGGAGCCTATTGCCTCATTAAGAATGCATGTTATTTGCTGAGAGGGTGAGTAGATGTTCTCAGCAGAAGCAAATTAATTAAAGGGCCTTTTTTTATTAGAGAATTTTACAATGAATGTATATCACACTCAGCAGGTTGACTATCTGTTATAGAAAACTTCACTTAAGGTCCCTTAATTCTAGTCAGTGCACTCCATCAACAGCAGGTGGGGTTTGTTAGGTGGAATCCCAAGCCACTCCTCCCCCTATTCCCCATCCATGAGGGATGCCAATCATATTTGGTCCTGGCCCAGAGCAGCTCTAAGTTATCTCAGAGCAGTGACACTCATTAGGTGAAGAGAGCTGAGTTTATTGCCTGGGTTCCTCAGCAGAACAACCCTCTCTGCCAAAAGATGGACCAAACCGAAAAGACTGAAAGGACCCAAGATCCAGAAGAGAAAGTCCCTGTGGAAAGATCCTTCTGCAGAAAACTCCACTGCCTGCACTTGGGCTCTTGTTTTTTCCCCCCTCAGTTCTGTTAGCACCACCTCGAGGGTAGAGCAATGTTGGTCACTTCCTTCTCTGCCCACAGAGTCTACACACAATCTTAGTGTGTACTTGCATGCTACATATGCTTGGCATGAACAATCAAATGAATCTCTCACTACATAAAAATCATCATCTTTGTGACAGGACTTGTCCAGTAGTCATGGAGAAGGCACAAGTCAGCTAATAGGTAGTCAGCCACTTGTACATCTTGGCAGGGATCTTCCTCAATTTCCAATTGGTGCCAGCAAGTCCCTGCATTTTCTCGAGATCTCCCATGCTCTTTCCACACTCTCCACTTTATTGCCATTATCTTGGGGATCTAGTCCCCCCTGGAAACAGGGAAACTCCCCCATCAGGGGCATCGCAGTGTTAACCCTTTCCTTTCCCAACAGTTTTTGCATTTAGACTTCCACGAGGACTGTGTAAGCTGTTGGATTGTATGAAAGTCCTATCCAAGTCTTATCCCCCTCTAGACTGCCTGCTCCTTGTGGGCAGGGAACATGTCTACCAACTTCATTGTATTGTACTCCCTCAAGCGCTTAGTATGGTACTCTGCACCCACTAAGCACTCAATAAATAAGATTGATTGATTGAAGTCTACCTTGTCCCAAATCATCCATTCTAACTCAATATTTGAAAACCAAGTGAAAGAAATTGGCCATTCTTGAAAGATTCTAGGGAACTAGAAAAGAGTGAGTATTTTCCATATTTTATAATGCTATTTCAATCAGTGTTATCTTTCAGGTTTTTCCCAATCTTAGGAAGGGTTAGTCTCCCTTGGCTCACCTGTTCCTCAAGAAATTCTTGACAAAATTCATATTGTTTTCCCTGATTCTATTAACATGTCCGATAGTATCTCTCCTATATTTGGAGAAGCCAGCATTGTTTCACTACTGTCTTGAAATTGCTTGTCATAGCACAAACTACTTTGCTAAAGTCTGATCTATTACAGGTGCTTTAGAGCTACAAATTGTTGGAAAGACATTTGGAAGGATTGTGTCAGCCAGAACATGTGCTGCAGGAGGATTTAATTCTTGAGTGGACTGCATCAATCTATATCAATTTCTGAGTTCTACAAATTTGACAATACAATGAACTAATTTTATGTACAGTGACTGTAGAAATCTTCCTGTGTTGAATCATCTGGGTACATTGCAGATCATTGTTACTCATTGAGGTGTACCGTGCTCTGTTCCTCTGATAAAATGTAAAGTGGTAGGATTTTGCATTTCAAGTTTGACCTATCTTCAAAGTTGGCATTGAACATTGTGATTGCTTATTCTCTTGGGAATTACTGGCATCTAATGCAATTTCAGCAGCTGCTGATTAAATGTCATTGAAATGGTTCTCACATCTCATTTGCTGAATTTGATCTCTCAAACTTTTAATCACAGTTGCTACTGCTTGAAAAAAATCAAACTTTATTTTTTATATTTTTTTTGTTTTCTGAAAACTGTGGATTTGCACCAAGGGAAAATGAGAGATCAATCAGGATGGGCAGAAGAGGCTGAAAAACTTGATCAGCTGATAGAATCAGTGACTCTTCTCCAAAGGCATTTAACAATGCTGTAAGACTTTTCAACTTTTGTAGGATTTTTGAGTGAAAATCTTTCACCCTCAATTCGGGAAATTATAATATCATTTTAAACCTTTTGTCAAGCAACTAAATATTCTTCATCCTCCTTGGAGAAAGAAACATGACTGAGAAAGTTGTTAAGAGGCAGTAGGCAAGGATAGCTAGGTAATTTGCAGGATCTTAATTTTGCAAATGGTCACGGCATGAAATAAAAGGCTGGCTAATGTATGAGTTTGTCGGAAATGTTGGCCCTCCAGTGGTATTCCAATTATACGGCTTCGCTTATTGAAGTCTGGATATCATTTCCTTATCCATCTGACAGGGCCATTCTTGTCATTTTAAGTTGGCTGCATCAGTTATACTTACCACACTGCTTTTTCCACATATGCCCGAACCAAGAAATGTCTCCAAATTTATCTTGGAGGATACAGTGAGAGAAAAACTGATTTTTTTGTTAGTAGAAACAAAATTTGAACATGGGGTATCATAAAATAACTTATCAGGAACAGTCTATTCCAAGGGTGTTGGGAAAAATTATCCTGGGTGTCCAGTGATTTGATACTCAAGTCAAACTGGCTAAGTACCAAGGATGATTCTGGAAAAGTAACCTCCATCCCTGCTGTTTCAGGTTAAATAGAGTGATATGATAGAGTGCTAGTCAGTGGGGAGGGCATGAGCAATGACTGGGACAGTCAAGAGGGAGAATCAGTAATGGTAACTTAAGAGGAAAGAAGCCAACAAGCTGGGTTCTGGTGGAAGTAGTGGACATTTAAGAGACGACTGGTGGAGACCTTTGAGCATGATTGGGAGCTTCTCTTCAATGAGGAGAGAAATGGGTTTGTTAGGTTTAAAGAATGGAGTTATAATCAATCAATAAATGGTATTTATTGAGCGCTTAACGTGTGCAAAACACTACTAAGAACATATAGCAGAATTGGTAAACACTTTCCCTGCCCAAAAGGTGCTTACAGTTTTGAGTGGGAGATGGACATTAAAATAAAATAATACATAAGTACCGTGGGGCTGAGGGTGGGTGAATATCAAGTGCTCAAAGAGTACAAATCCAAGGATAATGGCAATGCAGGAGGGAGAGGGAATAGAGGAAATAATGGAGGAGATGTGATTTTAGTAAGACTTTGAAGGTGGGGAGAGTGGTGATCTTTTGTATGTGAAGGGGGAGGTAGTTCCTGAGGGAGGACATGGGCAGTGGGTTGGCAGCGAGATAGACCAAGATCAGGGTACAAGTGAGTAGGTTGGTGTTAAATCAAAGTGTGCAGTATGGGTTGTAGTAGAAAATCAGCAAATTAAGATAGGAGTGGGTGAGGTTATTGAGTGCTCTAAAGCTGATAGATGTTTTGCGAAGAATATCTGGGCTGCTGGTTGTAGGATAGCCTGACCCAGGTAGAGTCAAGAGGCAAGGAGACCAGTAAGGAGGCTGATGCAGTTAACAGGTGAAGAGAACTCGAATCAGGATGGTGGTCTTAAATACAGAGTATTGTGAGGAAGAGGGAAATGGCTTGGAGAGAATCCTGGAAATATTGTGGAGGAAAAAAATCAATAGAATTTGGAAAGTCTAAATGTGGGTGGAAAAGAATAGAGAATAGAGAAGAGTCAAAGATGATATCAAGATTGGCAACTGTGATGAGAAAGCAAGGATGTGTGGGTTTGGAAGAAAAAATGAGGATTTCCATTTTCGCCATTTTGCATTTAAGGTGTCATCCAGAAGGAGGTGTGAGATTCTAAAGTATGGGAGAGGGTGAATTAGATGAGCTCCCTGAGAAAGTGAGTGTAGGAAGTAGAGTAGAGCCTTGTGTGAGTCACCATTAGAGGATGAGAAAAAGAGGAGCCCGCAAAGGAGACTGAGAAGGAACCGTCAAAGAGGTAGGGAAAGGACCAGAGGAGCACAGGGACAGGAAAATCAAGATAAGCTAGAGTATTTAGAGGGAAGTCATATTTAGAAGTATGTTGAATAATTAAAGGATCATAGACATGGAAGGAACCGCAAAAGATGATCAAGTATATATTACAAATTATTTATATTAATGACTGTCTCCCCCTCTAGACTGTAAGCTGTAAGATCATTGTGGGCAGGAAATGTGTCTGATAACTCTGTTGTATTATACTCTCCCAAGCACTTAGTATAGTGCTCTGCACATAATAAGCACTCAATAAATACCATCAATGATGATGAAGCCCATTATCTACTTTGGGATGGTGTCCCCAAACCCATTCCAGAATACATGTTGTCAGAGGATGATTCCATGAAAATGGCCAGGGGATAGTCTTGAATTTTGCGTGGCATTTGCGTTGAGCTTCCAGAATATACTGTAATATTTGTTTCTCTGCTTCTGCTTACCATATCATCTATCCCCAGCCTAAAGACCCTATTTCTGCAATTGACCTTCTCACATTTGTTAAAGTGGTCACCCTGATTGGAATTATACCTTCTGGATTGGTTCCAAGAATCATAAAATCCCAATCTTGCAACCAGACACTGAACCTTGACTGATGTGCTTGATCATGCCATTTGCAGCTCATTGATCATCCATGATCCCATAGACCTCTCCGTGGTCAAAGGAGACTTCTTTTTACTCCTACCCACTAGTGGTCACCATGGATACTGCTAAGGGAGCAGCAAGGAAAGTGAGAAATAGCCGTGCCATATGTTTCTTCCTGTTCAGTTGATAAGCCATTAATTTGAAAGCTGGCCTGTAGCTCCTTTTCAGGAAGTTGAAAGTAAGAGAGCAGTAGACACACCTCACCTGGGAGCTAAAGACTGGACAACTGGAGTTGGTGTCTTATTGCTTTGTGGCCTCTTATGAGCTGCATCGCTTCTGATAAAAAATGAAAATGTTCCAATAGCACATTGCCAATGCTACTGAACACGAGAGCCAATAATGAGCTAGAATTATATACACAAGCTCTAGACATAGATGGTATTCTGGTATCTTGGCAGGTCTGCTGACCATCTGGTGTGCGCCAGAGATGCAATAAATGTTAAGGGGTCCATGTGTTTAATGTGTTTGAGAAGCTGCATGGAGTAGTGGATAGAGCATGGGCCTGGGAGTCAGAAGGTCATGGGTTCTAATCCCGGCTCCGCCACTCGTCTGCTGGGTGATCTTGGGCAAGTCAGTTCACTTCTTTGGGCCTGAGTTACCTCATCTGTAAAATGGGGATTGAGACTGTGAGCCCCATATGGGACATAGACTGTGTCCACCTGATTTGCTTGTACCCACCCTAGCACTTAGTACAGTGCTTGGCACATAGTAAGTGCTTAATGAATACCTCAATTATGATTTTATCATAATAATTTTGATAATAATATTATGTTATAGTTATTATAATTATCATAATAATCTCACCAAAAGGAATACTCAGCAGGTATCTGGGAAGCTGGTTGTTATAATTGCATGAAAGTACTAAAGAGTTACCTTCACCTAAGGAGTGAAGGTGGTACTCATTACAGAAGATCAAAAAGTCTCAGACCCTGTTGCTTTACATATCTTACCATATTCAGAGTATAGGACTGAGAGGGAGAGGGAAATAATAATTGTGATATTTGTTAAGTGCTTGCTATGTGCCATACACAGTACTTGAATAGATACAAGAGCAGCATGGCCTAAGGGAAAGAACACGGGCCTGGGAGTAAGAGGGCCTGGGTTCTAATCCCACCTCTGCCACTTATTTGCTGTATGACCTTGGGCAAGTCATTTCACTTCCCTGTGCCTCATCTATACAACGGGAATCGAATCCTCTTCCCTCTGACTTAGACCGTGAATCCATGCAGGATAGGGACTGTGACCAACCTGATTATCTCTCACCTGCCCCAGTGCTTAGTACAGTGCCTGACACATAGTATGAGCACCAAACAAATACCATTAAAAATAACAATCAGGTGAGACACAGGTCCTTTCCCACAGAGGGCTCATAATCCAAGTAGGAGGAAGAACAGGAATTGAATCCCTATTTTACAGATGAGGAAACCTGGGGACAAAGTAGTTAAGAGACTTGCTTAAGGTCCCACACAATAGGCAAATGGCAGATCTGGAATTAGAACCTCTGACTCCCCGGCCCAGGCTCTTATCTGTTACTAGCCTCATCAGACATTGGCAAGACTGGTGAACAATATCCATTGTCAACCATTTGCCCAATTTTCTGGCCCACTTCCACCAACATTGCCACTATATTCTCACAGACAATTAAAATAATGACCAATAGACTATTTTCTCCTCTTAATATAAACTACAGGCTGGGGACCCTAGGACAGAAGCATGAGGAACTCAAGGCACTGATGTGGACAGCCATGCCTGAACTGAGCTGTGGACAGAGGAATCATAGGAACCTTTCACATGTATGTCATGGGTCATTGTAGTTCTACTCCGCGCTCCCCAAGCTGTAGTTTTGATTAGAAAGAAAACTATTTGTCATTGTTTAATCACTAGTTAAAAGAGTCTGGAAATGTATGTGGAAATGATTCATAAAATTGAATTTACCATGTAAGAAGTAGATATTGTGCTGCAAGTATATGGGAGCAACAATGCCACAAGGATTTGATGAATGATTCAACTTGTTTTTTCAAAGCAAGGAGTCAGAGATACTTAGGTTTTAACCTGGAGATTAATATTTTTGCTAATAATTGTGAGACATGCCCTAAAGAGCTTTCTTTTCTGCAGATACCATGCATAAGCTATTTAGCACATGGTTCCATGAAATTAATTTCATCTCAATCCAAAATTGTATTCTTTTAAACCCCGTCTTAGAGTAGGCCTCTGAGACTCAGTGGAGTTGTATGAAGCATGCAGAACACGGTGTCTCCCTTGAAGAAGCATTAGCAGGTATTGTGATGGGTAAATTGACTTCAGTAATACCTTGCCTAGTATTTCACTTATGTTTATGGCATTTGCGTGCCTTATGAAATAGCTTCTTTTAAGTCATTAGGAAATAACAAGTCTTGGGGTTTTCATAATTTGATAAAAATGTTGGTAATTTTAATTATGATTCTTAAACTATTCCTGTGAAAAGACAGCTGGCTCCTCCTGTTTCTTTCTCCAAATTTCCCTAACACAGTTTTCTTTTCCTGTGTCACCTTTACTCCTGTCCCATCCCCAGTGTCACTTGTTGGTACTGGTTTGAGCTGAATCCTGAGCCACCAAGAAAGTGTACAGATTTTCACTTATAGAAGCCTGCCAGGGGGATGGGGCGTGTTGGGGAGGGCAGAGACAGAGAGAGAGCTAATATTACCTCCATGCCTTCATTTCTGGAGCTGGAGGAATTGGCTCAAGAGCAGGAGTCATCAGAGACCTAAGTCAACTCCTGCAATCTAAACCACTCACTTGAGGAGCCACAGCAGACTCCTGGGAAAATTAGCATACATATTTCCCTTTACTATTCCTTCATTCAATCATATTCGTTGAGTGCTTACTGTGTGCAGAGCACTGTACTAAGTGCTCGGGAGAGTACAATGTAACAACAGACACATTCCCTGCCCACAGTGAGCTTACAGTCTAGAGGAGGAGACCGATATTAATATAAATAAATGATTTCCTACCTTTTTGCCCTCTTACCATTTCAGCTCCAGTGGCAGAGCCACTGTGACTATTGCAGAAGCTATCTCGTATTAAACGTTTAAGAACTTACTGAAAACATAGTCTTTTTTTACAAATTAACCTCACTCTGAGTAGAATTTCAATTTGGTTTCATCAAACCAATCTTGTTAATGCAAACTACCATGTTGCTTGGGATGTGGAAAATACGTATAATCTACATCTTAGTCAACTTCTGGCGGTATGTTGTGTAAGGTCTCACTGGAATAGGAATTGATACCTCATGACTACTTGGATGTCCCACCCACACCTCAAACTTAACGTTTCCAAAACAGAACTATCTTTCCACCCAAATCCTGTCCTCCCCCTGACTTTCCCAGCACTGTAGACAGGAGCACCATCCTTCCCATTTCACAAGCCTGTAAACTTGGCATTACTCTTGACTTATCTCTCTCATTCAACCCACATATTCAGTCTGTCACCAAATCCAGTCATTTCAACTACACAACATCACTAAAATCCACACTTTCTTCTCCATCTAAACTTCTACCATGTTATTCCAAGCACTTATTCCAATCCTGCCTTGATTACTGCATCAGCCTCCTTGCTGACCTCCCTGCCTCTGTCTTTCCCCACTGAAGTTCACACTTCACTCTGCTGCCCGGATAATTTTTCTACAAAACCATTCAGTCCATGTTCCCCACTCATCAAGATCCTCCAGTGGTTGCCCATCCACCTCCACATCAAACAGAAACTTCTTACCATCGGCTTTAAAGCAGTCGGCTCTCCTTGGCTAGTCAGAACTACCCTTGTCTATTTCCCTACTGATTAATTAATCAAATCACCTTGCCCCCTCCTACTTGACCTCGCCGCTCTCCTACTACAACCCAGCCCACACGCTGTACTCCTCTAATGCCAACCTACTCACTGTACCTCCATCTTGTCTAGCTCACTCCTGACTTCTCGCCCACATCCTGCCTTTGTCCTGGAACTCCCTTCCTTCTCATATCTGACAGATGTTCACTGTCCCCATCTTCAAAGGCTTATTAAAAACATATCTCCTCCAAGAGGCTTTCCCCAACTAAGCCCTCATTTTCTCTTCTCCCATTCCCTTCTGCATCACCCTTGCACTTGGATTTGCACCCTTCATTCATCACTCCCTTAGCCCCCCAGCACTTACGTACTTATCTGTAATTTATTTTATCTTGTTGTCTGTTTCTTCCTGTAGGCTATAAGTTCGTTGTGGGCAGGGAGCATGTCTACCAACTCTTTTAATACAGTACTCTTCAAAGCATTTAGCGTGGCTCAGTGGAAAGAGCACGGGCTAGGGAGTCAGAGGTTGTGCGTTCTAATTCAGGCTCCATCATTTGTCAGCTGTGGGACTTTGCGCAAGTCACTTAACTTCTCTGTGCATGAGTTACCTCATCTGTAAAATGGGGATTAAGACCGTGAGCCCCACATGGGACAACCTGATTATCTAGTATCTCCTCCAGCATTTAGAACACTGCTTGGCACATAGTAAGTACTTAACAAATACCATCATTATTACGCAGATCTACATCTCCGCCCCTGTCCTCTCCCCCTCCTTTCAGGCTCGCATCTCCTCCTGCCTCCGGGACATCTCCACCTGGATGTCGGCCCGCCACCTAAAACTCAACATGAGCAAGACTGAGCTCCTCATCTTCCCTCCCAAGCCCGGTCCGCTCCCAGACTTCTCCATCACCGTGGATGGCACGACCATCCTTCCCGTCCCGCAGGCCCGCAATCTCGGTGTCATCCTTGACTCGTCCCTCTCGTTCACCCCACACATCCTATCCGTTACCAAGACCTGCCGGTTTCACCTCTACAATATTGCCAAGATCCGCCCTTTCCTCTCCACCCAAACGGCTACCTTACTATTACGGGCTCTCGTTATATCCCGGCTAGACTTCTGTGTCAGCCTTCTCTCTGACCTCCCTTCCTCCTCTCTCGCCCCGCTCCGGTCTATTCTTCACTCCGCTGCCCGGCTCATCTTCCTGCAGAAACGATCTGGGCATGTCACTCCCCTTCTTAAACAACTCCAGTGGTTGCCTATCGACCTCCGCTCCAAACAAAAACTCCTCACTCTAGGCTTCAAGGCTCTCCATCACCTTGCCCCTTCCTACCTCTCCTCCCTTCTCTCTTTCTACCGCCCACCCCGCACGCTCCGCTCCTCTGCCGCCCACCTCCTCGCCGTCCCTCGGTCTCGCCTATCCCGCCGTCGACCCCTGGGTCACGTCCTCCCACGGTCCTGAAACGCCCTCCCTCCTCACCTCCGCCAAACTGATTCTCTTTCCCTCTTCAAAACCTTACTTAAAAATCACCTCCTCCAAGAGGCCTTCCCAGACTGAGCTCCTCTTCCCCCTCTACTCCCTCTGCCATCCCCCCTTTACCTCTCCGCAGCTAAAGCCTCATTTTCCCCTTTTCCCTCTGCTCCTCCACCTCTCCCTTCCCATCCCCACAGCACTGTACCCGTCCGCTCAACTGTATATATTTTCATTACCCTATTTATTTTGTTAATGAATTGTACAGCGCCTTGATTCCATTTAGTTGCCATTGTTTTTACGAGATGTTCTTCCCCTTGACGCTGTTTAGTGCCATTGTTCTTGTCTGTCCGTCTCCCCCGATTAGACTGTAAGCCCGTCAAACGGCAGGGACTGTCTCTATCTGTTGCCGACTTGTTCATCCCAAGCGCTTAGTACAGTGCTCTGCACATAGTAAGCGCTCAATAAATACTATTGAATGAATTATTATTATTATTACAGAAGTTTGCACACAGAAAGTGTTCAATAAATGCAATTGATTGGCTGATGACTAAAAGCAATTTAGGTATTGAATGCTGGCTTCCATGTGTTTGAACAGTATATAGTCTCTTCCATCTCTAGGCAGACATGGGTTTAGTGGACACCATAAAATAGTTCAGGATTTTTAGTGCCAACACTTGTCAAGCTCTGGCACCTTTTCCCTCTGTTGATCATAAGACCTGGGAGGTTGGGAAAGAGAAAAGATGAGGGAGGTAAGAAAGAAGCGGGAGAGTCAGCATCTCTCAACTATAACTCCAGCATGGGGAATCCGTGCTACAGTCTCAAAATTCTGCAAGACCCACAGACCCAAACCACTGTGGCGGAGCTATGCAGTTTATACTGGCTGCTCAGACGATGTTTGTTCCAGGACACTGAATGGAGGCTTTATCATGTATATTGGTCTTCTGCCCAGATTCTGCAGTTAACTCTCCTTGGCTAGTCAAAACTACCCTTCTATTTCCCTACTGATGAATTCATCAAATCTTATCTACAACTCTCAAGTATCTTTGACTGTTCCCTTAAGGATTAGTCCATTAAATCATGGCTGTGGTGACCGAACTATTCCCCATCTGGTTTGATGCCCAGGCACTGTCCCCTCAGTTTTTAGAAGCAGCACATCCAATATGCTTATCCTGCATCTACCCAAGTGCTTGGTACATAATAAACATGAGAAGAAGCATGGCCTAATGGATAGAGCATGGGCCTGGGAGTCAGAAGGATCTGGGTTCTAATCCCAGCTCTGCCACTTGTCTGCCTCCCCATCCTTACCTTACCAGGCGTCACTTGCTACTCCCCAGCTCATCTCCTTTCCTACCAAGCTAACTTCCTGCTTCTACCTCGCTCTCAACTCTCCCACCATCATCCCCTCTCTCATGCTGTTTCCCTGGCTTGGAACTCCCCTCGCCGCCCCCTTACCTCAAATCTTAGGGAGCACAGCTCTCCTTAAATTCAAATCCCTCTTAAAATCCCACCTCCTCTAAAAAGGCTTCCCCGATTAATTCAGATTGCAGAATTGCCTTCTTCCATGCAGTAAACCTGAGTCTCCGCCCTCGACTCTCTCCCATGCTGCTACTACCCAGCACAGGTGAGTTTGTAGCAGATTGCCTTCCACTCACTAGCCACTTGGCCAAGCTAGGAATGGAATGGGTAGACCTCTGCTTGACTCTTCTTCCCATAGTCGAGACTGGTAGAGTACTGGCAACTATCCAGGTGCGACCCTCTTTTCCCCCCATTTCCCGCTGCTCCTCCCCCTCTCCCTTCCCATCCCCTCAGCACTGTACTCGTCTGCTCAACTGTATATATTTTCATTACCCTATTTATTTTGTTAATGAAATGTACATCGCCTTGATTCTATTTATTTGCTACTGTTTTAATGAGATGTTCATCCCCTTGATTCTATTTATTGCTATTGTTCTTGTCTGTCCGTCTCCCCTGACTAGACTGTAAGGCCGTCAAAGGGCAGGGACTGTCTCTATCTGTTATCTATTTGTACATTCCAAGCGCTTAGTACAGTGCTCTGCACATAGTAAGTGCTCAATAAATACTATTGAATGAAAGACCCTGAGAGAGGGTAATTCCAGTACCCCAAGTCATGTAAACCTATCATACATTTCTAGCATTTTTGTATTTATTTGAACCTATCCTCAACACTTATGTACATGTTTATGCATGCATTACTATTATTATTATGACATTTGTTAAGCACTTACTATGTACCAAGCACTGTTCTAAGTACTGGGGTAGATACAAGGTTATCAGTTCAAACACAGTCCCTGTCCTGAATGGAGCTCACAGTCCAGGTGGGAGGGAGTAGGATTTAATCCCCTGATGAGGAAACTGAGGCCCAGAGAAGTTAAGTGACTTGCCCTAGGACACACAGCAGACAAGTGGCAGAGCCGAGATTAGAAGCCAGATCTTCTGACTCCCAGGCCTGTACTCTTTCCACTAGGCCATGCTGCTTCTCACTTATCATTCAATTATTTATTTTGATTACCCTAGTTGTAAATGTTTTCAGGTCTGTCTCCCCCTTTAGAGTCACTTCTTTATTTTGAACTTCCCAATCTCTTAGTACAGTGCATTGCACCCCGTGGATGCTTAATAAATGTGAATTCTACTATTACCACTACCACTTACAAAGTACATTTACACCCTATTTTAGGTGTACAACCCATTGGTTTTAACTTTATGACATTAGTCTCCTTTGTAGCACTAACTCCATTTATGACCTACAGTACAGTAAGTACTTCATCAGGAGTAAGATGGATGTGTCTTGTCTCTTTGATTACTCTGCCTAGCGATTAGTTAACCCTGTCTCCTCCCTGCCCCCTGCCTCCTCCATTCTTCCTCCACCCCTCTTTAAAGTTTTCCTCCTTCTTCCCTCCCACCACATTCTTTCCCTGTGGCTCCTGGGTGACCCCCCATATTCCAAATTTGCTCCCTCTATTATTGCAGGGACCCCCATGGCTTCCTTCTCACTCTCCAGATACCATTTTGTGGTTTGTGGGGCAGTGGTTTTGCACTTCTAAAGTACTTGTTTCACAGCCAGACTTGTCCCTTTCCCCATCTGAGACCCCCTCCTTGTCAGGACTGCCACAGCTACTGGACATGGCCAGGGCAGGATCGAGAAGCACGGCGAAGACTCCCTTTCAGGTTTCTTCCCTTGCCTTAGCTCATCTGGCCCTTTCTCCACAGTTGTGGCAACTTAGGGGGCAAGGATAGGCTGTAACTGAAGAAAGGACTGTCCAGGCTGTAATGGGAAGTTAAAAAAAAAAAACAAACAGACCAAACAGGACCACAGGGATTGTGGGGTGGATTCACGGGGGAGGAAGTTGTAGGGACACAGGAGCTGTGGGGAAATGGGGAAATATTTAAAGCCACGGTGGGTGGGGAAAGAGAGGAATATTTCAAGAATTTGATGAAGACAGAGCAGGAAAAGCTGGGGTGGAGAGACAGGGAAAAGATGTTACTTAATTCCCAAGTAGAGCCACTAGGAAGAGTTGACCTATTGTTACTTCTGTTGAAATACAAGTCGGCTACCCTACGGTGTAGCCTCTCTGACTCAATATATATTCTTTAATGTCATTATATTACCCTTCTATCATTGATTGAATACATAATTATGGGTTATTTTGATAGCCACAAGGTATCTGACCTTGCTTCTAAAACCAATCCCCCATTTACAACATTGTTCCAATGAGAAAATGGGATTTGATTTTCATTTCAATACAATTTTCAGGAGCCAATTGTGTTGTATGTCTAAGGATTGCCTGTAGATGAATTTGCTTGGCATTGGTTTGTGTGGTTACATCATCCTCACAGAGTTTCATTTTTAAAAAAAGTTGATGTTCAGCAATTTGGGTTCATCTAGGTCCATTTCTTTCCATTTGGTTTTATTCCAAGCTTGACTCAATTATTTTCCTTCCATGTTGGACGTGGAGGCACTCGATTTTCATTACCATAAAAAGCACATCACTAAACTAGGATCTCACAAAATGCTCGAATGTCTTTAAGAAAGAGAAACATATGATCAGGATCTGATGAGTCCTTCTGAGGTAGAGTCTTCTTCTCTTCTATGAGTCCTTCTGAGGTAGAGTCAGAAGAGATAAGACATCTTCAACTCTGACTTGACTAACCATTACATAATAATAATGTTGGTATTTGTTAAGTGCTTACTACGTGCAGAGCACTGTTCTAAGCGCTGGGGTAGACACAGGGGAATCAGGTCGTCCCACGTGGGGCTCACAGTCTTCATCTCCATTTTACAGATGAGGGAACTGAGGCACAGAGAAGTTAAGTGACGCGCCCACAGTCACACACCTGCCAAGTGCCTGAGCCGGGATTCGAACCCGTGACCTCTGACTCCGAAACTCCGAAGCCCGTGCTCTTTCCACTGAGCCACGCTGCTTCTCAGCATAGCAGCCTAGGGATCTTGCTGAATTTCTCAGAAAAGCCAAATGTACTCAACAGTTTCCAGATCTCTGGTCTTTTGAAAGTGTTAAATGCTTCTATGAGGTCAGTGGACACAGCAAAGAGGCCTTGGTGTTTCTCTGTACTTTTCCTATTTTTTTGTGCTGCAAATCTCCTCCCCATATAATTCATGCATCAAATTGCATGAATTACACTATCTAGTTATCAGTGGTATTTATTGAATGCTTAATTGTTGTGTTGGACTTTCCCAAGCACTTAGTACAGTGCTCTGCACACAGTAAGCACTCAATAAATATGATTGATTGATTGTAGAGCACTGTACTAAATGCTTGAGAGAGTAAAATATAAATATAACAGAATAACAGAGTTGGTAGACACATTTTCTGCCCAGAACAAACTTCTAACCCCACCAATTCTGCAACTCCACTTTCTGACCACAACCACCTGACCTGCCTTCTTGCCCACACACTCCACCCTAAAAAACTGTCTTCTCCCCTCACAGAGAACTCCAATCTCATTCCATTTATGCCAGGCTATCATGCCCCATTGGGTCTTCCTACCCAACCTCCCCTCTCTCAATGCATGAAACCGGGTCCAAATCTAGGCAATGTAAAGGTCTAGTGTAGCTCAGTCCCAAACAATGAGATGTCGCAGTGGACTAATGGAAAATGAATGCGTTGGCAGACCAGCCTGGCAAGCAGCAATCAGGAGAGGAGTCCTCCTCAAGCAAAGGCTTTGGAAAGATCAAGGTACTCTAGGCTATAGGATCATCCTCTAGACTATAAACTCATTGGGGGCAGAGAATGTCTCTGTTCTATTGTTGTATTATACTCTCCCAAGCTCTTAGTACAGTGCATTGAACATAGTAAGGGCTCAGTAAATACAATAGATGACTGACAAGAAGCAGATTCAAAAACAGAGACAGACACATATGGGACAAACACATTAGCTCAGCAAGGATCTATTGTTACATGCAAACAATGGGAAAGCTAGGGTTGGTTAAGCAGAGATCTTTTCTTTTGAAAGCAGACTCCCTCACCAACTGATATCAGGTTTCATGGTCCTCATGATTCCCCATGATTTCTTGAAGAACTTTGTTTGAGATTATTAATACAGTCTGAAGCCTTTTCACTGCCTCCAGAGAATCTAGCAAGTTAATATTTCAAGGAAGCCTTCTTTCTTTCATATGTAGCTACCAAGCAAAGATTTGCAGGATACGAACTTTTAATTAAGTTATCATAGCCACGGTAATCCAAGTGAAATAAAATGGGAGTGCAACATTGCCTAATCCTAATTAGTGTTGCAGGCTTTGGAGTAAAATGCTGAATTAAAAATTCAGCAAATGTTGCCAAGTTAGATTTTGATGGTATATAAATATTGTTTCTATTGTTAAATGAGCCAGCTCTTATCTCAGGTAGCAGACTATGATCAAAACCTGGTAAAAGTTTAGTTTTATTCCTTAATGAAAAGAAAAGTTAATAGTGATTCAAATTTCTTGCTAAATGGATCTTTCTAATCTAAGAAATTGATGGACACGCCAATTTATATGAAGGAAACGTAACATCACAATCAGCTGAAAGGATAATTTTTTTTCAAAGCCAAAACAATATATATGTTGACATAATTTGGCTGACATAAAAAAGTTTACAAATTAAGTTTGGTGCCAGTTCAGGAATGTACTTAAAAATTAAAAATAATCAGCATTTAGCTGAGTTTTAATTCTTTATGCAATAGAACAAATTTGGATGTGGCACAGCCATAGTTTAATAATAATTTCAAGCTGAATTGACACAGAGTAATCAAATTTCTATAGGAATTTTTCCTTGCATTCTAGACAATTTAATTAGAAGAGGCCCACTTTGGTAGGCCCCATTTTGAGAGAATCTGTCAGGGATTTTCAGTGAGAATTTTTATAATGATCATTTCAGTACAGTTCAATAAATTCCATTTAACTAGTAAATCATCTGCTTGCTGATACATCTAAAATTATATTCCCAAAATATTAAATAATTTTGTCAAAAGCACTGTAATGAATTAATAAAGGCTAAAATTGTTCTTTAAACCATTGGTTATTTCTTCAAGGATCCTAATTTCATCATTTACCGTTTCAAAGACAAATTAGTCTGCACTTTAAAATGGGGAAGTTCGTTTTTATATCCATCCCAACCAAATCATAACTTAGTGAAAAAAAGCTTCTCTGGATTCTGACGGTATGTAATAGAGTGAAAAGTTGTAATGTACAGATATAATTTTCTCACTGCTTCCCATTCAGCAACTTTCTGTACAAAGAAGAGGTTGTACAGAGTGGTATCTTGCAAAATCTCTGCAGTAGCTCTTCGTTGTAGCTAGGCTCCTCTGATCCAGAATACAACTGGGTCCAAGCCAGAAAAGTAGCAATATCTAGAAGCAGGATATAGTGTCATTGCTGATTCAAGAGAGATGTTGGAACTATGTGGTATGTGGTCCCTTTGCCAATTTCTTGGACAACTCCAAATCTAAAAAGAATTGAATTAGTTGCCAATATGTTCTTAGTCTCCAAGAACATCATAGATGAAGGTGTTCATTTGGCAGGAGAAACAGAGCTCTGAGTCCTACAAACGGAATGTAGTTTGGGAAAGGCTGCAGGGCCTACATTGGTCTTGAAAGACTGCAAACCCTTTGTGGGCTGGAAATGTGTCTAGCAACTCTGTCGTATTGTACTCGCCTGAGCACTTAGTACAGTGCTCTGCACACAGTGAGCGCTCAAATTCCATCGATGGAAATACCGCTGATTGATAGCTACACTAGCAGCAGCAGAGTATTTAAGTATGAAGGTCAAAAACAAATATATGTGTAGTTATATAATGTTTTATACCTGCACAGATCATAAAAACAGATCCAACACAAGCTTGGCTATTCATGCTTAGGAAATATAGATTCACAGAACTATCCAACACATTTGTTTTGTTGCCCTTAGCAAATTAAAAGGCTTACAACCCTCCCCTGTTCATTCCCCACTACCAGCTTCTCAGCTCTTCTTGGCTTCTGAAATTACCTTGCTTCTCCCTGAAGCCAGAGGAAAAGTACAAAATGCTTTATTGCTGACTTCCAAACCACAGAAACAATATTCAAATTGACTTCTGTACTGCAAGATACAAAGGTCAGCCCAATGAAGGTTAAAATGAGAATTCAGCTCCCCTAATGTAAACATAGCTATGTTTGAAAATTGGCTGTGGTTATGATGGACATATCTTAATTCATTAGCTGAGACCACAGCTAAGGTCCATTATAACGCTGTGGAATCAAATGAATTTATTTAGCTGCCTGGTGCTATGCAAGGACTCATACAATCTAATTAACCCAATTTCACTACTCTGTTCAGAGTCAGGAGAATATAAACTTGAGTTAGAACCTTCTTTTGATTCAGGATATTGATTTACAAAGTTCTCACTATAGCCCTGACCTCTCTGGACACTACTGGAGACCACATATTGCACTCAGGATTGCACCCCATCAGCTCACCCCCACCTCCACGGTGGACAAATTCCCCTTCTTTTCAACCTCTTACTAACCCAGATGTGCCTCAGTTCCAGATGAAACCACCTTCCCTGCCACTCCCTCCCAAGGGACCTCACCTTCTATCACTACCTGCCACTCATGTGAAAAGCGGGAGGAGTCTGTCTTCTCCTTGACCCCCAATGCAGCTTTTGCACCATCCCCACCCTTTTTTTTTTTTTCCATTTTTTTTTTTTCCATCAAAGCACACACCATCCACCTCTTCCATCCACTTTTCATTTAGGGACACCTTATACCCCCCCTTACACCTTACATTGTTTACTCTTGATTTGTTGGATTTTCCATATATATTTTTTCTAATTTGATTCCTGAATAAACTGTAGAAACAGAAGGCATCTCTTCTTTTTTCCTTTGAGTGGGAAGCACTTTTTTTCTTCCTGTGGGAATATTTTCTCTAGCCTTTTGATGAGGTCATTCAACTCCTGGTGTTTTCAATCAATCAATGCTATTTATTGAGTACTTACAGAGTGTAAGGCATGATACTGAGCACTTGGTAGAGTATGGCAGTAGCGAGACACACATTGTTCCCTGCTCTCAAGTAGCTTAGAATTTAATGGAGAGACAGAAAACAATGTTTCATAGTTGATAGGGAAAGCAGGAGAAAGAACAGGGATAAAGCAGGAAGCACTAGAAGCACTACAGGACAAAACAGTTAAAGTGATTAAACTAGACAATCCAAATTCCAAAACATTTGTATTTTTTTTAATTGCCTGGGAAAGTCACCCCAATTCCAGGTCTGTCCTAGTTAAGTGGGTTTTCATAGTCCACTTAGCTAAAACAGGCTAAAATACCACAGCTGGAATACTCAACAGTAGAGCAGTAAATTGCATATGTTCTGTAGTAAAAACTCAACAAATAAGAATTTGTCAGAACACTGGTCAGGTCTAACACCTCTGATTCAGATGATGGGAACAGGATTGATTTTTGCTCCTAAATCTCTCTCTCTCTCTCCTCCTCTCTCTCTCTCTTACACACACACACACTCTCACCCTGGATACTTTGGGTTAGTTATAGATCTATTCAGATAACCTAGAAGAAGCTTAGTCCTGGTGTGACAATTATTGTCCAATACAAATCAAGTTTTCTGGTGTCACAGGACTTGGCTTATTTGATCAACATTTGAAGTAGCTCATTGTTAATCGACAGCTATTGCTGCATTCTTGAAGAGGTGTCTTGATCAAAAACATTGTTTTAAAAATGTTTTATAATGGTTTATACCTTTGTTTTTTCTTTGGTAGAGAGAATTTCCATTTGTTCCTCCCGCATACTAATACATATACACAACTTACAAAACTTCTTGATGTTCCTACCCTTATATCTTGTCCTTACAATCTTAGTGATATGGTTCTGTGTTCTCAATAATAATAATAATAATATTAATAATTGTGGTATTTGTTAAGGTCTATGTGCCAGGCACTGTACTAAGCGCTGGGGTGGACACAAATAAATGGAGTTGGACACAGTCCCTGTCCCATATTCATTCATTCATTCAATTGTATTTATTGAGTGCTTACTGTGTGCAGAGCACTGTACTAAGTGCTTGGAAAGTACAGTTCAGCAGTAGATAGAGACAATCCCTTACCCAACAACGGGCTCACAGTCTAGAAGGGGAGAGACAGACAACAAAATAAAACAAGTAGACAGGCATCAATAGGATCAATATAAATGAATAGAATTATAGATATATATGCATCATTAATAAAAAGAATAATAATGGGGCTCACACTATCAAAATCCTCATTTTACAGATGAGGTAACTAAGCCCCAGAGAAGTGAAGTGACTTGCCCAAGGTCACTCAGCAGTCAAATGGCAGAGGCAGGATTAGAACCCATAGCCTTATGACTCCCAAGCCCATGCTCTATCCACTACACCCAATGAACTATTTTCTCTCTGACCTAAGATTTTCCCTGGTTCCTTCAGCCTCGACTGATGATATCTTTCTGCTGGGTTGATAGATATTGCATCATCAAAAGTGCCAGCCACAGCTGTTCAGGTTGGGTCTCTGGATTTAAGGGAGTTTAACAATTTTGAAATAAAATTAAAAAACAGATTTTTATCTCCATTACTATGCTCTGTGACCTTGGGGACATAAAGTCATTACCCTGTACCTCAGAGGGGGTACGGTGTAATAACTGGTTATGATATAGTTAGTCTCTGAATTAATAGGTCCCACACACACTCTGGCTAAAATCAGCTCCACCAGCTGACCCGTGGAACATCTAGTCAATTTCCATTGGTGCTTGCAAGTCTGTTTCAGTGTTTTCTCTGGCATTCTTCTCTTATTATGCACAATCCTATTATTATCTAGGGGAGCTGGCTCCCCTAATCAGCATGGCCTAGTGGAAAGGACACAGGCCTGTAAGTCAGAAGTCCTGGGTTCTAATCCCAGCTCCCCTACTTGCCTGCTGTGTGACCTTGGTCAAGTCACTTAACTTCTCTGTGCCTCAGAGACCTCATTAGTAAAATGGGGATTAAATCCTCCTCCCTTCTATTTAGACTGTGAGTCCCATGTGGGACAGGGACCTGATTATCTTGTATCTATCCCAGCGCTTAGTACCTTGGCTGGCACATAGCAAACACTTAGCAAGTACCATAAAACAAAACAAGGCAAGAAGCAGCATGGCCTAATGGAAAGAGCAGGGGTCTAGGAGTCAAAGGGCTTGGGTTTTAATCTTAACTCCACTACTTGTCTACTGTGTGACCTTGGATAAGTCACTAAACTTCTCTGTGTCACAGTTACCTTGTTTGTAAATGGAGGTTGAGATTGTGAGCCCTATGTGGGATAGGGACTGTGTCGATCCTGATTGTCATGTATCTATCCTAGTGCCTGGCACAGAGTAAGTGCTTAACAAATACCATTTTAAAAAAATCAGGACCACCTCAACATTAACCCTTTCCTTCCCCAATGCAAAATTCATGTTTCCTTCCACACTGGAAGCCTGGATGAAATTCAATTGAATGTTCCTTGTGGCTCTGTTAATTTTTTTTAAGCCCCAGTTTCCCACCCCCTCTTCTCTGCCCAATTCCTCCCCTGTAATTGGCTATGCTCCAAATGATGTCACTGGGTGAGTGATTGACATCCCATTCAAAAGAGCCTCTCTCAGGAAGGGGTCCTGAGGAGTGAGCAGATTCCTTGTAGGCCCTCTTGCCTATTTACCTACTGTACTGTCAGTAGGAATAATACTGCTTTCCATATTTCCATCTGCCATTCCTTTTCTTTTTATTTGAGGCAAAATATTGGAAAAAAACCAAACCAAATATACCAAAAGGAAAAGTGAAAAAACTTGTTTCAACACTTTAAAGTCAGCATCTGAGTTGTCTTATCTTTGATGAACGATCCTTGAAGCCAGGAAATGTTGCCATACTATTGTTAAAGTATCTTTTCACAGGACCCATTAAATAACATTCTAATTTTGATCATCTAATTTATGACCTGAGAGTCTAGTAGGTAATATCCATAAAGCTTGTATGGCTCTTTGAGAAAAACTATGTACATACCATATAAGAGAGTGCTATTTTTAGTTGTATATATACCTCTCCATTAGGAAACAAGATCAACAACTCATTTCACTTTGGCTATCAAGCAGTAATGAGATGGGGGAAAAGCTCCCAATTCGACATTTTAGAGGTGAAAGATTTTTTTTATTCCATTATCAGTCAATCCCTGAATAGCTTTATAAAATCACATTACATTTGCAGGCAGCAGGCGAAAGGAGATTCTCACTGCTTTTATTTGGAATTATTTCACTCTCACCAGAAACCACCGCTTGATTTTATTTCATACCAATTCTTTGCCCGAAAAGCAATACTGGAAAATAAAGCAGAAGTAATCGTTTGTAATATCTGTTTTTTTCACTTCCCATTTTGTTTCTCATTTCCCCTGCTACAGATTATATTTTGCTCCCATTTACTACATTTTTGCTGAATTCCCCTCCGCTTATGTGACTCATCTTTCATTCCTGAAAACATTTGCACTACAGTACAACTGATTATCCCCATCAGGTCCTGCCAAGACCTGGACATTTCCCAGCTGTCAGTAAGGGCTCCAAAGATGTGAATAAATAAAACACTTAGCCAGGTAGAGCAGCAGATAGGAATGCTTTACTGAGGTGGGCAAAGGAAACAGAGACAACAAATAAAGAAAGGGGGAATGTGGGTGTGGGGAGAACCTGAACAAGAGAGACTGTAAGCTCATCGTGGGAAGGGAATGTGTCTGTTTATTGTTGCATTGTATTCTCCCAAGGGCGTAATACTGTGCTCTGTAAGTGCTCAATAAATATGATTGAGTGAATGAATGAGAGAATGAACTATTTGGTAGCTGGGGTTTAATTCACAGTTGGTTTCTGCGATTGAGTTTCCCACATGTATTCACTGGGTGCATTAAATTAGACTTCCTGAGCAGGTGAACAAACTGGGATGGCAAAGTGAGGTGAAGGACTCACCTAAAATCACAAAGTGGCCAGGGATCCACAGAACAAAGGATTGGGGGGCAGGATTTTTTTTTTTAGATAACCTCCTTTTCTGCAAAGAGCAAGCCTAAATGTAAGTACAACGCTAATGCTAAGTAGGGTTGCCCCTACAGCTAAGGCTAATGTCTATGGAGCTACATATAACTACTCCCATCTGTTAGCCCATCTTGGGTAACCTGATGTCAGACTCTCCACCAGAATTAAGGGCTTCTCCAACCCGCTGACCTGTCTCACCACCGTATTGTCACTCGGGGATGTTTCAGGCCACTTCTCAGAGAGTCCAGGCAGGTTGGAAATAGGGGTCCCAGCCGTCCTAAGCAGATGTTGTCCATCAGACCCCTCTGGGACTGGTCAAAAGGTAGGCATGAGCCCATGCATGCGTGCACACACACACACATACACTGTCCAAAGTCACTTTTGCACAGGTTCAAACCAGTGACTCATAAGATTTCCCAAAATAATACCACAAATTGAACAGTTTGCAGTCCTCTTTGGGTTGTTTGGTAAAGAAATTGGCAGCATCTGCTCTGTAAAGCAACCTGTGAATTGGAGAAATTGGGGGCAGGGAGGGGAAGAGTATAAGATTTGTCCCATGGAGACTTGGCCAGAGAGTCAGGGCAAAACAGGAATCCTAATTCAAAGAGGGTCTAATCCCTTGCTGAGCTCATGTTGCATCTCACAGCATAAGGTGATTGTGGCTGAGAAGGCTTCCTGGTTTTCAGACACGACTGATTCTGCTCATCAACTGTGCATACAAATACTGATAGATCTAAAACTTTAAAAGGAAAGAAGACTCTGGCAGAGGACTATGAAAAATGGATCTATAAGTGTTTTTGTTGATTTTACAGTATTTATGTGGCTTAGGCTTAGTGGTCATTTTTATGTTTGTCCTTGTTGAAATATCTTTGTGCATTATATGTCCTGAATATCAAAGGTAAAAGATAACCCCCAAAAGGTGGAACACATCTATAGTCACTTGCTTTCGCTCATCCTACCCTCTAGATTTATGTCACTGGCTGTTCATAAATCTGCTCTGGGAGAAAGTAGAATGTCATGTAATCTTCAATTACATAAAGCAAATTGGCTGCTTGTAAGTAGAAACTTTATTATGAAATATTTGGATGATGCCACTTGTGGGGAGAGGAAGATATGTGATCCTCACTGAATTTCTAGTAAACTGTTCATGGAACATGACTCAAGACCAACTACGAAAATGAAAGACTATTATGTGATGTGATGAACTGTTCCTTACAGTTGGATTCTTTGAGGGCTGAGTAGAAGCTGAGGGGGATGCTTCATACAGTGCTCTGCACACAGTAAGCACTCAAAAAATCCCATTGATTGAAAAATAACAGCCATTCTGTAAGAAATGTGAGGTGAGGATATGTCTTAATGCACTTGATTAAAAGCACACTTTAATTCTTATGAAAATGAGATAAAAATAAAGTGCCCTGATTAAAGTATTACCTTTATACTTTCTCATTTTTTTTAATGTGTTTAAATGCAGAATCCCCTTCACCTACAGCTGAGTTTAGAAAATTCATTAAGTTCTGATGCAGAGGTCACCGTCTCGATCCTGACCATGAACAACTGGTACAATTTCAGTTTGCTGTTATGCCAAGAAGAGTGGAACATCACAGACTTTCTCCTCCTCACACAACAGAACTCCAAGTTTCACCTGGGATCCATTTTAAATATCACAACCAACCTCTCATCAAGTCAGGATCTTTTGAGCTTCTTGCAGGTCCAGCTAGAGAGCATTAAAGATACTACACCCACCATGGTGATGTTTGGCTGTGACATGGAAAGCACCAGGAGGATTTTCGAAATCGCCACCCAGTTTGGAGTGATGCCCCCTGAGCTTCACTGGATACTCGGAGATTCTCAGAACGTGGAGGAACTGAGAACAGAAGGCTTGCCTCTGGGCCTCATTGCTCATGGCAAAACCACACAATCGGCCTTTGAGTTCTACGTTCAAGATGCAATGGAGCTAGTAGCAAGAGCCGTGGCCACAGCTACCATGATCCGACCAGAACTTGCGCTTATCCCCAGTACGATGAATTGCATGGACACAGGTGTAGGAAATCTCACATCAGGACAGTATTTATCCAGGTATGATGGCAAGCCTCCTTTTTTTTCCCCTTGCGAAACAAAGTTGTTGAACAAAATGGAATCCCATTTATATTACTTGCAGAGCAATTATGAAATCTGATTTGGGGGTCTTAATCTATTGGTTAAGTTAAAAATTGGTGATCTGGCATTAGAGTTAACTGGTCTTCTGATGAGAATGAGAGTCTCCTTATGCTTTATCTCTAGCTAGGTTATCGTTGACCCATCCCATATAATGATGATAAGTCTCAATGACTCTTTCCATTGGCACCAACTCTATGGAGATGAGCCAGCCCCACCTCTTGGAACCAGAAAGGGACCAGAGGTGGAGCCTACATCTTGGCTCCACTTCCTCCCCTGATATCAGGTTGCAGACCCCATCACTACATTCACACCCGTTATGCTATTTTTCCATCCTCATCCGGCTCTGGGACTGAGCCAAAGATTGTCTTGCCTCCAGCCCCAGAGTCCCATGAAGGCAAGCTGTGCATCACTTTGCTGCTCGTTCTGCCCAAGCGGCCTGGGAGGTTCCTTTGATGGCGGGGCAAGCCTTGAAGCTCCAGAGCCGCTATGACATCAATTTAAAGCCTGTGGGGCCACAGTCTCTGAGCTGTTTCCTGGCCGGACACTTGCCACTGCCTCTGCACAAGAAACAGTGGAGTTGGAGTTCTGATTTCTCTTCTGAAATTACATCTCCTCCAGGAGGCCTTCCCCAATTGATTTCTAATCTCCCCACTATTTATCCCCCAAGTGTCACTTCAGCCCTTACACACCACCTAAGTACTCACAACCCTCTTAGCACTTATGTAAATATCTTTATACTCCTATTTGTAATTTATTTTAGTCTTCTTCCCTACTAGATTGCAATCCCCATGTGGACAGGGATTATGTCTATTAATTCTATTGTACTCTCCCAAGTGCTTAGTACAGTGCTCTGCACACAGAAGACACTCAATGAATAGAATGATTAATTCAATTTTGATACCTAAGTGCTTATTCCATGCTAAGTCCTGTACTAAGCACTGGAGTAGACACAAGATAATCAGGTTGTACAGAATCCCTGTTCCACATTGAGTTCACAGTCTAAGTAAGAGGGGGGAGGATTTAATCCCCATTTTACAGATGAGGAAATTGAGACACAGAGAAATTAAGTGACTTGCCAAGGTCACACAGCAGGCAAGTGGTGGAACTGGGATGAGAACCCAGGTCCTCTGACTCCCAGGCCCATGCTCTATCGACTAGGCCACGCTGCTTCTCGTGATTTATTGCTTGATTGAGTTGCTCCTACATCTCCTCCTCTTCCCCTGTGCCTTCTTCTCTTTTTTCTTCCCCTTCCTCTCTTTCTTCTCAGTCTTTTCCTCCCATGTTCTCTCAAAGCTCCATTCCTCAGTGCTCTGTCCCTGGTGCCCCATCCCTTCCATGCTCTCCATCTGTGACTCCCCACCCTGAATTTTCCCCCAAATTCAAAATGAAAAGTTGTCACCATTAACCCTGTCCATCTTTTAAAGGAAAGAAGGCAAAAACTTTTTTTCAGTGCCATCAATTTTTAAAAACCAGCAAAAAGACTGGCTTCTCTGACCTAACTTTAAGGAATAACTCTTTAAAAAAAACTAACATTGTCATCTGAAAATTTCTGGAGAATAATTGCAAAGAGGATATTTCAAAACAGGAAAAAGAGGCAAGATTCACTGTGCAGAGAATGCAGTGGGAATCTTTCCAATAAACGGCAAGAACTGCATCATCATAAACCTTGTGGAAATTTTTCATTATTATTAATTTCACTTGATTCTGACTTTGAAGAAGTTAGTTATTCTCAGGCTGGAAGTTGCAGCTATGGTACAGTAATTTTCTTAATTGTTGCCATGTTTTGTAAGGTCTGATCCTCTTCCTCACTGCAAATGAAAGGAAATGTAGATAATGAGGCATGAAAAACAGATGCCAAATTACACTATGTAATGTGAATGTTGTCAGGTGTCACATAACCAGATTAATGACCAATGTGATGGAGTTTTCATTTTTTATTATAATCTATTAAGCAATAAATCACATTCTTAGCATCTGCTTTTATACCTAAATAATTATTGCTAGTGGTAGTCAAAGAAAATTTCAACATTTACCTGCAGTACAAATGTACATGTCCTGTCCACAGCAGATAATCATGTTTTTGCTAAAATAATTTTTCAGTAGCATGGCAGTACAGGAGGAAAGCTTAATTATTTCCTTTTGTGTTTCCCCCTTGGACTGTATGCTCCTTGTGGGCAGAGATCATGCCTATCAACTCTATTTTATTGTACTCTCCCAAGCACTTAGTTTTGTGCTCTGTACATAGTAAGTACTCAATAAATACCATTGATGGATTGATTGATTCATATGCTGAAGGTGGGTGGACTCCAGGTTCAGCAAACTATTTGGTAGCTAAGCACAGGACTGTGATAAATCATCACCTGTGGAAATCTTGACTCATGTCAAGTATTGAATCACAGGGGCTTCGTAGGTGGTGAGAATCCCCCAAATAAGCAACAAAAGACAACTAAGGACGTGAAGATTACCTTCAGTAAGTAACATTACTGACACATTACTGACAACATTAATTGACACATTCAGGGGACAAAGAGCAGTGTGTTTTAAACCTTGGAACATTTCCAGTTTGGGAGAATTCCCCAGTCTTTATTTATATTCAGTGTTGTGATCTATTGAGAACTACGGTTTAAGTAACCTGGATAGTAATACTGGCTCCATTGTGTCATATTAATGGCAACTTCTGTTTTCTCCAAACTACTGTTTCCCCAAACTACTTCTCAGAAATACTGTCAAGATTAATTATAGATAATATCTATAACTGACTGAGGGCCTCAAATAGCATCAGTAACAATGACTGTGATATTTGTTAAGCACTTACTATGTGCCAAGCACTGTACTCAGCATTGGGGTAAATGCAGTATAAGTAGTAATAGTATTTATTAAGCACTTACTGTGTGCGGAGCTCTGTACTAAGTCCAAGGAGAAAATGCACAGGACACAGTCCCTGTCCCTCAAGGGGCATACAGCCTAAGAGGGAGGGAGAACAGGTATTTTATCCCCATTTTACCGATGTGGAAACTGAGGCACAGAGCTGTCAAATCACTTGCCCACAGCAGGCAACTGGCAGAGCCAGGATTAGAACCCTGGTCTCCTGGCTCCACTAGGCCACACTACCCCTCTCTCTAGCACTGAAGTTATACAAGACAGTACTTTTATTCCCAATCAGAAAAGGAAATTCATATTACTAGGCAAGGTGGGCTGAACTGAGCCACATTTGACCAACTGGGCTGAATTTAAAAATTCACTTAATTGACAAGTCAAATGCAAGGTTCCCCTTCCTGGCCCTTGCTCATTCTGCAATTAAGATCAGTCACTTTTCTATTCTTATTAAATTTCTTACCAGAGTGGTTTCCCACTGAGTTCATGTTTGACTTTAATACCATCCTTGTTACTAGAATAAGGTATTGGAATTTTAATGCTTCATACAGTCTGTAAATTAAAATACATTAACAGAGTTGTTTGTACCATTTCAGCAGTCCATGATTTGATTTAATGCCCATCCCTGATCTTCTTTTCTTTTCTTCTTATTAACTCATAGAAAAGATGGATGAACCAGGCACACTAAAGAACATTATGGGGTTTAATTAAAGTAATACTGCAATTCCCCTCTTTTCTCTTTAACCCAATAAACAGGGTAGCCATTCAAACTTTGATTTCTCATTACTGTAATCAAGAATACATAATTAAAAAGACTGAAATAGAAAACAATAATTAGAGCTATTTGGGGTCTTTTCCATGATTGAGATGACAATGAAACAAGAGAATCATATAATCCTTGTTCTAGTGCTCACAGCCTAATTTGAAATTCATTGGATTGCCTTTGACCTAGTTGCTGTGCTGATGCATGAGTTACAGCCCTCTCTACTGGCAGAGGGATGAAGATGGGACTAATTCTTGGGTCCCTTAACATTTCAATTTTCTTAATATTATGCCTACTGATGATGAAATGAGCATTTTACGTTTAGAACTGTGAGCTGTCGAGTAGTCATAGTCCATCTTACATATTATTTCGGTCATGGTATGATAAATGGAGACCCCATTCAGGTCCTCCTTTTCATCCGCTCAGCGAGATGAACCTGTAGTAACTTTTAGTTGGGGAGTGTGAAGAGAATGAAAGTTAAATGCAGTTTGACAAAAACTGACACAGTGGCAGTCATATACTATGACTAAGCTATGATACACTCCATCAACCCTCTTAAACTAAGCTTTATAAACAGGAATAGATGGCTAGCTCAATAATAATGAGATTTTACTAAACATGAATTTGCAGAGAATATCTATCCAATTTAACCCTTGCCTGTGTAATATAGAATATCCATGGCCTAAGAAGATTGCATTTTTATTTCCACTCAACTGTGGAATCCCAATTCCCTGTAATTTGCCTTTTTATTTTTGGTCTGCTGAAATGGATTCCTCTTGGCATGTCTGAACAAGAAAAATTATGCCTTTCCTAATGCCTTTCAGGCAGCAAATGTCTTAGAAATTGAGAGAGATTTGATTTTTTTGCAAGTAGAATCTATATGCTGTACTCCCTTGGGTTTTTAAAGTTTTCCTTCTGAATCAGATAGTTTGCTAATTGTATTTGCATTTGTAAATCCTAGGCTGCTTTTGAACTGCAGCAATGGTGGGCCTCCTAGCTTAGATCCTTGGGTTTGAGCCACTTGCTTTCTCCAAGATACTGAGAAACATTTCCTATGTTCTTGTTGGGGTGCTTTCTGGAGGGTAACTTGAGATAAAGAGGCTCTCCTGAGAAAGGTATCACACTTGGTGGGGCCTCCCTGTCCCTCTAATCAGAGCATTCAAAAGGGAGAACCAGAATCAGATGACCTGGGTCTGGGCCCTGATTCTGTTGAAAGGAATGTGATACAGTCTTCTAGACTGTAAGCTCCTTGTGGGCGGGGAACGCATCTGGTAACTCAGTTGTACGGTACTCTCCCCAGTGCTTAGTTCTGTGATCTGCACACAGTAAACAATAAATAAATAAATACCGTGGATCGATTGCTCTTCTGTGGTGTGAGAAATGAGATAGCTGATGTTATCTGATGAGTGGGCAGAAGCAGAAGCGACAAAGGATTGTTGGCCTCCCCAGGTCTTCGATCCTCTCTGCCTCTAATACTTTTCTCCATTTATGGAAAAATCTCTTTACAAAGGTCCTCACCCTTTATTGAGTGCCAACAGGGAGAGGATGCTGTATTAGACAAATATATGCACCATTTCATATAAAGAGGAACTTCTGTTTTCCTAATATTTTCCCTTGCACTTGAAAGCATCTAACTACCGCTCTGAATACTTTTGAGAGAGAGAGACAGATAGATGTGGAGTTCCTTCGTTACTGAAAATGATGCAACTGTAAATGTTCTGTTCCAACAAAACTCAGTTGCCTTTCTTTTTGTGGGCAAGCTGCACCGAGGTGAATGGGAGATATAGCTTCTACCTTGGCTTCTAATGTGGGGTCTAGAGCTCCCCAAATTATAAGGGAAATGATTGGGAAACTTTAAAGGGGGGAGAGAGACATTATCCCTTCTGTTTGGAGAAGAACAAAGTTATTGGGAAAATAGGATCATCTGAAGAGCTACCACCCCCACAGAGAAAAGTGTTAAGACATGGGGACTGGGTCTTTTTCTTTCTCTCTCTCTTCACGATATTCGTTGTCTTCTCTTGGCATTCCTCCCAGATAGTCCTTGGCTGCCTTGCTCATCTTTGATTCTTCACCTCTCTCTCTCTCTATTTTACAGATTTCTAGCCAACACCACATTCAGTGGCCTCAGCGGTTATATCACAGTGAAGGGCTCCAACATCATCAGCTCAGAAAACAACTTCTTTATCTGGAATCTGCAGCATGACCCGGTGGGGAATCCAATGTGGACCCGCCTGGGGAGCTGGCAAGGAGGGAAGATCATCATGGATTATGGAATATGGCCTGAACAGGCCCAGAGGCATAAAAGCCATCTCCAGCACCCTTCGCGGCTCCACCTGCGAGTGGTCACTCTGATAGAACACCCATTTGTCTTCACGCGAGAGGTGGATGATGACGGGCTATGCCCTGCTGGGCAGCTGTGCCTTGATCCCCTGACAAATGACTCATCAGTATTAGATGGCCTTTTTGAGAGCCTCCAGGGCAACAATGACACGGTACCTATTGAGTTCAAGAAGTGCTGCTATGGCTACTGCATTGATCTGCTCGAAAAATTGGCAGAGGACATGAACTTTGATTTTGACCTATACATCGTTGGAGATGGGAAATATGGAGCCTGGAAAAATGGCCACTGGACTGGACTGGTGGGAGACCTCCTGAGTGGCACAGCCCATATGGCAGTCACCTCCTTTAGCATCAACACTGCCCGGAGTCAAGTGATTGATTTCACCAGCCCTTTTTTCTCCACCAGCTTGGGCATCTTAGTGAGGACCCGAGACACAGCCGCTCCCATTGGAGCATTCATGTGGCCTCTTCACTGGACAATGTGGCTGGGGATATTTGTGGCTCTCCACATCACTGCCATATTCCTCACCTTGTATGAATGGAAAAGCCCCTTTGGGATGACTCCCAAGGGGCGGAATAGGAGTAAAGTCTTCTCCTTTTCCTCAGCCCTGAATGTCTGCTATGCCATCTTGTTTGGCAGAACGGCAGCAATCAAGCCCCCCAAATGCTGGACTGGAAGGTTTTTAATGAACCTCTGGGCTATATTTTGTTTGTTTTGTCTTTCAACCTACACGGCTAATCTGGCTGCTGTCATGGTAGGAGAGAAAATTTATGAAGAACTTTCTGGGATACATGACCCAAAGGTAAAGACTGGTGATTTTTTATTTACTCCATCTGTCTGTCTTTTCCATTTATATTCTATATTGAGCTTCTTTTGCTTTGGAGAGTCTGCATCTTTGCCAACCCCAATGAAACTGTCTCCGCCAGCCACTTGAGAGAGCAGTATGAAAGCTCATTACCTGGCTGAGCCGGATCTTCAATTTACTGTCAAATGAAATAAAGCATTGGGATATTCTTGGACATGGTTGCTTAAGAGAAGGGTGCCTGTAAGAAACGACTTTTATGGCAAGATCCCCTCTACAATAAATGAGCACCTGGCTAGAACAGATGTCAGATATCAGTCATCTCTCTTCTGTCCTAGCCCCTAGAGAAAGAGCAAGCTGTACCTAGCAATTTCTCCCACCGCAGCCAGCCCCCAATGACAAATGTCTTTTCTTTGAGATCAAGAAAGGTAATAGGTTCAACAGTCCATTTGGTTACTGGTCAAAGAGAAAATCTATTTCCTCTATAGAAAAAGGAGGACAGTGAAAACCAGTATCCTAGCCCATGGATGCAATGTTCATGCCATGGGAGCCCAAATCTAAGGGCCCATTAGTTTGGGCCCCTGACAGGGATATATCAGGGAGAAGGTTTCAATTGCTCCCAGAATTTTTTAATTGAAACCAGCAATTTCCAAAAGCTGGTCCTCTTGTGGAAAGGCGACCTCTTAAACTGAAAGCTTGGAGACATCCTATGATAGGAGTGGCCCAAGTCCACATGTTTCAGCAGTTGCTAAGCATTGGTGTTGCCAGCATCCTCTTCCAGCAAGCCGGGATCAATTCATCTTCCTCTGGTGGCGAGGTATCGTGTGGTTGACAAGGTCATGTTAGGGCTATACTCGACAATTTTCCCAGCCATTTTGTTCACGTCCACATCTTCCATTCAGTCTGGCTTGAACCAGTAATTAGCAAATCTTTCCAAAGAAATGAGTCATAGGAGATCCTGAACCACATTTTGGGGAAATCAAGAGAGACTCGAGTTGAGTTTCAGATTGACCTAAGATATTGGGATTGCTTGTTGGGCCACCTGCCCCTGTAGGTTGTTTGTGATCCCAAGGTCTCATGATAAAGATGTATTTTAATTCTTATAATCTACCTGATTCAAATATTGCTCTTTACTGCTTTCATAGAATGTGTTAGTTTCAGTGAGGGGAACATTTGCAAGAGTAGCTCATGAGTGATTGAGTAGAACTTCAGCCCTGATGGCAGTCTCAGAGAGTTATTTAAGATAGCTAGAGTTAGGCCATTAGATCGATTCTTTTTTTCAACCCAAGGAGTACGATAAATTCAACACATATTCTTCAAGCACCTTTTGATAAGCATCTTATAATAGGATTCAACTAAAGATGAGTCATTAGCTATGTGGATTTGTGTTACTTTGTTAATGAGCTGCTTCCAGTTAACCAACACTCAGTAGCTTACATTAGTCACTTGGAAGTTAGTGAGCATTCATTAGCTTCTAAAGCATCTCAAGTCACAGATGCCTACTACTTCTGTACTGATGCTTTAACTATCCTTCATTCTGCTTTTCTGTCTTTTGCTTAAATTCTTGATCTCCAAGATATATCTTATTGTCCTTTGTTTTCAGAAATGATGCTACTGATGATGAGATCCTCTCCATCAGCACAGATGTGACTGAAAAGATCAGTGCATGTTCAGTACTACCTTGCACGGCATCTGCATAAAAGCTATATTCATGCTGAGCAGATGCATTTGCCTCGTTATGCCTTTAAATCCATTATCCTGCCCTCCAGACTTATGTATGCCCCCTTTCAGTTCACCATAGAGCAGTGGTTTGGAAACCTTACTTTTATCCATTTTACTTGCTTTGTCTGCCCAGCAAAGCTGTGTTTCTGTGAGCACTGTTTCAATGCTTGTGAGCTGGATGGGTTCCAGGACCATGTTGTCAGTAATCTTGCCCTGCCATGTGATGTTGAGTGTGGTTCATCGGTGACACTAGTGAAACTGCCTGAGAAGTTGGATGTATCTTCTGTCGTATGTCCAAGTCTCATAGCAGTATAAATGATTGGCCACCACAGCAGCTTTAGAGACCTACAATTTCTAATGAGCTCAGTGTCCTGTTGTCACCACTCTTGGTCAATTTGCCAAATTCTATTCTAGTCTTTTTTATAGCAAAGTGTCCTGCCGAGGCAGCTGAATGTGGAAATAGCATTAGCTTCTTGGTTGATGAAGAAAATCTTCGGTTTTGTGTAGTTTCTCAGGTTTAGGCTGAAATATAACTAGTTTAATTTTATTGTCAGGGTATTTTACCATGCTGAATCTGCAAAGTAATTCCTAATCATTTGTGTGTCTTCTTGGTATGCATCTCCAGAACGTAGTTTTCAGCATAGAGCAGATCCTGGATGACACTCTCAAAGACTTTTGATCATGCTTATAGCCTGTGGAGTTGGGAGACCCTCCCAGTGGAACAAAAACATATTCTGACTCCAGGTTCAAGATTCTGATTGCATCATCAAACATGGATGTATAGAGTAAATTGACTGGGACTGTAATCAACTCTAGACTATAACCTCCTTATGGGCAGGGAATCTGTCTACCACGTCTGTTGTATTTTACTCTCCCATATGCTTAGTACAGTGCTCTGCACACAGTAAGAGCCCAATAAATACCATTGATTAAATGATTGATAGGACTTGGCCTACCACCAAGCTCTGATCTTCTCTGACCTTGATGGAGGAAAGTGTGAGGCTAGACTCCTTAAACTCCAATTTAAACAGCCACACCATCATGGAGTAGCCTTAAGATCTAGAAGAATTTCTCAGAAGAGCTGGATTTGATAGCAAATGCTAGAGTCCTGGTTTATTAATGGTGTCAGGTGGTTTTGTCAGGTCAGTGAGCACAGGATAGAGGTTTGGGGGCTGTTCTCTGCACTTTAAACTGTGTTGCTGTAAAAAAAAACCACATATCTGCCATTCCATATTTTCATCTGAAGCCACACTGCAATTCAGATAGTGTAGAGTTGACTATAGTATTCAGTAACCTTTCCAGAAGGATTCTGGCTAAAATCTGATCAGTGGTGGAGATCAGCAAAATGCCCCAGTAGTTGCCCAATCAGCTCTCTCACCATTTTTCTTGAAGATGATGATGATAACATCCTTCTTCTGGGATTTCTTCAGTGTTCATATATTGAGGAACATCCTGCAAATATATGAGTATTACTTGCAGAAATTTGATCTTTTTTTGGCAATTCACCATTCTTTATGGCTTTAACTATAAAAGCTACTTCCTCAAACTTCAGAGCAAAAGCTATATAGTCTCTTAGTTTTCTATGCTTTGCAGAACCTCGTCCTTGGTAGTAGATGGTAGTCCCCTTGCCATCCACCTATTATTCCTACAATTAACTGAGGTAACTGGACTCTACAAACATCCCCATGCACATAGGAGTTAGAGGAAAGACACTATACAAATCCAATGCCTCTCAGTAAAAATTGATCGCTAAAAGGCATCCTCACTTTGAATTATAAAGCTCTTTAGAAATCATTTGACACCATTATGTGAAAGCCAGGTGACATTAGCCCAATTTAAAGAAAGCAGCCTTTATGGTTAAGGGACTGATTAAAGGTTATTCGGTAAATGAGTGGCAGAAGTCACATTCTTAATCATTATATCTTCAGTTTTTTGCCAACGCATTGAATCTCCTGAGCAAAGACTTATAACTGTACCAAACTGGAAGATGGCCAGGTGCACTGGACTTTGTCAAGCATTGAACGAAAGCAACACCATTTTCATCTTGGAACTCATTTACTCAGCACTTCAAGCATTGTCATACGATTTAAGCCTATAATAGATTATGCCTTTTTACTAAAACCTATTATATTTTTGTCAGTATCAGGTTGGAGAAAAACTTAAGGAAGTGTTGCCTAGTAGAAAGAGTACAGGACTGAAAGTTGGCAGACTCGGGTTCTAGTCTAGCTCTGACACTCACCTGACAGTAATCTCTTTGGGCCTCAATTCCTCATCTGTACTGGGGATGAGATATCTGATCCTCCTGCCTCTTAGACTGTGAGCACAATAATAATAATAATAATAACAATAATAATGATAATGGTATTTAATAATGTTCGTATTTGTTAATTGCTTACTCTGTGCCGAGCACTGTTCTAAGTGCTGGGGTAGATGCAGGGTAATCAGGTTGTCCCACATGAGGATCACATCTTAATCCCCATTTTATAGATGAGGTAACTGAGACACTGAGAAGTTAAGTGACTTGCCCAAAGTCACACAGCTGACAGGTGGCGGAATCGGGATTAGAACCCTTGACCTGTATTTGTTAAGCGCTTACTATGTGCCAGTCACTGTTCTAAGTGCTGGAGGAGATACAAGGGAATCAGGTTGCCCCATGTGGGGCTCCCATTCTTAATCCCCATTTTACAGATGAGGTCACTGAGGCACAGAGAAGTGAAGTAACTTCCCCAAAGTCACACAGCTGACAAGTGGCAAAGCCAGGACTAGAACTCACGATCTCTGACTGCCAAGCCCGGGCTCTTTCCACTAAGCCATGTATCTAATCTAATTACTCTGTATCTACCCCAGCACTTAGCACAGCACAACACAGCACATAATAGGCCCTTAGTAAAAGCCATAAAATACTTTCAAATTACTAGAACCACTTAAGAAAATGATAGAAAATGATTTGGACATTTAGGGAATGTGCGTAATGTACATTTGCCACCATTTTTCTGTTGCTGACTAATCAAGCCAGTTTGAAATTTCTCCACGTCCTCAAGCTAAATGTTGGGAAGTTGGAAGTTTAGTCTTTATTGAGTCAATATAATCTTTGAGTAGCAGCTTTCTGCCACCATACTCTGGGGCTGGTGAGGGAGAAAGGAACAGAGATCACCAAACATGACTTGAGCACCCAGAAACTCCAGCCCTGTCGCTTCCATCCTTTATTTCCAGCTCCTGCTTCCTCACAAACTTCCCCTTCATGTCTTCTCACTCCCATTTTGCCTGCTCTTTTTAAAAATATGGCATTTGTTAAGCGCTTACTATGTGCCAGGCACTGTACTATGCGCTGGGGGAGATACAAGCTAATCAGGTTGGAAACAGTCCCTCTCCCATATGAGACTCACAATCTTGATCCCCATTTTACAGATGAAATAACTGAGACCCAGAGAAGTGACTTGCCCAAGGTCACACAACAGACAAGTGGTGAAACCGGGTTTAGAATTTAGGTCCTTCTGACTCCCAGGCCTGTTCCCTCTCCACTAGCCTATGCTGCTTCTCCAGAGGAAAGTAGCAGCCACATAGGAGCACTTTTTGGTGCTTTTTTTTCATATACAAAGTTGATCCAAGGAGAGTGAAAATGAAATGAATTTTTTTAACATGTCTGATGGAAAAAAACGTTTATGATAGGAAGATAGTAAGTCTCAAGGTTCAGCACCCAGTAATTTTGGTGTGGCCACCAAAAATATTCAAGTAATAAAAATAATGCCAATAATAAATGTTACTGAAAGATGTGCTTTGCATTATATTTCATTATAGATCATATTTTCCTCTATACCTCAATTCAAAGCTATTTGTCATTATTGCTTAATTTTTAAAAGTCACCACAAAATTATTATGGTGAGTGCAATACTGGTCAACACAAAATATGTCTTGAGAGTGAGTATTCCAAGGGAGTGGCTGTAGAGGGAGAATAAGAATAGAAGGGGACCTAGAACTGAGCCTTGAGGGACGCCCCTACTCTCAGAGGGTGGAAAGCAGAGGAGAAGCCAGCAAAAGAGACTGAGAAGGAGCAGTCAGAGAGGTAGGAAGAGAACCAAGGGAGGATGGTGTCAGTAAATCCAAGGTTGGATGAAGTTTCAAGGATGAGGGGGTGGTCTACAGTGTCAAAGGTGGCTGAGAGGTCTCAGAAAATTAGGGTGGAGTAGAAATCAGATTTGGCAAGAAGAAGTCCATTGGTTATTTTAGAGAGGGCTGTTTCTATGGAGTGAAGAGGGCAGAAGCTAGATTGGAGGAGATCTAGGGGAGAATTGGAGGATAGGAAGTGGAGAGAGTGGGTTTAACAGCTCTCTCAAGAAGTTTGGACGGAAATGGGGCAATAACTGGAGAGAGCTATGGGATCAATGGAGGGTTTTTTTAAAAGATAGGGAATAAATAAGCATGTTTGAAAGCAGTGGGAAGAAACCATTAGAAAGTGGACAGTTGAGGAGAGCAGTCAAGGAGGGAAGAAGGGGAGGGAGTGAGTGTTTTAAAAGGTATGAAGGGATGGGGTCAGATGCACAGGTGGAGGAGATAGATTTAGAGAGGAGTCAAGAGATTCATCTTGAGTTACCTCAAGATTATAGGAAGAGTCGAAGAGGGGAAGGGGATTGAAGAGGAGCAGGGGAGATTTTAGGGAGATCATGCCTGATGGTTTTAAATTGTTGATGAAGTAGGTAGCCAGGTCATTAGGGCAAAGAAATGGTGGGGGCGAGGGGACAGGAGGTTTGAGAAGGGAGTTAAATTTCTGGAACAGCTGGCAGAGGCAGTGGGCATGGAAATGAATTAGGAAGGAGAAGTATTGTTGTCAGGCCATGGAGAGGATTGAAAGAGATAAGAATGAATTTAGGGTGGATAAAGAGAGATGTCTGGATTTCCTCTAACAGTGCTCCGCAGCTCAGGCACAGGAGCAGAGGAAGCAGACTGTGGAAGTGATCCAAGGTTGCTGGTTAGTGGTATCTAGCTATCTCTACATCAACTATATCTAACCACTATCTGCCTTGTCTCACAAACCCATAGGCTTGGCATCATCCTTGACTCGTCTCTCTCATTTAACCCACGTATTCAATCTGTCACCAAATTCTGTCAGTTCTACTTGCACAACATCACTAAAATCTGCCCTTTCCTCTTTATCCAAACTGCTGCCCCATTAGTCCAAGCATTTATCCTAGCCTATCTTGACTACTGCATCAGCCTCCTCACTGACCTTCCTGCCTCCTGTCTCTCCCCACTCTAGACCTTACTTCACTTTGCTGTCTGGATCACTTTTCTAAAAAAGGCATTCAGACCACATCTTCCCACACCTCAAGAACCTCCAGTGGTTGCCCATCCACTTTTGCTCCTTGTGGGCAGGGATGGTGTCTGTTTATTGTTATATTGTACTTCTGCCAAGTGCTTAGTACAGTACTCTGCAAACAGTAAGTGCTCAAAAAATATGACTGAATGAATATCATCAGCTTCTAAGCACTCAATCACCTTGCCCCCTCCTACCTTATCACTCTGATTTCCTACTACAGTCCAGTGTGCACACTTCACTCCTCCAATGCCAGCCTACTCACTGGACCTCGATCTTGCCTATCTCACTGCTGACTTCTGGCCCACATCCTCCCTCTGGCCTGGAACTCCCTTCCCCTTCATATCCAACAGACCAACACTCTCCCCACCTTGAAAACCTTATTCAAATCACATCTTCTCCAAGAGGCCTTCCCCAGCTAAACTCTCATTTCCCTTACTCCCTCTCCCTTCTGTATTGCCTGTGTATTTGGGACTGTACCCTTTAAGCAGTTGATATTCACCCCACCCTCAGCCCCACATCACTTATATATATATATATATATATATATATATATATATATATATATATATATCCATAATTTATTTTAATGTCTGTCTCCCCGTCTAGATTAAAATCTCTCTATGGGCAGGGAATGTGTCTAGCAACTATTATTCTGTCCCACGTATTTAGTGTGTTCCTCTGCACACAGAAAGCACTCAATAAATACTACTGATTGATTGTTGCCAAATTGTACATTCCAAGCGCTTAGTACAGCTCTCTGCACATAGTAAGTGCTCAATAAATACTGTTGAATGAATGAATTGATTGAAGTCCACCCGGGACTGCTCATACCTATGTTGATAATCTTATAATTTCTCAAAATGATAAATGCCATCCACTTATAATTTTAATCTTACTATTAGCAGATTTCAAAATTGCCTGCTTCAAAATTTCTGAATGGAAATTCTTGCAGAATTGTGAGGCTACCCTCTTGCCAAACCATCTGCTGCTCCCTCTGATGGGTGCCCTGAGGCAGCTGCTTCTCCTGCTCGCCATCTAAAGTCAGCCCGACCCAAGCAAACCCTTGGTTGTTGGGAGGTAGCTACCCAAACTGCTACTGCTGCTTTCTCTGCTGCAACTGGCCCAGATTTAATCATGGATGCAATTTTAGATTGCATGCAAATATCTATAATTAGTCTTAGGGCATTTTCCAATTTACGATCATTCGCTTAGCCATTTATATGATGCCTCTTATTTTGCTGGCAACATATTTCCCAACACCATCAATGCTGTCAGAGTTTAAAACTCTTTACTAAAGTTGTGGTTTTGCTAACCAACTCTTTCTGCCAGCTCCTCCTCAGTATTAGAAATATATATGTATAGCTATCCTTTGAATTCAAAGATGAGGCCTATGGGGGTGTGTGTGTGTGTATATGCCTGAGGAGGCCCAGGTGCTACAACAGCTCAGCTAATTAAAATTAAATGCTCTATGTCATGGTGACATTGCCTCCCCTGCTGCTCTCTCTCTCAATGGGACCTTACTTTTTTCCACTGCCACCATATCACTGAAAAAGGGGGAAGAGTCAGCTTACTCCTTTTCCCCCGATATCCACTTCTGATCCATCTCACTCCTTCCTTATCTTACCTTCTTGTCCTCTTGCTTTGGATCCCAAATCATCCATCTTTACCATCCTCTGCAGTTTCTAGTTGCTGATATCTACTGCCCTCCTGGCCTTTCTTACCGGTTTGGAAATATTTCTCTTTTTCCTACCTCACTCCTTTCTTCTATTCTGATCCTTGGGAGCATAAACCTGTATGGTAATAATTCCTCCAACTCCCCCTGCCGACACCCCCCCCCCCCCCCCGAGTCATCTGCTTCCTTTCTCTTTTCAACTCTCCTTGCCTCTAGTTTCAGTTTACCTCAGCCACATAGCAGCATGGGTACGTGCTAGATCTCACTGTGTCCAGACAATGCTCCAACTCATTTCTCACCAACCACAGTCTACTATACTCACTGGCCTGCCCCCTCATTCACATTCCCCCCGACCCCAAATTTATTCTTCACCCCTCACCATGACCCTCAACTGCTCGACTAAAGAATAAGGTTTCTGCTTTCTTCACTGAAAATGCTTTGGCAAAAGCATTTAAATAAACATAAAATTTCCAAACATCTTTGCTTAGGCTGAAGTTCCATATTTCAAAATGGATGTGACTTTGAACAGTGCACCTATGAATGAGATTGCTTCACTTGAATTTGCTTCCCGGAGTCCAAGGCTGGGATCAGTTCCACTGAGACAGGAAACAAGATAAAGAAAGAAGCTCCTTGAATAGTTATGGGCTGTACAAAGTGAAAGGCCTCCTCTTGAAGTTGAAGTGGAGTTATTAAACTGGTCATGAAATAATTCAAAATTAGCTATTTAACATATATTAATGTGTTCTCGAGCAGCTCTTCTTACTCCTCAGATAAAATGCCCCTAGAGCTCTGTCATTGATATGCTGAAGAAAAACTACTCTGAGAGGGTAATTAATGGACAACTATCTTTTCTGTACTGGCTGATGGCAAAACTGCAACTGGAAGAAATAAAAGTCCCATTCTCAGGCAAGTTGCCAGTCTTAAAACTGAACCGAACTCTGCTAGGAAGGCAAGATCTGACTGTTAAAGCAGGGATGCGCTTCCTATGTGCAGAGCACTGTACTAAGCTCTTGGAATGTACAAATCGGCAACAGATAGAGACAGTCCCTGCCCTTTGACGGGCTTACAGTCTAATCGGGGGAGACAGGCAGACAAGAACAATGGCAATAAATAGAGTCAAGGGGAAGAACATCTCATAAAAACAATGGCAAATAAATAGAATCAAGCTGATGTACATCTCATTAAACAAAATAAACAAAATAAATAGGGGGATGAAGATATATACAATTGAGCGGATGAGTACAGTGCTGAGGGGGTGGGACGGGAGAGGGGGAGGAGGAGAGGGAATGGGGGGAGAAGAGGGTTTAGCTGCAAAGAGGTGAAGGGGGTGGGTAAAGGGAGCCGAGGGAAAAAAGGGGGGAGCTCACTCTGGGAAGGCCTCTTGGAGGAGGTGAGCTTTAAGTAGGGATTTGAAGAGGGGAAGAGAATTAGATTGATGGAGGTGAGAGGGAGGGCATTCCAGGACCGCGGGAGGACGTGGCCCAGGGGTCGACGTGGCCCAGGGGTCGACGGCGGGATAGGCAAGACCGAGGGACGGTGAGGAGGAGGGCGGCAGAGGAGCGGAGCGTGCGGGGTGGGCAGTAGAAAGAGAGAAGGGAGGAGAGGTATGAAGGGGCAAGGTGATGGAGAGCCTTGAAGCCTAGAGTGAGGAGTTTTTGTTTTGAGCGGAGGTTGATAGGTAACCACTGGAGGTGTTTAAGAAGGGGAGTGACATGCCCAGAATGTTTTTGCAGGAAGATGAGCTGGGCAGCGGAGTGAAGAATAGACTGGAGCAGGGCGAGAGAGGAGGAAGGGAGATCAGAGAGAAGGCTGACACAGTAGTCTAGCCGGAATATAACGAGAGCCTGTAGCAGTAAGGTAGCCATTTGGGTGGAGAGGAAAGGGCGGATCTTGGCGATATTGTAAAGGTGAGACCGGCAGGTCTTGGTAATGGATAGGATGTGTGGGGTGAACGAGAGAGACGAGTCAAAGATGACACCGAGGTTGCGGGCCCGAGAGACGGGAAGGATGGTCGTACCATCCACGGTGATAGGGAAGTCTGGGAGAGGACCGGGTTTGGGAGGGAAGATGAGGAGCTCAGTCTTGCTCATGTTGAGTTTTAGGTGGCGGACAGACATCCAGGTGGAGACATCCTGGAGGCAGGAGGAGTTGCGAGCCTGAAGGGAGGGGGAGAGGACAGGGGCAGAGATGTAGATCTGCGTGTCATCTGCGTAGAGATGGTAGTCAAAGCCGTGAGAGCAAATGAGTTCACCAAGGGAGTGAGTGTAAATGGAGAACAGAAGAGGGCCAAGAACTGACCCCTGAGGAACTCCAACAGTTAAAGGATGGGAGGGGGAGGAGGCGCCTGCGAAGGAGACCGAGAATGACCGGCCAGAGAGATAAGAGGAGAATCAAAGCTCCCAAAGACATTAGGGTTACTAAAATAGCAAAAGTAAGAAGTTAGATATCTCTCAGGGTCACACCTGGAGAGTTTTCAGCACTCTACCAGTCTCGACTACTGGAGGGAGAGTCAAGCAGAGGCATATCCATTTCATTCCTAGCTTGGGCAATGGCTAGCAAGTGGAAGGCAATCTGCTATAAGTCAAAACTTAACCTGTTCTGGGCAGCAGAGGCATGGGAGAGAGTCAAGAGCACAGACTCAGGTTTTACTGCGTGGAAGGAGGCAATGGTAAACCGCTTCCATATTTTTACCAAGAAAACTCTATGGATCCACTACCAGAATAATTGCAGTTGGAGGTAGGCCATTCTGGGAGAGATGTGTCCATGGCGTCGCTATGGGTCAGACATGACTCGGCAGCATAAGTCAACAACAAAAAGTTAGAGGTGGTGGCCAAAGTAAGTGTTCATACAATGCCACCTGTTAGCTAAATAAAAATAATAAATCCAGAGGCATGTATCTAGTTCTAGAAGGTGGCAAGAGAAGTCAGGCCTCCCTTTGGAGAAGTGTGCAAGACCTCTTGCACAAACAGATTGTAACATAGTCAATCATTCATTAAGTGAGTACCCTGTACAGAACATTGCACTAGATGTTTGGGAATATATAATAAAAATAAAGGACATGGCCCTTGCCCTTGAAGAAGTCACAGCCTCATGGAGGAGACAGGCTAACATATCAATCAATCAAACAATCAGTGGTATTTACTGAGCACTTACTATGTGCACTGTACTAAGCACTTGGGAAGGAGTGTGGTTAATGGAAAAACACGGGCCCAGTAGTCAAAGGTCCTGGGTTCTAATCCCAGCTCCTTCACATGTCTGCTGTGGGTCCTTAGGCAAGTCACTTCAGTTCTCTGGGCCTCAGTTATCTCATCTGGAAAATGGGGATTAAGATTGTGAGCCCCATATGCAAAATGTAGATTCAATACCTGTTCTTCTACTAAGACTGTGAACCCCATGTGAGACCTGATAGTCTTATATCTGCCCCAGTGCTTGGTACAGTGCTTGGCACATAGTAAGCACCTAACAGATTTCTAGACTGTGAGCCCATTGTTGGGTAAGGATTGTCTCTATTTGTCACCGAATTGTACTTTCCAAGGGCTTAATACAGTGCTCTGCACACAGTAAGTGCTCAATAAATACGATTGAACCACGATTGTTAGTGGGAGAGTTCAATAGAGTAAGTAGACATGATCCCTACCATCAAGTAGTTTACAATCTAACTGGGGAGGTAGACATTAAAATAAATTACAGGTAGGAGAGGCAATTGAGTATAAGTGCTGTGAGGAGTGGGGTGAATACCTAAGTTCTTTGGGGATATGGACTCAAGTGGATGGATGAGTAAATCAGAAGGGAGGGAAGATAAGGTGGAGTGATACTCTCCCATCACCACAAATTCAGCTTCTCCAAAACAGAATAACTCTGCCAGCAAACTTTGCTCCTCTAATGTCACCCTGCTTACAGGGCCTCAATCTTGTCTCTCTTTCTCTTCTCGTCACACCCTCCCTCCTGCCTCGAACTCCTTTCCCCTTCATATCTGACAGACCCATGATTGGTGTAGTCCTATAACTAGAAAGTTACCCTGTTGTCACTTTCTCCATATATGAGGCTTGGGAGGTTGTTTGAGGAGGACAAGTCACTTCATTTCTCTGCCTCAGTTACTTCTCCTGTAAAATGGGGATTAAGATTGTGAGGCCTCTGTGGGACATGGACTTTGTCCAACCTGATTACCTTGTATGTACCCCAGGACTAAGTACAGTGCCTAGCACATGGTAAGTGCTTAACAAATATTAAAAAAAAACAGGAGAGGTGTGCTTATCTATTTTTGATGTGTTTTCATTGAATTTATCTGAAATAACTCAGGAGTAGATGGTAAAACTTTGACCCTCAGAACAGTAGGGATTGTGTAAGGAGTTGTAGGAAGAGATACATGCACTTTCCCCCAGTTCCCTTTTCCCACCATGGGTCATGAAGTTTAAAAAAGAACTATCTGTAGCCATGACAGGTCAGCAGGACCCAATCCTCTGATGTTGCATTTCTCCCAGTTGAGCCAAAATGGCAATAAAAGCGACCCAGGAAAAACTCAAAAGAGAGAATTGCCAATAGAGGTGATGAATAGGGCTGTATTCTGAACAAGGGAAGAAGAGGAAGGGATTTCAGCAAGGGGGTAAGAAGGAGGAAGAGAAAAGGAGGATCAGCCAATAGTTTTTATTAAGTGCCTTTTATGTGCAGAGAACACTTTACTAAATGCTTGGGAGAGGACAATAGATGAATCCCTTGAAGAATTTATAATTCAGTGGAGGAGGCAGACATTAAAATACAGATAAAAAGAAGAGATTAGAATTAATCAGTGTATTTACTGAGCACTTATTGTGTGTGCAGAGCACTGTGCTAAGCATTTGGAGGAGTACAAGATGCCTGACCTCCAAGTGCTTACAATCTAGTGGGAGAGACAAACATTAAAATAAATTACAGGTAGGGGGAAGCAATAGAGTATATGGATCAGTCAATCAGTCATATTTATTGAGTGGTTATTATGTGCAGAGCACTATACTAAGCATTTGGGACAGTACAATATAACAGAATTGGTAGACAGGTTCCCTGCCCACAAGGAATTTGCAATCTAGAAAATATGGACATAAGTGCTGCGGTGGTAGGGGGGTGAATATCAAAGTGCTTAGGGGTATGGATTAAGGTGTACAGAAGGAAGGAAACCTAGGGTGGGTAGATGAGAGATTAGTCCAGGAAGGTTTCCTAAAAGAAATATGATTTTATTGAGCTTTTGAAGATGGGGAGAGTGATAGTCTGTCAGATATAGAAAGGGAAGGAGTTCAAGGAAGGGGGAGGAGTTTACAGCGAGAGGCAAGATTGAGGCACAGTAAGTAGTTTGGCATTAGAGCAAGGTGTGCAGACTGGGTTGTAGGTGGAGAGGAGCGAGGATAGGTAGGAGGGAGAGAGCTGATCCAGTGCCTTAAAGCTGATGATTACCTTAAAGCCAGTACAAGGAAAAGCACGTGAACAGTAAAACGTAAATTGATACGTACAAAGGTGCTATGGGTGAATGTGAATGTTTAAGTGCAGAGTTGGTAGTTGGGAGGGATATGACCTGAGAAGAAAAAATAATTGGGGAAAGCTTCCAGGAAGTAGAACTGATGGCTTTTTTGAGTCATATGAGAGTTGGGCTAATTTTAATCATTGTTTCTATGAACTGGGAGTTGTGGAGATGGGGAGAGAAGCGAGAAGGAGAGAACTTCTTCTCTCTTGGAGAAGCAGCGTGGCTCAGTGGAAAGAGCACGGGCTTTGGAGTCAGGGCTCATGAGTTCGAATCCCAGCTCTGCCACTTGTTGGCTGTGTGACTGTGGGCAAGTCACTTAACTTCTCCGTGCCTCAGTTCCCTCATCTGTAAAATGGGGATTAAGACTGTGAGCCCCACGTGGGACAACCTGATTTCCCTATGTCTACCCCAGTGCTTAGAACAGTGCTCGGCACATAGTAAGCGCTTAACAAATACCAACATTATTATTAACTTCTGTTTGGTTCCTCCTATTACATCTCTGCCTATTGAATATTTAAGACCCTTCTAATACTTTTGGCTTTCTGGTGCTGGGTTCTATCTTTCCTGGTTTCTGCTATGTTAGGGGAAGAAAGGAGAAAGGGCTGCTGTTGTCTCCTGTATCTCTATTTCTTCCGAGGTTTTTTTTTATGGTATTTGTTAAGTGCTGACTATGTGCCAGGAGCTGTTCTAAGCACTGGGGTAGATACAGCGTAATCAGGTCGGACACAATCCATGTCCTACATGAGACTCACAGTCTTAATTCCCAATTTACAGATAAGGTAACAGGCACAGAGAGGTTAAGTGACTTGCCCAAAGTCACACAGCAGACAGGTTTCAGAGTGAGAAGTAGAACCCAGGTCCTTCTGACTCCCAGGACCATGCTCTATCCACTAGGCCAAGCTGTGACACTACTTTCTTGAACACTGGCTCTTTGGAGGTCCACCATCTTGTCTGCCATCTTGATTTATTACCACACCTCACCCTCTTCAGGGATGGTGATCCCCATTATTTCTCTAAAACTTCATAGAGAGACGACCCATTGAATTTGTCACTTTGGATGAAGGAAAGCTTTCTGGTTCTTCTGAGAAATGCAACTTTTCTTTCCCATCTCTTTGGAGAGCAGATTGGCCCAGCCATTGCAGTGGCTGGTGGGGGGAAGGGGACAGGGCTGGGCAAGGGGAAGATCTGAAGAATGGGGACAGCAGAGAAGGAGAGCAGGAGGCAGGGGCACTGAGTGGCATTTCCTGCTGTACCTCTCCTCTCCCTCTTCCTCATCCATATGCCCTGTGGCTTTTTCTTCTCCAGGTGAAATTGGTTGTGGGATGGAAAAGGAAGAGGGGTGTTGGGGAGTGCCCCCCCTTACCATCTAGTCAAAATGACACCCTTTAGCAGGGTGGCACCCCAATGAGTAAACACACACGAGAAGCAGCATAGCCTAGTGGAAAAAGCACAGGCCTGGGTGTCGGGGGAGCTGGGTTCTAATCCCAACTTTGTTATATGATTTGGAGCAAGTCACTTAACTTCTCTGTGCCTCAATTTCTTCATCTGTAAAATAGGGATTAAATGCCTGTTATCCCTCCTACTTTGACTGTGAGCCCTGGGTAGGACAGAGACTGTGTCCAACCTGACTACCTCATATCTACCCCTAGCATTTATTATAGTGTTTGGTAAGCACTTAACAAATATCACATTCATTAATATTAGGATCAAGTAAACACACACAAGCAGAGGTCACTTCTAAACACCTTAAACATCAAACACTTTTCCCCTTTCTATTCACTATCAGTTTAATGATCTCTCCCAATCATGGAATCAACAGGATTACTCCTGAGCTGAAGAGCACTGGTAATTAGCACCTATTTGTGCCAATCACTACCCCCAACCGGGGGCAGGCTAGCTTGAGCCTGAGGCCCCAGATTTTTAAAGAAGCTGCTGAGGACAAACAAAATCCTCTCCTGTTGCCCCATTTCCTGATATTTAATGGGCAGTGTTCCCTTTAAGAGCTAGTCACGCAGGCACGGGTTGCCTTGGAGTGGCTATTTTGAGAAAAGCACCATCTTTTTGCCCTAAGTAGCAACAGCAGCAATGTTGGTTGGTAAATTCAAGCGTGGGTATGATTTTTGAGGGTCGTCAAGGGCCTTGGGTTTACACCCTTAGAGCCCTTGGATTAATCCAGCCCTGGCAATGGGTCTCTGGTGAAGGAGACAAGAGTAAGAAACAGTGAGTAGACTTGCTTGAAGGACCAAAGAGTGGGAGCTGGGGTGTAGTGGGAATAGAATAAGTAAATAAGAGGGAGGGGGGCTACTGGAATGCCTTGATAGTTTCTGCTTAATATAGGAAGAATGGGCAATCAGAGATTTTTGAGGAGAGATGAGATGTCGTAATGGTGGTATTTGTTAAGTGCTTACTATGTGCCAGCCACTGTATTAAACACTGGGGTGGATACAAGCAAATCGGGTTGGCCGCAGTCCCTGTCCCACATAGGGCTCACAGTCTTATTCCCCATTTTACAGATGAGGCAACTAGGCACAGAGAAGTGAAGTGGCTTGCCCAAGGTCATACAGCAGATAAATGGCAGACCTGGGATTAGAACCCATGACCTTTTGACTCCTGGGCAGTGCTCTATCCACTACACCATGCTGCTTCCCTAATGTGTGCACCCCTTATCTCTCCCTAATGAGATGTGTGCAGAATATTGTTTCAGAAAACTGCAGCAGGATTAAGTGTGAGCTATAGAAGGGAAAGATAGGGGAAGCAGATGTGGTAGTCAAATGTGTGGACCTGATTTAGAGTGATATCAGAGAAAGAAAAAGTGATGGTGTTGGGTGGAGGCTTCTTTCCGGATCAACAGCCTGCACGGAGGAATTGAAGCAGCATGGTATAGTGGATAGAGCACAGACCTGGGAGTCAGAAGGTCGGGGGTTCTAATCCCGGCTCCGCCACTTGAATGCTGCATGACCCTGGGCTAGTCACTTCACTTCTCTGGGCCTCAGTTACCTCATCTGTAAAATGGGGATTGAGACCATGAGCCCCATGTGGAACAGGGACCGTGGCCAACCTGTTAAACTTGTATCTACCCCTGTGGTTAGTACAGTGCCTGGCACGTAGTAAGCGCTTAACAAATACCAGAATTATTATTATTCTAGTTCTAGTGACCTGTGCAGTCTCTCTGGTCCCGGCCAGTCATGCTCCCTGTAGGGCACTGAGTGCAATGAGTAAGTAGAGTGGGAGGGGTGCAAAACATTGCAAAGTCCATGTGTAACCTTTGTCCATGTTACCCAGTTACAGGCAGAATTTGGACTAGAATCCAGGTCTTGTGATTTCCAGGACAGTGCTATAGCCATTGGAGTCCCCATTCCCCCCCATTCTCCCCCCCCCCCCGCCCCCGCCCCCAGGAGAGAGAGAGTCAGGGTGGAATCACTGAGTGCCTAAACTAGGCCTCTCAGAACCAGCTGATCCTCACTTCCTTAGGGCAAGGCTCCTCACTTGGCAATTTTCTAGATTTGTGAATTCAGGGAGTTAGCCACTGTATTAGCAGAGCAACTGCCTTTGATCTTGGAAGCAGAAATGACCCAGGCAAGGAGCAACTAACAGTGTGAACAGGGTAATTTGTAGATTTCAAATGTATTTTTAGAAGGAAAAGTTAAGTAGACTTGTATCCAGTCCTCTAACCTAGTCAAAGTAGAGGGTCTACACTTAGTCTAGAGATAATGGAGGTAGAAGTCCGGCAGTTGAGTGGAGGCTACTCAATGTATTGTCCTGTATTCAGCATAGCCGAACACTTGCTTCATTACTAAGGGCTCTTATCCCTCAGGACAGGTATGTTCATTGGAGGCTGAACTGGAGTAGTTTATGGAGCTACTCAGTGATGAGGCTTTCACATGCACAATAGACCAATTCCACTCATTCAGTCATATTTATTAAGCGCTTACTATGTGCAAAGCCTTCAGATCATGTCAGCCTTCAGGTTGCTAAGGAGGAAGAAAGCCCTGAGAAAGGAGGAAAATAAACCCTTTAGTGGGAACACCCTCCATCTGAAGGCACCACCCTATGGAAGAGGGCCCTTCAGGGAAGACTGGTGCAAATAATGGCTGTGGATTAAACCAAAAAAAGAGCTGGGCTTGTGCCATCTGAAGAGATCATTTGGCAACGTGTCTTCTAGGTGCCAAGGCAGCAGATTTCATAGGATGTGTAGTTTCTCTGTTAGGGTGGAGAGAGAGCTGGTGGTCATGATATATGTTCGTACTTGGGACTTGATCCTGGAAGCCAAATTCAAGTTATGTAAGAGATTGCAGACCAAGATCTGCAGGGTAACATCCTCTGCTATGATGCTGGTCCATGCATATGGCTCCAGAAGCTGGCAGAGCTCCAGAATCACAGTAAATCAACATGAATAAGTTAATGGTGTAGAGAGGAGGAGTTTTGATACCTTAAGAACTAGGAGACCCTTTAAGGACAGGTGTAATTTTACATGGGGATGATGGATGCTACCTGAACCGAGATAGCACCAGGCTGCTGGCAATAAAAATCATAAGGTGGTAAAGCAGGTTTGGAAACAGTAAAACCAGTGAGTACAGAAAAGCACCAGACCTGGATTGAAGGACCCCTGAGAAAAAGGTGGCTCAATCATGGGAGGAGGTGGGGGTTGGAGGGAATATAATAGAGCATTTGAGAAAATCAATGAGAGAAGATTAGACTGTCTATCAAATGAGGAAGCTGACAGATGCCAAAATTAGTAGGACAACGGAAACCAAAATACAGAAATGGCTCTCTAAAGCTAGAAGCTGTTTTTTTTTTTAAAAAAAAAAGAGTGATTTGAAATGCATGGCAGCTACTGAAGACCAAGATATAATTGGCATCACTGAGACTTAGTTGAAGGAAGAAAATGAATGGAATTCAGTACTGCCTGGCTATAAATTGTATAGGAAAGACTGGAATGGGTGCACCGTTTGGGGTGTAGCACTAAGTTAGGGATGACACAGAAAGTAATAGCATAAAAATTTTAGTGGATAAGGGGAGCACCTTTGAATAGAAATTCCAAACTTAAAGCAAAATATAGTAGGAGTGTTCTGTAAACTCCCTGATCAGGATAAAGTGACAGGAAAATTACATGAATTTTGGGAAGCTCTGAAACTAGGACAAGTCAAAATGATGGGAAACATCAATTATCCACATTTAGAGACAGGCTGAATACAAGTAGAGGTAAGTGTTTGGGATAGGAAAAAAAATACTGTTTTCTGGAAAACTAGTCATAGAGCAACAAAGAAGGATAATAGAGTGGATTTGATTTTGAAGAGTGGATTGGATCTGATGCAGGAGATATAGGTGGGAGAGGGGGAACCGATAACATGCTACTTAATTTTAGAAAAGGAAACTATGAAATATTGTGGAAGAACCTAAAATGAGTGAAAGAAAAATGACTGTTTACTAGAGGATATAAATATCTTATAGAATCATATAACTTATAGAATCCTATAAGTTACTAGAATCCTGAAGGCTGATTTTAAAAAGCACACTTTGAACACCTTTATATGTTTCTCCCTCCCTCATTATTTCATGTTTGCACCTGACCTGCTGCTCTTTATGAACTTTCCTGCTCTCACTAAGGAGAGCGTTCCATTTCTGAAGGAATGACCTTTCCATCCGATGATCTCTTTTGCCTTGATTGTTTTACCATACGGTTTTGTCACTTTTTTGTTGTTGTTGCTCTGTAGAATACATTTTACATGAGCCAAAGCTAATAACCAGATTCTTCAAATGTATCACAAGCCCATAACCTTGGCATTGTCCTCGACTCCTCTCTCTCATTCCACCCACATATTCAATCTGTCACCAAATCCTGTCGGTTCTACCTTCACAACATTGCTAGAATCTGCCCTTTCCTCGTCACCCAGATTGCTACCACACTGATCCAACCACTTATCCTATCCCGCCTTGACTACTGCATCTGCTTCCTGTCTCTCCCCGCTACAGTCCATACTTCACTCTCCTGCTGGATCACTTTTCTACAAAAATGTTCAGTCCATAGCTCCCCACTCCTTACCATTGGCATTAGAGCACTCAACAGTTCACCCCATCCTACTTCACTGATCTACTACAGCCCAGCTTACACACGCCACTCTTCTAGTGCCAGCTTGCTCACTGTGCCCCGATCTCATCTATTTCGCCACCAACCCCTATTCCACCTCCTCCCCCTAGGCTAGAACTCCCTCCCCCTTCAGGAAAGTCAGACCACTATTCTCTCCACCTTCAAAGCATTATTAAGGTCACATTGCCTCCAAAAGACCTTTCCTGATTAAACCCTCTTTTCCCCAGCTTGCTCTCCCTTTTGTGTCATCTGTGCACTTGAATCTGTGACCACTGGACATTGGATATTTACCCCAATCCCACAATATCTTTGAATGATATAATAAATTACATATCCATATCAGTGTCTGTTTACCTCTCTAGATGGTAAGCTCATTATGGACAGGAAACTTGTCTGATAATTCTATTGTATTGTGCCCTCCCAAGTGCTTAGTAGAGTGCTCTGACTCTGTAAGTGCCCACTAAATATCATTGATCGATATCAAAAGCAGGAACCTAGCTAAGGAATTGGTGGGACCATTTATTAATTGTGGTATAAAAAGTGCATTTGGGGATGAAACGGAGATTGAGAAGTTCAGTAAAGTCTTCTGTTTGGCCTTTATTGAAGAAGATTTCTAGACTCCCTGTAAATTGTTTTGGTAGCCAGTGGATCGAAGAAACTGGATCAAATTGTGGTGATCGTACAGGATGATTTAGACCAATTTGATAACCAGAAAAAAGCAAAAAAACCTGGATTAGCTGATAACCATCCAAGAGATCTGCAGAAACTCAGCTTGCTGAACTTTTGTTAACAGTGTATAATCTTTCTTTAAAAATAGCCACTGTATCAGAGGTCTGGCATATCACTAATGTAACTCCCATTTATGAAAAGGGTTCCAAAGCTGATCCTAGTAATTATTCACCAGAAATGTCAGTTCTTATTTAGCAAATTGGGATTGATCAGCCCTTAGAAAAACATAACTTGTTGATGGAAAGATAGCATGGTTTCTCTAAGGAGAAGACATCCCTCATTAATCTTTTGGAGTTCTTTGAAGGAGGTTAATAATTTGGATAGAAGGGGGAGAGTAGATACAATACATTTAGATTTCCAGTATAATACAGTTTGTGTGTGTGTGTACACATATATATATATTTATTTGAGTGCTTACTGTCTGTAGAGCGCTGTACTAAGAAGCAGCAGCAGCATGGCCTAATAGAGCATGAGTCTGGGACTCAGTAGAACCTGGGTTCTAATTCTGTCCCTGCCACTTGTTTGGTGTGTGACCTTGGGGAAATCACTTCACTTCTCTGTGCCTCAGTTCCCTCATCTGTAAAATGGGGATTAAGACTGTGAGTCCTATGTGGGGTAGGGACTGTGTCCAACCCAGTTATCTTGTACCTACCCTAGTGCTTAGAACAATGCTTGGCACATAGTAAGTGCTTAACAAATACCACAATTATTATTAAACGCTTGGGAGAGTACAATATAACAGAGTTGGTAGATACATTCCCTGCTCACAAGGAGCTTGCAGTCTAGAGGCGGAGACAGGTATTAATATAAATTGCTGATATGTATCTAAGTGCTTAGGGATTTTCAGTCCTAAATCCCAGCCAAAAGAGTCCCAGAGTCACTGTGATAGTGCCCAAACTCCAGTCAGCCTTCACTGAAGAGCTCCATACTTCTGGTTCTTTTATTGCAGATCATGAGGCATCCTACTCACTGCTTCCCAAATCCCTGTACCCCTCTTGCTGCCACGACTATATTCCTGAAGGCATCTCAGCATGGCTCAGTGGAAAGAACCCGGGCTTGGGAGTCAGAGGTCATGGGTTTGAATCCCTGATCTGCTGCTTGTCAGCTGTGTGACTGTGGGCAAGTCACTTAACTTCTCTGTGCCTCAGTTACCTCATCTGTAAAATGGGGATGAAGACTGTGAGTCTCATGTGGGACAACCTGATGACCCTGTCTCTACCCTAGCGTTTAGAACAGTGTTCTGCACATAGTAAGCGCTTAAATACCAACATTATTATTATTATTATTATTATCTTTACAGTATTCAATATATTCTTAGTAAGGTAACAACCAAAACAAATCCAGGTTAAACTGTCTTTCCCTGGATCTAATGCTGTTGCCCCCAGGACCCTCTGTACTTCCCTCCAGGTGCCCTGGAGCTCATGTTTTTCTCCCCTTCAGGGGCAGAAGCTGTGCTCCTTTGGAGTCCTAGCCATTGGAATCCAAACCTCCAAGGATCCTCTCTGATACCACCTTGTACCCTGTATCTATCCAGGGTTCCCAGCATGAACTCTCCCCTGGTCCTGCTCTACAAGGCCCACAACTTTCTTCCCTTGCCTCAACATGGCAGAGTTTCTCCCTCTTCTTCCCAACCCGTCCCTCTGATTTCTTCCCCAATCCATTTCTCTGATTCGTTGGGCTTACACTTCAGGCAGGGGTACTCATGTCTTCCTCCCTGTCTCCTAAGTGTGAGAACCAGTGTAACTACTCTTCATAGTTATCCCCTAAGAAAGTCCATAATAGTGATGGAATAAAGAATTATTCCATAAAGAATAATGAAGGTGTTAACACTAATGTCTGCAGATGTGTCCTCTATCACTGAAGGCCCAGTCTCTACAATCAGATCATTGCATCCAGGCAAATATTCAGATCTTTCAGGCAAAGCTCTTCTTTTTCCTGAATTGAGAAGAAACTGTGACCTTCTAATATTCCTCCCTATTTGAAATGGGTTTCATTGAGGAAAAAAATCATACATTTTCTAGCTTTTTCAGGCCAAAATTCTCTGAAATACGTTGTTCCGTGTTATGTAAGGGAAAAATATTGTGCATCGTGGCTGAATTTTCTCTGCTGTTATACAAATGCAGGTAAAATTTCTGGGCAAAATTTGTATCTCCCGTACCAAGACTTAGTTGGCTTCATTTTAAGTGAAATGCCAGATCAGATGTAATTTTGTCTTCATCTGCTTTTGGAGGATTGCGACTCAATTTTGGGACTCAGTTTGCTGGAAATTTGGACACTACACAATATCTAAGCCTCAGAGGAAACAGCACAGATGGAATCTCAATATAAGGGATTGCTACTCTGAGACTTGAAATTAATTTTTATGTTGAAGTGTAGAGAAAGAAGCAAAACCCAATTCCTCCCAATGGGAAAGAACCTAGCTTGCCACTGTTGCTTGAATAACTCAGATGACTAGGAATACGTAGCCTCAGTGTATAGCCTTGAAAGTTAGGGGGTTTTCTCATACAGTGCTTACATGATACATGCCTAGCCATGAAATTTGAGGGTTAGGGAGCTTATAGTCTAGATCACCATTTTCAGCCCTGATGTCTCACCCTCTCATGAGTTTTATATTTTTCACTCTTTACAAAACATAGCATTGGAAGTCTTGATGCTATCTAAAACCAAGCCTCTGAAAATAGAACTCTTTATCCTCTCTCTCTTGCATCACACTGTGTCCAATCTGGCTCCAAGGTATGCCAACTCTTCCTTTGTAAGATTTCTCAGATTCTTCCTTTCCTGACCATAACCACCTCATGCTTGGACTTAATGCAAAGGGTTCTATACTGGATTCCTTGCCTCCAGCCTCTTCCAATCAGCCTCTCACATTGTCACTTTCCCCAAGTATCATTCTGATCATCTCATTTCCCTTCTCACTCTCTTCTCAATTTCCACCTGTATATTCTTTCCCCGAGCTAAGCACAGTGTTCTGCAAACAGTAAACACTGAATAAATACTGTTATAGTCCTCAAGACTGTAAACTCGTTGTGGGCAGGGAATGTGTCTGTTATACACTCCCGACCGATTAGTACAGTGCTCTGCACATAGTAAGTGCTCAATAGATATGATAGACTGACTATTACCATCACCACCCTGCAGCGATCCCAATTGTTTCTTATACCAAACCGAAATCTGATCATGGGCTAAATGTTCTACCTACTGGTTCTCTCTTGCCTAAGTACCTTCATTTCCCACTTCATTATGGTCTGTGTTAACTCTGGCTAGTAGATCTACTCCTGATCCACGTCACAGAACTCTCCCCACTTCCAAGCCAATTGCACCATATTTGCTTGCAGTGCCCTTTTTCCTCCTTTGCTGTGCTCAGCTATATCCCTCCCTTCTGTTAAATATCTGTTCAAGCTATACCTTTCCCACAGAAGTGGAGCCTGTCCTAGCCACAATCAGTTCACTTTCTCCCACAACCAACTCTGTTCTTTTTCCTTTTTGTCTTTAAGATACTTCACTATCTGTATCTCTTCACAGCTGAACTTGAATGTGTGTAAATGTCTCTCATGAAGTTGTGTATGATTTTTATGATTGTCTTTTGTTTCCGTGTCTATTGAAAGACATGGCAATACTTTTGCATTGGGAATGCTCAATTAACACTGCTTATTGACAGATTGAATAACTGAAATGTCAAACCTAAATCATTTACCTTTTAAGCTCATTTCTTATGTTCAATTCTCAGTGGGGATGAGAAGTTGACTACTATTCTCTGAAAAATAGCATTTCTTATCCTTGAAGACTTTCCAAAATCCCCTTTGTCCTTCTCTTAATATTTTGTTGCGGGCAGGGAACGTATCTTTCAACTCTGTTATATTTTACTCTCTCCAAATGCTTAGTACAGTGCTCTGCACACAGCACTCAATAAATACTATTGATTTCATAAATCAATTGAATAATTTTTGTATTTTAATATATAAATAGGAAAACCTTTTTCCAAGTTTACATATTTTTCCAGTACCTTATTTTTTGGTTCCAGTGTTTCTCAAATAACTATTTAAATCATTTTATGGTCAAATTTGAAAATTGCAAAGACAGAAATAGTTAAGCTTTGCTTGGAGTTCCTACAGTATATCTGGGCAGGAATTTGTCAGAAGAAATACAATGAAAATTCCTTATATGTACATTTAATTACTCTACAATACTTATTTAAATGCCAATGATTGTAGACTCCAGGGAACTGAATATCTTGTTCGTCAAACATTAAACTGAGCAGTGAAAATACTGAGTGAAGCTAAAGTCACAGTACACAGAATGTATTTTTCAGATGTGATACATAGAATGAACAACAGGCAACTAGGGTTGTAACTACAGAGCATAATTTCATTCCAGGATTATAGTGATTAAATTGAATCTTTAATTTTTTTATGAGATCACGAAGCTCTTGAGATAAAAATGAAAACTCCCTATATGTTCGAGTGATCTGTCATCCAACTCAACGGTTTAAAATATGTGAGTTTTTAGTATCACCTTATGCCTATGTCAGACCTTTATATTTGCCAATATATTAAAAGAGACAGCAAGCATGAATTAAAATGAAGTTATTGGAGGAGTGACCCTGGGGAAAATGTGGAGGGAAATTCTTAGTTCATTCTAGCTACCTTCAGTAGCCTCAGTTGTCTAAGATGAAAGACTCAGATTGCATCTTAGATAATCAAAAACTACTTTAATGCTAAAACCTCCAGCCTACTTTTTCTCTCCTCTTTCATCTCATGCCCTCCCCTGTAGCTTTGACTATAGGATCTATGATGGAGTCTTCTCTGAATTTAGGGCTTTATGAATGGAATCTGTGGGAGAGGATGGCTTAGAGTTCCCCAGGGCAGCCTAAATAATAATGGTGGTATTTGTTAAGCACTTACTATGTATAAAGCACTGTTCTAAGTGCTGGGGGGATGCAAGGTGATCAGGTTGTCCCACTTGGGGCTCACAGTTTTAATCCCTATTTTACAGATGAGGTAACTGAGGCCCAGAGAAGTGAAGTGACTTGCCCAAAGTCACACAGCTGGCAAGTGGCAGAGCTGGAATTAGAACCCACAACCTCTGACTCCCAAGCCCGGGCTCTTTCCACTGAGCTACGCTGCTTCTCAATAACATAATGGAAGTCAAATGACCCACAACTTTGGTATCATCCTTGACCCCCTTGCTCTCATTCTGCTGTCACAGCCAGTCTGCTGTTAAAACCTGCCAATTCTTACCTCAGAAACATCTGACCCTTCCTCTCCACCCACTACCCTGGTTCAAGTGCTCTTCATATCACAAGTAGACTATTAGCCTGATCTCCCTGACTCCAGCCTCGCCCCCCTTCAGTCCAGACTCCATGCTGCTGCCTGAATCATCTTCTTGAAACATCATTCAGCATGTGTCCCCACTCCTCAAAAACCTCTAATGGTTGCCCGGTCTCCCTCCTAATAAACCAAAGACTCTTAACCATGAACTTCAAGGCTCTCAACTAGTCTCTCCACCTTACTTAACTCCACTCACCTGCTGCACCTCCACTCATACTAGATTCCTCCCAAGCCCATTTTTTGGCTGTACTCCACTCTTGTAATCGACCTCTGATTCCTTTGCTCCCACTGTCCCCAGAGTGTGGACCCCCTTCTTCCCCCCGCCCCAATTCATCAGACCTCAAACCTTTCCACCTTCAAAGGCCTACTAAAATCCCACTTCCTGTATCCGACTAATTATCAGTATCGCAAATCATATCAACCCTTTAGAAGTCGCCTGTGGTTATGTATTTATTTTTGCTCATCCCCAGAACTTGTGTAAATGTATATTCGATTTAATATTTAATCATATTTACTGTATTTCCACTACTTGTGAATATTAATAGATATTCTTCCCCCATTAGATTACAAGCTCTTTGTGGTCAGGGAACATACCATTTCTACTACTCCATGAGCCTTCTTGGATCATTTTCTCATCATCATTCATTCAGTTATATTTAGTGAGTGCTTACTGTGTGCAAAGCACTGTACTAAGTGGAGAAAAGCAGGATAGAATACAAGATCTGGTCTTGTTCAACCAATTCTTTATAGTCGAGCTTGAGGATGCAACAAGGGATATCGGAGCTGGAATCTGCTCCTCTTGGAAACTCACCAGGCTGAGAGCATCATCAAAATCCCTGAAGTCATTCAAGAAGTACACACCTAGGAAAACATGCAAATTATTGTGAACCATTCTCAGAATCATCAAAGAGCTTTAACCTGTCAATCTAATGAATCTACTCTGGCAATTTTGCACAATGTGATAAAACTCTTATTTGGTACCATTGTATAGTGTAGCTTGTATTCCATATGACGCTAGATATTAAGATTTTTTTTGTTGGCAAATCTATCATTTCAGCCACTTTTTACCAGTATCATGTCACTCATCTCCCTCTACTCTGTTGCCTTCTCACTTTACTTTGACCAAGCAAATCTGCTCTCAGCCCTCTTACTTGACTTTTAGCCAGTTCTCAGCCGGGAACAACTTTCTTCCTCCTATCTGCCCAGTTTCCTCTCTCCACTCTTTCAAGATCCATCTCAAAAGCCTCCTCATTTGGGACACTTTCCTGGACTTGGGAAGATGGATAAGGGAGGATTCTGTCACTCATCAATTACTTTATAGCAGTTGCCTTTCTCCTTAGTATCCGTGTCTCAAGTCTAACACACTAGAAAATGAAAAACCAAAGACCAGAAATCAAAATCAAATAGGTAAAACCATAAAAGTAGCACCATAATTCTACTATATAAAGTCTCTGAGCAAGGGACTCTTTTTACTAAGCTTCTGCCATCCAAGAACACTTTACGAAGTGCTTGTGGAGAGTACACTAGAAACAAGACATGCTTCCTGCCCTCAAGAGGGCTTACAGTCTAATAAATGTACATTATCAACAATAATAAAGTAAATGTGGCTTGTTTGGCCAAGGCTTGGTTTTTAAAACTCTGTATTTCCAGAATACCTCACTAAAATGGTATGATTTTTGGTGAGATTGTGTGAGGAAAAAATGATTAAAGATGATGCATATGAAACCATTTGCAATATGAAAAAGTTAGTGTTGTTTGGTGGGGTCTTATTTTTGTCCCTTCCAGAACTTTTTTGTGGATTATGCACTTTAGTAATCCCAGGTTGAAAAAAAAATACATTAGAAATGAAGAGAAAAGGAAGCAAATAGAAGGAAAAAAAATCTTCCCTGGGGTAGATACAAGCTAACCAGGTTGGGCACAGTTCATGTCCCACATGGAACTCACCCTCTTAGTCCCCATTTTACAGATAAGGCAACTGAGGCCCAGAGAGAAGTGAAGTGACTTGTCCAAGGTCACACAACAGACAAGTGGCATAGCTGGGATTAGAGCCCAGTCTTTCAGACTCCCAGGCCTCTACTCTATCCACTAGGCCATGCTGCTTGTCATTAATAATACTTGTAGAGTTGGAGTTAAAAAAAAAAATTCCACATATAATAACTCAAAAATAGCTGAACAGATCATGCTCAAATGTTCCATAAGAAAAAAAAAATCACCTTGGGTTAAGACAAACCGTGGAAAGTTTTAGCCCAAAGGAAGATTCTTCAAAAAAATTATGAGGATGTAAAAAGAGAGGGCTCTAATGGAAGCTGTCTTGCAACATTAACTGCAGTGTTCATTCCCCTGAAAGTCATAATTCATGATGGCTCCCCAGCCTTTCTCTTTGGGGGATTATGGATATTGAGAAGAAAATTTGAATAAATGAAAATAGAATACTAAATGAATTCAAGTTTTAAAGCAAATTAACTCTCCGATTTTGCAAATGTGGTTGGTCGTGAGTTAGATTTGTCCCTCTCACCCCTCAAGTTTCTATTTATCGCGATTAAGTTGTCTTGTTTTTGTCCGTCTGTCTCCCCCGATTAGACTGTAAGCCCGTCGATGGGCAGGGATTGTCTCTATCTGCTGCCGAATTGTACATTCCAAGCGCTCAGTACACTCTGCCACTTGTCTGCTGTGTGACCTCGGGCAAGTCACTTCACTTCTCTGGGTCTCAGTTACCTCCTCTGTAAAATGGGGATTAAGACTGCGAGCCCCATGTGGGACGGGGACTGTGTCCAACCCGCTTTTCTTGCATTCACCTCAGGGTTTAGAACAGTGCCTGGCACATGGTAAGCACTTAAGTATTATTATTCTTATTCAGTGTTCACTTGGTGTGGTTCACTGTTATTAGGTGCTTGGGAAATACAGAATAATGCAATGACACATGTTCGGCTCAGTCTCAGCAACATCACCATTTTTCCTGTCCCACAAGCTTGCTATCGTCTGTGCCACATTCAATCTGCCTGTAAATCCAGTTCTTTCTCTCTAATATTTCATGTACCTGCCCTTTATTCACCATTCTTAAAATCACCACCCTGGTACAAGTTCTCATTACCTCCTGGCTATAATGCTCTATCAACTTCCTTACTGATCTTCCTACCAGGGAATGTATCACTTCATTATTCTGTACTTTCCAAGCACCTAGTACAGTGCACTGCAATGAGTAAATGTTCAATAAATACTACTAATCATCATTAATCACTATGGTATCTGTTAAGTGCTTACTATGTGTGAAGCTCTGTTTGGAGCACTGGGGTAGACACAGTCCCTGCCCCACATGGGACTTACAATCTAAGTATGACGGAGAACAAATACTGAATTTCCATTTTACAGTTGAGGAAATGGAGGCCCAGTGAAATGAAGTGACTTGTCCAAGGTCACATAGCAGGCAGCGGGTGGAGTCAGGATTAGAACCCAGGTTCTCTGATTCCCAGGCCCGTGCTCTTTCCACTAGACCATGCTGCTTCCTATTACTACTAGCCTCTCCCAGTTTAAGACTATTTTACCTACTGCTGCATAAATCTTTTGAAAATGTGGATTAGCTCACAGCAAACCTCTCAAAAGTCTGCAATAGCTTTCGGTTACTTCTCACATTACACTGTAATGTGAATGTAAGCTAGACTGTAAACTCCTTGTGGGCAGGGAATGTATCTACCAACTCTGTGGTACTTTGATCGCCCAAATGCTTAGTACAGTGCTCTGCCCCCAGTAGATAATAATAATAATAATGATGGCATTTTGTTAAGCACTTACTATGTGCCGAGCACTATTCTAAGTGGTGGGGTAGATACAAGGTAATCAGATTGTCCCATGTGGGGCTCACAGTCTCAATCTGCATTTGAGAGATGAGGTAACTGAGGCACAGAGAAGTTAAGTGACTTGCCCAGAGTCACACAGCTGTCAAGTGGCAGAGCCAGGATTCAAACCCACAAACTCTAACTTCCAAGCCTGTACTCTTTGCACTAAGCAGTAAACTCTCTCAATAAATACCACTGAATAACTGATAGACAAATTAACTACCAGCTCCTAACCACAGAGCTACTGAGACCTAACAGAACTCCACAGAGGTGGTGAATGCTTAATATGTATATATTATTTTCCTATTTATTTTGTTAAAGAGGTGTACATCCCCTTGATTCTATTTATCGTGATTAAGTTGTCTTGTTTTTGTCCATCTGTCTCCCCCGATTAGACTGTAAACCTGTCGATGGGCAGGGATTGTCTCTATCTGTTGCCAAATTGTACATTCCAAGCGCTCAGTACAGTGCTCTGCACATAGTAAGCGCTTAACAAATACCAACATTATTATTCAGAAGCTCTGAAAGGGAAAGTGAGCCGATTAAAAGGAAGAATCTAGGCTTGGCTTTGATTCTGGCTAGATTTTTCTGTGGCATGGTCCCAACGGACTCTTAGGGCCCAAGGGATTCCCAAGCCTATGCCGAGTTCTAATACCCAAACACACATATACACATATTCAAATCCTGTACTCTTATCCTGAAAAGATAAACTAACTTTTAGTACAGTATCTCTTAGAAGACATGTATGTGATTGGGAGTGAGGTGGAAAGTGTAGAGATGGTCAAATCCACAGCCCCAAAATGGATGACTTTGGTTTCTTATTGCAGTGACTGTGTATAATGTTGATTTGCAAAGACCTCCCTGAGATGGGTTTTTGGGGGTTTTTGGGGTGTTTTTTTTTTGCCAGAAGGCTTGTGTCACCAGGCTGTAGATAAATTTTCCGCATTTTAATTCATTTGGATTTAATCAGACTTGAATTGCTGAATGCAGACTCTGCAGTGAAATTATTGCCAGCACAATCTGCAGTGTAGATGCTGTTAATATACCACAACCAAAAAGAGAAGCCTGTGTTACTGGTCGTTTTTCACCCTTTAGTTTTGCTGAATAGGAAATGAATTCCTTAATGAAGAAAATACCTATTTCGATGCTATAGGACTTGAACAAGGTCTTTGTTTCCCACTGCAGTTTCCCATGGACTCAACAGCTACTAATGCACTACCCCATTATTATGGTTTAATGTTCAGCAGTTTAAATAGATTTCTGTAGATGGGGGAATGTGAAGAGGGTTTTGAATAGTATCTGTTGCTGAATTGTACTTTCCAAGCGCTTAGTACAGTGCTCTTCACACAGTAAGCACTCAGTAAATATGAGTGAAAGAATGAATAAGATGAATGTTTGTTTCAAGATAAACTGGCTGTCTTTTCAGCATGTTTATCTAATTTAAACTCTTAATTTCTTTTTTCTGAATGAACTCTATAAGAAAAAAGTCTTTACCTTATAAAAGAATGTGTTATAATGCAAAAATGATTTATGAAATGGAAACAGGGCATTGAGGTGTCCAGATCAATTTTTTGTGTAACCAACGGGTAAATGGTAATACAGCATTCCCTTTCTGATGGCAAAGATGTTTTCCTAAGAGAGCATCATTAGTGAAATTGGCATTTGAGAACTGCTGCTGCTGTGGAGCATCGGAGAACACATTCTTGGGAGTCAGGAGACCTGGATTCTAATCCCAGTTTCTTCACTTGCCCCTTGTGTGATTTTGGGAAAGTCACTTCTCTTTGCCTCTTTTCTCATCTGTAAAATGGGGATTAAATACCTCTTCTCCCTCCCCCGTGAGGCTGTGAGCCCCATGAGACACAGGAGCTGTGTCTAAGGTGATTGTATTTACCTCGGCATTTTGCACAGTGCTTTACACATAGTAAACACTTAAATACCACTATTAGTAGTAGTATTATGTAACACTATGTAAAGCCAATGGTGAGGAGTGGCTCCGTGGAAAGAGCCTGGGCTTGGGAGTCAGAGGTCATGGGTTCAAATCCCAGCTCTGCCACTTGTCAGCTGTGTGACTGTGGGCAAGTCACTTCACTTCTCGGTACCTCAGTTACCTCATCTGTAAAATGGGGATTAAGAGTGTGAGCCTCACGTGGGACAACTTGATTACCTTGTATCTACCCCAGCGCTTAGAACAGTGCTCTGCACATAGTAAGCACTTAACAAATCACTTCAAGGAACTCTGTATTGTCTCCATTTATATATAAATAGAATACATGAAAATTGATGTAAATAAGCCTCTGAATATGAAGCTGCTATACCTAAACATCTCTCCCTGGGGCCCACCTCTCCCCATGTCCATTTATACAACTGCTCTGCAGGTGGGGGTCTCAGAGCTACAAGTGGAATGACTTCATCTCAGACCATTGTGGCCTCTCCCTTGTTCACTTCCCCTCAGCAGCCCCTTGCCATCACTCTAGTTCTCTTCTGTCTGTTAATCATGAAGAGTAAGCCCTGCAGGAGCTTAAAGATTCCTAGCCTGAAGTGTTGGAAGTGCTTGGCTTCTCCAACACCCCTGCCTCTCTCCTTCCCCAAACCCTTCTTTCTTCTGTGATATATGCTTGTAGAAAGAGAGAGAGAAAAAACATTGTTTGAGGATGCTATTTGACTGAAAAGAATGAGAAGGAAAAGTGCCTTCCTTCCAACCCATTATCAGGGCATTAGAGTGTCAGCTCCCGTGACCAGAGAATGGGTTGAATGCGTCAGTTTATTCTGAACTTTCTAAGTACCTAGTACAGTGCATTACATCAAGTGGTTGCTCAGTAAATATTATGATTACTACTACTCAGGGAAACATTTCCTTTCACTGGGCTGCAACTACAGGACTGCCACTCTATAGCTCTAAGTGCTGGGAGGTATTTCAGGGAAAATTTGCACTCTGAGAAAGGGATGTGGGCAGAAACTGAAGTCATTTATTTATTTCCCTCATCTGAGAGTTTGGGCTTAGCCATAGGCTTGTGATATACAGTATTTTTTTTTTACTAAATCATTCATTTGTGAAACATCATCAGTATTTGAAATTCATTAGTGTTAAAATAATTTTTTCAGGTCCAAAACCAGTGATAAAGAAACAGATTTTCAGGGAGATGGGGTCTGCGGGAATTGATGACTGTTACTATTGACCCAAACTGCACCACCTGTGAAATATTCTGCTTTCTATTATTATTTTCCCCCCATCACTTATGCATTGTCATTTTAACCTATCTAGCCATTTGACAAAGCAGCTGCAGAAAAATATGATACAGATGAATTTGTAAGCAGTATTATGACACACATGATTGGAATGTAAATCATCTCAACTATCTAATTTATGCCCTTTCCCAAGTAGAAACTATTCTCTCCATTTCCCAAAAAATACAGTATCATGTTCAGCAACTGTATCAGATGGTGAAACATGTTGATTTGTGTACCACATATAGAAGTTATGTGAAATATATTATATATATATATATCAATCACAGTATTTATTAAATACTGTGGGCACTGAAATAACTGAACTGAACTAAGCACTTGGGAGAGTACAATACAGTGAGCTTGCAGAGTAGATATATGTGGGTATAAACAGAGTGCGTGTGCTCAGACTGACGTGAAATGTATTTTCTGAACCATCATGACCACCTTAATCATGACTCATTCAGTTGTATTTGAGTGCTTACCATGTGCCAGAGCACTGTACTAAGTGTTTGGGAGAGTATAATGCAGCAGTGAATAGTCACATTCCCTGCCCACAATGGGCTTACAGTCTAGAGTGGGGGAGGCAGACTTTATCAATACAGATAAATAAAATAACAGATACGTACATAAAGTGCTGTGGGGCTGGGAGTGGAGAAGAGCAAAAGGAGCAAGTCACAGTGACACAAGAAGGGAGTGAGAATTGAGGGAAAGTGGGGATTAGTCTGGGAAGACCTCATGGATGAGATGTACCTTCAGTAAGGCTTTGAAGGGAGCGAGGGTAATTGTCCGATTTGAGGAGGGAGGCATTTCAGGCCTGGAGGCAGGACATGGGCAAAGGCTTGACAGCAGAGTAGGCGAGATGGAGGCACAATGAGAAGGTTAGCACGAGAGGAGCCAAGGGTGAGGATGGGTAGTAGAAAGAGAGAAGTGAGGTGAGGTAGGAAGGGGCAAGGTGGAGTGCTTTAAAGCCGATGGTGAGGAGTTTTTGTTTGATTGATCTATTCTTCCTTGGATGTATGCATTTTAAATCAATCATTTTATGTTTTCTAGTGGAATGTTAGTATGAACATTTGAGGAGCATTTTTCCCCTTTTCAACTAATTGAGAAACAGATCATCATTCCACCCTCGAGATTAAGCATCTTACATGCATACAAAAGGTAGATCAGTTTCAAATAGCTTTCAAAGGGCCTGTAAATGATAGTATGCAGTGCAAGTTAAAAGGGCCAAGGAAATGCTGGGTGTCATCATGAGGCAGGGCCGGGGGTCGGGTGGGGGTTTTAAAAATGAAACTAAAGGCTTGTTCCTATATAAAACCAAATAAAAATATGTGCACAGTTCTGGTCACATTTTAGGAGGACATAGAGTTGACACAAGTGCAGAGAAGGGCAACTAAGATGATTGTGGGAATGAGGCTAAATTAGAAAGACTCTTCAGTTGATAAAGATGAAGGATGAGAGGGGCATGACTGCAGTTTAAAAATTCACCATGGGTGTGGACAGGGCAATCACAGAATTGTCCTTCACCATTTCACCAAATCCTACACTACCAGGATAAAGGGCACCTATTGTCACTTGAAGTTTCAAACAAATAAAAGGAAATATTGCTTCACACAGTTGGTGGTTAGCGAGATGGACAGAGCATTGGCCTGGGAGTCTGAAGGACCTGGATTCTACTCCTGGCTCCACCATTTGTCTGCTGCGTGACCTTGGATAAGTCACTTAATTTCTCTATGCCTCAGTTCCCTCATCTGTAAAACAGGGATTAAGACTGTGAGCCCCTCATGGGACCTGGACTGTGTCCAACCTGATTAACTTGTATCTGTCCCAACTCTTAGAACAGTTCCTGGCACATCGTAAGTGCTTAACAAATACCATTTTTAAAAGAGTTGAGCGGGCAGAAAATACCAGAAGTTCAAGAGAGGTTTGGATACATATATAGATGTGTAGTCTATAATGGGTCATTAGAGGGAAAATTAGGGATATAGAGGGATATTAGGGATGTTAGTACAATGCTCTGAGCATAGTAAGCTCTCAGTAAATACCATTAATTGATTAAGTGGTCCACCATAACTATTAGGATTGATATCCTGCAGAGAAACCATTACTCTCTTTCTCCAGGCTTCCAGTTTCCATTGTTGAGAACATAATACTGATCTGGATGAACCACTGGCCTCAACCAGTAGTAGGAGTAGAACAAGTAATAGCCTTTATTGAGCAGCCATGAGGTGCAGCTCACTGTAGTAGATACTTTGGAAATACAAAACAGAGACATGTTTCCTCCCACTAGGTCCTTACACTGTAATGGAGGAGGCAGGCATAAAAATATCAACAGCTAGAGGTAATTAAAATAAATAATTAAATGCACAAGTGAATAAACACATATATGCATGTCCTAACAATGGGTATAAGTACATAGTGCTAGAGATGATGAATTGTTTTATAAAATCTGGAGTACTGGGTATTATGGAAGGCTTATTGGAGGAGATGGGCTTTCAGGAGGGTCCTTAATGTAGGAAATGTGAGGAGGGTTGTCATCTGTTGGGAACAGTGTAGTCAGGGGATGGAGGCAGGAGAGTCAAGAAGCAAGATAGATAGAGTTGGAAAGTTAGTTTGGGAGGATTGGAGAGTGAGTTGGGGAGTAGTTGGTGAAGAGAATAGATATGTAGGATGGGGTGAGGTGGTGGAGAGCCTTGAATCCAACTGTGACTTTTTCTTTGATATGAAGAGACAGGAGGAGGCAGTTGAGGGCCTTGAGGAGTGGAGAATTGTGTGCTGAGTGACACTGCAAGAAATGATTCATGTAGCACTGTGAAGTATAGATTGGAGAGGATAGAGGCTTGAGGCAAGGAGAACAGCAAGAGACCAATACAGTAGTTTAGCCATGATATGACTAGAGTTTGTACCAGTGTTGTGACTGGGTAGAGAGGAAGTGGTGGATTCAGGAAATTTGTGGAGGAAGAACTGGCAGGATTCGGCAGCAGATTGAATGCAAGATTTGAAGTAACATGAGGAATTGAGGATGACATTAAGATTGCAGGTTTCTGGGACAGGGAAGGATGGGGGTGTTATCAGTCAAGATGGAAGGTTAGGAGAAGGAATGGATTTAGAGGGAAAGATGGGTAGTTCTGTTCTAGACATGTTGAGTTTGTGATGCTGGTGGAACATTCCAGTGGAGATGTCTTGGAGACAAGAGGAAATCCCTGACCCCTCTCTTCTCTGCAATCTTGGACTACTTCCTGCCTCCAGGATGTCTCTATACAGATGTCCCACTGCCACCTCAAACTCAGCATGCCCCAGATTCATCTTCCCTCTCAAATCCTCTCCTCCCCTTACTTTCCAATCACAGTTGACAACACCACCATTCTCCCCATCTTTGAAGCCTGGAACCTTGGCATCACCTTTGACTCCTCCCTCTCTTTCAACACCCATACTCAGTCTGTCACAAATCCTGTCAGTTCTTCCTCTATATTTCTAGAAGCTGTCCCTTCATCTCCATCCAAACGGCCAGCACACTGGTTGAGGCAAGTGTCATATCCTGGCTTCAGCCTTCTTGCTGATCTCACAGCCTCCGGTCTCTTTACTCTCCAGTCTAAACATCACTCTGCTGTTTAGATCATTCTTCTAAGACTTCATTTTACACACATCTCCCACTCATTTAGAATCCTCTCGTGGTTGCCCATTCCTCTCCACATCAAGCAAAAATTCCTGACCGTTGGTTTTAAGACCTTCAATCACCTCTCTCCCTACTACTTATCCAATCTCTTCTCCCACTACACTCCCACTCACACCCTTTGCTTCTCTCAAAGTAACCTACTCGCTATGCCTCCTGGTTCTTGTCTCCCCGGCTGCTGACTGCTTGCTCACACTTGCGCCCCTTCCTCTTGATGTCCAATAGGTCACTGCTTTCCTAGTCTTCAAAACCCTGAAATCACATCTCCTCCACCAGATCTTTTCCAATTAATTTCTAACCTCCTCACATTATATCCCCCAACTACTTCACCTAAGCACTTAAGTATGCACACCCCCCCCAGCACTTATATTTTATGCTCTATTATTTCCTCCCATTTGTAATTTATTTTAATGTCTACCTCCCCTGCTAGAGTATAAGATCCTTGAAGGGAAAAATCATGTCTGCTGTTTTTATTATATTCTCCCAAAGCACAGTGCTCTGCATACAGTAGGTGCTGAATACATATTATTTAATTGATTGCAGGCAGATGATACGTCAGGGTTAAAGACGTACGTTTCCTGCAGTAGAACCTTGTATGTAGTGAAGTGACAGTGGGATTTCAACAAAACAACATTTACACTTCTGCCTCTTGGGAGACTCAAGATGCAGTTTTAAAATGCCCATAGCATTGCTTCATTATTATTCAATAGTATTTGCAACTCCGCCTGTGCGCAAAGTACTATACTAGGTACTTGAGAGAGTACAAAGAATTACTTCTCCACTATTGTCAAAGGAAGTCATGTTTTAGTCTAAAATAGCTCTTGCTAAATGTGGTTTACAGAGCCAGGTCTCTTTCAGGTGGGAAACACATATAGGGAAGAGACATAGATAACTTCTGCCCAGCAAAATCCCACTCAATTGCCCTAAAAATAGATTTAAAGAAACAATCATAAAAATTCAATCATTCATTCAATAGTATTGAGCGTTTACTATGTGCAGAGAACTGTACTAAGTGCTGGAAGATACTCCATAAAAGTAAGGATAAATTTAGAACAAACAAGGGAGTTAGCATATACACATACTCATAGACACCCAGAGAACCACATATATAATACGCACACACACTGCAGAAAATCATTGGGAAATAGACAACGATATAGATGCACAAATGCATAGATATAGTCACAGGGCTATATATAAATAATGCCTATTTTAAGTATGTTCAGTCCTCATCAAAATAGTAACTATGAGTTTGTTGTGGGCAGTGAATGTATATACCAAGTCTGTTGTACTCTCCCAAGAACTTAGTACAGTGCTCTGCACACAGTAAACACTCAAATATCATTGATGACGCTGATGATGAAAAATTTGAGAACATTACCACTGACTCAGTGACCCATATAATAGTCTCTAGACTGTAAGCTAGTTGTGAGTGGTGATTGCGTCTGCCAACTCTGTTGTACTGTTCCAAATGCTTAGTACAGTGCTCAATAAATACCATTGATTGTTTCACAAGTAGGAATTAAGCTCCCTGAGGGCAGGTATCTCATCTACTGACTTTTTGGTATTCTAATGTCCCAAGCACTTAGGTCAGTCTTCTGCATGCAGTAAGCATTCAGTAAATACCATTGATTTGTTGATTGATTCACAAGTCAGAGAGTTTTCCAAAATGCAATTAGAATGCTATATGAAGTTTTACTGTAGATGACAGTTCCCTTCCCAGTAAGTCTTGCGTAGTGGTTAATAGCTTAGTCTGATTGCTCTTAGTCATATATTTTTCAAAAGATCATTGGAAGTGAATTTCTCTGAAGAATGATCCTCCCAAAGTGACAGTGAAACCAGTGAGGCTGTTGTTTTCTCTTAACTATGACTGGTCTCTTTAGAAAGAAGTGGTATTGTTTTCAAGAGTTTATGCCAGGAAATAGTAATGGAAAGAAAGTGGTTGCAAGGGACCAGTAATACAGTCAGATGAAGGAAGACAACAAAGTAAAATCTGGTATGTCTTTTGTCATAGAGAAGGAAGAAAGAGAAAGAGGGAATGATGAAGAGGGTTAAGAGAAAGGAGGGGGGTAAGAGGGAGTGCACAATATAATATCTAATGATGAATTCATTACCTAGCTATAATTCTCCTTGTGAGACACCCACAAGAGTACCCTTTCCTGAATGTTTAGTGATTTATATTTCCATTTCTGTAATGCTGCTATTTATTCAAAACCACATTACTAATAACTTCACAATCCTTTAAACCTCATTTTGATAGAGAAACATAAAAGGATGGGATAAGAGAAGCAGGAATGGGTGAAAAGAGGAAAGAAATAAGTACTGGCAGTTGAATTAGCAACACTATAGGGGCCTGTTCCTTGGAAACCCCATGGGTATTTCATTAAGATGATTTTGTAATTTCTTTTGTGGGTGTGTGGTGTGACAAGTCTAACAGTATGGACCTTAGTCAATACTTGGAAAACAGCCTCCATCCCTCAAAAGATGAGGAAGAATATAATCTTTGGAATTTGCAATAATGTTTGAGCATGTTGGGCCAAATAAAGCTGCTACTATAAGCTCCTTGTAGGCAGGGATTGTGTCTAACGATTCTATTTTACTCTCCTAGCACTTATACAGTGCTCTGCATACAGTAAGTGTTTAATAAATACCGTTGATTGAATGAAGAGTTGTTATTCAAGTTCACAAGAAAGGGCCTGAATGCAGAGCCCTAAACTAAATATAGTCCTTGATCCCATAACCCTTTTTGCAAGAGGGTGAATTCTAAGCCACGCACCCCAAGCCAATTGTTTATCATTGCATTCTTCCCCTTAGAGATATTCTTCTGCCACTCTTTCAATCCGAATCTGTGGTGTTTTGTTGCCAAGAGCCAGTATGGCCTCCATAGACGATTAGAGGAGCACATGAAGCAGTTTGCACCTTGTCTCCTGCTGTGTTCTCTAGCAATTAGACTATAAACAGTTGATAAATTCACATGATTATGCTTGAGGAATAAGTGTTATTGTGTGATAATTTCAATAATCTACAGAGTTTGGAAAAGTGCCTTGGACCTTCTGGGATGGAAGCTTTTGAATACACTGTGGACCCTCTAGCTTGTAAACTCCTTGTGGGCAGGGAATGTCTACCAATTCTGTTGTATTCTTCCAAGCACTTGGTGCAGTGCTCTGCACACAGTAAATATTCAGTAAATAGCTTTGATAAAATGTCATTCTCATAGTAAAAGAGAAACACATTCTGCTAAAATGAGAAAAGAACATTTAGCTTGTTACCATGTTGAGTACATGCAGAAGAAACATCTTCCCTTTAGTAACCCCATATGATGATGGCCAAAGTTTGACGTAGTCTAGACTGTAACCTCCTTGTGGGCAGGGATCATGGCTACCAACTCTATTGTATTAATCTCTCCCAATATCTTAGTACAGTACTCTGCACAAAGTAAGCACTCAAAAAAATGTCATTGATGGATTGGTTCATTGATATACCTAACATACCTTATGATAAGTTCTCCAGATGATGTGGAAGATTTATTTGGATTTGCTGCTTGTGTGATTTCTTATTAAATTAGAGGGATTCCCTATGTGGCAATTGGCTATGTAATTGAAACTGCAAGTAACTGGACAGTGAGAAGGGTATCAGTGTGTGGCGGGGAGGGTGCAGTGGGGAAGGTGTTGACAGTTTTACATTTGCTTTCAGTTAAATCAACAAGGCATAAGGAGAATATTGGGGAGAATGACAACACAACCCTCTGGACTGTAAACTCGTTGTGGGCAAGGGACATGTCTACCAATTCTGTTGTAACACACTCTTCCAAGTGCTTAGTATAGTGATCCGCACACAGTAAGCACTTAGTAAATACAATTGATTGGTTGTACACTTGAGCTTTTTCTTTTTCTTCTCCCCTCCTAGCTCCATCATCCCTCCCAAGGCTTTCGCTTTGGAACTGTCAGAGAAAGCAGTGCTGAAGATTACGTGAGACAAAGCTTCCCGGAAATGCATGAATATATGAGAAGGTACAATGTGCCAGCCACCCCAGATGGAGTGGAGTACCTCAAGTGAGTCTCAACGTCTTAAGTCAAGAAAGTGATCACGGACAGAAAGATGGTTTAGTTGCTGATTTTTTTTTTAAATCAAGCTTCTGTAGTGTGCAAAACAATTTCATAATCCCTCACCAGTAGTACCGTTGCACAGAGTCTCCATGTTAACATTATCGCGGCAGAAGGCAAGGTTTGTCATGACTTGGAGAGAATAATGCCAATGTAATGATCAAAACATGGGTAATGCAGAAGAGTGCTGAAGTGTTCCCAGGCAACACTCACTCCATAATGAAGCTCTAATCCCACAGCAAGCCTTCTGCTACTAGGAGATGCAAAACTAATTCTGAAAGTGTCCTGTAGAAGGGAAAAAAGATACAAGGCAGTGGGTGCGGTGTATCCATCTCCAGGACAGAAGAAATGATAGTGTTCATTACACCCCAGCAGTAGCAGCAGCAGGCTTTTAGGACAAGAAAGCCATCTTAGTAGAATTCACATTAGGATGAAGCAGTCATGGAATATTAGGTCTGATCTTACTGGAGAGAAGGGAGTGAATTTCTCACTTTTTGAAGTGCATTAACCATTGTAGGCTGTGTCTGTGGCTTTAGGCTGAAAATAAAAGGTATTTCTGGGATAATAAGTGACTAGTGACTACAAGAAGGAAATAGACAGCTAAAAAATGAATATCTCACTACTAATCAGTCCAAATCTATTAGCTCATTGTATAGTCTCCTGATGAAGACTGACAAACCTTATGGACTATAAATCAGATCCAGTAAAAGACCCTTGTATTCCACTATTTCACCACTGATACCCAAATGGCACTTTGAATTTTGCAAGAACTTTTAAAATGTTAATTCTTTCCTAGCATACTCTATCAAAGTAGAAAAATATTGTCATTTCCACTTGACAGAGAATTAGGACTACCGTTAAGTATGTATTGATTTCTAGAACTGAACCCAAACCCTTAAATTATTACACTTTTCCATATTTACCACAAATATCTACTGAGTATTGACAAGTGAGGATAACTGATTTCTAGTGAGAAAAAGAGCTGGAGTCATTCCTTTTCGGTGCTGGGGAGAGAAAATTGTGAATCATTTCCATGATTTGCAGGTCTAATATCCAGGCTAAAAGGAAGCTCTGTTTAGAACCAAATTGAACTGCTGAAAGATGATTGTATAGCACAGATTCTCTTTTATAGCCAAACAATAGCCCCATAGTAGAGTGGTTACATTCTGACATTGCAGTTTTTAAAATAGTCATTACAGCTACTGGGTACCATAAACCCTGCCTTAAATTAGGGTTCATAGGTTTCATTATGAGAGCCCTTTCTGATTCCTGAAAGATTCCAGATTTTCCAAAGAGAAAAATAGAAAAATGAAGGAAGCCAGGATGCCATCTTGGAATTCATGGTGTTGCCTTCGAGACTGAGACTGCTAGACTTTTCAAGATGTGTTTTATGAAAGTTTTCTCTGTAGCCCAGGGCACATCCTGTAGAAAATACTTCAGTTCAATCAATCAATCAACGGTGCTCAATCAGTTGAGCACTTACTGTGTGCAGAGCAGTGTATTAAGCGCTGGGGAGAGTACAGTACAGCCAAGTTGGCAGACACATTCCCTGCCTACAAGAAGCTTACAGTCTAGAGAGATAGGTTACAGTTTCAGAAATATTTGGCTTTAGTAACTTGCAGTTGGAAAGCCAATGCACACCACTCTTCCTTTCCTACCAAGATGAAGCTAGTATGTGTATCCACCCTGCCCTTGAAAAGCAGCGTGGCTCAGTGGAAAGAGTATGGGCTTGGGAATCAGAGGTCATGGATTCTAATCCCAACTCTGCCACTTGTCCACTGTGTGACTTTTGGCAAGTCACTTAACTTCTCTGGGCCTCAGTTACCTCATCTGTAAAATGGGGATTAAGACTGAGAGTCCCATGTGGGACAACCTGATTACCTTGTATCCTCTCTGGTGCTTAGAACAGTGCTTTGCACATAGCAAGTGCTTAACAAATACTGTCATTATTATTACCCTAGCACTTAGTACAGTGCTTGGCCCATAGTAAGTGCTTAAGAAATATCAATGGTAGTAGTAATGGCCCTTCCTGGGCATGGAGAGGACTAAACTCTATCCTAGAGGGTTGGGGGGGATGCAGAGGAGAGGAATCTTCCCACTTTTTGGTCTTCCTCTCCAGCATGTGTGGTTTAACTACAGGGAGAATAACCCTAATAGCCACTGACAGTCAACCCCCTCCCCCGCCATTATCTGACAGAGAATTACTCTCCCCTCCCTTTAAAGCTTAATTGAAGGCACATCTCCAAGAGGCCTTCCCTGACTAAGCCCTCTTTTCCTTTTCTTCAGCTCCCTTCTGCACCTCTCTGACTTGCTCCCTTTATTCATCCCCCCTTCCCCACCTCACAGCACATATGTACATGTCTGTAATTTATTTATATTAATGGCGTGTCCCCCTCTAGACTGTAAGCTCGTTGTGGGCAGGGAATGTGTCTGTGATACTGTTATATCGTACTCTCCCTAGCGCTTAGTACAGTGCTCTGCACACAGTAAGTGCTCAAAAAATATGATGGACTGACTGACAGTAACTTTTTTACCACCTGGCAGCCGAGGGAAGAGAGTGAAGTAAGAACACTTCGTCCCCGTGACAGAATCCTAAAAGCAGAGTAGAGACTAGATGATGCTGGCTACTCAACCTCCTACATGCCATAATGCCTCACCCCAGTCAGCAGGGCATGGCTCTGGAGACTCTAAACTCCTCCTGGGCAGGCATAGTATCTACCAACTCTACTGTATTGTGCTTTCCCGAGTGCTTAGTACACATGGTAAGTGCCCAGTAAATGCCATTGATTGATTGGTTGATGGCCCTAGATAGGAGTAAGTATAGTAAAAATAATAATTGTGGCATCTGGTAAGCGCTTACTATGTGCCAAGCACTGTACTAAGCACTGGAGTGGATACAAGCAAATCAGGCTGTACACAGTCCCTGTCCCACGAGGAGCTCACAGTCTCATTCCCCACACACTCAACTGGGGACAAGTCCCTGAACCACCAATCAGACCAGTTCCGTAACTCTCCATCAAGCAGTCGATCAGTTGTATTTATTGAGGGCTTGCTTTGTGCAGAGCACTGTACTAAGCCCTTGGGAGAGTACAATAGAACAGAGTTGGTTGACATGTTTCCTGCCCACAAGAGCCTGGCAAACAAACAGGAGCTCCACCCAGATCAACTTCCTCCATCCTAACAGAGACCATTTCTGACTGTATAGAGATCCATTCCACCCAGTTGGAGATTATCTCCAGTCCTATAGAAACCCTCTCCATCCATTCTGAGATTGACTCTGTGGGACTGGAGACTGACCCCATTGGGAAGAAATGGGTCTTCTCTGGAAAAATGGTTTGCTTTCTTATTCCCCCCCTCTCCTGGAGATTCTGAGAGCTGCATGACAACTTTTATCTTCCGCTACCTTCATCTTTGGCCAAGCTGAGAATTCGGACCAGTGGTTAGGTTTGCACCAGGCTGCCACCTGACTTGTAAATAATTGGTTTGACCATTGTTTGGATTGTTGATGAATGAAGTTATTGATTGGCTGTATTGATGGTTGTTTGATTTTAGCAATTTATTTGATTAGTCAAGTCCACTGTAATAGGACACAGAACTCTGAATTTAATTTTACTTGGGTCATTTAGATTCCGGGGGGGGGGGGTTGTCACCATGATCAATAAGAACAGTATTTATTGAGCCCCTACTGTATAGCAACCATGAAGTGATACCAAAAAAAGAGCCAAATCTTTGCCATTTTAAGATATCCACAAAAGAGCTTACTTCATCTTTAGTTTTCCATTTTTGTCCCCTAAATAAAAATATAAGATCAGCTTTAGAGTTTTTTTGTTCATTAATGAATCAATGTTTTGGTCTGGTCTTAAACATAGGAACGATCCAGAGAAACTGGATGCCTTCATCATGGACAAAGCACTCCTGGATTATGAGGTGTCAATAGATGCTGACTGCAAACTTCTAACTGTGGGGAAGCCATTTGCCATTGAAGGTATTAATCCATTGCTTTTGATTCCCTTTTATTCAGGATGTGCTAAGTTTGCCAACCTTGCAAGTCGCAAATGCTGACATCAGATGTAAAGGGATATTTGTCATTTGTTGTTTTCATTTTCAGCTTTTAAACCACTTAGATATTAAGTGCTGGAATTGGGGATCTTTGCAGTCTGATGATAAATCACCACTCAGAGAAGGACCAGCAATCCACAGAAAATCGACCCCAGGAAATGTGTGAATTTGGGGTGTGGAAATCATCTTTCTGGGACTTGTAAAGGTCATGCAGAGCTACTTTGTTGTCAGCCCCCGCCTCTGTTTTCCCCCTCACTCCCAGTCCCCTCCTCTGACCTGTATACGTTTCAAAAATGCTGGGTTCCCCACTCCATTATCACCTGTTGACAGGGGATCTCTGGACCCACACTGACAACCTGGCTAGGAACCAGCTTTAGCTACTTGACTTTTATTTTCTAGTAGTAGTTGTACTAGCAGCAGCAGAAGTAGTAATAATAGTATTTATAAAGTGCCTACCATGTGCTAAGCACTGTACCAGCATCGGGATGAGCTATTGGCACAGACCCTGGCTCCCAAAGGGTTCACAATCTTAGGATAAGAGGAGGAAGGGGTTGGTGACAGACACATAAGGAAAAACAAACAAGCAAGAATAGAAAAGACAAGGGTGAGAAATATGAAATTAACAGCAGGGTTTCCGACTCCTCATGGCTCAGACCAGCAGATCCAGAAGGCACAGCTGCGGCTACAGTGGTGACCTTCTCAAGGTTCTAAAAGTTTTTTCATTCAATTATTTTAATGGGTACTCAGAGGCTACTTCTTCAAGCCTTTTGGACTGGGAAATTAATTAAGGCAGTCTGAGATATGGACCTTATATTATTACATTATCGTTTTAAATGAGGCAGGGTCTTTGGGAGTAAATGGACCCTCAAAACAAGTGAATGCTTGCAGATACTAAGTACAAATCATCACTTGCATTTCCCTGCAAGGGGAATAGTTATTTTTCTGCTGCCAGTTGGTCCTCATTCATACCTCATGGATGACTTGGATTCTTGAAATCTGAGGCAATGAGAGAATTTGTCAGGACAATAGTAATTATAATGATAATAATCATAGTTCAAAGGTTACCTCTGTTTTACAAGACATGTTGAAAACCAGAGCAAGCATTTTCTTCAAAGTCCCTGGAAATTCCAAATCTGGTCGTCTTGCTTTCCTTCCCTGATTGCCTGGATGGATTCTCAGAATGACTGCAGTCAGTCACCCAACCTGATCTATCTGACTAATGCTTGGCTTGATCTGAAATAACCGAGTTGCTCTATCCTGACCTCCCCCACACATCTCTTCCAATTCCAATCTGTTAACAGGAAAACTAAGTCAGCTCAATTTGCCTGCTTTGTGTCCCACATCTCTAGAACACATTAACAGATTTTTGACTCCAGGCTTTGTTTTTCTGATGAATGGTAAATGGCAACAGTTGAAACTGTTCCTTCTAAGGGCAGTCATTCTCCTCTCTAAATTCACAAGGCATAGTGGTCCTAGCCAGAACCAGCAGGTCCACCAAATGAAACAGAGAGAGTCCGGTATCAACCAAGATGCCAGTTGCAGTAATAAATGGAAGACAGCCTATGGTGTTTAAGGCAGCAAATATACACCTTCCCCTTTCTTGTGGCTCAACAATTGATACAAAAAAATTCAGTGGCATCTGGGAATGTGAAGAACCATTAAATATAATTCCGGCCTAGAAACATTGGTTCATTAATAGCAGCTAAAATTAATCAAACTTGTTGTTTGAGAATGATGTGGCTTTCCCAATCCACTTGAAATCGGACTGTTGGCTTTCTCTCAACTGGGAAAAGCCAAGAGAATCCTTGCTCTAGGATGGGCCTCTAGACCATAATAAGGTAATAAAAGCACAGACTCTGACTTGCTGCACCCTGTTGCCAGATGCCACAGAGGCCATAATTAATTTCCTACTGACTTCCTGTTGATGTTCTCATCTGTGTTCAAGAAACTTTGTGTTGAGTGATATGTTACTTTTAAGAGGAGGCTTCTCATGAATGCCAAAAGGCGGAGTATTGTGAGCTCATAGAATAAGGCACTGCTGCTCACCCCTAGAGCAAAGTGAAGCTCTGTGTTTTTTAATAGAGTGGCAGTCATTATCACTATTGGGTTATTGCCACAATGTAATCACTGTGGTCTGGAACAATTAGATGCAGTCTTTGCCACCAGGGGCCCGATTCTGAATCAGACAAACAAGACTTAAGCATATGAGAAGAAAGGCAGAATATTGGTACGAGAGAGGTGATGACCTGGCTGGAGGTCACTTTGTTTCCTAGTAACATTTTGGCAATTGGATGGATTTTTTTTTTAACTGTCATCAAAACTTATGTAGATGAATGTGTGTAATGTTTATTCTGCACGACCCTATTTATGTGCAGTCATGCGATGAAAGTTGCTCGGATTGTTTCCTCTACATCTCATTTCCTTTTTGAAACTCTTGATGAAATGAAGAAAACAGGGTTCGTTGGACAATAATGTGTTGCACCCCAATAGCTAGTAGAGTTTCCATTGAGAGATTTCAAATGACTTTCTGAATATTATGCTCTGAGCCAGATTCTCCCCAGTCTCCACGTCCGTTACAGTTAAAGTTTAATAAAGGGTACTCTAGTATCGGAAAGAGCGAGTGAGCCTTAGTCTCTCCTCAGAGGGTTTACAGGTGGAAGAATGTCTTTCTCTGACTTCCACTCCCACCATGGTCTTGCGCAATGCAACCATTCCATAAAGGAGCCCAACTGCCTAGTCCATTTGAGGATATGACTGGAGATGGATTGGGGGCAGAGATGACAATATTTGTCCTGGCTATTTTCTTGGGCCTACTTCAGCTGTCACAGGCTCCCTCCATGTTGGATTTCTAAGCAACTCCAAAAGCTGCAGGAAGAGCCTCTGTTAACCAGTGGTTTCACACAGTGGCTATAAGCCTAGTTCAAGCAGAGAATTTAGGAGGGTGGGCAGAGCATGGCTTTTCTCTCCTTCACAGTTCCTGAGGAAGCATTGTCAGACACTCTAGCCTGAAGGGGAAATCAAGGTGAGTGAGCTTCTTAAGTCCTGAATTTATTATTCTGTAATTTGGGCACTGGGGAGAATAGAGAGACTATATAATGTATATACGTTTACATTTGTTTCAAAGGCGTGTGTGTGTATATATCAGTGACATCGCCTCCAACGTCTCCTGACTCTAGCGCCCTGACGCACTGCACTGATTGTCGGTACATATCACACAGTTCATGAAGAGGGACACCATGAGGCAGGTGGTCCTCTCACTTCGTCAGGAGGATATGACACCATTCTGCTACCATATAGCTGGATTAAACCTTCTCAGTGTCTTTCAAATGCCTGTGGATATGCCATCAGAGTTTCCTATTTCTCTAATTGAAATGACATACAAGTCATCCCACTTCCCTTTCTCTCTCATGTCAAGCCCTAGAAATGTTCAATTGTTGATAGAGATGGGAAAATGTGCCTGTTCTTTGTTCTGTGTCTAACTAGTCCCAGTGGCTCCCAGTTTTGCCTGCAACTCCCTCAAATATGCAGAGAAGGGAGATCAAAGATGTTGAGTTTCTATAAAGCAGGGTTTGGGAGAATGTAGGAAGCCTTGGGTGAAATTGAATTTGATACACCAGTGGAACAAAAGACTCACAGTGGACTTGAAAAAATAGAGTAAGACATAAATTAATGCACGTCCAAAAGTAATGCATTGCATCTAGTTAGCAATAGGTGTCCTAGGAGGAAAGAGAATAATGGGGATGAGTAATAATAATATATCACTTTTCATCCAAGGATCTCAAACTGCCTTTAGGAAACATGAGTTCATTCTTATAGAGCCCACAGGAGTTCTATAAGATTATGGGTCAGTAAACTGAAGCCAAGTGGTTATATAACAAGGACACAGAATTGGCCCTGGGTATCTTGGAATCTCTCTCAAACCCATGTTTTCCCCACCCTAAGTTTTAAAAAAAATTATTCATTTTTCAAAATCTGCTTGAAATCTTGGTTTCCAAAATACACTTTGATTACATTTCTTCTAAGCCTCTATGGCAAATCTACTGTGAGCTGTCCAAAAGCTGGAGGTGATTTTTTTTTTCTTTTCACAACCTCTTCGTTAGCCCAAATCATACAACCCAACATGCTTTAGAAACTTAAATTTTACAACCAAGATTCAAATGTCAGTTTTAGACTATGGAGCCGTATCTCCACAGCTCCTAATCAAAATACGATTTCAGCAGTCTTAGCACAAAGGAGATAATTTGTCTATAAGGGAATGATCTGAATTCTATTCTAAAAATTGTTCTCTTGGGCTCTTAAGTTGTGTCCAATTTTCCAAGAAGCCTAATGCCTCCATCTTCAGGGTTGAAGGATTCTTCTCCGTTTCATCCATCACCAACACAATGGCCAATGAGACCCCAATGGCAGATTTTTATTAATAATGATAAGGAAAGAAATGAATCAAGATGTCAGGTTGAGACTGCAACTAGAAAAAATTGTCTTCTGATCTATGAATACAGCAAAATCTGAAATGCAGATGATTGAAAGAGGAAAAAATTACCCCATCCCGATTGTTCTTTTTCATCTTTTCTGACTACACAGGTCCAATTCTTCCCTGTAAATTTCCTCCTCCACATGCCCAGCTTCCACTTCAACTGGAATTGTGTGGCAGGACCATCACGGCCTGAGTGCTATTTCATCATTCAGGATGGGCATAACAGTGCCCCAAATTGGAATATTAGATTATAAAGGAAAGTGGTCTATTTTCTGCAGGTGAATGGCAATTTAGATAAGATGGGGTGGAGTGATTTAATACTCATCACTTTCAAAGTTACAATTTCTCTGAATATCAGTCAGTATATGAAATGCATCTTTTCATCTAGCACAGTGACAATGCATTTCCAGTGCTTCCAAAACTTCCTTTTGCAACTACAGTACCTACCCTCCTCAAAAAGGCTCTTCCGAAAAGAGCCACCGTTGTGGTTCAAAGTGAGATCAGAATCTATTCGTAAAGGGTGTGACAGCAGTGGGGGCTGACCCTCTGACTCACCCTAAGACCAATGCACAATTTAGACACCTCTATGTCTTTTGTCCTCATAAACACACTTCTCACAGTGGACCAACTGTAGTATCCCATAGTGCCTGGAGACTTAAGCCTTAGGGCTTAAGAATCCTTCTCAGCATCTTTGAGTGATTTCCAAATGGTCACTCACTAAGTCAGTCACTAAGTCACTTATTTCCTCAGCAGTCCATTGTTAAGTCATGAAGAAGATAAGCAGAAGCCAGAGTCCTTTTTCCAAATGATTTATTTTATCTGCATCTTTGATTGAACACACCTCCCTTCCCAGCTTTCATATTTCTTTAAAAAGAACAAGATCTAATTTTGATTCATATGACCTCGGACACAAATAATAAGAGGTAAAGGACTCTATATAAACTGTTTTAAAAGTGTGAGTTCTATTAAGAAGACGCAGCTTCTTTTGAAAATATTTTAAATGTTTCAGTAAAACTTCCCATTTTTGTACCACAGAATTCATGAAAAGAAAGCTTTACTTGGTAACAGAGCAGAGTCCATTCAAAACTCTCTCTCTCAGAGCAATTCATAGCATAGTTTTTATAGAGAAAATCAGCAAACTCAACTCAGCCATAATTAGTGGCAGGAAAGAACAGAGGGGCAAGTGTAAGAGGTCCTGGGAGATTGCTGAGGGTACGGTCGCCTCGGGTTGTAAGAAGTCCCTACGTACCTGGTCCTTTAAAGGATAGGAGGGCACTTTGCACTGATCCAGTGGAATTTATTAAGTTTCTATTGAGTGCAGCACACTTTACAGAGCACTTGGGAAAGTGCCCCAGAAGCAAAAGACATATTCTCTGTCCACAAAGAGCTTACACTCTAATGGAGGAGCTTTCCGTCTCTCCACTCCATCCCCACCCATTTACCACTGACAAATGACATATGGCTCAGTGACATATAAGAACCACTTGGAGCTCTTTGGGGGGAAAAGGGACTCTAAAAAAAATTCATGGTTTTCTTTTACTGATCCTGATTCAAATGTATCTGTGGCAATAGCTCAGGAACAACCAAAAAATGTCATTTTACATTGTATTTTCTCTTAGGCTATGGCATTGGCCTTCCTCCAAACTCTCTACTGACCTCAAATATATCTGAGCTGATCAGTCAATACAAGTCACATGGTTTTATGGATGTGCTGCATGACAAGTGGTACAAAGTGGTGCCCTGTGGCAAGAGAAGTTTTGCTGTCACTGAGGTAAGAAATGTATTAGTCGGTGATCTAGCTGCCCAGATTTTTCTGGTTTGGTTTCAGGATTACATGGCGGGACTATTAAAAGTCAAACAGAGGACTAGCCAGGAACTGCAGAAGGAGGAACATCTTTACCTCATAATGTGCAGGCCTAACAGGGACATTTGTTGAGCTTCTACACTGTGAATTTCTCCACCCCTCTTAAGCAAGAGGATCCCTGTGATAGGCTGCAATGAGAAATTCCTACTGAGTCAGAGACTTAAACCTGGAAAGGCATCTGAGTTTGGATAGATCAGTACTGAATGTTTGTGGACTACAGACTACTAAAAGAGTGAAGGATAAGTGAAGGGAGGCTCATTCTATATATGAAAGCAAAGCTTCAAGATAGGTGGGTCTGCGTCTGCCCCCATCTCTGAAGAGGAATGACCTTTTCTTTGCCAATCACAAAATTAAGGATCGTAGTCTGATATTAGCCCTCTCCCCATCGAGAGCTAAGAAACTAGTTTCCTGTCTTCTGTCCTTCTCAGGGAAAAGAGTGAGTTTAGCAAGGAAGCCACGAATTGGGTGTGGATAATGAAATGAAAAATCTGTCCCTTCACAGCTGTTCCCAGTTGTGAAGCAGGCAATGTAGAGGGTCTGACAGCACTTTAAATTATATGTGTTATTGAGCCTGGTTGTCATCTGATCCCTTTCACCTTTCCCCTGCCAGGTAGTGGGGCAAATGGGCAGTTGAAATGCCTCAGGGGAGGCCCTCCAATGTTATTCATGGGGTGAAGAGAACAATGACTTTGGTGTTGCACTCAATCAGAATATTTGTTCACTCGGTTGCTTTGTTAGAGCATTTCATGGCTCACCTGTGGGGGTGGCTGCTCCTTGGGGAGCATGTTGCTGCAATGATTCTGCGGCAGCACTTCCCGGCTATCTGGCACCCCACAACCCGAATCAGCACTTTAAAAGCATTTGTTCTGGCTGCTGCACAGTTAGGTGTGTGGCTGCAGGGGCAACTAGGCATGAACCCATCTCCACCTTAGAGAATTGGGGAGGCATTATGGAAAATGTGGTTTTCCTCATCTGTCCCAAGAAGATACAATGCTTATACCTTCCCAACTTTCCAGAGGAAAATTAGGCTCATGAGATATACATTTAATTCCCAAGAAGCCATGGGTGTTTGGCCTTATCTTCTTTGGTCCTCTACATCACTTGTCTGACCAAAGCAGGGAATTGGTTTCACTGTCAACATAAAGAGTCTAAGGACACACACCTAGAGATGTTGGCCTGGATCATGAAGGAAGAGAATGTCAAGTGAGTCCTCTTTCTCTGGTTTCTAAAAGAACCAAGAACAGCCACAAAGAATTCTGGGCTGGATGTTAGGGCCTAAAACTAATAGAACCCCGTGAAGTGCATCAGGACATATTCAAGGCAGACAGTCAGATGACAACCAAAGACAAACTGGAAAGAAGTGAGTTTACTGTAGGGATAGATTTTTAAACTATCCTAAAGCATATGAAACCTTCCAGGATACTGAAGCCACTGAAAATGTCACCTTTCCCCCAAACTTCCAGGATCCAGAGACTTACTCTGAGACTCTTCTTGTAAAAGAAAAATAGCACCTTGGCAATCTCTGCCTTTCCATCCCCAATTCCCTTGCTCATCAAACTGGAGATCTTCAGCTCTCTGCAGTACTGCCTTGTTCTTACCTATCTAAGCTCTGCACACAGTATACAGTCAATAAATACATGTGCTCTAGTCAATTCTTCTCTAGTCATGTGCTCTCTCAATTCTTCCTCAACCCTTAGCACCCATTTGTTCTTTCATCTCAATCACCAGAATCCTGTTTCATTGATGTTGGGCTTCATGGTAGGCATGAACCTCCACATTGTTTCTACTTCTAAGTTAGGTAAAGGTCCTTGCTTGAGTCATTGCAACTCATTCCTGGTTAGGTCACCAGGGAAGTTGTGAACCTATATGATGCTCATTGTCAAAGGGAAGAACAATCCACAGTCCTACCAACCACAGGAAAGATTCCGTTGGAAAGGAATCCAACGAGAGACCCAAAACATAATCATGAAGGCTGAGAATTGGAAGGAGGGAACAACATCAAAGCCAAGAACTGATAAAGTTGTAAAAGAGAAATTAAATGAATAGTAACTCAAGGAGCCTGAAATCATAGAGATTAAAGCCAAGACTGGAGAGGCCAATTTGACAAGAGTAGGTGGCTAGTAGGTCTGATAAAACAGCAGGGGGAGATTTCAGAGTAAAGGAAGTATCTGAATTAAAACCTCCTAAGGTCTCACAAATGTTCTACTGGGGTGCCAGAACCTTTGAAAGCTTATGAAGTAAGGTTTGCAGACATGAAATTCGATCAGAGACATAGCTGCATTAATCTGTGAGAGACTGTGCAGCCAAGGTCCTAGAAAGTGAGTTGGTTTTGAAATAATAGTGGCTGAATGTAAACATCTTTGCCTTTACACATGTGCTTCTAAACCTTTATAAGAAGTAGGCTTATAAATGAAAGCCTAGTGGGGAAAAATGCTTTATTTTTTCATGCAAGTCATAGAAGCAAACAGGGATTTCTTCCAAAATTCTCCCTAAGCTTGTTCCACAAAGTATGTGGATGCAGCTTTACTTCAAAATAAGAGTTACCCCTAATAACTAGTATCCAGTAGGTAGGTCGCCAGTCTGTTGAGGACTCTGTCAACTCGTCTCCAGTGTGCATGAAGGGATCAATAGAGCAGCTACTCCCTCGGCATACTTGGGCAAAGAGATATCTCATTAGTACAATGCTCCTCATCAATTTCTCTTATGCATCACATTCAACTGAGATTTTTTGGCTCCATTCCCCTTATTGGCACCTCATACCTAATTACAGCACTATATCTTCCTGCAAGTCCCGTCTAGGTCTTTTGTTCTCCTGGAGAAAAAAAAAGCCTTTGATATTTTTGCTAGAAAGTGGAAACTTTTCAGAGTTCAGTAAAACAGAAGCCCAAGGATTTTAGTACTTCAGCAGATGAGTGAATGAAATCTCCACCCCTGTGAGAAGTAGCTAGGCAAGATGGATTCCTTAATGAAGGGGCAGTTCCACTGTATTTTTTTTTATTGCTTGAAATGTTGATTTTCTCCCCCCCCCCCCGTTTTGTCTGCTGCCTATGTAATACTTGATCCATCCGTGCAAATTTTGATTGATGTTCCTTCTGCCTCCTGGCAACAGGCTGAACTGATTGACTGCAGGGTTCTTGGGAAGATGAGCTTAATTTGAGTCCTTCAGGACTCTCTCTGCTCCTTGAATTTCCACACCATTTAGCAAACATTGGGTCCAGTTGTATGGCCCGTCCTCCAGTAAAGCTACCAACAGAGCCTAAGGATAGACTGAGTGATACAGGTAGCCCAGTATATTGAAATAATAAAAAAAAAACCAGCTGTCCCTCACATTATTAATCAGTTGCACTGTGAGGAATTGGATAGTTTGGAGTGAAATATCCTCCATCTCCACTAAGTTCAGCGAAATAAACTTTTGTAAATTCCTGAAGTAATCTTAAGCTCTTCTTCCATTCTGGCAAGAGAAAATGTGTAATCGTTTAGAAATAAAAATTGGCACAGGTCTGGAAGGAAGAGAAACGTGGCATGTAAACTGCCTCAGCAAACACAAGCATAGCTCTTAAAATGCTCAAAAATGATTTGGATTCTCACTGTCACCTACAGTCTATTGCTTTGGGAACACTGCAATCCCAACACAGGTACCTTTGTGCATATATCATGCACAATGATGCATCAATCAGCATTAGCCCCTAATTATGTAATTTAAGAGGAAGTGGGGAGAAGATTTGGTGAAATGGTGTAGGAGACTGGTGATGAGGTGGTGAGGATGTAGGTGATTACAGCCCCTTTACAGGGGCAATAAATTACTCCCCCCATACAAGCAAAAATAAATTGCTTATTTATTCATATTAATGTTTGTTTCCCCACCTAGACTGTAAGCTTGTTGTGGGCAGGGAATGTGTCCGCTAATTCCATTGTATTGTGCTCTCCCAAGCACTTAGCACAGCGTTTTGCACATAGTAAATGCTCAATAAATACCATTGATTGGTACAATAATCAGATTCAGTGACTGATCATTCAGAGGGACTTTCTGGGGTACATAAGAGATGGGTGTAGTCGGAAGAATTTAGATACCTTAGGGAGAGAAGGGGGGAAGGTCTGTCCCAGAGTCCCCCCAGCTCACCAACAAGGTCTAGGTACCTCAAGTGTGAAGTAATCTGAGCCTGCCTTATGAGACTTCTATGGGAAAGTGCCAGTCTATCCCGTATATTAAATTATAAACTACTATAGAGAATCTGTATTTGAAGGGAAAATGTTGAGTGGTCTCTCTCTTTAACAGATTGTTGGAAATAGTTCTGTCCAAAATTTAGCTCCGTTTTATTCTCTTAAAGGGGTCTCTCCATCTGGTCAGATCAGCGTTTCTCAAACTGTGGCCAGGGCCCCCTGACAGGTCCTGTCAGGGAGCAGAAACTGGAGTCACTGAGCTTGGAACAGCCAGCTGTTGGTTAGATGGCAAGATGAGACTGTGTGCATAGGCTCTCTCACACATCACTGCCTTCCCAACCGTTAGGATCTTCTGTGGTGTCAAAAGGGAGAAAAGATCTGTGTGCCAGTGGCTGCCAATCCCACTTTCCCAGGAGGTGCTCCTCAGCTGGGGGGCGGGGGGGTGGCAAAAAAAGACGAAATATTTCTCAGTCCTCTGGTCATTTGCTTGAATGCCTAGTGGTGTATTTGATATTGTGAGGGGTTGCAGGATGAAAGAATTGGAGAATTACTGGCTTAGGGGGTTCCTGCCAAAGAAAACCAAGATGGACTTTTCTTCAGCCAGGGCTGTCATTAATGTTCCTACTCTCCTGAGATTGCCAAAACACAGTGTAAACTCTGGGTCCTCATTTTCTGGGAAAATTGGGCTGGGAAGAGTTTATGGAGAAAGTTAAGAGGGCTAACCCAGATTTTATTCAGCTAAAATATTGCAGTAAATCTAAACCAATGATTTTTCTCCCCTCCAGAGGCAATTCAACATTGGTATGGGCATAGATATCTTGTGAATGTGATTATACCTGGTGGGTTCTAATGGGACCTTAATGGCATCTACAGCAGAGATACTCTTGTCCCAGATTTTTTTTTCAGTCTCATACTCATTTACAGCAGAGGGAGTCCAGCAAAATATAACCTCAAGTGCTTACGTCAGTCAGTTTTAGATCCAGCTTATCTGAATACCACATTTAAAACCTAAAGGAAAATGTTCTTGGAGAAATGCCAGTTTTTAATGCAGCCTATCCCACTCTAGATAACCTAGACATTTCTTGCCCTCCTGTTCCTTTCGGGTTTTTTAAATGCTATTGTCTGCAAGTAACCTGGTCGAATTGACCGAGAGGCAATGAGAATTAATTCCTGAACATTATTTCAAAATGGAAAAGCCTTGTATGTCAGAAGCTACCTTGACAGATGAGTGCTTTCCTCGGACTGTTCTAAGTAACTGGTTATGCTTTACATTTAAGTGGGGTGTAGGGTCAGCTGCAATGTGGTCATGTCTTCTTTAAGAAATCTTTGGAGAAACAAAGGGCACAGGAAACCCAGAGGGAAGACGATCTTCCCCTGAATAGACTCTGCTACCAATATGCACCCAACTCTCTGGGTAAAATAGAATCTTAGAACTGGAAGGGGCTGTGAAAGATCCCCTAGTCCACCACCTCTCACACCATATTTCCCTTCTCGACACAGCCTCTGTTCTAAATCATCCCAGATAGAGGACAATCTATCTGATCTTTCAAGACCTTCAGAGAAAGCGATTTCATCACTTCCCCCGGGAACTCATTCCATGTTTAACAACCCTAGCTGTCAGGAATGTTTTCTCTTCTATCAAAGCCAGATCCCCCATCCTGCAGTTCCAAGATTGCTAACCCAATATATAGCCTTCCCACCTTCCACTCTAACATCATAACTCCTTTGGACATTCTGGCTTTAGGGAGCAAAATTGTCATCACCTAAAGTGGGATGAGGGGAAAGGAGAGGGGAGAGAGAGAGAGACATAAGGAGGGGAATAAAGGGAGACTGGAGAGGAAGAAACTGAGAAAGGAATAAGTTGAATATAGGGGGAGAAAGGCAAGGAGGAGGGGAAGGGAGGCAGGTGGAGGGGAGGAGATGGGACTGGGACTCCCAGCCCTAAACAAGCCAGTTGAGTGGGGGCCAGGGTGTTGGCCGCTCAAGTGACAGTAGCAGAGCATAGTGCTCTACACCAATGTAGAATCTGGACTCTGGTACTTCAAAGCACTTCTCCTCTTGGAGCCAGACTTGGACAGTTACCAAGCAGCTCCTAAACCTGGACCCCATAAGGCTTCTACCCCTCCGCTTCCCTTTTTTTAGGGTTTTTGTTAAGTGCTTACAATGTGTCAAACACTGATCTAAGCATAGAGGGAGGTACAGGTTAATTAGGATATAGTAGGGGGCTCACAGTCTAGGAGGGGCACAGGTATTTAATCCCCATTTTGCAGTTGAGCAGACTGAGCACAGTGAAGTGACTTGCCTAAAGTCACAGAGCAAGCAATTAGCAGAGTCAGGGTTAGAGCCTGGATTCTCTGACCCCAGGCCCGTGCTCTTTCCACTAGGATGTGCTGCTTCACCTCTACTTCACCCATCTGTGCCCCTGCTCTTCCTCTTTCCTGTTGGTCATCCCATCCCTCTTCTCTCCTACCATTTCCTAGCTCTTCCACCCTCCTGTATAACAGAGGGAGAGGCATGCTTTTTTGTGCTTACACTGATGGGTCCTCACTGTGTCACCCCTCCCTCTCCAGGGGAGAGCCACACACATCTCACGTTATTTTGCTAAAAGGCCAGCATCCTTGGTAAGCTAGATAAAGTCTATCTCACCGCCAACCTCTTGCCCACATCCTGCCTCTGGCCTGGAGCATCCTCCTACTTCATATCCGACAATTACTCTCCCCACCTTCAAAGTCTTATTCAAGGCACATCTCCTCCAAAAGGCCTTCCCCGACTAAGCCCTCATTTCCTCTTTTCCCACTTCCTTCTGCACTGCCCTGATTTATTCACCCCTGCCTCAACCCTACGGCACTTAGGTTCGTATCCGTAATTTATAATATTAATGTCTGTCTCCCTCTCTAGAGTGTGAGTTCGTTGTGGGCAGGGAATGTGTCTATCAACTCTGTTGTACTTTCCCAAGCACTTAGTATGATGCTCTGCACACAGCAAGCACTCAGTAAATATGATTGATAAGCTTTAGGTTTTCTCCAGCCCAGAGGAGCTCTAAAATATCTAAAGTAGGTGGAGGGAGAGACCCATGATTTTTCAGACTGTCTTTCTGGAATCAGGATATGCTGGCAGGGGTAAAAAGGAAGAGGCAGTGTATACATCTCTAAGCCGAATGAATTGAGAGAGATTTTCAGAAGCACAAAGACAATACTTTGTTTAAAAAGAAGTGGATGATCCTTTCCCATTAAGGCCATTTCGTAGACATTCCTGGAACCCCTTAGGGGCTTAACGATGGTGGTGAGATCCTAAGCCTTCCCAGTAACTTTCAAATTCAGGATTAAAGTGTCCATTCTTTAGCCGCACAGTCATGTTTGACAGCCAATCCCACTGTGTTGTAATATTCAAATTTAGATATTCATTACTATTTCCTGGACAGACAGACCTGCAAATAAGAATGCTGCTTTAAACTAAGGTTGCCATTTCTGCCTTCCATAAAAAGGGATATCGGAGCCATTTCATTAGAAAGCGAACAAAACCCCCTCACAGAGTGTGCTGAAAAAATCAGTCTCTATTACTGAGTCAGGACCCCGGAAAGTGGAGAATCAGCCAGAAGTTCCTCTCTTTCCAACTGTAGCTTCTCCTAAGCAGATCCTTAGAGTCTCCTGACTCTGTCATCTGGCACCTCAAACCCTCAGCAGCTGCAAACGGTCAACATCTACCCACTCCCCTGCCCACTCAGGGTGGCTTGCCCCAAAAAGGTGCCTTAGGGATCCAGAAAAAGGGAAGGACACTTCATGTCCCGGGAAGCATTACAGATTTCCTAGGGCAGCCTTTTCCAAAAAGAATAATCCTAGTAAAACCGAGACAGGGCAACCCTAGTCTGAACCCCACCCTGATCTTTGGCTATTAATGTCTTGAGTCAGGTTACAGAATCACTTGAGAGAATGAGAGAGCTGTGACTTTAAATGTGTGAACAGTGCCATCTAGTGGCTCCGATGTGAAATACGCCACTGATCTGAACTTAACGGTGCACTCCTAAAATACGGGTTCATTCTGCATATGCCCCTGAACATTACTCGCTGTCCCTGCATACTTCCCTGGGCTTATACCCCAGTAAAGAAGGGAACTTGGTATAGTTTGGTATACAAGTTGGTACAATTTCATTTGCACATTCTCTCCCCCCCAGTATGTAGAGAGAGAGAGAGAGCCTGTGCAAGAGACAGCATACACAAGAGAAAGTGCAAGCTGGAGAGAGAGATGGATGCTCTTTGACAATGATGCTTCTGTTGGTGAAATGTTTTCTGTGTGCAAGTGAGATTAATCAAATCGATGGATGACCTCCCACCTTTTCCACATCGTGTACATGTACTAAACATTATATGGCACGGGCCTATATCAGCTGTCTAGAAAAAAAGATATTTCCCTCTCCTCCTCTAAAAGGATGATTCCTAAATTTTCACTTTATCGACTGTTTAAATTTCTGAATGAAGTGGAAAAAAATTACATATTAAGATATGAAAAGTAAATCATCTCGATTTTCCAATCATTTTGAACACCTAAGTATCAAAACAGCCGATCAATTGGTGCCATTTACTGAGCACCTACAGGGTGCACGGCACTGTACACGGCACCTCAGAGACAAACAGAAGCAAAGCATACATTTCCTAATTGCAAGATGCTCGCAATCTAAAGGGGCGTAGATAGACATGCAAAACCTGTTTAATGATGTTGGTATTTGTTAAGCGCTTACTATGTGCAGAGCACTGTTCTAAGCGCTGAGGTAGATACAAGGGAATGAGGTGGTCCCACGTGAGGCTCACAGTCTTCATCCCCATTTTACAGATGAAGGAACTGAGGCACAGAGAAGTGAAGTGACTTGCCCACAGTCACGCAGCTGACAAGGGGCAGAGTCGGGATACAAATAGTTTGCATAGGAGGATATAAAAGGAGTGGCTGAAGTATTTGTGAGTGAAGTTGCAGAATAAATAGTTGAATATAAAATTAAAATACAGTTTTATATATATATATGTAGGATGAGGAATGGGAGCCATGAACTGATGAGGTGTTCACAGTGATTTGTGTTAAGTGGCATTATAGCCATCTCACTCCCAACCACTTCTCACTGAGAAGCAACGTGGCCTGGTGAGAAGAGCATTGGCCTGGGAGTCAGAGGGCCGTGGTTATAATCCCGCCTCTGACAATTGTGACCTTAGACAAGTCACTTAATTTCTCTCTGCCTCAATTATCTGATGTGTAAAATGGAGATTAAATCCTCCAACTCAGACTGTGAGCCCTGATTATCTTGTATCTATCCTAGTTCTTAATTCAGTGCTTGACACGTAGTAAGCACTTAAATACTATCCAGGAAAAAAAAGAAAAAATAGCGGTGGGCCTTCCTTTCCTTAGGTTGGTACCAGTTGGATTCAGTCAGGGACAAGGGCATTAGGTCAGGAGGGAGGAATAGCAAATAGGAGCAGAGACAAGTTTCTTGTCTGAACCTTTGCTTTCACTCCCACCCTTCCCACCCCCTCCACCACCTCTACCCCAGCTGCTGCTTGAAAGCAGGAGGAAATCTAGTCCCTTTTTGATTATTTTTTTAAATCCATTTATTTATTAAAGAAACAGAAAAGCCTTGATTATAGCTCTCTACCACTTTTCTAAATGGAATATTTCTGCTAAATTAGGATCTGCCTTTTACTATCTGCTCTTAATTAACCTATGTAACAAAAAAGCCCATAGCTCCAATTTAATGCATTTTGCATTTGCTTGTCACCCTTTTAGTCAGAGTATTTCCAGTCTTCTGTAACTAAAAAGTTTGATTTTTCAAATATTTTTTACTCATTTTTTAACTCATTCCCAGAACTGGAACAGAAGCTTCTGATTTCCCTCTTATGGCCTCATTGTCTGGGATTCCTTTCAAGGCTGGCTCTTTGGAGACAGGGACCTCCTCCTGCATCTCCAGCTTTTGGAAGATCACCATGCTATTTTGGGGAGAGAGAGTCTCCTCTGATACTTTTGACTTTCCAGGGCTGGTTTCCTGGTTTCTTCCACATCAGGGAAAGAAAGGGCAACCATTCCCTCCTGTAGCTCTAGTTCTTCAGAGGTGAGCACCTCTTTATCACTGGCTCTGTGAGGGCCCACCATCTCCCTGACATCTCGGTTTCTTCGCTTGTTTCTTCCCACATGTCCCCCTCTCCAGAGATGGACGCCCCCATTGTTTTTTCTAAAACTTCATAGAAAAAAGAACTTTATGAATTTGTCTTTTTGGGTTGAGGCAGTCTTTTTCTGGCTCTTCTGAGAAAATAATTTTTCCCCATCTCTCTTTGGAGTGCAGACTGACGTGCCAAGACTTCTGATTGTTGCTATCCACCTGTGTCTGGATTTGAGGAGAGGAAATTCCTTCTCCATGTGTCTTTCTTTGCAGGGATGGACCTCCTCCTTCCTTGTTTCTAGCTCCTTAGATAGTGGTTCTATTCTTTGTCATCTCTCACTCTTTAGGGAAGAAGAAGCATGAGATGAAATTCACTGCTGTGTGTGCTCCCCATTGCAGGGCAGTGATTCAAGGGTCCCCCAAAATTGAGCCCTTGCCATAGAGCAAAATTAAGTAGACCTCCTCCAGAACTTGCCCCTTTTTCCAAAATTACCAAGCTTTTTTTTTTTTTTACATCCAACACAACCAGAAGTACATTAACTGTCTATCCTGTTGTGCCCAGGATATCACCTCAGGTTTTCACTACTCATCCACCCTAGCCCCAGCCATCTACAGTGACTGACACCAGCCCAGCAAACAGTGTTGCCCTATCACAGGATGAATGAGTGAACCCTGTTCTTACCTTCATTCATTTTCCAAAGTTGCCTAGGCCATCTTGGAATGGGAGCTTAGGAGATACTGTCAGGTTCTCAAGTGGGTCTGAAATTTGGAGGTCAAGGGGGTGAAAAATGATCATTTAAAGGGAAATCTGCCCTGAAAAAAACAGCCCTGATGGAGCCCCACCGAATCCTCTCTTCCCTCCATGGGGAAGATATATATTTATTATAGAAGCAGCATGGCCTAATGGAAAAAGCATGGCCTGAGAGTCAGAGCAGCTGGGTTCTAATTCTGGCCCCACCTCATTTGCTTTGTGACCTTGGGCAAGTCACTTCCCATCTCTGTACCTCAGTTCCTCATTTGCAAAATGGGGATACAATATCCAGTCTCCCTGTTGGACTGTGAGCCCCATGTGGGACCTAATCATCTTGTATCTACCCCAGCCCTTAGAGCAGTGCTCGTGGTATATAGTAAAACCTTAGCAAATACCACAGGTACGGTTATGATAATTGTTATTATTGTTAGGGAAGGGGTATTCTACCCCTTGATTTTGTCTCTTCCTCCAGGCTTTTGTCTCCTGACTGCTGGTGGGGAGCTGTCACACGCTCATTCACGTCACCTGTGGGCTGATGTCACAGAAGGTGGCAGTGTCATACCAGAGGACAATCCCTTGCTCTTGCTGATGAAATTTAGCAGCCCATCAGGCTATCGCTGGCCAAAATCACCTCCTCTTGAAGTGATTTTTGCTAGGGTTTCTGCTTTCTGAATTCACCAGGAGCATAATCCTGACCCTTCCTTTGCCTTCAGCTCTCCCCAGCTCCTGTTCCTTGGCTTTCCTGTCTTCTTTCCCCAGTCCTCAGATTCTCCCCCTGCCCCCAGGCCCTCCCCTCCAGTACCCCTATTCTCTTTCTGTTTTTAACAACTCCGGTGCTGCTGGCTTCCCTCTGGAGCCTCGCTACACCCGGCATGGCTGCGGTTGGTAATCCCCACCTTTGGGGTGGCAAAGTCAGAGGACCTGGGGCTGGGGGGGGGGAAGATGGGGGAAACTGAGGAGGAGGTTGAGGGGTAGGGGGGACCCAGTGGCGTTTTCTGATGCGCCTTTCCTCCCCCTCCACGCTGTGTCCTGTGGTTTTCTATTCCTGGAGCGAAGGTAGCTGCAGGGCTGGGGAGGAAAAGAAGTCCTCCTCTCCCCCAAGTCATAGTAACACCCCACAGTGGGCCAGTGCTCCATGAGTGAACACGCACAGGAGAAAAGTGCCGTAGTGGATAGAACACGGGCCTGGGAGTACCAGACACTGTACTAAGCGCTGGGGTAGATACAAGCTGATTGGGTTGGACACAGCCCATGTGCCACATGGGACTTCACTATCTTAATCCTCATTTTACAGAAGAGGTAAGTGAGGCCCAGATGAGCTAAGTGACTTGCCCAAGGTCACAAAACAGGCAAGTGGCAGAGCAGGGATTAGAAGCAGCGTGGCTCAGTGGAAAGAGCACGGGCTTTGGAGTCAGAGGTCATGGGTTTGAATCCCGGCTTGGCCACTTGTCAGCTGTGTGACTTTGGGCAAGTCACTTAACTTCTCAGTGCCTCAGTTACCTCATCTGTAAAATGGGGATTAAGACTGTGAGCCCCACGTGGGACATCCTGATTCCCCTGTGTCTACCCCAGCGCTTAGAACAGTGCTTGGCGCATAGTAAGCGCTTAACAAATACCAACATTATTATTATTATTATTAACAAATACCAACATTATTATTATTAGAAGCCAGGTCCTCTGACTCCCAGGCCTGTGCTCTAGCCACTAAGCCACGCTGCTTGCTATAAGCACTTAACAAATAGCACAGTTGTTATTACGAAGGCCAAGCAAAAACACCCAAGCACCTGTCACCTCTCCACAGCTTAAACATCAAACACACTCTTTCCCCTTTCCATTCATGACTAGCTTAATGATCTCTTCCAGTCAAGAAATCCGCAAGATTTCCTCCAGGGAGATGAAGAGCTAGGGGAGGCTAGTAAATGAATACCGGTGATTAGCACCTATTTATGTTAATCACTATCCCCAGTGAGGGTGATAACTGAGCCTGAGCCAGAGATTTTTTTTAAGGAGTTTCGGGGGATCTAGTCTCCTCTCTCATGCTGCTCCATTCCTCGCAATTCAAAGGGCAGCGTTCCCTTTAAGAGCCAAATATTTAGGCATCGTATGAAAAAACACCATCTTCATCATGCGCCAAGCAACGGCTATGTTGGGAAAGTCGGGAGAGTACTTCGTAAACCGAGAGACCCTGGGTTTACGCCTTTAGACACCCTGCATTAATTAGAATAGGAAATGACATACACTGATGCTAAGTGTAAGTGTTGGGTACAATCATATTTATTGAGAGCTTGGGAGGGTACAAATATCACAGAGTTGGTAAACATGTTTCCTGCCCAGAAGGAGTTTACAGTCTAAGGGGCAGACAGACATCCCAAATAAATTACAGACATGTACCAAATCCAAGGTAAGAACGACAATAGAAGGGAGAGGGAGAAAGGAGAATGAGGACTTGGGAAAGGCCAATGTGATTTTAATAAGTCTTTGACGGTGGGGAGAGTGATTGTCGGATATGAAAGGGAAGGGAGTTCCAGACCAGAGGGAGGATGTGAACAAGGGGCTGTGACTAGATAGATAGACGAGGTGGAGGGATAGTGAATAGTTTGGGTTGTGATAGGAAATCAGGGAGATAAGGTAGGAGTGGGTGAAGTGATTGAGTACTTCAAAGCCAATGGGAAAGAGTTTCTGTATGATGCGGAGGTGGATGGTCAGCCTCTGTAGGTTCTCGAGGAGTGGGGAAGCATGGACTGAACGTTGTGTTCCCTTCCATGCCTGGGAGGAAGCAGAACTGGTGCCCTCTTCGATTCACAGGAGAGAGTTGGGTTAACTGTTTTACTGTCTCTATAGACAGGGAGTTGGAACGAAGGGGAGAGGAGAGGGAGAAAACTTTTGTTAGCTTCCTCATATTGCATTTTTGCTTATTGAATATTAAAGTAACTAAGAGCTACTGGGCAAAAGCAGTAGTTAGATTAGTTGAGATGCGGCAATCAGGAATAAGCAGGAACACACAGTCTCTTTTTGAGCTAAAACTTTGGACCACACCAGGAAGCTAAAACATGGTTATGAAAACACAGCTGCAGAGGCAGACTTAGGGGCAGTCTTTGTATGTGCAAGGAATGATTGATCACATATTGATCATTTGATTTTCATTTCCTCCCAAATGAATAGAGACTGGTTGCCAGTAGCATCTCTTTAAATACAATAGATAGATAACTGTGGTTACTCAAATATTGATAGCATCAATCAATTAATCAATTAGTAGTATTTATTGAGCATCTACTAGGTGCAGAGCACTGTACTAAGCACTTGGAGGAATACAATAGAAGCTAAAGCTACAGCCCCTGCCCTAAAGGAGTTTACAGTCTAATCAGGAATTCAGCAGAAACAAATTATTTACAAATAAAGGGAGCAGGAGAAAGAACAAAAATACTTCTGATGATGGCAAGTATTAGAGAGCTGAGTAGATAAATAATGAAAAAACACAACAATATATATGTAGTATGTATGTGTAAGTGCTACAAATGATGGTATGTACATGAAGCAAAGAGTGGCTGTTGGAATGACATGACCTGGGGTGAAGGAAACTAGTTAGGGAAAACTTCCTGGGAGTGGAATTTCTGGAGGGATTTGAAGATGGAAAGGACTGTGCTCCTGTGGATTTGAAGTGAGAGGGAGTTTCAGGAAAGTGTAAGGGGTCAGAGGAGGGAGAGTCAAAAATGAGCACAGTAAGAAGGCCACCTTGGAAGGAGTGAAGAGTGGAAGCTGGGGAGTAGGTAGGAAGAGAATAGATCTGTCAAAACAGATAGCTTGAAGCAAAGGTCAGAAGTTTCCATTTGATATGGAGGGAAATTGATAGTCATTGAAGGTTTTTGAGGAGTGGAAGAGACATGCCTAGTGACATTTTAGAAAGATGATCCAAGTACCTGAGTGTAGTATAGAATGAAGAGGCAAGAGCCATGGAGATCAGTAAGAAAGCTGATGTAGTAGTCTAGTCGGAAGATAGAGCTAGAACGGGGATGGTGGTCATTTGAATGGAGAGGAAGAAGGGACCTGGGATACAGTGTGGGGGGAAAATGGACAAGATTTCACAATTGATTGACTGTGAGAGTTGACAGAGAGGAGTCAAGGATCATACAAATTTGAGGGCTTCTGAGGCCGGGAAGATGGTGATGGTGTTGATTATAAAGGGATAGTTAGGAGGAAGAGTGGGATTGTGAAAGATGAATGGTTTGGTTTTAGACATGCTGAGTTTAAGGGGCCACTGGGACATCCATGTGGGGATTGTCCTTGAGGCAGGAGAAAATATGAACTTGTAGAGCAAGTTCCCTTTCTAGGCTGTAAGCTCATTATGGGTCGGGAACATGTCTGCCAACTCTGTTATACTGTACTCTCCCAAGCACTTATTATAGTGCTCTGCATACAGTAAATGCTCAGTAAATACCATTGATTGATTGATTGATTAACAGACCAGGTGTGAGGTTGGCTCTAGTTAGATTATTTTCACCAGCCATCCTAGAATCCTGGTTGGGATACAGAGAGACCAACATCAGTAGCCATGTTAGGTGAAATGCAGTAGATAACAAGTGTCAGATGTTCTGGTTTGGAGAGAAAGAAGGCAAAGATTTTTCTAACTCCCACATTTGGGACTTGAATTGAATGACTTCCTGTGCAGGGTAGGCTGGCTGCCAGGGCTGAAGTATTGTGGAAAGTCTAATTCTTCACAGAGGGACATTCACACAGCAACTTAGTTGCCTTATAAAGGCCTGGGACAAAGCTGTCCATTTGGAGATTTGCTTTTGATGAATACTTGGCTGATTCCCCAGTCATTTGTCTATAGAGAGAGATGTTGTAAAGAGGGGAATATATTTTAAATGCCATATTGATCCTTGTCACCTTGAAACTGAGGAGATATCCATCTTTCCATTTTGTCACTGCCCCTTTGGTTATATCTAAATATTACCCAAGTATACCACTCTTGCATTTTGAAAGATGAATGTCTCTTCTGATTTATTTCATTCAAGATTCTCCTTTCCAGCCATTACTCTTTCATAATCTTTCTTTGGGAAGTGTTATTTTCAGTAACACTTAGCCACCAGCATTTCCTTATTTCCCTCTATTTCTCCATCTGTCACCACTTGACTATGGTAAATTATGTGAATAAAGAGAAGCATCCCAGAATGACATAGTCAAATAGGAAAGGGTCTGGCACCTGCAGAGAAAGCAGGGAGAGTAGCTTGATGAGTCCTGAAGGACGGGACAGATATCAGTAACATCAGACTCCTAGGATTTCTGAGCACTCCACAGACAAGCAGCATGGCCTAGTGGCAAGAACACGGGCTTGGGAGTCAGAGGATGTGGGTTCCAATCCCGGCTCCTCCACTTGTCAGCTGTGTGACTTTGGGCCAGTCACTTAACTTCTCTGTGCCTCAGTTACCTCATCTGTAAAATGGGGATTAAGACTATGAGCCCCACGTGGACAACCTGATTACCCTGTATCTACCCCAGCACTTAGTACAGTGCTTGGCACATAGTAAGTGCTTAACAAATGCCATCATTAGTATTATTACAATTCAGCAACAGATAGAGACAATCCCTACCCAACAATGGGCTCAAAGTATAGAAGGGAGAGACAGACAACAAAACAAATAGGCATCTCTAGCATCAAAATAGATAAATAGAATTATAGATATATACACATCATTAATAAAATAAATAGAATAATAAATATGTACAAATATACAGAAGTGCTGTGGGGCGGGGAAGAGGGTAGAGCAGAGGGAGGGAGTAGGGGCGATGGGGAGGGGAGGGGGAGCAGAGGAAAAGGGAGGCTCAGTCTGAGAAGGCCTTCTGGAGGAGATGAGCTCTCAGTAGGGCTTTGAATGGGGGGAGGAGAGCTAGTTTGGCGGATGTGAGGAGGGATTCATTCAGTCGTATTTATTGAGCTCTTACTGTGTGCAGGCACCTTGAAAGCACAATCAGGTTGGACCCAATCCATATCCCTCATGGGACTCACAGTTTTAATCCCCATTTTACAGATGAGGTAACTGAGGCACAGAGAAGTGAAGTGCCTTGCCCCAAGTCACAGAGCAGACAAGCGGTGGAGCTGGGATTAGAACCCATGTCCTTTGACTCCCAAGCCTGTGCTCTTTCCACTAAGCCATGCTGCTTCTCTGTGTGATAGTTGCCCACCTTACCATCTTCCCAAATGATTAAGGATGTATCATTTAAATAATAATAGTGGTATTTGTTAAGTGCTTACCATGTACCAGGCACTGTACTAAGTGCTGGGATGGATACAAGCAAATCAGGCAAATTGTCCCTGTCCCTCGTTGGGCTCACATTCTCAATCCCTGTTTTACAAATGAGCTAAGGCACAGAGAAGTGAAGTGACTTGCCCATCTAACGTCCCTGACTTTGTTTCTGGTAACCCGATGTGGACCATTCATGCATGAGTTTATCCAATCCCCCTTAAACCTACTGTTATTTTCTGCTCCCATATTTTCATGTGGTTACACAATCTATTAGTTTGTCACCCTCTGTGTTAAGTGTTTGTTTTGAATCTCTCGCCTTTATTCTTCACTTGTCCTAGTGGTGTGGGGTTTGGTGAATAGCAATTCCATGTTTGCCCTGTTCACACCCTTCATGATTCTGTAAACTTCAATTATGTCCCTTCTCAGCCTGCATCTTAGTGTTCTGACTCTTGTGGTCTCTGTTGAGACAGAGAGCGCGAGGCCATCTTCACATAATTGGAATTTGGGATGATTTCTCCCTGGGTATATTTCCTTGCTCTTGCTCACATCAGAACTCATCTGCCATTTTTCAGCTTTCTTGATGCCTTCCTGCGGTTTCTACCATCTTCCATGGCATTGCACACCAACACGGTGCACACACAACACAGAGAGAACACAGAGAGAGAAAGGGGAGGAAGGAAGAGGCACAGCAACACTTACTTGCTGTTTTGCCACCATCATCTCTATTGCCATCGCATCCCTCCCTCCACTCCCTTCCCCAAAATAGGACTTTAAGGAATCCCACCATAGCATAGGGGGTAGAGCACGGGCCTGGGAGTCAGAAGGTCATGGATTCTAATCCTGACTCCGCCACTTGTCTGCAGTGTGACCTTGGGCAAGTCACTTTCCTTCTCTGTTCCTCAGTCATTGCATCTGTAAAATGGAGATTGAGACTGGGAGCCCCATGTGGGACAGGGACTGTGTCCAACTCGGTATGCTTATATCCACCCCAGCACTTAGTGCATAGTAAGAGCTTAACAAATACCATCATTCTCCTCATCACCAGCTAATTTTCTCGTGGCAAGGTAGAACCTCAGAATTCTTGTTGGCTCTGTCTAGTGAGGCACAGGTGGACATCTTGCCAATGGTGAAGTATAATTGGCCATTTGAGAGCAATAGATAATAATAATTGTGGTATTTGTTAAGCATTTACTCTGTGCATAGCACTGTACTAAGCGCTGGGTAGATACAAGATACTATATTAGAGTCCTGCCCCTGCATTGTGGGGAGGCAAACGGGAGGTCCAGCATTTGTATGTGGGGGAAGTAGGAAAAAAAATCACTCCCATGCACAGATGCTTTGCCCCTACACAATCCTTAAAAAGGATGCCTAAGTATGCAAGATGTGCTACTTGAATAGATGAGATTTGACTTGGAGTGGAGGAGGGTTAGGCCAGGCTCCCAGGATGATTTCCACAGCAATTCTTGACTTCCAGGAGACGGTAGTACATACTACATGTTAGACTGCTTGGCAGACCCCTTGAATGGAGAGAATCAAGCTCACTGCATAACCAAGTCAAGACTAGAACCTAAGCTTGTTATCTCCCTTCTCATCCTCAGTGTCTCTATCATATGGTATCTCTTTATAGCACAAGGCGTTGGTATTGCTTACATCAGTTAATAATAATAATGATGGTATTCGTTAAGTGCTTACTATGTGCCAAGCACTGTTCTAAGTGCTGGGGTAGATACAAGGTAATCAGGTTGTCCCATGTGGGGCTCACAGACTTAATCCCTATTTTATAGATGAGATAACTGAGGCACAGAGAAGTTAAGTGATTTGCCCAAAATCACACAGCTGACAAGTGGTGGAGCCGAGATTAGAACCCACAACCTCTGATTCCCAAGCCCGTGCTCTTTCAACTAAGCCATGCTTCACTCCTCTGTACCTCGTTAGAGAAGCAGCAGGGCGTAGTGGATAGAGCACAGGCTTCGGAATCAGAGGGTCATGGGTTCTAGTCCCGACGCCACCACTTGTCTGCTGTGTGACCTCGGGCAAGTCACTTCACTTCTCTGTACTTCAGTTACCTCATCAGTGAGCTCCACATGGGACACGGACTGTGCCCAGCCCGATTTGCTTCTATCCTCCCCAGTGCTTAGTACAGTGCCCGGCACCTAGTAAGCACTTAACAGATACCATAATTATCAGATCATTATTATCATCATCATCATCATGTAGAGGTAGGTTAACTCCACCTTCTTGAGTCAATAAAAGGAATACACCCAGCCCTCTAGAACGTGGAGAGTTGGAGAAGTCTGTGTTAGGGGAAGAAAAAATCATGATGTAGTATTCACCTCCTTTCAGGGCCTTCCCGTGACTAAGCCCTCATTTCTCCTACCTGCCTTCCCCTCTGCACTGGTTGTGCACTTGGCTGTGTATCCTTTAAGCACTTTGATACTCACTTCAGTCCCACAGCACTTGTGAACGTACCTTATGCTCTCATATTTCCTCTATCTATGATTGTATTTTTATGTCTGTCTCTACCTGTAGACTGTAAGCTCCTTTGTGGGCAGCGATTGTTTCTACCAACTTTATTGTATTGCACTTTCCCCAAGCACTTAACACAATACTCTGTGCACAGTAAGCCCTCAATAAATGCCACTGATTGATTGATGTTCAGTGCCATGCACAAGCCCCCAGTTGTTTTTTCTGACACTGCATTTGGGCTGTGTCCAGACAGAGTGAAGAGAAGAACATTCCCTAATTCTGCTGTCATATTCTAGCCAAAACACATGGTGAAAGCACGTTTTATGGCAGATGTGAATGCATTTTGTTTAAGCTAATTACACCTCGATTACAAATGTATTTTCCTTTCATTTCTCACATAGACATTGCAAATGGGCATTAAGCACTTTTCTGGACTCTTCGTGATGCTGTGTATTGGATTTGGTTTGTCTATTCTTACAACCATTGGGGAACACATAGTATACAGACTGGTCCTCCCACGCATCCAAAATAAATCCAGGCTGAAATACTGGCTACATACCAGTCAGGTAAGTACTGCAGGGAATTAAGAGGAGCTAGAGTCAACTTTTCTGGAAGATATCAATACAGCATTTCCAAGGGATATATTTTCCTGAACTCTCTGAAAGGAGTTTTCAAGAGCAGAAACCAACAGAATAATTAATCAAAATAATTCATGTTCTTAATTGGAGATTTCATTTTCATGTGTTATTTTAACTTATTGCCTAAACATCACAAGTTCCTGTATGGAAAAGGGACTATGTCCATTCTGATAATCTTGTTCTACCCTAGTGCTTGGCATACTACTTGGCACACAGTAAGTGCTGAATAAATATAATAATAATAATAACTTGAAAACATTTATCAAGATCTGACAGATTTTTAAAGTTGCAGTCATAGTAAAATATTATTTGAGAACCATTACCCTAAGCATGTCTACATAGTATATAGTGAAATATAGGTCAGTTGTCTAATTAGACTGTAAGCCCATCAAAGGGCAGGGACTGTCTCTATCTGTTACCGATTTGTTCTTTCCAAGCGCTTAGTACAGTGCTCTGCACATAGTAAGCGCTCAATAAATACTATTGAATGAATGAATGAATAATTAATTAGGTCAGTATAGGCAATCAGTATGGATCAGAGATTTGGACCTCAAACAAGCTTTTCTCAATTACATGGGTAATTCAGGCTAGAGAGGAGTTTTGGCCTAATAGCTGTTTGGTGCTGGCCTAAATGAATCTCTTCTGTTAGAGCAATGAGGAAAGGCAACCTAAAGCAGTGAAATTGGTTGGAAAGGAGTGGCCCTGACTAGGGATATTAAATTATGAGGTATAATTTAAAAAAATATAAAATAGGCTAATGGAATTTACCCCTCTCGGGATTGCACCTGGAGAGTTGCCAGTACTCTGCCAGTCTCGGCTACAGGAAGGAGAGTCAAGCAGAGGCATACACATTCCATTCCTAGCTTGGGCAGTGGTTAGTGAGTGGAAGGCAATCTGCCTCAAGTTCAAACTCACCTGAACTGGGCAGTACCGGCATGGGAGAGAGTAGAGGGCGGAGACTCAAGTTTACTGTGCAGAAGAAGGCAATGGTAAACCACTTCTGTATGGATACATTACCAGAATGGTTGCAGATGGAGGTGGGGAGTTCTGGGAGAGATGTGTCCATGGAGTTGTTAAGGGTCGGAGATGACTCGACAGCATAAGAGAAGACAAATGGAATTTAACTTAGTTAATGGAAGGGTCAGAAATAGTCTGAACTTTCCATGCAGTAGATAGAACTCTGCTTTGGACAAGTTTGATCAAAACTAGAAGTATTGCAGTATTAGTTATTCCCTAAAGGACAGTACATTTCAGCCAAACCACTGTGTGGGTTTCTCCTTTCCTTTATTTGTGTATCTGCTCTTTATTCTAGAGACTTCACAGAGCTCTAAATACATCATTCATTGAAGAAAAACAGCAGGTTAAGACTAAACGAATGGAAAAGAGGTATGTATCCATGTATGTGTACGTAGACTTTTAGAATAGATGCTGATTGAGCATTTTACAAAACTAAACCTGTAGTGGTTCAATTCAAACAGGAAAAGTGTTTGTTTGCAATCAGACACTGTTATAACCAGTACCAGATTTGTTTATGATCTCACATACATGCTTGGGATGTAAAAATTAGACGGAAAAATCAGGAAGAGACAAAAGAAAGATGCCATCTCTTCGTAATACTTTTTTTCATGAATGCTGAGGTGGCCACTGGATCGGGTGATGGGAAAGGAGGGGCCATTAATCAGGAGCACCTCTCAAGGGAGGTGACTTTAAGAAGACGTTTTCAGAACAGGAAAGTGGCTTGGTGGGAGCTCCCAGGGCTGCGTAGCCCAACTGGAGACCCTCCGTTCTTTCTGAATCAGAGATGCCCCCATTCTCTACCTGAATCTGCAGTAGAGCAGAGAGAAGTAAGATGGGAAAGCATGGTAAGATTTGGTCCTTTTCACTTCCCAGTTCTCCAGAAATACTCTTGTAGCAAGGTACGGTGATGCTGAGCCAGTTGCTGTTTCTGCATGGGGAAAACCTGGCAGCGGGTTGAAAAACGTTTGCAGGAATCTGCAAGTTTCTTAATAGTTGTTTTTTGTATTATTATCACGCGTAAGCCCTTGGTACCTGTAAGAGCATTTGATACTTGTACTTTTCATCACAATACGACAAGGTAGGACTTGAAAGTGTTAGCTGAGTGGTGCAGCAAAGGTATTCTTACTCTGAAAGAGGAACCTCATTCATGCCTTCTGATTTTCCCAGATCACCCAATTGATAGCTGCTGTTGACGGGTGCTGGTGTGCTCTTGCACTCAGTCACCAGGCTGTCTGGACTCCGGGGACTTCTCTGAGGCCCCTGAAAGTTGCAGGAAGGTGGGATTTTTAGGACTAGGGCCTGGTAGAGGCTGAAATACAGTGTCCTCTAGGCATTGTCGTGATGATGATAATAGTAATCAAGGTATTTAAGCGCTTATTATGTGCCAAGCACTGTACTAAGCGCTGGGGTAGATACAAGATAACCAGCTCAGACCCAGTCCCCATCCCACATGGGGCTCACAGTCTACATCAGAATTCCCTGGATGGGCTGGGAAGTGGAATCTTTTTTGGATCCCACTGTTTCTTCCAGCTTTCACATCTTGCTACTTGTCCAAACTCCTCCAATGGGTTGTATACCCCCATCTTCTTTGCTTCCTCTCCCCCAACTCCCTTCTTGACCCACTAGTCTAGCTTCTGCCCCCTTCGTCCCACTGAGACCTCACTCTCCACGGACTCCAGTGAACCTTATCCGTGCCACATCAAAAGAACTCATCTCCACCCTAGACGTCTTTGACCTCTCAGCCACCTTCAACATTGCGGACCACTCCCTTCTCTTGGAAGCACTACCCAACCTTAGCTTTACTGGCATGTACTGGCACGGTTCTCTGTTGGTTCTCCTCCTATTTCTCTGTATGTTCCATGTCAATCTCTTTCATTGGCTCTTCTTCTGCCAATTAACCCCACGATTCAATTCCAAAGCCAGCCATCTTGCGTTTAATCCTCCAGGATGGAGGATTACTTTGGTGGCTCCTTTCTGTGAAGCATCCAGGGGCCTACAGTAAAGAGCAGGGGGATTTTAGAGTATGGAAGAGCACGAACACACTCATTACATCCCCCGCCATACTGCTTTTGGTGGAGTCTTGGTGTGCCAGGAGGCGCTGGCCTTCCCCTCTCTCTCCCTTCCCCGCCCCACCTCAAATTAGATCCATCCATCTGGCCAGATTAAACTACTTGGAGGACCCTTGCAGCCCGTGGGACATATTTTGTCCCCCTGTGGAGCTCCATTTTAGCCATCCCAGTAAGGTTCAAGTAGAGATACTCTTCCAACTGCATATATTTAACTGGGGAATATAATTCCAAATAAAGATTCCCCTGGTTGGTTTCCAGCTTCAAGCTCCCTTCTGGGAATAGCCATCATCTTGGAAAGCGACATAACTGGTTGCAGTGAAAAAACAGGATTACCAAATAGAGATCACTAATTGTTTCTGTTTGGCTGTGGTTTTCCCTTTAATAGTTTGCGAGTTACCTGTGAGATTTATTTTCTAAATCTGAAACTTATCCTGCTTAAAGGGGGAAAAAAGAATAATGGGAAAGAGAAGTTGAGCTTTGACCTAGCAGTTCTTGGAATGAAAGTGGGGAACCTGAATCAAAACCGTGCAAATATATATTTCAAATATTTGACTTTCCACCCCACGAAACCTACTCAGAAGATCCTCTCATCAATCATCCTGATGAACCCAGAGCCTGAAACTCATCATACTGTGCTGGGCAAAAGTTTTCACAGCCCAGGCCAACCAAGGCACTTAACTGTCCCCATTTTTAGTCTCTCCTCTAGGCCAAAGGAGTGTGCTGAAAGGGTGACACAGGGTATTTGGCTCTTTAAGTCCCTTAAGGGCAAAGCATTACTCTGCTAGGAGTGCAAAGGGTTGTTCTAAAACATCTCCCTTGTTTCAATAGATCCCATGCTGGGAGCAGTCAGCTTGCCGTGTGGAACACATCCAATCTGAGCAACTGCACCCGACGGACATACATGTACAGCGACGAAGGGCAAAGCCAACTGAGTGTCCGGCCTCACCAGAACATACCCCTGCCCCCGCTGAGGAGAGAGATTCCAGCCTCCCTCGCGACCAATGGGAAAGCAGACTCCCTAAACCTTGCTAGGACCTCAGTGATACAAGAGCTCACAGAGCTGGAAAAGCAGATTCAGGTGATCAGGCAGGAACTGCAGCTGGCCATGAATAGGAAAACTGAACTGGAGGAGTATCAAAGGACAAATAGGACTGCTGAGTCCTAAGCTATTACTGCTCTCCCTTATCTTTCAGTCCCCATCCTTCCCCAAATCCTTCTCGCCCTGACCCTTCGAAACAATTTGTAATTGACTTTTGTAGCTTCAGAAAGTGGCATGGGAAATCTAAGCAATATGTTTTACGTAAAAGGCAACTTGGTTGTCTGTATCCTGCAGAGCAAGTTGGAGCAACAGAGGCAGCAATAGCATTATCTATCACTGCCTCGCTCAAGAATCCTACAGGGTAGTGTTCTCTTTCAGAGAAAGAATCTCTAGTCTTTTTCTCTATGTGGACCTTGAACCAATCAGGGCAGCTTTGGATGAAAGGACCATAAACACCCAGAATACACCCATCTCCTATTTCTTCTTTACCTGGCAACCCCAGGGTCAGTTCTGGTTTTTAGCCCTTTCTGTGCATTAATTATAAAAAAAATTGAATTATCATTCAGACTAATGTCTTTTACAGGTTTTTTAGGGTTTGTTTTTTTTTCAAGGAACAGCGTAAGGTAGAGCAGCAGCAGCATAAGGTCGTAAATTTGCATGCTTAGGCCCAAGTGGAGGAGTTTAGGGAAGAATTTGGGGCACAGGCCAAGGATCCTGTGTAGGGTGGCCACTGATAGCCCCCAGAGATACCGAGCGCCCCTTTGCTGACCCTGAAGTAACAAGTGGGCGTTACTTTTTTTATGGCATTTGTTAAGCGCTCATTATGTGTCATGCACTATACTAAGCGCTGGGGTAGATATAAGCTAATCAGGTTGGACACAGTCCGTGTCTTACATGGGGTCAGTCTTATCCCCATTTTACAGATGAAGACACTGAGGCCCAGAGAAATGAAGTGACTTGCCCAAGGTCACACAACAGACAAGTGGAGGGGCCAGGATTATAACCCAGGTCCTTGCAACACCCAGGGCTCTAATCCTGCCTCTGGCACATGTCTGCTGCGTGACGTTGGGCAAGTCTCTTATTTCTCTGGGCCTCAGTTACCTTATTATGTACCTTATGTGCATTACGCAGGTTTTACAACATAACGTAACGTAACGATGTCCTGGGAATCTTTTTCGGAAATCTCCAGGAGTTCAAAGTGTATTGTTGGTTGTGGGGGGAGGGGGACCCCCCGCACCCCCTCTCGCTCCAGAGCCATTACAATGCCCTCCCAGATCCCTGTAAACAGGGGCGCTGTTTCCGAATCACAGGATGCGGCAGTCAAGAACTGAAGCAGAGGGAGTCTGGGAGTTTTGAGCCCAAAATACTAGACATAAAGGCCCACGGTGCCTTATCAATACCAGACGGGACAGACCAGATGAAAACTGGACTGTTCAAAATAAAAACCAACAGATGACCACCCTACTCCTGTGGTCAGTACTGCCCAGGCTGCCGACCAGGGATCTGAACTGCCGCCACCCTCTCTCCACGTGGCAGCTCTCAAATCCATATTCCCTTTACTCAGATCACTTCTCTTGCCATCTGAGCTGCTGCGCCAACATTAGTCATTACCTGTGACTCAGCTGACATCTGAATGAAGGAGGGGATGAGGGCAAGTGGCAGAGACTTAGAAACGGCCACCCAAGAAGTAGCGCTGGACTTGGAGGAGTGATAGCCGAGTTGTGGTCAGAGATTCGAGGACCTAGGGCACCATCCTCTGGCAGACTGCTGGAGGGTTAGCAGGGCCTAGAGTAGAATTATTCCGGGTCTACATGGTAGATATCTTTGGAAACATAGCCCTCTTGTACCTTTAATTTTGACATGAGGAGAACGAAAGAGAGGTGGGAGGAAGGGAAGAAGATTAAGTGAGCCCTTTTACCGGCTAATTAGGCAGTGCCACATCAACAGGATTGATTGTGTCGTCGGGTGAGGTTCAAAGCAGGGCTATTCAGGAATTAATCACATTGAGAAATCTGACGTGGCATTTTTAGAGCAAAAGTGTGTGCGTCTTGTGAGAGGCAGAGAGAAGGCGGAGGGATTGGGAAGAGTAAAGGAGGGCTTGTTTTGCTCGTTATTAAAGTTAGGACTGTGAGGACGTTGTCATTACCAGGAATGGAGATCAATTCTCCAATTGGCTTGAGTCTCTCATCTGATATTAGGAGCCCTCAAGTAATATGGTAATATCAGTGCTTCTCATTCCTATTTTCAAAATGGAATATTCAGATATCTCCCTTATCTTTCCTTTTATTCATTCTACAATTCTTCAATTGCCCCTAGTCACTGGGGCAGTTTCATTCTGTGGCAGAGAGGGGAGCGGTAACCCACCGGGTCAAACTGAAGCCAAAACACAGCCCACAGAGTGCTGACCTGGTGAGCAAAGAGCTGTCTGTGACTGATCCTTCAATCACCCTCTGAGCTTCAATTAGCACACCTCTAAGAAAGGTCTGAGTAAGGCTCTGTCCAGTCCAATTGATCCTTATTTTCCACACTTCCCTCCACCCCCCAAATCATTCTTGCACACACATGCCGAATGGAAGGGGCAGGAGGGACCACTGAGGGCTGTCAGATGGTACCCAACAGCTGCAAATGAAATAACTCCCTTGGTCACGGTACTCTGCCCGATTAGATCTTTGGTCCCTGGGAGCAGTCTCCTAAACCCGCCTGCTATCCCACAGCCTCTTCTTTTCTCCCTTTACTCACTCTGCTCTCCAAACTTGCCAGCCTCTCATGCCACCCCCTTATCAGCTCTCCAAAGGTCATTCTCACTACTTGTCACTACTGTCTTGGACAGCAGGAGAGCGTGGTAAAAAGGGCACATGATCTGACAGAGAAGAAAAATTGTTCTCAGAAGTAGAAGTCCAGTGTTTGAAGTTTCATTTGCCAAGTTGACTTTTCACACCTTCTCTTTAATATGGTCTGGGATTTCCCAAAGACTGAGCTATTCCTTTATGGCAGGTTTAGGAGCTTGATGAACATTAAGACACCTTGACACATGAAGAAACATTTTCTGGATCTCCCTACCATTCTGTCCTAGTCACAAAGTGGTGATTATCGTTCAACTCGGCCAAGAAATAAATAGCCTTGGCTAGGTAGACATCTAGCTGAAGTGAACTGTTAGGGTTGGGAGACCAGAGCGGGGATTCCGGAGTCACCTAGTTTAGGATGCCAGGCTACCTAAGGCCAGGAAAGACCAGATGTTGACTTGAGTTGGTTCCCCCAGAAGACAAGTGGGTTTTTATCTGGGTGTCTGTCCTGATCAGGGGGGTGGGGAAGGAGTTCCACTTCAGCCCCACTCCTTACCCTACCCCATCAATGATGTCACACAGAAAGTCACCAATCCCCAGCATCTTGGGAATTTGCCCAGCACTGCTAGCAAGAGGCAGCCCAACTCTGCTGGTGGCATACGCTAAAGACCGGCTTGGATTATTATCATTGATGTTGCTTTACATAAGTGCATTTTCTGCCAAAAAAAAAAATTGCTTGTGATAATATGAAGCAGTTTTACTTTAGGTTGTGAAAGTGATTTTACTCCTGGTGGTTAAACCGTGTTTTGCGACTTGTGAAACTAAGTGTTGTGCTATGTTTAAAAAAAACAAAAACTAACAAACAAAAAAAAACTTTGAAAAAATGGGCCCTTTAGAAGCATCCACTTTGTTCTGCTCTGTGACTCCTTGCTTAAAATATCCCAGAGGTTCAAGGTAGAAGTCAAAGAAGACAGGGCAATTATCTGAATTTAGGGTCAAGGATATTAACTGGACACGCAGGGAAAAGGAGTAGTCTTCCTCGTTTTATGCGTTTCAAAGTCAGGAGGCCAGGCAGCAGCCCATCTGTTGGCTAGAGTACAGGATCCTCTTTCTAGTTTGAGTGCTGTGGAGAAGTCACCTGACGGTTCTCCATGGCCCAGTATCCTCATCAATAAAATAGCAATTCGACTTTGCCAGGACTTTGCAAGGAATGTTGACAGGAAAACCCATTTAAGCGCATTAAAGGAAAGGTTCTAATCAGGGTGTCATGTCCATTAACTTAAGTGGTTGTGGCCACTAGCGTGTAAACAGTTAAAGAATGGTGTCTAGTGCTAGTATGCCTCCAGGGAGAGGAGATGGCAGGGTCAACAGGTTAGATTGGCAAGGAACGTTATGGAGACAGTCAAGTGAGGTGACCAAGGGACCAGATCATTGGGAATCAGTTAAAAATTTTAATATACCTTTACTGTCTCTTGGTGGCCTTCTGTATAAATAATCAACCTCATTGTGCATAAACATTGGTGAGCTTGCTGGCTTAGCTCCAGCCAGTAGACCCTTGCAAAGGCCAGGTCCAGCCCATGGATCCCTCATGAGCTGACTTTATGAGGGCCATGTAGGGTCAACATAGAGCTGAACCCAGCCAGGTCCCCTACTTCAGTCAACCCCCTGTCTGTGTTGCTTGCCCCCACTCAGCTAAGCAGCTAGGAGGAAGAAGGGAAAGAGGGTTATTGACACAAGAAATTCTTCTTGGTTTTTGTTGGTGGCTGGAGCAGCATTTAAAAGGAAGGGTCTTGCACCTTTATAAACTGGCTTCGATCATTCCCCCCCCAGGGTGTTGGACCAGGACCAGGCTTCAACTGGGACAGTCATGAATTGAGCACCTCCTCCCCCAAATATGGTCCCCGCAGCTTGCTGAGCCGAGGTCTGCGGTCATTTAATCTGAATAGACCCAGCTCTTCCAAGCTTTTAAACCTCCGGAACTAAGACTCGTAGTACTCTTCAAAAGCTTGAAAATTCCCCAAAGCTCCGAAGCCTCCCAACTGATGAGTTCCGTGGATCTTAAAGTTAAAATGGAGTAAGCAGTTGCTTTTTATGTTCTAGGGTCTGGTGAACTATCTGTCTTTCCTTTACCAGTGTTAGAGATAAAGCAAACAACGAAATCCACATCAACCCTCCACAGGGGTCGATGACTTTCAGAACTTCTTATATTTGCTGTCTTTCTGGTCATCAGAATCAAGTCACTTTCTGCACTCGAGTGATCAGTGGTTTATTGGTTCTTCATCCACCCAAACCATGTTACAGTAGGAGCTTGCAATTTTTGAGTCTTGTAGTTTTATAAAGAATCATTAAGTGGCATTCTCTTAGGAATCATCGAGATTGTGTTTTTCATTTGTGAATTTACTTATAAAGTGTTTGATATTGCTCAGTTCAAGGGAAGAATTGAAATATTGCCTTTGGAACATAAAATGCCTGTGTTGTTTTGAGTTTGGCTTCAACCACTTCTCTCTCTTGTACGAACAGGTGGATGGACTAGATGTCCAAAGGTCTTTTCCATCTCAATTTCTATGAATGTGGAATAAATATTCAGATTGAAATCTACTTTTGGAATGATGCCAGTGAGATTTGTCTCTGGACACTTGAATATTTGAACTTATTCAAATATTGAATAAGTTGCTTGGAGGAAACCCAGGTTTCACGACAAGGATGTCGTGTCCACAGGATCAGTAGCATTGTTTCGGTCCCTGCCCTAGCTTTTCCGATCATGTCCTCGCAACACTGCCACTGAACCACAGTCCTGTAAAATGGAAGTGCTCTAGCTTTATTCGAGAATTACTCCTACCTAATTTTTGATTTAATGGTATCTGTTAAGCATTTACTATGTGCCAGGCATAGTGCTGGGGTAGATGCAAGGTAATCTGGTTGGACACTGTCCCTGTCCCCCATGGGGTTTACAGTCTTAATCCCCATTTTGCAGATGAGGGAATTGAGGCCCAGAGAAGTGAAGTGACTTGTCCAAGGTCACACAGCCATCAAGTAGCAAAGCTGGGACTAGAATCCAGGTCCTTCTGATTCCCAGGCCCATGCTCTATCTACTAGGCCAAGATGCTTCAATATTTATAAACGTGCTGATTGAGCAGCAGTGATACAGCTGTGCTGGCTTCAGCATTCAGCTTTGTCACTGAAATGACCCGATACCCAGCTCTCTTGTATAACTTCCATCTTGTTGTTCCCTGGCAACCTCAACTTCATATATTTACAAGCTTGAATGCATCTATTGAATTTCAATCTTCTAGGCAGCCCGAGGAGCTTGAACCCAGTGACCACACTACATGACACTGGTGGGTAATGGTGTCGAATTGCAAACTGAATCAAGGTTGTTTTGCATTTTAAGTAGTCAGATGCCCCATATTTCATTGCTCTGTCCTGTTGTTTTAGAAATCTGTTGGGAGAGGAGAGATATGGACCTGTATTTGAGTGACAGGAGTCCTGTCTTCCCCATATGTCAGACTGGAGCAGGTGTCTCATTCTCAAAACTAAAGGCTCATCTTAGTTCCAATTGGAAAGCACTGGGAAGCAGTGTGGCTTAGTGGAAAGAACATAGGCCTGGTAGGCAGGAGACCAGGGTTCTAATCCTGACTCCTCCACTTTGCTTCTCTGTGCCCTAGTTTGCTCATCTGTAAAATGGGGATTCAGTACCCATTTTCTCTCCTGCTTGGGCTGTGGGGCCCCTGTGTGGCACAGGGCCTGTGTCTGATCTGATTCTATTGTAACTGCCCCCAGGGTTTAGTACAGTGCAGCCCCTATCCCACAAAGGAATCACAAACTGAGAGGAGAGGAAACAGCCATTTTAACCCCATTTTACAGATGAGGAAACAGAGAAGTGACACACCCAAGGTCACCCTGCAGGTAAGCAGTAGAGCCGGGATCAGAATCTGTCATCCTGCCCCTTTCCACTAGGCCACTCTACTTCGTTTGCAGATGATGATCCCAACTGCCAAAGTACAGGAGCACTTTTTGAATGTGGAAAGGCTGGAAGCTGGGTGACTGGCAAGGAGCCTCTTGTCCTAGTACTGAGGTAAGGGAGTCGGGGAATGGGCTAGGACTGTGGGAATTAAACGGATGGGGCCAAACCACAACCTCATCATGACGAATCGTCATTAACCCACCTAACTTATTTAAGGCTCTTCACAGAGTCAGGAAATCTGTTGGACTTAAGAAGCTTCCCTTCTTGCAACCTCACAGGGATGAAAGCGATTCTGTCGGCGTGCGTTGACTAAGCCGTAAGTATTCCATTGAACTGACTTTAATACCTTAATATATAAGTGTAAAGATTTAATATTTAAATAGCAGAGTACTTTTTGAAAACCATGGAGCACTCTGAGAGATCATCTCATAAGCGTAGGTGGGCGGTGAATTAACATAACCTGCCTGCTGTCATCATCGCTGGGCTGGAGACTGCTTTTGGCCCCTGTAGCTGGAGGGAGAGCCGCCCACGCTATGGCAACTATTTCCTTACCTGCTCATCACTGCCCAGCTCCAACCTGGCGGGCCCTCTTTTGACATCTTGGCTGCTGATGGCAGCAGGCGGGCGATATGCTGGGCAGAGAAAGGGGCAGAACTTGCCTGGGTAGCTTGCTCCTACAGCTGCTGGTGCCAGGGGCAGGAGAGTTACCTCCTGCCTGGCCCCTTGGCCCAGTGAGGATCACAGGGCCCCCTCCTTCCTCCCAACCCCAAGCAGGACCCTGGGGCTGGGTTAGGAGTCCTGGCCTGCCTGCAGGGGGCAGGATGTGGTGCCATCCCCTTCGGGCTTTATCTGTGGCCCTTTTCTGACTCCACAGGCTTTGGTTGCCCATCCTGCCCCAACACTTAGGGGGAGGAAACTGAGGGCTTGACTCCTGCCGGGCTAAGCCTTTGTTCCCTTCACCTGTCCGGGTTGAATTTGGACCCCACATTATCTACCTTGGTGTTTTCTCCTGTCCCTTTCATTCCCAGACAGTATAGGTACACGGGATTAGTTACGTTTTGCAAAGAATAAATACGAATACATAGGTATAGATGAGTCACTCAATTTTCGCTTTTTATTGTTCATAGTAATGGATGCTTTAGCGGGTATTTTAAACACGATTCTCATCTAATTTCCAACTTGCCTATTTTCCACTGTTAAGTTTTTCTTCTTTGACTCAAATACCCTCTATCAACGTTGACTTATTCTGTCTACTTTATAAATGATTTGGGTCAAAACCAAAGTCAATTTCCACTGCATGCTGTGGATAGAATGCTATTAAGCCATTAGGTAAAGTTCTTCCACCTCCGTAGAACATGATACGATGTGGAAAGAAGCAGATGTGCTTATGGTTGTGGCAGCAGTCAAGGCATGCGTCCTGTAAATCATTATCCCTAAACTGGAAGAGAACCGATTGTACAAGTCTACCCTATTCAGCACATTGTTACATGGAAATCTGCAAATTCTTCTACAGCTAAGAACAACTAAAACAGAAGCAGCATGGGTAAGTGGAAAGAGCACAGGCCTGGGAGTCTGAGGACCTCTGCCACTTGTCTGCTTCTGTGGTGGGCAGTGCCTCAGCTTCCTCATCTGTAAAATGGGGATTATAGACCTATCCTCCCTCCCCTTGGATGGTGGGCCCAGGTGGGACAGGGACTGTTCCTGACCTGATTACCTTGTATCTACCCCAGCGATTAGCTCAGTACCTGGTGCAGACTAAACGCTTAACAAATACCACAGTTCTCACCCTTATTATCTTCCTTGTGAAGTAGAGGGGAAATAGATGTTACCCCCTTGTTAGATCCTGATTATCTTGAATCTACCCCAGCACTTAGTACAGCGCTTGGCAAACTAAACCCTCAGCAAATACCACAACTCTCATCACCACCACCCTCGTGAGGTGTAGATTTGGGGAACACTGTACCCTCACATGAGATGGGGTAACAGAGCCAGGGGCAACTAATTACATATTCTACCTAAGGTGCCACCGAGTGGTAAAGATTGGACTAAAAACAAGGTCTCATCTCCCAGTTCAGTGCTCTTTCCACTGATGCCTAAGGGCTCATGAGCATTGTCTAAAAACCAGGGACAACTCTTAGTGAAAGAGTTCCTTATACTGTCTAGAATGTTTTATTTTACAGTCTGCCAGTTGGCAACATCAATCAAGTATTTCTGCATAGGTGAGTAAGAATGAGCAAGACAGTAATACGACATTCATCTACTGGAAACAATGTATTTACAATTCTAGTTTTTCTGGTCCAAGGAAGCTTAAAGCCTTTCCCCAAATTCCCACTCTTCAATGAAAAAGGACAGAGAATTCCTTAAACATGATTACCAGCATTGAAATGGATGTATTCATCACCCCCATGACACAGTACTAGGTGTCTTACCCACCAGGAAATGGATGTGCGGGTTGCGGATATTTGGGTCCAGGTAGGAAAATGTGACACTTCGGTAGCCACTTGAGAGGGCAGGAGAAGGCTGTTAGGAAGACTAGCTAAAAATAGGAAAAAAAATAAGATGACCAGAGTTCTGCCTAGCCCATGTAGGCTACATGTCCAACTTGATATACTCCTGGAGAAACCAGGGTTTAGAACTAGACATGAGAGAGGGAATTATGAAATCACAAAGCCAGCTTTCTGATTACAACTGAAATCTTAAATCTCTACTCCTTAAATAAGTGATGAAAAAGATCAGTTCTTCGTCATCTCCATGGGTAAGGGGGGAAACTACTGGACTATCAGAATAATATTGTCAGTACTAAGCATCAGAAACAATTGATTAAAGCTATGTATGAAAAAAAAATATCAAGGCCTATAGTTTCAGGCTCTTTAAAAATCACTTAAACACAAGCCCAAGCTTCTGTTGAGAATATACTATTACACTGTATGGGTAAAGTGTTTTAAAAACAATCTCTCATTAAGTCTTTTATGTTTGGTTGTTTCTGTCCAAGAGAAGATGTTGCTGGACTGAACAGTTTCCCCTTTCATGGGATGAAAACAATTTTGATGCCTACTGAATTTGGACTTAACTTTATCAGGTATGAGTCACAGTGACTGAGCGCCCTCCCCCCCCTACCTCCCAAGGCCAGACTTCAGGTCCCGAAACCATGGAGGCCAGGAAATTCCACTCTCTTCTGGGAGATGGAGCAGCCTCCACGTGAGAAGACTGAACAGACAGATGCTGAGAGGGAACGTGACTGACTTCTGCAAAGATCTATAAGACTGGATAGGGCAGATGTTGAATTCCTGGGCACCGAGCACTAGCTGGAAGGTGATGGGTTCGAGACAGACGAAAGCAAACACTTCTTCACAAAGCAGGTCATAAACATATGGAATTTGTTACCTGTGCCAGCAGAAAATATCAAGATTCAAGAATTGTTTGAATACATTCTTGGACAAGAGTTCATAATGATATAATCGAGGGAAAAGTTAGGGATGTTCAGTGCCTTCATGACAATGAGATGAAGATGGAGGTTTAGGAGGGTGTTTCTGCTGGAGATGAAATACTGGGATGGGTGGACACTGACCTACCCAAAATAGCATTTCTTAAAAGTCCACCTAGGTGGATACTGATGAAAGATTTAGATGGATTAGGAAATATACAGAGCATGACTATAATCTGGAACATAATTGGAATTTATGTCATATAAGAATAATCCATGTGGCAAAGTCACACTGTGACCACTTCAAACAGTTCTCTGGAAAGGGGGAGGAGATCACACAGTGGGGAGGAAGAGGAAGCCTAGAATGATGCTAGTAAAGAGTTCTCTTTATTAGGATCAAACACTTTCTCCCTCCTCTCCCCAGTCTGACATTACTGAAAGACAAAGGAAAAATGAAATCACCATGTTCATAATTGATTGGGCCTAAAAAGATTTAGAGACTTTACTTGATTGGATCGCTGAAACTTAAATAACGCTAAAACACAGAAACCCAGTGTGTTGTGCTTCTTGACAGAGAAAACTGGGGTTTGTGCTCCTGCCTCTGAAAAGAGAGTATCCCAAGGAATCCATTTTAAGCAGCAAGTGCACAAGGGATTTGCCAACTAGCCATCGGCAAGTTACGGCTAAAGGACTCCTGTTTCCCTTGATCTTATTTCTGCTGCTGGTAACGCACCTCTTAGCTCATGTTGAGTCTGTACTATTCAAAGCTGAAGATACCAATTCTGCACCAGGCCAACGTGAACAGAAGTCCTTTAAAAAAAAAACAAACCAACTTGACAGCTGATGAAAAGTCTTTTGGGGGGAAAGGGGGGCACGAGGGTTGGAGGGGGGCGGGAAAGGCTGGAAGACAAAGCAAATAGAGCTGATTTGATTTTACCCCCAACCCTCCAGCTGGAATCTTCTAATCCTCCCCCTATGGTCAACAGTAGCTATTACAGAAAACATGGGCACAGGGATTGGTGAGGGAGGACAGAGAGACTGCCCTGCTGATGACAGTCAAGGTGGAAAGAGGAAGAAGTTTGGTGGTTAATGGAAAAGTGCTCTCCTCTCTTCTCTCCCCTCTCCCGATGCACTTCAGCCAATGTAGATACGATGGAAGTCATTAGCACCGAAGGCAGCGTTGCACTTGGGACATTTGCGTTGGCGAGTGTCATAGCGTGTCTTCACACACTCAAAGCAAAAGACATGAAAGCATTTGGTCAGCACTGCATCTTTCTTGCGCATATTGCAACAGGGGCAGGTCAGTCGTGCCTGCAAAGGAGAGAGAGTTGATAGTAGTAGAAACAATAACAACAATAATAGTATATGTTAAGTGCTTACTCTGCACCAAGCACTGGGGTAGATATAAGAGAATCAGGTCGGGCACAGTCTAGGTAGGAAGGAAAATATGTATTGAGTTCCCATTTTACAGCTGACAAGACTGAGGACCAGAGACCTGAAGGTCACACAGCAGGTAAGTGGGGTAGCTGGGATTAAAACTCAGGTCCTTTGACTCCAGGTCCTTGCTCATTCCACTAGGCCCCATGGCTTCTCGAAAGTGAAAGTCTAAGCCATGACATGAGATTTGAATTTGAAAAACCCTCACATATTCCAAAAAACAAGCAACACCTCTCCAGAAGAATGCGGCCCTCAAAAGTGGATGCTCCTTCCAGAGAAGGAATGGCCTTCATCAATATAGCAAGTTTAATGAAGCTCAGTGTTCCCTCTCTCCCTCTGGAATGGTAATCCTACTGCAGGCCTTTTTTTTCCCCCTTGGATTTGTTAAGTGCTTCCTATGTGTCAAGCACTGTTCTAAGCGCTGAGGTAGACACGAGTTAATCAGGTCGGACACGGTTCCTGTCCCACACGGGGCTCCCAGTCTAAGGAAGAAGGAAGTGAGGCATAGAGAAGTTAAGTGACTTGCCGAAGGTCACATAGCAGGCAACTGGCATTAGAACCAGGTCTTCTGATTCCCAGGCACTAGGCCATCCTGCTCCTCCATTAGCCTTTCCACTAATTAGAGGATATAACCCTTTTGCTGGCTCACCTTGTAATCCTTGATCTCTTCCATCAGGATCTCATCACACTTGGGTACATTGTCTGGTTTCTTTGTGGTCTCCAGCTTTCTGCGCAGTCGGGAGATATCCTCCTGGAGGAGAACATACTGATAAGTCTCATCTCCTTCAATCAATCAATGGCATTTATTGAGCACTTACTGTGTGCAGATACCCTACTAAGTGCTTAGAAGTATAGAATAGAGTCCCTATGGGAAGCGATGTAATTGAAGAATAGATGTCATTCCCTTATATTGCAGCTCAGGTAACTATGACCAATCCTAAAAAAACCAATGTAACAAAGAGTGGAGGCATGAAAGGAGAGGCAGGGATGAAAAAGCCATATGATGGCAAAGTTGTTAAAAATGTAGTCAGCACGGTGGGTTAAGAGAACTCTCAGAATCTGGGCCCACCTTGGGGCTGAAGACACTGAGAAACAAGGGTTTATACCTGGGCTCGTTTGAAGTTGAACAGATCCTTTTCTTTGGTCACGCTGTTCTCCACAATCTCATCCTGAAACTCGTGCAGTTTTTTCTGGGCCATCTCCAGTTGTGTTTTGAGGTCATCTGCAAGCTGGGCGGCTTCCATCGCCTAGAGGAGCCGGCAAGACAACAAACCGCCGATCACCATCCCTTGATTCCAGTGATGCAAAGAGCTTACTATAAGCTAAGAGATGGAAAGAGGCAGTCTTTTCACCTGAACCTCTGACTTGGTTGCCCTAGGATGCTCAGACAAGACCTACCTTGCGCTTGTTCATTTCGAGTGCCTGGGTTCGGAGTCCCAGCTCCTTTTCCCCTGTGCCAATGTTGCTCTGAAGCAAATGCTCCTTTTCCTCCAGTTTCCTCACTACCTGCAACTGGGCATCCACCTTCAAAGGGGAAAAGGAGAGATTTAGCTCAAAGGAAAGAAGGAGCGGGAGAGCTGTTAACCCTCCATTAGCAGAAAGTCGCTGAGTGTGGCGGATTGTGTATACGTGAGGTACAAGCCTTAAGCTTCATTCCAGCGTTCACCACTGAATGAGTGAACTTTCATTTGCCCACCTGTAAGACTGTACCCATCTTACAGTGATGTAGTGGGGAGTCATTAATTTTTTTTTTAATGCACTGAGGTTCTCAGGCAAAAGGCGATCCCTCTCTTTCTCTCTCAGATACCTATCCATCCATGGGGGGAGGAGAGAAGAGAGAGAAAGAGACTGACTTCATTTTGGAAGATGGCACCATAGGTGGTAAGATCTGTCCCATCTGGTTTTGGTGAGCCAGGCAATGTTTAGGTCACTAGGAAGCTAATTGAGTTCTGTTTGTGTATATATAGAACTGTCCTTTGAACTTGAAAAATGACCCCGCTGACAGTGTAATTCTCATCCACGAGTGTACCACTGAAGAAAAGCTTGCCACTCTATACACATAAAATAGGGCATGTTTTCTTTCTGCCTCTCCTTATTCCATTAGGGTGAGAATTGCATCCTTTGATCTGCTGCTTAAACACTAAAATGCAGTTATTTCTTCAGCCAAGGCACCACCATGGAGCTGCTCACTTACAAAGGACTTTACATTGGGTTGAGGGGGCGGGGGGGAAAGGGGGGGCGAAGGGGGGGGGAAGAAAGGGGCAAAGAGGAGGAAGGAGAGAGGGGGAGAAGCCTCTCCTATTGTGTGCTGAGCTATATTTTCAGAAGCAGTGCTGAGCTGCACCAAGCACGGAGCTCTCTTGCCTGGTCCCCAAGTACTCGTTTTGCAAAAAGGCTGCAGGGAAAGTGGGTACACACCACAGTTTTCTAAGAAACATGGTCTGCAGAAATGAAGATGCTAAACATCCTCAATCTGCAGTACAATGTATTTTCAGTGAAAAGAGCTGAATGTGTTTTGGGTGATGGATTAAGACCTAAGGAGTGGCATAATGGAGTTGGGGTGGGAGAGACCCAGTAGGAGGAGTGAATTATAAATCCTGGCAATATGTTGCACTCCTTGGAAATAAACACACACAATCCCAGAACACATTCATCAGGATGAAGGTGGAATCTTCATTTCTGCAGACTAATGTTTCCTTGTGGGCAGGGAATGAATGTGTCTACCAGCTCTGCTGTACTCTCACAAATGCTTAGTACAGTGCTCTGCACATAATAAGCACTCAAAAAATATCATTCATTGATGGATTAATCAAAAAGGCCAGGGTCTCCCGGGGGAACCTGCGAAGTGCTTGACTATATCTGGACTATTGCAGCACAGAGGTACGTATCCTCAGAAATGCCAACTTGGAGAAGATCAGAACAAGATTCCTTTTCTTAAAAAAAAATTTATTTAAACAGTATTTGTCAAGTGCATACTATATGCCAGGTGCTGTTCTAAGCCAGGCACTGTTCTAAGTGCTGGGGTAGATAGAAGATAATCGCGTTGGACACAGTCACTGTCCTGCATGGGGCTCGCAGTCTTAATCCCCATTTTACAAATGAGGTAACTGAGGCCCAGAGAAGTGTCTTGTCTAAAGTCACACAACAGACTAGTGGCGGAGTTGGGATTAGAACCCAGGTCCTTCTGGCCCCGGGCTCTATCCACTAGGCCGTACTGCTTCTCGAGCTTCTCACACTCCTATTTTAGAGCCTCTAGCATGGTGTTTACCCTAACTTTATGGATGATCTTCTTCCCCATCTACCGTAACCCAGTCAAGGGAAGCAATATTTATTTATATTAATGTCTGTTTCCCAGTCTAGACTGCAAGCTCGTTGTGGGCAGGGAATGTGTTTACTGTTATATTGTATTCTCCCAAATGCTTAGGACAGTGCTCTGCACATAGTAGGTGCTGAAACATGATTGAGTGAATCAATGAACATGGCCTAGTGGATAGAGCGCAGGCCTGGTAGGAAGAGGACTTGGGTTCTAATACCAGCTCTGCCAGTTATCTGCTGTGTGACACTGGGTAAGTCAATTAACTTCTCTGTGGCTCAGTTTCCTCATCGGTAACATGGGGGTGAAATTCTACTCCCTCCTACTTAGACTGTGAGCCCCACGTGGGACAGGGACTGTGTCTGATCTGGTTATCTTGTATCTACCCTAATGTTTAGTACAATGCTTGGCAGAATGCTTAACAAGTACCATAAAAAAAGCAAGAGAGTGGATTATAAGATAGCTGGTTCCATGCAGGGAAAGTCCTGTTCGTTCATTACTCTTCAGATTACCTGAGTCTTTAGAGTGAGGACTTGATCTGCTAGTTCCTCTTTTTCTTCCTTCAGCAATTTATGAATCTGATTGGATTTGATGCGCTCTGACATAAGTTTGAAGTTGGCATCATCCTTCTCCCTTAACTGCTGCATCAGACGGATATTCTGCTCTTGCATATCTTCAAAGGCCTGGCCTGTTACATCCATCTCTGAGAGGAGGGCCTCTTCCTCCTGGGTTGGCAAAAAAAAAAAAAAAAGTTGGGTTTTTTTGTTTGTTTCGGTTTTTTTGCCCCCTTCCCTGTTCCCCTAGAAGCTGCAACGGAAGACCTACCTTTTCTCATTTTCCATCAAGACTTGAATAGCTACCCCACCCTGGGAATAACAGCAAGCAAAGATCAAGGGCCTGTAAAAGAAGGCCCAAAACATGTGGAGCCTTTCAGGGTATATTAACCACATGTTTTGACATTTTCCCTCAGGGAAAATCCTCAATTTAAACTTCTTTAAATGCTTCTGGCTTTTCTTCTTCTACCACACCCTACATATGGCCTTTCAATCTTACATAACACTAAGTGTCGTTCATCGATTTTTAAAACAAAGCGCCAATTAGGTTCAAGTTGAAGAGATGGAAATAATCTCCTGTGTATATAGCACCTACTATAGTGCCACACATGTAACAAATACTCAAATGTTGTTGGATAATCATCTCCCACTCTACTACTCCACTGGATGTCACTTCTTGGGACTAAGGTAAGAAAGGGGCACTTTCTCTCATTTTACCCAAGAATTTCCCTGGTAAGAGCTCTCTAGGTTGTATACTCCTTGAGGGCGGGGATAGGGTCTACCAACTCTATTGTATTGTACTCTTCCAGGTGCTCACTACAGTGTTCTGCATACGGTAAGTGCTCAATAAATACCATTGCTCGATCACAGAACTGAACCAGAGCTGGGCTATTACCCACTAGAAGAGGCAAAGCCTTCTAGTGCTGCTTCCCATCAAGAACCGTCCATGTAATTAGTGGGCCAATGCAAGACCTCCTCACCTGCTTGGCCATGGCAAGCTTCTTCTGCAGGTATTCGATCTGTTCCTCTACTGCTCGGATCTTCCGCAGGGCATCTTCGTCAGCCATTTTCTTGCTTTCCTTTTTCTCTTTATCTTCTAGGTCCTTAAGCCTCTGCCTGAGATCATCCAACTATGAGGAGACAGGAGTTAGCTTTAATAGTTTGAATAAGTCAGACTATTTTAAAAAAACAAAACAAAAAGCCCTCTTTCCCAAATAACTCCACAAGGGGAAGCTGCCTAAGCTAAGCATAATAATTGTGGCACGATGTGCCAAGCATTATGGTAAAGACTGGGGTAGGGACACTATCATCAGATCTGACACAGTCCCTGCCCCCCCGGGGGTCAGAGTCTAAGCATCTGAATTACCCTTGATCTTTTAAAAGTATAGTAGGGGCATTTATTGGGCACTGTGCCACTTGGAATGGTGCAGTCTACTAGGCATTTGGGAACTACAGAATAATGAAATAACATTCCCTGCTCGCAAGGAATTAAGACTCTAACAAATAAGGCAAATTGAGAAGACAAAGTAAATCATGAGCAGACATATAAACAGGAGGGGATGGGATCCTTCAGGAAGATGTTCAATGAAGCATCGTGTGACACAGATCAGAAGGAAAGAGAGCAGAAACACTAGACAGGAAGGCAACATGATACTCTAGAGGAGGGTCACAGTGGAGCAAGATGTATTATTTCAAAGGATTCTTTTGGAGAATTCCTCATTGACCAAAGCTGCATGACACAAACCTAACCCTTGGTGCCAAATGAATGCTTTCTTATTATTATGATATCTGTTAAGCACTTATTATGTATCAAGCGTTGTTCTGAGCTCTGGGGTAGATACCAGTTAATCAGGTTGGACACAGTCTCTATCCCATATGGGGCTAACAGTTGAGAGTGTTGCGCCATCAGTGCTAACATCTTTGCGATTGCAAGCCATTACTCCTGGTTCAGAGCCCACCCGGAGTAACTTGACATCAATGCCTGATTAAGACTTATGTCTTAGGCCCTTCCTACCCCATGCCTTGTCCATATGGTCTAGAGCTGGCCTGGGGTGCCTCGTGGCAATCTGCAGAGCCTAGGAAGAGGGCAGAATCAGCCAAGCCAACACCTTGGTCAATCAGGAGGAGGGTGGCTCATACAAGGATGCAATTTCATAGCTAATACCCCACAGTTTTATAGGCTTAAATTAGTAGCTTTTAGCCCAAACCCCAAAATTAAACAAAATACATGAATTTGTTTGCAAGAAAAGAGGGCTGAAGGGCCGCTGCTTTCATATGTCATCGTCAAGATCGTTTGCATCTTTGTTCACTTTTCCTTATGTGCCTGTCTCCAACACCCTGTGCCATTCTTAGATCATGAGCCCCTTGGGGCCAGGGAGCATGTCTATATCTCATTTTATGTATTTCCTTTATAGTGCTTAGTTCAATGCTCTGCACACAGTAAGCACTAAATACTCTTCCTATTACTAGGTGAGCCATTAAGAAACATGAATTTGTTCTTCCTTTTTTCAGGGGGGCAGGCATGTTAATTTTGCCCCATGCAGACTTACTGATGTAAGATGTAAAACTAAATGACAATTAAAAACCAATAGCATCTAAAAATATTAAAAGCTAGGGAGGAAAGCACCCTTTTACAGATGTGAAAGTTGTTTACTTGTTGAGGTATGAGCAAAAACAGCATGGTCGAGTGGGTGGAGCAGGGGTCCAGGTGTCAGAAGGACCTGGGTTCTAATCCCAGCTCCCCCACTTATCTGCTGTGGGACCTTGGGTAAGTCACTTAACTCCTCTGGGCCTCACTTACCTCATCTGTAAAATGGGGATTAAGACAGCGAAGCCCCATGTGGGACATGAACTGTGTCCAACCTGAATAGCTCCTATGTACCCCAGCGCTGAGTACAGTGCCTGCCACATAGTAAGCACTTAACAAATACCATAAAATTAAAAACCAAAGTCATACAGGTGGAATTCTGCCATATACCTAAATAGATGGTATTTTTTTCCCCCCCAATGCTGTGTTCTTAAAAAACAATAAAGCTCACCCAAGACTTAAACAAGAAGGACAGGAAGCCAGACATTTAACTCGATTACCTCAGCTTTAGCCTTCTTCTCTGCTGCCATTAGCTGAACCTTGTCCCTCTGCTCTTTGGGTGCAGAGCGGTACATATCTAGCAATAACTTCATCTCCTTTTGACTTTCTTGGGCTTTCCTACCAGTGAAAAAGGCCAGTGTTATGAGAGCATCACAGAATTACACGGAAAGGAACCCATCAGAAGAATATCTTCATTGAAAAGGAAAAGATTTTTATATTGCTCTTCACATCTCACACATTTGCTACGAGGTGGGCCTCTGCCACCACTCAAGATGATACAGCAAGCATAAGAGTACAGGACAACTCTGAAACTGAACCAGACGAGTTGGTGACAGCGAGGCCATGGGACAAATTATACACCTGGGGAGGGAGAGAGGAATGCCTGCCTTTGTAGTAAGATGACTGATTTATCTCCTGGCTCACACAGGTTAGGATTAAATTTCTGATGAGCTCAATTCATCTTAAAAAAAAAAAAAGATATACATCCTCCTTCCTCTACAGTATCTCCCTTCCCACAGATTTCAACGAATCTTTCAGCCAAACAAAGGACAAATGTGAAGATAATCAGTGAACCTAAAGATTCTTCTGACTCCCAACCGCTCATCAGAGCTTTTTAGAGCAGGAGTGGGCAATCTCTTGGCCGTATTTTGTAACCAAGCTATGTTGGGGGTAGGGGGGGCAGGAGGTTTGAACCCCTGGAAGTACAGCCACTTCCACAATTGGCAGCTCCTGCCTAACCCAGAAGCCGAATGGGACTCCATTCATCAAACCCACTGGACTGGGGGTTGCACGGTGCCACGGGATGGCTACTGGCAATCAAGGCTGGAGCAGAGTCGCTTAGAACAGTGCTCTGCACATAGTAAGTGCTTAACAAATACAAATACCAACATTAGAAGGTGAAGTGGGCAGAATTGCGGGCCCAGAGTCAGGCTGAATCTAGCCCACAGTCTGGAATCATTTTGCCCAATTCTGCTACAGAGCACCAACAGTTAGCAGGCTGCTAAAATACCATATAACCAAATTAATGGAAGCAACACAGAAAAATAGGATATCTTCAGGGAAACGCAAGACAAAGAAATAACGTGGCTCAGTGGAAAGAGTCTGGGCTTTGGAGTCAGAGGTCATGGGTTCGAATCCCGGCTCGGCCACTTGTCAGCTGTGTGACTTTGGGCAAGTCACTTCACTTCTCGGTGCCTCAGTTACCTCATCTGTAAAATGGGGATTAAGACTGTGAGCCCCACGTGGGACAACCTGCTTCCCCCGTGTCTAACCCAGCGCTTAGAACAGTGCTCTGCACATAGTAAGCGCTTAACAAATACCAACATTATTATTATTAAATAACCGATAGTGTTGCTCTTACTTGAGATCGGCCTTCAGCTGTTTGATCACTTCTGCTTCCTTCTTCCTCCCGTCCTCATGTTTCCCTTTCTCCTTATCCTTGGTCGATTCTCTCTCCTTTTCTGACTCCTTCTGCTTTTGCTTCTCCCGCTCCCTCTCCTTTTCCTTCTCCCGTTCTCTCTCCTTTTCCTTCTCCCGCTCCCTCTCCTTCTCTCGCCTCTCGCGTTCTCGCTCCTCCTCGTCCCGTTTGGCTTTGGTGTCACTGGCTTCTTCCAGACCGGCCTTGGATGCAGACCCCTGGGTGGACGAGTCCTCTGCCTCCTGTTTGACTTCCACTGGCTCCTCCTTGGGATCTTCAGTGCTTGACTGGGACTGCAGGAGAGCACTACCACTACGTAGGCGGGTCTAAAAATCCACAAAGGAAAAACAAATACACAAACAAAAAAAATATAAACAAAAACTGGTAAGGAGGTGCTTGCAATCAACCCATGCTCTTCTTAGCTGCTAGCCGCCCCACCCCAGTAAGATTTCTCATGTGACCACGAGAGCAAAATCAGGAGCAATTTAAAATTCTTTGAAATCAAGGAACAGGCTGCAGTGTGCCCCGGGTCCATTATTAATAATACATAGCATCTCTATTTTTCCCAGGAGACAGCAATAAAAATCAAGCCAGGGGTATTTATAGTATGGTAGGGAAAGCAATAGAGCACTAAAAGGCAAACATCTCCTCCCTGTTTTGATGCAGTGCACATGTTCTTCATGCAGTTACCTTACTCAGGTCAGACTGAGCCTCTCTCAATTTCCGCTTGTACCTTAGGACTTCCCCCTTTAGCTGGTGGTTATGATTCTGAAGGCTACTGATGAGGTGACGCATTTCTCGATTTATAGGCCCTAAAACACCAAAATAATGAAAAGGCAAGAAGGTCAAAGGCAACAGAAACTTCCAAAAGAACAATGTAGGGAAGGGAAAAGGGGAAATATTACACACGGAGTTTGGTTGGGTTTTTTTTTTTGGGGGGGCGGCAAAGAGGAAGGAATTAGTCACAAGTTTAGGTAAGCCTAAATTACACTGTGAAAAACTGAGTCACAAGACAATGTCAAGAACTGACCATGTTGGGGTCACTGCAAATCAATTTTATTTACTGTTAATCCCATAAAATCAGCAATTCAATCACTGCCCCCTTTTGGGATAGGCACTTGCAGTTACATATTCCATTCTAGAGGAGAGAGAGAGAGAGTGAAAGACTTATACCTGCTTGTTCATTAGCTGCCAGTGTCTGTTCAAATTCTATCCTCAACATCTCATACTCCTTGCGGACCTGTGCCAATGTGTCTTCTAGCTGTATGACTTCTGTCCTCAACTTCTTGTGGAGACTGACCTCATCCCGCTGAAATAAATGAGGGAGAAAAAAACAATTCAACTAAAATTCAATTAAATACCTTTGGAATTCAGATCAACCCAGAAAGAAAGATTAAAGCCAGTAAGCATAAGCTTCTCTAAGAGTTCCCTTCCCTCACGTACATGTTATTCTGCCCCTCCACTTACTTCGTCAACTTTCCTGGCTGTCTCAGGAGATTCACCTTTTGTGTCGGAAAGCTAACAGATGCTTTATACCCCCATCCTTTCTCACTTCATGAAAAAAATCACACTCGCTCTCACAGCATCTCCTTTTCCCTCACTCTTCAGTGTATCAACATCTGTCAAGATTCAGTTCTGGATCATTTGCTTTTCTTGTTTTAATATGCTCACTTCATTCATTCAGGAAACTCTCAAATCTAGAACACCAGTCCTCATAATCATCCCTTTCCTTCCTACCTCCAGGACATCTTAATTTGGTTACACCATCACCATACTGAACTTGATGCAACTAAAAATGAATTATTAAAGCCTCTTTTCTTAGCTTTCCTATCACTTGTCACCATAGTACCACTAGTGTCCTAGAATCCAATTGAATGTGGAAGGTTCAAGACAAAGCTATTATTATCATTATCATCATCATCAAGGCTGCAATGGTGGTGGTGTCAAAAGTGACAGGAAAGTCAGACGGAGGAGCTCAGTTTTGAACGACTTTAAGGTGCTGACAGATCATCCATGTGGAGATGTCCTGGAGGTGGGAGGAGACAGAGTGTAAAGGTGAGAATACAGGCCTGGTGAGCTGTAGATCAGGGTATCATCTGCACAGAGTTGGTAGCTGGCTGACTGAGCTCCTCATCTTCCCTCCCAAACCCGGTCCTCTCCCAGACTTCTCTATCACCGTGGATGGCACGACCATCCTTCCCGTCTCTCAGGCCCGCAATCTCGGTGTCATCCTTGACTCGTCTCTCTCGTTCACCCCACACATCCTATCCGTTACCAAGACCTGCCAGTTTCACCTCTACAATATCGCCAAGATCCGCCCTTTCCTCTCCACCCAAACGGCTACCTTACTGTTACAGGCTCTCGTTATATCCCGGCTAGACTACTGTGTCAGCCTTCTCTCTGACCTCCCTCCTCTCTCGCCCCGCTCCAGTCTATTCTTCACTCCGCTGCCGGCTCATCTTCCTGCAGAAACGATCTGGGCATGTCACTCCCCTTCTTAAACAACTCCAGTGGTTGCCAATCAACCTCCGCTCCAAACAAAAACTCCTCACTCTAGGCTTCAAGGCTCTCCATCACCTTGCCCCTTCCTACCTCTCCTCCCTTCTCTCTTTCTACCACCCACCCCGCACGCTCCGCTCCTCTGCCGCCCACCTCCTCGCCGTCCCTCGGTCTCGCCTATCCCGCCGTCGACCCCTGGGTCACGTCCTCCCACGGTCCTGGAATGCCCTCCCTCCTCACCTCCGCCAAACTGATTCTCTTTCCCTCTTCAAAACCCTACTTAAAACTCACCTCCTCCAAGAGGCGTTCCCAGACTGAGCTCCTCTTCTCCCTCTACTCCCTCTGCCATCCCCCCTTTACCTCTCCGCAGCTAAACCCTCTTTTTCCCCTTTTCCCTCTGCTCCTCCACTTCTCCCTTCCCATCCCCACAGCACTGTACTCGTCCGCTCAACTGTATATATTTTCGTTACCCTATTTATTTTGTTAATGAATTGTACATCGCCTTGATTCTATTTAGTTGCCATTGTTTTTACGAGATGTTCTTCCCCTTGACTCTATTTGTTGCCATTGTTCTTGTCTGTCCATCTCCCCCGATTAGACTGTAAGCCCGTCAAACGGCAGGGACTGTCTCTGTTGCCGACTTGTTCATCCCAAGCGCTTAGTACAGTGCTCTGCACATAGTAAGCGCTCAATAAATACTATTGAATGAATGAATGAAAGGTGAGCAGTTGAGGTCCCTGAGAGAATGAGTTTAGAGCAAAGAGTAAAAAGACCCAAAAGAGATTCTTGAAGAACACCCACATTTCAAGGGATGAAGCAGGGTGGCCTAGTGGAAAGAGCATGGGTCTGGGAGTCAGCAGGACCTAGGTTCTAATCCCAGCTCTGTCTCTTGTCTGCTGTGACACCCTGGGCAAGTCACTTCACTTTTCTGTGCCTGAGTTTCCTCATCTGTAAAATGGGGATTAAGACTGTGAGCTCCATGTGGGACAGGGATGCTAACCAGCCTGATTAGCTTGTATCTACCCCAGCACTCAGTACACTGCCTAGCATATAGTAAGCGCTTAACAAATACCATAAAAAAAAGGAGAGGAAGACAAAGAGCCAGCAAAGGAGATTGAGAAAGAGCAGAGAGGTAGGAAGTGAAATCAGAAGAGTATTGGGTCAAAATGAAACCAAGCTTAGGGAGTGCTCAAAAGTATCAAAGGTAACCAAAGATTGAAGAACATTAGGTCACAATAGAGCCCATTATCTTAGATCGCAAACCCAAGGGCGTACTCTAATATCACCAGTGCTAAGTTTGGTGATCCTGCTCAAAGCAATATGGAATTCTTACTCTGTCCCAGAAAAGAAAAGGAGGGCTCAATTCTTGGAAGGTGAGCATTGTGTCTACACAACACTTCAAGCAAGGAATTGGGAAATATCGATGGAGAAAAGGTTCTGCTGATCTCTTTTGGGGAGGGGGGGAATGAAATGGTCAAAAAGGCAAGAGAAAACAATAGGCTACTACCTCAATGAGCTCCACCTGGCGCTGATGGGTCCCCCGAGTACCGTGAAGCAGGGTGCGAGCCTCATCCAAGTGTGCTTTCAGCTGGAGGCTCTCATTGTAAAGAACGGAGAACTGTGACTGCATACACCGGTATTCTGGGGTCTCCTTTACCACCTCTTCCACAGCACTCCGCAACTCCACCTGCACAAAAGGAGGGAAGACAGAAACATTGCTGGAATCCATTTCAAACAACACCTCAAACAGCAATTGAGTTTTATAAGTACTAGCGTGAGGCAGAAGTCTTTGGAAAACCAACTTCAAACCACCACATTCAGAATTATGAAACTGCATGAAGTATTTGCAGGAAAGCAGAAACAAGTTCCTAAGGTTGACAGTTCTGAATTCTCTCCATATAATAACATATGATATATATCATATAATATATATTATAGTATATGTATTATATATAGTACATATATAAAGATTGTACCTAGATTGTGAAGTCCTTGAGGGACTTATCTTCCCACCCAAACCTGTCCTCCCCGTCACTTTCCCACCACTGTAGACAGCACCACTATCCTTCTTGTCTCACAAGTCCATAATCTTGGCGTTAATCCTTGACTCTTCTCTGTCATTCAACCCACATATTCAACCCATCACTAAATCTTGTCGGTTCCACCTTCACAACGTCGCTAAAATCCGCCCCTTCCTCTCCATCCAAACTGCTACCACGTTAATCCAACCACTTATCCTATCCTGCCTTGATTATTGTATCAGCTTCCTTGCTGACCTCCCTGCCTCCTTTCTCTCCCCACTCCAGTCCATACTTCACTCTGCTGCCCAGATCATTTTCCTACAAAAACATTCAGACCATGTTTCCCCAATCCTCAGAAACTGCAGTGGTTGCCCTTCCACCTCCGCATCAGACAAAATTTCCTCGCCATTGGCTTTAAAGCACTCCATCACCTTGCCCCCTCCTACCTCACCTCGCTACTCTCCTACCACAACCCAGCCCGCACACTTCACTCCTCTAATGCTAACCTTTTCACTGAACCTCGGCCTCATTTCTTTTGCCACCGACCTCTCGCTGACATCCCGCCTCTGGCCCGGAATGCCCTCCTTCATCATATCTGACAGACGGTTACTCTCCCCCGCTTCAAAGCCTTATTGAAGACACATCTCCTCCCAGAGGCCTTCCCTAAGCCCTCTTTTCCTTTTTAACTGCCTTCTGTGTTGCCCTGACTTGCTCCCTTTATTCATCCCCCACCTTCCGGCCCCACAGCACTTATATATATATATCTGCAGTTTATATTAATGTCTGTCTCCCCCTCTAGACTGTAAGCTTGTTGTGGGCAGGGAATGTGTTGGTTTATTGTTATATTGTACTCTCCCAAGCACTTAATACAGTGCTTTGCGCACAGTAAGTGCTCAATAAATACAACTGAATTGAATGAATGTATGAATGGATGGGATGTCTATTGTGCTCTGCCAAGGATTTAGTACAGTGCTCTACACAGAGTAAGTACTCAATAGATACCACTGATTGATTGGTATTAGCAGTTTAAACAGATCCACATCCACTTATTTCTCCAATGATCCAATCCCATGACTTCCCCTAGAGTAAAAAGTGATACCCTAGACAAAGGCTTTTTTTTTTTTTAATATATGTGATTAGAAGAGAAACTGGCTGATTCATCCAGAAATCCTGCTTTGCCCTCTCAACTCTCATGCTTGCTGTTAAAGGGACATAACAGTGGGGGAAGGGGGGGTCGCTTATACTTAAGTTTTTCTGCAAATTGTCACGACTTGAACTTTAAGCAACCTCAAAGAGCCCACTCCAGACATATCTGTTTAGGAAAGAATTCCCAGACATTTAGCAAAACCAGAATGCAGGGAGGATCTTAATTACTGGGACTCTCCTTTCTAATCTGGTAGGCTTTACCATGGGTCAATGTCTGTGAAAATGTATATTAATTTTAGCCAGGGGTAGAAAAAATCCTGGGGGTTCATTTGTCCAAGCTGCCAAAAGTGTTGTCTTAGTAAGCAAAAAATGCCTCAGCTTGTCACTCCTCCATCTTCCCGACACCACATGGCCTTTCTGGGTGGTTCTAAAGTCCTACATCTACCAGAGTAGTGAAAGGGGAGGAGCTGAAATATGATTCTCCAGGCCTTCCAGCACCCTAACCAGATGATGCAGGGGAGCTTTGACGCTCTGACTCTCCTTCCTAACATGCCTCCTTCAAATTCACAAAGGTACACTAGAGGACATATTCACACAAGAATTCACAAACATCCTCCATGCCCTGTCACAGAGACAAAGAAGGAATGGGCTACAATTCAGGCTCATAGGAAGATGGACACATACCAACTCACACCAGGAGAGAGAGCACAAAAAAGTTTAAAACCAGAGACTTAGAGACAATAATAATAATAACAATAACAGTATCTGTTAAGTGTTTACTATGGGTCAAGCGCTGTTCTAAGTACTGGGGTGTAGATACAAGTTAATCAGGTTGCACACAGTCCCTGTTGTACATGGGGCTCACGGTCTAAGTAGGAGGGAGAATAAGCACTGAATCCCCATTTTACAGATGAAGAATCTAAGACCTAGAGAAATTAAGTAACTTGCCCAAGGTCACAGCAGAACCCAGGTCCCCTAACTCCCAGGCCTGTGCTCTTTCCACTAGGCCACAATGCTTTGGGGGTGGGTGGGGGTGAGAGGGGAGAGGGGGAGGGAGAAACCAAGTTAAATGGACAGGAAACAAAGGAAGGAAGAAAGAGAATGAAAAGTACATCCTCTCTGTAATCCAGATAAAGAACCCAGATATTTCTGCTAGAAATTTCTGAAGACAAGAGTTATCTAGCACAGTTGGCCTGATTATTCAAAATTTGGTTATGTATGGAATAATGTTTTCTAAAAATGACTGAATGTCCTCCTATGATCAGATTACCACTATGGACATTTTAATAGTATTAGTAATGGGAAAAACACACAAAAAGCATGCCGGGAAATGAAATTCCAGGATTAAACCTACAGGGTTGGCAGGCTGGAAAAAAAAAATCACATCTCTTGCCTGAACTTAAAAGCAGAATCCTACTGAAATGAAGGGATCAAGAGAAAAGAATTGTGAAACCCACTCTGGTCATATCAAAACATATCCAGACTTCATGTATAGGATAAAATACATTGAAAGTATCCCATTTTTCAGGTATGCATTCTGGCTATCCTTTTCAAAATTGAGGGTGCTAAAAGTAATTACAAAAAAAACCACTTATAAAATGTAAAATAGAATGGCCTTGTAGAAAGAACATGGGACTGGGATCCAGTAGATGGGGGGGTTCTCATCCCAGTACTGCCACTGGCGCACTATGTGACCTTGGACAAGTCACTTAACCTCCATGTACTGAACATGGTGCTTGGCATATAGTCCGTATTTAGAAAACACAATTTAAAGATATCATCATGGAATAGGTAGAGATCGTTTCTTCTGCTTATAATTGAAGGTTCCTAATCAGTTTTTAAAATCACATCAATCTGCATTAGTTTATGCTGCTATTTTACTTTCTTTCCAACTATCATTTCAATAAGCCTTCCTTCCATATTATTTTAATAAAGTCTAATCTCACTGAAAAAATCATCACACCCAATCATATGGCCAAGACCACCATATTAGGGAAGAGATTAATTATTGATCTTTTGAGCTTTCCAGGGCAAAAGCAGACAAGAGATTTTTCAGGGTCTTGCCTGATTTAACCCATTTGCTACTCCCTAAATAGCTTTGATATACTTAGTGTTGAACCCGGGAAATCAACAGAAAAACAAACAAAACATTTTGAACAGTGTTATATTTTCCTGACTAAATTGGATTTCAAATGATTTCTGAATCCATCCTAGTTCTGCCACAGGCAATCCAACATACATTTTGGAATCTGAGATCTGGTAGATTTGGTCATCCTGGAATAGAGAGCCCTTGGCAAAACAGGGTTATACTGGTTCGTTGCACACTATGTGCACAATATGACCGGAACCATGGGCCGCCCCCCCACTCAAGAGGAGAATTTTACCGTCCATTATAGTGTCTTCTTGGAATACAAAGGCTGACTCTATACACTTTGCATCTGGACTCTTTCAATCCCCGACACCTCTGACTTCCCAGGGGGCAGAGGAGGAGCTGGGTAATTAATAGTTGGGGGCCCTAACACACAATATGTGACCTGAAAAGTATGGAACATTACGCCAGAAGCGGTCTAGAGAAACCAGAGCACTAATATTGGTCAAGGCAGCTGCCCACTATTTAACAATTTAGTAGATCGTGTCATACTGGGTGGAAAGCCACTCCTCAATTTATCAGGTTCCTGAATCAAATAATGAATCAATTGCATATTTCAGCACCCGCTGTGTGCAGAACCCTGCACTAAGAGCTTGGGAGAGTACAACGCAATAGAGTTGGTAGAGAGGTTCCCTGCCCACCACGTGCCTCCAGGCTAGAGGAAAACAAAGTTGCCCAGAACAGCTCCTGGGAGATGTCTTCCTTACCTTAAGCTTTTCATTCTGTGTGGTCACCTCTTCAAAGTCCTGACGTAGTTTCTCCAGCTCCGAATGGCGGTTCTCAGCCAACTCTTTGTTCTCCTCAAGTTCTGCGTTCATCTCTTCAAACTGGAGGCCAAGTAAGGACGGAGAGGTTTGAAAAATCAGATCACTGCTTCCCTCCGCTTTCCACTTCCCCCTGAAAGACCGCCCTAATAGCACATGTGAACACCACCCCCTAGCCACCGACTTTACCTTGCGAGCGTTGATAGTGATCGTGCCTCCGTACAGGCTGCTCCCCGCTCCATATACCTTATAGCCTTTTGAGTTAACCTGAGGAGGACAAGATTTTATTTCCAAAATCCTATGATACCCCTCCCATGCCCCAATTCCTCCCAGCTGGTAGCCCCAAAGCCCACCTCCAGGTTTATCTTCTGTACAGGTAGTTCCGTTTCTCTCTGTAAGGGTGCTAAAAAACTGGAACAGAATCCGTACGTACCCGCTCTAGGACCTCTGCTAGGTGCCGGTTTAGCCGCTGCTCCCTCTTACGGATCTTGTCAATGTCCCACTGGAGGTCATCGATCATGGTCTCCAGGACAGAAACTCGAGATTCTGCAGTCTCCACTTTGCCCTGTAACTTGGAGAACTGGGGTCGAAAACCGACACACGGGGGGAAATTGAGGTGCCTGGGTTAGAAAGGGATCACTTGGTATTTCCTAGTTGGGTTTCCAAATTCCTCTGCTCTAGCCCTCTGCCCACAGACCATAACAGTGTCTTGTTACAAAAAGACAGCATCCATCTCTTTCCCTCCCCGACACGAGGGCAAAAGCTGGAAGAGTAGCATCCCTGCAAACGGTCCCCTTTTTTCTCTCCCAACAGGCCAGAAAGAATTGGGGAGGCAGTGTGGTCTAAATGGAAAGGGCATGGGACTGGGAGCCAAGAGTTTAACACAGTGCTTGGCACATAGTCATCGCTTAATAGATACCATAAAAAACCAACAACATATATCTGGACAAAAAGAATTCATGCCTGACCATTTCCAACCTTTCTTCTTCCTCCCATTATTTGTTGGGAGTATGTATTCATGCCAGCTTTTTTTATTCTTGAAGAATAGTCCTAAAGTAGGAATGAAAGGCAGCCTGAGAGAAAAACTCCCATCCCATGTGGCAATAATTGTCTACCCATCCTGTTCCCTCAAATGGCACCATCATTAAAAACAACTGATTGACAACAGAGAATCAGTGTGGCTTAGTGGAAAGAGCATGGGCCTGGAAGACCAAAGACCTGGGCTCTAATTCCAGTTCTGCCACTTGCCTGCTGGGGCACCTTAGGCGAGTCACTTAACTTCTCTGTGCCTCAGTTTCCTCATTGGTAAAAGAAGGATGCAATACCTGTTCTCCCTCCTACTTAAACTGTGAGACCTAGGTGGGTCAGGTAGTATTTATGGCCTGATTATCTTGATTCTACCCCAGCACTTAGTATAGGCTTGACACATAGTAACTGCTTTAAAAAAATACCACAATTATTTTTAACAACTGCCAGTCAAATGCTATTTTGTTTTTCTGTTTTGCTACTAAATTGAACTCACCCTGAGAATAAGACTTCAAGGACATCATAAAAATCTCTGCTCTTCTCACCTTATTTAGGTGCCTCACACCTGCATAAATAGTAGCTGTATTAATAAAAATCCTACAGAAGCAACTGCCAACTCCTTCCTGCCTTTTCCTTCTATACTTTTTTTCCTTCTTCTACCTGCTTTTCTATCTATGAATAATTTTACATTAGTTAGTAAGCTCCTTGAGGGTAGGGAACAAATATTAGCTACTGTTGTACTCTCCCAAGCCCTTAGTACAGTGATTGTGACTTAGTAGAGAGAGACCCAATAAACACCACTGATGATGAGCTCTGTATGAATCTCAAAGGGTCTGCTCCAACATTAGACTGGCTAAGCGCTGGAACAGAGTAAACACTCCAAAGAGTCTAAGCAAATGAGATAGGATCCACACTTCCGGACGAGATTAAAATCCGGTTTGCTCTTTTGTTTCTTGCAACTCACCTGGAAAACATTTCAATCCACATAGGGAAAAAGACTGATCTGCTCTCATCCCTACTGGTCATGTCAGAAATATCTGGAATGGGAAATTAATCTAGAACATGTTTGCTGTTTGAACCATGTCACTCCCTGCTTTTATCCCCCCACACAAACACACACCTTCAGCAACTTTCACCTTCACCACACTTAATAAGGATTCAGCTCTGTATTACTTTCCTTGGCTCAAAGGTCTTCTCTTTACTGAAAGGGACTCTTCCCAAGTTCCCAAGTCAGGACAGGGGTTGTGTCCAACCTGACAACCTTATATTTAACTCAGTGCTTAAAACAGTGCTTGGCACAAAGTACTTTAACAAATCCAATAATATTAATGATAATTCTTCAAACAAAAAACCCCACCAATAATGGCAGAAGAGGAGTGAAGAGGCCAAACTGTGATAAAGATCACCTTTCTATCCATTGTAGCCATTTGGAGCCATATATAGGGTTATCCCAGTGTTTGTGTACCTTTCTCACAGCATATGATCAACTCACTTGTTAGAATTCTGGACTATCTCAGTAGTGCCAAATTCCATGAAAGGACAATTATCAGAATTTCCCAAGTTAAAATTCCCCTTCCATTATTGCTAAGAAACTTGGGCATTTTCCCTATGGAAGATGAGCTTAACTACATTCGTTAAAATGTAGACTCCTTTAAGAACTCTGCTTCTCATAAGACTTCATAAAAATGTCAATTTTCATTTTTTCCTCATTACTGCAGTCCATCAAAACCTGTTTTTGTTCGGTTTTTGGTTCCCTTCCCCTCCCTCCCCACCCCACCCCTCCCTCCCCCACTTCCCTTTGTGGCCTTTGTTACTGTGCAGCAATCAAAATGCACACAGTGACCTCAAGCAGGGAAAATCTGATAAAGTAGGTCAAACTGAGCTCAGTGTTCAGCTCTGGAACCATCACTAGCCATCATTCTCAAGGTGACAGGGAAGTCCTATTACTGACTGTTATTATTATTATGACATTTATTAAGCACTTACTTTTTGAAGTGCTGGAATAGTTACGAGCTAATCAGGTCGGTCACAGTCCCCGTCTCACATGGGGCTCCCAGTCTAAGTAGGAGGGAAAACAGGCATTGAATCCCCATTTTATAGAGGATGAAACCAAGGCAAGAGAAGTTAAGTGACTTGCCCAAAGGCACACAGCAGGCAACTGGCAGGGCCAGGATTACAATCCAGGTCCTTTGACTCCCAGGCCTGTACTCTTTCCACCAGGCCCTGATGCTTCCCATACTACGTCAACTAGCCCAGAACTAATTTTGGAATATTTAGCCCTCACACTCCTGCCCCTTCAGAAGCAAGACCTTAGTATACAGCACAGAGTCAAAGTTAGGGGAGCTGAAGCCGTGCTTACTGAGTATACCCAGGGTGATATCCCAAAGTCACCCTACAGAGTTAGCCGCATAGGTATTTTTAATACTATTTTTAAATAATGCCCATCACGAAAATGTTTAGCTTAGGATGACGTTGTTGCTTTTTCATTCGTTTTACCATTAAGGAAATAAACTCAAGAAGGCTAACGATTTAGCCAAGTAAATTATAGTGGCGAAGCCTAGATTATAATACTTGTCCCAAGTTTACAGTCAGAGTCACACAACTGCCTTACATTATATTCTGAACTGAGGTCAGTCCTTGGGCTGGCCCAACTACCACAACATGGCCTAGTGGAAAGAGCATGGGCTTGGGAGTCAGAGGACCTGGGTTCTAATCCCGGCTCTGCCACCTGCCTGCTGAGGGACCTTGGGCACGAGTTCTCACTGCCTCAGTTTCCACATCATAAATGGTATCTATTGAGCGGTTATTGTGTGCAAAACACTGTAAAATGGAGATCACATATCTGTTCTTCCTCCTACATAGACTGTGAGCTCCATGTGTGAATATCAATCGTATTTATTGAGCGCTTACTGTATGCAGAGCACTGTACTAAGCACTTGGAAAGTACAATATAGCAATAGAAACAATCCCTGCCCACAACAGGTATCTACCCCGGTGCTAGAACAGTGCTTGATATATAGTAAGCACGTAACACATATTATCATTACTACAACTTTTAAGCACTTCACTCCTTCACTCCGCAGAATCCACCTTCTCAAAGGTCTCCAATGATCTCTCTTGCCAAATCCAACGGCCTCTACTCCGCCCTAATCCTCCTCGACCACTCAGCTGCCTCCGACACTATCGACCACCCCCTTCTCCGGGAAATATTATCCAACTTCAGCTTTGCTGACTGTCCTCTCCTGTTTCTCCCCCTATCTCTCTGGTCACTCATTCTCAGTCTCTTTTGTGAGCTCCTCCTCTGCCTCCCATCCCCTAACTATGGGTGGTCCTCAAGGTCCCCGTCTGTTTTCCATCTACACCTAATCCCATGGCTTCAACTACCGCCTCTATGCAGGTAGTCTACATCTTGGTATACATCTATACATCTCCAGCCTTGATCTCTCTTCCTCTCTGCAGTCTTGCATCTCCTCCTGTCTTCAAGACCTCTCTACTTGGATTTTCTGCCGTCACCTCAAACTTATGTCCAAAAAAGAACTCCTTATCTTTCCAAACCCTGTCCTCCTCCTGACATTCCCATCACTGTAGACAGCACCATCATCCTTCCCATCTCACAAGTCCATAACCTTGGTGTTGTCCTTGCCTCCTCTCTCTCATCCAACCCACATAGTCAGTCTACACTAAATCCTGTCGGTTCAACCTTCACAACATTGCTAAAATCCATCCTTTCTTCTCTATCCAAACCGCTACCACGTTAATCCATCCACTTATCCTATCCCGCCTTGATTACTGTATCAGCTTCCTTGCTGACCTCCCTGCCTCCTGTCCATGCTTCTTCACTCTGTTGCCCAGATCATTTTTCTACAAAAACATTCAGTCCATGTTTTCCCAGTCCTCAAGAAACTGCAGCGGTTGCCCTTCCACCTCTGCAGACAAAATCTCCTCACCATTGACTTTAAAGCAGTCAATCACCTTGCCCCCTCCTACCTCACCACACTACTCTCCTATTACAACCTAGCCCGCACCTTCGCTCCTCTAATGCCAACCTACTCACTGTACCTCTATCTCATCTATCTTGCCACCAACTTCTCGTCCACTTCCTGCCTCTAGCCTGGAAGCCGTCCCTTTTCATATCTAACAGATGATTACTCTCTCCACCTTCAGAGTCTTATTGAAATCACATCTCCTCAAAGAGGCCTTCTCTGAATAAGCCCTCATTTGCTTCCTTCCCCACTCCCTTCTGTGTCGCCCTGACTTGTCCCCCTTACTCACCACTACTTCCCCCTCAGCACTTAGGTACAGATCCACAGTTTATATTACTGTCTATCTCCCCTTCTAGAATGTAAGCTCTTTGTGGGCGGGGAATGTGTCTGTTATATTGTTGTGTTGTACTCTTCCAAGCAATTAGCATAGTACCCTGCACACAGTACGCGCTCAATAAAATATGACTGATTAATTAAGCAGCAGTCCTATGTCCTATGCAGTGCTGAGATGGTTCTTCTAAAGTCAAGAGAACACACTTTGCTGACTTCTGCCTGCCAGACGATAGCTCCTGGACAGGTTTCATTTTAACCAACCACTCAAATGACTTCTGCTTCTACCCTAACCCTGATAAAATATAGGAAGTGGAATCTCGGTGAGCTCAGGGAAGCACAAGTCAATGCACCATCACTTGTGACCATTCCCTTCTTCCCCTTCCTCTCAGTTCTCGAATTTTAGAAGATACCTAAATGTGGACTCCAAGGCTAATCAATCTGTCCACCTCAAGGATCACTCTTTCTTAACAACCTCAGCTATGCTCTCATTTCATCTGTTGCAGACCAATCTCATCGAAGGATCCTAAAAGTACAAAGCACATGGATATGAAATCTTTTGTTATTTTTGCCAATGTGCCGTACCCCCTTTAAACCTTCCCTCAAATCTCAGATTCTTCAAATCCATGCTGCCTTATGCTACACCTCCTTGCAGGGAACAACGTCCTTCCTGCCTGTTCAGCGTAAAGACGCCAGGCTCCAGAGGAGGTCGAACCCTGCTCAAACCCCAAAATGACTGCGGTTCTCCTCTCTGTCAAATACCTCCTGTGACATGGTGCGGTGCTTGTCCTGCAGGAGATCTGCCAACTCCTGAAGCCGCCCATTCTCGTGAGAAAGGAGAGTGTTCAGCTCTTGGATTGCTTCCTCCATCATCAAACCATCTGGACAAAGAAAACGGTAGAGGTCAGTCACAATCAATCAATCAATCGTATTTATTGAGCATTTACTGCGTGCAGAGCGCTGTACTAAGCGCTGGGGGGACTAAAACATTACAATTTGACACATTCCCCACTCACATCGAGCTTGCAGTCTAGAGGGGAAGATAGACACCAATACAAACTATGGACCTATACATAAGTGTGGTGGGGCTGGGGGTGATGAGTAAAGGGAGCAAGTCAAGGCGATGCAGAAGGGGGCAGGAAAAGAGGAAATGAAGGCCCAGTCACGGAAGCCTCCCAGAGGAGATAGGCCCTCAACAAGGCCCTGAAGGCGGGGAGAGCGATCTTCCATTAGACATGAGAAAGAAGTGCGCTCTAGGCCAAAGGCAGGATGTAGATGAGAGGTCGGTGGCTAGATAGACGAGATCGAGGTACAGTGAGTACAGAGGGCTGGGTTGTAGTAGGAGAGCAGGGAGGTGAGGTAGGAGGGGCAAGATGATTGAATGCTTTAAAGCTGATAGGACAGAGTTTCTGTTGGATACGGAGGTAGATGGGCAACCACTGGAGGTTCTTGAGGAGTGGGAAAACATGGACTGAATTTTTTTATAGAAAAATGATCCGGGCAGCAGAATTAAATACGGACTGGAGTGGGGAGAGACAGGAGGCAGGGAAGTCAGCAAGGAGGCTGATACAGTAATCGAGGTGGGATAGGATAAACGCTTGGATTAACATGATAGCAGTTTGGATGGAGAGGAAAGGGCAGATTTTAACAATGTTGTGAAGGTTGAACTGACAGGATTTAGTGATAGATTGAATATGTGGGTTGAATGAGAGAGAGCAGTCAAGGATAACGCCTAGGTTACAGACTTGTGAGACAGGAAGGATGGTGGTGCCATCTACAGTGATAGGAAAGCCAGCGGAAGGACAGGGTTTTGGTGGGAAGATAAGGAGTTCAGATTTAGGCATGTTAAGTTTGAGGTGACAGCAGAACATCCAAATAGAGATGTCTTTAAGGCAGTAGGAAATGTGAGACTGCAGAGGAGAGAGATCAGGGCTAGAGATGTAGATTTGGGAATCATCCGCCTAGAGGTGATCGTTGAAGCCAAGGCTTCATGGGAGCAAATGAGTTCTCCAAGGGAGTGGATGATAGATGGAGAACAGAAGGGGACCCAGAACCGAACCTTGAGGGACACACATAGTTGAGGGGTGGGAGGCAGTGAAGGAGCCCAAGAAAGAGAAAGCAACTGAGAATGAATGGCCAAAGAGACAGGAGGAGAAACAGGAAAGGGCAGTGACAGGTCAAGGAGGCTGGACACTGCCTTCAGGAGAAGGGGGTGGTCAACAGTGTCAAAGGCAGCTGACAGGTCAAGGAGCATTAGGATGCAGCAGAGGCCCCTGGGTCTGGCAAGAAGGAGATCATCTGTGACCTTTGAGAGGATGGTTTCTGTGAAGTGAAGGGGAGAGAAACCAGCTTAGAGGGGGTCAAGGTGAGAATTGGAGGAGAGGAACTTGAGAGAGTAGGTGTAGACACCTCACTCAAGGAGTTTGGAGAAGAATGGAAGGAGACATAAATTACTTCTGGGCTGGGGACAGAGAAGGCAATCATGAACAGTGCTTCACACCCAAATGTCTATGTATAAATATGCTCCAAACAAGAGAACAGATGGTCACTGAGTTGGCTGACCCACGGGACAACCTCAAATAACCATCCACTTCCCCATAGAGAGTTAGCTACTCTCTTGTTTCTGAGCAACTCAGACAAAACAAACTACAGTTAAATGGAGTAAACGTCAAAGATATAGAGATTTGTTTTTTTCCATCTACTACAACTGTATAGTGTGGTTTCTTACAGAAATTAGTGCCCGCTCTAAAACATGGCTCCAAGTGGTTTATTCATGTTCAAATGAAACATGCAAAGGAACAGGGCAGACACGGGAGAGAAACAAATGCTAATTTTTACTTATCTGTCAAAAACATTTGAATCTGCAGCTATAATGTCCAATTTAGATGGTAAATGGTACAGGAGTCAAATCTTACCACTTTACAATGTGTGCCACTAAAAAGGAGATACTTTTGAAAGCCTCTACTATACATACTCATATATGCTTACTACTTTCAAATATAAGGAAACATATCATTTACATACACTAGAAAAAAACACCTCAAGTTTTAAAAATAATTTTGTAGTTAGCCAACTGCCTGCTTCTAGCTACTTAGGAATGGCCAAGCAGTGTGGTCTAGTGGAAAGAGCATGGGCCTGGGAATCAGAGAACCTGAATTCTAATCCTGGCTCTGCCAATTGCTTGCCATATGACTCTGGGCAAGTCACTTAATAATAATAATGTTGGTATTTGTTAAGCGCTTACTATGTGCAGAGCACTGTTCTAAGCACTGGGGTAGATACAGGGTTATCAGGTTGTCCCACATGAGGCTCACAGTTAATCCCCATTTTGCAGATGAGGGAACTGAGGCACAGAGAAGTGAAGTGACTTGCCCACAGTCACACAGCTGACAAGTGGCAGAGCTGGAATTCAAACTCATGACCTCTGACTCCCAAGCCCGTGCTCTTTCCACTGAGCCACGCTGCTTCTATCTACACTTAACTTTTCTATGCCTCAGTTTCTGCACCTGAAAAAAGGGTGTTGAATCCTCCTCCCTCTGACTTAAACTGTGAGCCCCAGGTGGGACAGGGACTGTGTCCCACCTGAATTATAACTACTCCAGTGCACAGAAAAGTGCTTGACACATAGGTAAACCCTTAAAATAACAACAATAAAAATAACAGCAATGATGTGGAACAGTGCTAAAAAAAATGAGCCATGGGCTGGAACATTTTTACATCCATCTATAATATTAATATTGAAACCAAGGAATCAGTTGGGAAATTCAGCATCTGGGAATTTTACTATATACTTAACAATATGTCAGGATTATCAATCAATCGTTTATTGAATGCCTACTGTGTGCAGAGCACTGTACAACATGAATGCGAGAGTACAATATGATAACAGTTGGAAGATTATGGTAGTCATTTTGCATTCACGTGGTGCCCTTCCTTCAGGAAATTACTATTACAACAACATTTAGTGCCATTTTAAACAAGAAAAATACAGGACTATCAAAACTCTATGTTTCTCTAATGTGATTGAATGCTATAATAATCCCACCTGGAGTACTTTCTGACTTCCCTGCTAAATGTCTCCACTCTAATATCAAATTATTGCCTGCATATGAAAGAGAGAAGCAGAGACAAAGTTTCTTTTTTGTGTTATTACTGGATTCCAAGGACAGAACCATGTCCAATTTCAAACGGCCCAAAGGTTTCAACATTCCATCAGCAAAAGGGACCTTGCAGCTTTAATTTTTACAGGGTGTTCTGTTTCGGGCTAGACCCAGAAACCAAAAAAAAAGCCTCAGCTAGGACAACATGCACTAACGCTCCTTAAGGCACAGGTAGCGAGCTACGCAGAAGTGGTCAGGGAACGAAAGGAGGACTGTTTTTCTTTCAGAGTGAATTGTGTTGAGTGGGCCGTCCCGGAAATGTCTCGGACACCATGCTGGGCACTGTACAAACCTCATGGGGATAGAAAGTAGTAGGTCAGAACCGTACCCACTATTAGGACTGCCCTCATTCTTTTGGTGATGGTGAAGCTTCCAAGACTAAGGATGGACTAGGAATCAACTTTGTGCCCGCTGGGTTGTTTGAGCAGTGGTATCCACGACTCCACTCAGGCACCTCACCTCCGTTGTTTAGCTTGTGGGATAACATCTCCACTTTCTCCTGCAGCTTGTCATAGACGGTCACGATCTGGGACACAGCCCGACGGGAGGATTCCACCCGCTCTTGCAGCTGGGATTCCATTTCTTCACTGGTGCTGCTGGCCAGAGTAGCAAGGAAGGAGAAAGCTGGCTCCAGCCCTTCCCCTGTAGGCCCCCCAAAATAAAAAAATAAATAAGAGGGCAAAATCTCAATGGGGAGATTAAAATCTTAGAGCCCATCAACTCCACTGCCGATGTGGATTCTCAACTTGTCAGTCGGTCAGTCAATCATATTTACTGAGAGGTTACTCTGTGGAGAGCGCTGTACTAAGCATTTGGGAGAGTACAATTTAAGGGACACATTCCCTGTTCGCAGTGAGCTTACAGTCTAGAGGGAAAGTCAGACATTAATATAAATAAATAAATTTGAGACATGTACCTAAGTGTTGTAGGGCTGGGAGGGTGGATGAATAAAAGGAGCAAGTCAGTGAGACGCAGAAGGAAGTGGAAGAAAAGGAAGAGAGCTTAGTCAGGGAAGGCCTCTTGAAGGATATATGCCTGAGGAGGGAGGGCATTCCAGGCCAGTGTATCCTGCCCTGATTACTGTAATCGGCCTCCTTGATGACCTCCCCACCTCCTGTCTCTCCCCACTCCAGTCCATACTTCACTCTGCTGCCCAGATCATTTTCCCACAAAAATGTTCAGACCGTTTCCCCAATCCTCAAGAAACTCCAGGGGTCACCCATTCACCTCCGCATCCAACAGAAACTCCGCACCATGTGCTTCAAAGCACTGCATCACCTTGCCCCCTCCTACCTCTTCGCTACCCTCCTACTACAACCCAGCCCACTCACTTGGCTCCTCTAATCCTAACCTTCTCGCTGTACCTCGATCTCATCTATCTCACCGCCGACCTCTCGCCCACACCCTGCCTCTGGCCTGGAACGCCCGCCCTCCTCATATCCGACAATGACTCTGCCCCACTTCAAAGCCTTACTGAAGGCACACCTCCTCCAAGAGGCCTTCCCTCCCTTCTTCCCGCCTTTCCTCTTCTCCCATTCTCTTCTGCATCTCCCTGACTTGCTCCCTTTATTCACCCTCTCCGCTTCCAGACCCACAGCACTTATGTACATATCTGTAATTTACTTATATTAATGTCTGTCTCTCCTCTGGATTGTAAGCTTGTTTTGTACAGGGAATGTGTCTGCTTACTGTTGTATTGTACTTTCCCAAATGCTTAGCACAGTGCTCTGCATGCAGTTAGCACTCAATAAATGCGATTGACTGATACGGGTGAGGGGTGGGTGGTGAGATACCCCTCCCACCAGATTCACCAGGTGCCCCCTATGCCATTGCAGGGCACCCACAAACACTGACCTCGATCTCTCTCATCCTTCCGTTCCTGATTGCTGTCCGAATCCGGTTCTGGTTCTGGCACCACTAGAGCTTTTCGTTCCGCGAGCAGGTCCCCCAGGCCCTGGTCCAGATCATAACGTTTGAGAATAATACGTATGTTTTCGTCAAACTGAGGGACAAAAGGGGCGATACGTGAGAAAAGGCGGAGGCCATCGCTTAGGGAACAAGTAACAAGGAAACGCCCCGAAGTGAGAGAATGAGCACAAAAAAAACCCACCACACCTGACTCCAGTAGCGGTTAACAATCAGCAACGATGCATCGTCAGTGGCCTGCCGCCGCTCTAGTTTCTCGATGTGCTCACGCAGCTCGTCTTCAATGGCCTGACGCTGATCCAGCATCTCCGCCAGCTTGCGATTTTTGGTCTGCAGTGTCCTAATGTCCAACTCCTCCTGCACCGAGGATGTCAGTCTTGTTAAGCGGCATCGCAAAATGTCCGAGAAGCCAAACGCAACTATGGCGGGTTCTTTTACGTACTCATAAATTACCTTCTGTTCGCTGAAGAAACTATAGCTAGGAGCTACTGCTGTAATTTCAAACACGGACCTTTTAAAAAATACAGTAATCTAAAAATTAAAATAATGAAAATAGTGGAGGAAAGAGGAGTGGAATCACAAGGAGAGACTAAAGAGGAAAAGAAAGCTGGGGAAAGCAAGGAATGTCTATGGAACCCAGCTGCTTGCACTGCTGCTGGTTCTATTAATAATTGTGGTATTTGTTAAGTGCTTACTATGTGTCAAGCATTGTTCTAAGCTCTGGGGAAGACATGAGATAATCAGGATAGGCACGGTTCCTGTACCCCACAGGGCTCACAATCTAAGTAGGAGAGAGAACTGGTTACTGAATCCACATTTTACAGATGAGGTAACTGAGGTCCAGAGAGTCAAGTGACTTGTCCAAGGTCACAGAGCAGGCACGTGGCAGAGCCAGGACAAGAACCCAGAGCCTCTGAGTCCCAGGCCCATGCTCTGTCCACTAATGTTGGTATTTGTTAAGCGCTTACTATGTGCCGAGCACTGTTCTAAGCGCTGGGGTAGACACAGGGGAATCAGGTTGTCCCACGTGGGGCTCACAGTCTTCATCCCCATTTTACAGATGAGGTAACTGAGGCACCGAGAAGTGAAGTGACTTGCCCAAAGTCACACACCTGACAAATGGCCGAGCCGGGATTTGAACCCATGACCTCTGACTCCAAAGCCCGTGCTCTTTCCACTGAGCCACGCTGCTTCTCTAGATCACATGCTGCTCCACTGTGGCTGAGTTAAGTTTCTTGAGAGCTGAGATCGCATCCACCAACTCTACTGACCTCTCCCAAGCGCTTAGTACAGTGCTCTGAACCCCGTAAGCACTCAACACACACACCACTGATTGACTGATTACAATGAACATCACTTCAACTTCTCTACATTCCATCCTCTTTCAGGTTTACAATAGCCAATCCAACTTGCCACCAGGCTAAGATCACAGAGAATCCCACCTCCTCCCTCCCCACAGTCATCTCAATCACCTCCTCCTCCTCCTCTCCTTCTTCCTTCTGACAATGTCACTCCTGCTGCCACTGCTGGCCCCTCCAACCCACAGCTGGTGGCCATGATGATGACGACGGTACTTGTTAAGCACTTACCCCATGCCAGGCACTGTACTAAGTGCTAGAGTGGATACAAGCTAATCAGGTTGGACACAGTCCCTGTCCCACATGAGGCTCACACTCTTAATCCCCATTTTACAAATGAGGTAATTGAAGCCCAGAAAAGTGAAGTGACTTGCCCAAGGTCACACAGCAGGCAAGTGGCAGAGCTGGAATTAGAACCCAGGTCCTTCTGAGTCCCAGGCCCGGGCTCTCTCCACTGGACCACGCTGCTTCATCAGCGTCAGCGGGCCCTGTAAGAGTGCTATGCATGCGGCACTCATCACCGTCATCGACAGTATTGTGCTAAGCACTTGGGAGGATACAACCAAAGCGAGATACACCATCACTTTCCGTCCCCTAGCAGCTTACAATCTAATGGAGTAGACAAAGTGACAAAAATTCTTGACAAATAACAGGTGCAGGAATTTAACCAGAATTGAACTGGAACTTAGAGTCAGGAAGCGCTTACTATGCACCAAACACTGTGCTAAGCAATGAGGTGATAATAATATTAATAGTAGTATTAATAACCATGGTGTTTGCTAAGGGCTTACTATGTGTTAGGCACTGTTTTAAGCGCTCAGGTTGGACACAGTTCCCGTCCTGCATGGGGCTCACAGACTTAATCCCGATTTTACAGATAAGGTAACAGGCACAGAACTAGAATGACCTGCCCAAGGTCACACAGACAAGTGGCAGAGCTGGGGTTAGAACCCAGGTCCTTCTGACTCCCAGGCCGGTGCTCTCTAGGCCACGCTGCTTCTGAAATAGAGCAAATGTATCAGAATGAAATTGATAAAGGAATTAAATACCTAAACATACACATACGTCCGTAAATACGGAGAATAAGAATAACTAAGCGCTAAGTGTTGGGCTGATGCAACTGGGGTGCCATGAGTAAATTAGAGAAGGCTTTCTGGAGGAGGTGGGATTTTCCGAGGGCTTTGAAGATGGGAGAACTGAGGACAGGTGATTTTTCTGGAGGGAGAGAGTTCCAGGCTGTGACCAAAGGGTCGAAAGCAGAACCAAAAGATGTAGTTTGAGGGAGAGCTTGGGAGGAACAAAGAGCACGAGCTAGGGAGTAGCTGGTGAAGAGAGCAAATGGTAAGGTGGAGAAAGCTGATGAAGAGCCTTGAAACCGGTAGTAAGGAGTGGCCTAGGGGAAAATGTCTGCTGTGTGACCTTGGCAAGTCACTTCACTTCTCTCGGCCTCAGTTACCTCATTTGTAAAACAGGGATTAAGAGTGTGAGCCCCATGTGGGACAGGGACTGTGTCCAACCTGATTAGTTTGTACCTACCCCAGCACTTAGTACAGTGCACATAATAATGTTGGTATTTGTTAAGCACTTACTATGTGCAGAGCACTGTTCTAAGCCCTGAGGTAGATACAGGGTAATCAGGTTGTCCCACGTGAGGCTCACAGTTAATCCCCATTTTACAGATGAGAGAACTGAGGCCCAGAGAAGTGAAGTGACTTGCCCACAGTCACAGAGCTAACAAGTGGCAGAGCCGGGATTCAAACTCATGACCTCTGATTCCCAAGCCCGTGCTCTTTCCACTGAGCCATTATCAGCTGGGTGACTCTGGGCAAGTCACTTAACTTCTCTGTGCCTCAGGTACCTCATCTGCAAAATGGGGATTACGACTGTGAGCCTCACGTGAGACAACCTGATTACCCTGTATCTACCCCAGCACTTAGAACAGTGCTCTGCACATAGTAAGTGCTGGACAAATACCAATATTACTATTATTATTAGCCCTTAAATACCATATTTTTTTTTAAAAAAAGAGGCTTGGGAGCCTGGGAGTCAGAAGAGGACCTGTATTCTCACCCCGGCTTACCTACTGTGTGACCTTGGGCAAGTTAATTTAACTACTCTGTGCCTCAGTTTCCTCATCTGTAAAATGGGGATTAAATAACTTTTCCCTCCCCCTTAGACTATGAGCCCCATGTGAGACAGGGGCTGTGTTCTATCTGATTATCCCCGTGTCTACCCCAGTGCTCAGCGCATAAAGGCTGAACATATTCCACAATTATTATTATCACGCAAAAGTAGATGGGCCATCACTGGAAGTGGTTGAAGATTAGAGACCCGTGTCCAGAGCCTCTTCGGGAAGATGATTCGTGCCGCAATGGATAGTAGAGATTCAAGAAGGTGGGGAGAGGCTGGAGGCAGGGAGTCCAGTGGGAAGGCTGATATGATCATCTAACTGCACTACGACCTAAATTTAAGCCAGGGTGGTAGCTGTTTGGAGGGAGAGGAAGGGGTGTCCTGGGAAATGCTGGGGAAATAGCTAGCAGGATTTAGTAGTTGATAGAATGCAAGAGTGGAAAGACAGCGAGGAATAATGACAATAATCATGGTACCTGTTAAGCGCTTACTATCTGCCAAGCACTGTTCTAAATGCTGGGGATGACAAGTTTAATGAGGTTGGACACAGTCCCTGTTCCATATGGGGCTCACACTCTTATCCCCATTTTACAGATGAGGTAACTGAGGCACAGAGAAGCGAAGCGACTTGCCCAAGGTCACACAGCAAACACGTGGCAGAGCCAGAATTAGAACCCAGGTCCTTCTGACTCCCAGGCCCGTGCTCTATCCAATAAACCATGCTGGACTAGCACCAAGTTTTCAGCCTTCTGGGCCAGGAAAGAGGGAGGCATTATTGACAGAGATGGGGAAATATAAAGGAGTAGGCTTAGAGTGAAAGAGGACTGGGTCTGTTTTAGACCTGCTGAGTTTACGGTGCCAGTGGGAGATCCAGAGGGAGATATCCTGGAGGGAGGAGGAAATGTGGGAATTGTAGATTAGGTGCAAGGTGGGACTGGAGAGGTAAGTTCAGGAATCATCCTCCCCCTCTGCCACCTGGCCCAATCCGCCTCAGCCTCCTGATTCCGTGGAGGAGCCACTGGCCGGCAGGGAGGAGGGGGGATGCTGGAGGCAAGCAGAGCTACCATCAACTCCACTAGCTCATCACCTCAGGATAGTGGGCCAGCTAAGGAAAGGATTCCCTGATACCTCAGGGAGGCAGGCGATCAAGGTATCTCGGGGGGCTCCTCCGGCCTCAGGGGTGGGCCCACAGCTCTCCAGACCCAGAATGGAACTACCTTTTCTGGTGATGGCCCAGAATCGCCCACACAGCAAGATCCAGCTGGTGGCAGGTGCCCCATCCCTCTCCTCATACGTCCCCCACGTCTAGCTCCTTGCCACTTTTCTGCCTGCCCCCACCCCACACGCTTTCTCCTTCAGGGTTCGGCTGGTCTGGGTCCGAAGGGGTCTCGCAAGCCAACGCTCGGCATCGCTCAAAGGGTGTTTCACCCCTCTGCTTGTCTGCTTGCCTCAGATGAACCCCGAGAAACTGGGAGACTCTCAACAGCTCCAACAGAGGCTCTGTCCATATGAAATTGCCGGTCACTCCTCTGGAGTGCATGTCCGCCTAAAATCTGCAAATGCATTTTAGGTCCTTTGGAAGTAGGGGTAATGCATGTTATATAATGCATGTTATATACAGTATTGTACTCTCCCAGGATACAGCCACTATGTGTCCTTTGAAAGTGTGGTGTATCACAGGTTACCTTCGCCCATATTAGCCCCACAGCACACAACTGTAATTTCTTCATTTAGATTAATGTCTGTTTCCCCCTCTAGACCATAAGCTCGTTGTGGGCAGGGAGCGTGTCTACCAACTCTGTTGCCCTGGATTCATCCCAAGTGCTTAGGACAGAGCTCTCCACATGGTAAGTACTAAATAAATACCACTGTCTGATTGATAGATTTACATGCAATCTGCTAGGTTCCATTCCAGAACCAGCTCCGACATGATGACCAAACCCAATGGGTAAATTACCCTGCAACTCCCTTCCCGCTGCCCCATTTCTAGGTTCCAAGGGGCTTTTCGGCCCTACCAAACCCCCGAACTCAGTCCCCTCCTTGCCATCATTCCGCCCACCGGGTGCCAGGGTTAACTCTGTCGATAACAGCAGCTCCACCCCAGCCCCCAACCCCAGATGGGAAAGGGGAAGGGGAGCTTGACCGCTGGCAGCGGCAGCAGCTGGTGTCCCCTGACATCTTGCCCCACTCTGTCCCCATCTCCACGCCCACAGTTGGGGGCGGGGGGGGGGCCGCTAGGAGTGGAAATTGGTCTAGTGGGGAGGGGGAAGACGACACCGAGCAGATGGCGATCAATAGGAGAGGAGCCGGATCTAGGACTGGTTCTTAACTCAAGGCTGAGGAAAAGCGTACTCAATCCGGCTGCGTTTGTGGGTGCTTTTTCAGTGGTGGTCAAGGGAGCAGTGTTGCCTTTGGCAGGGGGAGGGAGGATTTTTTGAGGGGGGGCGGGGGTGGTAAGAAACACATCAGGATAGCCCACGAGGCTTAAAACAGATTGCGGCAGCAGTGCCGAGCGCAGGAGCAGCACATGAGACAAATGTGAATTGGCTTTACTGCAGCCACAATGATGGGGAGGAAGCTTATTACTCTTGGGGTAGGACAGCAATTAGCAGATGGCACATCTCCAGATATTATGTACTATGGGGTGTGTGGAACCCAGGGTACGCCTCTATTTTTTAAGTGTGCTACCTTTTTAACGTGGGTGATTTCAGGTCAATATGAATGCTGTTACGCTACGAATGCACCTGTGCAACTCTATTACTCATCTATAATTGAATGAATGTGTGTTTCTGGGTAATTTTGGGGTACGAACAGAATTGCCAAGCTTGGCTCGGGAGCCAATCCCTCACTTATTACATTGCTCCTGCGGGGGTCCCACTTTCGACGTCTGTACTCAACAATTTTCAGGAACCAATTATCCTTAGAGCCAAGGACTCCCTGGGTTCTATAATTCACACACAGTAGCCAGAAAAGAGTCATTTTCTTGAAGAACTAGGTCAGGCCCCAGGTCCTAAAATACCTAGCCTACGGTTTCTTCCGCTCTCTCTCCTCCCAATCCAAAACGAGCAGAAGCTCTTGTTCCCACAACAGTCCCTGAAGTGATTTTCTAGGGGGAAAAAAGGGGTGGAGGCCGAAGTGTTGGTCTTCAAATACAGAAAGGATTATCACACAGGGGTCAGAGACTAAGTTCTCTAGCTCCACTGAAAGCAAAACAAGAGGTAGTAGGTTTGAATTGCAGTAGAAGGGATTTGGAGGTACAGAGAACTTTCCTTGGACTTGGTGATGATGACCTCGCCACATCCTGTCTCCTCCCCCCCCAGCTCAAAAGAAGGTCTTCCCGCCTGGTTTTAAAATCCACACCCTCCGCCTGTGTCCTGGACCTCATGCCCTTTGCTCTCACAAAAATCTTACTCCCAACCTCCTCCCAGCCTATCCTGTCATCTTCAACCTCTCTCTTTCTCTGCCAGCTCCTTCCCTTGTCCCTTCAATGCTCAAGTCTCTCCTGTACTTAAAACAAAAAACCCTTCTCTGGTTCCCATTGCACCATCTCCCTGCTCCTATTCCTATCTTGAATAGCCACGTGCACATGCTGCCTTCACTTCCTCTCCAGTGGACTCTCTTTTTGACCAGCTGCAGTGAGGTTTTTCACCCCTTCACTTTCCAAGGTGCTGCAGTAGCTATGACTATTGGATTCTGAACAAACAGCCCTGCCCGAGCCCTGTGGAGCCTGAAATGCTGCTCCTCTAGCCACAATGCCCTACTGCTCTGACTGTATTTATCAATCGTATCTAGTGAGCACTTACTGTGTGCAGATCATTGTACTATGCACTTGGGAGAGTACAGTGTAACCAATTTGGTATTACTGTACTTGTCTTTTATATTAGTTGTGTTTTTGTTTCATCTTTCCTTACACGTCCATCACCGACACCCACCCGCTCCCCACAGTCCAACTTATTCTTAGACTGCAAACCTCCAATTCTCTCCTTGATCCCCTCCAATCTGGTTTCTGCCCCCTTGGATCCACAGAAACCACCATCTTAAGGGTCACAGATGATCTCCTCCTTGCCAGATCCAGCAGCCTCTGCTCCATCCTTATTCTCCTCATTCTTTCAGCTGTCTTTGATGTTTCTCCTGGAAACAGCCAACCTCGGCTTCACTGACACTGTCCTCTCTCCTGGTTCTCCTCTCTGGCCTGCTCATTCTCCGTCTCTTTCAGGGGCTCCTCCTTGCCTCCCACCCCCTAACATGGAGGTCCCTCTAGGTTCAGTTCTGGGTCCCCTTCTGTTCTCCATCTATCACCCACTCCCTTGGAGAACTCATTCACTCCCATGAAGCCTTGGCTTCAACGATCACCTCTAGGCGGATGATTCCCAAATCTACATCTTCAGTCCCAATCCCTCTCCTTCTCTGCAGTCTCGCATTTCCTCCTGCCTTCAAGACATCTCTACTTGGATATTCTGCTCTAAACTCAAACTTAATATGTCAAAAACAGAACCCCTCATCTTCCCACCCAAACCCTGTCCTCCCCCTCTTTCCCATCACTGTAGACAGCACCCCCATCCTTCCTGTCTCACAAGTCTGTAACCTTGGCGTTATCCTTGACTCCTCTCTTTCAACCCACCTATTCAATCTATCACTAAATCCTGTCGGTTCAACCTTCACAACATCGTTAAAATCCGCCCCTTCCTCTACATCCAAACTTCTACCACGTTAATCCAAGCATTTATCCTATCCCGCCTCGACTGCTGTGTCAGCCTCTTTACTAACCTCCCTGCCTCCTGTCTCTCTCCACTCCAGTCTATACTTCACTCTGCTGCCATTTTTCTACGAAAAGGTTCAGACCACGTTTCCCCGCTCCTCAAGAACCTCTAGTGGTTGCCCATCCACCTCTGCATCCAACACAAACTGCTTACTATCACCTTTAAAGCACTCAATCACCTTGCTCCGCCTACCTCACCTCCCTGCTCTACTACAACCCAGCAGTGTTCTTTACTCCTCTAATGCTAACCTACTCGTTCTACCTGCAATCTCGCCTATATAGCCACCGACCTCTCGTCCATGTCCTGCCGCTGGCCTGAAACGTCCTCCCTTTTCATATCCGACAGACGATTATTCTCCCCACCTTCAAAGCCTCATTGACAGCACATCTCCTCCAAAAGGACTTCCCTGACCAAGCCCTCATTTCTTCTTTACCCCCTTCTTTCTGCATCGCCACCTGGACCTGCTCCCTTGATTCACCACCTCTGTCCCCAGCCCCACAACATTTACGTACATATCCATAACTTATTTATATTAATGCCTGTCTCCCCCTCTAGACTGTAAGCTCGTTGTGGGCAGGGAGTGTGTCTGTTATATTACTGTGTTGTACTCTCCCAAGTGCTTAGTACAATGCTCAGCACACATTACTGACCGATCGGTATGTGCCAGGCACTGTACTAAGCACCCAGGGGTAGATTCAAGCTAATCAGGTTGGACACTGTGTCCCACATGGGGATCGCAGTCTAAGTCTAGAAAAGATGATTACTCCCCATTTTACAGATGAGGTAACTGAGGCTCAGTGAAGTTGCCCAAGGTCACGTGGCAGAGCCAGGAGGAGAACTCTGGTCTTCTGACTCCCAGGCCTGTGCTCTATCCACTAGGCCATGCTGCTTCCCCTCCTGGTCTGACCTAATATGGCATTTCTCTCCCAAGCACTTAGTAGAGTGCTCTGCACACAGTAAACGCTCGGTAAACAGGACTGATTTGACGCCCTGGTACCTGGGAGTCAGGAAACCCAGGTTCTAGGCCTGGCTTCTCCACTTGCCTGCTGGGTGACCCTGGGCAAGCCTCTTAACTGCTCTGTGCCTCCATTTTCCCAGCTGCAAAAGGACTTTGGTATCTGTTCTCTCCAGCTCCCTCTTAGAAAGGAAGCACGAGAAGACCTGGGAAAGGATGAAGACAAAGCGCGGTACTACATTAATATGGATAGTTAGGACAAATCGAGGGAGAAGTTTGAATGAATGTGTGCCCACGCCATACCTACCGTTGAGGAGACACCTCCCAGTTTAATAGTTTCCACTGTGGTCCCCGAGTCTTCCACTGCTGCCTTCTTTTCAAGTGGCACAGAGGTGCCCGGTTCCCCGGCTGCTCGTTTATTTCCAATCCCTGACATTGTGGTTCGGGACAAAACTGCGACCTTTATCAGCTCTTCCTAAAACACAGAACAGATTCACTTCGGATCAATCCAGGGCATTCACTGAGCGCTCGCTGAGGACAGGGCACAGTGCTAAGCGCTTGGTAGAGTCTAATACGACAGCGTGGGCAGACGTGCTGTCTGCTGCCTTAACAGGGATGAGGCCCAAGTAAAACTCTGGATACTCCTCTCCTTCTTCTTTCCTCTCTGGTCGGCAGCACCGAAATCAAAAATAGTTGTTTTGAGAGTTAATCCCCATCCAGGTTCCTGTTAATTTCTCTAAGGCCAGGAGCCCCCAACAAAATCCTGAAACAGGAGAGAAAGGGGAAGCAAAGCATCACCGACACAAAGATGATGCATTGGCGCTGGCAACAGAGGCATCTCTGTAATTACACCGCTCTCTATCTGAGGGCTTCCCTATCCACTCCGTCTTAATAATAATGTTGGTATTTGTTAAGTGCTTACTATGTGCAGAGCACTATTCGAAGCGCTGGGGTAGATACAGGGTAATCAGGTTGACCCGCGTGAGGCTCACAGTCCTCCATTTTCCAGATGAGGGAACTGAGGTACAGAGAAGTCAAGTGACTTGTCACAGTCACACAGCTGACAAGTGGCAGAGCCGGGATTCGAACCCATGACCTCTGACTCCCAAGACCGGGCTCTTGCCACAGAGCCACGCTACTTCTGTCTTGACTCAAGGGGTTCTTTTCTAACTGGATCGGGATGCACAGGAAGTTGGCGCATATCGTTTCTTTTAGCTCTAGGCGTGTTAAACTGCTACTGCTTCCATCTGAGAGACTGATGGCGGGGGGAAGCCAGAGAGAGGAAGGGGAGAGGGGAAGAGGGCGGGAGAGACGGGAGGAGGAAATCCATCACCAGCATTCACAGTGCGCTTACTATGTGCGGAGCACTGTACTGAGCGCCTGGGGGAGTACGGGATAACAGAGTTGGGAGACACCCTCCCTGCCCAGGGCACGCTTACGGTCGGGGTAGGGAGGGGAGAGAGAGAAAGGGGTGGGGAGAGAACGAGGAGAAGAGAGTTTACCTCCCGCCGCCGGCACCCCCAGACCCTCCCGCTACCACCCGGTCCGGCCGTGGCCCTCCTCTCACCCCAAATGCCCTGCCGAGGAGCGGGCGGGGGGCCGAGCGCGCTCGGTGGGCGGCGGAATAACGGGGGGCCCCTCATCGGCCAGCCCGGGGGTCAGATAAGGCCCCCGGGCCCGGCCTTCCTCTCCCTGAGGCCTACAGGGCTGGATCGGCCCCATTTGGCCGCATCTCGCCCGCGGGAGCAGCTCGGTGCTCACCTCGGCCCGCGCCGCCCTCCGGCCTCTTACCTCTGACCCGCGGGGAGGGGCGGGGACGGGACGGGAGAGGAGGGCAGGGGAGGTGAGGCGAAGGATCCCCACTTCCGGGGGCGGGCTAAAGCCACGCAAGGTAACGGCGGGCCAGCGGGCGAGCCGGCGGGCGGCCGAAAAGGCAGGACCAGGCGGAAGTGAGACTCGCCGGCAACTGCGGCGGGAGGGGAGCCCCGGAGTGGAGCCGGGGGGGAGCTCCGAAGCTAGGCTTCGCCCGCCGCCATCTCGCCTCCTCTCCCCGCGTGTACTCTCTCCAAGCGGCGCCCGTCACGGAAGGCCGAGGGAATTACCGATTCCATCTGAAGCTGCGCGGCCCGGCCTCCCGACAACTGCTCCAAAGTGCTTGTCCCCCGACTGGGCCGGACAGCTGCGGACCCGCCTCCTCGCCCCGATTGGTTCTTGCTAATGTAGTGCTCCTTGACCATTGGTTGATGGGACTGTCCGTCCGAGTATAGACAACTGGACCCGCCCCTCCCTCCGCCCCCGGCCAGTGCGGCCCGGTGATTTCTGGGAAATGTAGTCCTCGCTGAGGGTGGCGACAAGGGTGATCATACCGGCCGGTCTCTGTTTCCACGGAAACGAGGGCCCATCGGCTCCAGGGGACCTGGAGGGCAACAAGGGTGGTCAGACCTTCCCGAGGTACGGGACTCTGTGGAGATTATATTTGCTAAGGCATGCTCATTTCAGAGTATCTCGATTGCTGGCATGACATGGCGCAGAGGGGGAGCCAAAGATTCTCGGGCCCAAATTGGCCCGGAGTTTAAATTTGATGTACGAACACCGTATGTTACGGAGAGGCCGACTAACTCCCGTTGTCCTCGGAAGGCGGCACTACCGATGGTCGTTCACCTGCCGGTGGGGGACGGGGGACTGAAAAGAGAAGCGGCACGGAAGGAACACAGGCTTGGCAGGCAGAGGACCCGGATTCTCATCCCAACTCTGCCACTTAACTGCTGTGTGACCTTAGGCGAGTCACTACTCTTCTCTACGCCTCAGTTACCTCGTCTGTAAAACGGGGATTCAGACTGTGAGCCCTGTGTGGGACGGGGACTGTGTCCAACCCCATTAGCTGGTATCTGCCCCAGCACTTAGTACCAGTGCTTGGTGCATAGGAAGCAGCGTGGCCTAGTGGATAGAGCACGGGACTGAGAGTCAGAAGGACCTGGGGTCTAATCCTCGCTCCGGCCACTCGCCTGCTGTGTCACTTAACTTCTCTGGGTCTCAGTTAGCTCATCTGTAAAATGGGGATTAAGAATCTGCACTCTATGGGGAGAGCGACCGCATCCAACCCGATTAACCTGTACCCACCCCAGTGCTTAGTACAGTCCTGATACATAATAAATGCTTAACAAATACCACAGAAAAGATGCTTAACAAACACCACAATTATTTATTATTATCATTGAAAAAACCAGTGTGGGAATAACAGTCCCAGCCACACAACGTGCACGCAAATAGGATCTCTTCTGCTCATGTGTTTGTTGCTTGCTGTGCCTGGTGCTGTTTTCATGTTTCACTCCCTGCTTAAAATTAACCCCTCCTGTTTTGAATTGCAGTGTACCAAAGTGTTCTGTGTGTTGCATCTCTCTCCCAACTTTTAACTGTGGTGCTGAATTGAGGTTATGCTCTGCTGCTTCCTCTGGTCATTTCCCCTATGGCAGCCCACTGCTATGTTGCTATGTTACAACATAGCCTCTCTGGATGGAGCATATGAGGAAAACCAGATGATGGTAGGATAGCCAAACCGCTACTGTGCGGTGAGCTGAAATGGCGCTGACAGAAGCTTTAGGTGAGAACTTTTATGAGAAATAGGCACTGATGGAAATTTAGGTATAAGAGCCCAGGTCTCTTATCCCCATTTTTATAGATGAGGAAACTGAAGTACAGAGAGGTTCAGTGACTTGCCCAAGATCACACAGCCAGCAAGTGGGACAGTTGGGTCTAAAATTCATGTCTCCCAACTCCCAGACTTATCCTCTTTCCACTAGGCCATGCTGCCTTAGATGCATGTATTATAGCAGTAGTTTTCCTTAATGTGAGGTTCATGAGCATAATCCCCATTTTATTGGAGAACTAATTGTATCCCTACTTGATATATACTTAACATTGACAGTGGGAGGCATCACTGTTGGACATCTTGTCTACCTTTAGTTCTCCATTAAAAAAAAAATTACGGTATTTGTTAAGCACTTACTATATTCCAGGCACTGCTCTAAGCACTGGGGTAGATACAAGCCAATCAGGTTGGACACAGTCCATGTCCCACATGGGCCTCTCAGTCTTAAGCCCCATTTTACAGATGAGGTCATGAAGCAGTTAAGTGACTTGCCCAAGGTCACACAGCAGACAAATGGTGGAGTAGGGGTTAGAACCCAGGTCCTTTTGATTCCCAGGCCTGTGCTCTATCCACTAGGCCACATTGCTTCTCCATTCGAATTGTCCCTTGGCCAAGGTCTCCCAAAATGTAAAATAAATCCAGCATTTTAAAAGATTAGATTTGAGGACAGCTTTCAAATGATTTTTTAATATCCTCTTCATAGGTGCCTACTTTGGCTTAACTGGAGTACTTTACATTATCAAGGCGGGGAGGTGGGAGGAGGGTGGCAAGTGGAGAGAACAGAATGGTAGAAGCAGCAGATTGAGAAATCAGAACTGGCCTTTCCCAATAGAAACGTTAGCCAAAGTTGCTGAAAACTTGTCAATAGGACATGAGTCTTATTATTCCTATGCGAACACGTAACTAGCCCATAAGGAAAGAGAACTCAGTCTCTTCTCTGAGAAATGGCAGACGATAACGGTCAGGGTCATCACTAGACAAAAAACAACAACCAAACACCCTGGGCGAGCCGTAGATTGGTTGGAGGAGAAAGGTTTGAGAACAGAAACTTCTTTACTTCACTCTACCGTTCTCCTAATTGGCCTCAAGTGGCTCCGTGCTTCATCCGAGCTCAAAGCAAGTAAGAAGTCCCTAAGTGTCAAACACGACCCAGAGTGCCCCACATGGGCACCAGCCATCCAACGTCCTTTGTTTTTGCACATCAGTCATTCATCCTGGTTACCATCTCTTGAGTTTGCCTTGGTGATGAGCGTGATGATACTTAACAGTCTCCAGACTTCAATCTGGGAGCACTAGTGCCTGTACAATAAACCCTGATTTTTTTCCACAGTAGGGATTTTTGTGTTTCTGCTTTTCATTCCAACACAAAAGGCCACTCCTTACTGAATATGGGGATGATAAATTTGCATTCGCTGTATATAGCATCAGACACTAATGTATATGTATAAATTTGCATTCCGTTCACTTTACTCATTAAGGCACTAGAAAACGATCCACAGGACTTTAATGACAATCAGCATGCAGTCCCAAACGCTGACTAAAACAGGTTCTCAAAGAAAACATTGCTGTGGCTACTATCGTGGTCCCCAGAGGAAAACTAGGCCTTTTCTCTCCTCATCACAACGGGCTCAATATCCTTTCTTCCTTACAATCAGTCCTTCTTGGCTCCTCGCCCAGATTCTCTACCTGGCACCACTCCCACCTAATATTTCAACCACATTCGAGCAAGCTTAGCTGGAGAAAAAGCCAGGGAAGGAAGAGGCGGGTGGAAACAGAGGTAAAAGAAAAGACAGGGACACAGGCAAGAGACAGCTGAAAACAGAGAGAGATCTCTCTTTTCCTTATTGGCACTCCCACCTTTCAAACTTACTTCCCCCTTTTTCTCTCCACAGCCTCCCTCTCCTTCACCATCACTCAACGCTCCTCCTTTTCTTTCTAGGGTCCTCAGGGGTACTTGACAATCCAGACCCTGAGATGCACATAACACATACACGTCTCCACACGTCGGCACTTGAGGTTGTCATTTTTGCAGAAGTTTACCCATTTTGGCCCAAAGTGGCTGGAAACTAGAGCATTCTTCCAGGGGGCCCTGACTCCCACCCCTTCCCCACCCTCAGTTGCTCCAGAGCCATTGCATTTCCGCTCCCAAGTCTGTGTGAACTCAGGCACTATGTCTGAGCCACAGAACTTGGCAGCAGGAACCAGGGAGGCCGGGCGCTGAAAGTAAATATCCATCAAGCAGCCAGGTGGCGTGGCCTAGTGGGAAAAGCATGGGCCTGGCAGTCAGGGGACCTGGGTTCTAATCCCAGTTCTGCCACTTGCCTACCATGTGACCTTGGGTTCGTCGCTTAACGTCTCTGTGCCTCAATTCCATCATCTACAAAATGGGGATTCCATCGTACTCCCTCCTACTTAGACTGTGAGCCCCATACGGGACAGGGACTGTGTCTGGCCTGATTATCGTGTATCCACCCCGGTGCTTAGTACAGTGCTTGGCATGTAGTAATTTCTTAACGAGTATCATAATTATCATTGTTATTATCGCTATTAGAATAGCATCTGGTAGCATACTGGGACCAGACGGGACAGACCAGCTGAGACCAGGCTGTCAATCGCAAAACTGGACAAGTGACCACCCTTCACATGGCGTTATATGCACTCTGTCAGGCCCGCAACATAATCTAGTGACCTCTCCTGCTCCATTATGGGCAGAAGTCCATCTAAGGCCCCCCCAAACCTAGAATGTTTCTCTGGGAGCTTCCTGGCCTTTGCACTTCTCTCCCAAGTCCTTGGGGGCATGGGAGACATTTTTGAGCAGCAGAGGGGGGCTCACGCTTGAGATGAAGATACCGGACATAGGTACCCTGTCATACCAGACAGGGAGCAGACAGGTTAATTGAAAACTGGACTGCTTGGTATAAAACCAGATGAGTGGTAGGCTCTAGGAGAGGGTCAATCAAAGCAGCAAGACCTAATGGACTGAGCATGGGCCTGGGAGTCAGAAGGACCTGGGTTCTAATCCCGGATCCGCCACTTGTCTGCTGTGTGACCTTGGGCAAGTCACTTCTCTTTCCTGTCCCTCAGTTCCCTCATCTGTAAAACAGGGACTAAGACTGTGAGCCCAATGTGGCACAGGGATTGTGTCCAACCCAGTTAGCTTGTATCTACCCCAAGCTTAGAACAGTGCCTGGCACATAGTAAGCGCTTTAACAAATACCATTAAAAAAAAAATCGAAGCAATCGACTCTGTCATCAGACCCTAGGTGACTCTATTCTTCCCAACAAGCGGGACTCCAAAGTTTTGCTACAGTGCAGGGGAATGGAGGCTAGGCAATAGCAGCTGTGCTCCTGAGTCACCAACACCTTAGTCAATTGTCCTCTTCCCCTGCTGCCCCACAGAGCAACAGGTCCCTTGAATCCAGCACATAAGGAGGGGAGGGTGGTTGGTTGATTGATTGATTGATAATGGGGTGCCATTATCCATTGTGTCCAACCCAATTTGCTTGTACCCACCCCAGTGCTCAGTACAGTGCCTGGGACATAGAAGCCTCTAACGAATACCATAATTATTAGAGAGTTCAGCTGTCCAGAGTAGTTCACCCTCAACACTACATGTCTTGCTGCTCTAGGCACATCAAAAAGCAACCATCCACTCTGTGGTCCCTGAATCCAGCCTCCTCCTCCCTGTGGCTTTCAGCTTTCCAGTGCCCTCCTCATTCATCCCCGTGCCCTCCCTCTTCAGCTCTGAGGCTACTGGAGTCCATCAGGGATTGTTTTTGCTGCCGCTCCAGCCGCTTACGGGGGTGGAGGAGGAGGGAGCTGAGAAACAGCATGGCCTAGTGGAAAGAGCACGGGCCTGGGAGTCAGAAAGACCTGGGTTCTGATCCCGGCTGTGCTACTTGTCTGCTCTGTGACCCTGTGCAAATCACTTCACTTCTCTGGGCCTCAGTTCCCTCATCTGTAAAATGGGAATTAAGACTGTGAGCCAAACGTGGAACATGAACTGTGTCCAACCCCATGAGCTTGTATCTACCCCAGTGTTTAGTACAGTGCCGGGCACTGTGCCTCAGTTCCCTCATCTGTAAAATGGGGATTAAGACTGTGAGCCCCACGTGGGACAACCTGATTCCCCTGTGTCTACCCCAGCGCTTAGAACGGTGCTCGGCACATAGTAAGCGCTTAACAAATACCAACATTATTATTACATAGTAAACACTTAGCAAATACCATTAATAAAAAAAGAAGAGAAAATGACCTTGTCCTTCCAAACCCCTTCCTCCTCTCGCCACTGCCACGACCACCACCACTTGCTCTCCCCACATTCTACCCGAGTCCAGCCCCAGAAGGAGGTGACCACCAATAGAGAAGTCTTGTTTGGTCTTATACTATCTAATCGTCTTCGACCCGTAGCAACTCCGTGGACGCATCTCTCCCAGAACAGCCCCCTTCACTCTGCAATCATTCTGGCAATGTGTCCATAGAGTTTTCTTGGTAAAAATATGGAAGTGGTTTACTGTCGCCCTCTTCCACGCACTAAATTTGAGTCTCCACCTTCGACTCTTGCCTATGCTGCTGCTGCCCAGCACAGTTGAGTTTTGACTTGTGGCAGCTTGCCTTCCACTCGCCAGCCCCGGGCCAAGCTAGGAATGGAATGGGTAGGCCTCTGCTTGACTCTCCCTCCCATAGCCGAGATTGGTAGAGTACTGGAAACTCTCCAGGTGCGATCCTGAGAGGGGAACAAGAGAAGTACCTGGGGTACTAATAATAATAATTATGGTATTCGTTAAGTCCTTGCTATGTGCCAGGCACTGCACTAAGCCCCGGAGGGGGGCCCAATGGTGATTCCAGGAGCAGCAGGACCCCTGAATCAATCAATCCATCAATGGCATTTATTGAGCGCTTACTTTGGGAGAGCATGGTACTAAGCACTTCGGAGAGTACAATACATCCGAATAAGCAGGCATATTTCCTGCCCATAACAAGCTTACAGTCCAGAGAAGGAACCCAGGATTTTTGGAGGTGTAGAAGAAATGCATCAGTTAAAGAATAGATGCAGAAATAGAATAATTGTGGTAGTTGTTAGGCACTGTACTAAGCACTGGGGTAGGTACAAGATAATCAGGTTCAACACGGTCCCTCGCCCACACAGGGCGGACGGTCTAAGAAGGTTGGGGGGAGAGCAGGTATTGAATCCCCATTTATATATGTGGAAACTGAGGCACAGAGAAGTTAAGTGACTTGCCCAAGGTCATACACAGTGGCAGAGCCAGGATGAAAATCCAGTTCTCCTGCTTCCCAGGCCCGTGTTTTTTCCACTAGGCCTCGAATAAGGTGGGGGAGATGCTGGGAAGCTCAGAGAAGCTCAAGCTGTGGGAACCAGGGAAGATTGGGCAAGGAGGAGGGAGTGAGGCTTCTTCCACGACAAACTGCGAAAAGCAGAGACTTAAATGGCAGTTACTTTGAGAAGAAGCAATTTCTGCCAGGTGAGTGCTTTACCTGGTTGAAGGGAAAGGTGAGAACTGGGGGCGGGGGGAAGGCGGAGATGATCACACTGTTGGTCTCCAAATATGGTGGTAGAGGGGAGTCACTGGACGAAGGAAATGGAGCCTGTTTCATAGCCCAAAAGATGGGCGAGATTAGGTAAGTGAGGAGGCTGGATATTTTGCAAGAGTTGTTACTCTTTTGCCTGGTGTAAAATACAGAGTTACAAGGAGAGTTATTTGGTTTTACAAAGTCTAAAAGCTTCTTCTGTTCCCCAGTGGAAGCTTCTGCAGAAACCAAATTTAAATTGCAAATCCTTACTAATAATCCTTGGCAGACCAGAGCAAAGGAATGAGCCCTGTAGGCAACAGTTACCAGACTGAAAAGTCGTGTCCAATCGGTAAATCTTCCCTAGTCAAGCCTTTTTTTTTTTTAACAGATGTTTATCTTGCCCTGTGCAGACTTGTCAAACATGTCCACCGGCTTTATGGTACACAATAAATATGGCCCAGCACAGTAGGCCCTCAATAAAAGTTTGTCATCTTCTTCATCATCATCAATCAATCAGTCAGTACAGAGCCTGTACTAAGCGCTTGGGAGAGTAAAATATGACACTATTGGTGGACACATTTTCTGCCCACAAGGAGTTTATAGTCTAGGAGGGGAGACAGACATTAAAATAAATGAGGGATACGTACATGAGAACAGGGTGGCTGAAGGTGGAGTGGATGAAGGGTACAAATCCAAGTGCAAGGGCAACATGGAAGGAAGAGGGAGTAGAGGAAATAAGGGCTTAGTTGGGGAAAGCTTCTTGGGCGAGATGGGATTTTAATAAAGCTTTGAAGGTGAGGAGAGTGATGGTCTGTGGCTACGTAGGAGGAAGGAGGGCATTCCAGGCCAAAAGCAGGACACGGGTGAGGGGTCTGAAGGCGAGATAGACAAAATTGAGGTAATAGACAAGACTTGATTCAGCATTCACTGGAGGGAAAAAAAAGGAATCTGATGAACTGTTTGACTCAAATTTAGCGGGTAACTTACAGATTCTTCCTGAAACACTCACACTTCTTAATGCTGTTCACAAGTAATTATCCCTCCCATATAGAGACTGGCTTTAGATTAGAAACTGAGTAGTTAACTTGTTAGCCTCTCATTTGGTCCTGATTGTAATTAGCAGTGCCCAGATGAATTTCCGGCAATAGACGGGACGGTTGGTGGTTTGAAACACTTTGCTTTTTCTTCCTATTAATCAATCAGTGGTATTTATTGAGTGCTTTTTGTGTGCAGAGCACTGTACTAAGCGCTTGGGGGAGTATGATGCAGTTGGTCAACACAATCTGTAAAATGGAGACTCTTCTCCCTATACTTAAAACCGTGAGCCCCATGTGGGACAGGGACCGTGTCCAATCCGATTATATTATTATTAGTATTATTGTTGCTGTTGTTGTCATTATTATTATACATTTCCTGGATACACACATACACGTATACACATACTGCTAGTTAACACTCTTAATTGATTCCACAGGCATATACGATAATACAGTTGGGTTACGGTGCAGGAAAATGTGGTAGTATCATGAATGGCCATATTGTAGGGTACGTTTTCCCATAGATGTGTATACGTTTTTCTAAATTAAGTTCATTTCCAGAATCTTTGGAAAATTAATACGAGATGCATTTATGTGCTATATAGTATATGATGAATATCACAAATTATTGATTAATCTTTTTTAATGTCATTCAAAGCAAACACAACATTAATTAAATGAAGAGTTACAATATGACTAAGGGTGTTTGCAGGAGATAGTAGAAGTAAAAGCTTGTTCTGCTAATTGAGGTAGTGGTTTTTCAACTTTAGTGAAGATTGTCTCCAATTCGGGTTTGGTTTTTTTTCATGGTATCTATTAAGTGCTTACCATGTGCAAGGCGCTGTACTAAGCACTGGGGTAGATACAAGCTAATCAGATTGGACAGAGTCCATGACCCACATGGGACTGACAGTCTTAATCCCCATTTTGCAGATGAGGGAACTGAGGCACAGGCTTGTCCAAGGTCACCCAGCAGACAAGTGGCGGAGCTGGGATTAGAACCCAGGTCCTTCTGACTCCCAGAGAAGCAGCTTGGTTTAGTGGATAGAGCTCAGGTCTGGGAGTCAGAAGGACCTGGATTTTAATTCCAGCTCTGCCATGTGTAAAGGGAGGGTGGGATTAAAAACAAATAGATTAATATGATGGAAGATAGAAATAAATGAGTTTAGAAAGCCCACTGCATTTTGTCCCCCAGTGCCTCTCTGCCCTCTATAGGATCCGCATTTAAGTTGTCCATGTTGGTACCTATGAAATCTCTACTGGGAATCTAGGTGAACCTCTACAGTCAGTGGTATTTATTGAGTGCCTGCTGTGTGCAGAACACTGTACTAAGCACTTGGGAGAGTATCAATCAATGGTATTTTTTGAGCACTGACTATGTGCAGAGCACTTTACTAAGGTGCTGGGAGAGGATAATATAATAGAATTAGCAGACACATTCCCTGCCCAAAATGAGAATATAATAGAATTTAGGAGATATGAACCCTGCCCTCCAGGAGTTTACAATCCACTTCCTTCCAGTTGGCTCCTAGATAATAATTATTATTATTATTATTATAATGGTGGTATGTGTTAAGCTCTTACTATGTGCCAAGCACTGTTTTAAGCACTGGGTTAGATACAGGGTAATCAGGTTGTCCCATGTGGGGCTCACAGTCTTAATCCCCATTTTACAGAGGAGCTAACTGAAGCACAGAGAAGTTAAGTGACTTGCCCAAGGTCACACAGCAGACAAGTGGTGGAGCCGGGATTAGAACCCACGTCCTCTGACTCCCAAGCCCATGCTCCTTCTCCTAGGCCACAGCTCGAAGTGCGGGGCATTACAGGTAGGTTCCTAGCTGTCTCCTCCTAATTCCATTGATCAATACTTGTTAGTCCAAGTATCCTTCATTGCTGCCCTATCATTGAAAAATAATTTATAACCGGGATTAGGAAACCTGGAAGGAGCAGCAAATTTGTAAATGAGAAATGGAGGGGATTATTTAAATCGTAAAGGTGTATCACCTTTTTCCCTTGGCACAAATTATTTTTTGAAAAAAAAGGAATGAAATGGGATAGATCTTCCCGCAGCCACCAAAAATGGAGGTTGGATCTTTAGAACCTTTTGGAACTGAAAAGTTGGTTCTATGTCTTATTTTGTCTTATATGGACATAATACAAAGAACACTGTAACACCTTAGAACATGTAATTCACCAGGCTATTGGGAAGATTCTTCATATATAATTAGGTGATACATAGGTTCTAAAAAACCTAAAAGACTGGATTTTTTTTTAAAACCACTTTATAATAGTTTTCCCTGGCCCTTTTGACTCTGACCAGTAACAGACTGGGATGGTTCATCTGATTCCAAAAAGTTTAAGAAACCTGAAAAAGGAGACTGTAGCCAACTCTAAATTTTCCATAATAATGGCGTCAGGACTAGTATCGATAATTGAAACCTACAGCAAATACAAAAAAGAAAGCCCTCATTGTCATTTCGTTGTGGGCAAGGAGTGTGTCTTTTATATTGTTATTTTGTACTCTCCCAAGCGCTTAGTACAGTGCCCTGCACACAGTAAGCACTCAATAAATACAATTGACTGATTGATTCATTTTTATTTCCCCCACCAAACCTTCTATCCCAATTGAAAACAAGAAGCAAAGTGATTTATAGTCTTTGAGTTTCATTTTTCTTCTCTTCCCTCAAATGGAAGAGCTAATCAGTAGTTAAAAGTTCAAAAGGCAGACCAGAGCAGCAGGAGAAGTAACCCTGGATAATCCACAAAGAGAATCACCAACACCTGAATAGTCAATACTTGGCTGTACCAGAACAATGGGTAGTATTTTCATTTATCATTAAGGTTCTTACCCATGGACTGATGTCTTTTATGCTCCACACAATTTCTTTAATGATTTCAGCCTGAGATAATTAGCATGGTTGAGTTTATCTCTGTAAAGTACTTTAAGTCCTTTGGATAAAAAACAAAAAAGAAATGCAATGTGTAGGAGTCACATATTTTTTGAAAATACTGTTCCACACAAGTGTTGTTAGGAAAAAAAAAATCCTTTAAACTCCTACCTCCATATGGCCTTTTGTTTCACCATTTTAAAATGTGAGGCAGGGACCTACAAATTGAGATAGATAATACTAATCTCAACAGGCTATGTGTGCTTAGCAAGGCAGATGCAGCATATGATATACCAGCCCTTTTAATCACAGGTGTGCTTACAAGATGAAATTTATCAGCTTTTAAAAGAGTGTTTCTGGTCATGAAAGGTGGATCAATATTGAGGCTGAAGCACTGCAAGAGGCAATAAACTGTAGTAGTTAGAACATTGGGTTGAAGTTGAGAGTTATGAGCCTTTCAGTCAGTCAGTCACTGGTAGTTATAGAACGTTTACTGTGTGCAGAGTACTGTACTAAGCACTTGGAAGAGTGCATTACAACAGTTGGTAGTCACCATCCCTGCCCACAACAAGCTACAGTCTAGAGGAGGAGACAGACATTAATAGAGATAAATGAATTATAGATATGTACATAAGTGGTGGGGGGGAGGGTGCTTAAGGTGGTGTAAATAAAGGGTACAAATCCAAGTGCAAGGGTTTTGCAGACGGGAGAGGGAGTAGGGGAAATGGGAGCTTAGTCAGGGAAGGCGTCTTGGAGGAGATGGGAATTTTAATAAGGCTTTGAAGATGGGGAAAGTGATCGTCTATGGGGTATGAAGGGGAAGGGAGTTCCAGGCCAGAGGCAGGACACGGGCGAGGGTTCGGCTACCAGATAAACGAGATTGAGGTGCAGCGAGTAGGTTGGTGATAGAGGAGTGAAGTGAACGTGCTGAGTTGTAGTAGGACATCAACATGATGAAATAGGAGGGGGCAAGGATATTGAGTGCTTTAAAAGAGTTTTTGTTTGATGCGGTGGTGGATGGGCAACCATTGGAGGTTCTTGAGGAGTGGGGAAACATGGACTGAATGGTTTTGTAGAAAAATGATCAGGGCAGAAGACTGAAGTATGGACTGAAGTGGGGGGAGACAGGAGACAGGGAGGTCAGCAGAGAATCTTTGCCCCTGTCCTCTCCCCGTCCCTTCAGGCTTGCATCTCCTCCTGCCTCCAGGATGTCTCCACCTGGATGTCGGCCCGCCACCTAAAACTCAACATGAGCGAGACTGAGCTCCTCATCTTCCCTCCCAAGCCCGGTCCTCTCCCAGACTTCCCTATCACCATGGATGGCACGACCATCCTTTCCGTCTCTCGGGCCCGCAATCTCGGTGTCATCTTTGACTCGTCTCTCTCGTTCACCCCACACATCCGATCTGTTACTGAGACCTGCTGGTTTCACCTTTACAATATCGCCAAGATCCGCCCTTTCCTCTCCACCCAAACGGCTACCTTACTGCTACGTGCTCTCGTTATATCCCGGCTAGACTACTGTGTCAGCCTTCTCTCTGATCTCCCTTCCTCCTCTCTCGCCCCCCTCCAATCTATTCTTCACTCTGCTGCCTGGCTCATCTTCCTGCAGAAACGATCTGGGCATGTCACTCCCCTTCTTAAACACCTCCAGTGGTTGCCTATCAACCTCCGCTCCAAACAAAAACTCCTCACTCTAGGCTTTGAGGCTCTCCATCACCTTGCCCCTTCCTACCTCTCCTCCCTTCTCTCTTTCTACCGCCCACCCCGCACGCTCCGCTCCTCTGCCACCCACCTCCTCACCGTCCCTCGGTCTTGCCTATCCCGCCGTCGACCCCCGGGCTACGTCCACCTGCGGTCCTGGAATGCCCTCCCTCCTCACCTCAGACAATCTAATTCTCTTTCCCTCTTCAAATCCCTACTTAAAACTCACCTCCTCCAAGAGGCCTTCCCAGACTGAGCTCCCCCCTTTTTCTCTCTGCTCCCTCTACCCCCCCTTCACCTCTCCACAGCCAAACCCTCTTCTCCCCCCTTCCCTCTCCTCCTCCCCCTCTCCCATCCCACCCCCTCAGCACTGTACTCTCCACTCGACCGTATATATCTTTACCACCCTATTTATTTAGTTTATTTTGTTTAATGAGATGTACATCACCCTGATTCTATTTAGTTGCCATTGTTTTTATGAGATGTTCTTCCCTTTGACTCTATTTATTGCCATTGTTCTTGTCTGTCTGTCTCCCCCGATTAGACTGTAAGCCCGTCAAACGGCAGGGACTGTCTCTATCTGTTGCCGACTTGTTCATTCCAAGTGCTTAGTACAGTGCTCTGCACATAGTAAGCGCTCAATAAATACTATTGAATGAATGAATGAATAGTCAAGGCAGAATAAGATAAGTGCTTGGATTAACATGGTAGCAGTTTGGACGGAGAGGAAAGGGTGGATTTTAGCAATGTTGTGAAGGTAGAACCAACAGCATTTGGTGACAGATTGAATACGTGGGTTGAATGAGAGAGAAGAGTCAAAGATAATGCCAAGAATATGGGCTTGTGAGACTGGGAGGATGGTGGTGCTATCTACAGTGATGGGAAAGTCAGGGGGAGGACAGGGTTTGGATGGGAAGATGAGGTGTTCTGTTTTGAACATACTAAATTTAAGGTGTCGGTGGGACATCCAAGTAGAGAGGTCCCAAAGGCAGGAGGAGCTATGAGACTGCAGAGAAGGAGAGGGCTCAGGCCTGGAGAGGTAGATTTGGGAATCATCTACATAGTGATGGTAGTTGAAGCCATGAAAACAAATGAGTTCTTCAAGGGAGGTGCAGGGAGATGGAGAATAGAAGGGGAGCTAGAACTGACTGATTTACTATGTGTCAAACATGGTACTAAGCGTTGGTGTAGATGCAAAATAATCGGGTCAGCCACAGTCCTTGTCCCACATAGGGCTCACAGTCTTAATCCCCATTTTGCAGGTGAGGAAACTGAGTCACAGAGAAGTTAAGGGGTTTGTCCAAGGTCACACAGCAGACAAGTGATGGATCTAGGTTTAGAACCCGATCTTCTGAGTCCCAGGCCCATGTTCTTTCCACTAGGCAACACTACTTCTTGGTGAGGGAAGAGATTGTACAGTGACTAGAGGTGATGAGATTGAACACGTGTCCAAATTGGCGAGTGGGTGAGGTGGGGTGGCGCAGGAGGTCAGTGGAGCTGAGGAGGGATATGAATTGGGCAGCGGAAGGGTCATCGGGAACATCCATATAGATACTGAAGTCCCCAAGGATCGATGCAGGGATGGAGAAAGAGAGAATGTGTGAAAGGGATCAAAATGGTTCAAAAAGTTGGAGGTGGGGGCTGGAGGAAGTTGGAGCAAGTGGAATTTCGAGGGCATTTTGAAGGTGGGGAGGGTGGATTTAGGGGAGAAAGGAGTTCCAGGGCCTGGGGACAACTTGAGCAAAGGGTTAGCAATGAGAAAGACAAGTAAGGAACACTATCAGAAAGAGCGAAGAATGTGAGCAGGGTGAGGACAGCCAACATGTAAAGTGGAAAGAGTTGCTAAGGTTGTGGGCTCAGGCCACAGGGAGGATGGACAACAGAGATGGGGAAGTTGGGTGGAGGGGAGGTTTTGGACGGAAGATATAAAGTTCTGTTGTGGATTTCATTCATTCATTCAATCGTATTTGGGGTGCCGGCAGGCCATCCACATGACTAGTTCCTGGAGGAAAGAGGAGATACTGGACTGTATAGCAGGGCAGAGGTCTGGCCACCTTTGAAGTTTGCTCTGGTGCTAACCTGTCCATAAAGAATCATTTTGGGCATCTTTTTCTTGTCCATTCATATCAGATGACTGCCCCATCGCAGATGATCTCTGATCTTCATTGTCTCAGTGCCTGTGAGCTCATCAGGTGGCAGAACCTGGGTTTAACCTCTCCAAGAAACCCTACCCCATCTCCCCTCATTCCATAATGAAATAATTTGGAGTTTTTGAAACTCATGCTGTTCTGAGAAGAAGAGGTTTGGGCCAGGAAGCTGGAGGAGAGAGAAAAGGAGAAGGAAGGAGAAGCAGGCCTCACACTGCTCTGGGAGGAAGGAGTTTGGAACTGAGCCTGGAGGGGTGAAGCAACCCAAACAATGCTTTCTAGGGAGGAGGAATGTGGTTCTGCAACCCGGTCCCCCTGGGGAAATAACCCTATCCTCCTCTGGAGCATTTTGAGAAATATTCATTTAAGAGGGACAGCCTTGCTGAGAGTGCGGCCATTGATACCAGAAGGACTGTCTTATTGGACATAGTAATATACACAAGGCAGTGGGAAATGCAGGTCTGTGCCACTGGCAACCCATTCTCACCTTCTCCCTCCTCCTGGGCACCATCTTGGGGGGTGGGGAGGAATCCTCTTCTCCCACTCCCTTCCGTGTCACCGTTGTGCTTGCATTACACCCTTTATTCACCCCTCCCCCTGCCCCACCGTAGTTATGTACAGAGCCGCAATTTATTTATTTATTTATATAAATGTCTGTCTCCCCCTCTAGCCTGTAAGTTCATGGTGGGCAGGGAACATGTCTACCAACTCCGTTATATTGTACAGTCTGCCCCTTGTCAGCTGTGTGACTGTGGGCAAGTCACTTCACTTCTCTGTGCCTCAGTTCCCTCATCTGTAAAATGGGGATGAAGACTGTGAGCCTCACGTGGGACAACCTCATTCCCCTGTATCCACCCCAGCGCTTAGAACAGTGCTTTGCACGTAGTGAGAGCTTAACAAATACCAATATTATTATTACAGTCCCGAGTGCTTAGTACAGTGTTCTGCACACACTAAACACTCAGTAAATGCGACTGATTGAGTGGGGTGATATGGGCAGGGAATGTGCCCACCAATTCGGTTGTATTTTACACTCCCAAGCTCTCAGTACAATGCTCCACACACAGTAGGCGCCCAATAAATACCACTGATCGACTGACGTGCCCATTGGTGGCCTACAACAAAGTGAAAGTGAGAAGCCACCAGATCTGAGGACGAGACTTTAAATTGAGTTGGCACCGTTCATGGGATTTCAAGATGCCTATTCGAGTGAGGTTTCAGAACTGTTCTCGAAGTTAAATAAGAGAGCAGTGGATGAGCCAGATTTATGGGAAGGCTGTGGCAGAAGCCTGGCTTGGTTAACCCTAAAAAGCAAAAGCAGTTGCTCTGCACGCAGCTCGTTTGGGGGGGGGGGATGCGTCTATTCTCTTGTTACACTGCACCCTCCCAAGCGCTTAATACAGTGCTCCGCTCAAAGTAAGCGCTCAATAAATACGACTGCTTAGTTTCAGGACCGTTTCCTAGGGGAGAAGAAGAAACGGTGGCCTGAAAAAGGTGACTCCGACAAAATTAAGGTGTCTCCCCCCCCCCCCCCCCCCCGCCGCCTTTTGCCTGCGCCCTGCGAAAATATGCAAGCACAATTGGTGGTAGCTATTTCCGTCAGCGAAAGGGTTACTCGGCCAGGTCGAGCTGGAGATTAAAAAAAGAAAAACCCAAACCCCAGCTCGGCAGTAGCCCTTATGTCCCTCGGGGCTTTTAGACGCGGGAGTTTTTATCAGTTTTATTCGTTTCTCTTATTCGGCCCGGTCGGAGCTCCGGGAGCCGGCTGCTGGGGTCACGTGAGCCGGCGGCTTCGCCCCGCTTTTAAGTCCCACCCTCCTCTATGCACTGAAGCCTGGAGAGCGAAGGTAAGAGTCCCGCCTGCCTAAACCGGAGCCGGACAGTCCTCAGGGCTCTTGAAATCCTCCTGCCTTTCGCAGTCGAGGAGCAATTGACGTAGAGGAGAAAGCCGCAGGGTTTACGGGCGTTGGGAATTTGGGAGTCGACGGCTTTGCTTCCTTTTAAAGGTGAGACTGGGGAAGGAGATGCCATTTATAGTCTGTGCTGTTTGCCAGAGGGCCTGGAGGGGTGCGTGGGGGCTAGAAAGTTAGTTGTGGCGAAGACCTCCCTTAGCCTTTTCACCCAAATAAAAACTCAGTAGAGATGGTGTAGAATTCTAACCAGCGGGGACCTGTGAATTCAAGGCGGGAGAGGGAGGCCCCTTTAATTGGCAAGTGGGTCCTACCGGTTGGAAGGAAAATGAGAGAGGTGCCGAAACAGAAGAAAACAGGGAGGGTGTGTAGGTGGGTTCTGTGGGAATTGGCTTTGGGAAATTTCAAAATGAGTTGTAGCCGGGGATGGGGCAGAGGAAATTGAAGGAGGCCGGGCGTAGATAAAGGAGAAAGCAGTTCTAGGAAAAGACCATGCTTGGCTTCATTTCGAATTGTTTGAAAGTTTCTTCTAGAGAATAAAGCCAGGAGCCCACTGGGCCCCGCGGGCCCTACCAAGGCCTGAATTAAGCAATGGGACCCCCGGGCAGGGCACTTCCTTCCGTGTTATATTACTGCAGGGCGGGATGGGGATTTAAGGGGTGGCGCTACTTTTGGGTGCAGTAATCACCCAAATCACTTGGCAAAGACCTCCTTCTACTGGGAGTTCCGCATGGAATTTTACCCCAGGCCCTAAAGAAGGATTGGAGCCCTAGCAACGCCCATGCCTCTCGCATGCCCTAGGGCCGACCCGGGGTTCTACAAGTAGGTTTCTCCACCCCATTTCGGTTGAGGAAAAGTGGATTGTTCCATCGGACTGCAACTTCTGCGAAATCATGTTGCTTTTGATCTCGGAAGTGACATGGGGTGGTGACGGGAGTATAGGTTTGGGAGTCGGGAGACCTAGGTTTAGTCCCAGCGCTGCCAGTGGCCTGCAGTTTGTCCCTGGGCAAGTCACAACTGCTTTGGGCCTGCTTCCTCATCTGGAAAAAGGGGCTAATACTCCGTGCTTCTCCATAACTCAGGGATCTTATGAGAATGAATGTGATAATTGAAGGGAAAACACTTCAAAAAGGAAAAGTGCTTATTAGCAATACAAGATTTTTCAGACCAGAGTCACTGCCAAGCAGGGTGAGAGATTTGTGTTTCAGGACTCTCTTTAGCTCTCTCTCTTTTCTCACATCATCATCGATGGTATTGGAGTGCTTACTAGGTGCAAAGCTCTGTACTTAGCGCTTGAGAGAGTACAGTACTGCAGCGGTGGCAGACATAGAGTGCTCTCTTACTGGCTCTCTCCCTTCTCCCCCCCCCCTCGCCAATGTACTAATACTTCATTTGGATATCTCTGAGGGTAAACTTCAGGTCACAGAAGATGTTTGATACATGTCACTATTCAGCAGCATTCATTCAATCGTATTTATTGAGCGCTTACAGTGTGCAGAGCACTGTACTAAGCGCTTGGAATGTACAATTCGGCAACAGATAGAGACAATCCCTGCCCAACAACGGGCTCACAGTCTAAAAGGGAGAGAAAACAAAACAAGTAGGCAGGCAGCAGAAGAGCACACACCTAAGCCTGGGAAAGGAGGTTTTATAATGAGTTGCCCTGCCCTTGCCAAGAGTTATTTATTAAAGAAATGCCTCTCCCTCCTCCCTCCAGTCTCCCAGGCAGGTTTGGACCCAGAAGTTGACAAATGTGGGATTTTTTGAGGGAAAAAAAAACAACTAACATCTCTCTTGGCTCAGATCTAGACTTACTGCTAGATTATGGCATTGTACTCCAGGCAGACTCCGACCCTCACATAGCCACCGTGATTTTTAAACAGCTATGAAGCAGATGGTGCTGAGGGGGAGGAGGAGGAGAAGGAGAAGGGGGGAAGGATAGAAACCTGATGATCACTTCAAGATTAGGGTAGGCCTTCTCCAGTGACAGAGGCTTATACCGTGAAAGGACAAGCTGCTGCCTCTGATCTAATATTCTCCCCTCCTGAGTGCAGAGGAGGATTCAAAGTGCATGAAATGAGTATTTACGCACGTGGAAATATTCACTAAAACCTCACTAATATAGATCCCCCTAATCCAGAGGCTGAAAGTCTGGCCACTTGTTTTTGTACTTTTGCCCTTTCTAATCTACACACTAGAGAGCAGGCATTGAGCTAAAGAGGAAAGTGCTGGAAATATGCTTTGCTGAAGTCAGTCAATCGATTGTATTTATTGAGCGCTTACTGGGTGCAGAGCACTGTATTAAGCGCTGGGGAGAGTACAGTATAACAAGAATAATAATTATGGTATTTGTTAAGTGCTTATTGTGTTCCAGGCACTGTATTAAGCACTAGGGTGGATACAAGCAAATCGGGTTGGACACAGCCCCTGTCCCACTTGTCCCACAGTCTCGATCCCCATTTTCCAGATGAGGTAACTGAGGCCCAGAGAAGTTAAGTGACTTGTCCAAGGTCACATAGCAGAGAAGTGGCAGACAATATAACAGGCACATTCCCTGCCCACAACGAGTTTCAGAGTCTAGAGGGGAGAAGATGTTTCAGGGGGCTGAGGCACTCGGGAAAGAAACACAGAACTTTCCAGCTGCCTTTTGCAGGTTTAAAGAAACAATCAGGGGAAGGGCAAAGAACGTGTCTAGCAACTTTTATATTGTACTCTCCCAGTCACTTAGTACAATGCTCTACACACAGTAAGCCCTCAATATGATGGATTAATTGAGAGGGAGACTCTATTATACTGCACTCTGTGATCTCACTAGGGATAGCATCTACCGAAAATAGACTATTTTCCTCTTCCCTGGACAGGATTTAGGACAAAAATAAAAATACTTTCCGCTTCCGTTAGCCCCTGTGCCTCCTCCAGTCTTTCTTGTTATAACTTTTAATATTCCAGGCACTTTGCCAGTCTGCACTCCATGTACCCTGATTGTTATCCAGTGCAATACAGCTAGGCCAGGCCTGACTCCACCACAACACACACAGACAGAGAGACTCATGCCGCTGTTGTGAAACTGAATTAAAATACTATTTTCAACTCCGCCTGGATTCCCCTTTCTCCCTTTAATTCAAAAGAATGAACTTTTTTCTGAATCTGTGTGTTTGATGTGTTCCTCGTCCCAAAAGGTGAGAGTACCTTCAGGGATTGTACAAATTCATTTGGGCAAAGCAAACCTAAATTAAAGCATGAGACACGCCCTGATATTGTCTGAAATAGTCAGTTTTACTCCCAGTCAGATGAATTGTTTCCCATGATATTATAAAGCCCCGTGGGGCAAGGGTGGTGTACAGTGTAATTCGGTGTCAGATATTCTGGTTGTTCAGTAAGCTTTCCCTTGGACTTAAACCCATTAAGATCATCACACAAACTGGTCTCCTAGCCACATTAAGCAAAATTCAACTGCCCCTTCGATTTTGCTGGCTGCTTGCCAGATGCTAAGTGCTAAACTCAGTATTTCTCCATATCCCTTTAATCTAGCTTTTCAAAAGCAGCCTTTTGCCCCGAAGGAGTTCAACACCTGGTAACAGTTGTCCTTAGGGAGGGGTAGCTATTATTCATCAACACTGTTCAGTAACTTCTAACCTCAGGCCTTTTGAGGGTTTTTTTCCCTTCCTAGGAGAAATGAATAGTAATACTGCCAGCCATAAAACTAATAATAATAATAATGTTGGTATTTGTTAAGCGCTTACTATGTGCAGAGCACTGTTTTAAGCGCTGGAACCGTAATTAACCATTAGTTAACCATTAATTAACCACAATTAATATTATGGTACTTGTTAAGAGCTTACTATGTGTCAAGCACCCTTCTCAGCATTGGGGTGGATACAAGACAATCGAGATGGATATAAGTCTCTGTCCCACCTGGGACTCACAGTCTACGAAGGAGGGAGGAGGAAGCCCCATTTCCCTTAGCAGAGTCAGTGAGTTTTATGAAGATTGTCCAGATTGCCCACCCAGCAGCCTGTGGGGAGGGTAGAAATCAGGGACTGTTCATTCATTCATTCAAAAGTATTTATTGAGCGCTTACTATGTGCAGAGCACTGTACTAAGTGCTTGGAATGTACAATTCGGCAACGGATAGAGACGATCCCTGCCCATTGACGGGCTTACAGTCTAATTGGGGAAGACAGACAAAAACAATAGCACTAAATAGAATCAAGGGGATGTACATCTCATTAACAAAATAAACAGGGTAATAAAAATATATACAAATGAGCAGACGAGCACAGTGCCCATGGGAGGGGAAGGGAGAGGGGGAGGAGCAGAGGGAAAGGGGAGGAGATAATGTTGGTATTTGTTAAGTGCTTACTATGCGCAGACCACTGTTCTAAGCACTGGGGTAGATACAGGGTAATCAGGTTTCCCACGTGAGGCTCACAGTTAATCCCCATTTTACAGATGAGGTAACTGAGGCACAGAGAAGTTAAGTGTCTTCCCCACAGTCACACAGCTGACAAGTGGTGGGGCCAGGATTCGAACCCCTAAAATGCCGGGGTTGGGTTCTTGGAAAACTGTGACTTTAGCCCTCACAGTGTCCAAGGTTTGTGCCCATGTGCACAAGCCATTTCTCCCAACATTGCAGCATCCTGCATCCAAACAGGCTCACATTTTCAGACAAATGTGTCCTGTAATTCTCTAACAATATTCTACTCCCTGTCCCTTCTGCGTTGCCCTTGCAGTTGGATCTGTACCCTTTAAGCGCCTGATATTCCCCACCCGCAGCCCTGCAGCACTTGGGTGTGTGTCCATAATTTATATTAACGTCCGTCTCCTCCTCTAGACTGTAAGATCCTTGTGGGCAGGGAACTTGTCTGCCAACTCTGTTGTACCATACTCCCCTAAGGGCTTAGTAATAATAATAATAATAATAATAATGTTGGTATTTGTTAAGCGCTTACTATGTGCCGAGCACTGTTCTAAGCACTGGGGTAGACATAGGGGAATCAGGTTGTCCCACGTGGGGCTCCCAGTCTTAATCCCCATTTTACAGATGAGGTAAGTGAGGCACAGAGAAGTGAAGTGACTTGCCCAAAATCACACAGCTGACAAGTGGTGGAGCTGGGATTAGAACACACAACCTCTGACTCCCAAGCCCATGCTCTTTCCACTAAGCCATGCTGCTTCTCCACTGTGCTCTGCTCACAGTGAATGCTCAATAAATACCATTGATTGATGAGCCAAAGCGCGTAGTGAAAATACGCGTTCTTGTAGAACTGGGTGTATAGGAGAATCCGAGAGACAAACACACTGGGAATGTGTGTTCCCAAAGACCAAAGACCCAAAAGCCAGGTTTTCCCAACAGCTAGTCTAGTCTGAAAATATTTTTCAGCCAATAAAGGGATTTCCCAATCTGAACCAAAACTTCCCACATATTTCCACTAAATGCCAGGGAGAAGCCTCATTGACTTGGAATACTGTACCCATTTTGTGGGCCACATTTTCCTGTTTTTGTTCAATTCTTGACCATGCCTTTTCTTTTACACCTAGCCTAGTTTTCTTCCCTCCTGTGTCCAGACTGACTTTGCTGCCACGAATCATCTTTGTTTTCACGGCAGGGTCCGTGTTTCGACAGCGCGATCCACCATAGTTCATTGAACAACTAAAGAGAAGCCTTTGCCAAAGAGGGATCTCTCGGCCCAGCATTCATTTGTTCATTCGTGCGTTCAGAGCCTATGCACCGAGTTCAGTCTGTATTTTTGAAGTACTTGTCAACTTTTGCTCCTCCCCTCTCTTCCCCTGCTCTGTTTCCCCCCTCCAGGATCGAACTTGGCTCGCCGGGCTACAGAGCCGACGGCAGGGAGATGCTTGAGCCTAGGCCATGAGCGTGACCGAGCAGCCTCTCCTTCAGCGGTCATGCGCCCCCGAGGGTGGCTCCGCTTGTCCTGGTCGAGCCTCCCCATCCAGCTCTTCCTCGTCAGCATAGTTACGTTTGGTTTGCTGGCCCCACTGGCCTGCCACCGACTCCTCTATTCCTACTTCTATCTGCGCCAGTGGCACCTAGATCGTATGAGCCAGGAGTTCCTGCAGCAGAACCTGGAGGAAGGCCAGGCCGCCCTCCGCTACTTTGAAGAGCTGCGGGCCACCAACGGGTCTGCGTTCTGGACCGGACCGCCTGTGCCCCGGCCCTGGCTCGTTATCACGATCATCACTGTGGACAGGCAGCCTGGCTTCCACTACGTCCTACAGGTGGCGTCTAGGTTCCATCGCCTCCTCCGGCGCTGCGGCCCCCGTTGCAGGGGCTACCGGCTCATGCTGTGCAATGTGGAGCGCGACCCTGACCGCCACCGGGATGCCAAGCTCCTGGCCAATTTCTTCCCCTCGGCCAGCCGCTTTGAGGAAGCTGGGGAGGGCTCCCCGGACGCCCCTCCAGTGAACCAGTTCGAGAAGGAGAAGCAGGATTACGCCTACTGCCTGGAGAAATCCCTGCAGAACTACGACCCGGAACACGTCCTCCTGGTGGAAGACGACGCCATCCCTGACGAACAGATCTTCCCCGTCCTGCATCACCTTCTGGGAGTGCGCTTCTCCGAGTCGCAGCTTGGCGATACCCTCTACCTGAAGCTCTACCACCCCGAGAGGCTTCAGCACTACATCAACCCCGAGCCCATGAGGATTCTAGAGTGGTTCGGGGTGGGGATGTTTCTGGGGCCTCTGCTGAGTTGGGTATACGTCCGGCTCACCGGCCGCCCGGGGCTGAGCTGGCCCATCGTCCTCTTCTTCGCCGTGTTCAGCATGGGGCTGGTGGAGCTCGTGGGCCGGCACTACCTGCTGGAGTTGCGCCGGCTGGCCCCCGCCCTCTACAACGTGATGCCCGTCACTGAGTGCTGCACCCCTGCCATGCTTTTCTCGGCTCCTTCGGCCCACCGGGTCCTGAGCTACCTGGCCGAGCTGCGCTGCCGTGGAGGCTTTGCCAAGGACACGGCGCTCTACTCGTTGCTGCGGGTGAAGGGCGAGAGAGCCTTTGTGGTGGAGCCCAATCTAGTGAAGCATGTTGGGATGTACTCAAGCCTCCGGTCAAACTTTCACCCGACGTTACTCTGACCGGGCTGAGACATCTTTCGAGTTAGGAGGAGGTGCTATTCTTTGGCACTTTATTTAAGCTGAAGCACAATCGTTCACAGCCATTTGTCTTGTGGGACTCTGCGGTAGAGAACTTTCCCTGGGCCCGCTCCATGGAGCAGTGAAGTGATTCAAAGGCATCCCTAGAGGGCGGTCCATTTTTTTTTTTTTTTTTTTTTTTTTTTGGCCAAACAGCTGAGCTGCCTCACCTGAATCCCGTCTAGTGAAACCTGCTGATTACACTGGTGCTTGCAGAGACCACACGCTCTCTCTCCTCTGTAACAGGATGTTCCACCACCAGAAGCAATTTATTCTCTGCTGTGTAACAGTCCACTACAACTAAGAAGCGGAATGGCCTAGTGGAAAGAGCACGGGCCTTGGAGTCAGAAGGACCTGGGTAAAAACCCCTGCTCCGCCACTTGTCTGCTCTGTGGCCTTGGGCAAGTTGCTACACTTCTCTGTGCCACAGTTACCTCATCTGTAAAATGGGGATTGAGTCTATGAGCCCCGTGTGGGACATGGACTGTGTCCAACCTGATTAGCTTGTATCTACACTAGTGCTTAGTACAATGCCTGGCACGTAGTAAGCACTTAACAGGTACCATTAAAAAAAACCGAGTCCCCGTCAAAGTGATATAATATTAATAATAATTGTGGTATTTAAGTGCTTACTATGGGCCAAATACTGCACTAGGCGCTGAGGTAAATACGAGATCATCAGGTTGGACCCAGTCCTTGTCCCTAATAGTGCAGTGGTCTAAATTAAGAGGGAGAATGGGAATCGAACCCCCATTTTGCAGATGAGGAACCTGAGGCACAGAGCAGTTAAGCGACGTGCCCGAGGTCACACAGCAGGCAAAGTAGCAGAACAGGGCTGCCTGCAGGGCTCTGAAGGAAGAGTTTTGTGAAAGACCTGATCCTCCAAACATTAAGTCCGTTGGATTCGCCTCTTGGGGTTTTGAAGTAATATGAAAGGAAAAATAAATTAAAATGAATAGGTCCAAAGAACCAGTGGTATGTTGGGTGATTCCATGGGTATCTTGACACAGTGGCTGTTCCTGCAATGGACAGAAACCATACCCTCTTCCAAAAATAATCCCAAACCCACACGTCTCTAAAGAACGAGTCTCTCTCATGGTAAAGGGAACTGGAATTGTCCATATGCATTGCTGAACAAGAGTCAGGAAAAAGTGACAGAACTGTTTCCATGTGCTTTAGTTACTCAATTGCAGTTTCATCCCAAACTATCCTGGATGTAGTTTTAAACACTCCTTGATCAACTCTAGCTAAATCAAGCCCGGAACAATCCTAGTCCATCATCTGCTCCTAGCTGCCTCTGCTGGTACTTTCCTCCTTGTGCCCTCTCCCTCTTCTCTTCCTACAGACTCCTCCCTACGATTTTTCCATCTTTTAATTCGACAGTTTCCGATTCCCTGTTTCTCGTGATTTCCTTTCTTCTGACTTTCACCTTCGGGTGTTGTTTTCATCTTCACAACTGCATCTCTGACCACTCTACTCCCCTCAAAGCCTCATGGGGCTCGTGACTGTATATTAATTGGTCTCCAATTTGTTTTTTTAAATTATATTTTCCTATTCCTTTTACAACGGTCTGCCCTAAGAGCCATGCCTAGCCCAGGCTGACTCATTCCTTTTTTTTGTTTTTAATGGTATTTGTCAAGTGCATACTATGTGCCAGGCACTGTACTGAAGCACAAGGAAGCAGCATGGGCTAATGGATAGAGCATGGGGCTGGGAGTCAGAAGGACTTGGGTTCTAATCCCGGCTCTGCCGCTTGTCTGCTGTGTAACCTTGGGCGGGTCACTTAATTTCTCTATGCTTCAGTTACCTCATCTGTAAAATGGGGATTAAGAGCCCCATGTGGGACAGGGATGGTGTCCAACCTGATTAACCTGTATCTACCCTGGTGCTTAGAACAATGCTTGACACATAGTAAGTACCTAACAAATACCGTCATCTTCTTTTTTTTTTCTTCACAAGCTAACCGGAATGGACACAGTCCGTGTCCCACATAGGGCTCACAGTCTTAATCCCCATTTTACAGATGAGGTAACTGAAACACAGAGAAGTAAAGTAACTTGCCCGAGGTCACACAGCAGACAAGTAGTAGAGCTGGGATAGCACCCAGATCCTCTGGCTCCCAGGCCCGTGCTCTTTCCATTAGGCCTCGTCGCTTCCCATGCTACTTCACTTCCCATCTTCCATCCTGCCCATTTATACCTGCTGTCTCTGCTCTTGGACTAGAGACCTGCTCCGGTACTAAGTACAGTACTCGTGCCCACCCCCTACCTCCCTGGCACACCCCAAATCTGCTCCCCCAACTTGACCTGAAACTTTTCCGCAGGCAGTCATGTGTCAGGCTGGGTAAACTGCAGACCTCTCTTGCCTGGCAGGGCAGGCAGCATGTCTCCATAAGTAGTCCTCGTCTCTTCCTTCCCCTGGAACCTAGGCAGCTGCCCTCTCCACCCGGCTATCCTCCCTTCGGGCCAGAGTGGTAGGAAGCAGGATGGGGCCAGAGGGTGGAAGGGAGGGCGAAAGGGTGAAAAAAGCCAAAGCAGCAGGGTGGCCTCAGGTGGACAATTTTCCAAACTCTGATTTCCTTTTCAAGTCATTCATGAGCTGGCATTGGTGCCAAGTACCAGAGGCAAGTGCAGGTCTGTTTGCAAAATGTTGGTTTGTCATAAGTCACTTTTTTTTTTAAATGGTATTTGTTAAGCACTTATGTGTCAATCACTGTTCTAAGCACTAGGGTAGCTACAAGTTCATCAGATCAGACACGGTCCCTGGCCCACTTGGGGCTCACAGTCTAAGAGGGAGGAGAGGCATTGAATCTCCATTTTACAGATGAGGAAACTGAGGCCCAGAGAAATGAAGTGACAGCAGGCGAGCAGCATAGCCGGGATTGGAACCCAGGTACTCTGCCTCCCAGATCCATGCTCTTTCCGCTAGGCCATGCTGTTGTCCAGAAGAGGTCACTAGAGGAGAGCCGAAATCCCTTCCCTGCATTTGGATTCCTTGGTAAAATTCCTGGGAATGTTTGGTTTTTTGAACAGTATCCTCTTACTAAAGCCTAGCATCACTAAGTGAATCAAGGACTTAGGTGGAGAACAGGTCAACACCGACTGACTGCATAATCTTGGGAAGATCACGTCCTCTCGAAATTCCTCAGTTTTACCATTTGTTAAATAGGCATACAGTTAGAAGTAATCCATCATTTTTGGAGTACCTACTGGGTGCAGGGCTCTGTGATTGGGAGAAGACAGTAGAGATAGAAGACGTGATCCCTGCTCAAAAGGAGCTTACCATCTTACAAGTAACTTCCTGATTCGCAGGGATGAATAGCATCGATTCATTTTGAGTTTCTCAGAAAGAAGGCCATGTATGCTGAGAACAGCTTGAACCATTATCATTTTATGCCCTTTTGGATGACATTTGGAAAGATCTATCAAAGCAGCGTGGACTAATGGATAGAGCACGGGCCTGCACGGGTACGAGTCAGAAGGTCCTGGGATCTAAGCCCAGCTCTGCCACTTGTCTGCTGTGTGACCTTGGGCAAGCCACTTCACTTTTGTGCCTCAATTACCTCATCTGTAAAATGGAGACTAAGACTGGGAGCCCCATGCGGGACAGGGACTTCGTCCAACCTGAGAAGCTTGTATCTACTTCAGCGCATACCACAGTGCGTAAGCGCTTAACAGATACCATAAAAAGAATCACAAGCCACTCTTGAAACTTTGATTTTTATACCCTTTATCTCAGTTCCCCTCCCGACTGAAGAGTGGGTTAAAACGCTGAATCTTGACTAGAGGTGGCCAAACCGAGGCGGGCAGACTCCTCACCTGCTGAGCGGCTCGCACGGAAAAAAGTTAGGTATCCTATGCTTCATTATTTAGTATTTTGCTGCTGCACCGGCAGACTACAAGTCGGCTCCTGCTCCGACTCTTTTCGGTGGTGGCAGTGCCCCCTCCCACATGGGCTTGGGCTGGGAAGGTATGAGGGACCTGGCCCTTGCTGCCTCTTCTTTCCACCACTCCCCCGCCCCCCACTATTGGGAAGTCCTGCTTGCCGCTACTCACTGCATCTTCCCTGCCCTCACCTCACCCAGAATGTCTGCTCACCATTCTGGTGTAAAATATATATATTTTTTTTATCTGCAGCTCTCAGCCATCTTATGGTTTTTGTTTGTGGCATTTCCGTTCCGGAGGCTTGCGTTCCTGGTCTAGACCATTTTTCTTCCCATCCTCGAAGGGTTTTCCTTGTCACCTATAGAGGTCTAGGCCGTTCCCATGACAAGAATAATTTCTAGACTGGATGCCTGATAAGGATAATGGTATTTGTTAAGTGTCTACTCTGTGCCACGCACTGTAGTGAGCACCAGGGTTGATACAATATAAGCATCTGGGACACAGTCCCTGTCCCACATGGGGCTCCCCGACTAAGAAAGCTAGCTAGCCTTTTTTTTTTTTTTTGCCCTTGTCCTGAGAGCAGAAGTCAGATGGTGAATCACCCTGTTCTTCACCACTGGTTGAAAAGCACAGTAGGCCCCTACCGTCTCCTCAGCTGGCAGACCCCCTTGAAAGAGAGGGCCATTGTTAATAGAACCAATGGAGAGCTAAAATAATATTTACAAGGTCATAGCAAATGTTGAACCTTTAACCATAAAACTTTCCTTTCCATTAAAAAGACATGACAGTTATCTAAAGCCAACAAAGCGATTAGCAACATCCTCCTACAGTTGGACAAACACTCCAAAACTTAAGCCTGGGTGTTCTGTTAGCTACCACTCTGCCGAAGTCTGGTCTCATAAAAGTAATGGAATAATTCATCCACCCCACCTCCCTGCCCCCCCTCCCCCCCCCCCGAGCCCCCAAGACTTGACAATCACTCCAGGGTTACATTTCACCAAAAATTAGACTTTCATGTTGCAGAAGAAGTTTGGGGTAGGGAAGTGAGAGAAGGAAGTTGATTTTCGGCCTAAAGAATCTAGCTAGGGTTGGAAAAAAAAATCCTTTCTTTTTCTTAGAAATGTCTGCTTTCAGATCTTTGAATATGTAATTTAATAAAGTGCCTGCTTCCCCTAGTCCCAACCAATAGATCTCAAAGATGGGAAGCTTTGCTTCATAGTTTTGCCACTACTACTGCTGGATGTCTGGTTTGACATGCTGACTGTCTTTTCACGTGCTTTTTTAAAATGCTTGCAAAGAAAAAGCTGAAGCAAAGCAGGGGAAACAAGTGAATGGATAGATATTACTGCCCAGAGAATAAACTTGATGAAACAGAAAGTCATTTGTGGTTTTCTCATTCTTTTCCCTGTGATCAATTGATCAGTGGTATCTATTGAGCGCTTATTCTGTGTGGAGCACTGTACTAAGCATTAATTTGATTTCCCCTTCACACACCTTGAAAATTGAAATACATGTTTTTATAAGAATGGAGGGGTCTGTTCATGGCTTGCTTAGATAATTAAGGCATGCCTCTTCTGGAGTGCAGGCATCCATTTAAACATTTATGGATATTTCCACTGAAAGTGCCAGTTGAGCCACTAGCCTATGGGTTAAGACCAAAAAAAAAAATGCTTGAATAGATACGATAAATAAAGATTAGGGAAGACATTTATAGCTGTCCTTCATATTAGAAGACAGAAAAAGCATCTGGCCCATTCAGGGATTGAATCCATTTCCTTAGTGTTATTAACACCAAGCTGTAATAGATTGTACTGTACAGTTACAACCTGCTCAAAGAAATCCAACCTCTAGTGCTAATCTTCTCACTGTGCTTCAATCTTGCCTGACTCGAAGCAGACCCCTTTCCCACATCCAGGCCTTCCTAGACTAAGCCCCACTTTTCCTCATCTCCCACTCCCGTCTACATTGCCCTGACTTCCTCCCTTTGCTCTTCCTCCCTCCAAGCCCCACAGCACTTAGATGCATAGCTGTAATTGTATTTATTCATATCCATGTCTGTTTCCCCCTCTCTAGACTGTAAGCTTGTTGTGGGCAGGGAATGTGACTGTTTACTGTTGTACTCACCCAAGCGCTGAGTACAGTGCTCTGCATGCAGGAAACGCTCAATAAATACAATTGAATGAATGAATCCCCGCTCCACCACTCGTCTGCTGTGTGACCTTGGGGAAGTCACTTAACTTCTCTGGGCCTCAATTACCTCATATGCAAAATGAGGATTAAGACTGTGAACCCCATGAGGGACATGGACTGTATCCCACCTGACAATCTGGTATCTACCCCAGCGCCTGGCATATAGAAGCGCTTAACAAATATCATTTAAAAAAAAGACAGAGCAAGAGAGCGAGGTGAGGTGTATTTAAATTGCATTGGCTAGATTGGTTGTTTGTGAACCAATCAGGGACATTAAACCGACACCTCCCCATTGTCCCTGGAGAAGAAGGGAAGGGCAAAAAAGGGACAAAAAACCCCCCAGAAAACCTCTCACCAAGAGCCTTATAAAAAGCTTGGAAATTCTACCATACGTCCCGTTTGGCGACTGCCACCTCATCAAGACCCTCTAACACCCAAGAGGATTCTCTTCTTAAACAGTAAGTACAATTTTGGAATAGCCTTGGTTTGCAAAGGAAAAAAATAATTAGGGACAATACAAAAAATACACGCAGCTGGTTTCTTGTTATTGTTGTTGGTTTCAGAAATAACTTTCTAAACCAATTTGCTTAACTTCACTGCAAGATCGGTGTTGTTGAAATGACTTTTACCTTAACTGGAGAGGATGAGAACACATTCACAATAACCTTTTTTTTCTCTCTGCTAAGTTTGACTCTTTCAAACTTCATGCTTGATGATGTTTTTTAAAAAAATATTAGCCAACGCGACCAAAGTGATGAAGTTTCCCAACCTCACACAGACCCAGAACTGGAAAAGACCAACCTGAAAGCAGTATATTGCTGTTTGCGCTTGTTCCTTGCTTCCACTGTTTTTTTTAGCTTCTGAACTTTTCCCTTAAGCCATCTGGCCAATCCAGTTTTCTCTAAACCCTTCCTGCTGCCACATTTAACCGTTTATTTGCCCATATTAAAAGCTGTCATCCTTTTTCTTTCTGTATTCTTCACATACCTGCAGTCCCCAGCGCTAGAACGCCTTGTCTCAGTAATGAACTCTTGTTCTTTTCGATCACAGTGGATGAATATCCTGATCCTCAATAAATGCAATGAGCACGTTCATCGTTGGCTGTGGATTCTTCTCCCCTGAACTTGTTTTAGAACTTCTAGATCCCACTACCTAACCTATAAATACAACTCAAGCAGAGGGTTCTCTCGGGCACTCAGAGTGGGGCGATGAAACCCTCAGGATGCCTCACAGATGTATCCCCCTCCAGAAGTCAGGATCATGTCTTGGTGAAAGATGGGAAAGTTGCAGCAGCTTCCATGCTTTCAGGGCTGGGCCCTGAGGCAGGAGAATAGCTGAATGCCCTTCCAAAGGAATGGAACAGCATTGCTCTTTCTTCAAGGAGCTGCTTGCAGAGTAGCAAGTGGAAGAGAAAACATTATCACACTTTCTATTTTGCAAGTGGTCTTCTGTATTCTGGGCCCCCAAAGTTTCCCCTCATTAGGATCCATGTGGACACAATGTGCATCCTTAAAGATCTGCTTTTGATAGCCTGTCCCCTTCCATTCTTCCTCTCCCTCTCCACTTCCCCACCCCACTCACTTTTTTTTCTCCAGGAGCTCAAAGTACTTTGTGAATACCATTCCACACATCTTCACCTCATCTCTGTAAGATGAGTGACAAGTAGTGAGCAGAAGTGCTTATGCCAATGTTATTCAGAGAGTGGTTGGGGGAAAAGGACCCCAGATCTGACTACCAAGTCCAGGGTGCTGGGACCTGGATACACCGCCGCTCCAGAGTGTATTCATTATTTTCCATAACATTCATTATATAATAAAACATCTGCAAGAATAAACATGAAAATAAGGCTGGGGTTTTTTGGTTTACATGAATTATTACTGAAGTTAACTATGTCCTGGCCTTTAATGTATCTCCTTAATCATCTTAATAAAATGAGTACAGGCAGTCCTCCAATTTAAGGCAAAATTGGTTCCTGAAAACTACGTTTTTAAGTTAAAGTGTTTTAAGTAGAAACCAATTTTCCCATAGGAAAGATATTATGAATGAGGGATTGGGTCCTGAACCAAGGTCGGATGCCCTCATTTTTACCAGAATTACCCAGAGTGTGATTGTATTTTTATTGAGTCAGAGAGGTTCCACCATAGGGTAGCCGATTTTTACTTCATCAGAAGTAAAATGGACACCTCTACCCTCCTTGGTGACCTCTGCCTGGCTATCAGGTCACCCCTTCCACCTCCCCCCTTCCCCCAACCACCTTTAAACTACCTCCCCGCTCCCCCCGCCACCAGTCACCAGTCCCTTGTGAGAAGCGGAGTGGCCTAGTGTATAGAGCATGGACCTGGGAGTCAGAAGGACTGGGTTCTAATCCCAGCTTCACCACCTGTCTGCTGTGTGACCTTAGGCAAGTCACTGAACTTCTCTGTGCCTCAGTTCCATCATCTGTAAAATGGGGGTTAAGACTGTGAGCCCTAGTGGGACAAAGACTATGTCCAACCTGATTATCTTGTATCTACCCTAGCGCTTAGAACAATGCCTGGCACATAATAAGCACTTAACAAGTACCATAATTATTATTATTATTATTATTGTATCTTTTAGATTGTTTCTCTGTTTCCTTGTGGCTTCCACACAGTTAATCCACATCTTTACCCTTGACTACCAGTGCCCTTGGAAATAGGGTCATAGCGGAGGCTAGATTTGTAAATTTGTAGATTTGATTCAGAGAGAAGCAGCGTGGCTCAGTGGAAAGAGGACGGGCTTGGGAGTCAGAGTTCTGGGTTTGAATCCCGGCTCTGCCACTTGTCAGCTGTGTGACTGTGGGCAAGTCACTTAACTTCTCTGTGCCTCAGTTACCTCATCTGTAAAAAGGGGATTAAGACTGTGAGCCTCACATGGGATAACCCGATTACCCTGCATCTACCCCAGCGCTTAGAACAGTGCTCTGAACATAGTAAGCGCTTAACAAATACCAACATTATTATTATTATTATTAAAGTCAAAACCAACGTGTAGTGATGCTGAAACAATGTGTAAATTTAGAGATGTAAATGCCAGTTGTCTTAACTCAAAATCCCTTAAAATAACTATTGGCTGTTAACAGTGGCGTTAAGAGAGGAGCAAGAGAATGCAGTGGGCTTGTGATGGCTGCATTTACAATTTTTTTTAATGGAATTTGTTAAGCACTTACTATATGCCAGGCACTGTACTAAGCGCTGGAGTAGAAACAAGTTTATCGGGTTGGACATAGTCTCTGTCGCACATGGGGCTCACAGTCTTAATCCTCATTTTACAGATGAGGTAATTGAGGCACAGAATCATTAAGTGACTTGCCCGAGGTCACACAGCTGACAAGTGGAAGAGCAGGGATCAGAACCCAGGTCCGTGCCCTATTCTCTTGTCAACATTGCTCCTCATGACCTAAAATGTAAGGTATTTGAGTTGACAGTGACCCAGAAATATTTTTCCCTTTTCCTCAGCTAGTTTTCTAATCCCCAGGGTAGACCTTTGTTCAGTGACCTTGTCGTATGATTAACAGAAAATGCTATTTGTGCTTTTGGTGCAAATATTTTGTCCCCATTCCAGTAGGCAAAATAGACTCTGCCCTCTTCTTTCTGATGCTGTCTGGCTCTGAGCCAGCAAGGCTGAGTGAGGGAAATAACTTAATTTGAAATAGTATCACTAAACGTGTGCTTGCACTTGGATCTGTTCCTTCTGGACTCTTGGTGTTCACTCCACTCTCAGCCCCACAGCACTTACATACATATCCGTAATTGTTATATGAATATAAATATTTATATTTACAGACTGTAGGCTCAAATTCGTTGTGGGCAGGGAACACCTACCAACTCTGCTATATTGTACTCTCCCAAGCTGTTAGTACAGTGCTCTGCACACAGTAAGAGTTTAATGAATACCGTTGATTAATAAAAGTCAAAAGGCTCTCTGTAGAAAACAAATAAATCCATTGCCTATTTAGAGTTTTCTTAGCTTAATAATAATTGTGGTGTTTGTTAAGCTCTTACAATGTGCCAAGCATTGTACTAAGTGCTGGGGTAGATAGAAGATATTCAGGTCCCACATGGGGCTCACAGTCTAAGTAGGAGGGAGAGCCTTGGTTTCTTTTTGCCCTTTCCATTCTATAGCTTAAGATTATATCAGGAGGTATTTACATAACCATGGGATTCTTGTGGCCCCAAATCTTGCTCTGAATTCCAAGCCTTAATGGGGTGTAAATTCAAGTTCCTGGGCTAGATTAGCCCTGCATGCCAGTGTTTAATGAGATCTGATCAGGTGAAAGTGCTGCATGACTCTGGTCTTACTGCAGCACTCTCCACAGATTAAAGTTTTCAAGATGTCTTTGAGAGGGGACTCCATCTGAAAGTTACCAAATCACCAAGATGCATGGTTGACCCCATAGCTACAACTAGCCCCCACCTCCCCCCGACAAAAAAAAAAACTACATGTGGGTGCAACAGATAAAATCAGTCAGTAGTTTTGCATGCTTACTGTGGGCTGAGCACTGAATTTACCACTTGGGAGAGTATAATAGAGTAAGTAGACCTAATCCTTGCCCTCAAGAAGACATACACATATGCAGTGAAAAAAGAAAGGGCAGAAGCCCATTGAGAGGGTGGTAATTCCTACAGGGATGGAAAGGGTGGTGGGTGGGGGTCACTGGTGGGAAGGAGAATCCCAAGGGGAAAGAGCGCCATGGAAGGGAAGGCAAATAGACTCAGAGAGTTCCAGTCTTACCCCTACTGCTCCAGGACTCTGGTGTCTTTCTCAAAATGGCCACCACGGCCAAAAGCCGGTCCTTTCTGGAATCCTTTAGCCTTGGCTGCCATCCTAGGAATACCCCTGGAGCGAGGCCAAGGTCGTGGCAGCAGAGGCTGAAAGGAAGGGTGGGAACCAACCACCCCACAGACCATTATTGCTGCAGCTTTGGTCTTCTAGGAGATATGGCTGTGGCAAGAAGTGAGAGAAGCACATTGGAGTACAGGAGTCCTTGTGCACTGGCCCCAAGTCAAAAATAATTATAATGGTACTCGTTAAGCACTTACTATGTGCCATGCACTGACCTAAGCGGTGGGATCGATACAAGATGATCAGGTTGAACACAGTCCCTGTCCCACCCGGGGCTCATAATCTAAATAAGGAGGAGGAGGATTTCATTCATTCATTCAATCGTATTTACTGAGCGCTCACTGTGTGCAGAGCACTGTACCTTGGGAGAGTACAATATAACCGAGTTGGTAGTCACGTTCCCTGCCTACGACAAACTTACAGTCACTGTACTAAGTGCTGGGGTAGGTACAAGATAATCAGGTTGGACAGAGTCCATGTCCCACATGAGGCTCACAGTCTTAAACCCCATTTTACAGGTGAGGTAACTGAGGCACAGAGAAGGTGAGTGACTTGTCCAAGGTCACACAGCAGCCAAGTGGTGGACCCATGCTTAGAACCCAGGCCCGTCCTCTTTTTACTAGGCCAAACTGCTTCTCAGACAATCCCAGACAATGATTGCCTACCCTATTCTTAATGCTCTCCAAGGATAAAGATTCCATAAAGCTCTCAGTAAACTCTTCCCTTGACTAACAATCCTATTCTAACAGAGAATGAGACTCATTTTCAGAGTGCTTGTGTGTAGACACCACCACAGTTGGGATTGACATTCATTTAACAGTGGCTAGTGGGGAATGAAATACTTTTCTATGCTTTGTAAGGTAGATGGCACCATAGCTATGCAGAAGCTCTTTTGCAAATCAAATATTTTATTGTATGCAGGCCATGGATACTTTTACTGCGGTGTCCTACAGGGCACTCTGAAGCAACCCAGATCTGACTACCAGTCCAGGGTGCTGGGACCTGGTAATGCCTGCCTGATTGAAACTGATCTGTTACATACCACTTTACAACATTCAAGTGTAGGTCCACCTCGGGTCTTTTTGGGGATTTTTTAATGGCATTTCTCAAGCACTTACTATGCGTCAGGCACTGTACTAGAGAAGCAGCATGATGTAATTGATAGAGCGAGGGCCTGGGAGCTAGAAGGTTGGGGGTTTGAGCCCCGGCTCCTCCACTTGTCTGCTGTGCGACCTTGGGCAAGTCACTTCACTTCTCTGTACCTCAGTTACCGCATCTATAAAATGGGGAATGAGACTGAGCCACCTGTGGGACAACCCGATTTGCTTGTATCCACCCCAGTTCTTAATACAGTGCCTGGCACACAGTAAGCACTTAACAGATACCACAGTTATTATTATTATTACTAAGCACTGGGGTAGATACAACGTAATAAGGTTGGACACAGTCCTTATGGGGCTCACAGTCTTAATCCCCATTTTATAGATGAGGTAACTGATGCACAGAGAAGTTAAGCGAATTGTCCAAGGTCACACAGCAGGCAGGAAGCAGCATGACTTAGTGGAAAGAGCCCGGGCTTGGGAGTCAGAGATCATGAGTTCTAATCCAGGCTCTGCCACTTGTCAGCTGTGTGACTTTGGGCAAATTACTTAACTTCTCTGTGCCTCAGTTACCTCATGTGGAAAATGGGAATTCAGATTGTGAGCCCCACCTGGGACAACCTGATTACCTTGTATCTACACCAGCACTTAGATCAGTGCTTGGCACATAGTAAGCGCTTACCAAATACCATTACTATTATTATTATTATTGTTATCATTATTAATTGGCAGAGCTGGAATTAAAACCCAGATCCTCTGATTCCAAGGCCCGTACTCTTTCCACTAGGCCACGGTCCTTTTCAATACAGGTCTAGACCACATTTTTCCAGTTTACTGCTGAGTAGATCATGCAGAACAATTTCCAAAGATTTGCTAAAGTCAAGATAGAGCATATCATCCTGATTTTACAGACCCGCGTTGCCGTAGAAGGTTCAATTAATCTGACAGGATTTGCTCTTCAAGAAATCATGTTGGTTATGGCTCAGTGAGCCATATAATTGATTCTAAGACCTCCCCCACCCTCAATACTTTTACAGGTTTAATTGACAGGTCTGTCAGGACATTCAGGGTCATCCTCTTGCCCTTTTAAAAAATACAGTCTCTCCTTGCTTCCCCCCTTTCCCTGCCGTTCCCAGCCACCACCACCCCCCCCCAAGACAAGTTCCCAAAAAAAACAGCTAGGGGTCCTGAAATGACTTTTGGCACTTCTTGTTAGTATCTTGGAATATAAGGGCCTGCTGATTTAAAATCAGTAAAAGCCCTATTTCTAATGAATTCAAAGGCACTAAAAGCTGATTCATAAAGGCGTGAAAGCTTTCTATGGGAACCCATGCAGGATTTGAAACTTTGTTGCTGAAAGTTCCCTCTAAAAGGTCTGCTCTGATCTCCCCAGGCATCCTTGGGCCTGACGTGACCCAGACCTGTCCAGACCCCGAGGCCCACTGCCCACAGATGCCAACTCCAAAAAGGAAGCTTTGGCTGACTGATTACAGCCCCTCTTCCCCGCCTAGACCAGAAGGGAAATGGCAGTCAAAAATCATTCAGCAACAGTTCCCGGGGAGGGAAAGACATCCTTTTCATTTGAAATCTCATTTAACATCCCTTTCTTCTGATTTGCTTATTCACATCTTCCTTCAATCTCACTTGCCTCCCCAGAGCAGCATGGCTTAGTGGATAGAGCATGGGCCTGGGAGTCAGAAGAACCTGGGTTCTAATCTTGGCTCCCCCACTTGTCTGTTGTGTGACCTTGGGCAAGTCATTTCACTTCCTCTGTGTCTCAGTTCCCTCATCTGTAAAATGATTAAGACTGTGAGCCCCATATGGGACACGGACTGTATCTACACTGTACCTACTATAGTGCCTGGCACATAGTAAGGGCTTAACAAATACCATAAGAAAAGTATCACTGTAGTTCTTTGTCTCATAATCTTTTGACTCTGCCACCCAGTGTTCCCCTTCAGTTTCTGGTTCCCTAGCTCTCTCCCTTCCTTAGCCCTAGCCCTTTTTGAGTTGGTCTTTTCCTGGCAGGAGAAAGAGCACCATAAGAGGGTGGCAAGATATTTTCCAAAGGGGTAGGGAATAGGGAAAAGATGAGATCAGCAGAAAAAGAGGAGGAGCAAGGAAAGTAGTAGGGAAGAAGGGGAGGAGACAATCCATTTCATGTTGTATCTCTAAGGGAACCTTTGTCATCTGTTTCCAGTCCTCTTCTCCAGCTTGCAAGAACACGTTGGAGAGAAGGATTGCTGGAAAAGAGCTAAGCTTTTGCCTTCCCAAGAGTAAACTGAAACTTGAAAGGATCAGATCTGCAACTTTCAAATGGAGTGGACAGGAACCTCTGAGTGACTGGAAATCAAAGGCAAGTTTTAGCCATCTGAATGGAGCTCTCTTACAGCTTGAATCATTAGAGGGGACAGTTCAAAAACTCAGTAATCAAAAGAACAGTTTGGTCTTCCTCATTTTATTGTACAGGTATGAGTGTGTGTTGGTTGTTGGGAAAGCAGTCCAGTTACTGCATACTTTAGTAAATAGAAAATAGCTGGTTGTTGATAAGATTTGTCTGTGCAAAAGTGAGCCTCTTTTTGACTTTGTTCTTTTGCTGACTCTCAGAGTACTGCTGGGAAATTTCCTTCATATGAGTAATATTATCCCAACACCTTCCCCTTTATAATAATAAATACTATCATGCATGATATTCCAAAGTGACATATTATTTAAATGCTTTAAAGAATTCCAACTGTCTTTCAGGTTGTCTTCTGATTCATGTTGTCAGATTAAACCATCATCTTTCTCTGTGAGCTTATCCCTTGCTACTGATAGTATTTTTTACCTTTTTACTCACACGCCTACATTGTATAAGATAGCCTTACTTCCTTTTCTTGTTCCTAGGTCTTTTTTTTTTTCAAAATCTTGGTGTTTATGTTTCTTGTTTGATTCTTCTCAGCTAGTGATAGTTGCAGATGCTTCCCAAAATAAAAACTGGGATATTTAACAAGGCCTTATTATGTGCCAAGCACTTAGTAAGGTGCTGGGCTAGATACAAGAAAACCAGGTTGGATACAGTCCCTGTACCAAACAGGACTCAAGGTCTAAGTAGGAGGGAGAACAGGTATTGAATTTCATTCAGTCGTATTTACTGAGCGCTTACTGTGTGCAGAGCACTGTACTAAGCGCTTGGAATGTACAATTCGGCAACAGATAGAGACAATCCCTGCCTAATAATGGGCTCACAGTCTAAATGGGGGAGACAGACAGCAAAGCAAAACAGAACAGAACAAAACAAGTCAAAACAAGTAGTCTGGCGTAGATATTATCAAGATAAATAGAATCACAGATATATACAAATCATTAACAAAATAAGTAGAGTGATCTGGACTACTCCCCACTCCTCAAGAACCTCAAGCAGTTGCCCATCCACCTCGGCATCACTCAGAAACTCCTTACCATTGGCTTTAAAATGCTCTATCAGCATCTCCATCTTACTTAGGCAGCTTAGTCTAGTGGAAAAAGTACGGGCCTGGGAGTCAGAGGACCTGGGTTCTAATCCTGGCTCCACCACCTGTCTGCTGTGTGACCTTGAGCAAGTCACTTCACTTCTCTGTGCCTCAGTTCTCTCATCTGCAAAATGCGAATTCAATACCTGTTCTCCTTCCTACACAGACTGAGAACCCCATATGAGACCTGATAATATTGTATTTACTTGGAAGCAGCGTGACTTAGTGGAAAGAGCACGGGATTGGTAGTCACAGGTTGTGGGTTCTAATCCCAGCTCTGCCACTTGTCAGCTGTGTGGCTTTGGGCAAGTCACTTAACTTCTCTGTGCCTCAGTTCCCTCATCTGTAAAATGGGGATTAAGACTGTGAGCCCCACGTGGGACAACCTGATAACCTTGTATCTACCCCAGCGCTTACAACAGTGTTTGGGACATAGTAAGCACTTAACAAATACCATCATTCTTATTATTACCTTAGGGCTCAGTACAGGACTTGGTCCATAGGGAGTGCTAAACAAATATCATCATTATTATCATCATTACAGTTATTATTACCTTACCTTGCTGATCTTCTACTCCAACCCAACATGCATGCCTCATTCCCCTAACACCAACCTACTCATTGTATTTGTATCCTATCTCACTGCTGATACCTTGCCCACATTCTCCCTCTGGCCTGGAACTTCCTCTCTCTTCATATCCAACAGACCACCGCTCTTCCCACCTTCACAGCCCTCCTAAAACATTTCCTCTAAGTTGCGTTCCCTCTGGCCACAGGACATTGTATCCCAGTCTGTCCTCTATCAATCAATCAATCAATCAATCAGTCATATTTATTGAATGCTTACTGTGTGCCGAGCACTGTACTAATCGCTTGGCAGAGTAATAATAATAATGATGATGATGGTATTTGTTAAGCGCTTACTGTGTGCCAGACACTGTACTAAGCACCGGGGTGGATACAAGGAAATCAATTTGGACACAGTTCCTGTCCTATGTGGGGCTCACAGTCTCAATCCCCATTTTACAGATGAGATAACTGAGGTCCAGAGAAGTGAAGTCACACAGCAGATAAGTGGCAGAGCTGGGATTAGAACCCATGACCTTTTGACTCCCAGGCCCATGTTCTATCCACTACACCACGTTGCTTCTCCAACAGAGTTGGTAGGCACATTCCCTGCCCACAGTGAGCTCACAGTTTAGTGTCCAAGCAGCAGGCCCTTCTGGCCCTCATCCTGTTGCTGAGTGAGACCCCCACATCTGCTGTACCAAACGCTGGGGTGGGGCTTTCTTGGGAAACCAGATGAGATCCAAGGCCATGGAACAGAAATATGTGCCATATCAGCAGCCGATCCTGCTGACCCCCGAACTGACCTGTCCTGTATGCTGAGTGGAACAGCGTGATGTACTGGAGGTCCGTGCATGGATCGACAGACTCCATTCCATTAATCACCTAATGCTGTCTTTGACCAGGAGGCCTCTTAACCACTTCCAAGTTACCAAATAAGTCCAGAAAGAACCCCAAGAAATAACCTCACAAATCTAAGAAAGAGAGATAAGGTTTACCTCTCCTGCCACATACTCTCTTACTGAATTCATTCATTCAATGGTATTTATTGAGCGCTTACTGTGTGCAAAGCACTGTACTAATCTGGGTCTGGCCTCAAAGAAGGCCACCAGAGCTCCTCTGCATACAGACCCACCCTGCAAACCTATTACCTACTCCCTAGAGAGAACAGGGCAATGGTCCCTGTGTTGACATTTAGAACAAGTACTCCCTGGTCTTCATTAATCAACTAAAGCTATCTTTGACCAGGAGGCCACTCACCCCCTCCTGAGCCAAAGAAGCAAACACAGAAAAAACACCCAGTCATAACTGCACAATCTAAAAGAGGGTAAGGGCCTTTCCTATTTGCCGTCCTCCCTGTCTGGATCTGGGTCAATCCAACAATCTAACTTGATCATTCTCCTTTTCTTTAGGGAAACTGTGAGACTGCCTGTCATGCTACAGCTTTTTGCTTTATTTTCTAATCATCCTGTGTCTAGTAAATACCCTCTCACTTGTTCATTTTATTTCCAAACTTGTTGGAACTCTATTCTAAACGCCCCCCCTCCCCCCCCCCGCCCCCCCCGGCCCATGACATCGCATTGCCACAGTGTGATTTGTAAAGGAATAATATCACTAGCGATACATTGCTGGAAATTTTCCTTTGGGAAATGGTCTTGCATGTATTTGGACTTATTTTCTACTTAGCCCATGCTGACTGCCATTAAATCAAGGCCTTTTATTTTTCACTAAAGATATTATATGCTCCTGCACGTACTATCCCAGACCTCTAAAGAGTGCAGATAGCTAAGCTGGTGACCTAGATGGGAAAAGGATCTTACCACAATAGCAAACATAGTTTCATGATTTTCTGAACGGATCTGCCACCATCCAGGACGTAGTCCTACAGAGAATAGAAAACTGGCCAAAATGGGATGACCCAGACTTAACTTCAACTTTTGAGAAACTCACTACTACTGTCCAAGACCTGGAAAGTGATAAAGCCTCAGGGACTGTTGGAATTTATATAGAAATCTACATGCACAGTGGGGAGTTAATGGCATGGCCTTGTCTTTGACATGAAACACCAAAGAAATGTAATGGATGAGCTTTCCGGTTGCTTCCGTAATCGCCTACATCAGAAGGAAAAGAACATCCTCTAGAAAATGGAAAGCTCACACAAGTGAAAACTGAAAAGTTCAAGAAGAGAGCCAGATCAATGCAAACAGTGTAATGGGCGGGGGAGGAGGGGGTACAAAAAGGAGGCCAAAGACTGCTCTACAAGGAACGCTCAAGCTAATAACAAAAGATTCAATCAAAAGCAGGAAGGGAGTTAGAGTGTAAGCTCCCTGTGGGCAGGGAACATAATCCCCAGGGCACCACACCACAGGGGCGCTCAATAAATACTACCACTACTGCGACTATGACTTGGACAATGACCACTCCTACCACCACCACAACTTCTATAAAGCCAAACAGGAAATCAGGGGAAAGCTACTAGACAACCATGGAGTCAAAAATGCACTGGGGGCTGAAAAGGAGGTAGCAGAGAGGCTCAGTGAATTCCTTTCTCCAGTCTTAGTTGAGGAAGATTCTAGAAGAAGTTCCACATCCAAGCTATTTTTGGGGAATAGACAGGTCAGAGCAACTAGATCAGGTGGTGGGGATCACCCAGGACACTTTAGACCACAGCGATAAACTAGATTTAAAGAAATCACTAGGACCGGTTGGTGTCCACTGGAGAGTTACAAAGGAACTGGACAGGGAAACTCTGGAACTTCTGGGGAGAACATGTGACTCCTCATTACAAACTGCCCCGCTATTAGAGGAATGGTGGATGGCCAACACACGCCTATCCAACTCCCTCTAAGCAATCCGCTCATGCGGGCGAGACCCCTCCGAGCTACACAGAGACCATCGTAGCTGCATGCCCCTCCTCTCCCAGAACGGAGCAGGGGATTTAGAAGTGCCCAACATGGTGTCAGAACAGCACCATCTGGATTAACCTCCAAGCAAAATGCCCCACACGGCTGAGTCCCACCCAAGTCACAAGGGGTCTTCAGCCATGGCGGACGGAGCTGGTGATTCCGAAGCCACAGGACCTCATAGCCACTCAGCCCCCACCATCAGGGCTGGGCTGGGCTGGGCTGACACCAGCCATTTCCTCCTGGAGTGGCAAGGATTCTCCACACTGTCAGAAAGAGACCAGAGATCAGAGTGGATTGCTTTGCTCCCTGAATGGACCTGGGATTCAGAAGCTGTAATCTTTTCAACTTTTAGAATGTTGCAAATTGAGCCGCAACTGAACCCCATGGGAATCATGATTTGTTTGCCCATGACCTTTCCCTCTCCTCAAGCCCCTCTCCTCACCGCTATTATTTTCCATTACCCCTACGTTAACTCCCCCTCTGTCAGTTCACACCTATTCCTTGTAACCTTATCCCCATTTTAATCATCTGCCACCCTCCCCTCCCACATCTCCATTCCCTTGTGATCTGTGAAACCCTCACTCCGTCGTAGAAAAACTCCTTCATCTCAACCTACGAGAAGCAGCACGGCGTAGTGGATAGACCATGGGCCTGGGAGGCAGAAAGTAAAGGGTTCTAATCCTGGCTCCTTGGGCAAGTCACTTTACTTCTCTGGGTCTCAGCTACCTCATCTGTAAAATGAGGATTGAGACTGTGAGTCCCATGTGGGACAGGGACTGTGTCCAACCCGATTTGCTTGTATCCACCCCAGTGTTTAATAAAGTGCCTGGCACTGTGCTTAACAGATACCATAAAAATAATAATAATAATAATTATTAGTACTGCTTTACTCTGCTGATCGGTAGCTTACAACAAAAAAAAACCTACAGCAAATTTCCCATTTGGTTCAGGGGCAAAAAACATATTTATGTTTGTGTTTTTACCAAGTGAGTACTTTCTGCATTTTTTTTCAAGTGAAAATGTGTTGTACCCCATGCTGACTTGACCAGTGACTCCTTTAGGTGAGCTCCCCAGGGTCTTATTTGTAACACCCTCTTCAGTCTAGGTAGACAAGCATATCTGTAGTTCGGAATAATAATAATAGTTACAATAATAATAATTGTGGTACTTGTTAAGCACTTCCTATGGGCCAGGCACTCTACTAAGCCCCAGGGGTAAGTACAAGGTCATCGGGAGAGAAACAGTCCCTATTCCACTTAGGGCTCACAGTCTAATGGGGAGGGAGAACAGGTATTCAATCCCCATTTTATAGATGAGGGAGCTGAGGCCCTGAGAAGTGAAGTGACTTGGCCCAGGTCACCCAGAAGGTAAGTGGAGGAGCTGGGATTATAACCCAAGGCTTCTGATTGCTAGGTCCGTGCTCTTTCCACTACGCTAAGAGAGCGGTGAACAAAAACATTTTGGATGGGGCTCAGACGATTCTTGGGAATTGCTTGACATTGTAGACATTTGTCTCTGTCCCTTTCCTTGAGCCAGTTGGAGCTTCGAATTCCTTTTCCCATTTCTCTTTTTAGCTCCTGAAGTTTGGCTGAAGGTTGCTCGGGAACCAGCGATGTTGCAGTTAACAGTCACCCCTCAATCAGCCCTGGTGGATGAGCCATTGCAGATCCAGGTTACAGGCCTTCAGCCCTCTCAGTTGGTGACCTTCCATGCAACCCTGATCGATGAGAAGGGGCAACCCTTTCGGTCTAGAGCCTTCTACCAGGCTGACGCGGCCGGTGAGGTGGACCTGGAGAAAGCCTCTGCTCTTGGCGGTGATTATGTGGGTGTCCATCCCATGGGCCTCTTCTGGACCCTGAAGCCCAAAAAAACCTTTTCCAGGCTGATGAAGCAGGATGTGATAAACACTCCTTACCATGTGAAGCTGGAGGTGTATAATATGGTTCTCTTAGATTTCTTGATAGAGGATCAGCCCTTGATCAGCACGACTGTGGAACGGTGGTATGCAGGTGCAGGCGTAAAACGGATCCAGATCAGGGAAGGAAGAGTACGGGGGGCCCTCTTCCTCCCTCCAGGTGAGAAGAAAGCGAGGTGCAGTCAGCCTGTCTTTGGTGGCTGTCTTTTGCCTTATTTTCCCATTGGGTGTTTAGTCAGTGTATGAACGGGACTGGGCTCTGCCTATTCATGGTAGAGAGCAGTGACAGCACACTATACAGCAGCGTTTCTGCTCCAATCAGATTTTGGGGTCTCCGTCCAACCTATCTTGGCCACACCCTAGTCTAAGTCTGGTCAGAGCCCAACATAATAATAACCATAATAAGAGGAATAATTGTGGTATTTCTTAAGCACTTACCACGTCTAGCCCTCTACTGAATTCTGGGGTAGATGCCATACAATTAGACCTTGGGCAAGTCACTTAACCTCTCTGCGCTTGCTTCCTCATCTGTAAAATGGGGATTAAATGCCAGTTCTCCCTCCCCCTTGGCCTCTGACCTCCAGGTAGGAAAGAAACTGGATCGGAGCTGACTGTATTGTATCTTCCCAGTGCTTGGCACCTAGGGATGATTATACTTGTGATCATTACAATGCTCTGATCATTACAGTGATTTTGACTGACTTCTTACGACTTTCTCTGCCTCCCCCTCTTTACATGAAATTTAGAACACAACATAATTGGAAAATTGCACAAATTGTACCCTCCTCCCAAGACAGAAGAGCCTTTCAGGTCATTTTATCTTACATCATCCTTGCTAGGAGCTGCAGCAATTAGCCAGAGTCAGGGTTGAGCTTTGGGCCATGAGGGGCAATAAATACCATCGATTGGGTGGAACTTTTTGGATCTGTTGAAGTCCTTTGTTAGGACCAAAGAGACTGACTTTGCAGGCTCCTTGAGGGCAAGGATCATGTCTACCAATTCTGTTGTATTGGACTCTCCCAAGTGCCCTGCACATAGTAAGTGCTCAATAAATACCATTGGTTGATAGATGGAGTTTAGCCAGCTGTGAACCCAGAGTCCCTTTGTTTAACTTTCTAGTCCATGCCTTTCTTTGTTCTTACTAATTTACGCTCTGGGGGTGGGGCGGGGGGTCGCGGGATGGTTGGGGCAGACACGGGCCCTGTCCCTCATCGAGCTCTCAGTCAGGGTAGGAGGAGGAGCTGGCATTGGTCCCCATTTTGCAGATGGGGAGGCTAGGGCACAGAAAGCTTGGGTGGCCTTCCCAGGGTCGCGTGGTGGGAGGGGGTGGGGCTAGAATTGGAGGCCTGACCCTCTGATTCTTAGGCCCAGGCTCCTTCCAGTAGTCCATACTGCTCTTCGGGCCACATTGTAACCATTTTTATGTCTGGCTTGGGGAGTGGAGGGGATGGGGATGTTAGGGAAGGGAGGGAGCGGAGAGTTGTTGGAGAAATTAAATTTTCTGAAGATAGTTGCTCGGCTTCCTCAATGTCAGAGGAAGTGGGAGGGATGACAGGGACTAAAACACAGCTCCAGTGCCACTCCATCCCCCATCCCCTCCAGCTGCCATCTTAGCTAGACTGGTACTAGTGCCATCATTGAATGTCCCAAGAGGCTTCCATCTTGCTGGGGTCTGGAGGACAGCGATTACCATCTAAAGCCAACTCTGGGCTTCCCCTCCTCTAACCCAAGGCCTGGGCTTTCAGTGCTCAAGCCCCTGCTTTAGTCTGGCCCTGGTGCCTAGTTACCTCCGTAATCCTCAAACACCTCCACTTACTCCCCATCTCCTTCTGCATCAAGCAAAAACTCCTCACAGTTGGCTTCAAGACTTTCCACCAACTCACCCCATCATACATCCAAGCCCTACTAAAATCACATCTCCTTCCAGAGGCTTTGCCTGATTAAGCCTGACTTTTCTGACTTTCCCATCGCTGTAGACAGCACCACCATCCTCACTGTCTCACTAGCCCATGAGCTTGGCATTATCCTTTGGGCAAGTCACTTAACTTCTCTGTGCCTCAGTTACCTTATCTGTAAAATGGGGATTAAGACCATGAGCCCCAAGTGGGACAACCTCATTACCTTGTATCTACCCCAGTACTTAGAACAGTGCATGGCACATAGTAATTGCTTAACAAATGCCATTATTATTATTATAATTATTATTATTTTAATGTCTGTTTCTCCCTCTAGACTTGTGGGCAAGGATCGTGTCTACTACCAGCTAATCTCTCCCGAGAGGTTAACACAGTGCTCTGCACCCAGGAAAGTGTTCAATTAATACCATTGATTGATTGACTTTTGCCTTTCTCTTTCTTGTTTTCCTCAGGAGAGGGCCCTTTCCCAGGGATAATTGACCTTTTTGGTGGTATTGGTGGTCTGGTTGAATTCCGGGCCAGTCTCTTGGCCAGTCGTGGCTTTATCGTGTTGGCTTTAGCATACTTTAAATATGAAGACCTACCCCAAAGCACTTCACTGGTGGATTTGGAGTACTTTGAAGAAGCTGCCAATCTGCTCTTGAAACATCCCAAGGTATTTTTCACTTACAATTGGATTAATACCCCTCTTGCCAAACTGCTTACAAAATCTTAGGGCTTAGTACAGTGCTCTGCACACAGTAAGCATTCAATAAATACCACTGATCGATCGATTGATTTATAGATCTTTTCGAGCTTTTGTCCTGTGACTCCAATTTATTCTTCAGGCAACTGGAAACAAAAACACTCTTATAACACATGCCTTCCTTTTGGCCATATTGAGTGCCCATTACAGTACTAGCCAAATTTAATAGGCTCTTGCTAAGATTTTACTCTGTCCAGGCCACATTAATCTCACTTTTATTATCTCTCACTCTGGTGGTTCTTTCCAGGTCTATATTTTGTGGATTGGAGTCAACGAATGGTGAAAAGATTGAAAATCAGAGAAAAGCCCAATGGTTTTTGATTGATTGATTGGTCTTGTTATTGGAGTGGAGTGGCAAAGGCAGAATGTCATCCAGTCCTCTTCTTAAAAAAAAACACTAAAAGATTATAATTATTTTTCTCAAGGTCAAGGTCACATTTTTAGCAGAGAAACCGTGATTCTTAGTCTTCTGTCTTTGCCTGGAGCACATGTTCCCTCTGTGGAATGAACACCCCAGTTTTAGGGCAAATGAAAATGGGGGTCAGAACATGGTTCTCTGCATATACAGAATATGAACTGATGGACAAGAGCGACTCCTTCTCATATCATGGTGGCTAAGGGAAACACTGATTTTGAAGCCACTGGTCAATTTTTACCAAGGTCCAAATAATCTGGGTATTTCTAGATGGTTTTGTATCAATCGATTGTATTTATTGAGCACTTACTATGTGCAGAGCACTGTACTAGGGGATTGGGAGGGTACAGTATAACAGAGTTGGTTAGAAAAGGAGATAGACATTAATATAAATAAATACATTACAGTTATGTAGATGAGTGCTGTGGGGCTGAGGGAAGGGTGAAGAAAGGGTGCAAATCGAAGCGTAAGGGCAACGCAGAAGGAAGTGGGAGACAAGGAATGAGGGCTTAGTCAGGGAAGGCCTCTTGGCGTAGTTGTGCTTTTAATAAGGCTTTGAAGTTGGGGAGTGTGATAGTCTCTCCAATATGAAAAGCGAGGTTGTTCTAGGCCAGAGGCAGGATGTGGGCGAGGGGTTGGTGGGGAGATAGATGAGACTGAGGTACAGTGAGTAGGTTGTCATTAGAGGAGAGACATGTGCAGGCTGGGTTGGAATAGGAAATTAGGGAGGAAAGGTAGTGGGGGCAAGGTGATTGAGTGCATTAAAGTTGATATTAAGCAGTTTCTGTTTGATGCGGAGGTGGATGGGCAACCACTGGAAGTTCTTGAGGAGTGGGGAAACAAGGACTGAACGTTCCTGTAGAAAAATGATCTGGGCAGAAGAGTGAAGTACAGGCTGAACTGGGGAGAAACAGGAGGCAGGGAGGTCAGCCAGGAGGTTGATGCTGTTATCAAGGCAGTAGAGGATAAGTGCTTGGATTAACATGGTAGCAGTTTGGATGGGGAGAAAAGGGTGGATTTTAGTGATGTTGTGAAGGTAGAACTGACAGGATTTGGTGGAAGATCGCATATGTGGGTTGAATGAGATAGATGAGTCGAGGATAATGCCAAGCTTATGGGCTTGTGAGACAGGTTGGGAAGTAGCATGGCATAACGGATAGAGCATGGGCCTGGGAGTCAGAAGGTCATGGGCTCTAATCCTGGCTCTGCCACTTGTCAGCTGTGTGACTTTGGGCAAGCCACTTACCTTCTCTGGGCCTCGGTTACCTCATCTGGAAAATGGGGATGAAGACTGTGAGCCCCATGTGGGACATGGACTGTGTCCAACTTGATTACCTTGTATCTACCCCAGCGTTTAAAACAGTTCCTGGCACATAGTAAGCACTTAAAAAATACCATATACTATTATTATTATCTGGAACAGGGACTGTGTCCAACCTGATTTGCTTGTATCCACCCCAGCTTTCAGTACAGTGCCTGGCACATAGTACGCGCTTAACAAATACCACAATTATTGTTATTATCAGTATTACAGTGATGGGAAAGTCATGGGGAGGACAGGGTTTGGGTGGGAATATGAGGAGTTCTCTTTTGGATATGCTAAATTTGAGGTGTCAGTGGTACATCCAAGTAGAGATGTACTGAAGGCAAGAGGAAATGCGAGACTGCAGAGAAAGAGAGAGATTGGGGCTGGAGAGGTGGATTTAGGAATCATCCACATAGAGGTAGTAGTTGAAGCCATGGGAGCGAATGAGTTATCAAACGGAGTGGGCGTAGATGGAGAATAAAAGGGGACCCAGAACTAAGCCTAGAGGGACTCCTACAGTTAGGGGTTGGGAGGCAGAAGAGGACCCCATGAAAGAGATTGAGAATGAGCAGCCAGAGAGACAGGAGGAGGACCAGGAGAGGACAGTGGCAGGGAAGCAAATGTTGGATAATGTTTCCAGGAGAAAGGGGTGGTCGACAGTGCCGAAAGCAACTGAGAGGTCGAGGAGGATTAGGATGGAGTAGAGGCCGTTGGATTTGGCAAGAAAGAGGTCAATGGTGACCTTTGAGAGAGCAGTTTCAGTGGAGTGAAGGGGTTGGAAGCTAGAATGGAGGGGATCGAGAAGAGAATTGGAGGAGAGGAAATTGGGGCAGTGAGTATAGACAATTCTCTGAAGATGGAGAGGAATGTAGGAGGGAGATGGGGTGATAACTAGAGGGAACCATGAGGTCAAGGGGAGGGTTCTTGAGAAGCAGCGTGGCTCAGTGGAAAGAGCCCGGGCTTGGGAGCCAGAGGTCATGGGTTCGAATCCCGGCTCTGCCACTTGTCAGCTGTGTGACTGTGGGCAAGTCGCTTCACTTCTCTGTGCCTCAGTTCCCTCATCTGGAAAATGGGGATGAAGACTGTGAGCCCCACGCGGGACAACCTGATTACCCTGTGTCTCCCCCAGCACTTAGAACAGTGCTCTGCACACAGTAAGCGCTTAAATACCAACACTATTCTTTTATCTGTTGCCGAATTGTACATTCCAAGTGCTTAGTACAGTGTTCTGCACATAGTAAGCACTCAATAAATATGATGCAGGAGGGAGTTCCAGAGCAGAGGGAGGATGTGGACAAAGGGACGGTGGCGGGATAGATGAGATCGAACTACAGAGAGTAGGTTGAGGTTAGAGGAGTGGAGTGTGTGGATTGGGTTGTAGTAAAAGATCAGCGACGCAAGGTAGAAAGGGAGCAAGGTGATTCCCTGATCACAAACCACTCTACTCCTCTTAAATAACTTGCCCAAACCACACTTTCCCCCACTTTAAAATCTTCTGGAAAGTCACTTCCTCCATTATGAGGTATTCTCTGATTTTCTTATGTTTTCCCATTTCATTTATACTCTACATTTGTTTATTTATTTAGCCACTTGTGACTGTTAAGAGTTACCTGTTCTCAGGTTCTCTTTATGTGTTGAATATTCATCATCTATGTATGCTTATCTTCCCCATTAGATTGTAAGCACCCTAAGAGCAAGTATACAAGAATTGCTTATGTTCCTTCTTATCTTCCTTTTTCTCCCTTTCCTTCCTCCCTTCCTCCCTCTCTCCCTCAATCCCTTCCTCCTCTCCCCTCCGCTTCCTCCTGCTTGTCCCCTCCCTCTCTTCCTATTCTATATATATTCAGGTCCTTGGATCAGGCATAGGGGTTATCGCGATATGCAAAGGTGCAGAGATTGGACTATCCATGGCAATTCATCTGAAGCAGATCACCGCTTTAGTCTGCATCAATGGCCCAAATATCATCCTTGAAGGGGTGCACAAATACCAGGATGATTGTATCCAGGCACCGCTACCTTCACTAGAGAAGATCAGAGTAGAACGCTTTGGACTAATAAGCATGTATGATTCAATAGAGATGATTCGAGAAAAGGGAGGTAGGAATGCGCTGCCTGTAGAAAAGTTTCAAGGACACATTCTCTTCATCGTGGGAGAGGACGACAAAAATTACAATAGCAAGGCCTTTGCTGAGGCCGCAATGGAGCAGCTGAAGAAACACGGGAAGAACAGTGGAAAGCTCCTCTCCTACCCGGGAGCCGGGCACCTGATCGAGCCCCCCTATTCTCCACTCTGCTTTGCTTCCTGGAATGCCATTTTCAAATTTCCCTTGGTGTGGGGTGGAAAGTACATCTCTCATGCGACAGCACAGGAACATTCCTGGAGAGAGATTCAGAAATTCTTTAGACATCACCTCACTCAAAACCAAGCCCCCAAACTCTGAGCCAAGTGAGAAAATAGGGGAAAGAGAAAGGATAAAGAAACTCCCCCGGGCTCCTGCTGCCAGCCTCTCTCCCCCTCATTTGCTTCCTGACCTGGGTTTTGCTCCACCTGGACTGGTGCGTTCCTGTCGATCAACACTAGCCCTCGGCATACGGAGGGATTGTGCCGTGATTTTTCATTTCCTTTCTGTCCAAGTCCCATGTGAATATGACAGATCGTGCTTTGATGGCCACCATCAGTCAAATCTGCCAGAATTCCACAAGTTTATCCATTCAGATGTCTATCTTTCCTTTCTGGTGGAGCTAGAGCTGTGTAAAATATGTCTGCTGTTTAAGGGCCTGGAAATCTGGCTTGGGAGGAAGTGATTTCAGAAGTGATCATCTGCTGTCTTGAATGGACGAATTTTCTCTGCAGTAAAACTGGTGAAATGAATGGTGATATTTGTCATCTGATGGGACCACTTGAAGAAAGATGCGGGGGCGGTTATTTGAAGTCTCCCCTGTGGTATAACAGTGGTATGCTCAGGGAAGCCATTAATAATAACAATAATAGTAATAATGGTGTTTGTTAAGCGCTTATGTGTCAGGCACTGTACTGAGACCTGGGGTAGATACAAGGTAATTGGGTTCGACACAGTCCCTGTCCCACATAGGGCTCACAGTCTTAATCCCCCTGTTCCAGATGAGGTAACTGAGGGCTCAGAGAAGTGAAGTGACTTTCCCAAGGTTACACAGCAGCCTGAAAGACAACCACTTCTGATTTGAAGTCCCTGCCATTCAGGCATCAGACCCATTACCCACAACTCGGATCCACTACCATTTTGGCACAGAGGGCAAAAGACCACGCACTGCGTGTTTCCCACCAGTGACCCTGACCTGCAATTATCCATCCTTCCCCTCACAGTTCATCCTTGCCAGCCCTTCCTCAGGTCAAAGTAGCCCCAAAGTTGCTGTAAAGAGGGCTCTCAGATCCCTGGAGGTGTTCCCCAGGGTCCCCAGACTTCCAAGTTTCCGTTCCCAGGACGGGACGGTCCTTAGGAATCCACAGCAAGTGTCCCTAAAAACTCCCTTCCATCTCTACCCCTAGCCCTTGACTTCCTCAGTTCATTCATTCATTCAGTCATTCATTCAATAGTATTTACTGAGCGCTTACTATGTGCAGAGCACTGTACTAAGCGCTTGGAATGAACAAGTCGGCAACAGATAGAGACAGTCCCTGCCCTTTGACGGGCTTACAGTCTAATCGGGGGAGACAGACAGACAAGAACAATGGCAATAAATAGAGTCAAGGGGAAGAACATCTCGTAAAAACAATGGCAACTAAATAGAATCAAGGTGATGTACATTTCATTAACAAAATCAATAGGGTAATGAAAATATATACAGTTGAGCAGATGAGTACAGTACTAAGGGCATGGGAAGGGAGAGGGGGAGGAGCAGAGGGAAATGGGGGGAAAAGAGGGTTAAGCGGCAGAGAGGTGGGGGGGTGGTAGAGGAAGTAGAGGGAGAAGGGGAGCGCAGTCTGGGAAGGCCTCTTGGAGGAAGTGAGTTTTAAGTAGGGTTTTGAAGAGGGGAAGAGAATTAGTTTGGCGGAGGAGAGGAGGGAGGGCGTTCCGGGACCGCGGGAGGACGTGGCCCAGGGGTCGACGACGGGATAGGCGAGACCGAGGGACGGTGAGGAGGTGGGCAGCAAAGGAGAGGAGCGTGCGGGGTGGGCGGTAGAAAGAGAGAAGGGAGGAGAGGTAGGAAGGGGCAAGGTGATGGAGAGCCTTGAAGCCTAGAGTGAGGAGTTTTTGTTTGGAGCGGAGGTCGATAGGCAACCACTGGAGTTGTTTAAGAAGGGGAGTGACATGCCCAGATCGTTTCTGCAGGAAGATGAGCCGGGCAGCAGAGTGAAGAATAGACTGGAGCGGGGCGAGAGAGGAGGAAGGGAGGTCAGAGAGAAGGCTGATACAGTAGTCTAGCCGGGATATAACGAGAGCCCGTAGCAGTAAGGTAGCCGTTTGGGTGGAGAGGAAAGGGCGGATCTTGGCGATATTGTACAGGAGAAACCGGCAGGTCTTGGTAACGGATAGGATGTGTGGGGTGAACGAGAGAGATGAGTCAAGGATGACACCGAGATTGCGGGCCTGAGAGACGGGAAGGATGGTCGTGCCATCCACGGTGATAGGGAAGTCTAGGAGAGGACCGGGCTTGGGAGGGAAGATGAGGAGCTCAGTCTTGCTCATGTTGAGTTTTAGGTGGCGGGCCGACATCCAGGTGGAGACATCCTGGAAGCAGGAGGAGATGCGAGCCTGAAGGGAGGGGGAGAGGACGGGGCGGAGAGAGGACGGGGCAGAGATGTAGATCTGCGTGTCATCTGCGTAGAGATGGTAGTCAAAGCCGTGAGAGCGAATGAGTTCACCAAGGGAGTGAGTGTAAATGGAGAACAGAAGAGGGCCAAGAACTGACCCTGGAGGAACTCCAACAGTTAAAGGATGGGAGGGGGAGGAGGCGCCTGCAAAGGAGACCGAGAATGACCGGCCAGAGAGATAAGAGAAGAACCGGGAGAGGACGGAGTCCGTGAAGCCAAGGTGAGATAAGGTATGGAGGAGGAGGGGATGGTCGACAGTGTCAAAGGCAGCAGAGAGGTCAAGGAGGATTAGAATGGAGTAGGAGCCATTGGATTTGGCAAGAAGGAGGTCATGGGTGACCTTAGAGAGAGCAGTCTCGGTAGAGTGGAGGGGACAGAAGCCAGATTGGAGGGGGTCCAGGAGAGAATGGGAGTTAAGGAATTCTAAGCAGCGACTGTAGATGACTCGTTCTAGGATTTTGGAAAGGAAGGGTAGTAGGGAGATAGGGCGATAACTGGAGGGGGAAGTGGGGTCAAGAGTGGGTTTTTTTAGGATGGGGGAGACGTGGGCATGTTTGAAGGCAGAGGGGAAGGAGCCATTGGAGATTGAGTGGTTAAAAATAGAAGTTAAGGAAGGGAGGAGGGCAGGGGCGATGTTTTTAATAAGGTGAGAGGGAATGGGGTCCGAGGCGCAGGTGGAGGGGGTGGCACTTGCGAGGAGGGAGGAGATCTCCTCTGAGGATACTGCAGGGAAGGATGGAAAAGTAGGGGAGAGGATTGGTGGGGGGGAGGGGAGAGGCGGAGGGGTGACTTTGGGGAGCTCAGACCTGATTGTGTTGATTTTGGTGATGAAATAGGTGGCCAGATCACTGGGGGTGAGAGATGGGGGAGGGGGAGGAACAGGGGGCCTAAGGAGAGAGTTAAAGGTCTGGAATAATTGGCGGGGTTGATTCGGCATGGGTGTCGATGAGGGAGGAGAAGAAGTTTTGCCTGGCGGAGGAGAGGGCAGAGTTAAGGCAGGAAAGGATAAATTTGAAGTGTGTGAGGTCGGCTTGGTGCTTGGACCTTCGCCAGCAGCGCTCAGCAGCTCGAGCATAGGAGCGTAGGAGGCGGACAGAGGAGGTGATCCGGGGCTGTGGGTTAGTGGAGCGAGAAGGGCAGAGGGAAAGGGGGGCGAGAGAGTCGAGAGGAGTAGAGAGGGTGGAGTTGAGAGCAGAGACCTGATCATCGAGAGTGGGAAGTGAGGACAGGGCGGCAAGGTGAGGAGAGATGCTTTTGGAAAGACGGATGGGATCGAGAGAGCGGAGGTCTCTGAGGTGCAGTAGCGAAGATTTGCAGGGGGAGGGAGTGTGAGAGATGAGGCAGGTGAGAAGGTTATGGTCAGAGAGAGGGATTTCAGAGTTGGTGAGGGAGGAGATAGTGCAGCGGTAGGAGATGACGAGATCGAAGGTGTGACTGAGTTGGTGAGTGGGCGTGGTATCGTGGAGCAGGAGGTCGGCAGAGTCGAGGAGGGGTAGCAGGCGGGCGGCAGAGGAGTCATCGGGTACATCCATATGGATGTTGAAGTCTCCGAGGATCAGAGTGGGCAGAGAGAAGGAGAGAAGGAAGGTGAGAAAGGGGTCTAGGTGGTTGAAGAAGTCGGAGGTGAGACCAGGAGGGCGGTAGATAACAGCGACAAGTATCCGGAGGGGGTGGTAGAGGCGAATGATATGGGCTTCGAAGGAGGGGAAGGAGAGGGAGGGGGGAGGAGGGATAGTGCGGAAGCGGCAACAGGGTGAGAGGAGGAAGCCGACGCCTCCTCCCTTACCGGTGAGTCTGGGGGAGTGGGAGAAGGAGAGGCCTCCGCTGGAGAGAGCGGCGGCGGAGACCGTGTCTTCGGGAGCGAACCACGTTTCTGAAAGGGCGAGGAGGAGGAGAGAGCAGGAGAGGAAAAGGTCATGGATCATTAGAGGGGCAGCCAAACAATCCCTGCTTCTAGAAAGTGGCTGCTGGTAGATAGGAAAGGTTACTCACCTTTCCTTCCCATTATACACCTAAGGTAATGTATCCGTCCAAAAAAGCTAGGTTTCTGCAACTCCTTGATTGATTCTATTGACCTTGACCAGGATAGTGCTATAATAACAAGTTTTTAATATTGAGTGCATGAAGCATATCGTGTTCCTTGATCGGGTCACCAATAAAAAAAAAGCCCCATTTCAAACCACTTTTCCGTGGCCTTTTCACTATGCCAGACTGCTTCTCAGGCTGCTTCCCAGCATTTATCTAGGAATTACATTTTTTTAAATTTCTTTGATGTGGATTTTAATAAACCTTCAGCAAATGGTAGAAGGGAAATAGGGTGGTATCTGGAGGGAGCCATGGGGTCAAGGAAGACTTTTTTTTAGGATAGGTGATACATGAGCATGATTATGATTATTGTTATAATAATAATTATTCATAATAATAATAACTGTGGAGTTTGTTACGTGCTCACTATGTGCCAAATACTGTACTAAGCACTGGGGTAGAAGCAGTCTAATCAGATTCCACATGGGGTTCACAATCTAAATAGGAGGGAGAACAGGTATTAAATCTCCATTTTGCAGGTGAGGGAAATGAGGCACAGAGAAGTTAAGCGACTTGCCCAAGGTCACACAGCAGGTTAGAACACAGGTCCTCTGACTCCAGGCCTGTGCTCTTTCCACTAGGCCACATTGCTTCTCACATCCTGCTCATATACTTTAGTCCAGGAGGCCCAATTCCATGGAGAAAGTGCCTTGTTCCTGAGTGAGCAATGGCAGCAGCGGGATTTTCAGGCGGAAAAGAGGCCTCCAGTATCGGATGGAGCACGGTTCGCCCTAAGCTACCGGTCACCGGACCGCCCACCTGTCCCTGACCTGGCTGCCATTGCCACATTTCCCAGTAGTTTCTGGAGAAATGGGGGGCCAGGGGGCTGACCCCTACATCTGCCTATTTATCCTCACCGCTCCCCCGATTCTGCGAAAAAATTCATGGTCAATGCCGGGTTGTTGCACCACATGTCTGCAGGTCCAGGCGCTGAGCACACGTTTCCTGCAAATCTGGGCTTTGTTTCACCCATTGACACATTCTCTCCCGAGGTACTCACCCCCGCGTGAATCCTCCATGGCCTTCCATTGGTTGCTGGAATGTCAATCTGTTCTCGTTTGCCAGTCAGTGGTCGCCACCATCAGAGTCCGCTCCTCCTCGGTGATGCCCACTGGGATCCACTATCCTGGCTTCCCAGAAGTGAGGATCCGTTGTCAGACCCCCCCACTGGTCTTCAGAGCGCTTGTGGTTGGGGAGAAGGGGGTGAAGAGGGGCTGGAACCAGGGTTCTGATCTCTGAGAAGAGGGGCAGAGGGTGTCATCCATAAGGCAGTGGCAGGTTGAGTACTCTGTGTGGTGAGGCTATCCGCTCTCTCTCCAGCCCACTTGCATCCCAGACCCATGGCAGCTCTCTCCCTCACACTTTTGCCACAGATGCCATTCACCCGCCTCCCGGACCTGGAGGTACCGAGCCCTCTCCCCTCCCACTGTGGAGGTCACTTGCCCTAGTCCTGGGTAAAATGGAACTTTCTGCCTCTCCCCCTTCCTCCAGTTGCCACCGACACACTTCTGGCTGGGATCCTGGGCTCTTTCTGGCAGTGTGACTGGCACAACTCAGATGGGTGCTGTCACCCTCAACATTAGACATGGTGTCACCCAGGCAGAAACTACATCCATAAAAGGGCAGTTCCTTCATGGCGACAGCAGGCAGCTCACACAAGGAAGCTACACTGTGGCTAGACAATAGCTGGCTTCCACAAGCCCAGTCTAGCATTTTCCAGGAGAATCAGGCTGAATTGGAATAACGAAAGCATTAGCAACCTATTTCTCATTCAGTGGAATGAAAACAGTGCTGGAAATATTAACTAGCAGGCGATATCCATTTGGCTTCCTTTTTATCTTTTCAAATAGTCATGCAGTCCACCAGTTGGGAACATGATAGTTTTCTCTTATCGGCTCACTTCTCTTTCCATCCTTCCCTGTTCTCTCCCTCCTCAACTCTCTTTTCTTCCTTCTCCAATTTGATTTAGGTTCCCGTCTAATAACTCTGCTTTGTGGAATGCATACATTATTTGCTGTTTTTCCCTCAGTCTCTCCCATCTCTTTCTCTCTTCTATTTTTCCCACCCCCTCCATCAACCCCTTCTTCTTTTACATTTTTCTTTCTGAGCCGCCTGCAGAAAGCTCCCTGTCAGGGTATTGGAAGATTGCAAGAGCAGTTATGCTTAGGTTGCTCAGACTGAAGGCAGGTTGGCGTGCAGGTTTGCGTGTATGTGTGCTCTTGCCTGGGTGTGTTTGTGCGTGTGTCTAGGCAAAGCAGATGGCACTAAAGAGACTGATACTGATGAATTTCACATTTGTCAGCTATAGACCCCAGAACAATGCTTCCTGCCCAGCCACTGTTACCTCCTGGTAAAGGCCAGCCTAGAACCCGGGGCCGACTGCCTGGACCCAGGAGAAGCAGGATCGAGGAAGAGTTGAGGATCACCAGGTAGCTGAGACCCACCCATGTGGAGAGGCTGCAGGAATGTTCAGGGTCCCTGCCCTCAGGAGAAAGGTCCCAAATCATCTACACAGAGCAGAAGGATGATGATGATGTACTATGTTAAGTACTTCGTGACAAGCACCGCTCTAAGTGCTGGGGTGGATGCAAGCTAGTCAGGGTGGACACAGTCCCTGTCCCACATAGGGCTCACAGTGTTAATCCCCATTTTACAGATGGGGTAACTGAGGCACAGACAAGTGACTGTGACTTGCCCAAGACCACACAGCAGACAAGTGACAGAGCTCGGATTAGAACCCAGGTCCTTCTGACTCCCAGAAGAAGGGGGTGATTGCCAAAGTGCTTGTGAGCAAAGGATCCTGGCTGAGATACTGAGCAGGACAAAGGGCAGACTAGGTGTAAGTGCTGGTGTGTGGGTGGCGGTGAGAGAGAGCATTTGAGTGTGGGTGCTTCACTGTCTGTGAAGCTTCCTGAAAGGCAGTGCCCCATTGGATAGCATAACCTTACCAAAGCCTCATTTCGGAAAACTGCCTCCTGAATTTGAGTGTTGGACATGCAGTTCTTCACATTTGGTTTTGTGACTTTTATAGGCTAGTATCATTTGGGATTGTTAATTCTGAGATCTGGTCACCCAGGAAACCATGGCCAGTAAGAGCTATTTGCCATTCAGTGGGCTCTTTTATACCGAGCTCTGTTCTTTCCTTTATTAACGGGTAGCTCATAATGGCAGCTTCCATCGGTTTCAGCCCTCTGTCTGGGCTGAGATCGAGGAAGAGCTTGGCAAGCTCCTAAAGAGCAGGGATAAATGGACAAAAAAACAACTAAAGAACGGAACTTCTGTACATGGCCTCTACCTAGGGGTGAGCCCCTTTGGTAAGAAGTGTTCCCAATTAAAGGAGGTGGAGGGATTATGCAATACCCAAGGAGCATTGGTCGAGAAACAGAAAGAAAGGGACACCCTCTGAGATTCATGTAGAAAGAGTCAATGAGAAAGTACTAGAAACTTAAGGAGGCATACCACCCAAGTAAAGGATGAACTGTTAGATCGGTGACCGAGTTAGGGGGCTAGTTGGGGGACTTCGTAGCAAAAGATTCCTTCTTTCCTCAGTCCTCCCTCTCTCTCCGGTCACCAGCACAACAGGGCAGAGTTGTATCCCAGTGCTGTTACCTTTCCATCTCTGTTCACACACTCTTTACTTGGCAGTAGATAAGCCTTGTACCTCCCCTATCTGCCCTCCCTTCTGCGTAAACTAAACCCCTAAGCCCTTTGATATTCAACCCAGTTCCACGGCACTTATGAACATGTGTACTTGCGTACATACCTGTATACATGTACACTTACAAACATATTCTTATACTCTACCAATTCCTAATCTGTATCCCTATCCCTACCCCTCCCCTATCCCTAATCTACTTTAATGTCCATCTTCTCCTGTGGACTGTCAGTTTCTTGTGGGCAGGGATCAAGCCTACCAACTCAGTTGTATTGTACTTTCCCAAGCACTTAGTACAGTGCTCTGCACACACTCAGTGTTCAATAAGTACCATTGACTGATTGAAGGGCTTTGAATTCAATTTCAGCCAAATTTAATTTTTCAGAGGGCCCATTTTACTAATGGACACATAGGTCCTCCTAGTATATTCTGAATAATGGATAAACAACATCAATCAATGGTATTTATTGGGCACTTACGGTGTGCACAGAACAGTACTAAAGTTCTCAGGAGAGTACCATACAATAAGAGTTGGTAGACAAGATCCTTGTCCACCAGGAGTTTATAATCTTGTTGGGGTTAGTATAGACAGTTCCCAGTGGAAGGTTTTCAGAGCTCGGGGCTTCTAACCCCCTTCCCTTCCCACTCCCCTTTGTCCTCTTCTTTCTCATTGCCTTCTTAACCCACCCCCCCCCCACCTCCTCAGTCTGATTAATTTCTTTCCAAGGTCTACAGTCTAATCTGGGGAGATTTGGTTTTCAAACTGGCTTTTAAAGAAATAACGGGGAAGTCTGGCTCAGCAGAACAAAGCAGCCTGAAGGTACTCTAAATTCACCTTCGGGGATTTCTGAATTATTAGGAGTGACTTTCATTCATTTGGAATTGCCCCAGATCCTTGGCTAACCAGTTCACGCTCAATTTGATTTTGGTTTTGCCATCGGCTATGATGTTGTTTTGCCTTAGGTGGCCCTGGTTCTAACTTCAGCTTTGGCTCTGTGTTACTACAGTCCCCCACCTTACTGTGACTAGCTACACTGACTGGGACCCCAGCTCAGTACATTTTACAATCCAATTTTTGTTCATTTTAGGGACATCAATAGGAGTTGGTGACACAAGTGTCATTCATTCAATCGTATTTACTGAGCACTTACTGTGTGCAGAGCACTGTACTAAGAACTTGGGAGAGTCTTGTCCTATGCCGAGTCGTTTCCGACCCATAGCGACACCACGGACACATCTCTCCCAGAATGCCCCGCTCTCCATCTGCAATCGTTCTGGTAGTGTATCCATAGAGTTTTCTTGGTAAAAATACGGAAGTGGTTTACCATTGCCACCTTCCGCGCGGTAAACTCGCATCTCCGCCCTCGACTCTCTCCCATGCTGCTGATGCCCAGCATGAGTAAGTTTCGACTTGTAGCAGATTGCCTTCCACTTGCTAGCCACTGCCCAAGCTAGGAATGGAATGGGTAGGTCTCTGCCTGATTCTCCCTCCTGAGGCCGAGACTGGTAGAGTACTGGAAACTCTCCAGGTGTGACCTTGAGAGGTGCTTGGGAGAGTACAACACAACAATAAACAGATACATTCCTTCCTTCACTTACCTTCAGTCCTTCCCTTCAGTTACCCCTACCCATCCAAATCACCACCGATATTTTTCAATATAGATTTTGCTATATTGCTATGTTATGCTATATTGTAATCTCCCAACTGCTTAGTTCAGCACTATGCACACAGTAAGCACTCAATAAATATGATTGATTGATTGATTCCATATCAGTCTGATTGTAATTCCTTCTTCAAATTCCATAACTGTATTCTGCCAGTTCATATCACCATATGTTCTTGCGTAGAGTTTCAATACTGGCCCATTTATACATTAATATATGCCTTGCCCTGGTCTTCATTTGTATTGCCATAGTGAACTTTACAGTTTTCTCATTTGCCTGATTGTAATTCGAATCGTTACAATTGTCCGGACTTGCTTACTTTTGTATTTTGCTGTCACTCCGGGTCCCTAATATTTTCTTAGAAATAAGTAAAAATGGGGGAGATGTGAATTACTCAGATTGAGGATGGGTGTACTAGTAGTTCTAGTACTAGCAGAAAGGAGTTCCAGGAAGGAAGAAGGGTGGGAACACAGGCTTGGAGGTGATGGAGACAAGGAGGTAGTGAATAGTTTGGCTGGAGAGGAATGATGTGTGTGAAGTGGGGTGTAGTGGGAGAAGAGAGTGGACAAGTAGGAGGGAAAAAGCTAATTGAGGACTTCAAAACTAGTAGTCAGGAATTTCTGTCCTAAGTGAAGGGGAATGGGAAACCAAGAAGTTTTCTGAGGAGGGAGGAGATGTGTGCAGAACATTATTTTAAAAAAATCATCACTTGTATTTATTGAGCACTTACTGTGCAGAGCACTGTACTAAGGGCTTGGGAGAGAACAATATAAAAGAGTAGGTAGATATGTACCCTGCCCACAAGGAGCTTAAAGTCTAGAGGAGGAGCTAACAGTCTAGAGGAAGAATGTACAGTCTAGAGGCTGCACTTCCCCAATATATCTCAGTGCCAATCCATATCACTAGACAAGACTAAGGCTGGCCTCCAAGAGTAGGGTAGAAAGACAGGAGGCACAGTGTAATTCATCATTTACCTCACTGCCTTCTTCCTTGTGTCGCACTGTATACAGTTGTCTTTCATTTTCAAAGATGACATTACTGCTGCTGCGATTCTAACCACGTGTGAAAGTGTGGTAGAAAAAACCGATGTGGGACCATTGTGCATCTGAAAAGATATACCTTTGCTGCCTCTCTGTTTTTGAGCCTGTTTCTTGGTCTTCATGGGATACTCAGGATACACATTAGATGCTGTTGGATGTCAAAAAGGAAACAGGATACATTCCCTACCCTGGAGGAATTTAATGGGGGGCTACAGGGAAGAATGCATTTGGAAGAAGCAACTGCCTCCATTTGCAAGGAGTTTGAAAGAGATAACGCCCTTTCTCTAAGGGATCTCATTTTTTGAAAACTGGACTTTCAATCAGGGCTTTGTGGCATGTGGGACAACTGTGGAGAACAGGGAATTCTAATCCATTCTCCAGGTTTTCCCTCCACTTTCTGCTTCTAATTTTAAAAATTTTCCTCAAGGCATATATGACTATCTGGGTATACCTTTTCAGGAAGGTAATAATAATGATAACTATGGTACTTGTTAAGCACTTACTATGTGCTAAGCACTGTTCTAAGCTCTGGGGCAGAGACAAATTATTCAGGGTGGACACAGTCCCTGTCCCGCCTGGGGCTCACACTCTTAATCCCCATTTTGTAAATGAGGTAACTGAGGCCCAGAGAAATGAAGTGACTTGCCCAAGGTCACACAGCAGACATGTGGAGGAGCTGGGATTAGAACCCATGACCTCTGACTCCCAGGCCTGGACACTGTCAATTAAGCCATGCTGCTTCTCCAGTACTACTACATTCCTAAGGATGCCTTGAACCCTTCCCCCTGATAGTGGTACTTCCTGGAGCTAGTTAGTGCTACTTGAGGTTATTGAGGTTATTGTTTTTCTAATGCTGATGCTCCTGCCGATTAAAAACCATTGATTCACTTCACCGGTCTTCAAAAAGCCAGCTAGCTGTAACTTGCTTAGAACTGACATTTCAATTGGTGGCTTGACAATTCTTGATTCTCTGATGGATCCCCTCACTCGATCATTTATTGAGCGCTTATTGTGTGCAGATTACTGTATTAAGCCCTTGGGAGAGTACAATACCACAATGAAGAGACACATTCCCCGCCCACGAGTTTACAGTCTAGAGGACTTGGCCCCTTCCCTCTCCCCCACCCCGACTCACAGTTTTAACTCAGAGTTCAGGTTCCACCAGCTTTGAGTCAGCCTCTCTTGCCTCTTCCTCTTTTTCACATGTTCTGTTGTGGAAGCTAACTGATTTTTCTTCCTTTTGTTTTCCAGGCCAATAGCAAAGCATCCAAAGGGCAATACGTTCATTCTTCCTCGTCCGGTGCTTCTGCAACCCAATCTCTTTTCACTGCCAACTATACCTACTAGAGGCCTGTGAGGTTCATACTTTCTGCGGCTTTGCTTTCTGAGTTAGCAGGAGGTGACTGAAAAAATATAATGGAAAGTGGAACCATTGGAAACATGGTGCACTTTAAATCCTTCACTACAGGAAAAAAAATAGGATGCTCTCAACACTTCTCCTCACGCCCCCCCCCACCCACATTCTGAAGAGAGAAAAACAATTTTTCTCTAATCTGGCATTTCGATTTATTCCTTAGCAGTGCTCTATTAGCTCCATCCCAGCAATTTTTCCTCCCACAGTTGAAGGAAATAATTAGTAAGAAAGATCACCTCTTGGCCTGGAATAAAGTAACGTTCACCAAATGTAACACTCTTAGGGTAGTGAGCAGATGAGCATTACTTATTAAGTGACTGGGCAGGATTTGAATAACACTACTGCTCCTGAGAAAAGAAATAAAATGTTTTTAAACAGTATGAATCATATCTTCTGTATTCCTTCTCAAAATTGTTTGCGAGTTTATGTTAAAAGCAACTTCAATGTACTACCCAACTCTTGATTAGAGCTAGACATCACTAACATGATATATGTGTAAGGAAGCATTGTGGCCTAGTGGAAAGAGCACAGGCCCAGGAGCCAAAGGACCTGGGTTCTAATTCTGGCTCTGCCACTTGTCTGTTGTGTAACCTCGGGCAAGTCACTTAACTTCTCCGTGCCTTAGTTTCCTCATCTGTAAAATGGGGATGAGATCCTACTCCTACTCAGATTGCGAACCGTGTGTATGTCAGGGACTGGGTCCAATATGACTATCTATCCCAGTGCCTAGTACAGTGCTTGGCGTATAATAAGCACTCAACAAGTACCGTAATAATAGCCATAATAATAATGGGTGTGTGGCTATGTGTAGATATATTTTTTAACCTTTCTTTTAGCTTTGTTACTAGCACCTTTCGTCACTATCCTCAGGGAAATGGCCAGTTTCTAGGTAAACAGCACCTGGAAATGGGTGGCTTTCTAAGTTCTAAGTCTAGAATCAGGTTTTTTCAAGACCACTGACCAAGCATATACACTGAGATTATTATTATTGTATAAACTGAGAGATTAACATCCTGCTTGACTGGAGGACCAATTTATTGCTCACTGGTACCCCTGAACCCCCACCCCCAAAGACCTGAACAGAAGTCTTCACAACATTGCTAAAATCTGCCCTTTCCTCTCCATCCAAACCACTATCACATTAATCCAAGCACTGATAACTGCATGAGCCTTCTTGCTGACCTCCCTGCCTCCTGTCTCTCTCCACTCCAGTCCAGACTTCACTCTGCTGCCCGGGTCATTTTTCTACTAAACCATTCGGGCCATGTTTCCCCACTCCTCAAGAGCCTCGAGTGGTTGCCCATCCACCTCTCCATCAAACAGAAATTCCTTACCACAGGCTTTAAAGCACTTCATCACCTTGCCCCCAACCCCCTCCCTCCCTGATCTCCTATTACAATCCAGCCCACACACTTCGCTCCTCTAAGGCCAGCCTACTCGCTGTGTCTCCATCTCGACTGTCTCACTCCTGACCACTTTCCCATGTCCCACCTCTGGCCTGGAAAGCCCTCGCTCTTCACATCTGACAGACGATCGCTCTCCCCACCTTCAAAGCCTCCAAGAGGCCTTCTCTAAGCCCCCATTCCCTCTTTCCCGCTCTCTTCTGCATCGCCCTTGCACTCGGATTTGCACCCTCATTCATCCCTCCCTCAACCCCACAGCATATCCATAATTATTTAAGCTCACTGTGGCCAGGGACCATACCTACCAATTTTGTTATAGTGTCCTCTCCCAAGCATTTAGTACAGTGCTCTGCCCACAGTAAGCTCTCAGTAAATACAATTAAGTTCCCCAATGTGCAAAATGAAGGGTGGGACTTGTGGCCTGGGAAATCTCCCTGTGTCCTCAAGGCATTTGGGTCACCTGTGCAACACTCCCAGTTGGTTGTTCGGGGCTGGTAAATGATTTTTCATAATTGATCATAATTGTGCCATTTGAACAATACAACAGAATTAGGAGACACGTTCCCTGCCCTCAACAGTTAAGCGCTTACTGTGTGCTAAGCACTGGGTAGGTATAGGATAATCAGGTTGGACCTAGGCCCTGTCCCATATGGAATTCGGTCTAATAGGGAGGGAGAACAGTAGTGGATCCCCATATTACAGATGAGGAAACTGATGCCCACAGAAGTTATGTGACATGTCCAAGTTTGCACAGCAGTTGAGTGGTGGAACTGGTATTAGGACCCAGATCCTCTGACTCTTAGGCTCGTGCTCTTTCCACTAGGCCATGCTGCTTCTCTCACTTACCCTCTCTTGTCCCAATCTGCCCCAGTTCACACTTTTTGTTTCTCTCAAGCTCACCTACTTGCTGTACCTCAATCTCACATCTTTCCCTTCCAACACCTGGTTCATGTCCTTCCTCCTGCCTGAAGCACCCTCCCCCTTAAAATCGGCCAGCCCCTAGCTCTTCCCATCTTCAATGCCCTTTGGAAATTTCACTTCATCCAGGGGACTGTCCTTGATTAAATTTTCTCCCCAAGTCAAAGTCTCTCAACTACCACCTCAGCACTTTCGCAGTCAATCAATGTCGAGTACCTAGAGTATCACTGTATCAAGCCCTTGGGAGAGTAAATTGAATTAGTACACATCGCCGCCACCCTTAAGGAACATATAATTAGCGGGGGAATCAGACACTAAAATCAATTACAGAGAAAGACAAAGGATCTACACATAGAGTTTTCAAGTGCTTAGGTGTCACAGAGGTACTGAAATGTAAAGTGTAGAAGCACCAGACCCTAGGCCTGGCAGTCGGAAGGACCTGAGTTCTAATCCCAGCTCTAGTCTCGGTTCCCTCATCTGTAAAATGGGGATTGAGACTGTGAGCCCCACGTGGGACATGGACTGTGTCCAACCTAATAATAATAAAATAATGTTGGTATTTGTTAAGCGCTTACTATGTGCCGAGCACTGTTCTAAGCACTGGGGTAGACATAGGGGAATCAGGTTGTCCCACGTGGGGCTCACAGTTTTCATCCCCATTTTACAGATGAGGGAACTGAGGCGCAGAGAAGTTAAGTGACTTGCCCACAGTCACACAGCCGACAAGTGGCAGAGCTGGGATTCGAACTCATGAGCCCTGACTCCAAAGCCCATGCTCTTTCCACTGAGCCACGCTGCTTCTCCTGATTACCTTGTATCTACCCCAGCACTTAGAACAGTACCTGACACATACTAAGTGCTTAACAAATACCATTTTTTAAAAAAGGGATTTGATGAAGGAGAATAATAATAATAATAATGTTGGTATTTAAGTGCTTACTATGTGCAGAGCACTGTTCTATGCGCTGGGGTAGTTACAGGGTAATCAGGTTGTCCCACGTGAGGCTCACAGTGTTAATCCCCACTTTACAGATGAGGTAACTGAGTCACAGAGAAGTTAAGTGACTTGCCCACGGTCACACAGCTGACAAGTGGCAGAGCTCATGACCTCTGACTCCCAAGCCACTGCTCTTTCCACTGAGCCACGGAGAAGTAGTGTTGCAGAGCAGAAGAGAGGGCAGATACAGAGCAATTTAAGATGAATTTGATGTGCACAAAGTTGGCCCGGTACCTGGATTTCTACCAATAGTGCTCCACGGCCTGAACCCGGGAGCAGATGAAACATACTGTGGAGGTGATCCAGGGTTGGAGTTGGTGATATGAGGTTGACGGGAGGACAGGCAGATGAGGGAAGCAGCATAGCTTAGTGGAAAAAGCTCAGGACTGAGGGTCAGGAAACTTGGGTTCTAATCTGGTTCCTCCAATTGCCTGCAGTGTGACCTTGAACAAGTCACTTAACTTTTCTGCACCTCAATTCCACCATCTGTAAAATGTGGATAAATGTGGATAAAATGCTTGACAGACTACCACAGCACTCATGACCATATTCGTAATTTATTTATATATTTATATTAATGCCTGTCTCCCCCTCTAGACCGTAAACTCGTTGTAGGCAGGGAATGTGTCTGTTATACTGTACTCTCCCAAGTGCTTAGTACAGTGCTCGGCACATGGTAAGTACTGAATAAATACGACTGACTGATTGATTCCACCATAGGCTGAATCTTAATTGGGGTTTGGGAGGGGAGGATGGAGGAGGGGGATAGTGCAAAGAGTGGGAATGGATGTGAGTGGGCTGAGGGGTCCGATGCTGGGGATGAGTGGTTTGGTGTCGGGGAGGAGAGGAAGGCAGGGGTGCGGTGATGATGAGGATGGTATTATGGGAAGCAGCGTGGCTCAGTGGAAAGCGCATGGGCTTGGGAGTCAGAGGTCATGGGTTCAAACTCCAGCTCTGCCACTTGTCAGCTGTGTGACTGTGGGCAAGTCACTTCACTTCTCTGTGCCTCAGTTCCCTCATCTGTAAAACAGGGATGAAGACTGTGAGCCTCACGAGGGCCAATCTGATTACCCTCTATCTACCCCAGTGCTTAGAACAGTGCTCGGCACATGGTAAGCGCTTAACAAATACCAATATTATTATTAAGTGCTTACTATGTGCCAAGCACAGTTCTAAGCACTGGGGTGGATACAAGCTAATCGGGCTGTCCCACGTGGGACTCACAGTCTTTTATCCCCATTTTACAGGTGAGGGAACTGAGGCCCAGAGAAGTGAAGGCCACACAGCAGACAAGCGGCGGAGATGGAATTAGAACCCACGACTTTCTACCTCCCAGGCCCTGGCTCTCTCCAATAGGCCATGCTGCTTCTCTGGTGGGCAGAGGGAGGGGGGAGGAGGCCGTCACTTTCCACTCCTTGATCCTGCGAAACTGCAGCTTTGGACCACCCTCTGCCCTTTATGCACTCGCAATCAACCACAGTCTTTCTGTACATTTTCACTTATATTCCCTACCGTGAAAATAATGAGTCACCCACATATAGATCTTTCCATTCTCCTCTTCTTCCGATCTGTAATGTATTTTGCATCTGCCTCACCTACTAGTCTGTAAACTTCCTTGAGGGCAGGGATCATGTCTTCTATCTCTATTTCTCCAAAGTACTTAGACAGTGCTCTTCACACTAAGTGCTTAACAAATACTCTTGATTGATTCTCCTGAGGCTCAGATCAAGGTACTTGCCTAGGCCTGCCTGTCTAATCCTTGTTTCTTCAATTTAGGAGTTCCCAGAATGGATAAGATGAGGAGTGATTGTGTCTGCCTGGCTTTCTTCAAGGAATAATTGCTGCTCTGACACGGGCACAAAAACTTTCCCTTGACTCATTCTCCAGAACAAGGACGTGATACTCTTTATCCACTCTCACTAAATCAAAACTCAATTTCTAATAGTGATCAGAATAGAAACTGATGTCCTGTCCCTGAATTTACATCCCTATTTAGGAGATGAAGCAGTTCCTCTTCCTCTTACCTGGCATTTCTGAGGCACTGGAGCTCAGGGACAGGAGGACAGAGGCTTGGTTGGGGTAGGTGAGGAAGGATTATAATCAAAGGCACTCCAAGAGGAAATGTGTTCAGAATATCTTGGCCTGGAGGCAGGAACGGGATTAAATGATCTCTCGAAGGGCCTTCCAGCTCTATGACAAAATTTTAAAATAATAGCTTCTCAGGAATCCTGACCTCCTGGTTCCTTGTCCATGTCCAATACTGGGCATGAGGAGTGGAAGGGGAATACCGCGGAGGGCTCTTAGTGACACTTAATCAGCCTGGCGCGCGAGGCCTCAATGAACACACCACGTATCTCCTGGTTCCAACCCAAGAACTGTGGGCCCCTTCTTTCATATTCCTGAGAGGAGGAAGGCCACCGATAAAGAAGAACTGCATCCCCTGCACCAGGTGCAGAACAGCCCAACTCCAGGAATGTAGTCCTTATCTCACAGACCAAGGACAGACCCAAAGTCCGGACTATGGGAAAATGCTGAACTTGGTCTGGCGGATATTTCCCAAAGCGATAATGTGCCCATAGCCCCCCTCCCTCTATTGTTGTGCTTGAAATCATCACAGTTTATGAGATGTGCCATTTCCCCCTTGCTATGGAGATGTCGCCATGAGTGATAATGCCATAGGTCTGTCGTGCTCCTTGCGGTCACCCAGGGCAGCTGTTGTCCTGTGTTGATTGGGGTGTGAGTATGCTTCTGCATTAGAGTCACTTACACCGTATGGTTGGTCCTCCTATTAACCTATCCTTGCACTTGCAGGCGGAAAGGCCCTTCCCCAAAGTGCAGACAGGAAAACAGAGATGAGCCCTAGGGCACAAACTCATTAACGCAGAGCGGACAGTATGGCAGGGTGGGATGCTCACACGATGGCTTTTTCAGTTCCACTCGCACACACGGACAGGATCTCACAGACAGTTGCCTCATGTTCGGAAACAACACAGGTACACACATAAGGTGAACCGAAATAGGACATCCGGCGGCAGAGAAAGCAAAACAAACCTTTTACAATCACAGAGAAACATCCTCTTAAATAATAATGTTGAAATGGATGGTTGGGAGAAAACTCCAGAAGACAGACCAGCCTGGTGTGTGATGATCAGGAAAGGAGTTACTCTTCATCAGCAGAAACTTGGAGAAAAATCAGGATTATTATTATTATCAGGGTATTTGTTAAGTGTCTGCTATGCGTCAAGCACTATTCTAAGAGCTGGGGTAGATACAAAGTCATCAGGTTGTCCCACGTGGGGTGCACAGTCTTAATCTCCATTTTACAGATGAGGTAACTGAGCCACAGAGAAGTTAAGCGGCTTGCCCAAGGTTACACAGCAGACAAGTGTGGAGCTGGGATTATAAGCAATACCCAAGCCTGTGCTCTTTCAGCTAAGCCACCCTGCAGTGACAGAAAGGACTTTTTACCCGTGCCCAGAATGGAATTAATTTTTAATTGACCTAGGTCTTTTATCTGTATCCATGGATAGAACATTCTGTCCAGTTGCATCATTTTAAAATCAATAAATATTGATAGGGGATTACCAAAATTGTAGTGTCTCTTCTGCAATCTGTTTAACTAGGCGCAGGGAGATGGACAAGATGATCTTTCCTGGATTCCCTCCCTCTGGGATTCTTTAAATGGTATTTTTTAAGATCTTACTACATGCCAGGCACTGCACTAAGCGCTGCAGTAGATACAAGCTAATTAGGTTGCACACAGTCCATATCTCACACGGGGCTCACAACCTTAACCCCTATTTTACAGAGGGGGTAACTGAGGTGCAGAAAAAGAAAGTGACCTGCCCAAGGTCACACAGCAGAAAAGTGGCAGAGCTGGGATTAGAAACCAGGTCCTTCTGACTCCCAGGCCCGGGATTTATCTACTACCTACTATATAAACTATATATATATTATTGATATTGTTTTTGTCTGTCTCCTCTGATTAGACTGTAAGCCCATCAATGGGCAGGGACTGTCTTTGTTGCCGATTTCTACATTCCAAGCGCTTAGTACAGTGCTCTGCACATAGTAAGCGCTCAATAAATACTATTGAATGAATGAACTAACTCTCTTCCCCTCTGCAAAGCCCTACTGAGAGCTCACCTCCTCCAGGAGGCCTTCCCAGACTGAGCTCCCCCTTTCCCTCTGCTCTCCCCGCCTTCCCCTCCTCTCAGCACTGTGCTCATTTGTATATATCATTTATTACCCTATGTATTTTGTTAATGAGGTGTACATCTCCTTGATTCTATTTATCTCGATGATGTGGTCTTGTTTTGTCCTGTTTTGCTTTGCTGTCTCCCCTGTTTAGACCGTGAGCCCGTCACTGGGCAGGGATGGTCAATATCTGTTGCCGAATTGCCCATTCCAAGCGCTTCCTACAGTGCTCTGTCCATAGTAAGCGCTCAATAAATACTATTGAATGAACGAATGAATACTAGGCCACGCTGCTTCTCAAGAGCTCTTGAGTAGTTCAGTTCCGGGATTTAGAGAGAAGACCCCTAGGTTGGAATGTCTGATGACACAACCTGGCACATAACGATGCCAAAAGGGGTCACGACTGGATGGCGACCAAAATGAGTCTGCAGTCAAAGTGGGGCCCAAACAAGAAGGACCACAACGGGAAGCAGTGTGGCCTAGTGAAAAGGGCACTGGCCTGGGAGTCAGAGGACCCGAGTGCTAATTCCAGCTCTGCCACTCATCTGCTGTGTGACCTTGGGCAAGACACTTAACTTCTCTGGGCCTCAGTTAACTCACCTGGAAAATGTGAGCCTCACGTAAGACAGGGGCTCTGTCCAACCCGATTGCATGGCTCAGTGGTAAGAGCCCGGGCTTGGGAGTCAGAAGTGATGGGTTCGAATCCCGGCTCTGCCACTTGTCAGCTGTGTGACTGTGGGCAAGTCACTTCACTTCTCTGTGCCTCAGTAACCTCATCTGTAAAATGGGGATTCAGACTGTGAGCCTCGTGGGGCAACCTGATGACCCTCTATCTCCCCCAGCGCTTAGAACAGCGCTCTGCACATGGTAAGCGCTTAACAAATACCAACATTATTATTACCCCCATCCTTAATAATAATAGCGGTACTTAAGTGCTTCCTATTGGCCAGGCGGTGAAATAAGCGCTGGGGTAGTTTCAAGCTATCGGGTTGGACCCAGTCCCTGACCTACCCGGGGCTCACAGTCTTTAATTCCCATTTTTCAGATGAGGGAACCGAGGCACAGAGAGGTGAAGCGACTTACCCGAGGTCACACAGCACACACGCGGCAGATCGGGGATTGGAACCCAGCCCCTCTGGCTGCCGGATCCGTGCTCTTCCCACGGGGCCATGTTGCTGACGCGTAGTAACTGCTTAACGAACACCATGAAGAAGAAAGAGAGAGGAAGGAAAAACAAGGATCAGTTCCCAATCCCCAAACGCTTTGCGAAATGGAGTAGCGTCTGCCGCCGCTGGGAACTACAAGTCCAGAGATGCTCCGCAGCAACAACTTCCGGCCCTTCACCCGCCATTCGCCTTGAATTTAAAGGAGCCGCCGGGGGGCGCTTCCGGTTGTGGGCGGAGTCAGCTCCCCTCTCTTCGCTATTCAAGATGGCGGCGGGCGGTCTGTTCGGCGGCCTTTTGAGGCGGTCGGTCCCCGTGGTCCTTGGCCGGTCCCGGAGGGCTTTGTGGGGGCTGTCCAGGTAACCTGGGGCCGGAGTTAGGGGCCCCGGGAGCTCGCCTACCCGCCCAGCATTCTCTTAGGAGAAGCAGCGTGGCGTGGTGGCAGGAGCCCGGGCCTGGGAGGCGGAAGGTCATGGCGCAAGTCACTTCATTTTCCTCATAATAATGATTTTGGTATTTGTTAAGCGCTTACTCTGTGCAGAGCACTGTTCTAAGCGCTGGGGTAAATACAAGGTAAGGTTGCCCCACGTGAGGCTCGCAGTCTTCATCCCCATTTTATAGATGAGGGAACTGAGGCATAGAATAATGATGATGGTATTTATTAAGCGCTTCCTATGTGCAGAGCACTGTTCCAAGCGCTGGAGGAGATACAGGGTCATCAGGTTGGCCCACGTGAGACTCACAGTTAATCCCCATTTTCCAGAGGAGGGAACTGAGGTCCAGAGAAGTGAAGTGGCTCGCCCACAGTCACATAGCTGACAAGGGGCAGAGCCGGGATTCGAACCCATGACCTCTGACTCCTAAGCCCGGGCTCTTTCCACTGAGCCACGCTGCTCCTCATCTGTGAAATGGGGACAGAGACTGTGAGCCCCACGTGGGACAGGGGCCGTGTGTGTCCAGCCCGATTAGCCCGGGTCCACCCCAGCACCTACGTACGGATCTGGAATTTTTTTTTTAATGTCCGTTTTATTGGTATTGTACTCCCCCGATCGCTTAGCACAGTGCGCCGCACACAGAAAGTGCTCAGATACGTTTGACTGACTGTTGCCGTGCTGTGGTGTATAATAATACTAATTGTGGTATCAGCTAAGCGATCCGTGCCAGGCACTTTTCCAAAATCTGGGGTCCATACAAGATGATCCAATGGTATACAATCCCTGGCCCACCAGGGACTCACAGCCTGAATGGCGGGGGGGAGGACCAGTATTAGAATTCCCATTTTACAGATGAGGAAGCATGCGTAGAGAAGTTAAATGATTTGGCCAGGGTCATACAGCTGACAAGTACTGGGGCTTGGATTAGAACATAGGTCCCTGATTCCCAAGCCCCTGCGCTTCCCACCGGGCCACCCTGCTTCTCTGTATCCCCAGTTTATAGAGGAAGTATAGAGAAAGTCACCAGCCAAGTAGAGCTGCCATACAGTTGGAAGATGACCCTGTCATCGGAGAGGCTGCATCCATAGGTGTGAATGTCTTGGCGAGAAAATACTTTGCACACTCTGTCCGTGAAAATACCGTAATGTAGCAGGTCTTTGCCCGGGTTGCCAACTGCTGAACACGATTTCTCAGCAAGGGTGGTCGTTTCAGGGGTCAGCACAACGTCACCAGGTTTCTGCTTCTGGCCGATTTGAAGGCCTGATCCCCGGGTCAGCTACTGCTCAGTTGAGGAAAGCCCTCTCTCAAACAAAAATGCTACCAGATCCCAACCACCCCCTTTTCTCCCTTCTCTACCTTGCCCCATCATACACCATCCCAAGACAACTCCCACCCCTCAAAATCAAGACTTGACACCTAGTTTTTAATGATTTGTTTTCTCTCTCTGGAGGGGTAAATGTATTTACCTCCCATTATTGAGGACTTACTATGTGCAGAACGCTGTACTAAGCATTTGGGAAAGTACAATAAAGCTGGTGGAGACACTAATAATAAATGCATGCTATGTAGCAATCACTGTTGTAAGCACTGGGGAAGATTCAGGTTCATCACTTTGGACATAGTCCCTGTCTCACATGGGGCTAACAGTCTCAGTAATCAACCATTTACTGAGCACTTAATATGTGCAGAGCACTATTCTAAGTGCTTGGAAGAGTACAGTTTATCAGAGTTGGTAGATAAGTTCCCCGTCCACAGGAGCTTATAGCCTAGAGGACTGTAAGAAAGAGAGACCAGGATCTTACACTCTAGTGGGGGAGACAAGTATCAAAATACATTTCAGGTAAGGGAAATGGGGACAGAGCTCAAGAAATTGTAGAATCACTATTTGTGAAATTTCCAGTGACTAAAAGGAATGGGACATATAACAACAGGAAGAAAGACTAAGAATCGTGTATGGCCTATAGTGAGGAGAAACAGTGAGAAACCCACCATAAAGCAGATTGGGATCTGTGGAATCCATGGGTCAGTCCTGTGAAAGGAAACAATATACACATTTTTTGGTGGCAACACAGTGAAGCACAGAACAAACTATTTGGCTGAAATAGCAAAGGTGTTCTACCACCACAGCAAAGCAACAGTAAGCTGGGGAGTAGGGAAGGTGTCGTCTACCTCTCGTACTGTGCTCTCCTGACACTTGGTAAAGTGCTCTGCACACAGGAAGTGGTCAATAAATGCCATCGATTGCCTGATAATTGTCAACTGTTGCTAAATTCCCAGGGAGTAACCTTGGTCAAAAAGCGTAGAGTTTGTTTTTCACGAGTTATCCCTAGTTTGTCCCTTTACCCAGGGAATGTTCATTTGTTTATCACCTCTCCTGACTTTCTTATTTTGTAGCTTTCTAACTTAGATTATGACCTTGCACTCTCAGGACAAGTTCTCGGTTTTGGGTTACTGAACTTTACTTTTTTCTCTGGCCTCTGGCTCTTTTTGGTTTCTCAGACTTTTTTTGGCATTTTAGCCAGAATTATAAAAATTCTCCTTTCCCAGTTTTGCGCCAGTGAAGGAATAGTGGAGTCATCATGCCTTAGGGTTTGGCCACCTCTTTAATCTTTACAGTGTTATTCCTTTCTTTCCTGCAGGACTTTTTATGGTCTAGGGGTGTCCTCATTCCAATATTTCCGATCCTTCCTCTCTTAACATTTTCATTTCCCAGCTGCTCTTCTCTTTCTTCTATCTTCTCTCCTTTGAGTCTGGATGTCATGATAATCTCTGCCTTAATGATGATAATAATAATATAATGGTATTTGTTACCTCCTTCTAGACTGTGAGCCCGTTGGTGGATAGGGATCATCTCTGTCTCTTGCCAAATTGTACTTTCCAAGCACTTGGTACAGTGCTTTGCACACAGTAAGTACTCAATAAATATGATAGAATGAATGAATTTGTTAAGCACTTATTCTATGCCAAGCACTGTACTACTTGCTGGGGTAAATACAGGATAATCAGGTCCCATACAGGGCTCATAGGCTAAGTAGGAGGGATTATAGGTATTGAATCCCCTTTTTGCAGGTGAGGGAATTGAGGAATACCAACTCTTTTACGTTGTCCTTTCCCAAGTGCTTAATATAGTGCCCTGCCCACAGTAAGCACTCAACAAATGCCATCGATTGACAGTTGAATCCTACCAGGGACATAAGTCGGGGGGAGGATGGGGGAGTGGCAGAGTTGGAGTAGAGTTCCAAAAACAATCTCAGAATTAAATGGTCATTATTTTGAAGGACAGTGGCCGTGATGTTAATTTTGTTTGGTTCTGATGGACTTGTAGAAAAGAAAGAGAGCCGCCTGTGATGGAAGCAGCAGAAGAGGTAAAGGAAGAGCCCACCCTGGCATGCCCCCCGCCTCCGAGCCGCAAATACCTCCCGCCCGAGGATCTCGAGAGTCGTCTTGAGTCTCTTGTTAAGGAAGTCTTTGGGGCATCCCTTCCCGCAGACTGGCGAAAAGCCACACTGGAAAAGAGTCAACTGAAGTTTCATCTGCTAGCCCAGCTAGCTGAAGAATTGGGCCACGTGGTGCCCAACTCCAGGCTTCACCAGATGAACAGCGCCCAGGACGTTCTCGCTTTTTATAGCATTCCTGTCCAGGACCAATCGAAGTTTGATGAGCTTTGTTCCAGTGAGCTCCCTGCCAACCTGAAAATCACTTGGGAATACTGAGCTGCCTAGAGGAAGCGGCACCTTCCCCGAAGGTTTTTTGGCAAAAGATCCACCCTCGAGTCTGTATTTAAGTGTGCTGTTTTTTTCTAAAATGGGGTGACTTTTCTTTGGACACCAGGGCATCTTGGTCCCATTGGGTAGTGCTAAATCTGAAGCAGTGCCAACTTTACGTAAAGGATTAGCAAGTACAAAGTGTAGGCTGAGCAAGATTGTCTGAAGATTTGAGAAGCAATGAAAAAAAGGCAAATAAAACTGTAATCCTTAGAAAATGACAATATAATTCATTCATTTCTTCCAGGATTTGGTGAAAAGGAATGAAATTCTATTCCAGATTTGGTTCTCTGGAAGTCAAATGATCAGAATCCTGAAATGCATGTTTTTTTAAAAATAAACTCACTATTAAATAAAATAAATCACCAAGAATATTTAACATGCATTTAGTGTCTGCCTATTCTTTTTTGAAGTATCGAGTGTTGGAGATCCCCAAGAGTTAAGTACAGTGACTACATGACCAGAGAATGCACCCATTTTGATCAGATCACATTGAATGAGCCTGAACAAAGAGAAATGGTAGAAGCAAAGGGCAAGTCCATCTCTAACCATTAGACTGTGAGCCTCTTGGGGGCTCTTAGAACAGTGCTCTCCCCCTCTGGACTAAGCTCATTGTGGGCAGGGAATGGGTCTACCAACTCTGTTATATTGTACTCTCCTAAGGGCTTAGTACAGTGCTTTGCATACAGTGAGTGCTTAATAAATACAATCGATTGTTTTGCACTCAAATACAAGTGTTTGATTAAACTCACCAACTCTAACAGTACTCAATGATGAGCTTCTAGCCAGCCATCTCATCGTCAAATTGTCCACGCCCTCCCTCCAAATCCTCATGATCTCTCAGCTCTACACCTTGTCCAAATAAAGGGGACTGATGAAGTGGAAACCTGTCTTCCTTGCAAATCTTAATTCCCTTTTGCACACACAAAATTTAGAACTTTGCTCAGGGTGAGCAAAATATTGGGTATCAGACCAAAGGGCAAAAATGAAAGCAAAAATGCAAAAATAAAAGGAATAGATCTATCAATATATGCATGACTGCTAAGGTGGATGGTAGGAAAACATCCAAGAAAGGGATTATTTGGGGAATGCCTTCTGGAGGAGAAAATAACGGTATTTCTTAAGTGCTTACTATGTGCCAAGCACTGTTCTAAGCGCTGGGGTAATCAGGTTCCACATGGGGCTCACAGTCTTAATCCCCATTTTACAGATGAGGTAACTGAGCCACAGAGAAGTTAAGTGACTGGCCCAAAGTCACACAGCTGATAAATGGCGGGGCTGGGATTACAACCCATGACCTGTGACTCCCAAACCCTTGCTCTTTCCATTAAGCCACACTGCTTCTCCGTGATATGGCATGGCATCTCCATGGAGATGGCATTTTAAGAAGACTCTGAAAGTGGGAAAGGATGTGATGTGGTGGATTTTAGGAGGAATGGAGAGAGGAGGGCAAAGTATAAGAAGATAGCTTGGGAGAACTGAAGAGTGTGAGCTGATGCCTTGCAGGAGAAGAGAGTGGAAAAGTCAGAAGTGAACAACTAGTGGTGAAGAGCCTTGAAACTAATGTCCAGGGCGCTGAGGCAGTGATACCGTTTGGATGCTGTCTTAATAATAATAATAATGTTGGTATTTGTTAAGCGCTTACTATGTGCAGAGCACTGTTCTAAGCGCTGGGGCAGACACAGGGGAATCAGGTTGTCCCACGTGGGGCTCACACACTTTTAATCCCCATTTTACAGATGAGGGAACCGAGGCACAGAGAAGTTAAGTGACTTACCCACAGTCACACAGCTGACACAGCTGATAGAAGAAAGTAATTATCTGTAGACAGGATAACCTTCCTTTTCACACTAAGGGAAATACGAAATATGAAACACTTGACCAAATACAGCTGGTATAAGCTGCTTCTTTCTGGAAGATTGCCAGGCCCCTTCTAGAAGAAACGTTATGTTTTGGAGGCTTCACAGATCTTTGTTAGTACCATAACTGATTAGGAACACTTCAGACTTTTGTGCCAAGATTTATAATCAACTCCACCCAACTCTACCCCACTTTCTCCATTAGTCCTCATCACTGTCCATCCTTCTTTCTTCTTACAGTTCTATTTATGAACCTTGTGATATTTTTGGTAACTTATGTAAATTCATACCTTTTATTTACAAGAGTTTAACACTTTTATAGCTGGAAAAAGGTATTCTGATTCCTATGAAAGTTCTTTCTTCCTCAACCAAACTGCTACCATGCTGATCCAAGCACTTATCATATCCTGCCTTGACCGGCATCAGTTTCCTTTAGTCCTCCCTGCCTCCTGTCTTAGGAAGATGATCCTGGCAGCTGAGTGTAGAATGGACTGGAGAAAGGGAGAGACTGGAGGCAGGGAAGCCAGTAAGAAAAATGTTGCAGGAGTACAGTGGGAGGTGAGTTTCCAAGGCTGTGGACCAGGCTCCTGAGAGTGAGGGTGGACAGAAAGGCTTGGATTTGGAAACTTCCAACTGGAGAAGGCTGAGGGGTGACTTAGCAGAAAAAATAAAAATTATTATGGTATTTGTTAAGTGCTTACTATGTGCCAGGCACTGTACTAAGCACTGGGGTGGATACGAGCAAATCAGGTTGGACACTGTCCCTTGTCCCACATGGGGCTCGCATTCTCAATCCTGAGGCACAGAGAAGTTAAGTGACTTGCCCAAGGTCAAACAGTAGACAAGTGGCAGAGTAGGGATTAGAATCCATGACCTTTGGACTCCCAGGGCAGGGCTCTATCCACTATGCCATGCTGCTTCAAGTAGTTTCAAATACTTGACACCCCTCCGGAATTGTGAAGCCTCACCCTTCCCTATATTTTATAGGTTATTTTCTCCCCAGTGTCTACAACTGTCTTTTTTGAACTTCTTTTGGTTACTTCCTGATGATTTCTCCTGCTTCCCAAGGTCAGTTTCAATTCAGAGCTTATCCTCTAAGGTGCAGGCCAATCTCTCTTCCACTTACCGGCATAATGAAAATATTAATGAGACTATTAAAGAAAACTGGTCACAGGCTCAGTCTCAGTGAAATGCCACTGGTAATGCCTGCCTGATTGAAACTGATCTGTTACATACCACTCTCCCGGCACTTTACAACATTCAAGTGTAGGTCCACCTCAGGTCTTTTTGGGGATTTTTTAATGGCATTTCTCAAGCACTTACTATGTGTCAGGCGCTGTACTAGAGAAGCAGCATGATGTAATTGATAGAGCGAGGGCCTGGGAGCTAGAAGGTTGGGGGTTTGAGCCCCGGCTCCTCCACTTGTCTGCTGTGCGACCTTGGGCAAGTCACTTCACTTCTCTGTACCTCAGTTACCTTATCTATAAAATGGGGAATGAGACTGAGCCACCTGTGGGACAACCCGATTTGCTTGTATCCACCCCAGTTCTTAATACAGTGCCTGGCACACAGTAAGCACTTAACAGATACCACAGTTATTATTATTATTACTAAGCACTGGGGTAGATACAACGTAATAAGGTTGGACACAGTCCTTATGGGGCTCACAGTCTTAATCCCCATTTTATAGATGAGGTAACTGATGCACAGAGAAGTTAAGCGAATTGTCCAAGGTCACACAGCAGGCAGGAAGCAGCGTGACTTAGTGGAAAGAGCCCGGGCTTGGGAGTCAGAGATCATGAGTTCTAATCCAGGCTCTGCCACTTGTCAGCTGTGTGACTTTGGGCAAATTACTTAACTTCTCTGTGCCTCAGTTACCTCATGTGGAAAATGGGAATTCAGATTGTGAGCCCCACCTGGGACAACCTGATTACCTTGTATCTACCCCAGCACTTAGATCAGTGCTTGGCACATAGTAAGCGCTTACCAAATACCATTACTATTATTATTATTATTGTTATTATTAATTGGCAGAGCTGGAATTAAAACCCAGATCCTCTGATTCCAAGGCCCGTACTCTTTCCACTAGGCCACGGTCCTTTTCAATACAGGTCTAGACCACATTTTTCCAGTTTACTGCTGAGTAGATCATGCAGAACAAATTCCAAAGATTTGCTAAAGTCAAGATAGAGCATATCATCCTGATCTTACAGACCCGTGTTGCCGTAGAAGGTTCAATTAATCTGACAGGATTTGCTCTTCAAGAAGTCATGTTGGTATGGCTCAGTGAGCCATATAATTGATTCTAAGACCTCCCCCACCCTCAATATTTTTACAGGTTTAATTGACAGGTCTGTCAGGACATTCAGGGTCGTCCTCTTGCCCTTTTAAAAAATACAGTCTCTCCTTGCTTCCCCCCTTGCCCTGCCGTCCCCCCCCCCAAATACAAATGTTGGTATTTGTTAAGTGCTTACTATGCGCAGACCACTGTTCTAAGCACTGGGGTAGATACAGGGTAATCAGGTTTCCCACGTGAGGCTCACAGTTAATCCCCATTTTACAGATGAGGTAACTGAGGCACAGAGAAGTTAAGTGTCTTCCCCACAGTCACACAGCTGACAAGTGGTGGGGCTGGGATTCGAACCCCTAAAATGCCGGGGTTGGGTTCTTGGAAAACTGTGACTTTAGCCCTCACAGTGTCCAAGGTTTGTGCCCATGTGCACAAGCCATTTCTCCCAACATTGCAGCATCCTGCATCCAAACAGGCTCACATTTTCAGACAAATGTGTCCTGTAATTCTCTAACAATATTCTACTCCCTGTCCCTTCTGCGTTGCCCTTGCAGTTGGATCTGTACCCTTTAAGCGCCTGATATTCCCCACCCGCAGCCCTGCAGCACTTGGGTGTGTGTCCATAATTTATATTAACGTCCGTCTCCTCCTCTAGACTGTAAGATCCTTGTGGGCAGGGAACTTGTCTGCCAACTCTGTTGTACCATACTCCCCTAAGGGCTTAGTAATAATAATAATAATAATAATAATGTTGGTATTTGTTAAGCGCTTACTATGTGCCGAGCACTGTTCTAAGCACTGGGGTAGACATAGGGGAATCAGGTTGTCCCACGTGGGGCTCCCAGTCTTAATCCCCATTTTACAGATGAGGTAAGTGAGGCACAGAGAAGTGAAGTGACTTGCCCAAAATCACACAGCTGACAAGTGGTGGAGCTGGGATTAGAACACACAACCTCTGACTCCCAAGCCCATGCTCTTTCCACTAAGCCATGCTGCTTCTCCACTGTGCTCTGCTCACAGTGAATGCTCAATAAATACCATTGATTGATGAGCCAAAGCGCGTAGTGAAAATACGCGTTCTTGTAGAACTGGGTGTATAGGAGAATCCGAGAGACAAACACACTGGGAATGTGTGTTCCCAAAGACCAAAGACCCAAAAGCCAGGTTTTCCCAACAGCTAGTCTAGTCTGAAAATATTTTTCAGCCAATAAAGGGATTTCCCAATCTGAACCAAAACTTCCCACATATTTCCACTAAATGCCAGGGAGAAGCCTCATTGACTTGGAATACTGTACCCATTTTGTGGGCCACATTTTCCTGTTTTTGTTCAATTCTTGACCATGCCTTTTCTTTTACACCTAGCCTAGTTTTCTTCCCTCCTGTGTCCAGACTGACTTTGCTGCCACGAATCATCTTTGTTTTCACGGCAGGGTCCGTGTTTCGACAGCGCGATCCACCATAGTTCATTGAACAACTAAAGAGAAGCCTTTGCCAAAGAGGGATCTCTCGGCCCAGCATTCATTTGTTCATTCGTGCGTTCAGAGCCTATGCACCGAGTTCAGTCTGTATTTTTGAAGTACTTGTCAACTTTTGCTCCTCCCCTCTCTTCCCCTGCTCTGTTTCCCCCCTCCAGGATCGAACTTGGCTCGCCGGGCTACAGAGCCGACGGCAGGGAGATGCTTGAGCCTAGGCCATGAGCGTGACCGAGCAGCCTCTCCTTCAGCGGTCATGCGCCCCGAGGGTGGCTCCGCTTGTCCTGGTCGAGCCTCCCCATCCAGCTCTTCCTCGTCAGCATAGTTACGTTTGGTTTGCTGGCCCCACTGGCCTGCCACCGACTCCTCTATTCCTACTTCTATCTGCGCCAGTGGCACCTAGATCGTATGAGCCAGGAGTTCCTGCAGCAGAACCTGGAGGAAGGCCAGGCCGCCCTCCGCTACTTTGAAGAGCTGCGGGCCACCAACGGGTCTGCGTTCTGGACCGGACCGCCTGTGCCCCGGCCCTGGCTCGTTATCACGATCATCACTGTGGACAGGCAGCCTGGCTTCCACTACGTCCTACAGGTGGCGTCTAGGTTCCATCGCCTCCTCCGGCGCTGCGGCCCCCGTTGCAGGGGCTACCGGCTCATGCTGTGCAATGTGGAGCGCGACCCTGACCGCCACCGGGATGCCAAGCTCCTGGCCAATTTCTTCCCCTCGGCCAGCCGCTTTGAGGAAGCTGGGGAGGGCTCCCCGGACGCCCCTCCAGTGAACCAGTTCGAGAAGGAGAAGCAGGATTACGCCTACTGCCTGGAGAAATCCCTGCAGAACTACGACCCGGAACACGTCCTCCTGGTGGAAGACGACGCCATCCCTGACGAACAGATCTTCCCCGTCCTGCATCACCTTCTGGGAGTGCGCTTCTCCGAGTCGCAGCTTGGCGATACCCTCTACCTGAAGCTCTACCACCCCGAGAGGCTTCAGCACTACATCAACCCCGAGCCCATGAGGATTCTAGAGTGGTTCGGGGTGGGGATGTTTCTGGGGCCTCTGCTGAGTTGGGTATACGTCCGGCTCACCGGCCGCCCGGGGCTGAGCTGGCCCATCGTCCTCTTCTTCGCCGTGTTCAGCATGGGGCTGGTGGAGCTCGTGGGCCGGCACTACCTGCTGGAGTTGCGCCGGCTGGCCCCCGCCCTCTACAACGTGATGCCCGTCACTGAGTGCTGCACCCCTGCCATGCTTTTCTCGGCTCCTTCGGCCCACCGGGTCCTGAGCTACCTGGCCGAGCTGCGCTGCCGTGGAGGCTTTGCCAAGGACACGGCGCTCTACTCGTTGCTGCGGGTGAAGGGCGAGAGAGCCTTTGTGGTGGAGCCCAATCTAGTGAAGCATGTTGGGATGTACTCAAGCCTCCGGTCAAACTTTCACCCGACGTTACTCTGACCGGGCTGAGACATCTTTCGAGTTAGGAGGAGGTGCTATTCTTTGGCACTTTATTTAAGCTGAAGCACAATCGTTCACAGCCATTTGTCTTGTGGGACTCTGCGGTAGAGAACTTTCCCTGGGCCCGCTCCATGGAGCAGTGAAGTGATTCAAAGGCATCCCTAGAGGGCGGTCCATTTTTTTTTTTTTTTTTTTTTTTTTTTTGGCCAAACAGCTGAGCTGCCTCACCTGAATCCCGTCTAGTGAAACCTGCTGATTACACTGGTGCTTGCAGAGACCACACGCTCTCTCTCCTCTGTAACAGGATGTTCCACCACCAGAAGCAATTTATTCTCTGCTGTGTAACAGTCCACTACAACTAAGAAGCGGAATGGCCTAGTGGAAAGAGCACGGGCCTTGGAGTCAGAAGGACCTGGGTAAAAACCCCTGCTCCGCCACTTGTCTGCTCTGTGGCCTTGGGCAAGTTGCTACACTTCTCTGTGCCACAGTTACCTCATCTGTAAAATGGGGATTGAGTCTATGAGCCCCGTGTGGGACATGGACTGTGTCCAACCTGATTAGCTTGTATCTACACTAGTGCTTAGTACAATGCCTGGCACGTAGTAAGCACTTAACAGGTACCATTAAAAAAAACCGAGTCCCCGTCAAAGTGATATAATATTAATAATAATTGTGGTATTTAAGTGCTTACTATGGGCCAAATACTGCACTAGGCGCTGAGGTAAATACGAGATCATCAGGTTGGACCCAGTCCTTGTCCCTAATAGTGCAGTGGTCTAAATTAAGAGGGAGAATGGGAATCGAACCCCCATTTTGCAGATGAGGAACCTGAGGCACAGAGCAGTTAAGCGACGTGCCCGAGGTCACACAGCAGGCAAAGTAGCAGAACAGGGCTGCCTGCAGGGCTCTGAAGGAAGAGTTTTGTGAAAGACCTGATCCTCCAAACATTAAGTCCGTTGGATTCGCCTCTTGGGGTTTTGAAGTAATATGAAAGGAAAAATAAATTAAAATGAATAGGTCCAAAGAACCAGTGGTATGTTGGGTGATTCCATGGGTATCTTGACACAGTGGCTGTTCCTGCAATGGACAGAAACCATACCCTCTTCCAAAAATAATCCCAAACCCACACGTCTCTAAAGAACGAGTCTCTCTCATGGTAAAGGGAACTGGAATTGTCCATATGCATTGCTGAACAAGAGTCAGGAAAAAGTGACAGAACTGTTTCCATGTGCTTTAGTTACTCAATTGCAGTTTCATCCCAAACTATCCTGGATGTAGTTTTAAACACTCCTTGATCAACTCTAGCTAAATCAAGCCCGGAACAATCCTAGTCCATCATCTGCTCCTAGCTGCCTCTGCTGGTACTTTCCTCCTTGTGCCCTCTCCCTCTTCTCTTCCTACAGACTCCTCCCTACGATTTTTCCATCTTTTAATTCGACAGTTTCCGATTCCCTGTTTCTCGTGATTTCCTTTCTTCTGACTTTCACCTTCGGGTGTTGTTTTCATCTTCACAACTGCATCTCTGACCACTCTACTCCCCTCAAAGCCTCATGGGGCTCGTGACTGTATATTAATTGGTCTCCAATTTGTTTTTTTAAATTATATTTTCCTATTCCTTTTACAACGGTCTGCCCTAAGAGCCATGCCTAGCCCAGGCTGACTCATTCCTTTTTTTTGTTTTTAATGGTATTTGTCAAGTGCATACTATGTGCCAGGCACTGTACTGAAGCACAAGGAAGCAGCATGGGCTAATGGATAGAGCATGGGGCTGGGAGTCAGAAGGACTTGGGTTCTAATCCCGGCTCTGCCGCTTGTCTGCTGTGTAACCTTGGGCGGGTCACTTAATTTCTCTATGCTTCAGTTACCTCATCTGTAAAATGGGGATTAAGAGCCCCATGTGGGACAGGGATGGTGTCCAACCTGATTAACCTGTATCTACCCTGGTGCTTAGAACAATGCTTGACACATAGTAAGTACCTAACAAATACCGTCATCTTCTTTTTTTTTCTTCACAAGCTAACCGGAATGGACACAGTCCGTGTCCCACATAGGGCTCACAGTCTTAATCCCCATTTTACAGATGAGGTAACTGAAACACAGAGAAGTAAAGTAACTTGCCCGAGGTCACACAGCAGACAAGTAGTAGAGCTGGGATAGCACCCAGATCCTCTGGCTCCCAGGCCCGTGCTCTTTCCATTAGGCCTCGTCGCTTCCCATGCTACTTCACTTCCCATCTTCCATCCTGCCCATTTATACCTGCTGTCTCTGCTCTTGGACTAGAGACCTGCTCCGGTACTAAGTACAGTACTCGTGCCCACCCCCTACCTCCCTGGCACACCCCAAATCTGCTCCCCCAACTTGACCTGAAACTTTTCCGCAGGCAGTCATGTGTCAGGCTGGGTAAACTGCAGACCTCTCTTGCCTGGCAGGGCAGGCAGCATGTCTCCATAAGTAGTCCTCGTCTCTTCCTTCCCCTGGAACCTAGGCAGCTGCCCTCTCCACCCGGCTATCCTCCCTTCGGGCCAGAGTGGTAGGAAGCAGGATGGGGCCAGAGGGTGGAAGGGAGGGCGAAAGGGTGAAAAAAGCCAAAGCAGCAGGGTGGCCTCAGGTGGACAATTTTCCAAACTCTGATTTCCTTTTCAAGTCATTCATGAGCTGGCATTGGTGCCAAGTACCAGAGGCAAGTGCAGGTCCGTTTGCAAAATGTTGGTTTGTCATAAGTCACTTTTTTTTTTAAATGGTATTTGTTAAGCACTTATGTGTCAATCACTGTTCTAAGCACTAGGGTAGCTACAAGTTCATCAGATCAGACACGGTCCCTGGCCCACTTGGGGCTCACAGTCTAAGAGGGAGGAGAGGCATTGAATCTCCATTTTACAGATGAGGAAACTGAGGCCCAGAGAAATGAAGTGACAGCAGGCGAGCAGCATAGCCGGGATTGGAACCCAGGTACTCTGCCTCCCAGATCCATGCTCTTTCCGCTAGGCCATGCTGTTGTCCAGAAGAGGTCACTAGAGGAGAGCCGAAATCCCTTCCCTGCATTTGGATTCCTTGGTAAAATTCCTGGGAATGTTTGGTTTTTTGAACAGTATCCTCTTACTAAAGCCTAGCATCACTAAGTGAATCAAGGACTTAGGTGGAGAACAGGTCAACACCGACTGACTGCATAATCTTGGGAAGATCACGTCCTCTCGAAATTCCTCAGTTTTACCATTTGTTAAATAGGCATACAGTTAGAAGTAATCCATCATTTTTGGAGTACCTACTGGGTGCAGGGCTCTGTGATTGGGAGAAGACAGTAGAGATAGAAGACGTGATCCCTGCTCAAAAGGAGCTTACCATCTTACAAGTAACTTCCTGATTCGCAGGGATGAATAGCATCGATTCATTTTGAGTTTCTCAGAAAGAAGGCCATGTATGCTGAGAACAGCTTGAACCATTATCATTTTATGCCCTTTTGGATGACATTTGGAAAGATCTATCAAAGCAGCGTGGACTAATGGATAGAGCACGGGCCTGCACGGGTACGAGTCAGAAGGTCCTGGGATCTAAGCCCAGCTCTGCCACTTGTCTGCTGTGTGACCTTGGGCAAGCCACTTCACTTTTGTGCCTCAATTACCTCATCTGTAAAATGGAGACTAAGACTGGGAGCCCCATGCGGGACAGGGACTTCGTCCAACCTGAGAAGCTTGTATCTACTTCAGCGCATACCACAGTGCGTAAGCGCTTAACAGATACCATAAAAAGAATCACAAGCCACTCTTGAAACTTTGATTTTTATACCCTTTATCTCAGTTCCCCTCCCGACTGAAGAGTGGGTTAAAACGCTGAATCTTGACTAGAGGTGGCCAAACCGAGGCGGGCAGACTCCTCACCTGCTGAGCGGCTCGCACGGAAAAAAGTTAGGTATCCTATGCTTCATTATTTAGTATTTTGCTGCTGCACCGGCAGACTACAAGTCGGCTCCTGCTCCGACTCTTTTCGGTGGTGGCAGTGCCCCCTCCCACATGGGCTTGGGCTGGGAAGGTATGAGGGACCTGGCCCTTGCTGCCTCTTCTTTCCACCACTCCCCCGCCCCCCACTATTGGGAAGTCCTGCTTGCCGCTACTCACTGCATCTTCCCTGCCCTCACCTCACCCAGAATGTCTGCTCACCATTCTGGTGTAAAATATATATATTTTTTTTATCTGCAGCTCTCAGCCATCTTATGGTTTTTGTTTGTGGCATTTCCGTTCCGGAGGCTTGCGTTCCTGGTCTAGACCATTTTTCTTCCCATCCTCGAAGGGTTTTCCTTGTCACCTATAGAGGTCTAGGCCGTTCCCATGACAAGAATAATTTCTAGACTGGATGCCTGATAAGGATAATGGTATTTGTTAAGTGTCTACTCTGTGCCACGCACTGTAGTGAGCACCAGGGTTGATACAATATAAGCATCTGGGACACAGTCCCTGTCCCACATGGGGCTCCCCGACTAAGAAAGCTAGCTAGCCTTTTTTTTTTTTTTTTGCCCTTGTCCTGAGAGCAGAAGTCAGATGGTGAATCACCCTGTTCTTCACCACTGGTTGAAAAGCACAGTAGGCCCCTACCGTCTCCTCAGCTGGCAGACCCCCTTGAAAGAGAGGGCCATTGTTAATAGAACCAATGGAGAGCTAAAATAATATTTACAAGGTCATAGCAAATGTTGAACCTTTAACCATAAAACTTTCCTTTCCATTAAAAAGACATGACAGTTATCTAAAGCCAACAAAGCGATTAGCAACATCCTCCTACAGTTGGACAAACACTCCAAAACTTAAGCCTGGGTGTTCTGTTAGCTACCACTCTGCCGAAGTCTGGTCTCATAAAAGTAATGGAATAATTCATCCACCCCACCTCCCTGCCCCCCTCCCCCCCCCCGAGCCCCCAAGACTTGACAATCACTCCAGGGTTACATTTCACCAAAAATTAGACTTTCATGTTGCAGAAGAAGTTTGGGGTAGGGAAGTGAGAGAAGGAAGTTGATTTTCGGCCTAAAGAATCTAGCTAGGGTTGGAAAAAAAATCCTTTCTTTTTCTTAGAAATGTCTGCTTTCAGATCTTTGAATATGTAATTTAATAAAGTGCCTGCTTCCCCTAGTCCCAACCAATAGATCTCAAAGATGGGAAGCTTTGCTTCATAGTTTTGCCACTACTACTGCTGGATGTCTGGTTTGACATGCTGACTGTCTTTTCACGTGCTTTTTTAAAATGCTTGCAAAGAAAAAGCTGAAGCAAAGCAGGGGAAACAAGTGAATGGATAGATATTACTGCCCAGAGAATAAACTTGATGAAACAGAAAGTCATTTGTGGTTTTCTCATTCTTTTCCCTGTGATCAATTGATCAGTGGTATCTATTGAGCGCTTATTCTGTGTGGAGCACTGTACTAAGCATTAATTTGATTTCCCCTTCACACACCTTGAAAATTGAAATACATGTTTTTATAAGAATGGAGGGGTCTGTTCATGGCTTGCTTAGATAATTAAGGCATGCCTCTTCTGGAGTGCAGGCATCCATTTAAACATTTATGGATATTTCCACTGAAAGTGCCAGTTGAGCCACTAGCCTATGGGTTAAGACCAAAAAAAAAAATGCTTGAATAGATACGATAAATAAAGATTAGGGAAGACATTTATAGCTGTCCTTCATATTAGAAGACAGAAAAAGCATCTGGCCCATTCAGGGATTGAATCCATTTCCTTAGTGTTATTAACACCAAGCTGTAATAGATTGTACTGTACAGTTACAACCTGCTCAAAGAAATCCAAATGACTTCTTTCGAGCCTTTTTTTTTTCCTTAAAAAAAAAAAAACTAATGGAGTTCATCTGTGGGAAGACTTGTAGTCTGCACAGAGAAGTAGTATGGCCTAGCGGAAAGCACAGGTGTGGGAGTCAAAGGACCTGGGTTTTAATCTCGGCTCTGCAACGTGTCTGCTGTGTGACCTCGGGCAAGCCACTTAACTTCTCTGTGCCTCTGTTACCTCATCTGTAAAATGGGGATTAAATCCTACTCCTCCTAGTTAGGCCGTGAACCCTATGTGGGAGAGGGACTGTGTCCAACCTGATTAATTTGTATCTATCCCAGTGCTTAATATAGTGCTTGGCACATAGTAAGTGCTTAACCAGAATAATAATACTAGGGTAAATAGTGAAAATTAGATGCTGGGTAACAAAGTACAATGTGATATGGTTAGACAAATATGACCACTCCCAAGGGAAATTTCTCATTTTTATTATTACTAGTCTTTTGTGTGTCCTTGCTTAGCATTTTGCAATGGTCTATGAGTTTAAAAGGTCATTCACCCTTTCCAGGGGATGAAATTGAGTTTGAATTTCAAAATACTTCCATTAAAGCCCCTTGGAAGAGGCCATTAAAGGAAATAAATAACCAGGCAGCTAAGAGCATGGTCTTTTTCTGCGGAGTAGGAAGTAGGCTAAGAGGTAGGGATAGAGAGAAACCTCTCTTAGAAGCTGTGTAATAAGACTAACTTCTGAGGTTAGCATCATGGTGAGCATCAGGGAGCCTCCTTGGGAACTCATGTTATTTGCCTTCAGACCATGGTATGCAAAAAAAGACTATTCCTGTTTTAGTAATTCCCAGTGCTAAGCCATGCTGGGAGATTGGGGAGTGTTAAATCCTTGGCAGAATTTTAAAATAGGACTAATCTTGGGATTCTATTTGTGAATCCTCCAGATAGGTTCTACCCCCCCTCTGCCTAATGGCTAATGCCTCACCATGATTACTAAGAAAGCTATCAAATGGGTGGAAGGCTAACGAAAATACAACTTACTGGGAAAGAATTATTAACACTGCCTGGCCAATGGTGGCCTGAAGCTTGTCAGGGCCCTGGGCAAAAGAATCATCTAGGGGGGCATAAGAGGCTTAATTTTGATGACATGAGCACATTGTGCTCCAGTGTAGGGGCCTATCCTAGCATTTCTAGTGTCATTTTTGAAAATAAATGACATGGGGGGGGGCCTGTATCTCTATTTCCCTTGAGGATAGCCACAATGGTCTGACTATATCCTACTGTACTTTGTTACCTGGCATCTAATTTTCACTATTTTTCCTAGTGTTGGTGGAAAAATCCTTAACAGAAAAAGAACAACATTAGTTTTTAAAAACAGACATATATATATATATATATATATATATGAGACTCCAGTCAGTCACCTCGTTTGCTCTCCCCTAACACCGCTACTGCTGACAGCCCCCAGTTTGTTACTTTTCTAGTATTGCCAAATCCTATTCGTTCAAGAAAAGTCAGAGATAGCCACACACAATAACCTTTTGCAGTGGGAATTGATGGGGGAAGGGATGTTTTTGAGGGGAGATAAAGCATACTTTGTTTCATAGCTTTTTCTACTTTTTTTTCCCTCTCTTCCAGTCTCTTTGTCTCTTACATAGACCCTCTGTCTTTGCCTCTACCTCCCCTATTAACTACCTTCAAACATAAACTTCTGACTTCAAAAACTCTCAGGTTCTCTAGGGGGAAAAAACCCCAACCAATAATGCAAACAGATAAAAGTACAGTGTTCTACCTAATAAATACTGTAGAAGGAAAGAAGAAAGTACACAGGTACTCTGTTAAATTTATCATTATTGTTCTCCCTGATTCTTATTTGTCTCACCCTGATTTTCATTCAACTTTGGACCTGAGGACCATTGCTTGCTTTCAAGGTGGGGCTATCTTCTGGGTAAGAATCCAATTACCACTTCAATATGGAATTTTCCTTCCTACAGAGGGCCATGATTTTCCCAGAGATGAGTGAGGATAAGGATAACTGCTGGAGTTTTAAGCAGTTGTGAACAATTCAGTGGAATATCTGTTGTATTTGCAATCCTCCGAAAGAAAGCCCGGTTTCAGACTAATGGGTAAGGCCACTATCCCCAGGGAAATTGGTTCTAGAGGGAGAAAGGAAGGTCTGGTTAGATCATTGCTAAGGCCTCAGTCCCTAGACAGCACAGGGTTCAGGACAAACTGGCCAGTGCCAGGCCATTGACCTGGTGAGATAAGGAGGGCAGGGGATCATGAGGCTCTTGAAGGACAGGGATCGTGTCTTGTTCCCACTTGTGTATTCTCTCCCAGCACTTAGTACAGTGCTCTGCACACAGTAAGGCCTTAATAAGCACTTCTACTGAGTAGGTGTACCACTAAAACCAGTTACTGGAAGGAGGAAGCAGCGTGGCCCAGTAGGAAGAGCATGGGCCTGGGAGTTTCGTCTTATGCTGTCGAGTAGTCTCCGACCCACAGCGACTCCATGGACACATCTCTCCCAGAATGCCCCACCTCCATCTGCATTCGTTCTGGTAGGGTATCCATAGAGTTTTCTTGGTAAAAATATGGAAGTGGTTTACTGTTGCCTTCTTCCGTGGAGTAAACTTGAGTCTCCGCCCTCGGCTCTCTCCCATGCTGCTGCTGCCCGGCACAGGTGAGTTTTGACTTGTAGTGGATTGCCTTCCACTCACTAGCCACTGGCCAAGCTAGGAATGGAATGAGTATGCCTCTGCTTGACTCTCCCTCCCATAGCCGAGACTGGTAGAGTACCGGAAACTCTTCAGGTGGGATCCTGAGAGGGGCACCTGGGAGTCAGAGGACTTGCATTCTAAACCTGGTTCCTCTACTTGTGTTCTGTGTGACCTTGGGCCAGACACATCACTTGTCTTGTACCTCAGTTTCTGCATCTGTAAAATGGGGGTTCAACACCTGTTCTCCCTCCTCCTTAGACTATGAGCCCCATGTGGGACAAGGACTGTGATCAACCTTATCATCTTGTATCTAACTATCCCAGCACTTAGTACAGTGCCTGGCACATAGAAAGTGCTTAGCAAGTGCAATAATTAATTAAGTGCATTAGAGCCACACTTAGAAATGTTCCTTCCTCCTTCCTCTCTCCTTGAACCTGGGTAGGGAAGCATTAGCTCCAGTTGTCCCACATCTTCTAATTTCTCCCAGATGGAACAACTCTGCCTCTCATACAAGGAAGCAGCATGGCCTAGTGGATAGATCACGGGCCTGAGAGTCAGAAGGGGCTGGGTTCTAGTCCTGGCTCTGCCACTTGTCTGCATGTGACCTTGGTTAATTTCTCTGTGCCTCAATTACCTCATCTGTAAAATGGGGATTACAACTGTGAGTCCAACCCAGTTATCTCGTAACCACCCCGGCATTTAGTACAGTTCCTGGCACATAGTAAGTGCTTAACAGACAAGTGCTTAACAGATACCATACTCATTCATTCATTCAATTGCATTTCTTAAGTGCTTACTGTGTGCAGAGCACTGTATTAAGTACTCGGGAAAGTACAATACAACAATATATTATTAGTATTATTATTCCTCACCCAAATGCTTGACTCCTCTTAATTGCAAGGATGTAGGTCTGAGGTGATTCCGGACAAACACAAAATCTCTTAGGCTCTTTGACCACCCAAATGCTTGACTTCTCTTAATTGCTCTAGACTGTAAGCTCCTTGAGCGCAGGCATCGTGTCCACCAACTCTACTGGAATGTTCCCTCCCAAGCACTTAGTACAGTGCTCTGCACACAGTAAGCACTCAATAAATACCACTGTTGATTGCCTCAGTCCCCATAAGTCTCCACCTTCCAATTAATGGTCTCTTAGGTATATCACTTGACTGAGCCCGGAGAGCATTTGAGCGTCCGTCCTTATCCAGTACCAGGTTGTACAGACAGTGCCCAGAAAAGTAAAGCTGGGTCCCTTTAGCAATAAGGTCACTAAACCTGAGAGGGTGCTCCTGTATGCCCTAAAGGTGCCAGAGCTGAGCCTCAACAAGACCTGGCACAAATTAACCCCCCCCGCTTTGACCATCTGCTCCTGGTCTCCCTCCTGACACATCCTCTAGACTGTAAGTTTCTTGTGGGCAGGGATCATGTCTACCAACTCTATTGTATTGTACTTTCTCCAGTGTTTAGAATGGTGCTCTGCCCACCGAAAGCACTCAGTAAATACCCTTGATTGATTGATTGATCCAGGGATATGATTTGAGCCCCCAATTAACGCTCCTCCTGTAAGAGTACCCAAGAAAGGGTTTCTGGGTGAGAGGGGAAATCTTTGAAATCTTGTTTTCTCAGGAAGGCTTTCTGGGATATGAGGCTTTAATTGGTTGGGATTGGGGAAGGGGAATCTTACTTGATTCAATGGGCATGAGTTCACTGTGGGCAGGGAATGTGTCTCATATATTGTTATATCATACTCTCCCAAGCGCTTAAGTACAGTGCTCTGTAGGCAGTAAATGCTCAGTAAATAAAATTGACTGGCTGACTGACTGAAAGGAGTTAGGAAATACTCCTTCAAATGGTTTCCCAACTTCTCCTCCAGTACGGGATTTCATGAACATTAAAGCGCTGTTCCTTTTTTTCATTCTGGACAGGCCCCAGGAGGAAGACTGTGGTAATTCCAGACCAACTGCCACTGGCAACCAGAAAATAAAGCAAATTAGTGCACGCCTGCACTCGGAAAGGTGGACAGTAGTGACTTTGGACTCTGACCCTTTGAATGACATCAACAGCTGTCCTCTAACAGTGATCACTCATTGTGCATGCCTACTGCTTGTGCTCTGGTTTTGTGAACACTCATCTATCATAGGCTCCCTGACTCAAAGATAAATTGGTCCTTATATCTAGGGCCTTCCTCCATCTGGACACACTACTCGATCTTAAAGGCACAGAATGAAGACAGGACTCTCTTCAATGACTGAGTGAACCACTGGCAAAGCTGATCGTAGAATGCAAATTTCTGAGGTCACTTAGCTTCGGTCCAGCAGCAGGCTATAAACAACTTCTTGCCTGTTAACCTGAAGGTACTGTGCTAAGTTGTGGTTGGCCTTGTGCAGTCATGCTAATAACCACTCACCCATTTGGCTAAGGGAAATCACTATTTATGCCTGGAGAAGAATAAAGAATGCTAATTTTATTTATGTGCACTTTCTAGGGGAAGAGTGACTATTGCACTTCTTGGCAAGGCCAAGCTGTTACACTGTTTCAAGATGGACATTTGTATGTTGCATTACCAAGGGAAAAAGCAGAGTGTCTTCTCTGGAAATTGTTAAAAAAAGTGCAAGTAGGTCTCTGTTTGGAAGGTGTGAAGGAAAGCAGACCAGAGGCAGTGGGGCTCAGAGTAAGTAGGAGGGAGAACAGGTATCGAATCCCCATTTTACAGTTGAGGAAACTGAGGCACAGAGAAGTGAAGTGACTTGTCCAAGGTCACACAGCAGGCAGGTGACAGAGCTGGGATTAGAACCATTCATTCAATCCACATATTCAGTATGTCACCAAATCCTGTCGGTTCTACCTTCACGGCATCTCTAAAATCTTCCCCTTCCTCGCCATTCAAGCTGCTACCATGGGATGATCTGACCACTTATCCTACCCCAGCTTGACTTCTGCATCAGTCCCTTGGCTGACCTTCCTGCCTCCTGTCTCTCCCCACTCCAGTTTATACTTCACTCTACTTCCCAGATCATTTTTAAAAAAAAGTTCAGCCATGTCCCCCCACTCCTCAAGAACCTCCAGCGGTTGTCCGTCTACCTCCACACCAGAGACTACTTACCACAGGCTTTAAAACACTCAATCACCTTGCCTCCTCCTATCTTACCTCGCTGATTTCCTATTACAATACGGCCTGCACGCTTTGCTCCTCAGTCAGTCAGTCAAATGCATTACTGAGTGTTTACTGTGGGCAAAGCACTGTACTAAGTGCTCAGGAGAGTACGATTCAACGACAGGAGAAGCAGCATGGCCTAGATAGAGCATGGGCCTAGGAGTCAGAAGGTCATGGGTTCTAATCCCACTCCACCACTTGTCTACTGGGTGACTTTGGATAAGTCACTTCACTTCTCTGGGTCTCAGTTACCTCATCTGTAAAATGGGGATTGAGACCGTGAGCTTCTCATGGGACAGGGACTGTGTCCAACTTGATTTGCTTGTATCCTCCCCAGCACTTAGTACAGTGCCTGGCACATAGTAAGTGCTTAACAAACACCATCATTGTTAATGATAATGTTATTATTATTGTTATTATTATTATTATGGTATTTGTTAAGGGCTTACTATGGGCCAAGCTCTGTTCTAAGCGCTGGGGTAGATACTCGGTAATCAGGTTGTCCCATGTGGAGCTCACAGTCTTAATCCCCATTTTCCAGATGAGGTAACTGAGGCCCAGAGAAGTTAAGTGACTTGCCCAAGGTCACACAGCAGACCAGTGGCGGAGCCGGGATTAGAACCCATGACCTTCTGACATTGTTATTATTAATAAATACTATTACTACTACTATCGTGGTGCTAGTGTGGCTGAAAAGACCAATGTGCAACCAACAATCCTTTGAGAGCATTGGTTTTACTGATGCATCCGTTACCTGCGGCTCCCCATCATTGTTTTCAAATCAGCCTCTCCATAATCCAATCTTCCAGAAACCTTTGCTCGGGTAACCCAATCTTCCAAAAACATTATTATTAACATTATTAAAAACCTTTGCTCTAGGAGAACAATCTCCCGATCTCCCATGCCGGTCTGGTCTGACTACTGCTCCTCTCGTCCAACAGTCACTGCTCTACTGTATTGGGATATAGCAAAGTTTCATAGTAAACAACACCTTTGTCCACAGGTTGGACTATCTCCTCAGAGCGGTCCAAGCAAATATTCATTCCAGGTCCTTGGAGCCTGCTTTCCAGGAGGCGAGGTTAAAATAAAGATATAATCTAGGTATTAATGATTGACTGTAAAATATTGAAAACAGAGTGATATTACGGTTAATAAATAAAGGGATAGGTAATGACCGTAACATGTTAAATCGTGGGTTTTATGGACTATCCAGAATTTATCATCATCATCATCATCATTATTCTTGCCACCATATTTGTTAAGTGCTTACTATGTATCAAGCACTGTTCTAAGTGCTGGAGTAGAGACAAGTTAATCGGGTTTGACACAGTCTCTGTCCCACATGGGGCTCACGGTCTAAGTAGGAGTGAGAACAGGGATTGACTCCTCATTTTACAGTTGAGGAAACTAAGGCCCAGAGAAGTTAAATGACTTGCCAAGGTCCCACAGCAAGCAAGTGGCAGAGCTGGGATACAAACTCAGGTGTCTGACTCCCAGGCCCATGGTTTTTCCACTAGGCCATGCTACTTCTCCAAACATCTCCTGTCATCGAAACCCACTCAGTGTCGCTGAGGCCCAGCCAGTTTCCTACCCAGTGTGGCCTAGTGGATAGCGCATGGGCCTGGGAGTCAGAAAGACCTGGGTTGTAATCCCGGTTCTGCCAATTGTCTGTTGTGTGACCTTAAGCCTTCTCTGTGCCTCAATTACCTCATCTGTAAAGTGGGGATTAAGCCTGTGAGACCCATATAGGACATGGACTGTGTTCAACCTGATTTACTTGAATCTACTCTAGTGTTTACCTTACCATAAAAATACCATAAAATAAAGAAAACCTTCTCTTCCTTCCACCAAACTCACTCTTCACTTTATTCCACTCACCTACCCACACGACGTCCTATTTCCCATACACTTTGTCACCGATCTGTATTTTATTTATTTTTTATTTATATTTATGTCTGTCTCCCCCTTTAGACTGAAGCTTGTTGTGGACAGGGAATATGTCTGTTTTTGTTATAGTGTACTCTCTCAACAGTGCTCTGCATACAGTAAGTGCTCAACAACTACAATTATTGACTGACCTATCATCACATTCTCTTACGAACCCCTTCTTTCACTCATTCACTCATTTGTTTAATCCATCCATATTCTTTTCCTATCTTTGTTCCCTCCACATTTCTTTGTTCTTTTGGGCCCTGCTCCAGCATGGCAGAGTAAAGCCAGAAGCGGCACCATGAGAATTCGGCCCATTCCTTTAACATCAGGGAATCCGAGCCTGCTACCTGCGAAGAAGACCACCTTTATCACCTACACCATCTGAGGCTCCCCTTAGACTGGACTTCTGCCAGGCAGGGTGAAGATGCCGCAGCTGTGTGAAGTCTTCCCAACTATTGGGACACTGTGAAGAATGTCTGTGACTCTAGTGACTTGACAGTGGTGACTGTTGGACTTTGACTCCTCCTGTGCGGAGGAGACCCTGAAACTCTCCTACTTTAGTTGCAATGCTCTGGTGCCTTCACTGAATTCATTGCCGTTCCTGTCTTTTTCATGTTGTTTTTCTGTTTTTATTGTTTCAGCTTTCCTTATGTGTCCATGGTCAACTGCCTCGCTCTTAGATTGTGAGTCTCTTGAGATCCAGAGACAAGCCCTACTTTTTATCTGTGTAATTTTCCCCAGTGCTTAATATAGTACTTTGCACACAGTAGGTGCTTGATTAAAAAACTATTGAATATGTAAATGAATGGATATACTGTGAGCCTCACATGGGGCAACCTGATTGCCTTGTATCTACCCCAGCGCTTAGAACAGTTCTTGGCACATAGTAAGCACTTAACAAATACCATCATTATTATTATATCCTCTCTCATTTTTCCTTTCATTTTCTCCATTCTCACCTTCTCTCATCCTATCAATTTTGCTTACATCCATTTTGTGTCACTTCCTCTTGTCTTGTACCTTCTCCTTTTTAACGTTTTCCTTCATGTCATCTCATTTCATGTTTGCCTCATCTTTTTGTTCCTTGATTTTTTTCTCCCGCTTCCCCCCTCTTTTTTCCTCCCTTCTTTTTTCCTCTTTCTAATTCTATCCCTCTCCTTTCCCCTTCCTCTCCATTTTTCTCCCACTCTTAAAAGGACTCCTACCCACTTCCCCTACTACCTAGCCATTGGCTTATTCACTGCAACAAGTGCCTGCTGCTGCTCTGGCCCCAGGAACCCACATCGTACTGCTCTTGGGCTATCTGGGCCTCAAAGCTGAATTGACAAAATAGCAGGTGGCCAAGGGCACATATCTATGTTCTCACCTGCCTCTTCTTTCACAGTTGTACTGCTAAGCCTACCACCAGAGCCAATGTCTGCCCAGTGCTCCTTTCATGATTGTACCTACAAGAGAGGGAGAGATGGTGCTTTTCCGCTAGCTGCCAATGTGGCAAAATTTGTCTCTGCTCCTGTAATTCTGGGAACTTATGAATCAAGGAGTCCCTGTCCCCCCCTGCACTTCCCCCAAGTCATATTGAGTACCCCAACAGGCCAGTTCAATTGACAAACTGTCAATTTCCCCCCAAGAGAGCCCAATCCTGACCTTTCAATAGAGACTTAGTTATTCAAAGCAAACAAGTGAGCTGAAAGAATACCTGCATCACTTCTATGTCTTGCTTATGGGACTTACTCTAGTACTAACTAGTGTTCCGTGAAGGGTGTTAGTTAAAAAAGCACTGATCCAGTCCGTTCCCTGCTGTCATTTAGGATCAAATGGAAACCACCCTAGACGAATTTGAATCTATCCTCTGTTTAACAATCTGAAGGGTAGGAGAGTTACCCATCTCCATTTGCTATCCAATTCCAGTGTTCAATAGCCTTCCTTGTCAGGAAATTCTTTCTGATATTTAATTGGAAATTCTCCTGGGGGGACCGTATATCATCTTGATCAGGCATTGTGCAGAGTAGTGTGACAGTGAAGGACTACATAGGCAGAGGATATGGGATTGCATGAAAAAGTGGCACTGCCTATCAGGAGTTCAAGAGTATTCCTGTCTAAAGAGATATGGTGACAGAGACTGGGTATCTGAGTTGGGTGTGTTAGGGTGTGGAGGGGGAGGAGGAGTTCTTTGGAGGGAAATTGACTGAATATCAGTTCTATTGAAGTAGCATTGTTACACAACATAATATACCAAGAATTCCACCCAAGGGGGATGAAAACAGGCATCAGAAAAGAGAAGAAAAACGTCATGGTAGGGTCAAAAATTTACACTGGCAAACAACATGTCTGATTAGATAGTGAGGGAAAAGTTGGACTTTGAAATAGTTAAGCAAGATGAGAAGGGAAAGAAAAGACAGGGCAACAGACAACCAAAAGTGTGTTGTTGTTTTATATGGTATTTGTCAAGCACTTACATTATGCCGGACACTATACTAAGCACTGAGCTAGATACAAGTTAATCAGGTTGGACACAGTCCATGTCCCACATGGGGCTCGCAGTTTACAGATGAGGTGACAGAGGCACAGAGAAGTGAAGTGATTTGCCCAAGGCCATACAGCAGACAAGTGACAGAGTTGGGGTTATCGGAGTAATAGGAGGCAGACACAAATCAATACAAATCGACATCAGGTTGCACTTTAACCCTTAAATATCAGATCCATTCTCTATTCACTCAACTACTCTGTGCCTGATATGCATACACTCACACACCCAATGTCATGCTGTTCTATCCACCAAGATCAAACTCCTGTCCTTATGGCTACCTTCTCAAGAGTAGAGGGGGAAATCAAATCACACTTTGCTCTCACCTCTTTCTCTTCCCTGCCCTCCCCCCACCCCATCCTCTCACCCATACCATTCCCTGGCCTGGATCTCCTTCCCTCCCCAAATCTGACAGACTACAGCCCTCCCCGCATTATTATAACATACTTGACTAATGCCTTTATTGTTGAAAAGTGGGAATAGCAGATTCATCTGGGAAATAAAAATGTGATCAAAGCCATTCTTGAGCCTGTATAGTGAATTTGTTCCCAGGAGTTCAAAATACTTCCATGCATATTTTCTCATATGTCTTATGAGATGAATTCAGGTTTGTTTGGGCAAAGGGAAAATGACAGTCATGACATTATTTGACAATCAGGGGCTGAAATGCTGAAATGTAAGTAGGGTTGTAATGCTGAAAATTTGGTTACGATTACTATTACTCTGCCTCTCCAGGGAAGGCTATGGAGATAATGAGAAACAAGCCTTTTAATTGTTTAGCTTGTTTCAGTGGGGCTTAAATTTGCATGTCAACCTGAGTCTGAGTGATAGAGAATCTCCTATAGATGATGGACAAAAGATGATCAGTAATATTTATTAAGCACTTGGGAGAATAATAATAATAATGATGGTATTTATTAAGCCCTTACTCTGTGCCATGCACTGTTCTAAGCATTGGAGTAGATACAAGGTGATCAGGTTGTCCCACGTGGGGCTCACAGTCTTAATTCCCATTTTACAGATGAGGGAACTGAGGCCCAGAGAAGTCAGTGACTTGCCCAAAGTCATGCAGCTGACAAGCGTCAGAGCCAGGGTTAGAACCCACGATCTCTGACTCCCAAGCAGATGCTCTTTCCACTAAGCCATGCTGCTTCTCCAAACTTGGAAAGCAGCATGGAGTAGTGGGGAGAGCAAGGGCCTAGGAAACCTGGATTAGAATCCCAGTTCCACCCTGTGCCTGTTGTGTGACCCTGGGCAAGTCACAACTTTTCTGTGCCTCAGTTTCCTCATCTGTCAAATGGTGATGAAATACCTGTCCTCCCTCCTACTTAGAATGTGAGCCCCATGTGGGACCTGATCATCTTGTGTCTACCCCAGTGCTCAGTACAGTGCTTGGCGCATAGAAAAATGCTTAACAGAAACCATTATTATCATTATTATTATTTTGATAGAGTTAGTAGACACTCTCTCTGCCTGCAAGGATCTTACAGTATAGTGAGGGGAGGCAAGAAACTAAAATAATTTATAGATAGGAGGAAACCATAGAGTATGGAGATATGTGAATAAGTGCTATGGGAGGAGGTGAGTAATTAAGTGAGAAGCAGCGTGGCTCAGTGGAAAGAGCACGGGCTTTGGAGTCAGAGGTGATGAGTTTGAATCCCGGCTCTGCCACTTGTCAGCTGTTTGACTGTGGGCAAGTCGCTTAACTTCTCTGGGCCTCAGTTACCTCATCTGTAAAATGGGGATTAAGACTGTGAGCCCCATGTGGGACAACCTGATTCCCCTATGTCTACCCCAGCGCTTAGAACAGTGCTCTGCACATAGTAAGCGCTTAACAAATACCAACATTATTATTATTATTAATTAAGTGCTTATGTGGCACAGAAGAGCTGAAGAGGCAGTTGGGGTAATATGAGATGAAGAGGTGAGAAATAAATCAGGGACGGTCTCCTGGAGAAGATGTGACTTCAGAAGGCCTTTGAAGATGAAGAAGATGCAGAGTGATCTATTGGATGTGAAGGGGGAGGGAGTCCCAGGCAGGGGAGGAGGGTGTGAGCAAGAGGTCAGCGGAGGGAGGGATGAGAATAAAATACAGTGAGTAGGTTGGTTTAAGAAGGACAAAGAATGTGAGCTGAGGTGTAGTGGGAGGAGAGAGGCATTGTGGTCTAGTGGATAGAGCACTGGGCTGGGAGTCAGAAAGACCTGGGTTCTAATCCTGGCTCTACCACTTGTCTGCTGTGTGACCTTAGGCAAGTCACTTAACTTCTCTGTGCCTCAGTTACCATATCTGTAAAATGGGGATTAAGATCATGACACCCATGTGGGACAGGGACTGCATCCAATCTGATTACCCAGGCCTTAGTACAGTGCCTGGCACATAGTAAGCACTTAACAAAAACCACAATTCTTCTTCTTCTTATTAGACGGTAGTTAAGCAGGTGGGAGAGAGCTGATGAAGTGCTCCTGACCGCTGGCACTTCCCACTTTTCACTTAATCACTTATTGTTGAAAAGTGGGAAAAGAGAGGAATAGGCAACCCCACTGGAGTGGGGAGATGCGTGCATGTGAATCAGTGTTAGGGAGGAAAAGGAGAGACGAGTCGTCAAAATCATTCTGAAAATTAGAGGTGGGACCTGAAGGGGTAGATGAAGGTATAGAGTAGTTAAGTGAGTGGTAGAGGTGGATGATAAAGGGCTTCAAAGGAAGGGAAAAAGAGGAGATGGAGGGGAGGGGTGGTGCTAACGTGGAGTCAGGGGCAGGCCAACTCCTCCTCCTTTCCCAGCCAGCCTGGGGAAATGGGTGGCTAAATACACTGGGAGAGAACAGCAAGGGGAGATGGCAGCAATTGTGGGATAGGGAGAGAGCTTGCAACGGGCACATCTAAAGTCATTGCTGGGACCAGGAAAAGAAGAAAGGGAGGCTAGCTTATAAAAATCAGAGTGTTTTTTGCATCCTGAGAACTTTTCTCAGGACATTGGGATGACCTGCTGAAAATAGGACTGCCCTGACAAAACCAGTGCAACCGATAACCCTGGTGCAGCGGCAACCCACAAATGTGGTTTTATGGTTTTGTTCGTTTCTCTAGACCAAGAGTTCTGAGGTTGAAGTTTGGAAGCCTCAAAAGAGCAGTCTGGAATCTTCTATTCCTGAGTTTGGAGTTTCATTTTTTTACGTCAATACCCTGGATCTACTCAGGATTTGCTGTCCTTTACGGACCAGTAGTCTCGTTTTCTTCGCTCTGCTTTACAGGTTGAACTTTGGGTTTCAGTTCCACATCAAGTTTGAGACTTACATTCAAATGCCAAATGCCAAAGGGCAGTTCATTCATTCATTCAATAGTATTTATTGAGCGCTTACTATGTGCAGAGTACTGTACTAAGCGCTTGGGATGAACAAGTCGGCAACAGATAGAGACAGTCCCTGCCGTTTGACGGGCTTACGGTCTAATCGGGGGAGACGGACAGACAAGAACAATGGCACTAAACAGCGTCGAGGGGAAGAACATCTCGTAAAAACAATGGCAACTAAATAGAATCAAGGCGATGTACAATTCATTAACAAAATAAATAGGGTAACGAAAATATATACAGTTGAGCGGACGAGTACAGTGCTGTGGGGATGGGAAGGGAGAGGTGGAGGAGCAGAGGGAAAAGGGGAAAATGAGGCTTTAGCTGCGGAGAGGTAAAGGAGGGATGGCAGAGGGAGTAGAGGGGGAAGAGGAGCTCAGTCTGGGAACGCCTCTTGGAGGAGGTGATTTTTAAGTAAGGTTTTGAAGAGGGAAAGAGAATCAGTTTGGCGGAGGTGAGGAGGGAGGGCGTTCCAGGACCGTGGGAGGACGTGACCCAGGGGTCGACGGTGGGATAGGCGAGACCGAGGGACGGCGAGGAGGTGGGCGGCAGAGGAGCGGAGCGTGCGGGGTGGGCGGTAGAAAGAGAGAAGGGAGGAGAGGTAGGAAGGGGCAAGGTGATGGAGAGCCTTGAAGCCTAGAGTGAGGGAGTTGAAGGAGTAGGTTCTTGAAAAAACTTTTACAATTTTAGAGGCACTGCTCTCACAATGAGGCTTTTCACATTCCTCCTCAACACCTCTTATGGCTATTGTACAAGTGGAAACTACCTGGACAGATAGCTCTTCCTTCATTAATACAGATTTTACTACCTAAGGTTGTGTTCTGATGGGAGGATGAGAAGCAGCATGACCTAATGGAAAGAACAGAGGCCTGGGAGTCAGAGGACCTGGGTTCCAATCCCGGATCTACCAATTACCTGCTGTGTGACCTTGGGCAAGTCATTTCACTTCTCTGTGCCTCAGTTTCTTCATCTGTAAAATGTGGATTCAATACCTGCCTCCCTCCTACTCAGAGTCTGAATCCATATGGGACTGTGTCCAATGGGATTAACTTGTATGACCCCAATGCTTAGAACAGTGCTTGACATATAGTAAGAATTTAGCAATCATTATTATTATTATTATTATTATTTGGGGGAATGAAAAAAAAAAGCTAGGAAGCAGCATAGCCTAGTGGAAAGAGTACAGGTCTGGGAGTCAGATGACTTGGGTTCAATCCCAGCTCTGTGACTTGCTTGCTGTGTGACCATGGGTGAGTCACTTATCTTCTCTATGTCTCAGCTTCCTGGGGATTCAATACTTGATCTCTCTATCCCTTGCCCCATGTGGGACAGGGACTGTGTCCAACCTGATTATCTCCTATTTACCCCCGTGCTTAATACAGTGATTGGCACATAGAAAGTGCTTAATAAATATTATTGTTATTATGAAGCTGGAAACCTGTTGCTGCCCAGGATCCTGCCTTTCATAAAGTCTTCTGTCTCCTGGTCCCCACTCCCATCTATCACCCAGAAACTGAGTAGTTTACAGGATTTCTCATCAGATACTTTTTAAAAAATGCACCTGGGACGTGGGGGTGAAGGGGTTGGGGACAGAGAGTCTTTAGACTGCATGTGAGAAAAGATAATTATAGACTCATAAGACTAGAAGAGATTTTAGGAAGTCAGTCTGGCTATTCCTCTAGATTGTAAGCTTGTCGTGGGCAGAGAATGTGTCTACCAACTCCGTTGAATTGTACTTTCCCAAGCACTCAGTACAGTGCTCTGCAGTCAGAAAGCACTCAATAAATACAATTGATGGATTGATTATTCCCTTTCCTTCAGACAGGACCACAATTGAACAATTCCAGACAGATGAGAATTCAGTTTTCAAAAAGCTCTTATATTCACTCAGCTACCCATTCCAATGTCCACCTACTATGGAAGTAAGTAAGTTATTTCCTATGTTTTCCCTATACCTCTCATGCTGCAATTTGGACTCTTCCTCTAAACTGTAAGCTCCTTGTGGGCAGGGAATGTGTCTACCAAATCTGTTATACTGTACTCTCCCAAGCGCTTAGTACAGTGCTCTGCACATGTAAGTATTCAATAAGTACCATTGATTGATTGATTTCCCCTTTATAATGTTAACATTTCATTCGTCCCATGTTTTGTGGAGCAGGCAAGCAATCAGATTTTTACCTCTTCCCTGGAGAAGCAATCACAGTCCCATCGACATTTAAAAAAAATTTCCTATCAACTACATTTGCCTTTCTCAGAGTTATTCTTTTTCTTTTCTCATCTCATTTTATTCCCATTCCCGGCCCTATGGAGTATGGAAAACCCAAGACAGATCTAAATCCTCATATCTGATTTTGATCTGATTCACGGGCAAAATCATCAGGAGAAATCTTTTCACAAAGCCTGAGAAACAATGGAGAAATCTCACCTGAGCAGTCACTGGAGGGCCTGACTACTTAAAGGAATCATATTGGAAACTTATTCTAGTTTTGATCAAATGGAATATATTAAAAAGTGTAAATGCTGGCAGGTGTGTGTTTGGGGAGGGGGGGCAGGTAAGGAGGAAGAGAGACTAAGAAGAGGAGGAACATGGCCTAGTGGAAAGAGCATGGGCCTTGGAGTCAGAGGACCTGAGTCCTAATCAATCCTATTCAATCCGACACTAAATCCTGTCTGTCCCACCTTCACAACATCACTAAAATCCACCCTTTCCTCTCCAACCAAACTGCTACCACTTTAATGCAATCATTCATCCTACTCCGCCTGGATTGCTGCATCAGCCTCCTAGCTGACCTTCCAGCCTCCTGTCTCTCCCCATTCCAGTCCATACTTCACTCCGGTGCCTGGATCATTTTTCTACAGAAACGTTCAGGACATGTCACCCTGCTTCTCAAAAAAACTCCTGTGGTTGCCCATCCACCTCCACATCGAATAAAAACTCCTCACCATCGGCTTTAAAGCCCTCCATCAGCTCGTCCCCTCCTACCTCACCTTGCTTCTCTCCTTCTACAACCCAGCCCGGACACTTCTCTCCTCTAGTGCTAATCTTCTCACTGTGCTTCAATCTTGCCTGACTCGAAGCAGACCCCTTTCCCACATCCAGGCCTTCCTAGACTAAGCCCCACTTTTCCTCATCTCCCACTCCTGTCTACATTGCCCTGACTTCCTCCCTTTGCTCTTCCTCCCTCCAAGCCCCACAGCACTTAGATGCATAGCTGTAATTGTATTTATTCATATCCATGTCTGTTTCCCCCTCTCTAGACTGTAAGCTTGTTGTGGGCAGGGAATGTGACTGTTTACTGTTGTACTCACCCAAGCGCTGAGTACAGTGCTCTGCATGCAGGAAATGCTCAATAAATACAATTGAATGAATGAATCCCCGCTCCACCACTCGTCTGCTGTGTGACCTTGGGGAAGTCACTTAACTTCTCTGGGCCTCAATTACCTCATATGCAAAATGAGGATTAAGACTGTGAACCCCATGAGGGACATGGACTGTATCCCACCTGACAATCTGGTATCTACCCCAGCGCCTGGCATATAGAAGCGCTTAACAAATATCATTTAAAAAAAAGGCAGAGCAAGAGAGCGAGGTGAGGTGTATTTAAATTGCATTGGCTGGATTGGTTGTTTGTGAACCAATCAGGGACATTAAACCGACACCTCCCCATTGTCCCTGGAGAAGAAGGGAAGGGCAAAAAAGGGACAAAAAACCCCCCAGAAAACCTCTCACCAAGAGCCTTATAAAAAGCTTGGAAATTCTACCATACGTCCCGTTTGGCGACTGCCACCTCATCAAGACCCTCTAACACCCAAGAGGATTCTCTTCTTAAACAGTAAGTACAATTTTGGAATAGCCTTGGATTGCAAAGGAAAAAAATAATTAGGGACAATACAAAAAATACACGCAGCTGGTTTCTTGTTATTGTTGTTGGTTTCAGAAATAACTTTCTAAACCAATTTGCTTAACTTCACTGCAAGATCGGTGTTGTTGAAATGACTTTTACCTTAACTGGAGAGGATGAGAACACATTCACAATAACCTTTTTTTTCTCTCTGCTAAGTTTGACTCTTTCAAACTTCATGCTTGATGATGTTTTTTAAAAAAATATTAGCCAACGCGACCAAAGTGATGAAGTTTCCCAACCTCACACAGACCCAGAACTGGAAAAGACCAACCTGAAAGCAGTATATTGCTGTTTGCGCTTGTTCCTTGCTTCCACTGTTTTTTTTAGCTTCTGAACTTTTCCCTTAAGCCATCTGGCCAATCCAGTTTTCTCTAAACCCTTCCTGCTGCCACATTTAACCGTTTATTTGCCCATATTAAAAGCTGTCATCCTTTTTCTTTCTGTATTCTTCACATACCTGCAGTCCCCAGCGCTAGAACGCCTTGTCTCAGTAATGAACTCTTGTTCTTTTCGATCACAGTGGATGAATATCCTGATCCTCAATAAATGCAATGAGCACGTTCATCGTTGGCTGTGGATTCTTCTCCCCTGAACTTGTTTTAGAACTTCTAGATCCCACTACCTAACCTATAAATACAACTCAAGCAGAGGGTTCTCTCGGGCACTCAGAGTGGGGCGATGAAACCCTCAGGATGCCTCACAGATGTATCCCCCTCCAGAAGTCAGGATCATGTCTTGGTGAAAGATGGGAAAGTTGCAGCAGCTTCCATGCTTTCAGGGCTGGGCCCTGAGGCAGGAGAATAGCTGAATGCCCTTCCAAAGGAATGGAACAGCATTGCTCTTTCTTCAAGGAGCTGCTTGCAGAGTAGCAAGTGGAAGAGAAAACATTATCACACTTTCTATTTTGCAAGTGGTCTTCTGTATTCTGGGCCCCCAAAGTTTCCCCTCATTAGGATCCATGTGGACACAATGTGCATCCTTAAAGATCTGCTTTTGATAGCCTGTCCCCTTCCATTCTTCCTCTCCCTCTCCACTTCCCCACCCCACTCACTTTTTTTTCTCCAGGAGCTCAAAGTACTTTGTGAATACCATTCCACACATCTTCACCTCATCTCTGTAAGATGAGTGACAAGTAGTGAGCAGAAGTGCTTATGCCAATGTTATTCAGAGAGTGGTTGGGGGAAAAGGACCCCAGATCTGACTACCAAGTCCAGGGTGCTGGGACCTGGATACACCGCCGCTCCAGAGTGTATTCATTATTTTCCATAACATTCATTATATAATAAAACATCTGCAAGAATAAACATGAAAATAAGGCTGGGGTTTTTTGGTTTACATGAATTATTACTGAAGTTAACTATGTCCTGGCCTTTAATGTATCTCCTTAATCATCTTAATAAAATGAGTACAGGCAGTCCTCCAATTTAAGGCAAAATTGGTTCCTGAAAACTACGTTTTTAAGTTAAAGTGTTTTAAGTAGAAACCAATTTTCCCATAGGAAAGATATTATGAATGAGGGATTGGGTCCTGAACCAAGGTCGGATGCCCTCATTTTTACCAGAATTACCCAGAGTGTGATTGTATTTTTATTGAGTCAGAGAGGTTCCACCATAGGGTAGCCGATTTTTACTTCATCAGAAGTAAAATGGACACCTCTACCCTCCTTGGTGACCTCTGCCTGGCTATCAGGTCACCCCTTCCACCTCCCCCCTTCCCCCAACCACCTTTAAACTACCTCCCCGCTCCCCCCGCCACCAGTCACCAGTCCCTTGTGAGAAGCGGAGTGGCCTAGTGTATAGAGCATGGACCTGGGAGTCAGAAGGACTGGGTTCTAATCCCAGCTTCACCACCTGTCTGCTGTGTGACCTTAGGCAAGTCACTGAACTTCTCTGTGCCTCAGTTCCATCATCTGTAAAATGGGGGTTAAGACTGTGAGCCCTAGTGGGACAAAGACTATGTCCAACCTGATTATCTTGTATCTACCCTAGCGCTTAGAACAATGCCTGGCACATAATAAGCACTTAACAAGTACCATAATTATTATTATTATTATTATTGTATCTTTTAGATTGTTTCTCTGTTTCCTTGTGGCTTCCACACAGTTAATCCACATCTTTACCCTTGACTACCAGTGCCCTTGGAAATAGGGTCATAGCGGAGGCTAGATTTGTAAATTTGTAGATTTGATTCAGAGAGAAGCAGCGTGGCTCAGTGGAAAGAGGACGGGCTTGGGAGTCAGAGTTCTGGGTTTGAATCCCGGCTCTGCCACTTGTCAGCTGTGTGACTGTGGGCAAGTCACTTAACTTCTCTGTGCCTCAGTTACCTCATCTGTAAAAAGGGGATTAAGACTGTGAGCCTCACATGGGATAACCCGATTACCCTGCATCTACCCCAGCGCTTAGAACAGTGCTCTGAACATAGTAAGCGCTTAACAAATACCAACATTATTATTATTATTATTAAAGTCAAAACCAACGTGTAGTGATGCTGAAACAATGTGTAAATTTAGAGATGTAAATGCCAGTTGTCTTAACTCAAAATCCCTTAAAATAACTATTGGCTGTTAACAGTGGCGTTAAGAGAGGAGCAAGAGAATGCAGTGGGCTTGTGATGGCTGCATTTACAATTTTTTTTAATGGAATTTGTTAAGCACTTACTATATGCCAGGCACTGTACTAAGCGCTGGAGTAGAAACAAGTTTATCGGGTTGGACATAGTCTCTGTCGCACATGGGGCTCACAGTCTTAATCCTCATTTTACAGATGAGGTAATTGAGGCACAGAATCATTAAGTGACTTGCCCGAGGTCACACAGCTGACAAGTGGAAGAGCAGGGATCAGAACCCAGGTCCGTGCCCTATTCTCTTGTCAACATTGCTCCTCATGACCTAAAATGTAAGGTATTTGAGTTGACAGTGACCCAGAAATATTTTTCCCTTTTCCTCAGCTAGTTTTCTAATCCCCAGGGTAGACCTTTGTTCAGTGACCTTGTCGTATGATTAACAGAAAATGCTATTTGTGCTTTTGGTGCAAATATTTTGTCCCCATTCCAGTAGGCAAAATAGACTCTGCCCTCTTCTTTCTGATGCTGTCTGGCTCTGAGCCAGCAAGGCTGAGTGAGGGAAATAACTTAATTTGAAATAGTATCACTAAACGTGTGCTTGCACTTGGATCTGTTCCTTCTGGACTCTTGGTGTTCACTCCACTCTCAGCCCCACAGCACTTACATACATATCCGTAATTGTTATATGAATATAAATATTTATATTTACAGACTGTAGGCTCAAATTCGTTGTGGGCAGGGAACACCTACCAACTCTGCTATATTGTACTCTCCCAAGCTGTTAGTACAGTGCTCTGCACACAGTAAGAGTTTAATGAATACCGTTGATTAATAAAAGTCAAAAGGCTCTCTGTAGAAAACAAATAAATCCATTGCCTATTTAGAGTTTTCTTAGCTTAATAATAATTGTGGTGTTTGTTAAGCTCTTACAATGTGCCAAGCATTGTACTAAGTGCTGGGGTAGATAGAAGATATTCAGGTCCCACATGGGGCTCACAGTCTAAGTAGGAGGGAGAGCCTTGGTTTCTTTTTGCCCTTTCCATTCTATAGCTTAAGATTATATCAGGAGGTATTTACATAACCATGGGATTCTTGTGGCCCCAAATCTTGCTCTGAATTCCAAGCCTTAATGGGGTGTAAATTCAAGTTCCTGGGCTAGATTAGCCCTGCATGCCAGTGTTTAATGAGATCTGATCAGGTGAAAGTGCTGCATGACTCTGGTCTTACTGCAGCACTCTCCACAGATTAAAGTTTTCAAGATGTCTTTGAGAGGGGACTCCATCTGAAAGTTACCAAATCACCAAGATGCATGGTTGACCCCATAGCTACAACTAGCCCCCACCTCCCCCCGACAAAAAAAAAACTACATGTGGGTGCAACAGATAAAATCAGTCAGTAGTTTTGCATGCTTACTGTGGGCTGAGCACTGAATTTACCACTTGGGAGAGTATAATAGAGTAAGTAGACCTAATCATTGCCCTCAAGAAGACATACACATATGCAGTGAAAAAAGAAAGGGCAGAAGCCCATTGAGAGGGTGGTAATTCCTACAGGGATGGAAAGGGTGGTGGGTGGGGGTCACTGGTGGGAAGGAGAATCCCAAGGGGAAAGAGCGCCATGGAAGGGAAGGCAAATAGACTCAGAGAGTTCCAGTCTTACCCCTACTGCTCCAGGACTCTGGTGTCTTTCTCAAAATGGCCACCACGGCCAAAAGCCGGTCCTTTCTGGAATCCTTTAGCCTTGGCTGCCATCCTAGGAATACCCCTGGAGCGAGGCCAAGGTCGTGGCAGCAGAGGCTGAAAGGAAGGGTGGGAACCAACCACCCCACAGACCATTATTGCTGCAGCTTTGGTCTTCTAGGAGATATGGCTGTGGCAAGAAGTGAGAGAAGCACATTGGAGTACAGGAGTCCTTGTGCACTGGCCCCAAGTCAAAAATAATTATAATGGTACTCGTTAAGCACTTACTATGTGCCATGCACTGACCTAAGCGGTGGGATCGATACAAGATGATCAGGTTGAACACAGTCCCTGTCCCACCCGGGGCTCATAATCTAAATAAGGAGGAGGAGGATTTCATTCATTCATTCAATCGTATTTACTGAGCGCTCACTGTGTGCAGAGCACTGTACCTTGGGAGAGTACAATATAACCGAGTTGGTAGTCACGTTCCCTGCCTACGACAAACTTACAGTCACTGTACTAAGTGCTGGGGTAGGTACAAGATAATCAGGTTGGACAGAGTCCATGTCCCACATGAGGCTCACAGTCTTAAACCCCATTTTACAGGTGAGGTAACTGAGGCACAGAGAAGGTGAGTGACTTGTCCAAGGTCACACAGCAGCCAAGTGGTGGACCCATGCTTAGAACCCAGGCCCGTCCTCTTTTTACTAGGCCAAACTGCTTCTCAGACAATCCCAGACAATGATTACCTACCCTATTCTTAATGCTCTCCAAGGATAAAGATTCCATAAAGCTCTCAGTAAACTCTTCCCTTGACTAACAATCCTATTCTAACAGAGAATGAGACTCATTTTCAGAGTGCTTGTGTGTAGACACCACCACAGTTGGGATTGACATTCATTTAACAGTGGCTAGTGGGGAATGAAATACTTTTCTATGCTTTGTAAGGTAGATGGCACCATAGCTATGCAGAAGCTCTTTTGCAAATCAAATATTTTATTGTATGCAGGCCATGGATACTTTTACTGCGGTGTCCTACAGGGCACTCTGAAGCAATCCGATCAATCAATAGCATTTACTAAGCAACTACTTTGTGCAGAGAGTACAACAGAGTAGGTAGACATGAACTCTACCCTTAGGAGCTGATTAACTAGTTAGTTGTTCTAGCCATTGGTGGGTTATCTAAAGCTGCATAGTATCTGCCCCAGTGCTTACTACTGTGCTTGACCCAGAGTAAGTGCTTAACAAATACTACAATTGCTATTAATTGCTCTCCCCCAGCTAGCACTCTTTCATATTTCCATGATATTAATGCCTCAAAGGAAAGAGCTAAATCAAGTTCATTGCAAATGTAGGTTCTTGCTGGATAATCTCAACATATCAGTTTATTTATTTACTTTATGGTATTTGTTAGGCCCTTACTAAGGGTCAAACACTGTTCTAAATGCTGGGGTAGGTAAAGTTAATCAAGTTAGGAGAAGCAGTGTGGCTTAGTGGAAAGAGCACGGGCTTGGGAGTCAAAGGACGTGAGTTCTAATCCCGGCTCCACCGCCTGTCTGCTGTGTGAGAAGTTAAGTGGCTTGCCAGAGGTCACACAGCAGACAGGCGGTGGAGCCTGTCTATAAAATGGGCATTAAGACTGTGAATCCTACATGGGGCAAACTGATTACCTTGTATCTACTCCAGCACTTAGAACACTGCTTGGCACATAGTATGTGCTTAACAAATACCATAATTATTATTATTAAGTTGGACACAGTCCCTGTGCCACATGGTTCTTACAGTCTAAGTCAGTTAAGTAAATTCAACAGCTAGAATTAATTGAGCACCCTTAAGTAACGTTGACTTGTATCGAATGCTTTTCCTTTCTTTGAGTCTATTTGGCTCTGGTTCCTAATTAGATATTAATAATAATTGTCATATTTGTTAAGTGCTTACTATGTGTCAAACACTATACTAAGTGGTGGGGTAGATGCAAGATAATCCAGGTTCCACATGGAGCTACGTCTAAGTAGGAGGGAGACCAGCTACTGAATCCCCACTTTACAGATGAAGGAACTGAGGCATGAAGAAGTTAAGTCACTTGGCCAAGGTCACATAGCAGATAAATGGCGGAGGCAAGATTAGAACCCAGGCCCTTGCTCTTTCCACTGAGCCAAGCTGCTCTTTTGCTGTTTGGATTTTGAAAACCAAGTTCATTCCTCCCACTCAAAGTATTCCAACAGCTTTATTTTTTTCATGGTGATCACCTCCTTGCCCTAATTCTGAACTAGGAGGTAAGCTTGGCACCATTCCCGGCAGGTCAGCAAACTCAGGCATGCTTTGACCATGAGGTGGAGAAGCAAATTCCAAAGGCAAAGGACTCTGCCTATCATAATTCCAGTCTGAAGCTTCCAGGCAAATGTCCAAAAGAGCATGGGCTTGGGAGTCAGAGGTCATGGGTTCGAATCCCAGCTCTGCCACTTGTCAGCTGCGTGACTGTGGGCAAGTCACTTAACTTCTCTGTGCCTCAGTTACCTCATCTGTAAAATGGGGATTAAGACTGTGAGCCTCACGAGGGACAACCTGATTACCCTGTATCTACCCCAGTGCTTAGAACAGTGCTCTGCACATGGTAAGCGCTTAACAAATACCAACATTATTATTTTCCCACCCAAACCCTGTCCTCCCTCTGACTTCCCCATTACTGCAGACAGCACCACCATCCTTACTGTCTCACAAGCCCATAATCTTGGCTTTATCTTTGACTCTTCTCATTCAACCCACATACTCAGTTTATCACTAAAATCTTCCCTTTCCTCTCCATCCAAATTGCTACCACATTAATCCACAGTGCTGTGCACACAGTAAGTGCTAAGTGAATCAATCAATCAATCAATTAATCATATTTATTTAGCACTTACTATGTGCAGAACTTGGGAGAGTAAAACACAAGAACATAACAGACACATTCCCTGCCCACAGTGAGTTTACAGTCCATAGGGGGAGACAGACATTAATATAAATAGATTACTGATACGTACTGCGCTCTGGGCCTGGGGGTGGTGATGAATAAAGGGAGAAAATCATGATGACGGAGGAAATGAGGGCTTAGTCAGGGAAGGCCTCTAGGAGGAGATGTGCTTTCAATAAGGCTTTGAAGGGGGGATAATAATAATAATGTTGGTATTTGTTAAGCGCTTACTATGTGCCTAGCACTGTTCTAAGCGCTGGGGTAGACACAGGGGAATCAGGTTGTCCCACGTGGGGCTCACAGTCTTAATCCCCATTTTACAGATGAGGGAACTGAGGCACCGAGAAGTTAAGTGACTTGCCCAAAGTCACACAGCTGGCAAGTGGCAGAGCCAGGGTTCGAACCCATGATCTCTGACTCCAAAGCCCGTGCTCTTTCCAGTGAGCCACGCTGTTTCTCTAATAATGTTGGTATTTGTTAAGCGCTTACTATGTGCCGAGCACTGTTCTAAGTGCTGGGGTAGACATAGGGGAATCAGGTTGTCCCACGTGGGGCTCACAGTCTTAATCCCCATTTTACAGATGAGGGAACTGAGGCACAGAGAAGTTAAGTGACTTGCCCACAGTCACACAGCCAAGTGGCAGATCTGGGATTCGAACTCATGAGCCCTGACTCCAAAGCCTGTGCTCTTTCCACTGAGCCACGCCGTGTGTAGGATACGAAGAGGGAGGACATTCCAGGCCAGAGGCATGAAGTGGGTGAGAGGTCGGCGGTGAGATAGATGAAATCGGGGTACAGTGAGTAGGTTGGCATTAGAAGTTCGGTGCTTAGAACAGTGCCTGGCACAAAGTAAGTGCTTAACAAATGCTGTAAAAAAAATAGAGTGAAGTGAGCAGGCTGGGTTGTAGTAGGAAAGTAGTGAAGGTAGGAGGGGGCAAGGTAATTGAGTGCTTTAAAGCTGATGGTAAGGAGTGTCTGTAGATGGGCAACCACTGGAAGACTGAGCCCCACGTGGGACAGGGACTGTGTCCAACCTGATTATCTTGTATCTATCTCAGCTCTTTATACAGTGCCTGGCCCATATTAAGCTCTTAAATGCTATTTAAAAGAAAAAAGGAGTGGGGAAACATGGACTAAACAATTCTGTCGAAAACTGATCTGGGCAGCAGAGCAAAGTATGCACTGGAGTGGGGAAGAAGGGAAGTCAGCAAGGAGGTCGATGCAATAATCAAGGTGAGATAAAATAAATGCTTGGATTAAGTTGGTAGCAGTTTGGATGGAGAGGGAAGGATGGATTTTTGTGACGTTGTGAAGGTCCAGTTGTGAAGGTCCAACCCACAGGATTTGGTGACAGATTAAATATGTGGGTTGAATGAGAGAGACTGCCCAGCCATCCGGGTTATATCAGACAGTCCTGATTTCCAGTGGCCTGTTCCCATATTGGATTGCTTAATGTCTGGTATTTTTATTTTAAGTGCCCAGCCCCTTCCACTTCACCTCCTGTATCCAAGTCCCGTAGAGCTCAGGTGTGGCACCCATGTTCACAGGGACCTGAGAGAGGGGGAAAAAAAGGCACTGGAGCAAGGTGGTATGGGTGGGGGGGTGGGGGGAGTGTAGGGGGTTACCCCAGAGAAACTCTCTACAAAATGGCCCGTACGATGTCATCACATGGCCCCGCACGCCCAGCATAATACCAGTGATGCGTGTGAGGTTCAATATCCGGGATCTGCAGGGACCGTCAGTGGCCCTCCCAGGAAGATGACATCAACCACCGGTTAAATCCTTTTCAGTCATTCATTCAATCGCATTTACTGAGTGCTTACTATGTGCAGAGCACTATAATACTAATTATGATATTTGTTAGGTGCTTACTATGTGCCAGGCACCGTACTAAGCGCTGGGGACGATACAAGCAGATCGAGTTGGACTTAGTCCCTGTCCCACTTGGGGCTCACAGTCTCAATCCCCATTTTACAGATGAGGTAACCAAGGCACAGAGAAGGAAAGTGATTTGCCCAAGGTCACACAGCAGACAAGTGGCGGAGCTGGGATTAAAACCCATGACCTTCCGACTCCCAGGCCTGTGCTCTATCCACTACATCAAGCCACTTCCCGCTAAGCGCTTGGGAGAGTACAACAATAAACAGATACATTCCCTGCCCACAAAGAGCTTAAAGTCTGGAGGGGGAGGTGGACATGAATATAATAAATAAATGACAGATATGTACATAAGTGCTGTGGGGCTGGGAGGGGGGAGGAATAAAGGGAGCAGATCAGGGTGACGCAGAAGGGAGTGGGAGAAGAGGAAAGGAAGGCGTAGTCAGGGAGGGCCTCTTGGAGGAGATGTGCCTTCAATAAGGCTTTGAAGCAGGGGAGAGTAATTCTAAGGTATATGACATATAAAGCAAGTTGGCATCAACCAGGAAGAACAGGAGAAACTGAGAAGCTGTCCCTCTCTGCTAGCTGACAAGTCTGAGAGTTGGCACATAATGGGAGTTGATGGGATCCCAAAAGCAGGGATCATCATCCCAGCTAGAACACACGCCCAGGGGAAGACCGTCTTCTATCACATGGAAAGGCCTTGGGCTGAAAAAAGAAAAAGAAAAATAGAAAGAAATTCCAGCCTCTTTCAGCTTCCAGACCTTCCCAACGCCCCAAGCTTTGCTTCCCGCTGCAGGCGTTGGCACCGCATCCCAACCTTTCAGTTTTCCAGGCATATTGCCAGTGCAGTATCAACACAGCGTTCCCTGCTGGTCATGAGAAGCAGCGTGGCTCAGTGGCAAGAGCACGGGCTTGGGAGTCAGAGGTCATGGGTTCGAATCCCAGCTCTGCCACTTGTCAGCTGTGTGACTGTGGGCAAGTCACAGTGACCCAGTTCCCTCATCTGTAAAATGGGGATGTAGACTGTGAGCCCCACGTGGGACAACCTGATTACCCTGTATCTCCCCCTGCGCTTAGAACACTGCTCTGCACATAGTAAACGCTTAACAAATACCAACATTATTATTATTAAGTCATGGGTTCAAATCCCGGTTCAGCCGCTTGTCAGCTGTGTGACTGTGGGCAAGTCACGAGAAGCAGCGTGGCGCAGTGGAAAGAGCACGGGCTTTGGAGTCAGGGCTCATGAGTTCGAATCCCAGCTCTGCCACTTGTCAGCTGTGTGACTGTGAGCAAGTCACTTCACTTCTCTGTGCCTCAGTTACCTCATCTGTAAAATGCGGATTAAGACTGTGAGCCCCACGTGGGACAACCTGATCACCTTGTATCCTCCCCAGCGCTTAGAACAGTGCTTTGCACATAGTAAGCGCTTAACAGATGCCATCATTTGAGAAACAGCGTGGCTCAGTGGGAAGAGCTCGGGCTTGGGAGTCAGAGGTCATGGGTTCAAATCCCAGCTCCACCACTTGTCAGCTGTGGGCAAGTCACTTCACTTCTCAGTGCCTCAGTTCCCTCATCTGTAAAATGGGTATTAAGACTGTGAGCCTCATGTGGGATAAACTAATTACCCTGTATCTACCCCAGCGCTTACAACAGTGCTCTGCACATAGTAAGCGCTTAACAAATACCAACATCATCATCCCACAAAATATTGCTCTAGTTATTCAATCCCTACCCATGTCTGGATCAGCCTGGTAATAATAATAACAATAATGATGATGGTATTTGTTAAGTGCTTACTATGTGCCAGGCAGTGGTACTGGTCCCTGCCAGTGCCAACCTGACCTGTTCCCGGCCTGGGACTAGTCCAGGCAGAGAGAGAATTGGTGCCCTGATGCTTGCTCCTTGAATCTGAATCAGACCCTATTGGAAATATGAAAATGCCCAAGCAGAGAAGGTGAAGGACTTCTCCAAAAGCCATTCAGTCAACCAGAGGCCAAGCTAGATGGAGGACAGAGGTCTCTATTCTCTTCTCGAGAGTGCCATGCTGTTCCAGTTGGCAAGCAAGGCAAGCTGTACTCATTAGAATAATAATTGTGGCATTTGTTGAGCGCTTTATATGTGTCAATCACTGGGGTGGATGCAATACAATTAGCAAAGACACAGTCCCTGTCCCACATGGGACTCACGGTTTAAGGGGGAGAGAGGACAGGTGTTCACTCCCCATTTTACTGCTGAGGAAACTGAGGCCCTTGGAAGTTTAGTGACTTGTGCAAGGTCCCACAGGAGGCAAATGGAAGAAACAGGATTAAAGCCCAGATCTCCTGACTCCCAGGCCAGTTCTCTTTTCACTAGACCACGCTGCTTCTCTCTCTTCTCCATCATGCTTCTCTATTATCTACGTACAGGATTGTGTGAAGATCAGATCAATTAATGGATCCATGCATCTCAATTTCAATCTCTTCCAGTCACCATGGCCCACCGGTTTCCAGCCCTCACCCCAGAGCAGAAGAAGGAGCTCTCGGACATTGCCCAACGGATCGTTGCAAATGGAAAAGGGATCCTGGCTGCAGATGAGTCTGTAGGTGGGTGAGAAAGATCTTTACAATCCATGGCAGACTAATTTTAACGAAGGAAACCCTTAATCCTAGACTCCAGATCCTATGTCCCCAGTGGGCTAGATCCTTAGGGTATGGGGCTTATAATAATAACAATGATGGTATTTGTTAAGCGTTTACTATGTGCCAACCACTACGTTAAGGGGTGAGAAACCCAAGAGCAAACAAACCAGAGACACTATCATTATTGGAGTCAAATGGCCCAGTTTATATGGGACAGAGTTTTAGCAACAGAAATGTAAGGAAAAATGAACAAAGACATAAAAGATGCTGGCAAACATGGAAAGGAGCTTCAAGATTTTAAGTTCCACAGAGCTCAGATCAACAATTGCAGAAGTCACAGCTGAGACCACACTGGTGACCTCCTCAGTGTTCTTACTGTGTGCTTACTGTGTGCAGAACACTGTACTGTACAATAGAGTTGATCCTGCTCTGGTGGAGCAGAAAACCAGGAGAGTGGGTTGTGTTTGCTCTCTTACTGGAAGGCCATTGAAAGAGATGAAGAAGGAGACAGAAGTACCTTGTTGACAGCAAATGCCAAATTCCCTTTCAGAATGGGTCTCATGTTATTATCTTAACCACTCATCATCTCTGACCTCCCATTCTAGGAACCATGGGTAACAGACTGCAGAGGATCAAGGTAGAGAACACCGAGGAAAACCGTCGGCAGTTTCGGGAAATCCTCTTTAGCGTGGACAGTTCCATCAACCTGAGTATCGGGGGAGTGATCCTGTTCCACGAGACTCTCTATCAGAAGGATAGTCAAGGAAAGTTGTTCAGAGACGTCCTCAAAGAAAAAGGAATTGTGCTGGGAATCAAGGTGACTATGTCCAGGGAACTTCATCGCTTAATATCGCATGCATGGATGCCTCCCAGATGAATTCCTATGGGTCTAAATGGCAGGCAACTCCTGCCTTTCCTGTTTATTTCTTACACACATCCATGCATCTTTGGATGACTACCTCTCTAGGCATTCTGTTCCTTCCCACCACGCTCAGACCTTCTTATCTTCTTTACCTCCAGCCACCAGAACAGCAAGGTGCTGTCTATATGGCATTGATTGATTTGTGAACTGATGTAAGTGGGGCTTTTATCCTTCACCTCTTGGCTCCAATGAGCATTGATTATCTCTTCTTGCTTAAGCTGTCTTCAAAGAAGTTAATCATTATCATTATTAGAGAAGTTTTGTACGCCTAATGTTGTTCCTTCTAGATGCATCCTGCATACTAACAATCCCCTGTACTTCCAACACTTCTGCTGGGAATCTGCACGTGGAGTAACTTTGAGTCAATAGACTTTGGAGCTATTAGTGTTTTCTAAATGGGTATCTTATATTCACAGTTGGACCAAGGTGCTACCCCGCTGTCAGGAACAAACAAAGAAACCACTATTCAAGGTGAGATTTACAATCCCTTCTAGATTAGAGGGTGAGGGTGGGAGAGAAAGAGAGAGAATGCTTGAGTGGAGATCCCTCCCTGAGTCAATATTTTCAAGTGCCCACACTGCACTTCACACTTAGTGGTGGAGAGTTACCATACAAGGAATATAAATATTACAGTCCTGTCCTAGGAGTTCAGTCAAGCTCCTTACAGTTAGAGTCAAAAGGGAGCAATATTTTGTGCAAACAGAAGGAAACTCCCAAGATTTGCTAGAGGCATTAAATAGCTAGTACTCATCTGAGTGCTCTTAGTTATCTTACCGCTTAAATCTACCCATCAAGCTATAGTATTTGTTGAGCCCCTTGTGCAGAGTACAACCTATCCATCAATTTATAGTATCTGTTGAGCACTTTGTGCAAAGTATTGTGCTAAGCGCTTGGGAGGGTGCAATAGAATAGTAGATACAATCCCTGCCTCAAGGAACTGCAATCTAGTGGGGGAGTTGAGGAAATAAATAACTTTGTTTTATTAAATACAAGAGAAATAATGACAGAAGTAATAACACCCCAAAGAACAAATTTTAAAAATAAATATTTGAAATGTGATGGAGGCTCACCTTGCAAAATACCTCACTTTGGGATATGGTCAAGACAAATGCTCATAAAGATTTAAAATGATGAACAATGCTTAAAGCGAATGGACCTATCACAGAAGTGTCCTTCTGAAGAGTTTCCATCCCTATTTCTTCACCTGATCCTTGACTGGCCTTGGGTAAATCAGTATTTAATTTGTAATGAAAGAGGTGAAGGAATTGAAGCAACAGATTTCATTCTGCATTTTCAGTTTGTAGTGACTTTGTGTGGCCTTATTGTTGTCATTATCATAACGGGAAGCAGAGTGGCCTAGTGGAAAAGGCACAAGCCTGGGAGTCACAGAGCCTGGGCTCCAATTCCTGCTCTGCAGCCTGCCTGCTGGGTGACCTTAGGCATAACACTTCCCTTCTCTGGGCCTGTTTCCTCATCTATAAAATGGGGATTCGATACCTGTTCTCCCTCCCCCTTAGGTTGTGAGCCTGACAAGGGACAAGGACTGTGTCCGACCTGATTATTTTGTCTGCCCCAGCTCTTCGTACAGTGCTTGGCACATAGTAAGCACTTAAAAAATAGCACCATTGTTCCCATCAGTGTACAGTTAGGCATAGCATGTTGTTTATTTGAAAGAGCAGCTGTAAGTACAGTGCTGCATGAGCTTTAGATGTTTACACTATTTACACTATGTTTCCAAATTTGAAATAGAGACACAACTTTTACTCTCCTAACTGGTCAGTCCAGAGGTGCTGGGACTGAGAACTGTCCAAACCCAGAAGTTCCAGGGCTGTTCATTTATTCATTCAATTGTATTTATTGAGCACTTACTATGTGCAGAGCACTGTACTAAGCGCTTGGAATGTTCTTGGCAACAATAAAGCCCTGCCTGTCACTTAAGTCTCTGAATCCCTAATCCCATAGTGCCTTAGAATTTTAACCAAGAACAAATTTTCCCATGTCCCCCACCCAAGGATTTACCAATAGAAACAATCAAACAATGATATTTACTGAGCGCTTACTGTGTGCAGAGCACTGTATTAAGTGCTTGGGAGAGTTTTATTATTATTTTTACAATATAACTGCGTAAACTTTTACATAAGAGGAATTACAGAAATATATACCAGATCCATCTACGTACATGCAACTGGGGTCAGAAGTGTTGCCTCAAATAGCTGTAACACTGGATACATTATTTGCACCTTTGAACTTTATGTATAGTAGGATTTATAGGTGGTATTTGTTAAGCACTTACTATGAGCTAGGTACTGAACTCAACGCTGGGGGAGATTCAAGCTAATCAAGTTGGACACAGTCCATGTCCCACATGGGGCTGGCAATCTTTATCCCCATTTTCCAGGTGAGGCAACGGAGGCCCAGAGAAGTAAAGTAACTTGCCCAAGGTCACACAGCAGACAAGTGGTGGAGCCAGAATTAGAACCCAGGTCCTTCTGACTCCCTTCTCGCTAGACTGAAGTCTCATTCATTTGATTCATTCTTTCAATCACATTTATTGAGCACTTACTGTGTGCAGAGCACTGCACCAAGCGCTTGGGAAGTACAATTCAGCAACAAATAGAGGTGCTCCCGGCCCACAACAGGCTCACAGTCTAGAAGGGGGGGAGATAGGCATCAAAACAAGTAAACAGGCATCAGTAGCATCATTGTAAATAAACAGAATTAGAGATATATACACATCATTAATAAAAATCAATAGAATTCTAATTATAAATATGTACATACAGACACAAGTGCTATGGGTCAGGGAGGGGGGTAGAGCAAAGGGAGCGAGTCGGTGATGGGGAGGGGAGGGGGAGCAGAGGAAAAGGGGGGCTTAGTCTGGGAAGGCCTCCTAGAGGAGGTGAGCTTTCAGTAGGGATTCTAAAGGGCCAAGTGTCATCTGAGGATTACTGAATCTTTGGTGTAATCTAGTGGAGTTGTTGCTGTGCTGTTTGACATCTTCAGTCCTGGAGTGTGGTCAACAGAAGGCTGGGCTTAGGGGAGCTAGTCAGAAAGGCACCCTGGGACTCTAACACCTAACTATGGAACAATAAATCGGTACAAAGAAAGGGTTTTCTTTTCTTTCTTTTGGGACTCGCAGGTCTGGATGGCCTCTCTGAGCGCTGTGCCCAGTATAAGAAAGACGGGGCTGACTTTGGGAAGTGGCGTGCTGTGTTGAGAATCGGTGACCAGTGCCCATCTCCGCTTGCCATCCAGGAAAATGCTAATACTCTGGCTCGCTATGCTAGCATCTGCCAGCAGGTACCACTCTGGGCTTGGAGGGAAGGGTGGCCTCCAGGATGAGGAAGGGTGTAGGTAACATGGCCTAACTTAGGCGTCAAATTTGGCTCTTCCTGTGTCTTGAGTCAGAGAAGCAAACTTGGGACAGAATTCCATTCTTGCAGCTGATCCTACATGATGTTTGAGCATGTGGAAAATTAGCATAGTGGATACTGCTCATGGTCAATGGTAATTATTAAGCACTTACTATGTGCAGAGCACTGAACTAAGTGCTTGGGAAAGGATAATGCAACAGAGTTGGCAAACACGTTCCCTGCCCACAACAGGCTTACAAGTATACAGGAAAATGGAACTTGCTAAGTGCTTACTATGTGCCAGGCACTGTACTAAGCACTGAGGTAGATACAAGGTAGTCAGGTTGGACCAGTCCCTGTCCCACATGGGACTCACAGTCTTAACCCCCATTTTACAGATGAGGTAACCGAGGTGCAGAGATGCAAAGTGACTTGATCAAGACCACACAGCGGATAAGTGGTGGAGCCGGAATTAGAACCCAGGTTCTCTGACTCCCAGGCCTATGCACTTTCCACTAAGCTATGCTGCTTCTTGGCTTTATTCACTTGGAGACTCTTCTGACAAATGAGGCGAAAGCTCAATTGACACTGAAAGCCATGAGTCAAAATATGATCTTATTCAAATAATATTCTGGCAAATTTGGGCTCCAGATTAGATTTCCTGACCTTCCTAGGGTAATGAGGGACTGCGAGGGGTGACTTTGAGGAACTATAGAAGCCCAGGAATCACTCCTGAAGTCTCCCATCACTTTAGGTGACTTTTGGGATTTTAATCAGTCACCTACATTGTCATCACGGGATATAGCCATAGGAGTGACAGTTCTCCCTTGCCTTGTACTTTGGGGACTAGAAATCACCTCTGTGTTCTCCATTTAAAGGAACCCTGGCACGTGGGGGTTGTTAAACCTCATTACCGTCTATAAAGCCCCCTCTTCTAGTATCTTGTCAGTTAGTTAGAACTCTTCTTCTTTCCCTTTCCCAGCACTCACTGGTTCCCTCTTGGGTGGTAATAGGATCGAGGGAAATTTTTCACCTAATCAGTTTTAATAAAAAAACAAACCATATTCCACCTCATGGATTCATTCATTGCTCATTGCCTTGTGTTCACCTGTTCATTAAAAGCAGCCTGGCCTAGTGGAAGGCCCACAACAGCCCAGGGTGCTGATCGAATAAGGCCTTGATAAAGGGAATGATTGTTTTCTTAAAGTTGAGTGAAAGCTCGTCGTGGGCAGGGAATGTGTTTGTTATTGTTGTGTTGTACTCGCCCAAGCCCTTAGTACAGCCCTAAGCACACAGGAAGTGCTCAATAAATATGATTGATATTTCGACTGATTGAGTGGAAGTCCACCTACATCTGGAGTCCAGTTCTACTGTCATGGAAACCTAGTGGAAAGAGCACAGGACTGGGATCGGTTGTTCTAACCCTGGCTCTGCACTTTCCTACTGTGTGATCTTGGGCCAATCACTTATCTGGGCCTGTGACCTCATCTGAAAAATGGAACTGTTCTCCATCACTTTTAGACTGGGTGGGAAAGGGACTGTGTCTGATCTATCTTGTTACCACCGCAGCTCTCAGCCCATAGTAAGCACTTCATAAATACGATTATTGTCATCATCACATCATGTCATTTAAACTCTCCTCCCTTCCCGCCCCTCCCCGATAAGCACGTCTCTGCAATTTGTTCCTAATTTTACGCTAGTCCCAGTTCCTGGCTGTGGACAGGATTGTGTCACTCTCGGAGCAGCCTTGTCTTTTTAGGCTTCTAACTTCTAGCTCTTTTCCCATCCACAGAACGGACTGGTCCCCATTGTGGAACCAGAGGTCTTACCTGATGGAGACCATGACCTGCAGCAATGCCAGTACGTCACTGAGAAGGTAATCAGGAAAGCGTCAACTACAACTGGAATGTCTCATTGTTACAAAGAGGGTGGCCCACCCAAACTAGAATTCACAGCTAGTTCAATTTAATAATTTCTGGGATGGGTAGCAACCAGGGACTAAATGACCTAGAAGAACGCATTTCACTTTTCATTTTAGTGGAGCCCAGCATCAGAGCAGAATGAGAAGTACTATAATTAGAATGGTGCGCAATTGACAGCCAAGATGAACAGAAAGTCCCATGTGTAACATTTTCATGTTTATCGTGAATCAGGTTCTGGCAGCTGTCTACAAGGCTCTGAGCGATCACCATGTTTATCTGGAGGGAACACTGCTGAAACCAAACATGGTGACAGCAGGACATGCTTGTTCCAAGAAATATACTCCTGAGGAGGTGGGCTTGGCTACTGTCACAACTCTCCACCGTACTGTTCCCGCTGCTGTTCCTGGTAATTTCTTCATTTCCATCGAGCATTTTTATTTTAGTCATTCCAAAAGTTCAATCAGTACTATCTATTGAGAGCCTATTCTGCAAAGAGCCCTGTTTCAAGTGTTTGGGAGAGTACAATAACAGCAAAAGACATGGTCTTTTTCCACGAATAGCTTATCATCTAATGGAAGGGAATCGCTCTGAACTTTTCACTTCAGTTCCAGAGGGTTGAGGAGCAGTAGACTTGAAAGGGAGCGAGGAGTCAAGGAAGACGCCGAGATCCCGGGAATGGGGCTGTCATCGACAGAGTTGGGAAAGTTGGGAGGAGGTGAGGGTTTAGGAGGGAAGATGAGTGAGTAGTTCAGTATGGAGGCACCAGTCAATCAATGGTATTTACTGATCACTTACCGTATGCAGAGCACTGTACTAAATGCTTGGGAGAGTTCAATACAACAGAATTGGTAGACACGTTCCCTCCCCGACACATGTGAGTGTCGGGCACATAATAAGCACTTAACAAATACCCTAACAATAGTAATAATAATAATAATGTATGAGGATATATGTAGATATATTTTTTAACATTTCTTTTAGCTTTGTCACTAACACCTGTGGTCACTATCCTCAGGGAAAAGTCCAGTTTCTAGGTAAACAACACCTCGAAATGGGTGGCTTTCTAAAATCTAGAATCAAGTACTGTCAAGACCACTGACCAAGGATATTCCCTGAGAGATCAACATCTTGCTTGACTAGAGGACAAAAGTTCATTCATTCATTCATTCAGTCAGTCATATTAATTGTGCACTTACTGAGTGCAGAGCACTGTACTAAGCGCTTGAGGTGCGGCAGGACTTCCAAGTGGAGCTGTCCTGGAGGCAAGAGTAAATGCAGGATTGCAGATTAGACTAGGATTGGGTGCTCCAATCTCTTCCTCTTAAATCAGCCCCATTTCTTCAACTGCTTTCTACAGCTCACCAAGGGAGCACAAGCATCTGCTTGCAGTAAATAGCCTCAGACTCGCCCCCATAGTTATCATAATCACCAATATTCATTAGTCAGTCACATTTATTAAGCACTTACTATGTAGAGCACTATACTAAGCACTTGGGAGAGTACAATATAACAATATAACGGACACACTCCCTGCCCACAACGAGCTTGAAGTCTAGAGGGGAAGAAGCAGCTACTGTGTGCATTACGTTTATCAGGCAACAGGTAGCAGACAATAAATGGAGATGATGAAAAGCAAATGAAAAGAGAAATCAGAAAAGGCAGAGTCTTGTTAAAAAAAAAAAAGTTTTAGGTTCGCGATTCAAAGGCCAATGCTTATTTGCTGACTACCTTTCAGCATTTGCTTTTCTTCTTGCAGGAATTTGTTTCCTTTCTGGAGGTATGAGTGAAGAGGACGCTACCCTCAACCTCAACGCCATCAATAGATGTCCACTGCCCAAGCCTTGGAAACTGAGCTTTTCATATGGCCGGGCTCTGCAGGCCAGCGCGCTTTCTGCTTGGGGAGGCAAGGCTGCCAATAAGAAAGCAACCCAGGAGGCTTTTGTGAAGCGGGCTCAGGTAAGAGACCTTTCTTCTCCTGACTTCCAAGAAATCAGTGAGATCACTGAGATGGTAGTCAGTGGTTCACTTGAAAGAGGTGCCTCCATTCTTTCAATCAGTCGGAAAGAGATGTGGAGTGATATATAAGGCGCTCAACCCACCATGTGGATCTCCACATTAGATGCTGTGGGATGTTAAAAAGGAAACAGGATACATTCCCTACCCTGGAGGAATTTATAGTTTAATGGGGGGCTACAGGGAAGAATGCATTTGGAAGAAGCAACTGCCACCATTTGCAAGGAGCTTGAAAGAGATAATGCCCTTTCTCTGAGGGATCTCATTTTTTGAAAACTGGACTTTCAATCAGGGCTTTGTGGCATGTGGGACAACTGTGGAGAACAGGGAATTCTAATCCATTCTCCAGGTTTTCCCTCCACTTTCTGCTTCTAATTTTAAAAATTTTCCTCAAGGCATATATGACTATCTGGGTATACCTTTTCAGGAAGGTAATAATAATGATAACTATGGTACTTGTTAAGCACTTACTATGTGCTAAGCACTGTTCTAAGCTCTGGGGCAGAGACAAATTATTCAGGGTGGACACAGTACCTGTCCCGCCTGGGGCTCACACTCTTAATCCCCATTTTGTAAATGAGGTAACTGAGGCCCAGAGAAATGAAGTGACTTGCCCAAGGTCACACAGCAGACATGTGGAGGAGCTGGGATTAGAACCCATGACCTCTGACTCCCAGGCCTGGACACTGTCAATTAAGCCATGCTGCTTCTCCAGTACTACTACATTCCTAAGGATGCCTTGAACCCTTCCCCCTGATAGTGGTACTTCCTGGAGCTAGTTAGTGCTACTTGAGGTTATTGAGGTTATTATTTTTCTAATGCTGATGCTCCTGCCGATTAAAAACCATTGATTCACTTCACCGGTCTTCAAAAAGCCAGCTAGCTGTAACTTGCTTAGAACTGACATTTCAATTGGTGGCTTGACAATTCTTGATTCTCTGATGGATCCCCTCACTCGATCATTTATTGAGCGCTTATTGTGTGCAGATTACTGTATTAAGCCCTTGGGAGAGTACAATACCACAATGAAGAGACACATTCCCCGCCCACGAGTTTACAGTCTAGAGGACTTGGCCCCTTCCCTCTCCCCCACCCCGACTCACAGTTTTAACTCAGAGTTCAGGTTCCACCAGCTTTGAGTCAGCCTCTCTTGCCTCTTCCTCTTTTTCACATGTTCTGTTGTGGAAGCTAACTGATTTTTCTTCCTTTTGTTTTCCAGGCCAATAGCAAAGCATCCAAAGGGCAATACGTTCATTCTTCCTCGTCCGGTGCTTCTGCAACCCAATCTCTTTTCACTGCCAACTATACCTACTAGAGGCCTGTGAGGTTCATACTTTCCGCGGCTTTGCTTTCTGAGTTAGCAGGAGGTGACTGAAAAAACATAATGGAAATTGGAACCATTGGAAACATGGTGCACTTTAAATCCTTCACTACAGGAAAAAAAATAGGATGCTCTCAACACTTCTCCTCACCCCCCCCCCCACATTCTGAAGAGAGAAAAACAATTTTTCTCTAATCTGGCATTTCGATTTATTCCTTAGCAGTGCTCTATTAGCTCCATCCCAGCAATTTTTCCTCCCACAGTTGAAGGAAATAATTAGTAAGAAAGATCACCTCTTGGCCTGGAATAAAGTAACGTTCACCAAATGTAACACTCTTAGGGTAGTGAGCAGATGAGCATTACTTATTAAGTGACTGGGCAGGATTTGAATAACACTACTGCTCCTGAGAAAAGAAATAAAATGTTTTTAAACAGTATGAATCATATCTTCTGTATTCCTTCTCAAAATTGTTTGCGAGTTTATGTTAAAAGCAACTTCAATGTACTACCCAACTCTTGATTAGAGCTAGACATCACTAACATGATATATGTGTAAGGAAGCATTGTGGCCTAGTAGAAAGAGCACAGGCCCAGGAGCCAAAGGACCTGGGTTCTAATTCTGGCTCTGCCACTTGTCTGTTGTGTAACCTCGGGCAAGTCACTTAACTTCTCCGTGCCTTAGTTTCCTCATCTGTAAAATGGGGATGAGATCCTACTCCTACTCAGATTGCGAACCGTGTGTATGTCAGGGATTGGGTCCAATATGACTATCTATCCCAGTGCCTAGTACAGTGCTTGGCGTATAATAAGCACTCAACAAGTACCGTAATAATAGCCATAATAATAATGGGTGTGTGGCTATGTGTAGATATATTTTTTAACCTTTCTTTTAGCTTTGTTACTAGCACCTTTGGTCACTATCCTCAGGGAAATGGCCAGTTTCTAGGTAAACAGCACCTGGAAATGGGTGGCTTTCTAAGTTCTAAGTCTAGAATCAGGTTTTTTCAAGACCACTGACCAAGCATATACACTGAGATTATTATTATTGTATAAACTGAGAGATTAACATCCTGCTTGACTGGAGGACCAATTTATTGCTCACTGGTACCCCTGAACCCCCACCCCCAAAGACCTGAACAGAAGTCTTCACAACATTGCTAAAATCTGCCCTTTCCTCTCCATCCAAACCACTATCACATTAATCCAAGCACTGATAACTGCATGAGCCTTCTTGCTGACCTCCCTGCCTCCTGTCTCTCTCCACCCCAGTCCAGACTTCACTCTGCTGCCCGGGTCATTTTTCTACTAAACCATTCGGGCCATGTTTCCCCACTCCTCAAGAGCCTCGAGTGGTTGCCCATCCACCTCTCCATCAAACAGAAATTCCTTACCACAGGCTTTAAAGCACTTCATCACCTTGCCCCCAACCCCCTCCCTCCCTGATCTCCTATTACAATCCAGCCCACACACTTCGCTCCTCTAAGGCCAGCCTACTCGCTGTGTCTCCATCTCGACTGTCTCACTCCTGACCACTTTCCCATGTCCCACCTCTGGCCTGGAAAGCCCTCGCTCTTCACATCTGACAGACGATCGCTCTCCCCACCTTCAAAGCCTCCAAGAGGCCTTCTCTAAGCCCCCATTCCCTCTTTCCCGCTCTCTTCTGCATCGCCCTTGCACTCGGATTTGCACCCTCATTCATCCCTCCCTCAACCCCACAGCATATCCATAATTATTTAAGCTCACTGTGGCCAGGGACCATACCTACCAATTTTGTTATATTGTCCTCTCCCAAGCATTTAGTACAGTGCTCTGCCCACAGTAAGCTCTCAGTAAATACAATTAAGTTCCCCAATGTGCAAAATGAAGGGTGGGACTTGTGGCCTGGGAAATCTCCCTGTGTCCTCAAGGCATTTGGGTCACCTGTGCAACACTCCCAGTTGGTTGTTCGGGGCTGGTAAATGATTTTTCATAATTGATCATAATTGTGCCATTTGAACAATACAACAGAATTAGCAGACACGTTCCCTGCCCTCAACAGTTACGCGCTTACTGTGTGCTAAGCACTGGGTAGGTATAGGATAATCAGGTTGGACCTAGGCCCTGTCCCATATGGAATTCGGTCTAATAGGGAGGGAGAACAGTAGTGGATCCCCATATTACAGATGAGGAAACTGATGCCCACAGAAGTTATGTGACATGCCCAAGTTTGCACAGCAGTTGAGTGGTGGAACTGGTATTAGGACCCAGATCCTCTGACTCTTAGGCTCGTGCTCTTTCCACTAGGCCATGCTGCTTCTCTCACTTACCCTCTCTTGTCCCAATCTGCCCCAGTTCACACTTTTTGTTTCTCTCAAGCTCACCTACTTGCTGTACCTCAATCTCACATCTTTCCCTTCCAACACCTGGTTCATGTCCTTCCTCCTGCCTGAAGCACCCTCCCCCTTAAAATCGGCCAGCCCCTAGCTCTTCCCATCTTCAATGCCCTTTGGAAATTTCACTTCATCCAGGGGACTGTCCTTGATTAAATTTTCTCCCCAAGTCAAAGTCTCTCAACTACCACCTCAGCACTTTCGCAGTCAATCAATGTCGAGTACCTAGAGTATCACTGTATCAAGCCCTTGGGAGAGTAAATTGAATTAGTACACATCGCCGCCACCCTTAAGGAACATATAATTAGCGGGGGAATCAGACACTAAAATCAATTACAGAGAAAGACAAAGGATCTACACATAGAGTTTTCAAGTGCTTAGGTGTCACAGAGGTACTGAAATGTAAAGTGTAGAAGCACCAGACCCTAGGCCTGGCAGTCGGAAGGACCTGAGTTCTAATCCCAGCTCTAGTCTCGGTTCCCTCATCTGTAAAATGGGGATTGAGACTGTGAGCCCCACGTGGGACATGGACTGTGTCCAACCTGATTACCTTGTATCTACTCCAGCACTTAGAACAGTACTTGACACATACTAAGTGCTTAACAAATACCATTTTTTAAAAAAGGGATTTGATGAAGGAGAATAATAATAATAATAATAATAATGTTGGTATTTAAGTGCTTACTATGTGCAGAGCACTGTTCTATGCGCTGGGGTAGATACAGGGTAATCAGGTTGTCCCACGTGAGGCTCACAGTGTTAATCCCCACTTTACAGATGAGGTAACTGAGTCACAGAGAAGTTAAGTGACTTGCCCACGGTCACACAGCTGACAAGTGGCAGAGCTCATAACCTCTGACTCCCAAGCCACTGCTCTTTCCACTGAGCCACGGAGAAGTAGTGTTGCAGAGCAGAAGAGAGGGCAGATACAGAGCAATTTAAGATGAATTTGATGTGCACAAAGTTGGCCCGGTACCTGGATTTCTACCAATAGTGCTCCACGGCCTGAACCCGGGAGCAGATGAAACATACTGTGGAGGTGATCCAGGGTTGGAGTTGGTGATATGAGGTTGACGGGAGGACAGGCAGATGAGGGAAGCAGCATAGCTTAGTGGAAAAAGCTCAGGACTGAGGGTCAGGAAACTTGGGTTCTAATCTGGTTCCTCCAATTGCCTGCAGTGTGACCTTGAACAACTCACTTAACTTTTCTGCACCTCAATTCCACCATCTGTAAAATGTGGATAAAATGCTTGACGGACTACCACAGCACTCATGACCATATTCGTAATTTATTTATATATTCATATTAATTCATTCAATAGTATTTATTGAGTGCTTACTATGTGCAGAGCACTGTGCTAAGCGCTTGGAATGAACAAGTCGGCAACAGATAGAGACAGTCCCTGCCGTTTGACGGGCTTACAGTCTAATCGGGGGAGACAGACAGACAAGAACAATGGCAATAAATAGAGTCAAGGGAAAGAACATCTCGTAAAAACAATGGCAACTAAAGAGAATCAAGGTGATGTACATTTCATTAACAAAATCAATAGGGTAATGAAAATATATACAGTTGAGCAGACGAGTACAGTGCTGAGGGGATGGGAAGGGAGAGGGGGAGGAGCAGAGGGAAATGGGGGGAAAAGAGGGTTCAGCTGCGGAGAGGTGAAGGGGGGGTGGTAGAGGGAGTAGAGGGAGAAGGGGAGCTCAGTCTGAGAAGGCCTCTTGGAGGAGGTGAGTTTTAAGTAGGGTTTTGAAGAGGGGAAGAGAATTAGTTTGGAGGAGGTGAAGAGGGAGGGCGTTCCAGGACCGCGGGAGGACGTGGCCCAGGGTCCGACGGCGGGATAGGCGAGACCGAGGGACGGTGAGGAGGTGGGCGGCAGAGGAGCAGAGCATGCGGGGTGGGCAGTAGAAAGAGAGGAGGGAGGAGAGGTAGGAAGGGGCAAGGTGATGTAGAGCCTTGAAGCCTAGAGTGAGGAGTTTTTGTTTGGAGTGGAGGTTGATAGGCAACCACTGGAGGTGTTTAAGAAGGGGAGTGACATGCCCAGATCGTTTCTGCAGGAAGATGAGCCGGGCAGCAGAGTGAAGAATAGACTGGAGCGGGGCGAGAGAGGAGGAAGGGAGATCGGAGAGAAGGCTGACACAGTAGTCTAGCCGGGATATAACGAGAGCCCGTAGCAGTAAGGTAGCCGTTTGGGTGGAGAGGAAAGGGTGGATCTTGGCGATATTGTAAAGGTGAAACCGGCAGGTCTTGGTAACGGATAGGATGTGTGGGGTGAACGAGAGAGACGAGTCAAGGATGACACCGAGATTGCGGGCCTGAGAGACGGGAAGGATGGTCGTGCCATCCACGGTGATAGGGAAGTCTGGGAGAGGACTGGGCTTGGGAGGGAAGATGAGGAGCTCAGTCTTGCTCATGTTGAGTTTTAGGTGGTGGGCCGACATCCAGGTGGAGACATCCTGGAGGCAGGAGGAGATGCGAGCCTGAAGGGAGGTGGAGAGGACAGGGGCGGAGATGTAGATCTGCCTGTCATCTGCGTAGAGATGGTAGTCGAAGCCGTGAGAGCGAATGAGTTCACCAAGGGAGTGAGTGTAAATGGAGAACAGAAGAGGGCCAAGAACTGACCCTTGAGGAACTCCAACAGTTAAAGGATGGGAGGGGGAGGAGGTGCCTGCAAAGGAGACCGAGAATGACCGGCCAGAGAGATAAGAGAAGAACCGGGAGAGGACAGAGTCCGTGAAGCCAAGGTGAGATAAGGTATGGAGGAGGAGGGGATGGTCGATAGTGTCAAAGGCAGCAGAGAGGTCAAGGAGGATTAGAATGGAGTAGGAGCCATTGGATTTGGCAAGAAGGAGGTCATGGGTGACCTTAGAGAGAGCAGTCTCGGTAGAGTGGAGGGGACAGAAGCCAGATTGGAGGGGGTCCAGGAGAGAATGGGAGTTAAGGAATTCTAAGCAGCGACTGTAGATGACTCGTTCTAGGATTTTGGAAAGGAAGGGTAGTAGGGAGATAGGGCGATAACTGGAGGGGGAAGTGGGGTCAAGAGTGGGTTTTTTTAGGATGGGGGAGACGTGGGCATGTTTGAAGGCAGAGGGGAAGGAGCCATTGGAGATTGAGTGGTTAAAAATAGAAGTTAAGGAAAGGAGGAGGGCAGGGGCGATGTTTTTAATAAGGTGAGAGGGAATGGGGTCCAAGGCGCAGGTGGAGGGGGTGGCACTTGCGAGGAGGGAGGAGATCTCCTCTGAGGATACTGCAGGGAAGGATGGAAAAGTAGGGGAGAGGATTGGTGGGGGGGAGGGGAGAGGCGGAGGGGTGACTTTGGGGAGCTCAGACCTGATTGTGTTGATTTTGGTGATGAAATAGGTGGCCAGATCACTGGGGGTGAGAGATGGGGGAGGGGGAGGAACAGGGGGCCTAAGGAGAGAGTTAAAGGTCCGGAATAATTGGCGGGGTTGATGCGGCATGGGTGTCGATGAGGGAGGAGAAGAAGTTTTGCCTGGCAGAGGAGAGGGCAGAGTTAAGGCAGGAAAGGATAAATTTGAAGTGTGTGAGGTCGGCTTGGTGCTTGGACCTTCGCCAGCTGCGCTCAGCAGCTCGAGCATAGGAGCGTAGGAGGCGGACAGAGGAGGTGATCCGGGGCTGTGGGTTAGTGGAGCGAGAAGGGCAGAGGGAAAGGGGGGCGAGAGAGTCGAGAGGAGTAGAGAGGGTGGAGTTGAGAGCAGAGACCTGATCATCGAGAGTGGGAAGTGAGGACAGGGCGGCAAGGTGAGGAGAGATGCTTTTGGAAAGACGGATGGGATCGAGAGAGCGGAGGTCTCTGAGGTGCAGTAGCGAAGATTTGCAGGGGGAGGGAGTGTGAGAGATGAGGCAGGTGAGAAGGTTATGGTCAGAGAGAGGGATTTCAGAGTTGGTGAGGGAGGAGATAGTGCAGCGGTAGGAGATGACGAGATCGAAGGTGTGACTGAGTTGGTGAGTGGGCGTGGTATCGTGGAGCAGGAGGTCGGCAGAGTCGAGGAGGGGTAGCAGGCGGGCGGCAGAGGAGTCATCGGGTACATCCATATGGATGTTGAAGTCTCCGAGGATCAGAGTGGGCAGAGAGAAGGAGAGAAGGAAGGTGAGAAAGGGGTCTAGGTGGTTGAAGAAGTCGGAGGTGAGACCAGGAGGGCGGTAGATAACAGCGACAAGTATCCGGAGGGGGTGGTAGAGGCGAATGATATGGGCTTCGAAGGAGGGGAAGGAGAGGGAGGGGGGAGGAGGGATAGTGCGGAAGCGGCAACAGGGTGAGAGGAGGAAGCCGACGCCTCCTCCCTTACCGGTGAGTCTGGGGGAGTGGGAGAAGGAGAGGCCTCCGCTGGAGAGAGCGGCGGCGGAGACCGTGTCTTCGGGAGCGAACCACGTTTCTGAAAGGGCGAGGAGGAGGAGAGAGCAGGAGAGGAAAAGGTCATGGATCATTAGAGGGGCAGCCAAACAATCCCTGCTTCTAGAAAGTGGCTGCTGGTAGATAGGAAAGGTTACTCACCTTTCCTTCCCATTATACACCTAAGGTAATGTATCCGTCCAAAAAAGCTAGGTTTCTGCAACTCCTTGATTGATTCTATTGACCTTGACCAGGATAGTGCTATAATAACAAGTTTTTAATATTGAGTGCATGAAGCATATCGTGTTCCTTGATCGGGTCACCAATAAAAAAAAAGCCCCATTTCAAACCACTTTTCCGTGGCCTTTTCACTATGCCAGACTGCTTCTCAGGCTGCTTCCCAGCATTTATCTAGGAATTACATTTTTTTAAATTTCTTTGATGTGGATTTTAATAAACCTTCAGCAAATGGTAGAAGGGAAATAGGGTGGTATCTGGAGGGAGCCATGGGGTCAAGGAAGACTTTTTTTTAGGATAGGTGATACATGAGCATGATTATGATTGTTATAATAATAATTATTCATAATAATAATAACTGTGGAGTTTGTTACGTGCTCACTATGTGCCAAATACTGTACTAAGCACTGGGGTAGAAGCAGTCTAATCAGATTCCACATGGGGTTCACAATCTAAATAGGAGGGAGAACAGGTATTAAATCTCCATTTTGCAGGTGAGGGAAATGAGGCACAGAGAAGTTAAGCGACTTGCCCAAGGTCACACAGCAGGTTAGAACACAGGTCCTCTGACTCCAGGCCTGTGCTCTTTCCACTAGGCCACATTGCTTCTCACATCCTGCTCATATACTTTAGTCCAGGAGGCCCAATTCCATGGAGAAAGTGCCTTGTTCCTGAGTGAGCAATGGCAGCAGCGGGATTTTCAGGCGGAAAAGAGGCCTCCAGTATCGGATGGAGCACGGTTCGCCCTAAGCTACCGGTCACCGGACCGCCCACCTGTCCCTGACCTGGCTGCCATTGCCACATTTCCCAGTAGTTTCTGGAGAAATGGGGGGCCAGGGGGCTGACCCCTACATCTGCCTATTTATCCTCACCGCTCCCCCGATTCTGCGAAAAAATTCATGGTCAATGCCGGGTTGTTGCACCACGTCTGCAGGTCCAGGCGCTGAGCACACGTTTCCTGCAAATCTGGGCTTTGTTTCACCCATTGACACATTCTCTCCCGAGGTACTCACCCCCGCGTGAATCCTCCATGGCCTTCCATTGGTTGCTGGAATGTCAATCTGTTCTCGTTTGCCAGTCAGTGGTCGCCACCATCAGAGTCCGCTCCTCCTCGGTGATGCCCACTGGGATCCACTATCCTGGCTTCCCAGAAGTGAGGATCCGTTGTCAGACCCCCCACTGGTCTTCAGAGCGCTTGTGGTTGGGGAGAAGGGGGTGAAGAGGGGCTGGAACCAGGGTTCTGATCTCTGAGAAGAGGGGCAGAGGGTGTCATCCATAAGGCAGTGGCAGGTTGAGTACTCTGTGTGGTGAGGCTATCCGCTCTCTCTCCAGCCCACTTGCATCCCAGACCCATGGCAGCTCTCTCCCTCACACTTTTGCCACAGATGCCATTCACCCGCCTCCCGGACCTGGAGGTACCGAGCCCTCTCCCCTCCCACTGTGGAGGTCACTTGCCCTAGTCCTGGGTAAAATGGAACTTTCTGCCTCTCCCCCTTCCTCCAGTTGCCACCGACACACTTCTGGCTGGGATCCTGGGCTCTTTCTGGCAGTGTGACTGGCACAACTCAGATGGGTGCTGTCACCCTCAACATTAGACATGGTGTCACCCAGGCAGAAACTACATCCATAAAAGGGCAGTTCCTTCATGGCGACAGCAGGCAGCTCACACAAGGAAGCTACACTGTGGCTAGACAATAGCTGGCTTCCACAAGCCCAGTCTAGCATTTTCCAGGAGAATCAGGCTGAATTGGAATAACGAAAGCATTAGCAACCTATTTCTCATTCAGTGGAATGAAAACAGTGCTGGAAATATTAACTAGCAGGCGATATCCATTTGGCTTCCTTTTTATCTTTTCAAATAGTCATGCAGTCCACCAGTTGGGAACATGATAGTTTTCTCTTATCGGCTCACTTCTCTTTCCATCCTTCCCTGTTCTCTCCCTCCTCAACTCTCTTTTCTTCCTTCTCCAATTTGATTTAGGTTCCCGTCTAATAACTCTGCTTTGTGGAATGCATACATTATTTGCTGTTTTTCCCTCAGTCTCTCCCATCTCTTTCTCTCTTCTATTTTTCCCACCCCCTCCATCAACCCCTTCTTCTTTTACATTTTTCTTTCTGAGCCGCCTGCAGAAAGCTCCCTGTCAGGGTATTGGAAGATTGCAAGAGCAGTTATGCTTAGGTTGCTCAGACTGAAGGCAGGTTGGCGTGCAGGTTTGCGTGTATGTGTGCTCTTGCCTGGGTGTGTTTGTGCGTGTGTCTAGGCAAAGCAGATGGCACTAAAGAGACTGATACTGATGAATTTCACATTTGTCAGCTATAGACCCCAGAACAATGCTTCCTGCCCAGCCACTGTTACCTCCTGGTAAAGGCCAGCCTAGAACCCGGGGCCGACTGCCTGGACCCAGGAGAAGCAGGATCGAGGAAGAGTTGAGGATCACCAGGTAGCTGAGACCCACCCATGTGGAGAGGCTGCAGGAATGTTCAGGGTCCCTGCCCTCAGGAGAAAGGTCCCAAATCATCTACACAGAGCAGAAGGATGATGATGATGTACTATGTTAAGTACTTCGTGACAAGCACCGCTCTAAGTGCTGGGGTGGATGCAAGCTAGTCAGGGTGGACACAGTCCCTGTCCCACATAGGGCTCACAGTGTTAATCCCCATTTTACAGATGGGGTAACTGAGGCACAGACAAGTGACTGTGACTTGCCCAAGACCACACAGCAGACAAGTGACAGAGCTCGGATTAGAACCCAGGTCCTTCTGACTCCCAGAAGAAGGGGGTGATTGCCAAAGTGCTTGTGAGCAAAGGATCCTGGCTGAGATACTGAGCAGGACAAAGGGCAGACTAGGTGTAAGTGCTGGTGTGTGGGTGGCGGTGAGAGAGAGCATTTGAGTGTGGGTGCTTCACTGTCTGTGAAGCTTCCTGAAAGGCAGTGCCCCATTGGATAGCATAACCTTACCAAAGCCTCATTTCGGAAAACTGCCTCCTGAATTTGAGTGTTGGACATGCAGTTCTTCACATTTGGTTTTGTGACTTTTATAGGCTAGTATCATTTGGGATTGTTAATTCTGAGATCTGGTCACCCAGGAAACCATGGCCAGTAAGAGCTATTTGCCATTCAGTGGGCTCTTTTATACCGAGCTCTGTTCTTTCCTTTATTAACGGGTAGCTCATAATGGCAGCTTCCATCGGTTTCAGCCCTCTGTCTGGGCTGAGATCGAGGAAGAGCTTGGCAAGCTCCTAAAGAGCAGGGATAAATGGACAAAAAAACAACTAAAGAACGGAACTTCTGTACATGGCCTCTACCTAGGGGTGAGCCCCTTTGGTAAGAAGTGTTCCCAATTAAAGGAGGTGGAGGGATTATGCAATACCCAAGGAGCATTGGTCGAGAAACAGAAAGAAAGGGACACCCTCTGAGATTCATGTAGAAAGAGTCAATGAGAAAGTACTAGAAACTTAAGGAGGCATACCACCCAAGTAAAGGATGAACTGTTAGATCGGTGACCGAGTTAGGGGGCTAGTTGGGGGACTTCGTAGCAAAAGATTCCTTCTTTCCTCAGTCCTCCCTCTCTCTCCGGTCACCAGCACAACAGGGCAGAGTTGTATCCCAGTGCTGTTACCTTTCCATCTCTGTTCACACACTCTTTACTTGGCAGTAGATAAGCCTTGTACCTCCCCTATCTGCCCTCCCTTCTGCGTAAACTAAACCCCTAAGCCCTTTGATATTCAACCCAGTTCCACGGCACTTATGAACATGTGTACTTGCGTACATACCTGTATACATGTACACTTACAAACATATTCTTATACTCTACCAATTCCTAATCTGTATCCCTATCCCTACCCCTCCCCTATCCCTAATCTACTTTAATGTCCATCTTCTCCTGTGGACTGTCAGTTTCTTGTGGGCAGGGATCAAGCCTACCAACTCAGTTGTATTGTACTTTCCCAAGCACTTAGTACAGTGCTCTGCACACACTCAGTGTTCAATAAGTACCATTGACTGATTGAAGGGCTTTGAATTCAATTTCAGCCAAATTTAATTTTTCAGAGGGCCCATTTTACTAATGGACACATAGGTCCTCCTAGTATATTCTGAATAATGGATAAACAACATCAATCAATGGTATTTATTGGGCACTTACGGTGTGCACAGAACAGTACTAAAGTTCTCAGGAGAGTACCATACAATAAGAGTTGGTAGACAAGATCCTTGTCCACCAGGAGTTTATAATCTTGTTGGGGTTAGTATAGACAGTTCCCAGTGGAAGGTTTTCAGAGCTCGGGGCTTCTAACCCCCTTCCCTTCCCACTCCCCTTTGTCCTCTTCTTTCTCATTGCCTTCTTAACCCACCCCCCCCCCCACCTCCTCAGTCTGATTAATTTCTTTCCAAGGTCTACAGTCTAATCTGGGGAGATTTGGTTTTCAAACTGGCTTTTAAAGAAATAACGGGGAAGTCTGGCTCAGCAGAACAAAGCAGCCTGAAGGTACTCTAAATTCACCTTCGGGGATTTCTGAATTATTAGGAGTGACTTTCATTCATTTGGAATTGCCCCAGATCCTTGGCTAACCAGTTCACGCTCAATTTGATTTTGGTTTTGCCATCGGCTATGATGTTGTTTTGCCTTAGGTGGCCCTGGTTCTAACTTCAGCTTTGGCTCTGTGTTACTACAGTCCCCCACCTTACTGTGACTAGCTACACTGACTGGGACCCCAGCTCAGTACATTTTACAATCCAATTTTTGTTCATTTTAGGGACATCAATAGGAGTTGGTGACACAAGTGTCATTCATTCAATCGTATTTACTGAGCACTTACTGTGTGCAGAGCACTGTACTAAGAACTTGGGAGAGTCTTGTCCTATGCCGAGTCGTTTCCGACCCATAGCGACACCACGGACACATCTCTCCCAGAATGCCCCGCTCTCCATCTGCAATCGTTCTGGTAGTGTATCCATAGAGTTTTCTTGGTAAAAATACGGAAGTGGTTTACCATTGCCACCTTCCGCGCGGTAAACTCGCATCTCCGCCCTCGACTCTCTCCCATGCTGCTGATGCCCAGCATGAGTAAGTTTCGACTTGTAGCAGATTGCCTTCCACTTGCTAGCCACTGCCCAAGCTAGGAATGGAATGGGTAGGTCTCTGCCTGATTCTCCCTCCTGAGGCCGAGACTGGTAGAGTACTGGAAACTCTCCAGGTGTGACCTTGAGAGGTGCTTGGGAGAGTACAACACAACAATAAACAGATACATTCCTTCCTTCACTTACCTTCAGTCCTTCCCTTCAGTTACCCCTACCCATCCAAATCACCACCGATATTTTTCAATATAGATTTTGCTATATTGCTATGTTATGCTATATTGTAATCTCCCAACTGCTTAGTTCAGCACTATGCACACAGTAAGCACTCAATAAATATGATTGATTGATTGATTCCATATCAGTCTGATTGTAATTCCTTCTTCAAATTCCATAACTGTATTCTGCCAGTTCATATCACCATATGTTCTTGCGTAGAGTTTCAATACTGGCCCATTTATACATTAATATATGCCTTGCCCTGGTCTTCATTTGTATTGCCATAGTGAACTTTACAGTTTTCTCATTTGCCTGATTGTAATTCGAATCGTTACAATTGTCCGGACTTGCTTACTTTTGTATTTTGCTGTCACTCCGGGTCCCTAATATTTTCTTAGAAATAAGTAAAAATGGGGGAGATGTGAATTACTCAGATTGAGGATGGGTGTACTAGTAGTTCTAGTACTAGCAGAAAGGAGTTCCAGGAAGGAAGAAGGGTGGGAACACAGGCTTGGAGGTGATGGAGACAAGGAGGTAGTGAATAGTTTGGCTGGAGAGGAATGATGTGTGTGAAGTGGGGTGTAGTGGGAGAAGAGAGTGGACAAGTAGGAGGGAAAAAGCTAATTGAGGACTTCAAAACTAGTAGTCAGGAATTTCTGTCCTAAGTGAAGGGGAATGGGAAACCAAGAAGTTTTCTGAGGAGGGAGGAGATGTGTGCAGAACATTATTTTAAAAAAATCATCACTTGTATTTATTGAGCACTTACTGTGCAGAGCACTGTACTAAGGGCTTGGGAGAGAACAATATAAAAGAGTAGGTAGATATGTACCCTGCCCACAAGGAGCTTAAAGTCTAGAGGAGGAGCTAACAGTCTAGAGGAAGAATGTACAGTCTAGAGGCTGCACTTCCCCAATATGTCTCAGTGCCAATCCATATCACTAGACAAGACTAAGGCTGGCCTCCAAGAGTAGGGTAGAAAGACAGGAGGCACAGTGTAATTCATCATTTACCTCACTGCCTTCTTCCTTGTGTTGCACTGTACACAGTTGTCTTTCGTTTTCAAAGATGACATTACTGCTGCTGTGATTCTAACCACGTGTGAAAGTGTGGTAGAAAAAACCGATGTGGGACCATTGTGCATCTGAAAAGATATACCTTTGCTGCCTCTCTGTTTTTGAGCCTGTTTCTTAGTATCTTGGTCTTCATGGGATACTCAGGATACTCAAGCAAAGGCTTGAGTGAAGCTTTTGCTCAAGGAGAGCATCCACTCTTTTTACTGTTGGCTGCCGGACAGGTTTGTCTGCCGCAGAAGTCACCCAGCAACCTACCGATAAGTCAGACGATTAAGCCCCAAATGAGTCGTTCTAATTGAAAACAAAGACACAAGCCAGAGCGGATTTTTTTGTGATTTTCTTTTTTCATCTCTTTTGGAAAAAAAAAAGTACAAAAAAAGCTAAGAAGAACCAGCGTGGATGTGTCAGAATAACAATTCAGTAAGGTACAGACAAAGGACTCCTCTTAAAGGAGGCACACATCATTATCATCATGCTAGAAAAATGAGATGCGGTTAAAAGCTTAGAACAATTAAAAGCCACAAAGTGAAGCTGTTACTCTGGTTCTATTTGCTGTAGATGGCCTTTTTACATTTTTAAGCAGTACTATGCAAACGGTCAAATACTCATTTTTGTATAAAGTCAATACATGGTGGATGTACAAAACTGTGGAGTTGAAGAGTAAGGCTGGTGATGGTTATCTGTGGAACAGAGTAGGGGTCTCATGCCCTTATGGAGCATACTGCTTTCAGAAATAACGAAGACATTATCTAAGAAAATGTCACAACCTTCTCACCAAAAAAATCCAGTTGTCCTTTAGTAGTGGCCTGAGACACCTAAGTGGCATCGCTTAACAATTGGAGTTTTACTATTACTGCCACATTTGACAGCATGCTAAGGTAAGAACACAGGGTGCTATAGATTTCCTGATTTCTCAACAGTCAGCACAGACCTTGAACCTCTTAAATGGGAATTACTTGTCAGGGCTCGAAATTTGGGAGAAGCAGCTTCTACGGTAACAAAACGACAAAAAGTGAGTTCTTATAATCGTGGTATTTCAACGTATATAAAACTGAGAAAAGAAAGTTTGGGTACAAATATCACAAAACAACATCAACAATTCAATAGATGTAGTTCCTCAGTGCACACCTTAACAGGAAAAGTTTTTTTGTTGGTTTTTAAATTCTGGCATAAATATATTAAAGCTGACAAAAAAATTAGGGCAAGCTACATCACTTCCTCATACAAAAAATGTACAAAACATTAGCCTCTAACTAGACATAACATAATACTTGTCTTCACAGTTTGACATTTAGTAACTGTGTGTCTTGGAGTATTGTACTGGAAGGTAATAAAAATAGCTTCTTTCTCCATCTTCCACTTCAGGTTACTTCAGTCATGGAGGCAGAGTGATTCTATAAAGAGCAAATCAGATATCAGATATCAGAAAGCTGGAATCCGGTTAATTAAGACTGACTTGGATGCTAGCGCCTGGCATCCTAAGAGGGTAGGAGCAGCACACCCTTCCATCATAAGGAGAAGCCTACCACTGTTCTCTCAGTTTTGCTCTCAGAATGAAGCAACCAAGCTCTCACTTAGACACTCATTCCCTGGGCAATGGCTGCTTGTCCTTCTGCCTCCTCCTGCCCTCCCTAATTTGCTTGCTTGAGTCACATTACAGAGATGTTGAAGGGAGAATGTAGCCGGGGTGGCCATTCTGATAGTACAATTGGTAGAAACCTACCTCCCAACCTCGGCGGGGCACAACCCAAAACAGGGCTCTGCTTCATCTCTAGCAGAGATAAACAATCTTCACCCAGCAGGCAGGACACTTTTCTAGGCTACCAGGCTACTGGGGGAGTTTCCAGGGATGGACTTCTGGGATTGGAATGTGGAATATATGACATCGCTATGAGGCAGAGCTAAGGGCAAATCAGGAGTATGACTGTTTAAATGTAAAAAAATAAAAAATAAGCACAATTTACCACACGGACCTCAAGGCATTTGCCCAAATTTGGCCAAATGCCTTGTGGGAGAGTCTGATTCTGACCCTAGCACGCTCCTGAGCAAAAATGTTATGTAACATTTTATCAGCCACGCAGGCGATTGGGGCTCATTCTCTCTTCCCTCATTCAAGTCTGCGTTGGCATTCCTGTACAGACTCATGGCAGCTTACTCTACCTTTCAAAATCAGGCTCATTCATGATAGGACTCAATCCAGCCCTTCCTATCCAGTAGGGTGTAAGGAATTCTCTTCCTCCTAAATTTTCCAATTCACCATTCTCTAAAAAATTCATATATTTGAAAACTTCCATGAAGCTGCCTCTAACCTTCGTCTAGATTAAATAATCACAGATTTTCCATCCCTATAATCATCTTTGCAGGTCTTCTCCAAACTCTGTCCAAATGTTTTACATCCTTCTTTAGCTAGGGAACTCAGGCCTGGACTGACCTGGATCCTGGACCCAGTACTCTGGTCAGGATCTCACCAGTGTTGAGTATAATGATGATATTTCACAGTTGTTTATTTGGTACTCCTAAGGAGACATACCACTATCACATTGTGTTTTCTTAAGCTACCACATTATACTGCTGAATAAAGGCTAGCCAGTTATTCACTATGAGCTTTAGTTGCCAACTTGATAACCCTAATGTTAGAAAGCCTTGAGGTATTTGGGGAATATCAATTGGAAAGGATCAACATGAGTCAAGGACTGCATGAAAGCCTTGACTCCTTGGTCTAGATGAGACATCAAGGGAGACAACTGCTAAAATTCCCCACATTTTTTTTTCTTAGCTGGAGTGTGCAGGACTATTTTGAGGCTTCTTTTTTAGTGCTTTTCATAAGGGCCTTTGATGTTATTGAGGTTATGGTGATATGTAGTCTTGTCTACTGGGATTTGGCAAGAAATCACCACTTTTTTTTGAGATGCCATGTAGGATGTGGGCTACCTCCCTGACACCCATTGTCCACTCTAGGGTTTGTGGCATCCCAAATCCCTATCTCCCATAATGTTGGGAAAGCAGAATTGACATAGGCTAAAGAACAGAAGGGCCTGGGATACCAGGAAATGCTTAAGCCACAACAACAGGGAATCTTATTCACCCAAGGCAATGCAATCACAACAACACTTGACCCCTCCCTTCATCCCTCCCTAACTGTCATCTTCACCTGTTCGCTCTCCAATGGCTTCTTCCCCCTTGCTTTCAAACATACTCATCTCTCCTCTAGCCTAAAAAAACCCTCTCATGACCCCACAGCTCCCTCCAGTTAATGCCCCTTCTCCCTCCTAGTATTCCTCTCCAAGTTCCTTGAGCGAGTTGTCTATACCCATTATCTCAAGTTCCTCTCCTAATTATCTCTTTGACCCCCTCCAATCTGGATTCTGTTCCCCTCATTCCACAGAAAACTTCCTCTCAAAGGTCACCAATGATCTCCTTCTTGCCAAATCCACCAGCCTCTACTCCATCCTAATCCTCCTCGACTTCTCAGCTGTCTTTGACACTGTCAACCAGCCTCTTCTCCTGGGCACATTATCCAACCTTCACTTTTCTGACACCATCCTCTCCTGGTTCCCCTCCTATCTCTCTGGCTGCTCATTCTCAGTCTCTTGTGGGCTCCTCCTCGGCCTCCCATCCCCTATGTGTGTCCCTCAAGGTTTGGTTCTAGGTCCCCTTCTATTCTCCATCTACACACACTCCTTTGGAGAACTTATTCACTCCCATGGCTTCAACTACCACCTCTACGCAGATGATTCTCAAATCTACATCTCCAGCCCTGATCGCTCTCCCTCTCTGCAGTTTCACATTTCCTCCTGCCTTCAAGACAGCTCTACTTGAATGTCCTGCCATCACCTCAAACTTAACATGTCAAAAACAGAACTCCTTATCTTCCCACCCAAACCCTGTCCTCCCCCTGACTAACCAATCACTGTAGCGGCACCACCCTCCTTCCTGTCTCACAAGCCCAGAACCTTGGCATTATCCTTCACTCCCCTCTCTCTTTCAATCCACAAATTCAATCCATCACTAAATGCTGTAAGTTCAACCACCACAAAATCGCTAAAATCCATCCTTTCTTCTCCATCCAAACTGCTATTATGTTAATCCAAGCACTTATCCTATCCCATCTTGATTATTGTATCAGCTTCCTTGCTGACCTCCCTACTTCCTGTCTCTCCCCACTCTAGTCTATAGTTTATTTCTGCTGCCCGGGTCCTTTTTCTAAAGAAACGTTCAGGCCATGTTTACCCACTCCTCAAGAACTTCCAGTGGTTGCCCATCTACCTCCGCATTAAACAGAAATTCCCTGCCATTGGCTTTAAAGCAATCACCTTGCCCCCTCCTACCTCACCTCACTACTCTCCTACTACAAGCCAGGTGGCACACTTCGCTCCTCTAATGCTAACCTTCTCACTGTACCTCGATCCTGTCTATCTTGCCACTGACCTCTGGCTCATGTCCTGCCTCTGGCCTGGAACACCATTCCTTCTCTTATCTGACAAATACTCTCCTCTGCTTCAAAGCCTTATTCAAGGTACTTCACCTTCAAGAGGCCTTCCCTGACCAAGCCATCTTTTCCTAATCATCCACTCTCTTCTGCCTTCTGTGTCACCCTGACTTTTTCCCTTTATTCATTCTCTCTCCCAACCCAACAGCACTTATGTACACATCTGTAATTTATTGATTTATATTAATGTCTGTCTCCCTGTCTAGACCGTAAGCTCATTTTGGGCAGGGAATGTGTCTGCTATATTGTTATATTGTACCCTCCCAAGGGCTTAGTACAATGCTCTGCACACAGTAAGCACTCAATAAATCGATAGAGCGACTGAACAACAGATTTTAAAGCTGGAGTTATGAAAGCCCTAACATATTTGGATATCAGAAGAAGCAAACAGAGGCTCTTTGGGACAGATAAGGAGATAAGAGTAAGCTCATTTATAAAAGAACAAATATTATCTTTGATGACCAAAGGCCCCTCTCTGGGGGTGTAGCAATAATTGATCATTAATAAAGAATCTATCATACTACAGTCCAGTGGTAAACTGCAAAGAGCTTGATATGGCTTCTAGATGACAAAGTCTAGATTTTAATGATTACCACATCAGGAATCTGGGAAAGTTTTAGGGTAGAAGAAAGACTATAGGTGCTTTATATTTTTATATGGTATTTGTTAAATGGTTTCTATGTACCAGGCACTGTATTAAGGGCTGGGGTAGATACAAGATAATCGGGTTTGGACACAGTCCCTGTCCCAAATAGGGCTGACAGATGAGGTAACTGAGGCCTAGCAAGTTAAATGCCTTGCCCAAGGTTATTCAGCAGACAAGTAGCAGAGCTGGGATTTGGAGCCGCCAAATAGGAGAAGAATTGAGAAGCAGCGTGGTGTAGTGGATAGAGCACAATCCTGGGAGTCAGAAGGACCTGAGTTCTAATCCTAGCTCCACCCCTTGTCTGCTGTATAATCTTGGGCAAGTCATTTAACTTCTCCAGGCCTCAGTTACCTCATCTGTAAAATGAGGATTAAAACTGTGCACCCCTTTGTGGGACATGGACCGTGTCCAATCTGATTAACTTGTATCTACCCCAGCTCTTCATACAGTGCCTGGCACATAGTAAGTGCTTAACAAATGCATGAAAATAAAGAATTCCACAACATTTGGAGAAAAATTCCATAAATTTTGAAAGAGATGTCTAAGAAGAGAACAATGGTCTCTTCCCCTTCATCTGAACCAGAACTGTGAGACCTAGCTAGTCTTCCAGCTTGTTCTTATCCATGTAAGATTTAAAACATGACAAAATTTGTGTCATCTAGCTTCACAGTAGGGGGGTGATGGGGGGAGTTGGTAATATCTGTGATACTTTAGCCAAAGAATCTGCACTGCATATTGTCTGGTCTGTTGAAAGGTTTGATATTATTCTTCCTTTCACCATAACATCTGTGATATTTTTGTTCATTATTTTCATTGTCCATAACTATTATAGCATACTCCTTTTAGTTATTAAACATTTCTTGAATAGTGATCATTGTACACATTATCTCGGAGTATTTTTTAGTGTTGTTCCACTCCATTTGCTAGTGCAACATGGTAACAGTGAAGCAGCTGTAGTCTGGCTCCATGTTTATGGGATTAATAATAACTTTGAGCTTCATTTCTGACTTTTCAAGTGTGGCAAGTAGCTAAACCGTTGTGTGAAAGGCCTAGAAAGCAACTCCTTTGTCAGCTTCTCTACAAACCTCTTATTCACAAATTATCTAGATAATCTTGATGCCCCCAAATATACTTTGGACTGAATGATTTTATTTTTTTTAACTACAGAAGCGGCTACATAACTGAAATATTTGGATGTCAGACCAAAGAGTAATTCTGGGGACTGAATTGTCTGGATAATTTGGCAGCCTAAGAGATTTTGAGTTGGTAACTCTAAGGGCTTGGGAACTATTGAGTCAGTAGGCCCGGACTCTCTTCCTGGCTCTTCTATTTGCTCACGCTGGCTGTTTCCTCATCTATAAGATAGAGATTAATACATTGACCTCACTGCAACACTGGGAGATTAATTTAAAAGACGCACTAAAAGCCTTCTGAAAACTTTGGAAAAAAGGCATGATCTAAACACAGGGTGTCATTATTTGGTTCCATGGCTTTCTGGGATTAAGTGGCATTTATTCTTTAACATTGGAACCCCTGGATCTAAACTACTGTAGAGATCCAGTTTTCTGTATTTTACTAACAATTGCACAAACATCCTAGATCCTTCCTTTAACCCAAAATGGAGACATGAAGATATTTATAGAGGGAAATCATGAAAATGATTAAATCATTGAAAAATACTTGTGATTAGATGGCTTGGGAAAGAAAAGGAGACTTTATTTAAGTCTTCAAGGATATGAAAGGTTATCACAGTGAAGCTAGTTAATAGCTATTCTCCAACTTTCCTGAGAACAACAGGGTTAAGAACTTAAACTGCTGTAGGAGGGTCTGAGGTATTTGAGTTATGATATAAAGAAGAATTTCCTGACATAAATGTTGTTGAATATCAGAATAGGTTACCAAATAGCTTGTGGAATCTCTTTCCCTGAAGGTCTTAAAGAATAAGAGAAACATCCATCTGTTCAAGGGCTTCAGGGACAGCAATGAATAAAACCCTTTTTTTCTGTGACAGCAATTCCTTGTGTTTTTTTTTCCCATGAAGAACTGAATTCCTGAACATGCTAATTGATGGCAGAAAGGCTTACAATACCTGTGCACTCAGTGTCTCCAGAGGGCTTTCCACTCTTGGGAAGGCCATTAAGGGCATTCCTCGTGGATCTTCGGATTTTGGTTTGGAAGTAGAGCCACGCGTTCCTTTAAAGTTATGGACAACACACATTCCCTGCAGTGGGAGAGAGAGAAAATAAATGTCAGGGTGCAACCACCATCCCCACCACCATCTTTAAGTGGTCCAGAGCTTCTCCATTAAAGCTCTTCAGCAAAGTTATTCTATTGTCCATTCTATACTTTATTCATTAGGCAAAAGAGAGAGTTGCCCTGGAATCAAAAGAGAGAGTTGCCCTGGAATCAAAAGAGAGAGTTGCCCTGGAATCAACTCTGGCAAGGGAGGTCTACCACGGCCATACGAATAGCATACTCGTATGCTATATGAGTATACTATATACTATAGTATACTACTATATACTATACTATATACTACTATATACTACTATAGTATATACTATATACTATATGCTATATGAGTATACTTGTATACTCATGCTCGTACGCATAGAGAAGCAGCGTGGCTCAGTGGAAAGAGCACGGGCTTTGGAGTCAGAGGTCATGAGTTCGAATCCCAGCTCTGCCACTTGTCAGCTGTGTGACTGTGGGCAAGTCACTTAACTTCTCTGGGCCTCAGTTACCTCATCTGTAAAATGGGAATTAAGACTGTGAGCCCCATGTGGGACAACCTGATTCCCCTATGTCTACCCCAACGCTTAGAACAGTGCTCTGCACATAGTAAGCGCTTAACAAATACCAACATTATTATTATTATTATTATACTCTCCTTCTCCCATACTTACCTCTGCCCTGCCAACTCCTGGGAAAAAAATAACTCCTGTAGGTGTCACAAAGGGGGACATTCACAAAGATGCAAGCATAAGTGTGTGTGTGCCCTGGGAGAGCAGGAGAAGGTAGACAATAGCTTAGGAGCCTCATCAGGCTTTTGCCTGCTTGAGGTCCACTGGAGTCTTAGGTGATGCTCCTGGAGGTGGGGGAAATGCAGAGTTGGAGTTTTCTTCTTTTATAGACAATCCGAGCTACAGACCTCCCAGATATGCTCTTTGGGATAGACCAACTCTGGCAGGGAAATGCCCTCTGGGTTTCTGGTGGGTGGGAGGATTTTTGACTGATCCAAAAGAATCAAGTATGCCACTCAGCTCGAAGAGGCTTCTGTATCATTGAGATGTTGGGGAATGGTAGATGAACTTCGATGCTAAGACTTCAGGACTGCAAACCTGCACAGAGGAATCGATTAGAGTGGCTTGTGCGGCAAAACACTCACATGCTCTCATCCATGCCAGTCACAATCCTACAGGGGCACAGAGTATAACAAATGAGTAGCAGGCAAGAGTGCATCATTATTGTGAGGTTTTTTTTTTTTTTGGTGTGTCAGTTTCGTGCGAGTGCGTTTGTGTGTGCATGTGCAGCATGGCCTAATGGTTAGACCATGGTCCCAGGAGTCAGAAGGACCTGGGTCATAATTCCAGCTCCGAGAGGTGTCTGCTGCGTGACCTTGGGCAAGTCACTTTACTGTGCTTCAGTTACTTCATCTGCAAAAATGGGGATAAAGACCGTGAGCCCCACGTGGGACATGAACTGTGTCCAACCTGATTAACCTGCATCTACCCCAGCATTTAGAACAGTGCTTGACACATAGTAAGTGCTTAATAAATACCATCATCAACATCAGGCCCCATTTATGGTCGGAGACTTCTCCCCCGGTAGACCATAAGCTTGTTGTGGGCAGGGGACATATCTACCAACCCTGTTATATTGTACTTTCCCAAGTGCTTAGTACAATGCTCTGCACAGAATAAGTGTTTAATAAATACGACCGATTGATCGATTGATTGTGGTACCAACACTCTGTCATAGTGCCATGAACCAGCAGGCAGTAGCCTTGGTAGCTGCTTTGGTCTTTTCTGCCCACATTAGCTAGCTAATTTTCAGGATGCCTGCTGGGCTTGTTCATCTCACAGAACCCCTCAAAGTGTTCTCTGAACAAAAACTTTCACTGTTCATGGCATTATCCCCAGCAGACAGAACCGGGATTAGAACCGAGGTCTTCTGTTTCCCACAGCCCTGTTCTTTCCAATGGACCAACTGTCTCAATCTAGACATGTGATTGTCATTTAACTTAATCTTCTAGATTAAAGTTCATACATAAACAAAAAACTTCCATCAGCAACACAGACTTGAATGCTATCTCTGAATTCCGCTCTCGAGTCAGAAAGTCAAATGAAGAAAGCCAGCCATCTCAGCAGGTGAGGTATATGAAGAGAATGAGCATGGTGAAGTGAAGTAAGGAATCCATGAACGAAGACTACTGAAGAAAGATTTTAAAGACGTAGTGAATCAAGGTCTCAGATAATGTGCCATAGCTGTGGGACAGCTAGGAAAATGTGGCCACAGACAGAGCTGCCTAGAGTATAGCAATATGAAAAGGGGTGAGAGTCTAAGAACAGCAGCTTTGAAGACTGTTTCTACAAAAGACAGAAATGAAAATGGCACTACTACATTGCAAAGACTACATTCAAATGCACATGATATGGAAATGATTGTCAGTCACAAATCAATTTTTCCAAACACACTTGTACATGTACTTCCTGGGCAACAAACCAGTACTGGATATTAGTCTACTTGCTGCAGGTACAATTTAATGCAGAGAAGCAGCATGCCTAGTGGATAGAGGACAGGCCTGGGAGTCAGAAGAACCTGGGTTCTAATTCTGGCTCTGCCACTTGTCTGCTGTGTGACCGTGGGCAAGTCATTTAACTTCTCGTTGCTACAGTTACCTCATCTGAAAAAAGGGGATTAAGACTACGAGCTCCATGTGGGACATGGACTGCATCCAACCTGCTTAGCTTGTATCTACCCCAGAATTTAACAAATACTTAACACTTAATACTTAGTAGTTAAGCACTTAAATACATGGGGAAAAAAAAAGCCATCAGTAGGGGAACAGCCGAGAATAGTTGGAATAGCAGGGATATCTCGACAGCTGGCGATAATAATAGTTGTGGGATTTGTTAAGTGTCCACTATGTGCCAGGCACTGTACTAAATGGTGGAGTAGATATACACTAATCAAGTTGGACACAATCCATCCTTGGGGTGGATTGTTAATCATATCAGATCCAATCCTTGTCCAACATGGGGTTTACGTTCTAAGGGGAAGGGAGAGGAGCTAGTCAATCCCCATTTTGCATATGAAGAAACTGAGGCACAGAGTAATTAAGTGACTTACCCAAGGTCACAGAAAAGACAAGTGGTGGAGTCAGGATTAGAACTCAGATCTCCTGACTCCCAGCCCTATGCTCTTTCCACTAGGTCCCACTGCTTCAATCAGTAGGGAAATAGCAAAGAGTAGTTTGACTAACCAAGGACAGTTATTCACGAGATCTGGGCAGAAGACCAAAAATAGCAATAAAAAGTCCCCATTTTTGTAAACTTAGCCTCCACAGTATAAGCCAATCTTATAGGAGCAACTGTAGTGGAGAGGGGCAATTTGGTAAGGGTCCTCAGAGGATGAGGAAGATGAGGAAGAGAGAGAGGAGGAACCAGGGATTCTGGCCATGCTCAGTTTGGGATGAGAGAGGGAAAGACATAGGTCACAAGTGCATAAAAGAGAGGAGCCATCAATATTGTCTTACTGTTGGCATGTGAACTTGGGCAATCAGAGTGGAATGAAAGGCTACCCAAGACTTCCACCTATGGCATTGTGCTCTTCTGTCTTGTGCAAATGGTGCAGAAGTAAATTCTGGCATTGAGGACTGGGTCTCTCTAGGTCTGGGGCAGCAACCTAAGGCTAGCGAACTCCCATGGGGTAGTGCCTTAAGGTCAGCCTGATCAATTGCAATGGAGCTCTGAGGAAATGTGTTTTCAGAGATGCCTATCATACAGATAAGTTCTTTGAGCTCCTGTTTGGTCACTGGAATAGCCCCCATCATGCTTCTGGAGGATGGAGCTGGTTGATCTCTGAGAATGTTTGGGGATCGTAGCAGACCCTAGGTCAGGGGTCTGGAACCAGAAAGCGATCCTCCAAGTGTTAGGATGGGGAATACAGGTTCTGTAATAGGAGATCCAGGAGTTAAAAGCACACTTTTGTGGTTCCGAAGCATGTTAATGCACACCAGTTCTCCCCAAACCTTCAAGTTTTACAGGTTATGGGGATCACTCAAGAAAATGAAGATTTGATGTGAGAGAGAGAGAAGGCTCAAGACACAGAGCAAGCTTATCAAGAACGGAGGGGGTTGCCATCTTCAGTAAGGTTGGCAGCCAAAAGTCCTTCCCAAATGGAGAGCAGATCTTTAAGGTCCAGCCTGGGTGGCTTTAACAAGGAACCTGGAATCACCCGTCTCGTAAGAGGATGGGTTTAGGGTCAAGCAGCGGTCATGGAGCAGGAGAAGGGTCCTTCCAATAGGGGAGTAAGATTATAAAGCAGGGTTGTAAAATTACAGTCATGGAACATATCACTGGGCCCTCCCTGGAACTTGGGGGATAAAATGTCCAATATAAAGAACTGGGCGGGGGGGCTCTAGAATATTGCCACAAGGTGTTTTCTAATTTGAAAACATCCTTTTCCATTTCTCGCCACTGCTCACTTGGCCTTCAAGGAGAATGCCCAGCCGTCTCAACCGAAGGAGCCTTGTTTTTTGGTTCTAGCCCTCCAGATTCCAAAATGAGAATCATATCCCAAGATTGTTGAACCCCAACTGCTAACCCAACTGTGCTTCTTTTCCAACTAGTTAGCCCCCTCCTCCTTTTTCTGAATTCCCCTCTGATTAGCTTTTTTCCAAGCGATGACTTCAGGTAAATGGCTCCTAAGCTTAATGAATTTCCCTTGGGAAACGAGTACCAGGAGTAAGTCATTGACTTAATGTTTTTGGGTGCAGCCTAGGTGTGGAATAGCTTTAGAGTGACCCCCACCCCCACCCCCACACCATAATCTTAGATCGCTTTGAACACAAGGAAATAGGGATGACAGGAATGAAAAGTGGAGTAATTTGACTTACCAGAAACAGGGCCACCGCTGTTCCCAGGATGAAGCCTGCAATCACATCCGAACAATGGTTCCGATACTCAGAGACCCGGTTTAGGCCAGTAAGGAAAGCTGCACAAAGGGTCCCCAGGCACAGCACGGGCTTGGCTAGTCGGCTGCTCTTGGTCTTAATAGTACTCGTGATGTACATCTGAAACAATTGTGGGGGAAGGAGCTGTCAGTGGGCAGGCCTTTTTGCTTTTAAAAACACACCCAAGGACCAACATTCCCAGACCCCTTCAAAAGTACGCTCCTATCAGCCTTCTGAAATTGTAATTATATGGTGGAGAACTTCCTCTGTTCTTGGTCTCATTTTCTCGAGGCAATTCAATGGCTCAATGGACTACTGTCAATTTGCTTGCTCAGGGTTTTTGGTATGGGATTGTGTTAAGGATCCTCCCTCCTGCCTGGAACTCCCCTTTCACATGACAGACCACCATTCTCCCCATCTTCAAAGCTCCCCTAAAATCATATCTCCTCCAGGAAGTCTTCCCTAATATCTCATTTCCCACCCTATTTGCCCTCCTTTCTGTGTCATCTATGCATCCGGGTCTGTACCACTTAAACTCTTTGATGCTCACCCCATTCCCCTGTGTGCACATCCTTATATGCTGCTGATTCCCCTACCTGTAATTTATTTTACTATCTCCCCCTCTAGATTGTACTGTATTTTCCCAAAGCACTTAGTGTAGTGCTCTGCACACAGTATGTGCTCAATAAATACCACTGATTGATTGATTAATGGGTTTTGGAAAAGTAAAAAACTAAGGGGGAACAATGAGCAAATAGTTATTTCTACCAGAACATGTGTTTTCTCTCAGTGTTTTGGATGAAAAAGAACAACAGAATTAGGGAACATTCTTCTGACAACTCACATCTTTGTGGATATTGCTAGATGCTATGTCAGAAGAGATGGTTATGAGCATGCGGGCAGTACCGGGCATGGGGTGAGCATTATGTGCCAGGCATTTAGAAAAGTGCCTGGCACATAGTAAGCACTTAAATACCATTATTATGATATACGATTGAATGAATACTATTATTATTACCACGTGGGTTTTCTTTAATGCAGGGCTCCATAAGAAGGCAACTCCTGTGTTATACAAGAACTGGGTGTTCCTGGTAATTACAGTACTGGTAATTCCAGTAGGAAAATGAAGGTGAGTGCAGCAAAGGGATAATCATGGCAGCATAATGTTCATTAAATTAAAATCAGTGCAATTCTCTCTGGTCATTAGTTCAGCATAGATCACTGTTTTCTTGAGCTCAAAATATCCTTTACAAAGTAATAAAAGGAGCATGCTCCACATGCTAAGGAAGACTAGGTGGTCTCCGGACACCAGAGAGGTAGACTAAATATCTAGCCCTGGTTTTGCTGGTGGTTTTCCTGTATGACAATCAATCAATCAATAAATGGCATTTCTTGAGCACTTACTGTGTGCAGAGCACTGTACTAAGCACTTGGGAGAGTACAATGCAATAGAATCGGTAGACAAGATCCCTGACCACATAGAGCTTGCAATCTAGAGGGGGAGACGGACATAAAAATAGATTACAGATAGGGGAAATGGGAGAGAATAAGGAGGTGGCTCAGTTTTCTCACTTATAAAACGAGATGCTATCTCCCTGGTTTCTAACTCATAGGACCATTGAGAGGAATTACTAACACAGTTTGGAAGAAAAAACACGGCATCCTAATCCTACCCTGTTAGAGATGACTGTTAGAGGCATCTCTCTTGGCTCATTGTATTTGCAATTGCATTACTTTGTTTCTTTCACCTTGTATTTTTAAAAAAATACTAAATAACAGTAATCCCAAATGATAGTCATATAAACACTATTAATATTGGATTTGATGCTCGCGCCCATTTTTTAAAGGGAATTAAAGTTCAACTCTATGGAATTGTTTGGGGCAAAGGAATCATGTGCTGGATTGTATTGATTTGGGTGTGTTTAAACACTTTCACAGAATTGGTGGATTAAGTACACTGTAAATAATCCAAGAATTTTGCTCTTTACAAAAGTAGAATTCTTGGAAAAAGCAGGTGAGGACCAGCTCATGTGTCTGGAATCTTCCCTATGCCAGAGATTCTAGGGCCTGGTGAATGTCTCGGCCCCCTCCTTTCTTTTTGAAAGCTAACCCCCTTCCTTCTACCCACTGTCCCTCCAGGACCAAGATGAGGAGAAGGCTGTACCCCTTGCAGCCACGAGAGAATGATAATAGTGATTATGACTTGATTCACTCTAAATTTCTTGTGGGGTGGGGAAAGCCCAAAAAAACCAACACAAGGGTGTTTCATTTTAGAAAAGGGAACTTTGAATAAATGCTGATCTTGGTTAGGAAGAAGCTGAAAGGGCTTACTAAAATAAAAGAGGCCTTTTATAAGCTTAGGGGCCCAGGTAAAATGGGTGGCACAGAACAATAACAATATAAGGCAACTTAACAGAAAACTTGTGTGGCTAACTGGCAGAATTAAAATGAAAAGGTCATCAGAGAGAAAATGCCTCTCTTTCAAAAATTGAGAGCTCATCCTAAGCAAAAACCAGAATGTCCTTCAGAAGATGGGTACGTCAGGGCAAAATAGGGGTTTGAAGAGCACCTTGTAAAGATGCCAGAGCTAATACAAGGAACTTTAAGTGGATTGAAAGCCAGAAGGTGACTAGGGACTCAGTGGGGCTACTTGATGATCACGGAGAAGAAGGCACCTTCAGGGATGAGGAGCTGATGGAATTCTTTAATTTTGTGATTATTGAGGAAGTTCCCACACAGAGATGTTTTTTGTAAGACAGGACAGAGGAACTGGATCGCACTGTGTGACCACACAGGGTGTTTTAATCCAGCTCGATAAATCGGATGCAAACAAACTCTGGAGACATCTACCTGGGAATCTCAAAGAACCTGAAGGGGAAGGTTTGGTGCTCTCACTGAGAAGGTGCATCCCAAGTTCTCAAGCAGCAGATATCGGCTGGCTTTTGAATGGCCAATGTAACGCCCATCTATAGGAACCAGAAGTGATCCTCTGGAATTAGAGACTGATGATTCTCATTTCTATAACTGGCAGATTGGTAGAATCTAAAGTTTCAGGTCAGTGAGCATTCAACCAGTCGATGATATTTATGGAGTGCTTACTGTGTGCAGAGGACTGTACTAAGTGCTTCGGAGAGTACAACGCGATAGAGTTAGTACACACAATCCTTGTCCTCAAGGAGTTTGCAGTCTAATGCGGGAGACAGACATTAAAAGGGCAAGATGCTCACCTCCCCCACCAAAACACATACAGAGTTGACCACACACACTGGCCCCTGTAGCCAGTTGCCGCTTTACCACCAGTCACACACACATATACACACGATCAATCAGCCACAAAAGCCCACTCAAGTACACGCACTCACATGTAGAAATGCTCACCAGAGTGGGCTGACATTTTAATGACGGAACAGAGCGGCAGCAGGTGGAGCAGGTGTGGACAGAGATCATCACCTATCAACACCCCTGAGTCCCTGGAGTTCATGCTTCCTCCAAGAGTCCAGAAAGAAGCAGCTGCCAATATTGTTGTGGTCTGCTGTGACTGAAAGCTGGAGGTAGCAGTGATAACAGGGGGCAAGTTTGTTCCTTTACTGTCTCTTTCTATGGCTCTTCTGCGTCTTTGTGGGCTTCCTGTGGAGGCATAAATTCTGGGAAGATGGCGGGGGCAGTGACTGGTTTTCCAGTCTTTCCTGCTCCAGCTGATTTAGTTCCTGACGAGCTCCCCAGAGTTCTCATTTTTGCAGGGATGCCAGCAAGAAGACCAGCAGCAGCAGAGCCATAGAAGAAGAAAATCCCCAGTTGCTGCCACTGTAGCTTGGGATCATCATTCCAAGACATGAAAGAGAGTGCATATGAAGTGTGCGTCGTGAGAGATCCAGGAAGACAGAAGCCCTGTTTCATATGCTTATATAATGTAAAAAAAAATAAAAGTAGTTTTGAGAGTTGGTTTTTTTTTTTAATTCTCTGTATGTTTTCCTCCATTTCTGATCATGTACTCCTTGAGGACAGGGACTGGGCCTGCTCATTTACATTGCATTTTCTTTAGTGCCTAGTAAACTATTTGGTGAAGTTAATACAACATTTTGATGATACCTTGGATTCCTAAAAATCTCCCAGGTACTGGGTCCTACCATCCCTGCGAATGCATAAGTGGGTTGAATGATTGGGAAACTATTCCCCATGTAAAGTTCAGTGAATAATAATAATCATGATATTTGTTAATTGCTTACGATGGGCTAAGCACTTGGGTCCCTTTCTCACATGGAGCTCATAGTCCATATAGGAGGGAGAACAACATATTTAATCCACATTTTACCAATAGGGAAACTGAGGCACAGAGAAGTTAAGCTAAAATAGAAGGCAGAGCTGGGATTAGAATTTACATGTCCTGATTCCCAGTCCTGTGCTCTTTTCACTAGGTCACACTGCTTTTTCAGCAATGGTAGGTCACGCTACATTCTTACCTAGTCAGCCCAGAAGTACTGTTCTTTTTTTTTTTTAACCTCTGGAGGGATGCACCACAAACTTCAGGAAGGCAAAAAGAGTCTTTAAGATTGCTGGACAAGGGGCATTCATTAGGGCTATGGAGAGACTCAATCAAGCAATGTCATTTACTGAGCACTTACTGGGTGCAGGGTACTGTACTAAGTGCTTGGGAGGGTACAATGCAAAAGAGCTGGGAGACATGATCTCTGCCCTCAAGGAGTTTATGACCTAGTGGCTAGATAGCAAAGGCCTGGAGAAGGCAGCTTCCTCTGGCTTCTTTATCCCGGGAGAGGAATTCAAATACTCCATATAATCAAATGATTATCAGGAAATAACTCCTCAAATTCTCATTTTGGTATTCTTGAAAGAGAGGGCTCAAAGAGAACATGAAAGGGGTCCATCGGTCCATCCACCAAAGCCATGAGGACTTAGCATTTTGACTTGATTCAATCTAAATTGAACATTTTGTGCACTTTAACATTTATGGTTTTGTGAACTTTACTATTGACAACATAATCCTGTTAATCAAAGCTACCTTTAGCCATCATGTTTTCTGAATGCCACTTTATTACATCTTCCAGGCTGTACTTTTTACTCAGCTGGGTATCTAATATGGTGGCATAACTTTCAAAGGAAACCATATTATTTTAGTACATTTGCAATTCAGCAAGTTTCACACCGTTAGATGCAATTTACTGAATGTTTTTTTGAAGGTTTATTGTTTCACAATAAACTAGGGCTACTATTTTGTAATGTAGTAATTACCTTGGAAATGGTACAAACAGTTCTGCAGTCAAGGCATTTCACATGATAACGCTAAAGGAAAAATAACTGTCTCACAGATTCCTTTAAAATGCTTAATAAATGCCACTCAACATCTGTAAGAGACCACACTGCACAGAGTGTGCACAGAGAGTGCAATTACCACAACAGTGTCCTTGCTGATTCTGTTCTTCCAGTTGCCCCCCTTCTTCAGTATCTGGAATTGCTCTCAGCAGCTTTAGGGATTTAGGTGAAAACATCATTGTTTACTGAAAAATCAATCTGACTAGTGGAGTGGACATCCTGAGAGGGCATGGCCAATTTGTTTTTATGACCCAGAAAGAACCTTCCTTTAAGTTTTAAAAAAACCTAATTTACATCTGAAGAGCTGAATATTATTCAGTGATATATACATATTTCTGTGTGTTTATGCCAGAAATTGAACACCTCATCTTCTCTACTAAACCTATTACTCTAGCTTTCCCGACACTGTCAACAATACCACCATCCTCTCTGTAATAATAATAATAACAATCGTGGTACTTGTCAAATGCTTTCTATGTGCCAAAAACTGTGCTAAATACTATGCTAGGCACAGAATAGTCAGAATGGACACAATCGCTGTCTCACATAGGGCTCACAATCTAAAGGGGAGAGAGAATGGACATTTAAGCCTCATTTTATAGATAAGGAAACTGAGGCACAGAGAAGCTAAGTGACTTGTCCAAGGTCATAGGTGAATCTGGGGCGAAAACCCAAGTCTTCTGACTCTCACTCTTGTGCTCTTTCCACTAGGTCACACTGCTTCTGTCCCAGGAGTTTACAAATTTAATGTTACCTATGACTCAAGTCTGTCTTTCACCTCCTCTGTTAGTGGCAAGAGCACGGGCTGGGGAGTCAGAGGTCACGGATTCAAATCCAGACCCCACCATTTATCAGTTGTGAGACTTTGGGGAAGTCACTTAACTTCTCTGTGCCTCAGTTACCTCATCTGTAAAATGGGGATTAAGACTGTGAGCCCCACATGGGACAACCTGATTACCCTATGTCTACCCCAGCACTTAGAACAGTGCTTGGCAGATAGTAACCACTTAACAAATACCATTATTATAACTATTGTTATTATCTGCCTCTAAATCCTCCACGATATTTGCAGTATCCTCCCCTTCCTCATGGTCACCAGCTTGATTCAGAATCACTCAGGCTGCAATTACCACAACAGTGTCCTTGCTGATTCTGTTCTTCCAGTTGCCCCCCTTCTTCAGTCTCTCCTACATACAATTACTGGAATAATCTTCTAAAAATGCACCTCAGAACATAGGCCCCTCCTCGAAAACCTCCATTGGCTTCCCACTTCTCTATGTGTCAAACAGAAAATCCTACTTTTGACTTTTAGCCTCTCCACCAGCTGTTTTCTTACCTATGGACTTTTTCACCCTGTTGCTCCCCAGCTTACACTCTTTGCTCCTCTCAAGATAACCATCAAACTGTTCCTTGGTACAATAATAATAATGATAAATTGTGGTTTTTGTTAAGTGCTTATTATTTACCAGGCACCTTTCTAAGCACTGGGGAAGATACCAGTAAATTGGGTTGGACACGGTCCCTGTCCCACATGGGGCTCACAGTCTTAATCCTCATTTTACAGATGAGGTAACTGAGGCCCAGAGAAGTGATTGCCCAAAGCCACAGAGCAGACAAGTGGTGGAGTCAGAATTAGAACTCATGACCTTCTGACTCCCAGGCCCATGCTCTAGCCACTACGCCATGCTGCTTCCCTCATAGTACCAAATGAGTTGGTACCATTTCCAACTCATGGTTTATGCCTTTCCCCCTACATAAAACTCCCTCTTTCCTCAGTTCTGCTAATCCACATCCTTCCCCACCTTCAAAGCCCTCTGAATAGCCACCTCCTCCAACAGCCATCTCCTCCGATGACTAATCTCCACCAACTTGTTCCGGTCATCCTACTATCCTCAGCACTCACATGTATGTTTGTTGATTTATTTAGTTAATTTATTTGCTTAATTTTGGCTTTATCATTTAAGATGCTTTTACCTTTGTATCTGTTGTGAAATGTTTCTTCATAACCCCCCACCCTCCACCCACGCAATTGTTGCCAACTAGGTTGGTTTGTCAGTTGTGATGGCTTCCTAATTCTTCACTGTTATATCACATTATTTGAGACTGAGCTTTGCTATATAGTTTATTCTGTCCTCTCCCCCACCACAGTTTCTGTGCATCCCCTTTCAGTTCACCATGAAGCAATAGCTTGGGTATCCTGCTGTCATCCATTCTCCTCTCATGGCTTGCTTAGCAAAGGAGTGTTGCTGTGAGCCTTGTTTGTGTGACGGTGAGCTGTCCAGGTTCCCGAACCTTGTTAATGATAATCTTGCTCTGCCATTTGATATTGAGAAGAGTTCATAGAAAATCGTGATGAAGAAGCTGGATATGCCTTCTATAGTAAGTCTTGGTCTCAAGCGTATTAGAAGGTTGGACACAACTACAGTTTTTTTTAATAGACAGCCAATGATGTGAAGCTTGATGCCCTGTCATTCTTATACTCTGCCTGTCAAACTCTCAAAAGCTAAGTACACAGGAGGCATTCAATACATCTGGCCAAGATGATGGTGATGATGATTTTAGCTTTTAAATTCCGATTTTAACTGCTTTGTCCATCTATGCATTGTTAGCAATTATGTTGTCTAGATAGCAGAATTCAGTGACAGCATTAAATTCACTTTTGCCGAAGCAAATCTGTAGTTGTGTGAAGGGCTTCTTGACTGTAGGATGACACGTAACTGTTTTGCTTTGGGCTTATTTTCCATCTATAGTGCTGGAGTGAATCTGAAAAGCTTTTAATAATAATCTGTGCCTCAAGAGTGCAGTCATTAACATACGGCAGTTCCTGGATGACTACCTCAAAGACTTTAAATGATGCTTATAGCCTGCTGAGTTTCCTGGTGGATAATAATAGTAATAATGATAATAACTCTGGTATTAATTAAGGGCTTACTATGTGCAAAGCACTCTACTAAGCTCTGGAGTAGATAAGAGATACCCAGGTGAGACACAGTCCCTGTCCCACACAGAGCTCACAGTCTAAGGAGGAGGGAGAACAGATAATGAAGCCCCATTTTAGAGATGAATAAACTGAGACATAGAGGAGTCACGCAGCAGGCAAGTGGTGAAGGCAGGACTAGAACTCAGATCCTCTGACTCCCAGGCCCCTTCTTGTTCCACTAGGTCATGGATCGCAAGTATTTTCTGATTCCAGCTTCTAGATTTCTATTCACATCCCCAAGCATGCTTGCCTGATTGAACAGGCCTAGATTTATTTCACACTCATGAGTCATTCCAATAGTGTTGGGGAAAATAATGATATATTGTCCCATTTGTTAGGCACTTACTATGTATCAAGCACTGTACTAAGTGCTGGGGTAGATACAGAAAAATCAGGTCAAATACCATCCCTGTCCCACATCACAGTCTAAGGAGGAGGAACAGATACTGAGTCCCCATTTTACAGATGAGAAAACTGAGGCACGGAGAAGTTAAGTGACTTTCCCAAGGTCACATAGCAGAGATGTGGTGGAGCTAGAATTAAAACCCAGGTCCTTTGACTCCCAGGACCATGTTCTTTCCACTAGGTTGAGGACACTGATTTGGCCAACCATACTGTCAGAGAGTAGCCTGAATTTCTCAGGACTGCCACATTTGCTTAGCAATTGCCAGAATCCTGGTCTATTGATGGGGTTAAATATCTCTGCAGGAAAAGAATTCAGATATCTTCTTGTTGTTCTCTGCACTTTCCTTGTATCTATCAAGTTGCAAAGATCATGTCTGCTCTGCTATATTTTGATCTGAAGTCACATTGTGATTCTGGTATTGCCTGGTTGACTCTATTCTTCAGTAGCCTAACCATACTGATACCTGCTAATCTCTTTCCTGCAGTAAAAATCAGTGAGCCAGTCCAATAATTTTCAGTTTACCTCTCTCATCTTTCCTTCTGAAGATGCTGATTATGGTGGCATCTTTAAAGCCTTATGGCATTTTCTGTCACCTAAATGTTGAAGAAAAGCTCATGCAAATGTCTGAAGATTAGACCGCATCCATGCTTGTAGACTTCTGCAAGGATGGCATCACATCTAGGTGCTTTTCCATTTCTAATGACTTTGATTGCAGAGATTACTTCCTCAAAAGTTGGAGCTAAAGTTATATCTTCAGTTTGGCCAATTCTCCATGCTTCAGCGGTCCTCCTTCTCAATGGAGGAAGGCATGTTTAGAAGACTACAATACTGTTTTTGCTATCCACTTTAGAGTCACACTTTTTCTGAGATGAAAGTGGTTCCATCTGTACTTACAGTAATACTAGTGTGTTTAAGATGTTATGGCTTTTTTTTTTTACAGATGAGTCATACTCCTTACTTTCATGGTAGTTAGTCTATCTCTGGATCTTCTGCTTTGGCATTCCAGTAATGGTCCCGAATGTATCTTAGCTTGATCTGCCTGTCTCATCTTGGGTTTGTGCAGACCTGCATTCTGCTATAATAATGAAGGGTTACAAGGGATTCTTGTTGGATTTCTTGCTTCAGCGCAGGCCAATGGTGAATTTCAGAGTCATTTTCAGCAAATCAGTCCTGATGTCGTCTCTTTTCCATACCTACAGTCTTCCATACCTAACGGCTGCCTGGTTAGACAGCGTCTCTGAGAAGCTCCAATTTGCTTTCAACGCTTTTACTTGTAGGTGGGATTCCTCGTTCTAGTAGGGCTGCTTTGATGTTTTCACAGAACCCCTTGCAGATTTTTTTACTTTCTAGGACCTTGATATTTCTCCCTCTTGATCATGTCTTGGCTTGTCATGCCATCGAGTTGTTTCCAACTCATAGTGACACCACGGACACATCTCTCCCAGAACATCACGCTCTCCACCTGCAATCATTCTGGTAGTGTATCTATAGTGTTTTCTTGGTAAAAGTACGGAAATGGTTTACCGTTGCCACCTTGCGTGCCTTAAGATCGCATCTCCGCCCTTGACTCTCTCCCATACCGCTGCTGCCCAGCATGGGTGAGTTTTGACTTGTAGCAGATTGCCTTCCTCTTGCTAACCACTGCCCAAGCTAGGAATGGAATGGGTAGGCCTCCACTTGACTCTCCCTCCCGTAGCTGAGACTGGTAGAGTACTGGACACTCTCCAGGTGCAACCCTGAGAGGGGCTTGGTCTTGTAGGTGCTGCTTTTCTGCGCATTTAGTTGTACTGATAGCTTGAGTTTGAAGTGTAAGAACTAATGGCTTCCTGGCATGGCTGCAGTGATCCATATATCTTTCAATACCCACTGACAGACAATGACATAATCTATGAGATGCCACTGTCTAGACCTTGGGTGCATCCATGATGCCTTTCTCTGATTAGAGAATCTTAAGATAGTTGCAAGTTGATATTTAGCCACATCTCCTGAACTGGAGTAGACCACTGATATTTAGCTTTTCAACCCTAGGGAGTCATTATTTTTGTCCATGTTTCAGCATCACTATCCACCCACACACTGAAATCTCTCAGGATAATCAGCATTTCGAGAGCTAATACAGGAGCCGAGGGCCTGCAAAACAGAAAACTTAACAATAGGTGAAGACACGGTGCTTCCCAGATATTGAGGAAATCATCACAGCACTCAGAGCAGTGAAAAAAGGCATAGCACCTCGACCTGAGGGCATATGCCTGGAGACCTGCAAGCTTGGTCACTGCTTAAACACTTTCATAAGATTTTTCTCAACATATAGAACATAGAGGTGATGCCTCAGGTTCTCAAATATGCTAACATTATCATCATCTTCAAGAAGAAGGATGAAAGACCAAGCTGCAGTGACTCTCAGAGCATCTCAAGGACTCTCCAGTGATGGCAAGATCCTAGCTAAAGTTCTTTGGGAGTGGCTAACGAAGAGTACTGTTGACTGCTTCTCTCAGAATCACAATATGATTTCAGAACAAAATGTGGCACGGTGAACATGGTCTTTGCAACACACATGATACAGGAGAAGTTTAGATAGACTGTAAAAAAATCATTTGACATCAGAAATAGGACTCTGGAAAATGATTAGTAAATTTGGTTCTCCTGAGAAATTCATCAGGATTCTGAGATGCTTCACGATGGCATGGCTAGTCATATCAAAGTTGCGTGAGTGCCTTGTTTGATAAAATGCCCATTACCACTGAGCTAAAGCACGAGCACCTTGTAAGCGCAATCCTTTTCCATTTTACCCAGTTATTCTGGAGGATGTAACAAAGGATTTGGACTTAGACTCAGGTGCTAGAATGTGCTTCTGATCCCCTGGGAGATTCTTCCAACTCAAAAGATTGTGAGCTGATGTCTTGGAGAAATTAATTCAAGAGTTGCTCTATGACAATGTTGCACTTACCCTAAAAGATATGCAAATACTTGTAAACTACTTGGGTATGGACTGATGATAAAGCTGAAGAAAACTGAAGTGCCATGTCAGCTTGCAGCAGGGAAACCCTTTATACAAGCACAAGCCTTTACTGGCAACACAGAGCTGAATGATGTCACAAAAGTCTGTTATGTAGGCAGTTCAGTGGCCAATGATGCAACACTAAATGATAAACAAGGAAGTAGAAAATCAAATGAAGAAGGCCAGCACATCCTTTGAATGGCTGTCAGAGTGTAGCTTCAGTGTGGCATTAGACTTCAGAACAAACTGAAAATATTCAGAGCTGTAGTTGTGTCCATCCTTCTCCCTAGATGAAAAGCTTGCATCCCCTAAATATGCCTTGTTTAACTCTTTGAGATGTTCCACGTCAAGTGGCAAGATGGGATCAGGAAAAATAGTGCCTTGGAAGAAGTCAGTTTTCTAGTGTTGCATTTTTGCATATCTCAACACAGCTTCACTATAGGAGGGTCATGGGAGGAGAATCCAGTAGGATAACCAAACAGCTGCTGTTTGGTATGCTGAAATTGGGCCATTGAAAATAAGAAGAACAGAGGAAATGTAAGCAGAGCCTTAAACAATAAGGCACCCCAGCTGAAAACTGGCAGACATCCATGGCAAACAGACCAGCATGGCGCACTGCCATTAGGAAGTGAGACCCTCCTTTTGAATGGATACTTCGAGAGGTTAGTGCAGTTGAGGCAAAAACAAGGATAGAGCCAGGCAGCATGAGTGTCAAGCAGGACTGCATAATAATGGACGGTTCATAGGTGTGCACAGTGTAGTCAGAATTGTGGGTCTCACATTGCCCGTTACAGCCACACACGTCCATAGGCAAACTTTGTCATCAGCGGTGCTTTATTTGAGGGTGGAGGATAGCTATGAGTACTGCAAGATTAGAGTTTCATGGTGAATGTTTAAGAAAGATCACTAGGCTGCACCATCACTCTATCCAAAGGGAAAGGGGACAAAGCAGGTCAGAGTAACCCACACGTCCACATAGAGATGCCTACTATATGTGAAGGTGACACTGTTGACACTGGGATTCTGTCTGTGTTGGGGAATGACAGACAGTGAGCAGTACATCCCTAAGTAGGGTAGCTCGAACACCAAAGGTGCTGCTAAATGGCACTGCTGTCTCTTCATCCAAGAGACCAACATATCAGGCTTTCAAAGGTATTCTGGGAAGAGAAATGGATATCACTGATATCCCCAGGTCCAAGGCAAGGGGTGTCAATGGCATATCTCACTAGGAGCTTAGAGAAAGTAAAGAGCCACTCAGGGCCAGTTAGAAGAGCAGCAAATGGAAGATGTGATGATGATGGATGTTGATGATGATGACAGTATTTAAGTGCTTACTATGTGTCAAGCGCTGTTCTAAGCGCTGGGGTAGATGCGAGTAAACCACATTGGACTCTGTCCCTATCCCACATGGGCTTACAGTCTAAGTAGAAGGGAGGAAGAACACTGTGCCTTGTTCTTATCTTTTTCTCCATTGATGTCTTGCTTATACCTTTCCTTCTGTCTGGAGTGCCCTCCCCGTTCCCATCCGGCAGACCACTGCTCTTCCAATCGTCAAAGTCCTTCCCTGATTTAATCTCTCATCTCCCTCCCTTATTTTCCCATCTACTGCCACTTCAGCACTTGCTCCTCACTCAGACACTTGGTATTCACTCCTTGCTTCCACTGTAGCTCTTATATATACATCTTATATACTCTATTACTTCCCCCTTCCTGAAATATATTTGAGTGTCTGTCTTTCCCGCTAGACTGCAAATTTCTTGAGGGATGAGATTGTGTCTACTTACTATCGCATTCTTCCACGTGCTTAGTAATGTGTTCTGCACACAGTAAGTGCTCAATAAGCAGTGTGGCCTAGTGGAAAGAGCATGGGCCTGGGAGTCAGAGGACCTGGATTCTGATCCCTGCTATACCACTTGCCTGCTTGGTGACCATGGGCAGGTCACTTGATTTCTCAGCCTCAGTTCCCTCAACTGTAAAATGGGGATTCAATATATGTTCTCCATCCTACTTAGACTGTAAGGCCCATGTAAGACAGGGATTGTATCCAACCTGATTATCTTGCATCTTCCCCAGCACTTAGTATGGTACTGGGCATATGGTAAGTGCTTAACAAATACCATCATATTGTTATTATTGATTGATTGAAGAGTAGCTTCTCTTCCTTGATTTCCACCCATCCCCTCCCTATCTCCAACCTGTTCTCAAGCATTTATGCAGGGTGATTTTTAAAGGGCTGCTGAGATTTTTTTCATAATATTTCAGAAAAACATCTGATTTTCAAAGTAATGGTTCCATTCTAGTGAGATTATGGAAAATCCTTTCTTATGTGTAAGGTTTATTGGTTCTCCTTGTGTAGTGAAAAAAGAGCAATCTGTATGCCTGAGATGAATACACCTGAAATAGATCTGTCATGCAATCATTTTGCAGTTCACACATTTATTGGATGCTGATCCTAAATCCCATATCAAAATATTGTTTCTGTCATTTTACAGAACTTTATCTGATGAACAATTAAAAAACCACATAGGTTAAAGATATAGACTATAAAATATGAACCTCACTGACCCCTTTTCGGCTTCTGCCCCAACAAGAGACATTCAACTGCCTCTCTTGCAGGGTACGGAGAAACTTGAAACAAGGCTATGAAGTGGTTTTTACTAACAGTGGAATGATATCAACGGTGGAAAAAAATGATTCTACCCAATGTATCAATGTGTATCAGTCTTCACCCTTCATCAACCCTTTAGATCAGTTTCCTATCTGTGGAAGCAATATGCCAGGGAATGATGGTCTGTGAGAGGGAGATCTAAATGATATGACCTCTTTCAAATATGCTGTGAATGCCCAACAGAAGTGGGGGAAATGAGAGGAATAATACACTACTCAATGCATGCATGGTGTGTAAGTAAATGTTTTAGTAGGCAGCTAAAATTATAGAGGGTCATATGTGTATATATATGTATACGTATATATGTATATTATATACAATATAATCAGTGAAGGAGTAGAGGAATAGTGGGTGAAGATAATTTTTATCAGTGAGAATCAGCATGGTCTGGTGGAGAAAGCAAAGGCCTGGGAGTCAGGGGACATGGTTTTTAGTCCCGGCTCTGCTATCAGCCTATGTGCCCTTAGCACACGGTGCTTGACACACAGTAAGTGCTTAACAAATACCATAATTAACCACTTCATTCTAAGTCAGTATGAAGGCAGAAATAGGGAGGAAGGGGCAAGGCAGAAGACCAGTAGATTTTACCCCAAATTTTCTTCCTTTGCCCTCTAGCACCACCACCCCTCTCCTAATGAGGGGTTGCACCTGCGCTGTTGCCTATATGCTCTCACATGGCCACTGTGCTCTCACTACTAAAACCAAATGTCCCAGTGCATTAAACCACCCCCTAGTAATATGAGATGCAGCATAGCCTAGTGGAGAAAGCATTTGCCTGTGACTCAGAAAGACCTGAGTTCTAGTCCTGGCTCTGCCACTTGCCTGCTGTGTGACCTTGAGCAAGTCACTTCACTTTTCTGTGCCTCAATTCCCTCATCTGTAAAACAGGGATTACAATTGTGAACCCCATGTGGGACATGGACTGTGTCCAACCTGATTATTTTGTACCTTTCCCACTGTTTAGTACAGTGCTTGGCACAAAGTACCCAAAATACTTCTAGGGAGTAATTAGGTACTGGGAGAATTTGGCCAGATATTTCTCATTAGACTATAAACTCCTTGAGGGCAGCAATCAGGCCTTCTACTTCCTTTATAATGCCCACAGCAACTGCAAATGGTGTAGACTGATGGACTGGTACCTGTCCATCACTGTGTTAGAAATCTGTGAAACCCTCTCTCCTCACTGCATATGACAATTCATAGGGGTGGTTTCTCTACTTGGTATACTGATATGAGTTCCTGTTGGGAAGCAGATTTCACTTGGGTCACTTTCCTTCCAGACCATCCTTTGAATCCACTACTTATCTGCAGGCCCAATCCGGGAATTACTGATGCCAGTAAGGATGAAGTTATCCAGAGATCCCAGAGAGAAGCAGTGTGACATAGCAGAAAGAGCACAGGCCCAGAAGTCAGAAGACCTGGCTCTGCCACTTGTCTGCTGGGTGACTTTATTCAGTCAATTCATTCAATCGTATTTATTGAGTGCTTATTGTATGCAGAGAGCACTGTACTAAATGCTTGGGAGACTTCAAAATAACAGTAAACAGACATGTTCCCTGTCCAGGAACAGCTTACAGTCTTTAGGCAAGTCACTTAACTTCTCTGGGCCTCAGTTCACTCATCTGTAAAGAAGGAGTTCAATCCCTTTTCTTCCTTCTCCTTAGACTGGGAGCCCCATCTGGGAGAGGGACTGTGTCTGACCTGATCCTCTTATATGTATCCCAGAGCTTAGTACAGTGGCTCACAGTAAGTGCTTAACAAATACCTCCATTATTATTAAGTTAAGGTCAGGGTCTGTCCTTCTTTCTGAATCAGGACCTCAGGCCCCATATGGGCCTGGAAATAAGTTTAAAGAAAATCAATGAGAAGCAGAGCATGGCCTAGTGGAGAAAGCAAAGACCTGGGAGTCAGAGGACCGGGGTTCTAAACCCGACTCTGCTACTAGCCTGCTGTGCCACTGTGGTCACACAGCGCTTGACACATAGTAAGGGATTAACAAGTACCATAATAATCATAATAATAACAGTTGCCTAAGATGGGTGTGCATTTCAGAGGATGGGGTTACTGAGGGAAGGAGATGAAGTCCTACACACCTTCCTCCCTAGGCATGGGAAGAGGGGGGCAGGAGGGGGAAGATAGGGGAAGAGGGGCCTTGATGGTAGGGGTTCCAGGATCTGTGGGTCCTGAATGACCGGTCCACATGTCTGGGGTGTAGTTGGCCGTTCTGAGTTCCAAGCCTGGTGTGAAGATTGGGGCTTGGAAGCAATGATGCTCCTGGAGCCTTGCTATCTACACCTACCTGGACCTTGGCAATGTTAGCCATATTGCCACAGGCCAGGTGCTGGAGGCCTCTCGGGCTCCACAGTGCAGGGGGTGAGAAGCCAGTGACTACAGTCTGAGCCGCAGCCCTGTTTCTACCTCCCAGCACGCAGTGGCTGGGACTCGCATGGCTCCGCCCGTGTGTCTCCGTTGCCTGGAGCAGGGCAGCTGGGCTGCCGAAACAGTCCAAGTGGCAGGGGACAGCAGGTAAGCGCTCACGTCATTCCCCTCTTCACCTACACCCTCTCCATCAATCCTTTCCTTAGTCCTCTCATTTTCCCTTGCCCCTTCTCTCTTTCAGTCCTTCTTTTTGTCCCTTTCCCTTCCCTATGCCCCTCTGGCCCTGCTCCTGCCCTACCTTAAGGAAACACGATTTCTGTTCACTCTAGAAGGGCCACTACGATGCTAATCGCTCAGAGGCTGGTTATTTGTTATTAGCAGGAAGCAAATGGAAGTAGTGGAGCAGAGTGTCTAGCGGAACCCTTAGTAATGAAGGGCCCCAAATGCAAGTCAGCTAAGGAAAGTCTCGCTGTCGTTTTTCTTCCCCACTGACTGTGTCTGCAATTCTGAAGCACTAATATCATTCTACTGCTAAGTTGATTTATTTTGCCAATTTTCCATGCTATCCTGTAAACCAGATTAAGGCAGTGCCTAGCACTGTTGCATCAGGATTCTTAACAAATAATACTGAGGATGATTGTTTCTCTCTGTTGCCCGGATAGCTTGTGAGCATACCAGTAGCTCGCTAGGCAAAAACAGAGAGAAAATGTTCTGGTCAATTTGAAGCATGACTTTTCTTCCACTCCACTTCCACACGCTCACAGTGTGACACCAAGTCTCTTCCTCTGAAGATAAGAGAAACCTGAGTGCGCCAGATGGTAGGAGCGGAAACGAAACCTTTCTGAAGATGAAAAAAAGCTTGGGTTTACAAAAGGGAAGGTCACATCACGGAAGGAGAGAGATGGCTAGACAGACCGGTTCAGTGTAGCATTGCTGTACTTCGGAATGACGACCAAGAGACCACACACTCACCGTGGCATATAAGGCGGAGTATATGCTCAAAGCAGCATGCTTAGAAGGAAAGGATCTTCTGGCCTTTTCAATCACTTCCAGATCGCCGGTGCAGATGTTCCCCTTGTTGATGAACGGGTGGTGCACTCGACAGTCTGTGCCGGTGTAATTTGGTTTACACACAGTCAGGAAGTAAGGTGCTAGGTTTCCAGTGACCACTTGTCCGGCATTTACAAATATGTCCGTAGCAAAAAGTCCAAATGCAAACACCCCTGAAAGGAGGTTAAAAAGCAATAGAAAAAGATAAATATGGCATGAATCAATATGACTGCGGGAGGGGTGGTGTCCGACACCTGGGACAGCCTCCCCCCTCCTGCCAGGCACCGCGGGAGCCAAGCCCCACCCCCTGTAGGGAGGGGCAGCCTCTCCACTCCTGTTGGATATGTGGGAGTAAAAGCCCACCTCCCACAGAAGCAGAGGGTGAGTAGAAGTTGGGAATCGTGTGACCCATGGCCTCTAGGCCATTGGGCTGAGGGCGACCTCCCCACTCCTGCTGGATACAGTGGGAGCGAAGCCCCGCCTCCCGCAGGAATGGATAGTGGGGAGAAGCAGCTGAGAACCAGGTGGCCCAGAGCCTCCGTGCCAATGGGGCTTTGGGGGTCGGGAGATGGGGGAGCCATCCGTTGCCCAGGGTAACCTCCCCACTCCAACCGGATGCATTGGCAGTGGAGGACGGGCAAAAAGCCCATCTGGATGACTTTTAAAATGTTGGGAAGGTCATGGCAGTTTATAACCGGGGACCATTTGGCCTGGCCCAGTGGAGGTACCCCCAAACCGCACCTTCCAAGTAGTGTTTAATTTACATATAATTCCCGCTGATATTTTACTGTTGAATTGGAAGTTGTTTTCACTGTGGTTCGCCTGATATTATTTGGTAATAATCAGTTGCCTGCTTTCCCCACTTAGATTGTGAGCCCCTGTGTGCCAGGGACAACATCTTAATCAATTTTCTAGAAATTGCCCCAGTACTTAGTACAGGGCTTTGCACATCATAACACTTAAAAATAGCAATAATGATCATGATAAATTGGCTCTGTCTCTGAAGCCGAACGAAACAGGCAGTTCTCCTGTGCGACACTCAAAATTTGATCCAAAATAGCAGAGGATCTAAAAATATCCCGTCAAGAAGATTCCAAATGTGGCATATCTTAAAACTGCAGCACTGAAGGGGGATCGACTCTCTGGGTTTCAAACACCCAGTATTTTGGAAAGAATACATTGTTCCCCTTTTGCGCCACTGACTGCATGTAGTGACGGCAACCCGAATGTCATCTCAATCACAGAAATCCATTCTAGAATTTAGCTGTGAATAGTGAGTGATGACATGTGAACAAGACAGTCCTTGGGGCTTGTGGTCCATATGAACACACGAGGCAGGAGGGAAATGATAGCCACTGGAAACGAAACTCAAAGGGTAGGAAAAGAAAATGAACATTTAGGTTTTCAAGAGTTGATTAAAGACTTCAAAGTGGTCCATGGCAGCCTTTTATTGCATAGAGTGGTTTTTCTATTTGGCCTTCCTGAATTGAATGCTTATTGCAAGCCTCTTGAAATAAATCCAGACTCCAAATTGAGCATTTTGACCACAGGTCAGTTACCTTACACCTCTGATAATAGGGAACTCAAAAAGAACTTCCATTTCAAGCAAATGCACCTCATCTATCCTGGCAGTCCATTTGCCCGACCAGAATTGCAACTCCACACCTATTTCTTCTTGCTTTTTATCAGCGGGGTAGTTTCTTGGGTGCCAGTTGGATCTAGAGCTGTGCCAATGTCTCCGAGCTTATTAGTAATGTGCCACCAAATCAAAACGTTTCTCTACGAACTCCCAATCTACATATCCTTCTCCAATTCCAGATCATTTAAAAAAGGATAAACATTCCAAAAGCATTCACTTTCGCCAAAAAGCGGTGTCAGGAAGGAGCCCGCTCTACACCCATGCCCACATTTGTGGCTGAACTCATCAAGATGTGACTGAAGAATCCCAGCTCGATATGTGTGTGTGTGTGGGGGGGGAGGGGCAGGTGGGACAGGCAGGTCTGGCAGGAGAGAGGTCTCCAGTCTCGTCTCTACTGCTGCCCTGTTTCGGGGGGGGGGGGGTTGGGGGGGTGGGGAATGAAGGTTGGGGCCTACCCCTGGGGGGCAGGGGGAAGAAAGGGTGTGATCTAGAGGGAAGAAAAAAGGGCCACTGCCGTCCCATCTGCATTATCAAACCATGGGCCCAGGCTTTGCTCAGATACAAGTTGTTGGAATACTAGTCCTTTATCGGGACTGCTTTTTGATCTAGAGTCACCCAAAGGGTAAGCTAGTCGCTGGGAATAGGTTAGCTGTTTGGAAAGTTGCATGGGCTCTTTCAGACTTTGAGAATATCAATGGTCCAGTGAAGCAGTAATCGACTGAGTGGTGCCCCAGTGGTCTGAAAAAGTCGATGCTGTTTCCCCAGGCGCTACTGGCCTCATCATCTCAATAACATTTATTGAGCGCCTTCTCTGTGCAGTGCAGGGTACTGGTCGCTTAGGAACATACGATAGAAGGAAAAGATGCAGCTCCTGCCCTGAGGGAGCCTACAATTTAATGGAGAGAGAAAGGCAGACACAATTTCCCAACCTACAAAAGGCATCAGAGTAAGAGCATAGATACAAGTGCTAAATGATACCAAAAACAAGCAATTAGATAAATAAGTAAATAACAAATAAGAAGGCAAACACAAGAGAGCTGAGGTGGCTTGCTCCCACCAGGAAGGTGATGGCACCTAGTCCATTAACTATTCACAAACGTTTTCTCATCAGCAGTAAGAATAATCAGAAGGGTGACAAACAAAAATCATTCACAACTTTCTGTAAAGAATCAGGAGATTATTCATAATCTCTATAAAAATGACAGAATCCTATGCTCTTTTGCCACAAGGCCGTGGTGAATTTAAACAAGAAGGATATGAGAGAGGAATGGAGAGATAAAGGGTTTGCAGTTGGATGCAATTTAGGGGTAACTGGAAAGTTGCTTTTCAGAGATTTTCCCTGTCTATTTTCCCTCAGGGCCTGGGGGAGTACAATCACATACAAAGATATAATCCTTGCTCTCACCCCAGAGTCTGTATAATAATTTACAGACTTGTGGATATCTGTAAAGAGTTCCATATGGCATCATTAGGTGACACAATCTGTGTAATACATATAAGGTAACGCACCTCTGTTTCTTCCAGGTCAGCAATGGGGGGGTCCCGATATCTTTGAGTTCCATTTGTGGCCACCCTTTGAGGAGGCAAAGTCCCACCTCGGGTCTTGGTATTCCACATCTTCAGAGAAGTCAAATCACTCTGGAGACTTGCCTGATATAGTCCCTTGAACTATATTTCTCTCACCAAGTGTGTTATGGTCCAGGATGAACCTGGGCTGGGCTGCACTCTGCCAGAGGCAGTGGTGAGCTGCTAACTGGCTCCTTAAATAGGAACAACTTTTCTTTGAAAAATAAACATTTTTAATGAATATAGCCTTTGAAAGATCATTTCTATTCCACAGAATTGAGCAAATGCAAAGTACCACTGATCAGTAACTGTCTATAATTTCGATTACCATTTAATCATTTGTAACTAGGTGACTGATTTCCAGATTGCATAGTTTTTTATTTGAGTCACAAACTTGCAACAAATAGTTTCTAGCAATTGAAGAGCTCTGCTTCTGCATGCAAATTGCAATGCTGTGATAATATTCATACTGTTCTAATTATTTTGAGAGTGGGGTGATTATTAGAGTCAATATTATCGCCAAAGGAGCCTCGATACAGTTTCAATCAATTTCCAATTTTAGTAATTCACTTAATTGGTTCATTTTTTTCTTTCATTTTCAAGGTAATGTGGAAATTACTTTATCATGAATTTTAAATTACCCCCAATATGCCAAATCTAAATCTTCTTCAATAAAATAACTCAAAAAACAACAACATAGAATTCCTTTCTTCTGTTGGCAAACCCTCTCTTTTGTGCAAAAATAGAATAAAAATGCTTGCTTTTGTGATGCACCAGCTCTGGCATCCTGGTCATTTAATGATGGCTCAAACAGCAATGCATAATGCATAAAGTGCTAGGCACAACAGCCTCTATGTGACGTATCCTACAGAAATGTAAAAATCTCAACTATTTATAGGTGATCAGGATCCTTTTGTCCAAAGCACACAATGTTCTCTCCCTCCCCCGCAAAATAAAAAAATATAAAAAATTTAAAAAAATTTTAAAAAATGCAAATAGCTTTAAACAACTGGCTATAAAGTTACTGCAAAATCAAACAGATTCTTGGGAACTGATTCATTCATTCATTCCATCGTGTTTATTAAGCACTTACTATGTGCAGTTCACTGCACTAAGCACTTGGGAAAGTACAATACAGCAATAAAGAGAGATAATCCTGCAAACTGGACATTCCTTGGGGTGGGTTGGAGCCTATGGAAGGCATCCACTTCAACTCTTGTAGCCAATTTCATTCATTCATTCATTCATTCAATCAATCATATTTATTGAGTGCTTACTGTGTGCAGAGCACTCTTCACTACTTAGCAATCCTCTGTGACAAGAAATACGTCCTTATGTCTAACCCAAATTCCTCCTGCTACAGTTTAAGGTCTGTGTTGGGGGAGGCAGACCCAAGTGGCTGTCCTGCTAGTGTAAGAACCCTTAATGTGCATTGTCCTTAACTCGCCCACCACTGATCCTTTGCTCACACCCTTTCTTTTGCCCTGCCCATCTTTAAAACCCTTCTGAAATTTGACGTGCTTCAGTTTTTTTTTTTTACTGACTCATTTTTCTCTTCCCAATCACCACCTCAGAATTTTGACTCCATCTCCGCAATTATGAACTCACAATTACCTGTACCACTTTCATACCCATTAATTCATGTAATCTATTTAATCACTTTTCCCTCCTATATATTAAATCTTTGGGGGCTGTCTTCCCCATTAGACTGTAAAAGGGCAGGGATCATGTCTTTGGTTTATATTATACTCTTTCAAGTGCTCAGTACCGTACTCTACACACAAGGTATTCAATAAATTCTGAAAAACATTTAAAAGTCACCTCTCAGCTTTCTCTTCTCCAAAAAAATGAATAATACCAATGAACTCAACCTCTCTTTGCAGGTTTTCCTTTCCAACCCTTTAATAACCTAGGGACCAATAAAAGACCTTACTGTAAACATTTCATTAAAGTAATGTGAAGGTATTTTCTTAGATCTTGAATTTCATGATCTCATTTGGATTAACGATTCACACAGTTGCACCAGAAAAAAACCACGAAATATCATTAGGCGGCTTTTTCTAATTAGCCCCTGTTTCTCTTCCCAATTATTCATATCAATGGCATCTCCCACAGAGTTATCTCTATGCTCCTTTTCCCAGTAAAATACATTCAACTAAATCGTATCAAAACAGACTTCGTTTTCACCAGGAACCATCATATACCAGATTCAATCAGAATGAAAATAAAGGAGGTGAGGGTGGGTTTAGAGAGGTTTATAATAAAGTTACAATGGGGTTCTCAAAATACAATGTTAGCCTGTCTGAAGAACAGGACATGTTTGGGTGGGCATCTCTGTGATTTCAACTGATTCTGCTCACAGTTTTTGTTCTTTGTATTAAAAGTACAGCATGTGCAAAATGCCTATTAATAAGCAAAGGTTACTCCATTCCAGGAACAACAGAAATGAGTTTTACTGAAACCTTCATCTAAGCTTCTTTTTAAATGTGTATTAATCACCATACTGTCCTTATTGCAGCCCTGCCAAAAATGTGCTTTGTCAAAATTATGCCTGATTATCCATTCAGTTGGCCCAAACTCAAAAGAATCTGTCCTCTTAGAGAAGACACTGATCACACATGGGAGCCCTGGTCCAGGAACTTCACCAGTTTTCACTTTTAGTCAGAGCTAATTTTGGAATACGTATGTTGCATGAAACATTCTCAAAGGCAGGGCCCCTCCTTCTCCTGAGCTTGGGTGAACTGGGTTGCTCCTCTTTAGTCAAGTAGAGATGTTGTCAAGAGAAACTGAACTTTTATTCTGCTTGAAAGCAAATGAACTGGGGTCTGCTTCTGGTCTTCTATGTTTCAGGAAAGCTCCAGGGTTGACTTTCTTTAATGTCTTTCAGGACTATAGACACATTTCTATATGCCACTTCCTCTCCTCCAATTTTCTCCGTGTCCCGCTCCAATCTGGCTTCTTCTCCCTTCACTCCACAGAAACTGCCCTCTCAAAGGACACAAATAATCTCCTTCTTGCCAAATCCAATTGTTCTTCTCCATCCTAATCCTCCTTGAACTCTCAGCTACCTTTGACACTGTTGACCACTCCCTTCTCCTGGAAACATTGTCTAACCTTGGCTTCACTGACACTCTCCTCTCTTGGTTCTCCTTCCATCTCTCTGGCTGCTCCTTTTCAGTCTCTTTCACAGGCTCCTCCTCTGTCTCCCACCAACTGTGGGAGTCCTTACAGGCTCAGTTTTGGGTCCCCTTCTATTCTTCATCTGCACCCACTCCCTTGGAGAACTCACTCACTCCCATGGCTTCAACTACCACCTTTATGCAAATGATTCCCAAATCTACATCTCCAGCCCTGATTTCCCTCCTTCTCTGCAGTCTCTCATTTCCTCTTGCCTTCATGACAACTCTACTTGGATGTCACACCAACACCTCAAATTTAACATGTCCAAAACAGAATTCCCTGTCTTTCCACCCAAACCCTCCTCTCCCCCTGACTTTTCCATCACTGTAGACAGCACCACCATCCTTCCTGTCTCACAAGTCCATAACCTTGGCATTATCCTCCACTCGTCTATCTCATTCAACCCATGTATTCAATATATCACCAAATCCTGTCAGTTTCAAACTTCACAACATCACTGAAATCCACCCTTTCCTCTCCTTCCAAATTGCTCCTGTGTTAAACCAAGCACTTCTCCTACCCTGCTTTGATTACTGCATCAGCCTTCTTGCTGACCTCCCTGCTTCTTGTCTCCCCCCACTCCAGTCCACATTTAATTATAACAATAATAATGATGATAATAATTGTGGTATTTCTTAAGCACTTACTATGTGTCTGGAACTGTACTGAGCACTGGGGTGAATACAAGCAAGTTGGGTTGGACACACTGTCCCACATGGGGCTCACAATATTAAGCCCCATTTTACAGATGAGATAACTGATTAAGACTATGAGGCCCATGTGGAACATGGACTATGTCCAACCTGGTTATCGTGTATCTACCCCAGTGCTTAGAACAGTGCTTGGCACATAGTAAGTGCTTAACAAATACCATTATCATCATATGTTCATTCAATTGTACTTTGAACGATTATTTTTTAATATTTTGAAAATATTTTTGTCAGTCTCCACCATTAGAGTGCAAATTCCTTATGAGGAAGGATTTTGCGTCTCCTCAATTTTACATTTCCCAAGAGCTTTGCACAATGTATCACTCAGTAGTTCTTATTGAGTACCTACAGTGTGCAGAATGTGGGCAGAGAGGTATCTGGGTGTCGCGGGCATCCCCTGCAGGACATGCCCCAGAGACCATCACCTCCTTCATCCTTGGTCAGAATGATCCAAGCCACAAAAGTTTCTCGTACTGAATAGGTACCAGCAGGGGAAAATCAACTGAAAATTGGAATTTTTAGAATAAAGCTAGATAAATGGTCCCTCTACTCAGAATCTTACATTTTATCTACTCTACTAGCTTCTTTGGATTTCACCAGGTTCCCCTGAGTAAGTTTCCAGAATTCAACCCCCCATGACTGAAACTGTTGGTTGAACAGTGCATTTTCCCTTTTTGGCTCCCAGTTGGGCAACAACAAGCAACAGTCACCTCTTTAAAGCACTCAATCATCTTGCCCTTTCCTACCTCACCTTGCTACCCTTCTACTACAACCCAGCTCGTACACTTCTCTCCTCTAACGCTAACCTTCTCACTGTACCTCCATATTGCCTAACTTGCCTCCAACCTCTCACCCATGTCCTGCACTCTGGCCCGGAATGCCCTCCCCCCTCATATCTGACAATTACTCTCCCCGCTTTAATAGATCCATGCTATTTATTGAGCACTTACTATGTGCAGAGCACTGTACTAGCTACTTGGAAGAATACAATACGAGTTGGTAGACACATTCCCTGACCACAAGGAGAAGCAGCGTGGACTAGTCAGTTTTGTGAATGCCTTTTTATTTCACTACATTGTAACAGAATTTCAACTACCATTCTGATCCAAGCACTAACCATGTCCTAGCTTGACTACTGCATCAGCCTTCTCACAGACCTCCGTACCTCCCAACTAAGCCCTCATTTCTTCTTCTCCCACTCCCTCTGTGTCACCCTGACTTTCTCCCTTTATTCATTCCCCCTCCCAGATCCACAGGACTCATGTACAAATGTGTAATTTGTTTATATTTATTTATATTAATGTCTGTCTCCCCCTATAGACAGTAAACTCACTGTGGGCAGGGAATGTGTCTACTGTTTATTGTTATATTGTACTCTCCCAAGCACTTAGGCGAGTTCTCGGCACACAGTAAGTGCTCAGTACATACGATCGGATGAATGAATGAATGTGCAACCACTGAGTACCAGGAAAAAGTCAGAGAACTTGGTGCCATGTCTAAGGGCTTCCATTTTCCTTCGAGCTGCAATCATGCTCCTAGTCTAACTCTTCACCCCTAAAAATATAGCTGTGAGAACCCAGAGGCCTCACTTTCCTCTCCTCAAATGGCTCCCAAGTAGCCACCTCCATACATACTGTCAAAAGTTTAATATGAAGCCTTTACTCCCTGCCACTGTGGTGAGCAGGGGCCCCGGCAAATGGGGATCCTGTTATGCGGGGTAGCATTGGCTGAGTGACAGACAGCTCATGAGACTGCCAGTTGATCATAACCAAACCAGAAGTAAGTGTGGGAGAGTTGACTGACTATGGCAATTGGAATGAGATATAACACTAGTAGGCTACAGTGACAGAAAGGATCCTCAAGGGAGGGACACTGAACTGCACTTAAGAAGCCTCCTTGCCAACAGTTCAGAGAAAATTCCCTTTCCTCCCTACTTGCCTTCCTTCCCTTCTCCCTTCTTATTTCCTTTCCTCTTCATTCCCCAAATCAAAACTAACTTTTTCCCAAACCTTCCTTTCTGCCCTCAGCTAGTTTTCTCTCTAGACTGAGGTCTGATGGAGAAGAAGAGATGGCTACTAGCAGTCCTTGGCATTTAGAATCCACATCTTGGTTGAGGATCGGTAACTATATAAAACCAGAATGCAAATTCAATCTGGCCACTACAAAATGCTGATTATGTGGCAGACAGGCATTTTCTGTTAATTTAATTAAATACCAGGGTAGCTCAATCTAGCTATACAATTTTAAATATGTTAACTACACCTTCCAGCTGTCTAGGAAATCGAGGTCAGAGGTGCTATGGTTTTTCTTTTCTATTAAAATAAACTTTCAGAGTATTGAGTATAAATCTTGGAAATCTTTACTTCTTGAAATTTACAAAGAGCTGAAATTTCATTATTCAGCTCCATGCTGTCAAGCCCCACCAAGTTTTCAATTTAGCTGCTTGTAGAATTTGGGACTTGAAGTTGTCTAATGGAAATGACACAATGATAAAGGGCAGGGCCTTAGCAAGCTGCTCTAGCAGTAACAGCAAACATTATGTAAATAATTTAATGACATGGAAATTTTGCTAAAATACAGTGAAATAAAAAGGCATTCACAAAACTGACTCTATTCACAGAAACCCCAGAATTTATCCAGGTCCTGATCGTCCTCATGGATAAAGAACAGTCTAGGAATCAATCAATGCTATTTATTGAGTGTTTACTATGTGCAGGGCACTGTATTAGTTACTTGGGAGAATACAATACAGTAGAGTTGGTGGACACATTCCCTGACCACAAGGAGCAGGAGAAGCAGTGTGGACTAGTGGATACTGCATGGGTCTGGAAGTCAGAAAGACTTGGGTTCTAATCCCGGCTTTGTGACTTGACCGCTGTGTGACCTTGGGCAAGTCTCTTATCTTCTCTGAGCCTCAGTTCCCTTATCTGTAAAATGGGGATTATGTGGAACAGGGACTATGTTCAACTTGCATCTACCCCAGTACTTAGGACAGTGCCTGGACCATAATTAGTGCTTAACAAATACAATTAAAAACAAAATGAAGGACCAGGTCTGGTCCTAGACTAAGCCTGCTTGAGGATTTGGGGCAGGGGCTAGACCTAGTTGACCACTTCTGTACCCTCACATTCACACACTGGATGGGCAATCAATATGGTTGCTTGTGGGTGGGCAAATCAAGAGTTAAAGCAGAGGTTGTTAGAAATTTCACCTAGCATGGAGAGGTAAAAAGGATCACAGAAAAAGATACAATGAGGGGTGTTCATTTGAGGACAATTAATCATTCCCCTTCTCCCTCTTGTTAACTAAAATCCTCTTCTCACCAATCACATTAATTCATTCATTCAAGAGTATTTATTGAGCACTTACTGGGTGCAGAGAAGTGGACTAAGAGCTTGGGAGAGTACAATGCAACAATAGACACATTCCCTGCCCATAATTAGCTTACAGTCAAGAGTGGGGAAAACAGATAGCAATACAAATATATTACAGATATGTACATAAGTGTTTTGGGGCCAGAGGGGGTGGAGAGCAAAGGGAGCAAGTCAGGGTGATGCAGAAGGCAGTGGAAGATGAGGAAAGGTGGGGCTTAGTCTGGGAAGGCCTCTTGGAGGAGATGTGCTTTCAGTAAGGCTTTGAAGTGGGGAAGAGCAATTGTCTGGCAGATTTGATGAGGGAGGGTGTTCCAGGACAGAGGTAGGATGTGTGCTAGGGGTCAGCAGCGAGATAGAGGCACTGCGAGAAGGTTAGCACTAGAGGAGCGAAGTGTGTGGGCTGGGTTGTAGAAGGAGAGAAGCAAGGTGAAGTAGGAGGGGGCAAGGTGGTGGAGTTTTAAAGTCAATGGTAAGGAGTTTTTGTTTGATGAGGTGGTGGATTGGCAACCACTGGAGTTTTTTGAAGACTGGGGTGACATGTCCTGACTGTTTTTGTAGAAAAACATCTCTACTTGGATGTCCTCTCATCACCTCAAACTTAACATGTTCAAAACAGAACTCCTCATCTTCCCACCCAACCTTGTCCTATTCCGGACTTTCCCCTCACTGTAGACGGCACCACCATCCTTCCCATCTGACAAGCCCTTAACCTTGGCATTATCCTTGACTCCGCTCTCTCATTCAACTCACATATCCAATCCATCACCAAATCCTGTCGGTCTCACCTTTACAACATCACTAAAATCCTCCCTTTCCTTTCCATCCAAACTGCTTCCACATTAATATAATCACTCATCCTATCTCATCTGGATTACTGCATCAGCCTCCTTTCTGACCTCCCAACCTCCCGCCTCTCCCCATTCCAGTCCATACTTCACTCTGCTGCCCGGATCATCTTTCTACAGAAACATAGAAGAGCAGCATGGCTTAGTGGAAATAGCATGGGCTTGGGAGACAGGTCATGGGTTCTAATCCCAGATCCGCTATTTGTCTGCTGTGTCCTTGGGCAAGCCACTTAACTTCTCTGGGCCTCAGTAACCTTATCTGTAAAATGGGGATTAAGACTGTGAGCCCCACCTGGGACAACCTGATTACCCCCAATGCTTAGAACAGTGCTTGGCACATTTTAAGCACTTAACAAATACCATAATTATTATGTCACCCCTCTCCTCAAAAATCTCTAGTGATTGCTTAACCACATCCATATCAAACAAAAACTCCTCACCATTGGCTTTAAAGCACTCCATCACCTCATCCCCTCCTTCCTCACCCCGCTTCTCTATTTTTACAACCCAGCCCGCACACTTTGCTCCCCTGGTGCTAACCTTCTCCCTGTGCCTTGATCTCACCTGTCTTGCCGCTGATCCCTGGCCCGCTTCCTACCTCTGGCCTGGAATGTCCTCCCTCTTCAAATCTGTCAGAAATTACTCTCCCCCCTTCAAATCCTTACTGAAAGCACATCTCCTCCAAGAGGCCTTCCCAGACTAAGCCTCACTACTCCTCATTTCCCACTCCTTTCTGTCACCCTGATTTGCTCCCTTTGCTCTTCCTCCCTCTACCCGTCCCACAGCACTTGAGAGAGCAGTTTCTGTGGAGTGAAGGGGACAGAAGCTAGATTGTAAGGGGCCAAGGAGAGAATTGGAGGAGAGGAATTTGTCAGTGGATATAGACGACTCGCTTAAGGAGTTTGGAGAAGAATGGTAGGAGGGAGATGGGGCAATAACTGAATGGACCCATGGGGTCAAGGGAGGGTTTTTTTAGGATGGGGAGACATGGGCATGTTTGAAAGCAATGGGGAAGAAGGCTTTGGAGAGCAAACAGCTGAAGATGGATGTTAGGGAGGGAAGAAGGAAGGGAGTGAGAGTTTTGATAAGGTGCGAAGGAATGGGGTTAGATGCTCAGGTGGAGGGAGTGGCTATTTACCTCCCCTTACCAATCAACTTGGAGGCCGTGATACAGCCCGCTGAGATCAGTGTGGAAAAAGATGATGTGATGCATTGTTTGTGATCCTCCTTTGCCACTTAATAATAATGGTGGTATTTGTTAAGCGCTTACTATGTACCAGGCACTGAATTAAGTGCTGGGGTAGATACAAAATAATCAGGTTGGACACAGTCCCTGTCCCACATAGTGCTCCCAATCTCAATCCCCATTTTGCAGATGAGGAAGCTGAGGGCCAGTGAAGTGACTTGCCCAAGGTCAGACACCAGATAAGTGGTGGAGTCAGAATTAGAATCCAGGTCCTTCTGAATCCCAGGCCCATACTCTAGTCAGTAGACCATGCTGCTTCGTAGTTGATGTTGAGGATGTGGTATCTATGGAGGATCCAGTTCTTACAAATATGCAGAAGGTTAGGGAGCACTATCATTCTGTACACTTTCTGGAATTCAGAACCATCTCCACGTGGGTAGGTGTGGACCCCTCTCGGATTGAGCAATTTCTAAATGATTTTCTCTGGACTTTTGATGAGGATCTTAATCTGTTGAGTTAGAAAAGTTGTCCAGAGGATTCAAGGTGTACTCTAACCCCAGTGTTCAGCATGGTATAGTGGATAGAGCATGGGCATGGGAGTCAGGAGGTCATGGGTTCTAATCCCATCTCTGTCACTTGTCTGATGTGTGACCTTGGGCAAGTCACTTTATTTCTCCTGTTACCTCATCTGTAAAATGGGGATTGAGACTATGAGCTCCATGGGGGACAGGGACTGTGTCCAACCTGATTTGCATTCATCCACCCTAGTGCTTAGTACAGTGCCTGGCACGTAGTAAGCGCTTAACAAATACCACAATTATTATTATTATTCAGGATCCTTATTGAATTCTCCAGTGTGGCTGCAAAGAATAAGGTATACTGGATCTTCTATCCAGTCCTGATTTTCCCCATCTTTGATAGGCAGAGAACCAGAAAGGGCACGATCAGCTCTAACTTGGCTGGTCATACCATAATGCAACAGTGACATGCAGTGGCTTTTTTAAGTAAGCCATATAGTAAGAACAGCATCATGTCACATTCCACAAAAAACAATTAAGCATAGTCTAGAGATTTTCCTGGCTTTCTTATAGCATTTATTAGAACAGAATGAAAGCTGGACATCAGCAGCAAGATTCACTGAACTAAAGATGTTGGCTTTAACTACCGGTATCTTATTTTTGTTCTCTACTAATCTCCTCTGCTGCCCTTGGTCATGTATTTCTTCCTTTATTTCACTCTCCCTTTGCCCACTGTTCCACCTGCAGTTCTATATTAGCCAAGGTGAAAGCAGCCTCCACCTAGTTCCTGGGCATCCAAGTTTCTCCCGCCACCTCCCTGAATCTCTCATTAATTAATTAATTAATTCATTCATTCATTCATTCACTCACTAGTATTTACTGTGCCCTTACTGAGTGCTAGGAGTACAATGCAACAATAGACACATTCCCTGCCCACAACAAGCTTATGGTCTAGAGGTAGGGAGACAGACATTAATATGGGAGTGGGAGAAGAGAAAAGGGGGGCTTAGTTAGGGAAGGCCTCTTGGAGATGTGCCTTCAACTGCAGGTGCTGTTGGGCCTCTCCCACTGCTGGAAAATCACTGAGAGAAAGGCAGAGGGGTGACCTGCAATTTGGGGAGAGATGCGCCCATAACCAGGGTAACAAGTTCGAGAAAGTTTGGTCAGAGAAGTAGGAGGAGAACCAGTTTGGTATCTCTAGGGGGGCTGAGAAGGGAAGGGGTATATAGCTGGCTGCAGGGGTGCCTGGCCTTGATTACTTATTTGTAAATATTTTTATGACTGTCTCTCCCAGTGGAGCATAAGCTCCTTGTGAGCAGGAAATGTGTCACCTGCTTGCTTTGTACTTCCTAAGTACTTGGTACAGTGCATTGCATCTAGTGGGTGCTCAATAAATGCTACTATTATAAATACCCATTGGGCTAGGGCCACAAAGACCTGGGAGATAACAGAGCTACCTGCTACTGGCCCCCTGCACTTGGGAAAGGCAGCTGGGCTGCTCGGGTCCGATCAGCTAAATCTGGAAATCTCCTTTTCACCACATGACGAAACATCATGAATTGATACTGTCACGTGGCACCCCACGAAATGAAGCAGGATGCTTTTTAACAGTGCATGGCCCTTTACATGTCAGCACATTCTGTGCCCTGTGACATTATTCGTCATGCATTACATGAGAGGCAGCACTTTGAGCTTCTGCTTCAGGGAGCAAGCACGTCCTGCTGAAGATGACCCTGTTCAACAGAAACTAATAATTGAAAATTCAAATTTGCCAAGCGAGAGGTTCAATATCAAATGCCTCAAGCTATATCACCTGTCCTGGGTATAAGTTTAGGCCTTATCTGGAAAAGCTCTAAAGAAATGTGTGCTGAAAGGCCTGTGGAATAATGTCCCATGGATCAAAAAGGAACCACCCATCTAGTGAACCATCATCAAATCAGAGTATTCAAGATACAGATTTTGAGTGAAGGGTCTTCAGGGCATTTGTCCTTTTGTATGTTATGCAGCAGTGCTATTAATACTCAGCAACTCCTTCCTTCCAGCAAAATCTTCCCCTTCTATTTCCAAAGAAACATCATTACAGTGATTACCTAGGTCAGGCATCGACAACCTTTTTTTTGTTGCTTTGCCATTTCCAGGAGGGCTTGTGTGGGAAGCGAGCAGATGTGTGCTGACATCCAAATGGCAGCTTCTGGCTACAGTTCAAAATGTTCCATATCTCCTGCATGGCTTTTGTGTCTCCTGGTCACTGCTTCTGAAGCCTGGGTGAATAGGGTTTATATTTTCCCTTCCCCATCCATTAAATAAGGGCTTCCATTGACCAAACCAGGGTATATTTATGTGAACTTGAGACTCATTACAATGGGGAAACTGAAAAATGTTTACCCAGACTGCTTACTGGTCAATACCCATCTTCTGTATTTTGGGGTCAGCTCATTGAGGGAGGTTGTGAGCTTCATAAAAAATTTCTCTTAAAATATGTGACATTTTAGGGATAAATGGAGAACATACTCATCTCCAGATGAAGTTTCTGGACTTCACAATTCAAAATTTAAGCACACCAGGCTTACTGACCAGAAAGATCCATTTTTGTTGTTTTAAAGAAAAACACCCAGATCAGCCAAGAGAAAAGCATTTAGCTAGAGTGCTGCTCGATGCTTGTTTTATGCATGAGAGTAGTTTCCAATTAAAACACTGTCGAAATATCTACTGCAGAACTTTTTTTATTCAAATTAAGGCTATTTTCCATGCAAACAAATTGACACCATGTGGCCTCCATCTGTATCACTTGATATCCTGAGATTAAACTAAAATAAAAGAAGTTTTGATTTTTAGCTTCCACCAAAAAAATCCCCCTTTTCCCTCTTTGAATAGAAACAAAATAATTGATTTAATAGGCAATCACTACATTATTTTTTTTTTGCTTTCAGCCATTTTGTTTAGACTACTCATTTTCACTACAGAAAGTCAGCGGATGGAGATTTATCATCTAAATCTGTTTCAGAGACACCAGAAATCAGAAAAAATCAGACCAAATACCCAGCCCAGAATCTCACTTTTATAAAAGTAAAATGGTAGATCATTTTGGGTCTTGTACTTTTCATTTCTATTTTCTCCAGGTTGATCTTTCCTGTTTATTTAACTCTATATACCGCCTAGAGAATATGGATACAGCATGCCATTTCTCCATCCTTAGTAACAGTTCTTTGGTTGTTTCACTGGCAATGGTGTATTTAAGTGAGAACAGTAAAGTATCTACATAATACAGTCATTGACTTCTATTGAAATCTATTCCTTAGAGTCAGATTAGGTGGATGGGTTTAAATCAAGACAGGGTTTAAATCAAGACAGAGTTCCCAGGAATCTGGTTTTAGTCAGGGTTTAGGTGTATGGAGGAAATAAGCATGAGATATAGCTTTAACCACACCAAGGAGGGGAATTGATACCCCCTCCTCCTCCTCATTCTCCTTTACCACCTCTATCATCAGCATTATCATCTACTCCTAATTCTCACTAGTACACTGCACAGCGTGGTTATTAAATACTATTACTATTAATAACACTCATTTATAACTTAGAATGGAAGCAGTGTGGTCTAGTGAAAAGAGTACGGGCCTGCGAGTCAGACGATCTGGGTTCTAATCCTTCCTCTGCCACTTGTCTACTATGTGACCTTAATAATAATAATTAATAATTATGGTATTTGTTTAGTGCTTACTATACTGTACTATACTGTACTAAGCGCTGGGGAGGGAACAAGCAAATTGGGTTGGACACAGTCCCCGTCCCATATGGGATTCACAGTTTCAATCCCCGTCTTACAGATGAGGTAACTGAGGCACAGAGAAGTGAAGTGACTTGCCGAAGGTCACATAACAGACAAGTGGCAGAGCTGGGATTAAAACCCACGACCTTATGACTCTGAGGTCTGTGCTCTATCCACTGCACCATGCTGCTTCTCATTTAGTTTCTCTGTGCCTCAGTTACCTCATACGGGGATTAAATCCTCTTCCCTCCTAGACTGTGAAGCCCATGTGGGACAGGGATTATGTTCAACATTATCTTGTATCTACCCAATGCTTAGTACAGTGCTTGGCACATAGTAAGCCCTTAACAAGTACCATAAAAATTTGAGAATCACTGTATTACGGGCAAGGGTAATTACACTAAAATCAAGGGGCTCCTAATTTTTATTGAAGTCTGTCTCCCCCTCTAGACTGTAAGCTTGTTGTGGGTAGGGAATATGTCTGTGTATTGTTATATTGTAATAATAATAGTAATAATCATAATAATAGCGGTATTTGTTAAGCGCTTACTATGCGCCAGGCACTGTACTAAGCGCTAGGGTGGATACAAGCAAATAGGGTTGGCCGTTTCATGTAGAACTCGAAAAAATGATCATGATAACCCCGTCTCAGAAATTTGGATGTTCCACTTCTGAGACAGCCATTTTTAAATATTGCTCATTTATATCAGCATGGTGTAGTGGATATAGTACAGGCTTGGGACTCAGAAAGTAATGGGTTCTAATCCTGGCTGCGCCATTTGTCTACTATGTGACCTTGAACAAGTCACTTAACTCCTCTGGGCCTTGGTTAAATGTAAAATGAGGATTGAGACTGTGAGCTCCATATGGGTCAGGGACTGTGATCAACCCGATTTGCTTGCATCCACTACAGCATTTAGTACAGTGCCTGGCACATAGTAAGCACTTAACAAATACCACAATTTTTATTATTATTATTATCAAATTTTGGGAAGTGACTTCTTAAATGAAAACTTTGCTACTTTCAACTCCATTACAACATTAAACAGCACTGCACTAAGAAAAGGAGTTCAAGGTTTTAAAAAGCCAATAATTAATTTGCTCCTCACTGCTGCCTTTTATCTTTTAATCGCTCTAAATCCTAATCACTAGTTGATTCATTCTGCCTTTCTGCCTCAGCTTCTTTGATATCTAACTGATAACCTGTTTTTTGCTTGCCTAATCACTTTATACTTAAGTTCAATTCTGGCTCTGTCCTTATTTACATGTTGCATTTATTTGTATGTAGAAAGCCTGACGTCAGTATGTAGTGTCCATGTTCAGAATACATGTCACTGTGGGAGTCCCTCAAAGCTCAGTTTTAGGTTCCTTTCTATTCTCCATTTACCCCCGTCCCTTGGAGAACTCATTTGCCCCCATAGCTTCCGCTACTATCTCTAAGCAGATGATTCCCAAATCTACATCTCCAGCCCTGATCTCTCTCCTTCTCTACAGTCTCATATTTCCTCCTGCCTTCAGGACATCTCTACTTTGGATGTCTCACTGACATGTCAAACTTAACATGTCCAAAGCAGAACTCATCTTCTCACTAAAACCCTGTCCTCCCCATGACTTTCCTATCACTATAGACCACCTTCCCCCTGGCTCACAAGCTTGTAACCTTGGCATTATACTCTACTCAGCTCTCTCATTCAACCCACATATTCATTCTGTCACCAAATCCTGTCAGTACTGCTAAAATCCACTCTTTTCTCTCCCACCCAAACTGCTGCTATGCTGATTCAAATGCTTACCCTGACCCTCCTTGGCTACTGATCGGCTGCAGTCAGTCAGTCAGTCGTATTTATTGAGTGCTTCCTGTGTGTAGTCTTAATTCTTATTTCAGAGATGAGGTAACTGAGGCTCAGAGAAGTGAAATGACTTGCCCAAGGTCACACAGCAGACAGGTGGCAGAGCTGGGATTAGAACCCAGTTTCCTCTGACTCCCAGACCCGTATTCTATCCACTAGGCCACCATTTTTCCCTTTTCACTCTGGAAGGTCTGAAGGGACAACACTATAATAATAATAATGGTATTTGTTATGCACTTACTATGTGCCAAGCAGCGCTTTAAGCGCTGGGGTAGATACAAGGCAATCAGGTTGTCCCACTTGGGGCTCACAGTTTTAATCCCCGTTTTCCAGATGAGGTAACTGAGGCCCAGAGAAGTGAAGCGACTTGCCCAAGGTCACACAGCAGATAAGTGGCAGAGCTGGGATTATCCCTCCATGTCTCCCCAAGACTCATTCCCCAGGGTCCGACAACTTTTCCCCACCATCAGTGGATGCAGCTTTCTTTGGCATCTCAAGAGATATAGGAAAGTTGCAGTAAAAGGCAACATAGCAAGAGCCACCACCCTCCCTAGCACAGTTGCCAGAAACACAGGACCACTGCCCTAACAGAACAATGTCCAAGCCCATCTCTGGCTCAGCTCCCAGGTGGTTTTTAGTAAAAGACATCAGAAGGGGAGAGGACTGGCTGGCATATGCTGAGACACGAGTCTCTTGAATAGCCACAATAACACAGAGAGAGCCTCACTTGAGATACTAGACATGAAGCTCTTATCAAGGAAACAGCTTTTCTCGAATCTCCAGGCAGTGCAGCACAACCACATAATGGCTTGGGACCCACCCATGTTTTCAAAACATTTTAGTTTTATTAAAAGTGGGACTCTTTTTGGCCACCCAGCTCAGCCCAGGCATTGATAAATTATAGCCCTGGAAACTGTGCAAGAAAGATGTGTAATTATAGAATAGATATCACTGGAAAACCAAGGACTGGAATCATCTGGTACTTTGCTTCCAAGTTCAGCTGAAACATCATTCATTCAAAATGGTTCTGAATCAGTCTGACACAGCATGGGCTGGCCCAGTATCAGAATGATATCAGAGGGGAGCTATGCCTCTAAGGGGGAAGATTTCACAGCTAATCTCGTTATTCCCTCCACTCCCTCTTCCCCACTTTGCCTCCTCAGAAAAACCAGGGTGCGACACACTGCACTTCCAGGCCCTTACCTATAAACCTTATGATCCTTCTGAGTAGTGGGTTCAGATAACAGCATTCTCCAGTCAAAATCATTTTCTCTTGGGCAATCAAGGATTCTCTGGTTGACTTGATGAAATACATGGATATCTCGCCGATAAAAATCTGAAAAAGAAATTCAAGAATTGTCAAGGCAAATATATGACGTCAGTGCTACTGACATGGATGGTAGCATTACTGAAACTTTAAAGGAATTGTAAGCTGCTTTTGATACTGTGTTTTAAAAATGTGTTTAGTCCAAGGCTTGGCTTTGAGCTGAAGAAAGCACAAACTATTTTTATTTGATCATTTCAAATGGATTTCATGCTGCAGTGCTATATTGTGTGATCAGATGACACAGTCTATCAGGATAAATTGTTGAACAGGCTCTAGGCTCGTCTCTAGACTGTAAGCTTGTCCTCTAGACTGTAAGCTTGTTATAATGTACTCTGCCAAGCATTTATTACAGTGCTCTGTACACAGTAGGTGTTCAATAAATCCGACTGACCAACTAATTAAATAGTATTTTTTCTTAATGGGGGTGGTAGATAGGGATGTAGAGTGTTTAGAGTTCAAGTGTGTTTCTGAATCCCAATAGTCACCATTCTTTATCAACCGATCAATCAGTCAATGGTCTTATTAAGCTGTTATTGTATTCAGAGCACTGTACTAAATGCTTGGGAGGGTACAATATAACAGAGTTGGTAGACACATTCCCTGCCCACAAGGAGCTTTCAGTTTACATGGTGGAGACGGATATTAAAGGTGTGGAGCTGTACATAAATCTGATGCCCACCGGCCACCTCATACTCACAGCATGTGGGGGCTGTGCAGATGCAACTGTCTGTTAAGGAAGCATATACCACCAGTCTCACCTCTCAGCCTGCCTCAGGACAGGGGTACATTGTCCTGACTGAAAGACAGGAGGTATTCTAGAGTTTCCTACCTCTGCCAACTTTGACCCTTTCATTTATTGCCAACTGGGTGGCCTTGGGACAATTTCTGGATCTGAGAGAGACCACCCACAGGACTGGGGGGAGTGGGGGAAGGGGGAAGGGGGAGGAAAAGGGCAGCTCACATCCCTGGACAGCAGCTGTCACATTTGCAAACTCCCAGACCAATCTAGAGAAGTGTAGCCTGGGGGAAACAGCACAGATCTGGGAGTCAGAGAACCTGGGTTCTAGTGTGACTCTGGACAAGTCATTTAATTTCTCTGTGCCTTCGTTTCCTCATCTGTAAAATGGTGATTCAATATCTGCTCTCTCTCCTACTTAGTCCCCCTCCCACATGGGGCTCACAATCTGTGTCCAACCTGATTAACTTGTATCTACCCCAGTGTTTGGAACAGTGCTTGACACATAGTGAGTGCTTAAAAAATACAATAATAATAATAATAGAGCAAACATGTCCTGCAGACCTATCTCCTTTACTCCAGAAGCTCAGCCTGCCATTATCAAGGCAATCCTTGATGAACTGTAAGAGAAAGTATTAATAACTATTGGACTTTAAGGTTAAAAAGAATGTACCTGGGCTCCACAAGAGATTAGGAGTCTACAAGGAGTGTGAAGGAGTCTACAATCCCAGGTCTCTAAAGCAGAGGTGCAAGTAAAAATCGACTGATACCAGAATCAAACAATCAATCAGTGGTATTTATTGAGTGTTTAATGTGTGCAGAGGAGAACACTAAGCACTTGGAAGAGTACAATAATAGTAAGTAGACCTTCAAGGAGTTTATAATATTGTTGGGGGTGGGGTCAAGGCCTTCCCATAAGACTGGGCACTGCCTGGGAGTGGAAGTGGGGGCTGATGCAAAGCATTTAAAACCATGCCGACAGCGGTGGTGAGTGCTGCAGCCCAGTGAAGGCAGTGGGATCCCCACAGGTCTCCGGGCTGGGAGGATGGTCACGTTCTGCTGGTTCAAAGAGCTGGAGAAGTAGTAGTGTGAGTGTGGGCCGGCCTTTCCACATCCCCATATCCCCACCTAGAGCCATGCTACTGTTCTAAGGGCTGAGATAGATACAAGGTAATCAGGTTGGACACAGTCCCTGTCCCACATGAGGCTCACACTCTTAATCCTCATTTTCCAGAAGAGGTAGCTGAGACACAGAAAAGTGAAGTGACTTGCCCAAGGTCACACAGCAGACAAGTGGCGAAGCTGATATTAGAACCCGTGACCTCTGACTCCCAAGCCCGTGCTCTTCCCACTAGGCCATTCTGAGTCCTTGTAGACAGCTGCCCATTCAACTCAGAGATTTGCCTTGACGGGATTCCTGAACACATTGTGATAAATGCAAAATCATATAAATGGAAACTGAAATCACCCAATTTTTTTAAAAAAAGTTTAGAGATCTACTTTTTTTTCAAACACTGTCTTGCTGGCCACAGAAAATCTGAAATTTATAAATATTTGTATCTATTTATATGGAAATTAAAGGAACAATTTTACTGATTGCTTAAGAAGGTTCATGCCCAATATACCTACCTTCATTAGAATATTTTTCTCTAATGGATAAAAACAAGCAGGTTATGAAAAGCTCATGGACAAGGAAGTTGAAAGGCAACACATGGAATATGAATAGGCTTCCATTAAAAAAAAACACGGCTTTCATCCTACTTCGTTCCATCTGTTCTCAAAAGTGTTAGGATGCTTTTGTTAGGATAAAGTTCAGCTCACTTTCTGGAACCAGGCAGATCTGGATTTCTTTTCAGAGATGGAGGTAGCCTACCCACCTCTCAGTGATCCATGTAACCCCATATTTTCATCTTCTCCAGGACGAGAGGTACTTGAGTTCGATTGAATAAATACAGGGCTCTGAATTCTTTTATTGTTACAATACATAGCATTTGAGGATCTTTCCAGTTTTGCATCATTCAACTAGCCCTGATTTAGTAATTCTGCATATTTAAAACCCTGAGAATAATGATAGTTTTTAAAAGAAAAGCTTCTTTGAATATGTTTAGGCTATCCAAGGGTAGGTAGTTGGTTGGGAGCAAAACCATGCCATTAATACTTGGAGCTCTCTAGCATTCAAACCTAGCATTTCCGTGACACCCAAGCACTTGGATACTCAGCACCCCTACACCCCGATTGCACTTATGTACATATTTTTATGCACCATTTTCTCCTCCTATGATTTAATAATAATATTAGAGATATTTGTTAAACAATTACTGTGGACCAAGCATTGTACTAAGATACAAGATAAACAGGTCAGTCACAGTCTCTGTCCCATATGGGGAGAGGGTGGGCAGAACAGGTATTGAATCGCCATTTTACAGATGAGGAAACTGAGGCCCAGAGAAGTTAAGCGACTTGCCCAAGATCACATAGCCGACAAGTGGCAGAGCCAGGATTAAAACCAGGTCCTTTGATTCCCAGGGCCGTGATCTTTCCACTAGGCCATACTGCTTCTGTATCTATCTTTCCTGCTGCACGCAAACTCCTTGAGGGCAGGGAACATGGTCTCCCAAGTGCTTTAGTTTGCATTATGGGGTAAGGTCACCCCCATCTATTTGCTCACCCTCTTGCCCCTCATCCAGTGGAACTGGATCCAGAGCAGTGTGGACTGCTCCAGGGACTGGCAAGAAATCCAGTTCTGACGGTTCCTTTCAGAACTCTTTCCTTGCACTCATATATATAGAAAAAAGAATTTCTTGCAGATGAGCTTCAATGTGTGAGCTTTTTACACCACTGTCTTTTTTCAGCCGCACACATAGATAAACAACAATGCCACAGACATCATCTTTGATAAAAATAACAGCTAAGGATGATAATACTATTGGTATAGTCTTTTGCTCCAAAGAGCTCACAATGCCTGGCATATAATTTCTTCATGACTCAGAATATGTTTGTCAGATGAGCACAGAAGAGTGATACTACTAAAACCAATTTTTTTCCTTTCCCTGCTGCTCCATTTTGGTTTAGCAGTGTCACCTACAAATTGAAAGACAGTCTACATCTACATAGGTGTTTATGATGTTGCCTCCATGCCTTCAGGCCACCAGAGAATTATTTTGAGCACTACTGCTACAAAGATATGATACTCATTATCCTCATTTTACAGATACACTAGGTAGATTAAAACGAATTCACTCTTTTTTTATTGTGTTTGTTAAGCGCTTACTATATGTCAAGCACTGTACTAAGCACTGAGGTAGATATGACTTAATCAGGTTGGACACATGGGGCTCACAGTCTTAATCTCCGTTTTATAGATGAGGAAACTGAGGCACGGAGAAGTTAAGTGACTTGCCCGTCACATAGCAAACAAGTAGCAGAGGCAGGATTAGAACCCAGGTCCTTCTCCTTCCCAGTACCATGCTCTAACCACTAGGCCAAGGTGCTTCACTGAAAGCTAATTCAGTCATTCATTCAATCGTATTTATTGAGCGCTTACTGTGTGCAGAGCAGTTAATCATCAAATGCATGTTGGAAACCAGAATTCAAATAGGTGGTAGCAAATTCAATACTAATCAATCAATGGTATTTTTTAAGCACTTACTGTGTGTAGAACACTGTACTAAGGGCTTTGGGAGAGCATAATGTGACAGAGTTGGGAGACACGTTCCCTGTCCCAAAAGAGCTTACAGCCTAGAGGGGGAGACAGACATGAAAATGAATTATGGATACGTACGTAGGTGCTGGGGGCTGGGGATGAGGTGAACATCAAGCGCTTAAAGGGTATAGAGACAAGTGTATTGGTGAGGCAGAAGAAAGAGGGAATAAGGGAAATGAGGGCTTACTCAGGGAAGGCCTTTTGGAGGAGATGTGCTTTGGCTTTGAAGGTAGGGAGAGTGGCGATCTGTAGGATATGAAGGGGGATGGAGTTCCCAGCCTGAGGGAGGATGTGGGCAAGGAGTTGATGGTGACAGACCAGATGGAGGTTCAGTGACTAAGTTGGCATTACAGGAGTGAAGTGAGAGGGCAGGATTATAGGCAAGTGCTTAGTACAATGCTGTGCACACAGTAAGCACTCAATAAATACGGTTGAATGAATAGTAATCAACAAGTGACAAATGGAGACACTGATAGTATACACAATGACTACGTGAAACCTGAATTGGCCCTCCTTGACCCCCACCTCTTTCACCCTTCATTGGACACTTCCTTTACTTCTTTGGTTTTAGATTGTGGTTCTTTCATGCAGCTTGACTACACGGATAAGCTTGTCTTATGCCCCTGTTCAGTCAGCCACTGAGTTGATGCTCCGGGATAATCAGTAAGTGCAGTCTTAGAACTGAGCTTCTGACAGATTTATGCATTCTTTACACATTTCTTTAGATGTCCAGTGATGGGGGCATTTTAAAAAATCAATAATGATAAGTGCGGAAGCTTAACAGCCTTGAACGGTCACTTTAGAAATGTAATATATTTTATTACTGAATGTTTATTACTGAAAGTTTGATCTTTATTCTTCCCTTGCATAAGGAGAACAGAACAACCTGACATTGTGCCAGCTTCTTCTGTGGTTTTAAGGGTAATTTTTTGAGGTGGGAGGAGGAAGGTGGATACGGGGAGGAGGTTGACACACACATGTAGTGACATAGATGTTTCCTCTGGATATAGCATGTCCCTGGTTGCACTCAACAGTTCTCATTTGGGGGTGGGGCTAGAAGGAAGAGAGGGGCTACAGGCAATGATTCTGCTTGAACAAAACCAGCCAAGACAGGCTTTGGTCCATCCCTGCTCTGTGCCCACCTGGGGGCCTTAGATGTGGTAGCTCAGTTCCAGGGTCCCTGAGCCTCTCTCAGACCAGCCCTTTCTGTTTCAGTCCCCTCCCCCTACAGCCCCTCCACACTTCAGGGGTGCTTGTTGCCTGAACAAGGCTCCCTGAGTTTGCCATGAACCCCAGGGTCAGCCAGAGCACCTGGCCTGCCACATGGTCCTGGGATTCCTGCCAACTGGCAGGGATACTCTGCCATCCATCTGACCTCACTAGAGGACAGCCAGAGCGCTGAATCTTCTTGCCTGCCTGTGCACCTGCTTCAGGGGTAGAACTACAGTAGGGGCGGGAGAAGGAGGGAAGTAAAGAAAGTGCTAAATAGCCCTAATCTGTCTCCAGTGGGTGCTCCTTCTCGATGCACAATCAGAAAATGGGGTATAGCAACAATTCATTTCCCTAATGATCACATGATGTGATGCCTAAAGTGCAGCAGGCATGGCCTCAGTTTAGAAGTGACTCAGCATTCCTCTCATGGATAATTCAACCTTTTAGATGATGATGTTCTAAGCACTGGGGTAGATACAAGTTAATCAGATTGGACACAGTCAAAAATATGGAACGCTTCACGATAGGAAGGAGACTTCAGTATGGGGCAAAGAAGGCATCTCAAACTTTCTTAGCAGAGATCCTTTAGCCATAAGGAAAAAGGGACAGCCACCCTAGGCTCACCACTCTAGGGGCTCCCTGCCCCCAAGCTATAGGGGGGATTCCCATGGTCATCAGAGGACCCACTGCCATCATTCTGAAAACCATCTTTCCTCTTTGCCACATTCACTTCAGGACTCACATTAGCAGGGAAGGGAAGGAAGCACACACATCCTAGAAAGGAAGGGTAGGAAAGAAATCTCTCTGCTAGGCCAAGACGGATCTTAATCAGACCCTGCTCATTAATATATCAGATTCATTAGTAGGGCAGTTACAGCTCTGCCTTTTTTTTTTTTTTAGAGTGCTTAGATATGCAAGGGTAATAACTGTGGTATTTAAGTGTTTACTATGTTCTAGGCACTGTACTAAGCTCTGGGGTGGATCCAAGCAAATCGGGTTGGATATAGTCTCAAGTGGGGTTCACAGTCTCGATCCCCATTTTACAGATGCGGTAACTGAGGCCCAGAGAAGTTGAGTGGCTTGCCCAAGGACACGTAGCAGACAAGTGGCAGAGCGGGGATTAAAACCCATGACCTTCTGACTCCCAGGCCCCTGCTCTATCCACTATGTCAAGCTGCTTCGGGTAGTACACCTCATGGCTCTAAGAGATTTCAGTGACTAATAGCGCCTAGTGAATATTAATCCCTGATCAGAAAATTACACTTTCAGTAGTAATGACAATCGCTACACCTCACACCTTCAGGCCCGAATGACAGCTATATCTTCCAAATAAGAAATCAAAAGAATTGAGTGCCTCCTGGTGGGAGCAAGTGGTTGACAGTGGGATCAATGAATATGGCGCACGAGTAGATTAGCTTGAGAGGAATGAAACACGCCAGCTGTGGCAGAGGAAAAAAAAAACACGAAAGAAGACAGTGGATAAGTAAGGGTAGGGGGTGGCTGACTGAGTGCCTTAAAGTCAATGGCAGAAGTTTCTGCTTGATGAAGAGAGGAAGAGATAACCATTGGAAGGTTTTGAGGATTGGAGAGATGTATGCAGAACAACATATTAGTAAATATGATTAGGGCAGCCAAGTGAAGTACGGTCTAGAGAGAGGAGAGATTGGAGGTGAGGAGATCAAGTAGGGTGATGTAGTAGTCCAGCTAGGATATGACCAGAATAATTCTTCATAACTGTGTATTTATTATCATTACTATGATTATATTTGTTAAATGCTTACTATGTATCAAGCACTATTCTAAGCACTGTGGAAGATACAAGACAATCAGGTCAGAGTCCCTGATCCACATGGGGCTCACAGTCCAAGTGAGAGGGAGAAGTGGTATTGAATTCCCATTTTACAGATGAAGTCCTTGGATCACCATGGTGGCCTTTTGGATGAAGAGGAAGGGGCAGATTCTGGAACTGTTGTGGAGAATGAACTGGCAGGATTTGAAGGCAGACTAAATGTGGGGGTTGAAAGAGAGAGAGAGGAGTCAAAGACAGTGTCAAGGTTACAGGCTTGAGAGATGGAGAGGATAGTGGTATCTTCAAGTGTGAAAGAAATATTAGCTGGAGGGGAGGATTTCCGGGGAAAAATGAGGAGCTCGATTTTGGACATATTGAGCTTGAAATTCTGGCAGTCCTCCCTTCTGCATTGCCTCAGTATTTGGGTCTGCCCTTAAGCACTTTGATATTCACCCCACACCCAGCTCCACAGTACTTATGTACATATAAAAATAATAAATGTGGTATTTCTTAAGTGCTTACTATGTGCCAAGCACTATAAATAATAAATTGTAGTATTTGTTAAGCGCTTACTATGGGCCAAGCACTGTTCTAAGCACTGGGGGATACAAGGTGATCAGGTTGTCCCACGTGGGGCTCACAGTTTTAATCCCCATTTTACAGATGAGGTAACTGAGGCACAGAGAAGTTAAGTGACTTGCCCAAAGTCACCCAGCTGGCAAGTGGCAGAGTCGGGATTAGAACCCACGACCTCTGACTCCCAAGCCCGGGCTCTTTCCACTGAGCCTCGCTGCTTCTCTAAGCACTATACTAAGCACTGGGATAGATATAAGATAATCAGGTACCACATGGGGCTCACAGTCTAAGTAGGAGGGAGAACAGATATTGACTCCCCAGTTGGCAGAGAAGTTATCCCCAGGGTGATACAGCAGACAAGTGGTGAAGACGGAATTAGAACCCAGACCCATTTTTTTTTCCACTAAACCACACTGCTTCTCTAATCATTATATTCATATCTTTATACTCTGCTGCTTCCCTTGTCTGTAATTTATTTTAATGTCTCTCTCCCCTTCTATACTGTAAATTCCTTGTGGGCAGGAATCATGTTTACCCAACTTGAGGAATATGTAGAAATGAGCAAAAATGTCATTTTAGAAAATGATCCGGGAAGGAGAGTGAAGTGTGGACTGGACAGTGTAGAGAATGGAGGCAGAAAGATCTGCGAGGAGACTGCTGAAAAAAGAGTCACAATAGGACAAGTGCTTGGAGCAACATAGCAGCAGTTTGGATGGAGAGGAAGGGTTGGATTCTGGATATGTTGTGAAGAAGGAACTGGCAGGATTTTGTGTCAGACTGAATATAGGGAGGGGGAGAGAAAGAGAGAGAGAAGTCAAGGATAGTGCCAACTCATTTTGAGCAGGGAATGTGTCTATCAACTCTGTTGTACTGTACTTTCCCAAGTGCTTAGTTCAGTGCTTGGCACAGTAAGCACTCAATAAATGTGGCTCAGTGGAAAGAGCATGGGCTTTGGAGTCAGGGCTCATGAGTTCGAATCCCAGCTCTGCCACTTGTCGGCTGTGTGACTGTGGGCAAGTCACTTAACTTCTCTGTGCCTCAGTTCCCTCATCTGTAAAATGGGGATTAAGACTGTGAGCCCCACGTGGGACAACCTGATTCCCCTATGTCTACCCCAGTGCTTAGAACAGTGCTCGGCACATAGTAAGCGCTTAACAAATACCAACATTATTAAATATGACTGATTGAAAACTTGATTGTGTTTTGGGAGATGGAGAGGATAAGCCTGTTGTGGGCAGGGATTGTCTCTCTTTATTGCTGTATTGTACTTTTCAAGCACTTAGTACAGTGCTCTGCACACAGGAAACACTCAATAAATACGATTGAATGAATGAATAGTGTTGTCACTAGAGATGGGAAAGTTAGGAAGAGGAAAGGATTTAGGAGGCAAGATGAAGGTTCAGTTTTGGACATTCTGAGCTTGAGGTGCTGATGGGACATCCATGTTAAGATGTTCTGGAGGGAGGAGGAGATGTAGGATTACAGAGAAGGTGAGAGATTGGGGTCATTGAGGTAGATTTGGGAGTCAACAATATGGCATGGTTGTTCTTCCTGCAGCATTCACTGCCTCAATCATTTTTGACTGCCTGCCTCTCCCATTAGATTGTAAACTCCTTGAGAGGTGGAAAAATGGGTCCCGCTATTGTTGAACTTCCCCAAGCATTTAGTACAGTAACTAGCAGTGCTCATACCGTTGATTAAGTGTCGCCCACATCCTGCCTCTGGCCTGGAACTCCCTCCCCGCTTCATATCTGATAGACTGTCACTCTCCCCACCTTCAAAGTCTTATTAAAATCACATCTCCTCCAAGAGGCCTTCACCAAGTCTTCATTTCCCCTTTTTCCTCCCCCTTCTGTATCGTCCTTGCACTTAGATTTGTACCTTTATTCACCCCACCCTCAACCGCAACTCTTTTGTACAGATCCCTAATTTATTTTAATGTCTGTCTCCCCCTCTAGGCTCTAAGCTCATTTTGGGCAGGGAATACACCTACCAACTCTGTTGTAGTGTACTTTTCCAAGCGCTTGGTATGGTGCTCTGCACACAGTAAGCACTCAGTAAATATGATTGATTGGAAGTGAAATCAGTGTAAGTCTGTTTAAGCACAAAGTTGGAGACACTTGAAAGGTGATTTTTAGAAGTGCCGTTTGTTGTTAGATCTACCTGGCAAACTACCAAAAGTAAGAGGTGATGCCTTCACTTCTATTGTTCTTCAAAGGCGAGCATTAACATTTGAAAACATGGAAATGAATTTTAATACAACTCATTCATTTGTAATGGGAATTCTCTAATTATGTTTTAGAATTGAAATATAAATGATCCCAAACAGAATAGGAAACTGTCAATGCCCATCCGTATTTCAACAAAGTCATGACACTTAAATGAAGCAATTACACGCCAGTCCTTCAAACATATAGCTTTTCATTTTTATCATTGTGATTATTAGTTTATTGTTAAGGAACACTTAGTTATCCCCTGCAGTGGGTCAGCACTTCAGTGAGAGAGTCCTCACACAAGCTTAATTTGGTTGGAAATAGGGTGAGCATCGCTCTGCCTGCTGTCAGGCCTCCAACCTCGACTGTGTGCTGTTTTGCTCACCATGGCGGAACGGTGACAGTTTTTGGCAGGGGCTAGACTTCTCCATCTGTGCTTCTGCCATACATGCTCAGACCTTGTCTATTCCTACATGCAGAATGCTGCTGTTGCATTTTTTTTTCCACCTGCCGAAACCCTGGTTATCTGGCCCAGGATGGTCTGTTTCACCATTTCCTTAAGACAGAGCTCGTCTGTCACCACAAACGTGATTGAGCCTGAGGTAAGAGAGTGCGAATAGCATTTGCAGCATAAGAATGTACTGAAAGGGTCTCCTCTTCTCCCATTCCTTATCTGCCAGCTAAGACTGTCCTCATGCCAAATTGCATTTAACCTTCCCATTCTAGGTTCAAAGTAGCAAGATTAGCTGAAAACCCAGGGTGCGATATACCTTTCACTTCACCAGGGTGCAAACCACTTGTCTACATGTGCAAAATACAGAAATGGGCACTCATCTGGTATGTAAGTTATTGGAGATTTCATGAGAAGCAGTGTGGCTTAGTGGAAAGAGAACAGGCTTGGGAGTCAGTCATGGGTTCTAATCTTGGCTCAGCCACTTGTCAGCTGTGTGACTTTGGGCAAGTTGCTTAACTTCTCTGTGCTTCAGTTATCTCATCTGTAAAATGGGGATTAAGACTGTGAGCCGCACGTGGGACAACCTGATTACCTTGAATTTACATCAGCGCTGAGAACTGTGCTTGGGATACAGTAAGTGCTTAACAAATACCATCATTATTATTATTATTATTATCTCCGCTACATCACCAGGGCAAGAGTATTGCTTGTTATTTGAAACTCCTGAGCATATGTCAGGGGGTTCTGACTAACTGGCAGCATCCTTGCCTCCCCCACCCCCTGAGGACTGCAGAAGGACCAGGGAGAGAAAGTGAGTTTTCGGGAGGAGCAGGGGAAGACCTGGCAGAGGGGGTTAGGCTCCCCAATTAAGTCTTCCTGACTCCCTCTCCCTTCTGCTTGGATCTGTACCCTTTTATAATTTGGTATTCACCCCCCCCCCAGCCCTACAGCACTTATGTCCTTGTCTACAATTTATTTATTTATATTTATGACTGTCTCCCCCCTAGACTGTAAGCTTGTTGTGGGCAGGAAAAATGTCTACCAAGCTCTGTTGTGTGCTACTCTCCTAAGTTCTTAGTAACACTGCTCTGCACATAGTACGTGCTCAGTAAATACCACTGATTGACTGATAGATAAGCTCCCCTCATCCAGATTTCTCCCCAGTCCTCATCCTGTGCCTCCCTCAAGCTCTCTTAGGTATACTTGTTCAGCTGCCTCTCTCCCTATCCCTGCTCCATCTCCTGATGCTCCCACTCTCCCCTCACTGCTGCTTCTCTGTCATTTGACTGGGTCCTTTGACTCACTTACAGTATTTCCTAGGAGATCTGCAGAGGAAGGGGTAGGGCTACAGCTGCTATTCCTCACTGCTTCAAGGAGCCATTGGGGGAGTTTTAAATATGAATGCTATTTGGAAAAAATGGCAAGTGGGTTTCACTAAACCCAATTTGTGTTAGCAAAGATATTCGGTAGTATCTAAGAAATGGAACACAATTTAGGCATTTCTAGTTCACACATATACCGAAAGTGCTGTTTGGAGCCTGCGATTTCTAGTCATGTATTTTAATGATTTATAAACTGTCCCCACTTAGCTATATCTTTCCAGGGTCATCGGCACCATCATTTATGCTGTCCAGTCTACCTTCTTACTTCTGACTCTTTATGATGATGAGTCATAGGAGGCTTACAGGGTATTTGATGTTATACAGATATTTCCTATTAGGTTTATAGTCTCAATAAAGCAAGTAAAGTGGACTAGGCAGCTGCAATTTCCTCCAGAAACTCCTGTTACCACTCTTCTACTCTCTCTCCTCTCTCTGAAATGGCAAGGGCTCTTGTTTTGACCCTATATATTCTCTGAAAGGGACCCTCCCACTAGGCTTTAATGGCACAAGTAACACATTTTGTACAACATCCAGATTTTTACACCAGGACCTGGCTGACAGTTATTGCCAATCTGAACAAGATTCATGACTCTTGATCCGAATTCACTGTCCATGTGTTCTAAGAGACCCTGTTTGCTTCCACAGGCATTGCTGGAAACTCTAATGATGCCCATTTCTCAAAACTGTGGTTGTACCTGGTATCTATTCCCCGATTCCTTTAACTCCCACCTGGCCCAGAGCTGAGTTCAGCAAATGGGCCATTGCAATCAATCAATTATATTTATCCCTTACTGTGTGTAGGGCCTTGTACTAAGCATTTGGGAGAGTGCAGTATAACAGAGTTGGGAGACACATTCCCTGCCCACAACAAGCTTAATGTCTAGAGGATGACCATGTCCAGGCCCCAGCTCAGGGCTCAGGTACATCTTGGACACCAAACCTGAATTTTCAATTTGGGGGAACATCAAAGACTTGGCCAAGCCTTGAATTGAACTTCGACAGAATTGGGGGGCAGAGAGGGTCAATTCTCCTTAGATTAATAGCAGGGTTATCTCCCAGGTGTTGACCTGATCTTTATGGAACAGGCAGTACTGTGTTGGGTGGACTAGGTTCAGATAAAGTCCTCCGGACCCATATCCTCTAGACTAATTTATTATGGCCAGGGAACCGTCTGCTAATGCTGTTGTATTAAGCCTTCCCGACTCCCTCTCCTTTCTGCTTGAATCTGTACCCTTTGATAATTTGGTATTCATTCCACCCTCAGCCCCACAGAACTTTTGTCCATGTCTGCAATTCATTCATTTGTATTTATGTCTGTCTCCCCCTCTAGACTGTAAGCTTATTGTGGGCAGGAAAAGTGTCTACCAAGCTTTGTTGTACTCTCCCATGTGTTTAGTCTTCTAGACTGTGAGCCCATTGTGGGCAGGGATTGTCTCTCTTGCTGAATTGTCCTTTCCAAGAGCTTAGTACAGTGCTCTGCACACAGTAAGTGCTCAATAAATACAATTGGATGAATGAAGTGCTCAATCAATACCATTGATTGATAATGGCATCTGCTAAGTGCTTACTTGTGGAAAGCACTATTCTAAGCAATGGGGTAGATACAAGCTAATTACAGTCCCTGTCCCACATGGGGCTTACAGTCTTAATCCTCATTTGATAGATGAGGTTTAGAGGGCCAGAGAAGTTAAGTGACCTTCCTGAGGTCACTAAGTGGACAAGCAGTGGAGTCAGGTTTAGGACTCAGGTCCTTCTGACTCCCAGGGCCATGCTCTATTCACAAGGCCATGCTGCCTCCAGTGCCCTGCACATAATAAGCACTCAATAAATATCACTGATTGATTTGATTTTCTCTCCTCCCACCTCCCTGGAGCTCATGCTCTTCCCTCCTGGATACTGCCAGGGCTATTTTTATCCTAGATAACAGTCCTGGTGAGATCTGTTAGGGCAGCTGTGATTGGCCCTCCTCAGGCAGCTGCAACTGATGCTTTTAACATATGGTTAAAGTTGGTCTGTGACCAGCACCCTAATCTCTAGTGCTTGGAACTAATAAAATGTAAATGCTATCTATCTCACCAGGCTCTTGTCAAGACTAATAAAGGTTAATGTTTTAAAGGGTTTTGAGAGTATGAGGAAAACAAGGCCTAAAAGAATTGTGGATTTTTTTTTTTGGCTTATCCTTCCTACCTTCAGAATGCTATTGGGAAAATTGTATTATATTCATCAGAGTGCTTTCACTGGGCCCCAGCTCTAGGGAGCTATACTCATTAAGCTCTCAAAGCCAGGGTTTGGTAAATCTCAGGGACGTTATTACAACCCTGTAATGCATAATTTGAGAGTTAAAACTGCCTAGCTTTCTCCATTCCTAGCAATTTCTCTCTGCCTCCAAACATAGACATATCCATTGGGTCTTGAGGGACTTGAGGAAGAGCTAAGAGGAAGAAGAATGTCTAAATAGCTCACAAATGGGCATTTAACTTGTGTACACTGTGGTTTTTCAAGACGAGGGTCAGAGAAGGAGAAGAATAAAGGAAACATTGTGCAGAAATCCACAGAAGGAGTAGTGTTAAATAGTGTTAGCCAGCTTACAGTCACTAAGCCCTCTGGAGAGGAAACAAACACACTGAAGAGGGCTCTGTGCACACTAGCGAATGCTATTATATTTTTTCCGAAATGCTAACTAGTTTTCCACTTTGGCCCTCTAGAAAGCTTTTTATGATGGAACCCAAAATTATGAGGCTTCTCTCAGCTAAAGAAAAGCATCTCTTTGCTTTTCTCCTCAAATCTTCCTACTTACATATTAGTCTTGTGAGACCAACTCTTTCATTTTCACCATCTCTTCCAGATGAGGTTGGTGAAATAAAAGCCAACAGGAAGAGAGACATTTGGAAACTTCTAAGGAGTAAAGAATATGAAACTGTAAAGCGGGCATCTCTGAGAGGGATTGCCAGTGGCCAGTGCAGTGCCCGTCCGGGCTAAAAGCATGGAGCCCCACAGTCCCCCTGCTTGCAAATGCTCTTCTTGGTCAGGCAGATGGCTGAAATGGAGAATAATCATCTCCCACAATGAAACACTGGTCAGAGAGGGTCGGTTCCTGGGGGACCACGTGGATGGCCAGGCTATCACAGGCCTGGAAGCTCAGGGTCAAGGAGACAGGTCTGGTCAACTTGGACTTAACTTCCTCTCTCTCATCCAGGGCAGAGTACCAGCCCCAAGCCCTCCTGCCCCTGATACCCTGCACTCACCAGTGCCTGGATATTGGACCCCCATCCTGCTCTCCCAATTGTGGTAAGGTGAAGATAAAGCAGCAGCATGACTTTGAACTTTGAGAAGGTTGGGGGTGGGATTCAAACCACTTTCCTGAAAAATAGAGGATTCAAAGGAGCCTTGGAAACGTGATTAATGAATATGCCTGCAAATTTGTAAAACTAAATACATTTACATAACAATAACTATACTCCGAACATTCAGATATGTCTGCTTTGCATGTTTGTGTGGCCAAAAAAAGTCCTGACTTTTTTTTTCTTAGCCTATATTTAAAACTATTAATTGCAGCCGTGAAGACCTGGAAAATGGAGAAATTGAATCTTGGGTTTTTTTTTTACTGCAAATATTACAGTGTATTACTTTTTAAGACACAGAGATTCATTCTCACTGTCCTGTTAAGTCATTGTAGTTATTTAAACACTGTCACACAGTGGTAAAGGAATCTCAGACTGAAAAGTGTAGACTCATTATTTGAAAGAAGCTAAATATCTGAAGCCTAAATGCCAGCAATCTCTTTGAGAGGAAGGCAAATTATCATCTCATTCACTACCCTCCATCTCTTTCACAGAGAAGATGCTAATTTACTGCACTCAAAGCTTAGAATGAAAAATTAATATGGAAAGATGAAAGCCTTTAAATAATTCTCAATGGAACATTTGGAAAAAATGCATTTCATGAATTTCTGAGGTTAACACTAAATTCTTCCACATATTTATTGGGTTGTATAGTTGAAATTGGGCATTCCCAGTATTGTAAAGCTAAGAATCCATGACTTTATTAGTAGAAAATAATAATGATTTCAGTGATAATAACTGGCATATAACATATTTTTTTAAAAGACCTAAAAAGACCTCATCTGGAAAATGGGGATTAAGACTATGACCCCCATGTGGGACAACCTGATTACCTTGTATTCTTCCCAGCACTTAGAACAGTGCTTGGCACATAATAAGCGCTTAACAAATGCCATCATTATTATGATATCATTTTATTACACACGCCGGCTTGATGGGAGAGAGAGTCTTCCAGGCGACAAGAGTGGCTGTCCAAGGTAAATCTGCCCTTTGCTATTTCTCTATGAAGATTCATTCATTCATTCATTCATTCAATAGTATTTATTGAGCGCTTATTATGCGCAGAGCACTGTACTAAGCGCTTGGAATGAACAAGTCGGCAACAGATAGAGACAGTCCCTGCCATTTGACGGGCTCACAGTCTAATCAGGGGAGATGGACAGACAAGAACAACGGCAATAAATAGAGTCAAGGGGAAGAACATCTCGTAAAAACAATGGCAACTAAATAGAATCGAGGCGATGTACATTTCATTAACAAAATAAATAGGGTAATGAAAATATATACAGTTGAGCGGATGAGTACAGTGCTGAGGGGATGGGAAGGTAGAGGGGGAGGAGCAGAGGGAAATGGGGGGAAAAGAGGGTTAAGCTGCGGAGAGGTGAAGGGGGGGTGGTAGAGGGAGTAGAGGGAGAAGAGGAGCTCAGTCTGGGAAGGCCTCTTGGAGGAGGTGAGTTTTAAGTAGGGTTTTGAAGAGGGGAAGAGAATCAGTTTGGCGGAGGTGAGGAGGGAGGGCATTCCAGGACCGCGGGAGGACGTGGCCCAGGGGTCGACGGCGGGATAGGCGAGACTGAGGGATGGTGAGGAGGTGGGCGGCAGAGGAGTGGAGCGTGCGGGGTGGGTGGCAGAAAGAGAGAAGGGAGGAGAGGTAGGAAGGGGCAAGGTGATGGAGAGCCTGGAAGCCTAGAGTGAGGAGTTTTTGTTTGGAGCAGAGGTCGATAGGCAACCACTGGAGTTGTTTAAGAAGGGGAGTGACATGCCCAGATCGTTTCTGCAGGAAGATGAGCCGGGCAGCGGAGTGAAGAATAGACTGGAGCAGGGCGAGAGAGGAGGAAGGGAGGTCAGAGAGAAGGCTGACACAGTAGTCTAGCCGGGATATAATGAGAGCCCGTAGCAGTAAGGTAGCCGTTTGGGTGGAGAGGAAAGGGTGGATCTTGGCGATATTGTAAAGGTGGAACCGGCAGGTCTTGGTAACGGATAGGATGTGTGGGGTGAACGAGATGTGGAGGTGCCACTAAAGCTTGGCTTCTGTGCCATCAAACTCTCTACTTTCTGTGTCCACCTAAGGAGTGAGTTCAGAGTTCTGTGCAGAGGTTAATGTAAATTTTGATTTTGGATGCAATCTAGGTCAAAACAGCATTAAATATGTGTGAAGCCCCTATCCCACATGGGGCCTACAGTATAAGTAGGAGGGAGAACAGGTTTTTAATCCCCATTTTACAGTTGAGGAAATTGTGGCACAGAAAAGTTAAGTGACTTAACCAAGGTCACATAGTAAGCTACTGACATAGCCAGGATTAGAACCCAGGCCCTCTGACTCTCAGGCCCCTGCTCTTTCCACTAGGCTGTGCTGTTTCTTATTCAAGGGCTTATATCAAATTTTGAATAGGAGGTATTATGAGAGACTTTCAGTGGTCTACCAGGTCCTATTCCTCAGGTGGCTCTTTGTTAGAAACCACCTGCCATCTATAAATCAGTTACTATTTACTGAGTTTTCACTGCCTACATGATACCATGCTTTGAATTTTCCAATACATCTACCAATTTTTTTGAAATAATGGGTTTGCACTTAAATGTGACTAGTGTTTGTCTTCACTAGGAAAAGACAAAGGTGAATTTGTAGTGTGTATGGACACCTAATTGCTTTGCCAGGGGCTGAAAGCCATGGTTGCTTCCCATACTAAATTCTCTCCAGATGCTGGGAAGCAAGGCTGGTAATCATTTTTTCATGTCATGTGGTCCTCTAGTACTGTGATAAAATAAGAACAAATCTATCTCCCAGTAGCATAAATTCACTTATCCAAACTGAGCCATTACGCTCTGATTCTGACAGAGGATAAGTACAGACAACAAGTCCAGAAAGCCCAGGGTCTCATGTCATTCAGGGCTGATATGATAATCAGACGGCAGGGGGTTTCTAGGCATTTTCTCACACTGTAGCACAGGCAGTTCTTGGTAAACACTTTCAGAGACTGGCTTGAAAAGAGCAGCAATAACCCCAGAAGCTAAAATGTGTACTACAGAAACAGGCTGGCTAGTAACAGCACCAGTCAGCGGCAGATTTCCCTAGGGGCTAACGAGAACCTGGGATAATGGGGATAATCACTGAGGTGGCTGGGACTCAAAGCTGAAATACTGGGGTCAACAATGATATTATCTGTTAAGTGATTATTATTTGTCAAGCACTATTCTAAGCACTGGGATAGAGACAAGCTAATCAGATTGGACACGGTCCTTGTCCCACTGTCTTAATCCCTATTTTACAGATGAAGTTAATTGAGGCCTAGGGAAATTAAGTGACTTGTCCAAGGTCACACAGCAAAGTGGCGGAGGCGGGATTAGAACCCAAGTCCTTCTACTCCGAGGCCCATGTTCTACCCGCTAGGCCATGCTACTTTCCTAATCAATGGATCAATGGGAGAGGGAGCCTTCCAGGCGGCAAGAGCGGCCTTCGGTGGCCAAATGGTAAATCCACCCCGAGTTTTCACACTGATATTAATTCACATGACATGATCTGGGTTTGGTCTGACACAAAGACCAAACCTGGAAAATAGAAGAAGTTTAAGACAAAGTCAAATAAAAAATAAAACAGAATCCTTTCTTCAGTGCCTTAATGCCCAAGCCCCTGACTGTCATTAAAATAAGTGGCACGAAGAGTCGAGCACTCCTAGGGGTTTACTCTGAACATCAGTTGAATGAAGCAACCAACCCAAGAGGTTCAAGAAACAAGTCTGAAGATGTTGCTCTTTCAAAGATTTCATTACCAACTGATGTGGTGGCACATCACCATTACTCAGCTAGTTCCACTTCAGCTCACACATTTTAAAACCATTCCACTGGTGTTCCCCATCCCAACCCCGAGTTCTAAGAGCAACCTAATAACTGAGCTTCACCTTCTATTTTCCAGATTTGATTAAGGCATGATTCACAAAGCACAATTACTTGGATCAGTATCTGTAGATAATTTGGTGGCACATATCCCTGTGGTATTTAGATGCAGAGATGAATGGATATAAAATCAAAATTGATTCTCCCTTGACGTTTTCCCTGGGCTTCAAAAGAGGGAGAGTAGGAAAAGAGTGAAAGAAATGTGGGGTGTCTGCATTACTAACATGAGGGGGAAAATAATCATTCGATAGTATTGATTGATTGTTCAAGGAGCAATATGACTTTGGTGGAAAGAGCACGGTTCTGGGAGTCAGGAGAGTCCCCTTTAGATGTGAGAGTCATGTGGGACTGAGATTGTGTCTGCCCTGATTATCTTGTTTCTACCCAGCTCTTAGTACTTTGATTTATTTATATTGACCTCTGTCTCCCTCTCTAGACTGTAAGCTCATTCTGGGCAGGGAATGTGTCTTATTGTTATATTGTACTCTTCCAAGCACTTAGTACAGTGCTCTGCACACAATAAGTGCTCAATAATATGATTAAATGAATGAATAGTACAGTGCTTGACACCTAATGAGCACTTAACAAATACCACAATTATTTTTTTTGAGTACCTACTGGATGCATATCACTACTATAAACACTTGAGACAGTACAGAAGAGGAAATAGAGCTGATCCCTGCCCTCCAGGAATTTCCTTTCTGATCTCCCTACCTCCTGTCTCTCCCCACTTCAGTCTATACTTCACTCTGCTGCCCAGATTATCTTTCTACAAAAACGCTCTGGGCATGTCACCCCACTCCTTAAAAAGCTCCAGTGGTTGCCTATCAACCTTCGTATGAAGCAAAAACTCCTCACTCTTGGCTTCAAAGCTCTCCATCACCTTGCCCCCTCCTACCTCACTTCCCTTCTCTCCTTCTATGGCCCAGCTCGCACACTCTGCTCCTCTGCCACTGCTAACCTCCTCACTGGGCCTCGTTCTGGCCTGTCACGCCGTCGACCCCTGGCCCGCATCCTACCTCTGGGCTGGAATGCCCTCCTTTCTCACATCCACCAAACTAGCTCACTTCCCCTCTTCAAAGCCCTACTGAAAGCTCACCTCCTCCAGGAAGCCTTCCCAGACTGAGCCCCACTTTTCCTCTGCTCCTCCTGCCCTCCCCATCGCCCCTACTCCCTCCCTCTGCTCTACCCCCCTCCCCTCCCCACAGCACTTGTATGTTTGTACATATTTATTATTCTATTTATTTTATTAATGATGTGTACATATCTATAATTCTATTTATCTATTTTGATGCTATTGATGCCTACTTGTTTTGTTTTGTCTCCTCCTTTCTAGACTGTGGGCCTGTTGTTGGGTAGGGATTGTCTCTGTTGCTGAATTGTATTTTCCAAGCACTTAGTACAGTGCTCTGCACACAGTAAGTGCTCAATAAATGACTGAATGAATAAATACAATCTAGGGCTGGGAGACACTCACTATAAATTACAGACATGAGAAAGAAGGAAATGGGGATTTGTAAATTCATGTTTAAACCATAAATTGTACAGGTACGTAAGTGCTTTGAGAAGTTTTGATCACATCAATCAATCAGTGGCATTTATTGAGCTCTTACTGGATAGGAGCACTGTAAATCAAGTGGCTAAGTGGCTAGGTGGGAGTGCTGAAGTAGCAGTTGGGGGATTATAATCCAGGGAGATTAGAGATTAATCCAGGAAGCCCTCTTGGAAGAGATATGATTTCAGAAGGGCTTTGAAAATGGGGAGAGTTGTGGTCTAATGGATAGGAAGGGATAGAGAGAGAGTTCCAGGTGGGAGGGAAGGGGTGGGAAGTCAGAGGTAGAAGAGAGAAGACCAAGGCTCAATGAGTAGGTTGGCTTGAGAAAAATGAAGAGTGCGAGCTGGGTGTAGTGGGAGAGGAGAGCGGATAAGGTAAGAGAGAAGCAGTGTGGTCTAGTAAAAAAAATGCGGGCCTGGGAGTTAGAGGATCTGGGTTCTAATCCTGGCCCTGCTACTCATCTGCTGTGTGACCTTAAGTAAATTACTTAACTTCTCTGTGCCTCAGGTACCTCATCCATAAAATGGGGATTAAGACTGTGAGCCCCATGTGGGACACAGATTGGGTCCGATCTGATTAGGTCGTATCTACTGCAGCGCTTAGTACTGTGTACGGTACATAGTAAACACTTAACAAATGCCATAAAAAATAAAAAAAGTAGAGAACTGATGAAGAGTCTTAAGGCCATTCCTGAGGAATTTCCATTAAATACTCAGAGGAATGGGTAATTATTGGAGGTTTTTGAGGATTGGGGAGATGTGGGCAGAAAAACGTCTTAGAAATGATCTGGGGAATAAAGTGTTTTGAATCCAAGAGGGGAGAGCCTGGAGGCAGTGAGATTAGCGGGGAGGTTGATGTAGTAGTCAAGCCTGGATGAGAAAACTGTCTGGGCCTGTGGGGTGGCCATTTGGATAGAGAAAATGTTGGGAAGGGAAAACTGATAGTATCTAGCAACATATTGATTTGGGGTTTGAAAGAGAGGGAGAAGTCAAAGGTATAATGCCAAGGTTGTAGGCTCGAGAGACGAGGAGGCTGGTGATGGTGTCCATTTGATGGGAAAGTTAGGTGGAGGATTTGGGAAAGAAAGCGAGGAGTTGGTTTTTGGACTTATTTGAACTTGAGATGCCCTCATGTCCTCAAATACACAGTTTGGAAATAAAAAATCCAGGCCTCAACTCAGAGAAAAGATAATTGAACTACCAGAAGCCTTCAGCCAAAACCTTTTTTCCTCCAACTTTTGTGAACCAAATCCTGGGAACAAACACCTCTATGGGGTTACCAGAGAGGGAATACAAGGGTAAAAGTAGCATGAGATGGGTTTTTGCCAGGTGTTGCATCCACAGGTGCTATCCTTTGGATTTTAAAGTTGAACAGTAAGAACATCATGTCTTGTATCAAAAAGATAAACACCTCTAGCCTACACCAGGGGATTTCCCGATATCCCTAGAGCACCCATTAGTGGGGAACAAAACTAGGGCATTGGCGGCAACAGTCATCATCTTTACTGTTGATCTAAAGATGATGGCTGTGGCCTTTGGTCTGATGTTTTTGTTTTCTATTTATTTCCTTTGTTTCTCCCTTAAGCCACTTCATAGCATATTCCCAGCAACTCCAGAGGAGTCATAAAGCTGCATGGCACCGGGCTACCCAGGGCATCAACCTCAACCCCTGCCCTGTTTCCCCAGCCCACCACACTAAGTTATTTTAACATTTTAAGCTATTTTGAGCTATTTTTCCCTCCTGCCACCAAGAGCTCCTTCCCCCCGACATATTTTGTCCCCGCCAGGCTGTGGGATAAAAGGTACTGCTGTGTGTTGTCAGCTTTTCTCCACCACGGCTGAAGAGGGAAACTGGTAATTGCCACCTTCCCCACTGCTACCTAGGGACCCTGCACCTTAATGAGTTTGTGTGTACCAGGCCGGGGGTAAAAGCCACCACCCTGTGTTCCCGACACAGCCCTCCTACCGGACAGCCAGCCGTCCTGATTCCCTGGGGAACCGGCACTGCCTCTCCTCCTCCTCCTTCTCCCTGCCATCGAGGAGACTCCATCCCATCCTGCCTTCCACCACCCCGGTGGGAAAGAGCAGCCGCAGCAGGCGGACTCCACAAAACCTCCAGAAAGCTCGTGGTTTCTGGAGTGTCGGCTGTGGCTATGGGTGGCCTTAGACTCTGAGCCACGAGGAGCCTAAAATTCTGCCGCTCTAGTCACAGCACCCTGCTGATTCTTGTTTTTATTTTCTATATTTGTTCTTGTCTTTTATGCCTTTTAGTTGTTTTATTGCCTCATCACTCCTGATGTGTCTGTCTCCAGCCCCCTCTCCTCTCTTTATAATCTTAGACTGTGAGCTTCAGAGGGCACGAGACTGTGTCTAATTCCCACCTGTGTATTCTTTCCCAGTGCTTAATAGAGTTCTCTGCACACAGTAAGCTCTTAATAAATACTATTACTATTACATAGCATGACTGGAGATATGTTTGTAAGGCATGGCTTTGATGTCATGCAAGAGAACAAGTTATAGCTGAGAACAATGGACAGGCATGCTGAGCTTGCAAAGCATGACATTATATTTGATGTCAGACTTGTACCATCTCAGCCCAAAGAAAGTTAGCAATATGAACAGACATCAGTATAAAATAGACATTTTATTGAATGGTGTTATTGTCATATTTTTAGATTTCCATTTGCTTATATGTTACATGTCCTTCAGGCCCTAACCATATAGTTTTGGTGCACAGAGACTACCAAATGCCAATTTGGCACAGTTGATACTAGAAATGATGGGAGGAGAGAAAAAGGGATTGTCAGTACCCATTCTAAAGAAGTGCTTTCTCCCATGAGGGGTAGGTTTCCCTATCCAGCTTTGACAGATTCATTGGCTAAGGAAGTAGCGGGGCCTAGTAAAAGAGCACAGGCCAGGGAATCAGAGGACCTGGGTTCTGATCCCAACTCTACTACTTGCCTACTGTATGATCTTGGGCAAATCACTTCCTCACGAAAACTAGGGATGAAATACCTATTCTCCATCCCCCTTAGACTGTGAGCCCCATGTGGAACACAGACTATGTCTAACCTGATTATCTTGTACCTACCCCAATGCTTGGCAAAGAGTAGGTGCTTAACAAATACAATTAATATTTTCATGCTCTGGAGAAGCAATAAATTGCACTATTGTGGCACAATAACACACTGCAGTCTGCTGCACATAGCTTTCCCTCAAACACATTTATCCCTGCTGCCTCTCAGAGGTGACCCTAGTCACCTAGTCATCAGAGAAACCAGGTGGTTAATTCTTTTAGTGATCTTTTTACAAGGATAAAATAACTAACATAATTATTATGACCATACTCCCTCTGAGATGCTGTGAGAGTCAATTAGTCAATGTCAGCACAGCTCCTTGGAGAAGGGTACAATCTAAATACTAAGTATGGTCATTATTACCTTCATTGTTTCTTATTTATCATTACACCCTGGCAGGGCATGTCTCTATCATTAGACATATTTTTCAAGAGGGAGATAAAAATGAGCTCAAAGTCCCATAAGTCATAGCCAGGAGAAGAGTGGATTTTTGCTTCTTCTGACCAATACTTCTATATTCAGTCATCGAGCCATATATGTGTCCAAATCCACGATGTCTTCAAATCCCTCCTAAAATCTCACCTCCTCTAGGGAGCTTTCCCCAATTCATTCATAACACCTCAGTCATGTCAGGCGAACACCCACCTTAACACCTGTGTATTTTAGACCAATCCTCAGCATTCATGTACAACCTAGGAGGTTTGTTTATTCAAGTATGATATATATAAATACATTCAATTATTGGTTTATCTGCTTTGTACTGCTTCCCTCTCCATTCTTGTTCACTCTCTCTACATCATTTTTGTCTATCTCCCCTATTAAAGTGTAAATTCTTTGGGAGCAAGGAGCAGGTATCTGCTATTGTTGTACTCCCTTTAGACCTTAATACAGTTACCTACACTTAATTGGTGTTCATGAAATATCATTGACTTGAGAGTATTGATTAATTGGTAGAACATACAGAACTTCCTAAAATGAAACCAAGATTCTGAATCTAAAGCCGAAGAGAGATGGAAGTGTTTTTGGAGTTTTACTATAAATGTGTTTCTGAGTGGAAAGGAAAAACAAAGATGCCTCTTAGGGAGGTACGGAGCGGAAGATGTCTGTAAAGAACTTAAAACTTCTGGAAGACAAGTATTGATTGAAGATGAGGTGTAATCCTGAAATTCTAAAATTGATAAATCCTTTGTTCAGGCAGGTCTAGAGGCTGAGAAGCAGCATGGCCTAGTGCATAGGGCCCGGGCCTGGGAGTCATAAGGACTGGGTTCTATTCCCAGTTCCGCCATTTGTCGGCTGTGTGACCTTGGGCAAGACACTTAACTTCTCTGTGCCTCAGTTACAATCCTCAGTAAAATGGGGATTAAGACTGTGAGCCCCATGTAGGACATGGACTGTGTCCGACCTGATTAGTTTGTATCTATCCCATTGCTTAGTACAGTGTTTTGGCACATAATAAGGGCTTAACAAATACCATAAAAGAGGTCCAAGTTGGGACTTGCTGTGCAATTGTCTGTGGTCTGTGGGTCATATGGCCACAGGATGGAAACTGCTCCTCTGGTCTCTGGTTCCATCTCAGCCAGTTGGAAATTATATCTTCTTAAAGTGACTGGAGTTTTGATCTCCACCTTAGCAAATCTGCCAGAGAAGTAGCTCTTCTCCCATCTTTGGTAGTTCAGACCTTGCCATTCTTGAAGGTTTCCTGGCCCCTCTCCTGCACTTCAGGCTTATCACCATGTCTCCTGGGTCTCCCCGCCACTGAATCTCCATTTTAAATCTAGAGATGGGTCATTCAATAGTATTTATTTATTTTTATTTATTCATTCAATAGTATTTACTGAGCACTTACTATGTGCAGAGCACTGTACTAAGCGCTTGGGATGAACAAGTCGGCAACAGATAGAGACAGTCCCTGCCGTTTGACGAGCTTACAGTCTAATCGGGGGAGACGGACAGACAAGAACAATGGCAATAAATAGAGTCAAGGGGAAGAACATCTCGTAAAAACAATGGCAACTAAACAGAATCAAGGCGATGTACAATTCATTAACAAAATAAATAGGGTAATGGAAATATATACAGTTGAGCGGACGAGTACAGTGCTGTGGGGATGGGAAGGGAGAGGTGGAGGAGCAGAGGGAAAAGGGGAAAAAGAGGGTTTTTAGCTGCAGAGAGGTAAAGGGGGGGTGGCAGAGGGAGTAGAAGGAGAAGAGGAGCTCAGTCTGGGAAGGCCTCTTGGAGGAGGTGAGTTTTAAGTAGGGTTTTGAAGAGGGGAAGAGAATCAGTTTGGCGGAGGTGAGGAGGGAGGGCGTTCCGGGACCGCGGGAGGACGTGGCCCAGGGGTCGACGGCGGGATAGGCGAGACCGAGGGACGGTGAGGAGGTGGGCGTCAGAGGAGCGGAGCGTGCGGGGTGGGCGGTAGAAAGAGAGAAGGGAGGAGAGGTAGGAAGGGGCAAGGTGATGGAGAGCCTTGAAGCCTAGAGTGAGGAGTTTTTGTTTGGAGCGGAGGTTGATAGGCAACCACTGGAGTTGTTTAAAAAGGGGAGTGACACACCCAGATCGTTTCTGCAGGAAGATGAGCCGGGCAGCGGAGTGAAGAATAGACTGGAGCGGGGCGAGAGAGGAGGAAGGGAGATCAGAGAGAAGGAAGGGAGGTCAGAGGTCAGGGTCGGGGGAGAGCAGGTGGCTGCAACAGAGGGGCAGGAGTTTGCAGGCAGGCTTCCCTCACCCCAGTGTTCTACTACAACTGCCTGCTCTCCTGCCGGGGCTTCAGCTGTGTTTATGTCTAACAAGGGTTGGGGGTGATTAAGAGAAGATCCCAGTTGGTTGGTGGTAGAGATGGAGGGGGAGGGAATGGGGGCTTGCAGGAGAAGAGACACCCCCCTCTCCAACAAGATGACAACAGTGGTGGCAGCAGAATACCGGGGAGTCAGTCAATCGTATTTAGTGAGCAGTTACTGTGTGCAGAGCTCTGCACTAAGTGTTTGGGAGAGTACAGTATAACAGAGGATGAGGGGAACATACAGGGTTGGGGTTACAGTTAAGCTTATATGGTTTGGCAGGAAAGGGATTGAGTATATAACTTCTGAGACTCCTAGAGGAGTTAACTTTGCTCTTCTGAGGGGTCTAGAGGGATTTCTGCTGCTACTGTTCTCTAGGAAGTTCTGGGGAGAACAGTATCAGCCACAGACTCTTCAGTCGAGAGCAAGGAGTCAGGCTGCTTCCCAGAGGTGGGGAAGGGGCAGTCTCTGCTATGTGTGTGTGTGTGTGTGTCTCTCTCCAGCTGCTGCAACTGCCCCAGGGGATGATCTTCCGGGTAACAGAAAGTGTGAGTGTGTGTGTGTTTGTGTGAGTGTAGGACTGTGCATTTGTTTCTCACTCTCTCATTTAGTATCTGAATCTCTGTCTGTGACTCATCTGTCTCAGTTACTCCTATCTCGCTCTCTCTGGCTCTGCCTCTTCCTCCATTTTCTGCCAAACTCATTACTGTGGCCAGTCCACACAGAGTGTTGTATGCAGAGTTCACTTTTAAAAAGCTGAAAATTTTTAATGAATTTTGTATAGAATGATTAGGTTAACATGCTCGATCTAGTCCATCCCCAGCCTTCAAGTAAGATCACACTGACACACTATCCCAGATGGATGAAAATCTTGCCTATTAGTTTATGTTGATATAGTGCTCTGTGTTGCCATGTAAAACAAGTGGATTAAATTCCTTGGCTACCCCACTTTTGCTTTAAGTTAGCAAGGAATCCAACAAGGCAAGCGCAATAGTATGCTTAGTTCCCCAAGGAGGCACATGTCATATTACTTTAGGATTGAGCAAGAGGCAGGTGTAGAGAAATCTGAAGGAAACCCCTTTCAGTTTTCCCCAGCTAGGAAAGAGTGGCCCATTTCCCCAAAAAAGGTGAAAAATAAATTGGGGGTCCAGAAATTACCCAGAAAAGATCCTTCTGTTTCCTTCTCCTCCTCCTTCTCCTCTCCCAAATAATAATCATCAAAATAAAAAGAAAATGTCCAAATCTTTCACCCACACATTTAAACAGAACCCACCTAATAAAACTTTCTCTATGAATCCTGGGGATGAAAATAGCTTTCCAAACTGAGAATGTAAATCACAGAGGATCAGAAAATAGATGATTTTTTTTTTTAGGTCATACTGTTGGTCCTTCATTTGTAGATCTTAATCATTGCTATTTTAAACCTGAGCAAGGTCATTATTTTATGGAGCCCACATATTGCTGGCACACACAATAAAAGAACTGTTCCAATTTTCATCATTTCTGTTTAAGATGAAATTGAACTTGGAAATTCTCAAAAATCAACTATGTGGCTCTGTAAATGTAATATGATGAACGGCTGGGCAGTCAACCCCTTTGAGTGCATGCATCAGTGTGTCGGTATCTATACTACTGAAAAAAAAATGACATTCAACTAAAATCAAAAGAATTGGGAAACCATGGAATACATCATAATGAATGTGGCCCGGTGACATATTAAGTGTAAGTAAAAGCCAAGTTTTCTATTTATTCTGTTTAAACAATTTCTTGGTTAAAAATCAGCCACTGTTGTTCCATTAAATCACCTCAGGAAGAAACAAGAGCTCTTTGCTTTGTACTCTTAAAGCAATGCTTCCCTGAAGATTTCCTACATCAGGGACTTCCATGTCTGCCTTACAAGAGAAAAAAGTAAATGGAGGTAAGGAAGCCACACAACAGGATATGATTTAAAGAGAGCAAAGCCACAGACCAAGAATTCTAAAGGGAAAATATACATGAACTACGATAGAAACTATTTTTCCCTTCTCCTCACCCTGATAGTCCACTTAGAACGGCAACAGTCTAGCTGTAAGGTTGAAGATTATATCTAGTTCAGTTCAGTTCCAATTTCAACCCTGATTGTACTTTGAAGGTTTTACTACTAGGAGGAAGTTGCATTTTGAGCCCCTTTCGGATACATGTAATTCAGAGATAATTCTTAAATAAGAATAAGAGAACCGTACACCTGGAAGTTCTTTTTTAAGCAAGTGGTACCTGTTTGTTTTGTGCCACCCTGAGTTATTTTTATCTTTTCTTCTTCAACACAGAACAGCTAGAAAATAGAGTGCTCAACCATCACATAAAAGACAAGCTCCATTTCATAAGAACAATTAATCCCGCAACCTCGAGGGGTAACTGGAAATGTTATTAGGAGACTCTCATTATTTTGCTAAACCTGAAACAGGCATCAAGAATGGCGATGCTTTTGAAGGAGAACAGGAAAAAAAAAAAGAAAAAAAATCACAGCCAGGGAATCTTTTTTTAGTGAAGAATCAAATCTAATTGTCTACTTACAATTGCTGTTGGGGTGGCAGCGAGCACACAATACAGCACAAGAGGGGAGATAAAGCTTTCTTCCTCAGTTCCTGGATACGGTTTCATCAAGTCTCCGTCCTGACAGAAGAAGCCTTGGATATGCACCTGAAAAGTGTCAGTGCACTCGAAGTAGTAGGCAAGCAGGACAGTCCCAGCCATGATGACAAGCTGAAAATATAGCATGATTAGGGAGAGACATTAGTTGCTGTTTAGCAGATGCAGCCGTGCTTCTGAGCTTCTCTAGCTGTTCAGAATACCCTCCCTCCATCACCCCGGCAGCTCTTCCATTATTAGTGCGTGGTGTGTGTGTGTGTGTGTGTGCGTGCGCGCGCGTTTGCTTTGTAACATCTGTTACATAAACCTTTTGGCAAACGACACTAATGAATGTCTTGGATCAGGAAGAGGGACCACAACATGACTGGCAGAGGGACGGCAGCCTCTGCAGCTACTTAATCAAAGGGCACACAATAAGATTCTGGTCATTGCAAACAAACAGGACAATGAATAGTGATAAAAAAGCAAGCAAGGTACACACTAGTGACCTCATTTCACAAGTCAAGTCCCCCTGCCCCTGGATTCTTTTCAGTCAACAATAAAACATTACTCCTAGGGAGCTTGGGGCACTTTGTACAAGTTACCCGTTACTATTCACAAAAATTCTATTACTGGTGCTCCTCTTTTAACATTTTTGAGACCAGAAATATGAGAGGACATCAATTCTGATATATTTCTGTGATCTGAGAAGTAGGCAGGTGTTTGTTAATATTAGCCTGTCTGACCCTCTGTCAGGGTGAGGTTGGGCTGCATGGGAGACCCAATCATGTTTAATCAATTTCACTTTGCACTGCTTGGTTGCAACAAGATAATCGTTTGCTAGTGTCAGAATTCGCTGCTGATGCACTAAGAAACTCTTTCTGCTCAACAGGCTTCAGGCATCATCAAAAGTCTTAGAGACAGTCATCCAGGAACTGCTATATGCTAATGGCTGAGCTTCAGGAGCACATACACAAAAAGACATGCAAATGATTTTTGAATCATTTTGCAGATTGGGCCATGTGCCATGGACTGACTATTTCTGAGGAAAATCAAGGTTAAGGATCAGCCTACACCCAGAGCACCTTACACATAACCACTTGTTAGCTCTGTGACTGTGGGCAAGTCACTTAACTTCTCTGTGTCTCAGTTCCCTCATCTGTAAAATGGGGATGAAGACTGTGAGCCTCACGTGGGACAACCTGATGACCTTGTATCTACCCCAGCCCTTAGAACAGTGCTCTGCACATAGTAAGCGCTTAACAAACACCAACATTATAACCAGTGATTCTCATCAGCAACACAAACTTAATGGTATCATAAAATTCAGCTTCCAAAGCTACAGTAAACAATGATAGAAAGACAAAGGAGCCAAAAACAGAATAAAAAAAACCCTCCTCATTACAATGATGGGGCATCAAGCTCCAAACCAAGTTGAAGGTCAATAAAGCTGTAATGTTGTCCAACTTTCTCCAAGCAGGATTTTGACTACTTCACTCCACAGAGACCTCACTCTCTAAGGTGACCAATGACCTCTTTATAGGCAAGTCCTATCTGGCCTACTCTGTTCTAGTCTTCCTTCACATCTTGGATGTCTCTGATATGATGCAATACTTCTTTCTTAAAACACTTCCAGGCCCCTGTTTGCCTGACACTATTAGAACCTAGTTCTCCTATCAATTGATCAATAGCATTTGTTGAACATTTACTCTGTGCAGAACATTCTGCTAAGCATTTGGAAGATTACAATAGAGTTAGTAGACATGATCCCTACCCTCAAGGAGTTTACAATTCACTGGGGAATCTCCTACCTCTCTGTCTACCCCATTCTCAGTTTGGTTCACTGGTTTCTTCTCTCTCTCTCTCTCTCTCTCTCTCTATTTGTTAAGCCTTTACTATGTGCCAGACTCTGTACTATGTGCTGGGGTAGATACAAGTTAATTGGGTTGGACATAGTCCATGTACTACCTGGGACTCTCAGTTTTCATTCCCATTTTGTAGATGAGGTAACTGAGGCACAGAAAAGTTAAGTGACTCTTGCCTCTGATCCTTTAACTGTGTCGTGGTGCAGAGTACATCCACTCACCCAGCTCCAACTACTATCTCTACACAGATGACTCCCAAGTCCTTCTCAAGCCCTACCTGAGCTCTCAACACTAACCTGCAATCCTGAATCCCCTCTTGCCTCCGGGATTTCCTCATTTGGCTAGGCCTCAGCACCACCATCTGACTCTCTAAAACTAAACTATTCATCTTTCCTCCTGTCTCAGTAAACACCACCACCATCTTCCCTGCCCCAGAATCCTGCAACCTCACAGTCATCCCTGACTCCTCTCTCTCCTTCAACTCTCACGTGCAGTCTGTTGGCAAATCCGGCTGGTCCTTCCTACAAACTTCTCCCAGATCTGCTCCCTCTTTTCTCAAATGGCTAGCAATTTGGTATAAGCTCTGGTCATAACTAGTAAGATTATTGCATCAGCCTCCTCTCTGGTTTTCCAGTCTATACTACATAGATCAGCTGCTGTGCAGATTATCTTCCTGAAGCATTGCTCAGCAAACATCTCTGAACTCAAAATCCTCCACGCACTCCCTGTGTCCCTCACCGTTGAGCAAAACCTCTTCACCATTGGCTTCAGGGCTCTACATTAACTCACCCTACTTTATATAACTGCTCTCTTCACCAGCTACTCCCCTGTCCACTCTCTTCATCCTTCCCAAGCTCACCTTCTAACTATATCTCACTTTCAACTCTTCCTCCTCCATTACCTTGCTCATTGTAAATGGGGATTGAGACCGGGACTGTGTCCCACTAGATTTGCTTGTATCCGCCCCAGCGCTTAATACGGTGCCTGGCACATAGTAAGTGCTCAACAAATGCCATTATGTAATAAAAACATTGTTTCCCAACTTTGTACTCCTTCCCTCCCCAAATCTGATGGTCCACAACTCTCCCCATATTCATACCTACCTCCTCCAATATAACTTTTCAGATAAATTTCCACGATCCCAAGTCATACCAGCCATCTCTAGCAACTTTATGCATACCCATCCTCAGCGCTTAAGTGTATACATTTATTCAGCTGTACGTTCAATTATGTATTTTGACTTTTTTGTCAGTGCTTTTATGCTCATCTTTCCAATAGAATATAGGCTCCTTGTGGGAAGGGAAGTGACGTTTGCTTGTTTCCTACTTCTTAAGGGCTTAGTTCAGTGCACTGGACCGAGGGAGCTCTCAACATATCCTATTAATAATAATAATAATAATGTTAATAATAATAATGATGTTGGTATTTGTTAAGCGCTTACTATGTGCCGAGCACTGTTCTAAGCACTGGGGTAGACATAGGGGAATCAGGTTGTCCCACGTGGGGCTCACAGTCTTAATCCCCATTTTACAGATGAGGGAACTGAGGCACAGAGAAGTTAAGTGACTTGCCCACAGTCACACAGCCGACAAGTGGCAGAGCTGGGATTCGAACTCATGAGCCCTGACTCCAAAGCCCGTGCTCTTTCCACTGAGCCACACTGCTTCTCCTCAGTGTTGGTATTTGTTAAGCGCTTACTATGTGCCGAGCACTGTTCTAAGCGCTGGGGTAGACATAGGGGAATCAGGTTGTCCCACGTGGGGCTCACAGTCTTAATCCCCATTTTACAGATGAGGGAACTGAGGCACAGAGAAGTTAAGTGACTTGCCCACAGTCACATAGCTGACAAGTGGCAGAGCTGGGATTCGAACTCATGAGCCCTGACTCCAAAGCCCATGCTCTTTCCACTGAGCCACGCTGCTTCTCCGACCATGACTGCTAGTACGACTTGGCTGTGAGACCTGGACTTATATAGGAGACCCATACAGCTTCTTGAACAATTTCACTTGGATTACCTATGAAAGTGGCTTAGCAAGACTGATTACCATCGGGACAAGATTGCTAACAATGAGGTCCTAGAATACAATCAGCGCACCAGTGTTTTGGCAATGCTCTCAGCAGTACAATTTCATGGGGTGGAACAAGTAAGGAGAATGGATGATGGTAGGATTCACAAGCTGCTGCTATACAGTGAACTGAAAAGGGGCCCATGCATGCAGGAAGGGCAGAAGAAATGATTTAAAGATGTAGTGAAGTGTAGTGAAATATAATAAAGGACTGGTAGGGAAAGCACCACAGCAGACAGACTAATCTGGCTGGCAGCAAATGGCTTGTTCTCCTTGAGCAAAAGACCAGGATACAAAGAGGCAGGTTGATGATGTTGATGATGATGATGGTATTTATTAAGCACCTAGTATGTGTCAAGCACTGTTCTAAGTTCTGGGGTAGATACAAGCTAATCAGGTAGAACATCATCCCCATCCCACAAAGGGGTCACAGTCTTAGTCCCCATTTTACAGATGAGGTAACTGAGGCACAGAGAAGTTAAGTGACTTGCCCAAGGTAACACAGCAGACAAGTGGAGGATCTGGATTAGAACCCAGGTCCTTCTCTCAGGCCCGTGCTCTATCCACTAAGCCATGCTCCTTCTCAAAGGCAGGTTCAGAAACAGAGATATATTCTCTATGGGCAGGCACATTAGCACAGTAAGGATCTATCATTAAGTACATGCAGGGTGGAGAGGAGTATCTGTTGTGCATTGGTGGTCTAGTGATTGTCATAGAAGATAAAGTGACCCAAAATTTTTAAAGATGAGAAATGGTGTGAAATGGCTTGTGTTGAATTGAGCGCTCAACTTTTTCTTTTGACTTAAACTGTATCTGTGAGCAAGAATTTCACCTCTCAGTAGCTCAATTCTTCTACTGTATTATGAAGCATATCACCCTTGGCTTTGGGTAACAACTTTATTATCCTCAAGATTAGCAATGACAGAATGAATAAATTAAATTAGAATTTTTCCTTACACCTGGCAAATGATTTCAAAACCCAGCAGAAGTGTTTCTAGAAAAATAACTTACCTGTACACTCTGCCAGTTAAAAAACAAAGTTTTACCTAGTTTATCCTTTTTAAATGTGTTGCTCTTTTTGTGAAGCACTGTTTTATAGACAATTTTGGGTATTACGTATATTTGCTGTTCCCTTCCATCCTGATGTGACTGCATTTCAGTGACCAAGAAGAATTATTCCTATGCAGGACTGTTTGAAGGTTTAACTAAATGTTTAGAGGTGCCCAGATGAAAGATGAAGTAAAAGGGTGAACAGCAACTGTAATATCATCTGTTTGGCAAGTATCAGAATTTTTTCTCCAGGCATTAATGATACTATTTGAAGTTGGGAATAAGCAAAAATTGGACTGTGCTTGCCTTATTTCTTCTGAACCTTTGATGCATAAAATCTTACTCTGACCATCTTTCAAAGGAACACAAATCATCTTCATCGTCATCAGCAACAGCACCTCCATTTCAATTCAAAGATGGTGAGATTTTTGTCACTGAAAAGCAGTTTCTCCTACACTGATCAATAGCACTGGGAAAAATACATCAACATCTGACTCGGACAATGCCTGGCCTAGAAGGGGATCATAATATAAAAGGGGATAAGGGAGTTGATGGAGGGGAACGGACACAGGGGAAGAGGAAAAAAGAAAGGAAACAGCAACAGTAAATTAACAGTTTGCTGTTGGTTAGAAGGGCTAGTCTTTGGTATCCTCAGAGTTTTTTCCCCACGTCAGTCACGGCTACCCTGTCAGCAGTAGGAGAACAAAAACCTAAACTACTCAGAGCGAGTCACTGAAATAGAGTAGGGCCCCTTTTCTCACATCCTTAGCTTCCCACATAGGGCTACTGAAACACCAGTGTTGTTTCCAAAAGATGTTGCTATCTCTTCAGAAACTAAGCAACCAACATTAGGTAGGCTGGTTTCAAAAGTCTTTAGTTCCCCACTTTCCTCACGGCTAGCCCTGCTGGGAAATTTCAGGTCATTCACCTTCATCTAGATCCTCTCAGAACTTTGGCTTAGAGTTGAGGAAGGGAGGGAAAAGCCAGCATGAAGTACACTTGACCTGTTTTTCTAATGGGTAATGGGTTGCTTTGAACGACTCATATTCTCTTGCCCACTCTCTATGTGGCCGACAGCAAATTGGCAGGGGGAGTGGGTGCAGTCAGTGGTCATTGAACAGAATCTCACTATACAGCCTCTTCAGCAGCAGATACTGCCAGATGTGCTCTTATCCATCTAATCAGTCAGTGGTATTTATTGAACACTTACTGTGTGCAGAGCACTGTACTAAGTGCTTGGGAGAGGAGAATACAACAGAGTTTGTAGACATGATTCCTGCTCTCGAGGAGCTTACAATCTAGTTGGGGAGGCAGACATTTGAATAAAACACAGATGGGGAGGCAGCAGAGTTTAAGGATAAATACCAAGTGCTGTGAGGCTGGGGGTGGGGTGAATATCAAAGTTCCTGGGGGAGTTAACACAAGTGTACAGATGATGCGGAAGGAAGAGGGAATAAAACGAGCCCGTTGGGTAGGGATTGTCTCTGTTGCCAAATTGTACTTTCCAGTCCCTTAGTACAGTGCTCTGCCCAAAGTAAGCTCTCAATAAATACAATTGAATGAATGAATGAATGAATGAATAAAATGGGGAGATGAGAGGTTAGTCAGAAAAGGCTTCTTGGAGAATATATGATGTTAGATGTGAAGGAGGAGGAAGAGCATTAGCAAGGGGTCAACAGTGAGAGAGACAAAATTGAGACACTGTATGTAGGTTGGTTTTAGAAGAGCGAAGCGTTTGGGCTGGGTTATAGCGGGAGAGAAGCGAGGATAGGTAGGCTGACTGAGTGTTGTAAAGCTGATGGAGAGGAATTTCTCCTCGACTTGGAGTTGGATGTGCAACCACTGGAGATTTTTGAGTGGGGAGAGACACGTAGAACAATTTTTTAGAAAAATGATCCATGGAGCAGAGTGAAGAAGAGTCACTGTGGCTCCTTAACTCTCCCGACTTCAGTCCACAAGGGCCATAGTAAGATCTTTTGCTTCTTGCTAAAATTAGTTGAAATACGCGCTAGAAATTATGATATGCCATGGAAGTAGACATACGTTTTCCATGACAGAGACCAGCATGGTCTTTACCCTTATGAAAAGAGGGAAGAGAGTAGGAAAAAAACAAAACCAAGCAAGACCATAAAAACAAAAAACAATACAAAATTCACCACCCAAAAGACCCCAAGGCCTGAAAAGAGGAAAAAATAAGAAAATGCATTTTTCCCTACAACTGTCCAAACAAATGAGTTCTAGCCAAACTTTACATCCTCTACACAGAGTCTTAGTTTGTACCCTCTCAGAAGCTAAACCAGTCCTTTCGAGAGGAGCAAAAATCCACCAGATCATAAACCCAGCACAGTAATCCCAAACATTTGCACAGAGAAACCATAACCATTCACTGAGTGCCTATTCCACATAAAGAACCATACTAAAAACTGGTTATAAATCAAGTGAAACCGACCCAGTTTCGAGACTTCAAGGAATTCACAGTTTAAAAGAGGGAAGGTCAAATCCATAGGAAAAAAATAGATCCAGTTTGATACTAAAATTCAGAGTTTTGAAGAATCTATGAGCTATAGGTGTATAGCTTTCCATTAATTCCCAACATAATAATGACAGTAATAAAAAGCAATCAATAATAGCTGAAAATCTGCTTTCTCAGCAATGAGAGGAGGAGGTGGAGAGACCAGTTTCTGATAATGCTTCGTTCTGCGTCAGTAGCAGCTCTGTTATTTACCTCACAATAATCATTTATCTAAACATTTAATGATGTGTATATATCTATGATTCTTTTTATCTATTTTGATGGTATTGATGCCTGTCTACTTGTTTTGGTTTGCTGTCTATATCCCCCTTTTAGACTGTGAGCCCGTTGTTGGGCAAGGATTGTCTCTATCTGTTGCTGAATTGCACATTCCAAGCACTTATTACAGTGCTCTGCACACAGTAAGCACTCAATAAATACAAATGAATGAATGAATTTATCTCCCAGATTCATGGATTCATGGTGCCCTAGCAGAGGTGCAAGTTTGTATATATCTGCCTCCTTATGGCCCTCCTTCTCCAAATGCTCACGGATGCATAAGGGGTTGTACCCCAGCAGAGAGGTGCCAACGTGCACACAGGGAAACCGTTCCAGTGCAGTTTTCAGAGTCCAGAGCCTTGATGAATCCAAGGGAAGGATCTGAAGGAAATGAGGCCCTATATAACTCAATCACAGATCCCAGAGAGGCGGTGGGTTTTCTTTCTTGCTCCAGTACCAACTTTGCTCTATTCCTAAAGAAAGTTGCTGAAGATATGGAGCATGTGAAGCTTTACCAAAGACAGAAACTTCTGCTCCAGTAGTAATGTAGGTTCCAGATGGGGAGAGGGTGGTGTGAGAATCATCAGGTTTCAGAGGGATCAGAGAAGACTAAGGCAGAGGAATTGATCAGCTGCATGAAGTTTAAATTTGGAATGGGGAACAGAATAAAGCTAGACAATTCATGGGACCTGACTGGAGGTGAGTGGTGATGAAATTTGACCTTTGACTGTTCAGGTTGCCAGAATTATGCCTGGGAGGGATAAGAGGCTTTGAGGATCACTAAGTATTGAAAATGAAAGGTCAGAGTGGGCTTAGGGTGAAAGCCAAGAGGAAGCAAGGGGGCCTGGAATCACCTTAGGAGGTTTCTTACAATGAAGGAAGATGATGCATCTAAGGCAGGCAGAATAGGCAATTTTAGACCCTTGTGTGATTTTCAAAGATCAAGACAGGAGTGGCCTAGTTTGTCTTTAATCATTTGAAAATGAAGGCTGATGAAAGCTTAGCGTTCTGCTCCCTTTATCATTTCTTTCAAACATCTTCTCTAAAAGGATAGATTAGGTAAACCAACTTCAAAAGAGAGAAAAGTTAGGAAAGTTGCAAGGCTGAGAGAAGAGAGGGGAGAGATGGACAACTCTCTATTAGTCACCAGCAGTTTCCAGAGATATGATTCAAACAAGTGGGAACAAGAAGCAGAGTTTTGAGTCATCTCACATGTTTCTATGTTTGTGTGTGTGTGTGTGTGTGTGTGTGTGAGGTATATGTGCATGTTGCAATGGCAAATTGGGAAATTAAAACTGGGACCCAGAATAGTGGTCAGTTCCAAACTGTTGGATTATTACTCTACTTTGAAAAAAAGCCAAGGAAGTTCAATGTCGATAGCTCCGGCAGGAGTTAAATAGAAACACTAAGGACCAAACCTGTATTACCTCGGAGAATCAATACTTCAAAGGAGAGAAAGGGATATTCAGAGATTGATTAATTTACATCTGCTTGAGAATTCGTTTTGTACCATGATGAGAATGGCACCACATACAGAGGGTGCTTAAGAAGTGCATTTTAATGTTGACTACCTAAACCTAGAGGCAGATTTATCCCCTGAGGAGAATCTTGATAAAGAGAAGAGATGATGGATTTCCTAGCCGTGGTAGCTGGGAGAGTAGATGGGAACCTAGTGGGGAGGAGGATATCTTGAGCCTAAACACCAGAAGTCAGAGGCAGAGTTAGGGTCATGCTGGGCCTTCGATTGTAATAATAATAATAATGATAATGACAATAATAATGAAGGTATTTGTTAAGTGCTTACTATGTGCCAAGCACTGTTCTAAGCACTGGAGTAGATACAGGTAATCAGGTTGTCCCATGTGGGGCTCACATTTTTAATCCCCATTTTGCAGAGGAGGTAACTGAGGCAAAGAGAAGTTAAGTGACTTACCCAAGATCACACAGCAGACAAGTGGCAGAGCCAGGATTAGAACTCAAGTCCTCTGACTCCCAAGCCTGGGCTCTTTCCACTAAACCACGCTGCTTCTCTGATTATAATATAGTACCCCAAAGAGGAAGGAGAGCCTCAAGCTGGGTCATATAAGTCTTTCCTTTGTCTGCTCCCAGGTGCATAGTTCAGTGCTCTGCACACAGCAGGTGCTTAATAAATATTGACGATGACAACGATGATGATGATGATGATGATGATGATAAGAACTCTCATTTTGCCTTTCAAGCCACCTCTGCTGAGACAGTCTCTTATTTCACCCTTTCATCTCTATCCAAACTAGGAACACGCTGATCCAAGCATTGATGACATTCCACCCTGACTATTGCCTCAGCCTCCTCGTGGATCTCTCTGCCTCCTGTCTCTCCCTGCGCCAGTCCTTACTTTCCACAGCTGCCTGGATCATTTTTCTAAAAAAAGTTCAGTCCATGTCTCTCCCCTCTTCAAAAACCTCTAGTGGTTGCCTTTCCACCTCGGCGTCAAACTCTCCACCATCAACTTTAACACAATCAATCAGTTATCCTCCTACCTTACCTCCCTGATTTACTACTTCAATCTAGTCTGCACAGTTCACTCCTCTAATGCCAACCTACTCACTGTACCTCGATCTCATCTATCCCACTGCTAACCCCTTGTTCCCTCTGTCCTGGAAACTCCTTACCTGCTCGTATATGACAGAATATCATTCCTCCCACTTTCAAAGATTTACTAAAGTTGTATCTCCTCCAAGAAGCCTTCCCTAACTAAGCCTTCATTTCTTCTACTCCCTTTCCCTCTGTGTTGCTTGAATACTTGAATTTGTACCTTTAAGTCCTTGATATTTATTCCACCCTCAGCCCCACAGCACTTGTGCCCATATCTATAATGTATTTTAATGTTTGCCTCCCCTTCTAGCCTGCAGGCTCTTTGTGGGCAGGAAATATGCGTACCAAATCTGCTGTAATGAATGTACTTTCCCAAGGGCTTCGTTCAGTGCACTGCATATAGGAAGCGCTCAATGAATAGCATTGATTGATTGATTTGTTAATTTGGTTCTGGAGTTACACCTCATTTGGTCAAAATTTCCTTTTTACTTCTCACTTCTCTCATAGGTAGATCAGAAGAACACAGAAAAATGATATTGATAAAGCATGTCAACACACTCCATTTGTCTATTTTAAAGGTGTTTAAAGCATATTTATATATAATGCTTACAGGTAATCAAGACCTTAAGTGTTTTTTGATTTGCTACTCTGATTTTACGACTGCCATTTTTTGGACATTTGCTTTCTAAAACACAATGAGAAAAAATCAATTATAAAGGCACTGAAAGTAACAAAATGCCTTTGTTTTGTCCTTCCAATACACGGTAAATCTCTTAAGGACTAATTCACGTGCTTTTTTCACACTACTCTAGAAATACCTCTTTTCCCTATCAATAAACAAGCACTCTCTCTAAAACAGGTGGATTGTTAAGAGTTCAGGAATGCCTGGTCACAGTGGATTTCTCAAGGAAATATAATACATAGTAGCTACATCTGGGTTCAAATATCTTGCATTTGGATATATGGCTTTCAGTGATAGGAGTATGTGAGGAGTTGCCGGAAGATCTGGGGGCCTTTACACTTTTCACCATGAAACAAGCTTGTTGTGGGCAGGGACTATATTATATGGTACTCTCCCAAATGCTTACTGTAGTGTGTGCTCTGCACACACAGTAAATGGTCAAGAAATATCATTGCTTGAAACATAACAGGGGCTGGGTCGTGGGGGCGGGGTGGGGGGGGGGGAGGAGGGGGAGGAATGATCCTAATAATCCAGGGTAGTAAGATAAGGAAGAAAATACAAGTTGCAGGAATTCAAGAGAGGTGTCCTAGTATAAAAGAAAGGAGATAATTCTAGCTGATGAAGCCAATTTACACTCATTGTCTAAATTAAGGTGAAAAGGTCAGAAAATACAATGACCTTACAATGCTGACCAACATACAACAGTAGTTATTTCTCCTCACTTTGCCCCAAACTTGACAGATTTTACAACCATGCCTAATTTTGATCACCAACTCAGAGCAAAATATTGCACAGTGGATCTTGCCTTTGTTATTCTGCTCTTTCCAAATGGGCAGAACTCCCATTGAATTCAATCTGTTGGTTCTCCATCTGTGTAACCTTAAAATCTGGCCAATATCTGATGGATCAGCTCTGAAATAGAATGTAATTTGGTTTCATGCAGCTCTGTAATTCTGTCTCGAAGTACTAAGAAAGCTTCAGACACCTGTAATATTCCTCCTGCTCTCTTATGGAATATTTGCATTCTTAACAGTCAGTCAATTGTATTTACTGAGGACCTACTTAATGTATAGAGGACTGTACTAAGTGCTTGGGAGAGTATACTATAACAATATAACAGACACATTCCCTGCCCATGACAAGTTTACAGTCTAGAGGGTGAGAAGGCCCTAGATGACATTAGTTTCCTGCTCCTCCAAATGGAGAATGGTAATGGGATGGAAGATATTTTCCTATCATCAACCTAGTTTTATAATACTTGCTAATTTGATCTTGGAGCAGAATGAGTAGGCAAGGGTGTAAAATGAAGGGGAGTCTAGTAATCTTTGAATAGGAAGCTAAATTTTTAAAAATGGTATTTATTTCGCACTATGTGCCACGCAGTGTTCTAAGCGCTGAGGTAGGTACAAGCTAATCAGTTCAGACACAGTCCATATCCCACATGGGACTCAGTCTTAATCCTCACTTTACAGATGAGGTTATTGAGACATAGAGAAGTGAAATGCCTTGCCCAAGGTCACCCAGCAGCCAAGTAATGGAGTTGGGATTAGAACCCAAGTCCTTCTGACTCCCAGGCCCATGCTGTGTGGAAGAGGTGTATTTTGGGAAAGGAATTTTCCAGCAGGAAATTTCAATTTTTTTTATTTTTGGAGACTGTACACTGTGCAAACCTAATGCTAAATTCCAAGTTAACATTAATGGGATTTGCAACAGGCAGAAGCTGACCAACATTTGTAAATCCACCTACCCCAGTTGCTGTCTCTGATGCAGCCCCTGGAACTTCAGAGGCAGCAATTCATGCTTTTTTATGGTATTTGTTAAGCGCTTACTTCCTGCCAGGCATTGTTCTAAGTGAGGCTAGATACAAGCTAATCAGGTTGGAAACATTCCATGTCCCACTTGGGTTTACAGTCTTAATCCCCATTTTACTGATGAGAGAATTGGGCACAGAGAAGTGAAGTGATTTCCCCAAGATCCCATAGCAGACAAGTGGCAGACACAGGACTAGAACCCAGGTCCTTCTGACTCCTAGGCCCATGGTCCATCCCCTGGGTCATGCTGCTTTTCCATCCTCTGGTCTGTTTCCCCATCCTGCTGCCATCCTCTATATTGCTGGGGAAGTGACAGGAACTGCATAGAGTCATCAGTACCCTGGGCAACAATGATCATTGGTGTGGAATCTTGGGTTAATCAAGAAATACACATGAGGGCACAATCTCATGGAAAAAAAATATACAATCTGCATCAGCTCAAGCTATTATGCTAAACAGAAGCAAAAAAAAAATTAAAGCCATCTAATGTTAATGGACTATCATGTGAGATATTGATGAGACTATTAAGATACACACAAATTCCACCATCTTTTCCAAATTGCCAACAGATTTTTCTTATTCTTACACCTCCTGTGACTTACTGTGTCTAGACTCTTACCCCTTGCTGAAGTCTCCTGTTGAGGAATCCACCAGGGGTTCATTGTCCTGTCCAAGCATGTGAGTATCTGCGCCCCCAATCCCTCCCACCCCCTCCACCCCCAAACACGCACATATAAAATGTTCTGGAATAAGAAAAGGATATACTTCTGTATGGAACTTTTTAATGGTATTCATTAAGCACTTACTATGTGACAGACACTGTACTAAGCGCTGTGGTAGATACAAGTTAATCAGGTTGGACACAGTCCATGTCCCACATGGGGGTCACAATTTTAATCCCTATTTTACAGATGAGGGAAATGAGGCACAGAGAAGTTGTGTCTTGCCCAAGGTCACACAGCAGACAAGTGGTGGGGTCGGGATGAAAACCCAGGTCCTTCTGACTCCCAGGCTCGTGCTCTATCCACTAGGCCACACTGCTTCTCAAAACTTCAAGAAACGTGCTAAAATGCTAAGATATCTTTCTACCGAAAACAGACGATCTTTGTGAAGTGGAATCGGGCTCAACACCAAAGGAACTTCCAGTGAATGAACCACCTCTTGAGAAGTTTTTCATTCCTTAGAAACCTGCAGCCCAATTGCCTCCCCTCCCCAGGGGTTTCAGTTGCAAACCCCCATTGGGTACAGAGAGGGCACTGAGCCAGCCTATATCCTCTACAATCCCCCAACCCTGGCTCTCTTTGGCCAGTTTGGGAGGAGAATCTCTGACCACCCAGAAGAAGATGCCTAGCTACTTAAATAGGTTGGTGAGGAAGTGATATGTTGGCCCCTGGCCTAATACATCTCATCTTAGACTCCAGGGCACACTAATCTGTAAAGGCTGGTCACCAGAAAGGCTGGAATCATCCACACATTATATCTTCTCCCTCCCCCTGCCTTGTCTTTCCCTTACAATGTCCCCTTCCACCTTGGACTGAGTCAGAATATGGCCCACCCCTCAGAAGGACACTCTACTAGTTTCCACTTCTAGCACCAGTGAGCTAAATGCCAGTCTATTGGTGAGGTTTTGATGGTGGTGGAAACTATGATTCATCATCCTTTTTAGCTTAAAACTGTAAAGAAATCCTCATGAATTCTATTTACCAAAAACCTTAGAAAATAAGAATGTTGGAATTTTTGACAGGTGAAATGTATGAGATAGGGAGAAGAGCCAGCCTTGTTAATCTAACAGGATGAGGATTATTTTTCCATTTTAAAGAGCTTAGTGAAGAAACTGGTTACACTACTCTATCAAAAGAAAATTGGTTCCGTCTCACCATTTAAAATCTCTCTCATTAATAATAAAGACAGCTTCCGATTGAAGATTTAATAATCAGACACTGAAATGCATGAGATTCCACTTGACACTTCATTTAAATCCAAGACAATGTATGTGAACAGGCCTTTTTCCATTTCAACTGAACAGTAATTGATTTTAGGGACAGCAGTTTGGCTTTTTTTCCCCACTGAATAGCACTCTGTGATCAAGCCTATGAAACTGGGAATGATAATTCAGGACAGGTTAAAAGTCAAAACTCCATAATTAGGCAACAGTCATTTGATGTACACCAAGTTATTTTAGCTCATCCAACACGAAGGTAGTGTGAAATAGACCAAAGGAAAAGACAGGACATCTTCTATTTCCATAATCACTATGTTGCATGCTAAAAAAAGCACATTCATCAGGATACTAGGAAGTGTGGAGCTGTATTATATAGTCAGTAAAGGAGAGTGATCAATTTTGCATCATTTTCATTTATTAGTAAGTTTAACAAATACAATTATTATTATTTTCAGTGTGAATTTGGTTGATAAGACCCATGTGTGACTGACAGTCCATTCCACCTTGCGTGCATGCAGAAATTTTCCCTTTTTGTATTTACTACCCGCTTTATTGTTGCGTCGTTTATTAGTGTACTGCCTAAGTGGCCAAATCCTGTCACAGCTTGTAGCTCCCTACTGTCGACATGAATTTTTGGTTGTATGTATGGCTGATTTATCACTTCAGTTTTCTTTAGAATTAGCATCAGCCCATAGAACCTGCTTGATTTGTTGAAGCAGTTTACCATCGATTGCATATTTTCCTGGATGTAGGTTTTTAGGGTCCAGTCGCCTGCATACAGCAATTCTCCAATGACTTTTTCCAGGATTTTGCTTGCTGCTCTAAGTCTGTTGGGATGGAAGGATTTCCTAGAAGTGTGCAAGTATATTCTAATCAGGTCTCTCATCATATCCTCCAGCATGGTGGCGCAGATCAAAATGAACAGGACCAGGGACATGACACATCTCTAGAAGCAATTTTTTGTGCCACTGCCAAACAGTGTGTGGTAATAGTATGATATGAGGCTGCAGACCAAATTAAAGGTCTCCAGAGCTGTAGTGTTGTCCAGCTTTCTCTATGGCTGTAAGACCTGGCTCACACACAAGCAGCACTTCCAGCTCCTTGAGCAGTTCCACCAGCAACACTTACAGGCCATATTCAATATCAGATGGCAAGATGAGGCCATGAACAATGAAGTTCTGGAATGTAGTCAGTCTCCTAGTAGCAAAGCTCTGCTCACAGTAGGAGGGGATGGAGTCTCCTAAATGGTGCAAAGGAGAGCAGGTGCTAGTTCCCAGGGAGGCAGCATGGCTGATGAGGAGAGCATGTCAGGGGCAGGGGACCTTCGGGAGCAGGGAGGGAGAGCAGTTAGCTTGGCCACGGTGAAGGGGGGCTAAGGAGTTGCGGGGAGGTGAAGGTTTCATTCAACCACAGTGAAGAGGACAATGTGAGCTGAATGAGTGAACGCAGGATATCCAGACAGCTGCATATGGAAAGCTGAAATTGGGAAACTGAAAGCCAGGAGGGCAGAGGAAGCATTTTAAGGACAAGGTAAAACAAAGCCTCGGGCAATGCAGCAATCCAGAAGGAAACTGGGAGTCAATTACTGAGGATAGACCTGCATGGCTCACAGCCATACAAGTTGTTTATACCCGCTGTCTCTCCTTTATCTCCTCCGATTCTCTCCTTGACGCCCTCTAATCTGGCTTCTGCCCCCTTCACTCCACAGAAACTGCCCTCTCAAAGGTCACCAATGATTTCCTTTTTCCCCAATTCAATGGCCTCTAGTCCATCCTAATGGTCAACCTTTCAGCTACTTTTGACACTTTACATCACCCCCTTCTCCTGGAATCAATCTAACCTTGGCTTCACTGACCATGTCCTCTCCTAGTTTTTTTCCTATCTCCCTGGGTGAGTCTTCTCAGTTTCTTTTGCAGGCTTCTCCTCTGCCTCCCACCCTCTAACTGTGGGAGTCTCTCAAGGCTCAGTTCTGGGCCCCTTCTACTTTCCAACTACACCCATTCCCTTGGAAAACTTATTTGCTCCAGTGGCTTCAACTACCATCTCTATGCAGATGATTCTCAATTCTACATTTCTAGCCCTGATCTCTCTCCCTCTCTGCAGTCTTGCATTTCCTCCTGCCTTCAGTTTTACTTGGGTGTCTCGCAGGCACCTTTCATTCATTCATTCATTCATTCATTCATTCATTCATTCATTCATTCATTCGTATTTATTGAGCGCTTACTATGTGCAGAGCACTGTACTAAGCGCTTGGGATGAACAAGTCGGCAACAGATAGAGACAGTCCCTGCCGTTTGACGGGCTTACAGTCTAATCGGGGCTTACAGTCTAATCTTAACATGTCCAAAACAGAACTCCTTGTCTTCCCACCAAAACCCTCTTCTCCCCTTGACTTTCCCATCACTGTAGACAGCACCACCATCCTCCCTCTCTCACAAGCCTGTAACCTTGGCATTATCCTCAACTCATCTCTCTTATTTAACCCACATATTCAATCTGTCACCAACACCTGTAGGTTTAACCTTCATAGTTATGCTAAAACCTGCCCTTTCCTGTCCACCCAAATTGCTACTACACTAAACACTTATCCTATCCCCTCTTGACTACTGCATCAGCCTACTCGCTTACCTCCTATCTCGCCCCACTCCAGTCCATACTTCACTCTGCTGCTCAGATCATTTCTCTACAAAACCATTCAGTCCATGTTTCTCCACTCAAGAACCCCCAGTGGTTGCCAATCCATCTCCCTATCAAGCAGAAACTCCTTGCCATCAGATTTAAAGCACTCAATCACCCACCCCCTCCAACCTTACCTCACTGCTTTCCATACAACCAAGCCCGCACCTTGCTCCTCTAATGCCATTCTACTCGCTGTACCTCAATCTCATCTATCTCAGCGCCAAACTCTCACCCACATCCTGACTCTTAAATGCCCTCCCTCTTCATATCTGACACACTCCCCACCTTCTAAACCCTATTAAAAGCACATCTCCTCCAAGAGGCCTACCTTGACTAATCCCTCATTTCTCTTACTCCCTTCTGCATCATTCTTGCACTTGGTAACCTTTATTCACCCCACCTTCAACCCCCACAACCCTTGTTTATGTACATATTAGAGAAGCAGCGTGGCTCAGTGGAAAGAGCCTGGGCTTAGGAGTCAGTGGTCATGGGTTTTAATCCCAGCTCCACCACCTGTCAGCTGTGTGACTTTGGGCAAGTCACTTGACTTCTCGGTGCCTCAGTTACCTCATCTGTAAAATGGGGATTAAGAATGTTAGCCTTAAGTGGGACAACCTGATTACCCTGCATTTACCCCAGCGCTTAGAACAGTACTCGCCACATAGTAAGTGCTTAACAAATACCAACATTATTATTATTATTATTATTCCTAATTTAACATCTGCCTCCCTCTCTAGACTCTAAGCTCCTTGTGGTCAGGGACTATGCCTACAAGTTCGGTTATATCATACTCTCTCAAGTGCTTAGTACAATGCTCTGTACAAGTAAGTACACAATAAATATGATTGTTTGATATGGAAGGAGAGACAAGAGGACAAAGGGAACAAAACAGCTCCAGGCACTGTAAAAATTAAAGCACAATAACACAAGGAATACCCTTTTATGTTCCCAGTGTGGCTGGGACTATGGACCCCTACAGAAGCCTTTCCAGTCACATCCACCCTCATAGGTGAACTTCACCATCACTGGTATCTTCTTCAATTACAAAGGACAAGTACATATATGCTACTCACAGGGCCTGCCACAGTTTTCATTTCTCCCTCTTTGTATTGTATGCAGTCCACCCCCCCCCCCCCCCCCCGCTCAGGCCCGGGGACATTGCGCTCCCCTTCTCGATCCTGGGGACATTGTGCTCCCCTTCTCGGCCCCAAGGACATTGTGTCCTCGGGGGACATTGTGTCCCCCTGCTCGGGCCCGGGGACATTGTGCTCCCCAACCGCTCCCCCACTCCGCCTGAGGCGGCCATCTTAGGAAGCCCCCACTCTGCCCGAGGCGGCCATTTTGGGAAGGCCTCACTCCCTCTTCCCTCTTGAGGTGATTCATCCCTCCCGCCCCCGCCCCGGGCGACGACGTCCTTGTTCTCACCATGTTACCTTACCTTAGCCGCCGCCTACGGCCGCCACCCACCCCGGACAACCTCAGGGCCCCCCCGCCGCCACAGGGTTATTTGGTCAAGAGCTCTGGGACTCTCTCGGCCGCTGGCCGCTTGACTTTGAGTCTGATCGGGTAGGGTCGGCTCGTCCCCCGACCCTGGTCATCGCCTGCTTATTAACACTATTGTAGTGTGCCTTACTGTAGCATGTTGCTATATTTGCGATCTCGCTTTTTATTGTTTATTGTCGTCAGATTTTGAATTTGATCAGGTCGCCCCTTAATCGAGTCTACCCCCGACCCTGGTCATCACCCCTTTTATTAACACGACTATATTGTATCATACTGTATCATGTTGCTATATTAGCACCACTGTATTGTATCATATTGTATCATGTTGCTATATTACCGATTTCGTTTATTACTGTTTATTGTTGTCAGTGCTGCCACCCACCTCTCTGGCCTCGCCATGTCCTCCCCCCCCCCTCCCCCCCTCCCGCCCCTTCCTATCCTCCCCTTCCCCTTCCCTCTCTCGCTCAGCTCTTTCCCGCTCTCTCCTCTGTCTCCTCCCCCCCTCCTCTCTCCCGCCCTAGAACCCCACTTTACCAGCGCTACCCCTCTTCCCCCTCCCCCTACTCTTCCCCCCACCAAACCCCCTCTTCACCCCCTCCCCCCTTCTCTCTTCCCCACCCATGCCCCATCCCAGTCCTCTTGTCCCACCGCCACCCCTCATCCCCCTCTCCTCATCCAGGGCCCCGCCACCTCCTTCCCATCCAAACCCTCCCCTCCCCCCGCCCTTCCCCCCCCCTCCCCTTGCACCCACAGCTACTTTCAAGTGTGGCCTCTGGAACCCCCGCTCTATTACAGGCAAGCTACCTTTCATCCATGACCTTTTCCTCTCCCGCTCTCTCCTCCTCCTCGCCCTTTCGGAAACGTGGCTCTCTCCCGAAGACACGGTCTCCGCCGCCGCTCTCTCCGGCGGAGGCCTCTCCTTCTCCCACTCCCCCAGACTCACCGGTAAGGGAGGAGGCGTCGGCTTCCTCCTCTCGCCCCGATGCCGCTTCCGCACTATCCCTCCTCCCCCCTCCCTCTCCTTCCCCTCCTTCGAAGCCCATATCATTCGCCTCTACCACCCACTCCAGTTACTTGTCGCCGTCAGCTACCGCCCTCCCGGTCCCACCTCCGACTTCTTCAACCACCTTGACCCCTTTCTCACCTTCCTCCTCTCCTTCTCTCTGCCCACTCTGATCCTTGGAGACTTCAACATCCATACGGATGTACCCGACGACTCCTCTGCCGCCCGCCTGCTATCCCTCCTCGACTCTGCCGACCTCCTCCTCCACCATACCGCGCCCACTCACCAACTCGGTCACACCCTCGATCTCGTCATCTCCTACCGCTGCACTATCTCCTCCCTCACCAACTCTGAAATCCCTCTCTCTGACCATAACCTTCTCACCTGCCTCATCTCTCACACTCCCTCCCCCTGCAAATCTTCGCTACTGCCCCACAGAGACCTCCGCTCTCTCGATCCCATCCGTCTTTCCAATAGCATCTCGCCTCACCTTGCCGCCCTGTCCTCTCTTCCCACTCTCGACGATCAGGTCTCCGCTCTCAACTCCACCCTCTCTACTCATCTCGACTCTCTCGCCCCCCTTTCCCTCCGCCGCTCTCGCTCCACTAACCCACAGCCCTGGATCACCTCCTCCGTCCGCCTCCTACGCTCCTATGCTCGAGCTGCTGAGCGCTGCTGGCGAAAGTCCAAGCACCAAGCCGACCTCACACACTTCAAATTTATCCTTTCCTGCCTTAACTCTGCCCTCTCCTCCGCCAGGCAAAGCTTCTTCTCCTCCCTCATCGACACCCATGCCCGTCACCCCCGCCGATTGTTCCGGACCTTTAACTCTCTCCTTAGGCCCCTTGTTCCTCCCCCTCCCCCATCTCTCACCCCTAATGATCTGGCCACCTATTTCCTCACGAAAATCAACACGATCAGGTCTGAGCTCCCCAAAGTCACCCCTCCGCCTCTCCCCTCCCCCCCCAACAACCCCCTCCCCTACTTTCCCATCCTTCCCTGCAGTATCCTCAGAGGAGATCTCCTCCCTCCTCGCAAGTGCCACCCCCTCCACCTGCGCCTCGGACCCCATTCCCTCTCACCTTCTTAAAACCATCGCCCCTGCCCTCCTCCCTTCCTTAACTTCTATTTTTAACCACTCAATCTCCAATGGCTCCTTCCCCTCTGCCTTCAAACATGCCCACGTCTCCCCCATCCTAAAAAAACCCACTCTTGACCCCACTTCCCCCTCCAGTTATCGCCCTATCTCCCTACTACCCTTCCTTTCCAAAATCCTAGAACGAGTCATCTACAGTCGCTGCTTAGAATTCCTTAACTCCCATTCTCTCCTGGACCCCCTCCAATCTGGCTTCCGTCCCCTCCACTCTACCGAGACTGCTCTCTCTAAGGTCACCCGTGACCTCCTTCTTGCCAAATCCAATGGCTCCTACTCCATTCTGATCCTCCTTGACCTCTCTGCTGCCTTTGACACTGTCGACCATCCCCTCCTCCTCCATACCTTATCTCACCTTGGCTTCACGGACTCTGTCCTCTCCTGGTTCTCCTCTTACCTCTCTGGCCGATCATTCTCGGTCTCCTACGCTGGAGCCTCCTCCCCCTCCCATCCTTTAACTGTTGGAGTTCCTCAAGGGTCAGTTCTTGGCCCTCTTCTGTTCTCCATTTACACTCACTCCCTCGGTGAACTCATCCGCTCTCACGGCTTTGACTACCATCTCTACGCAGATGACACGCAGATCTACATCTCCGCCCCTGTCCTCTCCCCCTCCCTTCAGGCTCGCATCTCCTCCTGCCTCCGGGACGTCTCCACCTGGATGTCTGCCCGCCACCTAAAACTCAACATGAGCAAGACTGAGCTCCTCATCTTCCCTCCCAAGCCCGGTCCGCTCCCAGACTTCTCCATCACCGTGGATGGCACGACCATCCTTCCCGTCCCGCAGGCCCGCAATCTCGGTGTCATCCTTGACTCGTCCCTCTCGTTCACCCCACACATCCTATCCGTTACCAAGACCTGCCGGTTTCACCTCTACAATATCGCCAAGATCCGCCCTTTCCTCTCCACCCAAACGGCTACCTTACTATTACGGGCTCTCGTTATATCCCGGCTAGACTACTGTGTCAGCCTTCTCTCTGACCTCCCTTCCTCCTCTCTCGCCCCGCTCCGGTCTATTCTTCACTCCGCTGCCCGGCTCATCTTCCTGCAGAAACGATCTGGGCATGTCACTCCCCTTCTTAAACAACTCCAGTGGTTGCCTATCGACCTCCGCTCCAAACAAAAACTCCTCACTCTAGGCTTCAAGGCTCTCCATCACCTTGCCCCTTCCTACCTCTCCTCCCTTCTCTCTTTCTACCGCCCACCCCGCACGCTCCGCTCCTCTGCCGCCCACCTCCTCGCCGTCCCTCGGTCTCGCCTATCCCGCCGTCGACCCCTGGGTCACGTCCTCCCGCGGTCCTGGAACGCCCTCCCTCCTCACCTCCGCCAAACTGATTCTCTTTCCCTCTTCAAAACCTTACTTAAAAATCACCTCCTCCAAGAGGCCTTCCCAGACTGAGCTCCTCTTCCCCCTCTACTCCCTCTGCCATCCCCCCTTTACCTCTCCGCAGCTAAAGCCTCATTTTCCCCTTTTCCCTCTGCTCCTCCACCTCTCCCTTCCCATCCCCACAGCACTGTACCCGTCCGCTCAACTGTATATATTTTCGTTACCCTATTTATTTTGTTAATGAATTGTACATCGCCTTGATTCTATTTAGTTGCCATTGTTTTTACGAGATGTTCTTCCCCTTGACGCTGTTTAGTGCCATTGTTCTTGTCTGTCCGTCTCCCCCGATTAGACTGTAAGCCCGTCAAACGGCAGGGACTGTCTCTATCTGTTGCCGACTTGTTCATCCCAAGCGCTTAGTACAGTGCTCTGCACATAGTAAGCGCTCAAGAAATACTATTGAATGAATGAATGAATATTGGTATTTTCTTGAAGCCTTTGCTCTGAGAGTCACCCCATTTTTAAATCCCATCTGTCTTCCATGGCTGTCTTCCAGCTGCCACAGCTACACTCTATCATTGTGTCTTCAAAGCATTTCTTTCATCCACCTGGTTATTTCTCCACTTCAGCTCAGGTCCTATTTTCCCACTATAAATTCCCAACATCAATCATCCTCATCCTCATGAGAATTTATTAAGCACTTACCTCATGAGAACTAATGTACTAAGGGTTGAAGAGATTTCAAGGACGGTGATTAAGATTCAGTTTCTGAATCTCGATTATCCATCTACAGGTAAGAGAGTCAAGTGGACAAGGAATGGAGACCTACATGCTGAAGAGCAAAATGGACTCTGTAGTCAAAGTTTCAGGATTACAGTCACTCCCTTCCCTAAAGGAATGAGTTCCTTTTTCTGTAAAAAGTGTCATTTACTTGAAAAGCAAAATATCATTCGAACTTAATGAAGCTTGCACACTTCAGCAAAGTAGGAACTGAGGCTCCAATTTCTCACATTGTCTGCTCTGCCATTCTGCGATTCTGATCTGCCCGATGCATGTGGGAGTAACACTCTGTGATTGAGAGTCCCCATCTGAACCTTAAAAAAAGCCAGATGCCCACCTTACCATTGCAAGTTTAGGAATCTAATGTAGCAATACATGATATTACAACATCTATTTAAAGTAGGTCAGATATGCTATTCCCAGCTTGAAAATGCGAAAGATTGAGAATCGAACTAGGATTCAACAGGGATGTTTATCACTTAATTTTGCTGGTTCCCCCAGGTAATATCCAGGATGTGAGTTAATATTCAATCAATAAACAAGACAGTGGATTAGAGGCAAAGGATTAGATTGTTTCAAAAGGAAATAAAAAGTTAATGCACAAAGTCTGAAATGAATGAATGACTTAATCAGTGGTATTTACTGAATGCTTTCCGTGTGCTGAGCACTGTGCTAAGTCCTTGAGAGAGTACAATACAATAGAGTCAGTAGACACATTCCCTGCTCACAAGGAGTGTGCAGTCTACAGGGGGACACTGACTTTGAAATACATTACAGATGTGTACGTAAGTGCTGTGGGGCCGAGGGGGGATTGCACATCAATGAAAAGGATGGTGTAACTATACACATCAAGGGAGGAGAGTGATAACTTAATGGGGATCAGACCTAGAGCAACTTGAGAGTTTTGAAAGTGCTAGGGATTGTTCTACACACGCAGAGCTAGGGAGCTGGGATCTGGACCCCAAGGGCTGGATTCCTTCACCTGGGAGCGGTCTGCCCAGCTGAGGTGACAAAAGGAAACTTTGGATGTCCCTGGGACAAACCATGGTACTTGCCACAGGGCAGCTGGGCATCCTGCAGGTGGTACAAGCAATTGTGCCTGGTTCCAGACTTTTCCAGGTAGCCTAATGCATCCCTTCTAGACTTTAAGCCCACTGTGGCCACGAAACATGTCTACCAACTCTGTTATAACTTTCTCAAGCGCTTAGCACCATGCTCTGCACATAGTAAGCGCTCAAAAAATATGATTGATTGATTTAGAATTGAAGTGAATGCAGCAGGTGATTACCATCTGTCTGATGAGATTAGAGGAATGGGAGAAGAGATGGGACCATAGCAAGAGGTTGCAGTGGGATCCTCAGAAGGCTTTCTGAGTAGACTCGAACGTGTTGGAAGGCAGAAGGGAAGGAGCCAACAGAGAGGGAGGGGTTGAAGATGGCAAGAAGAGAGAGGACCACTGTGGGAGTAAGGGATTTTAAGAGGTGAGAGGGGATGAGATCTGGGACACAGGTAGAGGCGTAGATTTTGAGAGCAGGCAGGAGATCTTCCCTCGAGAGGTAAATGGGGGAAGAGAGGGAAAAGTTGTGAGGATTCCAGGAAATTTTCTTTATTTCTACCCCGAATCCTTTATGCCATAGTACAAACCTATACCTACTTGTTTTCCTCTCAGTGGAGCTGGAGAACACTTAGTCTTTGTCTCCTGCATGACAAGGACCTGTACTTGAAGGACCGGTGTTTTCAACTCCTCAGCCTCCACTTGTCCCAGAAAATCACTTAAGTGACAGTGTGGGGCAGAAAAGACTCTAATTTTCTTCAAACACACGATCTCTTTTCCTAGCCATTGTGTGAAAGATATAGATTAGTGAAAGACATAATCAGTTACTGTTCTGGTTGACACTGAGAATCAGAAGCTGTCTTCAGCAGACTACTGTGCAGAAAATCTCTGCTTTGTCAGGGAGCATTTTCCCCTCACTTTTTCCCTGTTATCTGATTTCCTCCTCCACCCTGAACCATCCATTACTGAGGATTAAGGACATATACTAGGTCAAACAGGTATTGGTCCTCAAAGACCACCGCCAATCACCCATATTGGCTGTTTTTTGTGGGGTAGTACTTGTAGGAATGAGCATTTGTAAAAACAGACAAACTTGGCTTCAAATGTACCCTTAAAATCAACACTATAATATCATAGATATTGCAAGCACGTGTGCTTCCTAGGTTAGACTGGAAGAGCACAAGGGCTCTAGCAAACATATAGCCAGGGTGTTGCCCCTTCTCCCTATTCCCCCAATCCTTTAGAAAGGGCCCACCAGATAGAATAATAATGATGGTATTTGTTAAGCCCTTACTATGTGCCAAACACTGTTGTAAGCACTGGGGTAGATACAAGGTAATCAATTAGGTTGTCCCACGTGGGGCTCACAGTCTTAATCCCCATTTTACAGATGAGCTAACTGAGGCACAGAGAAGTTAAGTGACTTGCCCAAGGTCACACAGCTGAAAAGTGGCAGAGCTGGGATTAGAACCCACATCCTCTGACTCTCAAGCCCATGCTTCTTCCACAAGAAGAGCTTCCACTAGAGAGTGGGCTTCAGTTGGCCTTCAGTATGATCTTAGGTACTGCATGGTAGTTTTGCCACAGACTCTTTTCCTTTCTGGAAGATCCTCATTCCATGGATGCCTCTGATTTTGCCCCAGAAAATCCTGAATGTGCCATTCGGAGGGGAAAGAGTTTGAATCTTCATAGTGAATATGCAGCAAATTCAGAGAAAGATTGGGGATCCAGGCATTGAGTTTAGTCTCTGGCATTTTAAAACCTCTGGGAATAATAACGATAGTGGCATTTGTTAAGCACTTACTGTGTACCTGGAACTGCACTAATCTGCTGAGATGGACACAAACTGGGTTGGACACAGCTCCCTGTCCCACTTGGGGCTCAAAAAATAACTTGCTCCAAGACAAGTGGTGGAGGTGGGATTAGAACCCAGGTCCTTCTGACTCTGCCCTATCCACTAGGCCATGCTGGGCCCAAGTAGTTGGGGGCAATGTGGCCCAGTTAGTGATACAGATCCTGCTTCTGACTCTGCTCCATGCCCTGTAGTAGGGCCAAAGTTGGGATGCCCTTCCCATCCACATCCTTGAAGGAAATGTACAATAATGATCTCAAGATAAGACTCTTCAAGCTCAAAGCAACTGAAGGGCTTAATATAGAAAATCATGCACAGCATAGACACGATGTCTGGGTTTGTTTTTATTTGCAGACCGATATTGGATAAGGACCTATGTTAAGCTGCTTAGAGACTTGAACAATAGAAGCAATTACTCTAATACACAGAATATGGAGCAGATCCCAAAGCAAGTAATTTCTGAATTTTATGAATGCTCTGATGCTGCTATGACCATTTGTGACTGAAGATTCTGCCCAAACAATCTAAGCCCCTCTTCTGATCTTGTCACTACCTGGTTCTGTTTTATAGCATATTACCCTATTTAAACTTTCAGCATGCGTCAGAGTGCATTGGGTGTATGGCTTGGTGTTATATGGGTTCTACCCTTTTACTAATGTTTTTCCTAAATCTCGACTATCACTGCTCTTCGGACAGGAAAAGGCTGAGGAGCCCCATGATCTAGAATGCAGTTGAGTACGGTATATTCTGGGTTTCAGATTCCTTTACTTCACACCCTTGAAGACCAGAAGCCAGAATCTCCCCACTGATACAGACTTTAATAGGCTGGACCAAGAATGAACGGCTCAGGTGGTATGGTAGTATCCCTTAGGCTAGACCAGTTTCTCTAGACTGTAAGCTCTTTATGGGCAGGGAACATTTCTACCACCTCTGTTAGATTATACTCTCCCAAGTGTTTAGTATAGTGCTCTGCACAGAGTAAGCACTCAATAAATACCATTGATTGATAGATCACTTCCAGCATTCTCCTTCTTACTTATCTGCCTTCTTCACCCTCTACTCCTCAGCCCACTTTCTACGCTCTCCTCACTTTCACCTTTCCTGCTTCAGGTTTCTTGCTCAGTGTTCTCTTCGCCTGCCTGGAACTCCTTACTCTTTCAATTCTGCCATTCCACAGCTTTCCCCATCTTTAAATCTCTCCTGAAATTATACCTCCTCCAGGAAACTTTCTACAATTTCTTCTCTGCAGGTCATATCCTCCAAAATACCAGCTATGCCCTCCCAGCAGCCACCCATAGGACTTTCATACATGTTGATTTATGTACTCCACTTTTTAAGCACTTACTCATTGCCTCTCATTGTTAATTTTTCTCTGTCTCCCCTGTTGGATGGTTAGCTCCTTGAGGGCAGGGATTGTGTCTTTTATCACTACCTCTTCCAAGTGGTTAGCACAGCATTCTCACACAGTAGGCCCTCCATAAATATGACTGACTGACCCAGATCAGGATGCCTGTGATCTCGCTGGGGGAGCCCATAATAGTCGGAGTCTCCAGAGGGCATATAGACCAGTACTAATCATGGTGTAGACCAGACCTTCTGAGGCTGCTCTAGACGAACCCAGGCCACACCCCTGGGTCTGGAACTCAATATTGGAGACAATGAACCCAAGTGAGTGCCATACTTGGAGAGAGGCTACATAGCAATGGGTCAGCATGAGCTTCTAACAAAGCCCTACGAAATCAGATCCAGCCCACTCATCCCCAGATTAGAGGGCCATACAGGAGGCTAAAGCAGTTTCAAAACTGATCCAGAATTTCAGGTGCGTACCCTTAGGGCTGGCCCAGACCGGACTGTCAGAGCGGCGAGTGACATGGCTATATACATGAGCATTTGAATGGGTAAATTATCCTGCATGCTGGGCTTTTCCCGGTACCAACTTAGACTTGATCCACACACACAGGGCTTCACTGGCTCTCCAGAACTGACACAGGCTTCAGAGGCTTAGAGCAGGGAGTGATGAAGGCCCAGCCTGGGTTCGAGGGTGTTGCATACCAGGAGCCTGGATGTACCTCCTGGGCCAGCAATTTTAATTGTGGTTTCTCCAGAATGAAACTCTTCTATGTCATGCACCATTTAAAGCACTCAAATGTCAGTTGACATCCAGGTTAATAAAGTCCATTTAATGAAAGGCAGAAACACAATGATTTACTCAGAGAATCTTGACATTTTTTACCAATAGTCCTAAATGCTGATTTAACAGAAGCCATAGTAGAAATACTAGCTGTAGGTTTTCTGTAGATAAATGGGAGAGTAGCTGCTTAAAAATCGGGCAACATGAACTACTGATCCATAAATTGTGCTCACTGTAGTGAGTCACCAGGAGGAATTGGCCATATCATTACCTAGGGAAAAGGGAAAACATTTTGCTCAGATTATCAGCAACTGAGTCACAATGACATCATACGGTCAGTCCACGATGTCAATACTTGGCAGACACACTTGGCTATTCTCAGTCACAGTCATAGTGAGGAGCTGGCCAGCTAGCTCACATACACATTAACATGCACAGATACACATATCTCCTGTCACCTTCACCTCATGAAACATTAACGCTCACGCACGGCACAGCCCTCTCTCTGACTCACCAGGACACACATCCCCTCTTGGGAGATGTGAGACCTGACAAGCTGAATCTAGCTTTAGCCATCCACTCTGAGTGCTTTAACCTCGGTGAAAGCTGTTGACTCACACTGAGGAAAAATAATGAGGTCCTCTCACTTTGAGGGGAAAGGAAGAGATTCAAAAGTACAAGTTCCATGGCTGCTGCCATCCTGATTCTGAGAAGCTGATTTCATGGTCTCCAACTCAGTCTTAAGGATTCTGAAGTCAATTTTCTATTTCTTACTTTCTTCCTTTTATCAGATTTCATCTCCTTATGTTCTCTGAAACCATGGATTTGGGCACAGAAGAGCCTAGCAAGTGTCCTATTAAGCTAATGGCTAATCATCTAAATCAACCTGGATAATGTTAGACAGAGACACTTTCAATCAAAATCAACCAGTCTAACATTATCAAAATGTTGAAATTTACCCAAATGTCTTCTTTTTAAATTACAAACTTTTTTTAGACTCGCCTCACTTTTTTTTTTTTTTTGGTAAATCTGGCAGCCCCAGTTACAGGCCACAAGCCAAGGGATCCCTGTTTATCAGACAGTTCCAAATTAGAAAGTCACATAGTTCAAAGCAGTTTGGCTTAGTGGAAAGAGGACAACTTTGAGAATAGGAGAACCTGGGGTTCTAATCCTGGCTCTGCCACTTGCCTGCTGTGTGATCTATGGCAAGATGCTTAACTTCTCTGGTCCTCAGTTTCCGCATCTGTAAAATAGGTATTCAGACTTATTTTAGACTGTGAGGCACATGTGGCAAAGTGACCGTGTCCAACCTGATTATTTTGTCCCTACCTCAACAATTAGTACAATGCTTGGTACACAGTAAATGTTTCATACATACCATAATTATTATTATTTGGAATCTATATGTGTTTGTGGGTGTATGGGGAGGAGGATGTAGGCACTGAGGGCTCCCCCAGATCAAGTTGAGTTCCTTATGAAAGCAATTCCTCTTAGCCCCAGCCCTCTAAGACTGGATGAAGGACCCAAGCTAAAGTGGCCTGGTTTTTTCTCTTAAAAAGCACAAAACAGCCAACTGTCGCTCACATCAAAGTGTCAGGGAACTCTTTGGTTAGGGGACTTCTGCCCACAACTATTTCCTTTACCTTTGGTTAGAACCAGTGTAAATTCCTTGTGAATAGAGAGTGCTGCATGTATTTGTCTTTGTTTTGTACTTCACAAGCGCTTAATATTGTGCCCTGCACCCAAAAGACACTCAATAAATGCTCCTCTAGACTGTAAGCTCATTGTGGGCAGAAAATGTGTCTGTTATATTGTTATATTATAGTTTCCCAAGCGCTCTGCACACAGTAAGCGCTCAGTAAATATGATTGACTGACCAACTCTTGCTACTTCTTTGAATGCCTTGAGGGTTGACCTTTTCCCTTGCCCCCAGCCCACCCTTAGAAAAGAATGACCTTTCAGTGTGTAATGAATGATTGTCTCCTTTATGCTCTCCAAACCATTTAAGAGTAATATAGAGTCATCTGGACTAAAAAGACAACTCTATTGTGATGATAATATGATGAAAAAAACCCATCTTACTAACTTATCTCCTCCAGTTTGAACAAGTCATTAGTTAATTTAGTACTCTCTGAGAAGCAGGGAGGGTTAGTGGAAAGAGTACGGGCCTGGGAGTCAGACACCTGACATCTAATCCTGGCTTGGCCAATTGCCTGCTGTGTGATTCAGACAAGTCACTTAATGTCTCTGTGCCTCTGTTTCCTTTTTTGTAAAATGGGGATTCAATTCCTGTTCTCCTTCATATTTACACTGTGAACCCCATGTGGGACAGGGACAATGTCCTATATGGTTAGCTTGTATCTATCCCAGAAATTTGTTAAATGCACAACATACAGGAAGTGCTTAACATACTGCAATTATTATTTTTTGTTATTCCCGTGTCTATTTATTAAAGGTTCATAGAAAATGCATCTAAAATTGGTCCTCAGCGCTTGATGGCAGAAGCATATATTTAATCTGCAGTTTCAGGCACAAAGGATCTAGATTTTAGCAGAGTTGAGGGACGTCCAACCTTTTAAATGGACAGAAGAGTTTTGCATGCTTGGCAGGGATGAACTGATTGGGTTTGTTGGTCACAGTGTGGGATATTGACCTTATTGGCAAGTGCACTCCTCTGCCCTGAGATGGCAATGGATGATAAATCAATTAACTGAAAATTTAGAAAAATGTGTGCTCTCTTAATGATTCCAGCCCTGGGCAGGTCTGCATTATGCATTAAGCTGTTCTAGATGAAACAAAACCTGACTCTGTCAGCTCCTGCCTGACTTTCTGAATATAAAGGAAGTACAGAGTGCCCTGTGGTTAAAGAAAGAAAATTAACCTAGTCAATGAACTCTTAAATGACTTTTAAACACAAACAAGTATATTAGAGGTCACAGAACCTCAAGTGACTGACCACCATGAGATGGTTAGAGATATCCTAATCCCTCATTTCCTCCTGTTTGGCAGTAAGTAGACACAACTGACTGTACTAGAATATAGAATTTCTTTCAGATGGCTCCATTAAGCACAAAATGGGCATTGTCATATTTTACCCATTAGTTAGAAGCACCGTATGTCATTAAATACCCTTTTTCCTGCCATAGCATGGGCTGGACAGCACTGACATTTCACAAGTACAAATTTTGCTCCCCCAAATCAGCTTCAGATAAAACTTTGTGGCCATAATAATAATAATAATAATTGTGGTATTAAAGTGTTTACTATGTGCCAAGAACTGTACTAAGCATTGGGGTAGATACAAGATAATCAGGTCCCACATGGGGCTCACAACCTAAGTAGGAGGGAAAATGGGTTTTGAATCCCCATTCTGCATATGAGGGAACCGAAGTTCAGAGAAGTTAGGCGACTTGCTCAAGGTCACACAGCAGACCAGTGATGGAACTGGGATTAGAACCCAGGTCCTCTGACTCCCAGCCCCATGCTCTTTCCACTAGACCAACTGCTTCTCTGAACTCCAATCCACACTAACAGAGCATTTACCCCACAACTTCTATAATTCAATTATTTATATTTCAGTATCAAAGGTGTGATATAACAGTAATTGCAAATCATTCAATAAGTGATATTTATTGAGAATTTACTGTGTGCAGAGCACTATACTAAGCACTAGGAAAATATAATATAATGGAGTTGGTAGACACAACCTCTGCCTACAAGGAAGTCACAGTCTAGAGGGGCAGACAGACATTCAAGTAACTACAGTATCTCAGGACATTCACTATATTTCTCTGAGAATAATCGCTTATCAAGGAACTAAGATAGTTTTCATTTGGTGATCTTTTGAGGATATAGTTGCTGGCAGGAAATCTCCTTTCAGTTTAGACAGAGTGCATTAGCCAGAGGAACAGAGGAGTAAGTTGGAGTCCTAGTGACAGAGTGTGATATTACTCAAGCTGGATGAATGATTTCTAGTGGCCTTAAGTGTTTAAAGGGCGCCAAGCTATGGATAATCTCCTTTGTTTCTGGTCACGTACAAGGAGGTACTTCAGGATAATGAAAATGCCATGGTTAACACTTAAGCCCAACCAGATGGAAAGCTCAACAAATGACTTTCAACAGCATTATTCATTAATAGGGAATCAGGGAACGGATTTCTTCAGTGACATCTCTTCAGGGAAACAGCAAGAGGCATCCTTGTATGGTCCGAGCATCTCTGCTCCTCTAGGCTCTTGACTGTGACCTTATTCTGCAGCATTCCTAGTCTGAACTAGTTACCTTCTGTCATGGGAACTGATTTTGCCCGACACACCAAGTCCACTCAGATAGTGCACATGCACTTAGGGGCACAAATCTTTGGTGAAACAATAAATATTTGACACCCAAATGGAATGATAAACTGCAGTTTAGCAGCAAGGATAGAACATTTCCAGGGAATAATATATTGAAATAAGACTCAAGAGCTTGACTTCTGAGGCTGTAGGCACAGTGCTTTGTGTATCCATAGCAAAATCTGGAACCAGCTGTCCCACTTAGACTGATTACAAGTACCCTTGGTTAGCACACTCAGGTGTCTACTGTGAGGTGTGTGAGCTGTTCATCTCATGGTCAAAATTTGATCTGAGTCATTCCATCCCAACACCCTAGATGATAATTAGAAAGTGAATCAATTAACTTTCCTAAGAGACCTTGACCCCCTTGAATGAAAGAACACCCTGAATATGTTATATAAACATACATAGCTATAAAAAACACCAGAGTACTCCCAGTGACGTCCAATGAAAGCTGACTGAAGCATCAACCAAAGCAGCTCAAAGAGCAACTCATTTCCAGCAAACACTGAAATTGTGAAGCCTCTGAATAGTTATTTTTGCAAGGATGTGGCAGTGGTGTTCTTGAGGAACCCTGTTTTAGTGGCAAAATTGCATTTTAGTAACCAGTGAGTTAAGGAAATAATGAGTTAGATTGTAAGCTCCCTGAAGGCAGGGAGCATATCTATCCATTTCATTGAACTCTCCTAGTACAGTGCTCTGCATATGGTAAAAGTTCAAAGAATATGATTGATTGTTAAGGGGTAGAAGCCATTTTTTCACTACACATACCTATTTCATTGAAATTCCCACCTTTGCTCCTTGTTATTTTACTGTATTAAATACCGTGAAGTTGCAAAAAACACCAGAGAAGCCCGAAGTGCTGTATGGTTCAGTTCAGTAAGGCAGAGGGTGGAAAAGAGAGTGGCATCACACCTCGACTGATGCCACACACCTGTGCATTACCCTCTAGACTGTACGCTCATTGTGGGGAGGGAATATGTCTGTAATATTGTTATATTGTACTCTCCCAAGTGCTTGGTACAGTGCTCTGCACACAGTAACTGCTCAATAAGTACAACTGACTGACCGACAGACAGCTGTTTCTTCCTGCACCAAATTTACTTAAGTCAACTTGTGGGTTGTGTTATGCCAGAAAAGACCCGTGTTATGGAAAAAATGTTCCCTCATTCTTTCATTGTGTTGTTTCCCAATTGTGTAATGAAAATATGTGCATTGCAGAACTGCCTGCATTTAAATATATATATATATGTATATTTTAAATTTGTATTATCCACAGTCCTGTGTTTTATTTCCTTCACTTGGGCCCCCTACAGTATCACCCTCAGAGAGGGGGTTGCTCCAGGGCAGCAGTGGTGGGGGTGTTCATGACAGTAAAGGGCAGCTCTATTAACACATCCTATCAAGTGGAAGGTTGAGATTAAGGTTCAATTAGCTATTGTCATGTCAGGTTTTTTATTTGGTTGTTAGTCTAGTGAGTAAAACTTGACAAAATGTGGAAATGGGCCTATAGGGCCTAGTATTGATTCCTAATGATGATTAAAATAGACAGCCACAATAAACCCTCCTGTTCAACCAGGAGTTATGAGTTCATAAGACGTATACAACTGCAATCAGCTTTGAATGGGTGAAAATGTATCTGTTTTTTGTTCTTGGGAACCAACTTTGGATCCTACCTGGCAAGTATCTTTCTATATTGACAAAGGAAGAATAAAATGACTGAATTTATATTCCACTTCTATTTGTTCAAACTGTTTCACATCAATTATCTCATTTTGTCTTCAGCACCCCTGGGAAATAGGGAGGGAACAGACATAATGATTCTTATTTTACAGACTAGCAGAATAGATCAGCTTCATGAAGGGGCAGGGAAATGTGGGTAAAGGTACACAAACTCCCTCACTTTCTTATATATATCTATATCTATATGTGTGTGTGTGTGTGTGTATTTTACACTCAAGCCATACCCACACAGACATATAGGACATTAACATAAGTAGATGTGAAGATTGGAGATGGAGATGGGAGGAGGGAAAGGGAAGTGTCAGCATGGAGGCAGGAGTAATTCACAAGGGGAGGAAAGCCTTTCAGGGGGCGGAGGAGGTGCACGGAGATGAAGGCATAAAGGATTTTCAGTGAGTCTGTGTGCGGGGGGATGTGTGATTCTTGCTATGGGGATGGGGGACTCTAGGGCAGTAGGGGAGGGGAGAGGGATCTTTTGGCATGGGAGGAAGAAGCAGGAAATAACTTTGGATAGAAGCATGAGAGGGGAGCCTTTAGGTGTGGGTGAGGAAAGGGAATGGAAGGTTGAGGGGGGACTCTCAGTGAGGGAGGATTCGGGTTTCTGGAGGGAGTGGAGGGTAGGTAAATTGTGAAGGCCTGAGAGGTGAGAGGGAGGGCAGGGGGAAATGGAGTGGTCATGAGAAAAATGAAGATAGACAGGGAGCCAGCAATTATTAGCATTATGTTTGTGAAGTGCTTACTATATGCCAAGCACTGTACTAAGTGCTGGGGCAGATATAAGCCAATCAGATTGGACACAGTCCCTGTCTCACGTGGGGCTCACAGTCTCAATCCCTATCTTAAAGATGAGGTCACTGAGGCACAGAGAAGGGGATAGAGCATGGGCCTGGGAGTCAGAAGTCATGAGTTCTAGTCTCAGCTCCACCACTTATCTGCTGTGTGACCATGGGCAAGTCACTTCACTTTTCTGGGCCTCAGTTACCTCATCTGTAAAATGGGGATTGAGACTGTGAGCCCCATGTGAGACAGGAAGTGTGTCCAACCCGATTTGCCTGAATCCTCCCCAGCACTTAGTACAGGGCCTGGCACATAGTAAGTGCTTAACAAATACCACAGTTATTATTATTATTATGCCTGTGACATTAGTCAAGGTGTGTTGCTGCTAACTTCCCAGCCTCTGCCTCAGCCTTAATGTACAGTTCCAAATAGTACTTTGTGTTTCTTCATGTTACTGCAACTCTTCAGGCTTTAATAAAGCAAAATACCAATGAGTGGCTACTGTAAATCATTTTAATCATGGCAATCATAATATTGGAATTGGTATAATAATGTTGGTATTTGTTAAGCGCTTACTATGTGCAGAGCACTGTTCTAAGCGCTGGGGTAAACACAGGGGAATCAGGTTGTCCCACGTGGGGCTCACAGTCTTAATCCCCATTTTACAGATGAGGGAACTGAGGCACAGAGAAGTTAAGTGACTTGCCCACAGTCACACAGCTGACAAGTGGCAGAGCTGGGATTCGAACTCATGAGCCCTGACTCCAAAGCCCGTGCTCTTTCCACTGCGCCACACTGCTTCTCTGAATAAATGTATGAAAAAATGTCAGTCATGGTGGTATCTTTGAACCATTGACTCCCTAGAGCATTCATTCCCACTGAATTAAAGGTTGCTGTAATGCTTTTTTCCAATAGCCCAGTGTTCTTCAAGAGTATAACCTCTGATTTATAGAAGAGTGCCCTGTACTTAGGTATAATTGCTTTCACTTCACTAGAGGTATGTCAAATGACCCTCAACTCTAAAGATGGTCAACATGAATGACTCAATTAATATGACTTATGAAATGGATAAGGTTACATTAATGATTGCTGATGATGTGATCTCAAAGAGATATTCTGTCTCATAATGTGGTCCTTAGTTGGACAGATGGCACCCCCTTCTACAGCTCAGTATCTTACAATGTGTGATTTTGGCTACATGGGCCCAGGTGAAAGAGTATAGATGACTCAGGTCAAATCACCACAAACTCCTGCTACTTGAAGTGCTCAATGATTCAACTCCCCCTTCTATGTGCAGTACTCCCAAATCTATGGCACTATCTCTGACCTCTCACCTTCTCTGCAATCTTGCATTTCCTCCGACCTCCAGGATATAGGAGATCTTTCCATGAATGTCTTGCCAGCACCTTAAGCTCTGTCCAAAGCTGAAGTTTTTGTTTTAATGATATTCTCTAAGTGCTTACTATGTGCCAGGCACAGGATTAAGCGCAGGGGTAGATACAAAAATCAGGTTGGACACAGTCCCTGTTTCATGTGGGGCTCACATTTTAAGTTGGAGGGAAGAGAATTCAATCCCCATTTTATAGTTGGGGAAACTGAAGCCCAGAGAAGTTAAGTGACTTGCCTAAGGGCACACAACAGGAAAGTGCCAGAGCCAAGATTAGAACCTACTCCTCTAACTCATAGGCCTGTGGTCTTTCCACTAAGCCACACTGCTTCCCTAAACTCTTATAATAATTACAATAATTATAATACGTGTTAGGCACTGACTATATGCCAAGGACTGTACTAAGTGCTGAGGTACTCCAACATCATCAGGTTGGGCACAGTCCCTGTCTCAAATGAGGCTCATCTTCCCTTCCAAAGTCTCTCCTCCACCTAACTTTCCCATCACAGTTGACACTGCTACCATCCTCGCCATCCCTGAAGTCCACAGCTTTGCCATTATCCTTGTCTGCTACTTCTCTTTCAACCCAAATGTCAATCAATCATCAAATCCTGCTGGCATCACCTCTTCAACATCTTCAGGATTCATCCTTCCCTCAATCAATGGTCTTTATTGAGCACTTACTGGGTGCAGAGGTTGGGAGAGTACAAGAGTTGGTAGATATGTTCCCTGGCCACAAGAAGCTTATAGAGGGGGAGACAGACATTAAAATAAATTATGGATATGAGCCTAAGTGCTATGGGGCCAAAGGTAGGGTGAATATCAAGTACTTAAAGTGTGCAGATCCAAGGTACATACATAGGTGACACAGAAGGAAGAGGGAGTAGGGGAAATGAGGTTTTGCATGCAGAAGGCCTCTTGCAGGACGAATGATTTTAGTAAGCTTTTTAGGTGGGGAGAGTGGTGTCTGTTGGATATGAAGGGAGAAGGAGATTCAGGCCAAAGGGAAGGATGTGGGCATGGGATTGGCGGTGAGATAGACAAACTCGAGATACAGTGAGTAAGTTGGTATTAGAGTCACAATTCCTTTGGGATGCCTTCCAGGTTTTATTTCTCATCTCCCCAGGCTATATCGCTCAACTGTCACCTCAGCACTTTTGTGCCACTTGAGGACTTGTGAAGCCCCAACCTCTTGCAGCACTTCTGTATATATTATATACGCCCTGTTACTTATGCACTAACGTATATAGCCCTTTTTTCTTTTCCCTCCCATTTGTAAATTATTTGAGTGTCATCTCCCCCGCTAGAATTTAAGCTCCTTGAGGGAAGGGTTCAAGTCTACTTACTTTATTATACTCTACTAGCCTAGTACATTGCTCTGCACACAACAGGATCTCAATAAACACCTTTGATCAATTACTAAGGGATTTAATGCTTATTCGATGAGGTACAGGGCTGGAAAATACACTCTTTGGTATGTACAGACTATCTTCAGTGACACTTACATAATTAGTACTAGTGGCTTGGGAGTCAGAGGTCATGGGTTCTAATCCCCACTCTGCCACTTGTCAGCTGTGTGACTTTGGGCAAGTCACTTAACTTCTTGGTGCCTCAGTTATCTCATCTGTAAAATAGGGATGAAGACTGTGAGCCCCATGTGGGACAACCTGATTACCTTGTGCCTACTCCAGTGCTTAGAACAGTGCTTGGCACATAGTGCTTAACAAATACCATAATTATTATTATTAACCGCAGCAGTAGTACTGTGTACCCATTTGGTATGATGCACTGTCCTAGGCAGGTGGGAGGAAAAAGAATAAAGTGGCATCGTCTTAGTACATGAAGAGCTTATACTCTAATGGAGGAGATATATGAATGGGGGCCTCCTGCCAGCAGTGGCATCTTTAAACACTCAGGACAGCTCAATGTACACATGTACACATATGCATACATCATATATCATGTCCACAGCATGGAAATTATCAGGGTGGACCATCCTCCTGACAGTCTATGTGCTATGCTACAGCTCCCTCTATGTGGCTTCCAAATTCCTGTTACAGAAATCAGTTTAATTTCAGGTCACAGTAGAATCACTGATACAGAGCCAAACTAGATTGCTCTATTAAGGGAAGGCACAATTTCAGAGAGAAAAGAGTGCATGAGTGTGGGAGTAGGGGTGGGGGAGTGGTGAGAGAGAGCTGGGGAATTGGATTTAGAAGCCAAGTCCTCTGACTCCCCAGTCCATGCTCTTTCTTTCATAAGTAAATAATACTTATTCTTTAATAAGTAATAATAATAATTTTTTTAATCTCTATTTTACAGAGGAGGGAACTGAGGCACAGAGAAGTTAAGTGACTTGCCCAATGTCACACAGCAGAAAAGTGGTGGAGTCAGGATTAGAACCCAGGTCCTTCTGACTCTCAAGCCCCTGCTCTTTCCACTATGCCGCACGAGCTCTGCATTCTCCCCAGTTTGTGATAGCCTATGATTTATTTCACTCTTGATCTGCTTCCTTCTGCCTAGAAAATGAAAGTCAATTGAATGCTTATAAAATGTACTGGATTGAGAGCACCAGAAAACTAGGCCCCTGCCTTTCCCCCTTCATCTATTTTGTCCCAGAATAATATTGGTGTTCTCCCTGTACAATTAAAAGGATGCCAAACACTGGTGTACATACAAGATAATCAGATCAGACAGCTCCTGTCCCCAAAAAGGTCACAGATTAAAAGGAAGGGAGACCAGTTATCCTCATTTTACAGATGAAGAAACTGAGGCACAGTAAAGTGACTTGCCTAAGGTCATGCTGCAGGTAAGAGGCAAAGTTAGGACTAGAACTCAGGTCTCTTGATTCCTAGCCCTATACACTTTCCACAAGGCCACACTTTTGTGGTTGCCCAGATAGACCCATAAGAAATCAATGTGTATAGCTATCATGAAAAGGTCACCAAAGCCAACTACTAGCAGACATTTTAGTGGTTCAAAAATCAAGCCTCTGGCTGCTTTTGACTTATAACTGTCATGTACAATTGAAATTTCAGTATTGCTGACATACAACAGTTTCTTGTACTGGAGATATTTCATAGCAATAATGATACTGAAGATTTAAAAAAAATACTTCCCTCTGGTCTGATCCCAAAAAGTAATAATAATAATTTTGTATTTCTTAAAACCTTAAGAAACAATCAGGTCCCCACATGGGGCTTGCAGTCTAAGTAGGAAGGAAGATGGGTATTGAATACCCATTCTGCAGATGAGGGAACAGAGGCACAGAGAAGTTCAGTGACCTGCCCGAGGTTACACAGCAGAAAAGTGGTAGAGCTGGGATGAGAACGTGTACTATTTCCAGTAGGCCACACTGCTTCTGTTCAGCACCTTACAGAATCAAGATTTAACCAAGCTAGATGCTCTTGAGTTTGTTTTGAGGGTTTTTTTCTCTCTCAGCTTTCCCTTTTCTTCAATCGATCAATCAATCAATGGTGTTTATTGAGTGTTTACCATGTGCAGAGAAGTATACTAAGTGCTTGGGGTAGTACAACGAAGTAGACACAATCTCTGACATTAAGGAGTTAACAATAGATGGAGTCATTTTTATTCCTTCCTCCTTGAATCAGATGTGAATTCAATCTCTGAACAATTAGATATAAGTATCAGAAGTTAAAAAAAGAATAAAGTCCCTGTTTGTAATCCTTAGGGGCAATGTATCCACATCAATTTTATCTGGCTTTCTGGGAAACATAAATTGTTCACTCATAAAATCATGCAGTGCTTCTATTAGATCAATTGATGGCATTTATTGAGTGCTTACTATTTGCAGAGCACTGTACTAAGAACTTGGGAGAGTACAACAGAGATAGTTGGCAGATACGTTCCCTGCTCTCAAGGAGCTCATAGTCTAGAGGGGCATGGATCCCATTTTCAGCAAGGGAAACAGAGGCACAGAAAAGTCATGTGTCTGGGATCAAAGAGGGAGTAGAACCAATTATCAGACATCTTGAGTCTTAGTTCTGGGCAAAATAGAGTTCAGTTGTTGATAATAGTCAACATTTGCCTAAAGACTGGGCATGCCTAGTGACTCTGGGTTTTTGGGGTTTTTTTTTTTGTCCTGAAAATCCCTGGTAATGTCAGAGTGGCAAGGAATATGTTCAATCTCATTATCTTGTATCCATCCCAATACTCAGCACAGAGTTCAGCAAAAATAATAAAAAATAAGGCAAAGAGATGAGAGTGAATACAGTGGCAGGCTTTGCAAATAATAAACACATCAGCATTAAATAAGAAAATGTGTGCCTTTTCAGGCACATGTGAACCCACATATAAACTCGACTGTCAGTAAGACTGTGAGCCCCACGTGGGACAACCCGATTCCCCTGTGTCTACCCCAGCGCTTAGAACAGTGCTCTGCACATAGTAAGCGCTTAACAAATACCAACATTATTATTATTGTGCCTGGAAGGACAGATATACATTTATAGACAGTTTATACATTTATATAGACAATTTAATACTCTGCTTTGAAAGACTTTCCTTTCCTTTTTAGCCGGTTTGGGTGTTTTTATTGTTTCTTAACTGAGTCAGCTTTTCAACCTACCAAACTCTAAAAAAATCAACTCAATGTTCTCCTAATAATGTGGCTTATGAAGAAGCTTTATCCTGCCAGATTTCATGAAAGAAAGGGGCTGTGAACATCCTCTGGCAGGGTAACATTTTCGTGCCCTTCAAAATAGAAGCTCCAGTCCAATTGGAATTCCTTCAAAGCCACATTCGAGAATAACATTTTCTTAATATTTTATGGTACTTTACATTTAAAATAGGTTTAATTCTTTCAATGCTCCATTGAAGCAAGAGACTTGAGAGTTTTTTCCAAATATAAAAATATGACAGGAATAAATTACAATAATCAAATGTTAGTGCTGCTGCCCATATTGCTTCAGTGAATGTGCAGTTGATATTTTAAAATTGTTTTTTAATAAGGCCAGCAAAGCATGAAAGAATTTCAAATAACATTTCAGCAAATATTAATTTTAGGGGAAATTGCATTTGTGGAAGTGTAGATAGAAAAGAATAAGATGTGTTTAAAATTCTGAATGGTGAATGCTGGGCCTGATGTAATTGAGACACTGACATTTCCATTTTCTCAAGAAGAGTGGGGAAAATGTAACAGCAGGGGGCAATGATGTTCTGTCTAATGCAAAACACCATGAAAAAAGGACTATTAGGATTCTGAGACACTTTAAAATGATCAACAAATTACAGCAGATAAATTGTTTTGCCTAGAAAACCTGCATAAAAATGCCATCTGCTTAGAATCGATCTTCAAAGAATGCAACCCTGCTCCTACAGACTTAGGGCATCCACCTAAAAGGAAAGATATTTTTATTTTACCAATGTATCTGGAGATTCAGCAGTTCCCAATCATGAGAAGTGAGCACAATGCTGAACCGTGCATTAACGAAAATGAGGGTCACATAAAAGTTCTCTGCACTTCGAGGTGTGTCTAAAAAAATTATTCATATATGTATATTTAAAATTATTCATATATGTATATAATTTTGGGTAGTCAGTTAACAGCCTAATGAAATCCTCCCATGTTGCCAACTTGGGAGGTTCTGATGCTTATTTTTATGGTCACAATTCAGTTTGGAAAGGCTTAAAATCTTCAGTTTGCTCTGGATCAGAGAGGGATTTTTAAAATTGAGAGACAGCATCTTGTGGTTGCTTCCAGATTGATACAGGAGATAGTCCAATTGACAGCTGCCTCTGAGGTTGCTGAGAGTTCAGCACTTGCCTTCTCACCTCCCCATCAGTTTCTAGAGACTTTGAGGATTGTCCTGAGGACACCCAAGGAAGCATCAGGACTAGGGAATGGGGGGAGGCTCACGGGACAGGTGTAAGTCAAAACAGGCAGACATGCTGATTCTTCAGCTCCCATGGAAACCTCTGAGGTGGTTCCTGGCTTCAAGTATGCTTTGGTTCTGGGCCAGGTTAGTGGGTCTAGTGCCATAATCTCTATTATGCAAGGAGATTTAGACCCTAGCACTTGAATTTGGCATAAAAATTCATACCCAATTCTAAGATCTTCTGCCCTCTGAATGAACTGAGATCAGTACTTCAAAAAAGAAAAATCTTCTCCCAATACCCAATTTTTCCATAGCACACTGGAGCTCAGACAATTCCCCAGAGTAATTTCTGAACTCCTTTGAAATGAGTCTTCCAAAAACCACTCCAGCAGTTGAGCCAACTTTTCATTTTAAGTGTGGGGTGAACATGGAACATTATGAGCAGAGTTTGAGGGGGTGGGAGACCTTGAGGGAATAGGGAAGGAAACAGTCAGGGAGAAAGGAACAAAAGAGGGGTAGACTTGGAAGAGGGAGGAGTAAGGAGAAAAGTGGAAGGGGAAAAAGAAAGGGAAGGGGAGATTAGGGGGAAAGAGGACACTCAGTGACATAGGCACATCAGGGGAAGGGGAGGAGAAGGTACGAAGGGAGAGTAGAAGGTGGAATGTTAGTAGAGACAGATCAGAGGTGGAGGAGGATACAGTATGGGGCTAAGGAGAGATTGTGAGAAGAGGGCCGGGGGGGAGGGAAGGGGCTCCTGAAGCATACAGGGAAGGGAGTGGGAAAGTACGACCGGGGTGCCCATACCTTGAGGGAAGAGAGGAGAGAGAGCTCTTGGAGTACATGGAAAGTGGGAATGGGATTGTCCCTCTTTGTTGCCTAATTGTACTTTCCAAGCGCTTAGTACAGTGTTCTGCACACAGTGAGTGCTCAATAAATACGAGTGAATGAATGAATGAATGGTGGGGGCTGTCAGAGGTCAAAGGGAGAAGTGGGGGAGATAATGCTTTCAGAAGGGAGAGAGGATAGAGCTCCTGGAGTGCAGTGAGGTAAGGAAGCATACATACTGCAGCAAGTGGAGAAGTGAAATGGAGGGGAGGGGGAGTAGAGGGTGGAGAGGCCCATGAAGGAAAGTATAGGAACACACAAAGAGGCTTAGAAGACTGGAGATTTATTTCCCAGGCTCCACTGGTCTCCATGGTTCCTTTGGGTTTTCAAGATAGTTGCTAAGGCTGTAAACAGGACCCCTGTGGGTCATACCAGCCTTGTCCGCTGTCCCAGTTCCATTTCTGGAGCTGAGAGAGGGAGAGGCAGCAGTAACAGTGGTCTGATGGGAAATATGATCTGATCCTCAGGGCCACTGTGGATGCAGCCTTATTGCCCCAGGTCACAGGGCTGTGGGAGGCAGGATCATCCCCAGCCATCTCCCAGTCCTTCGCCATCTGGGAGTCATCGGTGAGTCATTCAGGGCTTCTGTGGTGACTCGGGTGGCTAAACTCTAGAAATACATCCTCCCCCCACCACACACATACATAAAGGTGACTACTTTGTAAATATTTCACTACAATTCTTCCTATTTGCTGACCTGGCTACATTCCAGAGTAGAAAGCATAACAGGATCCATATCTGTCACACAACTGGGGAACCCTTCTAGGGCAAAGTGAAATGGGATTATTGGCATCATAACCCCTGTGTGTGCTATTGTACTTTTCTGACTAAAATAAAACATCTTGGTTCATTCTCATATTACAGAAGAGTCCCGGTTGGAAAACACTGATTCGAATGGCCAGAGCCTGGTTCATTTGCATTCATAGTATAGAAACAGTCCCCATTCCACTCACCCATCTAATCGGTCCCATTTAACTTTTTGATGTGGTGGAGATGGGTTCTTGGTTTCTATGGATTATTTCTTTGTTATGCTTTAAATTTTTATAAGCATGACAGGGTAGTTTCCAGGAGAGAAAGAGAGGGTGCACAAGAAATATGGAACTGGTATGCTGAATCTATAATGAACTCTGACAGTGTGATACGGAGCATCGATTTTTACAGCAGCAGCAGAAATTACAGTAATTAGAGAAAATATCTACATCTTTATAAACAGAGTGTTAACTGATTCAAAGGAACTTAATGAGAACTTAGAAGAGGAAGTGCACTTTTGCCATTTGGTATTTAACATTAATTAAAGTCAGAAAGCTATAGTTAGATTGCCTCTCTGATTCAGTCACTTGGCAAGGCACTGAAGTCTAAGAGTATGCCCATGTGGCTTCATCAGCTTTGACCCTCCAAGCTGGTTCACTGAATTTACGTCCAGATTTGATATTGTAATTTGTTCTCCGCAAAGTGCTCTGATTATGCTTTTGAAGGAGTTGGTGGTCTTAAGCCTGATGGAAGTTGGAGCAGCCAGAGTACCTTATCCATATGCTCATGTCCTCAGGGGTGCTTCTTGATTGCTGACTCTAGTTCTGCCCCATAACCTTGTCCTACCGCCTGTCTAAAATTGGAGAACTGTTCTGAGGCCACCTGGGAGAGCAAAAAGCTGGTGGCTGAAAAAGTCCAAAATATTATCTGTCAACCAGGCAGACGTGCTGATGCCATGCCTCCCACCGGCAGTCTCTGAGACAGGACTAGTGGCATGTAGCGGCTCAAGTCCTGTTTGCATGCAGCAATAGTAGTAGTAAATAGTTATAGCTTTCATTAAACAATTACTATGTACACAGCACTGTCTCTGAGGTGGAAAAAAGTAGACAAAGTAGGTCCCTGGCTCCCAAGATGCTCACAATAGTTTCACAACCTAAGAATAGGGTTATAGTGGGAGGCTGGTGACAGGTACATAAGGAAAGTGACACAAAAACCCGAAGCAGTAATAGTAGTTATAGTATTTCTTAACCTCTTACTATGTGTAGAGTAGTATACTAAAGCACGAGGAAAGAGCACTCAGATGAGAATTAGGCATGGACCTTATCTTTTGAAGAGTTCACAGTCTATGAAAACAATACAGTACCCAAGGACATATAGTCTCGTGTTCCTCAATGCTCAGCCAACAGCCTCAACAACCACTATAAAGTATGGAAGGCCTCGGGCTGCCGCTCCATCCTCCCCCGCCACAGAGGAGAGAGCAGGATAGGGCCTGTTGTTGAAGGACAACTGTGAAATGTCTGTGTCTGCACATTACCTGCTTATTTAAGGGAGGTGCCCAACATCAGGTTTGCACTAAGCAAAACTGGACCAAAAGGATACATCTACCCCATTGTAGACAAGACTAAACGTAAACTGAAGATGATGATGATAGGATACTGTTGGTAAAATTCCATTTTCAGCAACCCACTACAAAATGTTTCACTATTTTAGAACTAATGAGAATAAGTACAAAGCACCCCGTGATTGCAAAGAGCTTCAGAAATTCAAGCAGTGTAATTATTTCAGTATTTTTTTTCAATCAAGTCTTTACAGCTGTCCTATGAACAGGGCCAGTGGGGTCCTGGACCGTGTAGGCACAGCTCACAGTTAAGCCTGGGCCCCCATCCTCTGCCTCCACTGTTCCTACCAAAGATGGTGCAGTCACTTAACCTCTCTAGGCCTCAGTTTTCTCATCTGTTAAATGGGGATAAATACTTCCCTCCCTCCTTCTTAGGCTTGTAAATCCCATGTGGATCTGGGACTGTGTCCTATCTGATTATCTAATAATAATTAATAATGGTGATATTTGTTAAGTGCATTCTATGTGCCAGTCTCTGCAGCTTGGGGGTGGGGGTGGGGAATACAAGCAAATCGGGTTGAACACAGTCTCTGTCCCACATCAGGCTCACAGTCTTCATCCACATTTTACAGATGAGGTAACTGAGTCCAAGAGAAGTGAAGTAACTTGCCCAAGGTCACACAGCAGACAAGTGCTGAATTGGGTTTAGAACCCATGTCCTTCTGACTCCCAGGCCTGTGCTCTATCCATGCATATGAACCCCAGTGTTTGGTGCTTAATAAAATACCATCATCATCAGTTACACTAATGCCGCAAAACTGAAATATGTGGCAAGACAGGAATATAGACAATGAAGAAGTCGTGCAATGCAGGCAAACCACCAGCACTGAAGTAAAACTTGTCACATTATGCCTTCACTGGGCATAAGGTGAGCAAATGGTCTGCTATAGGCAGGATGGCCACATGGCCACCCTTTCTGGGTCAAAGCTGGGCAGAAGCCTTCATTGAGATGGTGGAGGTGAGGCTGTATGGCCACTTTTTGAAGAAGAGAAGGAACACTCCTTTTCTTCAGTGAGAATAGAGGAAAAGGTAACTCCTCACCCATCCCTATCTCTTCTTCTCTCTTTTTTCCCCTTTCCTCCTCTCCTCTCCTCTCTCTCCCTGGCCCACTTCTGTGGGCCCAACCACTCCTCACATCAAGTGATCAGATTTCTGCTCACCTTACTAGATAGTATACGTGAGAGGAGTAGATTGTGAATTGAAATAGGGTAATTTATAAACCAGTTGAACAAAAAAAATAAATTTGATAAACACACCGAAGCAAACATTCAAAGGACCATGGCCATGGACCGCTTGGAGACAGAAGCAGAAGTCAAGCTCGGCCCAGCAGACTGAAAATAGAAGTGGGGTGACTGTCTTGGGACAGACATTTTGGAGAGATGGCCACATCAAGAGGGAGAAACAAAAATAATGGCAGCCTCTATAGATAGCAAATACGGTAGTGTGGCCAGAGGCAGTCATTAATGTACCTGATGTGGAAGGGCTTGTCAGTCGCATGTATTGTTCTTAAACCAAATTCACAAACACTGATTGAAGTCTCAATAATGGAGCCATCATCTTTGGATCCAAAGGACGAATGTGTAATATCAGTTAAATCCTTGCAGACTTAGGCAAAACAAGAAAATTCCTTTCAAAAAAATGGCCCTTCCAGTAGCAGAGGAGCCATTTCAGGTATTTTCCTTCTACTGTTTAAGCACTGAGAGAACAAAATCAATAAATAAAGATTAGAAACAACCTAACAACCCTCAAAATATTGTCCTCAGCTTCTACATAACACCTCTTTAAGACTACATGAATTATTGTTCCCTTTCTCTACAGGCTTAGATCACATAGAAACAGAAGGAGAAGGGTCAATTTTGATTCGTTAGGTGGTGGAGTTATGAGAGCCCAGCTAAGGAGATATTGCATTCTGTGGAGTAAGCATCTTGCCGTTATCAGTTCCAACATAACCACTGCTCACTGCCCATCTATGGCAAATTTAATTATATGCATCACAAACTGCTTGCACTTCAGTTTTTAAGCAGCACAATCGTTTTCTGCTGTCATGAGTGAATTGCCCTAAGAGGCCAAGACTTTGTATTTGAATGACATATAGGATTTTCTCTTTAACATTCCCTATAACGATGCCTGGACTGATGCACTGAAACAAAAACTAAGGCACTGCCCTTCATTAGAACAGTGTCCTAGTTACCGTATTTCAGGAAAATCAGAGTGTGCTGAGGGCTAATATTTCACTGCACAAATGGGACATAAAAGCATTAAATCTACTACGGGCTCCAAAGGCATTTTGACTTAATGACCAAATTCACTTGAGGAAGAACTGTTCATAAAATTCATTCTTTAAATGACCCTAAATGACAGTTTCTTGACAAGGCATGGGGTTCTGGCTCAGCACCTTAAAGCATCTTTTTACAGTAGCAGCATGTCTTCTCAGTGATGTCTTACACTCCTGCCCCAGTTGGGTATTGAAACTTGAAATGTACCTGCAGGGCATTTTGACTTCCAAAACATGCAGCCACCTGGATGTCTTTTAGACAAGAAACAAAATGTGTCATCCAAGATTTAAAGAAAAGTAGAGGAGACAAGAACTAAGGATGATAAAATTGGGCTAAATGAGGGAAGGGGGAAAAGTCAAGGAAAATAAAGGAGACTTAAATTGCTCCCCCCACTGTGTGCTGAAATGAGAATCTTTCAAATCAAATATTGAATGATATCATTTTGGTCATAGACTTGGAACCCTAAATAATGTTTTCTTTTCCAGCAGTTTTCTTGGCAGCACATGTATTACCATGAAAGGCACATGGAAGGAAAATAACTTCACCCTCTGGCGGAGAAGTATATTACGTCTTCAGGCTTGGAGATGCTGGGAAAGGTGATCAATCAATCGTTGGTATTTACTGAGCACTTACTGTGTGCAGAGTACTGAATTTGTGCTTGGGAGAGTGATAATAATAATTGTGGTATTTGTTAAGTGCCTATGTGCCAGACATTGCAATAAGCACTGGGGCAGATACAAGGCAATCAGGTTGGACACAGTTCCTTTCCCACCTGGGGCTCACAGTCTTAATCGCCATTTTCCAGATGAGGGAACTGAGGCACAGAGAAGTTAAGTGACTTGCCCAAAGTCACACAGCTGACAAGTGGCAGAGCCGGGATTAGAACCCATGACCTCTGACTCCCAAGCCCGTGTTCTTTCCATTGAGTCACGCTGGTTCTCTGAGTTGTTTGAGAGCTGAAAGGAAGCAAGGAGTTGTGAGCTTCTGGGAAAGGGAGATGGAAAAGTTGAGAGGAGAGCAGGGTTTAGAAGGGAGGATGGAAAGTTCCATTTGGGACATGTTGAGTTTGAGGGACTGAAAGGTCAAGGAAAGATTCATTATTATTATTATGGTATTTGTTAAGTGCTTACTGTGTGCCAAGCACTGATACAAGGTGATCAGGTTGTCCCAAGTGGGGCTCACAGTCTCAATCCCCATTTTACAGAGGAGGGAACTGAGGCACAGAGAAGTGAAGTGACTTGCCCAAGGTCACCCAGCAGACAAGCGGCAGAGGCAGGATTAGAACCCACACCCTCTGACGCCCAAGCCCAGGCTCTTGCCACAAGGCCACGCTGCAAGATGTCCTGCCTGTTGCCTCCCGTGGAAATATAGAGCAGGACAGGTCAATTCAGGCAGGACAAGCACCACTGCCGCCGCCACCTCGGCCTAGGCAGAGGTGCTTGTATTGGCAGTGAAAGAATAGGGGCTCTGATGGAAGCCCAGCTCTAACGAGCACTTTCACAGTCAAAGCGGTGGCGACGATGGTGGTGGCAGGAGTAGTTGCCGCTGAAGAAGGGATAATCAAAATAATAATTATTATGGTATTTGTTAAGCACTTAGTCTGTGCCGGGCACTGTACTAAATGTGGGGGGATACAAGCTAATCGGGGTGGACACAGTTCCTGTCCCACTCGGGGCCCACAGTCTTCATCCCCATTTCACAGATGAGATAAATGAGGCCCAGAAAAGTGAAGTGACTCGTCCAAGGCCGCACAACAGATAAGTGGAGTAGCCTGGATCAGAACCCATGACCTTCTGACTCATAGACCTGTGCTCTGTTCGCTATGCCAGGCTGCCCAACTTAAATAATTACGGTGATGGGATGGAACCCATAAAACTGACAGTTCCGTCATCTAAAGCACGATGGGTTCGGAAAAGAGATCATCAATACAGGCATGAACGATTCCCCTAGCGCTGCTTGGATGTATCATTTTTGTGCTTGTTATAGTTAGTTTTTTAAGTATTATCACTGTTCATGAGTCTGCGTGTATATTTGGAAGGGCATATCTGCTTGAAATACTTTTTGGATTACAACCTGCCTTGGGAAAATCTGCCACTTGGGGACAAAGTGATGTTTTCAAGAAGAGCATTATATAGTGGAGCCCGGTACCATTAGTCTCATCCCAGGAGGTGGTCTGGGAACACTGGTGTCAGCACATACACCTACTTGAGAGGAAGCACTTTGGGCTTTCCCTGACCCTGAACTTGCCCTCCCACTCTACCGCCTCCTTGAGGGTCCTCCTGGCAGCCCCCAGAATTCTGACAGACTGGCAAATAGGGTGAAGGGAGAAACACAGTCACCAGAACTCCTGGACAGAGCGGTCAATCAGGCAGACTCCTGAGCCAAGCGGGAGGCTCAATTAAGCCCCCAATCAAAAATTCTTGTTGGAACAAGATGAAGTAAGCAGATTTCAGTTGATGAGGAAATATTACAACAGAAAACTCTATCACAAATCTGCCTTTTATTTGATTGAAAATGCAGCCATAAACCTGGCACCATTAGGAAATATGTGGGCTTGGTATTTTTCTGGAAATGAGTTAGTTTGGCCTCCTGCAAACAAGACCATTAAATGCTTGTTATCATGATGATGTTTTCTATTGCTGTGGCTGCAAAAATTAGTGTGTGCTTCACAATAACTCTTGGATATAAGCTAAGATTTGAAAAAGGATCCAAAGTTACCCAGCAAGTCTGAAGTAGAACTGGAAAGGAACTCTTAGACTTTAATTCCCAGTCAGTAGATATAGATGTCTGCCTGTAATGATGTTTTGTGGAGAGAAATTTTCAGTAGCATTAGCCACTTGCATGCTTTAAGCCTAACATGAAGCATCTAATTAGTGTTAGAAGTGATTCAGTTGTTCAGCTTCCATGGAAATTCATTGCTGTGGGAAGAAAAATGGGAAGAGATCATTGGCCCCTGGCAAAATCAGAATGGGGGCCCTGTTTTCCCAAGTTTTGACTTTTTAATGAGAGCCTGGAAGTGAGTGAAGCAGAGGAATGAGGGGAGGGAAGACCAGCAGGTTGGGTTAATTCCATGGAAGAAACCCATTATCTCTCCCATTCTGACCCATCAATACTCCAGAAGGCCCTGATTTTTCCCTCACCCAGGGTCAGCTCTCTCTAAATCACTGGTCCTTTGGGTGACAATTTACTGTAGGATGAGCTCTGTATCAAAAACAAAAAAAATAGTGAGCCATATTACACCTCTAAGCCCCAAAAACAAAAATTAGTGAGTCCTATTCCACCTTTGGGTCCTCACCCAAGAACTCTGATATCACCCTAATCAACACCACAAGAGCAAATATCTAAACTAGGAAACCAGTGGTGGAGGAATAATTTTCATGAGCTGCCCCCTGCTTAGAATTTCCCAGCTACTGAAGACTCTCTGACTAGAGGTGATCATTTACACTCAGCCGGTAGCTGTCATAGATGAGGTTAAAGGAACTCACGTTAACTCATGTTAACGGGACCTACAGGCTTTACACATAGTTACCTGAACTGAGGCTAGTTCAACTCACACTCTCGCACATAACCAGGGTCACATCCCTAGTCCTCCCTATGCTATGTTCAGTATTCTAGTCAAGATCCTTTTGTTCTGAAGGAAGATCCTGTTGGCTGACTAGTCTCTGTTGATAAAAACAAGCACTCTGGCATCCACTCTTATTGTCTTCATCTACTGCAGAAGGTCCTGGACATTACTTTTGAGGGTGCCACCAAAAGAGTGAATGGTTGTCTTTCTTTTGGACACTTATTCCAGGACATGGTCCTGATGGGAGATACTCTGGCAATTCAGTAGGGTTTCCAGGAAATGCTGGCAATTTACCGATCATTCTCTACATTGCTTTTCCTGGCTTCAGGTATTTTTCTCCCCATAACTCTGAGCTGGCTGTTTTCTAAGCTTTGCAATCCTGTGCTAGCAGCAGCAGGATCACAGATGCTGAGTACTGTTCTAGGTGCTTGGAGCAATTAATAAAAGTAGAAGACATGGTCCCTGCACTTGAGAAGCTTACAATCTGAGAGGGGGTTGAAAAGACACAGATTGTACACTTACAAGAAATAGGATAGGATAACCTACCTATCCGCTTCCCAGCCAAGCTTGGACCAGAATGTGAGCCTGTCTTCCAGACTGTGAGCCCATTGTTGCGTAGGGATTGTCTCTATCTGTTACCAAATTGTACTTCCAAGAGCTTAGTACAGTGCTCTGCACACATTAAGCGCTTAATACGATTGAAGTTAACAGTTCCAGAACTGTTTCTGTGGAGAAATCTCCCTTAAAATAATTGTCATCTTCCCCTCAGTCCTCTCAAAAAGAATTGCTGTCCACCGATTGCCTCCTGTTCTAATTCTAGTCCGGCCCTACCCTCCATCACCTCTCTTCCTCTTTCAAAAGGAGATTTTATAATTGAAAACAAAGTGCCTCTCTGTCATTTGCCTACTAAACCAGTCTGCTTGTCAGGAACTAAGCCTGCATCATGACATGAATTTAAGGTAATAAAAGAACGGCAAATACTGCAGAACTATTTCTCATTAGTACATGTTTTTGCTCCCTTTATTCCCATCCTCAGGATGAGACATACCCACCCACGCCCATTTCATTAGAAGCTTCATTACTCAAAAAGTTATTAGGCTAACTGCTTGGGTAATATGTGGGAAGGCAATCACTCAGAGGCAGATGTGTGCTTGAAGATAAAACCTTCAGACCTCTAAGACCTCTTTTTGTTTAGACCACCTGCCTCGTCTCTAGAGATCCCGCAGATACAGTATGAGAGCAACCCACAGGTTGAACTTCTGTAACAAATTAACATTTTACCAGGGAACCTTTCCCAGGAGTTGATACCAATCCTAGTTTCTCGTCTCCATGTTTTCCTTGCAGAGAAGGTGGGCAGAACGTGATGGAGTACTTTTTGCTACATGGTTCACGTAATTCTTCCCTTTTTTCCCGGTTCTTTGGTTGATTTCATAGATTACCTTAAAAGACACTCCCATTTTTCTTCCTGGGAAGATCTAACTCTCCCTTTGATAGCTCTACTATACTCTAGTCCATCTCTTTTTCTTTTTTATTTTCTGCTGGAAATAGGCTGTGCATGTTATTTTAAAGTAGTTGACTGGTTTTCTTATATGTCTATGGATAGGATTGACTAAATTCAGTTTTGAGAATACAGGAAGCTTTATCTATCTTTCATTCTAGGGTAGCCAAGGGGTGGGGGGCAGGGGGGAGGTTCACATCATTTAAATTCAGGAGAATTACATGCCTCTTCCCAAAAGACTTCTTCAGGAAAATGGGACAGGACAATCTCATAGATATAGGCCATCTAGCAATGGTACCTATGGATAAAATCATTTTAATGTTTTCATGGCTGTCATTTCAAGATTTTTATTTTGTCACCTACCTCAAAAAGCCTCTTAAATTTCTGTTTGAAGAGACAGATACTTTGTAGTCCTTAAAAAAAAAAAAACCCTTCAAATGAACCACTGATAGAAAGTTGCAATCTGGTCGATGTTTATTTTTGTGCTAATCACTAATTGAAATGCTGTTTTTATTATTCATCATACATAGAGGATTAGGCCTTCCCCTGCCATCACTGGAAAATGGGAAAAGGCGGAGGTGGCTAGAATGTGTTAGGATGTACTTAAAGGTACTCTTATTCCTGCATACTAACTCCCCTGTACTGATATCTCTAATACAAAGAGGAATTTATAAGCCATCCAGGATGAAAGGTACACCTGCCCATCCATCTTAGCATCGTGATGGGATGAAGTGATTCTATCCTGAACTGACCTTGATAGAGATATTTATGGCCTTCAGTTTCTTTGGTGGTGCTAGTCCCAAACCCTTTTTTAATGGAATCTAGTTTGTCAATCACTATTCCCTTCACAGATTTTTCTTGAGGCTTGACAGAGTAGCAGCCAGGGTGGCTACACTTGATCTCCCTAATATCCCTTTCAGTAAAACAACAACTAGGTCCCATTTCCAGTTTTATATTTATTAAGTGTAATTCTCTGTGGTTGCAGGGATTAAACACTGATGAAAATAGCATTGGCATTTAAATAGAGTTGGCATTTTGACTGTCTTGTTAATAACATTTCTTGTAAGTGCTCGGCCCTCTGTAAAAACGTTAAAAACACAAATAATAAAATCGTTTGAGGAACAACAATTGTCCATGACTGTCTCTATTTTTACATAGAAACTTTTTACTGATTCTGTGCAGAGCACAGAAGGTGAATTCACCAGTCTGCTAATTTGATTGCCACTATGAGGAAAGATTAGAAAAAAATACCAGATAATAGAAGTGTAATCCCTTGTCCAATCTATTTGAAATATTGCTCTAGGCAGTTATAATTGGATTCTTAAATTAGCCAGACTCACAAAAACTAGATTATGTTTGTAGGATGAATTTACATTTTCCTAAAAGATGAATGCAGCAACACCACACAGTATGCAGGAGAAGCCAAACCAAAACCAAGGTTTATTATGATTCTATATCACTTAAAAGAAAACCAAACATTTCCCCAATAATTTTTATATTTGGAAGAAATCTCCATGCTTGGCCCAGGACCAGCTCTGGCCTTTACTGCCTGAGTACCAAATTAGACTGGAAGTGGGCCTAGACCAGATCTGAAGTGGATCCTGGGCCACTTTTGTGAGGAGTTACCGATCACACAGGGGTGTTTTCCCCTGGGCTGGAAGTAGGATCAATAGATCAGGGGACAAAAGCCCCACTTCAGTAGTATATTTTCTCCCTGAGACTGAAATTCCAAAAATGCAGAAGGTACAGGTTACAGAGGTTCAGAGGGCTGCTTGATACGTCCCAAACTTCACTGCCTCAACCCTGTTCCATCCCTAGATATCTGGACTCTGCACTTTCTGCAGATTGGACCTAGGCCAAAGAGGACTCACCTATGATCTTCCTTCACCCATCCATAGGTGAAAATGGCTAGCAAGGGTACTACTTGAATTATCCTCAGAAAGTATGTTTTTTATGTTTTCTTTTAATGGTATTTGTTAAGCACTTACTATGTGCAAGGCACTCTTCTAAGCTGTAGGCTAGATACAAGGTCATCAGGTTGGACATGGTCCATGTCCCACATGGGACTCACAGTCTTAATCCCCATTTTACAGATGAGGTAAATGAGGCACAGAGAAGTGAAGTGACTTGCCCAAAGTCACACAGCAGACAAGTGGCGGAGTGGGGATTAGAACCCAGGTCCTTTTGACTTCCAGGTCCATGGCTGTATCCACTAGGCCACACTGGGGATGTGGTTGGGAATGGGTTAGAAGTATGACTGGAGAGCATACTATATCATTATTATCAGCGGTATTTTTTGAGGATTTATTGTGTGCAGAGCATGGGACAGTCTGCAGGAGACACTGGCTGACTTTACTAATGTGCAAGTCCATTCTTCGGTCCATGTAATGTGGGTCACCCTGGAGAGCCAACAAAGCTGCTCATAAGGGCAGCTAACTCAATCGCCTCATCACCTAGGGCCATAGCAAGGAAAAAGTGAAAAGGCACAGGGAGGCAGAGGACACTTTTCTCTATCAGTGAAGGGGGAATGGTCACTTCCTGACCTACAGGAAAGAATTGAACTGGATGTGTCAGAGTCCACTAACATTCAGGTTTGATATTCAAACTTCTATGCTAGTGTCAAAGCGAATAAATCTGGAATTAAGGATATTTGGGTCATTTCAATAACAACTGTGGTATTTGTTAAGCGCTTACTATGTGCCAGGCACCCATCTCTGCCAATGCTCTGCTCTGTGTTCTCAGGCAAATCACTCAAACTTTCTGGGCCTCAAGTTTCTACATTTGAGAGATGGATCTAATAATATTAACCTCTTCCTACCTCACAGGGATCTCAGAGAGGAAGATGAGATACTTGCTGTGAAGGAAATTTGGAAACATAAAAGTTCTATGTAAACTGGGAAGCAGCATGGTCTAGTGCTCCTAGACCAAACTAGTGCTCCTAGACAAAACTCCTCACTCTTGGCTTCAAAGCTCTCCATCACCTTGCCCCCTCCTACCTCACCTACCTTCTCTCCTTCTACAGCCCACCCCGTACACTCTGCTCCTCTGCCACTCACCTCCTCACGGTCCCTCTTTCGCGCCTGTCCCGCCGTTGACCCCGGCCCATGTCCTACCGCTGACCTGGAATGCCCTCCCTCCTCACATCTGCCAATCTAACTCTCTTCCCCTCTTCAAAGCCCTACTGAGAGCTCACCTCCTCCAGGAGGCCTTCCCAGACTGAGCCCTCCCTTTCCCTCTGCTCTTCCTCCCCTCCCCATCCACCCTTCTCCCACCCTCTGCTCTTTCCCATTCCCCTCCCCAAAGCACTGTGCATATTTGCATATATTATTTATCACTCTATTTTGTTGATGATGTGTATATATCTATGATTCTATTTATCTTGATGATATTTACACCAGACTATTTTGTTTTGTTCTGTTTTGTTGTCTGCCTCCCCCGTTTAGACTGCGAGCCCATTGTTGGGCAGGGATTGTCTCTGTTGCCGAATAGTACATTCCAAGCGCTTAGTACAGTGCTCTGCACATAGTAAGTGCTCAATAAATACGATTGAATGAATGAATGAATAGTGGATAAAGCACTGGTCTGGGAGCCAGAGGACCTGGATTTGAATCCCGGCTCTACCACTTGTCTGCTGTATGATCTTGGCTAGTCACTTCACAACTGTGCCTCTGTTTCATCAACTGCAAATGGGGATTCAATACCTGTTCTCCTTTTTACTTAGACTGTGAGGCCCATGTAGGCAGGGACTGTCTCCAACCTGATTATCTTGTATCCACCCCAATGCTTAGTACAGTGCTTGACACATAGAAAGTGCTTAACAGTACCATTAAAAAAAGGCAGGGTATTTTTACTGTAATATAAAATCAGCTAACCAATCTCAAAAAGTAAATCTAAGAAAGTCAATCTGAGGAAACAGTTGTTGAGCCTGGTAAACTCACAGTACATGGTGAGGAGGTGAAGCATTACACCCTTACACTGTGGGAAGAGAGATTCCCTTCCCATCCACCCACCCACCTAGAGTTTCATGCTTCTAGAATCTACATAGCCTGGAAATGGAGTTTGGAGTGCAGCCCATGGATCGGTAAAACATAACAGAGCATAGACATCTGATGACTCTACTGAGGAAGACCCTTTTCATCTTTTTTCGTGTTATTACAGTAATGCTGCCTGAGTATAGGGAAGTGCATGTTCAAAGGAAGTTTGGCTCTGCCTACCTTAGTTTATAGGCAAGCCGAGAGCCCAGTATTGGAAAAAGAAATGTGGTTTGCTGATCCCAAACTGAGCTTAATTCCCTTGCACTAAAGTGTTCTACTATTGTTAAAGAACAACCAATCTCTCTCAAGTCTATCAAAATATAATTTGCACTTTATAATCTAACTATGCCATAATGAAGTAATGTGTCAGTAAAGACTGAAGGAGGATTTCATTTTATGATATTTAGTGGAATCAGTCAATGATATTTATTGAGCATTTACTGTTGTTCAGAGCAGTATACTAAGCACTTAGGAAAGTACAATAACAGAGTTGGGAGACATGTTCCTTGCCCACAAGGAGCTTATAGGACCTTTGGTGAAAACTGCACTATACTGTTAAATCTTGGATGAGTGTAACGAGTCAGAGCATGCAAGTCAAAGAATCACTTGGTAAATGCTCCATCATACTATAGAACAGGGTATTGTTTGGGTCCTGACTACAATATGAAACAGTGGAATGGGGTCAAATTCACCAGACTGAATTCTAGTGCCTTGTTGTCTACATTACACATTTCTTCAAATGATCAATTCACAGTACGAATTTCCTTCCTAAGGGAATGCCCCCATTATTTGGACTGGATTCACTTCCTTGCAAATGTTTAGAGGACATAGAGGTTGAAACTTGTGAGAATTCTTAGTAGTCAAGCTCCCCTCTAGACTGTAAGCTCACTGTGGGCAGGGAATGAGTCTGTTAAATTGTACTCTCCCAAGCACTTAGTATAGCGCTCTGCACACAGTAAGCACTCAATAAATATGATTGACTGACTGACTCCAGATAATATGCCCCATGATAATGTGCCTTTAGAAATTCTAAACTCAGGGTCACAGAGATGTCTCTGAAGAATGTATATACTACAGACAGGGACTATGTACATTCATCCAGAAAGGCAATGTATATTGCAATGGAATTCTCAAAGGCATTTTTCAAGAATTTACTTTGTTCAAGGCACTGTACTAAGCACTTGGGAAAGTATAAGAGTTAGTAGACACAATCCCTGCACTCAAGGACCTCACATTATCGTTATAATTATATTTGTTAATCACTTACTATGTGTCAAGCACTGTTGTATGCACTGAGGTAGATTATTCATCAATACTAGATTATGTCCTAAAATAGTTTCAATTTAAAAAATAATTTGGAAGGAGATATTAGGAAAACAGATGTACACTAAGTCTTGTGCCCATGAAGCCCCCCCTAGGAATAGGTGATACCTTTTAATTGACACCTTAAAAGCAGAATTTCTATTAATTTTCCTGTGGGAGGGTTGTTCCCAATTTCACCTCATCCACTTGTGAGGGAAAGTTAAGAAATGAGGTCAACCCTATAGCACAGGAGGCAGAAGTTGCATGGCATAGTGGATAGAGCACAGGCCTGGGACTCAGAAGGTCATGAGTTCTAATCCTGGCTCCACCACTTGTCTGCTGTGTGACCTTGGGCAAGTCACTTCACTTCTCTGTGCTTCAGTTCCCTCATCTGTAAAATGAGGATTGAGACTGTGAGTCCCATTTGGGACAGGAACTGTGTCTAATCCGATTTGCTTGTATCTACCCCAGCACTTAGTACAATGCTTGGCACATAGTAAGAGCTTAACAGATACCACAATTATTATTATTATTAGATGCATGTGTTCTCTTCATTTAGTAACTCTGGGATCAGTCAGAGAAGGTGGGGGTAGCCAGGCAGGCCTGATATTGGGGAATGTGTGTGGGGAAACTGCAAGTCCCACAGAAATCTGACACCCTAGGGGTTTTTGTAAATTACAGGCTATACTGCTTTAGAAAGTTTTTCTCTTTTTTCTATTACTTAGGAATAAATGCCTAAGGGTATTATCTTTCCACAAGGTTGTGTTTTAAACATTTCCAGGGGATATTAAAAAAACTTAGCAATTCAGAGGAACTAATCAGATCTATTAATAGACATACGTTTCCCAAGATTTAAACTAATCTCACAATACAAAGCCATTTAGCCATTTGGAACAAATGCAGGATGAGGAATTAAGAGCCAAGAAGCAAAATAGGTAGAACGATCCAAAAAAATAGTAAGCATGTTTACAGAGAAAACTAAGTAGTATAACGTGAAATTACCAGGCATGTTGAAAAAGGAAAATATCACAAGATGGTGGAAGATTAACCACAGCCAGGAACATCTGAACCACACAGAAAGTACATGTGCGTTCTTTTTTCTGATGAATGCACTGCTGCCAAGGTGACATCTGTATCCTTACTATCTTGCCTCATTCTAGACTAAGGAAATCATTTGATCACTGAGTTTTTCACACTCCATGATAACTGCCTGCCAGTAAGTCAGTCAAAGGAATGGCAATGTTCCTGCTTCTTTAAGAAACAGGCATCTGTAAACTGCAAAATTCCTTTCCTTCTCTTCTTTATAACCATGGGGAGAATCGATCTTCCTGTTGTGATTCCACATAGTAGCAATAACAATTTCGCTATTCATTAAGCGCTTACTATATGTCAAACACTGTTCTAAGCAATGGGGTCGAATCAAGATAATCAGGTCAGACACAATCCCTGTCCCACATGGGGCTCACAGCCTAAGTAGGAGGAAGGGCAGTTTTGAATTCCCATTTTATGGATGAGGAAACTGAAGCACAGAGAAATGAAGTAATTTGTCTAAGGTCACACAGCAGGCAAGTAGCAGAACTGGAATGAAGATCCAGATCCTCTGACTCCCAGGCCCAAGCTCTTCCCACTAGGCAAATTGTTTCCACATTTCCCCAGGTTCACCCTTATCATCTTCTCCTCTCATTTGCTATTTCCTTCAACCTCCCAAAGGATTCTCAGTATTTTCTGAACAAAACTTCAAAGGTTATAACATATTTAGAACTATATTTCATACTCTTAAAGGATCAGGCAAAGTGCATTTGATGGATATAATTGATTAGTTAAATCCTGTGATAAAACTAAGCAAGTACACAGTGTTTGGGACAGCAGCTCATTGGCAATAAATATACCATCCTGCAATCCATCTCAATTGCGGGCTCAAGACAATCCCTCTGCCATCAGTACCTGGAACAGAATGCGAGGAAGGTAGTTTGTGCAAAATTCTCTCTCTAGCCAAAGCTCCAAATTACAGGTAAACTCCAAGGAGGGGTGTATTATGTCCCGTGATCCTGTATGTAAAGTGACATAGCCATATGGCACTGTTCAGGCTGGAAAGAATTAAAACCAATAAAATCAAATTGAAGTAATCAAAGGAATCCCAAGTAACTCCCTTTGATACAACTTGTCTGTGTCAGTTCCTTACTTTCTATAGATGGTTTGGGGTCATTACTCGATTGTCATTTGTGCGGCTAAGGTTGGAGGCAGGTGGCGGTAGGAATAGGGGGAAAACCTGTTTCATAGAAAAAATGTGATATAGCAGTGATTTCAACTAGCATTCCCAGAATAAGTAGTTTTCATTTCTATCATTGGCTATTGGTATCAGTTACAGAGGGAAAGTCACATATTTACACTCTGTCGTGAGAAGCTTGAATTCTGAAACTCTACGGTAAGATAAACCCAGGAAAATCTGTCTTTTACAAACTTACCAAGTATCCCTGATCCAAAATGGCAGCATCTCCTCATCTCCTTTGCCAACGCTTTATTGCTAATTTGGCTTTATATACCATCCGTCAAATTACCCCTGTCAAGGGGTAAATGGGACTGACTTGGCACATAAGAAGCATAAAAAATGCCACATTTAGTATCATCTCAGTTCAAAGGGCCTTGGCAAACTAGATCAGTTCCCATGTTTAGTTTAGCTTAGTGGAGGTGCCCAGGGCCCTCAGAAAGAAATTAGTAACCAAGTTGCCTATCCTCTGAAACATAGCCTCTTGAAGGCTTCAAGTCCAACCCAGATCTAACCTGGACTCCAGGGATATAAGCTGGGAAACGCAAAAATCTAGCATGGGCCTAAGCAGTAAGCACACCTACAGTGTGTACCCCATTTCTAATCAGATGCTATTGCAACATGTTAGAATGCCTGGGTAACTAAGCTAAAACTAAGCTAGATATCAGATGTTTATTACACCACAAAGTTAATGCTAAGGTGGTCCGATGAGGGCCTTTGGACAAGGCTCTGCATGGGACAGAGTCAGGAGATCTGGGTTCTAATCTCGGCTCCTCCACCTACTTGCTGCGTGACCTGGGGCAAGTCACTTACCTTCTCTGTCCTTCAGTTTCCCCGTATGTAAAAGAGGGATAAAATACCTGTTCTCCCTTCCCTCTTTAACTGTATGTGCCATGGGAGATTTGATTATCTACCCAAAACATAGTACAGTGCTTGGCACAGAGTACACGCTTAATAAATCCATCATGAGATGAAAACACTCTTCTTGTTCAACAACTGCCGACCCCGTCCAACAATAATGATAATAATAATAATAATGGTGTTTGTTAAGCGTTATGTGCCAAACACTGTTCTAAGCACTGGGGTAGATGCAAGGTAAACAGGTTGTCCCGCGTGGGGCTCAAAGTCTTAATCCCCATTTTCCAGATGAGGTAACTGAGGCACAGAGAAATTAAGTGACTTGCCCAAGGTCACACATCAGACAAGTGGCAGAGCCGGGATTAGAACCCACATCCTCTGACTCCCAAGCCCGTGCTCTTGCCACTAGGCCATGCTGCTTCGCTTGTCTAGCCATGCCCTCCTCCAGCCAGAGCCTTTCAATCAATCAATTGCATTTACTGAGCATCTACTGTTTGCAGAGCACTCTAATAACTCAGGAGAGTACACTTCCCCCCCCCGTTCACTCAATTGTGCCAATTCCAGGATGGCTCAGGGGTTCTGGAGTTCTCTCAGCATTTATTTTGCCCCACAACATTTCTCTGCTTCTTTGGATCACATAGGTAAACATCTTTTAAATTTCCTGGACCCTGAGACTGAAACTTTCATTTAAACTAAAAATGGACTTAAAACGTAAATGAAAGACCACCCCTCCCCATCTTTTTTACTGCCAGAATAATTTCTGCTGTTCCATTTGCATCTCATTGAGCAGCCAGATGGGGGCGAGGGGTAATACACTTTTTCCGCAGTTCAGTGCATCATACAAATTGCAACAGAAAAACTCCTTACATTTCTTATCCCAGTCCCTTTTCTAGGTACGCCACCTCTTACAAATGAAAGCTAAGTATTTTATTTTACATTTGCAGATGAGATGATGTACATAAGTGCTGTAGGGCTGGAAGGGAGGATGAATAAAGGGAGAGATGTGCACAGAACAATTTTTTAGACAAAGAATTTGGGCAGCAGAATGAAATATGAGCTGAAGGGGGGAGAGGCTAGAGGCAGGAGCTTAGCGAGGAAGCTGATGCAGTAACCTTCTTCACCTCCTGGCTGGATTACTCCAATAGATTCCTTACTGGTTTCCTTGCCTCCGGCTTCTCTCTCTATCCTACAGTTACCCATATTATTTTTGTAATGCAGTTTGTAATATATTACTCCTCTTTTCAGATACCTCCATTCACTACCCATTTCTTCTTGCATTCGGTAGAAACTCTTAATTATTGGCCTCAAAACTCTCCACCAGCTATCTCCCTCTTAACTATTTCCTCTTTTCTCACAATATCCCAAACTGAACTCTACATTCATCTCATATTAATCTTCTAGCTGTTCCTAGCTCACCACTCTCCAGTATTCAACTCCAACCCTTTCCTGCTGCTTGGAACTCCCTCCCCACTCAAAATTTCCAAGCCATATCACTCTCCACCCTTAAAGCCTCCCTAAAGAGTCACCTCCTCCAAGACCTATTTCCTGACTAATCCTCCACTTTCCTGGTCTTGTTATCCCATCAGCAATCTTAGGACTTAAGTGCAGACCACTTTGTTATCTATTTAATTGCTTAGCACCTTTTATAAAATTTGTATTTACACACCAATCAATCAGTGGTGTTTACTGAATGATTATTGTGTGCAGAGCTCTGTTTTAAGCATGCAGGAGAGTACAGTTCAGAGTTGGTAGCCACATTCCCTGCCCACAAGGAGCTTACAGCCTAGAGACTGATTCTTTTATCTATTGCATATTTGGTGATGTGGGTCCCCTTGTCTCTCCCATTATAAGCTCTTCAAGAACAGGAACTGCACCTTTAACTTCTGTTGTAGGTTCTCAAGTGCCTAGTACAGTGCTCTGCACAGACAGGTGCTCAATAAATGTTATGTTGATGCCGAATACAGAAAAATCAATGGAAAATATTAATTCGTATCCCTAATGTTCAATAAGGCAAACAAAAAGAAAATACATATATAAATACAAATAGAAACATGTAAAACAATCTGAACAATTGAGCCTCTTATGGAGGTGTGTTTTGACTGCCTCTCTTCTTCCTGAGAAAATGAAATCAAGACAGGCATTTAACCTACCATCTTTTTAGCCTGAATCATTTTTGTTTAATGAGGTATTGTATTCAGTAGTCAAAGCAAAACATGAGTGTCTGTCAATTTAGAAATAGTTAACATTGATGCAATTTCATGTAAACCTCATGTTAATACAAATATAATATATCTGAGTGAAGCAGAGTTGCTTGAATGGAATGATCTTCTGTTGCATATGCCTGGGTTCAGTTTTGAAGGGATAAAATATCCCGCAACATTCTCTAAAATGCAAGAAGTGCCTAATAAATTCAATTTGTTATACATTCTCACTTGGAGTGCAAAAGCTTGCCTTCTAACTAAATTGAATGTTTTGAAGCTATCTAGCCTATTATGCTTTGTAAAGGCTCTTACTTATTTCAGACTGTCCCTACCCTTTGCCAGTGGTGATTACACACATACTGGAGCAGAGAAAAAAGTGACACATCATAATGATTAAATCAGAGCCACTCAAATGATATAGTATTCCTTATTACAATAACCTTTGTTTGTATGAATGTCTTTTCCATTAAACCTCCTACTGAAAACTATCTTTCAATAATACTCATCGCTTTAAAGGCAGTTTATTATATTTGGTTCAAATTCATTTTCTCTCTAGTATATTATTATACATAACTGTTCCATTGGTCTCTGCAGTGATGGTATGTATGGATCATAACATTTTACCCATGTGGGCATGTATGGCTGAAAGGGTCAAATCACCAATGATGAACCCTTTTACATCGCATATATGGAAACCACCCAAACCTGCCCTCCCTTCACCATCTTTCTTGTCTCATATGCCAGTAACCTTGTCATTATCCTCGACTCATCTCTCTCACTCAACCCACATATTCACTCTATCACCAAATCCCATACGTTCAGCTCTCACAACATCACTAAAATCTACCTTACTCTCTGATGGCCTACTACAACCCAGCCCGCACACTTCACTCCTCTAATGCCAACCTACTAACTGTACCTTGATCTTGTCTATCTTGCCGTGACAACTCACATCCTGCCTCAGGTTTGAAATATCTTCTCTCTTCTTATCTGACAGACAATCTCCCTCCCCACCTTCAAAACCTTATTAAAAGCACAACTCCTCCAAGAGGTCTTCCCTGACTAAGTTCTCATCTCCTCTTCTCCATCACCTTTGCACTTGGATTTTCATCCTTTAGTCATTTCTCCCTCAACCCCACAGCACTTATGCACATATTTGTAATTTATTTACATTAATGTCTATCTCCCCCTCCATACTGAATGCTCTTTTCAGGCAGGGAACATGTCTACCAGCTCTGTTATACTGCACTCTCCCAAGCACTTAGTACAGTGCTCTACCACCAGTTAAGTGCTCAATAAATATGATTGATTATTGTTTTTCACCCCCATTATGCTGAATTATGACTATTTCCCCATCTGTAATTTATTTTAACGTCTATCACCCCCACTAGATTGTAAGCACTTTGAGGGCAGCATTCGTGTCTCCCAACCTGACCATATTATTTTCCCCCAAGTGCTTAGCACAGTGCTCTGCATACAGACAGCACTCAAAAAATACCATTGCCAGACTGATTGTGACACACAGTGCTAGCATCAAATCCTCCTATCACTAGCTGGTCAATGAGTCAGGTACTAGTAGCATCATCAGTAGGAAAGATGGCCTTTTTTCAACCTGCATTCAATTTGAAAGAGCTATTTTTTAAAAATGGTATTTGTTAAGCACTTACTCTGTGCCAGACACTGCATTAAGCACTGGGGAAGGTACAAGTTAATTAAGTTGGACACAGTTCCTGTTCCACATGGGGCTCACAATTAATCCCCATTTTACAGATGAGGTAACTGAAGCACAGAGAGGTTAAGTGACTTGCCCAAGGTCACATAGCAGACAAGTGGCAAAGCCAGGATTAGAATCCAGTCCTCTTGGCTCCCAGGCCCATGCCCCATCCACTAGGCCATGTTGCTTTTCTATTTAGTGATGACTGAGAATTGGGGATGAAACTCAAAACTCTCAGATACCTATTATAGAGTTCTGCCCACCCTTCCTCAAAGTGTGAAAAATGTGAGATAGATATTGCTAAGATAACAACAGAAAGTCATGAATGATCAGCATATAATCGAGGAGAATAAATCCATTCTTTCATCGCAAAGTACTGCCTTAAATTTCCAACAAGTAAAAGTTGATTTCAATCATTTGGCAGGCTTCATGGGGCTGAGGTATATCTTATGTGAGCAATGAAGTGTTAATAAGCCCAACACTTCTCCTAAGCTTAAAACTTTGCTAAGAAATAGTGAGACATTGCAATTTTGTGGTTGTAATAAAGTTTACAAATTAGGGAAATAATTAGTCTGGCTTAGCTGCATCTAAGATATATCTATAATCAACCAATCATATTTATTGAGTGCTTACTGTGTGCAGAGGACTATACTAAGCGCTTAGAAGAGTACACTATGACAGAGTTGGTAGACAAGTTCCCTATTCACAATGAGTTTACAATCTAGAGATGTACAAATATATAATATATAGCTGTCCTTTGGGGCTCTTTGATGATGCTACTGACAGTAAAATGTGCAAGTGTGACTGATAAGATTGACTGATGTGCAATGATTCCTTCTACATTATGTACATGCAAAAATTGTTCCTTGCTGTATTGTTTCATTAGCTAGCCTGGGCCTGGCACCACTTTTTTGGGGTTTTTTTTGTTTTATTTTATTATTTTGTGAGGGGGGAAGAGGGGGGTCTGTCACTTTTTTTTTCTTTATGATACTACCTGCTCTCAGAAGCTAAGCCTTATCATCAATCAATCCATAGTACTTACTGAGGGCCTACTGGGTGGAAAATACCTTACTAAGTGCTTGGGAGAGTATAATAGGGTTAGAAGAAAAAAATCAAAGCCGTAAAGGAGCTTACATCCTATGGGGTAAACATTCATAAAATAGTTTACAGATAGGATGAAAAACAGAATGGAAATGTGGATACATGGATGAATATGTGCTTAAATAATAGAATATGTAAATCACAGAGCATGGGCCTGAGAGTCAGAAGGACTGGGTTCTAATCTCAACTCTGCAACTTCTCTACTATGTGACCTTGGACAAGTCACTTCACTTCTCTGTGCCTCAGTTCCCTCACCTGTAAAATGGGTAAGACTGCGAGCCCCATGTGAGACAGGGACTGGTGTCCAACCTTGCATCTAGCCCAGTGCTTAGAACAGTGCTTGACACACAGTAAGTGCTTAACAAATACCATCATTATTATTATATAGAAGTGCGATGAGTGGTAGTGAGTGCTTAAAAGGAGAGGTGAGGCAACAGTTCTTAGTGCAGTAGTTCGGAGGATATATCCTGTGAGGAGAAAAAAATAATCAGGGAAGGTTTCCTGGAGGAGGTGGGATTTCAGAAGGGCTTTGAATTTGGGGAATCCTGTGGTCTGTTAGATTTGAAGGAGAGGGAGTGTCAGGCAAGAGGAAGAGTATGACCAAGGGATCAGAGGCCAGAGAGTTGAGAACAAGGTAAAGTGACGAGGTTACCTTGAAAAGAGTGAAGACTGTGAGCTGGGGTTTGGAGGGAGAAATGAGTGGATAATAAGAGGATGAGAGCTGACTGGGTGCCTTAAAGGCCAGGGTCAGGGGTTTCTGCTTGATGCAGAAAGGAATGGGCAACCAATGAAGGTTTTCCATCTGAGGTTTTTCTTCATTGTATCTTTAAAATCTTTCTTCTATCCTTGTTTCTGGTTTCCCCTGCAGTTCACTTGATCGCAGCTGTTTGAATATTTTGTTGTTGTCCATTTTCCTCAAAAATCCCACTCAATAAGGGCTGATGTGATTAGCATACTTCATATTATTCTAAAGGGTTGTTTATAAGCTGTCCTATATTAATTTATAGGTATTATGTCTTGATAACAGATGTGTGGCTTCAGAATGGGAATTCAGGGTTGTAGTAAATCATCTTGACATTATTAGTGCTTGTTTGGAAATTATACTCCATCTATTGCTAGAAATATATTAAGGAGAAATTTAAAGGGTTTGTATTTTCCCTATTCATAATGGGAAAAATAATGAGAGTTCATAGTTTTTTGTGGGTAACTTTTTTATAAGAGGGAAACATTGGCACCTGAATGAGGGGTTAGCAAAAATGATGCTGCATTTATATACATACATATAAATAAAAGCTTTCTGTTCTACCAAGGCGCAGCTCCTGAAACTGTTGATTCCCTGGTCTGAGCCAGGCCGGAGGGATGAGGCGGCCTAAAGACTTGAGAACTTTGAACAGCTAAATAGTGGTAGCCAGGGAATGGTGATTCTACAAATGTCCTAACTCCAACTTCTTTCCTACTCTAGATATTTGACCTCCTGCCACCCTATATTTGTTGCTGACTACTGTTATTTATTGAGTACCCACTGTGTGCTTTTTATCTCCCTCCATTAGTAGAGGTACCGCAAACCTATTGTGGGTGGTTCCCACAGAAAAAAAAGGCCTGCATACAGGAATAGCTCTTGTTATGCATTTGTCTAAATTCCAAGAAGAAAACACCTTGAAAGCAAAAATTCTCCTGTTACCCTTAGGTTGGAAATTGCATCAGTTATGTAGGTACTAATCAATGGTATTTACTGAGCGCTTTCTATGTGCAGAGCATTGTACTAAGCACTTGGGAGAGTACAATCCAGACTTAGCAGACACATTCCCTGCCCACAGCAAGTTTAAAGTCTAGAAATTATGGCCTGTCGACATTAGGTGATGAACAACATAGTTCATTAAAGACATTATTAGGAAGAGAAGAACCTGTGCCTTCTGCTTCTCAGATGATTTGCTTGGCAGTAAACTACACTGCACCATGTTAGCCAATGTGTACTCAGAAAACAAGCCAAAATAATTCTTGATCTATGTCTCCTGGCTGAATTATGCAGGCTCAACAGCACTGGAGTATATGTCTGATAGGCACCCAGGTACAACGAAATGAGTACTTGGACTCTATCCATATCTGACTGTAAGGGAAATATATCTAGCATGCTATTGGCCACTTAGACAATCTACTAATTAAACCCTTGAGGAGTAATCTCTCATTTCCCCCTTTTCCTCTCTTTTTCTGTCACCTATGCACTTGGACCTGTACTCTTTAAGCACTAGATATTCACTCCACCCTCAGTCCCCCAGCACTTATGTACAAGTCCATAATTTACTTTAATGTCTGTCACTCCTAGTTAGATGACAAACTCCTAGTGGCACAGGGATTGTGTATGCCCACTCTGTTATACTGAATTCTCCCAAGCCCTTAGTACAGTGCTCTGCACAAAGTAAGCACTCAATTCCACTGATTGATTGATATGGAAGAGTGATACTTGTGCCACCACTCCCTAATCCTTCTCTTTAATGGAAGTTGGAGGCCCCTCTAAGTCTAGAGTCCTATGTTGGGGTTCACCCTAAATTGTCCTTCCCCTATCAGTCAATCAATCAGTGGTATTTTTTCAGTGTTTCCATGCGCAGAGCACTGTACTTGGGAGAGTACAATACAATAAATTGGTAGAAGTGTTCCCTGCCGATAAGGAGCTTAGAGCCTAGAGGGGGAGACAGGCACTGAAATAAATTACGGATATGTACATAAGTGCTGTGGGGTTGAGGGTGGGGTGAATATCAAGTGCTTAAGGGGTACAAATCCAATACAAAAGGAAGCGGAATAGGGGAAATGAAGGCTTAGTTGGAGAAGGTCTCTTGGAGAAGATATGATTTTAGTAGGGCTTTGAAGGTGGGGATAGTGGTGGTCCATTGAATATGAGGGGGAGGGAGTTCCAGGCCAGAGGGAGGACAGGGGTCAACAAGGGGTGGACAGCAAGACAGATGAGATATAGGCAAGCTAGTAAGCTGGCATTAGATGAAGTAAACTGGCTGGGTTGTAGTAGGAGATCAGTGAGGTAAGATAGGAGGGGGCAAGCTGATTGAATCCTTTAAAGTCAACGGTAAGGAGTTTCTACTAGAGAAGCAGCGTGGCTCAGTGGAAAGAACCTGGGCTTGGGAGTCAGAGGTCATGGGTTCGAATCCCGACTCTGCCCCTTGTCAGCTGTGTGACTGTGAGCAAGTCACTTAACTTCTCTGTGCCTCAGTTCCCTGATCTGTAAAATGGAGAAGAAGACTGTGAGCCTCACATGGGACAACCTCATTCCCCTGTATCTACCCCAGCGCTTAGAACAGTGCTCTGCACGTAGTAAGCGCTTAACAAATACCAACATTATTATTACTGGATGTGGAGGTGGATGGGCAAATGAGATTCTTGAGGAATGGGGAAACATGAACTGAACATTTGTGTAGAAAAATAATCCAGGCAGCACAGTGAAGTGTGGGCTGGAGTGGGGAGAGACAGGAGGCTGGGAGGTAAGCATGGAAGCTGATATAGTAGTCAATGAATCACTGGTATTTATTGTGCACCTATTGTGTGAATGGCACTATTCTAAGCACTTGGGAGAGTGCAATACAACAGAATTGGTAGACATGTTCCCTGGCCACAACAAGCTTACAGTCTAGAGGGGGAGATGGACATTAATATAAATGAATTTATAATATACACTTCATAGATATTTACATAAGCACTGTGGGATTAAAGGTGGGGTGAATACCAAATTGCCCAAAGGTCACAGTTCCAAATGCATAGATGATGCAGAAGGGAGAAGGAGCCAGGGAAAAGATGACTTAAGAAAGGCTTCTTGGGGCAGATGTGACCTTATGGGTAGGGAACATGTCCACTAATTCTGTTGTATTATACTCTCCCAAGTGCCTAGTACAGTGCTCTGAACATAGTAAGCACTCAATAAATAGGATTGATTGATTAATGAAAGTTTGAAGATGGGGAGAGTGGTGGTCTGGCATATTTGGAGGAGAAGACAGTTCCAGGCTAGAGGGAGGGTTGTAGGAAAGGGATTGGTGACTAGATAGATGAGATAAGGGTAGCAAAGCATGTGGGCTGGGCTGTAGTAGGAGATCAGTGAGGTAGTCAAAGTAGGATATGATAAACAGTTGGGTCAGCAAAGTAGCAGTTTGGTTGGAGAGGAAAGAGCAGATCCTAGAGATGTTATGAAGGTAGAACCAACGAGGTCTGTGACAGACTATATGGGTTGAATGAGAGAGATGAGTCAAGCATAATAACAAGGTTTTGGGTTTATGAGACAGGGAGAATGGTGGTGCTTTCTACAGTGATGGGAAATCTTGGGGAGGATAGGATTTGGGTGGGAATATGAGGAGCTCTGTTTTGGACATGTTAAGATTGAAGCGTCAGGGGAACATCCAAGTAGAGATGTCCTGAAGGCAGGAAGAAATGTGAAACTACAGAGAAGGAGAGAGATTGGAGTTGAAGAGGTAGATTTGGAAATCATCCACATAGAGATGGTAGTTGAAGCCACGGGAGCAAATGAGTTCTCCAAGGCAGTGGGTGTGGTTGGGGAATAGAAGAGAACCTGGAACTGCCACTTTGCTGCATAACCTTGGGCACAACACTTCACTGCTCTGTGTGTCAGATATCTCATCTGTAAAATGGGAATTAAGATTTTGAGCTCCATGTGGGACACAGTCAATGTGTCCAAACTGATTAGTTTGTATCTACCCCATGCTTAGTACAGTGCTTGGCACATAGTAAGAGCTTAATACCATAAAAAACCTCCAAAAACTGAGCCTTGAGGGACTCTCACAATTAGAGGGTGGGAAGCAGAGGAGGCATGGCCAAAGAGCTAGAAGGAGAACCAGGAGAGGTCATTCTCAGTGAAGATAAGGTTAGTGTTCCAGGAAAAAGGGGTGGTCTACAACGTTGAAGGCAGCTGAGAAGTTGAGGAGGATAAGGGTGGAATAGAGGCCATTGGATTTGGCAAGAGGGAGGTTATTGGTGAAATAAGAGTGGGCAGTTTCCATGGAGGGGGTCAAAGTCAGTTTGAAGGGGCGCAAGGAGAAAATTGGAGGAGAGAAAGCAGAGGCAGAGGGTGCAGAAAACTCTCTCAAGGAGTTTGGAGAGGTAAGGTAGGAGGGAGATGGGCAAAAACTGGGGGATGCCATGAGGTCATGGGAAGTTTTTTTTTTTTATAATAGGAGATACATGGGCATGTTTCAAAGCAGAGGGGAAGGAGCCATTGGGGAGAGAGAGAGAGAGAGATATTGAAGTTGACAGGGAGGGAAAAAGGGAGAGGGGGGCAGGCATTTTAGTAAGAGAGATAGGGTGGAGGGGGTAGCTTTAAGATGAGACAGGAGAGCTCCTCTAGGATACTGCTGAGAAGGATGGGAGAGTCAAAGAGGGGCAGAAAGAGAGTGGGAATGGAGAGGTAGAGGGGAGATTTTAGGGAAACCTGATATTCAATTTTATCAATCGTGTGTTGAGGTCATTGGTGGGGGAGAGAGGACAGGGGATTTGAGGAGGGAGTTAAAAGTTTGATATAGCTGGTGCAGGGAGTGGGCAAGGGAGTAAATTAGGGTGGAGAAGTACTAATGCCAGGTGGAACAAGGGTCAATAGGTGAGGATATTTGAGGTGGATGAGGTCAGCCTGGTGTCTGGATTTATGCCAGTAGCACTCTGCAGTTTGGGCACAAGGATGGAAGAAGCAGGTGGAAGGAATTTTGCCAACTCAAACTGGGTAAAAGAGATGGATACTGTAATCCTGTGAAAATTTAGCCCGCTATATTTCACTGTACCATAATGGCATTTCATCATTCAAATTTTGTCTGCAGGGAAAGGCATTTGAATACATCGGCTTAATTCCCAGAGCTACATAACATAATTTATTTCCAGTTTCAAATTTATAATAATTGCTACGCTTGGACAGGTATGAAGAAAAATGAATTGCAGAAAAGGAGCTATGAAAAAATTAAGTATGAACAATCAAAATGATAAAACTGGAGATATCTACTTTGTCCAAACTTCTGGTTTAGAATATTGCCCTCACCAAATTGTGCTCTACTTTAGATTCCTTATTCTGTACCTCAAAAAAATGTTGTTGCTTTGCTTTTAGCACTGACAGACGTAGCTGCTCATTTTATATGTCGATTTACTGAGTGCAGAAAATCACCTTGAAATGAATCCCCAGAGTCACAAAGATAGTCCTGTGGGCTTCTTGGCTTCCTTGGGTACCTTATTTTTCTTTTTACAGGTAATAATACTTTGTGTATATGTGCAAGCATTTTCTCTCTTGCCCCAAATATACAATTTCAACAATAATACTCAATTATTCAGACATACAGTGGTAAACTCTATTCATTTTACCTGGGAGGCAGAGCCTGCTTCTCTGAGCCACTATTTTGGGGCTGTGGAGCATGAAACATTGTTCTACTGACCAGAACTGGTTTTACTGAGTGGGGATCCAAAAAACCACCACAATTCCAAGCAGTCCTATGTTCAGTTCTTGATTATTTGAGGTCTAGGTGCCCAGTGGAAGGAACATCTAGGCCCTTTGCTTATTTCCTTCATTCTCAGTAATACCACCTTTTGATTATTCCTCCACTTATTAGCAGTTCAACCACAGGGAAAGCAGAAAAATAAAATGAGATGAAACACATTGTTACTTGTGACAGACTTGAAGGGGAAGGAACTTAGAACAACTGGATAAAGTAAGATTTTTGCATTAACTGTAGATTGATAACCTCTGCTGCCTTTTCCCCCCTATTACTATAAGAAAATGCTGTCTGTAAATGGGTAGCATATCTTGTCAGTAGGTCTGAGGTCATCCTTGTTATGAGCCCCTGGTTTGTACCAACCAGGACCCTCCTGGACCAGAGAAGCTTCAGTGGCACGTAGTAGAGTTCAAACCACACCTCTGATCACTGAGGTTACTGTGGAAAATTTTTTTACTTAGCTTTAATCAACATGTAAGGGAGTGACACATACACACTCTTACTCACTCCACCAAGAGTCCAATACCAGTCTGCTGGTCAAAGGAGCCCATTTTGCCAATGCTTCTTCTGCTGCTCTCAGTGTACTTCCTTCTTGGTTCTCTGCATGATTCTACTCCAGGTACACACCACTGTCTGCTATTCAAAGGAGCCACCTTTTATCTGCCTTAGGGGAGGCAGCTGTGGCTGTATGAGGCAGTCATTAATTGGTCCAGGCCCGTTACCGGGTAAAACAGGGAGAGAAGGCCACTCTTCCCTCCATGCTCTGCCCCCACAGGTCAATCACCTGTCCCAGGTAGAGTCCATCAGTGCCTTAGCAAAGTCTCTCCCTTGTTGTTGTCTACAGGATCACAAACAGTCTCTAACAAGGCAGCTGGTTGTGGGCTCACCACAATATTTAGGAACAAATGAACACACGCAGAAAGTAGGCATTCAAAGAATATATGAAGAGGGTAAAAGTTAAGTGGAACCAGCCATTAAAGGCACTAATAGAAGCTCTGTTAATGATCTCTTCCAAAAGATTAGGTCCCAAATATGAAGAAGAAAATGACATTAACAAATGCACACACTTATGAATATATAGAGTTAGTGCCTCAGGATGTGATTCATTCAATCATATTTATTGAGTGCTTACCGTGTGCAGAGCACTGTACTAAGCACTTGGAAAGTACAATTCAGCAACAGAGACAGTCCCTACCCAACAATGAGCTCACAGTTTAGAAAGGGAGAGACAGATATCAAAACAAGTAAATGTGCATCAATAGTATTAATATAAATAGAATTAGATTCACATCATTAATAAAATGAATAAAATTACATTAAATAAAATGTCAGTGCTTCTCAGTTCCTCCCTTCCTCTACTCCAAAGCACTTCTGATGATGATGGAGTCTCCCATTAGACATGACAGCTGAATCTCAGTCCTGAGATCTCAAATCCATCGATCAATCAATGGTATTTACTGAGCACTTACTCTGTGCAGAGCACTGTACTAAGTGCATGGGAGGGTACAAGACAATAAAGTTGGTAGACAGGTCCCTGCCCACAAGAGGGAGCATGGGAAGCAGCATGGCCTGGTGGATAAAGCATAGGACAGAAAGCCAGAGGACCTGGATTCTAATTCCAGCTCCATCACTTAATTGTGGTATTTTTTAAGTGCTTACTATGTGTCAGGCATTGTACTAAGCTCTGAGGTAGATACAAGATAATCAGGTTGGACACAATCCCTGTCCCACATGGGGCTCACAGTCTTAATCCCCATTTTACAGAGGAGGTAACTGAGGCACAAAGAAGTTAAGTGACTTCCCAAGGTCATGCAGCAAACAAGTGGCAGAACTGAGATTAGAACCCAGGTCCTCTGACTCTCAGGCCCACGGTCTTTCCATTAGGCCTTGCTGCTTCACTTGATTGCTGGGCAAATCATTTAACTTCTCTGTGCCTCAGTTTCCTTAACTGCAAAATGGAGATTCAATACCTGTTCTACCCTACTTGACTGTGAGCCCCATGTGGGATAGAGACTATGCCTGGCCTGATTAACTGGTATCTACCCCAGCGCTTAGAACAGTGTTTGACCCATAATAAGCACTTAAATACCATGTAGAAAAAGAGCCTACAGTCTTCCGGGGGAGAAAGACATTGAAATAAATACAGATAGGGGAGATGTCAGGGTATAAGAATATGTACATAAGTACTGTGGGGCTGAGGTGGGGTGACTATCAAGTGCTTAAAGGGTACAGTTCCAAGCACATAGGTGATGCAGAAGACAGGAAAGGGAGAGCTTAAGCAGAGAAGGCCTCTTGGAGATGTAATTTTAGTAGGACTTTGATGATGGGGACAGTGTGGGTCTGTCAGACACGAAGGGGGAGGGAATACCAGACCAGAGTGAGGACTGCTGCAAGATGTTGGTGGCAGGATGGATGAGGTCCAGGTACAGTGAAGCTTGTTGTGGGTGGGAAATGTGTCAGTTATATTGTTACATAGTACTCTCCCAAGCACTTAGTACAGTACCCTTGTCTTGTCTGTCTCCCCCAGTTAGACTGTAAGCCCGTCAGATGGCAGGGACTGTCTCTATCTGTTGCCGACTTGTTCATTCCAAGCACTTAGTACAGTGCTCTGCACATAGTAAGCGCTCAATAAATACCATTGAATGAATGAATGAATACCCTGCACACAGTTAGCACTCAATAAATATGACTGATTAGGCTGGCATTAGAGGAGTGGAATGTGTAGGCTGGGTTGTAATAGATCAATGAGATAAGGTAGTAGGGAGAGGGCTGATTTAGTGCTTTAGATCAATGATATGCATTGAGCACTTACTATGTGCAGAGCACTGTATTAAGCACTTGGGACAGTACTTTGTAGACACGTTTGTAGACAGTGCTTTGTGAGACAGAGTTTGTAGACACATTTCCTGCCCAGAATAGACTTACTATCTAGAGGGGGAGACAATGATCAGGAGTTTCTGTTTGATGCAGAGGTGGATGGGCAACCACTGGAGGTTTTTAAAGAGTGGGGAGACATGTGCTGGAAGTTTTTTACGGAAAATTATCTCAGCAGCAGAGTGAAGTATGGACTGGCATGGGGAGAGACAGGAGGCAGGGAGGTCAGTGAGGAGGCTGAGGCAGTATTCAGGACCAAGAACTGGCACAGAGGAAGTGATTATAGTACTAGTGGCCTGTGAAGCACCATTTGCAGTCTCTCTTCTCTACCAGTCACGTTCCCACTGAGGTATGGAGTGCAATAGGTGAATAAGCGGATAGGAATGCAGCACACTGCATGATGAGTGTAGTTTTCACTCACATTCCGGAACTACAGGCAGAACTGGGACTAGAACCCAGGTCTCTTAGTACCCAGAGCAATGTTCTTGCCACTGGATCAACAGCAGGGTTTAAGGATTAGAAACAGCTGCCAGATCATGGGTCTCTTTCTTCCTCAATGAAGTAGAATTTTTCTGGCATCGATTCTCTCTCTAAGCCATTGTACCAATTTCTGGAAGACTTCTACAGAATTGCAGGTTCTAGCAGCAGCTAACTGCTAGGTGACAGGGAAAATACTTCTGGATTAACTGTCCTCAATATTCATTAGCTGCTAGAGGGAAAAGGGGCTGGTGGATAAGAATGAATTAGGTTCTTAATACATCCTGCTGGGAACCCGTATTCAACAAGAAGGGAGTGAAGAGGGGAGACTGAGATTTCCCTGTACATGTGAACACACCAGTATTAGATAGTAGTAACTGTCTGTGAAGGCAAATTTGCTTGTTTTATTCTGTGGTTGCTGTAATCAGAGCAATTAGGAAAAGAGAGGGAAAACAATGGGTAAACTAACCAATCACTTAGCTGAGAGATAGAGAACCTGGGTTCTAATCCCATTTCTGCCATTTGCCTGCTGTATGTCCTTGGGCAAGTCATTTAATTTCTCCATGGCTCAGTTTCTTCATCTGTAAAATGGGGATTCAGTGGTGATTCAGTATCTGTTCTCACACCTCAGACTGTGAGCCCCATGTGAGACAGGGACTCTGGTTGATCTGGTTTTATTTTATCTACTTCAGCGCTTAGTACAGCACTCAGCATGTAGTAAGTGGTTAACAAATACCACAAATAGTATTAACTGAAAGACTAAACAACTAAAATGAAAAGTACATCATACTTGAGAGCCACAGACCTCATCTACATTGTGAGAGATGAGGATGAACCTTCAGACCACTTAAAGCAGTTACTGTCCAATTGCTTTCCCAAAGCTTTTATCACATTCATGAAGTGATTTTGGTTTAGAAATGAATGAATAAGCAGTCTATTAGAGCCTCCCCTTCTTATCATCCTTAAATCTTAAGGTCTAGCCTAGCTCTTCCCTTCCTTGCTGGCAAAAACAAATTGCACCTGCAATGTCAATATTGCTACTACTACAAAAGGCTGTTTTAGGCTCATCAAAATCCTATCTACCAAAGCAAACAGCAACTCCCCAGGGAACCCATCATCCCTTTTATTGCATTAAACCAACCAAGATCCTTGCTGTGCTTCCATAAACCCCTGATTTTGCCTCAGGGGGCTCTGGCCATAAACAATCAGTAATCCATCCACTGTTCGGAAGAGAACCAGGGAGAAAGTCAGCCCAGAGAGGCTCAGGAGAGGAGTAGAAGACAGGGTTTGGGGGAAACCAGAAGGGCTCGTCTTTCACCAGCCTCCTGCCTCTCCTCTCCAAGCTTCTCAGAGTCCCTTTCTCTGGTCCACCTTTCCTGCTAACCCTCTCATGACTTCTCTAGGCTTTTCTCCTACAACTTTTCCCCAATATGGAGCCTATAGAATAGTTCACCTATTTGTGGAATAAAGGAGGGTTCAAAGTTCTCGTCAGGGAATAAATAATAATAATAATGTTGGTATTTGTTAAGTGCTTACTATGTGCAGAGCACTGTTCTAAGCACTGGGGTAGATACAGGGTAATTAGGTTGTCCCACGAAAGGCTCACAGTCTTAATCCCCATTTACAGATGAGGAAATTGAGGCACTGAAAAGTTAAGTGACTTGCCCAAAGTCACACAGCTGACAGGTGGAGGAGCCGTGATTAGAACCCATGACCCGACTCCTAAGCCCATGCTCTTTCCACTGACCCACGTTGCTCTCAGCAGCAGCAGGAATAAATGAACTTTTGACATTTAAACATCTAAAGTCAGTTCTGATGACTGAAAACTTTTGCTTTTAATAATAACAATAATAATAATAATGATAGTTGCCAAGCACTGTTCTAAGCACTGCGATAGTTACAAGATAAACAGGTTGTCCCATGTGGGGCTCACTGTCTTAATCCCTCTTTTACTGATGAGGTAACTAAAGCACAGAGAAGTGAAGTGACTTGCCCAATGCCACACAGCGGACAAGTGGTGGAACCGGAATTAAGCCAAACTAAGCCACACTGCTTCTCTAAAATACCCATGCTCAGTTAAATGTAAAGGCACAAGGAATTTTATGTTTAAATACAGTCTTGGGTTCAAGGAGAGAAATTAAATTGGAAGTTATCCTCCAAAAGACTTCCTTTTTTCCATCCTCTTAGAAGAGAACTATTTGTAGGAAGGTCTCCCATATTTTGACCTATTAGGTAGGTCAACAAACTCCTATTATTGCCAGGGTAAAGATAAATCCTTTATATCAAAATGACTAGAGTACATATCCATATTTTCTGCCAATGTCTATGTGCAGAAATGTATCCAAACTTCATTTATAGGAGATCTAATTGTTTCTTTAAGCAAAATCAAATATCCCATGTTGCCAAAGAGGTTTAAACAGTGAACTCACCTCAACAAATATAAAGCATGGGATGATGGAATAGCTTCGCTGGGTGTTGTTTCCTACAGCCATTTCTCATCACACAACTCAGGGCTGCACTGTCAAAAACTGGTCAAGGCTGAAAGAGAAACAAACAAAGCACTGAGTAAATATGTGTCTGCAATGCCCATTTATTGAGGCAAATTCTTGTGGTGCATAAGCTACTGGTGGGTACTAAGCAGCTCCCTAGTAACTAGCAACTCCTTAGTAATAATAGAATAGTGGACTGAAAATGTTAATACATTCTCTCATTTGAAAGATTTAGGTGGTGAGAATCTAGCTCATGAGAAAGAGGCTGATGATCAAAAGTTCCACAAGTCATAAAATCCATCACAGAGCAAAAAGGAATTTTGATGTCAAACCTCAGGAGACTGAAAGATTAATTGAGCCATATTGAGACAGTTTATGCTTGGGGCTAAAAAAACAAAATTAACAGTATGTTTTTAGCACAGATACAAATCAGATTTAAATTGCCAAAATATTTCAAATTTGGAGGCTTTCATTATAGCTTTCATTTTATGATTCTTATATAACAACATCTGTATGGCCAGTATTTTTCATTTTCAGTAATATCACTCCTTTCCTCCATTTGCAAATGTGGGAAATGGCAAAATGAACTCTCAATACCACAGCTGCCTGTTGGCAGAAAAAAAACCAACACACCAAAAAACCCCAAATTTTAGGCAGCTTACTCATAAACCCCATCAGTCCAGAATCTAAATGATTCAAATCTTAATTTTGAGGGGAGAGATCTAAGGAGGAAAGAGAGGAATGATAATATAAAAAAAAAATAAGTAAAAACTGACCAGGGTTGTGCCAGTGACCTAAAGAGGAAGAAGAAGGGAAACCTCCTAGGAAAAAAAAGAATGTGTCATTTAAAAATGACCAAATCTTCCAGAAAACCCATTCTAAAATAGTGAAAGTTGAGATTGATCAATCAAATTTATTGTGTGCTTACTGTGTACAGAGCACTGACTAAGTGCTTGGGAGAGTACAGTACAATAGACACACATTCCCTGCTCACAATGAGTTCACAGTCTAGAGACATGACACTTCATCATGCACTAGTGTACAAAATAAACTTAGGTCAACCATGGCAGAATTACAATTTGTAATTCAAATTGTTCATCTTGATAATAAAAATGTTAAAAAAAACCTCAGTGTTTTTTTAATGGGGGTGGATCTAGCCAGGTCTTAAAAATCATTTGTTAGGTTTTTTGTGAGGTACAAATCAAGAGGAAAGGTCAGACTTTACAGATCCATAATAATAATAATAATGTTGGTCTTTGTTAAGCACTTACTTTGTGCAAAGCACTGTTCTAAGTGCTGAGGTAGATACAGGGTAATCAGGTTGTCTCACGTGAGGCTCACAGTCTTAATCCCCATTATACAGATGAGGTAACAGGCACAGAGAAGTTAAGTGACTTGCCCACAGTCACACAGCTGACAAATGGCAGAGTAGGTATTCGAACCCATGACCTATGACTCCCAAGCCCATGCTCTACCCAAGTTGTGTTACATTCGGTGGGGTCTCTTCATGGTGAAAAGGCTAGTAAATCAATCACTGCTATTTATTGAGTGCCTACAATATGCTCAGCACAGTACTAAGTACTTTGGAGAGTATAACAGAGTTGGTACACGTTTCCTACCCCCACTGAGTTTACAATCTACTGTAAAAATAAATTCTCTCTCTGCTACATTTAATGCCACAATCCTGAAACCAGTGGTAATAGAATTATTTAACAATCACTTATTTAATAATTTTGTTGAAAAAATATAGGATAATAAGATTCATTATGCACTGAGATAACTCATCTTGTATGGTTCACCAGAAGGCCTTTGGAAAGATGTTTAAAAGACAGATCTAAGGAGAATATCAAAAATGCCCTCTGAATGAGTGTGAATTTATGCATAGTTGCTCAAGAAGACAAGACCTGTGTAAACACTTTTACAGCTCTGGATCATTAATTTGTATTGCACTGTATGAACACAGGAGAAACACAAGAATCTGTAGTAGGAGACAATATGAAACCTTTGGGGTTTTGTTCCCCTTTCTGAGCTTCCAATGTAGTTTGACTGTGAAACACATGTAATTCTGAGGTGCATTGTCAAGGATGGTGCACAGGGATTTCAGTTTGACCTAGTGCTTCCAAACATGTTTTCCAATAATGTTCTCAATTTTCAGAGGAATAATAGCACAGTTGTTCAACTCAGGATTCTCTGACCCAAAATTAAACAAAATAACTACCAATTAAAAGAGACCCAGTTAAAAATACAGAAAAGTTGGAGCAATAAATCACTTCCATATCCTAAGCAAAATTGATCTGACAAACTAATCAGAAAAGCTACTGGTCAAAAGAACTCAAGCCTCCTTTCAATATATTTAACATTTCCAAAACACTGAGGATTTTCTCCCAGCCAAAACACAGCATGTTATTAGAAATAGCCAGAGATTAAAGCCAGAGCTGCTGTTTTCGGTACAGGTTGGAAGAGATCAGAGGCCCTGGATTCTAATCCTAGATCTGCCACTTGTTTACTGTGTGACATTGGGAAAGTCACCTAACTTCTCTGGGCCTCAGTTACCTCACCTGTAAAATGGGGATTAAGATTGTGAACCCCATTATGGACATGGATTGCGTCAACCTGATTAGCTTGTATCTACCCCAGCATTTAGTACAATACCTGGCACGTGTTAAGTGCACATGTGCGTGCACACACACACACACACACACACAAATACATATATATCTTTTAAATGAAAATCCATTGCTGAGAGGCAGGAGAAATTTGGACTTGGTTCTATTTTTTTTCTTTTTTCTTAAAGATTGGGGATGAGGCAAAAAAAAAAAAAGATTAGCAAACAATACTCCTCACTGTTTAGTAGTGATGACATAACATTTGTTCTAGTTAAATCTTATAAAATAGTACAATATTTCCAACCAGATAATCAAGAAGAATCACTGAAACCCATTTATATCCCTTGGGGTGAATTCCCTGTGGGTAAAAATATGCCTGGAGGAACAAACACATATAATGCTATTATAGGAAGAAGATAAACTTCCCATCTCTCTTCAAAGTCCTTGAGCGAGTGGTCTACACCTGCTGTCTCCATTTCCTCTTCTCCAACTCTCTCCTTGACCACCCTCCAATCTAGATTCCATCCACTTTACTCCACAGAAACTTCCCTCTCAAAAGTCACCAATGATTTCCTTCTTGCCACATCCAACAGCCTCTTCTCCATTCTAATCCTCCTCAACTTCCCAGCTGCCCTCAACACTGTTGACCACCCTCTTCTCCTGGAAAAAATATCCAACCTTGGCTACACTGACACTGTCTTCTCCTGGTTCTCCTCCTTTCTGGCCACTTATTCTCAAGCTTTTTCGTGGGCTTTGCCTCCCACCCCCTAACTGTGGGAGTCCCTCAGAACTCAATTCTGGGTCCCCTTCTATTCTCCACCTAAACCCACTCCCTTGTAGAACTCATACACTCTGATGGCTTCAACTACCAACTCTATTCAGATGATTCTCAAATCTCTCTCTCCAGCTCTGATCTCTTTTCTCTATAGTCTTGCATTTTCCCCTGCCTTCAGGACATCTCTACTCCCCCACTCCGCCCGAGGCGGCCATTTTGGCAAGCCCCCACTCTGCCTGAGGCGGCCATTTTGGGAAGGCCTCACTTCCTCTTCCCCCTTGAGGTGATTCATCTCCCCCGCCCCCGCCGACGACGTCATTGTTCTCACCATGTTACTTTACCTTAGCCGCCGCCTACGGCCGCCACCCACCCCGGACCCTCAGGGCCCCCCCGCCGCCACAGGGTTATTTGGTCATGAGCTCTGGGACTCTCTCGGCCGCTGGCCGCTTGACTTTGAGTCTGATCGGGTAGGGTCGGCTCGTCCCCCGACCCTGGTCATCGCCTGCTTATTAACACTATTGTAGTGTGCCTTACTGTACCATGTTGCTATATTAGCGATTTCGCTTGTTATTGTTTATTGTCGTCAGACTTTGAGTTTGATCAGGTCGCCCCTTAATCGAGTCTAGCCCCGACCCTGGTCATCGCCCCTTTTATTAACACTATATTGTATCATACTGTATCATGTTGCTATATTACCGATTTCGTTTATTACTGTTTATTGTTGTCAGTGCTGCCACCCACCTCTCTGGCCTCGCCATATCCCTCCTCCCCCCTCCCCCCTCCCGCCCCTTCCTATCCTCCCCTTCCCCTTCCCCTCTCTCGCTCAGCTCTTTCCCGCTCTCTCCTCTGTCTCCTCCCCCCCTCCCCTCTCCCGCCCAGCTCTTTCCCGCTCTCTCCTCTGTCTCCTCCCCCCCTCCCCTCTCCCGCCCTAGAACCCCACTTTACCAGCGCTACCCCTCTTCCCCCTCCCCCTACTCTTCCCCCCACCAAACCCCCTCCTCACCCCCTCCCCCCTTCTCTCTTCCCGACCCATGCCCCATCCCAGTCCTCTTGTCCCACCGTTACCCCTCATCCCCCTCTCCCCTTCCAGGGCCCCGCCACCTCCTTCCCATCCAAACCCTCCCCTCCCCCCGCCCTTCCCCCCCTCCCCCCCTTGCACCCACAGCTACTTTCAAGTGTGGCCTCTGGAACCCCCGCTCTATTACAGGTAAGCTACCTTTCCTCTCTCGCTCTCTCCTCCTCCTCGCCCTTTCGGAAATGTGGCTCTCTCCCGAAGACACGGTCTCCGCCGCCGCTCTCTCCGGCGGAGGCCTCTCCTTCTCCCACTCCCCCAGACTCACCGGTAAGGGAGGAGGCGTCGGCTTCCTCCTCTCGCCCCGTTGCCGCTTCCGCATTATCCCTCCTCCCCCCTCCCTCTCCTTCCCCTCCTTCGAAGCCCATATCATTCGCCTCTACCACCCCCTCCAGTTACTTGTCGCTGTCATCTACCGCCCTCCCGGTCCCACCTCTGACTTCTTCAATCACCTTGACCCCTTTCTCACCTTCTCTCCTTCTCTCTGCCCACTCTGATCCTTGGAGACTTCAACATCCATATGGATATTCCCGACGACGACTCTGCCGCCCGCCTGCTATCCCTCCTCGACTCTGCCGACCTCCTCCTCCACCATACCGCGCCCACTCACCGACTCGGTCACACCCTCGATCTCGTCATCTCCTACCGCTGCACTATCTCCTCCCTCACCAACTCTGAAATCCCTCTCTCTGACCATAACCTTCTCACCTGCCTCATCTCTCACACTCCCTCCCCCTGCAAATCTTCGCTACTGCCCCACAGAGACCTCCGCTCTCTCGATCCCATCCGTCTTTCCAATAGCATCTCTCCTCACCTTGCCGCCCTGTCCTCTCTTTCCACTCTCGATGATCAGGTCTCCGCTCTCAACTCCACCCTCTCTACTCATCTCGACTCTCTCGCCCCCCTTTCCCTCCACCGCTCTCGCTCCACTAACCCACAGCCCTGGATCACCTCCTCCGTCCGCCTCCTACGCTCCTATGCTCGAGCTGCTGAGTGCTGCTGGCGAAAGTCCAAGCACTAAGCCGACCTCACACACTTCAAATTTATCCTTTCCTGCCTTAACTCTGCCCTCTCCTCCGCCAGGCAAAACTTCTTCTCCTCCCTCATCGACACCCATGCCCGTCACCCGCGCCGATTGTTCCGGACCTTTAACTCTCTCCTTAGGCCCCCTGTTCCTCCCCCTCCCCCATCTCTCACCCCCAATGATCTGGCCACCTATTTCCTCACGAAAATCAACACGATCAGGTCTGAGCTCCCCAAAGTCACCCCTCCGCCTCTCCCCTCCCCCCCCACCAACCCCCTCCCCTACTTTCCCATCCTTCCCTGCAGTATCCTCAGAGGAGATCTCCTCCCTCCTCGCAAGTGCCACCCCCTCCACCTGCGCCTCGGACCCCATTCCCTCTCACCTTCTTAAAACCATCGCCCTTGCCCTCCTAACTTCCTTAACTTCTATTTTTAACCACTCAATCTCCAAGGGCTCCTTCCCCTCTGCCTTCAAACATGCCCACGTCTCCCCCATCCTAAAAAAACCCGCTCTTGACCCCACTTCCCCCTCCAGTTATCGCCCTACCTCCCTACTACCCTTCCTTTCCAAAATCTTAGAACGAGTCGTCTACAATCGATGCCTAGAATTCCTTAACTCCCATTCTCTCCTAGACCCCCTCCAATCTGGCTTCCGTCCCCTCCACTCTACCGAGACTGCTCTCTCTAAGGTCACCCATGACCTCCTTCTTGCCAAATCCAATGGCTCCTACTCCATTCTAATCCTCCTTGACCTCTCTGCTGCCTTTGACACTGTCGACCATCCCCTCCTCCTCCATACCTTATCTCACCTTGGCTTCACGGACTCTGTCCTCTCCTGGTTCTCCTCTTACCTCTCTGGCCGGTCATTCTCGGTCTCCTTCGCTGGAGCCTCCTCCCCCTCCCATCCTTTAACTGTTGGAGTTCCTCAAGGGTCAGTTCTTGGCCCTCTTCTGTTCTCCATTTACACTCACTCCCTCGGTGAACTCATTCGCTCTCACAGCTTTGACTACCATCTCTACGCAGATGACACGCAGATCTACATCTCCGCCCCTGTCCTCTCCCCCTCCCTTCAGGCTCGCATCTCCTCCTGCCTCCGGGACGTCTCCACCTGGATGTCGGCCCGTCACCTAAAACTCAACATGAGCAAGACTGAGCTCCTCTTCTTCCCTCCCAAACCCGGTCCTCTCCCAGACTTCTCTATCACCGTGGATGGCACGACCATCCTTCCCGTCTCTCAGGCCCGCAATCTCGGTGTCATCCTTGACTTGTCTCTCTCGTTCACCCCACACATCCTATCTGTTACCAAGACCTGCCGGTTTCACCTCTACAATATCGCCAAGATCCGCCCTTTCCTCTCCACCCAAACGGCTACTTTACTGTTACAGGCTCTCGTTATATCCCGGCTAGACTACTGTGTCAGCCTTCTCTCTGACCTCCCTTCCTCCTCTCTCGCCCCGCTCCAGTCTATTCTTCACTCGGCTGCCCGGCTCCTCTTCCTGCAGAAACGATCTGGGCATGTCACTCCCCTTCTTAAACAACTCCAGTGGTTGCCTATCAACCTCCGCTCCAAACAAAAACTCCTCACTCTAGGCTTCAAGGCTCTCCATCACCTTGCCCCTTCCTACCTCTCCTCCCTTCTCTCTTTCTACCGCCCACCCCGCACGCTCCGCTCCTCTGCCGCCCACCTCCTCGCCGTCCCTCGGTCTTGCCTATCCCGCCGTCGACCCCTGGGTCACGTCCTCCCGCGGTCCTGGAACGCCCTCCCTCCTCACCTCCGCCAAACTGATTCTCTTTCCCTCTTCAAAACCCTACTTAAAACTCACCTCCTCCAAGAGGCCTTCCCAGACTGAGCTCCTCTTCTCCCTCTACTCCCTCTGCCACCCCCCCTTTACCTCTCCGCCACTAAACCCTCTTTTCCCCCCTTTCCCTCTGCTCCTCCACCTCTCCCTTCCCATCCCCACAGCACTGTACCCGTCCGCTCAACTGTATATATTTTCATTACCCTATTTATTTTGTTAATGAATTGTACATCGCCTTGATTCTATTTAGTTGCCATTGTTTTTACGAGATGTTCTTCCCCTTGACTCTATTTATTGCCATTGTTCTTGTCTGTCCATCTCCCCCGATTAGACTGTAAGCCCGTCAAACGGCAGGGACTGTATCTGTTGCCGACTTGTTCATCCCAAGCGCTTAGTACAGTGCTCTGCACATAGTAAGCGCTCAATAAATACTATTAAATAAAAATAAATAAATAAATAGGTCTCCCTGACACCTCAAATGCAAAGTGTCCAAAACAAAACTCCTTATCTTCCCACACAGGCTCTGTCCTCCTAGTGAGTCTGTTCTCCTCAAACGCATGTCCAAAACAGAACTCTTTATCTTCCCACACAAGCTCTGTTCTCCTAGTGACTTTTCCATCACTGTACATAGCATCACCATCCTCCCTGTTTCACAGGCTTGTAACCTTGGTGTTATCTTTGACTCATCACTCTCATTCAACTCACATATTCAATCTGTCACCAAATTCTGTTTCACCCCTAAAATCCACCCCTTCCTTTCCATCCAAACTGCTATGATGTTAATCCAAGCATTTATCCTACCCCACTTTGATTACTGCATCTGCCTCCTTAATGACCTCCGTGCCTCCTGTCTCTCTGCACTCTGCTCCCCAGATCAGAGCATAGGTGGGGTGGGGGACACTAAAAATAGAAAAAATTGGGGCTGATTGCAGACTGGTGCAATATCTATACCAGGTTGGCATCAGACCAGCTAAAAACTGGACTTTTTGGTATAAAACTAGTTGACATTCTTAGTACCTCACTAGGGCTACATGTGAAAAATGGCCTAGTGGCTTGAGAATGAATGTGCCTCCTTAAGTATCTATCTTCATGGCCATTTTCCTGCTGATTTTGAACAAGAAGATGTCACTTAATTGGACAATCTCTTCTGTTGGTGTTTTCATCCATATCTGGTCTTTTTCTTCAGGTGGCACTTTAAAGATATTAAAGTTTATGACATAAAAGGAGCCATATGAGAGCTGGTCTTACTAGTAGGGGGTTATGGAGTCTCTGCCCAGCAATGCAAAGTCTCATTTTCAGGTTCAGAGCTGTTTTACAGAGGGGAAGCTGTTTGTTACAAGATGTGTTACAGAAACAAAGTGAGACTACAAACCCATCTGCATGTCACATATGCGAATAGATTTTTTTTTAAATTTTCAAAGAAGTTGCTCTGGGCCCCAAATAAATCAAAGTCATACCATTCCCAAGGCATACAGGGTCCTCAATTTGTTCCAAAGGCTCCTGATGCATGTTTGGAACTTGCAGGAAATTTTGTAAACCAGATGGAGAAAAGGAATTCCCTTTCATTAGAAGGGATTTTAGAAAGGTCAACAGATTGAGCTGACATAGCCCCAGATGTAAATAGAAAAGTTGGAAGAATTGATTTGGTGGCAGTGTGTGGAATGCAGTATAGCTGAGTAGATAGAGCATGGGCCTGGGAGTCAGAAGAACCTGAGTTCTAGTCCTGGCTCTGCCACTTGTCTGCTGTGTGACCTCAGGAAAGTCGCTTCACTTTTCTGTGCCTCAGTTACCTCATCTGTCAAAAGGAGATAAAGACCGTGAGCCCCATGTGGGACATGGACTGTGTCCAACCTGATTACTTTGTATCTTCCCCAGTGCTTAGAACAGTGCATGGCACCTAGTATGCTCTTAACTCATACCATTAAAAAATAAATAAAATAAATACAGGCTTGAATTCTTACCAACAATTATTATCATTTTAGAATCTTTGTCTCTTTCAGAGCAACTTAGTGACTAAAAAACCACAAATGGCTTCTGGTGCAAACATTTGGCAGCTTTAACTATCAAGGAACACTTAGCTCTTAGTGACATGGATGCAAGATTTCTTGTATCCTGCATGAAAAAGGTTTCATTGATCTGTGCACTGTGGCTGTAATCATCTCTTGATATCATCCTTCACACAGAAAGGAGTCATAGTAGAGAATCATGGAATAACACTTGTTCAAATGCATCATTCTTTTTAGCTGGTGTTATGCTACTTACTGAGCGCTTACCATGTGCCAAGCACATCGAGCTGGGATAGATAAAAATAATCAGACCAAACACAGTCTCTGCTCTGCCATATCATTTTTCTTGGTCCAGTTAAAAACAAAGAAAAATGCTACTTTATAGGTGTATAATTTATATACCTATATATGCCTATACTATATACCTATAAAGTAGGATTTTTCTTTGTTCTCAAACTGACATTGCTGACTATTGCTATCCAGGTGCATGGGTGTGGGTGAAGAGCCTCATGCTGTGTAAAGACTCCCACCCAAAACAATTGTCCTTTGATTTGTGACTGCATCTGCTAATGATATCATACTACACTGTTTTATGTTTCATCTCATTCATATATTTGTAGATTATAAAAAATAATTTTAGGCATCAGAGAGGGTGGTCCTTCAAATGTACCACCTGCAACCTTAAGGAGCTGGTGTGAGTGATTTTTTCTCACTAGAATTTCCCCAAATCAGTTACCTAAGACCATTCAATAATTACAGCCAACCGATCCTTTTGTTTTGTCTCACTAACTTCTCAAGCAGTAACAGGATGTCAGAAATGAGTTTAATGACTGGGCTTGTCATTATCTTACCACCCACCACTGAGTTTGTTAGGAATATAAATCAACCACAGGAAAATGAACATGTTTGTTTAATAACTATGTTGACTATGAAGCATCTTTCCCACTTAGAAATTTTCTGTGTACAAACTCTTAGATAATTGTTTAAATTAACACCTGTTCTTGTGCTTGCACTATAGCTTGTCCTAATGTTATCAGTTTCATTTGATAGCCAAATTGGCTAATGGTAAAAATTACAACTGATTAATTTACATTATTTGTGGCAGCAGAGGGTAAGCAGAGTGGGGACAGAGGGAATTTCTCTCTGTTCTAGCAACATCCTTTGTACAAGTATTGATGGTTATGTTTAATGCTGAGATGATTTTTTTCCACTGTGCCTGCTCCTCCATGAATCAATCAGTCATATTTATTGAATGCTTACATTGGGCAGGGCACTATACTAAGCCCTCGGGAGAGTACAACACCACAATGTAACAGACACATTCCTTGCCCCAATCACTCCCTCAGCCCAGTAGTTGTGGTAGATATGGTATTTATTGAGTGCCGACTGAGTGCAAGGCACTGTATTCAGAGCTTGGAAGAAGGCACATTCCCTCCCCAGAGGAGTTGATAATCTAATAAGGTAGACAGACATACAAAATATTTACAAATAGTGGGAATATCCCACAGCTCCTTTCAGCTATCACCATCTCCCTCCTTCCCTTCCTATCCCAAATTCCTTGAAAGGGTTATAGACACCCATTCCCTTCACATCCTCTCCCTCAGCTCTCTTCTTGACCCATTACAGTTGGGTTTTTTCTCCCCCTTTATTCCACCTGGAGTGCACTCTCCAAAATCATCAATGACCTCCTTATAACCAAGTCCAATGAGCACTTCTCTGCCCTAAGCACTTAGTACAGTGCTCTGTGCTCAACAAATACCACTGATTGACATTGTAGACCACCCCCTTCTCCTTAGAACTCTATCTGATCTTGGTGTTGCTGACCCGTCACTCTCCTTGTTCTTCTACCTCTCCGACCATTCCTCTATTTTCTTAGCTGGCTCCTCTTCCATCTCTCCTCTCCCCACAACTATGGATGTCCTACAAGGCTATTTGCTAGGTCTTACTCTGTTCCCTATACACTAACTCTCTTGGGGGAACTCACAGACTCACATGATTTCAGCTATTCTCTCTAAGTGTCTAAGTGGATGGCTTTACAAAGCTACCTCTCTAGACCTGACCTGTCACCAGCTATCCAATCCCACATCTCCTCTTGCTTCCAAGACATCTCCACTTGGATGGCCAGTGGTTGCCTTAAACTCAACAGGTTTGAAACTGAACTTTTCATCTTCCCTCCTAAGCTCTTCTCTCCTCCCAACTTTCTCATCTCTGTTGACACCAACCCCATCTTCCTTGTGGCCCGAACTCAAAACCTTAGTATCATCCTCAACTCCTTGCTGTCATTATGCTCTCAAATTCCATTTTGTTGCTAAAACCTGACAGTTTTCCTCAAAAGCATTCTGTGGATCAGTCCCTTCCTCTCCACCCAAAGATCCACCACTACTGAAGTTCAAGTTCTTGTCATATTTCAACTGAACTATTGTATCAATCTTTTCATTTATCTTCATTCATTCAATAGTATTTATTGAGCGCTTACTATGTGCAGAGCACTGTACTAAGCGCTTGGGATGAACAAGTCGGCAACAGATAGAGACAGTCCCTGCCGTTTGACGGGCTTACAGTCTAATCGGGGGAGACGGACAGACAAGAACAATGGCACTAAACAGCGTCAAGGGGAAGAACATCTCGTAAAAACAATGGCAACTAAATAGAATCAAGGCGATGTACAATTCATTAACAAAATAAATAGGGTAACGAAAATATATACAGTTGAGCGGACGGGTACAGTGCTGTGGGGATGGGAAGGGAGAGGTGGAGGAGCAGAGGGAAAAGGGGAAAATGAGGCTTTAGCTGCGGAGAGGTAAAGGGGGGATGGCAGAGGGAGTAGAGGGGGAAGAGGAGCTCAGTCTGGGAAGGCCTCTTGGAGGAGGTGATTTTTAAGTAAGGTTTTGAAGAGGGAAAGAGAATCAGTTTGGCGGAGGTGAGGAGGGAGGGCGTTCCAGGACCGCGGGAGGACGTGACCCAGGGGTCGACGGCGGGATAGGCGAGACCGAGGGACGGCGAGGAGGTGGGCGGCAGAGGAGCGGAGCGTGCGGGGTGGGCGGTAGAAAGAGAGAAGGGAGGAGAGGTAGGAAGGGGCAAGGTGATGGAGAGCCTTGAAGCCTAGAGTGAGGAGTTTTTGTTTGGAGCGGAGGTCGATAGGCAACCACTGGAGTTGTTTAAGAAGGGGAGTGACATGCCCAGATCGTTTCTGCAGGAAGATGAGCCGGGCAGCGGAGTGAAGAATAGACCGGAGCGGGGCGAGAGAGGAGGAAGGGAGGTCAGAGAGAAGGCTGACACAGTAGTCTAGCCGGGATATAACGAGAGCCCGTAATAGTAAGGTAGCCGTTTGGGTGGAGAGGAAAGGGCGGATCTTGGCGATATTGTAGAGGTGAAACCGGCAGGTCTTGGTAACGGATAGGATGTGTGGGGTGAACGAGAGGGACGAGTCAAGGATGACACCGAGATTGCGGGCCTGCGGGACGGGAAGGATGGTCGTGCCATCCACGGTGATGGAGAAGTCTGGGAGCGGACCGGGCTTGGGAGGGAAGATGAGGAGCTCAGTCTTGCTCATGTTGAGTTTTAGGTGGCGGGCAGACATCCAGGTGGAGACGTCCCGGAGGCAGGAGGAGATGCGAGCCTGAAGGGAGGGGGAGAGGACAGGGGCGGAGATGTAGATCTGCGTGTCATCTGCGTAGAGATGGTAGTCAAAGCCGTGAGAGCGGATGAGTTCACCGAGGGAGTGAGTGTAAATGGAGAACAGAAGAGGGCCAAGAACTGACCCTTGAGGAACTCCAACAGTTAAAGGATGGGAGGGGGAGGAGGCTCCAGCGTAGGAGACCGAGAATGATCGGCCAGAGAGGTAAGAGGAGAACCAGGAGAGGACAGAGTCCGTGAAGCCAAGGTGAGATAAGGTATGGAGGAGGAGGGGATGGTCGACAGTGTCAAAGGCAGCAGAGAGGTCAAGGAGGATCAGAATGGAGTAGGAGCCATTGGATTTGGCAAGAAGGAGGTCATGGGTGACCTTAGAGAGAGCAGTCTCGGTAGAGTGGAGGGGACGGAAGCCAGATTGGAGGGGGTCTAGGAGAGAATGGGAGTTAAGGAATTCTAGGCATCGATTGTAGACGACTCGTTCTAAGATTTTGGAAAGGAAGGGTAGTAGGGAGATAGGACGATAACTGGAGGGGGAAGTGGGGTCAAGAGCGGGTTTTTTTAGGATGGGGGAGACGTGGGCGTGTTTGAAGGCAGAGGGGAAGGAGCCCTTGGAGATTGAGTGGTTAAAAATAGAAGTTAAGGAAGGGAGGAGGGCAGGGGCGATGGTTTTAAGAAGGTGAGAGGGAATGGGGTCCGAGGCGCAGGTGGAGGGGGTGGCACTTGCGAGGAGGGAGGAGATCTCCTCTGAGGATACTGCAGGGAAGGATGGGAAAGTAGGGGAGGGGGTTGTTGGGGGGGAGGGGAGAGGCGGAGGGGTGACTTTGGGGAGCTCAGACCTGATCGTGTTGATTTTCGTGAGGAAATAGGTGGCCAGATCATTAGGGGTGAGAGATGGGGGAGGGGGAGGAACAGGGGGCCTAAGGAGAGAGTTAAAGGTCCGGAACAATCGGCGGGGGTGACGGGCATGGGTGTCGATGAGGGAGGAGAAGAAGCTTTGCCTGGCGGAGGAGAGGGCAGAGTTAAGGCAGGAAAGGATAAATTTGAAGTGTGTGAGGTCGGCTTGGTGCTTGGACTTTCGCCAGCGGCGCTCAGCAGCTCGAGCATAGGAGCGTAGGAGGCGGACGGAGGAGGTGATCCAGGGCTGTGGGTTAGTGGAGCGAGAGCGGCGGAGGGAAAGGGGGGCGAGAGAGTCGAGATGAGTAGAGAGGGTGGAGTTGAGAGCGGAGACCTGATCGTCGAGAGTGGGAAGAGAGGACAGGGCGGCAAGGTGAGGCGAGATGCTATTGGAAAGACGGATGGGATCGAGAGCGCGGAGGTCTCTGTGGGGCAGTAGCGAAGATTTGCAGGGGGAGGGAGTGTGAGAGATGAGGCAGGTGAGAAGGTTATGGTCCGAGAGAGGGATTTCAGAGTTGGTGAGTGAGGAGATAGTGCAGCGGTAGGAGATGACAAGATCGAGGGTGTGACCGAGTCGGTGAGTGGGCGCGGTATGGTGGAGGAGGAGGTCGGCAGAGTCGAGGAGGGATAGCAGGCGGGCGGCAGAGTCGTCGTCGGGAATATCCATATGGATGTTGAAGTCTCCAAGGATCAGAGTGGGCAGAGAGAAGGAGAGAAGGAAGGTGAGAAAGGGGTCAAGGTGGTTGAAGAAGTCGGAGGTGGGACCTAGACTCTTCTCCTTTCAGTACATATGCCACCCTGCTACCTAGATCATCTTCCTGAAACATCATTCAGAACACATATCTTTTCTCCTCAAAACCCTCTCCTGGTTGCCCATTTTTTTATGGTATTCATTAAGCACTTACTATTTGTCAAGCACTGTACTAAGCCCTGGGATGGGTAGAAGCTAATCAGGTTGGACACAGTCCCTGTCCCACATAGGGCTCACAGTCCCCATTTTACAGATGAGGTAACTGAGGCACAGAAAAGTTAAGCGACTTGCCCAAGGTCACACAACAGAAAAGTGGTGGAGTCAGGATTAGAACCCAGGTCCTTCTGACCCCCAGGCCCATGCTATTAGGCCATGCTGCTTTCCCTCTGCATTGAGAAAAACTCCTTAGCATTGATTTCAAGGCTCTCCTCCAGCTCTCTTCATTTTACGTATTAGCACACCTCATCCTACCTGCGCACTTTGTTCCTCCCAAGCCCATCTCCTGGCTGGACCCAGTTCTCATCCTGCCTGTTTAGGTTCCATTATTTACGTTGCCCTCAGGACCTTGAACTCTCTACCCCCTAATCCACCAGCCCCAGAACACTCCCCCACTTCAAAATTCAACTAAAGTCCCATTTCCTCCTAAAAGCATTCCCTAATCATGTATTCATCCTTTTGTATATTCAGGAATCCTCCATTTGTATCCACAGAAAGTTTTCTTGTGTACTTAGGCAAAGCAGAGAAAATAACTCAATTTGTTACTGGTGAGATTGTGAAAGGAAATCAAAAGATTTAGTTTTGCAAGAACATGTTCAAATAATTGAAAAGTTTGTAGTATATGTTTTTAAATGGCCATCAACTGGGGATAGAAAACTCAATCTGAAGTGGATTCATATTGTCAGTGATATTTTGAATGCATGTAAAGGAGGGCTGGTAATAATAATGATGATGGTATTTGCTAAGCGCTTACTATGTGCCAAGCACTGTTCTAAGCACTGGGGTAGATGCAAGGTAATCAGGTTGTCCCACATGGGGCTCCCAGCCTTAATCCCCATTTTACAGATGAGGTAACTGAGGCACAGAGAAGTGGAGAGACTTGCCCAAAGTCACTTAGTTGGTAAGTGGCAGAGCGGGATGAGAACCCATGACTTCTGACTTCCCGGCCCATGCTCTTGCCACTAAGCCATGAGTTAAACTGCTCTCTTGAATTTGAATCTGAACAAAGTGCACCTGCTTCACTATTTTACAGCATCATTCAGATCAGCAGTTATCAAAGGCTGAAGCAACTGTTAATAGCCGCAATTGTTTGTGGCTAGGGATCTGGGGTGGATTGGTGAAATTCTCTCTCCTAGTAGTATCTCCTCAAGAAAATTTCAGACGACTTGGGAAAATGATTGGAAAATGTCTTGGGTGGGGGTAGAGGTGGATTTGCAAACTGGAAAATCCCTGGGCCTTCTTCCTCAGCAGTTGCTGTCAGGTTAACTCCCTGTTTTCCTGTCTCCCCACCTCTGAACAACACTTGACAGAGATGGAAGCGCCTTGATGATGAAATTAGGGAGATCCCTGTGGGCAGGAAGCAGAACTTCCTTGTTCTGTACTTTCCAAGTGCTTAGTACATTGCACTACAGAGAAGCAGCGTGGCTTAGTGGAAAGAGCACGGACTGGGAGTCAGAGGACGTGGGTTTTCAACCCGGCTCTGCCACTTGTCTGCTATGTGACCTTGGGCAAGTCACTTGACTTCTCTGGGCCTCAGTTACCTCATCTGTAAAATGGGGATAAAGACTGTGAGCCCCACGTGGGACAACTTGATTACCTTGTATCTACCCCAGCGCTTAGAACAGTGCTTGGCACACAGTAAGCGCTTAACAAATACCATCATTATTATTACCTGAAATTGTTTGTAAAGGTGCCTTTAAAATGTGTCTGTCTAAAAACTCACTATCTATAGAATAGTCATAGTAATTGTGATCAATCTATTTCCCACTCCATATATATGTCTCAGTTTCAGTCTCTGCCTGCCTCTCTGACTTAACCTGTTTGTGTCACTCTGGGCTATATGGAAGCATTCAGGTTGTCTCATTTAAGGACATTCTTCTATATGTTTTATCTTGGGGTTCTCTTCATCTCTGTGAATCTGAATTTGAATAGTACATTTAATGAATGTACTGATGGCTAATTAGGTAAATCTTCCACCTATAAATTTGCCCAATTTTATGTTTTCTATTGAATCTGAGTCAGTTATTGATGCTCCATAAGCGCTGAATAATATGTTAGCAAGATGAACACAATAACAATGCTTTGAAATTTCAACTTTCATTAGGCAGGCAAAATCTTTGCTGTTTGAATCAGAAGATCGAGTGCATAAATTCCTCTGCGATGGATTTTCTGTCAAAAACCTTTTACTTTAATCAAACTGTCACCACTTGTCAAATGACCATAGAGCAGGAGAAACCATAGAGCAGAAAGGAAAAATGGTTTCCAAATCCCAAAAGCCAGATAAAGCCATCACAAGGACTCATACCCTGCATCATGCTGCTGGAAACAGATGTAACCACTTCACCAAAGAGCAGCCCAAAAGGTAGTACTGAGGAGGGCAAGTAAACACAAATAGATCTACAAGTGACTCCTCTCTGTAAATTCTGGCATAAGGCTGTGCTGGTGGGAACAGGTATCCAAAGAGCTGGAAGCTGATAGCCTTGTTCCCTATCAATCATATTTACTGAGTATTTACTGTGTACCAAGCACTGTTCTAAGGACTTGGGAGAGTGTGAAACAGGGTTGGTAGACACATTCCCTGCCCACAACGAGCTCACAGTCTAGAGGGAGCTTACAGTCTAGGGGGTGCTTATTATGCACCACCTACTGTATTAAGCCCTGGGGTAGATATAAGATCATCTGGCAGAGTTTCCAGGCACCTCCACTTTACTCTGGGACCTTGGTGCCCCAGAAGCTCAAGGTGCTCCCTAATACTCTTCCCTGGCTCTACTACTTCTTTGAGCCACAGAAATGCCACCAGCGACCCCACAAGAAACATTACAGTCCTTGGAGTTCCCATGGTGGAGATAGATATTAAAACAAATGATGAATCCTTTAAACTGTAAGCTCACTGTGGGCAGGGAATGTATCTGTTCTCTCCCAAGAACTTAGTACAGTGCTCTGCTCCCCAAAAAGAGCATGCTAGTAATAGCATGTTGTACAGTAGTACAACGGCATGCTACTAATAGCCCCCCTTAAGTGAGTCCATCAGATCACCAAGTTACACAACACGAAATTTGGGGAACTTTGCCTAATGGGCTATTTCCAAATAAAGAAAGTTATACAGAGGGTTGCCACGAATTTTGGACCTATTCCATCAGCACTCTCACACTCAAATGCTTCTACTTTGCCCTTTACAAACATTAGGAATCCTATTAGTTGTAACAGTACTGATAGCCTCACTTCAATAATGGCTCCTGAATTTACACAATTTTCTCCCTTAGGAACTCCCAGTATTTTATGCATGCTACCTCAAAACAGCGCTCAGAGCTTTGGAACATGGGGCAGAAACTGAGGCTCTTAGAGGTGAGGTGATTTGGCTGGTGTCAGATGCATCAGGATAATTGTATAAATTAATCAGAGATTGTGGTTAAAATGAAATTCAAGAGGCCAGTGAATTAATGACGCTGGTGCCAAATACTGTATCCAAGGAGGGTAAGAGTCCAAAGCTTTGGTCCTGTGGGTAATTCTTTGGTACCAAGTTATTCATGATCTTATGTCATGGATGATTTACTAAGTGGAAATATTATAACCAGGCTTTAATATGTATTTGAAGGCAATCCTTGCCCAGTAATTCCACAAAGCTTCTTTTCTTTTTGAGAAAGGATTAACCAAGGTGGCTGGGTGCCTGATTATTTAATTCAAGAAAAAAGTCTTGAGGAAATAGTCTGCAGTGTTTACAATAGAAACAGAAGATTTATTAGACACAAGGAGTCTAGTAACAAAAAAGCCAATTATGCCCCGGTCCCATTTCATCCCTCCAGATCTCCAGAATCCATCTAATTGAAGTCATAAAGCATTTTGCTTCATAGCAGAAAGCAGCCCGAACCTCCAAATGTCCACCTGAAGGCACTTACTTGTAATTTAGATGATTTAATTGGGATTAAAGGCTTCTCTAAAACAAAAGAAAAATCCTAATGCTAATTCCTTTGCCTCTAAAGAGCTCAAAATTCCATCATTTTATAATGCCACACAAAAACTTTCACCAAGGCAGGTCGGGGACTGGGGTGCTGGGGGAGGGAGGGGACTCATCAGGCAAACACAGTGCTCATTTGCAAGGTTCTGGAATGATTGCTCTTGGCCTGTCTCCAAATTCAGTGAGGGTTGGCTCCCTGGACAGACATTTTTAAATGAAAGTAAAAGTGGAGGCAATGCCTCACAAAACCAAAAATTCCAAACATTTCCTAGGAATATTGGAATCCAGGCTTCGTATTGGCTGTTGCACTGGGGCAGGGTTGTGGTTAGACACAATTTATCTCAAAGGGTATTTTCTGTGTACATTAATGGCAGGCCAAGGTAGGAAATACTGGTAATTTCATGTGAAAAGATCTTCTTCAAAGCCTTTCAATAGGGTTACTTGTATGTAGTCTAACCTCATGATGAACCATGAAAGGAAAAGTTATTCTGGAAGTGCTGTGGTTGGGAATGTTGTTCCTTTGCTTCAGGGTTTTGGTTAGATGAATTGAGGAGCTGAAAACACTTCGTAAACTGGGGCAATTTTCAAGATCTGTAGACCAGCTCACTGCAAGTAAGCAATTACCTTGGGTTTGTAGGGCAGTATTTTCTAGTATATCGAACCACACCGATGTTAGAAGCAGCATAACCTAGTGTAAAGACTATGGGGCTGGGAGTCAGAGGACCTGGGTCCTAATCCCAGTTCCACCACTTGTCTGCTGTGTGACCATGGGCAAATCACTTAAGCTTTCTGTGTCACAGTTACCTCATCTATAAAATGGGAATTAAAACTGTGAGTCCCCATGTAGGACATGGACTGTGTCTAATCTGATTATCTTGTATCTACCCCGGTGCTTAGTATAAAGTTTGGCACATAGTAAGTGCTCAACAAATTCCATTTTAAATTTTTTGAAGGTTTTGCTCCTTCCTGCTAACTTTACTTCTTGCCCAATAGCTATTTATAGATATCTATGTTTATAATGAATGCTGCACTTAAGGGGAGTTTATTTCTGGCTGAGGAAGCATGTCTTTCACTTAGTGGCCATTAATGCTGCTGTTCAGCTTAATTTCTAGCCTCCCTTTCTCTCTCCTCAGTGTTTCTCTAATAAAATCATTTTATCTGTCGGTGCCACAGATTGAATGGTTGAGATGAACAACCATGTTTTCTACTTCTATGTTCCTAAATGCTATGTACAGTGCTCTACCAGCAGTATGCATCCATGAATACCAATGATGCTAATACTGATGACATTGCCTTCATTCCAAAGTCAGTAATCTTGGATCCATAGTTCTTCCATCCTTATGTCAGAGTATCCATATACCATCACAAAATCAGTTCAATATTAGTGAAATGATTAATTGACAGATAGAACTGTATTACCCGGGCTCAAGCCCCTGCGATTTCCTCAGTTACCTGGAAAATTCAATCAAAGGTGTATTGTTTATATAATTGTGGCTCTGTAAACCTAACTTAAGAAATAAAAAGTTGATTCTATATCCATAAATACATATGAGTTAACTTCCATTTTGGAATCCTCTAAATCTCTAAATTTGATCTGCCCCCTTCAAAACCTCCAAATGATTTTTCAATAAAAATGTCATCAACAATCTGAACTCCACTCATTTTCTTTAAAGTGGATTTTGATAGCTGCAGGAGTGATGGTACTTTGTAAATATGTGCCATTTTCCTATTCTCCTCTTCTGCTATTCTGTAAATTATTTTGTGTCTATCTCCCCCATTGGACTGTAAGCTCCTTGAGGTCAGGACAAGACTGGGTTTAATACAGGGGCTCAAAGGGCTTAAGCTCAGGGCCTTGGGTTTATAGGAACCTTGATCAGTCCCTGAAACTTACCTCCTCTCTACCTTACCAACATAAGCACTGCTTGGGACAGCATAAAGATGGTGTTTTTCTCAAAACAGCCAGTGTGCCTGGCTCTTAAAGAAGACACTACCCTTTAAATTAGAGGAGCCTCTTGTTCCCAGGAATCTTCTGCCCCAGGCTTAGTTAGCCCATCTGTTGGGGAGAAGGGGTTAATACAATTAGAAACTAATTACTGTTGCTAATGACTGCCCTATCCCTAGCTCTTCATCTCTGGGAGGAATCTTATTGATTCCTTGGTTAGGAGAGGTCATTAAGCTAATACTGAATAGAAAGTAGAAAATGTGTCTGATGTTTGGTAGAGTTGAAATTTGCTTTTGTGTGTTTGCTTGGCTGTGTGTGTGTGTGTGTGTGTGTGCGTGCGTTTACTTATGGGGTGCCAACAGGACTGGAGGAGGAGGGATACTTCCTGCCACACCTCTTCCTCTCCCACCCCACAGCCTCTTATGCTTAGGGAGGGGCAAGCCACAGGGCTGAGTTGGGAGGAGGGGAAAGCATGTCAGGAAACTTCACTTGATCACAGAGGGGGGTCCTTCTGACTCCTGCTCCATCCTCCTTCCTCCCTTCACTCAGACAAAAGGCGTTTCCAAGGCTACCCACAGCTGCTCATTCATCTCTACCCCCACTCCGGTTGGTGGTGATGTAATGACATCACTGAGCACTCATTGTAGGCAGGGAATACATCTGCTACCTCTGCTCTGTGGTACTCTCCCAAGTGCTTAGTGCAGTACTCCGCACATAGAAAGTGCAATTTTCAACTCTACTGAAAATCAGACAGCTTCAGCATTCACAATTAACCTTAAATATTGTGTTCTCCCTCTCCTAATGGATATCTCCTCTCCTTGATGAATATCTGTATAGAAAAGACTGAGTTTAAAGCACATAAAAAAAGGGTTGGAGAAGAAAGAATTACCCCGGCTTTGATCACTGGAATTATACAATGTGGAACATATTTCCGAATAATAACCTGAACTACTAGTGGGTAAAGCACTAAATTGGGAAACTGACTCATTGTATGACCTTAGATGAGTCCCCCAACCAATCAATATCACATTTCCTTCATCTGTAAAATGAGGTTACTTGCCCTTCCCTCCCAGTTTATTGATCAAAATCTCAGGGACATTACCTGCTGCTTTGTAGTAATAATGGCAAAATACATACCACACAAACTTGTATTTGAAAAGACCTTTGGGTTTAGGGTCAGTGGCAAAGACAGACAACATCCAAGTTACAGAAACCTCACAGAACCCCAGAACATGCTGGTTACTTTTAACATACAGAGGGACCTTGTCTTTTCCATAATCCCCTTTCTAAAACTGCACACAATGCAATGCAGAAATAAAAGATACAGAATGTTCTCCCTAAGTATTAAGAAAAACATGCTGAGAAGCAGTGTGACCTAGTAGAAAGAGTCAGAGGACCTGGCTTCCTATCACCACTCTGCCATATTTCTGCTGTGTGACCTTGACCAAGTCACAGCTTCTTTTTGCCTCAGTTATCTTGTCTGTAAAATGAGGATTAGGACTGTGAGCCCTATGTGGGACAGGGACTGTATCCAACCTGATTATCTTGTATCTACCCCAGCACTAAGCACAATGGCTGGCACAAAGTAAGTGTTTAACAAATACCATTTAAAAAACCAAATAAATGCACTATTTTTCTTTATTTAGCATAGTTCTGCTTGCTCGAGCTTCTGACAAGGGTCAAAGAGAATGTGTTAAATCACAGGGAAGACAGAAATAAAGCATATTTAGGTCTCAGTCAAACAAAGCCCAGCATTTGCTTTTAAATGATTCCAAATCAGCCCATGAAGGTCAAATGTAATCTTGGTATCTGGGCTAAAGGCACATAATGTGGACCTGTCCCAGACATTCATCAATTGGTTCTCTTGGCAGTCCCCAACCTACCTAAGTTCTAGAGTCACTGTGGGGAAAGTACCTTTTAGAATCCACCCTGGGACTGAACTAGACATCTTGGGAAAACTCTAGCTTCGAGCAAATCTCTCTGGACCTACTTATATCCATGCCCAAACACAACCTTTTTTTTTTTTTAACATGGTATTTGTTAAGTGCTTACTATAATGCCAGGAACTGTACTAAGTGCTGGAGTAGATACAAGCCAATCAGGTTGGACACTCTCCCACTTGGGTCTCACAATCTTAATCTCCATTTTACAGATGAGGTAATTGAGGCCCAGAAAAGTGAAATGACTGGCCCCAGGTTAGACAGCAGACAAATGGTGGAGAAAGGATTAGAACTCAGGTCCTTCTGATTCCCAGGCCTGTGCTCTATCCACCAGGCCACACTGCTTCTCTGTTGCTGCCAAGAAGTCACAGGGCATGGATCTAGGGCACCTGAAAGCTTGCCTCATGCCACCCTAATTGACATTCACCTATGAAGCTCTCCTGCAGCCTGGAGTTTACCAGTCCTCCACCTGACGGCTCTCACTGGAACATTCACCAACTTCTCATCTCCTCTATAGGTCCCCACCATCAGAACCAAGGCAATTAGACATTAGTCCAAAAGAGCAATATTAAAAAACATACATTACCTCAATCCAGGAAAGATAATTAATTTCTTATTTGATATTTCACTCCTATTGCTCATCCTTGTGAGGTAGTTTGATGTAGGCTCAACTCCAGTTACTATTTCTCAAGTTATAAGAAAGTTCCAACTTTCTACAGTGGCATAGTCTTTATCTGAGAAACTACTTCTTCCCCTGCTTTATTCCCCCTTAGCCTTCCTTTCCTCTTGCCCTGTCCTCCGCACCACCTTTTTCTCCTGAACTAACTGCTTTCTTGAGAATTCAGTGTCTCTCCACTCTTCTCTCTTCCTCCTTTACCTCCAACCCAACGAACCGGACAGTTTCTCTGTCTTTTCCTCTCTCTTTGGATCAGTTGTCCCTGTATGTGAGCTAAAACGGAATAATTCTAAAAGAAATGAAAGGCTATATTTATTACAAAACCTCCCTGTTGCCAGAGGGATTTTGAATGTGGTTTCACAGTTTCAGGAAAAGGACTAACTTACTCAGAATGTCTAAGACTACTCTCTTTCTAACCCCCACCTGAGGTCACACAAGAATCCAGTTATTCCAGTTATTATAGAATGAATTTATTGATGAAGGACACACAAGTTCCTTGAATGTTTTCTGGATTCAAAAGAATTTGGGGTTTGGAAAAATACTAGGTTGTTGGGTAGCATGGAACGGCCAAGAAAATTCAGATCCATCCCCACAAATGGGACTACTATTCTGATGATCCAAGTTTACTTTCAATTGACAATTCATTCAGGTATACAGGCCTTCTTTTTAAGGTTACGGACTATGGACAACCCTCTCTCCACATGTAAAACAACTTCTTGGCTCACCTACGTTGAATGACTTGAGTCATGGACCATCTGTGGTCTTATGCCTGAAACGACCTTTTGTTCAACAAAGATTATACGTTGTCCTTGATTTAGAAAGTCAGAAATGCGTTTTACTATCTATTGCCAAGTTTTGTAAAGAGATTCGGAAGAGACAAGGCAAACTGGACTGAGACGGTATAGAATGAAAAATAAGGACAAGTCAACTTATTAAACTAGGAAATTAGTAGTAGAATGAATAGCATTTACAGATTGTCCACTTGGTGCAGTGCACTGTACAGAAAAAAACTGAGTGACTTGTTCCCCGCCCACAAAGAGTTCACCGTCAAATGGTGGGGACAAGTAGAGAGGTCAAAAAGAAATCCATATATGTGAATGCTAAGGAGGGTGTTTGTGTGTGCTAGACTTGACTGAAGGAATGATTTAGCTAATGGTACTGGGAAGTAATTTGGGGAAAGTTTGTTGGAGAAGGTGCATATTTTAGGAAGGATTTGAGCAGAGATCATATCTACTAAATCTGTTGTATTGTACTTTCCCAAATGCTTACTACAGTGCCCTGCACAAAGTAAACACTCAGTAAATACCACTGACTGACCGAGATCTGTGGTCTGTCTAATGTCGATAAGGAGGGAGTTCCAATGGGGGAACAACGCGAACAAGGGATCGGAGGTGGGAGAGTCAAGAGTGAGGTACAGCTAGAAGTTTGGCTTGGGAGGATCCAAGACAGTGAGTTGAGAAATAATGGGAAAAGAGCAGATATGTAGGTTGGGACCAAGTGGTCTAGAACCTTGAAGCCGATAGTGAGGCGTTTATGTTTGCTGCAAAGAGATGCTGGGAGCCAGTGTAGGGGTTAAGGGAGAGAAGAGATGTGGGCTGACGGATGCTTCAGGAAGATATCCCAGCAGCAGTGTGTAGTATATAGAATGGAGAGCCTCGAGGCTGGGAGACCATCAAGGAGGCCAGTGCAATAGTCTAGCAGTAACAGGACCGCGGTTTGTTCCAGGGTTGTAGCAGTTCAGATGGAGAGGTAAGGGACAGATTCTGGAAATGTTGTGCAGGAAAAAAACCCAACAGAATATAGCAGTAGACTGGATGTGAAAGTTGAACAGTAGCAAAGAATATAGGATGGTATCCAAGGTTGTTTAGAATCTGGGATGGGGAGGATGGTGGTGATGTTGACTGAACTGGGCTTAGGGAAAAAGACGAGGAGTTCGGTGAATTTGAGGTGTCGGCACGATTGCCAAGTGGAGATCCACTGGAGACAGGAAAAAATGCAAAATTGCAGGTCAGATAAAAGGTCAGGGGTAAAGAGATAGATTTCTGCGTCATGCACATACAGGTTAAAGCTATGTGAGTAGATGAGCTCCTTGAAAGAGTAGGTACAAAGCAAGAAGAGTAGGGGACCCAGAACAGAGCCTTGAGGCATGCTCACAGTAAGAGGAGTAGAGACAGAGGAGGAGCCAGTGGAAAAAAACTATGAAGGAGCCTTAAGAAGGGTAGGAGGGAGAGCCAGGACAGTATTGTCAGCAAAACTAAGGCCTGATTGTGTTTCAAGCAGGAGGGAGTGGTCCATAGAATCAATATCAAAGGAGAGATCAAAGATGATCCTGATGGAATATAATTCTTTGGATTTGACTATAAAGGAAGTTATTGTTGACCTTTGAGAGAACAATCTCAGGAGTGAAAGGTTCAAAAGCCATAATGCAGACTGTCAAGTGAGTTAGTGGAGAGTAAATGAAGACAGCGGGTGTATGTGGTCTATTCTAGGATTTGGATAGGAGAGGGAGGAGGGGAATGGGGTGATAGCTTGAGGTGACCGTGGGGTCAAGAAAAGGCTTTTTTTAAAAAATTGGGGAGACCAGCTTGTGTCTGAAAGCTGAAGGATAGGAACCATAAAAGAGTGAGTGGTTGAACATGGCAGTCAGGAAGGGGAGGGGAGTAGGGGCAAGTGATTTTAGGAGGTGAGAGGGGAGAGAGAAGCGCAGGTAGATTTCTTTTAAGGAACTGATGGGAGATCTCTTTAGAGACAGGTGGAAAGCCGGAGTAGAGCGCGGAGTGAGTGGTGGGGAGGTTTGGGGACGCTCATGTCTGAACTTCCCCTACACATATAAAACTATCCATTTAGAATACGTGATAAAAATCAAACAAATCAATTCTGAAAAGAAATGATTTCTTTGTTAAAAATTATTTTGGATTAATGGAATTGTTTTTTTGAATTCTCAGTAATTGAATCTTGAGAAATTTTAAAAGATGAATCTCACCTTACATTTCTATAATTCTCTCTGTTCGGAGCATTTAACATCAATGGTCTCGTTTGGGAAGTTGAAAAGAGACGGTTTCCCTTTCAAAATGAGGAAGCAGGGGCAACAGCAGGTTAAGTGACTTGCCCAAGAACACACAGTGGCAGTGGTGGATCTACCACCTAGGTCTACTGGCTCTTAACACCACACATGTCCCACTAAAACACATTTCCTCCTTTGTTTCTTCTGGATTCCTGGTCTCTGCAGTTTCCACATTTCAGTATTTTTTTCAGTGAATTCAACTTTGTATGAGGAGGTCAGGGAGCTGCAGGGCTACAAGGAACCTAAAGAAATCCACCACCCAGATTCCAGACAGAAAAGCAGTGTGGCCCAATGGGTAGAGCATGGGCCTGGGAGTCAGAAGGACCTGGGTTCTAATGCCAGCTCTGCCTCTTGGCCGCTGTGACCTTGGGCAAGTCACTTTACTTCTCTGTGCCTCAGTTACCTCATCTGTAAAATGGGGATTAAAGGCTGCAAGCCCATGGGGGACAAGGACTGTGTTCAACCTCATTATCTTGTATCTACCCCAGTGCTTAGAATAGTGCCTGGCAAATAGTAAGTGCTTAACAAATGCCACTTAGAAAAATAGCAATTTAAAGATTTAATGCCAATGAACATCCTGTTCTTAGAGATGTCCAAGGTAGGGGATTCTAACAACCCCAAAAAGTCAAATACTCTTCTTCCTTATTGACATAAGAGGCTCTAGCCTACTATCAGTATAAAGCAGAGCATCAGTTCTTGACTCCCTCTCAGGGTCACACCTGGAGAGTTTCCAGTACTCTACCAATCTCGGCTATGGGAGGGAGAGTCAAGCAGAGGCATATCCATTTCATTCTTAGCTTGAGCAGTGGCTAGCGAGTGGAAGGCAATCTGCTACAAGTCAAAACTCACCTGTGCTGCGCAGCAGCAGCTTGGGAGAGTCAAGGGCGGAAACTCAGGTTTACTGCACGGAAGGAGGCAATGGTAAACCGCTTCCATATTTTTACCAAGAAAACTCTATGGATACCCTACTAGAATGATTGCAGATGGAGGTGGAGTGTTCTGGGAGAGAGGTGTCCATGCCGTCACTATGGGTCGGACAAGACTCGACGGCATAAAACAAGACCAGTTCTTGACAGAACAGCTTGGGCACTGCTGTTCCTTATTCTGATGGTGGCACACCTTCCCCAGAACCAATGTTAGGGAGAAGAACTCCTGGTTTCATGCATCGTGCTTGGGCCTGAGATTGCAATAAGTCAGTCCATCTCTAAATCAAAACCCAGCATAGGAGTGTAACATTAACAGCTATACCTTTTCGAAACCTAAACTGGCCATTCAAAATCTTGCAGAGTGGACAAATGACTGTCACCCTTCTGGGTAAATTGCTTTTCAGTGTTGACCTTTGTGAACACTCATCTCCACAAAGCATATTCACTATTACTTCCCTCATGTATGTTATGTCCTGTCTATTAGAGAAGCAGCGTGGCTCAGTGGAAAGAGCCCGGGCTTGGGAGTCAGAGGTCATGGGTTCGAATCCCACCTCTGTCCCTGGTCAGCTGTGTGACTGTGGCAAGTCACTTCACTTCTCTGTGCCTCAGTTCCCTCATCTGTGAAATGGGGATGAAGACTGACAACTGTGAGCCTCACGTGGGACAACCTCATTCCCCTGTATCTCCCCCAGCGCTTAGAACAGTGCTCTGCACGTAAGCGCTTAACAAATACCAACATTATTATTATTGCCCTGATTTAGACTGCAATACCCCATTGATGGTGCCGGTCTCTGTTGTATTTAGAACACCCAACACATGGTTAGAGTTCAATAAATGTTAAATATTAATATGCATGTGTATCCAAGCATGCTGGCCAAATTCTAATTTATAGGTAATTAGATGCCACATCTTAAAATCCCCCAGTGTTTCCAGGGGGTATAATAACCTTCCTCACTCCTTTCCTGGCTGTCACATGGGGTTGTTATGTGCTGTTAAACAGCTGCCATATTCCTTCCTTCCCCCACCTCCCGGCTACAAGAGGTTGCTTATCAGTGCTGGATGAAATGATAGATCGGTATTTAAGTGTTGTGTGGTCCACAGGGATAAGAGCTCTTCTATAAATGTATGAGGTATTGTATCCACCTTTTAGTTGCAACAGACTGATTTGAAATACTATCACTAAGTATATTTTGCAAGCCTGGTGTGGGCAGGGATTGTCCCTCCCTATTGCTGAATTGCACTTTCCAAGTGCTTAGTAGCATGCTCTGCACACAGTAAAAGTTCAATAAATATGATTGAATGAATAAATAATGCCTTTCCCCACCAAGAATTCCAAAGTACCATATCAATGATGTCCTGATATTTCTTCCCACACACATTTCAGTGACTCTGTTCTTGGTTCCTTTGTATTTTGTCTAGTGCTTGCTTTCTCATGTTCATGTGTTCTCACTGCCCCTTGTAAAAATCAGGTCCATTCCTCAAAAGAAATTCCTCAAAAGATTAGATCATGGTTTCAGTTAATACAGGAAAAAAAACAACTTTTAATTGTACTCACATAGCTCCTGTCATCTGAGGAAACGGCAGCAATTCATATGCTTTGCCTCATTAGTCTTATCCCTAAGAGGTAAATGTGCAGCAGATGTTCTTATTCGAATTCTCCCGATGAGAAATTGAGGTGTGGGTTAATGAAATGATTTGCTCAACTACGACATTGGCAAAACTGGAAATTGCATTCTGGTCAACTCATTCTCTGTCTTGATCATTCCCTGCATTTCTTTCCCAATACAGCTGTGTGCAGCAATGTAACAATTTTAGTAGATTATATTTAAAGCACAGAATGTACCAGGTATATGTTTTAAGCACGTGCCTTTCAAATTCTGTTGTTGAAGTCAGATTTTTCAAAAAAACATTTTATGATGAAGCATTCCCATTTACTGCAGTCATTATACAGCCAGTGGGAGCTCAGCTGTCCTAGCCCTTTCACCATGACCTAGAAACATTAGTGGGAAGGGAAATGATTTCTTCTGGGAACTGCATCTCTATTATTATACGGTAAAACCTCTTATGACACGGTAGTGGCATTCTAAGAAAACACCACATAAAGTGAAGCACATTTTATTAGTTACTGAGTCAATGGGAGCAGAGGGTTAGGTGCTCAAGTTTTCATATTTTTATTAATATATTATTTTGACAAGTATTTCATTCATTCAATAGTATTTATTAAGCACTATGTGCAGAGCACTGTACTAAGTGCTTGGAATGTACAATATTTTATAATACATACTTAAAATGGATAGCTTATGTATCTTTTTTCTGCACAGTGGTCTGCCTCTACTTCTCTGTATCTACATATTCCTATGTGATTTTTTTTAATGGGATTTATTAACCACTATCTACCAAGCAGTGTCACCTCTCAGGGTCACACCTGGAAAATTTCCAGTACTCTACCAGTCTCGACTATGGGAGGGAGAGTCAAGCAGAGGCATATCCATTTCATTCTTAGCTTGAGCAGTGATTAGCAAGTGGAAGGCAATCTGCTACAAGTCAAAACTCACCTGTGCTGCGCAGCAGCAGCTTGGGACAGTCGAGGACAGAGACTCAGGTTTGCTGCACAGAAGGAGGCAATGGTAAACTGCTTCCATATTTTTACCAAGAAAACTCTATGGATACACTACTAGAATGATTGCAGATGGAGGTGGAGCATTCCAGGAGAGATGTGTCCATGCCGTTGTTATGGGTCGGGCACGACTCAACAGCATAAAACAACAACAACAAAGTAGTCTGCTAAGCGCTGGGGTAGGTGCAAGATAATCAGATCAGACACAGTCCTCGACCCACACAGGGCTCTCAGTCTAAGTGGGAGGGAGAACAAGCATTCTACCCCGATTTTATAAATGACAACACTGAGGCACAGCCAAGCTAAATGATTTGCCCATGGTCACACAGCAGACTAGTGGTGGAGCTGGGACTAGAACCCTGGTCTTCTGACTCCCAGTAACAAGCTCTTTCCACTAGGCACACTGCCTTATCAGTGTTTGTGTAGTCATTTAGCTGGTTTTTTATGCATCACTGTTTCTACTTTCCTCACTGTGTGTTCTTGTATGTATGCAAATATATATATATATATATTATATATATGGATATAAATGTCCATTGATCTCCGGGTATGTGTTGAGCTTAGCCTAACCATCCTGTTGTTTTCTGTTTGTGTGTAAGAAACAGGTGTAATCTGAGCAGGAAATGATCTGACTTCCCCACGCTCTGGGCTCCCCACTGCTCTGCCCCAGGCATGGATATAATTCATGTTATCTAAAGCTTTTTTTTTTTTAAAAAAAAACCACAATAGAGTAGACACTTCCTACTTTCTCTCAAAAACTGCTTCCTTTTGGAGGAAACAGGTTAGGAATATATGAAAACTGGGTCATATTATGGGAGTCCACACAATCCTCCAGAATTGAGAAAGAGGAGATTATCGATCTGTTTTGTTGAAAGAGCATTGTAAAATTTCACTTTTACAAGGTCCTGATGTATCCTGTCAAATGATTCAAATAGCAGTGGATTCTGGACTCCCTTTCCTGTGAAGAAAGGGGCCAAAAAGGGGATCATTAAATCTATTTTCAAAGTAGGTCTTGGAGTCCCTGATGGAGCTTCCACTGGTAGTTATAGCTCTTTGGTGGAGAGGGTACATGAATGATGTGCTGCTTTCTAAAGTATGGCTTGCCAACCTCTGGAAGATGACATACAAGAATCAAGAAGTAATTTTTCTAATATTTCTAATGCTTCAGATTTCCATGTTCAGTTTGGGCCCGCAAACTAGAAGGGATGCGAAGAATGTGGGCAGGGAATATGCCTGTTATATTGTGTTGTACTCTCCCAAGCACTTAGTATAGTGCACACAATAAGCACTCAATAAATACTATTGATTGATTGAAGTGGCAAGGGCCCAAAAAAGAATGACAAAAAACTATTAAAAGGGATGGGCAAAGGTTCTATGAGGAAAGGCGAAAGGAACTGGGGTGGTTTATTCTGGAGAAGAGAAAGCTAAAGGATGGCTAATGCTATCTTTGTGTTGTACGTGTGTGTGTTTTTTTTTTATGAGAAAAAGCTAACTAGTTGTTTTCCGTGTTCACTGAGGACTTAGAGAAAACTGTCTTAAAATAATGCAGGAGGGATTTTTGTTGGGACCTAAGGAAGAACTTCTTGACTATTAGGGGATATAACATTGACGTGGACTACCACGGGATGTTGTGAAATCTCCATCCTTGAAGATTTTTAAGGAAAGAGTAGACATCCATCTGACAGGGTAAATTTAGTTATGTACTTTCCTTGGGGCAAAGGGCTGGAACAGATGTTCTGTTGAGGTCTTTTCCAGCTCTAAGAGTTTAGAATTCACGGTTCTATCCTTCTTGGTTCAGACATATATCTAAAATTCTCTCAGGGTATAATATATATTAATCAATCACCTTGTTACATTGAGAAGAGGATAGAACAAAACTCACTTTTTATTTTTTGGTTTCAATTCTTTAGCAATGTTTACCACTTTGACTCTGGGAGAGTACTGGATTCACGAATCCTTAAATTTGCCTCATGTTTCTAAAGGCGTGGGTAGTTGAGAAATTAAGAATTCCCACAGCTGATTTTTAAAAATTGAATTGCAAAACAAATTGCAATGCCATAGCGCCTCTTGGGGTGAATACATTATAGGGACAGAACTATATTCACAACCATATGTGATGCTATTTATTTTGAGCTAGTCCTTTAAAACTTCAGACAAAAGGTGAGTATTATAGGTTTCAGTACCATAAGCTTTATTACAAAAAGCATCACAAGTGGCTGTGGAGTGTGCATATTTAGCACTATTTATTACACCGTGCCATCATGGGAGCTGGCAGAATTACAGATGAAGAGCAGGCTATGACTTCCAAGAGCTTTGACGATAGCTATTTTCTATTCTGGGTTTTCACTTAAATTGTTAATCCTTGTGAAGCCTGAAAAGTACTTAGGAATTCCTGGAATTGGAGATGACAGATTCATTCATTCAGTTGTATATGAGCTCTTAGCATCTACTGTACTTGTAAGAGTACAATGGTTAGTATGCAAGATCTATGGATACTGGGAACTAAGATCTGGGAACTGCATCTCTATTATTATTCGGTAAAACCTCTTATGACACGGTAGTGGCATTCTAAGAAAACACCACATAAAGTGAAGCACATTTTATTAGTTACTGAGTCAATGGGAGCAGAGGGTTAGGTGCTCAAGTTTTCATATTTTTATTAATATATTATTTTGACAAGTATTTCATTCATTCAATAGTATTTATTAAGCACTTATTATTGCAAGATCCCTGCACGCAAGGAATTTACAGTATAGTGAGAAAGACAATTACTAAAACACCTTACAGATAAGAGGAAGCAGAGAAGGGGGAATAAGTACCTGGGTTAGTGCTTAAGTAATGTTGGTATTTGTTAAGCGCTTACTATGTGCCGAGCACTGTTCTAAGTGCTGGGGTAGATACAGGGTCATCAGGTTGTCCCACGTGAGGCTCTCAGTCTTAATCCCCATTTTACAGATGAGGTCACTGAGGCACCGAGAAGTCAAGTGACTTGCCCAAAGTCACACAGCTGACAGGCGGCGGAGCCGGGATTAGAATCCATGACCTTTGACTCCTAAGCCCATGCTCTTTCCACTAAGCCACGCTGCCTCCATGTAAGGAGTATGCAAGATATGCAGAAGTGTAACAGGTCATTGTGAGTACATACACTGTAGTTGGTCCAGGAGTGCTGAGGTAGTAGTTGGAAAAGATATATCCTGTTTTATAAAGAGGATTTTCAAATTTCATTTACAAGAATCTTCAGGGAGCAAACATTCTGTCATGGTTCCTGGTGTCATCTGCTTCCCAGAATATCTGGGTGCTTTATAGATCTCCCTCACCCTATCCCTCCCAATCCTTCCTCTCAACTTCCTCTTTGATTCGCATATTCTTCTATCCACCTTCCTCTTATCCCTCTTCCCTGAAGACCGCTTCTTGGCTATCCACAATTGCTTCCTCCGGTAGACTTAATGGAAAGAGCACAGGACTGGGAATTGGAAGACCTGGATTATAATCCCAGACCAACCACTGGACTCCTCCGGGACTTTAGGCAAGTCATTTAACTTTTTGGACCTTCAATTTTCTCATCTTTTAGGCCGTGGACCCCATGTGGCACTGGGGCTGTGTCTGGTATAATTATCTATTGTATACTCTAGCACTTAGCATAGTGCCTGGCACCTGGTAGGTGCTTAAAAATACCATTATGGCAATGATGGTGATTGTTAACCTCTCCTTAATAGCTTGCAATAACATACAGCACATACATAGCCTTCATGAACAGTTGTACATGAACTTGAAGATAGAGTAAAATTCACCCATTTCACATAGTAAGCATTGAGATATTAGGGATGGAAGAGAACACAAAGAATGGCAGAAAGAAAACTATGAAACAGCCTGATACGGAAGAAGAATCATCAATGGTATTTTTATGGCATTCGTTAAGCACTTACTATGTGGCCAAAAAATTGGATTAAGTGCTGGGGTAGATACAAACTAATCGGGTTGGACACAATGTCCCACTTGGCACTGCCAGTTTTAATCCCCATTTTATAGATGAGGTAACAGAGGCACAGAGAAGTTAAATGACTTGCCCAAGGTCACACAACAGATAAGTGACAGCCAGGATTAGGTCTTTTAGACTCCCAGGTCAGTGCTCTATCCACTAGGCCATGCTGTTTCTCTATTCATGGTATTCACTGAGTACTTATTGGGTGCAGAGCACTGTATGAAGCACTTGGGAGAGTACAATATAACAGAGTTGGTAGACACTTTCCTTGCCACACACATAGAACCATATCAAACACCATGTTTGCAGTGCACTTGGAAGCTCGGTTTAAACCTTCAAAGAAAGAGGCTGCTCAGGAAAGAAGGGTGCATCTTTATGATTAAACTTCACTTGGGATTCAAGAGCAATGCATGGCTTTGGGATTGATACAAGATAAACTCCTGCTCTGTAGATATTTTGGAGTGGTGAAAAAAACAATCCTGGATAGTCAATATATTGAGGTGATAACATTTTAATTGATTCAGTGATGGGCAGTGAATGTGATTTGAAATGTAACTAGGACTTGTACATTGAAGGGAAACCCAAAAGGGAGGCGATGAAAGGAAACCTAACGGAGGCATTTACAATTATGAAGGTAGTGAAAACCAATCGATCACTTCACATTCTCTCTCGTGATACAAGGTCAAAAGGGTTTGGCAGTGAATCATTAATAAATTTTAAGTGAAGTTTAGAGTGTTACATTTTAGCAGTGTCAAAAGTTAGGCTGCTAGAAGCAGGTAGGATTTTACTTCCCTGGGAGGTAATTGGTGTGTGTGTGTGTGTGTTGGGGGGGGAGAAATAACCACCCAGTCAGGTGGCAAATTAAAGGCCAGTCTCAAACAGTATCATAAAGCAGCAAAACGATTGGTGCACAAGAGCATCGATTAGACTTCCTGGTCTGAAGTAATTAGGAAGGGGTTGCTTTTCTAGACAAAGACTTGAGTAAGCTCGGGAAATCAAAAGGCAGATTAGAAAACTATGACAGGCCCTGCAAATGGCAAAGACTCTGGTGTGACAAGAAACCATCTTCATGTACAAACAATGGGGAATGGATTGTTAGTCATGCATCCATTCATTTTTCAGCCCTCCCGACCTGCTCGGTTAAGATTTTAAAATCAGGAGTGTCATCTTCTAATACAAAAGGACAGCTATATATCAAGAGTAATACTGCATTTGCTGAACTGCTATTCATGTGTTAAAGAGAAAGTTCTTTGTATTTTCTCAGAATTCCAACCTCACGCTCTATAACGGGTTATTGAATAACACCAATCACCATGTGAAATATAAAGATACAAGTGTCACCTCAAGACAAAATAATTCCCTCATCCTCTGAGGGTAGGGCACTGCTACTTAAAGCTTCTGAAAGTAATTTTTCTTAATAAACTATTACACAGGAATTATATATTTCTGAAGCTGAGGGAGACTACTGTATTTTAAAATAAGCTGCATAACTTTACAACCAGGAGTTAATTTCAAGGCTAAGATAGGAGTAATGAAATCTCATTCTCCAAGTAATCAATTGATTCCTATCTGCCTGGCACTACACCACCCACAGAACTCCTAGAAGAGCAGAATAGATTGTTCTTCTTACACTGGTCTGGATTATCAATGCTTATAGAAGATAAAATATTGCACTTAAAATTGGATTTACCAGTATGGCTTTTTAGCATTAATTGGCTATCACTAACTGGATGAGACTTGATAATAAAAAGAAATAATAATAATAATTGTGTTACTTGTTAAGCACTTACTATGTGCCCAAGCATTGTACTAAGTACTGGTGCAGATAGAAGATAATCAGGCCCCACATTGGGCTCATAGTATAAATAGGAGAGAGAACAGGCACTAAATCCCCATTCTGCAGATGAGGGAACCGAGGAACAGAGATATGCAGAGACTTGCCGGAGGTCACACAGCAGGTATGTGGCAGAGCTGGGATTAGAACCCAGATCCTCTGACTCCCAGGCCCTTGCTCTTTCCACTAGACCAAGTTGCTTCTCTTAATGGCTGATATAGCCATTAAGGTATGTTTCACCAAAATGTAGAAGTGAAATATTCCCTGCTTCGCTCTCTTTGTCTAAATCATTTTTGAGGGTAGAGGAAAATTTGAAGTAGTGGATGGGGCATTAAACCGGGAGTCAGGAAATCTGTGTTTTAGCCTCAAGTCAGTCATTCATTCATTCAATAGTATTTATTGAGCGCTTACTATGTGCAGAGCACTGTACTAAGCGCTTGGGATGAACAAGTTGGCAACAGATAGAGACAGTCCCTGCCGTTTGACGGGCTTACAGTCTAATCGACTGTAATTAGACTGTAACAGTCAATGACTGTCTGGGTAACTTGGGCAAATCGCTCACTCATTCAGGCCTCTATTTTTCCATTTATAATCTAGTGCCACCAGACCCTCCCAGCACCTCATAGGTTAATTAACAATTGTGCTGAGAAGAGCGAGTTTTCGTGAGGAGAGGTTCATAAATCTGTTGTTGTTTTTCCCCCCCATCTTCCTCTGCTCTTGTCTCCCTATGATAGTTTCTATAAACCCGGAGTCATGAGTCTTTCATTACAGAAATCTTTACTGTCATACATTCTGGAAGGGATTATTAGTCATACATATCTCGTCATCAGTAGTGCCTCTTTAAACTAGGAGAACTATACGCATGCTCTCATGGGAGTTCACCTGCAACGTGGCTCAGTGGAAAGAGCATGGGCTTGGGAGTCAGAGATCATGGGTTCTAATCCTGTCCCTGCCGCTTGTCAGCTGTGTGACTTTGGGCAAGTCACTTCACTTCTCTGTGCCTCAGTTCCCTCATCTGTAAAATGGGGATTAAGACTGAGCCCCATGTGGGACAACCTGATCACCTTGTATCCCCCCAGCACTTAGAACAGTACTTTGCACATAGTAAGCGCTTAAATACCATCAATTTATTATTTGCTGCTATCCAGAGATTCTAGTAGCTCTCTATGCTGTTCTTTCTCTCTTCATGCCATCCTCAACCTAAGTGGCCTCTGGGCAAAGCTCTAAAGTGCTCCTAGGGGTCGGGAGACTGGGCTATAATCTAGAAAAGCCTGAAATGCTTTTTGTAAACTGGTTGAATATGCCAGTATCAGCGTTCCTCTAGCATAATCTGAGGCTGGTCTAGTAAGTACTTCATGGCTCCTGAAACAGTCTACAGGGTGATCCCTTTAGAGTTGAAAGTTAGAGTTACACTAGGTAGATTTGGGTCAAAGTAGGAATTTTCTACTGTCTGCCTCCATGGACAGACATGCTACGTGGCAAAGTGTTAACCCAAGTTAAACAGATGCAGCTATATGAAAACTAAACTACAGAAAACACAGAATGGGAGATGTTATCCTCTTTTTGAGTAGCTGGAATATCAAACTACTGTTTATTTGATCCTACAATACATATGATAAATGGGGATAAAATGATGACACTGCATATTATTCTCAGAATATGATTTTTGTCACTATCCCCTCCAAAGCCTTCTAAAAAGCCCTCTCCTCCAAGAAATAGTCCCCATCATCCCTCCACATTCACCCTAGTTCTCAGATGTACATCTGAGAAGCAGTGGCTCAGTGGAAAGAGCCCGGGCTTGGGAGTCAGAAGTCATGGTTTCTAATCCTGGATCTGCCACTTATCAGCTGTGTGACTTTGGGCAAGTCACTTCACTTCTCTGTGCCTCAGTTACCTCATCTGGAAAATGGGGATTAAGACTGTGAGCCCCACGTGAGACAACCTGATCACCTTGTAGCTCCCCAGCGCTTATAACAGTGCTTTGCACATAGTAAGCGCTTAACAAATACCATTATTATTCACTGTTCCATTAAGTGGCTTATTTGTAGCTAGACTATAGTGCTCACTAAATACCACTTTAATAAATACCTTTTAGATGTTTGGCTTTATGTTTGCTTGTCTCTCCCTTTGGATTCGAAGTCCCTTGAGAACAAGGGTGATTCCTCTTCCTTCTGTTGTGTATTCTCAGGTGCTTACACTGCTTATGACAAGGAGCAAGACAAGGTGCCCTGCTGTCTTCCACTGTGCACAGGTAAAAGAAATTGTCTTTTTGATCATATTCAAATATGAATGAAATCTCACTAAAACTAACTGTATACCAACACAGACACACCTGCATGCATAAATGTACCTGTGTGGCTATACGGGTCAAAATAAACTCCTTTGGGGAATAGATTGTGTCTTCCACTTCCATTATACCCACCCAAAGGAGCGGGAGGTGCTCAGTAAGTACCATTGAAGGAAATGTATTGGGTGTTTCATTTTTCATCTGTATAAAGGCAATTTTTTTTCTGATTTTAAGCATGCTGATCATTTCCACTACTAATGGAAAAAAACAAGTGTCTCCTCTTAAAGAATGGGGAAATCTGAAACACTCTCTTGTATATGGGGCCAGGAAATGATCAACATGCTCAAAAACCAGAAAAAAAAACACTGCCTTTATATAGATGAAAAAATGGAAGGCCAAATACCTTTTCTTCTAACAATTTCCAAAATATCCACTGGTTTAGCCACTTTCCTGGTGATGAAGGAGCTCTTAATTGTTCTTCCAAAGGAGAACATTTAATTAGTGGGAGTTTCTTCAGATCATGCTAACGATGGAGTGAAAAAAAGTAAAAGTTCATTACAAAAAACATTTTAAATATAGTGTTTACAGCAAAAAAAAAAATTGGCCCATTTGGTTTCTAAATGAGCTCACTGTGGGCAGGGAATGTGTCTACCAACTCTGTTGTATTGTACTCTCCCAAGCACTTAATACAGTCCTTAATACACATAATTGATTGATTAAATGTTAGGTTATCACTCAATTTTGAATTACTCTTATTTTAACAATTATTCTGATTTTAAGCCATCATTTTGTAATTACAATGGTCTGTGCTTTGAGTTTATTAAAACTTGCGTTAGCAAGTTTAAATGTGAGGTAACACATGGTATTATCCTTTATGAAATCATTCAAGAAGTAGAGGGTGTGGAGATTTTAATTTAAAACATTACTGCAGTCTTCCTTCGGTGCATTTCTTGAGGAAAATGAGGCTCGTTAACTACTAGGGACATTGAGAAGCTAATAGTTCATAATCTCTTTCTGAACTCTACATGAATATTTCATGTGCAGCACCCTCAAGCTAAGTTTTAGAAGCCAACAAGAACAAAGAGATTAGAGATTGCATAGATTTTGCCTCACAGTTCTGTTTTCTATAGCTTCTTAAAGGAGCAAGGTATGTTATTGGAAGATGCCATTTAAAAATACAGTGTTCTGAAAGTTTCAACAGCAGCAGCAGGTAACAGTCGGCAGGTTTGCACAGGGCAAACCTCACATCAGTTGAAAACGTTTTGCAGAATCCATAATTACATCAATTGTACCTTCCCCTTTCCCCACCTCCCCAAATTCCAATCCACACCTCTCTGCAGTGGGAAGTGGAGGGGAAATGGTCAAAAATAGGAGAGTGGGGCTAGGTCACCAGTGATAGAGGTTTCTGACCAAAGCACCACCTATGGCATTTCATGGTGGATAAGCTCAGCAGGAATCCTGAAAATAGCTGGCTAATGTGTGATGAGGACTATAGCAGCTACCAAGGTGGAAAATCTACATTAGACTCTGTGCCCTAAGTGGGACAGGGACTGTGTGCAATCGGAATGTCTATCTGCTCTGTCTACTTGTTTTGTTGTCTGTCCCCCCCTTCTAGACTGTGAGCCCATTGTTGGGTAGGGATTGCCTCTATCTGTTGCCCAAATGTACTTTCCAAGTGCTTTGTACAGTGCTCTGCACATAGTAAGTGCTCAATAAATACGATTGAATGAATTTAAATACAATTAATCAAGAATTAAATACATTTAATCAAGAAAAAAACAACCGAAACTGGCAACTGCCAGCTGGTCTAAGGTGTTATGGCACAGCATCTGGTACTATTGTCACTTAGAAGAGGTGTGGCATAGTGGAAAGAGCAGGAGTCAAGAAGCCCGGTTACACCACTGTGTGACCTAAGGCAAGACACTTAACTTCTCTGAGCCTCTGTTTCCTCATCTGTAAAATGGAAATTAAATACCTGTTCTCCCTCTCCCTTAAACTGTGAGGCTCATGTAGGAAGGAACTAAGTCTGATCTGGTTGTAGTGTATCTACCCTAGAGCTTAGTCAAGTGCTCGGCACATAGTAAGGACTTTATCAATCGATCAATGGTATTTATTAAGCACTTACTATGTGATGAGCACCAAACTAAGCCCTTGGGAGAGTACAATACAATAGAGTTAGCAGACATCCCCTACCCCCACCGAGTTTAGTCTAGAGGGAGAGACAGTCATTGATACAAATAATTTATGCTTATATAATTTAAATATATGTACATAGGTCCTGTGGGGTTGAGGTTGGGCTGAATATCAAATGCCCAAAAGTCACAGATCCAAGTGCATAGAAGACATAGAGGGGAGAGGAAGCCAGGGAAAAGAGGGCTTATTCTGGGAAGGCCTTTTGGAGAAGATGCGAGCTTAATATCCTTTGAAGATGGGGAGAGTGGTGGGCTGGTGTAAGTGGAGGGGAAGGGAGATCCAGGCTAGGGGGAGGAACTGGGAAAGAGGTCATTGGTGAGAGACGAGATCAGGGCACACTAAGTAAGCTGGCTCTAGGAATGAAGTGCACGGACTGGGTTGTAGTAGTAGATCAGTGAGGTGAGGTAGAATGGCGTGAGCTGAATGAGTGCTTTAAAGCCGACGGTAAGGAGTTTCTGCTTGACGTGGAGGTGGATGGACAATTGCTAGAGGTTTTTGAGGAGTGGGGAGACATGGACTGAATGTTTTTTAGAAATATAATCCAGGCAGCAGAGTGAAGTATGGACTGGAGTGAAGAGATAGGAGGTAGAGAGGTCAGCCAGAAGGCTGATGCAGTAATCAAAGCCGGATTGGATAAGTGCTTGGATCAGCGTAGTAGCAGTTTGGATGGAGAAGAAAGGGCAGGTTTAGCAATTTTGTGAAGGTAAAACTGACAGGAGTTGGTGACAGACTGAATACATGGGTGAAATGAGAAAGATGAGAGGAGGACAATGCCGAAGTTTCAGCTTGTGAGATTAAGAGGATAGTGGTATTGTCTACAGTGATGGGAGAGACAGGGGAGGACAGAGTTTGGGTGAGAAGATAAGGAGCTCAGTTTTGGATATGTTTAGCTTGCAGTATCCGCAGGCCATCCAGGTAGAGATGTCCTGAAGGCAGGAGGAAATGTGAGATTGCAGGGAAGGAGTGAGGTCAAGACTGGTGATGTAGATTGGGAAGTCACCTGCATAGACATGGTAGTTGAAGTCACGGGAGTGAATGAATTCTTCAAGGGAGTGGATGTAGATGGAGAATAGAAGAGGACCTAGAACTGAGCCTTGAGGGACCCCCACTATCAGAGGATGGGAGGCAGAGGAGGAGAGCAGTCAGAGAGAGAGGAGGAGAAACAACAGAGGTCAGTGTCTGTGAAGCCAAGGTTGGGTAAAGTTTCAAGGAGAAAAGGGTGGTCTATAGTGTTGAAGGCAGTCAAGAGGTCTAGGAGGATTAGGATAGAGTAGAGGCTGTCAGATGTGGCAAGAAGGTCATTTTTCACCTTAGAGGGGATGGTTTCAATGCCACAATTATTACTACTAAACAACATAAACAACTCCAGTGGTTGCCTATCGACCTCCGCTCCAAACAAAAACTCCTCACTCTAGGCTTCAAGGCTCTCCATCACATTGCCCCCTCCTACCTCTCCTCCCTTCTCTCTTTCTACCGCCCACCCCGCACGCTCCGCTCCTCTGCCGCCCACCTCCTCGCCGTCCCTCGGTCTCGCCTATCCCGCCGTCGACCCCTGGGTCACGTCCTCCCGCGGTCCCGGAACGCCCTCCCTCCTCACCTCCGCCAAACTGATTCTCTTTCCCTCTTCAAAACCTTACTTAAAAATCACCTCCTCCAAGAGGCCTTCCCAGACTGAGCTCCTCTTCCCCCTCTACTCCCTCTGCCATCCCCCCTTTACCTCTCCGCAGCTAAAGCCTCATTTTCCCCTTTTCCCTCTGCTCCTCCACCTCTCCCTTCCCATCCCCACAGCACTGTACTCGTCCGCTCAACTGTATATATTTTCGTTACCCTATTTATTTTGTTAATGAATTGTACATCGCCTTGATTCTATTTAGTTGCCATCGGTTTTTACGAGATGTTCTTCCCCTTGACGCTGTTTAGTGCCATTGTTCTTGTCTGTCCGTCTCCCCCGATTAGACTGTAAGCCCATCAAACGGCAGGGACTGTCTCTATCTGTTGCCGACTTGTTCATCCCAAGCGCTTAGTACAGTGCTCTGCACATAGTAAGCGCTCAATAAATACTATTGAATGAATGAATACTACTAGGTCAAAAATAGGTTTTGTATGTAAAATTTTCATTTGCCTGCCACAATATACTGTACACCCTTGTCCACCAGTAGCTTTTGGGACCCACTGAGAACATGGCTGGCAGGGACAAAGAGTGAGAGTGTCACTGCACATGCATCCATCACTATAATCAGTTAATTCCTCATGCAGGTCCTCAGTTCAAAAGTCTTCATGACTGGGCCATAGCTGGTCCACGGTATACAACGAGGGACTTAAATCGACAGTCCCCGACATTAGTTAGCTTTTTGGCAAAATACTCTGTCAGACCCTTGGAGGCATGTACACAGGAAAGATTTGGCATTGGATTCTAGCCTTGTGTGGACCTCTTAATTGGCCTGGAAGTCCACCTGATTGACAGCTGCTGTTAGAGTAGCTGATTAATTCCATGCGAAATTGAACCATTAATGGATGTTTCTATCAAAACACTCCCTTCAAAAAGAAACCACTTGATCAAACTGGTCTATTGTGTTGAGCTCTGTGCCAAGCACCATCAAACTACCTGGAGCTTGAGCCAAGTCCACTCAAGCCTCCTGCCACCTGAGCGACAGCCAAATTAGCGTCCATGTGTGGGACTTGGACGGATCTCCTAACACTCAGCTTGGCTTTAGGAGATTTGGCGGGCCTGGGCCTGTGCCTGGTCTGTTCAACTGAGGCTCCCAAGAGGACATGTGTGAGGTCATTTGAGAAAGCCTATTCAAGTCCCTCCCGAAGCTGTGCCCAAGCAGACGGCATTTGTAGGCTCTGCTGAGCCTTATCATACCTGGGCCAAGGCTATGGTTGGGATGGGCTTTAGAAGGTGCACTCCAACGCTAGTGCTGAAGGACTTATGAGAGTTGGTTTAATGTACAGGAAATTAAACTCCCCCCCTTTAATGTAAAATTGGCTTTGCTTTTCACTAAATTTACTTCTTAATGCTGTTTCCCAAGCTGTCACCCCACTGAAGGCATGGGAAATCCACACCAAATTCGCGTATACATTTCATATCCTTCCTGGGAACATTTTTTTGACCACAATCCTTTTCCTGTTCCCTTGCTACGCATCATGAAATCTTACAATACTTCACGTTCATATTTGTTTGAAGAAAACATATTTTGAAACAAGGTTTCATCTGTCTTTCACTTTATAGATGACACTAGGTGGGAAAAGAGAGGCCTGCGACAAAGATATCGGTACATCTACTATGAGGTAGCAGTATCCGGGTCCCTAGGCCCTTCCTGAATATCACCAAACTATTTTCACCGGGGGTATTGACTGACTTAAATAAACAAGTGGCCACGCTGACTAATTATATGGATGTATAATCAAATGATGAATATAGAGAGAGGAACAGCATGATCATCATCTTTTTCCCCCCAGTCAGTATTCACTGAGCGCTTACTACGTGCTGTAGTACTAAGCACTGTACTAGGCACTTGGGAAAGCACAATATAACAATAAACAGACACGTTCCCTGTCCACAACAAGCTTACAGTCTAAGGGGGAGGCAGACATTAATATAAATTACAGATATGTATATAAGTGTTGTGGAGCTGGGAAGGGGATGAATAAAGGAAGCAAGTCAGGGTGATGCAGAAGGGAGTGGAAGAAGAGGAAAGGAGGGCTTAGTCCGGGAAGGCTTCTTGGAGGAGATGGACTATCCCACCCTTTAGATCCAGGTAGCAGTTGAAAGTGGAGCCCAAAATCTCGGCTACCTTTCTAGCCCTCTGCTGGCAAGCTACTGCCTCAGGCCTTCTTATAACATCTGTAGGGCTCTTCTTGCCTCACTGGGCTCCAGACCAGGACATCTACAGCTGATCCTAAATGTGTGCTAACAGCACAAGAAGACTGACCCTGAGAACTGTACTTCAAGGTTCCTTTACAACTCTTTCTGGCTGGGAATGTGAAAATGTAACACTTCTGCTAGATATTTATATAACAAAACTCTGTCTAGAAAAAACAAACACAAGCTAAGGATGTCTTTCTTTGAAAATGTGAGAGAAACTAAAAGGCTTAAATCATGCTCAAAGTTTTCACATAGCATCACTCTGAACCAAGCAGTGGTTCATTCCTCTCTCTTGTAGTTTGGCTGAAACTTTTCCTTTTCATACTATAAAATGTTGAAATCATTTATGACCACTCCCTCATTGCATTAAACTTCAGTTGTTTTCCTAAGACAAACTCAGCATTCTCACTTCACTCCTCTAATGCCAACTTACTCACTGTACCTCGATCTCTTCTATCTCACCACTGACCCTGTGCTCACATCCTGCTTCTGGCCTGGAACTCCCTACCCCTTCATATCTGACAGACCATCACTCTTTCCACCTTCAAAGCCTTATTAAAATCACATCTCCCCAAGAGATCTTCCCCAACTGAGTCCTCATTTCCCCCAAAGCTCTCCCTTCTGCATCGCCCTTGCCCTTGGATTTGCACTGTTTATTCACCCCACCCTCTACCCCACAGCACTTATTTACCTATACATAGTTTATCTAACGTCTGTCTCCCCCTCTAGACTGTAAGCTGCCTGTGGGCAGGGAATGTCTACCTACTCTGTTATAGGGGACTCTCCCAAGTGCTTAGTACAGTGCTCTGCACACACTAAGTGCTCAAATACAATTGATTGGTGCAAATCCCCAACTCTTTCCCCACCTAATGGAAAGGAAGCAGACAGAAGTAACAGCTGGTTTAAGAGTCACTTACCAATGTCAGAAACAATTCTTCTCCCCGCCTCTCCCACCCAGCTTTTTCAGAGCTGCCAGGGAGTATGAGCCTTGCTTTCCATTCCAATCATGCTTTTCAGATGTCACACTACTCATGTGAAGCAAAGGCTGCCAATTATTCTTCATCTGTTACAAGTGCTATATCTGCTGTCTCTGCTGTAGGGTGCCTGTGTTAGTCACTGCACACATTATCTTGGATAAAGTGGAGCTTTATTTCCCCTGCAGCATATTAATAAAAAAAAACTATGAACTCCTTTTTGATTAGGAACTGCACTTGTAAACTTTATTACTAATGACAGAAGAACCATATTGTCAGAGGTGCATGAAAATTCATGTAACTAAGCAATTCATTTTTGTCTAACAAAAGGATTGACTTCTGTCCTCACAGGCACAATGCAGATATTTTTAGTAAGCAATCAACAGACATTTGTGGGTCTGTGATTCTGGTTGTTATTGCCTGGTGAAGTGAGTGAGGCAGTCATAACCCAAGGCACTGTGCTGTACTAAATTTCCTGCAGAAGGCCTAGCACCAGGAGAATGAGACCTCATGGAAGCAAAAACCTCTAAGGGCTACCTTGTCAGGCATGCCCCAAAAGTCTCTGAGTAAATAAACTAAAGGTCATGTGATGAAATGGGGGTGAAACCGCTAACCCATTCCATCCTGGGAGCCATTAAATGAAATATTCTCCTAGTAGTCAGGGTGACTGGAACAAAGTGTGATGCTTCACCTAAATCCAAGTTCTGAAAACATAATGCTCAGGATGGGTTCTCGAGATATAATTAGTGGAGAAAAGCCAAGTTGTCAGACATTCCAGATTAACCAGGATAAATACATAAATGGGCAAACATCACATATCACCTGGGCTGTGACAAATCAACTTCCAGGGAGCATCAGGCTGCACTTCACAGATTTTGACAGGAGGGAGGGGAGAAGTTGTGTTACAAGCACTCTGCACAGCTCAATTACCAATTGCCAGTTGCTTTTTTGCAGATCTGCCTTGTCCTTTCCACCCAAACTGCTACTACCCTGATGCGAACTCTGGTCTTGCATCCTGTTAAATAACTTCATTTACCTCCTTGCTGGTCTCCCAGACTCCGGTTTCTCCCCTCTACAGTCTATACTATATGCCGCTGATCAAATCATCTTCCTTAAGCGTTGCTCAGCCCACATCGCTCCTCTCCTCAAAAACCCCCCACTGGCTCTCTTTGTCTCTTTGCAGCAAACAAGGCTCTCCACCATCTGGCCTCACCATACTCATATGCTCTCTTCTCCAGCTATTTCCCAACTTACTGTTTTCATTCTCCCCAAGCTAACCTTTTAAATGTGCATCACTTTTGACTCTCCTGACTCCATTTCTTGCTCACATTATTCCTCCGGCTTGGACCTCTCTCTTTCTCCACATTAGAAAGAACACAATTATCCTCACAGACAAAGCCTTACTAAAATCCCAACTCCTCCAACAAGTTTTTCCATCAATTTCCCAGCACCAACATCCCTTCAGACATCTCCAGCACTTATCGACCTAGACTCCTTAGCGCAGATACATGTGTGTCCACTTTTTTTGATCTTTCTAGTTGTAAGTACTTTTATGTTTCACTCCCCAGGTATAGTTTCTGCTATGGCCTAGTGGATAAAGCACACACCTGGAAGTCAGAAGGACCTGGGCTCTAATCCCAGCCCTGCCAGTTGTCTGCTGTGTGACCTTGGGCAAGTCATTTCACTTCTCTGTGCCTCAGTTCCCTCATCTGTAAAATGGAGATTAAGACTGTGAGCCCCATGTGGGACAACCTGAATACCCTGTATCTACCCCAGTGCTTGGAACAGTGCTTGGCACATAGTAAGCACTTAAATACCACCATTATTACTATTATTCTCAGTTCCTCGGTTCCCTCATCTGTAAAATGGGGATTAAGACTATGAGCCTTATGTGGGACATGGATTCTGTCCAATCTGATTAACTTGTATCTACCCCAATGCTTAATACACTGCCTGGCATATAGTAAGTGCATAAAAAATACCATTAAAAAACCCCACAAAAATCCTTTATCCTGTACTTCTCAAGCATCTAGTAAAGTGCACTGCAACATGTTGGTGACTAATAAGTGCTACTAGCACTACCACTTAGTTGGGTGATAATGATGAACCATGTTTTCCCAGTATACTGCTGGGGTTGGCAAAGCATATGACCACTTCTTAACCTAAAGGTGCCCATGTCCTGCCTCTGGCCTGGAATGCCCTCCCTCCTCAAATCTGACAATTACTCCCCTAGCACCTTCAAAGCCTTATTGAAGGCACATCTCCAGGAGGCCTTCCCTAAGTTCTTTTTTTCTTCTTCTCCCATTCCCTTCTGTGTCACCCTGACTTGCTCCCTTTATTCATTCCCCCAGTCCCAGCCTCACATTTACATACATATCTGCAATTGAATTATTTATATCAATGTCTGTCTCCCCTGTTAGACTATAAACTCATCTCAGGCAGGGAATCTATTATTATATTGTACTCTCCCAAGCACTTAGTTCAGTGTTCTGCACACAAGTGCTTGATAAATACTACTGAATAAGTGAATGAGCTTGGAACAATCAGGCTAGATGATATATCCAGAATGAAAGAATTGCACAGCACTCCTACAACTGCTGACCTAGTTTTGCACAATCAGTGGTATTTAGTGAGTGCTCCTGTTTGTTGAACACTATACTAAACCCTTGGGAGAGTATAATATAGCAGAATTGATAGACAAGTTCCCATCCCACAGTGAGTTTACAGTCTAGAATTAGCACAAAGTTAGAAACTATTTAAGAAATCATTTTGAACTACAACCTGTTTATCTGGTGAAGTCCTTCAAGATAACTGGGTAAACAGCTGCAGTGTCTCATGCCTAATCTAGTAGTTTAGGTAGTTTAAACTGTACTAGTCTCCCACCTACAAACAACAGGGCAGACCTATAGAAGAGAGAGATGGGACATTTGAGTAAGCCAGGTTTCTACACTTACCTGACTAGCTTGGTGTTCCCTCCTCTGCCTCCTCCTCCTTTCTGTCCTTCAGGGGGGGATAGCAACAGCCTGATGCCTTCTAAAATCCCCCTCCTGCCTCTTCTCTGACCTCCAGAAATGTGGGGGCCAAGGGGGCTGTGAGACTCACAGGAAGGGCCCCAAGCTGAAGAGCCAGAGCACAGCATTGTGAAACCTACAGCAGAAGGATGGGGGTGGAGGGTGGTTCTAGAGCCAATGACAATTGCTGGCCTGAAATTTCTTTCCCCCAGCTGTAATAACAAGCAGCAATGGGAAAGAAAAAATGTGTTTGAATGGTAGATGTTCCAATCTATCAGATCCCATTGGCAGGAACCAATCAGAGGGATGCAGCTCAATAGCAGGTCATAAACCAACCCCTCCAACTGGGTAGAAGGTGATCAGATACAGGCACCCAGGCAAACCTGGTAATGCAATCAGAAGGACCTTGGGCAATTTGCACCTGTATCCTATAACCTATTATAGCACTGCCCCTCACAGTTGAAGGAAGCCCAATTATACTGTCATCAATCAGGATGGTAAGTGATTGCAAAGTGATCTTTGGCAATGCTGTCACCTGACAGGAAGAGAAGAAGAGGGGAAAGAAGGAAAACCAGAACACATGAAGGAATGAACCCCAAAAGGCCAATCAGCACAACTGCAGCAGGCAGGGGTGGGTGAGAGGCTGGGGATAAATATATATAAGAAAAATGAATGAGTTTTTGGAGAAAATGTACCTGGCACTTCTCAAAAAGGTCTGTGGGCTTGACTCCTTGATAGACTTCCTGTAAAGCTAACTCCCAAGTCTTCCCACTGTGAGCTCATACTTGTGATGGTTCCTTCTTTGTACTGCAATAAGGTTTTTAAGAAAGGAGACGACTGGAAGCACTATTCCAGATTAGCTCAACCCATACTATATGACCCCATCATTTCATGGGCTGGGTTAGCACAAACTCTAGGTCAATAAGAGAACTAATGACCTAGATAGAAAACTTCCTGACCTCAATTTTTATAAAGGATAGGGCCTACATCATAACAAGGAAAACCAAATCTGTATTTTGTGCTCCAAAGCTACAATTTCCAGCCAGCCACCTGTCCACTTTGGTGCATCATGGGGGTTTTCACTACACCATAAAATCTCTTAAGGGAAGGCTCAGGGGAAGATTCCTTTCTCCAACCTCCACCCTTTGCATCTCTCTGTGGTGCAACAAGGAAAGATTCTGATGATAATTATGGTATTTGTTAAGCCCTTCCTATGTGTAAGACACTGTTCTCAGTGCTGGGGTAGATACAAGTTTATCAGTCAGACACAGTCTCTGTCCCATATGGGGGTCATAGTGTAAGTGGCAGGAACAGCAAGTATTGAATCCCCATTTTACAGTTCAGGAAACTGAAGCACAGAGGAGTTAAGTGACTTGCTCAAGGTCACACAGCAGACAACTGGCAGAGCTGGTATTAGAACCCAGGTCCTCTGACTCCCAGGCCCATGTTCTTTCCCCTAGACCATGCTGCTTCCCTTATGAGCAACCATTGGAGGTATTTAAGCAGTTAAGATTCTCCACTCCCTTGTACCCAGGGATTTTTCCTATCCCAACTGGGCCATGAGGGAGCTTTCTGCTTCTCCCACCTCACTTCAGTGGGCTCCTGTCCCTTCAGGGATAGTATACCCACCAATCCCCAGAGTTTATCTTTGGGGCTGAAATTAGAGGGAAAACCACTTAAACATTTTGCAGAGATCCCAGAAGACACACTTGGGTAAAGGAGTCACAATCCAACTTTATAAATGTCGGTGGGTAGCCGGGAGAGGGATTTTAAGAATTCCATCTAGGTTGGATGTGTGTCTTTTAACATACACTAATATTTGTTCAGTCAGCACCGCAATGCCACAGCCTATTTGGGGATCTCGTACTAAATATTGGGGCTGCCAACCGAAAGCAAATTTGTGCAAAATCTGTAAAAATGATCTAAAATCAGTTGTGTTCAGAAAACCCTTTTTTTCCACTGTCTGTAAATACAGGAGACTGCTACCCTGGTTAATGATAGTAGGAACCATGTTTGCTCTGCACTGCGGCCCAGAGGCTGTGCCTCTTGGGGCCTCTGCTTGCTTCTGTGCATGGAACCCTGCTCCATAGGGGTAGGATAGGTGGATTACTGAGTCACAGATGGAAAGCTCACCTCCTCCAGGAAGCCTCCCAGACTGAGCCCCCCCTTTCCCTCTGCTCCTCCTCCCCTCCCCTTCCCCCCCCTTCTGCTCTTCCCCTTCCCCTTCCCTCAGCACAGTGCTTGTTTGTATATATTATTTATTACCCTATTTAGTTTGTTAATGAGGTGTATGTCTCCATAATTCTATTTATTTTGATGATGTCTTGTTTTGTTTTGTTCTGTTTTGCTTTACTGTTTGTCTCCCCCATTTAGAATGTGAGCCTGTCATTGAACAGGGACTGTATCTGTTGCCATACTGTACATTCCACAAGCTTAGTACAGTGCTCTGCACATAGTAAGTGTTCAATAAATACTATTGAATGAATGAATGAATAGTAAGCACTCAATAAATACTATTGAATTAAATCTAACAACTCTGTTTCCTAGAAATGCAGAGGAGCAAGTTTGTCTGCTGCCCTTTCTGACCCATCAGTGGTGATGGCTGCTCCAGCCCTAGAGCCTCAGCTGCTAGGTCTAACAGACTGTCAGGTTCCCCCACTTAGGTCAGGTGTCCCTTCTCTTCTCCCTTTTGTGGGTCTTATCTGTCCAGTTCTGTTTTTCAAAGGATGCATCTGGGACTGTGCACCTTTCTCCCTCATCCTCCTGCATTACAACTAGAGAGGAAAGCAGGAAAGAAGAGAGGGGAAAAGGGAGAACCTTTTCACCCTCCTTTTTCTCCTCTTCTTCCTCCCCCTCACTCCCCTTTTCCTTTCTCTCCTGTCCCTGGGTCCATTTGCTTGAGGGCTGCTGATTGAGACCCCTGAGCCAAGAAAAAGCAGGCAGGCAGAGAGGAAGAAAAGGAGCTGTGGTTTCTAAATAATTTCTTTTTTACCTCCAATGCTCCTCCTCAAAGATGGGGAGCTCTGCAGAGCTCTACCTCTGTATGCTGGGCACTTGACATTTTCTATGTTTAACTGATGCCAGTTACCATCTTACATGTAGTAAAATCGTTGGGAGAAAAGTTTGAAAGGCAATGTGCTTTTTTCATTCCATTTGTAAAAAATCATTTTCAGCAATTGGCAACTCCACTTGGTATGCTTGAGTTCTAGCTCCACATAATGTAGCACCCAAATCTCCGAGTAAGTGGGATACGATCCTCACAGGCTGGGATGCTTTCATCTGTTTAAAAATTTAAAAGAAAGGAACTAAGGATCTTGCCTCTCCTCCTGGCAGAGAGGTAATAAAGTCAGTCAATAGTGGAGAGGACAAAGCAATTGAGAATGACATTGTTTAAGCCATCAGTAATAAGGAGGACAAAAGAGAAAGACCAACCAGGACAGAAAGGAAAAAACAAGATAAAAATTTTGTCATCTTGTGCATAAATCACAATATACCAAACACCACATACTCAGCAGCACAATTTTGTTCAGGAAACATCTCAAAGCCCAAGAGTAGGATGCAGCTTAGTGTTTTAAATATTTCTTCCTCTCCCTTCATGGAAAGGATCGCTTTGAAGGATTTTATCTGTTTAACTGGGCATCTAACTTTCCAGTATGAATTTTTCATCTTTGTGTACAACGTTACCATTATCATTGCTATTATTACCTCTCCTTAATGCTCATATGTGACTCCTGTTAACCCCAGTGGGAGTCCTGAAAATACTGAAGGCAGAATAAATACTTTCACTAAGCCAAGGCTCACTGTTAAATGCACATTCAAGATTCACAATAGAAAAGAAAATGTACAGGCACCATCTGGTATGTACACATATTATGAGGTTGAGCTTTAGGAATGATAGTGCAGAAGGCTATTAAGCAATTTGATTTAAAGTACCACACCTTTAAGGGTTCAACCAGCCAGTTGGTCAGTCAGTTGATGAGCAGTTCCAGAATGCCCAAAGAGAACATCCATGTTATATAAATAGCAGCGTGGCTCAGTGGAAAGAGCCCGGGCTTGGGAGTCAGAGGTCATGGGTTTGAATCCTGGCTGTACCACTTGTCAGCTGTGTGACTGTGTGCAAGTCACTTAACTTCTCTGTGACTCAGTTACTTCATCTGTAAAATGGGGATTAACTGTGAGCCTCATGTGGGACAACCTGATTATCCTGTATCTACCCCAGCGCTTAGAACAGTGCTCTGCACATAGTAAGCGCTTAACAAATACCAACATTATTATTATTATAAATATAATTAGTGGGCATGCCAACCCAAATCCTTCCCTTCCCTTCCCTTCACATAGCAATTCCCTCTAGGTCAGAATTAATTTTGACTGCATTCAAAGTGTAGTGTCTGAGAGCCAGCATGGATACACGCAGATAATGTAAGTAATCTGTTGTTCCTTCATAAGCTTCTGAAGCATAACCTGAAATCTACAAAATGTATTTCTTGTGGGGAGGAGTGAGACGTCTTGGCTTTGGACTGCTCTCGTTGTATAGGGGATAGAAAGAAACCCCACCCTGCAAGTCTTAAAAATCCGTTATAGGACACCAGTTTGATGAAGGGGGAGGAAGCCCAGATCTACTGTACAATAAATATTGAAGTTAATGAGAATCTTCAGTCAGTCAATTGTATTTATTGAGTGCTTTACTGTATGTAGAACCCTGACCTAAGCACTTGGGAGAATACAATGTAACAAACACTTCCCTGCCCACAAGAGCTTATAGTCAAGAGAACGATCTTAGAGTCTTCAGCTGTAACCACAAGAGTTAAAACTAAGAAAAAGGTAATTAGCTTCAAATCATAGCACTTTAGAAACAGACCTTTTTTTCCTTGAAAGTTCTCAGTAAACGGACTTAAATGTGTTGAGTTAAAAGAAGCATTTTGACGGTGACTGTTATTCTTTTCTCTCCATGGAGAAAAGCCTGTTTATAAATATCTAGCATGATTACTAATCTATCAGGGTACAGACATACAAAACATAAACCCCCCATGCACTTATTATATTTTCATTAAAATGCAACTCAATGTGAACTCTGTCCAATTCAGTATGGAACAAATATTCCAATTTTTCAGTTTGCTGTGGCGGCTTCATCCTTTCCCTCGGATTGGATTATGCTGGCAAATTAACATTTCAGAGTATACTGATTTCCAAGAATTGCAAAAGGTATATATGAGCACATTCATTATTTTGATGGGGAAACTGAGGCACAGAAACTTAGCAACTAGGTCAAGGTAAACGAGAAGCAGCATGGCTTAGTGGAAACAGCATGGGCTCGGGAGTCAGAGGTCATGGGTTCTAATCCCGGTTCCATCACTTGTCTGCTGTGTGACTTTGGGCAAGTCACTTAACTTCTCTGTTGCCTCAGTTACCTTATCTGGAAAATGGGGATTAAGACTGTCAGCCCCACGTGGGACAACCTGATTACCTTCTATCTACCCCAGCACTTAGAACAGTGCTTGGCACATAGTAAGTGCTTAACAAATACCATCATCATTCAAGAGCTTAGTACAGTGCTCTGCACACCATAAGCGCTCAATAAATATGATTGAATCAATGAATAAACAGAGAATGACCACAGCAGGACCAGGATTAGATGTCAGGTTTTCAAGTTCCCAGGCCTATAACATATTTAATGCACTAAGCTACCTCTTGACAACTTCATCATTTAATCAATAGAGAAATGAGGGCACATAGATCTGAAGAAATAATTTAAGAATACAATTTTCTTTTGTAGAAAATTGGTGTGTTTACCCTCAGTGCAGGAGTTTGTTTTCTGGTGGGAAAGTCATATTGTTCAGTGACAAAAGAGATTCTAACTTTTCACTGTTTGAGGTTAAACATCTCTGCATTTTCTCTAATTGCATCTGACACAAGGTGATGTAGACAGTTATTTTGAAGATTTCTGTAAGGCTATGCTTTTTTACTCCCCTGGTAAATATATTCTGGTCAGCCAAGATCTAAATATTCTAACATTCTAGGCCAGGGGCTGTTAAAAGGGGTTCATCAAAATATGCCTGGGGTTGAGGGAGGCAGTCATTATAGAAGATGGTAGGGGCAGATAATGGGATCTTTGCTGTTTGCTTTATTGTTGGCATTTTCACCCATTCTTGTGGGCCCTGCTGTTATTTTCTGCTTCTGTGCCTTAGTGAGCTGAGCTGTGTGTTGGAGAGGGTGGGAAGGAGTTAGATGGGAGGGGGGACTAGGAATTAGGGGTGCAAAACAAAGTATGTGATGGAGTGGCTATTTTAGGTGAAATCTTGAGACCACTGGGGTTGTTTCAATAAATAATAAATGATGGAATTTATGAAGTCTTTATTGTTTGCCAAAGCACTGTGCTAAGTGTTGGGTAAATGCAAGATAATCAGATCAGACACAGGTACCGTATTAAATGGGGCTCACCATCTAAGAGGTTGAGAGGGCAGGTAACCTATCTGTTATACAGTTGAAGAAACTGTGACACAGAGAGGTTGAGTGATGTGCCCAGGGTCACACATCAGGCTTTTGACAAGACTGGAAAGAGAATCTGGATTTCATGACTCCCAATCCCATGCACTTTCCTCTTGTTCACACTGCTTCCTTTGTTGCTATTTCAAAACGGCAGTTTCGGCAGTTTGAGAACCCCTGATGTAAGCCATCCTATTAGTCTATTGTTCCACTGCAGAGAAATTAAACATTAATAGTAGCTATGTTGGTCCTCAATGTAGTTAATGAATAACTAACATTCATAAAAATGAGTATGCACACACCCTTCATCTTTAGCAAGGATACACCCATGAACCAGAATTCAGAATCCACTGTGAATCTCAAAACACAAAAAAGGGAAGAGGAAAGAAAAAGAAAGGCTTAAAGAATTCAACTGAAGATACATTTCTCCCCAGTGCCACCTGGTTTCTTACCAACTTTTCAGTGCCTCATGCAGAATCTCTAAAATTACAAAAACAGGATTGTTTTTCCTGACTTCTAGAAATGTTGTTTCCAAGTTTATACTTACTTGACCCCAAGAAAAATCCTAGACATAACTCTAGGTTTGCTGTACCTTTAAAAATCTGGGGTTTGCCAGCGTGGGAATGGAAATTTTACACACATGCTTATGCTTTCTACAGTTAGACAGCTGGCAGCACCACTTCCTAAGTCAATTTAAAGGCGCAAAGCTGGTGCATTCTCAGCAATCCTATTTCCCACATCCCTGCTGAAGTGTGAAGCACCATATTGACACCAACGCAGATATGCATTACTCAGGCAAGGTAATCTAGTTACAGTGCATGTAAATATATGTAACATGGGAATGCTAGCTGTTTGGGGCCCCATCTCTGAGCTCTGATTAACTCAGAGACAGCTCCAGGCCATTGACTGGAAGGACTGAGGTGTGGGATGCATAACTCCCTCACTTTCAATTAATTGATGGTATTTATTGAGTGCTTACTGTGTGGAGAACATTGTACTAAGTGCTTTTCATTCATTCAATAGTATTTGAGTGCTTACTATGTGCAGAGCACTGTACTAAGTGCTTGGAATGTACAAATTGGCAACAGATAGAGACAGTCTCTGCCCATTGACAGGCTTACAGTCTAATTGGGGGAGATAGACAAGAACAATAGCAACAAATAGAATCAAGGGGATGAACATCTCATTAAAACAATAGCAATAAATAGAATCAAGGTGATGTACATCTCATTAACAAAATAAATAGGGTAATGAAAATATATACAATTGAGTGAACAAGCACAGTGCTGAGGGGAGGGGAAGGGAGAGGGGGAGGAGCAGAGGTAAAGGGGGGAAAAGAGGGCTTAGCTGAGGGGAGGTGAAGGGGGGTAGAGGGGGAGCAGAGGGAAAAGGGGAAATTCAGTCTGGGAAGGCCTCTTGGGGGAGGTGAGCTCTAAGTATGGTTTTGAAGAGGGGAAGATAATTAGTTTGGCAGAGGTGAGGAGGGAGGGCATTCCAGGACAGCGGGAGGACGTGGCCGAGGGGTCGACGGCGGGATAGGCGAGAAGTGCTTGGAAAAAGACAGAACAGAGTTTGTAGACATGTGCCTTGACCACATCTTCTCGACTCTGAGCCCAGTGTTGGGTAGGGATTGTCTCCATTTGTTGCTGAATTGTTACTTTGCAAGCGCTTAGTATGGTGCTCTGCACACAGTAAAGGCTCAATAAATACGATTGAATGAACAAAGACCCCCACTCTTCCCGGAGACAACTCGGACGAATGATGGGTCTACCGACTCTATTATATTGTACTCTCCGGAAGGCTTAGTACAGTGCTCTCTGCACAGTAAGTGCTCAGTAAATACAGTTGATTGATGGATTGGAATACTCTTCAAATGTCCATTATTACCCCTCTATTCCTTGCCTCCAATCACCTACCAGCCCTCCAATTACCTTCATTAACCCAGCCCTGATTCCCACAGGAGCAGATCAGTGAGTTAAATCTCAGGATGAAGAAGGTAAGGAAGAAAAAGTAGTTGTTATAGTAAACCCAGGGAGGAATAGCTCTTTATCTTTTTATTTTCTTTGTACGGTATTTAAGTGCTTAGTATGTGCCAGTCACTGTACTAAGCTCTGGGTCAGGTAAAAGATAATCAGGTTGGACACGGTCCATGTTCCACATGGAGTTCACAATCTTAATCTCTGTTTTCCAGATGAGGTCACTGAGGTCATAAAGAAGTGTAGTCAATTTGCCCAAGCTCACACAGCAGACAAGGGTCAGAACTGGGATTAGAACCCAGGTCTTTCTGACTTCCAGGCCCATGCTCTATCCACTAAGTCATGCTGCTTATTGTGTGCAGAGCTCTGTACTAAGCACTTGGGAGAGTACAATATAACAGAGTTGGTAGACATGTTTCCTGCCTGCAGTGAGTTACTAGTCTAGAGGTAAGGAAAAAAAGAGACATATAGGGTCAGAGTTTGGGGGAGGGAGACACGGTGTGGTTGGGTGAAGAGGTGAGTGGAGTATCCCTAAATCTTCAGGGACAAGCATAGACATTTAAAGGAAGGTGGGGTGAGTGGAAACTGGAGGGAGGGGAAGTGGAGGTAGGGCAAGATATGTAATAAAAAAAAGACTTATCTGATGGACAGCTGTTTAGTATAAGGATATTCCTAGTGCTATGACCAGTTACCTCATCTGTAAAATGAGGAGTAAGACTGTGAGCCCCATGTGGGACAGTGACTGTGTCCAACAGGAATTGACTTATATCTACACTAGCATTTACTATAGTGCCTGGCAAATAAATTCTAAAGAAATACCATTAAATAAGCACTCAATAAATACGATTGATTGATTTAAATCTGCCCCCAGTTCCCTCCCTGCCCTAACAGGTGAGCTGTGGGGGGTAAAAGTTGGGGAGCAGGGGGTTCCAAAAAGAAGTGGAGTGATTGGAATAGGAGCAGGGGTGGAAGCTGGGTGAGAATGAAAACAAAAATGACATACCTAATTGATAATCTGTGACAATGGGGATATTTCTGTTGTTATTGTGGGCTATTTTTGCCAACAGGTTAACCAGTATGTCTTAACAACAAATAAATAATCAGTTCAAGGGACCCACACAGTCTTCCCACCTCCTCAGGAGAAATAAATAACTCCTGATTATTCAATGTTTGATTATCTGGGATCTTTGCTTCTTTTTTTTTTTCATATCCCACAGACTTTCACTCTCTCTACTTTCTAAGCCTTATTGAAGGCACGTCTCCTCCAAGAGGTCTTCCCCGACTAAGCCCTCATTTCCTCCTCTCCCACTCCCTTCTGCATCACCCTTGCACTAAGGTTTGCATCCTTTATTTACCCAGCACAGCCCCCGTAGAATTTACATACATATCCATAATTTAATTTATTTACATTAATGTCTGTCTTCCCCTCTCGGCTGTATACTCGTTCTGGACAGGGAACGTCTACTGACTCTTTCATACTGTACTCTCCCAAGCACTTAGTAGAGTGCTCTACACACAGTAAGCACTCAATAAATACCATTGATTTTTTTTTTTTAATGGTATGGATTAAGCATTTACTCTGTGCCAGGCACTAAGCACTGGATTAAATACAAGGATGGACACAGTCCATGTTCCACATGAAGCTCACAGTCTTAATCCCCATTTTACAGATGGGTTAACTGAGGCACAAAGAAGTTAAGTGACTTGTCCAAGGTCACACAGCAAACAAGTGGCAGAGCTGGGATTAGAACCCAGGTAATCTGACTCCCAGGCCTGTGCTCTTTCCACTAGGACATATTTCTTCTTCTTACACCCTGGTTTGTCTGCCTTTAGCCAATTTACTATGCATTAGACCTTTTCCGAAGGTACACTTGCACACAAACTTAAAGCCAAACCTAAATGCTTAGCCAAGTAGTCTGGAAGTTACTACCGTAACTTTATTATGCTTGGTTCTTTGGTTGGGAAAGGGGGATAAAGTAATTGTTTGCCCTCTCAGATGTCCCACTAAATTGTAAGCTTCAGAGAAGTGGCATGGCTTAGTGAAAATAGCACGGGCCTGGGAGTCAGAAGGACCTGAGCTCTAATCCAGGCTCCACCATCTTGAGCAAGTCACAATTTCTCTGTGCCTCATTTACCTCATTTGTAAAAAATGGGGATTAAAAGTGTGAGCCCAATGTGGGTCAGGGACTGTGTCCAACCTAATTAACTTGTATCTACCCCAGTGCTTAGAACAGAGCTTGGCACATAGTAAGCATTTAACAAGTATCATAATAATAATAGTAATAACTTTTCTGTGTCTCAGTTTTCCTCAACTGTAAAATGGGGATTCAGTACCTGTTCTCCTGCTGCTTTAGACTGTGAGCTCCATGTGGGACAGGGACTGTATCCAACCTGATTGGCTTGTATCTACCCCAGCACTTAGAACAGTGCCTGGAATATAGTAAAGGCTTAACAAATACCAAAGATTAATATGAGTTTATTCTGAAGGCAGGGATCAGGTTTACTTATTATATTGTACTCTTTCAAGCACTTATAGTACAGGGTTCTGCAGAGTGCTCAATAAATGACACTGATTTGTTGGTTGAAAACTGTCAGGCCCACTCTATTGTATTGTACTTTCCCAAGCACTTAGTATATTGCTCTGCACACAGTAAGCACTCACTAAATACCACTTATTTGATAACTGTGTGGGACAAAAATGGTGTAGTACATGTTATAATGTTGGTATCTGTTAAGCACTTATTATGTGCAGAGCACTGTTCTAAGTGCTGGGTTAGATACAGGGGAATGAGGTTGTCCCATGTGAGGCTCACAGTCTTCATCCCCATTTTACAGATGAGGAAACTGAGGCACAGAGAAGTGAAGTGACTTGCCCACAGTCATACAGCTGACAAGGGGCAGAGTCAGGATATACAGAACCTCATTAAATCTACTGAGAGAAGACATCTGTCTTTTTGGTACCCTGAGGAAGTTTATGTGACTGTTTAACAGAATGCACAATTTCCTTTCACTATACCTATTTATTATTCTTTTTTAGCTTATGCAAAGGGGAATGGGGCTACACTTTTTAATCTCATTTTCTCTCATGTTTCAGATACTAGCCACAAATGGTTTCCTTATGGGTTTACCACAGTTTTCTTTTGCTACTCCTCTTACAGATCAATTTGTAACACTAATTCCCCAGTGGTTTCAGTAGAATGGGTCATTTACATGCCCTACATACTTGATGCCTTGGTCCCCATATGGCATTGTGACAATTTCCCAATGCCCAAGACAGTTTGGTCCTGAGTGTATCATACTCCAGAAACCTGGATTTCCAAGCCTGCCTGTTGAACCAAATTCCCACACTATATATTTTTGAGACAATTTTCAGGGAATTATATATATCGCTAAAAACTTGCTTCTATTCATTTATTCAATTGTATTTATTGAGCGCTTACTATGTGCAGAGCACTGTAATAAGCACTTGGAATGTACAATTCGGCAACAGATAGAGACAACCCCTGCCCAACAATGGGCTCACAGTCTAAACGGGGGAAACAGACAACAAAACAGAACAAAACAAAACAGGTAGTCTGGCCTTCTACCGTTCTATCGTTTACCATTTCATTCATTTATTGGCATAGACCTGTTTTGAAGAAAAATATTAGTTTAACTAAGTGGAGAAGTTGGTTGAGAAGGGTAGAAAGGCAATTTCGATTGTTGGGCAAAACCAAGGCTCCAAAAATATGGGTTCTTGTACGAGCTCTGTGACTTACTTACTCTTTGAATCAGGGATCCACACTTTGACTCTCTGGGCTTAATTTGGTCATTTCTGAAAATCAGCAGGAACATCATCCCTCTGACAAAGAACTATTATGATATTTACTTGGGAAATTTTGTTTTTAAAAAAGGTTTGCTAATATTGAGTACGATAAAAATGTGTTGCAGTGATCCCCTGGTGAGGTCAAAGCTCCTAAACCAGATGTCACGTGTGCCTTTTTTCAATTCTGTTTACTGGAACAGATGCATATTTGAGATGAGAGAACAATAAGCTTAGCTAGACTGGGAATAGGGAAGAGAGAGAGTGAAAAGCAAGGGGGGAAAAAAGGGGTTATCATTTCCTACTTCTCTGTGTCTTGATTTCTCCTACTTGTATAATATTTGTCCAGGAAATCCTTTTCCCTTCAAGGTGAATTCAAGAAAACTCACAGACCCCTCCACCCAAATTTCTTAAAAAGGGAGGAAAATGCAAACAAGAATAAATTTAAATTATATATTTTCATTATGTGTTTTCCCATAATGTGCATAATATCCAAAACAATGTGGTGAATTTTCACTAAAATACAGAGAATTTAAAAAAGAAAGTGAATAATTCCTTTCACTCTGGTGCAGGTTTATCCTGTGCATTAGATAAATCTAATCCTTGAAACTGCTTGCTTGTAAGCCTCACAAAAAGCTCCCCCCAAACCTGTCTATCCTTTATGTATTTCCATAATAATTGCAGGATTTTCTGGTGACTGAAGGCAATAACGTAGCATTTCAATCAGAAGGGTGTTCAGCTAGAAGCATTGTATCCCTTAAGTAATGTTCATGGAATACAATCTAATCTTTCTTTGAAAAAAATGAAAAAATCAGATATTGGAAAGTAATATCTGATTCTACCTCCCATTGCAGATCCAGCCTTTAATCAATTTTTGTTTCATTACCCTCCCTCTGCAGTAAGATATACATGATTTTGAATTGCAAAACAGTCATTGACATGTCAAGGGTGATGTTTTCTCCATTGGATATTAAACAAGCTCAAAGTCAACTCTTGGGCAGATTTTCAATTTAGTCTCATATGCACACTATGGTCCAATTCTGGTCAAACATGTAAGTTTACAGATATTACAGATATTAAAATGTGTGCATGCACACAAACATCGGTGCCAACTTTTCCAAAGGAAGGGCAAAAATTTTAGGGGGGATGGGGCCTGGAAGGGGATAGGTTTTAAAGAGCTCACAGGCCAGTATCTTACCATTTGGGATCCTTTCATCCCTAACTGGTGACTCTCAGGGCTTGTCAGAGACCTGGGATTAGGGACACTGGGAATTTAGCTCAAGAACTCCAGGAAATGATCGCCACCTTATTACCATGGAGTTGGCACTTAGGTGCACAAATGAAGAGATGAACTGTAATTTACTGTGTTCAAAGAAATAAAGACCCCTCAGACAGTGGAGTCTTTCCCACTCAAATTTATACTGATTTTAAAAGAAATCCCTTATTCCTTGTGTATCTGCTCTTCCCCCACCTTTAAAATTGTGAGCTCCCTATAAGCCAAGGACAGTGTCTGACTCATACTCTACTAAGCATCTAGTACAGTACTTGTCAGGAATAATATGAATACTATAGTGACACTGGTAATTTAGAATTACAGATTATTCAGTTGCCTAGGTGCTGAGATCCAGAAACAATTCATTCTGGTCCAGTAGTTAATTGTACTTCTTTTTGAGTGCCATAAAAGCTGTTTACCCAGAGAATAGAATGGAACGGGCAGGGAATGTGTCTATTCAATTTTATATTGTACTCTCTCAAGAGCTTAATACACAGTAAGTGCTCAATAAATACCACTGAATGAATTGCATGCATGAATAAATGACTGAGAAATTGTTTTGTGGACTTGTTCTTATGCGAGACACTCAGTTTTAGTTTCATATCTCAATCTCCAAACCTTGTTTCTGCAGCGTCTAGTGAACCAGTGATGTTTAGGTGGATATCATTAAAAGGAGGAGATGTGGGAAGCGTTTTCAGGGGCCATTGATATTTTTTTGGCAGAATGCCATCCTCGACAATGGTGTATGAAGCAGCTGTGCTGAGGAGAACTCATAGAGATATTCTGTTCCTAAACCACAGACTGCAATCCAGCTAGCCATCTCGCAATGTGTGCTGTTGGTCATAGGGGGACTGCTGAGAGAATATGAATAATTCAAAGCAAACTCTTACCATTTAGGGCAGAGCAAATCAAAGGCCACATCTCGAAGATAGCAGGGTACTCTAAATAAATGGCAGTGGGAATTGACAGCCCAAAATATTGCTTGCTCTTTTGTGGAAGATGCAGTGGCTTCATCTGGCAACCTCCTGAGGGTTTGAACATATTTAGGAACAGGTTGTTCACCAAAATGGGGAAAGGGTCAGTGCAGATGCCTTTCCCAACCAGGATTAGAAGAGGACTATGACTGATAGACTTTTCCCACTAATTAAAAATCAAATGGAAAACTGTACATCAACCTGGTATGTAGCAATCAGAAATGAGATGATTTCCACAGGAAAGGCTTGTTGTAAGATTGGGAAAACAAGAGGCAGTGAGAAAACCTTACTGAGCACTGCAAATAGCTATTGCAACATTGCTTGAAAGAGTGTGGAAGAGATTTCTATTATCATATTAGCATGTACTATGTGCCGAACACTATACTAAGTGCTTGGGAGATGTGACTTGAGTAGAACTTTGAAGGTGGGGAGACTGGTGCTCTGTCGGATATGAAGTGGGGAGGGAGTTACAGGCCAGAGGGAAGACATGGGTAAGAGGTCAGAGGTCGGCGACAAGTCTGAAAAACATTGTAGCTTAGTGGTAAATCACAGTCCTGGAAGTCAGAGGACTGGGTTGTAATTCTGGCTCTTCCAGTTGCCTATTGTGTGACTTTGGGCAAGTCACTTCACTTCTCTGTGCCTCAGTGTCCTCAACTGTAAAATGGGGATTCAAAATCTGTTCTACTTTCTACTTTAGCCTTTGAGCCCCATGTGGGACAGGGACTGTGTCCAATCTCATTAACTTATATCTACCCCAGTACTTAGAACAGTGCTTGACACACAGTAAGCACTTAACAAATACCATAAAAAATAAACAAAATGTGCCAAGCATTGTACTAAGCTTGGGAGTAGATACAATGCAATCAAATCAGACAGTTCCTGTCCTGTGGTCTAAGGAAAACAAGTATTTAATCTTCATTTTACAGATGAGGAAACTGAGGCACAGGGACTTTAACTCAACTTGCCCAAGGACACACAATAGACTAGTGGCAGAGAACTTAGCTTGGCACATAATAAGTGCTTAACAAATACCATCATCATCATCATCTAAGTTCTGTGCCCTATAGAGTAGGCCACAGAAGCTACTGGTTTGGTTGGCATTTTAGAGGCTGGGTACATACAAAATCCTTTTTTGAAAATGTTTTCATGCATTCCTTCCTAGCGAAAAAATATTTTTATAAACTTACAAAAGGGTACTTTTTATGGACTTTCCAAATGGTATACATTGAAAAGAGGTTTTTCATGAATCAGCAACAGCACTAAAGTGCAATAGCCTCCCTTAACCAAAAGAGCAAAACATTCTATTACAAATAAGAAAGTTAAACAAGTACTGCACCTTCTTCATTAGAAAGCCATTTTATATTGGAAAACTGTTAACATGAGCTAGTTTGCCAGGAAAGAAAAATTTCTAAGGGAGCCTCTGTTCTCAGCTCTTGAAATCAGTTTAAGATGTCAAAATATTTGTTTAATTCATGTAACGGTGTTATTCAAGGATCGGTAATCCAGCACAACAAATTCAGTTTGGGGGTTGATACTGTAGTTCTTCCTGACAAGGTTATACTTTTAGTGAAAAAGGAATTTGTAGGGAAGAAATAATAAATATACAAAAGGTTGAAAAAATGATTTGATTGCCAAAGGGTAAATGACAGCTGAAATACCAATGTCAGCTAATTTCTATTCTAATCAAGCACACAATTTTCTGGTGACTTTTTTGGTGAGCAATGCACAATACATTTTTCCTTATAAGGAGGTTGAATAATAGATACTGTTATTGTTAACTATTTAGGATAAACTGATATAACAGTCATGAAATGCAATTTTTGCTCCAGTTTAGGACAGACTAATTTTTTTTCCAGGCAAAATTAAAATTTGCTTATCATCCTAAAGAAAAGGGTACTCAAGGGGTAGACTTTTTTTTATGTGCGGTGTGATTTTGTTTAAATGTTGGAATTCACAAGACTGAGATATGCAAAGGTGTGCTAGATTAAATCAACAGCCAAAAAAGGATTGTGTATTAGCTACAATATTCTTATTGCTTGTTTGAAGGCATGATTTAGAAAACTGAGATATTTAACTTTGAAACAAATTCCAAGTATGAACTGTTATACTAGCAACCAAATTTCAGTTTAGGGAAGACATTCCTCCTTTGATGAAGGAATTGTGTTAATGAGATCATTGTTGAGAATGGAAAATCAATTGTAGAAGACTGGAGAAAATGAAATCAAACCTCTGATTCTCATCCTAACGATAGATTAGAGACCTACTAAATAGGCAACAAATGGTTCATAGGAATAAACAGACTTTCCTCTCAACGAGTGTTTATTGTGGAATATTTTGAGTTCTGAATTTTTAAATTTCAAAAAGAATGGACACAACATTAATATGAACATTTAGCAATACACTCTGGATGTTCTCCATTACATTTATTGATTGAGGTTAAGCCAGACTTTCTAGTTGGCTGCAGAATTGGCTATTGGAGTGTGTGCAGAAGTAATAGTAATTGCCGATGTGCAGGGTTTATTCTGAGATTAATTGCACTTTATTGAATAAATTAAGCATACAAAGAGATCTTTGTTTCTGAATTAGATTCAAAAGGCGATTGGCTTTTTATGCCTTTTTGGAGTATCCATTCAGAAATATAAATTGTAAGGAAGCGTGGGTAGATTCATTCATTCATTCAATCATATTTATTGAGCGCTTACTGTGTGCAGAGCACTGTACTAAGCACTTGGAAGGTACAATTCAGCAACAGAAAGAGACAATCCCTACCTAACAACAGGATGAGAGTGAAGGATATAATATATACAGATGGTTGGAGGCATGTTAGATAAAGTTTTGAGTGAAAGTAAAGGTTGCTCTAGACTTGGATATTTATAGGGTCACTAGATGGTAAGCGTACTGTGGGCAGGGAAAGCATCTACCAACTCTGTTGTATTGAACTCTCCCAAGCTCTTAATACAATGTCCTGCACAGAGTAAGGGCTCAATAAATACCACTGATTGATTAACCTAATCTATTTTTTTCCACTTTCTCTTTTATATGGGCAAAATCCATTTTCCTCTTTGGTAGTAGCTGGGATTCCTATTGGAAATCCAAAGAAACTTCCACAGCATTTTTTGGCTTCCTCAAAAGAAGAAAGCCATATCTAAAGCAGGTGCTAGTCATGGCCTCATTATTATTGGTTTGCAGTGCTGCAATATTGATCCTGTCTGATTTCAAGCTGGAGGGACAGAGCTTGAGGGTTAGGCTGTGGTTTTCTACTTACTGCTCCAACCCTGCCTTTCAGGTACTACCTTGCTAGGTCAGCTCTGTGGAGCCAGGCTGGCTCTTGAGGGGAGAGCATTTCTTCTTAGACAATACCCAAACCAGGCCAAGGAGACCAAGCAGATAAGGGTGAAGGTATGACTGTGATGTAATTCTGATCTAAAGGAGGCTTACAGTCTCCTCCAAGAGGCCTTCCCCGACTAGGTCCTCATTTCCCTTACCCCCGCCCACCCCCCCCGAATAACTCTTGCACTTGGATTTGTTCCCTTTAATCACCCCACCTTTAGTCCCACAGCATTTATTTACATAACTGGAATTTATTTTAGCGTGTATCTCCCCATCTACCCTGTAAGCTCCTTGTGGGCAGGGAACGTCCATAACTCTGTTATGTTATACTCTGCCGAGAGCTTAGAACAGAGTTCTGCACACTGTAAGTGCTCAGTAAATACCATTAATTGATTCCTTTGTGAAATATACACAAATAGATGCATTGCTACTATTACTGACTTTGGGATTTCCCTTTCCTTCTCCAGTCATGTAACCCAGTGAATTTGATCTTTAATAAGCAATTAAGGATGCCTATGTGGATTTCAAATAGAATTAGTATATCAGTCAGTCAATCAATCACATTTATTGATTGCTTACTGTGTGCAGAGCACTGTACTAAAGTTCTTGGAAGAGTACAATACAACAGAGTTGGTAGTTAACAGGTCTTATCCAGTAAGAGTTGCAGTGGAATCTCCTTTGAGGCTCACTACAGTAGGAAGTCACCTGCCTTAAGGGACCTCTTTTGAGTACTCTAATGCAGTATCCCATGTCATTTTCATTCAGTCTTTCATTAAAGATCTTCCCTGACTAAGCAATCGATTTTTGTTGGTCCCTGGAGTGATTGCTTGAAGCAGGTTTCATTGCATTTATTCAAGAGGCTTCTGCTACTATATGAAATGCATTTGGGTTTTGTACCCAGTAAAAAGGATTTCATTTAATAGCTCTATTTTTTTTCATGGCTCAATTCTGGATTACATTTTCTGGTAGACTGGAAATTTGAACTGGTATCAGATACCTGTTTAATTCTCTACCTAGTCTGTTTCCCATTGTTCTTTCACAGTGAACAGTTTTTTTCTGTTGGGAGATTTGAATCTTTTGACAGTGTCTTTCCTGTTTGCAGGAACATAAATACCAACTTAGTGTCTTTTGTACTTTACATGGAAACAGGATTACATTTTGTGACTGTCTTGTCCTTCATGGACATTGGAATAGGCCTTTTTGCCCTTTGTACATGCAGGTTAGACAAGAACAGAAAAGTCATTAGCTAGCTCGTACACACTTCCTAGCTGACTCTCTTTTCAATTATGTTCTTTACTGATCATGTGCAGTGAATTTTCTGCTGAAGGAACCCCTGACTGAAACCCAAACCTTTTTTTTTTCCAGAACAAGTTTTGGTTCAAGAAAAATGGTTAATTCAGATAGCCTTATCTGAATTGTTTCGGCTTAGGTTGTTTCACTTCAGAACGTCCTTAAAGGATTTAACAGAAATGGGGAGTGAAAATGGATTACATTGAGGTGAAAAATAAAGGATGATTGGCTGAAGTGAAGATCCAAGTAGCATACTTGACTTGTGACTAGGATTCTGTAGATGTTAAAAGAGCCTTGCTCTAGGGCACAAGTTCCAGAGATCACTGTGTGCTATGAAAATAACCAGATAAACTCTTCAAGCTTCTGATTCCTTCATCCCAAAGACCACTGTCATTCAGCCCTCCCAGCTCCCTTTATGATTATAAGTACATTACGAAATGGCAAACTGAGCCTCATCAGCCATTCATTCATTGCATCCTTCCTCAGAGGATGTAGTGCTATTGATGCTTCTGCTTCCCACCAATATCTTTCTCTAAAAAATGTGCTCCCCATTCATCCAGGGCCTATCAAATGTTCCTGCCTTTTCTGTGGACCAGAATGAGGAACTTGGTTTTCAATTCTAGTTCATTCTCCTGCTTTTATCACGTACACCAGCATGCCTATCAAGAGTATAACTGATAATTGCTTCACAGTTTTACATATCAAGACACACCCTTTTTAAAGCCTAAAATAATCACTCTTTGCCAAATCTGAAAGATTCCTGGGTGTATAGATGAACAAACAACCAAAAAAAATGAGCATTTTTATCTATAGCTTGAAGCTTAAGAATAGTTTAGAGTGCATAATCTTCCCCATGAAATATATTAAAGTCTAACTTCATTTCTGAGCATTGAGTTTGGGATTTATACATTATTTAAATGCAATTTTGTGGCACAGTAAGCTATTCTTTCCCAAGGTAATTTTAAGCACACACTAGCAACCAAAGCCCTGCATGTAAGATGCTGAGTTGAAATCAGTATTCCTCTCCAGTCCAGGATATTGGACTCACTTTTCATACAGAGTGGTTCTAAATATAGCTATTAAGTGGAGGCAAGGATTACTTCCATAAAAATAGCATAGATGCAAATAGAGGAAAGATACATACCAATGATTATCACAATCAGTCATATTTACTGAAAACCTCATTGAACACTGCACTAGGCAACTGTTTTTGACAACCTAAAACAGAAGTCAAGACAGGGTCTATAAAACAACAAGTAATGTGATATTTCTTAAGCACTTTCTATGTGCCAAACGAGACCCAAGCATGAGGGATGTGGATGAGCCTGCAAGTACCCTAATGAGCCCCGTGCCCCATTTCACCAGGTCAATCAATCATATTCATTGAGAGTTTACTGTGTGCAGAGCACTATACTAAGCACTTGGGAGGGCACAAAATAAGAGTTGGTAGCTAAGTTCTCTGCCATTGTTCTTGTCTGCCTGTCTCCTCCGATTAGACTGTAAGCCCATCAAAGGGCAGGGACTGTCTATCGGTTACCGATTTGTACATTCCAAGTGCTTAGTACAGTGCTCTGCACATAGCGCTCAATAAATACTATTGAATGAATGACTGCCCACAATGAGCTTACAGTCTAAAAGAGGGGACAGACTTTGATATAAATAAATTACAGACATGTACATAAGTGGCATGGGGCTGAGGGAGGGGTGAATAAAGGGAGCAAATCCAAGTGCAAGGATGACAGGGGAAGAGGAAATGAAGGTAGATGTGCCTTCAATAAAGATTTGAAGGTGGGGAAAGTGATAGTTTGGATACGAAGAAGAAAGGCGTTCCAGGCCAGAGGCAGGATGGGTGAGAGGTCAGTCGCAAGATAGATGAGATTGAGGTACAGTGAATTGGGTGGTGTTAGAGGAGCCAAGTGTGCGGGCTGGGTTGTAGTAGGAGAGCATGGAGATAAAGTAGGATGGAGCAAGGTGATTGAGTGCTTTATAGCTGTTGGTAAGTAGTTTCTGTTTGATGTAGAGGTGGATGGGCAACCACTGGAGGTTCTTGAGGAGTGGGAAAACATGGACTGAATGTTTCTGTAGAAAAATGATCCAGGCAGCAGAGCGAAGTATGAATGGGAGTGGGGAGAGGCAGGGAGGTCAGCAAGGAGGCTGATACAGTAATCAAGACAGGATAGGATAAGTGCTTGGATTAACATGGTAGCAGTTTGGATGGAGAGGAATGGATGGATTTTAGTGGCTGTGGAGGTTGAACTGACAGGATTTAGTGACAGATTGAATATGTGGTTTGAATGAGAGAGTTGAGTTGAGGATAACGCCAAGGTTAAGGGCTTATGAGACAGGAAGGATGGTGGTGCTGCCTATAGGGATGGGAAAGGCAGGGGAAGACAGGGTTTGAATGGGAAGATAAAGAGTTCTATTTTTACATATTAGGTTTGAGGCATCAATAGGACTTCCTGAAAGCAGGAGGATATATGAGACTGCAGAGGAGAGAGATAAGGACTGGAGATGCAGGCACATAAACTCCCTTGCTAGTGATCTCGGGGCAGCCTCCATTCTAAAGAGTAAAAATAAGCCTTGATTTCGTTGGAAGTTTCAAATTTCGTATGTTTTACTCCATTTACATTTTCCTAAAGCCCTTCAACTTCAACTTATCATCATCATCATTATTATTACTAATAAAACCATTTATCATTCTTAGCCTAATCTGTCAAAGACAGAGCCAAAAGTCATGCAATAATAACAGTAGTAATGATATTGATTAGGTGCTTATTCAGTGAAGGGAGCTTTACTCAGGTCTGGGTTTCACTGTCCTGCAGAGGGGAGGACAGGTCTGCAAGGAAGCAGTGTGGCCTAGTACAAAGAACACGAACCTGGGAGTCAGAGTACCCGGCTTCTCATCCTTCCTCCACCATTTGTCTATGTGACCTTGGGCAAGTCACTTAACTTCTCTGTGCCTAAGGTACCTCATCTGTAAAATGGGGATTAAGATTGTGAGCCCCATGTGGGACAGAGCCTGTGTCCAATCTAATTATCTTGTAACTACCCCAGAATTTAGAACAGTGCCTGGCACATAGTAAGTGCTTAATAAATACCGTTTAAAAAAAAGGCTAGAAAGAGACCAGGGAATGCAAATGAGGGAAAGGCATCCCCACCCCACAAAAAGACAATGTCAAGCCACTGGGTGAGAGGGGCAGAGAGAGAGGGAAGGGAAAAGAAAACTCACAAGTTCCTCCTGAAGCACTTGCAAAGGCTGATGTGGTTTCAGATTAACTCTGTCCTGCTCTGGCACACTGCACTCTCCTGGAAGGGAAGAAGGAAATGGGGAGAGAATAGTGCGGAAGGAGAAGCAGACAGTTTACCATCATCCCAAAATACACAGAACATGCATAGGCAGACCCCCCACACTTTTTTTTTCTTGAAGTTCATCTTCTCAGCTAAAAGATACAATGCACAATTTCCTTCCCAAATAGTTTTCAAAGACATTTGGCCTTCGAAATTTTCTATTTGGAATGCCAAACTGGCCATTTCCATGAGCAGTTACTTAATGTGTTGCTTCCTCACAGCTTCTCATTTTATCTGAAGTTGTGGAAATGTGTTTGGAAAAGACAATATTCTTGAACTGATAAACTAAAACAAATTAAATTTACGTAGATGTACACTGTCTAAATTTCTAGATAGAATGGTAGGAAAACTCTGGGAAGTCACACAGGCTAACTGGTTTGTAAAATTTAGGCTGGCCTTCCACAAGGCTTTCTTGACTTTGGTGGTTCTATGACAGATTACTGAGGTAATGAGTTTTTGTTGTTGTTGAAATAGCTGCTAGGGGTTAGTTTTGCCATTTATTTTCAAGTTTACAGAAAGCCTACTATGAAAACTGATTGGTTGGAATGTACTGAACCCTTTCAAAGAGCCCTGTTATATTATTGAGATGCAAACTGAAAATGGTGAATCCTATGCCAATAGCTAACTTAATCAATAGTATTTATGGAGTGCTTACTATGTGCAGAGCATTGTACTAAGTGCTTGGGAGAGTACAATGGAACAGAGATGGCAGGCACATTCCCTGCTTTACAGTTCTAATAGATGCATACTCCTAATATATATCCCAAGAGGCAACAGGATTTGAACCTTGTGATTTACATGGTCAGAAAGTCTAGTCGGGAATTGTAATTCCTTGTGAGACTACTTTAAATAGGGTAGAAAAAAGAACGGTGGCACAGAAGTGCAAATCCTATGTTGAAGCCATGGAATATGACAAGAGCCAGAAGACCAAAATGGCTTTCAGTCATCAGAAATTGGTATGTTTCCTTTAGCAAAGGTGTCAGGCAAGTGGTGTAAGCAAGGAAACAGAATCACAACTAATAATGGGCTCTGCAGGCAGAGGCAATAGCAAACCAAAGCACAGTCTTCACACCCATGCAGTTGGTCACACATTTGTCTTTCCAGCCACACCCACACATATAGATAATATTACTGTTAGCAGCTTGATCTTTGAAGAGTAAGGTGGCACTATATATTCTACTAAGAGTACATAAAAAAACTCTAATATCAGACTGAACCTTAAATTTACCCTCCCATATTCCCAACGGGCACTCTCCTTTCCAGCAGTTTTACAGTTATGAAGAAGCAATCTTTTTTTCCTTCCTTCCTTCCCTTCCTCCCTCCCTTTCCTTTTTCCCCCTTTGTCCCCCATTCCTCCCTCCCTCCCCCCTTCATCCCTTCCTCTTTCCCCCCCTTCCTCACTTCCTCCCTCCCTCCCTTCTTTCCTTCCCTCCTTCCTCCTTTTATTCCTCCCTTCCTTTCCTACTTCCTCCCTCCCTTCCTTTCCTACCTTCCTCCCTCCCTCCCTTTCCTACTTTCCTCCCTCCCTTCCTTTCCCACCTTCCTCCCTCTCCCCCTCCCTCCATATCTTCTTTTTCTCTCTCTATCCCTCCTTTCCCCTTTCTCTGTTCCTGCCTCCCTTACTTTCCCCCCATCCCTCTTTCCTTTCCATCGTCCCTCTCTCCCTTCCTCACTCCTTCCTTTCTTCCCTCCCTTCCTCTGTCTTCCTCCCTCCCTCCTTCCCTCCCTTCCTCCCTCTCCTCTCCTTCCCTTCTTCTATTCTTTCCTCCCTCTCTCCCTCCCTTCCTTGTTCCCTCTTTTTTTTTTTGCTCTTTCCATTCCTTCCTCCCTCTCTCTCTTCCAGGCCACCCTGGTCATTAGAAATCCTTCCCAAATAGGAGCACTAACTCCATGGAGGCAAGTGGGAGGCAGGGCCAGGGTTGGGGGGCAAAAAGCTTTGGGCAGGGTGGATTAACTATGGCCCCACACTTTGGAATCAGATGGGGTTTGGAAGTGGTTCCAAGATATTGGCTCTGCCTCTGTCCTTCACTGACAGGCCCCAACGCCCGGGCCCAGCTTCAAAATAGGATGACATTCCACTGGCCACTAACTGAGACCCAGGGTTGGACCAGTGACTCCTTTCACCTCCAGTCCTGGTGTCCAATGCATTTGAACCAAGTCTCAGAGGGTGAGCAGATGAGACGGGAGATCGGTCATCCCTCTATAAACCCCAGGAGTCAGTCTCTTGATCTCCATGCCATTTCCTCGACCTGATGCCGCTGTCCACTGTTAGAATTGCTCCAAACACAGTGACCCCAGCTCATCTGGGTATCCTGAGCTTATCCTGAGCCAGGTACCATAGTTGTTCCTGCATTATTGGTGGTAGTGGCTACGGTAAAGGGGCAGCAGTTCAGGGTTAGTATAACAATTACAATATTTATTAAGTCTGTTTTATGTCCCAAGCACTGGGGTAAATTCAAGGGAATCAGATCAGATACAGTCCCTGCCCCAGATCTTTCTTTTTCCTTTCCCTACCTTTTCCTCTTCTCCTTTTTCTCTTTCCCTTTTGCCCTCTCTTTTACTCTCCCCTCTCCTTTCCCTTTCTTTCTTTATCCTCCTTTTCCCCCTAGAGGCCCTGGTTCCCAATCTCCACACAGAGAGGGACTTGATGATGATATTAATAATAATAATGATCGGGATATTTAGTGCTTACTATGTGCCAAGCACTGTACTAAGACCTGGGGTAGATACAAGATAATCAGGTTGGACATAGTCCCTGTCCCTCATGAAGCTCACAGTCTAGGGACTTGTGAATTGTATGAGGTTGTTGAATGGAACTCATTTATACATCAAAAAATATTTGTAGTCTTTATGGAACCTAGCCTCTCCTTGTGTTCTATATAAAATTGGGCTCCCACCATGCAAATTTGTCAGTAGCTTGTGTTTTTAGATAGTGATTTTTGCGCCTTCTGAAAAAAAATAAATCACAGATTATGCTAAAAAGCAAAGGAATGGCGTAGCATCGGCCTTTTAGGGATAATAATTTTTTTTCTGAATTCAAATGCAAACTTCTGAACAAAACAGCTTTAAAACCATTAGCAATAAAGTCAAATCCTCTACATTCACACTTTTCTCCAGAATTCATGTTTTAATATTCTTGCAGCAAGAGGGAAAAGGACTAAATGACCCACAGGGTCGTTTCCATTTCTCCTTGTGAGCTGATGATAAATTTCGGTTTGGAATATCATCATATTTTAATAGGATATTAATGTTTCATGTTTTCATTATCCTTTTTTTCCTTGAGAAAAGATGATTCTGTAGATCTGCACCGCCCCCTGCAACGTTGAAAACTCAAATGGAATGTCCTTTTGCTATGGACTGGAAAAAACAGACATGGGTGTGAAAGAGAAATTCAACATCCTACACACTACTTTCATTTGCTGAATGAAGGAAAAAGGTAAACAGGAGTAAGATGGGAAGATTCAACTGTGACAAATCCATTAATTTAAAAATCTGCTTTACTATCCTCCTTAAAGACCATAGGAGAATCACTTAGCTTTCTAAGCAGAAAAAATTCACTCAGTCTGAAGCTTTGGATTCTATTACTGATGAAGCTTTGGGTGCCAAGGCAGATGAATGAAATAGAGAGTGGTGTATTGCAGAATGCTGTATATACATTGCTTTTTCACAACCATGAACCAGCTGGCCTCTTTACTGAATACACCCATTTATCTCAGGGGAATACCAAAGCAGGTTTGGTGGTGACAGTCCTGGCCACAGAGCCATAGAGATATCTGCTATTCATATGGTAGAATTCCCTCCCATCAGTTGACAATGCAATATTTGTGAGTTGCATATTGAATTGTAATGGATATCCATTCCTTTGAGACATAGCTCAGCTAGAAATTATGAATGAAACCAAGGGTTTCTGGTCTTTTACTCCAGTTTGTTGTTATTCTGCTCTCCCAAGTGCTTAGTACAATGCTTTGCACACAGTAAGCGCTCAACAAATAATGAATGAATGAATGGTATGCTCTGATGTATTATATTACACTCTAACCATTTGATCTAACTGATCATCATATCATCATGAGATGAAAGGAGGCTAGAACTGTGCAAGACCAGGTATTTGCAAATCACTGGTCTTAATTCTCCTATAGAATGAGGGAATGATCCTCAAGTTTCAGTGTTTAGCCAACTGAGTTCTGAAGAGATGTAGCGGAAGGTGGCCGGGCCTCCAATTCAGCCATGGCAGTGGCTTTTTTGGGAAAGATACTGGGGCACAAAAGGTTCTCTTATATAGCCACAACAACTTCCAGTGGCACTGCAGGCTTCTCTTGCCACCTTCCTCTGAAGAAAGGAAGCCATAATGGTGGCTGTTGTTGCCATCTACTCACTGTGGCTCGTCCTCATCTCTCCCACTGCCACCCTCTTGCTCACGCCTTCGCTTCTGCCTGAAACTCCCTTCTGCTGCCCAGCCAACAGATCACTCCTCTCCCTGCCTTCAAACCCCTACTAAAATTACATCTCCTATAATACTTAGACACTCAAACCCCCATAACCCTTTATACTTATTTTTACACTTTATTATCTCCTCCTATCTGTAATTTGCTGTAGTGTCTGTCTTTTCCCACTAGATTGCTTTGTGATGGCCAAATTGGTGTTGTGTCAAGGAGTACTCAGAGTCTTGGGGTCTCGGGACAGTCATAGTTAACCGGGGCCCCCGATGCCGTGTTGCTATGCCGCTTCGGACAATGTCATGTTCCCCAAACCAGCATAACCAACGCCTCACATCACCAAGCTCTGGGACACTGGGACAGCCTGCTGATGACAGACTGACTCCATTCCTTCCACGTTCTGCTTTTTATGCTGTATTTGCCCGCTGCCCTGGGTAATACAGCATCCAAACCCCTCCCATTCTCTGCCCCAAGTTGTTGCCCTTCTTCTTCCCCCAGCACCGCCCCTACTTCCTCTTTTTCCCTTTGGGTGCTGAGAAAGACCTTAAAGGGACTGTATCAATCACTCAATCAATGATATTTACTGAGCACTTACTGTGTGCAGAGCACTGTACTAAGCTCTTGGAAAAGGACGGTTCAACAGTGTGCTTTCTAGACTGGCTTATCCTGTGGGTTTCCCTTCTAACCTGTTGCCCTGAAGACTCAACTCTATAGGACACGTTGACCTATAGCTGCTCCCAAGAGAAACAGGAAGCCCTAGAGGGGTCTGGACTTCACAGGATCATCTGTCGGATATGAAGAGGGAGGGAGTTCCAGGCTAGGGGCAGGATAGGGATGAGAGGTTGGTGGTGAGATAGATGAGATCAAAGTACACAGAGTAGGTTGGCAATAGTGAAGTGAAGTGTGCTGGCTGGCTGCATTGTAGTAGGAAATCAGGGAGGTAAGGTTGGAGTGGGCAAGGTGATTGAGTGCCTTTAAAGTCTATGGTAAGGAGATTCTGTTTGATGGGGAGGTGGATGGACAGCCACTGGAAGTTCTTGAGGAGTGGGGAAACATGCACTGAATGTTTTTGCCGAAAAATGATCGGGGCAGCAGTGTGAAATATGGTTTGGAGTGGGGAGAGACAGGAGGCAGGGAGGTCAGCAAGAAGGCTGATGCAGTAATCCAATTGGGATAGGATAAGTTTGGATTAATGTGGTAGCAGTTTGGATGGAAAGGAAATGGTGGATTTTAGCAAAGTTGTAAAGGTTGAACCAAAAGGATTTGGTGACAGATTGAATATGTGGGTTCAGTGAGAGAGATGAGTCAAGGATAACACCAAGGTTACAAGCTTGTGAGACAAGGAGGATGGTGGCGCTGTCTACGTGGACAGGAAAATGAGGGGAGGTTGAGGTTTGGGTGGGAAGATAAGGAGTTCTCTTTTGGACATGTTGGGATTGAGGTGTCAGCAGTACATTCAAGTAAAGATGTCTTGAAGGCAGTAGGAAATGTGAGACTGTAGAGAAGGAGAGGGATCAGGCCTGGAGAAATAGATTTTGGAATCATCCGCATAGAGATGTTAGCTGAAATAATGGGAGCAAATGAGTTCTCCCAGGAAGTGGGCATAGGTGGAGAATAGAAGGAGACCCAGAATTGAACCCTGAGGAACTCCCAAAGTTACGGGGTGGGAGGTAGAGGAAGACCACACTCAAGGAGTTTGGAGAGGACTGGTAGGAGGGAGATGGAGTGAGAACTGGAGGGAGCTGTGTGGTCAAGGAAGTTTTTGGGTTTTTTCTTAGGATAGGGAAGACATGAGCATGTTTGAAAGCAGTGGGGAAAAAAAAAAAACATTGGAGAGTGAACTGTTAAAGATGGCAGTCAGGAAGGGAAAAAGGGAGGGGCAAGTGCATTGATAAGGTTTGAAGGGATGGGGTCTCCCATCTCAGGAGATCTCCTCTTGAGATACTGCTGGAAAAAATAGGAGAGTTGAAGAAGGGGCAGGAGGAGGGAGGGGCTGGAGAGGAGCAGGGGAGATTTTAGGGAGATCACTCCTGATAGTTTCAATTTTATCTATAAAGTACATAATAAACAGTATTTTTCCTGAATAATAATAATTGTGGGTAGGGAATGTGTCTACCTAATATGCTGTACAGTGCTCTGCAAACAGTAAGCATTTAATAAACATGATCGATCGATTTATTGTATTAGATTGTGAAGATTGTAATGATTCAATAAATGATTTGGGGCAAAATTCTCACTGGAATATGAGGACATTAAGAAAGAGATTGTTTCAGCTATATCTAGTCCAGGAAGAAATTTTACACTTTCAAAGACCACAGAGGTTTCCAAATTGTCCAAAGATTTTTTTATTTGACTGTGATAATAGATTAGAGCTGAATCAAAAGTAATTAAATAACAATGCCAATTCCTTCAACCTTTATCAACCTGCTGAAATTTTAATCAGCATGTTAATTATATTACTAGACCACTCTGTCACAACAAGAAGTCTCTTGGGAGTAAGCCCTGGTGTAATACTGCTGGATTCAAGAGTGTATTTAAGCCTCCAGAGCATGTGACAAATGAATCTTTTCTAAAGAATCATGCTGAACCCCAGCAGGACAGGGAGGATTTTCCGGTGTGCTTTACAGTAGGAGAGCATTAACATGGAAGACTCCAACATGACTTTTAAAGGCTGGGGACTAAGACTCACTGTCACTGGCAGAAATCTTGCTGGTCTTTTACTCTGATGCAGTTTTTCCACTGCGTGCCCCTCCCCCTCCCCGCCACTCCGAGCCCACGGAGCTCAAAACAGAGAGGGGAAGATGTACACCAGGAGACTAGAGATCACAATTTTATAATTACATGTAGCACTCCAACAAGCTAATACGAAATTACTTTGAGTGATCTTTCAGCATTCAATCCCCTCTCTCACCACAGCCCCCAAATTCCATATTTTAGTAAGCAAAATCCATCAATTCCATGGAGTGCCACTCTGATTTCTCATACATTGTTGATGACATCTGAAATGTTTGGCAAGCTCAGATGAATTAGAAACTCCTCGATGGCTACAGCAATCTGATTAAGCCTATTTCATCTAATTAATAAATAATGAAATAATGTAGAGTCTGTGGAATGTGCCAGCTAGCCCTAAAGGCTGATGTTTCCTGTTTCTCCAAGAGTTATAGCACAGTGGCCTCTGTTTTGTTGCTTATCCTGAGTTCTTGGAAAGGGGCCAGTTCAGACTCAGACCCAGGATTCTCTCCTGAGACTAACAAGGATGTTAGTAATTGTATGCCAATTCTAGCATGGCCTGGAAACTAGATTGAGCGTTCCAATTAATTTCCCTTAAGCCAGCAAACATCCATTGAGTACCATTAACTACGATGGTTAACATAGAAGTGAAAGGTGCTGATCTATACCCTCAGTTCTGCCATGATGTATGTTTTCACTACAGTTGGCTAGAATTATATTGGAGAATTAGGAGGGTAGTCCAACAATGCAAACCTGTTTGATTGTGGCATACTGTGGTATCGGAAGAAACAGCTCAGACACATGGGGACATCGTCAGAATGAGTACTACTTCCTGAATTTTCTTAATCTGGGGCTTTGCATGAACAGGGTGGCCTAGTAGATAGAGCATGGGCCTGGGAACCAGAAGGACCTGGGTTTTCATCCTAGCTCTGCCACTTGTCTGCTTTGTGACCTTGGGCAAGTCATGGCGTAGTGGATAGAGCACAGACCTGGGAATCAGAAGGTCATGGGTTCTAATCCTGATGCCGCCACTTGCCTGCTGGGTGACCTTGGGCAAGTGACTTTACTTCTCTGTGCTTCAGTTATGTCATCTGTAAAATGGGGATTGAGACTGTAAGCCCCACGTGGGACAGGGACTGTGTCCAACCCGATTTTCTTCAGCGCTTAGAACAGTGCTCGGCACATAGTAAGCGCTTAACAAATACCAACATTATTATTTGACTTCTTTGTGCCTCAGTTACCCCATCTGTAAAATGGGGATTAAGACTATGAGCCCCACTTGGGACATGGACTGTGTCCAACCTTATTACTTTGTATCAGCCCCAACTCTTAAAACAGTGCTTGACACATACCATTTGTTTTAACAGAACCCCCATGTTAAAAGAAAATTAGTTGTATTCTAATGGATGATACTGATTCCAGGAATCTTCCCACTTAGGGGAAGGGCAGTGAATTGAAAAAAGTCTCACTGATTTATTTGATCCTGGGGGTTTTGAAGTGTTTGGGGGGTTGGGAAGGATAAGGGGCACAGTGTCTGGTTTAGAGCTGTTCAGTGGCTTTTAACACCCAGCAATTCAAGACCCTCCACCCTAGCATCTCCCTGGGAGCCAGTTCCCTAGGTAGCTGCTCCCCTTGACCAGCTTTTCTAGATGTTTTCGCAAGACAGAAGAATGAATAAGCAGTATCCTTCCTTCTTTTTCCTCACTGAACTGCTGGGATACTACCACAATAGCCAGACCCGCCTGGTGGGCAACAATTGGAAGAGGTGTTAGTCTCCTCAAGTGGAAGCTTCACAAAGACAGGAATAGCAAGCAGTAGACTTGGAAACGGAGGCAGGCCCTGCAAGGGGCATATGCATCACCATAAGAAAGAACTGTCTTTACAAGCATGCAGTGCGGAATTGAATGGTGTTTATGCATTAGCCTTTTCAGCCACACCTGCATACATAGTGGGATTTCACCGTCATTACCGTCATCTTTGGAAATCAAATAAACATATATATGTTCAAGGTCTCACTATCAACAATGTCACACTCGTTCTGTTTTCATAATTAAAACTACTTCTAGAAAGGGGTGAAGGTCTTATACAGACTCTGAGCCTATGGAAACTCACGTAAAGCTTCTGGATCATTCCACTGTGTTACGGAAAATCACTGAGGCAGAAATGAGGGATGACACTGGTCTCTGCTAGACCATTCCTCTTATCAGTCTGCCCTGTAAAGCATGGCCCTGAACATGAAAGAAGAGTTTGTAGCAAATAATGATACTGCCTTTGAAAAGCTTGGGAACTCTGACACAATGATAAATGGCTCAAAATTAATTAGAATGCAGAATTCAGTGCATTGTATGTCCCGCCCGTTTTACTTAAAGTCATGTGGGAATATGTCATCTATGCTACAAGTCCATCTGAAAGCATTTGAAGAATACCCCAGTGTTTTAAATGAACATCACAGCAAAGGAATGATACATTTAAAATGGAAAAGGTAGGCAGTGGAAGACTGTTATAGACCTTATATTTTAAAGAAATGATTTTATATTCATACATTTCAATGAAAGACATATTTAGGCTATTGACCTAATTCCTGTTGACTTAGGGGCAGATGAAAATCATTACAAAAACTTGGGGGTCTAGAAGTAAAGAGTCACCAAACATCTTCTTCTTGCCAAATCAAATGGCCTCTACTCCATCCTAATCCTCCTCGATCTCTCACCTGCCTCCACACTGTCGACCACCCCCTTCTCCTAACATTAACTTTGGCTTCACCGACACTGTCCTTTACTCGTTGTCCTCCTATCTCTCTGACGGCACATTCTCAATCTCTTTTGTGGGCTGCTCTTCTGCCTCCTACCCCTTAGCAGTGAGAGTCCCTCCAAGTTCAGTTCTGGGTCCCCTTCTCTTATCCATCTACACTCACTCCCTTGAAGAAATCATTCACTCCCATGGCTTCAACAACCATCTCTATTTGGATGATTCCCAAATCTACCTCTCTAGCCCTGATCTCTCTGCTTCTCTGCAGCCTCATATTTCCTCCTGCCTTCAGGACATCTCTACTGGGATGTCCCGCCGACACCTGAAATTTAACTTGTCCAAAACAGAACTCCTCATCTTTCCACCTGTCCTCCTTCTGACTTGCCCATCACGGTAGAAAGCATTACCACTCTCCCTCTCTCACAAGCCTGTAACCTTAACATTTAGTCACAGGACCCTACAATATAAGGGAGGACGTTGAGACATCTACTCGGGTAGGACAAAGGCCAACAAAAGGATGGATCAGTTTTGCCAGTACTTGAGTTGATGATTTCAGGGAGTATCAATGCTATTTCTATCACCTGTATGCAGGAGGCAGCTTATAAACAAAGAATATAAACCCCTCTCTTGCACATAGGAACTAAATATTTCATTCATGATTTTTAACTTTTAAAACTAATTTAGCTTAACATGCCCTGGAAATGCAAACCTTGAAAGATTCATGCAAACTACATTTTTAAAATTCATAAAACTATGCTTAAACCTCATTAGAGTTTCTTTTATCTATTTTTAGAGCATTCATTCTTCACAGTAGATGAACAAACAAATGCTTTGATATTCCAAGTCTAGAGTGCTTTGGAATATGGTAATGAATCCATGCTAAAACAATATCCTTTCATTCTAACATGTTTAAGAAAAACACTTTGTAGAAAGTGTGTTTCGATCTGCTCTGGGACTTCATTGAAAAAAAGTCTCTTTATTTGCAAATAATGCACTTTCTGTAAAAAGCAATGCCATTTTCAGTATGAAGTTCAATATTCTTACTATTGATTTTGATCAAAAATACACTCAGATCTCCTAGCATGTTAATCAGTCCAGGCAATTGCCCCTTGAAAGTTCACCCCAGGGAACAGTGAGTCCCTGTGCACACTTCAAAAAAACTCCAGGCTGCACCCACCTCCCACTCAGGCTTTGGAGACCCCAGTCCTCTTTCAGGTCACAAAGACCCCAACCGGTAACTTGCAGAGTGGAGACCCCACCATATTTGCAATGAGAGAGCCCCGACTTGTGCTCGTGCCATGAGGGTCTCATCCTATCCCAACTTTCATGGAAGCCCCCACAAAGACTGCTATGCTTACTGCTTATCAAGACTCTCAGCTGCAACTCCACAGAGAAATTTTACTGTACATCTTAGTATCCATTTTTCTATATGGCTTTGAGACCTGGGCCAATCACAGGTGCCGTATTTGATTTCTAGAGCAATTTCACCAACCCATCTATGTACCAGATTTAAAATCAAAAGACAGCCCACGATCTCTTTGAACAGAAACTTTGAGAAGATCGTGGCACCTAGAGGAAGAAATAAAAATGGTACTAGGTACTGGAGGTAACAAAAGGAACAGTGCAGCAAGGGGTACTCTTTTGATGCATAATGCATGGATGGAGTTTTGATCTTATATTGGTTTTATGAATCACACTCTTATAATCTGATTAAAAGTCATCTTCACTAGCATCATATTTGAACTTGGGCAGCTGTATATGCATGTGTGTGTATGTGCATATATCTATATCAATCAATGGTATTCATTAAGTGCTTATGTTGCACAGAGCACTTACTAAGCACTTGGGAGAGTACAATATACTTGATAGACATGATCCCAGCTTACAGTCTAATAGGAGAGTCAGACAGTAAAACAAATAATAGGTAGGGGAAGTTTCTTTTCTCTCCCCTCAAACCAATTAATTCTGATTTCTCCAACCCCCCCCTCCCCCCACTATTAATTAATGATTTTTTAAAATGGAATTTGTTAAACACTTATATGCCAGGCACTGTACTAAGCACTTGGGGGTAGCTACAAGCTAATAGGGTTGGACACAGTGCTCACAGTCTTAATCCCCATTTTACAGATGAGGTAACTGAGACACAGAGAAGTTAAGTGACTTGCTCAAGGTCACACAGCAGACGTGGCAGAGCCGGGATTAGAAACCAGGTCCTCTGACTCCCAGGCCCATACTATTTCCACTAGGTCATGCTGCTTCTCTCAAGAATTGCATAGCTTGAGAGAATAGATAGTGATTGTGGGTGTGGAATTTAACTAATAAAGATGTGTCCAGCTTGCAGTGTTACTTTCTATATTGGGTGTATGGGAATGTTAATTAGATTTTGGTTTTAATCTCCAAAATGTCATTCAGCACCAAGACTTCTTGAAAATGTTAACAAGTCCTAAATGGATTTCCAATGAGCTGTTTAATTAACGAACTATCACAAAGTCCTATCTCTTAAAATCTGAGGTCTCCCTAAGCATGGCAATATCTCTTCTCCTCCCTTCCACCCACACACATTTGATGTTGAATTTGTTACAAGGACTCTGCTCTTCACTTTTACTTTTCAACCAGGTTGTAGGATCAAAATAAAACTGGAAGTTATGGGATAATGAGACAGATTCTTTTCTGCAGCTAAACAGCCTTACCTAGTTGTAGACTAGGCATTTATAGAGGCAGAATCTAACTCCCAGCCCCACCACTTGCCTGCTGTATGACTTTGGGCAAATCACTTAACTTCTCTGTGCCTCGGTTATATCTCATCTGTAAAATATGGATTAAGACTGTGGACTGTATCCAATCTGATTAGCTTGTATCAATAATTTTTATTCTTATTATGGTATTTTTTAAGCACGTACTATGTGCCAAACACTGTCCTAAGCACTGGAGTAGATACAGGTTAATCAGGTTGGACACATTCCCTGTCCCACATGGGGCTCACAGTCTAAGGAGGAGGGAGAACAGGCAGTTGAACGCCTCATTTTTTACAGATGAGGGAATGGAGGCACAGAGAAGTTAAGTGACTTGCCCAAGGTCACACAGCAAGCAATTAGTAGAGCCAGGATTAGAACCTAGGTATTTTGGGTTTGTTTTTTTTTCTCTCACTGCCAGGCAACATGCTGCTTCCAAATACAATAATACAAATACCTTAATGATAACCACAGTAATATGTCATCTATTTGTTCTTAGGTTTTTAAATGGTATTTGTTAAGTACTTACTCTGTTCCAGGCACTGTACTATCTACCCGAGCACTTAGCAAAGTGTCTGGAACATAATAAACCCTTAAAAAATACCATTAAAAATAAAACAAAAACAAAAACCTACTTAAGTGAAATCCTTCAAAGCTGTCATGTTGTCCAACTTCTTTATGGCTATAAAATCATAACTCCCGGCGTTGACACATCTGACAACTTAAGCAGTTCCATCAGTATCAATCTACTCAGCATCTAATAACAAGACAGGATCTCCAACAATGTAACCCAGGAACAAAGTCAGTCTCCTAGCAGTGACACTAGGCTCATCTCAACACAACTACACTGGGTGGGACATACGAGGAAAATGGATCAATCAATCATATTTATTGAGTGCTTACTGTGTGCAGAGCATGGTACTGAATACTTGGGAGAGTAGGATATAACAGAGTTGGCATGGCAAAGTGGACAGAGCACGGACCTAGGAATCAGAAAGTCATGGGTTCTAATCCTGCCTCTGCCACTTGTCTGTGTGGCCTTGGGCAGGTCACTTCACTTCTCTATGCCTCAGTTACCATCTAAAATGGGGATTAAGACTCTGAGCCTCATGCAGGACAGGGACTGTGTCCAACTGGATTTGCTTGTATCCACCCCAGTGCTTAGTACATTGATTGGCACATAGTAAGCGCTTAACAAATACTCCAATTATTATAATTATTATTATTAACTAGCTTACAGTTTAGAGGAAGAGACAGACATTAATATACATAAATAAATTATGGATAATTTATTATCACACATAAGTGCTGTGAAGCTGAGGGAGGAGTGAATAAAAGGTGCAAATCCCAGTGCAAGAGTGATGCAGAAGGGAGAGGGAGAAGGGGAGATAAGGGCTTAGTCAGGAAAGGCCTCTTGGAGGAGATATACCCTCAATTTGATGGTGGGGAGAGTGACTGACTGTCAGATATGAAAGGGATGGAGTTCCAGGCCAGAGGCAGGATGTGGGCCAGGGGTTGGCAGTGAGATAGATGAGATTGAGGTACAGTGAGTAGGTTGGCATTAGAAAAGTGAAGTGTGAGGGCTTGGTTGTAGTAGGTAATCAGAGAGGTAAGGTTGGAGGGGGCAAGGTGACTGGTAGATGACAACAGCTGCTAAATGGTGAGCTGAAATTGAAATTGAAAGCAAAGAAAACAAGAAACATTTTAAGGCTCCAGTAAAGACAAAGCCTCAGACAATTTTGCAGCTCATTCAAAAATTGGGAGACAATTGAAGCTTGCAGAAAAGTGTGAAACATTACAACAAGAAAGGAGTGGCACTTTTAAAGCAGAAGTGTCATAAGGATCGTGAAATAAGGCAGTGAAAGTACCAGATGGGATCAACACCAGCCACAGCACCACATCCAAAGACAATTTTTATGCATGCACAGTGTGGTTAGGGCTGTGGATTCCATAAGGGCCTTTTCAGCTACACACGCAACCATAGGTGAATTTTTCCAGCAATGGTGTCCTTCCGGAGTCCACAGGGCAACGAAATACAAACAATGCCTTAGTGGCTTGGAAATGTAATGTAGCCTCCTCAAGCCCCTAACTTACTTCCAGGGAAGATTTTTCAGCACTGAGCAGAAGAATATCCTACTAAAAATAAATCTTCTGTGGTCAAGGAATGGCTCTGCAGGTGCATGATTTCATTATCAAATCTCCTCCAACTGTCAGCAGAAAAGGGCATCGTTACCACTCAGGATAACTGCCAGAGCTTGAGAACTGCCATTTGGCCAACTTCAAAATGAAGAATCAAGGAAAATACCTCAGGATATAAATAAAACAGTGGATTAGATACCAAACATATTGAGAGGAATGTATAATCTTGATTCGATTAAAAATGCTTGTTTTAAATCACTGCTGAGTGATTTAAATTCCCTTAGCAGCCCCCAAATTCAAATGCATATCTAAAAATACACCCTACTATATGAAACTGCTCACAGAAAAGTTCAACTTCTGGGGCAATTGCAGTGCAAAAAAACACTTATCACACTTAGCATCAATCTATAGACCTTAGCACATTCTATAGACCCATTTTACCCAATTTTCACTTCTTGTTGAATTTTCAGAGATAGAAAATGTCAATGTGTATGACCTGTGAGGTCAGCTCACTGAATAATGCAGTGAAAAGTCCAATGAATATTTTGAGCACAGACTAAGGCATTTTTTAAAGATTCAGACGTAAATCAGCCAGAATGAAATCTTAGCCTTATCAGTTACTTCAGTCACAAAGGTGTATGTGTGGGGGGGTGACATAGACCTGGGAAGGTTCAGTGAGATAAATGCTTATTCACTCTACATCTTGCTTCCCTAAGCCTACTTCCAAGACAGCCCCCTAGCCTAGTTCAAGGCATTCCACTCTGGAGGTCTAGTGTAGCCTTCGGTTCATCTGGCCTAGTCCCAAGAAGCCAGGAAAGTCCCTGGTTTGAGCTCACCCTAAAACTTCTAGGCTGTCCTCAGAACTATCCTCAGTCTTGATTTAGGAAGGTAGGTCTTGCAGGGAAGAGATAAAGGAGGTAAGGAGAGTGAGCTATCTGCCAGGGCTGGGCCAGAAGGATGATGACCAATTTGCAGGGAGAGGGGTGATAATCATGGCACCTCTTACCCTTTTGCTGCTAGGTCTCCACCACTGGTGTCCAAATGGGAGATATGTGTGGCAGTCTTTGGTGGAGGAATGAGAGAAGAGAGTACATGGAAGCATAAGTGCTATCTTCAGGGGGGTGAGGGAGGTAATGGCCTTTCTCCAAATTGAGACTATGGGGGGGAAAGAGGCATTATCTCCACAACTCTGGGGACAGAGAGGTCAGCTGTAGCCTGTTCCACCTCTTTGAGCTGGATGGAGGGCAGCAGGAAATGAAGCCACAAGATGGTGGCTCCAGTTACAGGTGGCTTGCCTCCCATTAGGCCATAATATGTCCAGGCTCATGCTTGCTCACTGCCTTGGCCAGGATCCCCCTAGTTCTTGGCCATGGTTTGGACTGGGCTATTGGAGTGGAGGAGAGATCACCTCAACTCCCTGTGGGACCATACTCTCTCACTGCTGTGCCAGACCTGGATTGGGAATTTAGTGTCACTCCTGGGCTCTGGGGTTAGGTCGGGGTTCTCTGAATCCCCACCTGGGGCCATGGCAAGTTCTTCTCATGGCCCCGTGTGACTAGGTTTCCTTTATGTCTATCTCCCAGTCCTTGAAAACTCCACTCAAATTTTCCCTCACCCTCAAAATGAAAAATTAGTCCTTTTGCAAGGAAGGACAAAAAAAGGGCATCATTGCTTCCAGCATCATCCTCTTCCATCATTGTTCCTCCAGGGTGTGTGATTTCCAGGAAGGGGAAGACAGATCACACAATGGCTGTGCAAATTGACACCCTCAGCCTCTCTCCTTTCCTCCCCTTTCTCCCAACTGTCACTGCTTCTTCCAGCAGCAAGAGGATGGAGGCATATTAGGGGAATGGCAACAGAGGTGAAAGAAGTTCTGCTGCCAGCAACTAAATGGTGATTTACACCCACTGAATGGTCAGCTAATAGGGAAATTGGACAACCCCTGACTTTGCGAGAGACTTTTTTTTAAGGTAAGTATGATCAATTGGAAGTTTATCTTTCCAGTCTCCTTTGAATTCCCTGAGTTTGTGTACTTTCTTAACCATTATAGCATGATGCGTTACAATAAAATGATCAAAAAGATCCAACTTCTCTGATACGGTATAGGGAGAAGTGTGCCTTAAACTGAATTCTAAAGTTGTCCAGAGCCTCTGGGTTAGGTATTCCCATCACCCCTATCATTTTGTATGTCAAAGCAGATAAATAATAGTGGTCTAATAAAAACTAAGTTGTTATATTATGTATTTAAGGTTTAGCTAGTAGATGAGAGTATACCTAATTGCCTGAAACTCCCTCAGCTGTTTCATGCAGCTCTTGATTAGTTGATCTTTCATTTCCTTAAAACACATGATCATATTCCTAACAAAAAATATAAACCTGGCTCACCCAGCTATGGTCATACGAACAAATCAGAATTTACATCCAGTAGTATTTCATAGAGTCCCTGGCCCAGAACCTTTCATTTGTAAGATTGGCAATCTTCTTGGAGGGTGTGGAGAGAATACTCTGAAAAAAGCTACCTTGGGAAAAAGGAGGAGGGATCTAGTACCTTTTTTCTATTATGAAAGCCCTGAAACAATGGATTGACTGAGAAGCTAATCCAACTGTATGGACAGAGATCTTCATATCTGGCAAATTCCCCAAGATTGATCACTTTAGCGGTGACTTTACAAAGCAATTATTCATTTTCTCATGTCGACTAACCTTAGATTTTTGGCATTGCTAGCCAAGAGAGGATCGGGAGAGCCAGGGGAGGAGAGAGGAGGATGGATCAGGTTTTTTATGGATCAGGTTTTTCTACCTGGGTTTTTTACAGGAATTCTTGAACAAGCCTTTAAAAAGCTATCAGGAAAGCTCTCCTAAGCCCCAGGGTTCAGTGCTCTTCCTCCTCCTCTCCCACTATGCTCTCCACTGCCTCTTTTTATATATAGTATTTCTTAAGCATTTACTATATGCCAGGCACGGTACTAAATGCTGGGGTAGATACAAGCTAAGCAGGTTGGACAAAATCCATGTCTCACATGGGGCTCACAGTCTCAATCTCCATTTTTCAGATGAGGGAATTGAGGCAAAGAGATGTGAAGTGACTTGCCCAAGATCATACAGCAGATAAATGGTGGAGCTGGGATTAGAACCCACATCCTCTGACTCCTAAGCCCACGCTCTTTCCACTAGGCCATGCTGTTTCATAAATGGATCTCCCCAGTGATGACCCATTTACCCCTAATTTCCCTGGTGTGGAAGCCTGGGTTCTGGCTGCTCACTTTCCCCCCAGTACCCTCAGCTCTGCTCCCAGCAAGGAAGAAAGAAGTGGGTTTTTCATGGGGATTTGCAGGGAGGCAGAAGGAAAGTTGCCAGGAAGGCTCTCCTAGGCCCCCACAGAGTGGAATCAGGCTTCAGCCAACTGCCTCCACCACACTGCACCTCCTTGGAAACCACTCACCCCCAGTTTTCCTGGAGCTGGAAGCCTGGGTCCTGACTGAGTGTGACTTGTCTCAAACTACCCTCCTAGTCACCCCTCCAAACTTCACCCCCTTGCTCCACCTCCCACAGTTTCTGATTTCCCTTTTACCAGAGTTTTTGCTTTTGCCACAGAAAAAGCACAGGCTGGTAGTTAGGAGTCCTGGGAAACAGAATGCCTGCTGCCATGAGAAATAACATACAGTGAGTACTGAGGACCCATTGCACCCACCCTCCTGGGTTCAATTTCCCAGAGGCCTCAAGCCACCAATTATATCTGGCCTAAATGTGGCCAGCACTCAACAGGCAGATTTGCCCACCAATCAGATCCTGTCTGGGGCAACCAATCCAAGGTGGTGGGGGGGGGGGGGAAGGATTATAAACTGGTGGTTTAAAGCGAGGAATCTGAACAACAGGGGTTTCTGGAAGGTTTTCATTTGTCAAAGGAGTCATTCATTAGTAAGTCACAACCCTATTGTCTAACCTCAGAGTGAAATAATAATAATGACGATATTTATTGTGCTTACTATGTGTCAAGCACTGTTCTAAATCCTGAGGTAGATACAAATTAATCAGGTTGGACACAGTCTCTGTTCCACATGGGGCTCACAATCCTAATCCTCATTTTACAGATGAGGTAACTGAGACACAGAGAGGTTAGGTGATTTGCCCAAGGTCACACAGCAGACAAGCGGTGGAACCGGGATTAGAACCCAGGTCCTTATAACTCCCAGGCCTGTGCTCTATCCACTAGGCCTTGCTGCTTCATGGGGCTAGGAATCAGGAGACCCAAATTCCAACCCCAACTCTGCCACTTGCCTGCTATGTGACCTTGGTCAAATCACTTAATCTCTCTGGACCTCAGTCTCTCATCTGCAGAATGGGGGCAAAATACCTAGGCTCAGTGGAAAGAGCACGGACTTTGGAGTCAGAGGTCATGAGTTCAAATCCCAGCTCTGCCACTTGTCAGCTGTGTGACTGTGGGCAAGTCACTTAAGTTCTCTGTGCCTCAGTTCCCTCATCTGTAAAATGGGGATGATGACTGTGAGCCCCACGTGGGACAACCTGATTCCCCTGTGTCTACCCCAGCACTTAGAACAGTGCTGTGCACATAGTAAGTGCTTAACAAATAACAACATCATTATTATTATTATTACCTCTTAGATTGTGAGCCCCATGTTAGGGACTGTGTCTGAGCTGGCTATCTTGCATGTAACTGCTTGATACATCTTTATGATTATGATTAACCCTTCCTGAATAACTTGTAATAATATACCACATGCACCTAACCTTCATGAAGAGTAGTATATTGTCTTGAAAAAGAACAAAATTCACCAAGATGTCTTTTCCAGTATTTGCTTCTTGTCAAGATCATCTGTAGCCTGCTGAGGTTTGAGTTTTTTCTAACCAATTTGCAAATTTGTAGAGTCAAATTTGTAGAATACATTGTAAAAAAGTTCAGGTGTCACATTGGCAGACATGCACTATAGCCTGCCCCCTAGTTGTAACCTCTCATTTCTAAGTCCCAAAAGAGTAAATGCTCAAAGGCTCTATACACTATATTCTTAGAGCTATGATATAAGAATCCATTTCCCATGGTGAATTGGCCATGAAATTCCTTCTCTCTCTCTCTCTCTCTCTGTCCTGGGAATGGCTGGTATTATCTGGCCCAGCTTATTCAGTTAGTACATCTGCTCCCACAGTTTCCATTCTGTTGGTTTGATTTTCTGCTGAGGTAGCAAGCACACAGGAAAGGACTTCTTTATAACTGAAATCTGCAACCCGAAGCAAAGAGGTTTATGTTTGGGAATATTTTGTTATTTGTTTTTGTTTCCTCAATTTTTTTTACAGCCAGGAGGCAAGGATATCAGTTGCCAACACCCCGCAAAGCTATTGGAACAAATTTCCTAACATTCAATTTGCAATCCCTTAGGAGGTCATGGGGAATTGGGTAATAAGCAAGAACAAATCCTGCCTGAACAATCTCATTTCCTGGGGCAGTTAGGTGTGTGTGAATTTGTGTGTTTGTGTGTGCTCAGGAGGGGGAAGAAGTATAGGATTGGGAGGCCGGGGGGAGAAAGAACAGACATAATCCAACTAGACTTCAGAAAGACTTCAGATTTTACTCAACAAGCTCTAACTATGGCTTTCAGCTACATAGGAAGACCTAGAGTTTAGACTACATAAAAAAATGGTATTTGTTAAGTGCTTACCATGTGCCTGGCACTTTACTAAGTGCTGGGGTAAATACAAACCAATCAGGTTGGACACAGGCTTAATCCTCATTTTTCAGAAGTGGTAATTGAGGCCCAGAGAAGTGAAGTGACTTGCCCAGGGTCACAAAGCAGACAGGTGGCAGAGCCAGGATTAGAACCCAGGTCCTTCTGACTCCCAGGGCCTTTCCATTAAGCCATACTACTTCTTGTTGTTCACCTGCCACATTACTTTATGGCAGGTGAACAATTGGATTATTGTTCCCCACAGTTAATTGTATTTAAAAAAGCACAGAGGATTGATTAGGTAATTATCTGTGAACATGACATTTTCAAATAGCTAATTCTGAAAAATCAGGCCAAAGTGAGGTTTGATATAAACAAGATCTTTCAGACAAGGGTGTTGAGACATTGAGGTAGGTAAGTGAAGGAGCTTCTAGAAACCCCTTTCCTGGGGCTTTTTAAGAATAGAACAAAAACAACTAGCTTCCTGGAATGGTTTAGGTACAGTTCCGTTCTACCTGGAGGGGTTTGGGATTAACAACCTAAAATAATCATTTATCCTCTCATTCCATTATAACCGATTGGCACCAGGATCTAAAACACATGTACTCTGCAAAAGAAAGTCTGCTTCAGAGTCAGGGCTGGACTGGATCGGATCAATCATCGGGATGAATGTATACTTGCTCGGAGCAAGAAGCCCTTCAGAAGCAGATACAGTCCATGGTGGCCCAAAGAGGCACCAACCCACTGGGATTTTCTTAGTGTCTTGGTGGGACCATACCAGCCCTGTCCATATTTTTCTGGCTGTACTCTGATGATTAAGCCACGAATACAAGAGAAGAAACTTTAGACTGACTTTTTGATTAGAAAGCACAACTGAATTTATCACATTAACCCAAAGCTCAGTCCTTTCTTTCTTCCTGGTAGTTCCTCCCAGCTAACATGGAGCAGAGCTCAGCTCAAGTAGGATCTCATGGGATTTCAAATCTAGGACTTTTACCATAAAGAGCTGTGTTGCTTCTTTGGTTTGGATATGGGGAGAGGGACTGGAATGGGATCGCCAGGAACCTGCTACCTTTTCTTTTCTTTTCTTTTGAATAAATAAACTTGAATGGAACATTACACTCCAGCTGCCACTTCTTTTGATCCTGGAGAATGCTCATATCCTAAACAATGGCACTGAATCAAATTCTCCTCTGGCCTCTGAGGATGAATGGGTTTTGCAGTATATACAATCAGTTCAAAAGCATTAATGGACTGTGTGTTTCCTATTGTAAAAACCAATGCTTCTAAGAACCTTTCTGGCAATCTTCAGAAAACACCTAGGGAAGGAGAGTTTTCCCAAAGAATTGGTCTTTGTACTTTCCTACCGCCCTTAAATCAGCCAAACTATATCTCTCCGCACCTTCAAAGCCCTCCTAATATGTCACCTTCTCTTGAAGGTATTACCCCAATCATTTCCCATCTCTTGGCCTGCTCACCCTATCAGCCACTCTTAGAGCTGTCAGTCTCCCTTAGTACTTACAAGTGTCTCTATTAAATTTATTATGGTTGCAACAAGGAATACTGCCAGGGTATGATTCCTATCCACTGGAAAACTCAATTCAGCAGGCTGAAAGCAGCCTTAAGAGTCAATGACTCATTCATACGGATGCTACTTCCCACTGATGACTGGGCTTTAGATACCCACCCACCCATGAAGATAGCGGGTGATCGTCAACCATTACTCAGGCCCAGCAAAGCAGACTTAGGTTGTGCACCAGCCTACACTTGACAAACCATACATGCAACCAAGAATAAAATCAGTGAAAAAATTGAATGTTATCACTGAGCACATTGTGCAGTGATCCAAGGATAGACAAGGCCATAGGAAGCCCAATCAAGAAGGTTAATGTGACCTGTGAGTGGCTGAAAGACAGCATGTGGTGGTGCCATGATGGCATCAAGATTCAGACTAATTGAAACTATACTGCTAAACGGTTTCAAGCTGTGAGGCTTCAACTTAGACTTTTCGAGTTATGACCATTAACACTTTCTACATTTACACCCTGGCTTTTTAACATGTCGGTTTCAACTTTACAACAGTAGCCTCTTTTATGGTACCATCTCCTCCAGGGGTGCAGGTGGTGGGTGAGACATACATAGAAACTGCAGGGAAACGGGGCACAATTTGAAAAACTGAGATGAGGGGGGAACAAAGGGACGAAAATTTAGAGGGGACTGAGAGTGGAGTTGAAAAGACAGGAGCGGAAAGAAGGGGCCACCAGGGAAGGTTGATACCACCATTTGGCAGACATACCCCATGATACAGTTGTGGTGTGTTCCTCGAAAACGTGGAAGTACCATGCATGACATTATCATGGGGTATGCTTTTCCATAGTCTTACATGTTATAAATTGTGATCCATTCCAGGACTTCTGGAAAAATAATATGAAATTCCTTTATATGCTATATATTGTTACATTAAGCATCACTAAGCTATTAATATCACATTAATATCATGACATTAACTGAGTTGTAGTATGATTATGAATCTTTACTGGAGGAAGCAGAAATAGAAGCTTGGTCGTTGACTGTAGTTGTAGCCTTTCAAATTTAGTGAAGAATTTGTCCAATTTAGTTGGACCAACAGATTTATTCTTGTCTTCAAAATGTACCTCGTAGCAGGCTATCTACTTCTGAATCCCACTGCATACCTTTGAACTCTTCAATCCAGCAGGGCTTTCAATCGATTTTGTACATTAGTCTGCTTTTTGAAAAATTCATGAAAGATTTCTTAATCCCAAAATCTTAGGTGGAAAGACCAGAACTTCATCTGTTTCATCAAATTGCATAGACACGTTGGACTGTTTTCATTTGATGACATCCTCATTGGACAACACTTCCTCTGAATGACATGCGGTGAACTCATCGACATCAGCATCATCCATTTCTAAATGAAGTTGCCTCCTCAGTTCAATAACTTCTTTGGTTATCTTCTCAGGAGTCTCTTCTATGATTTGAAAAATTGACACCAACTGTTGGCAATCATCTGTTGTTGATCGTTTAATTGCCCAGGTGGAGAGACGACAGGGAGGGATTTACTTACCTATAGCCTTGGCCAAAATGTCAGGGTGGTTGTTTTTTTATATATGTTAAGGTGTCAAACAATATAGGTTGCATCTCTGGGATGGCTGTATTTTGGGATAGTTGAATTCTAGGGTAAGATAGGAAAAAATACTGGATGTATCCCCAGGTTGTATGTATCGTGGATTGACTGTAACCTGCGGTAAGGTATCATACAAATGACGGCTGTATCTCCTGGTTGTATGTATCTCGTGGGGTGGCTATAATCTGAGGTATGCCTGCAAATCCAAAGAAGTAAAAGTTGGTTACCCTATCGTGGAACCTCTCTGACTCAACATAAATATATTACCATAGCTATATTTCTCACCTACAATTGAGTGAGTACACACTTCTGGATCATTTTAGTAAAAATAGGCTGTCACACCTTGTTTCAGGAATCAATCCCCCATTCATGACATTGTTGCTTTGAGAAACTTTGCAGTACTTCTGATTTGTATTCGGTTTTTAGGAACAGACTGTGGTGCAAGTCTGAGGAATGCTGCCCTTATTAGCACACTTAATTGTTTCCATGAAAATTGAGTGTTAAGTGAAAGAGTACTAAATGAAGTAGTGTTTCCCATAGGAAATAATGTAATGTGTATTAATGTGTTCCCAAGATCTAAATAATTGACCCAAACAATATAAATGTATAAAAAAACCACAATAAATATAGGTATGTGGTAATTGCTTGATCAATGGCACTGTAAATATATACCAATAAATAAAATATTTTGAATTACATGTTTCGTATGTACATATGTAAATATTTAGTTTTTCAAGTGCTCTCTTCTATATCCTATTCATCAAAAGGCACCATGGTGCTAAAACACTAGAGATCTGTCATTAGCTATGTGAAATAGATCTATCATTGCTTAATGCTAACTTGAAATGACCTTTAATTACTGTCTTTAAGTCAGGTAAAATACCTCAAAGATTGAGGAGGACGGGAAAGAAGATGTTTAAGCCTAGGTGAACTTTATTGCTTTATCGGAGAGCCCTGTAAGAAATTTCAGCATTAAAACTCAATAAAATTCAATAATGATGGGTGGGTGTGGGGGTCAGGGGGAGGGGCTGTGTGTATGTGTACTGCCTGCAGTTCTACCAGGTAAGGGGAAGATAGACTGAAGTTGGACCCCATGAAGACCTCTAAACTGGACACCAACAACCAGAAAACTGCTGGGGACGTCCTCTTAGACCAGCCCTGGAATACTGGGAGGGGGCCCTGCTGAAAGTAATCAGGGAGCTGAAAGTCCTTATGGGACTCTGGCCTGAGGGGAGGCCCAGGACTATTTATCTCCTGGAGTGGAGATACAGGGTGTGAAAGACTGGGATGGAGAGTCCTTTTTTTTAAAAAAAAATTGTATTTGTTAAGTGCATACTATGTGCCAGGCACTGTACTAAGCTCCGCGGTAGATACAAGTTAATTAGGTTGACACAGTCCCTGTCCCACATAGAGGCCCACAGTTTTAATCCACATTTTACAGATGAGGTAAATGAGGCCCAGAAAAATGAAGGGACCTGCCCAAGGTCACACAGCAGATAAATGCAAAAGCTGGGATCGGAACACAGGTACTTCTACTCCAAGGCAATTTTCACATTTGGTTCTCAAAGAGAAGACCCAGGAAGTCAGCCCTTTGACCCCTCCCTGGTCCCTTCCTGAAGTCCGCAGACCCAGGAGATTGCCACACCTGGCTAGGCCTCAGCTGGCTGGGCTGCCAAGCAGATCTCCTTTCTTTCCTCCTTTCCAGCCTGGGACTGGGGAAGGGGAAAAGGTCCTCAATGGGTAGTTAGAACTCAGTTCTTCACTCCTAAAGCCACTGAGACCCTGCCTGCAGAAAGAAGACCTGCGGCTAGGGATGGGCAGAGTTACCAGAGTGAAAGTGAACAGTGCATGAATAACCAAGGCAGTCGATGTGCAAAGGTGGGAGACTGAGCCCTCCAGGCTCTCTTACTTGTTCAGGCTCTTGCTCTTCCTCTTGCCTCGGACTTGCTTCCGGTTGTCTATCCAAGGGGCAGTCCACATGGTGAGCCTTTTTCCTCCAATCATAATGCCCACTAGCTGGCAAATATACCTTACTGTAATCCATCTATGACATACTGCTTGCTGAGTCTAAATGTTGGGGATCGCCATTTTGGGCACGGGAGTCCTTACAAGAATATCATGAAATATCACTAAAAAAAGAATCTTATAAGGAGATAGCTGTACAGGACAACCACACTGTCCAACTTTATATATGGCTTGCAGACCGAGATCTACCACAGACACCACCACTTCAACTTTAGAACAGTTCTGCCAGTAATAAATAATAATAATAATTGTGGCATCTGTTAAGTGCTTACTATGAGCTAGGCACTGTTCTAAGTGCTGAGGTGGATACAAGCAAATAGGGTTGGACACAGTCCCTGTCCCACTTGAGGCTCAACGTTTCAAACCCCATTCACAGATGAGGGAACTGAGGCCCAGAGAAGAGAAGTGAATTGCCCAAGGTCACACAGCAGACAAGTGGCAGAGCCGGAATTCGAACCCATGACCTTCTGACTCCCAGTTCCGTGCTCTATCCACTACGAGTGCTGCTTCTCAGGGCCAGTACCACCTACATGCAATACTTAATACCAAGTGGCAAGACGGGATCACAAGCAATGAGGTCCTGGAATCCAGGCAGACCCCTGGCACTGAATAAATGCTTATCATGTCAAACCTTTGCTAGGTGGAACATGTAAGGAGAACGGATGACGGCATGATACCTAAACAAGTCCAACAGTGCTCTGAATTAGGGTTATCATAAGAAAGGTAGACAGAAAGAATGGTTTCTTTATATTGCACAATGTAAATGCAACAAAACTTCAAATGACACAGCATATTATGGGACCATTGGAAGACAGTAGCAAAGACAGGTCAGTTGGCATACAGCAATTAGAAATGGTGTAACTGTTTTAGAGCAGAGGCTTTGGGAAGATCATAATAAAGAAAAGAAGAAATGAAACAGTACCAAACCCTAGAGGTAACAATGTAGCAAGGGGCACTCTTTACTTGTGCGTACTGTATTTACCAATCTCTCTCTCTCTCACACACACATAAAATTTCACCATTAGTAGTGTCATCATCGAGCCTGAAGGGCAACTATTTATATTCATACATATTTATCTATTTATGTGCCTACATTTATTTGTATTAACTGAATCCTTACTCTTGTCTAGGCCATGCTGCTTCTCACCGTGGGCAGAGACTGTGTCTACCAACTCTATGTTGTATTCTCCCAAGTGCTTAGTACAGTGCTCTGCACCCCGTAAGCCTTCAAAACATCTCTACTTGGATGTCTTGCTAGCACCTCAAACTTAACATTACCAAAACAGAACTCCTTATCTTCCCACCCAAACCCAGTCCTACAACTGACTTTCCCATCACTGTGGGAAAGTCTCACAAGCCCATAAACTTGGCATTATTCTTGACTCCTCTCTGTCAATTAACCCACATAATCAGTCCATCACTAAATCCTTCAGTTCAACCTTCTCATCATAGCTAAAATCTGACCTTTGCTCTCCATCCAGAGAAGCAGCACGGCAAAGAGCCCGGGAGTCAGAAGGTTCTGGGTTCTAATCCCAGCTCTGCCGCACGTTTGCTGTGTGACCTTGAGTAAATCACTTCACTTCTCTGTCCTCAGTTAACTAATCTGTAAAATGGGTATTGAGACTATAAGCCCCACATGGGACAGGAACTGTGTCTAACCCAATTTGCTTGTAACAACCCCAGCAGTTAGTACAGTGCTCAGCACATAGTAAGTGCTGAACAAATACCATTATTATTAATATTATTATTATCATCCAAACTGCTACCATGCTAATCCAAGCACTTATCCTAAACTGCATTGATTGCTGTAACAGCCTCCTTGCTAACTTCCCAGCCTTCTGTCTCTCCCCACTCCATACTTCACTCTGCAGCCCAGATTAGTTTTTTACAAAACTGTTCAGGCCATGTCTCCTACTCATCAAGAACCTCCAGTGGTTGCCCATCTACCTCCACATCAAACAGCAATTCCTTACCATCAGCTTTTTTACACTCAATCACTTTGCCCCCCTCCTACCTCACCTCACTACTCTCCTACTACAATCCACTTCGTTCCTCTAATGCCAACCTTCTTACTGTACCCTTGATTTAATCAATCTTGCCACCGACCTTTCGCTCTCGTCCTGCCTCTGGCCTGGAATACCCTCCATCTTCATATACGACAGACAATTAATCTCCCCACCTTCAAAGCCTTATTGAAGGCACATCTTCTCCAAAAGGCCTTCCCTGACTAAGCCCTCCTTTCCTCTTCTCCCACTCCCTTCTGCACCACTTTGATTTGCTCCCTATATTCAACCCCCCAACCCAGCCTCACAGTACTTATGTACATATCTGTAATTTTATTTATTTATATTAATGTCTGTCTTCCCCTCTAGACTGTAAGCCTGTTGTGGGCAGGAAATATGTTTGTTATATTGTCATATGGTACTCCCCCTTGTGCTTAGTACAGTGCTCTGCACACAGTAAGCACTCAATAAATACAATTGGTTGATTGATTTATTATCTCTATTTCGGTTTGTCTGTGTCTGTCTTCCGCTCTGATCATCTCCCTCTTTCTGATAATGCACCAAACAGGAGGATAAATTTGACATGTCTGAAACTAGGGCATGATATGTTCTTGGCTGGGTGAAGAAAGGCTTATTGTAAACATCACGTATAGCTAGTTTTTTGTGTCACAGAGATAGAGAGTTCCCCATTTTATCATAGTCCCCTTTGCTTTTGAAAGCGTCAGTATATCAAAATTGGTTTCTTTCCAGACATGATATATAGTAGGACTCTGTTTTATATTTGCACTTTATCTTTCTTGAGGTTGGGCTGCAAGACAAATGAATGCAATCAGCTGTACGACTGGTAACTTCCTATGGCTTATTAATAAAGTTGTCATTCTATGACAAGTCAGTTGAGGTTTTGTAGTTTGCTATTCAATGACCATTGGATTTTCCTGGATAATAACATGCCAGGTCACCAAAGTAGAAAGAGTTTTTACCAGTGACTGATGACCCGTTTATGATCATGTATCTCTGGCTTGTACCTGATACCACTGCATGAGCATCCTGAAAAGTTAGAGGAAATTGCAAATGCCTCATAGTTGCTGTTCACATTAAAGAAAACTGGAAACGACTGGAGCAGTGTAATTTGAAGGCATCACAGTATACTACGAACTGACACAAACAAAAGGTTTGTGACTTGTGACTTGTGACTAAATGACTTGTTTTATAGGATTGAATATAGCAATCCTAGGGCAGAAGGGAAAGTGAAATATTCTACAATAGAATCCCACCTTCTCCAGTAAGATACCCCTGGTTGAAAAATAGTGGAATAGTATAATTCCTCTTTCCCCAAATGACTTACTCTCCTTGTGGCACAAAACACAGCAGAGGCTTGAGCCATGGGGAAAATTGTAAAGGCCTGCACTTGAACTGTCTCCCCCATCCCCGTAGCCAGTCTTGCCTCTCACTGGAGGTGAGGATGGGCATTTTTCCCACAGTGTGAAAAACGGGTGCTAAGCCAACAGGGAGCTTGAATGCAGGCTTGAGATATCCCATTTTCTCTCTTGATTCCATTATTCTTGAGAAGTTGTTTCTCTTGGTCTTGAGAGGTGAATATTTTTAGTGTTTGTTTTCCCCTTAGAGTTGCTTGGCAGCAGAGATCATGTCTTTTACAAATGCCAATGACTGCCCTAGGACCTCACACCAAATCTTCATTGGCAACACAACTAAGAAACAGAGAAACAGAATTTTCAATTTCTTATTAAACCAGCTCCCTGATTCTCATCATACCAACACTGATTTCTACTGGGCTTAGAGCTCTTGAGTCAGTCAGTGCTTGTTTTCATGACCTTGCGTACAGTCATATTCAAAGATTCAGCAAGGAATCTGGAAGCTGGTGTCAGAGTATGCTTCTGGTATTCTGGGAAACTCCCTCAACTCATAGGGCCAAAAGCATCATCAGTGTTTGAATCATTCATTCAGGAATTCCTTTACATTGATGATGAGGCTTGGGGAAGGCATATATGCAAGAAAACATGCACATGACTATGGACCACTTTTCAGAACAATAAAGTGCTATGCACTGACAATTAGCCAGAAAAACGAAGAGGTTACCTACCAGTCTTTCCTGGAAAACTACCTATAATAAATTTATTTCCCTCAATGTCACAGAGCCAAATGTTGTCAGTGAATTCTGCTACCTAGACAGTGCATTACTAAAACAACGATAAGCAATCAAATTCTCTGGGAAACTGACAAAGACTGTACTGACAAGATTCATAGGGAAATAAAGGACTTTGGAACCTTATCTTCATACTGCTCTCTCTTCTCTCTCTTTTACATGCGCACACACACACACACACACACACACACACACACACAGAGCCCTATATTTTAGTTAGAAAGCTTCTGCCATTCGTTTGAATGCTCCTCCAGGGTGGGAACTGTATCTTTTATTTCTATGGCATGTTCCCAGACACCCAGTACTGTGGTCAACAAGCTGAAGACCCTCAAAAGTGCTGTTGACCTCTGTTCAATATATACACCGATTCTGTTATATTGTACTCTCCCAAGCGCTTATTACAGTGTTCTGCCCACAGTAAGTGCTCAATAAATATTGACTGAATGGTTGAAAAGTTTAGATCTGGTTGTTGCATCATATCGAATGTTAAGTTCTATGTCCCTGATGTCCTTGTATGTATTTAATTCAATCGTATTTATTGAGTGCTTACTGTGTGCATGTATGTGTCCTGATGAAGTTATCCGTTTCAGATTATAAACTCTGAGAAGGAACTGACTATCCTTGTCTGGTTTGGAACTGCACTTTTTGATGGTAATGCTATGTCCTCATTGATGATGTGATAAAAATGAGGAACTACATATAAATGGACACTAAATATTACCTAAAACTCTTTTCTTCATCTTTAGTAGTTAAGGTCTCACGAAGTTATCAAAATCTTGCCAATATCGGAAACAATGTTATTAATCGTAAGCATCTTGTCCTCTGGAGGAGAGATTTAAATCATAGGGCTATGACTCCCTCTTTTTAGCTCTAGAAAAATAATACATTTCCCGGTGATGGTGGTGTGCTTGACAACGAGGCAACACTGTGGAATGTCAAGCCATTTCAAAGTTTAGGATTCCACAAGGGAAGGCATTCCCCTAGATTTTTTTTTTATTAATAAAAAGCACCTTAGTAGTAGCAGTGAAGACCAAAATCTTTATAAATCTTGTGCAAAGCAGGTGAAACACCAACTCTTGCACCCTGTTACAAAAGGAGTCTTCTTCAGCAGAGACCATCCCTAGGGGAGAATTGACAGCTAAGGAGCATTATTAGCATGAGGCAAACAGACTAAGAGGGCAGGTGATAGAATCGTGACCCAAAATGTCAACCATCTCAGCACTGGATTTACTAGAGAATGCCATACTTCATTTAGCTCACTATCCTGAATTTTCCTGACTCCATGGCTTGCTGGAAAGAGGCAACCCTTTAGTCAAGAGGCCCAAGGCAGACAGAAAAGTTGGCTGCCCTGGGAACCTGTTCATCAATTTTTGGAATTCCTTCCCCTAAGATATAAAAACAGGAGCGGTTGCTACAGCTACAGGGATGGAGTCTCATTACAGCATGGCTCAGCTGGTCTATATTTTTAAAATGCTGTGACTGTCTTTGGCAACATTTCATGTATCAGACTGGGGTTTTTGTAGGGCAGAAAGCGCCTACTGTGTTAAAATGAGCCCCTATTTCTCTTTTCCATCTCCTTTCTTCCTGAACAGCATTCATATTCTTGACAATTATTGTTTTAAAAGCCCAGCCAAGTATCCTCTCAATTAGAGTAAATTCCACTGGGTTGTCTTCCCATGTGCAGTTAATATTGGAGAGCATGAAAAGTGCAAAATTATTATATCAACAAATAAGTGCTGAACAAATTAGGTAAAATGACTGCTCATGTTGATTCTGAATACACCCTCTCTGTTCTGTGTCTTCCTTAATTTGAGTATTTCACAGACAAGGCAGAGAGAAACATGAGTAATGTCAATAGGATATTTACCTACTTACACAGTTTGGGCATTTCTCTATTTCTGTCCAATTTGCACATTTCCTGTTTAAAAATTGGTTGTTGTGATCTGAACAATTATGAACCTGACTCTCCCTTCCCAGAGCCTGGCATGGAGCTGAGCAACACTGGCCTCTGTGAGAATATGAGATGGGAAGAAGAAATGCTTTTCCTCCATTTGTCACTTGGCTTCTCCCAAGGTCCCATGGGGAGAATGAATTTTCCTAGGGGCCTGAAATCATTAAATGTTACCATAGTTGGATATGAGTACTTAAAGACCTGGTTGGAGCTGTAGAAACACTGTTAAGTGACTGCAGAATAGCTTCTGTAAATGCATTCAAGTGAATTAATAACTTACCTATCTTTCCTTTACAATAAATACTCAGAAAAGCCACAAAAAGTATGCAATTTTGAGACTGGAATGGTGAAATTAACAGCAATCACCATACCTGATACCTCACTCTGTTAATTTATTCTGATCCATTTTGTTTTGTGAATTTTGCTTGTGAATTGGCCACTGACAATAGGCAACTATTTGTTCAGTATCACCCTGCTGTTGGGCCAATGGAGAGGGAGTCAGGGGAACTCTGGGAATCAGAGGAATAGGATTCTAATCCAGACTCTGCCTGCTTGAGCAAGTGCTTATCAGAAGACTTCGGAGTGAAAACAACTTAGAGTGTTCCACAAGGTGTAAAGCTTCCCGAAAAATAGCTAACATGGGCAGTGAATAAATATCACAGTTGTTACCAAGGCAACCACTTTCCAGGTCATGGAGCTATGGTACAGCTTTGGCACTGTGCTGTGGTCACTTTGGTGGAGTCAGAAGGACCTGGGTTCAAATCCCAGCTCTATAACCTGTCTGCTGTGTGACCTTGGGGAAGTCACTTAACTTGTAAAGTCACCTCATCTGTAAAATGGGGATTAAGACTGTGAGCCCCATGTGAGACAGGGACAGTGTCCAACCTGATTAGCTTCTATCTACCCCAGCACTTAGAACAGTGCTTGACACAGAGTAAGTGCTTGACAAATGCCATCGTTATTATTGCAATTATTTTATTATAATTATTATAAATAGGTTTTACAAAGAAAAATCCTTTGCAAGATTGAGAGAGTACAATAAAGTTGGCAGACACAATCCCTGCCCTCAAGGAGCTTGAAGTCCAGTGCGGGAGATGAATATTAAAATAAATTACAGGTAAGAGAAGGAACTTAGTGTAAGGATATGTACGTACATAAGTTCTGTGGGGCCAAGGACCGTGTACCTAAGTGCTTCAGGGGTGGGACTAAGTGCATTGGTGATATAGTAGTACTGAGCTGTGGGCCAATACTGTCTTCTGAGATACTCCTATGTTGAACCAGCTCTCCCCACATTGGGAGAAGGAGAAAGTTTTCCAAACACTAAAGACGAATGCCTTTGGTGAATTTCTGTAACTTTATACATTTGGGATTGAGGCGAGACTATCTCTCCATCTCCAGCACTCCAGAGTCTAGTGGTGCTATGGAAAGATCACCTGATCGTCCAGAGATCACCTGACGGGGTGAGGCACTCTTGAGTGGAGCCAGAAAGCACACTTTTCATGATGGTTCTAGAGAGCTGCTCTTTGGCTCCCGTTTCCTGGCGCTGGACATTTTCAGCACTCGGAGTGTGCTATTCTGTCAACCACTGCTATCAATCAATCAATGAATCAATGGTATTTATCAAATGCTTAATTGGTTCAGAGCTGGGGAAAGTACAATGTAGTAGAGATGGTAGGCATGCTCTCTGCCCACAAACAGCTTGCAGTCTAGAGGGGGAGATGGCATTGAAGTAAATTACAGACATGAAATGGTAGAGTGTAGGGATATGTACATAAATGCTGTGGTGTTGCAGGTGGAGTGAATAGCCAGTGCTTAAGGGGGTACAGCTGAGAGAGCATAGGCCACACAGAGGGGAGAGTGAGTAGAGAAAAAGAGAGTTTAAGCAGGGAAGGCCTCTTGGAGGAGATGAGATTTTAATAAGGCTTTGAAAGTGGGGAGAGTGGTGGTTTTTCAGATACGAAGAGGGAGGGAGTTCCAGGCCAGAGGGAGGATGTAGGCAAGAAGCTGACTGTGGGATAGACAAAAGGGAGATTCAGCCCATCAGTTGGTGTTAGAGGAGCTTAGTGTGCGGGTTAGGCTGTAGGAGGAAATCAGTGAGGTAAGGTAGGAGGGAGAGAGCTGACTGAGTCTCTTAAAGCCTATTGTAAGGAGTTTCTGCTTGATGTGGAGGTGGATGGGCAGTGGGAGCATGGTTTCAGGCAGCTGTCAAATCATTCCCTGCCTTCATCCACGTGAGAGTTTTTCTTTCCTGTTAATCTTCAATGAGCTTCATTTTCCCTTTCAAGGTCTATAAGGTGACCACACCTTCCAGAGCCATAAGGAGAAAAACATTTTCCCTCCACCCTGGCATTTATTCTCTTGAGCCTGGATTTTGTTGTTTTCTGTGACCACTTATAAAGTAGCTCCCCTATGCATCTCAAAGAGAGAAGATTAGGAATTAGTATTAGAAGCTACATGGCCTAGTGGATAGAGCACAGGCCTAGGATTCAGAAAGACCTGGGTTCTATCACTGGCTCTGCTTCTTATCTCCTGTGTGACCTTGAGCAAATCATTTAACATCTCTGTGCCTCAGTTACCTCATCTGTAAAATGGGGATTTAGACTGTGAGCCCCATGTGGGACCTGGACTCTGTCCAACCTGATTAGCTTGTATCTATGCCAGCACTTAGTACAGTTCCTGGCACATAGTAAGCACTCAATAAATACTACCGGTGGACCAACTGATTGAATTGCCCCCTGCCACCCTGCCCCTAATCCTCCACTGGCCATTCTCCTAGTGATTTGTGTGTCTATGTGTATTTGTATTTGAGAGACTGATATGAGCTGAGATTCACACTACATAATAATAATAATGGTATTTGTTAAGTACTTACTATGTGCTAAGCACTGAATTAAGCACTGGAGGAGATACCTGATTATATTGTAAGTCACAGTTCTGTCCCTCATGGGACTCACAGCCTAAAGTAGAAGGGAGAATATATACTGACTCCCCATTTTACCTATGAGGAAATTGAGGCATGGAGAAGTTAAGCTACTCGCCCAACATCACACAGCAGGCAAATGGCAGAGCCAGGCTTAGAGCCCAGGTGCTCTTTCCATTAGGTCACGCTACTTCCACAGCCTGTAAGCTCCTTGTGGGTAGGGATTGCTTCTACCAGCTCTACTGTATTGTACTCAACCAAGCACTTAGTATAGTGCTCTGCACACAGCAAATACTCAATAAATACCACTGATGGACTGATTTGATTAAATCCCATGTGGCATCCCTAAATTCAGCACCAGGAGCAGTCTGTTGCGACAAGTCTGCTGCCGACTTGTTCATTCCAAGCGCTTAGTACAGTGCTCTGCACACAGTAAGCGCTCAATAAATACTATTGAATGAATGAATAAGGTGGGGAGAGGTACAACGAAGGGGTGAAGTAAACAGAAGACATTCACAATCCTGCTGCATAGACCTGTTGAGGGTGTACTAGAGGCTGTTCTCTTTTAATTCCTAGGTTGGAAAATCAGATATTCATTTTCTGTAAAGTGCAAGTATCAATAAACTTTCTAAAACGGTACTTAGATTTCAATAGAAATCACCGTTGCATCATTTTAGCCTCACTTTAGAGTATCATTAGAAAGATTCCTTTAAGTGCTGTTTTTTCCCATCATAAATATTTACTTCTGCTTTTAAAAAGTCTAAATAAATACTTTCAATTTGAAAAGCACTTCTAAGGCCAAGAGGAGGGTGGAATAATTTCACACAGCATAGGCCACAGTAATGTACAAAACTAAACCTTCAGCCTTATTAAACAATATCTCCAGCAGTAAACGACTCTTCTTTACCATGAGAATAAAAGGTTTTTGTAATATGCACTGGCACCCAGCTTTACTTGCCAGTACAAATGTGAATGAAGCCATCTCATGTTTTTCAATTCTCGAGACCCTTGAGAACATGTTTCAGATTGATTATTAGATCATTTGAGTGTGGTTCTGCCTGGAAGCTATCGCTGGAAAGGTTGGGAGATGAGAATAATGAGGAAACACACTTATGTTATAGACCTGCAGATCAAACCTGTATTAGACACTTTCTGCTCCTTTTTTTCTAGTTAATTATAGCTGATACACTGGATAATGCATCAAATTTAATGTAAAATATAAGATATCAGCCATACAGTTCAAATCAGAAACTATAATAAGATGCTCATTCCAGGAAATCTCTACATTCTTCAGTTCATTTATATTTCCTATCATTGTGGCTGTCTTGCTTGAATAAATAAGATCATCTTTTCTCTCCATTCATCTACGTGGGCATTTCTATGATGCCTAGTGCCATAGTATCTAAGGAAAAATCTCTTTCTAACATAATGGTAGCAATATAAAATATGTGCCACTGAGAGTCACATAAAAATTTATGACATTCACCTAAAGTGGGATATTTATTTTCCATGTATATGCATTCCTGTTCTCTGTTGTTATTGATGAATAGAAAAAGACAAATGTGCCAGCTCACAAGAAGATGGGGGAAAATAAGAACTGGAAATGCTTTATATGAGGTTTTACATACCAACAGTATAGGCTTTCTACTAGGGTCCTGCATTAGTGCCTTGGATCGGGGAAAGAGTAAGAGTGGGGTTAGCATGGGCAGTACCATTAAGTACCATTACCTACCAGTACGCAGGACTTAATACCCCTTGAAATGTTTCTTCTCATCCTTAACTCCTCTTATCCTCGACTGCTCCCCTACCCAGTCTCCTGCTCCTTTTTGGTACTATGAGCCTTCATTGTCATAATGAGTAAAGGTACGAATTGAATAATGGAAATCCACAGATCAGGCATCAGTATTCAGTGGCTTATGTAACCCATTTTCCACAAGGTTTATAATTAACAGGCAATAAGAAATGGGGCAGAAGGTCCTTCAGACCAATGATTCGTGCAACATGAAGCAATAATTCAAATAACTCAGGCGTCTACTTAGACATTGGTGGTAGACTCCATGGATTTTGAAGTTGCCAAGAATTTTGCATTATTAGAATAAGGGCTACCGAATCATTTACCCTTCTCATTAACAACTGAGTTGAAAATCAGATCAAAGAGTGATCAAGTTTGGCAACGCCAGCTGAGTAGAAAAGAGGAATATCTGCGGAGTGAGCTTACAGTACGCTATGGAAAAGAGGATAGATATGAACAAAATAATATGTTTTTGTTAATATGAACAAAAATGAAGTCATTCAAGAGTGGGGGGGAAAGTAGCCCAGACAGAAACTGGAGCAATTACCCAACTCTTCAGATAACCAGTTATTTTGGGTAACAGAGAGAAGACTGAAGATGAGCTTATGGCACATTGCCAGTGCAGAAAAGGAAATGCAATTTCCAGGCTATCAGACAGGGCACTTGAAACACAAACTAGCCAAATCTCCTTAGGCGAGCATCTAGGTAGTTTGGGTAGCCCCCAGTTTTCACCTTGAGGTGTCCGGAAGCTTGGAACGAAGAAGACCCAGGGTTCCAGTTTCTCCCGGAACTCTTCACGCAGAACCTACACTACTATGGAATCCCCAGAGCTGAACAAGAGGGGGCACATCAAAAGTTGGCATCCTTGTAGCCGGTGGGGACTCTGGGGGTTCTTCTCACTTCCATGCCAAACCCAAACCTCACTCCCAAGAGTTTAATGGATGGACCTTTGAGGGCTGGACTATTTCAGGGAGCAATTCACCTCTGCTCTCTTCTCCCACTATTTTCCAGTTTGCTGTCTTCATTCCTCTCAAGCCAAGCTTCTGGTGATACTTCACTCTTGACTCTCCTGCCTCCAGCCTTGAGCTCATGCTGTTCTGCAGACTTGGAACTCCTTCTCTCCCCACATGAGAGAAACTGCAGCTCTCCCTACATCTGAATCCCTCCTAAAATTCCACTTCCTCCATCAAGGTTTCCCAGATGAATTTCCCATCATGCAGTCATATCATTCCTTCAGAATATAGATCCGTTCATTTTATTTATTTTGATCACTCAAGTTGTAAATGTTTCTATGTTTGTCTCCCCTGTTATAGTGTAAGCTCCTTCTGGACAAGGACTTCCCCAGGATCCATTATGGTGCACCACTCCAAGTGGGCTCTCCAAAAAATGTTATTACTACTACGACAATGATTACAGTTACAACTTACTACCCTCTCTGTAGAATGAACCTGCAGATGAATGTTACAGCATCCCTTTGTGTATTTTTTTTGTCGGCTGTGTGACTGTGGGCAAGTCACTTAACTTCTCTGTGCCTCAGTTCCCTCATCTGTAAAATGGGGATTAAGACTGTGAGCCCCACGTGGGACAACCTGCTTCCCCTATGTCTACCCAGCGCTTAGAACAGTGCTTGGCACATAGTAAGCGCTTAACAAATACCAACATTATTAAAAGGCCTGTTTTTCACCTTTTATAAGGAAGGTGAAGTAGAAAGTGGCAGAATAGAGCAAGTCATTTTGGAAATAGCAGTTCCTTAAGCTTTTTTGAGATGAAGTGCTACTTAAATTGAAATTAAATTGAATGGATGCATAATAAAAAATACAAGGTGTCTTATCGATCATTGTTGGCTTTGGCTTTACCCTAGTATCTATAATTCCATCTTAAGCTTATCACATTTAGAGTTCCATTGAGTCTATTACAGGCAAAAGATTTTGGTAATTAAAATTTAAAAATGGACTGGTTACAGCCACGATACCACATCTAACCAGGCCTAACATTAAAAATTAAGATTGTTTTTTTTTTTGCACCTTGACTTCGTTTACTGAATTCCAATTTTAGAAAATACATTTATTTTGAACAAGAAAGTATTATTTCATCACAGAAGGTTTGCAGTTTTGTTTACTAAAGACAAAGCAGTGGAGACACACACATATCTTTTTTAGAAAAATGTTGTTTTGCTACAGAGCCAAAAAATCTAATTAAAGACAGAACTGTCATCAGATATTATTCCATAAACAATCCGTAAATCCATTTTTCACCAAAGGAAAGTGTTTTGTATTATCATAGTTTATCCTCCTCTAAGCATTTTAGGATATTAATATTTTTGAAGAGATCCAAAAAGAACTAAGACTAATGAATGGGTTCAACTTGTTTTATCTTGACACCATATATGCCAGAATAGTGAATATCAAGTGCTTTATGTCACTAGCATCCTGTACATACATGGTTACCTTGTTCTTCAGCTGCTTTTCTTTTAATATTTTATATATAAAGTCAATAAAAATCAGTTAAACCAAATCTTCCTTTGGAAAAAAATAGCTTTCCTGGAGAAAAATCAATATAGCTTTCATCTATTTAGGTATTTGAATGGATTTTTGCTCTAATTTTCTTTCTCTTCTGTTCTTTTTGAAATGAATCTCTGTAAAAATAGTCATCACCAGTGAATTCTGACTTTTAAATTGTGTAGGACGTAGGGGCTAAGATTTCTTCAAGGACATGAGGGTAAGTGTTCATCCTCATTCTGATCACCGGGTCATGAGCCCAGACTCTCCCTATAGCTGTCAGCCTCTGGGTCCTTTTTGGTCTGCAGCTTAATTGATTGGAAGGTTGATAAAGGCAGAGCTATCCTCCTCTTCCCCATGTGCCTCAGCCAATGTAGAAGCATTAGTTTTTCTGGGTCTTCCCCTGTCGCACATCCCATAGTCATCTTCGACAAGGTACAAGATAGAATCCCCAATATTATAGAGTGGTATGGGCCCCTAACCTTTTCTGTTATAGTCACCCCCAGGTGGTTTTATCCTTCTGATTCATTATTCAAAGGAGCAGCTCCTTGTAAATGATCAAAAAGATTAGAAAAGTGCTGAAACACAAACTTTTTAATCTACTCCTAGTGGTCGCCACCCTGTGTATTTGAACAGTTTGGTTTAAATCATAAATTCAGCCTCCTGACCCAGATTCTAGAATTGCCCTCACCCCTCCAAGTCCCTTATAAAGTTAGGCACTTAATGAGCATTCCCTTTTTGAGGCCACTCAGGGGATCCTTAAGACTAAACAGCAATAAAACACAGTTTGAAACTTGATACTCTCATATGCTCTTTCAAGTACAGCAGTATTGTACTAAAAGGTCCTCATGTGGCCTGAAAGGGTGAATGCACCTAATTTACTATGAGGAAGTGACTTACACACTGCCAGGGAATAGAGGGCTCCATTCCTTAACTGCCAAATGCAAGTAGAAGGAAAAATATGCTAAACAAAAGAGAAAAACACTAGTATAAAAGCAAAGGAATATCTTTGATCTTACCAAATCTGGCAAAGAAAATGAGAACCCTCATGAAAGATAAAATGGACATATGGTGATAAGTATTTTTAAATCTTCCTTTCAGCCAGTTTTAATATGAAAGTCCCTCTTGAAAGGCTCTCTTGTCATTTAAATGTTTTTCCAACTTCTGGGCTTTTAAATGCTGCAGAAATTCACCAAAGCTCAGTTACACTAATGAATGTATGTCAACCTTACTCCCCTCTGATTTGCTCTGCCTTCCCAAACCTGTTCACCTCCAGTCATATTATCTTTCCAGCCTGGGTTCCCTTCAGGAGAAACCACCATCCCCTCTTAGGAATTGTGCAGGGCACTAACTTGCCCCAAAACTTTTATTTTATGAGTTTGCAGGGTTCCCCCCTGCCCCCCGAGGGAACACTCCTGAATAAAATCTTGGTCACTCTGTTGTTAACGTGGGGTGGTGAAATAATTGATAATAGTCTCACATGGAGTGAAACACCTAAGCTAGGAAAAGAAGTGAAAGAAGAAAATGTTTTAGACAGCTGCCCTGCTCCCCTCCCCGCAAACCTCGACAAATAGATGTTCAAGGAGTATAAGGTATGTTTCTTTCCTGGAAAGAAAAAAGACAAAGTATCTAGAAAATCCGTGATTTTTCCAGGTTCTAACAACATAGCAATTTTCATTGAGCTAAGGAGAACTTTTTAAGTGGAAAGAAATGTATTATCATTTGATCTGACAAAGGGGCACAGGAGAATATCATGTATTCATGTACTGCATAGGTCACGTCTCCTATATAACTCTTGCCAAACAAGTCTTCAACAGCTAATGTAGCTCCAAAGACAAAATCTAAACAAAGCAGAATCGAAAAATTCAGTGAAAGAAGGGCACCTCATACTCCTCTGCATCTCTTTTTTTCCTCTCTCTCTCTCCCTCCCTTTTTCTTCAGCTGAGTCTCAACTCGGCCTCCTGTGTTATTGAGATGACCCATTCTTACTCCCCTCCCTTGCCTGAGCCATTGTCCCAGCCTTAGAAGGTGTTCTATTTACACACGGACACACTCCACTCTTTCAAAGGGACATTCCATTTGAACCCACTGGCAGACAAGATGCATTCCAGTCACGGACATTTCCCCACTCTCCCAAAGGTTAGAGATCAATGCTCAAGTGGATCTTATATTTTGGGAAACATAATCTCACCCATTTCCAAGAGGTGTTGCTCTTGTTCTGTTGCAATTTCCCCACCTGCCCCTTCCGTTGAGTAAAGAAATTGAAAGGACCAGATGAAATTTTTAACAACCAAGCTACAGATGCTCTAGTCAACAGCTCTTGAGGAAGCGACTGCGGAAAACTGATTTCTCCACAATAGAAACAAAAAATGGAATCTTCCACATAGCCCACATGTGAGTATTACAAACCCAAAGAATAGAAACAGAGTCTCATCCTCTTCCAGCAGCACTAGTGACACCAGCAGCTGCCCTTTCCCCCAACTGAGAATTCAAGCCCCTTCTATTAGATGAAGGTGCTTTTTACAAGCTTTTCAATAACTCATCCTTTATGCTCACTACGGACCCAAGTCTCATCCCAGTTACACCTGACACAAATACGGAAAGAGAACTCACTAAGCAGCCTCCCTTAGGTTCCCCAATTCTTTCTACCCCATAATAACTGAGGGCATTGACATGTATTCTCCTCTCGAGGGTGGGAAGTTGGGGAATATGCCAACACAGCAGGAAAATTAGAGGCACTTGTCCCAGCACCTTGAGGAGACTGTGACCCCCTCAAACCAATAGAGAAAGTAGCCCAGAAATGATCTACCTGAAGAAGACCACACACACACACACACACACACACACACACACACACAACATATATATGCATAACCTGCTCTACCCACTGATTATCTCTGTCACACACACTACAGCACAGACCAAAAATGAATCCAACCATTTTGGTGAGGGGGTAAATTGAAGGGGAAAAGTGAAGCCAAGAAGAAGCTTCCTTTGTTTCCACATTTCCCAAATAAGAGAAAGAAAAGAAAGTTCACTATTATCTTTTTTAAAAGCAGTCACATTTCTCCTGTCAGTTTGTCACATTCTAGCATATAAACCACATCTTTTTTTCCCCCTCCTATAAATCTGTCTTCACATCCCCATATGCTCTTCCTTCTCACCTTTCTACCTTAAGGCCACCAATTTGTGGGGTTTTCCCATCCAATTCCCCACCCCTACTCATTACCTTCCAGCCCGGCATGTCTCCCTTCCTCTGGCTCTGAAAATGTGGAGCATCAGCAGCATCTCACGAGTAGCTAGAGATTTTCATCCTGTTCACTGTGGCCCCTTACTCACCTCTAGCTGCAGATCACTCCTCTCCTCTCTCTTTATAGAGCTATCCAGCTAAGAGTAGCAATATCCATTCAGGCTGCTGCCAAGAGATACAGTCCCCAACCAGTGCATTCTGTGTGTGTGTGTGTGTGTGTGTGTGTGTGTGTGTGTGTGTGGTGTGCGTGTGTGTGTGTGTGTGTGAGAGAGAGAGAGAGATAGAGTGAGAGAGAGAGAGGATAGAGGGAGAGGGGCTCACTGGAGGATCGGAGAGTGATTATTATTTCTCCTCCTCCATCAACCCTCTCCCTCCTCCTTTTCCTCCGCCTACTCCTCACAGTTCCTTTTGCCTAGGATCCAAGGTTTCAGGATCTCCTGTTTGTTTAATAGAAGGAATAGAGGAAAAGCCTGGGGGATGAGGGGGGAGGAAAGAAGGGGAGGGAGGAGGATCGCGCATGCTCAGAGAAGGGACACTAAGTGCTCGCTCAGGCAGAGAGGAAAAAAGAAAGAGAGAGCGAGCACAAGTCAAAGCAGGAGAGCTCCTGGGAACTGAATGCACAGGGGTACAGGGAGGTCAGCAGGGGAAGTATCAGTCTAAATATGTGTTTGTCACTGTGTGTGTGTACACACATATATGCACATTGGAGGAATACATAATATGACATGTATACTGACCTCTAAAAGTAAAATATACCCAGCTCCTTGTTCCTTAATTGGACTACAAAGCATTTTCATGCCTATTGTGCAAAACTCTGTGAGACCAAGGCCGGTTTCTTGCTAATCTTTCACCAACCTCCTCCCCAGTGATTCAAAAATGTAACATGATTCCCTCAGAGAAGTCGGAGAAACTCTCACAGAGAAGAGGCAACCAAGGAAAGAAGGTCACTCTATAAGCTGATGTTTTGCACCCTAAATGGGTCCAAAGAGAACAGGCAGAACTGTGCTAAATTGAGGAGCTAAAAGTCTCTTTGGGGAAGGAAGGGTGGGGAGAAAAGCAGGTAATCATCATTTAGGGCATGTAACAACTGAAATGACCGGTGGAGTTGGCAAGGGACTGAGAAAAAAAACTGCATCTCAATAAAGCTCCATCCCAGGAAAGGATAACTAATCTATTCCCAAAGAGCAAAGAAAGGGAAATGGAAGAGGAGAAGTTTCATGTTTGTTTTATGGTATTTGTTAAGCACTTTCTATGTGCCAGACACTGTTTTAAGCGCTGGGATAGATACAAGTTAATAAAGGTTGGTCACAGTCCCTGTCCCACATGGGACTTGCAGTCTTAATCCCCATTTTACAGATGAGGTAACTGAGGCACAGAGAAGTAAAGTGACTTGTCCAAGGTAACACAGCAGACATCTTCCCATCCAAACCCTGTCCTCTCCCAGACTTTCCTGTCACTGTAGACAGCACCACCATCCTTCCCATCTCATAAGCCCATAACCTTGGAGTTATCCTTGACTACTCTTTCTCGTTCAACCCACATATTCAAACCGTCACCAAATCCTGTCGGTCCCACCTTCACAACATCACTGAAATCTGCCCTTTCCTCTCCATCCAAACCTCTACCATGTTAATACAATCACTCATCCTATCCCATCTAGATCACTGTATCAGCCTCCTTGCTGACCTCCCAACCTCCTGCCTCTCCCCACTCCACTCCTTACTTCACTCCACTGTCCAGACCATCTTTCTACAGAAATGTTCAGGACATGTCACCCACCTCCTCAAATATCTCCAGTGATTGCCTATCGACCTATGTATCAAACAAAAACTCCTCACCATTGGCTTTAAAGCACTCCATCACCTCGCCTCCTCATACCTCACCTCACTTCTCTCCTACAACCCAGCCCGCACACTCTGCTCCTCTGGTGCAGTGTGGCTTAGTGGAAAGAGCGTGGGCTTGGGAGTCAGAGGATGTGGGTTCTAATCCCGCATCTTCACTTGTCTGCTGTGTGTCCTTGGGCAAGTCACTTAACTTCTCTGTGCCTCAGTTACCTCATCTGTAAAATGGGGATTAAAAGTGTGAGCCCCACGTGGGACAACCTGATCACCCTGTATCTATCCCAGTGCTTAGAACAGTGCTTGGCACATAGTAAGCGCTTAACAAATACCATCATTATCATTATTATAATTAACCTCATCGGGTCTCATATCATCTGTCTTGCCGCCAACCCCAGGCCCACATCCTACCTCTGGCCTGGAACATCCTCCCTCCTAAAATCCACCAGATAATTACTCTCCCTTCCTTCAAAGCCTTACTGAAGGCACATCTCCTCCAAGAGGCTTTCCCAGACTAAGCCCCACTTTTCCTCATCTTCCAGTCCCTTCTGCATCGCCCTGACTTGCTCCCTTCGCTCTTTCCCCATCTTCCTCCCCCATAGCACTTATGTAATCTGTAATTTTATTTATTTATATTGATGTCTGTTTATCTTTATCGATGTCTGTTTCCCCCTCCTCTAGACTGTGACCTTGCCATGGGCAGGGATTGTCGCTTTTTATTGCTGTATTGTACTTTTCCAAGCACTTAGTACACTGCTCTGAACACAGTAAGAGCTTAATGAATGTGATTGAATGAATGAATGACAAATGGGGGAGCTGGGATTAGAACCCAGATCCTTCTGACTCCCAAGCCAATCATACTGTCCAGGTGATCCTGTGTCTTTGTGATCTTTAACAAGAATAGAATGAGGAACTGCTTAAGCTAGCAAGGTTTCCATTCATTCAATCATATTTACTGAGTGCTTACTGGGTGCAGAGCACTGTACTAAGTGCTTGGGAGAGTACAATACAATAATAAAAAGACACATTCCCTGCCCACAGTGATCTTAGAGCCTAGAGGAGAGCTCAGTCTCTCCACAAGGTGTGGGGATAGAAAGAATCTCAGGTATTAGGAAGCAGTGTGGCCTAGTAGAAAGAGCATACATCTCAGAGCCAGAGGACCTGGATTCTAATCCCAGCTCTACAATTTACCTGCTGCATGACCTTGGACAAGTCACTTAATTTTCTGTGCCTCAGTATCCTCAACTGAAAAATGAGGATTCAGTACCTGTTCTCCTTGCTACTTGGACTGTGAGTCCCAAGTGGGACAAAGACTGTGTGTGCCTTAATTATCTTGTATCTACCCTGGTGCTCAGTACAGTGCTCAGTACATAGTAAGAGCTTAACAAATACCACAGTTGTTATGATTATTATTATTAGGGAGGGGGAATCCTCCTATAAGAGGACATGAGACTTTCTAATGACCCAGGGACTGAGTACAGGGAGGACAAAGCTGGCAATCCTCCTCTATCCATTTGCTATCCCTGAAGTGAGAGAGAGAGGAAAGGATATTCCAAGTAGGAAATCCCTTTAATGCATCTCTATTTTAGAAGTGATATTTATAGAGCACTTACTGTGTGCAAAGCTCCGTACCAAGCTCTGGGAAAGAGCACCTGGGCAGGAATTAGACACTATTCCTGATCCTCAAGGAGCTCATCATCCCTATCTTCTGTGCCTTTATTTCTCAACCATCCACAAAAACACTGCCTTCCTCACAACCCAAACTGGGCTCAGAAGAGTATATCTCCCAGGTTTCTAGCATAGTTTACTTCAATCTTTCATTAAAGATCACCTCAGAGTACTTCTGGTATGTTACTCAAGTGAGCAGATGCTTTCTAGTTGACCTCTGACCCAAGCTTCATTCATCTTAACAATAATAATGCTAAGTGACATCGGAACAGCAGGACAATTACATCAAATCCAAGAGCTCACCACTGAGACTTCCATTCAGAGAGAAAGAAAAAGGAAGGAAAAACAAAGAAGAAATAAGGAAAGAAAGATAATTAAACAAAGGCTGGAAGCAATTCATGAAGATAGAAGTTTCTCTGGACCCAGTATCTAGTTTAGTTCTATCATTGCACTCACTGAAAACAGAGTCCTCACAACACCGAGAAGTGGCTAGTTCTTTAAAAAGTACTGAGGCTAAAATTAAAGGAGATAGTGAAACTTGGGAATAAAAGTATTACAGTAACTGTCACAGCAGTGAACCAGACACCCCAAAGAAAACCAGGAGCTTATAAAACAAGGCAGCCAGAGGGGTTTTTTTGATGGCATTTGTTAAGCACTTACTATTTGTCAGGCACTGTACTAAGCACTGGGCTAGACAAATTAAAGGGTTGAGAGGAAACTGTGGCAAATCGAATTCAGGGAACAAAGATCCTGTGATAGATCTCATTAACTGTTGTCAGAAACTCAGGGCTTCAGAAAATAGAGCCAGGCGTGACAATGGAAGGTTGATTGACCACCATCAACACTTACAACTCAGAGAAAATTCTCAAATTTAGGCCATGTAGCTTGGCATAATTAGGAAAATGCCTTAGGAAATTAAAATAGTAAAGTTATAGTGTTTTGAAGTGAGAGTGTACTGTCAGAGTTGTACACAAAAAAATGAAACTCCTAAATGTTAATTGTCAATAAATACATTACCTAACAGTTATCTATTAGCCATTCAATCACTTGTAAAAACCAATCTTCATCAGAGGAAAAGCAATCTAAGGCATCCCAGGTTGGGTTCTAGGTTCATGGCAAATAATCTGTAATCTGACCCCCTCAGGCTTCTACAGCTTCTGTGCAAATGGTTACAGACTCTGCTGTTAACCACTTCAGCCTGTCTCGTTGCCTATGGTGGGAGCCTCAGTTGGTTGCTAAGAAGCAGGCTGGAACTGCAAATTGCTCAGCACCCCAGTCTCATAACAAACGGTCAGTCTCAACTGTTTGCCTGTCCAGTCCGCCTCTGCAGATCTGTCAGTAATTGAGCAGGTGGCTGTGTCGTTTAATTTTTACTCCTGGTTTTTGGACTTGTTCACAATTACAATGTGTCCATAACTGGAATGTAGGCAATTTGTTGTCTTCCCTACTATAATACTAAGGGAAGAGAGATTTGATGGCCAGACCCCTACAGCCAATCTCAGAAAAAATATCACTCATTTTAGGGCTACCAGCTGTCCCTGTTTCAAGAGACAGTTCCAGTCAATCAATCAACCATATCTATTGAGTGTTTACTGTGTGCAGAGCACTCAACTAAGTGCATGGGAGAATATGATATTATAGAATTGATAAGCATGTTCCCTGCCCACTGTGAACTTATGGTCTTGCCCACTGACCACTTTGGTTTCTCTATCCCTGATGCTACAAAATGGCCCCCGGACCAATTCCTGGTTTTAGGGATTAGTCTGGGGAAGTAGACGCCTCTCAAGACTGTAAACTCTTTGTGGGCAGGGAACATGTCTACCAAGTCTGTTGTACTGTACTCTCCCAAGCCCTCTGCACAAAGTAAGCACTCAATAAAGGCCACTGATTGATCCATGGAACCACAGGCCAACTTTGCCCCATGTCTTGACAATTAGATTTATTGCAACAGGTGATACTAATGATTGTATTTTTCCACTAATCATTAAGTCTTCTGGCTCCCCAGTATTCAAATTTTGTAAATTAACTTACATGCTTATTTAAAACATTATGCAAATATTTGGCCCCAAATTATAAAACTCTGGAAAAATCTGGCACCCTTGACTTCTTCAAAAATGATCAGAAGTGACACCAGATAATTACTATGTTGCACTGAAAAGCTTCACCTCTCCCCCCCCATTGTGAAGACAATCCAAAAGTAATAATAACAATGCTGTTTATGGGGCTAGAACCTTAAAGAGAAAAACAGATCAGATACATTTATAAAGTAGAATGTTACACCACATGCACAGGGAAAACACATCTTATACCTTTTTCTGTATGTTGATGACTTCTATTGCTTTCTATTAAAGATGGCAAAACATAAAAATGTTCAAAACAGGGTTCTAGATTGAATTAAGGCTGTAGCAGGGAAAGGATTTAACTTGAAAATGAATTAGCCAAGTTTACTTATTTCTATTTTAGTGTGTTATGTTTGCTAAAAAACTTAGGTTTTGTGGTATTTGACAGTACAGTACTAGAATGCATTGCAAGCTTTTTGGAGGTATATATTTCTATATAATAATAATGGTAATTGTTAAGTGCTTACTATGTGCCAAGCACTATTCTAAGCACTGGGATAGATGCAAGGCTATCAGATTGTCCCAGATGGAGCTCACAGTCTTAATCCCCATTTTACAGAGGAGTTAACTGAGGCAGAGAAGTTAAGTGACTTGCCCAAAGTTACACAGCTGACAAGTGGTGGAGTCGGGATTAGAACCCACGACCTCTGACTCCCAAGCCCATGCTCTTTCCACTAAGCCACGGTGCTTCTCACATAGATGTGTAGATAATAAACTATACATTGGGGTGGGAGGGGGGGCTATCCGATTACCAGGTGGGGGTGTCAAGGAAGGTCATTATGATTCTTCCAATGAAGTAGAAGTTGCCTACTCTATCACAGAACGGTGGTGCAAAACATTCTGACCACCTTAAAGTTTCCATCAAGCAGAAATGACTGTTTCTTGAGTGTCACACTTGAGAGAAAAATCCCCAAACATCTTTCCCCTCTTGTTTTTACTCTCCTATGTGTTTCCTTCTGATGCGGTAATCTCTTCAAGAGTTTCTTGAGACAGTGGACAATTCATATTGCATGGTTTGCTGCATCGCTTAACCAGCTTATTTCTACACAGCGTTCCCACAGCTATAAGAAGATAGGATTTGTCATAATGGGTTAGATAGTTGGAACATTAAGTTTTTAATTCGACCTCCTGCAGTAACCCGAACTATTTTTGTTGCTGTTGACAATTATTCTCGTTTTGTGTATTTTTCAAAAACAGTAATCAAGATTCAAGAGGGAAAATTGATTTTAGTACAATAAGCAATTTGGCAGAGACAGTGATCTCTATGGAGCCGTCACCGTTTCGCATATGTATCAGAAACAGGGGATCAACAAGAACCCATAGTGGGAGATGAAAAGATCTTCATCTCTATGGGAGATCAGTTCCCCATCTGAGAGTACGATATCCAATTATCTCAGTTTTAAGCAGGAGAGACCATAACACTCTGGTATCCTGTTGCAGAGGGTGACTATTTATATCACGCAGAGAAATAATCCCTTTTATTTGTTCTCAGTTCATAGGCCATTCATTTCACAGAGTGGTTCCTTGATTGTATGATCGGGGGGGGGGGGGGGGGGGGGGTAAGAGGAAAGAATGATTCATTTGCACAGTTGCTCTTTGTGATTTTAAATACCTTAGTCAATCTCCTGCTAATTTATTTCCAGGTCTCCCACAATTCAACTGGACTTGTTAGGTGGAAATATAGTCACCAATGTTATTTGATATGAATAGAAGAGGATACATCATAGCAGTAACACTTTTCAATAAACAGATTTTCTGGTGGGAAATTTCAATGTGGATGTGAACAGTGATGTTGAAAGGTGAGGAAAAATCATTGGCTAACAAGGGGATCGGAAAGTTAAATAGCAATCAATCAATGGTATCCATTGAGTGTTTTCTATGTGCAGAGCATTGTACTAAGCAATTGGAAGAGTAAAATAAAACAGAATTAGCAGACACAGCCACCCGCCCAAAATGAGTTAACTGTCTAGAGGGGAAGACAGACATTAGTATGAATAACTCAGCAACCTATAATCTATAATATAAAGGATAATTTAAAGATATGCAGTGGTTACTCCTGCTCAAGGAATGTGCTATATATCAGATTATAATAACCTACACTGTTTTTCACTTACTGAATAGGAGGAAGGCATTTTGGATGCACCCACTAGGCAAAGCAGTGGGATGTTCATAATATGACTATTATGTGGGGCACTGAATGGTAGATTGATCATTGGCTGCTATGTTCCACACCTTTTCTAAGGATAAGGCTAATGTATCGCAAACTGGCATCCAGCTGTCCTTTGGAAACTGATGTTGAGATTTTATCAGTGGGTGTGGGTTTGACTGATGAAACCAATGCATGGGTGAAAATCCCCTTCATATCGTGTGTGCGTTAAAGTTTGCTCTGGCTGCACTGTTGACTTTGCTACCCACGGTGCCTAGCACTGCTTGTGTTGCTTCCACTTCTTCCAAATCCTGTGCTCCAAGAGCATCACCCCATTTCTGATTGCTGCAAGCAGGTTCATCTGTCTTCAGCAGCGTCTCAGTGCAATGTCTTCCTTGGGGTGACTTTAAAGTTAAAGGTTTGAAGTGACAGTGACGGAGAAGCAGCGTGGCTCAGTGGAAAGAGCGCGGGCTTTGGAGTCAGGGTTCATGAGTTCGAATCCCAGCTCTGCCACTTGTCAGCTGCGTGAGTGTGGGCAAGTCACTTAACTTCTCTGTGCCTCAGTTCCCTCATCTGTAAAATGGGGATTAAGACTGTGAGCCCCACGTGGGACAACCTGATTCCCCTATGTCTACCCCAGCGCTTAGAACAGTGCTCGGCACATAGTAAGCGCTTAACAAATACCAACATTATTAAGTGACAGTTCAAAGCATTTAAAGCAGAAACTATAGAGAAGCAGCACGGCCAAGTGGATAACACACGGGCCTGGGAGTCAGGAGGACCTGAGTTCTAATCCCAGCTTCACTACTTGGCTGCTGCATGACTTTGAGCAAGTCACTTCACTTCTCTGTGCCTCAGTTACCTCATCTGTAAAATGGGGATTAAGACTGTGAGCCCATGTGGGACATGGACTGTGTTCAACCTGATTAGCTTGTATCTACCTGAGCACTTAAAACAGTGTCTGGCCCATAGTAAATGCTTAACAAATACATTAAAAGAAAAAAAAATGACATCTGTAATATTCCTATAATACCTACCACTGGGAGTAAATTTTTAATGGTACTTAAGCACTTACTATGTGTCAAGCACTGATCAAAGTGCTGGGGTTAGGTACAAGTTTATTAGGACATAGTCCCTGTCCCACATGGGGCTCACAGGCTAAGTAGGAGGTAGAACAGGAATTCCCATTTTACACTTGAGGAAACTGAAGCACAGAGAAGTTAAGTGACTTGCTCAAGGTCATACAGCAAGCAATTGGCAGATCAGGATTAGAACCCAGGACCTTCTGATCCCCAGGCCCATGCTCTCTCCACTAGGCCACAGTAAGCTCCCTATGGGCAGGGATCATGTCTACCTACTCTATTGCATTGTACTTTCCGAAGTGCTCAGTACAGTGCTATGCATATAGTGATTGCTCAATAAATACCACAGATCGGTTGAAATATACCTAAATTGCATGATTTTGTGCTCACCCTGGACATAATACAAGGATAAGCCCTTTGTGGGTAGGATAGGTGTCTATGAACTCAGTTGTGTTGTACTCTGCTAAGCACTTAATACAGTGCTCGGCACACAGTAAGTGCTCAGTAAATGCCATTAATTGATATTACAAGGATCTCAGGTAGATTTAAATACAAGAAAAGAGGGTTTGTTCACCAAAACATGTTCCAGCTACTATAATTAGATTTGTTCCGAATTCAGTAATTGGACTAGGGAATAGTACTAATAGGTTGTTTTGAATAGATTCTTTTGTATTTTGGTACAGATGTGTTATGCCTTAATTTGCATATTTGTATTTACAGCTATCTGTTTTCAAAAATGGTGCTACCAACACCAAGACCCTATGTAGGCATAGCCTACTGTTGGCATCTCACATTGTGTTGCACCGTTGCCCGCCTACTTGCTCATTGCACTCCGTGCCCCCAGAGGAACGTGAGAGAATGTGAGTGAGCTAATAGTTACTGCAGTGATATAGAAATAGTCTCCTTCAGCATGGAAAGGCTCAGTATACCATTCGATATTTTCTGAGCCAGGAAATTTTTCTAGCTGAAAGCCATTGTGTTGATATATAAGCACTTTTTGATTTCTTCATCAAAAAGATCCCAGAACAGGCTGTGGAACCAGGAGAGAAGGGCTGATAATCAGAGCTGATTTTTTTATGGTATTTGTTAAACTCTTACTCTGTGCCAGGCACTGTAATAAGTACTGGGGTAGGTACAAGCTAATAATAATAATAATAATAATAATGTTGGTATTTGTTAAGCGCTTACTATGTGCAGAGCACTATTCTAAGCGCTGGGGTAGACACAAGGGAATCAGGTTGTCCCATGTGGGGCTCACAGTCTTAATCCCCATTTTACAGATGAGGTAACTGAAGCACAGAGAAGTTAAGTGACTTGCCCACAGTCACACAGCTGACAAGTGGCAGAGCCGGGATTCGAACCCATGATCTCTGACTCCAAAGCTAATCAGCTTTGACAGTCCCTGTGCCACATAGGGCTCACAGTCTCAATCCCCATTTTACAGATGAGGTAACTGAGGCCCAGAGAAGTGAAGTGACTTGCCCAAGGTCACACAGCAGACAGGTGGTGGAGCTGGAATTAGAACCCAGGTCATTCTCACTCCCAGGCCCATGCTCTATCCATTAGGCCATGCTGTTTAGGGGCCCTGGGGCTACCAATTTGAAGGAGCTACTGACTCCAGGTTCCACTCCTCCTGGCAAGTGTCTGAGCCTCCAAAGATGGATTAGGGGTGGGTAATGTTGCTTGATGGATGCACTGCTTTGATTGTTCTGTTAAGTACAGTGCCCGGTTTTACGGAGATGGGACTCGGTTGGTAATGGGAGAGAGCCCGTGACCCTTTTCTGGATCAACAAAGGCAGAGGAGATTGACATCAGAGCAATTTATTAAATACATAAATGAAATATGAGTGTATAGGATGGCTTGTGGGATTGATGGCTTGATCAGAGGAGATGGGGATGGGTCAGGGTTCACTCACCCTCCTCAAAAATCTCCAATGGCTATTCGTTTCTCCTTGAATTAAACAAAAACTCCTATTGTTTTAAAAGCTCTTCATTAAGTGCCTCCATCTAACCTATTGGTTTTCTTCTCCAGCTACCCTTCGGCTCACGCTACTGAGTCCTTCCAGCTAAGCTCCTCCTCTCTCCTGACTCTGATCTATCACTCAAACTTTTTCCCCAACCTGGAACTCCTTTTGCCTTCAAATGTGTCAAAGGCGGGTTTCTCCCCACCTCTTAAAAAGCCATCACCTCCAGGAGGCATTGCCCAATTTATCCTCACCTTTATGATCATGCCACCCCATCGGCCACTCCTCAAGAACCTCCAATGGTTGCCCATTCACCTCCACATCAAACAGAAACTCCTTACCATTGGCTTTTAGGTTAGCAGCTCTCCCCCTCCTACCTTACCTCTCTGACCTCCTACTACAACCCAGCCCACACACTCCACTCCTCTAATGCCAACCTACTCGCTATACCTCAAGCTCATCCATCTCATCAGTGACCCTTTGCCCACCTCCTCCCTCGGGCGTGCAACTACCTTCCCCTTCACACCCGACAGTTCACCACTCTCACCACTTTCAAAATCCTCCAAAAATCACAGCTCTTCTGAGAAGCCTTCCCAGACTATGCCCTCATCTCCCCTACCCACCCTCCCCTCTGTGTCGACTACATACTTGGCTGTACCCATCAAGCACTGTGATACTCACCTCACCACCACAGCACTTACATGCATATTTTTAGACTATTATTTCTCCTATCTGTAATATATTTTAATGTCAGTCTTCCCCAGTGAACTGTAAGCTCCTTGTGGGCAGGGTTCACATCTAACTCCATCATACTGTACTTTCCCAAGTGCTTAGTACAGCACTCTGCACACAGTAAGCATTCAATAAATACCACTAATTCATTGATGACATCTGTTTCTTTACTGTAATATGATTTAATTGCTGGCTTTTGTTTTTATCTCCCTTGTATCTAGGCCCTTGCTCTTTTATGTTTGATATACCTGACAATCTACATTTGCCCAGCTCCCCCATTAGATTGTAATATCCTCAAGGCAGAGACTGTGTTGGACTTAAGTTGCATGTTTCTAAGCATTTGGTACAGTACTTTGCACTTAAATGCTGCTGCTGTTGCTGCAGATAAATACCAACCTCAGAGTGTCTTTCTGCTATTTTGGCAGCAGGGGTGTTAAATTATGGAGCATGGGGATCCCTGGAAAATTATTGAGTTCAGTTACATAAACTAATATTTTGCAAAGATGTCAGTGCAAAATTCCATATAATGTGACATAATGAAATCTATATTGGTTTGGGTTTTCTCATATTTTTCATTAAGGAAGAAAATGAATCAATTACTGTATAAATTTACCATTGGACTAGAGACAGTCTTTTCTACAAACCAAGACATCTAAGATACAATTCTTTGGTGAATTTAAAAAATCAGTATAAAATAATTCAACTGGATACATGATCTTTTCTACTATTCAGACACTTTGATACTTTTTTTCAGTATTGTAGCACTTTCAGTAGAAGCAGCGTGGCCTAGCGGATATAGCATGGGACAGAAAATCAGAAGAACCTGGGTTCTAAAACCTGCTCTGCCACATGTCTGCTTGTGACCTTAGGCACATCACAACTTCTCTGTGCCTCAGTTACCTCATCTGTAAAATGGGGATTAAGACTGTGGGCTCTATGTGGGACAGGGACTGTGTCCAACCCAATCACCTTGCATCTATACTAGAGCTTAGTACAGTACCTGGCACAGAGTAAGTGCTTAACAAATACCACAATTATTATTATTATTATTAGACAATGTAGTATCAGGATTTTGGGTTCACTCCAGGGTCCTTAACCTTGTCATGGAATCTCTCTCTCTCTCTCATATTATTTCAGGCTCTCGGGATTCTCCATTGAAATAGGCTTCCATTTGATGTCCCAATCTTCATACTTTTAAAAAGATAATGCTACGGCAGCTACATGTTAAATACTGAAGAAGGGCACATAGAATAGGGCACAAAGTGAAGCATCAAGACACCCTCAAGAGGCTGAGAGGAAAGCCACCCCCTGAACCTCTTGCTTCATCCTGTTTCTGACTCAGGCTTATGACTGCTTCAAATGGATAATTGCTGCCTGGTGACTTCGATCTGCCTTACCACCCACTCTGCTCCCTCCCAAAACAGCACATTTAGCTGTGTTAAGAAAGTGTCAGAGGGGAGCTGAGCAGGAGTGCCCTGCCTGCAGATAGTTCTGGGGTTACCATAGCATTTAGTTAGTTATGGTATTTATTAAGCTCTCACTGTGTACCAGGCACTGTACTAACGACTAGGGTAAACAGTAGGTAAACTGTTCAGACATGGTCTCTGTCCAGTGTGGGACCTAGGTGAGTGAGGATAAACATACAGAAAGATAAATAAATTACAGATAATGGAAAATTTAAAGTACTAGAATAAAATAGAAAGGACAAAATAGATGGATGAACAATATTAAAGGGCACAGTACTGATGTTCCTCAGTCTTTGCTTCCAAAGTGCCACAGATTTCTAATGTTCTAACATTTTTATTGTTTGTTTCTTTGTTTTCTATTGTATTGTTAAGTGCTTACTATATGCCAGACACTGTACTAAGCACTGGGATAGACACAAGCTAATCAAGTTCGACACAGCTATGTCTCGACATGGGGCTCACAGTCTTGGTCCCCATTTTACAGATGAGGTAACTGAGGCACAGAGAACTGAAGTGACTTGCCCAAGATAACACAGCAATCAAGTGGTTATAACTCAGGTTCTCTGACTCCCAGGCCCATGTTCTATCCAGTAGGGCACAAGAGCAACTGTTTCTACCCCCCAGTTCCTGGTGTGTGTGTGTTTGGGGTCGTGGTCGGGGGGAGGGAAAGGGGGAGAGAAGGGCCACAGGAGGGGACAGACTGAATTTTCGAGTTGACAGGTAGGCGAGGGGAGGCTGCATGATTGCTTCAAACATATGGGTCCTGATCCTGGCTATTTCTAGCGCCCATTTCCTTGTTCGTCTTGCAGCACACATATTTCCCCAAAGGTCAAAGACCTATATTTCTCCATCATTGCTTCTGGGAATGAGATTCTAACAGTTTTTAAATTAAGGAGGAGAGGGAGCTCGGGCCTCTTCCTTCTTCCTCCTGCTACCCCATGTGGTACATTTGCAGTACCCTACTGGCCCCAGAAAGCTAAAGGGCCTATAGAAAGTTTGGTATTTATAGAAGTTTTTGTGTGTATTTAGGATAGCCTATAAAATGAGTGGAGAATATAGCATAGGGAACTGGTTAGTTTTTCCGTTTTCTGTACCTGAGTGTTAAAGTAAACTTCTGTGACTGAGCTATATGAGTTTCAAAGGGTCTGATGGACAACGAGACAACAAACAATTCTCCATTCTGAATATATGCAGGCCGCCTGAAGGGAATAATCAATGGAAAAGTGCTCTGCCCAGACTGATCTTGAGCCCCCACCCAAGCTTCCCATGCTTCATATTTGCAAGCTGTAAAATGGTAAGTATTGAGGCTTTCTACGCTAAATGGTAGAGTAGGTACAAGATAAGCAGAATGGACACAATCCCTGTACCACACAGGGATCACAGTCTGAGGGAGTATAGATGAGGAAATGGAGGATATTTTACAGATGAGGAAACTGAGGCCTAGAGAAGTTCAATGACTTTCCCCAGATCACACAACATGTAAGTTAAGTAGCCAGGAATAGAACCCCAGTCTCCTGACTTCCTGTCCCTTGCTCTTTCCACTAGACCATGCTAAATCTTCTAAAAAAAAATCACTGGTGAAGTCACAGGAATACAAATAACATGTTTGGAGAGTGGAGTGATAGGCATATGCTACTATTCTTACTACATAAAAATAGGAAAAATATGCTTAGCCAGTACCAGTTAAGAGCAAATGAGCTGAACCTTTGAGCATTGGCCTATTATCTTTCTGCTTTTTCATCCCTGCCTCCATCCCATCTCATTCTCTTTGCTCTTTCCAGGTTACCCTTTCAACAGTTCCTTGCTTGCAGCTCACCTTTGTCTGACCCATTGCTTATATCTCTCCTTCCATCTATAATGCCCTCCCCATCAATTTTGCTAAATTATATCCCTTTATTCCTTCAACTCAAATGAGGCATAAAGTTTCTCTGAAAAAAACAAACCAAATAAACTAGACCCAGACCAACACCTTGATAAAATGACATTGACCCAAATGAAATCTTTCCACTTTCAGATTCTGTCTTGTATTAGAAAGATGCTTTTCTAGTTGAAAGGGAAAATGTTTTTAAATATTCATAAGAGATCCAAAGGTAGCTTAGACTTTTAAAAGTTATATAAAAGAGGATTTATGGCTGTATAAATTAATAAACATACAGATTTCCCTTGATTTATGCCTAAAAAACTAAGGCCAAAATGAAAATCTTTGAAAATGAATCAGAGGCATCATTAGCAGATAGAGAGACTTTCAGTAAATGGGAACATACAAAGCATCTTAGGAGAGATGGAAGGGTGTATAGATTATATTTAAATTTATTCAAATAAAAATTGATTCCAATAAAAAAATTTAACTGTAAAATAAGCTGTGAGGCAAAGTGGGTCTGACCCATGACGTTAGGGTAGTATTTTTATTGTTCTATTTTAACTTATTTTCCTTGGGTCTTATCAGAAGCTGCAGTCAAAATAGAATTATATTCCAGATCATAGAGCCTCTGCCTCACTTGGGTGGATATTTGACTTCTCTGAGGCTATCAAAGGGTCCAGCCCCCCCTCCCTCCCCAGGATCAAAGGGATTTCTTCCTCCACAGAAACCAGAGAATGTCATTACCTGTAAGATAGGGAAGTCAACGAGCAGCTAGACATGGTGTGATTACTTTTATTGATCCATATTAACTTGTTTTCCTTATGTTTCAATTATATGCACTGTCTTTTCCCACTTAGATTGTGAGTGGCTCACAGGCGAGGGAGAGTGACTTATTTTGGATCTTCTTGTATTTTAAATACTAGTAATAATAAGAAGAGAGGAGCCACCTACCAGGATGACATCACACTGTAATAATCATCATAATAATGATACTTGTTAAGCACTTACTATGTGCCAAGCACTGTTCTAAGAGCTGGGGTAGATACAAGTTAATCAGGTTGGACACAGTCCCTGTCCCACATTGGCCTCACGCTCTTAATCTCCATTTTTTTACAGATGAAGTAACTGAGGCATAGAGAAATTAAGTGACTTGCCCAAGGTCACACAGCAGACATGTGGCAGAGGCAGAATTAGAACCCAGGTCCTTCTGACTCCTAGGCCCATGCTCTATCCACTAAGTTACGCTGCTGTAGAGGGAGAGCAGTGGGACTCAGGAAAGCACAATTAGAGTTAGATGAGACCGAGAAAGAATTAGACCCTTGAAACCATCCAGAAGCAGGGGAAATAGAGCAGGAACAAAATGCACATGGAAGTAAAGAAAACATCTGGGGGCAAAGGATCATAGTTCTGATGATTTACAATGAAATACTGTTCAGGACCCAGATCAGTGGCCACTGGCATCTCAGAATAAACTAAGGGCTTATCTGGAACTGAAGGTCTCTAGCCAATTTGATTGGTGGGGTGGGGGCTAACCATGCTGGGTGACCTGGAACCTCAGGTCATGGAGATAAGGTAGCAAGGACCCAGACTTGTAAGGTGAACTATGGGGGTTCAGGAGAAAAGGAACAATAAAATAGTCAGTTGGTAAATTCTGAAACTTTGAATATGAAGAATCCCAACTCAAGATTTGAACCTCACCCATAATGTCCTGGCTTTGAAATCATGGACAAGGACCTATGGAGACTCCAGAAGGTAAAATGAAAGGAATTTAAAGGGAAGGAAAGATGAACCACTTGATGCTATACCAAATGATATTTTGAAAACAGGTCCAGGTTGTTTGTTCAAAATACAATAGAATGTCCAGTTATTGTATCTAATTGTTAAAAATACTTCCCTCAACTTTGTGAGTCAATAGTGGGATTATTTTTCAACTATATGTGTTTTAGCAATTGGTGAGTTTAATATATTTTTATGCTAACTGAAATGTTGAACTATTTATGTTTTTGTAATTGGGTGATTTGAAGTATGATAATTGAAATTTCAAACTATGCTTTTGTAATTGGTGTATTTAAGGTATTATTATGTTAATTATAATTTGGGGCTAGTTTTGTTTTTGCCAACGGTAGAATTAATGCATTATTATGTTAATGGATACTTTGAACCCTTTATGCTTTTGTAATTGGGAAATTTAAATTATTTTTTATATGAACTGACATTTTAAAATTCTAGGATATCGAAGAGATAAAAGTTAATACTTTTATAAATTTTGGGTGTCTCACTTCCTGTCAGAAAACCTGGCCTATAGTGGTGGCCTTGCTTCATAGAGAATGCTGGAAGGGTTTGGCAAGACTCAGAAAATTTCAAAACCCCTCAGAAGCCATTAAGTCATCTAGATGGAGTGTGCAGATGTCAGAGGATGCAGTAAACTGCTTCTGTTTCCTTTGCAGCACAGTACTCACATATTTTTTCCTTTTCCCCTTACCTTCTCTTTCATTTTTCTGTGGTACTAGTTAAGGATTTATTATGTTCCAGGCACTGTAGTAAGTGCTGGAGTAGACACAAAAGAATCAGGTGAGCCCATATGGGGCTCACAATCTAAATCAGAGGGAAGAAGACTTAATCCCCAAATACATTGCTTCTTAGTTTAGCTTAATTTTGTGATTGCAATAATAGTAATAATATTAAGCACCATACTAAGCCTTGGGGACAAAATACAGGTAAGAATCAGACATGGTCTCTGTCTCTCAAAGAGTTCAAAATCTAAGAATAAGGAGAGCGGGGTTGCTGGGGGAGGCAGGAGTTGGCAGCAGGCTCATGAGGAAAGATGAAAAATGGAATAGTAAATACAACATGGGGGATGAGGCTGAGAGTCCAACAGGTCGGGTGGTAAAAGGTCATCCTGAGTCCAGTCACAAGCACCGCCTTCCCGATGATCTAAATCTGTGGTGGGAGGCCTCATGTTGCCCCAGATGGGGACCCTCACAGCCCCACGGGCCCTGGTCATTTGGGGATTGAGGGTCCAGAGAGCCAGGAAGGGATAGCTGGGGAGTTGGCAGGGATTCCCAGTGTGTTGGCCAGGCAGGCCAGTGGGTTGGGAACCATCACAGCTCAAAACTTAAAAAGAATCCTAAAACAAATCATTAACAATCCAATGAATGACTGTCCTACCCAATGAACAAATGTTGTTATTATTACTACTACTACTAATAATGATGATAGTATTTATTAAGTACTTACTATGTTGTCAAGCACTGTTCTAAACACTGGGGTAGATACAAGCTAATCAAGTTGGACACAGTCCCTGTCCCACAAGGGGCTCACCGTCCTAATCCCCATTTTACAGATGAGGTAATTAAGGCACAGAGAAGTGAAGTGAATTGCCCAAGGTCACACAGCAGACAAAAGGCAGAGCCGGAATTAGAACCCATGACCTTCTGACTCTCAGACCCTTCATAATTGCCCAAGGTCACACTGCAGAAAAGTAGCAGAGCCAGGATTAGAACTTACATCCCTCTGTCTCCCAGGCCCGTGCTGCTTCTCAAATGTGCCAAAGATCTCACAAAGCATCAGTGACACCAGGAGCTACCCTGGTGGCAAGCAATCCTGAGAATTAGGTCCTATCTCCTGCTCCCTTTAGGCGGGAGGCAGAGGATAAAGAAATCCTGCATCCCCAGAGCCTCCAGCCTGCTGTGACTGAGGGGGTCTTCATCTAGAATAAAAAAGGGAAACAAATATTCCCATGATCACTTTGTCCAGGCCACACTTCTTCTCAGCAAATTTTAAATTTTGCATCCCCAGCCAAATCAACTGTTTATTCTGATTGAACTGAAGCAGGTTTTTCTTCTTACTCCATTCGCTCGTTGATGTACAGAGGAGGGACTAATGCTGGGAATTAGTTCTTCCTAGCCTCTTTTCCGGCTTGCTGCCCGATTGGCTCAACATTCCTTCGACAGTCTGCCTCTGTTGGCCCAGTGAATGCTGGTTTCTAAGTTCAGATGCTAGCCCAGTGGAAAGGTTGAGGTTCAGTGGTTCGGGGAGTCAGGAGACCTAAGTTCTAAACCTGGTAATACTTGTGACTGGCTAACAGGGGCAAGGACCTCCCACACACTTCGCAATATGCTGCACGCCTGCCCACCTAGTCTTCAATGCACTCTGTGCCTCAGCAGGAACATGACAGGCAGCAATGAAAAGAATGCTAGTGGTTCCGCACCCACAGTAGTTGAAATCTCTGCAGTCATTTCTTCTTTACTGGTTTTTGACCCTGACATCTCAGGGCTGAGGCTCATCCCTCATTTCTAACAGGAGACATCATTATCATCATCATCATCATCATTATCATCATCATCATCATATCACATTCAGACAGTGCAACACTGCTACCTAGAGAAAGCTGAACAACCACAAGCTTAACCTGATTAATACTTTGAGACTAAATTAAATCAAACAGATGAAATCCTTCAATCCCTCAGTGAAGCAATAGACAACCACTATTTAAATTATTACTAGAATTGAATTAAGTCACTTCCTTGTGATTCCCCTTTTCCAGTTGCAAAACATGGACCGCACAGGAATGATTTGTTCCCGTAAGAACAGCGGATGAAATACTATGAATGAAGAAAATATTTCTACTACTGTAATATGCATGCAAGTGTACCGCTGAGACTGTTACGTGTCAGACACTCCCTTCCACATGGTTTACATGAAAAGATCTTTGCTGTGCTAGTGGGTTCAGATGCAGGGCCAGTCTCAGCTCTTGGTTCTACTGCTTTCATTTATTTACTTGTTTATTTATTTATGTTTATTATATCATCTGTTAAGCACTTAGTATGTGTGAAGTACTATTCTAAGCACTGGGGTAGATGCAAGTTAGTCAAGACCAGACACGGTCCCTGTTCCATGTGGGGTTCACAGTCTTAAGAAGGAGGGCAAATAAGCCAATTGAATCCCCATTTTATAAATGAGGAAATGGAGGCACAGGGAAACTATGTGACTTGCCCAAGGTCATATAGCAGGCAACTGGCAGAGCCAGGATTAGAACCAAAGTCCACTGACTCCCAGGCCTGTGCTCTATCCACTAGGCCAACACTTGCTGATTACTTTTGAAAAGTCAATGAACCCAGTATAGAGGTCTTAGTGCTGCTCTTTGCATTTTTCCTGTAGCTATCATACGGCAAAGATCATATTTCCTGGACTGCATTCTTGATCTGATTCCAAATGGTTCTGTTAGTGTGCAGTTGCCTATTTTCTTTAGTAGTCTACTCAGGATTATAGCAAGAATCTTGCTGGCAATGGAAAGCAGTAAAATCCTCTGTAGTTTCCAAAGTCAGGTCTCTCCACTTCATGACTTGGGTATAGAAATCTCCCAATCTCTTCTCAGATTTTGGAGTCAGTATGATAAGCCTATCCAGATTCTTATTGAATATTTATTTCTCTTCATCACTATTTCTATTGCTGGGGTCTATGTGCTAATGATGGTGTTCTATAATATGCAAAAAAGAAGTTAGAAATTGTACTCTGAAGGGGACAATATTGAAGGATTTTACTATATTCCTCCATATTGCAGAGCTCATCTCAACTTCTGTGGCACTGCTTATTCTCTTGGAGGAGTCTCAGCCACAGGAACCCTGCCATAGTCTAAAATAGTTTAATTCAGCTTTAATAGGAAAACAAAAGCTCTACATCCTCTTCATCCTACTGTCAGGCAAAGAGCATTTCCCATCTACATTCCATTCCTTTAAAAATGGCTCAGATTTAAGAGCCTCTGAGTTCTCCATTCTGGCTTACATTTAACTTGTATTTGATATTCTGCCTATTCACCCCACCTTCAACACCAAAGTACTTATGGGCATATCCTTAGACCCTGTCATTTGCCCTTTCTTTAATTTATTTTAATGCCTGTCTCCCTCTCTAGACTGTAAGCTTCTCGTGAACAGGGATCATTTCTGCCACCTCTACTGAATTGTACTTTCCCCAGCCCTTACTATGGTGCTCTGCACATTGATTATTTGCCCTTTGCCCTTAGGAAGCAGCGTGGCTCAGAGGAAAGAGCCTGGGCTTCGGAGTCAGAGATCATGAGTTCGACTCCTGGCTCTGCCACTGTGTGACTGTGGGCAAGTCACTTAACTTCTCTGTGCCTCAGTCACCTCATCTGTAAAATGGAGATTAACTGTGAGCCTCACGTGGGACAACCTGATGACCCTGTATCTACCCCAGTGCTTAGAACAGTGCTCTGCACATAGTAAGTGCTTAACAAATACCAACATTATTATTATTAAATGTGAAAAGCAGTTTACTTTTGTAGTAGTCTGCATATTCATGGCTCTCTTCAGCCTTGGCATCCCACTACTGGTTAGCTCTGATTTTTAAAAATTTGTTCTATGTGTTTCTGGGCAGGATTCTTTATGCCTCCATTTTTTTATCATATTTTAGCCAATACCATGTACAAAGTATTGACATGGCAATTGATTACTATGCTGGAAGGAGTTCCTCTGCCTCTGAGTTGTTTTCATCAAGCTAGTCCTGATTGTGTCAGTTAATGGTGCCTACAGTGTTGATGAGTACCCAGGGAAGGTATCTTGGAGATCTGCTCAGTTAAGATGCAGATTGGTACTTGCAGCTGAGCTTCTCTGCTCTGGGGGAAGAAAGGAAAAGTTTGTTTTTTTGGGGGGGGGCAGCTCTGTTTCGTCTCTTTTTGTTCTGCAAAATGGTCAAAAGAGTCCCATAGTTTTATTTTATCTGGTTTGGCTATTCCCTTACAGTACCTTGACTATATTGCTAGTAAGAATTTAGAATGTTTCACGGAGAATCTTCAATCCAATACTCAGAGTGACACAATGGTGCAGTAAAACCTTTTCTATGCTGCAGTGCTTAAAAGATGCAACGAGAGATGTGGGAGCTAGTGTCAAAATGGGTTTCCGATCCTCCGGGAAATTCAACAGGTAATGAGCATCACTGAGCTCTAACGATGAAGTCATGTAATGTGGTTATTCACTCCTATTGACCGTGCTCATCACAGCACACAAATGTCTTTGAGAATGCTATCCAGCAGCTATTGTGTACTGATGGTTGTACTCTGGAGGTAGAGCACAAGAAAATACACAGAACCGTATGATTGGCTCCATGGCGTCGGAGTAGCGCTTGGCCTAGTGGATACAGCACGGGCCTGGGAGTCAGAAGGATCTGGGTTCTAATTCTGGCTCTGCCACTTTTCTGCTGTGGGACCTTGGGCAAGTCACTTTACTTCTCTGCACCTCAGTTCCCTCATCTGTAAAATGGGGATTAAAACTGTGAGCCCCACCTGGGACAGGACTGCTTCCAGCCCTATACACTTGTATCTACCCCAACACTTAGAACAGTGCTTGACCTATAGTAAGTGCTTAACAAATACCATCAAATACAAATACCATTATTACCAATAAACCAAAATAAAATTGGTTATGTAGTATTCTGTGCCATCATCAACATCGTCATCATCATCACCTTCATCAGTAGTATTTATCGAGTGCCCAAAGTGTTCATAGATGTGCTCTAAGCACTTGGGGGAGTACACTAAAAGCAAAAGATAAATGCTCTACCCTCTAGATGACTGGAGGAGGCAGGGGTATTTAAATTATTAACAAATAGTGGGAGCAGTAGAAAGAACAAGGATAAAACAGACTGTGGCACAAGTAAATCGGGATGAGATAGTTGAGAAAAACTGAATACACAGCCAAATATACATATATAAATAAAAGCTGGGGATCGGTATGATACATAAGGATTAAGGGTGGCTGTTCTGTTGCCAAGACAGTGTGTTTGGTATTAATCAGAGCTTCTTGAAGGAGATGGGACTTGAAATATTTTGAAGATGGGGAGAGCTGTGTCCTGGATTCTTTGAAATAGTGGGAATTTTCAGGCCAGAAAACAATGTGATCAAAGGGATTGGAGGTAGGTGAGTGGAGAGCAAGGTATGGTGAAAGTGGGGGAAGGGATCTGATATGTTAAATGGTGAAAGTTGATGGAGAATCTTAGAGCCAATGGTAAGGAGTTTCTGCTTGCTGTGGAGGGAAATTGGCAGTCATGGAGGCTTTTCAGAAGTGCAGAAATATGTGTTGAGCAATACTTGAAGAAGTCTTGGGCAGCAGTGTATAATGTAGACTCTTAGGAGGAGAAGCTGGGTGTTGGATGACTAGTGACGAGCCTGATAAAATCTGTTAAGCGCTTACTATGTGTCAAACACTCTTCTAAGCACCGGGGTAGGTATAAGTTAATTAGGTCAGACACAGTTTAAGGAGGAGGGAGAACAGGTATTTCATTCCCCATTTTACAGTTAAAGGAATGGAGGCCTAGAGAAGTAAAGTGACTTGCTCAAGGTCACACAGCGAGCAACTGGCAGAGCCAGGGTTAGAACCCAGGTCCTCTGACTCCCAGGCCCCTGTTCTTTCCACTAGGGCATGCTGCTTTTCAATGATAACATTGTTGGCTTCTGGGACAGGGACAGTGTGGTGTTAATGACAGGTGGGAAAGTTAGGAGTGGGAAAGGATTTTGGAAGAAGGATATAAAATTCCGTTTGAGATACGTTGAATTCGAGGAGCCAGCGGTACTTCCAAGTGGAGATGGCTTGGAGGCAAGAGGAAATAGAGGATTGTAGATTAGGTAGGAGGGTGGAGTGATAAATTTGTGAATCATCTGCAGAGGCTGTACCTGAAAGTCAAGGTCTGATAACATTTCAAGGGGAGGGTGTGGTTACCGTGTCAAAGGTGACCAGGGAGGTCAAAGAAGGATTAAGGTCAATGGCACTGTTGAAGAGTGCTTTCTCAGTGAAGTGAAGGTGGTGAAAATCCAACTAGAGTGGGTCAATCAATCAATCTGTCATATTTATTGAGTGCTTACTGAGAGTTGGTGGAGAAGAAGTGAAAGCAGTGGGAGTATACAACCTGTGCAAGGAATTTCATTAGGAACAGAAGCAGGATGATGAGACGATAAGTGAATGGTACAGTGGAATCCAAAGACGATCTCTTTAGTGTAAGGTAGACCTGATCCCTTTTAAATGAAGAAAGGAGAGTCATTTGAGTGTAAGAAGTTGAGCGTTAAGGGAGGGGAGGTGAGTGGGAACAAGTGGTTTTTAAATAGGTGCACAGGTAGAGTGGGTGTATTTCCTCCTCTTGAGAGATAACTGGAAAGGAGAGGGAAAAGGAGGAGGAGGGGGTAACAGAGTGGAGAGGAGAGGATGGAGGGAATGGAAGGAATGGAGGAGGAACTGAGAAGTCCACACTTGCTGGTGTATATTTTACCAATAAAGTCATGGGCAAGGTCATCAAGAGTTAAACAGAGAGGCAGTAGGGACTTCCCAGGGAGAGTTCAAATACTCAGCAGGGGTTGCATACACTGGAGTCAATGAGGGGGGACCAGAAGTGTTCCTGAGTGGAAAAGAGGGCTGAATTATCACAGGTCAGAGTGAATTTGAAATGGCAAGCAGACGGTGGGGGCGATCTAAGGCTGGGGGCCATTGGTGTCAGAGCAACAGAGGGATAGGAGGGCAAGTAGGTTGAGCTTCATGGAGTGGGGGATTGTTGAGATTTATATCCAGCCGAAGATTTTCATCAATAACTCAGAACTTAACTCACCACTGAGCTCTACTACCTTGGCAGAACACAAACATGTAGAAAAACACATCAACAAGAACAGCAAATCCTTTGGGAGATTGAAAGAAGAGTTTTGCAACTAGGAGGTATCCAATACCATAACAACCTGAGGGCCTATAAACCTGTGGAGGTGTCCCTTGAGATAAACCACTGAAGGCACATCGGACTTCTTCAATTCAACATCCACTGGGAAGATAAAGACCACTTGCAATGAAGTCCGGGAATGCAATCAGGTCAATACTGTTGGAGCTGTGTTAATCACAACACAGATGTTGATGGTTGGCTGATGGTTTCAGTTTTGTGTGTAGGCAAAGGAGCATCGTATTATCGTCAATGACTCTAGACCAGTTTGTAAGACTTGAGAAAAATAAGCGTGATTGGAAGATGGAGGCCTCGGTGCATTGCTCTGAAGAAAAGGACCACTCTGTAACAGACTTTATTCAGCATTTTTCTCCAGAAACTATCCTAGTGGAGAGGGCACAGACCTGGGATTCAGGGAACCTGGATTCCAATCCTGGCTGTGTGACTTGCCTACTGTGTGGCTTTGGACAAGTGCCTTAACTTCTCTGTTTTGGTTTTCTCATCTGTGAAATGAGGTTTAGGTACCTGTTCTCCCTCCACCTTTGACTGTGAGCCCAGTGTAGGACAGGGACTGTGTCTGACCTGATTATTTTCAAACCACTCCAGTGCTTAGTAAAGTGCTTGGCACATAGCGCTTAACAGATACCATAGTTATTATTAGTATCAGAAGGTCTGGTTTCACTTCGTATTGCAATGTTGACTGTGCATCTCAACGGTAACAAGTGCTATTCTTATTTCTGGATGGTTGAAATTCTAATTATCTGGCAATATCCTAATATTCCAAGTAATTACGGCTGTTGCTTTGGAAAGTAGATTTCTGTTTGGTTTTGTACCAAAATAAAGTCCATCACCAGATGTGCTGAGCGGCAACTTTGGTGTGAGGCAACTGTGATAGTATTTTTTTTTCCCAGCATGGTATTCATATTCATTTACTGAATTTAAATTCCATCTGCTGTTTTCTAAGCTAAAAGAACAGCAGGACATAAATAGAGATGGACATGGCAGTTAATTATGGACTTGCACATTTTAAATGTTAAATCAGAGAAGGATTCTTTTGAACAGGGTGTTTATATTGCATCAGTCTTCCTAGAACTCTGAGCACTTTAAAAATATTTACATCTCACAAATCTCTCTGTTTCTGATTTGAGGTAGCTATTGTTATTATTCCCTTCTAAAAGATGGCATTTTTAACCTGAAATCACAAACCAGCTGAAGAGTAGAGTTGGAATTAAACCTCAAGTTGCTTGGTTTCAAAGCACCGCTCCATTCCTCTAGATCAGGTAACTGTGACTGTTTCAGTGATGATGATAATGATGATGATAATAGTAATAATAATAACAACAGTATTTGTTAAGCTCTTTCTCTGCGTCAACGTCAGGGTAGATGCAATAAAATCAGATCAGGCACAGTCCCTATCCCATATGGGGCTCACAGTCTAAGGATGAAGAGAAACAATATTTAACCCTCATTTTACCAATAAGGAAGGAAACTGAGGCCCAGACGAGTTTAGTGACTTGCCCAAGTTCACAGAGCAGGTCGACAACAGAGGTGGAATTAGAACCTAGGTCTCCTGATTCCTAGTCCCGTCCTCTTTCAACTAGGCCACGCTGAGCTATAAGGGTTATGTGGTTCCAGACGGGGCGCATAAGGCAGCCATAAAAATCAATGAATAGAGGGGTAGGAAGGAAGTGGGGGAAGGAAGGCTGACCAAAATAAATCAGGAGCAACAGCAACAACGGCATTCACTGAACACTATACTAAGTGCTTAAAGACTTCCATCAGAAGGAAGTGATGCAGCTCCTGTCCAAGGAACTTACAATCTAATGAGGGACTAACAAAAGCAAGAGAACGAAACCACAGCGAGCATCTAGAGCACTCACCTCCCTCCATGCTTTCTCACTATCTATATTTTGGGCGTATCCAACAGGCAAGCGTGAGTGAGAGCAGGGTGTGATATGAGGGATGTTGAACAGCCTCCCTGCTTCCTGCCCCGCAAGGGACAATCACCATCATGCAGCACGGAAGAAGAGAACTAACCACCCTGGTGCTCCGCATCTGTAAGTGCATTGTGGGCGGGGAATGTGTCTGTCAATTGTTGTGTTGTACTCTCCCAGGTGCTTAGTACAGTGCTCTGCACACAGAAGGCACTCAATAAATATGATTGACTGATGTATTGACTGACTGACACATATGATCCATACGGTCCTTCTCTCCACACATTTTAAAACAGGGCTTTGCCTAAATTTAGTAATTTAGAGTATTCTGGGGCTGCCTTCTAGGCAAAATCCAACAATGTGTATTAATTTTCCTACAGCTAAAATATCCACCCCTGCATCTAAACTTAGACTCTTTCTCTCACCTATCCCACTTTTAACATATTAAAGAGGATATGATCAGTTCTTACTAATGACATTTAGTTTCTTAAAAGGTAATTTTAAGCAGTGGGCTATATATACATTATTGCTATTAAGTGGGAAGTAATTTGAGTTTTGATCACTGTTAGCCTAGATTTAAAATAAGAACATCACTTCTTTTCATTATTCTTCCTCTACTTATTTTGTTCTTTTCAGCCTTACATTCTTTTATTTTACATTCTTCAGGGCCTGTTAGATACAAGGTCAGTCAGCACTGATAAGGCGACCCTTATGCATAGTTGAATCTTGCAATTATTCAGTGACTGGTTTCATTCCCTGGATAGCATGGATATGACGGGTCCTAATAAATATTCCAGTCAGAGCCATTTGAGGGCCAAATGTGTGACATGGGACTTGAAACGAGTTACAGAGATTAGATGCAAATTAGTTAAAAGGTGAAGTGACACCCATCTTTTAAGTATGAACTACGTTTCCCTTATAAATCTTCTGGGAGTAAATTCAGCATTTTGAAAAAAAAAAAGCATTGTCATGGCCCATCCTAGATGTGGTCCTGTTACCAACCAGGTCAACGCCACACTGGTGAAGCAGTCCACAGTCAGAGAGAGAGAGAGATTATGTGAGTATATGTGCAGTTAATAACAGTGAGATCCTATCTATTAATGGTAAAGTATAGCTGGAAAAACCTACCCATGTCTGACACTCAAATTCACACTGTATACATGTAAAAATCATCCTTTGTTGCTTGGGTGTGCTTCTTACTTGCAAGGCCTGGCATTATGTTTTTGAGACACTTTCTCTTCCTCTTTGGATCTTCCTGAAGCCCCTGCTCAAGAACCTCACTCTATTACCTATTACTCTTATCATCTTCCTATTACTCTATGCCAGGCTGGTCATCTCGCTGCTTCTGTGTTCCAACAATTCACTGCTCTGTCATATTGCTTGAGATGGTGTTTCATTGTCTTCAAAATGGTTGTTCTGCCTGACCACTTTGCATGTGTACCATTTTGGGTTAGCATACCATAGCTGTTTGAGCTACCCTGCCCACATTCAGAATGCAGAGGATATCACACCATTATAAGGGAGATTGGGGTCAGAGCAGGGGGCTGACAAGCGAGGCTGGGTTGATTGATGTGTGAGCTACTGTAATAATGATAATAATAATAATAATTATTATAGTGATAGTGGTATTTGTTAACCACTAGAGAAGCAGTGTGGCCTAGAGGAAAGATCAAGGGCCTGGGAATCAGAGGGTCTGGGTAAAAATCTCAGCTCTGTCTCTTACCCGCAGTGTGACTTTGGAAAAGTCACGTAATTTCTCTGTGCCTCATTTACCTCATCTGGAAAATGTGGAATGACGACTGTGAGCCCCATGGGGGACATAAACAGTGTCCAACCTGATTATCTCGTCTCTACTCCAGAGCTTAGTACAGTGCCTGGCACATGGTGAGTGCTTAACACATACCATTAAAAAACCCCAAAATGACAATAAAAAATGGGGCAGGATGGGGGGGTTAAGGGTGGAAGGGCCCCTATTCCAAGAATTCCAAGAATGTGCTGTGAGGACCCTAGAGGAGGGAAACCCCTCCCAATTTTCTCAATATATCATTACTGCAAACTTTCTCAAGACATTCAAATTTTGGTTTATAAAATTGCCAAGACCCCCAATGTTTTCTTACAGCCAAAGTGAGAATACTCAACCACAGCGTGAAAAGCAGATCAGCAGTGTTTGCCCTTAAAGGGAATGTCCTGAGCTCTACCCTCCTTAGTGTCCACAGACCACCCAACTAGTTAAATATGCCCGGTCTTACAGGTGGGGAACAAAGGGGGAGGTGTTGTGCCACTGCAAGCTCCAGGAACAGCTGCGGTTCACCCAATGCCTAGAGCAGCCTCCTCCCTTCCCGCCCGCATTCAAGTCCTACACCGTGCAGGAGCAAGAGACCAGCAAAAGCAAAAGTTGGTGTTTGAGGGAAAAACAACACTACAGCCAGGCACTGTAGTGCAGGAAGGGGTAATCTATCTGCACACTATATAGAAGACTGTCAGCCGCCCATCACTCGTAGCAGCCATTCTCACACACACTGAGAAGACTCTCACCATTACTAGCAGCATCTACAAGCTTGGAAGAGAGTATACACATGATGTCAAGACTCCCACTCGGTGTAATGATGATGGAATGGCCCATCAAGAATGACGGATGAGCCTCAGTCTGGAGACTTCAGGCTTAAGAACCTGTATAGATGAAATGATTCTAGTGCTAGCGGCTTTTGCAGTGCCATTCACGCTCTCTCATCTAGGTCAGCCACGTCTCCCCCGCTTTCCACCCTGGGCACAGAGTGCAAGAGGGATGTAGGCAGGTAGGGGTGCATCTTTGCCCACATTAATCAGCTACCAGTAAGCTCTTAATGGGCAGGGAATGTGTCTACCAAGTCTCCCAAGCATTTATTATTAATAATCATAACAATAATAATGATGATATTTGTTAAGCACTTACTGTGTGCCGGACACTGTTCTAAGAGCTGGGGTGGATACAAGAGAATCGGATTGGACACAGTCCCTGTCTCAGGTGGGGCTCACAGTCTTAATCCCCATTTTACAGATGAGGAAACTGAGGCACAGAGAAGTGAAGTGACTTGCCCGACATGACACAGCAAACAGCAGACCCGGGATTTGAACCCGTGACCTTCTGACTCCCAGGACTGTGCTCATCCACTACGCCATGTTGTTTCTAGTGCTCTGCACACAGTAGGCGCTCGATAAATACAATCGATTGAATGAACTCTAACTAGAATTCAGGTCTTCTGATTTCTGGAGCAGTGCGTGTTCCCCTGGAGCAACAGCAGTGCAATAGGAGCAGAAGATTTGATCCTCTGGAAGCTGGACTGACACCATCAGCTAGGAGACTCCTAGGAGATGACTTTCTGAAAGTATTTTATATGCCTCCTAAGTTCAGATTCCTGTTTTCATTCACTGTACCACCGAGCTTCCCCAAATTCAGTTTTCTTCAATTAAGCAAAATGCTTAATTTCTACTATCAACATGTCCAGGAAAGAGCAATGGATAGAGCACTTGCATATTGGGGTTGTGCCTCATTTGCAGGTGTAGCTGCGAGGTGAATTATGCTGACACTAAATGGTTAAAAGAAATTGTGTATACAACTCATTTCATCAGGGATCCTCTTTCATCCCCATGTTCCCATCTAGACACTCTCAACACACTAGGCTTTCCAAAGCATCCAACGATAAATTGAATCCTCAAGCACTAACAAGGCTTTTCTTTTGCCTGGCAGCTAAAGTTAAATTACTAAAAAAAAAAATCAAGAATTAAATAAAACATCAATGACTAAAACATATTATCAAATTTATTGAGACACTTCCAACAAAGTAGGCTATTTTAGAGATATTTCCTCAAAGAGAATTTGGAGACACGCAGTTATTTTCCATTCTTACTGACAGTAAAGAGGCCTAAATTCTGGGGATGTGTTTGGGAAAGGTAAAAAATCACAGTCTGTAATGCAGTTGGTCGACACCCTGAAATAAAGATGGGCCGTATAACTCTCAGCGGGAAAGATGGCCATAATATGCTCCGTGGTTCTTTAAGTTATAAAATAACTGCAAACATCTGACGAGCCTGGGACTGGCACCACTGCTAATATATTGATGGCATTGCCAAAAGTGAAATGGGATTTAAATGACCTTCCGTGGTCACAGTAATCCAATTTTGAAGTTTGTACAGGGTGCAGATCCTGGAATGCCCTTCCTCCTCGCATCCACCAAACTAACTCTCTTCCCCTCTTCGAAGCCCTACTGAGAGCTCACCTCCTCCAGGAGGCCTTCCCAGACTGAGCCCCCCTTTCCCTCTGCTCCTCCTCCCCTCCCCATTCCCCCCTCTCCCACCCTCTGCTCTTCCCCCTTCCCCTCCTCTCAGCACTGTGCATATTTGTATATATTATTTATTACCCTATTTATTTTGTTAATGATGTGTATATCTCTATGATTCCATTTGTCTTGATGATGTCTGTGCTAGACTGCTTGTTTTGTTTTGTTCTGTTTTGCTTTGCTGTCTGTCTCCCCCATTTAGACTGTGAGCCCATTATTGGGCAGGGATTGTCTCTATCTGTTGCCGAATTGTACACTCGTAGTGCTTAGTACAGTGCTATGCACATAGTAAGCGCTCAATAAATACTACTGAATGAATGAATAAATATAATTTTAGCATTCTGAACTTGTGTTAAAAATAGTCTAATATATTGACTTTGGGTAACCACATTCTGTCTGCAAACATGAAACACCATGCTTGATTAGAAAACAGATTTGGGGGAACCTGATTCAGTTCTGTAGCTTCATTCATTATGCTTAACTGACATTTGAATGAAGGTTCAGTGCATAACAGTTATTAAAATGGGAATTAAAATTATGACTCCTATATTTCCTTCCAGACTCTGTTATAAGAGAGCTAAATGATCCTGAATATATTTCATTTTATTCTTCTCTAGGTGGGATTGTAACTGGCTTAAGCCTTTTCTGGTGAATAGATGGATATGTACGTTACTAATAAATCACTGCCTTACAGTGGAAGCTGGGGAGGGGACTTTGCCTTTCTATGAGTCATAATTCAGAGGGCAATAGTAGGAATGATACTTACAATTAGTATTCACTGAGCTTAGTGGAAGTTCCAGTTTGGGCACAAAATAAATAGTAATTTGAGTTTTTGAATCAATCATATTTGTAAATGTGGGTAACAGGTGACTGATAGATAGTCTTTTGTTTTTGTAAATTTAGGCTTTGTTCTCTTGGCCCTATTCTTCAAAAATTAAGGAGATTTAATATTTATCTTTCTTCCTGAGAATTGTTTTTCATTTTTGATGAAAGTTGCTTTAGCAGAATGAATGCTATTTAGGCTCTTTTTTAAAAAAATGGTACTTACTAATTATGGTATTTGTTAAGCGCTTACTATGTGTCAAGCACTGTTCTAAGCACTGGGGTAGATACAAGGTAATCAGGTTGTCCCATGTGGGGCTCACAATCTTAATTCCCATTTTACAGATGAAGTACCTGAGGCACAGAGAAGTTAAGTGGCTTGCCCAAGGTCACAAAGCAGACAAGTGGCGGAGCCGGAATTAGAATCCATGTCCTCTGACTCCCAAGCCCATGCTCTTTCCACTAAGCCCACGTTACGTGCTTACCGGACATCAGTCACTGTATTAAGCACTGGGGTAGATATGAGCTAATTGAGCTGGACATGGTCCCTGTCCCACATAGGGCTCGCAATCATCATCTCAAGGTCTCCCAAGATTCAAAATTGGAAGCCCACTAGGACTGAACACATGTTGTACTTTACGCAGAACTTAAAAACATTGACAATAGTCAAAAAATAATGAATGAGCCTATTTCTTTCTCTGGCACACAGGGAAGGAGAAAAGGTGAGAACCTGGAGCTTGACCATGGTAAGAAGACACAAGGAAACATAAACTGTATTTGTGTGTCCTTGATTGGGAGTGAACGAGAGGGGAGGCTCTCTCTCTCCCATTGCAGAGCAGCTAGTTTTAGTCTTAGACACCATTCATCAGGGTCTTACAATACCCCCGCACAGTTGGAGGGAACTGGGGGCAATTCTCTCACAGGGTTCTGTTCAGGGCTTCATTTGGGGAAGGTCTGTCATGAGGAAAGAACACCTAAACTCTTCACTCCAGTCTGAGGCTACCAAGGACTCAACAATGCACCCTTTAAAACCCCAGGAGGGGAGAGCAGCTTCTCTCTAACACACCACTTTTTCTCCCTTTGAGTCAGGTATATGTCTGATCCAAGCCAGAGAATCACTCCTTGGGTAGCAGCAGTCTGCATGGCTTCCTGCTCAGCTCCCTCCCAAAGCAGCACTCTAAACTGTGCTGAAGAGAGAGTCGAACAGCAGCAGCAGCAGCAGCAGCCAGGTTGGTTTCTAAATCCATAGCTATTCATAGCCCTTGGACCATTCCCGAGCTCACTCTGAAATCTAGCTTTAAGTGGATGTGCCATGCAAAAATATCAAATTAGTCCTTGCGCTATACTTAAAGGAAACAAACATTTCCCTCCTTCTCTATCTCCCGCCCCACCCCCAACATCCACACACACAGTCATAAAAAGTCCCTGGCAGCCTGTTCTCCCCCTAAACCTGGGAATGCATCTGGCTCAACAGCAATGCTACTACAAGTTTCACCAATTATTACTATTATTATCATTATTTAGAATAATATAAAACTATATTAAAATCTCTCTTTAAAAAAATTAGAAGATGGCTAACTGCTATCAGCATCTCCCGCCTAATGATATCCACCAATCTTTTAGCGGCAGATCTAATAGTGTAGGCAAACCACAAAGGAATCCATGCCCCCAGTGAAGACCGTTGTCTTATCTCTCAGGTTCAGAAAGTGAAAAGGAAGAGAAAGGAGCACTCAAAGACTTCACACTCAAATCCGATTCAGCAACTCTTATCTAATGAAGGATGCAACTGCTTTGTCAGCTCAATAGTGGATTAATCCTGCTAGTCCCATGTGGCGAGCATCTATTACTTAAACCCCCTTCATATATTTACTGTCTGGAAAACAGTTCATTAAACCTTCTAGATGTATATCAGTACAAGTAGTAGTTTAGCATTTACTTTTCGGGGGGCAGTTTTTGATTTCACTGAATGGGGAAACACAAATAGGGTAATATAACCCTACAGTGCAGGAGTCCCAAACTCCCCTGCAATCTTCTATTACTGAAAATGATTATTGCACCTAAATTAGCATCGACATACTTCATGAATCGCAGTGTACTTGACGTGGCATTTATTTATAGTTAAAATTAGCTTCATTTCTTCAAAGGCACTGAAATGACTCCTCTGGGGCAGAAATAGGATTCCAAACCCTTTGATTACTTAATACTGTTGCAGGATTCAAGGATTTAGGCCACAATACTTGAGTTCTAATTACATTTTCTTCATTTGCGAATAGAGAAAGCAGATGGTCATGAAAAAGGTCCATCCTCTCGTGTGAATGTCAATGAATGTGATTTAGGGTAGATATAATGTTCAGAGAGGCTTCATTGCCTTGTGAGGGGAATTTTAGAACAAATCGAAAGAAATATGCATGGAATCAGTTTCTCGATCAAAATACGCTACATTCAAAACACATTTGAAACCTTCTAAGGGGCAATAACCATAGCCATTTCCTGATTGATTTCCTTTCAGTAATCCAAAGCAGAAAACCCTCACCAGAGTAGCACATTCACTCCAGTCTCCTGTGCCATATCACACTGTCCCGGGAGCCCTGGAGGGGAGAACAACCTCTCTTTGCAGCCCTCTCCTTTTCTCCATTGAAAGCATGTGCCACGGGGGAAATCAGTTCTCCAGGTAGGAGCAGCTTGTCCTGCTACTCACATTACCCTTCCCAAATACACCTCCTTTCAAGCATTTAGAGACAATGGAGGACCAGTGTCTTTTGTTCCCAGAAGAATCACCAGTAGTTCACCCTACTGTCCTACCTATAGCTCACCTCCAGCCCCACCTCTAGATTGTGTGATTGTGTGCATAATATTTTCAATACATAATAGTAAAGGAATTCATTCATTCAATCATATTTATTGAGCGATTACTGTGTGCGGAGCACTGTACTAAGTGCTTGGAAAGTACAATTCGGCATGCTGCAGGGATGGCCTAAGCCAGAGTGACCTAGTGGAAAATGCACAGGACTGGGAGTCAGGAGATCTGGGTGCTCAACTCAGCTCCACTCCCTGCCTGCTGGGTGTCCTTGGTCAAGTCACTTAACTTCCCTGAGAATCAGTTTCCTCATCTGCAAAATGGAGATGAAATACCTCTTTTTTCTTTGGTTTGTATATTTATGGTATTCGTTAAGCACTTACTATGTGACAGGCACTGTACTAAGCACTAGAGTAGATATAATAATAATAATATAATAATGGCATTTGTTAAGTGCTTACTACACATCAGGTACTGTTCTAAGCACTGGGGTAGATACAAGATAATTGGTTTGGACACAGTCCATGTCCCACATGGACATCACAGCATTAATCTCCATTTTTCAGATAAGGTAACTGAGGCACAGAGAAATTAAGTGATTTGCCCAAAGGCACACAGCAGGCCAGTGGTGGAGCTGGGATTTGAACCTAGGTCTTCTGACTCCCAGGCCCACGTTCTTTCCACTAGGTCACACTGTTTCTCCCTCTTCCTTTGAATATGAGCTCCATGTGGGACAGAGGCAGTGTTTGATCTGCTTATGTTGTTTCTACCTCAGAGAGCCCATAGTAAGCACTTCAGAAATATAATTATGATTATTTTCATTATTACTGTGTGAAGGTGCAACTGAGGTGAGGGAGAATTGGGCTCACTAATCCTCATACCTGTGTGAAACCCTGGCTGATTGACATGATTGTATTGAACACATCTCATCTATAAAATGGGGATCAAGACTGTGAGCCCCAAGTGGGACAACTTGATAACCATTAAATCTATCCCGGTGCTTAGTACAGTGCTTGGCACATAGTAAGCACTTAACAAATACCATCATTATTATTATTATCTCACTTCCACAACAGCTAGTTTGGGACTGACAATCAGGGTTTGCCTAATTCTCAGATGCCCCAGATATAGAAATCTTTTTCTTGAAATCTTCTCTCCTAGCTTCCATCCCTTTTGGGCCACACATCTCCATGGGTCCAGTGAGGTAATACTCTGGTAAATCAGTTTATCCCCTGCTAGATTTCTTAATTGTGAGTAAAAGGAAATGGGGCTTTTGCACAAAGAAGATTTAATGCAGTGATGTGTCCAGCGGGAAGGATGTATGGAAATAAGATGAATATGTGAAGGAAATGTAAAGTTGTCATCTTGCTTTTGGTACATGGGAAACCATAAAAAACCCCCTAATTTTAGAGAGAGTTAACATAGAAAAAACATGATTAAGGTAAAGTGTGACGAAAAGAACACATAAGATCATTTAATATCTGGATGCCAAGTTGTTTAAGATATTTAGACAAAGTGGGTGAAAAGAGGTGACAATAATAATAATAATAATGATGATGATGATGGTATTTGTTAAGCTCTTACTATTTGCCAAGCACTGTCCTAAGCACTGGGGTAGATATGAGGTAATCAGGTTGTCCCATGTGGGACTCATGGTCTTAATCCTCATTTTACAGATGAAGGAACTGAGGCACAGAGAAGTGAAGTGACTTGCCCAAGGTCACACGGCAGACAAATGCCAGAGCCAGGATTAGAACTCTTCTAAGAGTGGAAGAGTTTACTCTTCCAAGTGTGTAGCAAGGTGCTCTGCTCACCGGAAGCACCTAATAAATACCCTTGAGCAGGCTGATGGGAAACAATATCTGTAATGAACATGAAGAATTTCCTTTGGTTTCTGGTGGAGATTTATAATATATAAGAAGGTAACTGTGGGAAAAATGTATCATTCAATAAAGACCATATACCTTTTGTTTATTCTTCAAGGTTTTCTTTTGGTCTTTTGGTATTTCCCTTTAAGTTACAGAAAAAAGGAGGGAAATGTATTTGTAATATTTTCATCTTATCTTTTGTTATTGTTCCTGCAAATCATGAGCTTGCAAACAATAGAGCTATCAAATTAGATTTATTTCAGGAAAATGAGTGCTACATCTCAGTGTAAAACTGCAGCTTCTGTTGATAAACAACAGAGAATTTTAAGTAGTGTGTTTCTGAGAAATTACTGTCTCATGAACATTTAGAGATAAAATCGTATATCACAAATGGTGATAAAGAAAATGCAATCTCTTCATATTAATAATTGATTGATAACGTGCTAAATCTTTGGTGGCATATTTCAGCCTTCATCATTCAAAGCAATTATAAATATAATATAGTATTTCTAAAGGCATACAACAAGATATAGAAACTAAGATTATCCATAACGCTTTCATATTGACAAAACTGAATTTTTACTTTATCCACTCTCTTCTTGCTACTTCGGTTAAAAATCCAAAGCATATTCTATAATATGAAGACATCTGATAGCCCTAACAATATTTTGCAATAAGGACTTTAATCATCATTTTATCCTCATTTTATTTCAGAATATGGACACTATCATTTAATATCACTCATTTCCTTTAATTGTTAAATATTGCCTCCATAAATTGAATACTACTAATAATAATGATGGCATTTGTTAAGTGTTTATTCTGTGCCAAGCACTGTTCTAAGCGCTGGGGCAGACACAGGGGAATCAGGTTGTCCCACTTGGGGCTCACAGTCTTAATCCCCATTTTACAGATGAGGTAACAGAGGCACAGAGAAGTTAAGTGAGTTGCCCAAAGTCACACAGCTGATAAGTGGCGGACCTGGGGTTAGAACCCACAACCTCTGACTCCCAAGCCCGGGCTCTTGCCACTAAGCCATGCTGCTATAAGGTACCTGTCTTTTATTTAAATAGTAGAAAGTTCAAAGTTCTAAAGTTATTGGTATACTTTTCAAAACATATTGTCTGTATCTTTTACAAAGATCTTCCCATGTTTGATGCTTTCATGCTGAAACAGACCACTGTATTTACAAGTGATAACATCTTAATCTCCAACCCCTGATACATAATGGAAATCTTTAAATTATTTATGGAAAACAAAAGCAAATCACTATCAATCAACCTGTAGTATTTACTGAGCACTTACTGAATGTGAAGAACTGTACTAAGCTTCACTACTACTAAAGTGCTTGTGGTCAAACCTAAGCATTCAAACCTTTCAGATAAATTTGCAACTGAAAAATTTATAAATGTTCTCTCTGCATCTACGTTCTTCCTCCAAGGAACCATTAATCCTCATTAGACCTAATCAAAATAACAAGTTCATGGAAAATGGAAATGCTGAAGCCCAATGAGGTGCCTACACATCATACTTTATTTATTAGCCAACTAAATAGTCCAGGAACCACCTAACTTTGTCCATACTGAAAAGTAAGAATTCAGCTATTGTATTCAGAGTATTTGAATGGTATGAGAGGGATTCACACACTGCATATTCCTCTTAAAATCTGCCAAAAGCAATTCAAGTAAACAAAAGATTGCTGCTTGAAAAATGTTTGGCATCATAAATTCAAAAGCAATTTTTAGCCTAGGACCTGTTACTTATGGAACCCCTGCTTCATCATGCTACTCCTTCATTATCAGCCTGTTTTTGACCTGCTCACTCTTCTGCACCATCCCTGGTGACCTTTGAGAGGGCAGTTTCCTTGGAATGAAGGGGAGGGAAGCCAGATTAGAGGGGGCTAAAGAGAGAATTGGAGGAGATGAATTTGAGACAGTGTATGTAGACAACTTGCTCAAGGAGTTTGGAGAGGAATGGTAGGAGGGAGATGGGCTAATAACTGGAGGGAACATGGGGTCAAGGGAGGGTTTTTTTTTTAGGATAGGGATAACATGAGCATATTCAAAAAGAGTGGTGAAAAAGTCTTGGGAGAGTGAGAAGTTGAAGATGAGCAGTTGGCAAATGTTTTGATGAGGTGTGAAGGGATGGGGTTGGAGGTGCAGGTGGAGGGGTGGATTTTGAGAGAGGACAGGAGATCTCCTCTTGAGATACTGCTGGGAAAGATGGGAGAGTCAAAGAAGAGGTAGGAGGGAGGGAGGGCTGGAGAGGAGGATGGGAGATTTTAGGTAGATCACACCTGATGGGTTATAATTTTATCAGTAAAGTATGTGACCAAGTCACTAGGGAAAAGAAATGTTGGGGGAGCGAGGGGAGATGGGGGTTTGAGGAGGGAGTTAAATGTCTGAAGCAGCTGGTGTGGAAGTGAGCGTGAGAGTCGATAAGGATGGAGAAATAATGATGACACTACTATGAGTTTTTTGTCAGGGGATGTGAGTGTGGCTGGTAAGACCAATATGTAAAATAATAGTTCCTTCAACACTGTGTGGATGTAAAAATTGTTAAAAAATGCATTATAGACAAAATAGTATCTATCGAATGTTATTCATACCACCTAATTACACTTTTAAATACAAAGAAAAATGAACCTCAGAGATTATGAAATGACCAGCACAACATTTCATTCTTCACTTTCTATCTTTCCTGCCAATTACTGGTAATCATCTATTTACCAATAATGGATAGGGTCTATGGAATTCTTTCACAGCCCTGTGATCCATTCACTAATGACCTTGGGAGGGCATGATATGGTACCCTGTGGATAGAATGAATCAATCAATTGTATTTATTGAGTGTTTATTGTGTACAGAGCACTGTATTAAGTGCTTGGGAAAGTAATAATAATAATAATAACGTTGGTATTTGTTAAGCGCTTACTATGTGCAGAGCACTGTTCTAAGCACTGGGGTAGATACAAGGCAATCAGGTTATCCCACACGAGGCTCACAGTTAATCCCCATTTTACCGATGAGGTAACTGAGGCACAGAGAAGTTAAGTGACTTGCCCACAGTCACACAACTGACGAGTGGCAGAGTCGAGATTCGAACCCATGACCTCTGACTCGCAAACCCGGGCTCTTTCCACTGAGCCACGAGAGTACAATATGAAAGAGTGGTTAAACACATTCCCTGCCCACAATGAGCTTACAGTCTAGACAGACATAAATATAAATAAATTGAGTAAATTCTGGATATGTACTTAAGTGTTATGGTGCTGAGGGAGGGGTGACAGGAGGCAAGGAGGTCAACAAGGAGGCTATGTAGTAATCAAGACAAGATAGGATAAGTGCTTGGATTAACATGGTAACAATCTGGATGGAGAAGAAAGGGCAGATTTTAGCAAAGTTGTGAAGGTAGGACCAACAGGATTTGGTGATAGATTGAATATTTGAGTTGACAGAAATGATTGCGGGATAATGCCCAGGTTACGGGCTTGTGAGGCAGGGAGGATGGTAGTGCAGTCTACAGTGATGGGAAAGAAAGCTGGGGGAGGACAGAGTTGGGATGGGAAGATAAGGAGTTCTGTTGAAGTTCTAAAAGAAATAAATTTCTCCTCAATTTATTTTCTTCTCACTAATAGAACCAGTCCAGATATCATACTTTAAACTAAAATGCGAACAATTCAGGTAGATTATTTATGGGAGCCACAGTATGGCATTTAGACTGATTTCACACAGCTGGGCTCTAGTCTATAACTACATTCAGGAAAAAACTGCCCAAAATATCAAAAGTTTCTTTTTTTTTTTTCTGAGAGAAGAATGTAGAAGCAGACCCATGGAGGATACAGAATTTAGTACAATGAAAAGTACGATCAACTCAGAGAGGCACAAAGGCATCTTCATAAGAAGCAGAGTGGCTTAGTGGAAAGAGCCCGGGCTTGGGAGTCACAGGTCATGGGTTCTAATGCCAACTCTGCCACTTGTCTGCTGTGTGACCTTGGGCAAGTCATTTCACTTCTCTGTACCTCAGTTCCTTCATTTGTAAAATGGGGATTAAGACTGTGAGCCCCACGTGGGACAACCTGATTACCTTCTATCCACCCTGGCACTTAGAACAGTGCCTGGCACCTAGTAAGTGCTTAACTAATGCCATCATTTTTAGAAGCAGCGTGGCTCAGTGGAAAGAGCACGGGCTTGGGAGTGGAGTCAGAGGTCATGGGTTTGAATCCTGGCTCTGCCACTTGTCAGCTGTGTGACTGTGGGCAAGTCACTTAATTTCTCTGTGCCTCAGTTTCCTCATCTGTAAAATGGGGATTAAGACTGTGAGCCTCACGTAGGGCAATCTGATTACCCTGCATCTACCCCAGTGCTTAGAACAGTGCTCTGCACATAGTAGGTGCTTAACAAATACCAACATTATTATTATTATTATTATTATTATTTGGGGAAGCATCTTGATTAAAGAGAAGAAGCACGGCCTAGTGGAAAGATCATAGAGTCAGAGGACCTTGGTTCTAACCCCAGCTGCACCACTTGTTTGCTCTGTGACCTTGGGCAAAACACTTAACTTCTCTGTACCTCAGTTTCCTCATCTGTAAAATGGGGATTCAATCATACTCTCTCCTACATAGACTGAGCACCAAGTGGGACAGAGGCTGTTTCCAACCTGAGTATTTTGTATCTACCCCATCGCTTAGTACAGTGCTTGGCATCATTAAAAATTTTAAAGTAAGCAAAAACTGGAATGAAAATTCTGGGAAATCTGGAATAAGAAAGCTAAAAATGATTTGACTTCATTAAATAAGGGAGCATGCATTTTTAAATACAAAGAAAAATGAAACTCAGAGATGATGAAATGACCAGCACAACATTTCATTCTTCACTTCCTATCTTTCCTGCCAAATTTTACTCACTATTATCCATCAAATCCAACTTTTTACCCATATAATTCTGTCTACTTCAAATTAATTACATAGAACAGGAAAAATTGGTGCCTGTCCTGATTAGTAGGAATTCATCATACATGTCTACATGTATACATTCTCTTTGGGTTACTTTTGGTTTACTAATAATATCGACGGAAGTATCATCCTGTTAATAGAATTCATTTCTCTAGTCTTTTTGTGGGGGAGATAGAGTTCTCTTAGCCAAATACAGATAGCAAGATTTATGCCCTAGTAGAAAAAGCCTGGGATTGGGAGTCAGAAGACATGGGTTGTGGTTCCATCTTTGCCACTCATCCGTTGTGTGATTTTGAAACAGTCACTTAACTTTGCTGCACCTTAGTTTCCCCATTTGTAAAATGTAGATGAGATGCCTATTCTCTTTACCTCTTAGGCTATGTGCCCAGTAGGCGATAGTGACTGTATGATTGGTTATCTTGTGCTTACACCAGTGTTTTGGCCTGTAGTAAGCAATTGATAAGTACAATATTTTTATGGTATTTGTTAAGCACTTACTAAGCGCCAGGCACTGTACTAAGTGCTGGGGTAGATACAACTAGTCAGGTTGGACATAGTCCATGTGCCACATGGGGCTCACAGTCTTAATCCCCATTTTACAGATGAGGTAACTGAGGCACAGAGAAGTGAAGTGACTTGCCTAAGGTCACAGAGCAGACAAGTCCTTCTGACTCCCAGGCCCGTGCACTATCTGCTACATCATGCTTCTTCCCACAGCCATTATCACTGAAGCCCATTCTTTGTATTATATAAAAATAAATCCTATCTACAACAAATGCATACATTGGTTTCTACATATTTGACAGGAGTAACTTTCAATGACTTGCAACTCTCTATGACCAGAAGAAGAACTAGAGTCATATATCAGCAGGTGGGAGGGGGAACAAGTAGAAATTTAAGATTCAACTAGAATTATTAGTATTTGAAGTCACTTAAGGATTTAAAGGTTAAGATCTTTCACTTATAAAACAAGTAGTCTCATAGACATTAGAAATTCATGATTGGTTTCAATTGATCAGTCATCAATTGATTAATCAATGAATGGTATTTATTGAGCATTTACTGTGTGCAGAGCACTGTACTACGCACTTTGGAGCTACAACACAACAGGGCTATACGCACATTCTCCGCCCACTAAAGCTTCCAGCCTAGAGGGGGAGAGAGGCAGATGCTTTCCCTGCCCACAGTGAGCTTACCATCTAGTGACCCTTATAAATATCCAAGCCTAGAGCAACCTTTACTTTCACTCAAAACTTTATCTAACATGCCTCCAACTATCTGTATATATTATATCCTTCACTCTCAGCCTGTTGTTGGGTAGGGATTGTCTCTATCTGTTGCCAAATTATACATTCCAAGTCCTTAGTACAGTGCTCATAGTAAGCGCTCAATAAATACGTTTGAATGAATGAATGCCCACAGTAAGCTCTCAATAAATGCCATCGATTGATTAATTGACTCATAAGTAGAGAGGACAGAGATATTTATAAAGCCCTTTTACTTTTCCTATTTGAGGTGTTGGCTTTTTGACCTGGCTGCTGGGATTCATGGATCCTAATTTGGGTTTTTCAGAATTACTGAGAATGTATTCCTGTGCATTCCTTCAGAAAAAAAAAAAGCCCTGTTCTTTCAACTGGAGTACTTTTGGATAAAGAACAAAACCAAATGGCATACGTGGGCTGGGAGCATGTGTTTAGCTTCTGTTGTACTTTCTTAAGTGCTTAGTGTGTTGCAAGCAGTTAGAACTCAAATGCCATTACTACTAGTGCTGCTGACATATATACAGCGTGGTTTAGTGGAAAGAGCCCGAGCTTGGGAGTAAGAGGTCGTGGGTTCTAATCCCAGCTCCGCCATTTATCAGCTGTGTGACTTTGGGCAACTCACTTAACTTCTCTGAGCCTCAGTTACCTCATCTGGAAAATGGGGATTAAGACTGTGAACCCCGCCTAGGACCACCTGATTACCTTGTATCTGCCCCAGTGCTTAGAACAGTGCTCGGCACATAGTAAGCGCTTAACAAGTACCATCGTTATTATTACATATAGCAAAGAGAATAAAGAAGGTGAAGAGTCAATGTCATCTTATAAATGAGCTTGTATTCATAAAAGACCATTTTTTCACATGCATGCCTGTTAAATGAATTTGCTCATATTAACCTAATAATATACCTAAATCTGGGATCTGGGATTGGGTCCAAGCCCCAACAACCTTGGAGAGATGCTGCATAGCTGATGAGGGAGAAATTGCCTCATGAAGTGCTTGGCACATAGTAAGCACTTAAATACTACAAGTATTAGGACTTGGTAATATTCTGAAAAGCTGCAGTATTTTTAGAGTAGCTTCTATAGGGATTTCAGCATGTTAGGATGTAGAGCACAGTTGCAGCTCAGCGATCTTGACAATCTGCACCTGCCCCAAGGGAAACTTGTCTGACAGAGGCAGGACAGTTCAAGAAGCACTTCAAAGACTACTAGCATTATAATCGGTTCCTTTGTGCAGGCTCACGGTCCCCAAATCTCCATGACTAGACCAAGGCTTGTTCATTGCTTGGTCTGGGAATTTTTTTCTTTAATGGTATTCATTAAGCGCTTACTATGTTCCAGACACTTGTCCTAAATTCCAGGGTAGATACAAGGTAATCAGGTTGGACACAATCCCTGTCCCACATAGGGCTCACAGTCTTAATTCCCATTTTACAGATTAGGTAACTGAGGCACAGAGAAGCTAAGTGACTTACCCCAAGTCACACAAGAGACATGTGGTGGAGCTGGGATTAGAACCCAGGTCCTCTGACTTCCAGGCCCGTGCTCTTTCCATTATACCATTCATTCATTCATTCAATCGTATTTACTGAGCGTTTACTGTATTAAGCGCTTGGAAAGTACAATTCGGCAACAGATAGAGACAATCCCTACCCAACAATGGGCTCACAGTCTAGAAGGGGGAGACAGACAACAAAACAAAACAAGTAGACAGGCATGCTGCCTCTGGGTTCTAGAGTCACATTCTGGACCCACCTCTGCTATCAGTCTGCGACAGGCTGAAGAGCAAATCACAACCTCTCTACCTCAGCTTTCTTATCTGGAAAATGGAGATTATAATATCTGCCTTTTCTTATCTCACAAGGATGTTGTGAGGACAAAAATGAAATAAGAATTGTGAAACCATTTTGGGATTAAAAGTGCTATATAGAATATCAACCACCTGTAGCACCGAGAAGCACTATTGCCTAGAGCGGGGTCAGGGAGTCAGAGGACCTGGGTTCTAATTCCAACTCTGCCACTTGTCTGCTGTGTGACCTCGGGCAATTCACTTCACTTCTCTGTGCCTCAATTATCTCATCTATAAAATGGGGATTGAGACTATGAGCACTATGTGGAACAGGGACTGTGTTCAACCCAATTTGCTTGTATCCACCCTCTGCTCTTAATACAGTGTCTGGCACAAAGGAAGCACTTAACAAATACCATAATTATAATTTTTAATTATTATCATTTACCTTAAATACTTCATCCCAGCTATAATATACTCTAGTCTCTGTTTCTCTTGCCCTCGCCCTGCTCAGCTAAACTGTAAGATCCTTGAAGGCAGGAATCATGTGTTTTAATTCTTTTGAATTCATTATTTGATGGATAGAATTCTCACTCAGTAATGGCATTCCTTCCATCCACATATCCAGAGGCTCACTGTTCTGGTAAGGAAGTTAAATGACTAAAGTAGAAGAGCACTAGGCCTAAACTTGAAGAATATAGGCATCTCATGAGTGAATCCTTGAGTGGAGGTAAATGCAACCACGAAAATGAACAAAACTCAAATATTTTGCATTACCCCACATTTCTTTGTTACTCATAATTTGATCAAAGTATGCTTTGAGGTGGATTTTTCTCATCATTTGACATTCTAAATTTCAAATGTTCAAGGACAGTAGTAGAAAAAAATTACTAAATATGTTTAAAGGCACATGCAATTTGGATATGTAAACAGTTATGTCCCAGAATAAAATATTGCAATACATGATGTGACTTCTGGTGAGTTAAAACTTGCGCTATTCTAATCCACGAATTGCCTCATGTTTCTTTCCCTGTCATCCAGGTTCACCCGTTGAATCTCATTGTAGTATGTGCTTTAGATTCAATTTTCTCTCTTAGATGTCAAAGAAGCCCCCAAATTCTAGCAGTTAGTTCAGCTTGAATATTTTCACTTGAGAATGCCAGAACACCACAGAATTATCATATCTATTCCAGCAATCACCTGCATTTTGATTTTGCTGTTACCCTATCACTCCCTCCGTATTAGCAATAAACCCCAAGATTGCCTTGCTGTTACTGTTTAACAGATAAATAAGGACATATACAACTCCCAGAATACAGATGCAAAGACTTGAGCATGCACAACATCTTAATGTATTCCTCAAGGAGCTCTTGGGGATGCTGCCTGACTCTAGGGCATGGTTTCCCATTAACAGGTAAATTTGTTACTCTAAATTCCAATTGGTGGCAGCTGTTTTTATTTTGATGCCACTGAACATTCCTGCCATGTTCTGCTTTTGTTCTTGTACATAAAAATGAATAATACAGCATCAAAAGAACAAGCCTAAGCCTAGGGCAATTTGGCTTTAAATACATTGGACATTTCAACAATCTTAGGCCAGTAGAATCAGGTTCGTGTTTCAATTCATCATGTGCTATTCGGGTTATGGTTTTTCTCAACACAATGCTTATCGAAAAAATCCACGTATACGTAAGGAAGGTTTCCACGGGGCGTTAAGCGGGCAAGTCTCCTGGCAAGTTGGTAAGCCCATCCTTTCCCCTGACAATAGACAGAAACCCAGGTCATTGATTCTTAGCCAGATAGAAAAGCTGTCCTCAATGGAAAACAGAGCCTGACATGGTCAGTTATTAGAAATATTATTTGCTTTATTAAAAACAATCCATTCCCATTAGATTGTAAGCTCCTTATGAGTAGTGACCATTTCTCTAATTTTTGTTATACTTTCCCAAGCATTGTATACAGTGCCCTGAGCATAGAAGACATTCATTTATCCACCTGACTGATGGATCATTCTGAATCAGTACTCTTCTTTGCCAGGCAGATGCTTTACTTGCTGTTTCAATCTCATTTGAAAATTCAAAATAGAGGAGTGATAACCCTGGAGTAAGTGTGCAGCCCTAGAACATGGCCATTTTACTGCAAAAAGTCCTTAACAGCCCTGAAGGGTATGACAACTGGTCTACCAGAAGCAGTCTGGGTTTAGGAAAGAACACAGAAGACTTTGTTTCTAATCCCAGCTCTGGCACTTGACTACTCTGTTACCTTGGACAAGTTGCTAACTTCTCTGTGCCTTATTTTCTTCATCTATAAAATCGGGATTAAATTCCTGTTCTCCCTCCCTTTTGACTGTGCACTCCACTGGGGACAGAGGATTCACTTGGCTTACTGCTATAGTGAGTGACTGTGTTTCTTGATTATGGATAGGGTTTGACAGGTGTGAACTGGAACATAGCCTCGATAGTCTTCAGACTAATTGCTAATTCCTGTTCCTTATTTATTCTGAGATGGGTATGTAATCACCTGTGCGATCTTCTTCTAGAGCACAGTCATCAGCACATAAAAACTCTTGTGTGAGTGATTCAAGTATTCTCAATGATGCTCTCAGCCTGTTGACTTGAAAAACTTTCCAAGCAGATAGGAATTGTAATCTTACACCTGCTTCCAGACCTCTTGTTGCATCCTCTCAAGCATGGCTCCATAGAATAAATCGACCAGTACTAGACCGACTACACAGCCCTGCTTTATTCCTTTTGTGATGGGAAAAAGATTTGACAAAGTCTTTCCAAATCGGATGCAGCCAACCTATCATCACAGAGTTACCTTAGGCTTTACATTTAGACATGACAGATCACCACTTTCCCCACCTTCAAAGCATTATTAAAATCACACCTTTTCTGAGAAGCCTTTCCCAACTAAGCCCTAATTTCCCCTACTTGCTCTTCCTTCTGCATTGCCCATGCACTTCATTCATTCATTCATTCAATCATATTTATTGAGCACTTACTATGGGCAAGCACTATACTAAGCGCTTGGAAAGTGCAATTCGGCAACAGATCGAGACCCAACAACGGGTTCACAGTCTAGGACAATAATGTTGGCATTTGTTAAGCGCTTACTATGTAAGCTGGGGGAGATACAAGGTAATTAGGTTGTCCCACGTGGGGCTCACAGCCTTCATCCCCATTTGACAGATGAGGTCACTGAGTCACAGAGAAATTAAGTGACTTGCCCAAAGTCACACAGCCGAAAAGTGGTGGACTAGAACCCACGACCTCTGACTCCCAAGCCCGCGCTCTTTCCACTAAGCCACACCATCCATCCACTTGGATCTGTACCCTTTAAACGCTTGATATTCACCCCACCTTCAACTCCAGAGCACTTAAGTTCAAATCTGTGATTCATTTTAATGCCTATCTCCCCTTGTAGACTGTAAGCTCCTTGGGGGAAGGAAACACATCTACTAACTTTGTTGTATTGTAATCTCCCCAGTGCTTAGTACAGTCCTCTGCACACAGTAAGCTTGCAATAAATACCACTGACTGACTGATTGGTTGCCACATTTTGGTACGTTGTCTTATAGTTAGCTTGGGAATAGGTTAGAATGTATAGATGATTATTCCAGCAATTAGTGTCATGAACTGCAGCAGTAATACAAACACCTTCCAGATCTCCCTGTTGAATGACATGTAATCCACGGTGCCACTCTTTGGATCTTGGGCACATCTAGAATTGCAGTGCCCATGTGGGCAGTGGTGCTGAGATAGGGAGAAAAATCATCGGCTAACATGATAATGTTAAAGTGATCAGAAATTGTCTAATTACTGCTCAGTGAATATGTCAAACCATAGCTCAAAATCCCCAGCACGGAATTGAGTGATATCATTGAATTCTGTTGTCATAGTAGCAGATTGTCCAAAGATGCACAACTAGACAAGGAGATGGGAAAACAAAGCAAGAAGACTTTTGGAGGTTGAAAAATATGCTATGGTGCCAACATTCTCCCTGAGAGTCAAGACAAAACACAAAATATATAGGGCAAAGTGGTATTCTTGTGGTATAACTTTGAGACCTGGAGCTACTTCAGACATCCCATGACATTTAAGATCAAGAGCAGATCCACCAATGACACCTACACACAATACTTAACAAAATGACAATCAACCTCATTAGAAGCTTTACAGGTTTAAGGGTTAGAATAAATACATCCTGTTGATGATGATAATTCATGAAAGAGTTGGGCAAAGAAACAATTTAAAAGTGGATATGTAAATAAAATTATAAACAGACTCAAGGTCCAATTCTCTCAGAAACACTGTCCATTTTTCACTGAATTCAATTGGAGTAACAAATGGGTGGGGAAGCTACACCTTTGAAAAAAGGCCCTTGATTTCTGCTATTACAGTATACCATCATCACAAAGAAATGAGAAAAAGCTGACTGTTGTCCTAAAGGGGAACCTCATTGCTTTCTATTGACAGGAAGATTCTGGCAGATTCTAGCCTTAGCCCTTCTGAACTGGCTCCTGAAGAATATAGTCAACTGGGCCCTATTCCAATTTGGCTTCAGACCAAACACAGCCCAAAAGATTTGATATTAGCAGCATGACAGATGGAGAAAACATATGTAGAACAATACCAAGACCTCCAATTTGGGTTCAAATACCTTTGAAAAGCATCTGACAATTTCAAAAGACCATAGGTCTGGAAATTGCTACTCAATCAATGGTATTTATTGAGTGCTTATTGTGTGCAGAGCACTGTACAAAGCACTTGGGAGAGTACAATACAACAGAGTTAGTTGGTAGACATGCTCCCTTCCACATGGAGTACTCAAATTCATCAATATCCTTAGGCTATGAGACAGTGATATGGTTAATAAAGTCAGAGTTGAAGGTGAGTTGCCTGACCCTTTCCCATCAGTATTGGAGTCCCACAGGTCCAGTTCTCTTCAACCTATTCTATGTTGCTATTTTTGAGGCTAACACAAGAGATCTACAAGCTGGTGTCAGAATGCACTTCCAAGCCACTAGGAAATTATTCTCCTCAACAAAACACGAGCATTATCAGAGGTTTTTGAGACAGTGGTACAGGCACTGCTTTAAGCAGGGGACCATGCTCTTGAAGAACATACACAAAAATACGTGCACATGATTATTAATTGCTCTGCAGACTTGGTCCAGAGCTATGGTCTGCACCATTCATAGAAGCCACGTGGCCTAGTGGAAAGAGCACAGGTCTGGGAGTCAGAGGACCTAGGTTTTAATCCTGGCTCTGCCACTTACCTGCTGTGTGAATTTGGGCAAGTCACTTCACTTCTCTGTGTCTCAGTTCCCTCATCTGCAAAATGGTGACTCAATGCCTGTTCTTTCTCCTAATTAGACTGTGAGACCCATGTGGGAACTGATTATCTTGTATCTACCCCAGCCCTTAGTACAGTGTTTGGCACAGTAAGTGTTTAACACACATTAACTGTGGTAGAAGAGTTTCTAGTACTCTACCAGTCTCGACTATGAGAGGGAGAGTCAAGCAGAGGTCTACCCATTCCATTCCTAGCTTGGGCAGTGGCTAGGGAGTGGAAGGCAATCTGCTTCAAGGCAAAACTCACCTGTGGTGGGCAGCAGCGGCATGGGAGAGAGTCGAGGGCGGAGACTCAAGTTTGCTGAGCAGAAGGAGGCAATGGTAAACCACTCCATTTTTTTTCCCTAGAAAACTCTATGGATACACTACCAGAACAATTAGAGATGGAAGTGGGCTGTTCTGGGAGAGATGTGTCCATGGCATCGCCATGGGTAGGATACAACTCGACAGCATAAGACAAAACAAGAAGTAATATCATTAGTATTATTGCCTGAAAGTAATTCGGAAGAAAATCAAAGTAATATGCCATCTTTCACCCAGGAGACCCAAAAACTAACAAGATTGTCATCGGTAACATAGAACCTAAAGCTGTCACCAAATTCCATTATCTACATTATCCAATGATGCACAACTGGACAAAGTAGAAAGAATAAAAGTGAATGGAAATCCTTCAGCAGATTACAAGGCAGAGGGTGGTGATGATGATGATGACATTTGTTAAGTGCTTACTATGTCCTGAGCACTGTTCTAAGTGCTGGGGTAGATACAAGGTAATCAGGGTGTCCCATGTGGGGCTCACAGTCTTAATCCCCATTTTACAGATGAGGTAACTGAGGCACAGAGAAGTCAAGTGACTTGCCCAAAGTCACACAAGTGATCAGTGGCAGAGCCAGGATTAGAACCCATGACCTCTGACTCCCAAACCCGGGCTCTTTCCACTGCGCCACACTGCTTCTCTAGTGACAACAAGGAATCAAAACCCACACAAGATTGAAGGTCTATGAGGATGTTTTCATGTCTAACCGTCTACATACCTGGACCTGGTACGAAAGAAACATCCAAGTTTTTGACAGGCTTTGCTAGCGTCATCTATGAATCATACCCGTCATCAATTGGAAGGACTATATTATCAACAACCATATTCTGAAATAGCTCACCTGCACCAAAGCAATGTTCTCAGCAACACAGCTCCATGGGGTTGGTCATGTGAAGAGAAGGAATGGAACCAGGATACACAAGCAGATGGTGCAGGTGAAGAGAAAGGGGGTACACTTATGATAGCAGGGCAGAATAATTGATTTGAAGACATAATGAAGCAAAGTATCAAGCAATGTGATAGAGCACTGGACCATTGGGAGACCACTGCAGCAGGGACTGTGTCCACCCTGATTGACCCTGTATCTACCCCAGCACTTAGAACTGTGCTTGGCACCATGTAAGCATTTAACAAGTACCATAATTATCATTATTATTACATCTCCAAAAGGCCTTCACCATTTAAGTCCTCCTTTCCCCAGCTCACTCTTCTGTGTCGTCTATGTACCCTCAATCTGTGTCCTTGAGGATTGAGGCCAGGTAGAGTTAAAGCATATAAGGGTAAACTTGAAGTGGACAAGGTTGGCCTGATATCTAGAGTTCCAACAGCAACTCTCTGCGGCTCCTGCACCAGAGAGAAAAAAGCTGACTGTGGAGGTGATCCAGGACTGTGGATTAGTGGTACGAGATTGATGAAGGGATAGGGGAACGAGTAAGTTGGGTTCACTAGAGAGGGTGGTGTTGAGTGCATCAGTTTAGTCGTAAAGTGAAGGTAGTTTGAGTATGGAGGCTAAATGGAGCATGATGACTTGAGAAAATTGGATGGGGTCAAAAGATCAGAGGTCTCTATGGGGGAACAATACAGATTTATGAAGACAAGGTGTGTGGGAGAGAAGGCAAGTGAGTAGATAGAGGGATTTCAGAGTTGGTGAGGGTAGAGATTATTCGGTGGCTAGAGACGATGAGGTCGAGTGTGGGTCCAAGTTGGTGAGAGGGTGATCTGGGGTGGATCAGGAGGTCGGTGGAGTTGAGGACTGATAGAAAAGGAGCAGCGGAAGGGTCATCAGGAACATCTATGTGGATATTAAAGTTCTCAAGGGTCAATTTAGGGATGGAGAAAGAGAGAAGGAATATGAGAAAGGGATCAAAATGGTTCAAATAACTTATAACATATACATATATATATATATATATATTTGTGTCTATGTATATGAATGTGTGTAAATTATGACAAAGGGCGTCAGCCACAAACTAATTTTTTTCAGCCACACTTTTTCACACTTATGGTTAGGATCTCACTGCTCTTAGCCTTATCTTTCAAAATTGAAAACTGTAATACATACTTAAAATTGCCAAGGCTAGAAAGATTTCAAAAAAACACAATCAATTTATAACCATGTTTCTTTTTAGTGCCATTTCTATGACATTTTATTTTTTTCCTGAGAATCATGAGATCTTCTTTCTCTTGGAACCACAGAAATGTTTATAAGAGACTGTACCCTAAGACATCAATAGTAGCCTTTATCCCTCCATTTCAAGTGTGCTTTATGAGTTCCTTTACAAGAATATCACTTTTCTTTGAAGTTTCTCACTGTAATCCACTGTCATTTTAAAACAACTGTGAATATAGTCCAACTTGCACTGCCAGATTGAAATATCCTAAGTCTTTGAACTTCCATCTGTATATAGTTGCACGAGTATTTGTATTATTAAATGGCTCTGACCAGAACTCAATTTTACACTTCTCCTTTAGATAAAATAGTACTCATTTTTCAGCTCTGATTTTCCTATCTCTAAATTTCAACACACAAAAAACAAGATACTTATATAACTCATGTTTCTGGTTAGACTGTAAGCCTGTCAATAGGCAGGGATTGTCTCTATCTGTTGCCAAATTGCACATTCCAAGTGCTTAGTACAGTGCTCTGCACATAGTAAGCACTCAATAAATACTATTGAATGAATGAATGAATGGTCATTTCTTTGTTCCCAATGCTGTATTTTTTAATACATAAGGCAAATAATTTTGAGGCATATGCTTTCTTAAGAGGGCTTTTATTTTATACCTTAGTTCTTATCAGCAGTGCATTCATAAATTCTAGGTGTAGGCAAGGAATAACAAAGAATATGCATTCTTTGGGTAATTTATAGCTATCTTTTTTTGTTGTTGTTGAAATCTTGACCAAGATAGGAAAACCTGTAAATTGAATTCAAACTAAAGATTTCTATCAGTACAATCTGGAAGTTTGAGGTTACTGTTTCCTCTAAAACCCCCAAAGGTTGCCCATCTATCTCCTCATCAAACAGGAACTCCTCTCCACTGCTTTAAGGCACTCAATCAGTTCTCCCCCACCCCCCTCGCTGAATTCCTACTATTTCTAACCCAAACACTTCATTCCTCAAATGACAACCTAATCTCTGTACCTCGATCTCATTTATCTCACCCCTGACCCCTTGCCCATGCTGTTCCTCTTTCCTGGAACTCCCTCCCCCTTCATATTTGAGAGAACACCACTCTCCCCATCTTCAAAGCCCTACTAAAATCACATATCCTTCAAGAAGCTTTCCCTGGATATCATTTCCCACTCTATTCACCTCTCTCCCGCCCATGCTGTTGGGTATGTGCCCCTTAAACACCTTGATACTCACTCCACTGCTAGCCCCACAGCACTTATATACAGACTCTTATAATCTGCCATTTCCCCTGTTTGTGACATTTCAATATCTGTCTCCCCCTCTAGAAAGTAAGCTCTGTGTAGGCAGGGATCATGTCTACCAACCCTGCACCCAGTAGGCACTCAATAAATACAGTTGATTGATTGATTGATTGGTCCTTGAAGTTATTTCAGCTTTATGATACCAATAGCCTGGTTGAGTTTTAATTAGCACTGAAACCTCTCATAGGTTTCTTTTATTCAGTTATGAAAAATATATTATCACTTCTGATGAGGTACTTAGGGTTCATGAAAAGAGTAGAATTAGAGCATGAATTAGAAGCTTCCACAAGATACATCTCACCAGTATCATCAATAAGCTTGAATATTACGTGCATGGCACTATACTAGACCAGACTGTCATAAAAATTGCATCCATTTGGTCTTCATTTAATATTATTTAGCAAGGTATTTGATCAGTGGCATGTAAATGTGGTTAGGTTTAGTAACTTATTAAACATTCCATTCATACTGCCTTCTCTTTCTCCGAGCCCCATCTCTGCCACTCAAAGAAAGCTGCTAGTATTGACATTTTTATTCATTCATTTATTTCTTTAGAAAATAAAAAGCATGGAGAGAATATGGCTTTCAAGAAAATTTTTAAAAATTGCACATACCCTGAGCCAAATTCCCAATACTCACTGCCTCAGTTGGAAAAAGGACCCAGTAAGGAAATACAGCTGCCCATGTGTAAGACTGTGGAGGTTTGTGCTGAGGTGCTTTGAAATGAAAATGGCTCCTATGCCTATTTTTCTCTAACTCCAAAGGATATGAGTTCTTCGGTGCTTATGAGAATATGTCTGCCCAGGCTGCAGCCCATTTCTGGACTATGACTTATGGTTGCTTCTCTAATAATAATAATGACAATTGTTAAGTGCTTACTATGTGCCAAGCACTGTACTAAGCGCGGGGGTGGATACAAGCAAATTGGGTCGGACACAGTCCTTGTCCCATGTGGGGCTCACAGTCTCAAACCCCATTTTACAGAGAAGTAAAATGGCTTGCCCAAGATCACAGAGCAGACATGTGGCAGAGCTGGGATTAGTACCCATGACCTTCTGACTCCCAGACCCATACTCTCTCCACTACACCATGCTGCTTCTACTCACTGGCGAAAGCACACATCAATCAATTAATTGATGGCATTTATTAGTGCTTACCGAGTGCAGAGCTTGGGAGAGTACAATACAACAGAGTTTGTAGACATGTTCCTTATCCACAGGAATCTTACAGTCTGGAGGGGGAGACAGATATTAAAGTAAATTACAGATGGGGGAAGTGGCAGAGTACAAGGATGTGTACATGGGTGAATATCTAAGTCTTAGGAGGCATACCCTTAAGTACCCTTGTGTACGCCCAAGGACAAAGGATGAAAGGATCTGTAGGGAAAAGTAAACCTCTTGCTAAGAGATAATCAAGCATGACCATTAAGAATCATCCATGCACAGAAAGAGCCCATTCCAGTAGAGCTGCATTTATCTGACATTGGAAAGGGTGTATAAGAGACCAATCAGCAAGAAACAGAGCACTAGACTGAATGAACTATTAGTTTGGTCCCATATTGATATTTCTGGTGACCTTATGTTCTAAGGCCTGCAAGTCATGTTTCGAAAAATGTCATAGAAAGAAAGAGAGCAATCTGGGATGAAGAAAGATGAGAGAATTTAATGGTAAAAACCACTGCTCTTGATCTAGGGAAGGAACATGGACTTACTCTGAGCACATGGAAGGATTTCTGAGAGGAAGAATTTGTTTGTGGGAGGTAGCTTGTGGAAAGTACAGAAACAGGACAAAGAAGATTCGTTTGTGTAGAGCAGAGTGAATAGGTGAATTTAGGGGTGAGAGGATTGGAGAATGGAAACTAACTGGAGTCATGTGTGAAAGGTGTTGAAAGAAATAGTGGTAGAGGAGTCAGACATAGCAGTTCTCCAAACCTGTGGCCATTTATCCTGTAAGTGTTGGTTGAGATCCTGAGTGCAGTGCTTATCTTGTCACCTGAGAAATGCCAGGGCTCTAAATCCTGGAATCTCTCCCACTTCTGTCACCTTGAGCGTGGCAGATTAATTAATTAATATTTATTGAATGGTGGTGAAGGATAGATTTTTTTATTTGCATCTTCAATTACTTGTTCTGTTACTTCATCCTGATATACTTGAGCCACAGTCTGGTATATATCCTCCTACATACAGTATTTGCAAGTGGTTTTATGCATCTTTCACCCTCCTTTAAATTGTGAGATCCTTGAGGGCAGGCAATGCATTTCTTACTTCTGGTATACTCTCACAAGCATTCAGTACACTGCTTTATATGCAGTAGATACTCAATGAATACCATTGATAGTGATTGATTGATTACAACCCTTAAGCAAGAAAGGCTTCCAGCTGGAAGTGGTTAATTTTGAGGTGAGTTTATAGTGAGAGAGTGGTACTCAGTTAGAAAATAGGAAGTTATTTCAAACCCAAGGAAAAATATATAAAAAAACAAAAACAGATGGTGAAAACATGGATACCTGAGCCTGAGGGTAAGTTAGTTTAACTATGGGTAAGAGAACTGGACACTTTATAGAAAGGTTGAAATAGGATGCATTCTCCTTAGAACTTTGAGTTTCCAAATTCAAGGGCATTTTGTCAGCCTCATGACCCTAGAGATGTCAAACCCACCAACTTTCTTAGATGATGGAGAACTAATCAGTTCAAAATAATAATAACAATAATAATAATAATGTTGGCATTTGTTAAGCAGAGCACTGTTCTAAGCACTAGGGTGGATACAGGGTCATCAGGTTGTCCCACGTGAGGCTCACAGTCAATCCCCATTTTACAGATGAGGGAACTGAGGCACAGAGAAGTTAAGTGACTTGCCCACAGTCACACAGCTGACAAGGGGCAGAGCCAGGATCTGAACCCATGACCTCTGATTCCCAAGCCCATGCTCTTTCCACTGAGCCACGCTGCTTCCTCATGCAGGGCTTTTCCTTGATCATTCTGATGGGAAACCCAGTTACCAGGCCATTAAATATGTATTCAAGGAGGATGTAGACTGAAATTCAGGGTCTGGAGAGTGGAATGATAATAAGCAATGACTTAAATGCTGGATGTGGTACTCTGGGAAAGGCAACCAGGAAAAGAAATGGGACTGTTGAGGACAGCAAATAATGCACAGAGAGACATGCTCATCCACTGAGTCCTAATTTATAAAAGTCCAAAAGTGATAAAATGCCCTGGAGGATCCTATTATAAAAATTTCAGTTTAGGTCCAATCAGATCTCCTACCCACAGCTTTCCACATAGAGCTAAGGTCTACTGAGCCTGATGATCTAAGCAGTTCTATTTGAATGCACAGCACATTCTTATCTAGAAAGAGCCATATTTTTATTTGCAACTAGCGATTTCTCAATACGCTAGAGCTTTAAAAAAGAGTTTACACTCTATCAAATCAGAACTTGTCCTAATAGCTAGGACCAACAAAACTTGAAAACAAAAATTTACAGGATATTTCTCTTCAGCCTAATTAAAAATTCCAGGAATGAGAAGGATACAATTTCTGGTTAACAGCAGGTGTATCATTAGCCACAGCAGCCTTATTCTTACCTGTGTATAAGCGAAGGCACAACTCCTTCTGTGGACTTTAATGTATTTGTAACTAATTTGAGTTTTGAAAGGAAGAAGAGTCAGTCTGGCAATATTACATTGGGTGATCAACTGGGGCATCATGTGCTTGGAAGTTTGCCACTGATTCCAGATATTAATCAATCATATTTAATGTTTAATACTTAATCATATCATCAATATCATGTCATCAATCAGATTGATGCTTCAGTCCACTTGCAAATGCACCTCAATGAACTCACTAGCATTCCCTATGTCTATTTCATAAAATTATTTCTCAGATACTGAAAGACTGTCATAGTATTATTGTGTAATGCTATAACACTGAGCCCATTTATAATGTTGCCAATATAATGATATTTATTAAGGACTTACTATATGCTACTGAAAAAATGATTCAACCACATGTCCTACTGATGATGGAACATCCCCTTTTCTTCCCTAAACATAAATCCTATCCAAATAGGCAGTCCAGTATATCAGCAGCATGTGAAGCAGCATGGTGTAGTGGATACAGCAAGGGCCTGGGAATCAAAAGGTCATGGCTTCTAATTCCGGCTCCACCACTTGTCTGCTTTGTGACCTTGCACAAGTCACTTCACTTCTCTGGGCCTCAGTTACCTCATCTGTAAAATGTGGATTGAAACCGTGAGCCCCACCTGGGATGGGGACTATGTCTAATCCGATTTGCTTATATCCACCCCAGCGCTTAGTACAGTGCCTGGCACAAAATAATAATAATAATAATAATAGCATTTAAGCACTTACTATGTGCCAAGCACTGTTCTCAGCGGGAGATACACGGTAATCAGGTTGCCCCACATGGGGATTACATTCTTAATCCCCATTTTACAGATGAGGGAACTGAGGCCCAGAGAAGTTAAGAGACTTGCCCAAAGTCCCGAAGCAGCGTGGCTCAGTGGAAAGAGCCCGAGCTTGGGAGTCAGAGGTCATGGGTTTGAATTCCGGCTCTGCCACTTGTCAGCTGTGTGACTGTGGGCAAGTCACTTCACTTCTCAGTGCCTCAGTGACCTCATCTGTAAAATAGGGATTAAGACTGTGAGCCTCACGTGGGACAATCTGATTACCCTGTATATACCCCAGCCCTTAGAACAGTGCTCTGCACATAGTAAGCACTTAACAAATACCAACATTATTAAGTGCCGGAGCTGGCATTAGAACCCACAACCTCTGACTCCCAAGCCTGGGCTCTTTCCACTAAGCCATGCTACTTCTCCATAGTTAAGTGCTTCACAGATACCACAGTTATTTATTATCACTGACAAGGCATCAGTGGAATTCAGGGACCCTCTGGTGATAAGCAGCCTCACTAGGGAATTTAGGGAATGCACTCCTGACATGAAATGTGAACAGGTTAGAAAAGATGCCCCCAAAATATCCTACTCTGCCAAATCAAATTGGCCATGCTTGCACACATAGATAGGACCTCATTTTCATCTTCAATCATTTGATCAATCTATAGTATCTATTGAGTGCATATTGTGTGCAGAGCGCTATACTAAGTGCTTGGAAGAGGACACCATAAAAGAGTTAATTGACATGCTCCCTGCCCACAATTCATGCATTCATTCAATCATATTTATGGAGCACTTACTGTGTGTAGAGCACTGTACTAAGGGCTTTGGAGAGTATAATACAACAATAAGTAGATGACCTTACAGTCTACAGGGGGAGACAGACATTAATATAAATTAATAAATTATGGATATGTAAATAAGTACTGTAGGGCTAAGGGAGGGGTGAATAAAGGGAACAAATCCAAGTGCAAGGACAACACAGAAGGGAGTGGGAAAAGGGAAAATGAGGGCTCAGTCCTTCAGAAATGAAGGACAGCCAATATATACTAACCAAATTAATTTCACATCTTATTGAATTCAGCTTCAAGTCCTGGGAAGCAGTGTGGAAAGAGCACAGGCCTGGGAATCAGAGACCTGGGTTTTAATCCCAGCTCTGCAATTTGCCTGCTGTGTGACCTAGAGCAAGTCACTTAACTCCTCTGTGCCTCAGATAACCTATTTGTAAAATGGGGATTAAGACTGTGAGCCCCATGGACTGTGTCCAACCTGATTAACATGTATCTACCCCAGCACTTAGTACAGTGTCTGGCACATAACAAGCACTTAACAAATACTATTAACAACAAAACAATATTAAAAAAACCTATCTGTTGGCACAAAGCAACCTTCTGCCCAGTTCTCCTTGCTTGCAAAATACAGGGAATATTAGGAGAATTTTGAAGATGGGGAGACTGCTGGTCTGTTATGAAGGGACAGGGAGTTTCAGGCCAGAGGGAGGATGCCGGCAATGGGTTCGTGGTAAGACAGGTAAGATCATAGAACGGTGAGAAGTTCTGTGTTAAGGGGTGCAAAATATATGAGCTGGGTTATAATAGGAGAGGAGTGAAGCTAAGTAGGAAAGGGAAAGCTGACTGAATTGCCTTAAAGCTGATGATAAGGAGTTTCTGTTCAATGCAGAAATGGATGGGCAACAATTGGAAGTTTTTGAGGAGCAGGGAAATGTGCGCAGAAAGATTTTTTAATAAAATTGATATGGACAAAAGAGTGAAGTATGGGATGAAGTGGACTTAGATGTTAGAGAAATGGGATTTCAAAAAAATCAAAAGGGGTATTTGAATTCAGTCTTTTCATTTTCCAAGATATTTATGCTCAAATTTCAAGACTGTTAAGACACTAAAATCTCTTGCCAGAGGGGGAATTTAGTTTGACTTAAAAAACAATGCATAAACTAATGAGCAGTTTTTTGTATGATGAGAGGCTTAATGTTTTAAGTGAGAAGAAAAATATTTTCTTAAAGGCTATGATTTACATCTAACATACTGAGAAAGGCCATGCAAAATACTCCTCTTTGAGAATATCTGAATACTGTAAAACATCCAAATCTTGAGTGTCTTCCAGATCAAATTTATTAAACTGTCACCATGAAGGTTAATGATGAATTATTAGTTACACCTAAAATGGAGAGACGAAACCGGTAGACTGAACGTATAATCCAGATTGTTCATATTGAACATTTTCCATGAGAATGCATGAGAATGATGAGCTGCAATTAAACTCTCAGACTGTCACCAAGTCCATTACCTGAATACCTAATTAGTGAAGTTTGAGATCAGTATGTCATATTCTATCATAGATTCAAACAACAAAAAGTACAAGCAAGATGTCTCCATTTTCTCCAAATCCAGACTGCAGTACATTCTCTTTTTAAGACAAGAAAGTCTAATAACCAGGGAACATTAACCTGCTGTTAAATTAATTTCTCATGCTTAAGTAGAAAAGCGACCTGTTACACTCCCATTTTTATTAAGCCCTAAAACCTCCAGAAGGATCCTTTATTTGCAGCAAAGCTGTGATTGTGCTGACCATAACAGATTCATGCAGAAAATGAAGAGGCTTTCAATTAACAATCTGAGGAAACACTTTTTCCATAATTTGGCAGCATGGCTATTACTTAATTTATTTAATCTAATTTATTCAATTAGTAGGGTCCTTGTTTAACTAACTGTTTTATAGAGGCATTTGTTAAAATGTAGAGGAAGAAAAATGAGATTGCTACAGAATAGGAAGGCTGTTATTTTTACACATCATGAATAATTGCACTGAGGAACTCTCTTCTCAACTGTGGATCATGAGAAATTAAATTTATGATTTATGCTGTACTGTCTGTGGCTTCTGAAGTTCATAGGCAAAAAGTAAAATTCCCCAAGATGGGTTTCATAAGGGAAAAATGGAGATGCGGCATTTCATTAGTTGTGGTAAAGACGGTGTCCAAGAAAACCTGGTACAAATAACCTGGTAGTTTCCATTTCTCTCAGTCTTTAGAAATGTAACTGAATGTCTCAGAGCAAAAAGAGACTTCCAATCTCTTTTTACCTGACACTTGGCTATTTTCAGGCTGTTTGAAGTGTTGCCCAGTTTGGTAAAATTTATGGATATCCCACCTAACCAAGTAGATGATACTGAATCAGCTGGCATACTGTTAATGCCTAGCACACTTTTTTCACCCAAATAGCACTCAGTGAGATAGACAATATTTCCCTGCAATAGCTAATCAAATAGAGTTGAAATACTCCCCTACTTCTTAAAAAAAATCCACCTGTAATACACATAACTATTAGGCCAGATCTCCACCACATATAGTGGAATTAAGAGTTGGCAATTCTGTAGTTAGGCCGATGGAAAGGTTCTGAGAATCAGGAGAAAATATTTCTAATCAGTTTGGGTCTAGTTCTGTCTTTGTAAGCAGGGCAATGCTTGCTGGGGCTATACCACTGGGCATGAAAGTTTCTGATTGAAAAAACCTTTAGGACATTTGACTGATATAGGCATGGGCCAGCAGGAATTGTTTTTTATGATATTTATATGTGTCAAACACTGTTCTAAGTGCTGGGGTAGATACAAGTTTATTAGGTCGGACACAGTCCCTGTCCCACATGGGGCTCACAGTCTAAATAGGAGGGAAAACAGGTATTAAATCCCCATGTTACAATTGAGGGAACTGAGGCACAGAGAAGTTAAGTGACTTTCTCAAGGTCACACAGCAGGACAGTGGCAGAGCTGGAATCAGCACCCTGCTCCTCTGACTTCCAGGCCTGGGCTCTTTCAACTGGCCCACGCTGCTGAAAAACAGCTGGCCAATAGTAACTAGTTACTTATATGTATTTATTAAACACTTACTATGTGCCAGGCACTGTGCTAAGCATTGAGGTGAATACAAGAGGCTAGTGGGCTGCAACACAGCATCAGCCCTAAGCTGCTGTTACTTTGGGCAAATTGGGGCCTTGATAAAAACACTTAGTGTGTCCTTCACAATGTGCTGCATCCCCGCTTCACTATCAATCAGTCAACCACTGGTATTTATTGAGTGATTACTGTGTGCAGGACACTGTACTAAGCATTGCACTCTGTGCCCTAGCAGGAACACAACCAGCACGACTGAGAGAATGTGAGTAACACTGTGCAAACCACTAGAACTATAGTCAGTTCCTTCATGCAGGTTTTCTGGTCTGAAATCTGAGCACTGAGGCTCGTCTGTCATTCTCAATGGGCGACTCCATCATCGCTGTCATTATGACCTCCCGCAGCCCTCAATTATTTATTAAGGGCACTCAGTGGGCCAAGCTCTCTATTGTATCTGTACTTGAATTAGCAGTCATTGTCCCTGCCCTGAATCTAACAATCTGAATTGGGAGGAGAAAGGAGAGCGAGTGGTGATTGGTGACATTTGAGGATTGGTGATGCTTTGAGGATGTGGCTGTGGAGTTTATCCTTGAGGAAAGGGAGCATCTAAACCCACCTCAGCACCATTTGTGCGGGGATGTGATGCAGAGGAGTTATGGGAACTTAGCCTCACTGATTCTCTCTTCCGTTTCCCGCAATCTGGCTTCCACACCCTTCGTTTCATGGAAATGACCCTCTATAAAAGTCACCAGTGACCTCTTTCTTGTCAGATCCAATGGACTCTACTCCACTGTAATTTTCCTCGACCACTTAGTTGCCTTCAAACACTGTGAGCACTTGGGTGTGTACCCCTTAAGCAATTTGAAACTGACTCTACCCCTAGCCCCACGATACTTATGTACACTTCCTTATACTCTGCCATTTCCCCTATCTGTAATTCATTTTAATGTCTGTCTCCCGCTCTGGACTGTAAACTCCTTGAAGGCAAGGATTGTGCTTAGGGAAGCAGCCTGGTCTAGTGGTAAAAGCCCAGCCTGGGAGTCAAAAGAACTGGGTTCTAATTCCAGCTCTACCACTGGCCTGCCCTGTGACAGTGGGGGGATCATTTAACTTCTCTGTGCCTCAGTTTCCTCAACTGTAACATGGGGATTAAATACCTGTTCTCCCTCCTATTTAGACTGTGAGCTCTATGTGGGTCAGGGACGGCATTTGACCTAATTAACTGGTATCTAACCCAGCACTTAGAACTGTGCTTAACACATAGTAAATAATTAATAAATACCATTAAAAAACCTCTTTGGCATTGTAATAATAATAATAATAATGTTGGTATTTGTTAAGCGCTTACTATGTGCCGAGCACTGTTCTAAGTGCTGGGGTAGACGTAGGGGAATCAGGTTGTCCCACGTGGGGCTCACAGTCTTGATCCCCATTTTACAGATGAGGGAACTGAGGCACAGAGAAGTTAAGTGACTTGCCCACAGTCACACAGCCGACAAGTGGCAGAGCTGGGATTCGAACTCATGAGCCCTGACTCCAAAGCCCATGCTCTTTCCACTGAGCCACGCTGCTTGTACTCTCCCACACACTTGAAACAGTGCTCTGCATGCAGTAAGTACTCAAAAAAATATGACTGATAGACCAAAATGGTTGAATACACACACTGCTTCCACTTCCTCTCTTCCAACTACCTTCTTGACCCTCTACATTCCAGTTTCCACTGAGATTGCATATTCGAAATCACCTATGATCTCTTCATGTTAAATCTAATGGATTTTATCCTAATCCTCCTCGACCTCTTGGCTGTCTTTGACCCTGTGGGCCACTCCTTCTCCTGGAAACACTGTCTAATCTTGGTTTTACAGATACAGTTCCCTCCTGGTTCTCCTCTTACCTCACTGGTTACTCCTCAGTCTTTGCCTCTCACACCCTTCTATGGGTTCCTTTCTTTTCTCACTTTATACTCACTCCCTTAAAGAGCTCATCTTCTCCTATGACTTCAACTACCACCTCTATAGGGATGATTACTGAATTTGAGAGCCACAACCTCTCTCCTCCTCTGAAATCTTGCAATTCATCTTGCCTCTGGGACACCTCCACATGGATGTTCTGTTGGGATCTTAAGCTCAGCGTTTTAAAAACTGAATTCCTCCTCTCTTCTCCTAAATCCTGTCCTCCGCCGAACTTTTCCATCACAGTTAACATTCGCCATACTGTCTCTGAACCCTTCTAGCAGCCCATAAGCTCATTATGGGTAGGGAACATGGCTGCTAATTCTGTTGTACTGTACTCTCACAAATGTTTAGTAAGTGCTCTGCACATAGAAAGTGCTCAATAAATATTGATATTGATGGATTATCCTTGTTTCCTCCCTTAATTCCAACTCTCATATTTAATCTGTTGCTAAATCCTGTCATTTTTCCTTCACAACTACCCCTTCCTCTCAATCAATCAATCAATTGTATTTATTGAGTGCCTACTGTACACAGAGCCCTGTATGCAACTATTGTAAGAATGAACTCTAATAGAGGAAGTAGACACATACCTTGCCCACAAGGAGCTCTCCATCCAAACAACCACCACTCTAACCTTTGTGTCAGAGGAACACGTTTGCCAGGGAAACCGAGTCGTTGCCTATCCACCTCCATATCAAACAAAAACTCCTCCCCATTGGCTCTAAAGCAGTCCATCATCTTGCCCCTTACTACCTCACCTCGCTTATCTCCTTCTACAACCCAGCCCACACACTTTGCTCCTCTAATGCTAACCTTCTAACTGGGCCTCAATCTCATCTGTCTTGCCATTGACCGCTGGCCCACGTCCTGCCTCTGGCTTCGAACGCCCTCTCTCCTCAAATATGACAGACAATTACCCATCCCCCCTTCAAAGCCTTATTGAAGACACATCTCCTTTAAGAGGCCTTTCCAGACTAAGCCCCACTTTTCCTCATCTCCCACCCTCCTTCTTAGTCGCCCTGACTTGCTCCCTTTGCTTCCCCCACCACGCCCAGCACTTATGTATATATCTGTAATTTTATTTATTTGTATTTATGTCTGTCTCCCCTGCTCTAGACTGTGAGCTTGTTGTGGGCAGGGATTGTCACTGTTTATTGTTGTATTGTTCTTTCCCAAGTACTTAGTACAGTGTTCTGCACACAGTAAGTGCTTAATAAATATGACTGACTGACTGACTGAATGAATGAATGTGGGAAAAAGGAGGGAGATCTTTCAAGCTTCCTGATACCACCCTTGGGAGGGAGGATGGATGGTTGGATCCTAAGTGATCCCCTTGCTGTTTGAGGGGTGCTTATTTGAGAGACAAGAGGGGGTGGTAATGGCCAAAGGGATGCAGGAGTGGGGTTCACATCCAGGAGGCCAGTCTTGCCTGTCCCTGGAAGGGAAAAGTCAGAGGATTTTAGGACCCCACAGACATTATTGGGTCCTTCTAAGTGGCCGAGGATATTTTGGTTGAGATGAACGGCAGAGTAAACTCTAGTATATAACAAACAATTATTTGGCAACCTTAGCCAGGTAGGAGAGAGTCATAATCTACTTTGGGACTTTGAAAATCTGAATTGATTGAATTAACCAGATCATTCTTCAACTACCTGCTGTGCTTCACCTCTATAGCCTGTGAAGCCTTCTGGTTTTGTGAATATTGTGTTTGATGAATTCATTTGAACTAAACCACAATTCACAATTTCCAACAGGGAATGCATCTTTCTGCTGGGAACATGAGCAGATTTTACAACCAGAAAAGCATCCATTTCCCAGAATCTCCTCCAGTTTAAAACAACTGATTCAGAAAAAATAAACTGCCTTTTTGTCAAGGAAGCAGAGGCTTGTTCAGACATAGAGGTAATTTTTCAGAGAAGGAAATGTAATTTAACCTGTCTTTATTTTTTTTATTTTCTGTTGCTGAAAATTTGTATCCCTGAGACTAATCCCTCAAATTCAAAATGACTTGCCTTTGCAGATTTTTAGAGTCTTTTGAAAAGCCTATTTTATTTTTGGAGTAGTGAAGAGCTGTGGAGATTTAATGCTGATATGAAGAGTTTTTTAAACAAGCTCTGCGTCTAAGTAAATTCTGAGTCTGGCAATTCAATGTTTAAAATTCATTCTCTCAAAAGTATTTATTCTAACTCAATAACAAATATGATGGTGTGGGATACCATAGCATTTCTTAGCAGCCTGGGTTTCCCAACACTCAAATCTCCCCTTTGCATGCAAAGTTTCCTTTAATTATACCTCCCAGACTCTTAGCACCTTGTGGTTGGGGTGACATTTACAAAGGACTACCTTTATGCCTTGCAGACTGCCACAAAACCAAGAACTTTGACATATTATTAAAGAGAGCCCTGTATATACCATCACAGAACCTCTGAAGAGTGAAGACGGCTTTAGCCTCACCACAGACAAGGTGGTATTCTTGAAGAGCTGGCCAAAGCATTCCAAAAATCGCTTCAGCATACTTTCTACTACTGAAGAAGCAGCCCTCTGAAACTTACAAAACTTTCAACGTGCAAAGACATGGCACTTGTCCCAACTTTGGAGGGAGTCACCATAGGAAAGCCAAGCTCTTTCTCAACATATGGAACAGTGAAGAGATGTCTCAGGATCTTAACAATGCTACCATCACCATCACCTTCAAGAAGTATCTTAGTATACTCCACTTCCAGCAAGATCCTAGCCACTGTATTTCTGGATTGGCTACTGAAGAATGCCATTGTTTGGACAATCTCAGAATGACAAGGCAGCTTCATTTCCCATCAAGACTTAGCAGACATGATTTTGGCAGGATGTCAGATACAGGAAAATTCAGAAGACAATACAAGACCAATATACAATTTCCATCAACCTTACAAAAGCATTTCACACTATCAGTAGATTTGGATTTCAAAAATTGCTTAGTAAATTTGGTTGCCCTGAAAAGTTAGTTGAGATTTTTCAGGCCATTTATTGACGGGTTGGGTGTGTCAGAGCTTGGGTTTCCCTGTCCAAACCATTCCCCATCATCATCAATGAGGTAAAGCAGGATATAGAGAAGCAGCGTGGTTCAGTGGAAAGAGCACGGGCTTGGGAGTCGGAGGTCATAAGTTCGAACCCCAGCTCTTCCACTTGGCAGCTGTGTGACTGTGGGCAAGTCACTTAACTTCTCTGTGCTGCCTCAGTTACCTCATCTGTAAAATGGGGATTAAGACTGTGAGCCTCATGTGGGACAACCTGATTACCCTGTATACCCCAGCGCTTAGAACAGTGCTCTGCACATAGTAAGCGCTTAAACAAATACCAACATTATTATCATTATTTATAGTGGGCTTGCATATTCATTTCAAGTAGCCTCTTGGTGTCTCTCGGCAACAATCTTCCCTCATGCACTGTACTTCACTCCATCATCTTCCATGGGGAAAAGCAGAGCCACGAGAGAATGGTTTCTACTTCACCCCTATTTCCAGACACTCCCTTCACTCATAGATGCCCTGCCTTCCCTTACAAAAAACTCCAGAGAGATGAGCAGAGGGGGTGGATTGCTTGCGACCCAAGGAGCATTTATCTTTTGTTTGTGTATTTACTTTTTTAAACAAACTATATCCTGACCTTTTCCTCTGAGGTATATTATTGTAATTCACAACTTTGTGACTTTTAGCAGTCCACTCCTTGTTAAAATGACCAGACACTTCAATTTTAGCAGAAAGGAGCCACAAAATCTATAGGTCTGTCTGGCCAGTTATCTTTGGTTTTTTTGGAATGCAAATAGGGCCTGAAAAACCTAAAGTTGATCAGGACATCTATTATTGACAAATAAAATGGCCATTTGAAATGTGCATCTATCAATGAGCTGGAGGAAGAGGGGATAAAGGAGGGGGTTGGGGGGTGGGGTAAGGGTGCCCTACAAGCCAGGTGACAGCCATCTGGGTTCACTCTTGTGTGAGAGGAAGGATTTGTGACCCTCAATTATGCTACCCTTCCTGAAAGACCTTTCAGGGAAAATGGAACGAGACAATGAAATAAAGAACATGCCTGGCAATACTCCCCGTGATTTCAGTGAGTAGTTCACAGTTGGCAGCCAGCATGAGGCAAGATGCCTGAAAATACGAGTTGCTAATTATGAAATGCCAAGTAATATAGTTAAATGTACCTGCTTCTCGTCTGCTATAAATCTGAGAAACTGCAGCATAAGCATTCTCTCCCTTTTAATCTATAATTGGCTTAATGGCCACTAAAAGCTAGACAAGGAATGTAACGTACACAATTTATTACAATAGTTCATTTCATAGAAAGCAAACCTATGCTTCCCCTGCTGTGTGGAATATACAGCTATACATATGTTAAATTGAAGATCGATACCTCCCAGCTTTAATCTGATAAGTGCTCCTAATTTGATTTCTTTAGCTGCAGCATTTCCTTAATATAAACACTGGCAAAAGGAGCCCTTGCAAATGTAATTTAGAATTAACAAGTGGAGTGTTCTTGTGGAGAAATTACAGGTTGGAGGGTCAGAAACTTAGGCATTGAACTCCATAATTCATAACTAATTTGCAGGGTGACCTTGACTCACTGTGCCTCAGTATCTTCATCTATATAATAGGGATAATAATACTGACCCCACTTTCAAGGAGGCTGTGAGAAATGAAGTATGGTACATTATCAGTGATTTAAAGCTTGTCCTTAGAACAGGTCCTTAGAGCAAAATAGCCTCTCTGTGATGGTGGCCGGGGTCAGGGGTTGAGCATTGGGGTAGAAGTGAGCCACTGGGGTCAGAACCCCAAAAGACTCTAAAGTGTAGCAGGGTGGAGCTTGGGTCCTTGCCACTGTGGGGCTGAGCTGGGGGAGAGGGAAGGGAAGGATGCCCCCAGGAAGGGTCAGGCGGAGCTCCACTTGCTGCTCAACACCAGGAGGCATGGGGTGGGGGAGAATGGGAGGTTAGGAAGATTGGAACCAGGGCTGCTTTCAAACATGCTCATATCTCCCCTATCCTAAAAAAACCCTTCCTTTACCACATGACACCTTCAGTTATCACCCCATCTCCCTCCTGCCATTCCTCTCCAAACTCCTTGAGCGAGTTGGGCATAGACAACCCATCCAACTACACCCACTGTCTCAACTTCCTCTCCTCTAATTCTATCCTTGACTCCCTCCAACCTGGTTAATACCTCTTTCACTCCATGAAAACTGCCCTATCAAAGGTCACCAATTATTTCCTTCTTGCCAAATCAAACAGCCTCTACACCACCTAATTCTCCTCGACTTTTCTGCTGCCTTTGATGCTGTGGGCCACCCCTTCATTAACTTTGGTTTCACTGACACTGTCCTCTCCTGCTTCTTCTTCTATCCCTTTGACTACCCCCTTCTCGCTCACTTTTGTGAGTTCCTCCTCTGCCTCCCACCCCTTAACTGTAGGAGTCTCTCAAGGCTCAGTTCTGGGTCCCCTTCTATTCTCATCTACACCCATTCCCTTAGAGAACTCATTTGCTTCCATGGCTTCAACTACCATCTCTATGCAGATGATTCCCAAATCTTCATCTCCAGTCCTGACCTCTCCTTCCCTGCAATCTTGCATTTTGTCTTGCCTTCAGAATATCTCTAAATGGATGGCTTGCTGACACCTCAAACTTAACATGTCCAAAACAAAACTTTTCAACCTTCCCATCCAAACCCGGCCCTCCCCCTTGACTTTTCCACCAGTCAGTCAGTAAATCACATTTACTGAGCACTTACTGTGTACAGAACACTGATCTAGGCACTTGGGAGAGTACAGTGCAGACACATTCCCTGCCCAAAATGAGCTTACAGTCTAGAGGGGGAGACAGAAATTAAAATAAATAAATTACACATACTGTGGTATTTGTTAAGTGCTTACTATGTGCCAAGCACTGTTCTAAGTGCTAGGGAAGATACAGGGAATCAGGTTGTCCCATGTGGGACTCACGGTCTTAATCCCCATTTTACAGATGAGGGAACTGAGGCCCAGAGAAATTAAGTGACTTGCCCAAAGTCACATAGCTGACAAGTGGCGGAGGCAGGATTAGAACCCATGACCTCTGACTCCCAAGCCCGCGCTCTTGCCACTAAGCCACGTACATAAGTGCTGTGGGGTTGGGATGGGGGATGAATAAAGGGAGCAAGTCAGGGTGACACAAAGGGAGTGGAAGAAAAGGAAAAGAGGATTTAGTCAAGGAAGGCCTCTTGGAGGAGATATGTCTTGAATAAGGCTTTGAAGTTGAGGAAAGTAATTGTTGGATATGAAGAGAGAGAGTGTTCCAGGCCAGAGGCAGGATGTAGGCAAGAGGTTGGTGGAGAGATAGATGAGATCAAGGTACAGTGAGAAGGCTGGCATTAAAGGAGCTAAGCGTGTGGGCTGGGTTGTAGTAGGAGAGTAGAGAGGCGAGGTAGGAGGGAGCAAGGTGATTGAATGCTTTAAAGCTCATAGCACCACCATCTTTCCTCTCACAAGCCCGTAATCTTGGCATTATCTTCGACTCATCTCTCTCGTTCAACCAACATATTCAATCTATCACTACATCCTGTCAGTTCTATCTTCACAACATCACCTAAAATCTGCCCTTTCCTCTCCATCTAAACTGCTACTACACTGATCAAAGCACTTATCCTCTCCCTCCTTGACTACTGCATCAGCCTCTTTGCAGACCTCCCTGCCTTCTCTCTCTTCCCACTCCAATCCATACTTCACTCTACTGCCTAAATCATTTTCCAAAAAAAGTTCACTCTGTGTTGCCCCACTCCTCAAGAACCTCCATTGCTTGCCCATCCACCTCTACATCAAGCAGAAACTCCTTACAGTTGGCTTTTAAGCACTCAATCACCTTGCCCCCTACATTTTACCTCCCTGATTTCCTACTACAACTCAGCATCCTCACTTAGCTCCTCTAATGCCAACCTACTCACTGTACCTCAATCTCACCTATCTCACTGCTGGGCCCTAGCCCACATCCTGCCTCTGGCCTGAAACTTCCTCCCCCTTCATATCTGACAGACCATCACTCTCCCCATCTTCAAAGCCTTATTAAAAACACGTCTCCTCCAAGATTCCTTTCCTGACTACACCCTCATTCCCCCTACTCTCTCTCCCTTCAGCATCTCCCCATTTACTTGAATTTGTACTATTTATTCACCCCACTATCAGCCCCTTAGTAGCTATGTACAAATCCATCATTTATTTATCTATTTTAATGCCTGTCTCCCCTTCTAGACTGTAAGCTCCTTGTGGGTAGGAAATATGTCTACCAACTTGGTTATATTTTACTCTCCCAAGCACTTACTACAGTGCTTTATACATAATAAACACTCAGTTAATACCATTGATTCTTAATCCACCAACTGATTGAGAAGAGAGGGAAGGGGAGACCTGCCTCACAGCAACCCAAGCTCTCCACATAGTGCAAGGACCTGCCCTTGCTCCCGCCCATGTCCCAGACCCAGGGCAGCCCTCCCCGACCTCTGCCACACTACCAGCAGCCTGTAGCTGCCCTTATTCCTACCAATGTCTGGGAACTGGCACTGTCCACTGACACCCCTTACCTGCATGCCAGGAATGCTGAAACACCCCACACTTACCCCAAGCCACCGAGTGCATGCTCCCGGCTGGGATCCTGGGCTCTGAATAGCAGCACAGCCAGCATAGCTCATGTGGGTGGCTCCCACCACTCTCAATATTAGGCCGGGTGTCACCCAGGCAGAAAATGGGTAATCGAGAGTTCAGAGATAGGAAAACTGGGAAGGAGAATGTCATAGCAATACATCCTAGAAGTAATAAAGTGCTTGAACTAGAGTGGTGATGGTTGTAGGAAGGGCGGAGAGAAAGGGATGGATCCATGAACTATTACAGAGGAAGAATTAGCAGGATTTAGAAACGTACCCAATATAGAGGTTGAAAGATAGTGAGGAGATGATGATGATATCAAGGTTATGGAATTCTAGGAGAGCAAAGATGATGGGATTTTTTTTTAACAGTGATTGGGAGGAAGATATGGTTTAGGAAGGATAAGTAACTCAGTTCTTAACATTTTAAGTTTAAGGAGCCTCCCAGGTGGAAATATTCAAGAAGCAGGAACACATACAAGTTTGTAGATTCAGTGAGCTATAAGGGCTGTAGTTAGAGAAGGTGGGTGAAACCATGTGAACAATTAAGCTTCCCAAGTTAATTAGTGTAGTGGTAGAAGAGTAAAGGACCCAGAACTGGTCCTTGAAGGACACCACCTAAAGGGTGAGGAAGGGGTGAGGTTAGGGAGTAGATACAGATACTTGGCAACAGAGCTATTAGCCATTCTGCTTGCCTATGCCCAGTGTCACCAGAGGATCTACAAGGTTCAGGAGGATGAAAAAAGGATATAGGAAGCATCTATGTCACTATTGACCTCTTGCTCCTGTTCTGCCTCTGGCCTGGAACACACTCCCTCTTCATGTCCTACAGACAATTATTCTCCCCACCTTCAAAGCCTTATTGAAGGCACATCTCCTCCAAGAGGCCTTCCTTGATTAAGCCCTCCTTTCTTCTTCTCCCACTCCCTTCTGCACCTGCCTTGACTTGCTCCCTTTACTCATCCCCCTTCTCAGCCCCACAGCACTTACATGCATATCTGTAATTTTATTTATATTAATGACTATCTCCCCCTCTAGACAATAAGCCCGTTGTGGGCAGGGATTGCGTCTTTTATATTGTACTCTCCCAAGCACTTAATACTGTAGTACAGTACACAGCAAGTGCTCAATATATACAGTTGACTGACTGAATGACATTGTAAAGTTGTGATAGGGGAGAAAAGGAGGAAGAATGATTTGGGCAGTATGCAGAGGAAGGAGTAAAGGGAAAGGAATGACTATACTGAATATTTAAGTAGGAGTGACCAACTTAGGTGACTGCAGTGTCTTTGGTAAACCTCCAGGGAATTTTTCACAGGGGTCAGAGTGGACTCACTCAAAATGTTGTAGAAATCAAATGACTGAATTGGGCAAGATGGTTCTCGATTGACTTATACATTAAAACAAATAAAGCTTTTAATTATGAACATGATTTCCAAGAAAGGCAGGTGCCAAACACAATGTGGTACAATAAACCACTGAGAGCTGCCAGATCAGCGAAGCAGAAAGTCAAAACATAGAATTCACCGAGAAATTCAGGGAATTCTATACATCGATTCAGTGTTCTATGGTCACAGGATATAAACTTGCCTGTGATTCTAGAGGGCAAAAGAGTCTTCAATAATGCTTGTTACCATGGGTAATAGCCCTGGGAGATGGGAAGAAGCTGGAGGGTTTAGATGACGGGTCCCGTGCAACCCCAATAAGACTATAAGATGTAAGATGAAAAGCCAGAAGCTGTGGAAAAGTACTGAGCCCCCGAAGAAAGTCGCTAAGTCAGGGGATATGGAAGTGAAGATGCACTGCAAGCATCCAGTTGAAACCGGTTGAGACCAGATGGCGATCAACCCACTGCGAGGATAAGATGACTGCACATGATCAATGAGGGCGGCCAGTTGACTACCCCACCTCTCAATGTCAGGGCACACCCCATTTCTACTATGTAGGGAGGTGACAGAAAAGGAAAGGAGGAACTTCTCAAAAAAACATGTCACAGGAAACTGTCACACAATGGACAGATTGAGGGTGGGGCACGCATAAGTGGTAAAATCACTAAACCTACTTTGAGTCTTCTTGCCTTTTCACTGTGGACTGGGAACGTGTCTACCCACTCTGTTATACTGTACTCTCCCAAGCACATAGTACAGTACTCTGCACCCAGTAAGTGCTCAGTAAATATGATTGATTGAGTGATTGATTGCTGGTGGTCAGCTGGAAAGGCTCTTTTCAGAGTGCAACCGAACTGGGTCACCATAGCAATGAAGTCTATGCTTACTTACCTAGTGTGGCCCTGGTTCTGGAGGCTGACACTGGGTGGTGTGGGGGATTGTGTGGAGGGGACTTTATGGGAGTGGGGGTCCCAGATCACAAAGAATAGGGGTTTTCCATAACCAATCAATCAATGGTATTCATTAAAGCACTTATTGTGTGCAGAACACTGTACTAAATGCTTGAGAAAAAACTATACAATAGAGCTTACAGTCTAGAAGGGGAGATGGACATTAAAATACAAAAGGGAAACAGGCAGGGGAAATGAATACTTAATCAGGGAAGGCTTCTTGGAGGAGATGTAATGCTACTCCTGGAGACTGGACCTGAAGAGGCTTTTAAACAATAAATAACTTTTTTTAGCACTTACTGTGGGCAGAGTCCTAGGTGCTTGGCAAGTAGCGTGGTTTAGTGGATAGAGCATGGGCCTGGGAGTCAGAAGGACCTGGGTTCTAATCCTAACTTTGCCACATGTCTGCTGGGTGACCTTGGGCAAGTCACTTCACTTCTCTGTGCCTCAGTTACCTCTTCTTTAAAATGGGGATAAGAGTATGAGCCCCATGAGGGACAGAGACTGTGTCCAACCTGATTAACTTGTATCATTCCCAGTGCTTGGCCCATAGTAAAAGCTTAATAAGTACCATAATCATCATTATTATTGGGAAAGTGCAATATCATAGAGTTGGTAGACTTGATCCCTGACTTCATGTTTTGGTGGGGACCAAAGTAGGGTAATGTTCTAAAAAGTCTTCTCCTTCCACTAATAGTTCTCTGGCAGAGATCTTTGCTTTCTTTCCACTTGTTCTAACTGAAGTTGAGCATTTACTGGGTATTTTTTGCTTTAACAGAGATTCTGGACAATAGGAATTCCTGACTATATCCACCTGTGTAGAGATGAAAGAGACATTTTAAGGCTCAGGTGGGACTGGGTAGATTCCCCCACCCCATCCCCAGTTCAAATTTGTCCCATTCTAATCTTCCACAGAGCAGGTACAAGTACCCAAAATTCAGCACATATTCTACCTTCCAGAGGTGGTGCAAGGCCATGTTAGGTGGATCATGAAACATAGCAGTAAGAAGAATGCTCAGTTTTGCCTTGAGCCAGACTCAATGAGCCCCCTGACATCTGTGGAGGGCCCCTAGAAGGTGACCTAGGCAAATTCACAGTTTACCCACATGATAAAGCAACCCTGTACATTTTTTTGTGTATGTGTGTATGTGCATAGCACACTACTACTTTAAATGAGGACAGATGAAATTATAAGATTCAGTCCCAAAGTTTTGCATGAAAACACAACAAGATGGAAAGCTATATATTAAAGTATGGAACGAATGCAACAATCATTGAAGAACTTGTGGTTTTTCACCTTAAACACTATCTCTAACCATTAGTTAAAGCAAAGGGCTATAAAAATGAAGGTGGAGATATATGTGGCTGGAGAGTAAAAGCATCCCTGTCTGAAGGGTGTTAATAATGGTATTTGTTGAATCCTTGCTATGTGCCAAGCACTGCATTAGGCGCTGGAGTAGATACAAGATAATCAGGTTGGACAAGGTCCCTGTCCCACATGAGGTTTATAAGATAAGTAGGAGGGAAAATGCTAAAGAGTACAAACAGTTAATCAGCCTGCTAACAGGGAAATTCCTTTGTTTATAATAGCACCCATTACTGTTTTATTTCACAGATTTTGGCAATGGTACTATTGTAACACAACCATATATGAAGAAAAAAAATCCTCCTTTGAATTAACCTCTAGGCTGCTAGAAAAAGATCAATCAATCCATCATATTTATTGAGCACTTACTGTATGCAGAGCAATTACTGTATGCAGAGCACTTGGGAGAGGACAATATAGCAATATAACAGAGTTGGTAAACACATTCCCTGCCCACAGAGAGCTTACAGTCTAGAGGGGGCGTACCTTATAACGTCCTCTGCCAGTCTGTCAAAGTCCAGCAAGAAAGTCTGTCGAAGTCCAGCAAGAAAGTAAATCTATTGTGTCTCCTCTGGAACTTCTTGACAAGTGTGTGCAACTAAGGCTATGAAAAATTCCACAGCTTTAGATCTTTGATTCTGAGACTCTTCCCTCCAGGATAACAAGGATAATCAAATGGCCAGAAACTGTTCACACCCAAAGAATGACTTTTTTTTTACCTCCTGGTTCCTATGAATTCTGCTGGGAGAAGGTTTTTATAAATTAAATGCTAAAATTGGTTGCCAGGATACAGTAGTTCCAGAAAGCCTAGAGCTGTTGGACCAAGTGATTTTGATTGGAATCACCTATTTTCAGTGAGGATAACTTGTTTTTTTAATCTGTTTTTTAAAGCCAAAAAATAACTACCTAAAAAGACATCTTGGAAAAATTTTGATTCTTATTGAGCTGTGAACAATTACCAGAAACTGCAGCCAGATCAGGACAAGACAGTTGATACTGTAAGCATCACAAGTTGGTTAAAACTATCTGAGTCCACCAAATCCCAGTTCACCAACAACTTCTCCACAGTCAAATTCAGTGGGTTCTGTCATAATCCTCCTTGCTCTCTCAATCACCGTGGACCAGCCCCACTTCCTTGAAATGCTGTAATACTTTGGTCTCACCCACATGGTATTCATCTAATTCCCCCCCAGTCCTCTGACAGCACTTTGTAGGCTTTTCTTTCATCTCTCATTCCTTAACTACAGACTTAGTCCTGGGTCACAATCACTCAGTAGTATTTATTGAGCATCTACAGAGCGTTGTATTAAGTACTTGAGAGAGTGCAATAGAATTACTAGACAAAATCCCTGCCATCAAGGAGCTTGTGACCTAATGGGGAAGGCAGATATGGGGACTGCTTAGTTGTATAGCACCAGAGTACGACTAATAAGATAGTCAATTGTATTTATTGAGTGCTTACTGTGTGCAGAGCACTGTACTGAGCACTTGGGAGAGTACAATACAACAATAAACAGACACATTCCCTGCCCACAGTGAGCTTACAGTCTAGAGAATAATAAGAATAATACTTGTGGCATTTGGTAATAAAATTGACTAAAACCGACCAACCCATAGTCAAGTAATCTAAGGGAAATGCAGGATTAATGATGGTTTTTGTTAAGCACTTACTATGTTCCAAGCACTGTTCTAAGCGCTGGGGTAGATATAAGGTAATCAGGTTGTCCCACGTGGGGCTCACAGTCTTAATCCCCATTTTACAGATGAGGTAACTGAGGCACAGAGAAGTGAAGTGTCTTTCCCAAAGTCACACAGCTGATAAGTGGCAGAGCCGGGATTAGAACCCACGACCTCTGACTCCTAAACCCGTGCTCTTTCCACTAAGCCACGCTGCTTCTCTAGGATTAGAAACTCTGTTGATAGCTCTGTGAAGGCCCCGATAATCATGACCCAACCATACGATTCATAGTGGAGTTCAAGATTCAATTAATATTCTAAATTGGAAAAAATACCAACAGCTGGTACAAAGTCTCAGGTTTACAGAATGATATTTAAAGCCAGTTAGGTTTAAAGGTGTGAATGCCAAGCTTAACTGCCCCATTTAACAGAAGCCACTCACCATGCATTTGGATTTGGTCATGTGGGCATCCTAAGTCTTCACATGGGATAAGTGGATTAAAATAAAATAACCCCATATGATCTCATCCAGCTTCCTTTTTACCCAAAGTAGAGCAGAAAGAAATATCTCCCCATGTGGAACTCTTCTTCTGGTCAGGTTCTACTTTTCCCCCAGAAGGGGCTGGAGTTCTTTGCGTCACATAGCGGAGAGAACACGGGCCTGGGAGTCAGAAGGTCATGGGTTTTAATCCCAGCTCTGCTACTTGTCTCCTGTGTGACCTTGGGCAAGTCACTTAACTTCTCTGTGCCTCAGTTCCCTCATCTGTAAAATGGGGATTAAGACTGTGAGTCTTATGTGGGACAAGGACTGGGTCCAATCTAATTAGCCTGTATCTATCCCAGCACTTAGAACAGTGCTTGGCATATAGTAAGTGCTTAACAAATACCATCATTATTACTATGATTATCCCACTATTTGCAGAGAAGTCAATCTCCTCCCAGCATCTCTTTAAACTCTGTGTTCCCCTCTACTTGTAATTTTTATTTTAGTGTCTGTACCCCCAAGTAGATTGGAAGTTTACTGAGGGCAGGGATCATGTCTACTAAACTCTAATGTACTCTCCCAAGCATTTAGACACTTCTCTGTACAGAATAAGGACTCAATAAATGCTACTGATTGATTGAATGAATGTCCCAATATCTTCTGGGAAGAGTGGGTGAAACCAGCCCCTTTGCATCCTGGGCTTTGGAGTTTTTCTGATCCTTTTCTCCCCTGCAATTCTCTTTTAGCCAAGCCTGTCTGAAAGGGTTTTAAAATGCACCACTTCTGTTGTGACCTCACCATCCGACAACCCCATCAATGTCTTTGAACTCCTGAATGTTTTTCTCCACATTTACTAGCTCTGCCCCTTCCTATACATCCAAAGAGTCACCACCCTATTTTGAGCTCTCATTCTCTCTTGACAAGACTACTGCACCAGCTGCATCACTGGTCTCCCATCCTACAGTTTTACCCCATTTCAGTGCATACTACACAATGCTGCAGGAATCATTTTTGTAAAACATCACTTTGTTCACATCTCTCCACTCCTCAAAACCTCCAGTAGTTACCCATTTCCTTCTGCATCAAGCAAACTCCTTACCACCGACTTCAAAGATCTCCACCAACTCTCTCCACGTCATACAATGGCTCTCTTCAACTAGTATTTATCAGCTCACACTCTTCTCACTTCCTAAGCCGACCTAACTGTACCTCTGATTGCAAATTCTTTATGTCTATCTGCCCCATTAAATTGTAATTCCCCTATGGGCAATGTCATGTTTTTCACTTCTGGTGGAGAATCCCAAATGCCATATGCCATATTGTGCAAACAGTAGGCACTCAATAAATATCACTGATTGATTGATTGATTAAAAATAAACTATATTTCCCAGAATGACTGATTACTAAATCTGACAAATTGATGATCAACAGAGGAGATTGCAATTCTCAATAAATGCTATTTATTAAGTGCCTGTTCCTCTTGAAAGATGGCTGGAGAGGATGAAAGAGTGGTTGTAGGGGTGGAACCTCGGGCAAGTCACTTCACTTCTCTGGACCTCAGTTACCTCATCTGTAGATAGGGATTAAAAATGTGAGCTCCATGTTCAGTAAATACCATTGAATGATTAAATGAATGTGGGACAGGGACTGTGCTCAACCTGATTAGTTTGTATCTACTCCAGCACTTACAACAGTGCTTGAGGTGAGGAAATTCTTGCCTTAATGGTTTCACTCAGGTCACCAGGGTAAGAAAGAGGGGAAGGGGGCCACTGGGGGCTTCAGGAGGGAGTTAAAGGTCTGGAGTAGTTCATGGGAGCACTGGACGTGGGAATCAATGAGGGAGGAAAAGTAATGTTGCTCAGTGGAAAAAAGGGCAGAGTTGTAGCAGGTGAGAGAGAATTGGAAGTGGTAGGAGTCAGACTGGTGTTTGGATTTCTGCCAATTGCACTTAGCAGCAGAAGCACAAACATATTGTGGAAGGCCTGGGGGTTGCAGGTGCGAAAGCAACAAAGGAACAGAAGCAGCATTGCCTAGTGGCTAGAGTCTGGGCAGGGAATGTGTCTGCTAATTCTGTTGTACTCTCCCAAGCACCTAGAACAGTGGTCTGCACATAATAAATGCTCAATAAATGCTATTGATTGATTAAGCAGGATTCTAATCCTGGATCCACCACTTGTCTGCTGTGTGATCTTGGCTAAGTTACTTAACCTCTCTGTGCCTCAGTTACCTCATATGTAAACAGGGGTTAAGACTGTGAACCCCGTCAAATACATGGACTGTGTCCAGCCTGATTAGCTTGTATCCTCCCCAGTGCTTGACACATAGAACATGCTTAACAAATACCTATGAAAAGATTAAAAAAAAAACCCAGGAGGGATAAGAGTGTTCAGTTTGGTGGAGGAGGCAGTGTTGAGAGCCTGAAGTTGTATATCCAGAGATAGGTCGATTGGTATGGAGTCCATTGAGGATTAGATGGGTGGAGATACATGAAACAGGTCTGAATATTGGCAGTCCCAGTGAGGATGGAGAAGTTTTGCAGAATGGGAACATAGGGGTGAGGTGACAAGTTAGGAAGTTGTGGTTGGAAAAGGGAATTTGGGAGTTGGTTAAAGGTAGAGATGATACAGTGACTCGTGATGATGAGATCCTGTGGGTGTCCAATTGGCCTCACCCTGGACATAATAATAATGTTGGTATTTGTTAAGCACTTACTATGTGCCGAGCACTGTTCTAAGCGCTGGGGTAGATACAGGGTAATCAGGTTGTCCCACGTGAGGCTCACAGTCTTAATCCCCATTTTACAGATGAGGTAAATGAGGCATAGAGAAGTGAAGTGACTTGCCCAGAGTCACACAGCTGACAAGTGGCAGAGCCGGCATTTGAACTCATGACCTCTGACTCTCAAGCCCGGGCTCTTTCCACTGAGCCACGCTGCTTCTCTAAATAAATCATTGCAGAATTTGTTAAGTGCTTACTGTGTGCCAAGAACTGGGGTAAGCGTTGGGGACGATAGAAGATAAGAAGATAGGATATCGTTGCACTCCTATGTAGGGCTACTGAGTTTTAATCCCCACTTGGCCCTACTTGTTGGTTAGCCTTCAAGAAAGTCAGCTGGAGGTCAATGATATTTGAGGGGCACTCTCTGAGTGCAGACACTTCACAGAAGAGAACAATATATGACTCCTCTCCAAGGGGCATTAGCCTTCAAGAAAGTCAGCTGGAGGTCAATGATATTTGAGGGGCACTCTCTGAGTGCAGACACTTCACAGAAGAGAACAATATATGACTCCTCTCCAAGGGACAAATACTACTGAATGCCATATGTAGAGCTTTGAACGTTTGTGGTAACCATGCATGGTTATCCAAGTGCTTAGTATGGTGCTCTGCACACAGTAAGCACTCAATAAGTAAGGCTCAGTAAGGCTCATCTTCCTGCAGAAACGATCTGGGCATGCCACTCCCCTTCTTAAACAACTCCAGTGGTTGCCTATCGACCTCCGCTCCAAACAAAAACTCCTCACTCTAGGCTTCAAGGCTCTCCATCACCTTGCCCCTTCCTACCTCTCCTCCCTTCTCTCTTTCTACCGCCCACCCCACACGCTCCACTCCTCTGCCGCCCACCTCCTCACCGTCCCTCGGTCTCGCCTATCCCGCCGTCGACCCCTGGGTCACGTCCTCCCACGGTCCTGGAACGCCCTCCCTCCTCACCTCCGCCAAACTGATTCTCTTTCCCTCTTCAAAACCTTACTTAAAAATCACCTCCTCCAAGAGGCGTTCCCAGACTGAGCTCCTCTTCCCCCTCTACTCCCTCTGCCATCCCCCCTTTACCTCTCCGCAGCTAAAGCCTCATTTTCCCCTTTTCCCTCTGCTCCTCCACCTCTCCCTTCCCATCCCCACAGCACTGTACTCGTCCGCTCAACTGTATATATTTTCGTTACCCTATTTATTTTGTTAATGAATTGTACATCGCCTTGATTCTATTTAGTTGCCATTGTTTTTACGAGATGTTCTTCCTCTTGACGCTGTTTAGTGCCATTGTTCTCATCTGTCCGTCTCCCCCGATTAGACTGTAAGCCCGTCAAACGGCAGGGACTGTCTCTATCTGTTGCCGACTTGTTCATCCCAAGCGCTTAGTACAGTGCTCTGCACATAGTAAGCGCTCAATAAATACTATTGAATGAATGAATGAACTCAATAAATACAATTGAATGAATGAATGAGTGAATATTTGTTGAGTGTCTTCTCCTCTTGAAAGATGACTGAGAAGAATCAAAGAGTGGATCGATGGAACACATGACTGGGGATCAGCAAAGATGGCTTCTGATCCCGGCTCTGCCCCCTGCCTGGTGTGGAACCTTGACCGAGTCACTTCACTTCTCTGGGCCACAGTTATCTCAACTGTAAAATGGGGTTTAAATACCAGTTCTCCCCCCGCCTTAGACTGTGAGCCGCACATGGGCCAGGGACTGTGTTCTCTTTGATTATGTTGTATCTACCTCAGCACATAGAAAATACTTAACAAATGCCATAATTAAAAATTAGCCTAGATAATGCCTCAGATAAAAGGTGGTAGCCTTGAGAAAAGCCCTGTTGAAATGTGCTAAAAATGCCTATATAGATTCTTTCCTTTGCTCTATATGCTAATGTCTGTTGCTGCTGGGGGATACTGGATCTGTGCCACATATACTCTCTAGGAATGGGGTTCTAGCTGACGTTAAAAATGGTGTTATTTTTCATCAAAGTTTCCCAAAGTTACTTTTCAGATACCTCCACATGCTTCATTAATAGATCTTTTTCTTCTACAGTCATATTGCTGGTCCTAACTCCTAGTTAATTTATTTTTGTACTTCGATTTATTTTTGACATGGAGTGGGAGGATGGGTTCTATGGGAAAAATATTAACTTCGACATTGCAGTACTTGATTAAAAAAAGAATTATTTGTGAAGAGCCTTTTCAGAATTCTGGCACTTGGCTTTATTTTTCTATGGAAATCATTATTTGGTATCCCATTCCTTCTTATTTTGTGAAATAAATATTTTTTTCTTTCTCAAAGGAAATTTCTTCCTTTTACAGGAACTTCAAAAAAGCAGTGACTAAAGGTGAGAACAATAATAAAGCTTTTATCCTGGTAACCTATTGAATTGTCCAAATTATAATGACTTGCTTTTGAACTCTTGAATTTGAAAAGTTCACAAAGTAAAATCTCTGGGCATCACTAAAGTAATGTGATATCTCTAGGGGATTAGACCAGCAGGATTTCCAACATATTCTGTACTTTTCATTGGTTTTCAAATCAAAGTGGATGCACCAGGGCTTAGGACTGTCATTCTCTGCACCCTGTTGTCTGTATAGCTATCATCCTTACCCACTTATTTAATGATAGGGGGTCTTCAGTGCGTCTTTGTCTGGACTCTCAGCCTCACTTGCCCCTGGGTGATCTTCATTCAGATCAACAACCTGGAAGGAGGATTTCATAGAGAGCAGTCACATTTCTACAGAAAGAATTTGGTCTTCTCAGATAAGCCGATATTATTTTAAAGTGGATCATCTGAGACAATATGCCACGGACACTTAACATGTCAGCATCTCAAAAGGATGAAGATCTCAAAACTGTATGCCAAACAGTATATAGAAGAGCCACACTTTGGGGTTTCCGAGATGATGCGACTACAGAGATTTCAGATGAGTGGGGCAGATGGATGAACCGCTGACAGGCTCTTATACACAGTATGGAAGCAAACTCTCTTGTAGTGTACTCTTCCAAATGCTTAGTACAGGGCTCTGTGAACAGTGAGTGTTCAGTAAATACCACCGATTAACTGATTGATGCAAAGATTGTCCCTGCCTGGGATGTCAACCTGGCTAGCTAGTTTTGTTCTGCTTTTAAATCTGCCTCTTGGTGTCACTATCTTCTCCCCCCCTTTACTCTAAGAGAGTCACTCTATTTTTAAGTGGTGCATTTCAAACTAGTTTGACTCCTGCAGCTATCCCCCCCTTCTAGTCTGTGAGCCCGCTGTGGGCAGGGATTGTCTCTATTTGTTGCTGAATTGTACTTTCCAAGCGCATAGTACAGTGCTCTGCACACAGTAAGCACTCAATATACACAATTGAATGAATATTCCCAGCTGCCCAGTGCTATGCTGTATTATTTGGGGTTTTTTTCCCCCAATATGCCTTTGAAGCAATTCTTCTGTTTTTCTTTATGATTCTTTATACTACAACAATATAACAGACACATTCCCTGGCCACAGTGAGTTTACAGTCTCCAGGGGGAGACAGACATTAACATAAATAAATTGCAGACATGTAATAAGAGCTGTGGAGCCGGGAGGGGGTGGGGGGGAGTGAATAAAGGGAGCAAGTCAGGGTCCCACCCAGTTAATAGTGCTGTGTGATGAGTATTGCTTCAGTGATAGTAGACTCCCACTGTTCCAAGACCTCCTTTGATCTTGTCTTGCCATTTGATATAAACAGGAAGCAGCGTGGCTCAGTGGAAAGAGCCTGGGCTTCGGAGTCAGAGGTCATGGGTTCGACTCCCGGCTCTGCCACTTGTCAGTTGTGTGACCGTGGGCAAGTCACTTCACTTCTCTGTGCCTCAGTTACCTCATCTGTAAAATGGGGATTAACTGTGAGCCTCACATGGGACAACCTGATTACCCTGTATCTACCCCAGCGCTTAGAACAGTGCTCTGCACATAGTAAGCGCTTAACAAATACCAACATTATTATAAATCATGGCCGCAGGGAGACATTATTGCTACTGCCCTAGAAATCCCTTGTGGCAACTACAGTAAATTCAAGTCTCCCAGGTGTGGAAAGGGTTTGATACTAGTTGCTCTGTAGATCTTCAATGTGATTTGTATCTCGATGTCATGCATTGCTACCCTCTGCCTCTCAGTATCCAAAAGGACAGGCTGCCCATCTTAATCATGTTTCTACCCCTTGTTTTGTCGATGCAATACTGGTCATTGAACTTCTTAGGAAACAGAATTTATACCTGTCATGGTGGAGGTAGATACACTCATAATTTAGTATAACTTCTGTTTCGGGAAAGAAATAGATATAGACTGTTAGGGGTTGGCTAATGCCTCTGGATAGATTTGGAAGGTTTGTAATAAGTGATTCTCTAATTTCAGAGCCTTCATTCAAAGGGAAGGCTTTTTCCACAAGAAAGGATATCTGACACCTATATTGGTGAGCTGTATTTTATCAGGGAGGCTTGTTTCACTCAGAGCTGAAATGTTAACTCCAGAGAAGCAGCGTGGCTCAGTGGAAAAATCAGGGGCTTGGGAGTCAGAGGTCATGGGTTCTAATTCCAGCTCCGCCACTTGTCAACTGTGTGACTTTGGGCAAGTCACTTTTTTTAATTGTATTTATTGAGCGCTTACTGTGTGCAGAGCACTGTACACTAAGCGCTTGGAATGTACAATTTGGCAACAGATAGAGGCAATCCCTGCCCAACAACGGGCTCACAGTCTAAAAGGGGGAGACAGACAGCAAAACAAAACAAGTCACAACTTCTCTGTGCCTCAGTTACCTCATCTGTAAAATGGGGATTAAGACTGAGCCCCACTGGGACAACCTGATCACCTTGCATCACCCCCACCCCCCAGTGCTTAGAACAGTGCTTCGCACATAGTAAGTGCTTAACAAATACCATCATTATTATATCTGGCTAGCTATTATGTAGTGTTCTGTTGTTCCATTATGCTGCTATATTAATTGCCACTGTTTTGTGTGTTCTTGTACCAAAGGTTTAAGGCACACTAGTCATAGTCCTCTGGTGAGCCACTTTTGGGTGATTGCCACCACTGCCCTCCCTCCAGGATCATTGGTAAATTACTAAATAAAACTTCTCATACATCCATGTCGTGGATAAATTGGGCAGGTGCCTCTTCAGCCATTGAACAACCAGCTCCCTGGCCTGCTTATTCAACAATACTAATAATAATAATAATTGTGGTATCTGTTAAGTGCTTACTATGTGCCAGGCACTGTATTAGTGCTGGGGTCTTGTCTTATACTGTCGAGTCATCTCCAACCCATAGTGACGCCACTGACATCTCTCCCCCATAACACTCCACCTCATCTGCAATCATTCTGGTAGCGTTTCCATAGAGTGTTCTAGGTAAAAATACAGAAGAGGTTTACCAATGCCTCCTTCCACACAGTAAACTTGAGTCTCCGCCCTCAACTCTCTCCTATGCCGCTATTGCCCAGCACAGGTGAGCTATGGCTTGCAGCAGATTGCCTTCCACTCGCTAGCCACTGCCCAAACTAGGAATGAAATGGGTATGCCTCTGATTGACTCTCCCTCCCGTAGCTGAGACTGGTAGAATACTGGAAACTCCCCAGCTGTGACCCTGAGAGGGGTAAGTGCTGGGGCAGGTACAAGGTAATTGGGTTGGACACAGTCTCTGTCCCACATTGGGCTTACAGTCTTACTCTCCATCTTACAGATGAGGTAACTGAGGCACAAAAAAGTGAAGTGACTTTCCCAAGGTCACTGTTCCTTTAAATTTTCTTCCTCTCCATAAGAAAAAAAGTGCAGCAAACCATAAGCTAATCAGAGCTGGAAAGAGACCTCAGTTCTACTGGCAGAATGCATAAATTCCAGTTTGAATAGTCTATTTTTTGACCAACCTTTCTCCAAGATATTTAAATAGTATCAATTGGTGTTTTGTACCAGCCTTTTTCTAACTGAATTGGACAAGATCACTAAATCTATTTTTTGTTCCTTTGACTTCTTATTACTGGAAGCAATGCCACATAGCCAATCTTCAGGGATTGAGGCTACATTCTCACCATCTTAACTTTATTTTGCATATCTTGATTAGAATTTAATAGCAATGCTAATGTCTTTGTATATCCATTATATTACATCTCTTTTATTTTTAAAGTGAGAGGGAATGTGTTTTAATTTTATGTTGAATGTGAAGGGTGGCAATCAACAATGTTGTGATTGACTTTTGTCTGTCACACTTCTGAATATGCCCAAAGGCTATTAAAATGATGGAGTAGTATCCAATTAAGATAGAAAATGAAGAAAGCAAACTTGAATGAGTCTGCAGATTTGACAATATTTGTTAATGAAATATTCAATAGCTGAGTTTTGTACTCAAATTTGAATTCAACTTGACATATCTCAACCATCTAAGCCCTGTTTAAATTGTTATTAAATTTTCATTTAAATATACATAAAGCCTCCAAGAGTGAACATAAATAATGAAATAAAACATAAACAACATCCTCCTGCTCTGTACCCTTTTCTACTATTCCAGAGCTAGAAATAGTAATTTAAATTTTCCCATGCATGTTTCCTCCTTCTGACTTCTTGGAACAAAGCCTATTATCCCATTTGTTATAAGAGATACAGAACTGACCAATGTGCAATGTATCCAGGAAGCCATAATGAAAAAAAGAGGATGGTAAAATGCAAGGGGTAAGTACAGAAAAATGTAGAAAATATTGACACTATAAATAATGCATGTGAAAAGAACAACCCAAGAAAGTCCTTGGGTAAAATTTAAGTTCAGCTTTCCCATCTTTCTTCAGGCTCCCTGTACTCCCTCTCCACAGCTCACCCCCCAGCCCAGTCCCATAGGACATATGCCCCTTTTAGGCGCTGGACTAAGTCTTGAGCTGCTTGTGTTTGCATCTTTCCTCTCATCTTCTTTCCTCTCATCTGGCTGCATTTATAATTAAAAGCAGAGGTAACTCATTGACCATATCATAGTATGGCAGAGGGATCTCAAGGATGTGCTGATCCTAGCAGCCATTTATGGAGCAGAATGCTGGATGGATCAGTGTCTAATTAGCTCCAAGCTCACGCTCACAAAGATTATACAACCATCACATCAAGGAATGAGCTCCAAACTGCCAAGGCACTTGAACATTAAGTTCCTGGAGAATGAACACATCCACAAGAAGCTCTGCAGCGATATTCCAACAGCCCTGCTGGAATGAGAAGCTCAGATCATAATATTTTCTGCCAGGCAATCATCAAGACGTTGGGTGTAACTATGCAAACTCATCAAGATCAATTTGATGCAATTGACTTAAAATAAAAAATCTATTTGCACCAAAACGTCTACTGCACTACCACCACCCTGCAGTACCCCAAGACTCAGACAGGAGTGAGGTTTACACTAATTGCTGTCACATGATGGAAACCTAGATATGGAAAATATACAACTTGTGGAATAGCAAAACAGATGAGATCTGTTTCCATGCAGACCACCATGAAACCATGAACTTCTCTACCCTATTAAAGATGTTATTATTAATCTGGTAGATGCCAGAATGGCACTTCCTCCCCTCCCAGAGTGCAGCTTTCCCCATGTTCAAATCCCTCCTAAAATTCCACCTCCTCCAACAAGCTTTCTCTGCAGAATTTTCCATCACCCTGAGCCATATCATCCTTTCAGCCAATTTTAGCCCTTCTGAATTTATTCACACCTTCCTTAGCACTGAAGCATGTGTGTATTCATTTATTTTGAACACTTTGTAAATATTTTAATGTTGGTCTCCCATGTTAGAGAGTAAGCTCCATGGGGGGGGGGGCGGGGGGGAAACGTGTCACTTCTCTATTCTGCCCTTCCCAACTTTGGTGCTCAATAAATGCTGCTGCTCCAACTACTATTCCGATTCATCACAGATGTTTGTTTTGTTTTGCTGTCTGTCTCCCCCCTTTAGACTGTGAGCCCGTTGTTGGGCAGGGATTGCCTCTATCTGTTGCTGAATTGTACACTCCAAGCGCTTAGTACAGTGCTCTGCACAGAGTAAGCACTCAAATATGATTGAATGAATGAATGAAAAATCTTTCCAAGGAGGATAGACTTGGCACTCTCCCAATTATTGAGGAAGTCACTGCACCAGTAAGAGCCATGAAAAATGGCAGCACTCATAGATCTGTGCTGTATAAGCAATGAGAGGAAACCTTGCATCAGCACTTAGACAAGCTCTTTCTCAAGATATGAAACATTGAGGAAATTCCATGGGATTTTAAGGTGCCATCATAGTCACCACTTTCAAGAAGAAATGTGGAAGAAGAGATTGTTATCAAAGTATCTAATTACTCTTCATTGCCAGAATACTCCTGGATCAGCTATAGAATACAAATAAAATTTTAAAAAATGATGGTATTTGTTAAGCGCTTACTATGTGCAAAGCACTGTTCTAAGCGCTGGGGGATACAAGGTGATCAGGTTGTCTCACGTGGGGCTCACACTTTAATCCCCATTTTACAGATGAGGAAACTGAGGCACAGAGAAGTTAAGTGACTTGTCCAAAGTCACACAGCTGACAAATGGCGGAGCTGGGATTCAAACCCATGACCTCTGACTCCCAAGCTGGGCTCTTTCCACTGAGCCATGCTGCTTATCAGGACCAAGAAACCCAGTACAAAGTGCTGATTATGGTGGCACCGAATAGAGCAGAAACTTCCTCAGGATCATGACAGAAGGTTGCAAAATCAAAAGCAGTGGCAGGATCTTCATCCAACGAACGTGGCAGCAAGATAAGAGAGGACAGTTCATTTGGACCTGTGAGTCCTACGCTAGCCTTTTCAGTGAAGTACATACTTCTTAGGTGGATTTCATCACCAGTGATGTCTCTTTTGAGTAGGAAGGACAACTATAAAGGCCTATACTAGAACACGTCTGGAATATGTTCCTTGAAAATAGGGGAGTAGCATCAGTGACTGTATTGTGCACTATGTTTTCTCAAAGACCTGTATGCAATTACTTAACTTCCATTCTAGAACCAGCCCTGATATGACAATTGAACCTTGAGGGTAAGTAAAGAATACCCTGTAGATCACTCCCCACCAACCCCTCCCTTCATCTCTTTCTTCCACTTTTCATATATAGGGACTTTCCTGATCCTCGAGTACCTCAAATATGATCCCCTCCACCCAACTCAGTATTTGTTGTGTTTATTAAGCCAAGGATTCACATTGCCTCTGCTCAAGTCATGCTGTCAGCAGGAGGAGGGGAAGGAAAACATTAACAGGGCCCAGCCAGGACTTTATTAGCCAGATGTCTGAGTCCTGGCCCCATTGTCTTGTCCCCAAAAGTGGGGAACCGGTTTGTTTTGATCAGACCATGTCCTCTCTTGCCATTCCCTGGCTTCACCTGCCTTACCAACACACACTTCTCTCCCTACTTTAACTGCCTGCCTACTCTTATGGCCAAAGAAGCTGACCTTGGGTTTAGCTGGGAAGCATTTTCAAGTGCAGAGGAAAGGAGGAAAGCCGGAGAGGTAGGATCTGGGAGCATGTGGGGAGAGGTAGGGAGGTGAGAACCTAGAGAGTAGTTAGAGGAAGGGCGAGCAATCCTTTCCCAAGAAGCCTCTCACCCCTCTCCCCACCAGACCATTGCCCTCAACTGACTTATAGTCCCAGTGATCCTTCCATCCAGAATAATTGGGCTTCAGACAACTGATGGAGAAACAACAGAGAAGGGCAGGGAAGGCAGGAAGAGAGAGAGAGACTGAGAGTTGCTCTTCGTTGACTGAAGGCAGGTCAGAATTGCAGTATATTAGAAGGGGCATCTTAAGTCCATATGGCACCTCTGCCTTTCCCTTCCCAAAGTCCCAGCTGAAGCTGAGAACTTACTTGTCCACAAGCCACCGAGTGGGAAGAGGCAGGATGGAAGCTGGGAGAGAAGGTGATGATAATATGGATGTTGCTGCTTTCTATGCACATATACATCATTAGAAAAACAAAAGAAAGTTGAGGGTTTTAGAGAGAAGAGACAGGAGAATAAATTGTCACATTAGCTTATAGTTAACACAGAACATCTGCTGAGTGGGGTAGGAGCTGAACAGGACACAGTTCTTGTCAAATCAGCTAATAAACTGGATAGGCAGGAAACATAAGGAAAATAAAGCACACATTGATGAATGTGTCATATACACAAGAGTACTAGATCCTTAGCTCTAATACTTTTTTCCCCCAGGACTTTCTGTACTTCCCTGAAGGCGTCATGGGGCTCATGTTTCTCTGGCCTGGCCCCCCTCTTCTCTCAGGGCATCCCAGTTTCCAGTCTCACCTTCTTCAACTCATTTGGTAGCAGACACTCTCAATGTCCTTTCTCCTCCTCTGGGACAAGAGCCTCCCTCTTCCATGGTCCTTGATGTTGAACTTTGAATCTCCAGTACATCCTAGGCCTCACCCAGTGAGGGACCTCCTATCCCTCCCTGTGCCCTATTTCCAGCCAGGGTCACAGCACGAGCCGTCTCTGTGTCCTACTCTCCCAGAGAGATGGCTTTTCATCTATTTGACCCCCACCCCCCAATTTCCTCTCCAATCTTTCCCTCTGATTGGCTTGGCTAAGAATTTATACTTCCCTCAGGGAGGGGCACCACAGAGAGACTCTCCTGTCTACCTCATCTTCCTCCAAGAGCTTCCCACCATTCCCTTAGAACCTCTCATGCAACCAAAATAGCACCTGCCACCTGGGTGGAGCAGGATAGGGAGGGCCTGGTGCAAGGTTAGATTAATGTATGAGCATGGAGCTCGCTTTTCCTGCAATCACGCCCTCTCCCTCAGCTGCTCTGGTCTATTTCCAGCAGGCATGCAAAAAGGCACAGATCCCAGATATACAGGAACCAAAGCCACAGCCAACCCAGCTCAGTTTAGGTAAATCAGGGAGGGATGGAGGATCTTCCTCTCTTGTCCTCTCTTCCTACCCTCAAAATCCTTAGCTGCAAGAGAGCCAAGTGGCACCAGCTGGAGCCCTGAGAAAGTCCTCGCCCCAGGACCCGTCATGAAATGGTCCCATTAGCAATAGGGAAATAGTCCTGTCAATTAGCAAATGCTAACTGGGGATTAGTGATTGTTAATGAGAGTGATGCCTGGAGCATACCCATGAGCAATCAGTCTCTGCTGGGCTGAGAGACTAGCTCAAGGAAACCAGTGTGGGAATGGGGGAGGCTAAATGAAGCTATCATTTTAAACAGCAATATATAATGTCCTCACTCCAAGGGCTCCAAAAAATGCTTCAGTTCCAGGCTCTCAGGGAGTTTGGCCAGGGCAAGTCAGGGCTAACTGTCTCATGGTGTCTGGATCTCCCGTCTCACCGCAGACCCCTGGCCCGAGTCCTACCTCTGGCCTGGAACACCCTCCCTCCTCAAATCTGCCAAACAATCACTCTTCCCCCCCTTCAAAGCCGTACTTAAGGCACACCTCCTCCAAGAGGCCTTCCCAGACTAAGCCCCCTTTTCCTCAGCTCTCCTTCCCTTTCAGGTCACCTCGACTCACTCTCTTTGCTCTCCCCTGAGCCCTACAGCAGTTATGTATATATGTACATATCTATAGTTCTACTTACTTATATTGATGCCTGTTTACTTGTTTTGGTGTCTCTCTCACCCCCTCTAGACTATAAACCCGTTGTGTGCAGGGATTGTCTTTATTGCTGTATTATACTTTCCAAGAACTTGGTACAGTGCTCTGCACACAGTAAGTGCTCAATAAATATGATCAAATGAATGAATATGGACTCCAACTCCTGGTAATCCCTTATTCTGCTCCTGCCACTCCACTTTCCTTCTGCTTGCCCTCCTGCATGTTTATTCCTTCTTGTCTCCAAGGCCAGGGACCCGGTCAGGGAGTGTCTTGCAGTCAGTCAGTCGTATTTATTGAGCACTTACTGTGTGCAAATCACTGTACTAAGCACTTGGGAGATTACAATATAACCACAAACATTAAACAGAAGGAGAACCCATCCCTCTGATTGATTTCCTTCTACTTCTTCACTCCTGCTCCTCGAGGTCAGGAACCAGTTCAAGGTCCATCTGGAGGTTCGGGACCCCCCTGATCCCACTTGGGCCATCCTCTTCCTCTCCCCACCCTCCAGAGGTAGTGGATTCTCTGTGAGATGGGGGTGCTCCTGATGGGAGAGCAGTAGACTCCCAGGAGAGAACAATTCCACTCAGGCATCCCTTCTCTGAACCTCCACCACATTTCTTTAATGTGTTTGGATATATCTTTTGTTTGCTGATGGCCCTCCATTTCACTCGTCAGGAATGAAATGACCAGAAGTCAAATGATCTAGAACCCTATCCATATGTCCCTGGCATGCTCAGCAGAGGGTGAGGTGCTGAAGGCAATGAATAACTGAATAGGCTGAATAACTCTTTCAGTTTGAAATGCAACATCTGGAGCCATGGGTCTGGTAGCAGCAGCAAGTAGGTTTAATTAATTAATTAATTAATGGCATTTGTTAAAGAGCTTATTATGTGCCAGGCACTGTGCTAAGCACTGGGGCAGATACAAGGTAATCAGTTAGGACACAGTCCATGTCCTTCATGGGGCTCACAGTTTTAATCCCCATATTACAGATGAGGTAACTGAGGCAAGGAGTAGTGAAGTGGCCTGCCCAAGGTCACATAACAGACAAGTGGTGGAGCCAGAATTAGAACCCAGGTCCTTCTGACTGCCAGGCTTGTGCTCTATCCATTAGGCCACAATGCTTATCTGAAGCAGCGTGGCTCAGTGGAAAGAGCATAGGCTTGGGAGTCAGAGGTCATGGTTCGAATCCCTCCTCTGCCATTTGTCAGCTGTGTGACTGTGGGCAAGTCACTTAACTTCTCTGTGCCTCAGTTACCTCATCTGTAAAATGGGCATTTAGATTGTGAGCCTCATGTGGGACAACCTGATGACCCTGTATCTACCCCAGCGTTTAGAACAGTGCTCTGCACATAGTAAGCACTTAAATACCAACACTGTTATTGTTATTGTTCTCTGGTTGAAAACTGACAGTAGCTATGGCTTCTTCATTGTACTACTCCCACTTCAAAAAGGTTTCAGGTCAACTACATGGCATGATCCATCTCAAATGCAGTGCTGTATATAATTATGTCTCTTCTGCTCTAATGATCCTTAACCAAAATCATTAAGATACTGAAATTTTATTTGGCCTAAAAGGTTTACACTGGCCCCACCCATGTTTACCAATGCTCCTCCTAATTATCCCTCCTCCCCCACCACTCCTCCTCCCAAAGTCACTAGAGGAAGACAAAAACAAGCATCAGACCAAAGTAAATACATTCAGCATTTCTTCCTTCCTTCCACCCTCAATGCCATTATTTTTTTCTGAAAACCAAAAAAAAAAAGTGAAACTGCTTGATTGTGATTAGGCAGGTATCTTGATTTCAATTAGGCCTTCCCTGATTTCCTTTAGAATTTAGGCATATAGATCTCTGCCTATGCTGAAAGACTGGCTAATCCAGGCAAATAGATGGTAGATAAAAATATCTATATCCATAGACACAAACATTCATGTATTGAGGCATGCATACAGACACTTTAGTTTTGGGGTTAACACAATATAGCTATCATGATTCTCAATGTACAACTTCAAATCTGACTTATTTACTAGCACTCATACCAAGTTAAAAACCAGAGGTGTGGAAGAATGTGCCATGATCTTTTGCCTGATTTCCAACAGTCATTCTTAATTCAATATTGAATATAGGCAATTGTAAAGGAACTAATTCTCTTCCCCTCTTCAAAACCCTACTTAAAGCTCACCTCCTCCAAGAGGCCTTCCCAGACTGAGCTCCCCCTTTCCCTCTGCTCCCTCTACCACCACCCCCCTTCACCTCTCCCAGCTAAACCCTCTTCTCCCCCTTTCCCTCTGCTCCTCCCCTCTCCCGTCCCATCCCCTCAGCACTGTACTCGTCCGCTCAACTGTATATATCTTCATTACCCTATTTATTTTGTTAATGAGAGGTACATCACCCTGATTCTATTTATTTGCTATTGTTTTAATGAGATGTTCTTCCCCTTGATTCTATTTATTGCCATTGTTCTTGTCTGTCTCCCCCGATTAGACTGTAAGCCCGTCAAAGGGCAGGGACTGTCTCTATCTGTTACCGATTTGTACATTCCAAGTGCTTAGTACAGTGCTCTGCACATAGTAAGCGCTCAATAAATACTATTGAATGAATATGGAAGACAAATCGCCAGTGAGGGAAACTTCTATTTGCTGAGAGATGCCTGAAGCCTTCATCTGGGCTGGGATTTTGCTGAGTAACCTTCAATCCTGAAGCTTTTCATGATGTGGTCTTCATTACTGTTTTAGATGTTGGCTCAAAGAAAATGGTGCATGGCACTTTCATCACACAAGTGATTTTCTAACAAAATCCTCTATAGTGTAACAGGATTTGGAGAGGGCTTAAGTAGTTCATCACAGAGATTTAAAATTTAAATCCAACCAATTATTGGGGTATTAATAGGAAAGGAATGACTGTACCAAGTTCCAATTAGGTTCCCAGTTTAGATGAAATTGGGAACGGTAGAACTCAAGAAATAAGGCAGAGGCAGTGGAAAAAAAATTATTAAAAAAAAATATTGAGCTTGATTTCTTGGGAATCGGAGGTGTTTCCTCAAGACCCTGAACAAAAAAAAATCACATTTCCAGAAACATAGGCTAGCTAGCACTGTTTTTCACCACTTATTGATCGGCTACAGCATCCTCACTTCACCCTGCCTCTATGAAAGGGGCACAGAAGTAATTTTAACACCCCAATGCATACACATTGAAAGTCTATGGCTTCTGTTATGGGTCATCACTCTGACCAAGCAGGCCTCTCATTTTGCATTGTGAATCATGCTGGTGGTGCTTGTGGCAGCTCAGTGCCGACATATGGAGCAGATGTGTTTAAGGTGGGGCTGCACTAATTCATCACCCATGAAAGCATCATGGAGTGAAAAGACAATAGATTCTTCAAAGCACAGAGAGAGAAAAAAAAGACCTAAATCAGTACTGCATCTTAATTCAGTCTCAGACCATCAGTGAAGTTGGGATTAAGGTAAATGCACTTGGAATCATTTTCCTCCATCTATTATTGTGCATTTCATGGTAGACTTGTTATAATTTGACAAAAAGCCATCAGAATATGCTAATAAGCCATATGCTTACAATCAGTAACAAAGATTTGTAGTTGATGAGAAGGGGAGGAATAACATGAAAAAGCTACTATAAAGTTTCATATATATGATTTTATTTATAGATATATTTAGATGCATGTAAATACATATAACTTATTTATATGTATTTACATGCATCTAAATATATATAAAAATAACTCCTTTGCTTTCAAAGATAATGCTACTGACGGTAAGGTCCTATCAGTGTGTGAGAATGTAGCTGAAAAGATCCATGCATGATTGTCATGCCCTTCCAGATTGTTTGCATAGTAGTGGATAGAGCCCTGGCCTAGAAGTCTGAAGGACCTTGGTTCTAATCCAGGTTCCATTACTTGTCTGCTGTGAGGTCTTAGGCAAGTCATTTCTCTTCTCTGTGCCTCAGTGACCTCATCTGTAAAATGGAGATTAAAATGGGACGTGGACTGGGTCAAACCTGATTAACTTGTATCTTCCTCAGTGCTTGAGTATGGTTTCTGGCATATAGCGAGTGCTTAACAAATACCATAAAAAAAAGGATCTACCTGCCTTTGGGTATCCTGATCTATGTTGTCTGAGACTTTACCTCACACTGTCTTAAAAATATTTATTCTGTGTTCCTAGCTTGTACCCTTTTTCAGTTCACCATACAGTCAAGTGCTTGGTTATTCTGCAATTATTCATTCTCATTCATGGGTCCCAACCAGCACGGCTGTGTCACTGTGAGTACTGCTTCCATACTGGTGAGCTGCCTGAATTCCAGGACCTCGTTACTGGATATTCTTGTCCTGGCATTTGATGGTGACTATGGTTTATACATGATGATGAGAAACCTTTTTCCAACCAGGATGTCTCCAACCAACCAGGTCTCTGAGGAATTTAGAAAGTTGGTTAAAACAGCCTTATAAAACTTCAGTTTTGCATGGCATCTGATAGCCTACCGTCGCTACGCTCTCTTACCATCTGCCTAAAGCTATGCTTGCCTTTTAAATTCCATTTTCTGATGATGGCTTTGCCTGTCGAAATTAACAGATGAGCTTGATCCCTTCAGGACCAAGAACCTGCATGAAGGAATTGATTAGAGTGATGGTGGTTTGTGCAGTGTCTATCCCTGCCAGTCATGCTCCCACTGGGCATGCTCAGTGGAAAAGAGCCTGGGCTTCGGAGTCAGAGGTCATAAGTTCGACTCCCGGCTCTGCCACTTGTCAGCTGTGTGACTGTGGGCAAGTCACTTAACTTCTCTGTGCCTCAATTACCTCATCTGTAAAATGGGGATTAACTGTGAGCCTCATGTGGGACAACCTGATTATCCTGTATCTACCCCAGCGCTTAGAACAGTATTCTGCACACAGTAAGCGCTTAACAAATACCAACATTATTGACTGGGCAAATGGGCAAGGGTGCAGTATGTTGCAAAGTTAGCACTTGAGTTGGTGTACAATACCCATTTTCGGCTGAAGGGACTGCAGGGTAGTGCCAGTGCTGTGCCATAGCACCACAAACCAACAGCCACTGCTGTTTTTGCCACCCACTTTTGGCAGCTGTTTTCAAGATTCCCATTCGGCCTGACACTCATTCTTCCAGCCTTTACCCCGTCCTACCTTAGTAAGGGGTGGGCAGACTTTGGAGGAGTCTTTATGTGTGTTGCACCAAAGGAGAGATGGTTAGTATTCATTCCCCTCCCGAAGGATGGAAGAGGTCCTAGTGACCTGTACCAATTAAGGGATTGTTATCTACATTGTGGCATCTAATCGTGTTTGGTTTTTCCATGCTTTCTATCCCCTTTGTCTATCAGGACATCATTGGACACTGTAGTAGAATTTGGTGACATTTACATTCTGTGTGGCCAATGAAACCCTCGCTTGTATATAGGGTTTCCCAGGCATAGGCTGGTACCTAACTTCAGTTGTCTTTAGATTTATTGTCAGTCTACTTTCCTATCTTCCCTCCTCCTTGCTACTCATAGATTGTGAACCCCTAGGGGACCTTGGATCAATATTTAAAACATCAGTGTGATTTTAAAAGGACTCTAATGATGCTGGATGTCACCAAAGAACCTTAAAGCCATCCTATACTCTTGTAGGTAATCTTCAAACTGACCTGCTGATCAAACAATATTTGTCCTCCAGCAAGGCATTTAATGAAGACGATAAACTTACACTTAGCTCTCCTGTTGTTGTTGTCTTACGCCCATAGTAATGCCATGGACACATCTCCAGAATGCCCCACCTCCATCTGCAATCGTTCTGGTAGTGTATCGATAGAGTTTTACTACACTTAGCTCTCCTGTAACCTGAAGGTTATGCTCCTGCTAAACCCTGGGATAGAGAAAATTTGTATTGTAATCTACACACCTTTATCGATGCCATGTACATGCATAACAACTTCTTCCAATATTGTGTTGCATTCAGTCCAGACAGATGTACATCTTATGGAGGAATGTTCTCTAATTCCCTAATAGCATTCCATCTTAAATATATATAGTAAAAACATGTGTTATGGAAGAATCAAGTGCATTGGATGATGAGAAACCCCAGTCTCAGCATGTATGTGTTCTTCAGACAGTTCCAGGCATCCAGACCACTGGTAATATTTATTTTTCATAATATCCATACCTTGAAGGTGAGGCCAGTTTCGTATGTAATCCCATAAACTGCCTTCAAATCTTTTTTTTAAAATGGGGAAAACAAAACATCTTTAGCCAGGAATAAAATTATCTGTTACAATCTTTTGCATTATATTGGTGAACTGATTCAAAGCATCAAATTCTGTTTTCAAACTAGAAAAACTATCAAAGACAATGTAAACCTTTAGCGTTAATGTTTACTCTAGTAATTTGAGAAGTTGGGAAGTAGAATTCAAGCCCAAAGTCAAAGGAAAGAAAAGTATTGATTTTCAAACATGTTTTCCACATCAGATTTACTGTCAAAAATCACAAATCTAGTGACCTGCACTTTGGCTAGAAAAATGAATTATTGTGTCACATGAGAAATAAAAATTTCAAAAGGTCTAATTTGAAAAAGGACATATTGGGCTGCTGTGAGGTTGAGGCAGCCTCACATGAGCCTCACACGCAGTGTTTGAAGCCGGTTAGTTACCATGGTTACTATTACAAGGGCAGGCTTATTTATAGATGTTATGGAATATGCTGAAGTTAGTGCACGAACAGGAGAGGAACCCAACTGTGGAGGAATCCAACTACACTGGAAACAATATAAAAAAGGAATCAAATTAAGCAGGATGACTGTCAGACCATCAAGGAAAGCATTCTATTTCACAAACTTTGTGAATCCACCCAATATATTTTTCCTTCTGACTAGCGTGGAGGATATGCTATTTGTTTACTTCTCTCAGCTGGCTCTATAACAGAGGTTAAGTGTTATTTCCCAAGCTGTGCTGGTACGCAATGTGATCCTCGTGTTAAAGTTGTTCAGGCAATAGAGTTAGAGAAATATCTGCATATTGATAGTTCTCCTGCCACCTAAACCTAAATCATGCATGCATCTCACACTTGGTTCTAGGCCAACTGATTTCCAAGCAGCACTAAGCAGTGCTTGTCAGGTTAGGAAGAAAAATAACCCTACAGGTTATTGGGGCCAATCAGTGCCTCTGAGGGAATCCCAGGAATCCCCAAAGATGCCCTGAGGTTGTGGGGGAGGTGTCTCTTACCCCACAGTTCAGCAAGATTTGGAAGGACACAAAGGAGTTATTTTTTAATATGTGTTTGTTTTTGTTAGAGCAAACATGAAACACTGAAACTAACTCAGCTGGCAATATTACCTTACCAACTACAGTACTTGCATTTATTACTGCTTCTTATTTACAAAATTTGAGACTGGAATTGAAATAAACATGTTGGTAGAGTCTGACTAAAGTGAGTAGTTTAATTCAAAAAGGCAAATAAATGAACAAATCTGAGCACACACTACTGGGCTCTATTTGCCATTTCCTCAAGGAGGCTGTGAAAAAGCAACTGTCTTCTGAAATAAGAAGAAAAATAGCTTTATTTTAACTTCGATTAGTAGTCCTGTTATTTTTGTACATGAGTCATGTTTCACTGATCTATGACACTGATTACTTACTCATATAACTTAAAGCTATTGTAAAATAAGGATTTTGCCTTTCTCTCTGATCTCCCTACCTTCAGTATTTCCCCTTTCTACTCTATAGAAGCAGCAGCATGATGTAGTGGATAGAGCACGGGCCAGGGAGTCAGAAGGTCATGGGTTCTAATCCTAACTCTGCCGCTTATGTACTTTGTGACCTTGGGCAAGTCACTTCATTTCTCTGTGCCTCAGTGACCTCATCTCTAAAATGGGGATTGAGACTGTGAGCCTCACATGGGATGGCGACGGTGTCCAACCCAATTTGCTTGAATCTAGCCCAGCACTTAATAGGCACTTAAATACCACTATGATTATTATTATTATATTATTTAACTGCCTGGATCATATTCTTAAGATGGTGTTTGGCATACATCACCCACTCCACTCAAGCTTTCAGTGATCATTCATTTCCCTCTGCATCAACAGGAACTCCTGACCTTTAATTTTATATATATACACATACACACACACACACAGGGTGGCTTAGTGGAAAGTGCATAGTGCATGGGGTTGGGAGCCAGAGATCAAGGGATCTAATCCCGGGTCCTCTACTTATCAGCTGTGTGACTCTGGGCAAGTCTCTTAACTTCTCTGTAACTGAGGCACACAGTGAGGCTCACAGTCTCAATCCCCACTTTAGAGTTACCTCAATTATCTCACCTGTAAAATGGGGATTAAGACTGTGAGCCCTACATGGGGCAACCTGAACACTTGTATCTACCCCAGTGTTTAGAACAGTGCTTGGCACATAGTGAGTGCTTAACAAATACCATTATTATATATATAATTGATATATATTATATTGTATATATGGTATTTATTGTTCTCTTCAAGCTCATATTATTCCCTCTTCCCAAGATAACTATGGCACTTTAGGAGTTCCACCTGTTCCCCTCCCAGCCAGGAGAACCTCAAGGGCCAAAGAGGGCTCAGACACCTGGGTTGCCCTTGGTGCCCAAAATCCCTACAGCTTTATCGTTCTGAGGACAGGATGTGTTCCAGAAATCTTCCCTACCTCAAAAATCACTGTTCCCACCACCCCTCAATCAATAGATCATTGGTATTTACTGAGCACTTACTGTCTGCAGAGCACTGTGCTAAGCCCTTGGTAGAGTACAACATAACAGAGTTGGTAGAAGAGTTCTCTGCCCACATAGGGCTTAGAGTCTAGAAGATTGTTACATTAAAGAGGGTTTTCTCCTCTTCGCCATTAAGATTTCTATCCTATAAGCCTGGGTCTTCTTTCTGCACACTGCGCTCTGGATAGAATATTGGTAGGTTTAATACTAATATTTAGGGCACAAATAAGTTTAAGCAATTCTTAATCATAGTAACAACCTAAAAAGAAATCTCATTAGAACTTACTAGTCCCAGGCTTTATGGTCCCTAAATCGCCATTACAAAAGAGTTGAACTTTCTCCACATATCCCAGATTATATACTTCCCTTTCAGGACTCACTCACTCCCTCTGTACAATCCAAAATTGCAACTTTCAGCATTATGGTCATGTCCATAAGTCTCAGGGCAGCATTCCAGTTATTTTCTGGTCTTTCATTTCAGGAGGACCTAAGGACCTAGGTCTGAAAACCTAAAGATTTCATTTTTATTTCTCATTTTTATCCAAAATCTGCTTCTGTCGACTACTGGCTAACTCATATCCTCTTTCTTTTACTGGGTGTGTCTGTTCGACCAGGAGTGTCCCAGCAGGTGTGGGAAAAGTATTTCACAGAATCCCTTTTAGCTAGGGTGAGAGCCTTCCTGTTCTCACAGAACCTGGCTGGGGAGAACTGTTCCATGCCTCCCTTGAAAATCAATCGATATATGGTTTCCTGCTTTTCAGAGCATTCCTGTCTCCTGTTTTCCAAGGTTTTTGGCTTTCTTCCCTTACTCTAGGTGTGAAATCAAATTTGGGATGAAATCAAACTTGGGGTAGCCCACCACACTTTCTTTCAAATATGGTGCTTCTCTCAACTTTCCCATCTCCAATTCTCTGTTCAACTCTTTTCCTCTACCTGGAAATCCCTCCCTCTTCAAATCCTCCAGATTACAATCCTCCCTCCCTTCAAAGTCCACCTTAAATACCATCTCATTTCCATCACCCTGATCAAGTCGCCTCAGTAGCCATGCATTTATTCGTGTATGTATATATCTACAGACATCTTAGGCACTTATGTATTTATCAAATTAACATATTCTATTTACTTATTCAATTAATCATTCATTCCCCCAAACTCTTGTTCTTGTGTCTCCCATCTGTTTTTCCTCCTGCTCTTACTGTCTAGAAACAATTTATGTTGGCTTGTCTCCTCATTAGATTATAAACTTTGTCAGGGCAGAGACCATGTCTTTTACTTCTACTGTACTCTGCAAACATTCAATATTTAATCCACAATAGGTGCCCCATCAATATTATTGAATGGATAAATGAATGAACTACAGTTTAGCTTTCCCTTTCTTTGCTTTACTAAATTATCTATTCTGCAAAAACATTAGAGATTTAGGAATAATGAACCACTTCCTGACAGAAGAACATTGGGCTGGTTGGTTGGGGGAGGTTGGCTATCGTCTCAGCGTTGTTGAAAAAGAAAGTCTCATCAATCTCAGTTGGTTTAAGTATGATCCTGCTTCACAGAAAATAAAGGGACTGATGACCATATTGGATTCTTTGCTCCTCAGTGTATCTATGAAAACTCCTCACCTGCAAGCAAACTTTTCACTGAATCTGTTGCTGTGTTGGAAAACGTCCAGGCAACTACATTGAGAGACTAATCAGAAATCTTAAGTCCTCACAGAAAGGTATTCAAAAGGAAGAGCAGGCTTCATCAATTTCTTTCAGGTTTCTTTGACAAATGAGCAAGGGATTATTTGCATGATTACTCTGAAGTCTTAACTATTAATGAATTCTTCAATTCATTTTCTCTTTTTCTTGATCTTCCACAGCTGCCACCACCACAACTTTGCTTTTCTATTCATTCTTTTTTCAACAGAAGTGCCATTTTCCCTACACAATAACCACAAAATCTATTCATTTTCTTGAACTCTGCTATTAACGCTCTCTAGGACAGTGGCCATAACTTATTTTGACCTTTCTCTTGTACCATTCAAAAATATCTTTGCTAAAGCCATCTTTCTTGCTCACAGTCATTATTTTGTCACAGCTCTACCACTTTACAACTCACTATCTCCTCAAGTCAATTCCAGGTTTTTGGCTCCATTATCATCTACCACTATCACTCAGCCCATTTCTCCAACTTCCTTCTAATTTCCTCTTCTCCATTCCCTTAGACCTCACAAGCATAACATTTTTGCACTTACTCTTGACCTACTTCTTTCTTTGGGCATTTTTCCAAGGCTGAGACAATCCTCAAGCCTCCTACCTAAGCTAACTGTATTTATTCTTTCAAACCCCTCCTCTAATTTCACTCCTTTCCCAAATCCTTTCCTTATCCATTTCTAAAACTAGCAATGGGGGGGAGGGGGGGTGGTGTGTGTGTGTGTGTGTGTGTGTGTGTATTTGAATTTGGATTCGAAGAGTACACTTTTTTCTTTGACAGTGTATGGCCCCAAGTGTATGCGCTGGGGCACAGTGAAGCAGCGTGGCTCACTGGAAAGAGCACGGGCTTTGGAGTGAGAGGTCATGGGTTCGAACCCTGGCTCTGCCACTTGCCAGCTGTGTGACTTTGGGCAAGTCACTTAACTTCTCGGTGCCTCAGTTCCCTCATCTGTAAAATGGGGATTAAGACTGTGAGCCCCACGTGGGACAACCTGATTCCCCTGTGTCTACCCCAGCGCTTAGAACAGTGCTCGGCACATAGTAAGTGCTTAACAAATACCAACAGTGGGATAACAGAGTGGATAAGTAGAGGGAAGAGAGCTGACTGATGGCTTTGAAACTAATTATGAGGAGTTTCTGTTTATGAGGTAGAGAGCAGACAACCATTGGAAGTTTTTGAAGGGTGAGGAGATGTGCCCAGAATCATGTTTTAGAAAAATGACCAGGCTGCAAACAAAGTATGGACTGAGAGGGGAGAGGCTGGAGGCAGAGAGGTCAGAGAGGAGGCTGAGTTCAGGAGTCAAGATCCATGGGATATGACAAGAGCCTGATCCAGGAGGGTGGAAGTTTGCATGGGGAGGAAGGAGCAGATGCTGAAAATGTTCTGGAGGAAAATTCATAAGAATTTGATGACAGACTGAATGTGGGGGTTGAGAGTGAGGATTCAAGGATATGCTAAGGATAAGGGTTAAGAAATGGAGAGGCTGGTGGCGATATCAACCATGATGAGAAAGTTGTGTGGAGGAGAGAATTTGAGAGGTAGGACGTGGAATTCAGATTTGTACATAATGAGTTTGAGATCCCGGTAGGACATCCAGGTAGAGACGTACTGCTGGTAGGAGGAGATGAGAAACTGCAGAGATGGGCAGAGGTCAAGGCTAGCATGGTAGATTTTGGAAGTAACCTATGTAAAAGTGGTAGTTGAAATCAGAGAAGCAAGAAGCATCATGGCCTAATGGATAGAGCACTGGTCTGGGATTCAAAAAGACCTGGGTTCTAATCCCTGCTCTGCTCCTTGTCTGCTGTGTGACCATGGGCAGGTCGCTTTACTTCTCTGTGCCTCAGTTCCTTCATTTGTAAAATGGGGATTAAGACTGTGAGCCTCATGTAAGACAGGGACTGTGTCCAACCCAATTAGCTTGTATCTACCCCAGCACTTAGAACAGTGCCTGGCACATAGTTAAGCGCTTAACAAATACCATAAAAAATTATCTCCTCAAGCAGTGAATGTGTATTGAAATGTGGATTCAACTCCCTTCTGCATCATCCTTACTTGCTTCTTTTATCCATCCGCCCCCCCAGCCCTACAGTACTTATGTACAATATCTTTAATTTATTTATATTAATGTCTGTTTCCCCCTCTAGACTGTAAACTCATGGTGGGCAGGGAATGTGTCCGTTATACTGTTCTCTCCCAAGCACTTAGTATAGTGCACTACACACAGTTAGCACTCAGTAAATATGATTGATTGGCTGAGTTAAAGACCTGGAATGTGAGACGGCACATGAAAATCAATAAGAGAGGAGAAGTAGTTTTGCTGAGCAGAGGAGAAGGCAGAGTTATAGTTGGTGAAAATGAATTTGAGATGGACAAGGTCAACCTGGTGCCTGGAATTCTGCCAACAGTGCTGCACGCCTGTGGTGTGACGAGCATTGCAGTATCTCATTTTTTCTAATTCTGTCTTATCTGATGTGGAGTATTCCAGATAGGTAGCATTGGTGGAATTGCTGCAGAAGTCAAATGTGTCTTGAATGGTATATCTGATTTTCACAACCATAAAGAAGGTAAAACATATACCTTCCACTTCATCTGATCTTGATGCCGTATTGTTGCTACAACATGTCAGTTGCAATGATGTGACAAAGAATATCCCGGTTATGTCTCAAATAAAAAGCTTCCATCCACAACCCTTTATCCTGTAATTTCCTTATGGGTTATTTACAGATTGTAAACTTACTTATTTTCAGTGCAATGCTGCCCATCTGGCATACTGGGGACTTAATCTGATTTGTGTTTTACTCCCCTGCCTTCCCAAACATGCACCTCCTCTCAGACCATGCACAACCTCTACCCAGGAATTATATTGATCACTGGACAGTGGCATTTTAAGCAGAAAGGAGTTTCTGAAAGCTGAGAACACATACACCCCAGTCTCTTTGTGAATGCCCTCTTACCTAAAGGCTCCCATCAGTCAATCAACCAATAGTATTTATTAAAGGCTTACAGCGTGCAGAGCACTGTACTAAGCACTTGGGAGAGTACAATAGAGTTGGTAGACCTGTTCCCTGCCCGCAAGGAGCTTACAGCCTACAGAAGGAGATTACTCAGATACTCAGACACTACTGGATTTTTAATCTACAGGAAGATTCATCTCCACTGCCTTCAAAGGTGGTATTTACTCAGTTTGGAATACCTTTTCAGTCAATCAATAGTGTTTACCGAACACAAACCATGCGCAGACCTCCATACTAAGCAGCTGTTCGAGTACAAGAACAGAGGCAAAGTTCCTACCTGTCATCAATTGTCATTTAATAAGTACTTTGAATTTTTGCAGCGAAATGTGGAAGTCATTCATGTATGCCTGGCAAGGGATAGTTTGATGTGTCACTAGCCCCTCGCACCAACCAGGACCTTCCTAGACCTGGGGAGCCTCTGATGACCAAGGTTACTGTGAAAAGTTTTTGTACTTAGTTTTTACCAACATGCAAGGGAGTAACACTTACATACACTTACTCACTCCACCACCCAAGGGTCCAATACCAGTCTGTGGTCAAAGAAACCCTTTCTGCCAATGTTTCTTCTTTCTGCTTCCAAGTCCTGCTCTCAGCTTGCTTCCTTCTTGCTTCTCTTCATGCTCATGCTCCTCTCTATGCCCCCGCCCCTTATATCTGCTTTAGACATGGCAGCTGTGGTCATGTAGCAGTCATTGATTGGTCCAGGCCCGTTACTGGGTAGAACAGGGAGAGAAAGCCCTGCCTCTCTCCATGCTCCATCCCCCACAGGTCCCAATTACCTTGCTCAGTAAAGCACATCAGTACCTTTGCAAAGTCTCTTCGTTGCTGTGGTTCACTGGATCACAAACAGTCATTAATAAGGCAGCTTGTTGTGGGCTCACCACAGGATGATTATAATAAACAAATATAAAATAATATTCAAACTCTCAGAAAAAACTCTGACTAATAAAAATTATTTTAAATGACCCCGATAACTTATGTTAGGATGCAAAAGTCATTTGTCATCTTATTAAAAAAGCCTCACATCTACAAACGAAATACATTGAAACTCTTCATATACATGCACTATAGCAATACATGTCAAAGCGAAACATGAAAAATAGACTCAGATAATTTCTACCTTTTATAGAACAGATAAAGTGCAGAATTAAATAGAAAGCTTTGTAATTAACAAAGCCTTTGAAATTTACCCTTACATGGTAACTATGAAGTTAGTTGTTGGGACCGACAAATCACAGGAACTATTTTTCATAGATTTAATTAAAAAAGAAATCGTGCTAAATAATAATTTGTTCTGTTAGCCAAAATGCTTACAAATATTTTTAGCCACAAAAGTTCCTGAGCTTCAATCCCATATCAGCCACTTGCCTGCAGTGTGACTTTGGGGAATTCACTAAACTTCTCTATGCCTCAGTTTACTCATGTGTAAAATAGGGACAGGGATTGCTTCCAATCTGATTGCTTTGTCTCTACCCCAGAACCTAGTACAGTGGTTGGAACACAGTAAGCCTTTCAAAATACCACAACAATTCTTGTTGTTGTTATTATTAATAATAATGATAAAATAATAATAATTATAATGAAGGTTTTTGTTAAGCAGTTACTATGTGTCAAGCACTGTTCTAAGTGCTGGCGTAGATACAAAGTAATCAGATTGACGCACATGGAGCTCACAACAGAGAAGCAACGTGGCTTAGTGGAAAGAGTACGGGCTTGGGAGTCAGAAGTGAAGGGTTCTAATCTTGTCTGTTGTGTGACCTTGGACAAGCCACTTACCTTCTCTGTGTCTCAGTTCCCTCATCTGTAAAATGGGAATGAAGACTGTGAGCCCCATGTGGGACAATCTGATTACCTCGTGTCTACCCCAGCACTCAGAACAGTGCGGGGCACATAGTAAGCGCTTAACAAATACCATCATTATTATAAACGATACATTTCTCTAGAAATACCTCCCTTTTGCAACTGTTTCTCCTTCTCTATTACTGTCCCTCTCTGGGCTGGGGGATTTTGAAGTTACTAACAGCAAGGTCAGACTAAATTCAAAAACATTCTCATGAAATTCCATCAGAACCACTTAAGGAAGTTGGAGTAATGGAAAGTTTGTGAAATAGACTTGATTGTTTCAAGTACTAATACATCAATCAATCAATCAGTGGTATTTATTTAATGCTTACTGTAGTATGTAAGGGGCTTCTTGGAGCCAGAAGCAGGCCACAGCAGCCCTCATGGAAACCAGCTGGCTGAGATTTGCATGATATTCCAATTGGCCAATCTGTCCCTGGCTAGCAGCATCACTGCTCCTTAACCAGGCCAGATGTAAATTTTCTGCTGTATAATTAGCTTCCATGGAAGCAGCATGGCCTAGTGGAAGGAACACAGGCCTGGGACTTAGAGGACCTGCATTCTAATCTCATCTCCACCACTGTCTGCTGTGTGACCTTGGGCAAGCCACTTAACTTCTTTGTGCTTCAGTTACCTCATCTGGAAAATGGGGATTAAGACTGTGAGCCCCATTTGGGACATGTACAGTGTCCAAGGTGGTTATTGTGTATCTATGCTAGCGCTCAGTACAGTGCTTAGCACATAGTAAGCCCTTAACAAATACTGTAAAAGGTTATATTGGGATTTTCCTCAAATTGCATATATATATTAACAATTTAAGGAACATCTCTTTCTCTCTATATGTATATATATGTACATATACACATATAAATAGAAGCAGCGTGGCTTAGTGGAAAGAGCCCGGGCTTTGGAGTCAGAGGTTATGGGTTCGAATCCTGGCTCTGCCACTTGTCAGCTGTGTGACTGTGGGCAAGTCACTTCACTTCTCGGTGCCTCAGTTACCTCATCTGTAAAATGGGGATTAACTGTGAGCCTCATGTGGAACAACCTGATTACGCTGTATCTACCCCAGCGCTTAGAACAGTGCTCTGCACATAGTAAGCGCTTAACAAATACCAACATTATTATTATTATATAGTTACCTACCTACAGATAACATTTAGCATATGCTTTAGTAGCCTGAATACTGTTAAAAGATTAGCTGCTGATTTGATTGGATTTAAGGTCAATGAAGTGGACCAACATGTCTATTCTATGTGGGTAATTCTGTCCTGTCATTTTAAGTAAAGGTACTAAAATGTGCACACACACACCCCCAGCCCCAAACCACTGGCTGGAAAAGTGGAATATAATGCTTGTAGCAAGGAGGCTTACACAGCATGTTCTAGTGGCTAGAGCTTGGGCCCGGGAGTCAGAATGACCCAAGTTCTAGTTGCAGCTCTGCCACATGTCTGCTGTGTGACCTTGAGCAAGTCACTTCACTTCTCTGTGCCTCAGTTACTTCATCTGAAAATGGGGATTAATATCATAACACGGACTGTGTCCAGCCTAACTTGTATCTACCCCAGTGCTTACTGCAGTGTCTGAGACATAGTAAGCACTTAACAAATACCACAGAAAAAAAGGTTTCACACTCTAAACACAGGTTGGCAATCAATCCACCTGACTGCACAGGCATTTAGTGTAATCTGTAGCTTGACTCCTCTCTGATGCCAAATACTGCCAGTCAGCCAAGTGACACATTGGCTTTATTGTGTTTTTCTAGTTCCTTGTTTGGCAGCAGAGATGGAGAGCCTGCATGGTAAGAGCAAAATCCATAATAGCTTTCAGCTGCAAACTAACAAGGTTTTGAGGCTGAGGGTAGAGCTATCCTGCTTCATACTGTCTTGGGATCTCAATTTTCAATTAATTTTTCCCATAATCCTTTGCCCTATTTGAAAATCTGCTAATTGTATCATCAGTATGTACTTCCACATGCCAGACAGGCATGAACTGAAGAAAGACCTCATGAACATAGTAAGAGGGGAAAAAAACCCAAAAGAGATGAGCTTCAGTATGCACAAAGACAAGGTAATGCATCTAGTGGAAAATAAGTTACGGAATCGGTCAATCAATCATATTTATTGAGCACTTACTGTGTGCAGAGCACTCTACTAAGCGATTGAGAGAGTATAATATAACAATATGAGACACATATGAAGTGTCTATTGAGTGCTAGACACTGTACTAAGTGCTCGTGAGAGTACAATGACAAAGCATGCATTCCCTGCCCTCAAGGAGCTCACAATTTAATGGAGGAGAAAGGCAAAAGCGATTTTCAGAAAGTGAAAGGAGGAAGAACAAAGATAAAACAGGAAGCAATACTGGCACTTCAGGATGAAACAGGCAAACAAATGCCTGAATGTGCAGATAAATAGAGGTACAGACTCCGGTTACGGCCACCCCACGGTGCATACGACCCAAGGGATACAGTTATTCTCTAATACTTTGAAATTCCAATACATGATGGGAAGCATCATGGCCTAGTGGAAGGAGCACAGGCCTGGGAATCAGAGAACCTGGCTTCTAATCCCAGCTCCGCCACTTGCCCGCTGTGTGACCTTGGGCAAAAGTCACTTAAATTCTCTATGTCTCAGTTTCATCATCTGTCAAATGAGGATTCAAATCCTGTTTCTCCCTCCCCCTTTGGCTGTGAGCTCCATGTGGGACAGGGACTATGTCCAGCTTGACCAACTTGTATCTACTCCAGTGCTTAGTACAGTGTTTGGCACATTGTAAGAGCTTTAAAAATACCATCATTATCATTGCAAGAAGTCAAAATAGATGAAAAAGAAGTTATGGGTTCACCCCACCAGCAAAAAACTTGGGGATTAAGAAGACCAGTATCATTCTTAAAGAAAGTAAATTGATTTATAAGAACAGTTGAAGACCATGATGGAAATAGGAATTCAAAGGTACAGCCTTCTATAAGGTACATTATAAAGACAGAGAGAAAGCTGATAATGTGAATTGGAAAAATTCTTCACTAAAGTTGAAATACTATTAACACAATCAGCAGAGGACTTTCTACTTTTGCAGCTTCCTTCAAAGATTCATAATCATACCACAACTTCTCATTTAGTTAATGTTGGGATGTTAGGATTAGACTGTGAACCCATCATTGGACAGGGATTGTCTCTATCTGTTGCTGAATTGTACATTCCAAGTGCTTAGTACAGTGCTCTGCACATAGTAAGCGCTCAACAAATGCTACTGAATGAATGGATACTTTAAATTACTTTAACAAAGATTAGATATATAGTCTGTAATGCCTAATGTAACAGGACTTGGCACATAAAGGATGCCATATATTTTTCCAGAGGTTTTGAAAAGGGTGCCAATTCAGAAGATGTAATTCTATGAGAAAACATTTCCCAAGATACAGCCATCCACGATACAACCAACCACATTGTCGGGGAACATAACTCCTCTGTATGGAGAGGTATTCATTCAGTCAGTCATATTTACTGAGCAGTTACTGTGTTCAGAGCACTATACTAAGCACTTGGAAGAGTACAATACAACAATATACAGACACATTCCCTGCCCACATGCCTTATTAGGTTGAGAACTATTTGAGGGCAGGTTCTGGAACATTTTTGTGAATCTTCCCTCACTGCCTAATAATAATAATAATGATGGTATTTGTTAAGCGTTTACTATGTGCAGAGCACTGTTCTAAGCGCTGGGGTAGACACAGGGGAATCAGGTTGTCCCACGTGGGGCTCACAGACTTCATCCCCATTTTACAGATGAGGTAACTGAGGCACAGAGAAGTGAAGCGACTTGCCCACAGTCACACAGCTGGCAAGTGGCAGAGCCGGGATTTGAACTCATGACCTCTGACTCCAAAGCCCGGGCTCTTTCCACTGAGCCACGCTGCCTAGTACCCTCCATTGTCTCACAAGCCCGCAACTCTGGCATTATCTCTAGATCTATCTATATCTAGATAGAGAAGCAGCGTGGCTCAGTGGAAAGAGCACGGGCTTTGGAGTCAGGGCTCATGAGTTCGAATCCCAGCTCTGCCACTTGTCGGCTGTGTGACTGTGGGCAAGTCACTTAACTTCTCTGTGCCTCAGTTCCCTCATCTGTAAAATGGGGATTAAGACTGTGAGCCCCACGTGGGACAACCTGATTCCCCTGTGTCTACCCCAGCGCTTAGAACAGTGCTCGGCACATAGTAAGCGCTTAATAAATACCAACATTATTATTATTATTAGATCGTGAGCCCCATGTGGGACAGAGCCTGGGTCCAGCCTGATTAACTTGTATCTACCCCAGCACTTAGTACAGTGCTTGGCACATAGTAAGCGCTTAGCAAATACCAAATATAATTATCCTTAACTCGTCTCTGTCAATCAACCCACATATTCAATCTGTCACCAAATCCTGTAGGTTCCACCTTCACAACATCTCTAGAATCTAGAATCTACCCTTTCCTCATCATCCCAACTGCTACTACACTGATGCAAGCACTTATCTTACCCCACCTTGGTTACTGCATCAATCTCCTTGCTGACCTTCCACCATCCTGTCGCTGCCCACTCCAGTCCTTACTTGATTCTGCTGCCAGGATCATTTTTCTAAAAAAAGTTCAGTCCATGTTTCCCACTCCTAAAGAACTTCCAATGTGGTTGTCCATCCACCCTGCATCAAACAGAAACTCCTTAGCGCTGGCTTTAAAACACCCAATCACCTTGTCCCCTCCACCTCTCTATTTCTTACTACAACTCAGCCTGCATGCTTTCCTCCTTCAATGTCAACAACTCACCGTACCTCAATCTTGTCTATAATAATAATAACTATGGTATTTGTTAAGCGCTGTGTGCCAGGCACTGTACTAAGTATTGGGGCGGACACAAGCAGATCGGGTTGGACACAGTCCCTTTCCAACATAGCGCTCCTAGTCTCAATCCCCATTTTACAGACGAGGTAAACAAGGAACAGAGAAGTGAAGTGACGTGCCCCAAGTCACACAGAAGACATGTGGTGGAGCCAGGTTTAGTACCCAAAAACTTCTGACTCTCAGACCTGTGCTCTATCCACTACGTCATGCTGTCTTTCTTGCCGCTGACCCCTTGCCCATATCATCCCTCTGGCTTGGAACTACCATCCTCTTCATATATGACAGACAACTGCTCTCCCTACATTCAAAGCCTTATTAAAATCGCAGCTCCTCCAAGAGGCCTTTCCTGACTAAGTCTTCATTTCCCCTACTCCCTTTCACTTCTTTGTCACTCTTTAAACACTTGATAGTCATCCCACCTTCAGCCCCATAGCACTTGAGTACATACTTGTAATTTATTTTAATATCTGTCTCTCCCTATAGACTGTAAACTCCTTGTGGGCAGAGAATGTGTCTACCAACTCGGTTGTATTTTACTCTTCCAAGTGCTTGGTACAGTATTCTGTACACAGTAAGTACTCAATATAATTGATTGATTGATTGATAGGCTAATATGATGTATCCACAAATGAGGTGTTCAGTGAATATTGATTGACAGATAATCCAGTCCCTGCCCAGCAAGTAATATTCTCTTTTATATACAAAATGGCTTTCAGTATAATTTTAAGTCTTTCATTTTATAAAAATGGTGTCAGTTTTGACATCCCTCCACTTAGATTGGTGAATCCCTTGTGGGTCAGAAGTTGTGTCTGACCTAATTATATTTCATATACCCCAGTATGTAGCACAGTGCTTTACAATCAGTCGGCCAAACGACTGCATTTACTGAGTGACTATTGGGTACACAGCACTGAACTAAGCACTTGAGTGAGTACAATAGACATGAATCCTGCCCATAAGGACCTTACAATCCAATGGAGAGATGGAGATAAACTTATTTATAAATTCAGCACAGAAGAGGCAGAAGGTCACCAATGATCTTCTTGCCAAATCCAATGGCCTCTACTCCATCCTAATCTTCCTTGATGATCATTCATTCATTCATTCATTCAGTTGTATTTATTGATCACTAACTGTGTGCAGAGCACTGTACTAAGCGCTTGGGAGAGTACAATACCACAAAAAACAGACACATTTCCTGCCCACAACCAGCTCACCGTCTAGAGGCGGGGAGAGAGATATCAATATAAATAAACAAATTACAGATACTAAGGTGGTGGACTCCCATAACAGGGAGGAGGGTGGTGTTGTCAATGGTCATGGGAAAGTCAGGAGGGGGAGAAGGTTTGGGAGGAAAGATGAGGAGTTCAGTTTGGGACATAGTGAACCTGAGGTGCCAATGGGCCTTTGATACGTAGATTTCTTGCAGGCAAGTGGAAATACAAGACTGCAGATGGAGTGAGGAGATGGAGCCAGAGAGATAGATTTGGGATTCATCCATGTAGATGTGGTAGCTGAAGCCATCAGAGTGAATGAGCTCTCTGAGGGAGTGAGTCTAAAGAAAGAAGACCGGGAGACCTAGAAAAGGCTAGAGGGACATCCACAATCAGGAGGAGAAGGGTAGAAGAGGAGCTAGCTGAAGAGCTTGACATACCTTAATAAATACCATAATGTCCATTGTTTAAACATCTTTTTAAAATTCCTTTGAATATTATGGAAAAGACTCTTAAAAGGTCACGAGGCATGTTGGTTCAGTGGCTGCAAGAATCTGAAAACACCTCTTGACACAGCTGTCCTAATAGCGCGGTTTAAAATATTTCCTCTCTGTTGGACACGGAATTGTAGATAATCACCCAAGTAGCTTCCTACTCAATGTTAACATTTGCACTGGTTTGCAGAGAAGGTTCAGCTGCCTTGATATCACTGAAGAGCAGTATACATGTCTGCTAATTCTGTTGTATTGTACTCTCTTAAGCACTTAGTACAGTGCACATAGTAAGCCCTAGATAAATACGACTGATTGATGCATATTGTTTCCCCACCCACGGGGAACACAACCAGCTGGTGTAGACAAAGGTGATCTCAGCCCCTAAATAATGACCAGGTAGGTGATGTATCTTCCCCTCTAGCATTGTAGGCAGGGATCGTGTCTACCAACTCTACTTTATTGTACTCTCTCAGTGCTCCACTCACACTAAGTGCTCAAGTAATGCCATACTTGATCATAATTGATTGACTTTAAAAGGTTTAATTCTATTAAGGTGCCAAATACTGTTATAAACAGCTTTGCAACTGAGATAAGCTGTTTCATTTTCTCTTCCTGCCTCTTCCTTACATCCAATTATTTAGATTTTTCTTTGTTGTTTCTGCACTGAAAAAAGTTTTCAGAACTGATGATTGATTAATAGTCAAACTACTAAAGAAGACTGAATCCATGTTGAGAATGATATTGCTATGATGGCACAAATATATTTTCTCCCCAAGAAATTGAATAATGTGTTTTCTGAGATTCATTTCAGATTCACAGGCACCAATGTATCATTTGTGACAATTACCATAGGAGACCCCAGAACCTAGTATAGCAGATCCCTGCAAAGGGATCTGGGGAAGAATTGACACTAATGCCACCTACCTAAGGGGAGTTAAGCGTTTAGTACAGTGCTCTGCACACAGTAAGCGCTCAATAAATACAACTGAATGAATGGAGACATTTCAGGAATTTGCTGGTAGGGAGGGAATGGTCTCGGCAGCAGCTACTACTGCAGCTGGGATTTTGCAGATGGAAATCTTACCTGAGGGAAAGGGTTAGAGAATGAGTGAGAGGCTCTGCTCTCTGTAGACAAAGCAGTCTCTGTCTCTCTCTCCTGCTTCTCCTGCTCCCTTGGGGGCTGTTACTGTTGACCCTAAATTTCTTCCAGGACTTTGTAAACCCCATTGTTCTCTACAGGAGATTCTATTCACCTCCATAACACCCTGGCATACATATTTCATTATAGATAACGTCAGAACTGACTATGGAAATTGGTGGATCAGAAAATCTAATCTTAAAAAGAATGGGATGTAACAGAAAGAAATAAAAATGGCCACCTAAAGAAGGTAGGACGGCCAACCTGAATGCTGAGCATCATCAGCAAAGGAATATATTGAAGCTTGAAGCCGGTCAGTTCAAAGCTAACAAGAGGAAATCCTTCTTCAAACCACAGGTGTTATGCGTCTGGACTTAGCTACCATAGGAAGTTGAAAATATCACTAGGTCCAAGGAGGATTTGGATCAGTTCATGGACAAGTGACCTACAGAGTGATGCTAAGAGAGAAGTTAGTAAGACTAGATGGTACATCCCTAAACATCAGTGTGGATGTCAGGAAGGAAAATCATCAGACAGTTCCTCCAAGATCCCCTCGCCACTGTCAGAGACAGAATTCTGAGCTGGATGGACCATTGGTTTTTTGCTCTTATATAATTGGATTTTGTGGATGAATCTAAATTTAAGAAATTAGTATCATTAGTACTGTAAACTGACATGGAAGACCCTGACCTACCTAAATTGGGGTTCCACTGATTGAACTTTACCACAGTTTTTTGCCTTCACTTTCAATGTTACCATAGTAACATTTGTGGCTGAGAAATTGGAACAACTCAGCTGTAGGACCAAGGGATATGCAATCAATAATAAGGAAAAAAGTCACACGATTAAGACAGTGAACTGTAGTAAGAAAAGGATATCAAAGTGCCCCTTTCACCTGCACTGGGTCACAATATAGCAGAAGCACTGGAGCAAATGGGTAAAACCAATCTCATCTAAAAAAATAAATCACAAACCTAAAATATGAGGCCCAGATTAATTTATAGGAGGCTAGTCTGAAATCATACCCAATTGTGTTCTGTTTCTGAATAACAACTGCTCCCTCCCTTCCACATTCTCAGAGACATTTGTGTACACATTCTTTAGTCCTTGATTGAAAAAGAAAATTTCAAGGAGCTTTTGAGTATATTTAATGCCTTGTATTCTGCACCCAGTATTTTCCTTCTCTGAATCCCTTTGCTCCAAGTCCAAATATCTGAGACTGCCAGACTAATCCTCTAGCTGGATAGAAGATCAAGAGGTTGAGGGAAATATTCCTGCCTGAATATGGTAGTAAAATGAATTGTGTTAAGTCCAGCTATTGCCTTCATCCTCTATCTTTGGTTAAATGCATAGCATTTGCCTGTGATCTTCCAGTCTAGGCTAAGGTTGTTTTTTAAAAAAATCTCCTTTACTGCAATATAAAGAACCCTAGCACCAAGTCTCAAGGCAAATTTTAAATTTGGAGAGTGTAAATTACACCTCAAATGCCTTGAGAGACATAGTGGCACGGAGGCAGACAGGCAGAGAGTATGAGAGAGAAGCTAGATTAATGATCAATACCCAGTCTTTGGGAAAGGGCTTGCTTTTAGAATAAAAATTAAAAGTCAGCTTTTTGTTAATGGCAAAATCCATCACTGACACTGAGAGCAGGCTCAGTGACATCCCATTCACGTTCCGTGCCTCAGTTACCCCATCTATGAAGTGGACATAAAGGGAAGTCATTTAGGTTCTGTCAGATGAAAGGAGATATATATGATGATACAAGGTCTCTGTCCATTTTATTATCACCTCTCAGCCTCTGAACTATCACTGGCACAAAAACGTGCACAAAGCTTAGGCTAACAGGAAATTGTGCTTAGGTAATCAAGGCTGCATTGAGGAGTTTACAACGTAACTTGAATTAAGTTCCTCATCTGTCATCTAGTCTCAAAACATTTTAGTTCTAGGATTGGCAGGAGGGAAATCATTCTAACTACTCTGTGTGCAATCTGCAAAACTAATTTTGGTTCAAGCAGGGAAAATTGTTAAAATAATAGACACGTAGGAAGCTCTGTAGAAAATGGTCAAATCTTCAAATTTTTCTGTATCTGAGGAAATTACAAGCAAAGACAGTCTTGTTTCTGCCATTTCAAAACTCTTGCTCATGCTCTACCTCTGGCCTGTAATTCTTTCCCCCTTCATATCCAATGGACCGCTGCTCTCCCTATCTTCAAAATGGTAAAATGGGTATAAGATACCTATTGTCCTTCCCCCCTAGACTGTGAGTTATTAATAATAATAATTATTATTATTATGCTATTTGTTAAGCGCTTACTATGTGCCAAGCACTGTTTTAAGCACTGGGGTAGATACAGGGTAATCAGGCTGTCCCATGTGGGGCTCACACTTTTAATCCCCATTTTACAGATGAGGTAACTGAGGCCCTGAGAAGTGAAGTGAATTGCTCAAGGTCACACAGCAGACAAGTGGCGGAGCCAGGATTAGAACCCATGTCCTTTGACTCCAAGCCCGTGCTCTTTCCACTAAGCCATACTGCCTCTATCAGCATGTGGGTGACTGACTGCCCTCTCCTCTGCCTGGAAAAAATATTTCTCCATCCTGATTGACACCCATGTACATTGCAGTCACCAGTTGTTACAGACACTTAACTTCCTCCTCAGTGCCCCGTCCCCCTGCCCTCTCCTAATGACCTGCTACTTACTTTATTGAAATAAGTGAATTGTCAAGCATGATCTCCCTAAAATCTCCCCAGCTCCTCTCCAGTCCCTCCATCTTGCGGCCCCTTCTTCAACTCTGTCATCCTTCCCAGCAGTATCTCAAGAGAAGATCACCTGCCTTCTCTCAAAATCCACCCCTCCACCTGCCCATCCAACACCATCCCTTGACACCTTTATCAAAACACTTGCCCCCTTCCTTCTTCCCTCCCTGACCACCAATTTCAACTGTTCTCTCTCCAGTGGTTGCTTCCCCCCTGCTTTCAAACATACTCATGTCTCCCCTATCCTAAAAATACTCTCCCTTTACTCCACGGCTCCCTTCAGGTATCATCCTATCTGTCTCCTACCATTCTTCTCCAAATTCCTTTAGAGAGTTGTCTACACCCACTGTCTCAAGTTCCTCTCCTCCAATTCTCTCCTTGACCCCTTCCCATCTGGCTTCCAACCCCTTCACAAAAACAACCCTCTCAAAGGTCACAAATTATCTCATTCTTGCCAAATCAAACAGCCTCTACTCCATTCTAATCCTCCTAGACTTCTCAACTGCCTTCAACACTGTCAACCACCCCCTTCTCCTGGAAACATTATCCAACCTCAGCTTCACTGACAGTGTCCTCTCCTGGTTCTCTTCTTATATCTCTGGCCGCTCATTCTCAGTCTCTTTTGTGGACTCCTCCTCTGCCTACCACCTCCTAACTGTGGGTGTCCCTCAAGGTTCACTTCTGGGTATACTTTTATTCTCTATCTATACTCATTCCCTTGGAGACCTCATGTTATTATTATCATTATCATCATTATTATTATTATTACTCTCACTCCCTTGGTGACCTCATTCATTCCCATGGCTTCAACTACACCTCTATTCAGATGATTCCCAAATGTACATCTCCAGCCCTGATCTCTCTCCCTCTCTGCAGTTTTGGGTTTCCTCCTTCCTTCAAGACATTTCTACTTGGATATCCTGCCATCACCTCAAACTTAATATTTTTAAAACAGCACTTCTTATCTTCCCACCCAAATCTTGTCCTCACCCTCACTTTCCCATCACTGTAGGCAACACCACCACCCTTCCCGTCTCACAAGCCCATGACCTTGGCATTATCCTTGACTCCTCTCTCTGATTCAACCTGCATATTCAATCTAGCACTAAATCCTATTGGTTCAATGTTCAGAAAATTGTTAAAATCCACCCTTTCCTCTCCATCCAAGCTGCTAGCATGTTAATCCAAGGACTTATTCTATCCCACCTTGATTACTGTATCAGCCTCCTTGCTGAACCTCCCTGCCTCCTGTCTCTCCCCACTTCAGTCCATACTTCACCCTGCTGCTTGGTTCATATTTCTACAAAAATGTTCAGTCCATGTTTCCCCTCTCCTCAAGAACCGTGATTGCCCATCCACCTCCATATCTAACAGAAACTCCTTACCATCAGCTTTAAAGCACTTGATCACCTTGCTCCCTCCTACCTCACCTTATTACTCTCAGACTACAACCCTGCCTGCACACTTCACTCTTATAATGCCAACCTACCTACTGTATCATGATCTCATCTCTCTCGCTGCTAACCTCTCACCCATGTATTGCCACTGGCCTGGAATGCCCTCCCTTTTCAAATTCAACAATTACTCTCTCCACCTCAAAGCCTTATTGAAGGCACATCTCCTCCAAGAGGCCTTCCCTGACTAAACCTTGTTTCCTACTCTCTCCTGTGCCGCCCTGACTTGCCCCTTTAATTCACCATCCACCCCAGCCCCACAGCACTTACTTATATATCCATAATTTTGTTTTATTGTCTGTCTCCCCCTCTAGATTGTAAGCTCATTGTGGGCAGGGAATGTGTCTGTTATATTGTGTTATACTCTCCCAAGTCCTTAGAACATTGCTCTGCACACAGTAAGTGCTTGATAGATATGTTTGATTGATTGTTAACTTCTTGAGGGCAGAAGATGTCAATCAGTCAATTGTATTTATTCCATGCTTACAGTGTGCAGAGCACTGTACTAAGTGTTGGAGAGAGTACAATAAAACAATACAACAGACACATTCCCGGCCTGCAATGAGCTTACAGTCATCCACTAACTCTACCCTACTCCCTCCAGTGCTTAGTACAGAGCTCTGTGCTCAATAAATATTTTTGATTAATCGATTTACAAAGAAAGCAGTAGCACATGCAATGTGACTATGGCGAAGGCCGCCACTAATGAGGGGGTCCTTCAGGTGCCTATATACCTGCCACAGAGGCAAAGTACATATATGATTCCATCTTTAGACCTTCTCCATACGGTCAGTTTTGATTGGGATTCCAATCCATTATTTTCTCCCTCTCCTAGAGATAGCCTTTCCTCCAGGTTTTTATTGCAGAGCTTCATTAGATTCCTGCCAGGGTTGCTGCTATGCAGAATTGCCGTCTGCTCTTATTCCCAGGGAAACTGGCTGATCCATGCATTGATGCAGCAGAGCAGACAGATTAATTGAGTAGAAAAGAAACCGTAAGAAATACCATACAGGGCACTGGTTGTTTGGCAGTAGTAAGGGCCTGACCTGGAAAAGGGGCACTCCAGGGAGCAAGCCTGACCCATTGCCCTTTATACTGTGGGCGCTTAATGAATATTTGGGCCGGAAAATCCTTCTTTGTTGAGAGCATTTCATGAGGCCAATCTATTATTATTTTATTTTCTAACAATCAGATGCCACAGAAGTATTTTAATGGTTTCTTAGCACTTCAGCTCAGATGGTACACACCACATTATCTTCCCTTTTCCATATAATCAGGGGTTTTTGAAAATTTTATGAAATTGCCAATATTGTTTTCATTTTCTATATCGTTCTATTTTTCCCATGCCTTGAAATGTGAGGATTATTATTTGGGGAGAATAAAAGAGAAGCGATAAGAGAAGAGGAGAGAAGAGGAAAGGCTAGAGAATAGAAGAGGAGAGAGGAGTAGAGAAAAGGTGAGGAGAGGGGGGAGAGGGGAGCAGAGGGAAATGAAGGGGAGAGAGGAGTGGGAGTCTCGGACTAGGAAATAATAGCTTTATTTCATTTCATTTTCTATAGATCTACATCCGGTACAACTGGAAAAAAATTTCTCCTTGGAGTTACAGGGAAGGAAATCCAATCTCTATCACTATTTACTCCCCAGAAATTCATTTCTACTTCACTGAGCTGAAAGGATTACTTCACTATTCCAATAGCATATTCTGCTTAGTCAGCATTCTTTTTCCAAATCACCTTTTAAGACTACCTCTCACGGTTTCACCGTCTCCATCTCTGTAACTGGAGGGCATCATCCTGTCAGTAGGAATTGAGCATTTCTGATGTGTCAGCTAATTGTATCTCCCGCAAGAGAGCAATGTACAAAGGGCAATCCCAAGTCGAATGTGGCCCTTCAGCAGACTTTACATAGGACCTTTATTAACTGTCCCCTTTAAAGTTAAAAAGAACTCAGGGTTGGGAAAGGATGTGTCATTTTTTAGAAGTTGCAAGTTTGAGAACATTTGACCTACTGTATGATTCCAAAATCAAACCAGCCCCACGTTTAAGATAATTCCAGGAAATTTGACATTTCTAGTGGAAAAATAATATTATACCCACAAGCCCCCACCCTAACCTCACACACCTATTCTAATCACCGCCACCTCACAACCACACACACTACACCTATTCCCTTCACATCTCAGTCACTCATTCATTCACCCGCATCCCCTCACTCTTCCCTTACTTTCACTTCCTCTTCAAGTTGTCAGCTGCAGCCACTTTATTATCCTGGGGACTTAGTGACTAGGAACTATGCAGATAGGAGAGGGTTTGGAAAAATAATAGTCAGCAAATGGAAAGGGAGAGCCAAGTTGCATCACTAAGGGCAAATGATGGTTTTGGGTTAGTGGAGTTATTTCCTTAAATATCAGTGATTTCACAATCCATCGTTTGTGGAGAGAGAATTTGGTACCAATAGCCAACTTCCAGGCTAAAACAATTGCGAAAAATAGACTTCTTGGTTAACACTGCTTTATCACAGAAGCCTTTGGTGGTGAACTGAAATTCATACCCTTGGGTCAGGCAGGTTTCTCATTAGGTTGCTCCCTGGAATACTGCATCCTCCCTCTTCACTGTTGCCTACTGTTTCCTGACAGATGGAGTTCACCAGGAGCCTTTTTATAGAGTAAGCTGAACAGGCAATCCAATTTAGTCGCTTTAGTCACCAAGCTTCAGGGTCTGTCCCACTCCATGTTTTAGGTTCTTTGGAACACTTCGGCTAAAGAAAAGAGAAGCTGAGATGGGGGCACATCACAGTGGATGGGAGGGTGTCATTTAGGGGTAGAGGGAACTTTCCTCCCTCTAGACTATAAGCCTGTTGTGGGCAGGGAACTCGTCTGTTTATTGTTCTATTGTACTCTCCCAAGCACTTAGTACAGTGCTCTGCACAAAGTAAGTGCTCAATAAATACAATTGAATGAATGAATAGGCAGTAATAGAGATAAGGGCCATATCTCCACTAGGCAGAAGAGGCAAGAAGGTAACAGCAGAGGAAGTAGTTGTTTCCTCTCCTTGCCTTTGCCCTTATCTCCTCCCCTCCTCCCCTCTTTTTCCTTTTCATTCCGTTTTCTCTTCTCTCCCCTCCTTGTTCTTTCTCCCTCTTTCTCTGACCCTGCCCCACATTCCATATATATATATATATGTATACAGAGACCAGGTTTCTGTTTGCCTTGGTGTGGAACCACTAGGGGCCAAGGGATCAGCCCTTTTCCTGTCCAAGTAAATTTGCCCAAACAATTTTCCCCCACACTCCTCTCATTATGGGTAAATAGGAAGTGTGACTAACAGGAGCCATCCAAGTATAGTTTTGAGTCCTGATTTCAAGTCACTGTTTACATTGATTGAAGTGCCGTTCAGTGTGATTGAACTACCTGACTTATTAAATGCCCTTCCAGCCCTAGGATTTTTTAAAGAGAGAGTTGAGGGCTGTACTCAGAGCAGAATTTTACCCAGCTGCCTCCAAAATCTGCACCAGAGCATTCAATCTACCTCTAATATTCTTAGGCAAAATAAGCCTGAAAAGTGGATTGATGCTTTTTTTTTAACTTCAAGATTACCAGGACCTCATTATAATAGGGAATATTTAAAATAAATACTGAACAAAAGGAATAAAGGAAGATGCAAGAAAATTAACAAATGCAAAGAGATGTCTCCCAAGCACTTAGTACAGTACTCGGCACACAGTAAATGCTCACTAAATACGATTGATTGATTGATGAAAAGAAAACTAGAAAAATAGCTATTAAACTGGCAATGATTTTTTTCTTCCATATTTAAAAAAGGAATGCAAGAAAAATATTTATTTCCAAAATGAAATACCTACATATTTGTTTCATTAGATTTTTGAATGATAATTGGGGTGGGGGGTTAAAAAAGTCTGTTCATGGATATGTTCTTAAATTTCACATAGGAAAATTTTGATCAATGAAACAAAGATTTCTTTTGAAATATTTCAGATAGTCATTGACCTCTACAAAATAAGTCATTTTGGGACAGAGTAGCAGCCATATGCCCAGGGGACATCTAAGCCTTTAGTCACAGGACACAGATCAATAGCTTAGCCAACACATCATTTCAGTAAGATCAAAGATGCCAAATCCAAATAATTAAAATAATAACCACACCAAAAAAGAGATGTAAAAAATAAGATAATAGTTTTTACTTTACTAAACATCAACTAAAGTAGACAACACAAATCAGGAAAACATAGAATCAGAGAAAATAGATGCTCAGATGCTAATAACTATTGAGAAGCATATTCTCACAACATTAATGAAGAAACACTTATAGAAAGAATGTAAAAACTATAATGAGAGGCACCATGGTTTATTAGATAGCTTATTGGAAGGGGAATCAAGGCTTTTGATTTTATTCTTGACCCTGACAATGGTTAGCTATGAGACTTTCTTTAAGCCAGTTCAGTTTCTTATACCTGCTTTCCTAATTTACCTGATGAAAAGAAAATAAAAATATTGACACCTTTTCAAAGGACTATTGAGATTCAATCAGCTTTATTCTCTCATCCACAACGAAGTGGAGTGGATTCTATTAAAGCTTTTCAGACTCTTCCCTGCATGGGCAAAAATGCTCTTTTAAAGTATCCATCTGCTAGGAATCCTTGAAACAGCATAACTAAGGCTGGGGCAGCATTTCAGCAAAATGTGACCTGTGGGAACTTTCTCTCCAGGACCCTTAGTATAGACCAAAGTGCTCTATCCCCAGTGACCATATATCGATCAGCTCCATGGCTTCCCTCCTCTCCCTGGTGCTTTTTGAAAAATGCCATCATAACCAGCAATGTACCAACAAAGGTCCTGGGTGATGGAGGAGGCAGGTGCTTTTCAATGAAGGGTGTTGAAATGTTCGTCTGGCTCTCCTCGATCCTGGCACCCTCAGTGGCATGCAGTGGATTTAAAAATCAGTCACACCAAAAGAATAGTGTCTCCTCTGCACAAAGTAAGTGCTCAGTAAATATGATTGAATGAATGAATGAAAACAGGATGATCGACAGATGCCCTATTTTCATTCTCTAGCAATCGCCCCGTTGAAGCCTTCCCCTGCTTCTGCATCTTCCTGGCAGTCATAAGGCTGAAGGCCACCCAACTCCTTAATAATAATGTTGGTATTTGTTAAGCGCTTACTATGTGCAGAGCACTGTTCTAAGCACTGGCATAGATACAAGGTAATCAGGTTGTCCCATGTGAGGCTCACAGTCTTCATCCCCATTTTTACAGACGAGAAACTCCTTACTTTAAGCATTTGTCCCATCCTCTAACTTCTGTTCACAGTTCACCTAAACAACTTCTCCAAATGCATTTAGTTATTTTAAAAGAACAGGACATTGATCTGTATCTTCCAGGGCTGGTTTTGACATCAAACTTAGAACAGTGCTCAGTAGAGAAGCAGCGTGGCTCAGTGGAACGAGCACGGGTTTTGGAGTCAGAGTTCATGGGTTCGAATCCCGGCTCGGCCACTTGTCAGCTGTGTGACTTTGGGCAAGTCACTTAACCTCTCTGTGCCTCAGTCACCTCATCTGTAAAATGGGGATTAAGACTGAGCGCCCCACGTGGGACAACCTGATTCCCCTGTGTCTACCCCAGTGCTTAGAACAGTGCTCGGCACATAGTAAGCGCTTAACAAATACCAACGTTATTATAGTACTTAAAACAGTGCTTGACACATAATAAGCATTTAACAAATACAATTATTATTACAATTATTATTATTATTTTTACTTGGCCTACTTGAGCATCTTTGGACCAAAGTATAACAAATGAACATTACAATAAAATATTAACTAATGTTGCTACATTTTTAGATTTCTATTTGGTCAAATCCTGATGATTTGCAGGTCCTGACCCAGTGTCTCTGTCCCCCAGTCAAAGACAAGAGTGGGGTATGCAGGTCCCATATTCTGACATCCCAACAAGAATTAACAATGCTGTTATCCCTTCCCCTCTTCTGGAAGCTCATTACACTATTAGTTTGGGGGTTACCTTTTTACTAAGCTTTAAAATACCCATTTTACAGTGGGTTTTGAAAAGTAATCCCTGTTACCGAAACAGAACTTCATCTTTTTTGCAATTGAAGCAACGGTTAAATATGGTTGCTATGGATAAATAATTTTGCGTTTATCTTTCTGCTGCCTCTTTCTACAAGGCTCAATATAGTTATGCTAGAAACAATAAGGTAAGGGAATGGTCAGGGATAGTAATCCTTTCTTAAGCCTCATTTTAGTGGCCAAAAGAAAGCTTGGCTTCATATCTCCCTCCAGGCAGATGTGCCATCTGCCTAGCTCACATATTGCCAACCTGGGATTCTGAATTTCTCCTTTCTCATGGACACAAAAAACTATCTATTGTACTTTTTTTCTCTTTGGACACAAACGGGTGTCTGGTTTTTCCAACTTGAACCTAATCATTTCATCTCATGTCGTTTACTGGAATATAAATCTCTTGTCCTAGTCTCACCCAGCACAATGCCCTTTCCATCACTAGGACCCAAGAGAGTTTATATTTCAAATAAGTATCACTTTTCTTAGTTTCCCAGCTGTTCACAGTTAAGCTATATTGCTTCGGCATATCTCTAACATGTGCTCTCACAATTAATTTCACCATAAAACAGCTGTTTTGGTAAACTCTTCTCACTGGATTGAGACCATGAGCCCCACATAGGCCAGGGACTGTGTCCACACTGATTTGCTTGTATCCACCCCAGTGCTTAGTACAGTGACTGGCACATAGTAAGCGTTTAACAGATACCATAATTATTACCCAATCTCCTCTTATATTTCACTCAGAGAAAGTATGATGAAAAAAGGCATGGGATTGGAATAACTTCTTTCCAAGTTATCTTTTTCATTCTCTCCTCCAGTTTGATGTTGGGTAAGGTACATAGGTACAAATGAGGAAGTTGCTCAAGCTTCAGTGTGACATCAATCAATCATATTTCTTTAATGCTTTCTTTGTGAAGGGCACTGTACTAAGTGTTTGAGAGAGAGTACAATATAAGAGAGTTGGTAGACATGTTCCCTGCCCACAATATTAGAAAGGTCCAAATTTTAGAAAGTTACTACATTTGTTCTATTGACCTTCAATTTGGTCAGAAGTTTGATATCATGTTGATGTCATATTCTGGCTGTCGGCCTCCCAAAGAACATACTGCTTTCTTGATTTGGTTTTCTACTTTGCATTTCCATGAACTGTTGGATAATATGCTACTTAATAATAATAGTTGCTTTATTTGTTAAGTGCTATCTGCCAGACACTGTACTAAGCGCAAAGGTGGATACAAGCAAATTGGGTTGGCCACAGTCCCTGCCCCACATGGGGCTCACAATTTTAATCCCTATTTTACAGATGAGGGACCTGAAGCACAAAGAAGTGAAGGGACTTGCCCAAGGTCACATAGCAAATGGCAGAGCTGGGGTTCGAGCTCAGGTCCTCTGACTCCGAGACCCATGCTCTATCCACTAGACCACCCTGCTTCTCAGGGTGAATAATGGAGGATAATATGCTCCTGGGCATTCTGTGCTCCAAAGTCTGTGCAGTCAATAGTCATATGGTAGGAGTCGAGCAAGATGAGAAAAAAATCCAAAAAATCAAGACTGGATTTCTATTACTCTGGCACTTTTCTGTTCCAGATCCACAGAGGACCCTCACAGTGAGTGCTCTGCCCAGCTAGCCCTGGGCCTGTGACATCCCTTCTCCTATGTCCACACAATCTGTTCCCACTAAGCCATTACTGAGCAGCAATAGCAAATCAGAGATACTGATTCTGGCTTTAAACACCTTGCATACCACTCATATGATAATAACAATAATAATGATAATAGTGTTTGTTAAGCATGTATATATCTGTATAGCTCTGTAATTTATTTATCTATTCATTTATTTATATTCTCTGTCTCCCCCTCTAGACTGTGAGCTCATTGTGGGCAGGAATGTGTGTGTTATTATGTTGTACTCTCTCAAGCACTTACTACAGTGCTTTGCTCATAGTCAGCACTCAATAAATATGATTGAATGAGTTTACTGTGTCAAGTGCTGTTCTAAACACTGGGGTGGGTACAGGTTAATTAGGTTGGACACAATCCTTGTCCCGCATTAGGTTCACAGTTTAAGTAGGAGGGAGACAAGGTATTTAATCCCCATTTCACAGTTGAGGAAACTGAGGCACAGAGAAGTTAAGTGACTTGTCCAAGGTCACACGGCAAGCAATTGCCAGAGCTGGGATTAGATCTCAGATTCTCTGACTCCCAGGCCTGTACTCTTCCTACTAGGCCATGCTGCTTCCCCATTAAAAAAAAAAAGGACATCAAAATCTGACTTGACTTGCCTTACAATTTAGGATCTTGGATTTTTCTGGAACCCATTCAAATTATGTCCCAGACCTGAGATTCCTGAGAGATAAAGTGCTGAATTTATTAGCCAACTCCTCTCTCATTTTCATTTAAAATAAGAGAAAAGAACATTCCCCGCCCCCCCCCCCCCCCCCCCCCCCCGCAGGCTCCATTTGTACTCTTAGGATGTATGAAGACATTTTCCTTTTCAAATTCTCAAAACTAACCATCATTAACCCCGGATCAATGCAGTGATATTGATAAAGTGCCCTTGAGTCTTGTATTCCAAGTCACACTTCAAGGTTTGCTAACTTTTTACCATATGTCTGATCAAAAGATAATAAAATCTACCGGTGAAATTATTCTACCTAAGAGGGCAAGATTTTCTGCAGTGTTGAAATGATCAATTGTATGGTTAGAAGACTATAGGAAATAATGTATTAAGTTGCTAGACATAGTTTAAATACAGAAAAGCCCTTCCACATGCATCCTGCATTTAAAGGAACAATATAGTGGTTCCATTCCCTCTGTTCAGTAGATATCTTCTCCGACTTCTTCAACCACCTTGACCCCTTTCTCACCTTCCTTCTCTCCTTCTCTCTGCCCACTCTGATCCTTGGAGACTTCAACATCCATACGGATGTACCCGACGACTCCTCTGCCGCCCGCCTGCTATCCCTCCTCGACTCTGCCGACCTCCTCCTCCACCATACCGTGCCCACTCACTGACTCGGTCACACCCTCGATCTTGTCATCTCCTACCGCTGCCTCATTTTCCCCTTTTCCCTCTGCTCCTCCACCTCTCCCTTCCCATCCCCACAGCACTGTACTCGTCCGCTCAACTGTATATATTTTCGTTACCCTATTTATTTTGTTAATGAATTGTACATCGCCTTGATTCTATTTAGTTGCCATTGTTTTTACGAGATGTTCTTCCCCTTGACGCTGTTTATTGCCATTGTTCTCGTCTGTCCGTCTCCCCCGATTATACCGTAAGCCCGTCAAACGGCAGGGACTGTCTCTATCTGTTGCCAACTTGTTCATCCCAAGCGCTTAGTACAGTGCTCTGCACATAGTAAGCGCTCAATAAATACTATTGAATGAAATAAATACTATTGAATGAATAAATGGATGTTTGAAAAAAACAAACCATACAAATGATTGCTCAATATATAGAAACAGAGTCGCCATCAAAATAAGTGAATTCCAAAGCCATAGAATTCAAATGAACATGATTCTTCTGTTTTTCTTCCATGTGGTCTTTCTTCCATTAGAGATTCTAGCTATTTTTTCACAACCTTCTCTGTCTCTACTCTCTCGTTATTTTTGGTGGTATTTGTTAAGCACCTACTATGTGCCAGGCACTGAACTAAGTGCTGGCGTGGATAGAAGTAAATAGGCTTGGACACAGTCCTTGTCTCACATGGGGCTCAAAATATTTATCCCCATTTTACAGATGAGGTAATTGAGGCCCAGAGAAGTTAAATGACTTGCCTAAAGTCAAACAGCAGATAAGTGGCAGATCCGGGATTAGAAACCAGGTCCTTCTGACTCCCAGGCCTGTGCTCTATCCACTAGGCCATGGTACAACTCTCCTGTGATGAAGATCAGCTAGAAAGAATAACCAAATTAGTGAATTGAGATCAGTGAATTGAGAGAGTAATTGAGATTAGTGAATAATCTGGAAACAAAGTCAAGAAATAATTGTGGTTGTTGATCTTGTCTCACAAGTAGCAAATTCAAACTGCTAAATTTAATGTAGTATGATGATGAAGGTATTTGTTAAGCGCTATGTGCCGAGCACTGTTCTAAACGCTAGGGTAAATACAAGGTCATCAGATTGTCCCACGTGGGGCTCACAGTCTTCATCCCCATTTTACAGATGAGGTCACTGAGGCACAGAGAAGTAAAGTGACTTATCCAAAGCCCCATTCATTCCTACTTGCCATCTCAAAAATGAATCTTCATCCTTTGACCTATCCCTCTCCCTTTCCTTCTGCCTCCTCCTCCTCCTCGTCGTCCTCCTCCTCCTCCCAGCCCCCCATTGCTGCTGCTTTAATTGAGGTCACCTTACTTTACATCCATGACGGCACCTGGACAGTTTCACTGCAGACATGGCAGTTAGCCATAAAGCAAACCAGCCTCCTCAGAAAAAGCAAGTGTGGCTATGGCTGCTGAATATAACCACATTTGAGAAACACTGCTGTAGCTCATAGACCCCTTGGAAGGCTTTCAAGACCCATCAGTGGTCTGTGAATCACACTACGAGATCCACATTTCTAGACATTCAGTTTCTGTAGACCATGCCTACCAACTGTATCATACTCTTCCAAGCACTTAGGACAGTGCTGTGTGCAGTTAGCGCTCAATAAATACCATCAATTGATTGACTGTGGGGGAGCCTCCCCTCCTTCTCTGCTAGAATTTCTCTGAAATGTTACTTTAAGCAATTGGAAAGCACAAGGAAAAGCAGATTCAGAAGAGTAGGGAATTAAGGAGTTTCCCTTTGGTAATTGAATTACTGTCACACTTTCACAGAAACTGATTATCTGAGTTCTTCTCTAAATAAAGAGCCCAGAGTTGCTATTTTAAAATTTGATTTAACATAAAAATTAAATAATTTCCTAAATCAGTCATATTTCCCCACCTTGTCCTCGGGCATGATCACTATTATTTCTCAGTAGGGCTGAATAGAAATTTCCAATTCAAATCTCTCTCTCTTCCCCCCTCCAGGTCAAAAAGGTCATTACTGGCCTACAGCAGTTTTTCTTTATGGTAGTCAGGAGTGGCTCATTTATTCTTGGTTGCTCCTACCTGCCTGGATTTCTGACTCAGCAGAGACTATTCCCCAACTACAAATGCAATCTGGAATCTGGAGGCTTATGAGATTGGCTCATCAGCCTAGTTTCTTATGCTCAGCCTCTGGCAATGTGCACTCATTATATTCAGTATGCAGACACACCAGCTTCCCCCTGCCAATTTTTTAAGGTGTCCACATTGGTAATTCCAGAGCCTCTGTTACTATTGGTAACATCAGGCTTGTCTTTTTAGGCAAATATAGGCCCAGAATATTGCCCAAAATACAGAGGCCAGTGATTTGAAAGGGCTGTAAACTGGGAAATGGAAATGGTAAGAAATGGGAATTCCCTTCTTCACTCAAAGGGAAGCTCAGAGTTTTTCATATAGTCAGTCACACCATACATTTTTGCCATGGTTTTACAATTAGTAAGCTCTTCCAAACCTTACCAAATGAAAAAATGTGACCCTAGGAAAAGATACCAAGCCTTTAGGCTCAGGGTCAACCCAAGCTATAACTGAACCAAACTCCTGAGCAGGTTGTCTTTACGTCCTCTTCTCCAATTCTCTCCTTCACTCCCTCCAATCTGCCTTCCGCCCCCTTCACTCCATAAAAATGGCCCTTTCTGAGGTCATTCTACCCACATTCAACAGCCTCTACTTCATCCTAATCCTCCTCAACATCTCAACTGCCTTCAACATTGTGGATCACCCCCTTCTCCTAGTAATATCCCAAGTTGGTTTCACTGACACTGTCCTCTCCTGGTTCTCCTATCTCTGACTACTCCTTCTCAGTCATTTTCATAGGCTTCTCCTCTGCTTCCCACCCTCTATCTTTGGGGGTCCCTCAAAGCCCAATTCTGGCTCCCCTTCTATTCTCCATAGGCACCCACTCTACAAGAATTCATCGCTCCCACAGCTTCCACTATAAGCAGATGATTCCCAAATCTACCTCTTCAGCCCTGACCTCTCTTCTTCTCTGCCTTCCTCCTTCCTTCAGGACATCTATTCTTGGATGTCCCTCTGACACCTCAAACCTAACCTGTCCAAAACAGAACTCCTCATTTCCCACTTAAATCCTGTCCTCCTCTTGAATTTCCCATCATCATAAACAGCACTACCATCCTCCCTGTCTCATGAGCCTATAATCTTGACATTATCCTCAAGTAATATCATTCAACCCACATATTCAATTGGTCACCAAATCCTGCAGGTTCTATCTTCACAACATTACTCAAATCTGTCCTTTCTTCTCCATCCAAATTGCTACCACATCAATCCAAGCACTTATCTTTCCCTCCCTTGACTACTGCATCAGCCTCCTTGCTGACCTCCCTGCCTCCCGTCTCTCCCCCCTTCAGTCCATACTTCACTCTGCTGCCCGGATCATTTTTTTACAAAACCGTTCAGTCAATGTTTCCCCATTCCTCAAGACCCATCCATTGGTTACCATCCACCTCTGCATCAAACAGAAACTCCTTGCCATAGGCTTTAAAGTACTCAATCACCTTGCCCCCTTCCTATTTTGCCTCCCTTATTTCCTACTACAACCCAATCCACACACTTGACTCCTCTAATGCCAATTTTCTCACTATACCTCAATCTCATCTGTTTCACCGCCACACCTCACCATTCTCACCACCCATCTCTTCTGATTACACATCCATCCTCCCGGTCCCAGCATCCTACAACCTTGGTGTTATTCTTGTCTCCTCCCTGTTTTATAGGTCTCATATTCAATTAACTGCCAGATCCTGTCAGTTCCTCATGGGTGAGGGACATCTCTATCTTTTGTACTTCCCAAGCCCCCAGTATAATAAACTGCACCTAGTAATCACTCACCCCTCTCAAGATCGCCTCTGGAGACTTTCTAGTACTCTACTAGTATTGACCACAGGAGGAAGAGTCAAGCAGAGACATATCCATCCTATTCCTAGCTCAGGCAGTGGCTAGTGAGTGGAAATCCAGCTGTTACAAGTCAAAACTCACCTGCGCTGTGCGGCATCAGCAGCAGGGAGAGAGGTTGATAACTTAATAATTTACACCTATTCAGAGGAGGGGGTGACTCATAAAGTAATGTTTCAACTGGGGAGTAAAGGGAGTCATAGATTATCAAGTCCATATCGCATATTCCCATCAGGTTCACCCGTTACAGACACATTAACTAAATCTAGATCAAGGATTGAGCAAAATGTCCTATTCCTTATTACATATGAAACATAAATATAAGGCTTAGATCAAAATTTTGGATCCCTTAATAATACAAGTTGAGATCTTCTAATTGGATATTTTAGGTACTTCAATTCATTTTCACCATATCTAGGAACTAGCTCATTATACACACCCCAATATGCAGTAGAAAATCAGAAGAAAATAATGTAAATATGTATAAATTCATTCAATAGTATTTATTGAGTGCTTACTATGTGCAGAGCACTGTACTAAGCGCTTGGAATGAACAAGTAGGCAACAGATAGAGACAGTCCCTGCTGTTTGACGGGCTTACAGTCTAATCGGGGGAGACGGACAGACAAGAACAATGGCAATAAATAGAGTCAAGGAGAAGAATATCTCTTAAAAACAATGGCAACTAAATAGAATCAAGGCGATGTACATTTCATTAACAAAATAAATAGGGTAATGAAAATATATACAGTTGAGCGGACGAGTACAGTGCAATTAATACCTGTGGGCTCTTTGGCTAAATGCTTCTTGACTGTGCTACACCAGTGTGCATGGCAAAGCAAAGCAAAAAATATTCAGAGAGCATGTTACTATCAATGCATGCTGCAGAAACTGTGAAAGCAGGAAAGCCAGTTTATTCTTTACAAAAAGATGTGGGAAAATGAGAAGGTAGCCATTCAGTGTGCATCCAGCATCTTGACTATTCATCATTTTTGTACTGTGCAGTTAACACAGTTTTAATTGAGTTTGTTTGTACTTCCAAATGCCAAGTAAACAAGCAATGTGATGAAATGCCCCTGGAGTATATAGATTCATATTTGTAAGGAACTATTAACCATTACAAACTTACCGTCTCCATCTGCCAGGAGTTAACCACTGGAAAAGACAAATCCTCTGCATGTAGTATTAGGAAGAAACAGGCGAAATAAAGCTGTAAATAACTTCACACAGTGAGGTATACAACACATCAACCTCACTGCCTCCTGCCAGAGCTCAGTGGATCAGATGCCCCATTGTCCCGCAGGAGAAGGGGTGGACATCCGTGGAGACCCAGATGGCATAGAGCCCCTATAAATCTGAGCATCCCCGGGGTCTCTGCAGTTGCCAATTCCAATCTAGTCTCTCTGCCTCAAATTTCAAACTGGGCCAAATATCAAACAGTTAGAGAAGCAGCGAGGCTTAGTGGAAAGAGCCCGGGTGTGGGAGTCAGAGGTCATGGCTCTAATCCCGGCTTCACCACTTATCAGCTGTGTGACTTTGGGCAAGTCACTTCACTTCTCTGTGCCTCAGTTATGTCATCTGTAAAATGGGGATTGACTGTGATCCCCACATGGGAGATCTTGATTACCTTGTATCTACCCCAGTGCTTAATACAATGCTTGGCGCATAGTAAGTGCTTAACAAATACCATCATCATCATTATTATTATTATTACTATTATTATTCCAAAGAAGCTTTTTAGAGATTTAAGCTAAATTAAACTTGACTCTCAAACCACATATAGGCAGTCAGACATACAACACAACTGGTTCCTGAAAGTTGCATCTTTAGTCAAAAGTACACACAGTAATAACTCAGTAAGTACCATTGATTAATAAATGTCTGATTAAAGTGTTATGTCTGAACCACTTTTCTCATAGGAATAATGTTTTAAAGGGGAGACATTCCTGAAACAAGGTCAGATACTCTATTTTTACCAAAATTACCCCAAATTATGTACTCAATCAATTAAAGATAAGTAATATGGCTGCAATTTGTGCATTTAATTGTTAAGTTAGGGAGGTGCCACGATAGAGTTGCTGACTTTCACTTTATCAGAAATAAAATAGATTAATTAAAATTAATTGGTACTCCTGGTGATTCTTCCTGGAAATCAAGAAACTCCCTCCTCCACCCACATCCTCTCCCACTCCTCCTCTCCCTTGCTTTTTACACTTTCTTATCCTTTCCCCCATCAAATGCAGCATGGCCTGGGGGGAGAGCACTGGCCTAGAAGCCAGAGGACCTGGGTTCTAAACCTGTCTCTACCTCTTATTGCTGTATGACCTTGGACAAGTCACTTAACTTCTCTGGGCCTCAGTTACCTCATCTGTAAATTAAGGAGCAAATATTTCTTTTCCCTCTCCTTTAGACTGTGAGCCGCATGTGGATTGGGTACTGTGGATGACCTGATTATTTTGTATTTACTCCAAAGCTTGGTACAGTGGTTAGCACATAACCACTTAACAAATACCATAATTATTATTAACTACAGAATTTTCCATTTTTACCCCATCTCTCCACATCTCCCAGGCATCAGGCCCACTACATCGGCAGCTCAGAGCTAGTGCCATAAATGAGGCTAGAGTTGTAAAGTTGAAATTGATGTGAATCTGAAGCAGGCTGTTAATTTAGAAATGTTTTAAGTGCCATTCATTATAACTCAAAACACCTTAAGTCAAACATAACTGTATATTAATGACTGGAAGCCTCAGCAGAAAATGTATATTTTTGACATCGAGGAGAATGGAACAATCTTGAATCATTGGCATGAGCACCAAAAAAACCCACAAAACCCTGAAAAACTTTTGACAATACTAGCGAACCACATTTGTCCCAAACAACTCATGGTAAGTCTATATCTAAAATATGCTGATACTCTAAAAATATTGGTACCTTTTTTAGTACAGTACCAGTCAGCACTAAGAAAACCCCCAACATTTCTGAGAGAGTAGGAGTGGAGTGTCTTGTCTAGCTCAGAACCCCCCAAAAATTCCAGTAGAGTCATAGTTTCTTTTTAAGCCAGATTGGAAAAATAAAGATTTCTGTAGTTCTAAAATGATAAGAAATTATGAGAGATCATTAACCAGTGACACAAAGATCCAGCTCATTTCTTGTTACAGGGTGTCTCCTTGTGGCCCTCGATTTTGGATGTTATCTTACCCAGACATATCTGGGTTAGAGATATTTACCTATGTCAGCCATAGGTAAGAAAAGGTGAACTGGATACATATGGCTTGAGGTGGAAGGGGAAATCATTTATTCTGATATCCTGGCTTGACTGACTGTTGTATCATTGTTTCTCTGCAAATGATTGCATCATGATGAAGTCAGGGGATCCAAATCTACATTTTCCTCCTTCATCCCCCTTTGTGCTCCAAGTTGTGAGATGACTCCTTTCTGTGACACTCTTTTGGTCTTTCCTGTATTGAAATGTCAATAGCCTGAGTGGAAGTTATTGATATTCCCTTTCCTGACTTTTTTTTCTCCTTTCTTTCTTTGTCTCCATAAGATCCTTTTTTTAGTAAAAAGAAGGGCTGAAATGTCATGCAGTAAGCAGCAGAGTTCCACTGAATTAGTGTCCTACATCAGTGTGTATTAACAGAAAATTGTTTTCCTGCTGTCTAATCAGGATTTTTCTAACCTTAACAGAATGACTAATTAAGATCCCACATACTCTTTATAGACACTGTCCCTAATGATGTTTTCAGTGCTTGACTTAGCAGGCAGGAAGTCACTGATGAAGAAATCAATCAGCCCAGTGAGTTAGCTATGTGGATTCTCTATTACACATTGTCTTTGTTTTGCCTACTGAGTGCTCTAGAGGATGGTGTCCATCTCCATTCTGCATGTTTGAAGGAAAATTATAGTCATTATACACTGCAATTTTCAGAAGCAAATGATGCAGATCTAGATGGACTCCTAGATCTTGGGCTCTTCAGTTGAGTGTAAGAAAACAGACAGGAATGAATTGGGCTGAACAAGAAAGAGAGGAACCTTTGGGAAGATGGCCAAGGGATACTCACTCTTCCCTCCTCTTCCTTATTTTCCACCCTCACCAAATCTAGCATTGCCCCAAAGAACGCTTTCTGTAGATAGACTCCTAGGCTCAAAGAAAGGCCTAATATGTGTGAGGGTGACAAGGTAGTGAAAAGCCCTCAAATCCTTTTAATATCACAGTTATAGACAAATTCCATTTTTTACTTGTAATTTTCCAAAAGCAGGGAAAAACCCATGTCCATGCATAAATTTATATGAGCATACATGGGGCATGAGGTTTTTTTTAGTAATACCAGTTGGATTCTTGGGCCCGTGAAATTATATACAAGGGAACCTTTGGGTCATATCAATCAAGCAATCTCATTTATTGAGTGGTTGGGAGAGCCCTGTACTAAGTGCTTGGGAGAGTACAATATAATAGGGTTGGTAGACACGTCCCCTGCCCACAATGAGCTTAGTTTAAAGGGGGAGATAGGTGGAATAATTCAGAACACGGTGATGGTATCTGGTTTTACAGCATCAATATTCCTGAAAAATCTCATGGGGGTGAATTTACATTTTTAGCTTGGTTCATCCATGTTTTGAATAGTGTGTATTTTAAAAATCTGAGCCAGGCGTTTAAGCCTGTTAAACTTTAAAGGTCATCTTCCTAGTCAAAGCTAATTTATAAAAACTCAAAAGAGCAGAGCTGTCAGAAACCACATTCCATCATGTTTCGTCCTATGAAAGTCTCTGCACGTTAGAGATTATTAGGGTAGTATGAAATCTACACTATACCAAAAAGATTACAAACCAAATTCCAATTATGTTAAAACCTAGGAAAGCTGAAATCCTCTGAATGTGCTTTTTGCAGTAACAAAAAAGCTGAAATAATATGCACTAAACAGAGCTCTAATAGAATTTTGCATCCCAAATACTTATTGGATTGAATATATAATAGATTCCAAATATGACACACCCACTTCTCCTATAATATGCAGAACCACACCTTCAAGAAAACTCCCACTGGGCCTAGCGATAAGAGCAAGGGACTGGAATCAGGAGACCTAGGTTTGGGTCCTGGTTCAATCAGGGACTTGCTGTGTGACCTCGAGCAAAGTCACTGAACATCTCTGGGCCTCTGATTCCTCATCTGTAAGATAAGAGTAAAACATGGTGTGGTCTTCTTGTGAATGAGTGCTGAGTTTTTTGAGGCAGCTCTTCCCCCACCTGGGATAAGCAGTGCCACCCTAAGAAGGACTGCTCAGATATTATTGCTTCAATCAATCACATTTATTAAGCCCTTGGGAGAATACAGTACAACAGAATTAGCAGACATGTTCCCTACCCATAATGAGCTTACAGTCTTAAGGGGGAGACAGACATTATATGAATAAATAAGTAATTCATAGTATATAATTTAAAGATAAGTGTTCTAGGGTTGGGTGTGGGGCAAATATCAAATGTCCAAAGGGCAAACGTCCAAAACAAAGATGGAAGTGCATAGATGATGCATAAGGGAGAACCAGCTGGGGAAAAGAGAGCTTAATCAGACAAGGCTTCGTGGAGGAGATGTGACCTTAATAATGCTTCAAAGGTGGGGAGAGTGGTGATCGGCGGTATATCGAGAGGGATCAGAGATCGATGAGCTGCCTACTTGCATAAGACTTTTGTTTAGAGTTAAGGGGAGGAGGTGTCCCCTTATCTGCTAATTATCAAAATCATCTTATCCCACTTTACAACTTATCTTCCTTATGGGGTAAGCAGGGCCATGTAGCTGATAGTGAATAATTCAAGTTCTGGGACCACAGTATTTGGAAGTAGAAGAACTGCCATGCCTCAAGCCCTCCAAACTTCCTTCAACTTCTCCTGATCCTCCACTCAAGCCTTCCAGCTAGTATAAGATTAGTTCAGCTGCAGGTCCTGGAAGAGGTGCCAGTATTCAGTGATCCAATACCAATTCCAGATGGTCCAAATTAAGCACTACTTAGCTGTGTATATGGTTTGCCAAGAGCAGACTGGAGTACCACCTCATTTTTCTTCTAATTGTCAATCCAGAGCACTTTGCTGATTTTGAAAAGTAGTTTACAATCACCTGCATGTCTTCTTAATGGTGCACTTCTAAAGCACAATCATCAGTGTATAAGATAAAGTGATTCAAGGGCTTTCATTGATGCCCCCAGCCTCTTGAGGTGAAAGCAATAATTCTGCAACAGTTTCTATCCAAATATTTAACTGAAATGTTAGGCCAAGATTTAAAATTACTAGGGAAGGAGAGAAGTGTCTGCACTAGGAAGAGAGGACTGCTCAAAACCCAGCAAACTTGAATTCTAGTTTGGAGAGATGGGGAGGATTATGGTGCTACATCAAGAGTACAGTGTGAGAGGAAGTGGATGTCATAGACATAGTTATCAATTTATAGATAGTCCCATTCACAGTTTCAGTTATCTGAATAGTTCAAATTCTTCTGTAGGTGTTCAGAAACAGCGTGGCCTAGTGGAAAGTGAAAATGGGAGTCAGAGGACCAGTGTTCTGATCCTGGCTCTGCCACTTGCCTGCTGTGTGACTTTGAGGAAATCACTTTATTTCTCTATGCCTCAGTTTCCTCAACCTTAAAATGGGGGTTAATACCTCTTCTCCCTAATACTTAAACTATGAGCCCCATGCGGGACAGGGACTATGACCAACCTGATTAACTGGTTTCTGCTCGGCATTTAGAACAGTCACTGACACATAATAAGTGTTTAAAAAAATACCACAATAATAATTTTAATAATAATAATTTAGAAGACCAATCATGACATATTTTGAGAAGCACACCTACTTTTATTTTGCTTCTTTTCCCTGAAAGGAACTGTGGAGCTAATCACCTCTAAAATGAAATGCAGCATAGAAGATGGTTTTCCAGATTTCATGCCATCAGCTGATTAAATGTTTTCAATTGCAATAGAGTCAACAGTCATTAAGAAGAGGCAGGGATTAGATTAAACAGGCTTGTGAAATGAATACCTTTTTTGATACTTTCAATGAGATGCTTAATAATGTAATTTTCCAATGAAATTTAATAGAAATGCACTTGAAAATGGTAATGTTATTAGCCACATGCAAAGTCAATAAGCCGCACATACTGGCAACCCAATATAGGGTATATTAGCATCATGTGAAACTGCATTAACAGGTTTTGGAAATGATCTTATGTGAAGGAAATGGCCTATTTATTATGACTTTTTAGAAGTCACCTCCACCTTAGGCACCTAAATCCCCCTGGATATCTTGTGCTTCAATTAGTGATTGTCTGAAATTGGCAATACTGTTTGTCCATTCTTTTCACTTGGGGCTTGCTATGCCTTTAACGAATAACAATCAAAAGACCTTATTAGCATTACTCCAAGTCCCTTGAGAAATTTAAAAAACCAGCCCAGGGCTTTCGAATAAAGAAAGAAATCTGGAGCTTTTTAACCACTCCATTCCTTTGACAATCCATAAATGTTTCTTCCTCAGGTTCAGATAGGTAACTGTAAAAGAGGGAGAAAGAATCCTTAAAGCCCCTGAATGGTACTGATGGTTAAAAAAAAAAGGGTTTTATTTTATTTCTTTTTTGGTTGATAAGATAGCTCTAACACTAAGCATAAAGTCTAAAGGAGTTCTAGCTCTCCTAAGATGTAAAAGAAGAGAGTATCAGAATCAAAACAAAGCACCTCTAATTTGATGTAGGTCTATTCAAGGGTGTATAGCTTCTGTTTCTCAATTAAAAATAGTTGGAATGTTATTTTTAATGCAATAATCAAGGTACCCAAGGATACTAGTGTTGTAATAATGTCCATGTTCACAGTCAACACATTTTTTGCCTAGGTCAAATTAAGCTTAAGAAAAAACAGTTTGCAAAAATTTTATAAGTGATACTGACTGATTGCAACTGTGGAATCTTTCTCAGTGTTAATTTCTTGAATGCAAACCTTTTTTAGTGACTAGGAATCCTGAATGTTTGATCCATTGGCCTAGTTCTTTGGGTTTGGTGGTCATCCTGATTTTCCATTTTGGAGATAGGGATTGCAGGGCTGGCTTCATAAATTTGACTGCCCTGAAGCAGGCAAAAATTTGCTATCCTCTCCCATCCTGTACGATGTCATTAGGTTATGCGGCATTCTGTATGATGTCTTTGTGGAATTCTGTTTGAACCCCCAAACCTCTGGGAGGGAGGAGGGGTGCTGACCCAATTACTTTGCTCCAGAGCCATTCATTCATTCATTCAATTGTATTTATTGAGCACTTACTGGGTGCAGAGTACTGTTTCTTTCATAGGTGCCACATTCAGCAGGTGGAAACTTTCCATTTGTAACTGCTGCCCTTCCTTCCCCAAGACATGCCCTTGAGCCAGTTTGCTTCCCTCACTTCCAGTCTGAAGTCTCCCCAAATAAAAGTGGTCTCTTTCCAGACAATGAAACAGAATCCCTCTGGTTGGTAAAGACTTGATTCTCTTTCACCACCCAAATTTTAAGCAAATATGCCAGGACTCTGAGAGGATCCTTCAGATGATCCTTGGATGATGGGACAGAGACTGTGTCCAACCTGATTAACTTGTATTTTCCCCAATGCTTAGAAGAGTGCTCGGCACATAGTAAGCTCTTAACAAGTACCATTATTATTATTATTGGACAAAGGACTCCTTTCTAATAAAACAACATTGGGTGTCTCTAAATTTGTCTATGCTATGATAGTAATAATTGTATTTATTAAGCTCCTACTATATTTACCTCCCTCCTCAAATGCCCTGTCCCCCCACCTCTCCCATTTCTTGCCCCTATTGACCTGGCTCCCCTTTCATTCTCCATCTACTCCCCCTCCCTTGGAGAACTCATTCTATTCCAAGGCTTCAACTACCATCTCTATGTGGATGATTCCCAAATCTACATCTCTAGCCCTCATCTTTCTCCTTGTCTGCAGTCTCACATTTCCTCCTGCCTTCAGGATATCTCTACTCAGATGTCTTACCAATTTAACATGTCCAAAACTGAATTCCTCATCTTCCCACCCAAACCCTCTCCTCCCCCGACATTCCCATCACTATAGGCAGCACCATCATCCTCCCTGTCTCACAAGCGTGTAACCTTGGTATTATCCTCAACTCATCTCTCTCATTAAAACCCACATATTCAATCTTAATAGTAATAATAATAATAATAATGGCATTTGTTAAGCACTTACTATGTGCCAAGCACTGTTCTAAATGCTGGGGGAGAAACAAGGTAATCAGGTTGTCCCACGTGGGCCTCACAGTCTCAATCCCCATTTTACAGATGAGGGAACTGAGGCACAGAGAAGTTAAGTGAGTTGCCCAAAGTCACACAGCTGACAGGTGGCAGAACTGGGATTAGAACCCATGACCTCTGACTCCCAAACCCGTGCTCTTTCCACTGAGCCATGGTTCAACTTCACAACATCACTAAAATATGTCATATTCTCTCCATTCAAACTGCTACGAATTTAATCCAAGCATTTATTTTATCCCACCTTGATTACTGCATCAGCCTCTTTGCTGACCTCCCTGTCCCTGGTCCCTCTCCATACCTCACTCTGCTGCCCAGATCATTTTTCTACAAAACCATTCAGTCCATATTTCTCCATTCCTCAAGAACTTCCAGTGGTTGCCCATCCACCTCTGCATCAAACAGAGATTCCTTACCATGGACTTTAAAGCACTCAATCACCTTGTCCTCACCTATTCTTACCTCATTGATTTCCTACTATAACCCTGCCCCCACATTTCACTCCTCTAACGCAACCTTCTCACTGTACCCAGATCTCATCTATCTCACTGCTGACCTCTCAACCTCATCCTGCATCTGGCCTGGAATGCCCTCCCTCTTCATATCTGACAGATGATCAGTCTCCCCACCTTCAAAGCCTCAATAAAAGCACAACTCCTCCAAGAGTCCTTTGCCGACTAAGCCCTCATTTTCTCTTCTCCCACTCCTTTCTGTGTCACTCTTGCACTTAGATTTGCACCATCTATTCACTCTTCCCTCAGTCCCACAGCACTTATGTACATAACCATAATTTATTAATTTATATTTATGTCTGTCTCCCCCCCAGACTGTAAGCTTGTTGAGGGCAGGGAACCTACCAACTCTGTTACATCGTACTCTCCCAAGAGCTTAGAATGCTTTGCACACACTAAGCACTCAATAAAGATAATTGATTGATTGATGTTGGAAACCCTGTACTAAGTCCTAGGGGAAAAAATGAATCAGGTAAGCTCTGGGTAGTCTCTTTTCCAATTTGTTTGCTTCCAGCAAAATGCAATTCACAACAACCTTTCCTTTGGTAGACTCTTGGAATTTTCTGAACTGCTTACCTGGGAGAAACCACAATTAAACTGCAATGGTTTTATTGAATTATTTGACAGTTTGGCCATGCATAAGCATTTTTATCCATCCTGTGCAGGGACAGTGTGTGTGTGTGTGTGTGTGTGTGTATTATATCTTAGTGATGCAAAATCCAAAAATAATCATAAGGGGAAATGGTGGATGCAGTTCAAGTCTCCCTTTTGAATATTCATCTTGAGATAATTCCTTATTTGTAAATTGATTTTAAAATGAATTTGGCATCAGATTTCAAATGATTCTACCCATTGCTACATTAGATTGTCTTCCTTCTAATTGCATATAAGTGCTTAGCTTTTATTAATAGCTCATACATGGATAGGATTTCATCTTTAGGACAGCTCTCTCTCTCGCTCTCTCTCTCTCTCTCTGTGTATATATATATAGAGAGAGAGAAAAAAAATATTTATATATATACTATATATATATACATATATATATGTATCGAGTACCATTAAGGCATTTGTTTTACAAGCCTTAAAACACTGATTGTGTCTATATTCATTTGAGAAAGTTTAATTGAAAACAGCATTTTTAAGACATGGATTAGGAGACCGAAGACCTGAGTTCCAGTCATTAATAGATAACATCGTGAGTCCAATGTTATGTGCATCTGTAAAGTACGTACTTTGTGCAAAGCACAACAAGACCTGGGGAAAGGTACAAGGATAATAATTTAGACACAGTCCCTAACTCACAAGTTATAATCACAGGGTCATAGACACACGAGGGGAAAAAGTGACATGAGAAATTCAGCTGGAGAAATAAATCAAAAACAACATAAGAATGACTGCTGAAAGGCAAAGTTGGTGGGCTTTTTCGCCACTCCCAAAGGAGGCATCCCTATCCCAGCTGTTCAATCTTCTCAGTGTTCTAAAAACTTAGGAAGGAAGTTCTGCCCATCCTGCCCCAGTGGGATGATGGCTCATCCCAGTGATGGTAGGTAGGGTAGGAGAGTCTCTGTCCTCTGGAAACAGGGAGTTCTGCTTGTAACCAGAAGTGGGCTTGGGAAAAGTATAACACCTGTATTTACCAAATTCAGTTAATACAAACTCCTGTTGTTTGTTGGCACTGTGGGAGTTCCAAGGGAATGGGGAAAGGAATGAATAAGTTAGAAGAGACAAGAGTCCTACTTTTGCAGGTCTTTCATGCTAACACTCAATCACCTTGTCCATTTTGCATTGAAATGCATTCCTGTTATGAAGCTTGGATTCTTTCATTAGGTACTAGGAGGCCCTTGTGAACTATATAACACCCAGTGTTGCTTTCAATTTTCATTCTGAGATTAAACTCTACTGGACAAGAATTTTTTTCTTTTTATGCCTTTTGTCAGATGCACTATGGGATATGAGTAACTCAGATGACAATGGTTTTTATATCAATGTTCTTTTTCTAGGATTTCTGTAATTTAAAAGTATTCAAAAGCATAAATAAAGATCATCTGTGTCTCTGAACATCCAACCACAAGAGCAAATATTATCCTTTGATTTTGATAGTGTGACCCAAGTATTTACCGCTTTCATAAACTTTAATCCTCCTATTAATGTAGCAGGTCCCACTTAAGCTATCTTTCCCAAACAGAATTGCTTTACTGAATGGGCTTGTTCTTGCTCTCCAGGGCCAACCTCAGAATGCCATGTGCCCTGAAGTGAGCATCTTTAGCTCTACACCCCCACGTGACACACTACATAACATTTTCGAGATGGTGGCCAGACATGCCCAGGACCAACCTGGACTTATGGACAGGGCTCTGCATTACGGCAGAGTCAGGAGCTGGGCAGAAGGCCATGGCAAGAGTGGCAATGTGGGAACCCGGGGCTAAGGAAGGGCAGAGGAAGATCTGACTCCAGAACTATTTTTTCAAGCAGAAAATTAAAAAACAACAACACAGAAACATTTTTACTTTAATGAGATATGTGCACAAGCCCATACCTGCCACTTCCATAACTTTGGCATCATCAGCCCCTGGAAAGCCTGAATAGCTGGCAGACCACTGGAATTGCTAGGAGGAGGGTGGCGATGGCTGGGTATTTGAGGCAGTGAGGGTACAGCCTGAAAGTCTCATGGCTGGTGGAGGTGGTCACTTCATAAATTGGTGGGACTTTTCTATGGGTGGTAACAGGCTTGACTGTAGTGGGAAGGTAGCTGCTGAGCCAAGAGAGCTATCAGAGCCCACATCCTGACCTCATAAGTATTTGCTTACATTTGTGAAAAGATGAAAACTGAGGCTGAAAAGCCATGAGGCAGGGGGAATGGGCAACTGTTGAAGAAGATTCTTGAGGAGTAGGGTAACATAAAAAGAATGGTTTTGTAGAAAAATGATCTGGGCAGCAGAGTGAAGTATGGACTGGAGTGGAGAGAGACCAGAAAAAGGGAGGTCATCAAGGAGGCTGATTCAGTCATCAAGGTAGGATAGGATATATGCTTGGATTAACGTGGAAGTAGCATGGATGAAAACAGCAGATTTTAGTTATGTTGTGAAGGTTGAACTGACAGGATTTGGGTTGAATGAGACACATGAGTCAAGGATAATAACAAGGTTATGGACATGTTAGACAGGGGAGATAGTGGTGCTGTGGATAGTGACAGGAATGTTAGGAGGAGGACTGGATTTGGGTGGGAAAATAAGGAGTTCTGTTTTGAACACGTTAAGCTTGAGGTGACGGCAGGACATTCAAATAGCGATGTCCTGATGGCAGGAGGAAATGGGAAACTGCAGAGAAAGAGAGTGATCAGGGATAATGATGTAGTTTTTGGAATCATCCTTGTAGAGATGGTAGTTGAAGTTATAGGAGCGAATGAGTTCTCCAAGGGAGTGGGTGTAGATGGAGAATAGAAAGGACCCAAAACTCAGCCATGAAGGACTCTCGCAGTTAGAGTGTGGGAGGCAGAGGAGGAGCCTGCAAAAGAGATTGAGGATGAGTGACGAGAGAGAGGAGGAAAACCAGGAGAAGACAGTGTCAGCAAAGCCAAGGTTGGATGATATTTCCAGGAGAAAGGGGTAGTCAACAGTTTTGAAGGCAGCTGAGAGAACAAGGAGGATTAGGAGGAAGTAGAGGCTGTTGAATTTGGCACTGCAATCATTTGTGACCTTGGAGAGGGTGGTTTCTGTGGAGTGAAGAGAGCATAAACCAGATTGGAGGGAGTCAAGGAGAGAATTGGAGGAGAGGAACTTGAGGTAGAGGGTGTAGACAACTCGCTCAAGGAGCTTGGAGAGGAATGGGTAGGAAGAAGATGGAGTTATAACTGGAGGGACCCAAGGGAGTTTTTTTTGTAGGATAGGGGAGATGTGAGAGCATGTTTTAAAACAGTGGGGAAGTAGCCATTAGAGAATGAACAGTTGAAGACAGTGGTCAAGGACGTAAGAAGGGAAGGGTCAAGTGCTTTGATAAAGTGTGAAGAGATGGGTTTGGAGGCACCGGTGGGGTGTGGATTTTAAGAGAAGGTGGGAGATCTCCTTTTGAGATACTGCTGGGAACGATGGAAGAGTTGAAGAAGGGGCAGGAGGAGGGAGGGACTGGAAAGGAATTGGGGAGATTTTAGGTAGTTCATGCCTGATGGTTTCAATTTTCTAAATAAAGCACCTGGCCAGGTCATTAGGGGCAAGAGAAGGGTGAGGTGGGGGGACAGGGGTTTGAGGAGTGAGTTAAACATCTGGAATAGCTGGTGAGGCAGTGTGCATGGAAGTCAATATGGGTAGAGAAATAATGTTGCCAGACAGAGGAGAGGGCAAAGTTAAAGCAGGCAAGGATGGGTTTGAGGTGGATGAGGTCGCCCTGATGTGTGGGTTTCTGCCTGAAACGCTTTGCGGCTCGTGCACAGGAGATGTGATTTCAGTAGAGCTTTGAAGATCTGGACAGTGGTGGTCTGTTGGATATGAGGGGGAAGAGAGTTCCAGGCAGGAGGGAAGACGTGAGCACGGGGTCGACAAGACAGACAAGTTCGAGAAAGAGTAAAAATTTTGGTTTTAGAGGAGCAAAGGTGTGTGAGGTGGGTTGTAGTATGAAATCAGCAAGGTAAAATAGGAGAGGGACAGGTGATCAAATGCCTTAAAGCTGATGGTAAGGAGTTTCTGTTAAGTGTGGAGATTTTTGAAGAGCGGAGAGACGTGTGCAGAATGATTTTTTAGAGAAATGATCGAAGCAGCAAAGTGAAGCATGGACTGGAGTGGGGAGAGGTTGCAGTGCCTGATACCCATCTGGAAGCTAACCATATTTATGACCATCAGAATATTTTTACAGGCTTTACCATTTGTCAAAATCATTTCAGCAGTTGACAGCCCTGGAGGAAAGTGGCGGGGTAGGTAGAGTGGGGGGCGCGGAGGGGTGTGTAAAGAAAAGAAATATTTTTAAGGCTTACCTGGGTGACAGGTGGTAGCATCAGTATGATATATATGGGGTGTGCCTGCGATAGTAAGCAAAATCTGTCCCACTGACTCAGCCTTCCTTTATCCCATCCTACACTGAGGTTAGTACCAATCTTTGCACCTTGTAATCAATTAATGATTAGTGATCAGTTAATAGCTATGATTGAGTAATAAACGGGAGGAACAATAATGATGATGAGAATTATAGTCATTATTATCATTATTTATATGCCTCAGTTTTCTCTCAATTTACCCACCCCAACTCCATGACACAAAAAACTAATGAGTGATGAGTGTGGGCTAGAACAAATTTGGAGGAGAAAGAGGAAGACAGCTCACCTCCTCCAGGAGGCCTTCCCAGACTGAGTCCCCCATCTTCCTCTGCTCCTCCTCCCCTTCCATTGTCCCTACTCCCTCCCTCTGCTCTAGCCCCTTCTCCTCCCCACAGTACTTGTGTATATTTGTACATATTTATTACCCTATTTATTTTATTAATGATGTGTATATGTCTGTAATTCTATTTATCTATTTTGATGGTATTGATGCCTGTCTACTTGTTCTGTTTTGTTGTCTGTTTCCCCCTTCTAGACTGTGACCCCATTGTTGGGAAGGGATTGTCTCTATCTGTTGCCGAATTGTACTTTCCAAGCACTTAGTACAGTGCTCTGCACACAGTAAGCGCTCAATAAATACGATTGAATGAATGAATAAATGTTGTGATGGAAATCTCTGGCTCTCAGGCCAATTCTCTTCCCAATAATACAGGACACCCAGTTGGGAGCAATTTAGAACTGTTTTCCAAATAAGAGTTTATCTGAGTTTCCACAGCCAGAAAGGAATAAACTAATATTAGAAAATGCTGCTGGGTAGCTTTCTTTGACTCTGGATGAAAATAGTGCATTTTCAAATTCAAAAGGTATTTCTTTCACATTCATTCCCCTGTAAAATAAAATTATACAGGTATTTTTTTTCTTGTGGAAAAGTCTCTCTGATAAATGCATTTTGAAAAACAGTTGACTTTTTCGCCCAGATGCGTGAGATTGTTTCTTCTTGTTTCAGGAAGCTTAGCTAACAACAATTAAGAGAATGCTTAAATGAAAAGACTGCCTGCACGGGAGAGGGAAAGGAGAGTGCTTCACTGGCAAAGCTATTCATTGAAAGCAAAATGAGTAGGTATCTCAGTTTTGCTTCTGTTGTCAAATATCTGTTTCATGTAGTTTGTTGGTGGAAGTGATGGATAAAGTTGCTGAGGCTGTTCATGCATTATAATCGGGCTCCCTGAACAGCAATCTTTTAGGAGGAGGAGGAGGAAGTGATGTGCATCTCTAATTTGTCTGAAAGCATTATAAGAGTTTTCAAGTCCTCTGAAGAAAAATCACCAAAAGCAAGATATAAAAATGCTTCTCAGGTACCAATTCCCTTCCCTCAAGGAAAGGAGGATTTGCAACCAGGCAAAAGTGAAACCTTCCTTTAGATATGCCCAAACTAGACAGAGTGCATCTTCCCTGCAGTTTCAGGACCATGAAAATTCCAATTGCCCCAGAAGCTGCCATGCATCACTTTCATTTTGTAGTTATATTTATGACATGATGGCAGCAAATGATGGAAAGGAGAGATGATGGGCCCGCTGACATTTCCAGCGAAGAACCCTTTTACTTGAATGTAAAGTTGCTGATCAGTTCAGATATCTGATAGGAATTTGCAAAAGGGCAGAGAGAAAAAAATGGCCTGATGTAAATTGCTCAAAACTAACGCAACCGGCCGGATATTAGCCTGACTGAATTCACTCTGTCTTCTCTCAATCCAGAAATGAAATTGAAAAAGAATGCCCAGTTTGCCATGATACCTAGGTAAAACAGATGACAATTTCTCATAAAGGAGCAGTTTCTATGTTGTTGGATTGATGCCACACAATCTTTTCCTCCTTGGGACCAAGAGCTTCATGCTGGCCACTTTCTATACCACTGTTGTTTATATTATAATCACTTTTTTCTGGCACTTCTTCATAAGGGAAAAACCACAGAATAGTTATGTCTCCTAGGAACTACCTAATGCCCTATACCTGCATCCCAACTGTTGAAAAAGAAAAGGAGAAGCCCTTACTAGATCAGGTCCTCGCCATGTGGCCCAGTGGAAAGAGCATTGGCCTGGGAGTCAGAGGACCTGGATTCTAATCCCAGCTCTGTCGCATGTCTGCTGTGTGACCTCAGACCAATCATTTAACTTCTCCAACCTTAGGTCCCTCAACTGTAAGCTGGAAATTCAGCCCTACTCCCTCCTAGTTAGACCATGAGCCTTTTGTTGGACAGGAACTGTGTCTGATCTGATTATCTTATACCTACCCCAGCTCTCAGCACATTACTTGGCATATAGTAAGTGCTTAACAAGGTTCCACAATAATTTTGCTGAGTAGATTTTTCAGTGGAAGACCTCGCTTTAATGAGGAATCTCAATGGTCAGAGCACAACTAATTGTAGCAGGGCATCTTGCCAGAGGGGCTTTGCTGTCTCTTAGTGTCGCTTGACTTTATGTGGGACCTGGCTTCCAAAAATGTCCACTGATTTGCATATCACCTTCTTGTTAAGGCCCCCAGGAAACATAGCCAGACCCAACAAACTTTATTGGGGGCCAAAGAAGAACAGGTAGATCCTTGTCCAGTGAGTGGGAGCTCCAGGAAAAATAAAATTTAATAATGTTGGTATTTGTTAAGCGCTTACTATGTGCAGAGCACTGTTCTAAGCACTGGGGTAAACACAGGGGAATCAGGTTGTCCCACATGGGGCTCACAGTCTTAATCCCCATTTTACAGATGAGGGAACTGAGGCACAGAGAAGTGAAGTGACTTGCCCACAGTCACACAGCTGACAAGTGGCAGAGCTGGGATTCGAACTCATGAGCCCTGACTCCAAAGCCCATGCTCTTTCCACTGCGCCACGCTGCTTCTCTAATTTGATTGTCATAGGAATTTGATCATCATAGGAATGTCATGCTCTGAATGTACTGATACATTCCTACATCATAGGAATGTACTGATCATCATAGAAGTCCCCACGAGTGTACTTGGCCTGGAAGGCAGATGAGCCAGTCGGAACCCAAGATAATTTCTATTGGCTATGAATTCCTATTGGCTATAAATGCTATAGTAATCAGACTGTTCCAAGGGTTGGCTTGATTACCTAGGACTTGCATCACCTGGTGGAGAATTCCTGCATCTGCAGCACTGAACTACCACCTGGAAAGGAGCCCCTGCATTTATTATCTTAAACCATCTCCTGATCCCTCCGCTTGCCTTTCCATTCCCCTTCCAGGTCCATATAAATTCCGATGCCAACTCTGCACCACAAAACTCAGTAACAGGAGCTGTGGCGGAGGAAGGCTTCCCGCTGAAAGACTTGTGAGCAAGAAATGTGTCTACCAACCCTGTTGCATTATACTTCCCAAGCACATAGTACAGTGCTCTCTTGTGTATCTTGCCACCTACTTCTGGTCCACATCCTGCTTTTGGCCTGAAACGCCCTCCCTCTTCATATAGAACAATTACTCTCTCCCCCTTCAAAGCCTAATTGAAGACACATCTCCTCCAAGAGGCTTTCCTTGACTAAGCCCTCAACTCTTCTTCCACTCCTTCTGAGTTGCCCTTGCACTTGTATTTGCTCCCTTTATTCATCCCCCATCAGTCTCACAGCACTTAAGTAATTCTTTTTTTATATTAATGTCTGTCTCCCCCTCTAGCTCACTGTGGGCTGGGAATGTGTCTACCTAGGGAAGCAGCGTGGCTCAGTGGAAAGAGCCTGGGCTTTGGAGTCAGAGGTCACGAGTTCGACTCCCAGCTCTGTCACTTGTCAGCTATGTGACTGTGGGCAAGTCACTTAACTTCTCTGTGCCTCAGTTACCTCATCTGTAAAATGGGGATTAACTGTGAGCCTCTTGTGGGATGACCTGAAGACCCTGTATTTCCCCCAGCGCTTAGAACAGTGCTCTGCACATAGTAAGCGCTTAACAAATACCAACATTATTACTCTGTTATATTGTACACTCCCCAGGACTAAGTATAGTGCTCTGCACACACAATGTTCTCAATAAGTACCATTGATTGATTGAAAATAAAATATCTGGCATAAAAACATAAGGTTCCAAATTGATACCAACAGGGACAGGCCAGAGGAAAACTGGGCCGCCATGTATAAAACCAGATAACTGTCCCTCCCATAGTAGCAGACCTGGCTCTTTCTGTTCTAAAGGGTGATGGCACAAGGTTATATGAAATTGGCTACTAGCGGTGAAATCCATGGCCAGAGGGATAGTAATGATGTTGGAAGTTATAGATTCATTAAATTCTTAATGGCCCTTTTCTTGACTAGACCCTTAGCATAAAGACTCATGGTCATTGGAATAACTGATTTTATCCAGTAGGAAAGTTTAAAAAACAAATTATTAACTATTCAGTATTTTTAGAGTATTTTTATGGTTTTGTCTGTTATAAAAACAAATAATTAGCCGCAAAATTGAGCACGATATCTTGCTGGATGTGACCCTTTCCAAGGAGGTGACTTACCTCTCCTCCCTCCCAAGATTCTCAGTTTTACTGTATGCCAACCCTATTCATTAATTCATTAATTGTCATATTTATTGAGTGCTTACTATGTGCAGAGCACTGTACTAAGAGTTTAGGAGAGAACAATATAATAAAAAACAGACACATTCCCTGCCCACAACGAACAAGGTGGAAACCTTTGCTCACTAATAGCCCCAAGCTTTCATAGTTCCAACCAGTGAGACACAAACCTACTTCAACAATAGAGAAGCAGCATGACTTAGTGGAAAGAGCATGGGCCTGGGAGTCAAAGGACTTGGGTTCTAATCCCTGCTCGCTACCCATCTGCTGTGTGATCTTGGGCAAGTCACTTAACTTTTCTGTGCCTCAATTACCTGACCTGTATATTGGGGATCAAGACTTTGACCCTCAAGTGGGACATGGAATGTGTCCAACCTGCTTAGCTTGTAACTATCCCACTTCTTAGTAGAGTACCTGGCACATAGAAAGCACTTAAAAATACCATAAAAAAATTGAAAATCTTGAGTCCCAAGAAGGGCCTCTGCAATAGTTAGCCCACTTATTAAAATTCATTCATTCACACAATGGTATTTTGAACACTTACTAGGTGTAAAGCATTGTCCTAAATGCTGGAGAAGAATACAATGAAGGATGAATAAGAAGAGGATACTTTAATCCGAGCCTGTGAAAAAACTACAACCATTTGAGTCAGAAATACTGAGTGTCTCAGGTATTCTGAACTCAGGCATTATAGAAATGGAAGAATGAGTAGTGAGTATCATTTTAGTAAACATAATTTACTATGGTTAACACCCAGGTATCTGCTATCTGGCTGTTAGCCCTGCTCTCCACATACTTGTCCTGTAAACTGCAAGCTCTTCTTGGACAGGGATTGCATCTGCCAACTCTGTTGAACTGTATTCATTCATTCATTCAATCGTATTTATTGAGCACTTACTGTGTGCAGAGCACTGTACTAAGCACTTGGAAAGTACAATGGAAAGCTCCATTGTAAGAGGAGCTTACTTTAGAAGAGGAGCCAAAAGATTTACTAAGTAAAATGAAACATTTAGGATAATTACTCTTGTGGTTATGGTATTAACACACAATCACAGAATTCTAAAAGTCATTAAGAATTGCAAGTCTTAATCTCAGTCTGGGCCTCCCTCCTGTCAGTTCAATTTATTGTATTTCTAAGCTCCAGCGTGTATGGAGCAGGGTATTAAGTGCAATGGAGGTTATAAAGGAAGAAAAAGACTTGGAACTAAGAATCTAATGAAAGAGAGAGAAAGAACCACACATAGAACTTAAGTGACAGAAGCATAAAAATAAAGACAAGTGCATTATCTAAACTGTTTCAAACTAATCATCTGTCCAATTTTTGCTACCTAGTGGGTTGGCTAATATAAACAAATACATATCCCTTTATAATTTATAAACACTTAACTGTAGGGTTGAATTAAATCACATACAAGAGTGATCAACTGGCAGACTCTATTATCTGCCACCGCCTTGTTAGAACATTAAAATCCCCTTGAGCCTGAAAGAGGAATCTGAATCTGAAAGAGGAAGTCCCAGGCATGACACTGTTCCCAAAAAGCATTTCCAATCAATCAGTAGCATTTAATGAGCAGCTACTGTGTGAAGAGCACTGTTCTCAGAGATTAGGAGAATTCAAAAAAGTTAAAAATACCATCCCTGTCCTCAAAACTTCTACAGTCTAGTACGGGGACAGACAATCAATCAGTCATTCATATTTATTGAGCACTTATTGTGTGCAGAGCACTGAATTTAGCACTTGGGAGAGTACAATATAAAAGAGTTGGTAGACATGCTTCCTGCCCAGACAAATTACAGAAGGGGAGTAATAGAGTAAGTAAAATATGTACATAAATGCTATGGAGACTGTGGAAACTTAAGTGCTTAGGGGGTGGAAACTGGCTAAAGTAGCAGTTGGGCAATATTATCTGGGGAGATTAGAGATTACTCTGGGGAGGCCTCCTGGAGGAGATATGATCTCAGAAGGGCTTTGAAGATGGGGAGAGTAGTGGTCTGTAGGAGGAGAGTAGGAGGAAGGAGTTCTAGGCAATGGGGAGGGTATGAACCAGAGGTAGGTGGGTAGGAGAGATGAAATAAAAATACAAATTACTTTTGTCAATAAACCTACAATTTCTCACTTGATTTCTATTGTTTTAGAGTCATCTTTTGGCCATTCAAGAGTTGGTTTTCCAGGATGGTGGCATCCTCTCCTTTTTCCTCTTCTTGCTCACCTTTGAGTCAGTTCTCAGACACACACACACACACACACACACACACACATACACATACTCACACATATGTACACCATGGAGAGAGATGGTGAAGAAAGAGAGAAAGTTGTTCTTTATTTTGAATATGATGTTGCTGATGGTAAAATCTTATCCATGCTGAAAAGACTAGTGCACAGCTGAGATTCCCTTCCACCTTGTCTGTACATAAAGATTCAAATCTTAATGTGATCTCCATGATCTCATGTGTCTTGCTGACAACCCCTTGCCCATGTCCTCCCTCTGGCCTGGAACTCTCTCCCCTTCATATGCGACAAATCACCATTCTTCCCACATTCAAAGCTTTATTAAAATCACATCACCTCCAAGAGGCTTTCCCCAGGTAAATCCTCATATCCCCTACTCCCTCTCCCTCTTGCGTTGCCTGTGCCCTTGGATCTTGGAGAAGCAGTGCAACCTAGTGGAAAAGGCAGGGGCCCAGAAGTCAGAGGACCTGAGTTCTAATCCTAGCTCTGCCACATGACTGTTGTGTGACCTTGGGCAAGTTGCTTAACTTCTCCATGCCTCAGTAATGTCATTTCTAAAATAAGGATTCAATCCTACTCCCTCCTCTTTACACTGTGAGACCCATGTGAGACAGGGACTTTGTCCAATCTGATTAACTTGAATCTACCTCAGTGCTTAGAACAGTGCTTGACACATAGTAAGCACTTAAAAAGTACCATAATTATTACTATCTATACCCTTTAAGTGCTTGATATTCACTCCCCTCCCCCCAGCCCTTATATACATATCTGTGATTCTTTTTAACATCTGTCTCCCCTCTAGGCAGGGAACTTGTCTACTGGCTGCGTTATACTGTACTCTCCCAAAAACTCAGTATAATGTTTGGCACACAGTAAGCGCTCGATCAATACCATAGCTTGATTGAAAGACCATTTCTTGTTGTCTCATGATTTTACCTTACACAAAACCTGTTTCTTTTTCCGAACTTGTTTCTTGGCATCCTGATCTTTGCAAAGCCCTAACTCAGAGAGAGCAACTCCTTGTCCTACCATGGTGGTCTCTTAATTCTTCACTGCTACACTGCATTGTTTGAAACTGTTTCACTATGTCTTTTGCACTTTGTGAACATTAAGCCCTCTTTTACCGTGTGGATTTTTTTTGGGGGGGAAGGGGGGGAAACAATCAGATCTGGTGGGTTACCTTTTTTCATGGCTTTGACTGTGAAAGTTACTCCTTCAAAAGCTGGAGTAAAAACTATGCCTTCCCATTTTGACTCTTACTATGCTTCCCAGGAGCCCTGCTGTTGGTCCAGTGGAAAGCACTTTTTGAGAATCAAGAGACCTGGTTTCTAATCTCAGTTCTGCCTGTAACTAGACAACATGGGCAAAGTCTGCACGTGAATTTTGCAATGTGCTGGACCCCTGCCCATGATATTTGCTTATTTCACTTCATAACCTAGCAGGAGCATGACTGGCAGAGAAAGGAGAGCGTGAATGGAATCCTCTCTAGAGTGCAAGCTCACTGTGAGCAGGGGATGTGTCTACCAACTCTGTTGCAGCATACTCTCCCAAGTGCTTAGTACAGTGTTCTGCACACAGTGACCACTCGATAAATACCATTGATTGATTGAGCTGTGCAAACTACTAGCACTATAATCAATTCCTTAGCACAGGATCTTGGTCGGAAAGTGAGCTCCTTGAAGACAGGAATCATGTCTACTGACTTTACTGTATTCTCCCAAATTCTTAGTACAGTGCTCTGCTCACAGAAGATGCTCAATAAATATGATTGACTGATCGAATGAAGTCTCCGAAATGAGTTCCAGCCATTTTTTCTGATGGAAGACTTCATTTTGCCTCTAAGAACCCCCTCCTCAGTGGTGGAAGGAATATTTAGAAGGCCACTGTGGTACTCTTATCTTCTGCCGTCGGTTCCCCTTGTATAAAGAAACTTCCATTTTCAAAAATGATCCCGTTGACGGGCAGGGATTGCCTCTATCTGTTGCCGAATTGTACATTCCAAGCGCTAATACAGTGCTCTGCACACAGTAAGTGCTCAATAAATATGATTGAATGAATGAATGATTGAAAATGACACTATTGATGGTGAGAGCCTATCCGTGTGTGTACATGGGACTGGAAAGATATTTCCTTCCCTACTGTGGGTTAGAAGTGCCTCTCCCTTAATAGTGAAATGGCCACACTAATTTTCAAATCAGATCTTGCTGTTGACTCACATTTCCTTCTACCTGGAGCTTTCTCCCCCTTCAAATCTACCAGGCTACAAGAAGCAGCATGGCATAGTTGGTAGAACATGGGCCTAGGAGTCAGAAGGTCATGGGCTCTAATCCCAGCTCTGCCACTCTTCTGCTGTGACCTTGAGCAAGTCACTTCATTTCTCTGTGCCTCAGTTTCCCCATACGCAAAATGGGGATTGAGACTGTAATCCCCACGTGGGACAGGGACTGTGTCCAGCTCGATTTGGTTGTATTTCAAACTGGAACCTAATATGATGCCTGGCACATAGTAAACTCTTAACTGGTACCATCATTTTTCTTTCTCCCAGTCCTCAGAGCCTTTCTAAAATACTATTTCTACCACCCCAGATTGTGTTATCAACCTTAGCACTGAAGTAGTAAGTGGTTCACTGATTTCCCCTAGAGTATTTATTAAGTACTTTCTGTTTACAAAGGACTGGAAAAAATGAACAGGTGAGAATTATTTTGCATGGTACCCAGTCCAAAAGTGACTCAAAATCTAAGGATTAGAGTTGGTGGAGAGGAGGTTGGCAACAGACCCATAAGGAAAGATGAAACTGTAAAAACACAAAAACAACACAAAAAACAAGGACAATGATAAATACAATAAGGTCATGTGGCTAGAGGAGTAGAATTTAAGTTACTCACTGTTCAGAATCCAGCAATCGAGTCTAAGGGCCATAAACACCTGACACTGCTGGTATCATCCCCCTTCCTGGGCTAGAGCAGGGGGTGATGGGAAGCCTTTATTGGGGCCAGGCAGACCCTCACCTGAGCCAGAGGCCCCAACAGTGCAGAAGTAAAGGAGATTTCTTGCTTTGTTACAATAAGCATTTAACTTGTGTCATTTCATCAATTCTGTCTTGGTTGTTTCTCTTTTACCATTCTCACAGTTAGTCTGGGGCAAGGAAAAAAATCAGTTATAATCAATTGTATTTGAGTGCTTTCTCTTGTGCAGAGCACTGTACTAAGTGCTTGGGAGAGCACAAAGGAGTTAGTAGACACACTCCCTGCCTTTAAGGGGTTTACAGTCTAGTCGGGGGAAACCAGTTCAGTAGCTCTGATACCAGGGATGGAATTGAAACTATTATTTACAACTATTTCTCAAAGGAAATTATCCTATGGCCTCATTTAACTATCTTATTTTGTGGGCCTTTTTTTTTTTAAATGAGGTTTCTCCTCTCTCTGATTCTTCTCTGCTTAGTCCATGTGCATGACCATGGACACCTCTATCCTCTGACTGACCCAGGGGTGTTAAGAAAGGTAAGAGAGCACCTCCCCCTTCTCCCTTCAATGTTTATTTGACCTCGTCAATAAATATGGGAGCAGTAGGCAAACATTGTGTTTGCTGGGGTTTTTTTCCTATTTTGCCTTGGAATATTAAATATTTAATAGCTAGCACTTTATAGCAGGCTTGTCTCTAAATTATGAAGGAGACACTAATTTGAAGATGCACTCTAAAGAATTCTGAGAAGTCTGACTAGTGAGGCAATGTTAAACTAAGATATTTTTGGGGGAAGGGAGGTTTAGGTCAGAAGCTTAATATGTGACCCTGTCTTGGGCTCTCAAGATCCATCAGTGGTATTTACTGAGTCTTTACTATGTAAAGAGTATTGTACTAAGTGCTTGGGAGAGTACAATTCAATAGTTGGCAGACAGATTTCCTTCCTTCAAGGAACTCACAGTCTAAAGGGGGAGACAGACATTAAAATAAATAAATTACTGATACATATGCACTGTGGAGCTGAGAATTGGGTGGATATCAACTGCTTAAAGAGTACAGATCCAAGTGCCTAGACAACCCAGAAGGGAGAGGGAGTAGGGGAAATGATGGCTTGATTGGGGAAGGTCTCTTGAACAAGATGTAATTTTAATAAGAGTGGTGGTCTGTCATATGCGAAGGGGGAGGGAGTTCCAGGCCAGAGGGAAAACATGGGCAAAGGTTCAGTGGTAAAATATATGAGATTGAGGTACAGGTATATGAGATTGATTGAGGTACAGTGAGTGGGTTTGTGTTAGAGGAATTAAATGTGTGGGCTGGGTCGCAGTAGGAATTCAGCAAGGTAAGGAAGAAGGGGGTGAGCTGATTAAGTGCTTTAAAGCGGATGGTAAGGAGATGCCAGAAATCTGGCTGCACAAGCCTAAGAGTTTGCTGATTTGGGTTTTTTGGCTTGCACAATGGGCTTTGTTGAAAAAAGCTTGGACTTTTGGTCAGAACAATTATTCCCTCTTTTATATTGCTCTTTATATTTTCTTCTGATGGTTTACCAGCAGAGATCTCCCTACCCTAAAAACTCCTTGAGGGCAGGGAATCACGTCTTCTAACTCTTTTGCATTCCCCCAAGAACTTAGTAGAGCATTCCACACATAGTAGGGGCTGAATGAATAATCTAGATTTGATTGATTGATATCTTTTGCCCAGGCTCTTCTACAACATATGAGAAACGTTGAGGAAGTGCCGCGGGATTTAAAAGATGCCATCATTACTATCTTCAACTAGAAAGGGTAGTAAGTTGACTGTGGAAAACATTGCGGGAGCTCACTATTCTCTATTACTGGTAGGATCCTAGCGAGAGTCCTCTTGGCCAGATTAATGAAGAACATTGTTTGCTATGTGTTCTCTATTACTGGCAGGATCCTGACAAGATTAATGAAGAACATTGTTTGCTATGTGTGTGCAGAACTTCCTGGTGGAAATGTTCAGACCCTGCTGGAGGTAGAATTTGGGTCAAAGGGGGACTGAACAGGAAATAAGAAACCTGGTTCCTAGCCAGCAAGAATAAATTTCTGGGGGGCCTCCACTTCCCATAAACCTCTGGGACCAACCCAGGAAGCGCTTTTAAATTCAGAGGAGAGGGGCTTCAATCAATCAGTGGTATTTACTGAGTGGTGTGTGTACAGCACTGTACTAAGTGCATAGGAGAGCACAACACATAGAGTTGACCAAAATGTTCCCTGCCCACAAGAAACTTTGGCATGGTCCTCTTCCTGCTTGCTGAATCATGCTGTGGCAGTCATGCTGGACGGAATGTTGTATGTTGTAAACTGTAAGTTCACAAGCTCAGACCCCAGGGAACTTAGTCTATGCCTCCATTAAGGTTTGCTTGTGGGTTTAGAGAAGTTCGTATGTTTAACAAAGATCTGTGTATTTAGTGAAGCATAAGCATCTGGATTTGGTATAGCTCTCCTCTTTCTATTCCTGTGAATAAAGGAAAACTTCTGTGCTTGTGTTCTGTGTGTCTCAAAGATAACTGGAGGTACTATTAATTTCTTTCTGGTTTCTCCACTACCAACTCTGTGGGCCAGCTTCACTAACAATTATGGTATGTGTGCCAGATGCATAATAAGTGCAGCAGCCCTCTGGCTTGGAATCCTAATTCAAAACATTCTAATGATCTGACAGTCCCAACACCATCTTTTTTTGCTTTTGCTTTTGTGTTTTTTTTTACTGTTTACTCTGTGCCAAGCACTACACTAAGCACTGGGGTAGATACAAGATAATCAGGTTGGACTCCCAGAATAATCAATCAATTATATTTATTGAGCACTTATCTATGTGCAAGGCAGGGTGATAAAACTTGGGAGAGTACAATATCACAGTGTAACAGACACATTACCTGCCTACAATGAGCTTACAGTCTAGAGGGGGAGACAGACATTAATATAAATAAATAATTTACAGGTAAGTACATGAGTGCTGTGGGGCTGGAGGTGGGGATCATGAATAAAGTGAACAAGTCAGGGTGATGCAGAAGGGAATGGGAAAAGAGGAAATGAGGGCTTAGTCAGGGAAGGCCCCTTGAAGGAGATGTACCTTCAGTAAGGTTTTGAAGTTGGGGAGAGTAATTGCCTGTCAGATATGAGGAAGGAGGGCAGGGCGTTCTGGGCCAGAGGCAAGAGGTGAACTAGAGGTTGGCAGGGAGACAGATGAGATCGAGGTACAGTGAGTAGGTTGGCATTAGAGGAGCGAAGTGTGCTGGCTGGGCTGTAGTAGGAGAGTAGTGAGGTGAGGTAGGAGGGGGCAAGGTGAATGAGTGCTTTAAAGCTGATGGTAAACAGTTTCTGTTAGATGTGGAGGTGGATGGGCAACCACTGTTCTTGAAGAGCGGGGAAACATGGACTGAACATTTTTGTAGAAATATGATCCAAGCAGAAGAGTGAAGTATGGACTGGAGAGGGGAGAGACAGGAGGAAAGGAGGTCAGTAAGGAAGGTCAGTCATCAAGGTGGGGTAGGATAAATGCTTGAATTAACATGTTAGCATTTTGGATGGAGAGGAAAGGAAGGTTGAGCTGACAGGATTTAGTGATAGATTGACTGTGTGGGTTGAACGAGAGAGAGGAGTCAAGGATAACACCACGGTTATGAGCTTGTGAGACAGGAAGGATGGTGGTGCTGTCTACAGTGATGGGAAAGTCAGGGGAAGGACAACGTTTGGGTGGGAAGATGAGGAGTTCTGTTTTGGGCATGGTAAGTTTGAGGTGACAGCAGGACATCCAAGTCTTGAAGGCAGGAGGAAATGCGAGACTGAAGAGAGGGAGAGAGATCGGGACTGGAGATGTAGATTTGGGAATCATCCATGTGGAGGTGGTAGTTGAAGCCATGAGAGTGAATGAGGTCTCCAAGGGAGTGGGTGAGGTTGGAGAGTAGAAAACAGGAGGAAATGCGAGACTGAAGAGAGGGAGAGAGATCGGGACTGGAGATGTAGATTTGGGAATCATCCATGTGGAGGTGGTAGTTGAAGCCATGAGAGTGAATGAGGTCTCCAAGGGAGTGGGTGAGGTTGGAGAGTAGAAAGGTGTTCAGAACTGAACCTTGAGGAACACAGGGGGTAAGAGGCAGAGGAGGAGCCCTTGAAAAAACTGGCATGTTTCCTACCCACAGTGAGCTTACCAGTACTATATATTGATATGGCTATCAGGTTCTTTCCCCATGACCATTCTCCTATAGACTTCTTCTACTTTAGCACATCATTACATTATATTAATTGCATTCTACCTTACATTGATTAGCACAGCATTCAAGGTGAGCTAAAAATATTTCACAAATTCATCTTCTGCCATACATCTTTGATTAAAATGCAGCTGAGCATAATAAATCTGGTTCCATAAATCCTAAGACAACACAAACCTTGTAAATATTGAGATTGAAAACAGTAGAACCACTCCCAAGGAACACTTATAATGCATGTAAAGAACAGGCTGATTTGGGTAACATAGGGCATTCTGGACAGGTTTTTCTGGACGTCTGCTGCTACTCTGCATTCTCAATAGTGAATTTTTAAATTGTAATTGCCGGCCCTCTGGGCTTTAAATAGCAGCTCACAGCAGCTGTGCCAGCTTTTGTATCTTTTACTTTCTATTAAGAAAAAGAATTCAAGATCACGTAAAGTAGAAAATGTTATTTTTAAAGTCAACATTATAAGGGGTATTTAAAAGAATAAATGCTCGCAAAATACCTTTTGTGGATTTATGTAGTATTGCTTGTCCAAACAACCCACTCTTCCCTCAGGCCCACAGAGCTTATGTACATATCTGTAATTTAATTATTTATAGTTATGTCTGTCTCCACCGATAGACTGTGAACTCACTGTGGGCAGGGAATGTGTCTACCAACTCTGTCATGTTGTATGTCCTCAAGCATTTAGTACAGGGTTCTGCACACAGTAAGCACTCAATGAATGTGATTGATTAATTGATTGACTGAAGGCTCTAGTTTTTACTCAAGGGAGAGATAAGTATTATTCTCACTTTACAACTGGGGAAGCAAGCACAGAGAGATTAAGAAATTTACCTGAGCGCACACAGAAAGTGTCAGTATACTTAAATAGCATTTTGAACATTGAAAATGAAGATCAGTATTTCAAAATGAAATCCTTCCCTATACCTTTGGCACCAGTGTGAGTCAAAATAGGCATGAATTACATTGCATTTGAAAGTCAGGGTAGAGAAATGAGATGATCAGTCCTAGCAAATTTTATAGAGATGTTGGCCCCTTTGACATCCAGTATCTTTAGCATGAAAATAAAAAAGTCAAAAGGAAAGACATTGAGATGACATTTTAATTTCCCTATCCTTCTAAGGATTGGCATAGAGATTAGAAAAGTTATTTGCATTTACCCAAAACTCTTCTCAAAGAAGATCAAAGTACTTCGCAGACACTTGCATACATTTTGAGCAATTCTGGGCCTGAGTGGAAAGTATAGTTCTATTTAATAAATGGGAAAACTGTGATTCAGATCAAGAAAATAATAAGCCAGTTTTCCACATTTCATGATTTCCCTCTAGACTGTGATCTCGTTGGGGGCAGGAATGTGTCTGTGTTACTAAGCACTCTCCCAAGTGCTTAGTAATGTGCTCTGCACACAGTAAGGGCTCAATAAATATGATTGAAAGAATGAATGAATTATATTATCTCATTTTAACTCCAAAGGACACACTAAAAAAACAGTATCTGGAGATTTCCCTCCACCAATTCCCCTCTCCATCCTCCCTTCAATCTAGGATTGCATCTTTCTCCCGGTATTGGGAACCATATCCTCTGGGAATTTTGTACAGACAGCGTTGATACAGGATAAAGCTGCAATATATAGTTTCCAACAGAGCCACAGAGTGAGGTGATGCATAATAATCATTGGTAACAGGCTACGTCATGCCTACAGCGTGGCTCAGTGGAAAGAGCATGGGCTTTGGAGTCAGGGCTCATGAGTTCGAATCCCAGCTCTGCCACTTGTCAGCTGTGTGACTATGGGCAAGTCACTTAACTTCTCTGTGCCTCAGTTCCCTCATCTGTAAAATGGGGATTAAGACTGTGAGCCCCACGTGGGACAACCTGATTCCCCTATGTCTACCCCAGCGCTTAGAACAGTGCTCGGCACATAGTAAGCGCTTAACAAATACCAACGTAGGCAAGCTTCAAGTTTAAAAGCTCTTCTGACTACATTCCACCAGTTAATCAACCAGAGGTATTTAGGGAGCACTTAATATGTGCAGCGCATTGTACTAAGCACTTGGGAGAGAGTTGGTAGACACATTCCCTGCCCGTAAATCAGTAGCATTTATTGAGTGCTTATTGTGTGCAGAAATAAACACTTGGGAAAGTTCGAGTGAGTAGATATGATCCCACCTCTCAAGGAGCTTACACTGTAGTGGGAGAGACAGACATTAAAATATATTACAGGTAGGGGGAAGCAATAGATTGTAAAGATATGTACAAAAGTGCTACCTTAGAAGGAGGAGGAAGGGAATGCGTATCCAAGGGCTTAGGTGTTGCGGAAGTGCTGAAGAGGCAATAGAGGGTGGGGTTGGGGGATAGGATGGGGAGATGAGAGATTAGTCAGGAATGGCCTCCTGGAGAATATATAACTTCAGAAAGGCTCTGAAGATGGGGAAAGCGGTTCTCTATCAGATGTGAAAGGGGAGGGAGTACCAAAGAGAAGGGAGAGCATGAGGAAGAGGTTGATGGTGAGGGAGACTATCATCATACAAATGACTAGACACTATTCAGGAGTAACATTGAACCACTGCCTTCAATTAAATTGCATCAGTAGTGGATAATGCACTTTTTTTTCACAGTTTACTTCACACCACATTATCTGGGGTCATATCACAACTACTGAAGCAAGTTGGATCCATGTATTCCCTTATGGAGTGACATGATAGCATAATTTGAGTGTATATAAAAAAATTCTGGAGAATGCAGGCTTAGAAGAAGCCTAGTATAAAACTCAGAAAATTCTATGTGAGTCCGAATGTCTCAGAGGGGGCCCATCTCTTTCATAATGTTTCCCATAAACAGATGTTGATGGCTGACTAGGAATTGGCATGGACAGGGTACTATTTTCTTCTAACATTTCTTCCTTAAATTTCATATTTCTCTCGGCACTGTTTCTGGGGGGATATTTCTGAATATTTATCAGATAACCCTTTGAGCATAATTTCTTTGGGAAGTTTCTGGAAGAATATTCTCCAAGAGTCATCCCCTATTTCCACAATAGATAATGACAAATAGCAATGAAGTCCTTTCAGATATGTCTTTTAATTGTAGGGATCAAACCATATTCATACTCTGAACTCCCTAGAAGTTCTTCCCCACATTAGCCAAAAACCTCCAACACTGAAGCATAACTATGGACTGCCCAAAGATGTAAGAGAGTGAAGAGTGGAGAATGTTAGGATAATGACTCTAGCTTCTCACAATTTAGGGGAAGAGGGACAAAGACAGTGATATCTGTGGATTGCAAACAACAAGCAAGAGAACAGTCAATCAACCAATCAATCACTAGTATTTATTGATCTCTTACTATGTGCAGAACTCTGTACTAAGCACTTGGGAGAATTTAACAGAGTTGGCAATCATGCTCCCTGTCCACAACAAGCTTACAGTCTAGAGGGGAAGACAGATAGTAAAAATAAATATTATATAATATATAATGTGAAGATATGTACCAAAGTGCTGTGGGGTGGGCTGAATATCAAATATTCACAAGGTCACAGATCCAAGTGCATAGACAATGCAGAAGGGAGCAGGGGAAAAGAGAGCTTATTTGGGGCAGACTTTTTGGAGAAGATGAGACCTTAATAATGCTTTAAAGGTGGGGAGAGTGTTGGTCTGGTGTATATGGAGGGGGAGGGAGTTCCAGGTTTGGAGGAAGATGTGGGAAAGGGGTCGGCGGTGTGATAGAGGAGATGGGGACACAGTGAGTAAGATGGCACTAGAAGAGCAAAGTGTGCAGGCTGGGCAGGAGTAGGAGATCAGTGAGGTGAGGTAGAAGGAGGAGAGCTGATTGAGTGCTTTATAGAGTCATTGAACCAAGATGACCATGTTAAGACAGGAGAAAGAATAGATTTTGGAAATGGGAGTCCTCAGATCCCCCATTACTTCAGAGAAAGAGTCCTTAGTTACACACCATCACAGCCTTCCCAGTGTTCTACAGATTGCAAAAGGTAGTTTACCCCACATACGGTGTCCCATGGTGCTGGGGAAGATTGGCCCAGCTGTAGCAGCAGACCCAAAAGTTGTAGTCTTAAGGAGATGCCAGGCCACAGATAACTCAATTGGTCATCATCAATGGCGGTTATTGAACTCCTCTTGTGAGCCAGGCACTGTCCTAAGAGTTTAGTTTGTACTGAAGGGGTTCAAAAGAGGTAAAAAACATGATTTTCCAGGAGTTAACAGTCTAGCTAACCTCCTGCCCATGCAGGGAATTCATTCATTCAGTCATATTTATTGAGCACTTACTGTGTGCTGAGCACTGTACTAAGATTTTGGGAGAGTACAATATAACAATAAGCAGATCCGATCTGTGCACACAACAAGCTCACAATCTAGAGGGGGACAGGGAATGGGACTTCTAAATAAACAAATAAATAATAATTATGGCATTTGTTAAGTGTTTACTCTGGACCAAGCACTGGGGCGGATACAATACAATCAGATCCGTCACAACCTCTGTCCCAGGTTTGCTGTCTAAGGGGGAGGGAAAACAGATACTGAGAAGTTGTGACTTGACCGGAGTCATGTAACAGGCAAGTGGCAAAACTGAGATTATAACCTCAGGTCTCCCGACTTTCAGGCCTGTGCTCTTTTCTCTAGCCCAGCAGCGTGGCTCAGTGGAAAGAGCACGGGCTTTGGAGTCAGGGCTCATGAGTTCGAATCCCAGCTCTGCCACTTGTCGGCTGTGTGACTGTGGGCAAGTCACTTAACTTCTCTGTGCCTCAGTTCCCTCATCTGTAAAATGGGGATTAAAACTGTGAGCCCCACGTGGGACAACCTGATTCCCCTATGTCTACCCCAGCACTTAGAACAGTGCTCGGCACATAGTAAGCGCTTAACAAATACCAACATTATTATTATTATACTGCAACACTGGATGAGGCTGTTCCAAGAGGTGGTGGCAATACCCTGAAGCCCTAGTTTTAAAGAAGTTCCAAGCTACATATGACTCAATCCCTACTACCCCATATCATGCAGGAAATAGGACTTCCAGCACACACTATGGAGCAACATGGCCTAGTGGGAAAAACATGGGCCTGGGAGTCAGAGGACCTGGGTTTTATTCCAGCTCTCTCACTTGCAAGCCATTTGACCTTGGACAAGACCCTTTAACCTCTCTGTGCCTCAGTTTTCTCACTTGTAGAGTAGGAATTCACTGCCTGCTCGTTCTCCTACTTATTCTATGAGCCCCATGGGTCCAATCTGATTATCACATATCTACTCTAGGGCTTAGAACACTGCTTGACACATAGTAAATGCTTAACAAGTACAATAATAATGATAATAATTCAGTGTCCTGTAGCACTAGATAAGACTGCTCCAGGCATGGGATAGATACCCCAGTTTCAAGGGGACTCTGAGCCATGTTGGGACTCAATACACTCGCAAAGGGAAAAAGTAGAAACAGCAAACTTGGCACTTTGATAGTGGGTAAAGCTATATAACCTGGTATAATTTATATAGTAACAATAATAATAATGATGGCATTTGTTAAGCGTTTACTATGTGCCAAGCACTGTTCTAAGCACTGGGGTAGATATGAGTTAATCAGGTTGTCCCACTTGGGGCTCACAGTCTTAATCCCCATTTTCAGACAGGGTAACTGAAGCACAGAGAAGTTAAATCACTTGCCCAAGGTCACACAACAGACAAGTGGCAGATCTGGGATTAGAACCCACGATCTCTGACTCCCAAGCCCCTGCTCTTTCCACTGAGCCACACGGCTCCTCATGCACAGTGTGAAGGAGCTATTGGGCATACATGAGTCATTTTAATCATGCTTATTTATAGTTGTCTTCCATACTAGAAAAACATACCACTGATGGTAAAGTTCACTTATAGGTGTGAGCGTAGGCCTGAAAATGTCAGCCTGGATCCTAAAATCCCAACCACACTGACCACCCACAAAGACTCTCCTTTGATTTTTTTGTTTGTTTTATGGTATTTGTTAAGCACTTAATATGTGCCAGGTGCTTTACTAAGCGCTGGGTAGATACAAGATCGGGTCTAATCCACATCCCTCATGGAGCTCACAATCTTAATTCCCATTTTACAGATTTTATGCTCTTATTCTTGTTTGCAGCACCTGAATTTGTTTTTGCTTACCCTTCCTTTACCCACGATCCTTCGGAAACACCTGATCTAAAGATGCTACTCCTCTGTGGCAGTCACCTCTTAGTTTTCAGGGGAGGCGCAGCATTTCCTGAGCCTTTTGTTTTACTGCCCACCTAAGATGCTTTCATTATCCCCCTCGTTTTCAGCTGCCCAATTTTAGCTGGCTTCAGAACAACTGTTCAGGTATCCTACTGTCATTCTCACACGCCCCACCTAACAGAGCTCTGTTGAGAGGAGGATAGTTTCAGTGCTAGTTTAATTGAGTTTTAGGACTTCGTTTTCTCTCCTGATTTGCTAGTTGATGTTAAGTATGGTCCATAGGTGGTGCTATTGGAATTGCTCTAGGACTTGGATTTGGAGTTTGTGGTGGGTCCAGGTCTTCCAGCCTTAGAGGAGATTGGACAACACGATTGCTCTCTCCGCCTTCAGCTGGTTTGAAGACGAATACGACACCGCCACCACACTGTGACAGTTTCCCACAGGGTGTCGGAATCCGTTTGCCCATTTCCCAAAGCCAGGCCTACAAGCACAGTAACGCCATCTTTGAATAGAGCCATCTATGTAGCTATCTAACCGGAAACAGACTACAAGGCAACTATCAGAGTTTTTCCTAGCATGGAAATATGGCATGAGAAAGAAATTCAATCTCTGTGTCCAGTGTGGTTTTAAACTAGACTGTGTCTGGCATCGAGGCTCCATCGGCACAGAAGACTTCTGTGATGTGGGCACCTTTCCAAAATGAACAGAGACCGATTCAGTTTCCCTAGGTCTTCGAAATCCCAAGTTACCGGTTGCTACCACAGAAGCAGTTGGCAATTGAAGCCGTGACGTGCGAGATTGGAGGTTTGGATCCTTTTAACAACGAACTGAAAAAATATCACTATCCTTAACCAGAATTTCTGTCAAATTCCAACTGCTCCACAGCTGCTCCAACTGCCGTTTTGGTTGATATATTATTGCTATTATAAACCTTCCTGAACGTGGTTATAATTTTAAGCGAGTAATATTATTATTAGTCTTTGCCCGTGGATACCTCCCATGATGTATATTAACATAATATCTGTTAATTCCCAGAATGGGGATTATATCTGGATTTAAAAAAAATTAGATAATCATTCATATCACAACAGACTTTCATTAAATGCTGTATATTTGGTTGCTGTCAATGTGATGGCGTCTTCGGCCTCTTGGGGTGATCACCCCTTTGTAAAATTCCAATACAGAAATAAAATGTCATCACTCTTTTTGTTAAAGCAGAGCAAGGCCTAACCCGACTAAGCACAAGATAAAGAAAACACTGTGTCACAATGCCAGGTAGAGGATATGCCCATTTGCGCTTTTCAAAGAAACTCTGATGGGTACCATGATACACATTTGTTCATGAAGAAGGAGTAGAACAGAAACCCCAGAGTTCATTACGCATACTTCTTTGAAATCTAAACAGCCCCTGTCCCTAAACTGTAGAATTCTTAAAATCCTTTATATTTCTCCTCTTCACACATCACAGAGCATCCCTTACCTCAACAGCATGAATGATCCAAGCGAATGAGCCAAATAATGATAATAATGATGGTATTTGTTAAGCACTTACTATGTGCCAAACACTGTTCTAAGCACTGGGGTAGATACAAGGTAATCAGGTTGTCCCACGTAGGACTCACGGTCTTAATCCCCATTTTACAGAGGAGGTAACTGAGGCACAGAGAAGTGAAGTGGCTTGCTCAAGGTCACACAGCAGACAAGTGGTAGAGCCGGGATATGTATGATACCGAATAACATACATCTGCTTTTAGCCCCCTTAGCTAGGCTATAGCAGAGACAACATGCAGAACTTGCATTGTTAACCCTTAAGATAATGGAAATTTTATATTAAAGACCATTTGAACCAATTTAACAAGTAAGGATGAATACTACCTTTACCAACAATATTCTTTTACACCAAATTTTAATATTGCAGTTTATCAAAAATTATACAAAGGACCAACATGTCTTCCGTACATTTTCTTTTCACCACAAATTTGGTTAATTCCATAGTGAACATGTCAAGGTAAGCTTCCTTATTCAAAGCATCGCATTTATACAAACCAGATATATATATATTCCAAATTTATCAAGATGTCTGTATTTGATTTGCTTATGTACCTCTTTTACAGATTTAGTAAAATTTAATGCAGTAGAATTTCAGAAATATTGTTTGAATCAGTACGCCTACAGTTATTCCTAGGCTTGGAGAAAAATGGCAAATTCTCTCCCAATTACCTCTATTGTAGTTTCTAGAAGGAGGTGCCTTAGATTGAGGAGGGCAACCATTCACTTGAGGGAAGCAACCCTTTGCTAGAGGGAGGTGCCTTCTCTCAAAGGAATTCCCTTTTAATCTTCCATATTGATAGCTCTGGCCCTGCAGACAAAGTGGTTAAGTTTCCTACCCCCATGCCCCTGCAAATTTCTTGCAAGTAACCGGGTGATTTCATGAATAGGTGACAGAAGGAAGAAGAATTAAAAATCTCAGGCCAGTAAACTGACCTTCAAACTGCAGAGCTACCCAAATTCAGCTAGGAATACACGTTTTCACAATGCTGGCCAATTCATTCAAACATAACTCATCCTAAACACACTTTCACACCAACACAGGGGTATTGCCAATTCCCCCCATCAAACAAGATGTTAATTTCCACCCACCTTCAAGACACATGCCTAAATCTTTCTTAGTTCCTGACCCACCCACATCTATATACATAATCTTTCTAAAGGCTTCACCTCAATCTCAAACCTAAAACAGCAATCTCTGGCTTTCCTAGAACAAAATCCTCCATTCTGTGCACACAAACAAGAGGGGGACACATTCATGCAATCATTTCAACACTTAGAGCAGAACACTGAGGATGTCGCCTATCACAAGTCATATGTAAAAAAGCAATGACATATGGTGGCCACAAAATAAAAACTCAGAAATTAATGAATGAAATAAAGAAGAAAATAGAGTATGGTGGAGTCTGTTTCGATCTACTGAAATGCTAGGTGGAGGCTATTGGAAGTTATTACCTAATATAAAGTTGAATAGCTTTCCCTAAAATGAATGATATTAAAACACATGATATTTAAAGCACCAGACTCTGTTATAGATCTTTTACCCTTCTTACTCTACATTCAGTCTCTTGGGGAGCACAGCCACTAACATGACTTCAATTATCACATCTGTGGATGACTCCTAAACCTACCTCATAACCCCCAGATTTCTCACTGATCTTATAATCTTCCTCCAACCCCAGGACAACTCCATATGGTTGACCTGACAGCAACTTAAATTAAATATGGCAAAAACTGAACTCCTTATCTTTACTCTTAAACCTCCTGATCCTACCTCTCCTATCACAGTCAACCCCATCACCATCTTCCCTGATCCAGAGGCTCATCAATGCCAGTTTTTTCTTTCCAATATTTCCCAGATCAACCGGTTCCCCTCCACTCTTAAAGCCACAACTCTGATCCTAGACTTTATCACCATCCTGCTGGACTACTGCATCAGCCTCCTAATAATAATAATAATACTTGTAGCATTTATTAAGTGCTTATGTGCCAGGCAGTGTTCTAAGTGCTGAGGTGGATACAAGCAAATCAGGTTGGGTACAGTTCCAATCTCACATGGGGTTCACATTCTCAATCCCCATTTTACAGATGAGATAATGAGGTGAGAGGAGAAGTGACTTGCCCAAGGTTACACAGCAGATAAGTGGCAGAGCGGGGATTAGAACCCAAGTCCTTCTGACTCCCAGGCCCATGGTCTATCCACTAGGCCATGGCTGCTCCTAACAGGAGCCTCCAGCCTCTTCCATCTTCAATCTAATCTACATCTGAATCATATTCCTTAAATGCTGCTCAGATTGCATTACTGTCCTTTTTGAAAATCTTTAATGGCTACCTAGTTCATTCATTCAATCGTACTTACTGAGCACTTACTGTGTGCAGAACACTGTACTAAGCACTTGGGAGAGTACAGTACCACAATAAATGGACACATTCCCTACCCACAGTGAACTTACAGTCTAGAGGTGGAGAGACAGACATGAATACAAATAAATAAAACTACAGATATGTACATAAGTGCTGTGGGGCTGGGATGGGGAGAAGACCAAAAGGAACAATGATAATAATAATAATTATGGTATTTGTTAAGCACTTACTATGTGCAAAGCACTGTTCTAATAATAATAATAATAATGTTGGTATTTGTTAAGCGCTTACTATGTGCAGAGCACTGTTCTAAGCGCTGGGGTAAACACAGGGGAATCAGGTTGTCCCACTTGGGGCTCACAGTCTTAATCCCCATTTTACAGATGAGGGAACTGAGGCCCAGAGAAGTGAAGTGACTTGCCCACAGTCACACAGCTGACAAGTGGCAGAGCTGGGATTCGAACTCATGAGCCCTGACTCCAAAGCCCGTGCTCTTTCCACTGCGCCACGCTGCTTCTCTAGCACTAAGCACTCTAAGCACTCTCTAAGCACTGGAGTCCGGGAGACGCAGAAGGGAGTGGGAGATGAGCAAAGGTGGGGCTTATTCCTCCCTCTATCAAATAGAAACTCCTAACCATTGGATCCAAGGCTCTCCACTAACTGTATCTCATTATCATCATCATCATTATTATAATGAATTGACATCTTTGTTAAGCGCTTAATATGTGCAAAGCAGTGTACTAAGCACTTGGATCATCAAGTCTGACACAGATCCCTGCCCAACATGGGGCTCACAGTCTAAATAGAAGGGAAAACAGGTACTGAATCCCTATTTTACAATCAATCAGTCAATCAATGGTATTTATTGAGTGCTCACTGGTTGCACAGCACTGTACTAAGTGCTTGGAAGAGTACAACACAAGAGAAAAAGCAGACATGTTCCTTGTCCAAAACAAGCTTACAGCCTAGAGGGTGAGACAGACATTAATATGAATAAATAAGTAATTTATAATATGTAATTTAAAAATATGGACGAAAGTGCTGTGGGGTTAGCAGTGGGATGAATATCAATTGTCCAGAGGTCACAGATCCAAGTGCACAAATGACACAGGAGGAAGAGCAACCAGGGAAAAGAGGGCTTAAATGGGGAAGGCCTCTTGAAGGAGCTGTAACATTAATATTGCTTTGAAGGTGGAGAGTGGTGGTCTGGGGTATTTGGATGGGGGAGAAAGTTCCAGGCTGGGGGGAGGATGTGGGAAAGGGGTCAGTGGCGAGATAGATGAGATTGAGGCACAGTGAGTAAACTGATGCTAGAGGAGCGGAGTGTGCAGATTGGGCTATAATAGGAGATCAGTGAGGTGAGGTAGGATGGGGCAGGTTGACTGACTGCTTTAAAGCCAATGGCGAGGAGTTTCTGTATGATGCAGCAGTGGATGGACAGTTACTGGAGGTTCTTGAGGAGTGGGGAGACATGGACTGAACATTTTCATTTAAAAATGATCCATACAACAGAATGAAATCTGGACTAGAGTAGGGAGAGACAGGAGGCCAGGAGGTCAGCGAGGAGGCAGATGCAGTAGTCAAGGCAGGATAGGATACATGCTTGGGTCAGGGTAGTAGCCATTTGGATTGAGAGGAAAGGGCTGATTTTAATAATCTTGGGAAGGTAGAACAAAAGGATTTGGTTATAGATCGAATATGTGGGTGGAATGAGAGAGATGAGTCAAGGATAATGCCAAGGTTATGGGCTTGTGAGACAGAGAGGATAGTGGTGCTAACTACAATGATGGGAAAGGCAGGGGGAGTGAAGCACAGAGAAATTTGGTATCTTGCCCAAGGTCACACACACATCTAGACCTGTGATTAGAACCCAGTTCCTCTGATTCCTACCTTTCCACTTTCTTCTCCTGCTACATTCCAGCTAGCCTGCTTTACTTCTCCCAAGCTAACCACCTAATTATACCCTGCTCTCAACTTGCCCATTTCTGCGTCATTCAAACCCCACACCACAGATATTATCCCTTGCCAAAGTCCATCTCAAAATTTAAAGGTTAAAAGCTCCCTGACTTGAATGCATGCAGGTTCACACACATAGACATACTGAATTCTTGACATTCTTCATACACAACAGAAGTTCCCTAAGGAGATATGATACCTTGTATACTGCCTGACAACAATTTCATTCCTCAGAAGTTACTTTGCTCTAGCAGCAAAGATATATATTTCAGTTAATAAGACAAGTGAAAATCTACCAGCAAACAAAAAGATTTCATTTCCCAGATTTATGGAGTTTTGGCCTGATAGATAAATTTCTGACAGCCATTGTCACAGACTTTATTTCAAGAAATCCCAGACCAAAAATTTCAGGACCTTAACATGGGAGAGAGTTAAGCTAGTTTCATATCTTTCCCCACTGCCAAAGACTAGGAGACTCTGTGAAAAAAGATTTGTATAAAAGGTGATCTCTGAATGCCTCAAGAGGCTCTTGGTCCCTGAAATTATCTTTCACCAAATTTGCAAGCAGGAAATATAAAGCCCAACTCTGTCATTCCCCATGCCACACTAAGTTTTCAGCTAAAGAACATGCATCCAAGACAAGACACAAGATCAACTATTGTAATATTTCATTAATCATTTCACTCAAGCATCATCTCGGAAAGAAAAATTGAAATCTTACCTCTGTTTGTTCAGATCAAGAGGTGCTAATTATAAAATGCATGGTCTTGGAGATGAGACAAGTCTTAACACCTGTTCTACTCTTGTGACGGAAACACCTACTAGGAGATTAGAGTCAGTCTGGTCATTTGAGTATACTATCTCTTGTACTCATTACTGTTACTGAAGAGCTCCTGGAGATATAGGCTGCAGTATCCTCTAACAGCCACTTGAAATACTATGAGAAATAATTCTGAGACTTTTCAATGCATTATGGAGAAGCAGCATGGCTCAGTGGAAAGAGCATGGGCTGGGGAGTCAGAGGTCATGGGTTCAAATTCCGGCTCTGCCACTTATCAGCTGTGTGACTTTGGGCAAATCATTTAACTTCTCTGTGCCTCAGTTACCTCAACTCTAAAATGGTTATTAAGACTGTGAGCCCCATGTGGGACAACCTGATCACCTTGTATCCTCTCCAGCACTTAAAACAGTGCTTTGCACATAGTAAGCGCTTAACAAATGCCATCATTATTATGATGGACCCGTATGTATGGTACTTTGAGAGATCAACGTTTTTTATCCATCAAAAGCTATTATCCAGGAGGGAATCTTATGATTCCATGAATAATTTAATGATGCAGAAAAAAAAAACATTTGGAGATCTAGATAATATTTTTTCCATCACACCAGTACAAAATTATTTAGGCATTTATAAACTATCACTCAAATATATTCAAACATTCCTGATGTTTTTCATTTGGGAAAGAGTTGCAAGGCACCGATCTTGCTGTTGTTACCATTTCACTCACCTCCACCTCTGCCATTGAGCTGCTCCAGACCTGGTGCTCATATAAGGTGAGTCTTCTTTAGCACCTGTGGGAACCGTGATAAATGTGTGTGGTACCCAGATTAGGGGTTGTGATTACAGTCTGCCCTGGTGCCCATGGAGGTGTAAGCAGATACATTTCTAACGGCCATCCTCACAGAGTTTATTTCAAGAAATCCCAAACCAACAATTTTAGGACCTTAACATGGAAGAGATTTAAATTTGTTTCATATCTTTTCCCATTGCCACAGATGAGGAGACTTTGTGGAAAAAGATTTGTATAAAAGGTGATCTCTGAATGGATCAAAAAAGAGGCTCTCAGTCCCTGAAATTATCTTTCAGGAAATATAAAGCCCAACTCGGTCATTCCCCATTCCACACTAAGTTTCCAGCTACAGAACACACATTCAACACAAGACCAGTCGTACCTGCCATCTGCTGAGGACTATCAATCAATGGTATTTATTGAGCACTTATTACATGCATAGGAGGGTACAATGTAATAGATTTGGTAGGGATGTTCCCTGCTCACAAGAAGTTTACAGCCTAAGACTAATAATAATTGTGGTATTTGTTAAGTGCCAAGCACTATTTTAAGCACTGGGTTAGATAGAAGGTAATCAGGTGTGTGCAGAGCACTGTATTAAGTGCTTGGAAGATTACAATACAACAGAGTTCATGGGGACTTTCCCTGCCCACAATGAGCTTACAGTCTAGAGAGGGAGAAGTGCTTAACTTATTTACTAGGAAGTAACTTTTAAGCCCTGAGACAAGTAAATTTTGTATTTTTTATCTAGCAGAAATACCTGGTCCCTATAACTTCCTATTGTTTCTCTCATTCTGTGCTATCCTGGTGGTCTCCCCTTTGTCACTGTCTTCTTCTGCCCTGTATTCCTGGGTCACTCCCTCCCTTCATCTCTTGTCTTTATATGTGCTTTTTTGTGTGTTTATGTCTGTTCTTGTGAGCATGTGTCACCTTCTGCACAAATCTCAGCTTGAAGATTCTGAGTGTCTGTGCTGAAGCGTATTCCTCTGTGTCCCTGTTTGAGTGTTAGTTTACAGTATGTGTTCTTGTGTTTGCCAGTGTGATGTTTCTGAATGTGTGTTGTGAAGCAAGATCATATACTTGTGAGTGTGTGTAAATATATATGTGCGTGTGTATGAGGAAGAACCTCCATGAGGATTTTGCGGTCTGTAAATGGATGGGTAGTGTATGTTTCCAGGGTTGTATGTATTTATGTATGTATGTACTTTCACACACATATATAATATATACACACTGTATGTATAAGAGTGTATGTATCGAGTGGCTACCCATCCACCTTTGCATCAAATGCAAGCTCCTTACTATCAGCTTTAAATCACTAAATCAGCTCTCCCTCTCCTACTTTACCACATTGATTTTCTACTACAACCCAGCCTGCACACCTCACCCCTGCAATGCCAACCTACTCATTATGCTTCAGTCTTGTCTATCTCACTGCCAATCCCTTGTCCACGTCCACCCTCTGGCCTGGAACTCCTTCCCCCTTCGTATACCACAGACCACCACTCTGCCCACCTTTAAAGCCTTACTAAAATCACATCTCCTCCAAGAGGACTTCCTCGACTAAATCCGCATTTCTCCTTCTCCCTCTCCCTTCTGCATCACCTATGCACTTGGCTCCTTAACCTTTTAGCACTTGATTTTCACCCCACCCTCAGCCCCACAAGACCTACATAGATAGCTGTAATTATTTTAATCTCTGTCTCCTGTAGACTGTTTCTTGTAGGCAGGGAACCCATCTACCAACTCTGTTGCATGGTACTCTCCCAAGCACTTAGTATAGGGCTCTGCACACAGTAAGCACTCAATAAATACCACTGATTGACTGAATGATTGACCATTGGAACCCCACTGGTGCTCAAGCCAGGTGGAGCTGCATTCTGCTGGTAGGAAGCAAGGAGTGGAGCCGCTATCTTAGCTTCACATGAGCATCTTCTCATCACAGTGGTGGGACAGACCAACTACTTCCCACCTAAAATGCCATGGGGGTAAAATTAATGGCATCACTCCCACAGTGCCAAGCTCATGGGGGCAATGGCACCCACACAGTGAGCATCTATTCTCAAGAACCACATCTGGTTTTAGGAAGATCTAGATATGGCCCAAAAGCTAGTGCGCTAGTGTTCTGATAGTCCAGGAAATGTGAAGGTTTTTCTACTTCCAAGTCAGCAGCCTATTTCCAAATGTTGCACTTGCCCAGGAGGGTCAAGTTCAAAGACACATTTTAAATGATATAAATACTTAAAACCAAAGACATTTTTTCCAGGGAAAATGCTTAATCAACTGAATTGCCAAATTCATCTCTGATATTGCTAAACAGGGAACTTTTCTTTGCATTAGTATTCAGAGGTGGAAAGTTCATTCCACGTTTGTCTCCGCAAGTAAAATTCTGACATATTGACTAAAGGTAAACCCTGGGAACAATTAGAGACTTGCTAGGGGTCATTTCTTTAAGTACTTACTATGTGTCAGGCACTGTTCTAAGATCTGGGATAGATACAAGGCAATCAGATTGGACACAGTCCGTGTCCCATGTGGGAATCACAGTCTTAATCTCCATTTTACAGATGAAGTAACTGAGGCACTGCCCAAGCAACAGACAAGTGGCAGAGCTGGGATTAGAACCCAGGTTCTTGTGACTACTATGCCCGTGAGCTATCCACTAGGTCACGCTGCTTTTCTTTGGTTCATCCGCCTAGGTGCTGCATACATCTGCACCAATGTTAGGATATTTTGAACCTGTTTTAAATGTAGTTTTGACTCAGGAATCCTCTTCTTTCACAGAAGAGTATGTAATCTGACACAGATTGTCAAGAGGAAATTAAAGGCTCATTGCATCTACAACAAACAACGAGACAAAAATTAAATGCAGTATATGTCAGGAAAGAGTTGCTCAGGATGATTCTGGACATAAGGCATTCTCCAACGTTCAGTAAAGGAAATACTTATCTCATTTATTTGAAGTTTACAAGGCATGTTCTATGTCATCACTGCTAACATATTTCAATTAATCTGCTTTATTAAAAGATAGGATCTAGAAAGCTTTAGACAACAGAGCATTAATGAAGCTCTGGAATGTGGATGAGCTAACCTGAAAAGATGACTCCTGTGTCAATAAATTCAATTCGGCTGGGAAGGATGGAGGAAGGGGAAGAGGAGAAGAGGGAAAGGAAATGGGGAAGAAGTCAAATTTAGGAGCAGGAGCAGCATAACTGGGTGTGGTAGCTATGATGATTCCAAACCAAGGTGATGATCTCCAAATGAGCAGACTTGCCTTGATGATCAATATGAGCTCTAGATTTAAATGTGTTAGCAAGACTTCATTATACTGCCCAGAAAAGCCTCCACATAGGTGAAATTCAGAAGAATCAATTATTAGAAATGGAACAAAGCCAACTCAATCTCCTTCACAAGGTACATTTTTAAAAAGGCTTCTTTCACTGGAGATGGGAAATGATGGGGGTCTAAGGTAGTCTTTCCAGCTACTCGTCCTATAGCCCCTCAGGAAACCATTTAACTCTTTCAGTTCTTATCATTATAAGCAAGTTTCTTGTATGAATGGGATAAAGGTGAACTATACAGATGAAGAATTACTCAATCTGAGCTGGTTTTATATAGCATGACCCGCAAAAACAGAGGACAAAAAAAACTCAGAGTAGCCATCTTAAACACCAGTTCTCCTTCCTTTTCCCCTTTCTCCTTTATCTCCCATCCTGCTCCAGGAAGGAACATACCTAAAATCATCCCAGACAGCTGAGAGGAAACCTATGTTTTAAAGATCTCTAGGGAAGGAGATTCCATTACCTCTTCTGTAACCCATTACTCAAAGTGAGGGAGCTCTTCCTGACATTATTCCTCTACACCAAGGCATTTATGGTTTTTCTAACCTGCCTCCAGGCTTTATGTCATTTTTCAGACCAGTGATGACAACCACTGTGCATCACTGCCAAGATTTAGACAGAGGACATTTTCATGCTGCAACTAGAGCAGAGCCAGGATTAGTGGATAAATCCAAGAAGACCTACAATATACTCAAATACAGTCATAGTCAAGGGCAATAACAAAACCAGAAAGGATCTATCACTTTCCAGAAAATAAAGACATAGAAATATCATGTGGATGATGGTGGTGCCTTTATTCACACCCAATTCAGATTCTTACACAAATATACCCCATGATATATCCAGGTTATGGTCCTTGAAAATGTGGCTGTAGCTTGAATGGCTGTGTCACCAGATATATTTTCCCAAAGACTTACATATTACAAATTAGGATCTGTTCCAGAATCTCTGGTATATATTATGAAATTCTTTTATGTGCTAAGTGAAACTCACTAAATGATTGCTTAATCTTTGTTGTTGTTGTTATTATTATATTTATTAAGCACTTAATATGTATCAAGCACTCTTCTAAGTGCAGGGGTCAATAGAATAATAATAATAGCTAATCAGGTTGGACAAAGCATATCACCACACCATTGTGTAATTGGTTTGGGTCTGTCTACCCCACCTGGACTGTAAGTTCCTGGAGGGTAGGAATCACATCTTTTAACTCTGTTGCTCTCTTTCAAGTGCTTAATATAGTGATCTACATACAATAGGTACTCAATAAATATCTTTACCTGCACAACTGCCTCCAGCTCATAGATCTGTGAAGAGAGCAATTTCTGTGGAGTGAATGGGGTGGAAGACAAGTTGAAGGGGGTCAGGGAGAGAATTGGAAGAGGGGAACTGGAGACAGAGGTGTAGACAACTCGCTCAAGGAGTTTGGAGAGGAATAATAACAATAATAATTATGGCATTTGTTAAGCACTTCCTATGTGCCAGGCACTGTACTAAGCGCTGGGGCAGATACGAGCAAATCGGGTTGGACACAGTCCCTGTCCAGTGGGGCTCACAGTCTCAATCCCCATTTTACAGTTGAGGGAACTGAGGTCCAGAGAAGTGAAGTGACTTGCCCAAGGTCACACAGCAAACAAGTGGTGGAGCCAGAATTAGAACTCCTGACCTTCTAACTCCCAGGCCCATGCTCTATCCACTATGCTATGCTGTTTCCAATGGTGGGAGGGAGATGGGACAATAACTGGAGGGAGGGAGCCAGGGGGCAAGGGAGGGTTTTATTTAGGATAGCAGAGACATGAGTATGTTTGAAAGCAGTGGGGGGAAAACCACTGGAAAGTGAAATAGTTGAAGATGGTGGCCAGAGATGGAAGTAGGGAGGGGGCAAGTGTTTTGATAGAGTTTGAAGGGATGGGTCAGGGGTGCAAGTGGAGGAGGTTAATTTTGAGAAGAGGCAGGAGATCTCCTCTTGAGATACTTCTGGGAAAGACTGGAGAATTGAAGGGGAAGGAGGGAGGGAGGGAATGGAGAGAAGCAGGGGAGATTTTAGGGAGAGTACACCTGAAGATTTCAATTTTCTCAATAAAGTACATGGCCAGGTCATTAGGGGCAAGAGATGTGGGAGGTAAGGGGACAGATAGCTTGAGGAGGGAGTTAGACATGTAAAATAACTGGTGAGAACAATGGGCATGGAAGTAAATATGGATGGAAAAATAATATTGCCAGGCATAGGAAAGGGCAGAATTAAAGCCAGTAAGGATGAGTCTGAGACAGAGGAGGTTGGCCTGATATTTGGATTTCTGCCAGCTATGTTCTGTGGCTCATGCACAGGATCCAATGAAGTGGACTGTGGAGGTGATCCAGAGCTGTAGGGTATTGGTATGAGATTGACAAAGGGATAGGGGAACAAGTGAGTTGAATTCAATAGAGAGGGTGGTGCTCAGGGCATCAATTTAATCATCAAGGGAAGGTCTTTTAGTTATGGAGCTCAGTGGGGCATGACGACTTGAGAAAATTGCATGGGGTCCAAAGATCAGAGGTCTTTAGGGAACAGGACAGATTTGTGGGGAGGGGGTGCTTTGGAGAGAAGGCAGGCAAAGAGACTGTGGTCCCGATTCCTAGTAGTTCTGTAAACCAGGAGTTGGCCCACCCAGTAACCTTAAATTTGGACAACACCATCCACACCTCTAAATCTCATGGTGGTTTGGGGGTTGCCTTGGGAGTTTGACTTGAAGAAACCTCAAGGTTCTGTTCAATTCTTGGGACCAATGGGAGTTCTGCTTGGCTGAAGGGAATTCCAAGGTTCAAGAAGAATTCAGATCCTCAGGGTCTTGCCTGACTCACTTGGAAGTCCAGGGGGTATCAGAGCCTCCCAACCTCCAGAGGTCCTCTAAACCTGGAACCAAAGCATATCTCCTTCCTCTTAGGCCATTCAATCTTGACCTCAGTCATTCAATCGTGTTTCCGAGACAAGGTATCCTGAAGGCAAGCCAGTGATTTCTGGGGTCCAAGGCAGCAAATCCACAGTAGCCAGAAATTGTGGCCAGGCAATTTACCAGCTGCACAGGTTTAGCTTCTCCAGATGTTAGCTCTATTAATGAAAATAAATCCCATTATTTACTCCTCATCTGTTCTCACAAAATACTGTTCAGCAACAGCATTAGCTGAAGAAACCTTTTTTCTAGGTGATTCCCTGGGGAATCAGTTACAGCTACTCCTTGCTTAACATAATAGTTGTATTCCTGAAAAATGCAACTGTAAGAGAAACTCTGCTAAGTAAATCTAATTTCCCCCTACCAGTTCATGTGATTTGGGAAGGGAGGCAGAGAAGGTTACCTTCCCAGGAAAAAGGATAATGATCCAGTATATGTTTTAAAGGGTTTTGAACTGCCATTTTAATTTTATTTTTGTAATCATCCCTGTTTTCATCTTTTATATTGATTTTCTATATTTTGGATCATTTGTAGCAATTCTATAGCATTGTAATCTCTCAAGTGCTTAGTTCAGTGCTCTGCACACAGCAAGTGCTCAGTAAATACCATTGATTGATTGATTTCTGTTTTCTCCTTCCTCATGCGTCTGGCACCAGTCCCCTTTCCCTTTTCTCTTAGATCGTGCTGGCAATAGTAAGCACTTTAATTCCATAAAGAAAAAGCAGATTCAACCCAGGTTGGGGTGGAACCTGGGACAACTAGCCTGTCATGGGACCCCCATTAGTGTGGAGGAGGTTTTAAAGGGCAGAAGTTCCACTCTTAAATCTCTCTCCTCCTGATCCTAATCATTGTTACAGCACCATTACACCTCCATTCCTCCTGGTCTCTTCCAGAAAGCACAGGGTCTGAGTCTTTGGTGTTGCCTCGCTCCCTTCTCCTCCCGTTGCTCTGTGGGATGATTAACGACTACCCCACCTGCCTCTCTCAGCAGGACTCGAGCAAGAACTTGGCCACCCTCCCAACAATTGGGACTTCAGAGAACTGCTGAATGAAGTGGCTGAAATGGAGGTGGAGGATAGGGAGAACAAGTTAACCTGAGGACTTGGGCTCAGGTGCATGATTACACCTTCCCTCTCCTCACTGCCTCATGGAACAGCTCTCCAAAATCCAGCAAGAAATGGAATACAACTGCCCTGTTTGGATTCCCTGATCCCCAGGGCCTCCATACTGTAGTGAGGTCAGGAGTAGCATGTCACACAGGGGCAGAAGCTAGGTCATCACAGAAAGTCAAAACTATAATCTGTTGTAAATAGAAGTACCCTGACCTACATATATTCAAACTGAAGAGTATAAGGTGCCAAAAGAAATGTTCTGTAAATTGAAAAGGAAGAGTTGGCAGTCTCCTTCCATTATCTCTTATAGTCGGAAATTTGAATTCATCTCATCCTTTGCATTGCTTAGAATTACTCTGACATCTGGCCTTTGGGAGAAATCTGTTCTCTCCTCTTTTCCAGATGAAAATGTCCCTACTCGATCATGAATTTTAGCATTACATCTTGACCTGCAATTAAGTCTCCCAGGTTTTCATGTGTTCCAGACCTTTCCCCCGAGCAGTCCCAGGAAATCATGATCTAGCTAAGATTCAAAAACCCTACTGACATCATATCTCCTTCAGGAAGACCCCTTATTAAGCTCTCATCTGTACATCCTATTTTCCCTCCTCACTGCCTTACCCATGCACTTAATCCCACCACTTAAGCATTTAGGAACTCACCCCACCCCAACCTCCACAGCACTTACTACATATCGTTATACTTGGTTGCTTCCCTTATCAGTAATTGATTTTTTTGTCTGTCTCTCTCACTAGAGCTCCATGAGGACAGGGATCATGCTTACCAACTATGTGGTACTTTCTCAACCACTTAGTACAGTGTTCTGCAAAAAAAAGTGCTCAATGATTGGCTAATTGAGTACCATCCAGTCCACTTTGGTTCACCTGGAGCAGGAACCTCTGTCTATATTTACACCATTAATAGTACCTGCTACATAAATCAAAGCAATTCCTACTAAATAACATTGAAATAAGCTCACAGCAATCTCAACAGCTAACTAACTTGGAGTTACTCAGTGGCCAGACTAGTGCAAGATCTCAGGTAAGGGGACTGAAAATTAACTGGAGTGATGGACCAAACTGATTATCCTGAAATCTGTGCAACTTTTACTGAAGTAACACTGTGAGAAACTGTATTACTCATATTTTTCTCTAAGCCTTTCATTTCACTTTAAATACTGTGAAGCCTTTTACTGGGTCCCATTCTCTTCATACAGTGTCATCCCCGGAAGTGGAACTATAGTTTGGATTATAGTAAGGGCACTAAAATGCATTAGCAGAACTGGGTCTTTTATTCTACTCCATTACTGATAGAGTCTAACTCTAAATGTTCCTCACTCATTTTACCTTCGGTAATATTTGGCCATTTTCTCTTGAAAACCCTATCATTTATTTTGGTTTTAAAATCTGGATTTTTTTTCCTAAAGCTGAGGGTAGAAACCCTCTTGACCAACTGAAAAGAGCAAAAAGGCTCCAAATGTCATCATGCATCATCATGAAGAAAAAAGTGATTCACATGTTCGAGTTGGATGGAAATTACAAGTAATACAGTTTCAGTAAGTGAAGACGTGACAACGCTGGAGTTTCTCTTGCAGCTTTCTTTAGCTTCATTAGAAATTGCTTCTACAGACTAAGATTTAAATTTTAAATCCCAGCTAACTATGAGTTTCATAGGAGCATGGCTCAATGGAAAGAGCACAGGCTCAGGACTCAGAGGTCATGGGTTCTAAACCTGCCTCTGCCACCTGTCAGCTGTGTGACTTTGGGCAAGTCACTTAACTTCTCGGTGCCTGTTACCTCAACTGTAAAATGGGGATTAAGACTGTGAGCCCCACGTGGGACAACCTGATTACCCTGTATCTACCCCAGCACTTAGAACAGCACTCAGTACATAGCAAACACTTAACAAATACCAACATTATTATTATAAGAGTTCAAAAGTTTGGCAATCAATGGTATTTGTTGGGTGCTGTGTGCAGAGTTGTCATTTTGAAATGAGTGTAAATGTAAATTGAGATTATTGCAGTGACGGTTCTATTATATCTTTTCAATGGTATTTTCAAATTTTCTAGCAAGCCTAAAACACTAAGATGGAAGAAGCCTAATTCATATTTATATCTATGTCCCACATGTGCCTGCATTTTAAACAGGCAGCACTATGAAGAGTTGGGGGGGGGGGGGGGGCGGCGGCGGGCAGGGGCAACAATTGCTAAAGTGAAAGAAAAAAGCAGAGGGCAAAAGGGACCATAAACTCCTGAGCCTCAACTGGAAAAAAAGACATTGCATCTGACAAGGGAGGATTTCCAAGTTGTTAAACCTAGTTGTAGAAAACCAGGATTCCGTTCTATCAACTAAGGGAAAAAACAACATGTAACTAGAGCACGTCCAGCAACAAAATCTGAGACTGCCTAGAATTTTCCTTAAAAAGTAGATCAGACTAACACTGCCATTATTGGATCAGACTTCAAATCCATCCAGCCCACCAGTCACTTACAATAAATAGACAAAGTAATAGATGGATCCACCAATTTAACTGGTCCTATGCTTTCTAGGATCAATAAACTCAATGTTGGAAATAACAAAACCTTTAACTGCTCTGAAAGGATATAATTTACAATACTGATATCCATTAATTACATAATTTGATATGCTGCAGACATTCAAGAAAATTCAGATTGAATCCAAGGGTAGGAAATAAAAGTTTAAAAACCAGGAGTTTTCCAGGTATCTGAAAAGCTAAGCTGGATTTTGATTTGACATATAAAACTTCTTCAGGTCATATTGCCTCTGATGATTTTCTTGCTATTTCCCTATCAGTAGATCTTCTTTAATCTCATTTTTAAAATTTTTTATGCAAACAGTTGTAAACTCTTTGACGATTGAGTAAAAATGCAGTAACAGCTAGACTTGCCTGTCAGGTATTTGGAATTAGGACTCTTGCAGGAACCAAAGAAAATATATAAACAATTATTGTAAAATATGCACGTTTCATCCTTGGTTTATGGTTGACTACCTAACCTTTAGGAATTCAACATGTCCTTCCAGGAGAAATCAACTATGATGAATCATTTATAACCCCATGAAACAGGCTGACACAAGTATTCAGTTCAATAAGCTTCTTTTAACAGATTCATTGTTTGGGGGATTATTCCTAGCTGCAGAGCACTGGCATTGTATCAGTATTGCTGAGGAAGAAGTGAAAGAATGGAGTAAGGGTATGCTCCTCTCCCTTTGATTTCACAGGACTAAGAAAAGTGGAAATATGAAAATGAACGCACACTTGGAAGGGAATGGAGAGAGTCCATGGAACATCTTTCTATACCTATCTGAAATAAACATGAGTCAGAGTTATTTTTCTGTTTACTAGAAACATAATTCAAATATTGCAGTATGCATTCTGAACCCTATGGAACATGGGTTCTTTCCTGACACAGTCTGTATATTTCTCCGTGGAAATAAAACAGCACGCTGACACAAAAATTAGCCACTGTGAATAGACTCAAGTGATGACATTTCCGATTTTCTGCTTTTTTATTGTTTTTTTAGAAAAATATTTAGAATGAAACAAGCAACTGAATATTCCCCCGCTGGTCGGTCTAGTTGCATGTGACTATATTCTGCCTGAAAAACATGCTTTATCGCTATGCAAAAGGCACAGGGTCATCTAAATAAGTAGGTTTCCTTTAAATGCACTTACTCTTTCTTTATTATGTGGAATAAACAGTGGTGTTAAGTACCTTGGTCACAAGGCTTTCATTCATTTTGGATATTCTGAAAAGAAACATTGAAAATTCTCTGATTCAGCTTTGATTTAAAATATCAAATAAGATCGCTCAATTAAATTGGAGTCTTTCAGAGATTAATTTATCAGACGTTTCATCATATAAGATTTACCAATAAAGAGTCCAAGAAATCTCTGGTGTATATTGCGATACCGAAAAAAATAATAATGTTGGTATTTGTTAAGCGCTTACTATGTGCAGAGCACTGTTCTAAGCGCTAGGGTAGATACGGGGTAATCAGGTTGTTCCATGTGAGGCTCACAGTTAATCCCCATTTTACAGATGAGGTAACTGAGGCACAGAGAAGTTAAGTGACTTGCCCACAGTCACACAGCTGACAAGTGGCAGAGCCGGGAGTCGAACTCATGACCTCTGACTCTGAAGCCCAGGCTCTTTTCCACTGAGCCACACTGCTTCCCAAAATGAGGCATATGTTGGAATCTGGCTGGTTAAGAAGTGTGAGTTCTTAATTCTTGATTTTATTTGTGTAAAGAAAATCAACCTTAATGCACAGCAAGAAGCAACTAAATGATAAGGAGTTTGGCTTTGCTATGCAATATTTCCACTGACAATTATCCCAAAGAAGCCTACCTCCTCTGATTACCGAAAATAAAATACCTCATATATCCCTGTACTTATCCTTATTATCTTTCTCTTGAGAACTTCCCTCATCTGCCTATTTTTCTTTTGCCATATAAACACTCATGTTGGATGATGAATGAAGCAGACTACTGTGTCAGCCTTCTCTCTGACCTCCCTTTTTCCTCTCTCGCCCCGCTCCAGTCTATTCTTCACTCCGCTGCCCGGCTCCTCTTCCTGCAGAAACGATCTGGGCATGTCACTCCCCTTCTTAAACAACTCCAGTGGTCGCCTATCAACCTCCGCTCCAAACAAAAACTCCTCACTCTAGGCTTCAAGGCTCTCCATCACCTTGCCCCTTCCTACCTCTCCTCCCTTCTCTCTTTCTACCGCCCACCCCGCACGCTCCGCTCCTCTGCCGCCCACCTCCTCACCGTCCCTCGGTCTCGCCTATCCCGCCGTCGACCCCTGGGTCACGTCCTCCCGCGGTCCTGGAACGCCCTCCCTCCTCACCTCCGCCAAACTGATTCTCTTTCCCTCTTCAAAACCCTACTTAAAACTCACCTCCTCCAAGAGGCCTTCCCAGACTGAGCTCCTCTTCTCCCTCTACTCCCTCTGCCACCCCCCCTTTACCTCTCCGCAGCTAAACCCTCTTTTTCCCCTTTTCCCTCTGGTCCTCCACCTCTCCCTTCCCATCCCCACAGCACTGTACTCGTCCACTCAACTGTATATATTTTCGTCACCCTATTTATTTTGTTAATGAATTGTACATCGCCTTGATTCTATTTAGTTGCCATTGTTTTTACGAGATGTTCTTCCCCTTGACTCTATTTATTGCCATTGTTCTCGTCTGTCCGTCTCCCCCGATTAGACTGGAAGCCCGTCAAACGGCAGGGACTGTCTCTATCTGTTGCCGACTTGTTCATCCCAAGCGCTTAGTACAGTGCTCTGCACATAGTAAGCGCTCAATAAATACTATTGAATGAATGAATGAATGAAGCCATTCTCATCTTTACGTATGTTTTTAGAAGACTTTTCCTGGGTTTAGTCTAGTTGTTAAGAAAATTTAGAAACCTTTATCTGAATGAATGAGTCATTAAATGACTAAAACAATAGTATTTAAATGGAGTTACATATTGCAAGGTTAATACAATAAGTAAAACACAGGAGAGAACATATTACATAAGAATGGAATTTCTTTGAGAAGCAGTGCGGCTTAGTGGAAAGAGCATGGGTTTGGGAGTCAGAGGCTGTGGGTTCTATTCCCGACTTTGCCAGGTGTTAGTTGTGTGAGAAGCAGCGTGGCTCAATGGAAAGAGCCTGGGCTTGGGAGTCCGAGGTCATGGGTTCGAATCCCGGCTCTGCCACTTGTCAGCTGTGTGACTGTGGGCAAGTCACTTAACTTCTCTGTGCCTCAGTTACCTCATCTGTAGAATGGGGATTAACTGTGAGCCTCATGTGGGACAACCTGATTACCCTGTATCTACCCCAGTGCTTAGAACAGTGCTCTGCACATAGTAAGCGCTTAACAAATACCAACATTATTATTATTATTATTCTCTGTGCTTCAATTACCACACCTGCAAAATGGGGATTAAGTTTGAGTCCCACGTGGGACAGCCTGATTACCTTGTTATCTACCCCAACACTTAGAACAGTGCTTGGCACATAGTAAGCATTTAACAAATCCTTTTTTTTTTAACATTGCAAGGCTCACAGGAGAATGATTTGTACATTCGTTTTAGTCCAGTTCTAGTCCTGTACATATTCCAGTATAACTCATGTGAACAGTCCTTTTAGAAAAATAAGAAAAATACGTTTGCCCATAGCCTGACTACAATACATTCAGTTTATTTATGAGATTAACTATGGGCTATCTTCATTTATCAAACTAGTCACTTCATGTTTCTCTGAAGAACATATAGCTTATTTATTTGTATGATCTTACTATTTTTCACAAGTGAGCTCCTCATATTCTCAATTCCTCTTTGCTTTCTGGTGCTTCTGACACTACTTCCCCTCTATTTTCCTTCTTGAAAGTATACTTTCCTAATGGTAAAAATAAATTCCAAAGAAATATAGTTAAATTAATTTCCTATTTGGCACAAATAGGTTAACTCTGACAAAATAAAAAAGGCAACGTTGAAAAGAAAATGCCAAGAACTTCAACTTTCTTTGCACTTGCGTGTTACTACACAATTTGCAAGGTGTAAAAATATAGTTTGGCCTGTGCTATTCAATTATTTCAGGGAAAACAATGATCATACTGGCCATCCAGCATGCCTTCATAAGGCCCCGCCGCTTGCCAGCTGTGTGACTTTTGGCAAGCCACTTAACTTCTCTGTGGCTCAGTTACCTCATCTGTCAAATGGGGATTAAAAACTGTGAGCCCCACGTGGGACAACCTGATCACCTTGTATCCCCCAGAGCTTAGAACAGTGCTTTGCACATAGTAAGCGCTTAACAAATACCACCATTATGAGAAGCAGCATGGCTCAGTGGAAAGAGCACGGGCTTTGGAGTCAGAGGGCATGGGTTTGAATCCCGGCTCGGCCACATGTCAGGTGTGTGACTGTGGGCAAGTCATTTAACTTCTCTGTGCCTCAGTTACCTCATCTGTAAAATGGGGATTAAGACTGTGAGCCCCACGTGGGACAACCTGATTCCCCTGTGTCTACCCCAGCGCTTAGAACAGTGCTCTGCACATAGTAAGCGCTTAACAAATACCAACATTATTATTATTATAAGCAGATTTCAGGTACAGGTGTATCCTAAATACCTCTACTTGATTTTTCATCTTCTCTTCAAGATGTTGGAAATAGTAATGGATAGAATGATTTCCAAAGAAATTAGAGTACCATTCTGCAATGGTGCACCAAAATAACCAATACCTTTTGCTGAGTTGAAAATATTTTTGGACTTCATTAAAAGAAAATCATTGATTTATTTGTCATATTTTCTCTTATTTGTAATGCATTTCCTGGAAGGGTACTCTAAGTTGCCATTATTTTAGAAGAAAATCTTTCTCCAGAGTGAAGGAACTAATCAATGGCTTAAGTAGGATGCAAGAATACAGTCTTCCCAGATCCTGGATTTAATAAGGAATTAGATAGCCCTGCAAAATTTAATTCTAACTTTTACTATTACAATAATGTGTTTTACATTTATTCTGAAACAAAACCCAAAAAGACATGCTTGGAGTTTAAAAAAAAAAAAGCAACAAAGATTATGGATGTACACTATAGCAAAGATGCCTTCTATGCAATAGATGCAATAAATATTATTGCTGATGATGATGGTATTTATTAAGTGCTTACTATGTGTTAAGCATCATTCTAAACTCTGGGGTGGGTACAAGCAAATCGGGTTGGACATAGTTCCTGTCCTGCATGGGGCTTCCAGTCTTAACCCCCATTTTACAGATGAGGTAACTGAGTCACCGAGCAGTGAAGTAACCTGCCCAAGGTCACACAGCAGACAAGTGGCAGACCCAGAATTAGAACCCAGGTCCTTCTGCCTCTAGGCCATGCTGCTTCTTGATACATTCCAAAAGTTGCATCCAAAGATGATGCTCTACAGAGAAAAAAAAATCTCCAATCAACATATGAAGACAAGGTTCTTGGTCTGGCATTTGATGTGACATCCACTGCAGTTACAGCCATAATACTATTTAATGCAAAGCTACCGGATCTGATGGGATACCACTGAATATCTGTAGGCAAGGAGGGAAGAGATGTTTAGTCACCTTCACAAGTTATTCCTCAACATAAGTAACGGTGAGAAAATGCCACAGGATTTCAAGAACACCAGTAATAGCACTACCTTCAAGAAGAAGGAAGAGAGAGAGCTGACTGAGGAAACAATCACCAGATCTCACTGCTGGCAAGGGCCTAAGGCATCTTAGACCAATCAGTTATTCAGCTCTCATCCTGTCATACCCAGATTCTTCTTCCTGCTCCCATAAATAATCTCTGTCTCCCCCTTTAAATTGCAAGATCTTTGTGGGCAGACAGTGCAGCTTCCTTCCTATTACTGCAGGGACTAATTACAGTGTTTTGCACCCAGTAGGCACTGAGTCAATACAATTAATAATAATAATGATGATGGCATTTAAGCCCTTACTATGTGCCAAGCACTGTTCAAGTGCTGGGGGCGTACAAGGTAATCAGGTTATCCCACATGGGGCTCACAGTCTTAATCCCCATTTTACGAATGAGGTAATTGAGGCACAGAGAAGTTAAGTGACTTGCCCAAAGTCACACAGCTGACAAGTGGTGGAGCTGGGATTAGAACCCATGACCCAAGCCCCCAAGCCCCACTCCCCAAACCCGGGCTCTTTCCACTGAGCCACGCTGCTTCTGGAGAGGGGTCAGGATGGGGAGCAGTTGGTGTTCTAGCCATCCTCCTCCCTCCGCCTGAGAAAAGAAGACAGAGGGAATGTGGGTGGAGAGAATATTGGCGGTACTGAACCAAAGAACAGAGGAGTTCGGAGCCTTGTTCATGCATATCCTCTCTCTCCATACAAGTCCCGCAAACCAGGACTCTTACCTACAGATCATGGGAGGGATTAGAGTCCTGAGACCCTATTCGCACAAAACCTCCCTCCTGTACCATCCTCACAAGTCAGCTCCCTGCCTCCAGTTGCCCCCTCCTTGTCCCCCAGCTCGCCAATGTTTGGAGTTGGGTGTTTCCCCCACCCTCTGGCGAGTTCTGTGCCGCCTAATAGAAAAGACCCAGGCCTGGGAATTGGAAGACCTGGATTTTAATCCCATTTCTCCTGCTTGCCTGCTGAATGACCTTGGGCAAGCCACTTGAATGGCCCAGGGCCATTGAAAAAGAGGTGTGGATAAAAGGGGAGTTAATGATTGCCTTATGTCTTCCCCGGTACCCGTATGTGTTCAATGAGTCTGCTAGGAATTCTTACCATAGTAGCATGGTGTTGGTGAGCCACAATGGATTACTCTGCTGGCTATGGTAGGCTCTCTTAAGGGTAATGGGCCTGGAACCATTTCCTTTTTTCTTCCCAATTATTGAAGTGGCCCAGCTCGGCTATGAGCCAATTAGTACAGTTCCTCTTCAATTGACCCCCACTATATTATTTTAAATATATGTTTTTGCATTTTCTTTTAGAACTATTTCCTGGCAGAGCCAAATTGATCCACTCGCAGTTTTTCGGCAGCAGAACATGTGTCAGAGAAAGAAAGCTTCTTTGTGATTCATCTCTTTGTTTTGTAATCAATCCGTGTTAACTCTGCTCTGCAATTTTTTGAAACAGCTTCTATTTGGCAAGAGAATACACTGTCTACATATCATCTTCAGCAGCAGCAGCAGCAGCAACAGTTCCATTGAGCTTTATTGTGTGCAGAACAGGTAGTAGGTGCTTGGAGAGCACACAGAAGTAAAAGGTGCAATCCCTGCCCTCACAAAGTTTACAATCTAATAGGGCTTTATTGCACAGATGAGATGACATTACAGTTGACTCTCAGTTCCTTGCATCTATGTTCCCTTCAGTAACTCAAGATGAAATCTCTCTCCTCCTCTCTAAACCTACCTGTGCTTCTGACCCCACCCCTTCATACCTTTTTAAATTACCCCCCCCCGCCCCCGCCCTTGACTGCCATCTTCAACTGTTCACTTTCTAACAGCTTCTTCCCCGATATTTTCAAACATGCCTATGTATCCCCTAGCCTTAAAAAAAAACCCTCCCTTGACTACTTGACTACATGGCTCCCTCGAGTTATCACCCCATCTCCCTCCTATCATTTCTCTCCAAACTTTTGGAGAGAGTTGTTTATGCCCACTATCTACCCTACAGTTCTCTCCTATATCCCCCTCCGATCTGGCTTCTGCCTCCTTCACTCCACAGAAACAGCCCTCTCTAAGGTAACCAATGACCTCCTTTTTGCCATATCTGACAGCCTCTACTACATCCTAACCCTCCCAGACCTCTCAGCCACCTTTGACAATGTAGAACCGCCCACCTTCTTGAAATGTTTTCCAACTTTGGATTCACTGACACTGTCCTGTTTTGATTCTTCTCCTATCTCAGACTGCTCCTTCTCAGTCTCTTTTGTTGGCTCTTCCTCTGCCTCCCAACCTCTAACAGTAGGGAGTTCTTCAAGGCTCAGTTCTTGGTCTCCTATTCTCCCTCTACACCCACTCCCGTGAAGTCATTCACTACCATGGCTTCAATTACCATCTCTATGCAGATGATTCCCAAATCTTTGTCTCCAGCCTAGACCTCTCCCCTTCCCTGCAATCTTGCATTTCCCCCTGCCTTCAAGACATATCTACTTGGATGTGCCGCCGATACCTCAAAATGAAACATGTCCAAAACTAAACTCCTTATCTTCCCACCTGAACCCTGTCCTCCCTTTGTCTTTCCCATCACTGTAGGCAACACCACTATCCTCCTCTACCTCAAAAGCCTGGAGCCTTGGCATTGACCTAGATGCATCTCTCTCATTCCACACATGTATTCAATCTGTCACCAAATCTTGTTTGTTCTTCCTTCACAACACTGCTAAAATCTAGGCTTTCCTCTCCATCCAAACTGCTACCATGCTGATCCAAGCACTTATCCTATCCTGCCTAGACTATCCCTTGCTCCTAATGACCCGGCCAGTTACTTGATTGAAAATATTGAAACCATCAAGTGTGAACTCCCTAAAAGCTTCCCTGCTCCTCTCCAATCCCTCCCTCCTCCTGCCGCTTCTTCAACTCTCCCCTCTTTCCCAAGAATATCTCAAAAGGACATCTCCTATCTTCCCTCAAAATCCTCCCTCCACCTGCACCTTTGACCCAATCCCATCTCACCTTATCAAAACACTTGCCCCCGACCACCATATTCAACTGCTTGCTCTACAGTGACTTCTTCCCCACTGGTTTCAAACATGCTCATGTCTCCCCTATCCTAAAAACAACCCTCTCTTGACTCCACAGCTACCTCCAGTTATTGCCCCATCTTTCTCCAAACTCCTTGAGCGAGTTGACTACACCCACTGTCTCCAGTTCCTCCCCTCCAATTCTCTCCTTTATCCTCTCCAATCTGGCCTCCACCTCCTTCGTGCCACAGAGACTGCCCTCTCAAAAGTCACTACGATCTCCTTCTTGCTATATCCAACACCTGTGACTCCATCCCAATCTTCCTCGACCTCTCAGTTGTCTTTGACACTGCCGGCCACCCCCTTCTCCTGGAAACATTATCCAACCTTGGCTTCACTGACCCTGTCCTCTCCTAGTTCATTCATTCATTCAATCGTATTTATTGAGCGCTTACTGTGTGCAGAGCACTGTACTAAGTGCTTGGAATGTACAATTCGGCAACAGAGAAAATCCCTGCCCAACAACGGGCTCACAGTCTAAAAGGGGGAGACAGACAGCAAAACAAAACAAGTTGGCAGGCATCAATACCATCAAGATAAATAGAATCATAGATATATCACATCATTAATAAAATAGAGTAATAAATAATATATGATAATAATAATGTTGGTATTTGTTAAGCGCTATGTGCGGAGCACTGTTCTAAGCGCTGGGGTAGATACAGGGTAATCAGGTTGTCCCACATGAGGCTCACAGTCTTCATCCCCATTTTTACAGATGAGGTCACTGAGGCACAGAGAAGTGAAGTGACTTGCCCAGTCACACATCTGGCAAGTGGCAGAGCCGGGATTCGAACCCATGACCTCTGACTCCCAAGCCTGGGCTCTTTCCACTGAGCCACACTGCTTCCCATATATACAAGTGCTGTGGGGAGGGGAAGGGGTAGAGGAGAGGGAGGGAGAAGAGGGGAATGGGGAAGGGAGTAGGGGCAGAGGAAGAGGGGTGTTCAGTCTGAGAAGGACTCCTTGAGGAGGTGAGCTTGTCTGTCATAGTGGACTTTCCCAAGTGCTTAGCACAGAGCTATGCACACTGCTTAATAAAGGTATTTTTTGTTGGTATTAAACACTTTGTGCCAGGCACTGTATTAAGTGCCAGGGTGGATACAAGCAAATCGGATTGGACACAGTTCCTGTCTCATGTGGGGCTCACAGTCTCAATTCCCATTTTACAGAAGAACTGAGGCACAAAGAAGTGAAGTGACTTACCCAAGATCACAGAGCAAAGTGGCAAAGCCACGATTAGAACCCATGACTCCTGACTTCCAGGCCCATGGCTTTATCCAATATGCCATGCTGCTTCTCATAAATATGATTGATATGTGTACATAAATCCTGTGGGGGTGTGAGTGGGAGAGTACAAATCCAAGTGCAAAGGTGATGCAGTAGGGAGAGGGAGTATGGGAAATGAGGACTTAGTTGTCAAAGGTATCAAACAGAAACTCCTTACCATAGGCTCTAAAGCACTCAATCATCGTTCCCCCCCTTACCTTACCTCCCTGATTTCTACAACCACCCAGCCCGCACACTTGGCTCCTCTAATGCCAATATATTCACTGTATAGCCATCTCATCTATCTCGCTGCCAACCTCTCGCCCACATCCTGCCTCTGATCTGGAACGCCTTGCCTCTTCATATCCTACAGACGATCACTCTCCCCACCTTCAAAGCCTTACTGACAGCACATTTCCTCAAAAAGGCCTTCCCCAACCTGGCCCTTATTTTCCCATCTCCCACTCTCTTCTGCATTGCACCCTTTATTGACCCCTCCCTAACCCCACAGATGCAAGGTAACTGAAGGGAGCTATTGGGTCCAGACAGGGTTGTTTTTTGGATAAGGGATACATGAGCATATTTGAAAGGAAGTGGGAAGAAGCCATTGGAAAGTGAACGGAGGAGGCAAATGCTTTGCTAAATGCGAAGGGCCACACTTGGCTGAAGCTGGAAAGGGTCGTGCAGGGAAGAAGGGAACGGTGCAAGGGGTGGTGATAGACTTGATGGGAGTTGACGGAGGCCAGCGCGTGGGGAGGTTGTAATAGTTAATAACGTGCAAATCTTAAGATTTAATGATTTGTTTTATTGTTGAACAAAACCTCCACCACAATATTAGAAATTGTGTTGAAAAAGGAGCCAGCGTTTTCTAGTTTAAGCTTGCTAAATCTGAAATAAAATGAAAGAAGTTGAAGATGATGTCCTTCCAGAGAAAACTCTAGCTTTTCTGAAGAGAAAAACCTGTTTTCTAGTTTAAACTTGCTGAATCGGAATTAAAATCAACAAAGAAGCAGCTGATGATGTCCTTCCAGGCAAAACTCAAGTTTTTCTGAAGAGAGAAAAAACCGACACATTACAAAACGTTCTGCAGCTAAGCACCTTCAACTCAAAATCAGTAGTTAGGGGCCTTCTGAAACAATCTCTGTCTTATTTTCCATTACTAGTCTGAATTGATTTTGACTAGTAATTTTCAGGCTTGGCAGCAAACTCTGGAAAGTCACTCAATATCGATCATTCAGTCTATAACTGAACACACAGCAGCAAAAAAGAAAAGAGTTTGCAATCTCCCGGTGAATGTCACCACAGGGGCCAATTGGGGAACCGGAGCTTCCCTAGTACAGTTCTCCACCCTGCCACAGATGGTTTATTTTTTTGGGGGGTGGGGGTGAGGGGAAGAAGGGCTGATGCTCAGGACGCAGAGGGTTTAACAGGGGGAAGAAGGGGTGAAAGAGAGGCCTCCAAACCCCCTCCCACAGCCCCAGACCCACTCCATTCCGCAGCCCCCCACCCTTCCCTCACTGGGACCTCTCCTCTGCTCCTCTTCCACCCCATCCTACTCTCTCCCCTGCTCTTCTCTAATAATGGCCCCTTCTGCTCCTCTCATCACCCCTAACCCCAATGTCCATTCCTTTTCTGGGAGCCCAACTTTTACCCCTGCTGGCCCTTTCTTACAGCTGCTGGGGACATGAAACAGGAGAGGCTGAAGGCACCCTAGAGGTGGACAGTCTGATACCCCCACCCTCCTGGGAATCAAGGAAATACTTCCCTTCCCCCTCTCCCAGGTCAGTGAGGGGGACACCACATCCTGGCCCATCGTACTCAAATTGGGACGCTGGCTAAGTCAAAGGGCGTGGGCAAGAACTGCTGGGATGGGACCCCCAACCTCCACCGACAGATGACTGCCCGTGGCCACAGCTGTTCCCTGAGACAGACCGGGCAGCTGGGGTTTGGGGGAGGGGGGCAGGTGTGGAGTGCACCGAGGGGGCGTTGCCATAATGCTGCTTGGGAAGCTGCTTATCTGAACCCCCTATTCTCCGTGCTGCCATACTTTACGCTGCTGCTCCGGTTCCACCAGCTGAGCGGCTTACAGCGCAGGATGCGGTCCCGATGCCAGACCCAGTAGTTAGGGTCCAGGGCCATGATCTGGGAAAGAAGTAACACCGGGGGTGGAGGCCAGTTGGTGGGAGGATGACTCCAGGTGAGAGATGGGGGTACAAGATGCCATACGGGGTTGGGGGTGGGACATGGGACGATGAACCAGGAACCGAACCCCTGCCTCCTGCCCAGCCCTCGTCCTCTCCCAGGATTCTCCCAGCACCCTCTGCAGGGCCCTGACATAGACCCACCTCCTCACACTCCTCCGGTGACACCCGGGCCTTGCCGCCTATGGCCTCGAGGAACTTCAGCCGCAGACGACAGAAGATGATTCTTTCATTCATTCTCACCTCGTGCCCGAAAGCGAATGGTAACATGATCTTCTTCAAGACGAACACATTCTGCTCCACGTCATTCGCCAGGGAGCTGTGTCCAGAGAGGGGCTGTGGGCCTAGGGGCCAGGCCCGTTCTTCCTTCCTTATGGCCTGACTAGCCCCCCCACAGCCATTACCTCCTCCCTTGGCAATCCCCTGCCGACCTCACTCATGGGGAGGGGCCAGATCGGAGGACCTGGCTTGGCGGGGTAGCCTGGTTCCGGGACCCTGGATGGGTCATCATCACCCTCCTGGGGGTTACTCAGGGTGGGGTGCTGGGGAGCACTTCCTAGGAGATCGTGTGGTGCCCTCAGGGGCACTCCAGACCCTGCCGTCCCCTTCCCGGCTCCCGGGGTTGTGGCTGATGGCTGAGCACCGCCCAACCCCTGGGACCGTGCTGGGGGAGAGGGGGAGGAGGGAGCAGACTCACAGGCCCAGGAAGAGATGGAACCGTTTGTACTGCCAAGTGGGTCGACCCGCACGGAAGAAGAACGCGACCACCATTGCCAGCATGTACTGCACCCGGAAGAGGGGAGGGATCAGGAGGCGTGGACCAGAGGAAGGCAGTGTGGAGGGGGGAAGGCTGAAGGACCTGTTCCCGGGGTACCTGGAGCCAACAGGGCTTCAGGCGGAAAGAGCTCCCTAGATGGGAGGGTCAGGGATGGGGGGAACTGGGCGGAGGGGAAGTATCTGGGGTTTGGGCAGCACCAGGGGTCGGGGCTGCTGGGGGAGAGAGTAGGGAAGAGAAGGAAGCCATACACAGAAGGCACAAAGACCACGTCGGAGGGTTGGGACTGTGAGCAGCAGGAGGAAGGGATCAGAGGGGAGGGCCGACCCACCTTATCTGACATCACAAAGTATTTGTCCATGGCCAGAAACTTCAGCACCAGCGGGTCATCTGTGGTGAGGAGAGAATGGGGCTCAGCTTAGCTGGCCTTGTCAGGGAGGGAGGGCCCCCCCTGCTCCTTACCTTTCTGAAATACACTAGGTAACATTCTCTGCCTCGCCTGTCCTCCAACATCAGCTTCCTGGGGTGTGGAGTGGGCACTGTGAAAGGAGTGAATTCCCCCAAACCCCCCAGCGTACATACCCATCAGGTGCACAAAGGCCTCAAAGTTCTCCCTCAAGGTAGGTACCCGTGGAGGGAGTACAGGAAGAGGGTCCACTTTCTCTGCTCTCTGTGACTTCCGCTTCCTCAAAGGGGGCTGGGGGCTCCCAGTGGCAATGTTGGACTTCGGGCGGTAGCCTGGCAGGCGCAACAGAGGTGTTAGACAGGAAAACCTAGAATGACGCCTGGGATCCAGAGCCTGAGACAGACAACTCTGGGCGGGGAGGGACAGAACCAGCCCCACTGCCCAGCCCCATCCAGCTCCGGGCATGGACATGTGTTCCTCCCCTCACCAGCACCAAGCCCCCGGTCCCTCACCTGAGGTTTGGGGAACAACCAAACTTCCTCCTGCCTCCTCTTGTTTCCCCTGGCGTTGTGCTCCCCTGAGAGACCTCGATCTGGTGGACGGCTGGGATGCGGGGGCATTCTTCTTCGAGGAACCTGACAGGAAGCAGAACGGGAGAGGTGAGGCTCCATCCCCACCCCTCTAAATGCCCACAAATGAAGCCCCTGTCCCATGTGCCTGGGGCCACTGCAAAGGTGCCGTATAATTGGATTGACAAGCTAACAGCGCTCAGCCCAGAAACAACAAAGCAAATAACCCGCTGATACTGAGGCAAACAAAGCAGGGCAGTCGTGTCTCCGGGCACTGTTGAGAGGAGAACAGTACCCTCTCCCTCCAAGTGGCTAACGTGTCCCACTGCGGGCAAGGAGTTTCAGTGTTCAGAAAATGCACAGGGTCTTTCTCTCAGTGCAGTCATGTGAGACAGGGATGTAACTGGCTATATAAGGAATCTAGCTGAACATGGAACTAAATGGATCAATAGCCAGTTTGAATTGGAGAGTGGGGCATTTCTAAGCACTTGGAATTGTGTGGTGTACATGTGGTGATTTTGTTCCAATAACCGTTTCTCTAGAGAGAATGGCAGGCTTGATCAGTCTGGCAATGCTCAGTGTTCCAGTGAACCCCCTGAACTTTGGGATCAAATTTATTTCCTGAACTGATGGGATTGAATTGGGAATACCATTAAACCTATGTTACAAAACTTGGTTCTGTGGGGCATCCGTGTTCATGAGTTTCAGAGGTTGGAAAATACAGCAAAGGGAACTCTCCTGGAACAAACTCTCAGTTCACTTCTGGCCAGGCTCATCTCTTCTCAGGAAGGAATGAAAATTTACTATTGACAAGCTATTCTTTCTCTCTGGTGAAATCAGAAAATTGCTATCGTTTATCCAGATACCTGATGTGGTCAGATGCTGGAATGGATGGTTTTTTTTTTGATATTTATCATGGAAATCAGGGTTTGTTGTAACTGAACTGTAATGGGTCCATTGGACAATGTAGTAACAGCGGCAGGTCACAGTGAGCGTTTCAATTACCTTGGGGCTGATGACTGAGCCAGGAATTAATGTCAGGGGCCAGTGTGTTTGGGATCATGGGAACTCAGAGGAGCTGGATTCTGATCCTGGTTCTGCCATCTGCCTATGTAATCTTGGGCAAGGCACTTAACTTCTCTGGCCTCAGTTTCCTCATCTGTAAAACGGGAATTCAATGCCTCGTCTCCCTCTTAGACTGTGTCCCCCATGTGGGTCAAAGACTGTCCCCGACCTGATTAACCTTATATCTACCCCAGCACTTAGAACGGTGCTTGACACACACTGTTTAACAAACACCATTATAGTAATAATGATGATGATATTAAGTCATTACATAGTCTCACACACAAGTGTGTTGTATTTTGCTCTGGTGATTGTTGGGTGCTGTCACTGTGAAAGGGAATATTGGGTGATGTTCACATGGTACTACCAAACAGTCCTTAGACCGGGCTGGAACCAGGCTAATGGCTGCCTGTTGGCAGAAACGCAACCATTGATGCAGGCCACCAGGCTGCTTCCTGCTGCTCTCACCAATTTGAGGAACAGGCAAACAGGTTTAAGGCCCTGAAGTGAACTGAACCCCACCCCGCTTCCTCTCCTGTCTTGGAAACTTCAGTGCTCCATCTCCCCACATTTCCTTGAATCCTCTCATCTGTGTCCCAAATCCCCACCCTCTATACCCGATCTTCCACGGGTGTTTTCTCACTTCCATGTTCCCTCCAGGCATGGACATGTGTTCCTCCCCTCACCAGCCCCAAGCCCCCGGTCCCTCACCTGAGGTACGGGGCACGACCGAACTTTCTCCTGCCTCCTCTTCTTTCTGCTGGCGTTTTGCTCCTCTGACTGACCTCGATCTGGTTGATGGCTGGGATGCGGTTGGCTTCTTCTTCTTCGAGGAACCTGATGGGAGGTAGAACGGGAGAGGTGAGGCTCCATCCCCACCCCTCTAAATACCCCCAACTCTGGTGATTGTTGGGTGCTGACACTGAGAAATGGAATATTAGGTGGTATTCACATAGTACTACCAAACAGCCCTTAGACTAGACTGTGCCAAGGCTAATGGCTGCCTGTCGGCAGAGACACAACTGTTGATGCAGACTACCAGGCTACTTCCTGCTGCTCTCACCAATTTGAGGAACAGGCAAACAGGCTTAAACCCATGAAGTGAACTGAACCCCACCCTGCCTCCTCTCCTGTTTTGGAAACTTCAGTGTTCCATCTCCCCAAATCCTTCCAACTGTGTCCCAGCTCCCCACCCTCTATACCCAATCTTCCTTGGGTGTTTTCCCACTTCCGTGTTCCTTCCGGGCATGGACATATGTTCCTCCCCTCACCAGCACCAAGCCCCGGTCCCTCACCTGAGGTATGGGGCACGCCCGAAGTTCCTCCTGCCTCCTCTCCTTTCTGCTGGCGTTGTGCTCCTCTGACAGACCTCGATCTGGTGGACGGCTGGGATGCGGGGGGACTCTTCTTCGAGGAACCTGACGGGAGGCAGAACAAGAGAGATGAAGCTCCATCCCCACCCCTCCAAATACCCCTAACTCTGCCCCTGCCCCATGTGCCCGGGGCCACTGCAAAGGTGCCATACAAATGGATGGACAAGCTAACAGCGCTCAGCCCGAAACAAACAAAGCAAATAACCCGCTGGTATTGAGGCAAACAAAGCAGGACAGTCGTGACTCTGGGGACTGGTGAGAAGAGAACAGAGCCCTCTCCCTCCAAGTGGCTACCGTGTCCCACTGTGGGCAAGGAGTTTCAGTGTTCAGAAAATGCACAGGGTATTTCCCTCGGTGCAGTCGTGTGAGACAGGGATGTAACTGGCTACATGAGGAATCTAGCTGAACATGGAACTAAATGGATCAACAGTCAGTTTGAATTGGAGAGTGGGGCATTTCTAAGCACTGGGAATTGTGTGGTGTACATGTGGTGATTTTGTTCCGATAACTGTTTCTCTAGAGAGAATGGCAGGCTTGATCAGTCTGGCAATGCTCAGTGTTCCAGTGAACCCCCTGAACTTTGGGATCACACATTTCCTGAACTGACAGGATTGAGTTGGGAATATCCATTAAACCTGTCACAAAACTTGGTTCTGTGGGGCATCCGTGTTCATGAGTTTCAGAGGTTGGAAAATACAGCAAAGGGAACTCTCCTGGAACAAACTCTCAGTTCACTTCTGGCCAGGCTCATCTCTTCTCAGGAAGGAATGAAAATTTACTATTGACAAGCTATTCTTTCTCTCTGGTGAAATCAGAAAATTGCTATCATTTATCCTGATACCTGATGTGGTCAGACGCTGAAATGGATGATTTTTTTTTGACATTTACCATGGAAATTAGGGTTTGTTGTAACTGAACTGTAATGGGTCCATTGGACAATGTAGTAACAGCAGCAGGTTGGAGTGAGCATTTCAATTACCTTGGGGCTGATGACTGAGCCAGGAATTAATGTCAGGAGTCAGTGTTTGGGATCATGTGAACTCAGAGGAGCTGGATTCTAATCCAGGCTCTGCCATCTGCCTATGTAATCTTGGGCAAGGCACTTAACTTCTCTGGGCCTCAGTTTCCTCATCTGTAAAATGGGAATTCAATGTCTGTTCTCCCTCTTACTTAGACTGTGTGTCCATGTGGGACAAAGATTGTGTCCAACCTGATTAACTTGTATCTACCCCAGCGCTCAGAACTATGCTTAACACACACTGTTTAACAAACACCATTATAGTAATAATGATGATGATAATAAGTCATTACATAGTCTCACACACAAGGGCATAATGGGTGGTGTTCACATGGTACTACCAAGCAGACCTTAGACCGGGCTGGAACCAGGCTAATGGCTGCCTGTTGGCAGAGACGCAACCATTGATGCAGGCCACCAGGCTGCTTCCTGCTGCCCTCACCAATTTGAGGAACAGGCAAACAGGCTTAAGGCCCTGAAGTGAACTGAACCCCACCCCGCCTCCTCTCCTGTCTTGGAAACTTCAGTGCTCCATCTCCCCACATTTCCCTGACTCCTCCCATCTGTGTCCCAACTCCCCACCCTCTATACCCGATCTTCCATGGGTGTTTTCCCACTTCCATGTTCTCTCTGGGCGTGGACATGTGTTCCTCCCCTCACCAGCCCCAAGCCGCCGGTCCCTCACCTGAGGTATGGGGCACGACCGAACTTTCTCCTGCCTCCTCTTCTTTCTGCTGGTGTTTTGCTCCTCTGAACGACTTCGATCTGGTTGATGGCTGGGATGCGGGTTGCTTCTTCTTCGAGGAACCTGACAGGAGGCGGAACGGGAGAGGTGAGGCTCCATCCCCATCTTTCCAAATACCCCCAACTCTGTCCCTGCCCCATGTTCCCTGGCCCCCCAAATCCCTTTCCAGACAACTCACATCTCTTGGATTTCTTCTGAGAGGGCTGGCGCCCAGCGAGGGTCACTGATTGCTCCAGGGTGCTGGAAGGGAGGGTGTCCGGTGTCCGAGGGTCCTGTGGAAGGACGGTCCCCTTTTCAGAAGCTGATTTGGTTGGTTGTTTGCTACTGGCCTGCCCTGCCTCCTAGCTTCCCCCTCTAATGCCTCTTCTCCATCCACAATGCTGCTCCCCTCCTCCCCATCTCCTAACACCTACACTCCCCTTCCCTTACTCTCCTTGCCACCTCCTTCTCTTGCCAGTCTCCCCTTCTCCTCTCAGTTTTGTACTGTCCTCCCCTGGTCTCCCTGAACTCTGTAGGCCTGCCCTTCTCTCCCCTCCCTTTCCCCTTACCTCCCCTGTCCTGACCTACTCTTTTCTGCTCCAAAACTGCCGCTCTGTCGAACTGTCTCTCGGGCCACTCACTACTGAACACCTCAGTTGCTCAGGTCTGAGTGACCTCATATTCTGGCCGGCACCTCCAACGGACACCAGGTTTAAATGAAGCAAAGGTAGCGTGGCTCAGTGGAAAGAGCATGGGCTTCAGTGTCAGAGGACATGGGTTCTAATCCCGCCTCCACTTGTCTGCTTTGTGCCTTTGGGCAAGTCACTTAACTTCTCTGTGCCTCAGTAACCTCATCTGTAAAATAGGGATTAAAATTGTGAGCCCCACTTGGGACAACCTGATTACCCTGTATCTACCCCGGTGCTTAGAACAGTGCTTGGCACATAGTAGGCACTTAACAAATACAATAATAATAATGATAATTAATAATAATGCAAACAGACGGAATCTGAGCGAAGCCTAAATTCTCTCCTGTAAAGTCCTCTGCTCTCCTTCCCTATCCTGCTCCACGGCTCTGGTGCTCTCCCCAGCACTCCACGTCCCCCACCGCCCCCCATCTCCTCCATTCCTATTAAACGCAGGACCATTTCCTCTTGCTGCTTCACATACTGCCCCTAGATGGTCCTGGTTTCCTCTGCGATGGCATTCCCATTGGCTCCTGCCCGGCCCTGGCCTGGTGCAGATCGAGCCTGGCCAGGAGAATCCCGGCCCTATAGTTCAAACCCAGGACGTGAGCCATGAGTTCCTGGCATTAGCCCAATCTTCTGTGCAGCCCAAAACACTATTGCCACCCACGATTGCATAGGACACCCACCCTTCTGCCCAGACACTTATGTGCTCCCCCCCCAGCGCTCATGTACATATCTATATTTTATTTATTTATATCCCTGTCTCCCCCTCTGAAGCATAAGCTCATTGTGGCAGGGAATTTTTCTGTTATTAGGTGTACTCTCCCAAGCACCTAGTACAGTGCACTGCACCTGGCACTCAATAAATATGATTGATTGATTGTTTGATAGGTATAGTCCATCTGCTATTCCCTCACTCTTTTTACTTCTTTATACCATTCCCAGGGAGCCCCTAAAGCCAGCTCCAGTCCTACGTGCTGCTCCAACACTTCTAGTCAGCAAGTCGTGGCCATTGATTCTGCTCGGGGACTGCATCAGCAGCTCGTTTCAAATCCTATGAGTCATTTCTACTTTCACCCTTGCACACGGGCAGACACAGTTTAATATATTCAAAGTGGTCATTAAGAATTATGTGAAATAAACCTTCCCTTACAAAGAGCTCCTTCACAGCAAATGCAAACCTGAAAAATGAAGTTCGAAAAGAACTCCAGCCCCTGTCACTGCCAGAAAAGGATATTTCTCCTTCAGCGAGTCATGAATCACTGACTTTTTGGCCACAAGGGGCTACTCCCTTTGGGCAGAAGAGCCATTCCACTTTTACAGTGAGTTCTGTCTAGAACAATCAGACAGACTCTTCTCTATTGTCTTGGTCTGGGCAAAGCTTCCCTCTTGGGAGTCTTTTTAGCCGTTTTACCACCTCCCCCCCGAAGGAAAGCAGTGTAGCTTAGTGGAAAGAGCCGAGGGCTGGTAGTCAGGAGACCACGGTCCTGTTTCCAACTCCGACACTGGCCTGTAGTGTGACTGTGGGCAAGTCATGTGATCTCTCTGGATCCCAGTTGCCTCCCTGGTAAAATGGAGATGAGTTCCCTGCTCTCTTTCCCAGTTAGGTAGTGAAACCCATATGGGGCAGGGTCTGGATCTGATCCGATCACCTTGTACCTATCCCAGTGTTTAGCCCACAGTAAGCCCTCAATGAATACCATAATCTCATCAACATTATTTAAATTTAATTGTCTACTCCACCCTAATCCTCCTCGACCTCTCAGATGACGTTGTCGAGCACTCCTTCCGGAAACATCCTCTAACGTTGGCTTCCCTGAAGCTGTCCTCGCCTGGTTCTCCTCCTATTCTGTTAGCTGCACCTTCGCGGCCTGTTTCCCTTGCTCCTTCCCTGTCTCCACCCTCTCACCGTTGGAGCCTCCCCTCAAGGTTCAGTTCTGGATCCCCAAACGCTGTTCCCGATCTACACCTATTTCCTTGGAGAACTCAATTGCTACCACAGCTTCACCTACCATCTCTTCGCCGAAAGATTCCCAAATCTACCTCTCCAGCCCTGACCTCTCAACTTCTCTGTAGTCCACACATTTCTTCCTGCCTTCGGGACCTCTTTATCTGGCTGTCTTGCCAACAACCTCAACCTTCCTGTCCCAAACACAACTCTTTATCTTCCTACCCAAACCCCTGCCTCCTCCCCCGGTCTTTCTCATCAACGTCGACACCACCACCATCCTCCTTGTCTCACAAGCCCTTGGCATCATCCTCAACTCATCGCTCTCATCCGAAGCGCATATAACCAAATCCCGTCAGCTCTATCTTCATATCACCGTTTCGGCCTCCTTACTGGCCTCCCTGCCTCCCGTCCCTCCTCTCTCCTATCCACGCTTCGCTCTGTTGTCCAGAGCACTGTTCTGAGGAGACCGCTCAGCCTGTAGCTCCCTGCTCCTCCCAAACACTCGTTTCCCTCATTCGGCTGCATTTATTGAGCACTTTCAGTGTGCAAAGCACTGCACTACACGGTCCAGAAAGTACACTGTAACAACAGACACATTCCTGCCCACGGCGACCTTGGGGTCTTGAGGGGGCTACTGCCATTACTATAAAAATAGATGAATAAATAAATCTCCAGTGGTCACCCCTACCGCTCTTGGCGAAGTGGAGCATAGACAATGCAGACACCCCCGAATCAACTCAAGCCAGGCACCTTAAAACCGCAGGCCTTCCCGGGAGGGCTCGCCAGACGACGGACGTTATGTGAACTCAGCAATTCACCTAATGAAATAGGCGGTTAAAATGGGCGGGAAAGGGGTTTTTAAAGGGTCCTTCATTTGCATAAACCCACCCCCGGCCGACACGGGCAGCTCCCCTTGGCCCCCTCCCAAGACAGTCCCACCAAGGCGGACTCTCATTGGTCCCCGGGCCGTCCGTCGGGTTCTGCTACTTCCCATTGGCCGCTGAGCACAACGTTGGCATCCAATGGTCCCGGGACATCCTCCTTAGTCCCGCCTCCAATGGTCCGTTGATCCCCGCCTCATGCCCCCTGCTCCGCCATCTTAGAACGATGTGGTCTGGAGGGAATAACAATAATGTCGGTATCGGTTAAGCACTTACAATGTGCAGAGCACCGTTCTAAGCGCTGGGATAAATACCGGGTAATCAGGTTGTCCCACGTGGGGCTCACAGTCTTCACCCCCATTTTACAGATGAGGGAACTGAGGCACAGAGAAGTTAATAATTATGTTGGTATTTGTTAAGCGCTTACTATGTGCAAAGCACTGTTCTAAGCGCTGGGGGTGATACAAGGTGATCAGGTTGTCCCTCATGGGGCTCACAGTCTTCATCCCCATTTTAATGTTGGTATTTGTTAAGCGCTTACTATGCGCAGAGCACTGTTCTAAGCACTGGGGTAGATACAGGGTAATCAGGTTGTCCCACGTGAGGCTCACAGTCTGAATCCCCTTTTTCCAGATGAGGTAACTGAGGCCCAGAGAAGTGAAGTGACTTGCCCGAAGTCACACAGCTGACAAAGGGCAGAGTCGGGATTCGAACCCATGACCTCTGACTCCCAAGCCCGGGCTCTTGCCACTGAGCCACGAGATGAGGTAACTGAGGCCCAGAGAAGTGAAGTGACTTGCCCACAGTCTCACAGCTGACAAGTGGCGGAGGCGGGAAGGGAGGTGGGGGAGGGGCGGGCACCCCCAAAAGACCAAGGGTCCATCCCAAGCCGCGCTCCGAGGCTGGGGTATGTGCCGTGACCCCTTTGCTCTTGGCCTGTGTTTGGGGGAAGCGGGGGGCTGCGGCCCGGGCCCTCGACGGGCGTCGCAGACCAAAAGGGGGAGGGGAGGTGGGAGCCCCCCTCCCTCTGGGCGCGGCGGGGTCAACGAGGCGGCCCCAATCTCCCACCCCGCACGGCAGGCCGGAGCCAGGGAGGGGAAGAAACAGGTGGGGGAACCTTCGGAGAAGCAGCGTGGCGCAGTGGAAAGAGCACGGGCTTTGGAGTCAGGGCTCATGAGTTCGAATCCCAGCTCTGCCACTTGTCAGCTGTGTGACTGTGGGCGAGTCACTTAACTTCTCTGTGCCTCAGTGCCTCTGTGCCTCAGTTCCCTCATCTGTAAAATGGGGATTAAGACTGTGAGCCCCACGTGGGACAACCTGATTTCCCTGTGTTTACCCCAGCGCTTAGAACAGTGCTCGGCACATAGTAAGCGCTTAACAAATACCAACATTATTATTATTATTAACCCGCCGAGGCAGAGGAGGCTCTTCGGAGGGGGCGGCCCGCAGATGCCCCGAGGCAGCAAAGAAGTAGTGTGACTCAGAGGAAAGAGCCCGGGCTTGGGAGTCAGAGGGCATGGGTTCGAATCCCGACTTTGCCCTTACTCAGCTGTGTGACTTCGGGCAAGTCACTTCACTTCTCTGGGCCTCAGTTACCTCATCGGGAAAATGGGGATGAAGAGTATGAGCCCCACGTGGGACGACCTGATCACCTTGTATCTACCCAGCGCTTAGAACAGTGTTTGGCACATAGTAAGTGCTTAACAAATACCACATTTATCATTATAATTATTATTGATGACCAAATAAACGTTCTCAACATCACCCTCTCTCCTGCACTTAACTCACTCACTCCCTTCATCGATCTCATACCACTAATCAACAGCCCCGGATCAGCTGCACAGTTCGCCTCCTTCATTTGAGCCCATCTCCTAACTGAGGGAGTCCCTTAATGCTCTGTTGTGGGTCTCCTTCAATTCTCCATCTACATCCACTCTCTTGGAGAACTCAATCGTTCCCATGGCTTCAACTACCACCTCTAGGCAGCTGAATCCTAAATCTACATCTCCAACCCTGATCTCTCTCCTCTGCAATCTTGCATTTCATCCTGCCTTCAGGACATCTCTAACCAAGTTTATGCAACTTAACCAAAACAGAACTCCTCACCTTCTCACCCAAACCCTGTTCTCCCCCCTACTTTTCTGTCACCATAGACATCACCAACATCCTCCCTGTCTCACAAGCCCTAAACCTGACGTTATCCTCGACTCATATCTCTCATTCAACCCACATATTCAATCTGTCACAAAATCCTGTCGGTTCAACCTTTACAACATCGCTAAAATCTGCCCTTTATTCTCCATCCAAACTGCTTCCATGGTAATCCAAGCATTTATCCTACTCCACCTTGAATACCCTATCAGCCTCCTTGCTGACCTCCCCTGCCTTCTATCTCTTCCCACTCCAGGCCATGCTTCACTCTGCAGTCCAGATCATTTTTCAACATAACCATTCAGTCCGTATTTTCCCACTCCTCAAGAACCTCCAGTGGTTGCCCATTCACCTCTGCATCAAACAGAAACTCCTTACCAGTGGCTTTAAAACACTTAATCACCTTCCCCCTGCCTAACTTTCCTCACTGCTTTGCTACTACAACCCAGCCCACACACTTCACTCCTCTAATGCCAAGCTACTCACTGTACCTCAACCTTGTCTACCTTTGCTGCCGACCTCTCACCCACGTCCTGCCTCTGGCCTGGAACACCCTCCATCTTCATATCTGACAGATAATCGCTCTCCCCACCTTCAAAACTTATTGATGGCACAATTCCTGTAAGAAGCCTACCTTGACTAAGCCCACATTTCCTCTTCTCCCACTCCCTTCTGCACCATCCTTGCACTTGGATTTGCTCCCTTTCTTCAATCCCTCCCTCAGCCCCACAGCACTTATTGTATTATAATCTCCCAAGCCCTCAGTACAGTGCTCTGTACACAGTAAGTGCTCAATCAATGATATTTTTTGAGTGTTCACCATGTGTAGTGCCCTGTACCAAGTGGTTGGGAGAGTACAATACAACAGGGTTGGTAGGCATGTTCCCTGCCCACAAGGAGTTTATATTCTAGAGGAAGAGCTTACAGTCTAAATACCACTGATTGATTTACCAAAAATAAACTGGATTACTTAGAGCCAAATGACAAATTTCCACACCACCAACTGACAGTTTCATTCCATTAATGACCTCCAACCCGAATGAAGCTGGAGAGCTAGTAATATTTCTCAGCTATGCTGCCATTTAATATCATAAAGTGACCAGTTGTGTCACAGAGATAGTCCAAAAATGCTGACTTTTAAAGGCTGTTGATTTTTCTATCAGCTACTACTTTATAGCGTTGCATAAAATGCTAATGGAATGGCAAGTTTAGAAGTCTTAAATCATTTTAATGAAAGAGTAACAGTTATACAACTAATTCATTTCAGCACATCTCCCTTGCAGGATCTTTTATTAGTTGCTATTAATGAGAGGACATTTAAACTCCATAAATTTTCCTACCAGTTAATCAAATGGTGGGGTTTTTTTGGTAATTCGTGCCTATAAATCACGATAAGTAAAGGCCGCTGACAATATATTCTTCCAAATCTGTGCTTGTTGTATGATTGTCACCTCGCAAAGGGTTTCATTGGTCTGAATATGTCAAGGTTAGTTTCATAGAAAATATTTAACATCTGTGTATTTAGGGTAAATTCTCAACAGAAATTCAGTATTTACTAACAATAGAAGAGATCGAGGTACAGTGAGATTAGCCTTCAGCCTCTCCCTTCGTTAACCTATAACTACACTCTGAGGCCCAGATCATTTTTTCTAAAGTGTCATTCAGCACGTCTCTCTACTCCTCAAAAACCTCTAATAGTGTACCCATGTAGCTTAGCATTAAGCAATCTGTCAGATTTCTTGATGCAGCCTATAGAACTTTATTTGAGACTATGTTTCACTATGTTAAGAGTAGTACTATTCTAAAATTATATTGAATGTTTTAATAGAAAAATCAGGACATAAAACAAGACATGGAGTCTTAGGGAACCATGAAATATTATTTCATTGGCTGTCTGGCATGAATGTGTATATCTCATGTACCTTAACTCCTTAAATGTCTTGGATCGTAAGCAATTTTGTTAATAATTCAATCAATTAATCAATCAATGGCTTTTGAGTGGAAGTTTTCGTTAAAAAAAAGAACTCAACACTGCTTAGGAAACAGGAAGAAATGAATGAGTAGTTTTGCTGAGATAGAATCCAAATAGTGCTTGGATACCAGTGCATATTTTTCCAACCCATATTTTACTCTGCTATCCAGATCATTCTTCTAAAGCGTTATTCTCCATTAGTCTCCCCCTCCTCAAAAGCTTCAATGGTTGCCCATTCCTCTCCACAACAAGAAGAAACTCCTAACCCTTAGCTTTAATACATTCAATCAGCTTTCTCCCTCTATTAGTCCACTCTTCTCCCACTCCACCCCAGCTCAAACTCTTCATTGTTCGTTAACCTAGTCACTGCAGTTTGTTCTCATATCTCCCACAGCTAACTCTTGGTCACACCCTCACCAAGCCTGGAACTCCCTCCCCCTTCAAATCTGACTGACCACCATTCTCCCCATCTTCAAAGCCCTTCTGAAATCACATTTCCTCCAGGAAGCCTTCCTTGATTAACTTATAATATCCCCACCCAGCACACACACCCCAACTAGGTGATTTTCATTGAAACATATTTATTGAGCACTTACTGTGTTCAGAGCACTGTACTAAGCGCTTGGAAAGTACAATTCAGCAATAAAGAAAGACAATCCCTGTCAGTATCACCTCAGCACTTAAACACTCACAACCTACCATAGCACTTTTGACATAGCTTATATATTCTATTACTCCAATTTGTAACTTAGTTGAGTGCATCTTCTCCACTACATTCTAAACTCCTTGAGGGTAGAGATCATATATAATAATTCTATTTTTCCCAAAAGTCTCCACTCTAAGGATTATGCCAGGCTGCCTGCTACAGCTATCAGCAAACTGACCACTTCTACGCCACAGGGTGTGAAGTTTTACTTCGCTGGGTCTTCAAAAGTATTTTGGGGGGGGGGGGCATCTTTTCTAGTATTATCCCATTTCAGCCTTCCACAGAGCAGTTATTTAGGTTATCCTGTACTCATATATCCTCCTCATTTATGCTATCAAGCAAAGGTGTCCTGTGAAGACCATTTATTTGATGCTGATGGTTTGACTCTATTCCAGGACTTCATTATTTGTGATCTTGCTTTTCCATTTGATGTTAAATATTGCACATAGGTGGAATTGTTGGAATTTCTCCAGAAGTTCATTGTGGCATATCCAGATCATAAAGAAGTCAAAGATGGGTGCACATTTTTTATGGCATTTGTTAAGCACTTATTATGAGCCAAGCACTGCACTGTACTAAGCACTGGGGTATATACAAGCTAATCAGGTTGGACACAGTCCATGACACACGTGGGGCTCACAGTATTAATCTTCATTTTACAGATGAGGTAACTGAGGCCCAGAGAAGTGAAGTAACTTGCCCAAGGTCACAGAAGACAAGTGGCAGAGACAGGATTAGAACCCAGGTCCTTGTGACTCCCAGTCCCATGCTCTATGCACTAGACTATGCTGCTTCACTCGATTGCCCTTATCTTCTCTTTCATTTGAATCTGTTGCCATGTTAACAACCAAACTCTCTCTTGGCACCTTCCAAAGGACACATCAGCTTTCCTAATTCTTATCACCATTCTTATCATTGACAATTCACTATCCAGGTAATGGAATTCAGTGGCACCTTCAATTCTTTTGCAGATGCTGATCCTTGATTGTGTATAGGGTCGGACAGGTGTGGGCTGATACACAAGTTAATTGACAAGCCATACATTCATTGCTGATTCTGAGAAGTGATTAAAATAATTTACATGTCTTCTTGTGTATGGGCTTTCAAAGCACAGTCATCAGTATATGGGAGCTCCTGTATGAGTAATTCAAAGACTCTTGATGATGCTCACAGCCTGTTGAGCTGAAAGAGTTTTGATGAAAGGCTCTTCGATGAAAGACTTGCTTTGATACTTTCAAGAAATCTTCTGCCCAATACTTTGTGTTCCAGGTGTTTGACATTCAGATGCTTGGGTAGTTTAGATACCTTCTGGGATACCTTGACTTTCTCATTAGTGTAAGTTGGACTCATAAGACATAATCAGTCCGGCATTTGGTGCTAGGTAGAAGCAACGGTAATAAGAAAAACATTCAGGCCTTCTTGTCAGAGGAGGATACATTCAATAAAGTGTTGGTGCAATCAAGATGTCTTTCCCTTATTCAGTAAGTGAAAAACTGTCTTACAAGCTAATGTTTGACACATTTACTAAGCAGGAATAGGTACCATGTTTAACTTCCCAGTTCTATGCTGTTCAATGATTTTTTTTTTCCTCCTTTCAGCTCGTTGCCCAATGTGCACCAAAATGTCCCAGTGAGAATCAGCTTGTCAGCATTGATTCTGCTGGGATGAGTCTGTTCAGATTCTGACAAAATCTTTCTTTCTCCCAGCGATTAAAGTAAAGTTTGACTTACACCGGAAGGAGAGGCTGGACCATCCCATGATGCCTTTATGTTCCCAGCCACTCCGATGAGATGAGGCATCAAGTAGGGCTATGGGAGGAGAAGCCAGACATTCAAATCTGTGGCAGTGAGACTCCAGCTCACCCGGAATCCTGGCTCAGAGGTGGGAATCCCCACGTCCTTGGACTGGGCTGGAGGTTGTGTCCTGCTGAGTGAAAGAGTAGGAGAAGCAAGAATGAGAGTTGGCTTTCCTCTGTCCCCATTCTGGACTGGCCTCGAGCCCCACCTGAAGCCATGCCAGCGCATCGTGGGAGTTTAGAGAGCTGCTGGTGGTTATTTACTGCCTGGAACATCTGCAGTTTGGAACCCTTGCTGTGGCCTTGGGTAAGATCTGGCATTGTGTTTGGATCAAATCCACTCCTTGACACACTCGCCAGGGAGGGGCAGCTAGCTAAATCAGCATCCAAAATAAAAGACAAAATCAGGGTCTGCTTCGAAGCATGGCAGAATGGGTAATCCAGTATGTATTCCTTCACTGGTACTGTATTCTACACTGTTTCACCTTCAGGATCTGCTTTGACCTGATTGGGGTCAGTCAAGATGGGGACATAGGCACTGATCACTGTGTCCCCACACTTCCGCTTGTCCTAATCAATCACTGGTATTTATTAAATACTTACTGTGTTCAGAGCACTGTACTAAGTGCTTGGGAGAGGACAATACAACAGAGTTGGTAGAAATACTCCCTGCCCACAAGGAACTTACAGTCTAGAGGGGGAGACAGATATTAAAATAAATTCAGATATGTACATAACTGCTCTGGGACTGAGCACTTGAATATCAAGTGCTTAAAGGTTACGGATCCCAAGTTCATAGATGATGCAGAAGGGAGAGAGAGCTGGAGAAAAGAGGGCTTAATTGGGCAAGGTCTCTTGAAGGAGACAGGTTTTAATGAGAATTTAAAGGTGGGGAGAATGATGGTTTGTATATGGATGGGGAGGGAATTGTAAGTCAAAGGAAGGATGCGAGCAAGGGGTCAGCAGCAAGCTAGAAGAGACGGAGGTACATTGAGTAAGTTGCTATTAAAGGAGCCAATCATGCACTCCAAATGATTAAAAAGTTTTCCTTGTCTTGAATATCTTCTTTCTTCTCACTTGGAAGAAATTATATTCGGAATTATTTTCACTGATTTAATAATAATAATAATGTTGGTATTTGTTAAGCGCTTACTATGTGCCGAGCACTGTTCTAAGCGCTGGGGGAGATACAGAGTAATCAGGTTATCCCACGTGAGGCTCACAGTTAATCCCCATTTTACAGATGAGGGAACTGAGGCACAGAGAAGTTAAGTGACTTGCCCACAGTCACACAGCTGACAAGTGGCAGAGCCGGGATTCAAACTCATGACCTCTGACTCCAAAGCCCAGGCTCTTTGAAGAGTGTACTAAAGCTCATTTCAATTTAGCATTAAATAGTGGTAAATCTATTTAGCATAGATAATGACAGATCTCTAGTGCAAAGCTGAATGGAATAGGAAAGATAATATTTAAACATTAAGTATTTACATATTACATAAAAATCTAGTTTCTATTATTGGTGCATACATTGGTATTTAATTCTGTAGCTGTATTTATTGCATTTTTCATCATCTTTTAATATCTTTATAATGTTTTGGTCAGTTTTTTGGCTCTTGGAAATGCATTTTATATTATTTCATATAAGAAAGCTATATTCATTCATTCAATAGTATTTATTGAGCGCTTACTATGTGCAGAGCACTGTACTAAGCGCTTGGGATGAACAAGTCGGCAACAGATAGAGACAGTCCCTGCCGTTTGACGGGCTTACAGTCTAATCGGGGGAGACGGACGGACAAGAACAATGGCACTAAACAGCGTCAAGGGGAAGAACATCTCATAAAAACAATGGCAACTAAATAGAATCAAGGCGATGTACAATTCATTAACAAAATAAATAGGGTAACGAAAATATATACAGTTGAGCGGACGGGTACAGTGCTGTGGGGATGGGAAGGGAGAGGTGGAGGAGCAGAGGGAAAAGGGGAAAATGAGGCTTTAGCTGCGGAGAGGTAAAGGGGGGATGGCAGAGGGAGTAGAGGGGGAAGAGGAGCTCAGTCTGGGAAGGCCTCTTGGAGGAGGTGATTTTTAAGTAAGGTTTTGAAGAGGGAAAGAGAATCAGTTTGGCGGAGGTGAGGAGGGAGGGCGTTCCAGGACCGCGGGAGGACGTGACCCAGGGGTCGACGGCGGGATAGGCGAGACCGAGGGACGGCGAGGAGGTGGGCGGCAGAGGAGCGGAGCGTGTGGGGTGGGCGGTAGAAAGAGAGAAGGGAGGAGAGGTAGGAAGGGGCAAGGTGATGGAGAGCCTTGAAGCCTAGAGTGAGGAGTTTTTGTTTGGAGCGGAGGTCGATAGGCAACCACTGGAGTTGTTTAAGAAGGGGAGTGACAGGCCCAGATCGTTTCTGCAGGAAGATGAGCCGGGCAGCGGAGTGAAGAATAGACCGGAGCGGGGCGAGAGAGGAGGAAGGGAGGTCAGAGAGAAGGCTGACACAGTAGTCTAGCCGGGATATAACGAGAGCCCGTAATAGTAAGGTAGCCGTTTGGGTGGAGAGGAAAGGGCGGATCTTGGCGATATTGTAGAGGTGAAACCGGCAGGTCTTGGTAACGGATAGGATGTGTGGGGTGAACGAGAGGGACGAGTCAAGGATGACACCGAGATTGCGGGCCTGCGGGACGGGAAGGATGGTCGTGCCATCCACGGTGATGGAGAAGTCTGGGAGCGGACCGGGCTTGGGAGGGAAGATGAGGAGCTCAGTCTTGCTCATGTTGAGTTTTAGGTGGCGGGCAGACATCCAGGTGGAGACGTCCCGGAGGCAGGAGGAGATGCGAGCCTGAAGGGAGGGGGAGAGGACAGGGGCGGAGATGTAGATCTGCGTGTCATCTGCGTAGAGATGGTAGTCAAAGCCGTGAGAGCGGATGAGTTCACCGAGGGAGTGAGTGTAAATGGAGAACAGAAGAGGGCCAAGAACTGACCCTTGAGGAACTCCAACAGTTAAAGGATGGGAGGGGGAGGAGGCTCCAGCGAAGGAGACCGAGAATGACCGGCCAGAGAGGTAAGAGGAGAACCAGGAGAGGACAGAGTCCGTGAAGCCAAGGTGAGATAAGGTATGGAGGAGGAGGGGATGGTCGACGGTGTCAAAGGCAGCAGAGAGGTCAAGGAGGATCAGAATGGAGTAGGAGCCATTGGATTTGGCAAGAAGGAGGTCATGGGTGACCTTAGAGAGAGCAGTCTCGGTAGAGTGGAGGGGACGGAAGCCAGATTGGAGGGGGTCTAGGAGAGAATGGGAGTTAAGGAATTCTAGGCTATATTTACTGTAGCGTTCTTTTGCTTAACACTTTGCTTTTGAGAAGCAGCATGGACTGGTGGAAAGAGCATGGACCTAGGTTCTAACCCTGGCTCTGCCACTTGCCTGCTGTGTGTCCTGGGGAAAGTCACTTAAATTCTCTGGGCTTCATTTTCCTCAGCAGTAAAATGGAGATCAAATACATGTTCTCCCTCCCCTTAGACTGTGAGCTCCATGTGGGAGAGGGACTGTGTCCAATCTGATTACCACAATTCTTAACATTTAATATCATTTAAAAATATACATTTTTAAAACTTTCCCTGAGGAAAGTAATATACATCAAAAATATGGAATTTATGAGCAATATAGAGAAAAACCCATAATAGGTATGAATTGAAAATACTAAGGTTTTAATCCAATATAGATTTATCCTATCAGGATGTCGTTAGAACAGGGATCATCTTCTTGCTCAACACAATTATCCCTGAACTATATTCAGAGAGAAAAAAGTAATTCTTATGTTAAAGGTACTAGAGAATGTGCAAGTGTAAAAACTTTCCCTGAAAACAAGGAATTGCAGCTGAAACTAATTAGCCTTTATCTGAACTGCAGCAAAGATTTAATTTTATTATGCTGTAGTAATGTCTCTTTAAAACTACTTTTTCAAAATAAGGCCTTTTTTATTTTTATGGTACTTATTAAAAGTTTACTATGTGACATACACTCCTCTAAGTGCTGGAGTAGGTACAAGTTAATTAGTTCGGACACAGTCCCTGTCCTGCATGGGGCTCACAGTCTAAGTGGGAGCAAGAAAAGTAATCTTTGAGAAACTAGGAACCGTTCTTCATATGTAACTTATTTTTTTGGAGGCACTGAATGAAATTTGACCTATAAAACTTTACTGTACTACTTTGATTCTCATTAGTTAGCAGCCCCAAAGGAGTTTTCCTTGCATCAATCAATGAATGGTGCTTATTGAGTGCTTACTGTGTGCAAAACACTACTAAGCGCTTGGGAGAATACACCAGAGTCCATAGGAATGCTCCTGGCCCACAGGAGCTTACATTTCTTACCAATTGTCTCATGGGAATCAAGAATTAAGTATTTTGCCTTTGAAAGATAAAGGCCTCAGATCTAGTATTAAATGAGCCCACGACTCACTTTCTATCCTTTCAATCTACTCAGAATTTAAATAATCCTCTTTCAGCATGTTCCAATGCACAGGCATGTTACTCAGGGAACAAGGGAGTAAAATAACTCTTTACAGTGGTGATTAAGTCCATTAAAGCACATAACCTGTTCTGAGGTCACACCTGACTAAAATCATATGCATGCCCTCTCAGGTTGCTTAATCATTCATTTGTATTTAGATAACATGTACTGTGTGCCGTGCACTGTACTAAGCACTTGGGAGAGTACAATATAATAAAAAGACATTCCCTGCCCACAGCGAGTTTACTGTCCAGGGTGGGCGGAGAGAAACAGACATTAAGATAAATAAAAAAATTACAGATATGTACATATGTGCTCTGGGGCTGAGGGAGGGGTGGATAAAGAGTTGACAAAGCAAGTGCAAACGCAACATGGAAAGAAGTGGGAGAAGAGGAAATGAGGGTTTAATCAGGAAAGGCCTCTTTGGGGAGATGCCCTTTTAATAAGGCTTTGAAGGTGGGGAGAGTGTTCCAGGTCAGAGGCAGAACGTGGGTGAGAGATTGGTGGTGAGATAGGTGAGATCTCGTTGAATGTTTAATTGTATTTCAACCAGGAAAAACAACACTGAGCAACTCTATTTAAATATGGGTTGAAAGACGCTAAAACTTTTAGCAGATGGACTTTGGGGTGAAAGATAGAGAAAATTAAGCCAAATCTTCAGAGTTAAAAGTATATTTGTCTGTGTATTTTTGAGATGTTTTACCTTTCTCCCCTTTCCCCTATCTCCACATCTGTCTCACCTTCCCCAGAATCTTCCCACTTTTCCTCCCTCCCCCTTAATTTTTAAGCATGTCCCTTCAAAGTTCCACCTCCTCGATAACCCCCTTGTCAGATGAAAAGAAGCAAGTCACAGTAACACAGAACGAGGGGTTTATTATTGTAATAGTAATACAGATCTGTATGGGTGAGAACTGAGTCCGTTGCTCTAAAAGCGAGCTCAACCTCACCACCAAAAAGCGGGAGAGGTAGTTAGTCATAGTTCGTGGTGGGGGTGGTGTTCTCTCACACTATCAACAAGTGTTGGGGCTTTCAATCGTATGATCCCATGGGTCCAATCGAGTGTGGTGCTTTTGATGGGCTGACCAAATAGGTCCAATCCAGTGTGGGGCAGTTTTCTTAAGTGACAACAGCGGGGAGGGGGAGGTGTGGCTGTAGTATGACTTAGGAAAAACAAGCTAGATAAAATACAACATGGAGTCTGAAAACAAAATGGAGGAGGACTGATTAAGAGTTGGTTTCCACACCCCACATCAAGTTCTACACAGTCCAAAATGGATTTTGAATGTGTGTTTTCCAGATTAGCACCACTGAGTGGGAGGACATTTTTCAAATGAAATACATATTCATATCAAATTTTAATTGGGAACATCTTATCAGTTTCAAATATTTATTTCAACTCTCCCAACCTTCCCAACAGCATCTCAAGAGCTGATCCATTCTTGCCTCCCTGACTGCCATGTTCAACTATTCACTCTCCAATGGCTCCTTCCCTATTGCTTTCAAACATGCCTATGTTGCTTTCAAACATATGCCTATGTTTCCCCATTCTAAAAAAACCTTTCTTGACCCTGAGTCTCCCTCCAGTTATTGCCCCATCTCCCTCCCCCCATTCCTGACACCCATTACCTCCACCTCCTCTCCTCCAATTCTCACTATTACCCTCTCCAATCTGGTTTCCACCCCTTGCATTTCACAGAAACTGCCTTCAGGACATCCCCTCATCTTCCCACCCAAACACTGTCCTCCCTGTGTTTTTTCCATCACTGTAGACAGCACCACTATCTTCCCTATAGCACAAGCCCATAACCTAAGCATTATCCTAACTTACCTCTCATTCAACCCATATATTCAATTTGTCACCAAATCCTTTCGTTTCTACTTTTACAACCTCTCTAGAATTCACCCCTTCCTCTCCATCCAAACTGCTACCATGCTGGTCCCAACACTTATCATATCCCACCTTCACTACTTGCATAAGCCTCCTTGCCTACCATCCCGCTCCTCCCTCCTCCAGTGCATTTGTCACTCTGCTGCCCCAATCATTTTGCCAAAGAAACCCCCCTGGTGCTCTACCCTTAATTCACCCCCAGGTTCCAAATGAAGAGTTGGCACCCCGCCTCTAAGGATAACTTTCGATAGGTCAGCAGCTCCCCTTCTACTCATCATGGCCCACCTTGTGCCATTGGGAGCATTCATCCAGGCTAGGTTCGCTGCTAGAGCTTTGTGATTTCCTGGTGAAAGCATTCAGAGATCTAATCCATACTAGAAAATTATCTAAGTAATGAAGGCCCCAAAGTCTAGTTGGACTCAATTATCTGGATATCTCAGATAAATACTAGGTCTTGGAGAAGGGAAGCTGGAGGGTACAGGGGAGAAGCTATCTTGAGCCTAAATTGTCCACAAGCCAGGAGGAGAAATCAGGTCACGTCGCTCACATTTTCTTGTCGTACAGTTTACTAGAAAATCCCCTGAATGCCACTGGCATACACCATCATCTCCCAAAGCTCCATGTCACGTTCAATATTACCCCTCTGGATAAAATGGAAGAGCACACCAAGAATTCTTTTTAAATTGCAACCATCTATCTCTACACCTAGCATTCAGCAATTTAGCACAAAGATGCAAATGTAAAGTTCTGAGTGTTAATGCCAGATTGTCAGCGATGGATTTCATGCACCATGAGTTAAAGTTTTTAATCAACAGCAGAAAATATTTTCTTCTTGTTCTTGTCAAATTACTATTTTCTCCCAATCATTGTTCTGAGGGTATATTTCTTTTTCTTCATTTCTAGAAAACCCAATCGTATTTTCTTCTGTTATAAATAACAGGATGTGATCTGTTACTACATTATTTTTTAACAAATAAGGATAGATCATCCCTTCTGACAGTATTTCCAAAGTAATAATATTCCAGTCACAACGGACTGAGGCCCCTAAATAAAATCAAGTAGAACCTAATGAAAATCAGACCTAAAATAAATTGAATCTATTTCGTCTCTCCTTTCTCTTCATTTTTTTTGTTCAGCTTTTATGGAAATCTATGTTTACGGGAGTTTACAGTGTGTGTGTATAGCCACATCCCTTTAGACCTGTATTTGCATATTTTCTCTTTCTTGCTTGTTGCCGTTTATATGACATATGTTTATTTGTGTTGTCCTTATTAGAAGGCAAGCTCCTTGAGAGCAGAAATTCCATTTGTATTTGTAATTGTATCTTAGAAGCAGCTTGACCTAGTGGATAGAGCATGGGACTGGGAATCAGAAGGACTTGGATTCTAATCCCAGCTCCGCCGCTTGTCTGCTGTGTGACTTTGGGCAAGCCACTTCACTTTTCTGTGCAGCAGTTACCTCTTCTGTAAAATGGGGATTAAGACTGGGAGCCCCATGTAGGAGGACAGGGACTGTGTCCAACCCAATTTGCTTGTACCCACCTCAGCAGTTAGTGCAGTGCTTGGCACATAGTAAGCGCTTAACAAATGCCACCATTATTATTATTACTATTAGTATTATTATAGTCCTACAGAATTTAGCATGGTCTGCATAAAGTGGAGTCCTGCATTTATCTGGATCCTGACTTCCCCCTAATATATGCTTGGCAATTTATGCTTGCTTGTGTCCCCCATCAGAAAGTCAGCTCTTTATAGGTGGGAGCTTATCGGACGTCTACTGACTATCTCCAAATGCTTAGTACAGTGCTTGGCACCCCCTGCAGGAGCTCAGTAAATAATAATAATGTTGGAATTTGTTAAGCACTTACTATGTGCAGAGCACTGTTCTAAGCGCTGGGGTAGATACAGGGTCATCAGGTTGTCCCACGTGAGGCTCACAGTCTTAATCCCAATTTTACAGATGAGGGAACTGAGGCACAGAGAAGTTAAGTGACTTGCCCACAGTCACACAGCTGACAAGTGGCAGAGCGGGGATTCAAACCCGTGACCTCTGACTCCCAAACCCATGCTCGTTCCACTGAGCCACACTGCGACTGTGACAGAGACAATCAACTAGCAGAGGATGGTTTCGATCCATCGGCCTCTGGGTTATGGGCCCAGCACGCTTCCGCTGCACCACTCTGCTTGGTAGTGATACTAATACTGATATTACTGATGATGATGATAATATCAGTGATAAAGATGACGATGCATGGCCTGAAAATCTGGGCCTGTTCCTCCCCAGGCAGTTTTGGTTCCTCAGGCCTCATTGAGCCTCAAATCTCACCTTGATGATCAAAAGGTGGCCAATATAAGTAGCCTCATAAATGCATCAGAACCAGTCCAGATCCATCAAGAGGGCCCATGCCTGGTCCAACTCAGCAGTGAGAATGGCAGGAAGAATGCAAGTGTGACAACATCAGCAACAGAGGCTGCACCATGAAACCCTTCTGGGTTGGCTTGCTCATCCCTATTTGGCGAAGTACCAGTGCTTACAAAGGCAAGGGAAAGAAAGCTTGATTCTACTCCCCTGTGGGGTGGCTGTCCTCCCTCTCTCATTCTTTCCCACCCCTTCCAATCAGTCAATCAATGCTGTTTTTTTGCCCTTAATGTGTTCAGAGCACTGTGCTGAACACTTGGGAGAGTATATTCTGTCCCGACTCCTTGGGGAAGGGATCGTGCCCACCTGGGACATCTTCCTCTATATTCCCTGGCCCCCAAAGCTGCCGTCACTCCAGTAGGGGCAGGGGGTACAGAGTCTTTGACATGGTTGGGGATCAGACCAGCCAGTTGGGGGCATGCACAGGATGCATATGTTGGGGGGGTGGCGGGTGGGCAGGTGCCAGAGCTGTATCAGATTGTGTCATATGACCGGCAGATTTCAATCATAGGGGAGGCAGCAGCACATTGGGTCATAATTCAACTTCTTCTACTAGATATTGGTAAATCTAATAGGATGCAGCATGGTCTAGTGGAAAGAGCCCGGGCCTGGGAGTCAGAGGACATGGGTTCTAATCCTGGTTCAGCCAACTGCTTGCTGTGTGAACTTGGGCAAGTTATTTAACTTCTTTGTGTCTCAGTTTCCTCATCTTTAAAATGGGGATTCAATCCCTGTTCTCCCTCCTACTCAGACTGTGAGCCTCATGAAGGATGGGGACTGTGTCCTACCAAATTAACATGTACCTACCCAAGCGCTTAGAACAGTGTTTGACACATAGTAAGTGCTTAAAAAATACCATTAAAAAAGAAATGCCTAGGCATATTTGTAATGCAAATAAGTGCTGCCTCTTACACAAATCGCATCCCCATCGCAGCTTCTTAGGGCACCATCAGAGAGGGCAGACACAAGGTGGCCAAACAGGTGGCTTCTCTCCCATCAGAAAAGTCAACTATGTTAGCAGAGAGCTAGGAGGGGAACACAATGGCTCTAGATCAAGGGCTCGGGTGGGGTGGGGAGGATCGGAAAACCACCATATGTTTGGGCAGACTCAGCGTGACTTCTGCAAAATGACTTGTATGATGTCATTACATTGAGCAGCATAAAGTAATGACATCATGGAAAGAGCCAGATCATTTTTCCCCATATAAGGGTGGACAAACGTCTGAAGCCAGCCAAGTTTTGTCCTGGTCTCCTGTTTCCCCATCTTCTCTCTGACCCTGATCTTTCCTAGTAGCCTGAAATGGACTTCAACAGAAGCTCCTTCGGTTTTGACCTGGGAATCTACATAAGTGTTGATCAGCAGGGTTCAGCTGCTTCAGCTCTCAAGGAGTTGGAGTCCAAATCAGGTAGAAGTGCTGGAGTAGTTTTTTTCTGACACTTGTAGAGTTGGCAAAACTGAACTACCTGATAAAGGACAGTTCTGGGAGGAAGATACTGGGAGGAAGAGCTTCCTTCTCCAGAGTGACACCACTTGGGTGTTGGATTTGCAATCAAACACTCCGTAGTCTCTGGCCATCCAATTCCAGCCAGATGTTTGGTGACTGAGCGATAACCCTACACTGTCCTTAAAGCCAAAGTACTTTGTTTCTAACATTATCGCATAGTACAAAGAGGGGAAGAAATAATTTTAAAAAACTTATATAAGGACCTGGATAGGCTCATCATATCAACTCCAAAAGTCCCTGCATGGGTGAGGAATGAGGCTAAAATACAAACAAATCAAAAAAAGCTACAAAGGTTCCCATGGGATAGGAGGCTAAAATAGGAATGCTCTTCTTCCGCTTGGTAAAACATCAGCTCAATTATGAACACTGTTTTCTGACTACAAAAAATTGTGCAGAACACACAAATTAAACTTGCAGTGGGATGCCAAAGCTGAAGAAGCCTAGGGACCAATTGAAGGACTCTTATTCATCACTAAAGAAACTCTATGGGTCCATCCACACTATTATGACACCAATGGATATGGCAGATCGAGTCATCCTCATCTCAAAAAGAGAATCTTACACAGATACCAAGAACACCACATTGAACTCCTGGATATGCTTTCTACCATATTTGAGAAAATGGCCCTTCAAGGCATAAATATCAGCCCAAAATGTGAAGAATTTTCTGCTACTCCATGAATGTGTCTGCTAATTCTGCTGTATTGAACTCTCCCAAGTGCTTAGTACAGTGCTCTGCACATAAGTGCTCAATAAATATGATTGATTGATAATATGATAGAGCTAGAGAAACAGCATGGCTTAGTGGAAAAAGCACAGGCTTGGGAGTCAGAGGACATGGGTTCTAATCCCGGCTCTGCCACTTGTCTGCTGTGTGACCTTGGGGCAAGTCACTTAACTTCTCTGTGCCTCAGTTACCTCATCTGTAAAATGAGGGTTAAGACTGTGAGCCCCATGTGGTACAACCTGATTACCTTGTATCTACCTCAGCACTTAGAACAGTGCTTGGCATAAAATAAGTGCTTAACAAATACCATCATCATCATTATAGAGTCGAAGGTGCTACACTCTCATCCATGGTTAGAATCTCACCATCAGCATCTTTTAAAATGAAGGACATATGTACATACGTGTGTGCGCATGTGTTTGTGGGGGCGGAGGTTCATGTCTGGTTATGTCTTGGGCTACAGTGTTGGTGTCTACTTAATGACAGAGGTAGAGGGGAGGGCTGTTGACTTAGCTTGAGGATGCAGAAATGGGGCTTGATCAGCAAGCAATGGGTAAGTAGCCAGGCAGGGAGATAGAATGGTCAGAGACAGTGAACTATATACTAGCAACTACATTATATAGTGCATATAGATACATAGACACACTATACTATATATATATACACAATACTATATCATATACTACATATATATGTATATTTATATATATATATATATGAATAAAAACATGGCTTACTTTCACCACTGAGATCTTAACACCTACATTAATTCCCTGGGCCCATGAGTCAGGCTATGGTTTTGTTAATTGCATTTCCTGGATTTCTGGAAGAAAGCTTTTACTGTTGTGGTAATTTCTCTTCATGTCTTCTGGACATTATTTCAGGCCATAAAGGTAAATGGTTATTGAACAGTGTCCCTTTTGCACTATTCCAACACCAACGTTATACAAAATTTCTTTAGAAAAAGAATCAGAGGAAAAATTACCAGAGCTGAAAGGGCTTCCGTGAATACAACCTTTTTAAAGCTTTCTTGATGAGATCACTACCCTCTCAAAGTAGGAATGCAAAATATCTCCTTAACCCCTAAATTTTCCAAGTTCCTTATTACACTGGAACTAATCGTCATCATTCAAATCCTTGGAGTGTCTATGTGTTAGGTGTACTGCACTAGGCACTTGGGAACCTATAATGGAAGTCGAAGACATGGTCGAAGCCCTCCAAGAGTTTTTTTTTCCCCAGTTCAATGGGGGAGACAAGTGAGCACAAATTCCAAGGTACAAGAGGAGCAAGAGTAACACCATAGATTAAAATGACAAACCCCAAAGCAGGAAAATGTATACCTGCATAAATCAATGAAATGGAAGGGTATGCATATGTGTACTACGAGTGGCTATTGGATGAAATGACCAAGAAGAGGGGATGAGTCAGGGAAAGCTTTCTGGAAGAGATAGCTATTTAGGAGGGCTTTGATGTGGGAAGGAAGGTGGGAAACATAGCATGCTGATTTAAGCCAGGGCAGGAGATCTACATAGAGCAGGGGGAGGTGTACACAAAAAGATTAGGAGATGGGAGAGCTGACAGAAAAGCACAGATGTACCAAAAGAAAAGGAGAGATAAGAAGAAGGCAGATGCTGGAGAGTTATACAGCCGATGGTTAGGAGTCTTTGTTATAATACAACTCTGCAAAATTAATGTTTATAATTATTAATAAATAAGCTTTGGTTTTAAACCTGGATAGAATCCAGGTCTGCTGCCAAAATAGAACATAAACGTATGTGTTTTAGACAAAAAAGTATTCACTTGTTTGAATCTGAAAGATAGGGTGGCTGTTCATCCCACTGTAATGTAGACAGTCCAGTTTTCAGCAGAACTGGTAAGGTTAAGGCACCAGTAGCCTCTATGTCTGATATTTTTATTTTCAGTACACTGCTGCAGTGTGTGGCATTTATAGGCTCATGCTTTGTCCTAAAAGGATTGTCTTGTCCCCCATATAATAAACATTTATGGGAAAGCATGTAAAATGTGTTCATTAAAATAGGTCAAGAGTCTATCTTAAGTAAAATCATATGTTCTTAATAGCAGGTCAGTTCAAGGTGGTCACTGATGGCCCCAGAGGATAGTAGACAAGAAGATGCACATGAGTTCACATACTTTATACCAGGCATGCATAGTGTAAATATGATAGCATACATGTGGTTTTGTAAAAGCATGCTAGGGGCCAACTGAACCTAGAGCATTTATTGTGGGGTGGGGGGGAGGGTGCACGCACATCCACACTTACTCCAGAGTCATCTCCTCCCAAGTCCCTATCCCAGGTGCTAACTGCTAAGAACAATTCATACAAACAGTAGGAATGCCAATAACTGACTTTCAAACTTTTTTTTTTTTACTGACATCAAAAGTGGTGCAAAGCAAGTGTTCTGGGGGAGAGTTTTCAGAACACTCATGTGGAAGCAACCCAACAGACTCACGACAATTCTCAGGATCGGTAATCCTTTCAGGCACCTGTCACTTTAAATGAAGTTGATGTTATTAAACATTCACTCTGTGCCATGTACTATGGTAAATACACAATAATGAGATTGGATCCAGTCCTTGTCCCACACGGAGCTCGCAGGTTTTTGCCCATTTTACAGGGTAGGGAATTGAGGCATGAAAAGGTTAAAGTGACTTGCCCAAGATCTTACAGCAGATCAGTGGCAAAGTTGGAATTCAAATCCAAATTCAAATCCTCTAGACTGTGACCTCGTTGCGGGCAGGGAATGTGTCTGCTTATTGTTGTACTCTCCCAAGCACTTAGTACAGTGTTCTGCTCACAGTAAGCACTCAGTAAATATGACTGAAGAAGAAGAAGGTGGTTTCCTGACTGCCAATCCCACGCTCTTTCCAGTAGGCCATGATAGGGGAAGAGGAGGCGGCAGTGGTGATGAAACCCCAGGATTCCTCCTCCTATCATTACCCCAGACTTTACAGATGTGACCGATTTTAAATTCATTTTTATGACCTGTCCCTGAATTTATGAATGCTAGGCAATCTGGATCCCTTTGAATACAAGCACTGCTTCTGAGCTGCGGAACTCAGTAGCAGGAAGCTTAAAATAAAAATACCAGCCATAAAGGCGCCTGATGTTACATCCTCACCAGACAAAAGACAGAGCAAGTGAAATCTGGATCGACTGGCCACCCTAAAGTCAATCACGATTTTTTTTTCTTTGGAGCATATTTGGTCCTCAGAATTACACTGACTGAAAATTCCTATACCGACAGCTTTTAGCAAACTATAGATTTAGAACAGAACAGTGCATTTCATCTAATCAAAGCATTCCAAACATTTTAAATAGCCTGAATCAGGCATTATTAGGCAGTTGCTTGTGCTATTGTTCGTTGGACGAGTCTGTTTTCAAGATATGTAGGTGGTTGAGGAGGGAGGAATGAATTATAAATAGAACAAAATAATAAAAGCTCAACTGATTTGCTATACAAATAAAAAAAAATAAGCATGGCGATTGATGCAAGAGACACTAAAAATTGATTTCCTTTTGATGAAGACGCTACCGATGCTGGGTTCCTTTTCCATGCCCTCCCCTATTATGTTCTCATTCATTCAATCGTATTTACTGAGCGCTTACTGCATGCAGAGCACTGTACTAAGCGCTTGGAAAGTACAACTCCCTTTAATTCTCCATCTGACTCTCTCAACCCCCTGAATCTAGCTGAGTAAGAGTCAACTCATAACTGATTTGTAGTGCTAACCCTCACTCCTTCATGGGTGGGCTGCCCTAAGAGGCCACCAGAATTTAGTAGCCCCATTGGTGGCCCCAGGTGACTTCCTGCCTTGACCATCCCTAAAATAGGCTCTGCACAAATGGCCACCTAGCTAGTCGGTTTCATTTCTCCCTTTCAATTATTAAAGTTTTCTGTTGCTCTGGAGTGGTGATCCTTGTGGATTATGTGGGAAAAAAAACAGCCTTTCTTGATTGAATCACTTCTTTTAAGAGACTTTCTAAGGTGATGTGACCTCAGGGGGATAATTCAAAAGGCTCCCATTCCCTTGTACGAACTCACAAACCAACAAGCACTTGAAATTCACTCTCCAGAGTCCACTACAGAACCACTGTTAATAATGCATCATCTTCCACATTGGGCTACAAGAATAGGATTTGAAAAGCCTTTGTCATCATGGTGCTTGATTCCTGCTGCCTCTTATTGTTGTACAGCGTATGTATTATTTTCCTTGCTCTCAAAAAAACTCTGCAAATAACTTTGCAGGTAAAGAGGAATCTGCTTCAGAAAACCTGTGCTCAAGTCTTAGCCCCAACTTTCAAGTCTTCAAACAGCTCTGCTTCAATTTTGTTACCTGAAAAGCCTGGATGATTGCAAAATAAGGGAAAAATGAAATAGTACACACGGTACATGTATCACGTATATTTGCAGATAGTGTTTAGTGAGTGCCCCTCAGCATGACTTAACCTAGTACAGCCCACAGTAGGTACTCAAACGCTGTTGATGTTGAAGACTCACTTGTAAATTAGAGTTTCTGGTGTTCATTTCAAAGGCACTTTGTGTCTTCTAGTTGTCAATTTGCTACAAGCACAGAGGTTTCAAATGACCAGTAATTCCAATGGACCCTCCTAACAGCTGGGGGAGTGGGAGTCTCCCAAATTCAGAACCCCACCCATGTCCCCAGGAGTATTGGAGGGGCTGCAACAGCCTAAATAGAGATCTTACAGCCCTGAGTTAGGCTGAGTTAGGTCACTTGAGAATTCTGGTGGTCTTTTTTTTTTTTCCTTAATGGTACTTGTTAAGCACTTACTATGTGTCAGGCACTGTACTAAGGACTGGGGTAATAGAAGATAATCAGTTTTGGTCACAGTCCCTGTCCCACATGGTGCTCACAGTCTAAATTAATAATAATGTTGGTATTTGTTAAGCGCTTACTATGTGCCGAGCACTGTTCTAAGCGCTGGGGTAGACACAAGGGAATCAGGTTGTCCCCATGTGGGGCTCACAGTCTTAATCCCCATTTTACAGATGAGGTAACTGAGGCACCGAGAAGTTAAGTGACTTGCCCAAAGTCACACAGCTGACAAATGGCCGAGCCGGGATTTGAATCCATGACCTCTGACTCCAAAGCCCGTGCTCTTTCCACTGAGCCACGCTGAGGGAGGAGGATTTGATCCCCATTTTACAGATGAGGTATCTGAGGCACAGAGAAGCTAACTGACTTGTCCAAGATCACACAGCAGGCAAGTGGTAGAGCTGGTACTAGAACCCAGGTCCTCTGACTCCCAGACCTGTGCTCTTTCCATCAGGCAGTGCTGATTTCATTGACAGGGAATCTTTGATCCATCACTCTACCCGCAAGGAAGCCCTTCAAATTTCTACAGAGTGGGGACAGGAGCTGGTTTTCATGTTAGAACCACATTAGGTATTTAACATCTCCTTCCCCCCAGCCAATCCCAGGGACAGAGCTGGGATTCCCACCCTACTTACCCCATATCAGAGTTCTAGACCTTTCCACCAGGGCCTCTTCTAACGAGGAGGGGACAGCACTTACAAGCAAAATGCTTTAAAGCCATGGTCAAAGTGCTAAAGCCCCATTTCTCCTCCTTTCAAATGATCAGGTGCCGGACCCAGTGTCAAAGTCTTCATGAAAGTGGAATACGTACTTTTTTAAAAAATCCTTAATGTTTGTCACATTCACCAATTGCACATTGGTAAATTTGAAAGAGCTTCCTAGTTTAGGAGTTTGAGAGTAGGGCAGCAAGCAAATTATTTAATGGCTCTAGATTTTGGCAATCAAGAATTATACATGTCAGTTATAATTCAAATCAGTACAGTACCTGTACATCATACACCCCAACCTTTTTTGTTCTATTAATACTGAATGAAAAGCTTTGAGCTATTCTCATTCTATTGTTCCAAAGATATTACATCTTCATAATTAACCCCATGATTTTATCAAATTGTTCATGGTTACATGCAGGGACTAATTTTATTTTTCTCTGAAAGTGGTAATAAGATCCAAAATCATAGACTCAGAATTATTGGCTTGGAGATCCTGCTTTGAACCTTCATAGAGTTGCTTACATTTTTTTCTCCTCCCTTGAGAAGAGGCTCACCCGTCAGTCAGTCTGTGGTATTTATTTAGAGCTTACTGAGCAGAGCACTGTACTAAGAGCTTGGGAGGGTACAATATAACAATAAAACAGATAAATTCCCTGCCCATAATGAGCTTACAGTCTAGAGGAGGAGATAGACATTAATATAAATAAATACATTACACATATGTACATAAATGCTGTGGTGCTGGGAGGGGGGAATAATAAAGGGAGCAAGTTGGGGTGATGCAGAAAGGAAAGCCTCTTGGATGAGATGTGCCTTTAATAAAGGTTTGAAGGTGGAGAGAATAATTGTCTGCCAGATATGACAAGGGAAGGTGTTCCAGGCCAGAGGCAGGATATGGATGAGAGGTCGACAGTGAGATGGATGAGATAGAGGTACAGTGAGAATATTGGCATTAGAGGAGTGGAGTGTGCAGGCTGGGTTGTAGTAGGAGAGTAGCAAAGTGAGGTAGGATGGGGCAAGGTGATAGAGTGTTTTAAAGCCAATGGTAAGGAGTTTCTGTTTGATGTGGAGGTGGATGGGCAATCACTGGAGATTCTTGAGGAGTGGGAAAACATGGTCTTGAATGTTTTTGTAGAAAAATGATCCAGGCAACAGAGTGAAGTATGGACAGGAGTGGGGAGAGACGTGGTTCCTAACTCGTCTCCTCTGCATCCCTTTCTTTTTAATTACCCACTGCAGACCACTCATCCATCAATCTATCTAAACCTATTTATATTTTCAACCTGCATAACTTCCTGTGGTGACAATTCCATATGTTTACTATCCACTGTGGGAAAGAATGTTTCCTTTTGCTTGATTTGATAGATGCTTGTTTCGCTAATGGGTTTGTCCTATTAAGGCTCTGTCTCTATTTTCCAGAATGTCTCTTGTAGCAGATGAATCCATTGTAATTATCCAGTATCTACTGTGTGCAGAGCATTTTACTAAGCACTTGGGAGAGTACAGTGAAGTATACAGACATGATCCTTACCCTCGAGGACCTTATAATCTAGTGGGGAAGACATAAACTAAAATATTTTTTTGAAGTCTTTGCTCAAAGAAAGTAACTCCTCTCCTATTTTCTAACTGCTAGTTGGGTTTCTCTGCTGCAGTGGTATTCCAGCAGTCCACTGCTTTTTTGCATTACTTGAAGCTGTGCTTTGAATTATTTAATCTGCCCTCCTGCCTTGCATGTGGCTCCTTTCAGTTCATTTTACAGGCAATTGCTTGGATATCCAGCTGTCCTCAATTCTTCTCACATATCCCACCTAGCCACGTTGCATTTCCGTGAACACTGCCTCAGTGCTGGTGAACTGACTTCATTGTAGGACCATTATGCCGGTGATCTTGTCCAAAGGGCTGTCTGTTATTCCAAGCGACTTGAATTTGGTAATTCCCGAGCCTATCATCGTGCTCCTAGAAGAGAGAGGGCATCACCACCAACAGAGCAACATGCTGAATTGGTCAATCAATCAAGAAATCAGTGGTATTTACTGAGCCCTTACTGTGTGCAGAGCTCTGTGTTTGGGTCCATACAACAGAGTTGGGATATGTTCCCTGCCTAGAAGGAACTTACAGTCTCTCCCAAGCACTTAATTCAGTGTTCTGCACCAAATAAGCACTGGGCTCGGTAAATACTATTGATTAAAAGCCTGGAAGATGGAAAACTTATATTCTTGGGTCTTTGTTGACTCTGCTGAGTCATTAAGCAGATTCTCTCACAGCCATAGTTGGGTGAGATGTGGCAAACTCTGAAGCATTAATGAATTTCCCAAAAAGGTTGTCTCCTGCATCTGCCCAGCAAAGAGACTTGAAAGGCAATTACAGAAAAAAAAAATCACTGACACCAAGCCATGGGTCCTACATCATTCTTCAGGGAAAAGGAGGGAGAGAGGGAGAGGAAACAAGTGCATACACTAGTGATACAAATTGGTGTAGTCTGTAACCAGAAAGCCCTGAAAGAAAGTTTGCTAGTGATAGGAGAAAAAGACAATTTATCCTCCCCCTCTAGACTATTCTCCCTCTAGACTGTAAGCTCAATGTGGGCATGGAGCATGTCTACCAACTCTGCTATATTGTACTCATCCTACCCCGACTGGATTACTGCATCAGCTTCCTTTCTGACCCTGTTCCTCCTGTTTCTTCCCACTTCAATCCATACTTCATTCTGCTGCCTGGATTACAGAAATATTCTGGGCGTGTCACTCCCCTCCTCAAAAATCTCCAGTGATTGCCTATCAACCTCCTTATCAAACAAAAACTCCTCACTATTGGCTTCAAAGCTCTCCATCACCTTGGCCCCTCGTATCTCACCTTTCCTTCTCTCCTACATCTCAGCTCTCACACTCCGCTCCTCTGCCTCTAACCTTCCCACTGTGCCTTGTTCTCGCCTGTCCCACCATTGACCTCTGGCCCACATCCTACCTCTGGTCTGAAACACCCTCCCTCCTCAAATCCGTCAATCACACTTCACCCCTTCAAAGCCTTACTGAAGGCTCACCTCCTCCAAGAGGCCTTCCCAAACTAAACCTCCTTTTTCCTCAGCTCCCCCCGCCCCACGACACTTTGACTCGCTTCTTTTGCTCTACTGCCACCCCCCCCCCCAAGCCCCACAGCATTTGTGTATATATGTACATATCTATAAGTCTATTTATATGAATGCCTGTTTACTTGTTTTGATGTGTATATATCTATAATTCTATTTATTTATATTGATGCCTGTTTACTTGTTTTGAAGTCTGTCTCCCCCCTTCTAGACTGTAAGCCTATTGGGGGCAGGGATTGTCTCTTTTTATTGATGAACTGTACTTTCCAAGCGCTTAGTACAGTGCTCTGCACACAGTAAGCTCTCAATAAATACAATTGAATGAATGGGCTAAGCACTGTACTAAGCACTGGGGTAGATACAAGATAATTGGGTTGGACATAGTCCTTGTCCCACATAGGGCTCACAGTCTTAATCCCCATTTTACAGTTGAGGGAACTGAGGCCCAGAGAAGTGAAATGACTTGCCCAAGGTCACACAGCAGAGAAGTGGTGGAGCTGGAATTAGAATCCAGGACCTTCTGACTCCCAGGCCCGTGCTCTTTCCTCTAGGCCCCGCTGCTTCTCAGAAAGGGACCAGTAGCCAAAGCAGACCGAGACACTCTCTCTGACGATACAGCTTCTGAGGCTAGAGGAAGACTCTCCAGCCAATTATTCTGTGCCATGACATTGGTAAGAACAGGAGTCATATTCTATTCAGCTATCATACAATCTCTAAAACATGTCAAGTGCTTTTTTTTTTTTTTTTACTTGCTAGGCTTTCATTCCTAAAAATATTACTTAGTTCTTGTCCATTCTAAAAACTTCATCCTCTTTTTAGATGGACCATTTCGTCAATTTAGTAAGGTGCTTTTGAATTCTATTCCTAGCTTCGGAAGTATTCGCCATCTTCCTGCAAATTTAATGAGATTAGTCTCAATTTCTTTTCCCCAGGTCGCTGATCCAAGAGGTTCCAAATACAACAGTGTGGGAAAGTTGCCGAGAGATCAGGCCGCTTAGTTTACCAAAGTGAAGTTGCTTTTTAGCTTATGGCAAATCTAGAAACCTGCCGCATTTTTGACAGAGAGACTTATAAACATAAAAGATCTCAGGTATGTTCCAACAGAGCAGTTAAATGCTTTGGTGAAACTGCCTTTTCCCCCCAAGAATATTAAAATGTAAAAGTAAACAAATAATGCCAGAGAACCCCAATTATTCATTGCAATGAGGATAAAGAGTACCTCTTTATGCATCTGGTGCATAAAAGACTATGACGGGCCACAGATCTATCAGATGGACAGCTGGAGCAGAAATTCAATTCCATTTGGGGGAATTTCATTTTGGTGGCAAGCCCAAGAAACATGAAACTGTGGCAGTTTGATTCAACAGAGAGGTTTTGTAGAATTTTAAAGACTAAAGGAAATTTGTCCCATTCATTCTAGAGATGACTCAATCAGTGGTAATTATTGCGTGTTGTATGCAGAGCATTGTACTGAGCACTTGGGAGAGCATGATATAATGGAATTGGTATTATATTAATGATCACTGAGGAATGAGATTCCCAAGAGAGGAATAAAGCAGAGTTCGCACCAAGGAAGGGAGCAGAATGATATAACTCAAAAGAATGTTGGAGGTTCAAACAAACCTGATTTTATAGTGAAATATTGGTGTGATGTGGCTATTGCTATGAAACTTTGGAATGTTACATAATTTAACATAATTTATCATGATGAAAGTGACAAAAATCAAGATAGAGATCTATCTTTGGTCCATATGGAACAAAATGTGTAGGAAAACCAGAAACTTTTATATTGGGCCTTGAGAATCCCATGAAAATGCCTGTGCCTTGCCAGCCAACTATGTGACATGGAATCTTCAGAGGAGGAGGAGAACTGGAAAATGATGCCCTCGTGACTCTGCCCTGAATGAAAGCAGAAGCTGCTGCTGCAGTATATTATGGCCCTTGCACCTGGAGCATCCAAGAGCTTATTGACTCTCATTCTCCTCAGCATTCCCCATCCTGTTTCCTCAGCTCCCCTCCCCAGATCTGCTCATGGTCACTGCTTCTGCAGGGTCAGTCCGGGATGGAAGCGTGGCTCAGTGGAAAGAGCACGGACTTTGGAGTCAGGGCTCATGAGTTCGAATCCCAGCTCTGCCATTTGTCGGCTGTGTGACTGTGGGCAAGTCACTTAACTTCTCTGTGCCTCAGTTCCCTCATCTGTAAATGGGGATTAAGACTGTGAGCCCCACGTGGGACAACCTGATTCCCCTATGTCTACCCCAGTGCTTAGAACAGTGCTCGGCACATAGTAAGCGCTTAACAAATACCAACATTATTATTATTATTATTATTAAGGAAGCAGGCAAGAGGCAATGGTAGGGGGAGGGGAGGAAGCAGGGAAGTTTGTCTCCCCTGAGTGTCAGGAAAAGTGCATGACCAGTGTCCCCTCGAACCTGCAAATGAAAGATTTAGCAACCAAGGTCTGCCCTCAATCTTAAATATCTTAGACTAATAGGAATTGAACAAATGGGCTGGTGACAGATTGACCTCCAATCCAGGTGGAAGAAAACATGATAGTCATTTTCTCTTGGTTTTTTTTGGTATTTTCCCCCTCTTTAACTTCTGGAATTAGATGGTATTTTTCCCTGTCTTCCTTTAAAAATGTGATTTTGAAAGACTTAATTTCCTTTACCCCAAGCATTACTAGGTCTTTGAACTAAATCCTAAGAGTGCACAGCATTGGATGTTTTCTTTCTTACCCAGAAATAATAAAACATTTAGGGACTCCTGGGACCATAGCATCATAAAATATTCAACAACATCTATGTCATATTATTTACTCTCAGACCATGTCCAGAAAAAAAAAGGATACAAACCATAGTGCATCTATACTTCTCATGAGCCATTAACTCTGAGAGAGATATAAAACAGAATAGAATCCAACTGTGCATTTCCTGACATTCTCCGATATCTTGTCTTGCCGCTCGCATTTCTGAAGCAAGGATTAGCCATTGGTGGCAGCTTCTTGGAATCCATCTCTGCCTTGCTTAGGATGAAATTTCTATCAAAACCAAAACCCTACCAAAGTCTAAATCTGATTGCTTAAATCTGTTGTTTTGTACCCTCCCAAGCACTTAGCACAGTGCTCTGCACACAGTGAAGTGCTCAATAAATGACAATGATAAAAAATGGAAATTGATGCACTTAGAGTGGGCAGAACTATTATCACCTTTCTGTGCTTTTATTTTTACCACCTGGGAAATAGGATTAGTAATGTGCCTACTTACTTCAAACTATATGCCACATAGTGTTGCTAGGTAATGGGATCAGAGAAAAATATGGGCCTATTCAGTGGAGAGGTGGGGTTAATGGCCCCCTAGATATCAAGTGGCCATTCACAAGAGTAAATTATTCATTTCATTGAAAAACTCTTCTCCAAAATCCTAATCGGGCATGCTATATGAATTTATGTATGCATGTCATTATGGATCAATCAGTGGTATTTATTGAGCTCATTACTGGATGCAGACCACTGTGCTAAGTGATTTCCTTAGTTCTGTTTAGTGCTTTTCTTGCCAAGGCACCTTACATTATTTATCTCATGCAGATGGCTAGAGCACACAGTGAACTCCTGGACATGCCTTTACTCCATTGAGTGCAAGCTCCTCTGTGGGCAGGGATCAGGTCTACCTACTCTACTGTGCTTTCCCAAGTGCTCAGTAGAGTGCTCTGCACACAGTTAATGCACAATAAATACCATGGATTGACTGAGTTGGCGAGAATGTGGAACTCTGATTTTAGGCCCAACTTTTGAGGAAGCAACCCCAACAGTCAAAGCCATGAAAAAACACCCTGGCTTACTGCTATCCCTGCAGAAATCTACAAACCAGGGTAGGACCTAATCCTCAGACAGCTGCATTAGCTTTTTCTTACTATATGCATCACTAATGAAATGTCACAATCCTTCAGAAATGCCATGATATTCGTCATCTTCAAAAAGAAAGGAGAGGGAGCTGACCGTGGGGGACTAAAGGGGAATCTCCCTGTTACCCACTGCAGGCAAGATTCTCTCCAGAGACCTGCTGAGTAGATTACTGAAGAGCAGAGTCAGTTGTGCACTACCTGAACCGAAATGCAGCTTTGGACCAAATCACAGCAGGTATGATCTTTCAAGCACAATTAGACTTTTCTACCCCTTCTGTTGACCTTCCAATACTATTTGTCACCACCGACAAACACACCAGGGCTCTGTAAATTGCCATGCAAATGTTGCTGTCTCGAGAAATGCACCAGAATCTTTAGACTGGAAGCTCAATGTGGGCAGGGAATGTGTCCATTTATTGTCATTTTGTACTCTCTCAAGAGCTTAGCACAGTGCTTTGCATACAGTAAGTGCTCAATAAATGCTACTGAATGATTGAAAGGTTAAGGAACCCTCTCCGACCCCTTTCCCCAATCATGACTGGAGCGAAGCAGGATGGTGTGATAGGTCCAATCCTGTTCTTATGCGGCCAGGCTTGAGCATGCAACAAGAGACCTGGGAGATGGAAGAATTTGCTTCTGATCCACTGGGGAAATTCTTCCATCTCAACAGATGAAGAGAATCATCCAAAGGTTTTGAAACAGTAGCTCTGAAACTGCTGCACATAGATGATCGATCGATCAATCAATCAATGGTATTTATTGAGCATTTACTAGGTGCAGAGTACTGTACTAAGCACTTGGGAGAGTGCAATGCAACAGAATTAGCAAACACATTCCCTGCCAATAACAAGCTCTTGGTCGAGAGGGAGAGATAGACGTTAATATAAAGATGATGGTACACATGTACAAGAAATCATACACAGAAATAGGAATCCCTTTGCAGATGCTGTGCTCTGACAGCAAGTTTAAAGAAGCACATATCCTACATCTGGGAAACATTACACACAACCAAAGGCTTTCATCAGCAACAAAGAATTTAAGACAGTCACCAAATTCAGGTACCTACACAAGACACTATCCAATGATGTACAGAAGAAGAGAGACAAGGGAATCCCAAAGGCCAACATGGCCTTTGGAAGACTGTAGGGCAGAATCTGGCAACAATAGCATTTCAAGCTTCATGCCAAGTTGAAGGTCGAAGGTGTCTCAAACATGTGTCTCAAACAAAGACATAGTAGTGGACAGTTGCCCTTCTCAGGATGGCACCCGACCCAAACAGTTTCCAGTACTCTACCAGTCTCAACTATGGGAGAGAGAGTCAAATAGAGGCTTACCCATTCCATTCCTAGCTTGGGCAGTGGCTAGCGAGTGGAAGACCATCTGCTACAAGTCAAAACTCCCCTGTACTGGGCAGCAGTGGCACGGGAGAGGGTCGAGGGTGGAGACTCAAGTTTACTGCACTGAAGGTTAGCAATGGTAATAGTAGTGGTATCAGGAGAGAGGTTGTTCTCCTAGAACAGAATCGCCATGAGCATGAGGATATAAGGAAGGAACACCAGAAACAGATGTAGCTTTGGTGTCTGCCAAACCCATCAGCAATGTGAGGACTGATCCTTACTCTGAAATAATTCAGGAGGGGGTGTTCAGCTACATTCACAGGCAGAGTTGGACCACAGCATCAATTTCTAATGCAAAAGTCAGCTCTATATTTATATTTGGGGTTAGTTGTTAGACTAGAAGCTTCTTGTGGGCCGGAAACACATCTACCAACCCTGTTGCATTGTATTCACCCAAGTGCTTAGTACAGTGCTCTGCACATATTAAGCGCCCACTAAATACCATCGACGGATAATGGCATAAACAACAAATGGATAGTTACCTAAGATTCCCTCTTCTCATCATCAAAGACTGTAGAAATGGCAGACACTGAGAATAGTTGGAAGAAAATGATTTAGAGATGAAAAACCTACTAGCAACAAGCCAGAAATGCACCAACAGCATCTTGAAATTCTCAAGATTATAAGAAAATGGAGGTCAACAGAAATCTTCACAAGCTAAGAAATGTGTCTAACTAGTGGTGAGATGGCAACCATAAAGTTATCCAAGGATATTTTTACCAAACCTGGGAGAATTTACTCATCATTAAAACTGAATTGCCTCCTATACACCCCCATGGCAACCTTGAAATGGACAGGTGGAACCACCTGCATTATTAATAATAATAATAGTTATGGCATTTGTTAAGTACTTACTATATTCCAGGAATTGTACTAAGTATTGGAGTGGATACAAGCAAAAATCAGGTTGGGCACAGTCCCTGTCCTATACAGGGCTCACGGTCTCACTCCCCATTTTACAGATGAGGTAACTGAGGCTCAGAGTAGTGAAGTGAGTTGCCCAAGGTCACACAGCAGACAAGTGGCGGAGCCAGCATTAGAACGCATGACCTTCTGACTCCCAGGCATTGCAAAAGGGGACTCTCTCACAGATGGCAACAGCATTACAATTTACAATATCCACTGGAACTCTCCACCCTCTGACTCCATGAGGTTTGGAAAGCCTTCTCCCGACATCCTTTTCCCTGCAGCTGACTACCCACACTTGGGGTAACCAGTAGCACAGACAAGAAAAGCCTCCTCATTCAAGTTGTAATAGTGAAAGAAGACAATATTTTTAACCTGTTTGTGCTTAAAGTCTAAACAAGATATTCTCATCTTTCTAAAGTGTCTAAGGAGAGAAAGCTGAGTGTCTGATCAACAGGCTGTCACTTGCTAGTATTTCCCAACAGTGCATTATTTGAGACTGTGTCTCATTATGTCTTTGAAACATTTGTTCTTCCCTCTCTGCTTGCATATGTCTCCTTTCAATTCACCACACAGCAGCTGTTTGGGAATGCCGCCATCACGTGTTATCCTCATATGTGCTGCCCAGCAGAGCTGTATGGGTTGCTTCAAATCTGGTAAACTAATTGCTTTCATTTTGGGCAATCTTGCCCAACCATTTAATCTTGACTGTGGTTCATTGGTGATGTTGACCAAACTTTTCAAGGAGTCAGTAGTGCTTTCTTTGGTAGGACCACATAGATGGCTCAATACCACCACCGCTTTATAACACATAAATTTGGAATGATGACTGCTCTCCTGTTTGCCTTTTATATATGTCTTTATATTTATCTACCTATATCTACTTATATGTATGTGTAGACTTGTCTTACGCTTTCGAGTCGCCTTTGACCCATATCGATACCATGGACACATCTTTCCCAGAGCACTCCACCTCCATCTGCAATCGTTCTGGTAGTAATATCTATAGAGTTTTCTTGGTAAAATCGCAGACGTGGTTTATCCCTGCCTCCTTCCATGCAGTAAACTTGAGTCTCTGCCCTCGACTCTCTCCCATGCCGCTGCTGCCCAGCACAGGTGAGTTTTGCTTTGTAGCAGATTGCCATCCACTCGCTAGCCACTGCCCAAGTAGGAATGGAATGGGTAGGCCTCTGCTTGACTCTCCCTCCCTCAGTTGAAACTGGTAGAGTACTGGAAATTCTCCAGGTGCAACCCTTTGAGGGGTGTGTGTGTATATATATACTTTGTTGTCTATCTGTGCAGCACTGGATATTGAAGTACTAAGGTGCAGAATTAGATGACAAAATCAAGTTCTGTGTAGCAGTGAAAAATCCTGTGTTGTGTATAGGGCTTCCAGGGTTTAATCTGGTTCATAACTTTGGTTTTCTTCAGGCTCATTGCCTTCCCCATCACCTCCCTCCCAAGTCCATCCATGCATTCATTCAATCATATTTATTGAGTGCTTACTGTGTGCAGTCCCTCTCAGGGTCACACCTGGAGTGTTTCCAGTACTCTACCAGTCTCAACTTCGGGAAGGAGAGTCAAGCAGAGGTCTAACCATTTCATTCCTAGCTTGGGCAGTGGCTAGCGAGTGGAAGGCAATATGCTACAAGTCAAAACTCACCCATGCTAGGCAGCAGCAGCATGGGAGAGAGTTGAGGGAGCAGACTCGAGTTTACTGTGAGGAAGGCAGCAATGGTAAACCACTTCCTTATTTTTACCAAGAATACTCAATGGATACACTATCAGAAAAATTGCAGATGGAGAGTGGGGCATTCTGGGAGAGATGTGTCCGCGCTGTCACTATGGGTCAGAAACAACTCGGAATAAAAGATTGTGTGCAGAGCACTGAACTAAGTGTTTGGGAAAGTTCAATATAACAATAAACAGACACGTTCCCTGCCCACAACAAAACATTATGTTGACTCAATAAAGTGCTTCATAATCATAAGCGTATCTTTTTGTGAGTGTGCTTCAAAAGGACAATTTCAATATTCAAATGTTCAATGATGGCCATAGCCTGTTGAGCTGGGAGAGTTTCCTGCTGGATCAGAATCATATTCTGGCTCCAACTTCCATATCTCTCATTCTCCCCAGGTCATATCCTCCCATCACCTTAACACTTAGGCCCTCACACAATCTCACATAACACTTCCATGCTGTACACTCTGTTTAAACACTTACTCATCCACGTATCCATCTTCCTGTTCTTTTTCTTCCGTCTTGGAAATTTTATGTCTGCTTCTCTTCTAAGATTGTAAGCTCCTTGAGCTCTAAATGCTGCACTCTACCAAGTGCTTAATACAGTGCCCTGCACAAAATTGGCACTCAAATACTATTGACAGAGGTCTGTCTTGGTGTTGGTCCCTGTATTTCTCTCATATCTGAATTAGCTTAAGCTACAGCAGCGTGGGAAGGGTGTGGTCTAGTGGAGAGAGCACAGGTCTGGGAGTCAAAAGACCTGGGTTCTAATTCTGTCTCCACCACTTTTCTGCTGTGTGACCTTGAGCAAGTCACTTGACTTCTCTGGGCTTCAGTTACCTATTCTGTAAAATGGAGGTTAAAGCTGTCAGCCCTATGTGAAACATGGACTGTTTCCAATCTGATTCTCTTGTATCTATCCCAGGGCTTGATACAGTGCCTGGCACATAGTAAGTGTTTAACAAATCCCATTAAAAAAAATGGGGCAGGATATGAGTTAAAGACACTTTTTACCTACTTGCTCCTCTATATTAGGTAAACTATTTGTGGAAAATACTTGGGCCAGATTAGCAGAATGTTGCTTTAGAAATGCAGACACTAAGTGAATTTGCATTAGACTAATTTTAAATATGTTCATGCTTAATGATCCCCCTCTATAACTTTGACTCCTCTCCCTGCCTCCAGGCTGCTGAAAAGCAAAGTCCTGAAACATAAAAAGAAAGACTCCCTTCACTTCAAGGTGTAGCTATTATCTTTAGAAAGTAAGATGTTGGAAAGTAAGAGCATTCCTGAATGTGCTTCACTAGGTACTGTATTTCATCTTTGAAAATTATCATTTTCCTATTTTCCTCTCATGGTAGGTAGTCTGCTTTGATTTCTGACCACCCTATGCACTCACAGGTTTTCCAGAATTTAATTAAGTGAAGTCAGTAGAAAGAATGGATAGAATGATCTTTGACTGCATTCTCCCAATTCCATCTTCCTTCAATAATGGAAATGAAAAACATTTCTACATTGAAAAGATACATTTTTAGACAGGAAAAAGCAGAGAAACACACATGATATTTCATGAATATAGTACATAAATTTTTTTTTCCATTTAAATGAGCATCCCAGAGCTTTCTTACAAACCATACCCTTGATTATTGGGGAAAAAGTTAGCAAACTGTCCCATTTTGCTATTCATGGGTGAAAGATTAGTCAGTCATGAGTATTCTTGAGTGTCAGTGTGTAACATTCAATTAGGCACTGGAGGAATTACAAACAAAACATCGATTAGCATATTTACACTGTTCTTATTCCTCATAGTTAGAGGCCTACTCTATAGAGCCACTCTATTTTTACAGCATAGTGGATAAAGCACGGGCCTGGGAGTCAAAAGATCATGGGTTTTAATCCCAGCTCTGCCACTTGTCTGCTGTGTGACCTTGGGCAAGTCACTTCACTTCTCTGGGCTTCTGTTACCTCGTTTGTAAAATAGGGATGTCCTATGAGGACAACCTCAGCAGAGTACACTTCTCATTTGCTAGAGTCCTCTGATCTTGAGTGCCTGACTCAAGTGACTACCACCATGACATTGGGCTTAATAGAACATGTACTATTTTTTTCAGGACTCTAGGAAGGTTTTGTTGTTCACACAGTTATGGGAAATCATTAAATGAATCAAAGCTGCTCTGAGTCAGATGAGGAAAATGAAATAAGGTTTCATTCAATAAGCACAGATGATTTCTAAAAAGTCCAGCTTTCAGCTGGAGAATTTTAGTTCTCTAACTGTGCAAACCTTAAAAAAAAAAAAAAAAGTCCTTTCACTCTCTCCATTATCAACTTTCCTGCCAGATACAATATCTGCTTCAGTACTTAAAATGTACCTCATCAGTCAATCATATTTACTGAGCACTTAACTGTGTACAGAGCACTATACTAAGCTGTGGGGATAGTACAATATGACAACTCCCTGTCAAGGATGCAGCCTGACTTTTTGTTCATTTTTGGAATTTGTGAACAAATTAGAGCTGCCAAAAGGTTGGGTTCCAACATTCCTTGGAAAAACATTATTAATAACAATAATTGTGCTATTTGTTAAGTGTTTATTATGTGCCAGGCACTGTACTGGGCACTTGGGGTGGATTCAAGAAAATTGGGTTGGACAGAGTCCCTGTCCCACAGGAGGTTCACAGTATCAATCCCCATTATACAGATGAGGTAACTGAGGCACAGAGAAGTGAAGTGACTTGCCCAAGACTACACAGCAGACAACTGGTGGAACTGGGATTAGAACCCATGACCTTCTGGCCCACATAATATTTTTTTTGTCCATTATGCAATAACATACTCCCTGGAGGAAAATGTAATATATTTTTTGTGTCCATTCCATCTCCAGACTTTTTCTGAAAGATGGTAATAGGACACCTACTCTGTGATTATAGTTTATGTGCTGTTTGTCCAGCCACATCTGATAGGTTTTGGGGGTTTTTTTGGTAAGTAATCCTTCATAATGATATTCATCTTAATTGAATCTGGAAGAAAAATGAAACTTTATAAATTCAGAAATTCAAATTTTATACATGAGGTCATTTATATATTTTCATTTATTAGATTTAAGGTTCCTATTGATATTTAGTACCACTGAAGTTGAATAGTGCCCATTAAAAATCAGTGCAAAATATATTCCCCCATCACAGTCTTATAGTGTCCATGTAAAATCAGTGCAAAATATATTCCCCCTTGACAGTTTTCTCCAGTGAGGAAGGAAATTAGATGATATAGACAGGAGGGCAGAATACTATCCAGAAATGAATTGTTTGGGTGAAAAAATTATCTGAAGAAAATGAAGCTTGCATTTTTACTAATTATAGCCTACTAAATTTTCAAAAGAGTTAAAATCCACACTCCATCTTGCAGATATTAATGGGTCAGAATCGCTCCTAGTGCTTACATGGAACTCAAAATAGTAAAGCTATTGGTGGGGTTTCTGTAGAAAATTTCAATGTCCAAAAGCTGCTAAAGATTTTGGAAACAGCAATTTATCCTCGGGTGAGTTGTTTGGGAGAAAAGAAGACTATTTTGTGCCAGGTTTTGCAGGTGTTCTTCCTCCGTGTTCCAAAAGAAGGGTGAGATTTCACAGAAATATTTTTCTCCTTTGTGACCATAAGTACAGGAATAAGATCAGAATGGAGAATCTCAACGCCATTTTGAACTTGGATTTTTTTCCAAATATTTGTAACGTTCCAATCAGTCAACTGTATTTATTGCATGTTTACTGTGTGGGGGGCACTGTACTAAACACTTGGGAGAACACAAAAATATAAGACACATTCCCTGACCATAATGGTTTACAGTCCAGAGGGGAAGACAGACATTAATACAAATAAATAAATTATGGAGATGTACATAAGTGCTGTAGAGCTGGGCAGAAAGGAGTGGGAAAAGAGGAAATGAGGGCTTAGGGAAGGCCTCTTAGAGGAGATATGCCTTCAATAAGGCTTTGAAGGTGGGGAGAGTAATTTTCTGTCATATATGAAAAGGGAGAGCATTCCGGGCCAAAGTCAGGGGCGAGGGGTCAAATGCGCGATGGATGAGATCGAGGTTCACTGGGTAGGTTGACATTAGAAGAGTGAAGTGTGCAGGCTGGATTGTAATAGGAGAGTAGCGAGGTGAGGGAGGAGGGGGCAAGGTGATTGAGTACTTCGAAGTTGATGGTGAGGAATTTCTAGTTGATGCAGAGGTAGATGGGCAACCACTCTAGGTTCTTGAGGAGTGGGGAAACCTGGACTGAACATTTTTGTAGAAAAATGATCTGTGCAGCAGAGTGAAGTATGGTCCAGAGTGGGGAGAGACAGGAGGCTGGGAGGTCAGCAAGGAAGCTGATACAGTAATCAAGGCAGGATAGGAAAAGTGCTTGGATTAATGTGGTAGCAGTTTGGATGGAGTGGAAAGGATGGATTTTAGCAGCGTTGTGAAGGTCGAGCAAACAGGATTTAGTGATAGATCGAATATGTGGGTTAAATGAGATAAAGGAGTCAAGGATAATAATAATAATAATATTGCTGGTATTTGCCAAGTGCTTACTATGTGCCAAGCACTGTTCTAAGCACTGAGGTAGATACAAGGTAATCAGGTTGCCCCGTGTGGAGCTCACAGTCTTAAGCCCCATTTTACAGATGAGGTAACTGAAGCACAGAGAAGTTAAGTGACTTGCCCAAAGTCACACAGCTGACAAGTGGTGGAGCAGAATTAGAACTCACGACCTCTGACTCCCAAGCCCGTGCTTTTTCCACTAAGCCACGCTGCAAGGCTTTGGGTTTGTGAGACAGAAAGAATGGTGGTGCTGTCTACAGGGATGGGAAAGTCAGAAGGAGGACAGGGTTTGGGTGGGAAGATAAGGAGTTCTGTTTTGGACATGTTAAATCTGAGGTGATGGTAGGACATCCAAGTAGAGCTGTCTTGAAGGCAAGACAAAATGCAAGACTGCAGAGTGGAGGGAGACATCAGGACTGGAGAAGTAGACTTGGGAATCATCCGCCTAGAGGTAGAAATTGAAATCATGGGAGCAAATGAGTTCTCCAAGGAAGTGGGTGTAGATGGTGACTAGAAGGGGACCCAGAACTAAACTTTGAAGGACGCCCACAGTTAGAGGGTGGGAGGCAAAGGAGGAGCCTGCTAAAGAGACTGTGAATGAGTGGCCAGAGAGATAGGAGGAGAACCAGGAGAGGACAGTGTCAGTGAAGCCAAGGTAGGATAATCTTTCCAGGAGAAGGGGGTGCCAATACAGCAATCCATGTTGAGAGATGGTGCTGCTAATGTTAAGAGACTATAAAATGTATGTGGGTGTGGCCAAAGACATCCATCCAAGATCAGCAATCCATTCCACTGAATTGAACAACATGGAATTCTGTAGAGTAGAAGTTGTACTGAGATCCTGTTCTCATGGATCTTCAATTTGAACATGCAATTAATAGAATCTGGATACTTCCTGATTGACTCCTCTAAAAATCCATACCTGTATGGGGCCAAATAGTTTAATCCCAAATTGACTGTATTTTTGCAAGATGTACAGTTCCCTCATCATCTTTCAGTATGAGTGAAGGAGCTTACAGTCTAGAGGGGTGGACAGCAAATTAGAGATGTACATAAGTGCTGTGGGGCAAATATCAGGTGCTTAAAGGGTACAGATCCAAGTATATAAGTGACACAGAAAGTCAAAGGCACCAGGCCTAGTAAGGGAAAGTCTTTTGAAGGAGGGGTAATTTTAATAAGGCCTTAAAGTTGGGGAGACTGGTGGTCTGCCATTTATGAAGGGAGAGGGAGTCGCAGACCAGAAAGGGATGTGGGTCAGAGGTCAATGGTAAGATAAAGGTAAAGGAAGTTGGAGGAGCAAAATGTGCTGGCTGGGTTGTAGCAGGAAATCAGCAAGGTAAGATAAGAAGAAGAGAGCTGAGTGAGTGCTTTAAAGCTGATGGTAAGGAGTTAGTTTGATGTGGAAGTAGAAGGGATTGATTAATAGTAGATAGGAGGTTTCTGAGGAGTAGGGAGATGTGGAATGAGCTTTTTTTCAGAAAAATAATCTGGGCAGCTGGGTGACGTAAAGACTAGAGTGGGGAGAGACAGCAGGCAGGGAGTTCAGGGAGGAAGCTGATGCCGTAGTCAAGGTAGATAGATATAAGTGGCTGGATCGGCATGGTAGCAGTTTAGATGGAGAAGAAAGGTTGGGCTTTAGCACTGTTGGAATGTTGGAACCGGCAGAATTTGGTGACAGATTGAATATACGGGTTGAATGAGAGATGTCAAGGATAATGCCTAGGTTCCAGGCTTGTGAGACAAGAAGGATGGTTGTACTGTCTTCAGTGATGGGGAAGTTGGGGGGAGGACAGATTTGGGGTGGAAAGATGAGGAGTTCTGTTTTGGAGATGGTGACTTTGAGGCATCAGCGGGGCATCCAAGTAAAGACGTCCTGAAGGCAGGAGGAAAAGTGAGACTGCAGAGAAGGAGAGAGGTCAGGGCTGGAGAGGTAGTATATAGCCAGGTTGTCCTCCATAACAGTCTTGTAGACTTTCAACTTCATACGGAGCTTGATGTCCCACTGGCAGACTGCAAGACAGAGTCTGGTGACAGAGGTCACAGTGGCCTTTTTTGTTCTATTTTCTATCTCTTTAACTCTCCATATGTTGCTAAACAGCCCACTGCCAGATACAGGGAATATGATGACAGCTTTAAATTGTATTACTGATGAAAACTTAGTTATGTCAGGCAGAACTTCACTTCTGTTTTCAACAGACTTGTCAGTCCATAGTATGAGGTTACATCTGCCAAGTGATTCACAAGCATTTGCATGCAATTAGTGGAGTTGATTGAGTTGCTCTGTGTGTTAACGTGGGGCTACCCAGAGGATCAGAATCATATTCTAACCCCAGCTTGCAGATCTCTTTGGATTCTCAATCAAGGCGTCATAAAGTTTTTTTAAAAAAAAAGACCAGACCTACCAGTCTGCTTAATTCTCACGGTGATGGGGAACCAGGGTTCCTTCAATTGCACCTTAATTATTCATTCTGTCGCGATGTAGCTTAAGAGTCTCGATGACAATTTCAGAGCACCTGAATTCACTTAGCAGTGTCTACACCTTCTGTCTTTGAATGGTATCAAATGCTTTTGTAAGATCAATAAATGTGCTATAGAGGTCTTATCATTCTCTACATCTGTAGTGCAAATAAATATGATCAGAAGTGTTAACACTAAAGGGTTAATTGGACTTTTAAATAACAGCCAATTGGGATAAATAAGAAGAGTTCAGACTTTCCTGCACATGATAACAAGTAAGGTAAGGTAGGAGGGAGTGACTTTAAGCTTGTTGTAGGCAGGGACTGTGTCTACCAGTTTTGTTGCATTATACTCTCCGAAGTGCTTAGTACAGTGCTCTGCACACAGTAAGTGCTCAAGAGATACCACTGACTGATCAATTGATTAAAGCTTATGGTAAGGCTTTCCGTTTGAATTGGAAGAAAACAGGCAATGATTGGAGGGTTTTGAGAAGTGGGGAGATGTGGATTGAGCAGCTTTTCTTAGAAAAATGGTCCAAGCAGCAGAGTGAAGTATGGACTGGGGTAAGGAGAGAAAGGAAACAAAGAGGTCATCAAGGAGGTTGATAGTCAAGGCAGGATATAAGTGTTTGGATTAGCTTAGTGGCAATTTGGATGGAGAGAATAGGGAAGAATTTAGAGACATTACGAAGGGAGAACCAACAGGATTTGGTGACAGATTGAATGTGTGTTGAACTTAATCAATAGTATTTATTGAGCACTTACTGTGCGCAGAACATTTTACTAAGTGGTTGGGAGAGTATACTACAATAGACCTGGTAGACACAATCTTCGCCTTCAAAACACTTCAATCTAGTTTAGATGTTGCCTTTGGAACTCCTTCACCACCAGGCACAAACTCCACTTCATCCTGAACCTGTTCTTGTCTGACAGAGGACAAAGATTATCTTCTAAATCTATTGTACTCTCCCAAATGCTTAGAAGTGTGGTCTCAAATTATTATGGATAAGAGGTGTTTTGCCAAAGTATACAATCCTTTGGTTGGTGACTGCAGGCATCTACATTTGTGCACATGAGAATGCTTGCTTACTGTAGCATAATCATCACAAGACTCCAATCTAGTATAGTTTATAGGGAAAGCAAGGAGAGGAAATTTGAGAAATGTATTCATGAGTAACACTGGATTTTTTGTGTTACCATTAAAGTCCTGCATTTCTGGAGGAAAATAAAAATGGCTGCAATTCATGGTGTAATCGGTTTGATTCTCTTCCCTAAAGTAGGGTTTTCATCCAAGGATTTACATAAATAGTGAATGATTTTACAAATACACTTTTTCAACATAATTTCACTTTTTACTCAGAAATGATGATAAAGAAGGTTGGGAAATTCATTTCAGCAAAATATAGCTGGGGACCGGTTACCTTGGATAAGCAGTTGATCTTATTCAGAACAAATCACATTATGATTTTTTGATCAAGATTGGACCCTGCTTTGTCTAAAGAAAAGTAGGGGCTACTCTCCTAGGAGGAGATGATTTTGAGCTTTTAAAACCTCCTTTAAAGTGTTTAATGCGTGTCAGAACAGTTTTCTAAAACCTTCAACTTTTTTAATATTAGCTGGTGCTGACAGTTCTTACTTTCTGGTCCTCGATTTTAATTAAGCAGCTGTCTCATCCCGGGCAAGCTCACCTAGTAGAAAATGGACTCTGACATGAGCTCTGCCATTCTAGGTCCAGGTGTTGGAATAGAAATATGCATGAGATTAAGAGTTATTATTCTTATGAAGAATCCTTGGCACCATACAACTACGATTAGATGTCTTTTAAAAAAAAATCTTCATTTTTTACTTTCTAAGTGCAGTGCAAGTCTACATTGCCCAAATGCCGGGAAACATTTTAAGAGCTTAAAATTGTCCTCTGCAAATGCTGTGTATCACCCCACAAAATGTGCTTTGACTTACTTCCTCTCCTTCCTAGTCATTCTCCCTTCTTTGAGCTGTTCCCCCACTCAGATTCAGAGCAAACAAGATTCTTGTCTTTAGCAAATACCCGCATACAATCAGATCAAAAATAGCAGGAAGGAATGGCCTAGTGTAATGACCTTGGTTTCCTTTAGGCCTAAAGCACATGATTAGGTCACATTTAGTGATTTCTGAACATGGGTACAGTGCTCTACTTTCAGACTTAAAGGAAAGCAGCATGGTCTAGTGGAAAAAGCCCAGACCTGGGAGTCAGAGGATGTAGGTTCTAATCCCAGCTCTGCCACTTACCTGCTGCATGACCTTGGGCAAGTCACTTAACTTACCTGTGCCTCTGTTTACTCAACTGTAAAATGGGAATTCAATATCTGTTCACCCTCCTCAGACTGTGAGCCCTATGTGAGATAGGGACTATGTCCAATCTGATTATCTGAAATCTACCCAAATGTTTGGTACAGTGATTGGCATGACATAAGTGCTTAAATAGTACAACTATTATAGAGCTAGATATTCAGACTGGACCTATATTAGTAAGCTATTGAGATCATTTAGGCCTGTCAAAATGGTTATTAGCTTCTGTTATCCAAAGAGTTAGGCTCAAAGTTTGCCATCTGGCTCATATGAATCAGGGAAGTCATAAAAATAATCATTTCCCTTTTTCTATGTTTGTTAATCAGAGAATCAGAGAGTTGAAAGGGGGTTATCTGGTCTTGACCCCTACCTCTAGGCTGGTCTGGGACTAGATCGACCAAGACAAAAGGGTGCCTATTTTTCTTTTCAGTCAAAACAATGGCAGCACATGCCCTTGCTCTCCCAATCCACTGGAGCCACCCCACCCGGCGTGAGGCCACTGGGTACGCATACTGTCCTCCCACCATGCCATCCTGGGCCTTTGCCCCCAACTCCTATCTAGAGAGGTCAGTTTCTGTGGGGTAAAGTGTCCTGAGGGTAGGAAGAAGTGTGAGACTGCAAACAAGAGAGTTAGATTTGGGATTACCTGAGAAGAGGTGGTAGCTGAAGTGATGGAACTGAATGAGCTCTTCAAGGAAGTGGGTGTAGATGGCGAATAAAAGTGGATGCATAACTGAGCCTTGAGGCACACCCAGTTAGGAATTGGGAGGAAGAGGAGGAGCCCACGAAAGAGACAGAATGAGCAGCCAGAGAAATAGGAAAACTATGAAAGGACAGCATCAGTGAAGTCAACATTAGATAACGTTTCCAGAAGGTGGTGGTCTACAGTGTTGAAAGCAGCTGAAAGGTCAAGTAGGATTAGGATAGAGTAGAGGCCCTTGGATTTGCCAAGAAGGACATCACTGGTGACCTTAGAGAAGGTGTTTCTAGAGAGTGGAAGCCAGATGAAAGGGGGTCAAGGAGAGAACTGGAGGAGAGGAAATAAAACCAGCAGGTGTAAATATCTCCCTTGCAGAGTTCAGAAAGGAAGGGTAGAGAGACAGTGATAACTGGAGGAAGCCATGGGGTCAAAGAAGGGTTTTTGGTTTTTTTTTAGAATAGGGGCTACATCTGCATGTTTGAAAGCAGTGGGGAAGGAGCCACTGAAGAGTGAGCAGTTGAAGATGGCAGTCAAATAGGGGAGAATGGAGTGGGCAAGTGTTTTCATAAGGTGTAAGTCTACCAAAATTATTGAACGCTTACTGTATAAAGCACAGTGCTAAGTGCTTGGGAGAGTACAATAGAACAGAATTGTTAAACATGTCCCCTGCCCCAAGCTTACAGTCCAGAGGGGGACATTAATATGAAAAAACTTTTAATCTGTAGGTAAGTGTTGTGGGGCAGATAAAGGGTGCAAATCCAAGTGCAAGGGCAATACAGAAGGAAATGAGAGAAGAGGAAATGAGGGCTTAGTTGGGATGGAGTAGATTTTAAGAGGAGGCAGGTGGCCTCAAGATGCTTAACTGCTAGGAAGGATAGGAGAGTCAAAGAGTGTGCCACTGGAGAGGTAGGTGCAGGGGGGGATTTTAGGGAAATCATTCCTGATGGTTTCCATTTTAAATTGATGAAACAGGTGGTAAGGTCAATAGGAGCAAGAAATGGGGGAGGCAGATAGTCCCCTAGGTATAGGGTAAAATTGTACTTATTGATCACATGTCATTTTGAAAGAAGGTAGAGTTAAACCTGGACTATAATCTTAAAGAGAGAGGACAGAATATCCAATTAAAAAAATGTGAGTTTTGAAGGGGAAAAAAACCCCAGAATAAACTGCTTCTCTCCCTCCATCCTTTTAATACAGAGAGAGGGATATTTTTCTAGCTAGCTTCCTGTTCATCTGTCATTTTGGTTCTTAAGAAAGAGCACGAGTAATAGTTCTCCAGAGAAGTGTCCCTTTAGGAACACATCCTTTCTTATTTGCAGTCCATGGTAACTTTTCCAGGACAAAAAAAAAAAAAGTTGAAAGGAAATAATTGCCAGCATATCATTGTGTGTTGTTCTCGCCTCTGCTAGCCATTTTTCCCCTATGAGTTTCTCATGCAATTGATTTTTATTATCTTCTCTATGGAAAGATGAGTTTTTTTTTTCCTTTGGAAACAATTCACTTTGAAGTGTCCCAATAACCAATGAAAAACCAGAGTGTCTCTAGGTTACCCCACTATTGATGATACATATGAATAACAAATTATTGTCATTGCTTTTAAAGTGACAAACAACTTCTCTCCAGGAGTTGAGAGTTGTTGACAACAAATATGGACAATTCAGAAAAATATTTTTATATATGTTTTCAATTACAGCTGCAACTGGGGAAATCACAATTTATGAATAATAATAGTAACAATAATAATACTAACAACCTACCCCAAGAAATCCTCAGCTTTCATCCGATGAGCTTTCCCTCAAAATAAGGATAATACTAGAATAAAAATATCAATTACTAAAGGATTTTAAAAATTTAGGAAAATCCAACCAATTGCATTTGAGCACTTATTGTCTGAAGAGCACTAAACACTTGGGAAAATACGAGAAGCTGTGTGGCTTAGTGGATAGAGCCCAGGCCTGGGAGTCAGAAGGACCTAGGTTCTAATCCTGGCTCTGCCACAAGTCTGCTGTGTGACCTTGGGCAGGTCACTAAACTTCTCTGGACCTACGTTACCTCATCTGTAAAATGGGGTTTAAGAATGTGAGCCCCATGTGGGACAGGGACTGTGTCCAACTTGATTAACTTGTATCTACCCCAGCACTTAGAACAGAAAAGGGCACAAAATAAGAGCTTAACAAGTAACAATTATTATCATTATTATTACAATACAACAGAGTTGGTAGAAGCATTCCCCGTCAATGGGCTTACAGTCTAGAGGGGGAACAGACATTAATATAGATCAATTGCATATATGTTCATAAGTGTTGTGGGGCTGAGGGTGGGGTGATTATCAAGTGCTTAAAGGGTACAGATCCAAGTGCATAGGGTCACAGAAGGGAGAGGGAGTTTGGAAAAAGAGGGCTAATTCAGGGAAGGCCTCTTGAACATGTGATTTTAATAAGGCTTTCAAGGTGGGGAGAGTGGTGATCTGGTGAATACAGAGCAGGAGGGAGTTCCAGGTCAGTGGGAGGATGAGGGCAAGGGGTTGTGGCAAGACAAATGAAACTGAGGCACAGTGAGCAAGCTGGTGCTAGAGGAGTGAAGTGTGAAGTCTGGGCCGTAATAGGAAATCAGCAAGGTAAGGTAGGAGGGACAAGCTGAATGAGTGCTTTAAAGCTGATTGTAAGGAGTTTGATGTGGAGGCGGATGGGTAACCACTGGAGATTTTTGAGGAACAGGGAGATGAGGGCTGATTTTTTTTTTTAGAGAAATGATCCAGGCAGCAGAGTGAAGTATGGACTGTAGTGGGGAGGTCAGAGAGAAGGATGATGGAGTAATCAAGGTGGGTTAGGATAAGTGCTTGGGTCAGTGTAATAGCAGTTTAGATGAAGAGGAAAGGGCAGATTTTAGCCATGTTGTGATGGTAGACCTGGCAAGATTTGGTGACAGATATAATGATAGAAATGAATTGAGAATAATCCCAAGGTCATGGGCATGTGAGTATAGTGTTATTTTCTACAACGTTAGGAAAGGCAGGAGGAGGTAAAGGTTTGGGTGGGAAGATTAGGAATTCTGTTTTGTATATGTTTAATTTGAGGTTTTGGTGGGACATGCAGGCAGAGATGTCCTGAAGGCAGGAAGAAAGGTGAGCCTGCAGAGTAAGAGAGAGATCAGGGCTGGAAAGGTAAATTTGGGAATGATTTGCATAAAGATGGTAGTTGAAGTCATGGGAGTGAATGAGTTCTCCTAGAGAGTGGGGAGTAGAAGGGACCCAAAACTGAGCCTCGAGGGACTCCCACTGTTAGAGGGTGGAAAGCAGAGGAGAAGCCTTCAAAAGAGACAGAGAAGGAACGGTCAGAAATAGGTGGAGAACAGGAAAGAACAATGTCAGTGAAGCCAAGATTGGATAATGTTTCAAGAAGAAGGGGATGGTGCACAGTGTCGACAGCCGCTAGCTGAGTGGTTAAGGATTAGAATGGAGTAGAAGCTGTTGGATTTGGCAAAAGTAATGTTGGTATTTGTTAAGCGCTTACTATGTGCAGAACACTGTTCTAAGTGCTGGGTTAGATTTACAGGGTAATCAGGTTGTCCCACGTGAAGCTCACAGTCTTAACCCCCATTTTACAGATGAGGTAACTGAGGCACAGAGAAGTTAAGTGACTTGCCCACAGTCACACAGCTGACAAGTGGCAGAGCCGGGATTCAAACCCATGACCTCTGACTCCCAAGCCCAGGCTCTTTCCACTGAGCCACGCTGCTTCTCTAAAGAAAATCATCGGTGACCCTAGAGAGTCAGTTTCCATGGGGTAAAATGTGCAGAAACCAGATTGGAGAGGATCAAGGAGAGAAAGTGGAGGGGATGGGTGTAGACAACTCCCTCAAGGAGTTTGGAGAGGAATAGTAGGAAGGAGATGGGGCCGTGCTGTCAAATGAGGGGTTTTTTGTAGGATGGGGAGACACGAGTATGTTTGGAAGCAATTGGAAAGGGAATGATTGAAGATGGTAGACGGGGGGGAAGAAGGAAGGAAGCAAGTGTTTTAATAAGGCATCAAGGGATGGGGTCAGAAGAGCAGGTAGAGGGGTAGATTTTCAAAGGAGGCAAGAGCTACTGCTTGGAAAATGGGAAAGTCAAAAGATGAGGTACCTAAGGCACAGAGAAGTTAAGTGACTTAAGGTCACATAGCAGGTAAGTGGTGGAACAGGGATTAGAATCCAGGTCCTTCTGACCCCCAGGCCCGTGCACTATCCACTAGGCCATGCTGCTTCTTCATACCATTCCTTTCCAAAACCCTAGAGAGAGTTGTGTATACCTGCTCCCTCCATTTCTCTCCCTAATCCCCTTCAACATGGCTTCTGCCCTCTCCACTCCATGAAATGCTCTCTCAAAGGTCACCAATGACCTCCTTTGGGGCACTACTCCATCCTAATTCTCCTAGACCTCTCAGCTGTCTTTAACATTGTGGACCACGCTTCTCTCCTGGAAACAATAGCTAACCTTGGCTTCACTAACACTCCTCTTTTTTGGCAGCTCCTCCTCTGCCTTCCACCCTTTAACTGTGTGGGAGAGGGAGAGGTTCCCTCAAGATTCATGGACCTCTTTGATACCCACTCCCGTGAAGAACTGATTTGCTCCCATGGCTTCAGCTACCATCTCAATGCAGATGATTCCTAAGTCTACACCTCCAGCCCCCATCCCCTTTACTGCAGTCTCGCAATTCCTCCTGCCTTCAAGACATCTCTTCTTGGATATCTTGTCAACACCTCAAACTTAAGATGTCCAAAACAGAATTCCTCATCTTCCCACCCAAACCCTATCCTCCTCTAAGCACTGTAGGCACTCCCTGTCTCAAGCCCTTAACCTTGACATTGTCCAATTCATCTCTCTCATTCAACCCTCTTATTTAATCTATCACAAAATACTGTCAGTTCAACCTTCAGAACATTGCTAAATATGTTGACTTTTCCCAATCAACTTAAATTCCACGTCACAGACCTCATGGATGTCATGTTCCTTATACGTAGAGCTCCACCACTTATCAGCTGTGTGACTTTGGGCAAGTCACTTGACTTCTCTGGGCTTCAGTTACCTCATCTGTAAAATGGGGATTAAGACTGTGAGCCCCACGTGGGACAACCTGATTACCTTGTATCTACCCCAGTGCTTAGAACAGTGCTTGGTACATAGAAAGCACTTAAATACCATCATCATCATTATTATTACAGCAACCCCAGCTGTAAACTATGCCACAAACCAGTATTCTACTATAGTGAGCCAGTGTTTCAATTCAGCTTTATGGTCAATTATGCAGTCACAGTTATTCTTAGCAATAACTCATATCCTTCAAGTCATGTTAAAGGTTACGCTAGGTAGAATTTTTCCTACAAAGTTTTTTCAAGGCACCTTTGTACTGAGTCTCACATCATTAGCAAGATTAAAACCATACATTAAAATGGTAAGAAAACAGCTTGATTTAAGTACATAAACAATTTTCACTCTTCACTCTAAGAAAGTATAAGCTAAACCAAGTCATCTAAACCAAAGGATTTCTTTACCACTGATTTTGAGCCTCTAAGAGACTTTTCTCACTAAGTGCTGTCCAACTGTAATATGTGTATGAGGAGAATACTGATGCTCTACTAAACAGTATTTTACCTGATTTCTCAACACATATACAGCCTTAAGTAAGATTCTCTGCCACTATAACAAGTAGCTATCTATTTATGGAAAAATATTCTTATTTTCACCTTTTGAAAAATCAAATCACAAAGAATAAACCCTAGGTGTTATTAAATTCAACACACAGGCACATTAAATGCTATACAAATAACATAAATAATCTCCTCTCAAAATAACACCTATCCAGCAGTATCCTAAAGCACTTCACAAAGGAATCACAAGCTTCTGCTCTGCACCAGCAATATCATTTCACAAATCACAGAACTGTTGTATCTTCTGGAGTACAATTTCAAAACTGACTTTAAAAGAAAAACAGCAGCACATGACAATTCAGACATGGACTAGTGGAAAAAGCAGGGCCTGGGAGTCAGAGGACCTGTGTTCTAATCCCTGCTCTGCCACCTGTCTGCTGTGTGACTCTGGGCAGGTCACTTCACTTCTCTGTGCTTCAGTTACCTCATCTGTAAAATGGGGATAAAGACTGGGAGCCCCACGTGGAACTTGGACTGTGTCCAATTCGATTAGCCTGTATCTACCCCAGCGCTTAAGTAAAGTGCCTGGCACATAGTAAGCACTTAAATACCAATTAAAAAAAAGAAATGGATGAGATCAAAGCATACCAACTATTCTGCTGCTGCTACCTCACATGCCTCAGAATTGACAGTTGTTTCAACTCTTTCATCTCTATCAATTCTGGCTGGAGCTAGTCATCGCTACCATCCCAAACCCATTTGTAAACTATCTCTACCTTTCTATCCCAGTAACCCTGCCTTGAATCCTTTACTGGCTATTAGTAGAGCCCCAAAAGCTGCATTTTGATTTCTTAACAGTAGTGATTACTCCTTTTAATATGGTGAGATAAACTTGGAGGTTTTAAGTTTTTAGCTAAGAAGATGGAATTCCTGCAGGATCAAGCTAGTTGACTTATTCTGGCCTAAAACTGATCCTGCTACTTCTGGGAAATCACCCGCTGTTTTCTGTTTTGCTGAGAGAGAAGCAGGAGACACTACTTCTGAGAGGAGAACAAGGTGTTCAAAATTAGTCTTTTTCAATTAGGGTTTTTATAAAATATCCTTCCTCTAGAACATTGCCAATATTCAAAGGCAAGTATTATCTACTAAGGTTTAATCAAGTTTAAAAATAAGTACTTTTTTGGACCTCTTAATATGCTAATTCAAGGTAGTCGCTTTTCAGCTGGTACCACCTCCTGGATTCCTTTAAGAAGGGTGATTGAGAAATTGTTCTCTGTAACTGCCCATCTTCCAATGCTTCTTTTCAAAAAAAATGGTATTTGTTAAGCACTTACTATGGATCAAACACTTGTCTCAGCACTGAGTAGATACAAGTTAATCAGGTTCAACACAGTCCCTGTCTCACTTGGGTGCTCAAGCCTCAGATTGAATCCCCTATTTGACAGATGAGGAAATTGAAGCACTGAGAACTCAAGTGGTTTGCCCAAGGTCACCCAGAAGACAGCAGAACTGGGATTAGAACCCAGGTCTTTTGTCTCCCAGGCCCCTGCTCTTTCCACTAGGCCATACTGCTGCTCTTGCTCCCAGACACTCAGTCCTGCCTTTCTAAAACTGGAGGCCAAAAGCTTAGGCAAGGCCTACACAAGGAGTGTGAAAATGTGAAAACTAGATCTCAGGAAACATTTCATCAAAATGTTGGTGTGTATAGATTGATCCCAGCAGCTGCAAGGAGACCACCACACATGAGTGACTGTGCTTCACATGTTCTCTCTGTGTACCTCAGAAGTATGGCCCAGGCTCCTTTCCATTCCTCCCAGTATCAATCCAGATTTGGTTTCTAGGATCCCTGGGTGGGGATAAGACCAAGCATTTAGCAACCACAAGAGGGGCTGGATCAGAAAAATCCAGCCTGTTCAGAGTTCTAACATCCACCACTGTGTGCACTAACTTAATCCTTTCCAAAATATTTCTTTGCTCTTCCACTGTCATGTCCAAAAAGGGAGACCTGAGGTATTTTAGGTTCTAACCAGACCTTGCTGGAGAGTGGAGTTAATCCTTCAGTTTGGCGATAACATCTAAGAGTGTATCATTGAAAATCTCTTTCACACTTTGCCATGAAAATGTAGCAATCCATTTCTGGTCTTTCGCCATTTGGGATGAGCATTTCTCAGGCACCAGTGTTCAAAAGCAAGCCATACAATGAGTCGTGTTTGCAGCAGTGGTGATGGTTTCCACTGAGCCATTCACACTCTCACTGGTTTTCTCCTTGGTGCAGCGACACACATCATGAGATGTCTAGTAGGGAAAATGGGTGTGGTCTGTGGTCCCAGAACCCCTGGGGCCTTGACAACAAGAATAATAATAATAATTGTGGTATTTTTTAAATTCTTACTATGCGCCAGGCACTGTACTAAGCTCTGGGGTGGATATAAGCACTTTCTTACAAAACCCAGAGGTGAAAGCCGAACCAAAACATGCAAGTAAAGCAAACAACAACAAAAGATAGAGTTATCCTCCGTATGACTAGACAGATGGGGCCAGCCAACACAGGGAACCTCTTGGAAGCAGCATGGCCTAGGGGAAAGAGCCCAGGCCTGGGAGTCAGAGAACGTGGATTCTAATCCTTGCTCCGCCACTTGTCTGTTGTGTGACCTTGGGCAAGCCACTTCACTTCCCTGTGCCTCAGTTACCTCATCTGGAAAAAGGGGATTAAGATTGTGAGCCCCATGTGGGGTGACCTAATTACCTTGTATCTTCCCCAGTGCTTACACAGTACTTGGCACATACTAAGCACTTAAATACCATAATTATTATTATCAGCACCAGACACATGCAATCAACCAATCATATTTATTGAGTACTTTCTGTGTGCAGAGCATTGTACTAAGCTCTTGAGAGAGTACAATATAACAATATAGCAGAGTTGGTAGACACACACATGCAGACAAGGGACAAGCGCTTAGTACAGTGCTCTGCACATAGTAAGTGCTCAATAAATACTATTGAATGAATGTTGTTTTGGTGGGGTAGTGTAGCTTCACTGAACAGTCACATCTATGTTGAACATGTTCAGTAGGCATGACCCCAGCAACTAACTGTGAAACCCTACCTCCCCCAACCCCTACCACCCTGAAGAGAAAAGACTCCTAAACAAGATGCATCCAGCACCCATCTCTCTGAGCCAGCCTTCATTAGCCCACTCAGCTTTGCCTTCCTCAGCAACTCTATGTGCTACAAGAGATGCAGCCATTTCTAGACTATGACCCATCTCATTATCGCACCAAACCCTGAGTAGAAGGGGTAGGATGTGGAAGTGACACTTGTAGAATGTGAAGGAATGAGGCAGAAAAAAAAATTAAAAGCTTTGAAAGTGGGAAAGAGCTATGCTCTGCTCCAGGAAACTCAGAGACTCCCATTTTCTGGGAAAGACAGTACATGGCACTTAGATCTGACTCCAGTTGGGAAGAGTTTGTTCTTCGAATGTTAAGTCGGGGAGAGGCTTCAATGAAAGGATGCTCTTCAGGACCAATCATATTTATTCAGTGCTTACTATCCGCAGAGCACTGTATTAAGTAAGGAGAGTACAATACAGCACATTCCCTACCCATAATGAGCTGACAGTCTGGGGGTGGGGGGAGATAGACATTAATATGAATAAATAATTTATAATATAGAACTTAAAGATAGAAAGGATGACGGTTGTACTCAGTGGAATCAACTGTAGAATATGACCGTGGTAATTGCATCTTTCTCCTCTCAGGGAAAATGTAATTCTCTGATGCATGTACACCCTCATGCAGATCTTAATTAACTGGCTTCATATCTAATCACTTTAGAAAGTAGATGAACTTGTCTTAATACAGTCACATTATCAGTAATGCTACTGCTACTGGAATGTGCTTTGGCAAATTTACAGGGAATGTTTTGAAATTTATATTTTAAAACACTATTTCACTTTTCTTCTTTGCTGGAAACCATGTTCTACAAATAGACACTACTTTCATAGTCTGCCCTGTGCTATTTCATACATCAGACCATCCAAAAAAATCTCCATTTGCCCCTTTTCTCCTTGGCTTGTTGATGAAATGCCATCCTGTCCTCATCTATTATCATCATGATGTCACCAAAGATATTTATTGAGCCCCTACAGTGCATGTATCCCAAACTAAGCCCTTGAGAAATGGACAGAGCAAATTAGATTAAAGACTGTCCCTGCCTATTGGGAGCTTACAGTTGAAGTTGGAGGGAGTAGAGAAGAGAGAGACTATCACTGAAAAAATTCATAGTTTAATGTAAAAAAAAAAAAAAAAGTAAAACAAGTGTGGCTCAGAAACATTGCTCAAAGCAGCACAGTGATCCCTCCCTTTGCCTTCCTCCCTCCATCACTCAGTGAATAGAATGTCCCCAGTGTTTACTCCTTCTCCCACCCTTGGCTTCTGTAGGAGGTAGACTGCAATGATGGGTGGCATGGTGGTCCCAAGAAGGCAAGACCCAGGGGTTGAGAGGCTCAGTTCCCTCTCCTTCACTCACCCTCACTTCTCGGGGGGGCTCATGCTCTAAGACTAAAGCAGGAGAGGAAAGTGGTGACAGACATACAAGAAGAGATGAAATGAGAATACAAAAGTAACACAGGACAAAGGACCAGAGATCCATGCAAAAATAGAATCAAAAGCACAGGAGAGTACTCTGACTAGAAGAGCAGGGTTTCAGGCAACTTGCAGTTCAGAATTCAACAGTCACAACCTCAGCCACAGTAGCCACCACAGCTATGGCCTTCTAATGTTCTACATTTTATAAAGATCGTACATTGCCACTGCTTCTGTGTTTCCCACCTGCAAATGCAAGGAAAGTCGGAAGCCAGGCCCTAGATGTGGAGGGGGTGGATGGCAGAGTTACTGGCAAAGCAGCTCATTGGTCCAGTTGGGTAGAAAGCCAAGAGCGTGCACTCCCACTACTTCAAGATAGCTGAGTCCATTAGAGCGGGAAGTTATTTTTTAATGGAGATATTGCTTGCAGATGGGTTGGAGTGCATACAGTAAGACAGTGCTTCTAAATATTTTAATGCAGGAGAGAGTGACAGTCATATATGGTTAGAAATAGTTTACAAAATGAGAATTAAAGGGTGACCAAAATTTCCGGGCTTGCCTATCAATGACAGTATCACTCATTAGGATAACGCCTACATTTTGTGGTCTTTTTAGTCACTGGGAGAAGTGACTGATAGTACTTTGAAAACACCACTGAAAAAGTGAACTCGATAATCTGCATTCAGTCTTTTTAAATGAACCTAGTTTTCCACAAAGGAAAATATTTATGGATATTTAGCATCAGCTTAAACAATCTTCATATTATTGTTCCCAGAGGCCTGGCACCATCCCTATATTGATGCATCCACCCTGGGACTCAAATTCCTCCCAAGCTTCATTTGACCACCAGTGTATCATACTCATTTTGGGGGTGCTTATGAGAAGGAGGCCTGGCCAAAGGAAACTGAACCAAGTCCAACAACTGGTTTTAAATGGAGCATCAAAGAGACATCAGATGATCTTTTCAGAGTTTTGGCTATGTAGTTAAATGGGAATTAGTGACAGTGAAAGATGAGGTGTACTTATTATTGGGGGAGACAACCTGGACTAGTAGAAAGAGTATAAGACTCTTTGGGAATCGGGAGACTTGGGTTCACGTCCCATCTCCACCATTGGCTTACAGTGTTTCCTTGGGCATGTCACTTTCCCTCTCTGGTCCTCAGTTTTCTTATATGTAAAATGGACTGTGGGACAGAGATTGTGTCTGATCTCATATCTTGCATCTACCCCGACGCTTGGCACTCAGTAAGCACTTAATAAATAGTATTATTATTATGGTATTTGTTAAGCACTTATGTGTCAAGCACTGTTCTCAGTTCTGTGGTAGATATAAGTTAATCAGGTTAGACACAGCCCCTGTCCCATATGGGGCTCACAGTCTAAACAGGAGGGAGAACAGCTATTTAATATCCATTTTACAGATGAGAAAACAGGTACAGAGAAGGTAAGTGACTTGCCCAAGATCACACAGCAGGTAAGTGGCAAAGGCAGAATTAAAAACTAGGTCTTTTGAGTCCCAGGCTCACACTCTTTCCACTAGACCATGCTGCTTCTTATTATCATTATTTTATCATTCTCCTGACATATGTGTGATTGATACTTCTTTGCTATAAGTCATGGGCCCCCATTGCAATAAGAAAAAGGCTCCCAGAGCAACTTATTGCCTTATATGTAAAGTCTGGGTTGATAATGAATGAGAAGTCTGTGTGTGAAATTAGGCAGTCTACAAATGGATTGGGGTCATAGAAATTACTTTATTATTAATTCTGGATAATGGCATGTAGAAATGAAATCCAATGTAAGTTACCCTTGAAACATGTAGTTGGGGGAAGGTGTTTCTCTGTATTTTCACGTGGCAAAGTAGAAATGTCATTCCCTTCTCTGTAAAAAAAAAACACAAAACACACAAAACCACAAAACAGTTCTCAGAAAGTTGCTTTCATTGTTCTCAGCCACAATAGCCTTGAGTAAACTTTCTCCTGTTGGTCTACATCCATCACAGACCAATTCGTCCCATTTTCTATGAGAAGGGTAAGCTAGCATGAATGTCTACTGGCAGGTGGGTGTGTACAGATTGTCTGGATAAAGAGTAACAAAAAGAGGAATGGTAGTGAAGTCAAAGGGTAGGGACAGTGGGTATATAAGATTGATTTACTTACCTAGTAGTGGTGATAGTTTGCCCTCCATCTCACCCAATCCCCCCATAACCAGCAGCCTGGATCGTGAGACATTCGATGGGAGTTAGGGATTCACCCTATGGCCATGGAACAGAATTATTTTCGTGCACCCACCGTAGCAGTGAACACTGCTATGCCCTCATCTGCTATTTGCTCAGTCACTGTAAAAATAATTGGGCCTGTTTTTCAACTACTTACCAAAGAGATGAAGCCATAAAGATAAAATGGGCTTATCGGTCCGACAAAATTTGACTACTGAAATTTTGAAGGGGAAAGGGCAAAAAGAAATAGATTTGAACATCTGGTAATTCAGGGGTTCTTATGGTCTTCTTTCAATTTTCTAATTCAGCTGTGCCCCTTCTTATGCACCTGTAAGCATAAACTCTTATCCACACCCTTCATGATTTAGTACACTTGAATCATGTTCCCTCTCAGTCTTCATCTTTTCATATTTAAGAGTCCCAGTCTTTGTAATCTCTCCTCATACCGAAGTGCTGCCATCCCTTTTCTTCATCTCACCTACTCTTTTCTGATTCTTGGTCAGTTCTATTATGGTCTTCATAAAATATGACCAGAACTGATTCAGTTTAATATACCATGGTTAATATAATGACAGAAGTAGGTTTTTTGTTCAAACTAATGAGAGTGCCATGCTGGCAAACAATCTATCAAATATAACAACATGAGGTAAGCCCAGAATTGTAGTATTTTCTTTAATATAAATTGCTTAAACATTTTTCCTTAAAAGCTGACTATTCAGAATAAAAACAATGAGTATGGAAAACAGGATTATCCACTTGACAGAGTAAATTACAAAAGAGCTAAATCTTCATTTCTGCATCTCCATGATAACCCATTTAAAATTGATGCCCTTCAACCTAGGGCAAGTTGCTCAGCTTCTGCAAGCCTGAATTCCTCCATCTTTAAATGGGGAGTATGGTTTTTATCCCTTGGTTACCCAACAGGAGAGGGTGAAGATCTTCATTTTCCTAAAGCATTTGGAGTAACTTTACTGAGATTCCAGACTCAGCCTCTTATGAACTAGGCAAGCTTCTTCTGGGCAGGGAACATGTCCACAGATTCTGTCATACAGTACTTTCCCAAGCACTTAGTACAGTGCTCTGCACACAGTAGGTGATCAGTAAATACCATTGATTGATTGACTGAGTTTATGCTGCATGTGAAGTCCCTAGATGAGAATTGCAATGTAAGTAAAAATTATAGCATATTACAGTTCATTTAACATTTTCCCCACATATGATTGATGTTTGTTTAATTTTTTTGACATAAATTACTTCAGTGGGAAATACTTAGCTAATGCAGTTATAGGCTCAATCATTAAACTGTCAGAAATTCTGACCACAGAATCACTCTTATTGCTGATGATGAAAGAAGTAGAAAGCTTGGTTTTCAGGTCCCAAATACATTTTAAGTTTAAATTTGATTTTTTACTACCAGCAAACTGAAACAGAGAGAAAAATCAAGAGATCCATAATGTGGCTCCTTAGTCTGTGCCTAATTACACTTCAAAAATTTTTCTTATGAATCCTTTTTATCGTTTAAGTTCTTTCCTCCCACCTGCTCAAAAGCAATAGTTCAACTGCAAAAACAAAACGCAACTGCAAGACTGTTCCAATCTATCGAAAATGATTGTGGAAATGGACATAGTGAATTGTAAAAGCTTCCTTTGGGGACCTTTAAGACAGACCTGAAATCCAGAGGAGGCTTTCTGGTTTCATTTTCAGATTAACAAATCACCCAAGGCAGAAACAATCTAGACGGGATAAATTTCTCTCTTTTAAGAAGTGACAGTGAAATCATTTGCAGTTCAGAGAGAGTTTGCTTCAGCCCTCACTCCTGGTTTCTAGCACTTTGGAAAATGAGCAGCCAGCATTTACCACAGTCTCAAACAGACTGTCCTAGTAGCTGCCTAAAAGTTCTGTTGGCGATCAAAGTAATTAATGCATATAACCTTGCTTTAATCGCAAGCACCCACACAATGGCTCATTTTAAAGATTTTTTTCTATTAATCACAGGGATCCAGACAGTTTCTCTGAATGTTAAAGTTCAGACTAAAACACCTCTACAATATTTACTAAATCTGTAGAGTAATATAAGTGATATTTGGGGTATTTGTTAAGTGCTTACTATGCACCAAGCACTGCACTAAGCACTGGGATAGACACAAGATAATCAGGTTGGACACCCATCCCTGTCCCCACATGGGGCTCATAGTCTAAGTAGGCAAGAGAATGGGTATTTAATCCCTATTTTACAGAAGAGGAAACTGAGGCACAGAGAAGTTAAGTGACTTGACTTGTCCAAGGTCTCCCTGCAGTCAAGTGGCAGAACCAGAATTAAAGCACCACTTTCCAAACAGGTACTTTCTTGCCTGGCCTCCAGGCACTAAAAATTGGGATCTGGAGTAATGTAGTCAAGTTAAGAATATGAGCAATAGTAAAGCATAGATAAATGCTCTCCTATTCACTGAACTAGCAAACTGGAAGACTAACCAAGTCCTTCCATCTTTTGGCCATTTCCCTCTCCCACCAGTTCAAGCTCTTCATTTGCTTGTCTTGGTAGAAATCCTCAGTGATAGAGTCTACTCTATGCCCTGGGGGTATTGCTGAACACTGACCACCCAGAGAGGCCCCAATTTGGGGAAGAAAAACAGATTGAAATTAGCAGCAGAGAACACTTCAAAAATCATTATGGCTAATCAAGCTGTTTAAACTGTCCAAGGCGAATGCACCAACCTGAAGGGCCAAAGTTCATGGATTCCCCATATGTAAATATTTCCCTTATAAAGGAAGTGTTACTAACTTACAGTGCTATTATGCCCTCTAAATGGACTCTCTTTAGCAATCACTCTATTTATTTTCTCCATAAAGCTCGAAAGAGAGAACTGTGAGTCTGACTAATCATCAGGCCACATGAGTGTTAGAAGCCAGTAACCAGAGTAAATGGATCATTGTGTCACTGCCTTGCTCAGGCTAACGGTTGGCCCAGAACACTTCATACTTGTCTATAGCAGGCGAAAGCTACATGGTGAACAAAGAGCTTGGTGAGCTAAGAAGCCAAGAGAGACTTTTACTGGAATCACCTTGATGCTTACCAACTGCAGAATTGCTAATTTCATTTTTTTTAATAGTATTTGTTAAGCGCTTACTATTTGCCAAGCAGCATTCTAAACACTGGGGTAGATACAAGCTAATCAGGTTGGACACAGCCTATGTCCCACATGGGGCTCACAATCTTCATCCCGATTTTACAGATGAGGCAACTGAGGCACAGAGAAGTGAAATGACTTGTCCAACGTCACCCAGCATACAAGTGGTGAAGCCGGGATTAGAACCCAGGTCCTCCTGACTCCCAGGCCTGTGCTCTATCCAATAAGCCATGTGGCTCTATTCCCTCATATTATGAACATTGGGCACTGGCAGTTTCTTTTGCTACAAGTGAGCTTAATTTCCCTAGAAATCACTGGGTTGGGTTTCAGGACACAAGTCTTGGGTAAATGCTTCTTCATCCATTCATGTTTCCTGATTGGCTAGAAGTACAGTAGAGTGGCCACTAGTCTGGTTTTGAACCAGACTGTTAGTTTCACTGCTGATCTACCCTGGTCTTGTATGGATGAGGCACCAAATGCATTTATACCCAATAAAGGCTTATCCCCACTTCCGAACAACCACCATACATAAAATCTGGAGATACATCATGCAATAATTGCTGATGAAACCCAGTATCCAAAACCCCTGTCTGGTATTGTGTCTAATCAGTGAAGAGAATTCAATTCCCTCCTCCGTCCCCTCCCTTCTTTGCACTGTTAGGTTCTAGGTCTGCCCTGTTTGGAGCAGCTTTCCTCCCTTTTCAGACTCCAGCCGGGCCCCTCCCTCCTGCCTCCCTTAAGTTAAAAAAAAAAAAACCAAAAAACCATAACAGGAACCTTAACCTTGTTGTAGTTGGGCTGATTACCTTGTTCCCAGTCCTTGCTGGTCAGTCAGCAGACAAGGAAGCACTGAGCTTGGCTAAGTCCCCTCCACTCCCAACCCTACAGCCTCAGGAGGGAAAGGAGATGTCCGCAACTGCTCAGGGGAGTGGAGGTCTGCCAGACTGAGCAGAGGTCGAGCAGGGACCCACAGGGGTGGCTCACTGTGGGCAAGGAATGTGTCTGTTATATTATTATACTATATTGTAATAATAATAATGATATTTGTTAAGCGCTTACTATGTGCTAAGCTCTGTTCTAAGCGCTGGGGTAGATACATAGTAATCAGGTTGTCCCACGTGGGGCTCACTTTTAATCCCCATTTTACAGATGAGGTAACAGGCACAGAGAAGTGACTTGCCAAAGGTCATACAGCAGACAAGTGGCAGAGGAGGGATTAGAACCCACGTCCTCTGACTCCCAAGCCCACGCTCTTACCACTAAGCCATGCTGCTTCTCGACGGATCACTTGTGGAACAAACCCAGTAGCACAACAAGGATCTATCCGTATTTGTGAACACTGCAGGCAGGGTTGTGGATGCCCCATTAGTCTTTTCAACCACATTCACACATAAGAATAAGACTTCTCTGTCAGTTGCAACATCTTTGAAAGCAAAGAATATTCAAGGTTGGAGTGCCCAAAGTAGAACTTCACAGTTTGCTCCCCTCCACTTCGCTCTGCTCTTTCCTCTCATATCTACCTTACTGCCATATCTCCAGGTCCACTTCCATCACATATATGACAGAAAAGATTGTAATCATTTCTGGGTTCTAATGCCGGCTTCATCACGTCTGCTGTGTGACCTTGGGCAAGTCACTTAACTTCTCTGTGCCTCAGTTACTTCATCTGTAAAAGGGGGATTAAGACTGTGGGCCCCATATAGGATGGGGACTATGTCCAACCTGATTACCTTATATCTACCTCAGAGCTTAGAACAGTGCTTGGCACATAGTGCTTAAGTACCACAATTATTGTTATTACTATGAAAATGTTCTTTTGCTGGAATATCAACCCACCCAGAAACTTCTGTCCATAAATAATCCACCAGTTTATTCTGCTGGCCAGATATCCCTCCCAATAATAGTGAGATTTAAGAAGCTATTTTCAAATAACATGCTGCCTTCCTGAAATAGTCGTACCTGTATTTAATTATGTAAGATAATAAATTCAAGAGAAACCCAGCTGAGAACCTAACATCCAAATCTTTCTGTGGTGACATTTGCATTTTATGCTAAACTTCTCTTTAATATCATCACATCTCACACATCTACATTTCTTCAGTCCCTTCATCAAAAGGGACACATTCCAATCAGCAGGGAAGATGGTGGGGGTGGGCGGAGGGAGCCTGTCAGGGCTCCTTGTGGCTACCCACTCCCCCCTGACACACACACAACAGGATAAGACACTCCAGGGTGGCACGGAAACTCATTCACCTTCCCAAGGAGTCTTTCAATCTTTCAAACCAACTCCCAGGGCAGCTCCAAGCATTCATTCTAGAAATGCAGTTGGGGATTTCGGGAGCTTCAGGGACCCTTCCAAAGCATTTTTCTATTATCATTATTGATTTGAAAAGTATTGATGAACCACAACACAGAAGATCCAGGTCTTATTAATACATACCAGAATTGTTTGCATTATTTGATTGCGTTTTCCAGAGAAATCCTAAAGTTGTACATGCATCATCTGCTCACTTGACTGCTTGCTTGCTTTTTTGAATACCCATCTTACAGGCTGCCTAACTTGTTGCTGTTACCCTATGCCCTGCCATCCTTGCTTTATACATGGGGGAGGTGGGTTGAGATGTTAGAATTCTGCTTGGCACACATTTCCTCACTTCTCAAAAACCTCCAATAGTTTCTTCCATTTCTCTCTTCATCAAACAGTCTTCCAGAATTAGAGTCCGTCTCTTCCTGATGCCCAGGATAGCAATGCTCCAGTCCAAGCATTTACTTAGAGGGTGACCCCAGGGGCCTGGAGGATAGGATACTGGCAGAGGGGTCAAAAATAACCCATCTGTGCTAAGACAGCCGACTTCCTGGCCAATGAAGGGACCCTGAAATGTCCTCTGCCTCATGGACAGGAGAGGAATTCCTCATGGACATGGGGAATTCTGCAAGTGGCGCAGTCCTTCCCCAAGTGGCACCGCCTTATGGCCTACATAGTGATAATAATAATAATGTTGGTATTTGTTAAGCGCTTACTATGTGCCGAGCACTGTTCTAAGCGCTGGGGTAGACAGGGGAATCAGGTTGTCCCACGTGGGGCTCACAGTCTTCATCCCCATTTTACAGATGAGGTAACTGAGGCACCGAGAAGTGAAGTGACTTGCCCAAAGTCACACAGCTGACAAGTGGCCGAGCTGGGATTTGAACCCATGACCTCTGACTCCAAAGCCCAGGATCTTTCCACTGAGCCATGCTGCTTTCCTAGTGCTTTTCCTTACTATTGTGAAACAGCCTGGTGGCAAATCATTGAAATTTTAAAAACTGTAGCCAAATTGTCCAAAAACTGAAATCCTTCAAAACTCCAGAAATTGAAATCAGCCTCACTTCAAAATCAGCTATTGCCCCAGAGTTACAGAGGACTTTTTTTTTTCTTGGACAATGAGATTATTTGATTTGGGGTTTTTTGTTTCTGATTAATCATCATGCAACCTTGTGAAATATCATCCCCAAATTCCATTTTATTCAACCTGCCTTGCCATGGAATGGTCTAATTATTTTTTTTCCCCTATCATTTAAGATCATAATCCACTATTAGGGAAGTTAAACCTGCACTAAAATTCTTGAGATCAAAATGCATTTGTGAGCTGCAACTTAGCTGCTCCTTTATTTGTTAAACATCTGTAATTTTAGTCAAACTATCATACAATCAGAAAACATGTCTCTCAATGCAAACAATTCTATTACCAGCATGAAATGAAGCACTGACACAGACACACTGAACCAATAACATTATATAACTCACACAAAACAAGATGGATGTTAGAGTGAATGAGTCTTAGCAGAATCCTTCTCTAATTTAGGATGAAAATGACATCTAATTTACACCAGATGTAAGATAAAATTGTCATTGTATGATTTACGTGGGCTTTTTTCACTGCATACGATGAGGGAATTTTTCAGTGGTGATGGGGTTTTGGGCCACAATAATAATTATTATTATTGGAATCATTTGGGGGTATGAAACAACATTTGGGGCTATTTCTCCAAAATACATGGTGATGTTATAGGAAAATTGGGCAAGAGGGAGCAGATGGGTATGATGGAGCACCATTTGCCATAATGAGTTTGGCATTTCCCCTATAGTATTAATGAGTTGAGTCATCTAATAATCAAGAATTATTGATTTCCCCCCTCCATATTTTCCAGTGCATTGGTTCTCCATACTTCCCAGTGGCAAAACACTGACTTTTGAGACGGTAATATCAGTAGCCAAATTCCCTTCAACATAGTTTCCCCTATTATCTTTATCTTAAAATGTTTGTTGTTGTTGCCATTCAAAACATACAAAAATACCTTCTTTTCTCTTTCTTAGGTTTAAAAATAGTGCTGGGGACTGTCACGGAATCAGCCTACATTATTCAATGTCAGACACATTTATACTCATATGTATTAGTAATTCCTTTGGTCGGCATTTCTTTGCAGTCTCCATGGCAACCAGTTCCACTGCCATTAGTACCTCTAGGGCCCAGCCTTGTTCACATGTTTTTTTTCAGCTTTTTCTCGCCTTATAAAGCAATTAATAGATGCTGCATAGCCATATTTAAATACGATGTGACCATTTCCTTCTCTTTGAAACTTATTTCTTGAAGTTTCTTTTAGTTTCTTTTTCCATAGCTGTTGCTGTTTAATTAATCTTTGTGACGGTTCTTTCACAAGAATGACTCAGCTCACTTAAAGTGCCACTATAGTTTCAGATTCTGTTTTCATTAGTTACCCCCCCATCCTAATTGTAGTATAATTTCAAGGAGTTCTTATAGCTTTGGCTTTTTCCCCTCACTCTCTAGATCACACCCACTGATCCCTGTTCTTTGAAAATTAAATGGTGTGGCATTTTAAGAGTAGCTCAAAACACTAGTTTGGTGTCTTTTGGAACATCATCCCGGTCTACCATTGTGATTTCTTTCATATCACTGAAGAGAATCAGGCACATAACAGGATGGGGTTAAAATATTTCCCCTCAACTTCCCAGCTTTATCAGCACCTCTCCTCTCTTTGTTGGTAATTAAATTCAAGGCTTGGAGATGGCTGCCGCTGCCAATACTGAGGTCACATATCTGAATCGCAGACTAAAAAAGTTGAACAGATTTTCCAAAGAACCAGGGGTTCTTTGCTGCAGTATGATTGTTACTGATGAAATCAAACTAGTCTTTATTGAATTGGATGGGTGTTAATTGGAGCTGGGTGACCAAAAGATCGTCAGATTTCTATCACCTCACTATCCGCCATCCTCTATCTCCTTCACTGTCTTCGCTCCCATGACCTCCCATTTTTCTAGCAAATGATCTGATCAATCTCACCCAATCTATTTTAATGAGAAGTGGGTGGTGGGACAAAGGGGAGGGGGTAGAGGGGAGAGCTGAGGGGAGTGGAGTGATTCAGAGGATCCCAACCAGAGTTACCTGATTGAGCCTTGGTCAGTTATCTCCCAATTCCTCAAAACCAACAAGCAACATCCACTTGTAATAAAATGAGGATGGGGGATATTAGAGGAACAAACTCTGCCAGTTCAGGAGAGAGTACTCTTCCGATCCTATGAGATGAACGGGGAGCAGGGAAACCTTACTTGAACTGACCAAGTCCTCATTCCTAATCTCTTTCTCACCTCAATTTCACCATGTTAAGGCAAGAAGATCGGGGCTGCAGACTATTATTTCACGGCATGGGAGAGGTGTCCTTGACTGACATTCTGGAGTGCTCAGAAGCATCTTCCAGGAAGTCATCTGAGGGACCCTGCCATTTAACTGTCAAAAGCATGCCATCCCAATCTCCCTTCCTAATGCCGCATAAATAAATAATGGACAAATTGCAAAGAGTCTAGGGGTGGCAGGAAGGTCAGTACTGTAGATCTGCACTGTGAACAGTGCCAATTCAAAAAACCAGTTCCACTCAAAGAACCTAACTGCATTTCCTTTGTCTGCCACCTTGATCTCACCCACCTTAATCCAAAGAACAGGTGGATAGCTCCTCGCCTGTGAAGGTGAAACACATGAGACTGGGAAACATGGGAAGAATCTCCTCAAGTTCCCAGTGCCCCCACCTCTTCCTTCTCTATCCCCTGAAAACCTTACTAATTTGTCTGTTGACAAGTGGACAAATTGGGGAAGTGGTATGGCCTAGTGGAAAGAACACAGGCCTGGGCGTCAGAGGACATGGATTCTAATCCCGATCCACCAATCTGCTGTGTGACCTTGGGCAAGTCACTTCACTTCTCTGTGCCTTAGTTATCTCATCTGTAAAATGAGGATTAAATTCTCCTCCCTACGACTTAGATTGTGAGCCAACCTGATTATCTTCTATCAACCTCATCACTTAGAATAGTGCGTGACACATAGTAAGCACTTAACAAAAAACACAGAAAATACTGATCACCATATGTGAACTTCCAATACTCTCCTGCCCCCATATCCACATTTTTCTCCTTCACAGCTGCCTTTCAAAGGGGGATCTCCTACTGGCTCTCAAAATTGAAACTCTTTGACTGTGCCCTTAACTGCCCTCTCTCTTTTTAAAAACACTTGCTCCCATCCTCTTCCCCTCCCCTACTACAACTTCTCACTCTCAATTGGCTCCTACTCTTCTGCCTTCAAACCATCTGAAGCCTCTCCAATACTAAAAAAAGCTTTCTCTGGCTCCCACTACATCTTCCAGCTCCCGTTCCTTTCCAAGCTCCTTGAACAAGTTATATACACATACTGACTTCACTTTCTCACTCAGTGAAGAGTATTTGAGTGCATAGCACTGTACTAAGCACTTGAGCGAGTACCATATCATTAGTAGATATGATCCCTGCTCTCAAGATGCTTATAATCTAGCAGCAGATACAGACACCAAAATAAATTGTAGATAGGAGAAAATATGTGTAAAGGTGCTGCAGAAGGTGGTGAGTACTTTGTAGTATGGAAGGGTTGAAATAGCAGTGGGATTTCAGAGAGTCTTTGAAGATGGGGAGAGGAGGACTCTGCCAGATGTGAAAGCAGAGGGAAATCCAGACAGGAAGGAAGGGTTGAGTAAGAGGTTGTGAGCAAAAGAGTTGTGAACAAGGCATAATTCATTCATTCATTGAATCGTATTTGAGCGCTTACTATGTGCAGGGCACTGTACTAAGCACTTGGAATGTACAATTCGGCAACAGATAGAGACAATCCCTGCCCAACAATGGGTTCACAGTCTAAACGGTGGAAACACAACAAAACAAGTAGTCAGCCGTCAGTACCATCAAGATAAATAGAATCATAGATATATACATATCATTAATAAAATAGAGTAATAATATATACCAATATGCACAAGTGCTGTGGGGAGAGGAAGGGGGAAGAGCGGGGGGGGGGGCAGAGGGAAAGGGAAGGTTCAGTCTGGGAAGGCCTCCTGGAGGAGGTGAGCTCTCAGTAAGGCTTTGAAGAGGGGAATGAGTTGGTTAGCCTCAATGGAACAAAGATTGAAAGCTGGTGTATAGTGAGAGAAGAGAGTGGATAAACCCGTTGTTGGGTAGGGATTATCTCTATTTGTTGTTGAATTATACTTTCCAAGTGCTTAGTACAGAGCTCTGCACACAGTAAGCGCTCAACAAATACGATTGAATGAATGAATGAATAAGTAGGAAGGCAAGACTTATTGAGTACCTTAAACCCAATGGTCAGGAGTTTCTGCTTGATGGCCAACCTACTATAGGTGTTGAAAGAGAGGGAGGAGTCAAGGATAATTTCAAGGTTACAGGGTTGAAATGGTGAGAATAATGGTTTTCAACTATGATGTATAAGTTAGGTGGAGGAGAGGCTAGGGAGGAAAGATGAGGAGTTCGGTTTTGGACATTTTTAGTTTTAAGTGCTGTTGATAGAGATGTCCCAGAGACAGGAAGAAATACGTTTGGAGAGAAGGAGAGAAGCTGGGGTTAGTGAGGTAGACTTGAGAGTTATCCGCATAGAGGTGGTAGTTGAAACCATAAAAGTGGATGAATACCCCAATAGAGTGAGTTTATTTTGAAAACAGAAGGGAATCCATAGCTAGGCTTGGAAGGACACACACAGGGAGTGGGAGGCAGAGGAAGAGGAGCCAGCGAAAGAGACTGAGAAGGAATGGCAAGGGATGTAGGAAGAGAACCAGCTGAGGATTCTAGCAGAGAAACACAAGGTTTGATAGAATTTCCAGTAGAAGGGAATGGTCCACAGTGTTCAAATCCCGGCTCTGCCACTTGTCAGCTGTGTGACTTTGGACAAGTCACTTAACTTCTCTGGGCCTCAGTTACCTCATCTGTAAAATGGGGATGAAGACTGTGAGCCCCACATGGTACAACCTGATCACCTTGTATCCCCCCAGCGCTTAGAACAGTGCTTTGAACATAGTAAGTGCTTAACAAATGCCATCATCATCATCATCATCAAAGGTAGCCAAGAGGTCAAGGAGGATTGGCTCAGTGGAAAGAGCACGGGCTTGGGAGTCGGAGGTCATGAGTTAGAATCCCGGCTCTGCCACTTGTCGGCTGTGTGACTGTGGGCAAGTCACTTAACTTCTCTGGGCCTCAGTTACCTCATCTGTAAAATGGGGATTAACTGTGAGCCTCACGTGGGACAACCTGATTACCCTGTATCTACCCCAGTGCTTAGAACAGTGCTCGGCACATAGTAAGCGCTTAACAAATACCAACATTATTATTAACATTATTAAGTCCACTAGGTTTGGCTAGAAAGAGGTCATTTGTGGCCTTAGAGTGATGTCAACTAAGTAGGCCATAACAGACGCCAACTTTCACTTCATCTTCCCATACTGTTTACAAGTGACAGGGCAATCAAACAATGATATTTACTGAGCACTTACTATGTGCAGAGCATTGTACTAAGCACCTAGGAGAGTACAACAGAGAGACATGTTCTCTGCCCAAAACGAGCTTACAGTCTATAGGGGAAGACAGACATTAATATAAGTAATTTAAAATATATAATTTAAAGATATGTACATAAGTGCTGTGGGGTTGAGAGTGAGGCAAATATCAAATGCCCAAAGGCCACAGATCCAAGTGAATAGATGACGCAGAAGGGAGAGGAGCTGGGGAAAAGAAGGCTTAATCGGGGAAGTCCTCTTGAATGAGAAGTCACCTTAATAATGCTTTGAAGGTGGGAAGAGTGGTGGTCTGGCATATAAGTAGGTCAGGCTAGGTGGAGGGCATGGAAAAGGGGTCAGCGGTGAGATAGATGAGGTCAGAGCACAGTGAGTAAGCTTGTGCTAGAGGAGCAGAGTATGCAGGCTGCGCTATAATAGGAGACCAGTGAGGCAAGGTAGGATGGGATGAGCTGATTGATTGCTTTGAAGTCGATAGTAAGGAGTTTCTGCTTGATGCAGAGGTGGATGGGTAGCCACTGGAGGTTCTTGAGGAGTTGGGAAGAGAGGAGGCAGGCAGGGGGTAAGGATCTGTTCCAGAAGCACATAGAAAAGATCTACAGGGCACCCCTATCTCACCCCACTCCCAACCTCTAGTCCCTCAACAGTCCACCTATTCCCTCTGGGGGTGCTCATGGTGTTCTCATACTTTGACCTCACAATTTTAGTGCTCTCAGGCATGTCATGGGCTCCACCACTTTGATTAGAAAGCCACAGCTCATTCTATCCAAAGCCTTCTAATCCAGGCAGACAAGTTATCCCTTCCATCTCACTTCCAGGACCTGAGCAAAGACAGCTCTGCATTCTACAGATTCTCTCACCGGCTACAGCCTCCAACCTCCATCCTGGCACACCCACATGGACCTATGCACATTGGTGCCTAGAGTTCTCCTTTTTTAAGTGTTCCTATGTCACTAGCCACATCCCTTATGCACTTGCTCCTTTCGATGCTTTCTCCTGTTCTTTTGCATTATCTTCATCAGTGTCTTCCAACTACATGTCGCTTCCTCCTCCTCCCCTTCCCCCCATTCCTCCTCAAACAATTCTTCATAAAAAGGTAGTGATTAGGCCCAATACTGCCTTTCTGCAACCATTCGACCATTCTTCATCTGCCCATTCTTGTCCTTAAGCATCACCATCACCAGCTCTTCCTTCCTCCTCCAGTCACATTTTAAAAGATCCAAACAGGAAGCTTTTACACTAGGCCTGCCCTTCCCCCTCCTGCTCTAAGCCTTTTGACTTTCTTCTTGTGTGTCTCCCTTAGTTTTTTATTGAGGCAATTTCACTCTTGTTAGTCTTGATCACTATTAATGACCCATCTATTGCTTTTATGATGTTTCATCTTTAAAAAGCATATTGGCTTTTTTCAGTAAAGTGTCTTAATTCAGCCCTCCCTTGGACTACCTGCTGATCATCACCTACCATTCATTAAGAATGCTTAATGAAGCCTGGCTAGAAGATGGGTCCCCATTCCCTCCCTCCTGTGCCCCCAAACCCCCACACTCCCATCACTTGATCCTGCTGCAGCGGGAGCAAACTTGGGTGCTCTCATGGATAGATAGAAGTGGGGATACCTACTTCCTGACTACATGCTGCAGTGGGAGCTCAGAAAAATGGCCCAGGCCCCCCCAGGGCCCAAGAGAGCAAGGCAGTGTTTTGCAGCCTGGAGTTGGCTCTCTAGTCACCCCTTCCCATCCGTCCTGCAGTGGATCCACCAGTCAAATAAATATTTGACTTCATCTTCCCGTTAGCAAATGTGATAAATCCAACCTTGAAAGGCACCAGCTGTCAGAAGTAAAGAACAACACAGGCCAAGCCCCTAATTCACTCATGGAGCCGAGAGTCATGCACTATAGCACATCTGACCTCTCTTTCTTTTCTGGGCGACCTTCTGGTACAGCCTCTCCTTTGTCTCTGATTGGTGATCAACTGCTTTAAAATATTTTCACTCTTCTCAAAGTCAGGATCACAATCCTGCCAGAATAATGGTTTTATTTTTTTTCACCTCCCTCCTTCATGTATTACCTACTCAGTGTTTGCTGCAAATAAATCCCCACTACCTAGAGGTCTGAAATAATTTATTTACCTCCCAAGTGCCTGTGAAAGAATTGAGAATAGAGACAGGTCCAATAATGTTTCATGTTGTATAGCAGCAGCAGTAGAAGGTGCAACTGAGGACCCACTTGGTGCTGTCCACTGTATTAGACACTTGGGAAATAGAGAATAACTGTCACAGATCCTGCCCACTAGCAGCTTACACTCTAACACGGGAGGATCATGCAAATTGTTTGCTGCTGTATTAAAATTATCTGTTTAACAGGAATGGGACTTTTAAGATTCTTTTGCAAGAAATGGAAAAGGATCCATTCTGGATGAAGGGAGTAGGGTTTGGAGGATGGAGGCATTTCTACGTTTTTAAGATCCCAGTGAAAAACAACAATAAAAAAGCCTCCCTCAGGGTCTATGTTCCCAAACAATAAATCTCAATTCAATTCTAATTTAGCAGACTAAGTGAAGAACACTTAATCTGTTAAAAAAAAAAAAACAACAAAACAAAACACAGTCAAACTACATTACTAATTTTCTACTTTAGCACTACTTCCATATTAACATATGAAGCCAAAATCATTTTTAATGGTATTTGTTAAGTGCTTTCTATGTTCCAGGTACTGTACTAAGTGCCCGGGCAGATGCAACACAATCAGGCTGGACAGAGAAATCTCCCTCACCTGCCACTTGAGTCTGTTCCCTGCAAATACCTCTGCTCTCTGCAGCTAAGCTGGAGCAGGGAGCCGTGACCACACTGCCATGACTGCCCACCTGTAGGGTCCCCCCACAAGGTTGCGAGTGGTGGTGGATGAGCATAAACCTCATACTCAAGGGTGCCCACTCACTCGGACTGCTGGAATCACTCCCAGATGCCCTGACTACTCCTGCTCCACAATCAATCAGTGGTATTTACTGAGTGCTTACTTTTGTGCAGAGCACTATACTAAGCATTTGGGAGAATATAATAGAGTGAGTAGAAACAATCTCTGCCCTCTAAGAACTTACAGTCTAACAAGGGAGTTTGACAGTAAGTTATAGGTAAAGGAAGCAACTGAGCAGTAAGTATCAGAGTGCTTAGGGGGCATGGGTGAATCAGAAGAGAGGAAAATAGGGAAGGGAGACAAAGTAGATCAGGGTCACGTCACTTCCTCCAGTTGCAGCCAGCTCCGTGTGGAATGGCATGAGTCTTAGACTGTGCTGTATTACAGTCAGTCTTTAGTGAGAGCTCTGTGGTTTCAAAACATACAGATAGAGGCATGTTGGAAGTTGACAAGGAAATTGCAGTGAAGAAAGGCAGAAACTGAATTCCCCAGAAAGCTAAGGGACTGATTCACTACCTTTTGCAAGAGTAAGGAGTTGTCTCGGGCTGAGCCACGCCCCAGAGTTCTCTGGGTGTGGGGGAGCAGAGGAAAAAATATTTCTCTTCTCTCCTGGCCCTGGTTGAAGTTATCTTCCTTTAGCTCTTCGAAGCAGCCGCCACACTGTAAGTCTTCTATCCCCTAATTAATCTGACGGGAAGGGAGACCAAAGAAATGAGCCGCCACACAAGAGGCAGTGGAAGCGGGAATTCTGTGCATGAGCGGTGGCCATCTTTAAGAGGGCTGTAGCACAGCTTCCATCTTAAATGTTCCAAGTAATGGACATTTTGAGGATGAGAAGGCCCCAAATCACTCCTGACACATGCCACTCTGAGGCAAACGCATACCTCCCTTCACATCTGAATATAGAACAAAGGATTCCTTCACAAAATCATAAGCTGCAAAGGTAAAAGAGGTAACATATGAAAGAGGAACCCCTGATTCCCAGGCCCATGCCAATCTAAAGCACCACCCACTAGCACATTAAGCCATCCTGGCTGGCATATCGGATTTAACGCTGGTGCCACTGTTTCTGTGGCTACTTAGTCCGCCTTTTTCACTGATTCCATATAACGAGCAAGAGGTTTGGAGCAAACCCCATAAAACTTTTCAAGATAGGGCTCTCAGAATGGATATTTACCCTTTACCAGCTCCTAATCCTTTCTATAAACAGGACATAGCTAGGCATGGTGCCACTCTCACCTGTGATTTTAAATGGAGCAGTAAATAATTATGCTTAATGAGGAAATCTGTAGAAATAGACAGGGCCTTCTTTCAAAAACATCCCCAAGTCTATCCCACAACTCATTTAGGTGCAGCTTCCCTTCAAAGTTGATATAGCTAGGTATTTTGGGGTCCAACTGTGTTTCAATTCAAGGAAAGGCATTTTAAAACCATTATAAATAATAAGAATAATGATATTTAAGCACTATGTGCAAAACACTGTACTAAGCATTGGCATAGACACAACATAACCACTCCAGCCACAGTCCCTGTCTCACAGAGCTCCCAGTCTAACTAGAAGGGAAAAAAGGTATTAAATTTCTATTTTACAGATGGAAAAAACCAAGGCACCAAGACGCTAAATGACTTGCCCAAGATCACACAGCAGGCACAAGCAGAAGAGCCAGGACTAGAATCAGGACCCCAGACTCGCAGGCCCATGCCCATATTTATTTTCAACAGAGAGGCACAGCAGAAGCGTGCTGGGCTCATAACCCAGAAGTTGATGGATCAAAACCATCCTCTGCTAACTCCTTTAGAGAAGCAGGATGGCGTAGTGGATAGAGCATGAGCCTGGGAGTTGGAAGGTCATGGGTTCTAATCCCCGTTCCGCCACTTGTCTGTGTGACCCTGGGCAAGTCATTTAACTTCTCTGTGCCTCAGTTACCTCATCTGGAAAATGGGAATCGAGACTGTGAGCCCCAAATGGGGCAGGGACTGTGTCCAAACCAATTCGCTTGTATCCACCCCAGTGCTTACTACAGTGCCTAGCACATAGTAAGTGCTTAAGAAATACCATAATTATGATTATCATTAAAACACTGTGAACGAAGTAGATGAATTCTTGCTGAGTGAATTCTGTTTGGTAGAATTTAGCTGTAACTCTGATAATACCAAATATTTCCCCACTTTCCCCTGCATTTGCCCTCCTCTTTCCTCTTGACTTGCACCATCTGCCCATTAGCTCCCATTATTGATATTGGAGTGTCAGCAGAAAGGGATGCTTCGTTCCAGACTGTTAAAAGTATCTCATGAGAGAGGCTATTTGGAATCAAATCATGTGGCTTTTACAGATGAGAAAACCAAGACAAAGTGACTTGGCCAATGCCACCCAGAAAGTCAATGACAGAGCCAGAATTACAGTTACAAGTCCCCATGTTACTTCGTACATCATTTGAATCAACAACATAGGGTAGGGAATTCTAATTGAAGGGGAGGGATGTTAGTTTACGGATATTGGAGGAGGAAGATCTTCCCCACAGAAAAGATGATCTGATTCTGAGAAAGGTGGTAATAATTGAAAATATAAGAAGGAAAATGTTATAAGTTGAACACTACAACTGATATCCACGAACTGTAGAGTTATTTCAGACATGAAATAATCAGTAAAAAGTGCTTTACAAGGAGCAAGCCTTATCTTCATTGTGTATGGACCTGGACAAAGCAAAGTAAGCAAATATGGGCCTGCCCGTTATGAGCTTATACACTAAAAAAGCACAGAGAGTGAACATGACTGGCATACAATACTAACTCATTGAAAGCTCCTAGAGGGCAGGGAGTGTCTCCTTTACTTCTGTGTACAGTGTGTTGCACTCAAATACAATTGACTGATTAACCGGTTACTGTATTGTGTTGAAGTTTTCCCATCTTTATCAAATTTTTTGAAAATATTTCAAATGTCAGTTTCTTAGAACCTCCAGTGGTTGCCCATCCACCTCCACATCAAACAGAAACTCCTCACCATCGGCTTTAAAGCACTCAATCACCTTGCCCCCTCCTTCCTTACCTTCCAGATTTCGCACTACAACCCAGCCCACACACTTTGCTCCTAAAATGCCAACCTACTCAGTGAACTTGGATCTCATTTATTTCAGCACCCACCTCCCACCCACATCCTGCCTCTGGCACAGAATGCCCTCCCTCGTCATATAAGACATAATCATTTACCCCACGTTCAAAACCTTATTAAAAGCACATCTCCTCCAAGAGGCCTCCCCGAACTAGGACTTCATTTCCTCTTCTCCCACTCCCTTCTGCATCACCCTTGCACTTGGATATGCATCCTTTATTCACCCCTCCCTCAGCCCCACGCACCTACGTACATATCTGTAATTTACTTATATTAATGTCTATCTCCCCCTCTAGACTGTAAGCTCACTGTGGGCAAGGAACGTGGCTCAATGGAAAGAGCCTGGGCTTCGGAGTCAGAGGTCATGGGTTTGATTCCCGGCTCTGCCACTTGTCAGCTGTGTGACTGTGGGCAAGTCACTTCACTTCTCTGTGCCTCAGTTACTTCATCTGTAAAATGGGGATGAAGACTGTGAGCTCCACATGGGATAACCTGATCACCCTGTATCTACCCCAGCGCTTAGAACAGTGCTCTGCACATAGTAAGCACTTAAATACCAACATTAAAGGAACATGTCTACCAATTCTGCTATATTGTACTCTCCCAAATGCTCTGCATACAGTAAGCCCTCAATAAATGTCACTGATTGATATAGCTAACTCCTGTAACTCATGCTAGTAAATTTTCTTTCTACATATTAATAGTATCTGTAAATTGTGAATCTTTATTAGGGAAATTCAGCATACCAGGTGTGTTCATATTTCTGACAATATATGTCTACTGAAATAACTGATAATTGAAAAGACTAATTTGTAATTAACCATGTTAAAATGTGTTTAAAAAGCTTAAAGATGCTTCAGTTGGGAAAACTAGGTACATCATATGATTAATGCCATTTTATGCCAAGATGTCAAATTAATATTTATAAAATTTAAACAAGGTTTGGCACTATAACTTCTTCCGTTACTGATTTTCAAGGTACCATGAGGTAGAAATGGTTATAAACAGAAAAATAGCTCCGAGAAAATGATTTACTCTACTCTGACCCTCACTGAGTTGCCCGGAGGTGATATTAAGATGTCACTGGAGCATGTTGGGTTCTTGAGGGAAATAATCTGAGTATTAACTAGTGCGTAATAAAATCTGATACATAAATAACTGGAGGTCTGTTACTCATTTACACGCATACTGAACAAGCCAACAAACCCAGGATTCCATTGTTAGATTTGCTGATAAGATTCACTTAATTTCAAGGAAAATAACTCCAGAGCATTTTCTTTGTTTTTCTCTTTCTCTCTCTCTCCTTCCCTCTCCTCCCTCCCTCTCGTAATTCAAATTTCTTTTGAGATTTGGGGTTGTCAACATTTTTGGAATTCCTGGGAAAAACATTTTACTCCTCTTCTCATGTTCTACCCTGTCCTGTTTCTCCTAGTGGAATAAATACAAATAATACCCACAAGCACTTTGACTCTTGAAGGTTCAATCTGGTACAGCCAGTCATATAGTATGACTAATCTTTACATAGTCTAATACAGATGATTTTAAGTTCAGATGATAGCCTAATTCGTCAAGAAGATTATAAACTACGAGTTCCATTAATTTACTGAAATGGCAAATGAAATGTCTAATAGTGCACTGATGGGGTAGGGTTGAAGTGGTGAACATTCAGTATCCATGGGGACGTTCCTGATGACTTCTGCTGCCTGCTTTCTATCACTCCTCAACTCCATTGACCTCCTGCTCCATCCCACCTCACCCACTCACCAACTTGGACACACACTCGATCTCATCTCTAATCACTGTACAATCTCTGCTCTTACCAGCTCCGAAATCCCTCCATCTGACCACAACCTCCTCTCCTGACTTCTCTCCCACACACACCCTTCCCACAAATATGTCCTATTCCCCCAAAAAGACCTCCAATCTTTTGACCCTGCCCAATTTTCTCAAGTCATCATGGCCCATTTAATCTCTATACCCAAACTAACATCCCTTGACAACCAAATTGATGCCATCAATGGCAACATCTCTACCTAACTCACTCACTTCACTATTCCTTTGCAGATCTCATACCTCTAACACCCAGCCCTTGATCACCTCCACAGTTGGCTTCCTTCGCTGCAGGGGAAGTTGAGATATCAGACCAACCTCGTCCACCTCAAATTAGTCTTTGACTGCTTCAACTCTGCTCTCTCCTCTGCCTGGCAACATTACTCCTCCATCTTAATTGACTCCCATGCCCATTGCCCTGTCAGATGTTTCAGACTTTTAACTCTCTCCTCAAATCCCCTATCCCCACTGGCTCCCTCATCTCTTGCCCCTAATGACCAGGCCACGTATTTTTTTTTTTTTAGAAAATTGAAATCATCAGGTGTTGTTATATTGTACTCTCCCAAGCACTTAGTACAGTGCTTTGCACACAATAAGTGCTCAATAAATGAGATTGAAGGAGCTCCCTAAAATCACCCCTGCTCCTCTACAGTCCCTCTCTCCTTCTGCCCCTTCTTCAACTCTCCCATTTTTCCCCAGCAGTATCAAGAGATCGCCCACCTCTTCTCAAAATCCATCCCCTCTACCTGCACCTCTGACCCCATCCCATCTTATCAAATTGCTTTCCCCATACCTTCTTCCCTCACTGACCACCATTTTCAACTGTTCACACTCCAGTGACTTTTCCCAACTGCTTTCAGACATACCTATGTCTCCCTATCCTAAAATAGCCCCTCCTTTCACCCTATGGCCCCCTCCAGTTATTGCCATATCTGCCTCCTACCATTCCTCTTCAAATTCCTTGAGTGAGTTGTCTACACCCACTGTTTCCACTTCCTTTCCTCCAATTCTCTCCTTGACCCCCTCTAATCTGGCTTCCACCCCCTTTACTCCACAGAAACTGCCCTCTCAAAGGTCACAGATGATCTCCTTCTTGCAAAACCCAATAGCTCCTACTCCATTCTAATCCTCTTCAAACTCTTGGCTGCCTTCAACACTGTTGACCACCCCCTTCTCCTGGAACCATTATCCAACCTTGGCTTCACAGACACGATCCTCTTCTGGTTCTCCTCATCTCTCTGGCCACTCATTCTCAATCTGTTCCACAGGCCCCTCTTCTGCTTCCCATGCTCTAACTGTAGAAGTCCCTCAAGGTTCAGGTCTGGGTCCCCTTCTATTCTCCTTTTATACCCACTCTCATGGAGAATTCATTCACTCCCATGACTTCAACTATCATCTTTATGGGGATGTTTCCCAAATCTACATCTCTAGCACTGAGCTCTCTTCTTCTCTGCAATTTTGCATTTCCTCTTTTCTTCAGGACATTTCTACTTGGATGTCCTGTCAACACCTCAAATGTAACATGTCCAAGGCAGCTCAACAGCATTTACAGAAGTATCTATAATTTATTTATATTACAGTCTCTCTTTCCCTCTAGGCTGACTGCTCCATGTGGGCAGGGAACATATCTACCAACTCTGTTTTATTGTACTCTCCCAAGACCTTAGTACAGTGCTCTGCACATAAGTGCTCAGTAAATAGTATTGATTGAAGTGTCACATTTCTCAATGTGTGAGAGGTCTGAAGTACTAAAGTTAACATGACAAATGTAATGTTTCCTCTTTTGGAAGGGGAGGAAATTTGAGTGCCTTCCCAGAATGAAGATCCTAATAAGAAACATACAACTACTGTAACTATATGGGTCTAATACCAAGATGTGAAGGTATTTGGTTCACTAGGAGTACAGAATTAGTAGGAAAGACTAATTCAGCTTCCTCGTAAGTTCCATTTCATTGTGAAGATCCTGTTTATGTCAGTAATATCAATTACTTTAGTATTTCAAAGTTACAACAATTATATAGCAGAATTCGTACTTCATCTAACAGGAGGCAGTTGATCATTTTCAAGTCATAAAGAGAACTTGCTCAAGCCTTTCCCTAGAAAAATGAATGAGGAAAAATCCACTTTTCTGGATAGTAAGGGAAAGTTTCTGTTTCAGACACTAGGGGACAAAAATTATACCGACAAAAACCCAAAGCAACCCATGACATTTTGAAATCATGGATAATTTGTTTTTATTACATGAGCTATATAAAAATCCCCATACCTAAATTGTTTAGCTGTCTTTACAGTCAGATCCAAAATTCTGAATAGATCGAAGTGGCAAAAGGTCTAACCATACAGCATGACTAACTGGAAATAAACTGTGCAACTGATTTCTGTGGTTCTGAGATCATAATTCGTGTCATCAGGGAGTAAAGATGGCAGAGCAAGAAGTGAAGATGAGAGGTTTTCCACCTAATCATCCCTGAAGCAGAGTTGCCTAGTGGATGGAGCAGGAGCCTGGGAGTCAGAAGGGGTTCGAATCTCTGCTCCGCCACATGTCTGCTGTGTGACCTTGGGCAAGTCACTTCACTTCTCTGTGCCTTTATTACCTCATGTATAAATGGGGGGTTAAGACTGTGAACACCATGTGGGATGTGCACTGTGTCCAAACAGATTAGTTTGTATCTACCCAGTGCTTAGTTCGGTGCCTGGCACATAGCATGCGCTTAACAAATACCATTAAAAAAACCATTACAGTGGCCTATAAGTTAAGGCATCGCCATGTTTAGGAACAAAACTCATTTCATAATTAAATAGTTGGAAGAATCTTTCTGAAGTTTAAGATGAAATCTGAAGGCCACCCAATCTCTGCAAAGATAAAAGTCATCTATCTCTCTCGCAATGCCCACCAACAACAATATTGATAAGTAAACTTATTTCCTATGTACCAAGATTCTCAAGAGGAATAAAAGCCAACTGAATTCAGGAAAGAAGCTAGTGCTTATCCAAAAAGCTTGTTCTTATTAAATCACAAATATCTGTTCTTCTTCTTAGACTGTCAGCCTCATGTGGGACTGGGATAGTGTCTAGTCTGATTAACTTGAATCTGCCCCAGAGCTTAGAACAGTGCTTGACACATACTAAGCGTTTAACAATTACCATAATTAATTCTTAATTAAGATTCTTCTGGAGAGAGCAAAATGGGTCCAAATTATTCTATCAAGAGGAAATCAGTAACTATTCCTCAAATGTATTCTGTGTAACTGTTAGAAAATGTCTCACTTCTTAATATGGCTGAGTGATCAAAACTGGAAAATGGCAGCATTCCAAATGAGAGTTTCCTAATGAGTAGATTTTATTCTAGCTTAGTGGAATCACAGAAAATATTTTTTTCCACTTATACAGTGCCTCCTATCTTTAGAAGTCACTGGACCCATTTACAATTATACCACTGTTATTGCTATAAGTCTTTCACATCCATGCCCCATCTCTCTTGCAGACTCCCTGAGGAGTTGGGAAATGGATAGGTTTTATATAGCATGTTTAAAGGCTAGGAAACATGAATCTTGTCAAATCTTCAGGGTCACAAGGTCCCAGTGGCAGAGTCTTCCACAGTCACCAATTTCTAATTTGGACTACATTACAGGCTATCTGCAAAGCTGAAAATTAAGGCCATTATCCCTACTATAATTACCCATTCATAATTCTCCATCCATAAACATTGCGCTCTAGAGTACAAGGTGCCAACAATAAACCATAGATCAAGCCGAGGGAGGGGAAATCGAGGGATGGGGAAAATAAATGGGGGAGGGACAAAGAAAAAGGGGGAAAACAAGGAGCACAAAAGCCACATATGAAAAGAAGCACAAGCAGAGGCTAAGGGGAGTCAGAGGAGAGAAAGACCAAAAAGATTAGGGTGGCAGTCCTTTAAGGAGGAATTTCGATCTGACGCGGTAAAGCAATCGCATGTAAGCATGGTGAGAGGGCAGGGACAAAACTCAGTCTTAGAGGCAGAAAGACAAAGAGAGAGTCAGTTACAGAAATGCAAATGAAAACAGACAGGAAAGACCAGAAGATAGGCTCAGACAGAGAGACAGATTCTGTGAGACGCAAAGCTGGAGAAGACGTTAGGCAATCATAGTGGTAACTGAAGGCAGAGAAACACAGAGTGAAAGAGGTATAGAAAGGCATGGACAGAGGGAGATGATGACAAAAGGACAAAGATTGAGAAAAGAATAGAGAAAAACACAGATAGAAAAATACAAAGAGACATACAGAGGAGACAAATAGAGACACTGAGAAATTGGCAGAGAAAAGTATAGTGGCTGAAGAAAGTGACAAAGAGAGAGGCAGAGGAAGAGTGAAGTAAAGACAGAAAGAGGTACAGAGTTGGGGAAACAAACAGAAAGACAGAAGCAGAAACAAGAAGAGACTGTCAGGTAAAGGTTCAGAAGCCAACAAAGAAACAAGAACAGAGTCAAAAGCATAAAAGACTGTAATGCAGAAAAAGAAAAATAGTAACATGGAACAAGAATACCAGGACAGAGAGACAGATTCGAGAAAGATAGAGGTACAGAAAAGCAGAGACCGCTATATGTAGACAAAGTCGTCTTTGAGACGGAAAAAGAAATGGAGACAGAGACTTGAGAAAGTAGGTTAAGTGAGGATGCCCAGCTTGCAGAGAGAAAGGGTTTGAAGGTACAGGAGAGAGTGACTAAAAGGGAGGTGACAAAGTGAGAGTGAGAGGCAGGTGTTACACCCGAGCTCCGTAAAGGTCTCCAAATTGCTCTGTTAATGGCTGTCTAACTCATCCGGCAAACTGGGGCTTTAGCCTGAATTATTCAGAAAAATGTCTATTTTCCTATTCACTTTGCCACAAATTTCTACCGCTCCATTGCTGAATCAAATGGGCTTTGCTAGACATTTTAGAAGAGATTCTCCTTTTTGTCCACCTTTTGTTTTTTAAGGTCTTTGGGGGAGTCCCTAGTTAAATATTCAAAGTAAGATATGTCGGAAATCTAAAAAGTAATCTTAAAACTGTTTAGTTTCATAAATCATAGTTTGTTCTTTATTATGATTATTATTTATGGGATTTTACTCTGGGCCATACTAATTTGCCTAGGAAGACTGCCTGGTCTCTATTTGAGGTTTTGGAATCATTCCAAGGGGAAACCTGAAGATATGGGGTGGGGGGAGAGAAGGGGTTCAATCAGTTGGTCAATCAATCATATTTATTGAGCACTTCCTGTATGCAGAGCACTGTACCAGGCACTTAGAGTACAACAATATAGCAGAGTTCCTCCCTTCAACAAGCTTACAGTCTAGAGAGGGAGACCCCATACCCCCATAATACAGCTACTTTATAAGTTACAATCAGAACTGATAGTTTGGAACCTTATGTACATATCTGTAATTTATTTTTTGCAGATGGAGGTGGGGCATTCTGGGAGAGATTTGTCCATGGTGTCACTATGGGTTGGAGACAATGCGACAGCATAAGACAAGACCCCTATAATACAGACCAAAATCAAAATCTGGTTGTCAAGGGGTGCTTGTTGTCAGTGTTTAGTATCCTATTTGGGTATTTGCCAGTAAGTGGGGTGGGGGGAGTGGGGGGGGGGGTGGAGTATCTCAAGGGCTTCTGATTCTGTCTGGAGTTCTACCTTTCCCCTCTCTGCCTTGGTCACACCAACCTTCATGATACACACACATACACACACTCACTTTCTCTCTGTATCAAACCAAGAAGTATGCTTTCATACAGCTGAGAGGAGCTTTGAAAGATCTAATCCAGCCCCTTTGTCCAGGCTGAAAATAACTAAACCACCCGTGGTCTAGTCTTCCCTTAAAGATCTCTAGGTAGCCCATGTGCTTTTATCACCCCAAAAGTCCTTTGTGGACCACCAAAATTCTACTGCTTTTATTGAAGTGTATTTTCTCTTGTGTATACTTCAGCATCCCCTGATTTGGAAATGCAGCACCACCAGCATCCCCTGATTTGGAAATGACCATCATGACTGTTGCTCTATTACTACCCTAGGGGATAGCATTTGGAAGAATATTGAAATGTTATAGAACACCTTGAAATAGAACTCTGGCTTCTTAAAGTTGACTTTCTTCATTAATCAATCAATGGTATTTATTGATCTCTTACTGTTTGCAGAGCACTTTACAAAGTGCTTGGGAGAGTACAATACAACAGATTTGTTAGAAATGTCCCCTGCCCAAAAGGAGCCTACAGTTCAGAGGTGGGAACAGACATTAATATAAATAAATCATGGATATATACATAAGTGTTGTGGGGCTGAGGATGGGATGAATATCAAATGCTTAAAAAGGAAAGAAATAGTAATATTTGCTTTGTAAATAACTCCTGGCAGTGAAGATAAAGATAGATGCTGTATTAACTTACGAGATCAGTGTTTAATCCATTTTACAATGAAGCTCATCAAATTACATTTCTTCAAAAAGCAAGTACTAGCCTTTGGTTCTAATCTGGAGATGATTTTATTATCTATGACATATTTTCTGAGAAATTAATTCATCTGTAGATAGCTCCATTTCCTGTTGATGGTATGCCCAAACCACACTCCTCTAGCTGTTTACATGCTCTGCAGGGTTTATCAACAGAATGCCTAGACATTTTATAGGTGTTCTCTTTTGCCTCTACTTCATACCTTGCAATGACTAAGTTTTCAAAAATCCGGATGCCTGGGCTAGGTTATCACCAGTTTTTCACATAGATTCTATTTCAAATATATGCAGCATTTAGTACAGTGCACTGCTTCTAGAGGGCACCCAATAAATACTATTACTACTACATGTAGAGAATTACAGTCACATCCCTGCTTCAAGTACTCATCATATCACTGCATTGACCTCCTCGCTGGTCTCCTTACCTTCCTGGATCACCTTCCTGAAAAGGCATTAAGCATACATCTCTCCTCTCCTTAAAACCCTGCAATGATGGCCCATCTCTGTCTTACTGTTACATCGTCTTGGAGGGGCCCCACCAGCCTTCTCTGCCTTACTCATTGACTCTCCTCACACACTACTACTCTGCTAGCTCTCTTCACTTATCCCAAACGGTCCTCCTTCCCTACTCTCATCTTATCCTCCTCTGCCCCCTGGTTCCTGTTGTTCCCAGGGCTAGGAGCTCCCTTCCTCACTAAATCTTCTGGACCTCGACCACCTCCAACTTCAAAGCCTAATAGTAACAGTAATACTTATTGAGTACCTTCTGAGTGTTGTGCACACTACCAAGCACTTGGAAAAGTACAAAAGAAGCCTGAGACATGTTCCCTGCCCCCAAGGAACTTACCTTTTTAGTGGGGAAGATAAACATGAAAATATTTACAAATGGGATAAGCAGAACTGTACTTGCTTTCGCAGTCAGCCCCTTGCTCACATCCTCCCTCCTGCCTGGAACTTCCTCCCCTTATAAATCTGACTCACCAGCACTCTCCCTGTTCTCAAAGCCCTTCTGAAATCATATCTCCTCCAGGAAGCCTTCCCTAAGCTCTCATTCCCCACACACGGCTTATTTTACCTCCCTATGCTCTTAGTTTCTCACCCCACCTCCACCCCCACAGCACTTATTTTATATCTTTATATTTAGTTGCTTCCCTAACCTGTAATTTGTCTGACTCCTCTTGTAGACTGTAGCTCCTTGGGGGCAGGGATTATGTCTATCAACTCTATTGCATTTTACTCTCTCAAATGCTTAAGGCAGTGCTGTGCACAAAGTAAGCCCTCAATAAATACCATTGATTAATTGACAGAGGGAGGAAAATCGGGAAGGAAATCCTACTAGAAGGAGAAGCTGCATGGCCTAGTGGAAAGAGCACAGGCCTGGGAGTCAGAGGAACTGGGTTCTAATCATGGTTCTGCCCATTCCTTGTTGTATGACCTTGGACAAGTCATTTAACTTCTCTATGCCTCAGTTACCTCATCTGCAAAATGAAGACTATGTGGGCCAGGGACTGTGTCCAACCCGATTATCTTGTATTTACCCCAGTACTTAGTACAGTGCCTGCCACATAGGGAGTGCTTTAACAAATACCATTTGAAAAAAAAACACCAGCCTAGAAAAAACAGAAGAGAGTGAGCTGGAAAGTAATGGTTGAAGCAGACTTATGTGTAAGATGGGGAGAACTGATTGGAGATCCTTGAAGCTGATCATGAGGAATTTTTGCCTGATTTGGAGGGAAATGGGAAGCCATGGGTTGGGCGGAGGGGGATGGTGTGAGGAGAAGGAGAAGAACCCCATGTGGGACATGCACTGTGTCCAACCTGATTAGCTTGTATCTGCCCCAGTATTTCAGTGCCTATCAGATAGTAAGCACTCAAAAACTATTAAAAAGAGGGGGGGGAAATGCAAGCTGAGTGATTCTTCAAGAAGATGATCCATGCTGTAGCATAGATTGGGGTGGGGAGAAGTTGGAGGGAAGGAGATCAGAAAAGAAGTTGATACAGTGGTCCAGCTGCAACTGACAAGAGCTTTGACCAAGGTTGTAGCTGACTGGATGGAGAGAAATGGGTGGATGGGGGAAACTTTGGATAGCAAGAACCGGCAGGATTTTTCAGTAGCTTGAATGTGAGAGTTGAAAAAAGATGAGGATTCATGTATGACATCAAGGTCGGGGGCTTCTGAGACTGGGAAAATGGTGATGTGATTCATCAAGATAGGAAAATTGGGAGGAGGAGAAGGTTTAGGAGGGAAGATGAGTAATTCAGTTTGGGAAATTTGAGGTGTCAGTGAGACATTCAAGTAAAGATGTCTTGGATTGTGAGATGAGAAGTAGGATCTGGAGGCACAGATTTGGGAGTCATTCACATAGACGTGGCTGCTGAAGTCACATGAGTACATGAGCTCTATGAGAGGGGATGTAGAGTGAGATGAGTAAGGGTCCCAGAACAGAGCCTTGCGGGACACCTACAGTTAGAGTCTGTGAGGCAGAAGAGTGTCTAGTACAATGAATTGTACTTATATGGTCAATAAATACCATATTACTAGTACTACATTATTGTAGAAAAAAGTCCTTCTGCAATGATGAATTGATGATCCAAACAATGACTCCTAACTTTGGTTTTCTGAATTTTGTCCCTAAAAGTGACACTTAAGCCAAAGTGCCTGGTATGTTCCAATTTTTGAAACCGCTCCTTTTTCAAATTGATTCTCTCTATTGCTATGCAATTGATTGAGAAATCTCTAAAAATCAAACTATTTGACTTACAAGAATTGACTGTCTGATCAAGAAGTTCGGAAGTAGTATTAGAGATGCCCACAAAATAGGCCCATTTCTTCAGGATCTAACATTATTCAAACTTAACGCCTCCACCCATTTCCTAGGTATAGCTATGAGAAGATTCCGAAGGAAATTGAGGAATGGATTTCAAAGAAAATAGCCTGGAAACCAATTTATCCAAGGTAAAAGCTTTATGGACCGAGGTAGGTACAAGATTCTTAAGCAAAATCAGAAAAGGGTTTTTCATTTTATTTCTGTAATTTCTATTAATCTTCTCTCTTAAAAGAAAAATAACTAAGCTAACAGATTTCTTCCATACCCTTTCCTATCCACCAAATTTCAGACAGCTCTTAAGAAGATTGAGAAGAATATAAATGTGACATTCTTCTGTTTCCACTGGATCAATAACATTAACAAACAGTATTGGAAGACTGCTGGGAGACATTTTTTTCCTGAGTCAGGCATTATTAAAAATCAATGAGACCTACTTATGAATTTTATGGAATTTGAATGATGCACAAGCAGTAGCTGTGAAAGAAAACAAAGATTTTTAAAGCCAAAATTAGAAATGAATCTGCAAACAGGGTGCTGATGCTGAGATTCTGAAGAATAAACAGTCTAGTTCTCAAATGCAACCCAAGCTATCAGAAAGAGAGTGGGGAATGACATTTAGATTTTAAATGCTCACATCTAAAATTATGGTGGAAATGGGACTTGCTTTGAGCACTGCAGAAGCTCATAATTATAATCAAAAGAAATCAGTCAGGAATATGCTGAGGTGTCAGAAGGCTTCAGTAGAATTCAAAACTTGAACTTAAACTTGGAGATGAAATGGAGACTCGGTGCCCATGTTCACCATGCTATTTACCTAGCCCAAGAAATTGACAATTGGATTGGGACCAGGTGATCATGGCCTGACCGTGAGTGCGATAGTTTGGGTTTTAGAACTATACTAGATTTCCTTTATAAAAACTTCTATGGCATTAAGTGGTCATTCATCCACTTTTTTCCCAGCAGTCTGGTCTCCAGCTAATCTGTCAGTGATGAGTTGCAATTGGCCAATGACTTTTATGTCTGATATTTTTACTCTGAGCTTCTAAACCCCTCTGCTATGGGGCCAAGGTCCATGGCTCGGAAGTGGCACCTTTGCTAACAGAGGATCTAGGAGTGTAACTCAAAATCTCTGCAGTAAGTGGGGGTGTAGGGATACACCAGGGAGGTCTGGAGGCCCCTGGAGAAATCCTCTAGGGTCAGGTGAGAAGCAGAGATGCCTAGTGGATAGAGCATGGGCTCAGGAATCAGAGGGACCTGGGTTTCAATCCCAGCTCTGACATTTGTCCGTTGTGTGACCTTGGGTAAGCTACTTGATTTCTCTGTGCCTCAGTTACCTCATCTGTAAAATGGGGATTAAGACTGTGAGCCCTATTTTGGACAGGGACTGTGTCCAACCTGATTAGCTTCTATCTATCCCAGGGCTTAGTACAGTGCTTAGCACATACTAAGCACTTAAATATCATATAAAAAGGTGGATTTTTGCAAAACAATGCATATGATGACATTTACCATTGTATTCCATGTATAGTGCATGCAACAACATATGTGTTTCCATGTCTGGTATCCACCAGGGCTATCAGTGGCCTCCTATATATAAAATTTATAGGACTTTGAAAAATAGGAGGGTTTTTAATCAATGGTGAGCTAAATGGCAACTCTCTACACATACCGATGACCCTAGCCTAAGGCTGATTTTTACCGCTTTACCCTCTGGAATGTATTTGAGATATATCATGAAGAATTGCGATCAAGTAACTCTTCCTCTGTGACACTACCAATGCAATCTGCTCTTCCTTTCAGTCTGACCTGACCACTGCCATTAGATAGATTTTTTTTTTTAAACTGGGTATCACATAGGAAATTTGTGAGGGTGCCAGTTTTCAGGTTGGATTAAAGGCTTTATTTCCACTTCACCTTCCCTGTGCTCCTGCAGAGAGGCAGGACTTGTATCACTTAAATACAGGACAATTAATTACACATCCCTGACAAATATTTCTAGGAAAACAGAAGTAATGAAATGAGGGACAATCTAGTATGCTCCAGCCATCTGGCAAGCCTAATCATTTGACCTCTAATCTAGAAAGAATATAAACTCTCTTTAATGAAAACCCAGAAGCACTTAAGGCCTTTGATCCTTCACCCTCAGGGTAAGATCCAATATCCTTTCACCTATAAGAGTTTTAGCCACAGTCAGCAGTTCAGACATTACTTTTACTTCAGAACAAAATGTGTTCGTTGTGGGCAGTCAATCTGTCCGTTACATTGTACCCTCCCATGCACTTAGTACAGTGCTCTACACACTAGAGTGCTCGATAACTACAGTTGATTGACTTGCATGGAAGTAGGCAAACGAGATGGCCTGGGAGCTAAGGAAAATATCTCGGCTTTAATTGCATTCCATAGTAAACCTATAATAGGCAGGTCTGAAAGGTAATTTCACAATCACCTGTCAAATACTAGGATGAAAGTAGGCACCAGCTGTGGTTGAGTCTCTTATTTTCATTGGTCCAAGAGGATCATAGCAACCAGTTTCCCTGATATTTGTCTGACTAGCACTAAAATTCGCTTGTGTGGAATACAATTGCATATTACAGTTGTTTATATTGTATTCCTGGCAGATTAGAAAGCTGTCAACATTTTCAGAGGAAGTGTTACACTAGGAATCTATGGGTTCTTGTCAAATTATTCTTTTCGTCAAATCCACTGAACTGAATTAAAACAATGAACGTGATGAAGTTGAACAGAGACTGAATGCTGATTGAAGCATTACTAAGTTATCATTTTTAAGAAAGAAATAAATATGAATGTCAACATCCTACAAAAGGCAAATTGATCTTGATCTATTCATTTCATTTTATGCTTTGGATGGTAAGTGGTTTGAGGGGAGAAACCATCTTTATTTTTATACTAACCCTTAGCATCCAGAGAGACAATCACACCAGCAACTTACCAGAGTTATGGCTACCCAGAGCAAAGTTGCAGGTCAGATCAGATAATTGGCTTGAGGATGTGGGGGGTGGGTCAGGAACAGATAAGGTCCACTGCAGAAGCTGGTAATTGTGTCCCTCACTGATTCCCAGAAGCACGGGGTAAATCAAGGTCAAGGTTATGAGGCAGCCTGTTCTGACACCACCCAGTCCTCCTCTCCTCCTTCTCCTGGGTCCATTTCTCCCTCCCCATTCCAGCCTCTTTCCTACTCTGGTCTCAGTCTGCACTGTTCTCCCCAGAGGAGTGGCCGGTAGACTGGCTGCTATGTCCATCCTGCTGTAGGGGCAATTTACCTGACCAAACCCGTGGATACCCACAGAAAAAGTGGGGATCAGACCTGACAAGGAAAGGTCCACCCGGATGATACCCAATACAAAAGTCTGGGATCAGGCCTTTCAAGAAGTCTAAAATCAGGTCTGTCAAGATGTCCTCATGGATTCCCCCACCCCACCCCACCAAAAAAAGTCTGGGATCAGGCCTGACAAGCAGGTGTCCTCACTGATCCGCACGGGTCCGGTGCGGATGATTAGTCTGCAGGCTCTAAGGCAGGTACCAGTGCAAAATATAGTACCCATCCAGGTCCCTATAGCCAGCATAGTGGTGTAGTGGAAGAAGCACGGACTTGGGAGTTAGAGGATATGGGTTCTAATTCCGCTCCACAACTTGTCTGCTGTGTGCAAGCCGCGTAACTTCTCTGTGCCTCAGTTACCTCTGTAAAATGGGGATTAAAACTGTGAGCCTCCCGTGGGACAACCTGATAATAATTATGGTATTTGTTAAGCGCTATTTGTTGAGCACTGTTCTAAGCGCTGGGGTAGATACAGGGTAATCAGATTGTCCCACGTGGGGCTCATTTTTTAATCCCCATTTTTCCAGATGAGGTAACAGGCACAGAGAAGTTAAGTCACTTGCTCAAGGTCACACAGCAGACAAGTGGCGGAGTCGGAATTAGAACCCACATCCTCTGGCTCCCAAGCCCGTGCTTTTTCCACTAAGCCACGCTGATTTTTACCCCAGGGCTTCGGACAGTGCTCGGCCCATAGTGAGCACTTAATACCATAATTATTATTATTATTATTATGCTTTGTCACCTGCAAACATGCGAGCTATATATAAATGTATATGATTTTTAACTAAATCAAGGATGAGATGACGATAACAGGGACCCAGACATCCGGCAAAGAAGGACTGTGACTCACTAAGGAGGTGGTAATATGTCAGTCACCGATCAACAATTAACGACTTGATAGCCCTGCTCGCCCATTCCCTCCGGACAGCCTCTTTAATGACTCGCTAATCGCAGCTCAGAACTAGTGGATTCCCCGCAGCTGGGAGCTGCTGAGTCGCCCCCTATTAGAGGAATTTGCCACAGCCCACTGGATCTACAGATCAGCTGCTGCAGCTCAGGAATTTGTTTCTCCCTAATCCCGCGATGAGCCTTCACTCCCCTTCCCTGTGCCCTTCTTCATCCCCCTCCCCACCTCCCCATCCCTCTCATCCTCTCCCAAGCCGCCCTTCATCCCCTTCTCCCTGCACTGGCTCCTGCCAGCGAATCCCCCCCACTCAACACCTTCCTACCCCCGCCCCCTCGGCCAAAAGTGGCCTGTGGAATCCCCCCTCCACCATGGGGAAAACTTCCTTTCATTATTGACCTGTTCCTGTCTCAGTCACTCCTCCTCCTCGCCATTGCTGAAACCTGGCTCTCCCCAGACGACAGTCTCCCCTGCTTCTCTCTCCAGAGGTGGCCTCTTCTCCCATTTCCCCAGATTCATTGGGAAAGGAGGAGGTGTTGACTTCCACACCATTCCACCTCCCCCTCCCTTTCTTTCCCTTCCTTCCTTCATCCACCTCTACCACTCACTCTAGATTCTAGTAACGCTCATCTACCACCAACCCCCACCCAAGTCTACCCCTAACTTCTTTAACCATGTTGATCCTTCTCTCACATTCTTTTTCCATGCCTAAAGTGATCCTTGGGGACTTCAATACCCACACAGACGTTCCTTGATGACTGCCTATCTTCTATCACTCCTCGATTCCACTGACCATCTGGTCCAACCCAACTCACCAATTTGGACACACAGTCGATCTCATCAACTCCAGCCACGGCCCAATCTCTACCCTCACCAACTCTGAAATCCCTAGAGAGGCCCGGGTTCTATCCACTAGGCCATGTGGCCTGGCACATAGTAAATGCTTAACAAATACCATTTTAAAAATGGCTCGTAGTAAAGCTGAAATGAATAAAATTGTTTTTCTAGGAAAAAAGTTCACGTAAAGCAAGGGGATTATGTTCTTGCAGAACACCTCTTTAAGAAAAACTCACTTTGTAGCATTCATTCAGTGTCCAATGCCATGCATATGAACACAATCGTTTCTGCCAACGAGTTGCACTGTATCCAGACATGCATTGCTGGTCTTGGAAAAACCTTCCCTGATTCTGCCATTGCAGTCGATCTAGCCCAAAAGTCTGGTAAAAAAAAAAAAAAAAAAGCATCCTGCCAGTACTGAGTGTACTTTGAATTTCCTACTGGTTTTGATGCAGCATCATGATTGCAGATGTTTGTAGTGAATTTTCAACCAAAGAGAAAATATTCTGTATGGTAGGCAGGGAGAAAGCATGAAGACAATTGAAACTACAACTGGCCCTATAAAGAATTATGCCCCACGAAGCATGAATCCATCTGCATCATTTATTTTGCTTGAAATCTGGCCATGTCACTAATACTTGGATGTCCCAACACCTCAAGTTTAACATGTTCAAACAGAACTCCTTATCTTCCCACCCAAACCCTGTCCTCCCCCTGACTTTCCCATCACTACAGATAACACTACCATCCTCTGTCTCACAACCAATAACCTTGGCGTTTTCCTTAACTCCCCTCTCTCATTCAACCTACATATTCAATCTGTCACCAAATCCTGCCAGTTCAACCTTCATAACATCGCTAAAATTCCCTATTTCCTCTCCACTGAAACTTTTACCACATTAGTCCAAGCATTTATCCTATCCCACATTAATTACTGTAGCAGCCTCCGGGCCGACTTCCCTGCCTCCTGTTTCTCCCCCACTCCAGTCCATACTTCACTCTGCTGCCAGGATCATTTTTCTACAAAGCCATTCAGTTCATATTTACCCACTCCAGTCATTGCCCATCCACCTCCACAATGAAGAGAAACTCCTTACCATCGGCTTTAAAACACTCCATGACCTTGCTCTTCCTTCCTTACCTCCCTGATTACTTCCTACACCCCAGTCCGCACACTTTGCTCCTAATGCCGACCTTAGTCACTGTACCTCACTTTCACCTATCTCACCGCCCACCTCTTGCCTATATCCTGCCTCTGGCGTTATTAAAAGCACATCTCCACCAAGAAGCCTTCATTCATTCACTCATTCAATTGTATTTACTGGGCACTTACCATGTGCCAAGCACTGTACTAAGCTCTCAGGAAACTACAATGCAATAATAAACAGACATTCCACAATGAGCTTACAATCTAGAAGGGGGGAGACATTAATATAAATATATTACAGACATGTACATAAGTACTTGTGGGCATGGGAAGGGGGAAGAAAAAAGGGAGTTAGGATGACACAACATTTAGAACAGCGTTTGGCACCTAGTAAGCACTTAAATACCACAAATGTATAAATAACTACATATATAAGCATATATTCTACTCAACCATACTATGAATGCTTTGCACATAGTAAGCGCTCAAGACATACCATCATTATTATGAAGAGTATAAAGCTTCCCCACTACTCCACAGAAATGAAAAGAATAAAATGATTTCCAGAAATTCTTCAATGAAAGGCACTGTTTTAGCACAATGATTAACATGGTCATTTCCCTCCTCCCTATATAATTTGCATAGTTGCTCACAGGCAGATGGTTTTAAACGGTTCTTCATCCATCACAACCAATGTGTTTTCCTTTACATCATAAAACCAATAGCCTGTCTTAATAGCTAGCAGGTAAACTATCATGAACTTCAAAAGGAAGAACAGAAAATAACCCCTCTCCACTAACCTCGTTAATTTTCCCACTGCATATTAAAAAAGGGAAGCGGTGGCATCGGTGCCATTAGACCAAGAGTAATTGGTCTGACAGTGATAATTGATTGCCTCACCATGACAGTGCACAGCGATCTGCACCACCAAATTGTTTGCTCGTTTATGTTTTGCATAGAGAAAGCCCTTTCCTGCATTCTCTATTGATTGCCTGTCATTTTATGGACACGTTTTTGTCACGGGAAACCGTATTTCAGTAAGGGAGGATTCCTTGTCCTTCCTGGAAGTAATCTCTCCTCCATCCTAGGTACATAGCGATCACAGTGCCCCAGGATGTATTGATGAAATGCCGGTTTCACATGTCCCTCTTTGAGTCCTGGGGTTTTTCAAGAAGGCAGGACCACGTTCTGTCGAACTGACACCTTTAACAGAATACTGACAGGAAGGAATGTTTGCATTCTCCAGGTATTTTTGCTGTTGAGGGTGCTTAAAAGAGCCAGAGAACCTTTTAACACGGTAAAATATTTACAATTATTGGTAGTTTTTTTTTCATTGAACTTAGAACCTCCACATTCAATCATAAGAGGCATCCCTAGGAAGAAAGGGAATCAACCATTTGCGGAATCTGATGTTGATCCTGCCTACACTGGTAATCTTTTCTTTTCAATATATTGCAAGAGCGAGGTTAGAGGGGAAGAAAGGCAAATGGTCTTATCCCAACTATGGGTGGTGTTTTATGGAAGGGAGCTCAGCTGCTTTAATTCTCCGAGGACACCCATAATGGGATTGTTGACATGTTTGAGGAATAATTACACCAAATGCTGCTGCAAACCTTATTAATAATGATGTACATCTGTCAAGACACAACGGTTGAGAGAAACCCCTGCTTACCTTTCTGAGTTCATTCATTTCTGATAAGGTAACTTTTTTAAAAAATGCATTTTTGCAATAACAGTCTGTTCACTATATTCTTAAAAAAATTAAATTCATCACCCAGAGATAAATCTACATGCATATACATGTAGCTCATCTGCACATATATATGATCTGTGCTTCATGTTCGCAGATTACTGATCATACACTCCATCATCATGTGTAGGTGTGGCGCGATGTTTAGTTCAGTGTCCACATAGTAAGCATTTAAATATTATCATTATTATTAAATCAAGCCAACGTGAGACTAAGCCTAACAATATCTTCATTTTAGGCATATAAAGATTGCAGCTTGCTGCATCATTGCGTTTTTTTACCCACAGGACTTAATGATGTTGTCGTTGCTTCCTCTTTCCCCGGCTCCTTCTCTAAGGCAATCATTCCCTTTGTATTTGTTGCATGCCAGGCTGCCTTGCTTGTTGCTCTTTCTTAGCTGTCCACTGCTATGCCGCATCATTTGAGGCTTTGCCTCTGTGTCTTCACAGCATTTCTTAGAGAAACCAGTGTGGCCTAGAGGATAGATCACGGGCCTGGGAATCAGAAGGACGTATTTTAATCCCTGCTCCACCCCTCATCTGCTGTGTGACCTTGAGCAAGGCACTTCACTGTGCCTCTGTTACCTCATCTGTAAAATGGGGATTGAGACTGAGTGCCCCATGTAGGACAGGGACTGTGTCCAACCTGATTTGCTGGTACCTGCCCCAGTGCTTAGTATGGTGCCTGACACATAGTTAAATGATTTTTTTCCCCAGTATTCAGTCCTAGGATGCTGGTGAGCATATTTTCAGCACTGAAGGAAAGTTTCTCCAAATCAACTTTCTTCTGGAAAATAGCAGTAACAATGGACATGTCTGAAATCCTGCAGCTCTTCTTCAGTGCCCCATACATTGAAGCAGAGTCTGTGAAGGTGACTAAGCAAAACACCCTTTCACTGATTGTAGATCAAAAATCCAAGAGCTCTGCCCATTTTTAGGGTGGCTTCAAGCCATTTCTTCACACACTGACAAGCAAACTATTCTTTGTCAAACATCATATTTAGTGGCGGAGGGAATGTTCAGAAAGTCACGGAAGTGCTGCCATCTCTCTAAGATTTCTCTTTTACTTGTAAGGTGGGACCACAGTCTACTGGAAATAACACAGGACTATTACAGCTGCTAGCCCTGGCTCCACCACTTGCTTGCTGGAGGACCTTGGGCAAGCCACTTAACTTTTTTGAGCCTCAGTGTTTTCATCTGTAAAATGGGAATGAAATAACCTTCCTCTCTCCCATTTAGACTGTGATCCCTGGCATCCCAGCACTTGTCAGGGCATGTTGCCTACCTGGTTCTGTATTACATGATGTATGTTTTGATGAGGGTTGTGAAGATCTGCAAGATATTGTTGATATGGGCATATTCCACATTATAGCCACGATGTGTTCTTCCAGAAAGTGGATATGTTGTGAATGGCTGATTCACTGGGTGTGTTTTCCTATGATTTACATGCAATCTGTTAGGCCCTTTTCTTTATGGCATTTGCTAAGTATTTACTATATGCAAAACACTGGTCTAAGCACTGGGCTAAATACAAGTTAATTAGTTTGGACACAGTCCCTTTCCCACATAGGGTTCACAGTTTAAGAGGGAGAAGAGTATTTAATCCTCATTTTGCAGCTGAGGAAACTGAGGCACAGAAGTTCAGTGACTTGCCCAACAACACACAGCAGGCACTTGGCAGAGCTGGGATTAAAACCCAGCTCCTCTGAGGCCCAGGGCTGTGGTCTTTCCACTAGGCCATGCTGCTTCTGTTTCAGAACTGTGATGGCAAGACCACAGGTAAGTAGAAATTACACTGTAAATCCCTCCCTGCAGACCTCCTCTCCTTGTCTATTTCCCTTCCATGTCCTGAAGGGCTTGCCTGCTCCCCTGTGCCCCAAATTCAGTTCCCTCTTCCCCTCTCTTTTCACCCCACAGTCCAGTATTTTAGTAATTTTTTGAACTGGAGTCACAGCAACAGCTGTAGTTGCCAGGATGGTAAAATCAATCATCCCCCCACCTCCCCACTTCCCAGCCCCAGTCAAGAAGGAGAAGGGAAAGCAACCACATCCACAATAACAGCTGTTGCTGCTCTGTCCTTCTCTCTAATTCCAAGGCCAGGCTGAGATGGAGGGGAGAAGAGTTACAATGGGAATGGGAACTGGGGGCAGAGCCATGAAAGTATGTGATCATGGCCATAGAGAATAAGCTTGGTACCTGGTCCAAAGCTGGAAAAAAGTGTGTTTGATCTGGCCATGGGAAGAGCTCCCATAAGCTTCAGTAATGGCCATGTTGATGTCAGACCGTCCTGTGTCCTTAAATGGCAACCATCGTGGCTTCTGGGACTTTTATCAATAGGCAGAACTAAAAGTAATAATAATAATAATGTTGGCATTTAAGTGCTTACTATGTGCAGAGCACTAAGTGCTGGGGTAGATACAGGGTAATCAGGTCATCCCACGTGAGGCTCACAGTCTTTATCCCCATTTTACAGATGAGGTAACTGAGGCACAGAGAAGTTAAGTGACTTGCCCACAGTCACTCAGCTGACAAGAGGCAGAGCTGGGATAGCCCAAGGTGGGTAGAGGCAGCTGATTAACAAACTCCCTCTGCCCAAGGATACCAGGGGTTTCAGGCTCGGCTACACCCCTGCAACCAGCAACTTAGAGAGTGTTGTTCTCCTAATGTGATCAATAAACAGTCCCGTGAATGTAGATGGCAGGAGTTCACTGTGCCGCTGGCTCACTCTTTATAGACTTTCTTGGGGCTTCCAAAGAAATTTTAGTGCACTATAGGATTATATTAAGTCCTCTTGCTTAAACCCTCTTGCTAGCCATCCCTAGCTCTTAGATCATCAGCATATTGACCAGCCTGCACCGCCCATTCCCTAAGTATGCTAGATAGAGAAGCAGCATGGCTTAGTGGCTCGGGAGTCAGTGGTCATGGGTTCTAATCCCAACTCTGCCATTTATCAGCTGTTACTTTGGGCAAGTCACAACTTCTGAGTCTCAGTTACCTCATCTGTAAAATACAGATTAGGACTGTGAGCCCCACGTGGGACAACCTGATTACCCCAGTGCTTAGAACCGTGCTTGGCACATAGTAAGCACTTAACAAATGCCATCATTATTATTATTACTGAAGTTATATGTATACAGCCACTTAATAACAATTTAAGCACTTACTATGTGCCAGGCATGATTTTAAGTGTTGGGGTAGATGTAAGAATCAGGTTGAACACTGTCCCTGTCCCAAATAGGGCTCAATCTTAATCTCCATTTTACAGATGAGGAACTGAGGCCCAGAGAAGTGAACTGACTTGCCCATAGTCACACAGCAAACAAGTGGCAGAACTGGGATTAGAATCTAGGTCCTTCTGACCTTCAGGCCCATGCTCTATCCACTAAGCCACACTGCTTTTGCATGGCTTTTTTCATTATACATTTTGGATGGAACACATTGGCATAACTAAGGAGTGTTGTTCTGAACATAAGCATTTGCCTGGATACAGCATGGTGCAGTGTCAAAAGGAACAGTTTTTTGGGGTTTTGGGGTGTTTTTTTTTGGGGGGGTGTGTGTGTGTGTGTGTTTTCTTAATGGCATTTAAGTACTTATTCTTTGCCAGGCACTATTTTAAGTGCTGGGGTAGATAGAAGCTGATAAAAGTTGGACACAGTCCATGTCCCATGTGGAGCTCAGTCTTAATCTCCACTTTATAAAGGAGAAAATTGAGACACAAAGATATTAAATGACTTGCCTGAGGTCACAACAGACACGTGGCATTACCAGGATTAGAACCCAGGTCCTCTGACTTCCAGGCCCGTGATCCTTCCACTAGGCAACACTGCTTCTAACAGTTTTGTGCCTGGCACTTGGTCAGAAATGGGGAGAGGACTACAATGCGAGTTTACTTTAATGCAGGGTTTATATGCATCTGTATTTTCATATACCGATGTATATACATATTTATGTATATTACAGCTTTATTATTCCATAGCTCTAGAAACACCTCAGTTTTCTTCAAGATTGCCAAACCATAAACGCTGTGCTGATTCCAAAGAAATTTTTTTTAACTACATGGTTTCTTATTCATGCCTCAAGGGCATCATCATCAACATTCAATAGTTTAGTTTCTTTTTAATGGTACTTGTTAAGATCTCACTAGGAATCAATCAATCGTATTTATTAAGCATTTGCTGTGTGCAGAGCAAGGATTGCGCTAAGCAAGAAGCAAAGTGGCCTTGTGAAAAGAGCATGGGCCTGGGAATCAGGAGACCTGGGTTCTAATCCCAGCTCCGCCACTTGCCTGCTCTTTGACCACGGGCAAGTCAGTTCACTGTGCCTCAGTTTCTTCATCCGTAAAATGGGGATTCAATTACCTGTTTCCCCTCTCCTTTATACCATGAGCCCCATGTGGGACAGGGACTATGTACTAACCTGATTATCTTGCATTTACCCCAGTGTTTAGTACAGTGCTTGGCTTATAATAAGCAGTTAAATACCAGTTATTACTTTATTATTATTGAGAAAGGGCACAAAAGGACCTTCAACTCTATCTCTACCAACCATACTATGCTGGTGTATCTTAGGGATCTCAGATAACTCCTCTGACAGCCAAATTTTTCTCACAGTCATTACCAGAGTCAACTGATGGTGTCAAATTATTTTGTAAAAATCTACAAATACTGCATAGAGGTCTTGGGCTTAGTACAGTATAGTGTAAGATTTCCAGCTTCTTGTGTATTTTTTATTAGTACTCTCACATGCAATTTCAATGGCTGATATTAGGGTAGCTGATATATTTTAAAGTCAGCACATAATCACTTTTTATTCCAAGCTCTTATCTAACCCTTTTCATGAAAAAAGAACCAAACTGTGAACCAACAGTTAATCTTTAGATTGGCTGAGGTTAAATATTTGGGTTTCTTGAAAGATCTCATTTCTGAAAATGCATTAGAGAGAAATTCTGCCTGAATTGAAGTTATGGCACCTTTTTGTTTATTGTCCTGCTCCATTTTCTCAAGAAATCCCACTGAATGGCAATCTGCCCAAGATTAGAATAGCCTGCTGACAGTGATGGTATATGCACTGTTCCTATCGGCAGTTTGGGTCACTGTGTGTTGCTTATGTCCTCCTCCAATGAGCAGGTGCTTAATAAAATATGCCAACTTGCCAGATTGAATTGCATTCTGCAACTAATCCCCAAGGAAAGAAGGTCAAGGGGTTTTTCAAGGCTCATTTCTACACAGGACTGTTCAAGGCTCATTTCTACACCTCTTAATGAGATGCTACAAATAAAAAAAAATGTCACTTTGCAAACAAAAGAGGAAGAGAGACTAGCTGGACCTGACTGCAAATTAGACGTTTTTCCCCCTCAAGGGACGTGCAAATGTTCACATTTATTATTTGTCTAAATTACTCAGCTTCATCTACCTCTTTCTGGTTTTGCATGGATTTGGAGGGGAAGGAATTTTAAATGCTGCCACATCAGAGATTGGAGGTAAATCTCAGAAGGTAGAGCTTTAGCAATTATGAAATGGTTTCAAGTTTAGTATTTGAAATCAAGGCAGTCCTGGGAACTTAAGAATTTAAGAAGAATTTAGCTATTGTGAGAAAGCCCATCTCTACCTGCAGACTAGTTGGAAATCTCATTTAAGGGGTCCAATTATTATTCTGGAAGATTTTCTATCATAGAATTGTCTATATCCTAGAAAAGCCAAAGTGAAAAAAAAGTGCAGGAGAGTTTTCTGGTTCTGGCTTGAGCTCTGGGTGAAGATTAGGACTAAGGAGCACCTGGACAGGAGGGTTTCAGTACAGCCTAGTGTGTATTTTCCCCTTTTCCTTCTGCTCCTCCACCTCTCCCTTCCCATCCCCACAGCACTGTACTCGTCCGCTCAACTGTATATATTTTCGTTACCCTATTTATTTTGTTAATGAATTGTACATCGCCTTGATTCTATTTAGTCGCCATTGTTTTTACGAGATGTTCTTCCCCTTGACGCTGTTTATTGCCATTGTTCTTGTCTGTCCGTCTCCCCCGATTAGACTGTAAGCCCGTCAAACGGCAGGGACTGTCTCTATCTGTTGCCGACTTGTTCATCCCAAGCGCTTAGTACAGTGCTCTGCACATAGTAAGCGCTCAATAAATACTATTGAATGAATGAATGGAGCCCAGGAGTCAGAAGGACCTAGTTTCTAATCCTGGTTCCTCACTTGTCTGCTGTGTGCCTTGGGCAAGTAACATCACTTCTTTGTGTCTCAGTTACCTTATCTGTAAACTGGGGATTAAGACTGTGAGCTCCATGTGGGACATGGATTGTGTCTCACCTGATTAGTTTGAATCTACCCCAGTGGTTAAAGCCATCTATGGCACATAGTAAATGCTTAAATACCATTTTTAAAAATGTAATAAAGCAAATATCTCTTCTGGGATTTACTCTTTTCTCCACGGGCTTCTAAATCAGTGCTCAGGCATCAGGATTAAAATGTTCAGTTTTATTTCATCATCTTTGGACAAGACCTGATTTTCTCTAGGTCTGTGTTGTCTAAGAAATTTTTCTTGTTTTTCTTCTCTTTGAAAAGGATTCTATTCCTAATGGTGCTCTCATGAACCTCCCAACTTTCAACAGCATACAAGCAAGTTCAGGATTTAATCTTGAAATACCCAGGAGTCTGTTTGGGATACTAACTTGGAGTCTTGAATGTTTTAAAGTGTTTTGTGATAATAATGGCTAATTGTTACCAACCTAATGCTTCTTTCCCTCAGGGAAAGTTTAGTTCTTTAAATATTTTCCTTTTCACAGCAGGTAGGTCATTAGTAAATGTCTGTTTATTGTCACCTAAATATTATCAAATGCTACTCCTTGTGTTAAATGAATTTAAGTATAATACTGAAAAACACATTCCTATTTTTTTAAAGTCAGAAAAATATATGACGAGAAGCAGCGTGGCTTAGTGGAAAGAGCACGGGCTTTGGAGTCAGAGGTCATGGGTTCGAATCCCGGCTCGGCCACTTGTCATCTGTGTGACTTTGGGCAAGTCACTTAACTTCTCGGTGCCTCAGTTACCTCATCTGTAAAATGGGGATTAAGACTGTGAACCCCACGTGGGACAACCTGATTCCCCTGTGTCTACCCCAGCGCTTAGAACAGTGCTCGGCACATAGTAAACGCTTAAATACAAACATTATTATTATTATATAGAAATTGTTAACCTTGCAGTTAGTAAAAAACAATTTACAACAAGGCTTGACATTGAGTCTTAGCATTCCTACAGTAACTGCGTCTTGGAAAGCAACGGAGCTATCGAGGTCTCTTGGGCTTTGTACATTATTTTTGTAAGGCTGTATGCCATAAAACTTTACTAATTCTAAAAGAAAAGGACCTTAATAATAATAATGGTACTTGTTAAGCACTTACTGTGTGCCAAGCACTATTCTGAACACTGAGGTAGATACAAGTTAATCAGGTAGGACACAGTCCCTGTCCCACATGGGCTCACTCATCTCCATTTTACAGGTAAGATAGACACAGAGAAGTTAAGTAACTTGTCCAAGGTCACACAGTAGATGTGTTGGAGTCAGGATTAAAACCCAGGTCCTTCTGACTCCCAGGCCCATGCTCTTATCCACTAAGCCATGCTTAAAAGTCATAATTCGAATCAACCACATTTGGATTATACACTCTTTTCATTCTTAAACAATAGCACATTTAGGCAGCCAGGAAATAGCAGTTGAATTTCACATTATTTTTAATATCCATTTAACAGAATTTTGCCAAGTGGACTCTCCCTCTCATTTTCCCATCCTCCTTGAACTGTTAAATCACTCTCTGTGGTTTCGATAGCCAAGATTCATAGGTAACCTTTGAAATAATAACCAAGCACTTAGTACAGTGCTCTGCACACAGTAAGCACTCAAATGCAATGAGTGAAATAAAGATTTCATTTCTTTTCCTGTCTTCATTCTACAGTATTTTACCTTAATAGCAATCAATAACTTAACCAGGAGGTAACTTTATATTTTGAACTGGAGAAAGAAATAAGGGCAGGGATTTAAAGGGAGATGAGAAGGTGCTAGACTTCAAAGAGCTAATAGACCAGAAATCCACCATTTTGGGTCTTTGAAGCTCTTTGGGCTAGACTTCCAGACTTGTTCATTTCAGATTCCTGAAAGGATCTCAGGGTTACAGTGAGGGCTGCAGAAGCAATCTCTCCACTTCATGGAATGGGCAACTAAGAATGCCTCAATTCAAGCTTTTTTTTTTTTTTCTATGAGGCATATAGATAGGAAGTGCTTTGAATACCTTGTGTGAGAGAACTAAGTACAGGATGATGGTGCTACATTTCAAAAAGAGCCCAGGATGAATATTTTATAGTATTCGTGAGTTTGTAAAAATGATTTTAAGCAGACCAGCAAATAAAACAAACAATTTTGAATCTCAAAGGCCAGAGCTATTAATACAGTAAAGTGACCGAGAGAGTTGTTTCCCCTGCTGTTCCTCGTATTTGTTTTCCGATTTTCTTTCTCTTCATGATCCTACTGTTAAATGAAGTAAGGCATGCATTCAGCTGTCATCAATTTACACTAATCAGGGTCAATTTTGTGTACAGTTGCTATTGGTTTTTCACTTTGTTAGGCAGAATTGAAAATGGACAAGACTGGAAGGTTTTAGAGAAAACATTGCTGGGAGTAGTGGAGTAAAGTAGAATAGTTTGTAATAATTGTATCTCTATCACTGAAATCTGTCTTTCCTCCTAGTAATTTTTTCTATCCCCTTTGTGTTGGCTTTTACATATTTATGTCATAACATATCAATTATATGCTGACATAGAAATTCTTTTGGGAATTTCATTCTTTATAATTTATCAAAACAAACACCTTTATAGGTAAAAATGCAAAATTAATATAGCTATAATTCACTTACACAATTTTTAATTGAAATGTTGACAGGTCATTACCAATAGTATTACCTGGTGTGATATAATTACAAAGTGGATGGATAATTATCTACCAAAGCCACTGCTAAAATGCAAATTCACTGGTGGAAACAAAATGCTCACTGTCAGTTTTACTGTCTTTTTTTTTTTTTTTTTTTTTTTTTTAAGACCAAAGCAGTGAATTATCTCATTTTTGTTTCCAAGACCCTAGTTTCTTTCACAATGTAGATTATGAAGGACATACTTGCAAGAGTCAGTAGTCACCTCTGAATTTGAGAGAATCAATCAGTATGCTTCTTGAGCACTTACTCTGTGCTGAGCCCTATACTAAGCACTTGGGACAGCTCCATGGAGTCAGCAGGCACAATCCCTGCTCACACCACCAATCCCTTGCCCATATCCTCCCTCTGGCCTGGAACTCCCTCCACCTTCATCTCTGACAGACCACCTCTCTCCCCATTTTCAAAACCCTACTAAAATCAAATTTCCTCCAAGAGGCCTTCCCGGACTAACCCTTCACTTTCCCTGTTTCTCCTTCCTTCTTTCCATGTCCACCTACTCACAGGGCTTTGTACGCCTTAAGAAATTTGACTCACCCCAGCCCCACAGTATTTATGTTCATATCCTTCCACTCTGTCATTTCCTCTAGCTGTAATATAATTCAGTGTCTGTTTCCCCCTCTAGTCTGTAAACTGCCTATGGGTAGGGATTGTGTCTACCAGCTTTATTGTATTCTCTCCCAAGCAGTTAGTACAGTATTGTACATACAGTGAGTGTTCATAAACACCAATGATGTGTGATGTAGCAGGGGAGACAAGTATTAAAATAAATTACAGGGAAATAGTAATTGTGGTATTTAAGCACTTATGTGCCAGGCACTGTATTGTGTTGGGGTGGAGACAAACCGGGTTGGACACAGGCCTTGTCCCATATGGGGTGCTCAGTCTTAATCCCCATTTCACAGATGAGGTACCAGGTAGCGAATTGACTTGCCCAAGGCCACACAGCAGGCAAGTAGCGAATCCTGGATTAGAACCCATGACCTTCTGACTCCCAGGCCTGTGCTCTATCCACTATAAATAAATGTACATAAGTGCTATGAGGGTAAGGCTAAGTGTTTGGGAGAGGACAATGAAATTACTATACATGATCCCTGCACTCTAGGACTTTAGTAGAACCTAGGTGGGAAGACAGATGCTTTAGTCAATTACAGCTAGGAAGAAGTAATGGAGTAAGTGCAATAGGGGAATGTGTGAATACAACAGTGTTTAGGTGGTAAAGAGCTGAAGTGGCAACTGGGGGAAATAAAGTGGGGAGATCGGAGAATAATCAGAAAAGGCTTGATATGATTGCAGGAGGTCTGGGAAGAGCTAAGGTCTGTTGACTATGAAGGAGGAGGAAAAAGGGATCAGCAGCTGGAGAGATTGGCCTGAGGTACAGTGAATAAGTCCACCTCTCAGGATGGCACCTGGAGAGTTTCCAATACTCTACCACTCTCAGCTACAGGAGAGAGAGTCAAGCCGAGGCATACCCATTCCATTCCTAGTTTGGACAGTGGCTAATGAGTGGAAGGCAACCTGCTACAAGTCAAAACTCAAATGCGCTGGGCAGCAGCATAGGAGAGAGTCGAGGGCAGAGACTCAAGTTTATTGTGTGGAAGAAGGCAATGGTAAACCACTTCTATATTTTTACCACGAAAACTATGGATACACTACCAGAAGAATTGCAGATGGAGGTGGGGCATTCTGGGAAAGATGTATCCGTGGAGTTGCTATAGGTCGGAGGCTACTCGACAGAATAAGACAAGACGGTGAATGTTACCTTTAGAGGAGCCAAGTGTGGGGACTCAAGCTGCAGTTCTCTTTTTACTCATTGTTCTTATGATCTTCTTGACTAAATAGTCTGTTATGCCTTGAAAATAATATAGCAGCACTGACTTTTACCATGTAGGATGAAGACTGGAGCACACACAGATCTGCCTTTAGAGTGATGTTGATTTAGCATATTAGGATCCAAGTTATTAGAATGCTACATGCAAAGCAAACAGCACAGCAGTCCATGGTGGTAGGGCCCTGTACAACACAATGAAACTCCAGACCTCAGAAAATGATTGCTCTAAAAGGAAACTCATCTTCCAAAATGTGCATTACAGCATATCATAGGCTCCAGGACAGACCTAGATTCTAAGTCAGGCTCTGATTGGGTTAAACTTTAGCTACTTTCTCAAGCCTTCAGCTTTGTCATTAATAAGAAAGAAGGTGATCATAGCAGCTGCTCCTTAACTACATCACAGGGATGTTGAATAACCTGGGGTATACTAGCTATAGAAAATTAGATTGCTACTCTAAGTGAAACACCCTGTTCTGACAACCCATTCGCTATTCCTGAAAGTTGGCAGGGGACACCAGGGAATTCCTTGTGGTACTGCTTTACATGTTCATGGATTGCCCTGGTGGTACAGCATTGGAATGAAGCATGATTAAGAATTGCCAAGGCTTTGGCCAGTAACTGTATGCAAGCCACATATCCAGCAGCTGCCATTTAGCTCTCCAGCAGGAGTATTATTATGGAGTCCCTGAAGCAGAAAATATGCTCCTCTGCTACTGATGAAAGAAGCAGCCAGAGGATGGGGAAGGAGTCAAAAAAAAAAAAAAGTGAGGGATGGGAATAGAGGTTTCCCCAAGAATGCATTTTCTGCATCATTCCAAACATGAGAGGAAGAATCAAACTCAATTGCTCCTAAATCACTTTGGACCTGTCTTTCTTGGGAATGGACAGAGATAGAAATGATGGGATGAGAGAGCAGGAAAACTTGTGAATGTTTCATGAGTATCAGATAGTAAGTAAGAAATAAAATTTTAAAAACCCTCAAACATCAAATAAGGAATTTCTCTGATCATGGGTATACAGAACTCAGTAGGCTTCTAATAAACTAATAATAATAGCCCATAAGAAAATGAATATAATACATGGCTTGTATTTGCTTTGTCGTGGCTGCTTAAAGAGAAAAGTGGTGTTTAGTACATTCCTAAACCATTACTATAACTGTCACTAGTAATACATTTTGAACACTTGTTTCAAATATCAACATTTACCAAAGCCTAGCATCACAGTAATCAGACTTCTTCACTCCTGAATTTTTAAGTAAAAAATATTTTAGGAATTCAGAAGAAGTCTTTATTAGATTAATCTAATTGTGAGCCATATTTTCAAGATCTGCTCTAAATTGTGGCCAAACATGCAGTTCATTCTATCTTCCACTTTATCCTTACTTCTATAGAGTTTAGAAAAATATTCATGGGGAACCTAAGCTCAAAATTCATTCTACATTGAAAATTCAGTCTCAGAGTTCACAACTGAGTTGTCACTGTCTAGTATGCAGTATGCCTGCCAAGTGACTATAAGATTCAAGGTTTCTCCCCACCCCAACCACTTTCATCCTCAAAGGCACAAGATCTGAAAACTGCCTTATTAGCAGTCTCTCACCAATGAGAATGACTCCTCTTTCCTCCATTTGGGATAAGTGTGTTGTTAAGACTAATAAAACCCACCCAAGACCAGCAAGTTTCATTGCTTTATGCTGCTCTTTTCTCTCCATCTCCCCTGGCAGAATAAGACCTAAAAAATCTGGATTCCATGGATAAGATCACTCTTCCTTATTGCATCTTTTATGGTCACCCTTACTTTTGTTGTTTTAAGGTATTTAAGTGCTAAATTTAAGTGCTGGGCACGGTTCTAAACTCTGGGGTAGATACGAGGTAATCAGGTCCATGTTCCACATGGGGCTGACCATCTTAATCCCCATTTTACTAGATATGGTAATTAAGGCCCAGAGAAGACACTTGCCCAAGGTCACCCAGCAGACAAGCAGCAGACCTGGGTTTAGAATCAGTGGCCTTGTGACTCCCAGGGCCCCGCTCTATCCCCAATGTCACGCTGCATCATCTCCTAAAACCTGTATTTATTTGGAATTAGCCTGATGCGGGTAAGGATGGTCTCCTTATTGTGGAATTGCACTTTCCAAGTGCTTAGTTCAGTGCTCTGCACAACAGTAAGCACTTAAAAATGATTGAGTGAATTTGAAGACATTTCAGATTTTTTTTTGCTCTCCTCTTAGATGCCCACCCCCAGCTTAATTATTCCTAGAAATATGATGTAATATGCTAATAAATGGCAATCTGTGACAAAGGTTTGTTTTTAGTTATTTTTATCCAGTCACCCCATATTACCCACTAGCATCAACCCAACAGCAGGTCTGTATCTGTACTTATCCTCATCGTTTGTATGCATGGGTATACTTAAGTGTACAGTTAATTATTTACTCAGCTATTTCTTCCTGACATTTATACAATCTGTTATGTCCTTGTTCTACCTACAGCTTCCACTGTGTGTGAACATCTTCCTAGCCTTCTTTTTGAGTATAAAGTTCTTTAAGGTCACTGAGAGTGTTTTATGTCTATTTTCTCCCTAAACACTTAAGAATAATGATAATAATGGTATTTAAGTGCTTACTGTTGGCCAGGCACTGTACTAAGCGCTGGAGTGGATACAAGCCAATTGGGTTGGACACAGTCCCTGTCCCACGTGGGGCTTACAGTCTCGATCTCTCTTTTATAGATGAAGTAACTGAAGCCCAGAGAATTTAAAAGCGACTTGCCCAAGGTCACACAGCAGAAAAGTGGTAGAGCGGGGATTAGAACCCATGACCTTCTGACTTCTAGGCCTGTGCTCTATCCACTGCCCCATGCTGCTTCTCTAAAGTAAATAAAGTGCTCTGCACTCCGGCATTCAATAAATATCACTTATTCATTGACCAACAGTTCTTTGAAGCTTTTTAGGTATAAGCTACTGTATTCTCAATATACTTAAAATTAAATGAGGGAGACTGAAGAGATACTAGTGTTAACATCAACCAAGATTTAAGGGATTTCCACCCATTTAGTTATTTCTGTTGCATATGAGAATTTATTAATGTTCAGATAAGGAACAGCTCATTGTGGACAGGGACTGCATCTGTTACATAGTTGTGTTGTACTATCCCAAGTGCTTAGTACAGTACCCTGCACATAGTAAGCATTCAATAATTGATGGACAGTGTTGGAGCTTTGCTTAGCTCAAAGGGTCCTGTATTAGATCTATTACTTTTGGTGGGCAGCCATGGTTTAGAGGAGTTTTACACAACGCTTTGCCTCTTCACAGTTTCCTCAACTGCTTGGACTTAGCTATTTTATGTTGGTATTTGTTAAGCGCTTACTATGTGCCGAGCACTGTTCTAAGCGCTGGGGTAGACATAGGGGAATCAGGTTGTCCCACGTGGGGCTCACAGTCTTAATCCCCATTTTACAGATGAGGGAACTGAGGCACAGAGAAGTTAAGTGACTTGCCCACAGTCACATAGCCGACAAGTGGCAGAGCTGGGATTCGAACTCATGAGCCCTGACTCCAAAGTCCGTGCTCTTTCCACTGAGCCACGCTGCTTCTCAGCTAAGTGTACCTGCCTTTACCTAGAGGGAATGACTAGTTACAGACTGCAGGTTATCAACACCTCTGTCCATGGAATATTCCCCTTTGAATCATCTTAAATGAACCATCCTATCTTGTCCCCTTGGGTTTTTCCCTAAGCAAGGTAGAGTCTTCAGGCAAAGGGAAATCACAGTTTCATGCTACAGTGGCAATTTAGCAAAACACCTAGGATTTAAGAACTAGAGTGGGAGACACCAGTAGATAGTCACTGAGTAAACTGACAAGAGAAATTATGCAACGCTGCCTTATCTTGGCAGAAATCTTCTTCACCTCAGCAACACCATATTTATTATTAATATCTTTAGTTAAATTGCTTTCCTTATCTTCCTCATTCCATTGTAAAACTTCTCAAACTAAAAGGGTCTGCACACAGTAAGTGCTCAGTAAATACCATTGTTGAGAATAAAGCTGATGAAGATGATCAAAGTAAACACTTTCACTGCAGAGTTGATTGGATAGTGAGACTTGGCCAACAACATACATTTTGCCCCACACTCTGAATGCTAGAAAAATCAGAGCTGGCAGACCAGTGTAGGTGATGAATTCCAGAACCTAGAGCCCTACAAAATACCCTTCCTCCTAACTCTCCAAAATTGTAACTTACTCTAACATTAAGAGCTACACAGCAAATTCAGAAGCAAGCCGTCTTCAATTTCAGAAGCCTTAAAGCATCCTTGTGGGTTTCCATGAATGGGAGGAATCACAGTGGTTCTTTTAAAAGAAACCACCTGGCAGCACATCGGAAGTCAAGAAATATCATGAATCCTTGTTTCCTTTCTGCTGAGGACTCCCATGTGAGATCGGAAATAGCCCCATCTGCCAGACTATATAACAATTATTTGCATTTCTGTAGCTGTTTTCAAGTATTGAGAGTGACTGTGCTTTTATACAGCAAAAATGTTTCCAAGCCACCAGTACGTAAGAGAATTTGAAAGTGTTACTACCCCAAAACTAAACAACAACCTCCTCAGTTTCTTTTCTCTATAGTGAATGGCTAAAGAAATCCTGGTGCCCTAGTTTTTTCTTGAAACAATGCTGATTGCTATCTTTTACTTGCTAGGTGCATTGAAGAAGAAAACTAAAGCAATAACAAAGCTGATGTTCTGGGCCAAGCAAGATATGTGTTTAAGGTTAGGGCTTTGAAATTATTTGCTGGCATCATCCGAAGCAATCCCCAACACATATCTGTTAGGGATGGAAATACGGTTTATGGCATTTAATATAATGGGCAATCTTTGCAGTTGGCATTGACAATACATTTTATATTCCTTTGTTTTAAGTAGACAAGGAACTAATGAGTGAATCATTTACATTGAAATGACAACATTTAAAGCCTGAATAAGGTTTTCCAATTGCTGCTGAATTCTTATCTGGTCTCCAGTGGTGGTTCAGTTGTGAATCAGTCAATGTCTAAGTTGATCATTTCACTCAGCTGTGCCTGTAGAAGACTGAGCCTCATTCTCTCTCTGGCCACCCAGTGTTTGTGCTTCCATCTAGTTATAAAGGCCTTCTTTTAAGGGAAAAAAATCATCTTTATATTCACGAGACAGCTGAGTGTAAGGATGAGAATGCTGGACTGTGTACTTGCAGGTGGAAAGTCTCTTCTTGTCTCTAAATCCTGACACACTTGGAGTTGTCCTCAGCCATTGATTTAGCTATTTATGTCTTTGTATGTATAAGGGCAACACTAATTTTAAGTTATCTGCAAATTTCTTTGAAAGGACAAAAAAATATGTAACATTACAATGTAGCATGTTGGGCTTGAATATCTGCACTCAGTCCTTTCTATATGTTCTTCTTTAATATGCTTAATGTGTCATATTGTACTCTCCCAAGTGCTTAATACAGTGCTCTGCACAAAGTAAACACTCAAATGATTAAGTAGCTTCACAAGAGATGATATTTGAAGACATTTGAGATCCTATCCAATGGCATGAGAGTGTGGGACAACATGCGAATAGTATGTGAGATTATATTTCTCAGGGGAAAAAGATATTTTTCATTGGAGGGGATTTTTTTTAAACTTTTGATTGCTTTGGTACTACATCCACACTTGTAGTTAAAATAGTTCACTCTTATTCTCCCAGAAACATTTCATGTGGGCTTCTATGAGATCTCAAGAATGCAGTAATGTTGAGATCCCAGTTTTGCCAATGAAAATAATAATAAGTCTATAAACATCTGATGTGGAATAGTGTAAAGTGTTTATTATATATCTTTTTTGCTTATATAATACCTTTATCAACCTCTGAATCAGGTAAATGGCACTGATTCTCCATTTTACAGACTGGAAGATTGAAAAAATACAATTTCTTGCCAAATTCATATTTTTATTTTCAAGTGTTGACCATCAAATTTATCTGGTTAAATAATTTGGATATTTACCCAGTACAAATAATGGAGGTGGAATAATTTGTCCTCTTTTTTAATGGTATTTAAGCTCTATGTGCCAGGCACTGTATGAAACACTGAGGTAGTTAAAAGTTAGTCAGGTAGGACAAAGTCCCTGTCCCACATGGGGCTCCTAGTCTTAACCTGCATTTTACAGATGAGGAAATTGAGCCAGTGAAGTGACTTGCCCAAGGTAAAACAGCAGACAAGTGGAGTGGAATTAGAACCCAGATCCTCCTAACTCCCAGGCCCATGCTCTATCCCCTAGGCCACGCTGCTTCTTTAAACAAGTAACCCTCTGACAAGAAACTGGGCAGCCTTCCCAGTAACTGAAGCACAAGAGGCTTATTCTATAAATATTTCAAACAACCCTGATATGTAAATTATTCCCTAAGAAGTGTTTCTCTAGTAATGCAAAATTTGAGTAGGTTTTTTTTTTTTTTTTGAGGGACTGGTACAACTGTAATCTTAAAGATAGTTTTTTTTTTTTAAAGCCCCTCCCCCCCTTTTTGACTGCCTAGGTCCCAGGAATCTGATTACTAGATGGTGCAATGAATCAGAGCAACAAATAGTGACATTATTCTGTGGCTTACTCATGGATTTGACATAGGTAAAAATAATCTATGTTAGATATCTGAAGGTCACTTAAGAGTAATCTATGTCAAGAAACAACAACATCTAACCTGACTTGGCTATGTATTCTTGCATCCTCATTCCTTGTTATTACGAGATTACCACCCATTAGAATAGGGATGTCTTCTGCTGCAGGTGAACCACTAACAGGTTTCCGGCATCTGCCTCATGAGTCATATATAAGGCCTGTGGTGGGGCCGTGGGGGGTGGCGTGGAGGAGCAGGCCTCAGCTTTGAAAGCCAAACTTGCTAATAGTTCATTACTTGGAAAGATACTGCTTTTCTTCTGTAGGTCTTGGGGGACAGTTTAACCTTTTATCACTCATTCAGTCATTTATAGAGTGTTTACTGTGTGCAGAGAACTGGACTAAGCACTTAAGTACAACAACAGTCACATTCCCTGCCCACAATGAGCTTACAGTCTAAATCTGGGGGGGGCAGGGAAGAGATCAATACAAATAAAGTTGCAGATACGTACATAAGTGCTGTGGGGCTGGGAGGCGCGGGGGCAGGGAAAAGCAAAGGGAGCAAGTCAGGGCAATGCAAAAGGGAGTGGGACATGAGGAGGGCTTAGTCTGGGATGCCTCTTGGAAGAGATATGCCTTCAATAAGGCTTTGAAGCAGGGGAGAGTAAGAGTAATTGTCTGACGGATTTGAGGAGAGAGGGCCTTCCAGGCCAGAGGCAGGATGTGGGCAAGTGGTCGTTGATGAGACAGGTGAGATCAAGGCAAAGTGAGAAGGTTGGCACTAGTGGAGTGCAGTGGGTGGGCTGGGTTGTAGAAGGAGAGAAGCAACATGAAGTAGGAGGGGGCAAGGTGGTGGAGTGATTTAAAGCCAATGGTGAAGAATTTATTTGATGAGGAGGTGGATGGGCAATCACTGGAGTTTTGAGGAGCGGGATGAAGTGTCCTTAATGTTTCTGTAGAAAAATGATCTGGGCAGCAGAGTGAAGTGTGGACTGGAGTGGGGAGAGAAAGGTTGCTGGGAGGTCAGCATGGAGGCTGATGCAGTAATCCAGGTGGGATAGGATAACTGATTATATTAAGGTGGTAGCAGTTTGGATGGAGAGGAAAGGGTGGATTTTAGCAGCGTTAAGTCGCAAAGATGGCCAAGATCATGTCCATTTCCAGAAGTCTCAGCTCTATGTAATCATTAACTTTTGAATGTTCTAGAAATAATTTTTCAATTTGAGCACTTGGCCCAGTCCAATATTGCAACCCTCTGCCTCCTTTTTCTGGTCCTTCCATTGTAGGAACTAGTATTTGGCCCAAAAAGAACACCACAGTTTCTATGGCCTGCCAGAACAAATAATAATAATGGTATATGTTACACACTATGTACCAGGCACTGTACTAAACTCTGGGGTAGATACAAGGTAATCTCAGACTCAGTCCCTGTCCCACATGGGACTCACTCTTAATCCCCATTTTACAGATGAGGTAACAGGCACAGAGAAGTGAAGTGACTTGCCCAAGATCAAACAGCAGACAAGTCAGGAATGTGTCTTATATTGTCCTCTCCCAAGCCCTTCGTACATAGCTCTGCACAAAGTAATGCAAAATACAGTTGACTGAAGTGGTGGACATAGGATTAGAACCCAGGTCCTTCCGACTCCCGAGCTCATAATCTATCCACTAGGCCATGCTGCTTCTCTAGAGACTTTCACCCACCCATGCATGACTACAGTCCTATGTCCCTGCCACTCCAAATGGTTTCTTTGAGGTGCACACACTCTCACCAATTATTCAGAGAATCCTCCTAAAATCACATCTCCAAGATGTCTTCCCTGGGTAAATCTTCATTTCCCCATCCTGCCATCCCTCACCATCTATGAACCTGGTGGGGTACCCCTTTAGCACTTTTATACTCAACCCAGTCCTACAGCACTTACGTTCATATCCTTATACTGTTTCCCATCTCTCTAGTGTCTGTTTCCCTCTCTAGACTGTGAGCTCCTTGTGGACAGGGAATGTGTCTTCCAATTCTAGAGGAAGACAGTAGAATTGTTCTCTCCCAAGCACCTAGTAAAGTGCTGAGCATACAGTGAGCACTCAATACTATTAATTCAGCTTTTATGATTGCAAAGCAGGATGTTTTTAAAAGCTGAAATTATTCCTAAAACAGAAGCTTTCATAATATTTACTTACCTTTTATTCCATTGTCTTGATCCTGTCTGACAAATTCAACTAGAATTATATCTTGAGATGTATTTACCTGTGACTTTTAAAATATTAAGCTGTTTAGCATGCCTGAACAAGAGACCTATTATAAATGATCTCCTATAATAATGAATTATTGTACTTGTGAAGCACTTATGTGGCAAAACCCTATGGTAGATACAAGGTAATCAGGTTGGAAAAACAGTCCTTGTCCCACATGTGGCTCACATTCTTAATCCTCATTTCACAGATTAGGGAACTGAGGCAGAGAGGAAGTGAAATGACTTGCCCAAGGTCACACAGCAGACAAGTGGCAGAGCCAAGATTAGAACCCAGGTCCTTCTGACTCCCAGGCCTGTACTCTGTCCACTAAGCCATGCTGCTGCCCTTGAAAAATCATCTCAATCTAATTCTAGATATAAATTGTAATTCTGACAGGAAAGAGTTTCCAAACTTTTATGACTGGAAGCACCCCTCTTCCCACAATAACTGTATTGAAAGCTTTTTTTTTTTTTTTTTTTTTTTTTTAACATCATAGGTGACAAGCGTTGAGTGACTGTTATAGATTCAAATGTATTTCAACTGAGCCTTAATACAAGCATGCTAGCTTACATTTTCAAAACCAAATTTTAAATATTTTTAAGATTAGAGACCAGAAAAAGGACTCTATGAAAACCATCCTAAACATGTCTGTTTTAATTAGTTGTATAATAATAATAATGTTGGTATTTGTTAAGCACTATGTGCAGAGCACTGTTCTAAGTGCTGGGGTAGATACAACGTAAGTAGGTTGTCCCACGCATGAAGCAGCATGGCTCAGTGGAAAGAGCCCGGGCTTGGGAGTCAGAGGTCATGGGTTCGAATTCCAGATATGCCAGTTGTCAGCTGGGTGACTGTGGGCAAGTCACTTCACTTCTCTGTGCCTCAGTTCCCTCATCTGTAAAATGGGGATGAAGACTGGAAGCCTCACGTGAGACAACCTGATTACCCTGGATCTACCCCAGTGCTTAGAATGGTGCTCCGCACATAGTAAGTGCTTAACAAATACCAACATTAATCCCCATTTTACAGAAGGGGTAAGTGAGGCACAGGGAAGTTGTGACTTGCCCACTGTCCATCTTTTCCATCTCCTATTTAACTTTCCTCACTGCTATTAACCAGGTCTCACAACGTCATTTTTTAAACCACACTTTGCTCTCAAAGAGCCAGCCTCCAACTCCTTTCCCACTCCCGTTCCCCCTTCCTGGAACTCTTTTGCCCTGCAAATCCACCAAGTCACAGCTCTCTGTCTCCAAAACCCCCATAAAATCCATTAAGTCCTCCAAGATGCTTTTCCCAGTTAACTCACAATATGCCAAGTTAGTTCAACCCAATTTAGCACTTGTGTATTTAACTCCATTCTCAGCATTCATGTATATACTAGTACCCAGGTTAGAGTTCTTACTTGGTTTCCTGAAAATAGTATTAAGTGAAAAAGCACTATAGTTTTCCACAGAGAGCATTCACAAGCCAAAATTGACCAAACCAATATAACTCTTAAGCCCGTTATTTAAAAAAAAATCACAATTACATGATCAAGTAGTTATGTAAAAATGCACTTTGAATTAGATGTGTTCATTTATAAATATTAATTTTCTAAGGGTTATCTTTGAAAACACAGGAAGCGGTATGGCCTAGTGGAAAGAGCCCAGGCCTGGGAGTCAGAAGATCTAAATTCTAACAGCTCTGCAAGTCAATTTCTCAAGACCTCAGTTGGATCATCTGTAAAATGGGGATTAAATATCTCTTCTTCCCCTGCCAAGGCCATGAGCTTCATAAGGCGCAGGGACTATATCTTATCTGATGATTTTGTACCCACTGCAGTGCTTGGCATTCATCCATTCAACCGTGTTTGAGCGCTTACTGTGTGAAGAGCACTGTACTAAGCACATGGGAGAATACAACAATAAAACAGACAATCCCTGCCCACAGTGAGGTCAGTCTAGTTGAGCATAGTAAGCACTTAAATATTACCTTTCAGATTAATTTTTTAGCAAAGAGACACCTTGTGCTACCAAACTAGAGAACTGCTATCTATGCTTATTACTTGGGATCTAATGCTAAATTGAAATAGGCTTAAATCACTCTATTCAAGCCAGTGAAAATACTTCAAAGGTTGAGGGAAGAGGGGAAGGCAGGTGTTTAAACCAAGGCAAGTTTTATAGTCAGCCAATGGTATTTATCAAGTGCTTACTGTGTCCAGAGCACTGTACTAACTGCTTGGGAGAATACAACTTGTTAGACATGATCCTTGCCCTCAAGGAGCTCACAGACTAGAGAAGAGAGTGCTGTAAGAAATAGTGGCATTAAAGTCAAATTTTATCAGAAGAAGAATGTTAAAATGGGAATCCATATACTTAAATTGTACAATCAAGTATTAATTCATCTATTTTATCTGATACACTTGTGCAGCTTTCTGTATATCCTTGTTCTTCTTCCTCCTTCTGTTTGTAAATAATCTGTGTCTGCCTGTCTTCCCCAGTAGATAGTAAGCCCCTTAAGGAGATAGATCATGTCATTATTTTGGTGGGCTCTCCCTAAAGCTTAGAATAATATTCTGCACACACATATTCAGTAAACACAGTGGATTGGTAGATTCAGCCACTCGCTCACAGAGATAGGATTTTACCATCACTGGGATCAGATTAGAAAACTAAGGGCAGCTATAGAGGTATTTCAGTACTACCAAGAATTTTGAACCCCTCTCAGGGTCACGCTTGGAGTGTTTCCAGTACTCTACTAGTCTCGACTACGGGAGGGAGAGTCAAGCAGAGGCCTACCCCTTCCATTCCTAACTTGAGCAGCGGCTAGTGAGTGGAAGGTAATCTGCTACAAGTCAAAACTCACCCAGGCTGGGCAGCAGCGACGTGGGAGAGAGTTGAGGGCGGAGACTCGAGTTTACTGTGCAGAAGGTGGCAATGCTAAGACACTTCTGTATTTTTACCAAGAAAGTTATATGGATACATTACCAGAATGACTGCAGATGGAGAGCTGGGTGTTCTGGGAGAGATGTGTCTGGGGTGTCGCTATGGGTCGGAAACAACCCGACGGCATAAGAATTTCAAAAACTAGATTTGACTTCAGAAAAATGACATTCAATGATTCGTCATCATCCATATTAAATACCTATTGAATGCAGAGCACATGGGCTCTGGGAAGTGTACAAAAAAAAAAAAAGGTCAGGCACCACCTCTGCCCTTGAAAGTAATGGTATTTATTAAACACTTACTGTGTGCAGAGCTCTGTGACTACACAGGTGAGAATTTTAAATGGTCCCTGTCCCTGAGGGGACTCAATTTAAGAGTTTACAGCCTAATATTAAAATAGTGGTTTCAATTCTTTAACATTCATTCATTGAAAAAAATATTTTCCTTATTTTCTTAAGAGTCTTTTTGCAAACTTCTGATCATTTGCTCTGGGGACAAAAAAAAAATCTCCGTATTTCAGAATGGTTTGCTACTGCTTCCCTTTGTTACCTAAAAGAACTAGCAATTCTCCAGGAAGTAACTGAAGGAGGGAGGCTGTTAAATTGCAATTTGTTTCTGGTATAACAACACTTATCTAAAGTGGATTGAATTGGAGAGAAAGAATCCATTTTCTTCTGAGAAAAGAAGAGCTGTCCTTTTCCTTGGCATTTGGGAGAATTAAGTCAGCCATGAACGAAATCAGTGAATAATCTGAAATCCTAACTCTAGAAAAGGAGAAGAAATGACTTCCTGAGATAATGAGGTGTTCAGTATGACTCCAACTAAGGTGTGGGAAGCTAATGAGTTGCATTAAGTGCAGTGATCATAAAAATGATTTGAAAATAAAATATCCAGCTCATTTTATAGCAGGAAACCTCCATGGAGGAGAAAAAATTCACACAATTTGACTAGAGTCTTGCCTAGAAGACACTCTTCCCTAGCATTAGCAAATTATAAGCACTTTGGGTGAAAAAATGTAATTTCTGAAGCCACTTATTAATAATCTTTACCTAATGAGGTACAGATTTTAGGAGGGATAGAAAATGTGATCTTAATGATCAGCTGAAGAGACAACTTTCTTGTTCAGCAAGTGTAAAAGTAACAGCACAATGAAGTTTTTACAGGGACATTTTTGGCACCAAGCAAATCCTTCCTTTGTGAAACCATACAGAACTCAGGCAACCTGCACTCAAAGACCTTTCCTCCCACTGAGAGAGGGGAGAGGAAACAAGAGATTTCAACAACAGGAGGCAGCAAAAGGGGTTTTTTCCCCCACCCCAAGCTTTTGAGGGGAGCAATTCTGTCTGTCAGCTGTTACCAGAGACTGGAATTGGTAGAAGAGCAGCTAAGGGCTTGTTGTTTGGGGGCTAATGAGCTCCTTGAGTTTGGCAGAGGTGGAGAGGATTTTGCAGACATTGCTGAGAACCATAGAGTCAAATGAATCTAGACTAGAGCTAGGATCCATATGTAGATACCATGCACAAACTAGTGGGAATCTAGAACTGCATGTAATCAGAGCATCTGTGTGCAGATCACTATGAGGTACTTGGGAGACTATAATAGAGTTAATAGACATGGCCCTTACACTCAATGAACTTACATTCTAGTGGGTGTTTTGGGTCCTATAATAATTTACAGAGAGGAGAAAAATGTATATACAAGAGGTGGTAAGCAAAATCTTCTGGAGAGATGCTTGAGATGTGTTAAAAAAAAAAACTGCATCTCTGCCTTTCCCCTCATTAAAAAAAAAATCCTATTTGAGTGCTTATTGTGTGCAGAGCACTGGACTAAGCACTTGAGAGTACAATATAACAGAGTTGGTAGACACATCCCCTTCGGACAATGAGCTAAAGGGGGAGACAGACATTAATATATCAATAAATTCTGGATATGTACAGAAGTGCTGTGGGACTGAAGGAGGGGGTGAATAAAGGGTGCAAATCCAAGTGCAACATAGGAGTGGGAGAAGAGGAATCAATCACCTTTATTGAGCACTCACTGTGTGCAGGGAACTGTACTAAGCTCTTGGGAGAGTACAACAGGACCATGTAACAGACACATTCCCTGCCCACAACCAGCTTAGAGTCTAGAGAAGAGGAAATGAGCTCATTGTTAACCAACTCTGTTATATTGTATTTAGTACAATGTTCTGCACACAGTAAGTGCTCAATAAATATGATTGAAAGGCCTCTTGGAGATGTGTTTTTAATAAGGCTTTGAAGGTGGGGAGAGTGAAATGGGAGAGAGTTCCAGGCCAGAGGCAGACATCAATACAAATAAATGAGGTGACAGACACAGACAAATTAAGTGACTTGCCCAAGGTCACACAGCAGACATGTGGTGAAGCTGGGACTAGAACCCAAGTCCTCTGACTTCCAGGCCTATGTTTTATCCACTAGGTCCTGCTGCTTCTCACTTGAATGAGTGTCTTTGACTCCTGAGTGTGGCAAATGGCAGTGCCAGGCATGGGTTTTGACTGTGCCTCTTCCTCTTGGGGCCTCCAGGCTCTCAAAATGCCCTGCACTAAGGGAGTTACCCCATTTCTAAATGGCCCAGACAGAATAATTTGTCAGTTGCTCTTGTCTTCTGTCCACAGCTAGGGCAGATTGAGGTTTTTCATTCATTCAACCGTATTTGAGTGTTTACTGTGTGCAGAGCACTGTATTAAGTAGTTGGAAAGTACAATTCAACAATAAACAATCCCTGCCCACAGTGGACTTACAGTCTAGAAGGGGGGAAGACAGTCATCTAAACAAGTAAACTGGCATCAATATAAATAGAATTATATACACACATCAAAACAAGTAAACAGGCATTAATGTAAATAGAGTTATAGGTATGTACATATGTACAAGAGTGCTGTGGGGCAGGGGGGTAGAGCAAAGGGAGCGAGTCGGGGCGATGGGAAGCCGAGGAAGAGGGGCTTAGTCTGGGAAGGCCTTTTGAAGGAGGTGAGCCTTCAGTAGGGCTTTGAAGGAGGGAATTGTGATTGGTGGAGGTTTTGCTTCACTGCATCTTTAAAATGGTGGTTCTGCCCTTCAGAGCTTTTATTGTTATATTGCACTCTCCCAAGCATTTAGTACAGTGCTCCAAACAAGGTAAGCACTCAATAAATACAATTGATTGATTTAACCATACAAGCTACAGTTTCCCCATCAGCAAATTAGGGATAAAAGTATCTGACTCTCCAGGACATTGGGAAGCTAAAATGTGATGAGGCCTGGAAAGTGTTTTTAGCCTTTCAGAAGAAATCATGGTATCTCATGCCATTTTAACTTTCAAAACTTAGATATTGAAAATTGTGTTTGAGAAGGAATAAAGTCAGATGGTCAGAGTGCCCCCACTGAAACAGGAACTTAAGGGTTTTGTGTTTTTTTTTAAACCCAGTCATCAAATCAACTCATTAGGAAAGTTGTCCCCCCCCAAAAAATTCAAGGATTTTTAAAAAGCAATACGCATTTGTACTTTTCTTTATTTCTCTCTCTAAAATGGAAGTAAGAATACAGGAAATTTGCATCCTATTTCAGAGGACTTTGGAAGGCTAAATGAGATAGCATTATGCGTGGCTCAGTGGAAAGAGCATGGGCTTTGGATTCAGAGGTCATGAGTTTGAATTCCAGCTCTGCCACTTGTCAACTGTGTGACTGTGGGAAAGTCACAACTTCTCTGTGCCTCAGTTACCTCATCTGTAAAATGGGGACTAAGACTGTGAGCCCCATGTGGGACAACCTGATTCCCCTGTGTCTACCCCAGTGCTTAGAACAGTGCTCCACACATAGTAAGCGATTAACAAATACCAACATTATTATTAAGGGCATGGGAAAAGGTTCTCTATAAATTAAGTATTCTTATCATAATTGCTATCATTTTCATTTCTGCATCATTGCAAAATGCACTCAGAATATACACTGTGTTTCTAAATGCATTTGTCTACTAGCTAAATTAGCACAAAGTAAAAAGTGGGAAAGAAGCATTGGCAAAATAAGAAACCATTATCTATTTAGTGAAATGAGTCTTTTCTCTTATATGCTCCTATAATGCGTTCCTGTGTACATTCAGCCTACAGAAACGGAAGGATGTCATTTTATTTCAACTGAAATTAAATGAAATGTTCAGTGTCAAGAATTCCACCAACACTATCTCCAAATACTACAAAGTCAGAATTAAGTCCCTCAGCCTATATTCTCATCTGATTATATGTTCAAAAATGATAGTTCTGAAGATAAAAAAGTTGTAGAAATTTTTAGCAAGTATTACTGTCCACTGGTGCATATTTCATTTGGAGAGATTAATATGATGGTAGGTTGTGATGTTTTCTAAAATACTGTATTGGTGCAAAGTGTTATTATATACAGTTGTCACTAAACACCAGCTCAACAAAACCAAAACTGTTTTATTCTTTAAATCTAGAAAAATAAGGTAATATATGCACTTCATGAAATTGCTGAAAACATTTCCAAGTATATTTTCACTCACCATTTACAACGAAAAAAAATCAGAGAGAAAAGGGTAAAATGGGCATGCATACAGAGTTAATAGAAAAATATTATTCCAGACATAATCACACCTTTTAACCTAATAAGCTTGGCAAAATTGTCCTCTGGTGCTATTAAGCTGTAACCATTTTCAGAGCAGAAAAAAGGATCATTGAATGTTTACTCAGGGTTTCTTGAAAAATTGTTTGGACAATGGATATGAATTCTCTCAACAGTGGTGTATAAACAGGCTGAGGAATGGCTTGGCCTAGTGGATAGACCATGGGCCTGGGAGTCAAAGGCCGGGGTTCTAATTCCAGCTCCATCACTTGTCTGCTGTGTGACCTTGAACAAGTCACTTAACTTATCCGTGCCTCAGTTACCTCATCTGTAAAATGAGGATTAAGACTCAGCACTTTAATACCATTAAAAAAAAAAAAAAGAGGAGCAAGTGGGGATCTGCTGCTGAGGATATTCTGTTCTACAGCCACAGGCTGCACCTGGTTATCAGCAAAAAGACCTCAACATATATGACATCTCTCTGGCTGCTCACATTCTCAGTTTCCTTCATGGGCTCCTCTGCCTCCCATTCCTCAAAGTTTAGTATGGGGTCCTCTTCTATTCTCCATCTACACCCACTCCCTTGAAGAAAACTCATTTACTCCCCTGTCTTCAAACTACCACCTCTATGTGGATAACACCCAAATCTGTATCTCCAGCTCTGATCTCTTTCTCCCTCTGAAGTCTCACATTTCCTCCTGCCTTCAAGACATCTCTACTTCGATGTCCTCCCATCACCTCAAGCTTAACATGTCCAAAACAGAGCTCCTTATCTTCCCTCCAACTTTCCCAATCACTGTAAATGGCATCACCATCCTTCCTGTCTCACAAACCTGTAGCCTTGGCATTGTCCTGGACTCATCTCTCATTCAATCTGTCACTAAATCCTGTTGGTTCCACCTTCACAGCATCACTGAAATCCACCCTTTCCTCTCCATAAAACTGCTATCATGTTCATCCAATCACTTAAATCTATCCCACTTGGATTACTATATCAGCCTTTTTGCTGAACTCTCAGCCTCCTGTCCATACTTCACTCTGCTGCCAGATCATTTTTCTACAAAAGTGTTCAGGACATATTTACCTACTCAAGCATCTCCAGTGGTTGCCCATCCACCTCCACAAACAAAAAACTCCTCACTCTTGGCTTTAAAGAACTCAAGTACCTTGCCCCCTCCTATCTCAACTCAGCCCACAGACTTCACTCCTCTAGTGCTAACCTTCTCACTCTACCTCTATCTTGTCTATCACCACTGACTCTCCTCAAATCTGACAATTACTCTCCCCCAACCTCAAAAGCTTTACTGAAGGTACATCTCCTCCAAGAGGCCTTCCCTGATTGAGTCCCTCTTTCCTCTTCTCCCACTCCCTTCTGCATCACCCTGACTTCTCCCCTTTATTCACCCCCCCACCCCAGCCTCACAGCCCACATGTATATCTTTTTTTTAATGTCTCTTCCCACCTCTAGAATGTAAAAACTCATTTGGGGCAGGGAATGGCTCTGTTTGTCATATTGTACTCTCCCAAGCACTTAGTACAGGGCTCTGCACACAGTAAGCACTCAATGAATGATTGAATAAGCTAGTTGTGGGCACCACAATATCTGGCCATCCTCCTCAACATCAGATGGTATTCTGTTTTACTGTTCTGGACTTCACCAAGAGGCCTCTACAGCAAAGTCCCCCAACACTACTGAAAAACACTCCCATGAATGTCATCGTGACAGACATGTCCCTTCTTTACCCTAAACAAAAATCTAACATCAGTAGGCTCACCAACTCTGACCCAATACAGGGTTTCCTTCACTGAACTCCTATGTCTTACTCTCCACTCCCCAAATTCAATTCTTGTCACCTCTAAGGTTATTTGGAGTTCAATAGAATTCAGCTCGGAAGCTATCCTTTATGCTAAGCCTTAGTACTCTTTGTACTTTCTGTACCTTTCTTCTCAGCTCCCCTCCAATCAGCAATCTTCGAAAATTGCTGTGAAATGCCCGAGTTATTTGGCAAATTACTTTTGAATCTATCCAATCAGCACCTGCCCTCATCTTTTTGTTCCGACCCCCTACCCAATTTACTGCCACAGGTGTCCTCAATGCCAAATTCCCTGATAATAGCTTAACAGCTTGCTGCTAATTTGCCTCAACAGCAGGGTGCAGGCTTCCTTAGTACCAGGCAGAATTAGTGTTTGGTCTGTCGAGGGAGAAAGTAAAGGACAGACTATGAAGATCTTATGAAGGGGGAAGTGAAAGGACTGATTGATGAATTGATTCTATGATCCTGGAGGGATAAGGCCAGGACATTGTTAAGTCCGCCTCTAAACAAAGGCAATATGGTTTCAAGGAAAGACGGACTGGTTGTGAGTTATTGGTTTTCTTAGTAGCAGAGCCAGATTACCCATCAGTTTGAGAGAACCGTATTATTTCTTCCAGAGGAAAGTTTTCCTCCCTGCCTCACATAAATGGTGCAAAGATGTTAAGAGCTGTTGAGTAAAATAGGTATTCTCCACTGAGAAACTTTGTGTTAAGGCCACCTGGTCATCAAGAAGAATAGGCATTTTCATAGCTCTTTTCAGGTTCAATCTCTGTGCTGAAGCAGATACTTTATCAATACCTTTTATGATGATGATGAAAATGATGGCATTAAGTGCTTATTATGTGCCAAGCACTGTACTAAGTGCTGGAGTAGATACAAGACACCTATACACCCTTTCCCTTCTATTTCCTCTCAGCCTGTAGAGTCTTTTAATCTGTTTTCTGGATTTTTAAAGTAATTGACCTAAAACTGGCTGCTGACTGGGAATTGACACTATTTAAAAGCACCAAGAGACATAAATATCAGGACACATCTGGAAAGAAACCTACCATTTTGACTCGGAGCCTCTGAATTTTGTTGTTCTTTACTACTCTAGCATCCGCGTTCCCACAGCAGGTGGTAAGCAAAAGGAATTTAATTATTAAAGAAAATTGTGCAGGCTGGATGTATGGGTAGGTTCAAGGGGAGTTTCAGTAAATTTGTGGAAGAGGGGTCAACAGTAGGTTACTAGGTGGAAAGTTAGGAGTATAGAGGAAATATCATGTGGGATGTCCACAAAGGGCAACTATGATGCTATTCCTTTAAGTATCCACTGTGTTGTCACAGTCAGAAATAGAACATAAGGGTTACGGTTCATTAATAATAAACTGTCAATTTTAGTGTCTGTCTTGCCCCTAGATTATAAACTTTAAGGATGGGGATTGAGTCTAATTCTACTGTACTCTAAGTGCTTAGTACAATACTCTGCACATAAACACTTGATACTATGTATTGAACAAACCTCTACAGGCAGTCAGCATTAATATTAGTATTTCTTCAGAGCCTCATAGGTGCAATGCATTGTAATAAGTACTTGGGAGATACATAAAAAAGTGGCTTTCCCTGCCCAGAAGGAGCTTACATTCTAGCAGGGGGAGACAGCATAAAATATTTACAAATAAAGTAGCCAATAGTTGAATGTACAGTTGACAAGGTATATGTAAAAAGTGCTGAGAACGGGTATAAATAAGTCCATAAGTGCTAAAGAGGGCTGGTAGGTTTATTTGACCTGGGATGCTGGGAATTCAAACGAGGAAGGCTTGTTGAAGGAGGAGGAGTTTTAAAAAAGATTTTAGTAGGACTTTGAATTTGAAGAGAGCTGTGGCCCTTTGGAATTGGAGGAGTTCCAACATGGGGGAAAACTGAGTGAGGGGATGGAGGAGCCAGGAGTAAAGAATGAGATCATTAGAAGGTTGGCTTTGGGAGGAACCAAGAGAGAAGCTGAGGACTAGGGGGTGGAGAGCACCGATAAGCATGGTCTAGTGGATAGACCCCAGGCCTGGGGAGTCGGGGGGACCCAAGTTCTAATCCCTATTCTGCCACTTGTCTGCTGTTTGACCTCAGACAAGTCACTTTTCTGTGCCTCAGTTAACTCATCTGTCAAATGAGGATTAAAACTGAGCCCTGTGCGGGACAAGGACTGTGTCTAACCTGATTTGCTTGTATCAACCCGATTTACTCGTACCAGGCAGCGTATTAAGCACTGGGGTAGATACAAGGTAAGTGGGTTGGGCACAGTCCCTGTCCCACACAGGGCTCACAGTCTTGATCCCCATTTTCCAGATAAATGCTTGGCTCAAGAGGTCCGATTGGCGTGTCAGGCTCCTTAACTGAATCAAATAATTGAAAATCTCTACTTGGTTTTAGTAATATGAGGCTTGGTCTTTTTTTGTTCTTATTTTTCTCTCGTCTCTGCTGTCCCCCCGTGGCCGCCTCCTGCCACTACCAGAGGCTTTAGATCACGTAGACCCTCCTGGTCTGCCCTTGAGATTTCAGGTTTTTAGTGTCAGTGGGCTCTGCCATGTCCTGATTCAGATTGTAGCCCAGAGGTTTCCATCCCTAAATATACCCAAGGGTTCACCCATGCTGTTCCTCATTCATACCTGCACAGCTCCAACCTTTGGAGTGTTGGACTCCTTGGGTTCCAACCTGTGTCACAGCGTTCGGAGAGTTTTTCCCCCAGCTAAAGACCTGAAGGATACTCATAACTCACAGCCACCATCCCATGATTTGAGGTTTTGCCTGGAATCAGCTGGCATTCTGCCATCTACCCCTGGACTATGTCTGAGCAGTCCTCTAGACTAAAAGCTAGTTATGGGCAGAGACTGTTAGTTTGTTGTAATAATAATAATGTTGGTATTTGTTAAGTGCTTACTATGTGCAGAGCACTGTTCTAAGCGCTGGGGTAGATACAGGATAATCAGGTTGTTCCACGTGAGACTCACAGTCTTAATCCCCATTTTACAAATGAGGTAACTGAGGCCGAGAAGTGAAGTGACTTTCCCACAGTCACACAGCTGACAAATGGCAGAGCCGGGATTCAAACCAATGACTTCTGACTCCCAAGCCCGGGCTCTTTCCACTGAGTCACACTGTTGCATTGTACTCTCCCAAGCACTTAGTACAGTGCTTTGTACATAATAAGCACCAATATGATTGAATGAATGAATTAAATGAGCTGACAACTGTCCCTGGAGGGGTTTTCTAAATCCTAACCTCTCCCTCAGTAGTGTGGCCCAAATACAGATATGAACACCTAAGAACATAAATAGCCTTTCTATTTTATACAGCCAGAGAAATAGTGATTTTATTAGGGCTAAAGATGGTGGGGTTGGGGTTGCCAGGGGCAGGACTTGTGGATACAGGAAGAGTAAAGCTTAGTGGAAAGGGCCCAGGCTTGGGAGTCAGAGGACCTGGGTTCGAATTCCAACTCTGCAACCTTGTTCAAGTCACTTCACTTTTCTGTGCCTCACTTCCTTCATCTACAAAATGGGGGAAAAATAATGTTGGTATTTAAGCGCTTACTATGTGCAGAGCACTGTTCTAAGCACTGGGATAGATACAGGGTAATCAAGATACAGGGTATCTACCCCAGTGCTTAGAACAGTGCTCTGCACATAGTAAGCGCTTAAATACCAACATTATTATTTATTTTTCCCCCATTTTACAGATGAGGTAACTGAGGCACAGAGAAGTTAAGTGACTTGCCCACAGTCACACAGCTGACAAGTGGCAGATCCGGTATTTGAGCCCAAGACCTCTGACTCCCAAGCCCAGGCTCTTTCCACTGAGCCATGCTGCTTCAAAAAAAAAAAAAAAAATCAGTGTCTATTCTCCCCCCCTAGACTGTAAGCCCCATGTGGGGCTTGTCTCGGATCTACCCAGCACTTGGTGCAGTGAGTGACATACAGCAAGCACTCAGACACCACTATTCTGTTATGACAGCTGGACCCAAGTGGCATCCTATAAGCTATACTGGGCATGCAGCTTAACATGCTGATTTCATAAGAAGCACTTTGTGGATGTCCACCTAAAGCTTCAGTGTTTCTCTGGGGGAGATAATACTCAAGGTATTTAAGCACTGTGTCAAGTGCCCTAAATGCTGAGGTAGATACAAGACAATCAGGTTGGACACAGTCTATGTCCCACCAGGGGCTCAGTCTTGATCCTCATTTTACAGATGAAGGAACTGAGGCATAGAGAAGTTAATGACTTTCCCAAGGTCACAGCAGACATGTGGAAGAGCCAGGTTTAGAACAGAGGTCCTAACTCCCAGGCTCGTGCTCTATCCACCAACCAGATCTGAATCCCCACTTTGTTCCCAAACCATTGCATTTATAAGCACTTAGTATAGTGCTTTGCACACAGTGAGTACTCAATACAATTGAAAGAATTTCTGGGTGATAGCCCAGGTTACCCTTCTTAGCCAGGGGCTTGGGACGCAACCCCTAAAACTCTGGCCATAATCCACCCCATGAATAGGACAGACCTTCTGAGAAGAGGATGAATGACAACTGGGAATGCAAAGTGGTCTGGGCTTCGTATGAGCCCCTTCTTCAGCTGGATCCCTCTGAACTGTTTTATCTCTAGGCCCGCTTGATTGGCTTATTATCATCTTGTTAAAGTGAACAAAAGTAACTCGAGTGACTAAAATGTGCAGGAGTGGTAGAGTATGGGCAGGGATTGTCTATCTGTTGCCAAATTGTACATTCCAAGTGCTTAGTACAGTGGTCTGCACATAGTAAGCATTCAATAAATACAATTGAATCAATGGAATGTGATGGGACTTTAGATTCCATTTTGTCTGGCCAAGGTCCCATTTACTTCAAGCAAGCACATCACGTAGCCTCTCCTCCTTTGTCCTGTCCAGATGTCTGCCTTACAGGGACACTTGGTACATCAATGTCTTCAGACAGGATGGAGCTGTTCTTTCCTTAGGTCAGGACACCTGATAAGATTATCAGTGGGATTTGCCCACCTGACCTCTGTAATAGTGAGAACCAGGCAAGGCTGAGCAATTACCCCACCTAGAAACTTACTGCTCCTTGTTTTAAAAGTATATAACCTATATTGGTTTCTTCAATCACATGCCAAGTTTGGATGTTCTCCTAACTCTAATATAAAGAAACTCTTGAAACTGAGTTGAAATTCCACCTGTCAACCAATGCTCCCTATCATGAGTAGAAATAAACTTGTCTCTGACATACCTGCTTAAAATACAACACAGAGTTCATTAGGTTTTCTTCAACATCACTCACGTCAGGTTTCAAGTACAGTCAAAAACCCTCATCAGTGTTCAAAGACAAAGGGTAGGATTACATCATTAAAGAGTCAAAAGCAAATAAAATAAAATCTAGCCCAAACTGTAAACTCCTTGTGGGCACAGACCATGTCTACCAGCTCTATTACATGATACTCTCCCCAGCAACTACTACAGTGCTCTGCACCCAACAAACACTCAATAAATACCATTGATTGATTAAAAGGACAAACCAACCCCTGGGTCTACATTTCTTTCTAACTTTAAAATCTACATTTTTGACTCTTCACTTACCTCCTCTGCCATATACTCTTCTCTCTGCAAGGTCTTCTCAGTTCCACCGCTACAAGCCTTGTGACCATCCTTCCTTGGTCTTTTAAGCTCTCACCTGCTTTCATCCCCGTGATCTTATTCTTGAATCAGTATCAGTTCAGCAGGTGTAATGCATCTACTTTCTAAAGGCCCAGTCCCACCTGAGGTAGTCTGCCTTTTTTTTTTTTTGCATGGCATTTGTTAAGCACTTATTATGTACCAGCCACTGGGGTACTATGCACTGGGGTAGATACAAGGCCCACATGGGGCTCACAGTCTTAATCCCCATTTTACAGATGTGGTACCTGAGGTCCAGAGAAGTTAAGTGACTCACCCAAAGGCACACAGCAGACAAGTGGCAGAGCTGGGATTATAACTCAGGGCCTTCTGATTCTGAGGCTTGTGCTCTAACCATTAGACCACGCTGCTTCTATTTGCTTGTTTCCCATTCTTTTTCAAAGTAGGTAACTAACTGCTTGAAAGCTACGCCTATACCAGTGGGTTTCCCTCTTCTTTAGGCCTGTGACTGACCTTTGAAGAGGTCAGTGTTCTAGATTGTTTAAGGGAACCGTTTGGATCTTATAATTTACATATTTCAGAAACATTAGCCCAGAGGTGGACAGATATTATCCCCTACAAGGCTTAACTGACCAGCCACATTTCTCCCTCATTTTTTTTCCCAGTGGAAAATGATTTACTCACAAGCATACCATCTATAACATCCACACTCAGGGGAATGGTCAGACCTAGGCCCACACAAAAGTGAATCAGAAATAAAATATGGCCACATTATGGTCCATAGAAACCTTACTCAAAGGACCTGGGTTCTAATCCAGTCTCCACCGCTTGTCTACTATGTGACCTTGGGCAAGTCACTTCACTTGGTCTGTGCCTCAGTTCCCTCAGCTGTAAGATGGGGAATCCATAGCTGTTCTCCCTCCTATTTAGACTGCGAGCCCCATGTGAGACCTGATTATCTTGTAGCAACCCCAGCACTTAGTACAGTGCTTGGCACATAGTAAGTGCTGAAAAAAACCACAATTACAGTGCAATGCATTTTGACAAGGGAACAGTCCAAGCGATGTGGTATTTAAAAGAGTTCAGAAAAGCAGCAGATTTGCAAGTATCTACTGATTGATTACAAACTGTACAAGAGTTCTCAGCATAATGCTATCAAAGACAAGAAAATGGCCACTTAAATTGTGAGCTTCCTGAGGGTCGAATTCTTATCTGTGTATTATTTCCCAGCGCTTAGTACAGTGCTCTACACACAAGCACACGCGGAAAGTGCTTAATTAATAATATCACTTCTGCTACAACTACTAATCTGGATTGTTTAGTGAGAAAAAAAGCTTTTTTATAAGGTGGAAGAAACATTACTGCTCTAAACTACACTTTAAAACACATAGCTTAGCCTTCAGCCACCCCCTCCACAGTTGCATTACCCACATGGGTTTAAAGTATCGCCAAACCCCCACAACCTAAAGCAGGGCCTTTAATGGGTCCCATTATAGGGCTTTTGAGTGGCCAAAAGCAAAAAGCATTACCTGCCACCTAACATGGGACATCTGGTCATCTTCCCCAGTAGCAGGCTGTCTGCTCACCTTACTCTACCCTTATTCAGTTTCCCCAGTGAGGCAAAGAAAAACATATGGCTCCCTAGATCTTCCCTTGCTGAAAAATCCGTTCTTAGTTTAATATCTGATATCTCCTCTATCGAGAAGCAGCATGGCCTAGTGGCGAGGAGCATGGGCCTGGGAGGCAGAAGGACCTGGGTTCTAACCTCAGCTCTGCCACTTGTCTGCTGGCTGACCTTGGGTAAGTCACTTTGCTTCTCTGGACCTCAGTCACCTCATCTATAAAATGGGGATTAAGACTGTGAGCCCCATGTAGGACATGGATTGGGTCCAACCTGATTAGCTTGTACCTACCCCAGCACTTAGTACAGTGCCTGGCACATAGTAAGCAATTAAAAAATACCATTAAAAAAACAAATTTATAGGATTCTAGTTTTCTCCAAATTCCCTTCCTTTGAAGTCCATTATAGTAAAGGAAGTCAACCCAAAGGGAGAGAGGTACTCTAGATAATCATAAAATGCAGTGGTGGGGAAAATTAGAAAACTACAGGAGACTAACTTATTGACAAAGTGAATCCAAGTGTTACTTTCAGTTAGCCATGTTGTCAGCTTCACCACGGCTAAGTTTATTCTTTTTGTTGTTGTTGTCATTAGCAATCTACTTGAAAGATATTTGGAGAAATCAGGGACTTCCCTGAGAAATGCTGTGTTTTCTGGGAAACTTGTAGAAGGAAGTGTCAAAGAGGCCCTAAAGTATACAAGAAATTGAAGGTGGGGTCATGGTAGTAAAAATAGATTAAGTGAGAATTCCTCTATATCAACAATAAAAGGAAGTCTGGGAAATCCCATCTGGTGTCTAACACTTTTCCTACCTGTTCATTTTATTTCCATACCAATAAGACAAGCAGCATGGCTCAGTGGAAAGAGCCCGGGCTTGGGAGTCAGAGGTCATGGGTTCGAATCCCGGCTCTGCCCACTTGTCAGCTTGGTGACTTCGGGCAAGTCATTTCACTTCTCTCTGCCTCAGTTACCTCATCTGCAAAATGGGGATGAAGACTGTGAGCCTCACGTGGGACAACCTAATACCCCCATATCTACCCCAGCGTTTAGAACAGTGCTCTGCACATAGTAAGCGCTTAGCAAATGCCAGCATTATTAAACGTAACTTTTAAATATCATTATTGTTATTAAAAGGTTTTATTTTTCTTCCTCAGAAGCATCAAGCGTTGCTTTGGGGCTGTTGCTAATGATCTGATGACACCTGGTGGCCAGAAAGAAGGTTTGCAGGCGCCCCAAACAAGTTCCTATTGATTTTCTAGGGGCTACAGTTGTGTATAATAATAATAATAATGTTGGAATTTGTTAAGATCTTACTATGTGCAGAGCAATGTTCTAAGCGCTGGGGTAGATACAGGGTAATCAAGTTGTCCTACGTGAGGCTCACAGTCTTCATCCCCCTTTTACAGATGAGGTAACTGAAGCACCGAGAAGTCAAGTGACTTGCCCAAAGTCACCCAGCTGACAAGTGTCAGAGCCGGGATTCGAACCCATGACCTCTGACTCCCAAGCCCGGGCTCTTTCCACTGGTACACGCTGCTTCAGTGTACGGCACTGACATCAGAACTGTTCCTTCAGAAATGGATCCGGCTTTTGCTTTTGATTCTCAGCAGGGCCTGGTTCATTTGGGACGGGAGAGAGGTAGGGATGAGACTGTGAGCCTTACAGTGGGCAAGGAATCTGTCCAAGCCGATTTGTTGGCATCCACCCCAGTGCTCAGTACAGTGCCTGGTACATAGTAAGCACTTGACACATACCATTATTACTATTATTATAATTATGTGGGTTGAGAAAACCAAAGCAAATTGATTTTAATTCAGTGCCCCAAACAGATCTCCTGTCCCTTTTTCATTCAGAGAAGAGGGTCTGTCTTTCCATTTACCTCAGAGATCTTTCCATTTACCTCATAGAGACAGTGAGGTAATTCTTAAGATTCCCACTTTACAGAGCTCACAGTCCCCCTCACAGAGATAAGGGAATGTTACACTTTATCCTAGCCAACGGAAGGATTTTTTTTTTCTATTTTCCCCAATTTAGTACTCTTATAGTGCCAATAATCACAGTAGAGAGACATCATTCATTAATTCAGTCATATTTATTGAGCAGTGTGTGCAGAGCAGTGTACTAAGCGCATGGGAGAATTTAATGCAGCAGAGTTGGTAGACACATTCTCTGCCCATGGTCTAGCGGGGGAAACAGACATTAATATAAATATATAAAATACAGATATGTTCAGAAGTGCTGTTGGGGCTGAAGGAGGGGTGTAAAGGGCGCAAATGCAAGTGTAAGGATGATACAGAAGGGAGTGGATTTGCATCTTTTGTTCACCTCTCTGTCGGCCCCACAGCACATACACAGTACATAGCCGTAATGTACTTTTATCACAACCTTAGCACTGCCCTGCCCTGTACAGGCCATGTCCCTAGTGAGGTATGGGATTCAGGACAGTTAACCTTGTGCATCCCCATCAGTCTCTGAGGCATTTAGAGAACAGAAGTTCCACCCTTAAATTTCTCCCCTTTCCCAGACCAAAGTTGTATGTGAGGTCAGGGCCAGGAAGTCATGAAAAGGGGCAGAAGAAGGACTAAGCGGGTACCCTACAGTGATTTTTTTAATGGTATTTGTAATGATAATAATAATAATAATGTTGGTGTTTGTTAAGCGCTTACTATGTGCAGAGCACTGTTCTAAGCGCTGGGGTAGACACAGGGGAATCAGGTTGTCCCACGTGGGGCTCATAGTCTTCATCCTCATTTTACAGATGAGGTAACTGAGGCACAGAGAAGTTAAGTGACTTGCCCACAGTCACACAGCTGACAGGTGGCAGAGCTGGGGTTCGAACTCATGAGCTCTGACTCCAAAGCCCAGGCTCTTTCCACTGAGCCACGCTGCTTCTCACTATTTGTAAATAGTGATGGTATTTGTTAAGTGTTTACTATGTGCCAAGCACTGGGGTAGATGCAAGCTAGTCAGGTTGGACGGAGTCCCTGTCCCCCATGGGGTTCAAGTCTTAATCCCCATTTTCCAGATGAGGTAACTGAGGCCCAGAGAAGTGAAGCGACTTGCCCAAGGTCACACAGCAGACAAGTGGCAGAGCTGGGAATAGAACCCCGGTCCTTCTAGGCTCCCAGACCCGGGCTCTACCTACTACGCCATGATGTTTGTACAAATGCCGTTGCCTTTCGTTTGTGGATCACTCTGCGATTTCCTCCATTCAGTAGAATTCTTGGGGGGAAGTGTCCGCTTGGGCTCAGAAATGATCCTAGTGATTTTCAAGTGGGAAAGCTTCTGTGGGCATAGTTTGGCATCTTCAAGCCTGCTGCTGCTGGGATATGTGTGAGGCAGGTGGAGTACGCGGTGGAGCTCCGCTGCCTAATCCGGGCCATGAAACAGCAGGGCCGGCTTTGGGCCAATCCTGGCCCAGTGCGCCCATTTCCATTTTGAATTTCTTCTGGCTGAGGGGTGGTGGCTTCCAGCAAACTCCACAGCTGCGACCCTCCTAACATATGCAAGAAAGTCCATGTGCAGTCAATGGGACCACAAGTCCCAGAGGCAAAACAGGGCAACCATGGGCCTATATGCTACAGCCTGTCCCTACAGGGGAAGTGAGCTCACACCCCACCCCCAGGGCTCAATTCAGGTCCTGCTTGTCTCGGGCCCCAGAGTATCTATGAGATAGGCCTCTCTTAATAAAAATAACAGTGATCTTTATTAAGCACTTACTAAGCTGGCTCAGTGGAAAGAGCCTGGGCTTTGGAGTCAGAGGTCATGGGTTTGACTCCCGGTTCTGCCACTTGTCAGCTTTATGTGTGACCGTGGGCAAGTCACCTAACTTCTCTGTGCCTCAGTTACCTCATCTGTAAAATGGAGATTAACTGTGAGCCTCACGTGGGACAACCTGATTACCCTGTATCTCCCCAGTGCTTAGAACAGTGCTCTGCACATAGTAAGTGCTTAACAAATACCAACATTATTATTATTATTATTATTAAGCTTACTACTAATAAAATAATAATAATGATGGCATTTGTTAAGCGCTTACTATGAGCAAAGCACTGTTCTAAGTGCTGGGCAGGATACAAGGTGATCAGGTTGTCCCACGTGGGGCTCACAGTCTTAATCCCCATTTTTAAAGATGGGATAATTGAGGCCCAGAGAAGTTAAGTAACTTGCCCAAAGTCACACAGCTGACAAGTGGCTGATCCGGGATTTGAACCCATGACCTCTGACTCCCAAGCCTGGGCTCTTTCCATTGAGCCACACTGCTTCTCTTGTTAAGCACTTACCTCCCACTCTAACTTGTCGAGGGCAGGGAATGTGTCTGTTTCTTGTTGTATTGTACTCTCCCAAGTGCTTAGTACAGTGCTCTGCACACAGTAAGTGCTCAATAAATACTATTGAATAAATGATTGAATATATGCAAAGTACTGACTAAGCGCTGGGGTAGATACAATAACAATAATAATAATAATTGTGGTACTTGTTAAGCGCTTACTATGTGCCAAGCACTGTATTAAGTGTTGGAGTGGATACAAGCAAATGGGGTTGGACACAGTGCCTGTCCCACATCGAAGCAACATGGCCTAGTGGCAAGAGCATGGGTTTGGGAGTCAGGTCGTGGGTTCTAATCCCTGCTCCGCCACAAATGAGGATTGGAAAATGGGGATTAAGAATGTGAGCCCCAAAGGGGACGTGGACTGTATCCAACCCGATTATCTTGTGTCCACCCCATCACTTAGTACCGTACCAAGCACATAGTAAGTGCTTTGGAGATACCATTAAAAAAATAAAATATCCCTAACATACTTGATTGGCACAGCATTCCCAAGAGGAATTCCAGTGACAATCATTTATTATTGAGCCCCATTTCTGGGGAAGTCAATATCGTAGATCACATCAGGGAGAATCGATCAATCAATCAACCATTTCCTGAGCACCTACTGTGTGCAGAGCACTGTACTACACACTCGAGAGACTACAATAGAATTAAATTAGTGGACATTATCCCTGTCCTCAAATAACTGACAATCTTGTTGGGGGCAGATGTACACTGAGAAGAAATTATTCATTCAGTCATATTTATTGAGTGCTTACTGTGTGCAGAGCAGTGTAGTAAGCGCTTGGAAAGGACAATTCAGCGACAAATAGAGACATTTTACAGAGCAGAGGAAATAATAGAGTTCAGTATATACGATATGTGCATAAGGGCTATGGGGAGTTTTTTGTTATTGTTTGTTTGTTTTTTATGGTATTTGTTAAGAGCTTACTATGTGCCGGCCACTGTACTAAGCTCTGGGGTAGATACAAGCTAGTCAGGTTGGATACAGTGGCGGGAAGGACTGAAGTGGCCCTTGGGGATAAAAACTGGAGAAAATAGAGATTAATTGGGAAAGACCTTAATAATAACTGGAGTATTTGTTTAGTACTTACTGTGTCCTAAGCACTAGGGTAACTAAAAAATAATCTAGTGGGACACAGTCCCTGTCCACACATAGGGCTCTCAGTCTAAGAAGGAGGAAGAACAGCTACCAAATGCCCATTTTACAGGTAAGGAAACTGAGGCCCAGAGAAACTGAGTTTCTGAGCCCAAAGTTACACATAGCAAGCAGGTGGCAGAGCCAGAAGCAGAACCCAGGTCCTCTGACTCTATCCTGTGCTCCATCCACCAGGCCACACCGGAGAAGATGTGAGTTCACAAGGGCTTTGAAGATGGGATTTGCTGCGACCTGTCAAATGCTCAAATATGAACAAGAGGGAGAATCTATCTATTAGTCAGTCATATTTACTGGGCAATTACTGTGTGCAGAACAGTGTACTAAGTGCTTGGGAGAGTACAAGATAGAGTTGGGAGATGTCTTCCCTGCCCACAGTAAGTTTACTGTCTAGAAAATCTAGGCCCAATAACCCCACCGTCTCTGCACTACTGTCTTTCAGGAGGTAAAGCAGAAGAGTCATAGCACAACACAGTGGGTAAGGGGCAACCAGTTTCTTTACTTTCGCACAAAGAAAATTTGAAGATTTTTACACTTGGCAGTGCGGACATGGAGGAATAATCACATTTTCAGGCAATTCCTGGTAGCAATCCTTAAAGACAATTCTCTTTAATTTACACTAATGACTGTTTTCAGGTGTTGAAACATTTCCCACTGCATGCTCATTCCCATTCAAAACCACGCATTAAAATCACAAACCCAAAGAATCAAACACAATTGCAGTCATAAAACTGAAAACCAATAATGCAGCAGGAAAATGTTCTTTCAAACAACAATTTGGCAATAAAACATCTTTGATCCAGGGCACAGGGTTGGCACCTGCGGTTGTTTTTGTATACTGCAGCTGGAGAAAGCACCAGTCTGTACAATCTCTGGAAATGACAAAGTCACTGTTTGAATAGATGACTTCTATTCTGCAAGGGAAAAAAAAAAAGAAATCAGTCAACTACTTCTGGTGTATTTGACTGGAAAGTTTGCCTTTTCATTGGAGGTGGGGGTAGACTGTGGTGGCTTCCAGAAAAATGGGTTCTGAAATGAAAAATCGGGGTTTCATTTCTGACGGTCCAAATTCAGGCTCCCCCAGGGGGAATAAAAACTAGATCCAGGCACTTGGAGAGGAAGGCATTGTTAATTACTCAATCAATCAATCAATGGTGTTTATTGAGCATTTACTATGTACTCCGAACTTACAGTCTAGAGACTGTCGTAGTCTCCCAGGCTCTTAGTACAGTGCTCTGCACACAATAAGCACTCAATAAATGCCACCGATTGAAGGATTGCTTGGTGGCAGCTCTTCTTCCCCTGGCACTGATCCCGAGTGGGTAATAATAATTGGGGTGTTTGTTAATAATAATAATAGTAATAATAATAATTGTGGTATTTGTAAAGAGCTTACTACATGTCAGGCAGTCTACTAAGTGCCGGAGGGAAATACAAGCAAATCAGGGTGGACACAGTTCCTGTCTCATATAGTCTTAATTCCCATTTTACACATGAGGTAACTGAGGCACAAAGAAGCAAAGTGACTTGCCCAAGCAGTCAAGGGGCAGAGAACCCATGGCAGACTGAATATGTGTGTTGAGTGGGAGAGATGAGTTGAAGATAATGACAAGGTTACAGGCTTGTGAGACAGAAAGGATGGTGGTGCTGTCTACAGTGACAGGAAAGTATCCTTTTTCCCATTTGGGTGGGAAGATGAGGAGTTCTGCTTTGGACATGTTAAGTTTGAGGTGTCGGTGGGACACCCAAGTAGAGATGTCCTGAAGGCAGGAAGAAATGGAAGACTGCGTAGAAGGAGAGAGATCAGGCTGGAGATGTAAATTTGGGAATCCTCAGCATAGAATTGGTAGTTGAAGCCATGGGATAAAGTGAGTTCTTCAAGGCAGTGGGTGTAGGAGCAGAATAAAAGGGAACCCAGAAGTGAATCTTGAGGGAATCCAACAGTTAGGGTTTGGGAAGCAGAGGAGGAGCCCATGAAAGAGACTGAGAATGAGTGGCTAGAGAGATAGGAGGAGAACCCGGAGAGGAGAGTATCAGTGAAGCCGAGGTTGGATAATGTTTCCAGGATAAAAGGGTGGTCGACACTGTTGAAGGCAGCTGAGAGGTCGATGAGGAGTAGGATGGAGTAGAGGCCATTGGATTTGTCAGGAAGGAGATCACTGGTGACCTTTGAGAGGGCAGTTTCTGTGAAGGAGACAGCAGCAAGATTGGAGGGGGTCAAAGAGAGAATTGGAGGAGAGGAACTTGAGACAGTAGCTATAGACAACTCGCTCAAGGAGTTTGGAGAGGAATGCTGGGGGTGGGGGGCAATAACTGGAGGGAGCCGTAGGGCCAAGGGACTCTTTTTTTAGAAGGGGGAGACATGAGCATAATTTGAAAGCAGTGGAAAAGAAGCCATTGGAGGGTGAGCAGTTGAAGATAGCAGTCAGGAAGGAAAGTAGGGAGGGGGCAAGTACTTGGAAAAGATGCAAAGGGATGGGGTTGGAGGCCTGGGTAGAGAGGGAGGATTTTGAGAGAAGTCAGGAGATCTCTTGAGATACTTCTGGAAAAGATGGAAGAGTTGAAAAGAGGGCAGGAGGAGGGAGGAACTGGAGAATTCCTAAAAGTGCTTAACTTACTCCCCTGGGGTGACTATAAGAGTTCGTAGAATACAACAGTTTGATTTGTTTTGAGCAGATAAGATTAAATGATAACTCTGCATTTATATCATTAAAACACATTAACAAATGTTAATATCGAATAACTGTTTCAGTTACCTAAAATCGAACTGTTTCTACCCAATCACAGAGAGTCATGTTTTCAAAATAGTGCAAATTCCTAACACACTATTGTATTTTTCTGATCAGCTGGAGATAAATTAGGCTGGTACATGTTAAATTAGGCTGGCATGTGTTCCATGGACCACTGACTTTTAGTTATCCTTTCTCTGATATAAACTCCTCCAGAGGAAGCTTCATTTGTCATCTCCGAGAGGTGGAATCATGTCAGTTCAGAACATGTGACTCCAGCAGACCAGAACATAAGGAGAATACTTGATTAATACATCTGTGCTTAGTACAGGCATAGCTCATGTTACAACTACCCCACAAAACATGCAACCCAAGTTTACAGGACAGCTGTAGCCACATCTGGGGCCACGGATCTCGGCCTGAAAGCGTAAGTGCTTGTGTGGCTCCATGGGGGTTAGAAAGTTATGGATTCTAATCCCGGCTCTGCCACTTGTCTGTTATGTGACCTTAGGCAAGTCATTTAACTTCTCTGTGCCTCAGTCACCTCATCTGTAAAATGGGGATTGAGACTGTGAGACCCACGTGGGACAGGGACTGTGTCCAACCTGATTTGCTTGGATCTATTCATTCAATAGTATTTATTGAGCGCTTACTATGTGCAGAGCACTGTACTAAGTGCTTGGAATGTACAATTCGATCTACCTCAGTGCTTAGTACAGTGCCCGACACATAATAAGCGCTTAACAAGAAGCATGGCGGCTTAGTGGAAAGAGCACGGGTTTGGGAGACAGAGGTAATGGGTTCTAATCCCGGCTCCACTGCTTGTCAGTGTGTGACTTTGGGCAAGTCACTTAACTTCTCTGGGCCTCAGTGACCTTCATTTGTAAAATGGGGATGAAGACTGTGAGCCCCACGTGGGACAACCTTATCACCTTGTATAATAATGTTGGTTTCTGTTAAGCGCTTACTGTGTGCAGAGTCCTGTTCTAAGCGCTGGGGTAGATACAGGGTAATCAGGTTGTCCCACGTGAGGCTCACAGTCTTCATCCCCATTTTACAGATGAGGTCACTGAGGCCCAGAGAAGTGAAGTGACTTGCCCACAGTCACCCAGCTGACAAGTGGGCAGGGCCGGAATTTGAACCCATAACCTCTGACTCCCAAGCCCGGGTTCTTGGGGAAGCAGCGTGGCTCAGTGGAAAGAGCCTGGGATTTGGAGTCAGAGGTCATGGGTTCGACTCCCGGCTCTGCCACTTGTCAGCTGTGTGACTGTGGGCAAGTGACTTAACTTCTCTATGTCTCAGTTACCTCATCTGTAAAATGGGGATTAACTGTGAGCCTCACGTGGGACAACCTGATTACCTTGTATCTACCCCAGCGCTTAGAACAGTGCTCTGCACACAGTAAACGCTTAACAAATACCAACGTTATTATTATTATTTTCACTGGGCCACGGCTGCCCCCAGCGCTTAGAACAGTGCTTTGCACACAGTAAGCGCTTAACAAATGCCAACGTCATCATCATCCTCATCCTCTGTGCCTCAGTGACCTCATCTGGAAAATGGGGAGGAAGACTGTGAGCCCCACGGGGGACAAGCTGATGACCTTGTATCTCCCCCAGCGCTTAGAGCGGTGCTGGGCACAGAGAAAGCGCTCAAAAAATCTCCTCACTCTAGGCTTCAAGGCTCTCCACCACCTTGCCCCTTCCTACCTCTCCTCCCTTCTCTCTTTCTACCGCCCACCCCGCACGCTCCGCTCCTCTGCCGCCCACCTCCTCGCCGTCCCTCGGTCTCGCCTATCCCGCCGTCGACCCCTGGGTCACGTCCTCCCGCGGTCCTGGAACGCCCTCCCTCCTCACCTCCGCCAAACTGATTCTCTTTCCCTCTTCAAAACCTTACTTAAAAATCACCTCCTCCAAGAGGCCTTCCCAGACTGAGCTCCTCTTCCCCCTCTACTCCCTCTGCCATCCCCCCTTTACCTCTCCGCAGCTAAAGCCTCATTTTCCCTTTTCCCTCTGCTCCTCCACCTCTCCCTTCCCATCCCCACAGCACTGTACCCGTCCGCTCAACTGTATATATTTTCGTTACCCTATTTATTTTGTTAATGAATTGTACATCGCCTTGATTCTATTTAGTTGCCATCGGTTTTTACGAGATGTTCTTCCCCTTGACGCTGTTTAGTGCCATTGTTCTTGTCTGTCCGTCTCCCCCGATTAGACTGTAAGCCCGTCAAACGGCAGGGACTGTCTCTATCTGTTGCCGACTTGTTCATCCCAAGCGCTTAGTACAGTGCTCTGCACATAGTAAGCGCTCAATAAATACTATTGAATGAAAAAATACCAGCATCGTTATGATTATTGTTACCAAATGCCATTTTCGAGAGAGCACTAACAAGGGGCCTTCCCAGACTGAGCTTCCCCTTTTCCCTCTGCTCCCCCTTCACCTCCCTTCAGCTAAGCCAGCGTGGCTCAGTGGAAAGAGCACGGGCTTTGGAGTCAGGGCTCATGAGTTTGAATCCCAGCTCTGCCACTTGTCAGCTGTGTGACTGTGGGCAAGTCACTTCACTTCTCTGCGCCTCAGTTCCCTCGTCTGTAAAATGGGGATGAAGACTGTGAGCCCCACGTGGGACAACCTGATTCCCCTGTGTCTCCCCCAGCGCTTAGAACAGTGCTTGGCACATAGTAAGCGCTAAACAAATACCAACATTATTATTATTATTATTATTAAGCCCCCTTTCCCCCTTTTCCCTCTGTTCCTCCTCCTCTCCCTTCTCCTCCCTTCAGCACTGTGCTCATTTGTATATATTTTTATTCCCTTATTTAGTTTGTTAATGAGGTGTCCATCCCCTTGATTCTATTTATTGCGATTAAGTTGTCTTGTTTTTGTCTGTCTCCCCGGATTAGACTGTAAACCCGTCAATGGGCAGGGATTGTCTCTGTTGCCGACTTGTCCATTCCAAGTGCTTAGTACAGTGTTCTGTACATAGTAAAGGCTCAATAAATACTATTGAATGAATGAATGAATAGTAAGCGCTCAATATATCCCGGCTCTGCTACTTGTCAGCTGTGTGACTGTGGGCAAGTCACTTAACTTCTCTGGGCCTCAGTTACCTCATCTGTAAAATGGGGATTAAGACTGTGAGCCCCATGTGGGACAACCTGATTCCCCTATGTCTACCCCAGCGCTTAGAACAGTGCTCGGCACATAGTAAGCGCTTAACAAATACCAACATTATTATTATTATTATTAATATATAGGAATGAATGGATGGATGAATGGATGGATGGATGAATGATTGAATGAATGAACGAACGAATGAATGAATGAATGAATGAGGCGAGAGCCGTTTCGCTGGGGGCCACACGGGTCCCATTGTCCCCCGTTTGGAGGAACAATAAAGATGTGGTTGTTGAAAGAGGGTTGCTTAGCAACGGCGATGGCGTCATAGGGGGAGGGGCGAGCGGGCTAGGCGGGCGAAGCGGGCAGGTGGCCAGGCACCGTCGGCCAGGCACCGTCGGCCGGGCCGCAGCCTCCCTCATGGCCGGGTCGAGGGCCAACCAGGTAAAAGTCCTTCCTAACTCCCCCCCCCCCACTAATAATAATAATAATTACGGTGATTGCTAAGCACTGTTCTGAGCGCTAGGTGAGATCTGTCGCGTGGCTCAGTGGCAAGAGCCCGGGCTTGGGAGTCAAAGGGCGTGGGTTCTAATCCTGCCGCCACTTATCTGCTGTGTGACCTGAGGCAAGTCATTTAACTTCTCTGGGCCTCAGTTACCTCATCTGTAAAAATGGGAATTAAAAAATGTGAGCCCCATGTGGGACAATCTGACTACCCTGTAGCTACCCCGGCGCTTAGAACAGTGCTCAGCACATAGTAAGCGCTTAACAAATACCATAATTATCTTCCTCTTTTTCCTCCCTCTCTCTCCTGTCCGGTAGCAGTTTACGCCTCTGTCGGGGGCCGTTCTGTCCCGCCCCTTATTCAGTCATTCATTTAAATCGTATTTCTTGAGCGATTACTGTGGGCTAAGCGCTGGGCAGAAGAGAAGTGACGTGGCCTAGGGGAATGAGCCCGGGCTTGGGAGTCAGAGGTCGTGGGTTCTAATCCCCGCCCTGCCGCTTGTCAGCTGGGTGACTTTGGGTTAGTCACTTCACATCTCTGGGCCTTAGTTTCCTCATCTGGAAATTGGGGATGAAGGCCGTAAGCCCCACCTAGGGCAACTTGATGACCTTGTATCTACCCCAGCGCTTAGAACAGTGCTTGACACATAGCGCTTAAGCAATACCATTTGTTTTGGAAATTTCAGAATACTTTCAGATTAGTTTCTCTAGACTGTAAGCTCGTTGTTGATTGATTGATTGGCTAGTCCCACCCCATGAGACTGCCTTGTTTGATGATTTTTTTTTAATCGACTTCTCCTCTTCTGTACAAGAACATCATTATCTTTGTTAGCTATCATTAGCTTTGGATAGAATTGGAGTTTGATTAGATGGGTGACCCAACTGTTCCCCGCCCTGCTTCTGGATGGCCTCTGAGCAAACGTCTGTGTTATGGTTTGTAAAGTACATTCCCGGGAAAGGGTTTTACAGATGTATTAATAGAATGATCCTTTTGAACAACTGAAGGATACGGATATCACAGTACACTCAGTTCTTCTTTAATGCAGACATATTACTTTCCAGGCAGACCTGATGTATAGGAAAACGTGCATCACAGTAGTCATGTCGTCACTGATGCCGTTTATTGTGCACAGCAGTTTCTTCCAAGGTCACATTGTGTTCAATGCAGATAAACACCAATTGTCGGAAGAACATTCCCTAATTCCCTCACAACATTCTCTCCAAAATGCAGAGTAAAAACATGCACTATGGAAAAGCTGAGAACATTATAAAATAAGTTTAGTGTCACAGTTCATATAAGGTGTCATTTGAGATTGCAGTTCATGCAAAATAGTCATTTGACATCAAGAAAACATTTGGTAGAAATGTTTACATTTCTAATATAATATAATTATATTAATATAATATATTATATATATTTTTATATATAATTTATATATATAATATATGATAATATGATTTTAATATAATTTTTATAGCACTTAATATAATTTTTTGCCTTCTTCACATTGAATTTCCTTAGATATTGAAATAATTTGCAATGGTGCCAATTGTAGTGCTGTTGATGGGTGTGTGTTTTTAGAAATGTAGGATGAGCATTTTTAATAACAGATTCTTGCTTTGCAGGGTGATCGCCATTTTCATACTTCAGATGGAGGTCCATCAGTTCTGTTTCAACCTTCTGCTCCCCATTTTGAAAAGGCTGAGAAGATTGAAGCCATGAGAAGGGTGGAAAAACTCAAAGTTCAGTAAGTTAAAAAGTAACTTTTCAACTGACCCACTGGGTTGATTTTTTTTTAAGGTTACTTACAAAGATAAGGATAACATATGATGAATATATTAAATTGCCTTAATACTAGTTTAATTCGTAGTACTAGTTATCTCCAAGAGTATATGGGTAATAGAAGAAGGTCGAGATGGAGGAACTTGAAGAAGAGGGCACAGATTGACATCATCTGGGAGAGGAAGAAAAGGTGATCACTGCCTAATAGACCGCTTGATGGAGGGTAATTATTGGTGCCTTCTGTTATGTCTCTGAATTCCCATACAGTTTCATTAATGATTGCTTATTCAACCACTTCTCATTGCAGCTCCTTAACTGGAATTGCTTCAAATAAAACATTAATTTCCCAATTATAAAAATCTGATGTTTTTGTGACCTTAAGAAACTGAAGCTTCATTATTACACTTACACAGCTTTATTAACTTAAATCCCTATTCCCTTTATCTGCAAAATTGAAAGTCCCAGATTTATCGACTGTCAACACGCCGCTGCTCTCAGGGTTTGGGCTGTTGTTATTGTGTTTCTGTGTCTGTGTGTGTGTGAGTGTTCTGAATGTTAAAATGGACTGAGCAAACGTCTGTGTTATGGTTTGTAAAGTACATTCCCGGGAAAGGGTTTTACAGATGTATTAATAGAATGATCCTTCTGAACAATTGAAGGATATGGATATCACAGTACACTCAGTTCTTCTTTAATGCGGACATATTACTTTCCAGACAGACCTGATGTATAGGAAAACGTGCATCACAGTAGTCATGTCGTCACTGATGCCGTTTATTGTGCACAGCACTGAGGGGGGGGACTGGAGAGAAAAGCGGCAGGGAATGGTAGATTTGCGCTGGGAATGAGTTTGCAAAAGAGTGTGTTCTTGTCACTCACTTTCCTTCCATTTCTGGGTTAGAAACTCTCCATTGAAAAAAGTGACTTCATTGAATGCAGAAGAAGTTAATTCCCCTCACCCCACATCAAAGGAATTGTGGCAGCAGTTAAACAGAACACCATCTTTTGTGCTCACTTAAGATAATTAATGAAGAAAAATACTCTTTGACTTACTTCTTAGGAGGTCGGGGGCTCAGTCTTCCCTCGAAAGGTTACGATGAGAACACAGGTAGAATTACAAATTGACAAAGGATTCTTTATTTTCTAAATCAATCAATGATATTTATGGAGCGCAGAGCATTGTAGTAAGCACTTGGGAGAATACCCCACACTAGAGTGGGTAAACCGGATCTCTGCCCACAAGGAGCTTAGCAGACTAAAGGGGGAGACAGTAAAATCAATTACAGATGGCTATGTCCGTAAGTGCTGGGAAAAGGGTGAATATCAAAGAGCTTAGGAGATACAGACCCCAGTGCATACGAGACAGGGAAGTGGGGAAGTGAAAGACCTCTTGAAAGAGATGCGATTTTTAGAAGTTCTGAAGCAGTTGAAAGAAGCACTACTGAAATAAGTACTGAAGCCACACTTAGATTAAAGTGTTGTTGGGATAACAAAGCACTGTTAAGAGTAAGGTATGCAAAACTTGTATAACCTTTTTTTATTGTTAACCAATAGAGCTCCAATTCCCAGATAAGCCCCACTGACAAGATAAAGGATTTTGCTTTCCTCATTGTCATCGGAGATCTTTGCTTCAGTATTGGTTACAAATTACTTAAAGTTGAATAAAACACCTTTTTTTGGAACGGGGATTTCCACCTCATTTTTCTTCCAGTTAACAATTGAAATCATGTAGATGAGTTTAAAAAAAAAAGGAATGAGCTAATGTGGGAGTATATGGTTTAAATCTTGGAATAGTAGAGATTATTTGTGCTGCCCATCCGGATGTTGAAAGTGAGTCCACGACTAAGAAATAGATGGGTTTCTTTTGGCCAGGTAGTGCAAAATTTGTGGGTAATGTAAAATTTTTTTGCACATTATATAGAGCAAAAAAAAGGCATTGAAATACATTCTATCAGTGGAATGATGAGCCATTATAAATACATTTCATTTTTCTTTTTGTTGTTTACTCACTGATTTGTAAATTGTCTGGAAGTAGAATGTTAAATTTACAAGCCATTCTTGTGATGTGAAACTCTTTGAATATCTTGGACGTCCTGTTGATTGATGAAACTAAGAACTGTATCCAGTCATCATTATCATTCAAAAACATCCACTCTAATAATTACAAATTTAGAGTATTGTAATTTGGTGGCAATAGTGATCGATTCATAATTAAAACCAATTAAAATGAAAATGACCTCAAAGCCATACTCCTGACATGGGTTTCTTTCCTTTCAGACTTGATGCTATAGAAAACAGTTTAAATAGCCATTTCTGCAACAGGAAGAATAACTTGAGGATTGAGCGTAGTAAGATGGCAAAGTTCAACTGGAAATTGACTAACAGAAGGGAACTAGAAAGTAAGTGATGTTTCTGGGCTTATTAAACTTGTCTTGTACTCTGGTGTTTTTTTTTACTGGTCTCTTTTCTTCCCTGGGCATCGGGCCTCCTTCAGGAATAAACTGGGTATTTCTGGAGGCACATTAAATCTTTTGGATTAATGGGGATCCTGATGTTCATTTCTGTACTTTAGTTACCAAAGCATGAGTTCAGACATGGGGGCAGGAGGAGGGGGTATCCAGAAATGCAGCCCCTGAAGCAGCTTGGCAGTCATGGCTGTCTGGAGAAGGTGTGTCACTGAGGGGCCATTAGACTTCTTTACTCAATTCCCCCTGAGATGTCTGCATGGGGGAGCTGGGTAACTGAAACAGATATTAAAACAGAGAAGCAGTGTGGCCTAGTAGAAAGAGCAGGGGCTTGGGAGTCAGAGGACCTGGGTTCCAATTCCAGCTCTGCCACTTGTCTACTGTGTGATCTTAGGCAAATCACTTCACTTCTCTGTTACCTCATCTGTAAAATGGGGGTGAAGACCACGAGCCCCTTACAGGGCATGGACTGTGTCCAACCCAATTAGCTTGTATCTACCCCAGCGCTTAATACAGTGCCTGGCACTTAGTAAGCACTTAAATACCATTTAAAAACTAAAAAACGACAAAAAACCTGGATATGTATTCTACACAGCCAACAGTTGGAGGAGACCTCATCTAATCATTTGGAAAAGTGGCAGTCGGAGGTTGTATCTTCTGTTGTGCGATCTCCTTATCTGCTTCGTAGGCTTTTTATGGCCCAGTTGATGGGCTTAAAAAGCTATTTTAACTGGTTCCTAGCAGATGCCCATCCTAGGTTAAAGCATGATTTTCCAGCTGGAGAGATAGGAAATTTACCCCTCGGTTTGAATGCCCATCTCTTAGGGGGTAATCCCAGGTGGTCAGATGCCCTACCCAGAAGTAAAGACTTATTACCCTATTTATTTTGTTAATGAGGTGTATATCTCCATGATTCTATTTATCTTTATGATGTTTTGTTTTGTTCTCTTTTGCTTTGCTGTCTGTCTCCCCCGTTTAAACTGCAAGCCTGTTATTGGGCAGAGATTGTCTCTCTCTGTTGCCGAATTGTACATTCCAAGCGCTTACTATGGGGCTCTGCACATAGTAAGCGCTCAATAAATACGATTGAATGAATGAAGACAACACCAGTGGGAGTGAAAACTCTTCAAACCATCATGGGAGTCAAGCCCTGGGAGTTGGGCTGGGCAAAGCTAACATAGGGGCACCCGATCACAGGGGATAAGCCCGGGAAAGTGACAGCGTAGTCAGAGTTGGCAGATTGAGTTGTGCCATTTGGGGTGACCAGTGAGGCAGATGCCTAGTGGCCTGGGAGTCAGAAGGACCTGAGATCTAATCCGTACTCCACACACGTATGCAAGTAATCCAACCTGATTACCTTGGATCTACCCCCAGTGCTTAGAACAGTGCCTGGCACAGAATAAGCATTTAACAAATATCACTTTTTTAAAAAGTAGTAAATTTTACGGTTTTGGGGATTGAATTTACTGTCTTTTCTCTCTTAGGAACTTCACTGCTCCAACAGTTGGCCAAAATACATATCAATGTAATTAACATTCAAAATCAGCTAAAAGATGGCAAACCTACACCCAAACGTGAGTAAACACGAATGCCCTCATGAAGAGTGAATATTTAACGTACCCTCTAGACTAACACAGTTGAGATCTTCCCACTAGAGGGCTCTATTTTCTTATATTCAATAAGAAAATTCAATAAAAGCTCATCATCTTTGGCGGTGGGGTCAATGACAAAAAATTATGGAAGAAAGATATTTTGTTCTTTAAACAGTTTAATTCAAAGATACTAAGCCTTCATTTCCTCTTCTCCCACTCCCTTCTGCATCCTTGCACTTGCACCCTTTCTTCACAACCTCCCTCAGCCCCACAGGATTTATGTGCATATCCATAATTTATTTCGGTGTCTGCTGCAAGCTTGCTGTGGGCAGGGAATGTACCTACCGACTCTGTTATATTGCAATCTCACAAGTGCTCAGTAGAAGCAGCGTGGCTAGGTGGAAAGAGCCCGGGCTTGGGAGTCAGAGGTCATGGGTTCAAATTCCGGCTCAGTCACTTGTCAGCTGTGGGACTTTGGGCAAGTCACTTAACTTCCCTGTGCCTCAGTTATCCCATCTGTAAAATGGGGATTAAGACTGATAGCCCCACGTGGGACAACCTGATCCAACCTGACAACCTTGTATCCTCCCCAGCGCTTAGAACAGTGCTTTGTGCATAGTAAGCGCTTAACAAATGCCATCATTATTATCATTACGGTGTTCTGCACACAGTAAGAGCTCAATAAATATCATTGATTGAATACAACAAATGCTGTTATTGATCAATGTAAAGAATTTGGATAATTAAAAAAGGCAGATATTAGCATCTCTTATATTAGTGTGATTGAAATCCAAGCAAGGGATAACTCTTTCCTACTTATTTGCAGATGTGGAAAAGGTCAGAATAATTATGACAGATATTGAAAATGCAATAGATGCTTTCAAAGAAAAGCAGCAAATCAGGTATGTTTTTTATACACTTTGTGCTCTAGACTGTAAGCCCGTTACAGGCAGGGAACTTGCCCACCAATTCTGTTGTATCGACCTCTCCCAAATGCTTAGTACAGTTCTCTGCACGTAGTAAGCGCTCAGTAAATACCATGGATTGGTTGACTGATATTTCCTCACAAAGGGAATTGTAGAACTGAGAGGGATCTTGGTAGGTTCTCTGGTCCTTTAGGCAGCTCAGTGACTAAATGATCCATGTCAGATGGATGTCTTCTTAAAAATCTTTGTGGATGGAGACTTCATAACCTGCCTTGGTGGCCCTTTCCAGTGTTTGATCACTCGAGGATCAAGAAATTCTTCCTTAGGGCCAATCAAAATATCTGCTACTTTAATTTTTCCCCTACTTTCTCCCGCTTGATTATCTGAGGGGATCATCCAATTCCTTGTTAAAAAAAAAAAAAAAAAAAATCCCTTCAGAATCCTGGCCAGCCCTTATCCTTCTCTTCCGCCTGAAATGTACGGCCTAATTTTCCATCCATTTAATCATTTCTGTTGCTCTCCTCCAGGCCTTTTTCTAGGGTTTTTTTTTTCATTTTTTTAAGAAAAATTGCAGAGACCCAATAGCCTAGTAAGGATCTGAACATGGCAGAGTATAGGAGCTTTGTGATTGACCCTCTAAACAGATCTCAGCCATCCTGATTGGCATTTTTGGATTTGGAATATGCTGCAGGGAGCTACACGGATTGAGCAGCAGCTACTTCTCTGATTGCGTGGGGGGGAGGGAAGGAGTATATTTTAGATACCATCTTTCCCTTTCTCCTCCCTGCCCCAAACCCTTAGAGGCATTAGTGGTGAGCCTTTACAGCCATAAACTTTGAGTTAAAACTTCTGGAGAGACCCAAGGTAACTTCATATTTGGAGAAGTGACAGAGATGTGTTTTTAAAAATTCTCATTCTTTCTTTTAGATATGAAGATCTTAGTAGGGAGGAGAAAAAACTTACTAAAGAGCTCGATGTTTTAAAGAGAAAAATTGAGATGTGGTCATTGGGTGATTCAGGAACAGGGAGAGCTTCGAGGGGGCCATTGTGCAAAGTTGTCATCGATAAAGGGATGCAGAGTAATCTGTCCAAAGAAGTGGTGAAGTTTGAAAAATTCCTCCAGCATACAGGCGGCCGACAAGGGGGATGGGATGTTGATGATCATCAGACTTTTTTGAAAGTGAAAACCAAATATCGAAGAAAGCCATCCTACATAGAAGAGATCCTCGAGTATTTCCCAGGAAAGACCAAAGAAGATGTCCAACAGCATGACACTTGGTATCAAGAATATCTGCTATTAGAAAAAAGGAAAAAAGAGGTAAAATAGAAAAAACACGTTTTGGTAGAACGGAGCACGTTTTAAAAATGAAACCACAATGAATGCTTTAGGCACCTACGAAATATGATGACAGCTTAAGGAGACTGTAAACATCAAGTAGGGTCCAGGTAGCAATCAGCCCAAATTCACAATAGATGTTATAGAGGGTGTAGGGGGAATCCTTTTAACGGTTGAAGGTGCTCCAAAATGAGTGCTTGTTTCATTTGGTATTCAGGGGCTTTGATATTTGGGTGTAGGTTGGACAGTCCCAAACTAGTGTCTGATGGCAACTAAACATTTTTATGTTAGAGAATTTATGAGGGCCAGCCAGTAATGTATGAAAACTTTATTAATAAAGACAATTGTATTTGTTGAGCGCTTACTACGTGCCAGGCATCGTACTAAGTGTTGGGCTGGATACAAGCTAACTGGGTTGGACACAGTCCCTGTCCCACACAGGGGTTAGAGTCTTAATCCCCATTTTTCTGATGAGGTAACTGAGGCTCAGAGAAGTGAAAGGACTTGCCCCAGGTCACACAGGAGACAAATGGCAGAGCCGGGATTAAAACCCAAGTCCTTCCGACTCCCAGGCCTGTGCTCTATCAACTAGGCCATGTTGCTTATCACTAAGGCATGCTTGTTTCCTGGCGTCGTCGGAGACAGATGGCACTGGTTAGTCAGTTTTTCCAGATAGTTAAGTGTCGAGACTGCTATACAAGAGGTGTTGCATCGTCACACACAGAGGACTCCTGTAAAGCCCCACTGGAAGCCAGCCAGAAAGGAGCCCGATAACTTTATAGGGAAGCAGTGTGGCCTAATGGATAAAGCATGGACCCGGGAGCCAGAGGATCTGGGTTCTAATCCCGGTTCCACCACTCGCTTGCTGTGTGACCTTGGGCAAATCACTTCACTTCTCTGTGCCTCAGTTTCCTCCACTGCAAAATGGGGATTCAGTACCTGTTCCCTTTCCTACTTAAACTGTGAGCTCCATGTGGGTCAGGGACCATGTCCGACTTGATTAACTTGCATCTACCCCAGTGTTTAGGACAGTGCTTGACACATAATGAGTGCTTAACAAATACTACTAAAAAGAAATAAAATCAAAGCTCCTACTAGTAGTTGAAATTCTCTGGCTTCATCTCTCAAAGATGACTCAGTTTTCATTTCAGCACAATTAGCCTGGTTCTGGTGCTTTTTAGAACAGCTATTGAAATGCCTCTCTTTTGATTCTTGACCTGACATCAGGTTAGAGGTCTGTCCTCCTAGGAAGTAGTGTGGCCTAGAGGATAGAGCACAGCATGGCAGTAAGAAGGACCTGGGTCCTAATTCCGGTTCTGCCGCTTGTCTGCCATGCTATGCCTTGGGCCAGTCACTTCACTTCTCTGTGCCTCAGTTCCCTCATCTGTAAAATGGGAATTAAGACTGTGAGCCCCATGTGGGACAGGGACTGTGTAAGATCTTATCTTGTATCTACCCTTCAATGCCTGGCACATAGTAAGCACTTAACAAATACCGTAAAAAAAAGTAATATGTAGCTGTGAGATGTGGGAAGCTGGAGGAATTGAAGAAGTCTCTTGAGGAGAAATTAAGATTGGGATTGGTGTGGTGGTGGAAGTAAACTAGAAAACATCATTTCAAAAATGAGAGGCATAACAGCCTTTCTGGTGCCCATTATTGGGAAGCATCGAGCCTCACTTCACCAGGGCCGCATCGTACTTCACGCTGACGTGAGCAGGGAAATGCAAGGCGTTGGCTCAGGTTGGCGACCAAGGGTAGCACAGGTACACTGGAGTACTCTCTGCTCCCACAGCCAGCCTGACGTGAGTCCGGGTGGAAATGCCACACTGAAGGAGGGGTCTGCTCTCTGGGGTGACATGCGAGGATGAAGCATTGATGGCGGAGGGGAGATGGGCTGGAGGTAGTGTTAGGAGTTCAAGGTGGTGCTGGATGGAGCCTCCCTGGCATGGTCTGGTTCAGCCCGGCCCCTCAGTCTCCATTTTGTCATCCTCCCTGCTCAGGTATCAAGCCCATTGCTGTTCTCCACCACCCACCCCTTCCTAAGCCTTAAACCTGTTAGTCATGTTGGTTTTTTTTGGAGCGGGGGCGGGTGCAAAGGAAGGGACAGCCTCCTCATGAACTCCCTCTGCCTGCCTGCCCTCCCTCCCAGGAACTGGGGTAGAGGGCATTCAGGAAGGAGGTGATCAGACGAATATGGGGAGGAGGAGAGAGCCCTTAGGTGTGAGTGGAAAGGGGCAGACCAACTCTCCAGCCCTTGTATGACCCCAGACTGTGGGCCGGTGCTCCAATCAGGGAGTGGAAAGAGCTGCTCCAGTTGTAGAGAAGAAGAACTTGAAGAAGAATAGCCCCGTCCTAGGCTTCCATTCATTCAGTCGTATTTATTGAGCGCTTACTGTGTGCAAAGCACTGTACTAAGCGTTTGGGAGAGTACAGTATAACAACAGACACAAAGAGCTCACAATGAGCTCACTGTCTAGAGGGGGACAGGTGGGAGGCTAGAGGTGGGGTGCCCCCTCTCCTCTTTTAATTTTTGCCCTTGCGTTGATCTGGCTCAATCTGTTATGTCATCACACTATGCTGCATGCCTGGCAAAGCATGTGTATGAGGGGATGTAGGCTCTGGCAAAATGGGATATGGTACATCCTAATGGATAAGTATGGGTGATTAGGAAAGAGTACATTTGTGGAGGAAGGGTGACCAAAGAGCACACCCCCTTTTGATTCAGTACTGAAATTGTAATGTTCTCCTTTCTCAAAGGTTAGGGAAAAATAGTGTCTATAAAAAAATATTTCAAATGAAAATCTTAACCCAACCCCCACCAGAAAAACTCTGAAGGATCCCGGTGGAGAGGCAGGACAAGAACTATTTTTTCTAGTTTTAAGTGTGTGTGACCTCTTGAAACTCATTATCCACAACAATTGAGATGCTTTCTCCTTCCCTCACATTGTAGTCTATTCAGAAGTGGAAAGCTGAGAAACAGCTAAAAAGAGAAGAAATCTTAAAACCCAAGCCGGTACTTAAGATGGGTAAAACCTGGCAAGAATTAGTTCAGAAAGAAAAAAAGGAGGCGAGAGAAAAACAAAAAATGGCACTTGAAGCTTGGAAAATCAAAAAAATGATAGAAATGGCTGTGAAACGTGACCTTAGGTTAAAAGAAGAAGAGGAGCACAAGAGAAAGCAGCAGAAAGAACAGCAGCACCAGCTTCAAGTAAAACAACTCTTGGAAAGTTATATTCAAAAGAAGAAGCAACAGGAATTTCTGAGACAAGAGAAAATGAGGGAGGATTCTGAAAAAGAAACAAAGAGAAGATCATCCGTAGATGAAATTTCCAAGTTTCAAGAGAGAGTGAGTAACTCTAGTTCTGAGCGATTTCACAGAAAAAGTTATTGTGGGGTTTGCTGTGGGAAAGTGGTGGGCAGTTGGCTAAGAAATTGATGTGTGACGTTCACCTTGGCCCAACGTAAGATTTCCACGTTTTCTAACCCATGTGGAGATGGCTAGTACAAACAGTAAAAATGTAATGTTGCACTGCTACTGCTCATCCCCTAAGGTGGAAGATTAAAATGAAATAAGTGCTTTGGGGAAACAATTCAACATAGTTCATTCATTCATTCAATAGTATTTATTGAGCGCTTACTATGTGCAGAGCACTGTACTAAGCGCTTGGAATGAACAAGTCGGCAACAGATAGAGACAGTCCCTGCCATTTGACGGGCTTACAGTCTAATCGGGGGAGACAGACAGACAAGAACAATGGCAATAAATAGAGTCAAGGTAGACACGTTCCCTGCCCACAAGGAGCTTAGAGTCTAGAGGGATGTGGGACAGATCCTCTTTCCTTGTCAGCAACTGCCTTGTGCGAAAGTGCATTTTTGCAACATTGAAAGCTGAATTAATGTTTGCAGGCCTCTGGAGAAGCACTTAGTGAATAGGAACTGCAATTTATAGTTGGAGACAAAATTTGCTCGCTGCAACTTATAGCACATTTGTCTCTAGAGGGCTGGAGGATTAGTAAGAAGATGAAGCTCTTTGAGGGCAGGGAATATGTCTTCTACTTCTATAACATTGTCATGATCATCAGTATTTACTGAGCACCTAGTCTGTACAGAGCACTGTACTATTTCCTTGGGAGCATACAATAAAAGTAGAAGACATGGTCCCTGACCTTGGGGAGTTTACAGTGTAATAGGGGACCAGGCAGACACAAACACATACACGCACATCCAGGAATGGAAGTTAAAACAGACACCGTTGTTAGCAAGAAAAGTAAGCAAAAAGTGAATAAATGGAATGAATAAGCCAAGATACGTGTTGAATGGAAGATGGAATGACCTGACCAGGGAGGTGAGGATTAGATGAGGAATGCCTCCTGTAGGAAGTGGTCTTTAGGAGGGCTTTGACGAAAAGGAGGAATGTTATTTGGCATGTTAGAGAAAAGGGAGAAGGGAATGTGCAACCGACTAGAGACTGAGAGTTAAGTTACAGCTAGGAGGTTATCTCGGGAGGAGCGAATTACGTAAACTAGAATGCAGCGGGAGAAGAGGGGAAGGGGAAGGAGACAGCTGGAAGAGGGCATTGAATCCATTGGGTGGTCATGGTTTTTGTGTGGTGCGGAAAGAATTGGGTAGTCATTGGAGGTTTTGGAGGAGGTGTGGGGTGGTTCTGTTCTGAGTAGCATTTTAGGAGAGTCATTGAATGAGTGAAGGATAAATTAAGCAGGGGAGAATTGGAGCCAGGAGGATGAGCAAATTCCCAACATTTAGTATGTTATGGGCAGGGAATGTGCCTACCAGCTCTGTTATATTGTATTTATCACTTATAAGTGATAGCACTTACCCTGTCCCACCTTGATTACTGTATCAATCTCTTTGCTGACTTCCCTGCCTCCTGTCTCTCCCCTCTCCAGTCCATACTTCATTCGGCCACCCAGATCATTTTTCTACAGAAATGTTCAGTCCACATTTCCCCACTCCTCAGGAACCTCTAGTGGTTGCCCATCCACCTCCACATCAAACACAAACTCCTTACCATCGGCCTTAAAGCACTCAATCACCTTGCCCCCTCCTACCTAACCTCGCCTCGCTACTGTCCTACTACAATCCAGCCCGCACACTACGCTCTCTAATGCCAACCTACTCACTGTACCTCGATCTCGTCCATCTCGCCACTGGCCTCTCGCCCACGTCCTGCCTCTGGCCTGGAACCCCATCCCTCTTCATATCCGACAATCACTCTCCCCCCTTCAAAGCCTTATTGAAAGCAGTCTCCTCCAAGAGGGCTTCCCTGACTAAGCCCTCATTTCCTCTTTTCCCACTCTCTTCTATGTCACCCTGACTTGCTCCCTTTATTCCCCACCCCAGCCCCGCAGCACTTATGTCTGTATCTGTAATTTATATTAATGTCTGCCTCCTCTAGACTGTAAACTTGTGGGCAGGGAATGTGTCTGTTACATTATTGTGTCGTACTCTCCCAAGTGCTTAGTACAGTGTCCTGCACACAGTAAGCACTCAATAAATACAGTTGATCGATACTCTCCCATCATTTAGTACAGTGCTCTGCACACAGTGCTCAGTAAATATAGCTATCACAGTGTTCTGCCCACAGTAGTTGCAATATTAATACTAGAGTGGGGAAATTGGGACAAGAAGAGCAGGCCCCAGTCCAGTGGCTCTCCAAGAAAATAGTCTCGGGCAACATTTTGGCAGCTAAAACTTTTTAAAATGAGACAAATCATGAGAAACTAGCAGCAACCTGTGAGGCGTTCACAGCTGATGAAAAGACTGTAAGCCCATTGTGGGCAGGGATTGTCTCCCCTTATTGCTATATTGTAATTTCCAAGTGCTTAGTACAGTGCTCTGTACACAGTAAGAGTTCAATAAATATGATCAAATGAATGGACATGTCACTAATATCAGACTTTCTGTCTTTATCTCAGTCTTTCAAGACTAGGTAGAAATCCCTCTGGTGGCTATTTGCAGCCGTGGTGACCACGTTGGAGAAACACTATACCAGACTGCCTGTGTCCATCTTAAAGGGATTTCAATTTGAAGCATGCTGTTTTTGTTAGTGACTGTAATTTAGATGGGGCCTGAGAGGCTTTAAAGAGTTAATGCACTTCCTAGTATGCCTAGACTCACTTCTAGAGCCTGGCTAGTTAGAAATAATGGACTGTAGCCTCGTCATACAATTAAATATTAACATCTGAAGTCCAGAAGCCATTGTTCATCCTTGGAAACCAACTGTATGTGCAGTTTACTTTGTCTTTTGAATGTGCTTTCTCATTTTCCATTTGGGGCTTGTGTTTCAGGATCTACATAAACTTGAATTAAAATTGTTAGTCAAACGAGCAAAAGAAGAGGAAAGGGCAGAAAGAGAAAGAAGACTTTCAAAATTAAAAGAGAAGGTAACCTTTTCTCAGGAGCCATTTAATTAACTTTCGGTACTTAAAAGAATGCCCCATTAGTATATGGGTTAATTCGAGGGAAGGAAGAGAAACTTAAAAGGAGACTGCTAATTCTGTAATGATTCTTCTCAAGCGACATGCCTAATGCTAACCTGAGGGTACCAGTGCCTGAGCCTTGCAGCCAAATCAATCCACTTCCCTTCCCCTTCCTCCCTGGCAGCATATACATAAACTGCAAATCATAAACTGCCATGGAGTTCATCTCCCATAAACATGACTTTTGTTCCCCTGGACTCTGGATTTTTATTCCTTAGTTTGAAAGATGACTCTCAACAGTAAGCTTTTGTTTTTCTCCAGTCAACCACCTCCTGTTTTTCTGGTTGTCTTAACTCATTTACAGTTCCCCAACTCCTCCTCATTTAGAGGGATCTTCGTATAGTGGACAAAGCATGGTATACCTTTCTCTGTTCCTGGCTCTGTCACTGCTTTCTGGCTTAACCATGGTTTCAGAGTATGCCATAAATAGTATTTCTGAATATCTCTTTTAATAAATGGATTCAGTCCTTTTTCATAACCTGTGGGGGAACAAAGCAGGGATACCAACTCAAAGGGGCCAGGGAGGCCATGACCCCCATGAGATCAGCACCATAATTTCACCTCCACAGTTTTTAGGGCATGGAGGACTGTCATGGCTAGCATTCCTTTCGGAGCTGGTTTGGGGCCGGAGGTTGAGCCAAGATGATGGCATTTGTTGAGCGCTTACTATGTGCCGAGCACTGTTCTAAGCGCTGGCGGGGGTGGGGGCGAATACAAGGTAATCAGACTGTCCCACGTGGGCCTCACATTTTTACAGTTGAGGTAACTGAGGCACTCAGAGAAGTGAAGTGACTTGCCCAAAGTCACACAGCTGACAAGCGGCGGAGCCAGGATTAGAACCCATGACCTCTGACTCCCAGGCCTGTGCTCTTTCCACTGAGCAATGCTGCTTCTCTATGTCAGCTTCATCTTCCCCGCCACCAGTGACCTTGGCCCTCGGTTTGACCCCGCAACATGGTGGGAGCTCTAGGGAGCGAGCCAGAGGTCCGTCTCGCACTGGTCCTGGCTAGATAACCCGATGGGACACTGGGTAAACTGGGGCCTTTTTTTCGTGGGCAGGAGCTAGAATCTTGTCACGTGCAAGTAAGTGCATCAAGGTCTAATGGATAGAGCACAGGCCTGGGAGTCAGAGGACCTGAGTTCTAATCCCATCTTTACCACTTGTCTACTGTGTGGCCTTGGGCAAGTCATTTCATTTCTCTGTGCCTCAGTGACCTCATCTGTAAAATGGAGGTTAAGACTGTGAGCCCCATGTGGGACAGGGATTGTTTTCCAACCCCATTTGCTTGTATCTACCCCAGCACTTAGAACAGTGCCTGGCACATAGAGCTGAACAAATATGACAGTTATTATTATTAATAATTTTATTCCTCCTGAGAGGACAGCCTTCAATTTGAGAGGACCTAGGGGACCAAACTAAAATAAGTGTATTCCTCCCGAGAAGGAAGTTCAATTCATCCGGTAGAATAAATTTTGCATGACTCTGCCTTTATGACTGTGGTCTCTCTCACTTTTGCCATGTCGATCCTCAAACCCGTCCCTGAACGACGGGGGACGTGAAGGGTGGCAAAGTTGGGATAGGCGACTGGCGATGGAGAGCCACGGAGTCTGCCAACCTCCCATGTGATTCCCAACTCTGTGATTGTTGGGAAGCCTCCAGGGCCAAGTAGGGGCTGGGAAAGAATGCCCTCTTTGATCTCCTCGTAACGGCACTACAGGCCGCTACACGGGACCGAGAAGGGGTGGCAGGAGGAGAAGCAAGACCTGGAGGCGAAACTAACAGAGTGCAACACAAAATGCCTCATGCTGCAGACAGCGACCGAGGTAAAAACGTTAGCGCTCTCGGCAGCTAAGGAAGCTGGCAGCGAGCGGAGGAAGTTCCCGGTCAAAAACAGGAGATCAGACGACTCATATCATTCATTCATTCATTCGACCGTATTTGAGTGCTTACCATGTGCAGAGCACTGTACTAAGTGCTTGGGAGAGTACAACAATAAACAGACACATTTCCTGCCCACAACGAACTTACGGCCTAGCTTACAGTGCCAGTTTGTGGTTGAGTATGCTTCCACTCACAAACACCTGTCCAACCGGGGAATATGTGCTACAGTTAAATAGTACTGGGAAAGAGCCGTTATTTAAAACTTTATCAATTGCGTATGCTACTGGGTCCTTCTCTGCCTTCACGATTCTGTGGGACACATTGGCTTCCAGATGGGTCCAGTGATGGGATCATCGCTAAACTGACTCCTGGAGAGCCTTTCTTCAGTCCGAGCCATGATGTGACAACATCAGAGCAAAGGACGTGTTCCCACCTGATCACCTGGTTCAGCGTGACCCATGACCCTCACCTCGTGTTTCCTGGAGATCACACCCCTCAAATCCTCTCCCCTGAGTTCAGAATGAAAGATTTCCATTTTTGGAACAGAGGGATGGGGATAGTCTTGTGGTTTTATTAATCTTTAGTCAATATTATGATTCTCTCTGGCACTTTCCCCTCCAACCTACGGGATTAACTAATATCTTGTTCAAATTTGAATTAGTAATTTAACCAGTAATGAGAAATTAAATCCTATTGACAGGTTGAAGTTAATGTTAGAAGAGATCCATCTAGGGTGCACAGACCAACCAAAGGATGGGAAGAAAAGATCAAAGGGAGAAGACCAGTTAGTGAGGGACAACTTATGAGTATCCCACACAGGTAAAAAAAAAAATATATATTGTTATTTTTATAGTCTTTTTCCACATGTTTGTAACCACTTTGTTTTGTTTTTCCCCTCCCTCCCCCAATAGGGCTCTTCCAAGCTGGAGACAAGGCTTATCAAGAAGATAATATATGGAAAGTAGAAACAGTTTGTGTTTTACCACCATTTTCTTTACCCAAATTGAAGACTACAGACAAATACTGAAATTGTCATTATGTAATGAGTTCCAAGTTCTGAAGCATGTGGTTGCCAAATGTTGAGATCTGTATTTGCAACCTGATACTAGAAGTATTAGCAATGTGGCAACGTTTTACTTTAAAAATAAAAAAATATATAAATTAAATTGAAGTTTTAATATTTCGAAGAAGTATTTCCCAGAACAAACACTGGCCTTAGTTTTTTGAGTTTTTTAAAATCTTTTCCTGCCCGTTGTCATAAGGAACTAGTAATTTGGGGGAGGCAAAAGTAAGATATTTTCTTCAGCAAAATGTCATATTGTCGTTTAAAAGTTAGGTCCATTGCTCATGTCTCAGCATTTTGGGCTAGTTTGATTTCTGGAATTAGAACCCGTGTTCTTCTGACTCCCAGGTTTGTGCTGTATCCCCTAGGCTACGCTGCTTCCTTGGGGTGTTCAACAGTATTTATTGAGCGCTTACTATGTGCAGAGCACTGTACTAAGCGCTTGGAATGTACAATTCGGTAACAGAGACAATCCCTACCCATTGACGGGCTTACAGTCTAATCACGGTATACATCCCAGCGCTCAGTATAGTGCACTTAATAAATACCACTAAAACCCCCCAGAAAACTACCTATTTCCCTCCTTTTATTTGTAGGATAGCCCTTTGGGCAAAGGAGACCTGCCTCAAATGCCAATTTGGTCTTATGCTTTTACAATTTGCATGAAGTCACTTTATCATAATTTCATTATATATGCAATGTTAAAATGTATACACCACCCCAGCTGAGTTACTCTATTTCCTAATGCTTTCCAGCCTCTACCGTCGTGCTCAAGGGTAATTGTGGGAAAAACTAGTGAGTATGTTTCATCTTAATAGGGCCCAGCCTGGCCTGCAGCCTTGAAATTTGAAACAAGTAGAATCCCTGAATAATATAACTTGAAGGGCTCTCAGGAAGTCAGTTTGAACAGCCCATCTTCCAGGCAGCTGATTAATGCCGATGTGATTCAACCAAAAGTCTGGGGACTACATGGCTCAGCCGACCTATCTTGCCGCTGACCCCTCACCCACATCCTGCCTCTGGCCTGGAACGCCCTCCCTCTTCATATCCGATAGATCATCACTCGCCCCACCTTCAAAGTCTTATTAGAAGCACCTCTCCTCCAAGAGGCCTTCCACAACTAAATCCTCATTTCCTCTTCTCCCACTCCCTTCTGTGTCACCCTTGCTGTTGGGTTTGCACCCTGTATTCACCCCTCCCCCAGCTCCACAGAACTTATTCACATATCCGTAATTTATTTATATTAATGCCTGTCTCTCCTCTAGACTGTCAGCTCGTTGTGGACAGGGAACCCGTGTATGTTATATTGTACTCTCCCAAGTGCTTAGTACAATGGCCTGCACGCTCTATAAATATGATTGACTGACTGATTATTAATGGCCTGAAACCCATAAAGTTCTCCATCCCTTAATCACACACAATCCCTCCATGCCACCTGAGTTCTGTTCCAGGGAAGGGAGCTTTGGTTATTGGTGAACTGGCTCCAGGCTCTCCCCTTTGCGGTACAGTATATCCTCTATTCACCTGCCTTGATAATCTTCCCAAGACAATTCAGAATACCAAAACCCCAACAAAAATCTCCCCTTCCTACCTGTTTCTGCATCAGACAGAAACTCCTGACCATTGGATTCAAGTCTTTCCATCAGTAGTTTCCTTACCTTTCTCTCTTACTAATAATAATAAGTGGTATTTGTTAAGTGCTTACTATGTGTCAAGGACTATCCTAAGTGCTGGGGTAGGTAGAAGATAATCAGGCACCACAGTCTAAGAAGAAGGAAAAACAGGTATTATTATAATAATTATGGTACTTGTTAAGCACTTACTATGTGCCAAGCACTGTTCTAAGCGCTGGGGTAGATACAAGTTAACCATTTTGCAGATGAGGGGAACTGAGGCACAGAGAAGTTGTCACTTGCCCATCACACAGTAGACAAGTGGAAGTGCTGGGATTAGAACCCAGGACCTCTAGTTCCCAGCCCCATGCTCTTTCCACTAGGCCATGCTGTTATGCTCCCAAGAGTTTAGAGAAGCAGCAAGGCCCCTTTTAGTACAGTGCTCTGCACACAGTAAGTGCTCAATACGATGAATTGACTGCCTGGCACACAGTAAACACTTGAGATACCATTAAAAATAAAAAGATGCTAGTAAGTGCTCTGATTACAGTGCATGCTACTGGACAATTGGAGGGGGTAAGTGTCAGGGAAGAAGTTGTCCCTCCTGTCCCTTTCCTGAGCCCTGGCACCATTTTTAGAATATGGGCTAGGGATTAGAAGTTGCAAATTGTCAGGATTGGGAGTTTGGGGGACCCCAGTTCCTTCCTTGCCCTGGGAAGGAGGGGAGAGCTAGGAAAAGGGGCTAGGAGCTGGGCAATTCTCAGTGAACCAAATAGAGAAGCAGCGTGGCTCAGTGGAAAGACCCCGGGCTTGGGAATCAGAGGTCATGGGTTCTAATCCCGGATCTACTGCTTGTCAGCTGTGCGACCTTGGGCAAGTCACTTCACTTCTCTGGGCCTGTTACCTCATCTGTAAAATGGGGGTGAAGACTGTGAGCCCCACGTGGGGCAACAGGATCACCTTGTATCTACCCCAGCACTTAGAACATTGCTTGGCACATAGTGCTTAACAAATACCAACATTATTATTATTATTATTATTAGCTGGCAAGATCATGGGTCATGCACCAATATTACTCAGAGGCAAAACCTGACCCCCTAAGTATCTTAACCCCACTCACACCCTGAGGCGCGCGAAAGAGGTGTCAGCCACAAGAGCTGGGGTATAAGGCCCCACTGAAGAGTGAACAGAGGAGCTGACAGGTTTGCTCTCGCTTCCTGATCCTCGTGCACCCTGCTCAGCTTCATAGGCTGGAAACTCACCGAAAAGTATCTGTTTGAAACTGACCTTCTGGAGTGTTAGCTTCTCCAGGGCAGGGGACAGGTTCACTGACTATTGTACTTTCCCAAACAGTACAGTGTTCTGCACCTCGCCCCCACCTGCCTCAACTTGCTACTCTCCTACATAAACCCAGCCCACACACTTTGCTCCTCTAATGCTAACCTCGCCGTACCTCCATCTCGTCTATCTTGCCACCGACCTCTAGCCCACGTCCTGCCTCTGGCCTGGAACGCCCTCCCTCCTCAAATCCCACAGACAGTTACTCTCCCCCACGTCAAAACCTTATTGAAGGCACATCTCCTCCAAGAAGCCTTCCCTGACTGAGCCCCCCTTTCCTCTTCTCCCATTCATCCATCCATTCATTCAATCGCATTTATTGGGCGCTTACTGTCGTGACTTAGTGGAAAGAGCACGGGCTTGGGAGTCAGAGGACGTGGGTTCTAATTCCGCCTCTGCCACTTGTCTGCTGTGTGACCTTGGCAAGTCACTTTACTTCCCTGTGCTTCAGTTACCTCATCTGTAAAATAGGAATTAAGCCTAGGAATTGAGCCCTATGTGGACAGGGACTGTTAGCAACCTGATTACCTGGTATCTACCCTAGTGCTTAGAACAGTGCTTGGCACATAGTAAGGGCTTAACAAATACTATAATGATTATTATTACTATATGCAAAGCACTGTACTAAGCGCTTGGGATAAATCAATAAAACAGACACATTGCTTGCCCACAAGGAGCTTCTACTCTCATCTCCCTCCCCCCTCCCAGACTCATAGCACTTATGTACATAGTTGTAATTTTATTTATATTAATGTCTGTCTCTCCCTCTAGACTTTAAGCTCATGGTGGGCAGGGAATGAGTCTGTTATATTGTTATACTGTACTCGCCCAAGCACTTAGTACAGTGTTCTGCAACGTAGGCGCTCAATAAATATGATTGCACAAATTTGAAAAACCACCTCAAAGCAAACAAGCTACTTCTGTGAAGACAAGTACTCATTTTACAACTACTCGCTGAACATTGTGATGTTATGCTAATGATTATTTTAACAATAATAATAATAATGGTATTTGTTAAGTGCCTACTGTGTGTCAAGCACTGCACAACACACTGGGTTAAATACAAGGTTATCAGCTCGGGCACAGTCTGTGTCCCATATGGGGCTCACGGTCTAGGTAGGAGGGAGTAGGATTTAATCCATTTAACGAATAAGGAATGTGAATCTCAGAGAAGTGATGTGACTTAATAATAATGTTGGTATTTGTTAAGCGCTTACTACGTGCAGAGCACTGTTCTAAGCACTGGGGTAGACACAGGGGAATCAGGTTGCTCCACGTGAGGCTCACAGTCTTAATCCCCATTTTACAGATGAGGTAACTGAGGCACAGAGACGTTAAGTGACTTGCCCACAGTCACACAGCTGACAAGTGGCAGAGCTGGGATTCGAACTCATGACCTCTGACTCCAAAGCCCGTGCTCTTTCCACTGAGCCACGGGTGAAACGGCAGAGGGGGCATTGGAACCCACGTCCTCACACTCCAGGCCCATGGTCTTTCCAGTAAACCACGCTGCTTCTCTAGAATGACCCATTAGTTTATTCAGGTGAAAGTGCGGAGCCCCTAAATAAATGTCATATTTTCCCCGAGGTTCGGAGCGGGAAAAAATACCCTCAAATAGAGCCATTAGTGACACGTGTTCTGGGAACACAACGCCGCCGTATCGCTGTCAGTCCGGGGACAGAGAGCGCACAGTAAGCGCTTAATAAATATGATTAAATAATAATAATAATTACGGTATTTGTTAGGTGCTTACTACACGTCAGGCGCTGTACTAAGCGCTGGGATGGATACAAGCAAATTGGGGTGGACATAGTCCCTGTCCCACGTGGGGCTCACAGTCTCAAATCCCCGTTTTACAGATGAGGGAACGGAGGCACGGAGAAGTGAAGTGACTTGGCCAAGGTCACACGGCAGATAAGCCCCCTCCCCCCCCAACCCCGCTCCCGCTTCCTTTGCTCCACCCCACTCCCCGCCCCACAGAACTTTGTGTATATGTACATATTTATAATTATAATTCTATTTTATTGAGAAGCAGCGTGGTTCAGTGGAAAGAGCCCGGGCTTGGGAGTCAGAGGTCATGGGTTCTAATCCCGGATCCGCCGCTTGTCAGCTGTGTGACTTTGGGCAAGTCGCTTCACTTCTCTGGACCTCAGTTACCTCATCTGAAAAATGGGGATGAAGATGAAGCATGAAGATGGTGAGCCCCACGTGGGACAACCTGATCACCTTGTATCCCCCCAGCGCTTAGAACAGTGCTCGGCACATAGTAAGCGCTTAACAAATACCACCATTATTATTTTTATTAATGATGTATGGAGATCTATAATTCCATTTATTTATAATGCTGTATCTGATGGCTGGTTACCTGTTTTGCGGTCTCCTCCCTTCTAGACTGTGAGCCCCTTGTGGGCAGGGATTGACTCTATCTGTTGCCGAATTGTCCCCTCCCAAGCACTTGGTACAGCGCTCTGCGCACAGTAAGCGCTCAGTAAATACGATTGAATGACGTGGCGGAGTCGGGATTAGAACCCATGACCTTCTGCCTCTCAGGCCCGTGCTCGATCCACTGTACCACGCTGCATGACTGCATGACTGACTGAATGGATGAATGACTGACTGACAATAGATGAATGACTGTCTCTATCTGTTACCGATTTGTACATTCCAAGCGCTTAGTACAGTGCTCTGCATATAGTAAGCGCTCAATAAATTAAAAAAAATACTATGAATGACTGACTGAATGGATGACTGAATGACTGAGAGGGTGTACGCGTGCACGGGCACGTGAGCCGCGGAGTCCGCGCGCCGAGTGGCGAGAGCGGAAGTGGGCGGTTCGCGGGGCTCGCCGCCGGAATTGAGGTAGGAGGAGACGGTGCGCGCGCGGGGCGGTGGTTGGTGGAAGATGGCGGCGGCGGCGGAGACGGCGGCGGCTGCCGCTGAGGAGGAGGAGGACAGGGAGAGGTCCATGGCGGACGGGGGTGGGGAGCGGCTCGATTTCCTGCGGGACCGCCACGTCCGTTTCTTCCAGCGTTGTCTTCACGTCCTGCCGGAGCGCTACTCATCGCTGGAGACCAGCAGGTAAGACCGGGGGGGATGACGAGAGCGGCCTTGCCGCGTTTTGTCTGAGGGAGTTGGGAGAGGCTCGGAGCGCTCAACACCCCTCAGCCCCACCTTGAGCCCGTGCTCAACCGTCTCCCCTTCAGCCGTCGCCTTCTGCCGCCCATTCCCCTCCCAGCCTAATGGGCGCCCCCGTGACTTAGTGGCTAGACCACAGGCCTGGGAGGCAGAGGGACCTGGTTTCTAATTCCGACTCCGACATTTGTCTGCTGTGTGACCTTGGGTAAGTCACTGCACTTCTCCGGGCCTCAGATTCCCCCATCTGTAACACGGGAATTAAACCTTATGTGGGATAGGGACCGTGTCCAACCCGATTTGCTTGTATCTACTCCAGCGTTTAGAGCAGTGCTTGGCACAGAGTGAAAGCTCAAATACCATAAAAAAAAAGTGGTCTCTCATATAGCCATTGCCCTGAAGAGGGCTCGTTTTCTGAAGGTTGACATCGGTGTCTGTCGTAGTTTGGGTAGGGACCAAAGTTACATTTGCAAATTTTATATTTAGGTGTTTGGGCGTACCAGCTACTACTGCCTTCTCTGCCATCCTGCCATCCCTATCTTTCGTCCCCTTTTCGGCCTACAGTAACTTTCCATTTCCAAAGTCGTTATTTCCCCCTGGTGACTTTGTGTCTTCCCTCTCCACCTTTTCTTAAGCGTATTTCTTAAGCTTTTACTATGTGCCAGGCACTGTATTAAGCGCTAGGGTAGATATAAGTTAATCAGGTTGGACGCAGTCCCGGGCTCGCTTGGGACTCACAGTCTCAACCCTCCGCTTTTCAGATGAGGAAACTGAGGCACAGAACAGTTAAGTGATTAGCCCAAGGTCACCCAGCAGTCAAGTGGTGGAGCCAGAACCCTATAGCGGTTGCACCGGGGACTCTTTTGTCAACTCTGTTTTTTAACCTTAAAAATTATTTCAGTATCCTATAAGTGTTATCGAAGGGAGCTGTGTGTACTTGTCCCCCTCCCCCCACGTACTTTACATCAGCAAGAAATAGCTGAGTTCCCATAAATTCTGTGGGGCCTGTATTCGCTGCAGTAAGGCTTTTGAAGTTTAAGTAGATTCAGATCACTAGGGATGCAACAGGAATTCAGCATTAATATATAAATGATGAGATACATGCTGAATATCTGCCAGTAAGTGATCGGCACAACATTATCAAAAGCATCAGAAAATTCAGGGTAGGACCTGCCTTCCCAAGATTTGGGTCAGGGAGAGTGAGGTCGCAGCTTTTCACAGAGGTATTTACCTGCCTCCAATTCCCTCTCCAACGACATACAAACTCAGAGAGTCGGGGCCCCTGCCGTGACTTTCACTCTGTAGGACAGAAGCAATGTGGCCTAATGGAAAGAGCCTGGGGCCGGGAATCAGGAGATCTGGGTTCTAATCCTGATGTGCGATCTTGGGTACGTCAGCCTCTCTCTGCCTGTTTCTTCATTTTTTTTTTTTGTAGTATTTAAGTGCTTACTAAGTGCCAAGCATAAGCAATGGGGTAGTTACAATCCCTGCCCCATATGGGGCTCACAGTCTCAATCCCCATTTTACAGATGAGGTAACTGAAGCCCAGAGAAGTTAAGTGACTTACCCAAGGTCACACAGAAGACAAGTTGTGGAGCCCAGGATTAGAACCCAGGTCCTGTGGCTCCCAGTTCTGTACTCTTTCCATAGGCCATACTACTCATCACCTGTAAAATGGGGATTAAATACTGAATCCTCCTCAGATTGTGAGACCCATGTGGGAAATGATCTAGCTGATCTAATTGTATTGTATCTACCCCAGTGCTTGGGATGTAGTAAGTGTTTAATAGATACTGCAAGTATTATTTATTCTACTTGGTGCTAGAAATGTGGAGATTTATATGGGGGGGTTAAATTTAGCCCAGGAAGCCGATGCGATGAAGGGTAAGGACTAGACTATTACAAGCTAAAAAAAAGTTTGAAAAATGCCAGAGTTGTTTCCTTACTGGTGTGTCGCCAGCACCGCACCGACCATGGGTAGGTTAGCTGTTTCACAATAGTTGAATGCTTCTCAAGAAGCTTGAAGCTTCTTATACATGCCCCTTCCACTCCATTTTTGCAAGATACGGGAACATGTATAATTTTTTCTGTTAAAGAAAAATCAAGACCAAGAGAGACAAGCAACTGGCGGGAATCTGAGACAGCATTGGTGACAGAACTAGGACTAAGTCTTGGCCTTCCACTTAGTTCTGATGAAAGGCTCTATATAAGAAAAAAGTTTTTTTTTTTTATTTTGGTTAAAAATTCCCTTGTCAGGACACAGATCATTTTTCTTCCAAGTATTTGTTAAAATGATCTGATTTGAAAATGAGGCAGAGCCATATGGTTCACTGGTCTCATCCCAGCTGACTCTGGGTACTCGTAAACCATCTTTTCGTGCTCTGAGCTCTAACCCCTGCAGAATCCTGAGACGCAAGACTGATGATGATAAAACTGTGGTATTTGTTAAGCGCTTACTTACTGTGTGCCAGGCACTGTTCCTAAGCATTGGAGTAGATACAAGGAAATCAGGTTGGGCATGGTCCCATTCCAACATAGGGGTCATAGGGTTAATCCCCATTTTACAGATAAAGCAGTGGAAGCCCAGAGAAGTTAAGTGACTTGCCCAGGATCACACAGCAGACAAAGGGCAGAGTCAGGATTAGAACCCAAGTCTTTATGACTCCTAAGCCCATGCTGTATTCATTCAGTAGTATTTATAGATGGCAGTGTTGGGAGTCCCTTAAGCCAATGAAGAGTCACCAAAAGGAGTCAGTGGCATAGGGGAAATAATGCCTTTGAGTCCCCATTGGCAGGTTTGTGGCAAACGCTACTATCAAATTAGTTGGATGACGTTTGAAGTGTGGTAAAGGCCATTAAAAAGCATATGAACTCTGGAAACGTTTTTATTTTGTCATTAGGTTAGCCTTGTTTCCCCAGAGATTAGAAGTCTCCTTTATGGGTTCTTGGGCTTACTCTTCTTCTCAGGCACCATTTTTTTCTCTTTCTCTGGTTCTACATTGTTAATATGGCCCCGTTTATCCAGATCCAGTGTACAGTAGTGTACAGTAATTGTGGTTTGCGATTGTTTGCACCATTGCAGGTCATTTCATGGATGTGTGAATCTGAGGGAAGCAGCATGACCTAATGGAAAGAGCACAGGCCTGGGAGACAGAGGCCCTGGGCTCTAATTTGGGCTCTGCCACTTCCCTGCTGTGGGATCTTGGGCAAGTCACTTCACTTCTCTGTGCTTCAGTTCCATCATCTGCAAAATGGGGATTCAATACCTATTCTCCCTCCTCCTCCTTACTCTCCAGGCCATACGTGGGTCCTGATTGTCCTCTAACCCAGCCCTTAGTTCAGTGCTTGGCATATAAGAAGCACTTAAATATTGTTATTATTGTTAGCTCATCCGATAATAAAATGGTCTCATTATGGCTTGGTTATGGTTCTGTGTTTTTTGTGTAGTATTAGAACCCAATTTTTGTTTCATCTGGATTATCAGTGAGTGCCGAGTGGTTTAGACAATGGAACTTCTATTGCGTTTCCACCAATGCAAATAAAACAGTTCTTCCAAGGCAGCAGCTCTTACATGCTAGGTAGGCTACTGAACACAGGGTCACAACTCTGCCTGTTCCCATCTTTATCTCTTCAAGCGAAGCATTAGTTTTATTTGTTTCTCAGATTCTGTCCCCCCAGATGGGAATAAATATTTTCACCCACTTTACTGTTCTGTTGGGTGGATACCTGAGATCATCTATAAGAAGTACGCGAATGGCACAGTAAAATGCAGGGAAAAAAGTAATGTTCTAGTCTTTTGGTTCATTTCATCGTACCTCATCTGTTTCCAAGCTTCATCTAAGAAGTATTTTACTCTGTTGTCTCCTCCTTTACAATTTATCTTTCCCTTCTGTGTTTTTTTTTTTAATGGTATTGGTTAAGCGCTAACTGTGTGTCAAACCCTTTCTAAGCACTGGGATAAATCAAAGTCAAGTCAGGCACAGTCCCTGTCCCACATGGGTCTCACAGTCTAAGTAGGAGGGAGAATCATCATTTTTGAGTTGAGGCAACTGAGGCATTGAGAAGTTAAATGGTTTGCCCAAGGTCAGCCAGCAGTGGAGCCAGGATTAGAACCCAGGTCCTCCGACTCCCAGGTGCATGCTCTTTTCCTTTACTGTTAACTGCTGTTCCCACTTCTGTTAACTACATCAGTATACCAATTGACTCTAAAGTGTGTTTGTAATACCATTTTGATGACAGAAATAACCTACTGTTTAATTCTAGTGCTAATTGTGTGCTTGTGTGGATGGAACAGGCATTTTAGAAGTGGTGAGTGTTTCAGCCACTGGTAGACTACTGACAGGAAATGATATTTATAGGCATTGGACTACAGAAATGGACTAAGATCACTGCTTCCCCTTCTTATTTCACTCATTCAGTCATACTTATTGAGCACTTCGTGCAGAGCACTGTACTAAGGGCTTGGGAAAGTACAGTACACCAGTAGTGACATTTGCTCTAGGACGTAATGCAGTATGTCTTGGACCTCAGTCGTCAAATTAGGGAATGCAACTCCCATCTTCTCCAAGGAGATTGCATGGGAACTGGGAGGAAGTCAGGCTTTATTCAGCCACCCTTCTCGAGTTGGTATGCTGCCATCCCCTCCCAAAGCTGAATGGAGATATATCAAACTCCTCCATCTGGTTCTGCCTCTCCTCCTCAACTAGAGCAGCATTTGGACTACTTACTGAGGAATTTTCTTGGGGGTGGAAGAAGGGTGAGAGAAGCAGGACACGGGTGGAAAAGGTTGAGAACCTTGTCCTCGAGGAAGCAGTTCTTAGTTAAATTAGGAATATTTGAATACAGAACAGAATAAATAGGTTAGCTAGAAAAGCTATTGTTTTGACATTTTAAAACCTAATCTGAAGGAGACCCAACTATTGAAAAAAGAAAATAGGGTTTGAATAGAGTGCAAAACTCTTAGAACTCTTTAAAACAGTTATTCCCAGTTAATTTAGTCATCTTGAAATCTTCTGGAGGAGGGAGCTGGGAATGAGTGCTTTGTAGATGACATGAGGATGGTTTTAGAAATGGTTTTCCCAGAATTTTCCACCTTCAACTCTTGGCACTCTCGAATTGTTTCCCCATTGAACTTCTGGGTGAAATCCAGTTCTCTGCTCAGGTCTCATATATTTTTTCCCCCATTTTCTTGTGTGTGGTGATTTAAATCCGGAATACGGCCTTTTTCCAAAACAAGTTGACAAGGGTGAGACTACGCCTGGGTGTTTTAACTTAGCCAGTCTTGGAGAAGTTCTAAATGCGAGCCCCTGAATTAGGCTATCAACTTCACTAGTTAGCTGGCAGCTGGCCCAGAGGTTCTTGGGTTTGGTCCTGGCTTAGAAACTTAAGTGCAGGCACATGCTTGAGGAGGAAGTGAAATGGTAGGCATGGACGGGACTCTCAGAAGTCAGCCGGTCCATCCTATCCTTACATTCAAGTGATAACTACACTGAAATTCCCTAGGACGGATGTGTGCTCTTTTTAAAACAGTTTCACTCTCCCTAAAGCCTTATTGAAGGCACATCGCTGACTAAGCCCTCATTTCCTCTTCTCCCTCTCCCTTCTGTGTCACCCTTCCTCTTGGATTTGCTCCCTTTATCCACCCCTCCCTCAGCCCCACAGCACTTATGTGCATATCCTTAATTCATTTATATTAATGTCTGTCTCCCTTCTAGACTGTAAGCTCAAGGGCAGGGAATGTGACCAGAGAGAACTTTTTTGGAGTGAAGGAGTATTTGTATCGGTGTATCTGTAAGACTAGATTATTTCTATATATTGGGTGATATCTACACTTTTTCCTCATCCAGGAGGCATTCATCAGTTTGGCAGTATGTTGGACTATTGCTATTTGTTTTTTCTTGTAGGCTGACAATTGCATTTTTTGCACTCTCCGGGCTGGATATGTTGGATTCCTTAGACGTGGTGAACAGAGATGATATTATAGAGTGGATTTATTCCCTGCAGGTTCTTCCCACAGAAGACAGTGAGTGAGTTTTTAGCATTTTGTTCTTGGCATACTTGATGTAATACCTCGGCCCTTGGAGCAAGTTTCTAACTTTGCTTACCGTTTCTAGAAATCCATGGTTTATACTTTTGCTTATGCTTATTGAAAGACGTTCACTGTGAATCGACTGTGTTAGAACAGCTTTATTTGGCGTTTTATTCATATTAGCTAAACCTGGAACTGTGGCCTTCGGGTTGGAACAAGATGAGGACTCAGACATCTTTAATTGTGCTCAAGGCATCCACAAAGACCTTGAGAATTATGAAACCCCGTCTTCTGTAAATCTTGTTATACTCTCCCAAGCGCTTAGTATAAAGTGCTCTGAACACAGAAAGCCCTCAATAAATACCACTGATTGATTGATTTCTAACTTGTCTTTGACATAATCACTTGACACTTTCTGTATATTTTGCTGATGTCCATGCTGCATCGTGGTGTGAGTTAAAATAGGTAGGGTGAAACTTGATTTTGAAGCCCACCAGCAGTTCACAAAATAATGGCCTTCCTGATGGTTTGTTATACTGTTGTACTGTATTAAGTGTGTTTGCTCTTAAGGATTTCAGAATAAGCTCCCCCACCCCAGATTGTAAGCTCATTGTGGACAGGGGACATGTCTCCCAATTCAGTTGTATTGTACAGTGCTCTGGACACAGTAAGTGCTTAATAAATACTGCGACATTGGGCAAGTCACTTAACTTCTCTGTGCCTCAGTTCCCTCATCTGTAAAATGGGGGTTAAGACTGTGAGCCCCACATGGGACAACCTGTTTACCTTGTGTCTACCCCAGCGCTTGGCACATAGTAAGCGCTTAACAAATACCATCATTATTATTATAAGCCTGTAAGGTAGCAGGTTACTATTACCTAGGCTGATCATTCACAGATCCCCAATGCTGAGCCAGCCATCTAGGAGTTTGACACACCTCCACCCCTGCCCAGCACTGTAGGGGTACAGCCAGTTTTCAGACGATGGGGATTCCTACCTTGAGGCATGGGGGGGGGGGGGGGTGTTTGTTTGCCTGCTCTCTGCTGCTGCGTTCCACTTCGGTATATCTGTTTGAATGGACAATTTGAGAGTGAGGCGATGGTGGGAAGGGAGAGCCAGGAAAGGTTGGCTGAGAAGAGACGAGAGGGAGAAGTCTGTTTGCAAAGTACACCAGGTGAAGCCTTGAGGTTATTAGGGATAGTGTGTTGTGTATTCAATCGTATTTATTGAGCGCTTACTGTGTGCAAAGCCCTGTACAGTGCTTTCCCAATAAGTGCTTGGGAAAGTACAATCTAGCATCACATTCCCTGCCCACAATGAGCTTATATATAGTTGCCCTTTGTTTTCGAAGAAGACCCCACTGATGGCGAAGTTCACTTATGAGTGTGTATTGTGTGTACCTTAAGAGATATAGTCCTAGCCATAGGTAAAGCCCTTGGGTAATTGGAGGTGCTGGGAAGGAAGCCAGAGAGGGTTTAAATACAAGGGTGCAGGGAACGTATCTGCTGATCATGTTGTAATGTACTCTCCCAAACACTTAGTACAGTGCTCTGCATGTAGTAAATGCTCAATAAATACCATCAGTTGATTGATTGGATAAGATGGTATGAAACCTTCCAAGACCCGGGATCCGGCAGATTTCTCCTCCCCCTCTGCACCCCAACTTGTAAAAATAATAATTTAAATTTGAATCGGACTGGCTAATTTTCAAAATGGTGGTGCCACAGTATTTTAGAATGTACAGGTCCTTCTGGTTGCCCCAGTCAATAGAGGGAATGTTTTTGTGTAGCATGCAGATCTTTTCTATGTTGTTGAGCAGGACTTCTAGTCCCCTAAATGGACACGTGGAATGCAGCTTCTGGGAAGAGGAAAAGGGCTAAGTGTGAATCTCACTGCTTCCTTTTGGATTCATCTTCCATGGTGCTGAGCTGTGCAAACAGTTCCCCGCTCAGCAAGAGACAGTCAAAACAAAGAATATATAAAATCTGTTTTCCTTCCCCCGCAAGTGCTTGCTGGAACCAGGAGGAAATCCTCTATCTCTAGTTGTGCAGAATTAGGAAGGAATGGGAAGAGCCCCAAATCTCTAGCTGTGCTCACTAGAATTTGAGAAAGAGAGAGAGCAGGAGAAAAAGAACAGCAATACAAGTGTGGTGGGTGGGCAGGTGGAGAGGGAAAGGACCATTCTCTGCACAGTTAAAGCCGTCTAATCCTGTACTCCAGAAATAATGACAACCAGACGCAAGCACTAGTGTCTTTTTTTCTTGTTGCAATGTCTGTCTTCAGGAACTACACAGAGCTGGGATAGAATCTCTGAATGATGAAGTTAATTTTAATGTTTTACAGGAGAATGTGTTTGGAGTGTCTTTCCGAATAGAGCTTATTCCATGTTAAAGGTAGAAAATGCTTTGGACCACAATAGATAGGTAGCTATAGTATTTATGAATAATTAAAGGTGAAGATCTTAAATGATTATCTTTTTTGGTAGATTTTTTCAATCAAAATAAAAATGCACTCCAGTAGGTTTCACTGGATTCCACGGTTTAGACTGCCATGGTTTGTTTTTGTAAATAGTGTGTATATATATTTTAGTCAAGTTGAGCTTAAAGTACACATTTAAAATTCAGTATGCACTCATTTCTGCCACAACGTGTTTTCACTACATGTTTTGGCTAGAACATAGGGAAACAGTGAATAATAATAGCAGTGCTATTTCTTAAGCACTTACTATGTGCCAAGCACTGTACTAAGTGGTGGGGTAGATACAATTTGCTTTGATTTGTTGTCTGTCGCCCCCCCCCCCCTTCTAGACTGTGAGCCCATTGGGTAGGGACTGTCTCTGTTGTCGAATTGTACTTTCCAAGTGCTTAGTACAGTGCTGTGCACACAGTAAGTGCTCAGTAAATACGATTGAATGAATGAATACAAGGTAATTGGGTTGGTCACGGTCCCTGTCCCACATAGGGCTCGCAGTCTTAATCCCCATTTTCCAGATGAGGTAACTGAGGTACAGAGAAGTGAAGTGACTTGCCCATGGTCACACAGCAGACAAGTGGCAGAGCTGAGATTAGAACCCAGGTCCTTCTGATTCCCAGGCCTGTGTTCTATCCATTAGGCCACACTGGTTCTGTACTAGGCCACTTTTGTCAGAAAAATAAACATATTGGAAAGCGGTGCGCTGTAGTGCCGGGACGAGCACTTTGGACATGTGTTCATGAACATGGCTTAGGGTGTGGTGAGTGCTAGAGCACAAGTTTTCCATAGCACACTATTTTCTAAGAATGCAGTTACTGAGTTATGGAATAATTTGGTGCAGCTGGAATCCTGCACGGCCGAGCAGAACCTTTTCCTCTTCCAATTCCAAAATGCCGGTTTGGGGATTTTTGTGTTCTGCGAAAATAAAACGGACCCAGGAGCTGGGAGCAGTCACGGTGGCCCAGATGGGATCTGAGGTGGGGGAGGGAGGGCCCTGGGTACACACAGCCGGTGGCAGAAGGTCAGAACCAGACAGAGAGCAATGAGAGGAAGTTAGCTGGTCAAACAATTTGGCTCCTGCCACTTGAGGCTTTCCTGCTGGTAGTGGTGTACAGCTTGAGTGAGGAGTCACTGGTTTCAAAAAAAAAAATACTGGAGTTCAGTGGGAGGGTGGGGCTGAGTTTGAGGTGCAGAGGGATGCAGAAAAGTCTTCAGGGACAGGAGAGGGGATGAGAACAGGAGGTGGAGAGAGATTGAGACACAGCATGGTTTAAGGGATAGAGCATAGGCCTGGGAGTGAGAATTATCTGGGTTCTAATAATAATGTTGGTGTTTGTTAAGTGCTTACTATGTGCAGAGCAATGTTCTAAGCGTTGGGGTAAATACAGGGTAATCATGTTGTCCCACATGAGGCTCACAGCCTTAATCCCCATTTTACAGATGAGGTAACTGAGGCACAGAGAAGTGAAGTGACTACCCATGGTCACACAGATGACAAGTGGCAGAGCCAGGATTCGAACCCATGACCTCCGACTCCCAAGCCCATGCTCTTTCCACTGAGCCACACTGCTTCTAATCCTGGCTCCGCCACATGTCTGCTTTGTGATCTTGGGCAAGTCACTTTACTTCTCTGGGCCTCAGTTATCTGTAAAATGGGGATTAATACTGTGAGCCCCATGTGGGACAGGGACTAGCTTGTATCTACCCCAGCGCTTAGAACAGTGTCGGGCACATAGTAAGCACTTAAGTAGCATAATAATTATTTGTCGTGCCTGAAGAACCTGGTCGTCATGTTGGTGTGAGGACCCTAAATCTTGTTTGCAGGTACTTAGAGCCCTGGCAAAAGGAGGTTGTAATTTTCATTAGTTACAGCATTTTATTCTGAGGAGTTGTTGCTTACAGCCTCTCAAAGGGTCAGTGTCCATTGGGTTTACTTCAAAAATGTTAACTTATTTATTTTAATTCTCTCTGGCTTCCATTTGCCAGATGCACAGCTTAGCTTTTTTAACATTTAATCATATGGATCAAACTCAAAGTAGGCTTCCTGAAAGAGGAGCATATCACAGTCAAAATAGCCACAGTGTGTTTGAGTAGGATATAATTTTTTCTAAGCTAAAATGGTGATGTGCATCTCTTCTATGGGACCCCAGGGTGTTTTGCATCAAAAGTCATCACCTGGTGGGAATAGAATATTTAATTTTTTACTGAACTTTTACTTTGTGCACACAAGGGCAGTTGTGGATGTTGACATTTATTGGAAGAGGACAAACATGAAAACCAATCTTATAAAATACCTCACTGGTTCAAATGAAATAAATCCAGTCTTCATCCAATAAACCCATATACCACGAATTTGTCCTCAGTTTCGTTTTTGTTGTTTTTTTCCTAAAATGGTTGTTTCCTCAACCCTATATTTAATTTCACTCTGTTATTTTTTCTGTTGCTGGCATAATTGTTGCTCTCCAACCAACATATGCTCAAAATAAAATTTAACCTTTGCACTCAAGTCATGGCCAGGAATCAAACAGTAGATTTTCTTGCTTGGTTTTAATATTTATTCTCCAAAATCTCTTAATCATTGTATAAAACATACTAGTGATGGAATCCCTGTTTACAAAAGATAATTCTACATTAAAAATACTGTACAGTTCCTCACCTGGTGACATTTTATTTTTAGTCAATCAGTTCTATTGAGTGTTTACTGTGTTCAAAGGACTGTACTAACCACTTAGGAGAATACATTATAATAGAGTTGTTAGTCCCATTCCTTGCCCACAATCATTCAATGGCATTTAGGAGCACTTACTATGTGCAGAGCACTGTACTAAGCACACAGGAGAGTACAATACAATAGAATTAGCAGATACATTCCCTGCCCATAATGAGTTTACAGTCTAGAGAGGAAGATTTTTAGTTTTGATTGCCCATCTCTCTTTTCCCCCTTTAATTTTTCTGTTTTACAATAATTATGGCATTTGTTAAGCTCTTACTATGTGCCAGGCATTGTTCTAAGCGCTGGGGGAGATAAAAAGGTAATCAGTTTGGACACAGTCCCTGTCCCATATGGGGCTCACAGTCTTAATCCCCATTTTACAGATGAGGTAACTGAGGCACAGAGAAGTTAAGTGATTTGCCCACGGCCACACAGACAAGTGGCAGAGCCGGGATTAGAACCCATGACCCTCTGACCCCCAGGCCCATGCTTTATCTACCACACCATGTTCTTAAGTAGGTTTAAGGCTTCTTCTGATCTAAATTCAGAGTATTCGAGCTTTAAAGCACACTTTCTGTCTCTAAAGACCAGTGATGCCTTTGCTAAGTACTGTTGAATTTTGTGAGTCTTGATATTTCTGAATGGAAGCACTAGATGGTGCTATTTTATCATTTCCAAAGCTGATTAATCAACATCAGTTATCAGGAATTGCTAAATTAATATGTACTCCTGGGATTACAAAATGCCTTTTAAGATTTTTAGGTCCATTTTTATATAGTTATATCAGTTTTTACATATTTTCCAAAATGTACAGTATGCCTTTCCAGTTTAGGAACATTTTGGGGTTCCTAAATGGCATTCGTTGAACTCTTACCTGATATATGCACTGTACTAAGCAGCAAGGCTCAGTGGAAAGAGCACAGATTTAGGGGTCAGGGATTAGGGGTTCTAATCCCGGCTCCGCCACCTGTCAGCTGTGTGACTTTGGGCAAGTCACTTAGCTTCTCGGTGCCTCAGTTACCTCATCTGTAAAATGGGGATTCTGTCTCTGAGCTCCATGGGTGATGGAATGTGTCCAAACTGATTAGCTTCAATCTTCCTCAGTGCCTGGCACTTAACAAATACCATTAAAAAAAGGGACGTGGCTGAAGATTGAAAATTCTGGTTACGTTCAAATCGTTAGGTCCCAGTAACCTGCATCTGAGCCTGTTTGTAGAGTCAGAAGTTATTTCATAACCCTTTGTGTTTTTGTGAAAACTCATAGAGGACAAGATGAATTGCTGAAAATGGGCAAATGCCTATTTTCAGAAAAGTTGGGGGTCAGGGACTAATCCCCTTAAATTATAGAGTGAATAGTTTAACAGTGACTCATGGAAAGATCTGGAACAAAGCAAACAATTGGCAAACATCTAAAAAAGAAAGATACTGAGTAATTAGACTTTTTGAAGAACATATACTCATAGACTAATTTAGATTTGTTTGTTTTTTTCTATGACCAACTGGCCTTTTTAGACAAGATTGTTAAACATTGCAATGGTTTAGTGAATGATTACCCAAGGAAGCTCCAGGCTCTTTACAGAGGAAAGAAGGAAAAACTTCTCTACCCACCCACATATTTGGCACATTTAAAATTGATCAAACCTTCCAGAATACAGGTCCATTGTCTTGAATGTGCAGTATTAACACAAATATTTGCTAAATTGACTTGAATCATCCTGGTAAATGAAAATGGAGATGTAAATCAACTCAAGTCCATTTTGGCAGTGAAAATGTTAAGAAAAAATATAGCTTTAAAAAATTTAATTGTGGGATTTTAGTTTTTTTCTTCACCTTATTTTTTTTTAAAGCAATTTGAATGGTAGAAATTGGGCAAATCAAGTTAAAACCTACAGAGAGACTAAAAGACATCATGTTTGGACAGAGGCAGATAGTCTCTGAAGACTGATATTTTTTGTTTGGTGGGCTATGCCAACATTTGTTGAACTCTGTTAATCTAAATACTGTCAGTTGTCTTTCACTAAGTGTATGTAGAGTTTCTCCTTGTGAGCATATTTATAAATTTATTTATGTATTTCACAAACCATATTATGTTATTTACAAAGTCAATGTGTGTACTCATTTTTTAGAATCAAATTTAAATCGTTGTGGATTCCGAGGCTCCTCTTACCTGGGAATTCCTTTCAGTCCATCAAAGGTTAGTAGAATCGGTGTTCGTTATTGTATGTGTGGATGATAGAATGGTATTATATGGGAAGCAGCAAGGCCTAGTGAATAGAGCACGGGGCTGGGAGTCAGAAGGACCTGGGTTCTAATTCCGGCTCTGCCATCTGTCTGCTGTGTGACCATGGGCAAGTCACTTCACTTCTCTGTGCCTCAGTTATCTCATCTGTAAAATGGAGATTACGACCGCTTCTTAATGCTTCCTATTTTGTCTTCAACCAACCAGCTAATTGGGCAGTTTTCAAATCTAACGTACACATCAGATGTCATTTAGCATCCCATTCGTATCTACTATGAAAGGGGTACCCATTGAAATCTGAAGCTTACCCAAGTTATTTCACAAGTAGAACAGGAAACTCTGTAATTCTTGCTCATTGTTAAAGTTAACTAATGGAAATTTTAAATTTGTGCAAGTGGCCTGCGTGTATTCAGGCAGTGAAACTGAATAACTGACGTATATAATCAGATGCTTTCCATTCTTACAAATTAGGGTGGAGAAGTTAAACTCAGTTTTGCTTTCGGTTAAAGGTCTACCATGGAAATGTTTGTTTTTTCAGTGCTCTAATCAGGGGTGCCTTCTTGGATTATGTTATGAATTTTTTTCATTTTAGCCTCCTGGTACAGCTCACCCTTATGATAGTGGGCACATAGCAATGACTTATACTGGTCTGTCGTGCCTGGTTATTCTTGGAGATGACTTGAGCCGAGTAAATAAAGAAGCTTGCCTGGCTGGCCTGAGGGCACTTCAGCTGGAAGATGGAAGGTATGAATTCATTCTTTCTCACGGGAGAATCATGATCAATTTAAGAAAAGTCATTCGTGGATTCTTGTTTTTGATTTAGCCCTGTTTTTACCCCCACATGTTCAGGGTTTTTCCCCTGGTTTTTTTCCCCCGGAATTTTGCATTAATCAAATTCAGCCAGTTCTGGCATTTGAAGTTTTGGAACTGGTTCTGTTTTGGAAGACTGAGAAAGGGAAGCAGAGGTGCCCGGGCACTGGGATTCAGGGGGATCCCCAAGAGTCTTTCTTTGGTTCTGTCAAGAGCACCAGATTTGGTCTGGGTGACTTTTGACCGGCTCCAAATCCAGTGTTGCTGGTGACACGGGGGCCCTTGTCTCCATTTCTGACCAAAACCAAATTCTCATATTTACCCAAAAATAGCTCTCCCAGATTTTTCACCCATGCCTCACCCTGTTTGGGTTGGAGTAGGAAATTCTAATAAATGCCTGAGAAAAGTTAAAGACCAAAAACTGAAAATGAACCCAACCCTTCGTAAGTCCATAAGCTATTTGCACTGATTCGGCCGATGGTGGTGGCACTCAAGGGTGCTTAGGAGGATTAGTATCTCTCACCCATTAATTTCTCCAGTTTTGGGAGGTTTTTTTCCAGTTTAAACTCAGTGAAATCGTCTGCCTCCATACCTTACTGTTACATAACAAATTCTGTAACCCTACCATCGGCCCCCAGAGAAGTGAATGATGGAATTATGAACTGCCAGGCAAATGTCAGCTTCCACCAAAATAATAATAATTACTATTATTATTATTGCATTTGTTAAGCACTTACTATGTGCCAGGCACTGTTCTAAGCACCGGGGTGGATACAAGCAAATCAGGTTGGACACAGTCCCTGTCCCACATGGGGCTCACAGTCTCAGTCCCCATTTTATAGATGAGGTAACTGAGACACTGAGGAAGTGAAATGACTTGCCCAAGGTCACACAACCCACACGTGGCAGAGCTGGGATTAGAACCCATGACCTTCTGACTCCCAGGTCCTTGCTGTAACCATTATGCCATGCTGCCTCTCACCACAAACCCTTCTTGTAACCAGTTGTAACTTCAGTGTGTACATTTGGGTCGGTTGCAGATTAGGGAAAGTCACTTAGGTTGCCAAAACAAGTAAAATCCAACAGTTTGAAAAATATCCCTGAAATTCTTAGACGGTCCTGTATTCCATTTTGGTTTTCCCAAAAGGGGGACCTTATCTGTGAAAGCAGTAGTCCTGGGTTGATCGTTATCCCTGAAGTTTGTTTTAGGTTTGGGCGGGGTATGTGTCTGTTCATTGTTATATTGTACTCTCCCAAAAGCTCAGTCCAGTGCTCTGCCCGTAGTAAGCATTCAGTAAATACCGTTAATTGTTTGGGTTACTGTTTCTCAAACTTGTCAGACATGCCATCATGAGCTTGTCATGATAGGTTAGGTTTTTTCTCTTTTCTTTTACACACTGGCCCTCTGGTGGGTGTTGTTTGATGTTTAAAAGGAAGATAAATGGAGGAGGAAAAATACAGAATAAAACGTATTTAAGGCATATATTAAAAGGACTGTTGTGGACAATGCTAAGCATAAAAACTTGTGTTTCAGTTTTTGTGCCGTACCGGAAGGTAGCGAGAACGACATGAGATTTGTGTACTGTGCTTCCTGCATTTGCTACATGCTCAATAACTGGTCAGGCATGGATATGAAGAAAACCATAGACTACATAAGAAGAAGTATGGTGAGTTACGCTGAAGAATATCAGACATTCTTGATTTGGTGATATCTTTGGGCTTGTTAGAAAAAAAAGTTTCCTTTCTTGGTAGACTGAGTTTAATATTGAGTGTCCTTCTATGACACATGAAGTTAAATTCATATATTTTAAGGATACTTATCTTTTTGAATATTGCATGCAATTTTGGGGATGGGGTGCTCGGAAGGAGAGCAGGAGGGAAAGCCAGACCCCCCACATTTGAACACCAGCAAGCGATTTTTAAGAATGACGATGACATTTAATAATGATAATAAAAGTGAGTAATGTTGCTTTTTCTTTTTCAGTCCTATGACAACGGACTGGCGCAGGGAGCTGGACTAGAGTCTCATGGTAAGATAAAATGAATGGGAAGGAACGTTTTGATAAATGCCTCACTGTTCCGTTCCCCTTACCAAACAAACAGGGAATGCATTTGGCAGTACCAGTGAAACACCCTTTAATAGTACCAGTGAAACACCCTTCCACCTTCTTTAAAATGATATGTTGGGGTTTAGAATGGGTAACCACACTTTCTGGCAGTTCGATGAGACAGACCTGAGAAGTTTATCCCATATCATGACATGAACTGCTTTTCGGCTGTCTTGTGCTTCCTCTACGGACCTCAGTTCCTTCTCTCCTTGCATACCGTTTTCTCCACTTGGCGTTGGTTTGCCACCTCCTTTAAAGCCAGCACTGGTGTGGCGTGGATCAGCCTGGTGGATCCAGGAGCTGCCTGGGCCTTGGCTTGGGCTGGAGAGCACTTCTTAACTCCCATTTCTCTCACTCCATGTTCAGAAAACTATCTGATTTTTGTCCTTCAGCATAACATTAAATGGCTGGACATATTGGTGCAAGTTAGCGAGAAGAAACACATTCTTAATGGAGAAACTAAACTCCTTGATCTACTCTCCTCTTAGTCTAAATGTGCCGTCTTCATCAAAAACAGTTCCACACCTACCTGGCGAATTTCACTTCCTGATGAAGTGACTTTGCATGGCATCCATTTTAATGGATTCGCTTGCGACCAGGTAAGTAAGCCTGGCCTCTTCCCCCACCCCCTTTCACCCCGTCTCCCACCCCCAACACTTTGAGTTGCCACCACGATGGATTTTCTGCTATCCTGAACTCAGGGCATCTATCCATTGCCTCCGCAGTGTCCCGACACTCTTCTCCCCTCAAGGCTTTTCTCAACTTTAAAAAAAAAATAAATTAAAAATCAAGAAAAAAATCAGCACTGCTTTTTACTGACCCTTACCTTCCAAGACTGCAAAGGTCGGGGAATGGGCCTGAACTGAACCAGAGTGGAGGAAGTTGGGAGAGGCCTGGGAGGGGACCGCTACTACCTACCTTTCCCACCCCTCCTCCCATTGCATTCCGTCCCAGCCCAGTCTTCCCTGGCTTTGCAGCCCTGGGAAGTGGAGGCTGCAAGCCGGGCAAGGAACTGGTGGAGGCCGTAAGTGCTGGTGCTGAGGTTAAAAAGCAAACAGAAAATGCTGCGGAGATGGGTAGGTGAGTTTGGAGTGCGAAAGGAAGGTTTGCACAGTATGCTTCGTCCTGCAGCACAGCAGAAGTCACTGCGCTGACTGGTTTCTTCAAAGACACTCAAGTACCCCAAGAGCATGATGCTGGGGAAGGTAGACACAACGCCATAGGAACCTCAGGAGTTCTGAACTCAACCCCTTTCCTGTTGAGCGGCCAGAGCTAGCCCTGTCCCAACCTCATACATGGCTTGCCTTCTTCTCCCCCCTCTCTCCTCCAGCATTTTGCTATGGCTACCACCTTACCGTGATAGGGGGAGTTTTCTTCCCTCAACCCTGTCACTAGCATGAGCTCTTCTCCTCCCTCCCCCCCGGCTACAGATGCCGTCGCCCTGGTTGAAAAGCAGGTGCCGCAGCAGTGGAACACTGGGGAGGAGGGAGGGAGGACCCCACCCCCTCCTCCCTCCACCACCAGCCTCGGACCTTCCCCGTGGTACCCCAGCAGTACCAGAAAGGAGGAGTGTCTGCTTCCTGCCCCCTGCTGTCTTACCATCCCACTCCTGAATTTAGAATGGGGGGGCACAGAGGGACCGGGGAGACCAGGGATGGCCCTGGAGTGCAGGAAAGGAGCCAAGAAACCTGCTTGAATGGGCAAGTCTGGGCTAGGAAGGATGGGGCAGAGCTTTACTTCTCTGGCGAATTTGCTGAAGCAGAGATCGGAACAGCTGTCATGTCAAGAAGTCATGGTTTTCTGCTTGACTGATGATGTGGAGGCCCACCTAGCCCTATTCCTGTATCATCTTACAGTCATGTTGCTAAAGGGAGTAATTGTCCCTGAGTAATTGGATACACTGGCCTTTCGGTCTGTGCTTGTGTTCAGGAATAGTTGAACTTTAAATGGAGTCTGTGGAGTAAAGTTTCCCCCACCCCCATGGATTTTGTTAAATACTTTGTGTCAGGCGCTGTACTAAACACTGGGGTAGATACAAGCAAATCAGTTTGGGTGCAATCCATGTCCCACATGGGGCCCAGTCTTATTCCCCATTTTACAGATGAAGGAATTGAGGCACAAAAGGTGAAGTGACTTGCCCAAGGTCACACAGCAAAGTGGCAGACCTGGTATTAGAACCCAAGTCCTTCTGACTCCGAGGCCCGTGCTCTATCCGCTAAGCCACACCGCCTCTCATCCCAGTGGATATTTTGGTGATTCCAAAGCTCCAAGTTAGAAATATATGTCCTTTTTGGAAGGGTATGGGCATATATTTTTGCCACCATGCTATAGAGTAGCAGGGACCTTCTTTAGAGGGATGTGCAGTCGATGCAAAAGGATCCAGTTGTCATTCAGATTATTTCAAATTATTTAAACATGGAAGAAGGTAAAGATATTAACTAAGTGGTGGCTCATTCTGAATCATCTTAAAAATGTATATGCCCTCACATAGATCAACAGACAATGTAAGTGCTGTTTTAGTAGGAAAATTACGGGGTTGGGATTCAAATTCTGCCAAATTGGAAAAATGAGCAAGTGAAGTAAGGTAGGTGTTCACTGGAACTCTGAATTGGGTCATTGTACCTCAGGTAATCCTATCAGTTTTTCTGAGGAATTATTTTGTATTTTTAGAAGGCAGCTTTTTCTTCCTCTTTTAATATTCTTAGGTTTGAGAATTGCATCTTGCCATAAAAGTCTGGCATTTAGCAGCGCAGCAGTACTGCAGCCTACTGTGTACCAGCTCTAGGCAGTGAGCTCGTTGTGGGCAGGGACCGTTTCTCTACTCTCCCAAGCGCTTAGTGCAGTGCTTTGCACACAGCACTCAATAAATATGATTGATTACTGGTGGTCATGACTCAGCCAAGTGACAGAAAAGCCCAAACTCTTTTTTTTAAACTGTGTTGGTTTAGAATTAATTTAAGAAAGGAAGGGTTCATGTTTTTTAACGTGATTTTATAATGTTCTTTTTGCATAATAATTTTTAAAAATCCACGGTTATTTGCAGAAGATTGCTGTGTAGAATTGTAAAGTCTGTACTTGTTAAATGCATATCACTCATTTGTTTTATCCTATCTAGTGTTCAGGTCTGTCTTTTATTTAAAAAGGCCAAAGTATTTTACTGACGATTATGAGTACGGGAAATCCTCAGAATTTCAGCATTCTGAAAAACTGCATCTTAAGTCGGAACCCATTTTCCCATAAGGACCATTGTTATAAGTAGGGGATTGGTTCTTGAATCAAGGTCAGATGCCCTATTTTTACCAAAATAATGTAGCGTCATATGTTCATTCGAGTATAGACGAGTAATGTAGCTACATTAATGTGTGTATATTGTGCATAACAATCATATTGGTGAAAAAATCACTTTTAAAAATTACAGTCCATAAAAATACAGTACAATATTGTACTATACAATGTGTATTTCCTTTATGTACAAATGATATAAAAAGCATAGACAAATCTTAAACTTTTTTTCTATATCAAAAAAAAATAGGGTCCAAGACCAAGCTTGGTATAGGCTTGGGTGAGGTCTCCAAAGAATTTGAAAATAATCTGGAAGGGCGTTTTGAAGGATTCCTGACTGGAGTCTTCTCAGGAGCCTTGATTGTTGTCTTTTTGCATATGGCAGGGATCCACAACAGTGGAGCAGTCTTTTTACTGGAAAACTTGTATGGCTCACTGATGGTGTAGTGAGAAGCAGCATGACATAGTGGATAGAGCACAGGCTTGGGAGTCAGAAGGTCATGGGTTCTAATCCTGCCTCTGCCACTTGTCTGCTGTGTGACCTTGGGCAAGTCACTTAACTTCTCTGGGCCTCAGTTACCTTATCTGTAAAATGGGGATCAAGATTGTGAGCCCCATATGGGACAGGGACTGGGTACAATCCAATTTGCTTGTGTCCACCCCAGAGCTTAATACAGTGCCTGGCACATAGCACTTAACAAACACCATAATTATTATTATTATTCTCTTGTTGCTAGACTGGGTGGTCTTTTTCAGGATTGCCACTTCCACAAGGGGTGAGTTAGAGGGTGGAGCAAGGAGGCAGAAAAAAACAAAGACCGGTTAGGGTCAGTAGCCAGAAGAGGAAGAGTTTCAATGTGTTTAGAGCCTGTCTCATTCATTCATCCGGCTTCACTCTGTGTGTGTGCGTGCGTGTATGTGTGTGTGTGTGTTTTGTGATTAATAAAGAATGAACTTTATTTCTGGTTGTGTGTTTATTCAGGAAGCGGGGAGGGAGAGTCAAAGTTCTAGTGGCCACGCATCAGAGGAACAGTGCAGGGAACGGCATCAAGAAATGGCTTTTGTAGACCTTACAAAAGCATTTGATACCGTCAGTAAATCTGGTCTTTGGCGATTACTTCTCACATTTGGCTGTCCTGAAAAGTTTCTCAGGGTTCAGGGACTACTCCGTCACGGCACGGCTGACTGGATCATATCTGAGGGTGCCTTGTCAGCTCCGTTCCCCATCCCCAGTGGAGCAGAGCAGGGATGTGCAGTAGGTTTAGTCCTTTTTATTTCTATTCAGCCATGCTGGAGGATGCGACGAGAGACCTGGGTGCAGATGTTAGAATGCACTTCCGCCCCTCTGGGAAACTCTTCCAACTCAACAGACTTCAGACCTCATCCACAGTCCTAGAAAGCCACATTCAAGAGATATTATGCGCAGATGATTGCGCGCTAGAGGCCCATACCCAGAAAGACACACAACGGATTGTAAACTGCATTCCTCCATCACCAAGCCTTAGGGATTGTCAATAAATCTAAAGAAAATGAAGTGATGTATCAGCCATGCCCACAATCAAAAATTTATATTGGCCACAAAGAGCTCAATGCTATTGAAGAGTTGGATACCAAGCCAAGACACCGACCAACGGTGCCGTGATAGACAAGGAAGTAGAACGTCGAATCAAGAAGGCCAGCACATCCTTTGGGAGACTCAAGCAGAGGATGGCAGCGGTGCGGTTTTAGGCTACAGCCTAAACTATAGGCCTACAGATAATAATGTTGGTATTTGTTAAGCGCTTACTCTATGCCAAGCACTGTTCTAAGCACTGGGGTAGACACAGGGGAATCGGGTTGTCCCAGTGGAGCTCACAGTCCTAATCCCCATTTTACAGATGAGGTAACTGAGGCACCGAGAAGTTAAGTGAGTTGTAGTGACGTCCAACCACCTCTATGGCTGAGCGATCTGGACGCTACATGAACACCGCCTTCTACCCTTTGAGCAGTTCCATCAATGTCATGATCTGCGTGCAGTGAGGATCACAAAGAAGGAAGTTCTAGGATGAAGCCAGTCTTGCATCGAAGCTCACCTCAACACAGCTACCCTGAGTGGAACACGTGAGGAGACTGGATGTCGGCAGGATAGCCGAACAGCTGCTGAATGGTCAGCCGAAGTCGGGAGGCCAAAAGCAAGGTGGAAGGAGGAAAGTTTTAAGGATGCCATTAAATAAACCCTCAGATAGTGCCGCGTCCTAGCTGGCAGTCATTTGCTGTGGGTGGACCCGCAAACTGTAATCAAGAAATGTGTAGCTCTCTTTGAGCAGAAGCTTTGTAAGGATCAAGAGACGAGGCGGAACCAAACGTCAAAAAGTGCTAGCCCAACAACGGATAGGCTCTTCTTATGCACTGCGTGGGTGGAACCTTGGGTCTCTCGTGTTGGCCTTTTCAGTCACGGTGAATTTTACCATCAGTGGCGTTGGCTTTGAGTGCAGATGATAACTATGCCTAGTCACAGCATTGTCTTTTAGGTGCCACTGCTACATTTTAACTGAACCAAGTAAATTGGCTTGTGTGGCTCACAGTACAGCCACCCGGCTGCAGGGGAAGGGGCTAGGGGAGCGGGGTGGAGGAAGGCAGTGTGCAGTAAATCCCACCTGCCCCTGCTACCACCAGCTCCCTGCCCCATCGTTGCCTTCTTTGGCTCTCTGACTTCAGGAGTGACCTAAAGCAGAGATGGAGTGACCTAAAGCAGGGAGACAGGATGAGCGGGGAGAGCAGGAGGAGAACAAGAAAGCCAGGAGGATGTGGAGGTGAAGAAATGCCAAAAGCAGAGTGTGACTCCAGATGTGTCAAGTGCCATTTGTTGTAAATTGAGGACTTCCTGTATTGTGTTCAGGATAGCTTTCTCTTGGTTCGTAACCACATTACCAAAGGCAGCTCTTCTACCAAGGTCCTGTGCCAGGTAGTTGGACCCCAACTCTTTTGTTGTTACTTGGAAAGCTTTCCAGTCCCTGCATGAGGGCAGGAATAGCAGGGTAACCTAGCTGGTAAATGCTCTCCAAACCATGCCAGAGACCATGAAGTACAAGACCCCCTGACGTGTTCAGGTTGAAAAAAGTATGTGAGTGCAGAGCAATGTATTGAGCCCTTGGAAGGGGACAACAGAATTAGTAGGTGTGATCCCTGCCTTCCTGGGGTGTAAAAGATCAGGCTGGATCTACTCTGGTGAGAGGTGCTACAGCCAGGACAACCCAAGGGCCAGCTGAACCAGTACAGCTTGATGTGCATGAGTAGTTGAAAAAAAAAAAATGAGCCTGTAATGGAATCCTAAGAACTAAGTTCTCAGTTAAAGGAAGGTAAACACTGGCATTTGCTTAATGATAGGTGCCTTCTCCACTCCGGTTTCATTTGGCCATGACTAAAGGCACCTCAGAATTAAATGTAGAACTTCAGCAGCTGTAACTCCACAGTGACCCAAGGAGCCTAAACTGTAGCTTAGAGTTTGTGAGCTCATTATGAGCAGGGAATGTGCCTACCAACTCTGTTGTAGAGTACTCTTCCAAGTGTTTAGTACAGTGCTCTGCACACAGTAAGTGCTCATTAAATGCCATAGATGGATTGATCATTCAGCTCCTCTATGGCCAAAAGGGCTGAAACCAGGAAATGAGATGCAAAGAAATCATGAATCTAAGAGTGAAAAGGAACATATGGGGGGAGAAATGGCTCTCAGCAACAGTTAGTGATATTTATTGAGCACTTACTGTGTGCAAAGCATTGCACTAAGCATTTGGGAGAATACAATATAGTAGGTAGACATGATCCCTGCCCACAAGGACCTTACAGATCTTTTTCGTTTGCTGAGCGGAATAAACAAGGTTGTTAGGAAATAAATTCCAAGGAAGGTTTCTTTCCTATAAAAATGTTCTTTCTACCGTTCACTTTTTGAAAAAAGTCTGACCTACCTTCCATGTGTCTGAATTGATTTTGAATCCACATTTCTCCAAATGTGGCTTTTATCCCCCCACCACCCAAATAATTCTCATTCGTTAAGGGAACTTAGCAGCATCTGGCAAGCTGGTCTGTCTGTCTGTTTAGCTTTGGCACCCTCACTGCAGGCCAACTCCTGGCTTGTTCTCAGTTGGCTTGGGTAGCGCTGCATGTGAAATTAGTCCACAGCAGTGGCCAATTGGACCCAATAAGGAAGGCAAGCGCTGCAGCATAAATGGAATCACTTGCTGAGCACCTTAGGAAAAGTAAGCTTGCAGCTCCTACTGGTGGGTAAAATCAAACAGTGTTTTGAGTCTCAGGGTTTGAAGGTGGCAGCCGGAACAAAAGTTGCCTCTTCAAGTTCAAATCAATCGTTCGCTCTTCCTCTGTGGAATTGTCTGACCACTTTTCTCATAGCCTTTTGCTGCACAGGCCACCAGTGTGAGGCTTGAAGTGTATTGTGGTTATTATTGGCAGGTGGATCCACTTTTTGCGGCATTGCCTCACTCTGTCTGATGGGCAAGCTTGAGGAAGTTTTTACCGAAAAAGAACTGAACAGAATAAAGAGGTGGTGTATAATGAGGCAGCAAAACGGCTATCATGGAAGACCCAACAAGCCTGTTGACACCTGCTACTCCTTTTGGGTGGGAGCAACTCTAAAGGTGAGAAATAAAAATGGGAATAAAACAGCGGGGACAGTGAGCAATCAGTAGTATTTATTAAGCACTCTTTCTATGCAGAGCACTGTGCCAAGTGCTTGGGAGAGTAGTAGAAGGGAGAGTATATGTGGTGATGGTTTGTTTTTTTATGGTATTTGTGAAGCGCTTATTATGTCCTAAGTACTGTTTTAAGCGCTGGGGTAGATACAAGGCAATCAAGTTGTCCCACGTGGGGCTCAGTCTTTATCCCCATTTTCCAGATGAGGTAGCTGAGGCACAGAGAAGTTAAGTGACTTGCCCCAGGTTACAGAGCAGACAGGTGGTGGAGGCAGGATTAGAATCCACGTCCTTTGACTCCAAACCCGTGCTCTTTCCACTAAGCCACAGTGCGTTTTAAATACCCTCTGTCATCCAAGGGTGATCTTCAGGGTTTTCAGGGCAGCTCAGTTACTTCTGACCCTTCATTGTGCTTTCAGATTCTAGAGAAGGTACCCAAACATAGAAGCAGCATTGCCTAGTGGATAGAGCATGGGCCTGGGAGTCAGAAGGACCTGGGTTCTACCTGGGTTGTGCCAGTTGTCTGCTGTGTGACCTTGGGCAAGTCACTTCACTTCTCTGGGCCTCAGTTACCTCATCTGTAAAATGAGGATTGAGTCTGAGTAGTATGTGTGATTATCTTGTATCTACCCCAGTACTTAATACAGTGCCTGGCACAGTGTTAAGTAAGGCCTTAACAAATAGCAAAAAAAAAAAGGTAGTACTACAATTTTGACTAAACCAACAGTACTCAGACTCTTCTTCCTTCTCAAGTGCTTGATACAGTGTTATGCACACAGTAAGAGCTTAGTAAATACGATTGGTTGACAAGAAGCAAGAAAAGAATGTTATCCGGGGAGGTTATGTTAAAGAGTTATGTTTCTCCAGCCCTAGAAACACCAGTCTAAACTGTACTGTAATTAATTTAGAAGTGAAGTTTGTTCCTGAATGATTAATCTCTAAAAGGAAACATCTCCACTGTGCTCTTGTTTCAGCTTCTGAAAATATTCCAATATACAAACTTCGAAAGAAACAGAAATTACATCTTATCGACTCAAGATCGCCTTGTGGGTGGATTTGCCAAATGGCCAGATAGTCACCCAGGTAAATATGGCTTACCCCCAATAGCCGGAAGAGTCTTTTGTGTGTTTCCCCCAGAAAAATAACCAGAAAATACGTCACCCCTCAGCCAGGCTGCTCCCCAGTCTCTTTAGACCTGGTTCCAAAGTTTGGGCCGGTGCCAAATCCATTGCCACCCCTCTGGCAAACCCCCCTCAAGATTAGCAGTAAAGCAAGTTGAATGGAGGCAGGGATGAGAAAGGGAGAGGAGGGGGAAACCACTGGGAGGAAAGAAAGGATTTGGTGGCATGGGTCAGGATGAAGGGGGTCAGAAGAGAAGGTAGATGAGATAGATGTATTAATTGTAATAATAGCATTTTAAGTTCAAATGTAATAAGTGTGGTATTCGTTAAGCACTTACTGTGTGCTAAGCACTGTCCTGGTCTGTCCTGGTCAGACACAGTCCCCATCACACATAGGGCTGATTGTCCCAGGAGGAGAGAGAACAGGTATTTAACCCCCATTTTACAGGAGGCCCAGAAAAGTGTAGTGTCTTGCTGAAGATTACACAACAGACAAGTGGTGAAGCCAGGATTGGAATCCAAGTCTCTGCTCTTTCCACTGGGCAGTCAGTCAGTGGTAGTTATTGTTTACCGCATGCAGAGCAGAGCTTTTGAACTGCTAAAACTATTGCGGGGACTTGTCCCCAGGGCCACCTTTGCCTGTGTGTGTAAGACCGGTTTGCTCCACTGTCGTATTGTCAAAGCCGTGTGTTCCTCCACAGGTCCATTGTAGTATCTCTGAGCCCAGTGATATCAGTTTTGTGAGTTGGGTGGGACAGTATAATAGCCTTTAGAGGAAAATTTTCCAAAGGGTATTTTCAAGAGTATTTCCACTGCCACAAAATGCATTTTCCTGTGAAGCAGGCTTTTTACTGTGTTTAAAAAGTGGGGCATTTTTAAAGCTCAGGTGTAAACAGTATTTTCATGCATTCATTTAAACCCTGTTGGGAAGAAGCCCTTGTCCGGTTTTCTGTTTTTGGTTTTGCATTAAGGAGCCATGTCAGTCAGTGCCCCAAAGAGAAAACTGGAAAAAATTTTGGTCTTGAAGCCAAGATTAATTTTAGGGTGGAGAACTGGAAGAGAGCAGTTGGTTGGAAAGCACATCTGGATAAACAGGCTATAAATATTTTGATGAGTCAAAACAGCTTTTTTCAAAGGAGGTTCTTGAAGCAGAGATTTTTGAGGAGCCGGATGTCCCCCGTCTATATGTTCGTGGGAGTCTCTTCAAGTCCTAAACAGAGCAGGTCTTTGGAAGCTGAATACAGTGCTCTGCACACAGTAAGCACTCAATCCCGTTGTTGGGCAGGGATTGTCTCCATCTCCTGCCGAATTGTACATTCCAAGTGCTTAGTACAGTGCTCTGCAAGCAATAAGAGCTCAATAAATGCGATTGAATGAATATGATTTAATGAATGATTTTCATAATAGGTTAAAGAACAGGATTCTGAAAAATTACTATATCCTTCCCTTTCCTCAATTGGGACAGACCAGCTGAAAGAGGGGAAGGAGTGTGTTGAATTTGCTATAAAAATCACAGAAAAATTCACGTTGAAGTTTGGCTTCAATATTTGTGGCAGCTTTTGGGGAGTTTGTTTCTAGAATAAATTTTCATAGATAAAGAGGAAAGGGTTCTATTTTTGAAAGTCAAATAGTGTACTGTGTATTTTAGTAGAATTACAATTTTGGCCCTACCCATCTTGGTAGCATTTCTCTTTGGGGGAAAGAAGTGGGCTTTTTTAGTAATCATCATCTAAGAAATGTTCCTTTTATTCTTTTTATCTGTTGTGTAAATTAATTGTGGCTTCTCGAGTCTAGAAGTAAAGCTTAATGTTAAATAGCGCCTTTGAAACCTCTGAGTGACTTTGTATTTAATTTGGAGGTCTGTCTTCCCTAAGTGTAAGAAAGGTGAGCTCCCAAATTGTTTTCGGCATAACTTGAACAGAGGTCTTTTAATTCATTCAGTTGTATTTATTGAGCACTTACTGTGTGCAGAGCACTGTACTAAGCACTTGGGAAAGTACAGTACAGCAATAAACAGTGACATTCCCTGCCCACCACAAGCTTATAATCTTCAAACCTCAAAAAGGGCTGATGCCCAGGAGGGCAGCACATTAAGATAAGGGATTCTTAAAAATCACAGTGGAAACAAAAACAAAAATGCGTGACTGCACTACCCTGTTAGAACCCAAGATGCAATATAGCTACACAATTCTACCTCACCTAATATTCTTAAAAATAAGCTTGGTATAATTAAGTAGCCCTGAAATACTTTTCTCAGGGCTGGTCACAGGTTTTGTCTCAAATTCCTGAACTCAAGAAGCCTTTTGACCTTTAATAGCCTTTTAAGCAACAGTGCCTCACTCAATTCAAATAGCAAAAATCATCCTTCTGCCAAATTCTGCTTCGAACATTCTACACTGTTCCCACATGACTGCAATATCTCCTAAGTGAGCATTTCAGATTTTCAAATTTGCCACAGAGAGGCTTGTTTGTCACGTCAGGAACAAGAAAATCACAAATCACATTTAAGGCTGTGGGAAAATGTCTCCCACAGTACAGTGGTTCAGACTACATCCACATTTTCCAGGAACATATTAAGTATGAATCCTGGGGTACCCAGTTATAGCGGTTGGGAAATGGTGTTGGCTCAGAGGACCTAGTGAAATAAGCTTAGTGGCAGGTTTCCTGTCTCTGTGAACAATGGGTATTATTAGTGAACATGGCCTAGAAGAGTGGTTTATGGAATCCTGTTTGATACATTTCTTTAGCTGTCAGGTCAGTTATTTGGAGAAAGCTAAATTCTTAGGAAATCAGATGTGGTACGTTGCACCTTGACTACAAAATGGATTACCAGTCATTTTCTTCCCTACTATCCAGAAGTCATCCATTTTTAGAAGGACTGAGTTGCTCTCTCAACACGTGATGGAAGCAGAAAACCTCAGGGAGATAGAAAAGGAAAGATACCCTAGAGAGTTGTGCGTTACTGTATCCTTTCTGGATATGCAGTTTACAGATTGAAACTACTGGATTCCAAAGGGGAAGAGACAAAATTTCCACTCAATACTTATTCTCACTGGAGGATAAGTATATAATAATAATAACAGTAATGATTAGTAGATACAAAAGAAGCAGATTGGACACAGTCCCTGTCCCACATGGGGCAAAGGAGAGGGAGAACAGGTATTCTATCCCCATTTTACAGATGTGCCTTTCCCAAGGTGATGAAGCAGGCGGGGGCAGAGCCGGAATTAGAACCCGGGTCCCCTGGCTCCCAGGCCCATACTCTTTCCAGTGGCCCAATTGCTTTTCATTCAGTTTAAACGACTTCCCTGAAGTCAGCCCCAAGAAAATGCCCTCTTGTTCCTGTTGGTTAAACTGTAAGATCCTGCCTTATTGGAGGAGTAAGTCATCCTTCAGTTCAGGAGCTCTCACATTCATTCCAGTTTAGCTATTATTGACCCAATTTGGAAGTAAAACACTTCAGTGCACACTCTGTGGGTTCCAGAGTCCTACATACCGGTACAGAGCCCCAGGGAGGGTATCGAAATGAAGAACAGAACAATTTGTGGAATTGAACTTCAGGGTGGAGGAAATTCATCTGTGCGTGGCTGCTGCCTCTCAGAGCCTTTGCACTTAATGCCAAAATCTCAGATGACCTTTTTACGAATAGAGTTCGGGGTCTGATTTTGGTTAACTTTGACCTAAGGGTTTGCTTGTGGGACTGTGAGGAAAAATATACAGGCGATGATGGGTTGCACATCTCCTTAAGACAAAAATCTGCTGTAGTGCCACTCTTGAGAATCCTCCCAGTTCCTGGGAGACATAAGCATTCACCTTGGTAAAATGTGGTTTGACACGCAGTCTCCAGCAGCACTCATATTGGCAGAAGATGAAAGGTCCCAGCATTGTTACTAAATTGACTCAGGGAACACTTGAGAATGTGTCGGGCGAGAAGGTGGGGATTTAATGAGTGGAAGCTTTTTTTCTTCCATCTGCTGCTCTCCGCTGTATTACCTAAGCAAACGAGAAACCTCTCAGAAACAGATGTGGTCCAAATATGAGACGGCTGGCTCCAGGATGACCCCAGGCAGGCTGGTTTTAGCTAATGTCTACGCATTTACTAGATTGCCTTTGAGGCTTTTACTGAGCGGTAACATCGTGAGAGACTTTTTCTCATAAAGAGGAGGATTCTGGAAAATTTATCTGGATGACCTTTCCTTTAAATTAGGGCAGACCAGTGGGAAATGGGGAAGACACTTGTATCCAATCAGTCAGTGGTATTTGTTGCCCACTATACTAAGTGATTGAAAAAAATGCAATAAGAGCTGTGGACTGGCGTGAGTATCAAAGTGCTAAAGGGGCACACGAGCGCATAGTCGATTCAGAGGGGAGGGCTTAGGCAAGGCTTCTTGAAGGGGATGTGATTTTAGGAGGGTCTTGAAGGTGGGGAGAGTGATGGGGAGATTTGAAGGGGGAGGGGGTTCCAGGCCCAAGGGAGGACGTGGACAAGGGGTCAGTGGTGGAATAAATGAGATCGAGGTACAGAGAGTAGGTTGATGTTTGAAGAGTGAAGTGTGCAGGTTGGGTTGTAGAAGATCAGTGAGCTAAGGTGTGGGGATAGCTGATTTAGTGCCTTAAAGCCCAAGGTAAGGAGTTTCTGTTTGATGGGGTGGTGGATGGGCAACTGTTGAAGGATCTCGAGGAGTGAGGAGATGGGGACTGAACTTTTTTTAGAAAAATGATCTGAGCAGCAGAGTGAAGTATTGACTGGAGAGGGGAGAAACAGGAGGCAGGGAGGTCAGTGAAGAGGCTGATGCAGTGGTCAAGGCAGGTGGGATAAATGTGCTTGAATCCTTTTATTGCACTGGGTCTCATAGCCCCTTGGAGATCGGAGAGCAGGCTCCCCTGGGTCCTCATGTTGACCTTGATTCTCCCTACAGCTGCTAGGAAGCAAGATTTTTGACTCTGACTCCTCTGCAGCTCTGATATTGGAGGTGAGGGGGAAAGAATAGCCCCCTCTCCTCCCTGTGGCAGATCTTCATGGGAGTCGGTGTCCATCTGGGTCTCCTTTGTCTTTTGGAAACTGGCGTGTGGATCACCAAATCAGTGAGAAATGAGGGGTTGCACCCCTTGCCCAGTCATCCAAACTTCATATCCCATTTCCCACTGACTTGAGCCATAAAACAGAACATTTTCCAGGGATGCAAATCCATGCACAGAGAATACAATACCCACCAAAATTAAGCCCAAATTGGCCCACACTAAGAGCTGTTTTATTTATCAGTTGTGTTTTGGTGGTTATCTAATACTTGACTATTGGGGAATAGAAATCTTGGAACTCTGTTTGTAATAAACCCCGGGAAGAATTTGCATTGAAATATTCATGTCCTCTCATTTTCCAGATGCTTTGCATGCATACTTTGGGATCTGTGGCTTATCCCTAATGGAAGAAAATGGCATTTGCAAAGTTCATCCCGCCCTGAATGTAAGCACACGAACATCTGAACGCCTTCAGGACCTCCATCGGATCTGGAAGTCCAAGGACTCTAAGCAGTGTCCAGAGGATGCGCACATCTCTTCATGACTGATTTAGGCAAAAACAATTGGTAGCATACCTGTAGCCCAAGGTTAAAAGCCATGTATAGCCAAGTGTGCTCTTTCTTTAAATGGTGGAATCATACAATCAAATCACATACTGGTGTCACTTCGGTATGGGGTATGGTCTTTAGCCAGTTCCTCTGCACTGGGATACAAGTAAGTCTTTCAGTTGTTTTGCCATTTGCCTCCGTGGACTCTAGTGATTCTATGGTTGGCTTATTTTTCCAAGAAATACCCAGAAGCAAATTAGTGCTGGGGGATGTGTGTGTTTTAACTTTTTTAGTGCAAATCATATTGAAGTATATTAATGGAAAAGGATCTTGGAAGCAAGTTTACATTTTCTAGATCATCAGTCCCCCTTTACAGTGTGACTCTACCAACTGTTCTACCTGTTGTTTAGAACCCCTTAACAGTTGCGTTTCTGGGGATTATTTCGTGAGACCAGATGGGAAAATTCCAGAGTGTTTATAAAATAAAATTTAAAAAACCCCACAAATGATTGTCATTTTCATGGGTTTGTAGCTTTGGGTTACTTCTAGCCGCTGGAATTCTAAGGCAGCGCCTTGTGTTTGTATCTAAGGGAGTAGTGCTTCTGCTATCCATCTGATGGTTTCCTTCCTCGATGTGGTTTGAGAGAGCTAAATTGTAGAATTTCTTCAATCAAAACCCAAGGTATTAGCAATTTGCCTGCTCTCCCAGAGCAAGTAACAATTTATGTTGAATAAGCGAAGAGCAGAGTTGTCTTCTTTCACTTTTACGCTGTGTACCTTCAGGAAAATTGTGTAGGTTTTCACTCACCGAGGGGGGCTGGGATGATCTGTCATGCTGTCGATTCAGCAGTGATCAGGTTTGCTGAATTTCTGTCTCTGTTGTGCCTGGGTGCTCAGAGATAGGGTGGTTCAGTCAAAATTTGAATGCCAGACCTTCAAACCAAATTGCCCAGATGTCGTATTCTGTCCTGTTTTTAATCCTCCCCTTCCAATTTACATCACACCTCTCCCTGGCAAACTATTAAACCAAAAGAGCAAGTGATTTTTATGTTGCATCAACATCCTGCATCACTTTTCAGTTCCCTCAAAAGGTTTGCCAAAATGCACTCTACAGCTCATCTCTTGAATGAATGGAATGCAGAACACTAGTCAAAGACATCAACACCACAAACCACTGGAGCCAGAATTCCCACATCTTTCGCTTCGATCCCAGTTGGTTGCTGCTGGATCAGTTACTCAAGACATACTATTTTAGAGCTATCTTTTCTGCACCAACAATCGAGTTGATGTATTTTTTGCCACAGGGGTGTAGTGTGTATTCGTTCACCTGCGAAATGTAGTTAGGAGAGATTTTTGTGGGGAAGATCCTTTAGGCCTTTTGTTCTCTGGAGTCTCTTCCAATCCCTGTTCGTTGTAATTGTCAGGCTTATGAGTTTTGCAATGTCTCCATTGGCGGGCAGGGGGGGCTTTATTGTTAAAGGCTCTTTTTGTGATTTCAATGTTTAATGTATGGACCAGTGAATGTTTGCTTTCCACAGCAATGTATTACAGAAGCACTATTTGACTAAAAACACTGAGCCAGTGTGAAGTCTGCAGAGATCATTTCTAACTTTTTTCTAAATTGTCATTTTACAAGGAAACTTCATGAATAAAATAAACTGTAAGCCAGAGTGCTTACATGTATAAACAAATTTGCTTCTTTAAATGCTGGCGAAATAGCTGGGTGGGAGACTGAAGGTGACAGATAATTGCAGCTGCCCGGCAACAATATCTGGAGAGAAACAGGAATTCAAATTATAGCAGAGGATGGAGGGCTCACCCCGCATCTTGGAAAAGGTGAGATGGTTAAGCAACAAACTTGTTTTCAGAGAGAGAGAGAGAGAGTGCAGCAATATTCAGTCTTACCCGTACTTCCCAATGAGTTGAGCTGGAACCCAACCTCAATCAATACATTATCCTCAGGAACTCCTCTACTTCCACTGCCAACCCAACCACATCCCCTGAGAACTACCAAGTTCTGTAGTTTAGATCCGGCCTGGTCTTGGGTCTGGACTGCTACAAGAAGATGGATGTAAACATGAACAAAATGTGGAATATTTTTCACCAATGGGATTCGGTGAAAGAAGGTAATCCATCTGCTCGTGAATTATTTGAGCATGGAGAATTGCAGGTGATGCATTTGGTTGATAGTCTGTGTTTGAACTGGTTGAAATTGTTTTCAAGTTAACATGCCACAGGTACAAAGTGTGGGAATCCGGCCTAGTATAAATGTAAAAATTTAACAATGGTATCTATTGAGCACCTACTCTGTTCTGAGCACTATTCTAAAAGCGTGGGAGAATACAGTCTAATTAGTAGACATGATCCTTGCCCTCAAGGAGCTTACCCTCTAGTGGGTGCGGGAGACGGACACTAAAATACATTACAGATGGGAGGAAGCAATTGAGTATTAAAATATGTCTGCAGGTGCTTTCAAAGTCGTAGATCAAATAGGAGATAGGTCTTGCTCGTTTAACTACAGGCAAACAAGTGTCAGCGTTCCAGAGCCTACGATAAAAATCAGCCTCCATTCTGCATAGGGATGAAGATTAGTCATTTGGTGCAAAAATGAATGATATTTACAAATATGAAAATATTCTTCGGAGATAGTCTTCCCACCTATCTGAGTCCAGGGGACCTGGGGAGGAAAGTGAGCAATCGAACAGTCCCTCACTAGTTTGAACCTAGGTGCTAATTCTGTGGAGTGTATCTCACCCATGGGAGTGGCATGGGGGGTGAAGCCATTACGGAGGCAGTCACAGCTGGTCGACCTTGTCTTCTGGTAAGGAGCATGGCTCAGTGGAAAGAATCCGGGCTTGGGAGTCAGAGGTCATGGGTTTGAATCCTGACTCTGCCACTTGTCAACTGTGTGACTGTGGGCAAGTCACTTAACTTCTCTGTGCCTCAGTTACCTCATCTGTAAAATGGGGATTAAGACTGTGAGCCTCACGTGGGACAACCTGATTACCCTGTATCTACCCCAGTGCTTAGAACAGTGCTCTGCACATAGTAAGCGCTTAAATACCAACATTTATTTACTTATTTATTCTGGCGGTGTTACGGGGCCCAGTGGAAGCAAGATACTGATGGGAGGGTGGGGTCACAGCTGTTGCCCTCCTTACCAGACTGAGCTCCCTTACCCTCAGCACCCTGTGAGGGTGAGCCAGCCATCTATCTCACCCCAAATCCATCCTTCTCTTTCCTCCCCGCTCCCCTGGCTGTCTGGGTGATCCATGGGGGTTGCAGCAATGATGGCAATACATTCTGGGACCACCCCTTGCCTCATCCTCGGCGAGTGGTAATGATCGTGGTGCTAAGTGTTTTCAGGTACCAAGAACAGTGCTGAGAGCCAGAGTACATAGGGGATTATCAGATTGGACGCAGGCCCTGTCCCCCATGGGGCTCACGTTCGGAAAGGAAAGAAGAGCATTAGAGCGTCTTGAGTATGTGGTCTGAAACGCTGACATTTGTTTGCCCATAGTTAAACAAGCAAGACCGATCTATTTGATCTATGACTTTGATAGCACCTGCAGACATATTTTAATACTCTATTGCTTCCTCCCATCTGTAAGGTATTTTAGTGTCCGTCTACCCCACCCACTAGAGGATAAGCTCCTCGAGGGCAAGGATCATGTCTACTAATTCTTATGCCCGTTTTACTGATGGGAAAACAGGCCCAGAGCGGTTAAGTGATTTGCAGCAGGCCAGTGGTAGACACGGGACTTGAATCCGGGTCTCCTGACTCCTAGGCTCACACTCTTTCCATTAGTCCAGCCTGCCTGGTCGACCAGGTCAGGGTGAAGTGGGCAGGTAGCTCCTTCTCACAGAGCCCCAAGGGTGAGACCATCCTGCCTCGGAGCCTGAGGGGGTGAAGGAAGCAGCCTTGCCCCCTCCTCTTTCCCCTCTTCTCCCCACTTCCTCTTCTTTCCTTCATTTCTTCTCTTTTCCTCTTTCTCTCCCTTCCTCCACTGCCCCCTTCAAAGCCACGTCACCTCTGCTCCACTCCCCGATGACCCCGCGGTTGAAAGGTAAAATTGGCCCCACAGAAGTCTTGTGTCCCGGCAGATCCAAAGTTAACAATAAGCATATCGGGTGCAGAAATAGTTACCCGTCGTTCTCCAGGTCTCCCGTGAGAGGTGGAATGATTTAGGTAGGGCATCAGCTACCCGACCTGAAAGGGCCATATGGAAGGAGGCACTAAATATTAGTAGGAAAGTATTCAACAGCTGCTTTTAAATGAACACTCTGACTGAGACTAGCTTCTCTCTCTACATGTCAGCTGTTCTTCCAGTCTGCTCTTTTTCATCACTGCCCACATCAATTTGGTTTAATTGTAGCTTTTCTGAGAGTCATTTATTAGGTCTCTGGCAGTGTTTAAGGACTCCTGCAGTGAGTAAGCAAGCAGGTGAGTAAATCATGGAGCTGGGAGAGACTTCAAGAGCATCTGGTCCAACCCCCTCCCTCCAGGCAGGCATGTGACAACCAACCAGGAGGGTTGTCGCTCTCAAAACTTTTTCTCATAAGACCAGTTTTCCATCCCCATAAATTATGTTTGTCACTTCACTGGGCTGTTCTGATTTTCCATATTCTTTCTGAAAATGTAGGAACCAAAGCCGATCAGCATGGCTTAGTGAAAAGAGTTCGGGCTTGGGAGTCAGAGGATGTGGGTTCTAATCTCAGCTCTGCCACTTGTCTGCTGTGTGACCTTGGGCAAGCCACTTTACTTCTCTGTGCCTCAATTACCTCACCTGGAAAATGGAGATTAAGACTGTGAGCCCCACGTGGGGTAACCTGATTACCTTGTGTCTACCTCAGCGCTCAGAACAGTGCTTGGCACATAGTAAACGCTTAACAAATTATTATTATTATTCCAAGTAACGGCTCTTTCATATCCCTCCTCATAAAACATCCTTGCATTGCTGAGTCATATTCAGCTCTTAGGCAACGGTGATCCCCACCCCAATTCCTTTTCTAACATACTTGTGCCTAACAATATATTGTTATAGTGTACTCTCCCATGTACTCAGTACAGTGCTTTGCACACAGTAAGCACTCGATAAATATGATTGAATGAATAACTCATCTGCTTGTTCGTTTTTGGGGGTGGGGGTGGGGATCTTTTGTAGGATCATTTTCCCAATTAATCAGATTTTATTTCTGTCTTCCAAAGTGTTAGCAACTCTACCCGTCTGCAGGAGCCCGGGCCAAAGCCCAATTACCTCCTTATGGCCTTGGGAGGAAAAGGTGGAGAGTTTTTAGGGCTTTGTGAAGCATCAGACAGAGTGAAGGAGGAGCTCACTGAAGTAATCCATTACATAAAGTGCTCATCAGTAACTGTGCTTTCCATTTGAATGGACTCTGCTTTCCATAATCTAAGCATTTTATTGCCACTTTAGAACAATCCCAAATGGGGTAGATTTAAATTCTTAATAAATCACCCTTTAGCTTTCTCTCCTTTGGACTGGATAATCCTAGTCTCTAACTGCAAGACTGTTGGATTTATTTCCTCTCACGTTAATGCTATTCTTATGCTGTGTGCAAGAAAATGTTTTTGTTTTCCAAACTCGCACCACCCCATGCCCGGCATAGATGAGGCTAAACCCGGAGGTCCAAAATGATTCAGTTCCCAATTAGATTTGGACAAGCCCCTGCACCGTTGTCATTTGGGGAATTCTAGGCCAAAGGGCCACAGCCCAAGCATGAATATGGATGGTTGTCCCTGGAGCTGCTGGGACTAGAGCTCTCCGCAGCCCCAGGATCACTACACAGATGCAGCAGTGCTCCCAGAAGTGAACTCGGATCTGCTTCAAGTTTGGCTTGGAGTTCAGACAGAGCCAGAATCAAGGTGGAGTTGGTGGGGGGAAGGCGAGGGGAGGGGGAAATTCTGGGCTCCAACTCAATTCAATCATATTTATTAAGCGCTTACTGTGTGCAGAGCACTGTATTAAGTGCTTGGGAGAGTACAATAGAACAATAAACAGACACATTCCCTGCAGAACTGTAGCCTGTGCAGGGGTCTACCACAAAGTCAAGCTTTAGAGATCCAGTTTCTCTACCCAGCTCCAGGCGCTACGTGAATGGAGGCAGGGGAAAATATACTGACCACTGCTACTCGAGCTTGTTCTTTTTTGTTTGTTTTTTGTCTAATGGCCCACGGTCAGAGATGAATTTGAGAAAACACCCTAGGCTCAGAGATTTTGAAACCAGAAATTATCCAGAGCCCTCTGACCCAGAATATATTCTGTAACCCCTACTCTGCAGGCATTTCAGGAAAAGGGGTTTTGGGGTAAAATTATCTGGGTAATTTGCTAGTATAGAGCTTGTCTTGGTGCATGGCCCGTTTTTTTTTTTTTCTTATGGTAATTGTTAAGTACTTACTATGTGCCAGGCAGCGTACTAAGCGCTGGGGTAGTAGATCCAAGCTAATCAAATTGGGCACCGTCCATGTCCCACAAGCAGACTCAATCCCCATTTGACAGATGAGGGAACTGAGGCCCAGAGAAGTGAAGTGACTTGCCCAAGGTCACCCAGCAGACAAGTGGCAGGCCAGGGATTAGAACCCATGTCCTTCTGACTCCTAGGCCCATGATCTGTGCACTAGGGCATGCTGTTTCTCATTCTTCTTGTTTAAATATTCAATTCCACTGGCTTTGGCAATAAGGAAGAGTCCACCCTTTTGCTTCAGCAGCAGAGTTTATAAATTCTGGGAAACATCTTCACATCACACATGTTGTGAGGTGACCACAGTCGGGGAATGCCTGCATTTGACTTAGGTTTTGCTATCAGCTTTGGTATCCCTTGCACTTGCAGGGTGCTTTTTAGCCCATATAAATTTCTATTTTTCCCTGACCTGCTATTCTTTATGGACTTTCCTGTTCTCACTCGAGTGAGATTTCCAGTTATTAATGGTTGGCCATTCCCCTGCGATGTCCTCTTATACCCTGCCAGTTAGCCATGCAGGGTTTCCATTTGGTCGCTGTATTATTTTGTTGTAGTTCTGTGGCATACATTTTACCTGGCCCTCTAAAATAGTAGTTGTTAATGGCCCCTAGGCTTCTAGGAAGTTTCTTATTGCTTTAAACTACCCCTTTCAATATCTTCCCAACTAAGGTCTGCCTTTTTCAGCTTTCTTTCCTGAAAGAAACTATGTTAGAGAGGGTGGGGGAGGAGCCAGTGGTCACAGTGCTGGCCCCCTTTCCTGCTTGTAGCCCCACTCCCCTTCTCCCCACCACCCCCACCCCAGCCCCAGTGTTTAGGGAAGATTAACAGCAAGATCCCGGAGGCCAAAATTTGGTTGTCAGACAGGAGACTTAAGCCCAGTACCTCCAGGGCAGTGTTCTCTGAAATTAGACTAGTCACTCAATCCATCAATTGCATTTATTGAGCGCTAACTGTGTGCAGAGTACTGTATCAAGTACTTGGGAGAGTACAATATAGCAATGTAACAGGCACTTTCCCTGCCCACGACAAGCTTACAGTCTTGAGGGGGAGACAGGCATTAATATAAATAAATTACAGATACGTACATAAGTGTTGTGTGGCTCAGGTTGGGGGGCGGTGAATAAAGGGAGCAAATCAGGGTGACGCAAATCAGGAAATGAGAGCGTAGTCAGAGAAAGCCTCTTGGAGGTGATGTGCCTTCAATAGGGATTTGAAGGTGGGAAGAGTAATTGTCGGATATGAAGAGGGAGAACATTCCAGGCCAGAGGCAGAGCTTGGGTGAGAGGTTGGCAGCGAGATAGACAAGATCAAGGTACAGTGAGTAGGTTGACATTAGAGGAGCAAAACGAGTGGGCTACGTTGTAGTAGGAGAGCAGAGAGACTGTGAGCTTGTTGGAGGCGGGGATTGTCACTCTTTATTGCTGTACTGTACTTTCCCTTGCACTTAATAAAGTGCTCTGCACACAGTGAGTGCTTAATAAATATGAATGAATGAATGAGGGGGCAAGGTGATTTGAATGCTTTAAAGCTGATGGTAAGGAGTTTCTGTTTGATGCGGAAGTGAGTCCCTGAGGCAGGTCCAAGCCTAAAATAATTCTCGAAGGGATATCACATCTGGAATGCAGTGAATAACACTGGGGATCATTGGGCTGAGATCATGCAAACAGTAGTGATTGAATCTTGGAGGACATTCTGCCCACAGTTAGATTTTCAGGGCATTGAAGAGACTTCTGAACAGAGAACCGGACAAGTTTTTGAAGAAGGGAGGCAGTTTAATTTAGAAATGGATGATACAGACCCCAGAAATTAGTACAGTGCTTGGCAAATAGTAAGCACTTAACAAATACCATACAACAACATCGCTGAGTTCATTGTTTCTTGATCAGAGGAATTGTTGCCGGACGAGGATCTCACTGAGCTTCTACAAGCCAATGCATCATTACAGAACACCGAAAAGATGTAGTTAGGGTCTCTCCACCATCAGCTAAAGTTCTTCAGATGAAAAAATATTGCATTAATTTTTAAGAAAATGGATAAATTTATGAATATGACTGCAGAAGACTCTTCTATAGAGAAGAGTTCCAAGGTGTTCAGGAGGAGATTGCCTCCTACAAGGTGTTTTGTGAAAATATAAACCTAAATTGGACAAATCTTCACTGAAGGTGAAAAATCACTACCACGGATGACAGAATGAGTTTCTACCTCTGCAGCCTCCTGCAAAGATTCATCATCATTTAATGAGTCCTCATCAATTTAATATGATTTCATTTGCTTTAATAAAGATCAATCAATTTTTTAGTCGGGTTTATGATTATTGTGACGGTAAGGGATGAAGGAGTGGGTTGGCACAAAAGCGGCACTTGGGGCCGGGGGTGGTGAGCAGGGCAAAGAGTAGTCCAGCTCTCATATTACCCTTCCAGAGGTTCTGGGATAGATCCTTATTTATAACTAGTACATCTATAGGATCCCCCTCAGGGACGCACCTGGAGAGTTTCCAGTACTCTACCGGTCTCGACTATGGGAGGGAGAGTCAAGCAAAGACCTGTCCAGTTCATTCCATTCCTAGCTTGGGCAGTGGCTAATGAGTGGAAGGCAATCTGCTACAAGTCAAAACTCCCCTGTGCTGGGCAGCAACTGTGTGGGAGAGAATCGAAGGCGAAGACTCAAGTTTACTGGGTGGAAGGCGGCAAAGGTAAACCACTTCTGTATTTTTATGAAGAAAACTCTGTGGATACACTACCAGAGCAATTGCTGATGGAGGCAGGGTGTTCCGAGAGAGACGTGTCCATGGTGTTGCTATGGGTCGGGTCAGAGGTGACTCGCCGGCATAAGACAAGATGAGACATCTATAGGAAAAGCTATTCCCGCAATATGGCCGATCAAAATCCCCTCACATCCTCAAGGAACATAACTCTGGTGATACTCCTATGCCTCCACAGCTGTATTTTTGAATCATTTTTGCCAACACCCCTAAATGATTCTAAGAGCCTGGACCATAACTATGTTCAACAGTTATATATTTATGGAAGGCACACTTTGGTTGTTCCTTTGTACATGTATACTAAGGTTAATGGAAAGAATTCATGAAATATTAACATCAGTCTACATACTTAGCCTGTATTTCTGGGATGTCTTTTTCCCCAGTGGTATGTAATGGGGTAAGATTTATTTTGAGAGGGGACCATTGTGTGGAAATGCTCAGCTGAGAAAGAAATCAGCTTTTTCTTTGGTCGGAGTGTTTCTCGATCTGTCCCCTCCGTAATGGTCTCTGAAGCTAAGGCAGAACCTGGCTGTTACAGACCCCAATGGGTAGTTGAAATTCTAGCTAATGTATCTCCAAGAATAGTAAAAACAGTAGAATGGGGATTCAATACCTGTTCTCCCTCCTCCTTAGACTTTGAGTCCCATATGGGGCAGGAACTGTGTCCAATCGGATTTACTTGTATCTGCCCCAGCACTTAGAACATTGCTTGACACATAGTAAGTGCTTGGCAAATACTATGATAATAATAACTTGCTCAGGCAAGTGGCAGAGCTGGGATTAGAACCCAGGTCCTCTGATTCCCAGGCCCATTCTCTTTCCACTAGACCACGCTACTTCTCATCTGCTGCTTCTCATGCTGTTTCTCCAGATCTTCAACTGAAAAGTTGGATTTCCTTGACTAAATAGCTCCGAGTGGATTTAGACTCCAGAAAATCCTTAAAAGCTTTCACGGGAAGCAGTGTGACCTAATAGAAAGAGCCTGGGTCTGGGAGTCAGGTTATAATACTGCATTATAATACTGGCTCCACCACTTGTTTGCTGTGTCATGTTGGGTGAGTCACTTAACTTCTCTGTGCCTCAATTAATTCATCTGTAAAATGGGGATTAAAAACGCGAACTCCATGTGGCACATGGATTATGTCCAACTTTGTATCCACCTCAGTGTTTCATACAGTGCTTAGCACATAGTAAGTGCTTAACAAATATCATAAAAAAGACTTTCCTTTCAAAAAAAATCTCAGAACGTAATAATAATTGAGGTATTTGTTAAGCACTTACTTTGTGCCAAGCTCTGCTCTAAGCAATGGGGTACGTACAAGAAACAGCATGGTCTAGTGGATAGACAAAGGGCTGGGAGTCAGAGGACCTGAGTTCTAATTCTGGCCCTCCACTTGACTGTTGTGTGACTTTGGGCAAGTCACTACACTTCTCAGTGCCTCACTTACTTCATCTGTAAAATGGGGATTGAGACTGTGAGCCCCATATGGGACAGGGACTGTGTCCAACCCCATTTGCTTGCATCTACCTTAGCCCCAGTACAGTGTATGGCAGAGAGTAAGCATTTAAATACCACAATTATTATTATTAGTCCTCCTGGGTAGCAAGGACATTTGACTTGAAATCTGTTAGTACTTTGCCTCTATGGAAACTGCCACAGGCTATAAGCTTGTTGTGGGCAGGGAATGTGAATGTGTCTGTTTATTGTTATATTGCACTCTCCCAAGCACTTAGTACAGTGCTCTGCACACAGTAAGCACTCAATAAATACGATTGAATGAATGATTTCAATCTTCAAATGCTTAATGACCAGGAGAAAAGATGACACTGAGGCCAGAGGTTCCAGCTCCTTGGAGTGAGGGGACAGTTATCCACCTTCTACTGGGACAGCTTCTTGGGAAGTTTGGACATCTGGACTGCTTCACCCCTCAGAGTTAGTTGGGGATAAAGGTCGAAACGAAACCTCAAGTTCCACTTCAAGTTCACCTCAGGAGGTGGTGAGAGGCTTGATTTGCCTCACCAGGCTTTAAGTAGAAAGCTTGTCCTACCCCAACTAGGGTGCCGTGATGGGGAGCACCACCTCCCTCCCCCTACTCAAAATGAAAAGTTGGCACTTACAATTAAGTCACACCAACTGCCCAACTCAGCTCAGCTTTTTTTATTAGAGGTTTGTAATCCAAGCAGATCTTTCTGCTGAGGAAAGAGGCATCTGAAGACTACTTGAACATAGGAATTCTGGTGTTTTTCCAATCCTCCATGGTGCATTGCAGCAAAGATGATTCAGGAGCCTATGGAGCTAATACCTTTTGCCAGGAAAACCTGTGCAAGAGGGGCAATCAGAGTTGAGAAAGAAGAGGTGAGCACTCGTGTGTGTGTGTCTATAACTGTGTGTTTTTTGTTTTGAATGGCATTTGTTAAGAGCTTGCTTACTCTGTGCCAGGCACTGTATTAAGCACTGAATACAAGCTAATTAAGTTGGACACAGTCCATGTCCCATATGGGGCTCACAGTCAATCCCCATTTTACAAATGAGGTAACTAAGGCACAGGGAAGTTAAGTGACTTGCCTAAGGTCACACGGCAGACAAGTGGTGGAGCTGGGATTAAGACCCAGTTCCTTCTGTCTCCCAGGCTTGTGCTATATCCACTAAAAAATAATTATGGTACTTGTTAAGAACTTAATATGTGCTAAATACTGTTCTAAGCACTGGGGTAGGTACAAGTTAATCAGGTTGGACAAAGTCCCTGACCCACATTCATTCATTCATCCAATCGTATTTATTGAGTGCTTACTGTGTGCAGAGCACTGCACTAAGCACTTGGAAAGTACAATTCAGGAACAAATGGAGACAATCCCTACCCAACAATGGGCTCACATGGGGCTCACACACTTAATCCCCATTTTACAGATGAGGTAACTGAGGCCCAGAGAAGTTAAGTGACTTGCCCAAGGTCACACAGCAGGCCCATGCTCTTTCCACGGAGCCATGCTGCACGTTTTCTCACCCAGATTTTCTGGACAGCCATTTCTCTCCAGCAAATGGCCAGGGAAACTCAGCCCTGAGGTCTCTGGAGAGATGATTATAACAGTGAGTGCCAACTTTATTGCTGGGTCTGCCAAAAGCCCAGCTCCATTTACTGCAGGCAGAAAATATCAGTAGATACAGAAGAACTTGGATCAATCCTTGATAGGTTACTAGAGAGACTCTATCAACTCCTGAAAGACTTGGTATTGTTTAGAACTTGAAGGGGCCATCTATTCTACTTCAACCCTCTTCTGTTATCAGGACCTTTCTCTTTAGTCTTTTGCATATCACCTATGATGACCGGGTTCTGAGTATTTGTTAAGTGCTTACTATGTACCAAACACTGTACTAAGTACTGGGATAGATACAAGATCATCAGGTCCCACATAATCACAGTCTGAGAGAAAGAATAGGTAACTGAATACCCATTTTGCAGATGACAGAATTTAGGCACAGAGAATGAAGTGACTTGCTCAAGGTCATACAGCAGTTAGGTGGTGGAGCAGGGATTAGAACTCAGGTTCTCCAACATCATCATGGACTCTAACAACTCTGCTCTGCTCCCTCCCTCACACTCCCTTCCACCTGGATTTAGGGAATATACAGAGATCTCCTATTTCCCACCCTGGCTGACAGCAGTATGGTAGGGTAGGACTGGAAAAAATTGAAATGCTGCCAGTCAGACAGATGGGCTGACATCTGGGAGTCTGGGGCAGGCTGGGAGATGAGTCTTTTGGTATGTAGCTCTGGAAATGTCATTCAGCCTGTCTACATGGCACAATCCTTGATAGATTAGGCTGGCCACTGCCAATTTAGACAAAAAGTAGACTTTTTACCTGGAGAAGTCCTGTCTAAAAGAACAACTGTCCCAGGATGAACTGATCTTTGTCTCTAATAATAATAATAGTGGTATTTGTTAAGGGCTTACTATGTGCCAGGCACTGTACTAAGTGCTGGGGTGGACACAGTCCCTGTCCCACATGGGACTCAGTCTCAATCCCCATTTTTCACATGAGGTAACTGAGGCCCAGAGAAGTGAAGTCACTTGCCCAAGGTCACACAGCAGACAAGTGAGAGAGCCAGCATTAAAACCCATGACCTTCCGACTCCCAGGCCTGTGCTCTATCCATTAGGCCATGCCACCCTAGGTATGATAGTGATAGGTGTTGATAAAGGGCAAGGACTGTTCCCTTGTTTTCATGTTTTGAAATTCCCTCCTCAGGACCTCACTCTAATTCCCAGAAATCTGCTTCTCTCCCCCAGACACTGACAACTGACTTTACACAGGATTTCAAATTGCTTTCCCTGCCTGATCAGTCTTGTTTGAGGATCACATGAGAAGCTCAGCCTTCCTTGGAGTTCCACACAGGGACTCTAAATTCATCATTCAGGTGTGAAGAGACCCATGATTGCTCGATTTTAGAGTGAGATAAATCTTCCCTGTGCTTGGACCCTTTGGGGTAGTAATTTTGCTTCTTGAGGAGGTGCCCATTCACTCTATCGGTGCATCCTGCTGGAACACAGATAGTCGGTTCTGAGTGGCTCTGGAGAGGCTTTGACAAGAAAATGAGCCTTTTCACATCTATACAATCACCTCCCCATTGCAGTAATGTCCAGAAAGGCTCCCTAATGGCCTGGAGGAGTGATTGGGCTTCCTTATGCACCTAATTTATTCTGAGAGAGAGGTTCCCAGTCCTCAGAGGTTCACTCAATGAGTTCAAGCCAAAGCTGATTTTAAATGAAAGAAGAAACAGTCATTTTGCTTTGGGTAAAGGGAGAGCGTGGAAGGCCAAGCAAGCCTCTTAGCACTGTGACCTAGTGAATAGAACACAGGCCTGGGAGTCAGAAGGACCTGGGTTCTAATCCTGACACCGCCACTTGTCTGCTGTCACAGACCTCCCTGCCTCCTGCCTCTCCCTAACTCCAGTCCATATTTTTTTCTGCTTCCCAAATCATTTTTCTAAAACATTATTCAGTCCACTGTTTTCCTCTCTTCAAGAACCTCCAGTGGTTGCCCATCTACCTCCATATCAAACAGAAACTACTCATAAGTTGCTTGAATAGTAATAATAATAATTATTATTATTATGGTATTTAAGTGCTTACTATGTGCCAGGCACTGTACTAAGTGTTCAATCAGCTTTCTCCCTCCTAGCTATCCTTGCTACTTTCCAACTACAACCCAGCCGCACACTTCGCTCCTCTAATGTCAACTTATTCTCTTTACCTCAATGTGCTCAGATATCATGGGTGATTCAGTGACCAAGCAACTGACATCCTGAACTGCCTATACATCTTCAATCAATCAATCAATCAATTAATCATATTTATCAAGTTCTTACTGTGTGCAGAGCACTCTCTAAGTGCTTACGAGAGAACACAATAGTAAATAATAGTAAAGAATGAATTAATGTTAAGTGCTTGTGAGAGTACAATAGTTAGTAGACATGATCCCTGGCCTCAAGTAGCTTAGAATCTAGTGGGATAGGCAGCCACTAAAATAAATTTCAGGGAAGGGGGAAGTGACAGAGTTTAAAGATATGCCCATAAATGCTACCAAGGGGTTAGCACTCTAGTGCTTAAGTGAGGAGAAAGTACTGAAGTAATAGTAATATTGGAGGTATTTGTTAAGCCCTTACAATGTGCCAATCACTGTTCTAAGCGCTGGGGTAGATACAAGGTAATCAGGATGTCCCACGTGGGGCTCACAGTCAAAATCCCCATTTTACAGGTGAGGTAACTGAGGCACAGAGAAGTGACTTGACTTGCCCAAAGTCACACAGCTGATAAGTAGCGGAGCTGGGATTAGAACTCATGACCTCTGACTCCCAACCCAATGCTCTTTCCTCTAAGCCACGTTGTGGGGAGATGAGAAACTAATCAGCAAAGGCAACCTGGAGGAGATGTGATTTCAGAAGGGATTTGAAGACGGGGAGTGCAGTGGTGTGATTTGAAGGGGAAGGGAGTTCTAGGCGGGAGGGAGAGCATAAGCAAGAAGTCTGCAGTGGGAGAGGCGAGAACAAGACACAGTGAATAGGTTTGCTTGATTTGAATGAAGGGTACCAGCTGGGGTGTATGTAGAGAAAAAGAATGGATAAGTAGAAGGGAGAGGCTGATTAAGTGCTTTAAAGTCAATGGTCAATAGTTTCCGTCAGATGCAGGGAGGAGTGAGCAACCACTGGAGGATTTTGATGTGTGTAGAAATACTTTTTTTTTTTTTAAAGATCCTGGCAGTAGAGTGAAGTATGGATTTAGAAACCTGGAGATCAGCAAGGAGGCGGGTGCTTGTAGTCAAGTCAGAGCAGTGGCCGTTTGGATGGAGAGGAAGGGGTGGATTCTGGAGACACTGAAGAAGAAGTGACAGGATTTGAGGGCAGACTGAATGTGGGCTTTTTAACAGAGGGAGGAGCAAAGTGTGTGAACTGGGATTTAGTAGGAGAGAAGCTAGGCTAAGTAGTGGGGAGAGAACAGATTGAGGATCTGCTCCCATTAAATTGTAATGTTTGAGGGAGGGGACCATATCTGTCATTTCTATTATACTCTTCTAAACACAGGTGCTCAAATATTATTGATTAATTGTACACCCTCAGACCAGTGAGCTGGGTCTTGCAAAATGGCTGTGGTTCCCCTCCTAAACCCCCTCCATCCCCATGCATCTCTATCCAATGCTATATGTGGACAGCCTCTCCCACCCTAAATGACCCTTGCATTGAGATGTGTGTGCGCCTTTCAGCTAACTAGTTTTTCTTCTTCAGCTCAATGGGCCCAACCAGGTGATAGCAGTGGCAGAGGTGTAAAATGAGAATCTAGTCCCCACCTTCTTTCCCCATTCCTCGCTCTATCTGACTCTCCTTTCTTCTCCCACCCCCTCTTTTTTCTGTGGCTCTGCTGCATCAAAGATGGTGAGAATTCTGGTCACATGAATTCTGGCCTGTCCCTCCCCAAAGTGGCTCTAAGGGATACCTTCCCCTTGCAGGCTGCAGGAGGCAATCTGAGCCAGACAGGTAAATGAACCCAGAGGGTTGAAAAGAAAGGATGAAAGAAACTGAAAATGGGGCAGTGAGTTAAATTATTTATGGTATGTGTTTTGGGGGGCTTGATCGATGACAATTTTCCTCTCCTCCTCTTCTCCCTGCCTCCCTCCTGTTCTAGGCACTGTCATCTCTCATGAGAAGCTCCAAAAAAGCAGGTAGAGTTGTTCTAGGACCTCTTAAAAACCCGAACTTGTTATCTAATACAGCTGTCTCATATCTAGTAACAAACAAATGGGGTATCTCTTCCCAGATCTCATTTCCTAGGAACTGAAGGGTGTATTATTTCACAATGTACCCTGTCAGAGACGTTTGGGGAACCTATTGAGATAATATTACTGCAGCGTTAGGGACACTAACAAGTGGTGGAACTCTGAAGAGGCAACGCAGTTTTGAGAAACAGCAGTCCTGAGGTTGGTACCTTGGTTGCTTCCATCCACTTAGTGATTCAGGAGGAAGAGGGGGCTGTAGAGAAAAGGCCATGAATTCACCAGGATGTCTAGGTTTGTCATCCTTGTGTTTATTGCAAAGATACCTGCGTCTGGCCTGTCAGTCTTGCATCTCCCCTAGTGCTTAGTTCTTGGTTTTTTTTTTGCTTTTTTTAAAAATGTGATTTGTTAAGAGCTTACAATGTGCCAGGAACCATACTAAACACTGGGGTAGATACAAGCTAATCTGGTTGGACACAGTCTATGTGCCATGTGGGGCTCACAATAAATAATAATTATGGCATTTGTTAAGTACTTAGTTTGTGCAGAGGACTGTTCTAAGCATGGGGGTTGATACAAGGTAATCAGGTTGTCCCACGTGGGGCTCACGCTTTTAGTCCCCATTTTCCAGATGAGGTAACTGAGGCACAGAGAAGTTAAGTGACTTACCCAAGGTCACACAGCAGACAAGTGGCAGAGGCAGGATTAGAACCCAGGTCCTTCTGACTCCCAGGCCTGTGCTCTATCCACTAGGCAATGCTGCTTCTCCAGTATAGTGCTTGCTACATAGTAAGTGCTTAAATGCCACAATTATTAAATGATGCTCTTGGCCTTTGGGAAAGTGGCCTAGTCATTCTTTGGAGGTAAATTTTGCACTGTGGTAAAATGCCAAGCACTGTGCTCAGTACTGGAGTATGTACAAGAGAATCAAATGAGAAACAGGCTGACCTACCCGGGGCTCGTAATCTAAGAGGTATGGAGATCTGATATTTTATTCCCATTTTACACATAAGGAAACCAAGGCCCAGAGAGGTGAAGTGACTTGACCCAGGTCACACAACAGCCCAGGAAGAGCTGAAAATAGAATGCAGGTCTCCTGACTCCCAGTCCCAAGACCTCTCCACTAGGCTGCATAAGGGGTTCCTATGAGTAATAGGTTTTATGAAGGAGAAATCGAGCGAGGGGAGCCAGGATGGATGAAAACCTCAGATGTCAGAGAAATGAAAAAAATCAATAGCCTCAGGTTCTCAGTGAGTAGAGAATTAATGGGTTGATTAGAAAAACTGAGAGATGCTTTGGAAAGGGGGAAAACCTAATGGGTTTCAGGGTGTCAGCAGATTGCAGCTGCAGGAGCAAGGCAATGAGCCAGGTTCTAGCAGCTCACAGTTATGGTGGTCCTTCTTGTGTTTCTCATTTCTTTTCCCCCCTATGCCCCTCTCTCCATTTCCCTCCCCCTTTGCTTCCACGCTATTTTTCTGAGGCATTTGTTAACTGGGGGCCTCATTTGGAATAGAGACTCTATCCAATGTAATGACAATTGTATCTACCCTGTTGTTTAACACAGAGTAAACACTTAATAAATATCATTATTACTATTAAAGAGAAATGGCACTGGCCTGGCAGAGGACCTGGGTTCTAATCCCAGCTCACCACTAGCTTTCTGTGTGACCTTGGGCAAGTCATTTAATTTCTCTGTGCCTGTTTCCTCATCTGTAAAATGGGGATTCAATTACTGTTCTCCCTCCCCCTTAAACTACGAACCCCATGTAGGACAGGGACTGTGTCCAACCTGATTATCTCGTATCTACCCCAGCGCTTAGTACAGTGCTTGCCATATAGTAAGTGCTAAACAAATGCCACGATTATTATAATTAACCACCCTCTGGTATTTTTAATTTTACCACCTGAGTTAGGTTTTTCTAAATCCCCAATGCCTGAGGTAGTTTGCTTGTTTGGGGGAAGGGGATTGCTACTTCAGAGGTAGCTGTTGCATGTTTTGTAAGGAGGGAGTGGGCAGTGAATTGACCCATTGGGCGTTCCCAGGAAACGCCACAGATTCTCACTCTTCTCACGGAGTCTGAATATTTCACACCTGGTATAAACCTCTAATTCAACTTCAATTCCCTTTCCTAAGCCTGGCACATGGCGCACCCACTAAGCTGTTCATTTCATTGCCTTCTACTTTCCAGAATAATTCTGATTTATTTGAGGCACCAATTCTATTTTTCTCAATTTCAAAGGTCAAATGTCTGGTCTTTTTCTTTTTTGAGATGTAGCATTCAATACCTACCTTTTATGTTTCTTTAATTTCACAGTGAGAACATTTTCAAATAAGAAAAGAGGTTATAGTTAATGTAATAATGCTAATTATGGTATTTGTTCAGCACTTACTACGTGCCAAGCACTGGGGTTGATACAAGGTAATCAGGTTGTCCCACGTGGGGCTCACAGTTTTAATCCCCATTTTACAGATGAGGTAACTGAGGCACAGAGAAGTTAAGTGACTTGCCCAAAGTCACACAGCTGACAAATTGTGGAGTGGGATTTGAACCCACGACCTCTGACTCCCAAGCCCATGCTCTGACTCTTTCCACCAAGCCACGCTGCTTCATACTAATTCATATTAGTACTTTAACCACTCTACTGAATTACACTTAGCTCAGAGACATGAAAGGTTAATAATTAATACAGAAGCAGAGTGGCCTAGTGGATAGAGTATGGGCTTGGGAGTCAGAGTTCCTGGGTTCTAATCCTGCTCTGCCAGTTGTCCGCTGTGTGACCTTGGGCAAGTCTCTTAACTTCTCTGTGGTTCGGTTACCTCATCTGTAAAATGGGGACTAAGATGTAGGACGTGGACTGTGTTTAGCTTGTATGTACCCCGGCGCTTAGTATGTGCCGGGCACTGTACTAAACGCTGGGTTGGTTACAAGAAAATACAGTTGGACACAGTCGACAGCGTTGGCTTAGTGGATAGAGCACGGGCCTGGGAGTCAGAGGTCGTGGGTTCTAATCCCAACTCCGCCACCTGTCTGCTGTGACCTTGGCCAAGTCACTTCACTTCTCTGGGCCTCGGTTGCCTCCTCTGTAAAATGGGGATGAAGAGTGTGAGCCCCATGTGGGACAGGGACTGTGTCCAACCTGCTTAACTCGCATCTACGACGGTGTCTGGCAAGTCCCCTAGTTATTATTAAATGGATGTGGTGACTTTTCTTCATCTTCCAAGAACAGTTAGCGACAAACCCAAAGTAGAAGAGCAAAGTTCGGAGAGAGGGTGTCGGGCACCGGGAGGCGGAGCCTCGGAGGTCCCGGCTCCTATTCGCCTAATGAAATTTTCACGTCCCAGTCGCCTCTCGCAGGTTGGTTTTTTGTTTTTGTTTTTTTTTTTTCCGTCGGATCATCTTCTCCTCCGGACTAGTTAGAGAGGCAGAGGCGATTAAGCCTCCTCGTCGTCGACGCCATCGAGGGGATCGGGACGGCGTGTGGGTGTGTTTGTTGGTAAACACCGTTAGCCATGGCCGACGATATGAGTAGATTTGGCTACATAATGGAGTTGCTAGCCAAAGGCAAGGTAAGGACAGTGGAGGGGGGCTGGAAGCCCCCCACCATCCCCAACTGTGGGTTTGCATCCAATCCAACAGGGGTTGGACGACAAACGGATTCGTTCATTCATTCATTCATTCATTCACTCGTATTCATCGAGCGCTAGCTGTGTGCGGAGCATTGGGCTAAGCGCTTGGAAAGGACAATCCGGCAACAGATGGAGACGATCCCTCCCCAACAGCGGGCTCACGGTTTAGAAGACGGACAACGAAACAAAACAGAGAGGCATCGATAGACGGATCCCAGGGCTGCCCCTTTCCCCCCCCAGCGCGACGAAGGTCGTCGCCGAGTCCTGCAGATTTGCAAAGCGGCTCCCTTGGGGTCCAGGCCGGGTGGGCGTGCAAGACGCACGCTTAGCACAAATCGTGCCCACCCCCCTGCGCTCAAGGCTCGGAGGTGGGAGCGGCTCCCGGTTTCGGGGAGCGGAGGGCGTAATGGAGGGGAGCCAGGCGAAGATAACCTCCTTGCCGCCGCCCGCGGGGGCCCGAGAAGCAAGCGGCCCCGCACCACCTCGCGCCGGGAGGATCGGGGTCTTCGTTGACAGGCTCGCGGGACCCCCGGGGTCTCTGCCACTCGGCTAGCCCGGGGCTTGCGGTGTCTGGGCATCCTGGCCAAACCATCCGGCGAGGGAGCCGGTCGTAGCTATCGAGCGCTTACTGTGCGCCGAGCGCCGTACTGAGCGCCCGGGGGAGTCCAATGTAGTAAGAGAACTACATTACCGTGCGGTTAACAACAGTCAAAGATGTCAGTTTTTCAAGTTCCGCTCCATTAGGCATAAGCAAGGCATCGCTTGCAGGGCTTAGCGCGGGTCAGACCTTCAGTAAGTTCCTTTAGTACAGCAGCGTGGCTCAGTGGAAAGAGCCCGGGCTTGGGAGTCAGAGGTCATGGGTTCGAATCCCGGCTCCACCACTTGTCAGCTGTGTGACTGTGGGCAAGTCACTTAACTTCTCTGGGCCTCAGTTACCTCCTCTGGAAAATGGGGATTAAAATTGTGAGCCGCACATGGGACAACCTGATCACCCTGTATCTACCCCAGCGTTTAGAACAGTGTTCTGCACATAGTAAGCGCTTAACAAATACCAACATTATTATCGGTCCACGGAGAACTGGCTGGGGAATGCACACCTGGCTGGCAAGTAGCGCGGCTCAGTGGAAAGCGCACGGGCTTGGGAGTCAGAGGTCATGGGTTGGAACCCTGGCTCTGCCACTTGTCAGCTGTGTGACTGTGGACAAGTCACTTCACTTCTCTGGGCCTCAGTTCCCTCATCTGTAAAATGGGGATGAAGACTGTGAGCCTCGCGTGGGACAATCTGATTACCCTGTATCCACCCCAGCGCTTAAAACAGTGCCTGGCACATAGTAACAAATACCGACATTGTTAAGTAGTGGAAAGGAGAGGGTTCCTTCATCATTCTCTCAAAATTCAAAGTTGGCTTTTGAACCTCAAGACGTCTGGAGGAGGGAGGAGGTTTAAATGCCAAGGGCTTAGTACATCGGGTCACGCTGCAGCCTTCCATCCGGCCAGCTCCGCTCCTATTGCAAGATGGAAAGGATGCACTGGCCCTCGAGGCTGGGGAATGGCGGTGGCGAAGGCACCGTTGATTCCCTCCCTGGACCAATTCCCAGACCTGCACCGCTCCTGGCCTTCCCCGCCCCGTCCGGCCAAGGGATACCTCCTAAACCCATTCGTTCATTCATTTGGTCGTATTTATTGATTGTTTACTGGGTGCGGAGCACTAAACTCCAAAATTCCAGAGGGAAAAGCGGGCCCAAATCCAAGTTCTCTGGGTGTAGATCTTGATTCTTTGCAAAAAATCGTTGAAGAACAGCTGACCTGCCACTTTTTTACTAATCAGCTGGAAAAACTGGATCCTTGGGCAATAGGCAGTGGGCCAGAAAGCAAAGAGAAGCAGCGTGGCTCAGTGGAAAGAGCACGGGCTTAGGAGTCAGAGGTCATGGGTTCTAATCCCGGGCCCGCCACCTGTCAGCTGTGTGACTTTGGGCAAGTCACTTCACTTCGTGGTGCCTCAGTTACCTCATCTGTAAAATTGGGATTAAAAATGTGTGAGCCCCACATGGGACAACCTGATTACCCTGTATCTACCCCAGCGCTTAGAACAGTGCTCAGCACATAGTAAGTGCTTAACAAATACCAACATTATTATTATTATAAAGGGCGTTATGTGTAGCAATAAAAGTGGCCACAGACTCAATCACAGCAGCTGGATTTCTGTGCGACTCACCATGACCAGTATTTCAGAAGGGACCTCCGTTTAGCAAAATGGCAACTCCAGGTTTGTTGCATGACTATTTTTAGTTGAAATCGACACTGTGGGCAGAGCCAGAAATATCAGACCTTCCACAGGAAGAGAATTTTGAGCCTGCAGGCATCTTGAGGTTCAAAAGCGAATTTTGAATTATGGGAGAAAGATGAAGGAACCCACTTCTTTCCACTACTTGCAAGCCTGGTGTGCGTTCCGGAGCCAGTTCTCCATGAACCGATGTACTAAAGGAAGTTACTGAAGGTCTGACCCGCTCTAAGCCCTGCAAGTGATGCCTTGCTTATGCGTAATGGAGCGGAACTTGAAAAACTGAAATCTTTGTTGTTAACCACACAGTAAGTGTACCTTGAAATTACTAATACTTTTTTCTTCTCTGTAGTTAGGTGGTAGTTTGTGGTTCTGGCTTGCAATGCACTGGAGATCTCAAAGTCAGTATGATAAGCTCAAGAAAGGACTTATCTTCCTCTTTTCTTTCTAAAAAAGGCATAAAAAAACCCTTCTCAATTCAAAAGTGTCATATTTTTCATCTCTTCCCCTCCCCCCAGACGTCACCCTGTCTCCTTCCTGTCATTTCTAAGTTTCCAAATAAGCTCTGTTTTTCAAATTTTTACTTGAACGCAGTGATTTTTGTAATTACTTTTAAATGTTGCTAGTGAGGCTTTCCTTTCAAGGTAACATGATTTCCCTCTTCCAACCCCAAGAGCACAGTCTATTGCTTTATTTTACTCCACTGTTCATAACTTATTTTGAAAGGGTCAGGGACTGTGTCCAATCTGATTATATTGTGTTTACCCCAGCACTTAGTACAGTGCTTAGCACATGGTAAGTGCTTAACGAGTGCAATCGTTATTATACAAACCCAACCAATGTGGCCTTTTGGTTCATCAAACAACTTTGCCCCCACCCCCAGTCCCTAGTTAATATGACAGGTGGCTCTCCCTGCAGGGTTAGAGTAATAACTTCTGAACAGTGTGCTACATTTTATGATTTTCTCTGAGGAATAAAAAGAGTGGTCTTATTTTTGAAAGCTTTATTGTTTTTCATATGAGATTTTAGATTTTTTCCCCTTAATCTTCCAACTTCTCCGTGAGATTCCTGGTGGTGTAAAACAGGGTTCCCCAAACTGATATGGCAAAGGCTTCTGGTGCCTTTCACTCTTCTATTTCCACCTTTTTCCTGTCTGTCTGTATCTCCTTCATTTGTAGAACACCTGGAATGTGTGAAATGTAGCTTGGTGATAGTCCCTGGATGAGACTAAAAGGAGAGGGGCAAATCAACTGTAACCTCAAAGGAAGAGGTAAAACCTTATTCATCTCAAAAATTGCCAGTGAATGGAGACCTTGGCTGATCGAGGTTTTTACAAATAATTGACAAATGCACAGTTGACTTTAATATTTATTCATCTGTGTGGATATAGCCTCCCGGAACCAGTTCTCAGTTTTCACACACTCTCTGTTAAATAGCGTAGTCTAATGGAAAGAGGTCCAGGATTCTAATCGCAGATCCACCACTTGCCTGATGTGTGACCTTGGGTAGATCACAACTTCTCTGGGCCTTAGTTTCCTCATATGTAAAATGGGGATTTAATACCTGTTCTTTCTCCAGTTTAGACTGTGAGCTTCATGTGAGAAGGGACTCGGTCTAACATGATTCTTGTATCTAAACCCAGCACTTACTACAGTGCTTGGTGTATAGTGAGCACTTAACAAATGCCACAATTATTATCATCATCCTACTTGTCGTATTTAAGTACCTACTATATGCCAGGCACTGTACTAAGCGATGGGATAGCTACAATCTAATCAGGTTGGACATAGTCCATGTCCCATGTGGGGATCACGATCTTAACCCTCATTTTACAGATAAGGTAACTGAGACTCAGAGAAGTGAAGTGACTTACCCAAGGACACACATCAGACAAGTGGTGGAGCTGGGATTAGAACCCAGGCCCTTCTGACTCCCAGGTCTGTGTTCTAACACTGCTTTCCCCTGGCATTCAGTGCCAAGGATATTGGTGGGAGAGTGAGGTGGTTTTTTGTTTTTTTTCAAAGGGAGATTTATGCATCAGTGCTGCGATCTGGGACTGGTAAATCTTGGTATTGTAGCATCTGGAGAGTGTGTGTGTCTGTGTGTTGTGTGCATGTTTGTGTGTGGCGGGGGGGGAGGGAGAGGGGGAGAGGGAGGGATGACAACAGCTCCCAACAGACTCAACTTTCATTCCAGGCCATGTGGTTCCCTCCCCATATCTCTACCTAGTTTTAAACCATTCTGGGGGCCATTGCAAGAAGAATTTCCATTTATGGGAAGAAAGCCATTCTTTAAACCTATAAAGTCTTGCTCATCCCAGGTCTTCATATGGCACTGCAAAGACTTCAGATCAGGACTTTCCAGCCTAGCTCCCAAGTCCCAACCCGTTTGCTTGGCTCCATGCTCAAAATGAGTAATTGTCATTTGTATCTGGGGAGGTGTTCATTTTCACTCTCTTGCCAGTCTTGTGAGTAACCTTGGAACTGCACTACAGCTGTTTGCATCTAGACAAAATTCAGCCTTTACCACTGTCAAATTCAATACAATTTAAGAGGATAGTTTATAGGTTAGATTTTCCTTTTTAAATGGCATTTAAGTGCTTACTATGTGCCAGGCTAAGTGCTGGGTAGATACAAGGTAATCAGGTTAATTAAGGCTCACAGTCTTAACCCCCATTTTACAGGTGGCATAACAGAGGCACAGAGGAGTGAAATGACTTGCCCAAGTTCACACAGCAGACAAGTGGTAGAGCCCATTGTTGAGTAGGGATTATCTCTATCTGTTGACAAATTGTACTTTCCAAGCGCTTAGTACAGTGCTCTGCACACAGTAAGTGCTCAATAAATACGATTGAATGAAAGAATGAATGAATTAGAATCGTGTGGGTAGGGAACATGTTTACAAACTGCTAAATTTTACTCTCTCAAGTGCTTAGTACAGTTTTCTGCACAAAGTAAGTGCTCAGTAAATGTGATTGGTTGATTGATGTATGTCATAGACCTAGCTACAATGTGAAACGGACTGCAGATTTGCTTAAGACCTCAAATTGCAACTGGTGGCTTGGTGCACCAAAATGGGACCTTGTTGCCCTTGACTTATCTTTGAGCTTCTTTCTCTCCCCCACCCCCCAAATCTGCTCCCAATGTGCCATTGACTTACATGTAACCCGTCTCTGGACCTGCAGCTTTATTGCACTGACCTGATTTTGACAATTTATTTCTGCCTTTAGTGGTTAAAAAAAAAATCATGCTGTACATAAGTTTGAACCAGCAAGACAGTTTTTGCCTTCTGCCTACCGATGTGTCTCCTGGTTTCTTTAAAGTATCAAGGTGTATTTTACTTTAGGTTAAAAAAAAATATGGTTGTCTGAAGTTTTTTGCACCACTGTTTTCAGTTTGTTCCCTTTCTTTAGTTCAGTTTCTTTTGTTTTAGCGTGGGTAATTGGTGTGATCCAGTTCATTTTACTGGTTTTGAAATTTTAAAATCCCTTGGTATGCTTTATGTACCAGAACTTAATTAGTGCACAGTCTGGTACTTAGCATGATTTCTGTCCCCCAATTCAAGTCGCTTCCATGTGTTTTGGAACAGGGAAAGAAGAGGGATTTGAAAATTTAAAAGGGATGTCTCCAGTGTACTTACCAACCCTTTTTCTTTTAAGATAATTGACGGGTTGGGGAATAGGATTTTGAAGGTTAAGGAAGATGGGAGTATTTAGTTTGCAGAAAACAGAAGAGTAATGAAATGTCTCCAAGTACAGTATTGGGGAATCAGGCTGTTGTCTCAGCACGTTGAGGGCAGAACAAGAAAATATTGATTTTTTTTTAGCTGCGGCAAGAGGGATGAGATTTAAGTTAGTTATTATGCAAAACTTAACTGAGTGTGAAGGTGGTTAAACTCTATAGTTACTAAGGGAGGTTGTTCAGCCTCTCAGAGATATCCATGTACAGCTGTTCATCGTCCTGAAATCTCTCCACGTTGTGTCTCTCTCTGTCCCCTAAAGTGGTCTTATAAACGGATTAAAGGGCATCCTGAGACCGGACTGTCCACCCCTCTGTCTTCGAGATTCCCCATCTGCTGGCCGGAGCCAGCCCTCCCTGCTTCCGGACCCCGGACCCCTCGATCTATAGGGGAGTGGGGTGGAAAAGGGAAGGTGCTTATGGCCCGATGGGGTTCCTGGACGCAGGGATACGAGGGGGAATTCCCTTATTGGGACTCACGGTGCCCCTCTTCTCCCCCCCCTCCCCAAAGACACGGAGAAGAAGCCCATCCTTTGGGCCCTTGAACTCCAATTCCAGTTTATGCACACACAGTAAGCATTCCTTACTGTACTAAGCGATTGGGAGAGTCCAATAGAACAGACACATTCCCTGCCCACAACGAGCTTCCAGTCATTGACTGGGGGAAACAACGAAGACAGACATGCAGCGTGGCTCAGTGGAAGGAGCCCGGGCTTGGGAGTCGGAGGTCATGAGTTCGAATCCCGCTTCTGCCACTTGTCAGCTGTGTGACCGTGGGCAAGTCACTTCACTTCTCTGGGCCTGGTACCTCATCTGGAAAACGGGGAGGAAGACTGTGAGCCTCACGAGGGACCACCTGATTCCCCTGTATCTCCCCCGGCGCTTAGACCAGTGCACATAGTAAGCGCTTAACAAATACCAACATTATTATTATGAAATAAAGAAACGACAGAGAGGGAGGGAAGTGAGTGGAGGAGGTGGGCCCGGGTGCGTCGGGTCCTGATGGGACAGCTCCGGGGGGTCGCCCCCCACTCCCTCGGCCCCCTGCCGCGCCATAGCGCATCCTCCTCCTGCGGCAGGGAGGCGGGAGGGGGAAGAAGAGGAAGTGTCCCGCAATCATGGCGGCAGGAGCCAGATAGACACTTCTTCTCCCCTCCCCGTAGTCCTCTCCCCCCCCCCCATCCCGTGCACCTATTTCCCCCTCCCCTCCCGGCCCCCCCCCGGGCGAGGGCTCCCCCCGGATTCCCCCCCCCCGCGCACCTGTCGCCCCCCGCGTAACAAAGGCGCCCCCGCGCCCCCTCCCCTCCCCCCATTATGCGGTGGGCGCTATTGTCAGAGACGCGCCGGCCCCACCCTCAGCCTTCACTTGCGTGGCCAGCCCCGACCCGCCTCAGTCGTCGTCGACCGCCTGAGCGAGAAGCGGCGATTTCTCCCCTTCCGCCCGCTGGCCCGCTCGCGCGTCCTCCGCCCGCGAGTCGCGCGCCCAACCGACGTTGAGCTGCAGCCCGCCGGCCGGTCGGCTAGCCTAGCGGCCGAGGGATCCTCCGCACGCCCCCTTCTAACACCACAATGGAAGGAGACCGTGCAGTGCAGGGGGTGAGTATGGAAGAAGGGGCGACTCGGGGGCGCCGGAGCGGGGGTCTTCTCACCCCTCGAGACTCGGTCCCTGCCCTCCCCCACCGCTCCCCCCCGGGCATTTCCCTGGGGAGTCCTCCGCCACTCCACCCGGCCTTCGGCATCCCCCTCCCCCGGCCCCGTCACACCTTCTTCCCGGCTGGAGAAAGGGGGCGTGGGGAGGATGCCGCAGCAGCAGTGATCGATCGTGTGCGGAGCACTGGACTGAGCCCTTGGGAGGGGACAGGGCAACAGCTCGTGTCTAAATAACAGATTCATCCAGTCGTATTTATTGAGCGCTTACCGGGTGCAGAGCCCTGGACTAAGCCCTTGGGAGAGGACAGGGCAACAGCTCGTGTCTACCCCAGCGCTTAGAACAGTGCTCTGCACATAGTAAGCGCTTAACAAATACCAACATTATTAAATAACAGACTCATCCGGTCGTATTTATTGAGCGCCTACCGGCTGCAGAGCACCCGTTGGGAAAGGGCAGTGCGGGTAATAGAGACGTTCCATGCCCAACGGGCTGAGAGTCTTGGGCGTGGGGTTGGGGGGAGACATCAATACAAGTACCCGGGCGTCGATATAAATAAGCAGAATCATAGATATATGCATATATACATAAGGGTTGTGGGGCGGGGATGGGGGAAGAGCAAAGGGAGCGAGTCGTGGTGACGCGGAAGGGAGGGGGAGCTGAGGAACAGTGGGGCTTAGTCCGAGCTATTTATTGAGCGCTTCCTGTGTGCAGAGCACTGGACTGAGCCCTTGGAAGGGGACCATGCAGCAGATCGTGTCCAAAGAGCAGCGGGAGTGGAGTGATCAATCAGTGGTATTTAGTGAGCGCTTCCTGTGTGCAGAGCACTGGATTGAGCCCTTGGAAGAAGACAATGCAACAGATCGTGTCTAAACAGCAGAAGTAGGGGAGTGATCAATCAGTGGTGTTTATTGAGCGCTTACTGTGCGCAGAACACTGGACTAAACCCTTGGAAGAGGACAATGCAACAGATCGACAGAACGTGTCTTATTAAGGGTTTACCGCTCCGCTGCTGGTTGTTCGTTCCCACCTTGGTCCCCACTCGCCTCCTCCCCTTCTCCCCTCTCTCCCGCCGATGAGTTTTCTCCGAAGACTGAGGCGGAGATCGTCTCCTTTCCCTCAGCCGCCCTCCACTTCTCTAATAACTGCGGGAACTTCCCCTCTCCTCTGGGGAGGGGGCGTTTCCCAGCTCGGTTTCCGCAGCCGCTTCGGAGATTTTTCGTCTCGGTCCCTCCCTTTCCCCGGGCGCGTATGCAGGAAAGCGAAAGGCGACGTGACCCTCCTATTGGGTTGCCATCGGGAGGCTATTGAAAGCAGCACTGTCCTGCCTCGGTGGACTGGGGGTGGGTGCGCGCCCGGTGCGGGTGTGTTTTTTAAGAGCTCTTTGTCTGGCCGCGTTCTTACTGAAGACCGTGCAGCTTGATTCGGCTGTAATTCCAGCGTGGACTCTGTCCCCGATTATCCTCTGCTCCACCCACATGGGCTGTTCGGCAGCAATTAGATCTGGGCAGTGGGAACACACGAATCTCACTGTTCAGGGAGAAAGGATCCATCACCTAGCCGGGACGGCTCGGATTTGGCCTTAACAGAATTCCCCCTTAAACCAACCTCCTCCCCCCGCCCCATCCCCCCGAATCACTTTTTAACTGTTGAAAGCTAGGGAAAAGAAAATCAGTCCGGCCTAGTTCGGTCCCCGTCATACAACGGGATTGTAATTTATTTGGTCAATTCTAATTGGGGACAAAACGTTTCCCTTTCGACACTATTGGAAATCGTTGTGACTTCAACGTAATGAAAAATACAAACTACTTCATTCACTCAGTCGTATTTATTGAGCGCTTACGGGGTGCAGAGCACTGTACTAAGCGCTTGGAATGTACAGTTCGGCAACAGAGACAATCCCTGCCCAACGGCGGGCTCACAGTCTAAACTACTGATGACTAACGTTGAAAGAGGGGTGTTTGAAAATGTAGTTCATTATATATTTTTCAGGGTAAAACTTGTCTGCTGTGTGACCGTGGGCAAGTCACTCGACTTCTCTATGCCTCAGTTACCCCATCTGTAAAACGGGGAGTAAGACTGTGAGTCTCAGGTGGAACGTGGGTTGTGTCCAACCTGATTAGCTTGTATCAACCCCAGAGCTTAATACGGTACCTAGCATATAGTAAGCGCTTAATCAATACCAGAGGTAGAAAAAAAAAACCCAACAAACACTTGGATGGGCACCTTTAAACACATTGTGACGTCATAGAGCATATTTTTGGAAAATCACAACGGGCGTACCTGGTGCTTTAATGGGTTTGATTATACCTTATCAAATTTCACTTACTGAGATTTGTAATTTGAATTTTTTTTTCCTAAACAGTCCAGGTGATGCAGCTAGGAACATTGCTTTGAAAGACCTGTTGATAAATCATGGTGCCAGATGACTCCAGCCTCACTCAGTTGTCATTTTCATTTAAGATAAATGATTTTTTGGACATAGAAAATGAGGATTGAGAAGGTTTAAACAGTGTTGTAAATATTTAACCTCTGAGTATCAGTGATTTCGAGGGTTGTTTGGGCTCTACAGAAAGACAAAATAAAATGATGGGGAAACAGTAGTTTTCCCAAGGGATCTTCCGTTTGTGTTGTAGTAGATAAGGTAGGATCTACGGTTACTCCTAACAGTTCATCATTCGAATATAGTAATGGGATGAATATCTCACTTGTAAATAATTTTGATATTTAGCCTTCAAATTCTTTTGCTGTGTCTTGAGTGCTCAGAAAGTTTTAGAAGTCATTTGGGGCTCTCATAGGGTTTATGTGGTTTATGATGTAAAAATGTCTGCTACCTCAAGATCTGTCTTTGCAAATTCAAATTTAAGGGCCTGTGGGTGTTTTGTGTGTTTTTTTGGTTTTTTTTTAACCAGACAGGCACACTTTTCCTAGCCCTTCTTATTCTTGATGATACTATAAAGATGTTACAGCTGAATGAGCATCAGTAGCTTAAAGAAATGCAACCCCAGTGTTGGGTTATACAGTCTTTTCGAGGGGTGTGTCAATACATTTTTTTACAATTTTTTTCTCTTGTTCATTTTTTTTTCACTAATCCCTCCCACCCCTTCTTTCACTTCCCACAAATCTTACGGTTCTTAAGCATGGATTCTTGAGCAAGAGTCCACTTCTGTTGCATTATAGGAGAACTGGGTATATATATGTCTGCATCTAGAGGGCATATACATACTTGTACTATGGCTGGGAGTGATCTTGGCTCTGACCCCTCTCTCTCTCTCTCCTCCCCCTCTTCCTACTTCCACACTTTTAGGTGACCTTTAAGAATATTGAAAGGGAACTCATCTGCCCAACATGTAAGGAGTTGTTTACCAACCCGTTAATTCTTCCATGTCAGCATAATGTGTGCCATAAGTGTGTTAAAGAACTTCTGTTCATGTCGGGTGAGGACTCGTTTACCGATGTGACTTCGGAAAATTCAAATCCAAGCAGCCCACGTCTTCGTCTGCACTCTCCAAGTTTGGATAAAATCGACAGAGCTGCTAAAGCAGGTATGTCAAAATTTCTGTACCTTCAGTGATAATTGTGGTGTCTTTTAAACGCCTTTTATGTACCAATCCCTGTCCTAAGCGCTGGGGTAGATACAAGATAATCAGGTCCTACATGGGGCTCGCGTTTTAAGTAGAGGGGAACACAGGTATTGAATCCCCATTTTGCAGATGAAGGAACTGAGGCCCAGAGAACTTAAGTGATTTGCCCAAGGTCACATAGGTAAGTGGCGGAGGTGGGATTAGATCCCACTTCGTGTAGATGATTTATTGGCATTTCTCGAATGCTTATGGTACATAAAATTTGCATTTCATTGTATTTAATGATTCACAGAGCAAAGCAAGTTAATTCCAAACAAATAGCGTAAGATGATTATGGGCCACTTTTTCTTTAATAGTAAATCGCAAAAATGCTCTCAGTACTTTTCAAACATTAATAACTATAATTGTTTAAAAACAGAAATCTTTGAGACCAGGTCTAGTCCTCCAGTCTATATGATGAATTCTGAACCCCAACAGAATTGCTTATGTGTTTTATCCTGTGCTGATTAACTGCTCTGAATACCGGGAAACATTATTTTTTTTCCCTATTAACTAAACCATTCTTGAATTAATTTATATAAAGGAATCACTTGCTGCTTTGTCATTTTGTGAATCTTTTATTTGAAATGAAATTTCTTAATCCTGCTCTCTGTTCATTGTTTACAGCAGCACAACGGAGGTCTTTGGGGTGGAGAGGTAGAAATGCTTTACTGTTTGAATGACTTCAGATAGTGTAGTGTTTAGATCTAGATTAAATTTCCATGGTTAGTGCATAGTTATTAAACATCAGTGGTCAAGTCCTCAAAACTACGTAGAAAGTGGACAAACAAATTAAGCTAAAATGACTTAAAGGTCAACAGGATTAAATTTTGCCAAAGGGTTTTTAATTCCCATTTTTAGAGGGACACTAAATTCAAAGTTCTCAAATCTAAGTCACCTTAGGTGAAAGAAATGCTACGTCATTATCCTATTAAATTTGGCTATACTTTTTCTTTGGAAAAGATTTCAGGAACTCCTTCAGAATTCAATATTCATCTTTTTCCCCACTTCATTATTTTTACTTTCATTTCCTTTATGTCACTAATAATAATAATGATCTAGCCTAAACATTTTAGTGGTTGTGCTTGTTGCGGGCAGGTTGATACATGTTTATCAACTCTGTTGTATTGTACTCTCCCAAGCACTTAGTACAGTAGGTGCTCAACAAATACCATCGATAATGATGAGTATAATGTATGTACTATCAAGGTTCTTAATGAGCTTTTTGATACTTTTGATATTTTAAGGTAAGTTTATTTTCTCTGAAACATTTCATTTTGTGAGAATTTACCTACAAAGTCAATAATTTAATCCGGTTGACCTTTAAAATTAAATCAGCTATTCTTTAATTTTGAAGTGCTGGTGATATTTTACTGGAAGACTATAATAAAGAACTGGTGATGTCCTACATTTTACCAGAAAACAAACAATTAAAATACTCCTTTTCTGATTGAACAGTGACAGTTTCATACCTCCAGCCATAAGTAAATACCAGATGGATACTCCTAGTTTTAGAAAATCCACTAAGGTTATTTATAGACTTCAGTCTTAGAGTTGGTTGGTAAGGGATGAAACATCTTTATAAGAGGTCTTTATTTTTCCAAATATCCGCGTTGATCTAGGACTGGTGTCACCAGCGAACATTTGTTCAAAGCATGTTTTGATTAGCATAACCTAGTTGTTTTATCTGGTTAATTAACACACAATCAGAATCTTCAACTTCAGCAATTAATAGTTCAGACATCAATTATACATTCCATTTTCATATCTCACAGTCCACGCTAATTAGAAGCATGCACTTGACTTTAGATTTCCGGTTATCTTGTTTAAAACTTGACCACTGTACCATGTTTCTTCAATAACTGTTGTGCTTGTCGGTTTTTGTACTTAATGCATCGTCATTGGGAAGTTATATGCCTTTTCCAGCTAGTGTTGCTCTTTGCCTCCTTTTTTGCTTGGTATTGTCGAGTGCTTTTTGTGACCGCTCTTTACTGCATGTTTTTGCAAGTTGCATGTTAATAACAAGTGCCCATATCTTTTACTTTGGCTTTTCACAAATTTTAGACAGCTGTTCTATTTTATGCTATAATTGTAACATTTGAATATACCATATGTTCAAATGAGGATATCAGAAAGATCCCTGTTCAATACATGCATGCCTGCATCAATTGGTCAGTTTACAGATGCTGCAAGGCATGTAGTATGTTCAGTTCAGATAAAGTCTTAAGAGTAGTTTGATCCAAGTTAGCCCCAGTATTCCATTTTCGTTGGAATACTCTATTACATTTTTGGTTAAGTTGTGCTTTGAGAGAGATGATGCAAGGCTTGTTGTGAATCTAAGAACTAATTATTTGCACTTTTTTTTTTTTACTGTGACGATTCTTTACAGATGTTATTAATTTATATGCGCTATGAAGTTTTGGAAAGTCTATAGGGTTAATCTCATCCATTTTTGCACTCAGTGCAGCTACCTGTGGAGTGGGAAAGAGCTCCATAGAAGTCAAAAAATAGGATTCTCTCTGGCAATGTAATTTTTTCATTTTTATTAATCATCCTAGCACACCCTGGACAGTTTATTGGATGAACACTTTTTGGAGTCCTTATAGATATCTCTATATAGCATATATAGCTTTCTCTCTCTCTCTCTCTCTCTCTATATATATATACACACACAAATATTTATCTGCAGAGTATGGATAAGCTTGATGCAGTTTTGGGGTCTTATGAGTTGAGTATTTCCATTTTTCCAAAATCCATATCCTCCAGGTTTTCTTCATTCTTATCCCTTTCCCATTTTCCCATTGTATTATATATTGTAACTAACCAAAGACTTCGTGTCTATGCAGGCTGGAAACGCAATTCAAGCACCCCTAAGGCAACTGTTCTTCCTTGCCCCGCCTGTAAGCATGATGTTGACTTGGGAGAACGTGGGATCCATGGCCTGTTTCGTAATTTCACCTTGGAAAACATTGTGGAAAGATATAGACAAGCTGCTCGAGCTGCTACAGCTATTATGTGTGACCACTGTAAATCTACGCCTCAAGAATACACCAAAAGTTGCATAGACTGCAATGCTAATTTCTGCAATGAGTGCTTCAAAGTGAATCATCCTTGGGGCACCGTTAAAGCTCAACATGAGTATGTGGGCTCAACCACTATCTCAAGACCAAAGGTAATTGGAGGTTTTGATAAATGGGGATGACATTTTAAAAGTTGAACTGTGTGTGTGTGGGGAAAGTGTCAATGTTTTACCAAGCAAATGCAATTTAGAGGTCCACCTGAAGTGGGGGTAGGGGAACTGGAGCTTAGGGAAAAGATGCTTTTCCTTCTTGATGAAATGTCAAGAATATTTCATTTTTAGAACAAAATTCTAAATTTAAAAACTTAAATTTGAAAGGCAGATGGGAATTGGAAGGGGTGGGGGGAGCCCCAACCACTCTTCATTTCAATATCCTGACCGCTCCTGCTGCTGCTCCTGTTCTCTCTGCCTTTATTGCTTTTTCAGGGCCCTCAAGTACTCCAGGCTTTTTTGTGTTCTTTAATTACTGTTTAATTCAATATATTATTAGTGACACCCATGTGCAGAGTACACTGGTTGTATTTTCCTATGTTCTGTGAATGCCTTTATGATTCCTTCTATATGTATCTTTGCTCTTTTCCCAATAGGTCATCATGTGCCCTGAACATGAAGCAGAAAAAGTGAACATGTATTGTGAACTTTGTAAACGACCTGTTTGCCATCTCTGCAAGTTGGGAGGAAGTCATGCAAACCATCAAGTCACCAACATGGCCGTTGCCTACAAAACTTTAAAGGTAGGCCATTATTCCTCCTCAGTCCCTGCTTATTCAAGTGGCAGATTTCTCTCTTCCCAGGCTGTTGATCAGAAATCATTTTAAAGATGGGTCAGAACGCTAAAACATGATTTAAATGTGACACTGTGGAAAAGAGAGTTGAGACTTTCCTAAGAAAAGGTTACCTGCCAAAGTGTCCTTTACACCTTAGTTTTTGACAGTCCTGGCAGCAGAATCAGTAAGAGACTCTTCTCAAGCAATTTCAGGATGCTTCTGGGGACTTAACAAACCCAAACTTCACACTAAGTTAAATAAAGCAGGAGTAATTCTCTGTGAATTAACGGAGTTCTGACTTGCCAGAGATGAGTAATTTCCAGGCTTGTGTGTAATTACAGGTCTGTGAGTTTTGGGCTAGTAATGGTTTATGATAGGCCAGTGATTTTTAGTTATCTTTTCAATGGGTTCTAATCTCAACTCTGCCACTTGTATGCTGTGTGACCTTGGACAAGTCACTTCACTTCTCTCTTGCCTCAGTTACCTCAATCTGTAAAATGGGGATTAAGACCGTGGGCATTAAGACATGGACTGTCCCACACAGACTGTGTCCAGCCTGATGAGCTTGTATCAACCCCAGTGCTTAGTACCGTGCCCCGGCCCCTAGTATGCGCTTAGCAAATAGCATTTATTTAAAAAATGTAATGCTTGTCCCTTCAAGGCACAAGCTGAGTCGGTTGTAAATGTTTGAGTTGTGTTGACTGAATACATGAAGTTGGTAAAAGTTGTGCCCTTCAGTTTCTTCAACCTTGTGTTCTATTTCAACAGGAGAAGCTTACCAAGGATGTTGATTTTCTCATAAGTAAGGAGAGCCAGGTGAAGGAGCAAATTTCGGAACTACACTCAGTAATAAAAGAAATGGAGGTAAGATAATATCAAAGTTGAGGTGAGTTTGAGCATTTAATGTGGTTTTTATTGCTTACATAACTCTTTCTTTGCTCACTTAAAAATCCAAACTAAATTGTAATGCAGACAGTAAGGGAAAACTGGGAGGGTGGGGGGGGAAAAAAAGAAGCGTATTGTTTATCTAACCTGGCCGAAGACTAAGTATTTCTGCTAGCAACACAAAATTATATAGTCAGGCAATTGAAATTGATTGAATGATTTCATATCACTTGGCCTGCGTTTCTGAAATTCATTCAGTACTTGACGGATGTGGCAATTTTTTAATACAAGGTGCTGAGTGGGGAGTTAAATTGTGTTTGTGTTACAATAGTGCAATGGCGAAAAAGCTAAGGAAGAAGCGGCCATCCATTTTGACAAGCTTTATGGTGTCTTGGAGGAGAGAAAATTTTCAGTTTTCAAGGCCATTGATATTTCGAAGAAATTGAGACTGGAAAAGCTACATATCCAATTGGAGGAATACCAAGGACTTCTAGAGAATAATGGACTTGTGGGATATGCACAAGAAGTGCTTAAAGAAACAGATCAGTCTTGCTTTGTTCAAACGGCGAAGCAGCTCCATGTCAGGTACTTGCTCAATTAGAGAGGAAGGTCAATGGGTGTGTTGATTGTATTGTGGAATAGTTGCTGTGTCCCTCACCAAAGCTAACTCAAATTTGGGTGAAGTTTTGTCTCCCACTTCCCTTTCTTTTCATAGAATACTTTTTGTCAAATAATTTTCATAGATTATTTTATGCTCATTCCTCTTCAGAATTCAAAATGCAACTGAATCTCTAAAGAATTTTAAGCCTGCAGCTCAAGCATCTTTTGACGATTATGTCGTGGATTCGTCGAAGCAGCAAGAACTTCTTGAAGAAATGACCTTTGTCTCTAATGGTGAGAATTCAGAAAGGACACGCAGAGAAGGAGCATTGCCTAATGAATAGAGCGTGGGCCTGGGAGTCAGAAGGACCTGGGCTCTAATCCCGAGTCTGCCACTGGTCTGCTGTGTAACCTTGGGCAAGTCACTTAACTTCTCTGTGCCTCAGTTCCCTCATCTGTAACATAGGGATTAAGACTGTGAGCCCCATGTGGGACAGGGACCATGTCCATTCCAGTTTGCTTATATCCACCCCGGTGCTTAGTACAGTGCATGGCGCGTAGTAAGCACGGAACAAATATCACAATTACCATCATTTCACCTTGTATTTCTACATAAACCACTCAGGCTTGTGAAGGAATTTCAAAGGAAACCATATGGGTTTGCTATAGAATTGTGCTGGGATCATCCCATTTACTATTTAAATGTAACCAGAAAACCTTCCTGGCTTTCTCTGGGGACACCCCTCTCAAACAACCACACACTGCCGAGTCAGTGATTCAAAATGCTCTTCCTGAAAAATCTGCATAGAGTCTTCAGTTTTCCTAGCCCTGTAATAATAATAATGATGATTATGGCATTTGTTCAGTGCTTACTATGTGCCAAGCACTGTTCTAAGCGCTAGGGTAGATACAAGGTAATCAGATTGTCCCACGTGGGGCTCACAGTCTTAATCCCCCTTTTACAGAAGAGGTAACTGAGGCACAGAGAAGTGAAGTGACTTGCCCAAGGTCACCCAGCTGAGAAGTGGCAGAGGCGGGATTATAACCCAGGACCTCGGAGTGCCAAGCCCGTGCTCTTTCCACTAAGTCATGCTGATTTCACTGTTGAGGGGGGAAAAATATACAGAAGTTCTCTACTGTGAATATTAATATGCTTTCTGTTTTGTGTGCATTTTCAGGGATTGAAGTACCAGAGATCAATGAAGAACTAAGCAGAACCTACAACAAAACTTTAATCACTTGGCATCATTCTGAGAAGAATGTTACTGCTGATGGTTATATTCTCGAATACCGGAAGGTTGATAAAATGGGTGATTCCTTGGCCTGGACTGAGTCAGGGGTTTATGGAACCACCAAGGTTATTTCTGACCTCGAAAATAACAGCAGCTACTCGTTCAGAGTTAGAGGCTACAAAGGCGCTAGCTGCAGTCCTTGCAGTAAAGAAGTGATTTTGAATACTCCGCCGGCTCCAGGTATGGTACATCGAGGTCTATAATCACAGGATGGGGACCGTGATGGGTCATTTTCAGACAGATGTATATCTGGCCCACAATTTTAAGACCCCCTAGGAGAAAAGAGTTCGCATTTCACTGGGGCATAGGCCCGGCCTTGACGGTAATCGTGCTAATTTAATGTTTGAAGACTTGCCCAAATTTTGCTTCAAGCTTAATACATGTTAAACCGCACTATTCTAGCATTCTCCATCTAAGGTACGGTATTTTAAAAGGTTATTTTCTTTTAGAAGAAAATACACAGTTGGAGCACTTATGTAGATATCTGTAATTTTATACTTATTTATGTCTGTCTCTCTCCGCCCCCCAGACTGTAAGCTCATTGTGGGCAGGGAATTTGACTATTGTTGTACTTTCCCAAGGGCTTAGTACTGTGCTCTGCACACAGCGCTCAATAAATACGATTGAATGAATGACCATATTTAAAATCTGCTTAATAAAACCCTAAAGGTCCAGGCTACTGTTTTCCCTCCTGGGCTACCTGTTTTCAGATTCACTCTCAGGCAAGTTTTGAAATGACTAGAAGAAGACAAGACTTATGGATAAAGGAATAAGTTTAGAGGTGGCATAAAGTCAGCAGCTTGCAGGATTTGGATTTCCTAGTACTAGAAATTCACAGACGCTTGATGAGATAATCTTTTACTTCATAAGAGGGGGAAACATTCGATTCTGTAGCATTGTGATTGTGAAACCTGAAGACGCTGCCCAAAGTGGACTTACCTAACAGACTGGATCTTGGTTTCTTTAGCAACCAGGACATTTTTTTTTAAAGACAGTATCTAGGAAAAGGTGTGCTTTCCTCTTCTCCCCACCCCCTCCCCCTGCCCTCCTTTGGCAATGAGGCAGTTGATCAGTTGATTGCTGACTGTGTGCAAAGCACTGTACTAAGCGGTTGGGGGACTACTTCCATATAGACTTGAGGTGACTAGTTAGTCACTTGGACAAACTGTTGCTTACATTGGATTTTGCAGGTTTAGAATATTTAGCATTCTTGTCATGTTTGTGCCATATAAATTTAAGAGCGCTAATCAGGAGTAATACATTTGAGACTGACTCAGATATTTATTTTTAAAGTTTTTAGCTTTCTTTTTGATGAAAATTGTGGCTACAACAGCGAACGCCTCATTCTGAATTCCAAAAAGGACCGTGTTGATAGCCGAGCCGGATTTTCACTTTTGCTTACTGGTGATCGTATTCATGTTGGGTGTTACACAAGTTTGGATTACATTATTGGAGACACTGGAATCACCGAAGGGAAGCACTTCTGGGCTTTTCGTGTCGAGCCCTACTCTTACTTGGTAAAGGTGGGAGTTGTTGCGGATTCGAAACTGCAAGAGTGGGTTCAGAATCCACGTGAACTTTTCAGCCCAAGGTAGGCATTTTTCTTTCCGGTTCTCCAACTTTATCATTGTTAACTTAAATGTCCAATGAGCATCGTTATATTGTTCCACAGCCACTTAATTTTAGGTCTTTGCGGAAATTAGCAGGAAGATAAACTGAATCGGCTTCACTTTGCATATGAGTGCTGCAGTAATATTCCCCAAACAGAAAGCCGTATCTCTGGTAGTGTACGCTCGGTAATGGTGTGTGTTTTTCCTTATTCCCCAGTGTTCTCCCTTCAGTCTTGATAGGAAGATGAACTTTGAGGGTAGTGAGCATTCAATTTAGAGGAAGACTTGGCCTAATGGTCACGGGGAGCTGACAGAGACCCCTCGTCCTACCACCTGTCAGGATTTCCAGCCTTTTGAGCAGCCTTCTGGATCTAAGGAGGAGAATTAAGCTAGTGTTTAGTGATTCTTTTCATCACCCAGATAAAAGCTACTAAAATCATGTCACACAAGGACTTGCTTGCAATCAAAATATCTGACTTTATTATATTGCAGCGCACTTTAGAACAGAAAACATTCTATTTTTATTGGGTTGGAAAGGCATGGCTTGATATGTGCTTTGAGGACACATTTGTGTGACTACCTTTTATACTTTAGAGCTCATTGGTGATTTTTATGGTGCACAGGTAGAATTCTCTGAATGACCTGAATTCTTTCCCTGGTCTCCTAGATATGAGCAAGATAGCGGTCACGACAGTGGAAACGAAGAAACCTCCTTTGTTGCCGCTCAGCCTTTCACCTTAATTACCGTGGGCATGAAGAAACTTTTCATTCCAAAGTCATCCACCGTCCCCCTGGGTGCTGAAAATCGGATCCTTCCGATGCCGACGTGCTTGGGAATTCTCCTCGAATATGACAAAGGCAAAGTTGGGTTCTACGATGCGGATCGCATGAAGTGCCTTTATGAGCGTCAGGTTGAGTGCTCCGGGGCCATGTATCCGGCATTTGCATTGATGGGCAGTGGGGGAATTCAACTCGAGGAGCAAGTCACAGGAGGTTACGTGGAACACGTTGTTGATGTGTAATCCAAGCACTGTCGAGACTCTTAGAGACAAAGCAAATGCAAGAAAAATGATGCCTTACCATGTGCAAGCATAATTACATCAGTGCTTTGAAGTGCTTTTTGCCATATGTGTCTTTTTTGTGTGTGTTTGTGTAAGTGTGTGTATGTGTGTCTGTGTTACTTTAAAACACGGGGGGGGGGGCAGGGAAGGGAACTAAAATAGCTTTTAATCCCTCCCATCTCACTTCACACTTCCGTTTTTCTTGCCCACGCTTTGAGGAGACTTGTTTCACAAATGACTACTGAACCATTTTGTTAGCACCGAATTGCCTTTTCCTAAGTGTTTTTTTCCTGGGCTGTTAATCTGTAATTTTTTATCGTTAGCAGACATTACTGGCCTTTACATTTCTTTATAGTATGCATTGCTTTCCCATTTTAAATCAAGTGAATTGTGACAGAAAATACTTCTGAAGTAACTACGGGCAGAAACAGATGCTAAACAATGTTTGTTTGCATCAGTTCTTAGCAGTAGGAGAAAATCATAGATCTAATCAGGTGGGGGAAATAAATGATAGCATCTGATAATTTTCCATCTAAAGGCCCATTAAATTTATAATTCAAAGTCCTTTGTAAGTATAAAGTGGTAAACTATAAAGATTTTTTGTTTTCTGGAAACGGTTGCACACTACATTTATAATTTTATTTATATGGTGTTTACACTCCATTTACTTGCATATTGTTAAATCATATGTTCACCTAAACAAGAAACAAATCACTAAAATTAACTGACAAGTGAATAAACTACCAACTCTGGGTTCTCTAGGAAAGCCTTAAGATGTTTTATTGATAACTTTTCACCTCTAGATTCTTACCTGTAGTTTTGCATCTAATAAGATTATTTTTATGAAGTGGTTGCAAAAAAAGTAATGCACTGATCTGAAGCATTTATGTTCTGCTGTTCTAGTGTTGTGCACTTATTCCACTTTGAATGCTCATTACATTTCAGTTTTCCATGATATGTGTTAGTTATGTTATTATTATTAATAAAATATTCATTATGCAACAGGTAGGTTTGGTATATGTGCTGCTAATGAACCTGGTCGTATGGTTGTTATGAAATGGGCGGCTGATAGGTCACTTGTTTGTCTATCATTTCCTGAGGATGAATGCTCGGTGGATGAAAATATTTTATAAAGTAAGTAGAAACAATGATTTGAAATGTTTGGAAATACGATCCAAGGGCATCTCAAGACTTACTGTATAATTGCACTTTTTTTTAAGCGGATAAGGGAAATTCGTTGGCTGTCAGATTCAGTACTACAGAACCATCATCTTGTGTGTGTTGAATATATGAGTGTTTTCCTTTTTTAAAGGATGTGCCTGTCCTCTAGATTAGATACTAGTACTTAAGAGCCGTGTGGGTCTTTTAATCAAAGTTATTTCTCAAATCTGAAATATTTTCCCCACGAGAGTTATTAGAATACTTTTGTCACATTTATACAGTAATTTGGTAGTATTTACTTCTATGAAATAGCACTTTACAATACAGGCTAAGAACTGTGCAGTGTTCTATGGATCATGGTGCAATAAGGCTGCTAAACTAAGATGTTGGGGACTAGAGTTTGATATTGTCAAACTTTTGTACAGTTGTAAATCATACAGGCGTTCTTAAAAATATAAAGCTTTAACAAGAACAGGAAGGACTTGTTGAAAACGTTCTCCAATTGTTTATAACAGATCACTTTATGGTTTGGGTTTTATAAATAAAAAACATGAGGATTCACACACATTTTGGTTATTTACTTCTAAATTCTAAAGACTTTACTGGTTTGGTATTTGTTTATGGGTACGCCTTGGAAAACTCAAGTACATCATCTGGTCATACATTTTGACTCCCTCGCTCCCCTTTCCCTTTGTCTATCTTGCACCATCCAGTTCCAGATCACCTCCATGCTACGCTTCCTGTATTCGCACCAGAGAGCTGGTGTCAGAACTCTAGACACCAGGCTGACTTGAGCGGTTTCAAATTTGTCACCTCCTGTAACTCTGCCCTCGCCTCTGCTCGGCAACACCACTACTCCTCCCTCATTGACTTCCTTGCCCATTGTTCCAGACCCTTAACTTCCCCACGAAACTCTTACTGCCCCCACCTCCCCACTCTCAAGTCCCTGATGGCCTTGCCAACTACTCCGTTGACAAATTGAAACCATCAGGACTGAGTTCCCTAAAGTCTCCTCTCACCTCCCCGACCCTTCCCACCTTCACCTGCCTTTATGTCTCACCAACTTTCAAAATTTACCTCTTTGACCTGTGCCTCAGATCCCATCCCTTCTCAGTTTCAGCTCTCACCCCATTTCCCTCCTGCTTTTCCCATCCAAATTCCTCGAATGGGTTGTATACACCCACTGCCTCTACTTTCTCTTCTCCAGCTCCCTTCTTGACCCTCTACAATCCGGCTTTGGCTCCCTTCGCTGAGTCAAGCATCGAAGACGATCTTTTTGCCAAATCTGCTGGACTGTACTCCTCCCTAATCCTCCAAGCTCTTGGCTGCCCTCGACACTGGACCCACTCCCTTCTTCTGGAAACACTATCTGAGCTCAGTTTTTCTGACCCATTCCCTCCTGATTCTCCTCCCTCTCTGTCCACTCCTTTTTTTTGCCAACCCTTCCTCTGTCTCCTACTCCCTAATTATAGGCATCTCTCAAGTTCGTGTGCTGGATCCCCTTCTCTTCTAAATTTACCCTCCCTGGGGTATTCATCCGCCCTCACGGCTTCTATTACCACCTCTATGTGGATGATGCCCAAATCTCCGTCAATAGAACTGACCTCACCTCTCCCTGTCCCTGCAAATTCTCATTTCCTTCAGCTTCTAGGTCATCTCTACCTGGATGTCCCAATGGCATCACAAGTTCAGTATGTCCAGAATAACCCATCTTCCCTCCCAAATCCTCTTCTTCATCTGACTCTCCCATTACAGTTGACAACACCACTATTCTGCCTCCAAAGCCCATGACCGGGGTCTCAAATCCCATATTCTGTCGTGTCAATGAGTCACTCAATCCTATTTGCTTCAGACAATGTCCAAAGGGTATCCTCAAAACCAGGTTTACCTAAAAAAAGGCTCCTTAATACAGTACTATTAGTATATTTTGATAACATGGAGTTCTTCCACCACCTTTCAAGAATCCACCCCTTCCTCTCCTTCCAAATGGTGTTAAGCACTTACTGTGTACCAGGCCCTGTTCTAAGCTCTGGGGTGGATACAAGTCAATCGGATTGGACACAGTCCCTGTCCCACATGGGGCTCGCAGTCTTGATCCCTATTTTACAGATGAGGTAACAGGCACAGAGAAGTTTAGTGACTCACCCAAGGTCACACAGTAGACAAGTGGAGGAGCTGGGATTAGAACTCATGACCTGCTGATTCCCAGGCCTGTGTTCTATCCATTATGCCATGCTATTTCTCCATGGCCATCATACAGGTCCAGAAATCTGTTATATCCCGGCTTGTCTGTTTCCTCCTCGAGACTGTAAGCTTGTTATAGGCAGGGAACGTGTCCATTGATTCTGTTGCATTGTACTCTCCTAAGGGCTCAGTACAGTGCTCTGCACATAGTAAGCGCTCAGTGTATACCATTAATTGACTACTGCACTGGCCTCCTTGCTGTTCTCCCTGCCTCCTGTTTATCCCCTCTCCAGTCCATACTTTTACTCTCCTGCCTAGATCACTTTTCTAAACCAAACCGCACACATCTCCCCACTCCTCAAAATCCTGCAGTCGTTGCCCATTCTTTGCATAAAGCAGAAACTTCTGACCATCGGCTTTAAGACACTCAGTCAGCTATCGCCCCTCCTATACATCCACTCTCTTCTCCCACTACACCCCAGCTCGAAATCTTTGTTCCTTTCAAGCCAACCTACCCATTGTGTGTCGTTCTTGTCTCTCCTGTTACTGACCTCTTGCTCCTGCCTGGAACTCCCCAGCTTCACACCCAGCAGACCGTACTCTTCCCCTCTGTAAAGGCCTCCTGGAGTTATATCTCCAGGAGTCCTTTCCTGTTTATACTCTCAAATCTCCAATTTATATCCCCAGCAACTACCACTTTAGCCCTTTTGCATCCCCTGAGCACTTGGGTACTCTCTCCTCCCCCCTCCCCACCAAATCAATGTACTCTTCCAAGCACTTAGTACAGTGCTCTGCACAGAAGTACTCAATAAGTATGATGAGTGTATTTATTGAACACTTGCTGCGTGCAGAGCACTGGTATTATGTGCTTGGGAGAGTACGATAGAGTAGGAAGACCCTGCACTGAAGGAGCTTACAATCTAGCACTCTTATGTACTCCTGTGTAACACTTATTTGCATATCTTTATACTCTATTACCACCACCTATCCATAACTAATTTTAGAGTCTGTCACTCCTGCTAGATTGTAAATTCCTTAAATCCAGGGATCAGGTCTACTAATTCTATCATACTCTCCCACATGCTAAATACAGGGCTCTGCACACAGTCATTCAAATACCAGGAAGCTTATCTTTGCCTGCTTTGCACAGAACTTTCACTTTGGTTTTATTGTAACTGAACTATAAGAAATCTTCTGAAAAGCTTTGTGTTTTACTGTTGTTATGCACCTTTTGATTTATTACCCATTTGGACTTGAATCTCCAATTTTGGTCATTCAGTAGGATTAGGGTTTGGTTATTAATAGTTTAGTACAGTTACCCTTTCTATTTTTATCAAAAGTGGATGCAGGCTAAAATGGGTATTTAAAGAATGCTTTCTAAAATGGAAGATCTTCATTTATGTTGTATTAAAAAGCACTGGCCCGGGCAGCTGACAGACTGTTTGTCAAAATGTAGTTTTAATACTACTGTCCTAAGGAGGTTTAGGTAGACATGATTTTGAGGATGCTTTCTGAACCTTGTCTGAAGCCAAAAGGACTGAGAGACCCATTTGGGAAGCTGCCGTAATCAGACTTTTAGGGAATATTTCCTTAACTAATGGCATTTTTAGTGAATTCTGTCTGTGTTCAGAGCATTATACTAAGTCCTTGGGAAAGTACAGCCCAAAAAAGTTGGTAGACAATAATAATAATAATAATAATAATAGTATTTGTTAAGTGCTTACTATGTGCCAGCCACTGTACTAAGCACTGGTGTGGATACAAGTAAATCAGGTTGGGCACAGTCCCTGTCTCACGTGGGGCTCACAGTTTCAATCCCCAATTTACAGAGGAGGTACCTGAGGCCCAAAGAAGTGAGGTAATAATAATAATAATAATGGTATTTGTTAAGTGCTTACTGTGTGCCAAGCACTGTTCTGAGCACCAGGGTAGATACGAGGTAATCAGGTTGTCCCACTTGGGACTCACAGTCTTAATGCCCATTTTCTAGATGAGGTAACTGAGGCACAGAGAAGTGAAGTGACTTGCCCAAGGTCACACAGCAGATAAGTGAAGCAGCATGGCTCAGTGGAAAGAGCACGGGCTTGGGAGTCAGAGGTCATGGGTTTGAATCCCAGCTCTGCCACTTGTCATCTGTGTGACCTTGGGCAAGTCACTTAACTTCTCTGGGCCTCAGTTACCTCATCTGTAAAATGGGGATTAACTGTGAGCCTCACGTGGGACCACCTGATTACCCTGTATCTACCCCAGCACTTAGAATAATAATAATGTTGGTATTTGTTAAGCACTTACTATGTGCAGAGCACTGTTCTAAGCGCTGGGGTAGACACAAGGGAATCAGGTTGTCCCACGTGGGGCTCAAAGTCTTAATCCCCATTTTACAGATGAGGTAACTGAGGCACAGAGAAGTGAAGTGACTTGCCCACAGTCACACATAAAGCTGACAAGTGGCAGATCCGGGTTTCGAACCCATGACCTCTGACTCCAAAGCCCGTGCTCTTTCCACTGAGCCACGCTGCTGCTCTACAGTGCTCTGCACATAGTAAGTGCTTAAATGCCAACATTATTATTATTATTATAAGTGGAGGAGCCGGGATTAGGACCCATGACCTTCTGATTCCCAGGCCTGTGCTCTATCCACTATGCCATGCTGCTTCTCTGGATCCCTGACCACAAGGAGCTTGAGAAGCAGCATGGCATAGTGGCTAGAGTATAGGCCTGGGAGTCAGAAGAACCTGGCTTCTAATTCTGGCTCCGCCACCTGTCTTCTGTGTGACTTTGGGCAAGTCGCTTCACTTCTCTGGGCCTCAGGTACCTCGTCTGTAAAATAGGGATCGAAACTGTGAGCCCCACATGGGACAGGGACTGTGTCCAACCCAATTTGCTTATATCCACCCCAGCGCTTAGCACAGTGCCTGGCAAAGAGTAAGTGCTCAAAAAATACCAGTTAGTGTCATTATTATTACAGGGGAAGGCAGACATTAAAATTAATTCCAGAGAGTCGAAATGGCAAAGCATGAGGATATAAATGAAAGTGTTGCGGGGCTGGGGTTGGTACCAAAGTGCTTAAGAGGTACTCAGCCAGGGGCCTAGTTACCAAAGGAAGGGCGGTAGTGGAAATGAGGGCTTAGACGGGGAGGATCTCTTGGAGGAGATGTGATTTTTAGGAGGGTTTTGAAGGTGAGGAGAGTGATGGTCTGTCGGATATGAAGGGGGAGAGAGTTCCAGGCCAGAGGGAGGATGTGGGCAAGGACTTGGTGACAGGATAGATGAGATGGAGGTGCAGTGACTAGGTTGGTGTTACAGGAGAGACGTGTGTGGGTCCGGCAAGATAATTCCCCAACTCATCTTCATGTACTCTTTCCAGCACATGAGAGGGAAAGAGAGGGTGAGTTCTTATTGCATTTTATTTAATCCGGGGCTTAACACAATGCTTGGCACAAATGCCACTATTATGTGGTTTTATTCCTGTGGCTCCAATACTCTGTATTCTTAATGAACTTCTGGCTTGCTAAATTAGGCCAATCAGCTTTTTTTATTAGTTATAGAAATGAGCTGCTTTCCTTATTTCATAATTAAGGCTGTTGAGAGGAGGATTCTCAAGAAATACCATTTATTATTAATGATAATGATGGCATTTGTTAAGCGCTTACTATGTGCAAAGCACTGTTCTAAGCGCTGGGGGGGAGGGCGATACAAGGTGATCAGGTTGTCCCACGTGGGGCTCACAGTCTTGATCCCCATTTTACAGATGAGGGAACTGAGGCCCAGAGAAATGATTTGCCCAAAGTCACACAGCTACATCTACTAAGTGCTAGGCATTGCATTAAGCCCTTGGGAAAGTACAAAAGTATCCGGACTAACATTTCCTGCCTCATTACAATCTAATGAGAGAGATGGACAAAAATTATTTACAGATAGTGAAAACCCTATGAAGATTAAGTGTGAAGCAGGAAATCGTACAAACACATCAGGATGTAAATCTCTCAATCTCTCAGGATAACCTACTCACTGTGTTTCATTCTTGTCTTTCCCACTGTTGACCTCTTGCCTGGAATTCCCTCTCCCTTCCCATCCGGCAGACCACAGCTCTGCCCATCGTCGAAGCTCTTCTAAGATGGCATCTCCTCCAGGAGGTCTTCTCTGATTACTCTCTAGTTCCCCTACCTCTTAGCCCCCAACTGCCACTTCAGCACTTAATGCCGCATAAGCACTTCTTCATCAATCAATCTATGGTATTTATTGAGCGCTGACTGTGTGACTGTGTGCAGAGCATTGTACTAAGCGCTGGGGAGACCACAATGCAACAGAGTTGGAAGACACGTTCCCTGCCCACAACGAGCTTGCCGTCTAGAAAGGGATACTGACATCAATGTAAATAATTTATAATATATAATTTATAGATACATTCATAAGTGCTGAGGGGCGGATACCAAATGCCCAAAGGTCACAAGCCTCCATAGCACTTATGTACATAGGGTAAGATTCTATTACTCCTGCTATCTGTAATTTATTTGTCTGCCTGCTAGATTGTCAGCTCCTTGAGGGCAGGGATTGTGTCTTAACTCACTCATACTCTCCTACATCCTCTCCACATAACAGGCACCCCAAAAATGCTCCTGTTGGGTCAGGATGAACAAATAATTAAATGTATGGATAAATACATAAACATGGTACTCATTCGGTACCTTCTGGGCACAGAGCACTGTACCAAGCACTGGGGAAACAAAACAAATCAGACCATCCCTGGCCCACAGGAGACTCACAGCCCAAGAATTAGTGAGTTGGAGGATTTGGTGATGTACAGAAAAGCTGGAAATGATAAAAATGACAAGAATGAAATAAATTAGAGCTACAATACAATTAGGATTAAAGAAGCAGTTTTTCGATTTTTCACTGTTAAGGCAGATTGGTCCAGAATCCAACTGCCACAAGCTTCCTAATGTTAAATAGTTGGAAGATGTGGTACCGTTGTTTATTTTTTTAAATTTACGGCCTCACTCACTCTGGCAGGGGATGGAATGTCCAGTTGGTGTTGGGGAGGTGATTCCCCTGGGTGACATCTTGAGTGTCACAGGCTAGAAATCTCCCAATTTAAATAGAGCAGCAGAGAGGGGCCATTGTAATGAAAAAGACAAGAGAAGTAGTGTGACTTAGTGGAAAGAGCACAGGCCTGGGAATTGGAGGGCTTCTAATCCAGGCTCCGTCGCTTGTCTTCTGTGTGACTTTGGGCAAGTCACTTAACTTCTCTGTACCTCAGTTACCTCATCTGTAAAATGGGGATTAAGAATGTGAGCTCTATGTGGGACAGATCTCCTCCAAGGTCATGTCTCCTTGGAGGTCACATCTCCTCCAAGAGGCCTTCCCCATTTAAAGCCTCTCTTCCCTGATTCCCTGTCCTTTCTGTGTCATTTATGCACCTGGATCTATGACCTTTGGGCATTTGATATTTGCTCCACCCTCAACCTCACAGCACAAACATACATATCTTTAAATTATACAGTCTAAATTATTTATATTTGCCTACACAGTAAGCTTACTGCAGGAAGGGTACATGTCTACCAACTCTGTTGTACTCTGCCAAGTGCTTAGTACAGTGCTCTGCCCACAGTATTGAGCATCCAGTGCTCAATCAATATCATTGATTGATTGACAGGGACTGTGTCCAACTTAATTATCCAGTATCTACCCCATTGCTTAATACAGTGCCTGGCACATAGTAAGTGTTTTAAAACTACCATTTGGGGGAAAAAAAAGCAAAAATGATTGCTATTGACTTCCCTAACAGAAACATCTCTATTAGCTCTAAAGTCTCTAGGTTATACTTTGAAGATTTAAATTCTTTCTGGGCTCATATCCAATGCTAGATAGTCTGTAGTCATTTCTTTAATTCATTACAGTAAATACTTTTGTACCATCCATTTGATTCAGAAAGAAGGAGATAGCCTGGGTTTCTTTAGCCATCTCTCTCAAATCAATATTGTCAGTTTGTTTCTTTCCAACTTTGTAAGATGTTTAGAAGTACTTCATATTAGAATTTTTGAAGCAAATATAAAAATGCTTTCCAGAACCATGATCTATTTATAAGGACCTGCTTAGCATCAATTTGCAGAATTTTTGATGTCCTTATGATTTCCTATATCAAGACTTTAAGACTTTAAACTCTTAAACTCCCAGTGAGCTATTCAAGACAAGCTGGGCTCTTCAGGAAATCATGGCTCTAAGTGCTATGTGTAGTGGAGTTTTGTCTTCACAGTTGGAAGAGACTGATTACACATGGCCTGAAGAATGTATTTTAGCTTCTTGGCACTGTGAAGGTTTTTTGTGTGCATTACCAACCGTAAACATTGCACTGGGAAATCCAACTTAAGAGGAAAAGGGTTTATTTGTTCTTCTTGGCATGTCTCATCTGAGAAACTATTGCTCCTTGTGATTTCTCACTCTGTTCATCTTTCATCTCCCGACTCTTCCAGCTAGAATTAAATCCTTAACACTTCTTTGGCCTCCACTCCAATTTTTGTACCTGTGTTTCCTGAGAGTGGAGTAGAGGTGTAATAATATGAAGATTAAATATTATAAGATGAAATGAAGATGAGCAAGACATAAGCCAACATTGGTCAGGTATCTGAGTGATCACACTTCTACTGAAAATAAATGATAAAGAACTTCAAGAGACCCCAGAATTATGTTCACTGTGTTGAAATTACTTTGTTCTGAATGCCACCAATTTGCACAAGTAGATGTGCTCATCCACAAAGTAAAGGCTTAACAGCTTCAACCTCTCTGATCTCCCTTCTGTCTGCCTCTTCTTTCCCTACCTTTGTCTCTCTGAATCAGAATTAAGATTGTGTGAAGGTGTAACTTGGTTAAACTCTGAGCTCCCCGAAGTACAGGGACCATGTCCAATTCCCATCTATGTATTCTTTTTCCAGCACTTTAGCATGGTGCTCTACACAGTAGTAATAAATATTTTTACTACTCCCACCACTGTTCAGCTGGTAGATTTTTTTCTACCTTTTATAGACTCACCCTATCAACCCTATCTTGTAGGACTGATGACGTTTATGTAGCATAGTCTAGTGGAAAGATCATGGGGCTGGGAGACTGGAGATCTGGTTTCTAGTCCCAGCTCCACTATCGGCCTGCTGTGTGACTTTGGGGAAAATCACAACCTCTCTGTGCTTCAGTATTCCCATCAGTGAAATGGTAACAACAGCCTCTCCCTACCTCATGGGAATATTGTGAGACCTTTTCATTCACATACACAGTCATATGTGAATTTGACCATTAATGGGATTATCTTTGAATGAGAAGGACAACTACATATATACTTGTGTGTATGTATATTGTGTGGATAAAATGAGAATTGTTCTGAAAGTGCTTTGGAAAAGTGAAATATGATAGACAAGTTTACAGTATTCTATTCTACAAGCCAAGGCAATCATTCACGAGTAGTAGCAGTGTGGTTTAGTGGAAAGAGCATGAGTTGGGGAGTCAGAGGATCTGGGTTCTAATCTCGGTCCCGCCACTTGCCTGCTGTGTGACCCAGGGCAAGTCACTTAACTTCTTCGGACCTCAGTTCCCTCACCTGCAAAATGGGGATGCAATATCTGTTTTCCCTCCTACTTAGACTGCGAGAGCCCAATTTGGGACCTGATTATTTTGTATTTACCCCAGAGCTTAGAACAGTGCTTGGCATATAGTAAGCGCTCAACAAATATCACAATTATTATTGGTAATAGTATTATTTATTGAGTGCTTAATCTGGGCAGAGCACTGTACTGAGCACTTGGGAGAGTACAGTAGATTAGTAGACAGGATCCCTGCCCTCAAGAAGCTTGCAATCTAACAAATTCTAAGACAGTATAGTATGTATTTTATTACATAGTTATGTTCTGCACAAAGTAAGCACTCTAAAAATACCATTAATTGATTTTTTTAATAAAGGTCATGTATTCCTTGATCTACTTACAGTATTCCAGACCCTTGGAAAGGTGAGAGGTAAAGAAAAGAAATTTGGATGATTAGCCATTAAGAGCTAATAGGAATGGCTCTGATCTCGGGATAAAGTCAGGAGGCTTGGGACCTTCTACAGCTCTAATTGGCTAAGTTACAAACTCCACCCCCGCTAGACGGTAAGCTCATTGTGGCCAGGAGATGTATCTGCCAATTTTGCTGTATTGTACTCTCCCAAGTGCTTAGTACAATGCTCGACCCATAGTAAGTGCTCAATAAATACCATTGATGATTGATGATGATAAGGATTTTCACCATTCCAGTTTCTATGTCTGTGATGTGAAAATACAAGATACGGTCAGTATGGCAAAGACAACTTTCTGGTTTGCAGTAATTTATTCCTGGGCCCAGTGTAGGTAATGATGATGACAACTATCACATTATTCACCATTTGTGGAGGTGACTGAGGACTCCATGTTTCGTTAGGCTGAATCACTACGTAGTCACTAATCACTAATGTCTTTCGTAGTCTTTTCCTAGTCGTAGACTAATGTCTTGAGGCAAATGCAAACGGCATCTCCGAAATGTGACTCTAAACAGGAAATCCGCTTTCAAATGGCTTCAGGGCCCTGAGTCAATTCAGATCCACAGGGAGAATGAGTCAGCCTCCCCCGTCTCTTGTATTTGCCAATGGATTATATTTATGTGCCCTAGAGAAAGAAAGGTCAATTCCACTACTGGTCCCTAGATTGTGAACTTCTTGAGGGACAGGGTCTGTGTACTCTTTCCCAGTGCTTAGCACAGTGCTGTGCACACAGTCAGCACTTAATGAATACTATTCCTACTACTGTGGTGTGAAGCTCACCAACACTTTATGCCATGGAGTCACATTCACCTAAGAAAGATTTGTAATAAAGCAGGTCAGCAGAAATGACCTGCTGAAACATTACCCCTGAGCCTTTCATGTGTTTACATCGCCTAGTACACATCACCCTGAGCCTATCAATCAATCAATCAATCAATCAGTAACATCATTTATTGAGCTCCTACTGTAGACAGAGTACTAAAATAGGCATTCGGGAGAGTATAAAACAGTGGAGTTAAAAGCAGTAATAGATATGATCCCTGGCCTCAAGGAGTTTACAGTCTAGTGGGGGAGATAAACACTTGACTAACTGCCAGATAGGAGGGAGAAAAGGGAATCTGTACACAAATTAGAGCTTCAGTGGAAAGGCATGTAAGATATCTACATTAAACCTTATTAAAAGCAAATCTCTTTCAAGAGGCCATCCCAGACAAAGCCCTCATTTCCCCTTCTCCCAATCCTTTCTGCTTTGTCCTTGCACTTTGATTTGCACCCTTTATTTACCCCTCCCTCAGCCCCATACCACTCATGTCCTTATCTGTAATGTATTTATTGACATTAATGTCTGTCTCCCCCTCTAGACTGTAAGCTCCTTGTGGGCAGGGAATGTGTTTATTATCTCTGTTATATTGCACTCAGTACAGTGCTCTTAAGGGCTCAATAAATGCAATTGATTAATTAAGTGCTACAGGAGGTTGAGAGTACATGGGTGCTTAGGTGGCACAGACGATGTGAAGTGGTAAAGAGGGAAATAACCTGGGGAGATCAGAAATTCATTGGGGAAAAGCCTCCTGGAGGAGCTGCGATTTCAGGAGGATTTTAATACCAAGAAAAACCCTACAACGCATACAAAATACAGCTCATCTTAAAGAAATGTTCTCTTTAGAGTTACCCAACTAAAAGACCAAGGAAAAAGATAAATCACCTCCGGGCCTTGAATGGTGTGTGTACAAGTTCCATAGTGTCCTTCGGTTCGATCAGGTTGGAACCGAAGCCTGGTTTCTCTCTTTCCAACAGTGCTGTCACACATCGAGGCAAAGAATAGGAGCCTTTTGAGCAAGGTTCCATCCCAACAATGTCTTCACTGTCTGGGCAAGGCAAAGAAAAAGATCTCTGTGACCATTGTATTTGGTGTTAATAGTGAGCTTTTTGCTTCAATCAGAGAAAGAGGGTTCTCTTTCTGAAGTGTCTGGGAAGGACTCTCCTCATCACAGGCTCAGCTTGGCCCTCCCCCAGTTCCTCAAAGCCATAGTAATAACTTCACTGCTCCAAAGAGTACATTCCACCACTAATCTGTGGGAGAGGATAGCGGGGGCGGGGTTTGGGGGGGGGGGCTGGGTGCTGGTGGTAGGAGAAAGGTTAATTGGATCGAACGGCTGATTTGGTAAAGGCTGTTTCATAATATAGGCTGCCAAAATTACACGGAGGGTCTCACAACTCTCTAGTGAATATGCTTATGGCCAAATGGGCAACTGGATCTATTTGGCAGCCTGGAAAATTATCAGAGTGTTTCAAACTGACTTGGAACTGGAGCAGAATAGAAGAGTCATACAGCTGCCCCTACTCAAAAAGATCTGCTCCAAGGATCTGCTTAACTTGGATTGTATAGACTCTTTGCTAGCCCAATACTTTGCACATAGAAGCTTTTAATATTTTTTTGATGATGATGATGATAAAGATTCCCTAAGTCAAAGGATTTGAACTGCTTCCCTTGGGCTATTTGTTAGTCTAATAGATCTTCCTGCCTGCAAAGTTTTTTTTTTTTTACCTTCCCTTCCAGTTCTATCCCATTAGTTGTATTTATGCCTCTTACTATGTTCCCAGATCCCTGTCCACTGCACACCTCTCTGTTTTACTGGGCAATGATTTTCCACACTGAAAATTATCCCGGCCATTGCAGTGGAAGAATTACTGAGTCATTCCTCTTCCTCTTCATTCTTATCCCAGCCCACAGGTGTTTGCCAAGGTGGGAAATGCCCAACTCAACAGGATCTAGAGAAGTCTAGAATTTTTGGCTGGAGAAATGGATGTGTGTGTATGAGTGTACTGAGAGGACGCAAGTAAATGCTGCCCTTCATGTTCTAAGATGGTGCTGCTGACGAAATGAGTGTAAAGCTAATTGTGTAGCTCAGGAAGGAAGCCATTTGTGAGCTTTGTGTGTGGGACTCATTCAATTGTATTTATGGAGTGCTTACCGTGTGCAAAGCACTATACTAAGGGCTTGGAAGAGTACAGTACAACAATAGACACATTCCCTGCCCACAACAAGCTCACAGTCTAGATGGGGGAGGCAGATATTAATATACATAAATAAATGAATAATTTATGAGATCTTTTCCTCAGCAATTTTTTTTTGTGGCCACCAATGCACCTAATCCTGCATTTAAACCTGGAAGAATTTAAATTGTAAAGGAAAGTGAATGTTCTCAGGAAGTACTGTAAAAAAATCCAGCATCCCCAGTTCGCTTCTGACTTTTCAGTGCCTCCTTAAATGCCCTCTCCTCTCCCCCACCCACTTGCTCCTCCCCTCTCCCCGCCAAATAATTTGAGTTAGTTGGATGTGGAACACCATGAGATGCGACCAGCAGGACTAGCTGATACACTACACAATAATGAGCTCGCCGAATGTGGCTGTTCCCCCACTTACTTGTTCTGGAGTGTGCTCTGGCTGTATTTTATGAGTTGTAGAGGTGACTTGGTATTAAAACCCTCCTGTAATCGCATGTCCTACAGGAGGCTTCTCCAATTGATTTCTGATCTTCAGAGCAGACATCACTTAAAGGGAAAGTGATTTCCTCCAGACTGACCTAGAACCATTCGGCTCACCCAGGGAGTTCCCCGTGAGATGCCTTTTCCTGATCAGAGCAGAAACCCCAGAAAAGAGCTTTCTGCCCAAGGGATTGAGAGAGGACTTGAGCCATTTCTGTAGGGGGATGAAAGGTTTGAGACTCAAGGACTGAAGCTTGTCTTACACCTAAGTCATACGGGTCAGTCCAGGGAGAGGGCACAGGGGCTAAAATGCCATGGTTCTTGGGAGAGAAGTTGTCCTGGTGTGATTTCTCAGCTAGTTTTGTTGCTGTTTTGCTTTTTCCAAGAAGAAACACAGCATCCTCCAACCTTCCTATGGCCACTCTGAACGTCATGCCCAAGAACCACCTCTGGAATGGGTGGGGGCATAGGCATGCCTGCCGATGAGTCTCTCAGAGATATTCAGTTTCAGAGCTACAGCTGCCACCAGTGTCTGAAACTTAAGCTGGACATTCAGTTTTACAACTGCTCTCCCCCTAAAATGCAATTGTGCAAGGGATTATTACCTGGAAGAACCAAACAGTTCCTGGGTCTGACCCAGGTTCATCTAGCTCACTTTTGTCTCTAGTAGTGACACCAGAAGTCTTGAAGGAACCTTTTGATAGTTGCCCTAGTGGACATCTATCCTAAATGGCTAGGATCTCAAACTTTTCCCTCTAACCACCTGACCTTCCCTCTTAGAACCTCCTATGATAAGCTATGGATGGCTCATACATGGATTTAATAATAATAATAACTATGGTATTAAGCACTTACTATGTGCCAAGAACTGTACAAAGCACTGGGGTGAATACAAGCAAATCAGGTTGGACCCTGTCTCTGTCCCACCTGGGGCTCACAGTCTTAATCCCCATTTTACAGATGGGGTAACTGAATGAAGTGAAGTGACTTGGCCAAGGTCACACAATTACCCAAACCCCTCTTGGTTTCCCTCCCTTGTGGAAAGGAGGCATCCAGCTGGAAGTTGGAGTCGTGACAGGACCCTGGGCCCATTCTCAGCTCATTCAGTGGTTTTTATTGAGGCCTATTCTGTGCAGAACACTGAACTCCATGTGGAAGAGGGAGTGAGTCCCACCTGACTATTCCATATCTACCCCATATCTACTTAGCAAGCGCACAATAAATATAATTATGACTGTGATTATGATTACTAGAAGCTTGGGCCCTGACTGCCCCCAATCTCCCAACCTGACATCTCACAATGTGTGCCACTGGGCACCCGTGGCATGCTCACAAGCACCCCGCACACATACTTGTGCTCTTGCCTCCTCCCCACCATTATTTTATGCTGTCACACTAGCCTGGGACACCTCCCTCTCCCGCCGCCCCCTCCCAGCCAAACCACAAGACCCGAACGCTCTGAAAATTCAAAGTCCTCCTCAAATCCCACCCACTTCAACAAGTAGCTCCCAACATCTCAAGTCACATCAATCCAACAGCCACCTTTGGCCCTTTCACATTGTAACCCCTCCTTAGCTGTACTTGTGCCCATAAGCAACACGAGAAGCAGCCTGGCCTAGTGGATAGAGCCCAGGACTGGGAATCAGAAGGACCTGATTCTGGCTCGCCTCTTGTCTGCTGTGTGATGTTGGGCCAGACACTTAACTTCTTTGGGCTTTATTAAGACTGTGAGCCCTATGTGGGACAGGGACTGTGTCCAACCTGATTTGCTTGTATCTACCCCAGTGCTTAGTGCAGTGTCTGACACATAGAAAGCGTTTAAATACCATCACCACCACCATTATTGTTGTATTTTGCTCTCCCACGTGCTTAGTACAGTGCTCTGCACACATTAAGCACTCAACAAATAGGTTTGATAGCAATTTAGAATGCTGTTCAGAATGCATCAGTCCCCTCCTTGAAAACCTCCAACGACTACTCACGTCACTAATAAAACAGAAATTCCTAACCATTGGTTTCAAGATTCTCCATGAGCTGTCTCCCAGCATGGCCTAGTGGAAAGAGCATGGGCTTGGGAGTCAGAGGATCTGCGCTTTAATCTCATCTCTGTCAGGTACCAGCTGTATGACCTTGAACAAGTCACTTAACTTCTCTGTGCCTCAGTTCCCTCATCTGCAAAATGGGGATTTAATACCTGTACTACCTCCTACTTAGATTGTGAGCTCCATGTGGGACCTGATGATCTTGTATCTATCTCAATGCTTAGAACAATGCTTGGCACATAGTAAGCACTTAACAGATGCCACAATTATTATTATCTCCTCACTCCCTTTTCCTGTTATATCCCACCCGGCACTCTTCAATCCTTCCAGACTAACCTAACTGTAGCTGGCTCATGACTCTTCCATCTCCAAAAAAATTGATCACATCCTTCCCTTGCATGGAACTTCCACCCTTTTCAAAATACATCTCTCTCTACTTTCCTAAAAATCCACCTCCTCCAGAAGGTCTTTTCTGACCAATCCCCACCTTCCTGGTTAACTATCAATCATTTACTGTCCTAATAATAATAATAATAATTGTGGTGTTTGTTAAGCACTTACTATGTACCAGGCACTGTACTAAGTGCTGAGATGGATTAATAAATTAATAATAATTAATCTGAGCCTCAAGGGCTGATCCTTATAAGACACTGAGAGCAGAGATAGATTACCCACAATCCTGTCAAGGGCCCCTTTGTGGGGACAGGGAGTGAGGGTTATGTCCTCATGAACTCACATCATTAATATTTGAATGGCTCCCAGAGCATCTTATAAATGAGTTCCCATGTAACCTGCAGCACTATTGAAACACCACATTTGTATGCGTACTTCTGCTGAAGTGTATCAAAATATTGTGACTGTTATTTTTTTATTTGTAAAATGTAACCTCCCTTGATTCTTTTGCTTTTATCTCTAGTGCAAGGGAATTCCCAATCAGAATCTCATTAGACTGGGCTCCTATTCTCATTACACACATGAAATCAAACCTCTCCTTTCCTTCTTATCCCTTTCTCACCTTGCCAGGAGGCAATCCGATTTACTGGCAGAGCCTTAGCAAAAGTCTTTGTGTTTGTTTCCTTAATCCAGTAGGATCCTTTGAGTCAGTGGGATTACCTGGGTTAATCAAAGAACTAGTGAACACTGGCTGGCAAAGTGAAGGCTGGTGTCTGACTGGCAGAGGAGGCGGGTTAGTCTTTACTTCGCTAAGGTCTCAGATTCCTCCGGGGCCTGAGTCACTGTGAACTCTAAATTTAGTAAGCTGCAACCTATGAGCACTAGTTTAGCTCAGCAACTGGGCGCAAGAAGTTTGGAAATGCATTTCTCCTTCTCTTTGGCAGGTTGGAATTTCTCCATCTCCCACCATGAAAAGGGGGACAGGGCCCAAGTCTTGAGAGCTGACATCCAGTTTAAAGCCTTGAGCCAGGGGGAGAGTCTTGAATAGGGCCTGGCTCTATAAGCAGGACTCTCTATGCCAGCAATGAGGGCTTATGCCACATTGCTACATAAGGCGGCCACTGACAGCCCTTACAGGTACCAGACCCTGAAGTGCACACAAGGCTGTGTGTATTATACTGGGCATGCAGTGTGACATACTGATATACAGTACTTTTGCAGAAGTCTGTTTGAAGCTTTTGTTCCGGGGAGGGTCCTGACCCTACAGTCCTCTCTCTTATCTCTGTGAACACAGGCACAGCTTCAAAGCTGCTGAACCTAGCCGCAGGAGCTGCTGGGTGGCCACCTCATTGCTCCATGGACCAGTCCTAGGTGGGGGGCTAACTAAGGGACAGGAACACAGTAGGTCTGAGACCTGAGGAGCTCAGAATTTGTGAACTCTGAGTGTGAATCTTCGGGTCTTGCCTTAATCTATAAAAAAGTGGCAGGTGGTAGAGAGCCTTGATGCCGATCATCAGGAGTGTCTAGTTGACCCGGTGAAGGGGGGGAATGGACAGCCAGTGGAGGATTTGATGAGCAGAATTATCTATTCTGATCATTTTTTGAGAAGCAGTGCGGTTTGGAGTCAGAGGATCTGGGTTCTAATTCCGGCTCTGCCACTTGTCTGCTGTATGACCTTGGGAAAGTTACTTCACTTCTCTGTGCCTCCATCTGAAAAATGGAGAGCCCAGTGTGGGACAGGGACTGTATCCAATCTGATTATCAAGCACTTTAGTATGGTGCTTGTCACGTAGGCTTAACAAATACCATTATTATTAATACTATTGATTGATTCATCCTTAATAGCAAAGCTGGTTTACCAGCCGGGGGAGGTGTCAGGGGAGGGAAACACAGAGGGACTAGGGAGACAAGAAGAAGGAGAGTTCAGATTTGGGGCAGGGAAAGCTGTGTAGGAGGTTGTAATAGCTGGTCAAGGAGGGAAGTTAGAGTCCTGGTGGGGAGTGGTACTTACCTCTACAAGAAAGCATGTTGTGAGGAGTGGGTTTCATTTGCTAGCCCAGTGAAAGTAGCTGCATTGTTGGGTAACTCTGTGAAACCTTGGAAAATTATCTGTTACCCTGAATCCCGGCTCAGCCACTTCTCTGCTGTGTGTTAGCACAGCTTGGGCAAGTCACCTCACTTCTCTGAGCCTCAGTTACCTCAGCTGTAAAATGGGGATTAAGACCATGAGCACCACCTGGGACAGGGACTGTGTCCAACCCAATTTTCTTGTATCCACCCCAGTGCTTAGTACAGTACCTGGCACATAGTAAGCACTTAACAGATACCATAATAATTATTATTATTTTGCTCCCACCCATCTCTAAGGGTGAACGCAGAACAGAGGATCCACCTGGTCATTTTTAGACCTTCCATTCATGGCTTCTGAATTAAAGGACAAAATGGAGTTTTCATAGGACCAGGGAAGTTGGCAGGAGTGAAAAGTAAATCCCTCCTCTAATGTGCACCTTCCTCAAAAATCAGCCATTGGGGACACGGACAATCTATGGGATTCTGTCGGAGTAAGCAATGACAGAATCTGCAAAACTAAAGTCTGCTCACATTCCTCCAGTGAGAAATGCACCCGACACTCCTCACTGACCCCCACTCCCTCTCTCTCCATACACCCAGAAGGCTCTGAGTTAGGTGTTCGGGGTGCATGACTTGGGATGCTCAGGTGCGTGGATTGATTTAGTTCAGAATCTGTCTCGAAGCTCCCGAAAAAACCTGCTCCCGTCTCGTCCTGCCTCATAGCAGCAGGGGGCAATCTTGGGCCAGGGAAAAGGAGCCGGAGCTTTTTACTGCTCTAGAAGGATTCCCTCAATCAGATCTGGGGGAGAGAGAGGAAAGAGAAGAATTTCAGGAAATGTTTTGGGCTAGTCAGAGGTTTCCTTGGGGCTTCTCATTTTCAGCTCTTGCAGGAAAGTCATGGTGATTAGCCTTCCCAGGGTTAACCCTAGGATGGCCACTGAGAGCACTCATGGAGCTTGTTTTGCAGACTTATTAGTGACCGATGTTTTGTGTGCTATGCTGGCTATACGAGTTACCAGCCAATTGATCATATTCATTCATTCATTCATTCAATAGTATTTATTGAGCGCTTACTATGTGCAGAGCACTGTACTAAGCGCTTGGGATGAACAAGTCGGCAACAGATAGAGACAGTCCCTGCCGTTTGACGGGCTTACAGTCTAATCGGGGGAGACGGACAGACAAGAACAATGGCACTAAACAGCGTCAAGGGGAAGAACATCTCGTAAAAACAATGGCAACTAAATAGAATCAAGGCGATGTACAATTCATTAACAAAATAAATAGGGTAACGAAAATATATACAGTTGAGCGGATGAGTACAGTGCTGTGGGGATGGGAAGGGAGAGGTGGAGGAGCAGAGGGAAAAGGGGAAAATGAGGCTTTAGCTGCGGAGAGGTAAAGGGGGGATGGCAGAGGGAGTAGAGGGGGAAGAGGAGCTCAGTCTGGGAAGGCCTCTTGGAGGAGGTGATTTTTAAGTAAGGTTTTGAAGAGGGAAAGAGAATCAGTTTGGCGGAGGTGAGGAGGGAGGGCGTTCCAGGACCGCGGGAGGACGTGACCCAGGGGTCGATGGCGGGATAGGCGAGACCGAGGGACGGCGAGGAGGTGGGCGGCAGAGGAGCGGAGCGTGCGGGGTGGGCGGTAGAAAGAGAGAAGGGAGGAGAGGTAGGAAGGGGCAAGGTGATGGAGAGCCTTGAAGCCTAGAGTGAGGAGTTTTTGTTTGGAGCGGAGGTCGATAGGCAACCACTGGAGTTGTTTAAGAAGGGGAGTGACATGCCCAGATCGTTTCTGCAGGAAGATGAGCCGGGCAGCGGAGTGAAGAATAGACCGGAGCGGGGCGAGAGAGGAGGAAGGGAGGTCAGAGAGAAGGCTGACACAGTAGTCTAGCCGGGATATAACGAGAGCCCGTAATAGTAAGGTAGCCGTTTGGGTGGAGAGGAAAGGGCAGATCTTGGCGATATTGTAGAGGTGAAACCGGCAGGTCTTGGTAACGGATAGGATGTGTGGGGTGAACGAGAGGGACGAGTCAAGGATGACACCGAGATTGCGGGCCTGCGGGACGGGAAGGATGGTCGTGCCATCCACGGTGATGGAGAAGTCTGGGAGCGGACCGGGCTTGGGAGGGAAGATGAGGAGCTCAGTCTTGCTCATGTTGAGTTTTAGGTGGCGGGCCGACATCCAGGTGGAGACGTCCCAGAGGCAGGAGGAGATGCGAGCCTGAAGGGAGGGGGAGAGGACAGGGGCGGAGATGTAGATCTGCGTGTCATCTGCGTAGAGATGGTAGTCAAAGCCGTGAGAGCGGATGAGTTCACCGAGGGAGTGAGTGTAAATGGAGAACAGAAGAGGGCCAAGAACTGACCCTTGAGGAACTCCAACAGTTAAAGGATGGGAGGGGGAGGAGGCTCCAGGGTAGGAGACCGAGAATGATCGGCCAGAGAGGTAAGAGGAGAACCAGGAGAGGACAGAGTCCGTGAAGCCAAGGTGAGATAAGGTATGGAGGAGGAGGGGATGGTCGACAGTGTCAAAGGCAGCAGAGAGGTCAAGGAGGATCAGAATGGAGTAGGAGCCATTGGATTTGGCAAGAAGGAGGTCATTGGTGACCTTAGAGAGAGCAGTCTCGGTAGAGTGGAGGGGACGGAAGCCAGATTGGAGGGGGTCTAGGAGAGAATGGGAGTTAAGGAATTCTAGGCATCGATTGTAGACGACTCGTTCTAAGATTTTGGAAAGGAAGGGTAGTAGGGAGATAGGACGATAACTGATTATTAAGCATTTACCGTGTGCAGAGTTCTGTACGAAGCGCTTGGCAGAGTTCGGGGAAATGGAGTTGGTAGATGTGTTCCCTGCCCACAAAGAGCTTACAGTTTAGAGGGGGAGACAGACATTATTATAAATAAATGAGTTACAGATATGGACATAAGTGTTGTGGGGCTGCAGGATGGGTGAATAAAGGGTGCAAAGCCAACTGCAAGGGTAACAGAGAAGGGAGTGGGAGAAGCCTTCATTCAGACCGTATCTGTGGAATTTTGCAGAACCTAGAACATGTCCCCAGGGGGAACGCTGACCCCGACATTTTGCTCCAGAGCCATCACATTCCGCTCCCGGCTCCCTCTGGACACAGGTGCCCCTTCTGAGCTGTGGGACTCTAAAGCAGGATCTAACGCAGGGGGAGGAGTGACACGTGAAATAAAAATACCAGACATAAAGTGATCTGGTGCTCTATTGGTACCAGTTAGGGGATGGATCAGCTGAAAACTTGACCATCCATAAAACCAGGCACATTAGCCCCCTTGTTAGGGAGGGCTATTAGTATCAGCTAGTTTTGTATGGTATTTGTTAAGAGTTTACTATGTGCCAGCCACTGTACTAAGCTGTGGGGTAAATACAGGATAATCAGGTTGGACAGAGTCCATTTCCCACATGATGATAATGATGATGGTATTTGTTAAGCGCTTACTATGTGTCAAGCACTGTTCTAAGTGCTAGGGTAGATACAAGGAAATCAGGTTGTCTCACGTGGGGCTCACCCTCTTCATTCCCATTTTACAGATGAGGGAACTGAGGCACAGAGAAGTTAAGTGATTTGCTCAAAGTCACATGGCTGACACGTGGCAGAGGCAGGATTAGAACCCATGACCTCTGACTCCCAAGCCCAGGCTATTTCCACTAAACCACACTGCTTCTCACATGGGGCTCACAGTCTTATTCCCCATCTTAGAAGTGAAGTGACTTGCCCAAGGTCACACAAGAGACAAGTGGCAGAGCTGGGATTAGAACCCAGGTCCTTCTGATTCCCAGCCCCATACTCTATCCACTACGCCATGCTACCTCCCTGTTAACCATTCGTACCATTCCTATGAGCTCTCACCCCTCCTCGGAGGCCCACTGGCCTTCTTATTGTTACTCTTCCCTGCCGTACCAGTTGCCCTTGATGCAAACACAGTTCCGGTTGCCATCTGCAAGCTGCTGCAGGCCTGGGCCCACCCTGTGGGCTGTGGATCTTAGTATTCCTCCAGTCTTCAGGACATGGTACTGACTGGGACTTGGCCTCCCACACTTATGCCCCTGACTTGGTGTCTGTGGGAACATGAGGCAGTGTGGTCTAGTGGTTGTGGTGGGTGGGAGTGAAGAGGGAGGACTAGTTCTCTTGCTGGGACTCTCTAACTGCAATCCCCTTTCCCAAACTCTGTAGCACATTATGGGGCCAAATGCCCAGGGTCTATTTAATTGGATTGCAGGTGTCTGATCATCTTCCACCCAGTTGAAGAGGTCAATTTATGTCCTGTCAATGAGCCACATCTTCTGATTGGTTCCTGCAGTTGGGATCTGATTCATTTGGAATCTCAGCCAATCATATGACACAATCTGATGTAGATGGGGAGGGGTAGGATAGGGAGGGGGGCCAGAGAGGCCTGGATCCAGGCAATTTCCATGATACGCATCGCTGTTTCATCTTATTAGATAGGGTTCAGGGGGAGGGGGCTCCTCAGCTCCCATCTGGTGATTAGAAAGAGGTGAAAGGTCTGGGCAATTGCAATTCCCTTGTGGATCTGGTGTGGAGATCCAGTGGTTCAATGGTGGGGGTGGGTAGGAGAGAGGGATGGTCATATTGTGGAGGATGCATGGAGGTCTAGTCTGGGGATCTGGCTTCTGCTCATCAATCAGAGGTAAGGATGGCTCAGACTGCCATGGTACCTTTTCACCCAGTGTAGTGATAGCAGTGTGGTGAGCATCTGCTCAATTTGAGTAAAATAAGAGTTAATTTTTGAAATCTGAGATGTCCCTCTTTTTCTCTAAGCTTTGCCAAAGGGCAGCAGGGAAGTTCAGTTTTCTTTTTGATTTTCAAAACCCACTTAATAAATTTAATACACTGAAAAAACTGTCACCTTGCTTTCATCTTTAGTCCTATTTCAGTAAATCAAACACGGGGATAAGGCTCTGGATAAAGCTTCAGTGCTTTTGGAGTTTGGTTCTTTCTTTGCCCAATCAGGGGGTTGAAATTGATATCAGCTACAGATGCAGCCACTTTGGGTGAGCAGGTCAAGTTTCCACTCTGGGTTTTATAACATGCTTGGTTATATTCATGCTCACAGTGTCCCTGGATCAATGCTTGCTCACATTTTAGAAAGATAAAAGGGAAAGAATAACCCCGCTCTGCATATGTGCTATGCCTCAAGGCTTCCCCTGTCCTGTCTCTGACTTTATCTCTTCAACAGCGTGATTGAGGGTCTTTTTCCTTGAACTTTCCTCATTGCTGGGTATGTTGTTCTTTAAGGACTTTCCTGAGCACAACATGTCCTTCAGATAGCTTCAGCTATTGTTTATAAATCTCTGCACTTGACTGTCATTTTTGAGTGTGTTTTACAGCATTCTAACCTGAATATATTAGGGAATCATGACTGGCTGCATTTCATCTTAAGTTTATCAGAAACAATGCAATGCCTCATGAGGACCTGAATACTCCTATATTAGGGACATAAAGGAGATAATAATGATAATAATTGTGGCATTTAAGTGCTTATTATGTGCCAAGCACTGTATTAAGCACGGGGTTAGATACAATTTAAGTTGGACATTGTCTTGGTTCCACACAGGGCTCCTGGTTTACTCATTCATTCAATCCTATTTATTGAGCACTTACTGTGTACAGAGCACTGTATTAAGTGCTTGGGAAAGTATAATACAACCATAAACAGTGACATTCCCTGACCACAATGAGATTACAGTCTAAATGGGAGGGAGAAAGACATCAATACAAATAAAGTTACAGATATATACGCAAGTGCTTTGGGGCTGGAAAGGAGGAAAAGCAAAGGGAGCAAGTCAGGGCAATGCAGAAGGGAGTGGAAGATAAGGAAAAGTGGGGCTTAGTCTGGGAAAGCCTCCTGGAGGAGATGCGCCTTCAATAAGGCTTTCAAGGGGGAAGAGTAATTGTCTGTCAGATTTGAAGAGGGAGGGAATCCAGTGGGCTGGAGGTTGGCAGCGAGACAGGTGAGTTGGAGGCACAGTGAGAAGGTTAGCACTAGAAGAGCAAAGTGTGCAGGCTGGGTTGTAGAAGGAGAGGAGCGAGGTGAGATAGGAGGGGGCAAGGTGATGGAGTGCTCTTAAACCAATGGTGAGGAATTTTTGTTTGGTGTGGAGGAGGATGGGCAATGACCGGAGTTTTTGAGAAACGGAGTGACATGTCCCGAATGTTTTTGTAGAAAAATGATCTGGGCAGCAGAGTGAAGTATGGACTGGAGTGGGGAGAGACAGGAGGCTGGGAGGGCAGTAAGGAGGCTGAAGCAGTAAGCCAGGTAGGATAGGATGAGTGATTGGATTAACGTGGTAGCAGTTTGGATGCAAAAGAAATGGTGGATTTTAGCAATGTTGCAAAGGTGGGACGGACAGGATTTAGTGATGGATTGAATATGTGGGTTGAATGAGAGAGAGGAGTCAAGGATAACGCCAAGGTTACGGGCTTGTGAGACTGGAAGGATGGTGGTGCCTTCTACAGTGATGGGATAGTCAGTGGGAGGACAGGGTTTGGGTTGGAAGATAAGGGCCTCTGCTCTGGACACGTTAAGTTTGAGGTGACGTGAGAACATTCAAGTAGAGATGTCTTGAAGGTAGGAGGAAATGAGAGAGGAGGAAATGAGAGACTACAAAGAGGGAGAGAGATCAGGGCTGGAGAGATAGATTTGCATATAATCTGCATAGAGGTGGTAGTTGAAGCCATGAGGGCAAATGAGTTCTCCAAAGGAGTGGTTGTAGATGAAGAATAGAAGGGGACCCAGAACTGAATCTTGAGGGATCCCCACAGTTAGGGGGTGGGAGGCAGAGGAGGAGCCTGCAAAGGAGAGAACAGATACTTAACCCCCATTTTACAGATGAGGAAACTGAGGCACAGAGCAGTTGAGGGACTTGTTTTAGGTTCCACAGCAGTCAAGTGGGGGAGTGGGGATTAGAACTCAGGTCCTCTGGTGATGATGGTGTTTATGATCATATCTACCACAGAACCAAGCACTGGCTCTGCTTGGATAAACAAGTCAGACACAGTCCCTGTCCCACAAGGGGCTCACTGTCTAAGGAGGAGGGAAAATATGTATTTTTCTCCATTTTACAGATGAGGTAGCTGAGGCAGAGAGAAGTTGTGACTTGGCCAAGGTTATACAGCAGCCAAGTGGTGGAACTGGGATTAGAACCCAGTTCTCCTAGCTCTAGTCCCATGGTCTTTCTACTAGGTCATGCGGCCTCTGAGGAAGGACTGATTTCTAATCCTCTGAACTTGACTCACAGCTTCAGACTCTGGGCAACTGCTTCTGAGCCCTTCAGTTTTTCTCAGCTTGAGATGATAAATGTACTTTTTAATGTTTTCAATCTTGTAGACAGTTTCCATTGCCAATTATAAACTATTTGAACAGTGTGTGTGTGTGTGTGTGTGTGTCTGAGGGAGTGTGAATTTCAGCATCAGTGGCATCTTTAAGAATGAAGGACAACTCTAAATATATGTGTGCCCGAGGGAAGCTGACTGCCCTTTGTTCAGATGCCAATAGAGATGTTTTTCATCTTTATCAGTTAAAAGCCTTGAAACTAATAACTCTGGTATTTGTTAAGCACTTACTTTGTGCCAAACAGCATACTAGCATCAGTGGACTCTGATGGACGCCCTGGAAAGAGAGATTCAAGACCATTTGCTTATAGAAGCAGCGTGGCATAATAGAGCATGGGCCTGGGAATCAGAAAGTAATGGGTTCTAATCCCTGCTCCTCCACTTGGGCAAGTCACTTCACTTCTCCATGCCTCAGTTACCTTATCTATAAAATGGGGATTGAGACTGTGAGCACCACAGGGGACAGGGACTGTGTCCAACTCAATTTTCTTGTATCCACCCCAGCACCTAGTACAGTACCTGGCACATAGTAAGCACTTAACAAATGCCATCATTATTATTACTGGGTGAAGATAACAGCGGGCTGTGTCCTGCTCAGAGAGCCTCCAGCCAGCAGGGAGCCACCCCCTGGACACGGACACCCTGACTTGGACACCGAGCTATCCAAAACCTCCAAATGAGGCTATGACCTGGTACCTGGGGAACTCAGCTTGTCTTAGTTCAGGGGCGTCACGCGATGGGATCCACGAGCCTGCAGATCCTTCAATTACTAGATAGGAAATGAGCCTAACTGAAACTCATCTTTGGCAATTACCCGCTGAATTCAAGTATTAGAGATCGAACATCACTGGTCAGTGCGTTCTTTGGTTCGAGGGCAGGGAGATCTACATCAGTCACTATAGAATTTCTCTTTGGTTGTTCGGTTCACGGGTGTGAGGGGCAGAGGTGGGAACGAGAAGTGAAAACACTGGGATTGAGCTCCTAGGAAATAGGTTAAGTGACTGTAACTCTGCACTGTAGCTGCCAAACAGTTGTGATTACTTCTCTGAAATGCCATCACTGTAAGTGTGTAGAGCTAAGCAGTCTTATCCTGCTGCATCAATGGATCAGGCAATACAATCCTGGAATGTAGTCCGTCTCCTAGCATTGAAGTTATGCTCCCCTCAACCCAGCTTGGCTGGGTGGGACATGGGAGGTAGTAGGATACCCAAACAGCTGCTGTAGGGTGAGCCAAAAGGAAGCAACTGCAAACAAGGGGGAAGGGGAAATATTTTAAGGATGCGATAGAGAGAAGCCTCAGATAATAGCACCCAGACGAAAACAGGGATAGACCATCATGGTGCACCAAGATCAAATAATCAAGCATATTTATGGAGCGCTTACTGTGTGCAGAGCACTGAACCTAGCACTTGGGAGAGCACAATATAAAAAAAGGATCTGTTCAAGTAGAAGCTTTGTGAGGATTATGAGACAAGGAGGCAATAGCAAAAATAGTGGTAGATGTTTTATAAAGCAAACACAACAACAAATCAAGGGATGTTATTTTTGTGTGAGCAGTGTCTGTCACTGTTCCCACATTGGCCTTCTCAGCCAGCGGTGAATTTCAGTGTCAGGTGACTCCTTCTTTAAGTACCCAGAGCTAATATGTACACCAAGGAACTCTTGAAAATCTGTCTCTCGAAAAACTTAGGAAGCTAAGTGACACTGTTCTCTCTCTTATTCTGGTGCTTATTTTCTTGACTACTGCGTGGTCACATTCCTTCCCCTCCCCCTCGAGAGCCACGTCTAACAGATTTATCCTCGGTTTTCCCCCACGAGAGCTTTCCTTCAAAAACTTTTTCAGAAATTCATAGGAAAGAAGAATAACTTGGCTCCAAGTTTGTGGCAGGTAAGATTCATCTAGGAAACAGTTTGTTCCTCTCTTGGGACCGGAAGGCACAGTTTTGGTCTTTGTTCATTTTCTAGGAAGTTTGTGTGCATGTATTAAAAGTAGCAGTGCCTGGCTCAGAATAATCCAGTAGAGGACATTTGGCAACCGATCTTCTTAATGAAAGGCCATTCTTCTCTGCGAGTCCTGGCTGGCAAAGAAATTCTTGAAAGCTAATAATAATAATAATAATAATGTTGGTATTTGTTAAGCGCTTACTATGTGCCGAGCACTGTTCTAAGCACTGGGGTAGACATAGGGGAATCAGGTTGTCCCACGTGGGGCTCACAGTCTTAATCCCCATTTTACAGATGAGGGAACTGAGGCACAGAGAAGTTAAGTGACTTGCCCACAGTCACACAGCCGACAAGTGGCAGAGCTGGGATTCGAACTCATGAGCCCTGACTCCAAAGCCCATGCTCTTTCCACTGAGCCACGCTGCTTCTCAGCTTTCTGGTCCGGGCTCAGCAGGCACTGAGAGAAGTCACCATACCAATCATCTCCTGAGAAGGGGCTGGCAGGAGGGATGGCTGACTTCTTAAACAATTGAGAAAAGGAAACCTAACAAATTCATTGTCAAAGCAGCTAGTAGACTTGTCTCCAGGGCTTCTCTGTAAGTGACCCAGGGCTTCTGGTCGCAGTGTGGACTTCTGTGAGGAAATGTGAGTAATGGGCTGCCCTGTATTGATGGGTTGTCTCATTTCGGTAGATTCCAGGAGAGAGAAGTAGAAACGAATGTCTCCTGGGTGGTCCATTGGAGAGAGAGAGACTGAGTCATCAGCACATGCTAAAAGAAGCAAACCCATTGAAAAAGTTACCAAGGAGGAAAAACTTACACTGCAGTTTATTTACACACACTTAACCATCTAAACATCTCTGCCTGGGGAAGCGCTGGAAATTTGAAAGTTCCTGTAGAATTTTCTTTTTCTTCAACTATTGTTTGGGAATCTTGTTCAAGTGATAAGCAGTTTTCTGGATGCAGCTTTCTAGTGCTTAAAGAAGGGAGCAGTGTTAGCTCCACATGGTGGATTTCTATGGGTGAGTGGGACCTTTGGGAAGCTTCTGTGGAAGCAGCAGGTGGTTGTGTGATGGGTAAAACACAAGGTGGCACTTGAGTCCAATAATCTGGTTTTGAGCGCTATAGTCTCCTTCCACTATCCTGCCAGGTTAATCCTTTGCAGTCTCTGGCTGGCTGTCTTGGAAAGAGTGGGCATTTCTTGACAGAGCAGCTGGTCCCCTTAGTGGACTGACCCTGACTGCCACCCTATGAATTATCTAGGCATTCGGTCTCTCAGAGAGCTGGGGAAAGGCAGCTAAAATAAGTTGATGCCTGGAAGAGAAGGGTTTTTTTTTTATGGTATTAGTTAAGCACTTACTATGTGCTGGGCACTCTGCTAACCACTGGGATAGGTGCAAGTTAATCAGGTTGGACACAGTCCCTGTCCCACATTGGGCTCACAGCCTTCATCCCCATTTTACAGATGAGGTAACTGAGGCACAGAGAAATGAAATGACTCACCCAAGGTCACACAGCAGACAAGTGGAGAAGTGGGAATTAGAACCCAGGTCCTTCTGACTCCCAGACCCGTGGTCTATCCACTAGGCCATGCTGCTAATCAGTGCTCAATTAATCAATGCATACCAACATCTCAAAGCTGTCAGGGAAGCCATGGGCTGAAATGTCCAAAGGTAAATCATGTTGGCTGGTGTCACCATCATCATCATCATCTTCACCACCTTATTCTAAGGACCCACTTAGGATAGAGCACAGAACTAGGCACTGAAGGAAAGTTACAAAAGAAGGACACAGTCTTGCCCTGGAAAAGGTTATAATCCAATGGGGAGGCAAGACCATCTAGGAAGATAAGCAAATGATTAGTTATTGCAAGACTTTGTGTGATGACCTAACAGATAAGTACATAAATGCTGAGGTAGCTGGAGAGGATGGGGTGCCCTGGAAGGTTGAGGGTAAACTGAGAAAGGTTTCAGGCAAGGAGGTACTGTTTGTAGAGCACTGACCTTGGAACCTCTTGTGCACAGAGCACTGTCCCGGTTGCCTATTCTGTGCAAAGAATGGAACTGGGTGCCTACTCTAAGCAGAGGATTTTACTGGGCATATAGTGTTTATAGAGCACCATTCTGGGTGCTTACTGTGTGCAGAGCACTTTACCTGGTTTGGGGAGAATACTCAAAAAAAGTAAAAGATATGGTTCCTGCTCTTGAGTTTACAATCTAATGAGCTTGACAGTAGAACATTGATTAACAAATTTATCACGATTAAGAGAATAGATATTAACAATAGCCCCAAGAGAATAAAGAAATCAGTTATAAATAAACAGAAGCAGCATGGCCTAAAGGATAGAGTGAGGGTCTGAGAGTCAGAGGACCAGAGTTCTAATCCTAATCTAATCCTTATTCTAATCTAATCCTAATATAATCCTAATATAGAGAAGCAGTGTGGCTCATTGGAAAGAGCACGGGCTTGGGAGTCAGAGGTCATGAGTTCAAATCCCAGCTCTGCCACTTAGCTGTGTGACTGTGGGCAAGTCACTTAACTTCTCTGTGCCTCAGTTACCTCATCTGTAAAATGGGGATTAACTGTGAGCCTCACATGGGACAACCTGATTACCCTGTATCTACCCCAGCGCTTAGAACAGTGCTCGGCACATAGTAAGCGCTTAACAAATACCAACATTATTATTATATTCTTATGGCCAACAACCAGCAGGTGCCTTCCTAAATGCCTGAAGTTTCCTCATTTCAAACCAAGATTTAAAGGCAATCAATCATACTTACTGAGCACCTACTGTGTACAGAGAGCACTGTATTAAGAGCCTGGGAGAGTTCAACAAACAGAATTGGTAGACAAATTCCCTGCCCACAACAGGCTTACAGTCTAGAGGTGGAGACAGACAATGTAAGTGAATAAATTATGGATATGTACATAAGTGCTTTGAGGCTGAGGGAAGGGTGAATAAAGGCTGCAAATCCTTTCAAGGGTGACACAGAAGTGAGTGGGAGAAGAGGAAATAGGGTTTAGTTGGGGAGGGTCTCTTGGAAGAGATTTGCTTAAAATAAGAGTCTGAAGGTGGCGAGTGTGATCGTCTCTTGGATGTGAAGAGGGAAGGCATTGCAGGATGTGGGTGAGTGGTCAGCTGCGAGATATATGAGATCGAGGTACAGTGAGTAGGATGGCATTGGAGGAGTGGAGTATATGGGATGGGTTGTAGAAGGAAAGCAGGGACCTAACATAGGAGGGGGCAAGGTGATGAATGCTTTGAAGTCTGTGGTAAGGAGTTTCAGAACCAAGGGAAGAAGTTATCCAACTTCTACCTAGCTCTCATATTTCTTTGAAAGTCTCACTGGGATGGGCACATAGTCTAATTAACCAGGAGCCCCTGGATCGTCAGAAGGGAAACAACCTTTATTTCTAGTTTCCAAGGTGCCCAGGTACAAATAATGAAAGGGCCCCTTTCCACTACCTATTCATAGGCTTAGGGAATAACTTAAACAGTCACAACACTGTCAGTCCTAGTTATGCACACCCCCAGCACAGGGGAAGGCTATTCTGACTTTTTCACTCCACTCATTCATGCATTCGATAGTATTTCTTGAGTGCTTATTGTTTGCAGAGCACTGTACTAAGTGCTTGAGAAAGTACAAGTCTAGCTTTCTTTGGATCACGTGATCGACACCATCACCTGCGTCCCTGTCTACGTTTGCTGGCTCTCTCCTGTGAAGCTGGCTTCACTCTGCCCTACCTCAAAGTCCACGCCTGTTTTCTGAAACTGATTCTTGGAGCAAGCAGGTGCCACGTTGTTCCTACCTTATGTGTCAACTGCAGACGCGGAGGGTGGGAACTTAAACCGACAAGACAAAGCCATTCAAAAGGAATGACAAAATCTGTCAAATCTTTGACATCTTGAGTTTCTTAATGATAAGCTGCCAGCTACAAAAGTCAGAAACTTCAAATTCATTGCGACCCACCCTGAAATGAGTTTTGGCAATTATGCCTGAAACTTTAACAATTGCACTAATTAGTGAGATTGTCATTACGTAACTCCATAAACCATCTTCCTTCAGAATCCAGCAACTGAAAACACCAAAGAAATCCTATCGTACTATGTAGTCCTGACCAGTCCTACAGAAGCCAGATCAATAAGTCACTCCTTTTCTGTGAGAGCTCCAAGTCCCCATTGTGGGCCGTAAAAAAAAAAAAAGCCAGAGATGTGTATAGCAAAATCATGGAACCCATCTGTGCTTCACTAGTTCTCTCTGCTGGGCAGAGGTTTAAGAGACTCTGGCCCAGAGAGAGAAGTGGGGGGGGGGGGGGGCAGAAGGAGAGAGAGAAATTTTGTTTGGTCAATCAGTCATATTTATTGAGCACTTACTGTGTGCAGAGCACTGTACTAAGTGCTTGGGAGAGTACAATACAACAATAAAGAGACACATTCCTTACCTTCAATGAGGTAAATTCCACAATGGAAGAGCTCTGGATAAACTTGTTTGCATCTGATGGCAAGGACTATTTACACCAAGAATCCAGTAATAATCAAGGTTACTCATCTCTGTACAGTTCCATGGGACTTTAATTCAATCCTCGAGATTCGTAATAATGTAACTCTTCTACAAGAGTGTAACTCTATGAAGTGTACAGATACAAATATAAATATACGTACTTTATACTTACACTCACTTGTGCCGTAACAGGTTTTTTCACTATGCGTTTTGGCTAGTAGCTATTCCAGAATTAGGGAACAACTTCTGGCAACACTAATAATAATAATAATAATAATGTTGGTATGAAGCGCTTACTATGTGCAGAGCACTGTTCTAAGCGCTGGGGTAGACACAGGGGAATCAGGTTGTCCCACATGGGGCTCACAATCTTAATCCCAGCCAGTTTGGGTTTGTTACATCATGTTATTGGAAGAAACTGCTTGTGCATGCAGTGTCAGAATGGGTGAGTACTATGGTGTGAATTAGCCTTAGCTTTAGGTTTTTTCCAGAGTGCAACTTTTGCATTATAGGAGAACCAGATATACATAACACTAGAAAGAGATCTATTCTTCAGTTTGAAGATGATACGTTATTGATGAGGAGATTTTTATTGATGAGCAGGTGTGATTGACGGGACCAATATGAGAGTGACAATATTCCTTCTGCCTTGGGTCTGTGTAGAGATTCTCGGTCCCTACTACACAGTTGAATTTGCTTCCCATGGTGTCTTTTTGTTTCTCCTTCTTGGTCACCATCTTCCCCAAGTCTCTGTCACAAGACAGTCACCCCATTTCTGCTTGCTGCACACCAGGTTGATCTGTCTTCTCCTGCTGCTAATGCCAACTGACCACAGCTAAAGCCACATTGGTCTCCTCATTAGTGATAATCATGGTGGGGTCATAGGCACTAAGGCTTGTGGTCTAGCACTTGTTTTAGAGGTTGGTGTCAGTTGTTAGATGCTCACTAGTGCCTCTGGGCTTGAGACAAACTGTGAAGCCCACCCCGTGAGCCTTTTTGCAGGGGACGAAAGGGTCTTACTCCAGAAGGACTAGCTGGCACCTATTTCTTGGGACCAACTTTTATTGAGACAAGGAAGGCTTGAGACAAACTGTGAAGCCCACCCCATTAGCCTTTTTTCAGGGGACAAAAGGGTCTTTCTCCAGAAGGACTAGCTGGCACCTATTTCTCGGGACCGACCTTTATCGGGCACTCTGTTGGCTTTTCTCAGTGTTGCATTTTTGACTTGCAAGCAACAAATGCAGTTCTACTAAATGGATGACTGCTGTTCTCATGGTTGGGCAGCACTCCATAATGGGAGCATAAGACCGCTGACATTCCTGGGTTTATCCAGTCCAGTGGTTCTGTCCCTGGTAGTGTCAACAGGCTGCTCAGAGGATCTGCTCCTGTTTATTATTACCTCAGAAAGAACAATATGGTGAAAATGTCAGGTCCATTCTTTTAAAAAGCAGTCTGCTCCATTTGTTTACCCTTACTAGTATGGCTTTTGCAAGCAACTTTCCTCCAAAGAACTCAAAGCATCTCCATGTCCATGGTCTCACACGGCTAACTTCCCCCATCGTATAGATATTTTATCCCCATCGTATGGATAGGGTTAGGTGTAACTTGCCCATGGACAAGTGACAGAGGTTAAGAGGCTTAATTTTGCCAAAAGAATCAAGCAGAGTTGCTTTAGACTCCACTGCTTACTATTTAGGGCTTGCCATAAGAGGGACAGTTACATTTACTAGTCAGGCTAATATACTCAGTTATGCTAAAACACATTTTCACTATATTGTTTTGGCTGGAACATCATTAGGAATTTAGACTGTGTGCTTCCGGCAACACAAGCCTGTCTGGATACACCGTGTGCATCATCCCAAGAAACAGTTGAATGTTTGTGCATATGCACACAGTTTTGGATATAGTGAGTGTTACTAAAGGAGCCTTCCCTGATGCAAGGTGTGAAAAGAATGCAACTTCCCCATTATAGGAGAATCAGATGCATTTCACCTGGATTTCATAAACTGTGTCTCCTGATTTCACGTTTGGGGACTCAGCACGTGCCATGTGCTTTTAAAATGATTTCAAGAAAAGTTTTATAAAATAGCTGCATAGTATGCATTTTAACCACCAATTATGAAAATTTACTTTAGCTACCATGTTATGACTAGCTAAGTGTTATACCATTGTCAATCTTCAATGAATCTTTTTGTTAATCGAGAGGTGTTTGACGTATGATAATGACATTACCATATGCATAATTGGGCTCTTGCCAGCGCTCCTTAACCCAGACTTTAGAAGGTCTTCAACTACAGAGCATGGGTGAGACCTGTAATCAGGATAGAGAGAAATCCTGGATCTTTGTTGGTCTTTTCTGCTGCACTGGGCATTCAGAGAACATTGTCATCCAAGTGGAGAGGAGAGAGACTGGCTGCCCTCCCCTAAAATCTCCCCTGCTCCTCCTTCAGTGCTCCCATCTTTCCCAGCAGTATCTCAAGGGGAGACTTCTGCCTTCTCTTAAAATCCACCCCTTCACCTGCACCTCCAACTCCATCGCTTGGCACCTTATTAAAGCACTTGCCCCCTCTCTTAACGATCATCTTGAACTTGCCCCCTCTCTTCTTTACTCTCTAATGACCATCTTCAAATGTTCTCTCTCCAGTGGTTTCTTCCCTACTGCTTTCAAACATGCCCTTGTCTCCCCCATCCTAAAAAAAACCCTCCCTTGGCCCCACAGCTCTCTCCAGTTATCACCTCATCTCCCTCCTACCATTCCTCTACAAACTCCTTGAATGAGTTGTTTTCACCCACTGTCTCCAGTTCCTCTTCTCCAATACTCTCTTTGGCTCTTCAATCTGGCTTCTGTCCCCTTCACTCCACAGAAACTGCCCTCTCAAAGGTCACAAATGATCTCCTTCTTGCCAAATCCAATGACCTCTACTCAATCCTAACCCTCCTCAACCTCTCAGTTGCTTTCGACACCGATCATGCCAGGATCAACAAACTGGATGGGTGGCATGAACAAGGGGGTCCCTGGGGCTGAGTTCCTGATTCTCCCTTCTCAGACCTGTCCAAGTCTCCTTGACTCCTTGGAGAGGCAGTACTGAAAGGAGCACAGGTCTGGAAATCAAGAAGCCTGGGTCCCATCACACAACTGGCCTGCTGCATGACCTTGGGCAAGTCACTTAACTTCGCTGTTCATGTTCTTCATCTGTAAAATCAACATCAGCATGATTTTATTGAGTGCTTACTATGTACAGTGCAAGAGCTGGCAGATGCCTATCCCGCCGTCGACCCCTGGGTCACGTCCTCCCGCGGTCCTGGAACGCCCTCCCTCCTCACCTCCGCCAAACTGATTCTCTTTCCCTCTTCAAAACCTTACTTAAAAATCACCTCCTCCAAGAGGCCTTCCCAGACTGAGCTCCTCTTCCCCCTCTACTCCCTCTGCCATCCCCCCTTTACCTCTCCGCAGCTAAAGCCTCATTTTCCCCTTTTCCCTCTGCTCCTCCACCTCTCCCTTCCCATCCCCACAGCACTGTACCCGTCCGCTCAACTGTATATATTTTCGTTACCCTATTTATTTTGTTAATGAATTGTACATCGCCTTGATTCTATTTAGTTGCCATTGTTTTTATGAGATGTTCTTCCCCTTGACGCTGTTTAGTGCCATTGTTCTTGTCTGTCCGTCTCCCCCGATTAGACTGTAAGCCCGTCAAACGGCAGGGACTGTCTCTATCTGTTGCCGACTTGTTCATCCCAAGCGCTTAGTACAGTGCTCTGCACATAGTAAGCGCTCAATAAATACTATTGAATGAATGAATGAATGCTTTCCCTGGAAAATGAGGATAAGATACCTACTCCTATTCTGCTTAGATTGAGTGCCCTACGTGGTGGACAGGGCTTGTGCCTGATCTGATTATGTTGTTTCTACCCCAGAGTTTAGCACAGTGCTTGGCACCCAGTAAGAGCTTAATAAATCTTATTATTGTGATGGGGGATGGGTTTTTGCACTTCCCTGAAGCTGACCTGAATCCGATCTGGAAGCAGCGTACTGCTGGGAGCCTCTTTCTCACCTTCTTTGGACTCTCCTTCAGCTCCCTGGGTCCTGGCCCTCTTCCCTGGTGGCTAGACACGCAGGCCCTTGTCCCCATGTCTGGAGCTGGGCTCCCTGCAGGGTTGAGTAGGAGGGAGGAACAGGAAAAGATCAAGACAGCAGCATGACCTAGTGGGCCTGGGAGTCAGAAGGACCCGGGTTCTAGTCCCAGCTCCACTGCTTGTCTGCTGTGGGACCACGGACAAGTCACTTACCTTCTCTGTGCCTCAGTAACTTCATCTGTAAAATGGGGATGAAGATTGTGAGTCCCATGTGGGACAGGGACTGAGTCCAACTTGATTACCTAATATCTACCACAGCACTTAGAACAGTGTGTGGCAATAGTAAATGCTTAACAAATACCATAAAAAAAGGACAGGAAGAAGGGAGAAAAGGAGGGAGAACAAAGAGCAGGAAGGAAACATTCAGGAGGGAGGAAAGTGAAACAAACAAAGAGAGGCAAGGGGACAATACTAACAAAAGTGTATGTGGTGGGGAGAGAGCCAGGATAACTGGAAATATCCAAGGAAAATACCCAAGTCAGGATGGAAGAGCTAGAGTTTTTAAAAAATGGTATTTGTTAAGTGCTTACTATGTGCCAGGCACTGTATTAAGTACTGAGATAGGTACAAGATAAGAGGCCTTTCCTGGAAGAGGGAAGGACTATCTCTCACCTCCCCAAACTTACCAAACGGCTTCTCCCCATCCGTCTCCCTGGTTTGGTGGTCCCAGGAGGGTGAGCAGTGAGGCTTACAACCAAGCTCTGAAGAACTGGGAATTAGGAACCCAAATTCCCATGATCCTGACATGCTTTGGATCATGAGGGGCCAGGTTTGATGTTTGTGCAGAGAAGGGGTTTTGGTGTGGTGATGAATCCTTGGTGCTCAGGGAACTGGAGTCACAAGTCTTTCAAATCGGGGAAAGTCTAGCTGTCCCCAGGATTTAGGTAGTGCTTTGTTTCCAATTATCTCAAAGCCATTCCGTGGATAAACACTAACTCCCAGTCTTCCCCAGGGGAGGAGAAGGAGGACTGGATTCTTCTAGTTTGAAAGGAAACTTACAGAAAGGTTCAGAAAACCCTCAGCCCCATCTAAAGTTTAATAGACTCCAGACTTGTATTGGCTCTGCCCCCACTCTCTAGTGCTGATGTCTCTGATCAGTCAATCAGTGGTATTTATCGAGAGCTTACAATGTGCAGAGCAATGTACTAAGTGCTTGGGAGAGTACAGAACAACAGAGTTGGTAGACACACTCCCTGCCCATGATGTCAAGAAGAAGCATTCCAGGGAAAAAAAGAAATAGAATTTTGCAGATCACTTTCTCCATTTTAATGGAAATGTAGACCTTCCCATGGCTGCAAGACTAATTGGCATGTAACTGGTAGGCTATTATTTCCTTCTATATGTAACTGGGTTCTTTGGGGCCCTGTCTGTAGGGCATTATATTTGTCTTGTGCCGACCCATTGTAGTCTGGAGCAGAGAGCACAGTGGCAGCAGGATTCTGGAGGCAAAAAGTCACCCCAGATGTGTCATTTTTCAATGACAATTGGCTGCTACATTTGGGAATGTGACTTGTAAATGTGAATGTGGAGCTTGAGAATGGTGGCACAGCTGCTGGCAGAGGCTCAAACAGGGCCACCTTTCTCATCTGGGGAGTAGGGATTAGAACCCGGAAGTAGTGGCAGCGGCTGGAGCCCGTGAAAGCCTCTTGAGCAGGAGCCGCAGGTTCAGTGTGGCCAGTCAGAAGAGTTCTGGGTTGGCCGAAATCCCCTTCTTCTCGGACCTTTATCATCAATCCGGCCCTTGTTACATCCAGATGTTCCTATAAAGGAATTTATTTATAATTCCCCAATATGTTTTCAAGCTGTGAGTCCTCATTTTCCTGATGGAAAAATCCAGCCAGAGGCATAGAGCGAGTGTCTATTTGCATTCTAATTATCTTATATGATAGAGATGCTAAGAAAGAAGAAATCTAACCACCCAAACAACATGCAGCAGTTACTATTTGCTTTCAGTTCGATTCATTTTTCAAAATTCAGGGCCTTAAAACGTACTGCATTTTATGATGGATTCCAGTAACGTGTTTCATGGCAATCACTGAAAACATGTATCATACATTGTTAGCATACTTCTCACTCCTGACTGTCACCCACCAGTGCTTGAGACCCTGCTGCACTGTGTCTCTAAATGCTGGTGTATCCTATCCTTTGATCAGGTTACTTATTTATTTTTTAATGGTATTTGTTAAATCCTTACTATGTGCCAGGCACTATACTAAGCTCTGGGATGGATACAAACTAATCAGGTTGGGCACAGTCCCTGTCCCATGTCGGGTGCACAGTCTTAATCCCCATTTTACAGATGAGGTAACTGAGGTACAGAGAAGTGAAGTGACTTGCCCAAGGTCACACAGCATCCAAGTGGCAGAGCTGGGATTAGAACCCAGGTCCTCTAACTCCCAGGCCCAAACTCTTTCCACTAGACCAAAATGATGGCATTTGTTAAGCGCTTACTATGTGCCGAGCACTGTTTTAAATGCTGATGTTGCTTCTCATGTGGTGTAATGGAAATGGTTGTTTCGTGGGGCACATTTTCCCATAGACTTACATGTTAGGAATTAGGGTCCTTTCCAGAACCCTGGAAAGGCAATATAAAATTTCTTTACCTCTCTTGTTTATTAATGATAAATATCATTATTTTAAAATGTCTATTTTAAACATTTAAAATGTGCAGTGAATATGCAGTGAGTACTTGGGCCATAAATGGTTCCTGATTGCCCAGAGAAAGCCTGGTTGCAGACCAGCTCACCTCCTTCACTTGTTGCACCCAGTGCCCCAAGCAAGGTCATGGCTGGCAGGGAGAAGAGAGCACGAGCGGCACTGAGCAAATCGCAAACACAGTAATCAATTCCTTCGCACAGGTTCTCAGTCCTGAAGTCTCGGGAACTGAACACCAAGGAGACTGTAAGCTCCTTGTGGACAGGGAATGTGTCTACCAACTTTGTTATAGCATGCACCCCAAGCGCCTAGTATAGTGCTCTGTAAACAGTAAGTACTCAGTACCATTGATCCGTCACCCTGCCAGAAGACTCCATTAAGTTTACTTGAGAGGTCCCCTAAAGATTTCTGCATTTGGAGGAATCTCAATTGCTGGTTACAGTAATGACTAGCATCCAGGAGGATGTCACTGATGGAAAGACTGGCCGAAACAAAAATGACGTTTTAAGATGAATTCTTAATGTAAGCACTGTTCTGGAATTGAGAGAATAACATGGGCAGACTTGGGGATGGAAAAATGATGGAACAGCTACATTTTGAACCAATTAAAAGACCGAAATAGTAAGCAGAAAAAGCTGCTAACAGACTATTATCATAATCTAAACATGCAATCTCCTGAATACCAACTAGCATTTCAATGTGGGGAGTCGCTGGGTGTTTTTAACTTTGGAAAGATTAGATGACATCTAACTCTGAATATTTGTGAACAATATGAATAGGAACATTCTCTCTGAATATTTTGCACCTGCTAATCCATAATGCACATAGAGTCCTTCAGCATGGAGATCTTTAAAAGGTGAAGCGATAGGCAATACTTCTCCTTTCTTCTCCCCACTTCTTCCTTCCTTTTCTTCTGAGGTACATTCATTTCTGCCATAACATGCATCTTTGCTCTGCATTTTGGGTAGAACATGAGAAAATTAGAGAGCGCTCTCCCAACCAAGTGCACCTATATGGACTTGGTGGGCTATGTTATCCAAGAAAATGTGAGCATGCGTGTCAGCACAGGTGGGCACATCACAGAGAATTTTCCTCAGTGAGCGATTAATCAATTTGCATGACCCTGAGCAATTCACTTTACTTCTCTGTGCCTCAGTTTCCTCTGTGCCTCAGTTCCTCAATTGTAAAATGGGGATTAAATACCTGTTCTCTCTTACTTAGACTGTGAGCCTCAGGTGGGACAGAGATGGTGTCCAACCTAATTAACATCTAATTGATATCAATAGAACCTACCCTAGCATTTAGAACAGTGTTTGACACATAGTAAGCACATAACAATTACTATAAAAAATATCAATGGTATTAATTGAGTGTTAGCTCCTCAATGGTATTAATTGACTGTAAGCTTGTTGTGGGCAGGGAATGTGTCTACCAACTCTGTTATATCATACTCTCCCAAGTGCTTAATACAAAGCTTTGCACACAGTAAATAAAATACTCTTGTTTATTGTGTGCAGAGCATTGTACTAAGCACTTGGAAAAGTACAATACAGTTGATAGCCACAACCCTCGGTTTGGCAAAAATGCAACCCTTGTATCATAGGATAATTGGATATATTTATCCTCACTGATATTCACCAAACCACATAGAGAACCAATGTGGGTCAATCACTGAGCAGAGGCCTCAGAGTCAGAGACAGCTGTCCCACCTGTGCCTAGCCAATCTTTCCCCAACCTGAATTTGTGTATTTCATCTCTAAGTGAACTCACTTACACTTGTCCCTATATGGTTTCATTTTTTTGTAGAATCATTTTTCTAATTTGCCAAGGCACTTTGAATTCCTTTCCTGCTTTCCAAAGTACTGGCAACCCTGACCAGTTTAGTACGCTCTGTAGACTTGATGATCATGCTCTCAGTTGTATTGTCCAGACATCGGAAGTGACATTGACTAGAATCAATACCAGCACTTCTCCTAAAGACCATTTCCCAAGATGAAGGAGTCTGGGTTTTGGCTGCTGGGCCTCAGTTTATTTCCACTTCATGCCCCCCAGAAGACCTTCTGGGGAAAAAGAAGACCATCACCTCAGACCCAAGCTGTGGGAATGAATCTGGGGGTGCATGGCCTGCTGGTTCTGTGCAGCTTCTGTTGCTAAAGCCTAACCCCAACAAGTCTCCTATGAAGTCTGGCCATTTTCACAGCATATGATAGCTGCAGTATTTGTTAAGCTATTGCTATGTCCCAAGCAAGCACTGTCTAGACTGTAAGCTCCTTGTGGGCAGGGAATGTGTCTGTTTATTGTGATATGGTACCCTCCCAAGCACTTAGTACAGTGCTCTGCATACAATAAGCCCTCAATAAATGAATGAGTGAATGAATACAAGATCATTAGATCAGACACAGTTCCTGTCCCAAATGAGGCTCACAGTCTAAGTAGGAGGGAGAACAGGTATTTTATCCCCATTTTATAGATGAGAAAACTTAGACACAGAGAAGTTAAGTGACTTGCCTAAGGCCACACAGCAGGCAAGTGGAAGAGCTGGGATTAGAACCCAGATTTCCTGACTTCCAAGCTTGTGTTCTTTCCACTAGGCCATACTCTGAAAAGGTTCCTGTATCTTCCTAGGTGTATATCTTGCTACCTGAGTGACTTCAAACAGGGGTTCATAGACCCCTTTCCCTGGGCTCTATGGCATTGAACCCACTGTCATAGTTGACAGTGTCACTGTCTTTAGTTGACAAAAAAATTCATATCTTTCTTAGATATAATGTTTTTAAATAGAAAAATAGAGATATGTTTTTAAATAGAAAAATGATCATATTACATTAGGTTCAAATAGAAAATTAAATTGGAAATTATGACCAACCTGCAGGTAAAACAAATCAATGTTTTTCATCTCAGGCAGACTCTCCCAGGATCTCATACTGTTTGGGAGAGAGAAAGAGCACTTGTCTGGGGGGAATCTGAAGATTGAGAGTTGATTATTAGGAACATAGAGCAGAGTTGGGGAAGTTAAGGTGAAACCAATGGCAGACTGTGTTTAGAGTAGATCTGGGGTCTGTTTAATTGATTCATTCATTCAATTGTGTTCATTGAGCTCTTACTGTGTGCAGAGCACTGTACTAAGTGCTTGGAAAGTACAATTCAGCAACAGAGACAATCCCTACCCAACAACAGGATCAGAGTCTAGAAGTTTCATTTAGGTGTTGTTTCTACAGGTTCCACAAAATAGTAAGTTCAAATAGGTATTTAGTCTAAAATGTTAGAGTGAAGAGGAAATCAAAGAGTTACTGTACTTGTAACTGATAGGCTGTATTCCTCTGTACGTTAGCAAAAGTGGTCGAGGAAGTATTCACTGCACAAGCCAAGTGTTAGAAGCAGGTGGCTGAACCTTGAAAATTCTGGCTGAGCTCGAGAATAATCACAGCAATTTCTTTGCATTCCAAGAGGGCAGGGTGTCTTCATAATACAGAGTGAAGTGGAAATTGCACAGTTAACTGAGAAACTTAATACAGGCAACCCAACTGTATACAACATCCAATTTGTGAATGATCCAGTTTAGCTATGTACAGCAACCATATTAACAGGTAAGTGTCAAATCTCCACTTCCCTTGTTGATTGGACTGTCACTGCAGATCACTGATGGACTCAAAATGTGAGTGAATAATTTTTTTTCCATACAATGAAAAAAAAACAAGTGAAGAGTTTCTACAGTCATGACATTTCAGCTAGACATTTAGTATTTCTCTCTCTCTCTATCTGTATATCTATCTAGCTCTCATTTCCTCCTGCCTTCAGCACATCTCTACTTGGATATCCTGCCAGCATCTCAAACTAAACATGTCCACAATGGAACTCATGATCCCACCAAAACTCTAACCTCCCCTTAACGTACCTGTCACTGTAGATAGCACTACCATCCTCCCTGTCTCACAAGCCCATAACCTTGGCATTATCCTCAATGCATCTTTTCATTCAACCCACATATTCAATCTGTCACCAAATCCTGTCGCTTCAACCTTCACAACATCGCTAAAATCCACCCTTTCCTCTCCATCTAAGTTGCTACTACATATATCCAAGCACTAATCCTATCCTGCCTTGACTACGGCATCAGCCTCCTTGCTGACCTCACTGCCGCTTGGCTCTCGCCACTTCAGTCTATGCTTCACTCTGCTAACTGGATCATTTTTCTATGAAAACGTTCAATCTGTTTTCCCACTCCTTCAGTATCTCCAATGGTTGCCCATCCACCTCTGCATCAAACAGAAACTCCTTATGCTATCTTGCCCCCTCGTAGCTTACCTCCCTGATTTCCCACTACAACCCAGCTCACGCACTTCGCTCCTCTAGAGCCAACCTACTCGCCGTACCTCAATCTCCTCTATCTTGCTGCCGACCTTTCACCCATGTTCTGCCTCTGGCCTGGAGCATTCTCTCTCTTCATATTTGACCATCAGTCTCCCCACTTTCAAAGCCTTATTTATTTATTTATTTTTGGTATTTAAGTGTTTACCATGTGTCAAACATTGTTCTAAGCTCTGGGGTAGATACAAGTTAATTAGGTTGAACACAGTCCCTGTCCCACATGGGGCTCATGATTTAATTAGGTGGGAGAACAGGAGAACTGAGGCAGAGAGAAGTTAAATGACTTGCCCAAGATCACACAGCAAGCAATTAACACAGGTTGGATTAGAACCCAGGTCCTCTGACTCCCAATCAATTACTCAACTGTATATTTATCGAGTGCTTACCCAGGCCTATGCTCTTTCCACTAGGCTATGCTGCTTCATTTATTGAAGGTACATCTCAATCAAAAGGCCTTCCCCGAATAGGCCCTCATTTCCTTTTTCTGCTACTCCCTTCTGCATCTCCCTTGTAGTTGGATTTGCATTCTTTTTGCATCTCTCTCTCTCAGCCCCACAGCACTTATATACATATCCATAATTTATTTGTTTATACCAAGCGCTTAGTACGGTGCTCTGCACACAGTAAATGCTCAATAAATATGATTGAATGAATTAATGTCTGTCTCCCTCTTTAGACTGTAAGCTCCTTGTGGGCAGGGAACATGTCTACCAACTCTGGTTGCTGAACTCTCCCAAGCACCTAGTACAGTGCTCTGCACACAGCAAGCACTCAATATGATTGCTTGATCTATCTATCTCTGTCAGTCGTATGTTTCGAGAACTTACTGTGTGCAAATCACTGTACTAAGCACTTGAGAGAGTACACTACATTTGTATTGCACATTTCCTGCTCACAATGAGCAGCTATGTTATGAGGGATTTGGGACATTTAAAAATTCAACCAACTAATTACATTATTGTTGCGTTTAGAAATCTGTTTTTTTTCTTTTTTTGTCAAAATAGGAAAAGGTTTTCTGCCAACTTTCTATTATGGTCCAGAATGGAGCTGGCAAGACCAGTCACTCCTATGAATTCTCAAATTACTTTCTCAAAGTTTGATCACACTGAGTGTTGGATACAAGTGGCATGTTGGAGCTCTACTCCCAAATTAGTGATTGTAAGCTTTATTAGCAGATCAGAGATTTTGTGCCCTTAAAAAAAGCATGTATATCCAGAAATGCCTCAATAATAAAAGTCTTAGGAGGAGTAAACCAACTCCTTTGTTCAGTGCAGAACAACAGTGAACAGGAAACACACTAGACTTGTCTTGCACTCTATTCAAATGAAAATGTTAATCTCACATGAGGGACACTCAGAAACCTCAGCTGAAAATATCTTGCACTTTCCTTTTCATTCTAAAGTTAATTGTGAAAGAAAAAAGTTACATCCTTCAATTAGAAATAAATGTAGTTAAGAAAAGTTAAAAGTACAACATGCTGACAGCTTGCTCCTTAGGGACATCTATTGTTTCATTGAATTAGAACTGAAAAAGGAACAATCATTTATACTGGTGGATGTCACTCTGCAGTTTTAACTGTCTTATGACTCATCTGGAGAGGAAGTAGATTTAGGAACAGCAATTTTCTGTTTTCTGCTCTAGCTGGAAGCCCTATGAGTTTGCTGATTGAAATTTCTGCTAGGGAAAGCCACACTTGTATCCATCCCGAGAAGGTGGGTCGGAAGAAAGAGGGAGATTGATTTCAATTCCCTCACCAAGAAAAATTTCTGAGACCCTAAATTCAAAAGATGACATGAGAGAATTTAGAGTGATTATTGGGTGCTATTCATATTTGACCTCTAGTATACCTTTCTCTATTCAAATGTGTTAACCGTGTTGGCTGAAGCACGGGCTTGAGAATCAGAAGGTTGTGGGTTCTAATCCTGGCTCAGCCACTTGTCTGTTGTGTGACCTTGGGCAAATCACTTCACTTTTCTGGGCCTCAGTTACCTCATCTGTAAAAGGGGGATTGAGACTGTGAGCCCCACATGGGACAGGGACTGTGTCCTACCCAATTTGCTTGTATCCACTCCAGCACTTAGTACAGTGCCTGGCACACAATAAGCACTTAACAAATACCACAATTAAACCCACCTTCAAAGCCTCCTAAAAATCCGTTTCCTCCAGGAGGCCTTCTCCAATTAATCTTCCTCACTTCCCCTTTCTGGCCATGGTTCTCAAATAAGAAGCAGCGTGGCTCAGTGGAAGGAGCATGGGCTTTGGAGTCAGAGGTCATGAGTTCGAATCCCAGCTCTGCCACTTGTCAGCTGTGTGACTGTGGGCAAGTCACTTAACTTCTCTGTGCCTCAGTTCCCTCATCTGTAAAACGGGGATGAAGACTGTGAGCCCCACGTGGGACAACCTGATTCCCCTGTGTCTACCCCAGCGCTTAGAACAGTGCTCTGCACATAGTAAGCACTTAACAAATACCAACATTATTATTATTAAATATTCCCTTAGCATTCATGTTTGCATTTTTTCATTTATTTGGTTATTTTTATTCTTTTTTTTCCCCTTTGGTACCTCTGCTCTTACTCTTTCATTTCTTGAATTTTTGGCAATGTGTGTCATTTTGTTTCTCCCTTTAGATTGTAAGCTCCTCAAAACCAGGGATTGGGTCCTATAATTCTATTGTATATCTCCAAGTATTTAACGTAGTGCTCTGCATGCAGTTCTCTTCTGATTATCTTGCAACTACCCAAGGCCTGAGTACAGTGCTTGTCGCATAGTAAGCACCTGACAAATACCACAGTTATTACTATGATTATGATGATCATGAGGACTGTCAATGATATTTACTGAGGGCCTACTTAATGCGCTGTCAGTGGTGTCTTCAAATATCAATTGATGGTATATGAGTGCCTACTGTGTGCTTGGAGAGTAAAATAGGGTCGGAAGACACAATTCCTGCCCACAAGAAGCTTACAAAGCCTAAACTGATGCTTTGTCAGAAAACTTTGGTGAAATTCACTGGCAGCCTTTGAGCAGTACAGAATCCAGGATGGTTTCTTGAGCAGATGTGACTATGGAAGGGGCATCTATCTGAAAGACATTTATATTCTTAGTGCAGAGCACCGTACTAAGCACCTGGGAGAGTATTCCAGAAGCAAGGAGCTTACAATCTAAATGGGGAGGTGGGTAAACATAAATGATTTTCAAATAGCAGGAGCAGGGGAAAGGAGAAGGATAAAACAGATAGTGACGATAATGGAATTTCCCATCAAGAACCACAGATGAGCCTCAGTCTTTAGACTTCAGAATTGGGAATTCGCCAGAGGGACTGATTGATTATAGTGATAGTGGTTTGCACAGATCCACTCGCGTTCTCTTACCCCTGCCATGACGGTCCCTCTGAGGCCCAGAATGAACTAAGTGGGTAGGGCAGAGTGTACATTCTCTGTGGAGTGAAGGAGGCCCTTTAGCCTCTGAGGCTTTCTGAGACTCTTCCTTTTGGCCCTAAAGACTGCATTAAAACCTTTGCAGAAAACGTGCCATCCCATACATAGCCCAATGTTTCCCGTTGTGATGATCCTCATGCTGTTGCTGTTTCCCGGTATCCTGTATCCATCCCGCTTTGCGGGTGATGGTCTAACACAGGGATTTTCAATCTTTCTTAGAAATTGAAACACTGCCATTTCAAGGTTTCACTTGAAGGGAGTGGGAACAGAGAGAAAAGAAGCCACAGGAGCCCCAGCAGGTACAAAGTGAAACGTAGTCTTGCCATGTGCTGCTGACTCCTCCATGTTGGGTACCCTAGGGCTGTGAAGCTGCTTCTTGCTGTACTCTCAGCCATGGAGCAGACTCTGGGGGGCTGGAAATAGGAGCAGTGGGGTAGTTCTTTTCTCCACTGTTCCAGCTGCTGCTGGTCCATTTTTTTTCTGGGCTCCTTGGCATCCTCCCCTGTGAAGGGAGCCCACAGGAAGCAGTCCAGCTCACACTGGCTGGTGGCCCTAGCCATATTCTCTGCAGTCCTTGCAAATGCCACTGTTCTGACAATTCTGGTCAAACAGAAACACCATAGTGAGCAGCAGCAATAGGAGCAGAAGCAGCAGCAACAGGAGGAGGAGGAGGCAGCAGCAGTCGCCACCTCTATCATTCATTCATTCAGTCATATTTATTGAGCGCTTATTGTGTGCAGAGCACTGTACTAAACTCTTGGGAGAGTGCAATACAACAATCATAACTAACAAAAAAGTCAAATTCCCTGCCCACAGTGAGCTTACAGTCACTAGCCCCTAGAGCAAGGCTGCCTTTGGATGTTTATTCTATAGGAAAGAGAAAATCAAGGTAGTAGGAAACAATTGCTTGTACTTGACAAATACTTCTGTGGCAAAGATGAAAATATCTTAGGGAGGAATTGTTTTGTTTTCATCCTGTTCACCTGATTCATTTCTTGATGTGCTTAAATTCCTTCCCCCTTTTTTGGAATTAAATATTTGATTTCCAACTTAAAGTCCTAAGAAAAGGCTCAGTTCTCAATCAGTTTCTTATGGCTTGGGGGGGTTGACTGGCTCTGTGACTGCAAAACTGGATGTATTTCAGTCTAGAAAAGGAATGATGTGATTTCCTAGAAGTAGTTTCATTCCCAGCTGATGGCTATACTGTGGAATAAATTAATCCATCTCTCTTACAGTGAGAAGGAAACCATCTTTCCAAGTGGCCCTTCGAAGGACCAAGCAACATCCTCTAGACTGTAAGCTCGTCCTCTCCACTGTAAGCTCACTGTGGGCAGGGAATGCATCTATTTATTTTTATATTGTAATAATAATAATGTTGGTATTTGTTAAGTGCTTACTATGTGCAGAGCACTGTTCTAAGCTCTGAGGTAGATATAGGGTAATCAGGTTGTCCCACGTGAGGCTCACAGTCTTAATCCCCATTTTACAGATGAGGGAACTGAGGCACAGAGGAGAAGCAGCGTGGCTCAGTGGAAAGAGCACGGGCTTTGGAGTCAGGGCTCATGAGTTCGAATCCCAGCTCTGCCACTTGTCGACTGTGTGACTGTGGGCAAGTCACTTAACTTCTCCGTGCCTCAGTTCCCTCATCTGTAAAATGGGGATTAAGACTGTGAGCCCCACGTGGGACAACCTGATTCCCCTATGTCTACCCCAGCGCTTAGAACAGTGCTCGGCACATAGTAAGCGCTTAACAAATACCAACATTAAGTGACTTGCCCACAGTCACACAGGGGCCAAGTGGCAGAGCGGGGATTCGAACCCATGACCCCTGACTCTCAAGCCCGGGCTCCTTCCACTGAGCCACGATGACTCTCCTAAGTGCTTAGAACAGTGCTCTGCACTTAGTAAGTGCTCAATAAATATGACTGAATGAATGAATCATTCCCCCATGTGCCTCACCTTGCTGTATTCCAGAGTCATTTTCTTCACACTGTTTTTGATGGTGACGGTGTTATTTTCACCTCAGGTAAGAGTATTTGAGAGGGAATTATTGGCTAAATGTTATCATTTGATTGGCAGTTTGAAGCTTCCTTTAATTCTTGTTCAGTAATAATTGTTTTAATTTGATTCCTTTAATCGTGTACCTGGCCAGAGTGCAACAAATACGTGAGCCACTCTCCCCTCTACTGTCCATCCCTTGCAGCCTGCTCTTGCTAGCCCCCTAAGTGACTATGCAAAAACCCTTCTGGGTGTGGTTCCCAGCAAAGCCCTGACTCTTCATAACCTGAATCATGGACTATCTGGCAGCCTCTATGCCCACAATGGGCCTGTTTACAAAGCTTTTATAATATTAGGTTCAAATATTCACTTCTTTTGTTGGGTCTTCTACTTGGCCCCTCTTAGAAGGGTATTCTGTAACAACAGGAGATGATTTATTTTCTACTGGATCAGCTCTAGCACATCTTCATCCCACTATTCATTTACTTGGCTAGATGAAAAACTGAAAGAATCTCTTTTGCAAAAATAGACTTGCCTTTGGAAAAAGTGAGGTGGGAGTTTGTGTGACATGGGATCAGAAGCCATTGTTAGGAGAGTACACCTTTAAGAGACCTTTAAATTCCAGAGACAGAAAATGCTGGGTGGGCAGGAGGAACAGCAGGAGAGAGCACAGGAGAGGTTCACCAGCAGGGTTTGATTTGGGCTGGGGCTTCCTGAGGCTCATCCCAGAGACCTGCCTGAAGCCCTTGAGCCTCTAAAGTGTAAATTGACATAAAAAGGGAACAAAAACAATCCCAGCTTTCCTCTCAGAATCATCAGAAGGAGCATATATATATTATGATAAACACTGCTAAAGTATTGTTTAATCTTGGATAATAATAATAATAATAACAGTAATTGTGGTATTTGTTAAGCACTTACTATGTGCCAGGAACTGTACTAAGTACTGGGGTAAATACAAGCAAATTGGGTTGGACACAGTCCCTACCCAACATGGGGCTTGCAGTCTTAAACCCCCTTTTACAGATGAAGTAACTGAGGCACAGAGAAGGTAAGTGACTTGCCTAAGGTCACACAACAGACAAGGGAGGAGCCAAGATTAAAACCCAGATCCTTTAGACTTCCAGGTTCACTCTATCCACTAGCCTACATTGCTTCTCTTGTTTTTTGTGAGGATTCCTGGGGTAGCAGAGAAAAGGCTGCCAGCACAAAGATCCCCTAGGCCCCACCTGGGGTGAGACCCCTTTCTCCTTGGAGATCACCCATTTACACCAAATTTTTCTGGAGCTATCTGGGTCCTGAGCAAGTGTGACTTGTCTCAGACACTTTCCTGGTTTAACATCATTCATTCATTAATTTATTCAATCATATTTATTGAGCACTTACTGTGTGCAGAGCACCATGCTAAGAGCTTAGAAAGAACAATTCAGCAATAAAGAGAGACAATCTCTGCACAGAACAGGCTTACTGTCTGGGGCGGGGAGGGAGACAGACATCAAAACAAGTAAATAGGCATCAATATAAATAGATAATAATCTATTTAAAGTATTTAAACCCCATTTTAATAAATAAATAGATATAAATGTAAGTGCTGTGGGACGGAGAGGGGGCAACAGCAAAGAGAGCGAGTCTAGATGATACGGAAGGGAGGGGGAGCTGAGGAAAAGGAGGCTTATTCTGGGAAGGCCTCTTGGATGAGGTGCACCTTCAGCAGAGATTTGAAGAGGAGGGGAAGAGTGATTGTTTGGCAGATTTGAGGAGGGAGGGCGTTCCAGGCCAGAGGTAGGACATGGGCCAGGGATCGGGTGTGAGACAGGAGAGATTGAGGCACAGTGAGAAGGTTAGCACCAAAAGACCGGAGTTTGCGGGCTGGGATGTAGAAGGAGAGAAGGGAGGTGAGGTAAGAAGGGGCAAGGTGATGGAGAGCTTTGAAGCCAATAGTGAGGAGTTTTTTGTTTGATATGGAAGCTGATAAACAACCACTGGAGATTTTGGGGGGCGGGGGCGGGAGCGGGGGGGATGACATGCCCGAACGTTTTTGGAGAAAGAGAATCTGCACAGCAGAGTGAAGTATGGACTGAAGTGGAGAGAGGCAGGAGGTTGGGAGGTCAGAAAGGAGACTGATGCAGTAATCCAGTCGGGATAGTACTAATAGTGATTGTACTAATGTGGTAGTTTCTAAAGCCTAACCTCACCACATTATTTAATGAGGAATTGTAATTAACTAGAGGAGCAGTATTGTCTAGTGAAAATTGCACAGGCCTGGGAGTCAGAAGACCTGGGTTCTAATCCCATTTCACTTCCTGCGTGCTGTGTGACCCTGGTAGGTCATTTCACTTTTCTATGCCTCCATTTCTTCAACTTTAAAATGGGGATTCAATATCTGGACTTTTTCCTACTTGGTCTCTGAACCCCATGTGGGACAGGACCTGTCTGAGATGATTATCTTGCTTCTAGACCAGTGCTTAGAACGATGCTTGATACATAGTAAGCACTTAAATACCATTATTACTGTTGTTATGAGTCTTTGCAGGGTGCTGCAGAAGCTGAAGTTTGTTCTACTGACTGGTAGTGGTTTTTTAACTTCAGCAAAGAATTTGTCTAATTTAGATTGAATGGCAGCCTTATTTTCTTCATAAAACAGCCTATAATGGGATATAATACTTGTGGTATTTAAGTACTTACTATGTGCCAGGCACTCAGGTAAGCACACTGTGGTAAGGAGTAGAGTAGATACAATATGATCAGCTTAGATACAGCCCCTGTCCCACCTGGGGTTCAGAGTCTAAGAGAGAGGGAGAACAAGCTCGCATCTCCTCCTGCCTCCAAGATGTCTCCACCTGGATGTCGGCCCGCCACCTAAAACTCAAGATGAGCAAGACTGAGCTCCTCATCTTCCCTCCCAAACCCGGTCCTCTCCCAGACTTCCCTATCACCGTGGATGGCACGACCATCCTTCCCGTCTCTCGGGCCCGCAATCTCAGTGTCATCCTTGACTCGTCTCTCTCGTTCACCCCACACATCCTATCCGTTACCAAGACCTGCCGGTTTCACCTTTACAATATCGCCAAGATCCGCCCTTTCCTCTCCACCCAAACGGCTACCTTACTGCTACAGGCTCTCGTTATATCCTGGCTAGACTACTGTGTCAGCCTTCTCTCTGATCTCCCTTCCTCCTCTCTCGCCCCGCTCCAGTCTATTCTTCACTGCACTGCCCGGCTCATCTTCCTGCAGAAACGATCTGGGCATGTCACTCCCCTTCTTAAACAACTCCAGTGGTTGCCTATCAACCTCCACTCCAAACAAAAACTCCTCACTCTAGGCTTCAAGGCTCTCCATCACTTTGCCCCTTCCTACCTCTCCTCCCTTCTCTCTTTCTACCACCCACCCCGCACGCTCCGCTCCTCCGCCGCCCACCTCCTCACCGTCCCTCGGTCTCGCCTATCCCGCCGTCGACCCCTGGGCCACGTCCTCCCGCGGTCCTGGAACGCCCTCCCTCCTCACCTCCACCAAACTGATTCTCTTCCCCTCTTCAAAACCCTACTTAAAACTCACCTCCTCCAAGAGGCCTTCCCAGACTGAGCTCCCCTTCTCCCTCTACTCCCTCTACCACCCCCCCTTCACCTCTCCGCAGCTTAACCCTCTTTTCCCCCCATTTCCCTCTGCTCCTCCTCCTCTCCCTGCCCATCCCCTCAGCACTGTACTCGTCTGCTCAACTGTATATATTTATTACCCTATTTATTTTGTTAATGAAATGTACATCGCCTTGATTCTATTTAGTTGCCATTGTTTTTACGAGATGTTCTTCCCCTTGACTCTATTTATTGCCATTGTTCTTGTCTGTCCGTCTCCCCCGATTAGACTGTAAGCCCGTCAAATGGCAGGGACTGTCTCTATCTGTTGCCGACTTGTTCATTCCAAGCGCTTAGTACAGTGCTCTGCACATAGTAAGCGCTCAATAAATGCTACTGAATGAAGTATTTAAACCCCATTTTAAAGATGAGGAAACTGAGACACGGAGAAGTCAAGTGATTTGCTCAAGGTGTCATAGTGGGCAAATGGCAGACCTGGGATGAAAACCTGGGGTTGTAACCTGGAGTATTCCTGTACCTCAGAATCTGTAAGTCTCCTGGGTTGATCATCAAGCTCAGCCTCTTCCTTCAGACAGGACCAGGTTAAAGTCATCCCAGCCAGAGAGCTGCCCATCTGTATTTTGGCAATCTCCAGCGGAATAGGTTACCATGCTAGTGTCTCACCACCTTTATCACCACAGAGTTCTTCTGGTGTCTATGCTAAATTTCTCCTGCTGTAATTTTGCCTATTTCCTCCCAGCCTCTGCCACAGAGAAGCAGTGTGGCTCAGTGGAAAGAGCACAGGCTTGGGAGTCAGAGGTCATGGGTTTGAATCCAGGCTCTGCCACTTGTCAGCTGTGTGACTGTGGGCAAGTCACTTAACTTCTCTGTGCCTCAGTTACCTCATCTCTAAAATGGGGAGTATTCATTCATTCAATAGTATTTATTGAGAGCTTACTATATGCAGAGCACTGTACTAAGCGCTTGGAATGAACAAGTCGGCAACAGATAGAGACAGTCACTGCCGTTTGACGGGCTTACAGTCTAATCGGGGGAGACAGACAGACAAGAAGACAGTAAGACTGTGAGCCTCACGTGGGACAACCTGATTACCCTGTATCTACCCCAGCGCTTAGAACAGTGCTCTGCACATAGTAAGCATTTAACAAGTACCAACATTATTATTATAATTATATCTTCCTTCCCTTATACAATACCCCATCAGAAGACTCGAAGGCTGTTATTAAGACACAGCCCTTCCCCAGCCTTCTTTATTTGAGGACAAAGAAATCTTGTTCTTTCAGACCAGGATTGATAGGTTGCCCATAAAATATTTTCAAAATTACACTAGACTGTTCATCATCAAAAATGCATTGTCAGAATTTATTTTCAAATGGGAGTTTGACCCTCTTTAAACTTTTCTAATAGGGCATAGTTCCCAAACCCTTGATCATTTTAATTGCTTTTCTCTGTCCTCTCTCCAAGTTTTCTGCAACCTAGAGCCAAACCAGGCACGGTAACCTAATGAAGTCTCTATTAATGTTGCCAGGTCCCTATAAGCTAAATGACTGTGAATATCTCAGTCTTATCAAATCCATCCCCAAGGGGACAAAGATGGCCCTAAGTCTCAGTCTTCATGGTGCTCCCAGTCCTGCTTCTATGAGGTAGTGAATGAAAAGTGAAGGTAACTCTGGCCCAGGCCTTGGCGGATTCACAGTCACCCCTCCCCTTGCCCTTTTCCTTGCCTAGTTGGTCAGTGGTGGCAAAGAGTACTGGTGTGGTGAGTTGTGCTACAGACCTCGAGTAGCTCACAGGACCTTTTAGATCCAGAATTGAAAGTAGTCTAATCTCACACAATCTGAATCCCCTTTATGTATCCTAATAATAATTGCAAGCTAGGGCCAGCCAAGAGCTATGCAGATGAACACAATGTGTCTTTATTCATTCATTCAATCGTATTTATTGAGCACTTACTGTGTGCAGAGCCCTGTACTAAGGTCTTGGGAGAGTACAATATAACAATAAACGGCCACATTCCCTGCTCACATCAAGCTTATAGTCTTCCTCCCTATGGCTGAGGGTTTGCCTTCCCTGAGAGCCCCTCGTTCCAGTTCACTGGATCATTGACTTATCCTCTCACCACAGCTTGGGCAACGTTTTCCTAATGCCCATGGGTTGAAGATTTTCTATTCCTTCTGCCATCTCCTTTTAATGCACACACACTGCATTTGTTCCAAAAAAGAACTGCCCATTCACTTGGGAGTGTAGCTATTACTGGTCTCTCTCCTAATAATTACACTTATTCATTCTTGTCCTCTTGGCCATGATTCAGTGTTCTTCAGTCAAGGAGGCTGCATTAGGGAGTCCAAGTCAAAGCTACCAGAGGTCCCTGATTCTGAGGCCTGGTGCTGTTTTGATCCCTTTATCTCTGGCTGCCTTGCACCCCTAGTTTTGGGACACAGCCAGGGAGAGGCAGCCTCGGTCTCACCTCTCAGGACTATCAGCCCCACTTCTTGGGGGGCCTCCAGGACATTTGGCTCAAATACAAGTGCAAATATTGCACTAATTCATTTTATTTTATCCCATCAGATTTATGATATTTTGCTCATGATGAGCAAATTTAAGTAAGTCAATATACCCATTTTATGTGGACAGCAGGCAGCTGTGTCCGTGGTTTTTCTGAGGGGAAATGTGATAGCTTTATCCCAGGTTAGCACTGTCACCTATGTGCTATGCTCAGCGCCAAATGGCAAAACAAGATCATCAGCCATGAGATCTTGGAATGCCATTAACCCATCAGATTTGAGGCACTGCTTGGAGAAACACAGTTCCACTGGGTGGTATGTGAGAGGGAAATGGATGATAGCAGTGTTCCCAAGAGCTGCTGTACAGCGAACTAGAAAAGGGTTCGACACAAACAGGGACAGCAGATTAGAAGTTTTAAAAATACAGTGAAGCACAATCTCAAACTTTGCAGCAGAGCAATGTGCACTTGAAAGACAGCAGAAGCAGACAGAGGCAGCCATCAAGAGATTGTTCTCTGTGAACAGGAATTTTGGAAAGATTGGGATACCAAGAGACAGTCCCCAAATCCAAGACAGGCCTTGAATGCTGCTAATGTATCATTTCAGTGCAGCAAGGAACTGTCTTCACATGCCCACAGTGAGGAAGGGATTGTCTGTAAACACATATCTTTTCAGTCACATTAGTAGGGGTTTCTTCAAAGAGCAGCTACAAACATGCTCACATACACACACACACTACACACCACACACACACACGAAAATATCCCAGAGCTCAGTCTGACTTTCTGCAGTCAGTGCCTGATTTCCCTACTGTTGGCTAAACACAACTTTTAGGTAAGGATGGCAATAGTGCCTTTATATTCCTATGCCTCTGGAACTAACAATGCTTATAGACAATCTATAAACAGCTGGCACAGAACATCTGCTACCCAAACCAAATAGTACCCTTTTTCAATGAGCTCAACATTCCTGGTTTCAGATAAAAGCTTTTCAGTTCTCCAGAAGCTTTTTTTTCCATCAGAAAACTCATTAATGATGGTGCAGCTGTTCTTGTCTTCCCCTCTAGATTTGATTTTTTTTCCCATCTGAATATGCATTTTTTAAAAAGTTGGCCTCTTCTAAAACTGAGGGCCAAAGCTCTGACTTTTCCCCAGTTCTGCAAACTCACTGCTGCAAAACCATGTGCAGTTAGGTAACTAACCTAAATAAAAGTTCATGGACAAAATTCAAAGTGAACCAACAGTGGCTTATAATTTTAGGTGACATTACAAACCAATCAATACCTCCAGAGATTTTGATAAGCTAATTGGAAGCTGGGTTTGGGATATTAATCACAGAACAATTCAGGAGTAATTTCCAAATTACTTCCTCTAGAGGTCAAGTTATTGATGTACTCATCTGAGTCAGTTGGCCTGCAAGGAAACTCTAATTAGAAGCAGAATCAATAGAAACATGGTCAAAATATCTGGTGTAAGCTTTCAGTGACATAAATATGAACACCAGCTTCAGAAATTCAGGCTACTCAGGGCTGAAAATCATGATTCCCTTTCAGTTATAGTGAAATTATATGACAACTGCTCATAAAATAGTTTAACTGTGAAGTGCCACTCTCAAGCATTTTTATGCAATATTTAAATGGGTGGTCTCTCTCTCTCTGTCTCTCACATACACACAGATCCTTCATAAGCCCGTCAAACGGCAGGGACTGTCTCTATCTGTTGCCGACTTGTTCATCCCAAGCGCTTAGTACAGTGCTCTGCACATAGTAAGCGCTCAATAAATACTATTGAATGAATATTTGAAGATCCTGCAGTCAGATGATCAGTTTCTTGCCAAATCCAATGATCTCTACCATATCCTAGTAGTCTACCTCTCAGCTGCCTTCAATAATGTGAACCACCCCCTTCTGTAAACATTGTCTAACCCTGGCTTCATAATAATAATGATTATAGTGATAGTACTAGTTAAGCACTTACTATGTGCCAAAAATTGTTCTAAGCGCTGGGGTAGATACAAGTTAATCAGTTTGGACACAGTCCCTGTCCCACATGGGCTCACGGTTTAAGCAGGAAGGAGTAGGATTTAATCCCTATTTTATAGTTGAGGTCACTGAGGTACTGAGAAGTTAAGTGACTTGCCCAGAGTCATGCAACAGACATGTGGCAGAGCTGGGATTAGAAACCAGAACCTCTGACTCCCAGGTCCATGATCTTTCCATTAGGCCATGTTGCTTCAGTGACACTGTCCTCTCCTGGTTCTCTCCTATTTCTCTGACCACTCCTCAGTCTCTTTTGCAGGCTCCTCCTCTGTCTCCCACCCCCTAGCTGTGGGAGTCTCTCAAGGCTCAGTTCTGGGTCCCCTTCAATTCTCCATCTCCCTTGGAGAACTCATTCACTCCCAAAGCTTCTCAACTACCATCTCTACACAGATAATTCCTAAATCTACCTCTCTCCTTCTCTGCAGTCTCATATTTCCTCCTGCCTTCAGGACATCTTTACTTGGGTGTCCTGCCGACACCTAAAACATAGCATGATAAAAACAGAATTGCTCATCTTCCAACCCAAACCCTGTCCTCCTCCTGACTTTCCCATTGCCGTAGGCAGCACTGCAATCCTCCCTATCTCACAAGCCCGTAACCTTGGTAATATCTTGGACTCATCTGTCTCATCCAACCCACACATTTAATCTGTCACCAAATCCTATCAGGTCAACCAAGCACTTATCATATCCCTCCTTGAGATCCTTATCATATCCTCTCCCTTCGTATCCTACAGATGATCACTCTCCCCACCTTCAAAACCTTATTAAAAGCACATCTTCTCCAAGAGGCCTTCCCCGACTAAACCCTCATTCCTCTTTTCCCAGTCCCTTTTGTGTCACCCTTGCACTTGGATTTGCAAATGCACTCCACCCTCAGCCCCACGGCACTTGTATACATAGCTGTAATTTATTTCTTCATTCAATCATATTTACTGAGCACTTACTATGTGCAGAGCACTATACTAAGCACTTGGAGTGTACAATTTGGCAACAGATAGAGACAATCCCTGCCCAATGATGGGCTCTATATTAATGTCTGTCTCCCTCTCTAGACTGTAAGCTCCTTGTGGGCAGGGAATATGTCTACCAATTTTGTTATTCTGTACTCGCATAAGTGCTTAGCACAGTGCTCTGCACAAAGTGCTCAGTAAATATGATTGATTGATTTACTACATCAACCTGCCTCCTGTCTCTCCCCTATCCAGTCCATACTTCACTCTGCTGCCCGAATCATTTTCCTGAAAACCTTTCACTTCATGTCTCCCCACTCCTGAACGTGGCCTAGTGAATAGAGCATGGGTCTGGGAGTCAGAAGGACCTGGGTTCTAATCCCAGCTCTGCCACTTGTCTGCTGTGTTACCTTGGGCAAGTCACTTCACACTTCTCTGTGCCTCAGTTACTTGATCTGTAAAATGGGGATGAAGACTGGGAGCCCCATGTGGAACAGGGACTGTGTTCAACCTAATTATCTTATATCTACCCCAGTGCTTAGAATGATGCTTGACACATAATAAGTGCTTAACAAATACCATTTAAAAAAAACAAAACAACAATTTCCAACAGTCACCCATCAACCTCAGTATCAAAAAGAAACTCCTTACCAATAGCTTTAAGACAGTCAACTCTCCCCCTCCTACCTTACTTCACTGATCTCCTACTGCTACCTAACATTCACACTTCACTCCTCTAATGCCAATTTACTCACTATAACTTGATCTTGCCTCTCTTGCTCCCGACCCCTTTCCCTTGTCCTCCCTTGGGCCTGGAGCTCCCTTCCCTTTCATATCTGACCATCCACCACTCTTTCCTCTTTCAAAACCCTCACAAAATCACATCTCCAAAAGGCCTTCCCAGCCTAAGCCCTTCATTCCCCCTATTCACCCTGCCCTCTGTGCCAACTATGCACTTGGTTATGTATCCCTTAGGAGGAAAGGAGATGGGACAACAACTGGAAGGTGCTGTGGGGTCAAGAGAGTATTTTTTTAGGATAGGGATTCATGGGCATGCTTGGAAGGAACCACTGGAAAGTGAGCTGTTGAAGATGGTGGTTAGGGAGGGGAAAAAGGGAGGGGGCAATTGGTTTGATAAGGGGCAAAAGGATGGGGTCAGAAGCACAGGTGAAGACGTGAGTTTTAGAGGAGGCAAGAACTCTCCTTTTGAGATACTGCTGGAAAGGATGGGAGAATCAAAGGGGGAGGTGGAAGAAACTAGAGAGGAGGAGAGAAGATTTTAGGGAGATCATGCCTGATGGTTTCAATTTTATCAATAAAGTATGTTGTTTGGTCATTAGGGGCAAGAGGTGGGGGTGTGTGGGGAGCAGGTGTTTTGAGGAGGAAATTAAACATCTGGAACAGCTGGTGTGGGCAGTGGGTATGGGAGTCAATAAGGATGGAAAAGTATAATTGCCAAGAGGATGAGAGGGCAGAATTAAAGCATGTGAGAATGTGTGAGGATGAGGTCAGCCTGGTATAAGGATTTCTTCCAGCAGCTCTCTGTAGCTCATATACAAGAGTGGAGGAAGTGTAATAATAATGGTATTTGGTTAAGCGCTTACTATGTGCCAAGCACTGTTCTAAGCACTGCGGTGGATAAAGGGTAATCAGGTTGTCCCACGTGAGGCTCACAGTCTTAATCCCCATTTTTCAGATGAGGTAACTGAGGCACAGAGAAGTTAAGTGACTTGCCCAAGGTCACACAGCAGACAAGTAGCGGAGCTGGGATTAGAACCCATGTCCTCCAATTCCCAAACCCGTGCTCTTTCCCCTTGATCCAGGGTTGGTGGGTTGGTGGTACTAAAGTTTGGTTTAAGTACTTTTAAATGGTATTTGTTAAGTGCTTACTAAGTATCAAGCACTGTTCTAAGCAATGGGACAGATACAAGTTAATCAGGTCAAGCACAATCCCTGGCCCACACGGGGCTCACAGTCTAAGAAGGAGGGAGAGCATATATTGAGTCCCCATTTTACAGTTAAATGACTTGTCCACGGTCACACAGCAAGCAAGTGGCAGAGTTGGGATTAAAACTCAGGTCCTCTGACTCCCACTAGGCAACACTGCTTCCCTGTTAATGAAGTTGGGGTGGATATGGGTAGGAGGTAGGGTGGGGCTCCCTCAACAGCCAGGATCACAGATGGGAGTTTGGGGGTTCAGAGTGGTGTGCCCTACATTTCTCAGGGGATTTACTTCTCCTCTATAGCCTCTCCCCTTCCCTCTGGAACCACCCCTCCCCTCTTTCCCCCATGTCTTTGGGGCTGGGGTAAAGAACCAGGCTCCAGTCTAGGACAAGTAGCATTGAGCAGTGAGCTCAGTGCCCCCAATCTCATCCAATTGCTTCCCCCAAACTGCTTCTCCACCTGCTTTTTGCTTCCTACATTTCTGCTTTTTCTTCGGACAGGCTGTGGGACTAGTAGTTAGGAGACCTAGGAAACAGGGTGGCTATTATCACTTTTTCCCAGAGTTTCTGCTTTTGCTATGGAAAGAGCTCTTATGTTCACTGAATCATTTCCAAACTGGTTCCACCTACCCACTGGCAAGGGGGCTGCAACAAGGAAGATTTTTTCCACCGAAAAGATGCAGTAGGTCGATTTGCTTACCACTCAAATTCTGCCTGGGGGAACCAATCAGAAGAGGGTGACTCAGAGTAATGTTTAAGCTGGTGGAATCTGAAAAGCCAAGATGGCCCAGAAGCTATAATTTGTTGTTGGGGCGGTACATTAACAAGCCACTAACCTTTCACGTTACCTGTAGAAGATAGAGCTCTTCAAGGGATGGAAATCTAGGGCCTGCCCAACCTGGTCTGCCTTGGTCCTAGAATGGGCCTGATCTGGGCCCAAATGATAGTATCTGAGTGCTGAAGTGAGTCTATGCTTCTGCCTCAGGAAATATCACTCTAGTAGCTGAGAGGTAGTATTTTGCAGCTGACTTAAATGGAAGCACAGAACTCCTTGTCTTTGTTAAAGGTGATAGTGAAAAAACCTGTTCGCCAGCACAGTTTTGGTGTCTTTACTTATCTAGCATCAGAGAAAAGACTTTGAAGAATATTCTCTTTTTTGTCATTTTTTAAATAAAAGAAAATAGGCTCACAGCTCAGAAGGAGAGAGACATGATCCTCTTATGATGAGATGCTCCTTGCCCTCCTTCTAAGCTTTCTTCTGAGCCAGTCTGTCATTTGCTTCCTTTGATCCTTCTGGCCTGGTCTTCCTTTGATCCTTCTGGCCCGCTAACTGCTCCCTTCCCTTCAGTCAGGTTTGCTTCTCACCTTGCCATACTTTTTCTGCTTGACTCTTTCACAGGGCTGAGTCTGCTCTCTCCCAGGGAGTTAATGAGGTGTCTCACCTCCCCAGTATAGATCTTTCTCTTCTCCTTCCCTTTGATTTCCTTGCAACTGGGGCTTCGTGAACATCTGGAATAAGAGGAAAACCATACCTTTGTCTCCAGTTCCCTCTTCTTTGGTTTCAGACTTTGTTCCATGGATCTTTCTCCTTGGGGATCTCATTCTATGAGGAGAGCTTTTTCCTGCCACTGTGAGCTTCAAAGGCTAAGGCATCTTCCTAAGTCACAAATCAACACAAAATGTCCAGCTGGAGAGAAAAGCTGATGTCCCCATTCCCGCTTGCACGGAGGGATCTCTGAGGAGGGGGTCACCTCAAGGTAGGCAGAAATTGGTGGTGATAGTGGGTGATTCTGTCATTAGCTATAGAGGCAGATGAGTTTGTCACGTCTAAGAGGATGGAGTCTCCTGTCAGGAATAACAGCGAGCCTTTGTTCGGAAGCCTTTGGGACCAAGAATCTGCACAGAAGGTGCTAGTGGTTTACTCATTCTCTCATCCCTCTGTCATGTTCCTGCTGGAGCATGATGTGCAACATGTAGGTAGGTGGGCAGGGGCACAGCACATTGTGAAGTAAGTGCGTGCAAAGGTTTATTAAGGGCCAGACCCATTTATGACCAAAATGGTCATAGCATAGTGCCAAGCTTTCATATTAATGTCTGTCTCCCCATCTAGACCATAAGCTTGTTGTAGGCAGAGAACGTGAAAGCTAATTCTGTGGGATTGTACTCTCCCAAGTACTTAGTAATAGTAGTAATAATTGGTATTTAAGTGCTTACTAGGTCCAGGCACTGTACTAAGCACTGGGATGGATACAAGCAAATCAGATTGGACAGAGTTCCTGTCATTCATTCATTTGATCTTATTTATTGAGTGCTTACTGTGTGCAGAACACTACTAAAAGCTTGGGAAAGTACAATACCACAATAAACAATGACATCCCCTGCCCACGATGAGCTTACAGTCTCACATGGGGTTCACAGTCTTAATCCCTATTTCACAGATGAGACAACTGAGGCATAGAGTAGTTAAATGACTTGCCCAAGGTCACACAGCAGACAAGTGGCAGAGCTGGGTTTAGAACCCAGGTCCTTCTGACTTCCAGGCCCATGTTATAACCTCTAGGCCAAGAGCAGTGGACTTTCCATTGGACCAACAGTAAGGCTTGGTGGAAAGAGCACTAGCCTTGAGAGTTAGAGAAGCTGGATTCCAATCCTGGCTCTGCCACTTGCCTGCTGTGTGACCTTCAACGAGTCACTTAACTTCTGTGGACCTCAGTTTCCTCATCAGTAAAATGGGGTGTTAATACCTATTCTCCTTCTGACCTAGACTGTGAGCCCCAGTTGGACAGGGACTGTGTCTGACTTGATTTACCATGTATCTACCCCACTGTTTAGTACAGTGCTTGGCACTTAATAAATGCTTAAAAGGTATTATGATTATTGTTATTATTATTAGGGTTACAGATATACATGTGTTGAAGGAAGATATTAATGGATAATGTGAAAAATGGGTAGCTCAGGGTCAAGGAATTGCTGGCTGGGAAGGGAGTCTAGTAAGTTTTATCATTCATCCTCAGAGGGATTTGGCTATCATGGATAGGCATGGGACCAATTATTCAGTTATAGAAGCCTGTTGGACTGTAAACTACTTCATTCATTCATTCAATTGTATTTATTGAGTGCTTACTGTGTGCAGAGCACTGTACTAACCACTTGGAAAGTACAATTCGGCAACAGATAGGGTAGGGCAGGATCTTGTCTACTTTGTTGTATTCTCTCTAACGCTTTAAGTTTAGTGCTCTACACACAGTAAATGCCCAATAAATACTACTGATAAATTAATTGATTGATTCCTATTTACGGAACCAGCCCGAGGAGGGGAACCCAGCTGGCGGGAAAGTAGCCATTGGTTTTTCTATAAAAGGAATTCCAGAGCAAAAGCCAGCATAGTGATTTGTCTGAAAATAGCATTTGATTTCCCAAGTTCCACTTGGAGAGATCCCTCGTATCCTGGACACTTCCTTCTCTATCCTCAGGGGAGGCAGAGTCGTGTTCTGCTGTGTCGATGGAGCAGAGGAATGTTAGTGTTAAGGCAGACGATTTCTTCATAAAGAATATGGTGTCCCTCCTGGCCTGACTTACTTCAGACTGGGGCTCTTTTATTCTTTTTGTGGAGCAGTCAGGCAGATTTACCATTTACTAGTGATGGTAAATCAGCCTGTGAAGCTGAACTAGGTTTTTAGCTAAATCGAGAAGTTTTCATGGAGCCCTTTGTTGGAACCAGTTCTTGGATCACACTACTTCAACTTCCGCACTTTCAAAAATCGATCAAGTAGAAAAACTGTCTTTCTGGTTTTATCTCAGAAGGGAAGTGGATTTTCCAAAAATAACAATAGATGGCAATAAATCATTTTCCCCCAGTAGTAGCAATTTAGTCTCTTACTTGTCTATTTTGGACCAAGCTCAGGAGGAATAAAAATTGGAGTTTAAAGTGGAAAACATTGGAAACGCTATGTAGCTCTGCCCCTATAAATGATCAATCAATCAACTGATCAATCAATGGTACTTATTGAGCATTTACTACATGCAGAGCACAGTACTAAGCGCTTGATCTGATCTGAGATTTCCTGCACTGCATTGGCTGGGCTGTGGCTTTCAGGGTAGAGATGCCCAGAGTCAGTCCATAACGATTCTGTCACTGAGGATGCAGTGACTACCACAAATTGACTCAGATTAGGTGTGGCTCAACCAGCATTGACTGAATTCATGGGCACTTTCTTTTGCTTCTTAGAGGTATTTAAGTGCCCACTTAATAATGATAATTGTGGTATTTAAGGGCTTAAGTGAGAAGCGGCATGGTCTAGTGAATAGAGCATAGGCCTTGGAATCAGAAGGCCCTGGGTTCTAACTGGCTCCATTACCTGTCTGCTGAGTGACCTTGGGCAAGTCACTTAACTTCTTGGTGCCTCAGTTTCCCCAACTATAAAATGGGGATTAAGACTGTGACCCCCATGTGGAACATGGACTGTGTTTAACCTGTACCTGATTAACCTGTACCTACCCCACCCTTAGTATACTGCCTGGCACCTAGTAAATGCTTAACATATACCATAAAAATGTGTTTTCTATGATCCAGCACTGGGGTAGATAGAGTGTAGTCAGATGGGACATAGTCCTTGTTCCACAAGGAGTTCATAGTCTAAGGGGGAGGGAGAACAGGAATTTAATCCCCATTTTGAAGATGAGAAAACTGAGGCACAGAGAAATTAAGTGACTCCCCCGAGGTCACACAACAGGCAAGTGACACAGTAGGAACTAGAACACAAGTCTCCTGATTTCCGGGCCTATGATCTATCCACTAGGCCCCTCTGCTTTATTCCTTGGTGCAATGCACTGTACTAAGCACTTGGGAAGTTCAAAACATTTTCCCTGACCATAAGGAACTTATACTGGAGAGATTGCATGGGAAGAATTTGGGACATGTGAATGCCTGGGCCATTTAATCTGGGCCTGTATGCCAAGTTAGGGATCAGAAAAATTCCACTCTGCATAGCACTCAAATCAAAATGCTGGGGGTGGTGGCATTAACTGATCAGCTGTCTTTAACACTGTGGGCCACTGCCTCCTCCTTGAAACACTATCAGGCCCCAGTTTTGCTGACATCACTCTAACCTGGTTCTCTTACTTCTCTAACTGCTCCTTCTTTGTTTGGTTCGCTGGTTCTTCCAGCTCGCTGTTTCTCCTTCCATACTGGATAAGTGGCAAGGCCCTGTTTTGAGTTCCCCACTCTTCCCAATTAAGGCCACTCTCTCGGAGAGTTCATCCGCTCACGTGAGGTCCACCATCACCTCTATGATGACTCCCAAATCTACTTCTGCAGCCCTGATCTCTCATCTAAGCTGCAATTCCACATCATTCATTCATTCAATCATATTGATTGAGCCCTTACTGTGTGCAGAGTACTGTACTAAGCTCTTGGAGAGTACATATTGGCAATAGAGACAATCCTTACCCAACAATGGGCTCACAGTCTGGAAGGGGGAAGACAGACAACAGGACAAAACAAAACAAGTAGACATGTACCATTAGCATAAAAAATAATGGTATTTGTTAAGCGTTTACTATGTGCCAAGCACTGTTCTAAGCACTGGGGTAGATACAAGGTAATCGGGTGTCCCACATGGGGCTCACAGTCTTAATCCCCAATTTACAGATGAGGTAACTGAGATGCAGAGAAGTTAAGTGACTTGCCCAAAGTCACACAGCTGACATTTGGCGGAACTGGGATTAGAACCCATGACCTCTGACTCCCAAGCCCATGCTCTTTCCACTAAGCCACACATCACTTCTTGTCTTCAGGTCATCACATGGATGTCCTGCTGACACTTTAAACTTATCTTCTCAACTCCAAACTTTCCCCTCTCCATCAATGACACCACCATCCTCCCTGTCCCAGAAGCTCACTGCCTGGTGTCATCCTTGACTCCTCACCATCTTTCAATTTTCAGATTCAATCAACTGCTAAATCTTCCTGGTTCTTTCAACACAGCATTTCCCACATCTCCCCTTTCCTCTCCACCTCAAACTGCTACCACCTTGGTCTGAGCTCTTTTTGTATCAGGGCTAGACTATTGGTTCAGCCTCCTTGCTAGGCTTCCTGACTTCAGACTCTCCTCTCCCCAGTCTATACTACACGTTGCTGCATGGAGCATCTTCTTGAAGTGTCACTCATCACACATCTCCTCTCTCTACCCAGTGACATCCTATTTCTCTCCTCATTCTACAGAAACTCAATTTCAGCCTCAAGGTTCTCCACCAATTCTCCCCAACTTCATCCACTACACCCAAGCTTGCTCTCTTTGTTTCTCCCAAGCTCGCTTTCTAAATATAACTCTCTCTTGATTGCCCCTCCTCCATCCTATCATTCACATTGTTCCCTGGGCCTGGACCACTCCCACCCCTGACTCTGACAGACCACTCCACATAAGACTTCCTCCTAAAATCTCCGTTCCTCCAACAAGCCTTCACCAATTCATTCCCAACATCGAACTCTATCAACCCATTGGTCACCCCTAGCACTTAGGCATTTATTTATACCCTTCTTCCTCAACACCCATTTATATGTGAGTAATTATTCTGATTGCCTTATTTGTGTAAAGTTTGGTGTTGGTCTCCCCCATGAGACTGTAAACTCTTTGTACCTCTTGCTTCTGTCGCTTGTTGCACATGTTCCGGCAGAGGGGAGGGAGAGGAAATTTGGGGCTCCCACACAGCCAGCCTCTGGCCTAGGGAGCTGAGCCCTTGAGACCTCTTGTTGCCTGCACTGTGTGGACTCTACTTTTGGGTCCTGGCTGGGAGGTGTGGGGAAGGGAAGGTTCGTGGAAGAGCCCACAGGGCCAAGTTGGGAAGAAGCAGAGAGGAACAGACCATAAACTGCAGTGGGGTTGTGGGTCTGAGCAGGGGAGAGTGGTGAGGGAGGAAGGGAAAGAGCAGATGTGGGAGTCACAGCCACGGAGTTGGAAGCAGCACCTGGGTGAACGGGGACCTGAGAGAGGAACAGCATGTCCCTGGAGAAATGGGACAGGCATCTCTCCTGAGAAAAGTTCTAGGTTTGGCAGACACTTATAATGTCTTATGCTGGATGTCTGGGGAGCCCCATGCTGCCTGTCATGATGCTGTCACACTGAACAGTAGGGTGTGGGGGAGGAAAGCATCAAATTCTTCCCCTGCCTCAGGCTGGTTAAAATGTCTGAAGCCAGCCCTTGGTGGCAGGGAAGAGAAACAATGGAGTACATAAAAGGAACCCCCTTTCTTAATGGACTTTCCTCTGTGCCTAGGCACATGTAACTCTAGCCCCTCATTGACCACGACATCCCCAGTAAAGCCACACTTCCCTCTGCAGGCAAGCAAGAGGATTCTGGGAAGATAAGCAGATTCCTTCTAGACTTACTACAAAGGGCAGGAGATTCCAGATTGGAGCTGAAAGGTCTAGGTGGACAAAATTACAAGTGGAAGAAACCACGGCTCTCACATTAAAAAAAGGCAGGCCTCTCCAGGGTCTGCTGAGAGGCTATGGAATTTCTGTGAGATACAGTGGCCGTGTTTTTTAAGGTGGGGTTGGGCAGGCATCTGTGGAGGGAGTCTACATGGAGTATATGGCTATGTTCCAGAACTGCAGTAGATTTACTGAATCTAACGATTAAGGGTCTCCAGCATTTACTTGGGGTTATTCACCAATGAGGAGGAGTTGGCAATCTAAAGATAACTAAGAATTATTAATGGGAACCAGCTGTTCTTTCTCATCTATCTTAGTTTTTCCTTCCACACTTCATATAGCAGGTGCGCACAATCACTTTATGAATAAAGTTATCTGCATATGTTTATGGATTGTGAGCATTACATAATCATCCACTTCTAATTTAGCCATTTAATTTGCTTAAAGTAGTCTTTTTTTGTGGGTTGGCAGATCTGAGGAGAATTTTTCTGGCTCAGTGTGTGGCAGGTCTGAGCAGGACAAGTCTAAGGACTTATGGACACAGAGACTTATCAGAGAAATGGAATAATCTCCATTTTACAGATGAGGAAACTGGAGCACAGAGAAGTTAAGTGACTTGTCCAAGGCATTACAGCAGACAAATGGCAGAGTTGGGATGAGAACCCAGGTCCTTTGACTCCCAGGCCCATGCTCTTTCCACTAGGTCACGCTGTTCTTTTGGAGGTGGTCAGAATTCCTCATAAGAACTTTGTGTCATCAGTGATGTCATTCTGGGTCCTCCTCCTCCTCCTCCTCATTCCCTTAAAGCATGAACCTCATGTAGGACAGGGAATGTATTTGATGATGTTATCATATATCTACCCCAGAGCTTGGCTAATGGTAAGTGTTTTACAAATACCGCAATGATTATTATAAATAGCAACATTTATTCAGGGCCTACTGTTGGCAGAACAGTGTACTAAGTTCCCGAAAGCATAAGTTAGAAATCAATCAATCAAAAGTAGTTATTGAATGCCTATTGTGAGAGCACTTTACTAAAAGCCTAGGAGAGTACAATAGAATTAGTAGACATGATCTCGGCCCTCAAGGAACTTGCAATCAATCTAAGGAGGGAGATAAATAGGCATGTATAAATTATAATAATATCATTGTAATATTATTGTTATAATGATAAACTAATAAAGACTAATAGACACTAATAAATTACAGATAATAGGAAGTAGTGGAGTATAGAGATAAGTACATAAGTGCTCCAGGGGTTATGAAGACTTAAGTGCTTAAGTGGTAGGGAAGGGCTGAAATGGTAGTTTTTTTTGTGTGGGGTGGATATAAGGTAGAGAGATAAGAGAGTAAATGGTCAAGACGTCCTGGAGGAGATGTGATTTCAGAAGAACTTGAAAGATGGGGAAAGTCAAGGTCTGTTAATGATGGAGTTCCAATCGATCAATCAATCATATTAACACTTACTGTGTGCAGAGCACCATACTAAGCACTTGGGAGAGTATGATATAAACAGGTGATAGACACATTCCCTGCTCACAAGAAGCTTACAGTCTAGAGGAGGAGATAGACATTAGTATAAATAAATTTCAGATCTGCCCATAAGTGCTGAGGGGCTGAGGGAAGGGTGAAAAAGGGTGCAAATCCAAGTGCGAGGATGATGCAGAAGGGAGTGGGAGAAGAGGAAATGAAGGCTTAGTTGGGGAAGTCTTCTTGGAGGAGATGTGCTTTTAATAAGGCTTTGAAGGTGGGGAGAGTAATTGTCAGATATAAAGAGGGAGGGCTTTACAGGCCAAAGGCAGGATGTGGGCAAGAGGTTTACAAAGAGATAGATGAGATTGAGGTACAGTGAGTAGGTTGACATTAGAGGAGCAAAGTGTGCAGGCTGGGTTGTAGTAGGGAATGAGAGGTAAAGTAGCAAGAGCCAAGGTAATTGAGTGCTTAAAAGACAATGATAAGGAGTTTCTGTTTTATGGGGAGGTAGATGGGCAACCACTGGAGGTTCTTGAGGAGTGGAGAAACACAGGCTAAACAGTTTTGTAGAAAACTGATCTGGGCAACCGAGTGAAGTATGGACTGAAGTGGGGAAAGACAGGAGGCAGGGAGGTCACCAAGGAGGCTGATGCAGTAATCAAGGTGAGATAGGATAAATGCTTGGATCAATGTGGTAATGGTTTGGATGGAGAAGAAAGAGTGGATTTTAGTGATGTTGTGAAGGTTAAACCGATAGGATTTGGTGGCAGATTGAATATGTGGGCTGAATGAGAGAGAAGAGTTGAGGATCAATCAATCAGAGGTACATTATTGAACATTTAAGAAGCACTGTACTAAGCACTTGGGAGAGTACAATACAACACAGTTGGCAGACACATTCTCTGCCCACAATAAGCTTAGTCTAGAGGTTACAGGTTTGTGAGTCAGAGAGGCTAGTAGTGCTGTCTACAGTGATGGGAAAGACAGGGAGAGGACAGGGTTCCAGTGGGAATATGAGGCATTCTGTTTTGGACATGTTAAATTTGAGGTGTGAGTAGAACATCCAAATGGAGATGTCCTGAAGGCAGAGGAAATATGAGACTGCAGAGAAGGAGAAAGATCAGGCCTGGAGGTGTAGATTTGGGAATCATCTGCATAGAGATGGTAGTTGAAGCGTGGGAGCAAATGAATTCTCCAAGGGAGTGGGTGTAGATGGAGATTTAGAAAGAGACCCAGAACTTGAGGGACTCTCACAGTTAGGGGGTAGGAGGCAGAGGAAGAGCCTGTGAAAAAGACTGAAAAATGCATGGCCAGAGAGTCCCAGATAGGAGGGAGGGCGGGCATTAGCAAGAAGTCAGCAGTGGGAGAGATGAGGCCAAAGCAGAGTTAATAGTTTTTTTTAAATTTTCTCAATGGTATTTGTTAAGTGCTTACTGTACATCAAGCACTGTACTAAGCTCTGGGATAGATACAAACTAACTAGTTTGGACACAGTCCCTGTCCCACGTAAGGCTCAGTGTTAAATCCCCATTCTACAGAGGAGGTAACTGAGGCATTGAGTAATGAAGTGACTTGGTCAAGGTCACAGAGCAGAAAAGTAGCAACGATGCAATTAGAACCCAGGCCCTTCTGTCTCCCGGACCCTTGGTCTATCCACTAGGCCACGCTGCTTCTCGTTTTGGAATGAAGACTGAGATCTGGGTGCAGTGGGGCAAGAGAGTGAGTAAGTAGGAAGGAGACATTGATTGAGTATCTTAAAGTCAGTGGTCAGGAGTTTCTGCTTGATGGGGAGCAAAATGGGTAACCCTTGGAGGCTTTTGAGGAGCGGGGAGGCATCTACTAAAAGGTCCTGCTGCGGAGGAGCATGTGGTTTAATGATCGAATGATCCATCCAGTCCAATAATCTGTCCCCAACAGTGGCACCAAAGGACATTTAGTGATTGACCTCCTTATATTCATCTAACATCTCTTTGTAAGCCCATTGATGTTTTCTGTCAGCAGGGGCAATCACTTCACATCAAGGTGTTTAATTAATCAATCAACCAGTCGTATTTATTGAGCACTTGCTGTGTGCAGAGCAGTGTGGCCAAGTAGATAGAGCACGGGCCTGGAGAGTCAGAAGAACTTCTCTGTGCCTGTTACCTCATCTATAAAATGGGGATTAAGGCTGTGAGCCCTTTGTGGGACAGGGCCTGTGTTCATTCTGATTAGCTCATATCTACCCCAGCTCTTAGAACAGTGCTTGGCACCTAGTAAGCACTTAACAAATACCATCATCATCATCATTATTGTTATTACTAAGCACTTGGGAGAGTACAATGTAACATTATAACAAAGTCGGTAGCCATATTCCCTGACCCTTTGGACTTTACCATCTTGGGGGGGGAGACAGACATTTATATAAATAAATCAATTACAGATATGTACTTAAATGCTGTGGGGCTGCGGGAGGGGTGAATAAAAGGGAGCAAATCAGGGCGACACAGAAATCAGGGCAATGCAGAAAGGAGTGGGAGTTTAATTGGTGGGCTCGCTTCACTCAAGGTAGGATTTTAAATCATTTCTAAAATTCCCCTATTTGTCATCTGGATCTGGGAGTGGAAATACAATTTGGAAAGAGAATGTCCAGGAGGGCAGGGCAACCATGAGAGCTCTTATTGCCACTGTAGGAGACAGAACACCAGCCAGCTTGGGCCATCGGACTGACCCAATGCTCTGCTCCCTGTGGCAGCTCAACAGCCCAGTTGACAGGCTTACTAGGTGCTCTGTTTGTTTAGATGTCTGAACTGTAAACCAACCGTGTCGGCAGGACCTTCCAAATTAAACAAAGTGTTAAGCCCATAATGAATGTGGAGCAGCTGTTTCAACAAGCTGTTTTCTAAATGGGTTTTCCCTATTATTACCGTTGTTGTGATATAAGGAATGATTTCAGTGGGGGTGAGAAAACAAAACAGACTCGTCTGTCAGTTAAAGCCCTGCCAGTAGGGCCTACTTTGTGTATCAGATAAGTTTGAACGGGGCCAAGGATAGCAAAACCAAAGTGAAAGCTCGTTGTAGGCAGAGAATGTGTATGTTATAATGCTGTATTGCACTCTCCCAAGCGCTTAGTGCAGTGCTCAATAAATATGATTGACTGACTGAAAGGAAGTGAGCATTTGAGGATGGGAGCAGAAGGGGGTAGGGGAATGAAGGTTGAGCTGGAGGCAGATGGTGTCTAACAGCTCACTGCGGGCAGGGAAGGTTGTATCGGACTCTCCCAAGCACTTAGTAGAGTGCTGTGCATACAGTAAGCGCTCAATAAATATCACCTTTCCTGCCCACGGTGAGCTTACAGACTAGAGGGGAGACAGACATGAATACAAATAAATAATTTATTGATATGTACATCGATGCTGTGGGGATGAGGGTGGGACACAGACCAAATGCCCCAAGGGAACAGTTCCAAGTGTGTAGACCCCACAGAGAGAGCTGGAGAAAAGAGGACTTAATCCGGCAAGATCTCTTGGAAGAGATGTGACCTAAATAAGGCTTTGAAGGTGGGGAGAGTGGTGGTCTGGCATATAAGGAAGGGGAGGGAGTTGCAGGTCAGAGGGGAGATGTGGGAAAGGGGTCGGCGTTGAGACAGATGAGATCCGGGCACAGTGAGCAAACTGGTGTGAAGTCTGCAGAGGAGTGAAGTCTGCAGGCTGGGCTGTAGTAGAGATCAGTGAGGTAAGGTAGGAGGAGAGAGCTGATTGAGTGCTTTAAAGTCAATGGTAAGGAGTTTCTGTTTGATGTAGAGGAAGATGGGCAGTCACTAGAGATTCTTGAGGAGCCGGAAGGGTTTTTCAGAAAGATGATCTGTGCAGGAGAGTGAAGTATTGACTGGTGTAGGGAGAGACAGGAGGCAAGGAGGCAGATGCAGCAGTCAAGGCAGGATAGGATATGTGCCTGGATCCGTGTAGTAGCAATTTGGATGGAGAGGAAAGGGCAGATATTGGTGATGTTTAGCAAGGTCTAGACCTGGGAATCCATTTCCTTTTCACCCTTCACCCACTATTGTAATTTAAATGACTCAGTCTCATCCCTTTAAGGCCCCACATGGAAACATGCAGTTCTTCTGGCATCTGCAAATGGATGACTCTGCCCATATGCACACCCAAGGACAGAACCTACTCTTGAAGGCCATGGCCAATTCACTGACTTTCCAGGAGTAAACTAAGGGGTCTGTCTGTGGGCCTCTTGGAGATAATGAAAGTAGAATCTCATCAGAAAGGCTTCTTTACCTAAAGCTCTGGCCTTTTCAGTATGGGATGGATATGTCACAGGCAGGGTGGCTTATGTGACAAGCATTCTGAAATTGTAACAGCATTGAATAAGTGAAAATATTTGAAGCCAGGCCCACTCCCCCCACACCCATCCCCCCATTTGTAATGTATCACTTACCTTGAAGAGACTCACGTCGCAGAATTTAGGATTTTTAAAATGATTAAAACCAATGCCAGTTCCCATCAGCCTCTGTCCTCACTTCTACCTCCTGTGCTTCCCTGATGAATTATTGGTAGGCTGATGTGTTGCTGCCACCCCCTTTCCCCTGTCTCATCTCAGTTGCTCAATGACCTTGACCAAGCAGTAGATTTGGAGGAGAAATTACTAGTCTTGGACACAAGGTGGAATGCTTAAGGTTGGGCTACCAGAATGAAACATTAGGGACGTTGGAAGGACTGAGAAGGGTTTAAGCTAGATTCATGGAGGTCTCTGAATGAATGAATATCATCAGAACAGCATTTATTGAGTATTTACTGCAAGTGGAGAAGCAGCGTGGCTAAGCGGAAAGAGCATGGGCTTGGGAGTCTGAGATTACGGGTTCTAATCTCGGCTCTGCCACTTGTCAGCTGTATGACTTTCGGCAAATCACTGAACTTCTCTGTGCCTCAGTTACCTCATCTGTAAAATGGGGATTAAGACTGTGAGCCCCGTGTGGGACAACCTGATTACCATGTATCTACCCCAGCACTTAAAACAGTGCTTGGCACATAGTAATTGCTTAACAAATGCCATCATTATTATATAGCAGAAGTATATGACAGTCTACCAACTATGCAAGAGGTAAAAGCATTAAGATAAAGGATCAAAATGAGTAATTCGCTAAATAAATATTAGAGATACACAGGGGTGCTAAGGCAGCTGAATGAATGAAATGATGAGGAAAGTGGAGCTCAATCAGGGAATGCCTCTCAGAGGAGGTGGCTTTTTAGGAGGCCTTTATAGGTGGGAGGGATGTGATTTAGTGGATTTGAGGAATGGAGGGAAAGAGTTCCAGACAGGGGGAACAGTACGCACAGTGGGATAGAAATAGGAGGGCCGTGAACTAGGTGAAGGTAGCAGGTTAGAGTGGAAGGAGCAAAGAGTGTGAGTTGGGGTGTAGAGAAGACGGGATAGATAAGAACAAGGCAACTAATGGAGAACCTTGAAAATAATGGTTTGAAGTTTGAAGTAATGGTTTGAATAGGGAAGCAGCATGGCCTAGTGGATAATCCAAGCACCTGGGAGTCAGAGGATTTGGGTTTAATATCAGCTCTGCCTCTTGTTTGCTGTGTGACTGAACTTTTCTGTGCCTCAGTTACCTCATCTGTAAAATGGGGATTAAGACTGTGAGCCCTCTGTGGGACAGGGATTGTGTCCAACCTGATTAGCTTGTATCTACCCCAGAGTTTAGTATAGTTCCTAGCACATAGTAAGTGCTTAACAAATAGCATAAAGAAGATTTTGTTCTATGCTCGAATCATTGGGGATGCACTGAAAGTTTTGGAAGAAGGGAGGGATGCCTTCTGAATGAAGTTTTAAGAAGTAAGATCATGCATCCACAAAAGAGGAGAGAGGCTTGAGGCAGGGAGGTAGGATAGGATAGGAACGGTGGTAATAGAGTAAACAGGGTGAAATTCAGATTTCAGGGAATCTAGAAGAAAGTTGATGGAAAGGAAGTGGAGGTGCAATGGGTATCAACGATGCTATCACAAAGTTTGAGCAGGGATGGGAATCGGTAGATGGGGCCATCTCTGGGTAGTGCAGTAGGGTTAAGGGATAGCCTCTTCGGTATGGGAGTCTTGGACTTGTTTAAAAGCAGAGGGGATGGAGCCAGAAAAGAGTGAAAGGAGGAAGCTAAGAGAGGATGGTAAGAAAGGGGAAGAGGGTGAAAGCAAGAATTTTTTAAGAGGTGAGAGGGGGTGGTAAATTAAGGTATTTATTAAGCAAGCATTGTTACAAGGTAATCAGATCAAGTTCAAACCGTGTCCCATGTGGGGCTCCCATCTTAATAGATAGGGAGAGTAGTTATCTTATCTCCATTTTACAGATGAAGAAACTGAGGCACTGAGAGATGAAATCCTCCTCCTGAATTCAGGATAGGGTCAAGGTCAGGCAGAGGGGTGAGATTTTACCAGTCTGATGAAGACCTCCTCTTGGGAGACAGCCTGCAAAGAGGATAATAAGGTTATGGGATAGAGAGAATTTAGGTGCTCCTTGGGCCTTGGGCTCTTCACCATCATCAATGGAATTTAGTTGGTGCTTACTGTGGGCAGAGCACTATACTAAGCACTTGGAAGAGTAATAATAATAAGGATAATGATAGCATTTGTTAAGCGCCTACTATGTGCTGAGCACTGTTCTAAGCACTAGGGTAGATAGTAATCAGGTAGTCCCAAGTGGGGCTCATAGTCTTAATCCCCATTTTACAGATGAGGTAACTGAGGCACAGAGAAGTCAAGTGATTTGCCCAAAGTTACACAGCTGATCAGTGGTGGACCTGGATTAGAACCCATGACCTCTGACTCCCAAGCCCATGCTCTTTCCACTAAGCCATGCTGCTTCTTTAAGAGCACAATGCAGCAGAGTTGGTAGACCTGTTCCCTGTCCACAACCAGCTTAATACAGTGTGTGAGGTCACTGGGGTTAGAGAAGGAGGAAGTGGAGGCACTGGAGGTTAAGGAGGGACTTCGGGTCTGGAATAGTAGGTGGGGACTATGGGTCAGGAAGTTGCTGAGGGAGGGATAGAATATCACTGTGCAGAGTTATAAAATGGTGGGATAAATGTGTAGTGGATGAAGTTGGCGTGGGTTTGGGATTTTCTCCAGAAATGTTCAGCCTGCAAGTGCGGAAGTGGACTGTGGGCTGACCAGGGCTGGGATCTGGTGGAGCAAAAACGATGAGGGGACGAGGTGACAAGGGGGTCGAGTTTAGTGAGGAGGGTTGTGCTGAGGGCATGAAGCTTTGTGACTAGGGAAGGGAATATAATAATAATAATGGTACTTGCTAAGCACTGTGCCAAACACTGAAGGCTGGGGTAGATACAAGTTAATCAGGTTAACAGGGACACAGTCCCTGTTCCACGTAGGGCTCACAGTCTAAATAGGAGGGAGTAGGATTTAATCCCATTTTACAGATTGGGTAACTGAGGCACAGAGAAATTAAGTGATTTGCGCAAGGTCACACAGCAAACAAGTGGCAGAGACTTGGATTAGAACCCAGGTCGTTTGATTCCCAGGCCCATGCTCTTTTCATTAGGCTATGCTGGGAGACCCAAACAGGCATACTAATTGAGACAGGTGGAGAGGGACAGGAAGTTGGAGAATCTGGTGGGGATAGAGGACAGTTTTGGAAGAGGTTGGATATTTGGGTCAGAGGGAGGTTAGGTGGTTTCAGTGAGACTGTGGGAATCCAGAATTAACGGAGAAGAGATTTCAGTCATCGGAGTGATAAGCGAGGCGTGGTTGTAAATACATTCTCAACCGGGAGGATGGCTGCAAGGCAGAAAATCAGCGGCAGGGGGCGTTCTGGGCCCACTAACGTACCAATCGTTTACCGCCTCAGAAACGATTTAACTGTAGGGAAGATGAGGTGTTCCAAATCAGCCTCTTTTGCCTCCTTCAGTAGGAGGGGGAGATAATTGAACTCTTTAGAAACATATGACTAATGAGGACATGTCCGATGGGACACCTGGTAATCATAGTGCTGTTTTGGAGCTGCGCCAATGAGGCTAAATTGTGTGTTTGTGTCCACATTTGCATAATGGGGATGAAATACCCCTTTGCCCTGCCGTTTTGACTAGGCGCCCCCATGTGGGAGTGGGACTCTGTCTGACCTGATTATCCTGTATCTACTTCAGCGCTTAGTACAGTGCTTGGCATTTAGCATGCACTTTACAATTACCACAACTATTATTATTATTAGCATTATCATTATCTTTTTCATCATCACTGGATATGTAGAATGGCAGAAGTACAGAAACAACATAGCCTAATAGAAAGAGCACAGGACTAGGAGTCAGAACCTGGGTTCTAATTCTATCCCTGCCACTTTTTTATAAATGGCATTTGTTAAGCTCTTACTATGTGCCAGGCAGCATACTAAGCTCTGGGGTAGATACAAGCTAATTAGGTTGGACACAGACCATGTCCCGCATGGGGCTCACTGTCTTAATTCCTATTTTACAGATGAGTGACCGAGGCACAGAGAACTGAAGTGACTTGCCCAAGGTCACACAGCAAATACATGGCAGAGCCGGGATTAGGACCCAGGTCCTCAGCATCCCAGTCCCATACTCTTTCCACTAGGCCGTGCTGCCTTCTGCCTCTTCCCGCGCTAGTCTGTATTTCACTCTTTTGTCCTGATCATTTTTCTGAAATTCAGTCCACATTTCCTCACTCCCCAAAAGACTCCAACTCCTTTTTTTTTGGTAATGGTTCTCCCTCAGATCTGGAATTCGCTCCCTGCTTGTATTCAACAGTCCTCTCCCCTCCCACCCCCAACCCCAACCTCCCTTTCAAAACCCTCCAAAAAACCCATTTCCTCCAAGGGGCCTTTTTCCCAGACTAACCCCTTTGTTTCTCCTATCCACCCTCCCCTCTGCACTTTGCTGTGTACCTCTTATAACACACTGCAGCCCCACAGCACTTTATAAATATTCTTACTCTCTACAATTTCCCCAGTGCATAATCTATGCCAGTATCTGTCTCTTCCTGTAGGCTCCTTGTGCATCCCATCATAGTGCTTTACCCAGTAAATGCTCAATAAATGCCTTTGATTAATTAATACTAATAACACATTATGTGCTTACTATATGCAAAAGCACTGCATTAGGCATTGGGAGAGAGAAATCTAGATGAGGCAGAGTCACGGTCCCTAGTTTCGCAGGCGTTCAGAATCTAGGAATGCAGGTAGGCGAGGGGAAGGGCTGGCAGCAGAAACATAAGGAATGGGGAACAAAATTAAACAAGACTAATACAATGACAAACCAGAAAGGAGTAGGAGGATTTCAGGCTCTTTACAGCACAGACCAACTGTATATATTTTCGTTACCCTATTTATTTTGTTAATGAATTGTACATCGCCTCGATTCTATTTAGTTGCCATTGTTTTTACGAGATGTTCTTCCCCTTGACGCTGTTTATTGCCATTGTTCTTGTCTGTCCGTCTCCCCCGATTAGACTGTAAGCCCGTCAAACGGCAGGGACTGTCTCTATCTGTTGCCGACTTGTTCATCCCAAGCGCTTAGTACAGTGCTCTGCACATAGTAAGCGCTCAATAAATACTATTGAATGAATGAATGAATGAAAGACCAACAGTCACAGAAGTCAAGAAGTCACCATTGCCAATTACCACGGTGAACTCCTCAACGTTCTCACTGTTAATGGTGAGAAGGTCTCCAGTGACCTTTGGTCGCAGCCTTCTGGGTGGCGTGGGATTGGCAGAAGGCCTGATGTGACTGAGGTGTTGGACCGCATCCCTCCGAGAGGCTTCACCCAGGGGTTGGGATTAAAGGAAGATAGACAGCTCAAGTGCTGATGCTGCTTGACTCCTCCCCCTGGTGACTTGGGGAGGGGCCATGGCTCTTCCACACTCTGGGTCCCAGAAGTCCGGGCAATAGTGGACCGCTAATGTGGTTGCCGCTGGTGCGGCCTTCTGGGGCTAGGTCAGGGCCCACCTGCTGTGTGGCCCTGGACAAGTTATTCCTCTCCAAAGTCCTTGAGTGAATTGTCTACACCTTCTGTCTCAAATTCCTCTCCTCCAATTCTTTCCTTAACCCCCTTCAATCTGACTTCTGTCCCCTTCGCTCCACAGAAACCACCCTCTCAACGTTCACCAGTGATCTCCTTCTTGCCAAATCCAAAGGCCTCGAATCCATCCTAATCCTTCTAAACCTCTCATCTGCCTTCGACACTGTGGACCACCCCCTTTTCCTGGAAACGTTATCCAACCTTGGTTTCATTGACTCCGTCCTCTCCTGGTTCTCCTCTTATCTCTCTGGCCACTCATTCTCAGTCTCCTTCACGGGCTCCTCCTCTGCCTCCCATCCTCTAACTGTGGGGTCCCTCAAGGTTCAGTTCTGTATTACCTTCTATTCTCCATCTACACCCACTCCCTTGGAGAACTCATTCACTCCTATGGCTTCAACTACCATCTCTGTGTGGATGACACCCAAATCTGCATCCCCAGCCCTGACCTCTCTCCCTCTCTCCAGTCTTGCATCTCCTCCTGCCTTCAAGACATCTCCCTTACTTTATCCTGTCATCTCAAATTTAATATGTCCAAAACAGAGCTCCTTATCTTCCCACCCAAATCTTGTCCTCCCCCTGATTTTCCCATCACTGTAGAAGGCACCATCATCCTTCTTGTCTCATAAATCCATAACCTTGGCATTATCCTTGACTCCTCTCTCTCATTAAACCCACATATTCAATCCATCTCTAAATCCTGTCAGTCCCGCCTTCACATAAACACTAAAATCCGCCCTTTCCTCTCCAACCGAACTGCTACCATGTTAATACAATTACTCATCCTATCCCACCTAGATTACTGAATCAGCCTCCTTGCTGACCTCCTAGCCTCCTGTTTCTCCGGAACTTTATTTATTTGTATTGATGTCTGTCTCCCTCTCTCTAGGACTGTAAATTTGTTGTGGGCAGGGAATGTCACTGTTTATTGTTGTATTGCACTTTCCTAAGCACTTAGTACAGTGCTCTGCACACAGTAAGTGCTCAATAAATATGATTCAGTGGAATGAATGAACTTAACTTCTCTGTGCCTCAGTTCCCACAACTCTAACACAGGGATTCAATACCTGTTATTCTTCCCCCTTAGACTGTGAGCCCCATGTTGGGCAGGGTTGTGTCTATGCTGATAATATTGTATCTATTAGCACAGACCACTATTATATTATTATTATTATTACAGAAAGAAACGATACGCTTCTTGGTGTCTCTCAATCCACTTAGGGCAATCTGCCTTGTAACATCTAAATTCCCACAGAAGCTGTGATAGAAAATGATAGCACTTAGCAGGCTGTTTCCTATTAAACATAAATATTAATATGCCCCAACAGCACTTATGTACATATCTGTAATTTATTTATATCAATGCCTGTCTCTCTCTCCAGACTGTAAGCTCACTGTGGGCAGGGACTGTGTTTACCAACTCTGTCGTACTGTACTCTCCTGAGGGCCCAGTACAGTGCTCTGAACACAGTAAGTGCTCAATAAATACCAATGGTTGGTTGATTGGTCAATCTGAACACACAGAGTTTAGGAGCAGTTTTCTGTGCCAGGAGGTGTTTGGGGGGGGATCCATATTGGTCACTTATTGTTTAAAAGTTTGCAAAAAGAGGTAGTATTCTCAAACAGATGGATTGTCTTCCACAGCTGGATGTACTGTCGCCCCAATAATTCCTTCATTCTTCACTTGCCATAGGGTCTGACTCATTTCCTTCCTCTTGTGCTGTCTGTGTCAGAGTACTGAAACTGAGTAAAATTCCCTCTCTGTGGTTTCCATTTCATGAAATGTCATCCATTTTCTCCTGTTATTTGTAAAGATGTTTTTTTTTCTATTTTGGATTATTTGCTGCTATCATAGCTTCTTCCTTAATTGTGGCTTTGTGGAAAAAGCACAGGCTTGGAAGTCAGAGGTCGTGGGTTCTAAACCGGGCTTTGCCACTTGTTGGCTGTGTGACATTGGGCAAGAAACTTAACTTCTCTGTGCCTTAGTTACCACATCTGTAAAATGGGGACTAAGACTGTGAGCCCCACATGGGGCAACCTGATTACCTTGTATCTACCCCAGTGCTTAGAACAGTGCTGGGCACATAGTAAGCGCTTAACAAATACCATCATCATCATCTCCTTATCCAGTAGCACTCCCTGAAGAAATTCTGAAACCATGTTTGAGTAATAAGATGAGTTGCTTACTTGCCCAAGCAAAATATCTGGATACTTCTGGCCTAAAAGTACTTATAGGCTTCAACAAGCAGGATACTTCAGGTTAAAAACACTCACATTTCCTTGAAATAGCTTGGTGTTTCGGGATAAGGGGATAGTTTGAATTATCCAAATAATTTGCTACCGTGGAACCATTCTAAAAGACATTAGCTCCTTTAAAGTGTTTTAGGAAGCTAAAGTCCCAGATGGTTTGGCACATTCTTTCCTCTTCTGAAACTTTCTTCTAAGCTCACTGTGGGCAGGGAACATATCTACCAACGTTGTTATATTGTACTTTCCCAAGTGCTTAGTACAGTGCTCTGCACACAGTAAGCACTCAATAAATAACATTGATTGATTGGATGGATCAATTAATTTGACTTTTTCCTCCTGCTCTATTTCCCAGGGATAGAAATTTCAGTGGTCGATATGCCAGATATTCTCTTTGGATGGGTCTTTCTGATGATGCCCTTTGACAGTCTCACAGATCCCTAAGAAAGGGACCACGGAAGTCTTATAATAATGACACACCATATCATAAATTCATAGCAGAAGATAATCTTTCAAAAGACCTTTCAATTAATCAGTCATATTCATTAAGTGTTTACTCTTTGCAGAGCATTGTACTAAGTAAGCACCGGGGAGAGTGTACAGTAGTGTTAGTAGACCCCAAAATGATAATGATCATAATAATAATAATAATCATGGTGATGGTGTTTGTTAAGCATTTACAATGTGTCAAGCACTGGTCTAAATCCTGGGATAGATACAAACTAATCCAGTTGGACACAGTCCCTGTCCCACATACGGCTCAGTCTTAAATCCCCATTTTACCATCGAGGTAACTGAAGCTCAGAGAAGTGAAGTGACTTGCCCAAAGTCACAGAGCAGACAAATGGCAGAGTTGGGATTAGAACCCAGGTCCTTCTGACTCCCAGGCTGCTAGGCAATGCTGCATCTTGTTTTGGAATGAAGACTATGAGCTGGGGTGCAGTGGGGGGAAGAGAATGAATAAGTAGGAGGAAGACAGTTGATTGAGTTTCTTAAAGTCAGTGTGCTAAGGCACACAGTGAGCACTCAATAAAGGCTACTGATAGATTGACTACTCCAACCTCCTGGACCGGGGACCAGAACACTGCAGGATTTCACCATAACCTCCCCAACTACACCCTCTGCTCTCCACATTCCTGTTCTCTCCAAATCACCCATCCCCAGCAACCCACGCCATCAGTCTACTGCCACCCAACTCATCCCACCCTTATGATGTCTCCTCTCCAGTGCTCCACCCTCTATTCCCATGTAAATGCAGCCTTTGGAACCCCGTTTCATCTTGGGCAAATTCTGCTTCATCTCTGATCTGTTTCCAGGCCAGTCACTCTTCATCATCCCCGAGACACATTTCTGACAGTACAGTCTCCCCTGCCGCTCTCTTCCAAGGGGCTTCACCTTCTCCCACTCTCCCTGACTCAGGGGGAGGAGGCGGCCTGACTCCCTGACCCCTTAATGTCAGTTCCATGCCATCTCAGCCCTCCACCCCCAACCTTTTCTTCATTAAATGGCCACACCAGATGCCTCTGCCACCTGCCACAAATGCTAGTCACTGTCAACTACTGCCTCTCTGGTCCCACCTCCAATAGTCTGAAGGATTTTGACATTTTTCTTACTTTCTTTCTCCTCTGCTACAGTGACCTTTGGGGGCTTCAGTATACACATGGGTGCTCTTGACGACCTTCCACATGGCCACTTCCTTTCACTCAACTCGGCTGATCGCATGCTCCAACCCACCTCATTGTGGGCAGGGAACGTGACTACTGACTGATATAATGTACTCTCCCAAACACTTAGTACAGTGCACTGCACACAATAAGTGCTCGTTAAATGTAACTGATTGATTGACTTCACCCACTCACCAGCTGGGACAATCATCACAGGTCACTATACCATCTCTAACCTCACCAATTTTGAATTTCCACTCTCAAATCACAGCCTCCTTATCTGCCTTCTCTCCCACAACCCAGTCCTCTCCCTTCAGCAGACCTTCTCCGATTAATCTCTGATCTGTCTCCCCCACTGGACTGTAAACTCAGGGCTCATGTCTACTGATTCTACTGTACTCTTCCGAGAGCTTACTTTCTCCACAAACTCTGCACATGGAAGGTGGGTACTCAGTAAAAGCTATTGATTGATCTATTCGTTGGTTAATGAGTGGGAAGAACGCAATTCTGGATACAGTACTCTGCACACAATAAGCACTCAATAAATACTAATTATATCACTAATATCTGTAATTTATTTATATTAATGTCTTCCTCCCCCTCTAGATTGTAAAGCTCCTTGTTGGCAGGGAACATGTCTACCAACTCTGTTGTATTGTACTCTCCTAAGGACTTAGCACAGTGCTCTGCACACAGTAAGCACTCAATGAATACCATTGACTGATTGATTCTGGGAGTCAGGAGATATAAGATGTAAACCCAACTCTTCCACTAGCCTGTTAAAGGCAAATAATTTAGCCTCTTTGTGCTTCAATCACCTCATTTGTTAAATAGGGATTACCATTTCTCTCTCACAGGATGCCATGAGGCTCAAAAGAGATAATTTCTGTGAACTCACTTTAGGAAACTCAAAAGAGCACTAAGAATTCAAGGAACTTTTTGTTGCCAGTTTTATCACTTTAATTCACAAACACTCTAGTATGTCGAGCCATATTGTGAACAAATTTGTTGTGTGAGTACAAAAAGTCTAAAGATGTATAGGTACCTTAGGAAATCCTGGTAACACAGAACAATATAATGAAGGCAGTCACTTATTGGAATTGCATCTAAAACTGAGAATGTCACTTAGGCGTGGGAGCCAAAAAGACAGCAGGGAGAACCCAAAGAATCATGAGATCTGTCTATGTGGAGAGGCGTGGGAAACACCAAGAAGTTGTTTCTGCCTAACATATTTCCCTTCTGCATGAAGGCATCCATAGCATGTGTGATTTGAAATCTTCCCTCTGTTCCTGATCTTTGGCATCCACTTTGAAAGCACATACCATGGTTCATGTGCTTTTATGAATTGAACAGGAGGAACTTGTGGGAAGGGGATCCATATGTCATAACCACCTCTGTTCCTTAATAAAAACACTATCTTCCTTGGTGCAAATTCCCAGAATGTTCTGCAGGAAGAAGTCTTCCAGGGACAATGTGGGCCCTCTGGGGAAACACAGAGATGAAGGGGATCTTTGGAAAGACCCAAGAGACCCAAACCAACAAACCTGAGAGACAAATATTCTAGGCAATTCATCATTTCATACATACCGCCTCTCCCTTTAGACTCCTCCAGAACAAGGGCCCTTTCTTTTACAATTTCTGTGTGTTCTTCAAACACCAAACACAGTGCTCTGCTTATAGTAGGTGCTCAGTACATTGCTCGACAGTAGATGCTTAGTGTCATGTTGGACACATAATAGGCGCTCAGTCAATTCTGTGCCTGGAAAGGTAAGAAATGTGAGTCTAGAAATGATTACCTGGTAATTCTGACAATACTGTAAAAAGTGGAAAAGAAACAGATTTAAAAAACACACCAATCCCAGACCGTGAAAGCATGGATTTCTATTAATTGCATTTACATATTACTCATCCTAAACCCCATCTTTAAGGCTCTGATTTCCTCTCTCCAAAATTTCAAATAGTAGTGGTGAAGGGCCATTCAACTGAAGTTATAGATTTGTTATTTAGTAAAACACTTGATGTCCCATCTCATGAAATTATACTTGCCAAATGAATGCCGATTAGTTGGAGCACAAGCGTGGTCACGTGAATTGGAAACTGGCCCAAACCTTGTTACAGCTCAATACTAAATGTCAGGATATTTAAACATGAGTGAGCTGTGTGAGCAGCCAAAGGGATGCTCTGGCAGTCTGTAAAGGACATCTTTGATTCTAACAACGGTGCCTGGTTGTTGATATTTTGACACCTGAAGGTGAGAAAAGCCCCACCAGAAACCAGGAGATCAGCAGGAGAAGCATCATTCTCTAGTGATTCAAGCCTTAGAGCTTGGAATGTGAGAGAGAAAACATTTTGAGAAAAAAGGCAGTGGAATGATTTGGGTACTGTGTTTGTGGATACTTGTGGTATTTGTTAAGCACTTACTATGTGTTAAGCACTGGGGTAGGTAAACTTGGACTGTGAGCCCCATGTGGGACAGGGACTGTGTCCAATCTGATTAACTTGTATCTACTCCAACACTTAGGACAGTGCTTGATACCTAGTAAGTGCTTACTAAATACCATGTTTATTACAATTGGATAGTCCCAGTCAAAGGGGGAGGGAGAACAGGTATTTCCTCATTTTACAGATGAGGTACCAAGAAGTGAAGGGACTTGCCCAAGATCATGCAGCAAGCAACTGGCAGAGCTGGGATTAAAACCCAGAGCCTCTGATTCCCAGGCCTGTGCTCGTTCTATCAGTGGGCAGGCAATGTGCCTGTTATTTTGTACTCTCCCAAGCACTTATTACAGTGCTTTGCACACAGTGAGCACTCAACAAATACAAGTGACTGACTAGGCCCCAGGAATGGAGTGGTTTGAAGATGAGGGCTCTGATATCCTACCTCATCCAGCCTCATTTCAAGCTCTGGTTTAGTCCTTGGACACACTGTCAGATAAAGAGTCTAGCCTTATCCTGTTACCAACCCTCCTACCTCCATGGCCAGGAGGGGAAGGGACGGACACCTTGTACCCAGAGTGAGCTACCTCCACCATCTCCTCCTAGGACTGCCCTCTTCTCTGTGGCTCCAGACGGCCCTCCACTTGCCTGATATTCCCTGTTAGAGTGTGCAGTTATGAATGTGTATGAATAGGTCTTGATTTGCATGATCTAGTAAAATATAAGCCAGGCCTCGGCATTCCCGAAGGCCAGTTCATCCTGTCAGGCATACCAACCTCTCACTGCCTTTCAGTGGTTGGTGGATGCCTGCATTACTCCTCCAGTACCCCTGATATTCTTTGTGCACTGCTGTTGCCATTCCAGAGTTCTTGCTGTTCTCTCTCTCTCCCCTAATGCTAATCCTAACTCTTGCCTCTAATTGGGTGGTAGGGGCATAGTGCTCCAGACCCCAGCCAGCCCAGGAGATCCTCTGCCTAACTTTTCCACCCATCTTAACTTGACAGACACACAGAGACAGAAAATGTTCTTGGTGCCTCATGTAAGGTCTAAGGGCTGGGACAATTTGGGTTCCACCTGTGAATTGTCTTGCTGGGACAGCAGACCTCCAAGAGAGGGAATATTTCAGAGCTAAGAGGGAAGTTTGCGAGAGAGTTCACAAGTAGCAGAATAGACCATGAGATATTACTTAGTGAAGACCCCCAGAGATGATTAAGCAGTGATTATATTCCACAAACATGAAAAAAACCAACAAACTCTATTCTGGTCTGGTCTGGGTCTCCTCCGCTAAGCCATTTTCTTCGCCCGATAAAGCAGTTATTTATTCTGTTTCCATGATTTTCTTAAAGAATGCCCTGATTTCTTTTAGACCCTGGGCATGTGGGCTATTTCTTATTTCCCCAGCTGTTGAATTCTATCTTTTGCTCTCACTAGACACTATTTATGAACCCTAGAGGCAATGGGAGGGGATAGAGAAGAAAGAGATGAAGGAGTTAAAATGTTTATTTTAAAAATCCTTCAATGGGGTCCCAATTTCATGATTAGCAGATTGACTTCTGTTTTCTCTGGATGCTTGATTTCATTTGAAATTGGGAGAAGGAGAAATTACTGCAGAGCTGACAACTGTTCTTCAATTATATGCTGAAAAGAAATTGGAAGGGCCGAGCCATCTCTTTCTCATTTCTGCCCCTGAATGGGTATTTAGTGGGTCTCCTTTGTCTCCGACTGTTGAATCTGAACTCTTTTTGGGGGTTGATCGGAATGAAATGAGTTGACCTGGTTAGGATTCTTGATGTTTCATCTTTTTTTACATTCTCTGCATTTCAATATGTTTGGAAGCAGAGCTACTCAAGGAGGTCAGGCAACAAAGTGTCTTTCTTGATGTTTCAGCAAGCCCCCTGCCCTGCTGAGTTTATAACAGTCACTGATAGAGCTTGGCGGAGTGGGCACATCTCTCTGAAAAACAAAAGCATATGCTTGGGAGGAACGAGATGCGGTGGGCTACGAGCCTGTCACTTTCTTTCCCTCATTCGATTCCCTTTAGAATAAGGTGCTGCACTCCCACATGTGTATCTTGAAGAAACTAAGGTTAAAGTCTTGTCAGGATTTCTGAAACAAGGACATCCAAAGAGCATGTTGCCCAGGGGAACAGCGTCAATCAATTAAAATAACAACAAAGCCAGGGTTGGAGGCATTGGATTTAATTTGAAGAGGGATGAAGTGCCTCTGGGAAAAAGCTGTGATATAATTTCTCCTAGAGCAGTGACACTTATCTCAAGCACTGGATGCCGTGGCACATTGAAAAATCATACACCCTGACACTGCAGACTGGCAACGGGGAAATTGAAGGTTCCTGTGGGGGAAGTGGAAGGTGTGCGTCAAAATGAGTCAACATATGCTGTGATGCAAGGACTTGGAACTCTGTCATAGGACAGAAAGAGTAACCAGAAGTGCTTTATTGGCAAGTTCAGAAAAGGACAGTGACATGAACGAGGAGGCCAACTTCTCACTTTAGTAGAGGTTGACCACCTCCTTGGCATGACAACAATAGACCAAAAAGAGCAATGATGCTAGTGGATTGTAAGTTCTGTGAGGACAGGGATCCTGTCTACTGACTGTATTGTATTGTACTCTCCCAAGTACTTAGTACAGTGCTCCACACCCAGGAAGTGCTCAATAAATACTATCGATTGGTCGGTTGGTTGGATATAAAAATGGCCCACTGGAGCATCCAGGATTAACTTTACTACATTAGTTTTTAAAAATCAAAAACCGGGCACCAGTCCCAATTTCTCTTTTTTGTGGTATTTGTTTAGCACTTACTCTATGCCAGGCACTGTACTAATTGCTTGGGTAGATACAAGATAATGGGGATGGAGACAGTACCTGTCCCACAAAGGGCTCACAGTCTTAATCCCTATTTGACAGATGAGGTAATTGAGGTACAGAGAAGTTAAATAACTTGCCCAAGGTCCCACAGCAGGCAAGTGGTGGAGCCAGGATTAGGAGTCAGGTGCTCTCTCTCCCAGGCCCAGGCTCTTTTCACTAGGCAGTACTGCTTCCCTCTTCTCCCTTCCTTCTCAGAAATTGTTGTGAAGTGTTGAGGAGAGTGCCTCAGTGTTTTCTGAATGATATTTATTAAATGCTTGCTATGGCTCCAACACTCGTCTAAGCGTTGGGGTAGATATAAGTGAATTACGTTGGAAGGCTCAGGGCAAGGGGCACCGCGGTTTACTAAAGAGAATGGTGAGTGGATGAGGGATTTTTTTTGCTTTGGCTGTTACTTGAGGAGAAGGCAAGAAAACAATACACAAAAAATTTCATATTTGTCTAAAAGTGAGTCCCGGAGAATACCCCTACATCAAAGTGTTTGGAGAAACCTTCAAGAATACCAGTTTGAGGATTGTCATTTCTGCAACGTGGGTAGCCAGCTCCTCTTAGGCAAGAACACTGAGTACACACACCGATCAGCTTGTAGAGCCAACCTCCACCTCTTCTCACTTTGGATAGAAGCCATTTTACAGAGATAGATAAACTAGAACAAACCTTCCCACCTCCTCTTCAATGATGCCCCAGAAATCATCAGCTTCCTTTTGCAGGCATCTACAAAGCGACTCTCTTTGGAAAGAGAGCATAGCCTAGTGGTAAGAGCACTGGCCTGGGAGTCAGAGGACCTGGGTTCTCATACTGGCTGTGCTATGTGTATGCTCTGTGAACTTGGGCAAGTCACTTCACTTCCTCAGTTCCTCAGTTTCCTCATCTGTAAAGTGGGGAGTAAAGCCTACTCCCTCTACTTAAACTGTGAGCCCCACTGGGGGACAGGGAATCTCAATATCTTGTACCTACTCCAGTGCCTGACACGTTAGTGCTTAAGAAATACCATAATTTTTATGATTATTTGACTCTGGTCATGCACCAGCTGACAAGGATTTCAGGTGGAGATTCTCTACAGATGAATGTGAAACCTTTTGAAGGAAACTGAAGCTTTCTCTCTTTTTTATGGTATTTGTTAATACCTTACTACGTGTCAAGTACTGTTAACTGCTGGAGTAGATACAGGTTTATCAGGATGGATACAATCCCTGTCCCACGCGGAGCTCACAGTCTAAATTGGAGGGAGGAGGATTTAATCCCCATTTTACAGATGAGGTAATTGAGGCACAGAAAAGAAAAATGACTTGCCCAAGGTCACACAGCAAGCAATTGCCAGAATGAGGATTAGAACTGAGATCCTCTGACTTCCAGGCTCTTGCTCCGTCCACTAGGCTAGGCTGCTTCTCTATATCTTAAAGTCAAATGTTCTTTTCTCTTCCTACCTCCCTCCTTTTCTCCCTATCCCTCCCCATCTCTCCCAATTCTCTAAGCCAACAGTGGCTTCGGAACACTTATGTACCTATTTGTAATTCATTTATATATTTTAATATCTGTATTTCTCTCTAGACTGTAAAGTCCTTGTGGGCAGGGAACATATCTTACAACTTTGTTGTATTCTATTCTCCCAAGTGCTTAGTAGAGCACTCTGCAAACAGTAAGTACTCAATAAATACCACTGATTGATTGATTCAGAGACAAAAACCCTGAGATGGAAGATGTTGGCTTGTGGCTGAGGGTTAAATATGACCCATGCAGATTTAGGAAACAAGACTGTGGGCCAAGTGGGACAGGGACTGTGTCTTGCTTGATTATCTTGAAACTACCCCAGCACTTAGCATGCTGCTTGACACATACAGTAAGTGGCTTAATAAATGCCATTACCAAATAACAAGATCAATTTTCTACAAGAAAAATCTGCCCAGAAAATTCATCTTGCTTCAGGCCCACTCAGCCTCTGTCTTTTGCTCTTTCTTTATCCTGCTCTCTTATTTGTACTCTTTGTATCTCAATCTTCCCTTTTATCTTCTCTCCAAGAAAAAAGTCTATGTGGGCTGGAGGGAGGGCTGTCTACTCCCTAAAGACCCTCATTTCACCCATTAAATCACAATCAGATCTACTGAGGGACAGCTGTCCAGCCTTGGCAAAAAAAATAATGAGCCTACTCATTAACACAATGTCTTGAATTTAAAAAAAAACTGGTTAACCCCAGCTGGATCAAAATCTCAGCTACTGTGGTACCCTAGCCTGCAATTTGTACATATTATTGTCAGTCATGGGGTACTAAGGCCTGGTTTGGCAGTGCTAAGGCAGAGTGCTGGGGAAGGTAGATGGGGAAGGTGGTGAGAAAGGAAACATCTTGGTTGTGAGATGGGTCTGGGCAGTTTGGATCTGCAGGGAGTAGAGGGAGAGAACAGGTGTGTCAGGTTTGAGCAGTGGTATTGAGCCAAACTGGAAAGTAGATCCCCAGGAGGCCTGGTTCACGAAAGGGTGATTTTGATCTTCCCTTTAAAGGAGACCCCAGATGAGCTGCTCTGTGACCTTGGACAAATCACTTAACATCCCTGTACTTCAGTTTCCTCATCTGTAAAATAGGAAGCCTTGGTGCCATGAGGCGCTGGTGGACAGGCCAGGGACCAGAGCTAAAAGTAGGACTGCCCGGGCAGACATTTGGAATTAGAACAGATCATTCGATCAATCCTATTTATTGAGCTTTTACTGTGTGCAGAACACTGTACCAAGCATTTGGGAGCACACAATATAACAGAGTTGGTAGACATGTTCCCTGCTTACAATGAGCTTACACCCAGGCAGGCTGCAGGTGAAATGCACTAGTCCCACAGGTGGACGTCAGGGTAGGTAATAATAATAATAATAATAATGTTGGTATTTGTTAAGCGCTTACTATGTGCAGAGCACTGTTCTAAGCACTGGGGTAAACACAGGGGAATCAGGTTGTCCCACGTGGGGCTCACAGTCTTAATCCCCATTTTACAGATGAGGGAACTGAGGCACAGAGAAGTTAAGTGACTTGCCCACAGTCACACAGCTGACAAGTGGCAGAGCTGGGATTCGAACTCATGAGCCCTGACTCCAAAGCCCATGCTGTTTCCACTGCGCCATGCTGCTTCTCAGGTAGGACTGTCCATGGGCAGCAGCAGTCAGGAACAGCACAAGCTCAACAAGAAGCAGCAGAAAGCTTGGATTTGGGAAAAAACCAGAACCTCTCACCTGTGGGATCTGGGCTAGTAGATTTTGTGGTGCCCCTGTATACAAGCTCCCAGTCAGATGGGCTCCCAAATAATAATGATAATAATAACAGTGGTACTTGTTAAGTGCTTACTGTCAAGCATTGTTCTAAGCCTCGGGGTAGATACAAGCTAATCCAGTTGGACACAGTCCCTATCCCACATGGGGGCCCCAGTCTAAGAAGTAGGGAGAACAGGTAGTTACTTCTCATTTTGCATATGGGAAAACTGAAGCACAGAAACATTAAATGACTTGCCCAAGGTCACACAGCAATCAGGTGGTGGAGCCCAGATTAGAATGCAGGTTCCCTGACTCCTAGACCTATGCTCTTTCCACTAGGCTCCATTACTTTACTCTAATTGGGAGGTCCTGCATAGATTTCCCTTCATCTGTCTAGATGGACTTACCCTCCCAAATCTTCCTTTGGCAAGCAAGACAGTGGGCTAGGTGTGTTTCCTGCTGGCTGAGGGAGAATCAACCCAGCAACTGGAACCCTCTGATTCATGCCTTCAACCACAACCAACTATCAGAGGATGTGGGTTCTAATCCCAGATCTGCCACTTGTCTGCTTTGTGGCCTTGGGCAAACCACTTAACTTCTCTGTGCCTCAGTTACCTCATCTGGAAAATGGGGATTAAGACTGTAAGCCCCACGTGGGACAACTTGATTACCTTGTATCTACCCCAGTGCTTAGAACAGTGCTCAGCACATAGTAAGCGCTTAACAAATACCATAATTATTGTTGTTGTTATTATCAGCTCCTAGGCTCCCTGGGAGCAACGATCACCTGGCTGGCTTTGTTTTCTTTCTCTTGGAATTTCCTGGATGGTCCCTCAGTGACCTCTTCCCAATGCCCAGCTTTTGACATGCCTATTGGGGCTCCAGCCAATTGTGGGGCAGAATGAACTCTCCTGTGGTATATAATTGTAGACTTTTTTTCTGAGCCTCCCTCAGTTTGAGGCCCTGGGCTGCGATCCCATAATGGCTCAATAAATACCATGGATTGATTGATAAGTACTTGCCTCATAGGGATGCTGTGAGATAAATTATGCAAAAGTCCTTTTTAAAATAAAAAATTAAAGCACTCTACAAGTTCAAGGTATTATTACAAAGATAGAGATAAGAAGGAATTTTCCCAGGATGTGCTCAGAACAGTCAAGGAAGCAATAAAGTTGGATTTGGCTTATAAAAAAGAGGAAAATTAACTCTCCGGGGATATAATTATGGATTTATTTTAGGCGAGCCTTGGATTTGCACTGTTTATTTTTATTTTTATTTTAAGAGTATCTCTCTCCCTCTCTAGACTGTAATCTCTTTGTGGACAGGGAACGTGCCTACCAACTCTGTTATATTATACTCTACCAAGGGCTTAGTACAGTGTTCTGCACACAATAAGTGTTCAATAAATACAGCTGATTGATTAATTGACCAGTTGAGAAATTAAACCCCTTATCTTCCCCACCATGCCATCTCCTCAACCACTTCACCACTCAGGTACTTCTCTGATTCTTTATTGGTTATTGATTCATTTATCCATTTAAGTATATTATTAATATTACCTCTCACCTTGTTTTGTCTTTATCCCCTTCTTTACCCTATTAGATTGTAAACTCTTCAAGATCGTCACTTTCTCCATCTTCAAAGCCCTACTAAAATCAGATCTCCTCCAAGAGACTTGCCTTGACTAACCCCTCACTTCCCCACCCTATTCACCCCCACTTCAAGTCCCTGTCCTACATGGGGCTCACAGTCTTAATGCCCATTTTACAGATGAGGTAACTGAGGCTTAGAGGAAGTGAAGTGACTTGCCTAAGATCACACAGCAGATAAGTGGTGGAGACAGGATTAGAAGCCAGGTCCTTCTGATTCCCAGGCCTGTGCTCTATCCATTAGGTCACGCTGCTAATTATGGTTACTGTCCAGCACTGGAGGCAGCCCCTTCCTACTCAGCCTGGGAAAACATTCTACTAGTCACATAAATCTCACTATTTGGCATCTCTCTTTGAGCAAGTTTTCCTCCTGAATAAAACATCTGGGCTGAGTTGGCTTTGCACCTCATAGCTAGTTCATGTATGAATTGTTTTTGTGTATTCCTGACAGGCTCCTTGGACCAGTACTGACTTCTTTCTTAAGGCCTCAGGTTGGTAATCAGTTTCTGCTTCCTGGGGGTACCTCCAGTTGTACTCTTTCTGAGGTGAACTCACCCCTGCACAGTTCTGCTTGGCTAAGGCCCCTTGGCTATTGCTAGTGGTGCTTCTCGATTTTTCTGTCCTTCAGCCACGTACTTAATATACTGTACCTTTAGAGAATTTGTTAATTATATGAGAAGGCTGATTACTTGAACCACCTGGTTAGTTCAACAGAGGCCAGTTTGGATCATCTAAATAAGAGAGAAAGCTATGTTGACTTGAACATTTGGATCATCAGCCATCCCAGTTTTGGTCCAAGTTCCAGATTTTGAAATATCTCAACTCTACCCATTAGTTTGGATAAACTAATGAAAAGAAAAGCATCTTCAACCAGCAATGAGAGATGTGAAACATATGGAATTTCCTAGCACAGGAAGCATGAGGGCTCACTTCATGAGAGAAATGGGGTAGATATGGTCCCCATGGGGTGATCCTATTAGCATTGACCCCCAGCTTTTTGGACAGGAAAAGCACCCCAGTGACGCCTGGGCTGAGGGCTGAATCCAGCTGGTCGAGGGCAAGGAGTAGAGCCACCATCTTGGCTCAACCTCCAGCCCCTTTCTCTCTCCCAGAAGTGGGGCAGGATGACTACCTCTACCCTTCCTGCCCAAAATACGTGGCTCAGTGGAAAGAGCACGGGCTTTGGAGTCAGGGCTCATGAGTTCGAATCCCAGCTTGGCCACTTGTCGGCTGTGTGACTGTGGGCAAGTCACTTAACTTCTCCGTGCCTCAGTTCCCTCATCTGTAAAATGGGGATTAAGACTGTGAGCCCCACGTGGGACAACCTGATTCCCCTATGTCTACCCCAGCGCTTAGAACAGTGCTTGGCACATAGTAAGCGCTTAACAAATACCAACATTATTATTATTATTATTATTAAAATGCTGGGAGTCCACATTAATAGGATCACACCAGATCCTTGCAAAATAGGGCCATCTGCCTGCCTCACCCTGCCCCCAGGAGACTTAGGCCTCAAGAGCTCCAGTTCCATATGTTTCAGGCACAGTGTGGGTATAAAGCACCCATTTCTCCATCTCTTGCTGTGAATTGCTGTGCGTGCTGCGATGCCATGGAGCATTGGCGTCACTTGTAGGTTTTCATCAACCCACTCACATGCACCGTCAGGATCTCATCGTCAATAGTATCACATTCAACACGAAGGGCAGCTAGCTAGACATCTGGGCGTATTTTCAGATTTTCCAATACCCGTGAACTATTGATGATCTACTGTCAAGAAGGACAGGCCTAGTGTGAGTAGATTATCCCCCAAATTTCATCTGAATCCTTAGTTTGCCCCCTTTTGCCTCCCCACCCCATCAGTCCCTAACTTTTGATCAGAGGTGGTACATGACCTAATTGACCATGTCTTTTCTCCTATCCCTTCCCCTTCCCACTGACTACTGTGGTTCCAATGAACAACAAGGCACGAAAGAGCAGGCTGCCAAAGAGACAGAAGTAAGGTCTGTACTATCCAGCAGCCGATGAATCAAGACTTGGCTTCGGGCTTCTCCTCAGCTTTTTCTCAACCGGCAGCATACATCTGTTTTCTCTTGCATTCTAGAAATAACCCAGTCTATCTCATGAATCATTATTTGCCTAATGTACAATTACAAAACTGGTGAGAATTCAAGCTTTCAATCTCTTTTTGTCTTGGGGTGGACATAATAATAATGGTGGTATTTGTTAAGTGCTTACTATGTGCAAAGCACTGTTCTATGTGCTGGGGTATAAAAGGTGATCAGGTTGTCCCACACGGGGCTCATAATTTTAATCCCCATTTTACAGATGAGGTAACTGAGTCACAGAAAAGTGAAGTGACTTGCCCAAAGTCACACAACTGGCAAGTGGCGGAGCCGAGATTAGAACCCGTGAACTCTGATTCCCAAGGCTGAGCTCTTTCCACTGAGCCACGCTGCTTCTCTATAAACTGAGTCACTGTGGGGTTTACAGCTTAATGCTTGCTCCAGAGATTGAAAAGCCAAAGTCAGAGGGCTTCGGGAAAGTCCTTTTAAATCCTGTCAGTCACATTTTGTTCTCTCCCATTGAGAACATTTGCCAGCCTTCTCGGGATCTGAGGCTATTCTTCTGTCTGTCAGTGCATGCTAAATTGTGGTGAAAAAGTGAAAGGAAGGGAAGGGGTTTTTTTTTAACTCCTGGAGTGGCTTTTAAGGGAGCACTTGGAATCTTACTGCTGTTATTGTCAGTATCCATCTACCCCCTCGAAGTCAGTGAAGAGGCACAGTGGAATGATTATTGGATACACGTGGGCAAGATAGGTATTGGAGAGAGCAGAACTTGTTGGTCTTTTTCTAACCAGCTTGTTCTCATCAAATGGCTTAGAGTTTGAGGTGAAGAAGCCTTTCCTGTCAATACAGAACATTTCCAAAGCCATTTTACAAGCTTCTGCGGTGTGGGGCAGCGACTCAAGAAGGAAGAAATCAAAGAAAAACTTCTCTGTGGTCCTTTCTGAGAACTTCCCAGAACATTTCCCTGATGAAAAAAATCAGACTAATTGGAAAAGGGAGCATCTCCAGAGAGTCACTAGGGTGAGGGTGTACTGGAAGAGAAGCCAATTTCAGGTGGAAAGTGCTTTTTGCATATCTTTGGGTCTCAGAACTCATGGTTGTTCAGGGAGCTTCAATCAGTCAGTCAATCCAACAATCCCATCTGTTAATCACTTACTGGGTGCAGAGCACAATACTAAGCACTTAGGAGAGTGCAGTGGAGTTAATGAACACCATCCCAGCCCTCTATGAGTTTACAGTATAGGAGGGATGACATGACAATGAGCACTTGGGACAGTGCTCTGCACACAGTAAGTGCTCAATAAATACGATTGAATGAATGAATAAATTATAGGTAGGGGGAGGCAACAATACTAATAGTATTTATAAATCACATACTATGTGCAAAGCACAGTTCTAAATGTGGAGAAAGCCCAAGGGGCTCACAATCCAGACTTTCCCATTTCTGTAGACATTACCAATAAATAAATCAATGACACTTATTGAGCAGTTACTATGTGCAGAGCACTGTACTAAGAGCTGTCTCACAAGCCAGTAACCTTGGCATTGTCCTCGACTCATCTCTCATATTCAACCCACATTTTCAATCTGTTACCAAATCCTGAATCCTCCCCTTCTCTCCATTCAAACTGCTATTGTGTTGATCCAAGCACTTATTGTAGCTGCCTTGGCTATTACATCAGCCTACTTGTTGACCTCCCTGCCTCCTGTTTCTCCTTGCTCCAGCTCATATTCCACTCTGATGCCCAGATCATTTTTCTACAAAAACACTCAGTCTACATCTCTCCTATCTTCAAAAAATCTCCAGAGCGTCTATCTAACTCTGCTTCAAATAGAAACTCCTTACCATTTGTTTTAAAGCACTCAATCACCTTGCCCCTTTCTACCTTACCTCTTTGATCTCCTAATACAGCCCAGCGCACACACTCCTCTCCTCTAATGCCAACTGACTCACCCTACCTCCATCTCATATTTTGGATCCATTTTGTAGGTTTGAGCAATGGTGTGACAGAGATAGTGGGTGGGGGAGAGATGGAAGTGGAGAGCGATTTCCATACAAAGCAGCCAAACCCACCAGATCCTTATCCTCACACTGTGCTGGAGGACCCCCCAAGATTTTATAATAATAATAATAATAATAATAATAAAAATTGTGGTATTTCTAAAGTGCTTACTAAGTACTGGGATCAATACAAGCAAATTGGGTTGGACAACATGGGGATCACAGTCTTAATCCCCACTTGACAGATGAGGTAACTGAGGCCCAGAGAAGTGAAGTGACTTGCCCAAGGTTACACAGCAGACAAGTGGCAGAGCCAGAATTAGAACTCAGGCTCTTCTAACTCCCAGGCCTGTGCTTTATCCTCTAGATTGTAGGCCCAGTGTGGGCAGGGATCATCTCTCTTTATTGTTGAATTGTACTTCCCAAGCGCTTAGTGCAGTGCTCTGCACACAGTAAGTGATCAATAAATACGATTGAATGAATAGGCCATGCTGCTTCTCTTAGGCCACGCTGATGGAAGGGCTATTAGAAAGTACATTAGTGAGCCAAATTTCCAGCTTCTTTGAGATCTGAGCTCTTGGAAAGGCTAATCTAAAGAAATGCCCAGTGAACTCTCAATGCACTGAGGTTTGTGTGTTTCAGTATAGCCAGCAGCCTTTCGGATACACACTGGGTTTGCCGAGTGCCTGACATCAGTCAGGAGGGGCAGCGTGGCAGACATTAAACCCTGTAAACACACAGAAAGCAAATGATTTTTCTGGAGGGAAAATGTCTCAAAACCACATTGGCCAAGAGCCCTTTCATGTCTCTTACTTAGTTACCCTCTTAAATATAAATTACATTTGGAATCTTTAGAGGTACCAAGTCATCTATTCCCTCTAATGAGCCTCTTTTTCCAGCTAGGTAGCTCCTCCTTGATTGAACTGAAGTACGAATGGTGGCTGGGAGAGAGACAGGCCTCTGTGTGTGTGTGTGTGTGTGTGTGTGTGTGTGTGTGTGTGCGCCCATGTTCACTCTAGCTGCCGCCCGGGAATGGCTTCTTCCCCTTGTGGCCCTTAAAGCCAGGAGCCCTGGGAATCACTGAGAAGTGAACAAGAGAAATACTAGAGAGAACTGAAGAAGAAAGAAAGAAGGACTCACACGGAGGAGACTTGTACAAAGAGGTAGGATGGAAGAAGAGGTGAGAGTTTAAATGGAAAAAATATTTTACCCCACAGAATTAGGCCAAAGTCAAAGACCCAAGGTCCCAGAAAGCAAAGAGGTGAGCATTCCAAACTGCTGCTGTGACTGGCTCTGCTGGATGTGTCTGTTTTCTTTCTTTTTAGATAGACAGCAGGACCTACACTTCTCTGTGCCTTAGTTCTCTCATCTGTAAAATGTGGGGATTGAGATTATGAGCCCCACATCGGACAAGGACAAGGAGCTTAGTGCAGTGCCTGGTAACAAATACCACAATTATTATTATTATTACCTAGGGGAAAGAGTATGGGGCTGGGAGTCAGGAGAGCTAGGTAGGCTCTAGTTCTGGCTCTGCCACTGGCCTACTTTGTGACCATGGACAGTTTTCTGAGCCTCCCTGCTCTTCAGTTTCTTCATGTATAAAAGGGGGAAAATGACCCCTACCTCTCAGGTTTGTTGTGAGAATTAGATGAGATCATCTATTTGGAAGTCCTTTGAAAAGGTAAAAGTGCTGCTCTATAAATTCTGGGGACTATTATGATTTCTTAGGAAGGAGATAGGACATTAGCAGCTGCAAGTCTGCAAGACTTTCTCTTTCCCCCTCTCCCCCTCCTCTTTCCCTCCATTTCTGTGCTCATCAATTACTTCTGGGAATGAGGACTTTAGTTCTTTCTTTGTACTAATTTTCAAAGGCTTAATTATGCCTTTAAAGTGCTCAAAAATTAGATTCCTTAGTCAAGTGAAATAAATTCAATTCTCTCCTGTATGAAAAGAGACCTTTGACTCAGGGGGGTTAAAACCACAGGAGACTTTTCTAATTCAGTGGCACTTCAGGTTAATTGAAAAGAGCTTAAGGAAATACAGGTTTGCTACAGGCCTGATGTCTAAAAACTGTCCAGTACCTTAGGTCTACAAAATCCAATATTTGAAGTGATAACAAGGTAATCCAATGGGAACACTGTCAGTCAGCCTTTAATGGGAGGACTGGTCTTCAGCAAAAGAAATCAACCCCATTTTCAATCCTGGGCCAGGAGTTGTTCTAATTAAGATGACACCCAGAAATTAAAAAGCCTTTCCATGGAAAGTGAGTTTGAAGGGAAAGCTTGGAGAACCTTTTGACAACTCTCAATCCCTTATCTAGATTTTCAGAGGCACCCCCATTCCAACCTGGCCCTCCAAATGGGGAGCAGAGAGGACTCAATCAATCACTGGTATTTATTGAGCAGTTCCTGTGTGCAGAGCACTGTACTAAGCACTTACAGTATAATAAAGTTGGTAGGCAGGATCCCTGCTCCTAAGGAGGTAGCTGTTCTATACCATAAGCTTTACCAATGATGTTATATTGTACTTTCCCAAGTGCTTAGTACAGTGCCCTACACAGAGTAAGCACTCAAAAATATGATCGATTGATTGATTGTTCACCCCACACAGCTACCTCCTCTGCAGTCACCAAGAGTAACATTTTTGAGAAGGAAATCTGACTCTGAAATGCTGAACAAACCAACACGTGACTCCTCTCAGCCCCTTGCACACCCCAAGCCTTTGGTCTTGTGACACTGGAGTCCCAGCTGTTCTCAGTGGAGATAGCAAGGAAGGGTGGCTAGAACACCAAGAAAGCCCAAGCTCACCGCAGTGAGCCATGTGGTACTGGTTTTCTCAAACATACTCTCCTGCAGGGCTTATATGGCTAGGAGCAAGCATCTCCAATAAATGACCATCAGGGACCTCAGACCAATTCTCACACCGGGCACCACCTGTTGAAATCAGGGAGCAGCACAACATGGCCCAGGACATTGTTTTCTTTCTCTCTCAATCCCTCTAAGCCTTTGTACTTTAATTAATCTCATTATTTAGTGGGGAAAGTCTGAGCACATTATCTTGCCTTGGTGCTTGGAGAGGATGAAAAGTTGATTCATTTGGCTTCGAGGCACTAAGCAAACTTATTTCAAATGAGGCTAAAGTACTTGTGGAGGCAAGTGGAGAGCCAGGAGGACCTGGGCTCTCAATGGAGAGGACTCAGGAGGTAGGCCTAATAGGCTTGGGTGTCACTGACACTAGACAAAGGAGAAAGACTTACAGTGACATCTCGGAAGGAGGGCTGAAAGATGATTATGGACAATGGTCCTGGGCCTGGGGGCCTGCTGGGAATGGCACCAATTTGTTTCCCTGAAGAGTTGGATTATTTTTTGTGTGGTTGTTGGATGGGAGTGATCTGAGGAGGACCAGCCTGTGGGGAGGAAGATGAGGAAGGGGGCTGGGTACAAGGAACAGGGGTGGGGGGATCAGAGGGAGGTGACTGCAGGCACATGGTGGGGCAAGGGGGTAAGGGAAAGAAAGTCTGGAGCAGAAAGAAAGTGTGAATAAAACATGATAGTGTCAGAAGAAAGGGTAGTGCACACGCACACCACCGTCCTTCAAGCCAAATATTCTATAATGCAAGTTTTTCCTAATGCTGGATTCATCAAGATTGTAACCTTCATGTTTGAGGAGAACTGAGTGTATTTATTAAATGTACAGAGCATGACGATGAGGATTTGCTTGCTTGTTCAATTTGTTGCAAGCATGTTGGGCTGTTTAGAGTTCATTGTCCATTTATTTGTCATACAGAAGTTCCCTGTTTGAGGTTTTTTGGCTTCTTCATTTACTGTAATTGCATGGATAGCAATTGGGTGCATTCTCATTAAATTATTTATTGATTTATTGATGCAAGTAGGTTTAATTATTTATTTAAAATGTACTGATTTTCCATCTGCTGTACAGCTTCCTCCTCCACATCCATAGCGGCCCACAGGGCTGTTAGGGTTGGGGAGGAGGAGAGAGGGGAAGCAGGTGAGCATCAGGATGTGATGCATTGTTGCTGACAGGAGCTATGGGAAAACAGGGAGGCTAGATTTTGATTATTTTTCCTCCTCCTCTTCCTTCTTCTCCACATTGGACACCTGTTTTGTGCAGAGCATTGTGGTATGTTCAAATACATACACACACACACACACACACACTTGCGCACACTCACACACACTCCTGTGGAGAGAGCACCACTAAGAGAATCAGGAGAGTAGGCTTCTAGTCCTGATTCTGCCTATACCTGGCTAATATGGGCAAAGACCACATATCCCTCTAGACTGTAAGCTCATTGTGGGCAGGGAATGTATCTGTTTACTGTTACAGTGTACTCTCCCAAGCGCCTAGTAGAGCTTTGTATTAAGCAGGGGATGGAGCTGGGGAGAGCCAAGGTTATTGGAGATTGAGATTCATCTACATTCTACATCCAAAACCTTTCTCAACCCTCAACTTCCCACTTCCGACTTTCCAACCAATTTAATCACCATTCTTTACCTCCTCCTTCTCTCTCTCCCTCCACCTATACACTCAGCTCACCCACCAAGTCCTCCCTCCTCTTCCCCTCCTTCCCTCCAGGAAAGGAGATCAACAGCATTTATCAAGAAACATTTATTAAGAGTTCAATACATGACTCTGCCTATGTTGATGAAATAGAGGACAAGCAAAAAAGCCCAAATGAATGACATGATTAATATTTGAAATTATGTACAAATAATGCACAAATAAATCATGACTGCAGACTTAAAGCAATGAAGAAAGAAGTGATGAAATGCAGCATCAAAGCAACCCAGTGGTGGAAACTGAACAGGCACAAAATAAGAGACTTAAATCACATCATGAGAAGAGGTGTAGACTGGCAGCTACTAACAGCTTCCAATTAAAAAAGCTGAAACTTGGTTCTGGTAATGTCTGTACAGTCCTTCCTGGTTCATCATATAGATATTGGCTCAGTTCATGGCCTTGTGTTACAGAAGCTGTTCGGCAGGCTCATATTGCAGCTGTGAATCTGCTTATGGTTGCACCTACCTAAAAGCCAGATTTACTTCTGGCTGCCTGGATGGGAATTAAAAAAAAAACAAAACCCTTCCCAAAATTCCAATCCCTGAGCTTTCCCCCACTCCTCCTGAGCCTCCCTTGTTTTTTTGTGTTGTAATGTTTCAGTTTTCTAGGCAGGGTCCTAGGATTACATTCTACATCCACTTCCTGTCATCACACAGAATATCCTCCGAAAGAGGAGTTTCCTCTCATGGTTCACCAGAGTACCTATTCAAAAAGTACTTAGGGTGAACAACAGCTTTATCTTCAGAATGCTCTGCCAGTGTCATGAGAACAGGGTTGGAAAAAATCAGAGCAAGTAGCAGTACAACTCTACTGCACTCTTAATTGCCTGGAAGGAAAATTTTAGCAGGCCATTGCCCTGTCCACAGCAGGCACCAGATCAATTTCTATAAGGCTCAGCCAAGAACTAGGAGCCTCCTTTAACAGATGGTCAGTCAGAGAGGGCATCTAGAGTGATGCTGGTGAAACTCTAACTTTGGTTTCATTGGTGGAAGATGTGGTCAATTGTTGGAAAGTTAGGGAGTTCCAAACCTGCCCGAGATACTAGGATGCCTTAGAGTGCTGTATGATCTCTCCAAGGGCTTTCCAGGACTTTGTTGTTAATTTGGAGATGAAAATTAGCATGTTTTCCTGAATAGCATTATAGGCATTCAGAGAAAACTCTCATATTTAAAACAAATTAAGCATTAGGAGCATTTAAAAATATAAGAATAAAGGGCAAAGAAAGGAAGATGCATACTACACTTAGCGGGGATGAGGCACTCCTGGTGTTTCCCCATCTCACTCCAAGCTACAGCCTCAACTGCTCCAGTGTTCTGACAATTGGGTCCCTTGCTCCTGCCGGGAACTGAATCTGGAGTCCAGTCATGATTCCTAATCCATGGACAGACTCACTCCAGCTTTGGCTTGCTCTGTGCAGATCAACCTCCTTGTGGCCTACGAACCTGGAGTGTCCCCTTGTGTTGCTCTTCAAGGCCGTTATCTGGGCCAAATTAATGGAAGGATTCCAAGGGGGCCATCACAGTGGCAGTGTTACTCCTCTTGGACGGAGCCCTTCTGAGATGTTGTCTTTTGAACTGGATTCATGGTGCTCACATTTGCCCCCGCAGTCTGACAAGAGAAAGAGAAGTAAACATCCGCTGCACTTTGGGGTGGCAGAAAGGCACCAGCTGGGTGGACAATGTGATCATGGCAGGGAAGCTAATCCCTGCCAGGAATTCATGGGCTGAGGACTTCTGAAAAATAGTCTTGCAATTAGGAGAGAAAGCAGAAGTTACTAAGCAGATCTCAGTAATGGCCAGGGTGACTAGTAGTGAAGAGCCAGCCTGGGTTGGTAATAATAATAATAATGGTATTTGTTACTATGGCGCTTACTATGTGCCAAGCACTTTTCTAAGCACTGGGGTAGATAGAAGGTTATCAGGTTGTCCCACATGGGGCTCACAGCCTTAATCCCCATTTTACAGATGAAGTAACTGAGGCACCGAGAAGTTAAGTAACTTGTCCAAAGTCACATAGATGGCAAGTGGCAGAACCAGTATTAGAACCCATGACCTCTGACTCCCAAGTCCGTGGTCTTTCCACTAAGCCACGCTACTTCCTGGGCAGAGGTTGAGCAATAAGATGCTGAATATTTATCTGCCCACCAGATGTATAAGGTGTGTAGGATACAGGCAAATTCAGAAATGAGAAAACGAGAAGAAAATTGAACCATGGACCTCACCCAAAAGAAATAGAAATGAATGAAATTCAGTTGTTCATCTTTCCTCAACTTTTCATTCATTAATTGTATTTATTGAGCACTTATTGTGTGCAGAGCACTTTACTAAGCGCTTGGGAAGTACAATTCTCATCGAGAGCCCTCTTGGTGTGCCTTATCCTGCAGCATTTAGTGAGCAAAGGGGAAAAGAGAAATGGGTCAGTGGGGAAGGAGGAGAAAGCAGAAAGAAAGCTGTGCACAGGAGCCAACTGGTCCCTGCTCCCCAAAATATCCCAGACCTGACACCCTCCTCCATTTGTCACACTTGCTCCTTAGGTTGGTCTGAAGTCTACAATGTGGGCTTTAATAAGGACTGATGCCAAACTTCTTCTGCCTTCATACTCACAGAACAGCAGAAAAGAGATGAAATTTGCATGGACCAATGAGTCACTTCAGGAGAAATTAGGCTTCACATCATCAAACTCTCCTCTGTTCTTTATTGTCCACTACTCAGTGTCCCCTCAAAATGGTATTTATTAAGCATTTATAATGTGTCAAACATTGTTCTAAGCACTGGGTTAGATACAAGCTTATCAGATCAGACAGTCCCTATGTCACATGGGCTTACAGTCTAAGTAGGAATGGTGAACAGCTATTGAATCCCCCATTTTACAAGTGAGGAAATGGAGGCCCAGAGAAGTTAAGTTACTTGCCCCAGGTCATCCAGCAGGCAAGTGGTAGAGCCAGGATTAGAATCCAAGAGACTCCCAGTCCTCTGCTCCTTCCGCTAGGGTATGCTGCTTCTCAAAAGGCAAAGAAAGGTGAGAGTTTTGGAAGTAGCATTCATTTACCTCAGGGGCAGGAAGAAGTTAACACATCCCTCAGGATCCCTACTCTTCAGCCAGAGATTAGTTGACTTACCCACAAGAACTTACCTGGTTGAGTAAGCAGTTATTTCCATCCCATTTCTTCTCCAGATCTTCAGACAAATGTACTTTAGTTTGTGGTGTTTCAAATCCTACAAGTGTCTAGACATCATGTTGTCTATTTTTAACTTTTTCTAGTGTGATATAGCTGCCCATCTCACTGCTCCTTGCTGAGAGATGTGCCGTCTAGTCACTTCAGTTTACCCCAGTTTCATTTTGTGTCTTCCAGTCTACGGGGGGCGGCCGTCTATCACGCAATGTAGGAGAAGTGAAGAAGTGGAAAGAGGAAATTAAAGTTTTGCGATTGTATGGTGTTGAGGTTCAAGACTCTCAAAAACAGCTCCTTCCCTTATTAGTGGAGAGTGTGGGTAAGTAAGAGATAGTTAATCATGATGGATGCAGGCTGAGTTAGGTAAGAGGGAGTAGATAGAATAACATTTCTTCACTGATTTTCTCAGGATATTACCTTATCATTACCTTAGAAGCAGCGTGGCTCAGTGGAAAGAGCCTGGGCTTCGGAGTCAGAGGTCATGGGTTCGACTCCCAGCTCTGCCACTTGTCAGCTGTGTGACTGTGGGCAAGTCACTTAACTTCTCTTTGCCTCAGTTACCTTATCTGTAAAATGGGGATTAACTGTGAGCCTCACGTGGGACAACCTGATTACCCTGTATCTACCCCAGTGCTTAGAACAGTGCTCTGCAAATAGTAAGCCATTAACAAATACCAACATTATTATTATGCTCTATCTCCATCTTAGGGCTGATGACATTTACCCTGGGGCCCTTCCTCCACCTTTCTTGGTAGGATTCTCCATGACTTCCCTCCACCCAGTCCTTGCTATTCACCTACAGATTTTTCTTAGCTGTGCCCCTTGGCATCAACTCCAGAGGGGTGAGGAAAAGAGGATTTGGTCCTCAGTATTTGCACTATAAAGAGGAAGCCCTTAGCTTTAACCCCACAGCTTTTTGGATAAATGGGCAGCTCTAGTTGGCCCATCCTTGTCCTTGGAGTTGGATGGGGGGCCGGATGTGAAGCTGCCATGATGGAGGTCCCACTTCTGAATCTGGCTTCCTGCTGGCAGGCTGCAGCTCTAGGGTTGAAGGGGACTCAGGAAGCTCACTGGGGTTCTCTCACCTCCAGCAGGCTCGAGGAACAGACTGGAGTCGCCTGCTGCCTCCACCTGGTTCCCTCACTTGTAGTATTTTGGAAGGGTTCCATGTCAAGGAAGGTATGCGCTCCAATGGGAAGGCAAAGACTGAAGAAAACATGCAACAGCCCCACTTCACCCACCTGGCACTCTCCTGACCTGCCTGGAAGGAGCTTGGGAAGAGACTCAGAGCCAATAGAGAGCTGAGGAGGTAAGTGGTTTTATGGGAAAGGTGAAAACATCTCTCTGAAATGGTGACATAGGCCAGGTATGAGTCCCTCTCTGTAGTAACTGTAGTATTTGTTAAGCACTTAACTCCAAGCCAACCACTGTGCTAAGCACTCGGGTTGATACAGTACAATCCCATCAGAAACAGGTCCTGTTTTACATGAGGCTCACGTGTGTGGCTAATGGATTACCTAGGTTCTTGGAAGGTGCTTTGGTTCTGTAAATGCATCTAAATGATATCGTGCTTTCCACCGAGCTCTTTCTCTCCAGTAAATGTGAGTTTGTGTTCTTAAAATTAAAATGTTTTAGCATTATGAACATGAATGCAATTACCATTTCTGTAAATATAAAACCTACTCTAACAAGCTGGTTACAGGATGCCAAAAAATGTGATTCCCATTCTCTCACACCAATGAATCTCATTGCTGAAAACAACTTAATCTGAGAAAAGAAAATACTCCCAAAACTGCATACTACAAATAATCTTTCAAGAACCAGATTGCACTAACTCAAGGGCAGAAATTATTGCTGACTACAACATGATCAAATAATAATATTGATACTAATAATAACTCAATGGACAAAAATATTTCTAGATCAAGAAACTTGCTTATTTGGGTTTTTGATGACATCAGTAACCAGTAGAAATATGGTCTCTTGTTTTGCCCAGCTGGAGTCACCAGATTTCCTGGAATTGGAAGTGGGGCCTGCCACACTTTCATGAATTTTAAATTAATAGTATATATGTGTTTTGCTTAAAAATCACAACTTGAGCTCTAAACATAGGATTAAAATATGCTAACAAACTTGTTCAATTCCATAAGAACAAAAAACTGATTGAATGGAGAAGAGTGATCATTCATAAAAATTATAACCACTGATCGTTTCATTTTTATTTAATAACACTGGTAGACCCAGAGTTTTTAGTATAATCAAGCCAGTCTGTTGTTTTTCATCAGTCATCGGCTATTCCTCACTAGATAGGAATGCCTGTGAATTTTTTGGAAACCTTAATTAAAAATGCAGGACACTGAAGGTGATTATATTTGCAAGTGGGACATTTTTACGTCTCCCAAATCAGTCAAGCAATCATTAATTGAGCACTTACCTTATGCAGAACAGTGTACTGAGGGTTTGGGAGAGTACAGTATAAGAGAGTTGGTGGACACATTCCCTGTCCACAGTGCCCTTACAGTCTAGAGGGTCTGTGAGACCCAGAACTCAAAAGCAGAATGTTTCCTTTCCCAAAACTGGGCATCTGGTAACTTATACTCGGCTCTCATGTCAAGGGGTACTGGGATTCATACATTTGTTACAGGAAGGCTTGGTCTACAGCAGCAGATCAGCTGGATAATTTACTTTGGGCTCAATTATCTGCATATATCACCTGTTCCCAGGATCCAGAAAATTAAAGATTGGCTGTATTTTGTTCATTCTTGTTTCACAGAGAGAGCTGGAAAATTCTGTCCAACTGGGAACAGAATGGAGGGAGGGAGGATTCACTCTGTGGTTTCTTCCCTCACAGCCCCGATGACACACAGGCAATGATGAGGCCACAAAGGAATTCTGGCTCAGGGTATTTGAGACCATCTTTTTTTTGAAAAAGGCCAGAATGAGTTTTAGAGATGGGAGAAGCAGGAGAGCACACAGGGCTGCCATTTGGAAGGAGCCTGCCCTGCTTTCTGACCCTCTCACCCCACAAAGTGGGGAGGTCCTAAGGAGGGGAAACTTGAAGGAATCACCACATCCCTTTCCCCTGACACAATAGTGTGGTGTTTGAAGGCCCTGGGCAAGTAGGCTTCCCCCAACCCCAGACAAGGAGGGGTGGGATTTGTGCAGAGCTGAACTACAGGCTATTAGTACTAGCCAGGGATGATATCAATCCCTTGGAATCACTGTCACCTGGGCTTGATTCTGGGAGGTAGTGATCCTAAGAAAAGAGTGATTCCAGTTCAGCCTGGGTGGTGGGGTGGGGATCACTCCTCCTAGATGTCTGTGTGACTGTGGGCAAGTCACTTAACTTCCCTGTGCCTCAGTTGCCTCATCTGTAAAATGGGGATTAACTGTGAGCCTCACGTGGGACAACCTGATTACCCTGTATCTATCCCAGCGCTTAGAACAGTGCTCTGCACATAGTAAGCGCTTAACAAATACCAACATTATTATTATTATTATGTCAATTTTGCATCTCCACTTTAGCATATAGGCTGAAGTAGAAGATCTGCCCCGGTCCTCTGCCTTCCTGCAGGTTAGGGTTTTTTTTATGGTATTTGTTAAGCACTTCCTATGTTCCAGGCATTATACTAAGCTCTTGGGTAGATACCAGCTAATCAGGTTGGACAAAATCCATGCCCCACACAGTCTTAATCCCCATTTTTCAGATGAGGTAACTGAGGCACAGAGAAGTGAAGTGACTTACCCAAGACCACAAAGCAGACAAGTGGCAGAGCTGGGATTAGAACCCAGGTCTTTCTGACTCCCAGGCCTGTGCTCTACCCACTAGGTCACACTGCTTTCTTCGGAGGTGGCTCCCAATAGGGGCAGCCAGGTGTTCTGCTAATTCTGGGGCTTGCAGGGGAAAGGGGTGTCTACTTTTTATGGTGGTGGTAGAAGCAGAACGTGGAAAGGAGGGGCCCACAAGAGGAATGCAGGGGAGAGGGTGGGGCATCCATGGAGTTGGGGTGGGGCTAGCTTTATGTAGCTCAACAGGAACAGCTAATGAGGAGACTAGAGGAATGAAATTTGCTTCTTGACGGGTGAGTAGTGGAACTATTATTAGAGCAGCAGGTAGTTCAGCTCTTCATACTTCTCTCTGCCACCCCATCCAGGGCTGGCTTTAGAAGCAGGGTGGTCTAGAGGATAGAGCATGGTCCTAGGAGTCAGAGGACCTGGGTTCTAATCCCAACTCTGCCACTTGCCTCCTGTGTAACCTTGGGCAGTTCACTTCACTTCTCTGTGCCTCATTTACCTCATCTGTAAAAAGGGGATTAAGACTGCAAGCCTCATATGGGACATGGACTGTGTCCAATCTGATTAGTTTGTATCTACCCAGTGCTTAGTACAGTGCCTGGAACATAGTAAGCACTTAACAAATACCATTTTTAAAAACAGATGAGATTTGAAAGAGTCTATTGTCTCTGAGCCTATTGTCAGAGGGTGTTAAAAATGTTAAACAGGTCAGTCTAAGTTGGCAGGACTACCTTTACAAACAGGGCACTGGATGGGGAATGTGATGTCTCTGGAATAGGGAAGTAGGTTAGACCCCTCACTGGAGAAACACCCTACGTTATGGGGTTTAAATGAGATTGTGTATGACATGGTTATGTTATGGGGAAAGGGAGTGGCAAGTCAGGCCGGCTGTGCCCGCCTCCTCCTCCCCTTCCCCGCCAACCCCACTTGCCCTTCTGCAGGGCATATAAATGCCTGGAGTTGAATGTGACCATATTATTCTGTGGGCGAGGACATACATTGCAACCTTAATGAATTCAGGGCTCCCACAACTAGGACTCAGCTTCCATCAAGACCTATCCCAGTTCAAAATAATCATGTTCAATTTTCAATTTTCTCTCTTCAGCTTTTAGTGTGCCAAATCACTGAACCACTGGCCTGATTATAGGCAAGGCAGATCTCTTTTATTTCCAGGATGCTTTCTTATTTAACTAAAGAGTTTTACAAACTGCTGAGTGGCTAAGAGATAGTCGACAGGATGCTTGGAAAATCATAGTCAAACACTCACTAATTCAGAGAGCTTCAGGACTTCAACATCATAACCTTTCACACTTTGACAACAAAACGTAGATTTTAAAATTGTTTCTAAAATTCAGTTACTACCCAGGGAACAGGTCTGTGAACTCTATTATATTGTACTCTCCCAGGTGCTTAGTAGAGTGCTCTGCACACTAAGTGCTCAATAAATACCATTGACTGCTTACACTTCAGCAAAGAACAAAACAATTGTATTTACTGAGCACTTACTGTGTGCTGAGCACTGCACTAAATGCTTGGGAGAGGACAATACAACAGAGTTGGTAGACACATTCCCTACCCACAACAAGTTCACAGTAAAGAGTGGGAGACAGACATTAATATGAATAAAATACAAATATGTACATAAAAGCTGTGGGGCTGAGGGAGGAGCAAATAAAGGAAGCAAGTCAAGGTAACACAGAAGGGAGTGGGAGAAGAGGAAATGAGGGCTTAGTCAGAGATGCCCTCTCTCTGGCCTGCAAAAGAGATTGAGAAGGAGCGGCCAGAGGGATAGGAGATAGGAAGAGGACAAAGAGAGGACAGTGTCAGTGAAGCCAAGGTTGGATATTTTTTCCAGGAGAAGGGGGTAGTTGATAGCATTGAAGGCAGCTGAGAGGTTGAGGAGGATTAGGATAGAGTAGAGGTTATTGGATTTGGCAAGAAGGAAATCATTTGTGACCTGCAAGAGGGTGGTTTCTGTGGAGTGAAGAGGATAGAAGCCAGATTGGAAGGGGTCAAGGAGAGAATTGGAGGCGAGGAACCTGAGACAGCGGGTGTAGACAATTCGCTCAAGGACTTTGGAGAGGAATGATAGGAGGGAGATGGGGTGATAACTGGAGCAAGCAGTGGGGTCAAGGGAGGGTTCTTTTAAGATGGGGGATGTATGAGCATGGTGGAAGGCAGTGGGACAAAAGCCATTGAAAAGTAAACAGTTGAAGATGGCTGTCAGGGAGGGAAGAAGGGAGGGGCAAGTGCTTTGATAAGGCACAAAGGGATGGTGTTGAAGGCACAGATGGAGGGGGTGGATTTTGACAAAAGACAGGAGAACTCCACAAAATGATTATGGAGGAACACTGTTCAGCCACAACCTCCCAGTGACATTCACTTAAAATTTGTTTGACTGGTTTTTTGGGAGTGCTGTAGACATCCAGCTAGACAACCGAGCTTCCAATTCTTGGGGAAACTAAACAATTACTGGTGGAGATAAAGAGAATCCTAGACTTCAGGAAACAACGTGGGGCAGGAAATAAGTAAAATGACCCGAAACAGTGGAAGTTAGAATTGAATAGGACAGAACCTGCAGCAGTTGGTTTTAGGAAAAGAAAAACAATCCAGCCCTAATTGGCTCTGTTTTGGAAGAATCACGAAGCATTAAAGCCTTCGATCCTTCCTTGCAACAAAATGTGGCCAAGTGAAACCTGCAGGAGTCTGCCTCAATCATTCCAAATTAGAGTTTGAGGTCTGTGAGTGCTAATCTGGACCTGTTCTATTCAGAGAAGCAGCCTGTGGTCTCTTACCAGGAATTTGATTTAAAAGTGTGTACAGTGATTCCTGCAAAAAGGCAGCCTGGTTTCCTGAATGAAACATGGATCTGTGAATCAGGGGATCCTGCTCCACCCCACCTCAACCATTCATCAACCTGGACACATAGTGGAACTCATCATCACTAGTCACTATACGATTCGATTTGCAGAGTTGCCTAGTGGATAGAACATGGGTCTGGCAGTCACAGGGATAATAATAATAATAATAATGTTGGTATTTGTTAAGCGCTTACTATGTGCCGAGCATTGTTCTAAGCGCTGGGGTAGACACAGGGGAATCAGGTTGTCCCACATGGGGCTCACAGTCTTCATCCCCATTTTACAGATGAGGTAACTGAGGCACCGAGAAGTGAAGTGACTTGCCCAAAGTCACACAGCTGACAAGTGGCCGAGCCGGGATTCAAACCCATGACCTCTGACTCCAAAGCCCGGGCTCTTTCCACTGAGCCACGCTGGTTCTAATCCCAGCTCTGGCCACTTGTCGGCTTTGTGACATTTCACTTCTCTGAGCCTCAGTTACATCATCTGTAAAATGGGGATTGAGACTGTGAGCCCCATGTGGGACATGGACTATGTCCAACCTGATTAGCTTGTATCTACCCCAGAACTTAGTACAGTGTCTGGCATGTAGTAAGCACTTAATAAATACCATTAAAAAAATAAATCACCAACCTCACCAACTCTGAAATTTCACTCAGCTATCACAATCTCATTACCTGGCTTCTCTCCCACACACCTCCTCCACTCAAAACCGTCCTCCTGCCCCCAAAGACTTCTGATTTCTTGACCCCCTCCACTTAACCCAGGTCACCATGCCCCACTTTTTTATGATATTTGATAAACGCTTACTATGTCTCAAGCACTGTTCTAAGCACTGGGGTAGAGCAATCAATGCATCAATCAATCATATTTATTGAGTGATTATTGTTCACAGTCCTCTAGACTATAAGCATGTTGTGGGCAGGGAATGTGTCTGCTAACTCTGTTGTACTCTTCCATGTGCTTAGAAAAGTGCTCTGCACATACTAAGTGCTCAATAAATGCCACTGATTGAAGTTAATCAGGTCAGACACAGTCCCTGTACCACGTGTGACTAAGAGTCTAAGTAGGAGGGAGAGCAGATTTTTGCAGTAGAGAGAACTGAGACACAGAGAAGTTAAATGATGTGCCCAAGGTCACACAGCAAGTGTTAGAGTCTGAATTAGCACTCTTTCCAAGGTCACCAATGACCTTCTCCTCCTCACCAAATCTAATGGACTCTACTATGTGCTAATCCTCCTTGACCTCTTGGCTGTCTTTGACACTGCACCACCCCCTTCACATGAAAACACTATCTAACCACAATTTCACTGACACCATCCTCTCCAGGTTTTTTTCCGAGGTATTTGTTAAGCACTTACTAGGTGCCAGGCACTGTACTAAGCACTGGGATAGATTCAAGATAATCAGGTTGAACACAGTCCCTGTCACATAGGGCTCACCATGAGGTAACTGAGGGATGGAGAAGTTAAGTGATTTATCCAAGGTCTCACAGTAGACAAATGGCAGAGTGGGATTAGAACCCAGGTCCTCTGACTCCCATGCCTGTGCTCTGTCCACTAGGCCACACTGCTCCTGGTTCTCCTCCTACCTCTCTGGATGTTCCTTCTCTGTCTCTGTCTCTTTCACAGGTTCTACCTCTGCTTCCTACTCCCTCCAGGGTCGGTTCTGCATCCTCTCCTAGTCTCAATCTACACTTACTCTCTTAGGAAGCTCGTACTCTCTGATGACTTCAATAACCTCCACTAAGCAGATGACTTCCAAATTTACCTCACCAGTCCTGACCGTTCTCCTTCTCTGCCATCTCACATCTCCTCCTGCCTCAGGGATATCTCTACACAGATGTCCCACCGGTACCTCAGCTCAACATATCCCAAACTGAACTCCTCACCTTCCATCCCAAATCCTCTCCTCCACCTAATTTTCCCACCACAATTGACACCACCACCATCCTTCCCATCTCTAAAGCCCACATCCTTGACTTTTCTCTCTCTTTCAACCTGCAGATTCAGTCAATCACCAAATCCTGCGGGTTCTTTCTTCACAAGAGCTCCAGAAATCACCCCATTTTCTCCACCCAAATTGCCACCTTTCTGGTCCATGCACTTGTCACATTCCCCCTTGCCTACTGTGTCAGCCTCCTCGCTGACCGCCCTGCCTTCAGCATCTCCCCACTCCAAGTCAAACTTCTCTTCTAAAATTGTATCTCCTCCAAGAGGCCTCCCCTGATTAACTCTCATTTCCCCATCCCCTACTGCCAGTTCAGCATTTCCACATCACCTACACCCTAGAGTATTAGCTCCCTAAGGACTTGGGTACTCCCGGAGCAGCACTTATATACATATCTTTACTCCCTGTTGCTTCCCCCAAAGTGTAATTCATTTTAGCGTCTGTCTCCCCTGGTAGACTGTAAACTCCTTAAGGGCAGGGATCAGTACTTCTAACTCTCTTGAACACTCCCAAGAGTTTAACATAGTCTTCTGCAGAGAATAAGCACTCAATCAATCAATCAATCAATCAATCACTCAGTGATGTTTATTAAGTGCTTACTGTGTGCAGAATGCTTGGGGAAGTACAATACAAAACAGCTGGTAGACATGATCCCTGCTCATAAGGAGCTTAAATTCTATAAGGGGAGACCAGATAGTAAAATAAAATAGGAATAGGAAAAGTAGAAGAATATAGGAATATTTATGGAAGTATTGTGGGCCTGGGGTGAGTATCAAAGAGCTTAAGAGTTTATTAATTGATTGATGAGTAAAATCACATCTTTTGCAGGGAACCTTCCCTAATTATTCTCTCATTTCTCCACCTTATTTCCCTGCTATTGCCAATTTAACACTCAGGGAACAACCCAGAACTTGGGTTCTACCCCAACCCCCTGCATATGTATATAAGCCTAGGTAAAGGAGCACGGGCCTGGGAGTCAGAGGACCTGGGTTCTAATCCCAGCTCTAACACTTACCTGCTGTGTGATCTTGGGCACACACTTCACTTATCTGTACCTCAGTTCCCTCATATGCTAAATGATCTCCCCTCTACTTAGACTGTTAGACCCATGTGGGACCTGATTAGCTATCTACCCCAGTGCTGAGTACAGTGCTTGGCATATAGTAAGCGCTTAACAAATAGCACAATTATTATTATTTCTCCCCACTACCCCTAATTTATCTTTGTGTCTTTCTCCCCCATTAGACTGTCAGCTCTTTGAAGGCAGGGATCGTGGCTATTAACCCTTTGTACTCTTCCAAATGCTTTATTCAGTGCTCTGCACAGAGAAAGCGCTCAATAAATACCACTGATTGATTGAGTGATTGCTAGATCTTAGTTCCAGTGATATTTTCCTTGTGGAATTGTTTGGAAATGGCAGTGAGGTAGAAGACCATTCTGTCAGATTCCTTGGGAAAAAGTGCTTTGCTAATATAAAATAGATTATTACACTGAAAAAGCATGCTTCCTATGAGTAAGATACAGAATGGATAGGGCTGAGATATGAGCTGAGAGGAACCCATTTCCTGGCTGTGTCACCTCATCAGTGATATCATCACTCACATACAAATACCCCTGTTCTCTTCCTTTCTTTTCCTTTTTCTTCCCTTTCCTGCCTTTCTTCTTTGTATCATTTGTATCTAAGTTTGTACTCTTTTATTTATTGATGTTTGGTAATTTCTGTCCTGGTTCACCCCATTAGATATATAAACTTCTCCAGGGCATGGAATTTATGTTATACTTTTATTGTATGTTCCCATGTGCTCTGCACACAATAGCTGTCAGCATACAGTGCCCGGAACACAGTAGGTGCTAGATAAATTTCCAAGAAAAACAGCATTGGAAACAACAAAGAAAATTATTTGAAATTGAGCACAACCGAGCAATCAACCAATGAATCAACCAACGACATTTATTGAGCACTTACTGAATGCAGAGCACTCTACTAAGCAACTGGGAGAGTTAGTAGACCCTATTTCCGCCTGCAAGGATCTTACAATCTAGAGAGGGAAACAGCCATTAAGGTTCTTTCTGTCTTTCCCAATATCTAATGAGCATTTATATTGTGGTTCAGTTCTTGTAATGGGTTTATTTGCTAGGCTAACAGCATTCTCATGATTATGCAGCATTTCTAGAGCATTAGTATTTCCAAAGTGAGTTACAATCCTTAATTATAGGTGGAGATAGACCAGGGTTTGAAGCACACAATGGTGGGTGTGCCTGCCCAATAAAAATTCCAAAGCCCTTTGCAAATTGATTTCCTAAAAATATCTTTTCTTTCTCCCTTACAAATCTATCACTGACTCTTCAGATGTAGGGAAGAATAACGAGCGAGGGTGCATTTCAATCCGGTGGGCCACCCAAATTACAAATGTGCCAACTCCCATTTTGTTTATGCGCTCCATAAGGAAAATAATAAAGGTGGATCTTGGTTCCTGTTCCAACTGCCAAATGGTTTCTCCTGTAGGCTATATAGCTGCATATTAACAAGAGAGACAAGGCCCAGACACAAAATATTTAAACAATAGGGTTAGGCAAGAGGATAATGGAATCCTATATGCCCCCACCAAAGTGCTTTGGCTTTTCCAAAGAAATGTAAAACCTGCTTAGGTGGAGACCTGCTGAGTCCTAATCACCTCACATTCCAGCCTCTGATGATAAGCAGATTGTCAGACACCTGCCTGTGGGGAGATGGAGTCTTAGCTCAGCAAATTCACCTTGGCAGGTGTATGCCAGGTTGGGGGAGGGACTAAAATCATCTAGCCTGCCACCCCCTAGAGTCACACAATCAGTCAGTCATACTCTCCCAAGCACTGTACTAAGCGCTTAGGAGAGTAAAGTGGGCTGTAGCTTTGGCTAATTATCCAGGGGCGGCCAGGCCTATGCCCAACAGTGTTGGAGAATCAGGAGGTTGGGGAGGGAGCACAAAAAGCCCAAACTTGTACTTTCAGCAAGATGAAGACAAAGCACCCTCATTTATTCTTAGGATGGGAAAATCATTCATCTTTCCAAAGTTTCCAGAACTTTTAGGTGGCTCCGAACAGTAAAGGGGTGTGCTTCTCAATATGAGAAAGCATCTCTGCAACATTGTAATCCCTAAAATAATGGACTCTGTCCCAGACTAATGTATTTCACCACCCATGCTTAAGCAGGTAGATTGTCCTGATCAACAGTCTATCATTGGAATCCTGGCCTAATCTAGCCTTGCTAGGAACTTGAAGTCAGGGTGGATTGGAGTTCTTGGGAAGTGATAAGTCTAGTTATGAACTTGGTAGCTAAACATATGCAGGGAATACCTTGGGTGGCAAGGTAGTAGATTGAGTTCCGATTAGGTCTTCAAGCATTTTCCAGTGGAGAAATCCCGGTAGAACTCAACAGTACAACTCTTTCACTTAAAACCTCTAGTATAAAGTTAAAAGTAAAAGCTAGGCTTCAGTAAATCCTCCCTACTGGATTTCTAGTGTTTAGTTGAGAGTTGAGAGTCCTTACAATTAAACCCCCACAATATCCTCTGAAAATGCAGAGCAGCCGGAGAATTGCTCTAAATAAGCTTGGTTTCAGAATCCATCTTCAGTGTGTTGTGCATCTGTATGCAGACATTAAAATGGGTGCTTCCATTATTAATGTTAGTCAGCATTTCCATAAACAAAGTGCTTGACCAGTACATTGTCTGTTAGACTTAGATCCAAGAGGGACCTCACCTCTCCTAGGCCCTGCAAATCTACCCCCAAAGGCCATGATGGAACCATACAATTATATGAAATAATTAGCAGAATGATCAAATGCCTTATGTGCCATAGAGCCAAGAATTTGTAGATGTTAAATATGAAATACAGGCTATCCATTATGAATTCAAGGGGTGCTAGCTTTCCATTTACAAGTTAACAGTCATAAAAAGCAGTAGACATACTGAGCTGGGAGCTTGCTGGTACCAGACCTAGTTTATTAACTCTTATTCCCACTTTGAGAGTTTTCTTTGACCATTTTTAGGGTGCCCAAGATAAATAGTACACCAAACATCTGGCCCTTTCAGAGTCAGTAAAGTGTGATAATTTAATGTCAAAGAATTCTTACTCACTCCAAAAGTTTGCACATTTTTCTTCCTCTGAAAATATCCCTGATCCCAAAATACACAATAATAAACAGTGGTTGGAGTTTACAACGTCTTTCTTGACGTCCTTCTCTCCGACCACAACCTCCTAACCTGCCTTATCTCCCACATACCCCCTCCCTGCAAATCTGTCCTGTACCCCCACAGAGACCTCTAATCTTTTGTCCCCTTCCAATTTTCTCATCATCATGACCCATATAGTCTCCATAGCCAAGCTACCTTCCCTGGATGAGGAAATTGCAACACCACTCTTTCTACTCTTTGCGGATCTCATACCACTAACCCACCGCCCTGGATCAACTCCAGAGTCTACTTCCTTTGCTCCTGTACAAGAGCCACCAAGTGCTGCTGGTGGAAGTCCAGATATCAGGCCAACTTCATCCACCCATCCTTCTGCTCTTCAATGCTGCCCTCTCCTCTGCCTGGCAACATTATTTCTCCATCCTATTGACTCCTTGCCCATTGCCCTTTCCAGTTGTTCCAGTTCTTTAACTCTCTCCTCAAACTCCTTGACCCCCCCACCTCTCCCTTCTCTTACCCTTAAAAACCCAGCCATGTACTTCATTGAGAGAATTGAAACCATCAGATGTAATCTCCCTAAAATCTCTCCTGCTCTACTCCCATCCCTCCCTCCTACTGACTCTTTTTCAACTCTCCCATCCTTCCCAGCAGTATCTCAAGAGGAGATCTCCCATCTCCTCTCAAAATCCACCCCCTCCACCTGTGCTTCTGACCCCATCCCCACCCACTTATCGAAGTGCTTTCCCGTGTTCTTCTTCCCTCCCTGACCATCATCTTTAACGGTTCACTCTCCAATGGGTTTTTATCCACTGCTCTCAAACATGCTCATATCAAAGGTCATAAATGATCTCCTTCTCACCAAATTCAAAGACTTCTATTCCATCCTAATCCTCCTCAACCTCTCAGATGCCTTCAACACTGTCAACCACCTCTTTTTCCTGGAAACGTTATCCATCCTTGGAAGCAGCGTGGCTCAGTGGAAAGAGCACGGGCTTTGGAGTCAGAGATCATGGGTTCGAATCCCGGCTCGGCCACTTGTCAGCTGTGTGACTTTGGGCAAGTCACTTCACTTCTCGGTGCCTTGGTTACCTCATCTGTAAAATGAGGATTAAGACTGTGAGCCCCACGTGGGACAACCTGATTCCCCCGTGTCTACCCCAGCGCTTAGAACAGTGCTTGGCACATAGTAAGCGCTTAACAAATACCAACATTATTATTCATTGACTCTCTCCTCTCCTGGTTCTACTCCTGTCTCCCTGGCAGCTCATTCTCAGTCTCTTTCATAGGCTCCTACTCTGGCTCCCACCCCCTCATTGTGGGAGTGTCTCAAGGCTAATTTCTGGGTTCCCTTCTATTCTCCATCTACACCTACAGTAAGTGCTCAATAACTACAATTGACTGATTGATTCTTGATTTCCCACAGTCTATTCATTAAGGCTTTGTGTGATCAGTGGATCTTGGAAATGCTGGGCCTAGCCTTTTAGCAATATATGTGAACACCTTGTGGGAGCTCAGTCAGTAAAAAGCAGCAGCATCAAGTATAGGTTACCAAAATGTCTAAATCTATTTTTCCTAATTTTTATGGTATATGTTTAGTACTTACTATGTGCCAGGCTCCATAATAAGCACTGGGGTGGATACAAGCTAATCAGGTTGGACACAGTCCATGTTCCACATGGAACTCACAGTCTTAATCCCCATTTTACAATTAGGTAACAGAGGCCTAGAGAAGTTAAGTGACTTGCCCAAGGTCACAAGCAGCCAAGTGACAGAGCTGGAATTTGAAACCAGGTCCTTCTGACTCCTGGTCCATGCTGCTTTTCCTATTTCCTATAGGAAATAGTTACCCAGACTGGTTGAAGCAGCGTGGCTCAGTGGAAAGAGCCCAGGCTTGGGAGTCAGGGGTCATGGGTTTGAATCCCTGTTCTGCCACTTATCCGCTGTGTGACTGTGGGCAAGTCACTTCACTTCTCTGGGCCTCAGTTTCCTCATCTGAAAAATGGGGATGAAGACTGTGAGCCTCATGTGGGACACCCTGATGACCCTGCATCTCCCCCAGTGCTTAGAACAGTGCTCTGCACATGGTAAGCGCTTAACAAATGCCAACATTATTATTCTAAAGGGGATTAGATATTTTCATTTCTTGAAATGTGGCCCCCAAGCCAGCAGGGAACATTTGGAGAGGTGGCCTAGGATGAGTGGTTTGGGGCACTTGCCTGGTCTAGTACTTTATAGAAGCCCCACACTCTGCCCCCAAAACCTTCATTATCAGTCTGGGAACTCTCCAACCCCCACCTGTGTCTTTGGGCACACACACACACACACACACACTCAAAAAACACATACACACATGTATACATACAAACTACTCAATATGGGCATGTTTTAGTCTATTTTTTTTCAGTATCAGCTGAGCCTTTACTATGAGCCAGGCAATGTACTAAATGCTGGGGTAAATGCTAGCTACTCAGGTTGGACAAAATCCATATCCCACATGGAGCTTGAAGTCTTAATCCCCATTTTAGAGATAAGGAAACTGGGGCACAGAGAAGTTAAATGACTTGCTCAAGACTACACAGCAGACAAGTGGCATAGTTAGTATTAGAACCCAGGTCCTTCTGACTCCCAGGCCTATGCTCTATCTAATAAGCAACACTGTTTTTCATGATTGTGAACTTCCCCTCAAAGGATTTCAGTTTCAGTAGATCGAGGCAAAGCAGTCACCAATTGCCCTCCCCTTGCAAAACAAAGCCTAATCACGCAAAGGGGCTGTTATCAAAAATTATTGTCTGTTCCATGTACTTACAATCATTCCCTAAGTTTTGAAAAGAGAAAACTATTTGGCAGATGCTAATATGAACTGCTCTCTCTCTCTTGATTTCCTCCAAAATCTATGTCAAGCAGACATTTCTAAAAACATCATTCTCTTCCATTGATAATTTATACTGGGACAAATCACAATTTAGTTCTCCTAAAGGGAAAAAATGATCTTAGGGTTGCAGTAAAGAGAGAGAGCGATCGAGAGAGCTACAATGGAAATAAAAGGTCTACTCTCTGCCACTGAGAAGCTTGCAATCTAGTGGGAGAGAAAAATGATCTCTTGGAAAGCATGTCTCTTGGAGGAGATGGCTTTTGGGGGGGCTGGCAGGCAGGGGGTTTGAAGGAGGGAAGTGATGTGGTTTGGTAGAGCAGAGTGAAGGAGTCCTATGAAATAAATGCATAGGAAATGGGCATGAGCAAAGCACTGCAGATGGGAAAGTCATAATCAAGGTGCAGTTGGATGGTTGGCTTGGAAAGAGGAAGGTGCATGAGCTGGAGTGTAATGGGAGAAGAAATTGGGGGATATTACCCACACTTTGCCAGTACAAACAACTCTAGGCTTAGCCTGAAATTTTAGCTGGATGATCACGACACAGCATTATCCAAACTGTTGATATTTACCTGACTTGCTTGGATAGGGCTTTATTTTCCCTAAACTAAAATACCAGCAATCAGTTTGCACAGGGTGATTTTGGACCGTCTGCTGTGAAGTGTAGTGAGTCAGTCGCTTTCCCCTTTGGGGTTTAATTAGAGCAATTACAGGAAGTCATCGGATCAGTCACAGGTCTTTTAACTCGATAACTCCAACCCTTCTCCGCAGCTTGGCCCCCAGCTTTATAAATACAGGAAAGAAAACTGATTAAGCCAACGCTTAAAGGAAATGGATCGGTGACTGTATGACCCTGAACTCTATGACAAGGACTCTAACTAAGGGAGATGGCAGTCCCCTCCACTTAGAAGAATAAGCAGAGTGGTGTTGTGGGCAGGAAACGTGCCTACCAACTCTATTCATTCAATCATATTTACTGAGCGCTTACTGTGTGCAGAGTACTATACTAAGCACTTAATAATGATGGTATTTGTTAAACGCTTCCTTTGTGCAAAGCACTGTTCTAAGCGCTGGGGGGATACAAGGTGATCAGATTGCCTCACGTGGGGCTCACAGTCTTAATCCCCATTTTACAGAGGAGGTCACTGAGGCACAGAGAAGTTAAGTGACTTGCCCAAAGTCACACAGCTGACAAGCGGTGGAGCCGGGATTAGAACCCATGACCTGTGACTCTCAAGCCCGTGCTCTTTCCACTGAGCCATACTGCACTCCCCCAAGAGTTTAGTACAGTAATCTGCACACAGTAGGTGCTCAAAAAATAGCACTGATTGATAGATTGATTATACAGGACAGTTTATGGAAGTCTGCCTGAATCCTCTTGAACCTGTGTCAAGAATTTAACAATAATAAAAGCACATGAAAAAGTTGGTCGATTCTCGGTTCTAATCGTACAATTTGTCAGTTTCAGAAGTGGAATAGAAAATCCTGTCAGAGTTGAGAGGTCTTCCTGCTGCCACCCCCTCCAAAGTGCCCTAAAGGACTACCTTTCTTGCTTCCTTTCTGAAGCCTGCCCTAGGTTGGAGGAGTTTTCAAGCTGGTAAGGAAACTGACAGGTCTCTGAACTTTAGAACCTTGAACAAGATGAGGCAGCTTAGACCATATCAAAGAAAGGCCTTTTTGAAAATGGCCTTTTAACCGCAAGGAGTGAAAGTAAATTGTTCACTTAGTGTTAATTATCCTTGTTCTACTATGACTGCAGGATAAATACCTGTTGACTAACAGCCTGACTCACTGCAGATAACTTAGGGCAATTAGGTAAGTGTTATTTCATCTCCAGGAGAATTCACTCTCAGTATCTCTGTGCTGGCAGTATTATCGACCAGTGCCTTTTAGATCACCTATGGAAAAAAAAACCTCTAAGCCCTCCAACAGGGCTTTCTTATTAATCAACTCAATAAAATCTTTCCTTAGTTCTAAAAGCCCAGTCAGTGTGATCTTTAGTAGAATTAAGCCTGAAAGCCCACTCTCTTTTCCTAGATTTACTTTGACTTAGGTTGAAAAAACCCCAACATTTTAGGATACTCCCTTTTTGCATTTATTATCCCCTTGCTGAAAACCAGCCACTTAATATATGCTAATAACCCGCCAGTGTATAGCTTCTAGGCCCTGAAATTTTCAGACAATCCTGCCTAATTTGGGTTGCCTCATCTCTTTATGCAGAGGGATAATGAGACATTGAAAGCCACTGCCAAGAGCATATCCCAAGCACTAACTCAATCCTGTCTTCAGACACTAATTTAATAAAAATTAAAATCAGGTTGTGCCCCCCCAAGAACCACTTATGAAAATAGCTCTGAAACTGCAGAAAAGGAGTTGCATTGTAAGGTTTAGTCTATATTTATGAGTAAATTACAGGAGATCTAAAAGCAATAGGTTACATGGTTAATTGGCCCTCCATTCTGATGAGACTGAGTAGAAAGCAGCCAGCCACATCTTATTTTCCCCTCTAAGGATCTGTTGAAGCAGAAATAGGTAGTTTCCATGCACAGTGATAAGACCCAATGCATCATTAAGTTTCCTGGGTCACATTTCCCCAAGCTTGGGACCATTCAACCCTTTCCCAGAAGAGGCAAACTCAGGTGAAAGCCATTTCCTGGACAGCATCAGGATATTGGAAACAAAGCAGATAGTCACATCTTCTATCCTGGAGACTTTAGCAAAGGTCAGATCCTTTTGGAGCCCAGCCCAGCCCATCCTGAGAACTCACTGGCAATTTTAGTAAAATTTAGGGCCTGGCTCACTCAAAAGTCAAATTTTTAACTTTTTAAAACTCAGACTCTTCAAAATGGCTGGTGGGTAGCTCTTGGGGCTTAGGTAGTCCAGCATTTCACCACCATGGGCACTAAGAGTCCAGAATGCATTGCTCTCCCCAAGAAAATATTGAAGCCTTCTTATTGGCTTGTATGTTTCCAGTACGCACTATTATGGTGCCACTTTTAAGACCAGCAAATTCAACCTGAGTATGAATGACTAATTATGGTATATTTGGGGGTTGGTAGGGTTTTGTGTTTGGGCTTGGCCCTTACCTAACTGGTGCCATCCACTAACCAAACCTTCAGAGTTTGGACCCATAAGATCCATAGATTAACCAGACCCATACATGGTTCTACTCTTGTGTTTGGAACATTGTGTCAGGTTCTGGACACTGCATTTTATGTAGGACATAATAGAGCTGGGGAAGGAACAGCAGGGAAAGGCAACCAAGATGATCGGGGAGATGAAGCAGCTTCCTTCTGCCAAGAACCTGCTAATGTTTTATATCCCCCATCACATTTATAGAGAGTGTTGCTTCATCAGCTGAAATAGGGCTTCAACAGAGATTTTGAAGACTGCATGGGGTCCACCCTGCCTCCAACTTTGGAGATCAAAATGAAAGTGTGTGGAAAATAGGTTGGAACATGAGTCGAACATTGAGTTAGGCAGAGATTCATCTTCTTGGGAACCCAGTTTCAGGACTCTGCTGATGAGTTCTTCCAATTGAGCAAATCCTCACTTACTGAAAGGCTGAAAGTCTTTCCTTTTTCTCTTTGAAGCAGTTCTGTGGCCACAACTGACCAGGTCTTCTTCTGAATACTGCCTCTTCATGGGAGATCAAAAATGGTACTTGAATAAAGTGAATGAGAGGTAATTAGAGAATAAACTCAAGAAAACTCCATTTTATATGACGTGAACAATCAGCCTTGGGAATCTTTACTCATTTGGTAGACTGGAAGCAGCAATTGTGGCTATCCAAAAGGGAAAAATGATGGCAGGCAGGAGACGAAACATTTTTTAGACTTTCAGTCATTCAATCACTGAAAGAGCATCGTGGCACCATAAGGAATGTTCCAAAGAAAGTTCTCTCCCCTCAAAGAGAATTGTAATTATGAGAGTTCCTACTGGACCCAGTGCTGGAATGTTGCTTTCTTTGGTCAGTCCAGGAGCAAAGCTTTAAGAGACCAATTTATGTTTTGTCTTGTTTTGTTTTCCCTGAGCAATTCAAAGTTATCTTGCTTTGGGCTGCACTTGGGTTATAAGGGGCTGTGTGACTGTTGAGGACTTTCAAGAAGGAAGATCATCTTTGCTGAAGGAAAATCTAGGGCACTTAAATATGACTCATTCTAATGTAGAAGGATGATTCATAGAAGAGCTGTTTCTAAGTTGTTTTCTGTGATCACCTATCTCCCCAGCAGGGATGGAATCATTAATAAAGGTGAGGTCAGGAGGCCACCAGCACTGGTTTCTTCAACCCCTAGTTTTGGTTTTCTCCTGACTTCAGCCTCAAAACCAAGAAAACACCCTGTTCATTGCAAGGGATGATAGATGAGGGAGCTTAATGAAGAGAAAATTTGCGGGGAAGACTTATTTGGGTTTCTGCAGGGATGTTGGCCTCTGTTATCAGAGACTAAGAAGGCTTCAACATTCTTTAAATGGGGAATCTCATGTCATAACTTGTTTAGATGAATGGAAACTTGGAAGAGCCCAGTGGAGGTGAATGAAGGTATCCCTGGCCTCACACATGATTCCTCAGGACTGATAGCCTCCTCCCAGAATCCTTAATGTCAATTCCAAACTTAAAGCAGGAAAGGGGAAAATGAAGGCAAAGAGAGAGCTTGGGCCAGGGGGTATCTCTCTACTTCCAGCTTTCCAAATTAGCTTTGGTTACCTTCTTGACATTCACAACCCATCCACTGATCATGTCAGTTCACCCCGGTCAACCTATTATCATTATTATTATTATTATTATCATTATTATTATTATTAATACTATTTATTGAACACTTACTCTGTGCCAAGTGTCGAGGTAGATACAATCCCTGTCCCACATGGGGCTCATAGTCTAAGGGGAAGAGAGAACAGGTATTTAATCCCCATTTTTCAGATGAAGAAACTGAGGCACAGAGAAGTTAAGTTTAAGTCACTTGTCCAAGGTCATACAGCAAGCACATGAACCCACGTCTCCTGACTCCCAGTCATGCAAAGTTTCCAAAAGACAGTGTTGCTGGTTCTGTTGACTCCCTGTACTGTTGGTGAAATAGAGACAATGGTGTTGATTCAGAGTAAAAGAGGGGCTTTTGGTTACCTTCTAGGATTGTCATCCTGACCGTTTGGACAAGGGAGTCAAATCAAAGGCATCTCCTGAGTTGTAACAACGAGGATTCTGACAGGAGCCTTCTCTGAAAAGCAACTGTGGGACCCAGCAGGGTCAAGAGTAAGAGGAATTCAAGTTCTGGAAAGCTGCCTCCTATCTGATCCAGAATTCCAGGTAATTGGAAAAAGACAGTGAGACTCTCCCCCCTCCTCTCAGGTATTCCTGGACTCTTTTGTTTTGTCTTTACATATCACATCTTTAATTTCCAACACCCCCAGTTCCACAAGGGATGCACCCAACTCTATGTGAGCTGGGAACTTGTCTACCAACTCTGTTATATTGTACTCTCCTAAGTAGTTAATACAGTGCTCTGCACGCAGTAAGTGCTCAATAAATACGATTGATTGGTATGAGGAGAATGGATGGCAACAAAATACTCAAGCAGTTGCTGGTCTGTGAAAGGGGCCACAAACTGAGAGGGCAAAATAAACAATTTAAAGACACAATGAGACGTAGTCTCAAACATTTTGATAGAGCAGCTGACAGTTGGGAGACCATTGCAGCAGACAGATCAATCTGGCAGGCAGCTTCTGAGTGACGTGTTGCTCTTCTTGAGCAGAGGCTTCAGGAAGATGGAAAGCTTAAGAGGCAGATTCAAAAACAGATACAAGGCTCTGAAAATGGCAAACACATCAGCACAGCAAAATACCATTTTCATGTGCTCTCAACTGGAATGGAGTGTTAGTCACCTTTGCAGCCTCAACTACAGGCATGCATAAGATCTTCAAATATGAGGAACAGGTAGAGATGCATGCTTAGAAATTATGGAAACGCAGAACACCGTAGGCATCATCCTTTAGTTAGGGAAAGGTAAAATTTTCAGAGCTGCACATAACTCATGAGGCTCATCCTTTTCTGTCAAAATTTTCCAAAACAATTTTCTTTTGAGCTGAAAATGTCTCAAGCTTAGCTTCAGCCCAATTCTTTTGGCACAGATGAACGATGTGAAAAAATAGGAGTTAGAATAACAATAACATTTTAACTATTCACGTCTATCTCCAGAGAACTCAGAGTGCTATCAGGACACCAGCTGAGTTGTTCCCATGAAGGGCCTTAATATTATCTGATGTTGATTGTGATGATTTATCTTGGTAATGTAGTTTGAGGTTGCAAACAGGGCAAATGTTATTAACTCCATTTTCCAAGCCCTTCCTCCTCATTCAATTCCCTCAGCAGCACAAGAGCCGGAGAGCCGCCAACGTCTTATCCAGGCGGCATATCCGATCAGGTCAGAGAAGCACATCTCTTAGGATAACATGGAACCCCTATAAAAAGCAGCAGGAGCAAGTGATAACTTGAACACTGTCAGGCCTCATCTCCCACTTGGGAGGGAAAGACATATTTTTAGAGATGCAGCAGGGCTTACTGGATACAGTATGGGCCTGGGAGTCAGAAGGACCTGGATTCTAATCCCAGCTCCACCACATGTATGCTGTGTGACCTTGGGCAAGTCACTTCTCTAGGCCTCAGTTATGTCATAGGTAAAATGGGGATTAAGACTGTGCCATGTGGGACAGGGACTGTGTTGATACTAATCAACTTGTATCTACCCCAGCACTTAGAACAGTGCTTGGCACCTAATAAGCACTTAACAAGTGGCATAATAATAATAATTATTATTATATTTTGATCCAAAATATGGCTTTTGGTAGCTCAGAAGGAGAGTTTTGCTCTTCCAAGTATGCACCATGCCATGGGTGAAGCGTTATGTAAGATGGTGGATCCGGCAGCCCCCAAAGTAGCTGTGGCTTGGCCAGGGCTGGATTAATCCTGGCTGGGTCCTGGTGCTAATCAATTTGATGAGGCCCCTGTGTGATGATTGATGTTATCACATCATGAAGTGAATGATGTCACCGGGCAGTGTCAGGACAGAGAAAGACAGAGAGAGAAATAGCTTGCCCAGCATCTCCGGGATCTCCTCCTCTACCTATGCCAGGATCACACCAGGATCTGGGATGGAGAGCATAGTGATCCCTGTAGATATCCAGGCTCAGTCCCACAGCAACTCGCTCTCTTCCATCTCCCCAGGCTAAGTGGCCAGGCTCCCTGGAGGGAGAACCCACTGGCCAGAGGGCAAAGGGAGCGGCTGCACGGGGGATAATGTCCAGCCAGCTGGGGAGCCCTAGTGGAAGGCCACCCACTTGCCAACCCTGTAGTGGTGAGTCAGGCAGCTAGTCAATCGTATTTATTGAGTGCTTACTGTGTGCAGACCACTGTACTAAGCACTTGGGAAAGTACAATATGACAATAAACAGACACATCCCCGCTCTGCCATTTGTCAGCTGTGTGACTGTGGGCAAGTCACCTAACTTCTCTGTGCCTCAGTTACCTCATCTGTAAAATGGGGATTAACTGTGAGCCTCACGTGGGACAACCTGGTTACCCTGTATCTACCCCAGCGCTTAGAACAGTGCTCTGCACATAGTAAACGCTTAACAAATACCAACATTATTATTATTATTCCCTGCCTACCATGAGCTCACAGTGAAGAGGGGGAGGACCAGTAAACCTGGTCTTGGCCCTTTTAATACCAATAACCTGGCCAGCGGGGAAAGCTTCCAAATTCCTGACTCAGTGAAAAAGGCAACAGTTTCTTTCCCTGGGACAGCAGCTGCTGGAGACTACCATGCTGTAAGAGCAGGTGCTGCCCATGGGCAGAGTGTCTGCAGCTGGGTGCGGCCCCAGGGGCCACCGCTGGGTGACCCGATCTCTTGGGCTGGATGAGGACAGCCAGCCTCTGGGCTCCTTCCCCTGCACTCGCATCCTCCCTCCCAAGAGCGGACTATGCATCGGTCCATCACGTGCCAGGATCGTTCCTGCAAACGGCCCAGAGTTGCAGAGAGGGGAGGTTGCAGCAGCAGCAGCCGCACTAGCTTGCATGGCATGGGGCCACCCTGTGGGTTCTGAGTTACTCCAACCCTGGGTCTGACGCGTGTCTTGGCATGGAGTCAGGGACAGGGAGGAGTCTCTGCCGTTTAGCTGCAAAAATTCTCCTGCCAACAGTTATCTTCTGGATTTTAACATGATTGTAAAGGTCTGAAGGCAAAGTGTTGAAATTGAAACAACTCAAGTCAAATAATTCAAAAGCCCAAATACTTGAGGATTCCAGAAATTGAAATCGATCTAATGGAGAAATGCCTTTTTTATTTCCAGATTTTTTGGGACAAGTTTTATTTCCCTCCACCATGATTCTTGATTATTTCCAATATCCCTGCACATCATAGGGAAGACGGGTTACTCATCACCAAAGGAGCTATCCAAAAAAATATTAAGCTGTCGTCTTGGGCCATGAAAGGAATCTGTTCAGGAGAAACAAGGATCTGGACAGAAGGCTAACAAGAATCACCCAAAGGCCTAAGGATCCTCTAATTTTGATTTCCTTTTAATACCATCATCAGTGGTATTTATCGCACACTTGCTATGTGTAGAGCACTGTACTAAACTCTTGTGAGAGTACAACAGAATTGGCAGACATGTTCCCTGCCCACAGAAGCTTTCAGTCTAGAAGGGGTAGACAGATGTTAATATTAATAAAACATTTATATGATATAATTCAAATATGTGTATATATTTAATTTTAATATTTAATATTTCATTTGGTTTGACTGGTAACTTTAGTTTCTGGGGTATTTCAATCAATAAATTGTATTTATTGAGCACTTACTGTCTGAAGAGCACTGTAGTAAGCACCAGGGTGAGTGCAAAACAAGGAGCTTACAGTCTAGAGTAGGAGCTTACATTCTCTCTGGACTTTGCTGCAGGTCAGTACTTTTGTTTTCTTAGCCACAGAATATGAGGAGCTGTGGATTTGGGATGTACAGAGGAGGAGAATGTTTAGGAGGTGGAGGTGGTAATAGAGGCAGGGGCCCTGACAGTTCTTCAGGCCTCCCTTTGATGTTACCTGCGCTAAGTGAATATCACAGTTTTATGGAGATAAAGGTGTCTCACAATACTGTTTTTGTTTTTCCCTTGTAATATATGATCTCTGAATGTTAGCCAGAGATTTCATTAAGTTTAATAAGAATGATTGGTGAGAAGCAGCGTGGCTCAGTGGAAAGAGCACGGGCTTTGGAGTCAGAGTTCATGGGTTCGAATCCCGGCTCGGCCACTTGTCAGCTGTGTGACTTTGGGCAAGTCACTTAACTTCTCTGTGCCTCAGTTACCTCATCTGTAAAATGGGGATTAAGACTGTGAGCCCCACGTGGGACAACCTGTTTCCCCTGTGTCTACCCCAGCGCTTAGAACAGTGCTCGGCACATAGTAAGCGCTTAACAAATACCAACACTACTACTATTTACCCTAATGAAAGGCCAGTCATTCGACTCCAGTGTATGTACTATTGTAACTGAATGTAATATTTATTAGCTGTAAGTATTCATGAATGCAATATTTATTTTGCAAAGAAATGGATTGCAGGGCTCATGTGTAATAAATATTCCAAATAGCCCTTCAACCACTCCAACTGTAATGAGATTTATAATATAGCAGTAATAATGCTTTGAATGCTAAATGCATATCATCCTTGTGAGTTGCTAAAAAGACAGGACATCTAATTTCAAGAAAGTTAAAAATGTCTTTTCTAGGTCTCCAATAAATGAACAATTAACTGACAAAGGCACTAATTGATTTAATTGCTGCTCACTGGTGCCATGTATACATGAATCCCGTGAAAAGTTTATTTTAGATCTTGTCTTTGTAAAACTCTGAGCTGCACCCAAAGATTAAGCTGGTAAAGTGCTTAATCAGCTCTGAGAGAAACTAAGAATAGAATCCACATGAAGTTAAAAAATGGTATTGTCATAGTGCCGCAAAAATGAGTTTCCTGCTGCATTACCTGCAAAGTTTTGGCTGAAAAAGAAAGTGTATAGATCTTAAAAATGGAGACTGCATTCAGTTTGATTCCGCATTATCAGAACAAGATAGAAGTGCAAAGACTGCAGGCCACTGGCTCTCAGGAGTGGCTGCACCTTGTCAGCCTCAGTGTTTCTTCACAGTTGGTTCTCGGATCACTAGACTTAAGACCTAGAAGTTGTAGGTCTGTTGTACTGTCTTTTCCCAAGCGCTTAATACAGTGCTCTGAACACAGTAAATGCTCAGTAAATACCACTGATTGATAGTGGGGGTTTTCCAAGTCACTGTGAGAACTTGCTTAGTTTTTTTTGGTGGTTGGTTTTTTTAATGGTATTTGTTAAGCTCTTACTATGTTCCAGGCGCTATACTATGTACTGGGATAGATACAAGCTAGGCAGACTGGACACAGTTCATGTCCCACATGGAGCTCACAGTCTTAATCCCCATTTTACAGATGAGATAACTGAAGCCCAAAGAAGTTAAATGATTTGCCCAAGGTCACACAACAGACAAGTGGCTGAGTCAGGATTGGAACTCAGATCCTCTGATTCCCAAGCCTGTGCTCTTTCCACTAGGTGACACTGCTCCTTAGCTAAAGCCCAGTTAATTTTATTATTATTAATAATAATAATAACAATGATGGTAGTTGTTAAGCGCTTATTATGTACCAAGCACTATTCTAAATGCTGGAGTAGAAAGAAAGTAATCAGGTTGGACATAGTCCCTGTCCCACATGGGGCTCACATTCTCAATCCCCATTTTACAGATGAGGTAACTTAGGCACAGAGAAGTTAAGTGACTTGCCCAAGGTCACACAGCCGACAAGTGGCAGAGCCGGAATTAGAACCCACATCCTCTGACTTAAAGTTTACCAACTTGATGTATGTTTTGTTACGTTTCTGATGTAGGCCATGTAACATAACATAATGACATCATAAAGGACACACAAAGAGGTACTCTGTGGTAAGCTGCAGGATCTAGAGCCAGTTGCTTGGCAAACCCTGACCCCCTCATTTGCTCCAGAGTCTTTGGGTTCCCTTCTCATACCCCTTTAAAAATGGGCCTTACTTCTGAGCCAGGGAACTTGGTGGCAGGAGCCAAGGGGGAGGGAGATGAGGAATTTAAAATAAAAATATCAGTCATGAAGTTGTCCAGCACCACATCAGTACTGTTGTGGGGACGATGGAGCCTCCTGTTGAGAGTGACGGATGAGCCTTGGTGTGAATATTAGAACCACTCCTACTCTCTCTTCCTTGTCGGTCAGGTTCCTGCTGGTCATAGAGTCCAGTGATCCAGGGGGCAGGGGACAGCCCACTGTGAAGTGCACACAAAGGCTTTGTAAGACCGATTTACGGCCAAAGTGACCCCTGCACCATTTGATGCTACAGGGTGTTTTTCAGGATTCACCTTATACCTGTCCAGCTCATGGAGCATCCTAGATGATTCTTCTGTCAGAAACCTTCACCCCTGATGACATAACTCCAGCAGGGAGAACTGGGACTAATACCCAAAAGGCCTGATTCCCAGAGCAGTGCTCTGGAAATAGATGAGTGCTGTCCCTTGCCTCCTACTCCCTTCTCTCTTTCTCTTTCTCCCTTCTCTCCTCTTTGCCCTTATTCTTTCCCCTATTCCAAATTTATCTGTGCTGGGCAGCAGCAGCATGGGAGAGAGTCAAGGGTAGAGACTCAAGTTCACTGTGCAGAAGAAAGCAACGGTAAACCACTTCCGTAGTTTTACCAGTAAAACTCTATGGATACACTACCAGAACGATTGCAAATGGAGGTCAGGCGTTCTGGGAGAGATGTATCCATGGAGTCTCTGTGGGTCGAAGACAACTCATTCATTCAATCGTTTTTATTGAGTGCTTACTGTGTGCAGAGCACTCTATGAAGACAAGACCCTTATTTCCCTTTTGTCTCTCTCTCTCTTCTCCTTTTACACTTCGCCTCTCATTCTGGACTCACCCTCCTTCTCTGGCTCAACCCTCTTTTGGCTTAATCCTCATCCCACCCAAGTGACTTTATCTCTAGCCACTTTATTTCAGCTTAACATAATAGAACCAGTCCATATCGTGACAAGAGGAGAGTCAAATGTCAGATTGATCAATCAATCAATTGCATTTATTGAGTGCTTACTGTGTGCAGAGCACTGTATTAAGTGCTTGGGAGAGTACAACACAACAACAATAATAGGCACATTCTCTGCCCAAAACAAGCTTACAGTTCAGAAGGGGAGACAGACATTAATATAAATCAATTAATTATGGATATGTATATAAGTGCTGTGGGGCTGGGAGGTGGGGGCCAGGGTGAATAAAGGAGCAAATCAGGGTGATGAAAAAAGGAATGGGAAAAGAGGAAGTGAGGGCTCAGTCGGGGAAGGCCTCTTGGAGGAGATGCGGCTTCAATAAGGTTTTGAAAAGGGGAGAGAGTAATTGTCTGTCAGATATGAAAAGGGAAGGCATCCCAGGCCAGAGGCATGGTGTAATGATAATAATAACTATGGTATTTATTAAGCATTTAATATGTGCCAAGCACTGTTCTAAGTACTGGGGAAGATACAAGGTAATCAGGCTGGACACACTCACTGTCCCATATGGAGTGCACAGTGTTAATCTGCATTTTTACAGATGAGGTAACTGAAGCATTGAGAAGTTAAGTGACTTGCCCAAGGTCACAGAGCAGACAAGTGGTGGAGTCAGGATTAGAACCCACGTCCTCTGACTCCCAAGCCCGTGGTCTTGCCACTGGGCCACTAGGCAAGAGATTAGTGGAAAGATAGATGTGATCGAGGTACAGGGAGTAGGTTGGCATTAGAGGAGCAAAGTGCGCGGGCTGGGTTGTAGTAGGAGAGTAGCAAGGTGAGGTAGAAGGGGGCAAGGTGATCGAGTGCTTTAAAGTCAATGATAAGGAGTTTTTGTTTGATGCAGAGGTGGATAGGCAACCCCTGGAGGTTCTTGATGTAATTTCTCTGAAAATAAATAATTGATAAAGAAATCAGTTAATCAGTCGAACAATCAGTGGTATTTATTGAGTGCTTACTGTGTATGGAGCAAAGTAGAAACACCTAGAGTGGACAGTCCCTCTTCCCAGAATAACCTTAAAATTTTAGTTTCCTTTCTTACTCACTGACATCCCAGAACAATAGTATCTGATGATGTGACTCTTGTAGGAGCATAGACGTATTTGTCATGTAATCCTAGAGTGCTAGGATTTTTGAGGCTTCATTTACAAACAACCAAATCATCCCAGTTGCCATATTCATTGAAGTAATTTGCCTAATAAATAGCATCATAGTAGTTAATACAAGGAGGCTTTTCACATGACACCACAAGGTATTTTGGGATGTTTTAATGAGACTAAACATTTAGCACTGATTGTTTTATTAAAATCACTCCTATACAAACTCTGATTTGTTCTAGCCTCAAGTTTTCTTAATGTTCTCACAATATTGTCATTGCATTATTAGTTACTCACTGAGGTACAAGATGCAGCCATATTCTCAACCCAAGCTTGTCCTTTGATGCCCACATTCTCTGCATTATTCCAATGATCTTGACTCTACAATAACCAGTGCATCCTGTGGTAGGTAAGTTCTTGTGGTATTTTGCTAACGTCCCCGCAGTTCTCCCTCCTCCTTAGAGATAGATCCTTCACTAACATCCTTCATTAACACCAAGGATCTGGTTTCATAGGGAATGTGTCCACAAGCTCTGTTATATTGTACTCTCCCAAGCGCTTTGTACAAAGCTCTGCTCATAGTACGTGCTCAATAAATAGGACTAATTGACTGGTTGGGAACAGCTGCAGAGTAACTTTCCCATGGCCCCGAAGCAGAGTCTTAGGCGGGAGCTCTTTCTTTCCTTTCTCAAAATTGACAATCTTGAGAGTTAGGGGTGAGAGGGGCTGTAGTCTCAGTGTAGACGGGAGCATGTGCATTAGGTGCTCCAAGTACCACCCCTAATGTGCATGCTCCAGGTCTGAGGTGTGGATATATCGATGCCATCCAAATCCTGCCTGCTTCCATTCTTGAAAGTGAAAGGGTGGATTTTGCACGTTAGGAGAGCAAATGGGCGGTGTTGGACAAAGGGAGTGCAAATTAAGGTCCACATTTTATTGCCCTGGAGATTTTGCTAAGATAGTATATTTTGAATGTGTATTTGATTATATACTCTATTCTTTCAAACATATACAAGCTCTGCCATCTCCATCCCATCTGTGATATATATATATATGTATACGTTGTGTTAGCACATTATTTAGTCTTCAACAAATGTTTTAAAATACAACCTAAACCTAGAACCCTTGAAGGGTTTTATTTTTCCAGGAGGATACTTGATTTATTTTATGGGAAAAGCCCTGAGAAATCCTTTTAGATGATAACTTGTGTCAGGGGAGAGGAGGAGAGGGGAGAAGAGGAGCGGGGAGAGGAGGAAGGGATGGAAGGAAGGAAATTTTGCAGTAGACCTTGGATGGAGTGGCAGTTTGTCAACTGAGAAAATCCTCTAGGTATTCATCAACTTTCTCTGCTGCAGTAAGGCACTGCAAGCTGTTAAACTGCTACAAACTTCACATTTTGCTGATGACATAATTTATCTGTAGCATTATCTAACTTAATTTTCATAATCCACCACACTTGGATTTATCCTTCTGACTTGATTTGCATATAGAGCCACGGAATTTTCTTTCCACTTTCCTGAGTTTCCCCTCACAGGAGAAAGTGTAATCTGATGCCTTATTCTCTCTCCTTCAGAGGGACATCTCCTTAACAAGAAAGCTGACAATATTTCAGGTTGATATGGGGAAGGTACTTAAAATATTGATAGGCCTTGACACCAATGATTAAATTAAATGATGATGGCTGACACTTGATCCGTCAGGTTACAATGCAGTAGTCAAATTTCATTAGGACACAGATTAGACTTGTAATGCTGCCAGCCATAGTGGAAGAAAGAGCCGTCTCCTGAGTATCCTTGTCCATAGATATGATCAACACCTGAGCAGAGGAGATTGCACAGTGTTCTTAAATTCGAGCTGGATGTGCATTGTGATACTTGTGCCTATGTTCATCTTGGTAGGAATTCCCCCCTACCCCCCGCCCCATAAATAAATTAGGAGATTCAAACTTCCTCCAACCAATGGGATTTTTCATCCTTTGCCTTCAATGCATTTCAATCTCTCTGAAGATGGGATTGTTCATATCGCCCACATCCCTGGATAAAGTAACTATACCTTTTAGTGGGTGGAAATCAGGATGTGGATGCAAAGCAGTATTAGGCCAGACAATACAAGGGTGTGGAGAGAATTGGATGGGGCTAGGAACATGGGATTGGGACATGTCTAGTGGATAGAACACAGGCCTGGGAATCAGAAAGATGTGGGTTTTAATCCTGACTCTGCCACTTGACTGGTCTGTGACTTTGGGCATGCCACTTTGCATCAGGTAACTGTGTCTCAGTTATCTCATCAGTGAAATGGAGATTACGACTTTGAGCCCCATGTGGGATATGGACTGTGTCCAACCTGATTAGCTTGTATCTACTCCAACACTTCGAACAGCACCTGGCACATAGTAAGTGCTTAACAAATATCATTATAAAAAATAAGGGAGACTTGGGGCTGACACCTGGGAGGACCCGGCCAGATGATCAGGAACACCATTCCTAATGCTTCAGAACCACATGAGCTCTCCCAAAGTCGAAAACCAGACACATCCCTTCCCAACTCGGGCTGAGATATTTCCATCTTTTGGTGTTAACAGTTACTGAGTATTTTTAAAGACCAAGAAATAATTCCCCTGCAAACTTCTGAGTAAAATGGCCAGGGTGATGAGTTTCTGGAATCCCTCCTGGCAGCTGGGAGATTGATATGATTTTTCATTCATATCCTTCATTATCTCTGACATTTCTTATCTCTGATCCTTTCCGGCTCATTAACAAGGATGTATGGAAAGAATGTTCTCTTATGAACTCTGCCTTTGAAGAAAGCAAAGCATCCTGGCTGCACAGACCCAGGAGATTACAAAATAATAATGGTAATACTGACATCTAAGCGCTTCAGTATGTGCCAAGCATTGTACTAAGCACTGGGCAGGTACAAGTTGATTGGACCAGACATAGTCCTTGTTCCACATGGGGCTCACAGTGTAAGTACACAACAGTCCCACAGTGTACCCCAATATCCCATTAGGTATTGGCTTGCTCACCCTGGGATGGTACACATTATTGCACTCATATTCCAAACCAAGGAAAGCATTACTTCCTACAGACAGATGCTTTGGAGATACCTGAGCTTCAGTGGTTAACAATCAACTGAAAAATTTTGGTTGCCTTTCAGGAGACCTCAGGCATGGTGACCCAAAGCAGAGAGCATCAGAATTGTAACCAGAGGGCTCATTAGTGAGGGAATAAAATAGCCCTCTACTCTTGGGATGCCACAACAGAAGAGCAGTGAGTTGTGGCTGAGGCACCCAAGGCTCACAACTGGTGAGACTGTTAGATGGGGCAGGTACCAGGTACGCAGGACAGGCAGAGTGCCCTACCACAAGTTGACCCAGATCTGTCCTGGAAAGGGAGTATTCTATTTTAAAATAGAATACTACTTCATGCATTCCAAACTGTCCTGGCCATCCTTTACATTCTGGCTATCAAATCCAATTCCTTCAGTTGCTTCTCCTTTATTTTTTTTTTAAATCCTTTGAAATGTCATAGAGGGAGAATTTCCGTCAGATGAGTGTTTTCTCCAAGGCTGACATTAAGGAAGGAAACCAAAAGACTGGTGCCAAAAATGCTGCCGTGTTCAGCCTGGGAGACATATGGCACCCATGAATTATTCCAACTGATGTCCCCGAGGAAGCAATTGGAATCGACCACTCTAGGATGCCAAGCGTCAGTATGCTGACATTGAAGAGTAAAGTTTAGTTGCTGAAGTGTGGCTGGATACAAGGAAGGGACCTTTCTTCACCCATATTACAGGCAGTGAAAAATCACCTAATGAGCTGCCTCCCGCTCTCTGATGTGGGGTCTGCTTGGCAGTTTCTGAACTTCAAAAAAATCTGAAGGTCAAATGGGCATAGTGATTCCAAGGGCCTACTCCCAGTCCAAATGCCAAGGGGAGTCCCTGACTCATCAGATCAGGCAGAGGTAAACACCATTGAGTAGATGGAGGAGGGAAATTTAGCTTGGCTATGTGTGTGCTGTCCCCAGAGGAGATCTGATGCCGTCCACGAAGATTTCTAATGGCTGCCGTGGCCAACTGGAGAAGAAGAAGCCTCAGTAGCATCATTCCCCAGAATTTATTGAAGAGGCCATTCTCTGTCAGCTTGAATAGCTTTTAGTCTAGTGAGTATTTCCCCTTCCAAGTCGAAGCGCTTAGCACAGTGCTAAATACCACTGATTCACTGATTGATTAAAAATTCCTCTTTTCTCCTCTTTCTGATGATGGTGTCGAATTTCTCCTTCTTGTGAAATGAAGCCCAAAAGGGTGGCTGGTATAGCTACAAGGCAAAAGGAAATGGCCACAGACAGGACAAAGATTATTTGTCCTCATGTATTTTGAGCGTCATCAACTGGCCGTCCTGAAATATGCCTAAGGTCACCGGACAATGATCGCTTGACACAAAGCACTTTTGTCACTTTGATAGCATTACTAACTGTTTACATAAGCACTCCTGCCCAGAGAATGATTTTGTTGTTTCAAATGTCCTGCCAGATTCAACTGTGGAAGTCTAAATGATATCAAAGACTAAGGGAATTGATCCTTACAGCAGGCCTCCAACCAGGGTAATTATCATTAGTGGTTATGTGAGAAAGAAACATACTAATTGCCTGGGGCAGTGCTGTTAAGCAGATATGTGGTCACAAGTTGAATGGCTTGCCCTTTGGCTTTGTAATCCTCCTGAGTCTAATTACAAGAAAACAGACTTAACAGATGACCCCATAAAGGAAGAGACTTTTAAATATTTTTACATTTGCCTTCACACACACAGCTTCTCCAGTGAACTAACTATTGGAAAAGGAAACGTCATGGATGAGATGGTAAAGAAGCCATATTAAAATAGAAAAAGAGTGATTTAAAGGTTACTCAAGGAAAATGGAGGTGTTCAAAATCATTCATTCAATATTATTTACTGAGCATTTATTGGGTGCAGAGCACTGTACTAAGCGTTTGGGAGAGTACGCTATAACAATAAATGGCCACAATCCCTGCCCACAGTGAGCTTCTCGTACTACACTAAGCACTTGTACTTTTCAAGTACTTACTACAGTGTTTTGAAATCGTGGGCACTCAACAAACACCACTATCACTATCACTATTATAATAACTACTAATACTACAACCTTGAACCAGAAGGAGCTCAGAGTGGACTTTCCTCCTCCTGGGAATTATTCCATTTAATTTTGTTCTTCCCACTGGTTTCATTTTTTATTATCTTTATGATGATTCGTTATCTTTATTATGAGTCACAGTTGAAAGGCATACTAAAATCACATCTCCTCCAAGAGGCCTTCCCTGTCTTAACCCTCATTGTCTCTACTCACCCTCCCTTCTGCATTGCCTATGTACTTGGATCTGAACCCCTTAAGAACTTGATATTCACCCCACCTCGTGCCTCTCAGCTATTATGCACATGTCCTAATACTCTCCCATTTCTTCTCTCTGTAATTTATTGTACTGTCTGTCTCCCCCTGTAGACTGTAAAGCCCTTATGGACAGAGAACATGACGTAGAGCATGGGCCTAGAAGTCAGAAGGTCATGGGTTCTAATCCCAGCTCCGCCTGCTGTGTGGCCTTGGCCAAATTCATTCATTCAATAGTATTTACTGAGCGCTTACTATGTTCAGAGAACCATACTAAACGCTTGGAGTATACAATTCAAGTCACTTTACTTCTCTGAGCCTCAGTTAGCTCATCTGTAAGACACATGGGACAGAGACTGTGTCCAACCCAATTTGCTTGTATCTACCCCAGTGCTTAGAACAGTGCACTTAGCCAGGGCACATAGTAAGTGCTTAACAAATACCATAATTAATTATTATTATTATTATTCATTTGATAGTATTTATTGAGCGCTTACTATGTGCAGAGCACTGTACTAAGAGCTTGTAATGTACAATTCGGCAACAGATAGAGACAATCTCTGCCCAGTGATGGGCTCACAGTCTAATCATTATTACTCTCCCAAGCACTTAGTACAGTGGTCTGAACACAGTAAGCACTCAGTAAATACCACATATAAATCGAAAATTCTTTTTCACAATGCCTTCATGAATTGTAAATTTTTCTGTGTGTTGTTTTTTCCTCATTTGATTGTAAGATCCTTGTAGGCAAGGTCCGTATCTCTTCAATTTTGCAGCGACCACACCAGCACCGATGTGCAATGTACCAAATAGTGCTTTCAATAAATCGATGATGCTGGTGACAATGACTCAGATACCCCAAGATGTCTGCAGAATTTTACATACAATTTTAAATACAATTGACTGGTTGACGGCCCTGCTATATAGCAGGCAAGGAAATGCATGTGACGGCATATGAATTATGTCTGGTGTGCAGCATAATGTGATAATGTCTCAGGTGCCGTTTTCAAGAAATGTATGACTTTCTTATGATCCTAAAGTGTTTCTCCAGAGGTGGAGGTTGAGGGGTGTCCTGAGCTCCCCATTTGCTCCAGAGTCATTGTGTTCCCCTCCCAGATCAGTGTGAAGTCTGGAACAGAATTTGAGCTGTGGAACCTGGAGGCAAGATTCCTGGTGGAGGGAAAGCTTGGTGCTGAAAATAAAAAAAAAATGGACAGGGAAGTGTCCAGTTATGTACTGAAACTGGACAAGGGGCAAGCCAGTTGAATACCAGAGTGTCCGATATAAAACCAGATAACGGGAGAAAAACTCTTGGTTCGGGCAGGTATGATGTCATTAAGTTGTGCAGCATGCCTGGAGAGGGCCATAAGAGGGTGGCCTCTCCAGGATGAGTCATCCTGACCCAGGATACAGGGAATGGTCCATGGGGCATCCCTGCTTGTTTGTTCCCAGATGGAGAAGCTCCTACTGGCCTCCCTTCCCCTCTTCTCTCCTCTTTGGACCCATTTCCCCAGTCTCACTTTCCCATAGGGAATGACACAGGGCTGGGGGAAAGAGGGGTCTAGATATCCCAAGCTAAATCAGTTCAGCTGCCGCTTTCCCCTCCATGGCCTGGTGCTGGCCCAGAACTAGGGACACACACCGTCATGGAGTCTCAGGTCATCTGGGTTCCCTGTATAGCTGGATCCAGGATCACGAGGATCATTTTGTCCTGAGGAGAAGGAGAGCAGAGTCATACAGGAAGAAACAGAAATAAAAAACACTTCTGTTTATACTTTTGTTCAGGTTGGGATATTTGTTTTGTACCAGTTCGTATAGGTGAACAGAGTGGCTTTTATTTTAAATATTTTCATTCTTATCTATTGTTACTTTTATTGTCATTGTTACTGTTAGTATTTCATGAGAGACTGGATTAAAACATTTAAATAAAATATGTGGTTGGGAAGGGAGTTCTGTATTCTCCAGGGCCTTCAGTGGCCACCCACTTCTGTGAAAGTGTAGTTTTTTGGGTTTTTTATGGTATTCATTAAGCACTTATTATGTGTCAGGCCCTATACTAAGGTCTGGGATAGATACAAGCTAATCAGATTGGACACAATCCATGTCCCACACAGGGCTCAGAGTCTTCATCCCCAGTTACAGATGAGGTAACTGAGGCACAGAGAAATGAAGTGACTTCCCCAAGATCACATTACAGACAAGTGACAGAGCTGGGATTAGAACCCAGATCCCCCTGACTGCCAGGCCTGTGCTCGATCCATAGGGCACGCTGCTCCTCTGTTCTGAGAATGACTGGAAGGCTCAACTTAACTGAAAGGAAAACAAAACACAAAGGTGAGGCAGGTTGGAGAGGGGAGCACAGAAAAAAGAAAGAGAGAGAAAGGGCAATTGGCATTGACATTGAAAGAGGGAGAGCAGTTTGAATTAGTTTGAGGTGAATTGTCTTCTCTAAGAAAGGGAATAGGTTTCTCTTAGATTTATTCCCTGCTCCCAATAATACTGAATGCCACCTCAGTTCAGGACTAAGACTTTTCCTGATGCGTTCGAAAATTGTGATGTTAGGATTCTAGAAAAACTAAAAAGCCAATTCAGTTCGTTTCCTCTGATGAATTTTTCCGTAGAACGGAATAGGTCCTAAAATGAAATGGTCTGAATCTGTGTCATGCACAAGTAACTCTTTTCCAGACTAATGGTCAAGTCAAAGGATTCTAAGTTCCTTGAGGCCCGGGACCATGTCATTGATTTTTATTATACTTTTCCAAGCATCTAGTATAGGACTCTGCAAATGGAAGATACTCTTTACATGCTATTTAATGAATGAATGAATCAATCAATTAATGGTTTTTATTGAGTGCTTACTGTGTGTAGAGCACTTTTCTAAGCACTTGGGAGAGTGCTGTACAACAGTGTTTGTAAACATGGTCCCTGCCCACAGTGATCATCCAGTCTAGAAGTGGAGATGGACTTTAATAAAAATATATAAAGTTTGGCTATGTACATAAGTTTTATGAGGCTGAGGGCATGGTGAATGTTAAATGCTAAAAGAGTACAGATCCAAATGCATAGCATAGACAACACAGAAGGGAGAGGGAATGAGGGAAAAGAGTACTTAATTGGAGAAGGCATTTTGGAGGAGATATGAACTCAATAAGGCTTTGAAAGTGGGGAGAGTGGAAGTCTGGTGTATGGGGAGTGGGAGGGAGTTCCAGGTCTGAAGGAGGACATGGGACAGGGGGTTAACAGTGAGGTAGATGAGAGTGAGGTACAGTGAGCAAGCTGGTGCTCAGAGGAGAGAAGTGTGCTGGCTGGGCTGTAGATCAGTGAGGTGAGATGGCACAGGGTGAGCTAATTCACTGCTTTACAGTAGATAGAAAGGAGTTTCTGTTTGATGCAGAGATAGATGGGCAACCTCTGGAGGTTCTTGAGGAATGAGGAGATATGAACTTAACTTTTTTTAGAAAAAATGATCCAAGAGAATGAATGAATGAATGAGTGAATGAATGAGTAATCATAATAATAACTGTAGTATTCACTAAGAGCTTACTATGTCATGATGATGGTGCTCAATTCTGATGGGGCTTACTCCAGACTAGCCAAATCTAAGTCATTCCCATGGAAGGGCTGCATGCCTTCTTACATGGGTTGCATTTAGGAAAACTGCAAATTACTATTTAAATGATTTGTAAAAAGATTAGGAACTTTATACATCCAAATTGAATAGAACAAAAGGAAATAGATGATTGAATCCCTCTCCATTAATTTCTTTGAGATATATCTGTATAGGCCAGTGGATGGGGCTTCAATGGGGAGTGGAGATCCGCAAGAAAGGAAGACAGAAAAGGGAGAGATGAAGACAGAAACAAACAGATAGAAACAGAGATTGAGAGATACACATAGAGATAGGTGGAGCCAGAGAGGTTTGCAGAGGCGGAGATGAAAGATACACACCTGGCGGCCACCTCCTTTCCATCTACCCCGAGAACACTCACTTAGATGATCTTCTTTAAGGGTATCAGTCAACTACAGCCAAGCTCGCCTCCTCTCCTGCCTGTGCTGGCCATCCAGCTTCTTGCTCTGGGCTGGAGGTGCTGCTGTTGCCACCCAGTCAGCAAGGAGCTGCTCTCTGGGGTTTCCAGCACGGGGTGACTGCATGTAGAGTGACCCTCCCTTGGACCTACTCAAACTCTGGAGAGCAATAATAATAATGTACTCGTCCGCTCAACTGTATATATCTTCATCACCCTATTTGTTTTGTTTAATGAGATGTACATCACCCTGATTCTATTTATTTGCTATTGTTTTAATGAGATGTTCTTCCCCTTGACTCTATTGCCATTGTTCTTGTCTGTCTGTCTCCCCTGATTAGACTGTAAGCCCGTCAAAGGGCAGGGACTGTCTCTATCTGTTGCCGATTTGTACATTCCAAGCGCTTAGTACAGTGCTCTGCACATAGTAAGTGCTCAATAAATACTATTGAATGAATGATAATAATTGTGGTATTTGTTAAGCACTTACTATGTCCCAGGAACTGTACTAAGCACTGGGATGGATACAAGCAAATCAGGTTGGTTCCACATAGGGCTCACAGTCTCAATCCTCATTTTACAGAAAAGGTAACTGAGCACAAAGTCACTCACTCAAGCAAAGTCACTCACTCAAGACCACACAGCAGACAAGTGGCGGAGTCAGAATTAGAACCCATGATCTTCTGACTCCTGGACCCATGCTCGATCCATTGCACCATGCAGCTTTCTGCATCCCTACCTTCATTCCACTTTAGGTCACACTCTCTTCTTTCTCTGGGTCCAGTGTCCCTTCTACCCCTCGCAATATCCTCAGGTGTGCTGCCGCTTTCAGTGCTCTGTAAATGCAGAAACACAAGTTTTTAAATTTTTTTAATGGTATTTGTTAAGTGCATATTTTGTGCCAGGCACTGTACTGAGCACTGGGGTAGATACAAGCTAATCAGGTTGGACAGAGTCCATGCCCAACATATAACTCACAGTCTTAATCCCCCTTTTGCACATGAGATAACTGAGGCACAGAGAATTAATTCCTTCATTCAATCGTATTTATTAAGCTCTTACTGTGTGCAGAGCACTGTACTAAACACTTGGGAAAATACAACAACAAAGAGTGGTAATCCCTGCCCACAACGAGCTCACAGTCTGGGGGTAGGAATGGGGTGGGGGGAGTGTGAAGTGACTTGCCCAAGGTCACATAGAAAAGTGGCAGAGCTGGGATTAGCACCCAGGTCCTTCCAACTCAAGGTTACAGCCACCTTGAGCAATAAATGGGACCTGTCTGTTCTGATGTAATATCTGGTGCAGGAATATGGATTCTCTTGCATGTTTTCTGGAGCAAAAACAGTAGAAGTAAAGAATCCTTTAATGAAACTTTAAATTTCCTGTTAATGTATTTGCAACATAGTGCTTTTTAATATGATTGAATTATCTATTATTAGATTTATCCAAAATGGAACTTTTAATTACTCTTACTGGAACAAAACAAGAGAAAGGTGAAATAATTCTAAAACAGAGATTTTCACACAGTAAATTAGCATCCATTTTCAAAATGCTTAATGTTTTGTTGGTCTTGCTAATCAATTCAAAGTCTTTTGTTAGGATTCAGGCATATTTTCCTCTCTCCCTTTCTTAGTCAATAATTTATTCAGAATGAGTAATTTATACATCCCTTAGAAATGAACAAATCAGGGCAGAAGCCAACCTCTCTCTGCCAAAGATTGGCTTTTAGACATGGGAGAAAATCATTAACTTTAAAAATGGCATTTTAGGAAAAGTACCATTGCCATGCCCTTTAATAAACTAAGGAATTCACTATGGTCAATTCAGCCTTTTCAGGGATTTAATTGGTGATCTGATGATTCAAGCTATAGGATGAAAAGGATGATTCACACTCACTGTCTGACAAAATCTAAATGTGAGAACCTACAAGTTGACTCTACAGAGGCTCTACCCTCTACTTAACACAAACCTTCACAAAGGGTGAGGAAACGGACAAGGCCTTTGCAAGTTATGAATAACAGAGCTTTAGGCTGCAGATTAAATTCTTCAGTTGCTTCTGACTCACTGAAATCTTCCTCTCAAATGTAACCTGTCACAGCTGCAGACCCACTAGGGGTCACACCTTTCTAAAACAGACATCTGCTGCTGCCTGGACAAGATTTAGGACCTAAAACATTTCTCCATTTCCAGCTCCCATGAACATCAGTGCTTCCCTCTCACTCCCCCATCCTCCCCCGCCCCTCTGCACCACCCCATCCAACCCCATGTCCTTAATATTACAATGTTTTATTATTCCAGGTGAATTGCCAATATTACTTTCAACACTCTCTGCAGGTTGCCTGATTGATATACGCTGGATTGTTGCATTTATCTTTCAAAGAAGAGAGTTGTCAAATTCTACCCAAAATTGGCTCTCTCTTTAGTCTACTATTGGGAGAGTAAACTTTTAACAGAAGGAATGTTCTAGAGGTTCAAAGGAAGTACTATAACATACAGTAGAGCCCAAGAGAGAAGCAGTAGATGAGCATAGCTTGTGACAAGTTCACTTTTAAATATTAAATCCTATAAGTACATGCTATCTATTTCAAAAAACCTCACTGGTTTGCTCTGCAATGACCACCCCCCTCCCCAATATTGACCCTCACACCTGAAACCCATCTCTGTTATTTTCTCCTGTTTCATCCCTCCTATCTTTCTGGGGTCAGTGTGCTCCTCAGTGGGTTTAAATTGATGAAGAACTATTAATAAGGTTTGGAGCAAGATATACCATCAAATAATCTGGGCATGGTCAGCCACATGACACAGTGATACTGTAACTCAAGCTAGAAAAGGGAAGCTGTAATCTGCAAAGGTTGATAAACATCTAGAAGAGAAGCTATTGTATAATGAGCTCTTCCTACAGGACAGCCTGAGCTCACCAGCTGACAAGCAAGCTGGGTCCAATAGGCATGATGCAGCAGATAAGCAGTCTGGTGAAGAGAGACTGAGGAAAGATATCATGCAGAGTAGATAAACTGGCCCCTGGTGAGATCACCATTGTCATACATTTGATTATCTTTCCAAGCAAGAAAAACAAAAGTCCCTAAAGTGCCAGGAATAAAATTACACCCCGCTCTCTTGCTTTTGTTTTAGAGAGCCGGACAGATGCCCAACATAATGACACCAGCGGGGCTTCCTTGCAGGGAACCAAAATTCCACTGTACTAGTCCAGGAGTTCCAGGGTCAAACCAGGAGGATGATTCTATTGTCTTGTGAGGGTTGTAACCCCCAAGGGAGGCATGGATCCATTTCCATGTGTGACAGCCTTTAAACTGCCACTTCCACAATCTCGACTAAGCGATTGTCTTGGCATCATCTTCCCTCTCCCTTCCCCACTTCTTCCAGGGTGGGAGATTGAACTAGGGCAGACTGCAGTCGGAGATGGTCCACAGAGCATTTGGTAAATGGGGAAAGAAAACCTGTCAGTTGGCAGAAAACAGGGGACTCTATTCCCTGACCTACTGGATGGTTTCCCTTTCAGGGGTTCGCCTCTTTAGAGAAGGAAACTGGAAGTTACAAGCAGTCTGTCCTGTTCCAGATCTATTTTGTGAAACCTTCGGTCAAATTACTTGTAGGCTTGATTCTCAGTTTCCTCCCCTGTAAAGGGAGAATGATAGCACTGAAATATGATTCAAGGGTGTGGTGCGGTTTGATTATTTAGTGATTTGGCAACCTGGGGTGATACCTGAACTTTCTGTGAATATTTACTGAGGCCCCAAAATATCCTCTAGCCTGCACAAGCAAAGGCTTAGGCGCTGCCCAGTGGATGGGCAAAATTCTCTAAACAATAAGAAACAATAAGAGGAATCATGTAGCGATTCCTTTGGAGTTGTTTATTTCCATGTTCAGTTTTCCTCTTTGGGGGTGGGGGGTGCTATCTTCTAAGAAACATAACTGCATATGGCTTATCCATTGAGGAAATAACAGGTTCCACTGCTAATTTACGAGGTGCAACCAAGAAAAGAGGGCTTAGAAATTTAACCTGTGAATTAGCATCTGTGAAAGTTTTTGAATGGAGGTTTTTCTAACACTTCAGGAATGCTGCTCAGAGTATTTTCCCATTTGGATGTGGGCTGGGCAGAGGAGGGGATAAATCCAACCCTGCCTCCTCAGAGCAGCCCCCCTGCCTCACCCAACAAACCAAAGTTAGAAATTTGGGTCAGAAAAGATGAGGCAGTCCACAAATGCTGGTCTTTCCAAATCAGATCTGACCTGGGATATTTTCTCCACTTCCTCTTGTCCATAGCTCAAGATGTGACTCTTGATCTTGAGGAATTGTTAGGTACGCCTATTGATTAGATATTGACCAAAGTGGCTCCAACCTCCAGGATTTTAGCTCTCTTCTCTGCACATTCATAATTCCCATCAACATTTTGGGGTATTACTGTATATTTGAAAAGCAGCGTGGTTTGGCTCAGTGGAAAGAGCACGGGCTTGGGAGTTAGAGGTGATGGGTTGAATTCAGGCTCTGCCACTTGGCTGTGTGACTGCGGGCAAGTCACTTAACTTCTCTGTGCCTCAGTTACCTCATCTGTAAAATGGGGATTAAGACTTTGAGCCTCACATGGGGCAACCTGATTACCCTGTATCTACCCCCGTGCATAGAACAGTGCTCTGCATATAGTAAGCGCTTAACAAATACCAACATTATTATTACTTGGGCAAGGATAAATTAATCTTAGGTATCATAATTTAGGAATATCTCTGCAGCCAAGAATTTTTGAATTTCATTCATGTTTGAGGAATCAGTATTTCTTGGCAGATCCAAATGAGATGGCTTACTGTTCCTCTATGGCAAATTAAGCCATTGCATCATGTCATGTAAGGACACCTTCTAATGAGCCACCTCATCAACGTGAGAAATATAACATCTGCTCATTTAAGGTACTGTGGAACAATGTACCAAATTCACTGTCACTTCCAGCTGACCCCTCATTACTTACCCCTGATATATGGCTAATCCTCCCCGGCTCTCCCTGGCAACCTTTGCAATAATCCAAAGCAAGCTCAATATTGCAAAGGGATTTTAACTCTGCAGCACAGTTTCATCTTCATCTGAATTCACTCATCAAATCTTATCCTATGTTTCTATTTTATGCTGTACATTTAAAAGTAGATTAGAAACATCCAATTTGTATCTTGCTGGGGCACCAGATAATAAAAGGGAAGCAGTTTCATATTATCACCAGTACTTACTGTTTGCTTCTTTGGTTCAAGATTAAACATCATTAAGGAAAGGAAGAGGCTTTCTCCTGCTGTTTGTTTCATAACTTCACTGCTGGGAGACCTCTCTCAGTTCGGGCCCAATTTCAAGTCAAGTATGTTGGAATTGCTGGATGAAAAGTAGTTTCAATTCTGCATTTCAAGAGTTTAGGAAAGAGAGGTGATAGCAAACAGAAATCTCATTTACCCAAGACAAAGTATCGTTTTTCTCATCATCATCTAAGACATGAATCAAGCTTCAAGCTGCACACAGCACTGTTCTTTGTGCAAGGCAAAGCAAGCTAAACACAGTCCCTAGCTTCTAGGAATGTATATTCTAAGAAACAAAACACTAAGGAGGGCAGCTCATAGAGGATATTTAGAGAGGGACATGTCACAGCTCCAAACCCACAAGGGGTCTCACACGAACCGAAGTGAGCCTTCTACTTCCCAAACAAAGCTTATGAAAAAGCATTTTGAAAATCATTTCCCCAAGAACTTCTAGCCTCTCCTGATCTTGGCCACTATAACAGTGTTGCAGCATTCCAGGAATGTTGCCAGGATTACATTCCATGTCCCTTTCTGGTTGCTCAGTGGAAAAAAATTGCTGGACTCAAATGCTTCCATTCGGGAAAACTGAACAGACACTGGACATTCAATCATAGTTATCAAGCACTCACTGTGTGCAAAGCACTGTACTGAGCACTTGACATTAATAAAGACCCAAAGCCTGAGTTCTGGAAATCTCTTGGGCTTGCATCTGAGATGAAGATATAGGACAACCCCACCAGGCAGTCTTCTGTCAGCATTTTCTTGAACTCCATTCTCCCTGGCATGGGTCATCCTTTCCTATCCATTCGGTGAGGGACAGGTGCCCTGTTGACCTCCTGTTGGGTTGTCTGGATTTTCTGATGGGTTTTGGAGGGAGGGGGGCACCTGGGCAATCCATTTGCTTTTACACTCCCAGCTGTACCCAAAATGAAGAGAAAACTTCAAAGGAAGAGATCAAAAGGAAGGCCAAGGCAATTGTGACATGTCGCTGGACAGCACTGGTGCGTGGGTGGGAGTGCGACAAGGAAGGACAGCAGCATCAGCTGCAAACAATCAGGAGCACTGATGGATAGAAGGACAAAGGATGATCATTACCCTTTGGGGGGAGAACAGCATGAGATGATAATGAATATGTTTTTGGAAGAATAATATAACCTCATCTGGTGTTCCGAACGGGTAGGATCAGCATTTATGCTTCCTGAGAGTAGAAAAATTTGACATTATTTATGGCTCTGATACAGAACTGACAGAGATCCATTGTAAACAATGTTTACCGAGGCAGCTGCTTTCCATTAAAAATGTATAAAGAAAAGATTTTCAAGGGGTAACCTGGGATGACTGCATTAAAGGGGCTGTCATCTTAGCTAAATCTGGGGGCTGTTTATGTTCCTGTTTTAAAATTGATTTCCATTTAAAATTTTATTTCTGAATGAGGATTCTGATGTTTATTGTTCACAAACCAAAAAAGGCAACAATTCTACTTTATCTTCTTGTTATTTGAAAATGAGCCAAATTCTACAGTTCTCCAATGTGGGGAAACTTCAGTATGTGAGTCCCCAGGTAGCCTCTTTCCTGCCTAAAGCAAGCCTCTGTCTCTGGGAAAGCTTCATTCTCTGGAAAAGTGTCACTGTCTCTGAAGAGAGGTAAAAAGCGCATTACCAAATCTAAATGTCTTTAATTGTAAAGCCTGTTTAACATGAAATATGACCCGGTTCTCAGATCTCGGAATTGCAGATCCCAAAACTGTCAATAAGCTGGTCACCTATTTCAATCAACCAATCAACCAACTAATCAGTTTGGATTTGTTGAGCCCTCACTGTGTGCAGAGCATTTTACTAAGTGCTTGGGAGAGTACAACAGAACTAGTAAACAGGATCCCTGCATTTTAGGATTTACAATCTAGCTGGGGATATCCTAGAGCAAATTACAGACAAGAGGAAGTAATGGGGTAAATAAGATAAGGAAAAGCAGTTTGGCCTAGTGGAAAGGGCACGGGCCTGGGAGTCAGAGGACCTGGATTCTAATTCTAACTCTGCCACTTGTTTGCTGGGTGACCTTGGGCCAGTCACTCACTTCTCTGTGCCTCAGTTACCTCATCTGTAAAATGGGGATTAATCCTACACCCTCTGTTTTTGACTGTGAGTACCATGTGGGACAGGGACCGTGTCCAACCTGATTCTCTCATGTCTATCCCAGTGCTTAGTACAATGCTTGGTACATCGTAAATATTTAACAAGAACCATAATTAATTCATTGAGTACAATGAGGGGTTGTGAGTACTAAAGTGCTTAGGAAATGTGAAAGTGCTGAGTGTAGCCGAAGAAGAGTGCATAAATAGGAGGGGGATTGCTGATATTGTGCCTAAAGCCAATTGTCAGGAGGTTCTTCTTGATGTGGAGAGAATTGGGCAACCTTTGGAGGTTTTTGAAGAGTCAAGGATGATGCCAAAGTTGTGGGCTTGAGGGTGGGGAGGATGGTGGTGGTGTCAACTGAGATGGGAAAATTAGGACAAGGAGAAGATTTGGGAGAGAAGATGAGGAGTTGGGTTTTGAGCAGGTTGGGCTCGAGGTAGCAGGGGTACATCTGTGTAAAGATGTCCTGAGATAGGAAGAATTGCAAGAGTTGAGAGATGGACTGAAGTCAGAGCTAGTGAGGAAGATTTGGGAGACATCTGCATAGAGGTAGTAGTTGAAACTGTGGGAGCAGATGAGCTCCCTGAGGGTGTGAGTGTAAATGGAGAAGAGAAGGGGAACCAGAGCAGAACTTGAGAGACACCCACAGTTCTGGGATAGGAGTCAGAGAAAAAGCAGGTGAAAGAAACTGAGAAGGATGAGTCAGAGAGGTAAAAAGAAAAATCAGGAGAGAACTCTGTTCATCTGGGAGATTATTTTATTCTGGAATCATAAAGACTGACAGCAACAGATCTCTTTAAAAAACCTCTAATAAGATCAGGTATATTTAGAGTTAATCTATATCTGAATATGACCTAGCCTTTCTTGGTTGGTGATATTGAAAGGATATGAAAAGCCCCCTCCAATTCTGATATGGCCGGACATGTTATCATGGAGCAATCTGAGGATCTTAAAACATGTCTTTAGTAGTTGCCAGAAGCCACTCCTTTGTGCTGATGACAGTACTCTGGAAGCACCTCCACAAGATGATTTACCATCTGATTTAAGGCACTCAGTCATTTCCCCGCCTCCTACCTCACCTCCCTGATTTCCTGCTACAACCCAGCCCGCACACTTCACTCCTCTAACACCAACCTACTCACTGTACCTATATCTCATCTATCTCACTACTTACCCTTCACCCTCATCATGTGGATGAGGCCTGAAGCTCCTGCCACTTCATATCCAACGGACAATCACTCTCCCCACCTTCAAAGCCTTATTGAAGGCACATCTCCTCCAAGAGACCTTCCCCAATTAGGCCCTCATTTCCTCTTCTCCCACTCCCTTTTGCATCATCCTTGCACTTAGATTTCCACCCTTTATTCACCACCCCCCCGCCCCTCAACCCTACAGCACTGATTTACATATCCAAAATTTATTTATATTAATGTTTGTCTCCCCCTCTAGACTGTAACCTTACTGTGGGCAGGGATCATGTCCACTGACTCTGTTATATTGTACTCTCCTAAGCACTTAGTACAGTGCTCTGTACATAGTAAGTGGTCAATAAATACAATTGATTGATTAGTTGATTGATATCAGTGGCTAATTCACTGGCCACCCACCACATTTTGCTCTTTCCGTCTCCTAACTACCCAGTCCAATAATCCCTACTGTCTCTTACCATTTGTTCTCTCTTCTCAGTCATGTCAACAGTGGAACTGACCCAAAATTATGCATATTCACCAACCTGTGGCATTGGAGAAGGGGTTGCTCTGCACCCGAGTACACGTTCTATGGCTAAACTCAGCGAGGTGGCTTTTTTTAATGGTATTTGTTAAGCACTTACTATGTGCCAAGCACTGTGCTAAGCACTGAGTTTTGAATGGAGAATGCACAGGAACTCCACAGTTGTTCTCACATTGATGCCAGTTAGAATGGTCTGTCCCTGATTTTAGCTGAGGAAATGAGGGGTCCCCAGACTCATCTAGTCTGCTCTATCGCAGTGGGCCAAGGGCTCGGCCTCTACAATAAGGACATTCCCTGCTGGAGACCCTTATAGGGTAATAACAAATTTGGTGGCGGTGCTCACCCTTGCTTTGGTTCCACTCATTTCCATTCTTTTGTTCATTCAATTGTATTTATTAATAAAAATAACTATAATTATGACATTTGCTTACTTTGTGCCAGGCACTCTACTAAGTGCTGGGGTGGATACAAGCAAATCAGAATGGACAACAGTCCCTGTCTCACATCGGGCTCACAGTCTCGATCCCATTTTACAGATGAGGTAACTGAGGCCCAGAGAAATGAAGTGACTTGCTCAAGGTCACGCAGCAGGCAAGTGGTGGAGCCAGAATTAGAATCCGTGACCTTTGGACTCTCAGGCCCGTGCTGTATCCACTACTCCATGCTGCTTACTGAGAAGGCTACACAGGCTTAGGAGTCAGAGGTCATGGGTTCTAATCCCGGCTCCGCCACCTGTCAGCTGTGTGACTTTGGGCAAGTCACTTGACTTCTCGGTGCCTCAATTCCCTCATCTGTAGAATGGAGATAAAGACTGTGAGCCCCACGTGAGACAGCCTGATTACCCTGTATCTATCCCAGCGCTTAGAACAGTGCTCGGCACATAGTAAGCACTTAACAAATACCAACATTATTATTATTATTATGGTGTGCAGAGCACTTTACTAAGCTCTTGGGAAAGTACAGTACAACAATAAACAGTGATATTCCTTGCCCACAATAAACTTACAGTCTAGAGGGCGGGGAGACAGACGACAATACAAATAAATAAATTACAGATATTTAAATAAGTGCTGTGGGGCTGGGAGTGGGGAAGAATCAAGGGAGCATGTCAGGGCTTTACAGAAGGGAGTGGGAGAAGAGGAAAGCAAAGCCTTGTTCTGGGAAAACCTCTTGGAGGACATGAACCTTCAGGAGGGCTTTGAAGGTGGGTAGAGTAATCGTCTGTCAGATTTGAGGAGGGAGGGCATGGGCTAGGGTTCGGCTGGGGGTTGACCTGTGTCCAGCTTTCTTGTTATACTCTCCAGCACGGTTGCATATAATAAATTGAACAGAACTGGCTCTATTAAACTGATCTGCTATCCCCATTAGTGTGAGGGAATAGATCAGACAGGACACCTCCTCAGTCAAATTCAGTAAGCAGTTGCCAGAACCCAGATCTACAGCTGCTGTCAAATGCATTTATAAAGTCTGTGAAAACTGGATAGCAATCTGGGTCCTGCTCCCTACATGTCTGTATTCATTGTGCTGTTAAAATCATGTCTATTGTGCCTTGCTCTAGTCTGAAGCTATATTTTGATTCCAGGAGTATGCAGACAACAGTCTTCTTCAGTAGCCTGTCCAGAAGGATTCTGGCTAGTATCTGGACCAGCAGCAGGGAGTAAGTTGTTTCCACAGTCTGATTTTTCCTCTTTCTTCTTGATGATGATATTGATGGCAACTTTCAGATCCTGTGTTATCTCCTCAGTTCCATCTGTTGAGGAAGAGCTTATGTAAGTCTTTGAACAGGGTGTCTCCTTCCTGCTTGTAGATCTCAGCAGGTATGCCAGGTGCTTTGCTATTGTTCCTGGCTGATTGCCATGGTGACTTCCTCTAGCTTTGGGACAAGCGCCATGTCTTTGCGTGTTGGAAGGTATTTTCTGTTCAAAACACAGTCATTCGGTAGCTCTTTCCAGGAGTCTTTTTTCCCCTCGATGAGCCCATGAGGTAATTATGGCTATTCACAGTGCTCATGAGCTGTTAAATACAGGGCAAGCTCCAGAACTCCTGGGGGCTGCTCTCATAGCAACAGATCCTGATTTTACATCCTCTGGCCTTGTAGTCAGGTTTCTTTCCAAGCTGCTCAAGTTGTGATAAATAACCTACCAGTGCCACCAAAGTAATTATTATTATTTCAGCTCCTTAATGATTCAAACCAACCACACCTACCTGACATACACAGGATAGTCAATGAAACGAGACTAGTTTCAGTATCATCCCAAACTAAGCCAGTATCTCCTTTCAAGCATGACTGGCATTACAATTAAATCATGGTACATCCTCACCTGGATTACTATCTGTAGTTCTAGTTACAGTGTCTTAGGAAGGACACGATAGAGCTGAAGAAGGTACAGAGAAGGCAATCAAGATAAGCTGAGTGGAGGCAAAGAGTCCATGTGAGATTTGATTGAACAGGTTAGGACTCTTCAGTCCAGAAAGATGCAGGCTGAGATGGGGTAGGATTGAAATTTGCCAAGTCTTGAAGGGGGTGAACAGTTGGAACACAGATTTGTTGTTCTACAAATCCTTCAACACCAGGCTGAGGGGATACCCAGTGAAGCTTGAGGGTGGCAGGTTCAAAACGAGAAAGAGGAAACACTTCTTCACTCAGAGGGTGGTAAGGCCATGGAATCCATTGCCACAGAAATAGAAAATATCAATTTTGTACAGAAAATGTCAATTGGTTCAATCGGCTCTGATAAATTCAAGGGCAAGCGGTTAATAATGAACTATCAGAATCAATCAAGCAATAATATTGAGTGCTTACTTTGTGCACAGCACTGTAGGCAGTGCTTGAGAAAGTACAATAAAATATATTTGGTTGATGTGATCGTTGTCCACAAGGAGCTTACCGTCTACAGTGGGGGCCAGACATTCAAATAAATTACGGATAGGGGAAATAGTAGAGCATAAGGCTATGTACAGAAGTGCTGTGGGGCTGGGATGAGTATCAAAGTGCTAAAGGATTACACAACCAAGTGCAAAGTCGATGCAGAGGGAAGGGTGGATAGGAGAATGAACTGTATTCATTGGGTACTTACTGCGTGCAGAGCACTGTACTAAGCACTTGGGAGACAATATACAATATAGCAGAGTCTGTAGACATGTTCCCTTGCCCACAAGGATGGGAAATGAGGGCTTAGTCAGGGAAGACCTCTTGGAAAAGAAAGCCAGGGATATTAGACAGTCCATTCTATACTGTGAGGATGGATGTACAGGAAGACATGTGTACATGGTTTTTACAAGCATCCTATTCTTGCTGTCTTTTTTTTTCCTGGTATTTGTTAAGCACTTACTTTGTGCCAGGCATTATACTAAGAGCTGGGATAGATACAAGCTAATTGGATTGGACACAGTTCATGCCCCACTGGGACCTACAGTCTTCATCCCATTTTACAGATGAGGTAACTGAGGCACAGAGAAGTGCCTTTCCCAAGGTCACACAGCAGAAAAGTGGCAGAGCCAGGATTATAATCCAGGTCCTTCAGACTCCCAAGCCCATGCTCTTTCCACTAAATGTTGGAAACAAAACCCTGGGCCAGGTGGATTATTTATCTGAACCAAATGGCACTGTTTATGGTTTTATGATTACCTCGGCAGGGAGAAGTTATCCAATTGAAGCATACAAATAATCCACAAATCTCAGAGAGACCATGTTTCATTCTCCTCTTACCCTAAATCTTTGGCCAGAGCTGCTCTGAGTCATTAAACTAGTTTAAGTGTCATCCACTTTTATTTCCTTGGTCTGGCCTCTGGAGACAATGAACAGTGAATATTCCAAGAGGTGGGCCACAGAAAGAAGGAAGAGGCAAAATTAATGGGTCGAACCGGATAATCAGGCCTGGAATAGTCTATAGTTAATTGTACCATCTTTCTGTAGAAGAAATTTGGGCACGTTACAAAATCAAACTATTGGTGGTATTAACTTAGTTGGTATTCACTGAATGTCGGTCATCAGAAATTACCAGGTCACCAAACCACAGGAAATATGGTCACCTCCCATGTAGCCTAATGGCCGCAGATGAGTCAGACGCATTGGTCAGGAGCTTCAGAAGGTGGAGGGAGGGAGGGCAGAATCTCTTCAGAAACACGGTGTATTGGGAACCGTAAGAGGAACAATCACTGGTATTTATTGAGCACCTTCTGTTTGCAAAGCACTATACTAAATGCTGGGGAGAGTACAATAGAGGTATATGACAGGTTTGATTATTCCTGCCAACAAAGAGCTTACAATCTAATGGAAGAGAGAGACATACATTTTACAGTTAGGAGTAAGAAATGCTCAGTTAGCAGTTCATGTAAATGGATATACAGTATACAGATGTTCTAGGGCAGGTTGAGAGTGCATAAGTGCAGAAAATAATAACAATACCAATAATAATGATAATAATAATAATTACTAGTATTATGGTACTGTTAATCAATCACACTTATTGAGCTCTTACTGTGTGAAGAGCACTCTACTAAGCACTTGGGAGAGTACTATACAACAGAGTTGGCAGACATGTTCCCTGCCCACAAAGAGCTTATAGTCTAGAGTGGGAGACAGACATTTAAAATGAATTACTGATATGTACATAAGTGTTATGGGGCTGAGTGTGGGGTGACTATCAAGTTCTTAAAGGGCACAAATCCAAGTGCAAGAGCAACACAGAAGGGAGAAAGAGTAGGGGAAATGAGGGCTTTTCTGGGAAAGGCCTCTTGGAGGAGATGTGATTTTAATAAGGCTTTAAATATGGATAGAAGGGTGATCTGTCTGTATATGAAGGAAGAGGGAGTGCCAGGCTGGAGGGAGGATGTAGGAAGGGGTGAGTGGTGAGGTAGATGAGACTGAGGTACAGTGAGTACATGAAGAGGTTGGCGTTTGTTGGATTTGTTAAGCCTTTAGTAAGTGTCAAGCATTGTTCTAAACTCTGGGATAGATACAGGTTAATCAGATTGAACACAGACCCTATCCCACATGGGGCTCACAGTCTAAGTAAGAGGGAGAGGTATTTAATCCCCATTTTACAGATGAGGAAACTGAGGCTCAGAGAAGTTAAGTGACTTTCCAAAGGTCAAACTGCAGGCAATTGACAGAGGGGGGATTAGGATTCAGGTCCTCTGAATCCCTGGCCCCTGCTCCTTCTACTAGGCCGCAGTGCTGCCATGATAGTTGGGAGAATGTGGCCCAGGGCAATGAAAAATCAGGGAAAGCCTTCTTGAGGAAATGGGCTTTCAGAAGGCCTTTGAAAATGGGAAGAGCTGTGGTCTGGAAAATTTGAAGGGGGTGGTAATTCCAGGCCAGAGGAAGCTAATGAGGGGTCAGAGGTGAGAGAGTTGAGAATAAGGCCCAGTGAGAAAGTGAGCTTAGGAGGAACATGAGGTGTGGGAAAAGAGAGAGGACAGGTAAGAAGGAGAGAACTGATGGAATGCCTTAAAAACAATGCTCAGGAGTCTCTATTTGTTGCAGAGACAAATGGGTAATCAATCGAAGGCTAAAATGCAGGGAGAGATTCTCTCTACTCTTCGATTCAGTAATGGTATTTATTGTGCACCTACTGAGCGCACACACTTTTATGCTAGGGGCTTGGGAAAGTAAAAGAAAAAGCAACGCATGTTCCTCTCCCACAAGGAAGGCCTGAAGTCAGTCAGTAGTCTGCACAGGGCCCTCTCTTTCCTCCCATCCCACCCCCTGCACCAAGACTTTTGTTTGTTCCCTCAGCTGAAAATAATGAGGGCTGACACCAAGTATTGCTTCAAAATTAAAAGTGCTTCAAGAATAGAGGACCCCATAAAGGGGCACCACACCACAACCATGTCGTCACCAGAGCGAAACAATTGCCCCTTAAAGTAGTTATAGCCTGTGGCTCCTGGTGGATGGGGATCGTCTCTACTGACTCTGTTGTATTGCACTCTCCCAAGCGCTTAGTACAGTGTTCTATACACAGTAAGCACTCAATAAATACCATTGATTGAGTGATTGCAGTACGATGCACTGAATCTCTCATGAAAACAATGAAGTTTCTTTTTTTGTAGTTTGTTTATCTGTTTTGAAGTAGCTATTCAGAGGATGAGTGGAAGTTCTTGGATGTGGCCTGGAGTTGTTCCTCTGTGAAGTGTCCATATTTCCACCATCTACTAATGAGATTCCCAGCCCCCTCCAAAACAGTCCTGAAGAATGGACAGAGATTCTGCAGGGTCTGTTCTCGTGTCTCTTTCTAAGATTGCTTTCATCAATACAAGAAGCCATCATAGAGAGCCCCAGCTCCAGGCAGGTTGACAAATTAAATATTTTCAAGTGCATCTTGTGTGAATGTACAATTAATGCAAGTCAGGAGGTCAACCTCTCAAACTTGTTTTTAGCACAGATGGCTTGAGTGCTTCATCTTTGTTTGGGGTGCCTTCCCCTTCCTGTCTAGCTATTCCCTCCCCTGGCTCCCTCCCTTCTCCCCAAACACCTGCAGTGACTGCCATCAGTGGTATGCCCTTCAACTCAAGGCCTGTGCTCTTTCCTCCCCACCTTATGGGAATGGAGGAAAAGGACCATGAAACAATCCCTGAGAGACTGGATAGCATCTAAACATCTAAGGCAGGCTCCGGTTCCTGTTCCGTCAACCAGGGGACACCATGTGGGGATAGATAGGATCGAAGACCCAAGTCCTACACAACTACACTACAGAGACCAACCAGCTCAAGGGTTCTCCAACCTGGGTAATAGACCCCAGGTTTAAAGCATTCAAGTAGAATCTGACCAGCCTCAGGACTGCAGTGGGTTCAGACGGAGTTGACAACCACTGGACTTTGTGTAATTGCCTCCCAATAGGACACTCTTCCTTTCTCCTAGCTTTTCCCTCTTCCAGGTTTTGGGCCTGTCCAATATACTCCAAACTCTGAACAATTCCAAGCTTCTCTGCTGACCTGAACATCTTCATCCTGAATGAAATTGAATGGAAGAGGCAAAATTGAGAGAGGGAAGGAAAAAACTGTCACCATCAATCAGGTTTCTTCACCTCTTTGTTTCTCCTCTCTTCTTTGACCTCCCTCTTCTCTCCTCTCCTCCAGTTTTCCTCCTCCCAGGTGTCTCCTCTCTTCTCTCCTCCAATTCTCATGGGAGATAAAGGGTACTTCAGAAAATAATGGAACAGCCTGTCTCCAGGTCCTGGAGTCCCCCTGCTGCCTGTTGTCTTGCTAACCTGATTTCATAACATCAGGACCTCATTCATGCATGGGAAAGGCTGACCCATTTCCTTCAGCATCTAGCAGAAACTCCATTGGCTCCATTGGCTTCAAGACTCTCCACCAACTTTTCCCATTTTAAATATTGGTTCTCCTCACACACTGCTCCTCAGCTCTCACTCTTGGCTCTGCCTAAACTCACTTTCTAACTGTACCCTGCTCTCAGTTCTGTTACCTTTGATCCCTTGTTCACACTGGTCCCCCGCATGGAACTTCCTCCTCCTTCAAATCTGCCAAATCACAGCTCTTCTCATTTTCAAAGCTCTCACCTCCTTCCATGAAGCTTTCTTGTTTATTTACACCACACTAAATTGTGCTAACTCACTAACACCTGTGTTCTTCTAGCCAACCTCCAGCATTTATGTTCATTCAATTGTATGCTCAGTGATTTATTTGGCCTTTCTACTTTGTAATACTTGTGCTGCTAGATTCTTTCATATCCTTGTTCTTCCTCCCACTCCCACTATTTATCAATAGTTTATGTCTGTCTCCTCCCAGAATAATCAGTAAATACCACTGATTGATCAGTTGACTGAAATGCATGGGACCCAGCTTAAGAGGACATATGTTGGAATCTGGAAGCCCAGTAGCCTTTGGAGCTGCTCCCAAAATCACAGACTTTCCTGAGTGACTCCCTAAATGCCCAGGACAATTGACCCATCAGGCCTAATGGTTGTTCTGCTCTGATCTCTGACCTCTGCTCTGACCTGGCTTGCTCTTAGGAACAAGCCTTGGTGGAAAAATTACCTTTTGCAAAAGGTCCCTGAGTAAACTGGGTCCAAAGTGTTCCTTAATGATAATAATAACAACAATAGTAATAATAATAATACTTGTGGTATTTTTTAAAAGCTTACTATGTGCCAGGCACTCTACTAAGAGTTGGGGTAGATTCAAGGTAATTGGGTTGGACAGTCTCTGTCCCACATGGGGTTCACAGTCTTAATCCCCATTTTCCAGATGAGATAACTGAGGCACAGAAAAGTGAAGTGACTTGTCCAAGGTCACGCAGCAGACATGTGGCAGAGCCAGAATTAGAACCCAGGTCCTTCTGACTCCAAGGTCTGTGCTCTATCCACTAAGCCATGCTGCTTCTCTTTCCTTAGTATTAAAATGACTAGAAATCTGATAATCTTAGGGTGGGCAGGGGCGGGGCTGAAAGAAGAATGGGGCCAGAGTGGACAAAGAGAAGGTGGCAGGCAAAGAGAAGGGGAGAAAGGAAAAGGGGTGGGGGGATGGGAGATTGGGAAAGGGTGAGGAGGAAAGGGGAGATTGGGAATCCAGCTGTGAAGGTCACAGAGGTAGTAGCAGCATGGACTGTATGGGCTCCACCTCTCCACTTCTCTGTTGCTATTTCTGAGTTGCCAACACCAAGGCTCCTGTTTTCCCTCCTGGCACCCTGCTGAAAATGGGACCCTACTAGATTTCAACAGAGTCTTTTCAGGTGGTAGAAGGAGTACTGATATTCATGACTGTCCCACCTCCAGGGGGATATCTGGTCACTTTATCTAGAAGCATTAAAAAGTCGCCCAAATAGCCCAAAGCATTAAAGGAGCTTCCATGCAGGCAAAATGTTCAGGGAGATTAGGGTTTGGAAAGCTGATCAATCACAACTCTCCCAACGATATCAAATTTCTACCTCCACATTTGTTATCTCACAGGGATGGTGTGGCAGCCACTTCATGTTTGCAAAGTGTCCCTTATTTGGCAGCTGCAAATACTACACATGAATAGAGAACTGGCGTGTATATTTCAATTGGAGCAACAAAATCTTTAGTGTCAAGATTCTTTTGGAAAATCCAGATTACATCATCATGAGGAAATCACGCACCTGCACACACACACACACATACACAGCATCAATGAAATAAGATTACACACAGACACTCAGCAGAATGAATAGAAATGAGGCAGATATGATCATTGGGCTAAAACGGATCCAGTCAAGATGGAAATGCAGGATTTGAATTCAATTGTGCAGTGTGTATTTATTTCATTTTGTGAGTCTTCATTACCCAAATGCATTTGCTTTTAGTCTAGACATTACATGATATTGGCGGTTATTCTCATAACAACATTTCTTCTGACAAAATTTAAACCCTAGACCACTAGACCACCTTCTATTTTAGCAGAATGAAATGTTCAGTTCACTGTTGTCCGCCCAACCAATCTTGGAAGTAAGACCCTCTTAATAGTCGTTAGTACCTTAATGGGTTTGCAGCACTTAGCATTCACCTAATACCTGATGGCTGTTTCCGAGGCATTAGAAAATGATTCATTTCCATCATTTCATAGACTTACTTCCATGTACCATGAAATTTTATTTTAAACCTTCTGTAATCCAACCCACCAGCCACCTTGCCCTACAACCATGCCACATCGCCATTCAAGGGCTGCCCCGATCCTCAAAATATCATCTACTCAATTCCCCCATTTTCAGGCATGAATTCAGTTTGCCCTGGAGATGGAGGCATGACCAACCTTTTCTTTGAAATCCTCAGTAAGGACTCTCTCAATACCTGGAGTAACATGTTTCAGAGTCTCCCAACTTTAATAGTCTGAACTTTCTTTCTAATGTCCTACTTAAATTTTTCTTTCTACAATCTGAGGCCATTGGGTCTCATCCTACCTTCAAAGGACTCAAAGAGAAAAGGTTCATTGACCCTTGTCAGTCTCCCTTCATTTTCTGAATTTGATCGATTAATTAATTAATTAATTAATTCATTCATTCATTCAATCATTTGATGAAACCCCTCTTTTCCCTCCTTTCCAGGTGAAATCAGCCCTATTATTTTACCATGTCTTCACAGAGGTTATTTCCTAATCTTTTTATCATTTCCATTGCTCTCCTCAGAATTAAAAGATTTTATTCAATAAATCTTTAGGTAGGCTGGCAAGGGGGTGGGAGAAGCAATTTCAGAGTGGGTGGCAGGCAAAAAATAGCAAAAAATGCTGTAGTGAAGCTGCAAGAGAAAAGTAACCCATATTAGTAACCCTGTTCTAAATACCGGGAAATTGACAGTGAGGACAAAAAGATGAAAATGCTTATACATGGCCTCACTGCTTCTGAATTCAGTGATTATACCAGAGTTAGCCAAGTCTGGTCTCATCTTTGATGAGACCCAGGCAATGGCAGGGAAGGTTTCCAGAAAGGGCAAGGATCTTGGGAGTCAGTGGGTGGTTTATGTAACACGGGCTAGCCTCCTGACTCTTCCCAGCCTTTACCATAGCCCACCCCTTTTCTTAGTTCCAAGGCCTGAACCACCAGGAACAAACCTGTCTAGCCTCATTGTGAAACCATGATTAACCCTACTCATTCTCCAACTTTACAATCCAATCCATTACCCATCCTTCCCTCCCAATTCACTCTTATTATTATGAAATTTATCTGATGGCCTATCTTGTCTTTTCTCACATAACAAGATAGCTAGTTCTCTGAGGCTAGGGATCATGCCTGTGAATTACTACAGGAACTTTGAACCTGTGGGCTTTTTGGTTCAAGAGCTGATCCAACTGGAGGTGGGATCCTCATGAAGAGCCTCTTGGCAAATTCTTTTTCCTTTAGGGTCAGCGACACTATCCCTCCTGCATGTTGTTGGGAGCTGCTAGCATTATATGAGAAGCAGAGAAGCAGCATGGCTTAGTGAATAGAGTGCGGGCCTGGGCCTGGAAGTCAGAAGGACTTGGGGTCTTATCCTGCCTCTGCCACATGTCTGCTGTGTGACCTTAGGTAAGTCACTTAACTTTTCTGGGCCTCAGTTACCTCATTGATAAAATGGTAATTAAGATTGAGAGCACAATGTGGGACAGGGACTGTGTCCAACCTGATTAACTTGTATTTATCCCAGTGCTTAGAACAGTGCTTGGCACATAGTAAGCACTTAGCAAGTACCATAATAATAATAATAATAATAACTATATGATGCTGGAAATTGCAAAAAGGTAGGGAGAGGATGAGTTTCTTTGATTACTTTCAATCGTGGGCAGAGCCCAGCTTTAGAAACAGTTGATACTTCCTTCTGGTGTGCTCTGTTCCACTTCATATACCATGGGTGCTCCCTCCCAATAATTAGCCGGTATTTTTACAATTATTTTATTGATTTTCTTCACTTCTCATCTTGGACCTTCTTTTTTCTCTCCTGTCTCCATCACCATTTTGGGCCCCTCTTGTTTTAAATCTTCTTATTCTTCTTATGATGCACAATTCTGGAAGGGCAAGGCTTGATGGTAGCCCAGCAAGGTAAGGTGACTTCTTGCTTTATGACACCAATATGGATCATTTAATCAATCAATCAATCAATTAATGAGCACTTTCTATGTTCACTGTATTAGGTTCTTGGCAGAGTACAATATAACAGAGTTGGTTTACCTTCTAGAGGACTTTTTTATATTTATTTGTTCACTTGGGGGCCCCACCCCCAACTTTCTGAACTACTTTTGAACCATTTTGACCCTGCCTCACATTTCTTCTCTCTTTCTTCATCCCTACATTTGGGGACTTCAATATGTACACTGATATTCCTGATGACCCTTCTGCTGCCCACCTTCTATTACTCCTCAACTCCATTGACCTCCTGCTCCACCCCAGCTCACCCACTTACCAACCTGGACACAGTCTCATCATTTCTAGCCATTGTAAAATCTCTGCTCTTGCCAACTTGCCTACTTGTTTTGTTTTGCTGTCTGTCTCCCCCTTTTAGACTGTGAGCCCATTGTTGGGCAGGGATTGTCTCTGTGGCCGAATTGTGTATTCCAAGCGCTTAGTACAGTGCTCTGCACACAATAAGCGCTCAATAAATATGATTGAATGAATGGATGAACAAACACTGAAATCCCTCTATCTGATCACAACTTCCTCACCTGTCTTCTTTCCCACACAACTCCTCCCCACAAATCTGTGCTGTTGCCCCACAGAGACCTCTGATCCTTTGACCCCATCAAATTTTCTTAAGTCATCAGGCCACTTTAAGCCTCCATACCCAAAGTACCTTCCCTTGATGACCAAACCGATGCTTTCAACACCACCCTCTCTATTGAACTCAACTCACTCACTCCCCTTCACCAATCTGGTATTGTTATCCTGCAGCCCTGGATCACCTCCACTGTTTGCTTCCTTTGCTTCTGTACATGAGCTGCAGAGCACTGCTGGTTGAAATCTAGATATCTGGCTGACTTTGTCCACCTCAAGTTCATCCTTGAGTGCTTTAACTCTGCCCTCTCCTTTGTCCAGCAAAATTATTTCTCTGTTTTATTGACACCCATGCCCATTGCCCTCACCAGTTTCCCAAACATTTAACTCCCTCCTCAAACCCTCTGTCCCCCCACCTGACCCATCTCTTGCCCCTGATGACCTGGCCACCTACATTACTGAGAAAATTGAAACTCTCAGACGTGATCTCCCTAAAATCTCCCAACTTTCCCAGCAGTATCTCAAATTTCCCAGCCTTTAGAACAATGCTTGGATTGTAGCAGGAAATCAGAGAGGTAAAGTAGGAAGTGCCAGGGAGGTTGAGTGTTTTAAAGTCGATGGTAAAGAGTTCTGTTTGATGTGGAGGTGTACGGGCAACGACTAGAGGTTCTTGAAGAATGGGGAAACATGAGGTGAACAACTTTGTAGAAAAATGATTCGGGCAGCAGAGTAAAGTATGGACTGAAGTGGGCCAAGGAGGTTAGCAAGGGTGCTAGTCAGATACCTGGAACATTGAGTTTGCCAGTCTTCCCCATTAGGTTGTAAAGCTCTTTGAGGGTGAGTCATATCTTTTATCTTTATCATATTCTCCCAAGTGCTAAGCACAGTGCTCTGCACACAGATGTTCAATAAATCCTACAGAATAGATTTACTGATGGGTTTATTGATGCCTGATGGAGAAGCGGCATGGCGTAGTGGATAGAGCATGGGCCTGGGAGTCAGATGGTCGTGGGTTCTAATCCCAGCTCTGCCACTTGTCTGCAGTGTGATCTTGGGCAGGTTACTTCACTTCTCTGTGCCTCGGTTACCTAATCTGTAAAATGGAGATTGATACTGTGAGCCTGATGTGGGACAGGGCTGTGCCCCTGTCCTTAGTATAGTGCCTGGCACAGACTAAGCACTTAACAAATAACACAATTATTATTATTATTAATAATAATAATAAAATCCATCCTATCCTCTCTATCCAAACTGCTACTGTATTAATCCAAGCACTTATCATAGCCCACCTTTATTACTGTATCAGCCTCCTTGCTGACCTCCCTGCCTCCTGTCTCTCTCCACTTCACTCCACACTTCACTCAGCTGCCCAGATCATTTTTCTGCAAAAACATACAGTCCATTTTTCCCCAGTCCTCAAGAACCTCCAGATCCACAACTGCATCAAACAGAAGCTCTTTACCATCGGCTTTAAAGCAATCAATCACTTTGCCCTCTCCTACCTCTCCTCACTGCTCTCCTACTACAGCCCAGTCCACACACCTTACTCCTCTAATGCTAAACTACTCACTGTACCTCAATCTCATCTATCTCGCTGCCGCCCACATCCTGCCTCTGGCCTGGAATGCCTTCCCTCTCCATATCCAACACGCAGTTATTCTCCCCCCATTCAAAGTCCAAGAGGCTTTTCCTAAGTCCTCATTTCCTTTTCTTCCCCTTCTGCATCACCCTGGCAGAAGCAGTGTGGCTTATTGGAAAGAGCACAGGCTTGGGAGTCAGAGGTCAGGGGTTCTACACCTGGCTTCGCCACGTATAAGCTCTGTGACCTTGGGCAAGTCACTTCACTTCTCTGGGCCTCAGTTCCCTCATCTGTAAAATGGGGATTGAGTCTGTGAGCCCCACGTGGGACAAGCTGATTACCTTGTATCTCCCCCAGAGCTTAGAACAGTGCTTGGCACATAGTAAGCGCTTAACAAACACCAACATTATTATTATTATTACACCTTTTATTCATTCCCCTCCCAGCCCCACAGCACTTAGGTACATATTCATAATTTATTTATATTAACCCGTGTCTCCCCCTCTAGACTGTAAGTTCACTGTGGGCAGCAAATATGTCTGTTTATTGTACTCTCCCAAGCACTTAGTACAGTGCTCTGCACATAGGAAGGGCTCAGTAAAGATGATTGTTGGATTGTTTACTTTTGTTTTTATCATTTGTGTCTGAGCACATTCTCTATTCATATTTGCAACTTGTATCTGCTGATCATCCCAATCGTCAGCTCCTTAAGGATAGGACCTGTGCTTCTCTATTGTTTGTTCACAAGTACCCAGTACAGCAGCCTGAACATGACTGGCACTCAATGAAAGATGTTGATGATGATGATGGCCACCTGGAAAAGGTGAATGAAATCTTCCAGAATCAGAGGTTGCCACTCAGTGCACTAAAAGACACTATTTTGCTCAAAAGGGCCATAATGAAAGCTCTTCCCTATGGCCAGAAGTTCATTCCCCAAATTTCCTCATTCTGGCTCACTACTGAGTCTGACCTTGTTCTTGTCTTTCAGTCATTCAAAGAGCATCTGTGGTCTGAAATGGTTATTAGGAATCAAAAAATATTGCCAAAATATATCAGGAAGGTAATTTCCACCAGCTCTGCAATAAGGTTTCAGACTCAGCCTGTGGTCCCTGTTTAATTACTATTTGTTAAGAGCCTCAATCTAGGCCTATTGATAAGTCTTCCAGATAAAAAGACAGTTCCTGTCATTACTACTTGGCCTCCGAAATAGACAATATAAAAATCGAGTCATGTCGGCAGGTGCACTCACTCGTTCATTTTAATTAAAATGAAATCAGGCAATGGAATGAGATGGCAGAGTTCTCCCTGCTGGCAGAGATCTCCTTCCAGGTAACACACAATTTGAAATGGCAGGGGCTTGTGGATTTGATAGAATTGTATTCATTCACAAATGCATTCCTGTTTCTTAGATGGCAAACTCTCAAGGGGCAAGAAACAGAACTTTCTTTGTACAGTGACTAGCCTAGTGCCAAACCCAATAGGGACTTCATAAATTTTTATGATGATGAGGACTCAAACTCTCTCTTCCCTGAATGGGGGTGTATTTACCCTGAGAGCCTTCTTTCTAGAATTACATTAGTGTTTTCTGAAATGGAGATTCCATTCAAGCACATCATTTCTAGGTGTAAAATATTTCTAAAACTCATGTTTCTTTTGCTGTCCTCCTCAACTAAACTCCTTCCTAGACCTCTCAAGTTTATTTTCTATCAGTTGACCTACAGCAGTCAGTATTATTCAACCTGATAGGAGGATGTCATTCTGTGTTTCAGTCACTCTCATATTGAAGAGTTAGACAGGGTCGCCGTCTCAAGGGAAAGACTAGGTTACCACATTAATCAGTGGTATTTATTGAGTGCTTACTGTGTGCAGAGCACTGTACTAAGTGCTTAGGAGTGTACAAAACAATGGAGTTGTAGATATCATTTACCATATGCTCGTGAGCAGAGGTAAGGGGTCCACAGGAGGGCTTCAGAGCACTATAAGAAGTGATACTGGTAACTCTGGAAGTATCAGCAAGAAGACACAGCAGTAGCAGGAGCAGGCATTAAGAGAGTGCCTTGCTCAGTACCCCAAGACTGTGAGGCAAAACAGGAGTTTTCTCCTCACCTGTTCCAATCACTGCTGCTCCCTATTCCACCAAAGGATAGCTTGGCTCTTGTGAGTTTTTCCTTGTGTGTTTTTGAGTGGAAGAGTGTGGGTGGGTCAGAGGAAGTGCATCTGAGGGGCCTGTGTGAATGAATATTTGAGTGGGGGCCTGCATTTCAGAGGGAATCTGAAAGACAATACGTGGGGAGGGAAGGGGTTTTCCAAAATAAAATCTTGAGACCACAGAGAAACAATTCCTAGATATGGCTAACATCCCCAAGTAACGTTATGGTGGAGAAGCAGCGTGGCTCAGTGGAAAGAGCACGGGCTTTGGAGTCAGGGCTCATGAGTTCGAATCCCGGCTCGGCCACTTGTCAGCTGTGTGACTGTGGGCAAGTCACTTCGCTTCTCTGCGCCTCAGTTCCCTCATCTGTAAAATGGGGATTAAGACTGTGAGCCCCACGTGGGACAACCTGATTCCCCTATGTCTACCCCAGCGCTTAGAACAGTGCTTGGCACGTAGTAAGCGCTTAACAAATACCAACATTATTATTATTATTATCCTGAGTTAACTGCCCACTTTGGGGATGTGCACAAGGCGACTGAGAAGTCTTGAACAAGTTTGAAGGTATCTCTGCCCGGATCATTTTTCTAAAACAATGTTTAGTCCACATCTTCCCACTTCTCAAGAACATCCACCTCCGCATCGAACAGAAACTCCTTCCCATCGACTTTAAAGCACTCAATCAGCTTGCTTCCTCCTACCTTACCTCGCTTATCTCCTACTACAACCCGGCCCGTTCACTTTGCTGCTCTAATGCCAACCTACTCACTGCACCTCAGTCTCTTCTATCTTGTCTCTGATATCTTGCCTCACCCACATCCTCCCTGCGGCCTGGAACTCCCTACCCCTTTCTATCCAACCTACCATCACCCTCCCCACTTTCAAAGCTTTACTAAAGTCATATCTTCTCCAAGAGGCCTTCCTCAACTAAGTTTTCATTTCCCCTCACCATCATCAATGGTATTTATTGAGTGTTTTCTATGTGCAGAGCACTGTACTAAGAACTTGGGAAAATACAACAGAGTTGGCAGATGTGTTCGCTGGCCACAACGAGTTTCCCCTGCTCCTTCTCCCTGCTGTGTCACACTTGCACTTGGATCTCTACCCTTTAAGCACTTGATATTCATCCCACCCTCGGCCCCAAAGAACCTATGTACATATCCATAATTTATTTTTATGTTTGCCTCCCCCTCTAGATTATAAGCTTCTTTTTTAAAAATTGTATTTATAAAGCATTTGCTATGTGTCAGGTACGGTATTATGAGCTGGGGTGGTTACAAGAAAACAAGGTTGGATACAGTCCCTGAAACACATGAGACTCACTGTCTTAATCCCCATTTTACAGATGAGGTAACTGAGGCACATAGAAGTTAAGTGACTTGCACAGCTGACAAGTGGTGGAACCAAGGTTAGAACTCAGGTCCTCTGACTCCCAAGCCCGTGCTTTTTTATTCATTCATTCATTCATTCATTCATATTTATTGAGCACCTATTGTGTGCAGAACACTGTACTAAGTGCTGGAGAGAGTACAGTACACCAATAACCAAACAAATTCCCTGCCCATAACGAGCTCCTTGTGGGCAAGGAATGTGCCCACCAACTTGGTTGTATTGAACTCTCCCCAACACTTAGTACAGTTCTCTGTACACAGTAAGCACTCAATAAATATCATCGATTGATTGATTGATTGATCGATCTCCAAAAGGCACACGATTCCTCCATTCTCACCAGTGGAGTTGGCCCAGAGAAATGTATCTATTTGATTGGTTGCCCTCAAACGCTTTATTGAAAGCAAAGAAGAGGCAAAATATGGTTGACTGTAATAGTGCAAGATAGGGATTCAAATGGGAAAAAAGTTTCTAGAATTGGCAAACACTGGAAAAGTGTATTGAAACCCATGGGCAGAACAACTAAATTGAGGCTGAATGAAAAGAGAGCTGTATGCAGATGTATCACGGGTTGTAATAATAATAATAATAATAATAAATATGTTACTTGTTAAGCACTTACTATGTGCCAAGCACTGTTCTAAGGGCTGGGATAGATACAAGTTAATCGGGTTGGATGGTCCCTGTCATTCATTCATTCATTCAATCATATTTATGGAGCACTTAACTGTGTGCAGAGCACTGTATTAAGCGCTTGGAAAGTACAATTTGGCAACAGATATAGACAATCCCTACCCAACAATGGGCTCACAGTCTAGAAGGCGGGGAACAGACAACAAAACAAAACAAAACAAATAGACAGACATCAATAACACCAATAGCCCTGTATGAGGCTCACAGTCTTAATCCTCATTTTACAGAAGAAGTAACTGAGGCACAAGGAAGTGAAGTGATTTGCCCAGGGTCACACAGCAAACAAGTGGCAAAGCTGGGATTAAAACCCAGGTCCTTCTGACTCCCAGGCCCGTGTTCTATCCACTAAGGCATGCTGCTTCTCATTATGGCCACCCCATAATAAATGCAACCTGGAAATACAGCTGACACAAATTGCTCAGGATCCATAAGTCTTGCTCTGGAATTTACATACAATCTCTGCTGGTATGTCAATTCTCTCACTGCCAACTCTACCTTTTTCCATTCCTCGCGCTCTCTCCTCTCTTCCAAGCAGCTTTCACACCACCTTGCCATTCCCTGAACTCAGCCCTCCCTTTTCTTTGAAACCTCATCCTCCACTATAAATCAATCAATAAATCAATCATATTTATTGAGCATTTATGTGTGCAGAGCACTGTACTAAGTTCTTGAGAGAGTACAACATGACAGAGTTGGTGGAAACATTCCCTGCCCACAATAAGCTTAGCTCTGGAGGAGGAAACAGGCAATATAAATAAATTATGGCTGTGTACATATGTGCCCAAGGGCTGAGGGCCAGGTATAAATGATGCAAATCCAAATTCAAGGGAAATGCAGAAGGGAGTGGGAGAAGAGGAAATGGGTGATGTGTGTGGTGCCATGACAATAATAATAATAATAATAATTATGGTATTTGTTAAATGCTTACTGTGTGCCAAGCACTGCTCTAAGCACTGGGGGAGATACAAGGTGATCAGGTCACCCCACGTGGGGCTCACAGTCTTAATCCCTATTTTCCAGATGAGGTAACTGAGGCCCAGAAAAGTGAAGTGACTTGTCCAAGGTCACACAGCAGACAAGTGGAGGAGCCAGGATTAGAACCCACGTCCTCTGACCACTAAGCCACGCTGTTTCTCCAGTGACCATAAGCCACATGCACTGTTGCTAGTGCTCCGCTTCTCCTGTTCGCCAAAACGTCAGACATGCATGCCATTACCTCAAGCACGTGGGCTCCTTGTGGGCAGGAAATGGGTCTGTTTATTGTTATATTGTATTCCCACAAGCGCTTAGTGTGGTGCTTTACACACAGTAGTGCTCAATAAATATGATTGAATGAATGAATGAACAAAGGTGGGGCCGCCTCTCAAGCCACTACAGAAATGGGCCACCACCAGCAACAAGTTACCAAGGCACTCAATCAGCTCTGTTCCCTACTTATCCACTCTCTTCTCCCCCTACCCCAGCTTGCAATCTTCACTCCTCTAAAGCCTACATACTCACTGGCTCTCCCACCACTGACTTCTTGCTCAAGCCCTCCCTCCCGCCTGAAACTCCCTTCCTCTTCACATCAGACAGACTACTGCTCTCCCCATCTTCAAAACCCTCCTGGAATCACATCTCCAAGAGGTCTTTTTTCTATTCTCCTCACCTTATCTTTCCCAATTGCCATTTCAGCACTTCCGAGTCAGCTAAAGTGCTTAGGTACACAATCCTCCTACCCTGTAACACTTAAATACACATCTTTATATTCTGTTTGTTTGTCCACTCAGTAATTCATTTTAATGTCTGACTCAACTAGATTGTAAGCTCCTGGAGTACAGGGGTCATGTTTACTAATTCCATTGTAGTTCTTTGGATAGTGCTGTGTATACAGTAAGTGCTCAGTGAACGCTAATGATTCATTGAATGATTGATGAGCACAGCCAAATTGAGCTCGCTTTTCCCCACACCTATGCTAGGCACTGTAACGGGCACTAGTCCTCCCTTGGCACAGTTGTATCTGGCTCAGCTTTGCCCCCTTCCCCCTATAGCCCCGGTTGTGGGAATGGGAATGGTGCAGACAAGGCCAAGATGGGGACAACAGCTGTCTCTGTGGGAACAACTGCCAGCATTTTCATTGCCCCCCCACTTCCCCTTCCAGTTTATTAATGATTAATAAAAGTTGTGGTGTTTGTTAAGCGCTTTCTATTTGACAAGCTCAGTACTCAGCACTGGGGTAGATACAAGATAATCAGTTCAAACACAGTCACTGTCCCAAATAGGGCTTACAGTCTAAGCAAGCAGGAGAAGAAGTATTGAGTCCCCATTTTACAGATGAGAAAATTGTGACTTACCCAACTGAGACTCATTTGGTGCTTTTAACACTAGGCCATGTCGCTTCTTAATGACTGGGGAAGTGAAGTGGGGAGAGGAGAGGCAATGCAGTGGAGCTAGATATAGCAACACATGTTGGTACAAACAGAGTTCCAAACAATATTGGAGCATGTGGGGAGGAAACTGAGTTCAGGTTAGAGGGGGACAGGGAAAGCCCCTGTGGATAATGTAGGGAAAGGGATGGGGAGATGAGGGTGTTGGAGGGATAGGGATAGTAGGGGGTGGGAGAAGGATTTATAGTATAATTTTTACTTAGTGGTAGGGCCTGATCATCACATCGGGGTTGGTTCTGGAATGGAGCCTAGTAAGTTGTATGTAAGTCTAGGGGAAAATGGACCCCATAGTCCAGCCACTCATGATTCATCCTTATTTGCAAAGGCTGAAATCTGGGGGTATACCCGTACATTTGTTAAGACAATAAGAAATGCTGCATGATGGTCTCCTCAAAAGAGTAAAGCTGGGTTTATGGCAGAATATCTTTTAGTTAGAAAGTTATTCTCAAGCCAATCATCTGTGATCTACCCAAAACAATTAAAGAAGTAGATTAAATGAGAGAAACTCTCAAAGAAATTTCAGAGCAAAGGTACCATTACTCAATATTCTACTATTGTCTTGGAATTGGATTCAGGATCTGTTTTCATCCTCATCATTATCAGTTCATATTTTGGACTGAGGATCGTTACATAATCATTCATTCATTCATTCAGTTGTATTTATTGAGCCCTTCCTGTGAGCAGAGCACTGCACTAAGCGCTTGGAAAGTACAATTCAGTGATAGAGACAATCCCTGCCCACAACAGGCTTACAGTCTAGAAATCAGTGTTCCCACCTGTCTGATAGTGTGGGAAAATAGAACATAGGGAGTTAAGAAAGTGTGATATGAACAGAAGACCATGAGCCATGTCATTCTTGGGCCAGACCAATAGTCTATTCAGCCAAATATTAGGTCTTCTACAGTAGCAACAAGATGCTTGGAGGAACTGCATGATGGTTGCCATCCATCCTCACTGACCATCTAACATTTTTCTCCTGTACACCCTCTATTAACCCACCATGCCCCACTAATTCATGCATTTATCCAAACCCTCTTGCAACTTCTTGTTCTGCAGGAATAAATCAGTTTCAGAACCAGAATTAAGATACCCATCTTTGACCAGGGGTCCAGATCAGGGTTAGGGACCAGGCAAATTTCCTAGATGCTAGACAACTGGAGTGGCCTCAGGGGAGTGATAGAGAATTGTGAGGAGCGGTGGTAGGGACAGAGAAGAGGTCCTGCCATTTCCCCCCACTTTTCCTATGCAAAAGTGCACATTAGCCTACAGCTCACCAGGCAAATACCCAGCTGCTTTTTCTCAGGTAGTTTAATGCTGCTCCTACCTTGAGGCAAAAATGTACTCAAATTAAAGTCTCAACATATTATTGCACTTCTCCAAGGTATTACAAACAAGATCTGATTGAAATCAAGATGACCCTGTATAACTCAATTACAAAACCTCAGGCCAGGAAATTTACCAAAGGCTTATTACTATAATTAGTTACAGCTGATCAAAATACCCAGGCATGTATCCCATCCAAGAAAGAACAGTTCCAGTTAATAACACAATTATATACCTAAATGGGGGCTGAAATTAAATGCATGTAATACTGGAAATACATCAAAAAAACCTGTTAATGACAAATTATATTCATTCTATAATTATCCACTAGGTAACAGAGCAGCTGAAAACAGAGGAAAGAATAAGTCAAATTTACAGTGGGAGATAATCATTTCTACAAATTGCCTTAATCCTCAGTCAATGACAGTACAAAAGAGAAGAAAATTAAAGAAAAGAAGGTACCTAGTGAAATATTACTCTTGAGAACATGGATTGGAACAAGTTGTTCTACACAAAACTTTTTTTAAAAATTACTATTATTTTTAGAAGAAATAATTGATATGACATACATCTCGATAGTTTTGGCAATAGTGAGAGGTTCAGAGCGAAGAGATGCTTTTTTTTAAATCCAATCTGAAAAAAGGAACAAAGGAAAAACACAAGGTCAGCTCACAGAAGCCCTGCACTTCAGAAAATGAAGCACACTTCCAATCCACTCAGAATATCTTCATGCCCTAAGGTGTTATGTGGAAATTAGGCTCTCCTTTAGTGGGTTTTGAAAATTGATCGATCTATCACCTAAAATGGCAAAATGCTTTCCCATCTTATTTGAAGTCCTTGAAGGGGGGTGTATGTCTTCTGTCTTATATCTTGTGCCTTTCATCTTTCATCTGATTATGTTGCTTTGCCTTAGTGGGCATCTAGCAAAGACTTAGCAGTGATGATGATTCCTCAAAACACCCCCTGAAAGCAGCATCATATTGCTCTCTTCATTCAGGAGCGGCATTGGACTTGTTGGGTTCCTGAGAAAGAAAGCCAGCTAGGACCCCTTAGAGACTGAATTTTTGTGGCCTAGAAGCCTATCAGACATCTTCAATTTCAATTTCCCTTTGCCCATCTTAAGTTTAAACTTAAACAGGTTAGAGAAAGAAAGGGCTTTTAACACAGACCTGAGTTCTAAATCCTCCTGCCCCCCAGCTTCCTCCACTCATAAAAACGGTGGGGCAGAATTCTATCAGTTAATCAATGCTATTTATTGAGCACTTACTGTATAGAGAGCACTGCATTAAGTGCTTGGGAGAGCACAATTCAGTGAATTGATAGACCCATTCACTGCCCACAAGGAGAAGGCGTGGGAGGGAGAAATATCTGTCCTTGGGCTCAGGAGAGCAATAACACAGAATAAATAGGGAACAAGAAGATGTTTGGTCTAGTGGATAGAGCCTGGACCTGGGAGTCAGAAGAACCTGGGTTTTAATCCCAGTTCAGCCACTTATCTTCTGTGTGACCTTGGGCAAGTCATTTAACTTCTCTGATCCTCAGTTACCTCATCTGTAAAATGGAGTGTAAGACTATGAACCCCATATGGGACAGGGACTATGTCCAACTTGGCAGCCTTGTATCAACCCCAGCACTTAGTACAGTGCCTGGCACATAGGAAGTGCTTAGCAAATACCATTAAAATAAAAAGCAATATGGCTAATGGGGGAAGAGGTGGCAAAGGTCACAGATGAATGAAAGAGGAGAATAGAGCAGAGAGAGAAAGCATTAGAGAATGAGAAAACATTGGAATAAAGACCCAGGCTACCATCACCATCCAGCAGCTGTGCTGGAACTCTGATATGCTGATCTTCATGACTCCCAGTTGGAATACCACTGGATCTGAATTCTCTCATCATCAGTCCATGAACCAGGGTGCCCTTTGGATAAAGTGTTCCTTGTTTGTTTGAAACAGTTTTATCAAACCTCCTGCTGGAGGAGAGAGGACAGGGTTGTTGGTAAAAATGAGAGGGCCTGACTATTAGGGTTGCATTTCCAAGTGACTGTATATGTGACTATATATGTGGTCACTTCACTGATGGTGAAGTTCACCTATGAGCTCGTGGGTCACCAAATGAACCAAGATATTACAAAGACCAAAGAACTACAAGACAGCAAACTACTGAAAAAAATCTAGCCTTGAGCCATTTCCTTATTGACAATTAAAAATTCCTATAAAATCCATTAATTACTCATTATCCACTGGTGAAAAGTTGTCTGTGGACAAGATAATTACCTATAATGCTCATTATGTAATAGATGAGTAGTGATTATGAAGGGCATGTGGTCAGTCCACAAGAAATATGTCAAAGCCAAATCAATAGCTCCAAACATGCAATTAGTTAATGTGACATTACTTCTCTGACTGCTTCATCCTATCAATTGTCAGCATATTTTCACAGCAAGTACACATCATTCAGAAAGGAGCCCTATCCTAAAAATAAGGTCCACTGACCGACAAATAAAGGACAGTAGTAGTAATAGCATTTATCAAGCATCTACTCTATGCAAAGCTCTGTACTAAGCAGTGGGTGAGAATTCAACATGGTTTCCGGCCCTTCAGCGGCTCACAGTCTAAGATGAGCAGGGTGGAGGAGTCTGGGGACAGACACATAAGGAAAGATGAAACCAGTAACCACAGAGAAACAACATGAAAGACAAGGCTCAGAGTCTAACAATCCTGGTGGTAAAGGGGACCGGCAGGGATTCCCCTCACTGCTGACCAGATTGTCCAGAGTCCTCAAAGACTCCCAACATTCTAAGTTTTAGTGGAGGCTGCCTCGGCCCGAGCCCCCCATGGCCCCACAGGCATAGGGTGGGTTGGGACTGAAGGTTCAGGATGGTCTGGTGGAGAAGTGTATGTGGACAGAGAGAAGGGGAGGAGCAGCATGGGTAACAGGCAGTGTGGTCAGCAGGATGGTGGGGTGGGAGGCTGAGGGGAAACTGCCACAATCTGTGTCCCTCACAGGCCCATGAGCCAGTGTCAGGAGCAAAGGTTCAGTATGGCATAGTTTGGGAATGGCAGGAGTTACAAATGGTGGGGGTGAGCTCGATGGAAGGATGAGAGTGAGCTGCTGCAGTATTAGCCTCTTACAGCCATGCTGTTTCATGTCTAAAAGCCTCTCTGTTCTGGATTCCTCCATCATTATAACAGGGCCTTTTAGCCATCACCCGTCACTCTTGATTGGTTCCTTTTTAATTGGCCACTTGTATGTCTAATGATAAGCTTTGATGGGAGCTATTTACAGCAAGTGGGGTGATCCTGGATTGACTATGGTGTTGCCTCGGATCCTGATCTCTTGGCCCTCTGACCATCATTGCCCTCACCTGGGCTTTGAAATGTGGAGCAGCCCATTATCACAATGCCCATTAGGACAGAGGTCCTCTGGCTGAAGCTTGAAAAGGAGGTGAAATGCCAACTCTTCCTCAAGGAACCAAGTTGTAAAATAGAGCTGTCTGTGATCTCTCAATAACTAAGTTGTATTGCAAAGATTCTTCTCTTCCTGGATGCCTAATTGGAACTCAATTTAACTTTCAGCATCACCCACTTGGCATGAGGTAAGTGCTTAGTAAATACCATCTCTAAATATTGAGCCTTAGGGATAATCCCCAGGTGTTAATTCAGGTACATAGGGGTTGATCTTGACAGAAACTAGTTACAGAGAGGAATAATGATAGACTGAATTGTAACAATTCAGAAACAATAGTAAAAATTTTTGATTCATTGCTGATTTAAGGGAAATAGTTGTTGGCCTCCTGGTGAGTAGCAAATGTGTCTATCTACTCTGCATTTATTATCTTAAGGTACTTCTTAAGCACTTCTTATATTTCAAACCCTGTTCTAAGCACTGGGGTAGGTTCAAGTTAATTAGGTTGGACACAGTGCCTGTCCTGCATGGGTCTCACAGTCTTGAGTAGGAGGGAGAAGAGGCATTGAATCCCCACTTTATAGTTAAGGAAACTGAAATCCAGAGATGTTAAATGACTTGCCCAAGGTCATGCAGCAAGCAATTAGTAGAGGTGGGGTTAGAACTAAGGTACTCTGACTCCCAGTCCTCTGCTCTTTCCACTAGGTCATGCTGTTTCTTACTCTCCCAACTGCTTAATACAGTGCATTGCACTCAGTAGTGTTCAGTAAATATAGTGTTCAATAAATACCCTTGACTGATGGGGCTCTTCAATGAACTTTGTAAGTTCACCTTGTTCAAACTGTCAGAACCTTCCCAACACTTCAAATCCTGTGCAAGAAGCTTCTTCCTTTCCTACACTGATGTGGGAAGTGATAGTGGGTGGGTAGATGTGGGGTGGGGGATAGTCTCTTTCACGTTTATTATTGCCTTTATCTTTTCACCAAAAAAAAAAGTGTTCCTATTATCTGACCCCATTTGCTAGTAGACACCTGCATTTGAAACCGCTCCTCGCTATTTTATGGATGTAGTTCAGTGTAGAAATTCCTATCCGTAAATCAGATGGGCTGTCATTGCTTGGCTTCTGAGAATTGTGTGAGAATATGCTGTGTGTTCCCAAGGCCAGACTAAGGTTCTGGTAAACTGGAGGTAGAGGAAAAACAATTATTCCCTTTCCTCTCTCTTTCCTACCCACAGACCAAAGTATTTATGAAATATCAGGATCCTAGGTGATAAGAACTATCATCCTATCAAAGAAAGACTGTACTCATGGCTCATGAAATAACCAAGGAAGAAGCTAAAATTGTGGCACTGAGTGAATTATTAGTATTGGCGCTTGTGTCCCAGCAATGGCAAGCAGCAACAAAGTGGAAGGAAAATGCTCATGAGAATCTGGGTATTCTCCTTAGAGCAGCTCCAAAACTTGATAAACTGATCAATAAATACTATTGATTATTTGACTGCTGGACTGACCATTATCAATCAGTGGTATTTATTGAGCACTTACTGTGTACCTAGCACCATACCAAAGGTTTGGAAGAGTACAATACAACAGAGTTGGTAGATAAGTACCCTGTCCACAAGGAGGTTACAGTCTAGAGATGGAGACAGACATCAAAATTATGGATATGTGTATAAGTGCTGCAGGGCTGAGGGTAGGGTGAGCATCAAGTACTTAGAGGGTACAGAACCAAGTGCTAACCCAACATGAATCATTAATATTGAGCAATTACTGCAGGCAGAGATGCACAGATGGAGGGGGTGGATTTTGAGAGAAAGCAGATCTCCTGAGATACTGCTGGGAAAAATGGAAGACTTGAAGAAGGGGCAGGAGGAGAGAGGGACTGGAGAGGGGCAGGGGGATTTCTAGTTTTAGGTTTTTTATAAACAGATTCCAAGCATGCCATATTACCATTTTGCTACTTTTGCTGATCCTCTTTGAGAAATCCATGGTATGAATAGTAATTCAGAAATAGAGGAAAATTAGCTTTAGGATCACAGCTAAAGGCAATAGAATGTGGATCATTTTGATATAAGGAAGTGGGTATTAATGGGGTTAATCTCTTCTAGGGTGCTGACTCAGAAGAATTTAAGAAACCAAACCCCTTTAAACTGCAGCAATGCAGTAAGTCAGTGAGTTGTATTTATGGCAATGATTCCTGAATGTCTCTAATCTTCTTTCCTTTGGATCAAAAATGTCCCAACTTCTATGCAAGCTGTCAATGGGGATTGCTTCTGTCAAGGAAATGCCAGCTCTATCTTGTCCCTCCAGTATATGAAGAAAGTTGTCCTTCTTATTCAAAGGCAACACTTCTGACAGTGAAATTCTCCATAGGAACTCTCCATAGTTACCTAAGGAACACAGCATGCCCAATAGGAAAAATGTTCCATTTCACCCAAAAGCAACCTGAGATATACAAGGGTCTGGCTCTCTCTAGAAGGACCACAAAATTGAGGAGGGTGATGTGTTTTCTAGATCATCTCTAAGGACCCAGGGAAGAGATAGGAAAGTCTGCCAAAGCCAGCCCCTTCCCAGCAGGAAAAGCATTTAATTAGCATGGTCTTTCCCACTTTCAGTTATGGAATGTCCATGAGGGACCTCCTTTGTCATATTTCCCAAGGCCTAAGCAGATGGTGCTGGATCACTGAGTCTTTTCCTGACTTCCTAAGGACTTGCGGTCTAGCTGCCTAGACTGTATCCACTTCAAGCAAAAGCAGCCACCACTCCCATGACTACTGGTAGTGAAAGCTATAAGGTGGGATGTACAAATGGGGAGCCAGGAATTCTGGGAGTCCTATAAAGACACCATCCTTAGTAATCAACTAGCTAGTACTTCAGTTGTAATGATGGCTGGGTCTAGCTTTTCCCTCATGAAAATCCAGGTGGAAGAGGGCCTTAGCCAAGACAGAACTGAGCTTGAAACTATCCGTGGGCGTGCTTGACTCAGCTCTAGGTTGCTGCAATTGGCAGAGCTGCTCATTCTTCAAACCTCTCCCAATGATATCTAATCTGAATTCAGCTAAGTATTTAGTCATCACATAATGGGTGATTAATTCTGGGGAAGAGTTACATTTTTTCACTTTGTAAAAGGGTCTTAACTGAACAGTAGATGTTTTGTGGTTCAGTAAGCATTACACCTTCTTCACGATTCCCCCTGAGTGTGTTTTATTAAGCAAAACACTCCAGTGGCCCTGAAAGACTAATCACTACATCTCCTGATCAAGAACAGTAAACTACCAAATGCTGTGCCTAAAATGCAATACAAAAATTCATTTAGCAATTGAACAGTAGCTGAAATCTTGAAGGGCTAAAAACACACAACTTAGCATTTACAATTGTTAATCAAAATTATTGTTAGGAAATAGCAAGTTTACTGGATAAGACACAGGTTTGTGCATCAGGAAATTTTAGCTTTGGGTAATAATTGTTATATTTAAGTGCTTGCTATGTACCATTCACTGTACCAAGTGCTGGGATAATTACAGGACAATTAGGTCCCACATGGGGCTTATAGCCTAAGTAGGAGAGAGAAAAGGCTTTGAATCCCCATTGTAAGATGAGGTAACTAGGCACAAAAAATTAAATGAGTTCCCCAGTGTCACACAGCAGACAAGTGGCAGAGCTGGGATTAGAAGCTAGGTCCTCTGACTCTCAGATCTGTGACTAGTGTCCTGACTCTGGGCAAGTCATTTAACCCCTTTGTGCCTCATTTCCCTCACTTGTAAATTGAGGATAATAATGCATCCCCAATCCCAGGAATGATGCGAAGACAAAGTTGAAATGAACATGCATTGGAAAAATGAAAGTGCAATACAAATTCCAGGAGTTATTGCTAATAGGTGGAATGGGGGATGTTTTAGGAGATGCACAGAGCATGCAGGCAAGTTCGGTTACCCACTTATCCCTGCCAAATGAAATGCATTATCCAAATAACATTCATGAATTAAGTCAGAATACATTGTTCCTCGCATCATTTTCATGAGGAAATTATTAAATTCACTACATTTTGAATCACCAAAATTACATGGGCATTCATGAAATGAAGAGTCACCTTTGTCTGGGACTCCAGGTTTCCATGTTCTGTATGGCAGAACCCTTTTTCTTAAATTGTAGGTAAAAGAAGGAGGCTATAGTCCCCCAGAGATTTGGCCTGATGTGCTTTTAAGCTTCAATCAGTAGGGCATACCCTAATGGGAACCAAGACCTGGGGCTTACATTGCCAGATAAAGTTTCCATAATTCCTTAATTGTATTTATTGAACACTTATTGTGTGCAGAGCACTGTACTGAGTGCTTGGAGGAGTATAATATAACAAAGTTGGTAGACACATTCCCCGCCCACAGAGAACCTACAGTCTAGAGGGAGACAGACATTAATATAAATCAATTATGGATATGTACATTGGTGGAGGGCTGAGGGAGGAGTGAATAAAGGGTATGAATCCAACTGCAAGGGTGATGCAGGAAGGAGTGAAAGAAGAGGAACTGAGAGCTTAGTTGGGGAAGAACTCTTGGAGGTGTGCTTTTAATAAGACTTTTTTAGGTAGGGAGAGTGATTGTTGAATATGAAGGGCAGGTATTTCAGGCCAGAGGCAAGACATGGGTGAGGGATTGGTGGCAAGATAGATGAGATCAAGGTACAGTGAGTATGTGGTATTAGAGAAGTGAAGCTTGTGGGCTGGGTTGCAGTAGGAAATCAGGGAGCGAGGTGATTGAGTGCTTTAAAGCCTATGGTAAGGAGTTTCTGTGGATGGGCAACCACAGGAGGTTTTTGAGGAGTGGGGAAATGGGGACCAAACAGTTTTGTAGAAATGATCTAGTCAGCAGATTGAAGTGTGGACCAAAGTGGGGCAAGTCAGGAGGTTGGTGAATATGCTGATGCAGTAATTAAGGTGGGATAGGAAAAGTGCTTAGTTTGACATGGTAACAGTTTGGATGGAGAGGAAAGGGTGGAATTTAGCAAAGTTGTGAAGGTTGAACTGACAGGATTTAGTGACAGATTAAATATGTGGGTTGAATGAGAGACATGAGTCAAGGATAATGCCAAGATTATGGGCTTGGGAGACAGGAAGGCTGGTGGTGCTGTCTACAGTGATGGAAAAGTCAGGGGGAGGACAGGGTTTGGGTGGGAAGAAAAGGATTTCTGTTTGAGGTGTTGGGACAACTAAGTAGAGATGTCCTGAAGGCAGGAGAAAATATGAGACTGCAGAGGAGAGAGATCAGGGCTGGAGATGTAGATTTGGGAATCATCCACATAGAGATGGTGGTCGAAGCCATGGGAGCAAATGAGTTCTCCAATAGAATGGGTGTAGGTGGAAAATAGGAGGTCCAGAACTGAACTTTGAGGTACTCCCACAGTTAGGGGCTGGGAGGCAAAGAAGGTGCCTGTAAAAGAGACTGAGCTGCCAGAGAGAGATAGGAGGAAAACCAGGAGAAGACAGTTTCTGGATAATGTTTCCAGAAGAAGGGGGTGGTCAAAGGCAGCTGAAAGGTTGAGGAGGATTAGGATGGAGTGGAGGCTGTTGGGTTTTCTACTCAATTGTTCTAGTCAAAATGTCTAGTGAAAACATTGATTAAGGCATAACTGAATATTTGTTAGCCATGGAGTTTTGAAGTTGAAAAAGCCAATCTGGTCTGACACAGTCCATGTCCCATATTGTATCTTTTCATATTAGGAAGGTCATAGTAAGGCTGGAGATGGTAGATGGAAGATCAACCATGATGATCAGAGGGAAACTGCTCTATCTTCTGCATGAGAATAGATTGAAAGAGTTTGAAAAACATCATGTTCAGTAGGAACATGAATGAAGTTTACAAAATGATGGATGTGAACAGGGTGAACCCCAAATTATTCATTCATTTGTATTGAGCACTACTGTGTGCAGAGCACTGTACTAAGCATTTGGGAGAGTACAGTATAACAGTAAACAGCAACATTCCCTGCTCACATGAGCTTACAGTCTAGAGGGGAAATTACTGTTCTCCAAATTCTGCACCACATGTTGGTAGGCACAAAACAACACAAAGTATATAGAATTTGTTACTTGGAGAAATTTTGCAGGGAGAAGATATCAATAGGTTCACAAAAGGTTGATTAAAATGAGCAGTCCACAATAAGTTGCTAAAGGGGAATATTGAGAATTTTAAAGGAAAGCTTAGTGATATTAGTTTATTAACCCTGAGGATGGATGTTCAGGAGGGTTTCTTCAAGAATCCTTTTGCCACTGTAATACAGGATCCTGGGCTGATGATCCATGGGACTGCCCCAGGAATGGCATTGTTTATGGACAGAATATAGCTCATTAGACCTCACATGATCCCTGTAAATTATGTTGGGGTGAGTGCTTATTTCCATTTATGAGGTTATTCAATGTTGGGAGTCCACAGATATCAACCAGCAAGAAAACTGAGCTCTTTCTCCCCAAATTCAGGATGCAATTCCCACATTTGAGCTATGGAAGGCTGATCACCTCCAAGTCTCAGTGGTTTGGATGACATTGCCTATGCTCTGTTCATTCAGCCAGAGGTTGTTGAGTGGATCTAAGGGTGTGGCTAGGCCCCATGCCTAAACACAGATGTACTAGAACAAATCATCATTGCCCTTCTGGCTGAACCAGGCCATGGGGCCAGGAACTCCAACTATTCTATGAGCTTGTTGTGGACAGGGAATGTGCCTGTTTATTGCTATATTGTACTTTTCCAAGCGCTTAGTACAAATACAATTGACTGGGTGCCCAGGGGAAGGCTTGTCTGGTCCACAGGAAATTTACCATAGGATGCTGATTTCCACACTAACTGCAACATTTCTATGCCATTCACTTCTGGGGTCTTGTGGGGATTCAAAAGTTATAGTAGCAGCAGCACCAGGAGATATTATTAAGGGCCAAAATGTGCCTGATTCTGTACTTGCTATTGTATTCATCAGATGTTCCCTGCCTCTAGGAACTGACCTTCTCAAAGGGAGATGACCTAGGAAGGAAAGATGGGATGAGGACTCTCATACACCAAATGAGACTTCTCTTCATTTTTCTCTTCTTTCCTTGTGACTAGTGCTTTATACAATCCAGGGCTCTTCTGTACTTGGCTCTTCAAGTACAGACCACTAACTGTGGTTTGGAAAGATGTGCAAGCTGGCATATGATTTCAAAATGAAAAATTGTTCCCAAGTTTTGAAGTTTTCCTCTCACCTTTAAAAATGAAAGCCATGTAACTTTTATGAATGATAGCTGCAGGGCCTAATATCCCTAACTTTGCCCCTATGAAGCCAGAATATTTACCAGCAGCTCAATGAACCCATGCTTTTAAGTGACAGTGAGAGGAATGTTTTGGGGGGAAAAATCGTGAGCGGAGTTGGCAAATTATCCCATTCCCTCCTGATGGCTGATTTTACTTTTTAATCTAGTCCACTTCTCCATCATCTCTGTTCTTGTGCCTAAATGTGCTATTCAGACAAGTAGTAATGAATGTATCTTAATTTGGAAGCAGCACAGCAAGAGGCCCGGAAAGGGGAGAGAGGGAAGGAAGGAAGGATGGAAAGAGGAAGGGAAGGAGGTGGAAGTAAGTAGTCTGAGATGGGGTGGGGGTGGGGGGGCAAATGAAAGAAGACAGTGTCAGGGAAGAAAAAGGAAATGGAGAAGATGGAGGAAAGGCATCTTGCATCTGCAGGAATGAAATATGAGGGTGTGAAATAAGTATGCATTTGGGCTAACAGCATCAGCTGAAAGGGCCCATGAACTGAACCTGACCTCATGTCATTCCTATCACCATGATAACCCTCTTATTTTCTCCTCTGACCCCCTTTCCCTATCTTCTGCATAGGTCCTATAGATCCCTGACTGTTTTCCATGGGTGGGGAAGAGTGCAGAACCCAAAGTTCTTTTGTGAAATCATGGCACTACTACTGAAGGAAATATTTGTGACACAGATATCACTCAAAACAATAAAAAAATAGACTGCACTTTTGGGTGGCCACTTAGAAGCGTGCGACTAATGGCTTGGAGTTGGGTTTTCCATCTGACCATTGATTTAACTAACACAAGCCAAGCTATTAAGAGTGCCATTGCCAACCCTGTGTGAATTCACAAAGGTAGATCCCAAAGAAAATACACCAAACAAGGAAGGTTTACCCCTGACAAAAAGCCAGTGATCCCAATTTAAGTGAGATGGTCCTGAAATTTTGAGGCCTGTCTTGTTATCCATTTAAGAGTCTTGAGGATAGGTTTGTGTAACATAAAATCTATAAGAGAAAAAATGGTTGCTGGGATGTGTGTGCATTTCAGAAGATGGGGGTGGGAGAGGGTCATGTGGGGAAGCAAATACAGGTCCAAGAGAAGCAAGGGAGACCAAGGTTGCCTGGGTTCAGGACTCTGAGGACCCAGCTCTCAGTGTACCCACCCTGATCTCTCAGCCTGGAATGAAGTCTGGGTCTCAAGTGCCATGGCCACCAACCAGGCTTTGGCAGTGGGGAAAGATAGCAGAATATGGAAATTCCCATACCAGGCCCGGCACTCCTGAAGGCAGAGGATAGAGGCAGAGGGTTGGTCACATGCCCTTTCCTCCTCCCCACTTTGTTGCTTTCTTTTTTCTTCTTGCTTTCCCCCCCCCCCCCACTCTCTACTCCTTTGGCCCCTCCCAAAGTGACCATGTTTCTGCTCAACTTATCATCTGTCCCTTCTCTGTTCCCCTTCTGTCTCTGCCCTTGTCTCTACCTTGATATCTGAGTTTTTTTCCCCCTTTTTTATGGTATTTGTTAAGCGTGTACTGTGTGTCAAACACTGTTCTTAGTACTGGAGTAGATACAGGTCAATTAAGTCCGACACAGACCCTGTCCCACAAGAGGATCATAGTCTAAGTGGGAGGGAGAAAAGGTATTGAATCCTCATTTTACACAGAGAAGTCAAATGACTTATCCAGGGTCACACAGCAAGAAACTGGTAGAGCTGGCATTAGAACTCAGGTCTTTTGACTCCAAGCCTCATTCTCTTTCCACCTATCCAAGCTGCTTCTCCCTCTCTTGATTTGTTTTTTCCTGGCCCGACCCCATGAGCTCTCCAAATCTGGTCCACCTGGCTGAAATCTTTTCATGCAAACTTCCTAGGGTTTTGCTTGCCCCCTTTGGTGAGGTGAGTAGTGATTGGGGCAATGTATTTCTCTAGCACATTTGACTCCTTTCTGCCTTTTAGAAGGGGCTTGGGCTGTATCTTCACTGGTGTCTTTGGGACTGAGGGGTGGGAAATAACCCTTGTTAGAGGTTTGATTGTCCTGGTGAATCCCGTTACATTTATTAATGGCAAATGCGGGAGGATCAGGCACATGGACTGGAAACCTTATGATTTTCCCCTTTCTGGGCCAAGGGGAATGGAGCAGCAGTGCTGAAGAAGTGGGACTGGGGGCTTGCTGTTTTTCTATCTGGAGATGGCAAGCATACCTGATTCATTTACCAAATGGCACAATTCTCACCAGGAAGCAGGGAAGCTGCCTGCTGCTGCACTTGGCCACTGGCTACTGTGTCCAAATCGTAATTAGGAGAGATAATGGATTCCGGAAAGTGTGCACATGTTAATCAATGTGGAACATATGTCTACATTCCCTGAGCTCCAGGAGGAGTGGGACTGTGAGAGAAAAGTGAAATCTTTTTTAAAAAAATAATAAAATAAATCCATGGAATCAAGCTGCTTGTTCTCCTAGCTGGAGATGAAGCTTTCTCTCTCTTGCAACAGTAGTGCAGGTGGCTAGACAATCAGTTGTATTTATTGAGCACTGACTGTGTGGAGAGAACTGTACTAAGTGGCTGGGAGAGTATAATATAATGGAGTTGGTAGACACGTTCCTTCCCTACCCACAGTGAGTTTACAGTTTAGAGGTCACCAGGTGTCTGTTAACCCTGAAGCTTCAGTGGCTATATTTCTCCTCCTCCACTAATAAAAAAGATAAAGAATGAAAAGTGGAAAACAACATGGCCCAGTTTCATTCATTTTCATTGTTGAAAATGTCCTAGAGAGAGCTTTATGGGGCTCACTTAAATGGTAGTGTGCAAATTTATTGTTAAGCTACTTTTTTCTAGCAGTTCATAAAAGTGGTCAGGGAGAACTTCCTTAAGTCTCTTCAGGTCTGTACAGCATGTCATGTCAGCACAGCTTCACCTCAAAAGCCATGATTAAGTGCTCCAATTTTACTATCCTACATTTGGGTTCACGGACACAGATAGGAAGAAGAGAGTATGGTGGTAGACTTCTATCAATCAATCATGCTTACTTTGTGCATAGTACAGTACTAAGTGCTTGGGAGAGTACAATATAAGAGACACATTCTCTGTCCACAGTGAGCTTAAAGTCTAGAGGGAGAGACATTATTATAAATTATGGATATGTTCATTAAGTGCTATAGGGCTGGGAGGGGGGCATGAATCAAGGGAGCAAGTCAGGGTGATGCAGAAGAGAGTGGAAGAAAAGGAAAAGAGGACTTAGAGAAGTCCTCTTGAAGGCATTGGGCCTTCAATAAGGCTGTGAAGTGGGGGAAGCGTAATTGTCAGATATAAAGAGGGAGGGCATTCCAGGCCAGAAACAGGACGTGTGCAAGAGGTCAGCGGCAAGATAGGTGAGATCGAGGTCCAGTGAATAGATTGGCTTTAGAGGAGCTAAGTGTGCAGGCTGAAGGCTGGGTTGTACTAGGAGAGTAATGAGGTAAGAGGGAGCAAGGTGATTGACTGATTTAAAGGTCCTGGTAAGGAGTTTCTGTTTGATGCAGAGGTGGATAGGCAGCCACTGGAGATTCTTGGAGGGAGGGGAAACGTGTCTTGAATGTTTCTGTAGAAAAATGATCTGGGCAGCAGAGTGAAGTAGGGGCTGGAATGGGAGAGACAGGAGGCAGGGAGGTAAGCAAGGATGCTGATAGAGTAGTCAATCCAGGATAGGGTAAATGCTGGGATTAATGTGGTAGTAGTTTGGAGAGGAAGGGACAGATTTTAGTGATGATGTGAAGGTTGAACAGGTAGGATTTAGTGATTGAATATGTGGGTTGAAAGAGGGGAGTCAAGGAGTCTCACAAGGTTACAGGCTTGTGAGACAGGAAAGATGGTGATGCCATCTACTGTGGGACAGTCGGGAAAGGACAGCGTTTGGGTGTGAAGATGAGGAGTTCTGTTTTGGACATGTTAAGTTTTGAGGTAATGGCAGGACATACAACTAAAGGTGTCTTGAAGGCAGGGGGAAATACGAGATTGCAAAGAGGGGAAGAGATCAGGGCTGGAGATGTAGATTTGTGAATCATCTGCATAGAAGGGGTAGTTGGAGCCATGTTGATGAATGAGTTCTCCAAGGGAGTGGGCATAGATGGAGAATAGAAGGGTTCTCAGAACTGAACCTTGAGGGATGTCCACAGTTAAGGGGTAGGAGGCAGAAAAGGAGCCCACGAAAGAGACTGAGAATGAGTGGCCAGAGAGATAGGAAGAGAACCAAGAGAGGACAGTGTCAGTGAAGCCAAAGTTTGAAGAATGTTTTCAGGAGAAGAGGGTGACCACTTATGACTTTGACACTAGATAACATGGGCAGACAGCCTAGAAGGACTGCCTCATTCCTAAAATACCACATCTTTGGGCCCAGGGCTGAATCACAGGCAATCTCTGCCTTCGGAGAGCCATAGTCAGAACTGCTGCTCAGTGGGTCAAGGCTGTGGGATATCAGGAGACACTCGAGGGGAAGCTGGCATATAGTCCATCCTTAGGGACAGACTAAAATCTCTTGGATCTGAGAGAGTCATCTTGCATCACAGTATCCTGTCAGTATTCCCATATCTCTTTAAAAAAAAAAAGCACTGCTTTTGTTCTCATAGTTCTGCACCTATATAAAAGCATGATACATCTACATCTGGACTACTGTGAGCACTTAATAATATTGGGGTATTTGTTAAGCGCTTACTATGGCCCAGGTACAGTACTAAGTGGTGGGTTGGATACAAAGCAAATAGATTTGGACACAGTCCCTGTCCCATGTGGAGTTCACAGTCTCATTCACTCCGGTCACCTCATCTTGGAAAGGGCAACCAAGATGATCAGAGATAGGGAGACTGTGGACTTTTAGCTCCTTGTGGGAAGGGAATGTGTCTACCAACTATTGTACTGTATTCTCCCAAGTGTTGAGTATGCTGCTTGGCATAAACTAAATACTCAAATACCATTGATGGAGAATCTGCCAAATTTGGATAAACTGAAAAGCTGGGCCAGTTTGAGAGGGTGAGGTAAACAGTCATCTCAAGACAGAATGCAGAAGAAGGGATTGTCTACCTCCCAATCCTTCCAAGATAGCTGCTGCTTGGGCCAGTCAAGGGTACCCACACCATTGATCTGATTAAGATGGCCACTAGACAAGTGCAAATTCCCCATTAACCCCCTCCTTCAATGACCATAACCCCTCCCCGTGCTGGGACAATCAGTCACGGTAGCCTCCAAGCTTAGCTAGAGTTCAGGCTGAAGGTCAGAAGCTTTGATCCAGACTGCAGCTCTATAGGTATTTTCTTCTCAGCTCTCCTCTAATTACAGGTTTTGCAAATTGCTGTAAAGTTCTGAGTTACTTTTTAAATAACTTTTGAATCTATCCAATCAGTGCCTTTTATTATCTTTTTGGTGACCCCCCAATTGCTGTCAGATGTTGTTAATGATAATTTGCCTGAATAGCTTAACAGCTTGCTGCTAATTTGCTTGAACAGCAGGGTGAAGCCTTGTTTAGTAACACTCCACTTCCCTACCCACCCCTAATAACCAGAGTTTGGGTAAATTAATGGCTATGTCCATACTGAGTCACTAGAGGGAAAGGTAGAGCTGTTAGATGGAATACCATAACAAAAGCAACCATATATCCAGTTTCAGGAGGGACAGCCACAGATTTTAGTGTTCCAGAAAGTCTATGATAGGACCTGTTGGAGTTCCACTTTCACCTGAGTGGAGAAGTGGGCTCAAATAGCCAGGGTGACAGAGGCCAAATGACCAATCCATTTATAGAGCTGAGTCCTGGCATTTTTTTTCTTGGTTTACCACTGACTCTGAATCATCATGAAATATAGACATACTAGTGTTCTTCTCGTGCTAGCATAACAGATTTCCTCTCTGTCTCCCTTACTACCAGCAGGCTGGGCTTCCCAGTGAGAAATGGCTGAGAAATCAGATGCAGCTGCATATGTGCCTCAGAAATATCAATCAGTGGTATTTGAGTACTTACTCTTTGCAGAGCACTGGACTGAGCATTTGGGGGAGTACCAATACAATAGAGCTGGTTGACACTATCCCTGCCCTCAAGCATCTTCAATTTAATGGGGGAGACATTAAAATTGATTACAAATAGGGGAGGCAGAGTATGAGGAGGATGTACAAAAATGCTGTGGGGCTGGGGTGATGCGAGTATCAAAGGGCTTAAGGAGTACAGATCCAAGTGTGTAGGTGATGCAGAAGGGAGGGCAAATAGGTGAAATGTGAGGCTAGTCAGGGAAGGCTTCCTGGAAGAGAGATGATCTCTTCTGGAGGCAGACCAGGACAGGGATTGAGTTTTGTGACTGCAACTGACCAATGAGAGCCACCAAAGCTAGAAACTATCAGTTATATAGCAAGGTCTACATCCAAATGACTGTCCAACTGTACCATCAGATAGCCCATAAAGAACAAGCTGAGACCTAAAGTTCCAGCCTGGATTAGTAAAAGAATCTGAACTATTCACTAATCACACAAAAAGAGAATCGAAGCACTACTGAGCCCAGTGAAAAGTTTCATACTTTTTATAAATCAGAGATGTCCAGGATATACTCTGTGGCCCATCTGGCAGAATATAAATGGGCCAGGATGTGAGAAAAGATATCAAGGACAAAAATGTTTTTGCCAAGGGGGGAAAAATACAGGATAGCCACAGTAGCCATCCTGATTCACATTCAGAAACAGGATGTACCATCCATGTTAAGTGAACCCTGAACCAGATCCCATGGTGCTACTGATGCCTGTCTACTTGTTTTGTTGTATGTCTCCCCCTTCTAGACTGAACCCCTTGTTGGGTAGGGATTGTCTCTATCTGTTGCCAAATTGTACTTTCTAAGCTCTTAGTACAGTGCTCTGCACACTGTAAGCACTCAATAAAAATGATTAAATGAGAATAAGACATGAACCCTGACTTCAAGGTGTTTATAGTACATTTAAAGGCCATTATTGAAACACTCCTCAGTCTTTTTTCCTTCCTGCTGATTGGATGCTTGTTCCCTTAATCTTTCCACATGGTTTTATCTTCCAACCATTCAATTATTTTTTAGACTTCCAGAAGCCCTGTCCACATTCTGAACATCAGGCTTAAGTTGTGGAGTCTAAAGTGTACTCTACAGAAGGCTGGACTGGCAAGACATATGAGAGCATCACCTCCCAGTATTTAGAGTCTATATGCCTATTTAGACATTCCCAACCTATCTGCAACCCATTTCACAGTGTACCCAATCTGCCCTCTGTTCCTTAGTAACCACTGCACTCACAAGATGAAATGGATTCCTTATTTCAACCCAAGATGCCTTCCTTTGACACAGTAAGGGCAAACTAAAGAACATTTTGTTTTCTTTAATGACATCTATTCTAATCTCTCGAACACCTTATGTGTGAAATATTAAGATGTGGGAGGGAAAAGCACATTTGATATTTAGTTGAAAAATAATCTCAAATGCATTAATTACTTTGGTCATATCTCTATATGCTACCTTACACCACAGAGTCAAACAAAGCAATATTATCGTCCCCGAGTCCCAAAGCTCTCATTCACATTTTGCCATGGTGGAGGAAAGTTTATTTTTGCTGTACAAAAATCACATCCTCTTCTCCAAATCTGGTCATTGAGACCTCAGCAAACACATTTAAGGGTCCTTTATGACACCAGATGAATGAATTATTGGTCCAAACACCCTAGGTTATTCAAGTAGTACCTAAATCATCCATCCAGTTCTTCTGGATAACTCAACAAGGTACCTGAAAGACTCAAGCTTTTAAGGTGTTTATAGGACTGAAAAATCCCTGTAAGGATAGAAGGCTATGGGACAAACTCAAACCCATCTATGCAAATGTAGGCATTGATGGAAAGGGTTGATTTGTGGCATGGCCCAGATGGTCCTTCTCATACAGGAGATGGATGACCCGGTGAGAAGACAGCTGGAGAGTTGTGTTGTGGAAGGGTGCTTTTCCTTCACACAAGCATGCATATGTCCCTTGGTTTTCTGAGAGAGGCTATTTGGATGAGAAATATTAGGTTCAATTTCCAGTCAACTGGCTTGATGAATTCTGCCAGGAGGTAACAGCTGCTTGTTACAAGGTGATCTTTATTCTCACCTAACTGAATTTGAAGGCAGAAAGATGTGTTTTTGACATCAGGAAAAGGCTCCAGACAGGAATTCTTCAGTAGGCTATCAAGGGAGGTTGCTAAATATCCTTTCCTGGGGACAGTTATCATGAAGTACTACCTAAGTTTCTCAGAAGTCCTTTCAGATCTATTATGCTAAGGGTCATATTCCCACAGACGACCACAGGCAACACCAAGCTCCAAGGAGATTTGTCATTCAAACCCAGTCTGACCAAGACTTTCTACTACAGCAGCTGATCCAGGAAATTAAAGCAAGATCTAATTCCAGTATAACTAAGACTGAGATTATACATGGGCCTGAGAGTCAGAGAACTTGGGTTCTAATCCCAGCTCTGCCACTTGCCTGCTGCATGACCTTGGGCAAGTTACTTAACTTCTCTGTGCCTCAGTTTTTTTTAACTGTAAAATGGAGATGAAATCCCTGTTCTCCTTTCTACTTAGACTGTAAGTCCCATTTAGGACAGGGACTCTGCTTGACCTGATTAACTTGTATTTACCCCAGCACTTAGAAAAGTGCTTGGCACATAGTAAGTGTTTAATGTATACCATAAATGACCCTGAAAGGTCCAGATAATGTAGTGGTATTTAGCCATGCCAATTACCTAGGGAGGGAAAGAAGGTCGAGGCTAAGCAACTATCCCGAGTGGAAGTTTACCAGACCAGATATGGACCTGGGTCCTGAACTTCATTTTGTTTGGTCAAGTTGCCATTTACTTGAGGCGGATGCGTCTCATGCCCCACAAGCCTTCCCCAGATTTAGCAGATGCCACTGGGACACCCCCGACTGCAGCTGCTGGTGGTGGGAAAGGTTAGGGCACAAGTTCCAGATTAGCAGATGCTATCAGGACATCCGCGACTGCAGTTACCAACAGAGGGGCTTGATATTATCTCTCGGCCAGCAGGTGATGTTGATATCCTTGACTACAGCTGCTGACCCCGGGAGGGCAAGATAGGTAAAGTGGTGTTTGTCCATGCCCTATACTGAATGAGCAGAACAAGGCAAAGCCAAGACACCCCAGGCCACAAAATCGGCACTGAGGAAAAGCCTCTGGTAGTGGGCTGAGATCACTGTTAGCTAATCTAGCACTCTCGTCTACCCAGGTTGTGGGACACCCACTCCACGACGACAACGCTAAGAAGGAGGAGCACCTGGTTGGTCATCATTTGTAGGTAAGTAGACCCCATCTTGACCTGGGTGTCTGAGTAGCTAGGGTCCTGATTTCTGTGATCAGCGCAGTTGGACCTAGGTGAGGCTGGTGACTCGGGCTGTATTCATTTGCTTCTGTGATTAATGCAGTTGGACCTAGGTGAGCTTGGGGGCTTGGGCCATATTTTGTCATGACTCTTACTCTAAATGCTAGCATATTAGATAACTAGATGAGCCCGGCTGTTAGGCCATGTTGTAATGAGTTAAACAATCTAGTATGTTAGATGATCTTGGGGAGTCCGTTTTTTGGGCCCTCATTGTCTGCTTCTACCTTTCCATGATTCTGCTTAGGCTTGTGAGTAGGACCAAATAAATAAATCAAGATTCTTCATTTAAACCCATCTTGGCTTGATCTGTGTAGCCCTTGGCAAGCCCGTTGTTGGGCAGAGATTGTCTCTATCTGTTGCCTAATTGTACACCCCAAGTGCTTAGTACACTGCTATGCACACAGTAAGTGCTCAGTAAATGTGATTGAATGAATACTGACGGGCGTAGGTGGGATCCTAGGACCCCTGTCTAATCGACTGGGGAAACTAGCTAATCAGCATCCTTTCCAAAAACCCTTCCCTGGATTTGAAGACTTTTTTCTGTTAGGCTCCCTTTTTACAGGATAAAAAGCACCATTTCCTTCAACCTTTCCTCCTAAAACTGAGTTAGGATTTGTGATAGATTCTATCCTTTGGCTTCAACCTGTCAGTAAGATAGAGAAAGTCTGAATTGAAGGTGCTCCATCTGACTCTTTGTCCATCACTAATGGAGTAAAGTGGGTCTGTGGGATAAATCCAGTCCTCTTCAGCCTATTCTATGTTGACATACTTAAGGAGGCCACAAGGGACCGGAAAGCTGGAATCTGAATATAGATCTGAACTAAGGGGAAACTCAACTAATGTCTGTGAGAATCATTGACCATCCTTAAGGAAAAGAAGAAAACAGGAATTGGGGTAGGTGAACAATTGTGTCCTTGAGATTCATTACCTAGAACACCTACAGATGATTATGAATCATTTCACAGAGCTATGGCCTGGCCTCCCACTCCTCAAAGACCTCCAGTGGTTGTCCATTCCTCTCTGCATCCAACAGAAACTTCTGACCATCGTCTTTAAGGGATTCCATGAGCTTTCTCCCTCTGACATACCCACTTAATTTTTCCACTACTTCCCAGTTTACACTCTTTATGCCTCTCGTGCCAAGCTAGCCACTCTGCCTTGTTCTCCTCTCACCCATTGCAACCCCTTGCTCACATGCTTTCTTCTTCTTGGAACTCTCTCCTGATTAAAATCTGCCAAAAAAAAAAAAGCTTTCTCCATCTCCAAAGCCCTTCTGAAGTCACATCTCTTCCAGGAAACTTTCCCCAAATAATATTTTTCCCCCCCAGGTCATAGTCCCCCAACTACCAGCTCAGTCCTCCTTCATCAACTATGTCCTTATACATTCATACCTTCTCACTTCTGTATATAATGACTTACATACCTCACTATTTAAGCACACCCTCATGTGAAAATATCCATTTTTCCTTTCTCTGCTTCTCTCTGTAAATTATTTTGTATCTGTCTCCCCATCTGAATTGCAAGCTCCTTAAGAGCAGAAAGGATGTCTCTTAACACTACTGTCCTCTCCCAAGCTCCAGTAGTTGGTCCAGGAAGGCGCTGGCTAGGGACTGGAGAATGAGATCCGATAATATTTTCTGAAGTCAGCTTGCTCTCCTTTCTTCCTTAAGGTGGTGATAAGGATGGTATTCTTGAAATCCTTTGGCATTTCCCCAGTATATAAAGAGATTGTGCAGGCAACTGAGCTGAACTTCTCCTCCATGCTAGTAGATCTCAGTTGGCTTACCATTAGATCTGGGAACTTAGCCATTCTACGTAGCTATGACTGCAGTGGAAGCTTCATTAGTCTTGGGATGAAAGCCATGTCTTCACATGATAATAAACAATTCTTTGTAGGGCATCATCCTCAGTGGTGGAAGATGTGTTAAGGAAATCACTGCGGTGTTGTTGCCATTTCTTTAAGTCTCTTTACACTTCCTTCTTTGCCTGTGATGAGGGTGGAGCCATTTTTCCTCAGGGTAAGTGGATCTATATACACTCTTTAGGAATGTATCGAAATCCTTGATTTGTATCTGTGTAGTCTTGCACCTCTAGAGCCTTAGCATCTCATCACTTATCCACACGTTTCTTATGTTCTGTATTCCACAACACAGTCTTCAGTAAGCATCCATTCTGTCAAGGTTGTGAGGATCAGAAAGATCGTTTTGATATACTACTAATTTGCTTTTTGATCTCTGTGTCATTCTTATCAGTGAGAAGCAGCGTGACTTAATGAAAAGAGCACAGTCTTGGGAGTCAGAGGTCTTGGGTTCCAATCCCAACTCTGCCACTTGTCAGCTGTGTGACTTTGGACAAGTCACTTAACTTCTCTGTGCCTCAGTTACCTCATCTGTAAAATGGAGATTAAGACTTGTGAGCCCCACAGTGGATGACCTGATTACCTTGTATCCACCCCAGTGCTTAGAACAGTGCTTGGCACATAGTAAGCACTTAAATACCATAATTATTATTTTTATCAAACCAGTCTTAATGAATGCCTGGTACAGAGTATTCTATAGTCACCCAACTATTGATCCCATTGATAGGGGGAGATTTATTTATATTAATGTCTGTCTCCCATTCTAGATTGTAAGATCTCTGTGGGCAGGGAATGTGTCTACCAACTCTGTCAAATCGTACTCTCCCAAGTGCTTAGTACCGTGCTCTGCACACAGTAAGCACTTAATAAATTTGATTGGAGAAGGGATTTTACCCCCCTAATATCTATGCTTTGATGTTATTATTCAATCACTTGTCTGTTTCTTCATTTTCTAGAAGTTTGACATTCACCCATCTGGGCAGCAGTTAACCCCAAATCTGGATTGCTAAGGCTCTCCCTCTCCTACCCGACTTGGGAACAGTGTGCCCTCATGTCTTCCCTCTTTGCTGGCCTCCTGTCTCCCCACTGGAGGCCAGCTAAAATTCCAGTTAAACTGTGACCAGTGGCACTGGCTATTTTTTTTGGTTGGTGATGTTCTGGTTTCCAAGGTAGATCTGCCTCATGGGAAGCCCAGGGCCACCGTGATGAAGGGAGACCAAGGAAGTCTCCATCACCAACCAAAAAAAAACCCAGCTAGTGCCATTGGAGTCACAGTTTAACTGGAACTCTTGTTTGGCCTCCACAGAGGAGAAGGGTGGCCAGCAAGAGAGGGAAGGCATGAGGTCAAGACTGTTCCTAAGTTGGGTAGGAGAGGGAGACCCCCAGCATCCAAGACTTTGGGGCTAACTGCTACCTAACCCACATTCAAAAAACAGCTGTGTGGCTGTCCAAGTAGCTCAGAGTCCTTTGAATAGGTCTGGAAGCAGGAACTCCACTTCCCTTTCCTTATAGATATTTAGTTTCCTTCTTAGATTCTGACTAGCACCATGGCTAATCTCTATGAGGCTTTGCTGCCAAGATAGGTCAGTATCTCTTTAGCCTATAAGCCAGAAAACTGACTGCTACACTGGGTGAAATAGATCATGTTAAAAAAAAAAAAAACCTATCAAAATCAAATGGTCCCCATACAATGCTTTATATAGCTTCCAAAACAGTTGATGGGGGAAAAACAACAACAACAAAAAAGTCTCCTTTTTTCCCATTTGTTTCAAGAGACAAAAAGACAAAATTGTGTGGGATGCAAGATTTTTCTAATGAACCAAATGAGAGGATGGAAACACCCTCCAAACACTTGTCAATGTTCTACTTCATGACAAGATTTTGTAAATGTACTTCCCTTTTATATTTACTTCAGGAACAAATGCAAAAGAGAGAGGTCTTTTCATGTGCTTCATTTTATTGCAGTAACTAAAAATAAGTATTTTCAGTAATGGAGTTTCTGGATCATTGGCTACATTTCTTCTGCACTTTTCAGAGAAAGGAATAAATCAAGAAGGACGATTATCATCAGAAGTGTAGGAAAAACCACATACTGCTTCCTTCCCATTGATGGGGTGTTACAATGTAAATGTTTAACAGTGGAATTATAAATAAAATTATGTAGAAGGAGCAGTTTTACATTCAAATATATGTAAAGCCATCGTTCACCTCAGACTACTATTGCTCTATTTTATGAAATTTCCAGAGGCTGTTGGTTATGATATGAAGATCATAAAGATCAATGAAAAGTCTCTATCTATAAAAAGAGACTGAAAGTTTGCTAAATTTTGCTAAATGCTGCATACTGCATCTTGGCATATCTATGGGCAGGTTTAAATTGAGGAATGAGAGACAGATGAAGGCCAATATTCATTTATAAAATATTTAACACTTGAGTCTTGTCTACAGATTCATCTTTGAGGGAATTTCTGTAAAGGATTTGTTAGGAAGAGAAATTTTGTGTCTCATACAGTAGATGCTTGCAAATTGAAAACTTTCCCAGAATTGTTTTGCATCTTAATGGGGCTAATGATGCCTGACTTGTTAGCCAGCTAATAAGGGCATTTTTTACTAGAACATTTCACCGCAGCTCAGCATGGTGAGTCTGAAAATTGATAGGTTGGGGACACGCAAGGTAACATCTTGTACTGTCTCTTGATTGATTGGCCCAGGAGTCAGTGGACTGCTCCCAGGAGGCATAGCGGTCCCTCACTCCTCACCTCCCTCCTCTGCCAGGCTGCTTGGTCTTTGTAGACTGCTCTCAGGCCCCCTAGGGTAGCAGTGGGGTGAAGGAATGGTGCTAGATTGAGTGGAGCATTGACAAAATCTGAAACATGGCCTGCCAGTCAGTTGGCTGTGCTGGAATCAGGGTTCCTGAGATGAGTATCATGAGTTTCAGTTTCAGAAATACTCTTCTCACCTACACAGAGTAATCCCTACTAATGCTAGGCTCATTTTTAGCAGGATGTTTGTCATTTGCATATATGCATCAAACTTGTTTTTTTCCTGAAAAATTATCTTCCAGAAATACATGCGTACACATTCACATTCGTAACAGTTCATTACTGTGTCATATACTGGGATGTGACACCCAAGAAAGTCTTAGTGGAGGCAACTGCTTGAGAGGAATCTTTGAGGGGCATGAGTTCAGGCAAACAGAAGCCATGGAGCATGTCACTACCCTGTGTTTCTCGCATGGACCCACCAGAAGCCCAGAAGTGGCAATTACTAGCCTACATGCCAAAATCTTTGCAAGAAAGATACTGATGTCATAAAGGTAAGCAGACATTGCGTAAAGGCCAGGTCCCTGCAGATGAGCATCTTGCAAGAAATTCTATCCTTCAGCCCAGGCATCTAAGTTAGAACACCAAGAGCCCTAGAGGCCCTGAGGCATGTGCCAGAATGAAATTTGTGGAGTGAAACCCCTTAAATGTCCCTTTCAGGCCTGAGGAGAAAATTGCCAAACAGTTATATAAATATGCCCATTTAGAAATAGAATATGAGTGGCAAGGACAAAGATAGGTGGCAGTGGCAATTTGGGAGCCTGGCAATTAGACAAATTGAGAATATGATTTATTTGGATCAGGGAAGATACTACTAATGGAGTTCTGGGTTGGGGAGAAATAGAGAAAAGTGGCTAAATTCTTTTCAGAGCCTGTGCTGTCCCCATATAAGATGTTCGGTTTAGGTTTGAAGCTCCTAGAGCAATGTTGCTTTTGAGTATGGATTCTGGAAGGGGCTTACACCTGAGACACTCAATGCCCTCTCCAGCTTTACTTACTTATTCCCCTGTTACAAGTTCATACTCTCTCCTCTAAGACTGATGGAGTTACTTGCGGATCCTGATGAAGAGGAAAGCCAGACCCCTAAATAGCCCCCATCCCCTCATGAGGCAGGACCTGTGTTCCTTTTTATTACCTAAGTAGCATGGCCTAGGGGCAAGAACAGGGGCCTGGGAATCATAGAACCTGGGTTCTAACCCCAGCTCTAAATATCTGTCCTCCCTTCTCACTAGACTGGGCACTCCATGTGGGACAGGAACTGTATCTGACACGATTTATTTCATTTCTATCCTAGTGCTTAATACAGTTCTTGGCACAAAGTAAGTGTTTAAAAAATGCCACATTATTATTCTATTGTGGTTTGCAGGAACATATGACCAAACTTAGCCCTTCTACACAAGGTGGCACTTGCAATGCCTCTTTGGGTTGAACGTAAGCTTCAGAGGTAGCTGCTGTAACCTATAGCTCATTTTCCAATCCCAAAAGCCTGATTCCAACCCACCTAGACACACATGGGGCTTAAATGCAGTTAACTTGGAGAGTATGAGCCAAGAGTTTTATATATTTCCCTGGGCCCCTTTGCAAGTGATTACAATCGTCTACAATCGCTGCTTAGAATTCCTTAACTCCCATTCTCTCCTGGACCCCCTCCAATCTGGCTTCCGTCCCCTCCACTCTACCGAGACTGCTCTCTCTAAGGTCACCCATGACCTCCTTCTTGCCAAATTCAATGGCTCCTACTCCATTCTAATCCTCCTTGACCTCTCTGCTGCCTTTGACACTGTCGACCATCCCCTCCTCCTCCAAACCTTATCTCACCTTGGCTTCATGGACTCAGTCCTCTCCTGGTTATCCTCTTATCTCTCTGGCCGATCATTCTCAGTCTCCTTCGCAGGCGCCTCCTCCCCCTCCCATCCTTTAACTGTTGGAGTTCCTCAAGAGTCAGTTCTTGGCCCTCTTCTGTTCTCCATTTACACTCACTCCCTTGGTGAACTTATTCACTCTCACGGCTTTGACTACCATCTCTACGCAGATGACACACAGATCTACATCTCTGCCCCTGTCCTCTCCCCCTCCCTTCAGGCTTGCATCTCCTGCCTCCAGGATGTCTCCACCTGGATGTCGGCCCGCCACCTAAAACTCAACATGAGCAAGACTGAGCTCCTCATCTTCCCTCCCAAGCCCGGTCCTCTCCCAGACTTCCCTATCACCGTGGATGGCACGACCATCCTTCCCGTCTCTCAGGCCCGCAATCTCGGTGTCATCCTTGACTCGTCTCTCTCGTTCACCCCACACATCCTATCCGTTACCAAGACCTGCCAGTTTTACCTTTACAATATCACCAAGATCCGCCCTTTCCTTTCCACCCAAATGACTACCTTACTGCTACAGGCTCTCGTTATATCCCGGCTAGACTACTGTGTCAGCCTTCTCTCTGATCTCCCTTCCTCCTCTCTCACCCCGCTCCAGTCTATTCTTCACTCCACTGCCCGGCTCATCTTCCTGCAGAAACGATCTGGGCATGTCACTCCCCTTCTTAAACACCTCCAGTGGTTGCCTATCAACCTCCGCTCCAAACAAAAACTCCTCACTCTAGGCTTCAAGGCTCTCCATCACCTTGCCCCTTCCTACCTCTCCTCCCTTCTCTCTTTCTACCACCCACCCCACACGCTCCGCTCCTCTGCCACCCACCTCCTCACCGTCCCTCGGTCTCGCCTATCCCGCCGTCGACCCCTGGGCCACGTCCTCCCGCGGTCCTGGAATGCCCTCCCTCCTCACCTCCTCCAAACTAATTCTCTTCCCCTCTTCAAAACCCTATTTAAAACTCACCTCCTCCAAGAGGCCTTCCCAGACTGAGCTCCCCTTCTCCCTCTACTCCCTCTACCGCCCCCCTTCACCTCTCCTCAGCTTAACCCTCTATTCCCCCCATTTCCCTCTGCTCCTCCCCCTCTCCCTTCCCATCCCCTCAGCACTGTACTCGTCCGCTCAACTGTAAATATTTTCATTACCCTATTTATTTTGTTAATGAAATGTACATCTCCTTGATTCTATTTAGTTGCCATTGTTTTTACGAGATGTTCTTCCCCTTGACTCTGTTTATTGCCATTGTTCTTGTCTGTCCATCTCCCCCAATTAGACTGTAAACCCGTCAAACGGCAGGGATTGTCTCTATCTGTTGCCGACTTGTTCATTCCAAGCGCTTAGTACAGTGCTCTGCACATAGTAAGCACTCAATAAATACTATTGAATGAATGAATGAAAGTGATTGATTACAGCTGGTTAACTCTTCATCCTACTAAGTTAACTGGTGAGTGCCTCTCATCTACCTTAGTATCACTTTGCCTTGGCCTTTAGTGCCTTCCGTTAGACTTGCCTCTGAGTACCTTCGTCTTGTATTGGTTGGGTCTTACCATACCTAACCGCATACATGGATCTGCATCTACCTTCAAATCAATTGTTCTCGCCATCACTGTATTTATCAGGTGGGAGTACTCAGAGTTAGGAGCCTCACAGTTCATTCAATAGTATTTATTGAGCACTTACTATGTGCAGAGCACTGTACTAAGCGCTTGGAATGAACAAGTCGGCAACAGATAGAGACAGTCCCTGCCGTTTGACGGGATTACAGTTTCCACCCTTGGAGTGAGCCTGTGTTGCTGAACCCCATCAGGTCTGACAGTTCTGATTTGAGCCCTGCTTGCTAAGTTGCCCTTTTCATTGTGTTGCCCTTCGGCTCAGTGCTTAGTTCCCCTAGGTACTCTCCCATTAGACTGTAAGGTCTTTGAGCATCTTTAATTTTTTTCTTGTTCTGAAGTACCAGTTCAGTGTTCTGCACGCAGTAGAGCTTGAAGCAATACGGTTGATCAATTACTATTATAATACTGTAAATGGCATTAATATCTTCAAAGACAGTACCTGGAGACCCCAGAAATGATGCATACTGCTCCTAAAATTATTCTATCGGTGTTGGTGGGTGGAGAGAACCAGTTTAAATCTCCTGCCCACAAGTTAGATACACTCTTATTAAGCACTTATCAAGAACTGCGCTAAGCACTGAGGTAGATGCAAGCATATCAGATAAGGAACAACCAACCAGATTGCTTCTATCTTAAAGAAATTATAGGATTTTCAGGCATGAAAAATTCAGAGGCTGCATCCTAACATCCTGTGTGTCTGTGTGTTTTGGATTTATTTGTATAAAGGATCCTTACGTGACTGTTTGAATCTGACAAATTCCTTTGACTTTTCATAGAGCTGATCCCATATTTGTTCTCTCATTCTCTTGAGTATTGTCTCCAGGAGATGGCATTACCTTTAGTGTAATAGGCTAGAGTCGTCATCATCATCATTAATAGTATTTATTGAGCTCTTAGTATGTGCAGAGCACTGTACTAGGAACATGGGAGAGTGGAATGTAACAGACATTCCCTGCCCACAAGGAGCTTACAGTTTAGAGTGACATAGATTCAAGTAATATAATTAATCACCTAACTCTTAAATATAGGAGCATGACTTCATAGATTTCCTTATCACATGATACTTTTAGTATCCAGATCCAGAGCTACTTTTTCTCTCAGGAAACCATCTGATATGCTGTTGATGCCAAGAGCATAGATTTAATTGAACAGCTACAGTTAAAATTCCAAAGTTGTGGATAATATTGTCTTCTACTGTGGAGATAATATTAATAGTATTTGTTAAGGGTGTATTTTATGCCAAGTTGGGGGAGATACAGGATAATCAGATTGTACACAATCCCTGACCCACATGAGGCTCTCATCTATTTGGAAGAAAGACAAAGGGTGGACTTTATTCCCCTTGGCTTTCTAAAGACTCATGCAAAGGAGCCAAAAAACAGCTTTGCCTTGTTGCAAATTTTTTTTGGTCTCAGAAAACACTTTATCCACATCCATCCTTTACCATCTCTTACTATTCCTTTTGGGGTTCTCCCATACTGTAGATTTGATACCTTCTTCTCTCCCCTCTTTACATCTCTGTCCAATAAAACCCTGTCCTCGAAAGCTGCCCAAGGGGTCCTTAGTTAATTGCCTCTAATTATACCACACTCTACTTGAAATGGAATATGAATAAATGTCCCAGTTGTTGTCTGGCCCTTTGTGATTCCCTTCTCTTCTGCACATAGCCTTATATAATAATACAGCATTTAGTTGGGTGGAGTTAATCTTTAACTATGATGCAGGATGACATGCTAAATTAGTAGTCTGGTTGAAAGTGGCATCCCTTCCAAACCCAAACAGTTTTTGCCAAAGGACCACGGTGATGAGTTCATGCACTTCTCTCTCTCTCTCTCTCTCTCACTGACTATAAATAAATGATCATTAGTCAATTGGCATGTTCATCCTGACCTAAAATTGATAGGCTGGCAGAAAGCAGGGAGGGCTGAGAGGATGGCTTTCATTGAAACAGAGACCTGCTTGTCTCCCAGGACTGAGAAAACCCTTAATCTGCCTGAAACATCTCTGTCCTTGGTTGGTATTACACAGCATTTTAAGTGGTCTCTTGTCTCTCTTTAAGAGCGAGAGTGTTTTTCTGCCATATTGGAAAGCCTCTTGTGTTAATTCAAATCCTGAATACCATTAGAGACATAATCCTCCAGTAAACTCTGTCAATCATAACCCCCTGAAGATCCTCAGGGCAACACTGAGTGAGGAACATAATCTGAAGGCATATGTTTTTCCATGAGGCTGATAGATTTGTCTTTAAACAAGTATTTGCTGCTTGATGCACTTAGTAGTGAATTGAAGAGCCACTTCTGGAGCTTTGAGTATCAGTGTCCCATAAAGAACCATTCCACCACAGTCAATGTGGAGAGTGATACATAAGTGGGCTGGAATACAAATCCCAAGCTCCAACCCTTGTCTTTGTTTTTGTAAATTATATATATTAATATCGTCTCCTCTAGACTGTAAACTTGTCGTGGGCAGGGAATGTGTCTACCAACTCTATTGTCCCAAGTGTTTAGTTCAGTGCTCTGCACACAGTAAGGGCTCAATAAATACCACTGATGATGATGGCGCTTCAACATTCAGGTACATGGTGCATAGGACCAAGTGACACCTGATAATTAAATCCCAACTAAAATGCACGGGTAAATGCTTTGAGAGGGATTTCCTTGGCTGCTCCAGAAACTCATGACTGGTGAATTAGGAATTGGATCCAGCAAGGTCCTTGAGGGTAGTCCAAATCCTTCCCAGGTCAGCAGTGATAAAAACATTTTTAGCAGCAGTGTTCTCCAGTCATTGACCTGATTTTCTTTTCAATTTTCCAACACCTTGGACCTGTGCAAGACCCCATCTGACATAAGGGCTTCCCAACATTAAGGAGGCAGTTTCCATGGGTTACTGATGAAACTACAGGCCCTAGGATGGCAAGGCATGGGGGGAAGCCTCAAAAAAAATCAGATTGCCAACACAACAGTAAACCATCACGGACTTCACAGTCTGGTTGGCAATAACCTGAACCTGGCTGCTGAAAAATGTTTGTGGGCTGTTGGATTTTTCTCCATTTTACCTGCAAGGCTGCAATAATGATTGAAAGAGGAGGCTTGCCCTCTAAAATGTGAAATCTATCTAAGCATTCTGAGGCCACCAGATGCCCAAATGGTTTATCACACTTAATCCATTTTACTTCTAGCGTTGATCTTGAGTGTGCCTGCGATGTACCTTTAGAAATCAACTTTCCTGCTACTGCCTAAGATTAAACTGCCCTGACTCTTTATTAAGTAAAGTTTGCCACATCATTTCACACAGTGTCTGATCGATTCTGAAATCCCCAAAGCCCATGCAATGTGCCAAGTTTGATCAATTTGTCAAGGCAATTCTTCTGCCTGGTTTCTTCAGTTTGTCAAACATGTTAAAACACCTGCAGCAGGGGAACTGCAGAGCCTGCCTTTATGGAGCCAGATTTTTCGGAAAACTAGTCAGGATTTGGTTGCTACTGATACTTACTACTGTACTCTTCCAAGTACCTACTTAGTACAATGTTTTGCATACAATAGCCACTCAATATCCATGATGATGTGTTTGGTTAATGACCTAGACACCTAAAGCCAAGGAGTTTCTCATAAACATTTCAAGAAACTCTACTTACCTCAAATCTCACAGCCCTTTCCACTTTCCTCAACCTATCCTACTCCTCTTAAGTCAGTGGGGCTCCAGCTATCCTTCACCCATTAAAGGCAGTGTGGCCTAGTGGATAGAGCACGGGTTTGGGAGTCAGAAGGACCTGGGTTCTAATCCTAGCTTTGCCATTTGTCTGCTGTGTGACCTTGGGCAAGTCAGTTCACTTGTCTGGGCCTCAGTTCCCTCATCTGGAAAATGAGGATTAAGACAGAGTCCCATATGGGACAGATACTGTGTCCAAACTAATTAACTTGCATCTGCCCCAGTGCTTAGAACAGTGCTTGGGCCATAGTAAGTGCATAACAAGTACCGCTATTGTTGTTATTATTATGCTTGTAAACTATCTTTAAATAGTAGTTTGTTGTGGAAGCCAAATAAAATAATTGTTGAGGGAAACATGAAGCAGATGGGGGGCGGGGGAGAGAGAATCACAGGGCATTATGTTAATTAGGCATTTCTTCAGAGCTGATGGGCAGTAGCCCAAGGTGGGAAATTATATTTACTCATTAAAAAGTATTCACATTGAAGTGGGTTTTTATCATAAAAAGTGCATGGATGTGGCAGGATATGTGATTGGTCAGACCACCAGATGGCTGGAGCAGCAATGCAGTCATTGAGCAGGCTCTTGTATGGTTAAAGGGCTGATTAAAAGTCAAAATGAGGATGGTTCCCTAGGGGAAAGACTGAAAGTTAAGGCTTTGGCTTTGAATAAGAAGCCTCATCAGATCTTTAAAATTTGAATTGGAAGAACAGCCGGTATGATGGCCCCATGCCATTTTCCAGACTGGTGTCAGATAGAAACTAAACCCAACCTCCTAAAAAGATTGAGTTTGACTTATTTCGCCCAAATTGTCAAGGATTGGAGGGGCGAGGGGTTCATTCATTCAATAGTTCAATAGTATTTATCGAGCGCTTACTATGTGCAGAGCACTGTACTAAGCACTTGGAATGTACAAATCGGCGACAGATAGAGACAGTCCCTGCCCTTTGACGGGCTTACAGTCTAATCGACTGTGAGGGTTCTGCTCCTCAACTCTGTGAAATTGTTCAACTTTGATTCTGGAAGTAGCCATCCCGGGAAACAATATTCTGACTTGGAAAAACCCTGCCCCCTTCCCTCTCTCCTTCGATCAGATTTTTGTCGGAACTAGGTAATGCTCCAGATTAGAGCGTATACTGTAGGGAGGGAATATAATCATTTTTGGCTGAAAGCTGCCAAAAAAGTAGGCCGAACATCAGTAAAAAGGAATCATATGGGGAAAGGGGAATGTGATATTTCACAGAAAAATAGGTGTGATTTAAATCAAAGTAATAGTCCAGGGGGCAATATTGGGCATAATTTATTCAGAAATCAATTTGGTGCTTACAAGAAAAAGACTACTTCAAGCCCTTAGTAACTTGATTTGAAGATTTCTGGCTAATGGTTTGTCTTTGATGAATAGAAGGCATTAGGACAATTTGCATTTTATAGCCTGCAAGTGTAGAGACTCATTTGTTTTTGAAACAAAATCACATCTATCATATTAAATCAATCAATACCAGAAATCCCATAGATCAAAAAATCCAGATTGACTGGATTAAAAAAAAATCCACTCCTAATCAGCTCTCTTCCTTTCTGCAAAAGATGGCACTAAATATCTTCTCTCTCCTGTATACAATTTCCTCCTCCTCCTCCTCCAATTAAGTCTTGTCCCTTCAAGTTAATACTGGGCCAATCCCAGGAGTCTGTGCTTTTTCTTTGCTTCCATATAGGAGAATTGACTACTAGGCTGGAACCACTCCTCCCATCTCATCCCATCTTGACCCCATATACAACTCAGTAACATACAGAGTCAGCAATCAGTCAACAGTATCTAGGTATTGCTCCTTCCTGAAGAATCAAATGTTACGGGTGGGGAACGTGTCTGCTAATTCTGGTTTACTCTCCCAAGGGCTTAGTACAGTGCTCTGTACATAGTAAATGCTCAATGAATATTATTGATTGAGAAGCAGCGGGGCTTAGTGGATAGAACACGGGTGTGGGAGTCAGGTCATGGGTTCTAATCCTGACTCCACCACTAGTCGCTGTGTGACCTTGGGGAAGTCACTTCTTCTCTGTGTCTGTTACCTCATCTGTAAAATAGGTATTGAGATTTTGAGCCCCACAAGCATCAGGGACAGTGTCCAACCGATTTGCATGTATCCCTCCCAGTGCTTAGTACAGTGCCTGGCATATAGTAAACACTTAACAAATACCATCATTATTATTATTATTATGAATAAAGACGATTGTTTATTGAGTTCTGCTATAAAAGGGAGTTGGGGTTCCAGGTTTTAAAAACACTAAAGTCCATGGAGTTCTTAGCTAATTAAACCTTCAGGGACCTGGATTTTTGTCACACAAGTGGATTGATCAAAGCATCCAATAGCTGTATTTTTCATTAAGAAACCCACACTGACTGAACTTGTGATACTACAGGTTGTGAACATGGGTTACACCTATGAACTTCCTCCCTCCTTCTGGAACTTCCATAATCAATGGCCCAGCCCCCTCCACTGAGATTCCAGAGACCTGGCTGATTATTGGGTTATTGGCTGGTTAATGGTGCTGGCATACGACTAGAGCTGACAGTCTACTGAGCATGAGTTTTGCAATTCATCAACTCTTCCCTAGAAAGGAAAGAGGCTCACTCACTCAGATCACTTGGTGATCATTTTGTAATTGCTGCTTCATTAACCCTAGGAGGTGTGAATTAGAGTACATCATGGGTTAGATTTTCTGACACCTCCTGAATTGAATTAGCCTGGTCAGAACTAGAATTCACTCAGACCTCACTTCCAGGGAATGCTGATTTGCATGCACAGTGTTTTTGCAGGTGCCTGGTAGACCCCCTGCTATTGATTTACTGCTGTGATCTTGCCCAAAAAACTTATGTAACAAAGCAATGGCAAAAGAATCCTTCCTGCAGCTCTCATCCCCAACCCCCTAATACACAAACAGAAAATGAGGGGACTTTCAGGCCAGCCCAATCCATCCCACAAGTCATTTAGACTTGTGATTTGTAGGCTGGGCTTGGCCCATGTCCAGCTTTAGCTTGAGCAAATGACTGCAGCTTTTCAAGCAACTTAACTTCCTCCTAGGAAAATCTGCTTTATAATCCCATTGGGTCTCCATCTCTCCTGTGATCGGGGATCGGACAATGGGGCACAGGTTATGCCCAAAGTTACAAGGACCCTTGCTCTCACCTTCCCTCCTGCCTGAAACTCCCTCTCCCTACATATGACAGACTAGCACTCTCCCCATCTTCAGAGCCCTACTGAAATAACATCTCCTCCAGGAAACCTTCCCCAACTAATTTCTCCCACACCCTGTTTTCTCTCTACTTCTTCACCCATGCACTTAGTTCCACTCTGTAGTAATAATAATAATAGGGGTATCTGTTAAGCACTCACTATGTGCCAGGCACTGTTCTAAGTGCTGGGGTAAATACAAGATAATCGTTTTGGACACAGTCCTTGTCCCGCATAGACTCACAGTCTTAATCCCCATTTTCAGATGAGGGAACTGAGGCACAGAGAAGTTAAGTGACTTGTCCAAGGTCACAGAGCGGACAAGTGGGGGAGCTGGGATTAGAACCCAGGTCCTTCTGACTCCCGGGCCCATGCTCTGTCCATTCTATCCACTAGGTCATGCTCTAAGCATTGAGGTACTCTTCACCATCCCATCCTTCAGAGCACTTACAGCCATACCCTTCTATTCAGTTGCTTCTCTTACCTATCAATCAATCAATGGCAATCATTGAGCATTTACTGTGTGCAGAACACTGTACTAAGTTTTTGGGAAAGTTCATTCCAATAGGACAGGTAGACACAATCCCTGCCCACAAGGACTTTACCTGTAATTCATCTTAATGTTATCTGCCCCACTAGACTGTGAGTTCATTCAATTGTATTAATTGAGCGCTTACTGTGTGCAGAGCACTGTACTACACTCTTGGAAAGTACAATTCAGCAACAAATAGAGACAATCCCTACCCAGCAACGGGCTCACAGTCTAGAAGTGGGGAGACAGACATCAAAACTAAACAAAGCAAGTAAACAGGCATCAATGGAATCAATATAAATAGAATTATAGATATATACACATTAATAAAATAAATAGGATAATAAATAGGACATATAGACACAAGTACTGTGAGGCAGGGAGGGGAGTAGAGCAGAGGGAGGGAGTTGGGGTGATGGGGACGGGAGGAGGAGCAGAGGGAAAGGGGGTGAGGACAAAGGACCATGTCTACCAACTTTGTACTCTCCCAAGTGTGTAGTACAGTACTCTGAGCAAAGTAAGAATTCAATAAATACTATTGATTGATTAATGGATTGATAGCAAATCAGTGGCAGAGGCAGGATTAAATTTGCATCTCAGAGTCCTAGTTCAGCACTCTTTCCTCTGGCTCCCCCACACCTTCCACTGTGGAATGCTTGAGAAATACTAGAACAAATCCCTCTATTAAAAAAATCCTGGACCGTATAAATTGACCCACCTATAAAAATTTAAAATGTGTAGTCTTTACTATATCACTCATTAATTCAACTTTTCATTATTAATTATATTTATTAATTTTATTGATTTTTTTTTAGGTATATAAATCTCCCCAACATTTTCTGAACAATGTTTATAATAGGCACTGTTCTTTATTGTGTAACTGTATATGACTCCATGATTCATTTTAATATAGTTTCTTCATTTTCTCTTCAGTTCTTGTAATGGGCTTCTGGCCAACAGTTCTGGCCTTTTATTTAATCTGCACTTAGCTCTTGAATCAAAGTGTCTTGGAGTCACTGTTCAGATAAATCATCTTTTAACAGACCACCTTTTCTAGGAATAAAAGTTCTGAAAGACAGATTGAGCCCCAGGTTGAGACACACCCGTGATTTGAAATTAAAATTTGCGGGAAAATGAATGACTGCGCTTTGTTTTCTTTCATCTCTTCTGGGTAGGATCTGTAGGTTCCGGTGCTGGAGTAGTTCCTGATCCTCCTCCTAGGGGAGAACTAGACCCAGATGTAGACATAATAATAGAGTAGATTGGCTGGATCAGAATAGTGGGTCCTGTGGCTTGTGCAACCAGAGAAGAAATGCATGAGGAGGATGCATTAGGCCTGGGACACAAATATTCCTTTCTATTTATGAACAAAGGAGACAAAGAGTGAATGTATTCAGCCTGAGGGACCCCTCTGCCTCCATGATGGCCAATGTATTCTGTCAGTCCTGTCTTTCCCTAAGAGGAAAGTCCAGATGATCAGATAATGATATACTTGGTAAACACTTACTTAGTGTCAAGCACTATACTAAGTGCTGAGGTAGAGACAAGATTATTAGGTTGGACATAGTCCCTATCCTGCATTAGGGCTCACAGTTTAAGTAGGAGGGAGAACAGGCATCAAATCCCCATTTCACAGATGAGGAAACTATGGCCCGAGAAGTGAAGTGACTTACCCAAGGTTACACAGCAAATGAGTGGAAGAGCTGGGATTAGAACCCAGGTCTACTGACTCCCAGACCTGTCTTCTTTCCACTAGACCTAACTATTGTGATCTCCTTGTGTTTTGGGTCAAGTGCCCAGGCCTTAATGCCTGCTGTTCAACATAGGTTCATGGTCCTATGTTTCTCTGAGGGAAATTGAGTTGTGTTGGATCAATCAATCAGTAATATTTATTGAGTGTTTACTGTGAGCAGAGCACTGAACTCAGCACTTGGGAAAAGACAATATAGTAGTAGATGCAATTCTTGCCCACAAGGATCTTAGTCTACAAGGGGGAGACAAATATTAAAATGAATTAAGCACAGGGGAGAGAGTAGAGTGTATGGCTATGTACACAAGTGTCATGGGGCCAGGGTAAGTATCAAAGTGCTTAAGGTGTCCCCAGGCCAGTGTATGGTTGACACAGAGGAAAGGGTGGATAGGGAAATTGAGGACTTAGTCTGGGAAACCTTCTTGAAGCCAGAGACTTACCTTCATTTTCCACTGCTACTCAATAATGCTCACTCAGACCTCCAGTCAATCAAATGTATTTGTGGGAAGCAGCATGGTGTAGTGGATGAACCATAGGCCTGGGAGTCAGAAGATCATGGTTTCTAATCCCCGCTCTGCTACTTGTCTGCTTTGTGACCTTGGGCAAATTACTTCACTTCTCTGTGCCTCAGTAACCTCATCTGTAAAATGAGGGACAGGGACTGTGTCCAACTCGAGTTGCTGGTGTCCACCCCAGTGCTTAGTATAGTGCCTGGCACATAGTAAGTGCTTAACCACAGTTCTTCTTCTTCTTATTATTATTATTATTAATTGAGCATTTACTGTGTGGAAAGCATTGTACTAAGTAGTTGGGAAAGTACAATATAATAAAGTTGATAGACATGTTCGCTGTACACAATGAACTTACAGTCTAGAGGCGGAGTGAATTGTTTTTTCTGTCTTTTCTGGTTGGAAAACTTGGCTCTTATTATGTGACTTCCCCCCATCAACTTGCGTAGCCCATGCATTTATTTGAAATAGACATTGGCATGAATAAAATGAAGCCATGCTTGGAAAAGTTGCTCTGGGTCATCTGGCCTGCTGTAAACCTGACCACAGAACCAAAGAGAACTGGAAGATTTCAAAAGGATACACCAACTTTTTCTGAGGAAGAACAATTTATTCTTTGTTTTCATCTTACTGTGCACTGCATGAAATAGAAGTGGCTTTTTTTCTCTCTCCTGGAATAGGTACTCTAATTATAAGCAATATCTTCTAATGGTTTTAATTAATTTTTGCTCCAATTGACTCTTTCTGTTCTCCCTTGGAACACTATGTCCAATCAACTTTTTCAGAATATTGAATTCTGTTTATTTTGGTAGTCTTGTGGTTGCTAATCAAGGTTTAGTGCTTAAATAGTAATTATGGAAAGTTATCTCAGTGTAATGTTGAAATTATAATTCAGCACTTGGTGTTTGCGTAGTCCTTTAACAATTGTTTAGTAGTTTAGCCTCATAGCAACTTTGAGTAGGGGTAATTCCATCCTGCACAGATGTGTAAAATCAGATCTAAATTGGACAAGTTCTTTTTTCAGGGTTGCACAGCAAAATCAGGATTTGGAGCCACATAGACTGTGAGTCCCATGGGCCAGTTTCTGTGTCCACATTGATCCACTTGTACGTACAGTGCTTGGCACATAGTAAGTGCTCAACTTCCACTATACTATCATTATTAGGTTTAGATCTCTGAGCTTTTGGCATTCTAGTCACATGACACCAGAATACTTCTTTTTCTGTAACACTTAGGTTGACTCTTGATTAGGATCAAGAAGGATTTTCCAGCCACACTAGCAGCTCTACTGTAACTGAGTCCATCAGGGATCTTGTCTCCCAACTCGATTGTATTGTACTTTTCCAAGAACTTAGTACAGTGCTCTGGACACAGTAGGTGCTCAATAATTATCAGGAAATGAATAAATGGTTCAGAAAACTTTCTTTAAGCCAATAACTTCAACCACCTTCCTCACATAGCCAGTCACAATTCCTAACCATTGGCTTTAAGACACTCAATCAGCAATCTCTTCCCCAGCTTACACACTTCATTCCTCTCATGTCAACCTACCCACGGTGCCTCATTCTCATCTCTTTGAACTCATGTTCACTCCCTCCCTTCTTCCTATAACTCCCTCATCCTGCTCATCCAGCAGTTCACATCCAGCAGATGACTGCTCACCCCACCTTCTAGGCCCTTCTGAAATCACATCTCTTCCAGGAAACCTTCTCTGAGTAAATCTCTCCTCTTTCCACTTTATTTCCCCTTCCACCTGTCACTTCAGAGTTTCTGCATCAATTAATCACTTGAATATTTGCTCCCCCCCACCCCTGCCGCACTTTTGTACATATATTTACATTCTATTGCTGAGAAGCAGTGTAGCCTAGTGGAAAGAGCACCCACCTGTGAGTCAGAGGAACTGGATTCTAATTCTGTCTTCACTACTCACCTGTTGTTTGACCTTGAGCAAGTAAGTTAACTTCTCTGTGCCTTAGTTCCTTCATCTGCAAAATAGAGATTCAATACTGATCCTCCCTCCAGCTTAGACTTTGAACCCCATGTGGAACCTGATTATCTTGTATCTACCCTAGTGCTTAATAGAGTGGCACATAGTAAGCCCTTAACAAATACAATTACTACTATTCTTATCATCATCATAATCAACATTATTCCTACCTGTAATTCATTAATTTATTAAGGGTCTGTCTCCCCTGCTCAATTGTAAGATTCATGAGGGCAAGAATAAAGTCCACTAACTCTACTGTACTCTCTTAAACACCTAATTCAGTGCTCTGCCCAGAGTAAGCATTCAATGAATATTATTAATTTATTGATTATGGGAGTTGGCATAGTAGTTTGGCTTTTGGAGTAACAGATTAATGTATGCTACCATTCAACAAATTAACTGTTCCCTCACACTCAAAAGAAAACATACCCATTCTCTTTGTCTCAAAGGAGGAAAAAAGGAAGAAGCATTCCTACAAAAGAATGTAGTTGCTGAACTTTGCCTCCAATTATGTTTCGGTGGTGTTCTTTTTCTCTTTCTTTCTCTGCTACAGTTCCTCCACAGATCTAAAACATGGCTGGATTTACTTAACGTACAAGGCTCAGATGGTCTCTGGTTTACTACTCAGAAAAATACAGAATGGCAGCAAAGAAGCCCTTCAGAAACATGAAGGTGTCTGGAATAACTAAGAGGGGTGGGACCAGCTATTGGGGTTCTCTCCCCACTTTCCCCTTCAGCACAGACAAGCACAGTCACTAAGGGAAGCCGTTTGCCAGGAGAGTGTGCGAGAAGGGACCAGGAGGGGTGAAAGAGTTTGGGGAGGAGGATGGCTAAGACCAGAGAAAGCATGTGGTGGGGAGTGCTGGGAAGCAATGAAGGGGGGCAGGAGAATGTTGGTCAGCTTACCTGAATGCATTCCTTCTCCCGTGGCAGTACTGTGCCTATAAATAGCTGCCTCACCAGCCAAACCCTTGTTAGCAGGTTGTATCATATTCAGAATCTATTTTGAATGACACATGTCTAAATGGGAGACCCAGTCAAGCAAAAATCCTGATGAATGTTAACTGGGCAAACAATGAAAGTCATGGGAGGTTTGTGTGGTAGCAGTATTTTATACACAAAATGATTTCCAGAGGCTCAAGCGATTTATATGTCATGGTTTCATAAGGAAAACGCCTACCTTACCATGACAACCTTCTTCATACATAGCTCACATGCCACTGAATGTGCTCAGAGATCCATGGCACCTTGATCAAGAGAGATGCACACACAATTGCAGTGTGACATTTTATATTAGCTATTTTCCTATTGATCTTATGGAAACTTTCCTAAAGCCACCTAAAAGGACATTTACCTTACTGCTTCTTTTTTCTTTTGCCTGTTACCTGGGAGCTTGGCATAAAGTGACAATTTTATTGTAGTACATCCATTTCTGAGGCAGACTCCTGTCTCTGTCCCATGAGTTTGTGGTGGACAGAGAGAGCTAGCAGAGGCTTCTAGGAGTGTTTCTAGCTATGATTTCTTTAAGGTAGGATATAGATGCTTTTACCTCCAGTTGCAAAGACTTTTTCCATTAGGCCAGAGATGTGATTACCAGGCCCAAACCCACATCCACTTTAACTTTCTCAGCCCCTCAGCATGTTTACTCAGCCTTATTGTGGAATTTTATTGGGTAGTTATTTAGCCTACGCTCCTTTGACAGACACAGGACCACACCCCAGGTGCTCAGACTCCTCGGACAGTTATCTCAATTAGCAAATGAGGTACTCTTCCCAATATACCTGAGGGCAGCATCAAAGGAATCCAAATGCAACAAGTCAATCTCATTAATAGTGGAGACAAATCCTTTCACTTGCCTGATGGACTGATCCATTGATCACCCTTGGTCTAGAATTAATAAAAACACTCTGCGCCTCAACTAGGTGAGATAACTAGAGATGGGTTCTGGGATTCATCATAAGAATTCCCCACCATGAGCTTGGACTTTAGGACCCAGATTCTCTCAGGGGGTCTCAGTTCCTCTCTGGTTGTAAGTTTGGCACCTGTGAGAGCAACCTTTATTTTTTTCCACCTCCTCAGAAATATTTAGCACACAAAGCTTAATTTCTCTTAGTTCCTACTTATCCACTATAAATAATCTGAGAGGAATCCATACAGTCAGCCCTATGGTCCCTTTCAATCCATCAGAGGTTTACTGAGTCTGTAAGTGCCACCTTATTGATTCCTTTATGTCTTTATGTATTTTATTTATTCCTTTTTGTCATAGTTCTCTGTATGTCATTTCCTGTGAGCTTCTAAGACCCAGCCATCAGCATAGAGCTGGAATAGCCATAACCTTAACAATAATAATAATAATTGTAGTATTTGGCAAGTGGTTATGTGACAAGCACTGTACTAAGCACCTGGGTAGGTACAATATAATCAGTTCAGCCTTGTCCCACGTAGGCTCACAGTCTAAGGAGGAGGAAGAGGTCTATCAAATAATGTCGTGGAAAAGCTTCTAGGAAAAAAAAAATGAAAACATCCTGCCTACATAGAGCCAGGTACAATAAAAAGCATTTGTCCATTCCTGAAAGGCTGATGAAATACAAGCCATGCCGATCAAGGAGTTTCCTTGTTAAGGTTTCCGGAGAATTTATTAAAAGTAATGAGATCAGCACCCAGTAGAGCCAAGGCAGATACAGAGGTAGGTCCCAGACAGAGTGACTTCAAACTAGTTTCCCTAGCTCTTCTCTAGTTCAGGTTTCAGGAACATATCAACAAACCCTTAAAAACAGCTGCAGCATTCAGACAGTCAAAATTCCTCCACTTTTACCCTCTCAGATCTCTTCCTACTTATCTACTGACTAAATGTTTCACTTAAAAAGGCTTTGGGGCATTTAATTTCTAGCTCATTTCCTAGGGATGATTTTTTTCTTGAGAGGGGAAAAGGGTAGATGGAGTTTGGAGGGGAGGGCTGATGTGAATTAATTGAATTTTACTCCTATTTGACATTGAGAGCCTCTATATATAGCAACCTAATTTAAGCTCTCATTTGTCCAAATGGGTAAGTTGTTCATTAAGTTTGAAGAGGTGCTTTGGATTTCACAGGAGGCTCGGTTTTCCTGCTAGGAGAGTCTGTGGTGTGAATCAAGAAAAGTGCACTAGTTTGTGTGATACCAGAGGTTCCTTCTGGTCATCAAATTATCACAACAGCATTGTCTAGTGGAAAGAGCATGGGCCTGGGGGTCAGAGGACCTGGGTTCTAATACTGGCTCTGCTAATTGCTTTGCTGTGTGACCTTGGGCAAGTCACTTAACTTCTCTGTGCCTCAGTTCTCCTGTTCTCCCTCCTACTTAGACTGGGAGCCCCATGTGGGTCAGGGACTGTGTTCATGCATCTACCCCAGAATTTAAATAGTGTTTGATACATAGTAAGTGCTCAACAAATACCATAAAAAAGTTGTTTTCATAAAACCTGAACTGTTCTATGGGAGAGGTGAATGTGATGTTGTTTTCAGCAAGTAGTAGAAAAGACTCTTTTGACAAGGCTTTCAGCTATATGGGGCAGCAGGGAAGATCTTGCCGAAAACTGAGTAGGAGTATGAATCGATGCCATCAGCTCTACTTGTTCCTAATATGGAAGTTACTGCACCAACTCAAGGAGTTGCTCATCATACTTTTGCTCTGTAGCCTAGAAAGCACTAAGAGTTAATAAAATGAGTTTACATTAAAAACATTTAAAGATTATTTCACCTTTAACCACTTCCAAAAACCAATCTAATTGCTCAAAATCTATACTCATGTCTCTGACAAGACATCTTTTCTGCTCTTTGGTTCTGTACTGTGTACCCTAATCGACTACTCTGTAAACTATGTACTTCATCAGCTATTTACTAGAGCAGAAAAATCCAATTTCTGGGTAATAAATACCAAAGAAACTTAGAGAAATGAGAATATAATCACCAACATCCTTGACAGGATGGTTTTGCTACTGAACTTCGGTAGCTTTCCTTCATTTTCCTGAATGAGAAGTCTCCTTTGGACACTGAGTTGGTCAAGGGGACCTGATTCTTCTCATTTGGAAGCCAAGCTGAACCTGTAAGTCTGATGACACAGAAAAGGATTGCTTCTGCTCTGGTCAGAGCACTTGAGACTCTCAGCTAATGTGAAACATTCACACCCCACCAGAGAGGAGGTGGAGGACTGAGAAGCAGCATGGCCTAGTAAAAAGGGCATGGGCCTTGGAGTCAGAAGGCCTGGGTTCTAATCTCAGATCTGCCACTTGGCTGCTGTGTGATCTCGGACAAGTCACTTTAACTTCTCTGTGCCTTGGTTTCCTCATCTATAAAATCAGGATTAAATACCTGTTTTTCATCCCGCTTAGACCATGAGCTCCATGTGGGACAGGGACTGGATCTGTTCAGGTAGGACTAAAATTGTGAACCCTGCAGGGCAGCTACCAAACCTCCTCAAAACAATTCTAATATATCTGCCTCCAGCTCTTAGGACAGACCATTTCCAACCACCATTGATCTATAAATCAGAGCAGCTAAACCAGGAAGGGAAAGGAATTTTCAGACTCAGATGCTCAGCAGACAAGCACTTGCCTCTAGGACCCTGCTTATCTCAGCTTAGCCACCTCTCTTTCATAACAAACTTTGGTCTCCACTGTTACTAGTGGAGTTTTCAGTTACCAGTCAAGCCAGGAGGACTGCAAGTAATGGAGAGACATCAGAGATGGAAATTGACTCTTCTCTGGCTTCCTCATCCTGATCCTGGAGTAGAACACTCCTTGATGCTCTAGGGGCACACTGCAACCCTAGATGAATTTCACTGTCATATGTATATGGGACTTTAGATACGACCTCCACACTCTGAAGGGGAGCCCTAAGCCACTCCCCCCCATATCTCTCCCAGTGGTTAGACAGGAAAGTCTTTAGAGTCTCCATAAGCCTGAGTCCTGGGAGGGTTAACATTTCTTCTTTTTTTTTAATGGTATCTGTTAATCACTTACCATGTGCTATGTACTTTACTAAGTGCTGGGGTACGGACAAGATAAGTTGGGCAAAGTCCCATGGGGCTCATAGTCTAAATTAGAGAGAGGAGTATTTGATCCCCATTTTACAGATGAGGTAACTGAGGCAGAAGGAACTTAAGTGACTTGCCCAAGGTCACACAGCTGACAAGTGGCAGAGCCAGGATTAGAACCTTGGTCCTCTGATACCAGGCCCGTGCTCTTTCTACTACATCTCAGTGTTCCCTAAATCATCACATTGTTTGACTCAGAATGTTTCCTGGACCTGATAGCTATTTCACTTCACATAAAGCTGGTGAGCAACTCATTTCTCTAATGATAGCATTATTTCTAGATGTATTTTCATTCACCTCACACATTGTTATTTTAATGTTTAGTTGAGTTGCCATATTGTTGCAGCTGGAAAGAATCTTTGCAGCTGGAGATAATCCTGGAAAGACAAAGGATGTAGTGAAAATAAACATAGGGTTGGAGTTATATATTTTGCAGCTTTAGGCTAATTGTCTCTGTTCCACTAGCACAAATTGAGGATATTTGGAGAGAGTTGCTTGCAACATTGTGGCCTCACTTACAGTAATGATGGTTCAGCTCAAAGATGTCCAAGTCTCTGAAAAAAATTCTAAATTTCATAAGTCCAGAGCAACTGAGATGAACTTCTGGAAAATGGCTCAATGCACATGGGGTTGGACACACACACAGCTGTGGTGGAAGAAGCTTAATTCTTGAATTAGTGGTTGATGAAATTCCCATCATATCTCCAAAACTTTTATTGGCAACAGCAAGTTTAATATTTTCACTGAATTTTGCTATCTAGACAGAACAACTGTATTACCTTTAGGCCACTAGCTGACAGAGCGCGGTGGCAACGAAACATCAAGCTTCCTACCAAACTAAGTGTTCAACAAAGCCATGGTAGCGTTCAATCTTCTTTCCGACTGTGAGATCTGGACTGACCACAGAAGACCCATTTAGCACCTCAAAAAATTTAATTGAAGTTCCCTGGGAACCATGTCAAAAATAGAAACAATGGGACCATTAAATGATGGTGTTGCTAAAAGGTGAATCTAGGGTTAAACAGAAGATAGTTGAAAAGCTCAATGAATTCATTAGTTTGTTTTTTACTTGCGGTCAGAGAAGTTCAACTTTTTCCCTCTCTAAATGGTAAGCGCCTTGTGGGAAGGGAACATGTCTTCCAACTCTATTATTCTGTACTCTCTCAAGCGTTTAGTACAGTGCTCTGCACACAGTAAGCACTCAATAAATTCATTTGATCGTATTTATTGAGCACTTACTGTGTGCAGTAAGTTCCATTGATTGATTGACACGGTTTGGAATAGGACTGTGGCTCATTCCCCCTTTTTGAAATACTTTCAGATCTTGGAGTTCCTCCTTCTACCTAAATGATAGCCCCTTCTCAGTCATGTAGGCTTCCTCCTTTCCTACCCTTCATCTACTAACTGAGGGTGTCCTACAAGGCTCTGTTCTGGAATCCTTACTCCCTCCAGTCTCTTGGGGTGGTTATCTGCTCACATGGATTTATTTACCACCTATATGTAGATAATGCCCATCTCCCACTGACACCTCAAAATTAATATGTCCAAAAGAGAAACTCCTCATCGTCCCACCCAAACCCTGTCCTCCCCATGACTTTCCAATCATTATTGGGCAGCACCACCATCTTTTCTGTCTCACAAGTCCAAAATCGTGGCATTTATCCTCAGCACGTCTCTCTCATTCAACCCATATTTTCAATCTGTCACCAAATCCTGTCAGCTCTACCTTCACAGCATCGATAAAATCCATCCTTACCTCTCCATCCAAACTGCTACCATGTTAATGCAAGCACTATTAAAAATGGTATTTGTTAAGTGCTTGGCACTGTTCTAAGCACTGGGGTAGGTACAAACTAATCAAGTTGGACACAGACCATGTCCCATGTGGGGCTCACAGTCTTAATCCCCATTTTGCAGATGAAGTAACTGAGGCACAGGAAAGTTGAGTGACTTGCCCCAGGTCACACAGCAGCCATGTGGCAGAGCTGGGATTACCATCCATGTCCCTTAACTCCCAGGCCCATGCTCTTTCCACTAGGCCACACATTTATCCTAGCCCACCTTAACTATTGCATCAACTTCCTTGCTTACCTCCCTGCCTCCTGTCTCTCACCACTCCAGGCCATGCTTCCCTCTGCTGCCCAGATCATTTTTCTACAAAAATGTTCAGTCCATCTTTCCCCACTCCTCAAGAACCAGCAGTCTTTGCCCATCCACCTCCTCATCAAGCAGAAACTTCCTTACCATCGACTCTAAAGCACTCAATCAGCTCATCCCCTCCTACCTCGCCTCGCTGATTTCCTACTACAAACCAGAATGCACACTTTGATCCGCTAATGCCAACCTCACTGTACGTCAATCTCGTCTTTCTCACTCCCATCCTGCCTCTGACCTGGAACTCTGTTTCCCTCCATGTCCTACATCTCTCTCCTCCCACTTCAAAGTCTTATTCAAATCACATCTCCTCCAAGAGGCCTTCCCCCTACTAAAGCCTCATTTCCCCTACTCCCTCTCCCTTCTGTGTTGCCTTTGCACTTGAATTTTCACACTTTATTCACCCCACCCTTATCCCCACAGCACTTATGTGCTTATCTGTAATTTATGCCAGTGTCTGTATCCTCCACTAGACTGTAAGCTCCTTGTGTGCAGGGAACATGTCTACCACCACTGTTAAATTGTAATCTACCAGACACTCAGTAAAGTGCTCTGCACACAGAAAGCACCCAGGAAATATGATTGATTGGTTCTGCTATAGATGTTTTGATAATTGATATCATTACAATATTTATGGCTGCCAAATCCTGTTGTCACCCCTTTACCGTTAACCTCAGGAGTGCTGTGTATTTTTTCCATTAAAAAAAAACCCTTCCCAAGTGAAGAGATTCCAGGTGCCTTGCCTTCTCCTTTTTGGTTGAATAAGTCCATAATTCCACGTGATGATCAGGAAAGGACAATTGATGATCATAGAATCCTTGACCCTGAGGGGACCTTGAAGAGGCATCAAGACCTAATTCCACCTTTTGGTAAACCCTTGAGTATTCGTTTAACTAGGGGAGGATGAAGCTAATCCGCTTCCATATTTACTTTACATCAATACTGAATCTCATTAACTTTTTTTGTTGTTTACAATTAATTGTCTGTGGCTCTGAGGTATTCATTTTGTTTTCTCTGGCTCTGTCAGCTCTTCCTCTTTACCAGTGGAAGTGCTTCATTGGCACAGGGCATACAAGTACTTGGTATAGTGCTCTGCATATAGTAAGTCCTCAAATACCATTTATTGATTGACTGATTGGCATGGGGTCATAAAGTAGGCTACATTAAATTGGTTAAGGAATTCATATTTCAATCTTATTCATGAAGGCATTATTACATCTTGCACAATCTTGATTTCCTTTCTGGAATGAGAGGATTTCTTCCATGAAAAAAGAAATCCTAAATACAGTTTTGGAGATTTCATTTTAACCCAGGAAGGAAAGGAGAAAATGGTGTGATAGATTTCTTGGATTCTGGTGCTCCCCAAACTCCCTGTAAAGATGAAACAAAAGTGTGAAGTGACAGGGCATTTACAGCCAAATGAGAGTGTTTTCTCAAATTAATTTCCCCAGGATTGGTTAGAAAGAAAGCAACCTCCATTGGGTGAAGCTACTGGATGAGTTTAGGAGATATAAGTGCTTAGTACAGTGCTCTGCACACAGTAAGTGCTCAATAAATACAATTGATTGATATAATCCTTTCTCATTTAGGTTGAATGACAACGCTTTCCCCAGTTCTTTTCTATCTCAAAGTGCTAATACATTCACTCTTGGAAAAAATCAAATGCTTTCCATGTATTTCTGATGAAGGTAATGATTCCAGGAAGAAAAATGTTCTGATGAAAGATGGCTCATTTAGGCTTTTAAGGCTTTGTTCCCTTAAAAATCCCTCCCTTGATGACAAGCTCTCTATTTCACTCTTATGTTTCCCAATCCCTCTGTGCAGATAAATTTGATTTATCTTAAAACTCAAACTTGGGAATTTAAAACCATGAACATGATCCAGTTACTAGGTCAAATCACATCCATCCAGTCCAGCATTTTGTCTCCTACAGTAGTATTCATCTATTTTGATGGTATTGATGCCTGTCTACTTGTTTTGTTGCCTGTCTCCCCGTTCTAGACTGTGAGCACATTGTTGGGTAAGGATTGTCTCTGATTCCGAATTGTACTTTCCAAGCACTTAGTGCAGTGCTCTGCACACAGTAAGTGCTCAGTAAATACGAATGAATACTAAAGGACACTGGGAGGAACCATGTGATAGTTGCCCTTCTTGACAACCAATCTCATGGCTGATGATTATCTAGCATCCGTAACTTTCCCCACTAATAATCCATCACGGACCTATTGATAGTAAATTGAATCTGAACTTTTCTTGAACTTGTAGAAAATTTCTGCCAACCCAATCATCTGAGGTATTAACTTCGATAGAAATACATTCTTCTGTGGGAAGAAGTGTCTCCACATCTGTTTTCATCCTACTACCTTCAAGCTTCAAAGAGTCCTGGTATTGTGAGATTTGGTAGGCCACAATTTTTTGTTCACTTTGTCCATTCCCTTCAAAGTTTTGTGGACTTCAATCATGTCCCTCCTAAGCCTTTGTCTTTCCATTCTGAGAACCTTAATGGTTTCAAATGTATTCTTGAATGGAAGCCGCTTCATCTCCTCCTTATAGAGGTAGCTTCTCTAGCTCAGCTCTCTCCCTCCTAAGGTGCAGCAACCAACATTACAGTATTCCAGTTGAGGGTATGCCACAGTTTTGTATAGTGGCAAGTCTGTGCCTTTTGCTTTGTTTTATAGCACTTTCTTGATGATGCCCAGAATTTTGTTTGCCTTTTTGGATACAGCTATATATCAAGCCAATAATTTGAGGGAATGATTAACAGCAACTGACATCCCTTTCCTGAGCCATGACTACAAGCCCATCATTGTGTAGTTTGGCTTATTTTTCTCTAGGTGTATTACCTTGCCTTGGCTCATATGGAAGGTGTATTACCTTGCCTTGGCTCATATGGAAGGTGTATTACCTTGCCTTGGCTCATATGGAAGGTGTATTACCTTGCCTTGGCTCATATGGAAGCTCATCTGCCATTTTCTGGTTTCTCATTCAGCTTTATGATGTCTTCTTCCTGGGGTTTATTCCTAACTGTGTGGCATTTCATCACACAGAGAGCTTAGTTCCATCAGCAAACTTGGAGATTTCCCTGCACGTTCCCTCTTTCAGATCATTTAAGATGTTGCTAAATAAAACTGGGGTTAGGTTGTGTCCCTGGAGGACCCCACTATTAGACTTCTCCAATCCTTAAATGAAGCTGCCCATTCCCTATACTTTGTTTCCTATCTCTTAGCTGGTTTTCTCCCCAGCAAGGACTATTCTTCGAATCCTACAATTATTCAGTATTTGGTGTGAAACACTGTTAACTGGTTCTCCTTGATTTACCTTCCTTCAACCATGTTGTGTTCTTCCAAGTGCACACTGAAGAAAGCCAGTATGTCCTAAACCCACTGTGGGCAGGGAACATGTCAAGCCAACTCTGTTATATTGTACACTCTCAAGCTTTTAGTACAGTGCTCTGAACACAGTAAGTGTTCAATAAAAATAATTGATTGTGATTCTGACTGTTGGAGTTGATAAAAATAGAGCAGCAAGTTTCACACCAAACTGAGAAGTTACCAAGCTGTGGTAGAATCCAGTTTTTTATATGACTGTGAGATCTGGATTTACCACAAAAGACCTGTCTAACTTCTTAAGGATGGATGATAGCAGGATTCCCAAACAGCTGCCATATGGTGAGCTGCAAGAAGGGGCAGCCCACACAAGTCAGAAAGCCAAGATCAACAGTATAAAACCACAGTAACCCCCGTCTCAAACAATGTATCAGAGAAGTGGACAGGCAGGAGGCAGTAATAAAAAATAATAATAATAATGGTATTTGTTAAGCACTTATTATGTGCCAGGCACTGTACTAGGCCTTGGGGTGGATTCAAGCAAATCAGGTTGGACAAAGTTCCTGTCCCACGTGGGGCTCACAGTTTCAATCCCCATTTTGCAGATGAGGTAACTGAAGCATAGAGAAGTGAAATGATCTGCCAGCAGACAAGTGGCAGATTAGAACCCATGACCTTCGAACTCCCAGGCCCATGCTCCATCCGCCGTGCCAAGCTGCCTCTCTTTAGCAGCAGAAAGACTAGCCTAGCTCACTGGGATTAGGCAACACAGAAGCAGGTTTGAAGACAGCAAAAGGTCTGGTAAGGGGCAAACGTGTCGGGGCAGGAAGGGTCTGCCTTTAATGTGCAGACAATGTGGAAAAAAGTGCTGTTCACACATTGGTCTTTTCAGCTACACTTGCACACATAGATAGGATCTCATTAGCACTAGTGTCATCTTAGAAAATGGGCAGCTGTGAATATATAGACATCTCACACATATGTATTCTGTCTTAATTAAATGTTGCATTTATGCCACTTCATAAGTTGAGGGACAGATTTCTTTGAGCAGCTTTAGATTTATATTCATAGAATGCAGATCACACAGCAATTCAGAAAGACAGTCAAATGCACTGTTAACAATAGCAATTTAGATTCTATTCTGTCCTCATCAAAGGCATTCTTTCAGAGTTCCAGTCAATACTGCTGATTAAAAGCAAATTAAAATAGCATTCCTTTAATAGAGTTTGTCTGCATTAGTGAAGTAGAGGTAACTTATTTCAGAGAGTATATTAAGAAATATACAGTATCACTTCTTTCAACCTTATTTCATGAGCATTTTAAATCCAGTCTGGTTTTTTTTTAAGTTTTGAAATCCATGCCAGGTTTTCCTAGTGTGGGGAAAAATACAGTTTGCTACATTTTCTATTAGGATCATCTTCTTAAAAGGGACAATATTTGTGATTTGCTCTCTGTCCTAATACATTATTCATTTATTTTTCCTCGGATCAGCAGAAATCATGACATCAGGGAGATGGGGGTGGGAAGAGTTGGCTTTTGCAAACTGTCTACAATCTACAGAAAAAATAATCAATAAGGAAGAGATGCTAACTTCTGCATGGAGAGCAGGTATCTGGTAACTACTGTCAGGCAGCAAATGATTAAATCCAGAGGGTTATTTAAAGGGGGATGAGAAGAATGGGTTTGTCCCATTCTACAGCATCTTTATGCTGAGATACTTAAAGCGCTTAATCCTCAGCATGGCCTAGTGAATAGAGCATGGGCCTGGGAGTCAGAAGGACCTGGGTTCTAATCTCGGTTCTGCACTTGTCTGCTGTGTGACCTTGGGCAAGTCACTTAACTTCTCTGTGCCTCAGTTACCTCACCTGTAAAATGGGGATTCAGACTGTGAGCCCCATGTGGGACCTGGACTATGTCCAGCCTGATTAGTTTGTATCTACCCCATCGCTTATTCATTTATTCATTCAATAGTATTTATTGAGCGCTTACTATGTGCAGAGCACTGTACTAAGCGCTTGGGATGAACAAGTCGGCAACAGATAGGGACAGTCCCTGCCGTTTGACGGGCTTACAGTCTAATCGGGGGGGATGGACAGACAAGAACAATGGCAATAAATAGAGTCAAGGGGAAGAACATCTCGTAAAAACAATGGCAACTAAATAGAATCAAGGCGATGTACAATTCATTAACAAAATAAATAGGGTAATGAAAATATATACAGTTGAGCGGACGAGTACAGTGCTGTGGGGATGGGAAGGGAGAGGTGGAGGAGCAGAGGGAAAAGGGGAAAAAGAGGGTTTAGCTGCGGAGAGGTAAAAGGGGGGGTGGCAGAGGGAGTAGAGGGAGAAGAGGAGTTCAGTCTGGGAAGGCCTCTTGGAGGAGGTGAGTTTTAAGTAGGGTTTTGAAGAGGGAAAGAGAATCAGTTTGGCGGAGGTGAGGAGGGAGGGCATTCCAGGACCGCGGGAGGACGTGGCCCAGGGGTCGACGGCGGGATAGGCGAGACCGAGGGGCGGTGAGGAGGTGGGTGGCAGAGGAGCGGAGCGTGTGGGGTGGGTGGTAGAAAGAGAGAAGGGAGGAGAGGTAGGAAGGGGCAAGGTGATGGAGAGCCTTGAAGCCTAGAGTGAGGAGTTTTTGTTTGGAGCGGAGGTTGATAGGCAACCACTGGAGTTGTTTAAGAAGGGGAGTGACATGCCCAGATCGTTTCTGCAGGAAGATGAGCCGGGCAGTGCAGTGAAGAATAGACTGGAGCGGGGCGAGAGAGGAGGAAGGGAGGTCAGAGAGAAGGCTGACACAGTAGTCTAGCCGGGATATAACGAGAGCCTGTAACAGTAAGGTAGCCGTTTGGGTGGAGAGGAAAGGGCGGATCTTGGCGATATTGTAGAGGTGAAACCGGCAGGTCTTGGTAACGGATAGGATGTGTGGGGTGAACGAGAGAGACGAGTCAAGGATGACACCGAGATTGCGGGCCTGAGAGACGGGAAGGATGGTCGTGCCATCGACGGTGATAGAGAAATCTGGGAGAGGACCGGGTTTGGGAGGGAAGATGAGGAGCTCAGTCTTGCTCATGTTGAGTTTTAGGTGGTGGGCCGACATCCAGGTGGAGACGTCCCGGAGGCAGGAGGAGATGCGAGCCTGAAGGGAGGGGGAGAGGACAGGGGCGGAGATGTAGATCTGCGTGTCATCTGCGTAGAGATGGTAGTCAAAGCCGTGAGAGCGAATGAGTTCACCGAGGGAGTGAATGTAAATGGAGAACAGAAGAGGGCCAAGAACTGACCCTTGAGGAACTCCAACAGTTAAAGGATGGGAGGGGGAGGAGGCTCCAGCGAAGGAGACCGAGAATGACCGGCCAGAGAGGTAAGAGGAGAACCAGGAGAGGACAGAGTCCGTGAAGCCGAGGTGAGATAAGGTATGGAGGAGGAGGGGATGGTCGACAGTGTCAAAGGCAGCAGAGAGGTCAAGGAGGATTAGAATGGAGTAGGAGCCATTGGATTTGGCAAGAAGGAGGTCATGGGTGACCTTAGAGAGAGCAGTCTCAGTAGAGTGGAGGGGACGGAAGCCAGATTGGAGGGGGTCTAGGAGAGAATGGGAGTTAAGGAATTCTAAGCATCGATTGTAGACGACTCGTTCTAGGATTTTGGAAAGGAAGGGTAGTAGGGAGATAGGGCGATAACTGGAGGGGGAAGTGGGGTCAAGAGCGGGTTTTTTTAGGATGGGGGAGACGTGGGCATGTTTGAAGGCAGAGGGGAAGGAGCCATTGGAGATTGAGTGGTTAAAAATAGAAGTTAAGGAAGGTAGGAGGGCAGGGGCGTTGGTTTTAATAAGGTGAGAGGAAATGGGGCCGGGGTCGGGGGAAGCGGGCAGGACGGCCCAAGCGGCCGAGGCTGGTCCCCCCTGGGTGGAAGTCGACCGGCGGAAGGGTCCGTCTGGCCCGACCCCGGCCGAGGCGGAGTTCCATGACCCCGGCCTGGGCTTCCGAGGGGTCCCGCTGCGGGGGTCGGAGGGCTTTCTGCCGGACCAAGAGTCAGAAAGGTCCCTGCAGATCCCCGAGGAGCTGGTCGCGCCGCGCGCCAGCCGCCAGCGGCTTCTGGGCAGGAATGGCCTGGAACCGGCGCTTAGAATAGTGCTTGACACACAGTAAGTGCTTAACAAATACCAACATTATTATCTGAGTGGCAGGGATTGGGACAGAGGTTTTTGCCCCACTTGCCAAGGGCAAGCAAGCTGTAATATGACTTACTCTGGGTTAGACCTCTAAGCTGAGGTGATGTTGAGAATAAAACCCAAGTCTTTGGAATCCAGCCCAGGTTCTCTCTCCTCTAGACTACACAAGTTTATTTATGGTTGGGATCCTCCGTACAAATTTACCTGCTTTTAATTAGGCTTTGCTGGCCTCTTACAAATCTGAGTGGTGGTAGGCACAGGGGAATGAAATTTCCTGGAGCTCTGTTCTGATTTCAGTCAAACGTCCAGGTGGGTGGTGGGGGTGTCTAACTAGTAAGCTCCAGTAGAGCTTAAAATATGGTGTTATTGTTACTGACAGGCCTGTTGATTTCTATCAGATTCTTTCCTTGCTAAGAGTCTGTCTATCTTGGAATGGAAAAATGACCCAGAAAACAGTTATTGAGTTTTTATTCCCTCCTGTCTGTGGAGGACTAAACCTTCTCCAAGAGGTATAAATGGGGAATACTACTAATACTATTATTAAGTTTAAATTGTTATTTAAAAGTTATTATTAAGTATTAAATCTTAAACCCTCTATGCTGCCTGTAGATTCTTACAAGAATGCAGAGAACTTGTTCTTCCTCATGGCTTTGAATGTAGCACTTCATCAGAACCCCACCCCTGCCCCACTTTATTAAATCTCTTCTCTTAGTTGCTCTGTCCCCCTCTCCTCTTTCATTTCCTCTGTCCATCTCCCTTCATTCCCATCTCTGGTTTTCTTTTTCTCCTCTGGCTATACAGTTTTCTACTTTCCCTCTGCCAATTTATCTTCTCCTTTTGTCCTCTCTCTGTGCCTCTCAGCCCCAACTCCAGGGTTAGAAAGAGGACCCAGGGATCCCTGCTCTCCCCTGCACCCCTGATCTCTAGAGGGCTGGGGCTGCAGGGGAGCAAGGAAACATCTGACTTACATTTTTAACCTTGGAGCAAAGCTAAGGGAATTGCCAGGGGGGAATCCCCTTAAGCCCTCTGAGGATCAGAAAAGTGAACATTCTCTCTTCCTTGAAGTCTGTTCTGGCATATGCCACTCTGGATGCTACTGAATTAATTCCTGTGGAATGTGGTTAGAATTTGATATACTGTACAGACTGCATATCCCCAGATAACATTCATGGGTTCCCAGCACTTAATGAATATTTTTCATAGCAAATGAAAAGATTTGCAGTTACTCTAGCAGAGATACAGCTCAGCCCCAAATGAAGTCATGCTTATTTATCTCCTGCAGCCAGCTCTGTGTTTATTTTTTAATATTTGCCCAGTGTTTTTAATGACCTGAAGTTTTTACTTTGTCACCAGATGTTTTAGCGTAACTTGGGAAGATATGGGCAAGTCACTATGAAAAAAAAGAGTGACAGAAAGTACCAGAATAATGAATGTGTCAGTCAATCCACTATCTGAAAAATTACCCATCCTATCCCTCAGTTCTTTGGCTTTTGATGCAATGCCACTTTCAGGAATAAAGTCAGAATCAGGAAACTTGTTTATCTCCCCAACTTAGAGGTGTGATTCCCCAAGTGCAGCATAGGTAAGGAGTAGGAGTGAAAGGAAAAAAATTCACCCCTCTACACTGTGATCGGTCAGGCCTTGGCCAGGCTAACAAGCTTTAAGTTCACTAATGCTGGAGGGATTGGTTGGGCGTGATAGGAAGCAGTTGCCTAAGAACGCACTCCCCATACCTCCCAGTGTTACTTACCCTGGGCGAGCAATTAATACCAAAGAATTAGACCGGAATGAGTAAATTCCGATGGGTCACCCAATCCTTCTCCCCCCAGTATGGCCAACAGAAGGGAAGAGGATCGGGAAATAGTAAGGTATATCTGGGGAGGGGTAAGAATTCTTGGTAGTAAGTAGGAACGCTGTCAAATGGATGTAATGAGACACCTCTACCCACCTCCTCCCTGGCCTCCACCTGTCAGGCAAGGGAGCCTCTATACCATTTTTCCCTGCACAGCTCCGTGGACACATGGTACACAGTTCAGGTTGACTAGGGATAGAGGGCTCATTGATCCGGCAAGTTATTATTCAAACTTGCAGATTTTACACCAGCTGAAGCAAATCAGAGAAGGTCTAGCTGGAAAACTTTCAGTACTCAGCCTGGCAGTAAGCTGCATTTCATTCCTATTAAGTATTGAGGAAACAATCTTCCAGAAAGAGCTAAAAGTATTACCCTCTTTTGTAAAAAGTAATACTCTGCCTGGTAAAAACAATTAAAGGAAGAGGTGAACAGATAGAAACACATGAATTACATCTGGTTAAGAACGCTTACAGAAACTGCTATATTCCTGATCTCTGCCAAATGTAGACCTTAATCCTCAAGGTAGGGCTTAAGCGTATCCAAAGATGTACATTTCTGGAAATGAGAATCCAAGTTAAAGTTTCTTTGGTATGGAAGAGAAGCAGGCAGGAAAGCAGAGAGCCTCAAATTGGAGACTCTCATGCCACTGGGGCCCCTGATTACTGTGCTTTTAAAATTCATTCAAAAAACTCTTTACCTTCCCAAGAGTTGGTGTAAAAACATCCTTTTTTAAAAATAGTACTTTTTAAGCACTTACTAATTGCCAGGCACTGTACTATGCCCTGGGGTACAAGATAGGTTGGGCATGGACACAGTCCCTGTTGCACTTGGAGCTGACAGGGAGGGGGATTTCATTCCCATTTGATAGCTGAGGAAACTGAGGCCCAGAGAAGTTGGGTGACTGGCCCTAAGTCACACAGCAAACAAGTGGTGGAGCTGGGATTAGAACCCAGGTCATCTGACTCCCAGACCGGTGCTTTATCCACTAGGCCACACTGCTTCCCAAAATGATTTTTCTCGGTTTTCAAATGTTTTGCAAGCATTTTTCTTTGTGGCTCCTTGGCCAAATAAATTGCTATTGCTACCTAGCCCTGTTATTATTAGTATGATGATGTTGATGATTTTTATTATGTATCAAGCACTGTTCTAAACTCTAAGATCATCAGAGGTCAGCCCTGTGACAGAGATGACGAAAGGCATGCACAAGGGAGGGCAAGTGGCTTGTGCAAAGTGGCAAGCTATTCCTGTAATAGTGGGAGAGGGGCATTTATTTTCCAGTGAAATTTGAGCAACAGACTTAGAGTCCCTGTAGGCAGTGCTTGCAATCTCACCCACCCAGGCTGACCCTGAACCCAGCCTCTTCTTTCTAGAGCTCAGGAGAAGGGCACCGGCTCCTGGGCCAAGCCCAAGCAAGTCCCTGGCCCTTGGGAACTGGACAGGAATTGTGCTGTAAATTCTGCCGGTGGACGAGGGCAAGAGGATTGTCCCTAGAGCAGCCACATCAGTGTTCCAAAGATCTGACAATACCTCAGTAAATCATCACAGCCCCAGCCCTGGCACTCTCCCTGGGCAGGTTTTAAGTTCTCTGTAAAACTCCACATCCTAACTGCTTATGGTAATTTCCCTCTGAAACAGGTCTTTCTAAAGAGAGTCACGCTTACTAATTCACCAATTAACACTTTCCCAAGGGTTTCAAGTGACAAGTGAAGTGCAATTAAGTGTCATTATTCTAATGCTTTTTTAATAGGCTGTGTGGGGTGGGTGTGTGGATGGACCTGGAGCCTGCTAGGAGCCCAACCATGGTACAGCCTGACCCAGTTTCAAAGGCAGGAAACCTGTGGGAGTCTCCTACGGGTGGTACCTGCAGCATGCCAAGCTTGCTTCTCTGGCAGCCTCGCTCCCTTTAGCCCCCGTGGCTGGTCTAGCAGGGGAAAAAAAAAACAAGCCTTTCCCCTCAGCGATTCTCCCAGGATGATGGGAGCATCGAGAGCCTCGGGAAACCCTATTCTGGGAGTGCAGACTGTGTGTATGCTTGCAGCCTAGTCTTCTTTACATGCAGTCCGGTTTCTTTTAGGCCTGGGAGCCTCTGCTTAGGTGGTGTGGCTGAATCATCTGTATTTTCCAGGTAGAGAGAGGAAGGATCTTATTTGGCTTACCTGAGCCTGCTCCCAGGAGTTAGGCTGAGTCAGGGCCTATTAGTGCTTGGATGCATGGAGTGGCCTGGGAATCCTGGTCTGGGTGATTTTATGAGGCACTTATACTAGCTCTCTTATACTACAACTCTACCTTGCAGGAGAGGAGGCACAGGGCCAGGTGGGGTTTCCACTTGCCTTTCCTGTCCGACTTGAGGCACCCTGTCCCTAGTATTCACCCCTGACAACACAGCCTTGATTTATTACCTTTAACCTAGAATATTAGCCCACTGGATTGTAAACTCTCTGTGGCAAGGATCATATCTAACATCTCTGTTGCAGTGTCCTCTCCCAAGTGCTTAAGACAATAGGTGCTCAATAAATGCCATTGATTGATGTTGTTCAGCGAATCACAGCATGCTTTAGAAGGTGTTGGGGGTGTGTGGGGGGGTGGTCCGTATTAATTCCCTAACCCTACAGAGGGAGCACAGGCCTAGGAATTAGAGAAACTGGATTCTAATCCCAGCACCACTACTTGTCTGCTTTCTGACTGAGGGCAAGTCACTTAGCTTCTCTGTGCCTCAGTTATCTCATTTGTAAAATGGGATTAAGATGTGGGATAGGGACTGTCTCCAATCCTGGTTATCTTGTGTCTACTGCAGCACTCAGTACAGTGCCTGGCACATAGTAAGTGCTTAACAAATACCATAAAAAAAGGACAAGGAAAGGTTGAAGATGGAAATAGTTCTCAAGAAGTCTGATTCCCAGACCAGTGCTCTACCTCTGGATTCCTTGCATTTAAGAGAAACATAAGCATTGCCATAGTGGGGCAGACTATCTGTCCATCCTAACGATTAGGAATGTACCATCTAACAATCCTAATGTTTCCCTCTAATAATTCAGAATTTACATATTAGGCATCAATTTTTCCCAAATCCTCATGAATCTGAAGATATTTTCTGCTGCACCATTAACTTTAATAACAAAGTCCATGTGTTTAGTCATTTAATAATATTTGCTGAGGGACAATTGTGTACAAAGCACAGGGAAAACTACTTAGGTGAGCAATAATAGACCTGGTCTCTGGCTCCTCACCCACTGGACAAAGAATGTTTCCTTTCGTTGATTTTGAAGCTACCATATTTGAACTTTAATGGGAGCCTTGCTTGTCTTGGACCTGTGGGATTTGGTGAGCAGCAATACCTAGTTGATTTTATCCAATCCCTTCATGATTTTTTGTAGACTTCAATCATGTCCCCTCTCAACCTGTACCTTTTTGGATTTAGGAGTCTTTATTCTTCCAGTTCCTCCTCATATGGAAGCTTCTCCAGCTCCTGATTATATTGGTTGCCATTCTCTGTGCCTTCTTTAGCTCTAAGTAAAGACACGGCAAGCAAATCTGTACACCGTGTTCCAGGCATGTTGCAATGTGGCGCTACATAGTGTCAGAAGGATGTCTTTTGCTTTGTTTTCTGGCCTGTTCCTGATGGTGCCCAGCATTCAGTTGGCCTTTCTGGCTGCTAGTGCACAACAGTCAATCAACCATATTCATTTATTGAGTGCTTAATGTATGCAGAGCACTGAAGTAATCATCAGATTGATGATTTCTATATCCTGCCAGCAGGAGGTAGATCCCAGGGAAGGGAGAGAGAACAGGGCAGGGCTTCTTCGCTTTCAATGAACGTAGGCCATGTTTTTCAAGAAGCAGCTAGCCATACCAGGACTACATAGCCCAGGAACCCTTGGAGTAATGAACCGGGATTGTAAGCTGGTTGTGGGCAGGGAATGTGTCTACCATCTCTTTTATGTTGTTGTATTGTACTCCCCCAAGCACTCAGTACAGTACTCTGCACCCTGTAATCACTCAACCTCCCCCACCTCCACCTCTGTCCTACTTGCAAGTATTGCAAGTTTGCCTACTTGATGCTAGCCACTGGGACAATGAGGGAGGAAAGTCACCATGGTGACCTGAGGCTCAGTTCTAATGAACCACATGAACCATACATGTGACTTTGGTATTCACATTTATCTTCTTTTTCCTCTTAAATCAATAACCTGCTGCCCCCCTAACTTGACTTTTCTATTAGTGTGCAAACTGCCAAGCCAGTTGTTTATCTTGAGGAGATAATTGGCAGATTGCTTTTACTCTCTGGAAGAGCTGCAGGGAGAATGTCATTGATGTGTTGCTTCTTTAATCACCACATCAGAATGGCCATTCTTCACAAATAACATGCTTGGGCAGCTCACAACAGTGTTAAGTGCAACATTCCCAAAATCCTCCATGGAAGTGACTGTCACTCTGTTTGGGTTGAAAAGTAAGATAAATTACTGGTTTATGAGAGCAACAAAAATAACGTTAAAATGATTTGACGGCTACTGTGTTTCTCCAGCTGTTGGACTTTAAGCAGAATGCAATGGTGGGATATGTAACTGACTTTATAATTATAGGCTGGGATATTTTGTGAGAGCTTTTATTCTGGAAAAGAAGACTTAAAAAAAGTTAATGAAAATCCCTGTTGTTGGGAAAAAATAAGGCCTACGGATGCAGTAAGAGAAACTCTTTAAAGTAAGAAGGGTGTTGGACTTTGCCGGGTTCTCTCTCTTTATGTTCCAGGTTTTGTAGCTATAATGTGCAGTGATAGGTAGCTTAGGTACCTAGAATAGCATAGGATGAGAAATACCAATTCTTTCTTTTGTGTTTGAAAAACAGCAATGTGGAATAACATGAATTAAGGCCTGACAAATGTTAGATGAAATTAATGATTGGGGTTTTGCACTTTTTTTTCTTTAACTACCGTATATTTGTTGACTTAGGTTGCCTGTCTTCCTCGTTAGAGTGGAAGATCCTAAAGGACAGGAATGGCTCTTTATACTTCTGCTGAATGTGCCCCAAACATCTAGTCTAGTCCAATTGATAATGAGATGTTAAGTAGTGTACTATTCTTGCTTTGAGATCATAGGACAAATAAATGGATGATTAAACATTCATACTGCACGAGCAATCGAAATGGTTATATTTGAAAAATGATTGATGATCAAAGCATGATTGGTTATTACAAAGAAAAATTATGGCTGTTAGATAATACACTTCTCTAACAAAGAGAAAAGATGTCAAAGTGAGCAACCCACACTGTTTCTCCAAGCATTCTTTGTAGCCAGTGTTGGAGCCATAATTCTGGTCTGGATGGACTCAGTATGGCATTTCTTGTGCTCTAATACAATTGAACATATTCTAATAACATGTGCCCAGGGACTGCATTTCAGTCTTCAGTAGTACCTAGAACTTTCCATTCTATTTTTTCTAATAACTACCAGGCTTAAACTTCCCAATGTCTCTCTCCTTTGCTACTTCAGCTTTCCCCTCTTTTCCCAGCTGTTTCTCAGGGGAATCTTTCCAAGTCTCCCCCATTGTTCCTCCGACCCCATCACCTCTCATTAACTAAAAATGCTGGCTCTCTGCTCCCTTCCCTTACCATTCTCCTCAACCTCTCACTCAACTTTTCCATAAGAACTCCTCATCTTTTCCCCTCAAGTCATTCCTCCCTAAAACTTTCCCATATCAGTCGACAATACCACCCTCCCCACCATCCCAATACTCTGAAATCTTGATGTCATCCTCTAGTCTTTGCAATCATTCAAATCTCACATTCAGTCTAATGCATAATCCTGCCTGTTTTTCTACACAACACTGCTACATGGATCATCTTCCCGAAACATCACTTGGCCTACACCACTATTCTCTTCAAGACTTCTATTGGCTCCCTCTGTCTCTTGCATTAAAAAGAACAAAACAAAACTATCACAACCCGATCCAAGGCTCTCTATCATCTGGCACCAACTTTACCTCTCTGCTCTCTTCAACTGGCATTTCCCAACTTGCTTTCTTTGTTCCTGCCAGCCAACCTTCTAGCTTTACTTCCCCCTTGATTCTCCCACCTCCTTGTGTGTCCCCTTGCCCACCCTGCTCCCCCAGCTTGCAATTGCCTCTCTCCCCACTTCAGACAGACCACAATTCTACCCACAGTCATAGCTCTCCTAAAGTCCCACCTCCTAAAATCTTTCCCTGATTCATTTCTCTATGTCCTGAGTCTTATAATCCCTTCAGCCAACTCTATAACACTTTTAAGAACTTATTTATACCCTTCTTGGCACTTGTGCATATATGTCTGCTTTATTTATTTTTGACCTATCTGTAAATATTTTTGAGTTTTGCCTCCCCTGTTAGAATGAAAGCAAATTGTGTTTAGGGAGTGTGTTAATTTGTTATTCTGTACTTCCCAATCATCTAGTATAGTACACCACACCAAGTGGTTACTTGACAAATGCTGCTGCTACTACTACTAATAATGTTGGTATTTGTTAAGTGCTTACTATGTGCAAAGCACCATTCTAAGCGCTGGGGGGGATACAAGGTGATCAGGTTGTCCCACTTGGGATGCACAGTCAATCCCCATTTTATAGATGAGGTAAATGAGGCCCAAAGAAGTGAAGTGACTTGCCCAAAGTCACACAGCTGACAAGCGGCGGAGCCGGGATTAGAACCCACGACCTCTGACTCCCAAGCCCGGGCTCTTTCCACTGAGCCACGCTGCTTCTCCTAACTACTACTACTAAGAAGCAGCGTGGCCTAGTGGCAAGAGCCATTAGCCCAGGTTCTAATCCCAATCCAGATCCACCACTTGTCAGCTGTGTGACTTTGGCAAGACACTTAACTTCTCTGTCTCGGTTACCTCATTTGTAAAATGGGGATTAAGACTGTGAGCCCTCTGTGGGACAAGGACTGTGTCCAACCTGATTTGCTTATATCTACCCTAGCACTTAGAACAGTGCCTGGCACATAGTCAATGCTTAACAAATCCCACAATTCTTATTATTACTAAGTACTGGACTGTGTATGTTGGTAAGAAGTTACTATTCTTCTTTGCTGGCTGCATCACTGAATCTATCCCCACGTCACTGCTGAGAGAGTTCGCCTAGGAAATTGAAAGCTCAAAAAGGCAGGAAGTGAGAGTGAGTGGCAGAGGGGGCCCAGAAAAGCCAAATGCAAGTTCTTTATTGTTCAGATCACATCCTTATCCTCTGGCATCTGTCTGGAGCAGTAATCTCAATTGCCAGGAGAAAAAGTCAGCCAGAGAGCTGACTGGGGAAAGATTATTACACTTATAATCATAACAATAATTGTCTTTCGACTTTCAGGAATAGAGCATCACTCTACTACTGCACAAATCCAATAGAAAGTAGTTTCCTCTCACCCTCCCCTCCCCACCTTGATGTCGCCAACACTGCTAACAGTAGAGGGCTCACTGTATGGCTAAATCTCTTGCATTACATCTGCTAAGCAAAGAACCCAAGAAAAAGACAGAAAATAACATCTTCGAACAATCTGCTTGTCATTTAGAAAAAGCTCACTGTATAAATGTCATGGAAACAAGCTGTTCCTACTAAAAGGAAAAAAAACAGCCCATTGCGTCACATGCTTCCCCTTTCATTTTAATCTTCCTAATAAAAGGGCAAAACAAAGCAAATGTTAAATGTTTGAAAGCAAATATCTCTAAAGGCTGCAGGAGTACGGAGCCCTCAGAATCTCTGCAAGATGGTATGCTCCAAGCTTTAGGAACTCCAGTTTGAGTTCTCTAAGTGGAGAACAAGGAGTAATACGGAAGCTGCAGGAGGTGTAGCAGCTGAGAGAGAGGGATACTCTGAGACATCATGGATTCTTTTTGTACTGTCTGGCAGCTATACGTCCTGGAATTGCACTTAGTGAATACATGAGGCACGAATGCCATTTCTTTCTTCTTAGAATGACATGTTTGCCCTGCTATCTAAAATATCACCAGCCCAGTGCAATAAAACACGTTTGGAGAGTTTCCCTGTGATCTTAAGACTTCAGGATGTTATTACAGTAATCTTTATAGTGAAGTAGAGCACCAAGGGACAATGTTTTTTTTTTCCTTAAACGCTGTCCATTGGATCACATGATAGCAGCTGTGGCTAGAAATCCAAGAAGCCTTGGGAGGATTTACTTGAAAATGAACCAGTCCAGTGACATTTTATCAGGTGATCACCAGAGGGTGTGGAGTGTATTCCTAACATCCTGACTGGAATGTGGAAAGTTTGTAACATCGAAGATTGGGAATATAGTGAGGAGGTGAGAGGGGATGAAGGGACAGGGTGAGAAGGGGAAGAAAATCATGGGGGCTAGAAAGCCTGGTTAGGTAGCAGACATCTGGAAGTGGGTCTCCTTTAGGTAACTGTGAGGGCTTGTGGGTTGCAGCTGGGCAGCACTGCCTAGGAGAAAGAATATAAGCTTGGGAGTCAGAGCTTTGGGTTCTAATCCCAGTTCTGCCACTTATCAGCTCTGTGACCTTGGGCAAATCACTTAGCTTCTCTGTGCCTCAGTTCCCTCATCTCCAAAATGGGGATTCACTGTCTGTTCTCCATCCTATTTAGACTGAGGCCCATGTGGGATCTGATTATCTGGTATCTACCCCAGTGCTTAGTATGATGCTTGGCACATAGTAAGAACTTAACAGTTCTATTTATTCTATTTATTCTATCTATTCTATTTAGTTGCCATTGTTTTTACGAGATGTTCTTCCCCTTGACTCTATTTATTGCCATTGTTCTTGCCTGTCCGTCTCCCCCGATTAGACTGTAAGCCCGTCAAACGGCAGGGACTGTCTCTATCTGTTGCCAACTTGTTCATCCCAAGCGCTTAGTACAGTGCTCTGCACATAGTAAGCGCTCAATAAATACTATTGAATGAATGAATGAACAGATCTCAATTATTATTATTTGTTTAAAGTATTCTAGATTTTCAAAAAGTGGAGGGTTCAGTTGAATGATTTGAAAGAAAAATGGTCTCATAATTCAGGATGTTCAAGTGCTAGTAGTTATAAATAGTTACCCATCTCATCAAAACGACACCCCTTTTGGATATCCCTTTAAGGATGGTCCCAGTGAGGGTACGTGACTAATGCAGAGAATGAGAAAAAGCAAAGAGAAAACCCAAATGAACCTGTTCCAGTGGATTAATATCTGTCTCCCCCTCTAGACTGTAAGCTCGTTGTGGGTAGGGAACATGTCTACCAATTCTGTTGTATCGTACTCTCCCAAGTGCTTAGTATAGTACTCTGTAGACAGTAAGCGCTCAGTGAATACCATTGATGATGATAACCCATTGAGCATTCTGCTTGCTTGTCCATTTGAAGAGATTGATGGATAGGCCTGACATTTGAGGAGGGAGTTCTCAGAACTAGCGACTCCAGAGTGGAGTGTGGGCTAGGAAGAAAGCCAGTGCTGGAGCACTGTCCCCAGTTCCACCAGCAGCCCTAACTATGTCTTTGAACGAAGCTAGACACCTCTAGTTCTCAGTCCCTGATAGAGGATTGTATTGGACTCTCCCAAGTGCTTAGTACAGTGCTCTGCACACAGTAAGCGCTCAATAAATATGGATGAATTGAATGAGTGAATGAATGGCTTCCTGACCCTTAGCCGCTTACAATCAATTTCTGGACACTTGGGCCCAACTCATCTCAAGATCCTGGTCCAATTTTCTGAGTGACTGCTAGGGCAGGGTATACTGAGAAGATCATTCAGGAGAAGGTTACAAAGACATTCTGCTTTAGGTGGGACAGTCGGGTTTGCGGGCATTCAATCAGGCCATCCAAAAAGCCTAAGCAGAACATATTAAGGGTCTCACTATTGGCCAGGTGGCAGGAAGGGCTGGTTCTGGTGCTGCTGCTGGGTGACTGACAATTGCCGTTAGTTTCTGGCCACCCCTCCTGCCTGCTGCCACAACCTGGTCCATGTTGTGGGGAAGAGTTAGAGTTGACATCCCAGCACTGAATGACACAAGATTTTTTGACAAAGAAAAAATGGAAATTTTGGAAGTAGAAATGGAAATATGGAAATAGAGGAAGTAGTGAAAGGAGCCACTTTCATTGAAAGCCACAAATTTGATAATCCATTTTTTTTGTTTGCTTTTATGTAAGTTGTTTTTTTCCCTTTGGAATCCATACATGAAGCACAGTTGACCTTCCCTTAGGTTTGGGAAAAAATATGAACCTAAGAAAATCTTTCTGATTTGACTGGAACCCAACTCACACCTGTTTCTATAGCTTGGAAGGATGGATTTATAAGCCACTTGAGGAGAAGTAAGAAGTAAGCAGCGTGGCGCAGTGGAACGAGCACGGGCTTTGGAGTCAGGGCTCATGAGTTCGAATCCCAGCTCTGCCACTTGTCAGCTGTGTGACTGTGGGCAAGTCACTTAACTTCTCTGTGCCTCAGTTCCCTCATCTGTAAAATGGGGATTAAGACTGTGAGCCCCATGTGGGACAACCTGATTCCCCTGTGTCTACCCCAGCGCTTAGAACAGTGCTCTGCACATAGTAAGCGCTTAACAAATGCCAACATTATTATTATTATTATTATTAAGTAAGGTGCATCCATTGAGTCCAATTTATGGCCCATTCTATGGTTCATCGGGAGACTGAAAAAGATATTACACCTGCTGAGTGCTTAGCTTCCTCCCAGGGATGATCTAAGGAGGACAGGAGAGAAGAAGGCTCATGATCTCAGAGCTTCTGCCTGAATTTCCAGCTGAGACTCAGGGCATTATGGGAACTTCCTAGTATTTACAGCAATCACTTAATGTGTGTGCTAAAGTGTCTTACTGAGATCTCATATCCAAGTGCCATGGTTTGCTTGATGAAAGGTATGTAGGTGGCTTTGAGTCCTGCCTTTCTAAAAATGTCAATGATAAAAATAAGATCATTTCCAAAGTCTTTCTCCTGTTGCTTTTTGTCATTTGACTGGAGGCTTTGAGATAGCTTCTTTTAAATGAAAGGCCACTTTAGGTTATGGGATATGTTCACAGGATGCTTGCCTTGGACTAGGTAAAACCAATGGCCACATTTCCAAGCTGGGGATGGAGAAAATTGCAGCAAGCACAATGGTTGGTTATCAGACAATCATGACCAATCACCATCTATCCTGCTGCTCCCTGCAAGGGGAGAGCCAGGAGAACTTTCAAGAGAAAAGCAACAGGGCTAGGGAAGCCAGAGATATGTCAGAGGAGACTGGTCTGGTAATTGGTTGGCCTGTTCAGCGTTTTCCTGTCTCTCTTTCCTCAAGCTCCCATACAGCCAGCTATCTCCAGTTGGTTTTCCTGCTGTTCCCTCCTGGGGGCTCTTTGATGAGTATATTCATTTCTACATCATACATCACATCTGTAAATCAGTTGTTCTTTCTGGAACTGGCCTGGCCTTTGGCCTTTTCTACTGAGACCCATAGTGACTGCTGGGAAGCTGGGGAAGTAGACACAATAACCTGGCAGGTGCATATCTGAGACACGTGGTTCTTTTTGAGTAAAGGGACCACCCTGGCTAAGAAATACAGTGATACACAGGGACAGATCCAATGAAGAATGGTTAATGCGAGAGGCACTAACTCATGATCCCCTGGACTCTATGGCCCCACCATAATCTACTCAAAAGCAGGCCAGTTGGAATAAGACAAGATATAAAAAAAGCTGAGAGAAGTGGAGGCAGGGGTCAAAGTGAAGGGCAGGAAGAGTTCTGAATCTTCAATAAACTGATCACTGGTATTTGTTGAGCACTTACTGTGTTGCAGAGCACTGTGCTAAGTATTTGGGAAAGTACAACACAACAGAGTAGCAGACACATTCCCTGTCCACAAATATCATTGGTATCTATAGATAATATTATAGCTAAAATATAAATTCAGCAGGTGGTAAGCAGATGGAACTGGCTCCCATAGGAAATTGGGAAGGGCAAAAATATCAGTAAATCCCAAAGGGGGTTGGATAAATACATGAACCATGAGGGATGAGGAGAGAGGAAAATGTCAGGGATGTTAAAAGATACATCTATAACCATTCAGGTGGTTATAGAACATCCATCACAATGTTCCTCCAAACATCCTGTTGATATTGTTGGAGACAAAGTACTGGGCTGAAGGATCCATTGATCTGACCCAGAACCATGGCATGGCATAGTTCATAGTCTTGGAAAGACACACTGCAGAGAACATGGACCAGTTCTGTGCCGACGCTGATTTGAACAGTGATTTACCACCCTAAAAGAACTGAACCTTGGCCATATGCTTTCTTTGAGCAAGAGCTTTGCAAAGATTGGGTTACCAAGCAGAAGCCTTGAAAACAGAGACACACCTTTTATGGGACAAACCTATTAGGATCTATATTTACAGGCACACAGTGCAGAGGAAAGGGTCGGTCTTGTGTTGGCCCTTTCAGCCGGACTCTTATGCATCATCATCTTTAAAAATGAAGGATGGTTAGATAGCTGTGTGTTTGTGTGTTATTCCATTGAGTCTTTGAGTAAAGTAGCAATGGTATTTATTGAGCACCCCACTGGGTGCAATGCACTGTACTAAGCACTTGGAAAAGTACAACAGAAGCACATGGCGCATTCCCTGCCCACAAGGAGTTTACACTCTAATGAGGAGACAGACATAAAAATATTTACAAATATTGGAAACAGAACAAATAATTGAATGTACAACTGAATATACATATGAACACAAGTGCTGAGGATGGGTATGAATGAGTTTTTGATTGAGCCAAAGGCCTTCAGCCTACCCCATCTTTGCACCTGAAACAGATTAGCCACTCTGCATGAGATCCAAAGCCAACACTATGTTCCAGAAATTGGAGATCAAACAATTGTACAATACAATCAGAGGCCATTATCTTTTAAACCCATCACCAGTATGCTGGTTCTTTCTCATATTTGCTAGTTACATGTAACCAAAGTCTTACCTCAGATGTCTAATGCCATCGATGACCTGGCAACTGGAAACTGATTATTAATCCCCAAAATGTACTCTGTTTGATAAATGACATTGTTTAGCCAGGTAGAGGGCAGTGGATTTGTTAAATGAAACAGAAGGGTGGCTATGCTCATTCAGTGCATATTGACCCAACAGAAATATCAGCATAGCAGGATATAGATTAAAGGCAAGAGTTCCCAAAGAGGTTCCAGTTTCTCTCTGAAATCTTTTGAGTCTTTGAGTCTTAAAAATTGAATTCCATTTTCTTTTTTGTAGGGTGTTAAGCTTCAAATAACCCTATTTGTGTTTCAATTCATGAGGAAAAATATTTTGTGAGCTTACTTTCTTTTCACCCCAATTTCAGAGTCAGGTAGTTTAAAGGAAAGGAAAACAGTTCTTCAAGGTGAAAATATCGATTGCTATTTATGGGGCCAAAGGGTGTCAAGCAGGAGGGAGGGACAGAACAGAGAGCATTTAGGGTCCCTGTCCTTGAGAGTTTCTGCTCTAGATAAGAACAGGTAGGACACACTGAAAGATGGTGTAAATGCTGTACTGCTTCAACCTGAAGTCCTGGACTTGCCTGCCCCTCTACATCCTCCAGAAACACATGAGGTGGCAACTAACTTAATGGCAAAAGTGTGTGTGTGTGTGTCTCCCTACCTTAAAAATCGTTTCAGAAAACCATCTTCTCCAAGAGTCATGCCCTGATTAATGCTACCTTTTTGGTCCTGTCATCCCATCAGCTTCCCTCACGATGATGGGCATATCTGTTGTTTAATTTCTTTAGTGTTATCTACTTGTGTACCGATTTACTTTTTGTTTTTATCATTTGTATCCATCCTTTTACTTTTTTACCTGGTTTATGTGCTGCAGTTTGTAGATTTCTCTCTCTCCTATTAGATTGCAAGCTCCTTGAGGGCAGGGACTGTCTTTTACTGAGGCTATGTACCTAAGCACCTAGCATGTGCTCCTCATACATTGGGCACCCAGTACAGTGCCATGCCCACAGAAGCCCTCAATCAAAGCTACTGATGATAATGGTGGTGGGTGAACAAAAGGTTACACAGTCAATAACACACATTAGGCAGGGACATTTAGGGAAACATAGTGAAACCAAGGACCCTAATCAAAATGTCAAACCTTTGGCAATGTATTCTTAAGTGACTCTGGAGAAATTTGAAGTCACCGTCAGAAAACTGGGATCTTGAGATTTGCGGACTTGGTCCCAGAAGGCTCAGGCTTCCTCTAACATTACAATGATTTCTAGGTCACTTGGGTAATGAGGTTCTTTCACCCTTTATTGTGGTGGACTCTTTTTAGCTCCCAAACATCTGTCCTTTAATTTCACCCACAGGGGCCGAGGTTCTTTGATACACTAGCTCAAGTGCTGCTTTGAGGCTGAATTCCTCACAGTTTGTGTAGAGTCCAAGGAGGCCTCTTGGGTTGAACATTTTACTGGTAAAGAAGCTGAGCCATTTGACATGGGGGGTCAGGGAGCTGGACTGCTCATTAAGAGACAGAAAGAGCCAGGATTAAACTCAGAGTCCTCCACCTGCAGCTGAGTGGATGGGAGAGTGAGCAGCTTGATGGAGGTAGTGTCTTTAATGACAGCTGTCTTTACTCTGAGCTGTAGTGTAGCTTCCCTAACCATAGGAAGAAGAGGCCTGAGAGAAGAGAGCTGTTTTCAAGAGATGCTATTTTGAGTGGTAGCATCTCCTTGGAAAGCTCCCTGAGGCCTAAAGATGCACAAGCCCAAATACGTACTACCTGCTGCAGCACATTAACCCAAATAATCCATGTTAAGCATCCTGGGGAAACAGAAATAGTAGGGCAAAAAGTGAAAGCTGATTGCCCAATCAATCAATGGTATTTATTGAGGGTTTACTTTGTGCTGAGCATAAGGGAATGTAGAAGGAAATTCTAGCACCTGGTAGGATATATCTGACCTGGGGCACTGGGATGGAATTCTTGTTTATGGATTTTTGTGGACAGCTATTCAAATTTTTGTATTTTAGGCAGGTTTGTTTCAGTCAAATGTCATATTGCTGACCTTTTCCAAATAAAGCCAAGAGTCAGGATGTCCCTTAAGATTTGTATCTTTTTCCATGAGAAAATACAGCCCATATTCTTGTACACATATATGTGCACAAACAGTGGCCTTTTGATGGACTCTCTCAAGCACCCAGTTCCTTCTCCTCCTTGTCCTCCTCTTTCTCTTCTCAGCAGGAGAAGCACTGGAATCCCAGATGGGCAAAGAGTCATTCCAACTGGCCGGGAAAGGGAAAGGGAAAGGGGCAGGATTGATGAGGTTGGGGTACCATTCATTCCCCTTCCCTCCCCTTCATTCTTCCCCATTACAGGAATTGGAGGTAGCTTTTCCTTTTACTACCATCTGCCAAACAAGGGGCTTAGGAGGGAGGAGCCTGGATGGAGAGACGGGAGCAAGGAGCGTGAAAAAATAGAAATCAACATTAACTGCAAGATATAAATTCACTTGTTCACCAGTTCCATGTTTTTGGGGAGGGGATCTCTAGAATATTTTGAATACCATTTTTCCTCTGTAGAGATTTAATCCCTCACAACCACTCCAAGAGTGGTATTAATAGCCTTGTTTTACTGATGAGAAAAGCGAGGCCCAGACAGGTTAAATGACTTGCCTGGGGTCGTGCAGCAATTTAGGGCAAAGCCAAGAGTGGAACGCCTAGGCTTTAGGACATTCAGCCATTAGGCCCCGGGCCCCAGTGACTCACTTTACAGAACTGAGTCAGACATCCACTCCAAAAAACATCTAACCCAGTGGAGTCTATGGCTCGTCGATTCTAAACAAGGCCCAGATCGAGAATTGCCAGTGAAGTGGATTGACATTCTAATTAAGGTGACTGAAAGCCACTCACAGAGCTTGCACAGGCTTTATAAAAATCTCACAACAGTCAAGAATATGGGGATCCTAGAGTGAAGTCACATTGGAATATTATATCCAGACCAAACATACCCATCTGCAGGATATCCTGGGTGACCAGCACACTCCAAAATTGAAGTTAGGGTTGAGGCAGGAACTCACTCAGTCTTCTCTGCGGTGAGATGTTCTTAGTTGAAATTCTTCAGCTTCTCTTTAATACCCATCGAACCTTCCGGGCAACCCAACCATAATCTCCCGCATACATATATATATATACATACACACATATATACTTATAAAGTATATATATATATGTATGTATGTAAATATATATATATATGTATATATACACATACACACCTATCCACATAGACACATGTATGCATGCAATGATTATTGTACATTCCTAAGAGGATGCTTAAGATATTTTTATATGATCCAGTTCTCATTTTTGAACCATATTAGGCAGTGGTGTAACTGAGAATCCTTATGCCAGGAATTTTGAGTTTCAGCCATCCTTAAAAGTGAGGAAGGTTCCCAAAGACCCTTCTGGATGGCCTTGGGGAGGGTTCCACGAGCAACCAGTTGGAGCCGTGGGAAATGAGGAGGAAACGCTTCTCTCCTTCTCCCCTCATCTGTGCAGAGTTAAACCCTTAGCACAGCATGGCACGACACAACACAGAACAACACAGAACGGCACAGCACAGCCTACTGAGACATGTCATTTTTCCTGAGCCTCTAGGTCCGTAGTTGTTTCTGCGTACCCTTCAGAGGCCTGCGTCGAGGGCAGAGGCCCCATGTGCTCAGCCCTAGTGCAGTCACTGATTTGAAGAGTAGAGCTGGGTTATTTACATTTTGGTGAGGGATGAGTATATGTTTCATCGTTTGGCCTTTGGATATTTCTTTCTATGATTCTTCCTCTTGGCACCTCTTCTTTGTGAAAGACCAGGGTTTGCCCAGAGAGGGTGAGACCTTTGAAAAGCCTCACCAGTTCTGCCGGTGTCTGCTGAGCTCTGGCTGGTTCTTGGCGTGCAAAAGCCCTGAGGGGAGGACTCTTTTGTTGTCTGTTCATCCCCTCAACACCCTTCGCTGGCCAGGCCATAGGTCCAGAGAGGTTGGGATCATTTTTGATATCAGTTTCAATCAGATGACCGATGAATAGCATTTATTAAGCGCTGGCAGTGTGCCAAACACTGTCCTAAGCGCTGGGGAGAATACACCATTCAGATATGGTCCCTGCCCCACAGCGGGCTCACAATCTAGATGGGGAAGGGAACGGACACACAGGGAAGAAGGTTAAGTCAACCATTTAAAAGCAATAACAGTAAGAATAATGGTTCATTGCTGCCTGGAGGGAATAGTCCTCAGACTCCTCAATGCTCCAGGCAGGGCTACTCTGTCCACTCTGTCACAGTTTTCCCAACGTTCCAAATATTTTGTTGGCCACTTCTGCCAGCCCACTGCTCCCACAGGGGCTGAGCTCCTCTCCCATGGTGCCGTCCCATCAGCCTCCATGGCACTCAGGCATTTATGTGCCACTTCCTCTCCTACGTCTCCCGCGTGGATTCTTCTTCTGAAAGTGAGGTGTGCCAGGCCGAAGTCTGGGCGACGGGCACTAGGCGATCTTTTCCCTACCACGGGTGGTGGTGAGATGATTGGTTAGAGATCCATCTCTGCAATGTCTCAGTTCAGGAGCAGAGATGCACAGCCCACTTTAGCCGCCTTAACTCTGATTCAAGCCAAAGGCAGGCTGTCCCTAGGCAGAGGAGTCCAGCTCCGACCGAGGGGAGGAAACAGGCAGATTCCGACAACTTGGATGGGCCAAAATCTGACAAAGGAGGTGACCGTGTACTGAAGGAGAGAATTGAGAGAAGCCAAAACCATCACATAAATGTCTATGTAAAGCAAGAAGTTAAGACCAGATACAGGCAAGACAGAGCAAGATGGCTTGAGGAAAAATGTCAGTTCCTTGGAAAGATATCTTCAGATTTTCCCTAAGTCAATCTGTGAGTTTCACTGACTAAAACTGGAAAGGAGAGAACTATCTCCTTTGGACAAAGATGTAGGGTTCCCTTGCCCATTTGAAAGCCACGCACCCAGGCGAACAATGTGGGAAAACTGGATCTCAATGGGATCGATTAAATTGAGAGAAGTCATTTCTGCAGTCCTGAACCATCAGTCTACTTTGCACTAAAGCAAAATTGAATTGTAGGTGAAAGAAAGTGTAAGGACACCAGAAATGTACCAGCCTTCATTCACCCACTAGTGCCATAGGTCAACAGGCTAAAGACCAGTAGGACCAATTTTCAGCTCATTTATCTGTGGCCTAAGCGGCCCCAATTCTGTTACATTAGAAACAATAACCAATGGCCTACTGGGTCAGACCAATGGTCCATCCAGCATTCTGGCTCTGGCAGTGGTGACAATGAAGGATGTTGGGAGGAACTGGGTGATGGTTGTCCTCCTTGACATCCACCTGCTTTGTTGAGATGGCCCATCTCACATCTCTAACTTTCCCTCTGTTACTCTAAATGGCAGCAGTCCATGCTGCAACCTAAACTACACTTCAGATTTACCCCTGCTTGCCCTGAGGGCGGACAATTAACCCTCAGGACTCTAAAACGATCGCGACCGAGCCTATTTCGGCCGACCGATTCATTGGATCACCTAAGAGGCAGGGAACCCCTGAGATCCATTTCCAGGGGGTAGCTCCAGGGTAAAGATCCTCAGACTCTATCCCAGAGTCTGGAATGGGAACCAGGCATTCCCTCTTTCCCCTGAAGCACTGGTCTCGGGAGGGAGGTGGTTTGTTTTACCCCGCCCTCTGCTGGAGAACCAGGCTATGGGGAGGGATAGTCTACAGCAAATCCTTGCAGAGCTGAAAAAAATTCAGACCTCTGACACAGCAACTATCCGCTAATCAGATTTGTGAGAGTTTCTTCCATAGCATACAAAATACCTTCGGGTTAAGTATGCCCCTTGAAGGGAGCGAAAATACTTTGTGACTTGTGAAAAAAAATGACACAAATTCTCTTCTTAATACTCAGAGCTTGGAAAGTTTTCTACCCCAACAGATGTCTTTGGAACATCACTAGAAAACTATCCTGCAAGTAGCTGCATGTTGAACTTTGACAATGAACTATATATTTGATGCAGCAAGTATGCTATTAGCGGGAGCTCCTGTACACTTGTCAGGAGCATCTAACTAACATCAGTCCTGATGGTCTTCCTGGGGTGTGTTAGAGGCCCAGAAAGAAGGCTGACTCCTCTGGAGGATCTTGGTGTCTCAGTGATCCTCTTGCTCCTCCTTCCCCAAACACTCCTGGGCCAGGTCTCTCCAGTTACCTCTCCCACCGACCCTGCTTCGACTTCCTCTACCCAGCCCCTGACCTGGCCCCACTTCATCTGGAGGGACCTTGGGAGAAGTAATTATTAGTACATGATAGATGATGAATTCAGGCTCTGTTTTTCTGCAAAGCAGTCGTTCCAGAATGTTATGTTGAATTGACCAAGCATATATGTGCAGAAATTAACCTCTTTATTATATCATATACTGCAGTAGTAAAGAAGTTTGTCTGAAGTGCATGAATAAAAAGTTTAGTGAAATTACAGGAGGAACAATCTATATAGCAATAATAGGTGCATTCCCTGTGCATCTGAAAGAAAAAAAGAGCTTTCACTCATTTTGGCCTAAAATTTTGTGTTCAGGTTCCCAGAATTCTGACATCAGAACCCGGATAACTCTGATTAGAACCATAGGGCTTTACAATAAAAGCTAAAATATTGACCATATGATGGCAAAAAGTCTTTTATTTTGTGGTTAACGTATTGTTTTCTAACTACTCTCTGATGAAGTTGGTGGTACTGTAGAGGAGGATCTCCGTCTTCTGGACAAGGACCGAGACCTCTCGGCACTGTAGACAACAGGCTTGTCATAGTTTTGCATCTGAGCTTCAATGAAATCTCTTTGTTGCTGACTGATTGTCTCACTTATCAGTCCAGGAAGGGCTTGTATGCTACCGATCAAGGTCTCTAATTTGGTTTCCAGGGTCACAATCCTCTTCTCAAAGTCTTCGCTTCTTTCATTCAAATCCGAAATCATGTCATACATGATGTTTTGGGTCTGAAAGAGAAGGACAGGAGTGGGCATGGACATGAGTGACTGTTTAGAGTAGTTTAATTCCATGTATCTATCCAAAAATCTTTCCCCCGTCGGGGCTGGGTCTCAAGAATGAACACTAGTGAATAGACCAACCTCTAAAAGGATCAATTGCCAGAGCTTGAAGATAAATCCTCTGCCAGGGCTAAATTCAACCTGGGAAAGGTTTGTTTTAATCTGTCCCAAAATGGTTCACATTCTAAAGCAATGGCCAATTTGGTGGGATGGTTAAGTTCTTGGTTTAAAACCTTTAAGCTTTACTTTAACCCATGATCTCATATAATCAAAACACCCTCATTGACTGCATCATTATTGTGGTACTTATTAAGCACTTACTATGTGCCAGGCACTGTACTAAGTGCTGGGGTGGATGCAAGCAAGGTTGGACAGTCTCAATCCCTACTTTACAGTTGAAGTAACAGAGGCAGTTAAGTGAAGTGACTTGCCCAGGGTCACACAGCAGGCAAGGGGCAGAGTCAGGATTAGAACCCAGCTCCTTCTGACTCCCAAGCCCATTGTTTATCCACTAAGTCACGCTGCTTGCACGCCTAGTCACTTTTTCCATCATGCCACCATTACCTCAATACTGTTTAGCTGACTGGTGGGTGAAGTGCTGGGCAGGGCTATATTGACCGTGACTAGAGCTCAGCCCAGCAAACTGCTCTGGTTGACATATGCTGTTGGAGCTGTTCTGCCCTTTGCGCAGGAATCTGTTTAAGGGGTCATGGGGACCCAGAAACTCATCACAGGTTACCAGATGCAGCTTCTATTTGCCATGAAAACCTGCTTTAGCTGCTGGGCATTCTCAGTTCTGACTTCTGGTTTTAATCCTCTTCAGGCACTGAGTGGGGAGGAATAGAAAGGAAGAGGAGATGGAGGCATTTGACCCAGGGCTTGAATGTAGGACATTTTGAGATCATGCTGGGTGCACTGGGGAAAAAAAAAATCTCCTCTGGGTATCTGACTTTCTTACTGTCCACACTCAAGGCTGAACCAGATTCCTTCCTCTCTTCCCCTTCTGCCCACTCCTCCATTTCCTTCGTAACTCCCACTCCCACCCTCTTTTTCCAGAAAGTACTTGGGTTTGCGGGTAATCCAGGGTTTCAAAGCTACTGCCCTAAAGCTTGAGCTGATGGAAGTCCACACTCAATAGGAATGCCAACAACTTGTCTTCTACAATTGGGTCTTTATTCCCCAGCAGAGTTTTGTCAGGGCTGTATGAAGTACGGTTTTGGAGCTGGGAAGAGATACTCCCTGATACTGTCACCTCATGGAGAGAGAGGCTCAAAGCCCAAGTATTTCTGTGGGAGGCAACACTTCTCTCCCACTTACAGAGGAGCACATCAAACTCCCCTTGCTCTCAGTAGTGGGAGACTGAGAACTATTCATTAAAGGGCATGGTACAGCATGAGGTGTGTATTTACTGAGGGTGAACATACTCTGCAGAAATGAGCTCTGCTTGGGAATGTGCAGTGTAGGCCTGCCCACCATAATCTAAGAAACAGCACTACTTCCTCAGAATCTGGTTTACAGGTCTGAATAATTCCTTCTGATGGTTCATCCTCCTTAGCAAATTCAAACTCTGCTGGCCTCACAGGGCAACCCACCTCAGATACCTTTCATCATTTCAGGTCCTCGAGGTTTGGAAAGAAAGGACAAGGGCCTGCAGACACAAGAGGGCTTGTCCTAATCCACACAGTTTTGGGCCTTGCTCTGAAGCACCACCTACTTACTGCATCAGGCAGTTTGTTGGTCAATGACCTTAAAGGACTGATAGCCCATTTCCATCTGTCTCCATAATACCAAGATCCCATGCCTGGGGACACCAGTTTTACTCAAAGATGAAAGGAGCTTTTTTCACCATTCCATGTCTAAAGAGAATACCCCTTGGTGAAAAAAATAAAATACAGACTAGAAGAAACCAAAGGACCCCTGAATTTCTAAGACTCGGTGCTGAAGACCACCAGGGACTTACCTTAGCCAGGTCTACCAAGGTGTTCGCTTGGTCATTCAGTTTCCTCTGTTCCATTTTTACACTTCTTAATCTAAAAGGTGGAAGCTGAAGTCAGATAGGTTTGTCTCCTCTTGGGTGAACGCACACCTTCCAAAGAGCATGCACGAAACTAACAAGAGCGAATAACTGCATGAATAATGCCTTACAGAGTTGGGGAAGTCCAAACGGCTTATGTGCCTGGAACAATGAGAAGCATGCTTCCTCAACACCACAGAAAGGAAAGAGAGCGCAAGAAATGTGATGTCTTCAGGACTTCTATTCATCATTGGCTTAAAATTGAATTTCAAGAGAGAGGTAAGGATTTATCCACATGAGAGAAAGCCAGAACATTCCTTAAAGCCTCGGTATCCTGACAAGTAGACATAGGAAGCGATATACAAAGCAACTGGGATTTCATCCATGTGGTAGCAATGCAGCACCTTCCTATGCCTACATGACTAGATACAGGAATGAGCCCTTTTCTGTCGGAAATGGGTTGATTTGGGGTGTTTGAACCTGATGAAGACACAGTGATAAGTGAGATTCTCATTAGCGTAAATAAAGCTTTTATTCAACCAGCAGCCAAATATCTAAGACACATGTCGCTCCTTTTCTTTGACTAACTCAGCTTAACCTGCAATTTACCTCAAACTGCCATTAACTTTGAAAGGAGGTATCAAACCATTTCCCTGACATTGGCCTCTTTATACTTTAGAATAGACATGTACAGGAAGACTGACAAAATCCTTAAAGTTTCTGCTTAAATTCAGTTAATTTAAAGAATTGCTTGGTATGCCCTCTGGAGAGTCTGGAAAACTCTACAGTTGCCTAGCCTCAGACTACAGAACATTTTCAGAGAAACATGTTCCTTGATACACTAGGGAAATTGTGTAGATTTCTTTTTTATTATTATCTTAGGCACTCAAAGGAAGAGGGAAAAAATATCCACCCTCCTCAAGCCAATTAGATTCCATTTAACACAAAGTTGCTCTGCAAATGGTGAGCTGCTCAGCCAGAGTAAATTCCATGAAAACGTCTCTCATGGCTACATTACCATTTTGATAAACATCAGTCATTTGATGGAATACATTTTAGAAGACAGATAAAAGGGTCTATGCTGTAGAGTGCTATCTGGTTCCTAATGAAATCAAAATAGAATTTAGACTCAAGGGAAAACTTAGTTACATAAGGAGAACATGACTCACAGGTCAAGATTTTACTGCCAATGACATATCTGAACCTAATTCTTGTTGCCCAGTGGATCTCTTCAACCAAGACACAATGTATCTCCAAATTCTGCCCTAGCATGAAGATGTATTTCCAGTGGGTACCTGGCTCTCTAGCAAACTTTAGCAAAAGCATTTTTTCCAAAAACTACAGAGCAGTCCAGATCAGGATTTGCAGTAATGTACCTATTTTTCTTATTTGTAAGATCAGAAACTATTTGAGTAGAAACAGCTCATTGGAAAGGAAAGAAATTGAACTACATGAAACACATTTTTATCCTGGAAGACTAAAGCTGAAAGAATACTCCATTATCCTGACTGAAATGTCCCAAATGTCCATACTTATTTTAAACTCCCTTTTATTATTGTACAAGATATGAAGTCCTATCTAGTTTTCTTCTTCAGGAAATGAGATTTGAAACAGTAGCTCTAGGAATTCCTGAAAGTCTTTTGTGGTATAAAGGTAAAGCTAAGGTTTGTGATGACTGGATGCTTATTATATTATATGCTTATTATGCTTGTGATGACTAGCTTATTATAGTATGAAAATAATGTACTGGGCCATAAACCAGACTTAAAAGAAAATAGAGAGGGCCTCATGAAAATGCATCAGTGGACCTAATTAGAAGCTTAAAATACTATTCCCCACTCTTCCAAATGCATTTTCTTTCATGGGAGTTAAGACTAGGCATATGCTAGCAATTATCTGAATGCTTCAATGCCCATATCCCACATTTTCCTGAAAAAAAACCAAAAACATGTAATTGAAGTAAAAGGGAGATTTTTGGCTTGAATCATCCAGATAATTTACCTCTACTTTTCACTTCACTTTGTCAGTGAGTTTAAGAGTCAGCCTTGGAATTCCCCCGTGCAGCAAGGAAGATGCTATCATTGTCTCTGACTCCTGGTATGTCCCTCCCAAAAGGCAAATATACAACTTGCTCACTGGTCCTAGAGAGGCAAACCCCAATACTCTACAATGATCGTCCCCAGTTTGAATTAAAAAATTATCCATGATGGATGGAGGAGGGGTCGTCATTGTAAACAGGCCCTATTTAAAGTCACTTAATTGTACTTTGTAGGCAAGCATGGTCCTCTTGAAGCACCACTGCATAGCCTGGAAAGACTCAAACCTAGGGTTAAGGACTGTGCAGTTTCATACGCCAGCCCAACAACCTCTGAAATTTACCAGCATGGAACTCACTAGGGCTGTACCTTCCCAGCCCCATGGGCTTGCTGAAAAAAAAAACAACAGAAGAAAAAAAATGTAGCAGACTTTCCCTCTGACAGCACTGACTTGTGGGAGATCTTTCTGACTTAGCAAGTACAAGGGCAAATCCACTGTATCAGTGGGGAGATCCACACCCTCAGAGGAGAGAATTCTGAAATGCATCAGATAACTATAGCAGCCATTAGAACAAGTTTTACTATTGCCCTGAAAGGATAATTTTGCCCTTGCTATTTTGTGCTAATTTTATGGTATGGTTGAATAGGGAAAGATCCACTATGTTTGCTTGAACTTCCTTTAGCCTCTGCACTTTTCTGCCTTTTCCCTTGTGCTCTGACATGCTGTTTCTAGGGGCAAGGATGAATATCTTAAGTAAAATGGTGACTTTAGCTGCCGCTGCAGAATTCAAGAAAACATGCAGAATTGTGGTCATGTGGCTCTTTATCTTTAAAAGAACAATTCCTTCCTTATGAACTTCACTTATCACAGAAAAAGATCATGATTTTGGATCACATTTCCATGGCAGCAATAGACTATCGAAATTCACAAATAAAGATTCCGCTGGTTGCATGCAGACGGTAGAAAGTTCTGCAAATGTAGAAAGAGGCAGCTCACACAACTTACTTCCGAGCTCTAGTTTCATTTTGTTGAAATAAAAAGACAAAACAAAAGAAAAGAAACTGTAAAATACACTAGAACAAGACAACACGGGGTGGCTTTTAGATGGACAAGAGGGTAAGGTGAATTTGATTCTCCAGCCAGGATGCAGAAGGGGAAGAGGGAAGGATGGAAGAATCCTGCAGTGATTCTGGGAGCTTCTCTGCCTCACCAAAAACCAGGGATTAAGCTGTTTGGGGTAGCCACACTCCATCTTACACTCACCATGTTGCTCCTACTTCTCCCCGCCTTGACAGCAGATTCACCTAAAACTCATGGCTACGTGATATAGCAGTCTTGATTATTCAAGGTATTATGGGGGTGTCAGTAGCCTGGCTCACTGAAAACTGGGTTACTAAGACATGGCCAGTATAAGGTGTGTTTTGGTGCATTTCAATTTGCACCCAGAATTCAACAAAAAAACATTTTGGCATCAAGGTGCCTTTTGCACTTGATTTGGTGTAATAGAATGTCTTCAAATTAGGACCTCAGATGTTATGTTAAAGAAACAGCATGGCCTAATGGAAAGAGAATGGGCCTGGGAATCAGGACATATGAGTTTTTGATTTTTTCTAAATGGTATTTGTTAAGGAGTTACTATGTCCCAGGCACTGTAATAAGCTCTGGGGTAAATACAAGATAATCAAGTTGGACACAGTCCATTTTTAATCCCCATTTTACAGATGAGGTAACTGAGGCACAGAGAAGTTAAGTGACTTGCCCAAGGTCACATAGCAGACAAGTGACAGAATGAGGACTAGAATCCAGGACCTCCGACTCCCAGGCCCGTGCTCTTTTCCACTAGGCCACGCTGCTTCTCCAACCTCGGGTCCATCACTCGCCTGCTCTGTGACCTTGGGTAAGTCACTTAACTTCTCTGGGCCTCTGATTCCTCATCTGTAAAATGGAGATTAATCCATCAGTGGCATTGATTGATAATTTACTGTGTTTTGAACATTCTACTAGGCGTCTAACCTGGGAGTAGGTGCTTAAAGTCCTATTCTCCTGCTTAGTCTGTGGACTCCATGTAGGACAGGGACTATGTCCAATCTGATTACCCTGAATACACCCCAATGCTTAGCACAGTGCTCGGCCCATAGTATGTGCACTTAATAAATTCAATAATAATAATCATTATTGTTATTGTTTGAGTTTCCTTGGCCCTACCCTTTTTCTTAATTTTGGGTCTTCCATAAGTGAGCCTTTCTGTAGCTTGGATAATCAAGACTTTTCCACAGGCAGACCCTATATTGGGTCCCTTAATTTGTTCCAGAAAGTTTCACACTGATGAAGGAGCAGACACTGGGATATTGAAAACATCAAAGTTGCTGTTGTGAGTTAAAAAGAAAAGTGCATAGAGAAACTAACAACTTGATGGCACTGAGCTATCCATCCAAAAGAAAGACCCTGTTATTGAAAAGAGAAAAAATAAAATAAAATTTGAGAGCTGAGTGGAACCAAGAAACCACTGGTTGATCAGGACTGGACATCTACTATGATTACTAGCCCAAGCATTCCTAGCCCAAGACATTTGCTAAAATCAAAATTTTGGGAAAAAAACAGAGCTAGAGAAACAAGGCCAGAAACATTTACAGAGATTAATTTATAGATATTAACTCAACTAGCCAGAGCTAAATTGAGTCAGATGCTTTGAGTCTGGATCGACAGAGAGTTGGGACTCTTGACATCTTAGTGTATGGTCAAACCAAAGATACTGTCTTAAGAATCAAGACTTATCCACCTTTCTATAAAGTTCAACAAAACTATGTTAAAAGGAAAGATAATCATATGTGACCGGAGAAATCAATCTTGTAGCACACAAACTAACAGGTTTGAACATTTCCAGGCAGGGAAAATAAATGATCTTAAACAAGAACACCTAGCCTCTTGCTGAACTTCTAGATTTTCTTCTGTTTTCTGGTGGCATTTAGAGCATTAAATTTTAGTAAAATAAAAATTGCCATCTTTCAAAGCTGGTAGAAGACCTTTGTTTAAAATCAAGATTTTGGGAAAAAAAACAGAGCTAGAGAAACACAAAGACAAAACTGGAGAAAGGTGCAAGAATCACAATGGGCCAGGGACCTGGGTACCACATGCACTCTGATCCTAAGAGCAGGTCTTCAGGTCATTTGAATTGCATTCATAAACACATTTAGGAGTAGCCTTCAGATGTGGAGAGAAGTGGTGCTGAATGACTTTATAACCAAGATGAGGTTTAGGTACTATTTTTAGTGTTCCCAAATAATAGGTAATCTTCAAATTGATATTTAAAGAAATGACTTCATATCACAACTGGAAAGCAGTCTGCTTTCCTTTACTCTTTTGATGCCTCTTCCTTTCCACTATCTTTCACTGAGCAGTGGTTCTTTGTAAGTAAAGCTTCAAAGCCTGCTCCATGCCCTTTTTCATCCACTTGGCAACCTACCACTAAATGGTTCAAAACTCCCTTTCATAATATTACTGACCAGACTGTTGCTGACTTCGAGAGGAAAAGGAGTAAGAGTCAATGTTACCATGACAGTGAGGGGGAAAAATAACAAGTACATATGCATAAGTGCCCAAAGCAGCATATATGCACATGGGTGAGAGTACTTCATAAAAGCACTTTTCCATGCTGAAGCATCATATTTCCTGGGATTTGTCTTAAATTCAGCACCAACTAGATTTCAGTATTAAATAGTACATGTCCTGACAGCTTAAGGTCTGGGATCCATTTTTGTCAGCATAAAAGGTGCAAATTTTGGAGACTCAGAATTTCTGTTTCATCTCATATAACATTTCAGATCTTAGGTGAAACACTATGGCTTATGAGACAGGAAATCTATTTTTATTCCATCATTCCCATTACACAGAAAATTCATTTGTTCCTGTGTCACAGATTTCCCCTTGGGAGAAGAGGGGATTAGCATCTGTCCCCTTGCTACTAGGACAGCTATCCCAATAAAGGGATTGTGTCTAGAGTCCTTTGGGATTCTCAGGAAAACTAAAACACTTTTTCATAAAAAAAACACCCAAGGAACAATACTAACAGTAAAGATGGTGTTTTCTATGAGGAGAAAGTATCTGTGTCCTATATGCCAATGTGCCCAATACACTGGCAAATACTGTTTACACATCTCTACTTTGAAATCTTATGAGGGTCATAAGGTAGGAGAATGTAATCATGAACCACGGGACTGCCTCTCTCTCCCCCAACCCCAGTTTAAAATCAGGCTTATGAGAAGGTTATACAAGACTTCTCTATCAACTATAAGTCTCATGGACATTCCAAGGATCCTTGAGTTTAGCTTAGATGACACAATTTTGAAAGTCAAAGACCTAGACTGTGATGAAGACATTTGCAATTCTTCAATTTTTAAAAGCTTGGACAACCACAAATTTAGCAGATCATCGACTTTACCAACAGCTGACACTAACACAGAAATCTTGTTAATTTCTATAACAAGTAAAGAACTCCACGATTCTGATGGTTTACAAAAACTACATCTGAAAAAACATCACAACTTGTCCACGTGAATAAATATTACTGTAAAAGTTTTCCTAACAGGAACCAAAGGGAATGTTCAGTTGTAAGAACCACAAATGAAAGCGACAGAATGCTAAGATGTGGAAAGAATATACTTACTGATGAATAGCTTGTAAGAATTTACGCTGATGCTTTCTTACTTTTGCATGATCTATCTTTTTTACCAGCTTTGTATTTTTGTATATTAACCATGTTTCCCTGAGTACATTGGCAGCTGCATTTTTTACCTGTTTAAAAGGAAAAGCAAAAACAGCAGTTTGATCATAAGGATAACAAAACATTCTGATAATTTTCTAGCATTTCATCTCAAACTAATTTACCAATGCCTGTAGTGGGTCAAGTATATTGCTACATTGAACAAATCCAAAGACAGGGTGAGAGTAGAAAATGTAGTAGATCCTATTCCATGAACCTGCAAGATTTCCAACTGGTGACAAATATTAAGCATTCTATGAAAACACAAACTGCTTTGTATGACAATAGCACTCCCCCCCCCCCCTCAATTTTGTCATCTCTGTGATCACAAATGAGAAAAGTTTCCTCTAAGGACTGGAAAATGATATTAGTACATTAATTTCCAAACAGGAAGTTTATTAGTATTTGAATGCATTAGCTTATTAGAATGAGACTTGAATAGTTGAAGCTATGTGAAGAATCAGTTCCATTCAGCAATTCCACTTATGCATCACACAGGCATTATTTATACTTAATAATTTTACAAGAAAAAATATTTGACTATTCACCATTTTAAGTTGTTCTCCTCTTAACGCCCCTTCCCAATTCTTGGAGATTTTCTTTTAACCATAAAATGATGGGCTTACACCTCTTGTTCTATTTTCGCTCCAAGTTTAATCTACTCCACTTTAAATGTGCTCAGTTCTGCTGGTAAGTGTACCACAGGAGATGAAGTTTTCCGGGATAGAATGCATGGAACTGAACACCATCCAAAAAACACCTAAGCTGACCTGACAGTGTCCCAACAGTACAACTGAACCAATGGATGTCTAATGTTACACTTTTTTTGTGTGTGTGTGACATAATTAGTACTTCCCAAATGGGCCACAAAATTATAGAGTATGAGAGTCCTAGAAAAGGACCATGGAAAGCCTATTCTGTTGTGGTCCTTGTAATCTCTTGACCAGAGTTTGGCATCACTGTGTTATAGGACTAGCTTCTAAACTTTTATGTTCTTCGTTGAAGCTAGACACAAACATGACAGAAAAGGACAAAGAGAAGATCCTACAAAGCACATATGTCTGCACACAGGCACACACACACTAATATTTATCCATTCACACCAAGCAGCAGGAGGTTTGGGTTCTCACCCAAGACCTGGCTAGTGAAGAAATTCTTGCTGGGATAATCCACTTCCAATTACTATACCATTTCAACTGGCTCCAAATAGCTCCTTCCTTGCTGCAAGTGCTAAGCAACCAAGGTGCCCCACAGAGCTAGTAGGTGCTAATGTGATGGCCCAAATGGACACCAGACCAAATCTCAGTTTGGAATTTGGAATTTTTCCAAATTAGGGATTTTCCAAATCCCAGTGGACCATTCTGGTTTTGCTTGCATCTGGGAGTCAGGATTTCATATTATTTCTATCCAAAAGCCAGCAATAAAGACGGAGTAGAGAGTTTCTTTAATCTCTGCTGCTCACTAAGACAGGAAGAAGTTTGAAGGAAAGGGAATGCTGGGATGGAGGATATTCTGCTGCTCTTCTGTTATAAAAAGGAAATCAGGGAGTGGGGAAAGAGCTCTTGTTTTTATGAGTTCTGCTGAATGCTTTAGGAGGCAAACAGAAGCACTGATCTGGGGTACACATGTTTTAGTTCTTAGCTTTCTCTCAGGCATCTAAATCACAGTGTGAACAGTGCCTGGAATGGCAACAGCTGATGGCCCATTTGACAGATCTGCCTTTCTCTTCTAACCCAGTTAAAATCTGAAGGGGTTGGGCTCAGTGGCAAAGGATATGAGGTCATACAGATTCCACCTCAGATTCAATCTTCAAGAAGAGACCAATAGCCCCTTTCCATCTCATGGTTCTTTTTCTGGGGGAGAATCACTTCCCGTCTTGATCTATTGGAAATGATTTTTCAAGTTGTGTTTGGTAGCTCAAGCTCTTTACTTTAAAACTCGGTGGGATGCAGAGCTCCCTTGAGGTCTCACATTACAGGATTTGCAGACCTTAGCCCTCATTTTAGCTGACCCGTTGGATTCCTTGTCTTAAAATGGAATCCCAACAGCTGCTTTTGAAGTACTGAAAGTTTTGCATTCCTTTCAAAATACCTCTTTTCTCATTCCCAGCAGGCATTTAAACTTTGAAATGAAGTCTTCTAGGCATCTCATTGGATGGCTAGTTTCATAATGGTAGCCACAGTGCAGTATGTGCAAAGAAGCTCTGCAAAATTCCATTGAGCATTTCTGCTACATTTCTCAAAGAACTATGAGTGTAAATACATTTATTCCTGCTCCATTCTTCTCCACATCTGCGAATCTGAGGCAATGACTTAAAATATTCCTGACAGAAGGGGAGTGGAAAGGAACATACTAAAAGCCCCAAAGACTCAAATTCTACAGAGAATGGCAACTCTCAATCGATCATTCAATCATTTGTATTTATTGAATGCTTACTGTTTGCAGAGCACTTTACTTAGCACTTGGGAGAGTACAATATCACAATATAACAGAGTTGGTGGACATGTTCCCTGCAAACAGACTTTCAGTCTAGAGGGGGAGACAGATATTATGGGTATGTACATAAGTGTTGTGGGTCATGTTCAATTAGACCATGATAATGCAAATGAAGGAAACAGGGAAACTGGTAAATCCTTAGATCTGGGGAACCGATATTTTGTGGGGGAGTAAGGAGAGTGTAGGGTGTGTGTGTGTGTGTTGTGGTGAGGTAGGGGATGCAACAGGGGAAGGAGATTCCTTTTGCTTCCATCTGACTAAAGCATAATAACAACATTATTAATAACAAACCTGCTGTTTTGACAGCCCTTCCATTTACTTTCCTTAACAATATGTTCCTCAACCCTCCCCCAAGGTTCATCCAACGTTATGATTGTCACCATGGAAATTTCTCAAATTGCCAACCAAAAATGCAAATAAGTCTGTCAAAGTACCCTTAGTGGCACATCAGATTCTTTCATGATTCATGTACTAAGGTTGCAGTTTAGAGGCAGGTTCTATTTATTGGAAGAGTGAAAGGGCCAGCATCATGCAGACTGTGAATCCCCCTGTAGACTATAATAATAATAATGATGATGGTATTTGTTAAGTGCTTACTATGTGACAAGCACTTTTCTAATCACTGCGGTAGATACAGGGTAATCAGGTTGTCCCACGTGAGGCTCACAGTCTTAATCCCCATTTTACAGATGAGGTCACTGAGGCACAGAAAAGTTAAGTGACTTGCCCACAGTCACACAGCTGACAAGTGGCAGAGCTGGGATACAAACCCATGACCTCTGACTCCCAAGCCCGTGCTCCTTCCACTGAGCCATGCTGCTTCTCTAGGCTCCTTATGGGTAGGGATCATATTTACCAACTCTATCATGTACTTTCTCAAGCATTTAGGACCTGGGACACAATAAAGGCTCAATAAATACTATTAATTGATTTAAGATCCTAAAATAGCTCACACCTCGGGGACAATGGTGTGTTACATTAAAGGTAGAAAAAAATGATAACTTCAGAAAATACTGTACAGGCAGGGCTGACCAAACAGATGACAGAGACACTCTGAAATGCCATAGTCCACAAACCTATAAAGCCAGAGGAGACAGAGATGAAAAGACTAACAGAACAAAATCAGTGATTTTTTAACCACTCAATCTCCAAGGGCTCCTTCCCCTCTGCCTTCAAACATGCCCACGTCTCCCCCATCCTAAAAAAAACCCGCTCTTGACCCCACTTCCCCCTCCAGTTATCGTCCTATCTCCCTACTACCCTTCCTTTCCAAAATCTTAGAACGAGTCGTCTACAATCGATGCCTAGAATTCCTTAACTCCCATTCTCTCCTAGACCCCCTCCAATCTGGCTTCCGTCCCCTCCACTCTACCGAGACTGCTCTCTCTAAGGTCACCCATGACCTCCTTCTTGCCAAATCCAATGGCTCCTACTCCATTCTGATCCTCCTTGACCGCTCTGCTGCCTTTGACACTGTCGACCATCCCCTCCTCCTCCATACCTTATCTCACCTTGGCTTCACGGACTCTGTCCTCTCCTGGTTCTCCTCTTACCTCTCTGGCCGATCATTCTCGGTCTCCTACGCTGGAGCCTCCTCCCCCTCCCATCCTTTAACTGTTGGAGTTCCTCAAGGGTCAGTTCTTGGCCCTCTTCTGTTCTCCATTTACACTCACTCCCTCGGTGAACTCATCCGCTCTCACGGCTTTGACTACCATCTCTACGCAGATGACACGCAGATCTACATCTCCGCCCCTGTCCTCTCCCCCTCCCTTCAGGCTCGCATCTCCTCCTGCCTCCGGGACGTCTCCACCTGGATGTCGGCCCGCCACCTAAAACTCAACATGAGCAAGACTGAGCTCCTCATCTTCCCTCCCAAGCCCGGTCCGCTCCCAGACTTCTCCATCACCGTGGATGGCACGACCATCCTTCCCGTCCCGCAGGCCCGCAATCTCGGTGTCATCCTTGACTCGTCCCTCTCGTTCACCCCACACATCCTATCCGTTACCAAGACCTGCCGGTTTCACCTCTACAATATCGCCAAGATCCGCCCTTTCCTCTCCACCCAAACGGCTACCTTACTATTACGGGCTCTCGTTATATCCCGGCTAGACTACCGTGTCAGCCTTCTCTCTGACCTCCCTTCCTCCTCTCTCGCCCCGCTCCGGTCTATTCTTCACTCCGCTGCCCGGCTCATCTTCCTGCAGAAACGATCTGGGCATGTCACTCCCCTTCTTAAACAACTCCAGTGGTTGCCTATCGACCTCCGCTCCAAACAAAAACTCCTCACTCTAGGCTTCAAGGCTCTCCATCACCTTGCCCCTTCCTACCTCTCCTCCCTTCTCTCTTTCTACCGCCCACCCCGCACGCTCCGCTCCTCTGCCGCCCACCTCCTCGCCGTCCCTCGGTCTCGCCTATCCCGCCGTCGACCCCTGGGTCACGTCCTCCCGCCGTCCTGGAACGCCCTCCCTCCTCACCTCCGCCAAACTGATTCTCTTTCCCTCTTCAAAACCTTACTTAAAAATCACCTCCTCCTAGAGGCGTTCCCAGACTGAGCTCCTCTTCCCCCTCTACTCCCTCTGCCATCCCCCCTTTACCTCTCCGCAGCTAGAGCCTCATTTTCCCCTTTTCCCTCTGCTCCTCCACCTCTCCCTTCCCATCCCCACAGCACTGTACTCGTCCGCTCAACTGTATATATTTTCGTTACCCTATTTATTTTGTTAATGAATTGTACATCGCCTTGATTCTATTTATTTGCCATTGTTTTTACGAGATGTTCTTCCCCTTGACGCTGTTTAGTGCCATTGTTCTTGTCTGTCCGTCTCCCCCGATTAGACTGTAAGCCCGTCAAACGGCAGGGACTGTCTCTATCTGTTGCCGACTTGTTCATCCCAAGCGCTTAGTACAGTGCTCTGCACATAGTAAGCGCTCAATAAATACTATTGAATGAATGAATATAAATTACCAAACTCCCCTGCACCTGACACTCCTTCCCACCAATCTTTACCATCTCTCTTTAAAAAGCAAATTGGGAAGGTGGAAAAGTTAAATTCACCACCAACATCATTTCCAGTAGTATTCTTTGAGCACCTTTGGGGTGTAAAGCATAATACTAGATACAGGAAATTTACAGAAGAAAAAGATATGGCCTCTGCTCTCAAGGGTCTTACAATCTAATTCACATTCCCTCTATTTCAGTTGGAATTTTAAAAGATGATTTCATAGCATTTTTCTAAATCAAAAAGAAAACAAGATGACCAAATGTGACACTTTACAAGAAAGCTCTGAAAATGTCTCATATGTTCCCAAGCATCTAGTACACTGCTCTGTGCCTAGTAGATGCTTAATTGACACTGTTGATAATGACATTCATACTTTATATGGTCACAGAAGAGTGGGTTGATGATCCTTGGATAACTGGAGAAGCATCATTGCCTAGTGAATACAGCACGGGCCTGGGAGTCAGAAGGACGTGGGTTCTAATCCCGGCTCCGCTACTTGTCAGCTGTGTGACTTTGAGGCCCAGAGAAGTTAAGTGACTGGCCCAGTTACCTCATCTGTAAAATGGGGATGAAGACTGTGAGCCCATGTGGGACAGGGACTGGGTCCAACTTGATTAGCTTATATCTATCCCAGAGGTTAGTACAGTGCTTGGCACAGAGTAAGCACTTAAAAATACACCATAAAAATGATAAAACATAGAAAGCGTTCAACAAAATTGTATCAGGTTGTAGTAGTAATAGATCTTGCTTCAGTGAATCAAGCAATTGTATATAGAGAGCTCTTATTGTGCGCAAAGCACTGTACTAACACTGTAAAGCAAAGTTGGTAGACACATTCCCTGCCCACAATGAGTTTCAGTTTAGGGGGTGAGCTTGCTTCAGTCCCCGATTCCTTATATAATGCTTTTTAATTGTTTTTCTGCCACCCTGCCATTTCCCCGAAACACAAGGGATGAGGTCTTAAGTCATAGAAAAGCTCCTCCTACATTTTGTGTCTTTCAATTAAACTGGAAGGAGCTATGGACATGACAAAACACCCGAGATGGGAATGTAAGAATTTGGCAGACTAATTGTATCCCCACTAGTATATTAAGTTTCACGACAAATCAAAATCTGACTATTCCTGAAGTGGGAGATTCACTATTAGAGAAGCAGCTTGGCCTGGGAGTCAGAAGAACCCGGGTTCTAATCCTAGCTCCGTCACTTGTCTGCTGTGTGACCTTGGGTAAGTCACTTAACTTCTCTGTGTCTCAGTTCCCTCATCTGTAAAATGAGGATTAAGGCAGTGAGCCCCCTGTAGGACAGAGACCTTGTCCAACCTGATTACCTTGTATCAAGTGCTTAGGTACAGTGCTCTGCACATAGTAAGCGCTCAATAAATATGATTGAATGAATGAATCTACCCCAGCGCTTAGAACGGTGCATGGCACATAGTAAGCATTTAACAAATACCACCAGTATTATTATAAGCTACACTCACAAGATAGAACTGCTTTTATTAACTCAGGGCCTATGAGGATGGTGTGCTGCAGATAGCTGTACCTGCCACCACTTCCTATGCACCTGTAGAGCTCAGTCATGTCCAGGCTGAAATTTGCAGGCCTACCCCTGTTCAACCTGAGCCCAGAATGACAAATGGGGGACCCATGACTGCCTGACACTTGCCTTCCTTTTGGGGAGACCCTACCTGATTTTCAGGAGGGGCACAAGGGAGGGGATGCAGCATGGATATCTGGTAGTAATGTCACGCCTAATCAGAAGCTTTTCTGACATGCAGGGGCTGTTGGGAATGGCAGGGAACCTGTCTACCAACTCTGTTGGTACAGTGCTCTCTGCACCCAGCAAACACTCAGTAAATAAGATTGATTAACAGCCCGCTTTCTAAATGGACTGATAAGTGCCTGAGAGGGTAGAATGTTACATGTGTGAGTCTTGCATTGAAGATGTCTTAGCCATGGATCTCGGAAAGGCTTGGCCCAAGCCCAGATGACGTAAATGCTGCCCAGACTGATCCCAGCAGGATTAGGCCCCATGCAGGGTGCTAATGGATAATGTTGGCATTCTCTAGAACTCAAGCTATTAATACATCAATCAGCATTTATTAAGTACCTACTGGGTCCAGAGCACTGCCTAAGTGCTTGGGAGAGTACATTAGAGACAGCAGATAAAAGCCCTACCCACCAGGACCTTACCATCTTCTGCATATCTCATATGAAGCAATCTTGAGTGCAGGCCCACCTAAAGTGGGCATAAGCCCCAATCCTAAAAATTACATTTTAGGTTCCCAGAAAATTGTTTACTTTCATGTTTATTACTTGACTTCAAATCCTAAATGAAAGGATGTCTGAGGGTAAAAGTGTAGATAATTTATTTTGGCATCACTTATGAACAGATATTCATGCCCCCTTCATAGCATAATTTATGCTTCATAGGAGGCACAGATCACCTCCTGAGGGCAAAACGTTAGAAAATGTAGAAGAGTGGGGAAATGCAAGATTCCCAAATTGGCCAGTCTTTGGCTTGGCTCGAGGCTGAGTTTTCAGCCCAGGGTTTCACTCTGGAATTAACAGGAGAAAAAATGACTCCTGAGTTTGCTCAGTCCACATGTACCTGTTGTCGGATTTCAGAAATGTGACAACATGATAGAACTGCAGCACTTGTGAAAGCAAACATATCTGTGTTGCCAAAAAAGACAGTGACTCCAGCTAATTGTGAGCCCCTTCTAGACTGTGAGCCTGTTGTTGGGTAGGGGTTGTCTCTATCTGTTGCTGAATTGTACTTTCCAAGAGCTTAGTACAATGCTCTGCACACAGTAAGTGCTCAATAAATACGATTGAATGAATGAATTCTTTCATTGTAAAATTGAGAAAAAAAGAAAGAGAAAGAAAAACAAGCACAGCTATGCAAGCTGAATGAAATGCCCTACTTGTACATCCGGTGCTTTATTTGGCCAATGCAGTCACGGCCTTTGAGATCACCTCTTAATAAAATTGCTTCTTTGAACATTTATATCTTCGGTACGCTTTTTCAGCTAAATGCTCAGGGTACTTAGACCCCTCCAAGAATAAGACGAATGCCAAGAAAGGTAAATTTTCTTCTGGCAAAACAACCCATTATTGTGAGAACCGTATTGTAGCTCTTCAGGGTCATATTAAAATGCACAATGGCTGTTATTATCGCCTCTTAACCCAGCAAAAAGTGCTTTTTTCTAGGCTGTATCTCTAGGGAACACATATTTTTCTACTTCATAAAGCAAGCTTAATTTCAATATTGACTATTTAACCATCTTAAATATGGTTCTTCTGCTTTCTGAGTATATCAAAACTTGGTAATAGTATATCAAAACTTGGTAATAGCTCAAAAACACATCGAATATTAAACCAAGCCTTTTAGGGCCATCTTTAATTGGGATGATGATAAGGGTTTTCCCATTTTATTTTGGACGATTGTAAACAAATTCACATTTTTAAATTAGTGAATGGGGCTTCTGATAAGTAGATTCACTTGTAAAACCAGTGAGATCCACATAAAGATCATTATTGAACAGTGGAAATGTTGTGGTTCCACTATATATAGAAAAGTCCAGATATAACCTCAACCCTGCACACCTGGTCAAGGCATGGAAAGCTGCAATAGGGAGCTGATGATCATCAGCTCGCAGTTTTGAGGACTGGGGAGAGTTGGGGATGATCTCCCACTTCCAGGGCTCCTGCCTTGGGTGCTGATGTTTAGGAGAGACACCTGCTTTTGTCATCAGGCCTCCCTTGCCTCCTGAAAGCCTTGGAGCTCCTCGCCAGCAGGACCTCAGTTACTGACACCTGCATCACTCCTGTCTTTGCTCTTCTAGACAGTAAGCTCACTGTGGGCAGCAAATGTCTCTGTTCTATTGGTATATTGTACTCTCCCAGGCACTTAGTACAGTGCTCTGCATGCAGTAAGCATTTAAGAAATACGACTGACTTACTCTGGAGAACATGGGGGTTGTGACAGAATGGTTGGGATGACCCATAATAATAATTGTGGCATTTGTTAAGTGCTCACTATGTGCCGGGCACTGTACTAAGCAATGGGCTAAATAGAAGCAAATCAGATTGGACACAGTCCCTGTCCCACTTGGGGCTCATGGTCTTAATCCCCATTTTACAGATGAGGCAACTGAAGCACAGAGAAGTGAAGTGACTTGCCCAAGGTCACATAGCAGACGAGTGGTGGAGCCAGGATGAGAACCCGGGACCTTCTGACTCCCAGACCCATGCTCTATCCATTAGGCCATGCTGCTTCCCTACTTCCAGACCACCTGGGAGAAGCCGTGCCTCCAACCAATGCTGAGAGACGGTAGAGGTTTTCGAAGCTTCTGGGTCCAAGAACAGCTCAAGCATTTTCACTCACTATTTATGCATCATGAATCAAGTGTGACAGGCACAGAGAATCAAGCATGGGTACTGCTCAACAGAATTACAATAAAACTGTCAGCTTCTATGAATAATATTAATGGTGCTCTTTTATCATTAGGCCAAAATATATGTTATCCATTGAAAGTATATTTTCTGACCTACAAGATATTCAGAGTCTGAAAGCTACCAGAGTTGTTCCTTTATATGAGGGTGAGATATTATGACAGTAGAAGGACAGAGAGCGGGAGACAGGTATTCCCAATGACAAGTGAGAATCCAGAGTCTGGAACCAGGACTGAATGGAGAAACATTTTCCCACAGGTCTTTTGACTCTTGACCATCGATATTAGGAAAAAGTTTTATCTTGCTGAGGGAAGACTTTCACCAGAACAACTGAACTTCCTTGAAATCTTGTCAAAGATGGAAAACATGTTTACTTTGACAAGGAAGCAGGCACACCAGGGTATGTCACAGATTTTGTTTTTGTTTTTAAAGGAAATGGCTTTTGATAATAAAAGGGGAACCAAATCAAGTTTTTGTTAAGGCTGGTGTGCTTGTTAATTAGTACCTACCACTGGAACCAATCTAACTCTCCTTCAACAGGTAGGAATATGCTAACTTGGGATCGATCACTTAAGCAATGGTATTGATAATAATGTTGGTATTTATTAAGCGCTTACTATGTGCCGAGCACTGTTCTAAGCGCTGGGGTAGACACAGGGGAATCGGGTTGTCCCACGTGGGGCTCACAGTCTTAATCCCCATTTTACAGATGAGGGAACTGAGGCACAGAGAAGTTAAGTGACTTGCCCACAGTCACACAGCCGACAAGTGGCAGAGCTGGGATTCGAACTCATGAGCCCTGACTCCAAAGCCCGTGCTCTTTCCACTGAGCCACGCTGCTTCTCAATCTATTGATAGAGCACCTACTGTGTGCAGAGCACTGTACTAAGCGTTTGGGAGAGTACAACACAATAGAATCGGAAGACACTATCACTATCTTTAAGAAGCTTAAAATCTAGGGGAGGAACAGGGAGTTTCAGCAAATGGAACAGCACTACAAAAATACACTGACTGAAATGAAACTCAGGGTAATCTGGATGCCTGCAGAAAAGCAGGCCACAAACAGTTAATGGCAAAGGATGCTGTCTAAGCTCTAGCAAGTCAAGCTCCTGCCTACCTTCTTTCTCAAAAGTGTTTTCTTACAGGATGAAAACAGCAAATCTATTTATTGCCTAGCTTCAACAGAGCATCAACACCCACTCCTAATTAGGGGAAGTTGGGAAATGGTTTTCCTAAAACATAGAAACCTTACAATCCCAGTCCTGCTGTGCTGACTTTCAAAGGGATGTATCAAATATGATCAGTTCATATTGTCAACAAAACTTTCTTATGCATAAATGTTATCTTTGGGATGAGACTACAGAGTGCTTAGGATTTTAAAAAGGCCACCATTTTTTTGACACTTGAAATCAAGCTAAGGTGTGCCATTCTTTAAAAAGCAGTCACACTGGAATGTGTATCTGTACTGAAGGTGCTTCTGAGCATGGGGAGTGGGGGAGGAGAGGACGGAAGAAATATTTAAAGACACAGTGAAGCACAACACAACAGAGACAACACAACAGACACACAAGTCTGATGTGCGGTAGGCAGGAATTTGTAGTGGGAAAAGGATTAGGGTTTGGGTTCTTTCAGAGCAGAGGTGTCTAAGAGATCATGTTAGAAAGAGCCAGATTCAAAAACACTGCTAACAACAAAGTAACAGCACAGCAAATGATGATTTGTGTGTATGTGTGAGGTAGGGGCTCTCAGCTGTGTATTGATTTCTTCAAACTTATTGATAAAACTTCAAAATCAGTAGCACAGATAAACAATTTACTGAACTAGTTGGATGTCTTCTGACATCACTTTGTGCAATATTTCAATAGGCATATTCAGGATGGTCTCTGAGTGTTAACTGTTCAGATTTGACACTGACCTGACCCAATACAGTGGGTAAAAAACAAAAACAAGAAAAAACTATGTCATCCTGGGTATTCCCTGCATCTTGGGCTTCCCCCTCAGGCTCCAATTACTCTGTAAATTGTTTCACTGGCTTTTCCCCTCAGTATCACCCCTGAATAGATAATGGGTTGGTAAGGAGAGAGACAAGTGAGTCGGTCTTAAAGGTGGAAATCAAATCAAACATTTCATTTGGAAGTGACCACCAAGACAGTTAAATGTTACCTTCCATTTGTATTATATCTTAAGGGGATTAGTCAGCCCAACTTTGAAGTTGGAACACATGGCCTTGTACACATCACTAATGGTTTGGCAGTTTCACATGTGTCTGGAAGACATGATATGGCTGGAAGGTAACATTTACTTGCCTTGGTGCTAATCACTAGCCACTTATCTCCTCAACAAAACTGTAAGCTATGGAGGGCAGGGACTATGTCTTTTACTTTGATTTGTGTCCCAGAATCTCCCAGGACAGTGCTCTCATAAAGCAGGTCCTCAATAAAATGCTATTGATGATGGAAAAGTTAAGTTCAAAAATCAACATGGAATGCCCCAAAATGGGAAAGTTTGGTTTAGTTACTGCCTTATAAAACAGCCACACTTCACCTTCAAAGAAAACTGTATGGGGACATTTCAAGATTTTCAAACAAATTTGAGAAGACAAAATCCATTTTCTGGGGAACTCTAGCCAAGCAAACATTTGAAACCAATAGGCCAACCCCACAGAATATTTTTTTCAATGGTTTCCACCTTGCAGCAGGAATTCCTGATCAACAGAACAATTGCCAAGTGACGGTGAATGGCAGTCAGCCTGCGAAATCATCTGGAGGAACATCTGGTCATCTTAACTGTCCAAACACAAATGCTTGTACTTGCTGAGACAAGAGTTTCTGTTTTGAAAATGTTTGCCCAAGAATAGATCGCTTGTAACACACAATGATAACTAGGTTATGCCCAAATAAAACGTTAATTGTATGAAACAAGTATTTGCCTCTATAAAGAAAGCCAAAATGAATGACGAAGGTACAGCTAGAGAGTAGAAAAAGACTGAATATACACATTTAGCTTGATGTTTATAATAATTGCTCTCATCATCTGACCTTGGTCTGAAACCTACCGTGAACAGAAGCAATTTAATCTAAGTACCATATGTGTTTTTTTCCTCAGAGAAATGGTAATTTAATTAGACAATGAGAAAAATGAGTATTCTTGTTCAAGAATTATAATGTTCCATACGAAAGATCACAGATGCTGATGCCTTGTTGCGAAGTGCCAACAAGGGGCTTTCCCAGTAAATGAACGATCATTTGGTCTGTTGCGTCTTTTGTGTACATTATAAACACTAGAATTCCATCTGTGAATCTTTCTGAAAAGCATTGAAAGTTAAAAGATCATCCAATTTCCCATTTTCTCCAAATGTATTAAGTGGTTCTACAAATATTTAAAAAAGAGTCAGTTGCCTAGCTCAAAAGTATGAAACTAAGATGATTTTGGTCAGGCGAATTGGAAAAATGTATTAAGAAGGCTGTCCTTTTTCAAGATACTGCATGAAGGATAATCACTTACTCTTTTGGTGAGCTGGGTATCCATCATGAAATTATGCACATGTTTTTCAGCTTTGGTAAGTTCTAACTTCCTTGCAACCACAGCTACCACCAATGCAGTGCAACCAGCACCCTGAAAACAATAATCAGAGAAAATCCTCATGAGAACAAGGTAACGGCCAAAGGAATATAAGTAGAGAGGTACAATTTTCCATCTGTTCATCAGTAACTGGGGAGAACGTAACCTGAGATATACAGATTTTGGGGGGGGGTGACAAAATAGCTTCGTTTGACTAAATTATATTTGTACCACCATAAAGAGAGAGGCAGAATTATATTTGTAAAGTGTCAGAGGCAACACTAAATCTTTAATTAATACCATAGATATGATTATTTCTCTGAAAGAATAAAGAAAATCCGAGTAAAGACCAAAAAAAGTATTCTTCCACCTATGGAAAAAGACAATAGTTGTAGATTTTTTAAAAAAATTAGCCCTTAGGCTTTCCTTTTTCCCATCTATCAGACTTTTTTCAATGATAAATGTCTTTTTTTTTGTAAAAAATGGAAATTGAAGAACTAATTTCCATCCCTATTTGAAAAGTCATTAACTATTAGTCCTTCTTCAGTACCTTCTCTTAGGGCTTAAGCATCACTGATATGTAACTTCCCAAAACAAACTTGTGAGATAAGTCATTACTGGTATCATCATAATGGCAGCACAGAGAGATGCAAGAAATTTGTGTAAGAAAGATCTAGGATTACATTCATATTTGCTCCCTCTCCATTAACCACCTTATGTCCCCAGACCATGCTGTCATGCCAGTGGTTTCCTATGTGCCTTTTTACTGTCATAGTACATTATGGTGGAGATTTGGTATCTCCATAGACACGTCAGCATTACTTTTCAAAAGAAACCATGGATCGACTAAACTGGCCACTGAAATGGCATGAATAATTGACATTCAACAAACTCAGCATTCACTCACTGTATTGTCACTTACTGGCAGTGGAAATCAACACTGCAACGCACATTTGATGTGTCCTCTTAACAAGAAAGCTGTAATATGATATCTGAACAGGTGAAGAAGTGTGACCAAGTATTATACACATTAAAAAGAGGTGGTAAGAACTTTTCAATAATAATAATGACAGCATTTATTAAATGCTTACTATGTGCCAAGCACTCTTCTAAGGAGTAGGGTAGATACAAGGTTATTGATCGTTCGTTGTTCATTCAATCGTATTCATTGAGCGCTTACGGACATATATATCAGTGTTGTGGGGCTGAGGGTGGGGCAAATAAACGGTCCAAGCAAGAAGAGAATTAGGTTCGGGCTTTAGGTCTCAGGTACACTAGCACACATGATTGATGATTTCAGTGAAGTTCCAGAAATCTGAGGAGCAACAGTAAATGCACAAAACCACAATCCATGAGTGGCAATGTCTTAGCTACTGCTCTGTAGTAGTAATGATATTTACTAAGCCCCAAATGGGCGATACATTTTCTCCCCTTCCCTCTCTTTCCCTCTCCTGCCTGAAATGGCGCCAAATGGAATAGCTTTGGGGGTACCAGGGAGGGGCCCTGACCCAATCTGGACCCAGTTAAGCTTAACCTGGTCCAGTCCATGTGCTTGGGATTCAGACTAACCAGACCTCAAGTCGGGCATTCTGATGATGATGAAAATGATGAAAATAATGATGGAGTCTCCTGACAAGAACAACAGATTGGTCTTGGTCCTGCGACTTCAGAACCAAGAACCCACATCAAAATTGATTATAGTGATAGTGGTTTCCACATTCTCTCATCCCCGCCAGTAGTGCTATCACCGGGGTACAGAGTGCAAGGAGTTAGTAGGCGGTCAGGTGTGCAGCACATTGTGAAGTGCATGTAGTGGTTTTCCAGGACTCATTTATAAAGGCTGGTACCAAAGGATTGCTCCTGGGCCCATCCATCTCACAGAACACCCTTGGTGGTTCTTTGGTCAGATATCTTTTCCCTTTCCCCTCTGCTCACTCTGCTCCCCCTCTACCCCCCCTTCACCTCTCCTCAGTTAAGCCCTCTTTTCCCCCCTTTCCCTCTGCTCCTCCCCCTCTCCCTTCCCATCCCCTCAGCACTGTGCTCATCCACTCAACTGTATATATTTTCATTACCCTATTTATTTTGTTAATGAGATGTACATCACCTTGATTCTATTTATTTGCTATTGTTTTAATGAGATGTTCATCCCCTTGATTCTATTTATTGCTGTTGTTCTTGTCTGTCTCCCCCGATTAGACTGTAAGCCCGTCAAAGGGCAGGGACTGTCTCTATCTGTTACCGATTTGTAAATTCCAAGCGTTTAGTAAAGTGCTCTGCACATAGTAAGTGCTCAATAAATACTATTGAATGAATGAATGAATGAATATCTTCACCACTCATGGCACAATCCTGGCAAGATTCCCTCTACTGCAGATTCTGGACTAGAACCCAGATCACCTGATTTCCAGTGCTGTACTCTTCTCACTGGACCAACTGTAGGGCAGTTGAAAAGCAATAGGGTGTATGTGGATGTGCATGTATTCACATTCATAGTAGAGGTGGGATCTCGATAATCCATATTTTTGAGTATTAGGCTCAACTCCTGCCTGCCATTTTCTTTTGGATTTCTCAGACCTCACTGGGCAGGTTCACTTGGAGACTAGTACCACCCAAGACCAGGATAATACCAAGCTCCAGGAACTTCACTCTAACTAGCATTACGAGAACACTGCCAGATCGTTTGGGATGCATAAGCCCTGATTTCAAGGAATTAACAAAAATCCAAGAAAGGTAACGTTTAAAATGACTTCGACCCAAACAGCTTTCTGTTCGTATTAAGGGAAGTTCTTGCCAGATTAGTCATTTTAAAAAAAAAAAAAAAGGCAAAAATGCTGTGTCCAAAGGCACTTTGGAACCTGTAATCAGTCAGTATGATGATTGTGTCACACTATGAACTATATAACTGAGTTTTGTCTCTTTGAAGCACTGCAGAAACAAGGTTCATTATACTGACATATACTCTCCTGGGAAAATAAATAACTACCTTTTTGTGGATGGAACCATAAACACAGCTTCCTTTTATTTTGAAATCCCCCCAAAAGTTAGAAAATATATTTTAGCTCTTGCTTCTTACTACAGTTATATTTTCATAGCAAAACTAGGGCAAATGATTAAACTAAATACAAGATGCCGCCCTTTCTGCAGAGGATCACTGGAGTCACAGTCAGAGCATTAAGGGCAACTGGCAGGCTCAGCATCCTTCTGACCTCTAAGATATCATTTTTCTGTTAAATAACAAAATCTTTAAATTTATAATTTAGGACACTAGAAATTCTCCAAACCCTATTCACAGCCCAAATTGAATGCAGGAACATAATCAGAGACCATATGTGGTTGTTATGGCTTCATTCAGACACTTGGAGATCTTTTTGAATGGTGTTAACTATGGTACTTTCCCCCAAACATATGCTTCCCCACTGGAGCTTGGAAACTGTGAATCAGATTTATTTTCTCACACTTGGCTGCAATGGACTATATGCACATCTCCTATAACATGGGAATTATGTTCCCGAGGAACACTGTGCTAAAGAAAACTTGACCGAAATCACGTGCATGCATACAACCAATTCCTCTGACACCACATTGTGTCCTATCTAGGAGAGATGTAAATGTCGGAGGGGAGTTCCCTAATTGCCTAACACCTTTCTATGTAAAACACTGGCTGTATTCTTTGTTGCTTTTTGGGCTAAGATCTCCTAAATGCAATGTGTTAAGGAGACTCAGAGAGAGGGAGAATTATTATTATATACACTATTACACCTCGGTTTGTGTTCTTGATAGGTTCCATGAAAATAATATTAATAATTATGGCATTTGTTAAGCACTTACTATGCTTAGTAACTCCATGACAAAGCAGCAGCTGCATTTCTTTTGTGTTTATCATCCTTTTTTTTTAATATTTTTTGTTTCGTCTTTCTTGTATGTCCACAGCTGCCCCCTCTCCCTGTTATTCTAAGACTGTGAGTCCCTTGATGGCTAGGGACTCTATATTTCATCTCTGTGATTTTTTTCCCAATATTTTGTACAGTGCTTTACATATAGTAAGCTCTTAATACATACTACCACTACTATTAGCTCATTCTTGGGGTCACTGAGGGAGAAAGTGAGGTCAGCTTAAGACATTGATGTGAAAATAAGCTTATTACCCAAAAGGTCCAGCATCTTATTCCGTGTTGGGCATGACATGAAACCTTATGTAAGAAGGTAAACCACACTATTCAATCAGCCCTCTGGGCAGAGAAACCTCAATGTTTATTTGTATCCAGGATGGATCAAGCACCAAACATCTAAAACCCTTCTTCTCTGATGTCAGAGATATCTGATAACAGCCTTTGACAGATGAAACAGGTCCCTACTCAGGATGGTTTCCTTGGGGAGATGAACACAAAATGGGGGAAATGGCATCAACCATTCAGCATGTAATCCTGAGTTTTTCCACCTGACTCATCCACTGGAAAGGAGAAAAGGTAGCAGAGAATTTCACAATGGTTTATCTTTCCCTTATTAGACAAACTATCTTTCCTATCTCTAATTACTTACCAATTTAACAGCTTAAACAGGGCTATGTGAGCCCACAAAATGTGTTATTAATGCTATCCTACATGTTTGATAGATTTGGGAGGTATTAATCATCTAGCTGTTGACTGGCTTTTAATTGAAACTCCCTTCCACCTTTCTTTACTCTGTGCTCCCTCAAAAGACAGAAAAGATGGTCCACACCCTAACTTCTCCCATTACCTACAATGACATTTTTTATTTTGTTGAACATGAATAATGACTTTATCATCATGCCCCTCTGGTTTCTGAAGGAGAGGGAACATTCATGTCACTCCCAGCTAGAATCACTGAAAAACAGTAGAAGAAAAAGGAATTATGATCAGTTGTTTCTATACCAATTTGTGTCTTCCTGCTTCCCCTATTAGGTAGTAAGCTCTTTCACTGTGCTTTCCCAAGCACCCAATTCAGTGCTCTGCACATAGTAGGTGCTCAATGAATGAGTTGAATGAAATGAATTGAAGGGGGAGGGGGCACCTCTATAAAATGTTTCACTATTTTTAGAATTTACCGTAGCCTCAAGTAATAATTTAGTGCTCCTTTGTACATGGCATTGTACAGAGTAAGCAAATACAAACTATTACTACTACTGTCCCTGTAGATAATAATTTTTTTATGTTGTGATATATCATATGTTGATAAAAATCTATGAATTCTTAGTACTTTAAATAAGAACATCTTCATTAAGTTCCGTAAATTTGTACTGTAAACTCATTGTGGGCAGGGAAAGTGTCTATCAACTCTGTTATATTGTACTCTCCCAAGTGTTTAGTGCAGTACTCTGCAGAGAGTGAGAATCCAATAAATACCATTCATTGGTTGATTGGGTGGAGGGTCTGTGTGTAGAGTTTCCCAGGTGAAGGCATATATATAACCTTGGATTTCTTCAGACTTGTCAGTCCAGAGTGCTGTGCTGAATCTTGGAAGTGATTCATGCCCATTTGCTTCTCTCTTTCTCTGTGTGTGTGTGTGTGTATGCCTCAAGAGCACAGTCAGCCGCAGCATACAGTAATTCCTAGATGATTGGCTCATAAACTATGCTCCTTTCCCACTGAATTGGAAAAGCTGCCTGGTACACCAGAAGTATATCCAGCTTCCAAGTCTGTAGCTGCATCCTCTCTAATGGCATAGTCACTTTTTACAAAACCCATAACCAAATCACCAAACCTAGGGACTTAATTTCCTTTTACATATTTTTCCTCAAAGAGCAGCATTAATTTTGGATAAAATTAGATGGTTAGCCCTGTTAAGTAAAATTTCTAATTTGTGCTGCTCTCCGAGGTCATCGACATTTTATTAAATTTCTGGAATTGTGTTAATAAATCTCCCTGTTTATGAACTTAATGGGAGGAAATGAAATGGTGCTTTTTAATAAGAAAGTAATTTTTTGCATAGCTTAGTTGGCTAGAGTATCTTCTAAGAGCTCCCAGTTCAGCTTTTTCAGTAACTATTACAGAATTTCTGGGATATTCTTAGTGTTTCCGAGAACAAGAGGAGGCCCTGTGCATTTATACATCACTTTTATAAATTCAAAATGCACCTTGCAGATTGTGGAAGAGCAAAGAGCATAACCTTTTTGGTCAGTGCCATTTGTTTCCCCCTTGGTATTATTAAAGACAGTTGGTTCTTCCTTGCATAACAGCACTTCTGTATACTGCATTTTAATCTTGGCTTCCCTCTTGGAAACATGATCCAAAGCATGACAAAGTATTCCTTAGAAATCACAGTATTACACCTAACAACCTCCCCCTGCTCCAACAAAATGCTTGATTTAGGATATCTGGACAGGGAACAATTCCCAAGCGTATTTAATCTGATGAAGAACAAATTTAAAATTTACTATGGTGGGAAATGCAAGAGCTGGCACATCAACAAAGGTCCAGGAACAAAGAATCATCCCAGGATCAGCAATTTGCAGCATTTCATCATTTAAGTCCATAAAATGTAGAAAGGTTTGGAAAGGTTTTTTTTTCCTTCCCAAATATAGGGGCATCTTTTTCATAATCCCCAAACTGGATCTATTATGCCTGTTTTGGCCTTCTTTCTGAAAATACTTCCTTCTCAGTCTGTACTTCCATGGTTTACACATCTGCCTTTTTCCTTTTCCTTCCTAGCCCCTCCCCATTAACCCCTCATTGTCCAATAATCCCTCCTCTATGGAGTAGCCTACATGACTTGTATGTCACTGTTATCAGACCACAAGCCAATGAGATGTTGGATGGGAAAATTTCTTCTGAAAGGCCTAATGTATGACCCCATAAGATGCTGTTGCTTAACCAAGTAAATTCTGCATATTAAGATTTCTTCAGTTTACTAAATACCTGCAATGGATTTAGTACCTCCTTAAGCTCCTGACTTAATCCCTAGGATTAATTAGTTAGGATTAATTAGGTTATCACTTTAAACAGCTTTTCTTTTGAAGGCATTATTTATTTACTTGAATATATTCCCCTCTTTGGCTAAGATCAAGCCCTTGTTTTTCTCATCCTGCTGAAGTAGAACTTCTGTGTTCTTTGATGTGTGTATCAATATCTGCAGTGTTCCTTAAAAATTCATTCACTTTTCAACCAGGTACTTTAGAATTAATGTTTCCTTCGAGTGGATCCATTCTCTGCTGATTCACCACCTAAAGTAAGTATTTTTGTTTGGAAAGTTCATGCAAATACTATCTGATTACACTTAGAAGACTCATTTTTGCACTCAGGAGTAACTTTCAGACCTGTTTACCCTATTGCACTTGACCATTGTTATCTGGCTACATGCTTAAAAAAATAGCTATGATGTACTGCTGTCTGAGTCAGCATGGCACAGTGGATAGAGCATGGGTCTGGGAGTAAGAAGGTCATGGGTTCTAATTCTGTCCCCGCCACTTGGCTGTGTGGCCTTGGGCAAGCCACTTCACTTCTCAGGGCCTCAGTTACCTCATCTGTAAAATGAGGATTAAGAGTGTGAGCTCGGTGAGGGACAGGGCCTGTGTCCAACCGGATTTGCTTGTATCTGCCCCAGTGCTTAGTACAGTGCCTGGTATATAGTAAATGCTTATAATGTAGGCATAAGCCTAAAGACTTCAATCAGAGGCTGGGCCAGCCAGGTAATCCTTGAAGTTCATTGTACTCAGAGGGCACTCAATAAATACCATTACTACTGAAAAGAGAATGAATGAGTCTCTTCAAGGCAAAGCAAAAATCAGGGAACAATGAATGAACCATAACTGATTCAAGCGAGGATGGATTTGGCTTTGATTCTCATTACAACAGATGCAATCCCTCAGTCATAGCTACTTCATAGGCTGAAATATGGCTTTGGGAATTTTATTTCAGCTATGTCATTTCAACATTTCACAAGACTCACAGTTACAGAGCCTCTCTCATCACCGTTTTTACAAACAGCGTCCTTATTGAATGTACCTTGGGGACTCGTTAGGAGACCCTTCAAAGAGATTTCTAGCTCAGTTTTATTCATTCAAACATTAAAGTATGCTGTCTACTTTATAAAGAGAAAGGAAATGTCACTATATAAAAACAATTGGGGAAAGTATAATACTCTGTGCAAATTTTAGGCTTTTCTTTGCAAGCAATATAGATGGTGATGATAATTCTGAAAAGGTTTGTTATCTGATAGTATGTTTAAAAAAAATGTGACTTACCCCAAAATGAGATTGTTTTGCCAATCAGGGCTTTAAATTTGTGGGAACCAGGTTGCTGCTGGTGACCATAAAATTCTGCCTGAAGACTGTTGGCAGGACTTTCAGTCAGACATCTGTTTGGTTCAGCTTAGCTGTGTGCCAGACGGGCAGCTTCTGGGTAGAGTCCAAGCTGGGTGACATCTTTTAGAGCAAACTGTCCTGAGAACCAGCTCCTACTTTGAGCTCGGCATATCACCCAGCCTTAGGTGACAAGGCAGCACTGGTTCATCAGTGGGCACAGCCAGTTTGAGGGGAGAACCGTGGTTTGGCACTGTTTTGAGCAGGAGGGGAGGAATATCTGACATCCTTATCCTCGAGTTATTCTCTCCTGCCCCAATCAAATCCATTAGGCTCTAAGCTTGGCTAAAACTTTTGTTCTGAGTAATGTTTGGGCAAATACCAAAGAAGGACTACAGTGATATTTGCTATAGCCACACCAGTTACCATCCTCCATCCCGCCAAAAGCCTCCCCCACATCAGCCAGATAAATACTACTTTCTCTCCTAACCAATCCCCTTCCCTTCAGCTCTGGCCTGTTGCCAGGGACAGAGTGCACGAACCATGTGGGACCCGCCACAGTCCGGGTCAACTCGGCTCAGAAGACCCTGCCTCAGCTTAGAGGACCCTGCCTCAGCTTTAATAAGATGATAAGGAGAGAGATTCCCCAAACCTGCAGGGAGAGAAGCTGGAGGAGAGGATCAACCCCTCACCTATCCTCTCCTCCCCTTCCCTTGCTCCCCAAACCTTGGGCTACAAGGGACTTGACCCAGGTGGAGCCACACCAGTTACAAGTCCCAGAGAAAGCTCCAGCCTCAGGGCCCAGATATATTAATCCCCCATTAGCAATTGTTAATGGGAACGATGCCCAGGGCATGTACATTGCTCTGGACTGATCAGTCCAGATCAGTCCCGATAGGGTGGGAGAATGGTGCAGGGGAACAAGCATGGGGAGTAAAAAGGATCCTTACTGGGCGTGGATCTCAGAGATCCACAATTTCAAAAAGTCCCCATGCATTCACACACACACACACACACACACACCCCTACACCAGAGACCAGCCCCAGCTGCTGAACCGTCCAAGCCCTCAAATGTGTGTGGTGTGTGTGTTTGTGTGTATCTCTGTGGACACTTGAGGAAGAGACTGCCCACAGGACAAGAGAATGACTTTGACTGAGGCCAGGTATCCAGTAAACCAGCTATCCAATATCATCATAGGTAGTGTGACATAATAATGCCGCAGGCCACGTGGGGAGGTCTCACAAAATTAGCATCAAGGCCCATGGACAGGTTAGTGCCGTCCTGGCCATGGGGTAAGCAGAAGTCAGATCTCTTATGTACTTCTTTATTACACTGAAAAATTCTGTATGATTTCCTTTCTCTCAGTAGGATAGATTTCTTTAGATTTGTTTCTTGTAAAGCAGAAAAATTTGAGGTAATCTAGTCATCTTCGATGCATGTCTCCATCACCACTCAAGGTGCTGTTAACAGCAAATTAAAAACCAGTAAAAATGACAAAGTGTACTTACCATGATTCCAGTGAGTAAACAGACTCCTTTCCCACAGTATGTATTGGGAACCATGTCGCCATATCCAATGGAGAGAAAAGTTATTGAAATCAACCACATGGCTCCCAGGAAGTTGCTGGTAACATCCTGTTGATCATGATATCTGAAAAAAAAATACATGGTCCTTAATTAAACCATCTATACCCAAGGCCTCCAAGGTCAAACTTTTAAACTTTCTTTAGTTTCATGCTGACAAATTCTCGTTTTGAAACTAGACACAAATTATAGGTGGCTTATAACACTATCTGAGAATAGGCCTAGGGATCTAAGAGAAAGGGACCTCCTTCTCAGAATCTGAAGACCCCGCTGATTTCTGGCTCCACCAAGCAGTTAAATTGGAAACTGACATGCTTCTCTGCCTGGACCTTAATTTCACCATCTGTAAAATGAGAAGAGTACTGGTGCCTCCTAAATCTCTCAGGGAGATGAAGTAGTTCCTTCTCTTATGAGTGAGAGTCTCCTCTCGGTGTAGACCCTGACTGGTAGTAAATTAGGTATTTAGAGAAAATGTTGCACCAAATGGACATTCAGAGGCCTGAAAAAATAAATGTGATCTCCATAAACTCTTTACCAGGAGTGTCTTGTGACTTGAGTCAGGGAAGAATAGGGCTCACTGTTCCATTTTGGGATTTATAATAATAATAATAATAATGATTACTCAGGGATTACTCAGATATAAATATAATCTCAAGAATGTATGGATTATTCAATTTCTTACCACACAAATTATCAAGAAAAAGGAGTTACCACAAATCTGATATCTAACCTAAAACATGAAGTAGTATTTTAATTGCTTTAACAGATGGAGAAATTTAGGAAAAAAGCATTTTAGGTGTTGGACAAGACCACCAAAGGAACTATTCAAAGAGTAGAAATGAACAGATTATAATACTTACATCTATGTACAGGCCACGACTTGATTTCAGTTACCCTATTTGAGAGAAATAACAGTACCTACATCTTAGCCACTAAAAACCAATTCAATTGTGAGTCTTCTTTGGATGCAATTTCTACATGTGACGAGTTCAATAAATCTACCAGTTAATCCTCTTCCTTCCTAAAAATTGCTGTAGCTTTTTTCCAACCAGCCAAAGCCTGTGTGGAGAACTTTCCAGTTCAGCTCAAACTGCATCCTGGGAGTGCAGACTGGTACTAGGCCGGGACTCATTTCTGAGTAGAGAATCAATCTGGGCATGCACAGAACTGCATACAGGAGTGGATGTGCTTGTTGGATTCTGGAACTTGAAGTCACAGACAGGGCAAAGCGCTTCTCTGTCTGCATAGAGCAATGCACATATGCATGCTGAAAGCCACTGACCCCGTGACTGAAGGAGACCTGGCCCAAGCCCTACAATTCTGTGGCCCTGCCTGATCCAGCCTTGAGGGCCTGGGATTAGCAGGCTGCATCCAACCCATGCAGGGCTCTAGTGGACAACAACCCTAGGCTAGGAGCTGATTTCATGAAGCCTTCATTTACCACGAAAAACATTATTTTTCTAGGAAAAACTCTTCTGGGTGCTTGAGGTTTTGGACACTCCATGGTAAATAATCCTTCTTGCTTGTAAAAAAATGCAAAAAACATTACCACTTTCTCTTGGGAAGACTTTCAGAACCAGGTCAATATTACATTCTGAGCGTCTCGCTTGTGAATAGTTTAGGTGAGTTCATTAAAAACAAAATTACGAGCTCATACTAATTACCAGATTATTTCTCAACAACTCAGACACAGATATTAGGTTTATGAAGAAGGTGACACTCTCAGTAAGAACACCTCCAGCTTCTGAAACTGTGCCAGTCTCATACCTTTGGGAACTGTGGATACTCATTAAATGGGAAAAAAAAAACCCTTTCTAAACATGTATCTATTTCAAGCAGAGTCTGCAGGCCTTACTCTGTACCGCCTCTGTTCCATAGGGAGGCCGGCAGTAGTGACCCAGAAGTTGAGATCCAAGTTCCTCTAGCGCTTAGAACAGTGCTTGGCATATAGCAAGCACTTTAATACTGTAATTATTAGGAAGGTATGACTTAGTTGGAAATATCTACTAAAGATGGACATAATTGTCAAAGATGCCTGACAAGGGGGAGTTGAAAGCCTTTGTTTTAGCCCTTATCAAGCTGATTCCAGGTTAAAAGATAAATATCTTCACTTCCTTGGTTTGTTGGATGGCCATCACAAATACATCAACTTTATATGCTACTCAGTGAAGTTTGGCCTTTCTGTGAGCAGAAGCTTTTTTCTTGTCTTGATCGGTAGTCATGAAGAGTGGGGAGATTTGGGGGTTCATTTTCCAAATAAAATAACCTTCAACGTAGAAGTTTGAGTTGTCTAAACAATTTAGCTTTATGAAGCCCACAAGTCAGTACATTGAACGTATTGAAAATAAAGATTTCTTTGAGTAATATTATCTTTTCCTACCCTGAATTGCTTAAAATTCAAAATAGTTCAGTGGCCTTTTCTTGGGTGTGTGTTTAAGAACACAATCCGGAAATGCTTAAAGAACATACCCAAAAGGGAAGAAATAAAATGATGCAGTGCATGCCCAGTTGCATGGAGATAGGCTATTTCTATTTGAATCCCCAAGCCGAGGGGACTCAACAGTAGCTCAATTAGCATGTACAATCAGACATAAGGCTGAGTATCTACAGCTGAAACTTGTGCAAACTGATTCCCCTTTCAGCATGACTAATGTGGCATGTCCTTAATGTTACATGATGAATGCCTCAAACTTAATGTTGAAATAATGAAGTAATTTGTGGGTTATTTATTAGATTTTTAAAGAAAAGTATAAAAAGTCTAAGAAAAGATGGAGCGAGGTCAGAAGACAATTTACCCAAGACCTTTCAGAATGTTCCAAGAACAATCTGATATGAAGTCAGAAGTTTTTAATTGTACATGTCAAGTAGTGATGCATATTTTTTTCAAAAATTCCTGGAACCAACTTTCCTGTTGCTCTGACCCACAATTCCCAATGTTGTACCTCTCCCTCCCTCTCCTGATCTTCATAAGTCTGTTTCTGCAGAAAATATTCAACTGCCACCACAAACACAGATTACCATAAACAGCAAACTAAAAAGGGGCAGGAAGGAGAAAAGGGTAAATTATGCTTATTTTATATATTAACATAGCACCTTTGTTTTAGGCCTGCCTCATGACTTCTTTTGAATTCCCCCTGATTTTTCATAGGCATTGGGCAGGTGCGTTGTTACTCATTTTAAAGAAGTGGTAAACATGCATTAGTTCTAAAATACAAAAATATATTTTTTTCAAATCCCTGCCTCAATTTTCAATTTGGACTGAAACTGAAAGAGATTTGGTCTCTCTTACATACTGCTTCTCTGTGATGCAAAGCTATAAAAGGTCAGTAAAATTACCAGTTGTGTAGATTTTCTTGGTTCAAAAATGGCCAAAGATGATTTATTTATTTAGAAAGTAACTTTGGTTTGAAGAGAAATGGCAATATTTTCACTCTAGAAATACTAACAACTTTTAAAAAAAAGTCAGTAAAGATATAGGCTGTAAAAAAAAAGTAGGTTGTTTTTAGGATGCGTATGGTTTCTTCATCTTTAAATAATTTAGCTTAACATCAAACAACAGATTCACCCCAATAGAGGCCAAATAGAGTGATGTGCCCATATTGTTTCTAGGTTAAATGGTTCACTGAATAAAAGAGTTCCATTGCTCTGTCAATAATAACTGAAAAAGAATCACTAAGTGGTAAGCCTCAAGTAATTGCCTTCCTGTTATATGATAAAGGGGCCTGGGAGGCTGCAGGAGGAGCATCACACAGACATAGCATAAATGGAGTCAAGGACAGCATGGGTAGACAAGAATCATCTGCTGCCCGGATCATTTTTCTACAAAAACATTCAGAACACATTTCCCCCCGCCATCAAGACTCCGGTAGTTGCCCATCCACCTCTGCATCAAACAAAAACTCCTCACCACTGGGTTTAAAGCACTCAATCACCTTGCCCCCTCCTACCTAGCTATTCTCCTTATACAACCTAGCCCATACTTTGCTCCTCTAATGCCAACCTTCTCCCTGTACCTCGATCTCATCTATCTCTCTGCTGAACCCTTGCTCACGTCCTGCCTCTGGCCTGGAATGCCCTCCCTCTTCAAATCTGACAAATACTCTCCCCTCCTTCAAAGCCTTACTGAAGGCACATCTCCTCCAAGAAACCTTCCCCGATTAAGCCCTCTCTTCCTCTTCTCCCACTCCTATCTGCATTGCCCCGATTTGTTCCCTCTGTTCCTCCCCACTCCCAGCTCCACCGCACTTATGCACATATCTGTAATTTATTTATTTATATTAATGTCTGTCTCCCCCCTCTAGACTGTAAGCTCATTTTGGGAAGGGAATGTGTCTGTTTACTGTTGTACTGTACTCTCCCAGCCGCTCAGTACAGTGCTCTGCACACAGTAAGCACTAAATACGATTGAATGAATGAATAAATCTGAATTTTACTTCAAAGTGGAGGTTTCCGTAACAGTATGTATATTATTCCCAAGAGTACCAAACTTAAGAATTTAAAATTTATTAAGTATCCTTAGTGTGCTATGTGTCAAACATGACATACAGATGTTTCTACACTAATCCACTGTGGGCATTTTAAGAAACTGCCCCTATTGCTTTGTAAAAGCAGGGTGGTCCAAGGTTCCTATTGGAAAGTGGAGAATTCGGTTGCGGCCAGAAGCCACTAGGTGGCACTACCACACTATACTTTTACATCAAGGCTCTTTCTATTGCAGAGGCTTTTTTATTGCCATGCAGAGTCCTTAACACCCCAGATACCGAGTGCAGTTGGATGAATTGTTCCCTTCACTGAACCCCTGGGGCTTGCTGTTCTTCTAACAACCCCAGATGTGTGAGTCCTCATAGGGTGGAATCAGAAGCTACACTCCGTTTTGGATTAGTCCAGATATGTCCAGCCTAAATCAGGGTCTCGGGGTCAAAAGATTTCTAAGATGCTGGGTCATGATTCCACAACACCAAAGCATAAATCCCTTCTTCCTGAAGTGACTGAAGTGTGGGTATCCACTTTAGCCAAGTTGGGTCTCCCTCTGTAGCAAATCTTTTTCTGTAACTTTTGTTTTTTCATAGCTCCAATGCAATGGACCCCATGACTCCTGCCTCTCCCACCATGCTAGCCTCCCTCCTGTCTAGTGATCTCTGCCTCCTCAGGGTCACAAAGTCTGGGTCAAAACCTGGGGTTAGATTGGAATGGGATGAGGGAAAAACAGGCAATGACAGCAGAGGCAGCATGGCTCAGAGAAGATGCTCTTCCTCTCTCTCCTCTCCCGATTTATGTTTGGCAGAAACAGAGTAGAGAAAGTAACTGTACTAAGAGAAGGTTCCTGTATTCACTCCCCTGAAGGGTAGGTAACCTGGGCACTTTTTCTCCAGGCCACGACTTCCAATCCTCATCCAGACCTTATCTTTTGAGAGTGCCCACATCACTGGAGTCAGCCACATCCATCTCTCAGGGGCCTTCTAGTCCAGGAATGATCCAAGGCCAATAATAATAACTATCATTATTATTATTACTGTACTTGTTAAGTGCTTACTATGTGCCAAGCACTGTTCTAAGTGCTGGGGTAGATACAAGTAAATCAGGGTGGACATAGTCCCTGTCCCACATGGGGCTCACTCTCTTAATCCCTATTGTACAGCTGAGGTAACTGAAGCCCAGAGAAGTTAAGTGACTTTCCTAAGGTGACACAGCAGATAAATGGTGGAACCAGGATTAGAACCCAGGTCCTTCTGGCTCTCAGGCCTGTACTCTATCCACTAAGCCACACAGGATAACAACAGATCCTTACCCCATATCAGGCCTATTTTTGCCCAAATTCACAATCCTTAGGCTGTCTGAAACCAAACTGACTTCTTAAAACCAAAGGACAGAGATCCACTCACCCCACTGGCATTCAATGCAGGTTTTTCACAGGATATATTAGTCATTCTTCCAACAGTAGTACATTCTATAGGGGTGATTTCTTAACTGTACAGCTGTAGTTACTATAAGCTGGTAGCCATTTAGGAAACAGTGCCTGAGTCAGGGTACTCAGCAGTGCTTCCCCCAAATTCACTTTACCAAGTAGCTCTAAACATAACCCCAGGGGAAAAAAATTATCACTGGCTCCATGGGCTTACATTCTGGGAGATAAACTTATAAATATGGGCCCGTGCCATGCTGTGCCAAATGAAGGAGGTATTTGCTAAGCATTTTTTCTCATTTTCCTTCATTTTGCTGGGAAGGACAAGGAACTCGATGAACAGGAGAGGCCACAGATGAACTGGAGCATTGAGGGGAGTGAATAAAGAGAAGGGGTAGAGAACAGGATTGAAAGAGATGTATAGAATGGAGAAAACAGGAATAAAAGGAAGAGTTGAGGGATGGAAGGAAACACCTGGAAAGAGATAGGGGTAGGGAAGAGGAGAAAGAATGTACTTCCACTGAGAAAATGGTGTCCCGCTCTTAGGCATATAATGTCATCCTCACTGCCAGCATTTCTGTTCCTGGGAAATAAGGACAGGTGGGTCACTTATTTAGCATCCTCCACACACAGTCATCAATCATGTATTTTAAAGAACTAAAATTGGCAAGGTGTTTGTTTTACAATGTAAGCCCGCTGGAGCAGGCAATGAGTCTTTTGGATTAATGTTTTCAGGCCATTCCCAGAGGCCTGAAAACTGCAAAATACTTGAGGGGGTTGAATTTAATAAATAAAAAAACAAGTCACAAAAGCACTTGGAAGGTCACCTGAAAAGTTTCCCCTTGCAACTCCAAAAATTAGCTAATTATGACTCCTGCTAATTGAGCTGTTCATTATTCAACCCAATCCGCTAAATATCTTGTACGACCACACACATAAAGTGAACTAAAGCATGGACCTACCTCAACTAGGAGGATTCATGCAGATGTAATGTAGTTCACCCAAACATAAAATCTCTAATTTGATGCAGGCAAGCAAAAGTATCACTCATCGACCTGACCATCAGTGCAAAAACCCCTATTTGTTTTCTGAAGGGCTAAGAAGACGTTTCTAATAGCATTTTTTTTTCTGTTGGAAAAGACCTTTAAGAATCAAAAAATGGGGTAGATACAAGCTAATCTGGTTGGATACAGTCCATGTCCCACAAAGGGCTCACAGTCTTAATCCCCACTTTACAAATGAGGGGCCAGAGGGACAGAGAAGTTAAGTGACTTGCCCAAGGTCACCCAGAGCACAAATGGCAGAGCCAGGATTAGAACCCAGGTCCTTCTGACTCCCAAGCCCATGCTCTATCCACTAGGCCACACTGCTGACATGTCTGCCATGTCTGCTGTGTGACCTTGAGCAAGTCACTTTACTTCTCTGTGCCTCTGTCAAAATTGGGGATTAAGACTGTGAGCCCCATGTTGGACAGCGACTAGGTCCAACCTGATTATCTTGTATCTACCCCAGTGCTTGGTGCATAGTAAATCCTTAACAAGAACCATAAATAATATGGAGTAAGGATACAGAGGTGCAATTTATCCTCTCCTTGGGACATCCAAATGACTTAAGTTGGTATTGGGAATTAATATTCAAGTGGAGTAGGCAGGCATATCATGCTATAGGGACTAATGTGTACTTGGAAAGAAAATTATCTGGAGAGTTTGAAAGGGTGAAGGGACAAGAAGGGGGACAAAGAGAGTATTTTAAAAGTGGAGTTACACTTGTGCTAATGTGGGAGCAGAATCTGGCCCTTTTAGCTCCATATTTCCATTCCCCCAAGCCATTTTGTTCCCTTCCCTCACTCCCCAAACCAATCCTTCCTGGGGAATATAACCTCCACCAGAAGTCAGAAACACCCCAACACCTGTCCTCTGTAACCAAGTAAGGCTGAGAAAGCCAGATTGAAGGACACATGGGTATCTGAATGAGGAAAGGGAAAGAAGATTAGTTGGATAGATAAGAAAGGGAGAGAAACATTAAGTTGAAGAGAAAAATAGGCCAAGAATTAGGTGAGAAAGGGAGACATAGAAGGGAACATGAGGAACAGAGAGAGGAAGAGCAGCAGAATAAAATTAAGAATCAGAGGAGACCAAGAACCAAAGAGGGGCACTTGGAAAATCCCAGGATGAAAATACTAAGAGAAATACAAGAAGAAAAAAAGTCACATAAAGAGAAGGAGAAATCATCTAACCAACCTAGGCAAACAACAGGTGTTTATACTAATTTATATACAGTATCATCATCAATGGTATTTAATAAGCACTTACTATGTCCTAAACACTTGGGAGAGTACAATACAACAGAGTTGGCAGAAACATTCCCTGCTCATAACAGGCAGTATTCGTTATTTATCATATAAATTTAAAAGTTGCAGTTACTTCACAGAATAAACAAAGTTAGCTAGAAAAAAGTGACAATTGAGAACAGGTATTTACTGACCATCATTAGTTCTTGCCAATTAGAACTTTACTGATGAAGCAAATAATATATCATAAACTCATTATTCACTTTTTATAGTACTACATCAAACCTCCTCACTGATCCTATTGCCTTCTGTCTCTCCCAGCTCCCGTCCATTCTTTACTCTGCTTCCCGCATCACTTTTATTAAAGACACCATTCTGCACAAGATTCCCCTCTCCTCAGAAACCTCCAATGGTTGCCCATCCCTCTTCTTCATGCCTTCCCCACTGTCTGGAAATCCCTTTCCACTTCATCTTTGTCAGACCACTTCTCTCTCCATCTTCAAAGCCCTTCTGAAGTTAAATCTCCTCTAGGAGGCCTTCCCTTAGCATCTCAAATGTCCCCATTTTGTATCCCTCCAACTCCACTTCTTCTGAGCCACTCCCTCAACTCTCAACTCCCTTCTGAGCCACTTAAGCCCTTAAATACTCAGAACCCCTAACCTGTAGCCCTTATGCACATATCTTATACACTTTATTTCTTCCACCAATCTGTAGTTTAAGTGTCTCTTTCCCCAGCTAGAATGTCAGGCCCTGAGGGCAGGGATTATGTTCACTAATTCTATCCTACTTTCCCAAGCCCTTAGTTCAGGGTTATACCCACAGCAGGGGCTCAATAAATACCTGTTGACTAACTGATTGATTGATAGTACACATATAACATTACCAAACCTCTCTCCCTTCCCACACCCAGCTGGTCTTATTTAAACAATTGAGTTTGAAAAGTTGGAGGAAAAAAGGAGGAAGACAAAAAAGAATATTCATCTTGTTTTCCTCAATACCCAGTACTGTATTTGTGGAAGTTTAAAGGGTGTCTGTTTCTGCCCTTAAATCTTTATTGCTTTCAATAGCAATAAAGGAAGCCCTTAGAGACTGTGGAAACAGGTGCAACTTGCTCTGTGGAACCAATTTTCTTAGGCAAAAAAGGCTCTTGCTGAATACAGCAGCTGCAATTTCCAGGTGGAATTCGTAGTCCCAGCTGGGTCTTCAATGAGAGTGAGACTGACTTTTGCCACCATAACAAAATCTGGAAGTAGCAGCCAGAGATTTTTTTAGGTGAAAATGGCCTCCTTGCTCATAACTGATTGACAGGCAAGGGACAAGCAATCTGAGACTTAACTAGTGACATCCAGTCACCCAAAGGCTGGACAGTTGCAATGTCTGTCCCTCCTGCAGAGAAAATAAACGCCCTGTCAGTAATCCCTTTTCCCTGAAAATCCAATCCAAATAGTCTTGTTAAACCATAACGATTTAAAGTACTGGGGGCCTCTAAATGTGAAACATGTCAAGATTCAGACAAGATTCAGTATCCAGTGATTTTAACTAGTGATGAGAATTCTCTCACCAGATTAAGTCTTTAAACTGCTAAATGCCTTTTCAGATGCAGCAGGCAGATCCATCGAATACATTTGGATGGGAAGCAGTGAGCAGCCTCATGTTTTCAGAAGTCCTTCTCGTGTCTGAGATCAGTTCATTTCTTTATGTGAGTAGACCTCTCCCTTAGGATGTCCATTTGCTTCAATCCAGTTCTACAGAGGATTATTCCCTCTCACAGGGCAGTTCCTTGTTCTCATACCTGGAGTCACGGAGATCAAAAAGAACTTCAGGCTGCCCTTTCTTCTGATCTGGGGCATGCTTTAGAGGAGTTTTTCCAAACTGTTCTCCCATGTCTATTGAGTTTAGCTTCCCTGAAATTACCCCCAACAGAGGTGACTGGGGGTGTGTGAAGAGGAGAGGAGACGAGGTAGGTGAAGGAGGACTGTTCAGTTTTTCTTTTTAAATTCCTCCACTTCCATTTCATGTATCTCTGAACTCCAAATGACTTACACATAGAACCCAGAAAGGCTGCATTTCACCTCCAGCAACTCTCAAGCTGAAGCACTTAGAAAGGGAAAATATTGAGCATTCCAGAGCCCACTCTTTTTTTTGGACAAGAATAGTTTTCTACCTTTCACACAGCATAAATCTATGTTAAAGATGGATAAAGGGCACCTTGAGTCTGTCTGGAAAACAAAAAGTAAAACATTTGCCATTTGGCAGAACATTTTTAAATTATTGGTGAATTTTAGTTTGTTAGTATACTGAGCCATGTCAAGTACTACTTTGTCCTTTTAATTGTATTTTATCCCCATACCAAGTGAAATACACCATTTATTTTTAGATGGATAACTGACGAGCCTGTGACCAGAGGTAGAAATTTTCACTTGAGTGGGAAATGACATGGGGTGGAATGGGCAGAATGTTGGAAAGTGCCATATTGGGGACAAGGCTACTCAAGTCCTCAGCACAGTGCTTTGCACCAAGTTTAGCACTCAATAAGTAAGAGAGGGACGTCTCATACTTAATAAAGTGCTGGGTAGCAGTAGGTGCTCAACAAATACACTTAAATGAACCAGCTGAGCTTCTCTGCTGTGTGGTCTCCTCCTCTTCCTTCACCAGTGCCCCTTCTCTCATGAGCCTCAAAGGGCTCTGGGGCTGGACCAGAGGCTCCAATCACTCTTGGCCCCAGAGAGCAAGCAATCTGGAACTACTGCAGAGACTCTTTCATGTCCTGTGGGGTTGGACAGTCTCCCTGCCCCCTCCTGGCCTGGTGCCACCACTGCCTATGTGCTGCTGCCATCATCAGCCAAGCAGTAAAGACACATGACAGGAAACTGGTGTGTAAACTGTCTGACCATGCGTATTTTAAACAACTTCTGCAAGGGCTTCAGATGGCTCGAATTAATGGCCTCTGGGGCCAGGGATGAGAGGGAGGAGCCTCTGCTCTGGCCCTCAAAGCCTGATAAGGGTGACTGGAACACCCCAGGTCCTGGGCCAGACCAGGGTCCAAGTCCCTCTGGCAGGGGCAAGAGGTGGAGCCAAAAGAAGTCATTAGCCTTTTATGGTATTTGTTAAGTGCTAACTATGTGTCAAGCAGTGTTCTAAGTGCTGGGGTAGATACAAATTGATCAGGTTGGGCACAATCCCTGTCCCACATGGGGCTCCCAATATAAGTAGGAGGGAGAATAGGTATTGAATCTCCATTTTATAGTTGAGGAAACTGAGGCACAGAGAAGTTAAGTGACTTGCCTGAGATGACACAACGGGCAAGTGGCAGAGCCGGGATTAGAACCCAGGCTCTCTGACTCCCAGGCCCGTGTTCTTTCCACTAGGCCATGCTGCTTCTTTTTAAATAGCCTCTCTTGCCGCTATGGAATTGATGCCCCTGCTTGGGACTAAATCTTTATACTGCTCAATAAAGAAACTTACAATTTAGAAGCACTAGTTTTCCTGGAAAATGAAACTTAATATGCAATATGACTGTGCTTTAGCAAACATACCGAAGGGGATCTTACCAGCAATAAAACATATACATATTTAACTAAATAAAAATAATGCAGAAAGGAAAATATGTTTTCTGGAAATTGGATTTTGGTGACTGAGATACAATACTTTCCTACCATAACTCAGTGTGGATTTCAATTTGTTTTCCATATAGAGAAGCAGCAGGGCCTAGAGGAAAGAGGATGGGCCTGGGAGTCAGAAGGACCTGGGCTCTGATTCTGACTCCACCACTTGCCTGCTGTGTGAGCTTGGCTGACAACTTCTCTGTGCCTCAGCTCCCTCATTTGCAAAATGTGGTTTCAGTATCTGTTCTCCCTCCTACTTAAACTGTGAGCCCTATTTGGGACCTGATTATCTTGTATCTAAGCCAGTGTTTAATATGGTGCTTGGCACATAGTAAGCACTTTACAAATATCACAATTATTATTATAATATAATTGTATTGCTTCAATTACATTCTGTGTTGTCATTTAGTGAAATTTTGTTACTGAAGATTTCCATTTTTATAAATGGAGCATTTCAATGACAATCTACTAGGACCTAAGGTAGGGCTGTGCATTCTGAGGGTGCCCAATAAGTGCACAATGATGATGCAAATATGGATTTTATATTGGCCAAAGGAGAAAAAACATCCATTTCAGAAAAAAAATTCAAAAGTTCCATTTCTTTTAACAGTGGAAACATTTGCTGTCTTATTTTCAATGTAACAAAAGGGGAATTGACTACAGTGGTTTCTGTTGCAGTTTTTAGAATCACCCAAGAGCCAATCATTTAGGTAACCAAGCCTAACTGAACATTCATGTGTTTATCTGTTTATCTTTCCATTTATCTATTTTCTCGCTTTTTTTTCATTTATGCTATGCTGTTACTCTTTTATTTTAACAATTTATGTTGGCTTGTCTCCTCCATTAGATTAAGAATTATTCTAGGACAGGGACCACTGTCTTTTCCTTCTATTGTCTGCTCCCAAGCACCATGTATAGGGTTCTGCACCCAGAAGATGCCCACTACATGCTGATGATTACAATGAAATGTATCATCACAGTAGAGGCCATTTTTTTTTACATTCTACAAAAAAGGATGAAGTATTGGCTGTGCATAAGTCTTTTCAGTTACATCTGAATGCATGGATTTTATCTACAAATGTCACTTAGGGATATTATACTCCAAGTTAAGCCTACAGGCAGTGAACTGCCCTTAAATTGAAAAAGCGGGCTTAATATCCTATATGCTAGCTTTCTTTTAACCTGCAATTGGGAAAATTTCTCTTCCCTCTGGTGCTTCACAACCCACCCCCAGAGGATATACACTACCCCTACTCTTTTCCTTCTTCCCTACTTCCTACAGCTCCAGGGAACTACCAGGCAAGGGACTAAAAAGAGAGAACAAAAAGGAAAAGATGTAAGGAAAATTAGAGGGCAACCAAAGGCCGAGCAATAAGCCTTATGGTCAGCTGGCCATGCCGACTCCCAGGGCAGGCATTAGGCAGGACTAATAGTTCCTGACTCCAAAGGCATTCTCCTTGTCTGCAGAGGGAAAACCCCAAAGACATTTGTTTGACCCCAGAGGTTTGTTTCTCATTATCTATCTTTGGGCCAAGACAAATAACCCTTCTGTAAAAATCCTCTCTGAAATACATTGCCCACTGTCCAAGAAGTAGTTGATCAAGATACTAAGATTAATCCACAATGATATACCTGGCTGCATCAATCAACCAATCAATGGTATTTCCTGAGATTCCCCCTGCATGCAGAAAACTGTGCTAGCACTTGAGAGAGTACAATCAAATAAGTAGACTATAAGCTCGTTGCTGTTGTATGGTACTTTCCCCAGTAATAGTAATAGTAATTATGGTTTTTGTTAAGTGTTTACTATGTGTTAGGCACTGTCCTAAGCCAGAGAAGCAGCGTGGCTCTGTGGAAAGAGCACGGGCTTTGGAGTCAGAGGTCATGGGCTCGAATCCCGCTCGGCCACTTGTCAGCTGTGTGTCTTTGGGCAAGTCACTTCACTTCTCGGTGCCTCAGTTACCTCATCTGTAAAATGGGGATTAAGACTGTGAGCTCCACGTGGGAGAACCTGATTCCCCTGTGTCTACCCTAGCGCTTAGAGCAGTGCTCGGCACATAGTAAGCGCTTAACAAATACCAACATTATTATTATTGTTGGGGAGATATAAGATAATTGGGTTGGACACAGTTCCTGTCCCACATAGGGCTTCCAATCTCAATCCCCTTTTTACAGATGAGGGAACTGAGGCACAGAGAAGTTAAGTGACTTCTCCAAGGTCACACAGCAGACAAGTGGCAGAGCTAGGATTAGAATCCAGGTCCTTCTGACTCCCAGGCCCATACTCTACCCACGAATCCACGCTGCTTCTTTGCTTAGGACAATGTTCCGCATCCAGTAAGCACTCAATAAATACCACTGATTGACTAAGTAGAATCGGCATCAGGATCCAAAGGGCCTTGTTTGATCTTTTCCCCATTAACTATGCAGTAAATCAGGGCTGGGTACTTAGTCCACTGCTGAATGTATTGAGAGCAAAGAAGCAGATTCTTACTAATTCTCACAATCAGAATGAATACCAACTCTATAAAAATTTCTAAAGTAGACTATTCACTAGAGACAGAACAAACTACCTGAGGGATATTTGTGAGAGGATTATTAATATGTCATCTGCCATCGTATCAGCTCAGGCATACAACATGATCCCCAAACCCCTTCATTCTCCCATGAGGCACTGTCTCATCATTTAAGTCTGGTACCAATGATGAGTGCTAACTGTGTATTTTGTGAGACAATACATCTACTGCACACTAAGGGCACACTAGCTGTTGAACTCACAAAGCAATTTGGTTATAAAACTCTCATAAGAGGAAAACAATGGTTACTGCATGGGAGCTAGTGGTTTCTCACTCTGTTTGCTAGCTTCGGTGGCCATTCGGAGGCCAGCAGGGACTCAAAGGCTTTATGGAAAAAGCTTTTTTTTTTTTAAATCACTGAAGGAGATTTGAGAGAAGAGGGGCATGTGATGGATAAAAGCAGGCTGCTAGAGAACACAGTGAGAAGAAAGGGAGTGGGCATGTTTTGGCTATTTAATTTGAATGGGTAAAAGAATATCATCCTAAAAAGTGGCTGCTCCGTATTAAAATGTACATCTATTGGTTGAGGAGAAAATAGAAATAGCTTTACTACTGCAGAACCAAGCCAACAATAAAAATAAGCAACTCCTGCAAGATATAGGAAAATGACTAAATGTTGAGCTTTCCACAATGCAGTGAATTTAGGACTGCCAGGACATGCTTTTTTTTTTTTTATTTGTTCATTCATTCATTCGATCATGTTAATTGTTAAGCACTTACTATGTGCCAAGCACTGTTCTAAGCGCTGGGGGGGCATACAAGGAAATCACATTGTCCCACATGGGGCTCATAGTCTTAAACCCCATTTTACAGATGATGTGACTGAAGCACAGAGAAGTTATGTGACTTGCCCTAACTCACACAGCAAACAAGTGGCAGAGCTGGGATTAGAACCCACAACCTCTGACTCCCAAACCCAGGATCTTTCCACTGAATTCTGCCCAATCCTGGGCACACCTACCCAAAGGACTAACAAGCTCCTACCTAATCAGTCAAATGTCTGAAATCCTGCTGGAGTTTGAGCCCAAATAGGGTGGGGACAGGTGAGGGGTGGGGAAGCTGACAAAGGGGAAATTGCAGCCATTTTTGGATCTCTGAGGAAATCATCTAATCAGCCTCCTCTCAAAACTGGGAATTAGGAAAAAGCATCACATTGATCAGAAACCTACATGTCCTAATTTTGATGATCTTCAACAGCCCTTGCAAGTTTCTGAAAAATCCATCAATCAAGGGTTTTTATTGAGCACTCATGATGTGCAGGGCATTGTACTAAGCCCTTGGGAAAGTACAATACGATAGAGTTGGTAGACATACTCCCTGCCCACAAGGAGCTTACAGTCTATGAAAAGTATTCCCCCTATGCCCCGACCCTTCAAATTACCTTAAGATTTGAGAGCAGTTGAGTACAGTGATTGTCAGTAGTAACTGTGAATCTTTTCATAGACATTTGTTCACAGATATAAATTTATTTTACCCTTTGCAAATCAATCAGTGACTTCCCTATCACCGTGGATGGTACGACCATCCTTCCTGTCTCTCAGGCCCGCAACCTCGGTGTCATCTTTGACTCGTCTCTCTCGTTCACCCCACACATCCGATCTGTTACCAAAACCTGCCTGTCTCACCTTTACAATATCGCCAAGATCCGCCCTTTCCTCTCCACCCAAACGGCTATCTTACTGCTACAGGCTCTCGTTTTATCCCGGCTAGACAACTCTGATCTCCCTTCCTCCTCTCTCGCCCCGCTCCAGTCTATTCTTCACTCCGCTGCCCGGCTCATCTTCCTGCAGAAACGACCTGGGCATGTCACTCCCCTTCTTAAAAACCTCCAGTGGTTGCCTATCAACCTCCGCTCAAAACAAAAACTCCTCACTCTAGGCTTCAAGGCTCTCCATCACCTTGCCCCTTCCTACCTCTCCTCCCTTCTCTCTTTCTACTGCCCGCCCCGCATGCTCCGCTCCTCTGCAGCCCACCTCCTCACCGTCCCTCGGTCTCGCCTATCCCGCCGTCGACCCCTGGGCCACGTCCTCCCGCGGTCCTGGAATGCCCTCCCTCCTCACCTCCGACAATCTAATTCTCTTCGCCTCTTCAAATCCCTACTTAAAGCTCACGTCCTCCAAGAGGCCTTCCCAGACTGAGCTCCCCCCTTTTTCCCTCTGCTCCCTCTACCCCCACCACCTCTCCGCAGCTAAACCCTCTTCTCCCCCCCTTTCCTTCTCCTCCTCCCCCTCTCCCGTCCCACCCCCTCAGCACTGTACTCGTCTGCTCAACTGTATATATCTTCATCACCCTATTTATTTTGTTTATTTTGTTTAATGAGATGTACATTACCCTGATTCTATTTATTTGCCACTGTTTTTATGAGATGTTCTTCCCCTTGACTCTATTTGTTGCCATTGTTCTTGTCTGCCTGTCTCCCCTGATTAGACTGTAAGCCCATCAAAGGGCAGGGACTGTCTCTATCTGTTGCCAACTTGTACATTCCAAGAGCTTAGTACAGTGCTCTGCACATAGTAGGCACTCAATAAATACTATTGAATGAATGAATGAATTTATTGAGTGCTTACCGTGTGCAGAGCACTGTACTAAGCACTTGGGAAAGAGTCTACACTGGAGTCAGACATGATCACTACTCACAAAATGCTTACAGTCTAGAGGGGAGGCAGACATTAAATTACAAATACGTACATAAGTGCTATGGAGCTGAGGGTGGAGTGAATATAAAGTGCTTCAAGGGTACATAGATGACACAGAAGGGAGAAAGAGTAGGGAAAATGAGTGCTTAGTTGTGGAAGGCCTCTTGGAAATGATGTGCTTTTAATAAGGCTTTAAATGTAAGGAGAGTGGTGGTCTGTTGGATATGAAGGGGGAGTTCCAGGCCAGAGGGAGAACATGGGCAAGGTGTCGGCAGTGAGATAGATGAGATTTAGGTATAGTGAATAAGGTGGTGTTAGAGTGAAGTGTGTAGGTTGGGTTGTAGTAGGAAATCAGAGAGGTAAAGTAGGAGGGAGAGAGATGATTGAGGTTTTTTTTAGAGTTAATGGTAAAGAGTTTCTGTTTGATGTGGCAGTAGATTGGCAACCACTGGAGGTTCTGCTAGTTGTGATGGGAAATGCCTTGTCATTTCCAGTACCTTTCATGAAGTTCACTCAGGACCTAACAGAACCGTTATTTTCACATGAGATGACAGTCCCAGGTGACGATTGGTGAGGGCCACTGAATGGCAACTCCTTCCATTCACTCTCACAATTTAATAGGTTTTGGATTGACCTGTGGGGGTGTGGGTTTGGGCCAGGGCCAGGCTAAGGCTTCTCTTCAGGTCCAGAATGGTATGAGGAGGTCCAATCTGCCAATGGAATGCTAGATCATTTCTGGGAATCCTGGAACAAATTGGTCCTGCATACCAAACCATACCTCTGTGTTAGCCCTGGAACCAATCCAAGGCCAAGCCAAGGCCAGGCCCGTTTGGTAGTTTGGGGAGATGATGGAGGGCTGTCATCTTCACTACTTAACTGTGAGGTGATTGGGATCGACATAATTTTGTTGCTAGAATCAGGTCACCTTCCCAAACAAAATTTGAACTCCCATTTAGAACACTGATATGCTTTCTATCAGAATAACGTGGCCTGAAGTGACACACTCATTAATTTTCAAATATGTTAGTCATCTGTTCTCTGCAAGAAAGGGTGCATACAATAAGTTAAACAGCTGTATGCCTCCTTTGGTGGGCTGACAGGCTGAGAAAGGTGAAATGAAGGATCCTTTTCCTGCTTTTGCTAAATTGAAACAGAATAACTGTTAGTTTTCTTTTTTGGCAGAACATTTTTTTGCCCAGCATGTTAGCAAGTATATGCCAGTTGAGGCCCTCATGTCAAAACTGCTGTGGAGGCCCTACACCAGAAAAACAAAAACCTGGACAATACCTGGAGAGCTATCTTTAGGGAGAAAGAAAAATTACCTCAGAAAAACCCCTAACCAACTTTTTCAGTTCATCCTGTCAACCTCTAGCCTGTAAGCTCCTTGTAGGCAAGGATCAAGTATACCAATTCTCCCATGGACACTGCAGACAGTAAGTGCTCCCTAAATAGCATTGATTGACTCATCCAAGGCTTTTAAACTTCTCTGAGACATTTCATCATTTCCTTTTTCCATTCATTCTGTTTTCAATTTGGAAAAGCCATCAGTTTCCTTGAGATGAACAAACTCTGTAAGATGGTGTTTGTTTAAATCTATTTAAACCTGTTTGATTAAACTCGTTGGGAGGAGTTGTTGTGCCAGTTGGATTCGTTTTTTCTTTCACTGGATTTAGAAGTATAAATGCCTTAAAGTCAATCAATCAATCAATTGTATTTATTGTGCACTTACTGTCTGCAGAGCACTGTATTAAGCGCTTGGGAGAGTACAATAACAACAGGGTTGGCAGACACATTCCCTGCCCTCAACAAGCTTATAGTCTAGCAAGGGAGACAGACATTAATGTAAATAAATAAATTACCAATATGTACATAAGTACTGCAGGGCTGAGGGAGGGGCTTGCCCTCACTACCTCACTGATCTACTACAGTCCAGCCTATACACTTTACTCCTCTAGTGGCAGCTTACTCACTGTGCCCTATCTTGTATATCTCACCGCTGACCCCTTTCCCACGTCCTCCCTCTGGCCCGGAACTCCCTCCCCCTCTATAAATGCCAGACACCACTCTTCCCACTTACAAAGCCTTATTAAGATCACATCTCCAAGAGGCCTTCCCTGACTAAGCCCTCTTTTACCTGATTCCTTCTCCCTTCAGCGTTATCTATGCACTTGGATCTGTACCCTTTGGGCACTTGATAGTCACCCCAATCCCAGCCCCACAACACTTTTGTCCATATCTGTAATTTATTTATATCGATGTCTGTCTAACCCCCTGGACTGTAAGCTCATTGTCATTAGGGAACGTGTCTACCAACTCTTTTGTATTGTACTCTCCCAAGTGCTTAGTACAGTGCACAGCATACAGTAAGTGCTCAATAAATACCATTTATTGATTAAAGGGGGAGGGAATGGAAGAGGGATGAAAGGAAGAGAAGAAGAGTAAAAGAGGGGAAGGAAGAGGGAACAAAAGGTGCAAACTGCAGAGTGCTTCACCAGGCACTGGGACCAGATTCTCTTCAATTCTGCCAGCTTGCCTTATGCCCGCTCACTAGCATGCCCCACAGGACTATACAAATCCCATCTCCAAGGCTGCCATAGCTCCAAACTTCCAACCCTTGCTCGTACCAAGCTGCAGTGATGCCAAACCAACCCAGCCCCCATTTGCACCCCAAGTTCCCCAATCTCTCTTTGTGCCATGAGGACTCCAGCCAGCACTCAGCTCCCACTCAGGCTGCGGAAAACCCATGCCTCATTTGCTCCATGAGACCTCCAGCCCCAGATATCAAGGGACAAGAGGAAGAGCCACCATCTTGTCTCCTCCTTCAATTATTTTCTAATTCCAAAGGGGAAACAGGCTAGCTAGGCTACTCTTCTTGCCCAAAAAAATATGGGGACAAAGCCAATGATGTCACCAGAGACTGAACATGTATTTTTAAAGGCTTGAAAACATCACATAGATGTACTTTACAGCCCAAATATAAACTGTAGGACAAAAGTTTGAACATCTGAGGGTTTCATCATATAGGCTGTCTCGGACTACATGTATCTCCTGGAGATAAATGAGAGGAAGCAGGATCCAATAAGAAATCCCGAATATGGGAAGATAAAACTGCTTTTAATGAAATTTTACTAGCTTAAAATATTTTTTCTGCCTTTCATCCTTTTAAGTGCCTTTCTCTTGAGCCTCACATTGCCTGTATCCCAAAGGTACTTCACAGACCCAGGAGGCAAATTCACATAAAGCTTAAATCCCAGTTGCTGGCAATTTTTCTGAGTGAATTTCCCCCGTAGGCTCAACACACACACACATTAACACTGTATACTTGATACAGTTGGTGGAGGCAGCAATGGATTGTTTTTCAAATATGGTTTGGGGCTACATCAATCTAAATAGCTATAACTCCTTTTTAATACATAATACATTATTTACCTTTATGGCTGCTATTGCAGGATAAAATCAATACCTAAATGCCAAGTGGTAGGGGATGCAATGGATAAGCACAAGGTCTGGTGCCAAAATTGCTGTTTTGGGAATTGAGCTGCCTTCCCACAAAGTACTAGTGGAATAGAGGATAGAGGATCTGTACAGTCTTGTGGAAGGGGTCAGTGGTCCTGGGTTCTAATCTTGTCTCTACCACTTGTCTGCTGTGTGACCTTGGGCAAATCACTTTACTTCTCTTTGCCTCATTTGCCTCATCTGTAAAATGAGGATTAAGACTGTGACCCCCGTGTGGGACAAGGACTGTGTCTAACCTGATTATCTTGTATCTATCCCAGTGCTTAGAAGGGTGCTTAGCAGATAGTAAGCACTTAAATGCCATAAATTAAATAAAAGGAGGAATGGATGAGAAAAACTGTCAGAGGAATGAAAAGCTGCTTTTTAAAAAAATGCAACACCACATGGAAGGAAGCGTGTACAAATCCATTCTGGCTTATCAGTCCCCCTACAGACAGGTTACTCCCCAACACATAGTCTACATTTTACTGCAACTGTTAACACATGGTGTCAAGAGGGCAAGAATAAAATCTACACTGTGTCATGGGACAAAATTAAAACTTTCAAAGAATGTATTTAAACACCAATATATGAGGCAAAGCAAACATTCCAGAGAATAGATTTTTTTAACCTATGAAAAGAAAGTAAGGTTGCTTAAATATACAGTCAGGAAACCTTGCAAGGGAGATGGCTTTTAAGGAAAATCACATTCTTGTTCTGCACTTTGAATGGCATAGGAGTGAAAATAAGTCCTGTTCTCTGCCCACTCTGGGTGGGGATGGTCCACGGCTTTTGCATGTGAATATGACAAAACTCCCAGTACTCTCCCAAGCGATTAATACAGTGCACTGCACACAAGCATTCAATAAATACAATTGAACAGACACTGCACATCCCGCAGGCACAGGGTGTGTGCAGACTAACCCACAATTGCAGGCAGAGCCATTTGGAAGTGGGGTTGGAAGGAACGCGAGGGGCAGAGCTGCCAGAGTCATAGAGAACCTGCTGGCAGTGCCTCGGCTGCCTTGATGCTCCTTCGGGGGCCACCAGAGGTATCTAATTTAATGGCATGTGCCTTGGGTGTGCAGGACTCAGGGCAGCCGGGGAATAATAATTAATCATGGTACTTGATAAGTGCTTCTTATGTGCCAAGCACTGTTCTAAGCGCTGGGGTAGATGCAAGTTAATCAGGTTGGATACAGTTCCTGTCCCACATGGAGCTCACACTCTTAATACTCATTTTACGGCTGAGGTAACTGAGGCCCAGAGAAGTTGTGACTTGCCCAAGGTCACACAGCAGACAGGTGGTGAAGCTGGGATTAGAAACCAGGTCCTTGTGACTCCCAGGCCCATGCTCTATCCGCTACTCAGAGGGCACCCCCAGTGGGATTCAACCTAGGTCAGAGCAGATCCTGATAAGCAGGAGACATATCAACTCACCATGTAGCTTCAGTGGGTGTATAGCTATGCTTCCTTTCCTGATGAATTGGATTTTATAACATTATTTAGTTAGCATTTAGTATAAATAATAGTTGCAACCACAATAATGATATATTGCTTTTCCATAGCACTTTTCTTCCAGAGTCCTTTTTGCAATGGTTTTATAGGACAAATTTATGATTATACTTCCAACGACCCCACTCCACAGAGCATGCTGGTTCCAGCAGCCATTCGGCAGAGGGATATTGGATTGCCTGAAGCTGTTGTTAAAGGCAGAATTGAAGAACACTCCATGACAGATCTAAACTCCAAACCAGCATGTGAATCAAAATCATTTCTGGCCCTGTTGCTTTGATGAATCCTTCTAAAAAATGCACCACAAAGACCAATGTCTCATACATCCATTCTGATGCTTTCAATCCCTTGCTCAGAGTAGCCTTTAAGAAAAAGGATATTTCCACAGGGGTGTCTAAGTTTCAGTTTAGCACAGGAAAAAAGACCCACACTGTGTTAGGTGAAACCTCACTAAAGGAAATTGCTTTCTATGTCTGTTTACAGTAAAACTAAGGGATGGATAAGAATGGCAGTTTTAGCTACCTACACATCTAGAGCAGGCTACAACAAAATAAGTCATCATATCATTAAGAAAGTATCTAGTGTCTATTTTGGGCAAAGAACTGTACTACACCCATAAACTTAAAAAGCCCTAGATTTCATTTACAAAAAGTGTACAACACCTGGAGAAAAGAAAATTTGAGTGATCCTAGACAATAACTCAATGCTAAAAGGCTAAAATATTAATTTGAAAAGAAAAAAAATAACCTCCTCTCTGCACTAAATCAGTTAGACTATAAAAATGAAAAGTCAGGTGAACTAAATTTTTGTCAGTTGTCCCAGGTAATTATAGTAAAATATACCAATGTTCCAATTAGAACCATCTTGCATTGATCTTCAGCTACTCTTGCTCATTTCAAATTCCTGGATGGCCACATCTGGGCTGGACCATGCTCAGTACACACATAGGCTCCCTGCCCACAGGAGCTTACAGTTTATCCTGAGAGACAAATAGAGAAATATTGAATATGCATATGCCCACAAGTGCTGAGGGTGGACATATGCAAATATGAGATAAGTACACATTGGCGTCATTTACGGCAGAGTCCCCCTACATTCCATTTGAATCCTCTGAATCTGAATCCGTTTACATTTTAGAGTCATTTCTCAGAAAGGTTGAACTAGTGCAAAATATACAAAGTACAGGCTGCTGCTGAAATCACTATCATATCATTACAGTGTTCCCCCCGGGGTCTTGTCTGTAACTCTAAATGTGGGAACAATAATAATGATAATAACAAAAATAATATAACAATAATATCATAATATAAATAATAATAATGATAAATGGTATTTGTTCAGTGCCATTTGGGGCCTAGACATTCCTGCTCCCACACTCAACCCAGCCCCCATTCACCTACGTTTCTTACCCATTTGGAAATCACTTCACAGACGGTTTTCCAGACGAATTTACAATGCTTTTGTAAGAAACAAATTTCCATAAAATAAAGAAAGGTTGATGTTTTCATTTCTGAATACAGACCAGGGAAAATGAGTTGCAATGTAACAAACACTTTGCAATATGCTCAATGTGTTTTCAGCATTAAATCACTTCTAGACATCAATGGGTGAAATAAAGCAAATAAGTTGCCTTTAAGTCAAAGAGCAGGTAAGTGGAGCGATTAAATCCGTGCCATTATGGATCATGTGCATTAAAGACAGTTATATAATTTCATTAGTACAAACAGCAAATGGTCTCAAAATAGGAATTGTGACAAATGAAAATGATCATACAGTAAATTATGTCTGTCATACTAAATACAGCCAGTTATGTGGAAAGGGTAATAAAAATCTCTTCCAAAAGTTACCTATCATCTAATATAAAAGTAATAATAAAAAAGGGAGTAGGAGAATATCAGATGACCAGACAAAATACAAATAGAAATACACAAGGTTAAATGGCCTCGCTTGTCACAGAAATAGCTCTAAGATATATTCAAATTGTTTTTTATTATCCTATCATTCATATATTATTCTTTCATAAGGAGCATCGCTCATTAGAGAAGAGGCATGCTCTCACAAGGGACTCACAGTCAGATATAATCTATATCCAGAAAGGTGCTTTAGCATTTCTATTATTCATCTCTCTTGACATTTCTGTGGCTCCTTTCTCCAAAGTGTATACATCCAGGCCTACACAAATATTGGACTATAATAGGGGGAAGCATAGAGTTAGCTATAAGGCATATCAATGAACCCAAGGATCAGAGTAAGTTGTTAGTTGTTTAAGTCTTCAGAGGTTTATGTTCAAAATGCTCTCGCCCTTACAACTAAGATAAGCAGATGGGAGTATGGGGGTGGGAGGTGGGGGAAGGGGGAGAAGAGGGGCACAAAGCAGGTATGGGCCCAGACCTGAAGGGATGGGGCCAGAAATGGAAGAAAGGGAAAGACAAGAGGGAGAGAGGGAGAAAAGGGAAAGGGAGTGGGGAAAAAGGGCGAATGGGGAAGAGGGGTCGAAAGGAGAATGGAAAAGGCAGAGGAAGAAAGCAGAGAGAAATGGAGAAATGAAATTGGAAAAAGGGAGAGAAAGGAGAAGAAAAGGAAAAAGGGAGAAATTGGGCCAGAAGGCAAAGGGGCCAAATTTACCTCCTCTTTTAAAGCCACATCTCCTTCCACTGTTGGGTCCCAGAACTTTTACTAGAGCTGGGACACCACTGCTGTTGCTACTCACTCTTTCCAGGTGCCACTCACCTCTCACCATTCCAACTCTAGTAGTTCTACCCCAGCCGGGTGGCGGCCGTGGAGGAGTTTGGTGGTGATCCATCTAGCGGCAATTACAGCTTCCCAGTCACATTCAAACCAGATCTCTGTTTATAAATAAGAATTTCTGGAGTGACAAGGAAATATATCAACTGTACACACTGGGAATTCTTGCTTATGGCCCTGAGGGCTAGTTGTGTGTGGTGAGTATGCCAGCGGCAACTGCAGCTGCCACTGCTGAAGAAGATGCTTCCTCCTTTTCTTCAGTTGTGGCAACAGCAGCTACCAGTACGGCTAAGGGATTCTGTCCATATCATTTTTCTACAAAAAATGTTCAGTCCATGTTTCCCTACTCCACAAGAACCTCCAGTGGATGGTCATCCACCTCTGCATCAAACAGAAACTCCTTACCATCAGCTTTAAACATTCAATCACCTTTCCCTCTCCCTCACCTTGCTACTCACCTACTACAACCCAGCCCTCACTCTTTGGTCCCCTAATGCCTACCTACTCACTGTACCTCATTCTCATCTATCTTGCCACCAAACTCTCGTCCATGTCCTGCCTCTGGTCTGGAACGCCCTCCCACTTCATATCCAACAGACAATTATTCTCCCCTGCTTCAAAGCCTTATTGGAGGCACCTCTTAAGAGAAGCAGCATGATGCAGCGGAGAGAGCACAGGCCTAGGAGTCAGAAGGACATGGGTTCTAATCCTGGCTCTGCCACTTGTCTGCTGTGTGATCTTAGGCAGATCACTTCACTTCTCTGTACCTCAACTCTACCAAGGGGACTGAAACTGTGATCCCTACGTGGGACAGGAACTACGTCCAATCTGATTTGCTTGTATCTACCCCTGCGTTTAATGTAGCTCCTGGCACATAAGTTCTTAACAAATGCCATTAAAAAAAAAACAACACACCTTCAAGAGGCCTTCCCTCACTAAGCCCTCTTTTCCTTTCCTGCCACTCACTTCTGCGTCACCCTGACTTGCTCCTTTTATTCATCCCCTCTCCCAGCCCCACAGTACTTATCATGCATATCCATAATTTATTTAAATTATCGTCCATCTCTCCTAGGCTGTAAGCTCATTGTGGGCAGAGAACGTGTCTGTAATATTGCCATATTGTACTCTCCCAAGCTCTTAGTACAGTGCTCTGTACACAGTAAGCACACAACAAATACAATTAATTGATTGATTCTGTCCTGTCCCCTGGCCTGCAGTAGCACTCTTAACAGATCTCACCTTAGGCCTATTGGGATGTGGGACAGAACCCTGAACATCTAGGCAAACTGGGCTAAATCAGAATCTCTGGTCCCCTTATCTCACAAGGAACTTGTAAATCCAGACTCACTGTTGTTGTCTCTCCAATAACTTTTCAATGCACCTCAGTAAAGATCCGGAGCAGACAAAAGCACAGACAGCTGCCACCCAAAGAGAATTTTCAGGAAAATTAGAAGTTTTTTTTTTCTCCACACAGCTTCTGAGGGCACATGGTAACGTTATTGGGAGCTTGGATGGGAAAATGAGGCCTTGTGTGTGACAATTTATTATCAAAGTAGCCGCCAACATGAATCAAATCCTAAGGCTTTCCCAGGTCTTTGTCTTGTCCAACTCACCCTGAGCATTCTGAATTTTGATCCAATTCTCCAAAATTGAAGACCTCTTCCTCTCTCAACTTCTGCTTTCTCTAACATCAGTAACCACCATTTTTCACATTCATATTGTTAGCAAGTCTGAGTTATTTCAGTCTCACTGTTTTGGAAAAGGGCTGTGTCAATCTCAAAAAGGAGTTGATGCTCTCTCTCATTCACCCCATCCCAAATAAACTTCCAAACCCAAAACAAATTAATTAGGACTGCATCCTTGTTTTCCTTGGACTTGACTGTATGGATCACTGACTCACTTGCTCTGTCTCCAGCATTTTTATGCTCCTGTCACAATCAATTGTAATTTATTAAAATACATTTACATGTGCATGGCACCATATTGAGTGCTGTACAAAACTGTGGGCAGATCACATGACTACCAACTCTCTGGTACTGTACTCGCCCAAGCACTTAGTAGTGTTCTGCACATAGTAAGTACCCCCAATAAATGCCATTTATTGTTAGATTACAATCTGAAGTAGACAATACTAATATTGAATAATATTTTTAAAATCCCACCCTTAATAAATGCATCCAAGTGTTTAGATGGTGAATGCATTATAGTGCATGTTTGGTTTGTTATGTGGAAAGAGGTATAGAAGGTGAAACATCAAGCTCCTCTCAGAAGCTTCAGAAGGGAGGATTAGGATGGTGTAGTTATTTCACTTCTTGTTTGTGGTGAAAGGTTTACTGAAAGAGGTGGGATTGACTGACATAAACCCTCAATAGAAGGGAGGGAGCATGATGAGCTGGGACGGGTAGGAGATTCAAGGCAATAAATTCCATTCTGGGAGTAGACCCAAAATCAATCCATCAATCAATGGTATTTATTGTCTTCTGTGTGCAAAGCACTGTACTAAGCCCTAGAGATAATACAACATACCAGAGTTAATAGACACATTCCCTGGCCACAACGAGATTACAGTCTAGTGCAACTGGGTCAAAAAAAAAAAAGCAAGAGTGGTAGATTTGCCTGAATGCTTCTGTTGATTGCCCTTATGTATGTTTATGTCTCATATTCTCAGATTATTTGAATGTCTTCTTTCATGCTGTATATCTGTGGAGGAGCCAAACAGAGGGTAGAGAGTCAAACAGGGGAATAGGGAGACACAAAGACAGCTATAGAGAAAGACAAACACGTTTTCTATTTTGAACATAAAAACAGTCTAAAAAAGGAAAAAAAAACTGCAACAGTTTACATTCTGACATCTGAAAAGCAGTACCCTAATTACTGTGTCAAACTGAACAGTCTCAAGGGAAGGCTTTTGACTATGGAATTAATTTTGCATGTCATCATTCATTTTCCTTGTTTCTTATAAGGAAACAGAAATATAACAAGCACTCCATTCCTATAAAAGCAGAGTTCATATAGTTGAAAAACTTGCTAAGGGGAGTAGCCTCAGAATTTTCAAGGACTCACCAAAAGCCTTAATTTCAGAAATTAGCAAGATGTGAAGATGTGAAGCTAAAACTGAAGGGGAAAAGCAATCCATTTCTTTTCAACTGACTAAAAGTCTCAAATGGCAAAAATATTTTACCAGTTTACAATTTAAATGCTCCCGTTATCTTAAAGGGCTTTATTTGGGAGCTTTTACAATTCTCACACCCATGGAATCCAAAGAGACTTTGTAAAATATTTATGACATTTTTGAAGATGAGTACTGTTTAGGTGAGAGCTGTCACCAAATTGTGCCAAATTCCACCTGAACAGTTTCAGTGTGGATGGTTGGGTGACAATGAGCACACGAGATTCCCGGGAGGTAGTAATGAATATCTTTCTTAGCTACTGTAGTTTGACATTTGAAATGTCAAGAAACTCGGAGAGGAAGCTCAGTCAATTTGCCCATGTGATTTGAAAAATGACTTTCCCAAATCACAGAAACCTAAATTGCAAGAGGTTTCAAAGAGATCATCTAATCCGTCCTTGGGCCTTCAAGCAGAGCCACACCTAAGCCAACCCAAACTGACTGGAGTCGATCCTGTTTTTTGAAAGATCCCCAGAAAAAACATTTCACAGCTCTTCCTTGGGACTATTTTCGATCTTTTGCAGCTCTTGCCATAAGCACCATCAACTCAATGGGGGCAATGCCCCATGAAAATTTTCCAGGCTCATGCCTTCTGACAAGGCCTTAGAGTTACTAATCATGATGGAAAAACACTGAACAAGGTGGTTTTTGAGCCAGTTTGCTCATGGAATCTTGGCCCTTCCCAGTTACCAGCCCTATGAAAATCCCTGCCCCCTTTTTGCCCCTGGGCTCAAAATGAAAAGTTGGCTCCTATGGTTCTGACTGAAAATTATTCCTCGAATCATACCAGCAGTGAATGTAGATCACTTTCCTCTGAGTCTTGATCCATTAATTCCTTGACAGACCCTCTTCAATCAATCAGTGATATTTATTGAGTACTTACTGTGTGTAGAGCACTGTACTAAGCTCTTGGGAGAGTACAATACAATAGAATTGGTAGACATAATACTTTCCCACAAAGGACTTGCACCAAAAATATTCCCTAATAATAACTGTGGAATTTGTTAAGCACTTACTATGTGCCAAGCACTGTTAGTAATTATAGTACTCGTTTAAAACTTACTATGTGTCAAGTGTTGTTCTAAGCGCTGGAGTAGATACAAGTTAATCAGGTTGGCACAGTCCCTATCCCACATGGGACTCACAGTCTTAATCCCTACAGATGAGCTAACTGAGGCACAGAGAAATTAAGTGACTTGCCCAAGGTCACACCGCATACACGTGGCAGAGGTTGAGATTAAAAACCCATATCCACTGACTCCCAGGCCCTTGCTCTTTCCACTAGATCATTTTCTTTAAAATTCCTAGATATTTCATGGGCTGAATTCCCTTTATAGTCTAAAAGACACCAACCGTGTTTCATTCCCTCTTTTATAATTTCCCTGGTGCTCTAGGTCAGGAACACTGCAAGATGCTGTGGTGTGTCATTATTAAAGTAGAAGTACTTTAGTCATAGGACTTTGAGGACGAACAGATGTCACTGTTGGAGATGAACTGTACTTTCAGTCTCTCTATCAATACATATAACCCAGATATTCTGTCTAAAGATATTGATAGTAATTTGAATGAACAAATCTCATTATATCATTAAACTTGATAATGATTTGAGCATGAAGACACCTTGAAGGTTTATAAAGGTTAATATGAAATATAAAAACCTAGTTAGGGATTTTTCTCAGGTTTGTCTAATCTCACTTGGTTTATTTTATGGAAAAGTTTTCTCAGGAGTTCAGAATGATTTTAAAGTTCAATCATGCGAAGAAATCAAATTCATCTACAAGTGAAATCCAGATGAAATAACAGCATGGCCTAGTAGAAAGAGCATAGGCCTGGGAGTCAGAGGATTTAGGTTATAATCCCAGCTCTGCTACTTGCTTGCTATGTGACCTTTGACAAGTCACTTAACTTCTCTTTACCTCAGTTACCTCAGCTACCTGTTCTCCTTCCTGTTTAGAATGTGAGCCCAATATGGGACCCGATTATTTCTTCTCCCTCCTACCTGGACTGTGAGCCCCAGGGACAGGGACTGTGGCCAACCTGATTAACTTGTATCTTTCCCAGTGCTTCTATAGTGTTTGGCACATAGTAAGTGCTTAACAAACATAACCATTAATATTATTAAATAGTGAAGAATTTTATTAACATCTAGGTCAAAGGTTCATATTCCAAATATAACTTCTATCCTTGATCTTGTCTAAAAGGAGTCATTGGGGTCTCAGCAGACAAGAATCGCAAGTTTTTCTGTACATTTTGACTATTGCTTCATTCATTGTCAATACTCAGAAATATTCACAAACAACATATTCCTGGTCTAGGATTCAAAGCCATCATCTTGCTAAGAGGGCAAAAGGAAAAGAGAGAGTTCATTAACATGATCTACCACTGTGGGCCACCTGATTCATAGACTGAAAACTTCAGTCTTCAGTTTGTCAGTCCAAGTTTTCTGAAACTTTAAATGAACAAACCCAAAACCCAATGAAGTCTATTACTGGTAGGCTGACCTGGAAAAGCAACATGAACTAATAATCAAATCTAATCATACTTTAGGGACTTCAAGAGGTTATCTAGTTCATAAGTTAATATTTGCAATCACTCAGTTTAAATGATTCTCCTTTGGCACATAGAATATGTCAAATTTGAAGGGATGACTAAATCTTTATACATTTTCTTTGCATAGTAAAGTGGCTGCTGGTTTTACCTGTATCTGAAGAAAATGTCAAACATGACTAAAGTAAACTTGTTTTCTCCTACCAAAAGATCATGCTAATATGTGGGCTAGGGACCCTTATTTTCACAATTATTCAGAATTCTCTTCCTCAGAACCTGAAATGAAAAGTGACCGTTTGCAGATAAAGCTGATAAGTGTGTCATTACTAGGATTGTAATCAGTAAAGTAGCATAGTGGATAGAGCATGGGCCTGGAAGTAAGGATGATCTGGTTTCTAATCCTGGCTCCGACACATGTGACCATGGGCAAGTCACTTAACTCCCCTGGGCCTCAGTTACCTCACCTGTAAAATGGGGATTAAGACTGTGAGCCCCATGTGGGACAGGAACTGTCTGACCTGATTAGCTTGTATCTACTCCAGTGTTTAGCACATAGTGACACTTAACAAGTATTATTATTATATTAGCCAGGTCAGGGAAGAGACCTTTAATAATTGGTGGGTGTTGAAGCACATATTATTGTTAGAATGAAGATATATTTCAAGAGCTCAAAATTTGTCAAAAGACCTTGACAGTGAGGACGTGGAAGTTTGGGAACAGTGGATGTGGACAGAAATATGAGGTATCCCATTATGGTATCAGATAAACACTGTAAAAAGAACAAAAAGTAGAGAGAATACAATAATCAGAATCCCTCATTTGGAAATCATTAAAAACCAATTAGTCCTATCTATATTTCTGGCACTGGCCAAATGGAATATTACAGGACTTTTAGATAGAAATATAGAACACTGTGCATTTAACACTAGGAAGTATATACTGAATAGAACTCTGGCTTTGCATTTTGTCCTGAATTCCATTGTTAAATAGAATAATAAGAATAATAAAACTTAGTAGGTGCTCCCTTCCCTGGTTATTTTTATTTCTCACTATATCTATTAGCAGACAACTCTGTTAATAAACTAAATATCCATGCACAGAGCTATGCCTCATTTTGAAATTAACCAAGGGCCATATGTGGATTTGACATTCCCTATTAGTGAAAATATTGGAATTTGAGTCTAAATTCAAATTCAGGCTCAAGACCAGCTCTGAATTTGCTTAAATAAAAATGTTTCAAATATTTAAGAGTCTTGCAGTACATGTGATGAAAATCAAAGGAGGATGCCATAGGAATGCTGGGGCACTGGAAACAGTCTAGTGGTTGGATAGGTCCAGAGTCCTTGGAAAACCCCACATTAAAGTGCTGAATTGAAGGGTTCATGGGTATGACAGAGTTTTGCCTCATCAATGACATGGAAGGGACATCCTTACCTGGGGGTGGGGGAATGATCCTTGACTCAGTTTCACAACCTCCTTTCTGTCCATCTGTAGAGAGGGGTCCCAGGAGAAGCAGCTGTGATCTGATGTGGTTCAGGAATTACAGCCCTGGATTTGGGAGGGGTCCACAGCCCTCCATTCTAGCCCAGTCCCCAACACTGCTTTAATCTCTCCAAGCTTCAGTTTTCATCTCTGCTCTGAGGGAATAACAACAGTGGAGCAGCCTCCTATCTTTCTGGGCAGAAAGGGGTCATTTCAATAAATACTAAGAAAATAAGCCCTATGTATTCTTAAGTGTCAAGACAGTGCAAGTGCTAAATTCAAGCTGCTAACTGAAAAACATTTAAGCCAAAATAATATAATGGGCTGATTTTTGATTCAGATCTGGTTCCCTACAGCTCCCCATTTTTCCCTACACAGAGGAGACTGAAAAACTCAAAAAATACTGTCTTCTCAACTTTTACTATCCTCCATCAACAGATGTGAAGGACTTGATTATTTGAAGGAAGGGCAGTTTGACACTTAGGCCAGGGATCATACAATAGAAAAGCCATCATCTGAACCCCAGTTATCCAAACTCAGGCTGCTTTGGCTAGAAATCATTTTAAAAAATAAACAAATGGAAGGATGAGGTCACCAAACTTAGTTAGGTTTGCCCTAGATAGACAGTGTTTAAGAAACTGAACTAACTTCAGCTCTGCTTCGTTCAGCTGGGTGGCTATTTTGAGAAAGTATACTCAGTTCTTTCATAATGCATGTTTTCACTACATGTTTTGGAGAGAATTCTGTTGGGGAAGAAGGGACTATTCTCCCAGCAACCTGCGTCTATCTGGATAGAACGCAATGCAGTTTTGGAAGAAACGGGCTGTAGATGTGGCACATCAGTGAAGCCACATATATTATGGCCTGAGCTTTCCTTAATGCAGCGTACGTCAAAACCTTAAACCTCATGTTTTAGGAGAACCAACCTATAAGAATTCCATGCACATCCAGGTTCACTGTTATAAGAGGTGGGAAGTTCCATGAGATAATCAATCAATGGTGTGTCTACCAATGCTGTAGCACTTAACAGTGCTCTGCACGCAGTAAGCACTTAATATCATTGATTGATTGAGTGCTTACTGTGTGCCAAGCACTGTAATACTACCTTGGGAGAGTACAATACACTTAGAATTGGTAGACATGATCTCCTCCCCTTAAAGAGCTTACAGATAATTGGGTAAACTTTTAAGACACCAAGATGGATGTCTTCAGTGATCCACAGAGAGCCACTGAGGATAGCCCTCTGGAGCTTTCCACCATTATATCACCTTTCTTCCTTTTCCAGAGAGCCTGGCAGAGGGAAGAGGCAGGCTCATTAACTGATTAGAAAGGGTTGATAGAAGAAGGAATTCAAACCCAGAGCTGTCATGGCACACCAACACTGAGCAAAGAACATGTGACTAAAATGCTTAATGGCTACTCCTTAATGAATCAATCACTTTATTGAGCACTTACTATGTGCAGAGCACTGTACAAAGCACTTGGGAGAGTACAAAATAACAGAATTGGTAGACACGTTCCCTGTCCACAATGAACTTGACATATCGGTTATTTCCCACCATGTTCTCATGGCTCTCTCTAGAGTGAACGTGTAGAGCTGTCCTTTGTAGATGAAGATGATACTGATGACTCAGATTACATCCATGACTATGCACATTGTTGAGACATAATCTCTTGCACACTGGACACACAAAAGCATAGTAAGACACCTTTTCAAGCCCCTCCCCATTTGGAGTGAGCACTGCATCCTTAGATAGGGTTGCCTGAAAACCAAAGTTGCTAATGAATGGCATTACTGGCTCTCCTTCAGCAAGAGATCAGAACAAGACTGCCTGTTTTTCATAGAATTTAAGGGTTCAAAAATAAGAGGAAAGGTATAGCCTACAGCCAGAGGGACATATGCTTGAGTAGAACTGCAGCGTATATCACTAAATTGGTCTGACGCATTCACATCCAATCTAACCTGGTCTAGATTGTACCTCTAAGGAGGAGGGACTGTGTCTGATTCAGACCTCAGTAAAAAGTCTCGTGCCACCAGCTCTGTAGGTAGGGCTCAAGTACCAGCACCCTGAGCAGGAATTGCTCCACAGAACACACATATTCATCCTAGTGATATTCTTCAAGTTTTTTCTGTTCAAAATCCCCCAACCCTCACCCCCCCAATTCATGAAGACATTCTCCCTGAGGAGAAGGGGGAGGAAATGTAGACCCTCCCATCACTCTTGAACAGACATACTCAGCACCAAGGTCTCAGCTCCAAGCTATTTTACCAGCAGCATGGTTACCATCATAACCATGGACACCTGGAAGACCTTCCTAGGCAGCCCACAATTTGGGCTGACAATACCATTTTCCTCAATAGCTCTTTCTGGGTGTGGGTTCATAGCCTTTTTTTTTAAAACAGTTTGGGGCTCAGAACTGTGTTTGCTGATTAAGAGCGGGGGACTTAAAATCACCCACCAGTAGTTCTGATAAGTTACCTAATTTTACTTGAGATGTGGCATTTTGTTCTCATTCAAGTACTTATCCCTTGGATCAGTACTTTGGCATTCCAGAACAGGAGTTTTAAGTTATTTTGGACCCCATATCTCCTACTAATAGGAATGTGACAGCTAGACTCATTCTGAGAATATACATTCAAATTATTACATAATAGTCCCTTTTAGAATTAAACCAGGCAATGAAATGGAAATGACAGTGGAGTCCAGAGCTCTTAAATCAGCTGCAGCCAAAGAGTTAAGTTTCCCAAGTGCTCTATGGGGACCCAAGCACCAAAAGCCCATCTATTTCAGTGACAATAAAAGCTACACAAGATTTCTGTAGGTGAATTTCAGATCCCATTTTTCAGGAGAAGCATGACCTAGTGGAAAGAACATGGGACTGGGAGTCAAAGGTCCTCAGTCTGATCCCAGTTCTGCCACATGCCTGTTGTGTGACCTTGGGCAAGTCACTTAACTTCTCTGTGTCCCAGTTACCTCATCTGTAACATGGGAATTTAATGACTGGTTTCGTCCTACCTACTTAGATTATGAGCACTTGGTGGGAAAAAATAGCCCTATGCCTGACCTGATTATCTTGCATTTTCCCCAGTGCTTAGAACAGTGCTTGAAACATAGTAAGTGCTTAACGAATACCACAATCATCTTAGTCACTTGGAGCACAGGTGAATGGACACTAAGAAAGCCAAGAAAGAGTGCCAAGATGCAGTACTAAAGTTTAAGCCGGGTGTTGACCAAAAGTACTGTCAAAATCTGCTTTGCGGCAGGTGCAAAAGAATTGCTCTAGCTATACTTTTACGTGTTAGATTTCTAAATTCCAGAAACAAAGACCTACAATGCTTTGCAAAGACAACAGCTATTGAAAACCTATTGACCACCTCCCCTCCCACAGAGTATAGTGTGAATAAGGTATTTATCAGCTGTGCTTTCACATATGACAAATTACATAGACATCTCCAAAACAGTTCAACTAAAGGATGAGTTAGCTCCTGGCAAGTGGGGTTCACACCTTTTGCCCCATCCCTTCTAAAACATGGCAGATTCCTTGATCCCATGGTAGCCAATACTCCAACAGTTGTGAAATACAATCATAGCCCAGGTTTTAAGTCATGGTCTGGCAAAGATTCCTGCTGGTTCTCAGATATGATTTTGTGTTTTTTTTTTAGAGTAGGAGGAGAAAGAGAAACCTGGAAAAGCCACCACTGGCTGATTAAGAACTCATTCAAATCCTAACTGATGTTGTGCTTTTGTCCTCTCCTGGGAGATAGTTAAAATAGCTCTTGTTATGAATAATCAAACAACCCACAATAAATGATAATAAAGTCCTTCCAAGTACAGTCACAGGTGGTGGGTGGTGGTGGGAGGGGAAGAGGTGGAGAGGATGAGAGAGAGCGATCCAATTCATGATCCTTTCCAGTCTCTTCTTTTCTCTCCTTTCCCAGCTGGTGTTTTGGGGGGGGGGGGGGGAACGACAAAAACATTCTTCCTTGTTCAAGGAAAACTTTACTGTCTAGAACTCACCCTTATGATGGGTATACTCACCCTCTTATCAGAGACTGTGTGCCCCGGAGTATGAGAAGCCATGGATTTAGACACAGAAATATAGTATTAGATGTGCAATGTCTACACCAGTTTAAAAAAGAGAACATTGGGGAAGAAAAACAATATGACTGTGGCAATCTTTACTGCGTCGAAAGATCATATTTTCGTGCCTACAGGGTGGAATGGATTGTCAGTTGCTCATAGGTCTTTTCAGCCACAGTAACAAGCATGGATAAGATCAAATCGTCAATAATGCTGTCTCTGAATACAAAAAAACAGTGCTTCCCAGGCACTGCTACACCATTTGCTTAATCGGTCAGAATTTGGCCACGGACCTGAAGAAAGGGGAACAGCAGCTTTAAGTAGCTCAAACACTGCAATGAAAATACTGTGGCAGCAGAGACAGACAGTAGATGTGGCTTAGAACCATGCTGAGAGAAAAGAATCAGGTCAGGCATTCAGCGACATTAAGAAAGAAGAGTGGGGCACAGAAGCTCAGAAATAGAGATATTGTTATTCAAAAATGACACTAATGTTCCACACCTTCTTGTAAGCAGCTCGAAAAAAATACTTTTATTATTCACCATGGAACTTAATGTCTTGACAGCCAGAGGACCCAATGGAGCACTCATTATCATGGTCGCCTAGCATCAAGGCCAAACTGAGCTTTTAATTTACCAAGAACAAGCACCCGTTTAATAGGCCTCTGATTAGGCTATAGAGGAGTGAGTGCGAACCTCTAGAGAGTGGAGATCTTTCATACTGAATGGAGGCTGTCCCCATTCTACCCCTTTATCTGCTGATTCTTTCCATTGAAATCAACATGGGTGCTGATTTGTAGAGAAGCCACCGAGAAAAAGCAGCCAAAGTATTTTATTATGAGAAACCTATGCATTTACATAACCACAGGGCAAGCAGCAGCATATTTACAATGCCTTTTCCCACAAGGCGCTCCAAGTTTAATTGCAGTGTGTTGCTAGCGAGTGTCCTTCCAGTAACACATCTGACCTATTCCCATCACAGGAAAGATGTTCTGCAAATGTTCCATGAATAGGGTTAGAGCAAGGATCCTATTCCTAGACCCCACCATCCAAAGATTAAAGGGCCCTTTATTTGCTAATTATCCTCGGTTCTGATACAGGGTTTCCACCGCTGCTACGCAAGGTCAAAGACCAGGGTCCTGAAAAAGAAAATAATTTTGGTTTAGTTCAAGGGACAGTGTGCAGGACTGCTTTGCATTTTTTCATGTCTCTTGTCAAAGAGCTTAAAGGACTCTCTGGACAACTCCTGGCCCTACTGCCAACTGGGTTGAGACAGCCATGCCTCACATCCATTTTACAGATGAAAATAGAGTCTAAAATGAGTAAGGAGTGTGTCCAAGGTCTCTGAGAGATAATGACAGAATTTAAGTCTCTGGGCACAATATCACCACATAATATACAGCAATTTCCTTCAGGAATCAAATTTCACTAAAAGCAGTTTATATTTACTGTTATAACAACTGGAGTACTTACTTAGACAGGGAGTCCTAACTCAGTTTGCGGCCTTGCTGACAACCACTGCGCGGGTTCCTTGGCTCACTGTCTGACCCAGAAAAGAATAAAATTGGAAAGTTTATATTTAATCCACAACTCACCAAGTTGGATTCGAAACAAATCCTATAGAAATTCAAGCATGTTACCTTGGAAATGTCAGGACTGTTGTCAAGCTGAAAGGGGTTAGTTTTCCACCTGTTATTCCACTCACCGAGTTTTTTCCCTTCAGGATTCCTAAAGAGATGATCGATAAGAGTGATGAATTAATGAAGTATGGAACTGGATATGGACAATCGAAAAAGGTAAAACTGGGTAAAGCTTATGGAAAAACTCTTACTTTGTCTTCCAAATAGATCATCTGGCCTCATTCAATGACATGGCTTCCACAGCTGTGGTTTTAAGGGATCGTTAAATGTGGAAGCCAGTTGAGAATAGTCTTCTTCACCAGGTGGCTGTGGTGCCGACTCCCTGAAGAAATCCAGTTGCTGCATCAGGGAAAGAGGGCCCTTATACACCCTCTCCTGACTGATGAAATGTGGAACTTGCCTTTCAGGACTTATTAACTTGACTGACTTTCAGGTCGTACTTCTATAATGAAATATATGGTGAGAAGTAAGGCATGTGGTTGAGGTCAATAGCAAAGAATCTTCCAACTGTTGAAGGTTTGCACGAGAAAAGATGAAGACATTTCTGAGCAAAACCAGACCGCCATGTTCTACTGCATAGCCAGCTGTGCAGCATAAAGAACTGCCAAATGTAACACACAAAATCCCTTTGGAATCTGAGAGCAGTCCTATACCCCCAACTCCTGGGTATCTCCTCTGCTGAGGTCATATGTGGCATTTGCAGTTTTGCTGTTGTTAAGCACAGTCTTAAAAAGATAGCCTGTGAAAATATTTACCAAGGCAGCCACCTCAAACTGAGTAAATGAATATTGTTAACATCAGGGAGGCATGGAAAGAGGAAGACAGAATGGTAAGCAGAGCTTTGATCATTTCTGTGATGGTGGAATTTCTCAGGCTAACCAAGGTTTAAGATTTCTAAGATCAGCAGCAGAGATTTTAAAATGATATTCCCCTCCTTGTTATTCTTGGTCACTCTCATTAAGCAAACAAATCCTGAATTGAAAAGGAACAATCCACTGGAAGCTAAAATGGAATGGCAATATTGGAAACTGTACTTTCCACTCATACACTTGTAAATAGCCATAAAAGAGGATGCTTCATGATCTGGCTAGCGGCTTTGTAGTCCTCAAATTGGCTGACAGGCCCCTAAGTGGATCCAGGACCTCTAATTGGCTGCAAATAAGAGGAGCAGGAAAGGGGTCCAGGTGGAGCTGGGAGTGGGAATTGGGAAAAATGGAGCAAAAGGGGAATAGGACTAACTTCTCTTTCTCAGACATAACCTGAGTAGATCTGCTAGTATTGTCAATTTCTCCCGATAATTCTGATGTAAGTAGATCAATATTATTGCACTGAAATATAGGGGTTTGAAAGCAGTGTCTATTTTTCTACGTAGTCTACAGCCACTACCAAGAAGAAATTAAATAAATGATCACAGAATAATCATCCTCCACTGTACTGATGAGTAAATGAGCACACAGACGTGATTTGTCTAAAGACACTTAGCAAAACTTGCCAGAACTGGAATCAGAACCCAGAGAGATCAACAGAAGCAGCAGCTGAAGCAGAATTTATCGAGCACCTACTGTATGCAGAGCTCTGTACTAGACACTAGGGAACATATAACAAAAGCAAAAGACAAGATCCTTACTCTCAGGAAGCTAACAATTCAATACTGTTTCTTGTTTACCTCATAAAGCAGCTGTCCCCTGGCTTGGGTAAAAATGCTAGATTGACCAATCCAAAATAGTGTGAATCCCCACCTAGGGCCAAAATGATGAAATGTTTGCCAACAAAAATAAATGTGGGTCTTCCATTGAGCCTGGATGTCATTTTTCTCATGTTTGTTAAGAGGAATTGGTGAGGATAGCAATGTGTTGTTCCAATAAATTCCTTTATGGCTTGAGTTCAATCAGAACTGAATTTCTATTGGCAAACGTATAGGCCAAGTGCTAAAAGGGCATACATCACCCAAGCTGATGGTGCTTCTCTTTTCCTAAAGATCTTTAAGGAAGAAGACTTCTCATCCTTCCTTGGTAACCCAGCCCAGTGCTTTACAGTGGATAGAGCACAGGCCTAGGAGTCAGAAGATCATGGGTTCTAATTCCTGTTCTGCCACCTGTTGGTTGTGTGACCTTGAGCAAGTAACCTCACTTCTCTGTGCCTCAGTTATCTGTAAAATGGGGATTGAGACTGTGAGCCCCATGTGGGACAGGTACTGCATTCAACACAATTTGCTTGTATCCATCCCAGCACTTAGTACAGTGCCTGGGACATAGTAAGCACTTAAATATTACAATTATCATCATATAGATAGCTAAGACATTCTTGTCTGAGTTCAACTGAGCTCAGCTGCTTTAAAGCATGCCCTTTTCTTCCCATTTCCTTCTCTGGGGATATGAAGAAAAACTGTATTACACCCTCTCTTGGCCTTCTCTTTTTCCAGGCTTATCCACCCCAATTCCTTTAAGTTTTCTTCAAAAGACCTGGCTTCTATTCCTTAACTCATTTTAGTAACTTATCTATAGACCTTCTCCAGTTCTTTTTAAAGTGTGGTAACCCAAACCGATCACAGTACTTAAAAAAAAAAAAACGTTCTGACCAGTGCAGAGTATTAACAGCATGATTACATGCCAGCCCTTAAAGATCTTTTTCCTGTTACTACAACCAGTACCATGGACTTATCTAAGAAGTGAATGATGTTGAAAGGTGATTGTTGGAGGGAATACACGCAATGCTGAAATTATAAGTCACAGAATGCAGATGACTGCTATGGAGGTCCCACATGGCAGATTTTAAAATTTACAATACTGGTTTTTCCAAGCAACTATCCTGTGCTCAGTTGTGATGGAATTAGAACTAGATGATTTCTACAAACCCCACACTGACATTCTAACTATAGGCACCATTCACATTCGACTACTGCTTCTTGCTGAAAAAAAGATGGGTGAGTTGCTCCTTTGGTTAAGCAGGATAGACATCAGTGTGATAAAAAGAGAAAACAGACAAGGAAGAAACAGTGGTCCATCTAAGAGGATATCAGAGATCAAAGTTAGAGAGGTCACTTAGGAAAGTGTGGAGAAGTCACTCTGAAAATGTAATTATTTTGTTCATGGCAGCTAAAACAAATAAGCAATACTTCAGGTGTTCTATAACATCTAAAGAATCAGTATTGCCATTATTGAATGAGCACCTACTGTGTGCAGAGCAATGAACTAGGTCATGGGGAGACATCCAAAAGAAGAAAAAGCACAATCTCTTCCCTTGAGAAGGTTATAGTCAATGGCACAATACACAAGAGTTAAGAGTGAGAGAATGCAACAAATAACCAGCTACATCATCAATGTGAAGTGGCTGATGGGATGGCATGACCAGGGAGGTGGAAAGCACTTAAGCACTTAAATATTACAATTATCATCATACAAATAGCTAAGACATTCTTCTTTGAGTTCAACTGAGCTCAGCTGCTTTAAAGCATGCCTTTTTCTTCCCATTTGCTTCTCTGGGGATATGAAGAAAAACTGTATTACACCCTCTTTTGGCCTTCTCTTTTTCTTGGCCTTCTTCAAAGAAGGTCAAGCTTCTTTGAGGAGATGACTTCTTAGGAAGGCTTGGAAGGGAGGAGGGAAATGGTTTGGTGAAGTTGAAGAGGGAGGTTGTTAGAGGAAGGGGGAAAAGGTGTAAGCCATGGCTTGGAGGTGGAAAAATTGAAAGGGGTGATAGTTTGGAAATTTGCTGCAGAACACAAGGAATTGCTAAAGTATTTTTTTCATAGTCCCTACTTTTTGCAAAGCCACAAGTGATGATTAGCTGGAACCTATGAGCATTAATTTTCCATCGTTTCCTTCCCTGAGCAATTTTGACCTTACAACCCCTTGCATGTGGCCAGACAAGGCAAAATTACTCACAAAGTCATCTTGAAACCTCCAACCCATTTTCATTAGCCAAGCAAAGACTATCCCACTGAACACCAAGTGATTCAGGTAACTTGAGATAAGAGCTTCCAAATATTCCACAATAATGCCAAGACAAAGCACAGAGCCCAACCATTTGCCCAACATGGGCAAAAAACTTTGGCATATATAACTGTTCTTTTGCTATAAAAGTTACAACTATGGGGGAGCACCTGTGGATTGATTATAAGTTAAGTCTTGGAATTTTGCTGTAAACAAAATTTACAACATAGTGGGAAAGTCCATTTTTTTCTTCCATTAATGGATCATGACTACAAAGTTCCTATTTCAACAAAAAACCAATTAACTAAAAATATCTGTACATAGCGAGTCACTTTGAAAAATTTAAAATACTCAAATACTTTCTCAATCTTGATATTGTTATTTTAGGAATATTAATAAAATGGGATGTCTAAAAATATTTCCCCCTCCCATCGTTCTCACTCACCAACTTCTGATACCTCCTCCACTATCTGTCTCTGTAGTAGCAGCAGCAGCGACAGTCAGAACTGTGCCCACGCTTGTTAGTCATATAGCACCTGGACAAAGTGACCAGATGTCCCACATGAGGTGTACAGCCAGGCTTTGTACGATATTCCCTATTGGTGTTATACTTTAGGGCTGTCGAGTGGCAGTACAAAACCCCCCAGGCCAGGTGGTGATAGCAGCACTGTTGAAGAAGGGGATGCTCCCAGGGCCCCAGCGGCACGGGACTGTACTCAGGTGGAGAAATTCCCACCAGACCCCTCTCCCTTCCCCCCTTATCCTCCCCAGTTCCCACCAAGCTGTTGGTTGGTGAGTGAAAGATTGGGGCCCACAAATTCTGATGGTGGATGGCCTGAACTGGGAGTAGACTGGGCCCTGGGAATGTCAAGCCAAATCATTTCAGCCGCTGCTCCACTCCTGAGGCCTGGCACTGGCCCAGAGCTAGGATCACACACAGAGAGCTTCGTGGCACTTGGCCTCCCTGTCCAGCTGGACCCAGAGTCCTGGCGATCGACTCTCTCCTCTCTGCCACGAGGCAGAGCTCGAGAACCTCTCTCCCTCCCCTAATCTCTCGATATCGCTTTTAGCCACCGAGAAAAGGGGAGCTGAGACAAGCAGAAATGGAGAGAAGTAGAAACACTTCTGTTGGTACTTTTGTACAGGCTGGGGTTCAATATAAAGTGGTTTTATTTTTGGTATATTAAATACCAATTAGTATCCATTGTTACTCTTACTGCAGTTTTTGTTGCTACTATTGTTCTTTCCTGACAGAGCTATAAATACTTTAGAACATGATTATTTGAAAGGAAAAATACATTGAAATAAAATATATGGAAGCAGAAGATTTGTGTGCATGTGTGTGTGTATGGTCTCAGGGGGAGGGGGTGACTGTAAGCTTCTTGAGGGCGGGGATTGTATCTACTAGCTGTATTATTCTCTCCCTAGTGCTTAGTACAGTGCTGTGCACAAAATAAGCACTCAATACATACCATTGATTGATTGGAAGGGATGGACCATGGTCAACAAAGGGGTGTCCTGAATTCTCCACTGCTGTCAGTGGCCACCTTAGTGGTAGGGTCATTTCTGGCAGTGTTGCTTGCCACCAGAGGCTGAGATTTTGATAGGTACCTCACTGCTCTTCTACTACAACCCAGCCTGCACACTTCGCTCTTCTAATGCCAACCTATGCACTGTACCTCAATCTCATCTATCTCACGGCCTACATCTCACCTATTCATTCAATAGTATTTATCGAGAGCTTATTGTGTGTAGAGCACTGTATTAAGCACTTGGAAAATACAATTCACAACAAATAAAGACAATCCCTACCCAACAACGGGCTCACACATCCTGCCCCTGGCCTGGAACACCATCCCTCTTCATATCTGACAATCTTTCCCCCCACCTTCAAAGCCTCACTGAAGGTAGTACATCTCCACCAAGAGGCCTTCCCTGATTAAGCCTTCATTCCTCTTCTCCCGCTCCCTTCTGCATTACTCTTGCACTTGAATTTGCTCCCTTTATTCACCCTCTCCCCCAGCCTCACAACACTTATGTACACAGAAGAAGCACGGCCTAGTGGAGAGAGCATGGGCCTGAGAGTCAGAAGGACCTAGGTTCTAATCCTGGCTATGCCTCAGGTCTGTTGTGTGACTTTGAGGCCCAGAGGAGTTAAGTGACTTGCCCCGTTATCTCATCTGTAAAATGGAGATTAAGACTGTGAGCCCCATGTGGGACAGGGACCGTGTCCAACCCCATTAGCTTGTCCCACCCCAGCATTTAGTACAGTGTCTGGCACATAGTAAGTGCTTAAATACCATAAAAATCTGTAATTTATTTATACTAATGTCTGCCTCCCACTCTAGACTGTAAGCTCACTGTTGGCAGGGAATGTGTCTACCAACTCTGTTATACTGTAGTCTCCCAAGCGCTCAGTACAGTGCTCTGCACACAGTAAGCACTCAATTGATTGACTGATTTGTAGGCCATGGGAGGAGAGGCAGTGGAGGGGCTGGGAGTGGAAGGCGCAAGAAAGGGAGAATGTGTGGTTGATCCATATACCATTTGTAATTTCTTAAACCTCCATTCTAGTTTTGAAACAACTGGGTATGTAGAATGTGGAAAACAAGACAGCATCATGTTTCCTTATTAAAGAACTAGCCAATAAAAACTTAAAAAAACTAGTAGGGTATACTTATTCCTGAGTTGAATGTTAAAAGGACCACATTGCAAGCATCCAAACTGCAGAGCACAATTTAGGACAAGGAGATCTAATTTTACCCAACTACAATAAACTCACCCCAATCAAGGAGTACATATCTTAGATGAAACAGGTTACAACAAAAAGTAAACAGAGGACTGACTATAAATCACAACTGCTGAACAAATCTGAAAATACCCAAGATTGAGAATGCGAACTCTTGAATAAAAGGTGCTTTAAACTGCCCCGTGTATCACCACACTCAGCACCAGTGCCTATGCATGCTGGGAAGCAGCGTGACTCAGTGGAAAGAGCCTGGGCTTCAGAGTCAGAGGTCATAAGCTCGACCTCTGGCTCTGCCACTTGTCAGCTGTGTGACTGTGGGCAAGTCACTTCACTTCTCTGTGCCTCAGTTACCTCATCTGTAAAATGGGGATTAACTGTGAGCCTCACGTGGGACAACCTGATTACCCTGTATCTACCCCAGCACTTAGAACGGTACTCTGCACATAGTAAGCGCTTAACAAATACCAACATTATTATTATTATTATTATGCAGCCTTGAATAGTCTTTGTTGTTCATGACTATCCTCATTTTCACTAGGTCAAAGCCTGGTGTATACTGAAAATTGGCTTCACCCCATAAAATTCTTGAGAAAAATTTAAATGAGCTGTTTTTCCAGGTATCCTGGATAGGGAGAATTTTATTTGGACCTACTTACCTTCATTCATGGGATTACAAGATTTCCATTATTTTGCACTGGGTATTTGTATTCTCAACATCTGCTCTTCAAAATGGACTTTTGAAGCCACTAGCACAGCATTATGTATGGACCTAATTGAGCCTATAACATGATTATTTTGATCTGCGGCAGACACAATTAGAAAATTTCAATATAATCAAGTCAGACTCTCTAATGTTACCATAAAATGCCATTTTATTTATTGCTGTTGGAATAATAAGTGCTTGAGAAAGTAAAGGAACGGAAACCTGAGAAGCCTTACTAGAATTAGACACTGGAGGACACCATCTCTTCCTGAGGCTGAGAGAAGGGAATCCCTGACACCTGCCTCCCTCTGTTACACGCCGGAGTTGCTGATAAACCTCATATTCCACAGAACAGGTTCTCACACTCAGGCCTCCCCGGAGACTCCACTGAACTGCAAGCTGAACTGTGCTGTTTTGCTACCTTATAGCCAAAGCACTTTTATCCACAATGGGCAAATCCAAAATACCATTAGGTTATTAATGAATGACACAGTTGTAAGAAGAATGGGAAATGGGACCTGATGTTTATTACATAGGAAAAAGGGGTTAAAAACCTCACATCTGGGCAAAGGCCTACAGATCCAACTGGGGAGGGAAGACCCATGCCTTGCCTTAGCAGCCAGTGACAAGGAGTCCCAGTAGCCATGAACAGTGTGGCATAGTGGCTAGAACACAGGCCTGGGAATCAGAAGGTCATGGGCTCTAATCCCAGCTCTGCCACTCTTCTGCTGTGTGATCTTGGGCAAGTCATTTCACTTCTCTGGGCCTCAGTTCCCTCATCTGTAAAATGGGGATTGAGACTGTGAGCCCCACATGGGACAGGGACTGTGTCTGACCCGATTTGCTTGTATCTACTGAGAAGCTGAGCCACGCTGAGAAGCAGTGTGGCTCAGTGGAAAGAGCACGGGCTGGGGAGTCAGAGGTCATGGGTTCTAATCCTGGCTCTGCTGCTTGTTGGCTGTGTGACTTTGGGCAAGTCACTTCTCTGTGCCTCAGTTACCTCATCTGTAAAATGGGCATTAAGACTGTGAGCCCCACGTGGGACAACCTGATCACCTTGTACCCTCCCCAGCGCTTAGAACAGTGCTTTGCACATAGTAAGTGCTTAACAAATACCATCATTATTATGTACCCCAGTGCTTAGTGCAGTGCCTGACACATAGTAAGTGCTTAAATACCATCATTATTTTTATCATTATTATGAACCAAAGATACAGGGTTTGGAAGGAGTGTTTACCCTTAACCCTAATCCTTATACATTAACCCCTCTCCTACTCCCCAGACAAGCAGGGAGGTAATGATTAACACTTTAGAAGCACCCAGAGGGAATCTAAGAGGTTCTGCCGTTTCCCTTTCACAAAAAGTGTTCTTTGGCCAATTAATGTGACAAACAACATTATGGTCTGGGGCTTCAGAAGACAGTAAGTGGGATGCATTCTTGGAAACTACTGAATTTTGTCACTTGTAACAACTTACTTGGTAATTTTTTTTAATGGTGTTTGTTAAGAACCTGTTCTGAGCAGTGGGGTAGATACAAGTTTGTCGGGTTGGACGCAGTCCCTGTCCCATCTTTCAGGGGGCTCACAGTCTAAGGGAATCATTATGAGGTTCAGAATGCCCTGACAATTTTCATGACTAAAGCACATGGAAGTGTAAATGCATAGTCAGAAGACAAATTAATAAAAAAAACTTTTAAAAAATTAAAGAATCATAAAGTACCACTTCATTGTGGTACAGCTATAGACTGCCAGCAGATAATGGTGGCAAGAAAAACGAGCTTGACTTTGGGAGGATCGTGATAGGAAGAGGTAAACAGAGGCAACAGAAAACGCTGCAAATAGCATATGCAAAAGCACAAAAAAAGGGCAATTTTCACATGTGCCCAGTATGGGAAGAACTGCTGCTTTTACATAAAACCATAAGAAATGTTGAAACTGTATCAAACCAAAAGTCTGTTCAGAACAGTATTCTGCTTCTTTCAGCAGCCCCAAAATATTCTTGGAGGAACAGTGATGGTTGCCCTGCTTGCATCCACTCTTGTGGTTATATTTGTACTAACGTCCTATTATGGTCCTTTCTTCTACAAATTTACCCAAACCCTTCTTGAACCTATCTCTATCTTCTGCCTCTATCACTTCCTGTGGTAACAAATGTGGTTATCTTCTGTAGGAAATGTTTTCTTTGGAACCCACTTCCACTAAGCTTTGATGGATCCCTCTCATCCTGGTCTGGTAGGATTTGGTGAACTACAGTTCTGTGCTCATGCTGCCCACTCCTACTGTATTCTGTAACCTGTCCTTTCTCAGCCTTTATTTTTCCAGACCAACCTCAAATGGAAGTTGCGCCATACCTCAGGATATCTTGGTTGCCCTTTTGTACCTTCTCCTGCTCTTTGTCCCCTCTAATCAATCATATTTATTGAGCACAAGCACAGTGGCACTTGGAAGAGTACAATACAACAAAATTAGCAGACATGTACCCTGCCCGTAGCAAACTTACAGTCTAGAGGAAGAAGTGATAACCAGAATTACTATTTTGGATGTTTATTTTCATCCCTTTCCTGATGATACCTAGCATTTTGTTGGCCTTTCTGGCTGCCACCATACATTGGGTTGTTGATTTAAGAGAACAGTCAATAATGACTTCCAGCTGTCTTTCCAGAGTCATGACTGATATAGCTCAAGACCCATCATCATATAGTTTGCTTGATGCATTACCTTGCACTGCTCACTTTTAATTACATCTGCAGCTTTTCTGCTCACTTACTCAATTTTATGAACTCTTCTTACAATTTATTCCCATCAAAGCATCATTTCACCACCTGGAAGATTTTAGGGTCACTTGAAAATTTAGAGATTTCACTGTGCACTTTCTCTTCCAGATCATTTCTTCCATACCCACACATATTGATACTAATCTCACTATCACATTATATCATCTTGACACCAGAAAATCAACACTGAACACATCAAATATGCTTGAACACACACCAGCACTTAGAACAGTGCTTGGCACATAGTAAGCACAACTAATATCATTACATACACACACAAACCAGGTATGCATATTATAAAATGCCAAAAATTTAGATGAAGCATTTAATGGTCACTCTGGTGCATTTGAAACGTGAACTTGGAAACAGAAATGAGCTGCCTACCCACTGTATCATAAATCAAGGTGTCAATAGGATATTTTTCATCAGCATGGCAATGCATATTTTATGGCATTTTACAACTACTGAAGAGGCTTGACTCACATAAATCAAGAGGAAATGACGCATCTCTAATGGTCAGGGTTCATATAAAAGAATAATTTCCACTGTAATTTTTCTTGAAAAACTGCAAGAATGGTGAAATAAAACCGGCACTAATTTTAAGCCTCATAAAAAACAAAATCCTCCCTCCTTCGAGACTGCAAGCTCCTTGTGGACAGGGAACACGTCTACCAAATCTATTGTATTGTACTCTCCCAAGTGTTTAGTACAGTGCTCTGCAAACAATAAATACCACTGAATAATCAATCCTCCTCATCCATGATGAATACCGAAAAGAAAGTGGTAATTTTAAGTGTTTATCAATCAAAAAATTAAGCGCCTACTCAATACCTGTTCTCCCCACAACTCATACTGTGAGCTGGGCATGGGACAGGGATTGTGTCAGACCTGATTATCTTGTACCTACCCCAGTGCTTGGGTTTAGACTGTGAGCCTGTCACTGGGCAGGGATTGTCTCTATCTGTTGCCAAATTGTATATTCCAAGCACTTAGTACTGTGCTCTGCACATAGTTAAGCGCTCAATAAATACTACTGAAAGTATGGTAGAATTAATAGACATGCTCCCTGCCCTTAAGGAGGTTACAATTTAGTGGAGGAGAGGGACAGTAAAATAAATTACAGGTAGGAGTAGGTTATAAAGCATAAAGATATGTATGTAAGTGCTACTAGAAAGGGTGAATATGTTGAAGTAGCAGTTGGGGGATATAAGGTGGGGAGATGGAAAAATCATCTGGAGAAGGTCTCCTGTATATGCAGCTTCAGAAAGAATTTGAAGATGGAGAGTGCAGTGGTCTGCTGGATGTGTAGAGGGAGGAAGTTCTAGGCAAGAAGGAGGGCGTTAGCAAGGGGTTGGCAATGGGAGAGATGAGAATGAGGCATGAGGAGTAGGTTGGCTTGAAAGAAATGAAAATTGCAGGCTAGGGTGTGGTGGCAGAAGACGGATAAGTAGGATAAAGAGAATTGATCGGGTGTCTGATAATCAGTGGTCAGGATTTCTGCTTAATAAGGAGAGGCCAAGACCACTATATGAGGTTTTTGAGGAGTGGATCCCTGTTTGTCTTTCAACTCTATGTTCTCTGGGAAAAATAAAAATTTTACTGAATTTTGTCTAAAGCAATTCTATCTTGAACATATTAAGGAATAAAACTTTATGTTACAACTGAAAGAGAAGCAGCGTGGCTCACTGGAAAGAGCACGGGCTTTGGAGTCAGAGGTCATGGGTTCGAACCCCGGCTCTGCCACTTGCCAGCTGTGTGACTTTGGGCAAGTCACTTAACTTCTCAGTGCCTCAGTTCCCTCATCTGTAAAATGGGGATTAAGACTGTGAGCCCCACGTGGGACAACCTGATTCCCCTATGTCTACCCCAGCGCTTAGAACAGTGCTCGGCACATAGTAAGCGCTTAACAAATACCAACATTATTATTATTATTATTAAAGAGGTAAAATCCACAGCCAAGTTGGAAAAAGCACCTAATCAAACATGATGCAAAAAAAAAAAATAGCCACACTATTCTCAGTTTGTTTATCCTAAGCATAAGAAATAAAACGAATGCCTTTATGCTGAAATTACAAGGTACTGAAGCTTAAGCCCTATAAGAAAGTGAAATCTGATATCAGAAATTTCTTTTGAATTGGGGCTAAGGGGCTCGAAGTTGTTAGTCTCAAATTTCAAGACCTTGCTGGACACATTGGATTTCTAAGTTTATTGTACAAATCTTTAACCTGACATATTTTTAGGAGAATATTTTCAAAGGTTTTTTTTTTCTTTTCACGAGACCAAAAGGGCATGGAAAACCGAAGTAGCAAAATTTATTCATGATAAGAAAATAGGGAATGTCTACAAAAGTCTAACTGGTTTCCACCTTTCAAGGAAGAGAATACACTCAATTATCTGAATTCAATATTTAGAATTTAGACATGTGTTTCTGTCTTTCCTCTATTCCCTTTACTACCCCCAAAGAGATGGCTAGTCATTTTATAACATCAAGATTTGATTCTATCCTTTGATATCCTATGCTTCATATTTGAAATAATTCATTCCTGGTCCAGGCTCACATTAGGGAAATACCTGATAAGTTTTCAAAAATATTTTCAATTGCCACTGCACCAGTTTTCCACTGCAAATAAAGCCACAGCAAACAAAACAAAACAAATCAGGTAGTTTTCACTCAACCACAGGTTGTTAGTTTTACTTTCAAACCCTCAAGTGTCCTTCATTATTTTCTGTCCTCAAACATTTAATACCCGGTGATTTGGAGAGAGTGATCATTCAACACACAATAAGTTACTAGAGTCTCAAATACTCAACACACAATAAATTATTACAGTCTCAAATGTCAAGTGTCTTTAAAGAAGTGATGTGCCCTAAAGCCAACAGTACATTTCCCTTCTCTTTTAGCATCTGTTTTATCTGTGCCTCTGTGTCAGAATCACTTTATGAGTAAGAAACCAGAAATGCACAAACACCCAATCACTTTGAGATCCTTTGGGGAAGTCTTTCTTCCTATGGAGGTAGCTACCATGACAATCAATTCTCCAGGGAGGTCCTGACTCAGTTAGCTAGTTCCCCCTGGAGGGCTGAGCAACCAGAACCATCCCTTCCTCTAGACTTTTGTGTAAGAGGTTTACAAATGGCAGTCTGTGAAAAAAATCTTTTATTTCAGCTGATTTTCTCAGGAATCAAATGCAATTTGACACAACCTTCTTTCAAAAGTCTGCTCCATAAAGCATGTGATGTGGCTTCACCTCAAAATTGATGAGGCTACTTGTTCTTAGTGTCCTATAAGCACGATACCAGTCTCAATTTCAGCTCCACCTGCATCTGATGAAACATTATAGGGGCCACTGTGAATCCAATGCAAGAGAACCATTAGGACACACAAGAAGTCAGGGAGTGTTATACAACTTACTGGAGAATGGGCCAGTGAATACAAGCCAGACATTAGTCCTACAGCGAATGAAAAGATGAATGAGTGTGGTAAAATGATCAGAAAGAAGATTCAGAAGGACAAAGGATGTGCTGACAGAACAGATATATACATAGGTTGTGACTAGCCACAAGTGAGAAATACAGAAAAACTCCCATAGAATTCAGCTGCCCATCCCCCAGTTTTGAAACGCATGGGACTGCCAGGTAGGAAAATCCCTCTCGGGAGTATATTTCAAATTTAGTAATGCAGACCCTGGACCACAGTAACCCTCTGGTCCAATTCAGTGTCAATCAGCAGAAATGTAGACTGTAAGCTTCTCATGGACAAGGACTGCATCACTGCATCTTTTATTTCTTTTTTTGTGTTCTCCAAGCACCTAGACCAACACAGTACACACAGAAGACACTCAATAAACCCTATTGATCCTGATTCTTACTGGAAAAAGACCAAATAGGAAATATCTCTGCCATAACTTTGCAAATTATTTACAAAATACCACCCCTCGGGAAGACCACCAATATGCTTCTTTCAGTACCACCAGCATATTGAGTTATAAAACCAATTCTCATTAAACATGGTGCTTATGGTCTGAATGGTTTCTTTCATAAGCCTCTACCAACCCTGTGATATAGTCCCAGTAAAAAAAGTCATGCTTAACCACAGCCAAAGAAACATTTTTCACCTCTTACCCAATAAAAGAATCAGCAGAGACAAATTTTTAAAAAGGATTGGGCACAAATCTCTAATTTGAGCCTGACAGAAATGCATTGGTGCTCTTAACCTTGATGAGTTCAGTGCAAAGCAAATGTGGAAAATCTGTTACACCCTCTCAAGTAGCTGTAAAGTAAAACACTGAAGAGATTGCAAGTAGCTGACATGAAATAATTTGATCACCATAGTTCATTTTTGCTGGACTGTTCTCCGTAAGAATGATTTAGACAAAGGCCATACCACTCATCTATGTAAAGATAAAAACATATAAAAATGAAGATGGTAAAGACCAAGGAAACCTCTGCTACAAATGACACTGTCTGAAGAGAAATGTGGACTAGTGGGCTCAATTGCCTGAATACACCACCAAGCACCAAAACGTCACAATATTCCAGTTGCCAATACACACCTTTTGTCCATTTTTTAAATGAAAACTAAAGGACAGTGGTCATCAATGTCTACTTTAGCATAAATTTTATGAATTTTTATCTAATTGAGAAATATTAACAGATTTTCAGTAGGGCTTAGGATAAAAAAAGTGGTCATTTTATTATGAAGGATGAATGAAAACACAAACCCACCTTCTCCCAGTAGCTATACCTAGATGAATACACGTTTTCAAGATGGAGTATAGTAAAGAATGCCAATAAACCCCCCAAAATCAGATGGCTATACTTAATTAGGAGTTGCCATGAAATTACCATACTATTCTGGTAATTGCTTCAAAATTGCTATTTGCCTATTTTGAAGCAGAAAACCACAAGCTGACTTTAGAAATAGATTTTAACCCCTGCAATGTATCCTTCCATTCTCAACAGTGGGGCCTTTCTGGACCAGGGTCGTCTGCTTTGACCTCACCAAAGCATTTAGAGGTTATCCTGTTTATTTCACAGCAGTTGCTTTTTGCAAGTCCTTTTTTCATGTGTGGAAAAACTATTCTGAGCTGCCAGTGCTGGAACTGATCAGTTCTGGTTCAAGGCTGATTGGTTCCTGAAGCCTAAAAAATGCAAACAGAGCATTCAGCCTCTTCAGAGTTCTCTATTCAAATGCTCTGGTGAGCCTGTCGGGGACAAAGCTTTCCCAGGAGCTCTTCCCCTCCCCCATACAGGGCACTGAGTCTAAGCTGTACATCTGCAAGCTATTTTCAAATTACCACTGGAGCATTATTAGGATTGGACACTAAAACTAACAAAAGACTACATTTTAGGGAATTTCAACCAATTAATACAGTGGACTCTAAAATCCTCTGTGGTTTTCTGCCTGCTATTGGAATGAGACTCTGATGCTTATAGTAAATCACAGATCAATATGCTTCAAAGCTGGCAAACTTATTTTCAGTGAAGTAATAAATACCATTTTTATGAACTCATACTGTTAAACAGATTGGAATGAAACCCTGATGAAAATTCCACCCAGGTCCAACGTGGAATTCAGTCATCATAACCAAATGCCCTGCACGAGGCATGGAAAAAAGATTTCTTTGGGGCCCTTTGACAGAGAAACATAGCAATACAGACTTCGGTATGAACTTCTGGAGGACAGAAGAGGAAATAAAAACAAGAATTCAGGCCTCCCCAGAGCCTAGCAAATTCTCTGGTTCCTAGCTGAGTGGTCAAGATTATACATCATTCATCATGATCACATGGAAAGAAGTGAGGAACTTACCTTTCACAAGCCCGGACTGTCCATGCGGCAATTATCCATAATGAGATACTAAAAACCAAGAGTACAGTTCCTGGACATATAGTCATTAAAGTCTTCATAACAAAACGGGTATTGAAGTTTATCTTATTAAGTGCCCCAATGCTTCTCGAGGAGGCATCGGTGAAAAGTTTGCTATGCAAAAGCATAACTCTGGCAATAAGATAGAGTCTTAGGAACATGGGTATAGACAAAATAATATCCACATCAGCAGTGGTTGTGGATGGAGCATAGGAGAAGGCGAGACGGGCTGTCCATGTGAATGTATAGTTCCCAGGGATGGGATGGATAGCACACACCAGAATTTCCAAGCAGATGAAGAAAATACGCTCATAAGTCATGGCTATTCTCCAGTCATCTGCTCCATTGTCCACCATGAACAACTGAAAAAATAAAGTAGAAAATCAACTTCAGTATGGCACGAATGTTCTACAAGTGATAGTGCAGACTTCTCAATATGCATTTGGGGAAAGCTAAGATAATGTTTTTTAATTACACTGCCTAAATGTGTGCTTTTAGAAAATCATCACCTTGTCCTTAGGAAATAAGACATATAAATTGAAAATATACTATTTTCACTCTTCCTACTGCAGCCCCAGTGAAATCGATTTCTAGTGCATCACCTCACCTCTCACCTAGTTGAAGAATGCCAGAGTTCACACAAAAACCACAGAGAACTAAACATAAGTGAGCCCAACCTACCAAGAGCAACATCAGCCATTGTGTGAAATGAGATTGGCTCCAGAGATAAACATTTGATTCTAGGATAGGAAATTGGCTTCCTCTCCCCTCTTTTGCCTCTGCCTCCCCTCTTCTACTAGATTTACTTGTCTGCTTCCTGTGAGATGCATATGGCCCACCTGTTTCTTATCTTTCCTGACCTGAGACCACCTGCTCTGAATCTGCTTTAGTTACTCCATCCTCAGGAATGAAAGGGGACTTTGGGAGGCTTGTGAATGTGCCTCATTTCAAATAATCTACACCCCCGAATATCTTTGTGTTTTTATAGGTGTTTTTCCTGTTCAAAAAGCTCACATTCAAAGCAAAAAACAAAAAAAAGTTCAACAGCTTACAAAAAAACAACAAATCTTTTCAATGCTACAGGGAAGAATGGCCACGTTGTCCTATTCCTATATCACTCCCACAAATACCATTTTGTGGAATATTTTGGTTTGTCATCTTGATTCTAACTAAGGAGAGTTCTTTAAGGAGGAAAATCCCAACTCTAAGTTAATGGAAGAGGAATCCAGCCTCACAAAGAGTAGTCTACATCACAAACTGGTTGGATAATCAAGAGGCTGTGCCATTCTAGATAAGGTAAACAAAAATGCATTCTGATGAGCATCACCCTCTTCTGTACTGCATAAGTAGCAAAAATAGTCTTAGCAGTCAAAGACGATGCTCCTTGTTGGCCTTAAATACGTAGGACTATAAAACCCATTTTAGGGGTGGAGAAGTGGGGGGTGGCCCAGGCCCACCACTTTTCAGAAACCAAGATTAAGAAAAATCTGATGACAGACAGGACCCCAAGAATTAAGGAGTCTCTTGCTCAGTTCAAGATGGTTTAAGGAGCAAATCTACTGCTCCAGCAAGTGCTCCTGCTTTTCATATTCCCACTCTCTGCATCAGAACCCATCCTGGTCTTAACCCTGTGATCTGCTCAGGCTGCCAAACCTCTAATGCTTGCCCTTTCTGTAGTGCAGTGTAAAGAAGAGATCAGATTGTGGCTTTCAGTATTAGGCACAGATAGTCTGTTATCTCTGATCACTATGAGCAGAAGTTCTCAATCAATCGTATTTATTGAGTGCTTACTGTTTGCAGGGCACTGTACTAAATGCTTGGGACAGTACAGTATAATAGAGTTGATAGACACTTTCCCTGCCCACAGTGAGCTTACAGTCTATAGGGGGAGACAGACATTAATATAAATAAATTACAGATATGTACATATTGCTGTGGGACTGAGTCAGGGGAGGGGAGTGTGAATAAAGGGAACAAATCAGGGAGACGCAGAAGAGAGTGGGAGAAGAGGAAATGAGGGCTTAGTCAGGGAAGGCCTCTTGGAAGAGATGTGCCTTCAATAAGGCTTTAAAGCTGGAAGAGTAATTATCTAATTGTTTCAAGTTTGGCCACTTCCTCTTGTGCTCAAAACTCGCCACTGTTGGATCTCCTCAAGTTCAATGTACAGTCTAAAGGGCAACGATGGAGGGGGGGAAAAAGCAAAACAGTCATTTCCAATCTGGCCCCAGAGCTGAAACAAACTGGCAGTGATGTTGCCACTGAATACCCAAATGCTCAGCAAGCAAATGATATAACATTTAACTGGTCCAACCATTTATGCGTTTTAATGATGCCTTTCATTCATGGCTCTCAGATGCACTCTGGACCCAACTGTCCAATTGAAAAAATGGTCCCCAGCACTACCTAGCCCAAAGTCACCAAGTGGGTCAAAGACAGCCATGAGGAAGATTTCAAATCCAACACTAACACTTTCAGGGATCCCCGTCACCACAAAGAGCCTCTGGAGACTGAGGATGCACACAAGCTCTTAAGGATTCATGAGGAAAACAGCCTTCTAAAAGGTGGGACAGTGAAAGCTAGCATTTCAACAACTGTTTTGACCACGTAACACAAATCTCCATAGTGAAGGCGTGAAGAAGAGGTGACACTATAAGTGAAATCTACCTAATTTCCTATCCGCTTCCTTATAAAAACCACATCTCTAAACTTAAGTAGCACTGCCAAGAGCTAACTCCCAAAAGACTTATCACTGGCTACCGTAGATAGCACTGGCATGGTGGTTACAGTGTTTCTTTTTCTATTTCTTCTTATGACAGGTCAATAAGAACAATACTCGGTAAGGAAGATAGGATGCCAGCACTCACTCAGAGACTGGTCTTCTAATCAAAATGAAAGATAGATTTGACTCCACAGAAATTACATGAGATGTGTTATATAAAGAGATGGACATTAGGTTTCGAGTATATCCTGGAGAGAGAATTCTGAAATGCATTCAATCATCACAACCCTGTTACATTCTATTTGAATTCTGGAGGTAGGTGGCAGAAGTTTTAAGAATTCTATTGAATTGTACTCTCCCAAGTGCTTAGTGCAGTGTTCTGCATATAGTAAATAGTACATACCATTGATTGATTGATTGATAGCAGAAAGATTTGGGGGAAGAGGCTATGAGTGTAGTGACCCAGCCCAATCTAGTGAACTACAACAGTCAGTGCTAAACTGACCAACTGACCCTCTGAAGTGTTTCAGCATGAATTCCATGAGTCAATCAGAATCTACCTCCAGAAATCAAAAGGGCTACAGCACAAGTTTGCCCTATTGTTCTTCTCAACAAAATCAACCCCGAATCGTTTAGTCCTTGAATTAAGACACCATTTGAAATCTAAAATATTCCTTAAGGATCTGAATTGGAAATCCTTTGGGTTTTTGGTATTAAAAAGTCAGTTTCAAGTAAACAAAAGACCAGAGTATCCACCATATAAAATCAGAAGTGAATCTTAACTATGTACTGTCTTCCTCGGTGCCAAAGTCACTCCCTGGTAAAAACAGGTTCTTGGGAAAGCGCATAATTCACTCCCAACACTAAGGGGACAGTTATTTCCCTGATTCCTTGCTTGACCACCATTTACCTACATCCCTTTCTAGAGTCCTGAACAAGATAAATACCTGAGTCTGGTCCAAAGGCGTCATAAGATCTATGGGGTGGGAATTCAAGGCAGTGGGTCTGGGAAACCAAGGGCCTTAGGAAGAAAACTAAAATTTGAACAAAATCAACAAGGGCTATGGAAAAAATAGTTCACTAGCTGGGCTTAGCCTTTCAACCATCCACTAGCTTCCTGGAGGTGGTTGGGATGACTACAGCTCTATTTCTCTGAACAGGCCCAATCTTACCTGATCTCAAAAATTAAGCAAGTCTGGTTAGGTTTTATGTCAATCTTCAACTTGGATTGAAAGCTTCCAGGGGGCAGGGACTAAATCATGATTCTTCTCCAGGGTGCCTAGTAGAGTCCTTGGCCCAGAGGCACCCAATAAATACTTGTTGATGGTGCTGATGAAGGCATAAGATAGAAAGGATGCAAACTACCTTCTCTTCTTTGATTATTTCCTTAGTAAGTTTTAAGGCTATCAAGGGGGATTTAGAAAAGAAGAGGAAGCAAATGGAGAGAAATTGGGGAAGGGTGGAGAAGCAGTGTTTCCTAATGGTTAGAGCACAGGCCTGGAAGTCAGAAGTGCCTGGGTTCTAATCCCGGCTATGCCACTTGTCTGTACTTTGACCCTGGCCAAATCACTTAACTTCTTGGTGTCTCAGTTACCTCAACTGAAAAATGGGGATTACGACTGTGAGCCTCATGTAGGACAGGGAGTGTGTACAACCTGATTAATTTGCATCTGTATGGATTGGGGTTAGTGCACCTGATGGAGGAGGTGACAGATGTAAATTACAGGCTCGGGGAACCTCAGATCTTTTATAACAATTATAATTATGGCATTTATTAAGTATTTACTATGTGCCAAGCAATGTACGAAGCATTGGGGTAGATACAAGACAATCTGGTTGGATACAGTCCCACTCCCACATGGGCTCTATTGTCTCTATTTGTTGCTGAATTGTACTTTCCAAGTGCTTAGTACAGTGCTCTGCCCACAGTAAGTGCTCAATAAATACAAATGATTGATTGATGAGAAACTGAGGCTCAGAGAAGTTAAATGACATGCCAAGGTCACACAACAGGCCACTGACAGAGCTGGAACTCAAACTCAAGAGTCTTGAGTCTCAGACCTGTGCTCTTTCTACTCGATCATGCTGCTTTATGAGCAAAAGTCCAAGCTTTGAAAACCAAATATACATTAGGCACTCAGAATCCTTCCCTGCTCTAAACAGGCAAAAGAGACAGCAGTCTCCACAATTTGCTTACATGACCCACATCAAAGAGAGATGTACACACGCTGATGTCACACTTCCACTCAAATGCCATATGTAAGCACCAACAATATCTGCCTGATTTCCACCCTGGTGAGCCCAGCTAGGGGTCTATCTCACAGTTTCACAGAGCAGGGAAGCAATCTGTCCTAACTCTCTTCACTTGGTAAACAAAGGATTCTCTGGCTGAGGCTCACCATGTAGTATGTGGTTGGTCAAAAAGAAGCAGAGCAAGACTCCAGGCTGGACTTCCTAGGCTGCAAACCCCTCTAGATTGGAAGCTCATTAGGATCAGGGAACGTGTCTGCTAATTCTGTTGTATTGTACTCTCCCAAGTGCTTAGTACAGTGCTCTGCCCAAAGTATGCACTCAGTAAATACCACTGAACATTCTTCTTTAACTGACGTTTCCCCTCGTCCTTTTCACTGCTTGGTAGAAGGTAGCGGTCAATGAGCCATTCATCCAAAGACCATTACTAAGTGCTCCCAATTCAGCTTGCCAGAATTGCTTTAGAGGCTTTTATAAACCTGGCCCAAGGAGCAAAATTCCCTTGGCTAAATATTTTAGCAAACTTTCCCACCCCTTCTGCCAGTGTGCCAAGACTGGATCTGTTTTTGGAGGAGGAAGATGGTAAAACCTAACTACTCAGTCCATTCGGATGTGGAGAAAGATGGGGAAAGACAGAAATGAAAATCTGCATGGCTGCTCAGTTCAGGAAGAGATCTAGTAAAGGAGTTAACTAGCCCACTGAAAAATACCACTGATCGACTGATTAGCTCCTGCTGTCATTTCACTATTCCAACTGAGGCTATACGCAACTGAACAATCATAACACAACTTGAACAGGCAGGAATGTTAGAGAAACCCTGCTGGGAAAAAAGGTCTGGGCTCATGACTCGGGATTTGAACAGTGCTTTAGTGCTTAGAACAGTGCTTGGCACATAGTAAGTGCTTAAGAAAATACCATCATTATTATTATAAGGAACTGGGGCCCTAAGGAGCTAGATATTTAGAGGCCCAGCTGTAGAGAAAGGAAAGTCACTGGCCAAACTACATTGACATTTCCCTTCTCCCATTTCAAGAAGTTGATGGGAGGATCAGGAGGGGTTAACACTTTGGTGTGGAGGCCAAAAGAATGACTTTCTGATACTCTCCTCAAGAGCAGTGAAACAGCTCTATCTCTCCACACTCCAGTCACTCAATCACATTCATCCTGACACTGGAGAAGCTGACTTCTCATGTAACAGGCTGTCAACATCAGCAGGCTGAGTGGGGAGAGAGCTTCAGAAGAAACCTGCCCATTGCCATCTGAACCAGATATACCAATATCACTTTCTAGGAGTATCCCAGAGAGGGAGGGAACCCCCATCCAAGACACCAATGGGACAACATCGTGGACAGCGTGGAGAAGCAGTGGGGCTTAGTGGATAGAGCATGGGCCTGGGAGTCAGAAGGACCTGGTTTCCAAACCTAGCTCTGCCGTAAGCCTGCTGTGTAATCTTGGCCAAGTCGCTTCACTTCTCTGGGCCTCAGTTTCCTCAACTGAAAAAAGGGGATTAAGAGTGTGAGCCCCATGTGGACAGGGACTGTGTCCAACCTGACTAATTTGTATCTACTTAGAACAGTACTTGGGACATAGAATATGCTTAACAAGTACCATAATTATTATTATAATTATTATCTCTTCTTGAAGTAGTTAGTACAATCAGGATAGTGATTATTAATAATAATGATAATTGATAATGATATTCATTAAGCACCTACTATGCACCAGGCACTGTACTAAGCACTGGGGTGGATACAAGCAAATCAAGTTGGACACAGTCCCTGTCCCATATGGGACTCACATTGTCAACCCCCTTTTTATAGATGAGGTAACTGAGGCAAGGAGAAGTCAGATGATTTGCCCAAAGTCACACAGCAGACAAGTGGCAGAACCGGGATTAGAACCCATGACCTTCTTACTCCCAGGCCTGTGCTCTATCCACTATGCCATGCTGCTTCTCAATAGCTGATAAAGGGCATGCAGAGTTCTGGACAACTCAACTTCAGGGCTCGGTTGTAGGGGATGGGAGAGGTGGAAGTGGAGAACAGCTTAAGAGAACTATTTGTCAATGGCCTGTAAACTCCCCAACCCCCTTGACTGAGCTCATGAGCTGTTGGTTCCTGCGTCCAATTGTCCCATGATTCTGCCAATGAAGCAGGTGGGGTGTGCCCCCCTAAATCATGGGGCCTGGAGCATGTGTTCCCATTTTCCCTGCTCTATGAATGAACTAAGCTATACTGCCATCCCCTCAGCATAAAAGGAAATCCTTCCTCTGACAATCTTTCTGTATTTGCAAACCTAGCACCCCTCACAAAGCCCTGGCTGAGGAGTCTGGAGAGGAGGTTGGAGAGTTTGGAGAAGCAGCAGTTCTTGGCCAATCTCTGAGCCTCCCCTTAGTCTCTCTTCTACAACCACCCACTTTTGAGGTTTCTGAGACCCACAGAGCCTAACCACAACCCAAGTCTGCCAAGACTGAAAATTCAGAGTCTAGGCCAGTCTGATCCACCAAATGGAGCCCTAAGAATGGAGACTAGCCCTCTCCCAAGCCTGTGTGGTCCCAGGCCTCTTCTGGGAAGTTTCACCAAGTCTGTGAGGTGTTTTGGGGCATGAGCAGGTGTTATCCACACTCCCACTGCTCCAGCTCCTTCAGCTGGTAGGATGATGACCCTGAGCTCAGCTTGGCTTGGGAACCTGTGAGATTTCCATTGTCCTCACTGGGCTGCAGGGTGAGTCAGAGTAGCTCTCTCCCACTTTGGAGAACACCATTCCCCACCCTTGCTTGCTTATCACCAGAGTCTTCAGTGCCTCAGCATGCTCCCCCTACAACACCAGCTTTCCTTACAGATAAAAGACATTTGTTATTTTCACCCCTAGACACCAGGAGGAGACCTAGTATTTCACTTTGTACCAATCAAGAATGGGATGTGTCTGAGGGAAAAAAAATTATCTCCCTGTGTCCTCATCCTTGCCTCGGGATTTTGACGCCTTTCCTGATCGGCTCGTTGGTCCTTTAACACTGCCACCAAGACAGTGAAGGGGATCTGAGTCTTTTGAGAAACATGATCCACATTTCAGAAACAAAAAGCAAATCAAAACCATTTCACAAAAATGAGGGTGGTTACCTGTGTTCCAAAATCACCTCTAAAACATTCCACAGCTCATAAAAAGTAATGTGGATAGAATGGCTTCTACTCCATTTGCCTGTCTGAGGAATGTCATAAAAGTCCTCCACCCACCACCTTCCATGTCACACATAAGCAAACAACAATTCCTGTTGTAACAGTTTGATTCCTGGACCATGTATCGAAGCAAATTCAAATCTGCCACATGGCTGTACAAGACAACCTGCCCTTCAGGAAGAAGAAATCTGATTTTTCTTTGCTTAATACCACCTCTTGCTTTTTCCCTTTATGGAATTTGACTCTGCATTAAATGGCCAATTTCCCAACTCAAACTCTAGGGCAGGAGGAGCAGTCTCCTCTCCCTACCTCTCTGATGTTCTCGTTTTATGAATCCGAAATTTTCTGGAGATCACCGCAAATCCTCAAAGCACTTGGGGACTAGAATTGGAACTTCAACCTCTTATTTAATCAACAATCACAAGGATAAAAAGCCTATAAACCATACTCACCCAGGTAACTAACTCCCTTTTGTCTTTGCCTTTGTCTTATGCTGTCGAGTCGTTTCCAACCCAAAGCAAAACCACGGACACATCTCTCCTTGAATGCCCCACTCTCCATCTGCAATCATTCTGGTAGTGTACTCATGGAGTTTTCTTGGTAAAAATACAGAAGTGGTTTACCATCGCCTCCTTCCACGCAGTAAACTTTAGTCTCAGCCCTCGACTCTTTCCCATGCCGCTGCTGCCCAGCATGGGTAAACTGTAGCAGATTGCCTTCCACTTGCTAGCCACTACCCAAGCTAGGAATGGAATGGTAGGCCTCTGCTTGACTCTCCCTCCCATAGCCGAGACTGGTAGAGTACTGGAAACACTCCAGGTGCAACCCTGAGAGTAGACCTAACTCCCTAGGGAAGGCAAATGTGCAAATGTCTGGAGCTCTGAGCAGGGAACACATTCAGTCCAGAACCTGGCCTGCCACAGGGTTGAAAAGGATAAAATAACACTAACCAAATTAAGAGGCAATTCAGAATCCTTTTTGTCTCCTTCACTGAATGACCAAAATGGGCAACACTGTTCTATAGAAAATTCTACATTGTTGTTTACTAAAATATGAGTACTGCATCTAGAACATATATACATATATATTCTCACCTACAAACATTAATTTTTAATGGTATTTGTTAAGTGCTTACTATGTGCCAAGCACTGTTCTGAGTACTGGGGTAGATACGAGGTAATCAGGCTAGTCACAGTCCCTGTCCCACATAGGACTCACAGTTTAGGTAGGAGGGAGTAGGATTTAATCCCCATTTTACAGATGAGGTAACTGAGGCCCAGAGGGGTATGTGACTTGCCCAAGGTCACACAGCTGACAGGTAGAGGAGCCAGGATTAGAACCCAGGTCTTCTGACTCTCAGGCCCGTGATCTTTCCATTAGGCCACATTGCTTCTCATTATTTCATCTTTTTAAATTCTGGAAACTCGGCTTCTCACTCTCAGAACTGACTACATAAAGGAAAGACTCATACCTAAGAACCTGGCTTTTTATATTATTTTTGAATAACTCCTGCCATACAAAACCAGGTTACAAAATGTCCAACCACCCAAGACAACAAATGCAACAGGCCTACACCTGCAACCTCCCCTCAGCCTCAGATAAACTTTCCTTCTCTTCTGCAGGGGGAAAAGCCAGGTATAGGGAGGAAGCAGAAGACCAAAAAGACAAAAGGAAAGCAAGAATCTTACCATGTTTGATACATGGTAAAAACAGGTGCCTAATTCATACCTTAAACAGAAATGGCTTCCATAGATGGATCTACAAAGCATGATTCTTTAAAAAATTATTTTTCAAAACAATCTCAGATCAAGTTAGTGTTTTTTAGATCACGGGGATCAGATCCCACAGGGCAGACTGCATTCCAGCCCCAAAGATTTACAGTTGTTTTCAATCAACATTTAGATGGTTTCCTTTAGGTACCAGCTTTTAAAAAGTCTACAAAAGCATGTATTCATTAAGTTTGCAGTTTGACACTGATAAATGAGAACAATTAGCAAGGCTCTCAAGCAAAGAGTTCTGGGAAAGAAAGGAAACCTAAATTCACCATCTTTTCAGGCCTAGTCTTCAAAATTTTGCAATGCAATACACAGGTAGATGTTTAAAATCAAACTTTAAACTACCAGAGACTTCAGCTACTTAAATTTAGTTTAAAATACTAAGACTTCGAATGACAGGGACTTATTCATGCTTTATATTATCTTTAACATGGGAAAGAATGCTGAAATGAGAAGTGACCCATAGTAAGTATCTAAAAAAACCAAGATGCTCTAATAAATCTTTTTTATCTTTTTTATGGTATTTGTTAAGTACTTACTATGTGCCAGGTACTGTTCTAACCACTGGGGTAGATACAAAGTAATCAGGGTTGGACGCAGTCCATGAACCACATGAATCTTACAGTCTTAATCCCCATTTTATAGATGAGGAAACTGAGGCACAGAGAAGTGAAGTGACTTGCCCAAAGTCACCCAGCAGACAAGTGGCAGAGGCAGGATTAGAACCCAGCTCTGACTCCCAAGGCCATATCTATCCACTAGGCCAAGCTGCTTATCTGAAGCCACCTAAATGGATTTAGGTTCCCAATGAAAAGTCATTGTCCAAGCAAGCATGAGGAAATACCAGTGATGTTGACATTTCAGAAGAGTAAAGCAGAACATATGAAACCATGCCTGTAACTTGTATTATATGATGCTTTGCATAGCAACATGTCCATACGGGCCATTAAGAAATCCAATTTAATTATGGAGAGGTAGAAAATCTTTAATTACATTCCAATTTTTAATAGAATGCAAAACCTGAAAATAAGTGGATGTTCATAGAGCACCAATCTATTCCCCTTATGAATCAATAGGATCTATTCAACAGTTCCAGCCTTTTGACACACAGATGACGCATGCCAGACTAAATGAACTAATATATATTTGATCCCTTAAAGCATCCAAAATATCAAGATCAACTGGGATTGGAGAACAGGAAAAACAATGTGGATAGACGTGCCAGTCTTTCATCAGGCCTAGCTTAATTTACATCACACCAAAATGGCAAATACATACTATAAATGCAACTGCGAAGCTACTTAGCACAAACCCATAGTAATGACAACTACATATTTATTACAGAGAGAGGCATACTCTCTAATATATATTTGATCCCTTAAAGCATCCAGAATATCAAGATCAACTCAGATTGGAGAACAGGAAAAACAATGTGGATAGACGTGCCAGTCTTTCATCAGGCCTAGCTTAACTTACATCACACCAAAATAGCAAATAAATACTATAAATGCAACTACCAAGCTACTTAGCACAAACCCATAGTAATGATAACTACATATTTATTACAGAGAGAGACATACTCTAGGGAGTATTCTTCCTCTTCATTAAACTTAAGGACTAAAAACAAAGCAGCTCCAAGCCATGGAGATCTGTCACGGAAGCCTGTTTCAAAATATTGCTGTCCTTCCACTTCTGAGCTGATATTCCAAATCCAACCATTTCTTGAGTTGATTTGCACCCACCCCTAATGCAGCTTTAGAAAGAAAAGTTTACATCTCAACAAATTTTGTTCCAAAATGGAGATACAACAAATGGCTGGCTATTTGCAATCATAGGACAGAAAAGGTAAAAGGTTGCAAATTCCTCCAATACACTGCCTTCATCAATAAAAATTGTCTTTTACTGTACTACCCCAGGCATGAAATACACCTTGGGTGCTCAATAAATACTACTGAATAAATGCTCCAGAAAAATTTTAAAACCATCACTGTATATATACACGTTCTTTCCCATGTGTATATATAAACATAAAGTGTTTCTCCAAATGGCTTGCCTTAATGGCAGAGTGGTAAGCCATTTTTCCAGAATACTCTTATTAGTCAATCCAGCATGGTAGCTTAGTGACGATACCATACAAAGCAAATTCACTTTTCATGGAGACACTCAACCAGGCTGATTATTTTCATATCATTTCAACCCCCATAGAGAATTAACGTGGGAAATAAATTAATCTCAGCTACAGAAATCTGCAATTTCTCCTTGCCCTTGTATTATTTACTGGTTACTTTAATGTCACCATTAGAATTTTCCAGGGACAAGGTCCTCTCTGGAAATGAGTCAGGCCCAAATGTCTTCCGCCTGCATAATGCATCAACTACCTGGACTGCACTTGTTTGTAAAGCAAGGTATAATTAAAACTGTTTTTTTACAATTAATCATTTGTATTTATCGAGTGCTTAGTGTGTGCAGTGCACCGTGCTAAGCATTTGAGAGAGTACAATATAAAAGAGTTGGTAGACATCTTCCCTGCCCACAATGAGCTTACAGTCTAAAGTGTTTTCTGGCTTAACAAATATAGAATACTGATAATAATAATAATAACAACAATTCTTCAAATCCTTGAAAATAACTAGAGGTGAAGTAAGGGGTAGGGATAAAGCTGGAGGTGGAACAACAGCTGTGCATTCCTTGGGATTCTAGAAGCAGCAAGTGATGCTTCCCCTGGGGCTGCATGGGGAAAATTCTGCTGAGGGTTTCTAAATCCACATGCAGGCTTACAGTTTGAGTCAGCAATGCCATGTGCTCCTAATAATGAAGGTGCACTTTTTACCGATCAATATTCCAAAAAACCTGCCTTATTTTCACAATTTGCAAGGAAAGGGTACTATGACTTGTAACATGCCACAGTTGTAAACACAGCTGTAAACCCAGTTTAGGCCTAAGGAAAAGCAACATATTTCTTGTCACTTGGACAGGATGTAGGACAAAAATAAAATTTACAGTACCCATCACTTTCTCCCTCTCCACGGTGCCCTGGGATTTGGTGTCACAGAGTTTCAGTATTCCAGGAACATTGCCATGATTATACTCAGTGCCCCCTGCTGATCACCTAATGAAAAATCACCAGACTGATGCTTTTTCCCTTGGGTTCCCCGTTATCAATCAATCAATTGATCGATCTTATTTGTTGAGCTCTTAGTCTATGTAGAGCACTATACTAAGCGCTTGGGAGAGTACAACAGAATTTGCAGACACGTTCCCTTAGGAGGCAAACTCCACAGATCACCTCTCAGGCAGCATACTCCAAATCCAATATGCCAATAAGTCTCTCCCCGTATCCCAGTTTAATGATGCTGCTGCTGCTGCTGGCCATCCTAAGAGTCATGAACACTTATTTACCTCAGTCACACAAATGAAAAGGTTGTTAGAACACCATTCTAGCCAGTGGGTGTGAGGGGAAGAATTGAATATATCAAAGGCAAGTCTGCCTCACAGATTTTTTTTTTTTGAAGCAGCTGCTGGTGGAAAGATGTCAAGGTTCAGACTTAAAGCTAGACAAGGTTTTTGGCCTTGATTTTGGAAAATATTTGAATAGAACAGGGGTACCAAATTTTCATTTTGAGCAGGGGGCCATCTTGGGGTGGAGTATTGAAGAGGCAGTATGGGGGAGGGGCATGGGGGGCTGCATAAAGAGGGGGAGAGGAGAAAAGAAGGAGGAGGAGACAGAGGTGGAAAATGATGAGAAAGAAGGAAGTGGAGGAAAGGAAGAGAAAGGAAAAAGCATTCTCACTCTCCCTGACACACTTGATTTTTCCTCCTTGCCAGCTGTCACCAGGAATTCCCTCACCCTCACTGAACCTCAAGCCAGGCCAGAAACTCCTCTAGTCCTCTAGGAGGAGGAGGAAGAGGAAGAGGAAGAGGAGGAGGAGGAGGAAGATGAGGGAAAAAGAAGAAAGAGGAAGAGACAGAATGGCAGGGAAGAGGAGAGAAACCCCACAGGAGCCAGACCAGAAGCCAGTGACAGGGAACAAGAGGTGGAACCAACACCTTGGCAACATGGCCTAGTGGAAAGAGTATAGGATCTGGAGTTGGGAGTTCTAGGTTCAAGTGCCAACTCCACGACTGGACTGCTGTGGGACCTTGGTCAAATCACTTAACCTCTTTGGGCCTCAGTTTTCTCATCTGCAAAATGGAGACATGACAGATTGCAAGCCCCAAGTGGGACAGGGATTTTGTCCAATCTCATAATCTTTTAACCATTCCAGTGTTTAGAGCAATAACTGCCATAGTTATTACTCCAGCCCCTTCCAGGCCCAAGAGGCACAGAAGGTCCTGCCCTAAAAGCTATCCCTCACTTCCCCCAATGGAGTTGCTACTCAATAGGATACTTCTCCCTGTCCTCATTCCTGTCCAAACTCCTTGAATGGGTTGAATCTACCCACTGCCACAATAATAATAGTATTTGTTAAGTGCTTACTATGTGCCAGGCACTGTATTAAACACTGGGGCAGATACAAGCTAATTGGGTTGGACACAGTCCCTGTCTCACATGGAGCTCACAGTCTTAATCCCCATTTTTCAGATGAGGAAACCGAGGCACAGAGAAGTGTGACTTGCCCGAGGTCACACAGCAGATAAGTGGGAGAGCGGGATTCGAACCCAGGTCCTCTCTCAGGCCCATGGTCTATCCACTAGACCATGCTGCCTTCACTCCCTCTCCTCCAACACCCTTCTTAATCCACTGTTTCCATCCTCTTCACTCCACTGAGACCACAAATGAGTGCTTCCTTGCCAAATCTAGTAGGGTCTATTTTGTCCTAATCCTCCTTGACCCCTCAGCCACTTTCAACACTATTGATTGCTCCCAAGCACTATCCAAATGCAATTTTACTGAAATGGTTCTTTCCTGGTTCTCCTCCTACCTCCTGGTTATCTTCTTCAATCTCTTCTCCTTGCTTCTCATCCCTTAACTGTAGGTGTCCCTGAAGACTCTCTTACTCCTCTCACGTTACACTCCCACCTTTCACATGGCTTCAGCTCCCACCTCTATCTACACAGATGACTCCCAGGTTCCCTGGCCTATCACCTGCCCAGCAATGTCACGTCTCCTCTTGCGTCAGAAAATCTCCACATGGGTGAGCTACTGGCCCCTCAAGGTCAATATGCCTAAAAATGTACCCTTCAAGTGACTTGCCCAGGTCCTTCGGCAGGCATATAGTTGAGCTGGGACTAGAAGTGGTACTAGAACTAGACTGTCCAGCCTGACTTCTCACTATCTTTCAATGTTTATATCTAGTCTGCTGCTAAATCCTGCCAAATTTTCCTCCACTAATTTTCCCAGAACCACTCTTTCCTCTCCATTCCAACGACCCCCTCTCTATTCCGGGGGATCACCAGATCCTGGCTAGACTACTATATCAGTCTCTTAACTGGACATCCTGCCTCCAGCCTCTCTCCTCTCTCTAGTTCACACTTCACTTTGCTGCCCAGAGCATTTTTTTAAACCATCATTCCACCACATCTCTCCACTCCTCAAAAGTCTCCAGTGGTCGCAACTTCCTCCACATCGTGCAGAATTTTCTGACTGGCATTAAATCTCTCCATCAGACCCCTCTCTCTTATGTAATAAACTTTCTTCTCTCACTACATTCTATCTCTAGTCTCCACTACTCTTAAGCTAACCTTCTCACTGTGCCTTGTTCTTGACTTTGCCTCTGACCCACTGCTCTCACCCTTACTACTGCCTGGAGAAGCACCCTGGGCTAGTGGAAAGAGCATGGGCCTGGGAGTCAGAAGACCTGGGTTCTAATCCTGGCTCTGCTAACTGCTTACTGTGAGACCTTGGGCAAGTCATTTGATAGCTCTGTGCCTCAATTTCCCCAATTGTAAAATGGGGATTAAATCCTACTCCCTCCTACTTAAACTGTGAGCCTCATGTGGGACAGAGACTGTGTCCAACTTGATCAGCATGTACCTACCCCAGTGCTTAGAACAGTGGAAATCACATAATAATAATAATAATAGTAAAATGAAAACTCCCTTTTTTCCTTCAAATCTGCCAGACTACAGTTCTCTCTAATTTCAAAGCCATCCTCAATACCGCACCTTCCAGAAAGCTTTTCCCAATTAAGCTTCAGTTCCCAGATCACTTTCATATCTTGTTGAAAATGACATAGTGTATTTCCTTTTCAGAAGTGATCGTTATTTTTTTAAAGATGAAGAAAATTAAATGTTATCTGAATTATGCATTTATAATTTTCACCCAAATTGGCATTTTTATAAAGGCCAATTAAATGTTACTTGTGCAATTTTATCTCCTAAAAATTAGTTTTAAAACAGAAGTGGTTGTATTTATATGGTTATATGGGACATGCAAGTTGGCAAATTGTAATTTTGATGTATTGCAAACACTGGATCAAAATATTTATGTTTAAGTCTTTATAGGCACATCAAAACCAAGTCCAAAACCAATTATTTCTCAATAGGGACATTCCTAAGGGTCAAAGCAGGCTTTGGGATGGCCCATGTTGATTCTAGGAAATGGTGCTACAAATAGCTTTGATTCCGGAGCTATTTGAGGAAAATAATATTGGTGTTATTTCAAGTAGAATGAACCTCTCCCTCACACCATATCTTGTCCCCAACACCAATTTGGGGTGAAAACACTCTGTAGTGACATAACTCAGGGCTTTCTTTCAAATTCTAAGAAACAGCTCACAAATTCTAATGAATAGGATTCTGATTCCTGGCCTTTGAAGTCACTTTTCTGAGCAGAGAACTAAAAGCCAGGAAGCAAATAAGCAGCATGGCTCAGTGGAAAAAGCACGGGCTTGGGAGTCAGAGGTCATGGGTTCGAATCCCGGCTCTGCCACTTGTCAGCTGTGTGACTTTGGGCAAGTCACTTAACTTCTCTGTGCCTCAGTGACCTTATCTGTAAAATGGGGATTAAGACTGTGAGCCTCATGTGGGACAACCTGATTACCCTGTATCTACCCTAGCGCTTAGAACAGTTCTCTGCACATAGTAAGCGCTTAACAAATACCAACATTATTATTATTATTATTATTACCTTAGAAAAGGCCTGTTCTAGAGGAAGATGCCCATTCATGTAAAAGATCACAGCATAGGTTTCAATGAAGCTCCACAGGTGAAAGGGAGATTTGGTCTTCTTACATTGGGAAAAGCCATGTTTGTTTTTTTTTATGTGGGACTCGGTGCTGTGCCCAGCATAATGGGCGCTGAGAATCATTGGCCTTGAGAGGGTAAGTTCCCTGGGGGCAGGGAATGCACATTTACCAGGTGGGCACTCAACAAATGCTACCACTAGGAGTAATAATATTTGTTAAATGCTTACTGTGGGCAGAGCATTGTCCCAAGCACTCGGAAAGCAAACACAACTGGGAATTAGACACGGTAGCTGGTCCTCAGGGAGCCCACATCATAAAAATTAATAATAATAATTGTAGTGTTTGTTAAACCCTTACTATGTGCCAAGCACTGGGGTAGATACAAGATAATCAGGTAGGACCCAGTGCCTGTCCCACATGGGTTCAGAGTCTAAGGCACTTCTACGACTATTACTACTATTTCTGCCACAGTTTTTTCTCCAATGGATTACCTGAATGTCAGTTGTATAGCAGTTACAAATATGGTCTGTTCCAGTGCTGAAGTTCAGTTCTTTCCCAATTTCTTGCTATCTACACTTACTTGATGTGGTTGGATTCAGCATTTTCCCTTGCATTTTGATTTTGAGTCATTTTTAGCTATTACTCTCCATCCTTACCTCTGTTGTCGAAAATACCAAGAGTGAAAGAGATGCAAAGAAAGGGTCCTAAACTGTGGGAGTGACTCAGTACAGATCTGAAGTTAGCGAAAACACTTTCCCTAAAGTCAAAGGGTCATATACATATGAACGTAATCTCCATCCGCTTAAATCAATACTGAATACCACCATATCTCTCATATATTTATTTTTCCCTCTAATCAAAGTTTTCCATATTTTAGGAATTTTACCCAAGATACTTTCCTGGTCCTTCAGTGGCAGATCATGAAAGGCAGCAAATGCATTTCTGTTAAGCTCTAATTCATTGGTTAAGCTACTCTGGGTCTACATAAGGATAACTTCTTTATTGCTATAGTGTACTCTCCCAAGCACTTAGTACAATGCTCTGCACACAGTGAACACTCAATAAGTACATTTGACGGATTATTTAGTGTCATTCCCATGAATAATCCAGAGGTCTTTATTCAAGGCTGCAGAGAAAATAAGTTCTGAGTGAAACTGACTAATAGAAGACAAGCTTGTTTTATATATGACACACTTAAAAATAGCCATTTGTCAACAGGCCTGGACATCTACCTGGGTATTAGTGAGGGGCCCAAGATCTCCTCAACCCCTACTCATCTAACTTCAGTAGTCGTTATTGCTGACACTACCTGTTTCTTACAATGTCTTCATACTGTTGCTCCTCACTCATTCGACTCTACTTGCTACTCTCTGTGAGTTCCAGAAATACATGCAATTAGAGAATCTATTTGGTTTGCCAAGCTAGATGAGAAAATATGCGGAAGATATATTTTGTCATTACTGAGGAAAAATTGGAAAGAATGGCCTGAAAGGGGAAAAGGAAAATCCAACCAGTAGTAGCGGCCTGGTAAGTGACTCAAACTATCCTAGGAGGCAATCTTCTCTTTGGCTACAGAGAAAAGAAGTGTTATTTTATTTTTTTATATAGTATTTGTTAATCACTTACTATGTGCCAGGCACTGTAAAAAGCACTGGGTTAGATACAAGATCATCAGGTTGGAAATAGTCCATATCTTACATGGGGCTCACAGCTTTAATTCCCATTTTAAAGATGAGGTAACTGACACACAGAGAAGTTAAATGACTTGTCCAAGGTCTCACAGCAGACTTGTGGCAGAGTTGGCATTAGAACCCAGGTCCCCTAACTCTCAGGCCCACACTTTTTCCACAAGACCATGCTGCTTCTCCTGGGTGGTTGGCAGGGGACAATGTTCTGGCATTGTTCCTGTACTATCAATCAATGGTATTTATTAATAATAATAATAATAATGTTGGTATTTGTTAAGCACTTACTATGTGCAGAGCACTGTTCTAAGCGCTGGGGTAAACACAGGGGAATCAGGTTGTCCCACGTGGGGCTCACAGTCTTAATCCCCATTTTACAGATGAGGGAACTGAGGCACAGAGAACTTAAGTGACTTGCCCACAGTCACGAGCACTAACCATGTGCAGAGCCCTGAACTAAGCACTTGGGAGAGTTAAACACAACAGAGTTGGTAGACACATATTCTCACTACAATGGGAATAGTGAAATATTGTAACACTAAAAAGACTGATGATGGGGGGGGCAGTCAGGGGGACTGGGGGCGAGGTGAGGAGGGGTTGAGGAAGGGAGGGGTGAGGCTTGGAGGGAACCAGGCTGTAAATTTTTTAAGGATTTTTTTGGCTCTAAATCTTGGCTGGGGACAGGAGATGCAGCTCCTTAAGGTAGATATTACCTTCAGTGAATTCACTGGTGGCTGAAAATTGCCAGTATGATCGTTCAGGTACTACCAAGAGCAGAAAGTAAACTCCATAGCCACAACGCTCTGGAGAGAGCCAGAAAGTTTGGAAGGCTAGCAACTTTACACAGCGGCATTAATTTATGGAATTTGATCTTTGGTATGCATACTATCATCTTTGAAAAGTGCCTTTCACTCTCAATCAATCAATGGTATTTATTAAGCACTTACTGTGTGCAGAGCACTGTACTAAGCACTTGGGAGAGTAAAACTGAACAGAGTTTGTAGACACATTCCTTGCCCACCATGAGCTTACAGTCTATATGGGGAGACAGACATTAATATAAATAAATAACTCTCCTCATTCATTTGTGTCAAATGCAAATGAATTTAGAACTTCAAATCCCTCTCATCTTAATATTGCTATGAATTTCCCTAATGAATTAGATAATGAAATATGAAGTCAAAATTTTTATATTTGGAATTCTAAGTTGGATTGCTTTCCAAATTTTTTTGCATTTTACCTGTTTCAAAAAGTGCTACATATTTAGTCCTGCTACATTCAATAATCTAGGGAACTTATTCTCATATTACTTTGCCCTGACGGATGGGCAAACTATATGATTCACATATAGTTACTGGAGCACAAAAATGAATTTGTCCTGCTAATGGATTTACAATGCCAGGCCTAACATGCATTCAAAATGTTATAAATACAGATACAGTTAACAGAAAAATCCACTAAATCACTGCTTATCGAGCTTTAAATTTTTCTTAAGCATTCTGTTTACAGGAAGTGACTGAATCTTACTCAAAAAGCGGCCTGTAATTCGTTCTACCTTGCTTCGAAAGTGGCGACTACTTTTTAGGCCTGTACAGCCCGGGGGAGCTCTCCGAGGTACCGAAAAGTGCCGCCAAAATGTAAATTTCCCGGGCAACTGCCTTTCAAGAATGATGAGTGACTTACTTAATTGATTAATTAGGGTATTTGTTAAGCTCTTACTATGTGCCAAGCACTCTTCTAAACGCTGGGGTAGATGCAAAGTAATTAGGTCGGACACAGCCCCTGTCCCACATGGGGTTCACAGTCTTAATCCCTATTTTACAAACGAGGTAACTGAGACACAGAGAAGTTCAATGACTTGCCCAAGGTCACACAGCAGACAGGTGGAAGAGCCGGGTTTAGAACCCATGTCCGCTGTCCGCTGACTCCCAGACCCGTGCTCTTTCCACTGGGCAATGCTGCTTCTCTTCTGAAACATGCATTCCAAAATTCCTGGACAATATGCGTCAAGAATAGCAGGGCATGTCTTGATTAATAATTAAATAGATTTACCTCATACTATATTAACCAGATGAAAAAAATTTAGGCCTCCCAAACGTGTTGATCCATTATATAAACTCCTCCCATTCTGTAGAAGACTCCTTGAGGGCAGGGACTACACCTTTTACTTTTATAGTACTCTCCCAAGGGTCCAGTACATAGTGCTCTGCACACCGTTAAGTGCTCAATAATGATCTGATGATAAGGGTGATGATGACAACGATTATGCCCTATAGAGAGGATAGGCTGTTTTCTAACATCTAATCAGTAGAGAAAGAGTAAAGAGAAAGCTTCGATTCCAACTCCTGGGCAATTTAGACCAATGAATGTTTTCAAGATCCAATTTCTAAATTAATCCTCATGTTTTATGTTTCCCATCAATACGGTTTTTGTGACTCAAATGGACATCTTGATGCCAAATAGGGCAATCATCCTTGAAATAACTTTTAAGGTAGAGGCATTTTACATATTCCCAGCAGCACAAGAGATGCTTATTTTCTCATTAGTGGCAATGCGCTTGGAGCAAAGACTAGAATTAAGCATGCTTGCTCCACATTTAAATTCATTCCGCAGCTAAAATAAGACTTGTTCATGGTTTACTAGTTCCCTACTCCTGGCTTAGTGGACACATGGTTCTCTTCTCTGCATTACCCACTTACTGTGAAAACACTTCTCAGAGGAGAATTTAGAAGGAATTTAAGATTAAAGCAACCTCATTAATGAAAACATGCTCGGGGGAAAAAAAAGTTTTGGCAAACATCATGAGATTTAAATGTTGGTTGGGAGCAGAGGGTGGGCAAAAACCGGAACCTATGCAGCCTGGAGTCTCCATGATACTGGAATTCTGAGTTCTGGTGCAGCCTCCTTTCTCCTTTGCAATCCCACAGGAGCGCAGGTTTGGGGGTGGGGGAGTTGGGGGGGAGTCACCATCACAGAGCTTAGAACACTGGAAAGGCTGTGGCAATTGATCACTAAAGACAGCTTGCCCAGAGCAGTGAGGTATTTGAGGCGTAGCCCCTATGAGCAGCGGGTAACTCTGCCAGTCAATTGCTGATATTTTTGAATCGTTGAATTTTTAATCTTCCTTTATTGTGGCTTGGATTATATTCTCACTGTCTGGTTCAATTCAGGAACCAGGTTTGAAATGATTCTACATAATTATGCCAGCTCTGCCCATTGTAGGTTCTGAATGAATATTGGTGGTAATAATAATACAGTTATGAGGTTTTGTTGACCTTGCATAATGTTGCGATGTGTCATAAAAAAAAAAGACAGAATAACGGGCTTTTAGTTGCACTCAGAACATACTTTGCTGCTCGAGTGCCAGGGTAGATTTCTAAAGATTTCCAGGAAGGAAAATTGAATAGCCTTACAAACATTACAAGTGAATGCTTCCCCTTTTAGGGTTTTGCCATGCTAATTTACTCCTCCTGTTACCTGAGCTTTGTGGTGAAAGATGCTTACAAATAAACAAGTAGTCAAGCTTAGTTTTCTAAAATATTCTTTTGGTGGAATGCCTATAGAAGCCACAAAGAGATTTACTACATTTGTAGAAGGAACTTCTATATTGATTTATGTACTCATTTACTCATTCATTTACTTCATTTTCTATTCTCTTGCTATGACTAATTGTATCTCTATTTTTTCTCCCACTTCCACTGTATGCACATATTTTTCTCCGCCCCATTAGACTGTAAGCTTCCCGTGGGCAAGAACCAAGGTACCATGCCTTTTACTTTTACTATACTCTCCCAACCATTTAGTGCAGTACTCCAAATGCAGCGGGTGTGTGTGAAGAAGAGCTTTGCCCTTTTCCAATCTAAAGTGACAAAATTACTCAAGGACCTGTAATTAATTTTGTGTCCTTTGGTTTGAGCCTTTAATCTCAACCCACCCACTTCCCTTCTTTTCACAGAAACAGTGAGGATGCAAGTGCAGTATTTTCCGCAGGAGGATTATTTTTCTCCTGATATAGGCAGGTTTAAAGGGCAGGAAGTGGCTCTTCCCATGATTGCCTGAGGTTTTTCAGAGTGACCAGATTGAGCTCTGAAGAGCTGCTGTTTACCTGGGAATCATTCTGAGCTACCCAACCTAAAAGTGCTATTCCTCTGGCCAGCAATTTTTAAAGCCACTTGACCTTCAAAAACAAAACCAAAAAAAACCCCAAAACAACAACTTAAGCTAACCAACAAAAAAACCCTACTGCTATTAACCTCAGTGCAAACCACTTTATCTAATTCAGGGCCTTGAGGCTTGGGAGAAGAAATAGGAATTTAAGTGGGTCAGTTAATTAGGTACTTGCAAATACTACCAAATTTATAATCTTGTTAAAAAATTAATTTGAAATGTTTTGGAAACATTAAAAAAAATGAGGCACTTTGAAATTCCAGACTCTGATGAGGTGAATAACGAGAATGTGCACGGGTGTTTCTGAATGCTATGCAATGCAATAGCCAGGATGAAAGTTCTTAAAGTTGAATCAATTAATCGTAGCAGGAACACTACCTCTGCCATCAAAGCAGGAAAATACTGAAGATCAAAGTTCCAAGATGAAATCAGTGTTATCAGTCTCTCAGGGGCCCAGGGTTTGGAGATTTTCAGAATCTGAAGTAACAACTATGGAATTTTAATTGAAGTGAGGTATGATTTCACATTTTGGAAAAATCATCATGGAGTCCTCCCCACCCGAGGTTTAGAAAATGCTTGATCAATGCTGGTTTAAAAGAATATTTCATGCACGTATGCATTTTGCAGGACAATTCCATGCCACATATTCAAACATTACATCTCATTCACCCTGAAATTGAGGGTTTGGTTTTTTTTTTTTTGGTTTTGAAATCGATTACCAAAAATACAAGTCTACATTAATATATTATAAAATCTACTTGCATAAAGTTGGCCCAAAGGAAACATTAACAGAGATGACTTGTGAGCATTTTGATAAAAGAAATCAAAAGTTCTCCAATATTTTCATTTGAAAATCTTTCGTCATCCCAGAATGAAGATGCTTTAGTAATGTCACTTATGCAAAGAAAACCAAGGGCATATTGTTCTACTTATCTTCACCAGAATACACTTTAACTTTCCCAACAGGAATAAGAAGTCAAACTGAAGAATTTCAGCACAAGCTTGTGATTTATATTTGCTTTTCCTCTACTGTGTTTTTTTTTCTACCTGGGAAAATTAACCTTGGGCTTAAAAGATGATGCTGATGACTTTAACTAAAATATGCCACTGATTTAAATTTAAGGGATTCATTTTCCCCCACAGAACCTCTGGAGAGCTTCCTTCAACATCAAAGGGCACTGGACAATGGTTTCAATTGGGTTACGATTTTCGCCGAATTCCACAAAATTTGTGGGATTGTGTTAGTTCTAAGCCGAGCTGATCTCAAAAAAAAAAAAACACCTTTTAAAATTGTTTCTGTTTAGAGGTTTTTGGTGGAGAGGTTGGGTTTTTTTCTGTTTGCTTTTTTTTTTTAAAGAAATAAATGAAAAGCTGGCTGTTCTAATCATTTCCTTTTTCTTATATCTGCCCACTAGATGGCTGTAAATTTTTTCTACTAGCTCATTTGAAGTTTCACGGTCCAATTTAATTCTTGTCATTAAAAACTAGTGTTTTTTACAACTGTTAGCAGCAACTAATTCAGAGACGTTAAAGACTTCAGCTACTGTGAGATGTGAAAAGAACCTTATTATCTGGGCACGGAACACTTTCTGGATTGGCGTAAAGAGGCAGTGGGCGATGATTTGGGTCGGTGGACCCCTGGAGTTTCGGGTAAGCATTTGAGGGCTGCACATCTGAAGTATTCGGTGTTCACTGTACCTAGCAATAAATTTGTTATCGAATCTACGGTGCTTCGAAACATCCCGGTAAACTCGATCCTGGAACTTTCATGTGCAGTGATGATGTTTTATGTATTCGGACTTGGGCTGGACAGGAATGGGCATCTAATAGGCTCAAGTAGCAGGCTGGATGCAGCCTGGGGCGGGGAAGCGTATTTCACCCAGCCCTGGAAAAAAGTGGGGGAGAGCAGAAATCGCTTCTGTTAACGAGATTGAGGGAGAAGCAAGTCTTCCTACTTGGAGGAAGCTAGGGGATATCCTGAGCAATTTAAAGGAGGATGACTCCCGCGGGGTAAAGTGAGGTTCGCGGTTCTGGTTCCCGTAGAGAACACATCGCGGCGGCGGCTGCGAAAGTCATCAGCAGTGTTTGGCCCATCGGGGCGCATCTGGGGTAGGGGAGGGCGACTCTACGGAAAGTCTCTGGGAAATGCCTTCGGAGCCCGAGCGTCTGCCGGGTCCGTCGGGCAGGGCATTACCTGGATTTCCCTGGCGTGGTACACGATGATGAGCCCGAGCAGAATGATCGTGGAGAGGCTAATAAGGCATTTCAGAGCTAACGAGTACAGCGACGCCTGCAACGGAGAGACACACACACACAGAAGCACATCTTACCCCGCGACCACCGGCTCGGGATGTGTCCCCTCCCGCCGGGCCCGGGACAGACGGGGCGGCTCAGACGTCATTTCTCCTCCCGGGAACGGGGAGGATTTCCCCCGAACGCCCCCCGTAACGGAATCATTAACCGAATCGAACCTGGCGGTCGCAACCGCCGATCCTCTCCGGGGTGGTTCCCTGGGCTGGGGCGTGCGCCTGCTGCCGCGCCCGCACTCCCACCCCGACCCCAGAGCGAAGGGGGCGACCCGGCCTGGTTGACTGGTTCCACCTCCCTCCCGAATCCAAGCAAGACACGTTTCACTCCCGTACCGTCCCAAGGTGAGCCGAGAGAAGATCGTTCCAACCCTCCCACCCGACACCGTCCCGTCTCTCCAGCCGCCCCTCCCGGGCCTCCCCTCAACGACCGTTTAGGGCACCGGCAAAACACCGGAGCTGAAAAGGGGAGGCAGGAGCCGCGACCAAGCGGAGGAACAGAAAGCAGGGGGCAGAAACAGAGTCAAGGGCGAAATTGGGAGTAGGGGCAGAGAAAGGGACAGACGCAGAATTGGGGGGGGGGGGGCAGAGGTACGGAGAGGGTTAGAGACAAGGGCAGAGGAAGGGCCAGAGACAGAAGAATCGGGCGCAGTGGAGGCAGAATCAATCAATGACTAGTATTTATTGAGCGCCTACCGTGTGCCGAACATCGTTATACGCGCTTGGGAGAGGGCACGGAAGCGGGGGGGGGGGGGGGGGGAGAGGTGGCAGAGGAGTGCGGGGCAGAGAAGGTCAGGACAGAAAAGGCAAAGGAGTCCGGGGCACGGGGGGTAGAGGAGTCGGGAGCAAAGGAGTCCGGGGCAGAGGAGTCTGGGGCACGGGGGACAGAGGAGTCGGGAGCAAAGGAGGCGGTCGGGTCGGTGCAGTGGAGCCGGGACCAGAAGAATCCAAGGCCGAACGAAGGTAGAGGTGGAGGAGGCAGAGGAGGCAGAGGAGACGATACAGAGGAAGCGGGGCCGGAAGAAGCCGGGGCAGAGGAGGCAGAGGAATCGGGGGCAAAGGAAGACGAGGAGTCGGCGGAGAGGAGCAGGGGGCAGGGGAGACGGGGGAGACGGAGAGCAGAGAGGAAATGAACGACCGAAAGGCAGAGAAGCAAGCGAAACGGCAGCAGCCGGCAGTTGGCAGGTCCCCGACGGGAGAAGTGCGCGGGAGGTGACCTTGGTCCACGGACACCTCCCTCGGCGCTCCCTGCCCCCACCCCGTGCCCCGAAGCCTGTGCGTGCGGGAGGCTGAGCGGGACGGGCGGGCGGGCTACCTTGTCGTAGGCGCCCCAGGACAGTTCGGTCTCGATGACCATGACCACGATGCCGAACATGCCGAAGATGAGCGCGTAGTCGCTGAGCCTCTTGCGCTTCTCGAACAGAGCGCGCCGGTGGCCCAGTTTGTAGCCGATGTTCTGGTTCTTCTTCTTGGTCGACTTGCCGCCGCCGCCGCCGCCCCCGCCACCGCCCGGCCCGCCCTGGCCGCTCAGCGCCAGGTTGTTGGAGTTGTTGTGCTCGGGCTTGGACACCACGATCTCCGGGGCGGCGGCGGCCGAAGAGGACGAGGACGAGGGGTGGTCGCCGCCGCCCGAGGGGAAGGGCCCGGCGGCGACGGCGGCGGCGGCGGCGGCGGCGGGGGGCTGCAGGGGCTGCACCTCCGAGTCCACCTCGTGCAGGTTCCTGCGGGACGAACTCAAGTTGCTGAGCGGCCGCATGACGCCTCCGTTGTACCTGCAGCTGCTCATGGCTATTTCGGTGAAGGGGTTGCTTTCCCGGCGCCCCGGCGGCTGTTGCGGCTGCTGCTGCTGCTGCTGGTGGTGGTGGTGGTGGTGGTGAAGGAGGAGGAGGGAGGGGTGGGGGAGTCCGTCGCTGCCGAGGCTGCCGGTGGGACTGGCTGCCGGTTGCAGGCTATGGCACTGGGGGTGCTGGGCACAGTGCTGGGAGCAGGAGCACTGGGGGTGCCGGGGCGCACTGGCATGGCTGGACGGCGTCAGCTCACTCACGTTGAGCTGACTGCCTCGCCGGGACGAACAGCAGCAGCAGCAGCAGCAGGACGAGGTGGAGACCGGAGAGGAGTTGCGGGTCCGAAAGGCGCCTCCGGGCGAGGAGGTGCGGAGCAGGAGGGGCAGGCTATCCCCCGCGCCCGCCCCCGCGGCGCCGGGGGAAGCGCAGCTGTTGCACGGGAGGCATGGGCTGCTGCCGCCGCTGGCTGACGGCGGCGGCGGCGGCGACGGCGGCTGCTGCTGCTGCTGCTGCTGCTGGTGGTGGTGATGGGGTGCGTGCTGCGGGAGGTGGTGGTGCTGTTGGAGGTGCTGGTAGCGGTGGGGCTGTTGATGGAGTGCGTGCTGCGGGACGGAGAGGCACGGCTTGTCCGAGCGCTGCTGCTGCTGCTGCTGCTGCTGCTGCTGCTGTAGGCAGTGCAGGTGCTGGTGCTCCTGCTGCTGCTGCTGCTCCGAGAAGAAGCCGCGCTGGAACTGCAATGAGGTGTCCATGTCAGCGCTGTTAAAGCTGCAGGAGGACCAGGCTGTGGTGCACCCTGCGCAATGCGTTATGGTCGGGAGAGGGGAGTCCTGTCGCTGGTGCGAGGAAGGGCCCATTCCGGCTCCGGTAGAATCCAGGCGGCGAGTCCGATTGGTCGGGCGCACCAAAACAACGGGCATGACATCACCTGCGGGGCCGCGAGAGGGAGCTGTGGGGCGCGAGTCTTTGGGGGGGCGAGCTGGGGTACGGACTGGGGCAGCCGGGACGAGAGTGGGAGGGAGCGCGTCCCGAGGTGGGGTCGGGGGATTAACCCCGGCCCGGGACCCAACCACCCCCCTCCCCAAGGTGAAGCCGCCCGCTTCTCTCCCGCCCCCCACCCCCCCCGACCCCTCTCCCGGGACGCCCTCCCCAGCCCTCCTCCAGGGTAACCGGGTGCTCTCCAGCAGGGTCAGACGGGGGGAGAGGGGAAAGTGAGTGTCCCCGCCTGGTTTAGCCCGACCGGTCCTGCCCTCCTCCCTTCCCTTTCCCGGGCCTTCTCCCCCCCTCCCCCCGGCCTGGAGCGCGTGGCTCGACTGAGGCCGAGGCCGGGAAGTTTGTATCGGGGATTCCCGCAGAGCCGGGACGGGCCGAGAAATCTCTGGACTTTACAGCGGGGGCCGGGACGGGGGCGGTGAGGGGCGGATGGGACCCCGAGCGGGGCAGGCTTGCCCCGGCCCCCAGGGGACAGCCCCTCACATTTCCGCCTTTTCCGAAACATCCGGACTGCTGCCCCTCGCCCCCCAGTCCCCGTCTTCGGCGGCGCCGAGGAGAGTCTGCCCTCCGTCGGATGCCCGGAGGGAGGGGACGGGAGAGTGGGGAGGCGGAGCTGTCGGGAGCTGTCCAACGGAGTGCGGCCGCGGCTCTCGGTCCTCCTCGTCGTCCTCCTCGTCGTCCTCCTCGTCCTCCTTCTTCTCCTCTTCCTCCTCTCGCTCCTGCTGCCGCCTACTCAGCGACGGGAGCCGCGGGCACCTGCAGAGCGGACACAAGGCAGAGCCACGGGGCACTAACGGAGAAGGGCCCGGTGCTGACGGAAAGCCCCTAGCAGGCAGCGGGAAGAAAAGTGTTAATAGGGATCATAATAAACATTAATCACAGCGCCCCGGGGGCGGGGGGTGCCGATTTTTACTGCGGTTATGATACTATAATACGCTGTACGGTCGATTCTGTTTTATTCGCGTCGCCCTGTAAAAATCCACACAGACTCCAATTCAGTACTGTGGCCCAAAGCGGGTTCCGGGGGATCTCCTCTGTGTGTGTGTGTGTGTGAGAGAGAGAGAAACAAGACCCTCAATGAAAAAGAGGCAGGGGGAGCAAAATAAGGAGATTGGCCAGTGGGAGTTTATTTAATGTTTTTAAAATCCGCCAGCAGCAGTCCGCAGCACGATTTAAATGATGGAGATTTGACTAATGGGTCAGCCGAAGAAACCAGAGTGAAATGGGATCACTTTCATTAAGTAATTGAGTTTCTGAGCCAGATCCAATTCCCTGCTATCCTATTCTGCAACATCTCTAAACTTGGTCACCTGCGAGCATTTTTTTCGTTCTGTTTTTCCAAAGACCCGGAGGGGGTAATTCATTTTAGCGGATCCTTTAGAGAAGGTAATGTGTGACTAAGATCATTTCTATTTTCTTTTTTTTTTAACATGTACTTAAGGAAAGAGTAGTGAAAGGGGTAAAAATTGCACAGGCCCAGCAAGCTAGTCCTCACCGCCGTACAGCTGAGGCCAAATCCAACTTTGCATATGCTGCTCAGTTTTCATGGCTGTTTATCAGGAAATTGGCAAAGCATACAAGGTCTGAGCCAAGATGTATTTTTTTCTCTAATATTGGATTAGGAGTCTGCTTTCATCACTTTCAAGTCATGAATGTTATCGGGATCAGGAAATTTAAATCATTGCTTTGAAAAATACTTTAAAAAATCATTTCCTATCATGATTACAAAATCTGTTTTGTAAATCAACTGTGCCTACTTGGTCAGAGAATTGGCTTCTTTATATTCACTAAATTTGAGAGGGTTGCCAAACTGTGCTGATAAAAATGTTTCTGTAGCATGCAAATTGCTCCTATGTCCTTCCGAAGGCAGCACTGCTTAGACGCCTCGGTAATTCAATAGGGCATTGGGATTTTGAAGAAACCCCGATGGGAATAGTGGGGATGAGCAAAGCCATGGACCCGGAGGGGAGTAAACAAGTGAATGTTTCTTAATTCTAGGGAGATAATCATCTTCATCAATGGCACTGATTAAGTATCTCTTGTTTGCAGAGGCTGTGCTAGCTATAGAAGGACCCAATCCCTGCCCTCAAGGCCCTTACTACATAATTCAGGAGAAAATCAGGCATGAATTGCTAAATATATGATAGTTAAAAAGTAAAGTAACTGTAAATGAAGAAAGAAAAAAAATAAATAACAAAAAAGTAAACAGATGAATGAGTGATTGCTAAGGTGGCTGCTAATAGGTGGGTGAACTGGGGAATAATTCTTGAAGGAGGTGACCTTTTGGGAGGGCTTTAAAGGTGGGGAGGGGCATGATTGCGTGGTTTTGAGAAAGAGGGAGTTCCATGAAGGGGAAAAATCAAGAACAGTGGGTCAAACCCAGGAGAGTCACATATGGGGTTCAAATGGCTTGGGAAGGACAAGGAATGTGAACTGGGGTGTCTCAACCAATCAACTGATGATACTGAGTGCTTACTATGTGCAGGACACTCTACTAAGCACTAGGGAGAGTACAATAGCATTTATACTAGTAGAAATAGTATTCATTAAATGCTTAGGTATGTGCCCAGCACTGTATTAACTGCTGGGAAAGAGTATACGGTTGGGAATTAGACATGAACCCTGTCCCTCAAGGAGTTCTTAATCTATAAGTGGGTGGGGAGGAGTATTAGAGACAAACACACTGGAAGCAATGAAACCCCTAAATATTAAAACAGCATAAGGGTTAAGGACAAATCGACAATAGGCAAAATAAAAACAAAAGTCAGTAAGGGATCCCTGTCCTTAAGGCATTGGGTGTGATCAGGGAGACAGATAGACCCGATCCCTCTGGTGGAATAAGGGTGTGGAAAGGCAACAGGGAGCGAGCTGAGGGAGAGCTTTAAAGCCCGTGGTTATGAGTTGTTATTTTGTTAATGCAGAGAAAAATGGTAAACCACCAGAGGTGCTTGAGGAAAATGATGGGACCTTGATCAGTGTTTGAAGAAGATGATCCAAGCAGCTGCTTCAGACTGAAAGGAGAGAGGCTGGAGGCAGGATAACAAATCATCAAGGTGGGAGATGACATGGGCTTGAACCAGGGTGGTAGCCAAAAGAGTGGAAAGGAAGTGAGATGATCATTATAATGTCCTGAACAAAACCTAACTCAAATCATTACATCCCATCAGCCTCTCGCTCCATATACACTTCACTGGATGTAACATTCTACTTTGGCCCATGGGGTAAAACAGTGACTGGCACAATAGTCTCTCCCTATCTCTTAAGCATTCCTGAGAGATGTTTTCAGGCTTAATTAGTTCAGGTTTTCAAAATCTTTCTCAGAGCCAGAGATGAGCGTTCCTACAGAAACCAGGTATTACAGTATCATAATCGAGAGCCCTACCTTCCTGTCCATGCCACCCCTTTCTAACACTCATTTAGATGCACCTGTTCATTTGTGTATTTAATCTATATAGCTAATGATTTCAGCTCTTGCTTTTTTATCGTTTATATGTGTGTCCTAACTCTTTTCCTATTATGTGCTCGGAAATGTATTCCTGCTTGTCTCCCCTATTTGAGGTTCTTAAAGACATTGACCACTAGGTCAGTGCATTCACACACAGTTGATGCCCAACAGAATTCTCTGGGCATTCTGTGCATTGGGAAGCATCATAGCTTAGTGGAAATAGCATGGGCCTGGGAGTCAGAGGACTGGGTTCTAATCCCAGCTCTGCCACTTACCTCGTGTGTGACCTTGGGCAAGTCACTGAACCTCCCTGTGCCTCAGTTCACGCCTCTGTAAAATGCAGATTCAATACCTGTTCTCCCTCCTGCTTCGACTGAGAGCTCTGTGTGGGACAGGAACTGTGTTTGCTCTGGTTATTTGTATCTACCCCAGCGCTTAGTACAGTGCTTGGTGCATATTTAGTACTAAGTAAATACCACAATTATTAGTAAGTGCTAGGTACAATGCCTAGCCTTCATAGGCATTCAGTACCATGCTCTGCACATTCAGTCAATGGGGACGATGATGGTGATGATGACATTGATAGTTGTGAAAATTATGCCTGAGTTCTGCATTTTATGAAACTCCAAGGTATGAGAAAATGGTTTTGTCCACTTGTGTTAATCAGAATTTCCAAAAACTGACCTAGGACTTTCTGTCCTCAAATTTAGACAGAAATTTAGACAGAGAACTTAAAATGGTCTTACCAAACCCAGAGTTTTGACTTCACAACTCTTATGCCACCTGCATCCCTTTGCCATATTCTAACCCCCCGGAAGGCACTCAATATGTGTTTAATTGGTTTTGGTGTTGGTGGTGTACAGAATTCCCACCGCCTCCAAGATAGTCCCATTAAAAAGATTCATAAAGTGCAGAAGTTCAGGAAATGGGAAATTGGCTCATAGTATCACAGGCTGCCAACAGGACATTTAAATTTCAGGCTGACACTGCCCAGAGTCTATCTCCTCTGCCATGGTTTTATGCAAGGCTGAACTGAGGGTGTTACATAATAGGGCCATATATTAGATTGCCATTGATCTATCCATAAATTATCACAGATGGAATCATCATAGGTAAAATCCAGCTCCATAGTTTTGGGATGATCTGCTATTAAGTACGAGATGAAGGATACAAGCTGCTTCCTGCCCTTCACTTGGAATACATCCCATTACAACCTCATTAATCCAGGAACATATTCAAATACCTGTGACTGGGGAACATTTCATTTTGTATCAGAGTCTTATTAATGATTCAGACCTATATTACAGTCCAGGTTGGCATTCTCTGAAGTGTTTCTTAATGCTGTCATCACTTGCAATTTCAGAATACACTTGAGGTTAGCAAATTAAAATCATTTCAAAATAATTCATTAGCTATAGACTTCCTTGTAGAAAAGCTACCTTTTCTTCTCCTTTACTGATGGTCTCTAGATAAAACCAGCCAAGGAGTTGGCATGATAGCTCTTTGAGTTTTGTGCTGCTTCCTTCATCTTTCCATTCAATCAGAAAAATACCAGAGGTTCCCTTGTCTAACACAAGAGGTCATACTATTCCACAAAATGCATTTCAAATCTAATCAATGGAACATTTTCATTTCCTATTCATTTCCTGTTCATTTTGAAAGCTTCTCTCCAGTAGCCCTAGAATAAGAACATTTTTCCTCTCTACCTTCCAAAGAAAATGGGGAAAAAAGAGGGCAGTAATCATTCAGAGCTGTGATTCTTTGAACATCTGTGGAAAAAAGGTGGTGAGGAGTGACCTTAAATCTGGAAGTCCAGTGGGTTTGATTAGTTCCACAACAACAGAAATCGTAGCTATCATTCCAACATGGAAAGCGGGATCCAGCCACGAAGCCAGGTCAAGATCAACCAGCTTACCCCTGTGGCACACGACAGTAAATTTTCTAAGAAAACGGCATGCTGATAGTTTGGGTTATAAAGGTAGCAGCTGGCATCTCCAAAAATCGGGCAGGGCCCTCAGGGTCTAAAGCCTGGGATGGGTTGGGGGCCAGGGGCAGGAGGCAGGGCAGAGTGGAGGGGGTAGGTAGAGGCAGGGTCATCTTTTGTGCTACAGGGAAATCTCAGACCATTCTAAAATTTTCCACCAAAGCTTCCAGTGATGCCAGCCGGGTCACAGGTATATTTAGGAAAGTTATTTCAGTTCTGGTTGAACATGGCTACTTTTGGAGAAAGCAAAACACTAAACAGAAAAACCAATCAAGTGGAAACAAACTGAGTTCATATGGCCACAGAGGTAGCGTGGAAAGCACTGTACAAGCAATTCATGATTATTTGGGGTCTTATTTGCCAGTTCGTGAGTTACCTGGATGCCCTTCTTTTCTCCTTCTCCTTGCACTGTCAGCCTTTCAGCCACTGCTCTTTAGTATTTTTCTGTATCAGAAGCAACAGAAGAAAAAAGAGGTCAAACTCAAATGTGATTTAACTGTTTGTTAGCATTCCCTGCCCTGAGATCTAGACCTGTACAATACAGCTACCCTCAAGGGACTGAGACCGTTAGGCAGCTAGAAACTAATGCTGTGTAAACTAAAGTAAATTTCAGGCAATAACCTAAAATCAACTCTTGACTAATAGAAACAAATTCATGTTGAAATATGGAAATTCCTTTACACATGTGCAGTGGAAGGGAAATTATAAAAATGAAATTTATAGTTAAAATGATGAAGCCACATTGATAGTTGAAAAAAGAGAATGGAGAGGATGAATCCACTTGCGGGGAATTGATTTTTCCCATTCAGTCCCCAAACCAAGCTAAAGAGGTAACATGCTAGGACACAGCAACTGCACCAGACCTGATGGTTGAAATAAAGCGCACTTGCCTTGCAATCATGGGCTTCCTGCAATCATGGACTTCTTCACCCCAGTAGCCCCAACCTTAGACAGCAGGGAGGGCTGTAGGGCCCACGCCATACTGGGTTCTGGGCACAAAATGGTCACTTCTTACCTCTTCCAGCCTGGAAGCAATCAGAGAGCTTCCCACCCCAGGGGCAGATCCAGTGGTCATGAGAGGGCAGATGCTGTAGCATGTGTGTTTGCTACTGGTCAAGCACAGGACCATTTTCTCTCTTGGGGAAAATAGGCAGTTGTTTGCCCACCTCTAGTGGGTGGCCAGCTGATTGAGGTTGTCCCCACATCATCAGGGGTTCACTTTTCTTATCAAGGGCTTCAATGAGTCTGATCTATCACCCATTCCTGCCCCCTTTCACCCTGCTCTGAGAACACTGCTACTCTGTAGCCTGAATGATAAGGACTAGAAATTCAGGAGAGTTGGGGGACCATGTGCTCTAGAGAGGGGATGAAATCTGAAACAGGATCCACATAAGTCACACGGTCTTAATCTCCATTTTACGGATGTGGTAACTGAGACATAGAGAAGTAAAGTGACTCGCCCAAGGTCACACAGCAGGCGAGTGGCAGAGCCAGGATTAGAACCCAGATCCTCTCAAGCAAAAACTCCTCACTATTGGCTTCAAAGCTCTCCATCACCTAGTCCGCTCCTACCTCACCTCCCTTCTCTCCTCATACAGCCCAGCCCTCACACTCCGCTCCTCTGCTGCTAACTTCCTCACTGTGCCTCATTCTCTCCTGTCCCGCCGTTGACCCCTGGCCCGCATCCTACCTCTGACCTGGAATGGCCTCTCTCCTCACATCCGCCAAGCTAGCACGATTTCCCCCTTCAAAATCCTACTGAAAGCTCACCTCCTCCACAAGGCCTTCCCAGACTAAGCCCCCTTTTTGCTCTGCTCCTTCTCCCCTCCCCATCGCCCTGACTCCCTCCCTCTGCTCTAGCCCCCTCCCCACCCCACAGCACTCGTGTATATATGTACATATTTATTATTCTGTTTATTTTATTAACGATGTGAGAAGCAGTGTGGTTCAGTGGCAAGAGCCTGGGTTTGAGAGTCAGAGGTCATGGGCTCTAATCCCGACTCTGCCACTTGTCTGCTGTGTGAGTTTGGGCAAGTCACTTTGCTTCTCTGTGCCTCAGTTCCCTCATCTGGAAAATGGGGATGAAGACCGTGAGCCCCACATGGGACAACCTCATTACCTTGTATCTCCCCCATTGCTTAGAACAGTGCTCGGCACATAGTAAGTGCTTAACAAGTACCAACATTATTATTATTATTATTATCTATAATGCTATTTATTTATATTGGTGCTATTGATGCCTGTTTACTTGTTTTGTTTTGTTTTGTTGTCTATCTCCCCCCTTCTAGACTGTGAGCCCGTTGTTGGGTAGGGATTGTCCCTATTTGTTGCTGAATTCTGCTTTACAAGTGCTTAGTACAGTGCTCTGCACACAGTAAGCGCTCAATAAATGAATGAATGAATGAATGACTCCCTGGCCTGTGCTCTACCTACTAGGCCACACTGCTGCTCTAATTCCAATTTTTCTCCCATTCCCCCTCCAGACATTGTGTTTTTGCCATTGTAGATGAGGTGGATACTCTAAAACACATCAGATAGTAGATGCCTGACATGGACAATGTTCCCACAGTGGGGACATTTAGATATTTTCTGTTAAGGAAGTGTACTGTTATAGCCCAGTTATACTGTACATATTTACACTTTATGTTTCTTTAATTGTGCTTTATGTACACATCATTTATGTTGCTTTTCTTCAAACAGGCTCTTCATTCCACACCCAGTTCCTACACATATTCTCCTTTAATTAAAAAATAGCTTAGGAAACATTTGGGGAAAAATACTTAACCCATTTTGTACTGAATCTAGTGGTAACAGAGAGAAATACCAGAAAAACTATTTCTGGGCAGTTGCCACCTATCACCAATGGGTGCTCACTCCATGTGTAGATGAGGGCTTGGAGTTTCTCTGCCCCTTCCTGCTTTCACAAAGAACTACTATGCAGTAGCTTTGGTAACTCTTGCTTTTGCACTATTAGAATACCTAATAGATGGGAGCAGAGTTGCTCCTGGCTGGGGCCAGATATTTTAAATCATGTTAGAGCATTTTACTTTTAAAGACCCAGGTTTGCTAGAAATAACCAAAAGAAAACAGTTCAGTGGCTAATGAATATTTTTAATGTTTTTATTGCAATCTGAGAAATGAGAATATCATTTTTCTTTCATTCTTCAAAAGAATAAAATCAGTTCCATCCCATCAGTCTGGGACACCCAGCCTTGAACCTTAAGGGACAGAATACAGCCTGCCTTCTTCGTTTTCCTAACATCCTGGAGTTTTAAAGCCCTGAATCACCTTGTCCCCTCCTATCTTACCTCACTGATTTCCTACTACAACCCAGCAGGCACACTTTGCTCCTCCAACATCAACCTACTCACTGACCCCTGATCTCGTCCATCTCTCAAATGATCTCTCGTTCAGGTCCTTCCTCTGCTATGGAACCTCCTCCCCCTTCATATCCGATAAACCACCACTCTCCCCACCTTCAAAGCCTGTTAAAATCACATTTCTCCAAGAGGCCTTCCCTGCATAAGCCCTCATTTCCCCTCCTCCCTCTCCCTTCTGTGTTCCCTATGCATTTGGATATGTACCTTTCAAACACTTGATTGTCACCTCACCTTCAGCCCCAAAGCACTTATTTACATATCCATAATTTATTTCAATGTCTTTTCCACCCTCTCCACTGTAAGCTCCTTGTGGCAGGAAACATATCTACCAACTGTGTTATATTGTACTCTCCCAAGGACTTAGTATTCATTCATTCAATTGTATTTATTGAGTGCTTACTGTGTGCAGAGCACTGTACTAAGCTCTTGGAAAGTACAATTCAGCAACAAATAGAGTCCTTAGTATACTGCTCTGTGCACAGTATGTGCTCAGTAAATCTGACTGATTCTTTGGATTTGGTTCCAGGAGACTCTGCTTCACATTATCAGGGGCTGCAGGACAGAACAGGCCTTGCCCAATCTACTGCATGTAAATTCCCTGATTTTGGAAGATGACTGTGTTGCTCATCTTCTCTATGTGCTAGCTCCATTCAGAGACATAATATGTCAGGTTTGTCCAGCAAAAATGGAGCATTTGAGTGGAGGGGAGGGTGCTCCGTTATCCAGATGATTGCCTCAAATCAACACCACATTTTGATTGCGGAGTTCTGGCTTACTGGGGCCCCGGGAATGTCATAGAGAAAGGGGGGATGAAAATGCATGAAAAACATAGTCCTTTTTTTTTAGGAAAAAAAAATAAAACCCTAGCGAGAAAGTTTGTCTGCTATCCACTGCTTAAAAAGAAATTAAATTACTGCCAAAAGACATATATCAGTTGTTCATCGTTTTCAGCCTGATTAAAAGCCCACATCCAAATTATGTTTTACTGCTTGTTGACAATCACGATTAGAGATACTTTTTCAGCTATAAAGAATTTGTTTGTAAGATAATTTTCTCCATAGAATTTACATTAGGCCCCAAACCACATTTACATTTCCAGAAAAACATAGGAAAGCCTTTGCAGAAAAGGGCTGCATCCATATCTATGATAATACATCTTGAATTGGGTTTGTTTTTTTGTTTTTTTTTTAAATTTGTGATTTTAGAGAGAGTCACAACGCCATTTATTCCAAGCTGTTTAGGGTGTGAAATTTCCCTCTTCTGTATGCTTTGCTGGCTTTTAGTGAGCCCCATTCTTCCAACTGTAGCTCCCAAGGGTTCTGCTGGCCTGCTCAGGAGTTGCTAAAGGGAAAACCAATCTCCTCCTCCCTCCCTCCCTCCCTCGCTCCCTATTCTCTTTTGGAACAAGTCTTTCCTGCTTCAGGCATAGAATCACTCCCTGAGGGTAGTGGTCTGGGCTGCCCCCCCCCCATTTCACCCCCCACCCCCACCCCAATATGTCTGTAGTGGTGAGATGTCAAAGGGGAGTGGAGTGTGATGACAGCAATGACACCAGTGAGGACCCATTATCCTGTCCCTTCACTGCTGCTCCTGGCCATGTCACCCAGTGTTGCCGTGTGCAGGTCAGTGCTTGGAGCACTCGGGATGGGTGGACCTGGTACTGCCAGTTCCCCCCCGCCCTGGGATCTGAAATATGGGCCCCAAGGAAGTGTGGACAGGATGGGGCTTCACAACACGGCCACCACTTCGAGGGATTCGGGGATATTTCATCCCAGAAAGATTTGAGAGGCAGTGATTCTGGCGTTGCAAGTCCTAGAGACACGTGGGGCAGGAACACGCATCTTTGCTGCCTCAGCAATGATGCAGAGGAAAGGAAGGGGACGGAAGGGAGACACACTCTCTGATCCTGCCAAAAACTTTGTAGTTTCCAATGCGTGGATTAAAACAGCTCATTCTCCCAGTATCAGGAGGTAGAATTTGATGCCTCATCCAATTTTATCTCATTAAGAATCATCTCTGAGTTTTAGCACTTTTGAAACAACAACAACAAAAATTAGGCAAAGGTGCACACGTTGCAATATACCATCTTGGCTCTTCAGATAAGTGAGATGACTAAGCCAAAGGTACAATATTAGGATGGACATGTGGTCTTGGAGTGCTGAACTGGAAAACAGTTCCCTCCACAAATGTCCTCACAGAACGGGACATGCTATTTGCTATTTCTAACCTCTTAGCATCTCCAGACCAAGAAATGGATTGGAAATTGCTTTTTTTCCCCCTAATTTTTTTCTCCATATCATTTTTCTAGGTATTAAAAAGGCAGTGGGGATTTTGGGGAAAATAAAACATTCCACTGACAGTCAGCTATTTTTGTTTGATATGTATTCAGTCACTTAATAGTTCATGAGATTTGGGAGAAATTGTTTTGCGTCAGCAGTAAGATAAATGTAGTGGTTTGGGGTCAATCTCAAAAATACAATTACCACTCTACAGAACATTTATAAATGGCAGCAGTCTCACAAGGTAGATGTTAAACTTTAAGAAAAGTTTATTAATTGCGGGCCAACAGGCTTAATGGAAACATCTTTCACTCAGGGGTCCCTGGTTCAGTGGAAAACAATTCGTGAAGCAGAACACTTTGTTCCTGAATAAAATGCCCTGTACAGTGAGCCAAGTCATTGCAAAGTGATTAGCAGAAGGTTTTCTCATTTTCGACAGAAAAATTCCAAGGGAAAAAGCTCCAACCTTTCACATTCTAGAGTTTTTATTTCCTTTAGTTATCCCAAATCCTAAGTTTTAGGTGGTCCTGTGATTGCCCTATTTTTAAAAAAGCCCCTGGATTTTGATCTGTCCACTAAGAGGGGGATCTGAGATTTGGCATGAGATCATGGACTTCCCAGGGGGAGAGACTGAGCAGGTCCCTCGAAAAGAAGCTGTTTCCTTTCTCTTTGACATGGTCAAGTCTTCAGAGACTTCAGAGGCTTTTCCCCTTCCTATGTTTCTCAGGGCTTGTCCTTGAAAAAACCAGACAGCCCCATATGCACTCCTTCATGTAGTCTTTCACGGTGCTTAATAAAACATTAGTTCAACCACAGCTAGTAGAGGTTTGTAGGAAGAAAGTAAGGAGAGAGTACAAAAGTCTTGATAGGGCAAAGTGCTTAGGCCTGATGGGCCCATGAGTGGGGAGGAGAACGGAAAGAAAGAGGTGGGAGAAGGGGTCACTGAGAAGGAGACAGGACATCAGACACAGGCTGAGAATCAGCCTAAGAAATGGCACAGAGAAGAGGGTAAATAGAAATGCAGAAAAGCCTTTTCTGGGGAAGGAAAAGTAGCAGAGGACTTATGCCTGCTCAACTGAGGCAGCTGCATCCCTGGGGCCCATGGAAGCCATCTTGAATCTCTGGGCGGGGGGCCCATCCAAGTTCTTGCCAAACCTCAGGAATGAATGAGACTCTGACCAAGTTTCCTCAGTAGGAAAGTCTGCTGGAACTAGACTCTCTTTGCTGGAATTAGGTTTTACCAGAAGATGGGCAGACCCAGAGGTAAACAAAATATGGGAGCTGCACCACTGGGGCCTGTGAAAGCCATCTCAAGTCTTTGGAGGCCCTTTCAGGACTCTACCGGGATCAAGCTACCCTGGCCCAGGCTCCTATTTTCAGGCTTGGAGCATGCATCTTAAGCACTGCCAGTTTACACTTGCTCACCCATCAATTAATGATACCTATTGAGCACTTACTGAGTACGAGCCACTGACTAAGCATTTGAGAGAGTACAACAGTAACAAGACACACGTTCCCTGCTCTCACAGAGCTTACAATTTATTGGAGAAGACAGAAAATACTGATTTAGGGGGTGTGAGAATTGGAGGAAGGACAACAATAAAGCAGAAAGCAGTATGCACACATCAGGATGAAACAGCTGAACAAATAATTGAATGTGCAGATAAATATATATGTGAAATATATAAATAAGTAAATATATGGATTTGTACATGGCTTCTTGAAGAAGGTATAGAATACATAAGCGTTAAGGGTGGGTGTTTGGCTGGCCTGACTGGAGTGTGGTGAATTAATCAGGGAATCTTTCTGGAGGAGATGGGATTTTTAGGAGGACTTCAAATCCCCAAGTCCAAAATTAAAGTCATTTATTCACTCTAGAGTATTTCTTGAGCACCTACTACATGCAAAGCATAGTAGTTGACATTTAGGAAAGTACGGCTACCTTACTGTTACAGGCTCTCGTTATATCCCGGCTAGACTACTGTGTCAGCCTTCTCTCTGACCTCCCTTCCTCCTCTCTCGCCCCGCTCCAGTCTATTCTTCACTCCGCTGCCTGGCTCATCTTCCTGCAGAAACGATCTGGGCCTGTCACTCCCCTTCTTAAACAACTCCAGTGGTTGCCTATCAACCTCCGCTCCAAACAAAAACTCCTCACTCTAGGCTTCAAGGCTCTCCATCACCTTGCCCCTTCCTACCTCTCCTCCCTTCTCTCTTTCTACCACCCACCCCACACGCTCCGCTCCTCTGCCGCCCACCTCCTCACCGTCCCTCGGTCTCGCCTATCCCGCCGTCGACCCCTGGGTCACGTCCTCCCGCGGTCCTGGAACGCCCTCCCTCCTCACCTCCGCCAAACTGATTCTCTTTCCCTCTTCAAAACCCTACTTAAAACTCATCTCCTCCAAGAGGCGTTCCCAGACTGAGCTCCTCTTCTCCCTCTACTCCCTCTGCCATCCCCCCTTTACCTCTCCGCAGCTAAACCCTCTTTTTCCCCTTTTCCCTCTGCTCCTCCACCTCTCCCTTCCCATCCCCACAGCACTGTACTCGTCCGCTCAACTGTATATATTTTCGTTACCCTATTTATTTTGTTAATGAATTGTACATCGCCTTGATTCTATTTAGTTGCCATTGTTTTTACGAGATGTTCTTCCCCTTGACTCTATTTATTGCCATTGTTCTTGTCTGTCCGTCTCCCCCGATTAGACTGTAAGCCCGTCAAACGGCAGGGACTGTCTCTATCTGTTGCCGACTTGTTCATCCCAAGCGCTTAGTACAGTGCTCTGCACATAGTAAGCGCTCAATAAATACTATTGAATGAATGAATACAATAGAAGAAGCACAGGACATTTTGAACTATTAACCAACTAGAGTGACCTACAAGTGCTTCCAGAGTCACACATTTAAAATCACCCTAAACTAAGATGACCAGACAAGCCTCATTTCACCGGAAAAGTTCTGAAAGTTGAGGATCTATCCTCCACACCACTTTAGTATGCTGGTCCTTTTAAAAAATGGGAATAAAAGAAACTCTTCCTTGTAAATATTTAGACCACCTCATTTTTGAATCCTTGACTTGTCATGGGAGAGAAACATAATAGTTTTTTGGTTTGTTTGTTTTTTTATCCTGGATTATTTCAGTGAATTGGAGAATACATGAAAACGCTGTTCATTTTTCCTGGCTGGTCATCACAGTTACTTTTATCTCCTCATTATTTATTTACCTGTCTGTGCCATTACTGTGGTCTTTAATTAAAGTTATTTGATACTCAATATTGATTGACTCTGAAATCCTGTATATCAAAATCTTGTAATTATTGTTGGGGTTTCCCATTCAGGGAGAGTTCAGCATTACTGTTGCAGGGTACATTTCCACCTGATGTGATGCTTCAAGGGATCTTCACCCACAGAATTGCTTTCCATTTATTTTTTGGAAAAGGTTTCCTACTGATTGCATTTCTGATTTTTTACCTCTCTGGTGCTTTTTGTCCCAACCAGACTCTTGCCAAATCTCAGAAATGAATGAAACTGCAACGGAGTTTCCTCAATATGAATGTCTGCTAGAAGTAGACTCTTTCAACTGAAATCAGGCAGAAGGCAAGCAGACCCAGAGATAAACAAAATATGGGAAGTTGATTTTCCCAATGCCTAGAGATGTCATTGTTCACCCACTTGAAGTTAATTGACTCTTTTGAGCTTCAAAATACACTGGGGCCAGAACTTGCTCAAAGATGTCCTGGGGAAGAGTCTATACATATTATGGTTTCACATCTTTAGGAAAGTCTTAGAAGCCCAAAGTTAATTGGTTAAAAATGATAAAAAGATTTGTGCTGAACCAGTTAATTTGAAGGGTTTTAAGGCAGTTAGAATACAGCAAACCAACCATAGTTCAGTCAGCTTGTTTCTCAGTCAGTGTGTTGGACTTCTCTCCCTGCATGGAGTGTTCCAGTGGGGGAGATGTAAAGCCTTTGTTCAGGCATCGTTTCTCAGGAGAAGTGTCACCACACTCTGAGCCCATCAGAAATAAATACTGTGAAACATTTTACATTCCAGAAACCATGTCGTCTCACATCCAAGGGAAAGTTGTTTGTTTAAAACCAAGAGGAATGAATTAGAACTACATCACGAGTAACCTGCTCCCTCTCCCTTGGGTCTGGCCCTTTGGAGAACAGCGAGTAGGGATGATGGTGAGCTGTTTCTCACACTGAACATCTGGTTGTTATCAACACTGCTTTGGAATTTAGGGACTAGCCAAACCTGGAGACTGGTATTGAGCTAATGGACCCTTTCTACCAGCATATCTTTCATTGGATTTTGTCCTATACTCCATACTTCACCTTACTGCCAGGGAATTTTTTTAAAACATTATTTTGAACACATCTCCCCAGTCCTCAAAAACCTCCAATGGTTGCCTAGTCCTTTCTGTATCAAGTGGAAACAGCTGATTGTTGGCTTTATAATATTCATTCAGCTCTCTCCCCTCTACTCATTCTTTCTTTTATCCCACTATATCCCAATTCACACACTTCAGTCCTCCCAAACTACTCACTTCTCCCCCAACCAACCTCTTGCTCACATTCTCAATGTGTCTGTTGTGGGAATGTGTTTGTTGTTGTACTGCACTCTCCCAAGTGCTTAGTACAGTGCTCTGCACATAGTAAGTACTCAATAAATGTGATTGAATGAATGGATGAATGAATGAATGAATGAATGAATGAATAATCTACCCTGCCTGGAACTCCTTCCTCATTTCATGAGGCAGACCACAACTCTTCCCCACCTTCAAAGCCCCTCTGAAATTGTATGTTCTCCAGGACGCCTTTCCCAATTAATTTCCCCAAACTCCAAATTACATCCTCCCACCTTCCACTTCAGCCCTTTTGTGTCACCTAAGCATTTAGATACTACCAACTCCTCTCTCTGCCCCCAGTAATAACAATAATAATGATGATGATGATGGTATTTGTTAAGCACTTACTATTTGCCAGGCATTGTTCTACGTGTTGGCGTAGATACAAGACAGGCAGTTTGAAAATAGTCCCTGTCCCACATAGGGCTCACAGTCTTAATCCCCATTTTACAGGTGAGGGAAAAGAGGCACAGAGGAAGTGAAATGACTTGCCCAAGGTCACACAGCAAGCAAGTTGTTGAGTGAGGATTAGCACCCTTTACCTTTTGACTCCCAGGTCCATGTTCTATCCACTAGGCCATGGTATATATCTTATTGACTGTTACTTCCTCCTACCTGTATTTTATTTTAGTATCTGTCTCCTCCACTATCAATCGATCAGAGGTATTTATTGAGCGCTGACTATGTGCAGAGCCCTGTCCTAACTGCTTAGGAGAGTACACTACAGTAGAGTTGGTAGACATGATACCTGTCCTTAAGGATCTGATAATCCAGTTTATCCTATGGCCCCACAGTGTGGTGATGGTGTTGAAAAGCAGCATGGCATAGTGGATAGAGCACAGGTGTGAGAATCAGAAGGTCATGGTTTCTAATCCCTGCCCCACCACTTATCTGTTTTGTGATCTTGGGCAAGTCATTTCACTTCTCTGTGTCTCAGTTACCTCATCTGTAAAATGGGGATTGAGACTGTAAGCCCCATGTGGGGTAAGAACTGTGTCAAACTCAATTTGCTTGCATATATCCCAGCCTTAGTACAATGTCTGACACATAGTAAGTGCTTAACAAATACCATCATCATCATTATTATTATTATTTCCTCTGTGAACTGCATTACTTTGCCATCTCCAGAATCACTACTCCCAAACCCCATACCGGTAGGCTCAAGTGAGATTTGGGTCACTTCAAGGATAATCAGCCCATAATAGGCTGTTAGAGACAGAAGTCCGGGCTGGATGGACCATTGACCTGACCTAGTAATAGCATTGTTCATGTTCTTATGAGTGGGTGGTCTCAGATAAGTCTCTATGGTCACATGCTCCTCCCAGAAGAATTTCCCACCTTGCTTCTCATTACTAGTGAGGTATTCAAGTAGTCTCAGTATAGAAGGAGAAGATTGGCTGGAAAGGGACTTTTTTTTGTTATTTGTTAAGCTCTTACTATGTGTCAAGCACTGTTCTAAACTCTGGGATAGATACAAATCATTCAGGTTGGAGGCAGTCCCTGTCCCTCATGGGGCTCACAGTCAAAGTAGGAGGGAAAAGAGGTACTGAATCTCCATTTTACAGTTCAGGAAACTGAGATACAGAAAAATTAAGTGACTTACCCAAGGTCACACGGCAGGTAGGTGGCAGAGGTGGGATTAGAACCCAGGTTCTCTAATTCCCAGGCCCATGCTTTTTCCATTAGGCCAACTGCTTCCCATTTCTAACTGTTTCTTTGATTTCCCTAAAACAAAAGTGAACACTTTCCTCTGGAGATGCCCGAGGGTGTGATACATCTTTCCAGTTACAGGAATCATCTGGTGATTTGTAAAACCTGGACAACAGAGAGTTTCTCAGTTGCGGGCACAGAATGTGTCTGTTTACTATTATGTTGTACTCTCCCCAGGGCTTAGTACAGTATTCTGTACATGGTAAGCACTCAGGAAATATGATTGGCTTAGCAATGTACTTAGCAATGTGAAGTGACCTGCTAAAATCTTGAATAAGCCTTGAAATTTAGTACCACTATTGCATCTTCTTTCAGGTGTAGGGTAAGTGGTAAACTGGGAAGCATAGTCAACACAAGTAAGTGAAAGCATAGTTAAGGAGACAGCTGCAACTTGCCTCTCTGCTGCAAGCTCCATCCTGGACCTGAAGGGATGAGGCATATGATATTTTTGTATTGTGTGTCTTTTCTCTTTGGCCCTTAGTATACAGTTCTGGACTGTGAGTTCCCTGGTGAAGTGACAGTTTGTTTTTTGTTTTTTTCTGGAGAGTAAGAGGTGCCCTCTAAAAAGAAGCTAAAGATCTGTTCACTGTTTCTAAGCCAAATTTGAGTATAGCTGAATCTAGTATATTCATGATGTTAGGGAGAAGGGCGAATATGGGTAACTGAAATAATAATAATAATTGTTATTCTTAAAGTATTGATTAAGAGCTTACTATATATGAAACACTGTAATAAGTGGTGGGGTAGATACAAGTTAATCAAGTTGGATATAGTACCTGTCCCACGTGGAGCTCACAGACTCTCTCTCCCCTACTTATCCATACTCCTCTCTCACTAAAACCCAGCTCATGTTTTCTCTTCTCAAACCAACCTACTCACTGTGCTTCTCTTGCTGTCAGTCAATCAATCAATGGTATTTATTAATCACTTACTGTGTCCAAAGCACTGTGCTAAGCTCTTGTGATGTCCTGGGGATGTCCAGCCCCACAGTACTTATGTACATATTTGTAATTTATTTATTCCTATTAATGTCTGTCTCCCCCTCTAGACTGCAAGCTCACTGTGGACAGGGAATGTGCCTGTTTATTGTTATATTGTACTCTCCCAAACACTTAGTACAGTGCTTTGCACACAGTTAGCACTCATTAAATATGACTGACTGACTGAATGAATTAATTAATGAATGAATTGGGGAGTATGATGCAATAGAGTAGGTGTACACAATCTCTGGCCACAAGGAGTTTACAGATTGAGGAGGAGACAGACATTAAAATAAATTACAGATGGGTATGTATGTAAGTGCTATAGGGCTGAGGGAGGGATGAAAAACAAAGTGCTTAAGAGGTACAGATCCAAGTGAATTAGTTGCAACTTCCTTCCCCACCTAACTTTGTACCAAAGCTGCTCCCTGACATTTAAATGAACTAGTTATACTCTCTCTCTCTCTCTTTTTTGCTTTCCCTACCCTCCTCTGGAGGAAGTGCTAATGAACAGAGGATTGGTCAAAGGTAGAGAATAAGAGGAGCCCCAGAGATCTGTATAATCCACAAATTGAATAGCCAAGCCCTGAATAATTGAGAACTAATTTTTGCATTAGACAAAAAAAAAGGAAAATAATCCCTGATAAAGTTAGTCTCTCTTATTTTCCCTATTTCATTTTCATGTAAAATACACCACAATTTCTTAGGAACTCATTAGCATGAAAATTACCATCATTTTCTGTTTCCAGTTCGACATTTTCACTACAAATCCACCTACATTCTCAACATTACAAGTGCAGTCTAAATCTAGATACACAGTCTGGATTTTGCCCGGAGAAGTGCTCATGGTAACACATTTTTCTGGTTCCATTCATTTAAGTGCTTTGGACTTGGATTTACACTTCTAAGAATTCCTACTTTCAACATTTATGGGCAACATTCTGTTGTCTTAAGGCATTCATTAAGTACTTATTATAGTCCAGTCACTGAACTAAGTGCTGGGGTAGATACACGATAATTGGGTTGGACAGAGTCTCTGTCCCATATAAGGCTCACAGTCTTAATCTTTATTTTGACAGATGAGGTAGCTGAGGCAAAGAGAAGTTAAGTGACTGGCCCAAGGTCACACAGCAGTTGGCCGGAGCCACGATTTTCTAATCCTGACCAGATCCTCTGACTTCCAGGCCTGTCCTCCTAAAACACTGCTACAGTGGAGGTGGAGATATCAGCTCTTCCTCTAGATTTTAAACTCCTTGAGAAAAAGTGTGGCCTAGTGGAAAGAATGCATACCTGGGGGTCACAGGAATTTAATTCTAATCCTGGCTCCGCCACTGTTGTTTGTTTGTTTTTTAATGGTATTTCTTAAGCTTTTACTATGTGCCAGGCACTGTTCCAAGCACTGGTGTGGATGCAAGGTAATCAGGTCAGTCACAGTCCATGTCCCACATGGGGTTCACAGTCTTAATTCCAATTTTACAGAAGACATAACTGAGGCACAGAGAAGTGAAGTGACTTGGCCAAGGTCACACAGTGAAGTGACTTGGCCAAGGTCACATAGTAGGCAAGTGGTAGAGCCGGGACTAGAACCTAGGTTCCTCTGACTCCCAGGCCCATGCTCTATCCACTAGGCCATGCTGTGTGGCCTTGGGCAAGTCACTTAACTTCTCTGAGCTTGTTTCCTCATCTGTAAAATGGGGATTCAGTATCTGTTCTCCTTCCTACTTAGATTGTGAACCCCATGTGGGATAGGGACTATGTCTGACGTGATTAACTTGTATCTACCACAGTGATAAACATGTCATAAGCACTTAATGGATACGATAATGGTGATAATAATAATAATAATAGTAATATGTATACCTTATTGTATCTTACATCATTTTTAGTATAGTGCTCTGAATACACTGGGTGCTAAATAAACACTATTGACTGACTGTCATTGTACTGTCCAGATGTTTTCCTTCATTAGAGACTAGGTACTGATTAGTCAGAGGAGGAGGAGCCCAAATTGGCTAGCATTAAGCTATACGTGTCACTTGACCTAGAAACAAATGTGGATCGTGAATCCCTAGGAAAGACTACTCCCAACTACAGGGACAAATTATAGCAAGGAAAGGAATGATCATCATGAATGAAAAAGTAACAGTTCTAAAATGGAAAAGATGGGAAATAATAATAAAAAATCCTCTAGGACACCTGGTACGGTAATTGAGAAGTGCAAATAGACAGCATGAAAGATGTTGTTTTGGCTAGAAATACAGTCTCCAGACAGATCAATTATGTAGGAAGCCGGCCTGCCAGCCATAAACAACTTTTTTGATTGGGAAGAATATGTGTCATTTGGGTAACGCTCACGGAAAATTTGGGGAGCTGGCATCTTCCTACCTATTTCAAAATAAAAGTACCCATGGATACCCAAGGTCCAGGCAAACAGTTTCTCAAAATGTTGAATAATAAAGAAAGAGACAGAATGGAAAAAAGAGGGAAGAATAGCAGACCAATAAGTCAGTAACAGCAGCAGAACTATGTGGTCTAATGGAAAGAGCCAAAGTCCAAGACCCAGGATAACTAGATTCTAGCCATGGCTCTGCCTCTAGCCTGCTGTGCAATGTTGGGCAAATCAGTTATTTTCTCTATGCCTCAATGTCTCCATCTCATGAGGATAATAGGGATCATTAATATGAAAGCACTTTGGGAAAATGGCAGTGCTCTACAAACTCAAGAATAGGTGGTACCATTCTCTCTTCCTTCTCTTCTCCCACCCTTCGGCTGATTTTTTTCTCTCTGGCATTTTTTAAGCGCTTGCTTTGTGTCAAACACTGTTCTAAGCGCTGGGTAGGTACAAGTTAATTAAGTCAGACACAGTCCCTACCCCACATGGGGCTCACAGTCTAAGTAGGAGGTAAAACGAGTATTGAATCCCCATTTTAGAGTTGAGGGAACTGAGGCACAGAGACTCACTCAAGGTCACACAGCAAGTACTTGGCAGAGCTGGGATTAGAACCCAGGTCTTCTGACTCCCAGGCCTGTTCCCTTTCCACGAGGCTGTGCTGATCTCTTATTCTTCTCTCCCCAACCTCTGCTTCTCCTACTTCTCTCACCCTCCCAGACAGGGAGAACATAGTAAAGCCAGAAACAGGCACAGATAAAAGACCTGCCTAAATGTCCTTATGTAAGGGATATCTTGAGTTTACTTTGGAGAACATAAGACACTCTCTCCTAGTCTGATTGCCTCAACCTCCTCACTGACCTCCCTGCCTCCAGCCTTTCCCCATCCCCCCAACCCCCCTCAAGTCCATACCTCACTCTGCCACCTGGATCATTTTTCAAAAACAACATTTTATGCACATCACCCCACTCCTTAAAAACCTCCAGTGGTTTCCCATTCCTTTTGGCATCAACCAGAAACTTCTGGCCATTGGCTTTAAGGCCCTCAGGCAGCTCTCTCCCTACTACTTATCCTTCCTCCCCTCCCATTATAACTCAGCTCACGTTTGCTCCTCTCAAGAGATCCGTGAAGGTTTGGCAGATTTTGCTCTATGTGAAGAGACAGCAGGGGGAAAAAAACTCTGAACAAACACTTTCACATCTTTCCTCCACCCACCCCACCTTCAATTCCCTACAGCTGCCTCCTGAAAGTTGTAGAACGCAAAGTCATTGGCCAATCAGATCAACCAATAAATCGATGGTATTTAGTGAATGCTTACTGGGTGCAGAGCACTGTACTAAGTGACTGGGAAAGGGCTAGCTGGAGTTTTCAGTCTATATGGAGCGACATACATTAAAACAGATTACGGGTACAGAGAGAAGCAAAGTGACCTAGTGAATAGAGAATGGGCCTGGGAGTCAGAAGGACCTGAGTTCTAATCCCAGCTCCACTACTTGTCTGCTGTGTGATCTTGGGCAATTCTATTCACTTCTCTGTGCCTCAGTTACCTCATCTGTAAAATGGGAATTAAAACTTTGTGCTCCTTGTGGGACAGGGATTGGGTCCAACCTGATTTGCTCGTATCCACCCCAGCAGTTAGTACAGTCCCTGGCACTTAGTAAGTGCTTAACAAATACCACAATTATTAGTATTAAATCAGTGCTATGGGGCTGAAGGTAGAGTGAATATCAAGTGCTTAAAGGTACATGTCTGGCTTGCATCATACGACTGCCGGGGCGGGGAAGTGGACCAGGGAGTGGGCACTAGCCTGGTTTCAGATTGAGTCATATGACTGGCAGTGTGGCTTAGTGGAAAGAACACGGGCTTGAAAGTCAGAGGTCATGGGTTCTAATCCCACCTCTGCCACTTGTCAGCTGTGTGACTTTGGGCAAGTCACTTAACTTCTCTGTGCCTCAGTTCCCTCATCTGTAAAATGGGGATAAAAACTGTAAGCCCCACATGGGACAACCTAATTGCCTTGTATCTACCCCAGTGCTTAGAACAGTGCTTGGCACATAGTAAGCACTTACAAATACCATTATTATCAGGGCTTAGAACAGTGCTCAGCACTTAGAACAGTGCTTGGCAGATAGTAAGTGCTTAAGAAATATCATTATTACTCTCCCAAGTGCCTAATACAGTGCTCTGCACACAGTAAGTGCTCAATAAATACCACTGATTGATTGATTGATTGACCTGAATTTTGTGTTGTGGTGGTAGAGACACCTGATGGGCAACCAAATTAGCCCCTCGACCCAAAGGCTCACAGGGTTGGTTTCAAGAAGCAGCATGGCCTCGTGGGTAGAGCACAGGTCTGGGAGTCAGAAGGACCGAGTTCTAATCCTTGCTCTGCCACTTGTCTGCTGTGTGACATTGGGTCAGTCACTTAACGTCTCTGCATCTCAGTTAACCCCCTCTGTAAAATAGGGATTAAGACTGTGAACCCTATGTGGGACTGGGACTGCATCTAACCTGATTATCTTGTATCTACCCCTGTATAGTACAGTGCCTGTCACATAATAAGCACTTAACCAATACCATTAAAAAAAAGAGAGGGAACAGTTTAAGGAGTGCAGTTATTACACTGGTAAATAATTCCATTCCTTAAACTTGGCTGCCTCTGCTTTTCAAAAGCAGAGAGCCCCACCCGGCCTTCCAACCAACATAGGGACAACCCTGCCCAGGAGCAGTGCTATTACTGGATGGGACCTGTGGCCTATCCAGCCCAGTGTTCAGATTCCGATAATGTTAAAAGGTTCTTTGGAAGAACCTGGTGATGATAATGATGGTCTTTGTTAAGCACTTACTATGTGCCAAGTACTGTTCTAAGCACTGGGGTAGATACAAGGTTAACAGGTTGTCTCACGTGGGGCTCACAGTCTTAATCCCCGTTTTACAGATGAGGTAACTGAGGCACAGAGAAGTTAAGTGACTTGCCCAAAGTCACAAGTGGCGGAGCAGGGATTAGAACCCATGAACCTCTGACTCCCAAGCCCGTGCCCTTTCCACTAAGCCATGCTGCTTCTCTGATTGCCACCCCGGACATCCACTTTCATGGTTAGAGATGGGTCAACAAACTTGCCTGAAGTTTCCCCTCTACATCCCTAACTCTCCTTCTAGTAACACACAGTGAGCCTAATGTCCTAGAATACATCTAAACCCTTCTCAAGCCATTTAATATCCCTAACCTTTTCCTCGAACTTCCTTAATTTTACCTTTTAATAACTTATTATGGACCGCTCCTCCTTGAATTTATACAAATCCCAATTGAACCCGCTGACATTTGTGGATGCACAGATTCCAGTGGTGATGAATTTCATCTGCCTAACACTTTTTATACCCTCCATTTGCTTACCAATGTTGAGCTTCAATAGAGGCACCTTCATCCTAGTGATATTTCAATCAAGATCCTATGGACTTCAATTGTGTCCTCGCTAAGCCCAAGTCTTTCCTGCCTGAAGAGTTCCAGTCTTTTAGATGTGTCCTCCTGCACTAATCTTGTCTTCCTCTCCTCTAAAGTTCTCTATGGCCAGGGCAGAACTACCCTAGTGGATATTCGGATAATTGGCCAGCTACTACCATGGCTGCAGTGATTTGATTTGGCTTTATCTGCCACCTCCAATTATAGATTGTCCTGGTTTGTTTAAGCTCCCTGTCACTCACAAACCTCCTTCTGGGTTGGAATTTGGCTGTTCCCCTAAAGTTGAGGCCCTTGGCTTGGCTTCTATTCTGTCTTCAGCATTTGTATGTGTGTATATGTGTGTGTGTGTCTGTGTGTGTGTGTATAAGTACATATGTATGTAAAACTACCATGAAAGCTACTCCTCCTTCTATTTCCAATGAAGTAGGTTGGTCCAAGGCCCATTTATTACCTCCAAGTCTCTGTCTATGGTGTGGTGGTGGAGGGAGAAGGGAGTCAGTGCACTGCTTCTCTGTTGAGGTCAAAGCTTTTAGACATAGCTCAGTTCCCGGCTGGGGTCATTGGCCTGCACCAGCCCCACAGCCTCAATCCAGGCAACTCCCAGTTATCATGATTGGTGGACCTTTTTTACCACTGCAAGCTACATTTTTGGCCCTGGTGTGATAATCAAGTGGGGAGACCACACCAACTGATTTATATGTGGCTAAACTGGTTACGTACTCAAAATAACAAAGCAACCTATGAGTTTACTAACCCCCTTTTGGAAGTTATAGGGAAGAGAGAGTGTGTAAGAATGTCTTACAGTCCGATTAGACTGTAAGCCCGTCAAAGGGCAGGGACTGTATCTGTTACCGATTTGTACATTCCAAGCGCTTAGTACAGTGCTCCGCACATAGTAATCGCTCAATAAATACTATTGAATGAATGAATGAAAGGTCTAGATGAAGGTGGGGAAGGAATTGGTGAGGCACCTAGTATTTATTAAAACTCTTGAAATTTCCTCTCAAATATCAATTTCAAAAGCTTCTGGTTTCTTCAATTAATAATATCCTTAAGTCCTCTGGGAAAAAGTGAAGATAAAGGCAAACAGAGCATCTGACTTCAAATATGAATATGTCTGGAAAGATCGAAGAAAATCATTTTTCATTTTCATAAGCTCTCTTTTCTTTCTTAAATGGATGTCTGTCTGTACCTCCATTTTGAAGTGACTGTCACTGTCTACCCTCATACATGTTCTTCTTCAGAATCAGAAAATTCTATCACAGGCCAAAGAATGAGAATCTTATATGCCTGTCCTAAAAACAAAATTTAAAGGGATCAGAAATCATTAAAAGGAAGATCAACCACCAAGGTCTAAGAATTGGGCCTTCATGTAATTACTTATCAAATTCCATGTTTCTCTACCTGCAGATTCCATATTTTTCTCTGTTTTTGTGGATTGGTTTGGGACACACAGTCATGTTTGAGCAGAGAGGGAGAAGAGAATGTAAAGATGAAGAAAGGGGCAGAGTTGGAGAGGGAAGGGAAAAGCAGATACTGGGAGAGACAATCGAAAGGGGAAAGAGTTATTCAGAAGCAGTGTGACCTAGTGGATAGGGCACAGGCCTAGGAGTCAGAAAGACCAGAGTTCTAATCCTAGCTCTGCCACTTGTCTTCTGTGAGACCTTGGGTAAGTCACTTTACTTTTCTGGGCCTCAGTTACCTCATCTGTAAAATGGGGATTAAGACTGTGAGTCTCATGTGGGATGTAGATTGTGTCCAATCTAATTAGCTGTATCTACCACAGTGCTTAGTGCAGTGCCTGGCCCATACATAGTAAGCACTTTACAAATACTATGTAAAAAAAAAAAATCTGACCTAGACCAAGAACAGGTATTCCTGTTAGCTGACCATGAAAAGACATGCTTTCGTTTTTTTACAGTTTCCATGCCTGCCTCCCACTTCATTTTCTTCATTTGAAATCATTTGTTTGCAAGCTTGCTGACTGTCCATCTTTTAAGCTTTTTCTTGGGAGGGAATTATATTGCCTGCATTTACAGCCCATCCTCCCAGCCCTACAGGTGTCACTTGGCTATGCCCACACAGGTGAGCTGGGCCTCTCATGAGAGAAATTGCTGTTAGGCAAGCACCTCTGGCCTAGAGAAGATAGGTAAAATGAAAATAAGAGAAGGACCAAAGATATCAAATATGCCATGGTTCAGGAAGTTCAGTTCAAGATGTTAAATTTGTTTCTCTCTGTTCCTTCCAAGCCCATGATCCCTCTTTCTCAACTCTCCCTCCTCCAAACCATTGCTTTCCACTCTCTCCCCATGCAAGGTATGACCAAACCTTCATAGCCTCCTAAAAAGTCATCTTCTTCAGGAAATATTCCCTGATCGATTCCCCCAACCTTCCTGGTCGTGTCATCTCATCAACCACTTCAGCAATCATTATTGATCTAGTGATCTATTTGCTATTTATGGATTTAGCCACTTGTATAAATGTCTATATCCACTCTCTTAGTCATTGTACAGTTGTTAAATTATGCCTGCTTGTCTTCCTCATCAGACTGTAAGCTACTCAAGAGTAAAGGTCATGTCTTATTCTTTGCTTTCTCCCCCACTTCCCCAAATTGACCTGCAGTAGGTGTAAAATGGACACTGTTGATGATGGCCTCAGTGATGAAAAAGTTAGTAGTCCTCATTGACCACTAACCTTTATTAACATCTTAAAATATCAAGCAGGTCAAGGTTGGTGATGGGGATTCCAGCATGGCCTAGTGGATAGAGCACAGGCCTGGGAGTCAGAAAGACCTGAGTTCTAATCCCGACTCTGCCACTTGCCTGCTGTGTCACCTGGGGCAAATCATTCATCCCACACATCCAATCCATCACCAAAGCTTGCCGGTCTCATCTTTCAAATATCGCCAAGATCCGCCCCTTCCTCTCCATCTAAACAGCTATCTTACTGGTACAGGCTCTCATCATATCCCACCTGGATTATTGTGTCAGCCTTCTCTCTGATCTCCCTTCCTCCTGTCTCTCCCCACTCCAGTCTATTCTTCATTCCGCTGCCCGGATCATCTTCCTGCAGAAATGCTCTGGGCATGTTACTCCCGTCCTTAAAATCCTCCAGTGGTTGCCTATCAAACTCCGCACAGAACAAAAACTTCTCACTCTGGGCTTCAAGGCTCTCCATCACCTTGCCCCCTCCTACCTCTCCTCCCTTCTCTCTTTCTACTGCACACCCCGCATGCTCCGCTCCTGTGCCGCTCACCTCCTCACCGTACCCCGTTCATGCCTATCCCGCCGTCGACCCCTGGCCCACGTCCTTCTGCTGTCCTGGAATGCCCTCCCTCCTCACCTCTTCCAAACTAACTCTCTTCCTCTCTTCAAAGCCCTACTGAGAGCTCACGTCCTCCAAGAGACCTTCCCAGACTGAGCTTCCCCTTTTCCCTCTGCTCCCTCTGCTGCCTCTCAACCCCCCTTTACCTCACCTCAGCTAAGCCCCCTTAACCCCTTTCCCTCAGCTCGTCCCCCTCTCCCTTGCCCTCCCCTCAGCACTGTGTTCATTTGTATATATTTTTATTACCCTATTTATTTTATTACCCTATTTATTTTGTTAATGAGGTGTACATCCCCTTGATTCTATTTATTGCGATTAAGTTGTCTTGTTTTTGTCCGTCTGTCTCCCCCAGTTAGACTGTAAGCCCATCGATGGGCAGGGATTGTCTCTATCTGTTGCCGAATTGTACATTCCAAGTGCTTAGTACAGTGCTCTGCACATATTAAGTGCTCAATAAATACTATTGAATGAATCTAACTTCTCTGTGCCACCGTTCCCTCATATGTAAAATGGGGATTAAGATTATGAGCCTCATGTGGGACAGGGGCTGTGCCCAACCTGATTTGCTTGTATTTGCCCCAGTGCTTAGTACAGTGCCTGGCATATAGAAGTACTTAACAAATACCACAATTATTATTATTCCCTATGACACCTAAATGGAGAATCCTTTGATTCCAGGAGGCTTTCAGGCGGTCTACTATGTTGATATCATCAAAGGGCTGTCTTCAGAACATCAAATGTTCTCTCTCTTTATACAGATACTCGACTCTTATAAGATGAGGATAGCAGGAACTGGTGTGATATAATGTCTGAGTTTCAGCTGTTTAAAAATTAATTCAAATTTAAATAGCTCTGACCTGATTAGGTGCCAATTATTTTTATTTTGTATCATGTGCAAGTTATTACAGAAAAAGAGTCCACCTCTGGGACAAGAAAGTCCTTTGGAAAGTTGGGCTCCAAGGAGAGTTTGAGATTCAACTAACTGTCATCCTGCTAGGTGCTTCTCATTTACTTACCATTGCCCAAGGACATTTGCCAAAATGGAAGCATTAATCCTTGACTTTTTCTCTGGAAGTTATCATTTTTAAAAACAGTTCGTTCTCCATTACAACCTAAAGAGCTGTTAGGTGGTTTTTTTTTCCTGGGCAAATTTCACTCCTGCTCCAGCATATTGGTAAACAACCCAAAAAGCCTTTCATTTTTCCTCTTTTTAACCTCCCATCTGTTATTTTATTATGAGTAATGCATGGCATTTTCATAATTACACACCCGGAGAGGCCAGTGGGCTCACCAGTATTGCTAATACCCCATTATCCTGGAAAGGTGGATTCAGTATTTGTAATTATCTCCATTTTTCTGAGCGGCAAAATAAAGAAGGTGGAAAAGGCTTCTAAGGGTGCTGAGCACTTAAGGCAACACTTTGCTCTCCAACTTTACGCCGCCACACCCAGTGTGACCCTTCACTTTTGATCCATCTCCTAGAATGGGCTGAAAAAAAGATGCGTTAAATTGGAAAGGTGAAAAATAGGATTAAATTGGAAATCTCAGAATACTGCTTATCACTGGTTTCCACCAGGGGAACTTTAAAGTCCCCACACTGTGGCTGCCCTGACTGGTCACCTTGATGGGCTCTCTCTCATAGGGGCTTTTCCAAAATCCCAGTTGTCCCTCAGCCTAAGAAATGGGTACAAAGTTTCAAAAAGCCTACCACCCTCTTTCTGTGATAGGTCCAGTCCTTTTTGTAAGGAATGAAGTGTTCTCAAAGTACTATTTTGAAATACATGAAATAATTTTATGTCAGTAGTAAAAGAAGCAGATGTTTAGTCAGATAGTTATTACTTTGTCAATCTGCTCTCCTATGTCTTAAAAATAGGTGGGTCATGTAATATAAACAGAAATATATAGATATTTCTATGTGTCCACTATCTTCCTAGATTTTGGTCTCCTCCTTCCTCTTCTCTCCTTTCTTACTAAAAAAAAAAAAAAACACATCATCATCATCACGTACACATGCACACACATTCCTACTTTTCAGGTTCCCATTCCTGCCCAAACAAAACAGATATCTGAAGGGAAACAATTTCAAAAAGGGGGATGAGGGTCAAACAGAAACATCCCTGCAAGCTGAAGTTAAACAATTCACCAACAAATCCCAGGTCATTTGCTTTGACCTATCAGCTTTTTAAAACATCATACTGACTGGAATCTATATTGGATTTAATCAAGTAACTGACAGTAAGTAACTGGTTCTCTTCAGGTCAGGTTTAGACTAATGTATACTAGAATGTATGTGTGTGTATGTGTGTGTATTTTTCCTCCATTTTTGAATATGGGGCAATCCATGCTATCCCAGTCTGGTGGGCCTGACCAACAATCTCTTCTACATCACTGCTTGCATGTAAAGATAGATCTTTGCTGTGCCAATATAGTTTCCACATAGAGGGCCCTTTTCTGCTTTTCACACTATCTCTTGCTATCCCTCTTGCTGCCTGCCAAGCTGGTCTGTCTGTACACGTCTCCCAGATTCTAATTTATCCCTCACAAACACTACTGAACAATTCCTTTGGGAGTTAGGAAGGTAGATAGATAAATAAATAGTTAAAAAAAGGCTCCCATCTCACACTTAAGGTGAATCTGAGATAAGGAATTGTGTTCTATAGTTGTTTTATAGTTATCTGATTTTGACACACAGTACTTAGTTGGAATTCAGTGAAGTCAATGAATTGGGAGATCATTTGATGGTGGATTTGATTTAATAAACTATCAAGGCCATGATTCTTCGGGTTCAATCGATGAAAAGCCTGGACATCTCAACCAATCATACTTAATGAGAACTTACTGTGTACAGAACACTGTACTAAGCACTTGGGAGAATACAACATAACAGAGTTGATAGACCCGTTCCCTGCCCACAATGATCTTACGGTGTAGAGGAGGAGAGACATTAATATGAGTGAATGAATTATGGATATGTACGTAAGTGCTGTGGGCCTGAGGAAAGGGTGAATAAAGGGTGGAAATTCAAGTGCAAGGGTGATGCAGAAGGGAGTGGGAGAAGAGGAAGTGAAGGCTTAGTAAGGGAAGGCCTCTTGGGGGAGCTGTGCTTTCAATAAGGTTTTGAAGGTGAGAAGAGTTATCGTCTGTCAGATATGAAAAAGGAGGGCATTCTGGGCCAGGGGCAGATGCTGATGAGAGGTCAGTGGTGAGACTGACTGAGGTTCAGTGAGTAGGTTGGTATTAGAAGAGTGAAGTATATGGGCTGGGTTGTAGTAGGAAATCAGGAAGGAAAGGCAGGAGAGAGCAAGGTGGTTGTTTTAAAGCCAATGGTAAGGAGTTTCTGTTTCATCCGGAGATAAATGGGCGGCACTGGAGGTTCTTGAGGAGTGGGGAAACATGAACTGAATGTGTTAGTAGAAAAATGATCTGAGCAGTAGAGTGAAGTATGGATTGGAGTGGCAAAAAACAGGAGGCAGGGAGGTCAGCAAGGAGGTTGATGCAGTAATCAAGGTGGACTAGGATAGAGGCTTGGATTAACATGGTAGCAGTTTGGATGGAGAGGCAAAGGTGGATTTTTGCAATGTTGTGAAGGTTGGACAAACAGGATTTGGTGACAGATTAAATATATGGTTTGAACAAGAGAGGTGAGTAGAGGGTAATCCCGCGTTTATAGGCTTGTGAGACAGAGAAGATGTTGGTGCTGCCTAAAGTGACAGGAATGTCAAGGGGAGGGCAGGATGTGGTTGGGAAGATGAGGAGTTCCATTTTTGACATGCTAAATTTGAGGTGTCAGAGTGACATCCATTCATTCATTCAATTGTATTTATCAAGCACGTATTGTGTGCAAAGCACTGTACTAAGCACTTGGGAGAGTATAAAATCCAAAGAGAGATATCCTGAAGGCAGGAGGAAATGTGAGACTGCAGAGAAGTAGCGAGATCAGGGCTGGAGATGTAGATTTGGGAATCGTCTGCAACCAGGTATAAAGAAACATGCTTAAGTGCTATGAGGGTCATGGTGGGGTGAGTACCTTAGTGCTTTGGGGTTGGGACTAAGTACATGGGTGAGGCATTAGGGAAAATAGATTGAAGGGGATGAGAGAGCTTAGACAGGGAAGGCTTGCTGGAAGAGATATGATTTTATTAGGACTCTGAAGATTGGGGGAGTGCTAAATATGAGTCGATCGATGACTTTTTTAAGTAGATTCTGTATGTAGAATGCTAAGCACTTGAGAGAGTACAACAGATTTGGTAGACATGTTCCTTCCCCAGAAGAAGCTTACAATCTAGAGGGGGAGGCAGACATTAAAATATATTACACATAAGTACTTAAGTGCTACAGGGATGAGTGTGGGGTGAATATCAAGTGCTTAAAGGGTTCAGATCCAAGTGAATAGGTGATGCAGAAGGGAGAGGGAGTAGGGGAAATGAGGGCTTAGTTGAGAAGGCCTCTTGGAGGAGAAGTGATTTTAACAAGGCTTTGAAGTTGGGGAGAGTGGTGGTCTGTTGAATAAGAAGGAGGAGGGAGCTTCAGGCCACAGAGAGGACTTGGACAAGGAGTCAGTGGCAAGGTAGATAAAATCAAAGTAGAGTGAGTAAGTTGGCATTAGAAGAGCAAAATGTGTGGGCTGGGTTGTAGTAGGAAATCGGCAAAGTAAGGTAGGAGGGGTCAAGTCGAATGAGTGCTTTAAAGTCAGTGGTAAGGAGTTTCCATTTGATGTGGAGGTACCTGGGCAGACACTGGAGGTTCTTGAGGAGTGATGAGGTGTGGACTGAACATTTTATAGAAAAATGATCTGGGCAGCAGAGTGAAATGTGGACTGGAGCAGGAGAGACAGGAGGTAGGGAGGTTAGCGAGAAGGCTGATACAGGAGTCAAGGCTGGGTGTGTTAAGTGCTTGGATCAGTGGAGTAGCAGTGTGGATGGAGAGGAAAGGGTGGATTAATAATAATAATAATAATAATAATAATAGTGTTTGTTAAGAGCTTACTATGTGCCAAGCACTGTACTAAGCCCTGGGGTGGCTATAATCAAATTGAGTTGGACACAGGCCTTGTCCCACGTGGGGCTCACAGTCTCAATCCCCATTTTGCAGATGAGGTAACTGAGGTACAGCAAAGTGAAGTGACTTGCCCAAGGTCACACAGCAGATGAGTGGCAGATGAGTGATTAGAACCCATGACCTGCTGACTCCCAGTCTTGTGCTTTATTCACTACTCCATGCTGCATCTGTGATGTGAATACACGTGGGCCATTGACTCCAGCAAGTGCTAGCAAATATTGGTTGTTTCCAAATACAACCCCTTTTGTTTTGTCCACCCAGACATTTAATGTGGGCAATCTTCTGCAGTGGATTCCAGTGCTGATTAATGAGGACTCAGATTGATTATCCCTCTCTCAGAATTGCACCTGGAGAGTTTCCAGTACTCTAGCAGCCTCAGCTATGGGAGGGAGAGTCAAGCAGAGGCATACCCATTCCATTCCTAGCTTGGGCAGTGGCTAGCAAGTGGAAGGCGATCTGCTACATGTCAAAACTCTCTTGGGCTGAGCAGCAGCGGCACGGGAGGGAGTCAAGGGTGGAGACTCAAGTTTTCTGTGCAGAAGAAGGTAATGGTAAACCATTTCCATATTTTTACCAAGAAAACTCTATGGACACACTACTAGAATGATTGCCGATGGAGGTAGGGCTTTCTGGGGGAGATGTGTCCATGCAAGTGACTCGACAGCATAAGACAAGACTGACTATAGTCTCACTGGATTGTAAACTCCTAGAGGGAAGGGACTACATCTTATCCTTCTGTATTTTTTAAGGTATTCGTTAAGTGTTTTCTATGAGTCAAACACTGTTCTAAGCACTGGAGTCAGACACAATCCCTGTCCCATATGGGGCTCACAGTCTAAGTAGTTAGTACAGTGTCCTGTATACAGATGACTTACAATAATCTTGTGTTGCTGCAGCTGATTCTGATGGTGATTACAATGACAATAAAACTGATAATGATGATAGTGATGACTACAATGTCACTGATGATGAACAAACAATAAGGTGACTTGGTGTTTGCCCACTGAGAAAAGTAGAATAGAGGAAACTGGAGACTGATCCCAGGAAAGATATATTAGAGCAGAACTGGTGACAAAAGCTTTGAATCAGCAGAAAAGTAAACCAGAAAAGTTATTCGCATCCAGGACCACTAGTCCTGGTTTCTATGCCGCTGTGACGGGAGGCAGAAACCTTCTTAGAGAGATTGTCAGTAGTCTGGCTGCTCTTAGGCAGCCTGGGGAGCAATGAATTAACAGTAAGTGATCAAATTCAGGGTTAATGAACTCTATTTTTAAAACCATGATAAAACCCTGCCACTCCGTGTTGTACAAGAAGGTTAAAAAAAGGACTGAGCACTCCAGATGTCGTTTTAATCAGCAAAGATTCATTGGCTCTGACTTTCTTGGGATCATCAAGAGTTTTTCACTGGCAGCTCGGCTTTCTTTCTATGGGGCACTAACAAAGAATTCTTCAAGGACTGGCAGCATCAGAGGAATGAGTGGAAGCATAGGTATTAATGGAACCAGTATTCTAAACTGAATTTGCTTCCATCTATGAGGCAGGACAGCGGGCAGAATCACAATAAGGTGCCAACTCCATGGAGACAACAGAGCACCCCCACGACCTAAGATTTATCTTGCATGATACTGCCCACTCTTTCTCCCTTTTACTCATGGGATTCCAATAGGGAAGGACCAAAGGTATGTGCCCAAGAATTCCAGATGGGTCCCTCAAAACTGGTGCCCCTAGCACAGCTCCTCTGGTGCTAACCTTCTCACTGTGCCTCGTTCTCTCCTGTCCCTCCTTCAACCCCTGGCCCACGTCCTGCATCTGGCCTTGAACGCCCTCCCTCCTCAAATCCACCAATCACACATCCCCCCTTCAAAGCCCTACAGAAGGCTCACCTTCTCCAAGAGTCCTTCCCAGACTAAGCCCTCCTTTTCCTCAGCTCCCCCTCCCCTCCACATCGCCCCGACTAGCTCCTTTTGCTCTACCCCCCTCTTCCCGCCCCACAGCACTTGTGCATATATGTACATATCTATAATTCTATTTCTTTATATCAGTGCCTGTTTAATTGTTTGATGTATATATATCTATAATTCTATTTATTTATATTAATGCCTGTTTACTTGTTTTGATGTCTGTCTCCCCCCTTCTAAACTGTAAGCCCATTGTGGGCTTACAATAAGTCTCTCCTTATTGCTGAATTGTACTTTCCAAGCACTTAGTACAGTGCTCTGCACAGAGTAAGCACTCAATAAATATGATTGAATGAATGAATGAATGAATGAATGAATGAATGAAAGCAACATCACTTGAAATGATGTAGACCTGCTCAGCAGCATGGCACAGTGGCTAGGGCATGGGCCTGGGAGTCAGAGGGTCATGGGTTCCCATCACGGCTCTGCCCCTTGTCTGCTGTATTACCTTGAGCAAGTCGCTTCACTTCTCTGGGCCTCAGTTACCTCAGCTGTAAAATGGGGATTGAGACTGTGAGCCCCACATGGGACGGAATGTGTCCAACCCAATTTGCTTGTATCCACCCAGCGCTTAGTACAGTGCCTCACACATAGTAAGCACTTAACAAAGACCATAATTATCCCCACCCACCCCGTATACTATGAGGTCTCCCCCCTCTAGACTGTGAGCTCGTTGTGGGCAGGGAAAGGCACCATTTATTGTTGTATTGTACTTTCCCAAGCACTTAGTACAGTGTTCTGCACAAAGTAAGCACTTAATAAACATGATTGAATGAATGAATCCCCCTAACTCTTTCTTCTGCATAAATGGGAGTCAGCTGGCCTGCCCGGCTAGAAACTGATTCCCTCTCTGGGTGTTCCTTACCTGGAAGGTGGGGAAGTGGAGAGGATTGGAGAGTGGAACTCCAGACCAGAAGGAGGGGAACTATCATTGCCTATCAACTCTGTTATGGTGTACTCTCCCAAGCACTTAGCACAGTGCTCTGCACCCAGTAAGCAGTCAATAAATATGATTGATTGATCGATCCATTCAGTGGAATGTTGCTGGAAAACCAGGTCTCCCTCTAAAGCAGTGTCCCCTCTAAGATACAAGAATGCACATACCTTTAGGATAACTTCCTTGAAGTTAAAAAGAACTTTGGCACCTCTGTAACCCATTGCTTAGGTTTGAAACATACTGTCAAATATATTCAGGATAATATTATCAATGTTCCCAACTGCACATGTATTTGTAATTCAATCCTTGCACTGCCTAAATTTATGGCAGAGCTCAGCATTTGACACAGCATGCTATTATTACCTGGGTATTCACTTTCCTTCACAGAAAGATAGAATAATCATGGAGATAAAGCAGAAAATATGTGTGTGTGTGTGTGTGTGTGTGTGTGTGTGTGTGTGTGTGCTCATATGTGTGTACATGCACACATAGCATAGTAGATTTCCCCTCAGTTTGTAAAGGGAGGTTAAATGCAAAACTAGGAAAATGAAGAGTGATGTGTCTGCAAGCTGCGGTTTTCCCTGGATAGTTTAAATACCTTTTGATTGAAAAAAGAGATTCATCTTATGGAAATCTTCAGAGGTCTTCCAGCAGGAAACCAGACTTGTCATTTAGTTAAATGGCCCCTAGATGTCACAGACAGTTTTTTTGTTGTGCATAAATAGTGCAGACATGAATAACAAAATGACAGTTCCCTAGCTACCTGGACAATCCAACTTTCTGATTGTCAGTTTAAATCGAATATTACCCACGAGGCAGCTAAGCCCATTGAAGAGTGGCAATCAGTAGCAAAGACAGCTCTCAGGTCAAAAGTTTGATTCATAGAAGTCTGATCTCTATAAATGAAAGCCAAAAAACCAGATAAGAAATGCATGCTTTGTGCAAATAAAGACCTGGGGTTTTTACATGGATGGTACATAAAGTGACAAAAGTGAAACAGCAGAATGTTTTCCTTGTCTAATACAAGTATGACTTGTCTCTCATTTCAGTATATTATCAATTATATGGTCAAAAGAAGGAGAGAGGATTTACAGGAGTACAAGGAAACTAAGCCCATAAATACAGAATCCCCAAATCTCCTTTAATCTTCCACCATCCTGACTCCTTTCCCCTAATATTTAGCAGTGCAGTTAAGGCATACAGGGCAATTATAGTTTACAGTCTTCCTTATGGTTGTCAGTTCTGCTTCTACCATATTCCACAGATTGCAGTTCTAGAACATTTCTACCAATGTTACCTTAGTGCCATCCTTAGTGTTGGTATTATGCTCAATCAATCAATCATTCACATTTATTGAATTCTTACTGTGTGCAGAGCACTGTACTAAGCACTTGAGAGAGAACAATATAACAGAGTTGGTAGACCCATTCCCTACCCACAAGGAGCCTACAGTCTTGAGTGGGAGACAGACATTAATTTTGAATAAATATATTTTGGATAGGTACATAAGTGCTGTGGGGCTGAGAGAGGGGTGGAAAAAAGGATCCATATCCAAGTGCAAGGGAGAACCACAGAGAGCGGGAGAAGAGGAAATTAGGGCTTAGTCGTAAAAGGCCTCTTTGGAAGAGATGTGCTTTTTATAAGGTGGGGAGAATTATCATCTCTCAGTTGTGAAGAGGGAGGGCATTTCAGTGCAGAAGCAGGATGTGGGCAAAAGATCAGTGGCAAGATAAATGAGATTGAAGTAAAGTGAGTAGGTAGGTTGGTATTAGAGAAGTGTGAGGGCTGGGTTGTAATGGGAAAGAACTGTGTCTACCAACTCTATTATATTGTACTTTCTCAAATGCTTAGTACAGTGCTCTGTGCACAGTAAGTACTCAACAAATACAGTTGATTGATTATTTGAAATCAGAGAAGTAAGTTAGGAGAGCCAAGGTGATTGAGTGCTTTAAAGTCAGTGAAAATGAGTTCCTGTTTGATGGGCAAGGTGATTGAGTGCTTTAAAGTCAGTGAAAATGAGTTCCTGTTTGATGCAGAGGTGGATGGGCAACCACTGGAGGTTCTTGAGGAGTGGGGAAACATGACTGAATGGTTTTGTAGAAAAATGATTTAGGCAGCAGAATGAAATAAGGACTGAAGTGGGGAGAGAAGGCAGAGAGGTCAGTAAGGAGACTGATGCTAATCAAGGTGGGATAGGATAAGTACTTGGAACAACATGGTGGCAGTTTGGATGGAGAGGAAGAGGTGGATTTTAGCAATGTTGTGAAGGTAGAGCCAACAGGCTTTGATGAGAGATTGAATATATGGGTTGACTGGGAGAGATGAGTTGAGGATATTGTCAAGGTTATGGGTTTGTGAGTCAGGGAGGAAAATGGTGCTGTCTACAGTGATGGAAAAGTCACGGGAGGACACAGTTTGGGTGACCAGAAAGGGACCCAGAACAGAGCCTTGAGGGACTCCCACAGTTAGGGGGTGGGAGTCAAAAGAGGGGCCTGCGAAAGAGACTGAGAATGAGCAGTCAGAAAGATATGAGGAAAACCAGGAGAGGATAGTGTCTGTGAAATCAGGTTGGATGTTTCTAGGAGAAGGGGGTGGTTCAGTGTTGAAGGCAGCTGAGGGGGTCAAGGAGGATTAGGATGGATTAGAGACCATTTGATCTGGCAATAAGAAGATCATAGGTGCCTTTGAGAGGACAGTTTTGGTGGAGTGAAGGGGGCAGAAGCCAGATTGGAGGGGGTCAAGGAGAAAATTAGAGAAGAAGTGGAGGCAGTGGGTTTAGACAACTCACTCAAGGAATTTGGAGAGGGATGGTAGAAGGGAAATGGACTGATAACTGGAAGGATTTGTGGAGTTCAGAGAGGTTTTTTTTTAGGATGGGGCAATATGAGCATCCTTTACTCTTCGCTTTCTCTTACAATCTCCATATTCAGTCTTCAGAAAATCCTCTCAGTTCTTCCTTCACATCTCCATCCAAACTGCCACCACACTCGTCCACTTGTTATACTTCAACTAGACTAGCACATCAGCCTCTTCTCAGATCTCCCTGCCTCCGGACTCTCTCTTCTCCAGTCCATGCTTCCCTCAGGAGGTCAAGATCATTTTTCTAAAACATTGCTTTCCCCTATCTCCCAACTCCTCAAAAATCTCTAATGCTTGTCTATTCCTGTCTGCATCAAACAGAAAATCCTACCCATCAGCTTTAAGGCAGTCAGTCAGCTCTCTCCCCTAGCTAATCTTGTTCCTCTCCAACTACACCTCAACTCACACACTTCTCTCCCCTCAAGCCAACCTTCTCACTGTTTCTCCTTTTCATCTCTTGCAGCCATTTTACTCACGCCCTCCCTTCTGCCTATAATTCCCTCCCCATCTTCAAAGCCTTTCTGAAATCACATCTCCTCCAGACCACATTCCCTGATTAATCTCTTGTCTCCCCACCCTATTCCTTGACCCCCCCACTTCCACTTCAGGACTTTCTTGTCCCCTAAATACTTTGGGGGACAATATCATCACAACCCCCAGTAGCATTTTTGGGCCTATCTTTAAACTCTTTTGCTTCTCTCTTCTTTTAATTTATTTTTGTGTCTATCTCCTCCCACCTCAACCTCCAGGCTGTAAGCTCCTTGAGGGCAGGAGTAATGTCTTCCAACTCCATGATACTTTCCCAAGTGCTCAGTGCAGTGCTCTGCATGGATGGATTTAAATTCTGGAGGATGATTGAGGGTGGGAAAAAATTCAACTCTGGAAGTTCAGTTTCTAAATGTCCCTGCCATGACAAAAAAAACTCACAAAGAGAATCATAGGTCGGATGAGTGCTGGGCTCTTTATTTTTTCTAATAAAAGGCTGATTTTAGTATGATTCTGAGGATATGAGGATAGATACTACTTGACACTCCATCTTTAGTGCTAGACATTTGGGGTCTAGGAATGACAGAATTCTATAATATTCTGCCCATCCGGAATGCAATTTGGGCCCAGCCTACAGCCTTTTTCTGATGCTGAAACAAGATTGATCTCTTCTAATGAAGTCTGGGACAGTCAGTGAAGGAGACACTCCGCTCTCCCAGAAACAATGCACCTCAGGGTAGCACGATGCTGAGAGGGAAGGTTTTCATTAGGATGTAAAGTCCACCCCATATCTCCCTGGGCATCCCACTTTTATTTCTAATCACTGAAAGAGAAGAGATTCATTCCTGGATCACACTGTTTGGCTGGAGCATTCAGCAATGAATGAGTGAAGAGTTCTTTGAACAACATGAACCAGCAGTCAGAAGTTGCACCTGGTGGGAAACCTTCCACATGGTACACTGTCTGCTAATGGATGAAAATGGCAAGGAAATGTCTCATTCCTGCAATTAACAGTGAGACATGAATTAGCTGCCTTCACTTTCAGGGATGCAATATTCAGGTCTAGAAAGCAAGGAATGAAGGGAGCTGGAAAGGGTAGAGGAAGAGACACTAAACAGTCACTATATACTGTTGATATATGATTGATGGATGGATGGATTGACAAGCGCTTAGTACAGTGCTTTGCACACAGTAAATGTTCAGTAAATATTATTGAATGAATGATTGAATGAATGAACAGGCCCTGAGCCTGAGTTCCTGGGATATGGAAAGAGTAGAGTAAGGTGGGGAGTTAGGAGGATGCTGGGAGACGCCCAAGACAGAGGCTGAAGCTCTTAGTTGCCCTTAGGGGTCAAGATATCACAGGATCAATTTCTGATACCTTAAGATCCTCCAAAGGTATACCTTCAATTTCTTTCCAAATCAGGTTATGTAAAATTAACCCTGCCCCAACTCCATACTTTTCATTCATTCATTCATTCATTCAATAGTATTTATTGAGCGCTTACTATGTGCAGAGCACTGTACTAAGCGCTTGGGATGAACAAGTCGGCAACAGATAGAGACAGTCCCTGCCGTTTGACGGGCTTACAGTCTAATCGGGGGAGACGGACAGACAAGAACAATGGCACTAACCAGCGTCAAGGGGAAGAACATCTCGTAAAAACCGATGGCAACTAAATAGAATCAAGGCGATGTACAATTCATTAACAAAATAAATAGGGTAACGAAAATATATACAGTTGAGCGGACGGGTACAGTGCTGTGGGGATGGGAAGGGAGAGGTGGAGGAGCAGAGGGAAAAGGGGAAAATGAGGCTTTAGCTACGGAGAGGTAAAGGGGGGATGGCAGAGGGAGTAGAGGGGGAAGAGGAGCTCAGTCTGGGAAGGCCTCTTGGAGGAGGTGATTTTTAAGTAAGGTTTTGAAGAGGGAAAGAGAATCAGTTTGGCGGAGGTGAGGAGGGAGGGCGTTCCAGGACCGCGGGAGGACGTGACCCAGGGGTCGACGGCGGGATAGGCGAGACCGAGGGACGGCGAGGAGGTGGGCGGCAGAGGAGCGGAGCGTGCGGGGTGGGCGGTAGAAAGAGAGAAGGGAGGAGAGGTAGGAAGGGGCAAGGTGATGGAGAGCCTTGAAGCCTAGAGTGAGGAGTTTTTGTTCCTGATAGAAGCCCTTCCCTCACATTCTTTGGCTTTCCACACCCTGAACTCACCTTCCCAGACTCCGTTGGCTCTCTCTCTGTGCCCCCCACAACTACTTTCCCAGCTTACCCATCCACTCCAAATCCACTCAGATTTCCCCAGTTTTTGCTTCAACATAAAAGGAAAAGGATCCACCATCACTGCAAACCTCACGACCCCTACTCCACCACAGCCACAAAAGTCAGGGGGCCAAGGTTGGGGCTGATCAGGGCAGAAATTTTCATCATTTTGTGGAAGGATGTTGTGTTTGTGCACTTCTCTGAGGGTACTCCTGGCCTTCCCATCCCACCTGCTCCAGAGCCATAGTGTCTCCCTCCCAGGTCCCTCTGATCCGCATTCCATTTCTTAGCCTTGGAAGCCAGGAGTCACAACAAAGGGATGGCTGGGTGATGAAAATGTAAATACTGGACATAAAACTATCGAGTGCTATATCCACACTGGATGGGGGCAGAACAGCTGAAAATGAGACTATCGGTCTAAAAGTGGACGAATGGCCATCCTTCCTGCAAGATGAAGGAGCTAGGAGCTTCCATAGTCAAGCTAGGAGCTTCCATATTCACCAAGTGCTTTCAAATGGCAGCAGGAGAATGGCATAGAACAAAGCTGCTAATACTTTTCAGGGGTAAACATCTGATAGCCAGTTTCCAAATTAGCCAGGACACTCACCAGGAACAGGACTGATCTCTTGCCAGGTCTCTAATTTTGACTAATCATCCTTGGGGAGAAGAGCAGATTCTACTCCTGGCCAAGTAGAAAAAGAAAACTAGATGACTCGACATGATTAAAAGGGGAATAGCAAGTTTCAGTAATGTGATATCCCAAACTGCAATTTTTTCACCGTGTGAAAACTAGTGAAATTTGATTTTGAGAAATCAGTGCTGGAGGCTTTAGGAAATGTTAAAATATTCAACTAAATGAGGTTCAAATCAATCTCCATGGAGGGAATTAGATTAAAAAGCTTCAGTGGGGATATTTGCCTTTTGAACAACAGTTTATTCAGTTCTACAATGATAATTCTAGAGTGGGTAAAACTGTTTTCAAATTGATCATTTCATTAAAGTTTTGCAATGATGTGCTCTTTCGTTTTCTTATCAATATACTGCCACCTCTCCTGGATGAATTCATTTCCTAAAGACCAATTTCAAGAGCACAGAATTCTAGTGTGGGGGATATACCAATCCAAAAATGATCCATCACATTCTCGGTGAACTGTCCCCTTGGTCCTTGTCACCTGCAGGATATCACCACAGCACAATCGTTTCATTGCAGAAACTCCCCCTAAAATCACCCCCAACACTGTACCTGGAGAATCGGGACAATAATGGTTGGTAGGGAAAAGGGACATTAGGGGAGGGAGAAGGAATTCCCTACATCATTTATTTTTTATCACTTAAACAAGTAATAGACATCTGGGGCGAACAAAGGACATTCAGATAAATGTCCCCTATCTTGGAAGAATATGAGTGTTGTGTTCAGATGAATTAGCTCCAGACTTTGTTGCTTTGTATTTAAATAGTGGTGTCCTAAGCGACCCATCATTATGGAGAATTGGATTTCAGTTGTGCTGAATATGTCACCCCAAAGAGCAAGTCTTTGGGGACTTGGAAGTGTCTAGTGATGCCTAGTGTTTGCCAAAAGGTCAGAACGTAAGTTACATCCCCATCCCAGAAATGGGACAGCTAAAAGATTCTGCTTAGTATCAACTGAGTGTGTTTTGCAATGAGAAGGGTGGTGAACAAACTGGATGTTTTCTAAGCACAAAGAATTCCAAACCGCTGAGACTCTTTAAAGCTAGACTTCCTCGTCATAGTTCTTCAAGAGGACTTCCCTGACTTAGCCCTCCTTTCCTCTTCTGCCACTCCCTTCTGTGTCACCCTGACTTGCTCCCTTTATTCATCCCCGCTCCCAGCCCCACAGCACTTATGTACAAATCTGTAATTTATTTTTTTAATTAATTTCTGTCTCCCCCCACCTTTAGACTGTAAGCTCATTGAGGGCAGGGACTGTGCCTATAGCTTTAGTATACTCTCCCAAGTGCTTATTACAGTGCTCTGCGCACAGTAAGCACTCAATAAATATGATTAAATGAATAAATGAATGAATGAATAGCTAAAACACATTCTGCTGGCTTTTTCTGGCTCTCAGGGTGAGTCAAGGATAATCCCAGTTCCCAGTGAATACCCCATGGTTTTCTAAGGGATGCATTCTTCCAAGTCAATCCACACTTTCCAGAGCAGCACTCACAGTCAACAAGAAATTCTGGGACACTTCAGTCCAAGACCCAACATTCTCTTAAAAAGGAAAAAAATCTGTTTGTTCATCTGAATAACAGAATTAATAGATGAAGAGCTCAGTGCTATAAATTACAGCATCACCAAGTGGGAAAAGCATGGGACCAGGAGTCAGGAGACCTGGGTTCTAGGACCAGCTCTGCAACTTGCTTGCCCAGGTACAAGGAACTGTATGTAATCAAGTGTCTCATACAATGGGGGCTATGTCTGGGAGTATGAGTCATCCACTTGGATCATTCAGTCTAATCAAGTGGAGTATTACTCAACTCCCTGCTGTGTAGCCCCATTACTCGAGAGGAGAAGGGGGGGGGGGGGGTGGTAAGAAAGAAGGGAAGGAGAGGACCAAAACCGGAGCTAATCTTCCCTTCAAATCAGCCTTTGAGGAAGTTCAACTACAAGGGGGGTTTGGAGGGAGGAGGTGTGAGGTGTAATATTAAATATGCAACCACAACTGATCCTAGATTTGAAGGATGATGTCGTCTTTTGAACTTCAATGAATTTCTGGCCCCACAAATTGAATCCATAGCACGGAGAATGCTGGTTAACCACAGCCCTCACTTTCCTGCTTCAGACTCTGCATGCTGGAGCACAGTAATAAGTGAACCTTAGGGGTCTATCACTGGGGAACTCTTGTTCCTAGAAGAGGGCCATGTATCAGAAAAATGGCATCTTGAATTTTATGAAACATTTTCACATGAGTTTAAACATTCCAGTAAAATAACATTTTTTGTTGTTTTAGAACAGGAAGACAAGGGACTAAAGGAGCAAGGGGAAGATCAATCAATGATATTTATTGAGTGCTTACTGTGTGCAGAGCACTGTACTAAGCACTTGGGAGAATACAATATATACAATTGGTAGATACTACCCCCGTCCACAAGGAGCATACAGTCCAGAGGATACTGGCCTGGGAGAGCCACAGTGCCAGGAAAACTTTGTGCTTCAATGTTTCAAAGGACAGTATTCTGCTCCTTCCCTTCCCCTGGACCTAAGTCACTCTCTGGTGGCAAGGTAGCACTCTACTTAGGCCAGGTCTTGCCTGCAGATCTTATGGATTCTGAAATTGTGATGCTAGGCCAAATCCAGATGGGATTTAGACCTTTCATGAGGTCAGGTCACTGCTGGACTAAAAAGGAAGGGGGAAAGGGGTGGGAGATATATATTCATAATGAAGTAGCACGACCTAGTGGAACGAGCACAGGCCTGGGAGTCAGAAGACCTGGGTTCTAATCCTGCCCTGCTAATTTCTTGCAGTATGTCCTTGGGCAAGTCACTTAACTTTCCTCTGCCTCAGTTTCCTCAACTATAAAAAAATGGGGTCTAAGTACCTGTTCTCCCTCCTACTTAGACTGTGAGCTCCATGTAGGACCTGATTATCTTGTATCCAACCCGGCACTTAGAACAGTGCTTGACACATAGTAAATGCTTAACAAATGTTATAATAATAGTTATAATGATAATAATAATAATAATGTCAAAACAAAAACCATACAAAACTACATTTACTTTTTATATGGGTTCTGCTCCAGCAGCTATGTAAATTGCCAGAATCGGCAGGCATACATGTTCTCCCTCTCTCCAACCTCAGTTCACAAATCTTTCTCTCTGTGGATTTCACTTAACCTAGTCACCCTTACAGGGGATGGTGGAAGGGAGTGGGGAGAAGGGAGTGAAGGTAAGTTAAGCATACTGTAAAATGCCAAATCAAATTTTCTGCCTCTTTCACAAAATGATACAAATGTATAGTGAAAAATTTGTTTGGAAAATTTCAAGAGTTCTTGGAGAAGGGTGCTGAACAATTCCAGTTCTGAGCCATTAAGAGAGAAAAAATATTCTCTCCTTCAAGATAAGAGCTAGGCACCTCCAGCAAGCTCAGCTGAATAAACCTGTTCAATTTTGTGATGTTATTTTATATACATTAATCTTGCCCTTGCAGATATCTGTGAAATAAATGCACTGTTCTACCTGATGAAGAACCACTAGGCTTGTATCATCCTTCACTGGAGAAAGGGTTGTTTGTATTGGATTGGTTTGCCTCTTACAAGGCAGAGGTCAGGGAGAGGGGTTATTAATAATAATGAAAATAATAATCATTAAGTGCTTGCTATATGTCAAACACCATACTTTGTACTATGTAGATTCAACATCATTAATCAACAAGTTCATCATATGGTGCTCACAGTCTAAGTAGGAGGGAGAACAGTTTTAAAATCCCCATTTTACAGATGAGAGAAATGAGGCACAGAGAAGGTAAGTGACTTGCCCAAGGTCACATAGCAGGTAACTGGCAGATCTGGGATTAGAACTCAGGTCCTCTGACTCCGAGGCCTGTGCTTATGTGAGATTCCAGGAGCAGGGAACCCAAAAGGGTCAAGGAAGGAAGCATTCATTGAGATTGTTTCTCAGTCAATCATTCAGTGAGTCAGTGGCATTTACTGAGTGCTTTTTATGTGCAGAACACTGTTCTAAATGCATGGGAGAGTACAGTGCAACAGAATTAGTAGACACATTCCCTGCTCACAAGGAGCTCACAATCTATAGGGGGAGACAGACATAAATCTGTGAAAAAGATGTGTGAAGATGTGTAAATAAATAAATTGGGGATATGAACATAAGTGCTGTGGAGTGACTATCAAGTGCCTTAACTGGGGAAGACCTCTTTTTCCTAACTCCTTTCCTTTTATTCGGAACAGATCAGAACCAAAGAGTTAGGGAATACAGGGAGTCTGCAAAGAAACTCCCAAGGGAAAAGAGGTGGGAGGAAAGATGCACACAGCATGGGACTCTTTCCTGCCTAGGGTTATGGGATAAGAGGGTATGAATCTCTGTTGGGTGATTTCCTGCCAGAAATCTGTGAGAAGACTGATTTCAGGTTTAGCCTGGATTGGGAGGAGGAGAGAGAGGGGAAGATAGGGAGGAGAGGAGGATAGGGAGAAAAGGAGATAAGAAGGAAAGGAAAAGGAGGGAGGAGAGGGGGAAGAGGAGCAAGAACACAATGCCTTGAAATACACCAGAAACGGTGAGACTACAAAGGCTCACCAAGGGCTCAGTCCGATGCTCTGCACATGAAAGGTGCACAGTAAATCCTACTGAATGAATGAATAAATGAATCATAACATCATCATCATCTATCATCGCCACAGCCTAACTGTCCTATTTTGGGGCTATACTTGCGAATTTCCAGGGAGGACAGTGGAAGTGAGTCCCCACTCTCCCTTTCCCCTTTCTCCTCTTCCCTTCCTCTTTTCCCTTTTCTTCCTCTTCATTTTTCTCTCTTTCTGTCTGTTCTCCTCTCAGACTGGCCCTCTAACCCCTGGGTTCTGGATTAGAGAAGCAGCGTGGTTTGGTGAAAAGAGCCTGGGCTTGGGAGTCAGAGCACATGGGTTTAATCCTGGCTCTGCCACTTATCTGCTGTGTGATCTTGGGCAAGCCACTTAACTTTTCTGTGCCTCAGTTACCTCATCTGTAAAATGGGGATTAAGACTGTGAGCCCCGTGTGGGACAACCTAATTACCTTGTATCTACCTCAGTGCTTAGAATAGTGTCTGGCACATAGTAAGTGCTTAACAAATATCATTATTATTATTATTATTATTATTATTATCATTATTATTTCTGGCCCTGCCCCTGCTTTAGGCCTTGCCTCCCAGAGGCTGTTTTCTCCCGAGTCAGGCAACTAGCCATACCCCAGAGTGGTACAGTCAATGGTTTCACTTTGTAAAGCTCAACCTGAAACTCTAATGATCTTGAAAGCAAAGATGGATTGTTAGGAGATTTTCCAAGAGCAGTTCTCTCCAGTGATGTTAGATTTTCCATTTTACTAACTTCTAAATCATTAGGACTTAATCATTGACAGGAATTGACATTAGGGCATCTCATACATTACCACAAAACTACATTTTCCAGAGAGTCCAGATCCTTTCAAGTCCTTACTGTTACATTCATTTCACAAAACCCTCCCTGCTAGCTAATGACAGTTCAGGGTATTGTCATAATGGGGGATTGGACTAGGAGAACAGATGCAATGAGACATTTACATATAGTTCTCTAGCTCCATTCAAAATAGAATTGATCTGGGGCCCGGAAAAACTGAGTTATTTCAGAGAGGTAAAGAAGAACAACTCAATAAAAAAAACTTGAACCGTCCATCATTGTGTCCAAAGGGCCAGTTCAAAGAGGAGAGATTAATTGAACGGGACATATGTCCGTTTGCTTGAGGCTCATGCTATGATGTTCCAAGGGAACAAAACTCATTAGAACCTTGTGTGAGATTGCCCACACCAGGATAGAGTTGGAGAAAAAGAAAGCTCAGCCAGATGCTCTATCCCCATTTGGTCATTTTACCAGCTCCACTTTCCCCCAGCCCCAACTGGCAGGAAGGTAGGCTGATAAGAGGAAGAGGTCAGGGTAGTATAGCAATGGAAAGCTAAATACAACCTTTATTACCCATCACTCCTCCGAGAGCAAAAACCTGGATCCAAAAAACTGCTTGGGATAGGTTCCGAGGGGAAAAAAAAAGGAACCAGAAACTTTTCTTCTCAAGTGAGAAGGAGCCTGTGGTTTCTCCATGCCTGGATGTCTCATTAGACTGGGCTCCTGTGGTCTTTGCTTCTAATTCAAGCCTCATCCTGTTTCACTGATGTCCTCTTGTCATTCTAGCTCTATGCATCATGAGATCATCCATCTGTAGGATGAGGTTTCTTCAGGGACCAGGCAAAAGAACGTGTACTTTTCACACTTTGCATCGATTGTTTATTGTACCAGATTTAGAAAGGTGACTGAGTTTGTGACCTCGGTGACCAAACATGCCTTTGGGATCCTTTTTCCACTTCCCACTGTACCCAGGGCACACTGTTTGGATAGCTGTGGCCTTAGAAGGGAAATAACCCATAATGGATGGCCCCAAACAAAGATGGCAGCTGTCTGGTGTCAACATGGTGGTGCCACCCTTCCCAAAGATGGAGGAGGTCAGGGCTACAAGTCCCTCTGACCTGCTAGAAGATGATAGCCACTAGGTTGTGTGTTGTGTGTGATGGAAGTGATCAAATATTGGAATGTATTTTGGGTGCCTTGTCAAGGAGCAGCTTCCAGGCAGTGAGTGGGGAGGGAGAGGCCGGGGGTGGGGCAGAGAGAGCCATGATGTAACAGGTATGCTGGCAATGGAGAAAGATTCTTCGTACAGACTTCCACAAAATGTTGTGCGTGATGTGCTTATGTCATTGTTCAGGCATGCTCAGTGGAACTTATTGATATCCTGTGAAATGCTGCATATGCACAGCGAGATGTCATGATGTCATGTCCTACAACTTCAGTCTCCACAAGTCTCCCAGAAGATCCCTTTCACTTCCTTGAAGGCTGACACTTAGGGAAACAGGCCTCTAAACGTCCTCCTAGGAAACATTTCTGACTCCAGACTCGTGCCATTTAGGGAATGTCTTTATTCATATGACAATGAAGAGGAGTAACTTTGGTTGAAAAACTCCTACATCACCCAAGCTCTAGAAACATCCTATTTTCTTACATATTCACAGTTTCAGGAAAAGTAAAACAGAAGGCCTTCCTGCTAATGGCAACACACAGGACCCTTTTTTACAAATCATATCTAATTGGGCTATACCTAAAGGAATAGGCATGCAGCCGGAATAGTGCAACCTCTTCCCATCCCCTCCTTGACTGGGTAATGAAGCAAGGTACATCAATTCTCCAGTTGCTCTGGTGGATGGAGGAAGTGTTTTGCATTCCTCCAGAAAATGGAGTGTCCTCTAAGTCAGAGTCCCTAAGCTCTAGAGTGTCTTGAGATATCTGGAGATCTCCCATCTCCAGAAGGTGATTGACAGAAATCACAGTGGCATATCGGCTTCTTTCCATACACCCACAGGAAATCTTCTTAAGCAATTGCTGTGACATATTCCATTTTGGGATCCTATCTGGTCACCCATCTCCCAGAGTACTCTGGGGGACCCTAAAAACTCTCTCAGATTTGATGGAAGTGGGTACTGAATTCTGATTTTCTTGGCTGACTAACCTTTCACTTATAGTCAATGTGGATTTTGCTAACTGTGTTCTCTGAAGCTCACCAGGAAGAAGAGAAATCTTAACCAAAATGAAACAAAATCTAGTATTCAGAACTGGAACATGTTAGGAAGCCTCTTTTGTTAACTATCCTTAAAAATAAATGAGTGTTAGGCAATACTATTAATACACATGTAGCAACAGATTACATTGTTTGGTGTCTTGGTACTCTTCTCTGTTTTATATGAAAGAATGAGGATCTATTTCCCCAACAGAACCTTCAAGGAAAAATGAGAAAGTTGCTGCTAAAAGTGCAGAGAAACAATAAGGCCTAGAGAAAAGTGTATGTGACTGGGAATCAGAAGATCAACACTGTTCCTCGCCTTCTGTGTGACCTTGGGCAAATTACTTAGCTTCTCTGTGCCTCAATTTCCTGATCTGTAAATGGGCATAAAATACCTTCTCTCCCTCCCTCTTAGATGGCACCCCATATGGAACAGGGACTGTGTTGGATTGAATTATCTCGTATCTATCCCAGCACTTAGCACAGTGCTTGGAACATGGTAAATGCTTAATAGATACTATTAAACTGTCTGCAGCAGAAAGGAATTCGATGAACACTTCATGAAGGATACTAAACCTGAAAACAAGAAAATTCTGCAAATATCTTCAAACCAGGAGGCTGACTAGGGAACTCTAAAGCTAAGTGATGATTGTGGGATAAAAGGTTCCTTCGAGGTGGAAAAACAGTTGCCTGTGAGGGTCAATAAAATCTTTAGTTCAGGCTTTTCTGAGAAAGATGTTAGAGAGATGCTCACCTTCAAATTGATTTTTTTTGTAGTCACCAGGTCAGAGGAAGTGCATCAAATTGTGGTGATCACACAGGATGTTTGAGATTAAATTGATAAACTATATGTAAACAAATCACCAGTATTGGATGGCATTCTCTCACAGCTCATAAGTAAGTTGAAAAGGAAATTGCACAATTCCTGGCAAAAGCATGAAACCTCTTGTTGCAAACTGCCACTGCACTTGGAGGCCTACTGATCAGTCAATCAATCAGTGTCACGGATTTATTTATTTTTATGGTGTTTGTTAAGCACTTACTATGTGTCAAGCCCTCTTCTAAGCACTGAGGTAGATACAGTATAATCAGTTTGGACACAGTCCCTGTGCCACACAGGGCTCACAGTCTAAGTCAGTGGGAGGAGGATTTAATCCCCATTTTACAGATGAGGTAATAGAGGCACAAAGAAGTTAAGTGACCTGCCCAAAGTTACATAGCAGACAAGTGGCAGAGCCAGCAGTTGTACTCATAATCCGCTAATTCCCAGGCCCATGCTCTTTCCACTAAGTTTTCTATCTGAGAAGCAAAGCCCTATCCTAAGTACTTGGGAGAGTACAATGCAACAGAGTAGGTAAACGTGTTCCCCGTACGCAAGGAATATGCAGTCCTAGAGGAGCAGCTTATAGGCTAGAGGAGCACCAATATAGCTTTTATCTATCAGAAGAGGCCTATCTATGAGAAGCAGCATGGCCTTGAGCCTCATGTGGGACAGGCACTATGTCCAATCTGATTTGCTTGAATCCACCCCAGTGCTTAGTACAGTGCCTGGCGCATAGTAAGTGCTTAACAAATACCATAATTATTCTTAGTTGAAAGAGAATGGGCTTGGGAGTCAGAAGACCTGGGTTTTAATCCTGGCTCCACCACTTGTCTGCTGTGTGACTGTGGGCGACACTTAACTTCTCTGTGCCTGAGTTACCTCATCTGTAAAATGGGGATTAAGACTGTGAGCCCCATGTGGGACAGGAACTGTGTCCAACCTGATTAGCTTGTATTTAGCTTAATACAGTGCCTGGTACTTTACAAATATCACTAAATAAAAAAGGGGTTCCAGAGGTGATGCTAGGAATTGCATTTCACTTCTAATCCTGTCAGATTAGTAAAATTGAGCCTCAAAATTCAGGTCAGTAAGCACTTGGATAAAAACAACCTGCTGGTGGGAAAGACAATTTGGTTTCTGTAAGGGAAAGTCATACATCACTAATATACTGGAATTCTTAGAAGGATTCCATAGGTAAGTAGATGAAGGAAAACTGTGGACACATTCTATTTAGCTTTTCAAAGTTCTACCCTAAAGACATTTTTAAAAACTGGGTATTTATGGGATTCAAAAGATAGCAAGCTAAAGATAGACAATCAAGAGAATTGATAAATGGCCATTTTTCATGCTGGAAAAGTATAAAAAGGTTTCTCTAGGGGACATTCTATTTTTCTCAGATTGATTTAGTTCAATCCATTCACCTAATTGATGTGGGAAATTGCAAAGACAGGAATTTTCTGACTTCCAGGGGGTCTGGCAACTTTAGCTAAATGGAAAATGTAAATCCTGGGGCAAGACAAAGGGTTGGAAGCAGAGGGATCTCTCTAAGAGGGGTTTGTGGCTCACTATAGGTGCCCAATAAATGCTAATGGTTAACCACAGGAGAGCAATTTACAGTGATGGGAAAGTCAGAAAGAGGACAGGGCTTGGGTGAGAATATATAGAAAAGCAGTGTTGTCTAGTGGATAGAGCATGGGTCTGGGAGTCAGAAGGACCTGGGTTTTAAACCCAGCTCCCCAATTCTCTGATGTGTGAGCTTGGGCAAGTCGCTTCATTTCTCAGTACCTCAGTTACCTCATCTGTAAAATGGGGATTAAGGCTGACAGCCCCATGTGGGACATGGACTGTGTCCAACCTGATTAGCTTGTATCTGCCCCAGTGCTTAGAATAGTGGCTGGCACCTGGTAAATGCTTAACAAATACTTTAAAAAAATATAAGAAGTTCTATTTTGGACATGTTAAATTTGAAGTGTCAGCAGGACATCCAAGTAAAGATATTCTGAAGGTAGGAGGAAATGTGAGACTGCAGAGAAAGAGAGTGGAAGAACTGTGGTGTGTTTGATGTAGGGAAAGAGGGCATTACAACCTGGGGTAATAGTTTAAGTGAGGCGAGGTATCACTGGAAGGTTGACTTGGCATCTGACCAAAACAGCCACCCAAAGGCTGGGAGAAAATGTCTCCATAATTTCATCCAGACCTACTTGGGTCAAGGTGCTCTCCTTAGCTACTTCCCACGCCAGTATATGTAATCAAGCGTTTCTCCAATTCATCTTGGTGGCTTCTCCTAAATGGACCAAATAAAAGAATCTCCTACACTCTCTGACTTTTTCCTATCATCAACTTCAATGGTCAGACTTGTTCTAGTGACTAAGTGGAGATGATTAAATTCTGACTCCTCACAATCTCAAGGATTTCACATCAGAACAAAAGGGGCAACTTTTCTGAAACCAAAGTTCTTAAATGAGGAAAAATGGTTTTGCCTGACATTACTTCTAATTCGATTCCTACATGTCTTTTTAATCAAATATATTAACTTGTTCCCAAGTGTAAACGTAATTACGGGCCACAGTAATCACTCACAACATGCCCTTTCTCCCCATCATATACTCTCCCTCCAACCGGTCGGCTGACCCTTCCTGAGTCTGGCTCATTGAGCCCCTTCTTGGAATTCAGAAGGCAGCTGCATTTTTGCCCTGCCTTATTTTTTTTTTAAAGTTAATCAGTAAGTCTACTTATCTCAACCTTCTCCAAAGGAAGTACAAGATTCTTTTCTATTGAGGGCTGGACAATGTTGTTGATACTTTTGCAATTTTTTCTTGCTGTGGAACAAAAGTTACTGTTCTGAGAAGGACTGATTTTCCGTAGAAATATACCAGAAAGGTGAATTGGTCCTTCCACTCCCTACATGTGTTTAGGCATGTTTTGGGCCTTTTTCAAAGTTCAAGGTCCAGTGGTGCTCATGCCATGTTGTGTGCATCCCACCCCTCCCCTGGTATCTTGACAAATATCCCACCTTCACCCTATGCCAGCTAGACTCCAGCCTGGTATTGAGCTCTGGAGAAAAAGGACTAGTTCTTGTAAATAGTTACTAGTGTAAGGGCCCCATCTAATGATGGAGGGGAGAAGCAGGGATGTGGGAGTTAAGAGCTGGGCAGGAGATGGGGGTGAAGGTGGAATGTGGGTGACAACCAGCCCTAGGGGAATTTGGGAGAATAAAGCCAGGAGGGATGATGAGAGTCCTGGCTACTAGGAGTTCATCTCTCTAAGCCTACCTCTCTAGCTCTTTATGGATGACTGACTTCCTAGTCCACGCCTGGTCCTCTCCTTCTCTCTCCAGTTCTCTGACAGTGTAGGAGGGCAGGGGGTAACAGCAAGATGGATGTTAATTATTCAGAAATTCCTGACCAATCCCATCCATCCTTGCTGTCTTAATAGAGTAGATTGAGACATTACTGAAAGAGGTAACAAATCAACGCTTGTAATGGATGACTTGAGGACTTTAATCATTAGTTTTAATTACAGTGCTTTTGCTCATTCAGGTGTCTACAAATGGGCAACACAGCAATGGAAACCAGCAGTGATGTTGCTTCAGTAAAGATTTTCAAATAATCTACTACAGTGATTGCTGCCAAGTCTCTCAGCAGGATTTGTTAGCAATAAAGCATTTTTTTTAAAAAAATAAATCAACCTTGATCAACTAGTTTTTCACTAGGGAATCTTCTAATAAGGTATTTTTCTTTTTGCCATAAGAAGTATATGGACAGGTTTGAAAGATCCAGGCTATTATAGCTATGGATTTTTTTAAGAAACTATATTCCAGAAGTCTGACTCGCTCCTCAAGCACACTCCTCCTTGGTTACACACAAACCTGCAGAGGAACATTCAACCAATCCAGAGATGAGGGCTCAGAGCAACAGCTGGGTCAGGGGAAAAGAGAAACTGCTTTTATTGCAGCCATCATTTTTGTGCTCTGTTCTGAAGGCTGTGGCTGAAGGCCAAGACTGTGTCTTTGGAGGTAGCCACAGGGGTAGTTTCTCTCTCACGTTCTCCATTTGCTGCCTCTCTGCTTAAATCCTTTCGATTCTCACCACAATAGGGAGCCCGCCAAGAAGCAGGTCAGCAAGCATAGAAGCAAAACAGCCAAACCTTTTATAATCATTATTATCGTTATATTTGTTAAGCACTTACTATATGTTGAGCACTTTTCTAAAGTCTGGGGTAGAAACAAGTTAATCAGGTTGGAGACAGTCCCTGTCCCACTTGAGGTTCACAGTCTAAGTAGGAGAACAGGTGTTTCATTCCCATTTTACAGTTGAGGAAACTGAGGCCCAAAGAAGTGAAGCGACTTGCCAAGGTCATACAGCAGGCAATTGGCAGGACCAGGATTAGAACCCAAGTCCTCTGACTCCCAGGCCCATGCTTTTCTCCTGGCCATGCTGCTTCCCTATCCTTTCAAATACTCCTGCCAGAGACCAATCAGTCAATCAATCATATCTATTCAGCACTTACTATGTGCAGAGAACAGTGGTAAGTGCTTTGGAGAGTACAATATAACAGTGGTTAGACATGTTTCCTGCCCACAGTGAGCTTACAGTCTAGAGATGCTTGCACTACTAGTTGGAAAACTTTGAAAACCTTTGAAAAATGCATTTCCTTAGTACTTTCAAAGATATGTTTCTGGCAGCTTGAGTCACTAAATTACAAACTAATTATGAACTAAATTAAGGGATGTGCAATTGGTCTTTGGTTATACCACCAAGCATAGAGTCACCATATTCCTCTTTCCCAGTGACAAAAACACTGTCTCTGCTCCTCAAGACAAGAGATGAACTTTTCTCCTAAAGAAGTGCTAGGTATCCTCCAGGGACCAAGTAATGATAATATTTAGGCATTCCTGGCAGAGGAGTTCTACTATGATGTTGTAGTAATAATGATTATGGTATTTATTGAGGATTTACCATGTGCTAAGCACGGTGCCAAGCAGTGGGGTAGATACAAGTGAATCAGAGTGAACATGGACCCTGTCTCACAGCAGGCTTACAATCTAAGAGGTAGGGAAAACAGGTATCTTCATCCCATTTTAAAGATGAGGAAACTGAGACACAGAGAAAGTAAGAGACTCTTCTACCTGTTTCTTTTTTTATGGTATTTGTTAAGTGCTTACTAGCTTACTATGTGCCAGGCGCTGTACTAAGCACTGGGGTAGATTCAAGCTGATCAGGTTGAACACGGTCCTTGTCCCACGTGGGGCTCACAGTCTTAATCCCCATTTTACAGATGAGGTAACTGAGACACAGACAAGTTAAGTGACTTTCCCAAGGTCGCACAGTAGACAAGTGGTGGAGTCGGGCTTAGAACCCAGGTCCTTCTGACTCCTAAGCTCATGCCCTATTCACTAGGCCATGCTGCTAACCCTTAGTACTAGACTCTATGCAGAGTAAGTGTAATTTTCCATATCTATTTTTTGACTCGATGTATCTGGCCTGGAGGTATGTTTGCTCATTATTTAGAGAGCTGTCAAGGGGCTTCTGCCTTGTGCCATAGGAATCCTGGGAAAATCCATAGGGCGGGGACAGTTCTGATGGTAGCCTGGACTCCAGGGAGTGTCTTATAAGTTCCTGTTCCCAACCCACTGAGGTCGTCCCCTAAATGGGAGCTGGGCCAACACGTGGCCTGGACCTCCATGTGTCCCTAAGAATCAGACCCCAATAATAAATAATAATAATAGTACTTGTTAAGCTCTTACTATGCACCAAGCACTGTTCTAAGCGCTGGGGTAAATACAAGTTAGTCAGGTTGGACACAGTCCCTGTCCCACATCAGGCTCACACTCTTAATCCCCATTTTACAGATGAGGTAACTGAGGTCTAGAGAAGTGAAGCGATTTGCCCAAGGTCACACAGCAGACACATGGCAAAGTCAGGATTAGAACTCATGACCTTCTGACTCCTAACTCATTGTTCTATCCACTAAGCCATGAATGGGCTGACCTGGTCCGTTGAAGTGGTCTCAAGCTACCCAGAGACAGTTACAGGCATATGGGCAATACACACTGACTGATTGAGCAGTATTATCCAGCTACCTAATTTCAGCAACTGGGCAACTTGTCCAGTCAGCATGAGGAGAGTCTCTCAAGAGATAGGTGCCATCCTCTCTAAAAGCAAACCTGCAGTGGGCATGAAGGATTCAGTTTGAGTTCATTGGATTGTAAGCTTCTTGAAGAAAGAGACTCTATCTTTTACTTTTCTCGTACTTTCCCAAGCCTTCAGTGGGATGTTCTGCACACAGTAAGTGCTCCATAAATACTGCTGATTTATTGATTTGGGGTGTAAATTGACAACCTTTGTCAACCTAATTGTCCTTAGAAATAATCCCTACCACACAATGCTTGTCTAGCAAAATACGTGGACACTCTGGTCAAAAAATAAACTAGGCCTCTAGAGTCTGGTTGTTTCAGTCTAACATTCTTCAGATACTTGCAGCAAAATTTTTGGAACTAAATGATCTAGATAATTTGTTAGTGTAGGTTCAACTTTGGGACCTCCTGCAACGAAAGATCAATCAGTACTAATATTAAGCAGACAGTATGTGGAACTCTGTAAGAAGTGCTGGGGAGAAATTATAGACATGAATTCATTCTCAGTCCCTGGATCCCACGAGACTCATGATCTGAAGGAAAGAAGATTGAACACACAACAGATGATGTAGCCACCTGAAACTTTTCAATCTTGGGGGAGCTAGGACAAAGGAGAGGGTGGCATTTCACCTAAGCCCTGAATTTAGAGTTTGGAATTTGTTTTATGGTACCTGTCTCTGATTAAATTAAAAGTGCACTGACTGACAGAAGCCCTGTCACCATCTAGCAAGAAATCCCAAGAACCTTGTGGTCCATCTGAGGGCTGTCTTGCTTGGAACTATGGAATCAAACACCCCCACCATCACCATCACTATTTGGAAGATATTTTTCCCCATTGTTCGGAGTACTGTAGTTGTGTCCTTATGAAATAGCAGGTCTTCTCAGCCCCTGGTCTTGAGACATTCATTCATTTATTCTTTCAATCGTATTTATTGAGCGCTTACTGTGTGCAGAGCACTGTACTAAGCGCTTGGAAAGTAAAATTCGGCAACAGATGGAGACAATCCCTACCCAACAACGGGCTCACTGTCTAGAAGGGGGAGACAGACAACAAAACGAAACAAGTAGACAGGTATCAGTTTTGATCTTCCTTGAAATGTCTCATGTACATATAGCTCATAAGCACTGTTTCAACGCAGGGCAGGAACCATTCTGGCCTTGGATGCTGGGTACTTTATCCTCAATACCCTCAGATAAAATTGGACAAGACTTACCCTACAGAATTTAGTTCAACTGGTCAGAATTAGGTATTATTTTACTACAGTTAACTTTACATTATCCAAGATAATGAAGAGGAGAGTGCTGCAGCAGTATGGCCAAGTGGAAAGAACACAGGTCTGGAAGTTAGGGGGCCTGGGTTTTAATCCTGGCTCTGCCACTTGCCTCCTGTGTGATCTTGGACAAGTCACTTAACTGCTCTAGACCTCAGTTTTCTTACCAGTAAAATGGGGTTGATGAAATCCCTGTTCTTCCTCACACTCAATCTGTGAAGCCAATGTGGAACAGGAACTGTGTCCAACCTGATTATCTTGTATCTGCTCCAGTGCTTAGCATATAGTAAGCACTTAACAAATACCACAATTATTATTCTTACAAAATAATGGATGATAGGGAATGAACAGGAGAAGTAGCTGGGGTTCCATGAAGAAAGGTGGAAAGGTCGCCCCAGGCCCTGTCTGGCTGATAAAGGTGGGATAGCACTGGATCAATGGGGCCTGGAATGCAAGGATAGTGTAGCATTAGAGAAATTTAGAAGAAAGGCAAACTCACCGCAGATAAGAGCTTTGAAATCTGTCACAGCTAATCCACAAAATGGATTCGCTCATAGATATTTGAGAATTGACAGAATCCAACTGAATTTACAGGAGAGGTTATGTTGATTAGTGGTTAAAACATTGGTCTGGTATATCAGTAGACCTGAATTAAGATACTTGCTCTGCAGATGTGCCATTGAGGAAACTTGGACAAACCTTCTTTCTGTCTCTCCTGAGCTCCTCTTTACATCAGGGATAGCTGACTCTAGAGAGGCAGAGGAGACTAGTCTTTTAGTCATCTTATTCTCTTACTGAAAAGTGAAATTGGAAATAAATAGAGCAGGAGTGTTATTCCTGCTTTCATCATATAATGTCCACTGAAGGTAAATTAAACTGTTCTATGCAGCCAGGGTGTGCTGCTTTGATCTGAAGCTGCCGAATTCGATGAATCCATCAACTCTGGCTGAGGTCCAAATGACTCTTACCTGGGAGTCAGCCACACAACCCAAACACATCAGAAAATGTTTTCCACATTTTCCTTTCTTCTCCAGTGGAAAACAAAATCAGAAACATCAAACTTGGACCAAAACAACATCAGCAGCCTTTTTTGAGAAGTAATTCAAAGGTTAGATCATGGATGGCTCTATTGTGCTGATCAAACACTATGAATTAGATTAGCTCAGCTGGTTCTTTTGATGAATTAAAATATTATTACCAGGAAAGGAGTAGGCTTTTTCAAGGTCCTCCCATTATCACATGCTTCAGAAGAGAGGGACTACAAATCCACTGTCACTTTTTCTTAGCAAGAGCAGTATGTGAACTTTCCTCAAACTCCTGAACAAAGCTACCTTTCTCAACAAGAAAGATTATACTATCTCCATTCTGCTAACATTTTCTCCATTACTAATAAAAGAACCTCATGATATTAAAGTGACTATTCCATATGATTTTTCACTTTTTCAGTATTTTTCTGGGTTCCTGCTGGGTATGTCCAGCTCGCATTCCTCTTTGCTTAGGTCGTACCATTCTACTTGGTTAGAGCAAATATACAAGAAGCAGCATGGCCTAGTGGATAGAGCACAGGCCTGGGAGTCACAAGGTCATGGGTTCTAATCCCAGCTCCACCACTTGTCTGCTGTGTGACCCTGGGCAAGTCACCTCACTTCTCAGTGCCCCAGTTTCCTCATCTGGAAAATGGGGATTAAGACTCTGAACCCTATGCAGGACAGGGACTGTGTCCAACCCCGATTATCTTGTTTCTACCCCAGGACTTAGAACGGTGCCTGGCACCTAGTAAGTGCTTAACAAATGCCATAATTATCATTATTATTATAGTCCCACGGCCACTCCAATTCTGTCCTAGCCCCTGCATTTAATTATCCCAGGCTTCAAGGTATCAGGGCAATAAGCAGAAAATAAAGAACCCAAGTCTGAAGAGCTCTTGAATAATGGGCACCTAGACAATGAAAAGCTATTGGGCAAGGAGGTTGTGCTCCATGTCCACTGGAACAAAAGATTAGAAAAGACGACCTTAATTGGTGTCCATGGATTCTCCCCAGCAGTTTGTACTGTGCTTTATACATTGTAAATGCTTAAAAATATTAGGATTGATTGACTGATTGATTGGAGATCCCATCTTTAACAAGAATTCCACTATTGCCCTGAAAACTAGTGGGTAATTAGTGGGATAGGGTCCCATCTTTTCTGCTTCCCTAAAACAAATGGCTCATTCTGGGGGCTCATGTCCTTGGAGTCAGCAGTCAGGATAAGGGCTTCTCTCACCTTAATCAGGGACTTTGGAAAGATCAGAAGACCAGGAAGCAGATTGAAAATAGCAACCAGCACTACAAGTGGTAAATGCATCAATGTAGGAAAGGATGATCTTTTCATGCACACGGTGTAGAATGGAGTGACAGTCCTTCGTAACACTGTTCGGACACATAGGAATCATCTTCAAAAATGAACCACCACACTGCTCTTGGGCAAAATTTAAGTTGAAACTGTTGAAAAAACATTTAGTGTGCAGATAGAAACCTAGAAAACATTCGGTATTGGAGGGTAAAAGCCTTGTGAATTCAAAGGTCCTAGAACATATATTCCATTTATGAACCCATTCTAATTTCATTGGAGGATGCTTTCAATGGGCCACTCCATTCCACATATGATAATTCCAAGACAGTTTCCACCCCTCCTCCCTCCACAAACACACCAATTATTTCCAGAATTCACATCTTGGAAATGAGGAGAGGAGAAAGTGGAGAGGCACAATGGATTCCACTTAAGGACAAGTGAGGTACTCAAGCTGTAGTAAAGAAATACCTGCTGGGTCTATGACATCGGTGGTGATAGTTTCTGATCCACGAACCAGCTGCGAGTTGGACATACCCAGCAGGAACCCAGAAAAATAGCTGGCAATTGGCAACCAAGGCAACCACCTTCTGAGTTATAGCCACTATAGCACAGTAGCAACATTGTGCTGTGGTCACTTCAGTCACAAATGGGTCCAGCACAACATGGCCTAGTGGATAGAGCACGGGCCTGGGAGTCAGAAGGACCTGGGTTCTAATCCCAGCTCCTCCACCTGTGTGCTGTGTGACCTTGCACTTCACTTCTCCATGTCCCAGTTACCTCATCTATAAAATGGAGATTAAGACTGTGAGGTCCAGGGGGGCAGTGACTATGTCCAACCTGATTAGTGCATAGAACAGTGCTTGGCACATAGTAAGCATTCAGCAAGTACTATTATTACTATTATTATTATCATTCTCTACCCCAGTGCTTAGAACAGTGCCTGGCGCTTAGTAAGCACTTAACAAATTACATAAAAAAGACAAAAACAGCCCAAACCTTCACGTGCACTTCACAGTGTGTTCCGTTCTTGCTTGCCTACTAGCTACTTGCCATCTGCTCCTCAGAGGGAACACAGTCATCAAGGACAAGCAATCAATCAGGAGAGTGCAAGAGTGGCTGCGCAAACCACTATCACTCTAATCAGTTCCTCCATGCAGGTTCTCATTCCCAGAACCTCAGGACGAAAGCTCATCCAGCAGTCTCAACAGCAAACTCCATCATCAAGTGAAACATGAAACAAATGACTAAGTTCCAGCATGAAACAGATTACGAGATTGTGCCTCTACCTATCTGGGAACAGAGGCCAGAGTGGTATTCTGGTGTAATCCTATGGGGGGGTGGGGGGGAAAGCTCTATTCTTGATGCCAGAAAGCAATGTTTTTATCAGTGAGGCTTATGTAAATGAGCCAGGAGAAAGGTCAAATTGAGAGCAATGAAAAATATCGATCACTTCAGGGAAACCGAGAGCTGTTTTCTACAACCCCGAATTCTGCGAAATAAATGTTTTCCATTCTGGTGCTGCTACATTTAATCATTTAGATGACCTTAGGAAAGTCTAAGTAAAGCCCTCTAAAAGCACTATGTTAGCTGATTCAAACACTGACTGCATGGAGGAATACTAAATTTGATATTGCATTTTATGAATTCATGCTCTAGTCTTCTTTAACTCGGAGCCTGTTCTAGATAATCTGCAGCAAAAAACCTATCATAATTCAAGGTTTCATTTATTTTCCAGAAGTGAGTCTGATACAAATGAACCATTCCTTGGTAACCTTTAACTCTGCGTAAGAGAAGTCTCAAAACTTTATTAAATGAAAGACATCCACAGTGGCAAACCCTCTTATTTTGGAGGTTTAGAACTTTCTTAATGAGGATGACGATAACATGAACTTATCTTCATTGATTTGCTTATGAAATAAAGATTTATCAAAATAATGCAAATGAGAATCAGATGAATTGTATCATCAGAAGTCAATAAAGATTTAATGAGCATCTGAGTACAAGGGTGATATTTTTGGGAAAATGATTTTAAAAGGTTCCTCACCTCTGAAAGCTGCCACAGAAAATATACCACTACTCTTAACCAAGGCAGTCATCTAAACAGAGTATGCAATGTTCTCTCCCTTTAGAGACCTTTTTCAAAAATGTTTTAACAAATAAGATGTTACATTGGTGTCATTTGGATTAGACATTCAAGTAAATATGAGGACCCTTCCACTTACCTGTTGTTCTTCTGATTTACTTCTGCTCTTGGGAGGTGACTGATGGATGCATTTCATTTCAGGTTGAAGCAGACTATATGCTCCCGAGGGTTCTGCTCCCCAATATGACACTGGTATTCACACTGGCACTCTCCCGTGGATGAGAGCTAGAGGATCCTGAAGGAAAGTTTCAGGTTCAAATCTTCCTGCATTCGAACTATGATGTAAGATGGCTGGATGTTTTTTCGGGAAAAGAAATCAGATTTCAACCCTGTAGGTATAAATCAAAATGGCCTGAATGCAATTCCCTAGAAGAGCAGGAGGTTGTTCAAGACCAAACCCCAGGGAGAGGAAAGAAACTCCTTGGGTGTCAGGCAACTTGTAGTGCCCAGCGGACAAGAAAGAACTTGTGTATTATAAAAGGACAGTGGAAGGAGTGGGAGGTGGTTTATAGAAATGTCAGCATGACTGACAGTTCTGATTTCCGGTTTTCCTTTAGTGGTGTTCATTTACCCCTGTATGACCGTGTGTATATGCACACATGCGCACACGGGCACACACACAGCTGCAGATGAACAGCCATTCTTTGTGAATATTCTTACCTTCAAAAGATGTCTATTTGGCTTCCAACCTAGCTCCACTAAATGTGTATGAATTTATCCAATTTATCGTCTGATACCAACTTCATAATTGCAGATTATTGGAGCTTTGTTGAGGCCCTCATGACATTAACCAAAGAGAAAATAAATTCAGGACAGATTTTTTCCTCCAGTGAACAGACCAGGTTCCTTTCCTCCTCTCCTTTTTCATCATCCAAAGTGGCTGAAATTAGTTTCACTTCAGAGAGAAAAGAAAAATAACAAAAAAGAGTAATTACCCAGCATCCATTTTGTTTTGAATGCGCTAAGTGAATGTGAATGTCCATAAAGAAATGGAAACCACTTCACGCAGCACAAGAACACACTCCCAAATACAGTTACATCTTCAAACCCACAAAGGATCAGCTGCAGGCGGCTTCACACAATGCCTAGACAGAATGATTAACCCTCGGTTTGCTCTTTGTGGGTCTGTACATCACAGTCGGATGGGCCAAATTCACTTCCCTGAGCCTCATATTTCTAGTCTGCAAAATGGGAATTTCTAAAGAACACAAACATGGGTGAATGAAGCTCTGAAAAGAATCTCATGCTATAAATGCACAATATTCTTATTATCTGACTGGACATTGTTCTCATAGTCAGTCTAGATTTAGTAGGGATTTATCTCCCCAGGGCTTAGAAGTGGATGACTCTCAGTGGATTCAGTCAGCAGGGATTTCCATCCTCTTTCTGAAAAGAGCTCTCTGTCAACAATAAATTCTAGTAGCACGATAACTAATGACATGAAACCTCCTCAATTCATTCAATCTGAGGTTGACGGTAATAGGACTCTAGAGGGAACCCTTCAGGAATCATCTGGTCTGGGGCACCCAGTGGGAATGCGGACCATCTAAACTACATCTGATTGGGTTATGGCCATCCCTGCTTTCCTTATCTGATCATCTTTCACTCAGCTGAAGAGTTTAATTTACAGCAAGATTATAAGATGCCGCCTCTGACTGCTTACTGCTGACAATAGCCATCTATTTTTATTGGTCCTTGCAGGCAGGATCTGAAACTTTATTAAAACTTTATTAGAGATGGAGGGACTATTTCTGAAAAATCAAAATTAGTATCCAGGTTGGGTTTTGAGTTGGGGCCTTCCTTCCAACAGGATCTGAAACTTTCAGTGTGGCTCACTGGAAAGAGGCTGGGCTTGGAAGTCAGAGGTCATAGGTTCTAATCCTGGCTCTGCCACTTGTCAGCTGTGTGACTTTGGGCAAGTCACTTCACTTCTCTGGGCCTCAGTTACCCCATCTGTAAAATGGGGATGAAGACTGTGAGCCCCATGTGGAACAACCCGATCACCTTGTATCCCCCCAGCACTTAGAACAGTGCTTTGCACATAGTAAGCACTTAACAAATGCCATCATTATTATTATTATTACTAACTTTACTAGAGATAGAGAGAATGTATATTCTTCCCTGTCCTCAGCTCCACCGTCCCCTGCTGCAGAAGTTTGGAGCTTGTGCTGCTGCATGTCAGCAGAAGCTTTATTAAAATCCCTCGGTTCCCCGGTAATAGTGAGACCACAGTGGGACACAGAGAGTGAGTGATGGAGAGAAAGGTTTTGAAAAATCAAAATCAGTATCCTTCCCTCTCCCCAGCCCCACTATCCCTGCTACAGGAGAGGTTTGGAGATAGGGTTGCTCCTTCTCTGTGCCCACAGCCACCCTGGTTTCTGGAGTCGCCTTCAGCTCCTCTGGCTCCTCAGATTGTGGAGCTGCAGAGGTGGACAGAGAAGAGGCAGAGAGGGGTTAGGAGGTGTAGAAGCTGGGTTTGCCAGTCCTAAGGGATTTAATTTTCATTTATTTTGAAATAAAAAGAATGCCTACCATCATACCCACAGATGGTGGATTTTTAAAAAAAATTTGGGCAGCAGTAACGGCAGCTCTCCAGCACCCCCCGACCACCCCGATCTCCAAGAGTGGTAGTGGCGGTGATGAAGGTGGGAGTAGCAGCTCTCCATGACCGGCTGGGAGACCCTCAGCTATGACAGCCCCGAATGGGGTTCTTTCTGCTGTGGGGGTCAGCTCCAGGTTCACCCACACATGCTTTGGTTTTAGAGGAAAAAATGGGCTTACTCACTTCTGGTTTCCTTCCTCCCCAGTTTCACAGAAAGTCCCACCTCCCTCTTCTCTGACTTTTCCCCCTACTAACCAGATCAGGTGATCTACTCATGTAATATGGAAGATACATTGTCCAGTGACATTTGAGACCACTGCCTGATATATCACCATGAAGGACTTCACCTAAATGACATGTCAGCAAAAAATGGGCCACCCTATCATGGAACCCTAATCTGTCAATTAGGGGAGAGGAGGATTAGGATGGAGTAGAAGCTGTTGGATTTGGCTAGAAGGAAATAATTTATGACCTTTGAGAGGTTGGTTTCTGTGGAGCGAAGGGGATGGAAACCAGATTGGAAGGGGTCAAGGAGAGAATTGGAGTAGAGGTACTTGAGACAGTGGGTGTAGACAGCTTGCTCAAGGAGTCTGGAGAGGAATGGTAAGAGGGAGATGGGGTGATAACTGCAGGAAGCTATGGGGTCAAGGGAGGGTTGTTTTGGGATAAGAGAGACATTAGCATGTTTGAAAGCAGTGGATTAAAAAGCCACTGAACAGTGAACAGTTTGAAGATGGCATTTAGGGAGGGAAGAAGGGAGTGGGTTAGATGCTCAGGTGGAGGGAGTGGATTTTGAGGCAAGGCAGGAGATCTCCTCTTGAGGTACTGCTGAGAAAGATGGGAGAGTTAAAGAGAGGGCAGGAGAGATTTTAGGGACATCACATCTGATATTTCTAATTTTCTCAATAAAGTGGGTGGCCAGGCTGGGGACAGGGGTTTTGAGGAGGGAGTTAAACATCTGGAATAACTGATGAGAGGAATGGGCATGGGAATCAATAAGGATGGATAAATAATTTTGCCAGGCAGAGGAAAGGACAGAGTCAAAGCACACAAGGATGAACTTTGGGTGGACAAGGTCAGCCTGATATTTAGGTTTCTACCAGGAGTGCTATGGGTCTCATGCATAAAAGCAAAACAAGAGTACTGTGGAGTTGATCCAGGGCTGTGGATTAGTGGCACAAGATCAACCAAGGGATGGGGAATGAGAGAGTTGAGTTCAGCAGAGAGGGTGATGTTGAGGATGTCAAGGATGACATCCCTTGAGGTGTGTCAAGGGATGGTAGTTTAGGTATGGAGACTAAATGGAGTATGATGACTTGAGAAAATTGGATGGGGTCAAAAGATCAGAGGTCTCTGGGGGAATGGGAATAGATACAAGATTGGGTGGATTGAAGATAGGGAGGAGATTGGGTGACAGGTTCTATGGGGAGAGTAGCATTCTACTAGGCTGATAATTTCATTTTGGGATCTCCTCAGAGGCCACTCAAAAAAATCAAGAAGCAGTGTGGCCTAGTGGAAAGAGTCCTTGGGTAAGTCACTTCACTTCCCCAGGTCTGTTTCTTCAACTGTAAAATGGGGATTCAATTCCCATTTTCCCTCCTACTTAGACTGTGCCTCATGTGGGATAGGGATTGTGTCCTACTTGATTATTTTTTAATAATAATGTATTTGTTAAGCACTTACTATGTTCAGAGCACTGTTCTAAGGGCTGGGGTAGATACAGGGTAATCAGGTTGTCCCCCATGGGGCTCACAGTTAATCCCCACTTTACAGATGAGGTAACTGAGGCACAGAGAAGTTAAGTGACTTGCCCACAGTCACACAGCTGACAAGTGGCAGAGCGGGGATTTGAACCCAAGACCTCTGACTCCCAAGCCCGTGCTCTTTCCACTGAGCCACACGCACTGCTTAGAACAGTGCTCAACAGATAGTAAGTGCTTAACATATTCCATCAAAAAATGATACTTATTAAGCCCCTGAGGACTAAATTAGGTGCTTGAATTTCTACAATCAATAATCCATTTCTACAATTAACGATCCAGCTCAGCTCCCACTGTGACATACTCTCTTATACCTGGGGAACCCACAATGTCCAAGAACCAGTGAGTCTTCCAGGGATTTTTTTAGGGTAATATGACCATAATGTGACTATGATTAGCATTGAAAGGCTATAGCCACAGTGAATGTTCATCCTTTCAATTCAGTCCCTTGGCAACAACCTACTGTGGTTAGCCTAGATCACCTGCATTTCATCAATTGAACCCTACTTGAAGAGGCAGCAAAGCCTCAGCTCATCTCCCCTCATCCCCTAAGTAAGACTAGAGAAACCTCAAACCATCTGTCAGAAACTAAGTGGGAGGACCATCTCCTCGGCAGTTGATCTCTATTTACGGGAGAAGGAAAACGATGATGTTAATTCTGGAGGCTGGGTGGGATAAGATCCCCATTTTTCTCGAGACTATAAGGTTGTTGTGGGCAGGGAATGTGTCTACCAACTCCGTTATATTGCACTCTCCCAAGTGCATAGTACAGTGCTCTGCACATGGTAAACAGCTCAATAAATACAATTGATTGACTGATTCCCTTTGTTCCATGCATGTGCTTTCTTTCCTTCTGGGTGAAGACACTCTTAAGAATACCATAAGATGGCTACTTTGGTCTGACTAAGATGAAAGCTGCTTACACTATATAAGGAACTAAAGTAGGTCATAATTGGCAACTCACCAGCCCTCTTCCCTAGTGTCCTGAACTAGGCAAAATGAAATCTCTTAGCCAGATTCCTATTGACATGGGAAAAAAAAGGGTTCCTTCCCAAATGGATTTAATGAAAATATGCTGGGTGGAAACACAAAGTCCGGGAGTAGCATTTATCATGGGCTCTTTAGCTGGACCCATTATTGTAGCCTCCTGCTTCATCCATCATTGAGTCAGAGTGCCAGACATACAGAATGGGATGCTGGCTGGCAGCTAGAGAAAATATTGGGATTGGATTGACTCCAGATATAAAGGCTTTCATGAATTTAAAGCAAAAGATATTTCACCTTCTACTTTCATCTCAAAACATCCATGTTCCTCTCAATCTTAACCTATAAGGGAAAAGGAGTTGTCTTCAATGGACTAAACTGTAGCAGAATACCCTAGACAGAAAATGAAGTTCTGAAAATATTTATCACTGAAAAGACAGCCAGTCCAACATTGCTTTAGAGTCATAGAAAAGTTATTCAGGTCCCTAGAGTCTGCCTTAGCAAATCATTTTTACAATTTCATTTTGCTGCTCACTATGGTCTTGTTAGGCAGGGCTTCCCTCATGCTACAGGGGAGGAAGTAGTTTGGATGACAGTCATTCACTCCAAGCCAGGAGAAGGGGCTATTTGGGCCAGGTTCATTGCCTATCCCTCTTTTTTACCTCCTTGGGCCCCAGCAACTCAGAATTTGGGCTGGACTACCTCACAAGGCATTTGGGCATTTCCCTGAGAAATGGGGAGGGCAAAAGAATTTAGTTAGTGATATCAGTTAGTGATATCCAACAGGATGACACCAATCCCCAGAAGGTTTACTCCTGGAAGATTTGCCTAGTAGTGTGGCATCCTGGGAATTTACTTGGTGGAGGTAGTCTTAAACCTGGACAGGGTATGCAAAAAGTCAGGATTTTTTAATGGTATTTCCTATGTGCTTAGTATGTGCCAGGCACTATACTAAGTGCTGCTGTAGGTACAAACTAATCAAATTCAGCACAGTCCATGTCCCACATGGAGCTCACGGTCTTAATCCCCATTTTACAGATGTGGTAACTGAGGGCTAGAGAAGTTAAGTGACTTGCCCAAGGTCCCACAGCAGACAAGTGGCAGAGCCACGGTTAGATTCCAGGTCCTTCTGACTCCCAGGCTTGTGTACTATAGACTAGGCTGCCCCTCTCTTCTATGGGCTGAACCTGGCCTGTGGTCCAGCCTGCAGAATATTTTTAAATGACAGTGGACTTTATCATTTTAAACCCATCGTGGCCATTTCTTTTTAAACTAGAGTTGGCTAACTCTACTCCAGGAAATAGGAGCAAAGTTGCCATGTGCCTCCTGCTTCAAAAATGCTTTAGAAGACAATGCTTGCACTAAGTAGTGGGGAAAGTTACAGATATATACATAAATGCTGTCAGGGCCGAGAATGGAATGAATAAAGAATACAAATCCATGTGCAAGAGCAATGCAGAAGGGAGTGAAAATAAGAAATGAGGGCTTAGAGAAGGCCTCTTGGAGGAGATGTGATTTTAATAAAGCTTTGAAGATGGAGAGAGTGATTGTCTGATGTGAAGGTAGAGAGGGTTCCAGGCAGGAGGCAGGACACGGGCAAAGGGTCTGCGGTGAGATGGAGGAAATCAGGTGCAGTGAGTAGGTTAGAATTAGAGGAGTGAAGTGTGCGGGCTGAGTTGTAGTAGGAAATCATGGATATTAGAGGGGGAAAGGTGATTGAGTGCTTTAAAGCCAATAACGAGGAATTTCTGTTTAACATACAGCATGGCTTATTGGAAAGAGCACAGGCCTGGGAGTCAGAGGAACTGGTTCCTAATCCTGACTTTGCCACTTGTCTGCTGTGTGACCTTGGAGAAATCACTTAACATCTCTGTGCCACAGTTACCTCATCTGCAAAGTGACGATTAAGACTGTGAGCCCCATGTGGAACAGGGACTGTGGCTAACCCAATTATCTTGTATCTACTTCAGTGCTTAGTACAGTGCCTGGCACACAGTAAATGCTTAACAAATACCACACACACAAAAAATGTGGAGCTGGATGAACAACCATTCAAGATTCTTGAGGTTTGGGGAGATGTGGACTGAATTTTTTTTAGAAAAATGATTCGGGCAGCAGAGTGAAGTATGGACTGAAATGGGGAAAAACAGGAAGCAGGGAGGTCAGCAAGGAGGCTGAGGCAGTAGTCAAGGCCAGATAGGATAAGTGCTTGGATGAACAAGGTAATAGTTTGGTTGGAGGCAAAAGAGCAGACTTTAGAAATGTGAAGATAAAACTGACAGGATTTAGTGACAAATTGAATAAGTGGGTTGACTGAAAGAGAAGAATCAGGGTTAATACCAAACATACAGGCTTCTGAGACAGGGCAGTGGTGGTGGTGATGCCTACAGTGATGAGAAAGTCAGGGGGAGGACCAGGGTTTAATGGGAAGATGAGCAGTTCGGTTTAGGCTATGTTAAGTTTTAGGTGTCTTTCCTATCAATATCCCATTATAAATCTCTTAATTATGGATTTATCAAATCTCTTGATATTTGTGAGCCCTGTGTGTGTGTGTGTGTGGGTGTGGGTGTGTTTGTCTGTGTCTGTGTGTGTGTGTGGTATGTGCCTGAACACTGGCATTATGGTACTCCAGTGCTCTGCATACAGTAGGTGTGCAATAAATATCACTGATTGATGGACTGATTGTGTCGACTGCACTCACTATGGGTCAATCTCTCTGTTTCTGCTTCTCTACTGTCTGTGTAAACACCCAGAAACATTGCCACTCTCCATCGTCATCATCATCAATGGTATTTATTGATTACTTCCTCTGCGCAGAGGATTGTACTAAGTGCTGGAGAGATAAAATACAGCAGAGCTGGTAGATACGTTCCTTGACCACAACGAACTGCATGTAGTTCTTTAATCTGAATTTGGTTAAGTGGAAATCGACCAGAGAAAGAGCATATGCAAATGATATGTAAATTAATGTATTTTTTCACATTTCAATCTAAAACCTCTCAAGTCCTTCCTGTATTGTATGCCTGGATTGGCCCTTGGAAAAGCCCAGTAGGCAACCAGTGTGTTCTCAGTGGTGTTCTATTCTTTCTATTTCTCTCCCAGACGTTTGTTCTGAACCAAACGGTTTCCCTAAAACAGCTGTTAACAAAGGCTTTTTCCCAACCAGGAGATTTAGAAAACAATACTTGGAGACAGTGGAAATGTGTTTCATCAATTGGGACTATCCTATTCAGTTTTTTCCTCTATCAAATAGCAAGAGGTTCAAAGTTATCACTTGCAAAGGGAAGTAGGTGTTTGCTGCTTTGATTCTCAGGGAATGTTTATCCTGCCACAACTTCATCTCTGATCCGGTGCACAGACACATGTTCCAAATAATGAGCTTCTATCATAGTTTCTGCACATTAAGGCTGTTTGAACATCTTCCAAACCTGGCTGACTACCAGCCCCAAACACAGCAGATGAGCTATAGAAGTGCGTCGTCGTTGTTTGCTCAGGGGGCAATTGCAGTCTCTATCCCTGGTCTGTTGTGAGACCTTAGGCAAATCACTTGACTTTTCTGTGCCTCTGTTCCCTCATTTGTAAAATGGGATGCTCTGAAAATAAAACAAGCACAGTGAAGGGAGAGCACTTCAGAAAAATAAGTGCTATAAAATTTTAAGGAATTATGATCATTTCTAGGTACGGTGGCCACTTAATACCAGGCACCCTTTTGCCAGCCCTTTTCTCCTAGTACCCCTCTAGATTAAGCTCACTGTGGCAGGGAATGTGCCTACTATACTGTTGTTTTGTACTCTCCCAAGCACTTAGTACAGTGGTCTGCTCACAGTAAATGCTCAATAGAACCGTTTGATTGATTGATTGAGTACTGGACAAAGGCAAGAACAGCTATAAAAATGGTCATAGGCCAGCCCATTTCTAGGTAAATCAGATCAGTTAAATGAATTATTAAGGTCTGCTTATGTGCAACCTTCTAAGTTTTTCAAAGATTTTCTCCTAATGTAACTAAATCTTAGACTCTGAACCAAATTGTCAAATTTCGATTGCCTCTTTCTCTGCCTCTCATGATAAAGGCCTAGATATGGAGTAGCTTTTTCATATCGGCTCACATATTAACCTATTTAGCTGCCCTTTGTTTGCATAGATGATGACATTTCACGTCAGCCAGGTGGAAATCACTTCCTCGAGAAATGAAAGATGTTCAGGGCTCCACTTTAGTCAATCTGCTAATGTTCTCCCTCCTACTAAGATAGTGAGCCCCACGTGGGACAAGGACTGTGTGTCCAACCTAATTAACTTGTATCACCCCAGTGTTTAGAACAGTGCTTGACACATAGTAAGCACTTAACAAATACCATAAAAAAGTAGCTCCATCCCCACCCCAACTAACTCAGCCCTGCGGGTAACTATAGTTCCTCACTGCACTGATGCGAAGCCCCACACTGGATCTGTCTCCTATTTCAAGTTTGTTGCTCGGTCTGATCTTTGCAGAGTGTCCATTCATGGAGGACAATCTCTCTTTTTCCCAATTGCTTCCCACTAGGCTACTTAGTCTGCCACAGTAGTCTTCCACTGGTTGAGGTTGTGTTTCCCCAGGTCTTTAAACTTTTTATTCTGCCCTCCCTGCTGGAATGGGCCCCCTCCCAGCTCCCTGTACAGAAGCTATGTGGCCTCCTGCGGTCAATCATTGATGATGATGATAAGGGTATTTGGGATGCACTTACTATGTGTCAAACACTGTTCTAAGCGCTGGGGTAGATACAAACTAATCAGTGTCACGAACCCCCAGCTTGTACCAACCAGGACTTTCCTGGACTGGAAGAGCCTCATTGAGAAGTAGAGAGTCAAACCACACCACCAACCACCAAGGTTACTGTGGAAAGCTTTTCATGCAGTTTTACTAACGTGCAAGGGAGTGACACATACACACTCTCATTCACTCACTCCACCAAGGGTCCAGTACCAGTCTGCTGGTCAAGGGAGCCCGTTTTGCCAATCCCATGACAGAAGGTTGGGAGAAGATCCTAGTGACATGGACCGCTGACACTGCAAGCGTCCTCCACACGCCGCTTCTCCCAAACGCTGCTTCCCTCTCTGCTTCCAAGTGCTGCCGCCTTCTGCTGCTTCCTTCCTGCTTCTCCTCTGCGTGCTTCTTCACAATTCAAAACGACCACCTTTTATCTGCCTTAGGTGTCGCAGCTATGGCTCTCCAGGGCAGTCATTGATTGGTCCAGGCCCGTTACCAGTTAGAACAGGGAGAGAAGGCCATGCCTCCCTCCATGATCCGCCCCCAAGCCGGCATCCACCTGTCCTCAAGTAGAGCCCATCAGTGCCTTGGGAAATCTCTTCCTTGTTGTTCATGAGATCACAAACAGTCACTAGTAAGGCAGCTTGCTGTGGGCTCACCACAGTCAGGTTGGACACAGTCCCTGTCCCACATGGGGCTTACAGTCTAAATCCCCATTTTACAGAGAAGTGAAGTAACTTGCCCAAGATCACACAACAGACAAGTGGTGGAGCCAACATTAGAACCCAGGTCCCTCTGACTCTCTCAGGCCCATGCTCTATCTACTAGGCCATGCTGCTTCCCATTCTCCTCTCCTGTCCCATCCAACAGAGCCATGTGGCTGTAAAAATTGCCTCAAGTTGGTCAGGTGCCATTCGATGCAGCAAATGGTTCATAGAGGTTGCACAGGAGTCCACGGGCTGCCAAGGCAAAGATCCAAATATGTCCGTGAATCCAAGATACAGACGTATTGCATGCAGAAAGGAAAAATGAGCACTCAGATCCCTGAAACAGTTCGTGATAGAAAGGGTCAGCCCACATTTACTCTGTCATTTGTCTTATATATTCTGGTATTACCCTATTGTACAAGCCAAACTCATCCCTCTAGACTGTAAGCTTGTTGTGGGCAGGGAATGTGTCTTTTATATTGTTGTATTATACTCTCCCACCTGCTTAGTACAGTGCTCTGCACACAGTAAATGCTCAATAAATATGATCGAATGAATGAATGAATCCAAAGAGGCTTCATTTTTTCTATTGGGTGAAACTATGTGTGTTTTTCCAAGGAAGAATGGAGAGAATTGGAGAAAGTCTGGCAGCAGCAAAACTTTTTACATTTCCCTTTTTCACCCACACCCTTATCAAACTGTGACACACAGAATAATTCTAATGGATCAAGTTAAAGAGCTTAGAAATAAATACCAATTACTTTAGGCCATTTATTTATTGAGGACTTATTGAGGATTACAAATACATCCTTAGAGTACTGCATTTTTCGTTTGAAGGTCAAAAAACAATCAGCTTTGGAAATCACGTCGGGAATATGAGCCAGGCAAAAATGCTTCCTGTTTAATTGGCATCAAAAGAAATATCTGCTGAAATATATAATTAAGAGAGAGAAGAGTATTTCATCAGTCAGGTATTAGTCAGAGCCTCCCGTTTTATATATATGCTTAATAATAGCCTTTTGAATTTGTCACTTTTTTTTTCCCAAAGCACTTTCCACATCAAAGTTTCATTAATAGCTCTGTGAGGTAGGGAAACACAAATATTATCTTCCCCGTTGCCCATATGAATAAGCAGGCACAGAGAGATGGCCCAGTATAATCCAGTAGGCCAGTGGCAGAGATGGGGATAGAACCCAGGCCACCTTACTCTCACACTTGTGCTTTTTCTACTGGGCCACTAGACTACACTTTCTTAACTTGACCCAATTATGGAAAATATTACAGCCTTTCTGAATTTTCAATGATTTCATTTTAAATCATTCTACCCTGTCCAGCCTAGAAGAGACCACTTTGTCTGAGGTCAGAGTGGATTTGTGGATCAGACATGAATTCATACCAACATTAAATATGCTAATATCGTGATTGTTTCCTAGGACTTTAAAGGCCTCATCAGCATTTTTTCTTTTAAGAATGCTTTCTTTTGTAGTTCAACAGGGAGGGTCAGGGGAAGCTGGAATCTCAGAGTCTCACCTTGGCACCTGCAGTTCCTGGGTCTCTTAGAGGCCATGTGGCTTGAGATACTCACTGTGGGGTGGTCCTGCTGGAACAATCACACCTAACCATGCGGGGAAGATGGTGATCCCTCATTGCCCACCCCACACTAGCCCTCCAGCTTGAGGTGATCCAAGGTTATCACCCTGGAGAAGGAAAATTGGACCCATTAACTTTCAAATCATACTCACAATTTTGGGGTGTCCTCCATGGCTTGGGCACCAAACAAAATGCTTATTATCTGACTGACCACAGCATCTTTTCTTTTCTCCCATCACAGCAGCAAATGACAACTTTTCTTCACTCGGAGTAGGGAAGGCAGCATTGGTTGTACATCCATCTCTGCACCAGCAGATAGGAACTATGGATCCAAGGGACAGTACACACACTCTCTCTTTCCCCCTCTCTTTTTTTCTCTCTCTCTCTCTGTTCCCTCTTTTTCTTTCTCCTTCTATATTTACACATATATAATAAAATGCTGCTTTGCCTAGGGCCAGGAGGCAGGTGAAAAACACTTTCAAAGTTGATATTTGAAATATACTTCCTCTCTGTTTTCTCTGTTGTGTACTCTAATTGCTACCACCCTCTGCATGGTTTAGACTCACCTGGAGCCTCTTTCAAAGTGAAATGTCAAAGATTAATTTTGAATATAGGATGACATTTCAACACCTACACATTCTGGGAATAATAGAACCAGAGTATTTCCTAGAATCATGAGCACGGGAAAATATTTAAAATATAAAAGGGGTGGAGTGGGGCGGGGGTGGGGGGGACGGGGAACAGAGCTCTTTAAACTCATTTAGAACTAAGTTCATGAAGAGTTGTAGTAATAGCTGTAAACTTTGTCATATTTTTCCAAGCTATAAAATACCAAACACTGGGGACCAGCAATAGCCAGGTGACCCAATCTTTGACCCTTTGCTATACCTCTTTTGATGCACTCTCATGTACAGAGAGGTAGTGCTCTAAAATTCTGGAGATATACAGTAATCACTACTTATGACCCCTCTGATAAGTGAAGACACATGCTGGGGAGTAGTGGGTAAAGAGGGACCATATGTAAGATAGAGCTGATGGAGAGCCTCGAAGCCAATGGTAGGGAGTTTCTTCTAGATGCAAATGAAATGGGTAGCGACTGGAGGCTTTTGAGGAGTTGAGAAACTTTCCAAGTAATGTTTTAAGGTGATGATCCAGATGTCAGTCTGTAGCATAGACCAAAGGAGATGAGAGAATGGAGGCTGGACGAACAATGAAGAGAGTAAATCTCATAGAGGTATGGCAAGAATTTGAACCAAAGTGGTGGCTATTTGAGTGGAGAGGAAGCGGTGGATCAGGGAAACAGTGTGGACTTGTTCGAGAGCTGAAAGATAGTGAGGGAATGAGGAAAAAATCAAGGGCGAGGGCTTTGGGGATGGCAGTGGATTGCGGGGGAGGTGATGATGTCTCAAAGGATGAGGAAGTTGGGATACGAAGATGGTTCTACAAAAGTGTAGACGACTTTAACTTCAGAGGAAGTAAACTAGTCATACCATCATCAGCCTGGCATCATAGCTAGGATATTAGGAAAATCCAACCCCTTCCCAACCTCTAGCTTCTCGTGCTCCTTCTCCACCTGCCTCTCTTTCAACTTCCCCACTTCTTTCCCCAGTTTGTTTTCCCATTTCCCAACAGTTCCCACATACCTTGCCTACCCACTGCACTCCCATATCAGTCTCCCCATGATTCTCCTGTCTGCCCCTCAAACTGGCATGACTTTTTGTTAAACTTGTTTCTTGGAAGGGGGTGGAAAGAGACAGTCTGGATACCCCTGATTTGGCAGGGCTGCTCCTATTTAAATGATGGAACAAAATGAAAGGAAGAGTGGTGGAGAGTGTGGTTAAGTTGGCCACAGTGGGCTCCTCATAGCCATGCGGTTCTCCTTGAGGGTGTGGGGCCAAGGGCAGGTGCCCAGTTTGCCCTGTGAATTATGGTGCAGCCAGATTAGGCCTTTATGCCTTGCGCAGGTGGCCGAGTCATAGTATCAGAGAGGGTGGAGGAATCTTATGGATTCCACTGGAGCCTTGCCCTCCATCTCAAGTCACCACAACCACACCCAAATTCCAGCCTAACCCTTGCCCACAGTTCCATTTTCCTTGGTGGCATAAGGAGATTTTATGATGCCTACAGTTCATAAAAGTTAGTAGCAAAATCTGGGAGGAGTTGGAGACTAATGGGTCAAAATCCGAGACTAATGGGTATAGAGAGCACTCAGGTTCCTGTGGAAAGGTGAAAGAAGCACAAGGTACGAAATTCCTGTTTCTTTCACTACTCTCTTCGGATGAGAACCAAAAGGCAGGTATTTCTTTTTAGTAGTGCTGGGACAGGTGGGCACAGTTCCCTTAAAAAATGAATCCCTGGCTCTGCTACTTGTCTGCTGTGTTACCTTGGGCAAACCCCTTCACTTTTCTGTGCCTCAGTTACCTCATCTGGAAAATGGGGATAGGGACTGTGTCCAACCCGATTTCCTTGTATCCACCCTGCTGCTTAGTACAGTGCCTGGCACATAGTAAGCACTTAACAAATACCACAGTTATGATATACACGTGACATTGCAGCTGTTTCCTTACAGGTAGAAATAGCTATGCACAAATATGACTTGTGCACATTGAAATATCCACCGCAGTAGGATGTTCTTAGTAAATCTTCAGCTTTCCCTCTGTAAAATATTCCCAGGTTGTCACAGTAATTATTTCTTTCCTATTTTAGGCTGGAATAATGGGGCTGATGAACCTGGTTTTCATTTTCATTTTCAGGCTGTGCTTCCAGCAAAACTTTTACTAAATTAGGGACATCTTTAAACACCAGTAAATTAATACTAATTTCTCACACCAAAATATTTAACAGTCAGGCAAATGAATAGATGCAATAACAAAGAGATTTGGCATAATAAAGAATAATACAATCTGCATAATTTTTAAGACACTCAAGATGAGAACAATTGTATTGCTTTATAAAAACGATGTCTCTGTTACTCATGTGTTTAGAACTCACAGAAGCTGATTCTTCATTCACTCATTAAGTCAATCAATTGAGTGCTTACTGGGTGCACAGCATTGAACTAAGCAATTGGGAGAGTCTTGTCTTGTGCTGTTGAGTCATTTCTGACCCATAGCGACACCATGGACACATCTCTCCCAGAACACCCCGCTCTCCATCTGCAATCGTTCTGGTAATAGATCCATAAAGTTTTCTTGGTAAAAATATGGAAGTCATTTACCACTGCCACCTTCTGCACAGTAAACGCGAGTCTCCGCCCTTGACTCTCTCCCATGCCGCTGCTGCCCAGCATGAGATGTACATCACCCTGATTCTATTTATTTGCCATTGTTTTAATGAGATGTTCTTCCCCTTGACTCTATTTATTGCCACTGTCCTTGTCTGCCTGTCTCCCCCGATTAGACTGTAAGCCTGTCAAAGGGCAGGGACTGTCTCTGTCTGTTGCCGATTTGTACATTCCAAGGCTTAGTACAGTGCTCTGCACATAGTAAGCGCTCAATAAATACTATTGAATGAATGAATGAATGAATGAATGAATGAATGAATGGATGAATGAATGAATGACTTGTAGCAGATCGCCTTCCACTCTCTAGCCACTGCCCAAGCTAGGAATGGAATGGGTAGGCCTCTGCTTGACTGTCCCTCCTGTAGTCAAGACTGGTAAACTACTGGAAACTCTTCAGGTGTGACCTTGAGAGGGGCAACTGGGAGAGTACAACACAATAATAAATAGACACATTCCCTGCCCACATGGGCAGGGGCCTGTGCAAAGAGAATAAAGAGAGTGAAGCCTCATTATGCAGTCACTTCTACCTCATGCTCTATGGCTGGGCATAGCTTGGTGAGGAGTTGGTTCCAGTAGCCCTGGAAGTAGCACTAGGGAGAAGGCAGGTGAAGAGATCAGGAAGTCGGGACCATAAGGGGAAGAGAAGAGGTAGGCAAAGCACTGTACCCAATGCCTACTGCGTGCAGAGCAATGCACTGGGGTGGGGGCGGGGAAGGGGTCCTATCATGCTCAGAACACTGTACAAGGGATTTGAGGAACATGAAGAAGGAGTAAAGGGAAATCCCTGCCCTCAAGAAGTTAAGAGAATATCAGTCATTCAATCAATCATATTTATTGAGTGCTTACTGGATGCAGACCACTGTACTAAGCATTTGGGAGAGTACAATATAAGTGTTGGTAGACATGTTCCCTCCCATAACAAGCCTTCAGTCTAGAGGGGGAGACCAATGTTAATATAAAATGAATAATAGATATGTACATAAGTGCTGTGTAATATTGGAAGAGATGATGGATAATGGAATGTACAAGAATAATAAATAATAATAATTGTGGTATTTGTTAAGAAAGTGTGTCTTGTGTGTCAAGCCCTCTACTAAGTGCTGTGGTAGGTACAAGATAATCAGGTCAGACACAATCTCTGCCTTGGACTCACAGTCTAAGGGGGAGGGAGAACAGATATTTAATCCCCATTTTGCAGATGAGGAAACTGAGGCACCGAGAAGTTAAGTGACTTATCGAAGGTCATACAGCAGGCAAGTGGCAGAGTCAGGATGAGAACCTAGGTCTCCTGATTTCCAGGCCTATGCTGTTTCTACTAGGTCACACTGCTTACCCACAAATTGACCAAACAAGTGATTAAAGGAGTCGATGAGTAACTACAAGTAAAAAACACCTTATCCAATTAATGAACCGATGTTGACTATTGATCATGGAAACCGAATCCCCTAAATATCATTTAGCACTAACAGTCAAAACTTAAGACCAGCTTGGAATCTATTTCTCTTTTGTATTTGATATGGGGATGCAGAGGTCCCAAAGAAGAGAGTGAAGGACCCATCATGAGAAAAACAGCAATTCTGGGTGAGGATGGGGTGGCTTGGATCCATGTGAGCAGGCCCAATACAAAGTTTTCAGGTGATGTACATTTATGCAGGCTTGGGGATGTTTGAGAACTATTTGTCTATCTGAAACATTGAAATCAGGTTCAACTATTCAGCATTTCCATTCTTGACAGGATGATAAGTCAAGGTCTAAATGTGCAGCAGGGTTTTTTTAATGGTTTTAGTTAAGCACTTACATACATGTCAAACACTTAAATTAGGTCAGACACAGTCCCTGCCCTGCATGGGGCTCACCATCTAAGTAGGAAGGAGAACAAGTATCCCCATTTTACAGTTGAGGAAACCAAGGGACAGAGAAGTTAAGTGGCTTGCCCAAGGTCACACAGCAAGCAATTGTCAGAGCCGGGATTAGATCAGGTCCTGCTGACTTGCTTCCCTACTACTGATTGATTCCTTGGGTAGTTTTTGGATCGGTAACCTTCTGTACTTTCTAGCCCCTATAAAATTATTTAAGAAACTATTGTCAAAAAGATATACATACTTGCTTTTAAAGATAGGCATGAATTAGAGAGCTCTGCAAAGTCACCAGAAATGGAGGATCAGAAGGAAAATTATCACAATTTTGATTTCAAGACTCATTCTGCCATTTGTCCATGTTCCGATGAAAACCACTGGAGCATTTCAAACAGAGAGAGTTATGGCATTTTCTCCCACGAGAGAGTTCAAAATTACAAATTAATTTTAAAAAATTGCACTTCGTCAAGAGCTGCATTTGAAAAGGCATTTTTTAATTTGTTTTGGATGGTAACGTTTTCTACTTTGAAATGTAAGTATGAAATCTAAGGCTGCATTTGAGAACTGGACTACATAGTTGTTCTTTTGAGTTTTCTCTCATTTCTTCCCTGTTTGGTTAAAGGGTTGACTATAATAAACTCAATTCCCTCCTCCTCCCACTCTTTCTACCTTACTATGTGTCCAGCACTATTCTAAGCACTGGGGTAGATACAAGGTAATCAATTTGGACACAGTCCCTGTCCCACTCAGGGTCTTAGTCTAAGGCTCACAGTCTAAGTCAGAGGGAGAAAAGGTATTGAATCCCCATTTTACAGATGAGGATAATGAAGCACAGAGAAGTTCAGGGATTTGCTCAAGGTCATGCAGCATTCAATTGGCACTGTACTAAGCACTGAGACAGAAACTATATCATTGGGTTGGACAGAGTCCCCGTCCCACATGGGGTTCACAGTCTTCAGCCCCATTTTCCAAATGAGGGAACTGAGGCCCAGAGAAGTGATATGATTTGCCAGGGTCACACAACAGACAAGGGGTGGATGAAGGATTAGAACCCAGGTCCTCTGACTCCCAGGACTGTGCTCTTTCCATTAGGCCATGCTACTTCTCATATCTTGCCTCTTCTTATATTGTTTCCTGGCCCTGCTGTTGGTTAAGTGGGGAAAGCCCTTGGTACAGAAAAGCAATTAGTACAGTCCTCTGCACATAGCAAGTGCTCAGTTAATATCATTGATTGAAAAAGCTCTGCTCTGGGCCAATCTCATAGAGATATTTGTTTCACTTAGTAGCTTAACATAGTGCTCTGAACACAGCAAACAGTTCATAAAATACTGTTATTTATTTTAGCCACAAATGCACGGTAAAAATAATGACTGCTTGTGAGGCAAGAAATCTACTGCAAGAGTTTGTCGGCCTCCAAATTGAGAGAATTTTCTCTCTTCTGAATGATAGTCAGTCATATTTATTGAGCGCTCCTTGGTCATTAAATCAATTAATCATATTTATTGAGCACCTACTGTGTGCAGAGCACTGTAATTATAATGATGGTATTTGTTAAGTGCTTACTATGTGCTAAGCACTGTTCTAAGCACTGGGGTAGATATAAGGTAATCAGGTTGTCCCACATGGGACTCACAGTATTAATCCCCATTTTACACATGAGGTAACTGAGGCACAGAGAAGTTAAGAGGTTGGGAGAATGCAATACAACAGAGTTTCTAGGCATGATCCTTATATTTTGATTGAAATTTTGCTGCTTATATTTGGCCTTTTGGAAAGGAGCATTGGCTTGGGAATGAAAGGACCTGGGTACTAATCCTGGCTCTGCCACATGCCTGCTGTGTGACTTTGGGCAAGTCACTTAACTTCTCTGTGTCTCAGTTTCTTTACATGTAAAATGGGGATTTATCACCTGTTCTCCCTCCTTCTTAGGCTTTGAGCCCCATGTGGGACAGAGACTATATCCAACCTGATTATTGTGTATCTACCCCCGAGCTTAATACAGTATTTATTCATTTTTTTTGCTTACTTTTGTTTTTCCCAGTTGTATCTATGTTTTCCCTCCTGTTCTCATGGTATATAAGTAATCCATTTCTGCCTGCCTCCCCTCTTATATTGTAAGAACTGTGAGAGCAGCAACCAGGACTGTAGCTGTTAATAATAATAATGGCATTTGTTAAGCACTTACTATGTGCCAAGCACTGTTCTAAGCACTGGTGCCTAGTACAATGCTCTGTGCACCGCAGGCATTCATTAAATTCTGATGACTGATTGACTGGTCTCCCTTGCCTCAAGAAAATATTCACTTCCATGAAATGAAGCACGAAGTAAATAATTTCAAATTGTATAATTTGGTATTTGCCCATTACAGGGGTCAACTTGAAGAGATAGGTCTTGTTCTCAGTTTTGAAAATCAATCAGCTTTGGACCCCATTTAAGTAGGAATCAAACCCCAAGTCACGGAAAGAAAAGGGCTCAGGAGCTCTCTGAAGAAATCTTAAGAATAAAGTCAACACCCAAACAGTAATGTTATTGTTGGTATGTCTTGAGACAAGTCAGCTTTGCAGGTGAGATCCTCTGAAGACATGCTGTTCCTACCTGTGTTGAGCAATTCACACATGACTATTATGGGTGGAGACAGGTTAAGGATTCATAGCTGCTGATTTTCAAATCTTTTGCTTAGCCCGTAAGCCATGCTGTGCCTCTTGAGAAAAGGTATAATCTTGAACTCTGATTTAAGGAAAGCACAGTTAGGAGCCTGTGTTTCCTTTGTCTTTTGAACCTAACAAAACAAAATACAACAGTGGAGATTTTTGAGCCATGGAAAATCTGCCATTAGAGTTGGCAGATGGTGGAAGGTGCTTCTAAAGGGCACAAATTCAGCTCATTGAAGTGGGGTTGTTGGCTCACTGGATAAGAACCATATTTAATCCTATATTCTGAAGATTACCACACATGTTGTTGGCCCTCAGGCTCCATGATTATGGAAAATGATGATAATTAGCAATTAAGATAATATCACGATCATGGTACATCACTGGCCTCTGCTTGTTCCCTGTCCTTCCTTGTCATTCAGGGCCTGCTCTCTGCATCACACGGATGCAGATACCACACAATCTATCAGTTCCTCTCCAGAGCAAACACTGAATCATCTGGCAGACCACCATTTGGCCTCCATTGGACTGAATCCCAAATTCCTTAGGGCTAAATAGAGACCAGGTATGCCTTTACTAGAGTTGGGGAATATTTAGTCCCATAGTTGAATCAATCAATTGTATTTATCGAGTGCTAAGTGTGTGCAAAGCACTGTGAGAAGCACTTGGGAGACTACAATATAACAGAGTTGGTAAACACATGCCCGCTCCACAAGAAGTTAACCGTCTAGGGGGCGGTGACAGACATTAAAATAAATGACGGCTTTGGAAATAAGTGCCGTGAGCTGAGGGTGAGTGAATAAATCAAGCAATTGTATTTACTGAGTCCTTCCTGTGTGCAGAGCATTGTACTAAACACTTGAATAAGGGTACAAATCCAAATTCAAATCCAAGTTCTCAGGAGCAAGATAAAGCTGGACCTGAAGGTGGTTGCTGGTTGAGATCACTTCTGATTTTCAAATCCAAGGGTAACATCTGGAAGTTTTGAGTTTAAGCAAAGCTAAGCACATGCTCAAAACAGATTTTGACTTCACTATACTTCCCAGTTTGAACATTTTTAATGGTATTTGTTAAGTGCTTACTATGTGCCAGGCACTGTAGAGCTGAGGAAGATACAAGATAATCAGGTTGGACACAGTCCATGTCCCACGTGGGGCTCACAGTCTTACTCTCTATTTAACAGATGCAGTAACTGCCATGCAGAGAAATGAAATGAGTTGCTCAAGGTCACACAGCAGACAAGTGGTGGAGTCAGGATTGGAGTCCAGGTCCTTTGACTCTCAGGCCCGTGCTTTTTCCATTAGTCCATGCTGCTTTTTAATAATAATGTTGGTATTTGTTAAGCACTTACTGTGTGCAGAGCACTGTTCTAAGCGCTGGGGTAGATACAGGGTCATCAGGTTGTCCCACGTGAGGCTCACAATCTTAGTGCCCATTTTACAGATGAGGTAACTGAGGCACAGAGAAGTTAAGTGACTTGCCCACAGTCACACAGCTGACAAGTGGCAGAGCCAACAATTGATGATGATGATAAATTTGCCTCTGTCAGAATGCTATGGAATTCTGTTTTGATAAGATGTGAAACTTAATGATACAATGGTGTAAGACAAGGAAGAAATGATTTTGGCTGACATGAGACTTTCAGTCAATGGTATTTATCGCGAGCTTACTGGGTGCAGAGTACTGAACTAAGAGCTAGAAAGAGTACAAAAGAGTCAGTAGATGTGATATTTGCCCTGGAGAATCTTACTTAAAAAACAAAACAAAACAAAATTTAAAAAAACCCTGTGAAACATGAGCATAGACTTACCAGGGTGAAAAAGAACTGGTTCAAAACCCAAGTAGAAAATCCCTGTATGTGAAAGCAGATATATAGTCAAACATATTTGTCTATTCAATGATAATAATAATAATGATATTTGTTAAGCGCATACTATGTGCCATGTACTGTTCTAAGCGCTTGTCCTGACTCTGGTCAGTTAAGTTTCCTGTCAGGGATATGAGCCCGATCCCTGTCGAGGGATTGCATTGTGCAATAGATGATTTTCCCATGACAATGGAACTCAGACTACCGGTGCATTCTACTGTGTCCCCCGAAGGGTAACACCATTTTACTTCAAGGCAGTTCTAATAAGGGAAACTATTGCTTGAAAACCTATCTCAGGGGATTCATTTTAAGACTTTATGACAAGTTTCAAACAATCATTTCTGTTGGGATCACTTTGAATCACTTTCTGACTGGATCTACATAAGAGCAAATGGACTTTTGGGGAAGTAATTAACTTTGATTCAAAACACTTGTTCCTGCCATATGGAGGGGAATTTTCTAGGCAAAAGCCTCCTAACTAGCTGTCAGAATGAGTCACTCTGGGCAGTTCCCACCCCAAAGGGAACACCCACTTTAATACCCTCTTCAACATCTTCTTTAGCTTGGCAAATCTATTTTTCTTCCCTTATTGACACCCATGTCCATCATCCCTGTCGGCTGTTCTGGACATTTAACTCCCTCCTCAAGCCCCCTGTTCCTCCCCCTCCTCCATCCCTCACCCCCAACGATCTGGCCACCTACTTCATTAGGAAAATTAACACCATCAGGTCTGAGCTCCCTAAAGTCACTCCTCCCTCTTCTCCATTCCCCCCTGCTCTCAACCTCCTCCTCTACTTTCCCATCCTTCCCAGCAGTATCTTCAGAGGAGATCTCCTCCCTCCTCGCAAGTGCCACCCCCTCCACCTGTGCTTCGGACCCCATTCCCACTCATAAAAACTCTCACCCCTTCCCTGTTCCCCTCCTTAACTTCCATCTTCAACCCCTCACTCTCCAATGGCTCCTTCCCCTCTGCCTTCAAACATGCCCACGTCTCCCCCATCCTAAAAAAACCGTCTCGACCCCACTCTCCCCACTAGTTATCGCCCCATCTCCCTCCTACCCTTTCTTTCCAAACTCCTAGAGTGAGTCATCTACACTCGCTGCTTCGAATTCCTCAACTCCAACTCTCTCCTGGACCCCCTCCAATCTGGCTCTCGTCTCCTCCACTCCACTGAAACTGCCCTCTCAAAGGTCACCAATGACCTCCTTCTTGCCAAATCCAATGGCTCCTATTCTATCCTAATTCTCCTCGACCTCTCAGCTGCCTTTGACACTGTTGACCATCCCCTTCTCCTCAACACGTTATCCAATCTTGGCTTCACGGATTCCGTCCTCTCCTGGTTCTCCTCTTATCTCTCTGGCCGTTCATTCTCGGTCTCCTTCTCAGGGTCCTCCTCCCCCTCCCATCCCCTAACTGTAGGGGGTCCTCAAGGGTCAGTTCTTGGCTCCCTTCTGTTTTCCATCTACACTCACTCCCTTGGTGAATTCATTTGTTCTCACTGATTCAACTATCATCTCTACGCAGAAGACACCCAAATCTACATTTCCTTCCCTGTTCTCTCTCCCTCCCTCCAGGCTCATATCTCCTCCTGTCTTCAGGACTTCTCCACCTGGATGTCTGCCCGCCACCTAAAACTCAACATGTCCAAGACTGAGCTCTTTATCTTCCCTCCCAAAACGTGACCTCTCCCTGACTTTCCCCTCACTGTGGACAGCACTACCATCCTTCCCATCTCACAAGCCCGCAACCTTGGTGTCATCCTTGACTCCGCTTTCTCATTCACCCCACACATCCAATCCATTACCAAAACCTGCCAATCTCACCTTCACAACATCGCCAAGATCCACCCTTTCCTCTCAATCCAAACTGCTACCTTATTAGTATAGTCTCTCATCATATCCCGACTGGATTACTGCATCAGCCTCCTTTCTGATCTCCCATCCTCCTGCCTCTCCCCACTTCAGTCTGTACTTCACTCTGCTGCCCGGATTATCTTTCTACAGAAACACTCTGGGCATATCACGCCCCTCTTCAAAAATCTCCAGTGGTTGCCTATCAACCTTCGCATGAAGCAAAAACTCCTCACTATTGGCTTCAAAGCTCTCCATCACCTTGCCCCCTCCTACCTCACCTCCCTTCTCTCCTTCTACTGCCCACCCTGTACACTCCACTCCTCTGCCACCGCCAACCTCCTCACTGTACCTCGTTCTTGCCTGTCCCATCATCGATCCCTGGCCCACTTCCTACCTCTGACCTGGAATCCCGCCCTTCTCACATTCGCCAAACTAGTACACTTCCCCCCTTCAAAGCCCTACTGAGAGCTCACCTCCTCCAGGAGGCCTTCCCAGACTGAGCCCCCCTTTTCCTCTGCTCCTCCTCCCAACCCCTTCACCCCTACTCCCTCCCTCTGCTCTACCCCCTTCCCCGCCCCACAGCAGTTATGTATATTTGTACATATTCACTATTCCATTTATTTTACTAATGATGTGTATATATCTATAATTCTATTTATCTATTTTGATGCTATTGATGCCTGTCTACCTGTTTTGTTTTGTTGTTTACCTCCCGCTTCTAGACTGTGAGCCTGTTGGTGGGTAGAGATTGTCTCTATTGCCGAATTGTACTTTCCAAGCACTTAGTACAGTGCTCTGTACACAGTAAGTGCTCAATAAATATGATTGAATGAATGAGTGAATGATGAGTGAGGGAGAGTGAGATTTTAACGTTTTGGTTCAACAATACAGTGCAGATAAAAAATCCTTGATTTATGTAGATTAAGAGGCAGTGATTGGGTTTAAAATTGCTTCTGGAATTTGGTTGGTTGGGACAAAAAATGAGAGGGTGAAAGAACACTTTAAAATTTCTGCCAGACTGTGAAATCCCTGAGGGCTGAAATTGTGTCTACCTAATCAATCGTACTCTCCCATGCACATAGTACAGTGTTCTGCACAATCAATCAATTGTATTTATTGACCACTTAGTGTGTGCAGAGCAGTGAGCTAAGCACTTGGGAGCATACAAAATACCAGAGTTGGAGAAGGTAAGCATTCAATAAATGTCATTAATTGATTTTCTTAAATGAGATGAAAATCTCATGCCTGATCTCCCCTTTACTTCCTATACAACTAAAATTAAACTTCTTTGCAACAACTTGTTTAGACTAATTGCATTTAAGGGTCTAACTTGAAGATGATTTGGAAGCTTCAACTGACTACAAACCTGGCATCTTAGCAGAACCAAAGTAATTATATTGCACTTGACTCGGCGCCTTGCAGAGCTGCCAATTTGCTATTGGGTTTAATTCAAGGTATTGATGTTACTGGGCAAAGTCCCTTGGGTTGACAAGGAAAATGTTAAATTCAGCTCTCCCTTATACCTCCCTCTGGAGCATTGATATTATCCAAAGTCATAGCTCCATATGCCAGATTTTGTTGTGGAAGAGGAGAAGAAGAGAGTCACAAAAGGTTTCTTGCCATTCTCATAAAATGTCGATCTGCCTGGTCATAACCCAAACTACCTCTTTACTGGGTTTTTTCATGAGCGCTAAGTGTCCATGGTGAAGTTCATCTCTGGTTGTTCCGTCTGCTTGGGCTGTTGATTGGTCTCAACATTCCTGCACCGTCTTTCTTCATAATTAAGGTCTATCCCCAAAGGTAGTTCTGAAGAGAGGAGGAGATAATTCAATTATTTAAATTACAGAAAAACATTTGGTCCTTCACTAAAGTTCAACTTAAGAGTCAAATGGAATTCATGTCTTTTAATCATAAACATTATTCCAGGCAGTTGTACTAAAGGTAAAGCATTCAAGAGAATTTGGGCCTGAATAGAAATTTTCTAAGTCTAATTTTAGGGGCAAAAGTTGCATTTGCAAATATGTGTCTGCATGTTGGTGCCAGCTGAGCTTGAAAACTAATGAGAATTTCCAGGCAAGGGAAGGAGGATGAGGATGGGAAGGAGGAGATGGAAAGGGGGAAGAAGGGAAAACATAGGTTGGAAGGGGAGGAGAAGGAGGAAGAAAAAGGGGTGAAAGAGGGGAAGGATGAGGAGGGAGGAGGAGGATGACAAAGATGAAGATGGAAAGGAGAAAGAGGAAGATGGAGAGGAGGAGATATGGGGAAAAAAGGATTGAATCCCCAGTTTACAGATGAGGAAACTAAGACACAGAGAAATTAAGTGATTTGCCCAAGGTCACACAGGAGACAAGCGGCAGATTTAGGATTAGAACCCAGATCCTCTGACTCCCAGGCCCAGACTCTTTCCATTAGGCCATGCTGCTCCTTAGATACAATATAATTTAGAGAATGAGGAGAAAGGGAAAATGGCTATGTAACAATAATAATAATTGTGGTATTTCTTAAGTTCTTACTCTGTGCCAAGCACTGTACTAAGTGCTAGAGTAGATACAAGATCATCAGATTCCACTTGGGGTTCACAGTCTAAGTAGGCTGGAGAATGGGTATTGAATCCCTATTTTGCAGATGAAGGTATGGAGGTACAGAGAAGTTAAGCGACTTGCTCAGACAGCAGAGAAGTGGTGGAACCAGGTCCTAGAGAGCAGCCATGGCCTAGTGGAGCATGGGCCTGGGAGTCAGAAAAACCTGGGTTCTAATCCCAGCTCTGCCACTTGTTTGCTGTGTGACCTTGGGCAAGTCACTTAACTTTTATGTGCCTCAGTTACCTCATTTGTAAAATGGGGACTAAGACTATGAGCCCCATGTGGAACATGGACTGTGTCCAACTTGATTAAGTTGTAGCTACCCCAATGCTTAGGACAGTGTCTGGCATATAGTAAGTGCTTAACAAATTCCATAAAAAAGGTCCTCTGACTCCAAAGCCCATGCTCTTTCCATTAGGCAACACTGCTTCCTTCAATCTAAATTAGTATCTAAATAGTAGGTGCTTAAATAGGACCTGGTTCCACCTAGGGCACTTCTAAACTCCAATCCAAGCTCAGTGAGAACCTCAGAAGCACTGGATTTGGAGAGCTTTCCTCCCCAAGGGGCGGCTGTCCTTCCAAAAGCACTGACTTTGGCTCCAAGGGACACCCAAAATGGACTGCTAATTGGGGAAGGAGGGCTCTGGCTGCCTCCGTATCTTCCATGTGGCAGCAAGATAGAGGTGTGATAGGAGCAGAAAACACCAATTATTCCTGGTCACAGCTTTCCCACCTGACCAACAGCTTCATTCCCCATCAAAACTCAAAGGCGGAATCACTTTTCCCAGAAAGTCTATTAAACTTCCTGCCCATCTGAGCCATGAAATGAGCTGTTGGTCCGAGCCATGAGGAACCTGAAATTCTGCTGCTCCTTTCATGTTTGCTGGCTTCTTTGTCTCTCGTGTCTCTGTCAGCCTTTCTGTAAATGTCAGTTGTCACCCTTCTGCCTCCTCATTCACATAATAGATTTTGAGCCCAATGAGGCCGGGGACGATGTCCATAGCTCATCTATGCATTTCTTTCCCAATGCTTAATACAGTGTTTGGCAAGTAGTATAACTATTAATAATAATAATAATGATGATGGTATTTGTTAAGCACTTACTATGTGCTAAGTACTGTTCTACTACTACTAAAACTACTTTAACTAACTACTCCTACCCCTGCTTCATCATGAGCAAAATCCCTTGCATCCTTGATCTGCTCCTAAGTCCGTCAGGACTCATCTACCACACTCTCTTGGGCTCTAACTCTAGAGTTAAAGCAGAAGAATCCCTCACCCCAGGAACTGGTGCCCAGGACTAGAAAGGGTTGAAAAGGAGGAATCTGGGGAAGACAAGCAGAGAGAGGAACTATGAGGGAGAGAGGTGATGGTGGAAGAAATGTAGGAGGTTGGGTGGCCCCAGGAGGGAAAGCTTGGAGATGATATTCAATCTTACTTTGAGGAAATAAAAGAGACAGTATCTGCTCATCTTGACTGTTTGGCTTTCTAAGGCAGGATATTAACCCTCCAGCAGGCACCAGACAAGAGAATTTTTCAAACCTTGGAGGCAAAGGCAATTTTTCTCCAGATCTGATTCATAATCATGTTTTTTAAAGTTTATGCTTCTGAGCAGAAAAGATGTTCTACCTAAAGAAAACACAATACTCTTTCCCATCCTTCATCTAACCAATGATTTTCTTCCTACCACCTAAATAAAATATTTTTTCCCATTAAAATATCTCTGGAGATTTTCTTCTCACCTACTGTTGCAGATAGTGTTTAATGGCAAACTCAAGATCCTGGTTATGCCTGACAATTCTATATTCTATATTCACATATAAATCCAGTTGTTTTCACCCGAGAATGACTTCCTGGTTGACTCTGGAATCAGTATAGATAAATATGGGAATAGAGATCTTTAGATGATGGAAAAATTCAATTGTCTATCAGATTCATGTCTTTGCTGAAGCTAAATACTTGGAGCACCGAACCATTAAATTTCTATGACTAAGCCTTCTGAAGGCTTCAGGCAGGAGAAAAGCCTAGTCTTTGATCTTGGTGCTCAAGAATTAATGTAATACAATGAGATGATCTGTTCCTTTTTGTTATCTATGTGGTGGTGACAGGACAGTTAGTCGTCAAAGTCCTTGGTGGACTGTTTTTGATTAATGTCTATTTGGCTATTCCCAGTAGCTGTGTTTTCATTTTCCCTTGGATGATGCTTCCCCTAATATCATCAGGAAAGGAAGAACAGATGTTGCTCACCTGTTTCCGACTAGCTGTAACAGGCAGTCTATCCAAGCAGTCATTCAGCAGGATCCAACCTTGAGTTTTCCAGGCCTGGCAAGTAGAGAAGCTGGGACCCATAAGGCTAGTTCTGGTCTCCCTTTTGTGTACCTATATGCCTGCCTTGGCTGGGGGCTTGAGGGGTGGGGGTGAACAGAGGAAAAAAATGCCTAGGTTCCCTCTTTTCAGAATTCTCCCCATAAAGTCAAACAGGTCTGGGCCTGGATGGAGTTGGGGTGCTGGTGTAGGCAGATGTTTCCTGGGAGATCTCTGAGGCTGCTGCCCCAGAGGAAGGGACTGTAATTTTCCCGGTCAAAAGAGCCACCTGGTGTTGAGAAGCTAAAGGGAGTCTCTTTGCAGTCACACTAGGGTGGGAATTCTCTCGGCTCTGCTCCCTTTCCCAGCTCCCTGACCCAGGTAGGTTTGGTGTGTAGCCCTATCTGTCTTTTCTCACTCTTGGTGGGAGGTGCAAAAGCTAGAAAATGTCTTTTTCACCTCCCACCAAGAATGAGAAAGGACAGGGGTGCATTGCTCTCATCAGTCCATTATCTCTTTGGGTGCATTGCTGGTAAAGGTTGACAACCACCGAGTAAATGAGGTTTAACCTGTTGATTGGAATGCCCCGTAGTTTCCCTATAAGCTCCTGCAGCCTCCTGGGGTAACTACAAGGGCAGATATTCCTCCCATGTCTGGCAATGCCCCCTTCTAATTAAGGCCTGGGCCCCCTTCTAATCATTCATTCAATCGTATTTATTGAGCGCTTATGGGGTACAGAGCACTGTACTAAGCAGTTGGAAAGTACAATTCAGCACTGGACCTTCACTGGACCTAGGTAGAACCTCACTGGCATTGGCCCAGGATTCAGCTCAGACCAAAGTTGGTGTGGTCTGGGCTGTTCCAGACCACTGATCTTCATTCTTTGCAGGTTTTTACTCCCTGACCCCCATTACCAGGGCTAGCTAATGCCAGTGCCAGTCTTAGTGGTGGGTGAAATGGATGACTGCCTAGACCAGGGAGCATCAGATGTTGCCCATCATCTCCCTGGAAAGGTGCCAGATTGAACATCCTTAGATGCTCACAGTCCAAGGTAGTATTCTGGGTTTGGGGACCACAAAGGCCAGAAATACTTGGGACATAAAATCCTCCCTTCCCTTTCCTTTCCCCGCTCACATCTATCAGGCCAGATTGATGACTGAGTCAGAGAGAAGGCGGAAGGAATTGTCTTATTTTAACCAAAGCTGGTGCTGAGAATCTAAATTCAAAACCCTCCAAGATCAAACAACTCCAGGGACCAAATTCAAATAGATTTAGTCCCAGGAAGGCTTGGAATCACAGTCACCCTTAGCCACAACAGCCTCATTCTGTTGGATCTGGAGAGGATGGTCAAAGCTGTGACATACAGGAAAAAACTCAAGGCAAACATTCTGCAGTTTTCTCCATTCCATTTCTTGTAAAACAGGAAACATCCAGCAAGTCTGCCTGAAGCTGCAGTCCTAGGCTGCTCCTGTTTGGGAATTTGTGTTCATGTGCAAGCCTGGTGACCCTAAACAATTTCAGAGCCCCAAAGAAAACCAGCAATATTCCATCCTTCACTGGTTGATGACAGGTGACAGGCTCATACAGCCAGTTCAAATGTGGAGGAAATTTCAAGCATATTTTGTATTCTTGCATCTTCTTCATTCTGAATATTTGCACCATGAGTTATGCTTAATTATAGCAACACCACAGAAAAGAAATCAATGTAATTACCTTTTAGGGAACAAAATGCATTTGCAATTTTTTCATTTCCTACACAAGATCAGCAGGGACAGTCTGACACAGATTGCAACAGAAAAACATATCACGGACCATCGGAAGCAAAGGTCGGGATTTAACATCTGAATGGCTTTCCAAAAGGATTTGCCAGAAAGTATAGATAAGAGTTCAGTAAAACCTCATTTATCTCTGGAAGTGTTGCTTCAGTAAAATCCATTATGGGATGGTAAGGAAATCTTGCTCTATTAGGAATGAAATATTCAATACTCATCATCAGAGACCAGGTGCTTTGAGAAACCACCCACTCTCTTGGAAAAGGAAGAAGAAGAAGAGTCCAGTTGATGATTTGGTAAACCATAGTCCCGAGAGGAAAGATTAAGGAATTAGAAGTGCAGAACTAGACCTACCTTCCCTTCGATCTGTAGGGATTATTGTTTCAAACCCAGGAGGAATCTGGAATATGCATGAACAAGGAATGGATATGGATGGGAGAAATAAAGTAGCCAACTTCCAGTTCATCGAATCATTAGTCAAAACACTTAAAGTAATAAATAATTACTAAATAAGAATGACAAATCTCTCCATCTGGGAAATAACATAAATATCACAAAGTGGTTCAGTAGAAATTGGCTGAATCCTGTGTGAAGGACATTCATTTAGAAACAAATCAAGGAATATTTTACTGCATACAAAATATGGGAATTTTTTTCTCTCTCTTCTCCTTCAGATCCAGTCCTGGAATCCCATGTACAACTGAACGTTGACATGTGTTCAGGTCTCTGGCATTTATGTGACCTTGTATTTATGACTAGTATTGGGGTCATTTCCCCTCATTTGAGTGCTAGGGAATCCCTTTCCATTCCTGGGGAGGCTGCTTCAGTCCTCTCTCTTCTGGACCTCCCCAAAGGGCTAGGAAGTGGGGTTCTTAGGGTCCTTAGTCATCCCCTGATGCTGGCACCTTCAGAGATCGTCTCCCTCATCCCACTTTGGGATACCCTGAACCTTCTCTTTGCTCAATCAATTGATCAATTTATTGGGTGCCCATTGTATACAGAGCAGTGTACAGTGTACACTTGGGAGAGTACAGCATGATAGAGTTGGTAGACACAATCTCTACCCACAGGGAGCTTACAATCTAATGGGGGAGACATTACTAAATTAATACTAAATTGCAGATAGAGGAAATGGCAGAGGATAAGGGGCTGGGTGTGGGATGAGTATAAGAGCATAAGAGCAGCATGGCTTAGTGGACAGAGCACGGGCCTGGGAGTTAGAAGGACCTAGGGTTCTAATCCTGGCTCCACCACTTGTCTGCTGTGTGACCTTGAGCAAGTCATTTCGCTTCTTTGTGTCTCAATTACCTCATCTGTAAAATAGGGATTGAGAATTTAAGCCCTATGTGGGACAGGGACTGTGCCCAACCCGATTTGCTTATATCCACCCCAGTGCTTAATACAGTGCCTGGCACATAGTAAGCACGGCACAGATACCATAATTATTGTTATTATTATTATGCACCCAACTGTGTAGGCTATCATTTCAGAACTTCCCATCTGAAATAATGATAATGTTATTAGTCATGATATTTTTAAGCACTTACTACATGCTAAGCACTGTTCTAAGCGCTGGGGTAGGTGCAAGGTAAATCAGGTTGGACACAGTCCATGTTCCACAGGGGGCTCACAGTCTTAATCCCCATTTTAAAGATGAGGTAACTGATGCATTGAGAAATTAAGTGACTTGCCCATGGTCACTCAGCAGGCATAGGGCGGAGCTGGAATTAGAACCCAGGACCTCTGATTCCCAAGCCCATGCTCTTTCCACTAGGCCATGCTGCTTGAAGCCATGTCCAAGCCAAGGAAGCTGGCAGCAGGAGTAACAGCAGAGGGGGGAATCAGTGTTAACATTTAAATTTTTTTTTATTGGATATAATAGCATCTGGTATCCGATCAGTACCAGAAAAGGGACAGGCCATCTGAAAATCAGACTGTCCAATATAAAATTGGACAAATGGCCACCTTATTCAAATCAGCCTTCCCAATTAAAGCAGGCAATTCATTAACTGAATGTTTAAGGAAGCAAAAAGCACATATGTCTTTCTGGTCTTCCTAGAGCATCACCCCGAAACAGCTTCAGAGCCCAGGGTTTTTGGATGTTCTCAACAGCCTTTGGAGGCCTATTGGTGGGAGACAGTTGCTGAAGACAGATAAGCTTGGTGGGCAGGAATCAGAAATGGGGTGACTGTCTTAAGGCAGAGACTTATGGGAGATCTTGACACCAATTTCTGAGAAATGAAAACAACACCAGTCACTGGGGCTAACGAAAGCAACAGAGCAGCAAGGAACAATATTTACATGTACACACAGTGGAAGGGATTGTCAATCATGTGTTGGTCTTTATCAGTCAACCAGCACATACTGATAAACTTTCACCTCAGATGTCTGTTCCGATTTGCCCTCGGTAGAAATCAGAATGAATTGGAGACAGAATTCAAGTATCAAACCTGTGGGCCCTTGCAGGATATCAATAGTTAAAACAAGTTTTCTGAAGTCAGGCTGGTGTATAACCTGAGAGTGGGAAACTCCAGATCATTCTAGGTTTTCAGTTGATTTGATCAAGAGAATGGTTGAGGGGGTAGGGGGCATCAGATGATATCATCACTAAATATTTATTGAATATCTACAGAGCTCCTTGTGGGCAGTGAACTTGTCTACCAACTGTATTATATTATACTCTACCAAGGCTTAGTACAGTGGTCTGAACACAATAAGTGCTCAATAAGCAGCGAGAGGAGAAGCAGCGTGGTCTTGAGAATCAGCATGGCCTAGTTGGAAAGAGCATGGGCCCAGGAGTCAGAGGACCTGGGTTCTAATCCTAGCTCTGCCAAATGTTTGCTGTGTGACCTTGGACAAGTCACTTCATTCATTCATTCAATCATATTTATTGAGCACTTACTGTGTGCAGAGCACTTTTCTAAGTGCTTGGGAGGACATAATGTAAGCATAAACAGACATACTTCCTGCCCACAACTTAATTTGTCTGTACTTCAGTTCTCCTGTTCTCCCTCCCATTTAGACTGTGAGCCTCCCCCCCCATGTGGGACAGGGACTGTGTCCAACTTCATTCATTTGTATCTACCCCAGTCCCTAGAACAGTGTTCGACACATAGTAAGCATTTAACAAATACCATTAAAAACAATACCATTGATTGATTAATAGGTTGATTGAGCTCATGGGGCATCAGGGAACTGAAGTCCTGTCACCTTGCATTAGCAAAGGATTTGACCCACTCAGCCTTGAGTCTCTATGATAGTGGGACTCCCAGAGCTGCAGGGGGCAGTTTGGTGGTTGGGGTAGGCTCCTCTTCCCACCTGAGACTGTGAGAGTGAAGCCCCTTCCCTCACAAGAGTGCAGAGCTTGCAGCAGCCTCTGTCACAAAGTTTAGAACACTGCAATGGCTTGTGGAGTTTTCTCCCCAAGGATAGTTGGCCTGGAACCATGAGCTGTTCCAATACTGCCCCTTCCCAGTAATAATAATGATAATGATAATAACAATATAATTATGACATTTGTTAAGCACTTGCTATGTGCCAGGCACTGTAGTAATCACTGAGGTGGATACAGGCAAATCAGGTTGGACAGAGTCTATGTTCCATATGGGGCTCACAATCTTAATCCCCATTTTACAGATGAGGTAGCTGAGGCACAGGGAAGTTAAGTGACTTGCCCAAGGCCACAGAGCAGACAGGTGGCAGAGCTGGGATTAGAACCCATGACCTTCTGACTCCTAGACCCTTGCTCTATCCACTATGCCATGCTGCTTCTCCAAGTAAAAACAATAACAATAATGTGGGTATTTGTTAAGCACTTACTATGTGCAGATCACTGTTCTAAGTGCTGGGATAGATACAGGGGAATCAGGTTGTCCCACGTGAGGCTCACAGTCTTCATCCCCATTTTATGGATGAGGTAACTGAGGCACAGAGAAGTTAAGTGACTTGCCCACAGTCACACAGCTGACAAGTGGCAGAGCTGGGATACAAACCCATGACCTCTGACTCCCAAGCCCGTGCTCTTTCCACTGAGCCACGCTTCTTCTCTAGCAGCGTTACATTCTAGGTAGCATGTAACTGTCACACTGAAATGTTGCTTTTTTTGAATTGACAATTTTGCACCTTTTTTACTGTTGCCTGGACTGTAGTCTGATGGTTCTCTATGTCTGTCTTTCCCCATTTAGATTGTGAGCCTGTTTTGTGTCAGGTCTTTGCACAGCATGTAGTGCAGGGTTCAGCACATTGGCATTGCTAAATAAATAGAGTCATTAGTTTGATGATGATAAATACTACCTCACACTTAAACTTACTTTGTATTTGCAAGTGCCCTCCACATGGCCTGCTGCCTTTCTTGGCTATCTACCTTTTTTCTTTCCTTCTCTTTAGCCAGAAATAAATGAAAAGTTGAGACTTAGAAGAGACTCCAGATGAACCATTCAAAGCAGTTTCCTTCCCGAATCTGTACAAGTCTGAATTTAGGGGAATTCCAGTTCTGAATTAATGAAATAATTCAGAATTAAATAATTTCAGAATGGAAATATAGAATTAATGAAATAAACTGCTTACATAAAATGATGGCGTCTATGACTCAGCTGATTTCATTTTACCAAATGTCTCCTGCTTCAGAGAAATGCACTGGTTGGCAAAGCCTGTAGACTACAATCAAAGGGATTGACATTTGAAGGGAAATGAGAGCTGACACACACACACAAAAAAGGTTCCATTGAGATGGCTATTCTCTACTATCATATAACTGAGATGGTAATCATGGCGAGTACAGAAACTGAAGAATTAATACCGGCTGAATGGCACACAAAAGTATACATCTTCTTCTTCTCCCCAGGTAATCTAACAAGAGACATTATTGTTGTCTTCTTCTAATGTCATGGACTCCTAAAGATACCAAGTTTAGGCATATTTCAACATCAACTATCCATCTCTTTTCCAATTATAACTCCATGGCAGTTTCTTCCACTGGATATGCCCAGAGCCATCCCTTAGGGGCCTGTTGGTTGAGGGGTGGAAGTTCTGCCCTTAAATCTCTTCCCCCTGGACTTTTACTAGGCAGCAGAGTCCACAAGGAATAGCACCGTTGTCTTCCCACCTCTCCTGATGAATGGGAATCTGGAAAGCTGCTGTGTGGGTGGAGGGGATAGCAGGACTGGTTAGCTGGGCATTCAGGAGCCTATTCAGTAAACTACTCTAGCTATTCCCCACCACTCTGCAAAGAAGCAACTACCCTAGAGTCCCTCTCTCTGTTGGAGCTTGCCCTAGGGCTAGCTCTGGGTAGACACATTCTCCAATTATCCTGCTGATTCTGTGCTGCCTGTCTCTCCCCACTACTACTGATCCAAAAAGAACCAGGTTTTTTCTACTCTACTACAGTATAGAATAGCAGGATAATCCCCCCAGAAATAAGGTAATAGGACACAGTGAGTTGACAGGCACAGAGGCCAGACTCCCTGTAATTCAGCTTGGTCTGTCAAGTGAGAAGCAATGTTGCCTAGTGGATAAAGCACAGGCCTGAGAGCCAGAAGGACCTGGGTTCTAATCCCAGCTCTGCCACTTGTCTGCCGTGTGATCTTGGATGAGTCACTTCAATTCTCTGTGCCTCAGTTACCTCATCATAAAATGGGGATTAAAACTGGGAGCTCCTTGTGGGACACGGACTGGATCCAACCTGATTAGCCTGTATCTACCTCAGTGCTTAGCACAGGGCTGGGTACATAATAAGCACTTAATAAATAGCATAAAGAAGTGAGGGCATTCAATGATAAATGGATTCCTAAACAGTCCCTTCATTGAGGATGATGGGTAAATAATGGTAAGAGGCAAAGAAGAGTGTTTGAAGAATTCAAACCCAACTCTTCCCACCCTAGTTGTCCAACCATTACCCACAGTGCAGTGGGGCCAGTTGTACCAGCCCATATTTACGTGAGAGAGGAAGACTTACCCTGACTCACTAAGCCTATAAATAAAATAACAGCCATTTTGAGTCTGAAGGCTCCTCAAATGGGGGGGGCTCAGATAAAGGAAACAATAGAGTAGTCCATGGGACATGGTGGCTCAGCCAAAGCAGCTCTGAAAAGAGTGTCAAAACTGCTTCCGGAGGAATGATTACACATGTCCACGTGCATATATTCATCCTGACACATACACATATCCACAGTGTGGAAAGGATGGCATGTGGATGGCATTTTGGTCACATTTACATGGACAAAGAAATGTTTCCATGGGGGATGGGGTAGGCAGGCCATTTTTCTGGCTTTATACCAGACAATCGCATTTCAGATGGTCTATCCCTTGTCCTGCAGATATGTGGTACCTTCATGTTTTGTATTTTGATTTTAAGCACCCAACCTTCCTAAACCTTGGCTCTTCCCGCCAAACTCAGAGGCTCAGAAGTAGCATCCATGTCACAGTGATCTTGAAGAAAAACTCAAAGGCTTCAGAGCATGAGGGAGGTAAGGGATCACCAAAGAGAAGCATCCTAGGTTCGGGTGGACTCAGACAGATTGCCATAAAATGGTGCATATGACACCTTAATGCTACACTGTGTGTTCAGCGTAATTCCTCTGTCCATGTAAATATAAGATATATACTTAGCCAGTACTCTTTGAACACTTAGGAAAATAACATACCTCCCTTCCATCCCCAAAGCTTCTCAGTCTAACATAATACTAACCTCCAACTCCAATGACAACTTCACTGGAGCTACATTCCCAAGGGAAAATAGATTTCCACCTGAAGAAATGCTGGAGGTCATGTAGCCCTCTCTACTAAGCTGGTGTTAATCTGCAGGCATTTTTCTCAAATGTCAATGAACAATTTTCCTTTCCCATTAGAGATCAAAAGAGTTACTGTATATAAATATAGTTCTAAAGACAACCAAGCATAACAAATGACTTTAGGGAAGTAGATGGTAATTTTTGTGAAATTACCCAGAACTTAGTACAACGCTTAATAAATATTAGTCATATTAATCATTCTAAATGAGAATTATGGATCTAGCATAGACCCATCCTAATGTGACTGGGGTTGGTAACCAAGAGTAAGGTGACCAGGTGCCTTTCTGTAGGTTGGATGGATCATAATTTTGGAGGCTCTGTCTCACTGCCCAGAAGACTTCTGGGCAAACCCAATAGAGTCCTTCTTTTATTGCCACTGCTGCTGAACTGACCTATTTGGGATTACAAATAAATCATTCCAGCTTTTCTGAAAACACCCTAGAAATGGCCTTGGGAGGGTCAATTCAGTTGGGGAGGGGTGCCTGGAAGTCTCTGACCACTTCTGCCTGAGGGTGGTAGAGGTGGGCAACCCAGCATAAGGAATGTTGGGGGACAACATCTTGTTGTGGGTGATGAGAAATCTCATCTTTTTGGAGCCAACTTTGAAATGAGGCCTCTACAAAGGCTAAAACCTGAGGTTTCATTATGGAAAAAAATAGTCTGATACTCTCTCCCTTATTTGTAAAAGTTGATTAACTCTCCTTTCAAACTTCTTTAAACCCCAAAAAGGGGAGTAATTGAGAATCTAAATAGGGATCCAATCTAATCTAACAGAATGAACATCTCACTTTTTGAAACTCTAGTTTGAGTACCAAATCCAACTTAATTGGCCCTGGAATCCAAACTATACTCCTAGAAGGTGAGAAGTTCACTCTGTAACTACATTAACTCCCCAATTCTTCATCCAAAGGAAAGGTTTATCAATGTGTGTGAGTGTGACTGATGATCGCATCCATACTGGTGTTTGCATAGATTACCTCCTGCTACACTGTTGCATTTGATACCCACAGTGCTTGATGCTGTTTTCATTTCTCCCTCTCAGTGTCATAACCTTTCTAAAAACTGGTTCAAGGCAGTCTCCCCATTCTGATTACTACACACCAGGCTTATCTACCTTCTGCTGTCACCCAGTCATCCACTGCTCTGTGATGTCAAGGATTTGTTCCACTGCATCCTCAAAGCAGTTCTTCTGCCTACCCTGTTTACATTCCCCCCAGTTTTAGCTCACCATAGAGCAGCTCTATAGGTTTCCTGATAACATCCATTCTCCTCAGATGTCTCCTCACAGTGAAGGTGTGATGTGATGTGATGAGTGGCAGTGAGATATAGTGGAAAGAGCACGAGCCTGGGAGTCAAAGGACAGGCATTCTAATCCCAGCTCTGTCACTTTCCTATTGTGTGACCTTGGGCAAGTCACTTCACTTCTCTGGGCCTCAGTACCCTCATCTGTAAAATGGGGATTTAACTCCTATCCTTCCTCCTTCTTAGAATGGGAACCCCATGTGGGACAGGGCTCCATCTGACTTGGTTACCTTGTACGTAACCTAACGTAACCTAGAGCTCAGTACAGCACTTGGCATATAGTGAGTGCTTAACAAATACCACAATAAATACTATTATCATTGGTCCTGATGGACTGTGCTACTCATGGTAATAAAAAGGACCTTTGGTGATGATAAAACAACAGCAGACTGAAGTAATTCCAAGGTTTTATTTGATTTGATTACAACTGGTCTATCTGGAAAATTGAAATCTTCAATTAAAATACTAGTAGCCTTGTTTCATTCCTGAAACAGTGCTAGCTGTTCTGTAGCACTGTAAACCTTACTTCGGATATTTCCTTTCAGGATACGTTGTCGCTTATCCTCTGTCCATCTCAGGAGATATTTCTTGTCCATGGGAAGAAAGAAGAAAATTTAAAAAATGGAGAAACCTTCTTATTTCGGTGCAACTGTCTCAAAATGACTTTCAGGGAATATTAAATCTGCCTTTGTGCTTCTGTGGAGGGCAGCTCTGGAAAAGAAAACACTAGACTCATTTCAAAAGGCATTTCTCTCTCCAGTGACCTATAGACAACTCGTAATCCTGGCCTGGGCCTTTAACAGACTGCGAGACATCTGGGGACTGAAAGAGAGTTTTTTCGACCCGCTGAATCCACAGAAAAGAAATCTGACCATCAAACTAATATTCAATGACTTCAGTGTTTCCCCATGCTCCATTCTCAGGGATCTTGGACAGCACCAATTCAAGGCCAGTTTACCCAGGACTCGGAACAGTGGAAACCCAGGCCAACACTCATTCTCTCCTCGTCTTCTGGGCACAACCACACTCTCATCTTAGTGCACTTGCTCCCCTTTCCAGAACTGTTGGAGCCACGAAAGGAGTAAGAGAGAGCAAGCTGCTGGTGGGATACCAGCAAGACCAGGACGGGGCCTGTACATACCTCCAGGTGCCTCTCTTAAGGGCAGTGGCCCAGATCAGTTGCCTCTTTCGTCCAGTTGTTAAAATAGCCCCAAGTATCAGACAATAAAGAGTGTTTAGAATTTCCTCCTGCTGCTCCTAGTTTCAGAAGCTAATGGAAGCTAGGTAAATGGGGTTTTTGTCCCAGACTCATTGAAACTTGTGAAAAGTTTCCACTTCTCCATGGACCGGTTTCTTCGTGTGTGAAATCAATCAATCAGTGGTATTTATTGAATGCATACTATGTGCAGAACATTGTTCTAAGCACTTGGGAGAATACAACACAAGAGAATGAAATGGAGCTAATACCACTACCCACATAAACTACGTGGGAGGAAAGGTGAAGACACAATTGTTGTCTTCCCAAGACATCTGTCCCCATTTTCTGATGCCGTTCAGTGATGCTGGGGGATTGATCTCACTTCAGTTCCAAATTATTCCCAATAAACATTTTTCCACTGCAAGACTGGGATGCATGAATTCAGACTGGGACAAACAGAGAAATCTCCAGTTCCACAAGGAGTATCCCAACAGGGTCAATAATGAAAAGTCAGCAGGGGAAATAGATAGGGGAGGCAGGCTGCTCTAGGTCAGGATGGGAAGCACTGCCAGGGTTCTTCCCTTTCAATTAGTTCCTCAGGTCAGGATGTTTTCTTGGGGTTGGATTAGCTCTAACCAGATAGAGATTCTTGGGAAGTGAGGCAATGGGCAGAGCTTCCAGGGGTGGAGCTTCTGGGGAATGGTGACAGCTGGCGAGATATCATTAGATGGGAGAGAAGGGGCTAACCACATCTGCTACTTCTCTACAATCTCGGGAAAAATGCAAAAACCGACTTTTTATTCCATAAACCCCAGGGCAAATGCTCAGATGTACTCTGGGATAATCTGACCCTGGTCTCCCTTTTCCTTGGGCATTTAATCATGGCAACCTTTCTACCCATTTGACAGCCAAAGACATGCTGGCTGAAATGAAGGACAGATTTGAAGTACACGTGCAGGTAGCAAGAAAGGAAGAATGACTGAGAAGCAAAACTCGATGAGACGCAGAAGACAAGTCATACAGAGCCTCTGGCCATTTGGTAAGTGAGTGAAAGAGTGGGTCTATGGGAACCAGTCGAGAGGTGGGTGGAAGAATGTGGAACAGGCTGATCATGCAAAATGTTCTCTGGGTGGTTTCGGGTGTGCTTCTGAACATCCTCCTATGGGAGCTGAATGGGCCCTCTTCCCATTGGAATGGAACAGAAGAGAAGAGGATTTGGTTTTGGTGTGATTTGGGTGAGAGTGGTGTATCCATAATACTTTGTTTCCCAAGTGCAAGCACTGCTCTTAATCTGGGCAGGGGTGGGAGAAAGATAAGCCAGGCAGGGAAACAAGCCAAAGCAGTGGGGTAAAAGGCCAAGAAGGGAAAAACACAAAAATCTTTTCAGTTTTTCAAGGGTGTCAGCTAGTTCTGAGTAATCTTTACTTCTTGGTCAGGTGCTCTCTCAAACATATTTTCTCCCAAGCCTCCTAAGTAAACTGCCAAATAAGAACAGGGTTGGCTGGTTTCTAATATTTTCAATTTGGATTTTTATTTTATAAGCAAAAGGTGTTTGCTGCCAGTGAGGCACTGTTCCACCACTGATCTTAAGTGGCAGAAGGGAGAGTAGTTAAGAGAGTGCCAGTCTGATCTATTGTTTTCCCCTTTCTAACGAGATAAAATGTTTAGACATTTGTCATGCTTATGACCCAGCTGATGAAATTATTTTGCTGTAAGATATTGTGCCCTCACCTCATCTTATCATTTTCTTTTCTTCTGGGCTTCCTGGAAGTATGATTTGTGAGGCCACTGACTCTAATTCAATAATGCCATGAGGCTTTCCTATATTGGGACTGTGCTCTTACATGTTACTATCATCAAAAATAAGACAGTAGATTCTGGTCTTTATCTGCTCAGGGAAAAGCTGTTGAGTTCTCCTTTGGTTTTATATTGCTGATGGACACTCTCCTGGCCCAAAGTCATTTTTTGGCAGGAAATTAAGTGCTTAAGGAGCTACTGAAAAGCATTTGATAGTTGCTTCTTGCACTCTTTCTGGGGGCTCATCTGTTCAAATAGCTTCAGCTACCATCCCTACATGGAAGACTTCCAAATCTATGTCCCTAGCCCTGTTCTCTCTTCTAACCTACAGTCAATCTCACATTGCCTCTTGGCTCACATTTCCTCTTGGCTCCAGGACATGTCCACCTGGATATCCTACAGGGACCTCACCTTCCCCTCAAAACAGGAGGGTTATCTAGTGGAAGGAGCCTGGGCCTGGGAGTCAGGGGACCTGAATTCTAATCCCTGCTCTGCCACTTGGTGTGGCCTTGGACAAGTCACTTAACAGCTCTTTGCCTCAGTTTCTTCATCTGTAAAATGGGGATTCAATGCCTGATCTCCCTCCGATTTAGACTGTGAGCCCCATGTGGGTCAGGTTCTGTATCTGATCTTATTAACTTGCATCTACCCCTGGGCTTAGGAAGGTGTTTGACACATAGTAAGTGCTTAACAAATAAATAACAATAATAATAATAATAATAATAAGCATAGTAATAGAACAGAGAGTAAGTGCTTAACAAATAAATAATAATAATAATAAGGATAATAATAGACATACATCATTCTTCTGCATGGATCATCTTCCTGGAATGCCACTTGGCATACCTTTCTCCACCCTCAGAACCTTCCAATGGCTTCCCATATTCTTCTGAAATTAACAACAATTCCTTACACTCAGCTTCAACTCTCTCCACCAACTTGCCCCAGCCTTCATGTTTGCTGTCTTCACTAGTTACTCCAGAGCTTGGTCTCTTCATTCCTTCCATGCTCACCTTCTAACTGCACCTTGATCTCTTGCCTCTCCTATCTTTATCCCCTCATTCACACTGATCCCTCCTTTTCCAAATCCAACAGACCACAGCTCTTGTAATATTCAAAGCCTTCCAAAAATGCCACCGCCTCAAAAAAAGGTGTTCCTTAATTTACTCCCAGCCCCACAAGTCATACTGTTAGACAGCAAGGCCACAGCTACATAGAGTCTGGCTGTAGAATTGCAGGGAAGGGAGTGGAAGAACCAAGTTGGTATAGCCATCTGCTTCGGGAATCTGGTTCAGTCATGATTACTGAGGCTTTTGTAGCACTCAACCAGGTCCTGACTGGAACTTTTAATCACACATCAATCAGTCAATCAATTGTATTTACTGAACACTTCCTCTGTGCAGAGCACTGTACCAAGTGCTTGGGAAAGTACAACATAGACACATTCCCTGCCCACAGTGAGCTTATGGTCTAGAGGGGGAGACAGACAATAATATAAATAAATAAATTACAGATGTGCACATAAGTGGGGCTGGGAGGGGGGATGAATAAAGGGAGCAAGTCAGACTGACACAGAAGTGAGTGGAAGAAAAGGAATAGAGGGTTAGTCAGGGAAGGCTTCTTAGGGGACATGTGCCTTCAGTAAGGTTTTAAAGTGGGGGAAATGAGTAAATCTGTTGGATATGAAGAGGGAGGGCGTTCCAGGCCAACAGCTGAATGTGGGGGAGAGGTCAGCGCCGAGATAGATGAGATCGAGGTACAGTGAGTAGGTTGGCATTAGAGGAGCGAAGTGTGCGGCCTGTGTCACAGTAGGAGAGTAGAGAGGTGAGATAGGAGTGGGCAAGCTGACTTTAAAGCCAATGGTAAGGAGTTTCTGTTCATATGGCAATGGATGGGCAACCACTGGGAGTTCCTGAGAAGTGGGGAGACATGGACTGAACATTTTTGTAGAAAAATGATCTGGGCAGTAGAGTGAAGTATGGACTGGAGAGGGGAAAGGCAGGAAGCAGGGAGGTCTGCAAGGAGGCTGATAACAGTAATCAAGGCAAAAGCTTGGATTAACATGGTAGCAGTTTGGGCACAGTTTGGATGCATCTTATTTAGATTGCACGGAACCTAGAGTGGTCAGTAGTTTTAGTCTTAGTTTGGTATTATACAGCTAAGCAATATAATGCTTAGCTGCCCCAGTTTCAATTTCATGAAGTAGGAGCATCTGAGTCTAAGAACCCATCAGCTATCTCCAGCACTTATGTCCTTATTTATACCCATCCTCAGCCCTTTTGTATATGTGTTCTTCAACTCTGCATTCAATTACTTACTTTGATAATTGTATTTGCAAATATTTTATGTCTGTCTCCCCCTGGTTAGAATATATACTCCTTGTGGGCAGGGAATGTGTCACTTTTTGGGTTTTGTACTTTAGTACAGTGCATTGCACCCAGTGGGTGTTCAATAAATACTATTACAACTGCCACAATACTACACCATTCCTTTCCTCCCCAACTTTCATCTAGGGTCAGATCAACGGTAGTTCTAGGTGCTGGCCCTGGGAATCCAGTATTTCATGATTCCTCTAGACTGTGACCTACTTGCCTTCCAACTCTGTTGTATTGTTCTCTCCCAAGTGCTTAGTACAGTGCTGTACCCACAGTAAGCATTCAATAAATACCAGTGACTGACTGATTTGGGCTCAGACCTGGGGAAAAAGAAAGGGAAGAGAGAAAGTAGTTCTGCTCCTTAAATCAATCCTCCCTGGCTCCCCAATGGTTTTGTTCTTGCCATCCCATAGCAACCCACAACTGCCCTCAGACCAGAAACTGCACCATCAAGGTCTTTGAAATCCCCTTTTCAGGGCCCTGACACTTGTTCAGAAAGCTGGAGTGAAAAGTATGGAGCTTTCAAATTCGAGACCTTTCAAATTTACTGGATCTGGGTCATATTTCCTCCACCTCCAAGTGAGCTAGACATTTTCTCTTGAACCACATCATTTGGAGGATAATGACAAAATACAAATCCACTGAGGAGGCATGAATGATTTTAAACTTCAGAAATAAAAATCTATTCACTCTGTTATCAAGCAACCCATCCAACTCCCACCTACTTCATATTTTCTCCTGATCCACTCACTCACTCTCTTGTCCTTCTACTCACTTAGCATGCCTCAAATTGTCTGCTCCCTTTTTTCTTGAACCTCCTCTTCTTCTTCCTTCCCTTTTGCCTTGCTTTTCTTCCCTTTAATTCTTACTGAATTCACCCTGTCTTGTTGTGACTCTTCCAGAAAAGCATCCTAACCCTCAAAAATGGAAATGTTTATGACAACTCGAAGATTTAAAAAAAAAAGAAAAGGAACAGAGACTCTCAAAAATTAGTTTAAAGCATTTTGGCAAACCAGAGGAGAAGACCTGATGTAGCTATCAATTAGGCAATAGCCACATCAGGCCGTGTTTCAGAGTCCTATTTCTGGGCCTGGTCTCTGATTCTGTACTTCTGCCTGAGGATCCCGGGAAATCAGTCTTCAGCAACACAGCCCCTTGGGTCAGAGAAATAGGGAGAGCATTAATGGGCTACACATTTTCCCCTGAAGTGGCCAAAATCCCTTCTCCCTGGGCTCCCCCCACCTTTCTTGGGGCTCTCCATCCAGATCCATGGTCTCCCCAGGATCTTTCCCTTCTCACTCCTACTCTCAATCCTCCCTACTACCAAAGCCAAAGAGTGGAGGAGTGGGCTCAAAAGTGGCCCAGCAGGAGAGGTAGAGGCAGCACCTCCCTGGATTTCAGGAGAGAGAGGGCCCACCACAGTCAAATTCTAATTAGGCCTCTGAAGGTATGCAGAGGGACAGGTTCCTAATAATAATACTACCTGTGGTATTGGCTAAATGCTTACTTTGTGCAAAGTGCTGTATTAAATGCTGGGATAGATACAGTGCAATCAGACAAGACAGTCCCCACCCCACATGGGGATAACAGTCTAAGGGGGAGAGAGTACAGGTACTGAATGCCCATTTTACAGATGAGGAAACTGACTTGGCCAGGGTCACACAGCAGGTAAGTGGCAAAGTGAGGTTTAGAACCCGGGACTCCTGGCTCCCAGGCCCGTGCTGCTTCTGAGTATAGTCCTCTTTCAACCACTTGTTCCCCTAGGAGAAACAGGTTTGGTGGTTAAAAATAGTTTATTGAGAAGTCACTCTCCATTGATTGACACACTACTGCTCAGTTGGTCATGGGGCAAAGTATCATTTAGCCCTCACAGAGCCATCTTCTTCCTTTTTAAAAATGATATTTGTTAAGCACTTACAATCACTGGAGCAGACACAAGTAAATCAGGTTGGACCCAGTCCCTGCCCCACATAGGGCTCAGAGTCCAAGTTGGAAGGAGGTATATTTAATCCCTATTTTACAGATGAGGTAACTGAAGCATAGAGATGTTAAGTGACTTGCCCAAGGTTACACAGCAGACAAGTGGTGGAGCCAGTACTAGAACCCAGGTCCTTCTGATTCCCAGGCCCATGCTCTTTCCACTAGTCTGCACTGCCTTTTCCCACTAATGCATCTTAGTTCCATATCCAGCTTCTCCTCTCCGTAGTTAGTGCCCATCTTAGGGTCATCAGCATTTTAAAATATTGGCTAAGTGAAGCAGGTGCATGTGAAGCCAGAGGGACATGGGCACAAACTGCCCCCTGGAGCTGGCACTTGTGAACAGAGTTGGTGGCTTTGAATCCTTTGAATCCTGGCCAGTCATTGAGATTAGGTGACAAGTGGGCTCACGGAGTCTCAGACCTTTACATGCCTGCTTAGGATGAAAGAGGAGTAGAGACTGAACTTCTTCTTCTTATCCTTCTATACCCAACATCCTTAGTGAGAAGCAGCATGACTTAGCGGAAAGAGCACGGGCTTGGGATTCAGAGGACGTGGGTTCTAATCCCAGCTCCACCACTTGTCTGCTATGTGACCTTGGGCAAGCCACTTAACCTCTCTGTGCTTCACTTACCTCATCTGTAAAATAGGGATTAAGACTGTGAGCCCCAAGTGGGACAACCTGATTAGCTTGTATCTACTCCAGCACTTAGAACAGTGCTTGACACATAGTAAGTGCTTAACAAATACCATAATAGATTTCAAAGATTTCTAGTGGTGCTTGGTGACATGGCAGCCCAGGGTGGTGGGGCTATGGCTGAACAATGTACTATTATTCTCCTCAAAAAAAACCAGTGTTTGAGCATCAAAAAGTAAGCATGCAAATTCACATAATTACCCTCAAATTTTGAAGTGTGATCTACATTAGCATTTTCCAAGATGCTATACTAAATAATGGCTGATAGTTACAGTATTGTATATTTATATTTCTTTTCTCATTACATTCTCTACTTCCATTACTGATGAACTAATTGCCTTACTTATCAAGGAGCCTTAGAGAAATCTCCTAGTCTTATTTACTGCATTTTACAGAGGATTTAATCAAAATTAAGATCAACATAATTGATGATGTTTATTTTTGCCATATTTCCATGATCTGAGTGTAGTGCCATTTTAATCAAGCTCAACTGTGGACACGATGTTGTGAGAGCTTATTTGAATTCATGAATCTGATCTGTGATATGAAAAAGAATTAAAGCCCTCTCCAAGGCATTTCTAGCCTTACTCTTTAAAGAGGGCTGTATGCCATGCACACCCCTACAATTTCTTTCCTTGAAATTTGTTTAGATTGTTCTAAAAATCCTTCAATTTTCTGAAAGATCCCAGATTCAGTGAACACCAGTTTTCACCAGTCATTCAGCCACTCACCTACTTAGACTGTGAGCCCCATGTGGAGCAGGGACTGCGTCAACCTAAATGACCTGTATCTACTCCAGTGCTTAGACCAGTGTTTGATTCATAGTAAGCACTTAACAAATACCATCAACCCAGAGGCAGGTCCAAACCACAGCTCCCTCACCTTCCAACTGACATTATGATTTCACACTGCCCACAAACACCAATCAAGCAATGACCTAATAAAGCAACCAAGTCGATATGCTCCTTTTTAACAAAGGGTGCCAGTGGTCAAATTGGCTAAAGCAAGACCATGTCTAGAGAAATTATCAGAAATTCCCAAAGCTCTTGGGTCCTAATCTTGGGTCCCATGATTAATTATGGTGACAATTACCTCCTCTCTCTGCATAGCATTTGACTCCATTTCCCAACAATTTACATTTCCACTACCCTAGAACCTGGTAAATGCATAACTTTACCATTTGAATTCATTTAGCCTTTCAGTTGATATCTCTGTTCAGGCAAATGGAACATTATCCCTTGGATACCTATAAAAGAGATCCATTTAACAGTACCAAGAATATAGCAGTTAGCTTCCATTTGTGCTCTAGCGTGGTCTAAAAGTTTACCCTAGACAGTGAATAGTTGTTCATCTGATATTCCATTAGAAGCAAAAGGCTGGATGTCTGAGCCTAGTTTGATTTGAACTCCAATTAGTCTATTTTTTCCTACACTAATTTATTCCGAGTGGGTTGCTTTATGGGCTTGACTCCTTACTCCTCCCAAGCTCAACTGCTTACTGTGCTTTGTTCTCAGCTCCCTCTCCTTCATCCCCTTGCTTATGCCCTTCCTCCTGCCTGGAATTCTTACCCTCGTCAAATCCACTAGACCTGTCTTCAAAACTCCCCTGAAATCCCATTTCCTACAGGAAGGATTCCCTGATTAATTCCCACCACCCTAGCACTTATTCATATAATGATATACATATTGTTGACACCCATCAATCTATGTATGCTACTTAAATATTCAGCTACTTCACCCTAATATACATTTGTTGTTATCTGATATATCCTTGTTCTTCCTTCAGTTCCCACTATTTGTAAAGCATAACCTAGCGGGAAGAGCACGGTCCTGGGAGTCAGATGACCTGGGTTCTAATCCCAGCTCTGCTAATTGCTTGCTTTGTGACCCTGGGCAAATCACTTAACTTTTCTGTGTCTCTATTTCCTTAAATGTAAAATGAGGATTATATACCTGTTCTCCTTCCTACTTAGACTGTGAGGGCCGGCAACTATATTTTATGCTACATCTTTCCAAAATAGAGGCCAAAATGAAATCATATAGGGCACTAGCAGTGCCTAACCTTTATGGCTGTGAGACCTGGGCCTACCATAGACAATAATAATAACTGTGGTATTTGTTATTAATAAAAACAATAAGAAGAATAACTGTGGTATTTGTTAAGCACTTACTATGTGGCAGGCACTGTACTAAGCGCTGGAGTGGATATAAGGAAATAGGGTTGGACACAGTCCCTGTCCTGTATGAGGCTCACAGTCTTAATCTCCATTTTATAGATGAGGTAACTGAAGCACAGAGAAGTTAAGTGACTTGGCCAAAGTCACACAGCAGGCACATGGTGAACGGGGATTAGAACCCAGGTCCTCTGACTCTCCGGCCTGTGCTCTTTCCATTAGGTCACACTGTTCCTCTCATGCACATACACTCATGCACACATACTCTCTCTTGCTACCTTTACTATCTAGCAGCCATCTACCACACTTTCAGAGAGGAAATAAAACTGTCATTTGGCAATATCTCACTCGGTAATCAGCAGGCAGCATCTTAGTCAATAATAGTTGTCCAGGATAATGGTTGTCAAGATGATAAATCATAATGCCTAGAGATGCATAAACTCTTTTCCTTACTCCCTCTCCCATTGCCACGTAGTGCTTTGAACCTCCTTAGCCACACCATAAATTCACTTCAAGGCCCAGAATGCAACAAATGAAAAAGAAAAGCTCTCATTTTATTTTTAATTAGAAGGACTTCCATGAAAAAAGCATCCTCAGCCTGGATGTGTGAACTGCAAACGCCCTCCTGCTGATTCATTATTACTCTATAAAGATAATATCATACAGCTTCCAGAGCATTCAGTGACAACCTGGCTAATTTTCTTCCTCACTTCTTAGCAAGGTCTGTGACCTTAATTGGAACATTCTTTCTGTTTCCTGCAATGAGGAAGGAAGTCTGAGAAACCCTTAAAGTCACTATGTTGGTGCTCCAAAATACTGAATTGTATCCAGTGACCAATCCCTGATGACTTCCTGACCTTCAGATGGCACAATACCCACATCCCATGCTGAGTCCCTGGCAGCCCACTATGTCTCCATCTCTGCTACTCTGTCAACTTGGCATGTGGGAGATTTAGGCTGAATCACAACCCCCTTCAAAGCCCTTCTAAATAGCCACCTCATCCAGAAGGCATTCCATTGGCATGCCATTCTGGTCATGCTAACCTTTCAGCTACTTCATCATTCATGTATTACACTATTTTTTTGTTGGATTATTCATTCGCTCTATCATTTGTATCTATTCTCTCATTGAAAAATTGAATATTTGCCTATGTCTATCATTTCCCTCGATACATGGTAAGGTCCTCAAAGGGAGGAAACCTGTTGTACACTTCCTCTCCACCCCTTCCTCTCCAACCACATGGCCACCATGCTGGTCCAAGCACTTGTCATAGCCTGGCTTGACAGATTGCATCAGCCTCCTCCCTGATCTCCCTGCCTGACTCCAGTGTCTCCCCTCTCCAATCTATATTTCACCTTGCTGCCCAGATCGTTTCTCTAAAATGACATTCACATGTTTTCCCACTCCTCAAACCCTCCAAAGGCTGCCCATTCCTCTCTGCATTAAGCAAAAACTCTTCACCATTAGCTTGAAGACATTCAGTCAGCTCTCTCCCCCAATATCCACTCTCTAGTCAATCAGTCAATCTTATTTACTGAACATTTTCTGTGTGCAGAGCATTGTACTAAGTTCTGGGGAGAGTACAACAGACAAATTCCCTGCCCACAATGACCTGACAGTCTCCACTACACCCCAGCTCGCACTCTTCATTCCTCTCAAGCTCACCTATTCAGTGTGCTTCATTGTGGCCTCTTCTGCCACTGACCTCTTGCTCATGCCCTCTTCTCACCTTGGAACTCCCTCCCACTTCGTATCAGACAGATGGCAGCAGCTTTCCCCCACCTTCAAAGTGCTTCTGAAATCGCATTCCCTCCAGCAGGCCTGCCTCTTAGAAATTAATCTCTCCATCTCATATTCCTCACTTCCACATCTCTTAAGCCCATAAGTACTCATAACTCCCCACAGTATTTATGTATGTATCTTTTACAAGATCCATGACAGGGGTGCTCCTTGAATAAGAGATGTTTGGTTGGACTACAAATCTGTCTGGGCATCCTATCAGTTCTAATAATCCCAAAGTGAAGGGGTTGGACTACAACCCAACATGGTGCCACCTCCCCCTGCCAGTCATATGACATAATCTGATGCCAGCCTACTGCCCACCCCACACGTGGGTCCACGCAGGCATGAACATGGCCCCTCTGGGCTGGGCAGCCACCGCAGCACTGCACGGTCCCGAGGTCAGCCCTGTCCCAGACCACTGCTGGCCCCGGGGGGAATTGATTTTTTGTTATTTTTTTAATAAATAAAAGAAAACAAACATGAGACCTCTCCTTTCATCTACTGCTGACCCCAGGGGATTTATTTTTTTGGTCATATTTCCAAATAGAAAGAAAACAAACATAAACCTTCTCATTTCATCTCCTTCACTCACCCAAAGGGTCTGGAGCCTGATAAGGTGCTTTCCTGCTTTCCTTGCTCCAGCCACCACTGCAGAGACCAGACTGTGGAGTTTAGAGATGGACCTCAGGAGGCAGAGGAAATCAGTCACAGGCACATCCCCCCCAATCCACACACCATGAGTCCCTTCCTCTTACAGAGCTTCATGGAAAGTCCCATCTCCCTCTTCCCCTATGTTGCCTCTTAGAAGAAATATCAGGTGATCTCATAATTTAAATTATGAGGACAGCTCATCAGGAGGCTCTAATAAGCCACTCATTTATTGGATCATCTTGAACAATTTCTCCCAATTAACATTCCGTAGTGCAAAATGAACCCATCCTCCATGGAACCCTCCTACTGCCTCCTATTTGTAATTTATTTTACTGTCTCTCCCACTAGATTTTGCACTCCTTAAGGACAAGGATCATGTATGTTATTTCTATGTGAGAAGCAGCATGGTGTAGTGGATAGAGCACAGGCCTGGGAGTCAGAAGGACATGGGTTCTAATCCCACCACTTGTCTGCTGTGTGAACTTGAGCAAGTCACTCCACTTCTCTGTGCCTCAGTTACCTCATCTGCAAAATGGGAATTGAGACAGTGATCCCCACATGGGAGAGGGACTGTGTCCAACCCAATTTGCTTGTATCCACCTCAGTGCTTAGTAGAGTATCTAGCGCATAGTAGGCTCTTAACAAATACCACAATTATTATTATTATTGCAAACTTTCAAGCCCATAGAACAGTGCTCTGCACATGGTAAATGCTCAATAAATACAGTGGATTGATTGTTGCATGTTCCTAAGCACAGAGTAGCTGCTCAGCAAATGCTTTTGCTCTTGATCCTGAAACTGATCATGATGCCCAGTACTGCTTTCTGCCCAGATTTCTAAGTGGCAGGAATGCCATTGCCTCAAACAAGGGCATCTCTCTCCCTTTAGAAAAGCCACATTGACAAAATGAGAGCTTCAAAAGTGTTTGACTACAGTCAAGCCTGGAATCATTTGAGCATTAGAAGAATCTTTACTGAATCATCCTATTAGCAGAATGGGAATGTCTGTTGTGACCAAAGAGAACAATAAATAATTTCAATGTAAAGGAGGAAAAATTAGCTTATTAGATGAGAAAAGACAAGCACTTCTGGTACTAATTTTCCGATTGTCTAAGCAGGTACAGTGAGCCACTTAACACATATATTAGTCTAAAAGCTGGAAGTATACAGGAGTTGAAAAGGAACAGAAATGGCAAAAGTAATTACTATGCAAAGGAAATGATCTATTATGGCAATTAGTAATAGATCAATAGATAGATCGATAGTATTTATTGAGCACCTACAGCATGCAGAACAATTCTGAGTGGGAAGATAGTATAATAGAAGGGAAAATATTATTCCTCTTTCCAAGGAGCATATAGGCTAATGGGGGAGACTGAAAGAATAATTTCTAATTGAAAAGCAGTGTGGCTCAGTGGAAAGAGCACGGGCTTGGAAGTCAGAGGTCATGGGTTCGAATCCCTGCTTTGCCACTTGTCAGCTGTGTGACTGTGGGCAAGTCACTTCACTTCTCTGTGCCTCAGTTACCTCATCTGTAAAATGGGGATTAAGACTGTGACCCTCATGTGGGACAACCTGACTACCCTGAATCTACCCCAGCGCTTAGAACAGTGCTCTGCACATAGTAAGCGCTTAACAAATACCAACATTATTATTATTAATTGGAGGAAAATGTGAAAGGAAAGATGCACTGTAAGATGGACTCTAGACTGTAAAGTCCTGTGAGATGGACTCTAGACTGTAAGCTCCTCCCTCTAGACTGTAAGCTCCCTGTGGGCAGGGAATGTGTCTACCTTCCAAGCCTTTAGTACAGTGCTCTGCACTCAGTGAGCACTCAATAAATATGACTGATTGATGGATGTGTGGCTAGATAGATGAATAGATAAGGGCTTAAATAGTAGAGTGCATAAACTGATATGTACAAAAGTGCTACGGGTAACTGAGAATCCTTAAGTGCTTAAGTGGTAGTTGGAAGGATAATGATCTAGGAGGAGAAGAGTAATCAGGGAATATCTCAGCGGAACTGGGATTTCAGAAGGGCTTTGAAGATGGAAATAGCTACAGCCTGGTGGATTTGAAGAGGAAGGGAGTTTCAGGCAAGAGAAAAGTGCAAGCCAGGGGATGGAGGCAGGAGAGCTGAGACTGAGGCACAGTGAGAAGGTGAGCTTGGGTGAAATGAAGAGTATGAGCTGGGGTGTAGTGGGAGAAGAGAGTGGATAGATAGAAGGAAGAGAGTTGGTTGAGTGCTTTTAAAGTCAATAGTCAGGAGGTTCTACTTGTAGCAGAGAGGAATGGGCAGCCATTGGAGGTTTTTGAGGAGTACGATGATGTGCAGAATGGTATTTTGGAAAAATGATCTGGGTGGCAGAGTGATATATGGACTGGAGAGCAGAAAGGGACAGAACAGACAGAGCAGTGAGGAGGCTGGTACTGAATTCTAATGGGAGAAGACAAATATCTGGACCAGAAAGGGGGAGACATAGGACATACTGTGGAGGAAAACCCAGCAGCATTTAGTAGAAGAGTATGAGTTGAAAGATAGTGAAGAATCATGGATAATACCAAGGTTGCAGGCTTCTGAGACCGGGAGATGCTTCAAGAAGACAAGCATGTGGCTATGAATGGGCAAGGAATGCATTCATTTATTGTTGCACTGTACTTTTCCAAGCACTTTGTACAGTGCTCTGCACACGGTAAGCGCTCAATAAATACGACTGAATAAACGGTTTTGCAACATAAGCTCGGTGCTATGAATCAAAAGCATACTGCTGTTCTTTAGATTAGAAGATGATGCCTTTGAAATTGAGATCTCTCCATGCCTGAGGTTGTGATGGAAAGAAACTAAAGCATGGCTGACAGTTCATTCCACACTGTGTGAACAGAAAGGTTTTCCCTTGTTGGGCTAATGTGTCAGACCCTAGCCACACTTGTCACTGAATTTGAATCAGCCACATGCCAGGCTGCTCTGTCTGCTGCTGTTGTCATCCAACAATCTAGAATGATATCACATTGTTTGAAATTTCATGCTTTCAAAAAGTTGTTCCAATCTCTCTGATTGCATGGGCCTTCTTTTATTTCACCATATATTGGTTGCTTGGGAACCCTGCTATCATCCATTCTCCTCATGTGCCTCCCAGCAAAGCTGGGAGGGCGGGCATTGCCATACTTCTGGTGAACTCCCTGTATTCAGGTCCTCATCGTTGGTGATCCTGTCCTGCCATTTGGTATTAAGTATGATTTGTAGGTGATTCTTATGAAATTGTTTGAACAATCGGATGGGTGTTCTTTGATAGGTCCAGATCATAGGCTGCATGGGCCAGACACTTCTATAGCTTTGTAGAGAGTTCAGTTTGGTATGAAGTCTGATGTTCCATTTTCATCATACTCTGCATCAATCTCCAAAAAGAGATATTAACCTTCTTGATTCAGTTTTCTACTTCTTTATTTGCCTGGCATTATTGGATAATAAGAATAATAATAATTGTGCTATTTTTTATGGACTTACTATGTGCCAGGCACTGTTCTAAGTGCTGGGGTAGATAAAAGCAAATCAGATTGGACACATAGTTATCAATCAATCAATTGTATTTATGAATTGCTTACTGTGGGCAGAGCATTATACTAATCATGGAAATTCCTTACCACTGGCTTTAAAGCACTCAATAACCTTGCCCTTTCCTATCTTACCTCCCTGATTTCCTACTTCAACCCAACCCAGTACTCTTTTCCAAACTTAATAGGTGAACCATTATGCCTCTGAGTTGTGCACATTGGTGTTGGTACTTGCTATGAAATAAATTTATTGTGTATGGAAATAACATTCTGAGCTGTTTTATAGGTAATCCAAGATCTCAGAGACATACCACCATGGGCAAGAAACAAATCTACCAATTCCATTGTTGCACACTCCCAAGAGTTTAGTACAGTGCTCTGCACACAATAAGCACTAGATAAATACGTTTAGTTGATTGATTCATTGATAGTTCAGGTATACTGTGGAACCACCCCAATCTGTAATAGGATTTACTATGGAAAAATTCTCTCCACCTGTCCCTACATTGCCTCTTCAACTATTAGATTTTAACAGCTTTGCTTTTGAATCATTTGAAATAATTAAGAATTCTGCATTCACTTTGAAAAACATTTCATTTAAAGTGGTAGGTTTGATAGATAAACATAGTCACTTAGTTCTGATATGGAAAATCTGGGAATTTGAATGCACGTCAAATTTAGAATTTTGTCATATAGATGGCAAGAGGATGTTTCAGGGCATTGAAAACAAAAGATAAATATTTCAAAGCAACACACCTCTTGAGTTTTCTATCTCATTGAATTCTGCTGCTTCTGAGAGCATTTTTAAACATGGCTTTTGAGGGGAAATATAAAGTACCATTATGAAATATTCCTATACTTTATAAAGAGCTCTGAATCACTAATTAATACATGCAATGAAAACTAGTTTGCATGCTGCATCAAACTCCTTTTCTACCATTCTTAATCATTAGGTGCACCTCCACAGATCCAAGAGACTTTATTGTCCAAGCCCATTTTCAGAGCATGTTTTAGCCTCTCTGTAGATTCCAAGATTAACTCTTCTGATCTGGTTGCAGCCATTACTCTAGCTCTCCATTTTGCATTATGAATGTCTCTGAATATTATGGATACTTAGGCCTACTGTTTGTCCTCTTGATATCTTTTTTTGTACTATGTTCCAGTGACTTGAGCTTTACGTCTAATTATATATTTGGACATTAGGATTCCTCTTGTATCCACCATTCACCTGTAAGTTTCTTAATGAACGGGGATGTGTTTTAGTCTTCCTTTGTCAATAATCCTCAATCCTCTAGACTGTAAGCTCATTGTGGGCAGGGAACATGTCCACCAAATCTGTGATACTGTACTACCTCAAGCACTTAGTCCAGTGTTCTGCATACAGAAGGAGGAGGAGGGTGGCTTTGTGGATAAAGTCAGGGGTCAGGGAGTCAGGGGTCCTGGGTTCTAATACTGGCTCCTCCACATGTCTGCTGTGTGAGCTTGGCCAAGTTATTTAACTTCTCTGTGCCTCAATTACCTCATCTGTAAAATGGGGAGTAAGAGTGTATGCCCCATGTGAGACAGGGACTGTGCCCAATCCAATTAACTTGTTATCTAGCCCAGTGCTTAGAACAGCGTTTGGCACATAACAAGAGCTTAACGAGTGCCTTAATTTTATCATTATTATTATTATTACTGAGAGGAGGGAGAAAATGACTATGATAAATGGTTAGGAGGTTTCTACTTTCAAGGAGCTAACAATTGGTCTCATCTCCTCCAAGAGGCCTTCCCTGATTAAGCTAATTTTTCCCCAGCCTCCTCTCCCTTCTGTATCATCCACGCACTTGGATCTGTGACCTTTGGGCGTTTGATATCCGCCCCACCTTCAGTCCCAAAACACTTGGGTACATATCTATAAATTATATATTATAAATTATATTAACGTCTGTCTCTCCCTGCCCCTGACCGTAAGCTCGTGGGCGGGAAACAGGTCTACCAATTCTGTTGTACTCTGCCAAATGCTTAGTACAATGTTCTGTACTAAGTAAGTACAGTTGGGAAGCTGCATGGCGTAGCGATAGAGAATGGGCCTGGGATTCAGAAGGTCAGGGGCTCTAATCCCGGCTCTGTCTCTGTTGCCAAATTGTACATTCCAAGCGCTTAGTACAGTGCTCTGCACATAGTAAGTGCTCAATAAATACTAATGAATGAATGATCTGGACAATCAATACAAACTGAGAGATGATACCACCAGCAATATCACCCATCACCCATTACCACTCTGTGGCACCACTGGGACCTGGACTCAGCCTGCCTGAAGTTTAGCAGGTGGCTCTGTGCCTTAGCCTAGCTCTGGCTACTCATATCTCCATTGCTACCCAGAGCCTAAGGCAGCTCAGTTTGTCCCTACTAAGCTAATGGGACCAAGCATTGTGAAATTGAGCTTCCATCCTGCCATCTGCAAAAGCCTACAGAGGGACCTATTAGGGCTCCTCTTTCAGGGGGGGCCCAACAGTCACAAAGCCAACAAGCTCTTGCCACCTCTGTTGCAACCCCACCTGGACTAAATGGCTCCTGGAGATTTTCTTGCTTTTGAGCTCCCCAAAACACGAACGTCTCCCGCTGAGCTGCCTTGCTTCTAGCTCAAAATCTGTTCCCCATTGGCCCTCTCTCCTCCCACTAGCTGGTTGACTGTGGCCCAAGTCAGCCAGTCAGCCATCCAGCTGATCAATCAGCAGCAGGCTATAGGAAGAGCACTGTTCTAGGCACTTTGGGGAATTCACAGGAAAACCACAGCCCTCCAGATACAACCTTCAGACTGTAAACCCCTTGTGAGCAGGGAACGTGTCTATCAAGTCTCCCAAGCACTTAGTACAGTGCTTTGCATATGGTAAGTGCTCAATAAATATGATTGCTTGAGCCCTGGCCCTCAAGGAGTTTCCCATCAAATTGGAGAGAGAGATAGGAGAGTCACAAATGCACCAACATATCAACATATCAATAAATAATATGATGATCAATCAATAGTATTTATTGAGTACTTTCTGACCGCAGAGCACTGTCCTAATTGCTTGGGAAAGTACAATAGCAGTGCCCGACAAGATCCCTGCCTACAAGGAGCAAGGAGTTTGGCTAAAAACAAGTCTGTCATTATTCTATCTTATTCCAGCTCAAGAGTGAAATCCAAATACAATTAGAGTTCTTTTCATTATGGTATATTCAATGAAGCTGTCTCAGAACTAAGACTCTGGAAAACTAGATTCACTTAAATGTCAAAAAGAGTTAACCCCAAGAGGCAACTGACTCTTTGGGGATCATTCCTCTCCCTCTCACATCCCATTATTTTGTAAACTAGGGAGAAATAAAACCAAAAAACCCCAAAATTTTTAAATTGAAGGCAGAGTTTCTGCTTAGACAGTTCAAAGAGCAGCAGGCATTTGGAGCACAGTGCTGATTCCTACCTGCTAGAAGGAGCTGTTATATTGAGCTACTGGAGGGCTTTGAACAAAGTGGAGCTACAGATGAAGTTTCAGGCGGTATTACAAGGGGCTAAAACGTTTTTTGGGTTTTGGGAATTCAAAATCCACACCCACAGAAGAGAGAACAAAGGCTTTTATGATCTTACTAACAGCCCTAGAAAACCCAAACATTCTTTTAAAAATTAGGTGACATTTCCTCTGTAATGACGTTAATCCAACTCTATGTAGTAGAAACGGAACAATAATAGGAATTATAAATGAGACATTTTTCTTCTGGGGACTCAGAATTGCTATAGTTACTAATGATATGTAGAATGGCCTTTGGAATGTCTGTGTGTATTTTTGCAATTTAAGAAATAATGCATACAGGGAGATATAGGGATTAGTTCCACATGAACTGAAATACAATATCTTTGATCTTTAATCACCTTATTGCTTGGAGAATGTGAGCATTTTCATTTCCTTTCTTTTATCTTTCAATGGGCAGTGTTAACAACGCACTGATGTAACTTTTGGAATTTAATTTCGTATTTTAATTGCAAAAAAGGATGAATGAGGGGAAAATACACAGCTAGTGATGCAGCAAAAAAATCTTCTACTAACCCTTCAGAGAATAGGCTTCTCAAGAGTTCAGGTCCCTATAGGAACAGTATTGCTTTGCAATACTTTCAGTTCATGATAGCATGTGCTTTCACCATGCATTTTGGCTACAACACTGCATGAGGTCCTGTGTTCAGGGAAAGTAACTACCAATTCTGTTACATTGTACTCTCCCAAGTGCTTAGTACAGTGCTCTGCCCACAGTAAGTGCTCAGTGAAGACCACCGACTGACTGATTAATCGAATGGGGAATTAGAGGATATCCATCTGACAGCATGAGCCTGTTTGAATCCAACATGCCAAGGGGATGGAAGAAATGGCTTGTGCACATGCATGTGACATCAGAACAGGTGAGATTTGTGCCCAAGGGTAGAAGCTCTGCAGTGAGATATCGAGATATCGCATGGAGTTCTTGTCCCTCCCCTTTGACCTTGCTACCCTCTCTCTTCCCCTCCTGGGCCAGCACTAACTCTGCCCTTCTGAATTAATCAGGGCACAACCTTTCCATCCCTAGCTCACTCTTGCCCCCCAGCCCATGTTGAACTCAATCAATCAGTGGCACTCAGTGAGTGCTTACTGTGCACAGAGCACTGTACTAAATGCTCAGGAGAGTACAGTACAATGCAATTTGGTAGACATTATCCCTGCACACAAGGAGTTTTCAGGAAACATGATCCATTTTGCAGTGGTGGGGAGGAAAGGTGGGCAGATTAGGTGTGCCAGAAACAGTAACAGCCACAAGCCAACTCACAGGTGTTTTTAACGACTTGTTACAGAACGAACCATCTCTTAAGTTCATAAATGTCCATGATAGAGTTCTGAACAGAGTCCCAGTTGAGTCTGACATAAATACGCATCCATCTCCGTTTTCATCATTTCTTCAATAAAGCTAGTCAGGTTGGTGCTTTCCTCCCACCAAAAATAAATTCTTTTTGATGCAGGTCATCATAATCAGATGTTCTGCATTGGAAATGAAACATTGTAATTATAGTGCTTTAAAAAAAAGCATTATTTCCTCAAGACAGGAAAATAAATTCACTCTGTCAGTTCAGAGTACTAACATAATGCTTTAAGATTGGCTATTAATAGCAGTAATATTTCTCTGAGGAAAGAAAGAGCAGAGGAGTTAAGTGGTAGAGACTGGAAAGAGTCCAGAGAATAGTGACAGAGAATGATGAAAGAGACAGAAAACAATTCCTGGGAGGAAAGGTTAAGAGAACGAGGGTTATTTAGACCAGGGAAGTGAAGGCTGAGGACTCAATAGCAGTTTTCAAATGGGTGAAAAGTTTAACAGAGAGGAAGCTGCCTTGCTGTTTTCCATATCAATCAATCAATTAATCAATCAAAAGTATTTATTGAGCAATTACTGCAGATCCACTCTTCTTAAAGGGCTGGAAAAGAACAGGAAACAAAAGTAGGAGAAATTTTGATGGTCCATAAGGATGAACTTCCTGGTTACCAGTGGAATAACATGGCCTAGTGGATAGAGCATGGGCCTAGGAGTCAGGTCATGTATTCTTAACCCAGCTCTACCACTTATCTGCTGTGTGACCTTGGGCAAGTCGCTTCACTTCTCCATGATTCAGTACCTCATCTGTAAAATGGGGATTGAGACTGTGAGCCCCACATGGGACAGGGACTGTGTCCAACCCGATTTGCTTGTGTCCACCCCAGTGCTTAGTACAGTGTCTGGCACATAGTAAGTGCTCAACAAATCTCAAAATTATTATTATGATTATTGTTTCTCTAAACTCTAGTTTCACAGATCCAGCTACAATATGAATCCCCCAAGACATAGGCAGTACCTCTCTCTTGGTGAGAAAAAAGACATAGAGGCATTCTTTCTCCCAGATTATCCATGGAGGTTTGGCTTCTCTTCCTTCACATTGGAGGGGCAGAGGAGGGAGGAGGAGGTAACAAAAGCCTTCACTGGATGTAAAGGGCTAGGGGTGTCTCTTCCAGTTGCTGGGTGGGAAGGCCTAGCTATGGGGAAGAACTGTTAGAACAGCATTTTGTCCTGTCCTAGCCCAAAAGGATGAAGCTATTTATTGCTATATCTGACTCAAAAAACAAAGGTCAGATTGGTCAGATAAGTATTTCCCAAAAGTTATCTGAACCACAATAGAATCAGTGGTGAGAATCATAGGACTCAAGGTACTTTTTTATGATGGCATTTGTTAAATGCTTACTATGTGGCAGGCACTGTACTAAGCATTGGGGTAGATACGAACTAATCATAGACCCTGTCCCACATGGGGCTCACAGTCTTAATGCCCATTTCATAAATGAGGTAACAGACACAGAGAAGTGAAGTGACTTACCCAAGGTCACACAGCAGATAAATGCAGGAGCCAGGATTAGATTCCCACACCTATGATCTATCCACTAGGTACTCTGCTACTTGGAAAGATTTTCTAGTCTGCATTCCTCCCCTCACCTGGTTTCAATCAGTCAATCAGTGGTATTTATTGAGCACTTACTGCATGCAGACTACTGTACTAGATGCTTGGGAGAGTACAGTTCAACAGAGTTTGTTGACATAATCCCTGGCAAAAAAGAGTTTACAGTCTAGAGGGGGAGGTAGGCATTAAAATAAATTTCAGAAATGTGCATAAGTGCTATGGGGCTGAGAATTGGGTGAATACCAAATGTGTAAAGGGTACAGCCCCTCTCAGGATTGCACCTGGAGAGTTTCCAGTACTCGACCAGTCTTGGCTACAGGAGGGAGAGTCAAGCAGAGGCCTACTCATTCCATTCTTAGCTTAGGCATTGACTAGTGAGTGGAAGGCAATCTGCTGCAAGTCAAAACTCAACTGTGCTGGGCAGCAGCAGCACGGGAGAGAGTCGAGGGTGGAGACTCAAGTTTACTGTGTGGACGAGGCAATGGTAAATCACTTGCATATTTTTAAGTTAATAAATCAAGCAAAGAAGGCAGAAGAAAGTGGTTTCTGATACCTGTAAGCTAGTAGAGAGCAGGGACCATGCCATTTATTTTTACTGCCCTCTGCCAAATGCTCATTAAATATTACTGAATGAATAGTGAAGCATGGCCTCAAATAATGCTCCATTGCAGTGGAATGTTGGGTGATCATCACCTCAGTAAGATCAGTCTGCCAGGCAACAATTGGGAAAGAGGTTGCCCTCTTTGAGCATAAGCTTTGGGAAGGTGAAGACACAAAGAGCCAGGCTTCAAAACAGGGATATACATGGGGCAAACACATTGGCACAATTAGGAACTATCCTAACATGTGCAAAATGTGGAAAGGAATATCAGTCTCGGATCAGTCTTTTCAGGCACACCGACACTCATGGATAGGGTTACACCACCACTACCATCATCAAGGGTATTTATTGAGCACTTAGTATGTGAAGAACACTGCACTAAGCTCTTGGAAGAGTACAGTACAACAGAGTTGGGAGACACGTCACCTGCCCACAGTGAACATAGAGTGTTTTCATCTTTAAAAATGAATGGTTATAAATATATACTTTTATAGCCATATTTCATGTTTTAAAAAACAATATTTATTTGAAGAAGATGTTAGCAATAGTTTATAGATGTGACAGAATTCTGATGCATGACTGACAGACCGCTCCACACTCCCCGCTCTAGACTATAAGCTCGTTGAGGGCAGGGAATGTGCTGTTCATTGTTTTATTGTATTGTCCCAAGCACTTAATACAGCACTCTGCACACAGTAAGCACTCAATAAATATGACTGAAAAGAATGAATTGCAAGTAAGGAAAGACCATCTTTTTTCATACTATTGCTTTTGCCTTTCCTTGCTGTTCTGCCTCTTGGGCTCCTATAATAGTATATGCAACATATAATATATGGACTATATTATATACAATAGATATAATTAGTATTTATTAAGCATTTACTAGGTGCCAAATACTGTGCTAAGCGCCGGGATAGATACAAGATGATTAAATCATACACAGTCCCTGCTCCACAATGGGCCAACAATCTAAAGGGAGTAGAGAGTAGGTATCTTATCCCCATCTTACAGATTAAGAAACTAAAACCCAGAAAGCCAAGAAACTTGCCAGGCCAGTGGGAGAACTAGGCTTAGAACCCAAGTCTACTGACTCCCATTCCCTTCCATTAGGCCAACCTGTCTGCTGATCTTCCCAAAGGCTCTGCAGCCCCTCTCCGAATAACCTTACGACAGGCTGGACTGTGTGCCATCATGGTTTCCCAACAGTCTATGCTCTATCACAGTTTTTGAGACTGTGCCTAATAATAATAATAATGATGATGGTATTTGGTAAGCACTGTGTGTCAAGCACTGTTGCAAGCACTGGGGTAGATACAAGCTAATCAGGTTGGATACAATCCCTGTCCCACATGGGGCTCACACTCTTAACCCCCATTTTACAGATGAGGTAACTTAGGCACAGAGAAGTGAAGTGACCAGCCCAAGGTCACAAAGCAGACAAGTGGTGGAACTGGGATTAGACCCAGATCCTTCTGATTCCCAGGTCCATGCTCTATCTACTAAGCCATGCTGCTTTGCTGCTTCTAGGGGGTCTTTAAAGTGCTTGTTCTGCCTTTCTGTGTTGCATGTGTCTTACTTCAGTTCCCCACAGAGGAACTGCTTGGGTATGTATTACAGTCATCTATTTTCCTCACATGTCCTGTCCAGCAAAGAAAAGTATGAGCATTGCCTCTAGACTGTAAAGTCCTTGTGGGTAGGGATCATGTCCATTTAATGTTATACTGTACTCTCCCAAGAGCTTAGTATTCATTCATTCAATCAATCGTATTTATTGAGTGCTTACTGTGTGCACAGCACCCTACTAAGTGCTTGGGAAAGTACAATACAGCAATTAAAAAGTGGCAATTCCTGCCCACAACGAGCTCAAAGTCTAGAGGGAGGGGAGACAGACATCAATACAAATAAGCAGACATCAATATAAATAAATAAAATTGCAGATATACATAAGTGCTGTGGGGCAGGGAGAGGAGGAAGAACAAAGGGAGCAAGTGAGGGAGACACAGAAGGGAGTGGGAGATGAGGAAAGTGAGGCTTAGTCTGGGAAGGCCTCTTGGAGGAGAAGTGGGGAGATGCCAGAGGTAGGACGTGGGCTAGGGGTCGTCGGCGAGACAGCGGCGAGACGGGACAGATTGAAGCACAGTGAGAAGGTTAGCAGCAGAGAAGTGAAGTGTGCAGGCTGGGTTGTAGAAGGAGAGAAGTGAGGTGAGGTAGGAGGGGGACGAGGTGATGGACTGCTTTAAAGCCAATGGTGAGGAGTTTTTGTTGGATACAGGGGTGGATAGGCAACCCCTGGAGATTTTTGAGGTGGTAGGTGACATGCCTTGAACGTTTCTGTAGAAAGATGACCCGGGCAACGGAGTGAAGAATGGACCGGAGTCGGGAGAGGCAGGAGGTTGGGAGGTCAGCAAGGAGGCTGATGCAGTAATCTAGGCGAGATAGGATGAATGTATTGATGTGGTAGCAGTTTGGATGGAGAGAAAAGGGCGGATTTTAGCGATGTTGTGAAGGTGAGACCGACAGTGCTTTGCACAGAGTAAGTGCTCAATAAATACGAATGAATGAATGAATGAATGAATGAATGAATAAATGCTTCAAAGCTGGCAAACTGAGTGTGATCCAGGACCTCACTGTTAGTAATTCGGTCCTGACTGATTTTATATTGCTTATTTTCTTTAATGGTATTTGTTAAGTGCTATGTGCCAGGCACTGTACTAAGCGATGGGGTAGTGCTTAGTACAGTGCCTGGCACATAGTAAGTGCTCAACATATACCATAATTATACAAGTCAATCAGGTTGGACACAGTCCCTGTACCACATGGGGCTGGCAATCTTAATCCCCATATTATAGATGAGGGAAGTGAGGTACAGAGAAGTGAATAATAATGATAATAATTATGGTATTTGTTAAGCGCATACTATGTGCCAGGTACTTTATTAAGCGCTGGAATGACTTGCCCAAGGTCACACAGCAGACAAGTGGCGGAGCTGGGATTAGAACCCAGGTTCTTCTGACTCCCAGGCCCTTGCTCAAATGACACTGAAGAAACTTTAAAAAGCTGGATGTGCTTCTGCGGTAGGTCCTGGTTTTACAGCCATATATAAAGGGTTGGAATCCACAAAAGCCTTATAGATTTTCAGCTTGGTGTGAAGTACCGCAGGTGAGGGCCCCTGGGGGGGCATGAATGTTTCTAATTAAAAACAATGCCTTAATGAGGTGTTAATCAAAAGGCATTGTTTAAGTAACTAGAATGACCTAGGGGACTTGTTTACTTCTTCCTGTCTGTTCACCCAGATGAATATTTTAGAAGCACTTTTTTGGTTTTTTTTCAAACTACTCTAGTTCTTTGTTATCTGAATCACAGCTCTAATCAAGTCAAGTTCAGCTACCCTAGTGTTCCACCATTTCTTTACACTACATTATGTGATTTTGTCTGGTGAATTGTATTAGCATGCTTTCTATTAGATCACTGATGAAGATGTTAAATAAGGCCTGACCTAGCAGTAACCCAAACTCCCAATTTGACGCATCACTGTTAATCATTAGCCTTGGTTTATAGTCTTTCAGTGTGTCTCAATCTATGTGATGCAGTGACAGTGGTCATAATCAAGCAAATTTGAGTTTATTCTTAATCACCATTCCCAAGTTTTCTTAAATGTCAAGCAATGTTCTGCTCCCAAATAGATATTCTGCCTTTCTACCCACCCTGAGTCCAAGTAGCAAATAGCAATGTGTTGTGCACAATTGATCCTTTATAGAGCCCTCAAGTAATTGTCCCCTTTACTTCATTTGCATTTATATCTCTAGAATCCTCTCTAGAATCTGCCCTTTCTTCTACATGCAAACTGCTACCCCGCTGATCCAAGCACTATTTACCACCTTGACTACTGCATCAACCTCCTCACTGACCTCCCTCATTCCTAGAGCCCCACTGCCCTCTCCTCTCTGATGGCTATGCATTTGGCTGTGTACCGCTTAAGCATGTGGATACTCACCCCAGCCCCACAGTATTTATAAAAAAATGTTGGTATTTGTTAAGCGCTTACTATGTGCAGAGCACTGTTCTAAGTGCTGGGGTAGATACAGGGTCATCAGGTTGTCCCACGTGAGGCTCATAGTTAATCCCCATTTTACAAATGAGGTAACCGAGGCACAGAGAAGTGAAGCGACTTGCCCATAGTCACACAGCTGACAAGTGGCAGAGCTGGGATTTGAACTCATGACCTCTGACTCCCAAGCCCATGCTCTTTCCACTGAGCCACGCTGCTTCTCTATCTATTTATTTATTTATTTATTTATTTATTCATTCTATTTATGTAGTCTTATACTATACTATTTCCCCTATCATTTCTTTTATTATTATTAATAATAAGAATGGTATTTGATAAGCACTTATTATGTGCCAGGCACTGTACTAAGCGCTGGGATAGGGACAAGCCAATCAGGTTGGACACAGTCCGTGTCATACATGGGGCTCACAGTCTTAATCCCCATTTTACAGATGAGGTAACTAAGGCCCAGAGAAATTAAATGACTTGCCCAAGGTCACACAACAGACATGTGGCAGAGCAGGAATTAGAACCCAGGTCCTTCTGACTCCTAGGCCCATGTTCTATCCACTAAGCCATGCTGCTTCTCACAGTAAATGTCTCTTTTCCCCCTGTAAACTGTAGGCTTCTGTGAGCAGGGATCATGACTGTCAATTCTGTGGTATTGTACTTTTCCAAGCACCTAGTACAGTGCTCTGAACACAGTAAATACTCAATAAATACAACTGATTGATAGATGTTTATAGCCAGGGTTGGACTTTTCCAGTGGGAATTGGAGCGCTTACCTAGTAGTAAGCTCTGCTCCTGGATACTGAAGCTCTAGCCCACCCTGCCCTCTCTCTGACTTTCCCAATACTGTAGATGGCACCACCATCTTTCTTCTCTCACAGGTCCATAACCTTGGTATTATCCTTGACGCCTTTCTCTCATTCAACCACATATTCAATCCATCACTGTCAGTTCCACCTTCATGACATCCCTAAAATCTGCCCTTTCCTCTCCATCCAAATTGCTACCATGTTAATACAGTCACTTATCCTATCCCACCTTGATTACCATATCAGCCTTCTTGCTGACCTCCCAGGCTCCTGCCTCTGCTCTCTCCAGTCCGTACTTCTCTCAGCTGCCCAGATCATTTTCCTACAAAAAGGTTCAGGACATATTCAAGAACCTCCAGTGGTTGCCTATCCATTTCTGCATCAAACAGAAACTTCTCACCAATGGCTTTAAAGCACTCAATCACCTTGCCCCCTCCTACTTCACCTCCCTACTCTCCTACTACAACCCAGCCTGCACACTTGGCTCATCTAATGCTAACTTTCTCAGTGTACCTCAATCTCATCTATCTCTCCACCTGTCCCTCACCCACTTCCTGCCTCTACCCTGGAACATCCTCCCTCCTCATATCTGACAGGCAATTACTCTCGCCCCTTCATAGCCTTATTGGAGGCACATCTCTTCCAAGACCTCCTTTCCTCTTTTCCCACTCCTTTCTATGTCACCCTGACTTGCTACCTTTCCAGCCCCACAGCACTTATGTACATATCTGTAATTAATTTATCTATATTAATGACTGTTTCTCCCTCTAGTCTGTAAGCTCATTGTAGAAAGGGAAGGTGTATGTTATATTGATATATTGTATTCTACATTGTGCTCTGCACACAGTAAACACTCAATACATACAAACAACTGTCTGATTGACTGATTTCTACCTGAATTTCCCTACAGCCAAAATAATGGAAATGGAGTTGGGAATTTCTCTGCCACCCCTAAATGGAGCTCTGGACAATTTCCCAGGCAGCTCCACATTTAGAAGATCCCAGTAACAGCTGGAGATGGACAAGAATGAAAAAAGAAAAAAAGGAAGGAAAAAAAGAGATTAGAGGAGAGATGACAAATGGATACCCTGCTGGCAATAAATCACTGTGGTTTGGACTCTTGTTCAAATACTAGATAATCAAGTGTTCAGAACTTTCCCCAACAATCTAAATATGCAACTAAAAGGCACAGGACAGGGATAACCAAGCTCAGATTGAGTATACTTGTTCATAGATTCCATAGTTCTCTCTGATATCAAAAGTTGAATTTCCATGGGTCTCATCGATATAGCTTGTTTCTGTGATATTCACATACATGAATATCAGCTGCAAACTCACCCAAACTTGCACCTACTAAAAAAAAAAGACACCTCTTGATACCTAATTGAAATTTTAGGCAAAAAAATCCTAAAGCAATTTCTAGTTCCCATGACTACTCCACACCTCCCAGAGTGATTCCTGTCCTTGGTGTTTCAGCAGTTCAATAATCCAGCCACATTGCCAGGATGGTGATGATGCAGAAGAAAACTATGACACCACCCTGAGTGTCCCTGTAGGAGAGACCTCAGTCTCCCTTACAGTGTGAAGTCAAAAGTCTTCTAGAGTTCAGAAGAGATAACCTGGCTTCCTAATGGGCCCTACTGATCACAGAGTAGATTTATTTGAATAATAATGGTTGAAATACTGCACTATTAAAGGGGTTGTGCAGGAGGGAGAGGAGGGAGGAAAGCACTTATTGGTTTCAAGGATGGAAAAGAAGTTCATTTTCTCTTCTTTTCATATCCATTTTTTATGGGATATGACACCAGAGAAACCTCCTAGAATGACCTCCCTCCTGTTAGACTTGAAATATTTATTATTCATTAAAGTTCCATTTATTAATGTTATCACAAAAATAAACTCAAAACCTTCCCTCTGATTCAATAGCCTAATGTCCTCATAATACAGTCCTAGTCTCTTTGTCCTGTATAAAGTCCTATAAATTGCCCTAATGTCAGTTGGTCTACATAGTCCACAATTTCTTCATTATGTTCTCTTCTGTTTAGGCTATTAAGTCATCTGAACCTACTTTGCGTGAGTTATGTTGCTTAAGATGGTTTCTTTCTTCAAATGTCAGCTCTTCACTGGAGGCACCTTGCCTAGGATGAGTCCATATATTTAAAACATCTCAGTATAATGGAATAGTTTCCAATTTCCTTCATGTCAGCTGGGGAGAAATTAATAGGGAAAGGAATCTGGAAGGGAAAGAAAACCAAGACAAACAAGATGGAGATATGCTCTGGGATCGTTCTGAATTCAGTATCCAATTTAAAAACTGGATAATGCAGAGAGAGTGTCTACCTTCTCTGATAAGGCTCTCAGTTCAGCACTTGATGCTCTCCTACACAAATGGTTGTAGGAATGAAAGATGGTGTCCCTGACAGGGCCAAGTGCCCCTTGCTCCTGCCTGTCTTAATCAACCAGTGGTATTTATTCAATGCTTGCAATGTACAGAGCACTATACTAAGAGCTTGTGGGAGTACAGTGCAATAGAGCTGATAGATATGACCCCTGCTTATATTCAAGAGAGGGGCACAGACAATAAAATGAATTAACGGTAGGGGAAATGGCAGAGTACCAGGATATTTTCATAAGTGCTCTGGGGGTGGGGTACAAAGTATTTAAGGGGTACAGATGTCAAGTGCAGAAGTGACGCAGAAGGATGAATTAGGTGGAGAAATGGGTTAGTGAGGGAAGGCCTCTTGGAGGAGATAGGATTTTAGTAGGATTTTGCAGATAAAGAAAGTTGCAGTCTGTTGAATATAAAGGGGGAAGGAGTTCCAGGATAGAGGGACGACATGGGCAAAGGGATGGTGGCAAAACAGATGAGACAGAGGTAGAGTGAGTAGGTTGGTGTCACCGTACCTGCCATTGGCAGGGCAGGGATGCCCAGGCCCAGAGAGGGTATATTTTTCTAGTAAAGCCTCTCTTTCATTCATTCATTCAATAGTATTTATTGAGCGCTTACTATGTGCAGAGCACTGTACTAAGTGCTTGGAATGAACAAGTCGGCAACAGATAGAGACAGTCCCTGCCATTTGACGGGCTTACAGTCTAATCGGGGGAGGCAGACAGATGAGAACAATGGCAATAAATAGAGTCAAGGGGAAGAACATCTCGTAAAAACAATGGCAACTAAATAGAATCAAGGCGATGTACAATTTATTAACAAAATAAATAGGGTAATGAAAATATATACAGTTGAGCAGACGAATACAGTGCTGAGGGGATGGGAAGGGAGAAGGGGAGGAGCAGAGGGAAATGGGGGGAAAAGAGGGTTAAGCTGCAGAGAGGTGAAGGGGGGATGGTAGAGGGAGTAGAGGGAGAAGGGGAGCTCAGTCTGGGAAGGCCTCTTGGAGGAGGTGAGTTTTAAGTAGGGTTTTGAAGAGGGGAAGAGAATCAGTTTGGCGGAGGTGAGGAGGGAGGGCGTTCCAGGACCGCGGGAGGATGTGGCCCAGAGGTCGACGGCGGGATAGGCGAGACCGAGGGACGGTGAGGAGGTGGGCGGCAGAGGAGCGGAGCATGCGGGGTGGGCGGTAGAAAGAAAGAAGGGAGGAGAGGTAGGAAGGGGCAAGGTGATGTAGAGCCTTGAAGCCTAGAGTGAGGAGTTTTTGTTTGGAGTGGAGGTTGATAGGCAACCACTGGAGGTGTTTAAGAAGGGGAGTGAGATGCCCAGATCATTTCTGCAGGAAGATGAGCCGGGCAGCAGAGTGAAAAATAGACTGGAGCAGGGTGAGAGAGGAGGAAGGGAGATCAGAGAGAAGGCTGACACAGTAGTCTAGTCGGGATATAACGAGAGCCCGTAACAGTAAGGTAGCCATTTGGGTGGAGAGGAAAGGGCGGATCTTGGAGATATTGTAAAGGTGAAACCGGCAGGTCTCGGTAACGGATAGGATGTGTGGGGTGAACGAGAGAGAAGTCAAGAATGACACCGAGATTGCGGGCCTGAGAGACGGGAAGGATGGTCGTGCCATCCACGGTGATAGGGAAGTCTGGGAGAGGACCGGGTTTGGGAGGGAAGATGAGGAGCTCAGTCTTGCTCATGTTGAGTTTTAGGTGGCGGGCCGACATCCAGGTGGAGACATCCTGGAGGCAGGAGGAGATGTGAGCCTGAAGGGAGGGGGAGAGGACGGGGCAGAGATGTAGATCTGCGTGTCATCTGCGTAGAGATGATAGTCAAAGCCGTGAGAGCGAATGAGTTCACCAAGGGAGTGAGTGTAAATGGAGAACAGAAGAGGGCCAAGAACTGACCCTTGAGGAACTCCAACAGTTAAAGGATGGGAGGGGGACCGAGAATGACCGGCCAGAGTGATAAGAGGAGAACCAGGAGAGGACGGAGTCCGTGAAGCCAAGGTGAAATAAGGTATGGAGGAGGGGGGGATGGTCGACAGTGTCAAAGGCAGCAGAGAGGTCAAGGAGGATTAGAATGGAGTAGGAGCCATTGGATTTGGCAAGAAGGTGCTATGTTTCCATGGCATTGACCAATAGGAACCAGGGCTGGAGGAGAAGAGGGGAGGGAAAGCCAGGGTGGGCAGGAAGATCAGGTTTAAGAACCTGAGCCATCTCCAGATCTTCCTGCCCACCCAACTCCACTTTTCCACTTCTCCTCTAGCCCTGGATGCTGTTCCAGCTTCGGCTAGCCCAACCTTCTTAGCCAGTTACTGACCGGGAGCCTGTGTCAATGTGAACCTGGGCACCTGCCATTTCCAAGTCAAAATTCTATCCTTGACTTCCTGAACTAGCAAGGTAGAACTCAAAACTGTGGGCAGAACACTGCCCCCTCAACAGAAACCACTAGACATCCCAGGCCAAAAATACAGAAGGTGTCCCTCACCCCCGTGCCAAACAAATACAGTATGGGGGAGGGGAAAGGGCAGAGATTGGACAAGCAGAGACCGGAAGCTGGAATGGCCCAGGAGCACAGGAGATAGATACCTGTGACCTCTGAACTTCTGGGTAGCAGATCGAGACTTGCAGCAGCTGGCTGCTTGTCACCTCTGCACAGAGCTTGGGATGCCCACTCTGCCTATGCCAAATGAGGAGCTGTGGGATGAGTGAGTGTCCTGCAGAGCACTCATGGGACTGGAAGCTAGGGCACTTCTCTATGTGCATGTAACGCATAAATGTATTCCTCTTGAGTAGGAAGAGTTCATGGGTATGAGCAAGGCACAAGTGGATTCTTCCCATGTGGGAAGCATTCGTGGGAGGAAGCTAGGTGATTTGCCACGTGCGAGTAACCCATAAGTATATTCCTCCCCATAGGGAAGCTCCAATATAATTAATCATATTTCTCCCATAAGGGAAATTCAATTCACCACGTGGAATCAATTTTGTATAAACTCAGCCCATCTGACCCTGGCCTCTCACTCTTGCCAGGCCGATTCCCAAATCTGTCTCCCGGAACACCCCTAACTTTTCCTCTCATGGTCCATTATGTACCACTGACCTCTGAATTTATCCACATCTCTCTTGAACCTGTCACATAACATTCAGTGGAAACAAATTCCACATGCTTCCGACCCTAATACATGCAGGAGTGTTTCTTGAATCTGTCCCTTTCAAACTTGAATGAGTGTTCCCTCATCCTGGTATTGGGAGACTTGGTGAACAACAATTTAGTGTTCCCCCTTGTTCACACCCTTCATGATTTTGTAGACTTCAGCCCTAACCTTTCTGTATTCGTCTTTCCCAACTGAAGATGCTTAACCATTTCAGTCCATCCTCATTCAGCAGCTTCTCCAGCCCCCGATCATCTCAACTGCCATTCATTGTACCTTCTCCAGCTCTGATGCTCTTCCCAAGACAAACCACCCCACTGAACTGAATGAAAGATGCCATGGCAGGATGGAAGGTACAACCCCTCACTCGTGCATACCAATGATTTGCATATCTTTGCCCACCTCTGATTTGATCTCTGAGGGGAGAAGTGAAATATGGGCCAATCAGGACTATTGCTGGAGTATGAAATTAACTTTCTCTGCTGTAGAAGTGAAAGAAAACAACTTCTCAAATTGGAGCCTGAAGCTCATTTCCTACATGAAAAATGAACTTTCAATATCATTTAATGAAACCTCGCAGAACAGTTCCAGTTTTATACATTTTTGTGCATTTTTCTTTAAAACATGTCAACTGTTTCCTATCTAAATTATGATCAAAGATGGCTGCATACATTTCACTGGTGTTCCATTAAGCACAGCTATATGTGGATGCTCCTGGAACCCATTTTGTAGGTGTTTTGACCTGAGAGAGAAAACAATTTTCTTTTGTATCGTTTTCCCTTTGAAAAGAAATCACCTGTTTTCTTCTACTAAAATGCTCCAAATTGGCCCATTTAAGATGCTTACCATTCATAGTGGCTCAGGGCCCATAAAGAAATTTTGTGCTCAAGAGATCCTTAAGTAATAGGAATAATAATTGTGAGGTACATTAAGCACTTACCTTGTGACCTTGGGCATGTCACTTAACTTCTCCCTGCCTCGATTACCTCATCTGTAAAATGGGGATTAAGCTTGCATCCAACCTGATTATCTTGTATCTGACCCAGTGATTAGAAAAGTGTCTGATAATCGATTAACCGTATTTCAATCAATCAATCAATTGTATTTACTGAGCACTTATTGTGTACAGGGCACTGTACTAAGTACTTGGGAGAGTACAAACAATAATATAACAGACACATTCCCTGCCTACAGTGACCTTACAGTCTATAGGGGAAGACATACACTAACATAAATAAATAGATTGCAGATATGTACATAAGTGTTGTCGGGGTAGGGGCAGGAGTGGTGAATATAGGGCACAAGTCAGGACAACGCAGAAGGGAGTGGGAAAAGAGGATATGAGGCCTTAGTCAGGGAAGGCCTCTTGGAGGAGTTGTGCCTTCAAATAAGGCTTTGAAGAGGGGGAGAGTAATTGTTTGTCGGATATGAAAAGGGAAGGCGTTCCAGGCCAGAGGCAGGATGTGGGCAAGAGGTTCGCGGTGAAACAGATAAGACTGAGGTACAGCGAGTAGGTGGGCATTACAGGAGTGAAATGTGCGGGCTGGATTGTAGTAGGAGAGCAGTGAGTTGAAGTAAGACGGGGCAAGGTGATTGAGTGCTTTAAAGCCAATGGTGAGGAGTTTCTGTTTGATGCTGAGGTGGATGGGTAAGCACTAGAGGTTCTTGAGGAGTGGGGAAAATTGGACTCAATTCTTTTGTAGAAAAATGATCCAAGCAGCAGAGTGAAGTATGGAATGGAGAGGGCAGAGACAGGAGGCAGGGAGATCAACAAGGAGGCTGGTAAAGTAGTCAAGGCAGGATAGGTTAAGGGCTTGGATTAACATGGCAGCAGTTTGGATGGAGAGGAAACGACAGATTTTTAATGATGTTGTGAAGGTTAAACCTACAGGATTTAGTGATAGATTGCATAAGCGCTTAACAAATACCATTAAAAAAAATAAAGCAATGGGGTAGATGCAAGATATTGAGGTCAGAAAGAAGCCCTGTCCCACATGGGGCTTACATTCTAAATTGGAGAAAGAACAGTTATTGGGTCCCCATTTCACAGATGATGAAACAGAGAAGTAAAGTGATTTGCCCAAGGTCACCCAGCAGGTAGGAGCAGTAGCAGATGCTCAAATTCTATGCCCTCATACTTGAGGATACATCAAGGGACCTGGAAGCTGAAGTCTGAATACACTTCTGATCAGGACAGATTTCATATATTTGGCCACTCTGAGGAAGGAAAAAATTTGTGGCCCACTTCAGCTCTGTATTATGTCACTGTATTATGCTGTGTATGCTGCAGAACAATGATGCGATATCATATGGAAAACTATAAGGGAGCTTCTAACATGTTTCTCCAGGGGGACCCTTAATCTCCACCACTGTGTTACCTTCCCAGGTTTCTATTAACACAGACACCACATCCAACTCTGACAGAAGGAGGTGAAACACTTTCCATTCTTTAACCACTTCCACCATCGCTGACATTGCACCCTGAGGTGACCACTTCAATCACTTACCTTCTGAAGCTAGCTCTGTTTCTGAGCTACCAGGAAATTTTTCCATCTCAACAGACTATGAGTCTATTTAAAAGTCTTTGCGACAGTCATCCACGAACTATTACAAGGGAATACCATTGATTGATTTACTAGGCTCTACTTTCATGGGAGTTTTTTTGTTGTTGTTTTTTTCCCCATAAAGTGTAAGTTGCTTCTTAGAGACTTTCTCCACAGAACTTCTGCCTTAGAAAATATTCATGGGAAAAATTCCCTGAAACTACCCTTCATTTTATTTTAAAAACATGGAAAAACTGCATACTACTTATACCCAGCAGCCTCCGAGTTTGCCACCACTTAGGGTTAAGAAGAAAAGGAAAGAAAATGTTCTACTCCTGAAGGATAATTTCATTTATTTAACCACCAAGGAAGCATGATTGCATAATATGGGTGGAAAGTGAAGTGGTTAAAAGTATTCTATCGGCTGGGGATGAATTTCTATTTAAAGGCTGGTTTCCATAGACAAACATTTTTACTCGTCAAAAAACTTGAAATTTCCTGGAATATTTCATTTGTCACCCCTCTTTGCTACATGAAAAAATTCAATCAATCAGTTTAACACCGTGGAATAATCACGAGGCTTAACGGGATTAATTTACACATGACATGTTACTAAATCAATTCAGGACAAGGAGATACCTAGAATGAAGAAAGGGAATTGGAATTTCTCCACTTGATATTTCACTGGGATTCCATTAGTTGACAGGCTACAGGCCAAAATCAAATCCTTTATACATTGCATGAGCAGCCAAATAACTTTCTGAGGGAAAAGGCAATATTTTGAATGATCACACTGCCAGTTTTCCCCTTGTAAAGATGCAAACACTCCTTTCAGTATTCTTTCTGAAGACAAGTACACAAGTATGTTTTAAAAACTGAATCTGTTTAATCCCTAATTAAAATTCAAATTCTTGTAGATATGAGCAACTATGAAAATCTGATAAGTTGACAAAGTTTCCCCTTTTATAATCCTTCTTGGACTTCTCTTACATGAATTGACACAAATATTTCTTGGAGCTATTGATGATTTTGGCCTTCACAACTTGCTGGAGGTTTACCATGTTCCACCTAAACCATCTGATATATGAAGAAGTCTTCATTTCTGTTTATCTTAAACCCTCCACTTCCAACTGTCGCTAGGTGCCCCTACCCAGTTTTCTGGTGGTGTGAACAACTTCTCATTCACCCTTCAGGATTTTGTAAACTTCAATCGCATCCCTTCTTGGACTTGACCTTTCCACATGGAAGATTCCTAAATCTTTTCAAGTCTTCCCTCAAATAGAAACTTCTCCATCTCCCTGATCATCCTTCTCTTTTCCTTTTCCAGGTCTATTCCATCCCTCTTTCAGCTTTATTGTGTCCACCATCTGATTCACACCAAGAGCACCAGGACTATACAACAACTCCATCAAAAAGGGACCTCCAAACTGCCAACATTAGGTCATTAGAGTGATTGAATCCATCTCTTTCTTCACATATACGTAGGATTATCTTTCCTAAAATGCAAGGATTACAATCACAATTGTATTTCCTAATTGCACCCAATAGGAAGAAATCAAAGCAATGTATCTAATTTTATTTGTGCGGCTTAGCACAGTCCACTCTCATGGCAGAAAAGTGTGTCTCTCTGGAGATTCACTATGGAGGATAACTACAGTGGAATCTCCTGCATGAGGTCCTTTGCTACCCAATGACCTGTCAGAAACTCTGGTTCCAATATGGTCTGTGTGTCCTGGGCTGCCATCTCGTAGTTATGAACAATGCTTAACACAAGTAAGCGCTCAACAAATGCCAGTAAAAAAGACATTTCAGAAGATAAGGGATTAGTTAGACATTATTGTCATTATCATCATCACCACCATCAATAGCATTTATAAAGTGACCACTCTGTGCAGAACACTGTACTGGGCACTTGGGGATATATGGAAGTCAAAGACGTGACCCACATCTTCAAGGAGTTTGCATATCACCTTAATAATAATAATAAAAAAAATCATAATTGTGGTGTCTTTTAAGTACTTACTATGTGCCAAGCACTGTTCTAAGCACTGCAGTAGATACAAGCTAATCAGGTGGGGGACAGTCCCTATCCCACATGAGGTTCACAGTCTAAATCCAAATTTTACAGATGAGGTAACTGAGGCCCAGAGAAGTTATGTGTCTTGCCCAAGGTCACACAGCAGGCAGGTGATGGAGCTAGGACTAGAACCCAGGACTTTCTGACTCCCAGGCCTATGCTCTATCTGCTATGCCATGGTGCTTCTGACCCTACAGCAATAACATGGGGATGATACCAATGAGTTGCTTTCCCAATAGTACAGAGAGACCCTTTTGCTGGAATCATCATAAATATCAATAAATGGCTCCTGCTTGTCCTTGGGAAGTTCAGGGATTGAGAGCCTTGTGCTTTGAGGGAGACTTAGCACCCTTAATCATAAAATTCCCAATAATGGGGGTCATTCAATTGTGGATGATTGATGGTTCTAGATTACTTTGCACATGTCTCCTTTTTTCCCAAATTCTGTCAACTTGTTCCAACCTGACTTTGGTCTTGAGTGAAATATTGTCAACTAGTACAGTTGGATTCCTGGCTCAGAATCGAAGAGAAAAATTCAAAGAATCAGGCTTTGGGGATTTGATTCAATTAATTTCTCCCTTTGCAATTTCTAGATATTTGGCAGAAACCATAAAAAGATTTCTCTGAAGTAAGTAAAAGAAAGAGCATCATCCCACTAAATGTCCACACATAACTCAATTCTGAATGAATGGATAGCTCTACTGCTTCCGTTCCTTTAAGAAAGCATTTCAATTCAGAGTTAATAGAGTTTCTAACTGTTCCGAGAAAGGTATTTCCATTTTTAAATACAATTTGTCAAGAATCAAAGGCTCTTTCAATGTATTGTCCTTACAAGATTACCTCCTGTGTACAATTAGTGTATGTATTGGGCAGGGTGGGATTTCCTCTCTTAGAAGTCAATCCTTTTTAAGGATTAATCTTTTTTTTTTTTGCCCTTTTTAAGACAGATGGTCATCATCTATGAGCAATGGCTTCTGGAAGTAAAATGTATCCTCTGTCCTGTCCTTGCTGAGCCACTGGTTTATTTTAGAGTACCTGTTAAGTGCTTACTATGTGTCAAGCACTGTTTTAAGTGCTGGGGTAGGCACAAGTCAGTTAGGTTGGCAGAGTCTCTGTACCACATAGGGCTCACAGTCTTAAGTGGGAAGGAAACCTGGTATAGAATCCCCATTTACAATTGAGGAAATTGAGGCACAGAGAAGTTAAGTGACTTGCCCAAGGTCACACAGCAAGCAGTTGGCAGAGTTGAGATCAGAGCCCAGGTCCTCTGACCCCAGGCCCATGTTCTTTCCACTAGACCACACTGCTTTCCACTGGTCCCTTGAGTTTCTGGGGTGTAGTCAAAAGACCAGTGAGTTTATCATAAAGGGTAGGCAACCCTAATAAATACATTTCCTGAGTTTCATTTGTAAAGTCAAGTTTGGATAAGGAGAAGCAGTGTTGCCTAGTGGGAAAAGCCCAGGCCTGGGAGTCAGAGGACCTGGGTTCTAATCCTGCCTCCACCACTTACCTGCTCTGTGACCATGGACAAGTCACTTAACTTCTCTTTGCCTCAGCTCACTCATCTGCAAAATGGGGATTCATTACCTGTTCTCCCTCTTACTTAGACTAATTTCCCACCTCCTCCATCAGCAAACCTCTTACCAGAGGTGAAAACAAGAAGTAAAACAAGTAGAAGGTTTTTTCTTGTCCCTTTTTCTGCCTGCCCTAAATTGGTGGTGGTGTGGGGTGGGGGAGCGGTGGTGTTGATAAACAGCAACATACCCTGAAGGAAGGTGGTAAGGAAAGATGAGGAGAAGAAATCAATCAATCATTCATATTTATTGTGCATTTACTGTTACTTACAGAACACTGTACTAAGAGCTTGGGAAATGCCCAGAGAAGGAAAGGAATGGAAATAAAAGCAGTCCTGGGTAATCCATCTGTTGGATTATCAGTCCCTGGGTATTCAACTAAAGGTAGTAGCTATAAGATCTGTCCTTTGGGGTCAGACTGTTGGTCAAAGTTGGGCATTCTTCAGATCTTACCAATTCTCAGGGACGAGGGGGCACCTATTCATAAAGGAAGCATCCCTAAAATGAGAAGAACAGCCACTGTCCCTCTGCATCAAAACCCTGAAACTTTAGCTGCCCCACTCCCAAAGGACTGAACCGAGTCAGAGAAAACAATGGCCATGCAAGAAAGCATTTGGTTGGGTTCTAATCCTGGCTCTGCCACTTCCCTCTTGCGGGACCTTGGGCAAGTCATTTCATTTCTCTGTACCTCAGTTTCCTCATCAGTTAAATGGGGATTAAATACCTGTTCTCACATTCCAAAATTTCAGAACATAAGAATCTAAGAAATGTTACCAGGTCCGAACAATAGCTCATCCAGTTTATGACTCTGCTTCTAACAGGGGCTTCCAGATGCTTGACAGAATCAGGAGCTAGTTTCCCACCTGAATATCCATCCTCATGGTTATAATAATAACAATAATAATAATAATGATGGTATTTGTTAAGCGCTTACTATGTCCCAGGCACTGTTCTAAGCACTGATGGGTGGACTTACTCACATCCCTAACTTTCCCCTCAATATTTCTAACTTTCTCTCTAGTTTCTCATTATAAGGTCATAAGAGAAGTCATGCTTGAGGATTTACTGCCCTTTCTCTTTTCCCTGAGAAGATACCCATGTCATATTTTAAGAGTTTCCAGACTTCCATTGATAATGGAAGTGGATCATTTAATCAACTTTATTTTACCTATTTTGTCTTTGATTATCATAGGGATACCCATGTTGTATCAGTAGTCAACACTCACTTGATTTACTTGTCTCATATTCAGATTTAGGAATGATTCTGCCATTTATGCCAGAGAACCTGAATGCTAATAAATGGTAGTCTGTGAGAGTTATATTTTCAGCCAATTTTGGACATTCTGTTAAAGACGACAGTGGGGCTATTGACCTACTAGAAAGAGTACATGATTGAGATTCTGGACACCTAAATCCTAGTCCTTGCTCTACCTCTGGCCTGTTGTATAACCTCTGACAACTCATTAACTGCTCTCGAGGATAATAATAATAATGATGATGATGGTATTTGTTAAGTGCTTACTATGTGCCAAGCATTGTTCTAAGCGCTGGGGCAGATGCAGGGTATTCAGGTTGTCCCACGCTCACAGTCTTAATCCCCATTTTATAGATGAGGTAACTGAGGCCCAGAGAACTTAAGTGACTTGCCCAAAGTCACACAGCTGACAAGTGGCAGAGCTGAATTAGGACCCACGACCTCTGACTCCCAAGCTTGTGCTCTTTCCATTAAGCCACTCTGCTTCTCAAGGATATTTTGCTCTCTCTACAGCTTAGATTGTGAACCCTGTGTAGAAGCAGTGTTGCCTAACGGATAGAACACAGGCCTAGGAGTCAGAAGGACCTGGGTTCTAATCCAGGCTCTGTCACTTGCCTGCTCTGTGATCTTGTTAGACAAGTCACTTCCCTTCCCTGTACCTCAAGTACCTCATCTGTTAAATGGAGATTAATATGGTGAGCCCTATGTGGGACAGGGACTGTGTCCAACCTGCTTACCTTGTATCTACCTCAAGAGAAGCAGTGTGGCTCAGTGGAAAGAGCCTGGGCTTAGGAGTCAGAGGTCATGGGTTCTAATCCTGGCTCTGCCACCTGTCAGCTGTGTGACTTTGGGCAAGTCATTTCACTTCTCGGTGCCTCAGCTACCTCATCTGTAAAATGGGGATTAAGACGGTGAGCCCCACGTGGGACAACCTGATTACCTTGTAACTACCCTAGCGCTTAGAACAGTGCTCAGCACATAGTAAGCGTTTAACAAATACCAACGTTACCTCAGTGCTTAATACACTACCTGGTACATAGTAAGTGCTAAAAAATACCTTTAAAAGAAAAGTATAGAAAGTTTGTCCTTTCCGATTGTCCTGCATCAACCCCAGGGCAGAACACAGTATTTGGGACATAGTAAGTGCTCAGTACATTTCATAATAATAATGATATTACATATAATGTAATATTGGTATTATATTCTCAAGATATGTGGGCACAGCTTCAACAGAAAGTTGATGAAACTACACAATCTCAGCCTCCTATATGTAGGTTGTCAGACATGAATAGGCAATCAGTTACAGACATGAATACCTAAGCAATGTGGGGCTGGGAGAGGAGAATAAAGGGAGCAAGTCAGGACAGTGCAGAAGGGAGTTGAAGAAAAGGAAAACCTTAGTCAGGGAAGACCTCTTGGAGGAGATGTGCCTTTAGTAAGACTCTGAATGGGAGGAGAGTAACTGTCTGTTGGCTATGAAGCAGGAGGGCATTCCAGGACAGAGGCGGGATGTGGGCGAGAGGTCGTTGGTGAGATAGGCGAGATTGAGGTATAATGAGTAGTAGGTTGGCATTAGAGTAGTGAAGTGGGCGGGTAGGAAAGCAGTGAGGTGAGGTAGGAGGGGGCAAGTGATTGAGTGCCTATTCTTTCTTTCATTTTGTTTTTCATTTTTGAAGTAAAATCAAATTGCCCAGAAACTGAGAGCACCTGCTTCTCTAAACAGCAACGTGGCTGTTAACAAATGACTAATCAATCTATAATTATGGCATTTGTTAAGTATTCAAGGTTATCAGAATGAACACAGTCCTTGCCCATTTTACAAGGACCCAGAAAGTTAATTCACTTGCCCAAAGTCACAGCAGGTAGGTAGTAGAGCTTGGGTTAGAACCCAGACCTCCTGACTTCCAGTCCCTTGTGCTTTCCACTAGGTCACACTGCTTTTGACCCCTCTTAGTTCTCTCCTCACTTCCTCCTTTTTTTCCCTTCTCTCTCACTCCTTTCCCCTAATTTTGCTCTTGACAAATTCAGGAGGAAATTGTGGTAACAAAGCAGGAACAGACTCAGGACCCACGGCATATCTAATAGGGTATTAAGGGCTAGTAATAATAATTGCAGTATTTATTGAGCACTTCATATGTGCTGAGTGGTGGGGCAGATACAAGATAATCAGGTCATACCCAATCCCTGTTCCACATGGGGCTCCCAGGTCAGGCTCTTTATTTTAGGTCACACTGCTACTAGCTGTGATGGTTTTTAGGTTTAGGAGCTTCTAAAACTTCATGGGAACAACCAAAGCAATCCATCTTCAGGGGCCAGCTGCATCTCTATAGATGCCAGTCTACAGATGACACACTGTTTTTAGCGATGTAAACTGGCATAAATCACAGAGTGCTGGCAAGGCAAGTGACAGCCGAGGGGACCCATCGGTTCCACTCAAATAGCAATTCCAGCATCAGGGCAGAAGTAAATTCTTTTAGAAATGGGAAGCTAGCTGTTCTTTAAATATGCCTGTCACCTTGTATTCCAGATGCACGATGATTGATGTGGGTGCAAAATGTTTAGGGTTGTACTTGAACCATCAGGGTATCCCATCCCATCCAATTGGAGTGGAGAAGGAAGAAGCAGAAAGGAGCAGGATTGGCAGCTCCCTGCCTCCACAGCTGCTTCTCCATCTGAGCACAGAAGTCCACTGTCCATGAGTGATGCCCCTCAGCCAAACGTGGGATCTGGTCCTGTCTTGCTAGAGCGGTGCAGAAAGAAGCAGGAGTTATGGCCATGAGTCTGAAACATTTAGAAAGTTTGGAAGTTTGTGGCTAAACGTCAAAGTTGTCAGCCAGAACAGTGAAAAGCCTGACAACTGTTCCTTTAGTTGTAATGTTCTACAGCTCTTTTTGTATTTTATTATTGTCCTTGTGTTCTTTTCTCGATATGTTGTCTTCATCATTTCAATCTTTCCTTATATGCCTTTCGCCAGTCCTCCTTCCCCCCTTATTCATGGACTGTGAGCAACTCCTTGCCCCCACTGAGGGTCAGGGACTCTATCTGAATTATCATCCTTGTACTTCCCCCTGCACATAGTACTGAACACTGTAAGTTCTCAAATAAAGAGTTGTCCTTTGGTTTAAAAATGGTGCTACTGATGGTGGGACTTAATTAATGAGTGGGAGTGTGACTGGGAGAACTTATTGAAGATTTGCCCATCATGCCCATGATAATACAGTTGTGTGCCTGGTAATCTCCAAAGTCTTAGTTCAGAGCTCTGCAAATAGTAAGCACTTAATAAATACCATTGTTTGATTGACTGATTTCCTGGCCACATTACATTCAGGATGAGTATTACTCAAACACTAAAGATAAAGAGAGGAAAGATATGACCTAACACCAGAAGGACCGGCATTTTGAACTTACCTCCCAGTAGTGGTGATGGCTGATGCTGAGCCATCCACACTCTCTACCCCGGTACTCCTGGGCTTGGAGTCACGCATTGCAAAACAGTTGCTAGGGAGGATGTGTGCTTTCTAAGGTCACAGAGTAGAATCTCTCTGAGACCTCATCGGCATGACCTAGTGGATAGAGCATGGGTCTGAGAGTCAGATGGTCATGGGATCTAAACCTGGCTCCACCACTTGTCTGATGTGTGACATTGGGCAAGTCACTTCACTTCTCTGTGCCTCAGATACCTCATCTGTAAAATGGGGATTGAAATTGTGAGCCTCACATGGGACAGGGACTCTGTCTAACCCAATTTACCTGCATTCACCCCAGTGCTTAGTACAGTGCCTGGCATATAGTAAGTGTTTAACAAATACCATTATTATTATTATTATTATAAACCACCACTGAATCTGATCCTCGGAGTAGCTTCGTAAGGGTTGGGAGAGTCTTTTTTCATTTTCTTGTGATAACCAGGGGAACATCAAAAACAAGAAACAAACAAAAAAATCAAACCAAGAATCAATCAATAAAGGCTATTTACTGAGCACTCACTGTGTGCAGAGCACTGTACTAGTTGCTTGGGAGAGTACAATACAGTACAGGTGGTAGACATGCTCCCTGACCACAAGGAACAACAGCAACAAAAGAGTATACTGTTGTCTTGATATAACTAGACAGAAAGGAGCTGGAACATGGCAGAAGCATCAGATCAGGATATATGCAGGCAAGAGTGGTTGTTTCAGGAGGCAGTGCATTAGTGGCTGCTCTTGCCACCCAGTGTCTCAATCTGAATGTGTGATATGAAGGTGAACTTAGAGGTAGTAAAAGAATGAAGTAGAAAAAGAATGCAAGGAAGAAGAAAGTCTATATTCCATAACCCAGCAGCTAATAACCCTGCTTTCTCGGAGGTTTCCTTTTCTGGATCAGGCCAGTAGCAGAAGAAATTAAATCAGAAATTAGTTTCCCTTCTTAGTGACCTCCCATTGCCCAGATCCAGTTTGTAAACTATTGTTAAATGAGATGCCCACTACTGAAGGGCAATATATTGACAATTAGAAGGGATTCTATAATAGAAGTGTGAATTGTAGAAAATGAAAAAGTGGGAAATGAAATTTAAAACAGTGGAAGCCCTTGAGTATCAAAGAAAAAAACTATCTTAAAGCCAGAGGTGGCTTTCTTTTCTTGCTGCTCTCCTGTAGCTTGATCCTGGGTTTGCAATGGGTGGTTGGTTGGTTGGATGGATGGATGGATGGATGGATGGATGGATGGATGGATGGATGGATGGATGGATGGATGGATGCACAGATGGATGGATAGATGGATGGATGGGTGGATTGATAAATGAATGGTATGACAAGTTGGGAGAGTAGCTACAAAGGCAACTATTTGCTTACCAAGAACCAAAGGCTCTGAGCCTAACACCATCAAGCTGTGATTAATTTCCCCTCTTCCTGGTGTTGCAAAATCAACTGATGGGAGTTTAACTCACTTTGCTTTCTCTGCTCCTCTCCAGTGATGATCCAAGAAGCAATGAAGGAAAGCAAAATAACCCACAAGCTGGACACTAAGCTCCAGAAAATGAAAAGTAGATTGCCATTTCTATTCTCCCAGATGGCTTTGGATTTTTATCTTCCATGTCTGCCTGGCAGAGGCCGCAATAAAACATGGCATCATCCTAGAATCCACTTATAGTCATTACGGGAACCTAAGATTAAGAGAGGAAAAAATCTGAAACCACCCAGGCAATTCATGAACCATAAATTACATGGTAGTCTAGAAAGGAGAAATAGTGTGATTTTACTGTTGTTCAATAAAGTTCCCAGGTAGGAGGTCAATGGGAATGCGGGAACTATAATGTCTCTAATTTTTTTTAAAACCTTGAGTACAGTAATTCATGTTATTTAATTATATTAGATTGGTTTGGAAATGGTTAATATATTATGTGTTGAACACCGGTTGAAAGACAAAGCAAAAGTCTATTGATGAATGGCATTATATCAAGTTGGAGGAGCAGGTGGGGAAAATAGTCAGAATACTTTATTACATTTTCTATTTGAAGACAATATTGCAGATGGGATTATTTTCCATGGCAGATTTCCCACCCTAGCAAAGTCTTACCCTTGAGATAGTGATGACTTCAAGTAATGCATCTGAAGAAAAATGATCCAAACTATACCTTCAGTATGATGGGCTCAATGTGGCCTAATGGATAGAGCATGGGCCTGGGAGTCAGAAGGCCCTGCGTTCTGATCCTGTCTCTGCCACTTGTTGGCTGTGTGACCTCAGGCAAGTCACTTAACTTCTCTGGGCCTCAGTTAGGTAAAATAACTCTGTAAAATGAAGATTAAGGCTGTGAGCCTCATGTGGGATTGGGATTGTGTCCAACCTGATTTGCTTTTATCTACCCCAGCGCTTAATATAGTGCCTGGTACATATTAAGCGCTTAACAAATACCATTAAAAAAAGTTAGTCTTCTCAGAGAGAACATCTGGGCATTTTTCTGGTGGGCCAGGGGCCAAGTAAATCATCTTTTTGCACTTTTCTCGAAGAGGACATGTAGGAAGGTCTGAGCATCTCTGGTCTGTCCCTAACTCCCACCCCTACTGATGTCACACAAGCTCAATATTTGGAAATTCCACCCAGTGGCCAGATTTTATGGCAATTTGCTCAGCTCATTGGGTGGGGATAGGCTGACCTTGGATCTGAGCTTTCCGTTATGACTCTGGAAAGACATCAAGGAATTATTGTCAATTTTTCCTTAAATCTTCAGTCTAATATGCAGTGGCAGCGCAAAAGATCAGCAAAATGCTGGGCAACATCAGGAAGGGGAGAGAAACCAAACAAACAGAGCTTGACACTAAACAGATCCATGAACATCTGCCCCTGGACTATGTTGTGCAGATTTGATTGCCAAATTTTAGGACATAATAGAGGTAGAGAAAGTACAGAGAAGGGCAACCAAAATGATCAGGAGAAAAGATCCCCTTTTTCATGAGGAGATAATGAGAAGGTTTAAGACTCTCTGGTCTGGAAAGATGCAGACTGAGAGGAGACACAATTGATACCTAAAAATCATCAAAGGGGGAGAGGAGGGGGCAGGTAAGTGAACAAGGTAAGCATACAGTTGTTTTTCACCAAATCCCACAACTCCAGGTTGAGGGTCACCCATTGTGGCTTGAAGTTGGAAGACTCAAAACAAACAAAATGCCTCCTCCCAGTTGGGGGCAAGTTTATGGAACTGGTTACAACAGGATGTTGCGCAGGCTGAAAATACCAGTAGACTGAAAATATCAATAGATTCAAGTGGAATTTGGATTGATTCAGTGACAAGATGTCCAGAAATTACCATCATAATAATAATCATTATGCAACTACTCTGTCCCGAGCACTGTGCTCAGTACTGGGTTAGATATAAAATGAAGTGTTATTAGAGCAACCATCACACTCTCCTTCCAAATATCCATTGGTGCCTCTATCAGTGACAGAATACTGGGATGGATAGACTATGGGTGTACCCCAGTAATGTCAATGCTCATAATCCTGTGGTTCAATCTCCCACTTATCTAGAGTTCAGCAACTCCCAGCAGGTTGAGTCTCCATCTATGGCTACTGTCAGAGACTGCTCCATGGTGTATAATTCTGCAGGGCTGGGGTTGGTCCAATATAGCAACTAGAAGATGGTACAGGAAGAAAGGAGGTGGGGGATAACAAATTGCAGCATCTTAAACTACAAATTAGTCTGAATGTATGTGAGTGAGATTAGAGAAAGTACACCAAGGGCTCCAGAGAGGTTGGGCATAGTTCAAAAGATATTTAGATTAGATTATGCAAGATAATATGCCATATGAAAATAATGTGGGCAATATTTTCTTTCATTCATTCATTCATTCAATCAATCATATTTATTGAGCACTTATTATGTGCAAAGAACTGTATTTCCTAAGATATGACCTTCCTAAAATAATAATAATAGTTGTGGTATTTGTTAAGCACTTACTATATGCCAGACACTGTACTCAGCATTGGGGTGGATATAAGCAAATTAGGTTGGACACAGTCCCTTTCCGGCATAGGGCTCACAGTCTTAATCCCCTTTTTACAGGTGAGGTAACTGAAGCACAGAGAAGTAAAGCAATTTGCCCAAGGCACACAGCAGACAAGTGGCGGAACCAGAATTAGAACCCATGACCTTCTCACTCCCAGGCCCATGCTTTGTCCACTACACTTTGCTACTTCTATGTGTTGACCTGAACTGAACACAGTATTTCAGGTATGGTTGTGCCACAGTTTTTATAGTGGCAAAACAATCATCATCATCATCATCATCATCAATGGTATTTACTGAGTGCTAACTGTGTGCAGAGCACTACACTGAGCACTTGGGAGAGTACAATACAACAGCACTGGTGGACACGTTCCCTTCCCATGACAAACAAAACCATGTCTTTGTTTTGTTTTCTATCACCTTCCTGCTGTTGCTCAGAACATAAAACTCTGCCACTCCCTGGATTGATTTTTTTTTTTAAGTCAACAATGACTCTGAGATCATTTTCCTGATAGTTCTGAGTCTATATCACTATCCCTTGATATGATCTAAGATACTCTGCTTCCCAAGGTGCCTGTAATTAAACTTTAGTTTGCTTCATTAAAATGATTCAAAGAGGCAGCAAAGTTTCTCTACTCACTCTGTATAATGTTCCAGGGTCAAAGTGTCATGATAATCATTACTCTGGCATAAGAAAATAAGGAGTGCCATTACTGGATGGTCCATCCAATTCAAATTCTGTCTCCCATAGTGGCAACAGAGAAGCAGCATGACAGAGCAAAAGAACGGGCCTGGGTTCTAATCCTTGCTCTGCCACTTGCTTGTTGTGTGACCTTGGGCAAGTCACTTCACTCCTCTATGCCTCAGTTTCCTCATCAGTAAAATGGAGATTCAATACCTTCTTTCTTCTTAGACTGTGAGACCAGTGTGAGACAGGGACTGTGTCCTATCTGATTATCTTATATCTACTCCCGGCTCTGCCACTTGTCAGCTGTGTGACTGTGGGCAAGTCACTTAACTTCTCTGTGCCTCAATTCCCTCATCTGTAAAATGGGGTTTAACTGTGAGCCTCACGTGGGACAACCTGATTACCCTGTATCTCCCCCAGCGCTTAGAACAGTGCTTGGCACATACTAAGCGCTTAACAAATACCAACATTATTATTATTATTACCCCAGTGCTTAGTACAGTGAGAGAAGCAGCGTGGTCTAGTGGATAAAGTATGGGCCTGGAAGTCAGAAAGATCTGGGTTCTAATTCCGGCTCCTCCACTTGTCTGGTGTGTGACTTTGGGCAAGTCACTTAATTTCTCTCTGCCTCAGTGACCTCCTCTGTAAAATGAGGATTGAGACTGGATGCACTTTGTGGGACAGGGGCTGTGTCTAACCCAATTATCTTTTATCTACCCCAATGCTTAGAACAGCACCTGGAACATAATAAGCACTTAACAAATACCACAATTATTATTACTATCACAGTGCTTGGCACATAGTAAATGCTTAAAAAATAGCATTATTAATGTTATTATTATCATTATTTATCAGAAATCTTTGACTTCAGTAAAAGTTCTGCATGTAGAAGGAAATGGGCAAGATTGTTTTCTGGGTAAAACTCAAGTCAGGAAGTATAGATCTGTGACATTTGGTGTTGTAAAGACCCCTAATTATTCAGCAAAGTCTCTATTCTCCCTTGCAGATCCCAACTATTGTGTTGCCATTCTAATTTACCTCAAGTCATTACCTTGCTTCTCAGTTTGAGATTACTAATTCAAAATGGCACTCCTTTCAAATCATTCTTTATGATACCTATCGAAAGCCTGAAATCAAAATATGTTCCTAGACAGCAAGTACTGTCCCAAATTACTCCAACTTATGGGCTGACTCCTATGCAAATTAGCTATTAATGACTGGGTTGTCCACATTTCTTTTCATCCTCCCCACCACCCCTGCCCTTTCGAAACAGCATAGATAAAAGAATGTAACCAGAAATGAAGGAGCATGGGGTTGGGAAAAATGGGTAAACTGCAAATGCAAGTTGGCATTTCCATCAGCAAACCTTTATTTCCAAAGATCTTTCTCATCTTTGATCTAATTTAATCCTCAAACCATCCCTATGAGGAATGGAGGGGAAGAGATTATCAACCTCATTTTGCACTGAGGAAAGTGAGGCTCAGAGAGGGCGAAGGAGTTTGCCTGAGGTAACCCAGATAGTAAATGAAGGACTGGTCTATCCTAGACTTCTGACTCCAGGACCCAAATTCCAGCTGCTAGTTTAACCTTAGGCTGGAACTGGAACACATGCCAGGTGTGTTCTATTTCAGCCCTCTCATTGATTCATGATGGGGACCTAGGACAATCTGGATGGCCTCTGTACATCAGTTTCCTCATCTGTACAATGGGCTGGGGGAGGCAGTATGATGTGTTGGAAAGAACATGGAGATTGGAGGCAAAAGATCTGGATTCTAGTCTCAGCAATGCTACCAGCTTGCTGTGAATCCAAAGGCAAGTCACTAGACCTCCTTTTTGACTTAGTTTCCTCATCTGCAAAATGAGGATAATAATACCTGTCTCCCCCTACCTCACAGAAAAATTGTGAGGTTAAAATGAGATAGTGATTGTAAAAGTGCTTTGGAAAAAGCAAAAGTTCTTTACATATTTGAGGTATTATTATTTTAAACCGTACACCTCCCTCCTCCTCTGACTGTAAAGGGCTATTGTGAGGATTAATGAGATCATGTTGGTAAAGTATTCCTCAGAGCAAACAGCTATAGAAATAGAATGTCAGAGTTTTAGGAAAAAATAGGTCACCTTTACTCCGTGACAACTTCATCTTCAACTGTATTTTGTTAATAATTCATTCTGTCTTTGAGTTCATTTTTAACCTCCTGAGAGGCTCCTTAAAATGCCACTAGCCCATTGGAAAAATTCTTTAAAATTACAGGAAGAGCAAACACTTAGAGTCAAGGGTTTCTGTTTTCACTTTTTGCCCATATTTTATCCTAATTAGAGGGTTGTACTTTACCTAGCCTATTTAGGTGCCATTATCTGAATGAGAAATGCCAGTGTAGCAGAGGTGGCAAAATCAAAGAGAAAAATGAGAGAATGCCCTTCAGTGTTCATCAGCTTTAAAGGACTTTAAGGTGGCAATTGCCTGGCTGTTTGTGTGGCTACACACATGGTACTTACCTGTAAGCACCCATCCAGCTGTACTGCTCCTCTAGTCTCAGGTCTGACTGTAAGCTCGTTGTGGGCAATGGAATGGGTCCATTTATGGGTCCCAAGAGTTTAGTACAGTGCTCTGCAACAGTAAGCACGCAATAATGAATGATGACAATAGACTGTAAGCTCATCTCTAGACTGCTAGCTCGTGGTGGGCAGGGAATGTGTTTACCAACTCTAACAAAGGGTACTCTCCCAAGCATTTAGTACAGTGCTGTGCACACCGTAAGTTCTCAATAAATACAATTGATTGAAGGATTGATGATTTTAAGAGGTTTGTGAGCAGTGACTTTCTTCTGTCAAAATTCAAAACTTCTTCTGAGTTTTATGATACTAGAAGACTCAAATCCCATCTCCCAGCAAATGCAGAGGCCCAAAGTAGTAATAACAGAATTTGTTGCACTAGTAGTGATAATGGCGTTAATTGAGCACTTATCGAGTACAATGAACTGTAATAAACACTTGGAAAATACAACAGAAACATGAGACGTGTTCCCTGCCTTCAAAAAACTGACATTTAACAAGGGAGATGGAAATAAGAATATCTACAAGTAGTGAAATCAGAATCATACCAGTGCTGAGGATACACATTAATAAAAAAAGTAAATTGATACGTGCAAGAGGCGGCTGAAGTGTTGATTAGATTTGGTGTACTGTGAGCAGGGATCGTGTCTATCAACTGCATTGTATTGTACTCTCACGAGCACTTTATACAGTATTCTGCTCACAGTAATCACTCACTAAATGCCACTGATTGATGGTTTGGTTGATTGTTAGAGAAGGTGGGACTTTAGCAGGATTTTAGGTGGGATTTTAAGAGGGTTGCAGTCTGTCAGAATGGAGGGGGGTGGCTAAAGGAATTCTAGGCCCTGAGGACAACTGTGAGGTCAGGCGGGACTTTCCTCTCTGCTCCAACTCTGCAGGCTAGAGCTGGGACCTGTTTATTGTTGTATTGTACTCTCCCAAGCGCTTAGTACAGTGCTTTGCAAACAGTAAGCACTCCATAAATATATTTATTGAGCAATAGTGCAACACCTGTACTGTCCCCATCCAACATTCTTTATCTCTTCACGTGTGATGATGGAGACTACAGAGCATCACATTAGAACTGTGCTGACATGTTTTCATGGGAATAAAGAAATGCTTCAGGGAGAGGGCTCACAGAGTCTGAATAGCCAGAACTCAATGAAGTTTGTACAATACCAATTCAGATTTCCCGATGGAGGAAGTACAAAATCGACTTTGAGAGCACTTATTCGTTTCTACGGTAGCTGCCCTACTAATCACTCAGTTTTTCTCTGACCTCACTTTGTCCTTCTGCCCTCATTCACTCTAGGCTTAGGCTTCCTTCTAACTTTCCCCTTAAATTCTGATTTAGTGCTTCACCCAGGGCTAAATCCCAGTCTTCTGGTCCTCCCACCCTCTGCCTAGTTCCCTCTAAACCTTCCCAGCATCTAGTTTGCCTGAAAAGAATGGGAAAAGGCCCTGAGTTTTGTTGTATTTCAATTGCTAATGATATGTTTTCAAGTTTGACTGTCTTGGGGCTTCCTCGGAGAATATTTATCTACAGATCCACAGTGGAAATGTTCATTCATTCAATCGTTTTCACTGAGTGCTTACTGTGTGCAGAGTACCCTCGAAAGCACTTGGGAAAGTGCAATACAACTATAAATAGACACATTTCCCACTTACAAGGAGCTTACAGTCTAGAGGGGTGAGACAGACATCAATACAAATAAATTAAAGATATGTAAATCAGTGTTGTAGGGCTGAGACAGGTGAATAACAAAGGGAACAAGTCAAGGCGACACAGAAGAGAGTGGGAGAAGAGGAAAGGGGGGGCCTAGTTTGGGAAGGCCTCTTAGAGGAGATGTGCCTTCAGTAAGGCTTAGAAAGGGGAGTAGGTATTTGCCTGTCAGATTGAGGAGGGAGGGTGTTACAGGACAAAGGCAGGACATGGGCCAGGGGTTGGCAGCGAGACAGTTGAGAGCAAGGCACAGTGAGGATCAATTAGCACTAGAAGAGCAAATTGTGCAGGCTGGGTTGTAAAAGGAGAGTAGTGAGGTGAGGTAGGAGGGGTCAAGATGATTGAGTGCTTTAAAGCCAATGGTGAGGAGTTTTTGTTTGATGTGGAGGGGGATGGACGACCACTGGAGGTTTATGAGGAGTGGGTTGAGATTCCAGAACGTTTTTGTACAAAAATGTTCTGAGATAGTTGGATTCACCGGTAGTAGGAGCCCCAGGTAAGAACAGAAAGTACAGCTCCATAACCAAGGTCCCTGTCATCAGCGAAAGAGGAAACTAACAGAGCTATCTAAGAAATATTTATAACATTTGTTAAGCGTTAACTATGTATTAAGCACTGGGGTAAATACAAGGTTATCAGATCAGACAGTCCTCACAATCGACGTTATACTCATTTTACAAAAGAGGACGCTGAGGCCTGGAGAGGTAAAGTGACTCACCCATGGCCACACAGCAAGGCCAGTGACAGAACTGGGACTAGAATCTGGGTCTCCTGATTCCCCATTCCTTTCTCTGTTCACTAAGCCAATAAATAGCCTAATAGTTCTAAACTTGCAATTAGATTTTGTTCCTTTCATTTATCTTATGACAATTTACTGCAAAGAATCTTAATATTGATCTTCTGTATAGTATTTAGGGTATAAGCCTGGAATCCAGGTGTCATTTAGCTTACTCTATGTGTGACTTCTTATATGCCATTATGTTGTCATCTACTCTGGCACAAGTCATATCAAATCATCTTGAGTAATAATTGATTGAGCATCACTGCATGCAGAACAGTCTTCTAGGGGGACAAATAATGGAAGGAAAGGCATAGGACCAGTCAACCAATGGTATTTACTGAGCACTTACTGCAATAAGAGCTTAGGAGAGTATAGTGGAGTCAGACAATCAGTCATATTTACTGAGACCTTACTGTGTGCACTACCCCAGAACTCAAGGAGCTTACAGTGGGGAAGACAGATATTAAAATAAGTTACAGGGAGGAGGAGCCACTGAGCATAGGGAAATGTACATTGGTGCCATGGGAATGGGGTGACTTTCAAGAAGCTTAGGGTGCACGGATCTAGGTATAGAGGTGATGTAAAAGGGTGGGAGATTAGTGTGGGGAGATGAGAAATGAGTCAGGAAAGTTTTTCTGGAGAAGATATGACTTTAGTTGTGCTTTGAAGATGGGGAGAGAGGTGTCTTGTAGGATACGAAGAGGTAGGGAAGGCGTGAGCAAGGGGTAGATGGTGAGAGAGATGAGAGCAAGGCCCAATAAGTATGTTGGCATTAGGAGAGTGAAGTGTGCAGACTCTATTGGGGGCTGTAACAGGGGTACGATTTGCATAAAAGGCATTTGGTTGGATTATGATCATGTCTGGCCATCCTAACAAATAATAATAATGGTATTTGTTAAGCACCTACTATGTGCAAGGCACTGTACTAAGCGCTGGGGTAGATACAAGGTAATTGGATGGGACACAGTCCCTGTCCCACATGGGGCTCACAGTCTTAATCCCCACTTTACAGATGAGGTAACTGAGGCAGAGAGAAGTGAAGTGACTTGCCCAAGGTCGCACAGCAAACAAGAGGCAAAGCCAGGATTAGAACCCATGACCTTCTGACTCCCAGGCCTGGGCTTTATCCACAACACCATGCTGTTTTCCTATCTACCAATCCCTGGTAGAAGGGGCTGAAATATGACCCAATATGGTGCTGCCTCCTCCGCCTGTCATAGGATGTGATCTGAAGCTGTCCTGGGGAAGGAAGGAAGGAAGGAAGGAAGGAAGGAAGGAAGGAAGGAAGGAAGGAAGGAAGGAAGGAAGGAAGGAAGGAAGGAAGGAAGGAAGGAAGGAAGGAAGGAAGGAAGGAAGGAAGGAAGGAAGGAAGGAAGGAAGGAAGGAAGGAAGGAAAAAGAGAGAAAAAGAAATAATTTATTTTAATGTCTGTCTCCCTCTCTAGACTGGGCAAGGAATGTGTCTGCTATACTGCACTCTCCCTAGCACTTAGTACAGTGCTCTGCACACAGCAAGGGCTCAAGAAATATGATTGACTGACTGACTGACATGGTCCTCCCCATTCACCCACCCCCACCCACCGGTCTGTAGAGCCATGATGGAGGCACAAGGGCAGCCTCAGCAGGCCAGGCAGTGACCCCAGCATTCCCCAGTCTGGAGGTCGTCCCTTCCCCAAACTGTAGCTGGCCCCAACATATTTCATTTGTCATTTTTTTAAAAAAGAAAACAACGTGAGGCTTCTCCTTTTGTCTCCTCTGCCCATCCTGGGGACAGGTTCAAAGGGTCCAGAGGCCAGTGAGGAGCCGCAAATGCTTTGAGGAGAGGAAAAAGAAGGGCTTCCCTGCTCTGACTTGTGAGCTGGGGCTCACAAGTGAGGAGATGGACCTCTGCCTGCCCTCCTGCTCCCCCCAGCCTTGGCAGAACCAACCTCTCTGTCCTTCCCATGCCAGGACAAAGTTGCTTCAATTTTGCACCACTTTCCTGCTTGGAGGGATGAAAAAATAATCAATCATATTCACTGAGTGCTTACTGTATGCAGAGCACTTACTAAGCGCTTGGAAGAGTACACTATAGTAGAGTCGGCAGTCACATTTCCTGCTCACAGTGAGCTCACAGTCTAGGAGGGGAAACCGACAATATCAGTAAATAAATTACGGCTATGTGCATAAGTGCTGTGGGACTGAGGGAGGGGTGAATAAAGGGAGCTAATCAGAGGGACGCAGAAGGGAGTGGGAAAAGTCGGTGCAAAAACAAGGGTTTCTGAGCTCTGGCTGCCAGAGTGGAGTGAAGGAAAACATGCACGCCCAAGTCCCTCGTGAACAGCTTTGCAACCCGCTTTCTCCCAAGCTTCAAGAAAAGTTCCACCTTCCTCTTCTAATTCAATTCAGTCATATTTACTGAGTGCCTACTGTGTACAAAACACTGTGCTAAGCACTTGGTAGGGTACTTTATGACAATAAACAGACACATTCCCTGCCCACAATGAGCTTACAGTCTAGAGGGGGAGACATACATTAATATGAATAAATTCCACAGGGCCACCCCCATTTTGAAGATCGAGTACCTTTGTAATTGAATCTATGAAGCCAGCCGATCAGGAGGCACTATTAACCGCTCATTTATCAGATCATCTTAAAGAGCTTCTCCCGATTAATGTGCTGTGGCACAAAATGTATCAATATAGTGGAACCCGGAATTGTAGTAGAAGAGGAGTCAGGATAGGTAGGAAGGAGAAAGCTGATTGAGTGTCTTGAAGGCAATGGCAAGGAGTCTCAGCTTGATGCAGAGGTAGATGGGCAACCACTGGATGTTTCTGAGGAGTGGGGAGATATGTGCAGAAAAATGATCTGGGCAACAGAATGAAGGAAGTTTAGACTGGAAAAACTGAGTTGGAGGTAGGGAGGTCAGTGAGGAGACTGATGCCCTAGTCGAGGTGAACCAGTGTGGTGGATTGTTTAAGCGGGAGAACGGCTGTGGGTGAAATGGCAGGTCAGAAATAGGGCCTCTAGAGTTGGAAGTATAGGGGATTGAGTTTGGAGATGGTGTAGTGTTTGGTGGTTATGTTACCCTGCAGTGTCCCTCCTGATGTGTGGCCACTGTACGTTGAATCTGGAGTTCAGCAGACGTGAGTAGTGTGCAGAATTAGGTGACTTGGAAGTCAGCTGGATCATCGACTTGAGCCTTGAGGCTCCTAATGATTAGGGTAAATGATGGAGTTGAGAGGAGAACAGTGGGAAAGGCATCAAACTGATCCCAAAATGCAGTGTTATGTCCTGGGGGGGGGGGGGGGCGGGGGTAGACGATGACAGCCAACTAGGAGCTATAGTGGGTGGTCAGGGGGGATGGCAGAACCCCCACCCCTATGAAATTGCTAAAATTAAGCCAATTTTTCAGCTTGATACTTTTCAACACTTTTTTTCACTCACTTAAGAGACCCTACCAGAAAGAAAAAGAAATGTCCATCAGAATGGATGAATAAGACAGTTCATTTGTCTCTCATTCCTGTCTTTCAGTTGTGAATCATGTCCAGGCTCTCCTGCACAAAGAAAGGATATCCAACTGCCAAAATAGTAATGAGATTCTGAAGAAATGAAGGGAAAGAAGCCCCCCCAGTTGCCCTTGGTAATGTCTGAGTGGTTGCCAAGATTCATTGCAGAGTAATCTGACTGCATTTGGAATGGAATTGAATTGGACCCTCCCTCCAGTAGGGAAATTAAAATCTATGTGGGGTTCTGAGCCCTTGCCTGAGGAGTTCCCCTCCTCTGACTAGAGCAAACAGCCACCTTAAGGCAGTGGCTTTGGAGCTAAACATCTGACAGCAAATCGAAGGAGCCTGGCCGTTTACAAACCACTTTATGCAATCATTTTATCAACCAGAAACTTATTTCTTTGGACCTGAATGCCTGCATCATTCCTCTTTGATCTGCAAATGCTGTATATTTATGCATTTCCCTTTAAATAATGTCACATAGAATTCCTAACACCCCCCCCCCCCCACCCCCCCCCCCCCGTTTTTAATGTCCCAGCACAATGACAGAGTAATTAGGACAAAATGTGGGGAAGCATAATTAGAACTGAAACCCTTGCCCTAAGGGGTTATTTTTGATCCATTTTACAACAGGCCCAGTGGCATCCCTGGAAACCAGCAGTGGTTGAAAATTGAAGTTGAAAATGAATCGTGGGTCCCTCTTGAACCAAATACCATTGCAGGGATGAGCTGAAGCAACAAGTCAACGAGTCAATCCAAAAACAGAATCTGTGCATTACCCCCTCTCTGTTGCACTGACATGAGTCAGGTTTTGTATTTAGCTGGAATTCCTCTGATTTTGGGGGCTAAACCACTATATTATATGGGGGCCCTGAAATGTGCCATCACAGTGCAAAAACTAGAATTCTGCTTTACAAAAGCGTAACAGGGAACATTTACAAAAGAGTAATAGGGGAACTACTAAATCAAGGTTAATTAGATGAAGAGGCCTTGACTCTAGGGGCCACTAGCTTCAGACTGATCTTTCTGCCTGAACAACAAGCTGTCACTCATTCATATAGGGGTCATATGCAAAAGTCTGAAACATCACAAAGATGCGGGTAGTCACGAATTATCGGTCTGCTGAGCACAGCAGAGTACAGTTAGCAAACACAAGCTCCTCCAGAAAACTTCAAAGTCGTCAGTAAGAATCAGACCTGAGGATTTCAGGGAGCACAGAGGGAAATAATTCTCTGCTCTGAGGAAAGTAGAAGCATCAGCATTCACCACTTCAGGGGTTCCAGCACTGTCAGAGCCTAAGTTTTACTGTTCCAGAATACAAACCTTTCCATTCTTTAGGAGTGTTTGCACTTAATGTGCATTTACAAGTGTCTTGCTGCAGAGACAAGTCATCCCCAGCTTCCTAGGGGCATGAGAGCTCAGTGATCCCTCTAGAAGAAATTACCTTTCAAAGAAAGCCTGCTTCAAACCATTATTTTTATCTTTCACATTTAGCAGATTCACATAGAACATCAGATGGAAACGGCCATTAATTAATGCTTTCCACTGGACTCTGGGATAAAAACAAAACAAATAAAAAACACGGATCTAACTTGGCTTTTTGTGATTTGCAAATAGTAAGAGCCCTTGATTGTTTGCCTCAAACAACACTGAATCTCTGCTGAAATTGAGAGAGAGCTGAGGCAGACAGGCCTGCATGGGGTGCTGAAATCAAAAAAGGTTTGGCTCTTGTTGAGTAGAAGCTTCCAAAGGATATAGGGACAAAGAGGCAAAAGCAGAAACAGAGCCCAGTGTTGCAAATAATACAACAGCACAATAAAGAACAGCTTCGGTGTGCATACAGCGTGGTTGAGACAGTGAGCATGGGTCTGGGAGGCAGAAGGTCTTAGGTTCTAATCCCTGCTCCTCCACTTGACTGCTGTGTGACCTTGGGCATGTCACATCACTTCTCTGTACCTCAGTTACCTCATCTGTAAAATGGGGATTGAGACTGTGAGCTCCAGGTGGGACAAGGACTGTGTCCAACTCGATTTACTTGTATTTACCGCAGTGCTTAGTACAGTGCCTGACACATAGCAGTTAATAAATACCATTATTATTATTATTATTCAGACACACATACAACCATAAGACAACTCTTCCTATATAGGTGTGTAGGCATATATGTGATTACAGGCAGTCTCGGTGGCCCATCAGTAGGTATTCAAGCTGTCCCCTGTTAATTTTCTGTTCTCGAAATGAAAGGGCTTTGTCTATGGAAACTATACCTGTATTCCTCCGTGAATTCTGTAGGGTTTTTCTGGTACTCTGCCAAGTCTGATGATGTAGTTGGGCCTTCTACCACATGTACTTTCACAATTTCACAGTTACTTCACGCATCCTTAAAACATCCTATTTGCCTCAGTTTCCTAGTTTAGAAAATGGGGATTCATGCCTGTTTCCTTGCCCTCTTAGACTGTGAGGTTAAAGACTGTGTCTGACCTAATTATCTTGGGTCTAACCCAGTTCTTTGTACAGTGCTTGGCATGTAGTAACAGCTTAACAAATACCACAATTATTATTATTATTGTTATTGTTAAGCATTTGACCTCACCATACTCTGGAAATTATAAGCTTCTGTCTTTTACACTCACCCAAGTGTGCAGTAGATGCCCAATTTGATACTTTTTCCACAACCATTTTTAAGTTACTGTGTACAAATGTCAATAAGTTCTATGCTTTTTCTTTTCATATAGGAAAAGTATGTTCATGCTTATCTGTCTCCAAATCAGCTGAAGTTGCATTACTCTTGTATAAAAATAAACAAGTAAATAAATAACACAGATTTTCAGAAAAAACCTAAAATTTATGGAGAATGTTCATGTTGGACCATTTGTAGTGATTAGTTCCTTTCAATTTACACAGCCTGCTTTCAAAGAGCCAATCTGTGCCTTGAGCCTGTACGAGGGTCAGCTCTGGAAGAAGGGACCAAGGCCACCCTCAAGACCTCCCTCCATACTGGGAATGTGGATCTGGGGTGACCCTGCCGTGAACTGAAGATAGGGTGGGTGGAGTTAAGGGAAAGCGAGGAAGAGAATTTAAGAACCCTCAAATCATGCTCTTCTCCCATTTTCAATTATTTAGGAATTAATTAATAGGAAGTCACACTCCTTTTGATTATATCTTTCCTATCTCTCCCAGAGCCAGCACTCTGTCCCACTTCCAGGGAACCAGGGTAAGATACAGGCTGGGGCATATGTGAACCAGGCTCCCTCCCCTCTTGGGAGAAGGTCCCTGGTGAATTCTACCCCCTGCCCCAGCCACGGGGGTCAGCTCTAGAGGAAGGAACCCAGGCCGACTACGAGGCCTCTTCCCCACCCGCCTTTCCTCCACCCACCCCACCTTCGATTCACTCCTTATCAACATGCCCAACGTAGCTGACCCCTATGGTGGGGGCAGGAAGCAGAGACCTTCCAGGGTTCTCCTCCAAGAGGATGGGAGCCCCGCTCACAAATGCCCTTGCAGGAGGGAGAGAAACAGGGGAGGAGTACGGTTGTGCACAGTTTCACCTCCCTCTTCCCTGGTGCCACTCACTTGTCTGAAGGCCTGCGATTTATAATTTAAACCCCAAAGATAATCAATCAGGAGACGATATTAACTGCTAATTTATTGTATCACTTTGAAGGATTTTGCCTGATTAACAGGTAGTGCAAAATGTGCCAATCTGTTGTGGAACCAAATAAGAGTCTTCGGCAACTACAGTGCATTTCACAAGATCCTAAAATTACTCTGTGGCACAGCCAGTACAGGAATCCATCACATCATCAATCGATTGATGACATCTATTGAGCACTTACTATGTGCAGAGGACTGTACTAAGCACTTGGAAGAGTACAATACAATGGAATTAGCAGATACATCCTCTTCCTATAATGAGCTTACACTCTAGAGGGGGAGACAGACATTATTATGAATAATTTATAATACATAATTTAAAGGTATGTACCTAAGTGCTGTGGGGTTAGGGGTGGATTGAATATCAAATGTCCAAAGGTCACAGATCCAAGTGCATACATGATATGGAAGGGAGAGTGAGCCAGGGTAAAGAGGGCATAATCGAAAGAAGGCCTCTTGGAGAAGATGTGACCTTAATAATGCTTTGAAGGTGGAGAGGGTAGTAGTCTGGCATATATGGAGGGGAAGGGAGTTCCAGGCTAGTGGAAGGATGTGGAAAAGGGGTCACCATCGAAATAGTTGAGATCTGGGCACAGTAAATAAACTGGCACTAGAAGAGCTGAGTGTGGGGGCTGGGCTAAAGTAGGAGGTCAGTGTGGTAAGGTAGGGTGGGGCAAGCTGACTGAGTGCTTTAAAGCTGTTGGTAAGGGGTTTGTCTGAGGTGGAGGCAGATAGGCAGCCATTGGAGATTATTGAGTAGTGGGGAGACATGGACTGAACTATTTCGTATGAAATCATATGAAGTAGGGATTGGAATAGGGAGAGACGATACCGGGAGAAAAGGCGGGATAGAATAAGTGCTTGGAACAGCATAGTAGCGGTTTGAATGGAGAGGAACAGGTGGATTTTAGCAATGTTGCGAAGATAAAACCGGCAGGATTTGGTAACAGATTGAATTATGTGGGTGGAATGAGAGAGATGAGCCAAGGACAATGTCAAGGTTACGGGCTTGTGAGATAGGGAGAATGTGGTGTTGTTTACAATGATGAAAAAGACAGGGAGAGGGCAGGGTTTGGGTGGAAAGATCAACAGCATTGATTTGGCCCCTATTGTGTGCAAGGCACTGTACTGAGCCCCTACTGTACTACTGTACTGTTCTATACTAGGTGCTTGAGAATACACAATAGACAGATAAAACACATTCCCTACTGCCTGGGGACTGTAAGCCCCTCAGGGAACTGACAGTCTAATTGGCTTCAGCCCCTATTCCACACTGCTTAGGTCATTAAAAATGCTTATTGGATGAGAAGCCTAGTGGCAGATAATGCCAGGTTCAGGTCCGCTGTACCAGGATGCTTGGAGTTCTCCAAGTAGCAGATTCCAGGATACAGAACCAATGGGAGAATTCATATGAACAGCCTTTCCCTGAATGGCTGCCTCAGTGACAATTGTCTGCAAAGGCGAAAAAGGAATGAGCTGAAGCCATGAAGCCACCTGTTGAGCTCATCCTGTGGGAGGATTTGTAATTTGGCTTTTCCTGTTTAGGCTTATCCCTTCACCAAGGCTGATGGAATTGCAAAGTGCCAAATACGGAACACAATAAGCAATACAAAGTGCAAAAACCTTGGTTTGTAGATCCCTTTATTTCTCAGGCCTAGTTTTCTTAGCCATTTCCTCGTACTGGAGGAAATTTGGTATTGGTTCTGCATTAAATACACCCAGTTCTGCCATAGGGTGTGTTTTTGTACAGTTTGGGCTAGAATACAATGGCAGAATTAGGGAACGTTCTTCTGAGTACATACACGTGCAGAATCAAGACGTAGTGAGTGCTGAGACACGAGTTTTCCTATATGTGAGGTTTGGCAAGAACATAACCTACACGTTATTGAAGAACTGAGTGTACAGTAAATTCTTAGTTCTGTGTACATAGATGTATTTGTGAACACCTGACTAAATCATTTTAATATTTTGCTGCCAATCAAGGAAAATAATCGTTGTTGAGTCTAATATAAAAAGAACGCATATATGTGCTTATATAATTGGATGGAAAAAGAAATTACTCACAAGCACACTGTGGAAATATCATTAATCTCAGCACCATCAACCGTATTCACTTAGCTTCTGCTCTGTGTTGAGCACTGTCCCAAGCACTGATTGGGTTAGGAAAACTTCACTGAACAACTACTGTGTGGGGTGAGCACTGTACTAGGTTCTTGGGAAGATATAATCCAAATAAAAGGCATGAGTCCTGCCTTCAAGATGCTTACAATGTAGCCACTGAAGTCACTGAGAAAGAAAATCTTATTCCAAATTGACAGACCCTTTTATCCCATTCAGTTATGCTTCAAGAACTCACATAGCTGGAAAAAATGGGTGAACACAAAGCATTAAGCTTCAGATAAAGGAATCGAGCTATGGATTGCTTTCTTCTCCATAAAGGCCTAGAAATACTCTTCACTTAGCTATGCTAACAACTTCCCTACTCAACCCTCAAAAGGGTAAAAATAATCCAAATGGTTAAAATTACAGCGCTTTGCCTTTTCCTCTGGTTTCATTAGCATGGAAAGTGGCTGAGAGAATAGAATTGCTCATCCTCCCTCTTGGAAGGGGACTTCCTTTCCTGTTGTATTCATAACTCCATTTCTGGCTCCTGGACGACCTACCAAGGGCAGTTTGACACTTTCTGCTCTGAGAGCTTCCAATAGGGAAACACTTTTTCCTTCTGTGGACGGTATTGAGCTTGCACTTGACACCACTCAGTTCTCTCTTCCAAGCACTTAGTACAGTTCTTAAACACTTGAGAGTGTCCTGCTCAGAATACATACTATTGATCCAATTCATAATTTTCAAAATTATAATATCTTTTGAAGAACTGCACAGTGGAAGAGAAGGGCTGGTTGTTTTTTGACTTGAGCAAAGAAGAATCCCATTTACGTCTATCTGTTGCCTTGCTCCCCTGCCCAGGACAAACATCACCATTTACTTTGGTCACCTATGCACATCAGACTTAAGGGGATTCCATGAAGGATGTAGCAGGGAGATGTTCTAACCTACTGGTTCCAGGGGATTGCTGAAGAAAATAAGATTTTCTGAAAGGTCTTTATCTACCTACAGTGGATACAGCAATCTTCACAACCTGAAAGTCACAGGGAAAGAAAGGATATGGGTTTCATGGCCATTGACTCCTTTGGCTGTCAGGTACTTTGAGAGGCAACAGGAGAGGAATGCCATGTAGCAATGGTGCCTGACAGAATTGAAAGTGGTCTGTATTTGACTTCCTGGAGTCCCAAGCAGGGATGGATCTCCCAAGATACTGGAGGGCCTCACACAGTTCAGCTCCCTGGAACATCATCCTGTAGCTCTGGGAGGTATCCAGATCCCTAGATTTTCCTGACAGATATGGGTACTCATGCTGCCTGTTTATCATCATCATCATCATTGATGAAGATAGTTCCTTAGCAACTACTCTGTCTGAGAAGCAGCGTGGCTCAGTGGAAAGAGCATGGGCTTGGGAGTCAGAGGTCATGGGTTCTAATCCCAGCTCTGCTGCTTGTCAGCTGTGTGACTTTGGGCAAGTCACTCAACTTCTCTGTGCCTCAGTTACCTCATCTGTAAAATAGGGATTAAGACTGTGAGCCCCACGTAGGACAACCTGATCACCTTGTATCCCCTCCGGTGCTTAGAACAGTGCTTTGCACATAGTAAGCGCTTAACAAATACCATCATTATTAAACACAATCCTAAGCACTAGAGAAAGTATAACAGAAGCGAGTCACTGCCCTGCAGGTACTGAGCCTCCATAGGCTTTTGCTCCTTCTATGGAAGCAGATGGGGCAGGAAAGAGGCGGAGCTGGAACCCATGGCCACATTCCAAGATCCAGAGGTACCAGTTGGCATAGCCAGAATCCCAGCTCTACATCATGCACCCAGGCATTATTCCAAGGCATCCAGATATTGGCCCAGGGCTTTTTAGCATAGAAGTAGGCATCAGAGCCATCTCTAACGTCCTTCTGGAACTACCCAGATATGCAAATAAACTAAATCGCCATTCCTTCCCACTTGTAGCTCATAAACGATCACTTACTCTGCATAAGCAGCTTTTTGCAAGAGTTCTAATGTTTTGCATGTGTGGCACAGTATCAAGAATTTATATACTCACTTGGACTAAATTTCCATTTAGGTTGGTAAATTTTAATTGATGTTGAAAAATAATGGGGTGACAAAAAAAGTCTAACACTCTATAGCTATTACCATGAAATTATTCTGATTACCTCACCAACGGATCTGAAATGTGGCCTTAATAATAGATTAAAATGGTGAAGAGGTAGGTATTTAATAAACATTCTCCCAAATGACTTTGACAAGTGTGGTATTTGTTAGCATATTGATCAACTTGTAGTCTGATCATTAAAGTTGAATATTTGAATGAGTAGTAACTCTTACTGAAGTTTGAGCTATAGCAACTCTAAACTATTTCTCCAATCACAATTCTTCATAGAAATTTTAGAAGTCCTGTCATTTTTTTTCATATTCTGGTGCAACATATCATTAGGGTTTCTTTTTGACAAAAGAAATATAGAAAAAAGAAATTACAGAATGAAGAAAAAAAATCGTCTAATCTCCTGTTATTATTGTGAGCAATTAAGGTTATTACAAAATTACTATTCAGCATCACACCCATGTATCAGGAACTGAATTCCATCATAATTATTCTTTCCTCCTCCCTAATTCCTACAATTCCTGGAATTAGCCTTTAGTGTTTATGCTAATATCTTTCACCTCCACAACTGGGCTGCAGTACTGGTAAATTGTACAGATTTTTCTCAACCAGTAATTGGGTTCTCAGCTTAAAATAACCATCCATTCTGCATTGAATGGGACCAGTTCAAATTTCAATCTCCAGTCACACCATTCTAATGAAGGAGGAAAAAATCCTCTTTCAGGCAGAGAGAGAGGGAGGAGCAGAAGGAATGAGAGAAGGAAAGGAGGAAAGAAAAACGGAAAGTTAAGGAAGCAAGGGAGGCAACAATGTCTTCCTAGGTCTGTTGCTACTGATATTATCTTGCTTCTTCCTCTTTCTGTCTCTCTGTGGCCATTTCTAAATCTCTTTGCTTCTGCTTTCTTTTTCTGTTTCTCTATGTCCCTCTCTTTTCCTCTCTGACTTGGGAAGGAATATGTCTACCTATTCTGTTGCATCGTGCTCTGCACACAGTAAGCACTCAATAAATAATAGATGGATGGATTTCTAACTACTTCTATGTTTTGCCAGATTTTATCTCCTTTGCCACCTTTATCTCTCTGCACACACCCAAGTAGGCTAGGACCCCTGGCCCCATCCCTTATATTTTCTCTCACTTTGAGTGTATGTTGACTAGTTGTCCAGTTTCCAGCTGGTCTGTACCCTGTCCAGTACAGAAACAGTACCAGATTCCTTTATCTCCAATATTTTTCTTTAAAATTCCCAACCTCCCTCCACATTGGCTCCTGCCACCTGGATCCATGATTTGGAAGCAGTATCTATGTTTACAGGGACAGACTCTAGTCTAAGATGGACTTGGACAAACTCCCAGAATTATGCATACAATAGCATTACATTAAGCCACATATGTGGCATAAAACATATATTGCCTTCTGGGTCTCTCTGTCTGGCATCTGCGAGGGTCTTCACTGGGCACCCTATTTGAGCTTCAGAAAATAGTCCCTTTATTTCTGCTCTCCAGTGCCCACCCTTAGGGCAGCACATCCATTCTTTCTGCCTACCAGGAAACATCTGTAGAATTCCTCACCTGGACTGTATCCTTGTAGCATGAATGAGTGAATACAATCAATCAGTCGATCAATGTGTTAAGTGCTTGGGCAGGTGCAAACATTGTAGGAGACTTGATTCCTGCCTGCATGGACCTTACACTCTAATAGGAGAGAAAGATAATATAATAAACTACACGTAGGATCAATCCATGTATTTATTGAGCACTTGCTATGCATAGAGCACTGTACCAACTGCTTGGGAGAGTACAGTATAGAGTTGGTAGATATATTCTCTAACCACCAGAAGCTTATGGTCTAAAAGACTAAGTGATATTTAAATACTAGGTTAAGCAAAATGATATTTACAAAAGTAAAATGGGAGGTTATGAGCACAAAAGTGCTGAGGGGGTGCAAAATTGGAAGGATGTAATCTGGGGCAAAGAGATATTAACTGGAGAAAGCCTCCTGGAGGAGGAGGGATTTCAGAAGGGCTTTGAAGATGGGGTTAGCTGAGGGCTGGTAGATTTGGAATTACAAGCAGGAGAAGTAGCATGCACTAGGGTTTAGAGTGGAAAGAGTTGGGAACAAGGCATAAATGAGAATGAGCATGGGAAGAATGGAGTGCATAAGTTGAGGTGTAGTATAAGAAGAGAGAGAATAGGCAAGGGAGAATGAGATGATGGAGTCTGTGTCTACTTGTAACCTAACTTCTATTTACCCCAGCACTTAGAATAGTGCTGGACACCAAGTAAACATTTAAAAAAATACCCTCCCCCCCCAAAAAAAACTGTAGTCAAGAGATTGTGCTTGACGTGGAGAGGAATGAGTGGAACCACAAAGCCAGTGCAACTTTATGGAGAACGATCCTCTTAGTTGGCAAATTCTTCAAAGACTGGCTTTCTTCCAATGGCTTATCAAAGTGATTATTCCCTTTCTTAAGTATACTAAGCTCGGGTTCGGAAGCGCTGTTTTAACTAGTGGAATCAAAGACCTTGGTTTGTTGCAGGGATCATACCTTAGCAAGCCTCTATCTAACTTTTCGTGTGCCCAAATGAGTAACCACTGAGGGTTTTTAAGGAGTTGGAAAGTCTGTGTGGAATGAAATTTTGGAAGGATGAGTCCAGCAATCAAGTGGAATACAAGGCTGGAGGCAGGGATAGCAGTGATGTGGCTGTTACCAGTACTCTAGCTGGGAAATAATGAGCAAGTACTGGGACCAGGGTGGTGGCAGTCTACGTGGAGAAGAGGTAAATCTGGGAAATATTGTGGAGGGCAAAATGATAGGATTTTGCAACAAAATGAATGTAAGAGTTGGTAAAGAGCAAGGAGTCATGCTAATGCTATCGTTCCAGGTTTCTGAGACAGGGAGGATGGGAATGCTGTCAACGGAAATCTAAGTGGAGGAAAGGATTTGGGAGGGAAGATGAGGGGTTCAGTTTTTGTTATACAGCTTAAGTTGCTGGCAGGATATACATGAGAATTGTCCTGTCCACAAGAGGAAATGAGAGATTGCAGATGGGGAAAGAGGTTGGGGCTAGAGAGATAGATTTGAGAGTCATTTACATAGAGTTGATAGCTGGTCACCTCCCAAAATCCCTATCTAATTCAAATAGCATATTAATATTAATTGATTGATTGATTGGAACCTAGGGAGACTGATTCACTATATGTTTTCAAAAAGGTTTTATCATCATTATCATCATCGTTATTACTACTACTTGAAATTTGTATGGTGCTTTAATTTTTTCAAAGTCATTTTGCATCAATTATTTTATCCTCATAATATCCCTGTGAGATAGGGAGAGGTTGGTATTATTATTCCCATTTTACAGCTGATGAAACTGAGACTCAAAAAGGAGCTTGACTGAGTTCATACATCAGGCCAGGGTCAGAGCTAGGACTAGAACTCAGGATGCCTGATTCCCACATTCATTCCATTCCCACTATGAAAATATTATAAATAAATAAAAAAACTCTATTCTAAGTGCCTTTGCCTCTTAAATGAGGAAGGGATTTGGAGAGGATTACCTCATTTCTCTTCTGCAGGATACAGAGTTCTTCTGTGGACTTTATGTCCACGTTGCTATGCATTATTAATGGAGTGTCCGGGAGATCAAGTCCTGGACAGCCCAAGCAATCAATCAATAATACTTACTGAGCACTTACTGTGTGCAGAACACTGTACTAAATGCTTGGGAAAGTACAATACAACAGAGTTGGTAGATTCGTGCCCTGCCACAATGAGCTTACAGTCTAGAGGAGGAGACAGACATTAATATAAATAAATTACGGATAGGTACATAAGTGCTGTGGGGCTGAGGGAGGGGAGAAGGATGCAAATCCCAGTGCAAAGGCAACTCAGAAAGGAGTGATAGAAGAAAAATGAGGACTTAGTTGGGGAAGGCATGTTGGAGGAGATGTGCTTTTAATAAGTCTTTGAAGGTAGGGAGAGTGATTGTCGGATACGAAGAGGGAGGGCGTTCCAAGTCAGAGGCGAAAGGAGGGCCAGAGGTTGGCGACGAGATAAACAAGTCGTTGGCATTAGAGGAGTTAAGTGTGTGGGCTGGGTTGTATGTAGGAAATCAGGGAGGTAAGTTAAGAGCGGGAGAGCTGATTGAGTGCTTTAAAGTACTTACTTGGTGGTAAGGAGTTAGCTGGAAAGCCTTTTTCCACAGATCGTACAAATGATTTGGAAATGAAACATTTTCTCTCTACAAAAAAAATACCCCAATAAGCCTTTCAGCTAGGAGCATTCACCTTATGAAGTGGACAATTTTTGGCTGAAACATTTTCTTGAGTGGGTAACATATTCGAAAAGAACCAACTGCTGCCATAACTATAGCTTCCACAAACATTTCATCTTCACTGTCAGAACAGCAGAGAGGTCTCTGAATTCTTTTCCCTGTAGTTTTCAGTGAGGGAGTGCCCTCTGGTGAGATATTTGAAAAAGATTTCCCTCATTTAAGCCGATTAGAAGATTCCTAAATTTTCTCCATTAGAATCCATTTACTGTGGACCTGCTCCTGTTGGGAGATGTTTGCGCTTCCCTTAACAGGTTAGCATGTAGGTATTCATGTGAATAAAAGTCCATTAGTATACCCATTTGTACGGATACCTATGTTTCTAGCCATTTGGGACTGTAGAAAATGATTGCAAGTTCATAAATTAGATTAGAGAGAGTATTCTGCAGTGTTTAGAATTCTTCACTTCAATTAAATTTGAATTTGAAGGAGAGGCAAATTATGATAACAATCGTGGGGTTGTTTTTAGCACTTACTATGTGCAAAACACTAGGCTAGATTATGGTATAATCTGCCAGTCATACATGGGGCTCATAGCCTAAACTGGAGAGAATGGCTATTTAATCCCCATTTTATGGATGGTGAAACTGGGGCACAGAGTAGTCAAGGGACTTGGCCAAAGTCACTCAGCAGGCAAGTGACAGAGCAAGGGGAAGATTGCTTATTTTTGCCAAAGCCCCCACCACATTTTGAAGGAAAACTGGGTTTTAAATCAAGCTCCCAAACCTGTTCCAAGCCTCATCCTAGGAAGATAAGTGAAAGTGAAGGCAAACTGATATCCACTTTTGCTCTGGCAGATTTCACCAATGGAGAAACTGTTTGCAAAGTTCAGCAATACATTTTGGGGAACAGATAACTGAGTAAGAAAACTAGAGCCAGGATTGCCCTTCCTTAACGAATGTCAAAAATCCAAATGTTTCCATTTGGTAGCAATACCAATTTGAATCTGCCCCATGGGAAAATAGGACAGGGAAGACTTCTTTGCAAGAGGACCCAGTCACATTTTCTTCTATGCAGGGACATTAGGAATAGAAATGTACAAGTGAAAAGAAAAAATGAACTTTGCTCTAGGAACCAAAATCCTTAGAGGGGAGCAGATTCACTCACTGAGGAGCTACAAGAGCAATCCTAATCCAGTCAGAACTCATTACGTATGCATGAGGTAACTTTTCTAACTCTATTGTGTTCAGAGGAAAAAACATCAAACCATTTCCCTCTTTGAATGGGAGAAATAATTTAAAAGCCAATATGTAAGGCTGGCAGCTTGTCTAACAACCATGAGCCTCCCTTCAGAACAGTAATTAAAGGCGTTCTTTCTCGAGAACATAAATTATGCATCAACTTTTTGACAAGAAGTGACTGATCATTCGGGTTTATATTGGTTAGTGACTGGAGGATGGTTGGTCTTAATGAAAGTGCACTCCCATAAGCTCATCCCACATTTACTCTCGGAGTCAGTGCCATCTGGGTAGCTGCTCCCCTGTAATCTGGAAGATTCAAAGTCATCTAAATAATGGGCTACCCAATGAGAAGAGACTTCTGGGGAGAAATCCCAAACCTGTAACAATCACTGGCATTCACCAAGCACCTACTGTCTGCAGAGCACTGAACTAAACACTTGGGGAAGTACAACTGAGTAAGAGGTATAGAGGGCAAGGTCAGATTTGGAGGCTGAAGACTGGGCGATGAGGAAGAGGGTGCTGGGTAAAAATCAAAGAAACTTCAATAGGTGATTGGGTCGAGTTGTAATTCAGTTTGTTTTGAAGGCCAATGAGAGGCAGTGTCTCTCCCTCCTACTTAGATTGTGAGTCCCAAGTGGGGCAAAGGGCTTGTGATGAACTGTGGGAAGTTCATGAGAACCAATATAACAATATAACAGTCACATTCCCGGCCCATAACGAGCTTACAGTCTAGAGGGGGAGACAGACATTAATATAAATAGATAAATTACCACTATGTATATAAGTGCTGTGGGGCTGGGAGGGGAGATGAGTAATAATAATAATGATAATAATAATGATGGCATTTGTTATGCACTTACTATGTGCAAAGCACTGTTCTAAGCACTGAACACTGTTCTAAACTCCGGGAGCAAGTCAGGGTGATGCAGAAGGGAGTGGTTATTGTGTCAAGCACCATGCTAAACACTAGTGTAGATACAATACAGTCAGACAGGACAAAATCCCTCTCCCATATGACACAGTTTACATATGAGGAAACTGAGGCACAAAGAAGTTAAGTGACTTGCTCAAGGTCACACAGCAAATGATGGAGCCAGGATTAGAACCCAGGTTTCCTGACTCCCAGACCCGAGTTCCTTCCACTAGGCCACACTGCTTCTCCACAGCCTTTCCTTGGATCTCCACTCTTGTGAAGGTCAATAAAGTCAATCCTCTCCCTTATCATTATCAGTACTAATATGACTGATTGACCTGGGATCGCTTAACTGCTCTGTACTTCAGTTTCCTCATCTGTAAAATAAGGAAACTGAGGTAGGGTCTCTCCCTCCTACCTAGACTATGAGCCCCAAGTGGGACAGGCACTATGTCTGACCCACTTATCTTTTTATCTAAACCCAGAATTTAGTGCAGTTCTTACTTGGCACATAGTAAGCATTTAACAAATGCCATTGTTTCACCATTATTAGTATGTCATAGTTACATGCTGGCAGTTTGTTGTGTGCTTGGAGGAGGTGGATTGGTGTGGTTTCTAATGTGTGTGCTTCAACCCTGCTTGTAGAGAGTTTCCAGATTTTATCCTCTAAGTGTGGAGTGATAGAAAGAGGATGGGTCTCGGGTCTAGAAACTAGGGTTCTAGTCCCAGATCTGCCACTTGTCTGCTACAAGACTTTGTACAAGTCACTTAACCACTCTATGCCTCAGTTTCTTTGTGTGCAAAATGGGGATAATGATACTTGCCTTACTCTACCTAAGGATGTTGGAGGACAAAAATGAGTTAAGTAAGGTGAAAATGTAATAGGAATAAAGGTGTTAGAGAACATCAAAATATCATGACATCATCTCTGACCCCACTTCTCAGGTTCAATGCTGCCATGCCAGAAAGGGAGGAGATATTTATAAATATCCTGATGAAACCTGCCCCAGAACCAATGGGGTGCCTTGCTGGGGACCCAGCATGTACTGGTACCCTTACCCTGAACCTGGTTCTCTCTCCCACTTTTAGTGGTTCTGCCTCCACCCTAGGCCATACATGATACAGGGTACTGGAATCCCTGCCACATCCCCTGGCCTATCACAGGTTGGCTCTGAGAGCTATTTGGAAGTGTTTATACTCATAGGCCACTGGCTTCCAGCCTATGTACACAATTCAAAGAGTTAATGAAAAGAAGTGGGTATGGGGAAGAATGGGAATTCAGCTTTAAGACTAGGAACTCAGAGTGACAATATCATATGGTCACCTATAAATCCAGCTTTCTGCATCCTCTAAAGATCTTTAAGATGGATAGGAAGTTCTGTTAAAATGGGGATGGCCAGCAGGTACATGAGTCGTTTCAATTAATCTTGATGCAAGGGTAGAAAAGGAGGGAAAAACCCAAATGAAGAAAGCTAGTATATCCTTTCAGAGACTTGCTGAGTGTGGTGCCATTGAGACAGGAAGTAATGGACTAAACTGAAGGTCTTTAGAGTAATTGCAAAGTCCATCCTCCTACCCAGCAGAGGTATCTGGATTTTGCCAGTCAATTGAAGGAATTTATTGAGTACTTACTGTGTGCTAAGAACTGTATTCAGTGTTTGGGAGAGTAGTACAGTAAAATAGAGTTGGTAGACACACTCCCTACTCCAGCTCATTGTGGACAGGGAATGTATCTGTTATAATGTTATATTGTACTCTCCCAAGCTCTTAGTACGGTGCTCTGCTTACAGTAAGTGCTCATTAAATACAACTTACTGACTAAAAGACAAATCCCCACCCTCCAAAGAGCTTACAATCTAATGGATGCTCAGACTATCACTCTTTCCCAAGACAGAACGTGTCAGATGAATGGACAACAGCAGGATAGCTGAGCAGCTTTTTTATGGTGAGCTGACTGTATACGGTGAGGGGACTGTACACAAAATCAACAGAAGACATGTTTTTGATGCAAAATAAAGCCAAACCAAAGACTAGGTAGCATAGTTACAGACAGGAAACAGCAACAGCAGACGGGCCATGCTGTCGTTCAGCAATTAAAAATAAGGTCACAGTCTCAAAGCAGTGTGTTTAAGAAGATCATGATGCTAAGAGTCAGAATAAAAGCAGAGCCAGGCCTTGCAGATAGCAATTCAGCAAAGGATTCTCCGCAAGGGTGCCTGGATGTTTACTCATCCCTACAGAAGCTTTATGACCCCATCCATCCCATCCATACGACCATAACACTACTTAGTAGAGATGGAACTACCCTCACTGTCAAGGGGGAATCTTGTGCAGGTGGCAAGAACACTGCAATGAGTTTCTGAACATTCCTTCCAGCACTGAGGAGCCCTTCTGTAGCACAGAAAATGGGTATAAAAGTGAAGGTACATCCTAGCTTCAGTTTCAGTAGAAAGTATTACTGCTGTCAAAGCCCGGGAAAAAAATGATATAATAGTACCTGCCTCTTCCCATCTGACAGGAATGTTTTGAAGATAAAATGAGGCAAATGATATAAAAGTCCTTAGGAAAAAAAGGCTATACAAATCCAATTTTGTATATCTGCAAGGGACTGAGTCTGGGTAATTGGAAGACATTACAAGCAAAGATAAATTAGAGCTGTTTTTCTGGCAGCAGAAATAATTGTTCCATTGGATTGAAAGGTTTCAGAAGGTCTTCCTGCTTCTACCCACCAGTGATGCAATGTCCTATTGACTGAACACAGCTACTGGCCTCAGAGGAAAAGGTCACAGAGCTGAAAGCAGCCAAAGAGTCTATGACAATCTTTATCATCCTACAGGAAACTGGGAGGAATAAGGCAGTGTATTTGGATAGTGGTGGAGGTGGTCCTATAACTATAAAAAGTGCATTTAAACTGAGTAAAGAGTGACACTTAGTGGATAAAAAGCAACATCACACTGGACCTAGCCACAAGGGGATTATTCTACTTCTTACCCTACCTCCAGGAGAGCAAGGAAGTGCAGGAGAAAGTATCCATAACCTAATTGTTAAGAAGCCCAGAAGGAAGGGATGGTGTGTGTGGATGGGGGTTATTATTAGGAACAGTTAGGGATGTTTCAAGATACATGTAGTCAGATGTCTAGGAAGGTAGCCATCATACTGTTTCTCCAAAGCGTCCTTTGGCACTACTGCCAGTGGGATAGTTGGCTAGATCTATCGTTGTTCTAACAAAATATGGGATTCCATATGGCCTCTTGTTCTGAGATTAAATTGCACCCGAGACACATGATGAGTCTTTCACTATAGCTCTTGTAAAGGATTGCAAAGAAGTACCAGAAGGCTGGTACTATATGAAAGATAGGGGGAATGAATGGAAGTTGGTGAATTCAAAGATGTATGGACCAGGCATAGATGAAATATGCCTAATTTTAAATCCAAGGAGACATACCGGGGGCTAAAAAACCAGCTGGAATAAAACCTTAGAAGAATGATCACGTGAATTTAAGCACTTATCCTATCCCACCTTGATTACTGTATCAGCTTCCATGCTGACCTCCCTGCCTCTCCTCATTCCAATTCATACTTCATTCTGCTGCCTGGATTATTTTTCTACAAAAACATTCAGTCCATGTTTCCCCACTCCTCAAGAACCTCCAGTGGTTATGCGTCCACCTCCGCATCAAACAGAAACTCTTTACCATAGGCTTTAAAGCACTCAATCACATTGCCCCCCCCTAACATACCTCCTTCATTTCCTACTACAACCCAGCCCACACATTTCTTTATCTAATAGTAATAATAATGATGGCATTTGTTAAGCACTTACTATGTGCCAAGCACTGTTCTAAGCGCTGGGGTAGATACAAGGGAATGAGGTTGTCCCACGGGGGGCTCACAGTTTTACTCCCCTTTTTCAGATGAGGTAACTGAGGCACAGAGAAGTTAAGTGACTTGCCCAAGGTCACACAGCGGACAGGTGAATTAGAACCCATAACCTCTGACTCCCAAGCCCATGCTCTTTCCACTAAACCATGCTTAAAGCACTCAATCACATTGCCCCCCTCCTAACATACCTCCTTCATTTCCTACTACAACCCAGCCCACACATTTCTTTATCTAATAGTAATAATAATGATGGCATTTGTTAAGCACTTACTATGTGCCAAGCACTGTTCTAAGCGCTGGGGTAGATACAAGGGAATGAGGTTGTCCCACGGGGGGCTCACAGTTTTACTCCCCTTTTTCAGATGAGGTAACTGAGGCACAGAGAAGTTAAGTGACTTGCCCAAGGTCACACAGCAGACAGGTGAATTAGAACCCATAACCTCTGACTCCCAAGCCCATGCTCTTTCCACTAAACCATGCTGCTTCTCACTGCTGAAGCATTATCTCACTGTTGAAGCATAATCTCACCGCTGACCCCTCGCCCATGTCCTGTCTCTGGCCTGGAATGCCCTCCCTCTTCATTCCTGACAATCACTCTCCCCACCAAAAGGTCTAAGCCCACTAAGTCCTCATTTCCTCTTTTCCCACTCCCTTGTCAGCCTTGCATTTGTATTTGTACCCTTTATTCACATCTCTCTCAGCCCCACAGCATTGGGGCTATATCCATAATTTATATCCATAATTATAAATATATCCATAATTTATTTATATTAACGTCTGTCTCCCCCTCTAGAGTGTAAGCTCTTTGTGGGCAGGGAATGGGTCTACCAACTCTGTTATGTTGTACTCTCCCAAGTACTTAGTACAGTGCTCTGCACACCATAAACGCTCATTAAATATGACTGATAACCTGTTTACTCTTGGCAGATATTGCTTTTCCTGAATAATATGTTCTGAAGAAAATCAGGAGCAAACTCTAGAAATAACTGGAGTGGTGGATTCAATAGTGATGCTTTAAACTCTTGCCTCTACTAAGTTCCCGAGGCATAATGAGTAGGTTGACATTAGAGGAGCACAGTGTGTGGGCTGTAGGAGTTCAGGGCTGGAGATGTAGATTTTAGAATCATCCATATAGAGGTGGTAGTTGAAGAACTGAGAGATAGAGGAGGATTAGGATGGAGTAGAGGCCGTTGTATTTGACAAGAAGGAGATCATTTGTAACCTTTGAGGTGCCAGTTTCAGTGGAGTGAAGGGGATGGAAGACAGATTGGAAGGGGTCAGGGAGATAATTGGAGGAGAGTAACCTGAGACAACTTGCTCAAGGTTTTTGGAGAGGAATAGTAGGAGGGAGATGGGGTAATAACTGGAGGGAGCCGTGGGGTCAAAACAGGGGGTTTTTTAGGATAGGGGAGACATGAGCATGTTTGACAGCAGTCAGGAAAAGCCACTGGAGAGCAAACAGTTGAAGATGGCAGTCAGAGAGGGAAGAAGGGTGGGGACAAGTGCTTTAATAAAGTGTGAAGGGATGGGGTAGGAGGAACAGGTGGAGGGGGTGGATTATGAGAGAAGGCACGAGATCTCTTGAGATACTCCTAGGAAAGATGGGAGAGTTGAATATGAGGCCGGGGAGGGAGGGACTGAAGAGGAACAGGAGATATTTTAGGGAGCTCACACCCGATGATTTCAATTTTCTCAGTAAAGTAGGTGGCCAGGTCATTAGGGGAAAGAGATGGGGAGCAGGGAACAGGGACTTTGAGGAGGGGTTAAAAACATCTGGAACAACTCGGGAGGGCAATGGGCATGGGTGTCAATAAAGATGGAGAAATAATTTTGCCAGGCAGAGGATGGGGCAGAATTAAAGCACACAAGGATAAACATGAAGTGGATGAGGTTGGTCTGACACCTAGATTTCCACCAGCAGCTCTCTGAAGCTTGTGAGCACAGGAGTGAAGAAAGTAGACAGTGGAGGTGATCCAGGGCTGTGGGTTAGTGGTACGAGATCGATGAAGAGATAGAGGAGCAAGTGAGTTGAGTTCAGACATTTAAAGGGACCTTTATTTAAGTTTCTGGTTCCACCAGCAAGAACCTGACAGAGAGCCAGAACTTGAATCTCCACGTCTCCATCTATCTGGGCATACATCTTAAATGACCTCAAGTACTCCAAATCGTGGGGGGTAGGGTGGGGGGAGAGGGGCATTTAATTCATAATACTAATGTGCTATTCAATTCTTTGATCATGACAATGACACATAGATGGCACTGTAGAATACTCTCAGATTTGCAATGTTTACAAAATGCTGTTTGTGGTCTTTCTATATTTCAAAAATCTTACAAACAGTGAAGAAAACATATTTCCATTTAAGGCATTATTTTGAAATGGAAAGGAAGCCCAACTAGAAGTAAAACAATAATCAGCATGGGCCTGGAAGTCAGAGGACCTGGGTTCTAATCCTGTCTCCACCAGATTACTTGTCTGCTGAGTGACCTTGGGCAAGTCACTTAACTTGTCTGTGCCTCAGTTACCTCATCTGTAAAATGGGGATTAAGACTGTGAGACCTATGTGGGATGGGAATTGTGTCCAACCTAATTGCCTTTTATCTACGCCAGTGCTTAGTACAATACCTGGAAGAGAGTAAGTGCTTAACAAATACCATTAAAAAATAAGAAAGAATATTGAATCTGGAAAATAAGCCATACAAAGGAAACTGAACTCTGAATAAATGTTTGAATAGTACATAGTAGAAGAGACACTTGAGAGGAGTTTTTGATGATGATGGTGGTTAAATTGTAATGAAAAGAAAAATAAATGTACCATTGCTCCTTACCAACCCCTTCTTCCTAGAAATGAACAGAATGAGTCTTCATTTCAATGACTCAAGTACAGCCTAAGATTAGGATATGTCAATTAAGTCCTCAGTAAAAATTCTAACACCGTTTATTTGCTTTGATAGTATGCATTTGTAAAACAATTAGAGCATGAACAACAGAAGGGAAGAGTTGTGGGCACCATGAAATATGGAGTCAAGTAGTTGGAAAGAAAAAGAGGCATGACAGAAAGAGTTAGGGACAATGGGTGAAGTAGAGCAGAGAGGAAGAGAGATGAAGAGACACAGAGAGAGAAAAGAGAGTAAGAAGATAGGAGAGGAAGGGAGGCAGAGACATAGATCTGAAAGTGGAGAATGAGAGTAGCCAACCAGCTAAAGCTTTCTTTTTTTTTTTTAATTCAGCTACAGATGAATTGGAAAAAATACTCCAAGAAACTTTAGGGGCCTATATGGAAAATCTACACCTTCCTATTTCCCCCTACTAGCCTAGATGTTCTAAGGTGACAAAGGTACAAAAGAGGATAGGCCGCAGGGACTCTGCTAATGGATGCTTTGGAGGGAGGCTCTATTTGGTTCCCTCAGCAGAAATCCTGTTGGTGTACTTTCACAACACCTCTAGAATCTGTCCTTTACTCTCCATTCAAACTGATATTACACTGATCCAAACGCTTATTCTATTCCACCTTGACTATTGCATCAGTCTCCTCACTGACCTCTTTGCATCCTGTCTCTCTCCACTCCAGTCCAGGCTTCACTCTGCTGACCAGATCTTTTTTTTTTTTACTAAACTATTCAGTCTGTGTCCCCAACTCTTCAAGAACCTCTAGTGGTTGCCCTTCAAATTCTGCATCATATAGAAATTACACACCAACAGCTTTAAAGTACTCAATCACTTTGCCCCCTCCTACCTAAGCTTCCTCATTTCCTACTACAACCCAGCCTGCACACCTCATTCCTCTAAAGCCAACCTGACTCAGTGTACCTCCATCTCGTCTATCTTGCCACCAACTTCTCGCCCATCTATCTAGCAGGTCTCGGGTGGCTGTGTTTGCTGATGGCAGCTATTAAGAATTGGAAAATTCAAGGACTGTGATAAGAATAATAATAATCATCATTATTATTATGGTACTTGGTAAGGGCTTACTGTGTGCCAAGCACTGTCCTAAGCACTGGGATAGATACAAGTTAAGTAGGTTGGACACAGTCCCCGTCCCACATAGGGCTCACACTCTTAATCCCCATTTTACAGATGAGGTAACTGAGGCCCAGAGAAGTTAAGTGACTTGCCCAAGATCACACAGCAGACACGTGGCAGAACCGGGATTGGAACCCAAGTCCTTCTGACTACCAGGCCCGTGCCCTATCCACTAAGCCATGCTTCTGCAGACCCTGGACACTATACTGAGCTATTCATGGTGGCAATCAGGCTGGTCTCAAGCAATTATATTTGAGATATTCAATGTCTTCAACTCCAGTTTCTTTTGCTTTAGATACTTACCGTCTGATTAAACATTTTGGCAGTCTTCCCTCATTTCAGATATACACTAAAAGCAGGTGCAATTTGAATTAGCTATGTTTGGTTTGAATCCATCAGTAACTCAATACCAGCACAATAAGACCTAAGAGATTTTAAACAATTCAACTGCCCAGCTTAGAAAACTCTAGAGCTAGAGCTGGAGCAACAGAAACCAATTTTATGCATGAATAGGTTTGTGTGACAGTTTACATTTTAATTCTGTTTGCAAAGTGAATTGGTTTTCAAAGAAATCCTCAGATAACGTGGCTAATATTTGATTTCTGAAAGACTTAGAATATAACATTGCAATTTAATGTGGCTCATGCCCGGGGATTTTTACATAGCAGAAATCAATACCAGTTCCTGGGGCCACCCCCAGAATCATTTTCACCCTTGATAATATTTGCTGCTATTTTCTCACTGTCTCTACTGGGTTTTCTTCCTTACAGAATATGGAGTCAGAGCCAGGGTTTTAAAATGAATGATCCAAGGTTTCCATTGTAAGCAGTAACTTGTTTCCTCTTTCAGCACCAAGACCTCTAATTCTTAAATCCTTTGTCCCAAGCCATTTTGGAACTCTCTATCAAATCTCACCTTTCTTGATGCTCGCAACATCAGCCCCTCCACCAGACTCAACTCCCTCACTCCCCTGTCCCTCTTGTATCCCCAACCCTGAATTACCTGAAGAACTGTTGGCAGAACCAAGGCATCACGGCGATTTCTGCCATTTTAAATTCACCTCAGTTAGTCCCATCAATAAATGGTATTTATTGAGCAGCCACTGTGTGCAGAGCACTGTACTCAGCATTTGGGAGGTTACAATAGACTTAGCCAGAATGATCCCTGCCCTCAAGAAGTTTACTATACACGGGAAACGGAAACAAAAATGATTACAGGTAGAGGAATGTGTACATAAGTCTTCTGGGCAGGGAAGGGTTGGGAGGTGAGGGAAACGTGAGGGGAAAGTACCTAAGTGTTTAGATGATGTGGAAATGCTGAAGTGGGCAGAAGAGGGGAAATTAAGGTAGGGAGCTGAGAGACTAATCAGGGAAGGCTTTTTTTTTTTTTACTGGTACTTGTTAAGTGCTTAACATGCACCAAGCACTATATTAGACACTGGGGTAGATACAAGATGATCAGAGTGGACACAGTCCCTGTCCCAAATGGGGCTCGCAATTGAAGTAGGATGGAGTAGGTTTTCCTCCCCAGTTTACAGATGAGGTAACTAAAGCATAGAGAAGCAAAGTGACTTCTCGACGGTCACTAGAAAGATAGGTGACAGAGTTGGGATTAGAACCCAGGTCCTCTGACTCCCAGGCCTGTGCTCTTTCCACTGGCCATGTTGCTTCCAGAAGGGCTTTGAAAATATGGATAGCAGTGATCTACCAGATGTGGAGGAGGGAGGTCCAGGAAGTTGGAAAAGAGTGAGCATGACAGCAGTGGTGAGAGAGATGAGAATGAAGCACAGTTAATAGGTTGGCTTGAAAGGAGGAAAATGTATGAGATGGGGTATAGGAGAGGAGTGAGGATAAGTATTGGAGGAAAGAGAAGCAGCTTGGCCTAGTGAATAAAGCACAAGTCTAGGAGTCAGAAGGCTCTGGGTTCCGATCACATCTCCACCAGTTTACTTCTCTGTTGGGTGACCTTGGGAAAGTCATTTCACTTCTCCTTGCCTCAGTTATCTCATCTGTAAAATGGGAATTAAGACTGTGAGCCCTATGTGGGACAGGGACTATGTCCAACCTGATTAACTTGTATCTACCCCAGCGATTAGTCAGTCAAATAGTAAGTGCTTAACAAATACCATAAAAAATACATGTATATTATATTACATATAAAAATAGAAAGAGTCCTTAGTTGGGTGTGGACCTTCAGTTTTTACACTTCATCACTGGTAACCATGGTTCCCCACAAGGAATTTATCTTCTAACAGTGGAGACTGACAGAAAAATGCTCACAAATAGGGTAATCAGAATACATAGTTGAATGTCCAATTAAATAAATATATATACTCCAGATATGGAGGTGACCTAGCAGCATTGTGCAAAACTAGAATACCTGATGAAGGAAAACTTACAGAGGTGGGTGCTGGATACACCTTTTTCTGGGCCCGCCTTCCTTCTTCAGCATGAAATCATTCAAGTGTTGACCTCTCTTAGTCTTTGGCCTCCTGAATCTGCCCAGAGGCATAAGGGAGATACTGAGGATCTGCTAAAGCCAGCCAAAGTGCTTTCCTGTCATCGTTAGCATTTGGGCCCCAGGACTGCCAAACAACAATGAAGAGAAAGCAAAATTCTAAAAAGATCTAGTGCCTCCGGTCACATGTTCCTACTTTATTATGTACTATAGTTATTTCCTGGGTCTTAAATGATGCAGTTGATATTCTAATCATGCTGACCTTTTCCTTAAAAGATGCTCGGATGTTATCATCATAGAATCTTTCTCCAATGCAGGTATCTGATGAACTCAGTTATTTCTCCCTGTGGAAAACTGAACTATGTTTGCTTATAGAATTATGTATTTGCCAGGGCTAGTTGCAAAAGAGATCTCTTCCAAATCCCTGCTTTCAATGGTGCAAAACCAAGAGAGCGAAAAATCAATCTGTCATGTGGAGATTCGCAAGGACAGCCGGACAATTCCACCCTAAAAATAACAACAAGTCACTAGCACAAGCATCTGTCAACTATCTCTCCGTGCCTGGGATTGTGCTTGGCCTAATCAAAGTGAGTTAAACAGACTGGTGTCTGTGTTAATGGAACAAATTACCGGTGCAGATAGGATTCACACAAAGCAGTCCCAATTTTCAATTTGTTAGCAGAAACATATCTTCCCCTACACACCCCCACATATGGCAGACTACATCATCAATGAATCCTTCATCACCTACAGTGCCTGGCACATAGTAAGCACTTAACAAATACCATAATTATTATCATTACTATTGGATACAGTGGGCAATGAGATGATGGAAATTAGCAAAATTGACATCTCACCTAAAATTTGATTTAGTACTTCCCAATGAATAAGGGAGCTTATCAATCAATCATATTTATCTGGTGTTTATTGGGTACAGAGGACTGTACTAAGCACTTAGAGTACAATATACAGAGTTGATAAAAATGTACCCTGCCCACAATGAGCTTACAGCCTAGAGGGAGAAACAAATATTAATATGAATTAATTAGGGATATGTACATAAGTGCTGTGAGGCTGAGGGAGGGGTGAACAAAGGGTGCAAATTCAAGTGCAAGTGTGATACAGAAGGGAGTGGGAGAAGAGGAAATGAAGACTTAGTTGGGGAAGGCCTCTTGGAGGAGATGTGCCTTCGATAAGGCTTGAAAGTTGGGGAGAGTGACTGTCATCTATGAAGAGGGAGAGTGTTCCAGGCCAGACGCAGGACATGGACAAGAGGTCGGGGATTAAGTAGATGAGATTGAAGCAAAATGAGTAGGTTGGCATTAGAGGAGCAGTGTGCGGGCTGCATTGCAGCAGGAAACCAGGGAGTTGAGATAGGAAGAGGCAAGGTGATTAAATGCTTTAACGCCAAGGGTAAGAAGTTTCTGTTCAGTGTGGAGGTGGATGGGCAACAACTGGAGATTCTTGAGGCGTGCTAGAACATGAATTGAATATTTTTGTAGAAAAATGATCTGGGCAGCAGAGTAAAGTATGGACTGGAGTAGGGAAAGACAGGAGGCAGGGAGGTCAGCAAGGAAGTTGATGCAGTAATCAAGGCAGGATAGGATAAACACTTGGATTAACATGGTAGCAGTTTGAGTAGAGAGGAAAGGGTAGATTTTTGGGATGTTTGAAGGTTGTACTGGCAGGATTTGGTTTGCAGATTCAACATGTGGGTTGAATGAGAGAGCTGAGTAGAGGATAACAACCAAGGTAATGGGCTTTTGAGACAGGAAGGATGGTGGTGTTGTCTACAGTGATGGGAAAGTAAGGGTTGGAAGATGAGGCATTCTCTTTTGGACATTAAGTTTGAGGTGCCAGAGAGACATCCAAGTAAAGATGTCCTGAGGGCAGGAGGAAACACAAGACTGCAGAGGAGGAGAGAGACAAGGGTAGGAGATGTCGATTTGGGAATCATCCACATAGAGATGGTAGTTGAAGCCTTGGGAGTGAATGAGTTCTCCAAGTGTGGGTGTAGATGGAGAACTGAAGGGGAACCAACACTGAGCCTTGAGAGACTCCCATATTTAAGGGGTGGGAGGCAGAGGAGGAACTCACAAAAGAGAATGAGAAGAAGCAGCCAGAGAAATAGAAGAACCAGGAGAGGACAGTGTGAACAAAGCCAAGGTTGGATAATGTTTCTAGGAGAAGAGGGTGGTCGACAGTGTCGAAGGCAGCTAAGAGGTTGAGGAGGATTAGGATGGAATAGAGGCCATTGGTTTTGGCAAGAAGGAGATCACTGGTGACCTCTGAGAGGCAGTTTCTGTAGAGTGAAAGGGGAGGTAGCCAGATTGGAGGGGGTCAAGGGGAGAATTGGAGGAGAGGAAGTGGAGCTTGAAGGAGGGAAAAGTGCAGTGAAGGAGAAACAGCAGAGAGAAGGAAACTATACTTACATTCTGCTGAGAGGAAGAACAGAAAGTAAACAGCTTGTGGAGACAGGTTTGTAGAGGGGTAGAGGCAAGCTGATCAACTGTTTGAAGGGCATGCCTAAGTAAATATGAATATATATATATATATATATATATATACAATATACACTTCCCACTTTATATATACTTCCCAAGCACTTTTACTAAGTGCTTGGGAAGTATAATTCAACAGAGTTGGTGTTGGTAGGTGTGAGTCCTGCCCACGGGGAGTTCACAATTTACACCATATATCTCCAGCTATTCTTGGTATGTGAAAGTGAGGCTATCAATGGTGACATCCTAACAATATGTGTTCCTGAAAAGATGTATGTGTAACTGATATTCCCATCCATACTCTGTGCACATCCTTTGCCGCCCTGATATCTTTGCCATCTGTAATGCTTGTTGCTGCTTATAAATCTGGTTCTAGGTATTTCTATCTTTCCCAAACCTCCACTAAGAACAGCAGTTCCTCTCCTGGTTGAAATACACAACGCTAGTCTATCCGCTGCAGTAACTTCCCATAGTCTACTGCTCTGTCACATTGTTTGAGGCTGTATTTTACTGTGCCTTTAAATTGTTGATTCTGTTTGGGAATCCTGAGGTCACTTATTGACTTACATGTCCCGGCCAATGAAATTATGTTGTGATGAGCTTTGCCTCAATGTCAGTGAACTGACTACATCCCAGGCCCCCGTTGCTGGTAATCTTGGTTTATCCTGATGGGAGGTCACTGAACAATGATGAAGCACAGCGGTGCCCAGAATTATGTTATGTGATGAACAACTACATAAATGCACATTGCACATACATGACAAGTATTATACTTGAGAGTTAGAAGGCCTGGGTTCTAATCATGGGTCTGCCACTTACCTGCTGTGAGATCTTGGGCAAAATATCTTCTGTGCCTCATCTGCAAAAGAGGGATTCTATACCTGTTCTCTCCAGTACTTAGGCTGGAAGACACCTGTGGAACAGGTACCATGTCTGACCTGATTATCTTGTATCTTCCCCAGCGCTTAGTACAGTGTTTGGTACATAGTTAACACTGAAAAGATATGATTATTATTATTACTTAATATTAAAATTACACTTTAAGCAAAACTACATTAACTACTTAACCAAAGACTCCTTTCAGAATGAGGGTCCACCTATTACCATGATGTAGCTAATGCAATGTGCTGGGCAGACTGAGCATTGTTGCTGGGTCAGAATAAAGGAAAGTTTGACATCCAAAAGTGTTTTATAAAATGTGTCAATAAAGAAAACACAAACAGAGACACCATTCTTTTTTAAAGCTCTATAAATACTCCTCCGAGCCCCAGATATTTAGAGCTTTAGAGGCCTTTTACAAGAAACTCGGCAAGAAGATTAAACCAAGTTCTACATGTTGCTAAGCATCAAAAATGACCTGTTCTGAAAAACTTTCTGCAAGCAATTTTGGATGAATCTAGGGAGTGTTTTCATCACAATTTGCTTTGTCTTTGTGATGGACAGTTGTCCATCAAGGAAAAATTCTGAGCAAATACTGTAGTGTTTGTTTTGATACCTCGACACTAACACCCTATGAATAAAGAAAATATTTTCCAGGACTCCTGTACACCTAAGATCCCAATTTTATATTCTACCCAAATTAGTTGCAACAGATTCTGCTAACCATAAGGTGGAAGAGACACAATCAGCTAAAGGATGTTCTCAGTCTTCCTGGACACCTGTGCTGTCTCACTGGTAATGCATGCTCAGCCCCTTCCCTTCATCTTGGGCTTTGCTCCTATTCTGCCTTGCAACACCACAGTGGGAAGGAAACCAGCAGCCACAGCACGTGGTCAACAGACATTGTAAAACACTGGGAAGGTCAAGGCAGTTGCATGACTGAAGCAGTCAATATGGTTGTGACTTCTGGACTCCAAACCACGAGGAGCCTTACACCTTCTAGCTCTTCTAGTCACAGTACCGTTCTACTTATTTGTGCTTGTCTCTCATGTTGTTTTACTGGTTTTTATTATTTCATCTCTTCTTGTGTGTCAGTGGCCAGTCTCCTCCCCCCTCTTTATTCTTAGATTGTGAACTTCTTGAGAGACTATATCTAATTCCCATCAGTGTATTCTTTCCCAGAGCTTAGTACTTTACTAATAATAATTAATGATTATGGTATTTGTTAAGTGCTTACTATGTGGCAGGCACTCTAAGCACTGGGATGGATACAAGCAAATCAGATTGGACACAATCCCTGTCCCGCATAGGGCTCACAGTCTTCATCCCCATTTTACAGATGAGTAACTGAGGCACAATGAAGTGACATGCCTAAGGCCACACAGCAGACAAGTGGCAGAGCTGGAATTAGAACCCATGACCTTCTGACTCCCAGGCCAGTGCTCTACCCACTATGTCATGCTGCTCCTCTACCACTACTATTAATTACTATTATTTATCAAATTTTACACATGCTTCAATGAACATCATCAGCTCACCTGGCACCCACAGATTTTTATAATCTTCTAACAGTGGAGCCACCTTTGTGCTGAACTAAGTATGCACACCGAGTTCTTCCATAATGAGAGGGTTGTGTTCTCGCTAAACCCCTACTCAGGAAAAGTCACGCTCTATAGCACTCACCTGCTCTGACACTGCATGCATGCAAAAAGTGGCTCAACAAGCTCAGAGAGGCTCAGGTTGTTGAAAGAACATTCCCTAATTACCTAAAAGCATTCTAACAAAATAAGTAGTGCAAAACACTCATTAAGGCAGAACTGAATATATGACACAGAATCTCACTGTCAACAATGTCATCTTCAAACATGTCCTACTACTACCATCATGTAGGTAGTATTATTATGTTTATAATTTTATGATATAAAATTATAATATATAATTTTACATATTATTTTATAATAATAATATTCTGGAATGGTAAACACAGGACAGGCTCTAATTTTTCTTACCGATTTCAGGCAGGAGGATGTCCAAATGAATACCACAGAAAATAAAATGGCTATGCTCTTCTTCCACTGGAATCTGATGAAAACAGCCAGAAAGGAGAGGGGAAACAAGGAAATTTTCTATGGTGAATGGCTGAGGCAGTGCTGCCTAATGGATAGAGAATGGACCTCAGAGTCAAAGGACCTGGGTTATAATCCTGGATCTGCTATTTATCTGCTGTGTGATCTTGAATAAGTCCCTTTGCTTCTCTGGGTCTCAGTTACCTCATCTGTAAAATGGGAATTAAGACTGTGAGCTCTATGAGGGACAGGGACTGTGTCCAATCTGATTAACTTGTATCTACCCCTGTTCTCAGTACAGTGCCTGGCACCTAGTAAGCGCTTAACAAATACCATAAAAAAAGGCAAATTCATTTTCTATTCTAAATGCTGAATACATGGTCACCATTGCATCACACAACTAAGATACTTCTCATTGCCCAGCTCTTAGTTTTCCCCCTAAGATTTCTAATTCCCTCATCTTCATTTGATTACAAGAATCATCCATGATCCCGGAGATGCAGTGGGTTAAATGATTTTTCACACAGCACCTAACCTCACTGCAGCTCCATCCCTTTCCCCTTGAGGTGGGAGTTTCCAGCTTCACCACTCCCTGGAATGAACTATGCCATCACCCCTCCTCATGTATGGAGCGCTCAATCAAAACCCAGGCAGTGGCAGGGAGGGGTGGTTTGTCTTGCACATATTTCTCTTACTGTCCCCTATAAAAGCCAGTGAGTTCTTAAATAATTCCAGGGCTGTAGTACAATGGCAGTCCCCATCCAATATAGCCAAGTAATTCTGTTTTACAGAGCATAGTCAAGGCATAGATGACTTTGACAGGCATGCTGAATGTTTGAAAGATTGTTCTGGAAAATACTTTACAAGGCCTCTGGTCAGGTGTCCACATCTAGGCCCAAAATCTAGGTCCCTTCCATACTAACAGGGAATGGCTTGTTCGGATTAAAGATAGGGAGTGAAGAGAAACTGGAGAAATGACTCAGCCTTTCACCTTTTCTAACCACCCCCACTAAGCAAACATATTTACCCCTTACAAACTGAATTCAAGAAAACCAATTGAAGAATTGCTGAGATTGAAATGCAAACAGTATTGCCAGGAAATTCCAATTTCACACTCAGTGTTTTGAGATTTGTCCTGCCCCATTGCAGGAAGCCTACCAGATGAGTCTGATCTTTACTTGTTTGACTGTCACTGTCAGCACCTTAATACGATATAGCTCATCGAAGAACTGCTTTTGTGTTTTCTTCCTCTCCATCAAATCAATAATCCTGATAGCAGGATTCATTTGCTTAGCTCCCAAAGATACAGACTGAAAAGTTTGATCAATAGTGGGGGTGGGAAGGGTGGGGAGGGGTGGGGACAGCAAGGGAAGGGGAAGGGAGGTTACTGAAGGAAAATATGAATCTTTACACCCAACTATGATTCTAGCTTCTCATGTTTTTTTCACAGAATTGATAGTTTCCAGTGGAGGCAAATAGATGGCTGGGAAGAACTGTATTGTAATCAGTTTCAAACATGAAAGGCATAATGGAGAAATATTGTAGGCAGTGTGCTTTAATGGGGAATATATTTCTTGATAAAAATAAATAGTGCCATTGGACTGACAGGACATGGATCGCATCATCTAGTGATGTCAATCAGGCAATGAATCTCTATCAAACACCTGCTGAACACAAGACACTCAGCTAGGCATGCTGGTCTTTAAGTGGAAACTCACTGAAAGGTTTTGTACAATTAAGTAGCAATGCCTAGTAATAACATACCACTGCAGATATCCTGGTAATTATGACTCAGGTAATGGTTCACTAATATCCCCTCCAGTTTAGAAGACAGAAACAATCAACCACCATTCAAGAAATTGGCAATACAATCATGATATCAATATAATCATAATAATTAAGAAAGTATCCTGCTATCACCCATGGCTCTTATATTCCTCTCAGTCCAGCATCAGAGAGGGAATCTGACAGCCTGGTGAATACTAGTGAGCTAGTCCTGAAGGCATTCAGCAGCTCTGGCTGAAAAGTATGGGGTCAACATATTGGTCATCCTTCTTCTAAAAGCTTGGGTGGCAATTATAACCAAATTAAAGCAGTGGCACCATTTCCAAGCCTCTGTTCCATGCCCAGCAAGAAGTACCAAACTGAAAAAGAAAAAGTGGTGTCTCTCCCATCTTGCTTGATTTAAATTCTGTTGCCTCCCAACTATTCCAGCTCTGGCATAAAACCTAAATCAGGATCAAACATTATGAACCCTGGAGCTGAAAAATAAACCTAATTTGTGAAAGAGCAAAGCATCTGTTAAAGTAGGATTACATTAGACAGACCCAAGGCCTCCCCAGAAAAATAGACAGCCACAAGCTAGGTGATGAATGTGTTAATTGTGTGCTGTTTTCACCAGACTGGGGAGCAGTTTAGAACAGCAAGCCATGACACTTTAATAAACATGGGTAGTAAATGCATTGATATTTCACTCTTCAAGTATTTTCTCCTCAGCTAGTTTTTCCCTAGTTTTGCTGAAGGGACTGAGGAGTCTGCAGTTTGCTTTCCAAAACCTCTTAAAAAATGCATTAAGCTTTTCAAGAACAATTTTCTAGGCACAACCAGCCCTTGGGAGATGATATTTTGGAAGATTAGAGTCCCCAGCATGTCATTACCTAGTGGTTCCCTTGGCCAAAGGACTGCAGCACCAATACAATCAATTGCTGCTTTTCATTTACTTTTTTTATTCTGTTATTGTCTATCCAGCAATTTTAGCATTCTTGAGGCTCTTATTTTGTGACTCTATATTTTCAGGATGTGCAATGTCGCTCTTCAACTCCATTCAAAAACTAAATTGTAGTTAAGAGCAATTACTGAACCTAACCCATCAATGAGCATGTAATCCATAGATGAGGTATGAGGTATATCTAGCTGTAGGAAGCTGGAGGATGGATTATTCACAAGGAACTCCTCATTCAATTGGCTAACAGAGTTGCCTTGGTTATCACAGTTAAACAGGCTACTGTAAATTAAAATGATAAAATAAAGACTACCTGTCATTTGGGTATATGATGCAGAACACATAAGGTAGGAAATGAGCTCATATATCAACAAGTCCATTTATTCAGTTATTGAACTTTCATATTCAGTAGTCACAGAGTGATTAATCAGAGTGAAAGTCTGGACTTATTACATAAAATATCAATCACAGCCAAGATGATGAAGGACAAGGAGCTTCTGTTTGATAAGCATGAGGAAACCAAAGAGAAATGATTGAAAAAGTTCAATGAACACAATAATGAAGTTAATTTTATAGTTCTAAAACAAGCCAGATCCTAAATATATGTGTATTTTTGCAGAGAAAGACCTTGAACTGTAACTTTCAGATCCAAGTTCCAGCACTGACTGAGAGAACAGATTGAGAGGAAGAATTCCAACCAACTGACAGATCAAAATGCAGCAGACCAGACAGGATTGTTACAGCATGACTGATGCAGGGATCAACACCAAGAACTCTATTCTGGATTCATAGACTTTATGAAAACATTTGACGCCACTAGGAGATGGGGTTTTGGCAATGACTAAACATATCTGGCATCCCCAACTAGGTCACTGAAATCCTTAGCCTACTCCCAAATTGCAGGATTGACTGAGCCATAGTTGTTGGTGCCCAGTCTGACCCTTTCCTCAGCACCACTGGAGATGAGCAGGGCTGTAGAGTGAACCCAGTCCTCTCTTTGCTTTTTTTTAATGGCATTTGTTGAGCACTTACAATTTGTCATGTACTGTCCTAAGCACTGGGGTAGATACAAGCTAACCGGGTTGGACATAATCCATGTTCTACATGGGGCTCACAGCATTAATCCCCATTTTACAGATGAGGTAACTGAGGCACAGAGAAGTGAAGTAACTTGCCCAAGGTCACACAGCAGACAAGGGGCAGAACCAGGTCCTTCTTACTCCCAGGCCCATGTTCTATCCACTAGGCTAAGCTGCTTCTCTTGCCGCCATCATATTGAGCACATAGTTTATACAGAGCAGTGTACTAAGCACTGGTAGACCATGCTTGTAGATGTAACAGAAATCTTGAAGCTGGGATCAGAGTACATAGCCAATCCACAGGAAGCTCTTCCACTTCAACACTCTTTGAGCATCAGTGAAACTTTTTGAAACAATCATGCAGCTACTGTATTCCAACAACTGCTTTGGAACGCATATCCCAAAAGACCTACCTCTTCATCTCTGACCTCTCTTATTCTCTGCAATCTTATATTTCTTCCTGCTTTCGGGACATCTCTAGTTGGATGTCCCACTGACTCAAACTTACCATGTCCGAAAGAAAACTCCTCATCTTCCCACCCACACCATATCCTCCCCTTTTCTTCCCCATCACTGTAGACAATACTATCTTCCTTGAAAACCTTGGCATCATCCTCAATTCATCTCTCTCATTCAACACACATATTCACTCTGTCACCAAATCCTGTCAGTTCTACCTTCCCAACATCGCTAAAATCCGCCTTTCTTCTTCATCCAAACTGCTACTGCAGATCCGAGCACTTATCCTATCCTGTTGACTACTCCATCAGCCTGTCCAGTCCTATAGACAGTAAGCTCGTTGTGGGCAAGGAATGTGTCTACCAATTCTATCGTATTGTACTCTCCTAAACACTAAATCCCCTCACAGGGTCACACCTGTAGAGTTTCCAGGACTCTACCCATCTCGGCTACAGGAGGGAGCGTCAAGCAGAGGAATATCCATTCCATTCCTAGCTTGGGCAGTGGCTAGCAAGTGGAAGGCAATCTGCTACAAGTCAAACCTCACCTGTGCTGGGCAGCAGCAACATGGGAGAGAGTCAAGGGCAGAGACTTATTTACTGCATGGAAGGAGGCAATGGTAAACCATTTCCGTATTTTTACCAAGAAAACCCTATGGATACACTATCAGAATGATCACAGATGGAAGTGGGGTGTTCTGGGAGAGATGCGTCTATGGTATCGCTATGGGTCGGACACAACTCGACAGCATAACACAACAACAATAAGCACTAAATGCTCAATAGATACCATTGATGATTATGATAAAAATGAATACTATTGACAGATTGATCGATTGACGTAAGAACTTCGTATTTCCCACCAGCCCCACAAACAGATTAGATCCATTACACCAAGACCCAATGCAACCTACTTTTCTCTGTGACCCCACCTAGGCCATGGGCTGCCCTCTGCCCTCAATCAATCAATCAGTGGTATTTATTGAGTGCTTATTGTGGTCAGAGCAGTCAGTGAGTTAATCATATTAATTGGGAGATTACTGCGTGCAGACCACTATACTAAGCACTTGGGAGAGTACAATATAACAATATAATTCATCCATTCATTCAATCATATTTTCTGAGCACTTACTGTGTGCAAACCACTATACTAAACTTTCGGGAGAGTACAATACAACAACCAACAGATGCCCTCCCTGCCCACATGATCTTAGAGTCTAGAGGGGGAGACACTGATATAAATAAATAAATTATGGTACAACAGAGTTGCTAGATATGTTCCCTTTCCACATGGAGCCTAGAAAAAGGCTACCTTACGCCATTCCTCCTCTCTTACATTGGGTCTGGCCTCTCTTGCTCCCTAGGCCAGACCCCATGACCATGGTACCATCTCCTTAGTGCTTCTTTCTTTTTCCCCACTTTCATGTTGCCCCAGTGTGCTCCCCTCAAGCTTTCAGAGACTATTTTTAATCTCTCAGCAACACTGGCAAATATAAGAAGAGGGGGCAAAGTGCTGTTGGGATGGCTACAGGGGATGGAGGAAGAGTAAAGGCCTGAGGATAAGAAGCCCTCATGGTAGAGGGGGAAAACCTGAGGGTGGGGACCTGGAGCAGCTGCCCCTCTTTCATCTAAAGTATTAATTCCTTCCCACTACAATCATGCTATTTTGGGCAAGAAAATTGACTGTTGTGAGTACCTAATCACCAGGCAAAGCAAAGCTGTTAGCAACACATCCCAGCAGAGCTGAGGGGGCGAAGGTTTGGGCAAAAACAAATAAATAGAATAACTCCTACTAAGCAAGCAGTAGAAAATTTGATCAATGAATCCAATGTAGCCATCAGGTTGCCAAATACAAGGAAATTATTTCAACTACATTCACTTCAAGCTGTAATCCTTGTCCTCTTTATGGTGACTTCAGTAGTTCAGATAATTACATTTTCACAGTTAAAAACGATTACAAGTTGTCAAAACTACAAAATCAGATCTATTGCTCGATGCTGCAACCAGACATTTCCAATTATCTTTTATTTGGAGGAGTTTCTTGTGTCCTGGAATACCGACAGAAACTCCGTACAAAACTCTATCCGGCCAAGCTTCTTCAGATTTCTTTAGAAAATGAACTTCATATCAGCCTTGAGAAAATCAACTGCATCATCACGCCAAAGGGGTGCCAAGACCTTTTAATGACACTTATAACTCTTCCCAAAATATCTTCTTAACTTTCACATGTATTCAATTCAGGGAACATTTGCAAGTTAGATGAACCCTTACCTTTACATTCATTGAGTGGACAGAGAATATTTCTAATGGAAGAATAAATCCACCCTTACTGATCATCATTTCACTATTCCCCTTCACCAGCTGCATGAGAGCAGAGAAAAGTTGTCCTCTTCTGGCGCCAGAACTGAATGGGGGTCAACAGGGAACTCTTTTAGAACCTTTCATAAACCCACAGTAATTTCCCATTAATGTGAAGTCCATGTTGCTTAGGGAATTCTCTGCCACCCCACTAATCCTTGGTAATAAATTGTTTATGTATACCCAGGCTCCAGTGACAGTGTTTTCTAAGCTTCCCCTTGTAAAAAGACATTTGAAAGGAAACCATCATAACATCTGCCCAATAGGTGAATTCACTCACTTCACTCCAATGAGATTGCACTCTCCAAGGTCACTAGAGACCTTCTCCTTGCCAAATCAAATGGACCTTACACTATCCTAATCTTCTTTGACCTCTCAGCTGCCTTTGACACGGAACCACTGCATCCTACTGGAAACACTTCACTGATACAGGTCTTTCTTGGTTTTTCTTCTACTCCCTTGGCTTTCTTAGTCTCTCCCTCTCTTTTTTTAAATGCCATTTGTTAAGCACTTACTCTGTGCCAGGCACTGTACTAAGTACTGGAGTAGATACAAGCTAATCAGGTTGGACACAGTCCATGCCCCACATGGGGGGGTCACAGTCTTAATTCCCATTTTACAGATCAGGTAACTGAGGCACAGAAAAGTGAAATGACTTGCCCAAGGTTACAGAGCAGACAAGTGCCGGAGACAGAATTAGAACCCAGGTTCTTCTGACTCCCTGGCCTGTTCTCTATCTACCTGGCTATACTCCTTCTCTTTCACTGGCTCCTCTTCCACCTTCTGATAATGGGTGTCCCTTGGGCTCTGTTCTAGTTCCCTCTACACTTCTCACTTTACACTCACTCCCCTGGGGAGTTCATTTGCTCCCATGACTCCAGCTACCACCTCTATGAAAATGATCCCCATATCTATTTCACTAGCGCCGACCTCTTTATCTTCTGCAGTCTCACATTTCTTCTTGTCTGCAGAGCATCTTCAGGTAGTATATTCAATTATATTCATATCCATATTCTACATTCAACTCAGTCACCAAATCCCATCAGTTCTTTCTTCTCAACATCTCCATTCTGCCCCTTCCTATCCATCCAAATTGCTGCCACACTGGTCCAAGCATTTGACATTTCCCAAGTCAACTTCCTAGTAAAACCTCCCTGCCTTCAGTTTCTCCCATCTCTAGTCCTTACTTCCTTTTGTTGCCTGTATCATTTTTCTAAAATAACATTTTTCGCTCACCTCCCAACTCCTCAAAAGTCTCCTCTCTGCATCCAGCAGAAACTCCTGACCATTGGCTTTAAGGCATTCACTCAATTCTCCTCCACCTACTTATCCTTGCTCCTCTCACTACACCCCAGCTTGGACATTTCAATCCTCTCAAGCCAACCATGTTTCTTGTTCTCATCATTCTCCCAGCCGACTTCTTGCTCAGTCAATAAATGGCATTTACTGAGTTCTTACTGTGTGCAGAGCACTGCATTAAGTGTTTAGGAGAGTATAATACATGGGATTTGGTAGATATGGGGCGGGGGGGGCGCTCAAGGAGCTTACAGTTTAGAGGGGGAGACATCATTTCCAGATCCTGCCAGTTCCTTTTCATCTAATTGGCCACAACTCTAGACCAGGTGCTCATTATATCATGGCTAGACTACTGTACCACACTCATCAGTTTCCTCTCCACCTGTCCCAGGGCTTCGTACAGTGTTCTGCTCATAGTATGCACTCAAATACTATTGATACCATCATGTCTTGTATCTCAACTGTACTCTTTCAAGTGCTTAATACAATGTTTCACATCCAGTAGAAACAAACTAAATGTGAGGGATTTACTCATCGATTGGCAGAGTGAATGCAGAATTATTGTTCATCAAATCTCTTAGCAACAAAGCCAAGGGGCACCCTTTGAAGTTTGAAGGCGGTAGGCAATATTGTTTCATATATTCATTCAATAGCATTTATTGAGTACTTACTGTGTGCACAGCACTGTACTAAGCGCTTGGAAAGTACAGTTCGGCAACAGATAGAGACAATCCCTACCCAACAATGGGCTCACATATAGCCAGGGGTACATGTACAGAGGGTACTCCAGGAAGCTGCAGAGCCTGAAAGTATCAGTAGGTTAAAAGGGGCTTGAATAAATTCATGGAGAGTAGTTCATAATGGGTTATTAGAGAAAGCTGAGCTGATTTCTAGTTTCTAGGTGGGGAGCAGGTGGGAAAGCCAAGAAGGAGAAGAAGGAGATGGAGACAGAGGAGGAGGAGGAGAAGGAGGGGAAGATGACAAAGAAAAGGAGAGATGGGAGAGGGAGAAACAAAGAAAGAGAAGAGAGGGAAAAGGAAAGAGAAGGGAGAAAGGGGAAGAGAAGGGGAAATGGAGAGAAGAGAACTAGGGACAGGGAGAGGGGAATTTACCTCTTCCTCTTCTCTAAAGCTAGCACCACTGCTGTCCTCCAGTCCCCGTAGCTGCCTAGCTCCAGCAGCTCTATGCCACCTCCTACCAATGGTCCAAAAGGGCCAGTTTGGCTTGGCAGCGATGGCAGCAGCAGCAGTTCCAGTGAACTGTGTTTCAGCCCCTCAGGAAGAAGAGCCATCATCATCATCACCACTGCAGCTGAGAGGTTCACAATTGCTACCCCCGTCTAAGGTGGTGACTTAATGAATTTCACCATAAGGCTTTTGGGTTGCAAAAAGGATGATGGGTCTGCCCATTTGGGGGCATCTGCTCACCATACATTAGAGGGGAAGTTAAGGATGGTAGGTAGTCCCTCCCTAATCCCGGCTCTGCTGCTAGTCAGCTGTGTGACCTTGGGCAAGTCACTTAACTTCTCTGTGCCTCAGTTACCTCATCTGTCAAATGGGGATTAAAAAACTATGAGCCCCACGTGGGACAACCTGATCATTTTGTATCCCCCAGCGCTTAAAACAGTGCTTTGCACATAGTAAGCGCTTAACAAATACCACAATTTTTTATTTATTTATTTAATCACAAAGATGAAAGCTCAACTGGGCAACTAACACATGGCATCCATCATCATCTTCAGCAGCATCATCGGTAGACCATAAGCTCCTTGTGGACAAGGAATGTGTCTATTTTATATATAGTCTCCCAAGTGCTTGGTACAGTGCTCCACACACAGTAAGTGCTCAATAAACACAACTGAATGAACTGAACGAATCACTGGTATTTGCTGAGCACTTACTGTGTGCGGAGTACTGCACATGAAATAGCATGGTGTAGAGGTTAGAGCACGCGCCTAGGAGTCAGAAGGTCATGGGTTCTAATCCTGGCTCCACCACTTGTCTGCTGTAAGACCTCAGGCAAGTCAGTTCACTTCTCTGGGCCTCAGTTACTCATCTGGAAAATGGGGATTAAGACTATGAGCCCCATGTGGGACAACCTGACTACCTTGTAGCTACCCCAGCACTTTGAACAGTGCTTGGCACATAGTAAGAACTTAACAAATACAATTATTATTATTATCATTACAATACAACTGAGTTGGTAAACAAGTTCCCAGCCCACAGTGAGCTTACAGTCTAGAGGGGGACACAGACATTAATATAAATAAATTATTTATAATTTCTAGATACATAACGATAATGTTGGTATTTGTTGAGCGCTTACTATGTGCAGAGCACTGTTCTAAGCGCTGGGGTAGATACAGGGTAATCAGGTGGTCCCACATGAGGCTCACAGTCTTAATCCCCATTTTACAGATGAGGGAACTGAGGCACAGAGAAGTTAAGTGATTTGCCCACAGTCACACAGCTGACAAGTGGCAGAGCCGGGATTCAAACCCATGACCTCTGACTCCCAAGCCCGTGCTCTTTCCACTGAGCTACGCTGCTTCTCTAATAATAATAATTATGGCATTTGTTAAGTGCTTACTATGTAATAATAATAATGTTGGTATTTGTTCAGCACTTACTATGTGCAGAGCACTGTTCTAAGCGCTGGGGTAGATACAGGGTAATCAGATGGTCCCATGTGGGGCTCACATTTTTTTAATCCCCGTTTTGACAGATGAGGTAACTGAGGCCCAGAGAAGCTAAATGGCTTGCCCAAGGTCACACAGACAAGTGGCAGAGCTGGGATTAGAACCCCTGACCTCTGACTCCCAAGCCCGTGCTCCTTCCACTGAGCCACGCTGCTACTTCATATAAGTGCTGTGGGGCTGAGGGTAGGGCAAAGATCGAATGCATAAACGATAGTCTTCTTGTAGCCACTGTTAGGGACAGGATCCTAGACCAGAGGGGTCTTTGGCCTGACTTGGCAGTGATACTGAACATGGCCTTTATATTGCTATATCTCAGAAGCACTTGGGGCACTGATGAGAAGACACAATAATAGAATCCTATTCCTCTGGCCCAGGACCTCTTAGGAACATAGGGCCCTTGTTCAAATGAATTAAATGACTGCCCTTGCAAAGACCTGAATGTAAGCCTGGAGAAGAACCGAGCTCATGATTAAATCCAGAAGCAGCTACCATTTTTCAGGGCATTAATGTAAGCACCTAAAATGACAAGCAAACAAACAAAAATGCTCCATTATTTCAGTAATGTAGGTAGTCTCTTTTTTCATTCACCAGATCATTCTAAGTAATTAACCCGATTAATCAATTTCTTTTCTTTTTCTCTGTGCTTTGCAGACATGGGAAGGCATTCAGACAAGTACTAGGGCCCAATTAAAAATCACTACACATCTCTGTTAATGCTTCCCATCAATAGCAAGATGAAATACTGGTCTTCCCTTCACCACTGAATGCCAAAAGAGAAGCAATTACACCTTGAATCAAACATGAAGACTTTGAACATGAGTAATTAATGAATAAATTATGGAGCAGCAGTGTGGTCTAGGAGCTCTGAATTCTTTTTCACAAATTACTCTTGGCTCTTCTAGAGATGCTCGGTATAACACTGGCAAGAACCTTCACTACTTTCTGGCACAGTATTTGCTCCTGCAATTGGGAATAATCATCCTTTGACACAGTCAATTTCCTGGACTCAGTGAGACAGAAGGGCAGCTAGGAGAGGGCAGACAGAGAAGTGGGGAGAAAGCCCACTATCACCTAAGTTGTGCTCTTCACTTCTCAAACAATGATATTTATCAAATGTTTCCTGTGTCCCAAGCCCTGTACTAGGCACATGGGAGAGAACACTACAGTAGAGTGATAGACACATCCCCTGATCAAAAGGACCTCACAGTCTAGAGGGGTAATCAGGCATTAAAATAAATGACTGAAAGGGGAATGAGAGAGTATAGGGATATGTGTATAAACCTGGTGGGGTGAATATCAAGTGCTTCGGGGGTATAGATCAACAGATATTGGATACTGGGTTTTGGGGACAGATATTAAAGGCACATCTCCTCCAAGAGGCCTTCCCCAACTAAGCCCTCATTTCCTTTTCTCCCACTCTCTTCTGCATCCCCCTTGTACTTGGATTTGCACCCTTTATTCACTTCTCTCTCATCCCTGCAGCACATATGTATATGTCCATAATTCATTTATCTATATAACTCACCTCCTTATCTCTCCAACTACAACCCAGCCCTAACACTTGGCTCCTCCAATACTAAGCGTCTCACTGTACCTTGAGCTCATCTTTCTCGCCACTGACACCTCACCCAGCTCCTACCACTGGCCTGGAACACTGTTCCTCCTAGAATCCTACAGAAAATTACTCTCTCCCCCATCAAAGCCTTATTGAAGGGACATCTCTTCCAAGAGGCCTTCCCTGACTAAGCCCTCATTTTTTCTTCTCCCTCTCTCTTCTGTGTCACCCTGACTTGCTACCTTCATTCCTGCCCCCTTCCCAGCCCAACAGCACTTATGTACATATCTATAATTTATTTATGTTAATGTCTGTCTCCCCCTTTAAACTGTAAACTCGTTGTGGGCAGGGAATGAGTCTGTTTATTTTATATTGTACTCTCCCAAGTGCTTAGTGCTTAACAAATACCACTAATATTATTACTATTCTCAATCTACCCTCACTCCCTTAGGGAGCTCATCCACTTTTTCAGCTTCAATTATCAACTCTTTCAGTTAATGACTCCCAAATCTACCTTGTCAACCCTGACCTCTGTCCCCCACAATCTCACATCTCCTACTTCTGCAACATTGATACCCAAGGTGTCCCATTGGCACTTCATGTTCAATATGTCCAAAACTGAAATCCTCATCTTCCTTCCCAGATCTTCTCCACCCACAGTGGGAGGCAGTGGAAGACCTAGTGAAAGAGACTGGGAAGGATGAGACAGAGAAATAAGAGGAGAACAAAGTGAAAAATGTGTCCAAAAAACCAAGGTTAGACAGTGTTCCCATAGAAAAGAATGATCCTCAGTGACAAAGGCAGCTAAAAAGCTGGGGAGGATAAGGATGGAGTAGAATCTGCAAAGATCATCATCATCAGTGGTGTTTATTGAGCACTTACCATGTGCAGAGCACTGTACTAAGCACTTGGAAGAGTACAGTACAACAGAGTTGATAGTCACATTCCCTGCCCACAACGAGCTTGAAGTCTAGATGGGGAGACAGACATTAATATAAATAATTTAGAATTTGTTAAAGATATGTATATAAGTGTGGTGTGGATGAGGGTGGGATGAATATCAAATGTCCAAAGGTCACACATCCAAGTGTAGATGACTCAAAAAGGAGAGGGAGCCAGGGAAAAGAGGGCTTAATCAGGGAAAGCCTCTTGGAGGAGATGTGACCTTAATAAGGCTTTGAAGGTGGGGAGAATAGTGGTCTTCCTAGCTCCAGACTAGAGGGAGGATGTGTGAAAGGGGTTAGTGGCAAAATAGACAGGAATGGGGCACAGTGAGTAAGTTGGTCCTAGAAGATCGAAGTTTGTGGGCAGTGAGGTGTGGTATAAGGGGGCAAAGTTTTTGAGTGCTTTATAGCCAGTGGTAAGTTGTTTCTGTTCAATGCGGAGATGGACAGACAACCATTGGAGGTACTTGAGGGTGAGGAGATGTGACAATCGGTGTTTCAGTGCCGGTGAGATGATTGCACCTCAGGACCTCATTGTCGGTGATCCTGTTTTTTAAGCACTTACTATGTACCAAATACTGTGTTAAGCACTGGTAATTAGGCAATTAGGTCAGCACAGTCCCTGTTCCACATGGGGCTCACGGATTATGTGGGTGGAAGAACAGTTATTTAAACCCCATTTTAACAGATGAGGAAGCTTAGGGACAGAGAAGTTATGTGACTTGTGCAAGGTCACACAGTAGGCAAGAAATGAATCTGAGATTAGAACTCAGGACCTCTGACTCCCAGGCCCATGGTCTTTCCCACGAGGCCACCCTGCTCCTCCAGAGAAGAGGATGAATTGAGGAAATGTGATTTTAATAAGACTTTGAAGAGGGGGAGAGTAGTGGCCTGTAGTACAGTGCTCTGCACACAGTAAGTGCTCAATTAATACGATTGATTGGATGAATGAATGGGGAAGGAGTTCCAGGCCAGAGGGAAGACATGGACAAGGGCTCGACATTGAAATAGATGAGATCAAGATTCAGAGAGTAGGTTGGCGTTAGGAGAGGCAATTTTTCGGGCTGGGTTGTAGTAGGAAATCAGTGAGGAGGTAGGAGGGGACAAGGTAATTTAGTGCTTTAAAGCCAATGGTAAGGAGTTTCTATTAAATGCAGAGGTAGATAGACAACCACCAGAGCTTCTTGAGGAGTCAGGAAACATGGACTGAGATTTTTTTAGAAAAATTATCTAGGCAGCAGAGTGAAATAAGGAAAGACAGGGCAGGGGGGTCAGCAAGGAAGCTGATGCAGTAGACTTGGATAGGTTTGGACGGCGAGGAAAGGGCAGATTTTTCTGATGTTGTAAAGGTAGAACTCACAGGCTTTGGTGTCAGATTGAATACATGTGCTCAATGAGAGAGATGAGTGGAGGTTAATGCAAAGATTATGGGCTTTATAGACTGGGAGGATGGTTATACAGTCTACAGTGATGGGTAAGACAGAGTGGAAACAGGGTTTGGGTGGGAAGATGAGGAGCCCTCTTTTGGACATGTTGAGTTGGAGGTGTTGGCAGGTTATCCAAGTAGAAATGTTCTGAAGGCCGGAGGAAATGCAAGACTGCAGAGAAGGAGAGAGGTCAGGGTTGGAGAGGTGGATTTGGGAGTATATTTTGAGTATATCAAAATTGAAAAAAGGGTCCAAAACCCTGGCCCTATATTTTTGCTGTAGTTCACTCCCACTAGATGTATCATTATTGTTACATTGGTAAATGGAGAAAAGGCTGAGGAATTTCTTTCCAGGCAGATATTCCGCTAAGTATATCTTTAAGGCTAGGTTGATAGCTGAGAACAGAAAAGAAATTTAAAAAGGCCAATAATTGTTTTAAAGGTGAGCTGCATGAATGTGCTTGTAAAAATCAAAGTGGGGCAAAGTTGCCCTTTATATTTCTAAGTACGGTCAATCCACAGTTCTCCACTCTGGATTTGTAGTGGTAGATTTCTAAATTCTCACCAGCTGCAAACCTGTCTGCAAAAGCAGACAGGTCCCCTATCTGTAATTTTTTTCTTGTCTGTCTCTCCCTCTAGGATGTATGTTTCTTGAAGGCAGGGATCATGTCCACTACCTCCATTGCAGTGTACTCTCCTAAGCACTTAACACAGTGCTCTGCACAGAGTAAGTGCTCAATACGTACTATCCGATAGCAGAGCTCAGACTTGAGCTTTTTATTTTGAACATGGGGGCAAAAAGAGAGTATGGACTTTAAGGAGGGATGAGGAATTTGGGTTGGGGTGGGGGGAGGGGATGTCCAGGTTCCCAAGAGCTAATAGGGCAGAAAGCCACTATTTCAGATCTTTACAATCCTGACTGGAAGCTCTCAGGTCTCATCAGAGACCTGGAATGAGCAGGCCTGGAAGTCCAGCACAAAGGCCTGTGGAGGCCCATCACCTCGATCACCTCATTTGAGCTGGGCTTCCAGGCATGCTCATCCCACAGCACCATGCTAAGTGTTTAGGAGAGTACAGTACAATAGATATGGTAGACTCCATCTCAGCCCTAAAGATGGGAGGAAATGTGAGACTGCAGAGAAGAAGAGAGTTGAGGAACCTGAGGCACAGATAGGTTAAGTGACTCCTCAGGACAAGATCAGGACAGCAGGCCAGTGGCAGAGGTGGAATTCAAATTCAAATCCTCTGACTCTTGGCCTCACACTGCCTTTCCTGTGTTATCAATGCTACTACTTCTCTCCAGCAACACTTTTAGTTGAGAATCTACTGTACATTTGTGTGAGTACTATGAAACAAGGGAAACCAGGGAAATTTTGGCCTTCAAGAGAAGATAGCCAAATTTAAGCTTTCTAATCCTGGGTAACCCTATTTAAATCTAATCATGTACAAGTGATACTGTGCAAACCCAACTAAGGAAGCAGAAAATGGCCTGTTGTTTTTTTAAAAAAATTCCCCATCGGTTGCCTAAAAGACAGACAATTAAGTTTTATAGTGCTATTAAGAACGGTGTGTGACAAGAAAATGTATTTTGTAATATGTTTGACTTCTGAAGACGACAAATGGAGACATGTCTGGAACAGGATGTAATTTGGTAAATACGTCAACCCAGGGGAATAATTACATTCATTTTGTGTAAATGAATGTTATGATAGTGAAATGTCAAACCACAGTATCCAATATTATGAGAAATCTGCTACTCCAACCCTAGCATCCTTTCTGCAGTCATCCTAAGGGAAGCTCCATATTTCTTTGCTACCTACCTTATTTCGGGAAAATAGCATCAGGGCTTCAACTGAAGGGATCATAAAGGCCATCCCTCTGTCTGTGAGTGTTTAAATTCAGAACTTCTGGGAAACAAATGATTTGAGAAATCCCTTCCATCCTACAATCTTAGAGAACAGTCACAAATTATTAACATAATCTTGTACTTCTACTGCATTGTCCTCTAAAGACCACAGAGCACATCCATTATCTTCACAATCCCTCTGAAAGGCAGTAAAGGGCAAATAGTTGAAAGCCCATTTTAGAGGAATGAATCAAGTAAAGTCATTTGCAAGTCAGTAGTGGAGTGACACTAAAAAGATTAGACTCTTCGGTATTGAGAGACCAGAGTCCACAAGGCAAGTGATGAAGCACCATGATCCTAGTGGAAGGAACACAGATCTTAAAGTTAAAGAATCCCGGATCTCTGCTCTGCCTGTAGCCTGTGGTCCCAACTGAGTCGGTCACCATATGTGTGGACACCAACTTTTCTGTACTTCAGTTTCCTCAAGTGTAAAATAGGTCTTGTCTTATGCCATTGAGTCACCTCTGACCATTCTGGTAGTGTACCATAGAGTTTTCTTGGTAAAAATATGGAAATGTTTTACCACTGCCTTCTTCTGTGCAGTCAACTTGAGTCCCTCCCCACCCTCTAGACTCTGTCTCATGCCTCTACTGCCCAGCACAGGTGTGTTTTGACTTGTAGCAGCTTGCCTCCCACTCACTAATCACTGCCCAAGCTAGAAATTGAATGGGTTTGCCTCTGCTTGACTCTCCCTCCCATAGCTGAGACTGGTAGAGTACTAGAAACTCTCCAGGTGCAATCTTGAGAGGGGATAAAATAGATGCTGGTTAATAAAATGAAAACCTGCCTTTCCTTATCCCACAGGGGTATTAGGAGGAACAAATGAGATCTGTACTACCAAGGCATATTGGAAAAATAAAAGTTCTATACATATTCAATGTATTTTGATTGAAGTCTTCAAAATCATATAGGATGTGGATAGGATAAACACAGAATTGTTGTTCACTAAATCCCACAACACAAGGACAAGAGTTCACCCACTGAAGCTTGAAGGTGGTAGCTGCAAAACAAAGACAAGGAAGCATTTCTCCACCAGTGTGTGTAAAGCACCTGGAATTAGCTCCCAGAGAAAGTTGTGCAGGCTGAAATTGTCAATAAGTTCAAGGTTTTGGATCATTTCATGAATATGAGGTCTAAAAGAAGTTCTGAAGGTACATCCATAACCATGAAAATGTTGGAAACGCCCTAATTGTTCCCCTACAATTATCCTGGCCCCTTAGATCACAATCAGGTTGTGTACTTTAAAAAATATTCAATTCTAAATACTAGAGCAATGAGAGGCAGTGTGGCATAGTGGATAGAGCAGGACCTGGGAGTCGAAGGTCATGGGTTCTAATTCTGGATCTGCCACTTGTCTGTGTGACCTTGGCCAAGTCACTTAACTTCTCTGGACCTCAGTTACCTCATCTGTAAAATGAGAATTGGAACTATGAGCCCTATGTGGGACAGGGACTATGTCCAACCTGATTGGAGAAGCAGTGTGGCTTAGTGGAAAGAGCACGAGCTTGGGAGTCAGAGGACATGGGTTCTAATCCCAGCTCTGCCACTTGTCTGCTGTGTGACCTTGGGTAAGTCACTTAACTCCTCTGTGCCTCAGTTACCTCATCTGTAAAGTGGGGATTATGTCTGTGAGCCCCATGAGGCACAATCTGATTATCTTGTATCTACCCCAGTGCTTAGAACAGTGCTTGGCACATAGTAAGCACTTAACAAATACCAACTCCACCCACCCCAGCCCTTACTACAGTGCCTCCTGGCACATAATAAGCATTTAACAAATGCTATAATTATTATTATTACTTCCCTCATCCTCAGTTACCTCATCTGTAAAATGTAGATTAATAATGTGAGCCCCACTGCGGGACATGGACTTTGTCCTACCTGATTCATTTGTATCCATCCCAGAGCTTAGTATAGTGACTAGCACGTAGTAAGCACTTAACAAATGCCACAAAAAATTGCTTTATAAAATGGGATGTCTCTTTCTCTCATTGGGAAAGACAGGTTCATGATCATCATCAATCGATGTCTATTAAGCACTGGATCATGTTACTTTAAAAGAAATATGGTCTCTCGCGTCAATAAATGTCCATATACCAATCTAGCAATTATAAGAAAGTTTTGAAGCTCAAATTGTGCTAGGAGTTTGAGTGATGGCTGAAGTTACATAAGAAGAGATCCCTAAAGGAGGTGAACCTTATAGGAAGGGAGAGCTAGCAGAGATGTGGAATGGTGAACAGAATAGGAGAGTTGCTCACAGTTTCAAACTGTCCCACCAGTCACTTGGGCATTTTGTCTATTGGGGAACTGGATTCTGGAAACTTCCCAAAGTACAGGGGACAGAAGACAATGTTGGTTTACTGGCAACAATTCTTGGGCTGCTCCACTGCCCCACACTCCAGCATTTACTGCCAACGTAGAGGTGGTAGACCTCAGTCATGGTCTTGTCCCCATTTAAAATAGGTGCTGATGGCTATCCTGGCAGAAAGTTGAGGCTGGAGGAAATTGCGCATGTGGCAGCTGCCATTTGGGGGGCCCAAATTCCTCCATGAAGCACCCCATCTGCCTAGGCCCCAGGCCAGGACCGGTTTCAGACAATAAGTTCTTGATCCAATTGATGTGGGTCGGCGGCAGTTAAAAATTGGAAAGCTTCCACGCAAATCAGAAGTGGCACCTGTGTGCAGAGGGACTGGAGAGGTGATCACAGTGACTCTAGAGCAAGGAGGAGGGATCAGGAGCCCCCAGGGAGAAATATTGTAGGCTGAAGGGTTCAAACAGACTTCTGCATGATGTCCTATACCTGCACACAATAGAACAAAATGCCATCATATGGAATAGGCAAATAGCAAATTTTTCCCTGTCATAGAGCAGCCTGAAGCAGACTGAAACCAGCCCTCTCCCAGGTTCCTCCATAGCTCCAGGTACCTACAAGGCAGTTCCAGCTGAGGGAATCTCTGCACAGGTTCTGAAGCGAGTGGGATGGAGAGAGGGTGGGGTCAACATAGAGTGGTCATTTGTCTGGCTTTATACAGATTGTCTGGAGTTCAGCCTATTTATCAGTCAATTAATGGTATTTATTGAGCACTTACTACATGCAGAGCACTATACTAAGAGCTTGGAAAAGTACAGTACAACACGATTGGTAGACATATTCCCTGTCCCCAGTAAGCCTACAGTCTAGAGGAGTCAGATATTAAATCAACAATTTATAATATATAATTTATAGATATGTACATCAGTTCTATAGGCCTGAGGATGGGGCGAATACCAACTACGAAAAGATCATTGGAATGGATACAGCATCAGACACCTTAATGTCCAGTATTTTTTATTTAAGCACTTAGTTTCTGTCCACCTTGGCTCCTGAAGCCAGGTTCCATGACTAGAAATCAGTGCCTGGGTTCACAAGGACCTTGGAAGGGAACATAACAGCTCTGGAAGAATGAAGGGGATCAGGGCTTCACCCAGCAACGTGCTCAGATAAAAGGACAAGGAAACCACAACTCCTTCTCCCTGGTCAGAGCAGATGGTCCTGGGCTCAGCCAAGCACCTATCTCTCTTGGCATTTCTATAGTCCCTCCTGCCTGGACTCCTAGACTATCCCAGATGACAGTGAGAGAGGAAAGATGATGGACATAGCTGAGGCTGCCAGGAGCTCTCCACAAAGAAACTTTCCTCTGACCAAGATGAGCAGATGGGGACTAAGACTAGGAAACATTCCTCCACCCTGGTGTCCAAGCAAATCAGGGCATCCCAGGACTTGAGTAGTAGATCTATTATTATTTACTGTTTTTATCTTTTGCCGAGTGATCATTTGTGAGCTATAAGCATTTTAAAATAATAGGGACGATTTGCAAAGAAATACTTTTGAAATGCAAATGAGCGGTGACCAGTATTCTTGAGTGCCATCAGTGGCCACCCTAGGTCTAAGCTCTTCAAAGGAAGAGGAAGAAAAAGGAAAGCGGGAAGATAGGAAAGCAGGGAGGAAGGTGCAGAGAAGAGGAAGAGGAAGAGGACAGAAATCATAGCCAAAAAGAAGAGGAACAGGTAAGACCAGAGGAAATTCACAGAAGACAAGGACACAGGAAAAAGGAAATCAAGCTGCAAATCCAAAGGAAAAAAGAAAAAGAAAGAAATGAGGAGGAGGAGAAAGAGGAGGAGGAGGAGAAGCAGGAGAAGGATAGGAAAGCATCAAAGGGAAAGAGAAAAAGGAGAAGGAAGATTTGGAAGGAAGATAGGAAAGTGAAAGTGTATTAGTGGAGAAGATATATTCAGTTTCTCTATAACATGTCTTCATCCCATGATTTGAATTTAACACAGTGGAAGAATTAGTGATTTTTTTTCCCACAACATGAATCTGTTCTGGATATAACACAAGCCAATAGTTGGCCCAAATGGATTCAGTGTAGGAAGAAACAATTGTATGCATGTGCAAGTATGCAAGGAGTGATGAGTCTATGCTTTCCACCCTCTACCTCAGCCTTACTGTATTGTACCACACAGTACTTTGTTTCTTCAACCTTACAGCATTTAACACAACAAAATAACGAGTAACATGGGTGTAAAGCATTCTCCTAGTAAAACAGTACTATAGGAATTAATATTGAAAAATGTCAGCTATGGTGATACCTTCAATCCATCTACTCACTAACGCATTAATCCCACCAAATCATCAGTTAATCTAATACAATTTTCCCCTCCCACAAGTTCTTTAAGAACACAAAGAGTAAAGATATTGGAGAAAATGTGAGAGAAATGGTAGTAAGTGGTTAGTTAGGTGGGCCATGGTTGGTGGGTGGGTGAGGGAAGAAAGTGGAGAGTGTGTTAGTGGATGAAAGGAAGTGAGGGGCAAGAAAAGAAATGAGGTGCATTTTAGTGACATGGTTGAAGAAACACATCTAGCTGATGTTGGTGGGCTTTAGGGATTGTCTCTGTTGCTGAACTGTACTTTCCAAGCACTTAGTACAGTGCTCTGCAAAGAGTAAGTGCTCAAAAAATATGATTGAATGAATCAATGAATAATCAGTAGATTTGAGGATTACACTCCATAGCTCAATATTTGCCTCTAGGTCTTTATTATCATTATATCATTTGGGTTTCTAAACTTGCAGTCAGCCATTAATCCCCATGGAATAGCTGTATTTTGGAAATAACTCAATTCCAAAGCCAGGACAAGTCTTACCAATGTTTGAGAAGGAGCAGCCATGTAGGCTGCCCCACCCAAAGGGTTAGCTTGATGGAAGGCACGGAGTTAGGGGGAGCAAAAAAGTGGGAGGAGCTACTGAAAGACAAATTTGGTCTAGTGGTTCAATTGGGGGCTCCATGAGAGTTGAGAGGGTGGAACCAGCTGGTGGAGAGCCAAACCTGCAGGGGGGAGGAGAGTGTAGATGAAATGATCCCCTTAAATACCTCCAGAACTCTAATTCCATAATGATTCTCACTTAGATTGCTAACATCTGGAGGAGAGTCTGAAATACTCCACCCACACTCAGCCTGCCAGAAACATCGCCTAAGTTCCATTAGGATGAATAACAATCATCCATTCCTGCTCTATCCCCAATATGGGAAATCAGAAGGATGATTTGGTGCTTCATCCCTTCTGTCTATTTCCTAATTTATAAAGAGAAAGTCTTCTAGCCCTCATATTGCACATTCTCCACCTGCATAAAGAAGAGTTCATCGTTTTTATCTCTCCCAGGAGTTTTTAGTTAATAGCGACTCAGATTCTATGCTAGCTACCTAGCAAGCTGAATCATTATTATTGTCCATTCAACAGCAAAATGAATACTTTGTATCGATAAAGCTCCTCTCTGCCAAGACGCTCAGAGTGCTTCATAAGCCTGGTGTGAACCTCTCAACATCACAGCAAAGTGAGCAGCAAATGGTATTATCTCCATTAAGAGAGAAACCCTGCTGTTAAGCTTTTAATAACTTATCGACATGGTAAGTGCCAGTTTCTAATATCTAGTGTCATTGCTTATTTTAATGTAGTATTGATTTTTCAAGCTGAGTGTGTAAAAATGGAATTGCTCATTTAATTTAGATTGGACTTACTGTAGAGTGATTTGGGGAGACACAAAGTAAACAGCCTTGGGCGGTGGGGAAAGGTAACATCCACTATATAAAAAGATTGGCTTAACTTACGTGGACTATTCCATATCATCTAGCAAGTGGCAGAAAAGTTCAGCACTGCTAATAAGCAAATCAATCAAGGAACTATCTTTACTACTAGTATTATTGTTGTTGTTATGGTTATTATTATTAACAATAATAATAAGCACTTATTTTGTGAAGATACATAGAAATTAGATCAAAGTCTTTTTCCCACATGGGGCTCACAATTTAAAAGGTAGGGAGAGCATGTATCTTACTCCTATTTTGACAAAGGTTGAGACTGAGTGCTAGAGAGGTTAAGTAACTTGTCCAAAGTCACAAGTAGGCCAGTGGCAGAGCTGAGATTAGAACCCTGACTCCCAATCTTGTGATCTTTCTACTAGGCAACACTGCCTTCATACAAAGAATATGGCCCCCCCAGCCAAGAACATGACAGTTTTGAGAACATAAAGAAAATCATACAGTACCACTACAATGTTTCTACATGATCTTCTGACATCTACAAAGGATTCATCCACTTTACTATTCGTGATGAAAACTTTGGAAATCATGATGTATGCCTAAAGAGACCTGCTTAAATTGAGTTGTCTGACATGCTGTAGGACAGAAGATCATTGCCCCCACTGCTAATCAAGAATGCTGTTGAATCACCAGCCTGGCATTGCCATATGGCCCAGTAAGGATGCTCCTCTGTAACATGACCACTAGCTTCTGAGTTCCCCCAGGATCCATTCTTTTGGGGTGGACCAGTTGATTTGTTTTTCATTATGGTATTTGTTAAGCACTTACTATGTGCCAGGTACTGTACTAAGTGCTGGGGTAGATACAAGATAATCAAGTTGGACACAGTCCCTGTTCCATGAAGGGCTCACAGTCTTAATCCCCATTTCATAGGTGAGGTAACAGACACCGAGAAGTTAAGTGGAGAAGCTGGGATTAAAACCCTGTTCCTCAGACTCTCAGGCCCATGCTCTTTCCACTAGGCCATGTTGCTTCCAATTATTTAAAGGTCTTCTGAGAAGGTTGGGCCTAGGGTTCCTGGACATTTGGATCACTCTTGGGGATGGGGAACAATATAAAATTTGGGACCTGATACTCTCTCAGGGCTCAGCTAGACCATAGATAATCACCCAGCTACCTTCCAAGAGACAGAGTTTACTTATGTGGTACTTAAGAAGATCAAGGAACAGATGAACTAGTGGGGTACAGTGCCTAAAAGAAATACTCTATTTTTGAGGAGCAGAGAGATGTGTACAGAATGATATTTTTAAAAAATGATCTAGACAGCAGAGTGAAGTATGGACTAGAGGCAGGGAGGTCGGGGAGGAAGATGATGCCATATCTATGTCAAGATATGATAAGCAAAGTTGGGGGATGTTGGGATTGTCAACAGTGATGGGGAAGTTAGGAGGAGCTAGGAAATTAGAGAAAGTTAGGAAAATTTGGAAGGGAAGATTGAAGTGTTCAGTTTGGGACACACTGAGATTGAGGTGCAGGCATGACATCTATATAGAGATGTCCTGGAGGCAGGAGGAAATGCAAGATTGCAGAGAAGGCCAGAGGTCAAGGCTAATGAGGGAGATTTAGGAATCATCCACACAGAGGTGGTAGTTGAAGCTAAGGGGAGCAATAAACTTTCCAAGGGAGTGAGTGTAGACTGAGAAAGGAAAGGGACCAAGTGGAACACTCTCACAGAGGGTGGGAAGCTGAGGTCATCTCCTACTCTCCTACACCTAAAATTGTGAAGTGTCTACAGGCTGTTTGCCCTGAGTCTGAATAGCTGGCTGGATGAAAATTCAGTAAACTTGGGGAAAATGTTGGTATTTGCCCACTCTATTGCGTGTCACAAAGTTTCTCTTTGTATTTTTATTGCTTTTACAAGAAATTCCATTAAACCAGCATCTACATACAGTGCTCTAAAACCAGAAAGTGCTCAATAAATATAATTGATTGATTGATTATATGCCACTGCTGTTCTGGGTGTAAATGGCTGCTTAGCAAATTTTGTCCTGAGAAATAATGTTTCTCTTGCCTCTCGTGCTACTAGAGAAATGAAAGTAGGAAATCAGGCAGCAGTTTATTTCTCAAAGTATTCCTGAGTCACATGTTGTTTTTAAGTTCAAAATATGAGTGTGTTCTAAAGCTAGAACTGGTTTTTGAGAAGACTAGAGCTTCCAAAGTGAGGTAGTTTCCCTGCCTCATAACAGTAGGATAATGACACTGCATTTCTACAATTGTTTAATAAATCATATTTATTGAGCACTTACTGTATGCAGAGCACTGCAGTAAGCACTCTGTTATATTGTACTGCTTCCTAGATCATTTTCCTTCAAAAATGTTCAGTGCATGTTTTCCCACTCCTCAAGAACCTCCAGTGGTTGCCCATCCACCTCCACATGAAACAGAAACTTCTTGCCATCAACTTTAATAATAATAATGATAATAATTATGGTATTTGTTAAGCGCTTACTATGTGCAGAGCACTGTTCTAAGCGCTGGGGTAGATACAGGATAATCATATTGTCCCACGTGGGGCTCACATTTTTTAATCCCCATTTTTGCAGATGAGGTAACTGAAGCACAGAGAAGTTAAGTGAATTGCCCAAAGTCACACAGAAGACAAGTGGTGGAGCTGGGATTAATAATAATAATAATGTTGGCATTTGTTAAGCGCTTACTATGTGCAGAGCACTGTTCTAAGCGCTGGGGTAGACACAGGGGAATCAGGTTGTCCCACATGGGGCTCACAGTCTTAATCCCCATTTTACAGATGAGGGAACTGAGGCACAGAGAAGTTAAGTGACTTGCCCACAGTCACACAGCTGACAAGTTAGAACCCATGATCTCTGACTCCCAAGCCTGTGCTCTTTCCACAAAGCCACACTGCTTCTCTAATAATTAATAATAATATTAATAATGATCATGGTATTTGTTAAGCACTTACTATGTTCCAAGCAGTGTTCTAAGCTCTGGAGTAGCTAATCAGGTTGTCCCATGTGGGGCTCACAGTCTTAATCCCCATTTTACAGGTGAGGTAACTGAGGCACAAAGAAGTTAAGTGACTTGCCCAAAGTCACACAGCTGACAAGTGGCAGAGCTAGGATTAGAATTCACGACCTCTGACTCCAAGCCTGTGCCACAAGCAGGACAGAGAGTCAGAGATGATAAGAGATGAACCAATGTTCATGATTCTAAATTATAATGATAATAATGATAATTGTAGTATTTTTAAGCACTTACTGTGTGTCAAGCACTGTTTTAAGCACTGGGAAAGGCACAGGATAATCAGGTCAGACACAGGTTCTGACCACACAGGGCTCACATTGTAAATAGGAAGGAGAAAAGGCATTGAATCCCCATTTTACAGATGAGGTAACTGAGGCACAGAGATGTGAAGTGACTTGCCCAAGGTCACAGAGCAGGCACATGGTGGAGCCAGGATTAGAACCCAGGTCCTCTGACTCCCAGGCCCATGCTCTTGCCACTAGACCATACTGCTGTGTGCCAGGGGATCATCCATTTTTCATGATTTTGGTGATTTATGGGTTTGGATAAATCACAGCCATGGGATTCCCAGCCATGGGAGCTCTGAGGTCCATGAGAGATAGCCTGAGGGCATGGGTCTGTCCCTATCCTCCTGCCAAGCCTCCACCCCCTCCAGGAGGGCAGAGAGAACAGAATAATGGATCTACAACTTTCCCCGTGACTTTGAACAGGTGATGTAACTGCTCTTCACCTCAATTTAACCATCTGCAAAGTGGGGATTAAATCCCTCTTTTCCCAGCACATTAGACTGTAAGCCGATGTGGGAAAAGGACTGTATCTGATTATCTTGCATCTTGCATCGGGGAAGCAGCATGGCTCAGTGGAAAAGAGCCTGGGCTTCGGAGTCAGAGGTCATGAGTTTGACTCCCGGCTCTGCCACTTGTCAGCTGTGTGACTGTGGGCAAGTCACTTAACTTCTCTGTGCCTCAGTTACCTCATCTGTAAAATGGGGATTAACTGTGAGCCTCACGTGGGACAACCTGATTACCCTGTATCTACCCCAGCGCTTAGAACAGTGCTCTGCACATAGTAAGCGCTTAACAAATACCAACATTATTATTATTACCCCACATTTAGCATAGTGCTTGACATTTGATAAGCACTTAACCAACATCACAAGCATTGTTGATTATTATTATCATTAGCAGTAGTGTAGTAATACTAGGAGTAGTAGGAATAGTATTAGTAGTTGTCTGGGAAGCTGTGTAGCCTAGAGTAGGCCTGGAAGCCATAAGATCTTGGTTCTTATTCCAGCTCTGCCTATTATCAGCTGTGTGACCTTAGGCAAATCACTTAACTTCTCTGTGCCTCAGTTTCCTCAACTGTACAATAGGGATTCGATACCTGGCTCTCCTACTAAAACTGTAAGTCCCATGTGGGACAGGGTCTGTGTACAACGTGATTAAACTGTATATACCCCAGTGCTTGACACACAGTAAGTGCTTAACAAATGCCATAATAAATAAATAAGTGAACAATAAACGATAAGTTCTGGGAAGGTCATGGTGTTTTCCCTCCAAGACCAATTTGCTTGGAGTAGGAGGACATCCCCCTTCGAGGAGTGTTTAACTGATCCAATGTATTCTTGAATTTTAGCCTGTTTTTCCTATGAATTTAATTAAATTCTCATTGTTGCATTATAATCTCTTTGCTCTGTGTCAGTCCTCCTCTATTTAGATTGGGAGCTTGTTGTGGGCCAGTGAGTCTGAATTGGGTCTCATGTAATCACTTCAGTGGTCAGTACAGAACTTTGCAAAACAATATATGCTATGACTATTATGGTTACTAATAATTACTAGCAATAATGCAACCATACAGGTCAATGCCTGTCATTTCAGTAGCCAATTTTCAGGGTAAGATTCAACATAACTTTGGCTAAGCAAATTAACTCATTAACTTAGAGCTATCAAAAAATACCATTTTCATAGGTGATCAGCTTTGCTTTTTAAACACTCCAAGTGTGCACTGTAATATCTGCTGTATGAAGTATGCACCAATTACCCATGTGCCTTCAATTTAAAGATCTTTCTAATGTACTTTGCTAAAATCCTGGACTTTAATTGATCATATTGAAGATCCAGAAAGCCCATGTATGCAGTAAATTGGCATTCAAGTCACTGAGCCAGAAAAGTAATAATGATGATAATAATAATAATAATGATAATTCAACCTGGACTTTTCCTCCCTTATTAACTCCCATGCCCATTACCTGCACCAACTATTTCTGACTTTTTAACTCTCTCCTTAAACCCTCAACTCCCTCACCTCCCCATCTCTTGCCCCCAATGACTTTGCCATCTGTCTCACTGAGAAAATTGAAATCATCAGGCATGAACATCCCCAAATCTCCCCTGCACCTCCCAGCCCACTCCTATCTCCACATCTGCTCTCTCATTCTTCCCAGCCAGTTCTGGCTCCCCTTGTATTTTCTATTTACATGCTCTCCCTTGGGGAGCTAATCCGCTCCCACAGCTCCAACCACCATCTCTCTGTGGAAGACTCCCAATTCTACCTCAGCAGTTGTGCCTTCTCTCCTCCTCTACAATCCTGTATTTTCTCCTGCCTTCAAGACATCTCTACTTGGATGTCCCATTGATACCTCAAACTCAACATGTCCAAAACTGAACTGAACAAAAGATGAAGATCTTCCCACCCATACTCTGCTACCTTCAACTTTCTTTTCACTTTTAATAACACCACCATTCTTCCCATCTCATAAATCCACAACCTTGGTGTTATTCTTCACTTATCTCTCTCTTTTAACCATATATTCAGTCAATCACCAAATCTTCTCCATCCAAACTGACACCAAGCTGGCCCAAGCACTGGTCAAATCCTGTTTCAACTACTGCATCAACCTCCTCACTGATTTTCCTGCCTTCAGTCTCTGCCCTCCTCCAGTCCATACTTTACTCAACTGCCTGCATCATTTTTCTAAAATATTGCTCTGCCAGGCATCTCCCAACTCCTCAAACACCTCCGATCACTGCCTAGCCCACTCCAACTCAACTAGAAAATGATGATCTTTGGCCTTAAAGCACTCAATCAGCATTCTCCCCACTCCAAATTGCCCAGATAATTTTTTCCATTCTGCACTCCTCTGCCACTACAACCTAGCCCTCAAACTTCGCTCCTCTAAAGCCAACTTGCGAATTGTACATTCCAAGTGCTTAGTACAGTGCTCTGCACACAGTAAGCACTCAATAAATACGATTGAACGAATGAATTTACTCACTGGGCCTCACTCTCATCTCTCATCATCAACCTTTGCCCACTTCCTCCCTCTGGCCTGGAACTCTCCTTTCATATCCAATAGACCACCACTCTGCCCATCTTCAAACTCCTGCTACAATATGTCTGCTCTAGGAAGCCTTCCCCGACTAATCTGTCATCTCTCCACCCGATTTCCATCCCTATTGCATCATGAATGCACTTTAGTCCTAAGTCAGTCAGTCAATATTTATTGAGCACTTGCTGTGTTCAGACCACTGTACTAGGCCCTAGGGAGAGTACAATATAACAATAAACAGGCACATCCCCTGCCCACAATGAGCTTACAGTCTAGAGACAAGTTTACCCCCTAAGCATTCAGGTACTCATCCCACCCCTCACACCCTTAGTACTTATGTACTCTATTGCTTTCCTCTACATGTAATTTATTTTAGGATATTGTACTCTCCCAAGAGTTTAGTTCAATGTGCTGCAAACAGTAAGCACTCAGTAAGTATCATTGGTTGATTGACTGATTGATCCCCAGTTTATATTGTTCATTTCTAATGCATGGACTTCCACACCTGAACTGGAGCATGGTTAGAACTTGCTCAGTTTAGGTTCCTAAGCATTCTGAGACTTGTAATGCAGATGCTCCAGAATATTGAGGGGATTCAACCCTCCATTCCACCCCCTGACATATGGTTACAAAGAGACATGGGAATAAATCAACATAAAATGGTATCCCAATGATCCCATTTTCAACAAAAAAAAATGTGATTCTTACAAAAAAATGAGATAAAGAATAATTAAGTGAAATGTCCTGGGCTAAACAGCATGGAAAGTGGAAGGACCAGGGAGAAAAGCCAGGTTTTTACTTCAAGCCCTGAGATCAATCCTTTAGGCAGCAATCCATGTCACCAGTATTGTTTGGTGCATACTGCATGCTACTTTATATATCAACCATCAAAAACTTCCTTCAAGCATTCAGTTACTGTAGAAATGGAACACTGAACTGGATAGACCATTAGTCTAATCCAGAAATGGCACTGTGTATGCCCCTATGTTCTTATCTAATTTACTGTGACTAAATGGGATTTGAGCAGAGAAAAACAATGTAAAATAAATTTAAGAGACATTCCTTGTGGAATAAAGTTTTCAAGGTGATACTATTGACAGTTACAGTAAGCACAAAACTACAATTAGCATGGACACGAGGTATGTCAAAACCCACTACAACCATTTCAACAGCCATATGAGTTGAGATAATATATTCATTATTATTTCACACACACAAAAAAAACAGACACCAAAGTTGTGAGAGAAATATACTGCCCAGCATTAAAGAAGTTATAAGAGAATCCACATTCCAAACTCCAACTTTTGGGGGCTAATTCTAGAAAGCACTTCCCTCTCTTTCTCATCTTAAACTACAATCAGCCTGTATCACTGGTCAATAAACCCAGAAAAACAAAGCAATTAAACTGCTTCTCAGTCTGAAAAAATTCAAGTTTCTGCTGGGAAGATGTTTGCCAGGAAAGACACATATTTAACTATTAGGGTAAAGATGTAAGCAACTTTCCTTTCGATTGTGGTATGAGATATCAATCTGCTCTAATCTAACAGTGACCGCCATTCTTTTGACCCCCTCCAATATTCTACAGCCATCCTAGCCCATTTGGTCTCCATACCCCAACTACCTTCTCTTGACACACAAATAGATGTCCTCTACACTGAAATTAACTCCCTTGCTCCTCTCTCCCACTGTCAATCTCAAAACACTAACCAGAATCCCTGGATCAACTCCACAGTATGCTTCCTCCATTCCTGTGCCCGAGCTGTGGAGAACTGTTGACGAAAATCCAGACAGCTCTCTGACCTTGTTCAACTTAAATTCATTCTTAACTACTTGAATTCAGCCCTCTCCACTGTCAGACAACAGTACTTTTCCTTCTGAATTCATTCCCATATCCACTTCCCCTATCAGGCCAAAAACAAAAATGTCATTGTCTTGAGGATCAAGGATTTTATAATTTCAAAAACCCCACCTCCTGACTCTCCCCCTACCAACTCCGAAAGTCTCCCTCTTTCCCCTCCTTGCCTCTCTTTCTCTGCCAGATCTACTTATTGTCTCTCTACATCCACTCTCTCTTCCCAGACAAGTCTCTTTCCCCCAAATCTATCTCTTCCTTTACCTTTCCTTATGCTTCCATCATCACCAACCCTATGGCTCCTCTTTCTTAAATTGTGAGCTCCTTGAGGGCCAGAGACCATGTTTAATTCTCACCAGTGTTCTCTTTCCCAGTGCTTAGTTCAGTGCTTTCATACACAGTAAGCATCTAATAAATCAATCAGTAGTATATATTGAGCACTTACTGTGTGCAGAGCACTGTACTAAGTGCTTGGGAGAGTACAATAGAATTAGTAGACATGTTACTTTCTTTCAAGGAGATTATACTCTAGTAGAGAAAACAGACACTAAGGTAAATTACAGAGGGGTGGTGCTTTGAGGTTGCAAAATAATGCTAATATGGGAGATAAGGAATATAAAGTGGGAGATTAGAAATTAATTGAACCAGGCCTCCTGAAGGAGATGTGATTTCTGAAGGACTTTGAACATGGTGAGATCAGTGGTTGTCAGGTATCATTAGGAGGGAGGGAGTTCCAAGGGACGGGGGGAGGGGACACGTAGGCAAGAGGGTGAGGCAAGAGAGTTCAGAGTGAGGCATAGTGAGTAGATTCCCTTGAGGGCAGTTAACAGCGTGAGCTGGGGTGTAGTGGAAGAAGAGAGTCATTTAGCGTTTATCAAGTGCAATAATTAATAAGGAGGAGGAAGAGTGCTGATTGGGTGTCTTAAAGCCAATTATCTGCTTGATTGAGAGAGGCATTTGAGGAGTGGGGAGACATGTGAACATTGTTTTAGAATATTAATATGGGCAGCAGAGTGAAATATGGACCACAGCGACAGGAAAATATGGGAGGTAGTTGACACAGTAGTTAAACTGGGGATGACAAAGGCCTGAATCAATGTGGTAACTTTGAACGCAGATAGAGGCTGGTCCAGCAAATGTTGTGAAGGAAAAACTGATAGAATTTGGTGAGAGATTGATCATGGAGGTTGAAGGAGAGGGAGGAGTCGGAACTAATGCCAAGGTTACAGGCATGAGAAACAGGGAGGAGAGTAGGGATGGGATGGGAAAGTCAAGGGGAAGACATGGTTTGGGTGGGAAGATGAGTTCAGTTTTTAACATGATCATTTTGAGGGCCAGATGCGACGTCCATGGAAGAGGTACTGAAGGCAAGAGGAAATGCAAGATTGCAGAGAAGGAGAAGGGTGAAGTCTCCTGTCATACTTTTTTGTTTTCATATTTTCCCTTCCTCTTTTCTTGTAATCACTTCACACTTTTCTTGTGTCTAATCTTCTTGGGTACTTTTGGGTATCCTGATTCTTTTCTCCACCAACTCCTCCCTGCTTTTTTTTTAAAAAAGTTTCCCCTCTTGTGATCTCGCTTTAATGTTCTACTTGCCTTTTCTCACTCCTGGATTTTTTTTCCCCTGCCTCATCTCGTGCACTTGCTCATTCTCTAAACTCTTTCCTGAACTGCTCTCATTTTAGTCATCCCATTTTTTCCCCATTTTTCTTCATTCTGACAGCCTTTCACTCCCCTTACCAACCCTCTAAGCCCTTGCTCCCAGCAATGCCAGAAACAGCAGTTCGATACACAGGCTCCAGAAATAGAGCTCAGATTGTCTAGTCCAGTCAGTTTAGCAAAATGTCCAGCTTTTATTCACATTTGAACTTTCCATCTTCAGTTTCTCTCTCCCTCCAGAATTTTGTGGCTTCAGGCCCCTTAAGACACCTTCTGACTCAGAAGATTCCAGACTCAATACACTAGAACTGCCTCTCTGTTCTTAAATAAATAAGTGAGGGTGGGTTGTCGGGGGCCTCCCTTTGGCAGAGTCAATTCTAGAATTTGAACTCTGTACCACCAGCCCCCAACTGATACTCAGGACCATTTGGCCTTAATTCAAACATTAAACACTTATTCCAATTTGTGGCGTTAGCACTTTTGGCATTGTTGACCAAAGAAACCTTACAGGGAAAATGATATTATTATTGGAAATGATGGCAGTGTTCCATGTAAATCACTCTTTCACAGAATTGATAAGAAATCTGGCTTCATCAGGCTGAATGTCATTTCTCATTGAAAAAGCTGACAATTTACAGCATTATTTGTCTATTGATGCTTTCAGGACTCTCGCCCCCATTGAGAATTGTTTCAAAATCCACCCAAGGATAAAAAGAAACAGGAAAGTTTTCTGAGATTTAGACACCACAAAATTAGTTCAGTGTGCTGCCATCTCTGAATTCTCTATAAATGCTCGTACTGACAGGAGAAATGTGAATACTGCCAATTTTCATCTCACTCTTCAGTTTACAGTGTTTTCCAATATTTCGGATCTAATTTTTAAACCATAAAAAAGCACACTGACTTGACATCGATATTTCCCACCAATCCCCTATGATCTTGAACTTCACATATTCCTTGCTCTGAGCTATTTGTGTATCTTCAAAATCACTCTAACCCATTACTGCTGCAGAGCCACGAGGGGCCACATCTTCTCAAAGGAGACTCACTTCCTGTTGCCTAGACAATATTTAGGAAAGAAAAACAAAATCCTAAAAATGTTTTTGGCCCTGGTGACTACTGATGTTTTACATCCCTTCCCTATTTCCCTCCGGCCACCCCCCCCCACATCCACCATCTATCCTGTCTTTGATGTTACAATGCTTCAGCATTCCAGGAATGTTGCCAGGATCACACTCCCCTCCCTAGTCTGGTTGTCTAATGAAACATCCCCAGACTGACATGTTTCTAAATCAACTACCCAATAACTGATCCTCACAGTTATGTGACTGAGATTTGAGCTTGTGATGGCTTCATCCATGAAGAAAACTTAACTTCTTCCTCCCCTTCACTCCCCCTTATTTTTTATGGAATTTGTTAAGCATTTACTATGTGCCACGCACTGCACTAAATGCTAAGGTAGATATGAGATACTAGGGTTGGACACTGTCCCTATTCCCACATTAGCCTCAGAGTCTTAATCCCCCTTTTAAAGATGACGGAACTGAGGCACTGAGAAGTTGAGTGACTTATCCAAGGTTGCAAAACAGACAAGGGGAGAAGTATGGATTACAACCCAGGTCCCAAGCCAGTGCTCTTTCCACAAGGCCATGCTGCTTCTCCCTATCACCACAAAAAGGAAAGAATAGAAGAGGAAGGGGCCAGAGCGGGTTTTTCGTACATGTACCATTCCACTGCTCATTCCTTGATATTTTCACTTTCAATTGTTGCTGACTCACCAGGACCCAGTGGGTTGACAAGAATAATGCCTCTATTCTTAAAGGAGATTTTCTTTATAGAAGCTTCCCCGTAGACACTCCTTGGCTGTAAAGAATCCAGTCACATTGACATGTTTATGAGAGTTTCAGTTAGTTAGATGAATACAGAGTATCCTCCCACAAGAGCATAGAATATCAAATGGCAGGGGAAGGTTTTGGGACCCACTCAACTGCTCTTAGAACAATTTGCAGAGAAATCAGCACGGCACAGATTAGGTGATCATTATGATTGCAATACAGTCAATGATAGCAACTGTGGAAATCACCAAGGGAAGGATCAGTAAGCTCAGTTGGAATACTGAGGGACCCCATCTTAACAACAGGTTTAATGGAGTCTTTCCATATTTGTATGGGGGTCACATCATTTGTTCTGAATAGAAAAGAACTGGCTCCTCAAATATGAACTAATTGTGAAGATGGTCATGTCTACTCAAACTGTTATGAGATGAACTAATAAAATTCAGGAAACTGCTGGAACTTAATGTATTTTATTATCCTAGCATGTTTACGGGAAATCAAACGTAAGACCTCAAAAATAGCCAGAAATCTCTTGCTCTTTAATTCAATATGCTTGCCTGGCATCTATGGAGAACAGATTGGCCAGGGATCAGGCCCTGATCCTACCAATGGTGGGTTACGTAAGAAATCGCAGTTGGAAATGGGATTTAATTTATGGGCCCCAGGGTACAAGGTGGCATTTGTGCTCTACCATGAACAGAAAAACTTCACTAATTCAAACAATGGTATTTACTGAGACTCCCACTGAGTGCTAGACACTGTGATAATAATGTTGGTATTTGTTAAGCACTTACTATGTGCAGAGCACTGTTCTAAGCACTGGGGTAGACACGGGGTAATCAGGTTGTCCCACGTGGGGCTCACAGTCTTAATCCCCATTTTACAGATGAGGTAACTGAGGCACAGAGAGGTTAAGTGACTTGCCCACAGTCACACAGCTGACAAGTGGCAGAGCTGGGATTCGAACTCATGACCTCTGACTCCAAAGCCCTTGCTCTTTCCACTGAGCCACGCTGCTTCTCTGTACTATCCCTGCCAAAGTGCGGCTGACAGAGCACGGGTCTGGGAGTCGGAAGGTCATGGGTTCTAAGCCTGGCTCTGCCACTTGTCTTCTGCATGACCTTGGGCAAGTCACTTCACTCCTCTGGGCCTCACTTACCTCATCTGTAATGGGGTAATGGGGATTGAGACTGAGAGCCCCACATGGGACATGGACTATGGCCAACTTGATTTGCTTCTATCCATCCCAGCACTTAGCCCAGTGTCTGGCATATAGTAAGCACTTAACAAATGAGCACTTAACAAATACCATCATTTTTACTTAAGTGCTTGGGAACGAATGACATTAGCAAGATATGTTCCTTGCTTTCAAGAGCTTACAATTTAATAGGGGGGACAGACAAAAAACATGCACACATAGCAAAATCAGGAGAAAAAACAAGGATTAAACCCGAAGAAATCCAAGCCTGTTAGGATGAAACAGCTGAACAAATAACCGAGGGCACAGATAGGTTCAAAGTGTGTATAAGTACTTGTGTTCAGAGAATGTATCTAACACAAGGCTTAGGGTACCACTTCTATCAGGATGATTCTCAAATCTATTTCCCCAACCCTAAGCTCTCAACTGACATTCAGTAAAGGGGACAAAAGAATACTTGGAGGAGCCATGTATGTGGTGGTTGCCCCCAGGAACATTCATTCCCATGGATAGGTATGAATTATCTAAAATCCTTAACATCCTCAACACAGCTTCTCTTAGTCCTATTGAATGTCCTTTATAAATTTGTGAATTTATATAACACCCTCTTAAAGGTGTACAATGTCCTGTGGTAACTTTTTTTTTTAATGGTATTTGTTAAGCACTTACCATGTGCCAGGCACTGTAAAAATCACTGGGGGAGATAACAGATAATCAGGTTGGACACAATCCCTTTTCCACATAGGGCTCCCGGTTTTAATCCCCATTTTACAGATGAGGTAATTGAGGCACAGAGAAGTGAAGTGACTGGCCCAAGGTCACACAGCAGACATGTAACCCAGCTGGGTTTAGAAACCAGGTCCTCTGCCTCTCAGGTCCTCTGGCTCCCAGGCCCATGCTCTTTCCACTAGGCCACGCTGTTTCCTGACTTCCATTCATTCATTCGTTCAACCATATTTATTGAGCACTTACTTTGTGCAGAGCACTGTACTAAGCACTTGGAAAGTACAATTCAGCAACAAAGAGAGACGATTCCTGCCTACAACGGGCTCACAGGCTTCCCACCTGCTGTGAGCTATTTTCTGTTATCAATTTTGAACAGGCCACCAAAATCCACTGGGTGTTCTCGAGTTGGTATTGTGAGATTGGGAGAACAACTCAGTATTCACCCTGCCCACACCCTTCCTGATTTGCAGACATCAATCATGAACCCCTTTCAGCCTGCATCTTCACCACACACAGTGTTCCAGATACAGATATATCATGGTTTTATATAGAGGCAAAACTGGACCTTTGCTTTGTTTTCTAGCCCCTTCCTGAGGATAACCAGCATTGTTGAATGCTGACACACATTGGATCACTGATTTAAAAAGAACATTGAAGAATAACTCTGCAATCTCTTTCCAGAGTCATGACTGATAGCTCCGAGTCCATCATCATGCAGTTGAGCACGGGCTTTGAAGTCAGAGGTCATGAGTTCAAATCCCAGCTCTGCCACTTGTCAGCTGTGTGACTGTGGGCAAGTCACTTAACTTCTCTGTGCCTCAATTCCCTCATCTGTAAAATGGGGATAAAGACTGTGAGCCCCACGTGGGACAACCTGATTCCCTGTGTCTACCCCAGTGCTTAGAACAGTGCTGTGCACATAGTAAGCGCTTAACAAATACCAACATTATTAGTTGTAATTAAGATTATTTTTCCCTGAGGGGCATTACTCTGCACTGGATCACAGTGAAGCCCATCTGCTTTTTTTCAGCTAATCGCTCAGCTTTATGAGGCCTGCCTACAGTTTATATATATGAGAAGCAGTGTGGCTCAATGGAAAGAGCCTGGGCTTGGGAGTCAGAAGTCATGGGTTCGAATCACAGCTCTGCCATTTGTCAGCTGTGTGACTGTGGGCAAGTCACTTCATTTCTCGGTGCCTCAGTTACCTCCTCTGTAAAATGGGGATTAACTGTGAGCCTCACATGGGACAACCTGATTACCCTGTATCTACCCCAGCGCTTAGAACAGTGCTCGGCACATAGTAAGCGCTTAACAAATACCAAAATTATAATTATTATTATTATATGAGATTCATTCCATCGCCTGCAAGAGTTTAGTGTCATCTTCACACTTGGAGATTTCAGTGCACACTCCCTCTTCCATATCACTTATGATCAAGAACTTACATTCTCGCCTGTCCCACCGTCAACCCCGGCCCACGTCCTACTTCTGACCTCTGACTCTGCTGCTGGATCATTTTTCTACAGAAACATTTAGTCCATGTTTCCCCACTCCTCAAGAACCTCCAGTGGTTGCCCATCCACCTCCGCATCAAACAGAAGCTCCTTACCGTCATCGGCTTTAAAACGCTCTATCATTTTATCCCTTCTCCCACTGCCTTCTTCATCACCCTTGCACTTGGATTTGCATCTTTTATTCACCCACCCTCAGTCCCACAGCACTTATGTACATATCCATAATTTATTTATTTTATATTAATGTCTGTCTTTCCCTCTAGGCTGTAAGCTCATTGTGGTCAGAGAACGTGTCTACTAACTCTGTTAAATTGTACTCCTCAAAGCACTTAGCTCAGTGTTGTGCACACAGTAAGCGCTCAGTAAATGCAATTGATTGATTGATTGATTGATGCCAAGCTCCAAATGTCCTCAATCACTTCAAATGCTGAGACTGCCTTGTTTGGGCTGAAGCATGCTCACTTTAGCACCCTTTAGCTGTAGCATCCTGGCACTTGTGTTACAGATATTCCAATAATGCTAGGGGACTTAAACACACTTCTCTCTCTACCTTCCTCATTCTCATGGTCATTAAGAGGGAAGAAGTGCAAGTTTGAAAGAATGTCCTGTTACTCCAATTTTCCTCAGAAATGACGTGATCAGCCTAACTCTGCTACAAATGAGCCCTCAGGATCTGCTGGCCCCCATAGCCTTTGTAGAGCACAAAACAAAAGAATTCTAATGAGATATGAAGGGGAAGAATACACTGGAGATATTATTAGGGAGGCTATTTAATATCCATTTGGATTGGTACTGTATTCAGGCAATTATTCTTAAATCCGAAGATTTACTTTTTAATCTCAGTACCTTTACCAGTAAATTATTTGGTATGATGTTTCTGATACAAAGACCCAGGTCCTCCCACTCATTCATCTCCCCTTATGTCTATTTGGCTTATCGAATCATTTGAAATGCTAATTTCAATTAAAAATTTACCGGAGTCACAATGGGGAGGCTCTGAAAACCCTTCCTCAAGATGCATATTTCCAGGTTTTCTTCACCTACACTTGGCAGGACTCTCTAGACCCTGTTTTTAATGGCCCAGAAATCCCAATATAATAATAATAATGTTGGTATTTGTTAAGTGCTTACTATGGGCAGAAAGAACTGTTCTAAGTGCTGGGGTAGATACAGGGTAATCAGGTTGTCCCACGTGAGGCTCACAGTCTTAATCCCCATTTTACAGATGAGGGAACTGAGGCACAGAGAAGTTAAGTGACTTGCCCACAGTTACACTGACAAGTGGCAGAGCTGGGATTTGAACCTGTGACATCTGACTCCCAAGCCCATGCTCTTTCCACTGAGCCACGCTGCTTCTCTTTATGACTTACCCCCCAGAGGATCAATTTTCACAGCCTTTGGAACCTCTAAATTCAGACCTTCGACATCCTTCCAGCTGAGCTCCATAAAGCTAAGATTCCCCCCTCAACCCTATTTGGTGCTCCACAGATTTCCACACCCCAAATTCACCCGCACAACCTTCAGGATCTTCTCCACCGTGCCCCCTCTTGAAGCTAGTTTTTGCCTCCTCCACCACCACCACCTGTTCACCCCTGCCTGGCCTTGTCCCTTGACTTCAACAGACCCAGTATCCCAGGTCTCCCTTCCCCTTCATAGCTGAAAAGCCAGAGAGTTTGACATGGCAGGACAGGGAGATAGCAGACCACAGCAGTGATGGAGGAGGAAGGTTGGTGGAGAAGAAGGTGATGGTGGAGGGGGAAGGTGCGGGGGGGTGAGGAAGGGGGTGATGACTCTTCCTCTCTCAAACCTTCTCCGAGCCCATTTGCTGCCACTTACTCTCCCTCTTGCCCAGCTACCACCATCCAAATTTGCAATCCTGTGGAGTAAGGCCTGCTGGCCATGAAAGGGTCCAGAGGAGCAGCAGTGGTAGCAGCTGCCACCAGAAAAAAGGGAAGCCCAGATTCCAGCAAATAATGCTACTACTTCAGTTGGAAACTGCAAGCTCCTTGTGGGAAGGGATCTTATCTACCAACTCTGTGATATTGTACTTTCTTAAGTGCTTAGTATAGTACTCTGCCCTCAGCAAATGATTGGATTGATTGGAGATCAGGCAGTGGCAGAAGCTAGCTTGGATCTTTTCTTTCCCACTTCACAGCACTCTGCTTTGTGCTTCCCAGCCAACACTGCCCCCAAATAAAGAAAATGTACAAAAGTAGCAGGGAGACATGGGAAAAGCAGGGTGAGGACAAGCACAGGGGGTGACAGAAAGACCGAGAAACCTCTGAAAACAGGGAGGGCTGGACTAGGAAAACAGGGCAAAATTACTACTTGAACAAATTCAATTAAGTAGATCCTGAAACTTCAATTGACTCAAGAAGTGATTTCTGCCTTGCTGTCATGCAACCTCAATTTCCCAACTGAGGACCATGCTCAAGAACCCTGCACAGGTGCATTTTCCCAACCCGGCTTACTGAATCCAGCTCCAATTCTTCTTTTGGTCCACCTGGCTCAGACCAAATCCAGGTCCCCAGCTCCAAGTTCCCTCTCGGTTCTCTGTTCTATTGTACTCTCCCAAGCTGTTAGTACGGAGCTATGCACACAGTAAACACTCAATAAATATGATTGATTCAACTCCAAGGAAGATAAACTACTTAAAAGCTCTACGGCAGATATCACCTCTATCCTGGTGAGGAGAGGTTTTCTAGAGGGTCTTGGGGAGACTAGAACAATGAGAAAACGGGAGGTCCCCGTCGTCAGATCAATTTTCCAATCCAGTGATGGGCAGTGCCTCTGAGATTACTAGGCAGAGACAGTGAGCCTTCTTTCCAGAATAGCACTCTCTCATCTAGAAAGGTCTAAAAATATTTTCACTATTTAGATGCTGTAGTACAGCAAACCAAATAAAGCATATTAATATAGAAATCATTTCAATCAAGTGGTCAGGTTGCAGTTTTAGATTATTAATCAAACTCAAACCTAAAGTGGTATAAGTGGACTAAGTGGTACAGTGCCTGGCACATAGTAAGCACTCATTAATTACCATAATTATTGTTATTATTGATTAATTAATTTACATTTAATCACCTGGCTCATTTGGATGCTTCTTTGAGACATAATGTCTTCAATGATAATGAAAATTGGAACATATCAATCAAAACACATTAGGCCATAAGCCACTATGCATAACAGTATTGATATAAACCTCCTTCATGTCCCACTGTGATACAATGACATAAGGGGCCACTGTGAGATCATAGGTACATCCAAGGTGTCTCTTTCCTACTTATTAAAAGAAAATCTGTGATGGTGATTCTGATTCAATGCTAGCACATTTACTGAACAGGAGGAGTAAGCTATGTAACCTACCAATCCTCTGTTGCCCAATTATTTTTCTCCACATTTCAGCATCACTGCCCATATGTGCATTAAAATCTCTTAGGAGCATCAATTTGTCAAATATTGGCACAATCTGTCCAGCTTCTTTCTTTCTCCCCATTGGTGTGAGACAAGGTGGGGACATATGCATCAATGATTGCAGGATTGTGTTTCCATTTTAGAGGCAGGCATATATGTGGTGGTACTTCTTATTCAAAAAAGACTCCACTGAAGGTGAAATCCACCTCTGAGTGTGCACGTAACTGAAACGGCCAATGGAGGATCCACAGTCCCAGTCACACTATGTACACAAAATGGCTGTACTTTGTTGTGTTGTTACGGGCCATTAATGTTTTTGCCACCTTGCCTCTCATTTCTTGTGAAGCCTTTGCTCAAAAAGAGCCACTCCTCTGGTGGAGGAAAAAAATGTTGTTAATTGCTATTTTGTTTGAAGAGGTCAGGTTTAATGAAATTATTTTTTGGAGTGCAGCTGCTTTTTAATTTGTTGCAAATTGCATGCTATTGTGACTATGTCACATAGACTTTCCTTAAATGACCTGAATTTCATCCCTTAAAATTAGTTCTTTGTTGTGTCTTTGAGATGATAGAAATGTCATTTTCCTACCAGTGAAGTTATTTGCATTAACTCACTCAAGACAATTCTCAAGTGAAATATTCTCAGAGGCAGATCCTGCTCAATTTAAACTGATTATGGCTTTCCAAGATGATGAATTGATTTAGCAGGAAGAACATTATATTGAGTTCTCTCACATCCCTCAAGGCTAAAGCACTGTTATTGTTAGTTTTACTAGTCAATGATATGGGATCATTCCCACAATGGCTTATTTGGGGTTATTCAAGAAAGACTGAGGAGAGTTAGACTCTGGGATGTTCCTCAGTGAAGGCTGAAAAACAGCCTAGTTCTTTTAGAAGAGTTCACCATTGGGGCCTACTAAAATCACATCTCCTCCAGGAAGCCTTCCCCGGCTAACTTCTTATCCCCAGACCCTTAAGGATAAAAATCCAAATAAAAGGGTGACAAAGAAGGAAAGAGGAATAGAAGAAAAGACGGTTTGGTCAGGGAATGCCTCTTAGAGGAAATGTGCTTTTATTAGGACTTTGAAGGTGGGAAGAGTGATTGTCTATCAGCTGTGAAGAGGGAGAGAATTCCAGGCCAGAGAGAGGATGCGAATGAGGAGTCAGCAGTGAAACAGACAAGATCAAGGTGCATTGAGTAGGCTGGCAATAGAGGAGCAAAGTGAGTATACTGGGTTGTAGTAGGAAATCAGCGAGGTATGATAGGAGGGGGAAAGATGATTGAATGCTTTAGAATCAATGGTAAGGGGTTTCTGATGACAAAGTGGATGGGCAACCATGGGAGGTTCTTGAGGAGTGGGGAGACATGGACTGAACTTTTTTTAGAAAAATTATCAGAGGAAGAGAGTGAAGTTTGGACTGGAGAGGGGAGAGACAGTAGGCACAGAAGTCAGAGAGGAGGAGGATGGAGTAGTCAAGGCAATGTTCAGCATCACAGAACTATTAGGGAAGGTAGCACTGAAAATTATGGGAGGATGAACCTTCATTTTTATCAATTAATTTTTTTCAGAGGACTCTTCCAGTGGAAGGAATGATGAAGGGAGAGCAAGTCAAAAGAAACTGACTCCTGAAATCAAATGTAGCACAAACCTCCCAGTAAAATTAATCTTTAGGAAACCCGGAAACAAAATACGTTCCAGTTTGTTCTCTGACTTTGTCTGGATATAGTTCAAGGAAATCAGTCTGGCATACCTATTTATCAGGGAGCCATAAATTCTGAGACTTTAGGTTATTTAAGGTGTAAGGGATAAAGCAGAACACCAATTAGTCCCTTGAGCAACACCCACTCAGCATGCTCAGGAGTGCTCCATCTGAAATAATAAGGCCTGAAAAGAATAGAATCCTAACCTTCAAGATGACGTCAAGGAAAATACCCTACTTAGTACAAGTTACATGAACTTTGAACTAGTAAAGCTTATTTCAAAACTTCTTTGTGACCTAAAGCTCTTCCAATGGAGAATCACAATCATTTTGGTTAGAGTAAGTGGCTCTGAGGGCTTAAGTCAAAAAATAAATAAAATTCTTGCCTTCATGGAGTTGACATTCCAAAATGGACGGACTACGTACTTTTTGCAAAAGCCCATCTTTCACAAACCCCAACATGGCACTAACAAGTAATGAACTTCAGAAACAGTTCATCCAGCAGGAGTTGTGGGTGATGAGCTACTGGGGGAGTTCAGTGACTGGTGAGAAGGGGAAGGCCAGCCCAGGCAGAGGCCTGGAACCAGAGCAATGTGTATGTGGGCTGGCCAGCAGAGGCATGGGAAGGCTTCCGATAAAACAGGATTGTCAGAAAACAGAAATCAAGATGGGAAATAAGCAAACACAAATTGTCCAGCCCTGAGAACTGGGACTGAATGCTCTTCGTATGGCTCTTGTCTTATGCAGTCAAGTCATCTCCAACCCATAGTGACTCCATGGACACATCTCTTCCAGAATGCCCCACCTCCATCTGCAATAATTCTGGTAGTATATCCATAGACTTTTCTTGGGAAAAATACAGAGTGGTTTACCATTGCCTTTTTCCATGCAGTAAACTTGAGTCTCTGCCCTCGACTCTCTCCCATGCCACTGCTGCCCAGCTCAGCAAGGCGAGTTTTGACTTATAGCAGATTGCCTTCCATTTGTTAGTCACTGCCCAAGCTAGGAATAGAATGGGTATGCCTCTGCTTGACTCTTCCTCCCTTAGCCAAGACTGGTAGAATACTGGAAGCTCTCCAGGTGCGATCTTGAGAAGGGTCATATGGATCTACTGAAGATTAATGGTGGGAATTTGCAAGTGTGGGGACTAGGTCTGAGTCCATAACATTAGCTGCTTGCCAGGGGCCTCAAAATGTTCAATTTCTCCCAGCATTTTAAATGAGGGCACATCTTCACCTCCCCCGGAGATTGATGGGATGGGGAAAGGAGCCCAAGGCCTCCAGGTCAATTAATCAGTCAATCAGTGGTATTTATTGAATGTTTTCTGTGTGCAGAGCACAGTACTAAATGCTTGGGAGAGTACACTATAACAGAGTTGGTAGTCACGTTCCCTGCCCACAAAGAACATACAGTCTGGGAGGGAGATAGATATTAAAATTAAGTATGGTTATGTATACTAACCATACATAATGTTATGTTAGAGAAGCAGCGTGGCTCAGTGGAAAGAGCACGGGCTTAGGAGTCAGAGATCATGGATTCAAATCCCAGCTCCGCCGCTTGTCAGCTGTATGACTTTGGGTGAGTCACTTAACTTCTCTGTGCCTCAGTTACCTCATTTGTAAAATGGGCATTAAGACTGTGAGCCCCATGTGGGACAACCTGATCACCTTGTATCCTCCCCAGCGCTTAGAACAGTGCTTTGTACATAGTAAGCGCTTATCAAAGACCATCATTGTTATTATCATTATTATAAAAGTGCTGTGAGACTGAGGGTGAAATGAATATCAAGTGCTTAACAAATACAGACACAAGTGCATAGGGAATGCATATGGGAGGGCAGGTAGGAGGAATGAGAGACTAGTTGGGGAAGCCCTCTTGGAGATGTAATTTTCATAAAGCTTTGAAGGTGGGGAGAGTGGTGGTCTGTGGAGGGCATGGACAAAGGGTCAGTGGTGGGGTAGATGAGATTGAAGTACAATGAGTAGGTTGGCATTAGAGGAGCAGAGTGTGTGGACTGAGTTGTGGTAGGAAATCAGTGGGGTGAGGTAGGAGCGGGCAGGGAATGTGTCTGTTATATTGTACCCTCCTAAGCACTTAGTACTGTGCTCTGAACAGAGTAAGCACTCAATAAATACGGTTGACTGACTGACTGAGGGGGCAAGTTGATTGAGCAAAATGATCACACCACATGACTGCTCCTCTTTGGACCTAATCAGGGATAAGAGCCCCTACACACCCTTGAGTAGGAGGCTCAAGGGATTTGGTCTCCTTTTACCTCTAGATATAACAAAATCATTAGCTTCAAAATTCAAGGTGTACCCACACTCCGAACTCAACAGGAGTGCAAGACTAACCCCATTCTGAGCCATTTGGAAATAAAGATTATGCTTTGCTGAAATGTTTAAGTAGGGGAAAACAACATAAATCCAAAGGCCAAGAGAAATCTAAAGGAAAATAACCCTAAATGCAAGTTGGAGAACTTCCAAAGTCAAATGAATGCAATGTTTGAAAAACTACTAACAGGGCAGCCTAGTGTGTGAAATTTTATTTTATTTTATTTTAATAAAGCCTGTTTTCATAAAGAATGGGGCAAAGTAATTCTAAACTCTCTTGAGCCACAGAATGAAAACCAAAAATTGCTTTTGTGGCTCCAGTTGCCTTAGGAGTGCTTTAGAAAATTAGAGTTTTGGTATTTTAACGCTGAGGAAAGTAGAGTGGCCTATTTGAATGAGCATAGGACTGAAAATTAGGAGACCCGGTTCTAATACCACCTCTGCCATTCACCTGTTGTGTGACCTTGGTAAAGTCACTTCACTTCTTCGTGCCTCAGTTTCCTCATCTGTTAAATGGGGGTAAAACACTGGTTCTTCCTCTCCCTTCTACTGGGAGCCCAATGGGAGACAGAGACTGTCAAATTTATTCATCTTTAATCTACCCCCATGCTCAGCACAGTGTCTGGCACATAGTAGTCTCTTAGAATCCACTATTATTATTATTAGGGAGCAGCACTATATGACCCCAGCATTCATACACAGCTTCTGGAAAAGCAATAGAAACAATCAACTCCCAGAACCATGCCCTCTTCTTCTCTCTTCTCCTTTAGACTGTCACTAAACTCACCTCTGAAAGCACAGGTGTTTCTTGTAGTCAAAGCAAGCATGTGCAGGGCAGGTTTGGTTCCCATAAACCTTGATGCTCACCACCTAAATGGTCCTGGAATGGAGTCAGTCCATCATTGGCATGAAAGGGACTAGAGAGTAGTAAGGGAGATGTTAGGGAGACCATGCCTATTTTTTAAAGCAAAGAATAAACAGAAAAAGTATGCTCAAGTGGCTTTTCACAGTTCACACCTCAAATCTAGGGCCCAGGCTGTTCTATGCTTCATGTCTACAAAGTCACTGATGGCCATAGGTTTAGATTCCTCAGAGTGGTCAAACAGTAGATGCTCATTCAGCAATCAGCCCTGAAGATGAAGGCAAAGGAATTTTCCAAACTCATCAGCCCCTAAAATGGCTTTAGAGAGGACACAAATAATTTACCACCATATGCTTGTTAAGTACTATTAACCAGATGTCAGTGATAGCCATATTCAGCCAGACAACACATCCCTGACACAAGTCCTAAATTTTAACATCAAGTGGGACAGTCTCCAGAGTTCAGGCTCTGTCCTACTGCTCACTTCAGGTTCTTTGGTTAGGTAACAATCAAAAAACCAGGAGACCAAGAGTCAGCTCCAAGGCAGAAGCAGGTCCCGTGTGAGGTAAATAATAATTATGAGTAGTAATTATGGTATTTGTTAAGCACTTACTATATGCCAGGCACTGTACTAAGTGCTGGGATGGATACAAGCAAATTGGGTGGGACAGTTCCTGTCCCACATGGAGCTCACAGTCTTAATCCCCATTTTGCTGATGAGGTAACTGAGGCACAGAGAAGTTAAGTGACTTGCCCAAGGTCACACAGCAGACAAGTAGTGGAGCCAGGATTAATAATAATAATAATGTTCGTATTGGTTAAGTGCTTACTATGTGCAGAGCACTGTTCCAAGCGCTGGGGTAGATACGGGGTAATCAGGTTGTCCACGTGAGGCTCACAGTTAATCCCCATTTTCCAGATGAGGTAACTGAGGCACAGAGAAGTTAAGTGACTTGCCCACGGTCACACAGCTGACAAGTGGCAGAGCTGGGATTCAAACCCATGACCTCTAACTCCCAAGCCCGAGCTCTTTCCACTGAGCCACACTGCAATCCATGACCTTCTGACTTGCATTAGGTTGGCAAGGAACTATCATTACATGCATACAGGGTACATGTAGTGTGGCTTAGTGAGAAGCAGTGAGGCCTAATGGAAAGAGCATGGGCCAGGGAGTCAGAGGACCTGGATTCTAAGCCCGGCTCCACCACTTGTCTACTGTGTGATCTTGAGTAAGTCACTTTACTCCTCTTCGCCTCAGTTATCTCATCTGTAAAATGGGGATTAAGACTGTGAGCCCATGGGAGATATGGACTCTGTCTAACCTTTATCAGCTTGTATCTACTTCAATGCTTAGAACAGTGCCTGACACAGATTAAGTGCTTAATAAATGGCATTTAAAAAAAAGAAACAAGGTGGAAAGAATTGCTGGCCCCATGGAAGTCGTTCCCAGAAATCCATGGCTAGGTTCTCACTGTCAGTCTTCAAAAACAAAGGACAGTTTTCTAATAGCCCATAAAACCACAGTGACTAGATTGATGAGTGAGTATAGAATGGCTCAAACTGGACCATGGAAATGCACAAATGCCTGATTTCTCCATTGACGCTAGCAAGCCGAGGTACCCAAAGGGAGCCTGAATTAGGTGGTTCAATTCAATTAGTATTTATTGAGCAGCTACAGGGTCATTGGCTCAGAACTAGATCAAAGTGATTTTGTAGAAAAATAACAGATTAGAAGTTCCTGCTTAAATATCACTCATGTTACTAAGTGTGCCCATAATAAATGTAATCCATAATATAAAATATAATTGTGGCACATTACCTGACGCTGGAACAATATAGCTAAACTAAGTTGATGGACACATACTACCCTGTAGGCAGAACAAGGGATGGAAAAACCATAATGCATTCATCCTTCCAACTGCCCAGGGTCTTTTTTCTGGGCCTGTCGCCAAGCCTAATCTACTAGAGTGCAGCCAGAGAACTCTACCCTTGCACTTTAATCACCCAGACAGAGCAGCCATTTCAGGAGACACGATAATGCAAGTTTCTGATCTGTCCTATCCTATTGCATATGCAATCTTGATCCAGAAAAGCAGGAGAAAATGCTTGTTTTTTCAATCACCTTGATCCATTTTAGAATATTTGCTGCTTCTTTTTTAAAAAAAATCAGGTGGCTGAAATTGAGTATTACAGAGGCACCTGGATGCCTAGCAAATCCTTGTATAACACCTATAGCTCACCAGCTGGTTGGTCATCAGGGCGTCCTGAAGACAATCTGAGAGCTGGACTGTTCCATGGTAAGGAGGAGCAGTAACAGTGAAAAGGGTTATTCTGAAGGGTTGGAGTCAGGTCCAGTTAGCATTTGTTACAGAGGCAAGAGGAAAGATCAGGAGATACAATGACAGTACAGCAGCACTGACTGTGTGGGGTGTGAACCCAGGAAAGCTTGGATAGAAAAACCCGAAAGGCCATTATTTGGGAAAGGAAAGTCAAGACAGAAAAAATGGGAAAACATGATTGTAGACTTGATACCCCTAGTATCCAAAGTGGTTCTGAACAATTGCCAGGTACCCCACATAGTGATCGACGTGTTTGTCTGAAGAGTAGAATGAGGGCAGTAGGAGGAAAAGGAAAACTTTTAAAGCGAGAAGCCTATGTCCTCACCTTGTATGGCAGCAAGGAGCTTAGCCAAGACCACTGAAGAACTTCTGCTTCCCTGCCTCTCAAACAGAAAATAATTCTGACACTAAGCCAACAAACTGGAGATAATTGATAAGAGAGCTCACAGTTCAGTCCTTCCTCTACCTTCAGCAGGTGAGTCACCTGCTGCCGGTTCTTGAGATTACAAGCTTTCATTCAACTTCCTATTTTCAACCTGCTGTTGGAAAAGGTGCAGAGAAAGCTGAAGAAAATGACTTGGAGGTGGAGACACTTGTTCTTCCAAATGTCCTTTGGCTGGATGGATTTTTGACCTGACTCTGTCTGGCAATGCTCACAGCCTCACATTCTAATTCTTTAGTGAGGGATGAGGAAAGGTTAGACAAGGACATGAGGAGCTTTGAGTGTGAGTGATGAGATAGGAAAGAAGGCAGAAAGACAACTTGAAGCCCTAAAGACATCAGCCTGTTCTGGCAAGGGACATCAAGCATATTCAAAGTTTTTCAAGTGGAAAGAAATGGGGCCTGATTCTGCATAAGGACAAGGGGAAATGGTGGCCAAGCAAGCTGCCCTTCATTAGGTGAGTGGGATTTCTGGGATCTGTCAGGTGTTCACTATAAGCACTAAATCATAGTTGAGCCAACGGAAGCCACAGATTTGATCTAGTTGTCACCATAGCCAAAATCCAGATGTTACCATATTATGGAGAAAAACACCTGGATGGTAGCACTGAATCTTACTTAAGTTGATTGGCATTGAGATGGGAGGAGAGACATTAAAATGAAAAGCTGGTCCAACCTAGAAGACTATTTACCTCAGCCACATCCTTTTGGATGTGTTGAAGGGAAGGACTAGGCTTTCTGAAGGTGGGAGGGCCCTAGAAATTGTAAATTTCTGTCCAGGGTACCTGCATAGGAGAATAAGAGCAGCAAGGTGGGGCTAAAGATGCGGAGACATATGTTCCCCTGACCAGATCAGGCACCTGGGTTGTGGTCCTCTCTAAGAGAAGGTCTGACTAGTGGTACCCAGAGGGAATCTCTCTCATTACACAGTCTTCTTTCTTGGATGGCATTTTCTCTCAGCTCCTCATTAGACTGCTGGCAGGAGGCCTGTAAGTGGAAATGGTAGGGGGTGAGGGTGTGATAAAATAAAGAGAAATAAAAATTCATCCCACAGTTAAAAATGAATCAGCGCAATGTCCCTTACAACCTGCAGGCAAATTCTGAAAAGAGCTGATAAGCAATTCGCAATAAAAGGGGAGGAAGATCAGAAAATGGGAGATTTAGACTGACACTGACTTGCAGTGGGACCTTGGGTTAGTTACTTAACCTATATATGCCTCAGTTTTCCACCTATCTCATTTAGGTAATATTTTCTGGTACATCACTGTGGTGGGTGAGGATTCAGGAAGACGATGTCCGTAAAGCATTTTGGAATTCTTGGAAGAAAGAATTCATATAAATCATAACAACACCAAGGCCATACATTTGAATGGATGAGTATAATTTATAGCTCCCAAAGGAATCTTCACACACTATATCAAGGATTCAGCTCTGCAGCTAGATTGTTGAAAATTTTTGACATATCCTGCCTGCTGAGTCATCCTAATCAACTGCATAGAAAGATTCCCAGAGTCCCTACAAACTGGCTCATTGAAAATCCGATCAGTTCCTGACCTTGGGTTACTGCAACAAAATAGTGCCTAAGATGTTATGGAGTCAACTGGAGTCTGCTGCTCATTACTAATTACTAATGCCAATTTTCAGGTTATTTTTCCTTTACTGTCATAATCCACAAGCACCTCTCCAACTCTTGTTCCATACCCCTCACACCCCACATCTCCTATGCCCCCATAGTCCCTCCACATTCTGCCCCACCCAAGCCACATGCAGAACATTCATCATACTCCCACCTCATCTCCACCTCCTTCAGGTTTGGCACCGGCCCCCATCAACATCCTATTCTTTCCATATTGTTCCTGTGAACAAAGGATCCAGAAGAAGGCAAAGAATCCTACTTAAACCTGCCCTGGAGAGGAAATTTACTGCCATTATTATTATCATTATCAACAAAAAATGTCACAACTGTTATTGCTGTGAATAATAACTCTGTCACTTAAGTGTATATTACAGTCAAGAAATCCTGGCTCTGCCACTTATTGGCTGTGTTAACTGGGTCAAGTCATTTAACTTCTCTGGGCTTCAGCTACCTCATCTGAAAAATTGTGATTAAAGTTGTGAGCCCCTTGTGGGACATGAACTGTGTCCAACCTGATTATCTTGTATCTACCCCTAGACTTAGTACCGTGGCTGGCACATAGTAAGTGCCTAACAAATACTTGTTTATTTATAATTTATTTACTTATTTATGTATATTAATATCTATCTCCCTCTCTAGACTGTGAGCTCATTGTGGGCAGGGAATGTGTTTGTTGTTGTATTGTACTCTCCCAAGTGCTTAGTACAGTGCTTTGCACAGAGTAAGCACTCAATAAATGCAACTGAATGAAGTACCATAAGGGAAACAAAAAGTGCTGCACTAAGTGCAGGGTAGCTATGAAGTAAGTAAACTGGACACAGTCTCTATTCCACATGGGGCTCACAGTCTAAGTAGTAAGGAGAAAAAGTATTGAAAACCTGTGAAGGGAACAGGGCCCCCTTATTTTTGAATTGGTATATTCTCTCCAGAAACTAACACCGGATAAGAAATAATGCATCTTGTTTGTTAATGATGGTAGAGCAAATTAAGTGGGAGGAAAAGATGAAAAAAAACAGAACTCCCTTTTTATGGAATGACTAATAATGTCAACAAGGGTGTAAACATGCCTTCCCCCTTCACACTGAAACCCCCATTCTGTAAACTGGATATCAAAGAACTTCAGTGAAAGCTGATAAGGAAATTCAGCAGTCAGGCCTTCTGGCTTAAAATCAAATATTGTACTACACCACTTGCCATCAGAAATAGCATCCTGTTTTCACTATAGTCCAGACCTTTCTCTAGTCTAAAAGAACCTTCAGAGGAGTGCTACTGTGAAATAGGCTGAAGCAAAAGCAGGAGTCACTATAAATCTCCCCTCCTTCTCCCACCCCTCACCCTACCCTGCTCTGCTGCTCAGTTCCAAAAAAGTGGGAACATGCCTAAGCGGCCAGGGAGCCCCATCCTGGCTCTGAGGGTAGTTTAAATGTCTGCATCAGGAGGTAAGCTAAGTCATTTCACCGATTTCACTTTCCATTCTTTCCTCATTTACACGGTGCTCTGCCTGCTTCAAGGGAATCCCATTCTGTCTTTAAATCTGGCTTGGGTAACTGAACAAAAGCCTTGAAAGGGGACTGGTTATTGGACAAGAGTATATGGACAGCATGGTGTAGTGGACAAAGCACAGGCCTGGGAGTCAGAAGATCATAGATTCTAATCCCGGCTCTACCACTTGTCTGCTGTGTGACCTTGGGCAAGTCACTTTACTTCTCTGGGCCTCAGTTACCTCATCTGTAAAATGGGGATTGAAACTGTGAGCCTCATATGGGGCAGGGACTCTGTCCAACCCAATTTGCTTGCATCTACCCCAGTGCTTAGTACAGTGCCTGGCACATAGTAAGCACTTAAATACCATAATTATGATGATGATGATGATGGAGGCCTTGAAAAAACTCTATTGGGTTAGAAATTTGTAGTAGCCATACTTAGGCCTAAGTGGATATGCTTTTTACAATGTTTGAAAAGAAGCAGCTAACTAGGCTCCCAAATGAAATGAAAATTTGGTTAAACAAAAAGAATCATGTTAAATAGACCTCTTATTTTAAAATCTTTTACTATTCCCTTACACCTAGTATCCTCTATGTAAGACATCATCCTAACACATTAGGAAAGGCTTTTGCATTGAAAGTATATTTGAACAGCTGAAAAATGATTATGAGTCACACCTGCTTTCTTCATAGTGAGATTCCCCAAAAAAATGTATACCCCAAAACTAAGTAGCAAATAGTTTTTTAAAAAATGAAAAGGTACAAAATATTTTACTAAAATACAGAGGGAGAGAAAGCATTAAAAAAAAACCATATGACACAAAGGCAAAGAAAAATTCAAGAAGAGTACCAGAATGGTGTGGTTGAACAAGTCTTCTTAAGGAGCAAGAAATGTCATAACAGGAGCTTTAATGAAAAGATGTCATTCAATAATCAAGATTAGCACCATTAACCTCTCAATAGCTCAAAAATTTCCATCCACTCTATAATCTAAAGGGTTTCTTAGCAACTCAAGATTCACACATCAAGACTGTACCTATATAAGATAACTGAGGTGAAAACACTAAAAAATTGTTTGGCATGAATTGCAAAGCATTCAGATAAAAACTTGGCTGAGAAACAGTTAATAAGCATTTGATGTTATTTCCATGTGATAATCCATTGAAGAAAAATCATGCACTATTGTGTAGCTGGAACATGTCTCAGCTGTGAACCCACTAAGGGTTGTCCCTAATAATAATAATTATGAGACTAATTAAGTGCTTACTATGTTCTACACACTTGGTAGATTCAAGATAATAAGATTGGAAGTGACTCCCCTCCTGTCTCCTGGATAGGTTTTAAGTCAAAAATAAAATCTCATAAAACATTTCTAGCCCCCATGAGTTCCCATTTCTCCTCCCCCCTTGTCTTTTATGTTGCATTGTTCCAGCATTCCAGGCACGTTGTCAGAATTACCCTTGCACTTCATTCTAGATTCCTGATAGAAAAGCGCCAGGCTGATGTGCTTCTTGAGTGAGAGAATACATGTAAGCACTGCGATTTGAGAAGGCCTGAGGGTCAGGCGAGCTAAAGTTTTCCATCACTACCATGATGAACAGTAAAACTACATACCTCTGGAAGTCATTAAAGAGGAGACTGGGCTAGCTTTGGTATCAAGTTCTAAAAACAAAATCATGAGGAAAAACTTTCTCAGTACATACAATTCTCAGAAAAATTGAGATGAAGCAGAACACACTTGCCTTGTAACAGATACCTGGAGATACTTTTTGTAGTACTCCCTCCCTGGTTACTTTATGAGAATCCACAAAAATATAACTTAGAAAAACATTTTTCCACAACTATTTCATGTCTTTCATACTACATACTGGCTTCTAGCACAATGCTTGCCAGGGTACATCTACAACCACAACGGAAAATACTGAGGTGAAAAACCACACAGTTCTCTGCCTTGAGCTTCCTTAGAAAATATTAGTGGATATTAGTCGTAATCCGCAAACAGAGTTGCTTATTTGGCTTCTTGGAATCCTTCTTCAGAGAGAATGGCTTCTATTATCTTCCTCCATTCAGTTGCCTAACCAACTCCCCTTTCACCCTCTCTCTTGCCTATATTGTGGAGCCCTAGGGAGAACAGGGACACTAGGTGTGTGTCTCAGAATGGATCCTGTCTGTTCTCCTATTCCACTGTCTGACTTGAAGAGAATGAACCGTTCTAGGATTCCACCAATCACAGCATATTTGGAAAAACAAAAACCTTCTTTTCCCTAAAGTCCATTAAACTGGAATATCCCAAGCATTTAGTACAGTGCTATAGTAAGCACTCAATAAATACCATTGATTGATTGATTGATCCATTGTTCCCTTGCTCCCCTGTGGAGGAATTCCTGGGATAATGCTCCTCTCTGTTTCTGGGTTGGCAGCTTCTGGCTGTCTCAGGACTCCAGCTCTTGCAGCAAAAATCAATGATGATGTCTTAATTCTAGGGGGTTGCCCTAATCCTACTCAAAAGCCCTACAAGTCAGGAGGCCTAATCTTCCTCTCTATAATTATTAACCCTCTGACACCTACTGCCCACAGCTTCATGTTTTAAAATGCTCAACCAGACACTTCCCAGGGACCTACTCAAAAGTGGCAGCTACTAAACAATGGAAAGGTCAGTGAGAGCAAAAGATGAGACATGCTCTTTCTCAAAGGAAAATGATGGGTCACTTTTTAAAAAAGAGATCACATTTTAAATGAATTCTATCTCCTTCCTCATTTCCAAAGTTCTAGAAAAGGCACTACTAAACATATCAGTAAGTTCAAGAGGCGTTTGAAAGGTGAACAGCCACCATTCTTTATCATTTCTTTTGGACAGATGACTCAGACACAAAGGCACCCTGGTAGTTTGATCAATTGTTTCAGAACCTCGGGTGCTGTTTCCTTTTATCACAGTTTGGTGAGAAAGGAAGAGCCTTCCCAGGGATGCCCTCCCCCCCAAAAAAATGTTTGCGCCTATGAACCTCTTATTCCACAGCTAGGGTTAAAGGGACATCAGCTAGCAACTAGCTTTCTAAACAAGCTATCTTGTAGACACTTTGACACTGTAGACCATCCCCTTCTCCTCCACACCTTATCTCACCTTGGCTTCACGCACTCTGTCCTCTCCTGGTTCTCCTCTTATCTTTCTGGCCATTCATTCTCGGTCTCCTTCGCAGGCTCCTTCTCCCCCTCCCATCCTCTGTAGGAGTTCTTCAGGGGTCAGTTCTTGGCCCTCTTCTGTTCTCCATCTACACTCACTGCCTTGGTGAACTCATTCGTTCTCACGGCTTCAACTATCATCTCTATGCAGATGACACACAAATCTACATCTCCGCCCCTGTCTTCTCCCCCTTTCTTCAGGCTCGTATCTCCTCCTGCCTCCAGGATGTCTCTACCTGGATGTCTGCCCGCCACCTAAAGCTCAACATGTCCAAAACTGAGCTATCTTCCCTCCCAAGCCCTGTCCTCTTCCTGATTTCCCTATCACTGTGGATGGTACGACCATCCTTCCCATCTCTCAAGCCCCCAACCTCGGTGTCATCTTTGACTCGGCTCTCTCATTCACCCCGCAGATCCAATCCGTCACCAAGACCTGCTGGTCTCACCTTTATAATATCGCCAAGATCCGCCCTTTCCTCTCCACCCAAACGGCTATCTTACTGGTACAGGCTCTCATAATATCCCGGCTGGATTATTGTGTCAGCCTTCTCTCTGATCTCCATTCCTCCTGTCTCTCCCCGCTCCAGTCTATTCTTCATTCTGCTGCCCGGTGGCTCAGTGGAAAGAGCCCGGGCTTTGGAGTCAGAGATCGTGAGTTCGAATCCCAGCTCTGCCACTTAGCTGTGTGACTGTGGGCAAGTCACTTAACTTCTCTGTGCCTCAGTTACCTCATCTGTAAAATGGGGATTAAGACTGTGAGCCCCACGTGGGACAACCTGATTCCCCTGTGTCTACCCCAGCGCTTAGAACAGTGCTCTGCACATAGTAAGCGCTTAACAAATACCAACATCTTCCTGCAGAAATGCTCTGGGCATGTCACTCCCCTTCTTAAAAACATCCAGTGATTGCCTATCAACCTCTACACGAAACAAAAACTTCTCACTCTAGGCTTCAAGGCTCTCCATCACCTTGCCCCCTCCTACCTCTCCTCCCTTCTCTCCTTCTACTGCCCACCCTGTACACTCCACTCCTCTGCCGCTCACCTCCTCACGGTCCCCCATTCTCGCCTAGCCCACCATCGACCCAAGGGCCACGTCCTCCCGCTGTCCTGGAATGCCCTCCCTCCTCACCTCCACCAAACTAATTCTCTTCCCCTCTTCAAAGCCCTACTGAGAGCTCACCTCCTCCAAGAGGCCTTCCCAGACTGAGTTTCCCCTCTTCCCTCTGCTGCCTCTCTGGCCCCCCTTCACCTCCCCTCAGCTAAGCCCCCTTTTCCCCTGCTTTCCCTCTGCTCCTCCCCCTCTCCCTTCCCTTCAGCACTGTGAACGTCCGCTCATTTGTATATATTTTTATTATCCTATTTATTTTGTTAATGAGATGTACATCCCCTTTATTCTATTTATTGCTATTGTTTTTGTCTGTCTGTCTCCCCCTATTGGACTGTAAATCCGTCAATGGGCAGGGATTGTCTCTATCTGTTGCCGAATTGTACATTCCAAGGGCTTAGTACAGTGCTCTGCACATAGTAAGCGCTCAATAAATACTATTGAATGAATGAATGAATGTAGAGCTTAGGAAAAGACAACCTAGGACAGTCATTAGGTCTTTGGAAATTTCCATAGCATATTTTCCAGTATTATTTCTATTTTAAAAATAATAATGGCAAACTAGCCCAGGGAAAGATGAACAGCCCCACCCCAATGTTGAAAATAAAATGCAGCCCAGTGTTTTGAGGATTGAAGAAATTCTTAATGAAATGAAAGAAAGGGCTCCTTCTTTTGACTGGAAACAACTCAGGATGAAGAGAACAGTAGACAGGTGTGCCCTTTTAGAATGGATGCCTTTGCCCAGTCCCAAGAATGAATATTCCAGGAATGAATCCTCCTCCCATTCAGCACTTATTAAGGGTTTTACAGATCTCAAATAAATAACTTGTCTTCTTAAAACATAATTTTTAAGATACCTTCCTGCAGAGTATAAAGCAGACAACATGTCCAATAGGTCCTGCTCCTGGAGGGTTAGGGTGGAGCAGCACCTAGCCCAGTCCAGGCTGCTTTAGACAGGCTTAGTCCCATTTCTGTCCTTCTTCCCCTGTTTTGGAGGTTCAAGGCCACAGTGCCATGTTGTAGTGGTGAAGGTACACAATACTATGACATTCAGACAAGGCTCTCCACTAAGAAAGCAAATCTACTCCCATGGAAAAGATAATAATTTGGCTAAAGGAGTCACTAGGCCTATTGAGAGGTAATAGAGTTTTTGTGGATTTTCACCAAATATTCTGCAGTGATGTTCACAGCACTCTTGGCTTTTCCTCCTCACCTTCAAACTCATCCATTCCTACATCCAAAGCAGTCAATACCTTCTCAATAAGACAGGATGATACTTGAATTCTCTTTGATCTCCACTGGCCAACAGTTTCCTCTGGTGTCTGCCTCCTCTCCCTCTACCCTTGAGGAAATTTCACAAAATGGAGTTCACAGAGCTGGATAACAGGCTTAAACTGAGAAACTGACCCAGAATGTCGTGGTTATTCGTCTGCATGCGTGCTGAATGGCCCCAAGGATTAGGGGAATCAAATCGTTTTTTCTTTTACCTTCAGGCAAGGTCAAAAGATTCTCTGCCTAGTAGTGTGAAGTGAAGGGGGTGAGGGTGGAGGGCAAGAGAAGGGGGGAGAATTAGCCCTCCACAGAAGCAGAAAATCCCCAAGACCTACAAAAGACTCTAAGACCACCAAATCTACTCAAATAGACTGATCAATTTTTCAGCAAATCCATGATAGTGTAGGCAACCAATCTGGGTAAACTCTGGCCAAATCTCTATTATACTGGAAGTATTCATTGGGACAATGTATGCATCCTGAATTTCCCAGAAAATTGTACAACTTACTGTATCACTTTGACTGGGCAGTCATAGCCTATGAAAAAGATGGTGAAAGTCAAATTCTATTTCCTTCATGGCTTCTTTCAGTTTTCAATCAATTGATCAATGGTTTTTTATTAAGCACTGTGTGCAGAGCACTGTACTAAGCACTTGGGAGAGTACAATACAACAGAGTTGTTAAGCACCTTCCCAGCCCACAACAAGCTTACATTCTAGAGGGGGAGACAAACAAAAACATACAAAAATAAATTTCAGATATGTACGTAAGTGCTATGGGGTTAAGGGTGGGGTGAATATCAAGTGCCAAAGGGCATAGATTCAAGAGCACAGATGATGCAGAGGGAGAGCTTCTGAGCTCCTTATCTTCCCTCCCAAACCCTGTCCTCTCCCTGACTTCCCTGTCACTGTGGACGGCACTACCATCCTTCCTGTCTCACATGCCCACAACCTTGGTATCGTCCTTGACTCAGCTCTCTCATTCACCCCACACATCCAATTCGTCACCAACACCTGCCAGTTTCACCTTCAATATCACCAAGATCCACCCTTTCCTCTCCATCCAAACTGCTATTGTGCTGGTACAAGCTTTCATAACATCCCGACTGGATTATTGTGTCAGTCTCCTCTCGGATGTCCCTTCCTCCTGTCTCTCCCCACTCCAGTCTATTCTTCATTCCACTGCCTGGATCATCTTCCTACAGAAATGCTCTGGGCATGTCACTCCCCTCCTCAAAAACCTCCAGTGGTTGCCTATCAACCTTCGCACAAAACAAAAACTCCTCACTCTTGGCTTCAAAGCTCCCCATCACCTTGCCCCCTCTTACCTCACCTCCCTTCTCTCTTTCTACTGCCCACCCCATACACTCCACTCCTCTGTCGTTCACCTCCTGACGGTCCCCCATTCTCGCCTATCCTGCCATCGACCCCGGACCATGTCCTACTGCTGTCCTGGAATTCCCTCCCTCCTCACTTCCACCAAACTAACTCTCTTCCCCTCTTCAGAGCCCTACTGAGAGCTAACCTCCTCCAGGAGGCCTTCCCAGATTGAGCCTCCCCTTTCCCTCTGCTCCCCCCCTTCCCACCCTCTGCTCTTCCCCCTTCCCCTCCCCTCAGCACTGTGCTCATTTGTATACATTATTTATTACCCTATTTATTTTGTTAATGAGGTGTATATCTCCTTGATTCTATTTATCTTGATGATGTTGTCTTGTTTTGTTTTGTTCTGTTTTGCTTTGCTGTCTGTCTCCCCCGTTTGGACTATGAGCCCCTCATTGGGCAGAGATTATTTCTATCTGTTGCCGAATTGTACATTCCAAGCGCTTAGTACAGTGCTCACATAGTAACTGCTCAATAAATACTATTGAATGAATGAATGAGAGGGAGTCAGGGGAAAGAGGGCATAATCAGGAAACGCCTCTTGGGGTAGAGGTGACCATGATAAGGCTTTGGAGGTGGGGAGAGTGGGGTTCTGGTTTACAATAGAGGAGGAGGGAGTTCTAGGCCAGAGGGAGGGGATGGGAAAGGGTTCAGTGGCCAGATAGATGAGATCAGGGAACAATCTGTCAGTCAGTCAATCCCATTAATTGAGTACTTATTGTGAGCAGAACACTGTACTAAGCGCTTGGGAGAGTACAATATAACAGAGTTGGTAGAGATACTTCCTGCCCAAGACGAGCTTACAGTTTAGAGAGGGAGACAGACATTAATGTAAATAAATTAATTATAGATATGTACAAAAGTACTGTGGGGCTGAGGGAGAGGTGACTAAAAGGGAGCAACTCAGAACAATGCAGTAGGAGTGGGAGAAGAGGAAATGAGGGCCTAGTCAGGGAAAGTTTTTGGTAGGAAATGTGCCTTCAGTAAGGCTCTGAAGGTGAGGAAAGTAATTGTCAGACGTGAAGAGGGAGGATGTTCCGTACCAGAGGCAAGACGTGGTTGAGAGGTTGGCGGCGAGATAGATGAGATCAAGGTGCAGTGAGTAGATTGGCAGTAGAGGAGTGAAGTGTGAGGGCTGAGTTATAGTGGGAGAGCAACCAGGTAAGATGAGGGGGCAAGGTGATTGCTTAAAGCCCATTGTAAGGAGTTTCATTTGATGCCAAGGTAGATAGGCAACCACTGGAAGTTCTTGAGGAGTGGGGAAACAGATCGTGAATGTTTTTGTACAAAAATGATCTGGGCAGCAAAGTAAAGTGTGGATTTGAGTGAGGAGAGACAGGAGTCAGGGAGGAAAGCAAGGAGGCTGATATGGTAATCAATGTGGGATAGATTGGATTAACATGGTAGCAGTTTAGATGGCAAGGAAAGAGTGGATTTTAGCGATGCTGTAAGGTCAAACCAACAGGATTTAGTGATGGATTGAATATGTGGTTTGAATGAAAGAGGAGTCAAAGATAACTCCAAGGTTATGGGCCCATGAGGCAGCAAGGATGGTGGTGCCGTCTACAGTGATGGGAGAGTCAGGGAAAGTACAGGGTTTGGGTGGAAAGATAAGGAGTTCTGTGTTAGACATGCTACGTTTGAGGTGATGGTGGGACAACCAAGTAGAGATGTCTTGAAGACAGGAGAAAATGTGAGACTGCAGAGAGGGAGAGAGATCGGGGTGGAGATGTAGATTTGGGAATCATCCACATAGAGGTGGTAGTTGAAGCTATGTGAGCGAATTAATTCTCCAAGGGAGTGGGTGTAGATGAGAATAGAAGGGGATCAGAACTGAACCTTGAGGAACACCCAGAGTTAAGAGGTGGGAGGCAGAGGAGGAGCCCGAGAAAGAGACTGAGAATGAGCAGCCAGAGAGATAGGAGGAGAAACGGGAGAGGACAAGTGTCAGTGAAGCTGAGGTTGAATAACGTTTCCAGGATATGGACATGGTCGACAGTGTCAAAGGCAGCTGAAAGGTCGAGGAGGATTAGGATGGAGTAGAGAACAATGGGCAAGCTGGTGCTAGAGGAGTGAAATGTATAGACTGGGTTCTTGTAGGAGATCAGGGAGGTAAGGTTGGAGGGGGCAAGCTTATTGAATGCTTTAAAGGCAATGGTAAGTAGCTTCTGTCTGATGCAGAGGCGGATGGCCAACCATTGGAGGTTTTTGAAGAGTGCGTAGACATGGACTGAACGTTTTTCTTGGAAAAATAACCCGGACAGCAGAATGAAGTATGGATTGGAGTGGGGAGAGACAGGATGCAGAGAAGTTAGAGCAGAGACAGATGCAGTAGTCAAGGCAGGACAGGATAAGTGCTCGGATCAGTGTAGTAGCAGTTTGGATGGATAGGAAAGGGTGGATTTTAGCAATGCTGTGAAGAGGAAATGGAATAATTACTTTCCCAAGCAATTTAGTAATTTAACTATTGGTTATGGTAGTTAATTAAGGTATTTGTTAAAAAACTATGGGTCAAGGACTGTTCTAAGCACATATGAGTTAATCCTATTGGACACAGCCCCTGTCCCACATGGAACTCACAGTCTAAGTTTCAGTAACTACCCTGCTTAGTCTATTTTGTCCAACTGCTTTCCTATTGCATCTCTATTTCGTATCCCTGTCAAAAAGATTTCCTTGACAGAATTTTTGAAACTTTAAACACAGATAAGTTTATTCTGAAAGAGCCATTTTAGTTTCCTGACTTTTCTGGGAAGGAGGTAAGCCATAGAATCCAAACTCCCTCCATTCGCTTCCTCCTTACCTTCCCCAACTTTTGTGTTTTGGGAGAATCATGAAAACAAGGCAGAGGACAGTGTCTTCTGCTTCCCTATTCTTAACTTCCATTATTATGGTACTTGGTAAGTGCTTACCATGTTTCAAGCGCTGGGGTGGATACAAGATAATCAGGTTGGACACAGTCCCTGTCCCTTATGGGGCTCAGAGTCTAAGTAGGAGGGAGTAGAATTTAATCCCCATTTTACAGATGAGGAAACTGAGGCACAGAGAAGTTAAGTGACTTGCCTAAGGTCATACAGCAGACCAGTGGTAGAGCCAGGATTAGAACTCAGGACCTCTGATTTCTGGGCCTATACTCTTACCACTAGGCCATGTTGTTTCACATCCCTCCTTCCCCCTCTCCTCAGCAGCCTCTTGGGTCTCTGATCTCACTGAGTCCTCGGGCTGTGTCACCTCTCCCCTCTGGGGTTCTGGCAGCCCAGGATTACTGCCCTAAAAGGAAAATACTCTCTAATCTGAAGGCAGTAACTGCCTCTGCTGTTGTTGACTGCTCCCTTCTGTGTTTACCATTCTAGCACCTTCATTGACACCATATTCCCACAGTGGTTTGACTTTCCAGATGGCTCATTTTCAGTCTCCTTTGCAAGCTCTTCTGCCTCTCATCCCCTAACTGTGCATGTTCCACAAGGTTCACTTCTGAGTGCCCTACTCTTTTTGCAATAAATTCACTTTCTCAGAAAGTTAATCCACTTGCATGGCTTCAGCTTCAGCTCTGTATATGACTCCCAGTTAAATCTACCTTGCTAACCCCTACCACTAATCTGCCCCACAATATTATTTTTCACCTTGCTTCCAGAACATCATCCCACAGCTGTAAAGATGAGGGCAGGGATCATGTTTTTTTCATGCTATTGTACTGTACACTCCCAAGTGTTTAGTACAATGCTCTGTTCACATTAAGCACTCAAATACGATTGAATGATGTTCTTCCAACACCTTAGACCTAATGTGGTTAAAACTGAACTCATTTTCCCTCCTAAACCAACATCTCTTCCTTTCTCATCAGAATTGACAACACTACCATCCTCCTTATTGTAGAAGCTCATGACCTTGATTTCATCTACAATTACATGGTCTTTTAACTCTCACATCGTATATCACTAAATCCTGCTGGTTCTTCCTCCACAGTATTTTCCAAAATCTCCCTCCTTACCCAAATAACCACTTACCTGGTTCAAGCTCTCATTATCTCCAAACTAAACTATTGAATCAGCCTCCTCATTGGTCTCCTTGCTTCCAACCCCTTCCCTCCTCTGTCTACTCTACATTCTGCCACCCAGATCACCTTTCTCAAATATTATTGGGCATTTGTCCCTCTACTCTTCAAAAGCTTCCAAAGACTATCTAGTTTCCTATGCATCAAATAAAATCTCCTGACCATTGGCTTCAAGTCACTCTACCAGCTCTTTGCTTCTTACACATCTGCTGTTTCCACCTGCTCTTCCCCAACTCCCACTTTTTGCTTCTTCCTCTATGCTTTCTAACTGTACCTCATTCGCAATCTCCCACCTTCAACCCATGCTTAGCCACCTCAGCACTTATGTACATGTCAATTAACCTACCTGATCAATGCACCTATTTATTAATTTCTTCATACTCTTGCTATTAGCCTGCTCCTCTCTCACTATAACCCAGCCCACACAATTCACTCCTCTAACACCAACCTACTTACTGTGCTTTACTCTCATCTCTTTCATGGTCAACACCTTGCTCATGTCCTCCCTCCTACCTGGAGCTCCCGCCCCCCCGCCCTTTATATCTGACAGACCACCACTGTTCCCATCTTCAAATTCCTACTAAAATCATATCTCCTCCAGGAAACTTTCCCTGACTAATCTCTCATCCCCCCACCCTATTCTCCCTCCCTTTTTTAAATGTTCCCAGCTGGTTTAATGTTTGCACTGTCATTTCCTCTGAATCAAAGAGCTGTATTTATTGAGCACTTACTGTATGCAGAGCACTGTACTAAGCACTTGGGAGACTACAACAGAATAGAGTTAGTAGACATGATCCTTGGCCACCAGAATCTTACAGTCTAGAGGGGAAGACAGATACTGAAATAAACTAAAAGTAGGGGAAATGGCAGGGTCCCTTAGACCATACCCCACTAAGCATTTTGGTACTCACACCACCCCACAGCACTTATATTCACATTCTTATTCTCTGTTACTTCCCCTACCTGTAATTTTTTTTAAAGTGCCTGTATTCCCAGCTACACTGTAAACATGTCGAGGGCAGGGATCATGTCTACCTACTCTGCTGTACTCTCTCAAGTGCCTTCTAGAATGTTCTGCAGACAGTGAGTGTTCAATAAATACCGTAGGTTGATTGATGATTTGTAGCTGCCTGCCTCCCCCATTAGATTCAAGCTCCTTTACCTTACTCTCCCTAACAACTGATACAATCAATGCTCAAACAGTGGATGTTCAATAAATATGATTCGTTAATAGGAGTGCAATTTCCATTTCTTTCTTCTCTGTTTCACCCAGACCCCTTCTAAGGTGTTGGGGGAGAAGGTAAGGTAGCTGAAAAGAGGAGGAAGGGAAGGAAGTAAAAAACACTACCATTCCCTAAATCAAATTTCCTTTTGAGTAGCATCTGGTGATGTCCAGGGACTTCGCTTTTAATCAGGTTCCTAAAATGCCAAAGTCCCTATGGATTCCCTGGGTGTTTCACCCCTCGCAACTCCACTCATTTTCTATTTTCCAATTACTTGGTGACAACCTTCATATGGGCTAATGTCAGGATCACTCCATGGTCTTATGGGAGCTGTGTTAAATGTGAGTTTACCAGACAATCCTCTCCTCTGCCTAAATAGGAGAAAATTGCACTTTTTCCATGGATATTATCCCTGGATCGTGTTGGCCTACTGCTGATCTAATGGGCAACTGGATATCATATCTCTGCTCAATCCTGTGCACTGAAAGAACTTGGAATCTTAGAGCCAGATCACATTCTAAAGGGAAACAACATGTAATTAGACAACTGCAGTTTTCCATTTTCCAAGCATGCAATTTGAAACGTCAAATATCAGGCGGTTGCTTTGTCCTCTGCGTTGATTCCCCTGTATGACTCCTTTCCCCTTCCCTAGCTCCTCACCCTCCAGACATCCCAGCCCATTTACAAAATTACCAGTAAATGAACATAATTTGTTTTCTCACAGACTGCGCTGTACCAGGGAAACCCCCGGCAAAACTGCTGGAGCTGCTGCAATTAGATAAAATGATTGCATTGTATGACAAGGGACTTCCCTGAAATTACTCGTGTAAATGCTAAATAATAATACATATTTAATTTGGAAAAAGAAGATGAATATTCTTAAAAGTCAGCTCAACTGCCTGTCTCCTGTTGGTTTAATTTCATCAGCCCATCCCAAGACTCAGAAAAAAACCCCGACTTTTACAGTTCACCAGACATTAAATATTAGGGGGATACAAGCCTCTTACTTGGACAGCTTCAAATATTTCTATACACTGTATGCCCGATATCTCCAGGATTAGGATGCTAGCTTTACCATCACTGTTAGAAATAGAGAATAACTACTTATTTTGGAGAGGTCTTTTCTCATCCGCACAATGCCGCGTAGGGTGGGATTTCACAATCAGACAATTTCTGGAATCCAGCCTTTCAAATGTGCCCAGAGATAGAAGTGAATGCCTAGTGAGGCTGCACTTCCTCCTTAAACAAAAGCTCTTGTTAGTAAAGGCCCTGGCCTGGTGATTTCACAGATTACTGCTTCCCACCCAGAGACTGAAATATCTCAGTTGGTCCCCAAACCAGAATCCTCTCTCATGCAAAGAGTTGTCTAAGGGCAGTCATTTTTCATCAGGTCATACACCCTCACCCTGTGAGTGTTGTGATATCAACTCCCACATACTACAAGTGCAACCTTTGTGGCAGAGCGAGAAGGACAGCATGACAAACAGAAGTACGTCTGCAGGAGCACAAACCCACATAAGGCAGTCCACGTCACCTCAAAGTTCACAGTACAATGAATCAAGATGAGGACCATCCTAGTTGAAGATTTTAAGCAATGTATACCCAACTGTCTGGCCAGCATTGATGCAAGGAGATGGACCAGATAGCATCTCATAACCTCTAGTTGACTTGCCAGGCTTCAATTTCTCTAATTCTATAAACTCTCTTTTTATATTTGGGTTTTTCAATTTATTCTGAAGGCCTTCTGTGGTTTATTGACAGCGAGAGGTCAGTCATTCATGGAGACTTGCCCTTACCGTTTAATCAAGGTGAACTTCCTGATGGAAAACAATGATGGATTAAGGGAAGGAATTTGCTGGCAGGAAGAGCAATGATTGAGAGACTGTCCCCAGCTTGTGTGGCAGCATCTTCTACCACCACCACCACCGCCTCCACACACACACACCACCCCCCCGCCCTCCAGCTGACACCGAAAAGTGGGAAATGGGAACAATGGGAACAGTGCTTGACATCTAGAAAGTGTTCAAATACCATAAAGAAAAAAAATAGCAGGTGTCTGTGGCAGCCTGGGGGAGAAGTCACCTAGCTTCTCTGTGCCTCAGTTACCTCATCTGTAAAGTGGGTATTAAGACTGTGAGCCCCCTCTGTGGGACAGGAACTCTGTCAAACCTGATTATTTTGCATCCACCCCAGAGTTTAGTACAGTGTCTGGCATATAGTAAGGGCTTAACAAATATTATACAGAAAAAGACACTGGCCAGTGTCAGGACCCCTTTTAGTCTCTGGAGGTTGAAAGCATTATCCTTTCAACCATATGCCCACAAGATAAAAGTAAGCAAGGCCTACACAATACATGCTGAAAAATGTCAATTGCCAACTATTCAAAGGGAAAACCAGTGGCTATATCTGCTCAATATCTCCCATTAGATCCAGTTAGAATACAGTCAAGATAAATATCTCTTTGCTTCACTACAGACAAATCTCTCTTGACTTTTGCCAGAGATTCCTTCTCTCCTCTGAGGACCACAGGGTGCGCTCATATCAGAATTATGAGCCAGCACTTGGAGAATTATTCTGGGGTTAGCACTATCCTTAGTTTCCATGAATCACTCTGCACCATTCAGCAGGGTTGCTACCTAGGGCAGAAGGGGCAAAGGTGATGGAACAGGAGACCAAAGAGCCAGCTAAAGGTTTGTAGGGAAGAAAGCGCCAAACATGCAAACTATGGGAGAAAGGGGATAAAGCCACACGGCAGCTCTGGGTTTCAGAGCACCTAATTTCAATGATCAATCACCATGCCTATACAGGATATTCCAGAAAGGATAGGCTGAAGGTGTTAATACATAAATGGCATTTAGCCTTCTGAATTAAAATCAGCACGGCCTAGTGGAAAGGGCACATGCCTGGGAGTCAGAGGACCTGAGTTCTAATTCTGGATCCATCATGTACCTGCTGTGAAACCTCAGGCAAGTCGCTTAACTTCTCTGTGCCTCAGTTCCCTCATCTGCAAAATGGGGAATCAATACCTTTTTGTCCTCCTTACTTAGACTGTAAGCCTCAATTGAGACCTGCATATTTTGTATCTACCCCAGCAGTTAGTACAGTGCTTGCCATTTGCAGTGTTTTTCACTGATTTTGAGCTTGTCTCGATCTCCCAATCTTCCAAAGTTACGGTTCACAGAGAGTAACTCCTCTAACCAGCATCTCCGCCTAAGGACACAGAAGATCCCTTAAGAGATCACTCACAGGCAGTTTGCCAGGGTGAGAGAGCAAGCGAATTAGCTAGGTCTTAAAATTAAAATTTGTGGAGTGTCCTGAAATCCAACGAATAGCAAAGAAAAAGAAAATTCTGAATGGTGCATCTTGAACTTTAAATGCTATTAACTCAATTCAAACACCAGAGGGTGAAAGATTCAACAGCAGGGAAGGATAGAGTAAACAACAGAGTGTGATGTGAGAACCCAAGGCCATAATGAGTCCCCAAAAGGTCCAGAGGTAACTGAAAGAAGCTTTAAAAGTCAATAAAGGAATACAGTGCCATAAAAAGTTGGGCAGCTGCAAGAAGATTTAGCAGAAACCAGGAAGTGGTATACCATTATCATCAATCTCAGTTACATTTAGGAATGGGATATAAGGAGGAGGAGATTGGATCATAAAAATTACAGACAATCTCTGTCAAATTTTGCTTTAGAGTTGCTAACTCCTTTCCCTTCCCTCTAGATTGTAAGCTCCTTGTGGGCAGGCAACATGTCTACTAACTGCATAATCTTGTACTCTCCCAAGCATTCAGTACAGTGCTCTGCACACAGTAAGTGCTCAGTAAATACAATTGATTCATTCCCTGCACTTGCCCCACAATACACCCGCTCAAAGTGGAAACGCTGTTAGGTTTGAGTTCTGACCTCCTCAATTTCTTTCACTCTCTGTTAGGCAGAGATACCAATGATTCATTCATTCAGTTGTATTTAATGAGCACTTACTGTGTGCAAAGCACTGTACCAAGCACTTAATGATTAAAATGTTTAAGAGAGCAATTAAATGATTTAATGATTTAGAGCCTGGACTTGCGAGTCAGAGGTTGTGGGTTCTAATCCCAGCTCCTCCACTTGTCTGCTGTGTGAGCTTGGGCAAGTCACTCAATTTCTCTGTGCCTCAATTCCCTCATCTGTAAAATGTGAGCCCCACGTGGGACAACCTGGTTACCTTGTATATACCCCAGCGCTTAGAACAGTGCTTGGCACATAGTAAGCACTTAATAAATACCGTTTTTTGAGAAGCAGCTTGGCTCCGTGGAAAGAGTCTGAGCTTAGCAATCAGAGGTCATGGGTTCTAATCCTGGCTCCGCCACTTATCAGCTCTGTGACTTTGGGCAAGTCACTTCAGTTCTCTGTGCCTCAGTTACCTCATCTGTAAAATGGGGATTATGACTGTGAGCCCCACGAGGGACACCCTGATTACCTTGTATCTACCCCAACACTTAGAACAGTGCTTGGCACATAGTAAGTGCTTAACAAATACCATTATTATTATTATTATTATTATTATTAATATTATTTAACCTGAATAAGAGGACACTTGTTAGGCTCAGCTGCTGCAAAGGCTGAGCCCCACTATACAACTGGACAATGTTCCTTGAAAATAGAGCTGGGTCATGAACGGTTGTATCATGGAATTTGTTCTACCATAGACTTACATATTGTGAACTAGGATCTGTTCCAGAACCTCTGGAAAAGTAATATGAAATTACTCCTGAAATGATCAGTGTCACTAAACTATTTTTGATCTTTATTAAAATAATTCAAAGCAAAACATCAGTTTTAAATAATTGAGGAGTTGTAAAATGATTATGAGTCTTTGCGGGTGGCTGCAGGCATAAAATCTTGTTTTGCTGACTGTGGTAGTGGTTTTTACAATCTCAGTGAAGAATTTGTCCAAGGCAAATTGGACAGCAGCCTTCTTTTCTTCACAAAACACCTGGTAGCAGGCCACCTCCTTCTGCATACCACTGAGCACCTTTGAACATCTCCCTCCATTAGAGTCATCATCTTTTTCAATCACATTTATAAATCCATCCACTTTTCAGGATTCCTGAGGGGTCCTGCCCACCTCACAAAACGTTCCAGTTCTTCAACCAGAAACGTCCAGAGGTGGAGGCAACAGGCATTCCCCTACTTGCAGAGGCTGAATTATCTGGAGAAACACTAATCCAGAACTACAAGTTTTGTGACTAGGTCCCAGGGACAAACCAACCATACTCTAGAATGCTTTGTGTTTTCTTTTGGGCTGGATGTGGTGATTGGAGAGGTATGGGGAGAGATCGTGATTTAAATGTTTTCCCTATTTTCTGTCAGAAAGGGGTCCAGATTTCAAGAAACTCATTCAAGTACACCGATCGATTTTTCTTCCATCTTTGTTCATTAATATTTAATGAAGGCACAACAATTCCTGCAGAGAAGGCTGCAGTAAAACAACATGTACAATCTTTAGCCTTGCAGAGCTCAGTGGTCAAGCAACTTGGACTCCAGAGGTCTTGAGAGTAAGAAATTAAAACATAGCCTGGGGTCCATCTGGAGCCATCGCAGCTGGCAACAAAGGGCCTAATGCCAACTCATTTTAGAAGAACTGATAGGATTGACAAATTTTTGCCATATTCAAGGGCAAAAATCATTGGCTGAATTATTTGGCAACCTTAGAAAAGGTTCTAGGAACATGATATTTGCATCCAGTTAGAGCATGATGTTAGTTATTTTAGCTAATCCTGAAATTGAATGGGAGCATAGCTTTATAAGGTTAATGGAAGCCTCTTGCAGTTCCAAAAGCTGTTTCAGGATGGAGAGAAACATTTTTTTGCCATTCAGTTTTCACTGATCACCTCAATGAATCTTCTATATCTCATTCTGCAAATTTTACCACAGCATTATCTGGAAGGACACTTTTTCAAAAATGCTTGCAATATACTGAGCAGATAACAGACAGCTAAGCCTTCCCAGCCTCAGTTATACTGTTCCAGATTCCTGAACAGCTGTTTGGACTGAATGCTTGTAAACTGTGTTTTATAGAGATTTTGCCCAGAAGGGCATGGACCGAACAGTAACGATGCACATATCAGGGCCTCAGGACAGGTCTCCCTGCCTTTCCTCTTAAAGCAGTCAACTCTCCTTCTCAGCTCCACACCTGTGTAAGCTAGAACAGACTATTCTGCATGGATCAATATTTTCTACTTCCCAAAGACTACGTAGCCAATGTTCCCTTCACATCGCGGAGGAGGAATACCATCCAAAGACATTTCGTTCTGATTTGCATAAGCAAAGCCTGCCTTATTGCCATTGACAGAAATCCAATCTCTCTAGCCCTTTAGAAAGCACCCCTTTCTTGGGTAGTACTGTGATTTGGGTTTACTATCATTATGGGTGTGTAGGTTTCAAAATTTACCCTATAGGTTAACAATCAGCATCATCCTTTTTTTGCATTTTTATATTCCTTTACCCCCAAAGAGAGTAGTTTCACGAAAATGTACTAAATACCATAACCCTGCTTCAGTGCTGCCAATGTCCATATGTTCATTAAAAAGTCAGGTTTCTGACAAACAGTGTGCAGGCATTAGAATAGTTCAGTCCTAGGGGAGAAGAAAGATCTTTAGTCTGTTCCTTGGAAATCTATCTTATCCGATTTCTGGAACACAGGGATTGTAGGTTGATCAGGAGAGCAAAATAGCAGAACCAGATGAAACCCACTTGAGGTGGGACTATCATGAATTTTAGGTCTCTCTCCTGCCATCTAAAGAACCACCCACTTTGGGTGGTAAGGAGTAGGGAATCAACCAGCCAGAGGATGGTAACTCAGAAGTAGAAGCAGGAAGGCAGAAGAGTAGAAGAAGAGTTTATGCATTTTTTTCCCGCCACTCCTTTTCCTCAGCAAAGGCAGGAGCCATTCCTGAAATCTCCAGAAGGTCCTGCCACTGCTGTCCAAGAGGTGCCCCATTATCCCAATCTGGGCACTGGGGGCCCCTCCACCACTCACAGGACCACAGTGCAGTGATGGAGCTCATGCTAGGAGGGCATAGGTGGCAGTAGGGAAATATGAAACTTAGCAGTTAGAAATGGGTGTGTGTGTCTGTGTTTGGGTATATGTCACGTCTGTCTTCATCTCCTTCTTTGTCCCCTGCTATTCTCTCAGGTCCTCCAGTCTTTTTGCCTCTTTCCTTAACACAGCCCTCCACCCCAACCCTGTTTCACCTCTTGTCTCTCTCTCATCCTTTTCTTCTCTTAATCAACTGCTCAAGGTGCAGGAAAGATGCCAATACATCCCACCATCATTTCCTATGTCCTCAAATGCATTACTATTCTGCACTTCCAACCTGACACAATATTTATGTTCCATGGCTGTAGCTTCCTTTTAACCATTCTTGTAAACTGGTATTAGGAATGCTTCTGGGGTCTAAATATTGTCGTGCACCACCATATCTTAGGCCATCGTCTTCTACATTACCTTGAATAAAGCATACATTAGATTAAGAGACTTTCTGACCCCAGGAACCTGGGAGTCAGAAGGACCTGGATTCTAATTCTGGTTCTGCCACTTGTCTGCTGCTTGACCTTGGACAAGTCACTTAACTTCTCTGTGCCTCAGTTACCGCATCTGTAAAATGGGGGTTAAGGCTGTGAGCCCTGTGTGGAACAGGGATTGTGTCCAACCAAATTATCTTTTATCTACCCAGTGCTTAATGCATTGCCTGGCATGTAGTAAGGGCTTAACAAATACCACAATTATTATTTATTGAACATTTACTGTTTGCAGTACACTGAAATAAGCACTTTCTGGCTTTTTTTCTATTCACCCAGACCTATGAAGGCTCCACCCCTGTAAGAGTGAAAAAATCTGGTTAATTTAAATCAGAGGTGAGTTCTGTCCAGCTTGAGGTTAGTCACACTTCAACTAATAATTTTAAGGATCATGTTCTCAGGTCCCAGCATTTGACCAAGATATTAGTTAGCACTGAAGAGGGTCTAACACTGGGCCATCTTTTCTTTCTCCTGGGTGATAGAAGTCGTTCTTGGTTAAATTTGAGTATTCTCACGTTGAAACTTCTCTGACTGTAAGTTAAGACTTTAGTTTGACTTGGTGAGCAGGAAACCTGGCCTACACTGAGATTAGGAGGTCCAGTATTCATGTAACAGTAATTCAAGAGTTGGATTTCACTGCTTTTCTCATTTTCTCTCCTGGTATTAATATTTTAACTTGGAGCCTTTAGATGTTGGCCCATTCCATCATAGAAAAATCATGAATTCTGTTAATTTAAGCATTTTGAAGACAGTCGGTCGCCTTCTATTCATCCTGGAGTACATTCCTTCACTTGGGAAATGAATGTACCTAATTTTTTAATGTCATTCATTAATCAGCATTTGAAAAGCTTTATAAATGATTCAAGGAATGCTATTATTAGTAGCACTTTGAATTTCATTTTCACTGAATCACTGCAAGGCTATTTCTTTGGGTTTCTGAATAGAGAACACTGCCAAGACATCAGGATAGAAGTCTGCTTTCCTTCCTCATATATTGAGTGGCAGGATCTTCTTTCAGTAGAACATGAATGGGTGCTTAATATAGGTAGGTGAGAGGCAGTAATTCGAGGTTCCACTTTGCCCCGATTTGCTGCAAAATCTTAGTCATTTCAAAAGAACCTGAGCAGCACTGTCACTAGTGGGTCAGACCCATGGTCCATCTAGCCTGGTGCTCTGACTGACAGGGGCATGAAGAACTTTGGCGGAAACAGATGGGATCCATCCAAATGGTTGGGAATCGGTCATCTATCATCCCTAACTTTCTACTCTACATCCCCAACCTCTCTCTAGTGACCCATTATGAACCGCTTGCCCACGAATCTAGCCCAACCAAAAGTTGGAGATGCCAGAAATCGATCACGGAGTCTCATACACGCGAAGCCGGCACTCTGCCACTAAGATACTTCTTTTCCCCTTAATCTCATGAAAGGTTAAATAACTGGGCAACCCAACGCAGGTTTCTGTGATTGAGCTTCAAAAAAATCAGGCCATGGGCAAATCAAGACTAGAAAACTGTAACTCCCCTCCCTCCCAGTACTGATACTGTTTGACATAGCTGGGAAGCAAACCAGTCATTGCAGATTTTACGAAACATTTATTTATTCATAGTTTAAAATTACTCACAATTGAAGCTATGCCAGTGCTATTCTGCTTAAGCCCTGTGCACTTTATTCTGTAGCAATACTTCCTGTGTCCCTAAAACATGTCTCTTGTAAAGGGATACTAGCCTAATAGTATTCTCTTTTAAGAGCTGATTAAAGTGTTGGTGGGCCTGTCTCTCTTGGAAAAGCTGCTGCCAAATGAGAACAGTGCCCTTTTGTTGGTAAGAAAAAAAAAATTTGAAACACTGCAGGGAAATGGCCTATGAAAATGAAAAATGCCCAAGCATGACCAGACACAATCTACAGAAAGGATCAACATCTCAAAGGTTCATAAGTATTGATCCTCGAATATATGAGCCACTAGCATAAACTGTTGAAAGGTAAGCAATCTCTAATTCTACTCTTAACTCCAATCCTTACCGTAACCACAACCTAGCTGCAGCAATTATATTTGAGGAGACAATATTGGGGCCGTAGAGGCCAAGAAACCCCAATATCAAAGGAAAGACAGCTAATAATAATCATCATAATGGTTTTTGTTAAGTGCTTATTATGTGCCAAGCACTAAGCACTGGGGTGAGAACAGGGTGGACTAGTGGATAGAGTATGGGCCCGAGAGGCTGAAGAACCTGGGTTCTAATCCCAGTTCTGCCACTTGTGTGCTGTATGCCCTTAGGCAATAATAATAATTATGGTATTTCTTAAGCACTTACTACATGCCAAGCCTTGTTCTAAGCACTGAGATAGACAAAAGGTAATCAGATTGTCCCATGTGGGGCTCACAGTCTAAATTCCCACTTTTCAGATGAGATACCTGAGGCACAGAAAAGTTAAGTGGCTCACCCAAGGTCACACAGCAGACAGGCAGTGGAACCAGGATTAAAACCCACATCCTTTGATTCCCAAGCCTGTGCTCTTTCCACTAAACCATGCTGCTTCTTTTAAGTCTTTCCTCTTGACTTAAGGCAAGTCACTTAAGTTCTCTGTGCCTTAGTTACCTAATCTGTAAAACGGGGGTAGACTGTGAGCTCCATGTGGGACAGGGACTGTGTCCAACCTGATTAGTATGGCTCTATCCCAGAGCTTAGTAGAGTGCCTGGTATATGGTAAGTGCTTACCAAATACCATAAAAAAAGGTAATCAGGTCAGACACAGTCCCTGTCCCTTTTCAGGCTCACAGTACAAGTAGGAGAGAACACAGGTAATAATAAGAATGATGATGGTATTTGTTAAGCATTTACTATGTGCCAAGCACTGTACTAAGAACTAGGGTGAGTACAAGCAAATCGGGTTGGACCCAGTCCCTTGTTCAATATGGGGCTCACAGTCTCAATCCCCATTTTACAGATGAGGTAACGGAGGCTCAAAGAAGTGAAGTGACTTGCCCGAGGTCACACAGCAGACAAGTGGCAGAGCTGGTATTAAAACCCATGACCTTCTGACTCCAAGGACCATGGCTTTATCCACTACATCATGCTGCTTCTCAATTAAACAGATGTTTAATTGAACAGTTTAATTAAACTGAGACACAGACTTTCCCAAGGTTTCAGAGCAAACGGCAGAGGTGGGATTAGAACCCAGGTCCTCTGCCCCACAGACCCGTGCTCTGTTGATTAGCCCATACTGTTTCACCTGAGGAGTAGCTGGCCTCCAGTCTGGAGTTAGTCTGGAGTCCAGCTCCTCCCCAAATGTCTGAGTCTGGCAGAGTAATAATGTTGGCATTTGTTAAGCGCTTACTATGTGCAGAGCACTGTTCTAAGCACTGGGGTAGATACAGGGTAATCAGGTTGTCCCTCGTGAGGCTCACAGTCTTAATCCCCATTTTACAGATGAGGTAACTGAGGCACAGAGAAGTGAAGTGACTTGCCCACAGTCACACAGCTGACAAGTGGCAGAGCCGGGTATCGAACCCATGACCTCTGAGTCCCAAGCCTGGGCTCTTTCCACTGAGCCACGAGTAGTCTCCCCCTATCCTACCTCTCTCTCTGCCTTTTGGCTGTCACTTTTACTGGTGTTCTAGCTGTATGTACAACTCTTGCCACAGACAACTTGAATGAGAGTAGCTTGTCCACCTGAATAAAAGCCACCCTTGCTTCAGGTCAACGACACTTGTCAGGTCCCTCTCGTCAGTGAATGGTCTACAGCACAGAAGTGAAGTAAGAAGAAACCATGGTGAGAACTCTGAGGACTTCTGATGACTAGGGAATTTGATTTTTCTACCCAGTGTGGTGTTTCACTCCTACTCCCTTGTGGTATTTTCCAGCCTCCTGTTACTGAATATCAACTTTCCAAACCAAGAGGGGACTTGGTGTGCTCTGAGAGTCTGCTTGTTCTTGCTGAAAGAACATTTCAGTCATTTTCTTTCCACCACCGCCCCCAGTGCCCCCACCCCACCCCAACTCACCCGCCCCTGCTGTGTATCCTGATCAGAAATGAAGTGCTGCTGAGTCCACCATAGCGTCAGGGAATACTCAGTCCTGGCAAAAATATAACTGGTATTCCTGGAAGAAGATTGCCAGGCTTGTCTGGGGGCAGGGAAATGGGGCACCTCATGCATTTTTAGCTGAGGATGAACAGATAAAACAGTTTTAAGAACAACTTAAAAATCCTTCCAAATTGTCCATACCTAGTTAAACAAGCACTCTTCCCCTTAAGTAATATATTCAAACCATCCCCAAACCAAGGCTTTGCCTCCTGAAAAGTCTTGTTTCTTTTCCCCTCTGACATCAAATGTACATTGGCTCCTTTCCTATTCACTTTGCTATTTTGAGTCCAGAACAATCCCCCTGTGATTTTAGGCTGCAGATGACAAATATCACAATACCACAGGCAAGAAGGGAAAAAAGGATATCAGATTCATTTGTAATTAAATCTGAAGATGAACTGTTTGGGAAAAAATAAATCCAAACCTTCACCGGAAGATTGAACTGACATGATGGAATCAAAATGTTGTTGAGCAACTGATAGATTATTTCCTTAAAACAATCATGATACAGCAGTTTGCTTCCGAATGTACTTGGAGAATAATAGTGTGGAGTGTGTGGAAAATTATTTTTACCGAAGCTGGAGAAGTGACCTTGAAAAGTCAAGTTTTACCAACTCTGCATTCAGACCCCAAATAGATCTCACCCACATGGGATAGGATTAGAGGGGAATGATTGGCAGAATGACTTAGAGAAGGAACAAAATATTTGACTATCGGGTTGACTGTTGTGAGGATTTGGGGATTTTTTTCAGTGAATTTTTTTCTATACATCTGAGGATATTTAAGCCACAATCAAACCAATGTGCAGTTTTCAAGTTTGGTGAAGTTACGGGGGCTTTTAGAAACAGTAACAGCTAGGGGACTAAAGGAGATAGAGAAAGATTTGAAAACAAGCTTGAACATCAGTGAAGCCTAGACTTCTTGCCATGCTCGGCAAAAAGTTTCATTGTCTCTTAGGCTTTCCCATCCAGTAATCATCACTGTGCCTGGGAGCACAGCCGAGCACCTTAAAAATTAACGCCGTTGTCACTAAGGCAGGCACAAACTAAATGAATTACTGGATGACACCATTTCTCCCCATTTCTCCCAGGGGCTAGGCTACCACCTGCTTGCAAATTAGGCACCTTAGGAAGCAGTGTTAACTCTCTCCAATCACCAGAGAACCATGCAGAGCCCAAAGCCAGTAGCATACTACATGCTGAGGGCTTGTCTATCTAGGATGACTGAGAAAGTGAGAAGGATTGTGTCAGGCTTTCAGGATGACTGAGAAAGTGAGAAAGATTGTGTCAAGTTTGCAGACATCCAGGCACTCCAAAACTGATGCTTCTTGAAGGGAATTCCTTAGGACCTAGTCCCTGCATCAGCGCAGTTCTCTGTGTCCTGTGGCTTCTCCCTACTGCATTCAACCAGCCAGGACATTTTTCCCACTAAGTGGCTGGGGAGAATCTTAGAGACTCCCCCCATTCCCCTCTGAGCCCCTTGGATGCACTAGAATATTACTCCCTGATGGCATCTTTGGACTCTACTGTTAGCTCCACATCTCTTTCACTAGATCTAGGTGCTTGGCAGACACACACAAAAAAAAAAGGGAAGAAAGGAATGCCTGGGAACAATGAAACAGTATTGTTGGAAAATAACTGGCTGGGGTGTACTCCACCACAAAATCTAATGCCCGCTTCCAGTAGCCTTTGTCTTGGGTCCAGGCCTGTTTTTAACTATGCAACCCACAACTAATACTCTAGGCAAGATTTTTTTATTTTCTTTAACCATTTGTTTTTTTTTTCTAATTATGATGATTACGGTATTTGTTAAATTCTTACTATGGCCAGGTACTATTGTAAGTACTGGGGTAGATACAAGATAATCAGGTTGCACACAGTCCCTGTCCCACACAGGGTTCATGGTCTTAATCCTCATTTTTAAATTGAGGGAACTGAGGCACAGAAAAGTTTAGTGACTTGTCCAAGGTCACACAGCAGACAAGTGGTGGAGCTGGGATTAGAACCGAGGCCCTTCTGACTTCCAGGCCCGTGTTCTAGCCATTAGGCCACGCTACTTCTCATTATGCATTTTGTGGTTCATTTCATGTTCCCTGATTCGACAAATCATCAATAGTACTTATCTTCTGTGTGCAGACCACTAGACTGTGTACAAGGAACTGTCCAGAGCACCTGTCTATAGAGGACTGTACTGAGTACCTGGGAATACTGACTTCATTATGCTGAATGATCACTCCTTGGGAGGATTCCATCCCTCCACCCAATGGCCCATTATGGACCTGATATTGGTCGGGATGGTGGAAGGGGACTCTGCAGCAACAGTGATGGCAGTGGGATGGTAGCAGGAAGGAGGAGGAAGGGGACTACTAATTAGCACCACCGTCAGCATAACTTTTAGGGCCCACCTGGGGTTGCACATGATGGAAGGTACTGGCATAGGAGGTTTTTTCTGTTGTGTTGGAAATGGCCTGGAGCTGGTCATTTCAACTGGGCAGCATCCAGGGAGGCCACCACTTCTGCCCAGTGGTGGCCAATGCCCCAAAGGAACGGTGACTCTGGACTGGCCAGTTCAGTTGGGTCACTACTCCATAATTAGCATCTGGGAGGAAGTAGGTTAAGAGGCAGACATGGAGGCAGTAGCAGCCACGGAGCCCCTGGCAAAAATGGCAATGCTGGTAACAATAGTAAGAGGTGAGTTATCCCTCCTCCCAGCTCCTTTTCACCTCTACCTTCTCAGTCACCAAGCAGCGTGGCTCAGTGGAAAGAGCACGGGCTTTGGAGTCAGAGGTCATGGGTTCAAATCCCAGCTCCGCCGCTTGTCAGCTGTGTGACTGTGGGCAAGTCACTTCACTTCTCTGTGCCTCAGTTCCCTCATCTGTAAAATGGGAATTAAGACTGTGAGCCTCAGGTGGGACAACCTGATTACTCTGTATCTACCCAGCGCTTAGAACAGTGCTCTGCACATAGTAAGCGCTTAATAAATACCAACATTATTATTATTATTACTCTCCTTTCCTGCCCCTTTCATTCTCTCCCTTCCTGCCTCTCTCCTGCCCTTCACTTTCTGGAAGTTCCCACCCATCCCGGCCTGCCTGTGGTACATACAAAAGAACTAGCACAAGTAGCAGCATGGCCTAGTGGAAATAACACAGGCCTGTGAGTCGGAAGGACCTGGGTTCTAATCCTGGCTCTGCCACTTGTCTGTGTGACCCCAGGCAAGTCACTTCATCTCTCTGTGCTGCAGTTATCTCATCTATAAAATGGGGGTTAAAACTGTGAGCCCCTTGTAGGACAGTGATTGTGTCCAACCTGATTAGCTGATTACCCCAGAGCTTAGAACAGTGTTTGACACATAGAAAGTGCTTAACAAATATCATTATTATTATTATAAGTAAAGATAAAATTCCTAACCTTGAAGAGATTCAATTGCATGGGGGAGACAAGTAGAAACGAATTGGAGAAACAATAGCTAAAAGTGGATAAGTGTCCCTGGCTAGCAACAAGCTTACGTCCACTCTCTCACCCTGTGGGTAGAAGTAAAAGTCAGCCCCGTTGTCATGGAAGAAGATATAAATAATACACATAGACACATTAAGACTGAGAATCAGTGGGCATTCATTTCCAGCAGACTGAAGAATAGACTTCAATAGGTTTGTTTTTCAAAATGAGAAATTTCTTTTAAAGATACAGTTGGTAAATCATGGACTCCAGTCTCCTTTGGTGCTCAGGATACAATCTGATGGAATCTCCTGTTGGGAGCAACCGATGAGTCTCAATCCTGAGGCTTCAAGACCAAGAACCTGATAAGAGAAAATGACTAGAGTGATAATGGTTTGCACAGAGCCACTTATGCTCTCTCATCCCTTCAAGTCGAATTCCCACTGGGACATTGAGTGGAATGGGCATAAGCAGCCGAGCAGGGGTGCAGCACATTCTAAAGTGGAAAGGAAAGTTTCTTACCTGCAGAACCTATTTTGGGCCAAAGTGGCCATAGCACTGTGCTGATACCATGCCTGATTGCCATAATTCGGAAGACAACTGCCTTGCCAGCCTCTGTGGTCCTTGTCATCCATATTGGACAGCTATGTTTAGTATTCCTGTTAAATCTGTCCACTTTGCAGATGGGTGGACAGGTTAAAAGAAGCAGTCTTGGCCTAGTGGATAAAGAGGACCTGGGTTCTAATCCCAGCTCTGCCATTTGCCAGATGTAGGACCTTAGGCAAGCCACTCTACTTCTCTATGCCTCAGTTTACTCAACTGCAAAATGGGGATTCGATACCCATTCTTCCTCCTACTTAGACTACAAGTCCCATGTGGGACAGGGACTATATCCAGCCTGATTAACTTGTATCTACGCCAATGCTTAGAACACTGCCTGACACATAGTGTCACAGATATCACACACAAAAAAATCCTAGATGGTTTTTCAGCCAGAAATCTTCATCACAGGTGGCAGCACTCTGGCTGAAACCCAGCTTTCCTAATTCCCAGAACAGTGCTCTTTCCACTGGGCCAACAGCAGGACTGGAGAAACAAATGGCATCCTCTACCATCTTCCACCTGCCCCATCAGCATTCTTTCCCTCTACTCACAACATACCGCAGGATAAAGAGGAAAAGAAGCTTGGAAATTCAGACCATACTTGCTCTAGACTAAGTCCCTCAGTAGAGCCATCTGGCAGCATCAGCAACAGAGTCCTGCATCTCTGCTACAGAAGCCCAATCTAAACTAGGCTCTCTTTCTATGAAAAAAGAAAATGTGTCCACTCCACAATCTTCAGCAAGAAGTCCTGTTTATTTCAGAGCTGCACAGTCAACTTCAAGTTGTACTAAAAGAAGGATTGTCTTTCAGCCCCAAAATATCCCATTTTATTTTGAAATAATGTAAGAGCAATAGCTATTGAATATTTGGGCCATAGGAAAAATTTAATAAGGAGGGGTTTTCTCTTTGAAAGCTGATGTATACTGAAAAATTAATTCCACTTGAATTCAATTAAATCAGTGGTATTTATTGAGCACTTACTTTGTGCAAAGAACTGTAATAAGCACTTGGAAGAGTAGAATACAACAGTTTGCAAGCACATTCCCTGTTCAAAAAAACTTACAGTCTAGAAGGGAAATAGACGTTAATACAAATAAATAAAAGATATGTACGTAAGTGCTATGGGGCTGAGGGAGAGGTAAATAAAGGGTGCAAATCCAAATGAACTGTGAGCAAAATGGGCCTATTAACAACATAATCTCCAGACTGTGAAGTTCACTGTGGGCAGGGTAACGTGTCTACCAACTCTGCTATATTATACTCGCCCAAGTGCCTGGTACAGTGCTCTGCACACAGTAAGCACTATGGATACACTACTAGAACAATTGCAGATGGAAATGGGGCATTCTGGGAGAGACACGCCCATGGCATCACTATGGGTTGGACACGACTCGACAGCATATGTCAACAACAAGCTTATGTGAAAGCACTTTGGTAAAAGTGCTATTCAAATAAGGTATTATTTGACATCATCATTTTAATTTACAGGTAGGGGATGCAGAGAATTATGATTCAAAGCTGAGTCACATGTTTTGTTCACATTTATGATTTTATTAATATTTCAACACTGTCTTGAATTTTTCCATAATGTTCTGAAAACTCACCCTAGGAAAAATAAAATTACAACCTGCAGCACTGACATCAAGGAACTCTCCAGAAAAATCTCAACCAGTGTTCATCACAATTGAAGATTGTCACAAGTTAAATGACAATTTAAGATTGCCCCAATGTCCTAATTTTAGACCAAAGTTCCAAATAAGATGGCACCCTAAACTACAGAGAATTAGAAACTGAGGATTACTCAACTTTTCTTAATACAGCCCTCAAGTATCATTACTGAAGACCTGACTCCTAACCCCAGCTCTATCACTTTTCTATCATTCAATCATATTTATTAAGTGCTTTCTGTGTGCAGAGCATTGTATTAAGTGCTTGGGAAAGTACAATAAAACAAACAGTGACATTCCCTGGCCACAGTGAGCTCACAGTCAGGGTTGGGGGGAACGGGAGACAGACATCAGTATAAATAAATAAAAATTATACAAATACAATTATACAAATAAAATTATAGATATATACATAAGTGCTGCAGAGTTGGGTGGGGAGGAGGGAGAAGACAAAGGAAACAAGTCAAGGCGATGCGAAAGGGAGTGGGAGATGAGGAAAAGTGGGAGATGAGGAAAAGTGGGACTTAGACTGGGAAGGCCTCTTGGAGGAGATGTGCCTTCAATAAGGCTTTGAAGGGGAAGGGGGAGTAGTTGTCTGTCAAATTTGAGAAGGAAGGGTGTCCCAGGCCAGAATCAGGACGTGGGCCAGGGGTCAATGGTGAGGCAGGCGAGATCAGGGCACAGTGAGAAGGTTAGCACTAGAGGTGCTAAGTTTGCATGCTGGGTTGTAGAAAGAGAGAAGCTAGGTGAGGTAAGAGGAGGCAAGGTGTTGGAGTGCTTTAAAGCCAATGATGAGAAGTTTTTGCTTGATATGGAGATAGACAACCACTGGGGATTTTTGAGGAGGTGGGGGTGACATGTCCTGAACGTTTTCGTAGAAAGATGATCTGGGCGGCAGAGTGAAGTATGGACTGGACTGGGGAGAGACAGGAGGTTGGGATTCAGCAAGGAGGCTGATGCAGTAATCAAGGTGGGATAGGATGAGTGATTGCATTAACATGGTAGCAGTTTGGATGGAGAGAAAAGGCCAGATTTTATCTATGTTGTGAAGGTGGGCTAACAGGATTTGGTGACAGACTAAATATGTGGGTTGAATGAGAGACAGAATTCGAGGATAATGCCAAGGTTACAGGATTGTGAGATGGGAAGGATGGTGGTGGCATCTACAGTGATGGAAAAAGTCAGGGAGAGGACAGGGTCTGGGTGGAAAGATAAGGAGCTCTGTTTTGGACATGTTAAGTTTGAGGTGACAGGAGAACTTCCAAGTAGAAATGTCTTGAAGGCAGGAGGAGATGTGAGCCTGGAGAGAGGGAGAGAGGCCATGGGAAGAGATGTAGATTTGGGTATCACCTGCATAGAGATGGTAGTTGAAACCTTGAGAGCGAATGAGTACGCCAAGGGAACTCTACTTGCCTTTTCTATGACCTAGGGCAAGCCACTTCACTTCTTATTGCCTCAGTTTTCTCATCTGTAAAATGTTCCTCCTCCCCCTTAAACTGGGAGCCCAACCTGAGACAAGAACTGAGTCCGAGTTGCATATATTGCAGCTATCCCAGCCCTCAGTACAGTGCTTGGTATCCAGTGATGTGAACCCCCTGAGGGACAGGGACGATATCTAATTCCCTCTTGGATATTCTCTCCCACTGCCTAGTACAGTGCTCCACACACAAAAAATTCCTGATAAAAACTATTACTACTACTACAAATACCATTATTATTTTTGTCATCACTGGGAAGGCAGGAGAAGTCAGAAAAAATGGCACATGTCTAGTTTTTCCTGGAAATTCCAACTAGGCTAGGACTAAGTGTTTATATAGCTGAGAAAGTGTTTCTGTAGCCAAAGTCACTTTCATCAAAATATAGTTGAACTTTAAAATATCTGCTCATACCAACTTGCCATCAATTTCACTCATTCAATATCAGCAAATTCTACAATTGTGGGTCACACTCACCTTGAGGAACAATACAATCAGATACCTGATTTAGTTGGCAGATGAAAGGAAGATAAAAAGTCAATTTCATTTCCTGCCACATTCTCTTTATTGGGCCTTTTGATCACATCTTGTGTTGAATACTGATAATACCTAGAATTCTACTGTGTTCTCCAGGACTGGAATAATAACAGTCCCAGCAAACTGTCAGTTTGGCTACTAGGTAGACCAGGTTGTGGAAAATATAACTGTCTGATATCCTGAGATTAAGAAAACACCAAATTAGCAATCCCTCTGGGCTTCTATTATAAAATAATAATAATAATAACTGTGGTTTTCATTAAGAGCTAATTATGTGTTAAGTGCAGTACTAAGTGCTGGGGTACAGCCAAATCCCCATCTCTTCACTGGAGAGCTTTCAGTACTCTACCTGTCTTGGCTACCCATTTCATTCCCAACTTGGGCAGTGGCTAGCGAGCTTGGGCAGTGGCTAGCGAGTTGAAGGCAATCTGCTACAAGTCAAAACTCACCTGTGCTGGGCAGCAGCGGCACGGAGAGTTGAAGGCTTCTGGTGCTTCTGGTGCTTCTGTATCTTTAGCAAGAAAAATCTATGGATATACTACCAGAATGATTGCAGATGGAGGTGGGGCATTCTGGGAGTGATGTGTCCATGGAGTCGCTATGGGTCGGAGACAACTCAACAGCATAAGAGAAGACAGTCAAATCAGAAACAGTAGCCTGTCCCACATGGGGCTCATGTTCTAAGGGGGAGGGTATTTAATCCCCATTAAGATGAGGAAACTGATATAGAAATTAAGTGACTTAAGTGAAATTAAGTGACTTCTCCAAGCTCACACAGCAGGTAAATGGCAAAGCTGGGATCCAAAACTGGGCCTCCTGACTCCCAGACCTGTACTAATAATCATAATCATAATATTTGTTAAGCACTTACTATGTGCCAAACATCATACCAAGTGGTGGGGCAGATACAAGTTGATCAGGTAGGGCGCCCACATGAGGCTCACAACTCTAAGTAGGAGGGAGAACAAGTATTTCCTAATTTTACAGATGAGGAAACTGAGAATCAGAGAATTAATTGACTTGTCCAAGGGCAAGTGGCAGAGTTGGGATTAGAATCCAGGTCCGTGCTCTTTCCACTAGGCAACGCTGCTTCTACTAAACCATGCTGCTTCTAAGAAGCCATGTTGAGTGTGATGGGTTAATGAGTCAAACAGCAAAATCTACCTTGACTGCTTCGTACTGGACTTTTGCCTTTGATAATGAACTAAAATTACTGTTCCACTGGAAAGAATGGACATAAAGACATGGAAGCAGTGTGGCCTAGTGGATAGAACCTGGGCCCGGGAGTCAGAAGGACCTGAGTTCTAATCCTGGATCCACCACCTGTCTGCTGTGTGATTTTGGGCAAATCACTTCACTTCTCTGTGCTTCAGTTAGCTCATCTGTAAAGTGAGGATTAAGACTGTGAACCCCAGGTGGGACATGGACTGTGTCCAACCTGATTAGCGTGTATCTCGCCCAGAGCTTAGTTCGTCAACTGACACATAGTTAGTGTTTAACAAATTCCATAAAAAAAAAATTGACTCTCTACACTAGGCAAGAAATTCTTCACACTCAAGGTTCCTTCCAAACACGCCCACTTCAGAATGTTTCAAATAACCGCAGATTAATTTCCCATAGCCTCGTTCTGCCGGTTTGAATAACTTTGGATGACGGGCGGTATCATTTATCCAGGCTCATGAGTCAGAATGTGGAGCCAGGCAGTTATTCTCAGAGTTGTCAGTTCTATAAGACCTGAAATTGAAACAGTGAGATCTCCACCTGTTGCCCTCAGTGATCTGGTCTCCTGGAGGAGAACGCCTAGGCCAGAGCTTTCTGCTTGGTCCACAAAGGCTATGTTTATGCAGGTCCATTTCCTGCATTGCTGTGGCCTGGATTTGCATGCATTTGGAAAAGTAAAAAGCATGTGTAACTCATCTTCCTCCCACATAAAATTACAATGAAATAAATAAATAAATATGATTGTAAACGTATCAGCAAACACCATGTGGTAGGTAAACGCTAAGTAATAACAATGTGTCAAGATAGACAAGCAGCATGGCTGAAATTGGAGAATAGTCATTAAGAGGTCATTAAATATACATAGAGCACATGTAAATGTGTCTGTATAGACAAAATATTGAGAAATTTTCACACCATTGCATTTTAATACAGGCAATGGTCTCTGACATCGAACAGAAAGATACCCCAATTATGCAAAGCCCCATGCTACTGTTTGACGTATTTCACTCTGAAGAAAGCCTGAAGAGATGCAGTTATTCTGTTCTTTGGGGCAAAGAGTATGAACAAAAGCTAGAGTTGTGGCATTTGAGAAAAAAATAGAAAAGAAGAGAGGATTTTTAAAAGGCCAAAGCTCAATGGGTCCTTGGATCTCTCCTCAGACACCCCTTTCCTCAGGGGTGGATTCATGTGGCATAAGTCCCTTGGCAAAGAGAAATCTTGTCGCAGGGTGGCAAGCACCCCCTAGAATAGAAAAGCTGGCATTGCCTCCAGACTTCCTGGCAACCTTCAAATTTGAGTTGTCCTAGGTCCTTTTGTCATTTTCCTGGTGACCTGAGCCATTCTGATGTGAGGCAGCAGCAGCCCAAAAGGCCATTGAATTCTGGAAACCCTTAGGAAGAAGGAAGAAAACCAAAAAGCATATTTTAGCCACTGAATAAAACTATGGCCCACCCACTCCTGCAATATTGCATGAGGCTCTGACAGCCACATATTAGAAAGGACATCATAGAGCTATAGCAACCTATATGCTCATGGGGATGGGGACATTTCGGGAAGAGGTCAAACTGAAAAGATTAGGCTTCTTCAGAGTGTAGAAATGCAGACTGAGAGGAAACATGACTAAACTTCTGAAATCAAGAAAAGTGTGACCAGGGAGGACACGGCATTTTTCTTTATCAAATCCTAAACCAGACTGAAGTAGCACTCTTGTAACTTCAAGGCATTAAGTTCAAAACAGCAATAGAAAACGTTTCTTCACCCAGCAAGGGTAGACTTGTGAATTTTGTTACCACAGAAATTGGGCAAGGCAGAAAATACCGCCAGATTCAAGAGGGGACTAGATAAACCCATGAATGCAAAATCTATAATAGGTTACTAGAGGGAAAGCTGAGGATTTAGAGGAAATATGTCTGGGTTGTTAGAAGGTTCAAAAAAGGTTTAAATAGATTTATGGTGTTACCCTTTGACCTTCCTCAGGATCAGGCTCCATGGCAGAGAGGTGAGCCCCAGGCTGCTTCCCCTGTGGAGCCAACAATGGTCCCTGCCCCCCACAACTGATTCCCCCCGCCCCGACATGATGCCATGGAACCCCTTTCCTAGAGCTTCTGCTGCCTCGGGGTGTCTCCGGGCTGCTGCAGGGGTGCTCCGAGACTATCATCCTGAAGTTCGGAGTGAGCCCCATAGTGCCAAGGGGGGATGGTCCAAGCTGCCTCCACCATAGGGCCAATGTGCCCCCCATTTATTCTTGTCCCCTCTCACCTGCAGCACAACCCATGGGTCTGAACTGCTGCTGCCACAGACCGTCTCTGCTGCCGAGCCCACGTGCATCACACCACCACTAGTCCAGGGATCCAGCTCCACTGTCGGACCTGTTCCAGCGGCCCAGACCTGTCACCCCCTTCCCACACACACCCTGACACCAAAGTGCCAAGGTGCATCCCCCAGTCTCTGCACTGCAGTGCAGCCCTTAATGTCTCCTGGAGCCTCTGCTGCCAAAGGACACCTCCAAACCCCATCCCACTGCATCTTGGGATCCACCATAGGTCCCTGTGCTTTCATAACATATTGGCATTTTGGGGGTTCTCCCATGCCCTCTCCTTTCCTATGAGCCAAGTGGCTCCAAGATGACAGATAAGACCCTGAGGTGGAGATAAAACAGGACTGTTGGAGGAGGGACCAAGAGCAGTGAACAGGTACCTTTGGAGACTGAGGGGTGCCAACTTCCTGCTCAATTGCTAACGAAAAGCCACATAACCTGACTGACAGCATGGGGTTCGCTCCTGTGGGAGTATTTTCGGGAGGGCCAAGGGGAGCTGACTGAGTCAGCCAGGGGTGGGATTATGCAAATGAGTAGATGTGTCACATGCTGAGGCCTCCTGGGAAGGAACAGGATTAAAGGTAACAGATTTGGAGAGAACTGCTCTCTTTATTTTCTACATCTCTCTGAGAGTGATACCACATAGATGGTAAGCAGCATGGTCTAGTAAAAATTGCTCAGGATTTGGAGATGGGAGACAGGAGGACTCAGGTTTCAATTCTAACTTCCCCACTTGCCTGAAGTCTGACCTCCTTGGGCAAGTTCCATAACTTCTCTATGCTTCATTTCCTCATCTGTAAAATGGGGATTATTTACCTCTTCTCCCTTCCCCTTAGACTGTGAGCTCCCTGTGGGACCAGGGACTTTGATCTGATTGTACTGTCTCTCCCCCAGTGCTTAGGCCAGTGCTTGGTAGTTAGTAAGCACTTAAATACTACTATTATGATTTTTTAGTCCATTATGGGCTATTCTACCAAAGAAAGGAGGGATGTTAAAAGATGAAGCATGATGGATGGTTAGGAGGACAATCATCACACAGCTTCTGCAAGTATCCTGTTGCCATTTTTGAAGGCAGAATGTTGACTTGGGTGGGCCATTGGTCTTATCCAGAAATGGCACTGCTGGTGGTCTTAGGTTCTTAAGGAACATTCCTCCGCTACCACCCAGGCCCAGTGAGAATCTTTTGTGAATAGTCATCTGAGACAGGCCTGTGCCTCTTTTGCCTGCCCCACCACAGAATACCACATGGAGAAGGTGTGGCCTATGGCACAGTTTCAGACTAACCAGGTGCTTTCCTAGGCAAAAGGCAAGCACTAAATGAAGAACGGAGGGAATGGAGGATTTGGAACATTTGAATTTTTACTTGTTTCTCCCTGGGGTAGAGCAGATTGGGGCCCTTCTCTTTCCAGTGATTAAAATGCCCTGTGTAAAACGGACACTAAATCTCTTACAATAACAGCAAGCAATGAAATTGGCCTTGGAGATTAATAAAGGATCTTAGCAACAGGAAACATCATCCCATACCAAATACAAATATTTATTTGCAATGGTTTTTTAAGCCATTAAAAGGTGATATAATAAATTCCAGAAAGCGATTTTCTTTCTCGGAAACTATGATGCTCAATACCTACTGAAAATGTGACCCAGCCAACTCTACATTATGCTGGAGGTTACTCAGTTTCTGGATTATCCCAGCCCTTTGCTGCCCCTCTTTCTCCATCTGCCCATCTTTGGTCGCTTTCACTGTTCAATAACAGCACCACCAGAAATGAGAAAACTGAGACTCAGAGTCAAGTCCCAGCCCTCCCAAGCATCCAGAGACAGAGCAGGATTTAAATGTCCTTAGCCTCTTGTTAGTTTCCCGAACCCCACTGACCAAAAGGGAATCTGAGTTCAGTTGGATTCCATTGTTCTAAAAGAGGAGGAGTCCATAAATAGAGCAAAACTCAAATAGGCCTATTGGGTTCAGGGGAGAGAGGGGCCAGAAGAGGAATAGGCCAGGGTCACACTGGTGCTTAGAGAGAGAGCAAGGAATCCTCTGCTCCAAGGACTTCCTTGGGGAACACTTTTAGGAGGACATCCAAAAATTCTCCACCCAAGAGAGCTGTCACCTCTTTCCTACCTCCTCCAGAATGCCTTACCCATTAATTCACAACACCCTGGCCACCTTAGCACTTATGTTCAGGGCCCCTGCTCCCGACTGCCTTGTGCATGACAGCCTGCAGGGATTTAAATACTTGTCACACATGTTCAGTGCCATATCCATACTGCCCCAGGGACCAACCTGCTGAAAATCAGATTGTCCAGTATAAAGCAAGATTGATGGCCACCCTAGGTTTAGCCCACGGAGGGATGATATAGACAAAAATGAACTCACAGTTTTCCCATTCACTAGCTAGAAATTTTGGTTACTCTCATGTAAAGGGCCACAGTTATGTAGAACAAAGATTGCTACTGTGCTATTAGTCACTACTAATAGAGTACAAAGTTCCGAATACGTATGCAAGTATGGACATCCCTGTAGGCCCCACGGCCCACAGACAATGGAAGATTCGACCTGGATGAAATTCTATGAACTGTGCCTGTTTTTATTCATATTTTGTTTTGGTTTTGATCATCAGACTCATCATCCAAAGCACTTATTAAGCGACTAACTGCAGTAGGCTAGGTCAGGTAGACTGATACTGTACCTGCATTCTGGGAGCTTACAGTTCAAGAAAGACAGTGCTGGGCATGGTGCATGGAGTCCAACTGCTATGCAGCTGTTTTCTAAAGCATCTTTCCTGGCTGTACCAAGACCCTCAAAGACATGAAAATGTTTTCTCCTGAAAGCAGGTGGAGAGCAAGCCTCTGTCAGTGCCAGGGAGATAATGAAGGGATGGCATCTTTGAAGGACATCTATGTTATAATGGTTGCTTCGTAACCTCTCACCCCTCCTTCTCTCAGGTTTAGGTACAGAATGATGGGCCTCTCAATCAATCAGTGGCATAGATCGAGCACCTCCTGGGAGGTAACAATGCACTGAGTCAGCAGACACATTCCCTGCCCAAAAGGAGCTTACAGTCTAGAAAGGGAGTGCATTGATGGCTTATTTCACGGAAATATTTTAGAGGGGAAAAACAGACAGGCACTACCTCCATCTCTTCAGGAGCACATTTTGTACTGGCCTCAAGGACTGGATCCATACTGGAATCATTGGGTTGGGGTTAAACTGCTTCTTAAGGAAAGTGAGTTAACCACGGGTCATTTTTATCATATTTCTGACCATGTTTCTACGCTCTTTTCTGGGCTTTTATAGTTGTCTTTTTCTATTGAATCGCTCAATGGCTATTCCACAGTCTTTGCCACTGGCATAAAGTCATGAGTTGGATGCAGGCTCCAAATGAGCCTCCAGCTTCCTTTTAAGAAATCACAGTGTCAGTGGCTTTAATATCAGGCAGAAATTGGGACTCAGACATTTTTTCTCATATACTCTGCCTTAGTATATTATCAGCAGAACAGATAGTAACAAAAGATTTCCTTTCCAGAACTTTTATTCTACAAAAGGAAACAGCAGATGAAGCAACTATTCAAATTCCTAAATGGACATTCTTCCCTTCTCCATCCCCACTGATGGAAATTAGAGGTGACCACCTCAACCACCTCCTGTCAACCGTTTCCCAAGGATTTATTTCCTCTGGGTCATCTGCCAGCAGAACTCTAACCTGCCACTATTAAAAATTCTCAAATGATGGAATTTCACCCACTCTTTGTTGAATAACCTGTTTTTTTCTTATGAATCAGAGGGGCAGGGAGGGCAGAAAAGGGCTGTCCGCTCAAGTCTGTCTACAAGTAGTCATTTCCTAGGAATAGAATGAAGTGACTAGATTCTGGGTTGAGACCAAAATATGAATTATGCATTTTCCTGAAGCCCCAGATAATAATTATAATAATGGTGGTATTGGTTAAGTGCTTGTGATGTGCCAAGCACCTCACTAGGCAATGGGGAAGGTATAAGATAATCAGATCACAGTCCCTGTCCAACATAGGGCTCGAAATCTAAGTGGGAAGGAGAGCAGATTTTTAATCCCCATTTTATAGTTGAGGCAACTAAGGCACAGAGAAGTGAAGTGACTTACCCAAAATCACAGTCTTCTGACTCCCAGGCCTCTACTCTTTTCCATTATTATTCCATTCTCAGAACAATACACATGCCTCAAAGGAATGTATTCCAAAGCAAAACAGGAAAATGTATCATGAATTAACTATGACAATCTAGATGTGACCATTATCAGACCAGCAGATTTGGAGTTTGAATGATCCAAAAGAGCTTCCAAGATGTCTCCAGATAATTATGTAAAATCTTCCAGTGTGCTTTGGCCAGATGAACTGGCCCTCAGTAGGCTTCTCCTCTTTCACTGTCTTCACCCCTACCCTACCTTTACTAAATATTAACCAGAAAAGATTCTATTCCAGTCCTCCAATTTGTATTGCCATCAATAGTCCAAAAAGTGCCAGAATAGGAGGGGTGCCATAGATAGTGCAACGGGCTCACCCTCCTCAGACAGATGTAGAACTGAGAGATAGGAGAGGAGAGAGAGGTTGCCAATGGGTCGATGGCAGGTCAGCGACTGGAGATCCCAATAGCCAGAGTCCAATATGGGAGCAGTGGTGGCCAGAAGCAAGGCAACCTCTACTTCTCAAATCCAATCTCTCTCCCTCCCCACCCCATCCTTAAGTATTCAGAGAGGAGTGGAATCAGTTACTGGAAAAAGGCATTCAGTGTTTCAGCAGCTCTCCCAGTAAAATTAAGGAGAGCTTCAACTAGTAGATTCCATAAACAGGCACCTTGATGGAACTGGCTGTGGAACTGAGAAGAACCTCCCGAATCTTCCTAAGGACCCAGAGGGCACAGTTTAAGAGTTCTAATAGGAAGCATCTCCTTAGAAACTATACTTTAATTTCCTAAAGTTCATTCCAGAGCCCTTCCTAAATTGTATATCTCCTGATTCCTGTCCTACCTTGATATTGACATCCTATAGTATGCCTTCCTGTCATATAAAGGTATAAATCTTCTCTGCAAACTCATGAATATATTATTCTTTCCAACTTTACTCCAAAATTGGTCTCTATATCAAATCCATCATTCTTGCTGGAGAGTACAATATAACAATAAGCAGACATATTCCCTGCTCACAGCAAGCTTACAGTCTAGAGGGGAAGACAGACATTCATATAAATAATTACAGATATGTACGTAAGTACTGTGGGGCCAAGCAAGCTTCCTATTGCTACTGTTGGAGTAGAAAGACCATTGATCTGACCCAACAATAGCACTATGGTCATCATCTTCCAACTTTCTATTTCAGTATTTGTTAAGTGCTTAGTCTGCACCAAGTACAGTATTAAGTCCGTGGGTAGATACAAGATAATCGGGTCAGACAGTCCCTGTCCCTGTGGGACTCCCTGTCTAAGAGGGAGGGAGAACAGGTATTTCATACCTATTTTGCAGATGAGGAAACTGAGGCACAGAGTAGGTAAGTGACTTGCCTAATGTCACACAACAGGCAAGTACCATAGTCAGGATTAGAACCCAAATCCCCTGACTCCCAAGGCCTGTGCTCTTTCTACTGTGTGGCTTGGGGCAAGACACTAAATTTCTCTGGGCCTCAGTCTGGCCATCTGTGAAATGGGGATAGATTGTGTGCCCTGTGTGGGATAGGGACTGTGTCCAATCTTATGAACTTGTATTTACTCCAATGCTTAGCCACATTGTAAGCATTTGGAATATACCATCAATATTATTCACCTTCTGAATGAATAGCTAACTCTGGAAACAGCATACATCTGGAGAGACCACAGCTGTAGTATTCCAATCTGAATCTCATTTTGTTATCTTTGTCCACATGCCTACTTTTATTGGTCTAGCATTTCTCTGCTGTCAACAGCATCTTCCAATTTAGAATCATTCATGCATTTCTGTAATGTCCAGTATCACCACTAAGCCACACTTAACAGCATCAATAACAATGAAATGTTAGAACATCCATCTCACCAGCATAAAAGTGATCCTTGCTGTGGGAAAGCTCTCTTAGGCATGACTTATGAAGAGGATAGATGATGTAAAGCTATCCAAGCAACTGTGATATTAACATCATCAATGGCATTTACTGTTTAATGTGCAAAGACCACTGTACTAAGCACTTGGGAGAGAACAGTATAATGGAGTTGGTAGACATGTTCCCTGCCCACAACGAGCTTATGGTCTAGAGGTATGGCAAGCAGCATGGCCTAGTGGAAAAAGTACAGGCCTAGGAGTCAGAGGACCTGGGTTTTAATTCCCAGCTCTGTCACTTGTCTGCTGTGTGACTTTAGGCAAGTGACTTAATATATCTGTGCCTCAGTTACCTTATCTGTAAAATGGGGATTAAGACTGTGTCGCCCAAGTGGGTCATAGATTGTGTCAACCTGATTATTTTGAATCTAACCCCAGCACTTTGTACAGTGCCTAACACTAGTAAGCACTTAAATACTATTGTTAAAGAGCACACACCTGAGTCAGGAGATCTGGGTTCTAATACTGGATATGGCACTTGCCTGCTATATGACCTTAGACAAATCACTTACCTAGTCAGGTGCCTCAGTTTCCCCATTTATGCAAAATAGTTATGAAATACCTGTTCTCCCTCTCCCTCTGACAGCGAGTCCCATATTCTCTTGTATCTACAAAAAGCTTCATTGAGGTGACCAAAAGCAGAGAGTGCCAAAGGATCATTAATGCATAACATCCAGCATTTTGACAGCTGAAAAATGCTGGGAAATAAGAACAAACCAACCAAGATACAGTGATCAAAACTGGGGTGGCATATTTTGAGTAATGGCATCATCCAATCCACAAGAAAATAATTAGATCTCCAAATACAGTTGCTAGCACCATAAATCACATAATATTCACAGGAACTTAGTGTGGTAAGGACTGCTGGCTTAACATTAATCTTTCCACCACACCACCCTGAGCCCTGAGAAGCAGCACAGCCTAGTGGATAGAGAGCACAGGCCTGGAAGTCAGAAGGACCTGGGCTCTAATCTAGGCTCCATCACTTGCCTGCTGCTGTGTGACCCTGGGCAAGTCACTTCATTTCTCTGTACCTCAGTTACCTCATTTGTAAAATGAAGATTAATACTGTGAGCCCCGTGTGGGACATGGACAGTGTCCAACATGATTACCTTGTACCTACCCCAGAGCTTAGTACGCTGCCTAGCACATAGTAAGCATGTAACAAACACCATAAAAAAACACCATTGGATAGTACCATGATCTGCAGCAGCAAATTAAATCAATAGAAAGTATTGAGCACTTGCATTTCTTTAACACTTACTATAGTCAAGGCACTTGCGTGATAGACCAGAGGTGAAAGACCCAGCCCTAGCCCTTAAAGGTCTTAGAATCTAATCTTGGGATTCCTTCCTTGCCTGAAATTAATGTACAGCTTTCCTATTCCATTGTGGGGCTGTGATCTTCAGCGATGCACAGAAGTCCTTGGTTTAGTTTCAGTCTGTTTAGCCTTGGTATCCCACCACTTATCACTCATGCTTCTTAGTTTGTATTGTTTGCCCAGCTATTGACTCCAAAAAACTTCCCTTTCCTCAAAGTCATAAAGAGAGGTTAGGGTTTCACTTGTTTGCATGCAACTTTTTGATCTCCCACTGTCTCCCGCTGGAGAAGCAGTGTTGCCTAATGCTTAGAGCATTGGCCTGGGAGTCAGAAGAACCTGAGTTCTAATCCTGACTCTGCCACTTGCCTATCGTATGACTTTGTTACCTCATCTGTAAAATGGGGATTAAAACTGTGCACCCCATGTGGGACATGGACTGTGTCCAACTTGATTACCTTGTATCTACCCCAGCACTTGGAACAATGCCTGGCATATAGTAAGCACTTAAAAAAATACCAGAAAAAAAAACAGTCCTGCTTTAGGCGGTGTCTTTGTAGACACCTATTCACTAGTTTTAATGGTAAAGGCAAATTGGGTTTATTTGTTCAGTGGAGCAGTAGTACTTCAACTTTCTTCTCACCTTCCACCACTGAGGATGAGGTCCTACTACAAATAAACCACTTACCCATATGGGAAGATCTGGCCTCCACTCCAGCTTTTAAGGAAGTCACCCACCATACAAATCACCATGAAGAATGGTTGAATTCCCAGATCTGATGGTATACCTGTCAAAATCTACAAGCAGTGAAGTGTTATTCTGTACAAATACTTGCACAGACTTTTCCTTGGTATTTGAGACACTGAGAACATGCCACCATATTACAGAGTTGCCACCATTATCATCTTCTTCTAGAAGAAAAGGGAGACAGCTGAATGCGGAGACTATAATGGGATCTCACTGCACTCCACTGCTGATTAAATCCAGCATTTCACTTTATAGTTTTAGAAGGCTTTGGACCCAAAACTCTTTAGACTTCTCTAGTAAGATATAGGTGAATGCCGCCACTGACTCCTGTCACCTAGACAAAAAAGCAGGGCTGGCGCTGCTTAGGCGGGCCCTTGCAAGACAGCATCCTGCAGCACTAGGGATTAAAGAATGGTAATAATTCTCCTTAAAATTCCTCCTATGCAGATGAATCCAATACTCATCATGGGAAATCAGCAGGTCAGGGAGGGGGTTAAGGAACAGAACTCATGCAATAGGCAGATAGCTCTACTTCTTAAACCTCCCCCTCATGAGTCTGGGGCTGTGAAAGGGCAACACAGCCTGGGATCTCACACACCCACACAGTTGGTGGTGAGAAAGAGAGGGGCAAGGGACTTGGTTGCTCACATGGAGAAGAGTAGAGCCCAGAAATAGCAGACCTTTCTCAATCGACAGCCTCGGCCAGCTGCCAGTTTGACCCTCTAAAACTAGTTCCATGAAAGGGAAATGACAATAGAATCAAGAAAGTCATCTTGCCCTTTGGAAGATGAACGGTGGTGCTCATCTGTCATCAAGCTTCATACCAAACCGAAGGTCTATAAGGGTTTCCAACTTTCTTTTCAGTTGAAAACTGAACCAAACACAGAAGGCATATCAGGTTTCTTAAAATTAAATGGCAGAACAGAATTACAGTCAAGTCCACAAATATCCAAGCTATAGCCAATACATCACATCTTCACTAGGCAGAACTTGTGAGGAAAGTGGAAAATGGTGGTTTATCCAAACAGCTGCACTATGGTGAGTTGAAGTGGGGCAGGAGGAGAACTGGAAGCAAGAAGGACAGAAGCAACAGTTTCAAGGCCCAGTGAAATGAAACTTCTTATGAAGAAATATTGCCGAGCACAACTGGGAAACAGGAGCAGCAGATGGACCAGTTTGGCATACAGCTATGAAAAATGGGGTGATTTTCTTAGCAGAGGCTCTGCGAATACCACATCAGGGGCAAAAATAAAAATGGCACCAGTCACGGCAGGTAGCAAAAGCATTTTAATAGGTTGGTGTAATAATAATAATAATAATTATAGCTTTATTACTATTATATTTGTTAGGCATTATGTGCCAAGCACTGTACTAAGCACTGGGAGATTCAGCACTGTACTAAGCCCTGGGAGATTCAAGTTGATCAAGTTGGATACAGTCCATATCCCAGATGGAGTTAGCAGTCTAAATAGTAGGGAGAACAGGCACTGAATGCTCCTTCTACAGGAAAGGATACTGAGGCACTCAGAAGTTAAGTGACATGCCCAACAGTATACAACAGGCAAATGGCAGGGTCATTATTAGAACCCAGGTCCTCTTACTCCCAGACCCGGGCTTTTTCTAGTAGACCATACTCTTTGAATGACAAAGTACAATCTTTCCATGCAACACTCAGGTCTTTCCAGTCATATTTACACACATGAAGCTTCCCCTCAAGAAGATCCCTTTTTTTTCCCCATTATCCTTTCTTTACAAGTCTTTCAGGCTAGGGTAAAACTAATGATACAGAGAAATGGCATGACTAGACAGAAAAAATTTAGCAGTGAAGATTGAGAGTTTAAGCTCTTTCTACAATAGGAAGCCATCTCTACCCCTCATTGATAGTTGCAATCATCCATGAAACAAAGCTTCTAGGCCAAACCAATTTTAATGAACTGGGGCTAATCAAATTCTAAGAGGCCCTTTATTGAAATCAAGATACACGTTCTTGCCCAATCTTTTAATTCTAACCCCCCACCCAAATAAATTATAGTTGTCTGGCATTATTTTCCCCTATAAACTCCCACTTCTTCTGGGTTTCAATTCCATTTTCCAAATGGGCATAACTTTTTTTTCTTTTAAAATCTGTTCCAACATTTGATCAGTAAATAAAATTAGATTAACCAGAGGCTGCCTGCCAAGCCATTCCTGCTGGTGAAAATCTCGGACCACCTATGTTTCCCCTAATTTTTCAGAACAAACTGTCAGTATGTCTCCAAGTTGGTTAGCATAATTTCCTTAGCACTTGAGAGCACATCAATCAATCAGTTGCATTTCTTTAGCACTAACAGTGTGTGCAGAACACTGTACTAAGAGGAGTATGGCATAGTGGATAGATTATGGGCCTGGGAGTCAGGACCTGAGTTCTAATCCTGGCTCCAGCACTTATCTGCTGTGTGACCTTAGGTAAGTCATGTAACTTCTCTGTGCCTAGTTACCTCACCAGTGAAATGGAGATTAAGACTGTGAGCTCCATGTGGAATATGGACTGTGTCCAACCTGCCTACCTTATATCTACCCCAGCACTTGGAACAGTGTCTGGCATATAGTAAGCACTTAACATATACCATAAAAAAGTGCATGGGAGAGTACAATACAACAGAGTTGGTAGACATGTCCGCTGTCCATAATGAGCTTACAGTCTAGAGGGGGATACATACATTAATATAAATTACCTATATGTGGATACCTACAAGACTAGTGGATAGAACAGGAGGCCGAGAGTCAGAAAGACCTGGGCTCAAATCCCAGCTCTGCCACTTGTCTGCTGTGTGACCTTGGACAAGTCACTTAACTTCTGTGTGCCTCAGTTACCTCATCTGTAAAATGGGGATTAAGACTGTGAGTTCCATGTAGGACAGGGGCTGCATCCAACCTGATTACCTTGTACCTACCCCAGCGCTTAGAACAGTGCTTGACACATAAGTACTTAACAAATATCATCATTATTACATAAGTGCTGTGGGGCAGAGGGAGGGGTGAGTAAACGGTGAAAATTCTAGTGCAAGAATGACACAGAAGGAAATGGGAGAAATGGAAATGAAGGTTTAGTCAGGGAAGGCCTCTTGGATGAGATGTATCTTTAACATGGCTTTGAAGGTGGGGAGAGTAATTGTTTATCAGATATGAAAAGGGAGGGCATTCCAGGCCAGAAGCAAGACATGGGCAAGAGGTCAGCAGCGAGATAGATGAAATCAAGTTATGATGAACAGGTTAGAATTAGAGGAGTGAAGTGTGCAGGCTGGGTTTAGGTAGGAAAGTAGTGAGGTAAGGTAGGAAGAGGCAAGGTGATTGAGTACTTGAAAGTTGATGGTAAGGAGTTTCTGTTTGATGTGGAAGTGGATGGGCAATCACTGGAGGTTCTTGAGGAGTAGGGAAACATGGACTAAATTTTTTTTTTTAGAAAAAATGGTCTAGGCAGCAGAATGAAGTATGAACTGGAGTGGGGAGAGACAGGAGGCAGGAAGATCAGTAAGGAGGCTGATGCAGTAATCATGTCAAGAGAGGATAAGTACTTGGATTAACATGGTAGCAGTTTGGATGGAGAGGAACAGACTTGAGCGATGTTGTGAAGGTTGAGCCAAAAGGATTTGGTGATAGATTAAATATGTGGTTTTAATGAGAGCAATGAGTTAAGAGAAGGAGAGATCAGGGTTGGAGATCAAGGTAGTTGAAGCTGTGGGGGTGTAAATGTGTTCTTCCAGGGAGTGGGTGTAGATGGAGAAGAGAGGAGGACCCAAAATTGAGCCTTGAGGGACTCCCACAGTTAAGGGGTGGAAGGCAGAGAAGGAACTCATGAAAGAGATTGAAAATGAGTGGCCAGAGAGATAGTACAAGAACCAGGAGAGGATGATGCCAGTGAAGCCAAGATTGGATAATGTTTCCAGGAGAAGGGGGTGGTCCACAGTGTCGAAAGCAGCTGAGAGGTCAAGGAGGATTAGGATGGAGGAGAGGCCATCGGATTTAGCAAGAAGGAGATCTTTGGTGACCTTTGAGAGGGCAGTTTCTGTGTAGTGAAGAGGGCAGAAGCCAGATTTGGAAGGAGTCAAGGAGAAAATTGGCAGAGAGGAAGCAGAGACAGCATCTCCACAGTGGAGACAGGACAGTGGATGGTGGACAATAAAGAGAGGAGAGGAAGTGGAGAGAGCGGGGCGAGATGTCTTCTGGCCCTGCTGATTCTCTGTCTCTTGGAATTCACGAGGATTACCCCTCTGGCTTTTTCTTGAAAGCAATTTTATGAGATCGCCATTGCTTCCTAATTGTTCAACCCTCTGTGTTAAATTTTTCTTGTAAAGACAGATGGGGTGTTTGCTTATGAAGTTGAAATGATTAAAAAAAAACCCAAAACAGAGTGCTGTTAAGCCAAACTCATCTCCTGGGCTCTTATAAATTACTGAGTTAGACAGTCCTTTCCTGATTCCAACCAGAGTTCAGGAACACAGTGGCCAGACTGCTGATGTTGTGGGGGCCAAGGACAAACACAGGAAAAAGCAACTATTTGATTTACCGGGTCAGACATCTTTGATGACTATAATCAGGGCTGCTACTCTCACCAAGAACAAGTTACACCAATGTAAGGCTGAAACGAAACAGGAGCATAACAAATTAGCTTCATTTTTGGTGGACAAAAGGAAGGAAGGAAGGGATTAAGAAACATAGAAAAAGCAACATCCAAAGGCATGAGGCAGAGAAAAATCAAATCCCATTTTTGATAGTATTTTTTATGCTATGTTTCAAACACTGTTCTAAGCCCTGAGGTATATACAAGTTAATTAGGTTGGATACAGCCCCTGTCCCACAAGGGGCTCACAATCTAAGTAGGAGGGAGAAGTGGAGAACTGAGGCACAGAGAAATTAAATGACCTGCCCAAGGTCACACAGCAAGTATTTGGCAAAGCCAGAATTAGAACCCAGGTCCTCTGAATTCCAGGCCCACTCTTTTTTCCACTAGGACATGCTTAAAAGACGAACGGGATCAACATAGCCCAGGGCCTCCTTGAGACCAGGTTTCATAGAGGACTGCCTGGTGGTAAGGGCCACCTCCCTCCTCCTGCCCAATACTATAGAAAGGAAATACCCCCATCCAGCTCTGACATGAAAACTGGGGAGACAACTGCAGCAAATACATTAATGGTGTTCACTGCAGTCCAGAGAGGAATTACTTCTTTGGAGCAGGAGCTTTACAAGGATTATGGGGCAAGGATGCAAAATGAAACCAGCAATGGGTGCTGCAAAAAAATAAAATAACAGCACAACAAAGGGCAGTCTTTGTGTGTGCAGAGTGTGACTGGGGCTGTGGATCCTGCGTTGACTTTTTCAGCCATACGTGCACACAAAAGTTAACTCCACAATCAGTGGTGTTATCAAGTATAGACAATTATCTAAACCCCCGTGTTAGGATGGAAAAATTCAAGCATTGATTATGCAGTGACATCACAGCAGCCCATTGCACCTCATCTCATCTACTTTTCCAGGAATCTCTTGGGCATTCAAAGTGCCCATTAGTGTAAGGAACACAATTCAAAGATCCACCCTTTCCCTCCACCTACATTGCCTCTACCCTGGTTCAAGCCCTCATTATATCACTGAGGGATGATTGTATAGGTCTCAGCCTCTTCCCCATTCAGGCCTTACACCATGCGCCTGTCCAGATCATCTTCCTCAAATGTTGCTCAGCACACATATCCCATCTCTTCAAAACCCTCCAACAGTTACCCAAATCCCTCTTCATCAAGCAGCCACAACTTCCAACCAGCCTTCCCTAATTATTATAAGCAGCATGGCGTAATAGAGTCAGAAGGACCTGGGTTCTAATCCTGGCTACACCACTTGTCTACTGTGTGATCGTGGACAAGTCACTTCACTTCTCTGTGCTAAAGTTACCTCATCTGTAAAATGGAGATTAACGCTGTGAGCCCCATGTGGGACTGTAGACTGTAAGCTTGTTGTGGGCAGGGAATGTATTTATTGTTGTTTTGTACTCTCCTAAGTGCTTAGTACAGTGCTCTGCTCACAGTAAGTGCTTAGTAAATACCAATGAATGAAAGACAGGGACTGTGTCCAACCCCAATACCTTGTATTTACTCCAGCACTTAGTACAGTGCCTGACACAAAGTATGTGCTTAACAAATACTACGATTACTATTTTTATCCCAATTCTCATCATCACTTCAACTACCTCTTGCACTTATTTATATATTTTATGCCCATCCTCAGCACTTGTGCATATATGAATATCCAATATTTCTATGTCTGTCTGTTAGAGTGTAAGCTCTTTATGGGCAGGGAATGTCTACCAACTTTGTTGTATTGCACTCTCCCAAGTGCTTAGTACAGTGCTCTGCACACAGTAAGCACTCAATAAATGCCACTGATTGATTGTGCTTCTTTTGTACTGCCCAAGCATACAGTGAATTGCATTTAGTAGGTGCTCAAGAAATACCATTCCTTTTGCTACTAGAGGGAGCTCCACTCAAGGAGCTAGCCTGACCTACTCGGACTGCTTCAGATGTTTTCCCAGTCAAATTTGGCATAACTCCCAATTACAGAGCAGCATTGGTTTCTTTTAGAAAACAGTTTACCCATCTCTAAACTCTAGTCTCCAGACATCACTTCTGTTTTAAGGTTGTGAAATTCAGGGATATTAAAAAAAAATCATCACTCTGAAAACACAGCATTCACTGAAGCAAGAGAAGCTGGGAGGGCTGCAGAAAAGAAAAGAAAAAACTGCTAACTTTCTGGAGTTTAGTGTCCTTGGAAGGTAAGCTGTGTTAACTGTATTTTCCAATCATTTCACATTGCTTCATTACTTCTCTTTCTATAGCCTTCAGAAGGGTTTCCAAGTAACCCCACATTGAACTCTTGATTCTTGGCTGCCTTGTGCCCCCCAAACTGCCCCCTGATTGGCAAAAAAGCTCAGGGAAGCAAGAAGCCGGAGGCCACCCCCCTGCCCTCTTCTAGGATCCACTGAATACTTGGCCTCATAAACAATTGCAGTAAACCAAAATTGTTATTTTGAGATATTTAGTGTTGGGGCTTTCTAAAACTAATGGGAGAAGGTAGGCAAATCTAAGGACAAATGTTTTCAAAATAATATGGAAATATACATCATCTGGTTTCCTGGAAAAAGTCTGAGAATTTAGCCTTCATGACTAATCAGAGCTGCAAGAGGCCAACTGACTGAAAACACCTGGCTCCCATGTAGCCATCTGCTGGCAGGTGAGATAATCCCAGGTTGGTTGAATTAAGGACCTGACATCTTAGAATCACAAGATCAAGCCTAGAAAAAGAATCCTCTCTGCCTTCTGCCATCCATGGTCAAGAAAGGCATTGTTAAATGGAACTTACTCCCAGAAGATTCTGTTTACTCAGTAGAGGAAGCATTTATAGCCTTCTTGAAAGAATCTTGAGTAGTTTCTGGTATTGCCTGAGGCCTGCCACTTTACATCTCTCTTCCTCCTAAGAACCTTTGGGTTCTTTAGCATTAGCAACCTAAAAGCAGCAGCATGGCCTAGGTGGGAAACAGTGTGTCCTAATGGAGCGAGCACAGGCCTGGGAGTCAGAAGGTACTGGGTTCTAGTTCCAGCTCTGCTACTTGTCTGTGTAACCTTGGGCAAGTCTCTTAACTTTTCTGTGCCTCAGTTACCTCATCTGTAAAATGGGGATTAGAACTGTGAGCCCCACGTGGGACAGGGACGGTGTCCAAGATTACCTTGTATCTACCCCAGAGCTTAGAACAGTGCCTGACACATAGTAAGCACTTAACACATACCATCAAAATAGTTCATCTCCCACTTTGATTCTCTGATTCTCCACCTGCTGTCAGTATTTGCTTTACCCCAACGCATGGTGTCATTGCCAGTTCTGGTTTCTCACATCCCCAGTTCTTCAACACATCTCCTGGAAAGACTTCATAAAGTAGATTGCATTAGCTGTTTACATCCATGATGTATGTTACCTGTGACATGAATTCAAATGGACTGTGAATACTGCAGCTGATACAGAGAGGGCAATTTCTTTTACCTTCATGGAATTAATAGAGAAAAATGTGACAAATCTTATATCGTGAGGCCCTGAGTCCTGCCATATTTTCTCTTTTATTAGGCACAAAGAACTGAATAAACACAATCTTCCCCTCTTAGCTCAGTCTTGCTTTCAGTGCCAAATTTAACCCTGTACTTAATGGGTAAGCCTGAGGCAGGGACACAGCAAATTTCCCACTACACCTGGGCAGAAGCAGTTCAATAAACTCAGGAGGAGAGCATCTGATACGGAATGGAAGACAATTAAAAAGTCACAATGTTTGAAGAGTTATTTCCTGTCAATTCACAGTGCCTTGTTGCTGTGATCCGGTACATGGGAAAGCGTTCAGAAAGCCTCCAAGGTCAACTTCAGAAACTGATCCAGTCTTCAACCCACCTATAAACTGTACAATGGGTTATGAAGAGCTATTATTTTTTTTACAGGCAGAAGTAATTGAAGAAGTTAGCCAGAGAGATCTAAACCCCACTAGGACTTCCTTGGGATGCTCAGATTTAGGTTTTTGTGCTCCCAGAGCATTGTTGAAGAAAGCCAGTCTTCAGATAGGAAACCATGAAAATACTTTAAACAACATCTTATATTGAAGCATTGGAGCTTCTGGATCGTTGGCACTATGCTATGGTCACTTTGGCTGTTGAAAAAAATGTGTACTTTGCAATGTGCTGTACCTTTTTTAAGGTATTTGTTAAGTGCTTACTATGTTCCAGGAACTGTACTAAGCACTGGGGTCGATAGAAGATAATCAGGTTGGCCACAGTCCATATCCCACATGGGGTTCATAGTCTTCATCCACATTTTACAGATGAGGGAGCTGAGGCACAGAGTAAACATGTGGAAGAGCTGGAATTAAAACCCAGATCCTCTGGCTCCTAGGCCCGTGTTCTTTCTACTAGGCTATGCTGTTTCCTTCAGTGTAAGCTGGTCAGTAGTTCTTTAAATAGTTTATTGCAGATATGCATCTATTCCCCCATGGATGAAGGTATACATTTGTCAGCCCTTATACACACAACCTCCTGCAGCATTTTTGTACATATTAAGCAGCATGGCTCAGTGGAAAGAGCCTGGGCTTGGGAGTCAGAAGTCATGGGTTCTTATCCTGACTCTGCCACTTGTCAGCTGTGTGACTTTGGGCAAGTCACTTAACTTCTCTGTGCCTCAGTTACCTCATCTGGAAAATGGGGATTAAGACTGTGAGCCCCACATGGGACAACCTGATTACCTTATACCCTCCCAACACTTAGAACAGTGCTTGGCACATAGTAAGCACTTAACAAATGCCATTATCATATTGATTTACATATGAATTTAAGCACTTTCTCCTCTATTTGTAAATTGTGTTGTGTCTAGCTGCCCTACTAGGGTGTAAGCTCATTAAAGGCTTAGTGTACTCTTCTACGTATTTGGTGCAGTTCTCTGCACAGTAGGCATTGAATAAATACTATTCTTTGATTGTTTTGCTCAAAATGAGTCTTTTTATATCCATTTGCTCTGTACAGGTGTTCTCCTCCAAGAAGCCTTCCCTGGTACATTCACAATAGTTCAACCCATGTCAACCCAACATCCACCCTTAGCACTTATGGACTTTATGCCCATCTTCAGTATATATGCATGTTCAATTATTTACTTAGCTATTTCATCCTGACAAACCCTGCCTTTTAAATTCTTGGTCTTTCTCCTACTTGTTTCTCCCATTAGACAGTAAGCTCCTTAGGGGCTTGAAACATGCATTTTGCTTCTCTTGTACTCTACCAAGCACTTAGTACAGTGCTTTGCATTCAGTAGATATGCAAAAATGCTACTGTTTGACAACTATTGCATCCCAGATTTCAAAGTCTATCAATGTCCTGCTTGAAGTCCCTCTTCTGCAAATGGAAAGAGGTTTTTTTTCCCCCCTACCTACCATATCAGAACTCATTCATCAATAGATAGCCCATCAGGAGCCACTTGGGTGTCCTATTGTCAACAGTACATCCATGCCATGTCCAGCCCCAGCTGAAATTCAATTGTCTGGCCTTCGATGTTGATTTTCCTGGCCTGCCATTCCATGCGGTGAATGGCAAGTAGATGATGCTGATGAAACCACTCAATAACTCCTGGCTTCTTCAGGTAGACAGTCAGTCACTACATTTTGCTGATTTGACAGAAGTTTACAATCCCCACTGTGGCTACCGTGTACTCTTCTAAAGTGTCCTTATTGGCACAAAGTTATCTCTGGCTATCACTAGGATTTTGAATGGCATACACAGTCTGTTCCACTGGAAGTTTCACAGAGGGCCTGAAACATATTCTGACAGTGGCTTCCAAGTTTCTGTCATGTTCTCAAGCCCAGCTGTATAAACTAGGTGGATTGAAACTGGAACTATGTTTCAGTGCTGGGTCAGTCTTGTGGTGATGGAGCACTTGGGAGTCAGAGATCATGGGTTTGAATCCCAGCTCTGCCACTTGTCAGCTGTGTGACTGTGGGCAAGTCACTTCACTTCTCTCTGCCTCAGTAACCTCATCTGTAAAATGGGGATTAAGACTGGGTGCCTCACGTGGGACAACCTGATTACCCTGTATCTACCCCAGCGCTTAGAACAGTACTCTGCACATAATAAGCACTTAACAAATACCAACATTATCATTATGGTTCAGACGTGGACCGTTACACTGTCCTGGTCACAAGGGAGTCTTGGGATTTTGATGGATGTCTGTGGTAATAATAATAATGATATTTGTTAAGGACTTACTATGTGCCAAGCACTTTCCTAAGTACTGGGGTAGAATCAAGACAATCAGGTCAAACACAGTCTTTCCCACATAGGTCACAGTCCAAGTGGGAGGGAGAACAGGTATTTAAAGCTATTTTACAGATGAGGAAATGGAGTGAGGCACAGAGAAGTTACCTGACTTTCCTAAAGTCACACAGCAGGCACGTGGCAGAACTGAGATGAGAACCCAGGTCCTCTGACTCTCAGGTCTGGGGTCTTTCCAGTAGGTCACACTGCTTCTCATCTAAAAGTTTACACAGTCAAAATCTGCTTGTCCTGTCAGATGCTTTTGTAAGATCAATAAATACAATGTACAGCACAAGCAGATTTGGACTTTGTGAACTATTATTTGATATTCCCTGCACTTCTCCTGTAAGTGGCATTCCACAAAGAGGTCATGTCATTACTGCCAGGGGCTGAAGGCATAAGAAAACTCAGAAATGCATAGTAGACAATGTAGTTTGGACCTAGCCTGGACCTCACGTGGGATGGAGGGCAGACAAAAATGGAACTGAGTGCAGGGAAGTGAAAGTTCATTCTTCCTGTGTCCACTCTTCCCATCCAGCCCAAGGGTGGCCAATCCAGATGGTTGAAGGGCAAGGTGTCCCTGTGTTGCCCCAGGTCATTAAAGATATGAAGGCACCAGAAGAGACCGAGTTATTCTTTTCAGGGCTCAATTAGAGGGGTTCTGCCTTCTCTGAGGTGATTTAGTTCCAAGGGTTGGATCATTCCAAGAATCTGTAGTTTCATCACTCACTGATGAGGCATGTGCTTGTAGTTAGAAACTAAGGTCTCGCCTGAACTCAGCCCTGATGTAATAGGAAAAAAAGGGGTGGAAAAAAAGAACTTCAAGATGAATAAATCTCTCTGCTCTCCCCCTAGCATACCCCTAAACCCTAACTCTACCCTGAGAAGCAGCAGAGCCTAGTAGTTAAAGCATGAACCTGGGAGTCAGAAAGACCTGGGTTCTAATCCTGTCTTTGCCACTTGTCTGTTGTGTGACCTTGTGCAAGTCACTTCATTTCACTGTGCCTCAGTTCCCTCATCTGTAAAATGGGGATTAAGACTGTGAGCCCCATGTGGGACAGAGACTGTGTCCAACCAGATTACCTTGTGTTTACCCCAGTGCTTAGAACAGTGCCTGGCACATAGTAAGTGCTTAAATACCATTAAAAAAAGATAGAGGAAAATATCCCAATTCTGGGGAAAAGCTCAAGGCAACAATGTCTGTCCAGTGAGGCCACCCAAATCTCAAAGTAGCCAGGGAGCAAAATTCCACCTCTCTCTGCTCTTCTGAGCCCCCTCCCCTTTTCACTTTAATTTTCAACTCTATTCAGTAGTCTCAGAAACCCAAATATCCAAAATCATATTCTTCTACTTGGCTTCCTGCAAGCCAGACAGTAAGGACTAACACATTTAAGTCTCAGCAGATTCCAAAAAGTTATTTTCCAGAAGTCTGTTCCCTAGTAATGTTCTGGAAATGACAGGATCTTGGAATCATTTCCTGGATCTGATTCTGTACGGTAGTTAGTAAATATCTGGGAAGACTGACTTCCAGAATCAGCCATTACAGTGGCAGGAAGCCCATCAATTAAATAATTTACCCATTCCTGAACTTTCTTTGCTCTCAGATCTACTTTAAAGACAGGAAAACTCTGGTCATTTTTTCTTCGGAGTAATAAAAATGACTTAAAGTGACCCGAAAGCACTCCTGGGAGATGAGGGCCTCCTCTTCCCAACTTCTAAATTCGTTTTTCTAATTTATCTTAGACTCCAGTCACTCATTATAAAAATCCAGCCAGTCCCTCTACTCCCTAATTTCATAGCACAATCAGAAGTCAGAAGGGAAGGGGAAGTTAAAGTCTGGGACAGGGGACAGACAGGGAGCAGGCAGGGAAAAGAAAGGTAGGAGGAATAGGGTCAGTGGATAAAGATAAGGAGATAGGAAAAAGGGAAGGATGGGAGGAAGGGGAGATGAGGGAAAAAAGGATAAGGTGCCTGGATCAATCCAGCCATCCTCTTTCCTAACAGAGTCTATTGGCTCCAGTCAGTGGAATAAATAGTTCACTTTTCTGGGATTTTTTTACAACTGGTTTTTTTTTTGACACACTTTATTTTCTTTTTTTCTTTTTTGGACTTTTGTCTACTCCTACTAGCATTTGTCGAAGGGCTTTTTAACTTTCGATCCTTTTTTGATTTAAATGGGACATTTGGCACCAGATTTTGCTTTTTAACCAAGAAGGGCTTTTCTCTTTTAAGCGCTGGCCCTGAGAGGACAGCTTTGCTGTTGTTCAGCAAAGAGGATAAAATTCCCCAGAAGGAACTGGCTATAGAAATACCCTGTTCTGGACTATGTCTTGACCTTAATAAACCCACCAAATTCCCCAGGGGCTTGGGGATCTGCGTTTCTTTATGTTAAATATGTTACCAGCCTAAAGGAGCAGGGACCCAGCAACCCCAGCACAATCAAAACCTAGGATGTATCAGTGAATGTGAATATCAGCGACATAAATTTCTTAAAACCTAAAAGGGAAAAAAAAAAGAAAAAAGGAAGGCTGAGATGCTGCCTTTGGGCTTTTGCTCTAGCATTTCACCAGTCATCTCTGTAAACAAGGACATTGCATTCTTCACAGCTGATTGCTTCCAGGAGTGAAGCTCATCTTTCTTTCCTCCTTGTTTTTAAAGAAAAAGAAATATCTGCATGATCAAAATACAGCATCCATTCCTAGGAGGCATTGACATTTGCCTGTCTGTGCTGAAGGGCATTCAATAAGGCAAAAGGTATTTTCCCTTCTGTGCTGCAGAGAGCTCCATCTGTTCCTCTGGTGTGTTGGGGAAACCCTTCACGAATGAGAAATCCCCTGCCAGAGATCTCTGGAAAAGCTTCCCAGACGGTGCACCCACACACACGAATGCCACATTCCTTGCTTAGTTTTTTGGGGTGGGTTTTTTTTCCACTATTTTAATGGCTTACACAGTGCCAAGCAGGGAGCAGAACTCAGGATTTCAATCTAGCAGGAGACTCTGCCTTCAAGGCTGTCAGGAAGTTGTGTTTATATGGTTTAGAAAGCTCTCAGTGCAGCCATCTCAATACACTCCCAGTTGGGATGATATTTTTAAAAGGTAACCAGTGGCAGGCAGAGGCTATCCAAAGCTGATTCTTTATTCCTTTCTTTATGCACAAATTTGCCAGAGATCATGGAATCAGTGCTGAAAATCCAATTCTCACCCCCATCTTACCATTTCAGCAGCTCTAAGCCCCAAGTCAGGAAGGGGATTCATCCAATCATTTTATTGTAGTGCTTGTTAAATGCATGATTCTGGGCTTGTGCCCTGTCCCTTGATGTCCATGGCAGGGTACAATCATAGTTGCTATCTGAGCTCGCCATTCTTGTGGCCATGGATCTAACTTCCCTCAGTGGACCTATTATCAGAATCTTTCTAAAAACCTCCACCACCAAGGTTTGCCTCTAATTTTTTTGTGGTATTTAAGTGCTTACGATGTGCCAGGCACTGTACTAAACACTGGGGTAGATACAAGCTGATCAAGTTGGAGACAGTCCCTGTCCCATATAGGGCTCACAGTCTTCATTCCCATTTTACAGATGAGATAACTGAGGCCTAGAGATGTTAGGTGACTTGCCCGAGGCCAGACAGCTTATTTATATTATCTGTCTCCCCCCTTGTAGACTGTAAGCTCATTGTAGTCAGGGAAAGTGTCTATGTATTGCTCTGCACACAGTAAACACTCAGTAAATACAATTGAATGAATCAAGTGGCTGAGCCAGGATTAGAACCCAGAAACTTCTGATTCCCAGGTTCGTGCTCTATTAGCACTAGCTAGCTCCCTCTCACCTATCTCTTCTCCCACTCCACCCCAGCTTGGGCAAAAGCCACTTAACTTCTCTGTGCCTCAGTTACCTCATCAGTAAAATGGGGATTAAGGCTGTGAGCCCCACCTGGGACAATCTGATAACCTTGTATCTATCCCAGCGCTTAGAACAGTGCTTGGCACATAGTAAGCACTTAACAAATACCATCATTATTATTATTCCTACCAATACCTACTACCTGTATCTCACTGCATCTGACCCATTGCACATGCCTTTCCCCACTCACATCCAGCTAGCCATATCCCCTTTCTGTCTTGAAAGCTCTCCTGAAGAGCCATCTTCCTAAGGAAGCTTTCCCCCAAGTGATCTCCACCTTCCTGGTTATGTCATTCCATTAGTTAAGTTATCTTAACTCTCAGGTGTATCTACTATTTATGGATTTAATTGTTTTCTGTTAGGGTGACTGACGTTGAGGTTGAGGGGGAGGTATGAAGCATATAAGTATAAAGTTTGGGATACTCAAACTGTGTTGGGGAGGAATGCTCAAAGGAGCAGGAGATTGGGGTGAGGCAGTTAGGGGCAGCTGCAAAAACAATAGAGGAAACACAAACAGAGTGATAAGATCAGGAAAGTTACTGGCAACAGCAGAGATGAGAATGGAGCTGCAGCAGGAATCCATCCTCTCCAGAAAGGCCGTCAAAACCACAGACACAAAAGAACAAAGGGAGTGCCAGGAAAGATTGAGCAACAATCCATTGATGATCAGAAAACTTCCCTACCTCTCCAGCAGATACACATTTCAGGAACACTTCTGACGGCCCCAAAGTGACCTTGGAAGCCAGGAGACCTGACACTGTGGTAGTACCAGGGAGAGGCATGGAACATTGGAAGGTGTAAAAGGGGAACCTGGGAGAACAGTGGAGAGCTTAGGAAGTTGTGTTTATATGGTTTAGAAAGCTCTCAGTGCAGCCATCTCAATACATTCCCAGTTGGGATGATATTTTTAAAAGATAACCAGTGGCAGGCAGAGGCTATCCAAAGTTGATTCTTTATTCCTTTCTTTATGCACAAGTTTGCCAGAGATCATGGAATTAGTGCTGAAAATCCAGTTCTCACCTCCATTTTACCATTTCAGCAGTTCTAAGCCCCAAGTCAGGAAGGGGATTCATCCAATCATTTTATTGTAGTGCTTGTTAAATGCATGCATGATTCTGGGCTTGTGCCCTGTCCCTTGATGTCCACTCAAAGCTCTCTATTTCTCTCAGGTAGGTCTCTTTGGATTCCCCCCTCTGGGAGTGGATGGGGGATGGCTTCCAATCCCACTGAGTCAGGGTGTGCCCGAGAACAATGACTACACTCCAATGCCTCTGTTTCCAGTAAAAGCCAATGCTTCTGACCTCTTGGCTCATCCTTTGAATATCTATGTTGAGATGGTGCGGGAGTGGGGGTGGAGGGAGAAGGGAGGGAAGGAGGCGGCACATAATTTATGGGGCATTCTCTTACAGGGACCCCATTGTTGATGGAGCGTGGGTCATTCATCCATTCAATCGTATTTATTGAATACTGTGTGCAGACCACTGTACTAAGCGCTTGGGAAGGTACAATACAACAATGAACAAACACATTCCCTGCCCACAATGAGCTTACAACACTTGCATTTTTTTTTATCAAGTGTTTCCCTTCTCAAACTTTTTTTTCCTATTATGTTTAGCAGTGTTTGTCCACTTGCCTTCCCCATTGGAACACACCCAATCTACTGCTAAAATCTGCCAGTTTTTTCCTCCCTAACATTTCATGGGCCTGTCCCTTTCCTCTCTGTCCAAGCTGTCATTCCCCTGGTTCAAGCATTCCTCAGATCACAGTTGGACTATTGTCTCAACCTCCTCACTAATGTCCTTGTCTCCAGCTTCCCACTTCATTAAACACTGCACACTGCTGCCTGGGTCATTTTCCTGAAACATGGTTCAGCACATGTCTCCCCTCTCCTCAAAGCCTCAAAAATGGCTGCCCATCTTCCTCTGCATCAAGCAAAGACTCCTTACCCTAGGCTTCAAGAGACCTCCACCAGCTCTCCCTATCTTGCTCATCAGTTCTTCTCACTATCCTACTCCCCTCCTTGTGTTCTTCCCTCCTCCCAAGCCCAACTCCTGGCTATACTCTCTCTCATCTTGCCTGCCTCTATCCCCTTGCTCAAGGTGTCTCAAGGCCCTGGAACACACTTTTCCCCCACAGATTTGCCAGACTTCAACCCTTCCCACCTTCAAAGCTCTCTCATAATCCCACCTACTTCAACAAGTCTTCCCTGACTAGTTAAGAGAATCCCAAATCTTATCCACCCTTCAGCCACCTCCGGCACTTACGTGTTCATTTATACCCAGTGTTTGGGTGCACATGACTATTAGAGTAAGCATTTGTTTTCATCGGATCTCATTCCACTGCATGTGGATATGTCTATGTCCCTCTCCCCAGTTACAGTGTAAACTCCTTGTGGGCAGGAATCATGTCTTGTATTTCTCAAGTGCTTATTACTGGGCATTGCTTTCAGTAAGCACTCAATAAATGCCAGTACTACTGTGACTACTACTCATGCATAGGTACTGAGTCTTTAACTTCTATTGCATGTTCCCAAGTACCCAGTGAAGTGCTCTACCCAGAGTAGGTGCTCCCCTCCCAGCCCCACAGCACTTATAAACCTATCTGTAATTTTATTTATTTGTACTGATGTTTGTCTTCCCACCCCACCCTGTATGCTCAAGGTGGGCAGGGAATGTGACTATTGTTGGACTGTACTCTCCCAAGCACTTTCAGTGCTCTGTACAAGGTAAGTGCTCAATAAATACAACTGAACGAATGAATAAATGCTTTTGATGATGATGACTGAGCCAGACCTCTCTTGAAGCTATCAGTATTTTCTGCCTGCACAGTTTCTTGTGGCAACTAAATCCATGTACTTGCCACCTGAGCGTAGAAGAGTTTTCTTTTATTTGTTTGGAGCCAAACATCACCAAGCACTCTCCTTACCCTGGTGGTTTGGGATTTGGCAAGTAACAATTCCGTGTTTCCTCTAGCCATAGCCTTCATCATGTTTGAAACTTCAATCCTGTCCCCTTGGAACCCAGTCTCTTTCCAAACAAAGAATTCTAATCTTTTGGTGTGAAAGCTGTTCTACATTCCTGATTATTTTGGCTGCCCTTCTCTGAACCTTTTCCAGCTCATTTATGTCCTTGGCATAACTGGCCGGAAAGGGGAGGGGACACTCGATGTGGGGAGGGACATCTCTTGTATGCCTGCTGGGTTGATAAAGGGTTGTTGCTTCCCCCTCCCCTCCAAGAGCTATGAAATCCTTGGGCATCATTTGAAAAGGCTACCTCCCGCTGTCTCCAACTGTTCTGGGCTTTTTGAACCATTTAAACACTACCTGAAATAAAAACCTATAAGCTTAAGGAGCATAGGATTTTCTACATATAATTGATCAAACCTCCTGATCAATTCCCCGCAAGCATCCTGTCCCTGGCTGAGGTCAATGTCTAATGCTTCCTGGGCAGGTCAGTGGCCTCCCGCTCAGAGGCTTGTGATCTCGTGTAATACGCTACATGGGACCAGGATGTGAAGGGAAAGTGGGGGGGGGGGGGGTGAAGTGGGAAGGGAAGTGGATCCTTTCCCAGACTTTGAGACCATCAGCCTGTGCCTTGAAGCTCTCCTGTTCCTTTACATAATCACTGATGCTATTAACGGTTAGAAAATGATTCAGAGAACAGAAAGCCTCTGGTATCTCTCCACTAAGAGCCGGAATAGGTAAATACGGTTTAGGAGCACCACCGTTCTGGAAACTGGGGAACTGCAGGGGAGGAGAGCAGAGAAGAGGCTGTGTGTTGAGCTCCCAGCTAGCCAGACTACAAAATGGATGTCTGTATTGTTGCTGAACGTTCCTGTTTCAGGGTAAACCGGCAGGATGAATCACTTGGTGAGCACTGAATCTCCAAGAAAGGGGAAGTACTCCACTGTAGGGGATCACCGGGATTACTTGGGGATTTGCACTACAGCTTCCCAGACCTTTGTATCCTATAGTACCTGATCTGGTGCCTGCATTATAGAGAAGGCAAAAGCACTGTGACCATGGCAAGTTCCAGATATGAATGAAAAGTTTTCCACCAAATGACAAAGAAAAAGGGTTTCCTCCCAGCCCATGTAAAGTGAATGAATTGGCTCCATAGAAAACCAAAAAGGGAGATGAAAATGAAACATGCTTCCTAAACACCACCATAAAACATTCAAACACAAATACTAGGACAATCTTTCCCAGAAAATGAATAGCAATTTCAAAAAGAGAAAAATAGTCAGCAGGATAAGCAGTGGGTAGAGATACAAAATGCTGCTTTTAATGCCTTACAAATAGCATCTTCCAATTTTTGAGGAATCTTTTTCAAATTTCTTTGCCTCAGATCAGGGCCAGGGGAAGTGTGTGGTGGGGAGGTGTGGGGAGAGAAGCAAGAGCAGTGTACTACCCCTTTTCCCTACCTCTAAACCACAATGACCACTCCATCCCAGGCCAGGCTTCCCACCTCAACTGCCTACTTGCCCCCAGCCCAGAGAGAGGAACTTGTGAGAGTCAGAAGACTTCAGCCACACACTTTCTGGGAATTTTCATTTAGACACCCGTTTCCCCCAACCCAATACTAGCCTTTGCTGACCACTCTACCGTGCAGGGTACTTCAAGGAATGGGAAAAGGCAAAGAAAAATTGAAGCTTGTTTCCCCCAGTACGAAGTGTTGGGTTAGCTAACAAGATAATCAGGTTGGTTATAGTCCCTGTCCCACATGGGGCTTACAGTTTCAGTAGGAGGGGGAACAGAAATTGAATCCCCATTTTACAGGTGAGGAAGCTGAGTCACAGAGAAGTAAAGTGATTTGCCCAATGTCACACAGCAGAGAAGTGGCAGAGTCAGGATTAGTATCCAGGTCCTCTGACTGGAAGGCCCGTGTTCTCTCCACTAATATACACCGTTTCTCTAAGATATGCTTGAAGTCATCACCTCCCTGACTCAGACTGTCCACACACTATTCTATTGGGCCCTGCTCAACACTGGTGCTATGGAAAAAGGTTCAACTGGCCCAGCAAAGATGGAAAAATATATAAAATGATCTCTGCTCATGACATTTTACCCCTCCATTATACTTTTATCCAAAGGTTAGCTCTCTTCTCCAGAAGAGTCATCAGTTTTGGTTGTAGGAGCCCTTAGGGGAAGCCTTGAGGCCTATTGGAAAAGACACCACTATCATTAGAGCCCCTAGGATCATCATCATCAGTGGTATTAACTGAACATTTATTTTGTGCAGAACAGTGTACTAAGCACTTGGGAGAGTACAATATAAACAGAGTTTGTAATAATGATTAATAATTATGGCAGTTAAGCACTTACTATGTGCCAAGCACTAGGGTAGATAGGTTATAATAATAATAATAATAATGGTATTTGTTAAGCACTTATGTGCAAAGTATTGTTCTAAGCGCTGGGGAGGAACAAGGTGATCAGGTTGTCCCCCGTGAGGCTCACAGTCTTAATCCCCATTTTACAGCTGGGGTAACTGAGGCACAGAGAAGTCAAGTGACTTGCCCAAAGTCACACAGCTGACAAGTGGTGGAGCCAGGATTTGAACCCATGACCTCTGACTCCCAAGCCCATGCTCTTTCCACTGAGCCATGCTGCTTCTCTAGATTATCAATTTGGACTCAGTCCCTATGTCCTTTGAGGCTCTCAGTCTAGGTAGAGTGGGATTTAATCCCCATTTTAATAATAATAATAATGTTGGTATTTGTTAAGCGCTTACTATGTGCCGAGCACTGTTCTAAGCGCTGGGGTAGACATAGGGGAATCAGGTTGTCCCACGTGGGGCTCACAGTCTTAACCCCCATTTTACAGATGAGGGAACTGAGGCACAGAGAAGTTAAGTGACTTGCCCACAGTCACACAGCCGACAAGTGGCAGAGCTGGGATTCGAACTCATGAGCCCTGACTCCAATGCCCATGCTCTTTCCACTGAGCCACGCTGCTTCTCCTCAGATGAGGAAACTGAGGCACAAAGAATTTAAGTGACTTGCCCAACATCACACAGCAGATAAGTGACAGAGTCAGATTAGAACCCAGGTCCTCTGGACTTCCAGGCCTGACCTCTTTCCACTAGGCCCTGCTCCTTCTCTTAACACATTCCCTGCCCAAAATGAGTTTACAGCCTAGAAGACATAGGGAAGGTTACAGTTTGCTGACTCATCACTGAACACTAATTCCTACAACATCTAGGTAATGAGGGCCAGGAAATATGAACGACTTTTCCTTGAAGTCCTAAAATCATATCTTATCGTTCATATTCTAAGATTCAGTCCTGCTGTGGGTCTAGTGGAAAAAGCAGGCTCTGGCTATCAGGAGGCCTGGGTTCTAGTCTGGGTTCTGCAATTAGGGAAATAACTTCTAGGGCTGTGCTTCATTGGGGAAGGTCTATGGCTGCAGAACCAACTAGGATGTTACATGAGTTGGACAGGACCCACAGCAATCCTGAAAGATTAGCTGGCTAACGTGGGTGGCAGAGACTCTAATGGCTACCAAGGCAACCGCTTCCTGGGTTATGGTGCAATGGCTCAGCATCAGCACTATTCTGCAGTTACGTGGGCCATAAATGGGAAAAAAGAAACCCTCCATGTGCCATTTGAAATGTGCTGCCTCACTGCCCACCTACTTGTTCTTTGCATTCGGTGCCCCAGCAAGCACATGACAGGCACGGACTAGAAAGAACAGGTGGTGCTGTGCAAACCACTAGTCCAATAATCAATTCCGCTGTGCAAGTTCTGAGCCCTAAAGCCTCAGGACCAAGACTTGATCAGCATTCCAGTCAAGAGATTTGGAGAGGACCATGAGAGATCAGGTGGCCTAACTCCCTGTCTTCAGGCAGGTGATGATTCAACCAACCAGGACAAATAGGTTATTTTTCCTTTAAGTTCTTCAAGCAAAACCAAAGAAATCAAGTGGGATTGCTACATTCATTTTGTTGATTTACACCTCATCTCACAGTACTAGGAAACTGAGCGGTTGATTATTAGTCTTCAGAGGAGTTCACTGGCTACCCAAGCTGCTTCTAGTCTCCTCTTTGAAATTTACCAAATGATCAAGCTCAGTGCAAATCAGGCTTTTGGGGCTGCTTCTTTTCCCCCCATTAGCCACCAATAATTTTTTTTTCCTTATGGTATTTGTTAAGCAATTACTATGTGCCAGGCACTGAACTAAGTACTGGGGTAGATACAAGCTAATCAGGTTGGACATAATCCGTGTCCCACTTGGGGTTCACAGTATTAATCCCCAATTTACAGGTGAAGTAACTGAGGCACGGAGAAGTGAAGCGACTTGCCCAAGGTCCCACAGCAGACAGGTGGTAAGAGCTGGGATTAGAACCAGGGACTCCATCCACTAGGCCACAACTGCTTCATGAGAATTAAAACCCAGAAGCTTCTAATGAGAATATAGGAAGATGATGTCTAGCTGTTGCATGGAGCACATTCAAAATTCTGACCCTCTAAGCTGGGCAGTCTACCAGAGGGGTCTAAGAGAGAAGTGCAAAATTGGAGAGAAGAGAGAGGTAAAAAAGGTACTTTCTACTGTATTTTGGTTGAAACCAGGGAGAAACTTTAAAAAAAAAAATGGCTGGACACCTTGGTTGTATTATAGTTATGCCAGACTAAAAATCTCCCCTCACCAAAAAATAAATAAAAGAAATTATTGCTAACTATATACTTGCCATTTCTTTTCCAAAAGTAGCTGTAAAAATAGTTCCAATTAGCATTAATGAAAATGTGGCATTTGATGCTAGAGGCTTGGAAATGTGCATATTTCATTTGTAGTTTTTTACTTTGAACTTTCTGCCTTTGGTATTTCAGTAACCCACAACACATAATGGCTGAAGCATTAACCTGGAAAATCATCTTCTACAAAGAACAGTTCCTTTTTTTAGTTATGAGATTATTATTGATGTAGCTTTGTTAATAATTATGGCAGTGACTTAGGTTGAATGGTCTCTCTCTCCAGCAGGATACTAGGACACTCGATAAACATTAATGTATTTTCATTACATTTTGAAGGCAGGGTGCAGTAGTTCCATCAGCACATTGCATCAGTTTAGTGCAATATTATTGGGGACAGAGGTCCAGGTGAATGGCAGAAACAAAGGGGCTTTATACATCCCGCTCAGTTCAACCAGCCTATTAGTCTCCCACACCCACACACCCCACTATTCTCCAGGAGTAAGCTACTCGCATGGCCACCTGTGAACCCAGTTACTTGATAATCACTCCTGAAGCAGCCTGGCCCAATTCATCAGGCCAGAGGATACCATCAGGGTGGGTGGGTGGGAGGGAGTGAACATCCGACTGCATAGCCATCCTGCCCTCACTGATTCATCCAAAATGGTTGCCAGAGGGGTTGGAACCCTGTATTTTGGCAATCCTGCCATCTGGGTGTGAGAGGAGGATTCGCTCAACAGCATGATGAATTTTGCTTCAATTTCTGACAGAGCCTGCCTTCCATGTTGCCAACAGGTAAGTTGTGTTTCAGACAGCAGCTCTTTGAAATCTCCATGCAGCTTCTCTGCAAATACTCCTCCACGTTCCCAAAATGCCCAACATCCCACTCCCCCTACATCCTGTTCTAGGTCGGGTCCAACCCCATCTCTGCAGTTTGGGCAGTCCCAAGCAGTTTTGGCAGTCAGTAATCAAAACCAATAGCATTTATTGAGTGCTTGTTTGCAGAGCACTGTACAAAGCTAGGAAAGAGTAGGTAGGAACAGCAAGACAAAATTAAAAAATAAAATTTAAAAAAACCCCAATTACCACGAAGGAACTAGTTACACACACAGGACCAGCCCCACTTGGATAGAGAAAGGTGTCTGTGGAAGGATAATGATAATAAATGATGTTATTTGTTAAGCACTTACTATGTGCCAGGCACTCTACTAAACGCTGAGGTTGATACAAGCAAATTGGGTTGGACACAATTCCCTTGTCCCACGTGGGGCTCACAATTTCAATCCCCATTTTACAGATGAAAAAAACTGAGGCACAGAAAAATTAAGTAACTTGCCCCAGGTCACACAGCAGACAAGTGGAAGAGCTGCGATTAGAATCTTCTGACTCCCAGGCCCATGCTCTATCCACTATGTCATGCCACTTTTCTGGAAACATTTTGCCTCAGTGATGTGTACTGTTTGAGCTGAAGTTCCTTGTCCCTAGAACTACAGGAGAGAAACAGAAATTTTGAAGGGACAACATCCAGGGCCAGCTTCAGATAGTGTGCAAGGGAAGCAGCCGCCTCAGGGCCCAACATTAGAAGGGGCAGTGGTGCTGCCCGGCGATGCTGATGCAGTGTCAGAGGAAGCAGTGGATTCAGTCATACAGGTGCAATGGCACAAAGGATGGCTGCCTGGCGTAACAGACAGCCATGCAGGTGCCGGAGTCAGAGGTGCTGGGATCAGTTAAAAATGCTAACGCACCCATCCCAAATGGCAAGTGGTGCCTTTATTCATATTTATTGAGCACTTACTGTGTGCAGAGCACTGTACTAAGTGCTTGGGAGAGTACGATACCACAATGAACAGACTCATTCCCTGCCCACAATGAGCTTATAGTCTAGAGGAGGAGAGAGAGAGACATTAATATAAATGAATTATAAATATGTACTTAAGTTCTGTGGGGCTGGGATGAGAGAAGAACATAGGGAGCAAATCAGGGTGACACAGGAGGGAGTGGGAGAAGCAAAAAGGAACGGGGTGGGGAGGGACTTAGTCAGGGAAGGCGTCCTGGAGATGTGCCTTCAATAAAGCTTTGGAGGGTGGGGGGGAGAGTAATTGTCTGTCGGATTTTAGGAGGGAGGGCATTCCAGGCCAGAGGCAGGACATGGGCGATGGGTCAGTGGCAAGATAATAATGTTGGTATTTGTTAAGCGCTTACTATGTGCAGAGCACCGTTCTAAGCGCTGGGGTAGATACAGCGTGATCAGATTGTCCCTGATGAGGCTCACAGTTTTCATCCCCATTTGACAGATGAGGGAACCGAGACACAGAGAAGTGAAGTGACTTGCCCACAGTCACAGAGCTGATAAGTGGCAGATCCGGGATTCAAACCCATGACCTCTGACTCCCAAGCCCATGCTCTTTCCACTGAGCCATGCTACTTCTCTATAAAAGATAAGCGAGATTGATTTACAGTGAGAAGGTAGGTTAGCATTAGAGGAGTGAAGTGTGCTAGTTGGGTTGTAGTAGGAGAGCAGCAAGGTGAGGTAGGAGGGGGCAAGGTGATGGAGTGCTTTAAAGCCAGTGGTGGGGAGTTTTTGTTTGATGTGGAGGTGGATGGGCAACCACTGGAGTTTTTTGAGGAGTGGGGAGTCACATCCTGAATGTTTTTGTAGAAAAGTGATCTGGGCAGCAGAGGGAAGTGCGGATTGGAGTGGGGAGACGCAGGAGGCTAGGAGCTAGGATCAAGGAGGCTGATGCAGTAATCCAGGCAGGATAGGATGAGTGACTGTATTAACATGGTAGCAGTTTGAATGGAGAGGAAAGGGTGGACTTTAGCAATGTTGTTTAACAGTGGTCTGGTAGAGGAACACAATGGCTCTGGAGCAACTGGAACAGGGACAGAGAAATAATCTCAGTTCAGGGGTTCCAATGGACATTATATCACACAGAATGTTCCATGCCTACTCAGCATATGGTGGTGACAAGAGGGGATGGCAAATTCTTCCCTACCTCATGTCAGCCCAAAGTCCAAAGCCTGCCCTGCCAAAAGTCACATGGACTATTCCATGCCACCATTTAATAGAGTGGTAAAGCACCACCAGGATCACAAAGAGTTGGCTTCAGAGTCTCCATGCTAGAAAACTGGTAATTTGTTCAAAATCAATAAACTTAGCAAAATAATTAACTGTTGATGTTTTGGCTTCCAACACCTCTCAAAATAGCAAAGCCTTGCCCTCGGTTGATACAAGAAAATTGTGATTTTAAACGGAGTGGGAAAAATTCCATTCTCTCTACCACACAGCTGCTACCTTGCACTCAGCCCAGATTGGGACTTTAAGGCCCAGGAGGATCGAGGATTGTGTCCAACCTAATTTTCCTGTATCTATCCCAGCACTATAGTGCTTGACACACAGTAAGCGCTGAACAAATACCACAGTTATTATTGGGCCCAGGTTTTCAAGTGGTACTTTATCTAAAGGAAGAACCTTGGTATGATACCTCTGCCTTCTGTACTATTCAGGCAGCCTACCAAGAGATGTGAGCTTTCTGAAGCATTTCTCCTGGTTTGATTTTACCTACTATACTGTGTACATTATTCTCTAGACTGTAATCTCATTGTGGGCAGGGAATGTGTACATTTATTGCTATATTGTACTCTCCCAAGCTCTTAGTACAAAGCTCTGTGCACAATAAGTGCTCAATAAATATGATTGAATGAATGAATGAATTCTATTCATATTCCTAGAGTCTCTGCTTTTCTTTCCAATTAAATGTTTCTTTTAGGGATGATTTCTTTCTTGCAAGGAATCTCTAAAATATGTGTCTGAAGGACCTCAGACACAAACATTCGAGGAATAAATTGAAGCTTGAACATTTTCCATCCAAATGTAATGACTCAACTCTGTTTTCCTATAATGCCTGTACTTAATAGTTATAATATTTGTGATCTTCCTAAGCATTGTGTGCCAAGCATGGGAGTAGATACAAGATATTCAGATGTGATTTGGGCCCTGCCCCATTTGAGGGCTCATGATCTAATCAGATAATGATCTCGTAACACACCTACATAAATTTGATGGCCACCCTAACCCAGGGTTTCTGAGAAAAAAAAGACTGACCTTCCACTCCTGAAATTAACATCTATCACACTGCCAAATCACCTCCTGCAAGGTTTGAATAGAAACACGGCCTTGTGGATAGAACACAGGCCTGGGAGTCAGACAACCTGGGTTCTAATCCCAGCTTTGGCATTTGCCTGCTGCATGACCTTGAGCAAGTCACTTAATTTATCTGTGCCTTAGTTTCCTTGCCTGTAAAATTGGGATTAAATACCTATTTTCCTTCCCACTTAGACTGTGAGCCCCATATGGGACAGGAACTATGTCCAACCTGATTATATCTTATATCTACTCAGCACTTAGTACAGTGGTTGGCACATAGAAAATTAAGAAATGACAGTTTATTATTAAAAGACTTTAGTGTAAATCTACATCATCCTAGAAAATTTTAATGAATTTACATCACAGTCATGATTACTGGGGGTGCAGACCCTAGAGCACTTAGCTCAATATGGGGCCTCTCAGTTGGTCAAGGAGGGGGGAAAGTGTTGTAGGGTTGAAGACAAAGTTCTGCCATTAAATGCCTCCCCTGCATCAATATTGTGCAGCAGCAGGATTCACAGGAGACCCATCACTGCTACTGCTGCTGACTCCCAAGCCCTGCTAACATGATCCTCAACTGTATATATTCTCAACTGTATATATTTCCATTACCCTATTTATTTTGTTAATGAATTGTACATTGCCTTGATTCTATTTAGTTGCCATTGTTTTTATGAGATGTTCTTCCCCTTGACTATTTATTGCCATTGTTCTTGTCTGTCCATCTCCCCCGATTAGACTGTAAGCCCATCAAACGGCAGGGACTGTCTCTATCTGTTGCCGACTTGTTCATTCCAAGTGCTTAGTACAGTGCTCTGCACATAGTAAGCGCTCAATAAATACTATTGAATGAATGATCCAGACTGTCCACACCTTAGTCCCCAACATTCCCTTGCTCCCTCCTTCCTCTGTCACCCCATCTGGCAGCTCTTTCTGGGCCCAGGGACCAGGACTGCCTGAAGTGTCACCAGGAGCGGTAGTGCCAGCTCCCAACTATCCCCCAAACCCACCCCAACCATGGAAGACAGCCCCTGCCCTCAGGTCCTAGAAGGCCCCATTCCTCCCAGCAAACAAAACTCCAAAGAGTTGTTGTACATGGGGGTGGTAGCATTGCCTAGTGGATAGAGCATGGTCCTGGGAGTCAGAAAAACCTGGGTTCTAATCCCAGCTCCCCCACTTGCTCGCTGTGTGACCTTGGGCAAGTCACTTCAATTCTTGGTGCTTCATTTACCTCATCTGTAAAGTGGGGATTAAGACTGTGAACCCCATGTGGGACAGGGACTATGTCCAACCTGACAAATCTATATCTAACCAGAGCCGGGCACATAGTAAGTGTTTAACAAATGCCACAGTTATTATCACATGAGCGAGAGGTTGCTAGGGCCTCATACTAAACCACAGGACCCACTTCACTCAGGACTGTGTGTGAATGAATGTTTGAATCCTCAACTCATCACTCCCATTCTACCCACATATTCAATCTGTCACCGAATCCCATCCATTCAACCTTCACAGCATCACTAAAATCCACCTTTCCCTCTCCATCCAAACTGCTACCACATTAATCCAAGCACTTATCCTATCCCAACTTGATTACTGCATCAGCCTCCTTGCTGACTTCCCTGACTCCTGTCTCTCCCCGCTCTAGTCCAGACTTCACCCTGCTGCCCAGATCATTTTTCTACAAAAACATTCAGTCCACATTGCCCCACTCCTCAAAAACCTCCAGTGGTCGCCCATCCAACTCCGCATCAAATAGAAACTCCTTCCCATCAGTTTTAAAGCATTCTCCCCCTCGTCCTTACCTCTCTGATTTCTTACTACAAACTAGCCCACACACTTCACTCCTCTAACGCAAACCTAATTGCTGTAGCTTGATCTCATCTATTTTGCCACTGACCTCTTGCCCACACACTACCTCTGGCCTGAAATGCCCTTCCTCTTCATATCTGACAGATGATCAAGCACCCCATCTTCAAAGCCTTAATTGAAAGCACATCTCCAAGAGGCCTTCCCCGACTAAGCCCTCATTTCCGCTTCTACCACTCCCTTCCACATCGACCTTGCACTTAGATTTGCTCCCTTATTCACTCCTCCCTGAGCCCTATAGCACTTATGTACATAGCAGTAATATATTTATATTAAAGTCTGTCTCCCCCTTTAGACTGTAAACTCTCTGTAGGCAGGGAAAATGTCTGCCAACTCTGTTGTACTGTACTCTCCCAAGCACTTAGTATAGTGCCCTAACACAGTATGTACTCAATAAATATGATTGATTGAATGATGAATGAATACAAACCAGACATCTCGACTTTCCAAAGCTCCCAAGATACTTCATTTCAACCATCTTGTCTTATGCCGTCGAGTCATCTTTGACCCATAGCGACGCCATGGGCACATCTCTCCCAGAACACCCCACCTCCATCTGCAATCGTTCTGGTAGTGTAACCATAGAGTTTTCTTGGTAAAAATACAGCAGTGGCTTACCATTGCCTCCTTCTGCACAGTAAACTTGAGTCTTCATCCTTGATTCTCTCCCATGCCACTGCTGCCCAGCACAGGTGAGTTTTGACTTGTAGCTCATTGCCTTCCACTCACTAGCCACTGCCCGAGTTAGGAATGGAATGGATATGCCTCTGCCTGACTCTCCCTTCTGTAGTCTAGACTGATGTGTACTGGGAACTCTCTAGGTGTGACCCTGAGAAGGGATTTCCAATACCACCCCAATTTAATTGCTACATTTTAATGACATTAGTATCCTGGACAAAGTAATCCTAGGGAAAGTCAATATACCTATGAGCCAAGGAAGGAATGGAGCTTCACTATTAAATAAACATGACAGGGTCAGAGATATTCAACTGTGGTTTTATTTGGACCTTACTGCAGCATTTTTGTGGAGTCCACTCAATGAAATATAGATGTTATCACCCTAAGAACATTAAATCACGAGAAATGTCATTACTGAGTCAGATCAATGGTTCATCCAGCCCAATTGTTACACCAGGATACTTGCAGGACCAGTGTGATGGTTACTTTTCTGGACATCCAGCCTCATGGGTCAAGGATGTATCACCTGACTTTCATAACTATTCCCCAAGTTTTCCTATAGTAACCTATCCTCCTTTTGAACTTACTGGCATTTTCTGCCTGCACATCTCCTGTGGGAGACTCTCAGACAGGAAGAGAAATAAGAAAGAGCTGTTAGCCTATTTCGGCAGACATCCAACTCTGACTACTGTTTTATTCCATGGAAGTAGTTGAAAGATATCCTCAGCACACTGAATTTCTTTCTTTTCCTCTCTCGTTTGGCCATAGTGCTCTTCTGTACAATGTACCACATCCTGGAGTGTGGAAGGAATTTTCACCTTGGTTCTCCTGGGGGACCGAATAGTCCCTCTGTGGATGCCAAAAGTTTACCCAGCTGACTTCTGACTTCATCATTTGGAAACAGTTGATAAACTAAGTTTCTTTATTTCATTTTGTAGCCTTGCAGTAAAACTATCATTACTCAAGTTTATTTTATTTGCTGAATCCGATAGAGAAGACTTCTTATCCAGGGATCTGTCCATTTTCCATAGCAGTGTGAATCAGTCTAACCCAAAACCCAAGGCTAAGAAATGAAAATCAAATAAAGGTGCTACTTTCCCTAACTCTCAAACCTTGAAACACTATGATACCACTGGGTTAGAGAAATAAAAATCAGTCAAGTATAGCGATTTTACCTCTAACTACAAAGGCACTTTAAAAGCCCAAGCTTTCATAATTGCATTATGCTAATTTAAGAATGTTATCTTTTGCCATTTGAAAGAAGAATAACAAAATGATTAAGCGTGAGAAGGGAAGGACTTTAAGCAAAGAACAAAATTGGCCCAGCCTCAAAGCCTGAGGAAATACAATTGCCAGATGGACAACAGTTGCAAAAGTCATCTTGAATATGTAATTAGGGTTAATGATGAATAATGAGGAACATAATAACTGTCGGTAAATAAATGTCAATAAATGTTAATTGGATGAATAATTGTAAACACCAAGATGGAAAGACATCATTTAGAGTGGTCCGATGATCCAATCTGCTATAAATAGGGGTAATACTTGGTAAAGTAAAGTTCACTTGGAATTCTGGGAACAGCCTACTATGAGTTCAAATGTTTAGCCTCTGCAGCAGTCTTGCTAGGGCAAAGGATGAGATCTCTAAAGTCCATGTCAATGTGATCAATGATGTGAAAGTGCTTTGGAAAATTAAAATTGCTATTAAATTTCAAATACTGTTATTAGTCCATGCAGTTTAGTAATTGAGGCAGCCTCATCTAACTCAGAATGGGGACTGCCTTGCATCAAAAAAACAGTTAATCAATAATAATGATAATAAAAATGATGATATTTGTTAAAGTGCTTACTATGTGCCAGGCACTGTTCTAAGCCCTGGAGTGGATACAAGTAAATGGGGTTGAACACAGTCCCTGTCCCACATGGGGCTCACAGTCTTTATCCCCCTTTTATAGATGAGGTAGCTTGAGGCACAGCAAAGTTAAATGACCTGCCCAGGGTCATATGGCAGAGACGTGGCAGAGCCAGGATTAGAACCTATGTCCTTTCGACTCCCAGGCCCATGCTCTATCCATTAGGCTATGCTGCTCCCGAGCCCCATATGGGACAGGAACTGTATCAAACATGATTAGTTTTATTCACTTCAGGGCTAAGTACAGTTATTGGCACATAGCATGCACTCAAATACTAAAGTGATCATTGTTACAATAAAAATCAATGCAGAGTGTTACATGGAAGTCATGCCTTCCTGTCTAATGCCAACCTGTTATGGCCTACTTGGCCCAAGAAGAGAAAGAGAAAAATGATACCTTGCAGAGGCCCCTGAAAGCTACAAGCGGTGAAATCTATTGGAAGCAAATTAACTTTCAGTAGTGCAAAGCTAGTCCCTTGGGCTAAGAAAAAATAGGATTGATTTCCTTTTCCAAGCTGGAATTCATTTTGAAATCTAGTGTCCTTATTGGATTTCAGAGACCATCAAGCCTAAAAGTGAATAATAGACCATAGGGTCAGTGACAGCAACACCTGCTCTACACCCCGCTGAGAAGGATGTATGGCCTACATCACTGTGGCCTACTGGAAAGAGCACACGCCTGGGAGGCAGAGGACCTGGGTTCTAATTCAGACTTTGACACTTGCCTGCTGTGTGACCTTGGGCAAACCACTCCACTTCTCCGTGCCTCAGTTTCCTCATCCATAAAATGGGGATTAAGACTGTGAGCCCCAAGTGATTCAGGGACTCACAACCCAACACCTTGTATCTACCACAGCACTTAGTAGAGTGCCTGACACAAAGTGCTTAAATACCACAGTTACCATTACTACCTGTTAAAGTATAACCCCACTGTGAGACAGGACCTGTGTCTGACCTGATTATTGTGTCTCCATCTCAGTGCTTAGTACTCTGTTGGCCCCATTGAAAGTGCTTAACAAATATCATCATCATCATGATTATTATTTATGGAATTTGTTAAGCACTTACTATATGCCAGGCACTGTTCTAAGCATTTGAATAGATAAAAGTTAATCAGGTTGGACACAGCCCATGCCCCACATGGGGCTCACAATCTTATTCCTCATTTTACAGATGAGGTAACTGAGGCACAGGGAAGTGAAGTGACTTGCCTATAGTCATAGAGACAAGTGGCGGAGCTGGGATTAGAACCCAGGTCCTTCTGACTTCCAGGCCCGTGCTCTATCCACTAGGCAATATTACAGAATGAAGACAGCTGATTTCCTAGACAAAATGAGGCATAGATGCCTAAAATGTGCCACTCCTAGAAGGCAGGGGGTGTGCCAAGTTAGAGTTTCTTCTACCACCCCTCACCCCATGTGTGGCCTGAATTTAATTAGCTAAAGAGATAGCCAACTTCAGGAATCTCAGACATGGCATGAACAAGAGATGGCTATCCTGCCCCAGAGTTCTAGAATAGATAATGGGCCAAATTACTTCATAGAGCTCTATGAAGGGAGCCTAAAGTTCCCCGCATTTCCTGCACCCAGTCATTCCTGGTCTCATGAATCCTCCGGCACAGATTGTTTCTGTCAATTAAAACAGTGGCCATATTTAATCACTGTCCCCATCAGACTCCATTCACAAAAATGAATGATGGGAAAGAGAACAAGGTGGTCTTCATCCAATTAGAACCCCCCTATCCACTTAAATAAAAGAGTATGACCCTGACAAAGAGGCCCGGGGTAGGGGCATGCTCTTCATCAGCTAGGTGAGCATGCTAATGTATTAGGCCTTCTGGGAGAAGATTAGTGATTACTGGTATGATGCTCCAATGATAACATCTTTTTTTTAATGGTATTTGTTAAGTGCTTTTTATCTGGCAGCCATTGTACTAAACACTGGAATAGATACAAGTTAATCAGGTTGGACACAGTCCATGTCTTTCAAGGGGCTCAAAGCCTTAGTCCCCATTTTACAGATGAGTTAATTGAAGCACAGGAAAGTACAGTGATTTGCCAAAGTTCACACAGCTGACAAGTGACTGAGCAGAATTAGAACCCAGGTCCTCTGACTCCATAGCCTGTGGTTTTTCCACTAGGCCATGCTGTTTTCCAGGTAGAATCTTTTTACCTAGCACAATTCCTGCTGAAGTTGGCCAGCAGTCAGTGTTAGGGGTGCTGAAAAATCAGGTGTCTACCACAGAACTGTTAAAAAAATGTTTAGCCCAGGCAAATATGACCAAAACTGATCACACTGCTTGACAATAAATGCCCAGGAAAATGTACCTTTGGATCTGATTTGGTAATATTGAGTGGCTGGTCATACTGTTACTATTGAACTGCTCTTCTTGGACATGGTTATCAGAAAACATTATTCTTGGCAATGGGAGATGGCAGAGGTACACACGGAATCAGGAGTGGTACTTCAGATGTGGCTGAGAATCCACATCTGGATATGTCACCCCTCTAATGCCAACCTACTCACTATATCTTGATCTCATCTATCTCACCGCCGACCCCTTGCCCATGTCCTGCCTCTGGCCTGGAAATCCCTCCCTCTTCATATCTGACAGACCATCACTTTCAAGTCCTTATTAAACTCATTTCTACTCCAAGAGGCCTTCTCTGACTAAGCCTTCATTTCTTTTTCTCCCGCATCCTTCTGCATCACCCTTGCACTTGGATTTCTACCCTGTATTCACCCAACCCAAGACAAAGGGTGGAGCTGGGATTAGAACCCAAGTCCTCTGCTGCCCAGCCCCGCACTCATCCTCATTCTATTAGACCACACTGCTTCTCCCTTAATTTCTTGGTGTCCTGCCTCTAGCCCGCCTCTCCACTCTACCCCCTCCCCATTTTCATCCCAGGAAGCTCCGTGGCTGTGAGGAGCCTCAGTGAGTTATGATGGATGTGTCTAGGGATCTCAGGACTTATATTTGGAAAGCTCTTTCCTCATGTAAGTCTTTTTTCTCTTCTCAAGACCTGGGTAAATAATGCAGCATCGTCTTTCAAGGTTTTTATAAAACACACAGGATTACAAGTCAAGATAAAAGGCAGAAGCAGAACACATTTTTAAACTAATTGGTTTTCACAGGTCCCCCCTACTAGTAGTCATAACATTGAAATAGATTCCGTCAAGAATGAGCTAGTGAAGGAACAGGTGAGCTATTTTCAGGCCTGCCCAATGTTGACTGGAATCAATGTGGGAAATACCTACCAGTCCTGAAATACAGGACAGTTAGTCCATTCGTGACAGGCATGTCAATCTTGCTGTCCAAATTCAATTTTGTGTAACTTTTGTGGAAAATGGATCCTGGAGGACAGCTCTGCTAGAGGAGGTTCTGATGGTATTTTGACCAGCTGAGTTAGCTACTCAAGTCAATTCTGGGTTTGCATATAACAGAAACATAAACTTTAAAGGATCCAACTTACATTTATAAGTTCCTTGTGGGCAGAGATCATGTCCAACAACTCTACTGCATCATACTTTCCCCAAACACTCAGTACCATGTTTTGCACACAGTAAGTGCTCAATAAATACCGCTGATTGATTTGTATAGACAACAGGTTGAACTATTTATAGAGTACAAGTATATAAGTGTATAGTAAAAAATATAGATTTCTATAGTACCAACTCTATTGCATTGTATTCTCCTAAGTGCTTATCACAGTGCTCTGCACACAATAGGTGCTCAACAAATACCATTGACTGATTACAAAGAGCAGTCCTGACAACAGAACTGCTCATATAGAAAAGAAAGAACTACTGAAAAGATGGGGGGGAAGAGAGAGAGGGAGGCAGAGGGGAAAGAAGTAAAAAGAGAGATGGAGCATGGGGAAGAAATGAAGAAGAAAGGGAAAGCTAAGCAGAGGCGATGCCAATGTAGTCTAGTGCAAGAGTGCTAATTTCTCATTTTGAATGTGGGAGGGAATTTTGGTGGGATGGATCACTGAAGGCAGAGCTCCAGGAAGAGAGTGTGAGAAAGGAAGGAGGAAAGGGAGTTAGAGGAGGGAAGTGGGGCAAGGAGAGGGAGGAGGAGATGAAGCACTTAGGCTAAGTGTTTTAATGAAGGCAGCAATGATACCTAAACTAATGAAACCAGCAGATGCAGTAATGGGAATTTTAGAACCAAAAACAACCTCCTTAAATCTGGAACCACCCAATTAGAAGCAGGAAACACATTTGAAAGCAGCTCATATCAAGAATCTGTTTAACCTGTTTGATTCGTTTAGCTCCATGGCTACACATCTAACCACCTCACAAGTCTGAATCCCTTCAAGCCCAAATCTAACTTCAGTATTGATGAAGATGTGAAGTTTTGCACAAACAATCAGTGGTACTTATTGAGCACCTACCATATACAGGGCACTGTATTAAGCACTCAGGAATGTACAAGATAACACTCCAAAGGACAATAAAAATATAGAGTAGGTTCCTGACATTCAGATGGCTGCATTAGATGATCAAGCAACATGCAGGCTTCTGCTTCCTGAGTTTTCTCCCTTCATAAAATCCATTTTTGTTCCATTCTTTATCAGATAAAAGCCAGGCCAAACACTGTTCTTCCCAGGTAAGGTTTAAATTCCTGTGATCTCAGGACTTCCCACCGTAAAGGGCACACTGATTATCAACCAATCTGCCTCTGGGTTCACTTACGGATATTCATGCCCTTTTAGCACAGTGTCTTTCCAAATGCAGATTTTTTTTAAAAAAAAAAAAGCTTTCAAACTTCACCCCCCATCCCATGCATTCACTTGCTTTAAGAAAATCTTTATTAAGGTATTTGCTGAAAATGAATCAGTGAAGAATAAACCTACAGAATCTGAGGATTCTCGGGCTCTCTCAATTTCGATCAGCATAATTAGCAAAGCAGGACAGTAAACAATGAAGTCCTGGAAGCTTCAATGGGCAGAGCACATGAGAAGAGTAGAATGAACAACAGCAGAATAAACAACAGCTGCTGTATGATCCTGCCTTGCCATTTGATGTAACAAATCCTGATTAGATGGCATGGACAGAATGGCTCGAGAAATAAATACCACTGATTGACTGATTGGTTACATACATATCTATAATTTATATTAACGTCTACCTCCCCCTCTAGACTGAAAGCTCATTGTGGGCAGAGAACATGTCTACCAACTCTTATACTGTACTATCCCCCAGATGCTTACTATTTTGCTCTGCACTCTGAGTTCTCACCAAATACAACTGATGGATTGAGAAATACAGCAAGACTATCCTTATATGCATGTTGTAATAATAAGAATAACGGTATTTGTTAAGGGCTTACTACATGCCAAGCACTGTTCTAAGTGCTGGGGGAGATACAGGGTAATCAGGTTGTCCCACGTGGGACTCACAGTCTGAATCCCCATTTTAGAGATGAGAGAACAGAGGCACCGAGAAGTGAAGTGACTTGCTCAAAGTCACACGGCTGACAGGTGGCGGAGGCAGGATTAGAACCTGTGACCTCTGACTCTTAAACCAGTGCTTGTTCCACTGAGCCACGCTGCTTCTTTACACGTTGTAACAGATTGGCAGGCACATGTTTTTTCAGCCACATCCAGAGGTTAAAGATCTCACAGTTGGTCAAGTCACCTTTGAACATGAAGACGTGAAAAGGGTACATTCTTTTCAAAAATCACCACATTGACGCTACCATATACAAGCTAGAAAATTCAAACAAGGAAACAGACTGGGATGAGCCCCTGCACAGACTGAGACCACATTTTTGTAAATCCAGCTAAAACAATCCATGTTATCGCTACAGTGTTTAGTTCCATTAGGATGGTGAGTGGGAATGAATCCCACTGCTCCATATGGCCCCTAATGGTCACAGGATCACGCCAAGCTAGGACAATGGAGAAGGTCACTCTTCCGCAATAAATTACCACCCACGATATTCCCAGGAAATAATAGCCTCCAATTCTGAATTCCCTTGAGATGCAGCAGCTTTTAGAGTAGAACCAGCCTAGAAGGAAATGGAAAGAAATGGCCTGAGGCCTGTCCAATAGCCCATTATTTTCAAAAGAGGGATGTCCTGAGCCACAAATTCCACTCTGCCCCAGCCTTTACCTTCTTCCATTAGTGACAACATCCAGTGGCCTGGCATGGGTATAGTTCAATCCTTGCTACCTTGGTAAAAACATGAAAGCCCACAGCCAAATATGTTCATCTGCATCTAGAAAGACTTACATGGTTTAGAATCTGTCCTCTTTGGAGATTGACCTTTGTTTTCTATGCATCAAAACACTGCAGTGGTAATAAGTTAAATGAGAACAGCTAACAGCTTCTTCTCTAGGCAGAGCTCTCCAAAGTATCTAACTCCAGTGTCAAGCATGTTCCAGTTTAGGATAATGAATTGAAGCGGGAGTGATTCCACAGCTTAATGAACAGAATGAGAAGCCAAACGCAAGATTTTACATCTGTTTATGGTACTCGTTGCCTAAGGCATTAGTCAGCCAAACATTTTTAGCATTTAGAAATCTAACTTGGCAACAATTTTTTTTGTGCTTCGGCATATGTTCTACCTCGCATAAGGCTTGAGATTCACATTGTGGATTTTCACTTGGGTAAATAGTGAGAGGATACAGCTAACCCTCCATTATCCAGGGATTATCTAATTTGTGGATTATCCAGGTCTCTTGCTTCTCAATGTACTGCCTGCTTTTGGGCTCTTTCATTGCAGTATGGCTCTCCACCACACTGTGATTAAGAGAAGGACCGGAATCTTCCAACCATCTATTCTAGAAGATGGTTTGGTTAAAGTTAATGGTGAAAAGGAAATTAAGACTATATGAACATAAACACTGCCACTACCGAATCAGACCAAAGTTCCATCCAGGCTAGTATTTTATCTCTGTGGCAACAGGATGTTTGCTGGAACCACATGCTGGTTCTCTAGACTATAAGCTCATTGTAGGCAGAAAATATGTCTGTTCCCTGGGCAGTTGGCTGAATTAGCCAATTTAGAAGGTAAACAGCATTATCATGATCAGTGAATAAGTCAGTGATCAATTTGGGAATTGGCATTAGACTGGGACCTGGGAAGAGTTCAGGGAACCTAGAGAAGACAAGGTATGCTCCTTAAAGGAACTCCATCCTCTCATCATGATCAGCTGGGGAACCCATCTTAGACCTAATAGTCAGAGCTTATTCAGTGGAACAATCCACTGTAAAATTGGCCTTGGCTCTCAGCATGTTGGTGGGTTGTAGATTCTAGACCGTTCTCCCTTTCTAGACTGCAAGTTCCTTGTGTCTGGGAATGTGTCTATCAGCTCTACTGTATTCTCTCCCAAGCACTCAATACAGTGCTCAGACCCCACTAAGCACCCAATAAATAGCAGTGATTTGAGAGCCACCACAGTGCTTTAATGAGTAACAGCTTGAACTTAGATAGTCCACCCTATCTCAGACTCCATATAAAAATCTAGAAGGTGTGATCTCTTCCATGAATGATTCCTCATGAGAATGAATGTGTGCCCTGAGTAGAGTATAAACAGAGACAGCCCAGAGGAAGAAGCCCTGTTCACTGCTTCATGGCTTTACATTCCAATTAGCCCCCCTGGGTAAACTGAAAACAGGATGAATTTCACTAGACCCTGGTTTAATAATACTCCTGGCTTTACTCAGTGTTTGAATGAGATGGTTCTCTTTCCCTCTTGGCCTGTGATTCATTCATACTTTCCTAACTGTGAAATCTCCCAGAGGACATCATCTTCTCATGTAGAGATACCACAGGTGTCAGAGACAGCTTTCTACATCTAACTGCTTGGAAAGGCCAGCTGAATCCTTTTGTGCTTGGTGTGTTTTAGCACATGCATTTTCCTGAACGCAAGGAAGAATATTCATTTTAAATGTTTTTTTATTTGCCTATTTTTACACAGATGATTTTCTGGACAAATAGATTCCAATCACTGTTCTTTTTTCTCCCATGTCCCTTTGTATTCCTTCAAAGTCTACCTTTTAAAAATCCAATACCATGGAAAGGTTAACCTTTGAATATCCCTCTGCCAGTATCTCATAGCAGATTGTTCTGTGATCACTCACTGCTCAGCCTTTTCTCACCTCTTTCTGATTTTGCAGATATGGTTTCTTCCTGAGAGCCTGTCCTCATTCTCTTTAACAATTCCGGACAAAGTGGATTACAAAGACAGAGCCCCATTCTGCCTGCCTCTGAAGTCTTGTCCATTCCTGAGCTACATTCTAGCTTGCTTTTTTTTTTTTAATCCGATAGAAGTAAAAGATTCCACAGCCCCTTGTCAATAGTAATCTTTTTTACCCTCTCACCTTAGCTTCACTAAGATCATTTCTCTCCCCTCCTTCAAAGTTCCCACCTCCAGGGGTCATCTCCTTTCCACCTTTTTTTTCCCCCATGGTATATGTTAAGCACTTACTATGTGCCAGGCACTGTACTAAGCACTGGGGTAGACACAAGCTAATCGGGTTGGACACAGTCCCTGTCCACATGGGACTCACAGTCTTAATCCCCATTTTACAGAAGAGGGGACAGGGGCACAGAGAAGTTAAGTAACTTGCCCAAGGTCACAAAGCAGACAAGTGGCAGAGCCATAATTAGAACCCAGGTCCCTCTAACTCCGGGGCCTGTGCTCTATCCACCAGACTACCCAGTCCTGCTATGCCCTCAGCCTTTTTAGCTCTATATTCATGGATGTCTCATTTATATCCTTTGCTCATTCTTGGCAATGATTCATTTAACAATTTATACCTACCATCTCCCACTATAATGCAATCTTCCTGAAGGAGGGATTACAGCTGTCATTTCTTTTCTTTGTTCCCAAGTGCCCAGATTAAAGCTCTGTACACAGTAAGTGCTCAGTTCGGGCCCTGTACACAGTTGGCACTTAATACAAAGCCCTGCACACCGTAAGCACTGTCAGTACTATTGATGCTGATACAGCTCTTCTCATTACCTCCACCCACGCCTTGCCATCTGTTCTTTAGGAAGCTTGTGCCTTTTGTTACTCCAGTGTCCTCCCTCTTCAGGAAATCCCAACAGTGAATCCTAGCAAGATTGGTTTCTGTTTCAGATCAATTGATACTAGCAACTCTGGATTCTGATCTGAAAACTTTTGAATCTGGAAAATTAAAAGCTTGCCGGTGGCTTTCAGAAGAGCAGCTTGATACAAAGACAGTTAGAATTCAGTCAGCCACAGCTAGAGCGTCCCCACTTCTTTCATTCAGGCACAAAATAGGTTGACCAGACAATGGTGCAGCAGCATAACTACTGCATCAATTCTCCAACCCCTTCTTAGGTAAGTTTGAGACCACCCCAAGTTCTTCTTGGATGAATGTCCTTGGAATAAGCAAGGGCATGGAGAGCTTTCTGAATTTAGGAGACTATTTTTTGGGAAACAGCATGGCATAGTGGATAGCGCACGGGCCTCAGAGTCAGAAGGTCACGGGTTCTAATCCCTGCTCCACCACTTGTCTGCTGTGTGACTTTGGGCAATTCACTTCACTGGGCCTCCGTTCCCTCATCTGTAAAAATGGGGATTGAGACTGTGAGCCTCATGTGGAACAGGGACTGTATCCAACCCGATTTACTTGTATCCACTTCAGCCCTTTGTACAGCATCTGGAACATAGTAAGCACTTAAATAAATAACATTATTATCATTACTTTCATTGAACTCTAAATCCAAAGCTCTGTGCCCTAAATTTGGGGTTCTTTCAGTGCCATCCTGGCCAGATGTTTATTTGGGGGCAGAGTTATGAAAAACCTCTGGGGAGTCTGAAATACCCTGAAAAGGATTGCAAGGAGAATCAGCCTGAAGCAAGTGCCCCACCCCCAAACATCAGGACTTTGGCACAGCTGTCCTGACTCATCTCAACATTTGGCATCTCCTGTGAGACATCATCCTGGTCTGAGAAATGACAACAGATGTAAAAAGAAACCATAGACAGAGAAATGGAGATGGGCCCAGTCCAGTCTTTAAGCAATAAGATTCAACACAATTGTGTCTCAGCAGGAAACACACATAAAGTGTGAAAACTTAAAAGTCTAGAAAATCACCTGACAAAGCTTTCATAGCCATTATTCATAGTAACTGGTTAAACTGAAGGTAGATAACTGCACAGTCCTCATTAAAGTATCAAATTCATCTAAGACACAGCCACTTTTTACCCAGAATGTGAATGTTTAAGTGTGACTGCCCAAGCATTTTGAAAATACAACAAGGATATGTGCTTTTAATAATCATCCTATTAGCTATAATTTGAAATCATTTTTATTATTCTCAATGTTATTCTTTTTCTCAGTAATTTTCCAAAGGAGGCAGATCTCATCTCAATGGCAAATTTCACTGAGAAATATGTGGTTGTGCAGAGCACTTAGATGAGTGACTGGCACATATTGAGCACTTAAGTACCATTAAAAAAAAAAAGTACTTTCCACCAGATTTTGATATTTCAGACTGAAGCTAGCATGGCCTAGGAGTCAGAAGAACCTGGATTCTAATCCCACCTCCATCACTTGCCTGCTGTGTGACCTTGGGCAAATCATTTCACTTCTCTGGACCCCCGTTACCTCATCTGTAAAATGGGGATTAAGACTGTGGGCCCCATATAGGGAATGTCACTGTTTATTGCTGTATTGTACTTTCTTAAGCCCGTAGTACAGTGATCTGCACACAGTTAAGTCCTCAATAAATATGATTGAATAAATGTAGGGCAAGAACTATGTCCAACTCAGTTTGCTTTTTCCCCACCCCAGCACTTAGTACAGTGAGTATTTAGTAAATACCACAATTATTATTGTTGCTCTGAGGCAAAACGAGAGTAATTCTGCTAAGCTGTGACTAGATGCTCCACTTTAGAATTGTCCTGCCACCTAAAAAGACATCACCTACGGTTGGATGGCAGGAGGGGAACTCAGCAGTTATAGTGGTGGCTGCCCAGTAAAAGCACAAGCTGTGAGACCTTAGGTAATAATAATAATAATGATGATGTTGGCATTTATTAAGCGCTTACTATGTGCCGAGCACTGTTCTAAGCGCTGGGGTAGACACAGGGGAATCAGGTTGTCCCACGTGGGGCTCACAGTCTTAATCCCCATTTTACAGATGAGGAAACTGAGGCACAGAGAAGTTAAGTGACTTGCCCACAGTCACACAGCTGACAAGTGGCAGAGCTGGGATTCGAACTCATGACCTCTGACTCCAAAGCCCGTGCTCTTTCCACTGAGCCACGCTGCTTCTCTAAGGTAAGGTAAGTCATCTCATTTCTCTGTGCTAGTTCCCTCATCTGTAAAATGGGGTTTGAGACTGTGAGCCTCATGTGGGACCGGGACTGTGTCCAACCTGATTAGCTTGTATCTACGCCAGCACTTCGAACAGTGCTTGGCACATAGTAAATGCTAATAAGTACCATAATTAATACCATTATTATTAGTAAGCATTCAATAATTGATTCAGATCTGGGGGTATGCCAGCATACTCTACTACTCCCCCAACTGTAATTTAAGTGTCTATCTCTCCCACTAAATCAATCAGTCCTATTTATTGAGAACTTACTGTGTGCAGAGCACTGTACTTCGTAGACTCTAAGTAATAATAACCCTGTCTACACAGAACTGTACTAAGTATTGGGGAAAAATACACATGTGAGAATTAGACTCAATCTAAAACTGAGCAGAGTGGAGGGTTTTTAGGTTCATACACATAAGGAGAGAAGAAACCAATAAACCCACAGAAAACAGAAAAGACAAAGCTCAGGGTCCAACAGTTCTGGTGGTAAAGGGGATCGGCAGGGACTTCTATGACTGCAACCCCGATTGTCCAGAGTCTGGTCACCCCAAAAGACTTGCAACATTCTTAGTGGAGGCTGCCTCGGCCTAAGCCTCTCACAGCCCCACAGGCCAAAGGCAAGTGGGAACAGAAGGCTCAGGATGGTGCAGTGGGGATCCATCTGAAATTCCTACTCAGTTTTGCTAGACAATCCAATGGGGAAGGAGCCTAAGGGGCATGCTGCTGCAGCTTGAGCACAAAAATGGTGCCTTCTGACTATGTCTTGTCTTTTGCTGTCAAGTCATCTCCCACCCATAGCGACTCCATGGACACATCTCTCCCACAACACCCCACCTCCATCTGCAATCGTTCTGGGAGTGTATCCATAGAGTTTTCCTGGTAAAAATATGGAAGTGGTTTACCATTGCCTTCTTCCACGCAGTAAACCTGAGTCTCCGCCCTCGATTCTCTCCCATGCCGCTACTGCCCAGAACTGGTGAGTTTTGACTTGTAGCAGATTGCCTTCCACTCACTAGCCACTGCCCAAGCAGTGGAATGGGTATGCCTCTGCCTGACTTTCCCTCCTGAACCCGAGACTGGGAGGGTACTGGAAACTCTCCAGGTGAGATCCTGGGGGTGGGGGGTCTTCTGACTTTAGTACCATCCTAAACCCTGGGTATTCACAGTAGGCATTAAAAAAAATGCTACTGATTGACTGATTCCTGACCATTTGTTTTAATGGTAATTTTCAAGTGCTTACTAAGTGTCAAGCAAGGAGTGTTCTAAGCACTAGAGTAGATACAATTTAATCGGGTCAGATAGTCCCTGTCCCACATGGGGCTCACGGTCTAGGTAGGAGGAAGAAAAGGAATTGAATCCCCATTTTACAGTTGAAGATACAGTAGCACAAAGAAGCAAAGTTATTTGTCCAAAGTCACACAGCGGACAAAGTTTCTTTAGGCAGTAGCCAAGGTTTCTTTTGGAGAAGCACCATGGTCTAGAGGAAAGAGCACAGGCCTGAGAGTCAGTTAAGCACTTACTATGTGTCAAGCACTGTACTAAACGTTGGGGTAGATCCAAGTTAATCAGGTCTAAGTAGGAGGGAGAACTGTCATCGAATCCCCATTTTACGGATGAGGAAACTGAGGCACAGAAGTGACTTAAGATCAGATAACAGGCTAGTGTCAGATCCAGGATTAGAACCTAGGTCCTCTGACTCCCAGGCCCATGATCTTTCCATGACCTCCTGCCTTCAAGACATCTCTACTTGGATGTCCTCCCGTCACCTCAAACTTAACATGTCCAAAACAGAGCTCCTCATCTTCCCACCCAAACCCTGTCCTCCCCCTGACTTTCCCCATCACCGTAGATGGCACCACTACCTTCCCCATCTCACAAGCCCATAACCTTGGCGTTATCCTTGACTGCTCTCTGTCATTCAACCAACATATTCATCACTAAATCTTTTCGCTCCCACCTTCACAGCATAGCTAAAAACCACCCTTTCTTCTCAATCCAAACTGCTACTATGTTAATAATAATAATAATAATAATACTAATAATAATGTTGGTATTTGTTAAGCGCTTACTATGTGCCGAGCACTGTTCTAAGCGCTGGGGTAGATACAGGGTCATCAGGTGGTCCCCCGTGAGGCTCACACCTAATCCCCATTTTACAGATGAGGTAACTGAGGCACAGAGAAGTGAAGTGACTTGCCCACAGTCACACAGCTGACAAGTGGCAGAGCCGGGATTCGAACTCATGACCTCTGACTCCCAAGCCTGGGTTCTTTCCACTGAGCCACAATGTTAGTACAAATCACTCATCCTATCCCACCTTGATTACTCCGTCAGCCTCCTTGATGACCTCCTAGCCTTCCCTTTTGCTCCACTCCACACCGTACTTCACTCTGGTGCCTGGATCATTTTTCTATAGAAACATTCAGGACATGTCACCCCACTTCTCAAAAAAAAACTCCAGTGGTTGCCCATCCACCTCTGCATCAAACAAAAGCTCCTCACCGTTGGCTCTAAAGCAGTCCATTCCTTCCCCCCTCTTACCTCACCTCACTTCTCTCTCTTCCATAATCTCCACCCTTGACTCTCTTCTGTGCCATTGCTGTCCAGCATGGGTGAGTTTTGACTTGTAGCAGATTGCCTGCCACTCGCTAGCCACTGTCCAAGCTAGGAATGGAATGGCTATGCCTCTGTTTGACTACCCCTCCCCTAGTCGAGACCGATAGAGTACTGGAAACTCTCCAGGTGCCATCCTGAGAGGGGGGTTAAGCACATACTATGTACTAAACGCTGGGGTGGATACTGCAAATCAAGTTGGATATAGTCCCTGTCCCACGTGGGGCTCACAGTCTCAATCCCCATTTTACAGATGAGGTAGAGGCCCAGAGAAGTGAAGTGACTTGCTCAAGGTCACAGAGCTGACAAGTGGCAGAACCGGGTTTAGAACCCATGGGGTTTAAAACCCATGATCTTATGACTCCCAGGCTCATGCTCTATCCATCCACAGTGTAATCACTGTGTGGGCAGGGATCATTACTACCAACTCTATTGTATTTTCCCCAAGTGATTAGTACAGTGCTCTGCAAACAATAAGCCATCAATAAATACCACTGAATGATAGGGAGGCCAGGATGGATGATTGAAGCTGTCTGAGCCTCAGGACAATGCCATATATTCCCGAGGAATGCCATGGGGACTGGGGACTTTTACCAGCTCAGAGATGGCACTCTGCAATCTTCTAATTGTCAGCTGTGTGACTGTGGGCAAGTCACTTAACTTCTCTGTGCCTCAGTTACCTCATCTGTAAAATGGGAATTAAAAAATTGTGAGCCCCACGTGGGACAACCTGATTTCCCTGTGTCTACCCCAGCGCTTAGAACAGTGCTCTGCACATAGTAAGCGCTTAACAAATACCAACATTATTAATGCTCACTAAAGTGCAGAATTCTCCTGCCCGCCCACCCTTTCTAGCCATTAATCAAGCACACACCCAAGCCAAGGAACAGTTCTGTTTGTGTGGCATTTTGAAGGGCCAAGTGCATCATGCCACTTTAGAAAATCAGCTGCTACAAGGCAGAGGCTGGGGTGTGTATGTGGGAGAGAAGGGGGAGTGGGGGGAGTGCAGGGACTAATATTTCATGAAAGTTCAATAAATATGAAACAGAATCACAAAAGGCATCCTGGTCTAAGATATCATGGAAAGCCAGATGATGAACTCTGCAGGGAGGGGAAAAGGAACACAGCTTCCTGTTTAGAAACAGAGGGTTTGTTTCTAAATTTAAAGACAATACACAAGAATTTTTCCCTGAAAATGCATCGCTCCACAGAAAAAGCCCCCAGGAGAAAGTTGACTTTACTGGAAAAAAAAATCTGCAAGAATTAAACATTATATTTAGGAGCCAGGAAAACACACATTTCTCTTCCCCTGACCAACTTTGCCACTGCCCAGTCGACTGAAGGTAGATTGCCTTTCCACAGGCAATATTCAGCCCTGGCCTTGTAACGAGGATATTATTCTACACTAGGGGATTTGGAGAACTGTTCCCTTGGTGCATTCAAGGATTTTATCACCATGACAAGGTTGCTTCCTTCTTAGAGCTCACCTACAAGTCCTGCCAGGATCTAACTGCTGAGCATTCTAATGGGATTGACATTGGGTTATTTTTCAATCTCTTTAAAGCCCCTGCAACTCTATCACTTTAGAGAATCTGATCAAAGTAGATGAAATGTTTGACTATTCCAAATCTTTTCAAGGTATGAGTTTGAGGGTCACATAGTAGACAGCAAGTCTGCCTAGGTGGAGAGTAACAGATCAAAAGTATTTTACCAACTTTTTTACTCAAGGCAAGACGGAGCAGTGGAGCAAAATTCGGAGGGAAATATGCCAAATGTTTCACATGGAAAAGGTAGTAACAAGACACCCTTCATCCAAACATCTCAATGTAATATGCAAATTCAATAGTCCATTGGAATAATAAAGTTGCAGAATGAGGCAGCACAAGGAAGAACAGAATATGGGGTACCTTTGTAAATAGTACAATTCTACAGAGAAACAAACTCTTTTTTCTTTGATAGAACCTGCAGTAACTGGATTACTAGTTCATAAAGACCCACAACACAATCAAATTAAGCAGAAGCAGCATGGTCTAGTGGATAGAGCATGGGCCTGGGAGTCAACAAACCTGGGTTCTCATCCTGGCTCTGCCACTTGTCCTCTGTATGACCTTAGGCAAGTCACAATTTCTCTGTGCCTCAGTTACCTCATCTGTAAAATGGAGATTTAGACTGTGAGCCCCAAGAGTGACATGGGCTGTGTCCAACCTAATTAGTTTGTATCTATCCCAGCACTTAGTACAGTGCCTGACACATAGTAAGTGCTTAACAAATACCATAAAAAATGGTATTTATTGAGTACTTACTGGGTACTAAGTTCTTGGGAGAGTACAACAGAGTTGGTAGACCCATTTCCGGAGTTGGTAGACCCATTTCCGGCCCACAGTGAGCTTACAGTCTAACACAACCTCCAACTAGCAGAGAATAATAATGTTGGTATTTGGTATTTGTTAGGCGCTTACTATGTGCAGAGCACTGTTCTAAGCGCTGGGGTAGACATAGGGGAATCAGGTTGTCCCACGTAGGGCTCACAGTCTTCATCCCCATTTTACAGATGAGGTAACTGAGGCACAGAGAAGTGAAGTGACTTGCCCAAGGTCACACAGCAGACAAATGGCAGAGCTGGGATTCGAACTCATGACCTCTGACTCCAAAGCCCGTGCTCTTTCCACTGAGCCACGCTACTTCTCATTGGTGTGTGAAAGCCCTTAATTAGACTCGAAACAGGTAAAAGTGCCTGATAATTCCAAATTGACAGTGCATGGCTGCCTAGGATTAGAAACAATTGATATGGGAATTTAACTCATTTCTGTAATATTCCTAAATATAACAGGGGAAAAGGCTGTCTCAAAGAGTAATCATTACTGGCTAAACCAACAATTTTGGGACTAGTCTTTCCCAAAGAATGACAACACAGTTGGATGATTCAAACTTCATGTAAGACATCAGGCGGAAAACAAAACTTGCAAAGTCTCCAGCATGGTTAAAGAATTTAAGTTAAAACTGCAATTCCAGCAAGTCTTTCATTAGAGATCAAATAGTAATTGGAATAAGAAATGTGAATATAGTTGGGGGAAAGCTACTGAAAGTGGATGAATCGGATTTAAACAAAACCATATCTTAAATGTAGCCTTTTAAAAAACAATAAAATTGACCCATGCCATCAGGAATTCAATTAGACTATTTCACAGTTAATGGCTTTTTATTTACCGATGCAATCATCCATAAAATTGGGTCCCTCTCAGCACCAACTGAGCTATTTTTAATTGTGCTTTCTCTTAAAGTCCAACTTTTCTTATAAAGCAAAAAGGTCTTGCACAGGATCTTCAGACTCATGGACTCTTTCCACTCCAGCTCAAAGCAGAACCCCTTCCCCCACTCCCGAAATAGACATAATGCTTAGTTCTACCTCAGAACTGAAAAGCAGTGGGGTCTAGTGGATACAGCATGTGCCTGGGAGTCAGAAGGACCTGGGTTCTAGTCCCAGCTCCACCACTTGTCACTGTATGACCTTGAGCAGCTCACTTGATTTCTCTGTGACTCAGGTTACCTCATCTGTAAAGTGGTGGTTAAAACTGTGAGCCCCACACGGGACAGGGACTGTGTCCAACCTCATTCCCTTGTTTCTACTCCAGGGTTTAGAAAAGTGCCTGGCACATAGTAAGCACTTAAATACCATACAAAAACAAACAAACCTGAAGGTACCAGCATCACATATTCCTTTAGATTCTCCTCACTTACTCAACAAGTGTTTACTGAACATACAGAGGACTGAAAGGCACTTGGGAGAATAGTAAAATTAGACACAATCTTGGAGCCAGTAGTGAAGCAGGGCAAACAATCCAAATAGTTGTGAGGAAATACTAGCTTCAGTCCCGATTTATCTGCCACTGTGGTATTACTGATTGCTGAGAAATCCCCCGCTTTCTCAAAACAGCCAGTTCTATGAGATGGGGTGTTCTCACTAAAAATCTTAGAAGATGATAGCAGAATTGGGGAATTCTTTCTGGAAAATGTTTGGCTGGATCCTGCCCAATTCAATGCTGGAAAAAAGGACTATGGGAATGTGCGGTGTCAGACATGAGGCATTACAACATGGACTACACTAAACACGGGGTCTGCAAGAATATACTCTCTATAGTATGGGAGAGCTGGTTGTCTGGGTAAGACACCTAGCTGGTATGAGAACTGATTCGGTGAATTTCCCCATTTTCATGTAGTGTTCCATACTGTGAGGTCAGCACTTCGGGAAATTCAGCTAAAAAGATGGAAATAATGTGCTTTCTTTCAGTAGAGCTTTCCTTTTATTAAATCTCCACCCCCAATTTCTACTTGTTAGATAAATGACTTAAGAGCAGATTGGAAATCCATATGGTTACAATTACTATTTCATGCAGTGTAGTCTAGTGGATTCAGCTTGGGCCTGGGAGTCGGGGGACCTGGGTTCTAATCCCAGCTTCGCCACTTGTCTGCTGCGTGACCTTGGGCAAGTCACTTAGCTTCTCTGGGTCTCAGTTGCCTCACCTGTTAAATGGGGATTAAGATGGTGAGTCCCATGTGGGATATGGATTGTGTTCACCCTTATTATCTTGTATCTACCCCAGGGTTTAGTACAGTGCCTGGCAAATACCATTCATAAATTAATCATATCAGCACTTAGAACAGTGCTTGGCACATAGTAAGCACTTAAATGCCATTATTATTATTGAATGCTTAGTGTGTGCAGAGCACTGTACTACGTGCTTGAGAAAGTACAACAGATACCATGAATACCAGAATACACCATAAAAAAGAATAACTTCAATATCATGGCATTACATGTAAACAACTAAGCTATAGATCAACATCTTGAACCAGAACTTTTGGACTTTCCAAAGTCTCCCCATCACTTCCTCATCTCCTGCCACTTCCTTCCCCCTGCTTTCTAAATCCAGCCCCCTCCACCTATGCCTCTAATCCTATCCCCTCTCACCTCTAAAATAGACAAGCTCCCACCCAATCTCTTCCCCTCTTTTACTGCCATAATTAACATCTCACTCTGATGGCTCCATCCCTTCTGCTTACAAACATGGTGAAGATTACTACATACTAAAAAAAGCCCCCTCTCTCTCAATCAATGGTATTTATTGAGCACTTGTGTGTAATGCATGGAACTAAGTAATTGGGAAATGACTCCCTAGCTTAAAAGCCCCTCCAGCTATCATCCCTACTCCCTATACTTATTCTTGAACAAAATCCTGGAAGGTGCCAATATACACCAACTGCCTTCATTTTCTCTCCATCAACTTTCTTCTTGATCCAGTACCATTAGTTTTATGACTCCTTCACACTGCACCAAAACTACACTTTCCAAAGTCAGTAACGACTTCCTTAAAATCAAGTCCAGAGGGCTATGGTCTCTCCTAATCCTTATCAATTTTCCAGCTGCCTTTGACACTACTCCTTAAGACACACCTCCTTAAGACACTATTGCAGGGTGTGGGGGCGGGGTCTCGGGTTTGCTAACACACTACTACGAAGCAATGTGACTTAGTGGATAGAGCACGGGCCTGGGAGTCAGAAGGGCCTAGAATCTAATACTGGCTCTGTCACAAGTCAAGCTGTGTGACCTTGGGCAGGTCACTTACCTCATCTGTAAAATGGAGATTAGTACTGTGATTCCCTGTGTAGGACATGAAATGTGTCCAACTTGATTACCTTATATCTACACCGGCACTTAGTACGGTGCCTGGCACGCTAACAAAAAACATTAAAAAAAAAAAAAATCAGACACCAATTCTCCTCCCCTACATCACTGACTGCTCCTTGTCAGTTTTGGTGACTGGCTTCTCCTCTGCCTCTCACCCTCTTATTTTGAACATTCCTCAGGGGAAGCTCATCCACTCATATGGCCTCAACTACCATCTCTGTGCAGGAGACTCGCAAACCAACTTCTCTAGCCCTGACCTATCAAAATCATTTACAATCCCACATCTACTGCTGCCTCCAGGCCGTCACCTCTCCCTCAGTCCTGCAGCACTTATACGCATAGCCTTATACCCTGCCATTTCCCCATCTGTAACTTATTTTAGTGTCTGTCTCCCACTCTAGTCTGTAAGCTCTTTGTGGGCAGGAAGTGTGTCTACCAACACTGTTGTATCCCAGTGCTGCAAACAGTGCTTGACACATGGTAAGTGCTTAATATAATAATAAACCTCTGAAAATCAGGAGACCTCAATTCTAGTCATGGTTCTCCCTGTGGCTGGCCAGTGTAGGTGGAGATCACAAGCACACTTGGAAATGTGCCACGGCATTACCCTCAACTTTCTCAATACCCTCCATGCCTCAGCAGGAACATGACTGGCAGATTGGAAGTTCCTTGTGGGCAGAGATGGTGTCCACCAACTCTATTATATTGAACTCTCCCAAATACTTAGTACAGTACTCTGCACACAGTAAGTGCCCAGTAAATACCAATAAGTGATTGATGGATGAGTGAGTAATGCTGTGAGGACCACAATCATCAACAATGACATATATTGAGCGTTTATTCATTCACTCAAATCATATTTATTGAGCATTTACTGTGTGCAGAGTACTGTACTAAGCACTTGGAAAGTATAATTCAGCAATAAAGAGACAATCCCTGCCCACACTGCACTTACAGTCTAGAAGCAGGGGCGGGGGGGGAAGGAGAAGACACATCAATATAAATAGAATTATAGATATATACCTCAAAACAAGTAAACAGGCATTAACATAAATAGAATTATTTTATACAGGCAGAGCACTGTATTAAACACTTGGGAGAGTTCAATACAACAGAGTTAGCACATTCATTTCCTGCCCACAGTGAAGTTACACTAGCACTATAATCAATTCTTCTGCACAGGGAAGAATCAAGGCCGAGGCTCACCCTTCATTTCTGACAGGAAATTCCATCATCATCATCACCCTCCCCACTACTATTACACACCTCTCTCTTTGAAACCATTTCAGTGTTCAAACACATTTGCGGGCTGAGCCTACATAGCCAAACCTAACATCAGTTTGGAGAGAAATGGGTGGAATCGCTGAGTTTCTTAATGATCCTAAGGAAAGCAGCCAATTAGAGGGGGATTGGGTTTAATTTAGCAATGAAAGACTAAAAAGGTATTAGGTTTAGGTCATGCAGACAGGATTTTTCTCCCTCCAAATCTGCCTCATAATCAATGTCCCTAGATTACCCTGAAATTTGCCAATTAGCAGTTGCTCTTCACAGCCCTTCTCATCCCACTGCCACCTTGCCTAGGTTCTAGGGGCCTGCCCTGAGGGTCATTCTTCCATTCAATTGTATTTATTGAGCGCTTACTGTGTGTAGAACACTGTACTAAGCACTTGGGAGAGTACAACAATAAACAGACACTTTCCCTTTCCCTACCACCCTGCCACCCCCAACCCTACTCCCATGACTCAGGGCTGGCAGCAAGGTGATGAGACAGGATTGAAAAAATCTGAAATGCTCTGAAGCAGATGTGCTGACATCAGTAGGGAAAATCCAATTAAGTTCCAAGATATGGGACAATAAAAAAAAGTTTGCCTTGTTAAACTGTTAATTTTCCAAAACTAATAATAGGATCTCAATGATTAAGACTATGAGCCTGATGTGGGACAGGGACTGTGTCCAACCTGATCACCTTATATCTACCCCAGCACTTAGAATGTAGAAAGCACTTAAATACCACAATTATTATTAACATGCCATTATCATCCAAACGTTTAGGGTTTAAACACCTTCCAAAAAGAAGGAGTCATATTGAAATGTTGTTTGACCTAAGAGAGACAGAAACAGAGAGACGGGGGGAGAAAGTGTTGCGCCCAATGTGTGCTATTCCATAGAAATATAAAATCTCCTTCTTTACACAGAGTTCAGCTAATCTTGCAGCACCGAGAATTGAATCACTGTGCTTCAAGCCTCCAAATGTTGGCTAGCCAGTATTTAAGCAAAAACTTTTCATTATAGTGTTTGTTTTGTTTTTCCTCATTTTCATTACTTCATCTGACATTTAAAACTTAGCAAATGGACTCTGGGATGAGTTTGGGGTGCTAGTTTCATCTACCAAATAAAGGTAGCATATATTTGAAAATGCTGATTTTCAGAACACCACATTCATTCGTTGGAGAGGAAGGAAAAAAAAATCAACGTTCCTTCCTCATCAAAAAGAATGTTTTTTCCTTAATGATCTAAGCTGCTTTAAAAGGTCATAGTGTTCTATTCCTAATAGTCATCCATTGTATTGGCATTTTAAATTCTATAATTGTCACCAAATGCACCAGATTTATTTTCATTATCCAAAGTCTTTTGAGACAGTCAGCCAAAAGACCACATGCAGTCATCACTGTGCTGCAGACAATTTGCCACACTGGACTTCTGTCCAGATCCATAATTTATTTATTTATTGATATTAATGTTTGTCTCCTCCTGTAGAGTGTAAATTCCTTGTGGTCAGGGAACACCTCTACCAACTGTGTTACACATACTCTCCCGAGCACTTAGTACAGTGCTCTGCACACACAGTAAGCACTCAAATAGCACTGATTAATTTATTGACTGGACAAAACTGAAGTCAGGTATCAGGCTTGTCCCAAAGTAAGCTTTCAGAGTTAAAGATTTTGATCAACAATACCACCATCAACAAATTCTGTAATAAAAGCAAGAAATTGAAAAAGAAATAAGTCAACGAGGCCAATGATGCTGGAGTTGTTTGTTTTCAGCATGGTCATTTGGGAGACTGATAGAGTGAAGAGACAGGGCATCAAGCTTCACACAAAATTTAAGGGTCACAAAGCTGTGGGGGTGGCAGACCTTCGGACAGTCATGAGGCCTGGATCTATTAAAAAGGAACATCTGACTTGGAGCAGTTTCAGCAGGGACACTGACAAGCCAAGTCTTTCCTTTACTAGCCCTCTGATTTATTTCCTATTGTATCTGTTCCTATGTTTATCTTTTTCTGTCTCTTTCTGTCTCTCTGTCAGAAGAATATAAAAAAGTGTCATTAGTCAGACCGATCATCAGACCATTAGTGATCCTGCTCAGGACCCTGCCTCTGACCGTGGCAGCAGGGCACTTGGAGGAACTGTGTGCTGTTTGCCCTCCCTGATATCCACCCTAATGTTTAGGGATAGACCTGCTGACAAAACTGGTTTTCCCTCATCCATGAGAACCTCCAAATCATTTTTGAGCTTAATCTTTCTCTCAGCCTGCACAGCTATGTGTGGTAATGCATTGCACATACTTACCGCTTGTTAGTTGAGGAAATAGCTCTCTTGAACCTACCATCTTCACTAAGCACCTTTTCCCTGTATTGTGGATTTGATGAACAATAAAATTCCAATTTCCCCTTGTCCAAACAGTTCACGATTTCTTAAATTTCAATCATGACCTTGCTCAGCCTATATTTCCAGATTTAAAAATAATGATAATAGTAATTCTACCTTCACAACATTGCTAAAATCTGCCCTTTCCTCTCCATCCAAACCACTACTACACTGATCCAAGATTTATTCTATCCCACCTTTACTACTGCACCTGCCTCCTTGCTGACCTCCCTGCCTCCTGGCTCTCCCCACTCCAGTCCATATTTCAAAGTTTTTTAAAACATTATTTAATAATCACTTACTTTGTACCAGGCACAGTACTAAGCACTGGGGCATATTCAAGCTAATCAGATTGGACACGATCCATGTCCTACAGGGAGCCCATGGTCTTAATCGCCATTTTATAGATGAGATAGGCACAGAAAAGTGAAGCAACTTGCCCAGTGTCACAGAACAGACAAGTGGCAGAGTCAGGATTAGAACCCAGGTCCTTCTGACTCCCAGGCACTATTGCATCCATTAGGCTGCCCAGATTATTTTTTTTAAAAAGTCAGTCCATATCTCCCCTTTCCTCAAGAGCTTCCAGTGGTTGCCTATCCACCTCTGCAATCAGAAACATCAGCTCTAAAGCACTCAATCACTTTGACTCCTCCTACTTTACCTCACTAATCTCCTACTACAATTAAGCCCTATTACCTCTTTCCTCTAGTGGCACACAGCAAGCAAACCAGCAATCTCATCTATCTTGCCACTGACCCTGCTCCCTTTGTCAACAAAGTGCCAAAAAGTGTCAAACCTCCACCCTCCCTACCCTCAAAGTCTTATAAAAGGTCATATCTCCTCCAGGAGACTTTCTCCAATTAAATCCTCTTTTCCTGGGCTACTTCTCCCTTCTATGTTATCTATGCACTTGGATGTGGAGACTAAATGGAGCATGATGACTTGAGAAAATTGGATGGGGTCTCTGTTGTCAGGGAGCAGGGGAGATTTGCTGGGTGCGGGGGTGGGTGAGTGTGAGAGAAAGCAGGTGAGGAGGTTGTAGTCGGATAGAAGGATTTCAGAGTTGGTGAGGCTGGGGCCTGTACAATGATTAGAGACAATGAGATTAAAGTGTGTGTCCAAATTGGTGAGTAAGTGAGATGGGGTGAAGCAGGAGGTCTGATCAATGCCTCTCTGAACTTCAATATCCATCCTGAGGATGCCAGCATTTTGAAAATTATTTTTGGTTGGCACTGCTCACTGGGCCAGTGATGTTTAAGGAATTATTGGCAATGATTCCCAGATCTCTTTCTTAAACTGGGATAGACTACTTGGAAATTAAACGAAATTATTTGAGTAATGAGGCTCAAGGTTCAGGAACATCTCCACTTCAACTGAAGAACTTCCCTTCTTATATCAATCAATGGTATTTATTAAGGTCCTACAATGTGCAGAGATGTGTACTAAGTGCTTGCTAGAGTGCAAGATAGTCCTTAATCCTTTTCCTCAAGGATCTTACAGTCTAGTCAGGAAAACAGACATTAAAAGTAGCAGGTGGGAGGAAGAAGGAAAGGGGGACATTTCATGAGTTAGTGCTTGAGTAATAAGGAATGGCAGTAAAATGTGGATTAAGACTGTGAGACCCACATGGGACACAGACTGTATCCAACCTGATAAGCACTTAGTATGGTGTCTGGCATAAACATAAAAAAGTCAGAAAAAATTTAAAAGTGCTGCAGGAGGTAGCACATACTTAAGCGCCAAACCGATTCTCTTTCCCTCTTCAAAACCCTACTTAAAAGTCACCTCCTCCAAGAGGCGTTCCCAGACTGAGCTCCTCTTCCCCCTCTACTCCCTCTGCCATCCCCCCTTTACCTCTCCGCAGCTAAAGCCTCATTTTCCCCTTTTCCCTCTGCTCCTCCACCTCTCCCTTCCCATCCCCACAGCACTGTACCCGTCCGCTCAACTGTATATATTTTCGTTACCCTATTTATTTTGTTAATGAATTGTACATCGCCTTGATTCTATTTAGTTGCCATTGTTTTTACGAGATGTTCTTCCCCTTGACGCTGTTTATTGCCATTGTTCTCGTCTGTCCGTCTCCCCCGATTAGACTGTAAGCCCGTCAAACGGCAGGGACTGTCTCTATCTGTTGCCAACTTGTTCATCCCAAGCGCTTAGTACAGTGCTCTGCACATAGTAAGCGCTCAATAAATACTATTGAATGAATGAATGAATGAAAGAAGTACAGAAGAGCTAGAAAGACAGTAGAGGTGTGGAGGGAAAATATGTAAGCAGGGGAGATGGAGGTGCCCCAAGAGTTAGATAACAAATCATCAAAATAATGTCAAATCATCTAAAACTGAAAGCCCCTGAAATCAAAATCAATCTAAAAAGTCAATCATTGTTGAAAAGTCACAAAGGACAGGCAAGCAATCAATACCATTTATTAATAACTAAAGGGTAAATGAGCTAAATTCAATCATTCACCAGTCTAAAATGTAGCAACTCAGAGTTTGGAGGATACAAACTTCAGGTTCCTCAGGCTAAGCCACCTGGTATTCAACCTTCCCAAACTTCCAAATTCGGCACAGAGCTTCTGCCCACCTTCCACTCCCACCCAGGACAGAACTTCCCCACTTGTGCCAGGCCGGAGAGAGGAGTGCATCCCATCCAATAGAGCCCTTGATGACCAAGACTCATTCTACTCACTTCAGCAGCATACCACCCCCCTAAACAGCACAAGAGACTCCAACAGTTGGACAATATGATTTTTATATTGTTTAGAGTTGCTTTTTTGAGGATTTAGAGAGTCAGGCCCAAGTAACAATCCTAGTCAAACAGTTGGCCATTTCAACAGGGCCAAGCATTTTCTCCTTGAGCTTCTATAAAACATACTTTCCCAAGCCTCTTTTCATTACTCAAACACAAACCTGATAACATTTGCACAATTTTAGATGCTGCAGAGAGACAAGCTGACCTTCCGGACAGGATGCCACCCTCGGCTTTGTACATGTGTCCCAAGTGGCAACATTAAGACTGCTGCTGGGTTTCCATCTGTCAAATCTCAGTGTTTGCCCATCAGGTGTGGGAGGGAAGGGAAGGAGAGGAGAGAGACAGGGCCAATACAGAAATTTGCCCTAGGCTCTGTCACTCGATATGACATGACCAGATATGACATGAGATTGCAGGTGCTGATATTTGGTTTGTAGAATCAGTTAGTATTGGATTTAGACCTCTAATTCTGTACATCTAGCATGCTGTTGATACTTAAATACTAATAACTCTGTACAAAACACTATGTATATGCAGATATATGTTTATATACATACACACATACCTCCTTTTGTTTTTAAATAAGACCAGTCAATGGTATTTATTAAGCATTTCTCAGGGATAGTACAATAGAGTTAGTAGAAACAATCCCTTTCCTCAGTGAGCTTACGTTCATTCATTCGTATTTGAGGGCTTACTGTGTACGGAGCACTGTACTAAGCACGTGGAAAGTACAATTCAGCAAAGAGATCCCTACCCAAAATGGGCTCACAGTATAGAAGGGGAGAGACAGACATCAAAACAAAACAGGCATCAATAGCATCAATATAAATAAAAAATTTTAGATATATACACATCAAAACAAGTAAACAGGCATTAATATAAATAGAATTATAGATATGTACATATATACACAAGTGCTGTGGGGTGGGGAGGGTAGAGCAAAGGGAGTGAGTCAGGGTGATGGGGAGGGGAGGGGGAGCTGAGGAAAAGGGGGGGTTTAGTCTGGGAAGGTCACCTGGAGGAGGTGAGCCTTCAGTAGGGTTTTGAAGAGGGGAAGTATGATTGGCAGATTTGAGGAGGGAGGGCATTCTAGGCCAGAGGATGCAGGACAGAGGCCGACGGCAGGATAGGCGAGATCAAGGCACAGTGAGAAGGTTAGCACCAGAGGAGCAGAGTGTGCGGGCTGGGATGTAGAAAGAGAGAAGGGAGGTGAGGTAGGAGGGGGCAAGATGATGAAGAGCTTTGAAGCCAATAGATAGGAGTTTCTGCACTGTGTGCAGAGTATTGTACCAAACACTTGGGAGAGTACAATATAATAATGAACAGACACTTTCCTTGCCTAAAATGAACCTACAGCCTAGAAGAGAAGAGACTTAAATAAATTACATCAACAGTAACAAACCCCTAAAAGTGAGAAAGGGAATTTCTTTTTTAAACCACCTATGTGTGATTCTCTAAAATATAGGATTCTAAACATGTTGCAATCTGGTACTGCTTTTCTCAAGTGCATTCACAAATTTTACTCTTCATTTAAAGCCCTTATCATCCAACACAGTTTTTATTTAGCCTCTGGGGTAATTGCAAAGGAAATTAAATGTGGAATCACCTACTTGGAAAAAAAAGACCTCTGGGATCATTAACAAAATTAAAACTAAAGTAAATTAAGATTTGGTTTCTCACTCAATATAGTACTCAGTTCGCACTTTCAGCTCATACCATTTCACGTACATTCGTACACCCTTGATTCCAAACAAGGCATCACTGCAATCAGTCCTTATTTATCACTTGCATCAAGGCATTACAACCACATATCCATTACAACCACAGTGAGATTCACGTTAACAGAGGATATCCCAGCTTCAATTATAGACAACAAGTGTTAGCTATTTGACGTGAGTTAGGGAAATGCTGAACAACAGTGAGCAATAGTACTTTGCACTGAAGTTAGTGCCTTTTCTCTCAAAAGAATTTACATAAATTGAAACAGACTGAGGGGTTTATTCCTGAGTCCCCACCTTAAGAAATTGGGCAGTGACCACTTGGTTTCCAAGTCTTCTGAGGGCCCTGTAAGTTGAGGAGCTGAGATTTCTCTGGCAATATTGAATTCTACTCTTTTACTACCTAGGATAAGAAATTTGGCTCAGAAAGGTCATTTTTAAGTGGTATTTTTCAAGAACTTACTATTTATCAGGCACTATACTAAATATAGGTATGTAGCTTCTCCAGGTAATGTGCCCTGATGTTTTGCAGGAAATCTAAGCCCCTATCCCACAACCTGAAAGATGGCCAGTAAAGACCCATTAAAGACCACCTTTTCAGAGTGGCAATAGGGGACAGCAGCTGTGGCAGTGACAGTGGGGAGGCCGATGTGGGACAGTAGAAGCAGGAGCAGGTCAGGGGAAAAAGGTAACCAAGCTAACTGTCCCCTTCACCATCACCCTGGCTGCCCTGTATGCTTCAGAAGTGGTTTGCTGCTTCTACAAGCTTCTCCCTGGAGGTTTCCAAGATAGGGAGCCACAGGCAAGGGGGTCAGAAACCTCCAGGGAATAATTCTGGCAGCTGAGCAATATCTGTGGCTGTAGCAGCAACAGCAGGAATTTCTGCTTTGCTCTTTATCCAGGAAGCACAGTTCCCCACTTCCTTTCTGCCAGCACCCCCCTGCCCCAGAACTCTCAAGCTGCAGCCCCCTGGCTCCTCTCTGCCTTCTCTCCCCCATGCAAACTGGCAGGAGGAAAAAGGTGATAAAAAGGCAAAGGTTGGGGAGGAAGGAGAAAAAGGGAAAGTGCAGAAGGAAGGAATAATAATTGTGGTGTTTGGTGAACACTTACTGTGTGTCAGGCACTGTAGAAACGTTCTGGGCATGTCACTCCCCTTCTTAAACACCTCCAGAGGTTGCCTATCAACCTCCCCTCCAAACAAAAACTCCTCACTCTAGGCTTCAAGGCTCTCCATCACCTTGCCCCTTCCTACCTCTCCTCCCTTCTTTCTACTGCCCACCCCACATGCTCCGCTCCTCTGCTGCCCACCTCCTCACCCTCCCTCAGTCTTGCCTATTCCGCCGTCAACCCCTGGGCCACGTCCTCCCACGGTCCTGGAATGCCCTCCCTCCTCACCTCCGATAATCTAATTCTCTTCCCCTCTTCAAATCCCTACTTAAAGCTCACCTCCTCCAAGAGGCCTTCCCAGACTGAGCTCCCCACTTTTTCCCTCTGCTCCCTCTACCACCCCCCCTTCACCTCTCCACAACTTAACCCTCTTTTCCCCCCCATTTCCCTCTGCTCCTCCCCCTCTCCCTTCCCATCCCCTCAGCACTGTACTCGTCTGCTCAACTGTATATATCTTCATCACCCTATTTATTTTGTTTAATGAGATGTACATCACCCTGATTCTATTTATTTGCCATTGTTTTTATAAGATGTTCTTCCCCTTGACTCTATTTATTGCCATTGTTCTTGTCTGCCTGTCTCCCCCGATTAGACTGTAAGCCCGTCAAAGGGCAGGGACTGTCTCTATCTGTTGCCAATTTGTACATTCCAAGCGCTTAGTACAATGTTCTGCACATAGTAAGCGCTCAATAAATACTATTGAATGAATGAATGAATACTAAGGGCTGGGGTGGATTCAAGCAAATCAGGTTGGACACAGTCCCGTTCCACATCGGGCTCACAGTCTTAATCCCCACTTTACAGATGAGGGAACAGAAGCACAAAGAAATGAAGTGACTTGCCCAAGGCCACACATCGGACATGTGATGAAGCTGGGATTAGAATCTATGACCTTCTGACTTCCAGGCCCATGCTCTATCCACCACGCCATGCTACTTTCTAGTTAAGGGGAAAAAAAAAATCACTGGCATTTATTGAGCACTTAACCATGTACAAGAGCAGTTCATTCAATTCATTCATTCAATAGTATTTATTGAGCGCTTACTATGTGCAGAGCACTGTACTAAGCGCTTGGGATGAACAAGTCGGCAACAGATAGAGACAGTCCCTGCCGTTTGACGGGCTTACAGTCTAATCGGGGGAGACGGACAGACAAGAACAATGGCACTAAACAGCGTCAAGGGGAAGAACATCTCGTAAAAACAATGGCAACTAAATAGAATCAAGGCGATGTACAATTCATTAACAAAATAAATAGGGTAACGAAAATATATATAGTTGAGCGGACGGGTACAGTGCTGTGGGGATGGGAAGGGAGAGGTGGAGGAGCAGAGGGAAAAGGGGAAAATGAGGCTTTAGCTGCGGAGAGGTAAAGGGGGGATGGCAGAGGGAGTAGAGGGGGAAGAGGAGCTCAGTCTGGGAAGGCCTCTTGGAGGAGGTGATTTTTAAGTAAGGTTTTGAAGAGGGAAAGAGAATCAGTTTGGCGGAGGTGAGGAGGGAGGGCGTTCCAGGACCGCGGGAGGACGTGACCCAGGGGTCGACGGCGGGATAGGCGAGACCGAGGGACGGCGAGGAGGTGGGCGGCAGAGGAGCAGAGCGTGCGGGGTGGGCGGTAGAAAGAGAGAAGGGAGGAGAGGTAGGAAGGGGCAAGGTGATGGAGAGCCTTGAAGCCTAGAGTGAGGAGTTTTTGTTTGGAGCGGAGGTCGATAGGCAACCACTGGAGTTGTTTAAGAAGGGGAGTGACATGCCCAGATCGTTTCTGCAGGAAGATGAGCCGGGCAGCGGAGTGAAGAATAGACCGGAGCGGGGCGAGCGAGGAGGAAGGGAGGTCAGAGAGAAGGCTGACACAGTAGTCTAGCCGGGATATAACGAGAGCCTGTAATAGTAAGGTAGCCGTTTGGGTGGAGAGGAAAGGGCGGATCTTGGCGATATTGTAGAGGTGAAACCGGCAGGTCTTGGTAACGGATAGGATGTGTGGGGTGAACGAGAGGGACGAGTCAAGGATGACACCGAGATTGCGGGCCTGAGAGACGGGAAGGATGGTCGTGCCATCCACGGTGATGGAGAAGTCTGGGAGCGGACCGGGCTTGGGAGGGAAGATGAGGAGCTCAGTCTTGCTCATGTTGAGTTTTAGGTGGCGGGCCGACATCCAGGTGGAGACGTCCCGGAGGCAGGAGGAGATGCGAGTCTGAAGGGAGGGGGAGAGGACAGGGGCGGAGATGTAGATCTACGTGTCATCTGCGTAGAGATGGTAGTCAAAGCCGTGAGAGCGGATGAGTTCACCGAGGGAGTGAGTGTAAATGGAGAACAGAAGAGGGCCAAGAACTGACCCTTGAGGAACTCCAACAGTTAAAGGATGGGAGGGGGAGGAGGCTCCAGCGTAGGAGACCGAGAATGATCGGCCAGAGAGGTAAGAGGAGAACCAGGAGAGGACAGAGTCCGTGAAGCCAAGGTGAGATAAGGTATGGAGGAGGAGGGGATGGTCGACAGTGTCAAAGGCAGCAGAGAGGTGAAGGAGGATCAGAATGGAGTAGGAGCCATTGGATTTGGCAAGAAGGAGGTCATGGGTGACCTTAGAGAGAGCAGTCTTGGTAGAGTGGAGGGTACGGAAGCCAGATTGGAGGGGGTCTAGGAGAGAATGGGAGTTAAGGAATTCTAGGCATCGATTGTAGACGACTCGTTCTAAGATTTTGGAAAGGAAGGGTAGTAGGGAGATAGGACGATAACTGGAGGGGGAAGTGGGGTCAAGAGCGGGTTTTTTTAGGATGGGGGAGACGTGGGCGTGTTTGAAGGCAGAGGGGAAGGAGCCCTTGGAGATTGAGTGGTTAAAAATAGAAGTTAAGGAAGGGAGGAGGGCAGGGGCGATGGTTTTAAGAAGGTGAGAGGGAATGGGGTCCGAGGCACAGGTGGAGGGGGTGGCACTTGCGAGGAGGGAGGAGATCTCCTCTGAGGATACTGCAGGGAAGGATGGGAAAGCAGTGTATTCAGTGCTTGAGAGAGTACAATACAATAGAGTTGTTAGACACCTTCCTGGCCCTTATTGCCCTGGCCCTTAAGGAGTTTACAATCTGGAGGGAGAAGGGGAAAACAAGAGAGAAAAGGTAACGGATCTTCATCTTCCTCCCTGTAGCTGGACAGGTGCATCACTTGAAAACAAAAAGGGGGCTGGGGAAGGAAGAGAAGCCAGGACCTCAAAAAATGGGGAGGAGAGGTGGAACCTGATCCTTGCAGCCTGTCCTTCATGCCCCTCAGCAGTGGCAAGAGAAGTCATTGTTTCCTCAATCCAGGGATCAATTGTGGTCTTCTATTCCACTGACCAAACCCATTATTCATGATCCCAGTGCATTCTGGAAAATCTGATGGTTCCAACCTTGAAATGGACCCTCTGTGCCACTTGGATTATAAAATCCTTCCCTAGATCCTAAACCTCTTCAAGTCAGGAATAAAGTTTACCAACTATCATATTGTACTCTCCCAAGAGTTTAGTACAGTGTTCTGCATGCAGTAAGTGCTCAGTAAAATACCATTGATTGACTGAAGAGGGAGCAGAGCCAGCTTTATGTACTTCAGTAGGAAAGGAGGGCATATGAGTAGCTTTGAGGTTTCTGTTGAAGTCTTCCCAGTACACCCTTTGGCCCCAGAACTCAGGGAGAGTATGTAGACAGGTGACCACTGGTGGCATATTCTCCTCAAAATGGCTGGCCAGGGGAATTTCTGCCACTGTGCTCCCGCTGACGGCTAATCCTTGTGGATTTAGCAGGGCCACTTGTCCATAGGTCCCTCACCCCACCCACCCTGTGAGTATTTCTTGAGAAAAAAAACTTAGGGGAAAAAAGTCCCTTTGTTCAAGAAAAGCAGCAGCCTGAAAAAAAAAAATCTGAGCTTGTTTTGCAAGAAAAAACAAAATAAATTAGAGGGGTGAAGTTCTGCTAGTAGCAAATAGGGTATTAGAGAGAATGCAGTTACCCTACCTACTGGAACAGTGACTTTCCTCAACAGGACTTTTAATGGAGTAGAGCATATATTCCAGGCACACAGGCCTGGTCACTTATTTAAGATAAGCTTAATTTACCTCCTCTCATCAGAGCCTCATTATGAAAGACAACTTCTACAAAAGCAAAGGTTTCATTTTGTTCCCATCTCTTTGGCCTCAGTTTCATGCTACATGGATATTTTCCATCCCTTTCTTATTCACAATGCCACCTCTGCTCTGATCTCTGGGATTTATCACCAGCTCCTGACCATCTCACTGCCCTGAGGTCAATTTACAATATTTCTAAAGCTATGCCCCCTTATCCAGTCTTGCTATAATAAGGTATATCTTCTTTCCTTCTGATCCAGGACTCAAAGCTTGTAGCATATTTGCCCTTGATTTCCAAATCAAGGAGCTCTAGAGAGAGTGAAATAAACCCCTTAAAAAAAAAATCAAAGTTCCTCATTTTCCATATTGAAAGCAATAAGCAACACAGCTTCCTAACCCACAGTTGGCTGAGTAGGGGATAGAAGAAATTTCCTTTTTTAAGAAGTGAAGGTTGGGTTCAAACAAATGTAAAAAAGAATTTTTTAGCAGCAAGTGTTAGTCACTAGAAGGGGCGGGGGGAGGGTGCAGGATGAGGAAAGAGGTTATGATGTCCTCCTCTGGAGATCTTTTAAAACATCACAGTATAGATGCTCATCGGCCTGAGGTGGTGTAGAGATGATATTGCCCGAAGGGAACAGAATGAGTTTTCGGTCCTCTGGATCTATGAGTCAGCAGTAAAATCCTCCAGAGTTAGAAGCCAATGAAAACTGCCTCACAGGGGAGCTTCTGAGCCTCTTAGTTTCCCCTTTTAAACTGACTCTAATGGTTGCCCAAAAGTAGCAGGCAGGAATGGGCCAGATGCACCAGAACTGACACTAATTCTGGACTCCAGATTACAAGGAGGACATCCTGGTGACTGAAGGAACAGGCGGCAATTAAATAGAAGGAATCCTTTGAATTGCTTGAGACTCAGAGAGGGGAGGTAGTGGGGTTGGAAATTTCACTAGAAGTACCTGGAATTTCCCAGACTGGAATGTGGGAAGAACTCATTGGCTTAAAAGACAAGAAAACCAAAGTCTGTCTCTAAACTAGCTGAATTCTGCATAAGCTGCTCAGATCTTGCATCATACTGCAGTAACATCTATCTGCGGATGCAAAACCAAAACACAGCAAGAAGGTTAGTCAGGCTCACAGAGACAGTTGCATGCAGTAGAAGAATGCCGGCTTTCCCAGCCATAGGAGAAGGCTTTGCTTCTACCCTTTCTGGGTTGCAAAAGGGAGTAGGTTGGGCAGGTGCCAAATGTATTTTTGGAACACTTTCTAGAAATGAGGACAGACTGAATTTTACCTCCCACATGATTCAATCTAAATTCTACTGCACAAAGCAGTTTGCTTACCTAGATACCCTTATGATGCTGAATATTCAAGAGAAAGAGGAATTCCCATTCAAGTACACAAACATCTTGTCTTGAATTAGCAAACAATCCTTTTAAGAGCAGAAATTAGAGGATTCTATGAACAAACAAACAGACTAAATAAGCAATTCTCCCAATTCAGAATTCTCAAGAAGTTTGAGCAATTTTATGTTCCAAAAAGCTGAGACCTGGCATATAAGAACTGTTTAGTTTGGGGGAAGGGGCTGTTCAGGAAGAGGTGATTATCCGTGGGAACAGGGGAGAAGGATATAGCTACATGAGTTGTTCAAATAGGAGTACATTTGAAAGCACCAATATAGAATAGCAACTGCTAGCTAATCTTCTTACTCAGTTAATGTGAGTGTGTGTCTGTCTACCCCATTCTTGCCATTAGCTGTGAGCCACAGTTTATTCTCAATGCATGATGGAAAGACAATGTTTTAATCATGGAAGGTATATGGTAAGTATATTGTCTAGTGAATAAAAATGCAAAACAGAGTGGGAAACTGAATTTTATAACCAACTCAGTGAGCAATTTGCTACGGGCCATTCAGGAAATGTCTCGATTCCCATGTCACTTTTCTCTTCCTCTTTGATGCAATTTTCTCCTAATTGATGAATTGTGACATTTACTAAGGGTTTACTAGGTTCAAGCACTGCACTAAACCCTGGGGTAGATACAAGATAATCAGACTATACCATCTCTGTCCTATACAGGGCTCACAAGCCTAGAGGGAGGGAGAGGCAGTTATCCAGCTCCCATTTTATAGATGAGGAAACTGGGACACAAAGAGGTTAAGGGACATGCTCAAGGTTATACAACAGGCCAGTGGCAGAGCTGGGATTAGAAGCCAGGTCTCCTGATTCCAAGTTCCAGGCTCTTGATAGTAAGCTACACTTGCTTCCTTCTAAGTATCATATACTTTGGTACAGGGATCTGTTTGGGGGTTTTACTTGTGGAATTTGATAAGTGTTTACTGTGTGTCAAGCACTGTACTAAGTGTTGAGGTAAAAACAAGCTGATCAGGTGAGACAGTCCATTTCCCACATGGGGCTCACACACAGTCTTAGTTCCCATTTTACAGATGAGGTAGCAGGCACAGAAAAGTGCAGCAACTTACCCAAGGTCACAGAGAAGACAAGTGGCCAAACAAGAATTTGAACCCAGATCCTTCTGACTTCCAAGCCCATGCTCTATCCACTAGGCCATGCTACTTCTGTGTCTTCTGCTCTTCATTTCCCTGCTCTCTCCTTGTTTCCCCCCCCTTCTCCAAAGCTGTCCTTTTTCCTCCTACTCAGCATCCCTGCTGTCCCCTCCAAGTAGCTCTCCTCCTTGTGCTGCCATTCTTTGGCTTTCTCTGTATATCTCTTCCCTTCTCCAAACCATTTTGCCACACTTTTCCCTTCCTTATTCCAATCAAATCAATGCTATTTATTGAGCCCATACTATGAGCAGAGCACTCAAACTCTTGGGAGAGTACAAAACAACAGAGTTGGCAGACATGTTCCCTGCCCACAGTTAGTTTACAGTCTAGAAGGGGAGGCAGACATTAATGTAAATAATTCATAATGCCTGGTTTAAAGATATGTGCATATCTTTAAACACTAAGAAAGCCCTTTCTACCTGGCAGTCTTGCTATTTCCTTTTCCAATGTCACCTGAATGTGTCACCAAATGAACAAAATCTAACATTTGATATATTCCCAGATTTGGCAGTTTCATTACCAGTAACGATCATCAGGTCATGTCAGCCTACATGTCTACATAGGTCTGGAATTATTTCCTTTAATTCAAATCAATGTTAATTTAATACTTTTCAAAATGTTAATGCAACATTATCAAATCTCTGTGTTAGGCCTCACCACTGCATGTACGTTCTCACTCTCCTATTTCTCTCTCCCCCCACTTCCCTTTCCCACACTACTGCCAAAATAGCCAATCCACAGCCAGCCAAAAGTAACAACCATAGTGCCCCTACGATAAGGTAACCAGAAATCCTGCTTTTGGCAGAGTGGTCATGCTTTGTGGGGTTCTAGCCTGCCACCCGGCAGTCCTAAGGTAAGACTTGCTAAGGGTTTCTTTTGTGGCCAAGATGGCAGAAAAAAACCCCTCAGCCACAGAGGTAGTGACAGCAGCTGGCAGTTGTTGCCACCACTACTTTCGCTGCCATGGTCAAAATGGCATTTGGAGGCCAATATTGCTGCCTGCTGCCCAAGCCCTTCTAGAGTCATGTTGTGGTAGCAGAGAATTTTGCTGGGAAGGTAGGGGCATTAGTGGTGACTCCTATTCCTCCTCAGGGCCCCCAGAGTATGGCGTGGGAAGCCCTTTTGACAGGGGGTTAGGAAAGCAACAATCATCAAATAGTAGGGAGCAGTATGGGCAGGATCCAGGGATTGGCAAATTTTTTACACTTGTGTGGGGGATCTTTGTGCATTTATCAAGTCAGCCTTCCAGTCCAACCCCCCACCCCAATCTTCCCATCCCTTTTGTTTTCTCTGCTCCATTTCTGTCTCCTTTCCCACCTCTGTCTTTTCCTGGCTCTTTATTTTTCTGTCTTTCCTACCTTGCAGCCCCACCCACCTGGCCCACTTTGAACTTGCCAAAATCTGGTCATCTTCCCCTAGTGCCACCTACCAATTTAAAGTAGCTATATATAGACGGACATAAGAATACCTGTCCTCTCCTTTCCTCCTAGAATCACTGGGCTGTGGGAGGAATTTAAGTGCTCTGAACTCAGCTCATTAGAAGAAAGCAGACCAAAAGCAGCAAGACTGAATATTTTAAACAGCTGTAATTTCAGGGAATGCCTGCAAACAATACATGTTCTTAAAAGAAGTGCTTTACCTCTGAACAAAACAGCTACTGCATAGGAAATGCCTTCCCTTCATTTCTTTATTAAAACTACACACAGTACCTGGTCTGGTGAAAAATCAAAATGCCAGCCAAGTTTCTGAGAGGAGCTGGATATGACTAACAGAATGCCATATTTGAAGCAACATGTAAAGGAACAGCACAATTATCCAGCAAAACCAGGCATTTAATGGAACATAAAGATCAATCCTCAAAATGGGTAAGTGAGGCAATATTGGGTCCTGACACACAAGTGTACTTTTGAATATACAAAGCTATACCTGTTCACTTATTTCCATACAAAGACCTTGTGCCAGTAAGAGCTAATGATGGCAGAAGGGCTTGTTTTCATAGCTGTTGCTGGAGTGCAGGGAAAAATCTGAACATATTCACCTGAGGAGGAAAGTAACCTACTTGGGTAATTAGAAATAGATATTTTCAGCATTTCTAGTTATGAAATTATAGCAAGACTGAAAGGTGCCAACTTCTCATTTCAAGCATGGAGGCAAAGTTGGTAAATGGCTGCCAGAGAGGCAGGGTTTCTAGGGGGGCAGGAGTGTGTGCAGAGGGGAATGAGAGGTATTAACACATACATTGCGGGCCAAGGAGGGACACAGACATGCTCAGGGCTGAAAAGGAAAGCCCACTGGCACAGTGTCCACGCACATGTGTGCAAACACACAGTCAAGTAAGAGGCTCTGCAGATACACGGAGATAAAGGTACATCCCGGTAAAACAGCCCTGGCACAGAAGAGAGCCCATTTTCCACGAGTCTGGAGCCAGACAAGGATGACAATGGCCATTTCCAACTGGGATAGAAGAGAGTCACACCCCTAGTTTCCAGATGGCCCCCTTCCTATCTGAAGGGGCAGGAAACAGGCAGTCTTAAGGGCTGGGGGGTGGAGTGGGGGGTCAAAGCTAATTCAGCTTTAAAATGTCAATTTCTTAGGCATGATGGCTCCCTAGAGTTGTTCCTAGGATTGCCATTTGTCCAGTTTGACATCAGACAATATTTCAGCTGATTTGTTTCCTGCACAACAGAGTTGTCTCTATGGCAGCTATTTTTACTTATATAATGTGCGTGTTCCTATGACCTTTAATATTATATCTATTAGTGCCCAGTTAACAGTTTCAAGGATCCCACATCATCCCAGTTAACAGGGAATCCCAATTGTTCCCTCCCTTCCTCTTCTGCCTGCTCTCTGGTATCCAGCCCTGGGCCCAGCCTCCCGAGATTTCAACCTTAGAAGACAGGGCCTGTCAGATATGGAAAGAGCCAGGATGGTAGCAGGGATAGCAAAATCTGCTATGTTGGAGCTCTAGAAAAAAAAGTTACAAAAATAGATTTCAAATTCAAAGGGGCCTGGAGAGAAGGGTTTCAAAATTCAAAAAAAGGAAAAGATGTCATTCAATTCAGAATGGTCAAAAATATGATTTCATCACAGAAGGCAAAAATGGACAGTGACATGCATTCTGCACGACCTAGTTATGTACTCAGTTCTTGGTGGGGGAATCAGGCTAATTCTAAACATTCTCCACGGTAAATATACATTGGTATGTAATATTTTTTCATTGTTCTTTGTTATGGTTGCTATAATTACTATTATTTGCTGATAGCTTGTGAGCTACAAGATCAATGCAAAGAAATCCATTTAAATAAAAATAGACTGGTGAGGGGATGGCAAAGGGTGAGTGTGTGTGTTTTGGGGGGGCAGGGGAGGAGTTCTGTGTTCTTGAGTGCTGTCAGCGACATCCTAAATTGTCCCTCCAAGCATAGCAATCCTCCAAGTGAAGCCTCCTCTGCTTGGGCCTTTAAAAAGGTGTTAAAACTCTGGATGCCTATGGGAATACCTCTACATTAGTGAAGAGATGGACTCACTGGTTGAAAGTATCAGTCTCTTCCATAAAGAATTCCTAAGAGATAAATCAGAGAACTTAAAGCATCTTATTTCTAGTCCTGTAAGCTTCCACATATAATGCTTTTCTGGTCTTCACCCTCCCCTGCCCCTCTCTCTCCAGCTTCTAACCTTGCATCAGTTTCACCAGGCTCCCTCCCTTTCTGCTTCATTTCTTTCTATCCTAAAGCAGCATGGCTCAGTGGAAAGAGCACGGGCTTGGGAGTCAGAGGTCATGAGTTCAAATCCTGGCTCTGCCACTTAGCTCTGTGACTGTGGGCAAGTCACTTAACTTCTCTGTGCCTCACTTACCTCATCTGTCAAATGGGGATTAAGACTGTGAGCCTCATGTGGGACAACCTGATTACCCTGTATCTACCCCAGGGCTTAGAACAGTGCTCTGCACATAGTAAGTGCTTAACAAATACCATTATTATTATCCTCTTCTTTCCCCACCTGAGGCATCCTTTCAACCGCTCCTCAGCTCTATAAACATACACAGAAGCAGCCAGAAACCCCAGCAGTTGCCTCGCCATTGTTAGAGCCACGCTACCCCCTGAGCACATTCTTTTATTTAATAGTATTTATTGAGCACTTACTGCATGCACTGTGCTAAGCACTTGGGAAAGTTCAATAAAACAATAAACACATTCCCAGTCCACAATAAGCTTATAGTCTAAATGGATGTCTAGTCATAAAGTGGAGTGACACCTAAAGCTGAAAGGAATCACAAACTCTGTACTTTATTTCAAATAGGGGCTTTGCTCAAGAAAGAGCCACAGAACCGAGCTCTAGCCCAGTAGAAGACACAATAATATTTCATTCATCAGTAGTTGAGTGCTTACTGTGTGCAGAGCACTGTACTCAGTGCTTAGGAGATTACAACATATAAACAGACACATTCCCTGCCCAGAATGTACATCATTTTCCCTTATGCAATGAAAACCCAGAAGTCTCAGTGCACACCAGAATAATTCAACTCTCACAAATTATCCACAATTTACCAGTTTCCATTACACTTTCCCTCAAAGACAGCCAGTAAATTGATGAAGATAAACCCCCCACATACTATTGTTAGAAGACAAATGTATTTTTCAAGTTCTAGAGCAAACAGCCAATAAAGTATTTAAAATACATTTTAACTATGGTATCTCAGTAGTTTTTGGATAGCCAGAGAGCCCATCTGGCTGTCAGTCTGTCATGAGAAGAAGGGTTTCTATGTTCAGTCCAAGCAGTCAGATTAAGGAACTACAAGCTTCACCTCTGACTCCTCACCTCCAACTGGTTCCATATCCAAATTTCCAGACTTTGAAAGTACATGAATTACTTGGGAACATGGTACAAAATCAAGCCAAATTATCTTTATGCAAGAAAGAGCTTTCTGTTCCTCCCCCTGAAATCCATTCAGCTATATAACTACACCTCTAATAACATAGGAGCTCCATTTTCACAAAAAACTCTCAGCCTCTATCTTAAAAGGCAAAGCACAGGTTATATAGCACAACACTCTGCCCTTCTAAAAGGCCAAGATTGTCCTCTTACCAGTATGGTACACCAAGCCAAAGCCCTTGTACCACATTTAATGCTTCCAAGTCACCAGCTTGCTACTGGACCATATACCTTTCAAACTGGGTCAAGAAGAAACAAAAACCTCTCAAACTATGCTCACTCCAGCAGACTGCCAGAGCCCCATTTGAACCAGGAGTCCTGATCACATGACAAAGCCCCACCAACAAAGAGATCATGGAGCAGAGGCTAGAACAAAGGGAAAGATGGAGTTGAGCCCTACTTTACATCCCACTCCCCCCTCCACGCAGTTTGCCTCACTCACTGAGATGCCTACCACAGGTACTCAACAATGCTATTGATTGGTTGATTGATTTAAGGTGGTCACCAAAAACAAGGGGCAAAAAAAAATATAGCTGAGGTTCCTTTCCCCAACCACTGGAAGCTCAGCCCCTGGGGGGGAAAGAAGGAGAAAGAGAAAGAGAGAATGAAGGTCAATTCTCTTACCTAATATATTTAATCCTTCCAGTATCCCAGGCTAGACATCAAGTAGCTTGGATTTGAGTCCCAACTAAGCCTTGGGATTCACAAGTCTTTTAACCTCTTTGAACTTCAGTTTCTTCTCCTAAAGGATGTTCCTCTTCTCCTACCTCTCCCTGGGAGGCTATGAGGAGTAAACAACCAAAATGGTCTTAAAAGAGCTTGAGTTCTTAGTAAAAAAGACCTTCTCTAAATCCATGGTTCTAGTCCTTTTAAGTCAGAAGCTTTCCTTTAATAGGCACTTGCAATCATTTTTAATGTCCCCCACCTTATCCTAAATTGCCAGCCACATACCCTTCAATCACTGCAAATGGCAACAATTTAGAACACTGATTTATCTGTATAATTATGTCTTGACTAATGTGGCTAATTTGATGGAGACCATGTGTAGGGTCTAGAAAAGGGACATCCTAAATATGTGGTTAAAGAGTTACTGGAATTAGACAATTAAGGGAGAAGGGAAAGACTCATTCACAATTATAATCCAATCCATGGCATCACTATCAGAAGCTGCTTGGTTCTGAACCAGAGATGAAATGGGTTGGGAGCTATCCCAGTTTTTGTGGTAGGCAAACAGCCATTCTGGCTGGGGCTGTACTGGAGAAATAAAGCTGGTGTTAACCCCAATCCCTTGGCTATGAGTTAAAGGGCCTCCACGATTCAGATTGCTTCAGACATTTCTCCCAGAAGAAGAATTCCCTTGGGCAATCCCACTGGGAGCTTCATGTGTTTTGCATACCTTTTCATCAGAGCAGCGTGGCTTAGTGGATAGATCATGGGCCTGGGAGTCAGGAGGACTTGGGTTCTAATTCCGACTCTGCCTCTTATCCTCTGTGTGACCTTGGGCAAGGCACTTAACTTCTCTGGACCTTAGTTACCTCATCTGTAAAATGGGGGTTAAGAGTGTGAGCCCCATGTGGGAGAGGGACTGTGTCTAACCTGATTAACTTGTATCTACCCCAGTGCTTTAAACAGTGCTTGGCACATAGTAAGTGCTTAACAAGTACCATTATAATTCTTATTATTATTATCAGAGCCAAAACAGTGGTCTTAAGGTAATGTGACTGGACACCTGGAAATGAGTGGAATGATCACAAATTTTGAGTTTTCCATACCACTACATGAAGACTGAAGGCTGAGGTGGTAAGATAGGACTCCATGGGCCTGTAGCTCTTGCAGTAAGAGCAGTGACGCACCAGCAGGAAGGAAGAAGGCCTCTTCCCACTCCTCTTCGGTGGAAACAGCAACCACTGCTGCTGCTACCATTGTCTGTACTGCCCCATGTTAGGGTCAGTCTACACATCAATGAGAGTTTCTGGTCGTATTGGGAATTTAGTAATAATAATAATAATAATGATAACTATGGTATTTGTTAAGCACTTATTATGTGCTAGGCACTGTACTAAACTCTGGGGTGGATATGAGCAAATCGGGCTGGACACAGTCCCTGTCCCTTGTGGGGCTCACAGCCTCAATCTCCATTTTACAGATGAAGTAACTGAGGCCCAGAGAAGTTAAGGTCACACAGCAGACAAGTGGCAGAGCAGGGATTAGAACCCATGACTTTCTGATTCTCATGCCCCTGTTCTATCCACTCTGTCATGTTGCTTTTATTCATACCTGGCTCTAGAAAAAGCCAGTTAACCAGGGATGCTACCCTCCGCTTCAACCTAAGCAGCTGAAGGTGGTGGCAGCAATGAGGAGGATGAGTACTTTCTTCCCTCTCCCCTTCCCAATCAAGCAACAGAATCCCTTGAGCCCCTATTATGTGCAGTGCACAGTACCAAGCATGTGGGAAAGAATAGAAGAAAGAGACATGATCTAAACCCTCTAGAGGCTTGCAGTCTAATGGGGGAGAGAGATAGACTGAAATTATTTATAAATAATGGGAGCAGGAGGAAGAACAAGATATAAACAGAAAACAGCATGAATGTTTCAGTGGAAGTAGAGGGTAATGTTAGACCGGGGCCGTCTCCTTGTGGCTCCCCTACCTGGAAGTAACACTAGCCTGGGGCTGGTAAGGTTGGGCGACCACTGATCCAGTTTTACAGTGGACAGACAGGTTTGCAGCTGGTCTGTTCCACATCCAGTATCACAACCTACGGTACTGGACGCTTTTAGGTCGAGCAAAATTGTTTTTGGTCTCCAGCCTCCATCTACCACGATTCCCGCCCACAAGTCTCCGAGTTTAGTTGCAACATCCCAAGTCGCCCAGTCCTGGAAGAGGAATGCAATGTCTCTGGAGCCCTGGGGGGATCAGGATCCCCGAATAAAGTTTAGGTTCAAGCCAAATCTGGTCGAATAGGCTAACTGCTTTAAAAATGGTTTCCAAATGATGATATAGTGTAACTCTGCATGCCAGCATAACATGGGTAATGTCACATGTGCTTTGGGGTCCAATTTTTCAGAGGATCATCACTAGAGGGGCCAATGATGACCACTCTGTATTCTGAACAAGGAGACACATGCAACGTCATATGTGTTACTCCAGGCCCATAGCGAAACGTGATGATGCGTCGAGCACCAATTTGTGGAAATACGAAGATTTTGCACTAGCCTAGAATATTTTCCTGGAGGAATCTGTGACACCTCCCCCACTTGCCCCCCCCACCACACACATACACACTTGCTCTATAGGCCTTGCCTTCTCCTCCCAGGTTGTAGAAAGTCTGGCTTGGAAGCTGCAGAATTCAGCGGCAGGAACTGTGGTAGAGGGGGACTCGGTGCAGAAAATTAAAAAAAAAACAAATAAAAGCATCTGATAATTATAATGATGGTGGTATTTGTTAAATGCTTACTGTGTGTTATGCACTCTGCTAAGCCCTGGGGTAGATACTCATGTGACCAGTGATCCAGTAAGCCATTGGGCATACGGAGCGCCAGCTGCAGAATAAGGAAGAACAACAAGATATCACACTGAGCCTGCACCAGAAGGCCGATTTGATCATTTCAATCAATCAGTAATATTTATTGAGCACTTACTGAGTGCAGAGCACTGTATTAAGTGCATAGGAGAGTACAATACACCAGAGTTGGTAGACAGACTCCCTGACCACAGGGAGCTTGCATTTAAGGTGGAACTGTTGTCACTATGAGCTAATGCCTAGGTGACCTTGGCATTATCTCCATCACTTCTCTCTCATACAACCTACATATTCAATCTGTCACAAAATTCTGTAGGTTTGACTTTCACAACATTGCTAAAATCTGCCCTTCCCTCTCCATCCAAACTGTTACTATGCTGATCCTATCCCAACTTGACTACTTCACCTGCCTCCTGACTCTCCAGCCCATATTTCTCTCTGCTACGTGGATCAGTTAAAAAAAAAATGTTCAGCCAATGTTTCCCCACTCCTCAAGAACCTCCAGTGATTGCTCATCCACTTCTGCATCATACAGAAACTCCTTACAATCGGCTTCAAAGCACTCAATCAGCTTGCCCCTTCCTACCTTACCTCACTGATTTCCTACTACAGCCCAGCCAATACATTTTTCTCCTTTAATGCCAATCTACTCTACTTCAATTTCATCTGTCTTGCCACTCGTCCCTTTCCCACATCCTTCCTCTGGCCCGGAACTCCGTCCCCCTCCACAAACACCAGACCACCACTCTGTCCATTTTAAAAGCTTTATTAAGGTCCCATCTCCTCCAAGAGGCCTTCCCTGATTAAGCCCTCTTTTCCCTGACTCCCTCTTCCTTCTGAGTCACCTGTGCACTTAGATCTGTACCTTTTAAGTCCTTGATATTCTCCCCACCCTCAGCCCCACAGGATTTATGTATATGCCGTAATTTATTTATATTCATGTGTATCTCCCCCTCTAGACTATCAGCTCATTGTGGACAGGGAACGTATCTGCCAACTCTGTTGTATTGTACTCTCCCAAGTGCTTAGTACAGCACTCTGCACACAGTAAGTGTTCAATAAATACCACTGACCGAATGATTCGTTGTGGCAGAGGCAGCAGTGCAGGCATCAGAGAGTACAGCCTGAGGCTCCTGGGACTGGTGATGATGCTATGCGAACACTACATGGTCACACGGTGTTAATGTAATGCTGTCAAGCAGGATGGGAGGTGGCGGGGAATTCTTCCCTGCAGCAGCATGGCCAAATGTCTGCAGCCAAACTTGGACCATGACACTGCAGCTACAGGAGCTCTCCGAGGCGTCCGCAGCCTGAGGTTGGGCCCTAGGGACAGCTCTGCCACTCCTATGGGGTCAGATTTAGGGGTCCAACTAAGTCCAAGAATCATCGTTTTGCTTATTGGATGGAGTCCCCCGAAACATTGCTTGATGTCATCACACTACGTCCTGAGTGTGTCACGGCATGATGCGTTACTTGTCACATGAGGGGTGGCACTTGGAACTCCCGCCTCCAGGCACGCAACTGGCTGAAGACAGCCCTGGATGACATGGTCTAAAACAGAATCAGGCCTGATGTGGGACAACTCCACTAGCACACCAAGGATCTCTCCTTACTTGTGAACAATGCAGGAGCATATGCCCATCCCACATTTGGTCCTTTCCAACCATGGATCGTAATTCATTTTCAGTAGCTTTGTCTTCAAATTCGAAGGACAACTAAAATAATATATGTATATATGTTATAGATGTAATATGTACACATATACATATATATCTGCCCCGTAAATGCTTATGCAATACAACACTGCCGCAACTGCCTGCAACTTCTCCCGCCAACCTGATTTTCCTCTGCCACCAAGTCCTATTGCATAGCAAAGCCACTGTACCCTGGAAAAAAGAGCCTTGAAAGAGACGGAATTGCTACGGAATAAATACCATTATAAAACCCTGTGCAGCACAAACAATGTAATACACATAAATTTCGAAGAAAGCCTTTTTCAATATAAATTCTTTTATTGGAGAAATGGTGACACAACCTTGAAATTAGCCTTGAGAATAGCAGTATAATTGGATTTGACAGCCAGCTCTAAACATTTACATTTGGTGAAATTGGACATTCTGTTTGCAAGAATTATGAATAAAACTCTAAATAAAACCATTACTGGGCTGCTCAGAGGCAGAAGAAAAAAAGAGACTGTCTGCCGGCCTAACAGTGGTCTCAACCTTGGCATGAAAGTTGGTCTCCACTTTTCCTATGTGTGAACAGAAGTAAGGGAGTGACAGGCTGGGGCAGGGAAAGGGGTGATACTGAAATGAGAATGGTGTTGGGAAGGAGCAGAAAAATGGTAATAGTACCAATCTGCATTGAAGGTCTCAGACTGTGAGCCCCATGTGGGACACTGACTGTGTTCAACCATATAAACCAGAGTTTAGTACAGTGTTTGACACATAGTAAGTGCTTAACAAAGACCATAAAAAAAGGCCTCAGAGTTTCTTCCCAAATGGACCTACTTACTGGCTACAGAGTTCAGAAAAGAGGGGAATTCGTGGAGGAAGGGGAGGAGATTAAGGCCAGAGGGTCTTAGTCCCCATTACCTTCTTGAAATTGACACTTTATCCTAGTCAGTACTCTAAGAGTTGAAGTTTTGAAAAAGGCATAGAGCATAATACAGCATCTGGTCTAGGTACCAGAGATTTTCCTTTCCACCGCTCCCATCCCAAAGTCTGACAGATGGCAGTTGTAGACCTGAGGTAATCATACCACTTGTTCTGATTTGGGAGTCACACATTATGAGATTCCATCTCCACCCTAGAAAAGCCTCCAGCAGGGGATTCATTAAGGTCCTGGTTTTGACTGGATAATGGGAGATGACCCAGAAGTGCATGGTGGTATCTGTCCAGAAGCTGGGGGAAGTAGAAGGAGAGGCTGAAATGGCTGCTTCCTGGAGGTTTCCAGTGAGACCAAGCTCCTTGCAAGCAGGGAACTTGTCTACCAGCTCTGCTGTATTGGAATCTCCCAAGCACTTAGTACAGTGCCCTGCCCACAGTAAGCGCTCAATAAATACCATCAGTGAGGAGAACACTCCGATGCAGGAGTGCCACACTGGGAAGCTTGAGGAGACATTCTGCAGCCACGTTCCAAGGTCCCCCACCGCCACTACCACTCGGGCTGTGCCAGTTGGAATCTCAACACCATGCAATGGGGCATAGCAATAGGACTTCCACTGCCCAGGTCTTGACAGCAGGATTCCTGTTGGTTTGGCACTAGCAGTAGTGGGGCTAGGGATCCCAGAATGAGATTGCGAGTCATTTGTGTGGGTGAGGATGTGTCTTTGCATGTTTAGCTGTGTATATACTTGTTGCCCCTCTCCCTACACCCTTCCAAACCTCTCTTTGTTTCTCCTAACCCCCCTTTATTAGTCCCTTCCCTTTTCTAGCTCCCCTTCTCTCTCTGTCTTTTCTCTTGTCTCTTTTCCCTTTCTGTTTCTTTCTCTCAGTCAGTCAATCAATCAGTCATATTTATTGAGTGCTTACTGTGTGTAGGGTACTTTACTAATTGCTTGGGAGAGCATGACACAACAATATAAAAGCTCGTGGCAGGCAGGGAATTTGTTTATCATTGTATTGTACTCTCTCAGATGCTTAGCACAGTGCTCTGCACACAGTAAGCGCTCAATGAATATGACTGAATGAATAATAGACACATTCCCTGCCCACAACAAGCTCTTTTTCTCTTCCTGTGTCTCTGGCTCTCTCTGGCCCTATCTTTCTACCTTTCCTCCCTTATAAACCTTGTTCCTGGGGGTCACCCCCATCATTCCCACCCCCACTCCACTGAGAACTCTCAAAAATTTGGTCACCTGATACTGTCAGGAGATGTCAGAAATGTGGAGGAGGGGATATTCCCAAGAGACAAGAGCATTTGGGAAAGGGCACGGGGGGCTCCTGATCTTTCAACATCCCAGGCAACCACCCATGTCATCCACCCCTATAACAAGCACTGGTGCAGTACGATTTTCCCTTCTCTCTATGCCAGGAGAATATACTGGTTTTTGCTACTGGCAGCCAGTCTAAAAGCCCTCAGTTTGATTACATGGGCACCCAGATCCTGTCTATCCTCTTCCTCAAGTTCAGAAAGGCAGCCAGTCCTGTTGTTTTCTCAACAAAAGATTTTACAAAGTCAAATATCTCCCAAAACCTCTTGGCCCAGCATCTGTCATCAAATGTTTGAAACCCCCTTGGATGCTTTCCTGAGAAAAAAGAACCACAGAGAAGATTTTGTTTTGTTTTGTTTTGAGGAGGGTTTTTTTGTTGTTATTGTTTGTCAAAGAGGGGGGATGGAGTCTTTTTTTTTAACACAAAAACCCTGAATTTTGCTTTGACAACCAGTGCCAAGACTAACCCTTTTGTTCAAACAACAACAAAAAAAAAATTAAAGCAGGAGATTGGGGGATCTCCCTAGTCAGCAGCATGTGTCTCCTAGGGGAAGAGGAAAACTCCCTGCTAGGCAGACAGGGAGCCTGAATTATTAACGGTGAAGGAATAATCTACTCAGGCTTGTCAGAGAGGAGCTCTCCAGAGAGCTTTTGGGGTTTTTCCACTGGCAGCGTGAATGCCTAGCAAGGGAGCGGCATTCAGAAGCAGTTGCAGTCAAATTTCCATATTGCTTCCTCAAGCTGAATTTCTAAAACAGCTCCAGTGTTTGACAACAATTGGGTCCTTTGGAGCAATTAACCAGCCAATGGGTGAGCGTGATTAGTCAGACCTTAATTGGGGGCCAGGGGAGAGAGGAAAGAAGGGAGAGGGATGCAGTGATCTTCCATCCTTCCCTGTTCATTTAAACGGACTATTAAAACAACAGCCATCTGTGAAGCCAAAATACAGTCATTTGCCACCCGTGTTTCCGTGGCAACCCAGAACAATTGCCTGTTTCCAGTCATAAGCGAATGTCCTAAATGTCTCCAGCAGGAAGGAGACAAGTCGGAAGGGATTCCCCTGAAATTCTCTTCCCCGCATCTTGAGCTACTCACCTCCCCCTGATTATTTTGACTCCCAACTTGGAAGCATAAATTTCTGAGAACTCTGAGGGGAATACTGGAAGGGAAGCAAGGCTTTCTCCAGAGAAGTTATTATGCTCAAATCAACTTTTGTAAGACCACGGGGCACTCATTGACCTCAAAAGAAAAAAAAAAGAGTATTGTAGAATCACTCACTGTAACGCTTTAGATTCTTCCACCTGATCTAGGAAATCTGCAGTGTCACTCGGATGTCATAACTTTCATTTTCTGGGGTGTCTCCAGGGGAATTTCCAGTTTCCCTTCAGATGCACGTATAAGTAATCACCTGGGACCCGGAACCTAGGAACTAGCACTTTGAGCTCTTGGAAAGGAAGAGACTACATCCCTCCCCGTTTTCAGTACCCAAACTATCACTGGTGCCCTAATTTTGAGATGAGAGGAAGCAGGGAGCCGACAAGAGACTCTGAGGAGAGGAGAGGCCCGATCTAATCAGTGCAGGAGAAAAATAGTTTCTGCCTCTGGGTGTAGGATCCACTGGGGGGCAGAGAGACCCATAAAGAGATGGTTGCGGGAATCCATACAGAAGATAAGTAGACTTGCACTAGGCCTGTGACTGTAGAAGTGGATCTAGATCCATGAATGATTTATCAGAAAGAATCTGCAGGATCTGATGACATATTGCAAATGCAAAGAGAGAAGGGGGGAAGGAACACAAACGAGTCTAAAGGTAGTAGTAGCAGGAGTAGTGGTAGTAGTAGTGTAGTGGTTGAAAAAGTATTTGTTCATCTAACGTCTACTGAGTGCGGTCCACTCAGAGGCCATCTGGTCTAGTGAAAAGAGCACAGGACTGAGAGGAAGAAAACCTGAATTCTAATCCTGACTCTGTCACTTTCCTTCTGTGTGGCTTTGGACAAGTCACTTGATTTCTTCAGGCCTTAGTTTCCTCATCTGTAAAATGGGGACTACAAACCTGTTTTCCCTCCCCCTTAATAATAATAGTAACAATAATTATGGTATTTGTTAAACATTTACTATTGGTCAGGCACTGTACTAAGTGCTGGGCTGGATGCAAGCAAATTGGGATGGACATAATCCCTGCCCCTTGTGGGGCTCACAGTCTCAATCTCCATTTTACAGATTAGGTAACTGAGGCCCAGAAAAGTTAAGAGACTTGCCCAAGGTAACACAGCAGACAAGTGGCAGAGCTGGGATTAGAACCCATGATCTGCTGACTCCCAGGCCCTTGCTCTACCCACTAATAATAATAATAATAATACTAATGATGGTATTTGTTAAGCGCTTACTATGTGCCAAGCATTGTTCTAAGCGCTGGGGTAGATACAAGGTAATCAGGTTGTCCCATATAGGGCTCACAATCTTCATCCCCATTTTACAGATTAGGTAACTGAGGCACAGAGAAGTGACTTGCCCAAGGTAACACAGCAGACAAGTGGCAGAGCCAAAATTAGAACCCATGACCTGCTGACTCCCAAGAACGTGCTCTTCCCACTAAACCATAGTGCTTTAGACTGTAAGTCCCATGTAGGACAGGAACTGTGTCTAACCTGCTTATCTTCTCCCTCTCTCAGAATTTGGCACATATTATGCACTTAAAAAATATTATCATTATTATTGTTGTTATTGTTATTATTATTACTATTACTCATTGCCTTAAGTTGGGAAAGTGCTGATGAAGTCTCCCATCAAGAGCAACGGCTGAGCCTAGGTCCTGAGGCTTCACGATTCAGACATTGTGTGAAGGAATAGATTATCATGATAGTGATTTGCACAGCACTACTTTCGTTCTCTCGTCCCGCCCAGTCACGCTCCCACTGGGGCACCGAGTGCAGTGAGTGAGTGGGCGAACAGAAATGCAACTATAAGAGAACGATAATGATTTTGCCCACTGAAATTAGAGGTAAATGGACGAGTAAAAGACGGCAGGCCACCCCCAACCTACTGCAGAAAGCAAACGTTGTGGATTTCACTGTCCTTAAGAGGAGCCTTAAGCGACCATCATCATCACCATCATTATCAATGGTATGCATTGAGTGACTACTGAATGTGAGCTACTGTACTAAGAGCTTGGAAGGGTACACAGAAACAAATGGACATATGACCACTGCCCTCCAGGAGGTTTCACTATTTTATGAAGCTCAGAGTGGGAGAAGAACAGAGTTTTTAGGGTGTGGGGCCAATAGTCCAACCAGGAGGTGGGAGGTGGGGTGAGAGATGGCAGCTAAAAGAGAGAGACACACACAGGCAGACACACACATACTCATCCATCCCCCAACCCCCTTACGCACACCCCCTTAGACACATTCACAGAAGCACACATACCCAGACAGATACAGCTGAAAACTGTTACAGGATGAGGTAAATTAGAGCAGAACCTAAGTGACCATCTCAGTTTCCAGCACAAAGCCCATTAACAGCCTTTCACCAGAACCAACAGGGTCAGAACACAGAAAAATGAGCAACAGCAGTGATGATCGAGCTCAGCTGCTCTGCTGCTCCAGTCTACATTGGACTCCTTGAATTCCCACCACTCCCACCTCCACAGTGGCTACAGCAGAAATGGCCCTTCTATGGAATGGCAGAACCAGGGGGCAAAATTTGTGACTGCCTACTGAAGAAATGCTTTTTTCTTTCAACTCATCCTTTTGTGGTAATTAGCATAATGATTTAAACCAGTGAAGCAGGAAGGAGAATAAAAGCCTTGGCCCCATTTTTCCTCTTCTAGTTTTTCTCTATTTCCACTGGAGTAAGTTTTATCAGGTCATAAGGCCAGGAGAAAGGATGATAATTAATTCACTAAGCCATAGACAAGGCTTGCAGATATCTCAGACGGTTGCTTGGAAGGCAGAACGAATGGAGAATGTTCCCAGCTGATTTATTGAATCTGCACTCACCAAGGACGTAACAAACTAGAGAGTACAAAAATAGGTAGATTTTCATTTCAGGAGCCCAAGAAGTGAAGACATACTTCATGTGGTGGAAATTGGCTATTTCTGTCTTGCACCACGAAGGACTTAGTGCAAATATTATTTTTATCTCTTACAACAGTTCCCTTTCCCAATTAAAAGAAGACATAGTCACAGTTTGCAAGCTAAAGCACCACAGTGAAAACATGGCAACTGTGAGCCAGATATATAGTTCTGGTCCTACCCCAGAAACAAATGTCAAATGTCAGTAATAATCCCCCCACCCCCCCACCCGGTTTGTCAGGTTGTGCTCCAGCTCTAATGATGCATATTCATTATGCTGGGAAGAGTTTTATTGCTGCTTGAAATAAAGCAAAAATGGCTCTGATTTTTTTCTTCAGTGGCTATACTATATAAAGCATTGCTATCACCAAAGAAAAATCATTCATGAAGAATCAATGGCTCTAACAATTATGTTAGCAGCTGGTACAAATGAATGCTGGGAAAAGAAAACTGACCTTACATGTTGCTCAGCGTCGTTTACACCCAAATGAATGTTCAAGCCAGACATCCCACGGATATATGGCTAAGCAGTGAGGAAAGAGTGTCTAGGACCAGCTGTGGAAAGGCCTCTATGACTTAGTTGTGTGAGAATGGGCCCAAATGTTTTGAGCTTCCCCTCTATGTTACTTTCAGAGTCAAAGTGAAGGAGTAAGGAGATGAATCTGCCCACTGATGCTCAAGTTATATTAATTCACTTCAATCTTGCACGATCAACTAAGGCCAAGCAGTAAACCAGCAATATTTTTCCATTAAAATAACCACAATAATCATGATCAGGCTCAAGAATGGGAGAAGAAGCTGACTGATAGCCCAGTACCTGTAGAGTTAGGTAGGTGAAATGCCATCATGGCTGCTTCAGGTGTCAGCAGAGAGCAGTAGATACCCAACTTCATGTCGTTACCCAGAGGGAAACAGCCAGTGCTGCTGCTGGTGTGAGTTGGGAGAGAGGAAGGGGGAAGTAGGGAAAGAGAGGAGGGACAGAAACAAGGAGTAGGACAACCTGGGAGGCTTGAAGGGGTGGCTTAGTGTGACCAAAGATCCCACAGTAGGTAGGACAGGTATGATTTGGGGAGTTCGGGGCCACCACCCAAAAAACCTAAGGAGGACCCTTCGAGCTGGCTGCCGGGGGAACGCCACAGGCCCACAGCTGCAGAAGCACAGTAGTAGGATGGGGTGGACGAGAAGGAGGAGTAAAGGAAGCCACCCAGACTTCTCTTTTTTCACTCAATAACCAATCAGTGGTATTTACTGAGCACTCAGTGTGTGCACAGCACTGGACTAAGTGCTTGGAAGAGTACAGGTGAGTAGGTAGACACAATCCTTGCCTTCCTTCCACAACAGCAGCAGCAGCAGCAGCCTCTGTTGAAACCACCATCACAGCCACGACTGTTCTGATAGACACATTCTAGGGCTGGGCATGATGGGAGTTTCCAGCACTATGGGATTTACACTTTCCTGGATGCCCCAGAAACTCCCTCTCATATGTGGTGGACAGAACAACCCACCACTTTTAGCCAGCGGTGAGGTCAGGGGCAGTGGCAGCCTTGGTGGCAAGGCCCAAGATGGACTAAGTGATCCAGTTCTCACCAGGGCAGAAGTGGCAATGGGCTTGGCAGCAGCCTGGGCTGGGCTTGCAAGGCTGTATTCACTTGAGTGGCAGAAGCAGAAAATGGTAGAAGGTGGCTGTGGTGGAGGATGAGTACCTTGTCCCCTCTCCCTTCTTCCCTTTCTTTCCCTAGCCCCATCCGACTCACACTTTCCCTTTCCTTTGGCCCCTTCCTCCCTCCCTCCCCTTCTCTGATCTCCTCCCTTCGCTCTGCTCCCATTTTGCCTCCCACTTCTTTAAGACCCATCCTCATGTCACCCTAAGGTAACCAGAATGTGGCCTTCTGAGGGGTTGTATACTGACTGCATAACTGACTACTTCAACAAGCAATCAGTAATTACAGTTTTGCATAACTCATTAGAGGATGGAAGTCATTGGCACCTTCTCGGTTTTTGTTAGGGGTTCATAAAGAACAACTGGATTTTCTATCGTCCTTCCTGAAAGATGTCACCTTTCACAAAATTTTACCCAATGGCTTGATTTAGAACAATTTCCAGGAAGAAATGTGTCATTTTATCTTCTTTTCAGTATGCTGCGGTAAAGGAACAATTTCATCTGTAACATTTTTTAAAAATCATGATAATTTTCCAGAAGTAAACTGTGGGTGGTACTGGGGAGAGTACTTTGCTCCCAAGCGTTTCTTGCCTCAGACTCTGCTCTGTGCCCAGCCCTAGATTGGATCTCTCCTCTTGTGGCTGTTGCTTAGAGACTCCACCTGTCCATGTTATGGAGCCAGAGATAAATGGGGTAGCAGAGCTGGAGCTGTAGGATTTGCCAGAAAAGGGTTGAGGGCTTTTTTGATGGAGAATGTGCAGGGTTTTCATATTCGTGTTGGGTGCCCAGTGAAAACAAAGAAGGATGCCAAGTTAATGGGGCATGGGAGGCTGGTCCAGCTACCAGTTGCATTCGTTCTGGTTAATCCTAGCTAGTCCCTCTCGTCTGGAAGCTCCTTGCAAGCAGGGAATGTCTACCTACTCTATTGCACTGTACTCTCCCAAGCACTTAGTACAGTACTCTGCATGCCATAAATGCTCACTTGATTGATTGATTAACTCAGGGACATAGAAGAATGTGTGTTCTGCTTCTGTGGTACCACTAATTGATTCATTAGTTGAGAAAGATGCATCCAAGGCCTTCAGAGTGTAAACTCCTTTTAAAATATATCTCAGGCTTCTGTTGGATTTCTTTGCACCCAATGGGTGCTCAATAAATACCATAGCATTACTACCACAGAAAATCCATCCCCCACATGTACTAAGCACTTGTACTCTCTCAAGCACTTAATTCAGGGCTCTGCATATGGTAAGCACTCAATAAATGTCATAGACTGATTCATTGGGGCTTGGAGGTTCAACAACTTAGAGCAAGCATGTGCCCAGCAACCAGATAAGGAAGAACTAATAGCCATTGAGTTGCAACTTGGCCATAATCTTTTTGGAGCTCTGAGCCAGAGTTGAAATGCCTGAACCCACCTCCTTGACTATACATTTGTACACTCAATCTGCAACCTTAGGGCAAGGAGAGGGATTACTTCCTTGCTACCTAAAAGGGCTTGACATTCTTTGTAAGAAAGGGGCTTCTAGGGTTATATTTCAGCCAGAGTTTGGCTCCCACTCTCTATCTGCCATCGCTGTTCAATCATCACTATTAAAAATAACTGCAATGCTTTGAATTTGTAGGGCACTTTTATTTTTCTGAGATGCTTTCATGTAGAGAAGCAGCATGGTTTAGTGGAAAGAGCTGGGGCTTGGGAGTCAGAGGCCGTGGGTTCTAATCCTAGCTCTGCCACTTGTCAGCTGTGTGACTTTGGGCAAGGCACTTAACTTCTCTGTGCCTCACTTTCCTCATCTGTAAATTGGGGATTAAGACTGTGAGCCCACATAGAACAACCTGATTACCTTGTATCAACCCCCATGCTTAGAACAGTGCTTGGCATATAGTAAGTGCTTAACAAATGCCATCAGTATCATTATTATTATTATTATCTTTTATCCTCACACCATCTCTGCGACGTAGGGAAAGTAGGTATTTTGATTGTCCCACTTTTAAAGATGAGGAAACTGAGGACCAGAGAGACTAAAATGACTTGTCCAAGATCAGACAGCAGGGACTAGAGTTGGGACAAGAATCCAGGTCTTCTTGAATAGATTTGAATGGGCACCAAATAGTGATTTTTTTCACTGACAAAGCCTATACTATGCAGAAGAACACAGCAACAAGACAGCAGCAGTAGCAGGGAAACCATGTTACTATGGTCTTGCCACTTGGATATGGAGGAGTGGGTTCAGGACTGAAGAACAATCACGCTGTGGAGGCTCTGCCTCCTACTCGGCTCATGCCCTTAGGAAAGGTTCCCCCTCTGTGAAAGCAATTGGGATAACAGTATTGACCCACCTGACAAATGTTGTGAAGATGAACTTGCTGAGCTGGTAGAGGTCTTCAGAAAGATAGTGATGCCCATAAATGTGGGCAGGGTTATAGACCCACACATTTACTGTGATTGAGTAACTAGTGTTCCAGTTAGGACAGATTTTTTTTTCAAATGGCATTTTTTAAGCGCTTAGTATGTGCCAGGCACTGTAATAACCGCTGGGGTAGATGGTTGGACATGGTCCTTGTCCCATAGTATCATTAGTATTATTATTATTATATTTGTTAAGCACTCACTATGTGTCAAGCACTGTTCTAAGCACTGGGGTAGATACAAGTTAATCAGGTTGGACACAGTCCCATTTGGAGCTCACAGTCTAACTAGAAGGTAGGAGGATTTAATCTCCATTTTCCAGTTGAGGAAACTAAAGCACAGAGAAGTTAAGTGATTTGCTCAAGGTCACACAGCAGAAAAGTGGTGGAGTCAGGATTAAAACCCAGATCCTTCTGACCCCCCCCCCCCCGTCTCAATCCCCATTTTACAACTGAGGTAACTGAAGCATAGCGAATTGAAGTGACTTACCCAAGGTCACACAATAGACAAGTGGTGAAGCCAGGATTAGAACCCAGGCCCTTCTGACTCCCAGGCCCGTGCTCTACCCACTAGGCCACACTGCTGATAGACATGGTAGGGAAGCGGGTGAGGAGAGAGACAACTAAGCCCACCCCTTCCTTGTCTCTACCTGCAACTGCCTGTTTCTGGGTACTGTGTTAAAGGGGCTGCTGCTCCTACCAGAAAGCTACTCTGAGTTCAGGGTGAGCTGTTTTGCTCAGCATTCCCTGCACCAGGAGCTTCAGAGCTGTCCCAGGTAGTGGCAGTCCCTCCAGCCTAGAGCAGTTAGCAGTGAGCTGAGTGGCTAACGGCAGGGGCAGAAGACTGGGCTCGGCTCTGTTCCAGTCTCTCTTGCTGCAGGCCTGTGGTGGTGGGTCTAACACTGTGTCAGCCCTCCTCTCTCTCTGTCCCCCTTTCCTAACTTCTCTCCCCTGGTCAGATGTGGTGTGGCCTAATGGCAAGCACACAGGACAGAGAGTCAGGAGACCTGAGTTTTAATCCCAGATCCACCGTTTACCTGCTGTGAGACCTAAGCCTCTAGACTGTAAGGTTGTGTGGGCAGGGAGTATGTCTGTTATACTGTAGTCTCCCCAGCACTTAGTACAGTGCTATGCACACAGTAAGCACTCAATAAATACGATTGACTGACTAGAGCAAGTCACTTAATTTCTCTAGGCTTCATCTTCCTCACCTGTAAAATGGGGATTATATTCCTGTTCCTTCACCCCTTAGGCATGAGCCCCATGTGGGTCAGGGTCTGTGTCCAATCTGATTATTCTGTATCTATCCCAATGCCTAGCACAATGCTTGGGACATAGTATGCTCTTAACAGTTAATACCACAATTGTTAAAATTTTTATTATCATTATTCTGACTCCTAGATTAGACCACTCTCCCTTCCAAAGTTGTCCTGAAAACTTTGCCATAATCCGAAGCCCCTTAAAAAACAAGTCATAGGCTTCTAAATGAGGAAAATGACTTTGGAACTCATCTACAATTTTGGCTTGTGTTTCCAACCGTTTCTTTCATTTTTCCTTGGTGAGACATCACCATCTGGTGGCCATATGTAATACCAGCGTTTCAAAAGGACAATTTCCCTAGTGCAAGATATACAATTTTCTTTTTCACCCTAAAAGTCAAGAAATAATAGTTATTATGAGACAAGAACCAACCCCACTCGATTGATTATGGACTTTATTTGCATTATCGTGGGAGCAGTGAGGTGGGATGTAGCCTTGTTAGGAGGGTTTACGATTTCAGCAATGCTCAACGCTCACATCCAGATGGAAATGGAGCTGCTTGGTTGGAGCAGGGGCCCGAATACATTTATGGTACCGCTTCCGAGAAAAATACCGTCGGGTTACTTAGCATTTATATTGCCCTTTTCAACTCCCAAGCTCTTTATATGACCTCACTGATTAATTCTCCCAGCTGCCCTATGAAGTAAGTACTACTCTGGACTGTTAGTTCCTTTATGAAAGTCTGCAACAGCAGTTTCTGTTGCTTTAGAGTGCCTTGAGTGTACCACTGAGGATTCTCTTCCAGAGAATGTGAAGCACAAGTATCATTTTCAAAAATCTTGAGGCGTTTGTCTTTTCAGGGGGAGAAGCAAGTCACCGCACATTCAAAGCCTGAGTTTCGTGCTGTGAAAGGAAAGCCTCAGATTACAGGACATTTTAGCCGTTACCTTAAGACTGACTCAACTCAACCACAGTTCAAGGAACTCTCTCTTCAATGAGTCTTTGGACTAAGGATCGACCTAGATTCGCTGAGGCACAGTTTGCAATTTTTAAAACAATGCCCTACCATTACAGGGAGCGCTCAATAGATGTCACTGATTGATTGACTGATGGACAGCGAAAGTCAGCACTCTTTGCCCCCTTTAATGGAAATTCTCTCCACAAACCAGATGCCACCAAAATTTTTGGATAGGTCCGGTCTCGAATCTTAGACTATAAGCCTTCAGTTTCCACCTCCCCCTTTTCTCACCCCGATAATCTTGCCAACTTCTTTCTGAGAAAATGGAAAATTACTAAGAGTGAACTCCCTAAAATCACCCCCTCGCCTACCCACTTCCTTGACCCTTCAACATCTCAACCATCTCTTTAGAGGAGCTCTCTCTCCTGATTTTTAAATTTAGCCCCTCGACCTGTGCCTTTGACCCCATCTCTTTTCCCCTTCTAAAATCACTTGTTCCCTTTCTTCTTCCCTCCTTGATAGCCATCTTCAATTGCTCACTCTCTTATGGCTTCTTCCCCTCTGTCTTCAAACATGTCCAAGTTTTGCCTATTCTGAAAGAATCTTTTCTGAACCTTACTGCCCATCCAACAATCTCCCACCTTACATTTCTGTCTGAATTCTTGAAATTGGATTGTAAACCTGGTACCTCCACTTCCTCTTCTCTGCTGCCTTCTTTCTTGACCCTCTACAGTCTAATTTCCACCCCCTTCACTCCACTGAGGCTACTCTCTCCAAGGTCACCAAATGCCCTCCTTCTTACCAAAACTAATGAACTGTACTCTGCCCTAATCATCTTTGACCTCTTGACTGCTTCAGACTCTGGACAACTCCCTCCTTCTAGAAAAACTATTTAACCTTGCTTTGTTAAGTTCTTATTACGTGCCAGGCCCCAGACGAGGCACTGGGGTAGATACATGATATTCGGGTTGGACACAGTACCCGTTTTACAGGCTAGTTAACTGAGGCCCAGAGAAGTTAAGTGACTTGTTTTTTCTTACAGAGTGCTCTCTTGGTTCCCCCCTTACCCCTCTGGCCTCTTCTTCTCTGTCTCTTTCACCAGCAATTTCTCTACCTCTCATTCCCCATTTGTGAGTGTCTCTCAAAGCTCTGTTCTGGAGCCTGTTTTTTTTTAAGCACTTACTGTTTGCCAGGCACTGTACTAAATACTGGTATAGATACAAGATAATCAGGTTGGACACAGTTCTTCTCTCATATAGGGCTCACAGACTTAATCCCCATTTTACAGGTGAGGTAACAAATACAGAGAAGCTAAGTGACTTGCTCAAGGTCACACAGCAGATAAGTGATAAAGCCAGGGTTACAATCTGGTCTTCTGACTCCCAGGCCCGGGCTCTTTCCACTAGGCCACACTGCTTCTTCCATCAGTTTGTTCTCACTCCCTTGGGGAGCTCATCCACTTTCACAGCTTCAACTACTGTGTGGGTGACTCAATCAATCAATACTATTTATTGAATGCTTACTCTATGGAGCGAGCACTATACAAGAGCACTTGAGAGAGTACAATAGTGTTAGTATGGGCTTGGGAGTCAGAGGTCATGGGTTCGAACCCCAGCTCTGCCACTTGCCAGCTGTGTGACTTTGGGCAAGTCACTTAACTTCTCGGTGCCTCAGTTCCCTCATCTGTAAAATGGGGATGAAGACTTGTCAGCTGTGTGACTATGGGCAAGTCACTTCACTTCTCTGTGCCTCAGTTACCTCATCTGTAAAATGAGGATGAAGACTGTGAGCCCCACGTGGGACAACCTGATTCCCTTGTGTCTACCCCAGCGCTTAGAACAGTAGCACTTAACAACTATCAACATTATTAATGGAGTTTCCATTCTAGTAGAGGAGACAGACCCTTCAAATTAATTACAGGTAGGGGAAGCAACAGAGTTTAAAGATATTTACATAAGTGTTCGGGCTAGATGGGGGTGCTTAATGGAAGTGTTGATATGGAAGTAGTTGGGGAAAACGGGTAAGGAGATGAGAAGTTAATCAGGAAAGGCCTCCTGGAAGAGATGAGGTTTTAGCAGGGCTTTGCAGACGGGAAGAATACTTGGTCTGTCAGATATGAAGGGGGAGGGAGTTCCGGGTAGGAAGGAGGGTGTAAGAAGTCGATGGTGAGAGAAATGAGAACAAGGGACCTCATTTGCCCTGACCTCTCTCCTTCTCTGCCATCTCACATCTCCTCCTCTCTCCAGGACATCTGTCAACATTTCAAGCTCAACATGTCCAAAACTGAACTCTTCATCTTTCCTCCCAAATCCTATCCTCCTAGCTTTCCCATCTCAGCTGACAACACTACCATCCTCCCCAACTCTGAAGTATGTAAACTTGGCAGAATCTTTGACTCCTCCCTCTTTTTCACCCCTCATATTCAAGTCAGTCACCAAATCCTGTAGGTTCTTCCCTCACAACATTTCCAAAATCCTCCCCTTCCTCACCCTGGTTCAAGTACTTGTCATATCCCACCTTGATTACTGCATCTGCCCCCTTGCTGACCTCTTGCCTCCTGTCTCTCCCCCTCCCCAATCCACACTTCACTCTGTTGCCCAAAATCATTTTTCTAAAATGTCATTCTGGAAATGGGTGGTAGTTCCCCAAAATCTTCAAAAGCTGCCCATTTCCCTCTGCAGCAAGCAGAAACTCCTGATCACCGGCAGTCAGCTCTCTTCCCTGAATACTTATCCTCTCTCCTGTCACACTACAGCACATTGGGCAAACTTCGTTGTCTTAATGTGCCTCGTTCTCATCTCTCCCGCTGCCGACTTCTTGCTTGGAATTCCTTCCCCCTTCACCTCTGACAGATCACTGTGCTCTCCCCATCTTCAAGGCCCTTCTGAAATCATATTTCCCCCAGGAGGCCTTTCCTGATTGACTTCTAATCTCCCCATTCTATATTCCCAATTACCATTTCAGCACTTCCACACCATCTAAGCACTTAAATACTGACAAGCCCTCATAGCATTTATGTACATATGTACATACTCTATTACTTCCTCCTATCCGTAATTCATTTTAGTGCCCATCTCTCTGCTACACTGTAATTTTCTTGAGATCAGGAATCATGTCTCCTCGTTTTATTGTACTCTCCCAAGCACTTAGTACAATGTTCTGCACTCAGAGGAGGCTCAAAAAATACTGATATTGAATGATTTATTTAAAATTTTACATGTTTTCTTATAATTTTTTTTCCTGCATACAAAGCAGGTAGCACTTTTTTTTTAATCCATCTCTATCTCTTTGATTCTCTTCCTTTTCTGCTACAGCATGGCATTAGATCTGGCCCCATCCAGTGTGCTGAGAGATGTAAGGGGTGACAAGACCTTGAAAATGATTTTCTGTTAGGCCAGCCTTGGGGGAATCCACATCTCTGTATTTGGCCTCGAGGGAAGATTGACATCAGGGCACATGATCAAAGGGCTTCAGGGCCTTTCCTGTGGAAATTCTCAGAGCTGATGAAAGTAGCAGTTGGTACAACAACATGACCCTGCCCCTCCTGGAACAGTAAAGAAGAACATAAGAGCATTTCTTGCATTTTTTACAGTGGAGGGTGGAAGCAACCGCACTCTTGAGCTGCCCCTGATCCCCCTTCCTAGCGATGACACATGGAACTTTATCGATTGCCGGAAACTCATCCCAGGAGTCTGGCCATCCACAACTTGGCCCTGATCTATTGGATGGAGGTAGTCCAATGCTGCCCACGGGACACAGACAGCCTATTCCCCAGATCCAAAACTTTGATGCAAGCTAGCTATTCGTAGACTCTCTCGGCAGGGTTCTTTAAAACTGTTCAGCAATGGCCACCATCTGTCAAGTCAACCGTCATTCCAATTGCAGTGTCTGAACATTGAGCAAATTTTAGAGCAAAGGAAAACAAAGACAGATAGCACAATAAAAGCCCAAAAGAGCCCCCCGGATAGGAATCATGCTGACTACTTATTATATCTCAACCATGAACTCTAACACCCATTCAAATCCAAACCAGTTCTTTTGGGATCCATGGTGAGTCACTGCCTTATACTGTGCACACACGGCTTCTGCTAAGACAGTCATTAAATTGAGATTGCACGTGCATTCCTATATGCTCATCTCCAGAACCTAATAGCTACCAAATTAATCTTATTTTAACTAAAGTTCTAAAGGGATGAATACAATCACAACCTCCTATTTGGATCAATCCAGCGCTTAGTACAGTGCTCAGCACTTAGAACAGTGCTTGGCACATAGTAAGCACTTAAATACCATCATTATTATTAATTGAGAAGTAACATGACCTAGTGAAAAGAGTGTGGGCCTGGGAGTCAGAGGACCTGGATTCCAATCCCGGCTCTGCCACTTTTCTGCTGTGTGACCTTGGGCAAGTAACCTAACTTCTCTCTGTCTCAATTACCTCATCTGTAAAACGGGGGTTAAGACTGTGAGCCCCACATGGGACATGAACTGTGTCCAACCTGATTATCCTGTATCTACCCAGGGCTTAGCACATTGCCTGGCACATAGTAAGTGCTTAACAAATACCATTAAAAAAGCACCAATTGGGTGCAGAGCACTTTACTAGGTACTTGGGAGTGTACACCAGAAGGAAAGACATGGTCCTTGCTCTCTACAAGTTTATAATCTAATAGGGGAAAGAGGAAGGCATTAAGTATTTACCAAATATGGGAGAAGGAAACAGAAGTGTACAAATTATTGAATATAGAATTGAATGCTTGTACAGGAGGGTAGTTTTTTAATTGATGTGGCTGAGGGTGTTGGGAATTGAAAAGATAAATTTTCTTAGAGAATATGGGATTTTAGGATAGCTTTGAAGCAGGAGAGGGCTGTGGTCTAGTAGATTTAAAGCTTCCTCAGCTATGAAATGGGGATGTAATGCCAGTTCTCTCTCCCCATTGGACTGTAAGCCCTGTATGTCCAGGCTGATTCTCTTGTGCCTAGTCTAGTGCTTAGTATAGTGCTTGTCTCATAGTAAGTGTTAACAGATACTGCTATTATTACTCAGACCTAGGTTTTAAAAGGATTTTCTTCCAACTATGGATTTCTGTAATACATTCATCACCATGTTTTTCTCCACCTATGATGCTTTCAACATCACCACCAGATCCCACTATTTTGGTGTGATATAGGAAAGATATTTTACACCTGGTAAATAGCAAGAGTCACCTGCTCATCAGTCCATTTCCCCCACTCAGCATCTTGTTTCCTGAGCTCACTGACCCCTGGCTTACCACCTTTTAAAGGCTTTTTTCCAAACCAAAGAGTGGTGATGGAAAGTCAAAAGACACTACCTTTTTTTTCTGGTATGTGCTAAGCATTTACTATGTGTCAAACACTGTTCTAAGTGCTGGGGTAGATACAAGCTAATTAGAATGGACACAGTCCTTTTCCTGCATGGGGCTCACAGTCTAAGTAGGAGGAAGACTGGAAATGGATTCTACACTTAATATATGTATATGTGTATACATATACACATATATATAATGTATGTATATGTATATATATATATATATATATATGGGAAGCAGCGTGGCTCACTGGAAAGAGCACGGGCTTTGGAGTCAGAGGTCATGGGTTCGAACCCCGGCTCTGCCACTTGTCAGCTGTGTGACTTTGGGCAAGTCACTTAACTTCTCAGTGTCTCAGTTACCTCATCTGTAAAATGGGGAGTAAGACTGTGAGCCCCACGTGGGACAACCTGATTCCCCTGTGTCTACCCCCGCGCTTAGAACAGTGCTCGGCACATAGTAAGCGCTTAACAAATACCAACATTATTATATATATATGGGGGGGAGAGATAGATATTATTACATTCAAGACTAGCTTTGCTTCTAGTAACTCAGTTTGGACTATTCATCCTCAAATTGATACAAATCCATCATCCTCCTCATCATCAATATTTATTGAACACCTATCATTTGCAGAGCACTATACTAAAAGCTTGGGAGTACACAATACACAGCCCCTGCCCTCACTTATGTATACATATTAATAGAGTCAAGAAGGGTTTGGAAAAATTTATGCACAAGAAGTCCATAGTGGGTTGTTAGAGAGAACTCTTAGGGATATTTGATGGAAAAGGTTGGAGTGTTAGGAGGTTCAAGAACAGTTGAAACGGTTCATGGATGAAACATCCGTGATGCTTTAGTTAGCGGGAAAAAGAGGGCACAATCATACTTTTTCTCCAAGCATCTTGTTGGCGCTTCTGGAGACAAACCTCTGAGCTAGATGGACCATTGGTTGGACTGCTCTAGGATAGTACTGCTTATTTTCTTATGAAAGGAGTGCAGGAAGCCGTAACCAAAGATGAGAGCAGAAGTTAAAGACATGGTTGGTGTTTTTGAGGAGCTTACAGTTGAATGGGGGAGGCAAGGAAACAAATTGCCAGCCATGCATGACTAAAACAGTAAGAGCATAGATAGAAATGCAGGGACTGTCTCTGTTGCTGACTTGTTCATTCCAAGTGCTCAGTACAGTGCTCTGCACATAGTAAGCGCTCAATAAATACTACTGAATGAATGAATAATAATATAAATACAAATTGAATCAATAGAAGTCTTTTCCTTCAGTTTGAAAGTAAAGCTGCTGATAATGAGATTATATTCATAAGTGAGGGTTATTGAGAGAAAATCTCTTCCAATAACAATAATGACAATTGGGGTATTTGTAAAGCACTTTATCCATGAAGATACAGTAGTGTACCTACTCCTCCCACCCTATTGTTCCCTTCTCTTCTTTGTCCTTCCTCCAAGCTGTTTCCAAAGAAGTCTCCCACCTACTCTTAAAATCACCCCCTTTGATTCTGTACCTCTAATTCATTCATTCATTCATTCATTCATTCATTCATTCAATCGTATTTTGAGCACTTACTGTGTGCAGAGCACTGTACTAAGCACTTGGAAAGTACAATTCAGCAACAAATAGAGATAATCCCTACCCGGCAACAGGCTCACAGCCTAGAAGGGGGAAGACAGACAACAAAACAAAACAAGTTGACAGGTATTAGTAGCATCAATATAAATAAATAGAATTATATATATATATATAATCACTAATAAAATAAATAGAATAATGAATATATACATATATACACAAGTGCTGTGGGGCAGGGACGGAGGAAGAGCAGAGGGAGGGAATAGGAGAGGGGAAGGAGCAGAGGAAAAGGGGGGCTCAGTCTGGGAAGGCTTCCTGAAGGAGGTAAGCTTTCAATAGGGCTTTGAAGGGGGGAAGTGTGCTAGTTTGACAGATGTGAGGAGGGAGGGCATTTCAGGTCAAAGGTAGGATGTGGGCCAGGGGTCGACGGTGGGACAGGTGAAAACGAGGCCCAGTGAGGAGGTTAGCAGCAGAAGAGCGGAGTGTGCGGTCTGGGCTGTAGAAGGAGAGAAGGGAGGTGAGGTAAGAGGGGGCAAGGTGATGGAAAGCTAGTAGATCGAGCACAGGCCTGGGAGTCAGAAGGTCATGAGTTCTAATTCCGGCTCTGCCGTTTGTCTGCTGTGTGACCTTGGGCAAGTCATTTCACTTCTCTTTGCCTTAGTTCCCTCATCTGTAAAATGGGGATTGAGACTGTGAGCCCCACATGGGACAAGAACTGTGTCCAACCTAATTTGCTTGTGTCCACCCCAGTGCTTGGTAGAGTGCCTAGCATAGAGTAAACTCTTAACAAATACCATAATTGTTATTACTATTAGTTCCCTTCTCACTTCTAAAAAGCACTTGCTCCTTGCTTCCTCCCCCTCCTTATCACTATTTTTACCCTCTCACATTCTGATAGCCCCTTCTCTTCAGAGTTCAATACTGCTCAAGTCTCTCCTATACTTTTCCTCTGAATACTACATCCTCTCAGCTGTGGTCTCATCTCCCTGGTCCCATTCTTGACCAAACTCCTTGAATAGTTTAGCTACACACACTGCCTTTACTTCCTCTCCACCCACTGTTTTTTTAACAAACAGGTTTTCGCCCCTCTTCACTGGGCCTACACTCTCCAAGATCACTAGTTGCCTCCGTATTGCTAAGTCCCATGGTAAGCACTTAACAAATATAGTAATAATAATAAAAGAAAGAGCTGAATTGTTCCAGGACAGAGTAAATTTAAAGTGGCAGAAGTTGGCCAATGCTGGGATTTAACCAGTTGCATTCAGATGCACGGGTGCAGGAGTGGAGGAAGCAGACAATGGTAGTAATCCAAAACCCGGCTTTGGTGGTGTGAGAGTGACAGAGGGACCTGGGGCAAGGGAGATGATTTTGGTGGAAAGGGTAGAGGTGAGGGCATTATGGGAGGATTGGTTTCCATTGGCAGCATGGAATTCAACAGTCACCAAATTTGGTCGATGAAAGCCTTTGATATATGTATCTATTTTCTGGGGTATATTCTGGTATGCGACTTCCATTTCTTAATAATGTTGGTATTTGTTAAGCGCTTACTATGTGCAGAGCACTGTTCTAAGCGCTGGGGTAAACACAGGGGAATCAGGTTGTCCCACGTGGGGCTCACAGTCTTCATCCCCATTTTACAGATGAGGTAACTGAGACACTGAGAAGTTAAGTGACTTGCCCAAAGTCACACAGCTGACAAGTGGCAGAGCTGGGATTCGAACTCATGAGCCCTGACTCCAAAGCCCATGCTCTTTCCACTGCGCCACGCTGCTTCTCTAAATAATGTTGGTATTTGTTAAGCACTTACTATGTGCCGAGCACTGTTCTAAGCGCTGGGGTAGACACAGGGGAATCAGGTTGCCCCACATGGGGCTCACAGTCTTAATCCCCATTTTACAGATGAGGTAACTGAGGCACCGAGAAGTTAAGTGACTTGCCCAAAGTCACACAGCTGACAAGTGGCCGAGCCGGGATTTGAACCCATGACCTCTGACTCCAAAGCCCACGCTCTTTCCACTGAGCCACTCAGACATCCTCTGACCCACAGTGCTGTGCTGCATGCATGTGCCTCTAGAACGAAGTCATTAGCATACAGTAGTTTCTGAAATTCTGTCTCACAAAGTCTTTTGATAATGCTTTTAACCTGTCAAGCTGAAAGAGTGAAGCAAAAAGGCAATCTGACTCCAACTTGCAGGTCTTTTACTGCATCCTCAAGCATGGCAGCATAGAATAGGTTGAACAGGTTCAGGCCTACCACACAATCTCACTTGCCTATCACAGTGATGATGATGATGATGATGATGATGATGGTATTAGTTAAGAACTTACTATGTGTTAAACACCGTTCTAAGTGCTGGGGTAGATACTCCATTTTGGACACTGTTCCTGTCTCGTCTCACCTGGGGCTCACAGTCTAAATCCAACTCAACATGAGCAGTGCTATTAGTGGACCAGAAATTAGAGTCCATCCAGTCCGGTGTTCTGTCTCCACAGCAACGGAATGCTTGAAAGCACCATTGTTCTCCTTGGCCTCCATCTTCATGGTAAGAGATGAACTATCAAACATCCCTAACTTTCCACTCTATATCTCTTTCACTTTCCCTCTAGTGAATCAGCATGAAGAAATTATTCATCTATGAAATTATACAAAACTGTCTTGAACCTGCTGATATATTCTGCACAACTTCCACATGCTTTCCAAGCGCTCCTGCTGTGATGGCAGAGGGTAGCTCTCTGTTAATGAAAGGTTTTCTGTTGGGTTTTTTTTTTTTAATTAAAACCCCTACATCTTTCCCTTGTGCTTTTCTTATTAAAATAAAGTCATTTTTAGAAAAGGAAAACAAAGAAATTGATTTTTGCTTTTTGGGTTATATTACTCGTGTGATTGTACTTATGAGACAACAACAAAAAGCAGGAACTCTTCTTACCCTAGAGATCCACAAATTGCCATCTTTAACGAAGTAAACAGCTCTCTCTTCCTAAAGGCAATGGTAAGAGGCTTTCATTTGAATTCCTTAGAGTAAGGCTAGCATTCATCTAGTCTTTCATTAGGTATCTTAAAATTGTACTTGGTCTAATAGAATTGCTTGAAAATTGATGATTAATTTAAGTATTGAAAGCCTTTAACTCTATCAAAATTATTTGGCAGTAAAAGGTCTGCTCCACCTCTGAACTTAATGGCTAAGCATTCAAGAGCTCTATGCTCTTGGAGGAGAAGACAAATTTATTTTTCTCCTAATAGAAGGGAAAGAAATTGGAATTTGACATCTCATAACTGATTCTCAGGATCAGAATCTTCAGCTTAATGTCAATTTTAAGAGATTGGTAATGGAAATTCTGAGTTCTGAGTCCTGGTTTTGGACCACATAACTTCAGGTGACCTGAACCTTCAAAAACCACAGATCTGGGGACCACTAATGATCCGACATGAATACCACTTATGTCTGATCATTGAGAGATTTAACCAAATTAACCCTCTGACTGAAAGACTTTGGTTTTGCAGATGTGGGGACCTTTTCTCAATCAATCAATGGAATTTCTTGAGCACTCACTGTATTCATTTATTCATTCATTCAATAGTATTTATTGAGCACTTACTATGTGCCCCGCACTGTACTAAGCACTTGGAATGTATGCAAAGTCCTGTAATAAACATTAGCATGTACAAACTATAATTCAATTAATCAATCAATTATGTTTATTGAGTGCTTACTGTGGCAGAGCACTGTACTAAGTGCCTGGGAGAGTCCAATATAACAGAGTTGGCAGATACATTCCCTATCCACAGTGAGCTTGCAATCTAGAAGGGGAGACAGACATTAAATAAATTACAAATATGTACATAAGTGCTGTGGGGCTGAGAGAGGGTTGAATGAAGAGTGCAAATCCAAGTGTAAGGGTGATGCAGAAGGGAATGGGAGAAGAGGAAATGAAGGCCTTGTTGGGGAAGGCCTCTTGAAGTATATATGTACCTTCAAAAAGGCTTTGAAGGTGGGGAGAGTAATCATCTGTTTTATATAAACAGGGGGAGCATGCCAGGCCAGGCCAGTGGCAGGATGTGGGTGAGAGGTCAGCGGTGAGATAGAAGAGATCATGGTACAGTGAATAGGTTGCCTTTCGAGGAGCAAAGTATGCAGGCTGGGGTTGTAGCAGGAAATCAGGGAGCTAAGGTGAATGCGTGTTTTGAAGTCTATAGTATGGAGTTTCTCTTTGATGCGGAGGTAGATGGGCAATCACTGGAGGATCTTGAGGAGTGGAGAAACATGGACTGAACAGTTTTGTAAAAAAATGATCTGGGCAGTAGAGTGAAGTATGAATTGGAGTGGGGAGACATAGGATGCAGGGGAGTCAGCAAGGAGGCTGATACAGTAATCAAGGTGGGATAGGATAAGTGCTTAGATTAATTTGGTAACAGCTTGGATGGGGATGAAAGGGCAGGTTTTAGCAATGTTGTGAAGGTTGGACCAAAGGGATTTAGTGAAAGATTGAATATGTGGGTTGAATGAGAGAGATGAGTTGAGAATAACATCAAGGTTATAGGCCTGTGAGATAGGGAGGAAAGGGGTGTTGTGTACAGTGACAGGAAATCATGGGGAAGACAGGGCTTACATGGGATGATAAATTCTTATTTCCTAAAGGGCAGAGGGAAGCACATTATCTGGCAATAATCCACAGTACCTGTGGATTATTTCAATTTCCAAGTACCATATTCTCTGGAGTTTGGACAGATTATGCTCTCCGAACTCTCATTTTAAAAACAAGGCTGGCTCACTTCGCACCTACCCTATCTGAACTTCCTTCCTCCCAATGCTACTCTGACTCCTCACACTCTGATCTTTGGAAAATAGTTCTCAGACTCTCAAAACAGAACGTACCCACTGCAGGGATTTTCAAGCGCTGGAGTCTCCCCATTAAAATGACGGATGAGCCTGGATCCGAAACTTCAGGAATGAGAACTTGAGTGAAGAAATCGATCGTGGTGATGGTAGCTTGCGCCATGCCACTCGCACTCTCTCGTCCCCGTCGATCATGTTTTTGCTGGGGCATGGAATGCAATGAGCAAGTGGATGGATCAGGCTGCAGCTCCTTTTTGCACAGGACCCATTTACATTTGAGGTGACTATGATGCTGATGCTGTGCTCTAGTACAACAATTCAGCAACCTTGATAAGTGCCACCGGGATAGGCATGTGAAATTAGTAGTGCTGCTTATATGGAAAAAATACAACTGGGTAATTCATGCCAGATGGGGGATCAAACCCACGGCTTTTGAAACCATGTTTGTTGAAAGAGCCGGGAATAATTTGTACTGATCAAGAGAAAGCTTTCTCTGCCGAGTGTTTTGCGTGTATAGCTCTCTCATGTGTCTCTTCATACACTCATGCCCTTCCTTTCAGGGGTTTTCGTCTGTTATCACTATCAGACCTTGGAGGCTTTCCGTTATCACTCAGGCACCAGCTAAAGCTGCCAACCAGATTTATCTTGATGAAAAGCAAGTCCAAATGAGCCCTTACTCCTGTGGTTAAAAAAAAAATACGTAAAACCAAGGCTTCAAAAGGCAATAAAAACATGACCTGAGTCATCTTCCTTGCTCTGCTTAAATGTCACCCTCTTTTCCAGCTCTTTCTTTGGAACCTTTCTTTCTGAACCTTTTGTTTCCAGGGTCACAGTACTGATGATCTGACAGAATATGTTTACAGGGTTTGAAATGCTTAGAACAGTGCCTGGCACAGAGTGAGCACTTAACAAATACCATTTTAAAAAAAGTATTGAAATCCTCTTCTCACTCCCCTCTCCTCTCAGCCCCACTCCTCTCCTCAAGTTCCAAAACTCTCACTATTGCTGAGACCTCACAAAACCTAAGTAATAGGTACCACTTTGAACAAAGCAGAATCCATCATCATAACTAGCAAATCAACAAGCATATAGAAATCCTTGAGCTCACTAAAGTTTCCATCTGCCCCATATTTGGATGCCAACCATAACAGGGTGAATTGATGGAGGGACTGACCTTCCTATTACTGCTCTGACATCTGGTGTCTTATCTCCAACTCTTCTCACCGTCCAAAGAAAAGCTTTTCACACATTTCTGAAAGGATTGTCCACCTACATTGAGAAGCAGCTCTTCATTTGTTTCCTTTCAAAGCCAAACTGCCCTATAGTTCCCCTGTCTGCCAGGCATGGGTGGGTAAAATAAATGATGGACTGGAGTTCTTACTCTATGACAAAGGCTAGAAAGAAACAGAGGGCTAGAAAATGTCAGAGCCATTAAAATACAGGCCCTGGAGGTGGCAGAATGTGTTCAGAAATGATCATAGGTCAGTGGAGCAGCTGGTACAAACAGATTAATACACAACTTGGGCTCCAGAGAAACAGCCAGGGCCCTCAAAGTCTCCCTTGGTACTGCGCCCACATGAGCAAGGCCAAGGTTTGATCCACTATGGCTCTGGTCATCCATACACATTGGACGGGGGGGTTCTCTCCATCTGTGTGTCATATCTGGTATTTCAAAGGATCCTGTTGCTTCTCTTTGGCCTCTCAAATCCCCATCCCCGCCCCATTCATTCATTCAATCGTATTTATTGAGTGCTTACTGTGTGCAGAGCACTGTACTAAGCACTTGGAATGTACGATTCGGCAACAGAGACAATCCCTGCCCAACAACGGATTCACGGTCTAAAAGCCCCAACCCTCCCACCCCCAAACTGAACCTGGCTAACAGCCCAAAAGAAGAGGGTGGCTGATAGAAATGCAGCTTGCTAGGACATCCTCAGCAGAAAACAGTAAACTATATCTCTACACTAAACAGAGTGCTCCAAGGAAGGCTTATAAAGTGGGTGAAAGCATGGTAGTACAAGACATCAAAGATTTTCTGTTCCCCACCTTCAGACTGCATCTGCTACCCCATCATCAGTCTTAAAACACATGCTGTTGGCCACATGAGGAATCAGGCTCTGAAGATGTGGATGATTCAGGTCGACCTATCACTATGACTGGGAAAGAGTACTAAACACATGGGCTCTGCCCCAACCTGCTGATCCCTTTTCCTCCCTCCCCCAACCCAAAACTAGATGTCTTTGGAACTGTTAACCTAATGATGATCTCTTGACCAATCAAGAGGCAGCAGTGTTTTTAGTCTTCACTCTAGCCCTATTTAGAAAGAGACCACTCATCTCCATTAGGAAAAGCCCTAGAAAAGTTGGCCTGTGAGCTTTGCACTTGTCCTGGGCAGGAGCAACTATGATTAAAATGTCACCACCAGGAACCTCATCTTGGAAAAAGTTAGCTGTAGCTCACACAATAAAGAAATACATCTGCAAATCACCAATGGCCTAAGTGGAAAAAGCCTGGGCCTGGGAATCAGAAGACCTGGGCTCTAATCTGGCTCTGACATTTACCAGTTGTGTGACCTTGGGCAAGTCTATGTTCTATGCCTCAGTTTCCTCATCTGTAAAATGGAGATTCGATATCTGTTCTCCTTCCTACTTAGACTGTTGGCCCCATGTCAGGCAGGGACTGTATTTGCCCCAGTGATCTTGCACCGACCCCAGTGCTTTGCATAGTTCTTAGCACATAGTAAATGTTTAATAAATACCACCCTTTGCTGTCAAAAACTTCCTCGGTCCCAGATGAATTTGAATTCTGCAACAGGACAGCCCCCTGAACCCATAAGGATGAAGAGTCTCCAATCATCAGACCAGTCCCTCTGCTGGTCACCCTACTCACTGCTACACTTCGGAATGACATTTCTTATTTTGTTGGAGTGTTCTCTCATTGTCTTCCCCTTAAATGGCAGCAATCACCCGTCTGTTTCCTCTTGGCAACAGCTGAGGACGGTCAGATTACGACACATCCCTGAGGAAACAGTCTGATAGCCAGATGGTGTCGTCGTGAATATTCATCGAAGACCAAAATCAAGAACAAATCTAGCAAGGTTGTGAAGGCTGAGAGAAAAGACAGAGAAAGACCAAAGTCTCCAAGCCTTTGCCAAACCTAGGGAAGGAGAATCATCCTTGCTTTCCTCTCTGCTGTACGTTCTGCACCCACAGTCCCTGATTCTGCTGCATCCATACCTGTGAAGACTGTTCGCATCTCCCGAGTTCCGCCGCTCTCTGGAGAAAGGACCTGCTCGTTTACCACGTGGGAGGGTTCAGGCAGTGAAATAGTGCCCTCAAAGTCCCCAGCTGGAATGTCTTCATGGCACTGTGGGAAATGGTGATCTGATAGCCAGTTCACTTGCAGTGTAGGAGTTAAGCTGGAAAATACAGATTTCCACTTGAATATTATTTTCTTACTTGAACCGAGTACCTTGATAATTGTCCATTTTCTACTTCACGTTGTTAGTGTAGACTGGCTTTAATGTCAGTTGTTATGTTCTATTCTAAGCCATTTAGGACGTTCAATTATAAAATGATGAGGCTGTGCAAAAATCAAGTAAGTCTGACTGAGCAAATAGATCCTGAACGGAACTTCCACAGGAACAAAGTCACTAAAAATGATGACATCACCAGAATCCACTGAATTCCAGGACAGTGCTCCGCACCCAGTAATCACTCAATAAATACCAATGATCAACTGATTGTTTCCATAATAACTTCCATTAATGTTTTAGCTTATCCGCCTACATTAGAAATTAAATCAAATACATTCGCTCACTTTCAGGAAAGAAAATGCCTTGTAAAAGTCAAGGGATAGCATTGAAATTAAATGGTTTTGGTGAGCCAGGGCACCAAACCAGTTTTCTGCTATGGTCAGGTCTGCTCACAGAGAGTGTGCACATCTTGAACAAGAACTGAAAGCTACATAGGCTCCCCTTTGTGTCTCCCATCTGGCCCTTCCTCCTGAGGTGGTTGTGAGAAACACATAGACAATTCCCTTTTGGATGGCTTGAAGGGTTAGTCGGGGTTGTCAAACTGGGAAGTCAGACATTGTCTCTCAGAGATTGGTGAAAATTTTCCATAACTACAGTAATCATCCTCCTTTCATTTCCCATTATTAATCAATGGTATTTATTGAGCTTTTACTGTGTGCACAGCACTGTAATAAGCACTTGGGAAAGTGCAATTCACCAGAGTTGGTGGATGTGATCCCTGCCCACAAGGAGCTTACACTCTGCAGGGAGAGACAGACACTAAAGTAGAATAGTGATAGGGGAAATAGTAGAATATAAGAATAATTATATACGTGCTGTGGGGTTGGAGTGAGTATCAAAGTGCTTAAGGAGTACACAGCCATGTGCAGAGTGTAAACAAACACAAAAGGCGGGGTGGATGGGGAAATCAAGCATGTCTTGGAAGACGTGATTTTAGGAAGGTTTTGAAAGTGGGGAGAGTGGTGGACTGTCAGATATGAAAAGTCGGTGGCAGATGGAGGGAGTTCCAGACTCCAGGGTGAAGGTAGCCAAGGGGTCGGTGGCAGGAGTGATGAGATCGAAGTACAGTGAGTATTCATTCAATCATATTTATTGAGTGCTTACTGTGTGCAAAGCACGGTGTAAGAAGTTTGAAGAACACTGTGTGGATTGATTTGTAGTAGTGGATCAGAGAGGGTAGGTAGGCAGGAGAGAGTTGTCTTAAAGCCAAAATGTAGAGAGTTTGATGCTTTGGTGGATGAGTAACCACTGAAGGTTCTTGAGGAGTGGGGAGATGTGGACGAAATGGTTTTTCAGAAAAATCATCCAGGCAGCAGAGTGAAGTACGGACTCAAGTGGGGAGAAACTGGAGGCTGGGTGGTCAACAAGCAGGCTGATGCAGTAGTCAAAGAGGGATAGAATAAGTGTTTGCATCAGGATTATAGCAGTTTGGATGGAGCAGAAAGTGTGGCTTCTAGAGATTTTGTGAAGGTGCAACTGACAGGGTTTTGTAACAGACTGAATGTGTGGGTTGAACGAGAGAGATGTGTTGAGGATAGATCTTTAGACTATCGAGGTTGTCACAGAGGTAATGTGTTATTGTGTTGTGTTTTTTTCTTTTGATGTTCTTTGCTTCTCACAGGGAATCAGTGTTAAATTTTCATATCCAAGGCAGTGGCTGGAAAAATCCTGCTCCCACTGTTTGCATACAGTTTGTATCTGTCTTTCTCCTCCAATAGTTTGCAAGCTCCTCGAGGGCAGGGACTGTTTACTTTTACTGCACGTTCCCAAGTGTGTGGTACAGTGCTCTGCACTCAATAAGTGCTCAGTTAATGCTGCCGTTGCTGCTGCTGCTGATGATAATGATGATGATGAATTTTCCAACGAAATGACTTGCTTCCATTACAGTCTTAGAAAGAGAAGCTAAGGAGCCTCCTTCCAGCTTTCATACAGACTACTGCCTCAAGGCAATTACACAGTGAAGGTGAGTTACAGCTAAATTGGTCAGGAACTTGGTTTTTTTGTTTTGTTTTTTAAGGATTAAACTTTGAATGGCAGTAGGTCTGGATCTGGAAATTGTTCCAAGTAGAACTTGAATTCCAGCCTCTGCTCTAACAGTATTAAAAAAAAAAGCTTGCTTAATCTAATAGCTCTCCTGCACCCTACTTCCTTCACCTTTTCATCTTTGACTGGGATTTAGTGCTCTGATTGTGAAAGGGGCTTCACTCTGGCTTGCAAGGAATCACAATCTACAATTGGTTTATAGTATGATTTAGGGGACGGTATTTTTTTACTGTTTAAACCCTTTGGCATAATGTTGCCTTTTGGGGCCATTTATAGCCTTTAAAAAAGGGATGTGACAGGTTATCTCATGGTCACACTTTTCACACTTGCAACGCATGATTTTATCTAGGAGGTAAAATAAACATCAGGCAGCTGCTACCTTGGCCCTAAGCAACAAAGATGTCCTTCATAGAGTCTATTTATCATCTTCACCAGTCCCCAACCACTGCCTCCTGCCTAGAAAAGGAGTAAAGTAGGGAAGTCATCTGAATATTTGGTCTGCACTTATCAACTGTACCTTTACATAAAAAATCATTTTACAGGATGGAACAGGTTGATCTATAATAATGATATCTGTTGAACATTTATTTGCCAAGCACTGTAGTAGGTAGAAGACAATAAGGTTAGACAGAACCCCAGCCCCACATGGGGCTCATGTAGTCTATGTAGGAGGGAGAACAGATATTTCACCCCCATCTTACAGATGAGAAAAATGAGGCACAGAGAGGTTAAATGGTTTTCCTCAGGTCACACAGCAGTTAGGTGGCAGAGCAAGGATTTGAACCCAGGTCATCTGACTCCCATGACTGTGCTATTTCCACTAGGCCTCACTGCTACTAATGCATTTTTAGTTTCAAAAACTTCTTCCTTAATCTCCCACAGAGTTGTCATTTTTCCTGTCCTCTCTTGGCATTTGCTGTCCTGTAGTTTGGAAAGCAGTCACTCAGTCCTTTGAGTACTGAGACCATGTGGAAATGGTAATATTAAGTGACATTGCTGGGTTTGTGCATTCCCTGAGTTGTATGCTACCTAGAAGTAGGCCTGGCCCAGGGCAAAGCAGAGATGAAACCAGGGAAGAAGCAGAGCTCATTCCTAAAACGTTTCTGCCTTAAATCTAGTCAGCACCACTTTCTTCCTCCTGATTAGAGGACTTTGCTCACTTTGAAGTAAATCCTGACAAACATAACCCTCTGGGGGTTGAAAAAGAGAATTGAGCCCTAAATCCTGTAGTAGGAAAAGCATTTAGAATATGTACATAAATAACAAAGAAAAACTCCTGAAAACCAAGAAGGAAAACGTCTAAAGGAGCTTCTCTTCCAGGCTAAATGCTTCTAGCATTTGCTGCTTCCCATAACTTGCTGCTCCTGCTCAGAATCTTCCCTGTCTCAAATCTTTCTGGGATGTTTCACCCTTTCTCTCACTCAAGTGGCTCAGGTTTGGTCTCATATCTAATAATATGTGGTCACAGGCTGGCAGAAGGATTTGCAAGACTTGAAGGGGACACCCTGGGCTGTACCCATCCTTTACAATTCCCCAGACAGGAATGTTTTCAGTTCCAGTGCTGAACTCTACATCCCATGCCTGGGTCTAGTAAGGTCTCAGGCCCGTAGCAAGTAGCCCAGTTGGACAGAGGAGGGGCGGCCAAAAGAATTGAAAATCTACCTTTAAATCTCTCCCCTTTCTTCCTCAATTGACTTTGTGCATTGGCTGCTGCCTGCTCATCCTTCCCAGCACAATCTGGATGAGTGTAAGCCATTTGCCTGGTTTTCAGATGGACTGACTCCTTTATGTTCAGCATTTTGATTTTCAGGATCCAGTCTCTCTCAGCCATGGCACCTGCCACTGAGTTCTGAGGCTTGGGTGTGTGCCGGGGTTTACACAACCCTGGAAGCAAAGGCCCTGGAGTAAGTAGGGTGCGGGGGCAGAGGCCTTCTGAAAAATGCTCTTAGTTCAGGGGGTGGGGACAGAAGGTATCATGGAGTTTCCTCACACCATTCCCTACCCCCTCAGCCACCTGCCTTGAAGCACCATTTCCCCAGAAGTTCAGCGCTACCTGGCGCCTCCCCACTCAACCCCACTCCCGACCTAAAATTTGAAAATTCCTGCTGAGGAGAATTACATAGGAATTGAGGAATTGGTGCCCACTGTAAACCCAACAAGTCCTTCATACAGACCGTGATCAGCGTTCCCAAGAGAGATGAGAGCAAACCTTTTACAAAATTAATCAGTAGTATTTATTGAGCACTTACTGTGTGTGGAGCACTGTTCTAAGTGCTAACTTGAGTCCTATATCAGATTGTGACCACCCCCCCAAGGAACAGGACTATTCCTAACTCCCACTTGTCTCTCAGCTGTTCGCACAGTGCTCTGCACGCAGTAAGCACTTAATAAATACTATCACTACTATTCCGGAGTCCTGCTGGCTGAAAGATATGGACCATCAAGAGACCAGCTCCTGGGTCAACTGCCAAAATCGGTTCCCTCCTCAGGATGGTCCCAATTGTTCTTTTCCGGCCTGCTCCAGTTTCCCTCAACTGCAGCCAGAGAGATCCTCTCCCATCCTGATCAATTCAGATGAAGCTCCCCTGACTGCATGGAGACTCCAACTTCTGCAGAGTCATCTGGCACAGAGGCGTGGGACAGGAATTCAGTGAAAAATGTTTAGTCACTGTCCGCTGCCCTAAGCCTGAGTAAAGATCGTTTTTCGGACCATGCTTACTTAGCTTTCGCCAAGGGCCACCAGAAAATGTTTATTTTTCCAAATAAAGTTCAAATCACTTCCATTTTAAAAAGAGTGAACTAAGTTTTGCTTCCAGCATTCCCCCCCCCAACACACACTCTCCCTAATTTGGCCCTTTCTAGGGAGCTAGCCGAGGACCTATAGGATTTTCTCTTTTTGGCATTGCTCAGCAAGCTGCTCCACCGCCAGCAGTTCAGCTACACATCTTCCCTGAAGGGAAGTCCCTCCTTCTTTGAGGACAATAAAACTGCTAGTTGTAATCCACGGTTTTTGTGAAGTCCTTTAACATGGAAATTTAAAATGACCCCATTAACACAGGGGAGGAATGAAACTACCCCCTTCTCCTCCAACACCCATCATCCTAACTTGGGCATTGGGCAGTGGGAATGGTAAGGAGGCCTCGCCCCTTTGGCTAGGCCACAAGTCACAGTAGGAAGTAGGCAGGCACTGGGTGCCCTTTAGTGGCACCATTTGGATATGTTACCCCAAACCCAAAATCCTGAAATTGCAGCCGGGCTGGAGGGGAGAGAAGAGCGAGCTTCTCTCCTATTGACCCAGAGGTCTTGGTTGGTCTCTGATTCTGGAATGGTGGTACCAGAACTCTAGTCCAGCCACCAGGATGCCAACCACCTCTTTGCCACATGTTATATCATGCCAGGACAAGACACAGTGAGGCTCCAGACCTCAGTCAGACTACCAGCACTGAAGCAACCCTCAGCACATCACACTTTCACTGAGGAACATGTGAGAAGAATGGATGGCAACAACATATTCCAACGAATATTGGTGAGCTGACATGAGGCAATAGAAACATGAGAAGCAGTGTGGGTTAGTGGAAATACAAATTAAAAATAGTAATAAATAATAATAATGGTACTTGTTAAGTGCTTACTATGTGCCAAGCACTATTCTAAATGCTGGGGTAGAACAAGTTAATCAGGTTGGACACAGTCCCTGGCCCACATGGGGCTCACACTCTTAATCCCCATTTTACAGATGAGGGAACGGAGGCCCAGAGAAGTAGTGACTTACCTAAGGTCACACGGCAGACACATGGCGGAGCTGGGATTAGAACCCAGGTCCTTCTGACTCCCAGGCCCTGCTCCATCCATTAAGCCACACTGCTTCTCATAAAGAGAGAAAAGAGAACAGAAATAGAACTAATATGGGGATCGGGATACCTGGGTTCTAATCTGACCTCTGCCACTTGCCTGCTGTGTGACCTCGTACAAGTCGTTTAACTGATCTGTGCTTCTGTTTCCTCAGCTGTAAAATAGGGATTCAATTCTTGTTTTCCTTCCCCTTTGGACTGTGAGCCTGCTGTGAGACAGAGACTATGTCCTAACTGCTTATCCTGTTTCTACCCCCACCACCCCTGCCCCCCCCCCCGACTTAGCACAATGCTTGGCAAACAGTAAGTGCTTAACCAATGCCACTATTATTATCATTATCGTTGAAAAGGTGGAGAAAAGAAATGCTCTAAAGACAAAATGAAGCAAGACCTCAAACAACGTGGCACTGCAGTGGGCAGTCAGGAGACAGCAGCAACCGACAGACCAGTAACCGGCTTGTAGCAGTCAGACAGTTGGTGACCACCTAGGAGAGGAGGCTTTGGGAAAGTTGTGAAGCCAAGAGCGATAAATAGCATCGAACAACAGTGCAACAAAGGGCAATCTTTACATGGACACAATTTAGAAGGGGTGGTCAATAACACATCAGTCGTGGCTCAGTGGAAAGAGCCTGGGATTCGGAGTCAGAAGTCATGGGTTCGACTCCCGGCTCTGCCATTTGTCAGCTGTGTGACTGTGGGCAAGTCACTTTACTTCTCTGTGCCTCAGTTACCTCATCTGTAAAATGGGGATCAACTGTGAATCACACGTGGGACAACCTGATTACCCTGTATCTACCCCAGTGCTTAGAACAGTGCTCTGCACATAAGTGCTTAACAAATACCAACATTATCTTATCTGCCACAACCATATATACCTATATAAACGGCACTATCAGTAGTGCCATTTTTAAATTCACAGGTCGACCTTTTTTTTTTAATGGTACACGTTAAGCGCTATGTGCCAAGCAGTGTTCTAAGTGATGAGGTTGACACAGTTAATCAAATTGGCCACAGTCCCTGTCCCATATGGGGCGCATGGTCTTAGTAGGAGAGAGAAGAGGAATTGGATCCTCATTTTCAAGTAAGTTCTTTCTCTCCCCACCCTCACCCTGCTCACCCCCACCCTTTGTCATTTCTGCCTTTGCTTCTTGTGGGCAGGGGTCACGTCCACCAACTCGATTATATTGTAGTGTAGTAATAATAGCGGCATTTAAGCGCTTACTGTGTGTCAGGCACTGTACCGAGCGTTGGGGTAGAGACAAGCAAGTTGGGTTGGATACTCTGTCCCACGTGGGGCTCACAGTCTCAATCCCCATTTTACAGATGAGGGAACCGAGGCCCAGAGAAGTAAAGTACTTTGCTCAAGGTCACACAGCAGACAAGTGGCAGAGCCGGAATTAGAACCTGTAACCTTCTGACTCCCACTACTTCATCCATGGAGTGTACTCTACTAAACGCTTAGTACAGAGCTTTGCACACAGTAAGTGCTCAAGAAATACCGTTGATCGATCGATTGGTGTATTTACATCACTATGGACCAAGAACTCTGACAGGCAGAGTGAGAACAAGGTCTGCCCCCCAAGAGAGAGACCTCCTAGCCCCCCAAGCCATTCGGAGCTCCCATCCTGCCTTGCTTGGGCAAAGTAGGGAAGAGTGATGGCAGAGCGTGCCTTTCTCAGCTTGTAGAATGTTGGAAAGCTGTGGCTGTTGTGACCGTTACGACCACTGGATTCTGAAAAGCTCTACCTGAAACCTTGCTCGTTTAACTGCCCATGCTCTGTTCACTTAATGTATTTATCATTATCCTTTTTATTGAATGTGGGGCTGATTTTATTCTTTCAATCTTTTCTTCTGAGCCTGTCTGGATGAGCCCCTGGGGTCTAGAGACTGTTACTTATTCTCATCATTGTCCTTTTTTCCTCAGTACTTAGTACACTGTTTTGCACTCAGAATGTACTTAATAAATTCTATTGAATGAATGAAATAGCCTAAAACTAGGACCAGGATCTTCAGTACCTGTATCTGCATCCAGTCTCGACCACCTGAAAAGGAAGAGAGAGGTTTACATCCTAGGGTTGTGAAAATGCAAGCCTTGTATTTTCACAATCCCAGTAAGGAGGCTTAAGCCTCCAGATCAGCTGGTGGTTAAGTGCAAGGTGGGTGCTAAGGATCAGGGATCATATCACCATCAAATATTTCAGCTCTTCACATCACACAAACATAAAACTCTTCTCCCCTACTTCTGTGGGTACCAAGAGACGCAAACAGAGGTGTGATAGTTTTCTATAAGTTTGTTCAAAGAAACTGTATGGCCTGATGGAGAGCATGGGCCTGGGAGTCAGAGGACCTGGGTTCTAATCCTGCCTCTGCCACTTGCCTGCTCTGTGACCAGGGGCAAGTCATTTACCTGTTCTCTACCTAAGGCTCTTCATCTGTAAAATGGGAATTCAATCCCTGTTCTATGTCCTATTTGGACTGTGAACCCCATGTGGGACAGGAACTATGTCCAACTTGATGCTTGGCACATAGTAAGTGCTTAACAAATACCATCGTAACTCTTACAATTTTCTGGTGAGTTGTCCCTACAGCTCTGGGGTTTCCTGCTTCTCTGGTGCAGAGTATGGGCTAGCAGAGTCCAAGAAATAGAAATACTTCCTTGGCAGCTGAGAGGATGGGGGGAAAGCCAGTCAATTTTTACACTGTTACCTATTAAAACCCTTCATGTGCAGCTGCTGAACCTGGGATTCATTCACCAGGAATAACGGCCTCGGCCAGTGCCCACTAAACAGAGAAGAACGACAGAAAAAATAGTCCATCAGTGATCTGAGACAAAACGGCTACCAGAGTGGGCGACTCTATGAAACAGTTTCTCGATCGATCGACTATATTCTAATAGAGCATGACTGAAAGTTAAGGTTCAGGAGATGTTGAAAACGGGGAAGGAGTGCTTTCTAATGGATCATAGTAATAATATTGTTTATTAAGCCCTTATTGAGTGCAGAGCACTGTTCTAAGTGCTGGGAAAGAATACCCAGGCGAGAATTAGACACGGTCCCTGACCCTCGGGGGCTCGGAATCTAGAAAAAGGGGATGAGGGTCCCAGTGACAGAAACTTAAGGAGAGATGAAACAAAGCATTAGGATCAGGGAAAGACCCAAAACAAAGATCAGGAGTGAGCTGTGGCTAGAGGAGCAGAATATCAGACCCATTGTGTGTGTCCATAATCACAACCACAGCCACAGAGAGTGCTGCAGCAGCAGCCACCACAGTCTTCCAAAGGTTTTATGGAGGCTCTTCCAGGCTGGAGCTGCTTCTTCTGGCCCACTCAGGTAGCGCAAGGCAGGCTGGGATGGAGCTTCCTTGGTGACGAGGAGGAGAGCTGGTGTGGGAGCCTTAGGAGTCTGTGTGGAGGTCAGTGATCAATCAGAGGTACTTATTGGGCACTTACCAGGTACTAACCATTTGGGAGAGTTCAGTGCAACCAAGGCGGTAGACATGTTCCCTGCCCGTAAGGAGCTTGCAGTCTACAGGGGGACACGGACTTTAAAATATATCACAGGTGGGAGAAATAGTAGAGTATAAGGATATCGACAAAAGTGCTATGAGGTTGTACCAAAGTGATTAAAGGGTGCACAGCAAAGTACGTAGGTGACACAGAGGGGAGGGCAGGAAGGGAACATGAGGGCTTAGTTGGGGAAGTCCTCTTAGAGGAGATGGGATTTTAGGGGGTTTTGAAGGTGGGAAGAGTGGTGGTCGGTCATATATGAAGGGGGAAGGAGTTCCAAGCCAGAGAGGAAGTGGGCAAGAGGTCGGTGGTAGGAGAGACAAGATTGAGGTACGGAGAGGAGGTTGGCATTAGAAGAACAGAGTGTGTGGATTGGGTTGTAGTAGATCGGTAAGCTAAGTAAGGAGGGAGCGAGCTGGTTGAGTGCCTTAAAGCCAAGGATAGGGAGTTTCTGTTCGATGCTGATGTGGATGGGCAACAAATGGAGGATCTTGAGAAGTGGGGAGGTATGGACTAAATGTCCAATAATAAGAGGAACACTCCTGGTGTTAAAAGAACTTAATGTGTAATAAAAACATATTATATGGTTTGACAATTGTGTATTTTTAATTAAGGTGTCAAGCACCATGCTAAGCGCTGGACAGTCCCTGAGGTTCACAATATGAGGTAAGGAGAATATGTATGTTACTCTCATTTTACAAATGAGGAAACGGGCCCAGAGAAGTAAAGTCACTTGCACAAATTCACAAAGCAGATAAGTGGCACCTGACTCCCACTCCCATGCTCTTCCACCGAGACCACATTGTCTTCAGGTTAAAAACTTTTTCCAGTTTCTTTTCAGAACCTTTTCCTGTAGGGTGGCAGTTCTGAGAAGAAAATCCCTGAGAAAAAATATTAAATTTAAAAAGAAAAATCTAGTCTCCCCACCCTCCTTCAATCCCCATTTTGCCATGACTATTGAATGGAGAAAAACGGGAATTTGGCAAATTCCCCTCTTGTTTCCCTCTCCTCTTTCTCTGTCTCATCAAGAGTGCCCTTGAATCTGTGACCTTTGGGCATCTGATATTCACCCCCACAGCATTTGCATGCATATATATAAATTATATATTATAAATCATTTACTTATATCAATGACTGTCCCCTTGTTGCGGGCAGGGAACTTGCCTAACAACTCTGTTGTATTGTACACTCCCAAGCACTTAGTACAGTGCTCTACACACAGTGAGCCCTCAATAAATACCGATGATGATGATGAAGAGTGAAAACATCAACGAGCGTCAGGAAAGAGATGGGTTGCAGTCACCATTTGCTCATCATCCCTGTCACATGAGCAACAATAAGTGCTTAATACAGTGTTATGCACACAATAAGTGCTCAATAAATATGACTGACTGGCATAAGCAGACATGAGAGGCAGTTTTCACAGACCTACTGATTTTGGCAATTCCTCAGTCAAGGTTCCCGGGATGGCTAAACCTCTGAGGATTCAGTTTGGAATCTCGAGGGGGAAAAAAATCAGTTTAATTTATTCACGTGCCATTTTTGTTTGTGCCAAAATCAACCGATCGTCCATGCTTGTGTCGCAAATTTGTACAACAGCACCATCTAGCAGACATAAGGCACTGTCAGTAGTAGGCTAACATGCCTTGCAAAACCTTAACTTGAGTCATACACATGTAAGCCAGGAATAAATATTATTCTGTCAATTTTAATCTTATATCAAAGAGGCCAATGCAAAAAGCATTAGAATTTTCATCAACCAATAAAGAAATCTTTAAAAGGAAACAGGAACTTTTCCAGTCAATTTTAGGGTATAATTTAACCTTAATTAACTTTATCTCCTTTCTACACCCAATATACTACCAATAGTATGCTTCCCAAAGAGCCGCACGAAAAAATGATCTTGGTTCTACACAATAATCCAATATCTTTCTCCTGTTAGCTCATCCACTATACTTGTTGACATCATTTAAAGGGATTTTAAAACTATCTTTGAAACTTAGTTCTTAATAAAAACCCAATTCAGGTCCTGAAATTACTCCCTTAACTGAGATAGGAAAAGAATGCAAATAAAAAAATGACTACCGTTGGTCCAATGAGAAAAACAGCAAGCTTACATTAAAAATTAACTTTTCCACTACAATAATTAGAAATCCCTTCAAATGAAATATTCCTGATCAAATCCCCTAATATATTGAAATGGGGAAGTTGTAAAATAAAGACTTCCTTGGGACTACGATTTGTAAGAAAGCAAACTTCTACAGGGCAGGGATCATGTCTTACTCTCCTTTAGTAATTCTCTACGGCCAAATAAGGTGGCCCTCACGAAGTACCGTTGATGATGATGAAAATCAATTTAACTGCCAATTTAGACAATGTATTGACCGTTACGGGAGAGATTGTATATCACTGCCATCTAAATTTGAAGACACTACTGTAGGGACTGTCACTTGTACTTTTCAACTAAAGCCATATACTGTACAGGGGAAACCCAAACCCTTAGCAATCAGATCTCATGAATGGTCAGTGGTTAGCAGACCTGACTACTCTTACGAGAATTGGCATCATTTGTGGTCCTGCCTCAATAATAATGGTGATTTGTATTTTAGACTTTTATTTTTTCAAAGCACTCATTTTATTCTCACAAGACTACTGAGAGGTAGGGAGAGTCAGGTGTTAACTCCATTTTAATAATAATTATGGTATCTGTTAAGCACTTACTATGTGCCAAGCACTGTTTTAAGCACTGGGGTAGATACAGGGTAACCAGCTTGTCCCATGTGGGGCTCACACTTTTAATCCCCATTTTACAGATAAAGTAACTGAAGCACAGAGAAGTTAAGTGACTTGCCCAAGGTCATACAGCAGACAGGCGGAGGAGCCGGTATTAGAACCCACATCCTCTGACTCCTAAACCCGTGCTCTTTCTACTAAGCCACACTACTTCTCTACAGATGAGGATATTGAGGCCCAGAGAGGGTAGGGGATTTGCCCAAGGCCACACATTAGGCAAATGGCTGAGTTGTGGCTAGAACCCAGGTGGATGGATTCCCATCCCTTTGCTCATTCCTTGAATTCACACTGTTTACAGACCATAATACCTCCCTACCTCACAGCAGTTTCTGAAGTAAAAAAAATTATCTTCAGAGAGAAATTCTTGATTGGGTTTGTTATGGCTGTGGTAATCAATCGTATTTATTGATTCAGTAGGCAAGTTCCTTGCCCACAGCGACCATACAGTCTAGAGGGGGAGAGAAATATTAATATAAATAGATTTAATTACAGATATGTATGTAAGTGCTATAGGGCTGAGGGAGGGATGAATAAAGGGTAAAAAACCAAGTGCAAGGGTGATGCATAAGGGAGTAGGAAAAAAGGAAATGAGGGCTTAGTTGGGGAAGGACTCTTGGAGATGTGTTTTAAATAAGGCTTTGAAGGTGAGGAGGGTGATTGTCTGTCGGATATGGAGAGACGGTATTCCAGGGCAGAGGTAGGATGTGAGCGAGAGGTCAGCGGATAGACGAGATAGAGGTACATTAGAGGAGCAAAGTGAGCATGTTGGGTTGTAGTAGGAAATCAGAGAGGTAAGGTAGGAAGGGTCAAGGTGATTGAGGGCTTTATTGCTATTGTTCTTGTCTGTCTGTCTCCCCCGATTAGACTGTAAGCCAGTCAAAAGGCAGAGACTGTCTCTGTTACCGATTTGTACATTCCAAGCGCTTAGTACAGTGCTTTGCACATAGTAAGCACTCATTAAATACTATTGAATGAATGAGTTTCTATTTGATGCAGACGTGGATGGGAAACCACTGGAGGATCTTGAGGAGTGGGAAACATGGGCTGAACAGTTTTGTAGAAAAATGATCAGGGAGGCAGAGTTAAGTATGGACTGGAGTGGGGAGACACAGGAGGCAGGGAAGTCAGCAAGGAGGCTGATGCAATAGGATAAGTGCTTGGATCACCACGGAAGCAGTTTGGATGGAAAACCACTCAGTCCGTGTCTCCCCACTCTTCAAGAACCTCCAATGGTTGCACATTCACTTCCTCATCGAACAGAAACACCTTACCATAGGCTTTAAAGCACTCAATCACCTTGAATCCTCCTATTTTACCTCACTAATTTCCTACTACCATCCAGCACACTAATTTGGCTCCCTTAAGGCCAACTTACTGTACCTCGATCTCTCATCTACTTTGCCACCGACCTCTCGCCTACATCCTGCCTCTGGCCTGGAACTCCACGCTTCATATCTGACAATCACTCTTCCCACCTTTAAAGACTTTTTAAACTCACATCTCCTCCAAGAGGGCTTCCCCAACTAACCCCTCAGTTCTCTTACCCCCACCCTTCTACATCATCCTTGCACTTGGATTTATATCCTTGATTCACCCCAACCTCAGCCCCACAGCACTTACGTCCATACCTGTAATTTATTTTAATATCTGTCTCCCTCTCTGGACCTAAGTTCGTTTTGGGCAAGGAATAAGTCTATCAACTCTGGTGCATTGTGCTCTCCCAGGAGCTTAGTACAGTGTTCTGAACCCAGTAAGCTTTCAACAAATACCACTGCTTGATTGATATAGCAGCCATGGCTGACATCATGGTGTTCATTTGGCCCTATAGGGTGTCACTGTCACAACAGCTTTCAAGCTCCAACCCCATCCCACAGATTCACTTGGGGCCCAGGTGGGGCGAGGCAGAAGAGCTGATGGTTCTTCCTTATGGGACTTTGGATCATGGGCATGAGGGATTGTTCATATTCAGCCCCGGTGAGGACCAGAAAAACAGCAGGGTCCTCCCCCTCCTCCTGCTACCATGGGGCAGGAGGTGAAGTTGCCCCACTATCTTGGATCCACTTTTGGTCCCATTCTGGCTTCAAGGGTTAGGGTGGGCTAGCTATGGCTGCCTACCTTGCCCAACAATCCATTAGTTTTGCCTTCTCACACCATAGGGATAATCGTACCCGTTGCCCCCATGGAATCAGTGCCTATGAATGATGCCCTCAATATGGGTATTTGGAAAAACAACTGACATTCATTAAGCACCAACAATGCATTAGGAACTACATAAATATATACAAATGTTCTAGTACTGACCCACTGTATCAACTGGAATTTTGAAGTTTTGCCTACTTGTATGAACATTTAAAAGATTTTTACTGCAATGTAATTTTCAATCCCCTCCCTCCCAAAGCAGTAAAATGAATTTCCACAAAGAATTGTTAGGAAATTGATTAAACTACTTTGGGATATTCAGTGTTGGCTATACGAACGCTTCAAATGTATACTTCTCATACCATCTTGTCCCTAGAATAATATTTTCAGAAATATCATGAATTCAATAAATTAGTATTTCTTTGAAATACTCTGCCCTTAAATTTAAAGATTAATAGCTCCCATTAACTCATTTATTACTCAGGTAACTTCACCTTTGATATTACTCAACCCATCCTTTAATTCATGGACCTGAAAGAAGACCAGAACAATGGAACTTGGAACAAATTTTATTCCAACATTTAAACATAACTGCTAAATATAATTATGAACAAAATATGGAAGTGCCTGATAAATTTAACAATCAATTTAATCGATTTAAACCAACGCCATTGCTGTGGAATGTAATTGCTTGTGGTCTGAAAGTCCAGGTATGCCAAGAAGGATGTTGGAAAAATCTACATATTATAAATATGTATGTAGGCATACATTCATGAACTGGAATATAGTACCGATGCAAGTGTGACCAAACCAGCATATAACACTCTCAAAAGAAAAATGGAAGAGTCTCCCCTAGGGGTTTATTAAAGTCATCCCTTTTCACCTCTCTTGAAGCTGAAGTCATTTTGTAGCTTATTTACCAAATGTAACACATAGGTATTCTGTCAAGTGAACTCCCAGGCAACTCCATCTTCCCAAAACCTCTACCACTGCATTTTTGTCCTTTCAAAAGATAGGTCTCCATCTTAAATCAGCTAGTCTGAAAGAACATATATGTCTGGCTGGATGCAAAGTCTTGGGTGGTCCTACCCACCAATGTGAAAGGATCATGCAGTGGGAAAAGCCTATCACTTCTGAAGCATTCAACTTGAGCATGTTTAGAGACCCTGTGTCAACACAGAGACACACTTAATTTTTTTTTTTTGGTTTTTTTTTTAAAAGGTCACCAAAAGAGATGACCGATACAAATCAGAATGATTATTTTCTTAATGATTGCATAAGGGAATTGAGGAAAAAACATAAAAATATATCAAAACATGGTTCGTGATGGGAACAGATCTGGAACAAGGAGTAAGCAACTCCAATCCACTCCAGTGCAGTGCATATGGAATGCCCTTAGCTGCAGCTTGGGAGAGATAGAGTCCACACACCCAAAATGTGTCATGTAGGTTGCATCAACATGTCCTAATAGCAGTAGTCTCATAACAAGATTCATTTAAACATCACCACAATTATTATTACAGGCTTACAGAAGGACCAGCCCCCAGAACAAAGGGAGGGAAGTGCAGTCGAGAACTATATCTAGTTCTCTAGATATGTATATATATAGTTCTATATCTAGACAGACCAGGAAGAGCCTCTACCTTCATTCAAGTTTTTTCTTTGCTTAAACACTCAATCTGAAGCTCCTCAAACAACCCTAGGCTTGGGAGAACATCACTTGTAGCCAACTAACACAGAACATCTTCAGCAGTGACATGCTGAAATTATCAGTTCTTACGGAATGATCCTGTGAGAAGGCCTAACAACTGATGAGTTTTAAATTATTCTTCTACTTACAAACTGAGTCAGGTCCAAAGAAGATAATTTACTTTTTCTCTGAGAGATCATCACCAAAAATTGTTTGTGCCAATGCCTTAAGCAAACAGCTTATAATTTCAATCTCCAAGTGCTAAAAGTAAAAAAAGTTAATCACATTACAAAATGAAAAAAACATACATTATTTATTCTTCTAACATGAACAATGGTGATCCAACTGTCTTCTGGATGAAAATGGCTCTAAAAGGATTTTGGGAATTTTCAACGTGGATATTTCTGACTAGGTTTTTTTTAAATATTCAGTGCATCCGGTAATCACAAATAAGAGGTGGCATTTATCACCATCCAAAGCTGTAAAATAAGAAATAATTTAGTAAACAATTGAGCAATAGGGAAGAGATTTGCAGATGCCATATCTTTTTTTTGCAGAGTGGACAAAATCAAACAGTACTTCACCAAGCTTCTTCAGTACCTCAAATATGTCACCGTTTCAGTTATTTTTCTCTTCAATGGGAATATGGTCCCATAACTTTAGCAATTGCTCTCCAATCTGGGGTTCTAACTCCTAAAAACCAAAGAGGAATTTTGCTATTAAGAAGAATGTTATCAAATCTTAGGCTTCATAAAAAAAAAATGAAAATTAGCAATAGCTGAGAAGAACTAAGACAGTTTATGCCTTGTTCAGACAAAAGGAGGAACAAAAATACAGCAAGAACCTCTGTAACATGGGACTTGCGTGCCTGCATAAAGAAGAAATCATGTTGTAGTATTTACATTCTGACCTACACCGTCTGCACAACTGTTTCTTCTAACACTGCATTGTCAGAATAACATGCCATATCGATCAATGGTATTTATTGAGGACTTACTGTGTGCAGAGAGCACTGTACTAAACACTTGGGAGAGGATAATACAACAGTTTGTAGACATGCTCCCCTCCTACGATGAGTTTACAAGTCAACAGCTTCTAGTCAATAATGCTTTCTCCAAAGCACGTATAATGTGGTCCACTGGGAAATGTATTATCAAAGAAGCCAATAATACAAGGCATTTTATTCAACGTACCTGCCCATCACGGCTGATTTGTACTTTTTTGTTCTCATTCCAAGGATTGAGTAAATGGTGTGTCTGCTGAAAAGGAAGCCTCTCTTTCCGAATCCAATCCACTTTGAACATCCCTCCCAGACCTGATGAACCCCAGTCTTCACTCTTCTCCCATCCTATCTCAGAAATCATTCTAGAAAATCCCTAAAGCAAAATTTAGAGATAAAATATTTAGGAGAGAGAAAAGTCAAATGGAGAATTTCTTTCAACCAACAGAGTGAGACCACACAGGGTAACAAATATATTTTCTACTTGGAATTATTCTTTGTAGTAACTTCATTGCAGAGAAAAGTTTTGTTCCAATCCCGTCAACCCAATTACTTCAAAAATGGGTGAATTCATTCTATTTCAATCTTTAATTAATTTTGTGGTATTTTCTAAGCAATTACTATATGCCAACTACTGTTCTCAGAGCTGGGGTAGATACAAGATACTCAGATTGGACACAGTCCCTGTCCCACTTGGGGTGCACAGTCTAAATAGAGAGAGTAGGACTGAATCCCCATTTTACAGGTGAGGAAACAGGCACAGTGAAGTTAAGTGACTTGCCACAGGTCACACAGCAGACAAGTGGCAGAGTCGAGATCTGAACCCAGATATTCGGACTCCTGAGTATAAATAATGCTTCCTGGGTAAACAGGGTGTACTGCGTTCACTGATAATTACATATTTGTATAATTTATGGCTCTAAAATAGCTACAGTTTATAACAGAAACTGCCCATTTATCAAATGAAGGTATGCTGTTCATTTTATCTGCGTTTTGTCAAATATAGTAGGTCTGATTTGATTGATGAAAGGGAGTAAGTCGTCATTTTAAGAGATTCCCAAGTTTCCTGAAGGAGTTAACTTATCACCCAGGATCTTTAGTTCTGCAATAAACGAACTGTCCATTGGTTAAAAGATGATGCCACTGAATGAGACAGGATCTACGAGTGCATCTTTAAGAGAAATTCACCTGTACATCTTCCCCCTTTGTCCAAGAAAAGACAATAGTGCATTTTTCCTGGACTCTTACTATTCAGGTGAGCAATCCTCAGACACGAATGGTTAAGAGAAGAAAAGTATTTTTTTTGTGGCAGTAGTGGTGATAATTTTGCTCTGGGTCCTCCACACTCTCTCTCCCCATTTCCCAGTGACCAGCAGTGCATATTAAGAAATGGCTTACAGGGAGCACGAGTGCAATCTGTGGTCATGAGACCAGACTATCTCTAAGATATTAGTCGCAGCAAACAACTACACCCTCACCCAGTTGGTAAGGCACTGTTAAATGCAATATTCGGAATGTCTCAGTATGGGTCAGAGGAGAGGAGTGCTTCCCCCCTCCTTTTTAGCAAAAACCAAGGGTATATAAAAAAAAAATAAAACAATAGCCAAGAATAACAGGCAGCAGCAACAAAAACAAAAGAATACACTGTTGCCCCTTGCACAATTAGACAGACTGGAGCCCAAAAAACCCAGCAGGAGCATCAGAGCAGGGGCATATGCAGACAAGGGCAGTCATTTCAAGAGGCTGAGTAGCATCACAGCTCTGGTCTCTTTCACTGGCTCATCCTCTGATTGCCACCCTCTAACTGTGGAAGACCCTCAAGGCTCGGTTCTGGGTCTCTATTATTCTCATTTTACACTCACTGCCTCGGAGAGCTCATCCGTTCTCTCGGCTCCACCTAGGATTTCTACGTGGATGAGTCCCAAATCTACCTCACCAATCCCAACCTCTCTCCTTCTCTACAGTCTTGCATTTCCTCCTGCCTCCACGACATCTCTCGATGTATGTCCTGCTGACATCTCAAGCTCAACAGGCCCAACCTGAATTTATCTTCCTTCCCAAATCCTCTCCGTCCCTCGACTTTCCAACACTCTTGAAACCACCACCGTCCTCCCTATCTCACAAGCCCACAACTATGTCATTATCCTTGATTCCTCTCTTTCAACTCACATATTCAGGCAGTCACCAAATCCTGTACGTTCTACCTTCACGACATTTCCAGAATCTGCTCTTTCATCCCCATCCAAACTGCCTCCTCCTAATCCAAGGACTGGCTCAACTACAGCATCAGCCTCCTTGCAGATCTCCCTGACTTCAGCCTCTCCTTTGTGCAGTCCATACTGCACTCTGCTGCCAGTATCATTTTTCTAAAACCTGACTGTGTGTATCTCCCCACTCCTCTAAAATCTCCAATGGTTGACCACTCCTCTCTGCATCTGCCTGAAACTCCTCACCATCAGTTCTATTTCAATGAGGGAAGCTCTCTCCAAACTAAGGTACATCCACATCCCATCTCCACGAGTCAATTTTCACCAGGCCATAGAGCCTCACCCAGTGCTGTGATGACTGACTTTGTAGCCAGTTAGTCCTCGTGCTACAACTGATGCCATTTTTTCTGGGAGATGAAACATCATCACACAGTGCCCCTGAGATAAGGGGTACAATATGAAAGTAACATTTATAGTGATCCATCAGGGTAGAAGAAATCTATCAACAGCCTGGCCTAGTGGATAGAGCACGGGCCCGGGAGTCGGAAAGATCTAGGTTCTAATCCCAACTCCGTCTGTCTGCTGCGTGACCTTGGCCCAGTCACTTTTCTGTGCCTCAGTTACCTCAGCTGTAAAATGGGGATTAAGACCGTGAGCCCCATGTGGGGCCAGGACTGTGCCCAACCTAATTCGACTGTATCTACCCCACTGCTTAATGCAGTACCTGGCATATAGTAAGCGTTTAACAAATATCATATTATTATTATTATTATTATTATTAATAATAATAAATACCATAAAAAGACAACCTTCATTGGGCAGCACACCAGCCAAGAGGGACGTCCCTTCTTTTTTGGATCAGGCCAGTGAAAGGCCACATTTAAAAGAGAGGTGGCTTAGTGCCCTTTACTTTATACAGCCTTGTTAAGAGAGACTCTCACTCCCAATGGACCAAATATTAGCTAGTACGGAGGTGCCAGTTACAGAACGTTAAAGTGGGAAAAACAATAATTGGATTGAAGATATATAGAGTGGAGTCCTTGTACACTTCACAATCTTCTCCACATTGGCCAGGAGACGTGATTCGTCCAATGATGCTTCACCAGAAGCCGTCTCCCACCCCCGCTCCTCCCACTACTTTCCTTGGCTAACCCAGTACAGGGACACAGAGGTCAAAAGGAAAAGAACACACAGAGAGGGGACTTTGCTCACTGTCCCTCCATGGCCCAATCCCTGGTCTCAGTTCTGCCTTACCACCTATTTGTAACACATGCTTTGGCCAGAACGTGATTAGAGAATTAAGAAGTGTTCTTCTGAGAATACTTGCTTGGGCTCAATATGTCGTGTTACTGAAGAAACTGCTTGTGTATATGTATGCAGTGTCAGAACAGATGAGTACTACACTGTGAGTTTTCTTTAATGCCAAATTTTGCTTTATTGCAAAATACAAACCCTCGTATTACAGGAGAACTAGGTGAACCTTACAAAAGTGGCCTTACCCAGAGGCTTTAGAGTTAATACACATTCACAAGCAAAAGTTTTGGTTCCTTCCCTTTAGGGTCCGTTAAAATCTGTTTCTAGAAAAGCTGCTAATATATTCAGCAGGGTTTGAATCCAGGAACTCTCACTGTAAATCAAAAGCAGTTTTAGTACTGTACTGAACTTTGTTCAATCTAGCACCTTAATAGTCTATGATAGCCCTTCGTGCTTAAAAGTGAAAAATGAATATGGCACAGATGGTGAGAAAAAAGGCATTTCATTTGATATTTAATAAAACTAATTGTAAACCCTCAGGACAGAGTCTATAGAAATATGCATACAGTTCATTTCTAGTTTAGATATTAGTCTAGAATAGCCCTGAAAACAAATCTAAAATTTCAGAAGAAAAGACAATTTCAATTCTTTGGTAATTAAATATCTGTATTTGCGCTATTCTTTACTGTAGATTACGGATGACATATTTTCACATTTTTATTATGGTATTTATTAAGTGTTTAGTATGTGCCAGGTACTGAACTAAGTGCTGGGGTAGATACAAGTCCCTGTCCCACACTGGGTTCACAGTCTTAATCCCCATTTTACAGATGAGGTAACTGAGCCACCGAGAAAGTGAAGCATTCTTTCACTTCACTTCACTTGCCCAAGGTCACAAACTGAGCCAGAAGGACCTGGGTTCTAATCCTGGTTCCACTATATCTGCTGTGTGACCTTGGGGAAGTCACTTCATTTCTCAGTGCCTCAGTTGTCTCATCTGTAAAATGGGGATTAAGAGTGTGAGCCCCACATGGGACAGGGACTGCGTCCAACCTGATTAACTTGTATCTACCCCAGCACTTGGAACAGTGAATGACACATAGTAAGCACTTAGGTACCATATTAATTATTAAGATTGTTACTATGTGGCAGAGCCAAGATTAGAACCCAGCTCCTTCTGACTCCCAGGCCCATGCTCCATCCACTATCCCATGCTGCTTCTCAATACATTCACTCCATTACTTATATTGGAGGTTCAACTTCTCAGATTTAATTTCTAAAATCTACAATAAAGAACAGAACAGTAAATAGGAACTTCATTATCTTTATAAATACAAATGAAGTTAGCTAAGGGCAAAAAATTATTTAACACAGCTCTTTATTTCTTAGTATGTCTGTTTTTTTGTCCCAAAGTCACCAAACACAAGGGATTACTCAATTTGTCTTGCTTAAATAGGCAAAAACAGTCCCCAGGGAAGTCACAGCTATTAGCCTGAAACCACCCAGAAGCTTTCCAAGTTAATATACTAAACCATTTTCAAAAAGAAACTGTTTAGGAGGAAAAAGGGTAAACACATGGAAATTACTTCTCTGTAATTGTAAGCATTTACTATGTGCCAAGCATTGTTCTAAGCACTGGGGTAGATAGAAGATAATCAGGTTCCACATGGGGCTCATAGTCTAAGTAGGAGGGAGAAGGTACTGAATCCTCATTTTGCAGATGAGGGAACTGAGGCACACGGAAGTTAAGTGACTTGCCTAAGCTCACACAACAGACAAGTGGCAGATCTGGAATTAGAACCCAGGTCCCCTTACTCCCTGGCCCGTGTTCTTTCCACTAGGCCCTGCTGCTTCTCTCTAAGAGCGATGTCTTTACTGCAGATTATCCTTTGTCGGGAGTACAAAACAGAGTGTCTCGCAGGTGAACCCATTCGCTTGTAGGTGAACTTTATCATCAGTGATGTCTTTTTCAAGTAGAAAGGACAAATATTCAGATATATTTAAGTTTTCTAGAACCAAGACAAGCCTGGGTTAACGCATCATATGGCTTACCTGGAAATGTCCAGATCCTTGAACAGAAAACACCAAAAAAACGGTGGTGCTATCAAAAAACGCTTGATTTAATTTTCCTTCATTAACAGGGGTTGTAGACCAGACACCTTTCTGCTGAGAGATCTCGAGGTTTCTCGAGTTGCTACTCTTCATTATGAAGTACCGAACTGGCAATTTTGCTCGTGCCGAAGCTGATGGTGAGTCCTGGGAGTAACAGAAAGGCCTTTGAACCTCTCAAGACGAAAAGCCTCTGCCGATGATTTCATACATACAGGCTCACAAGGCAAAATGCCTTACCATATATATTGATTTCAACTATAGCAGTGACGCAAAAATAGAACATCTTCATAAAGGGATTGGCTAGAACTAGAGTGACACCAGCCTTCAAAGAACGAGGATGAAAAAAAGGAGGCAAAGAACGTGAAATGGCTGTGCTGCCTCCAAATTTAAGACCCAATAGTGTGTACATGGAAAGGGTCCCCAGTGGGCATCCCTGGAGCCCTGGGAAGCTTGGCCATTGCCATTTTTAAATCTTCTGGGTTTGTGTGGAAGCACTCCTGTGTATGTTCATGCACGCAATTGGCCACACAGATTGGTTTGCATACCCACACAGGGTATCTAATTCCTGCTGATTTTTTCACCTGGGAAGCCTTCTCCTACCCTTTCCCCTAAGAATAAACTGAGAAGCAGAAGTAGTAGACATATCCCAAACCAAGGAAAAGGAATGGGAAACCTTGTGGCTTGATGCATATTTTGACCAGTGTTGTATAAAGGTAGTTGCCGTACCCATCCCGTGTCCAGTGCTGCACAGTGTGCACAACTATTTCTTCCAACAGCACATCGCTCTATCCACATGGACACACAACGTCAGAACGTTCTCCAATCTGGCTGTTATGAATGAAAAAACGTTCTGGCGGAACTGTTTCTTCACTGGAATGTGTGAGACGCAGCTTGGTCTAGTGGAAAGAATGCCACGGGTCTAGGAGTCAGAGGACTTGGGTTCTAATCCCAGCTCTGCCAAGTCTGCTATGTGACTTTGGGCAAGTCACTTAACATCTCTGGGCCTCAGTTCCCTCATCTGTAAAATGGGGATTAAGACTGGGAGCCCTGTATGGGATAGGAACTGTGTCCAACCCGATTATCTTGTATCTACCCCAACGCTTCCAGTGCCTGGCACAAAGTAAGTGCTTTACAAATAGCATAAAAAATATCTACATGAAAATAATTCAAGAACTTAATAGTGAACACTTCAAAACAGCTGTAGAACTCAGGCACAGCCAAATTACAAAAGGTTTTTTATATATTTTATGTATATATATATATACATAAAATATATAAAAAACCTTTTGTAATTTGTATATAATGTATATATATATATACACACACAGCTAACTTCACATACTACTGCATGTTTTTCCCTCATGATGGGAGTTTCAAATGCAAACCATTCCCACCCAGGTATAAATTATTTTAAATCCTATTCTTAAATGTCTCAAACAAAAGAATTAAAGGTTCAAGGAATTTGTTTTTAGAAAAAAAATATGCCTTTACAAATGGGAAAGAACACAAAAAACCTGTTGGGTCTGACAACAGATACCTCACTGGCTTTGCAAAATCTAGTTCTAAGTATTTTTTATAAAGGAAAACTACATGCAAGGTGAATCAAAATATTCCAAGGTCACTTTGTCTTTAGGATGGGATGACTTGGACAATTCTTTGAATTAGGTTTAGCTCCCTAACCCTAACATTCTATACATTTGCCTTCTTAACACCACTGATTTCATCTACTTTTAAGGTTTCTGATGAAGTTGGCAGATACTTTACCTTACTGATTGACGGAGGACTACCAAAAGGACTGAAGGAACTGGAGGCATATGTAGGCTTCTGAAAACACTGACCTGATTGGTCATCACTGCTTTGTTTGTGTATCAGAAGGAAACTGAATGTTGAATTTTTAGATTTCAACACAGTTTTTGGAAAGGAAAGAAAAAAAGGCATGATCAATAATTTTATAATACCACAACCAAGAGTTTCAAAATATGCCAGAGCTGAAGCCTCAAGATCATGAATCACAGGGAAGTATCTCCCAGGAAGTTTTACTTCCTATTTCAAATCTGGGAGTTATAACAAAGTATAATAAACTACCAGTGGATAGGAGGGCTTGAGTTCATTCATTCATTCAATCAAATTTATTGAGCGCTTATTGTGTGCAGAGCACTGTACTCAGCGCTTGGAAAGTACAATTTGGCAACAGATAGAGTCCCTACCCAACATCGGGCTCGTGGTCATTGTTCATAACAAAACAGAGGACCCTGGAACTAAAAAATCCTCAGTGGGTTTCTGGGTTAAGCAAAGTCCAACCCTATATGTGCTGCAGCTGGGCCCCGCCCTCTGAAAGGGTTTAGACAAGAAAACCCCATAGGTGCAATGAATCATGGACACGTGAGGCATTTTTATCTACTGCTGATTTAATCAGAGTTTTAGGCGGGATACGTTTTGACTTTTGTCTCAGTTTGAACTCCAGCTCTTTTGTAAACGATGTGATTCTTAAAAAAAAAATGAAATACCAGTTGGAATGCATTTTTCCACATGGAATTTTCATCTTTTCCTTCTTGGTGATTTCACCTCTATTTGCCCATCCCCCTTAAAAAAAAACAAAACAAAAAAAAACAACTTTACCTTTCTGTAGGAGAAGACTCATCAGATAAGTCTTCTCCTGAATTCAGGTTGTAATTATTTGACCGCCATGATGTCATAGGCAAATCATCAGAAGATATAGGCCTGGGTCTTTGGCCAATCCCTACCGGCTGCTGTAAACCTGCAGACTGTTCTTCTGTGGTCAGAACAGCGATGATGGCTTTGAGAGTTAGTTCATCAATTTGGGACCAAGGTTTAGCAGGGATTCGAATTCGGCGCAAAAACAAACTTTGCCATTTCTGTCGGAGCTGCAGCAGCAGACTGGCCACCTGAAATGCATTTTTTGTTGTTGTTGAGAGTTTCGCTTTGTTCCACTGGTTTTGCTACACTGTTGTCCAAAGACACTTTCATATTACACTTTGTTACGTTATCATTTGAATTGCTACCCTTTACAGAGCGTTGTCCTTCGATTCAAAGAAGCTGCTGCTGATGGTGACAGTGGATCGGTGGCTCTGAGTGTCACACTTGCCTACTGTAACTGTGACACCTCAGTAGTGCACCTCTTCTGACTCCTCACTATTCTGGGTGAGCACTGCTTAGACACCAATGTCTTAAAAGGGGAAAGGTATGAACTGCTAACTCCAGCAAGTTCTGTGTTTGAATGGCTTTTGCCATAGTCATGATGGCTTGCACTGAGTCATCCATGCTCTCACACTTGACCCCACCTTCTGCCCATCATTGTAAACTGGAGTCTTAGGACTAACCCTGTACGATGATGGGTTTGGAGGAGAAGTGATTTTATTTTTATAGAAACATCTGGGCACCTACAAGTTGTGGTAAGGAAATCTATTTAACTTTACATGGATTCACTCACATGTAAGTGTAGTTGTCAATGTTTTCCCCCTAGACAAAAACGTTAAAATATTTTTAACACAGCTGGAATATTTGCAGTTGAAAGAATACATTTTTTTAAAAAAGAAACACAGATTAGAATAAGAAGGGATCAAACTTTTGATTTCTTTCTTCCTTAGCTGGGAACACAGAAGCTATACCAAAGTCATTTCTAATTCATTTTAGAACAGAATACTTTAACAAAGTCAAATGTTGTAATTACAAATTAACTGTAAAAAGATGCTCATTTCATATATATTTTATATATCTCCTACCTCAGGATCCATCTTGAAATTTAACCATTCATCTAGTCTCAACGAAGCCAAAGCAGCAGTAGATCTATCCTCCGCTTCACTTTCGCTGCTGTTGTCATTAGAAATAGTATCTACTATTCAAACAAATATCCAAGAGAAAAATCCTCTGTTATTCTGTATCTCAGTAACAGAGTAAAAATGTCAGAAAGCCCTTAATAGAACTGCCCAGTCACCTGCACAAACCCTCCTGACTTCAGGCTAAGTTGAGGCAGAAAGAGCAGCCATGAGTAAGACAGGGAGACAGGGAATGCCAGGAGTTCATTCATTCCATCGTATTTATTGAGCAATTACTGTGTGCAGAGCATTGTACTAAGCGCTTGGGAGAATACAATACAACAGTAAACAGACACATTCCCTACCCACAATGAGCTTCTAATACCTCTCTCCCGACAATAATGTTGGGAATAATTCAGTAGCTTTGAGGCGACAGAGGAAGAAAATACCGACTTCCTTTGAAAAGCCCTCAGAGTTGCTTTTTATTTCAGGAGTGTGGCCATTAACATTGACTTCCTTCCTCCCTTGTTACAAACATGAACATCCCTTAGTTTGTTAGAAAAACTGGTGATTACAAGAGTTAATTCTTAGTCTCTCAGTTTCATATAGTAGAGAAACAGTCGAATTTTCCCTTTAATTTCTAAACTGTATTTATCAGTATTTTACCAGAGAGCTCCAAGCATATACTGTAATATTTTTTTAAATCTTTGAAAATATACCAGACTTGTCAAAATGAAGTCTAAGATTTACTTTAATCCCTGTAAAAAAAAAAAAGGTAAACCCTGACTTACATTCCAAAAAACCTAAAGGGCTCTCCCTCACCTTCTGCCAAAATTTGTTTGGAATTCAAGATAACAAACATTTTTCTAATGTTTAAATAACTTTAATCCATTAACCCAACCAGGCAAATTAGCATGTGCAGACATTCCTTGAACAACTCCTCCCTTACTTTCCCACCCCCCAAAAAAATATTAAGTTGTTCCTAAAGAAATCAACCAATCAATTGCATTTATTGAGAGCTTTATGCAGAGCACTGAACTAAGCACTTGGGAGAGTACAATATAACAGAGTTGGTAGACATACTCCCTGCCCACAGAAATCAAGGCAGCAGAAAAAAGCATGGAAACCAGGTCCTTATGGACTCCTCAGGGTATTTTTTGCTATAGACATAAACTTGGGTTGAACTCTTCTTACCTTCTCCTCACTCTATCAGGGAGGCCCTGCACTCCCAAGACTTCAACTACAAACTGCCAAATTTATCTTGCTAGCCCCAAGCGTTCCCCCAAACACCCCCACACGCACCCCTACACCCTCTTGCAATTTCCTATTACCTGCATGACATCTCCATGTGGTTGTCCTACAGCAGCTCAAGCTCGGTGTGAAAAAAAACTGAACTCCCCATCTTCCCTTCTAAAGCCTCACTTCCACTTAAATTTGCCATTACAGTTGGCATCATCCATCCTTTCGATCCTCGAAGCCCACAAGCTTAGTATTACCTTGAATTCTTGACTCTCCTTCAATTCTTACATTAAGGCTATCTCTATAACCTTTCTCCTCATCTTTTCCATCCAAATGACCACTACCCTAATCCAGGAACTCATCATATCCTGCCTAGACAACATTATCACCCACCTCCTCGCTGGTCTCCCTGTCTCCAGGGTCTCCCTGTCTTCAGTCTCTCCCAACTCCGGTCCATGCATCACTCTGCTTCTCAGCTCATTTTCTGAAACGTCATTCGGTACGCATCTCCTCACTCTTCCTAAACCTACAGTGGTGATCGATTCTTAAACAGCTACTCCTCACTACTTGTTCTCCCGGTTTCCTATTACCTCCTCCGACATCCAATATCGCACTCTCCGCTCCTAAACTCTCCATCTTACCCTGTTCCTGTTTCTCCAACCTCCAATCCCAGCTCACGTCTTTTCTCCTAATTGGAATCGCCCTCCCCTTCAAATCCGACAGGCCTCAGCTTTCCCTATTCTTCAAAGCCCTTCTGAAATCCCACCTACTCTCCATTTTATTTTCTTCTTCCCAGGGCATATTCTCCCAACTCTCACTTCAGCCCTTTTGCACCACTGCAGCAGCAGCAGCAGTAATAAGAGAAAGTCTACTATTTGGTATTTATTGAATGACTACCCACTGGGTGCAATGCATTATACTAAAAGTTTGGGAAACATAAAACAACCAAGTGGTATGTTCTCTACCTACAAGAAGCTTACACACTTATGGGGGAGAGAGAAATTAGAGTATTTCTATAGTAATCTAAATAATTGAGTGTGGTCTTGTGGATAGAGCACAGGCCTGGGAGTCAGAGGACCTGGGTTCTGATCCCCGCTCTAACACTTACCTGTTGTATGATCCTGGGCAAGTCATGTCACTTCTCTGTGCCTCAGTTTCCCCGTCTATAAAATGGGGTTTCAATGACTGCTCTCCCTTCATTTAAGAATAAGTGGGACAAGGAATGTGTCCAATCTGATTAACTTGTATCTACCCCCATGTTTAATGGAGTGCTTGCCACACAGTAAGCACTTGACAAATTCCACAATGATTAGACTGTTATCATTATTACAACTAAATGAATACATATAAAGAAATGTTGAGAACAAGTATAATTACACACCTAACTGCTAAAGATGGCTGAGGGGTACAGATATGACTTAGGATGTTGGGAATTAATCAGGGAAGGCATCTTGGAGCCAACGGGCTTTCAGGAGGGCTTCGGTCTGTCCAATTTTAGGCAGAACCATGTGAGTGAGGGAAGAGAGGCAGGACAGTAGAGAGCAAAGTAAGAGTTAGATGGTTAGTTTGGGGGAAATGAAGACAATGAGTTGAATAGTAAAAGTGGAAGAAAGCACTGCACACAGTAAGCTCTCAATTAATACGACTGACAGAGCGGAATTGAAAAAATGGGGTGAATTGGTGTAGGACCTAGATAACCCCGCTCGCATAATATCCCGGCTGGATTATTGTGTCAGCCTTCTCTCTGATCTCCCTTCCTCCTGTCTCTCCCCGCTGCAGTCTATTCTTCATTCCGCTGCCCAGCTCATCTTCCTGCAGAAACGCTCTGGGCATGTCACTCCCCTTCTTAAAAACCTCCAGTGGTTGCCTAACAAACTCCGCACGAAACAAAAACTTCTCACTCTAGGCTTCAAGGCTCTCCATCACCTTGCCCCCTCCTACCTTTCCTCCTTTCTCTCTTTCTACTCCCCACCTCGCACGCTCCGCTCCTCTGCCGCCCACCTCCTCACCGTCCCCCGTTCTCGCCTATCCTGTCGACCCCTGGGCCACGTCCTCCCGTTGTCCTGGAATACCCTCCCTCCTCACCTCCGTCAAACTAATTCTCCTCCCCTCTTCAAAGCCCTACTTAGAGCTCACCTCCTCCAAGAGGCCTTCCCAGACTGAGCTTCCCCTTTTCCCTCTGTTCCTTCTGCTGCCCCTCTATCCCCCGCCTTCACCTCCCCTCAGCTAAGCCCCCTTTTCCCCCCCTTTCCCTCTGCTACTCCCCCCCTCTTCCCCTCCCCTAAGCACTTTGCTCGTCTGCTCAATTGCATATATTTTTTTAATTTCCCTATTTATTTTAATGAGATGTACATCATCTTGATTCTATTTATTGCTATTGTTTTAATGAGATGTACATCACCTGGATTCTATTTATTGCTATTGTTTTTGTCTGTCTGTCTCCCCCGATTAGACTGTAAGCCCGACAATGGGCAGGGAATGTACCTGTTGCCGATTTGTACTATCCAAGCGCTTGGTACAGTGCTCTGCACATAGTAAGCGCTCAATAAATACTATTGAATGAATATCAATAGTGAGGAGTTTTTACTTGATATGGAGGGACACTAGGAGCTGGTAGAAGGTTTTGAGGGGCAGAGAGATGTGTGCTGACAGAAGCTTTAGGAAGATAATCCTAGCAGAAACATATAGAGTAGGGAGACCAGCATGGAGGCCGATAATAATGATCAGGATATAACCAGAGCTTGCATCAAGAAAGGAAGAACAGTAGAATTTGGCAGTAATCTGAATGGGAGAATTGAAAGATAGTGAGGAGTCCAGGACTAACACCAAGACTGTGGGCTTCGGGGGCAGGGAGGATGGTGGTGTTAGTGAAATAGGAAAGTTGGAAGGAGGATTAGATTTAAGAGGGAAGATGAACAGTTTTTAGTTTACAGCACATTAAGTCTGATATATCAGGGACAGTCGAGTGGAGATGTCCTGGAGAATAATCATTGTAGCATTTGTTTAAGCTTTACTCTGTGCTAAGAGCTGGAGTGGATGGGGGCAATCGGGTTGGAAGCTATTCCCATCCCACATGGAGTTCACAGTATAACAGGCTGTGAGACTGCAGGTTAGGCAAAAGGTCAGGGATAGAGAGGTAGATCTAGGAGTTATCTGAATAGGGAGGTGGTATTGGCAGTCACGTAATGGGATAAGCAAGCCAGAATAGAGACTTGCGGGACACCAACAGTTATGGGATGAGAGGTGGACAAAATTGGAAAAGAGCTGTCATAGAAGTAGGAAAACCAGGACAGTACTGTGACAGCAAAACCGAGGGCTACTAGCGTTTCAAGGAGGATGGAGTCATCTCTACAGTGTCAAAGGCAGCCTAGAGGTCAAGGAGAATTAGAACAGAGTAGAGCCCATTGGATTGGTCATTGGTCATTGATGAATTTAGGGAGTGCGGTCTCCGTGGAGTGAAGGGTTTGAAAGCCAGACTGTAGTGGGTTAAGAGAGACGGTGGAAAGGATGTGAAGGCGGCCAACAGAAACAACCTGTTTCAGGAGTTTGGATAAGAATGGGAACAGGGAGATGGGGCCTGAGGGATGGTGAGAGAACACTTAAAACTGGGAAGCAGTGTGACCTAGGGTGCAGAGCACGAGTTTGGGAGTCAGAGGATCTGGGTTCTAATCCCAGCTCTGTCACTTGCCTGCTGGGTGACCCTGTGCAAGTCACTTCACTTTTCTGTGCCTCTGTGTCCTCCTGTAAAATGGAGATTCCATACCTGTTCTCCTTTATGAGCCCAATGAGGGACTGGGACTATGTCCAATTTATCTACCTTGTATCTACCCCAGCATTTAGTAGAGCGCTTGGCATATAATAAGTGCTTAGCAAATACCACTACTACTACCATCGTCATTAATAAGTACGGGGAACATCTGAAGACAGAAGGGAAGGAAGCAACAGAGTAAATACCTCGTATGATTTAACTGATATGCAATCAAGGATGAAGTACAATAAATACTTAAATAAATCATTCAGGAGTCTATAGCAAAACAGGAATAATGTTAAATCTTCAAAGACCTTAAAGGGAAAAGGACCTTGGCATAAGGTTTTAATACAACATAAGACCAGTACTGCATGTTGTTTAATAAAGAGAGAACTAGAACTTCAGAACATTCTTGGTTTGCAATTGATAGAGAACATGATCCTAAATATTGAGTTTTACACAGACATTACCTGCAAAAGGTAGGGGTTCCTGGAACGCATTACTTGCCAACCTCATTGGTCCACTGAATAATGTAATAGTGATGGGGCTCACAGCTGTACAGCAGCTGATGCTGGCTATTTTGCACGCTCTGGTCACTTCATCAAAAATAAGCCAATCTGTAGGGAGTGCTTGAACAGATTTTATATGCCCATTGGCTGGTGGAATCTACGAGGAAAAAGGATACATTTTAATCTCATTTGTGAATAATATTTTCCAATTCTCAATATGCTAAAAATATCCCAAAAAAGAATCCTTCTGTAGATATACATCATTTCCAGGTAAAAAGGAGACCTGGACTCTAATCCCAGCTCTGTCACTTGCCTGCTGCATGACTTTGAGCCAGTCACTTAACTCCTCTGTGCCTTAGTTTCCTCATCTGCAAAATGGGAAAAAGATACCTGTTCTCCACCCGTTCCTTAAACTGTGAGTCCCATGTGGGAGACAGACTGTAAACAATCTGCTTAAATTTTATCCACCCAAGGGGTTGGTTTTGGACAGGGCTTAGCATATTAAGTACTTACATATTACAATTATTTCCATGACATTTAGATGAAACAGACTTGTCTGTTAAAGCAATTCATGCTCCCATCTATAACTTGCATTTTTATTATTTCTTCTCTTAATACTTGATGTCCTAAAGGAAAGAGGCAACTTCCTGGTCTTCAACCAACCAAAAGCAGAATCATATGCCTTACCTTTCTATAATGGGTCTGGCTGAGAACTGAATTTGGATGAAATCTGAATTTTTTCTCCTTGGCTCCTGTCAATTCCAAGTATTCTTTATCCACATGCACTACATTAGGATACATGCCTGCCACCAGCGCAGCTTTTACTACTGCCCAGTTCTCAGAGTTTGTATTAACATCACGAATGTCCCCTAAACCTCGTGCTCTAACAAAACCTGAAAGGGGGAAAAAACCCACGTCAAGCCATTTTATTCTGAAATTTTTTCACCAAAAAAATGACAACATTCCTATAATACATCTATTTCTTAATTTTCCAAGTCAATGAACAAGCAAAATAACCTCAAGAAAAACAATCGGTAGTAGGTAATAATGATAACAGATTATAATAGGTAATCTGAAAGATAAGATTACGGTCCATTTTAATAAAAAAAATGAGAACCTTCTCCCTAGATTTCTCTACTCAATTAGTTTTCCTGAATTGAGTGAGGGCTAGTGGAAAGAACACAAGCCTAGGGGTCAAACCTCTTACCACTGGCTTGAAAACACTCAATCACCTTATCTCCCCCTACCTTACCTAGCTACTTTTCTACCACCCAATCCACATGCTTTGCTCCTCTGATGCAAACCTACTTAAATCTCATCTATCTCGGCACCAACCTCTTGCCCACATCCTGCCTCTGGCATGGAATGCCCTACCCTTCGTATCTGACGGACAATCACTCTTCCCACCTTCAAAGCCTTATTGAAGGCACACCTCTACAAAAAGCCTTCCCCAAATTAGCCCTCATTTTCTCTTCTCTCACTCCCTTCTGCATCACCCTTGCACTTAGATTTGCACCAGTTATTCCCCACTCCCTCAGCCCCACAATACTTATGTACATATCCATATTTTATATATATCAATTTCTGTCTCCCCCTCTAGACTGTCAGCTTGTTGTGGGCAAGGAATGTGTCCACCAACTCTGTTATACTGTACTCTCCCAAGTCCTTAGCATAGTGCTTAGTACATAGTAAGTGCTCAATAAACACATTTGATTGACTGACCTGAGTTCTAAGCTAATCTGAGTTCTATTTTCTAATCATAAAGCACTTACCTGCTCTATGACCATGGGCAAGTTACAACTTCTCTGTGTCTCCATTTTCTCATTTGTAAAATGGGGTTTAAATCCTTGTTCTCTTTCCTCATTGGAACTGTAAGTCCCATATGGGACACAGACTATGCTGACTTGGTTTTCTTGCACCTACCCCAACCCTTAGTTCAGTGCTTGGTACATTCTAAATGCTTAACCAATAGCATTATTATCAATATTATTATTATCACTATTCTCAAACCGATGATCTTGAATGGTGCTGGGTTGGTCTGATGACTTAGCAATAAATACAATGAAAATCAAATATTCACAAATACTTGAAACTGTCCCAAAGTACCAGCATAGCCCATGATTCCACCAGGTTAATTTTCCTTGAAACCGATTTGATTGTGGGGCATATTTCCCCAAAGACTGATATGCTATTCATTCGATCATATCTGTTGAGCACTTACTGTGTGCAAAGCACTATACTAAACATTATAAATTAGAATCTGTTCTAGAACCTCTAGAAAAGTAACCCCAAATTCCTTTAGATGCTCTATACGGTTATGGTAAATGTCACTCACTTATCGTTTAAACTTTATTAAAGTAATTCAAAGCAAAACCTCCTAATTTTAAATAAATGAGTTGGAATACAATTATGAGCCTTTACAGGAGGTTGCCAAAGTAGAAGCTAGTTCTACTGACTTCGGTAGTGGTTTTTCACCTTCAGTGAAGAATCTGTCCAACATAGGTTGAAAAGCAGCCTTCTTCTGTTCTTCCTAAAGCACTGGGAAGCAAGCAAACTCCTTCTGATTCCTTGGAACTCCCCTCTCTACTAGGGTCATCATCTTCAATCATATTTATTATAAGTTTGGTATGGACAGGGAACGTGTCTACAACCAATGCTATTGTATATTCGTCTCCCAAGAACCACGGACTCCGTCCTCTCCTGGTTCTCCTCATCACTCTGGCCGGTCATTCTCAGTCTCCTTTGCAGACTCCTCCTCCCCCTCCCATCCTCTAACTGTTGGAGTTCCTCAAGGGTCAGTTCTTGGCCCTCTTCTGTTCTCCATTTACACTCACTCCCTTGGTGAACTCATCCACTCTCACAGCTTCAACTACCATCTCTACGCAGATGACACACAGATCTAAATCTCTGCCCGTCCTCTCCCCCTCCCTTCAGGCTCGTATCTCCTCCTGCCTCCAGGACGTCTCCACCTGGATGTCTGCCCACCACCTAAAACTCAACATGAGCAAGACTGAGCTCCTCATCTTCCCTCCCAAGCCCGGTCCTCTCCCAGACTTCCCTATCACCGTGGATGGTACGACCATCCTTCCTGTCTCTCAGGCCCGCAACCTCGGTGTCATCTTTGACTCATCTCTTTCGTTCACCCCACAGACCCGATCCGTTACCAAGAACTGCTGGTCTCACCTTTATAATATCGCCAAGATCCGCCCTTTCCTCTCCACCCAAACGGCTACCTTACTGCTACAGGCTCTCGTAATATCCCGGCTAGATTACTGTGTCAGCCTTTTCTCTGATCTCGCCTCCTCTTCTCTCTCCAAGCTCCAGTCTATTCTTCACTCTGCTGCCCGGCTCATCTTCCTGCAGAAACGCTCTGGGCATGTCACTCCCCTTCCTAAAAACCTCCAGTGGTTGCCTATCAACCCCCGCTCAAAACAAAAACTCCTTACTCTAGGCTTCAAGGCTCTTCATCACCTTGCCCCTTCCTACCTTTCCTCCCTTCTTTCTACTGCCCACCCCGCACGCTCCGCTCCTCTGCCGCCCACCTCCTCACCGTCCCTCGGTCTCGCCTATCCCGCCGTCGACCCCTGGGCCACGTCCTCCCGCGGTTCTGGAATGCCCTCCCTCCTCACCTCCGCCAAACTAATTCTCTTCCCCTCTTCAAAGCCCTACTTAAAGCTCACCTCCTCCAAGAGGCCTTCCCAGACTGAGCTCCCCACTTTTTCCCTCTGCTCCCTCTACCACCCCCCCTTCACCTCTCCACAACTTAACCCTCTTTTCCCCCCCATTTCCCTCTGCTCCTCCCCCTCTCCCGTCCCATCCCCTCAGCACTGTACTCGTCCGCTCAACTGTATATATCTTCATCACCCTATTTATTTTGTTTAATGAGATGTACATCACCCTGATTCTATTTATTTGCTATTGTTTTAATGAGATGTTCTTCCCCTTGACTCTATTTATTGCCATTGTTCTTGTCTGTCTGACTCCCCTGATTAGACTGTAAGCCCATCAAAGGGCAGGGACTGTCTCTGTTGCCGATTTGTACATTCCAAGCGCTTAGTACAGTGCTCTGCACATAGTAAGCGCTCAATAAATACTACTGAATGAACCAGTATAGTGCTCTGCACCCAAGAAGCACTCAATAAATACCATTGATTGATAAGTTCATTCACTTTGTTGAAAATTGGTGCAAGACTATTTAAACGCAAGATAACCAGTGGTACAGAACCCGTGATTTCTTCCTCTGCTTCAGAATCTTGCAATGATGCATGGAATAACAGACGTTCAATGAGGTTCCCAGGTACCCCTGTTCAGTCAGTTCTTCTATAATGCGGGACTTGTGTTTCCCACAAAGTCTCAAATTTGTGAAAAATTGCATGAACAGTACTCACACCTTGATCAACCTCATGGGTGTACACAAAACCATTTCTTCTGATACCAAACGGCATGAAGACAATAGGATATGAATTTCGAAGTGCTTGTGAGGACTTTAGAGAAAGGGACTCTGGTTAGGAAACCAAACGTGACAAAGGCCAGAATGGGGGTAAAATTCCCGGGATGGGTGGGAGACAGTTTGGAGCTGGCAGTCAGTTTGAGAAGTCACACTGTCGATGAAGCCTACAGCTCCTTAGAGAACCACACTGAAACCCAATCTAAGTCACTGGCCTGCTAAATTCAAGAGTTGGGGATTGCCACTGATCAGCGAGATCTTTTAAGAAGCAGTGTTAGCTAGTGGATAGAGCATGGGCCTGGGAGTCAGAAGAACATGGGTTCTAATCCCAGCTCCATCACTTGTCTGCTGTGTGACAGAGTCACTTAACTTCTCTGTGACTCAGAGGGATAAGACAGTGAGTCCCATGTGGGACAAGAACTGTGTTCAAACTGATTAACTTCCATCTATGCCAATGCTTAGTACAGTGCCTGGCACATAATAATCACTTAAATACCTTTTTTTGTAAGTGTTCTACCCAAAGCATGTAGTAAAACCCCATATTCTAGAAGAATGGGCCATAATCAGATGTAAATGGCATGGGTCCAAAAAGGTTACTGTATGTCCCACATAGTTAATTAAGATGTTCTGCTTTTCTAGAACTTTCTCCCCGAAAAATGGTACCCTGGACTACTGACAATTTCTTTCACTAACACTGGGAAGCAGAACAGCCTAGTGGATAGAGCACGGGCCTCAGAGTCAATAGGACCTGGGTTCTAATCCCACCTCCACCACTTGTCTGCTGTGAGACTTTGGGCAAGTCATTTAACTTTTCTGGGTCTCAGTTACCTCATCTATAAAATTGGGATTAAGACTTTGAGCCCCATGTGAGACACAGACTGTGTCCAACTCGATTACTCTGCATCTACCCCAGCACTTAAAACAGTGCCTGGCACATAGTAAGCGCTTAACAAATTCCATTAAAAAAATGCAGTGGAAAAACAAGTTCAACTGAACAGGGGTGAAGGGGATAAGTGGGCCAAGGTTAGAACCACCAAACAATGACAGTGAGCTCTCCCTCAGACTGCCTCAATGTGGCAGTTCCACTACTTTTCAAAATATTTCTCAGGTCCAGGAGCAATGAAAGAGTAATGGCCTCTGCCCCTGGGCAAGACACTCCACATGAAAGTAGGTGTCTTTAAACCTGCATCTCTATTATATTCTAACAATCAATATGGAAAAGTCATTCCTGGCCTCTACGAAGGTTTAGGCGTTATAAACCAGCCTACAATAGGAAAAACAAATAATTGAGACTTCCAGGGCATATTAAATACATATCACCTGCAATAGACACAGGGAGAGGATATATTTTTCAGGGTTATTTCCAACTTGGGCTCTCAAGTAAAACAAATTGTGAAAATATGAAAATCAGAAAAATTATCTGATCTCACCAAAGATATATAGGATATTCAAATTCAAATATATGCCTTTGGAATTCTACCTGAGGCTCGGAGTTGACCAAGCAACTGGGTTCTCATGCCAATGATGATTTCCAATGAAGCCTGGGAAAGAAAATGCTTTGCACAGAAGGCTCTCTCCCAACCATCAGCTCGGGATTTCTGCCATGCCTGGAGGGAACAGGAAAATTATATTGATAACTGGATTGATTAGAAGGAAAAACACTTTGAATTTCTCCTTACCATATATTTGCTTAAAATTCTGTGAAATTTTATAGGCAGATGATATTATCACTAGCTAATCCTGATTCCTCAAAAACAAAATAAAGCAGCCTGGCCTAGTGGAAAGACCATGGGCCTGGGTTCTAATCCCAACTCTGCCAGATGTCTCCTGTGTGACCACAGGAAAGTCATTTAGCTTCTCTGTAAGTCAGTGTCCACATCTGTAAAATAATAAAGATGGTATTTGTTAAGCGCTTACTATGTGCCAAGCAGTGTTCTAAGCGCTGGGGTAGTTACAGGGTTATCAGGTTGCCCATATGGGGCTCACAGTCTTAATCCACATTTTACAGATGAGGTAACTGAGGCACCGAGAAGTTAAGTGACTTGCCCAAAGTCAAACACCTGACAAGTGGTGGATTCAGGATTCGAACCCATGACTTCTGACTCCCAAGCCTGTGCTCTTTCCACTAAGCCGCTTTAACATCTGATTTCCCCCCTACTTAGACTGTGAGCCCTGTGTGGGACAGGACCTGATTGACTTGTCTGACCTGACTGACTTGCATCTACCCCAGCGCCTACAACAGTGCTGGACACACAGTAAGCGTTAAAATATTACTATTATTACTATCAAGGTTCCCGCTAGACTGTAAGCTCATTGTGGACAGGGGATGTGTCCATTTATTGTTATAGTGTACTCTGCCAAGCGCTTAGTACAGTGCTCTATGCACAGTAAGTGCTCAATAAGTGTGATAAATGAATAATATGTATGTCACACTATTTAGAATATTACTACTGACAGATAACATAGCTCAGATGGCTAGCTACATTTCTCTCTAATTATAATCTTCTTGGTTTCTGCTATTTCTGCTTGGTTTCAAGGCTCTCCATGAACTCCATCTTACCTAGCAGCTCTCCTCAGTTGCTACACTCCAGCTCACTTTCTTAGTATCTCCCAAGTTCACCTTCTTAATGCACCTCACTCTTGTCTCTCACACATCCATCCCCTCACACATGCTGTTCCACCAGCCTAGACCTCCCTCTGCCCATAAATCTGACAAACCACGGAAGCTCAAAGCTCTCCTAAAATCCCTCCTCTTCCGACAAGCCCTTCTCAAACAGCTCCCAACTTCCTGAGTCATATCGGCTCAGAAGCCACCTCTACGCTCATTTATTTTTGTCGAGTAGAAAGAACTGGCAGGTCTGGCAGTTGGTTGAGTGGGAGAACTGAAAGAGCTGAAAGAGCTGAAAAGAGTCACGGATTCCAGCAGGGTTCCAGGGTTCTGGGTCAGGGAGGGAGGGTGGTGACGTTACCAACAGAGATAAGACAAGAGAGGGAGTGGATTTAATAGGGAAGATGAGAATTTCAGTTTTAGACATGTTGAGTTTGGAAGCGCTAGCAGGTCATCCAAGTGAAGATGTCCTCGAAGCAAGAGGAAATGCAGGACCGTAGGTCAGATGAGAGGTCGGGGCTGGAGAGAAAGATTTGGGAGCCATCCACAGAGAGGTGGTAGCTGTAGCCATGGGAGCAGATGAGCTCCCCAGGAGTGTGAAGAACAGAGAGAACAGTGAGAAGAGTGAGAAGCAGTGTGGCACTCAATCATCTCGCTCCCTCCTACCTTACCTCACTGATCTTCTACTGCAGCCCAGCCTGCACTTTGCTTAGGATACTTTTCATCTTTCTGGAGTCCCAGTACAATAAGCTACAAACAGAATCATCATCAACAATGGTACTTATTGAGCACTGACTATGTGCAGAACACTCTACTAAGCGCTTGGGGGAATAAAATCCAACAGAGTTGGTAGACACGTTCCCTGCCCACAACAAGCCTATAGTCTAGAGGGAATCAGTGAATGCATTTTAGTTTTCCCATTTTTCAAGACTTAGTTTGGCTTTTTAAAAAAAGCTGCAATCCAAGTGTCCCTTTAATGTAAACCACTAGAAAAATAATGCTGATGATAATACCTGGAAAGCCCTGAGTAACGCCATGTGGTCGCTAAACGTTCCCGCACTGAAACGCTTCCTAGTTAGCATGACTGCCCGCCTCTGAGAGGCCTTGTTGGGAAGCAGAAAAGGATCACGATATGCAAGAGTGCAGGCGATGGTAAGGATGGGATCCAGGCACTTCAAAACAACCGCACACAAGACCATTTTACCCAGGCGGGGTTCTACTGGCAAATCAGCTAGATGGTATCCAAGTTCAGTGAGATCTTCCCAGTTATCCATGGCATCGATTGTCTAAGTAGAGGTCAAAACAAATCAAGGACAAATTTAACTGCAAAAAACACACCCAACACAGGAAGTTGCTCTGAGAGCAACCCACATCTCACTTGAGAAATCCCTACAATTATCGGTCAATTTGGCTTCAACATCACCTCAGACACTGTGCATCTTGCTTCACTGACAAGTTACTGCAACTATACAATGCTCAAGTCACTATGGCAACTGACAGTGCTAGAAGTTGTTTAAAAAGGAAAGGAAAAATCCATTTAAGGTGCATGTTTTAGTGTTTAAAGTATCCTACATTGAAACTAAAGTCAAATCAAGCAATGAAGACACTTACCATAAGAACCTGCACCGCATTTTTAATCATTAATGTTGATGGAGATTCTGGTGCATTCATCAAAAATTCGGCAATAGAGCAATTAATAGGCGCTAATAATTTGGTGTGCAAACAAAGCTCCTGAAAATTAAAATGGGCAAATAAAGGAAGCAACAGAATAGCTCTCTAATACTGACTTCTGACGCTACCAGCAGAAGTTTAATTATGGTGCTTTTGACTACCATCGCTAAGTAATTTTAAAAGACATTTAGGTACATCATCTCTCAAATATCTAATGAGAATGATAAAATTTAGATTTATATGTGAAATGGGCTTCTTCCAATGACAAACTGAAACATCAGTCGAGCACTCGGTGGTATTTACTGAGTGCTCACTGTGTGCAGGGCACTGTACTGAGCGCTTGGGAGAGTACAATCCAAGAGAGTTGGTAGACACGCTCCTTGCCCACGAGTTCACAGTCTTATGTCACGGACAACCTAGTGGAGTGAGGACCTGTCTGTCTGCAGTGCTGGGAAGGGATTTGCTGAGGATTCAAAAACCAGGGGACTGATGCCCATCCACAGCCATCCCTTGGCCTCTGGATGTTCTTCAGGGCAGGCCTGGTTAAAAATAAAGGCTCATGGGCTCGCTAAATCCATTTTCAGCCCTTTGCCATTGCCTTCCATCAGTTCCTACAGCATGGAGGCAGAGGGCAGGAGAGGGGATGGAACAGTGCCAGTCCTACTGCCCAAAGTCTGCTCACCACCTCAGTGAGCTATTCCTGCCTCCTTTGGGGTGCTTTAGGAGCCGCCTCCCCACAGTCTGCTGCCTCTGTATTTTGCAAGGAAGGGGGCAGGAGGCTGCCGAAACTGCTCCCTTCCACTTTCTTAAGATTATTGGTGGGGTTCGAGGAAGCAAGCAAATGGATATGGAGGAGGATTTTTATCCTGTAACTTTTTTAGTGGCTGACCCTCCCACTAGCTTTGTATATTTCTTGAGGGCAGGGATCTGCACGCAGTAAGTGGGTAGTAAATAAGAATGATTGGCTTTGCATGTGCCTGGGAGACTAGCTACGTAGTTTGTGTTTGGGGGGTTTTTTTTAATGGTATTTGCTAAGCATTTACTATGTGCCAGGCACTGTACTAAGCACTGGGGTAGATAGAAGGTAGGTTGAACACAGTCCACATCCCCCTTGGGGCTCAAAGTCTTAAGCCCCATTTTACAGATGAGGTAACTGAGGCACAAAGGAGCGAAGTGACTTGCCCAAGGTCACACAGCAAACAAATGGCAGAACTGGGATTAGAACCCAAGTCCCTGTGGGCAAGTCACTTAACTTCTCTGTGCCTCAGTTCCCTCATCTGCAAAATGGGGATTAAGACTGTGAGCCCCACGTGGGACAACCTGATTCCCCTGTGTCTACCCCAGCGCTTAGAACAGTGCTCTGCACATAGTAAGCGCTTAACAAATACCAACATTATTATTATTATTCCGACTCCCAGCCCTAAGCTTCACCAGGTACATGCCTCAATATGTACTTGCAAAAGTCAGTTTTAGAGAGCATGAGTGCACACACCTAGTTGCACGCATGAATTGAACACAGAGGGAAAGATAACAAGTACAAGAAACTTACATGTTGTGATGAATAAAAATAGTGGAAAACAACTCAAACCTGGGATAATGCAGTCCTCGCTTCCCTTCTTTTATTCAGAGCTTCCACTTCCCTTTCCCTTTCTCTATCTGAATTTTTTTTTCTTTTCTTGCTGTGTGTGCCTTTTAGCATTCTCCCTCTGGCCACGTTTTACTCGTCACTCTTGTCTTCCCCAATCCCCTCCTATCCCTTCTGGATGCTGCTCCTTATCTTTGCAGAGAGAGAGGAGGAGAGAGGAAAGGAGAATATAGGAGTGAGGAAGCAGAGAAAGGGAGAGAGAGAAAAAACAAGGAGAGGAAAGGAGTGAAAGCAGAGAGAGAAGAGGTGAGAGGGAGAAAGCAAGGAGAGAGAAGAGGAATGGAGAAGAGAGCAGAACAAAGCTACAGCAGAGAGTGAAGATGAGAGGGAGAGAGCAGAGAGGGAGACAGGAACTAAGGAGAGAAGAGGAAGTGAGAAAGAAGAGATGAGAGGGAGAGAGAAAGGAAGGAGACGGCAGAGAGAAAGCAGAGAGCGACAGAAGATAGGACAGACAGCAGAGAGAGAAGATGAGGAGAGAAAGGGGAGAGAGCAAAGAGAAAAGAGCAGAGAGAAAGCAGAGAGAAGAAGATAGGAGGGGGCAGAGAGAGGGGAGAGAAAGTGGAGAGAGAAGAAGAAGCTCCTTATCTAATGGAGCTGCCTCCAAGCCAGTACATGGAAAGAAACAACTGAGCCAATCTCATTCTTCTTCTCATACCTAACCCTCTCTAGACATGTGAAGGCTTGTGAATAAAGAAGAAATGAGGGCTGAGGGCAGAATTGGGAAGGGGTTGATGGCTGCTCTGGGGCTTCCTGGCCTGGGCGAGGCAGCCCTGGCAGGTTGTGTGGGACAGAGAGCATCGACACCATCTCTGGCCTAGGCCGGAACAGCTCAGAGGAGCCACCTGCTCAACTCTGAGCCCAAGCTCAACCCCTTTATCAGTCCACCCACAGGCTCAGCGCTGCAGATAGAGAAGAGGTGGTGGCCAGAGAGGCCCAGAGGTTGAGCACCTTTCAATCAATCCATCTGTCATATTTACTGAGGGCTTATTGTGTGCCAAGTGGTTGGGTTAGTGCCAAGGGGGTGGGTTAGTACAATACAAGAGAGTGGGCAGACATGTTCTGTGTTCACGAGCAGCTTATGGTCTAGAGTGGGAGACAGACATTAAAATAAGTTCCGGCTAGGTACGCCAGTGCTGTGGGAAGAATCAAGGGCACATGTCCAATTGCGAAAGTGACACAGGAAGGAAGAAGGGAAATGATGCCTTAATTCGGGGATGGCCTCTTGAAGGAGATGGGATTTGGGGCCTCAACCAGTGAACATGGCCCGCACCACAACAGGGACATAGAGGTGAAGATGAGCAGCAGCCAAAGAGCTGTAGGAGCAAAGGCACACAGGTCAAAGCCCAAGATCACAGAGTGGATGGAAAAGTCCTCTACACCCGCCCTCCCAGGGCTGAGTTTCCAGGCAGGTGCTCCTCCGGTCTCATGGTTTGCAGCTGCAGTCATTTGACACGGTTTGTGGCCCCTGTCATTAGATTGCACTGACTCTAGGTGTGACCAGAGCTTCTGCTCCAGGTCAGTCACCCGATACCTGACAGTGATTACCGTCCCACTTAAAAACAGGCCCGATTTAATGCCGGAGCCTGTTTTTCAACGAGTCACACTACAAAGGACAGAAATAGTTATTAAAACATGAGTTATACAATATAACTAGACTCTCAGCTCGTCTACCGTGGAATCTTTTTGTAGATTCTGGCCTGTCTACTGTCCATATGTTCTGACCAGAACACGGTTTATATGTATTTTAAAATATCATCCTTCCATTACAAAAAAAACCACCAAAAAACCCAAAAACTTCAAATCAACATATTAATTCACTAACTGAAATAACCTAATTCTTTAATATTTTAGGAGTGTCAACTTTCCGATCCCTAATTTTTCTGGTTCACTGTTAAATCCAGATAAACCAGGGAGAGAAAAACGTAATTACAGAAATCAATCTCGTAATGGTATTTTTTGAGCTATTACTGTGAGCAGAACACAGAGAGTCACTCAAGTAGAATTTGCAAGTAGATTCTTACCTGCACTGGCATCCTCAGAAGTTCTGGTGTCTGAAAATCTGACATACTTTGATATCGGAGTCTGCTGTACAGACGGAAACAGACTCCAGGCCTGGAACGCCCCGCCCTTGGGAACAAAATAGCAAGTTGTTATTCAAACAAGAAATAAGTCTTAAAATTACCTCATAAATAGTACTGCTACTATAAGTATGGCTTGCATGTTTCAAATATAAGCAGCTGACAGTTTCATGACAATTGGCTCCTGCAACTAATAAGAAGAAAAATTGTTGCATTTGTTAAAGCACTTACTATGCGCCAAACACTGTTCTAAGTTCTGGGGTACATACAAGGTAATCAAGTTGGATGCAGTCCTTGTCCCACATGGGACTCACGGTCTTAAACCCATTTTACAGATGAGGTAACTGAGGCCCAGAGAAATCATGTGACTTGCCCAAGGTCACACAGTAGGCACGTGGCCGAGCTGGGATTAGAACCCATATCCACTGACTCCCAGGCCCATGTTTTGTCCACTAGAACATGCTGCATCTCTTTAATCAGAGTCAAGACGAATTTTCTCAAAGAAACAACACTTTAACTGGGAGATCGGTTGCTAAAGCAAGGTCAGATACCCTATTTTCAAATTACCCAGGATTGTTCACTCAATCAACTGTAGGAAATATAGGCACATTAGCATGCTTATATTGAGTCAGCTCCAAGACAGGGTGGCCAATATAATTCACTTGAAGTAAAATGGTCACGTCCACTCTCCCTGGTGGCTCTGGGCCTGGCAATCAGGTAAAACCCCATGTCATGACCTTGATCCCTCTGGCCGCTCTCCCTCCACGCACCCCACAGCCTTTAAATTTTCCTTCCTCCTTTTTCTCCTCACACTGCAACTTTTCTCATTGTTTCTCGCTTTTCCCTGTGACCCCCACATACCCCATCCCGCAGAGTCCCACCCCAGAGCTTGTGCCACAAAAGAGCACAAAAGTGTTGGAAAGGAGAAACTGTCGTCAGTAAGATCCTTGTGTGCGGGGGTGCTCTAACTCTGCTGTATTGTACTTTCCCAAGTGCTTAGGACAGTGCTCTGCACAAAGCAAGCACTCAACAAATCCCACTGACTCGTTGAAAAAAAAAACAGGGTGTAAATTGAGAAACGCTGCAAAGGCTGTTTGTTTAAACTCAAAATGTAGCAAGTTGAGGACTGCCTGCAATCCATCATTTCTCATCTATACCATTTCTGAATATACTGGGGTCCCTGCATGGTAAAGAACCTGTCTTCCAGACTCTTCATCGCATCATCACCAATGGTATTTACTGAGTGATTACAGTGTACAGAGCACTGTACTAAGCACTTGGGAGAGTACAAAACAGCTGGCAGACACCATCCCTGCCCACCACGAAATGACCCTCTTTTCCCTCAGGTTACCCGCAGCACCACAAGGGAATGTAAGAGGGCATTTCCCATCTCTTGGGCCCGGGGGACCGCTGAGGAAGGGAACTTGCTGCAGGGTTTTCATTCAGTCGAATATAGTGCTCATTGTGTGCAGAGCACTATATTAAATGCTGGGGGGAGTACAATATAACAATAAACAGACACATTCCCTGCCCATGGCGAGCTTACAGTCTAGAGGGTCTTGCACAGCTGGGAGGCAGGGATTCCCCATCCTCAAGCTCTTTAAGGAAATGGAGAAGGCAGTGCCTGTGGGCACAACATGATTCCCTGCTTTCGGACTCCATGGCTCCAAGGATTTCCTGGGGTCTGCTATACAGTGACTGATGCTAGAGCTACGGACTCTGATGCATTTAATCCCTCCAAGGTTTAGGATCTAAGAGTACTGGCCCCTTACGAAGGGGGCAGAGATTTTTGGTTTTAGGGGTTGGCAGAGCATCACCAGATACTCATTCCCCTCTCTGGGCCCCCATACAAATGTCATTCTGAAGAGGGGAGACCTCTCTAAAAGAAAGTGTATCCAATGCCTTGCTCTGGCAACAGTCCTCCATCTAGCAGTCTAGTTTGGCTTAATGCTACACTATCCATTCCCTATGAGACCACTTCATAAGGGCCGATCTTATTATAGGCCAGCAAAGCACTTGGACCTGACAGCCTCTCTGCTGAGATCTACAGCAGAGAGGGGGCACCCTTCGTGAACACTCTCACAAGTTCTTTTTCAGAATACGGATCACTGAGGAGATCCTACCAGATCTCAAAGATGCCATCATCATCATCACCACCATCTTTAAGAAAAAAGGCAAAAGATCAGATGGCGGCAATTCTCAAGATATCTCCTTACTCTCCATTGCCAGAACATTATTGGATCGGTGACTGAAGAACATCATCAGTTGAACAATCCTAGAGTCATCATGTGGATTCAGATCATGGTGTGGCAGGGTGGACATGATCTCTGCAGCAGATCAGATCCAAGAAAAATGCACACAGCAGCCTCAAAACCTGCTAGTTGTACGGCAGTCAGAAAGGCCTCTCTGTTAGTTATGAGATATTCGGAAACTGTATCCTAAGACTACTTCACGAAAATGTGGCGGCCCAGGGAGGGGCTGAGGCTACTCTGGGGATCCATTCTCCAAACTCAATGGGGCAAAGCATAGACACATAATGAGCCCAGTCTTGTTCCATTTATTCTCCTTAGCCATGCTGGAGCACCCTCCAGGCCTGGATGAAGGTGTTAGAATATGCTTCCACTCCTTCAGGAAACTCTCCCAACTCAAAAGACTCTGGGCATCATCTGAAGTCCTAAAAACTGCCATTCAAATATTGAGGTAAGCTGATGTCTGCACTCCAGAGACACACACCCACAAGGGTATATAAATGATTGTAAACACGTCACCAACTCAGCTAGGCTTTACAGGCTGGTAAGTTTAAAAAAAAAAATCAGTCAGCACCAGAGACCACAAACAAGCCCAAAAGTCTATGCTGGCAAGAGACAGCCAAGTGTGGTCACAGAATTCTATTACCTAGATGATACCCAGAACATCAGTGCAGTTATAGACAATGAAACAGCCTGGCCTAGTGGACGGAGCACAGGCCTGGGAGTCCAAAAGACCTGGGTTCTGATTCTGGCTCTTCCACTTGTCTGCTGGTTGACCTTGGGCAAATCACTTCACTCCTCTGGGCCTCAGTTACTTCATCTGTAAAACGGGGACTAAGACTGTGAGCCCCCATGCAGGACATGGACTGTGTCTAACCTGATTAACTATATCTACCCCAGCGCTTAAGACAGTGCCTGGCACATAGTAGGCGTTTAACAAATACCATTTAAAAATCCCAGAAAAATTGAATCAAGAATGCCAGCACACACTGGAGGAGGTTAAAGAGAATGTGGCAGGAGGACAGTAACGGGCTCCAGACCATAGTAGAGGATTCCCAGAATTATCCAACCTACTTTGGCATGTTTGAGACTTGGATTTCCCATAGACACCACAACCAACCTTGTGCAGGCTACACTCCGGGTAGATGGCAGGAGAGGATCCCAGGCAGTGAAGTACTAGGTCAGAGTCAGTCTTCAAGGATTAAACCTATGCTCACTCACCTCAACACAACCACACTGAGGGGAACAGGTGACGAGAGAGGACAACAGCAGAATACCAAAGCAACTGCTGTAGGATAAGCTCAAATTGTAAAATCAAAGGCAAGGAAGTCAGGAGAAATATTTTAAAGGATGCAGTAAAACAAAGCCTCAGATAATGCTGCACCTCAATTAAAAACTAGAGTCATTCGCTAGGGGTAGACCAACATGGGGCATTGTAATCAAGAAAGGAAGGGTTCTCAAAACAGACACTTCATAATAAGAAGAAGAAGAAAATTAATAATTATGGTATTTATTATGTGCTCACAATGTGCCAAGCACTGTTCTAGCATAAATACAAGGTTTTCGGTTTAGACACAGTCCCTGTCCCACATGCAGCTTATGGTGTACGATTTAATCCCCATTTTATAGATGAAGAAGCTGAAGCACAGAGTGGTTAAGTGACTTGCCCAAGGACCCACAGCAGACAAGTGGTGGAGCTGGGATTAGAACCCAGGTCCTCTGACTACCAGATGTGTGGTTTTTCCACTAGGCCACGCTGTTGCTAACGATAATGATCATAAGAGCAGAAAGCACTGCAGACAACAAATATGTCAGCCGAAAAAGGGACAGGTTTTGTGCATGCACAATGGGGTCAGGAGTCTGAATCCCACATTGGCCTTTCCAATCACACTAACACCCAATGGTGCCTTTCACAATCAGCTGCTGCATCTTTCAGCACAAAGGATGCACGCACACACACACACACACAAAATCATCAAAAATGACAGTACCATCAAACAGAAACTCAAACTCTTGAAAACGGTAAAATGAAACCACTCATTCAATTACCTGCCTTTCCGCTGGAGAGCACTAGCTTTTGAAATCCACACCATTTTTAATATGGTCACGCAATTCATGGCATCATAGGACTTCTGCAATATTGGATCATGTTCACATTTGAAAAGTACAAAACTAAATTGGTGCTATCATTTGACTTAATTCAAAACAACCTGAAAAATTAAATCTAAAACATTATTGTTCAACAGTGACATCTTTATTTCTTCCCAGTCCCGCTTTGCTGTTATTTTTTATGAATCTGCTGATGTTAGCAAGTAACTCCCTACTCAGGTGTGCAGTGAATCTGGAGTGCTTAATTTAATTGCAGTCTGCTTCTTCCCTAAGGCTAACATAAAATCTTACATTCCAAAAGGGACACTTCACATTTAAAATAAGCCCACATCCGAGACCCTAACTACCATGTACCTACAAATCTCAACTATCCTCTTAGCTTCCTTTTTCTTAGACAGTTCACTCCCAGAAGCTAAATTCTCCCCCATATCTTTCTTAGGCAGAGACCCTAAATCTTTAATTATCTTCACTTCATATTTTATGCCTTGCTTCTCACTGGTTCCTGATGACTGTACTCTCCCAAATGCTTAGTACAGTGCTCTGCACATAGTGCTTAATAAATGATTGCCTGATTTCTTTGAAAGCTAATCCACCTAATCGTCTGTGGAGAAAGATACTTTTCCAACTATCCTCTGTTCGTCTAAACATTCAGCCCCAATCCACAGGTCCCTGCTTTCTGCCTCAGCTGCCTGACACGTGGGTCCCCAACCTTTCATAATTAATAGAATAATAATAATAGTTAAAAACTCACTATAAGCCAATCACTGAACTAAGCACTAGGGTAGATGCAAGATAATCAGATTGGACACAGTCCCTGTTCCACACAAGGGTCACAGTCAAGGAAATTCCTGGCACATTTCATCAAAAGATGGTAGGTTATTTAAAAATACCTCTTTCATCTTGCCAGAATCAATAACAAAGGCAACATCATTGATCGTGATGCTCGTTTCTGCTATGTTGGTTGACAGAATCTGCAAGGAGTAGAATATCTTGTAATAGTATTTAGGAGAAACAAATGGTTACCAAAAGTTAAATCAAAAGAGGTGGCGCAGTGCTTACTATTTTGCGGATGCCTGTGGATGGCGATTTTAGCACCCTCTTTTGATCAGTTGCTTGCATATTTGAATGAAGCATAAAAATGTGGAATCTGTTGGCAATACACAATGAGAGACTAGTGAAACTCGTGTATAAGAGGCCACAAGACAAACACATAGAAAGTTACAGCTTTTACCTGTGGGAATAATCGGCAAACCGCTTGTCATCAAAAAGAATACGATCCTTCAGTTTGACAATCTCATCATAGGCAGGAAGGAAAATTAAGATTGCTCCTGAGGGAGAAATATAAAAATGTGATTCAACTCATTTTGAAATTTTAATGATATTAAAATCCATAGGATTTAACACAAACCTTATCCATTAATATGTTAACATATTCTCTCCACAGCCCTAAATCAAAGGATGGACTTTGATTTGATGGAATCAATTTATTTGAGTGCAGTGCTCTGCACTGTACTAAACACTTAGGGGAGTGCAACATAACAGAGTTGGTAGACATGGTTCCCGCCCACAGCGAGCTTACAGTCCACCGATCTTAAAGAAGTTAATATACATAAATTAGATATGTAGAGAAATGGTGTGTGGCTGAGGGAGGGGTGAATATAGGGTGCAAATCCAAGTGCAAGGACGTTGCCGAAAAGAGTGGAAGAAGAGGAAATTGGGGGCTAGTCAGGGAAGGCCTCTTGAAGGAGATGTGTCTTTAACAAGGCTTTGAAGGAAGGGAGAGTGATCGTCTGTCGGATATTAGGAGGGCTTTCCAGGCCAGAGGTAGGACATGGGCGACAGGTCAGCAGCAAGATACACAAGAGCGACATTCAGTGAGTAGGGTGGCGTTAGAGGAGCGAAGTAGATGGGATGGGTTATAGTAGGAAATCAGGGAGATAAAGTACGAGGGGGCAAGGCAATTGAGTGCTTTAAAGCCTATGGTAAGGAGTTTCTGTTTGATGCGGAAGTGGATGGGCAACCACCGGAGGATCTCGAGGAGGAGGGAAACATGGACTGAATGATTTTGCAGAAAAATGATCCGGGAAGCAGAGTGAAGTATAAATTGCAGTAGGGAGAGACAGGAGGCAGGGAGGTCAGCAAAAAGATTGATGAAGTAATCACGAAGAGTTAGGATAAGAGCTTGGTAACATGGCAGCAGTTTGGATGGAGAGGAAAGGGAAGATTTTAGCGATGTGAGGCTGGCCCAACAGGATTTAGTAACAGACAATGTGTGGGTTGAATGAGAGAGATAAGTCTAGAAAAATGCCACGGTTACATGCTTGTGAGACAGGATAGTGGTGCTGTCTACAGTGACAGGAAAGTCAGGGGAAAGACTTTGGGTGGGAAGAAGAGGAGTTCTGTGTTGGGCATGTTAAGTTTGAGGTGTTGGCAGGACAGCCTAGTAGAGATGACCTGAAGGCAGGACGAAATACAAGACTGAAGGAGAGAGATCAGGGCTGGAGATGTAGATTTGGGAATCATCCACAAAGAGACAGCAGTTGAAGACAAGGAAGCAAATGAGTTCTCCCAAGGAGCAGGTGTAGATGGAGAATAGAAAGGGACCGAGAACTGAGTCCTGAGAGGCTCCTACATTTAGGGGATGGGAGGCAGAGGAGGGGCCTGCAAAAGAGACTGACAAGGAGCAGCCAGAGAGATAGGAGGAGAACCAGAAGAGGACAGTGTCAACGCAGCTAAGGCTGAATGATGTTTCCAGGAGAAGGAGGTGGTCCATGGTGTCAAAAGCAGCTGAGAGGTCAAGCAGGATTAGGGTGGAGTAGAGGCCATTGGATTTGGCAAGGAGATCACCGGTGGCCTTTGGAACCAATTTTCTTTCAGTACATTAAGATGTACATACGACATGTATTTACCAGTATCATCACCACGGCAGATATTGAAAAGAAGGTGCATAATCAAATCCAGGTCAACTTTTTCATCATCAACACTGTGATGATATGATTTCAGTAGGTCTCTCGCCTCTAACTTGAGGTCATTTCCATTTTTCAGGACCAGAGAATGTTCATCTAGATTTCCAAACCCTAATGAGATACTTAAAAACCAAAGAACAATAAAGTCAAGTTTACTTCTTATAAAAAGCACACTTCAAGGATCAGAGACTGGTGTTTCAGTGACCTCTTATGAAAAATGATGACAAACTGCCACCCATCAGAATGGCCCCCTCAATATAATGTCCACAGGTAGAAGGAGACGACCAGGCAGCCGTCCAGCCTCTGGACAAATGAAAGAAGAAAGGAGGAGAAAGGAGACTTGACAGTGTCAAGTGATGGCTTTTCTCTCCCCTCTGTCACCTCAACTCATCCAAAAGCCAGGTGGCAGGTCACCATTCAGTTTGTGTGTGATGTCTGAAGTCCATCTTTGACTAAATTCATTTTTACCATTCAACATGGTATACACAATTTAAAATTAACTCATTCTTAAAATACCCTGGCAATCTCCTCTCAGTGTCATTTAATCCCTCAGATACCTGCATTACTCAATACACCTCAAAATGGGGAAAATATGCATTAATAAATATCGACTCCAATTGCGTGAATTCCATAATGTGACAGAAGTCATCTGACACAGAATACACAAACCACTTACATCAAAGTCTGCAAAATAAAGTTGACATCTTACCTGTAAGATTCCAGGACGTCCACAATTTCAGCATGTCCAAAATGTTTAGCCCAATCTATAGCCATCCTGCCAAAGTTTCAAAGAAAATCCATTGAAATAGTCTGAATTGTAAATCCTTAGAAAGTACCAACAGTAACCAAAACATCACTATTCCCCCAAAATGCAAAAGAGACAATTAAGAGAGAGCTTTTAGTATCAAAAAGATCATGAATTCAAGTCATCTAAGGATTACTAAATTAATTATCAATCCTATAAGTAATGTCAATAGTTTTAATAACAGATTACCAGCCATTTGCAGCTTTGTTATGGATGTTGGCTCCCAAACGTATTAACTGTTCTAGTTGACTTATGAAGCCTCTTCCGGCAGCAATCATTAGTGCTGTCACACTAGTACCGCTATGTCTGTAATCCACTGAAAACAAAAATATTGGTAAACAAGGCCATTACAAAATCATTTTTTGGAAATTAGAAGTTCTGAAATAATATCACGAGGCTCTGAGGAAGATGAGACTTGGAAGCATAATCAATCATTGGTAGCAATACTTATGAAGTGCCTAGTACTAACAGTATTTATTGAGTGCCCACTTGGTGGACTGCACTATACTAAGCCCTTAGGCAGTACAAAACACAATCCCTATTCACAAGCAGCTTCCTCTCTAGTGGGGAAAGACAGATGTAAAACCATTTACTTGACTTGGAAGGCAATTGCTGTCTCAACACAGATGGACATGCTAAAGAGAAAGGTGATGGAGAGCTAACATTAGAGATGGAAGTACTTGCACAGAAACTTCTATCATCTCAGACAGCAATTCCTAAACCACTGGAAAAGTGAGAGGAAGCAGACGGCTGAGGGCACTGACTTTTAGGTCCCCAAGGATAGGAAGAGGGGAAGGGAGAATAGGACTAGAGAGAAAAGTGTCAAAATTTCCATAAATGCAGCAGTGGGATGAGGAATGTGGTAGATAATAATAACTAGCAACTTCAGAGGGTGGTAAAGATAGACGACGTAGGATGAGAACATGAGAAAAGGAAAAGTGAAACAGAGCAGACATGATGTTGGAAGACAGTGTCGCCAAACGACAGCCAGGTCTCAGTGAAAATATGGAGGAATGAGTGAACCGTGAAGAGGCAGATGATGAACGGTAGCTTACCCGCAAAGGTGTGAGGGTTACACAGTCCACAATGGAATGCAGTCATAAGAGGGAGAGTAAGGGGGGGAAAAGATGACAGGTGGGTATGCGAAAGCACGGGGGTGAGGTGTGCGACGGTGTTTTGGGGGGAGAGAACAAGGAAGATAAAGAGAAATGGAGGAGTAGAGGAGGGAGGGAGACAAAATGGAGGGGCAAGTAGTCCAACATATATATACTTCACAACAATAATAATAATTATGTTATTTGTTATCATTTACTATGTGCCAGGCACCATACTAAGTGTTGAGTTGGATACAAACAAATTGGGTTGGACACAGTTCTGGACCCATGTGGTGCGCACATTCTCAATCTTCATTTTATAGATGAGGTAACATAGGTACAGCGAAGTAAAGTGACTTGCCCAAGGTTATATAGCAGACAAGAGGTGAAGCTGGGATTAGAACTCATGACTTTCTGACTCCTAGGCACGTTCTATCCACAAGGCCATGCTGCTTCTTCCCTCTGCACAATGTGGAGTTCAGCCTCCAATTGCCACTGCCTTCCCAAAATTTTACAAGTTCTGAAGGCTTTTCTGTCTCTGCCACCCCTTTAAGAAACTGAGAGGCTAGAACAGCTGATCAGTGGGCAATGAAGGGGAGCTCTGCCCAGGATACGTGGCTCAGTGGAAAGAGCCTGGGCTTCGGAGTCAGAGGTCATGAGTTAGACTCCCGGCTCTGCCACTTGTCAGCTGTGTGACCTTAGGCAAGTCACTTAACTTCTCTGTGCCTCAGTTACCTCATCTGTAAAATGGGGATTAACTGTGAGCCTCACATGGGACAACCTGATTACCCTATATTTACCCCAGCGCTTAGAACAGTGCTCTGCACAAAGTAAGCGCTTAACAAATACCAACATTATTATTATTATTATTATACGTAGCTCTGAGGCCTTAAAGCCAATGGTAAGAAGTTTTTCTCAGATGTGGAGGGTACTCAAGTACTCAAAGTTTTACAGGAGAGGAAAGATGTGACAAGCAATATTTCAGGAAGATGCTCTCGGAGCAGCGTGGAATACAAAATGAAAAGGGAAGATGCTGGAGGCAGAGAGACCAGTGAAGAGTATAATACTGGAATATGGCATTATTATTACTGATTATTGGGGTATTTAAGTGCTTACTCTTTGTCAAGCTCTGTACTAAGCTCTAGGGTAGAAACAAGATAATCAGGTCCCACTAGGGGCTCACAGTCTAAGTAGGAGGGAGAACAGGTATTGAATCTCCATTCTGCAGATAAGGAACCCGAAGCACATAGAGGTTTAATGACTTAGCCAAACCCTAACCCTTGATATGGAGAGGAACTGGAAGTTTCTGAGAGGGAGATGTGTCAGAAAGAAGTTTTAGAAAAATGATCCAGGCAGCACAGCAAGGGAGAGACTGAAGGCAGACAGAAAATAGGGGAGACTACAGTAGTAGTCAAATTGAACCAGTGTGGTGGCCATTTGGATACAGAGGAAAGGGCAGACCTGGTGATGTTGGGAAAAAAAAGAACTGGCAGGATTTGGTGACTGATTGAATATGTGGGTTGATCAAGAGAAAAGAGTCAAGGATAACACCAAGTCTGTGGGCTTGTGAGACAGGGAGGATGGTGGTTTTGTCGACAGTGATGGGAAGTTAGGAGGAGAGAATTTGAAAGGGAAATGAGGACTTAGGTTTTGGACATGTTGAGCTCTAGGTGCCACTGGGACATCCATGTAGAGATGCCCTGGAGGCTGGAAGACTTGTGAGATCACAGAGAGGAGAGGTAGGTGCTAGTGAGGTATATTTGAGAGTCACTCACAGGAGAGGTGGTGGTTGAAGTTATGAGAGTGAATGAGCTCCCCACACCCTGCAAGGGATTGTGATGACTGAGAAGAGAAGGGAACCCAAAATAGATCCTTGAGAGACAGCCACAGTTAGGGAGTTGGAGGCAGAGGAAGAATCACCAAAACAGACCAAAAAGAGGTAGCCAACAGAAGTAGGAGGAGAACCAGGAGAGGACTATATCAGAGGACTCAAGATTAGATAGTGTTTCCAGGAGAAGGAGGTGATCCATGGTGCCAAAGGCAACTGAAAGATCAAGGAAGATTAAGAAAGAGTAGAGTCTATTCGATTTAGTAAGGAGGTCACCACTGACGACTTTGGAGAGAGTAGTTTCAGTAGAGTGGAGGGGATGGAAGCTGGATTATAGAGGGTGTAATTCTAGAACAAGCACATTGTGTCAAGAAAGTTCCTTAACTCTTTCATTGTACTATATCTAAATTCTGTAATGAAAACATGTGTCAAAGAAGAACTGGATATAGCCAAAGCCCATTTTTAAGCCCTACAGCATATCCGATCCAACATATTAGGAGTGGTTTTCAAATCTTTGGATCCTGTGCCCTCCCCTGAGCGCTTTCACAACTACCATGCAGATTACTCTCTCTCTCTCTCTCCCCCCCCCCCCCCTCACACACACACACACACACAGTTTGGGACAGGGGTCAGTAGAGGCAAAAGAGGAAGGAAAGTCCAATGTCTTTCTTAATTCTCTATTCTTCCCTCTTGGGCAGAACAAATGGAAAGGGGTGAGCAGTAAACAAAGCAATAAAAGTGAAGGTAACTAAGGGGGAAGAGGTGGTTAAAACAGAGGGACAGAAAGGGTTAAACAGTTAAGGAAAGGGGTGACGATTGCATGGGGAAACAATGTTGATGAGCAACGCTCTATGATTCTAGTTTCTGCCACCTTTCAGAATTTGCTCTCTGTGTGGCAAAACTTCCTGGCCTTCGGGTTGAGAAATACTGCTTAGTGAAAAATATCAACACTAATCACATAGAATCAGTAACTTTAAAAGTAAATTACTGGGCTATCACCATCTTGATTTCTGATGTATATCACTTTGCTTGTTATTACTTAACAGGTTTAAGACATTCTTTAGATGGTTTAAGATGATGTTGCTTCTGAAACCTTTTATAAAGAGCAATACGTCTAGTAGACACTCAAAAATTTTGAAAGTGATGATTACAAACAGCTTAATTGACAAACTTCCAGATAACTTCCTCTAAAAGGCAAAATGTATAAAAATAAAACTCACCGCTAACATTTTCAGTTAAAATAAGGTGAAATACACGATCAAAAGCACCCCTGTCTTTATTCAGCCATATGTCAGAAAGGCAATCATCCATTTCCTTTATTAACCATGGTTCAAGGCAAGCGGAATCTTTTTCAACCTAATGAAGAAATATTAAAATGAACCATTGAATATTGACATTAACTGAAATTACAGCTCAGCTATACCAGAACACTACAGTCAAAGTTTTCTGAATGTCTGAACAAAACTGAATAGTAAACAGACAGGCACAGTGCCTACAACTTTAGGTTTTTTTTTTTACTTCAATAAATGTTTTACACTCTCTTTTGTTCAGTCAGGCAAGCAAAACTAACAATAATTATTGAGTGGCTACTGGGTGCAGAGCATTACACTGCCGGGGGGAGGGCAGGGGGTGGAGAGATAAACACAGATGGGGGAGGCTAAAATGGAAAAATAAAGCACGATCCTGGCAATAAAGGAGCTTAAACCTTTAGCTTACCAAAGCTTGCATTAAGAACAGGGAATGTTTACTGCACTAACCAAAGAAGCCCTGAAGGAGCACTTACCCTGTCAAAAAATTGCAGTTCAAAAGCCTGATAAAATGGGATGCCATATAAGACACTCAATTTAGAAATGGACACATCAGCAGTGGAGGAGAGTAAGTGTGGCCAATTAATCAGAGTGAGCCTATTCATGATAGGAAGTTGGAAGATGAGATATTTAAGGTCCCTAAGAAAACTGGAAGTATTCCAATTAGCAGGACCTGCTGACATGCAGCCAAGGGTATTTCAGGTTTTTTGGAGAGCACGCAGCATTATTTTGGAGAACGCGGAGGACAAAAGTGCCTTAGAATGAGTAAAATGGCCACTGCTGTGCCCATCTTTAAAAAAAGGCTAAGTGTAACACCATATATGGAACAGTTTAATATCATTTCTGTAATGAAATTAACAAAAATAAAGTCACCCATTTGCAACCTCCTAGATCATGAGATACTAGGAAGAAATCCAGAAGGTACAGTTCTGGGCAAATCGAGCCACATGGTAGGAACCCTCTCCATGGTGGTTGCCAGGGGTGTGACGCCATTAGCGTCATCCCTCCAGCTTTTTGAGCAGGGTGAACAGCTGTAGCTAGCTTGCCACCCCCCCCTACCCCCTTTGGAACCTGCTAGCAAAAAAAAGATTGTGAAGACATCACAGCTGCGTTTCTGAACCTCAGAAGGCACCGGGGGCATTCATTCATTCAATTGTATTTATTGAGCGCTTACTGTGTGCAGAGCATTGTACTAAGTGCTTGGGAGAGTACGATACAACAATAAACAGAAACATTCCCTGCCCACAACAAGCTTACAGTCTAGAAGGCTCCAGACATCACCCCCCAACCTGGCTCTGGGACCCCCGAGGGGAACAGCCACCCACCTGCCTCACCCCCAACTGCTCTAGGGGCTGGGCTGTGGGGTTCCCTGAGGGCAGGATGGGGGCTGGTGTGCTGCAGTTACTGTGGCACTGGTGCTTGTTCCATGGGACTGAACAGGTGCTGCCACTCAAACTAGGATCCACTGCCATGGAGGTGGGTTCTTTCTTTGGTAGTTATCCCCGGCCTCGCTGGCAGCCAACCTTGTGTGGTTCCATGGGGTGTCTGTTTTCACGTGGACAGAGAGGGCAGGAGCAAGTCAAGCAGACACACAGGCAAGGGGAGCTGCTCACTCCTGGCTCCGCTGCCCCGAGGAGCCAGGAGGGCAGTGGTGGTACGGGGAAGGGAGGATGAGGAGAAGGAGGAGCTCCTCCTTTTGTTCTTGTTGTTTCCCCTTCCTCCCTCTCTCTTTTTCACTCTCTCCTCTCCCCTTACATCTTCCTCTTGTTCCCAAATCCACCCCCACACCCAAAATGAAGTTGGCATCAATGTGATTGCCTTCTAAAGATAGTCCAAAGTGAAGCAGTGGATGCAATTTAACTAGGCTTGGACAAGATGTTTTGATTCCAACCTAAGATATTTTCCCCAACAAGCTTCGAAGGCTTAGTCTCGATCATCTATTTAGGGGGCATCAACAAATTTGGGGACCATACCCAGGGGAGAGTTTGGAACACAAGGAAGAATGATCTGTGGCAAGTAACAGCAGTTGCTGCCTGGAATGATGTCAGCAGTTATAAAAAAAAAAAAGCCTTACCACTTTGCTAAATATGACTCCATTATCATAATCATCAACCTCTTCATCATTGAAATGCTCACAATCCTCAGTCACATCTGAAGTGCATCTCTTTCTCGGAGATTCAGGATTAGTAGTCACCTTAGCTGAGAGCCATTCTGAAAGCATCGCTTGCTGTTTCTCTTCTAAATCATGAGATAATAAATAAGGCACAGAGAAATTAAGTGACTTGTCCAAGATCACACAGCAGACTGGTGGAACAGGGATTAGAAACCTAAGCCTCTGACTCCCAAGGGTGCTCTGTCCACTACACCGCACTGCTCCTCAAATGCACAAACATACCTTTTGGTACAACATTATACTTTTAAAATTGAATGTTTTTAATTTTACATTGAATAACACCACATATATTTTCAACAGTATAAAAAGAATTGATTTTATTTATCTTTCTTTCAAAAGGACTCACCTCGTTGTTTTTCTTTATTGTAGTTTAGCATGCCTTTGTTTTTATATCCTGTGCTAATCAGGATGTCTTCAAGAAAGAACTCTTTCACTTCAAATGGTTTTCCAGGTACTACATAACCAAAAAAAGCACCATTCATCAATAAGGCCTCTCATCCCTTGCAAACTAAGTTATTGATGATTAAACAGACCAAGGAAAGTTAATATACAGAGAATGGTAGCACATCCAAAAAGTGTTCTGGAACCCCAACACAGTTTCAGTGAACAGGTGCTGAAGCTTGCCAGGTGGAACTTGGGCAACCTGTGCCTCCTTTCACAGCTGAGTGCCACTTTGAAGAGAGATGGAAGATGAACAAAGGGGGCACGGCAGAATGGGTGGAGAGGACACTGAAGGTTAGGGAAACTGGATAGCAGCCTAGAAAACTGAAGGACCCTGGAACCAATGGAAAAAAAATCAATCAAAGCAAAGGTAGTACAGGGCCACTCGGTGTCTTCATGGAGAAATAGTTGGTATGAGACAAAAGAAGAAAGTACAAAGATTGAAGTAAAGGGACAGAGGGGGTCACAAGACCAACTGATGAATATAAGAGCATATATAGACAGAGACAGGAGCAAGGACAGTGTTCGGGAAAGGAGAGGAAAAGAACATCCCCAAGCGAGAATAAGGGAATCAATTCCAAACAAATCTCAATTCCCACTTGAGATTTATAATAATCTCCTTATTGTATTTCTCACGAATAAAACTCGTAGTCTTAACTATATTTGGAATGTTTTCTGAAGCACAATATGTTAACTTTTCCCTATAAAATACCATTAAAAAGCCAACTGAATCTTTGAAAAATTTGAGCTATTAACTTACTGTGTAACACTGGGCAACTTCCAAAATATTTTATAAAGAGGTTCACATCCAATGCAGCACTGGAAAGGATTAATTTCAAATTGGTACGCTTCAGCAGTACTTCTTTCAACTTTATCAGCAAAAAATCACTAAATCGATCCCTTTCATGTACTTCATCCTGTATCAAGCACAAGGGAAAACGGACCATTGCAAACATTCTATATATATGGCTATGTACTTTCTTTAGAAGACAATTCCAGGAGCTGATTTTGATCTACAAAGTATTTAAGTTCTTCGGTACCATTCAAAATAGCTTTAAGTGGTTGCAGAACAAGTCTTTTTGGAAGTTTACCAAACCTAAGTGAGTCCGGCTTCAAAGGATCCCCAACATTTTTTCCTCTAAAAGCTAACAATGAATTTGTGCACGCCCAGTTCTTCCTAACATCTTCACTACGTATTTTGGCTAGAAAACTCTTAGAAAATCTGACAATGTACCTCTTCCTGGTGAGACTGTGATCTTAATGTTGGAAGAAAGTTTTGTGGGTATATATGCAGCAGTAGTAAAGGTATGTGAAAACTGTGAGCTCATTGTGGGCAGGGACTGTCACTTTATTGCTGCACTGTACTTTCCTAAGTGCTTAGTACAGTGCTCTGCACACAGTAAACACTTAATAAATACAATGAATGAATATTGTATGAGTCTTCCTAAACATGAAACCTCCATGTTACAAGAGAATTGAGTCTACTTACCTGGCATGATTAGGTTATCTATCCTTATTGATTCCCTTACCCACTGCCCTGGCCAGCTGTTCAAGCCTCCTACACCAAATCCCCCCATATTTCTTGCCCCTAAAAACCTGGATACATGATTTATTGAGAAAACTGAAGCCATCAGGCATGATCTCCCTAAAATCTCCCCTCCTCCTCTCCAGACTCTCCCTCCTCCTGCCTTTTTGATTTTTCCCAATATTCCCAGAAGTATCACGAGAAGACCTCCTGCTTCCCCTCAAAATCTACTCCCTCCACCTGTGCCTCCAAGCCCATCCCTTCTTACTTAATCAAAACACTTGCCCTCTCCCTTCTTCCCTCTCTGACTGCCATCTTCAACCGTTAAATGACTTCTTCCTCACTGCTTTCAAACATGCCCATTTCTCCCCTAGCCTTAAAAAAAAAAACCCTCCCTTGTCCCCATGGCTCCCTCCAACCATTCCTTGGCAAATCCCTTAACCAAGTTCTCTACACCCACTGCCTCCACTTCCTCTCCTCTCCTTCCATTCTCCCCTTCATCCCCTCCAATCTGGTTTCCACCCCTTTCACTCTATGGAAACTTCCCTCTCTAAGGTCACCAGGGACTTTTTTTCTTGCCAAATCCAATGGTCACTGCTCCATCCTGATCCTCCTCGAACTCTCAGCTGCCTTTGGCACTGTAGAACACACTCTTCTGGAAATATCATCCAACCTTGGCTTCACTGACACTATCCTCTTCTAGTTCTCTTCCTATCTCTCTGGCTGATCATTCTCAGGCTCTTTGGCCCACTGACTATGGGAGCCCCTCAAGGCTCCATTCAGGGTTCTTTTTGTCTACATCCATTCCCTTGGAGAACTCATTCGCTCCCACAGCTTCAGGGAACAGAGAAGCAGTGTGGTCTAGTGGAAAGAGCATGGGCTTGGGAGTCAGAGGTCCTGGGTTCTAATCCCAGCTCTGTGACTTGTCTTTTGTGTCGCCTTGCACAAGTTACTTCACTTCTTGGGGCCTCATCTTCCTCATCTGTAAAATGAGCATTCAATCTGATGCAGACGGTAAGCCCCATGGGGGAGAGGGACTGTGCCCAACTTGATTATGTTGTATCTACCTCACCGCTTAGTGCAGTACCTGGGCACATAGCAAGTGCTGAACAAGTACCATAAAAATAAAACAAAATTACTTTTAGTCAATTTGCCACCCCAAGTTTCCAACCACCTGACATGGATGTGTGCCAGCTCTTCCATCTAATAAATTAATATTTTTAAAACTTTATAAGCCTAAAAAGCAAGCAAATTCATTTTTAAAATGAAATTAGTGGCTACGATAGCCAGGTCATAGGAGGTGGCAATTGACTGCCATTTGTAATCTCTTCCCTATAAGGCGTTACAAAATTGAGGATCTTGTACTAATTATTCATAAGAAATATGGAAAATATTCTTACCACAATAATATGAGTCACAGTTGATAATGTGGTATCTCCTGACATCAATGTGCGAAGTAACACCCCGTTAGTACAAAACGTTAGAAGTGTCTTTGGAGAAACCCTACGAAACAGATAGAAAATTACATGCATCATTACAATTCCATAAGAAATATAAACATAATTAAACTATGACCTAACTAAATATGATTTACTATCACTGGCATAAACCAAAATTTCTCTGCTTATATCAATTAGCAGAGATATGTGGTGAATTTTAAATGCCTGCCAACATCACAGAACTTGCCACAGCTAATAACTTCTTTCTTTAAATACTCTTCTTCAAAGAAACTAAACACGCAAAAGTCATTTTTCAAGTACCTATTTCTTGGCTAGGGAGAAACCACTTTTCCTCCCCCTCTATTGTAGTCTCATCTGATCCTCACAGTTGAAGGCATCGAAAACCTAAAAAAATTCAACCACTCACCTAAATCATCAGATTGGTTGTGGGAAGGAGGTGATTATCTAAAAATGTAACCTGTCAAAAGACTTCCTCCTAAATGTACCTTAATAATACATAACTCTCCATTCTCATAGCTCTCCATTCTCACTTCTGAATTTCTTAAATCTGGAAGTGTCAGCTTTTCGCCTATCTCCCTTCTCTTCTGATTCCTAAACTTAAAAGTCCTCTAGACCATAAGCTCATTCTGGTTGGGGAACGCAGCTGCTGACTCTATTGTATTGCACTTTCCCAAGCACTTAATACTCTGCATATAGTACGCACTCAATAAATACCACTGATTGATTGAGTGTAATTAAGGCTTTTCTGAGCTATATCCTAATGTGGCTTAGTTTGAGCAAGCCAATAACTTAAGTGGCAGTCCTTTCAAATATGTATCATAAAATATTTTCCCCCCAAGATGGTTCAAACTGCATTTACGAAAATCTCTTTTACCTGCTTTCTAATCGGATCTGATAGCCAACTGTCTGACCAATCTTTTCTCGTCTCTCTGCAGCAACTCTTTCAGCAACAGCAATAGCCGTCAAACGTCTTGGCTGGGTACAGAATATGCGACAGGGTACTTTTTGTGTGTAAGAATCATCTAAAAGAAACTGGGGAATCTGAAAGAAAGATCAGTTATGAAGAACTGCAACTTCCTTAAACACCAGGGCATTGTGAGCTAGTAGAGTTGGCCATTTAAATGTTCACTGGAAAATATAACAAAATTATTTTCGATTTCACTTAGTTTATTTGACAGTATTTCTCAAAGAACCTTTATCAACTCTCCTTAAGCCCTCCTCTCCTTTTGTCCCACTCCCTTCTGCGCCGCTCTTACTTGCTCCTTCATTCATCCTCTCTCCCATCCTCACAGCACACATGTATACATTTGTAATTTATCTATTTTTTTATATCAATGTCTGTCTCCCCCTCTAGACTGTGAGCTCCTTGTGGGCAGGAAAGTGTCTGTCTGTTGTTATACTGTATTCTCCCAAGCGCTTAGTACAGCGCTTTGCACACAGTAAGTGCTCAATAAATACGACTGATTAAATGAATCTCCCAACCACTTAGTATACTGCTCGGCACACAATGCTCAATAAATACTACTGATTGATCAATTAGTATTAGTAAATGAAATGGTATTTACTGAGTGCCTGCTGGGTGTAATGCATTGTACTAAGTGTTTGGGAAAATACAACAGAAGCAAAAGGCATGCTCCACGTTCTCACAGAGCTTACACGCTAATGGAAGAGAAAAACATATAATTATTTACATAGTGGAATCAGAATTAAGAGTTAAATGCACAAATGAACACACGTATGCACACAAATGCTGGGGACAGGCATATATAAATATGTAAGAGCTAGAGGGGAACGGTGGGTTGATGTGACTTAGGGTGTTGCGAATTATTTGGGGAAGGCCTGCTTGGGGTGGGGGGGGGGGGGGTGGAACGGTGTTTGGAGGGCTTGGAACACAGGGAGAGCTGTGGACTGGTAGATTTGGTGGTCCCTACCTAACAACTCTTCAAATAACAATTATCTCTGAACAACAAGTATCATCTCTGCACACTTGCAGATAGTTGTCCAATGTAAGATGGCCTGAAATGGATATATTACAAAATATACCAACCTGTGTAGTCTTCCCTGACCCGGTTTCTCCCACAATCAAAGTCACTCTGTTATCTCTAATCATCTGGATAATTTCTTGTTGCTTCTCAAACACTGGTAGAGAATACCTAAAAGAATCAAATTCTGACTGTTCTCTCTTTCCTGGAACCTGAGGTATGCCGCTGTTGAGTCGTCCACTTGTCTTACTCATTTCTCGGTTTTCTTTGAAATCAGAGGAAAAGCATATAAGTTAATACTCAACACTGCCCCAGAAAATTTCCCAACGATCTATAAATCTTCTTTAAAATTAAAATTTTTACATGTACAATATTGAACTTAGATTTTTCTGACCAGAATAGATATCAAAAGGCATTTCCTTCTTACCATTAACCATTTAAGTGGCTTACCACTGCCTTCTTCCCCGCAGTAAACTAGAGTCTCTACCCTCAACTCAACTCTCTCCTATGCCGCTGCTGTCCAGCACAGGTGAGTTTTGACTTGTAGCAGATTGCCTTCCATTTGCTAGCCACTGCCCAAGCTAGGAATAGAAATCCTTCTGCTTGGCTCTCCCACTCATAAATAACATTGGTAGAGTACTGGAAACTCTCCAGGTAGGATCCTGAGGGGGGCTCTCCATTCTACTTGAAAGAAATCAATCGCACAATATCAACTAACATACTCCAACTCTACTGTGATTAGATCCCTCTAGACTGTAAGATCATTCTGAGTAGGAAACATGTCTACCAATTATATTGTATTGCACTCTCCCAAGTGCTTAATAGAGTGCTCTGCACGCAGTTAAGTAATAAATACCACTGTGATGACGATGATAGTTACAATTAACTAGTTCTACCACAACCTCTAATCACTTTTGAAAAGTTTATTTGGAAAGCTTTAAATCTTAAAGCCTAGAACACAATAAGAGTGGTCATGTTATGCAATAAAATGGACAAGAAAATCTACCTGAAGATACGTACCAGTTTCAATTGCGAAAATATTTCCCCGTTCTGACTTTGGCAAAAGATCTGAACGTTCTCTATTGGTGACAGGAAATCTCTGAATTAGGCTCTTAATAGTAAGTGTTGAGCTGGAGGTCAAATTACAGGTCATCACTGCAGGCACCAACTCTGATCCATCTTTCTTCTTCACAGTTATGAATCTACTTGCTCCTTTTCTGAATAATAACATTAGTAAAACAATAATTAGAATCAATTAATTTATAAATGCCTAATTTATGTAAATCATTTTTTAAAAATATAATGCTTCCAATCACTAGGAAAATGGGTTAATAAACCAGCAACAATTTCACAGAAAACCCAATTTAAAAGTTTAAAAGACACTTACTTACCCAAATTGATTAGTTTGCCTTAAGTAAACTTCATGAATGATGAAACATTGCTAGTTAATGCATGCTGGGAAGCATACAAAAGAAGAAAAGCCAATCTGACTGGGCCTTCAAATTACAGTAGAGAGGTTTTGGGTCCATTGTCCAGACTGAATGACTCCACAGCCCACACACTAGGCTGGTAATGTTTCGTTCCCCTGAAATCCCGCTCAAAAAGGCTAGTCAAATGGTTGACCCAGGCAAGTGAAAGTTAGAATGGATGAAAATCCCAGGACCATTAGAGGCACAGCTCTGCCACTTGTCAGCTGTGTGACTGTGGGCAAGTCACTTAACTTCTCTGTGCCTCAGTTACCTCATCTGTAAAATGGGGATTAGCTGTGAGCGTCATGTGGGACAACCTGATTACCCTGTATCTACACCAGCGCCTAGAACAGTGGTCTGCACATAGTAAGCGCTTAACAAATACCAACATTATTATCTGTAAACTGAGGTTAAGTTCTACTCAGATTCAGAAATTAGAAATTTACATCTCTAATGTTTTTTTCCCCTAATCCCCCCAAAAGTTTCACTAGCTCACAAAACTTTCACTGGCTATTCCCTACTTCCCAATAGTATAAGGAGAGTACAACTGATTGACGGCAGAGAGCACCAGTAGTCCGAAAGACTACAATAATAAGACAGTGGGTCAGGCCACCAACAAAACAACATTACTTTTGGCTCTGAATCTCTTAAGAGAGGAGAGCTCCCTGCATGGGCCAACCCAACCCATGGAGGCAGATGAAGATGGTACAATGTCAAATTCACTCAGGCTTGGGAAGAGTTTATCCTCTTCCCATAGCCCCCCCACCTTATAGACTGTTTCAGGCTGGGTTAGGCCTTGACACAGCAAGGGCACTACTGCACTGCATGACAGCTCCAGTGGACTGCTAGAACTACAAGCCCCAGCAACTCACTGGGGATGACCACGCATGCTTGACTTTACCTGGAAATGAAGCCCAGAAGAATTTCTATCTTGGCATAACCCAGGTGCCCCAGGAGGTCACTAAGGCAAGACAAGTCCAGCTTAAGTGTATATTAACTGGATCACTTCTTCAATTCTCTCCTTGATTTAACTGTGGAGAGAACTGGCCAAGACACCTGCAAATATATTGCCGGAAATAAACTAAGGACTCGCTTTCCTGAGGACCAATCATCTACTCTCACCTTTATTACTTTCAATCCATCTACTCTCACGTTTATTCAAAGTTTCAATGGGACTTGCTATTTAAAGCACTCAAATCTAAATCAAAGACACCACTACCTTTGGTTTCACTACCGAAGCTGTCTAGCCTCAAGAAAGCCCGTTGGTCCTAAGCCACCAAAGCTAGGTCTGATCAGTACAAAGTTAAACCTAACTGGACTCAGAGGGCATTGTAACTGTCTGCGCTTTCTTGAATCTATGCAGGATTTTAGTGCCTGAAATACTAACCTAAAGTTTTCCTGTGGTTACCAGGGTTTTCAATTTAAGAAATGGGGGGGGGGGGGCGGGAGAGAAAAGGGGTGACTTCAAGAAAGGTGGCAATGGAGGAGTGCGAGGGAGGGAGGGGGAGAGAGAGAGAGTGAAGAAAATAAAGAGAGGGAAGGTGAAATCAACCTATGCCAGACCTCAAAAAAGCTGTTGGGGTGAGCCCATTAGTTTTGTGCCCTCAGAGGTGATGTCCCTCTTCAGCCTCCACGAAGCTGGCATCCCTGATGGTTAACAAAATCATGTAATACCAACTTCCATAAGCCTCAGAACCTCCCATTTATCTTTTCCTGAATTATATATTTAAATCTTTAATTTTCAACTTTAAGTCCAAACAGTCCTAAAAAAAAGTTTAAAGAGGTTTTCAGTAGCTAATGTAATGATATTCTACAAAAGAGTCTGTGTTCTCCATTTACTTTTCTTTTCTAATGAGATGGAAATAATTACTATAAATGACCTCACAATCTAATTCTTCCCTCTAAATAATCACCACATTTGTAGGTACACACAAATGTATCATGCATAGCAGGTCTTAACAAATGCTACTTCGTGAGGAAAATGATGCTACAAATAGATAGAAAAGTAAAATAAAGTACACATGACATGAAACTCTTAAATAGGAAAGTTGGAGCACAAGAGTAGACTGTTCAAAATGGGAAAGTCATAACTTGAAGCTTTCAAATAATAATTCTAAGATATCTACCTAATAACCCACATTTGATTTTATTGGTACTACACATGGTCACCATTTCAAACACTTCAAAATTCTAGAGGTATCCCATGCCTGTAATTTTCCAAATGTGAAGTTCAGCAGTAGGCAGCAGCAGAGCCGCCGAACCGGAAACAGTCATGTTAAATGTCCACCCCTCTTGCAAACAAATTTCTTTGTGAAGTCCTGAAATTTCATAATAAAGCAATCGGACAGTTAGTACATGCCATTGTCATAGTTTAGCATCTCTCCTTAGTACACCTTTGCAAGCAGTAGTCTTTGAAGTTATTCTGAAGATCTTGACTTGAAAAAAAGGCATAAGCAGATTTCCTGACAAACCTCATGCTTAACTAGCTTTCAGTGCACTGAGAAATATCCTGTATGTGATATTACCCCTGCAACTTTTTACCCTCTTAAGAACACCTTAGTTTTAAATGAAAAACCAAAGGAACAATAATATGAATAATAATACTTTTCACAATATTATAAAAAGCCAAGGAAGAAACAATACTTTCCTCAAGCTGTCAACATCCTATATTTCCAAGGGTACGTTACCAGGAGATAAGATTACTTCCATAATGACCAGAAAGGGGCATGTGTACGTACGGTACAAGTTTCAGTGGAAACCCACTTAAATACACCAAAGCAACAAAGAACACTTTTTAATATTTTTAATGGAAGGACGAGAGAGCCAGAGACATTAGCTTACCCTTTACTTCTAGAGATAAATCCAAAAGATCGACTCAGCTGGTGAACAAACGTTCTTTGCGAACTAGTAAAAGAAGTAGGAAATTCCATTTCTAGAGAAAAACACAACAGCAGTCAATATTCGAAAAATAAAAAGATATAGTCCATCCCACATGTAATGGCTACTCCACCTCAAGCAGCATGGCTCAGTGACAAGTCACTTAATGTCTCTGTGCCTCAGTTACCTCATCTGTAAAATGGGGATTAACTGTGAGCCTCGCGTGGGACAACCTGATTATCCTGTATCTACCCTGGCGCTTAGAACAGTGCTCAGCACATAGTAAGTGCTTAACAAATACCAATATTATTATTAATATCCATAACACTCATTAGTAGGGAACAAAAATAGGATGCTAGTACAAACAGTTAATAGCCTGGTGATCTAGAGAGTTGCTATGGTTCTATTTCTATTCCCTAGTAATCTCTGTAGCTCTCTCTACCCTCTTCCCTTAGCCTATTCCAACATCCAGGAAAAAGTAGCCTGCCACTCCTAGGCATAAATAATAGTAAGTGCTTAGCATAATTATTCTGTGCCAAGCACCGTACTAAACGCTCAGAGAGATATAAAATAATCAGTTTGGACAGGATCCCTGCCCCACACGGGGCTCACACGTGATGGGAGAGGGAGAACAGGTATTTAACCCCCAATTGTACAAATGGGGAAAGTGAAGCAAAGAGAAGTCAAGCGATTTATTTGCTGCAAGTCCCAATTTCACCCTGGGCTGAGTTTGGCAGAGCAGGGGACTGCTAACATTTCATTTAGCTTTTATTATTTGCTTTTATGTATTCTACTTCCGATTTTAGGAGTGGGAACTGGGCTTAAATTTCACTCAGTGAACACTATCATGAAATCTTTATTAGTGTCATAAAGAAGGCTTGTATGAAAAAACCGAATTCACCCTTCTTAGCGCTTCACTTCTGCACTTGAGACCTCATCTCCTAAGCACTTGAGTACTCGCCCTCTCCACCGTAGGACTACTGTTCCGTTGCTTTCCCCGATCTGCAATGTATTTTATTTAATGCCCGCCTCCCTCTCTAGATCGTAGGCTCCTTGGGTACTTATTCCACCGTACCCTGCCAAGGGCTTAGTAGAGTGCTCGGCACCCGGTAAACGTTTAACGAATTCCCCAGATCGCTTTTACTGGCGGTCCCTTTCTTTATCCAGTCCCAACTCGTTCCCTGAAGGTGACGAGTACGGGGGCGGGGATGAGGGGAGAGAAGCCGGAGCAGACTCTTTCCCGGACCCCTTCATTTATTCGCAGAATATAATGCCTAATGGCCGCGATCGTTTTCTTCTTCGGGAACACCGTTCCTTTTCAATTGCCATTTTAGAATATGGAAAGATTCCTAAGGACTTTAAATGAGATGAAAAGGTACTGCTGTGTGACCCTGGGCAAGTCACTTCACTTCTCTGGGCCTCAGTTACCTCATCTGTAAAATGGGGATGCAGACTGTGAGCCCCTTGTGGGACAACCTGATTACCCTGTATCTCCCCCAGCGCTTAAAACAGTGCTTGGCACATAGTAAGCGCTTAACAAATATCATCATCATTATTATTATTACAACTGGAATCCTAATCATTCCAAAGAGCAACTTGGGGCATATTCGAAATAGGGTAGACTTGAAAGTTCAGGATCCATATAACGGGTAAAGAGATATTATATTTTCAACTTTTAATACGATTCGTTCTTTTTTCTTTAAAAGGAACAGCATCAAAGTTAGAGAAGTAACGTGGTTCAGTGGCAAGAGCCCGGGCTCGGGAGTCAGAAGACGTGGGTTCTAATCCCGGCTCCGCCGCTTGTCTGCTGTGTGACCCTGGGCAAGCCATTTAATAATAATAATAATAATAATAATAATAATGTTGCTATTTGTTAAGCGCTTACTATGTGCAGAGCACTGTTCTAAGCGTTGGGGTAGATAAAGGGTAATCAGGTTGTCCCACGTGAGGCTCACAATTAATCCCCATTTTACAGATGAGGTAACTGAGGCACAAAGAAGTTAAGTGACTTGCCCACAGTCACACAGCTGACAAGTGGCAGAGCCGGGATTCGAACCCATGAACTCTGACTCCGAATCCCAGGCTCTTTCCACTCAGCCACGCTGCTTTTTTTCTGTGTCTCAGTTACCTCATCTGTAAAATGGGGATTGGGAGTGTGAGCCCCACGTGGGACAACCTGTATCTACCCCAGCGCTTAGAATAGAGGTCGGCACATAGTCAGTGCTTAACAAATGCCATAATTATTATTATTAATTCAATAATAATTTTATTATTATTATTAAAGTTATCGCCATTTACAATGGAGGTGGAATGAAAACACACCCATCGTCCTCCCTATTACAGGCGTTCAGTACAGTGCTCTGCACCCGATAAATACGATGGGTTCCCGGCCTCACCTTTCTGGTCTCCCTGGAGGAAGCGTTCCAGGGCCACGTTGATGGCGATCTTCACCTCCTCGTCCACGTGAATGTCCTTCAGGCCCTGGGCTCGGCTGCAATAGCTGTAGTAGTCGTAGTCTTCGAAGCCGTTGTCGAGGGGGTAGCCGCCATAGGTGCCGTTGGCGAGGTGCCCATTGTACTCGCTGTGGTTGCCGTGACCAACGGGGCTGCCGGGGTAGCTGTAGCCGCCGGGGCTGCTGTGATAGCTGAAGTCGCTGAGGCTACTCTGGTAGCTGTAGCCGTCGGGGCTGCCGCAGTAGCTGGAGCCGCCGAGGCTACCGTCTAAGCTGAAATCGAAAAGGCTGCCGTCGCAGCTGGAAACGCCACCGCTGCCGGAGTCGAGAGCGCTGCCGTCGCAGCTAACGCAGCAGGAGCTGCCGTCGTAGCTGGAAACGGAGGAGTCGTCGTCGTTGCTGAACCCGCTAGCGGGCTCGCCGGGCCCGCCTTGGCCTCGGAAACCAACGCGGTCGTTATGGCCGCGGCCGGGTCGGCCGTTGGCGTCGGAGCAGGGATGGTACGGGCGAGACATCTGGACGGCTCTCGAGAGAAAAGCAGGAAGCGACGACCGGCGCTGCGCCGACCCCGCGCCTTCGGAGGGTCGGGGGTCCGAGGAAGTTCAGGAGAAACAGTCGAGTAACGACCGCCACCGTCTCAGCGCTACCACCAACTCCCAAACACCACGCGCGCGGCGGCAGCGCCGCACCTACTACGCCTGCGCGAACACTCGGCACTAACTACAGCCCCCCGGGGAGTTGGCGCGCTGGAAGGTGCGAGAAGGGGTGGGGCGGCGAGGCGGGCGACGATACGGTGCATCCCTTTGATGATAATCACGATGATGGTCATGGTGGTATTTGTTAAGCCCTTACTATGTGCCAAGCACTGGGCACTGTTTTAATAATAACAGTATTTGTTAAGCGCACTGTACTAAACGCCAAGCACTGTACTAAACGCTGGGGTGGATTGCCAACACTCTCCCACCACACACACACACACACACTTTTAAAAAGGGCTTAGAACAGAGTCAGCGCTTAACAGATACCATAATCATTATTTAAACGGGTTTGTTTGGGGTTTGTGTGGGTTTGGGTTTTTTTTTTTTTTTTGCAAAAATACTATCTTAACACGGTTATTGCGCACAAACTTTTTCAGCAAGCAAGAGTAGCAAGAACAATCCCAGCAATAATCACAAAATAAGGAATCATCAAAAATAAAATCTTTGGGAACCGCTAGTGTTTGTGCTTCTGTGGAAATGAAGCTTTTTGGTCCTCAAGAACTCAGGATATATAAGAAATTCATGCAGCTCTCTATAAGCTCTGCTTCCAGGCTGTTTCTTCTTTTCCCCCCTGCAACCGTCATCAGAGAAAACAGGTACGAGCATAAGTAGGAGCTGCATTTCTTCCTGGTTTTGAGATTTCCCTGGACTTAGCTGAAAAATTTCAGGTACCCCTGTCACTGCTCAGGCAATCTTTCAACTCAAGCGAAGGATAAGACACGTTCCCAATGCCATGTTCTTGGTACATGGCCTCCAAGTCTCCCTATTTTAATATTGCATGCCAGAATACCGCTGCAAAATTCTTTAAAATCTACAGCCCTTGCAGGGACTATTTTGGACACTTTGTCGTAAAAGCTGTTTGGAGAAAAGTCAAATCGGTCCACCGATCAGTATTTATCGAGCACCCACTACCGTGTGCAGAGCGCTTTACTAAGTGCTTGGGAGAATATGATAAATTTCAAAGACGCTGTTCCCTGCCTTCGAAGTGTTTACAGATTTAGATGGGGAGACAGGCATAAAATAAATTAGAGGCTTTGATGTTTTGGGCAGGGTAACTCGTTATGTTATGAAAAATGAGACAAACCATTATCTGCCATAATCCCATTTTGAGCATTTTTTTCCATTTGGGGAACACTCTTGTGCTTCCCTTAAGTAACACATCGTCAGCTGAACATGCAGAAAATTTATCCGGGCTGAGATCGAAGGTGCTGAGTTTGGATGGCATTTCTGATGTGATTGCTTTTGAAGATTCCTGGCAATCACTTGAAAAATCCAAAGGAGAATGCTGGATGATGCCTCAAAATTAAAATATATCAGAACTAAAGGAAAATACTGCATTGCTCTCTTGCTTGCAGAATTGATTGCCAAAAGAAAAAAATCCTTTTATGAAATACAAATACTTCTGTCAAGAATATGGCACTAAAACATTTTTTGCTCAAAGCTTTTGCCTTTCATGACAAAATGCCCACATGGGGGGGATTTCTTTATCAATTTTTATATTTAAGTAAATTCTTCTGTGAGACTGGGTAAGCTTCTTAGCATGACATACTTTGCAGAATTCAGCAGCAGGCAGTTTACTGTTTTGTGGCCATGCAAACCATTTGTTAAAAAGGCACCTCAAAGATTGTACTCGCTCCACACCAACCATTAAACTTGTGCTTTTCTAACACAACATGCAAACTCAGATCTCCTGTCCTTGGATTACTGATATTCATATCACATCACCACAAGCTGCAGGTTGCATGCTGCTCCTCTTTTCTGCTTTTTGTTATAAAAACATTTTCTTTTGACCCTTCAGAATTTAACAAAATCTTTTCCTTTGGCATTTTGAATTAGACTGTGAATTTAAAATTGACAGAGACCACAGGTAAGATGTTAATTGCTGCTCAAGCACTAGACTTAATGTGAGAATATAAGGGCAAAATTCTTTGCACGAATTAACAGAATTGCTAGATTAAATGATTTTGAGATTAAAAAATGGCATTTGTATTAACCACTGATGACAAAGACACAGTGCTCAATAGTGGTTCTCAGAGGCTAGATGTTGAAAAATAAAATAAAATTGAGAAGCAGCGTAGCCTAGTGTGCATTCATTCATTAAATCGTATTATTTATTGAGCGCTTACTGTGTGCAGACCACTGTACTAAGTGCTTGGTAGAGTACAATATGACAATAAACAGACACATTCCCTGCCGGGAGATAGAGCATGGGCTTGCGAGTCAGAATGTCCTGGGTTCTAATGCCAACTCTGCCACTTGTCTGCTGTGTGACCTTGGGCAAGTCACTTCACTTCTCTGTGCCTCAGTTACTATGAGCCCTCTGTGGGATGAGCCCTATCTACGGAAGGTAGAGCGGTACAGTGGAAGAGCTGTGGCCCTGGCAGTTGGAGGTCCAGGTTCTATTCCTGGCTCTGCCACTTGTCCACTCTGTGGCCTTGGGCAAGCCACTTAACCACTCCATGCCTCAGTTTCCCCAGCTGTATAGGTATTATGGGGATAATAATACCTGAACCCTACCTTTCAGGCCCCTCTCAGGGTCGCACCTGAAGAGTTTTCAGTACTCTACCAGTCTCGACTATGGGAGGAAGAGTCAAGCAGAGGCATAGCCATTCCATTCCTAGCTTGGGCCGTGACTAGCGAGTGGAAGGCGATCTGCAACAAGTCAAAACTCACCTGTACTGGGCAGCGACGGGATGGGAGAGAGCCGAGGGCGAAGAGTCAGGTTGAGAGAGCCGAGGGCGGAGAGTCAGTTTACTGCCTGGAACCGCTTTCCTATTTTGACCAAAACTCTATGGATACATTACCGGAATGATTGCAGATGGAGGTGAGGTGTTCTGGGAGAGGTGCGTCCATGGCGTCGCTATGGGTCGGACATGACTCGACAGCATAAGACAGCAACAACATTAATGAGAACAATAATTGGGATATTTGTTAAGTTCTTACTATGCGCCAAGCACTGTACTAAACACTGGGGTAGATACGAGATAATGAAGGGGAGAGCGGATTTGAGGCAACAGGGGGAATATGCAAGTATCAGTCACTGCCAGGGCATCCACTCTGTCCCTGTTGCTCCTAACACTCACTTGAGAGGCTTGTTAGTGGTGTCCTGAAGGGGAGTGTATGTGAGGAGAGAAATACTTGTACCAGAGCATCAGGATGCCCCTCCTCAATTTGCCCCAGTCCTTCCCTAGAGCAACCTATGCCACCATCCAGCTGCAAAAGTAATAGGAAAACTATGCTGTAAGGGAGCCAGACTGGTACAAATAAAGGCAATATTTTTTTAAATGGTATTTAATAATGTTGGTATTTGTTAAGCACTTACTATGTGCAGAGCACTGTTCTAAGCACTGGGGTAGATACAGGGTTGTCCCATATGAGGCTCACAGTCTTAATCCCTATTTTACAGATGAGGTAACTGAGGCACAGAGAAGTTAAGTGACTTGCCCACAGTCACACAGCTGCCAAATGGCAGAGCTGGGATTTGAACCCATTACCTCTGACTCCCAAACCCGTGCTCTTTCCACCTAGCCACACTGCTTCCCTATTTGTTAGGCACTTATTATGTGCCGGGCACTGACTGAACTAAGTGCTGGGGTAGATACAAGGTAATCAAGTTGGACACAGTCCATGTCCCACATAGGGTTCACAATCTTAATCCCCAATTTACAGATGAGATTAATTGAGTCACAGAGAAGTTAAGTAACTTGCCCAAGGTCATGCAGTGCACAAGTGGCAGAGCTGGGATTAGAACTCAGTTTCTTCTGACTCCCAGGCCTGTGCTCTATCCACTAGGCCACGGTGCTTCCAAATTCATTGACTATGAATACGCAGTTCTGCCTTTCTCAGAATAATCCCTACACTTAAACTAAGGAGATCTGGTCTCTATGTGGCAAGTCACTTAAATACGAATGTTAAAAGAGTTAGCCACAAGATGGTGCTGTACGAATTGATATAGTCATCTTCTGAATTCCTTCTGGAAGAACATTTGGGTAGACAGTTCTGGGCAGTCTTGTAATACACTGTCGAGTCATCTCCAACCCATAGCGACTCCATGGATGCATCGCTCCCAGAATGCCCCATCTCTATCTGCACTCGTTCTGATAGTGTATCAATAGAGTATTCTTGGTAAAAATACTGAACTGGTTTATCACTGCCTTCTTCAGCACAGTGAATTTGAGTCCCTGACGTCAACTCTCTCCCATGCCGTTGCTGCCCAGCACAGGGGAGTTTTGACTTGTAGCAGATTGCCTTCCACTCGCTAGCCACTGCCCAAGCTAGGAATGGAATGGGTAGGCCTCTGCTTGACTCTCCCTCCCGTAGCCAAGACTGGCAGAGTACTGGAAACTCTCCAGGTGCGATCCTGAGAGGGCCCAGGCATTCCAGGACTACGGATAGAACTGATTGACTATGGGGATAGAATGATAACATTGGGCATATTCCAGATCAGGTAGAATCAATCAATAGCATTTAATAAGTGTTTACTGATGCAGGGCACTGTACTAAGCAGCTCGTTTGGGGCAGGGAATGTGTCTATTATATTATATTCTCCCAAGCACTTAGTACAGTGCTCTGTACACAGTAAGTGCTCAGTAAATATGATTGAATGACTGAATGAATGAATAAGCACTTGAATCTAGTTCCCAGCTTCATGCCACCCCCAACAATCCAGAGCCTGATTTGGAGTTCTTGCAGGGAGCCAGTTCTGTCTTAGTGCTAAGAGAGTTGGTCAACCACAGTTTAAACCTCTACCCAGGAGTCTCTGAGCCCATTGTTGGGCAGGGATTATCTCTATCTGTTGCCGAATTGTACGTTCCAAGCGCTTAGTACAGTGCTCTGCACACAGTAAGCGCTCAATAAATACAATTGAATGAATGAATGAATGAATGAATGAAGGAGCAATGTGGATTTTCCCTATCTATAGCCCATCAGAAACCCCAGCCAGGTAGTTTCTGAGGCAGTGGCAGTAGTGCATAAATAGACAAAGCAGCTCCAGTCCCAGAGAGGTTTCTACACTGCCAGAAAGCTGTACTTCTCCTTCTTCCGATTGTAGCTTCAGCAGGAGTACTAGGACTCAAAACTATGGACACTGATACTTTTCAGTTCACGCTCACTTTCTTATTCAACAGGTTGAAGTTCTGGGGCCAGGGCTTTGGCTGTCTTATAGGGCCTCCATGCTCCCTGCGATGCCCATTCTGTCCTTTTTTTTATGGTATTTGTTAAGCACTTACTTTGTGCCATCACGGTACTAAGCGCTAGGGTAGATACAAGATCATCAGGTTGGACACAATCCATGACCCATAATAGGGCTCACAGTCTTAATCCCCAGTTTGCAGACAAGATAACTGAGGCTATCTCACATGTTGTTGTGGGATGACATCTCACACTCCATGGTGTGATTATGCCATTGCACTCCACCATACCTCTCTACCCAGAACAGTGGTGGAGACAGAACTTGCGGCTGTCTTGGTTTTCTCTGCATGCCTAACTGTGTAGCCGGGGCAAAACGACTTGTTTTTGAAGGGTTTGTACAGGAAGCGGGATCCCCGTTGCCCTGAAAGTTGCCAAGTGGCATTTCATGCTGTGCCTCTCCTCTTCACCCCTCCCTCTCAATGCTTCACTCCAAGGCTTTTTTCCCTGAAAGTGGAAGAAGCTGTGGGGTGGTGGTGGGGCAGTGTGGAGAAAGGTTTTCAGAAGTAGTGTGGCCTAGTGGATAGAGCATGGGCCTGGGAGTCAGAAGGATCTGCGTTCTAATCCCAGCTCCACCATTTGTATGCTGTGTGACCTTCGGCACGTCACTTCACTTCTCTGCTCCTCAGTTCCTTCATTTGTAAAATGGGGATTAAGACTCTGAGTTCCCCCTGGGACAGGGACTATATCTAACTTGATTAACTTGCATCTACCCCAGCACTTAGTACAGTGCCTGGCATATAGTAAGTGCTTAATGAATTATTATTAAGTTATCATTATTATTATTGTTACACAGGCGGACACGGACACACACCCCTCTCCACGGCTCCGGGTGCTTTAATAGCAGCAGTGGTGAGAGATGTACGGAGTGAGGGTGGGCTACTCTCTGGACTATGGATAGAAGCAGGAGTGGCACGCAGTGGCACTCCAAGCACGGGTGGTTGAGGAATGTGAGTGGAAGTGGCAAGGGGAGCCGTGGGGTGACATACAAGAGCACCTCAGATCCCCCCCGGCAAGGGACTGGGCCTGGGAGATGTCAGTGTGGGTTGCGGTGGTGGAGTGCCAAGATGTGGGTGGAGATTGTGGCTGGGACAGCCAGCAGCAGCGAGGGCACGCCAGGCTGTGGTAAGGAAATTACCTCTGCTGTGTGACTTTAGGCAAGTCACTTCACTTCTCTGGGCCTCAGTTACCTCATCTGTAAAATGGGGATTTGAAACTGTAAACCCCACATGGGACAAGGATTCTGTCCAACTCAATTTGCTTGATAATAATAATATTAAGGGATTGGGAAGTGATAGCAGGCCCAGTAGCGGTATTTCTTATAGCAGTAACGTCAGGAGGCAGGGGATTCAGTAACTTCTGAATCCCAGCAGGCCTTTCTGGAACCTGGGCCCCAGGATTCAAGCCCCATGATCCACTGCAGTAATCCAGCCCTGGTTGTACCTGAATGAGGCAAAATCACCACATTTTAAAAGAAAAAAATGAACAAACCCAAATCTCTTTATGTTCTTAATGGTACAAATGTTTAATGCTGAGTTTTCAGTCGAATGAAGATAATCAGACCAATATGTAGTGATTTGCAATACCATGTCTAAAGTTGTTTGACTCCATATAGGCAGGGATTTTTGACAATGTTTGGTCCAGAAATTAGGCTAATAGCTTTGTCCAAAAATTCTGGGGCTTCTCTATGGCTCTCTTCAGCTTGCCTCCGGGCTGCCCAGACTCTGGAAACTGCCATAGAGCTCCTGAAGGTGATGATGAAGGATTTTCCCTTTGGAAATAACTGAATGAGCCTTTGTCCTGAACTCACAGAGGAATAGCTTACAATACTAGTGGCTTGTGCAGTGTCGCTCACACTCTCTCATCCCTGCTGGTCTTGTTGCCAGTGGAGCACATCATGCAATGAGTATCATCCATTCATTTTTCTTCTTTAAATGGCATTTGTTAAGCGCTTACTACATGTCAAACACTCTCTAAGCGTTGGGATAGGTTGAAGTCAATTAAGTCGGACACAGTCCCTGTCCCACCTGGGGCTCACAGTCTAGGAGGGAGAACAGGTATTGAATCCCCATTTTACAGTTGAGGAAACTGAGGCCCAGAGAAGTCAAGTGACTTGCCCAAGGCCAAATAGCAAGCAATTGGCAGAACCGTGAATAAAACCCTAGTCCTCTGACTCCAAGACATGTGTTTGTGTTCTCTCCACTAAGCCATGTTGCTTCTCCAATGACTCCTTCCCCACTGCTTACAAACATACTCATGTATCCCCATATCCTAAAAAATCCCTCTCTTGACCCCACAATTCCCTCCATTTATTGTCCCACCTCCCTCCTACCATTCCTCTCCAAACTCTTTGAGCAAGTTGTCTACATCCACTTCCTCCACTTCCTCCCCTAATTCTCTTGACCCCCTCCAATTTGGCATCTGCCCCCTTCATTCCATGGAAACTCCCTCTCAAAGGCCACCAAAGGTCTCCTTGCCAAATCCAATGGCCTGTACTCCATCCTAATCCTCCTTTATCTCTCAGTGTCTTTGACACTGTGGACCACCCCCTTCTCCCAAAAACATTATCTAAGTTTGGCTTCATTGACACTGTCCTCTCCTGGTTGTCCTCCTATCTCTCTGGCTACTCCTTTCAGTCTCTTTCATGGGCTCCTCTTCTGCCTCCCACCCGCTAACTGTGGATGTCTCTCAAGGTTCAGTTCTGGGTCCCCTGCTATTCTCCATCTACACTCACTATTTCAGAGAACTCTTTCACTCCCATGGCTTCAAGTACCGTCTCTATGAGGACGGTTGCCAATTCTATCTCTCCAGCCCTTATCTCTCTCCTTCTCTGCAGTCTCACATTTCCTCCTGCCTTCGAGATCTCTCTACCTGGATGTCCCACTGACGTCTCAAACTAAGCATGTCCAAAACAAAACTCCTCATCTTCCCACCCAAACCCTATCTTCTGCCTGTCTTTCCCATCACTGTAGACAATGCCACTATTAGATAATGCCACTATCCTCCGTCTCACAAGCCTGTAACCTTGGCACCTTTCTAGACTTACCTCTCTCATTCAACCCACACATTTAATGTCACTAAACCCTGTCAGTTCTATCTGGCCTTTCCTCTCCATGCAAACTGCTACTATGCTGATCAAAGCACACATTGTATCCTGCCTTGACTATTGCATCAGCCTCCTTGCTGATCTCCCTGCCTCCTGTCTCTTCCCCACTCCAGTCCATACTTCATTGGCTCAGTGAAAAGAGCCCGGGCTTGGGAGCCAGAGGTCATGGGTTCAAATCCTGGCTCTGCCAGTTGTCAGCTGTGTGACTATGGGCAAGTCACTTAACTTCTCTGTGCCTCAGTTACCTCATCTGTAAAATGGGGATTAACTGTGAGCCTCACATGGGACACCCTGATTACTCTGTATCTACCCCAGCGCTTAAAACAGTAATCTGCACATAGTAAGCATTTAACAAATACCAACTTTTTTTTTTCATTCTGCTAACCTGGATCATTTTTCTACAAAACCATTCAGTCCATGTTTCCCCACTCCTCAAGAACCTCCCGTGGTGGCCCATCTACCTTTGCATCTAACAGAAACTCCTTACCACCTAGACTGTAAACTCCTTGTAGGCAGGGAATTGTTGTACTGTACTCTCCCAAATGCTTACTCTGGTGCTCAGTGCACAGTAAGAGCTCAATAAGTACTGTCGAGTCCAACAAAAAAAATCAAGTTGCAGCAACAAAAGAGGTTTTTTATTGCAATATTTAATAGAGATCTGTATGGGTGAGGACAGACAGAGTCTGTTGCCCTAAAAGCGGGCTCAACCTAGTTCTCGAAAGGTGGGAAAGGAAGCAAGTTATGTCCGTGTTGGACGTGGTGGTAGCCAGTTGTGTCCATGTTGGATGAGGTTTTCCTTCACACCAAGGACAGGATCCAATCAAGTGTAGCGGCAGTTTTCTTAATGGGTGAAAGGGTGTGGCTGAAGCATGATTTAGAAAAACGAGATGGATCAATGCAAAATGGAGACTGAAAACGAAATGGAATGAGGCTGGTTAAAAGTTGGTTTCCACAACACCACTGATTCATCGGCTTTGAAACACTCAATCAGCTCTCCCCGCAAACCCAGCCCACAAACTTTGCTCCTCTAACTGTACATTCATCTCACCATCGACCCTTTTCCTACATTGTCCCTCTGGCCTGGAACTCCCTCCCCCTTCATGATAGACCACCACTCTCCCCACCTTCAAAGCCTTATTCCAGGATGCCTTCCCAGACTGAGCCCTCCCTTTCCCTCTGCCCTTCCTCCCCTCCCCATTGGCCCCTCCTCCCTCCCTCTGCTCTACCCCCTTCCCCTTCCCACAGCACTTGTGTATATTTGTATATATTATTTATTACTCTCTTTTGTTAATGATGTGCATATATCTATGATTTTATTCATCTATTTTGATGGTATTGATGCCTGACTAGTTGTTTTGTTTTGCTGTCTGTCTCCCCCTTTTAGACTCTGAGCCCGTTGTTGGGCAGGGATTGTCTCTATCTGTTGCCAAATTGTACATTCCAAGTGCTTAGTACAGTGCTCTGCACACAGTAAGCGCTCAATAAATACAATTGAATGAATGAATTATTAAAATCACATCACCTCCAAAAGACATTCCCCAATTAAGCCCTCATTTCCCCTACTCCCTTTCCCTTCTTCATAACCTATACACTTGGATCGCTCCTTTTTTTCGGCACCTGATATTTGCCCCACCCTCAGCCCCATGGTACTTATGTACATATCCATAATTTATTTTAATGCCTGTCTCCCCCATAGACTGTAACCTCTTTGGGGGCAGGGAACCTATTTCCTAACTCTGTTGTGTCGTGCTCTCCCAAGTGCTTGGCTGAATGATCGGGCACTTACTGTGTGCAGAGTGCTGGGCTGAGCATTTGGGAGTGTACAATAGAGTTAGTAGACAAAGTCCTGCCCTCGAGGAGCTTAAAGTCTGCTGTGTACAGGGCACTGGACTGAGCAAAGGTGAAGCACAGGCAAATCTATTAGTGGAGAACAACTAGTTACCATACTAAAATGGTTACTGAACTACTTTAGACTTCTCTTTTCCAGGTTAAATAGCTCCAGTTCCTTTAACCTTTCCTCACAGAACTGATTTTCCGCTACGGCCTCGTGAAAGGAGTCCAAGTCTAGGAGTCAAAAGACCTAGGTTCTGATTCTAGCTTAGCCACTGATCTGTTGTGGGACCTCAGGCAAGTGGCTTAACCTCTCTGCGCTTCAGTTTTCCAACATGTGAAATGAGGATAATTCTGTAACACCTGTGTAGCCTTTACCCTGTACGGAAGACATGAGGACACTTCTTCAGTTTCCTCATTTGTTCTCCGTCCTATTCAGACTGTGAGCCCCATGTGGGACAGAGATTCTTTCCAACCTGATTTTTTTGAATCTACCCCTGTAGAAGTACAGTGCTTCACACATAGTAAGTGCATAATAGACCCCACAATTATTCTCATTGCATTGCAAAGTGCAATTGTGATTTTTGCTCACACTATAGCTAGCTACAGACAGAACCAGGACTAAAACCAGGTCTTCTAGAAGTAGAACCCATTAATGGGGGTAATCTGTGACATGGAATTCCACCATTATTCAGGATGTGTTAAATTCTTGACTTAAAGGCTAATATAAAGAAACAGCAAAAAAAAATGGCTCATCCACTCATGATAGCAGCTTGGACTAAAACTATATACATAGAGGTTGTGGTATTTGCACTGCTGATTATGTATTAGCATATCATACGGATAGAATTAGAATAATTTAGTTGAATGCATCACGTATATTAGACATTGTCAGAATGGAAAATTCAAATACTTTGCCCAAAGGGGTGTGATCTAAATATACAATTAAAAAAAGTGTTAACTGATAGCTTTAAATTTAAAATATGAGCATTAATGAGTTACTGCTTGCAAAGCACTTGGAGATTTTTAACAAAAAGGTGCTAAAATGTTACCACAACCTCCTAAGAATCAAGGAAGGAAAAAAATAATAGATATGGAAGAGGATGCTGAGTTATATATTCATCCCAGGTAAACACATTAAGGCTTCGAAACTGTGGGATAACAAAATCCCTACTAGGATTTATGCCTGCAGATCCTGCTTTGGTTTTAAGACTTTAGTTTCCATCCATCATCTGTACATTTCTATTGCACCTATATTTTCAGCACCTTACAAATTCCCTTTGCCCCCCTCCCAAATCTTTCCTGATGAAAATTCACATGCTTAATATTAGCTCAGAAGCAAATTATTTTCTGGAAGGTTGAACATAATCTGTTCAGCCATTTCTAAGATACTGAAGCAGGAGCAAATGCAGTTGGGAAATGTGTTGCGATTTCTTTTTGTGTGCTTAGATCAATTCAAAATGGTTTACGTTTAAACCTTAAACACTAGCAAGTATGTAATCTCCCAGGAGGAATAGATTCTCCGCTCTTCAACATAGTTAGTTGAGGTTTCCCTCCTGATTTCATAATAATAATTTGTTAAGCACTTACTATATGCCAGGGACTGTACTAAGCACTGAGGTAGATACAAGCAAATCGGGTTGGACATAGTCCCTGTCCCCCATGGGGCTCACAGTCTTCAATCTCATTTTACAGATTAATTCACTGAGGCACAGAGAAGTTCCGTGACTTGTCCATGGTCACACAGCACCCAAGTGGTGGAGGCAAGGTTAGAATCCAGGTCCTTCTGACTCCCAAACCCTTGTTCACTCCACTAGGCCACGCTGCTTCTCCTATTTGAAGACGATACTGCTCTTTCCACTGGGCCACAGTGCTTCCCTTCTTCCCGATCGCGCTGTGACTGGCATATCACTCCCTCTCCCCCCGCCTACCAAAGAATAATAATAATAATTACGATATTTATTAAGCACTTACAATCACTTAAACACTTAATGTAAATGCAATTGACTGATTGCGAGTATTCGCCCAAGCGCTCAATCCAGTGCTCTGCACATACTAAACGCTCAATCAGTACCACCGATCGATTGATCAGTACAATGCATTGCAGCCAGTGGACATTCACTACATCCCACTACTACTAGTAGTAATTCTATCTTCTTCCTCTGCCTTGCCTTTCCACGTCCTCCCCGCTCTTCCCCACTGTCAGTTCGTTAGGGGTCCGGAAAGCGCCCAGTAGTAATAAAAATGATGATGGTATTTGTTAAACTGTGTGACTGTGGGCAAGTCACTTAACTTCTCTGTGCCTCAGTTACCTCATCTGTAAAATGGGGATTAATTGTGAGCCTCACGTGGGACAACCTAATTACCCTGTATCTACCCCAGCGCTTAGAACAGTGCTCTGCACATAGTAAGCGCTTAACAAATACCAACATTATTATTATTAAGCGTTTACCGTGTCCCAAGCACTGTTCTAAATGCTGGGGTTGATACAAGGTAATCAGGTTGTCCCACTTGGGGCTCACAGTCTTAATCCCTCTTTTACAGATGAGGTAACTGAGGCACCGAGAAGTTCAGTGACTTGCCCAAGGTCACACAGCTGACACGTGGCGGAATCGGAATTAGAACCCACCACCTCTGGCTCCTAAGCCCGTGCTCTTTGCACTAAGCCAGGCTGCTTCTCCAGTACTGCCATTCCCCGGCCGCGGCGCCCCGCTCTGCAACCCGGGCTTCACCCCTCTAGGATTGTCTATGTTGCCGAATTGGACTTTCCAAGCGTTTAGTACAGTGCTTCACACACAATAAGCGCTCAATAAATACGACTGATTGAATGAATGAAAAACCGGGCCAACGGCGCGCGCGCGCGCCCGGCCGAGAACGACTGTGGGGCGCTCGCCGCTGTCCGACTGGGCATGCGCCGTCGCCGGGGCAGGTTTTAGGTTGCAAGGGGGAGGCTTTTGCACTGTGCCGGTCCCTCCTCCGCCGCCTCCTCCTCTTCCTCCTCTTTCTCGTTTTCTCCTCCTTCTCCTCCGCTCCTGCCTCCTGCTCCTCCTGCACAGAGCAGAGTGCATTATGGCGGCGGCGGCGGCGACAGCAGCGGAGGAGGCGAGCGCTAGCAGCGCCGGGAGCAGCGGCAGCAGCAGTAGCAGCGACACTTCCAGCACGGGCGAGGAGGAGCGGATGCGGCGCCTCTTCCAGACGTGCGATGGCGATGGGGACGGCTACATCAGCAGGTACATGAGTCGAGCTTGGGGAGGGGGGATACCCTACTCGCTGCCCCCCCGCCCTGACCCATACAGCCCCGTCATTCCACAACTTCCCAGCAAGTTTCTTCCCTCGCCGTCATGTCCCGCTTCCAATACGGGGGAGGGAGGAAGCTGGGACTCTGCTTCACCTCCTTCAGGAGGTATCACTTGGTTCAACTTTTCCCAACCGGGACCGCGGGCTTGGGCAGACACTTGGCCAAGGGGGAGGGTCTAGAGCCATCGTGGTTTGTGTTTTCAGTACTTCTCCCTGCCCTGTCGGTTGGCTCGGTCTGCTTGTGCTGTCTGCGGAGGAGTGAGGGATGCAGTTGCAGGAGGGAGAGGGAGTGGGAGCTTAAAGCCCCCGCCCCCCCCCCCGATCGCCCCCGACTTGAAAGAGGAGCTCAAGCTCAAAGCCCCTCGTGCCTGCCTGGAGGGCTAGATGCTCCGCTATTTGGCCAGGGGAAGCTGCTGGGAGGAGCTTTGGGGTTGGTTGCCCACCCGCTTCTCAAGCCGAACGAAGCAAGGAGCAGCTGCACCAGACCAGTCTGGGGGGAACGGAACCTAAAAGAGAGGTGTCAAAAGCTATTGGAAAGGGTGAAGAGAAAGTGCGCCCTAAGCCAGTGGGGTGCCGCTGATTCAAAACTTTCCAGCCCAGACTACTTTAAATGGTCAAATATTAAAAGTTCACTCTCAGAAAGTAGGGATAATAATTATGGTGTTTGTTAAGCGTTTAATATGTGCCAGCCCTGTACTAAGTGCTGGGGTGGATACAAGCAAATTGAGTTGGACACGGTCCTTGTCCCATGTAGGGCTTGCAGTCTCAATCCCCGTTTTACAGATGAAGTAACTGAAGCCCAGAGAAGTTCAGTGACTGGCCCAAGATCATAGAGCAGAAAAGTGGCAGAGTCGGGATTGGAACCCATGACACTTGGTATAGTGCTCTGGACACAGTAAGGGGTTCATAAATACGATTGAATGAATGAATTGAATTAGGAGGAAAGTGGCAGCTGCCACCAAGCTCGGTTGGGCCAACTAAGTACTTCTCTTAGTAACCTCCCCCTCTTCCAATAAAGGGGGTTCATATTTCTGTTGCACCTGCCTCATGAGGTCAGATGCAGGTAAACTTCCAAGAACAATTGCAAAGCACTTGCAGGTGTAAAATAGTAATCAATGGGTAGAGATTGTCAGGCTTCAGCCGAGGTAATGAACTTTTAGTTGTGTCCTCTATCACCCTCAGAACTTTTTGGCACGATGATGTAAGAAACCTAAAAAAGCAGGTCTAGTTCATATTGTGGATATTCTTATGTACTGACTGCAAAAAACAGTATGACTTTCCTTTAAAGTATGACTGCAGTGTTCATATTTGTGGCATGGGTATTTAGGGAATAAGAGATGAAGCATATGGCTGAGTTAGGCTTTTGGAAGAGTCTCAAAGATGGTATTAACAATTAGACATTTAACTTCATATTGTATGAATAGGGTCTTATTCATGATTCATCCCAGCCCAGTTTGTGTGTGTGTGTGTGTGTCTGTGAGAGAGAGTCTTGTAGAGAGATAATAAGGTGTCTATGTGAAGTTGTCCATCTTCAAAGAAGACACCACCAACAAAGTTACCTATATGTGTGTTTATGTGACTGAGAAGGTCAATGCAGGAGGCATAGTTCAGGCCACACTGTGCACAGTTGTGTTGTCATGTTTGATGTTTGCAGCATTTAAAGTTATTTTTGTTTTTGCCTCATTGTTCCTTTTGAAGCAAAGCATTGTTCCTTTTGAAGCTCTTGTTCCTTTTGAAGCTTTTGGTCAAAAAGAGCTGCTCCTTTCTATTTAGCTAATGCTACAAACATTTTCTTCCACAACCTTTTGCGTTTGGATCTCTCTCTCCCCACTTCTGCCCTGGGATGGCTAATATACATTATTTCTAAAAGGTCATCCTTTCCTTTGCAGTACAACAGAGACAATCGAAAAGTTGATGGTCTCCTGCTTAAATGTTTCTAGTTAATAGGGAAGTCATGGTACAATCTCTCATCATATCCCGACTGGACTACTGCATCAGCCTTCTTTCTGATGTCCCATCCTCCTGTCTCTCCCCGCTTCAGTCTATACTTCATTTGCTGTCTGGATTATCTTTCTACAGAAACGCTCTGGGCATGTCACCACCTCCTCAAAAATCTCCAGTGGTTGCTATCAACCTTTGCATGAAGCAAAAACTCCTCACTATTGGTTTCAAAGCTCTCCATCACCTTGCCCCCTCCTACCTCACCTCCCTTCTCTCCTTCTGCAGCCCAGCCCTCACACTCTGCCCCTCTACAGCCGCTCACCTCCTCACTGGGCCTCCTTCTCACCTGTCCCGCTGTTGACCCCGGCTCACGTCCTACCTCTGGCCTGGAATGCCCTCCCTCCTCACATCTGCCAAACTAGTTCTCTTCCCCCCTTCAAAGCCCTCACCTCCTCCATAAGGCCTTCCCAGACTGAGCCCCCAGTTTTCCTCTGCTCCTCCTCCCCTTCCCATCGCCCCTACTCGCTCCCTCTGCTCTACCCCGTCCCCTCCCCACAACACTTGTGTATATTTGTACATATTTATTATTCTATGTATTAATGATGTGTACATATCTATAATTCTATTGATCTATTTTGATGGTATTGATACCTGTTTACTTGTTTTGTTTGTCTCCCCCTTCTAGACTGTGAGCCCATTGTTGGATAGGGATTGTCTCTGTTGCCGAATTGTACTTTCCAAGAGCTTAGTACAGCACTCTGTACACAGTAAGCGCCCAATAAATACAATTGAATGATTGAATGGGTGATGGGAAATTTTAATTTTCTCGAGGGATGATTCCTAACAGCAAACTAGCTGGGTTATTTTTGTTCTTCATCCAGCTGTTAGGATACTGCTTGTTGTCTGTGACTACACTGCCTATGTTGGTGATCATATCCTTTTGTGTAATGGTCCTATCTATCCTGGAGGTTGCAAAGGTATTATAAGCAGGAGGCAGTGGCTTTGTGTTCATTTGTGCTTATGTTTGTATGTGTTTGAGAAAGCAAGAGGTAAAAGAAAGAGGGAATGAGAATATTACCTTTCATTCATTCATTCAGTCGTATTTACTGAGCACTTACTGTGTGCAGAGCACTCTACTAAGCGCTTGGGAAAGTACGATATAACAATAAATAGTGACATTCCCCGCCTACAACGAGCTCACAGTCGTGAGTGGGGGAGACAGATATCAATACAAATAAAATTACAGATATGTACATATCTGAATCAGTTTAAGATGATCGATTTTAGTAGCCAACCTATAGGCTATATAATTTAGTCAGGGGTTAATCCTGAGAATTATTTAGTGAGTCGTTTATATCCACTTTGTTGTAGAGTGGTAATATTTTGAGGAAAGTTGTTCACTAAGGGGTGGCTGGATAATTTTCCATTAAAAATTGGGAGGTGAACCTAGAGAAATACTTTTGCTGACTGCCATTTCAGATCTTAATAATGTTAATAATGTTGGTATTTGTTAAGCGCTTACTATGTGCAGAGCACTGTTCTAAGCGCTGGGGTAGACACAGGGGAATCAGGTCGTCCCACGTGGGGCTCACAGTCTTAATCCCCATTTTACAGATGAGGGAACTGAGGCACAGAGAAGTGAAGTGACTTGCCCACAGTCACACAGCTGACAAGTGGCAGAGCTGGAATTCGAACCCATGACTTCTGACTCCAAAGCCCGTGCCCTTTCCACTGAGCCACGCTGCTTCTCAGATCTTGCAGACCTCTATTTTCCATCAAAAGACAGAAGAGACAGAAGAGAAATTGGTCTGCCAGTCTTGGGGGAAAAAATGGAAAAAACCCTAAAACCTTGCCTAATAATTGTGTATTCAAAATGTTTTTTCTAAATGTTTTTGTTTCCCCCTTTACAGGGATTGTTGTTTGGTAATCAGTCAGTCAAAGGTATTTATTGGGCACTTACTCATAAGTGCTTGGGAAATTACAGTACAATGGAGTTGTACTGTACAAAGACAGAAGAGACAGAAGAGAAATTGGTCTGCCAGTCTTGGGGGGAAAAATGGAAAAAACCCTAAAACCTTGCCTAATAATTGTGTATTCAAAATGTTTTTTCTAAATGTTTTTGTTTCCCCCTTTACAGGGATTGTTGTTTGGTAATCAGTCAGTCAAAGGTATTTATTGGGCACTTACTCATAAGTGCTTGGGAAATTACAGTACAATGGAGTTGTACTGTACAAAGACAGAAGAGACAGAAGAGAAATTGGTCTGCCAGTCTTGGGGGAAAAATGGAAAAAACCCTAAAACCTTGCCTAATAATTGTGTATTCAAAATGTTTTTTCTAAATGTTTTTGTTTCCCCCTTTACAGGGATTGTTGTTTGGTAATCAGTCAGTCAAAGGTATTTATTGGGCACTTACTCATAAGTGCTTGGGAAATTACAGTACAATGGAGTTGGTAAACATGATCCCTGCCCACAAAGTACTTACAGCCTGCAGGCGGAGACAGCAATTAGAGTACATTTCAGGGAAGGGAAATAGTAGAGACTAAAGATATGTACATAATGTGGGGCTGGGGGGAGTACCAAAGTGTTTAAAGAATAAAAGAAAATGGTGGTATTTGTTATGTTCAAAGCACTGTTCTGAGCGCTGGGGGATACAAGGTGATCAGGTTGTCCCATGTGGGGCTCACAGTTTTAATCCCCATTTTACAGATGAGGTAACTGAGGCACAGAGAAGTTAAGTGACTTGCCCAAAGTCACACAGCTGGCAAGTGGTGGAGCTGGGATTAGAACCCACATCCTCTGACTCCCAAGCCCGGGCTCTTTCCACCGAGCCACACTTCTTCTCTATACACAGTATACACAGCCAAGTGCATAGTTGACTTGGCTATAGGAGTTGTAATTCTGGGAGGATTTTGAAGGTGGGGAGAGTGGACAGTCAGATGTGAAGAGGGAAGGGGTCCCAGGCCCAAGGGAGAATGTGGGCAAGGGGTCAGTGGCGGCATAGATGAGATCGAGGTTGGCGTAGAACCTCGGACTGTGCGGTAGTGCTCTTGAGAAGACTCAAACGTTGGAGTGAAGTTGGTGAATTGAGAGCACTCGAAAGCCAAGAACACACACTAATGGCTCTGGCCTCAAGTGGCTGAAGAAAAGCTTGAGGAAGTCCAGAGAAGAACAGTAGTCAGTAGAGCTGGGGAAAAAACAGAACAAAAACGGAAGATCCAGGAAGTTTAGTGTCATTGCCCTAGTCTAAGTAAATCTGGAGAACACAAAGATGAAGGCTCTTCTGTGTTTATTTCTCTCCGAGACCAAAGCTGGGAACACCCAAGTTTTAAAAGAACTGCTTGGGGCGGTTCAAAAAACCAACATAACAAGATCAGAACTTCAAAGAGAAGGGAGAAACACTGAAATATTTCACAGCTACAATCATAATAGAGAATAGCTCAGGAAAGAATAATCAGAGCTGAAGCGAGGGGGAAAATCAGAAGATTTAGAGGTGAAAAGTCTGTCAGTAGTTAACAGAGGATGAACTGCTTGTATCTTATTTTTAATATAAAATCAACTTAACATTTTGAACAAATTGCACTTGTAGCATAAATCCCTAAATGGAATATTTACCCTGCTTAAGTCCAAATTCCGAATTGCACTTTCCAAGTGCTTAGTACAATGCTCTGCACACAGTAAGCGCTCAATAAATACAATTGAATGAATGAATGAAATTGGGTTAAATTCAGAGATTTTTTTCAACTGGAGAGGAAGGTCTAAGAAAGCCAAAATATACCACCAAATAAGTGATTCTCTTGTGTATGGGATTTCCTTATTACTTAGGTGAGAAGACCAGCTGACAAATAGGAGCTGTGACATCCTTGAGAATTAGGGACATGTTTCAATAGCTCAGCAATTCAAAAGGCTCATTTATTTGAGGAGCTTCTGGGATATCAATTTTTTTTCTTTTTTCTTAATGCTGAAATTTTCAACAGAAGCTGAGAATTTCAAAGCTGGTTGCTTCCCTGCTGAAACCTCAGTGGATTCCACTTTTATTTGTTTGGCTATTATTGTTTTACCAAGCCTATTTCTGGCACTCATTTATAACATAATCCGTTAATGTAAAGCCAAAGTGAGTTAATTAGTAAATGGGTTAAATGCTTTCAAACTACAACATCCTAAATAATTATGACAAAAAATCACATATCATGATAAAAATAAAAGCTATTAATGTATTCCCAAGGTTAGCATGGACACTGAATGAAAAAGAGAAAATTTTCTACCTTCACCCAGGTATTCCGGCAACAATTTTCTGCTTCCCACTGGCCTCACCTATCCTCCATAAGTTCTGTAGTGTTGGGTCACTGAATAAGTATACTCTGTTGGGTTGAAGCACAGGGTTTTGCAAGTTTTGTACAGGTTTGTGAAATTTCTTATAGCAGAAAGCCCCTGGAGCACTTAGGTTGACAGATCTCCACACTTCTCAGAATCATTCGCTCTTTGCAGGCATTCTGCTGTTTCTCCAAAGGTAGGGTAAGGGACTCACCATATGACACTGAGTAGTAGACAGTCTGACTAGGAAAGATTAGGTTCATCCTTTTCCCTCCAGATCCTCTCCTGATGCATTGCTATTTAGCCTTCAGACACTCTCCTCAGGTAAGTTAAATTGGGTACCGCATTCATTAGCCTGACCTATTAGGTCCCCATTCCCTGAAAGCTTGCATAGATCCAGTCCTCCCAGCTTAATGCTCTGCCTTTCTTGTTTCTTTTGGGGGTAGGCCAGTGGAGTTTACCCCTTTGGCGAGCTGATCCACAAAGCTTGTTCAAAAGTGACCCACCGATCAGGACCCTCCCACCCCCATACTTCTTGGAACAGGGTGTTAGTCTTCCCCAGCTGACCAAGTCTTCGTTCGAACCCCTACATAGCTGTGGCATCAAATTCTTCCAGGTGTTGGTGACCGATTCCCCCCTTTTCCCATGCCCTCTTCTTCTCCCTACTGGGATCTTAAAGGATCTATACTCATTCTGTGAGTCCACCTGGACTGTTTTACCCACTTACTTTCCAAATCCTAATGAGTTTATTTTTTATTAAGCACCTACTCTGTGCCAAAGCACTGCTCTAAATGCTGAGGTAGATCCAAGATCGTCAGATAGGACAAAGAAACAGCATGGCTTAGTGCAAAGAGCTTGGGCCTGAGAGTCAGAGGACCTGGGTTCTAATCCTGACTCTACCACTTTTCTGCTGTGTGACCTTAGGAAAGCCACCCAACTTCACAGTGTCTGTTTCCTCAACTGTAAAATGGGGATTAAATCCCTGTTTTCCTTCCTACCTTAGACTCTGAGACCAATGTGGAATAGGGACTGTGTCTGACCCCAGCACTTAGAACAGTGTTTGACCCGTAATAAGCGCTTAACAGATACCATAATAAAAAAGTCCCTATCCCACCCACTCTAAAAGGAAAAGAGATGAGGTATCTGAACTCCAGTTTACAGATAAAGAATCAGAGACAGAGAGAAATTAAGAGCTTCCCCAAGGCCACACAGCAGGCCAGTTGCAGAACTATGACTAAAACCAGGGGTCGCCATGACTCCCAGTCCCATTTCTTTTCACTGGTCCTCGCTGCCTCCTGGAAAATCCCCAGAAGAATCACTCATCCATCTGGAATAGTTTTGAAGGATGAGCAGCTCTCCATCTCCTAGGATCCTGATTTCATGGGGAGGTTATCTTGAAGAGGTTGCTGGCAAAGTAGCTTATTGACTGCATTTTGTATTGTCAATAAGAGATGGGATTCACCTTCCATCATCACTCCATCAGGATCGGCCAGTCCTGAGCAACATCTCTATAGAAGACAGCTGCAAGGTCGACCTCCCTTCTATTTCAGCAGCCACTGTTGTTTCTATAGGCTTCTCGGAGAGAGAGAGCTGTTTCATTCTATCGTATTGAGCGCTGTACTAAGCACTTGGGAGAGTACAGTACAACAGACACTTTCTCTGCCCATAGCCAGCTCACAGTCCAAATGTTTTGGTAGGTCCATCCTGCCTTGCCTTTCTTCAGCAGCCTTGATCTTTCTATCTTCTTGGGACCAGCTCCAGAATCTTAGGAGAGTTATTTTTTGGGTGTCCCTTCTTGCCCACATAACGCTCAATAAATATGATTGAATGAATGAATTGATTGATTCAGAGAAAGAGAACTCAGGTCTCAGTAAGTACCTCTAACTTCCATTATGGACTGCTTTGGAGTGACCCTGTCTTTGCAGACTTTTAGTTTATAGTAATGGCATTTCACTTTTTCTGGAGCTTTGCTTTGCTTTGCATTGTGTTTTCAAGGACTCCAGCTGCCACTGACCCAGTACTAGGGGGTAATGGTGTAGTGGATAGAGCACGGGCCTGGGAGTCAGAATGTCATGGCTTTTAGTCCTGGCTCCGCCACTTGTCAGCTTTGTGATCTTGGGCAAGTCACTTCACTATGTCTCAGTTACGTCATCTGTCAAATGGGGATTGAGACTGTGGGTTCCAGTTGGGATAGGGACTTGGTCCAACCCGATTTGCTTGTATCCATCTCAGCGATTAGTACAGTGTCTGGCACATAGAAAGTGTTTAACAAATACCATGATTATTATTATTATTATATTCTCTTGAGGCAATTGAATTTGCACTTGGAGCCTTTAAATTCATTATTACTCATGTTTAGTTAATCCTTTCGGTTGGGATGGTTTTGGGGGTGGCTTTTCATTTCAGAACTTGTCTAAACATCAGTGGTCTTCTGATAGTGGTGTTCAGGCTGCTTTACTCTGACACATCTTTATTTCAGTGTGTTGCATGAGCAGAGGAGTTATTTGCATTTCTAATGAAGTTTCATGAAAGTCTCAGCTGCAAAGACTCTTTGTTGTCCTTTAATTTGAAAATCTCTTTAAGTATTTGCCATGGAGTGGATGCACATATGGAGAGAAAGCACATTTCCTCAGAGAATAACTCGTTGTCAGCCTCTAATTGTCATTTCAACATGTTCCCTTAAATATGCAAATGAATAATTGCTAAGTACAAGCCATTGATTATTGACAACGGGTAAGAGACTGAAAGAGCAGCAGATTAAGAGCTTGTTGTAATCAAGTCATTCATTCATTTAATCATATTTGTTGAGCGTTTACTGTGTGCAAAGCACTGTAGTCAGCCCTTCGGAGAGTACAGTATAACTAACAGACACATTCCTACCCACAACGAGCTCGTGGTCTAGAGGGGGAGACAGACATTAATATCAATCAATAAATAGATAAATAAATGTCACAGATATATAATATGTGCTGTGGGGTTGGGAGGGAGATTGGATGAAGGTGCAAGTAGGAGAGATGCAGAAGAGAGTGGAAGAAGAGGAGTGGAGGGATTAGTCAGGGAAGGCTTCTTGGAGGAGATGTGCCTTCAAATCCTCTAAGCACATTCATTTTTCAACAGTTTCACATGTTATGTGACCTAAAGAAATAGTTATGGAGGAATAAAAGTAAAAATAAGATGCATGTGTATCCAGGGCAGGATCAACATCATCTTCATCTTCAATGGTATTTATTGAGTGCTTTTTATGTTCAGAGCACTGTACTTAGGAGAGTAGGAGAGTACAGTACAACAGTAAATGGACACATTCCCTCCCCACAACAAGCTTACAGTCTAGAGGAGCAGACAGACATTAATGTAATAAATACCTGCATTGTAGTTATTTGGGATTAAATGTGAGGGTTGTATTATGTTACAGGGTTGTGTGGAGGAGGCTGTATGTTAATCACTGCCTCATTTGGATTAGAAAAGCCCCCATTCAAATGTTCAGTTTTTCAAAGTCTTATTGGTATGGAAGATACTTGAAAAAGCATTAGAGACCCACCTCAGCTATTTAAGACCTCTATCCTCTGCTTCTGTGAAAAGGCCAGCATTTGTGAGTTTGGAAGAGCAGAATAAGGATGTGTTTCAGTTTTGATAAATGGTGGGCAGATGAACATTTTCTCTTGAAATGTGACTTTTTATACCTGAGTTGAATGGAAGGAGTGTATGCTGCTAAAAGACCATAAGCTAGACTGTAAGCTTCGTGTGGGCAGGGAACATGTCTACTAATTCTGTTGTATTGTGCTCTCCCAAGTGCTTAGTACTGTGCTCGGCACAAGGTAAGTGCTCAATAAATATCATGGATGGATTGATTCTAGAATTTATCAAAATACATAGCCAGATGTTTCTGCTGGAAAATACAGGTGTCATAGGATTTACAGTAGATTAATGTTTTCAGATAATAAAGTGCTCCAGATGAGTGGATTTTTTGACTAAAATATGTATTGTACAAAAATGAAATCAAATTTTTTTTTACGGTATTTGTTAAGCACTTACTGTGTGCCAGACCGTGTTCTAAGTGCTGGTGAAGAGGGAGGGGGTAGTACAGCGAGGAGCCCAGCCTCCTCCACAGGGGAAAAAATATTCCAGTGGGGTTAAATTACAAAGTAACAGGGAGACCAGATATTCAGTCTGCTAGAGAAGCAGCGTGGCTCAGTGGAAAGAGCACGGGCTTTGGAGTCAGAAGTCATGGGTTCAAATCCCGGCTCGGCCATTTGTCAGCTGTGTGACTTTGGGCAAGTCACTTAACTTCTCGGTGCCTCAGTTACCTCATCTGTAAAATGGGGATTAAGACTGTGAGCCCCACGTGGGACAACATGATTCCCTTGTGTCTACCCCAGTGCTTAGAACAGTGCTCGGCACATAGTAAGCGCTTAACAAATACCAACGTTAATTTTAACAGTGTGAGTATATACTGCTGTTGAAACAGATTCTGTATTATTTTTGGTGAATTGACTGACCACACCTCAAGATTTTTGAAATAGCCTTTTGGGGACTCTTTTAGTCGATTTATTAATAATCGGTCAATCACTGGTATTTACTGAGTGCTTACTGTGCAGAACACTCTACCAAGTGCTTGGGAGAGTATGATACAACAGAGTTGGTAGAATGTTCCCTGCCTGCAAGGAGCTTACAAAAATAAATCATGTTTAGTGAGCAGCTAGTGTTTACTGTGCAGCACTGTACTCAGAACTTGGGAGAGTATAATAAAGCTAGAAGTTGCAATCCCTGCACTCAAGGAGCTTGCAATCTAGTAGGTCGAACAGGTACAAAATACTTTACTGATAGGAAAATGAGACTGGAAAGTTGGATAGGTGAGCCTTATGTGGAACAAGAGAACTGGCTCCCATCTACTGGTGTTAAATCTTTCCCAATGTGTAGCGCAGTGCTGGGCATTCAACACTTAATGATTATTGTCATTCTTATAATAGGTGAATAAATAAGTGCTCAAGTAGTAGAGCGGGTGACTGTGAGTGCATGAGCATTATTATTATTATTGAATACCATAAGTGGTTACTATGTGTTAAGCACTGTTCTAAGTGCTGGGGTAGATACATGGGGCTCACAGTATATGTGGGGAAGAACAGCTATCGAATCCCCATTTTTCAGATGAGGAAACTGAGTCGCAGAGACGTTAAGGGAATTGCTCCAGGTCACACAGCAGGCAACTTGCAGAGCTGGGATTAGAACCCAGGTCCTTTGACTCCCACTCAGGATGGTCATTGGGCGGATATGTTCTGGGGAGAAGAAATGTTAATCAGGGAATGCCTTAGTCAATCAATCAATAGTATTGAGAGCCTACTGTGTGTAAAGCTCTGTGCTGAGCACTTTGTGGAGTACAATAGAATTAAACTACATGATCCCTGCCCTTAAGGAAGTTACGATTAATCATTAGTATTTATTGAACATTATGTGCAGAGCACTGTACTAAGCACTTGGGAAAGTCCACTTCAACGGAGTTGATAGACATGTTCTCTGCCCACAAGGAGTTTATAGTCTAGAGGGGGAGATGGATGTTAAATTATGAATATGTACATAAATGTTGTGGGGCTGAGAGTTGGGTTCTTATGGGGAGACAATTAAAATGATTAACAGATGAAGAAGAGAATGGAAAGCTGGATTTGTGGAGAAGTAGGGTGTGGAGATGCTCGTCCGCTCAACTGTATATATTTTCGTTACCCTATTTATTTTGTTAATGAATTGTACATCGCCTTGATTCTATTTAGTTGCCATTGTTTTTACGAGATGTTCTTCCCCTTGACTCTATTTATTGCCATTGTTCTTGTCTGTCCGTCTCCCCCGATTAGACTGTAAGCCCGTCAAATGGCAGGGACTGTCTCTATCTGTTGCCGACTTGTTCATCCCAAGCGCTTAGTACAGTGCTCTGCACATAGTAAGCGCTCAATAAATACTATTGAATGAATGAATGAATGTGGGCAAAATGGCATCAGCATCTGGGAATATTGTCTTGAGTGCTATTAAAGGCAGAGGTGGCACAGAGATGCTGAGGTGATAGTTGGGAGGGTAGTCAGGAAAAACTGCCTGTAAATGGAAGGATTTCAGGAGGATCTTGAAGATGAGGAGAGCTGGTTAGTAGCAGTGTGGCTTCGTGGCAAGAGCCCGTCCCGGCTCTGCCACTTGTCTGCTGTGTGACTTTGGGCAAGCCACTTAACTTCTCTGTGCCTCAGTTACTTCATCTGTAAAATGGGGATTAAGACTGTGAGCCCCACTTGGGACAACCTGATTATCTACCCCAATGCTTAGGACAGTGCTTGGCACATAATAAGTGCTTAATAAATACCATAATTAGTATTAGTTATGATGGCTCTGTCTGGGTTCAAATCCCGGCTCCACCGTTTGTTTACTGTGTAACCTTGGGCAAGTTGCTTAACTTCTATGTGTCTCATTTTTCTTACCACGAAAATGGAATTCAGTGTCTGTTCTCCCTCTCCACTAGATTGTGAGCCCATGTGGGTCAGACCCTGTATCTGAACTGCATATGTTGTATCTACCCCAGTGATTAGCACAGTGGTACATAGAAAGTGGATCACAAATACCACAATAAACTACAAGAGGGAGGATGTGAACAAGGGGTCAGAGAAGGAAGAGACAAGATCGAGGCATAGTGGGAAGGTGAGCTTGTGTAGAGTTTGAGCAGGGGTCTAGTGGATGAAGAGAGCTAATAAGTAGTAGGGAGAGAGTGCATGGAGTGTTGTAACACCCAATGGTCAGGAGTTTCTGCTTGATAGGGAAAGGAATAGGTAAGCACTGGAGGTTTATGAGGAGTGGAGAGTCATATATGAAACAGAAAAATGAACTGGGCAGCCGAGTTGTGTGGACTAGGTTAGGGAGGAGATGGAAGCAGGGAGACAAATGAGGAGGAGGAGTAATAGAATTTATTAAACTCCCGCTGGGTGCAATGATCTACAAAAGCCTGAATCATGTTCCCTTACCCAGGAGGAACTTACATTCTAGTGCAGGCGACAACTATGAAAACATTTAGTCTAGCCAAGATATGACAAGAGGAAAAACTGACAGGATTTAGTGACTGACTGACAGTGAGAAGACTCATGTAAAATAACAGGTTTGCTGTTTGTGGGGACAGGGCAGATGGAGGTGTTGTGAACTGTGGAAGCTAGATGGAATAAGAACAATAATGGTGGTATTTACTAATGAGAAGAATAATAAGAATGATTATGGTATTTGTTGAGTGCTTACTATGTGCCATGCACTGTTCTAAGCACTGGGGTGGATACAGACAAATTGGGTTGGACACAGTCCTTGTCCCAAATAGGGCTCACAATCTTAATCCCCATTTTACAGATGAGGTAATTGAGGCATAAAGTTACGTGACTTGCCCAAGGCCATACAGCAGACACGTGGCAGAGCTTGGATTAGAATACAGATCCTTCTGACTCCTGGGCCTGTGCTCTCTCCACGGGGAATCAAGTAGTTCACTTTTAGACATACTGAACGTGTGGTGCCAATGGGGGACAACCTTGTGCAGATGTCCTGGAGGGAAAAGGAAATGTGAGACTGCGCGAAGGTGAGAGGTAGGAGCTAGCCTGATAGATTTAGGAGTCATCCTTTGAGAGGTGGTAGCTGAAGCCATGGGAGCTGGTGAGTTCCCCAAGTGAGTGAGTATAAAGTGAACAGCAGCATGGTTAAGCGCTTAGTACAGTGCTCTGCACACAGTAAGTGCTCAATAAATACGATTGAATGATAGAGCACAGGCTTGGGAGTCAGAAGGGCCTGGGTTCTATTCCAGGCTCTATCACTTGTCTACTGTATGACCTTGGGCAAGTCACTTCATTTCTCAGTTACCCAATATGTAAAGTGGGGATTAAGACTGTGAGCCCCATGTGGGATAGGGACTGTGTCTAACCGGATTACCTTGTATCTACCCCAGCACTTAGAACAGTGCCTGGCACACAGTAAGCATTTAGCAAGTACCATTAAAAAAAAGTAGGAGACCCAAAACATAGTTTTGATAAAAACCAAAAGTTAGTGGGTGGGAGGCAGAGGAAGAGCTGGCAAAGAAGACTGAGAAGGATCGATGAGAGAGGTAAGAGGTGATGAATCAATCAGTCAATTAATCATGTTTATTAAGCACCTACTCTGTGCAGAAGCCTATACTAAGAGCTTGGGAGAGTACAATATAACAGATTTGGCAGACATGTTCCCTGCCTTATCCTGAGAGAACTCTTTCAGTAAAGCAAGGTTGGAGAGTGTTTCAAGAAGAAAAGAGTGGTCAAAAGTGGCTGAGAGGTCAAGAGGGATTAGAATAGAGTAGAGACCATTAGATTTGGAAAGGAAGGGATTCTTTGTAATTTTGGAGAATAATGAGATCTAATGAAAAATAACTAAGAATGAGATCGTTCAGTTGTTTGGGGAAATACAAAATCTGTATTTATTATATGTATTATATACGCTTTATACTCAAGTTGGGTAGGGCGTCATCAATTAAGGGGTCACTGCAAAGTATTTCCATGCAAAAAGTGTAATAGTGTGCCCATCATTCAGCTAGCTAGACTGACTCTCTTTTAGAAAAAAAATTAAGGACATAACTTGTACCTTAAACCAAGTTGAAGAGCAGTTATTACTGGCATGCTTTTAACTTAGAAATTCCACTTAAGTAACATAAAAAAATCAAGTTCTTTATGCCCCTTTCTGGATTGACCATAAATGCATATTAGTCCTCTCCTGTAACTGTGAGGTGGTATTTCTATTCTATCCTTGGAAGCCTGGGGCAGATGGTTAAAATAGACTGTTAAAAAGACAGGCAAATTCTTTACCACAGTAATTCTTAAATTCTTTATCGTGAATGCCCTGAATAGTTTTTATTCATTAGAAGCCTTTCCATTTCCCTTGTCAACCAGAAACAGTATTTATTTATGAGTGTCTCCTCTCTCTCACTGTCGACCCATTGTTCAGTCCTCCCGCCTGCCTAGAATTCCCTCCTCCTTCATATCCATCAAGTCACCACTCTCTCCGTCTTCAATCATATTTTCTCTAGGAAGCCTTTCCCAACAAACCTTTCATCTTTCCTTCCCCTTTTTCCCTCTCTTCTGCATCGCCAATGCACTTGTCTGTAATAATAATAATAATGTTGGTATTTGTTAAGCGCATACTATGTGTAGAACACTGTTCTAAGCGCTGGGGTAGATACAGGGTAATCAGGTTCACACATGAGGCTCACAGTCTTAATCCCCATTTTACAGATGAGGTAACTGAGGCACCGAGAAGTTAAATGACTTGCCCAAAGTCACACAGCTGACAGGTGGCGGAGCCGGGATTAGAACCCATGACCTCTGACTCCTAAGACCGTGCTCTTTCCACTGAGCCATGCTTGCACTCTGATGATGATGATGATGATAATTATAATTATGGTATTTAAGTGCTTACTATGTGCCAAGCACTAAGTGCTGGGGTAGGTGCAAGGCAGTCAGGTTGGACACAATCCCTGTCCCACATAGGGCTCACAGTCTCAATCCCCATTTACAGATGAGGTAACTGAGGCACGGAGAAGTTAAGTGACTTGCCCAAGGCCACATAGCAGATGTGGCAGAGCCAGGACTAGAACCCACGTGATACCCCATCCCCAGAGCACTTATGTACATATCCTGAACCTCTGCCACTTTCCCTATCTGTAATTTATTTTAATGTCTGTTTCCCCCACTAGGGTCTAAACTTATTGAGGACAGGGATCATGTCTACCAACTGTATTGCAGTAGTAATAGTATTTATTAAGCACTTACTGTGTGCACAGCACCATACTAAACCCTGGGAAAGAGTGTATAACTGGGAATAAGACACGGACCCTGTCCCTTGAGGGGAGTCACAGCTGTATTCTCCCACGTGCTTAGTACAGTGCTTCTTACACAGTAAGTGGTCAACAAATGCTATTGGTGAATTGATCGATTGATTGAGGGTCCGCTGAATCAGGAGCCTAGGGGTTTATAAAGGCAGTTCAGAAAGTATTCTTCGAGAAGTGTACAGTCCAGTTGGAAAACCAGAGAAATCACAAGTAAAGAGGCAAAATACCCACATTTCTAAATTACAAAGGACAGAAATCTGTCAGTAAATTAGAGTTACTATACCTAGAAACGCAAATGACAGAAGTGCATATTGCATTCAAATTCTGGGAGGTGATTCAATCAATCAATGATATTCAAGCGCTTACTATGTGCAGAGCACTGTACTGAGTGCCTGGGAGAGTACAGTGCAACAGAGTTTTTATTATTTTATGGTATTTAAGTGCTTACTATGTACCAGGCACTGTACTGAGCGCTGGGGTAGATACAAGGTTGGGCACAGTCCATGTCCCACATGGAGCTCACATTCTTAATCTCCATTTTACAGATGAGGTCACTGAGGCCCAGAGAAGTGAAATAATAATTATGGTATTTGTTAAGTGCTTACTGTGTGCCAGGCTTTGTTCTAAGTGCTGAGGTAGATACAAGATAATTGCGTTGGACACAGTTCCTGTCCCACACGGGGCTCACAGTCTCAATATCCAGTTTACAGATAGGATCACAGAGGCACAGAGAAGTTAAGTGACTTGCCAAGGGTCACACAGCAGGCATGTGGCAGAACCAGAATTAGAACCCAGTTCCTTCTGACTCTCAGACCCATGCTCTCCCAGCAGTCCCCCAACACTTAGAACAGTTCTTGGCACATAGTAAGAGCCTAACAAATACCATAAAAAAATTAAAAAAGAGTTGAGAGATGTGGAATGAACAGTTTTTAAGAAAAATGTTCCAGGCAGGCAGCAGAGTGAAGTATGGACTGGTTCGGGGACAGACAGAAGGCTGGGACGTCAGCGAGGAGGCTGATGCAGTAATCAAGGCGGGATATGTATGATAAGACTATGAGTGATCAGCATAGTAGCAGTTTGGATGGAGGGGAAAGAGCGGATTTTAGTAAAGTCGTGAAGTAGAACTGACAGGATTTGGTGACAGATTGAATGAAGAGATGTGTCAAGGATAATGCCAAGGTTACGGGGTTGCGAGACAGGGAAGATGGTGATGCAATCTACAGTGATGGGAAAGATGGGGAGGTCAGAGTTTGGGTGGGAAGATGAGGAGTTCTGTTTGGGAATGTCGAGTTTGAGGTGTCAGTGGGACATCCAGGTAGAGATGTTGTGAAGGCAGCAGGAATTGCAAGACAGCAGCAGAGAGAGGTCAGGGCTGGAGAGGTAGATTTGGGAATCATCCACATGAGAGATGGTAGTTGAAGCCGGAGGGAGTGAGTGAGTTTTCCAAGGTGGTAGGTGGAGAATAGAAGGGTACCTAGAACTGAGCCTTGATGGACTTCCACTGGTAGAGGATGGGATGCAGAGGAGGAGCCAGCAAAAGAGACTTAGAATAAGTCTATCTCCCCTTCTAAACTGTTAGTTTGTTATGGGCAGGGAATGTGTCTGCTAATTCTGTCATATTCTCCTAGTTGCTTAGTACAGTGCTCTGCACATAGTAAGCACTCAATAAGTACCATTGATTGATAGGAGGAGAACCAGGAGACCATCAGTTTTGCCTAATGGATAGAGCATGGGCCTGGGAGTCAGAAGGACCTTGGTTCTAATCCCAGCTCTTCCACTTGTCTGTTGTGTGACCTTGGGCAAGTCTCTTTACTTAGTGCCTCAGTTACTCCATCTGTAAAATGGGGATTAAGACTGTGAGCCCAATGTGGGACATGGAGTGTGTCCAACCTGATTAGCTTGTCTCTACTCCAGTGCTTAGTACAATGCCTAGCACATAGTATGTACTTAAATACCATTAAAAAAGTGAGCTTTTACAAGAATACAGCTCCCACATACAAGGAGCACCAACAATACTTGAAAGCCATTTTTATGTTAGTCTCAGCCTTCTGTTTTCCAGACTTTGTATTTCTTTAATCTTTGCAAGTAGTTTCTGATTTACAGCCCTTGTCATCATCTTTGGGGAGGTCTCATCCTAAACTCTCTTAAAGTACTCCACATCCCTCTTAAATTATGAATCCCAGAACTGGAAACAGTAAGTTTGTGACAAGGCTGAGTGTGATGGGAAAACTATGTTGATTCTCATTGTAGAAGTGATAAACCTATTTGTGTTTCCGAACATAATGCTTCCTTTTATAACAGTAGTACAGTGTGGATTCATATTTAGCTTGTGGTCCACTATGACCATTAGATCCCCCTTTCCTTAACATGTCCCTTTTTTCCAATATTTCACTGCAGCTTGAGACCCCGGTTTACAAAGGTTCTGTTTTATAAGGAAAAAGCACCAGCATGGAAAGCTATAGCCCTAGACTGAGCACTCTCCCTAAGTCTCTATCCTCTCTCTTGTTTCTGTTTGCTCATTCTGCAGAATCGGTTTTTGTTATCCCATAGGGATATGGGGAGGAAAAAAAAACAGTGTCATTACATAGTGTGGAGAAGATCTAGAAAAATCTTTCAACTCATTCACATTAAATCTACTGCTAAATCCTTTAGCCCCTTTGTCTCCATCCAAATTGTTACCATCTTGGGACAAGTTAATAATAATGTTGGTATTTGTTAAGCACTTACTATGTGCAGAACACTGTTCTAAGTGCTGGGAAGCAGCATGGCTCAGTGGAAAGAGCCCGGGCTTGGGAGTCAGAGGTCATGGGTTTGAATCCCGGATCTGCCACTTGTCAGCTGACTGTGGGCAAGTCGCTTAACTTTCATTCATTTATTCAATAGTATTTATTGAGCACTTAGTATGTGCAGAGCACTGTACTAAGTGCTTGGAATGTACAAATCGGTAACAGATAGAGACAGTCCCTGCCCTTTGACGGGCTTACAGTCTCTCTATGCCTCAGTTACCTCATCTGTAAAATGGGGATGAAGACTGTGAGCCTCATGTGGGACAACCTGATTACCCTGTATCTACCCCAGCGTTCTATCATATCACTGGTCTCCCTGCCTCTAGCCTCTCTCCTGTACAAACTATCCCTCACACTGCTATGCAGATCAGCTTCCTGAACTATTGCTTGGCCCACATCTCTCAATCGAGTAATGGTATTTATTGAGTGCTTACTGTGTGTAGAGCACTGTACTAGGCATTTGGTGAGTACAGTGCAATTGAGTTGGTAGACACCATCCCTGTCCACAAGGAATCTTTGCGTGAAGGAGCAGCATGGCCTGATGGAAAGAGCATAGGCCTGGGCATCAAAAGACCTGGGTTCTAATTCCGGCTCTGCCAGTTACCTCCTGTGTGACTTTTGGAAGTCACTTGACTTCTCTGTGCCTCATTTTCCTCATATGTAAAATGGGGATTGAATACCTGTTCCTCCTCCTATGTGACTGTGAACCCTCTGTGGGATAGGGACTGTGTCCAACCAAATTAACTTGAATCTACCCCGGTGGTTAGAACAGTGTTTGACACAAAAGACTTGAAGGCTCTACACCAACCCACTCCCTTACCTTTCTTTTCTCTTCACCATTTATTCCTAAACTTGCTCTCTTTGTTCCTTCCAAGTAACTTACTAACTGTACCTGATTTTTGATTCTCTCACCTCTGTCCCTTCACTCATGCTGTTTCCCTGGATTGAAACACCCTCTCTCCCCAAATTGGACAGATCTCAGCTCTCCTAAAATTCCACCTCTTACACCAAGATTTCTCTGATTAATTCTCATCACTGCAGTTTGTGTAAACCTAGCAATCCCCATCTCCCTGTCTTCAAAGCTCTATTAAAGTCACATTTCCTACCAGAAGCCCTCCCTGACTAACCTCTCATCTCCTCATCTTATTCTCCCCACTTCTGTATCACCTGTGCACTTGGGTCTATCCCTAAGCACTTTGATACTCATCCTAGAGTACTTGGGTACTTTTCCTTATACTCTACTGCTTTCCCCATCTGTAATTTTTTGTTTCGGCTGTCTCCCCAACTTGACTGTAAGCTCCTTGAGGGCAGGGATCATGTCTACCAACTCAATTTTACCAACTCCAAGAGTTTAGTATAGTGTTCTGCACATAGTGAGCGCTCAATAAATACCTTTGGTTGATTGTATTTATGCCCATTTTCAGTGCTATTGTATATACATTTGACTCTTCAATTAATCTTGACTACTCTATCGTAAAAATATTTATGTGTATTTCCTCTGTTAGAAATGTAGGCTCCATGTGAGAACGGAACATGCCACTCTTTCTTTGGACTTCACTAGCGTTTAATACAACATATTGCACCAAGTGAGTGCTAGATAAATACTAATTCTAACAGCTAGAAAAGTGAGACTTGGGATCTTAAAACTAAGTCCCCAGGAGATTATGCTTTCCTTATCATTGCTGCTCTGCTTTCCAGATTAGGCTGTTTTGAGTCTGTTAAATGTGAGTACAGTTGAATATCAAACTGAATGTTTACCATAGAAAGTTCTTCTGCTGTGAGTGTAGTAGCGACTGGAAAAGTGATATGTCCAAGATTTATGTATCCTCATCCGTGGATGAATGCCCCCTCAGTGTGTGTGCAACCTTCAAAGGGTTATGCCACAGAGCTGAGTGGGAAAGACAGACTCCCACGTTGCAATTCAGAGCACTCCCACCCACTCTTGAAGCCATAATTCTGCACCTAATACAGCTCTCTACTGTGGTTTACATTCCTCTGTATAATTAAAAACTTTCTAATCATAATGCAGACATCCAGTGTCATGTGTGCATCTCACATTGTCATTAGCAGGGACATTATATTAGAAACAAATTTCTATTGTTGCCAAAGCTTTTTCTCCCTCCCTAAATTGATGAATGGGCTCCAGCATCTTCTGTTAGCCCCGGAAGGTGGTGAATGGCACGGCTGCATTTTGGATTCCTTCCAGGGATGTCAGCCTCCCCCCCCCCCCCCCAAAAAAAGATCCAGCTGGCTCCCTTTAAAATCCCTTAAAGTCTTCAAAGAGCCGCCAGCTGGGTGGTTATAGATGCTGCTGGGTGTCTTGGCAGGAACACTGATGCCTCATGGGTGGTGCAGTCAGTACCTTCAATCTATTTTGAGAATCAGGACTGGAGGAGGAGGAGGAAGGAAAAAGAGAGAGAAAAGATAAATTCATTCAAATTTTAGCCAATCTAAAGTTATAAGACTGGGCTTTGATTTATTTTCAGACCTTTAGGGTTTTATGGGGACAGATGAAAATAGCCAGAGAATTTCAGGGAAAAAAGCAAGCCAGGGGCTCTTATTGTCATCCACAGAACGGCAATTCAACAGTGAATCGTGGAACTAACAGTCTGCCCTTTTGTCCAGTTATTACTGGATATCATGTAATGCCATTACCTACAGGGTTAGTGTCCTAAGAGGATGAAGGTACTGCATGAGCCAAACAGTATAGGGAAGAAAATATGAATGAATGAACCAATCAATGGAATTTAGTAAGTGCTTGCTTTGTGCAGAGCACTGCAGTAAATGTTTGAGTGAATGAAAAAAGCTTTGGATGCCAGAGAATGCAGTTTTCATATCACCATGCACATTCTCTGGAGCTTTGGAGGTTATATTCAAAGGACAGAAGGGCTCACTGACTAGATGAATCTCCCCAGCCCAGAAGGGCAGTGATGTGATTCCCCCTCCCTTCACTGCTCCTTCTTCCCCAAGGTGAACCACCAGAGTCCATATAATGCCTCTCTCTTTGTGTTCTTCCCTGTCTTCTTCCCTTGAACAGTGAATAATGTGCTGATAATAATGTTGGTATTTTGTTAAGCGCTTACTATGTGCAGAGCACTGTTCTAATAATGTTGGTATTTGTTAAGTGCTTACTATGTGCAGAGCACTGTTCTAAGCACTGGGGTAGATACAGGGTAATCAAGTTGTCCCACGTGAGGCTCACAGTTAATCCCCATTTTACAGATGAGGGAACTGAGGCACAGAGAAGTTAAGTGACTTGCCCACAGTCACACAGCTGACAAGTGGCAGAACGGGGATTCGAACCCATGATCTCTGACTCCAAAGCCCCTGCTCTTTCCACTGAGCCACGCTGCTTCTCTAATAATGGCATTCTCTGATAATGGCAGAATGGGCTGAAAGATTAGTCTCTGCTGATGCTTTGTCCTGGATTTCTTCTTCCCCTTGGTGTGGGATTCTACTAGAGGAATAATGCTGGTGTCCATCCAAGCAGGTCCATCAGTATTACCCAGGTATGTGACTTGTTATCAGCTGGCAACACAAAGTCACCAACAACACATTCAAACCACCAGCATTGAGGTAATGTTTGTTGCAGCACACCTTTACTGAGGCAGAACCTGTGAAGGAAACAGATGACAACAGGATAATCAAGCTGTTGACCATAAGCAAGGTAGGGAGATGAAATATCTTAAGAATATTATTTATGGTATTTATTGAGCACTTACTGTGTGCAGAACTCGTACTAAGCGCTTGGGGGAGTACAATTCAACAATTGGTAGACTAGTTCCCCACCCACAACGAGTTTACCATCTAATGAAGCACAGTTTCAAATAAGAGAAACTGCGTGGGCCTGGGAGTCAGAAGGACCATCTTGGGCAAGACACTTCACTTCTATGTGCCTCAGTTACCTCATCTGTAAAATGAGGATTAAGACTGTGTGCCCTAAGTGGGACAGGGACTGTGTCCAACCTGATTAGCTTGTACCTACCGCAGCACTTAGTACAGTGCCTGGCACATAGTAATGGCTTAACATAAACCATAAAAAGAAATGATGCCATACAACTTTGGGTGCTGGGAAACAGCAGCACCAGACAGACCCAACTGGTGAACAACAATCAGGAAAGGAGTGGCTGTTGTAGAGAAGGCACTTCAGGAAAAAGTTGAAACCAAGAAGCAAAATTGAAAATGGGCTCAGGCATTTCAGGAAGTAAATGCAGCGGTGCATGAAAGAACCATCTTTTTCAAGTACACAGGGTTGTTAGAAGCAGCCCTGGAGCCATAGGACTGGGACATAGGTAAGGTTGGGTGGACTAGGCAGAAGAGTCTGACTGCCACCTGCTGGATTGCATCTTTAAAATTGTTGAAGCTTAATATGATCATCATCATCATCGTAATGTTGGTATTTATTAAGAGCTTACTATGTGCCAGGCACTGTACTAAGTGCTGGGGTGGATACGAGCAAATCGGGTCGGACACAGTCCCTGTCCCATGTGGAGCTCACAGTCTCAATCCCCATTTTACAAATGAGGTGACTGAAGGACAGAAAAGTCAAGTAACTTGCCCAAGGTCACACAGCAGACAGGCAGCAGAGTCAGGATTAGAACCCATGACCCTATGACTCCCAGGCCTGTGTTCTGTCCACTACACCATGCTGGTTCTCTGCTTTACTGACCTAGCCTTGACAGAGTGGGCAGGGCGTAGGGAATGGGAGCATATAGCAGCAGTTAGTCACAGGCACGGCTGCCTTAACAGACTAAACATAGTATAGGAAAGAGAAATGCAAGCAGTTACTCTTATAAAGTAGCGTGGCTCAGTGGAAAGAGCCCGGGCTTGGGAGTCAGAGGTCATGGGTTTGAATCCCGACTCTGCCCCTTGTCAGCTGTGTGACTGTGGGCAAGTCACTTCACTTCTCTGTGCCTCAGTTCCCTCATCTGTAAAATGGGGATGAAGACAGTGAGCCTCACGTGGGACAACCTCATTCCCCTGTATCTACCCCAGCGCTTAGAACAGTGCTCTGCACGTAGTAAGCGCTTAACAAATACCAACATTATTATTATTATTATTATAAATGGGCCCCCTCTAGACCGTAAGTGGAGCCAACTTAGTTTTAGGTGGGGAACTCACGTGTTATGGGAAGTCAAGTGCCCTCCTTTGCCACTTCAGCCTCTGTACTCCTGTCAGGTACTAATCCAGTCTTTTTTTTAACAGTATTTGTTAAGCGCTTACTGTGTGCCAGGCACTGTCCTAAGCACTGGGGTAGATACAAGACAATCAGGTTGGACACAGTCCGTTCCCCACATGGGGCTCACAGTAGTATCCCCATTTTACAGATAAGATAAATGAGTCACAGAAGAGTTAAGTGACTTGCCCAAGGTCACACAGCAGATAAGTGGTGGAAACAGGGCTAGAACCCAAATATTTCTGACTCCCAGGCCTGTGCACTATCCACTAGGCCACACTGCTCCTCTTTTAAGGGCTGAAAGAACCCTCCATCTGAGATCTGAGCTTCATCCTGTTCTTAGCCGTTGTGGCCTAGGCTTAGTTCCAGGGGATCTGTAGTTCTATGGGAGATCATCAGGGCTTATATACATAACCTCTAATATTTATATACATATAGGTATACACATACACATACATATACATCCTTATTGGAAGGTGATATTACTGACAATTAGTTTTACCCATGGAAGTAGATACCAACTCTGTTGCATTATATTCTCCCAAGTGCTTAGTACAGTGCTCTGCATACAGTAAGTGCTCAATAAGTATGACTGAGTGGCTGAAAAAGCCAAGGTGTAACTAAAAGTAGCCTGCTACACTGTGCCTAAAGATCGTCTCTAGTGATATTTACCTGCTTGCCATTTCCAGCCCATAGTGCTGTTGTGGATTTTTCCTTGTAGTCTCATGGTCCTTTAGATGTACATGATCCTTTGGTCACATGATCCAAATGACCACTCCTTTCTTGATTGTGGTACGTTGGGCTGATCTGCTGCAGTTGTCTCCCAACATTCTAGTCTTGAGGTGGTGTTTCACTGCATTTTTAAAATGCTTCGTTTCTCCACTTTTAGTTGCCTAATTTCAGCTTTCCAAACAGCAGCTGTTTGGCTATCCATTCTCCAGTGAAACTGTATTGCACAAGTCTTGCATTGAGGCTGTTAGATTGACTTTTCTAATAGTTTATTGTTTGTAATACTGTCATTAGATCTAAGTATGCCTCCTAAATGTTACTCAGGGAAATGTTAAAGAAACTGGAGTAATTGTCTGTCATATATTAATATCTGTCTCCCCCTCTAGACTGTAAGTTCATTGTGGGCAGGCAGTGTCTCTGTTTATTGTTGTACTCTCCCAAGTGCTTAATACAATGCTCTGCACACAGTAAGTGCTCAATAAATACAATTGAATGAATGAATGATTCTAGGTTTCACCATCACAAAAAAAAACCCTTGGTTAAGTTGACCTTTAGTTTGATCTGAAACTTGATGTTGTTGACACTATTGTCTGATAGTACAATAGAACATAAGATAGGCTGACCTTCTTGATTTGATTTTTTATGATATTCGTTATGCTCTTACTATATGTCAGCACTGTTCTAAGCCCTGGGGTAGATAAAAATTCATCAGGTTGGATACAGTACCTGTCCCACATGGGGCTCACAGCCTAAGTTGGAAGGAGAACAGGTATTGAATCTCAATTTTAAAGTTGAGGAAACTGAGGCACAGAGAAGTGAAGTAACTTGCCCAAGGTCACCCAGCAGACAACTGGAAGGACCAGGATTAGAACTCAGGTCCTCCAACTCCCAGGCCCAGGCTCCTTCCCCAAGGCCACGCTGCTTCCCGCAGCATAGTCACTTCTTTTTTGACTATAATTCAGTGGTGTTCTGCTTGGGTAGCCAAATTTGGAGAAAATATTCAGATTACTGAATTCATAGAATGAAAATCATATCCTAATATCTTGAATTTCTTTAGGATTATTTATCTTCAGTTCAGACTGTTGAACTGAAATGCATTTCCACACAGTAATTCACAGTTATCAGTCAATCATATTTATTGAGCACATACTGTGTGCAGAGTACTGTACTAAGCACTTGGGCGAATACAATATAAAAGAGTTGGTGGACCTGTTCCGTGTCCACAACGAGTTTACAGTCTAGAGGGGGAGATAGACATTAATATAAAGGAATAAATTAAAGATATGTACAAAAGTACTGTGGGGCTGAAGGAGGGGTGAATAAAGGGTGCAAATGCAAGTGCAAGGGTGATGCAGAAGGGAGTGGGAGAAGAGAAAATGAGGGCCTCTTTGGGGAAAGCCTCTTGGAGGAAATATGCTACCTTCAATAAGGCTTTAATCATCTACAATTCTTATGCATGTGCCTGTAGGGCACAGCAACCCATATATCCTAACTCCCAAACTTATGCAGGACTTCTGATGATCCTCCTAGTCTGTTGAATTGATAGTTTCTTGTAGGATGGTAATTGTATTCTAATACTAGCCTCCAGCTTGCTTGCAAAGAATATGTTGAATAGGACCAGACTTACTATACAACTTTACCTCGGAAGTGATAGGGAATGAGACAAAAAAAAAGGCACCCTCAAAGCGCCTTCAACTCTGATGTGACTGTCCATACTAGGATCTTGGATCTTGGTGAGGGAAGCCAAATTTGTTAGTACAAATCACTTGTTAGTACAGTCACTCATCATATCCTGACTGGATTACTGCGTCAGCATCCTTGCTGATCTCTCAACCTCCTGTCTCTCCCCACATCAGTCTGTACTTCATTCTGCTGCCCGGATTATTTTTCTACAGAAACGCTCTGGGCATGTCACCCCTCTCCTAGAAAATCTCTAGTGGTTGCCTTTCTACCTTTGTATGAAGCAAAAACTCCTCACTATTGGTTTCAAAGCTCTCCATCACCTTGCCCCCTCGTACCTCACCTCCCTTCTCTCCTTCTACAGCCCAGCCCGCACACTCCGCTCCTCTGCCACTGCTATCCTCCTCATTGTGCCTCATTCTCGCCTGTCCCGACGTCGACCCCTGGCCCATGTCCACCTCTGACCTGGATTGCCTCCCTCCTCACATCCGCCGAACTAGTTCACTTACCCTCTTCAAAGCCCTACTGAAATCTCACCTCCTCCAGGAGGCCTTCCCAGAATGAGCCTTCTTTTCCTCTGCTCCTCCTCCCCTCCCCTCCCTATTGCCCCGATTCCCTCTCTCTGCTCTATCCCCCTCCCTGCCCCAAAGCACTTGTGTATATGTGTACATATTTATTATTCTCTTTATTTCATTAATGATGTGCATATATCTATCACGCTATTTATTTTGATGCTATTGATGCCTGTCTACTTGTTTTGTTGTCTGTCTCCCCCCTTCTAGACTGTGAGCCCATTATTGGGTAGGGATTGTCCTATCCTATCCTATTGGGTAGGAATCCCGGCTCTGCCACTTGTCAGCTGTGTGGTTGTGGGCAAGTCACTTAACTTCTCTGTGCCTCAGTTACCTCATCTGTAAAATGGGGATGAAGACTGTGAGCCCCATGTGGGACAACCTGATTCCCCTGTGTCTACCCCAGCGCTTAGAACAGTGCTTGGCACATAGTAAGCACTTAACAAATACCAACATTATTATTATTATTATTATTATTATTGTCTCTATTGCTGAAGTGTATTTTCCAAGCGCTTAGTACAGTGCTCTGCACACAGTAAGCACTCAATAAATACAATACAATGAATGAATGAAATTTGCTTGGTAGTTGCCAAATCCCACCAGGTTTGCTGGTGGTCTCAAAAAGCTTGTGTTAAAGTTCCTTGGAAAAAGAATAGACACTGTATTGCTCTTCCCTGAAATCCATTTCCATGGGTTTTCCCAGGGTTTTTCATTTTTTTTTTTAGAAACTGCACTCCTGTGATATCAAGGTTTCACCCAAAGAACCCCCTCTCACGTGAGAGCTAAGAACAGCAGCAGGTGAGGCAGGTAGGAAGAGACTCTACTGTCATTGTTGCTGCTGGATCCTTTGAATTCCTGATTCCAGAACTGTGGGATGGTTTCTAGCTGTTCTCTTGGCAGAAGCATGAATTCTAGAATCAGTATGGCTTAGTGGAAAGATCATGGGCCTGGGAATCAGTGGCCCTGGATTCTAATCCCGGCTCTGCTACTTGTCTGCTGTGTGACCTTGGGCAAGTCTGTTAACATCTCTATGTCTCAGTTACCTCATCTGTAAAATGGGGATTTAATACTTGTTCTCCTTCATACTTAGATTGAGAGCCCTGTGTGGGACAGGGACTGTATCCAACCTGATTATCCCCTCTCTTCCCCAATGCTTAGAACAGTGCTGGACACATATTAAGTGCTTAACTACATTATGCATTAAATACCACAATTATTAGTCATTATGTACCCCAGCACTTAGTACAGTGCCTGACACATAGTAAGCACTTATCAAATACCATAAAAAAAATTACAGTGAGCTGGTGGAGGAAAGCAGCAGGGGCTGTTTCTCTTCTCACCTGCTCTATTTGCTGCTGCTCTAGTTCTAGCCGAGCTCCTTGGAATTCTTACCTAATCAGGGAGCCCCCAGCAGTTGCCCCAGTGGCTTATCTCTTCCAGTATTTGGATTTAACCTTGGGTGAAAATCTCTAGGGTGTAATCATTCCTTTGGAGGCAAAAGAGTTGGGGGACTGGTTATTTATCACCCAGCCTCACAGACTGAGCAAAGCCAGGATATTTGCTGTAATTCAAGAGCTACAGTCTGGGGCAGCCTAAACTGGCACCCTCTAGGCATTAAAGAAGGTGTTGATGGGGCTCTAAGCTCCTGAGGCTTTCTAGGAGCAGCTTTTGATCCTTGTTAACCAAGTACCCTTGGACTGTTCTTTCTTTGTGAAGACAATAATCCACTTCCAAGAGGTCACTGCTGTTGGTCTGGGGGGGGGGGGGGGGGGTGTGGGTATGTGGGTATGTGTGTGTGTGTAGGGATGTTCCCAGTGAGTCTTATTAAAAGAGAGGGAGATGTGGAAGTATGGTGGGAATTGAATGGTAACCTTAAACCTGTTGGTTTTTCCAGCTTCAAGTAGGATTCAGAAGTCTTTGGGGGGGGGGATTAGAGCAAATACCTTTGTAGGTGCCGCAGGCCCAAGATTTTTTGCAGAGCACTAAGGAGCTTGCTGAAAAATCTGGGCTGTGTCCAGCTAAGAGTTGTTTTCAATAGTTGGACTCAAATGTGTAATCCCTCCATCATGTCATTACAAGCACAAGGTTAGGAGGAGCTAGAATCAGTCGAAAGAGAACTGAGAATTACGGATGGTTGGTGTGGAATTGAAGCACCTGAGGCAAAACCTCCCTTTGGGGAACCTGCCTCCCCTCTTTTCTCTACCTCTGCTAGAATGAACAGCGGCAGTTGTTTTGTAAATGTGTCTCAGCAGTTGCATGTTAATGAGTAGGTTTTAGCCTTAATGAACACATTTAACACATCGTTCCTGCTGAGAATTTTATTGGGCACTAAATTCTTAAATTTAATAATGCACAGCATATTTGTATAATCTTAATAAGGGTTGAAGCACTTTCAAAGTAGGAAACCGAAGAAGGTTAAGGGTAATAAATAATAAAGTTCAAATTGCTTCAGAAAGAGGTAGACCTTGGGTCCTAGTGAACTTTACTTATAGTTAATGAAAAATAAGTGGGATCAGCTGATTTCTGTGTAGGTTGAAGATCAATATTCTAAACCAACTTGTATAGGCCAGAAAAAGCACGCACACAGCAAGATATTCTGCTTGGCAAATTCAGCTTTGTTTCCTGTGTTGAATAACTTGTTTTTCATCCAAGATGTCACCACTGTGTTTCCTTGGTAAAGAGAAATCAGTGGGTGCTTTCTAATCAGCTCTTGAACAACAGCAGCTTGATCAACAGAGACTCATAGTAACACTTGGAAAAGGTTTGTATTGCTTTAATTGCATATTACTGAAATTACATACATTCCTTATTGGAGCTATCCCAAAGTAAGCAACACATTTAAACTAGCTCCAGATTCTCTTTTCTTTAGTGACTTGAAGTGAACTGTCTTCAAGTTATATTTTTTTAATTGCATGATGCTCAATTTCTAGGATGATAAGCTGGTTTTGCATTTCAGGATCACTGTAACATTTCAGAGACACTACCCAACTTTTTAACTTCGGGAAAGCCCCTTAGCTTTTCCCAGTTAACTTTTCCATGTCCAGTGAGTATTCATCAGGGGTGAAAATACCAGTCTTCTCTCCCTCACCAATATGTGGTAAGGATAAATGTAATGTGTAAGTGGAATGGGATATTATTTCTATTTTATCATTAGCATTCCCTAAACCTATGGTTCTAGATAGACCACCAAGTGAGCCCTTATTTCCAAGAGAGAGGCTTATTGAGGGACTGACATTCTATGTTCTGAAACTTAGTGGAAAAGGGAAGTAAAGATTTCTGAACCAAAATAGCCACTTTTTTGTTTTACAGAAAGGGCTTGACTCTCTCTTTAGAGTGGCAAGAGGTAGTTTCCAACCCCAATAGAGCATCACTCTAGGCTTGAACCTAGGCCTGCTTCCCTGCTTGCTTACTTCAATCCCCGCTGCCAGTCGGCTCACTGGGCTTCAGCCAAAGGGGAAAGTTCATTTGCGTGGGAGGAAGTAATAGGACAAATGCATCCCGCTGCCCTAGTTTTAACCTCTATGAGCTCAGGATGGGAGAATCCTGTTTGCTCAGCCACCAGCAGAGATGGCCAAGGCTATAGTTAGGTGGTCAGGTAAATATTAGCCCACAACATCAGGGGAGAATGCCAGAATTGGAGGCAAAACCTGAAGTGGATTTTCCCAGAACACATTTTTAGTCCTGTGCCACTCCCAGCTCATCTGTGCCTGTCCATTTAGTTCATTAGTTAAACCTTTTTAGCTTCGCCTTAGAAGCAGCATAGTCTAGTGGATAGAGCACGTTTCTGGGAGTCAAATGAACCTGGGTTCTAATCCCAGCCCTGACACTTGTCTGCAGTGTGACCTTGGGCAAGTCACTTCATTTCTCTGTGCTTTAGTTACCTCATCTGTAAAATGGGGATGTGAGCCCCATGTGGGACAGAGACTGTGTCCAACATGATTAGCTTGTATCTACGCCAGTGCTTAGTTCAGTGCCTGGCACAAAGTAAGTGCTTAACAAGTACCATAAAAACCCCAAAAACTTTGAAGAAGAACTGTTCAGACTATGTGGCACCTTTCCAAAACTGGGTCCAGAAATGAATTCAAATCTAGGATTACATTCCAACTAAATAAAACAGAATGATACTTTCTAACTTGGTCATTTGCCTGCTGGCTTTCAGAGACCTTCATTACCCAATAAGTAGGCTTTTCACTAAATATTTTTGTGGTCCAAATGGGATTTTTAAAGTTTATCTCTAATTAAAAAAAAATAATTTCAGGGGTAAAAATGGAAATATTCTAAAAAGTCACATCCTTCCACCCAACTATCATGAAAACATTTTCCATTACCAGGAATCTTTAGATGTGTAGAACGCGGTAGCAAAGTGGCCTAGTGAAAATAATCTGCCACTGGCCTGCTGTGTAACCTTGGGCAAATGACTTCGCCTCTCTGTGCCTTGGTTTCATCAACCGTAATATAGGAATAAAGTACCTGCTCTCCCAGAATGTGACAGGGACGCTCTGATCTCACTTTCTTGTATTTAACCCTAGAGCTTAGCCAGTACGTAGCTCATAAGTAAGTCTCTCTCTGAGGTCATTTTCCTGCCAAATTAAAATAACTTTTCTCCAACATAAACCTACTGGGCTACTCAGCTACCATCAAAATAGCGGATCATCCTTTCCCTTGAAAACACTATCTAATTTTATTTATTTTCGGACAGAGTCCCATGCAGTCTCTTTCACTGGCTCCTCCTCTGCCTCCCTCTCCCTTACTTTGGGTGTCCGTCAAGGCCCTGTTTTCTGGCTGCTTTTCCCTTTGCAGTGTACACTCACTCCCTTTGGGGAGCTCATCCCCTCCTCTGTGTGGATAACACCCAGATCTACACTGCTAGCCCTGGCCTTTCTCCTTCTTTGCAATCTTTCATTTCCTCTCACCACCAGGCCATTTCTACATGGGGATCCTACTGACACCTAAAACTCAATATGCCCAAAACTGAAGTTTCATCTTCCCTCCTCCACCTAACGTTCCCATCACGATTGACACAAACCTCCCCATCTGTCAAGCCTGTAACCATACCATTATCCTCAAGTCCTCCCTCACTTTCAATCCCCACACTGTCTGTTACCAAGTACTATAAATTCATTCTCCATGTATTTCCAGAATCCACCCCTTCTCCATCCATTGGACACTGGGCAGGTCCAGGTGCTTGTCTTTTCCTAGCTCGTCTGTTGCATCAGCCTCCTCACCGACTTCCCAGCCCTGAGTCTCTCCCCTCTCCAGTCCTTACTTTACTCTGCTGCCCAGATCATTTTTCTAAAGCATATTCTGGATGCATCATCCCTCACCTCAAAAATCTTCTGCGGTTGCCCATTCCTCTCCACATCAAGCAGAAACTTTTGACCATCCATTTTAAGGCATTCAATCAGCTTTCTCCTTCCTACTTTTCCTCTCCCTTCTCCCAGTATACCCCCATGCCACTTTCTTCCTGTCAAGTTAACACTGTGCCTTGTTCTCGTCTTTCCCACCACCAACCTCTTGCTCATTGTCTTCCTCCTGCTTGTTACTCCCACGCTGTAAGATCCCACAGCTTACCCCATCTTTCAAGATGTTCCCCATGCATTCCTAATCTCCCCACTTGTTTCCCTCCCTACTGTTACTTTTGCATTTCTGTGCCACCCAAGCACTTGGGTAATAAGCTACACCCTGTAGTACTTATGTACATATATTTCTACTATTTTACTTCCACCAATCTGTAATTTATTTTAGTGTTTGTCTCCCACACTATACTGTAAATTCCTTGGGGGCAGGAATTTTAAAATTTTTTAATGGTATTTGTTAAGCTCTTACTATGTGCCAGGCACAGCTGTAAACGCTGGACTAGATACAAGCTAATCAGGCTGGACAAAGTCCCTGCCCCACATGGGGCTCACAGTCTTAATGCCCATTTTACAGATGAGGTAACTGAGGCACTGATAAATGAAGTGATTTGCCCAACGTCTCACAACAGACAAGTAGCAGAGCAGGGATTATGTCTACTAATTTTATACAGGGCTCTGCATACACCAGGTACTCAATACCATTGATTAATTGAACCAGGACATTTCAACTTCTGAAAAAGTCCTGAGAAATTGCTGCTGGTCTGTTAGTATGCATCATTCCTAATGGAGGAACAATCTATAAGGAACAATCTCACTATCTTTAATATCTGTGGCTTGGGGACAAGTGCCCAAGAAATCAGGGGACCCAGCAGTTTGGCACTGTAGCTAGGGAAACCGACTACCACACCAACATCTCTAGAGCCTTATTAACTCTGAAGAGGAGTAGAGTTGACAATCAGTGAGAGAAGATGAGAAAGGAGAGAGACCAGCCCCTTGTTTGTTTTTTTGGGGGGAAACACCCAAAAATGTTTTCTCTATAAAAACATTTATGACTTTTGTTAAGTACTTCTATGTGCCAGACTCTGTACTAAGCACTGGGGTAGATTGAACACAGTGAACGTCCCACACGGGGCTCACAATCTTAATCCTTATTTTACAGATGAGGTAACTGAGGTGCAGAGAAGTTAAGTGACTTGCCCAAGGTCACACAACAGAGAAGTGGCAGAGCTGGAATTAGAACCCAGATCCTTCTGACTCCCAGGCCTCTGTTCTAGCCAGTAATCCATGCTGCTTTTCCCAGAGGATGATTTATTCCAGCATTTGAAGGGACAGGTGCTGGTCATTCAACTCTTGAGGGTTCCCTTAAAGAGTCTAGAGTCAGATCATCCGGGGAAGAGGGGAAGTGTTACCCGGCCAGGAAAGAGAGGGAAAAGCAGGAAATAATATGACTTTTTCACAGATTCCCATTGTTCAAATGACACTGTTTGGGAAGCACTTAACAAATATTTTGTTAAGCTGTAAAATACTGCTTTAGAAATTATTTTATCCATCACTCTCTCTTGAGTAGTCTAATGACAGGATTGGATGGACCATATAAAATGGGATTAGAAAGCAGCGTTGTTCTTTTTTTGAACAACAAACTGTAGGAAAGTGTCTTAAAACATTTACGGCAGTAGCAAATTTGCTATTTTTCCTTCTTTGTTCTGACAGAATTGAATTGACAGTAAGTCTCAGTGTGCTCTTTATGTTCATTTGAAATTGGATTTTTTGGTTAGAGGATTTTAGTCTCTGAAACGTCAGTGTTTGGTACCAGATGCTAAGTAAGGTTAAGAGAGAAAGGTAACTGATTTATATCTGGAATGGCAGTTTTATTGGCAGACAATGTGAGAGGTGAACATCTGAGTTAGGGACTTCTGCTTTGCCTTGGCTAGCTAACTAGTGTCTCTGTCATAAAACAGCTGAGGTTAATGAGAATCATGGAGTAGCAAATAAGAACCTTTCAAGCGTTTGAACGGAGCACTGTGGAGGTTTGATTTATGCACACACAATTTCATGATTGCTCATTAGGGGTGTGGCCATCAGTTTGTCTCCTCCACGTGGCTTTCTGATCCGGGACAAGTCCCATCCATAATTTTACATGCTTGTCAGAAATTGTGTCAAGGATATGCTTCCTGCATTCTGTTTTCTTTCTAATAAATTAAGAAACTTGTTGACTCTGTGCAAGAAGAAAAGCAAAACTTTTTCACAAGATAAATTTGCTGCGATTCCCAAATGCAGCCATTTTATAGCCCTCATTGCCTATTTTTCTGAGAACGAGTGATCTGTATCTTTTTCCAGTAACTTCCCCATGTACAACATTAAATCATTCCTCTTTCTCATTAGTATTTGCCATCTTCAGATGTGGTAGGCTGATGGCATGACCCTGCATAACGAGTTAATTTAATCTTTAATCAGTCTTTCCATTTCCCTAACTGGTCTGGTAATACTCTCATCAATCTCTCTATAATCCACTGAACTCTGGGCAAGAGAGCTGAATTCAATACAGGAAAGCTTCACATTAATCAGTGGTATTTATTGAGTGCTTACCATATGCAGAGCACTGTACTAATTGCTTGGGAAAGTACAATAGAGTAGGTAGACACAATCCCTCAAGAAATTTATAGTCTGGAGAGGGAAACAGACATTAAAATAAATTACAGGTAGGGGGAAATGGCAGAGTTGTAAGATAGATTCATAATTGCTTTGGGGCTGGGGCAGGGTGAATATCTGGAGTACTGAGCTCCGAAGCTTGGGAAAGTAAAATACAATAGAATCAGTAGACACAACCTCTGCCCCCAAAGATCTTGCAGAATAGAGGGGGAAACAGATGTTAAAATAAATTATAACTAGATACAGCCTGATATTCAGTATTTTATCACATTGAACCCATTTTCTGTCATATCCTGCATACTCATGCCCAATTTCAGAGACAAATTCATTTCCATTGGGTTTTCATTTCTATATTTTCATGACCCAAGGTTTACCCTTCTGAGGAAGTATTCATATTTTCATTTTCTTTTTCCCTTTTGATTTTTCACCTTATCGTAGAACTGAATGGGCTTAGTTGAGCTCTTGTGATTGGGCTCAAAAGTAAAATGCTGGCAGCCTTAGAGAAGCAGCGTGGCTCAGTGGAAAGAGCACGGGCTTTGGAGTCAGAGGTCATGAGTTCGAATCCCGGCTCTGCCACTTGTCAGCTGTGTGACTGTGGGCAAGTCACTTAACTTCTCTGGGCCTCAGTTACCTCATCTGTAAAATGGGGATTAAGACTGTGAGCCCCATGTGGGACAACCTGATTCCCCTATGTCTACCCCAGCACTTAGAAGAGCACTCTGCACATAGTAAGCGCTTAACAAATACCAACATTAAGTTTGAACAAGTTCAGCCTCCTCTAGGATCTCAACTGGGGCCAACTTGTGTGGGGTTTTTTTGGTTCCCTTTGTAGTTCCAGCAGTAGCAGTCTTCTCTAATTCCCATCATTCTCCTCCATAAACCATCACATCCCTGCTGCTTCTACCCAAGGGCAGGAGCACACCTAAATTATCCCAGATGAAGGTCTATGGGTAGTTTTCAAGACTTCCAGAGCCAGAGTGTCTACTTCCTCTCTTTGAAATTTTTTGTAACTCTTGAAACTTCTTGCTGACAAGACATTCTTTATTAGGTCTAATCCTAAATCCTTCATGGTATGGTTTAAGCCCATTTCCTTCTGTTCTAACCTCCATGAGGCTGGAAAACTGCTGGTGAACCACCTATGGGAAGAATCCTTTCCAGACTTGAAGATTCTTGTTTTTCAATTCCTCCTAAGGTGGCTAAGTAATCCCACTTCCTTTAACTTTCCTTCAGATGCCTTATTTTTCTATTGTTTTCTCCTGTGCACTTTTTCCATATTCTCCCCATGTAGCTCTAGTTGGAAGCCAGAATCAGATAGAGCCTGCTAATCAATCAGTAGTATTTATTCAATACCTGCTAAGTGCTTGGGACAGTAGGAATAGAAGGGGGAGATACAATCCAAAGAAGGGGGCAGAGGCAATAATTTACAAATAGGAAGATACTATTTCTAGATACTGTTAAAGATCTCATCAGTGTTTTAATAGTTCTTCTTATAGGGCTTTCTCACTTCACAGTAATGCACATAAAGTTTATCTTGGTTCACACACCTCCCTCTTTGTGGTTCCTGTCTCTTCTACCCCAAGCTTTGACAATTTTAGATAATGAATGATCTAATGAATATGTTAGTACAAGGTGGGTTTTTTTTTCAAAATGTGAAAGATGAGGCCTTGGAAATCAAATATTTGCATATGTATTCATAAAAAACCTAATTCGTAATATTTTATCATGGGTATATAGTATTTTTAGGAACAGAGTGGCCTAGTGTAAAGAGTATGGGCCTGGGAATAAGAGGACCTGGTTTTAGTAATGATTATTATTATGGTATTAAGCGCTTGCCACTTGCCAAACACTGTTCTAAGAGCCGGGTAGATTCAAGATAATTGGGTTGGACACAGTCCCTGTCCCACATGGGCCTCACAGTCTAAATCCTCATTTTACAGATGAGGGAATTGAGGCACAGAGAAGTTAGGTGAGTTGCCCTAGGTCACACAGCAGACAAGTGGCAGAGCTGGGATTAGAACCATGACTTTCTGACTCCCAGGCCCGTGCTCCATCCACTAGGCTATGCTGCTTCTCCGGTTAATCCCGGTTCTGCCTCTTACCTATTGTGTAACCTCCTGGAAGTCTCTTAATTTCTCTGTACCACAGTTTCCTTATCAGTAAAATAGGGATTAAATACATGCTCTCCCTCCTGTGTAGACTGTGAGCCCCATTTGGGAAAGAGATTGTCTCTGACCTGATTATCTTATATAATCAATACAGTGCTTAGTGCAGTGCTTGGCACATAATGAGTGCTTAACAAATAGCACAGTTACTATTATTATTGCTATTACATTGCTATTTGATCATGTAACTACATCATGTTTTTTTTAATCCCATAAATATATTGTTTTGTTCATTTTTATTTTGATCCTGGGACTTCATTATGTCCTAGGAGAAACTATACTTCACTTAACACAACCCTATTTTCATTGAGTCATCCAAGAGTTCTATCCAGGAAGTCCTGGTATAATGCTTGACAGCTTGTTATCCATTATAAGATGCCCCCCTCCATATCTTGCATTTGTGTTTTTCCTTCTCACATTTCCTTACCCTATCCGTGTTCTTACTGCATTTCAGTCTGTTTTCCAGTTTATGAGTTTCACTTTGAAATCTAATCCCATCCTCCCTAGTATTGGCCAGACCCTTGCTTTCCTGTTTTCTGTAAACTTAATGAACATGCCCTCAGTTTCATCATCCTGGGCAGTTCCTGGAGCCCTTGAGCAGTTCCTGTTTTTATATCCCTAGAATAAGATGACCATATATCTTGGAGCTCAAAGGGGAATAGTGGGTGAGGCCGCCCGGGGGTAGGGCTATAGGATAGGGAAGAGAGCAAGAAAAAAACAGAGAAAGAAAGGGACAAAGAGGGCACCAGTGTAGAAAAAGAGAGAAGCATATGGACAGATAAAGAGAGGGAAGCTGAGGTGGAGGGGTAAGAGACACACACACCTCCCCCCCGCCCATCCCCACGCCATGGGGCTAACGGGTTGCTTTAATAAAGAGAATCTGTTCTAAGCCATGTTCCTTGTGTGAGGTCCTTTCGGGAATGGTTACCTAGTGGGACAGTCTTGTTATCTGAGCGGTTCAGGGTAACATGTTGCAGTTGTGGGGGTGGACTGATCCAAAGGGTTTGAGGCAGTTTTTTGTTTTGTTTTGCTTTTAATGGTATTTGTTAAGTGCTTACTATGTGCCAGGCACTGTGCAAAGCGCTGGTGTAGATACAGAGTAACAGAGTTGGATACAGTCCCTGCACCACATAGGGCTTGCAGTCTTTATCTCCATTTTACAGGTGAGTAAACTGAGGCACAGAGAAGTGAAGCCTAAGATTACACAACAGCCAAGTAGTGGAGCGGGGATTAGAACCCAGGTCCTCTGACTCCCAGACCCATGCTCTTTCCACTAAGCCATACTGCTTCATTTGTCCCAAAATGTTCAAGAAATGGCCCAGAAGCAGCCAGAATGGCTGTAGCAGTGGTGACTTCAATAGCAGCAGCTGGAACTCCCTCCTCCCTCCATCAACCTCAGACCACCACTCTCCCCATCTTCAAAGCATTATTAAGGTCACATCTCCTCCAAGAGATCTTCCATCATTAAGCCCTCTTTTCCCCGCTTCCTCTCCTTTCTGAGTCGTCTATGCATTCAGATCTGAATTCAGAGAAGCAACATTGGTCAGTGGAAAGAGCACGGGCTTGGGAGTCAGAGGTGTTGGGTTCTAATCCCAGCTCTGCCATTTATCAGCTGTGTGACTTTGGCCAAGCCACTTCACTTCTCTGTGCCTGTTACCTCATCTGTAAGATGGGGATTAAGAGTGTGAGCCCCACGTGGGACAACCTGATTACCTTGTATCTACCCCAGCACTTAGAACAGTGCTTGGCACATAGTAAGCGATTAACAAATACCATAATTATTATTATTACCTGTGACTTTTGGACATTTGATATTTGCCCCACCTTCAACCCCACAGCACTTATGCACATATCTTTAAATTATATATAATAAATTATTTGTATTAATGTTTGCCTCCCCTTCGGGACTGTAAGCTCTCTGTGTGCAGGGAATGTGTTTGCCAACTCTGTACTCTTCCAAGTGCATAGTACAGTGCACTGCACATAGTGCTCAATTATTTTTATTATTATTGTATTCATTAAGAACTTACTGTGTATTAGGCACTGCAGTAAGTGCTGGGGTGGATACAAGCAACCGGGTGGGACACATTCCCTGTCCAGCATAGGGTTCACCGTCTTAATCCTCATTTTCCAGATGAGGTAACTGAGGCACAGAGAAGCAAAGTGACTTGCCCAAGGCCACACAGCCAATAATGGCAGAGCTGGAATTAGATAAATACCACTGATGGATTGATTATTGAGTAGCCCCTGGGTGCAATGCATTGTACTAAGTGCTTGGAAAATCCACAAAAAACAAGGACACACATTCCTTACCCACATGGAGCTTATTCCCTGATGGGGGAGACAAACACATTTACAAAAAGATCATATCCTCCCAGCCATTCAACTTCCACCTCAGCACTTATGTATTTTCCCATAGTACTTATGGACATATAGATTTACATCCTCTAAGCACTGATTCATTCACTTATTCATCTTTCCAGACTTTTGTTTTAACCGTTTGTATCTCTTTTTCCTAAGTGTAAATAATTTTGACTCTGTCTCTCCCATAAAGCAGCGTGAAACATGAAGCAGCATGGCTTAGTGGAAAGAGCACAGGCTTGGGAGTCAGAGGTCATGGATTCTAATCCTGGCTCTGCCACTTGTCAGCTGTGTGACCTTGGGCAAGTCACTTAACTTCTCTGTGCCTGTTACCTCATCTGTAAAATGGGGATTAAGATTGTGAGCCCCACATGAGACAATCTGATTACCTCGTATCTCCCTCAGCGCTTAGAACAATGCTTGGCACACAGTGCTTAACAAATACCATCATCATTATTATTATCATTATTATTATTAAAACCCCTTGAGGACAAGGACCATGTGTTTTACCTCTGTTATTATCTTCCAACCACTTAGTACAGTTCTCTGCACACAGAAGTGTTTAACTCCCAACTGAATGATTTCTCAAAATTGAATGCTAGGAACCCTGCCATGATTTTGGCCAACTATTATAGTACTCCAGGCTACATCGAGGTTCATTAGTCTGCCCAGTCTTTTTGGGCAATCAGATCTTTTGAGCAATAGGTATTTTTCACCACATCCTGTACTACAACGCTATTCAGTTGTGAGCCCATAAAAATAATTACCTGGTGATTCTCCCTCTTTGAACACACCCCCCCCCCCCCCCCCCCCCACTGCCCATCCAAATCAGCTATTCCCAAAACAGTCATTTGAGCCATTGAAGGCACGTGTTACCCCAAGTGCAACCTCGTGTCCCTCTTTATTTTTTAATTAGTTTCTTATTTTCAATCCTCTGAGTGCAAATTATTTTTAAAATGTATTATTCCAAATGGAAAACCAGTTATCTCCAGATTAATCCGAAAATGCATCTTAATCAGCATTTAACTGGCTGGTGCAGACTAGACTGCAAATGCAATTGAGAGGGAAATTCTTTATCTAGGCTGGATCAGAAGAGAGCACAGCACGTAGAGGTAAAGGTTTCAAATGAGGAGATTCCCAGCTTGGATTTGCACAGGCAAGAGTTTGATATTTTCCAGAATAATGTTTTCAATTTACATGGCTATTAAAACTTGTGATTTATTTGATATTTAAGTTTTAAAAACAACATACAAAGGCATGTTCTTAAACTAGCAAATCATTTCCTACCATAGAGCCCTAGTTGAACAAAGTAAAACTGCATCAACATGGTTCCAAGATGTAAAATTGCAGGGAAGGTGATTTCTCGGTAATTAACTAGGGAAGCACTGTTGGTGTCTAAATCGACCACAATTTTTCAAGTTGACTAAATTGCAGGTTTGATAGTAAAGATGATGATTAGGGCTATTAGCAAGGGTAAATGCTTTCCCAATTGTAATTTCTAAGGTGAACCTACAAGTGATTTATACATTTTTTTGGAATGGATGACCCTTTCAGCCAGTGGCCCTTCAATGTTGCTCAGCTGTGATGTGAGATATGAGCACAATCTCAATATGCTTTGTTTTGGTTTTTTTTGGCCAGGCAGGGGGGCAGGATTGAATCTACCTTGAACTATTGGAGATGATCAGAAACTAACATTATGCCATATAATTTTGAAATCTTCAGTCAGAAAGGGTTATCAACAAAGGAGACAATAAAAGCTTTAGAAATTCATTTTTGTTTTTTGAAAGCTCAGCCTAATTTGTACATAAGGATAAGGTTTTCTTGCAGCAATATCTGGCCCTGGAGGACATTTGAGTACATGTTTATTTCATGTTTACCTTTCCTTGGAGGTGAACAGAGTTCAAATCTCCCTCCAGCTACCAGTAATTAAAGCTCCTAATTAAAATCATCTTGTAATGATGCTCCTGTTAGGAAAATCACCCACAAAAGTGGAATTGATTGGATTTCGACAAAGAAACCATGGCTAAGAAAAGGCAGAGATCAAGTGTGAACCATAAATGGTTGAAATATTGTCAGAATAATTCCTGCACACTGGTGTCCTGGGGGAGGCCCACACCTGGGTGGGGGTGGGGTGAGGGGGGAAGAGGGAGGAGAGAGAAACAGACAGATAGACAACAGATAGAAAAGGAAGGAAAAAAGAAGGAAGGAAGAGGTCTAGGGTTTCCTTGCTATCATGTGCCTCCAAGGTTGAGCTTCTTTGACTATGTTGTCCATACAGTGCTGGTCAGATTCTTGGCCCTGTTTACTGTGGAGTAATTGAGACATACTTTTAAGACTGGTCAGTCAATCAGTCGCATTTATCGTTCTTTGTCGTTGGAAAAAAATCTCCTTTGTGTTTGAAGCCCAATCCCTTTGAACGTGATCCTCCTCAGGTACTCTTTTTGCAGAGATGATGGTGCTTTTATCTGAGTGATCAAGATTTCTGTGGACGGGATGCCCACCAGGCCATGGGTGTTCTTTTGAGGACACTGGTGCCAAGAGTTTCCATTCTGTAAGTGGAAAATGTTTTGAGTTAAACCAAACAGTGTGCACCATCATGAGAATCCATGGTATCTTTCACCAGGCCTGAGAAAGTTACCATGGATTCTCATGATGGGTATAAGTCTTGTTAGGAGCTTAGATTCTGTGTCCCTTTTGTGGATGCCAAAAGTCTCAAATCTGCAAAAGTTTCCGAGTTAAGATCTGAGGTGAATCTGAGGGGTGGATCAGGATAGAGGCAACTGGGGAAATTGTCTTGGACCCCCTGCCCCAGGGAACCCTTTTCCCAGAAAACAGGAGTCTGTATAACTGACACTGTGTGGGGCTTTTGGACAGGCCCAGTTTCAAGCAGTATGAAAAATAATCAGTTGCCTCAGGGCATCACATGGTAGGGGCGGCTGAGCGCTTCCTGACCCATTCAAGATGGCTGATGCACCTGCACAGAGTCTATCAATCGATGTTATTTATTGAGTGCTTACTATGTGCAGAGGACTGTACTAAGCACTTAGGAGAGTACAGTGCAACAGAGTTAGCAGACATGTTCCCTGTGCACAACGAGCTTACAGTCCAGGGTCCCCGGTACCCACCTTTGATGTTGTGTATGTGTGGTGGCCATATTTGTTTAGCCATCCTCCTTGTCCTATTCTGCTGTCCCCTGATGTAAAATTGACTCTGCCACAAGGTTGCTTTATTTTTAAATTTTTTTTATTTGGGCAGCAAGGCAGCAGAGAGTTGAAAGGCATGGGACTGGTGGTGAAGGGAAGAGTTGGAGGAAGCGGATGGGAAGCCAAAAGTTGGAGGGAGCCAGAATCTTGGTGGGGTGGGCATGGAAGACAGTGTCACGGGCAGCAAGCAGAGAGCCAAATGCATGTGGGATTTCAGGGAGTACTTAGCCTCAGCTGGTGCCTCCCTCCCCCAGGTCAGTCAATCAGTGGTATTGATTGACCAATATTAATAATTGTATTTGTTAAGTGCTTACTATGTGCCAAGCACTATTTTAAACACTGGGATAGATGGAAGGTAATCAAGTTGTACACAGTCCCTGTGCTACATGGGGCCCACAGTCTTAATCCCCATTTTGCAGATGAGAGAACTGAGGCACAGAGAAGTGAAGTGACTTGCCCCGGATCACACAGCAGACACGTGGCGGAGCTGGGATTAGAACCCATGTCCTTTGACTCCCAGGCCCGTGCTCTTTCCACTAGGTCATGCTGCCTCTCACTAGGCCATGCTGACCACTTAGTGCGTGCAGGGCACTGTACCAAGCACTTGGGAGAGTGCAGTACATTTGGTAGACATGATCCCTGTGCTCAAGGAGCTTACAGTCTAATGAAGTCCACAACTCCTCATGCACCTGGTGGGCCCAGAGGAGGCTGAGCTGAGAAGCCAGCTTGCACTGTATTAAAGGGAGGCTCTGATCCAGCCCCCTATTCATTCAGTCGTATTTATTGAGCACTTACTGGGTGCAGAGCACTGTACTAAGCGTTTGGGAGTGTACAGTACAATGCCTCAGACCTGGCACTTTCCCTTTTCTCCAAGGGCCCAGGGGCCAGGTACACTGTAACACTGGAGTGAGTGACCTGGGTAAACTCTCAGGGGTCCCAGAGACTGTTCCCTGCTTGCCTTGTCGGTGGCTCAATGCAATGCCGCCACCTGGCTCCCTGCCCCGTGATATCACCAGATCACTCAAGGGGGCAGCCAACTGGACTCTTGGGTCACGATGGCCGAATGTCTGAAGCCCATCCTGCTGCTGGAGTAAGGGAACCCAGTGACCCGGGAGCACAAATACTCCTATTTAGTGGAAACCCAATGGAAAACCCACCACCCTGTACCCATGGGGACTCTGCCCCTTCTGCTAAGTAGGACTCTGAATAGCTGCCACCACCCAGGACAGCCTAGGGAAGATAACAGACATAAACCCAAGTTAACAGTGCCTTGGCTAATTGCATCTTGTGGTGGCACCTCTCTGGAGTCCTCTTCCCCAGGAGGAGTAGAGTCCCTTAGGGTATGCGGCACAGGGCTGTCTGGAACCCTGCTAGCTCAAAGAGGTGAGGAAGCAGTGACAAAGTGCCTTTTGAGCCTTGTCACAGGGCAGCCAATTTCAGACCTTTCACCCGCCCCATCGAACTCCTTTAGCGCTGAAAGTTCCTTTTTGTCTTCCTATGAGTGTAGAACAGAGGCCTAGAGGAGGCAGACCACGTTTGATATTGAGGGCATTAATGGAACAGAGCTGTCATCATTGTCTGCGTCATTCCCTTTCATTCTATCTCTTTGCTCATTGTTCTCTCTCCTCCCCACATTCTCTCCTTCTGACTGCTTCTCCTATCCTTGTCTCTCACTAATCACTTCTATTTTCTCTCTTTCATTCAGTTAATCCAATTGTATTTAAGTGCATGCTTACTTCTCTTTCCTATATAGCTAGCTCTCCTTTCCCTCTCCTGATCATACATGCCCTTCATTTATACAGAAATCCAAACAAACATATCATAAAACAGCTGGTTGTGTCTATAAATTCCTTCCCCTGAACTCCTCAGGAGGGGAAAAATGTCGATTAACAAAGATTGCATTTATGAGAAGCCATGGGGAGTCACTAAGGAGATTTAATGATTTAACTACACACTTCGTTTTCCTTTAGTACGATGGGGTTACAAGTGTTGGCTAGGCTCACTTAACAGAGAAGGTTCATCATCAGCGGCTATGCTAGTTCTCTGCATAAAAATGGAGAAAGATATGGAAATCTGGAGTGAGACCCAAATACAGAAAAGAGTTTCCATGTTGAGCTTGAAGTGCTAGTAGTACATTCACGTACAGATGTCCTGGAGGCAGATAGAGGTGCTGGAAAAGGAGAGTGGTTGGGGTTAGTAAGGTAGATTTGGGAGTCAAGTTGGTAATTGAAGCCCTAAGAGCAGATCAAGTCCCCAGAATGAACGTAGATTGAGAAGAAAAGGGGATTCAAAATTAAGGATTATATAAATAATGGGGGGGTTTTGTTTGTTTTTAATAGTACTTATTAACCACTTATTTTGTGCTGGGCATTGTACTAAATAAGAGCTGGGGTAGATGCAAACTAATCAGGTTGGACACAGTCCCTGTCCCACATGGGGCTCACAGTGTAAATCAGAGGGTGGAAAATTAATCCCCATTTTACCAATGAGTTAACTTGAGGCACAGAGAAGGTAAGGGACTTGCCCAAGGTCATACAGTAGATAAGTGACAGAGCCAAGATTAGAACCCAGATCCTCTTACTCCCAGGCCCATGCTCTTTTCATTAGGCCCCGCTGCTCTCAAAACATTTTCTTTTCTTAGGTATTAGTTCAAACTGTCATTTATTTATTGTTCCGTGACTTTCATTGACTAGCAAGTAGCCAGTTTCCTAGCCATGATAGTTCAGATGAATAGCACTTAATTCTGTTGTGTTATCTATTACCATTTTAGCCACTTTTCTCCTCTCTTTTACGAGAAAAATATAAATGAAAATTGAGACTTGATAAATTACACTCAGGAATATATTGCAGGATATTACTCATCCTATGTGTGTGTGTGTGTATATATGTATACACACACTAAATATATGATTTAATTTACACTTTCTTTATAAAGCCCCAAACCAGAATTTCAAGGTCCTTATGCTTCATGGGAATATTTTTGGGTCTAATACATTTTTAGCCTGTGTCTTTATAAACTGAGTGTTAATTTTTTCAGGCTCTCCTCATACAAAGCCACTCTGTTCCCTTGATCATCTTAGTGGCCTTCCTCTGTGCTTTCTCCAGATACAGAGAAGTTTTTTGTTTGATTGTCTTTCCCTGATGTTGAATGTTTTCATACTATTGATTAACTTTTCTGTGCCTTCTCTTATAGCTTCCTCTGTGGGCTTGTCTTATCTAAGGCATTCCAGGGCTAATGTCCCCCTTTCTCACCACCAAACTCTTTTTTCCCCAAAAATCATTGAGAATAGATTTTTACTTTTATTTCGGGGTGGGGGGGAGGGATTGTTATAAAATACGTATATATTGGTAAATATTGCAAATATTCATCTTTGTAAAATTTTTCCTCAATTCTCAGTTTGTTTTTCCAAGGATAATGGAGGCAGTATGTTTACTCTTGCCTAAAAAGTATTGGATGGCTCAATGCTAGATCCTGTTTTGTGATATTATTTTTCCTCTAGCTCTCAATTCTGCCAGGATTTTTGGTTCTAGACTTGGTCTCACTGTTGAGCTTTAGGCCTGCTGATTCTTCTGTTTTATAGTTTGACCTTTATGAAAACAAGGGAAATGTGGTGAATGGAAAGCATATTAGATGCTCATGAGGACATTTTTATTTTAAACAGTATCACTATAACAATAATTGTCCACTACCTTCCTTCTTTAGAAGCCCACCTAGGGGCCTACCTCTTCCAAGAAGCATTTCCAGGCTTTTTTTTTTTTTAATTCCTCACCATTGAGTATAAATTCAAATATTTTGGCTGTGTGCTTAGATTGAGATGGTCTGTTTTCTTTTATTTTTCTTCCTATCCTATAATACTGTATCACACATCCTGTAGGTATTCAAGTGAATGAGTGAATTCAGTTTTTCTGATTTATGCAAATAGGTGGTGCTTTGTCTATAATGATTAAAATCTGGATGTGGTCCATTGATCCTTTTTAGTGTACTGCTGTCCTAAGAAGTAGGGAAATCATAACTTCTGCTTGCAGTCATTGAAATCAATTCATTTCCTAACAGATACTGTGTGGAATAAAAGGAAATTCCCAGAGGTCATTTTGGAGTTTAACTCTTCTAAGTGAACAGTATTTCAAACCTGACAAGAGTAGAGTTATTTTCTTAACTGTGATTAAACACCTTCTTCAGTTTGACCTTCACTCTCATTTTTTTCTTCTCTTTTGCAAACCTTCCTGTAGAAACGACTTGTTGATGGTGTGCCGCCAGCTGAACATGGAAGAGTCTGTGGCTGAGATAATGCATCAACTGGGTGCAGATGAAAATGGGAAGATTTCTTTTCAGGATTTTACAAGATGCCGCATGCAGCTTGTACGTGAAATCAGGAAGGAGGAAGTGGAGCTTTCTGTCAAGTCATACAACTTTTATAAAAAGAAGAAGCTAAGGGAGAGGATAGCTTCCTGGCCCACAAGCAGTGACAACAGTTTAGGTAGGTTACATGTCAGGTAACCGTTCACCGACGTGAAAAGAAAAGTACTTTGTAAGAGCTAAGGAAGGAGGCATTCCTCTTGATTCCTCCCATTAGGGTCTGCCTGAATGCCTAATCCTCTTTAACCCCAGCCAACCGATAGCCCAACCCAATCTCCCTCTTTAGCGACCGGTCACAGGCATGGCCAGTCCCACCTGCATTCAGCCCTTAGGGACAGCTAATTCATGGGTCTGCCTCACCCCTGCTCTTGGAAGCCCCAGGTATGCCCATCACTTCAATCTAAGGGAATATCAAGAGTAAGTCTGTATTAAATCCTCACCTGTGGAAGTTCAGAGGACCAAAGAAATGACTGACTCTGATTGTATTCTGCCAGTTGAAAGGATTGCTTGGTGAGCCACACACGGTCCACAGTCTCTGACTGGTTCCCACAAATAGGATCTGATTGTTTGACATGTCTGCCAGTCTTCCTCCTCGTCCTCATCAGCAGCAGTGGTATTTATTGAGCACTTACTGTGTGCAGAGAACTGTACTAAACACTTGGGAGAGTACAGTGCAGCAGACTTGATAGACATGTTCCCTGCCCACAAGCGAGAGGTCTGTGGTGAGATAGACAAGATTGAAGTTCAGTGATAAGGTTAGCACTAGAGGAGCGAAGTGTGTGGTCTGGGTTGTAATAGGAGAGTAGCGAGGTGAGGTAGGAGGGGTTAGGTGGGTAGGAGCTCATTCACTGAGTCTTGGTTGTGGGCTGTTTTATCCAACTCTTCATCCATAGCACATCTTCTCCTTTCATTGCCCACTTGTTAATGCTCGTCTGTTTCTTCTTTGTCTTTCCTCTCTGAAAGAGGACCCGCCACCCTCTTTAGAGTGAGGTTGGGCAGAGGGGAAGGGGGAAGGTCTCCCTTGGCCATGGGGCCTCATTCACCAGGTGGTTATCTGTTCTGTACTAGGTCCTATGCCTCTCTGTCTTTCTTCCCTCTTTGGAGAGCAGCCAAACTGGGCCCCCTATTTCTACCACTTATTAGGTGGATCCTGCTTGACCTTGGAGTCTCAGTGCCTGGTTCTACTCCCCTCTGTCTCTCCTTTCTTTTGAGAGGGACGCCAAGCTCTGCTCCTGCTTCCCACGGGAAGCGGGCCCCCTTTGCCTGTGATGATTGTCTAATCTGTATCCAGTCTTAATGCTGCACTAATTCAAATTGACTCCCTGAGCAGTAAACAATTTCCTTAGAAACCTCCGCTTTGCTTGGTACTTTCCCTTAGAGACTCTGCATTGGTGGCCTTTTTACTGGCAGAAATGAATGAAATGTTTGAAACTTCCAACAGATTTACTTTCAAGTAAGCTTAACTCAACAGAGTAGAGTGCTTGACACAAATAGCACAATCCAGATTGTGAGCTCGTTGTGGGCAGGGAATATGCCTACCAACTCTGTTGTATGTACTCTCCCAGGTGCTTAGTACAGTGCTCTGCACACAGTAAGTGCTCAATAAATATGATCACTTAGTAGTAGTAGTAATAATAACGATAAATTTTGCTGCCATCTTGGCTGATGAGACTGTAGCATGCTTTAGGAGTTATCATTTCTTCGAGGGCATTTGTTTCATTATAAACTGTCAAATCTCCAAGAACCTATGATGCTGTTTGAATTGGCTCCCGGTGGCTTTGAATCCACTGCTGAAGACAGGAGACATCAAAACCTGCTAATTAATACTGTGAAACCTTATGGATTACATCTTTTGAGTACTGGGCAGAATTTTCAATAACTGGTGTCTTCAAAGACTGCTTACTGGCCCTTATTTGCAGTTTATTCCCACACGACATGTCAGCCTTTATTGTATCCTTTCAATATTCCTGTTGATTGTGCATAGAGTACTTATAATACTGAAGCTCCAAATTCATTGAACAGCTGGGGTCCTGGAGACCAGCCACTAGAGAATCCTGACTCCTTAAGGGGCCCCTCTTCACAAGGATTTTTGTCTGATGTTTGTTCAGAGAGCACATAGTCCCAGCAGGAAGGAATGCAGGCGCCCTGTGCACATTTCTCTAAAAGACTTCTTGTAATGAGATACCTTTTCCTCAAGGCAGAATCTTTTAGAGAAATAGGCCAAGAAGTGTAAATAAACCAAAAAGTCCCCTCAAAGCCATTCAAATAGTTTTCCCCAAAAATCTCTCACTTGTAGAAGCAACTTTCTAGAATAGATGTTGCATGTTAGTCCAACAAGGCAATAGGTACCTTCCATTTGATTGTAGGGTTCCACAGATCAGCTGGTCAGTCTATTAAAACAAAAACCTCTGATTTAGCATTTAAAAAATTAATACAGAGAATCTGAGAGTGAATTTTCTTCAGTTACACAGGAGCACCTAGTTAATCAGTCATATTTATTGAGTGCTTACTCTGTGCAGAACACTGTACTAAGCTCTTGGGAGAGCACAATATAGCAGAGTTGGTAGATATGTTCCCTGCCCTCAATGAGCTTACAGTTCTAGACTGAGGTATTGCATCCCATTTTACAGTTAAAGGAAACTGAGGCACAGAGAAGTTAAGTGACTTGTATCAGGTCACACAGAAGACAAGAGGCAGAGTTGGGATTAGAACCCAGAGGGATCCTCTGACTCCCAAGCCTGTGCTCTTTCCGCTAGGCCATGCTGCTTCTACAGCTGCTTCTTTGTAATTAAAAGAAACTAAAGCATTTCAGCCTCAAGTGAAGCATTTTGTAAAGGAAAATCTTGAGGTTGAGAAACATGGGCTGGATGTGGTTTCATTCCTTTATTTCATTTCAGTAGGAGTAAATAACTTCTAAGCCTTTAATATGAGAACTAATTCATTATTTTCTTTGTGCAGAATTGTCAGTTCCTGTCATGAGATATTTTGCTCTTCAGATTCCCCCCAAGGATTTTGTTAGATTTTGAATGTCTTTTTATTTTACTCCACCGTTTCTATTGTAGATGATGGGACTTGTCAGTCTTTCAGTCTGAAATTAGATGCTCATAGCACTTTGGAAAAAAATTTTGGCTTAGAGCCAGAAAAACTTGAGTCTTCCAGGAAACCGTTAATTTTTTGTGTGTTAACTGGTGGGAGGGAGCGGGGAGGCTGGTGCATGTTACTTTTGAAGGTCAAATAAAATAGATTGTAGATCTAAATGGTTTAGTTTATAATTTGCAACTAGTGGATCAGTTTGTTTGAAATTGGGTTTATCTTTTGAAACAACCCTATGTGTGTCTCTGAATATAAGATGAGACTAAGAAATGATAATTTGTTAACTTGTCAGTAGAGATTTCTTCATAACCATCTTTTCTTAAGCTGTTGATTGTAACTGTGGTAATAGTGGAGGGCAAATGATGGAAAATTAGCCTTGTGTTGGATAAGAGGAACCCTTTTTAAAGGGCAGAAACCAGGGCAGTGAGAAGTTTTGGCCATTTCTCCAACAAGACTGACACAAGCATGTCTTTCAATGTTTCTTCTGTTCTGGTCTGTAGGGAAATCAGGATTTGAAATCCTCTAATGTCAGGGTGGGCAATGATTTTGTCAGGAGGGAGGGTCACATGTGATTTGGACATATGCAGAAAGCTCCACCTAAGAGAAGCAGTGTGGACTAGTGGAAAGAGCCGCCTGGCCTGGGAGTTGAGGACCTGGGTTCTGATCCTGGCTCTACCACATGCCTGCTGTTGTGATCTTGGGCAAGACACTTAACTTCTCTGTGCCTCATTTACCTCATCTGTAAAATGGGGATTCAATCCTACTCCCTCCTACTTAAACTGGAGAAGCAGCGTGGCTCAGTGGAAAGAGCATGGGCTTTGGAGTCAGGGCTCATGAGTTCGAATCCCAGCTCTGCCACTTGTCGGCTGTGTGACTGTGGGCAAGTCACTTAACTTCTCTGTGCCTCAGTTCCCTCATCTGTAAAATGGGGATTAAGACTGTGAGCCCCACGTGGGACAACCTGATTCCCCTGTGTCTACCCCAGCGCTTAGAACAGTGCTCGGCACATAGTAAGCGCTTAACAAATACCAACATAACTATTATTATTATTAAACTGTGAGCCCCATGTTAGACAGGGACTGTGTCCAACCCCGTTAACTTGTGTCTACCCCAGCACTTAGAACAGTGTTTGGGCTCTTAGTAGGCACTTAACAAGTATCATAATTACAATTTTTTGTGGTTGCGAGAGGGAGAATGGGTGGAGAGGGTTTAAATTCTGAAAGTGCAGCTGCTTCTATTCACAGAGGCTCTTTCCCAGCTTGGAGACAGTTGCCAATGCAATTAGCCTGCTGGCACACCTCGACCCTTCGAGCTGTTCGAGTGTGGGGGCAACTGACCGTATCCTTGGTGGGCTTGGAGCCAGGTAGGACAGTCACAGGCAGAAGCAGGTGCACTTCCATTAAGGGGTTGGTGCCCAGATTTTCCCCACCCCTGCTCCAGTGAATCTGAAAGTAGACAAGGTGTTTCTAGTGGAAGGACATATATGTAGTTACAATAACCAGCAAATGTTTTCTTTCACTCTTTTCCACTGATCAGGGTCTTTAGATTTAAATCATCTGTCAACCATTGCTTTGCTGCTCCCTGAATTCTTTGAAAATGACACTAAATTTTAGCTTCATTCAATAATATTTATCAAGACCTTTCTTTGTGCAAAGCCCAGTGCTAAGCACTTGGAAGACTACAAAAGAAACCCCTATTTTGTGGAGCGTAACAATTTTTTAGGCCCTGCTTCTTAAAAAATTTTTTAAAAAAACCTTAGAAAAAGAATAAACCTAAATTATTTTTTAGGCTTGGAACCATAACACATAACCCAATAAACTCTTCTGTGGCCTATTCATGTTAGGAAGTTAGTGATGCTGACGCAAATGAACAGGATGGATACTGCTTGTACCAATCTCATCTCTATCTTTTTATTTTATAGAGATGTCAGTTATTTTTGGTGGGCGTGGACCTCATGTGCCAAAGTCTTTTGGTAAGCGCATTGTGCATTCCTTAGTTTATAATATGGGGGGAGTAGCTCAATACAGTATATTGGTACAGTTCAATAATATATTGACAAGCCAGCATGGCGCAGTGGATAGAGCATGGGCCTGGGAGTCAGGTCATGGTTTCTAATCCCAGCTCTGCCACTTGTCTGCTGTGTGACCTTGGGTAAGTCACTTCACTTCTCTGGGCCTCAGTTCCCTCATCTGGAAAATGGGGATTGAGACTCTGAGCCCCATGTGGGACAGGGACTGTGTCCAACCTGAATACCTTGTATCTACCCCAGCGCTTAGCACAGTGCTTGACACATAGTAAGTGCTTAACAAATACCATAATTATCATTATTATTGTTATATGAGTTCCCTCTTGTTTTAACTGCTCAACTCTATGTTCAAAGTTGGATTCTGTGGATACCTTTGAACAGGTCTATTGACTACAGTTCCCAGCTGAATCAGTCAGTTCACTTGAGTCCATACTCCACTCTGCTGCCCAGATCACTTTTCTAAAAACACGCCCAGTCCAGGTCTCCCTACTCCTCAAGAACCTCCAATGGTTTGAGGCCCATTCACCTGAAATAGAAACTCCTTACCATCAGCTTTAAAGCACTCAATCACCTTGCCCCCTCCTACCTTACCTCATCGATCTCCTACTACAGCCCAGCCTTTACATTCCGCTCCTTGTTCTGCTCCGGCCAGCTTGTTCACTGTGCCCTGATCTCGTCTGTTCTGACACTGACCCCTTTCCCACATCCTCTCCCTAGCCTGGACCTCCCCTCCCACCAGAACACCACTGTCCCTACCTCCAAAGCATTATTTAAGTCACACCTCCTCAAAGAGGCCTTCCCCAATTAAGCCTTTTTTTTCTTTTTATGGTGTTTGTTAAGGACTTAATATGTGCCGGGATCTGTGCTAAGTGCTGGGGTAGATGCAAACTCATCAGTTCATGTCCTTCATGGAACTCACAGTATTAATTTCCATTTTACAGATGAGGTAATTGAGGCAGAGAGAAGTTAAGTGGCTTGCCCAAAGTCACGCAGCAGACAAGTGGCTTTTCCCCAGTTCTCTTCCCCTTCTGTATTGTCTGGCCACTTGGATCTGTGACATTTTGGTATTTGACATTTGCTCCACCCTCAGCACCACAGCATTTATGTACATATCTATAAATTGTATATTATAAATTATTTAGTTACATTAATATTTGTCTCCCCTCTGGACTGTAAGCTCATTGTGGCCAGGGAACATGTCTGCCAATTCTGTTGTACTGTACTCTACCAAGTGCTTAAGTACAGTGCTCTGCTCCTAGTAAGCACTCAATAAATACCACTGATGGTGATGATGATGATCAGTTAACATCATCAGCCAGTCAGTCAACCAATAGCATTTATTTAGTGCCTTCTGTGTGCAGAGCACTATCTGAAGACCTTGGGAGATTAAACTAGAAATAGAAGACATCATCCCTGGCCTCAAGGAATTTACAACCTAACAGGGGAAACAGACACAAAATAATTTACAGATAAGAGGAAGAAAAATTTGTAGAGAGATATGTGGGAAAGTACATAAGTACATATATAAAAAAGTACATAAGTGGTTGTGAGTGAAGAAATGCTCAGGTGGTAATTGGGGGGGGGGGGGGGAATGTGGGGTGGGGGTGGGGAGTATGACCTGGGAAGAGGAAAAATTAATTGGGGAAGTCTCCTAGGATATTGGGCAATTTCAGGAGGTGGCCATCAATGGATCTGAACAAAGGAAGTCCAGTAACTTGGCTAACATTGCTTTCTTCTCCAATACCATTGAACTCTGGTAGTTTAAGAGGCTGGGCATTAGCAGATGTTGAAACCATTCCAGTATTCTGAGGCACTGATACCACTTGGCATGATTTTACATGTTTTCCATGGAATAAAAAGTATTAGCTAGCTGAGATAAAGACTCACTCTATTCACAAAATGGTGTTTAGTTTGGCTACAATATTTCATTATCCATTGTTCATTCTGGAGAATCTGTCACTTTCCATACTAACTGGGAACATACAAGAGACTCAGAAAGACTTATATGGCTCCTGATTTATTTCTCATGAGACTTGTGCAGGCCCATAGTTTGCCATAAATGCAGCCAGAGTTAAATGGCCATTTTGAAAGAAAATATTTTTCCTTTTTTTGAATTTGCTTGTATATCAGTATAACCATCTGTCAGTGTAAGATCATCTGTCTAAAGAATTTCTCGCTTCATTATGAAGCATAGTCTTGGACAGGTATGTAACGACATAGTCAATTTGCATTTGATGCAGCAGATTTTAGTTAATTCTGGACAAATTCCATATCCCTGTAAACTTCCTGGTTTCATGTGATTAAAACTGGATTACTAGTCACCTCTTTTTTTTTTCTTTCTCTTTGTTCACAGTGTTCTCTTTGTTACTTGTGCTTTAAGATTCAGATGTCATGAAAGACTTCACATACATTATTTGGATAACTATGTTTAATTTATTTCCAGTACAATTCAGAGAGCGATAGAAGATTAGAGTGTTAATCTCTGAGAATTTCTGCTTGGGAAATGAAATCTAGGAATTTATTTTGAATGTACTGCGGGAAAATGGTAAACCACTAAATTCCCTGTAGATTAAGCAAGAGGGCCTTGATTGACTTTAGCTGTTATTTGGCTACATTAGGAGAGATGAGGTCTGAAGTAACCTTTTGATGTTTAAAAATCTGAGTGGCCACAGAACATTAGGCACTCAGCTCTAGCACCTAAATGATGCCATGTGCTCAGTGCAAATCCAATAAATGATTGAATTATTGGGTATCACGAATCCAGTTTCTCGGTGCATTTACTATCAGTTTTGGCCCTTTTACTTCCTCGACCTCCTAACCTCCAGCCTCTTCATCCCTCCAATCTCTACTTCACACTGCTGCACAGATCATCTTCTGCTTGGCCTACATTTCTCCACTTCTCAGAAGCCTTCATTGGCCTACCATTTCCATCCACATCAACCAAAGACTCCTCATGATGAGGTTCAAGGCTCTCCCCCAACTCTCCCAATCTTACAGATCAGCTTTCTTCACCTGGCAGCTCTCTTTGCATGCTATTTCGCAGCTCACTCTCTTTTGTTCCCTCCAAGCTAACAAATTACATTTCTCTCTGAAGTCTCTTCTTTCCCTCGCTCATGCTATGCCCTGTCCCCTCCAAATACAGAAGACCATAGCTCTTCCCATGTTCAGATCTTTCCTAAAAATATATCCTCCAACGAGACTTTTCCAGTCAACTCCAAAGACCCCAATTCAACTGTCAATTTATATATTAATTCATACCCATCCTCAGCAATTATGTATATATGCATAGTCATTTTTACATTCAATTGTATTTATTCTGATTCCTCTCCTTGTGAGTATTTCTTTGTGACCCCATTAGTGTGTAAGCATCTTATACTTAGAGACTGTGTCTTGTCCTGTTATACTTTTCCAAGCGCTTAGTACAATGCATTGCACCTAGCCGAGGTCATTGGATACCATTACTAGTGCAACTATTGCTAGGGTCTAGACTTTCTAGACTCTTGTCCTTGCTAGAGTGATTGCCCGTCAGTGTTGACTCTCAGTTGCTACCACAGCTTAACTGTTTCCACTGTTAAACCTTTGCCCTGCCGTTCACTGTCTGAATGATCTTTAAGAAGAGGGGAAAATAATGGAGTGGGAGAAGGTAGGTATAGCCAAGGATTTTCAAACCCATTTATGGGTCAGATTCTTATTTATTAATGGAATTCCATGAATTCAGGAAATACTTAACTTCAGCATTGATTTAATTGACCTTTTCCTTGGTTCCTGGTTACTTTAGAGCAAGGCTGCTGAGTGTTTCAGAAATTGGAAAGGTAAATAGCTGAGATTGCTTTTTCATATTGTCTCATACTTATTTTTAAAGGGGTTACATGCACTTTAACATTCTTTAGAGGTTTCCCCCTATTTTAAGTAGGCCTTTCAGAGATATAACATCACCGCCACCTCCTCCCCCCCCCCCCCCCAGCACAGACATTCTAAGAACATTGTGATCTTGTTCGTATCCATGTACAATGGCAGGGTGAATTTCTGTCTCCTTCTAGTTGTATAAGTATGGCACTGCAGTTGCCTGAAGCACCTCCCATGGTTTTTCTAGCCAGGATTGCCAGAAGACTGGGTGGCTAGTGTTTCACCCAACCCTGAACAAGCTGCTCTCTGTGGAAGTGTCTGGGCCAATTTGAATCCCAACAGCTGGTAGGACTCACACCCTAATTACTCCTGATTTTTTGAAACAAGAATTGTTCTACCAAGTCAGAGAAGTAGAAAGCAATTTACTTGCAACCGTTGCTATTGAAGGGACAAGAGGCAGTATGACAATATGAGGCTGAGAAGTTGAGAGACTTACCCAAGGTCACAGAGCAGAAAGGAGGTGGAGCCAGGACTAGACCCAGGTCTTCTGTCTCCCAGTCCGATGTTCTTTCCACTAGGCCATACTACCTCTGTATGATAACATCTGTGGTATTCTTTGAGAGCTTACTGTGTGCAGAGCCCCGAACTCTGTGCTTGGGCAAGTTAACAGGCATGTTCCCTGCCCACAATGAGTTTACAGTCTAGAGGGGGAGACAGATGTTAATATGGATAAATAATTTGTAAGATCTCAGTAATTTTGAAACTTTTTGATTCAGTACTTCTCTGAGAGCAGACTTTCCCCAATCATAATTTATGAGTGTGCCTCGGCCCATATTGTTTTATTGTCTGTCATATGGAGGGAAACATTTAAAATCCTTGGCCCAGGTCTATACCATAATCCTACCTCCTAACAATGCAAGTATTCACTTCTTTGTTCTTAATTGATTGTGGGAAGTATTGTTAAAGTGATGGCAACATCCTTGGATTATTTGTGGAACAATAACCCTTTAAATTCAGTGAAGGCTTTGGCCCCTGGCACTTGAACTGATTCAGTGCCATCCTGCAGTTTCCAGACTTGTAGAGACACTGCTTTAAGTAGGCTTTATTTCCATTAATAATTAAAACAGTTTAATCATAGGATCCTTCAAGAACAACCACAAGATGTTTTCCCCCTTTGCCACCCGCCCAGTCTCTTCTATGGAATTTTACAGCTGTTGGATGGGGGTGGAAAGGATTGATATATGAAAACAGTGCAGTGGAAACCGGTTCATTCTTTTTAAAAAGACAATGGGTGTTACACATTGGCGGGGAAAAACTCCAAACTCTAATGAGGACCATCCAGCTTTCTCTGTAGAATGAAATTGGGCTCACTGCAAAGGTAGTCATCCACCTTTCCAGACAAACGGTACTTTATAAGCTTCCCCCTCCCCCCCACATAGTGTTGGAAATATTTTCAAAGTCGGATGTGAAATGAGGAAGATTATTTTTCTATTTCAATGCTTTAAAAATGAAAAAAGTAGTCAGATTCATCTCCGTTACCTCAGTTTTAAGTGTGAAATGGGATGACTATCTTCTATTGTCCTTTGTGTGCAGCAGTTTGTATCACATGAGTCTCCTCTGCTGTCTTGTATTTCCTCCTTGATTAGTTAAGTTTAATTGAATTTGGCAGAGGCATATAATAGGCACTGAATATTAAATACTACTGAATGAAGATCCCAGGGCTGGATGGACCACTGGTGGAACTTAGTAATGATAGTGCATATACTCGTGCATTCTTCTTATTCTGCCAACGACAGTGACCAAACTCACATTCCCTAACACTGGCAGTAAATACTAGATGATGAATATGTATGTGATTGTAGATGATTGATAACTTTGGGATAATTACCAGAGAACCTGATATAACTGAGTGGGTAATTTTCCACAAAGAGAACCAGATTTGAGATGCTCTGAGAATTCCAGCAATCTGATGTTAAGTTCAGTAGTAAGTTTCCACAAAGCACAAAATGTTGTTTCCCAGTTGACAGTGGCTGTAAGTAAGCCTGTAAATTAAAAAAAAAAACCTGCAGCTGGTAGACTCTCAGGTGGCCTTTGTTACATCTTTGGCGACATATTTCCTTTTCAAATCATATTTCCTCTAAATGTTTCACATACTTAAGTCCTGCTATTTTGAGCAAAAGCATGGTTTGGGGAATTTTGAGGGGTGTCTTCAGAAATCTATATTTTAAGAGGACTGTAATACCTCACAATGCCCTAGTCTTCGTTGAATAGAATGCCAGTCAAAATCCCTCATTTTCATTTGTATGACATCAAAAAGAATTTTTGAGAAGAATGTTGTATGGGCAAATATAGTGAAAATCAGAGCCCCTCTTTCTCTTGAGCCTCTCTGCATATGTATGGACCTTAAAGACTTTTCATGATCCATAAAGAAAGAATCAGTCTCATTTTGGAAATGGAAGTTTAGAAGCCCGCAAATGACTAATTGGACTCCGGATTCCCTACACCCAGCTCCTTTACCCTTCTATTCCTCCACTCGTCTACTTTGAGGTGCACAAGCTTTGTTAGTAAGTTAGTACTACTCCTCTCGATTTTTAAGTTTTGTATTTGCATATATGATTTTGTGATTTTCTAAGATCTTTTCCCTTCTAGGATGATAATTGCAGCAGAAAGCCCATAATAATGGTTGGGTGTGATTTATTCTTTCTTCAAGGGTTAAGAAGAAACTATTTTTACAACTTCAAAGATTCTGTGTTGGACAGACGTGTAATTTGGCAGGTTGAGCTTTACAAGTCATCCCTCGTGTTTTGATCTTCCCTGAAGAAATCAATAATATTTACTGAGCACTTATGTGAACAAGCACTATATTAAGCACTTTGGGAAGAATAAAATAGAGGTAAAAGACAATCCCTGACCTCAGGAAGTTTAAGCTAATGTGGGGACTGACACAAAATTGTTTGCAGTTAGGAAGAAAAGGAGAATGAAAAAAGATGTAAAAGTATGTAAATATAAGAGTATATAAATTAATATGTACTTCAGTGCTGCAGTTGGCCGTGAGTACATAAGTGCTGACATGGCAGTTGGGAGGAATTTTAGTCACAAGTCATAAGCAATAATGAAGTTGAGAGAAACATACAAATTTGTTTTGCTCATTTCTGTTGCCAAGCTCTGGGAATGTTGAGGATCATGTTATTCTGTGAACTTGAGTTTTGCAAACATGGTTTTGTTTGAAGTTGATGTGGGCAGGGAATGTGTCTACCAACTCTGTTAATTGTACTCTCTCAAGCACTTAGTACAGTGCTTGCACACAGTTAGTGCTCAAAATACCATTGATTGATAATAATAATTATTATTATGGTATTTGTTAAGTGCTTACTATGTGCCAAGCACTGTTCTAAGTGCTTGGGTAGATACAAGGTAATCAGGTTGTCTCATGTGGGGCTCACAGTCTTAGTCCTCATTTACAGATGTTAAGAGAAGTTAAGTGGTTTGCCCAAGGTCACACAGCAAACAAGTGGTGGAGCCGGGATTAGAATCCACGAACTCTTGACTCCCAAGACCGTACTCTTTCCACTAAGCCACGCTGCTGCTCTCAGCGTGATTGCATTCATCTAGCTGCAGTTGTGTGCCCTTCCTTCAGTGTAGTATTGGCTAGTCATGTGCAGGTCTTTTCTGTCTTGACTTGCTTCCCTTTCCCAGTTCTACCATGATGCATGTTTTCACCATGTGTATAGGCTAGAACATTGTTAGTGAATTTGGGGATGGATGTCCATCCAATGATGCAAACCTGCTTAGATACAGCATGCTGTGTGATGTCAAAAAAAGTGGTTTGTGAACTTATTTGCAGCATCAGAACATACAACTACTGCAGCATGGGTTTTCCTTAATATGGGGCTTTCCAAGCCCTGTAAGCCCCATGTTGTAGGAGAATTGGGTGTATTTTGAAACAAGCACACAAATAAAGCAAAGGTAACAGAGACATTACACTGTATTGGTAATTTTGGCCTTTTAATGGGGCTCTCAACACTGGAGCAACAGAAGTGTCCAGAGGAAAGGTTCAGCAATGTTCTGAAAGCCAACCTCAGAACCTGCTCCATTGATTCCAGTACTTAGGAACTTGTGGCCTGAGGCAGATCCTCTTGGCATCAGATCTAACATTCAGCTATTCAATTCCTGGAGAACAAAATCATTATTGCAGCAAAAGGAGGAACATGGTAGACATAGGATGGTACTGAATACTGCCAAACAATCAGGGCTGACCATTGCGTGCATGGTGTAAAGCTCCCTCTAAGTTCCTTACAGCAGGGAACGTGTCTGTTATACTGTTGTGGTGTAGTCTCCCAAGCGCTTAGTACAGTGTCCTGCACACAGTAAGCACTCAATAAATTTGATTGATTGATGTTAACTGTGCACTTCAGTCCTTAGCCTCCATGCCATTTTGCAGTGCATCATAAATGGCAGGCAGGACTGAGGTTATCCTTTGTTTTCGATGGGAAACTCCATCATCAATTTTCTCCTGACTTTAAAGGATGCAATTTTTAGTACGCTTTTCCTTGCAATTAAAAACTCACCTTGCTTACATTAGAGAAGTTAGGCTGTCTAATATAAATTAGCGTCTCAAAAATCGCCATCCCCAAAATCTTTACACTACCGAAATACTGACAGTATGTAAGTAATAAGAAATGTAAGCTTGATTCTCCGTTGTTTTGAAAATGGAAAAATTCGGGTTTGTGAGATTGGACAAGGCAAAGATGTTATAAATATAAACAAATCAGGGTTCTAGTGTAACGATACCTTTATTGCACAAAACCCCGTGTATGCAAATTGCCTCCTCAGAGTATGGTGGAAATCTGTCTTAGTGAGAGCAAGTGGGTGAGGAATTGCATGCCACTCTGCCTTCCTGCAGAATTAAACGTTAAAATTCCAGTACTAACCTGAATGTTTTGAGTTTCTGAAGTGTCTGTTTCCATTTATGGCCTCACTGCCATTCTGACTTTTTATTTACGTACATTTAAGGAGATATATTTGTGTAACTAAACTTTTGTGTATGTGGCACTCTTGAGACCAGGCTGGTGTTTTGCTTACTAAAGATGCCTTTTTTGGAGTTAATCCCTATATCCTCATCCAGAAATTTTTACTGAACATGCACCAGGGACTCAACCCGGGCCCGAGCCATATTTGTGGAGCCAACAATGAATCATTTTGGCTAAAATTCCCCATTTCAGAGTTGGCAGATGGGTGAAAGGTAATCCCTGCTATTTATTGTGCATAACGGAAGAAGCTGTGGTACTGGGGTTCCTTATTAAGGACAGTGATAGAGGGCTTGCACGTGGGGGGTCTTTCTTCTTTCTTTCAGAACAGGCTTCAGTGTGGTCACTTCTGTGTTTTTCTTCCCCTTCCTTCTACCCTTTCCACCCTACACCCCTCTGAAGTCACTACCCTTCCTAGGATTTGACACTGAAATTTTCCAACACCTAAATGTGGCTAGTCAGTCATATTTATTGAGTGCTTATTGTGTGCAGAGCACTGTACCGAGTGCTTGTGAAGGAACAATATAAAAATTTAACAGACACATTCCTTGCCTACAATGAGTTTACAATCTAGAGAGGGAGACAGACAATAATATAAATAAATTGCAGGTGTGTACATAAGTGCTGTGGGCCTGGGAGGGGGGAATGAATAAAGGGAGCAAGTCAGGGTGATACAGAAGGGAGTTGAAGAAAAGGAAAAAAGGGCTTAGTCAGGGAAGGCCTCTTGGAGGAGTTGTGCCTTCAATAAGGTTTTGAAGGTGGGGGACGGTAATTATCTGTCGGATATGAGGAGGGAAGGCGTTCCAGGCCAGAGGCAGAAGATGGACCAGAGGTCAACAGTGAGATGGATGAGATCGAGTTACATTGAGAAGGTTGGCATTAGAGGAGCGGAGTATGCGGGCTTGAGAAATGGTTGAATTGTGTCAGAGAGGCATCAGCACAGGCTGGATCAAGACTGCAGCCTCACAGGGTTTTCCTGAGATGAAGCCTCCTAGCTTATTTGAAGTTTATAGTCTGGGTTTATGGCAAGCATTTGGCAGGGTGCTTTTGCATCTGATAGGCCAACCTAAGCTGGGCCTTCAGCTTTTTGCTTTGTTGCAAATTTAGAACGGCTCAGGGGTTAGGGAGTTGGTTGGAAGGAAGCTGGTCATGAAGTTGAAGATGAGTCTAGAGCCAGCAGATATAATCTTGTTTCAAAGAGTGAAATCAAGATGTTTCCCAGGTAATATGTTTGAAGTGTTTCAGTGAGCTCATCCCAATAAACAGCCCTTCATTTCAGCCTTAGGAATGTGGGTTTTTATCCAGAGAAATCTGATGTTAAGATACTGAGGGGGAAGGGGAAAACCATGTCATTGTTAAAAGAAATGATCATTCCCCTTTCTCTTTGAGTTTATGGCAGGTTTGTGCTTTCCCTTACAGACTCCGGGCTCCCAATTCTCAGATGAATTGTTTTAAATCCGTGTTGCATTGTCGGGTTCTCTATCAGTATCACTTAGTCATCAACTGTTATTTTAACTGTGCCAGTAGTTCAGCCTCCTGATGATTTATCGAGAGGCTAAGCTTGGCTTGAATGATTACATGGATTCTGCAGAAACCTGAATTTTTTTTAACACCGCACAATTAATGAACCCATTTTATGGTGTTTCATTCCAGAACTACATTTTTTTTATTAATCAGGTGGGCCTCACTGCCTACAGAATTGGGTTTAAGCATATAATGTATTTTTTGTTTCTAAAGTTAATTTCACAGTGTAGAGCTAGACTCGAGTACCTTTTTTTCCCTATTCTGTGATTGGACTGGTGCAGCTAAACTCAGGGCTATATGGTGGGAGTAGTAATAAATAGTATTTATTTAGCATCTACTGTGTACAAATCACTGTAGTAAGTTCTGGGAGAACATACTGATATAAGAATGAGACATGGTCCTTGGCCCCCAAGGAGCTCAATCTAAGAATATGGGGGAGAGATGATTGTTGCCAGACATGTTTCCCCACTCCTCAAAAAACTCCAGTGGTTGCCCATCCACCTCTGCATCAGAAATTCCTCACCTTCGGCTTTAAAACACTCAGTCGCCTTGTTCCATCCTACCTCACCTTGCTAATCTCCTACTACAACCCAGCCCACACACTTCACTCCTCTAATGCCAGCCTCCTCACTGTGCTTCAGTCATGTCTATCTCACTGCCAGCCCTTTGCCCCTCTCATGCCTTTGGCCTGGAATGCCCTCCCTCCTCAAATCTGATAGAGAATGACTCTCCCTCCAACTTCAAAGGCTCATCGAAGGCACATCTCCTCCAAGAGGCCTTCCCTGACTAAGCCTCTCTTTTACTTCTCTTCAACTCCCTTCTGCACCACCCTGACTTGCTCCCTTTGTTCACCCCCCTCACCAGTCCCAAACTCTCATGTACCTATCTGTAGTTTATTAATATTAATGTCTGTCTCCCTTCCCCCCACCCCCAACTCTGCTTTAGAGAAGCAGCATGGTGTAATGGATAGAGCATGGGCCCGGGAGTCAGAAGGTCATGGGTTCTAATCCTGGCTCTACCACTTTTCTGCTGTGTGACCGTGGGCAAGTCACTTCACTTTTCTGTGCCTCAGTTACCTCATCTATATAATGGGGATTGAGACTGTGAGCCCCCCGTGAGACAGGGACTGTGTCCAACCCAATTTGCTTGTATCCATCCCAATGCTTAGTACAGGTTGGTATATAGAAAGTGCTTAATAAATATTATTATTATCATTATTAGACTGTAAGATCATTGTGGGCAGGGAATGTGTCAGTTGTTGTATTATACTCTCCCAAGCGCTTAGTAGAGTACTCTGCACACAGTAAGCACCCAGTAAAGACTATTGAGTGAATTAAGATGGAACAATAAAAACACAAAAACAACATTAAAAAAAGACAAGGACCAAAATGAATAAAATAAGAAGGATCAAGTAATGTGGCTAGAGAAGCTGGGTTTCAGGCTCTTGCGGCTTCAGAGCCCCACAGCAACAACCATTCCAACATTCTAAATGTTGAGAAGGCCTCACGCAGCCACCTTTCTCTCCCCCTTCCAAGGTTGGAGCAGCTTCTCTCCTGGGCTGTAGGCCTCAACAGTGTAATATTTAATACGCTGCCCTGGTACACTGGCACAGGGAGCTAAAGGGGAAACAGAAATTCTGAAAAGTACTCAAGATCCAGGACCTTGGTTGAGTTGCCAACTATGAGAGTTCCACGCCAATACAATAGGGAAAGAGGAAGGGAGGAGTTAGGTTAGCTGCTATAAGCCCCCACAGAAAAGTTTTTAAAATAATCTATTTAAATAATGTATAGAGCAGAGAATGGTTATCTTGGTTTAAGCAGCTGCCCATCCGAGGGATAATCCAATTAGTAGGGGGGAAACTGCATACCAGGTGCAATTTAGCTAAAAGCTCCACAAACCCTTCTCAGAAAATTAGCAAGATGGACTGATTATGAATCTGTTGAACCCCCATCTGAATATTTAATGATTGAACAGTTACCTGAGAACTTGGAACAGAGGTGCAGGTTGAGATCTTATGATAGTTTGTAGCCAGTCAAATCCCCTCTCCTCCCAGCTGAAGGTTGTTCAGAAGCTGGTTGCCAAGGAGAGGACTAGGGACCCTTGAGAAAGTAAAAGAGGTAACCCTGTTGGTTAATTAGTCATATTTATTGAGAACTTACTGTGTGCAGAGCACTGTACTGAGCAATTGGGAGACTATGGTATAACACACACATTCCCTGCCCACAACGAGATAGTAAGGGACTCTGCATTGCTTAAGCTATAAGCTGTTCTGGTGGGGTTTTGGTTTGCCTGTAATTTACATAGGAACCCCCTCCACACATATACATTTTAATATCCTGGTTATATTAAACCCTTTTTTATCCTCTACCATCTGCTTATTTGGAGGGGAGTAAATTCTAGAGAAACATGTTGCCAGGGAGGGAGAGTAGGAGGGCTTTGCAGCAGAGGCTTCAGTGGTACTTTGGTAAAGGGACTAACTGGGGCCTCTTGCTGCCACTGATTTCTCACATTTCCTGGGCTGCAGCAGGGGCTGATGGGAAGCATTGATGGCATTGTGGCAGGGCAGGTTCTTCGCAGGTTGTCGTCTGTTGGTAGAGAGACCAGTTGGGATTTCTCACCCTGTGTTATTTTGCTTGGTGTTGGGCAATATGGAAGTAGAGAAGTTAATTTAGAGGGGAGGGTTATCAAATTGGGAAGCCTTGTCTCAGAAGCCAGGGATTCAAAGGCAGGAAGATCCAGTACTATTCAGCACCCCATTCATTCATTCATTCACTGAGGCATGAGGAAACAGGGATGAACAGTCTCTTGTGAAATTTAGAGGTGGAACTTCACACACACACACACACACACACTCACACACTCACACACACTCTCTCTCTCCTCTCTCCCTCTTCTCTCCTCTCTCTCTCTCTCTTTTTTTCCAGAGTCCCACAGTAGCAATGGATGACCTGCCTATGTGCCTGGGGGTATGATTTCCTCTGTGTGTGTGTGTGTGTGTGTGTGTGTGTGTTTGTGTGTGTAGGCAGGGTTGGGGGGGCATTTAATAGGGATAGCAGTTACTAGAATTGCAAGGAATCCTTGCTGTTGTGCTGAAACACCATCAAAAGGAGAAGTTGAACACATCAATGGTATTTATTGAGTGCTTATTGGGGGCAGAGCACTGTACTAAGTAAGCATTGAAGAGTCCATAGCCTTTCCCATTATGAGGGTATTATCTGACTACTTTCTCTCTGAGGCTTCTTCTAGGGAGCATGAGTCAGTCTTCCTCAGAAGAGGATGAAGAGTATTTTACTCTCCTCTCACATTCTTCATGTGTATTTGGGGAGGCAGTGTGGTTTGGCAGAAAGAGCAAAGGCTTCAGGGTCAGGAAACCTGGGTTTGAGTGCTGACCCTTCCCCATGCCTTAAGTGTGACCATGGGCCTTTACCTCTCTGGGCCTCATTTCCTCATCTGTAAAATGGGGTAATAAGACCTGCCTCTCCCTACCTCACAAGGATGTTCGATGTTTTGATATGTATATGGATAGATACAGATATATATATATGTGGTATTTGTTAAGGATTTACTATGTGCAAGGCACTGTACTAAGCGCTGGGTTAGCTGCAAGCTAATCAGTTTGGACCCAGTTCATCTCCCGCATGAGAATCAGTCTTAATCCCCATTTTACAGGTAACTGAGGTACAGATAAGTGACTTGCACAAGATCACACAGTAGACAAGTGGTAGAGCTGGGAGGTCCTCTGACTCCCTGCCCATACACTATCCCTTAAGCCATGCTGCTTCTATGTTGGGAGACTAAAATAGCCAATTGATGTAAAAGTACCTTGGAAAAATACAAATGCTATAAATTATTATTATTTTATTCTCCCATTTGAGATGCATAGGGGGCAGAGATTGGAAGTTTGTTGGACTTCAGGGCATCCTTGGCCACAGCCAAATTGCCTGCATATCAATTTGGGGATGCTGTTCTCACAAGAATTCTGCCCTCTTGGCTATCCAGTTACACTTTAAGAATCCCTTCCCTCATTTTGGATGGCTTTGGATGGCTGCCATTTTGATTGTATTTTCCTGTTATGACTGACCACTTCCCCCAAATGCATCTTTTATCTTTGGGTTTCACACATTCTGGTTTGAGTATGATAGCATCCCCAAAGGGGCCTCTGTTTCACATGTGCTCTGAAACCCTGTCACATGGTAGGGGCTGTTGGGTTCAAAGTCCCTGTGCATTTGCCACCCACGTGATAACAGAGGGAACTTCTCATCTCCCTCTCCCCTGTAATTTTTGTCATTTTTTCTTTCAAATCCAGGTGCCCTATCAGCAGCCAAAGAGAGCTGGGAGTATGACTCAGGGGCCAGAGACCTTCAGAGCCCCGACCTACAGAGTCAGTCAACACTGCAGAAACTCGTGGACTATGGGAGAAGCACCGTGAATCAACAGCCTGCTCTTCAGAAGCTCCTCAGGCAAGCCTCCAGTCTCAGCAGTTCTGTCGGCGGAAGCTATTTAGAACTGGCCAACACAGTGAGTATATTTCAGCATCACTTTAGGTGACTGGGTTTAATTTGAATCATAGACCACAGGGGTCTGTAATTTTTATCTAATGAAATGTCACTGAGCTTTCAGCTTTGCAGGTAATGAGACGCAACCTGGCTATGGCCCACATAATTGAGGGATTTAGTTTCAACCGCGAGGATGGGGTCCAAATCGCAGGAGGTATTCTGCAGAAATTTTGAACTTGTGCAGAAAGGAGCCCTTGTGAAAGCACTGACTTAGGGAGAAGGAGTAGTTTTGAACCAGAGGTTCGCATTGGTAACATGCTCTTAGGTTCTTCAAGTTGAACAGTGTCATTCTGCAGGAGAAATCTTATTCCCTGGGCATTTCAGGATTTGCCTCTGCTTGTAGCCTTGAACTTTCCAGTTGAAGGGCTCTTTGTAGCCTGGTGTTTCATTAATCTCTGTGACATTATGTGCCCCTCCCCTCTAGATAAAGGTATTTACCCCAAGGGCTTCAGAAGGGAAAAGTTGTTAGGAGGAGCCTGGGAGAATTGGGGTGGATAGAATATACTAAATTTGGTCATTCAGCAAAAGCACGGGTTCCCATTTTCAAAGCAAATTTCTGGTGTAACCCAGGTGGTCAAGAAATTGAAGGACTTGTCTTTGAATGACATTGGACTTTCCTCTTCAATCCAGGGGAGGTAAAATGAAGCCATCCCAGCCTTCCCCCAGTAGGAGAATGAGCACTGTAGCAATGTCAGTCTTAAGCATTATCTTTCATTGGATTCAAATTTTCCTCCAAAGTGTGCATCCCTTACCTCTCCTTTGCACTTCCTCAATTTCAGTCAGGTCTTCGCTCTTTGTCCTAAGAACCCCTCTGGTCTTCCTATTCATTCTTCTCCTTCTCTCCTTCCAGCCTTGAGACGTCCCTCAGACTTCTTCAGTATCTGCCATCCTTCCTTCCCGGCTCTCTATTCTTGCCCCCTCAAATTTCATCTAGCCTCTGTGCACCAGGCAACTGCCCAATCCCTGCCATGTCCCACAGCAAAGCTCCCTCATTTCCATGCAGCCTTTGGGATGGGTAAGTGGACAATCTTCTCCTGCAAGGTTGCTCAAAGAAATGTGGGAGTTTCAAACCAGCCAACTGCTTGGTTTGGAGGGAAACTCCCCCTCTTCCAGCTGTAGGGACATCACCCAGTCACAAATATAGATAATCTCCAGAGCAGTCTCAACTTTTATTTGTTTTTTAAGCCTTGGAAGAAAGGAATCATAGAATCACACAACTGGAAGGGATCTCAAGAAGTCATCTGGTCCAGCCTGCTGCCTCCAAGCAGATGACTGTGAGCTCGTTGTGGGCAGGGATTGTCTCTCTCTATTGCTGTTTTGTACTTTCCCAAGTGCTCAGTAAAGTGCTCTGCACACAGTAAGCACCCAGTAAATACGATCAAATGAATGAATGACTAACGAAATATGCTGGACAAATGGGTGCTTATTCTTTCCTGAAAAGCGACTGAGAATGGAAGCTCCACAGTCAGTCTTGTTGCTGCTCTGAGTCTTGCCTATCTGAGGATTTGGGCTGTTTCAATACCTGCTGCTCAGCTTCTTTCTCTCTGTGAAGCCCTTAGTGCTTCAACAGTGGCAGGAGGTTGGCAACTTATTCCCACTCTCCTTAGCACCCGTGTGTATAAGCGTGGCTCACTGGAAAGAGCACGGGCTTTGGAGTCAGAGGTCATGGGTTCGAACCCCGGCTCTGCCACTTGCCAGCTGTGTGACTTTGGGCAAGTCACTTAACTTCTCGGTGCCTCAGTTCCCTCATCTGTAAAATGGGGATTAAGACTGTGAGCCCCACGTGGGACAACCTGATTCCCCTATGTCTACCCCAGCGCTTAGAACAGTGCTCGGCACATAGTAAGCGCTTAACAAATACCAACATTATTATTATTATTATATGCATTCTCAGTCATTTATTTTGACCCCTGGAGTTGTAAATATATTTTTGTCCGTCTCCCCAGGTAGAGTGTAAGCCCTTTGTTGGCAGGGAACATGTCACTTCTTTATTCTGTACTTCACAAGTCACTGATGTGATGCCCCTCACCGAATAAGTACTCACTAAGTGCTGCTGCTCCTCCTCCTACTGCTACTACCACCACCCTCTTCTGGCCAATTGTGATCATCAGATGGCTCCTGCGCTGAGAGTCATGACCTGGGATAGACAGGGAAACGTATGACTTCCTCTTTGATCTGTCCAACTAGAAATTATTGGAGGCCCCAGAGAAAGAGGTCTGGCCTAGAATTAGAGTGGGGTGGTGAACTTGAGACCTAGGCTGGGGCTGTAGTTGTGTGCGGTTGACTTCTGAATTTAAAGTTAATCCACAGGGAATTTTCCTGTGGGCCCAATACTTCTCAGAGGTTATCTCTGTGAGGTGGTGGCTCCATGGCAAAAATCCCTGAGAATTAGCTTTAAATTGAGAAGAAAATTTCAGAAGGACATGCCCCGTACCCCTCAGGGATAGTTTCCCTCCTCAACACCTCCCCACTACCCCCCACCCCCAAGTTCATCCCCCAGTTCTATTAAGCATCATATCCCGGCTAGACTACTGTGTCAGCCTTCTCTCTGACCTCCCTTCCTCCTCTCTCACCCCGCTCCGGTCTATTCTTCACTCCGCTGCCCGGCTCATCTTCCTGCAGAAACGATCTGGGCATGTCACTCCCCTTCTTAAACAACTCCAGTGGTTGCCTATCGACCTCCGCTCCAAACAAAAAACTCCTCACTCTAGGCTTCAAGGCTCTCCATCACCTTGCCCCTTCCTACCTCTCCTCCCTTCTCTCTTTCTACCGCCCACCCCGCACGCTCCGCTCCTCTGCCGCCCACCTCCTCACCGTCCCTCGGTCTCGCCTATCCCGCCGTCGACCCCTGGGTCACGTCCTCCCGCGGTCCCGGAACGCCCTCCCTCCTCACCTCCGCCAAACTGATTCTCTTTCCCTCTTCAAAACCCTACTTAAAAATCACCTCCTCCAAGAGGCGTTCCCAGACTGAGCTCCTCTTCTCCCTCTACTCCCTCTGCCATCCCCCCTTTACCTCTCCGCAGCTAAAGCCTCATTTTCCCCTTTTCCCTCTGCTCCTCCACTTCTCCCTTCCCATCCCCACAGCACTGTACTCGTCCGCTCAACTGTATATATTTTCGTTATCCTATTTATTTTGTTAATGAATTGTACATCGCCTTGATTCTATTTAGTTGCCATCGGTTTTTACGAGATGTTCTTCCCCTTGACGCTGTTTAGTGCCATTGTTCTTGTCTGTCCGTCTCCCCCGATTAGACCGTAAGCCCGTCAAACGGCAGGGACTGTCTCTATCTGTTGCCGACTTGTTCATCCCAAGCGCTTAGTACAGTGCTCTGCACATAGTAAGCGCTCAATAAATACTATTGAATAAATACTATTGAATGAATCTAGTGGAAAGACCCCGGGCCTAGGAGTCAGGGGAATTGGGTTCTAATCCCAACTCTGCCAATTGCTTGCTGTGTGACCTTGGGCAAGTCACTTAACTTTTCCGTGCCTCAGTTCCCTCAACTATAAAATGGGATTAAATACCTGTTTTCTCTCCTGTCAGCCCCATGCATGACAGGGACCCTGACCCAGTTAACTTGTACCTACCCCAGCACTTAGAAAAGTGTTTGACACATAGGAAGCCCTTAACATTTACCACTGGGTGGGGCGGGGGGAATATCTCCTCCTTAGATGTAGCTCTTGAACTGCATGCAGTATTCCAGGAGTGACAGATAAGGATATCCTTTGTATGTGCACAATGCAGGCAAGACCATGGATCCTATATTGGCCTTTTCAGTCACCTGTACCCATCGGTGAATTTCACCTGTCAGTGGTGTTTTCTTGAGAATCAAGAACAGCTCTATGTATATGCGTATTGGCAGAACTAGGCCTTTTGTTTGGTTTTCTATCCGTTTCCTCTTAGTACCAGCTATATGTGGTCAGGGAATGTGACTACCAACTCTGTTGTATTGTTTACTTGGAAGACCTAAGCGCTTAGTACAGTGCTCTGCACACAGTAAGAACTCCATAAATATGCTTGATTGATTTGTTGGCCTCTTTGGCTCCGGTCATACGGTGAACTGGTAAATTGAAGGAATAATCAGTGTTACCTAAAAGGCCTGCCTCCTCCTTGTTCAACTTGAGTCAGCTGTCATGACTGATTACAGAAATCCTTAGCAACACTACCATCACTGCTGTTTTGGAGGATCAACAGCCTTAGCAAAAACAAGTTATGAAGCAACAATAAGTTTTGAAGCTGGCCGATTAGAGAAAATTTGGGAGGAGATAGCATTATGAATTTTGTGTGACCTGGGAGAAATATAGACCAGAGTGTTGCCACCTGGACTTTGCACTATCAGAGTGTTTCTCCTAGTGTTTGAATTTTATCGGGATTTGAGGAAGGAGTTGGGAGAAATAGGTTTGTTCGGGTGGGGCGTCTGTTAATGGGGTGGTTTGATAATAATAAAAGTGGGGAAGTTCTTTGTGTATTAACCTGCCGGATTGTGCCATAACAGGTGAAACCTGACCTGTGGGACATTGGTGGGACACTTCGTTTAAAAGATTAGACCTGTGAACCGGAACCCCTTTGGAGCCTGCTACCCTCCATGAAATACGGGCAGGCATATGAGGCCGGGAGAGCAGTAGTGGTCAGCAGTGATTCTTAAGATCCTTTTTCTGAGTAGTGACTGATAGCTTCAGCCCATCATTCATGTAGTTGTAACTTGGATTATTTTTCCTTAGGTATGTTACTTTGCACTTGCTCACATTTTCTGCCTACCCACTCAGCCTTACAAGAGCTTCCTGCAGTTTATTCCGATCAGCGTGGTATTTCACCACCTGGAAGAGTTTAATGTCACACAGTAAGCACTCAATAAATATGATTGATTTGTTGGTGTGTTTGGCTCCTGGGCAAGTCAGTTCACTTCTCTGAGCCTCAGTTTCCTCATCTGTAAAATGGAGATTGAGTGTGAGCCCCATGTGGGACAAGGACTTTGTCCAACCCGTTTACTTGTATCCACCCCAGTGCTTTTCCAGATTATTCATGAAAGTAAAACTGGTCCCTGACACTTGGGAGCACTTGTAAGGGTTTATGGTTGTGTGTGGTGAAGAGGGATGAGGCCCAGGCACCTTTAAATGCCTGGACACTTGGATAAAGCCAACCCAGTTAGCTTGTGTCTACCCCAGCACTTAGAACAGTGTCTGGCACATAGTATGTGCTTAGCACATGCCACAATTACTGTTATTATAAGGCCTAGCATTGTAAAGGGGAGGATGGGGGAGTGTGAAGCAAGGGCTTTCAAAAGCACCTCAATTTGGCAGTGGCAGCAAGTCTCTAGCTCACCCTGCAGCCTGGTCCAGAGAAGGGGAGCCCCACAGGTCCTCGGGCTGGGTTGAAGGCTGTGCCCTGCCAGCTGAAAGAGCAGGACCAGCCAGAGTTTACACCAGCTAAATAATTATGGTACTTGTTAAGCAGTTACTATGTTCCAAGCACTGGGGTAGATACAAGTTAATCCGGTTGGACACAGTCCCTGTCCCACATGAGGCTCACATTCTTAATCCCCATTTTAAAGATGAGGTAACTGAGGCCCAGAGAAGTTAAGTGACTTGCCCAAGGTCACACAGCAGACATATGGCGGAGCTGGGATTAGAACCCAGGTCCTTCTGACTCCCAGGTCAGTGCTCTATCCACTAAGCCACGCTGCCTCAGGCTTCCCCCTGACCCCACCATGCAGTGACCACAGCATCCCCCAGGGAGCCATGCTGGTTCACTGCTGCAGCAGACAGATCTACTGCTGGTGGCCACCTGCCTGCCTGGCACACCTATCGTTTGGGCCCCGTGCCACGGCCTTGGGCAGAGGCTGGCTCATTAGGGCCAAGTCTGGTCCTTGGCACACATGCCAGTGAGGGGCAGCCCAGCCCCTTTAGAGTCCCCGGTCCAGGTGGCTCATCTTGGCGTTGGAAAAACAAAAAGACCTCAGAAAGCACCCGCTTTAAGGCAGTTCCAACTGGCATGTATTCTTTCAGTAGTGCTCCGTTCCAGACCACTTCACCATACTTCTGTCCCTGATGTTTATCCAGCAACCTGTCATTTTCAACTGGAATTTTTGAAAGCTTCTGTAGCAATTCTTAAAGACTATTGTAACTGGATAAAGATAAGTGAAGTGTTGTATTCATACTTTCACATTCTTCACAGAGATGCCTGGTTATTAGCCTTACCACAGCAATTCTAAAATCTTTTTAAAGATGGATGCAGAATCGAAGTGACATTCCTTTCAACTCATGAAGTTCTGATCTTAAACTGAAAAGTAGATGAAACTTGAACAGTGGCTCTTATCTGTAAAGATAAGACTCAAGTTTGTTGTAGGGGGATTATTGAGGATGATGATGCTATTGCACCATAAAATTCAGAAAGGCATACTTCTGCATGGACAGATCCTGTTGTGATAAACAAAATCTGAGTTCTGGAACTTTCATTTAGTTATTCCATTTTATTTTTCATTGATAGTTTAGCCTCTTCTTTCCCCTTCACCCGTGTTAAGAAGGTAAAGCCTGACTGGCTCCCAGTTCATGAAGAGAATATTGCATTTCTGTTCTCAAACCCAAGATAAGATTGAAGAATTCAAGTGGGCCTGCTCAGACCTGAATCATCACCCAACAATGGTTAGTATTCATTGATTTCTATAATCCACTAGTCATTAGTGCAGAGCGAATAAGGGGTCCTACTTACATTCCCCTTCATTTTATTCATTATGTAGCTTTTATTGAGTGCCCTCCTGTAGGCAGAGCATTGTATTTAGCTCGAAAGCCCATTTGCTTTCAAACTGCCATCTCTGCTCAAGTATTTGCAGCTGGTCTGGGAGAGAGCCTTTATTCTTTCGATACCTCATTTGTCACATGCTGAAAATGGCACCTCTATGTTCTCTAGGAAGCAGCCAGTAGTTTGACCAGAAATTCTTACCATTGTCCCTTGAATCCTTTCTCCCTAGGAGGAGGTGAAGCTCAGTGTTAACTGAATTAATAATAATAATAATAATAATAACAATAATAATAATGTTGGTATGTGTTAAGCGCTTACTATGTGCCAAGCACTGTTCTAAGCACTGGGGTAGATACAAGGGAATTAGGTTGTCCCACGTGGGGCTCACAGTCTTCATCCCCATTTTACAGATGAGTAAATGCTCAGAGAAGTTAAGTGACTTGCCCAAGGTCACACAGCTGACAAGTGGTGAAGTTGGGATTAGAACCCATGACCTCTGACTCCCAAGCCCGGGCTCTTTCCATTGAGCCACAAATTAATGAGTATATCTGCCCTAATAGTTTGGAAGTTGGCCTGGGAGGTCATCCCTCCTCCTATTTTGCTCTTCTCAGTATGGCAAAAATGGAATTGGGGAGAGTCGTGGGCTTGATTCCCAAGCAGCAGGGTGACCTATTAAGAATATTTGGAGGGAAAATCTTCAATGTTGTTGTTATCCAGTGACATTTATGGAATACCCTTGATCAGAACTTCCTTCTCAATGTAACAAGAATACACTGAGGAAGTGGCGGGGCCGGGGGGGTGGCGAGGGGGTGCCGGGGTGCTTTGAATAGGGAGGGGTCTGGGCTGACGCAATGCTGGGCTGAAATATGAACCTGGAGTGCAAACACTTCTGGGCCTATTCTTTCCCAGTGTTTAAGACAGTGCTCTGCACCCAGCAAGCACTTAATACATACTATTACTATTTCTGCTAATATCAATCAGTGTTATTTGTTGAGCATTTACTCTGTGCAGAGCACTGTACTAGGCGCTTGGGAGAGAGCAGTACAGCTGAATTGGCAGACACATTCCCTGCCCATAATGAACTTTCAGTTCCTTCTCAACCTGGGGCTTCCTCGCACCTTGGCTTCCTACAGTGGCATTTCTCAGTCCAGCCTGGATTCCCTGGGCTATAGCTATTACTGCATCCCAGATTACAACACACATTACATATTCCTGAACCCCCAAAGAGTGAGAACAGGTACAAGAGAGGCCTGCAAGATCACCCATCTCCTTGTGCCTTAATTTCCTCCTTTCCTGTGACCCCATTTTTTTTAATGGTATTTGTTAAGTGCTTACTATGTGCCAGGCACTGTACTAAGCATTGGGGTAGATAGAAGCTCATTGGGTTGGATACAGACCATGTCCCACATGGGGCTCACAGGCATTTTACAGATGAGGTAACTGAGGCACAGAGAAGTGAAGTGACTTGTCCAGGATCGTACAGCAGACAAGTGGCAGAATTGGATTAGAATCCATGTCCTTCTGACTCCCAGACCCATGCTTTATCCACTAGGCCACATCTTTCTTTCCTATTCCCACAGCCCCTCACCATTTCAGGTGCTACAGCTATGCACCCCGCCTGCCTTGGCATGGGTCTCTCTCCAAGAAAGAGTCCCTAAACTATTAGCTGTGAAATTGTTCTGGAAATATCTAGGCACTCCATCACCTTGCCCCCTCCTACCTCACCTTGCTTCTCTCCTTCTACAACCCAGCCTATACACTTCTCTCCTCAAGTGCTAACCTTCTCGTTGTGTCTTGATCTTGCCTGTCTCACCGCCGACCCCTAGCCTACATCCTGCCTCTGGCCTGGAATGCACTCCCTCCTCTAATCCAACAGACAACCACTCTCCCCTGCTTCAAAGCCTCATTGAAGGCACATCTCCTCCAAGAGGCCTTCCCAGACTAAGCATTACTTTTACTCATCTCCCACTCCCTTCTGCATCACCCTGACTTGCACCCTTTGCTCTCCCCCCACCCCCCGCCAACCCCAGTCCCAAAGCACTTATGCACATATCTGTATTTTATTTATCCCTTTGCTCTTCTCCCCTCCAGCCCCAAAGCACTTATTCTCGTTTTGTCTTATGCTGTCAAGTTGTCTTTGACCCATAGCTACGCCATGGACACATCTGTCCCAGAATGCCCCACCTCCATCTGCAATCGTTCTGATAGTGTATCCATAGAGTTTTCCTGGTAAAAATACGGAATTGATTTACCATTGCCTCCTTCCATGCAGTAAACTGGAGTCTCTGCCCTCAACTCTCTCCCATGCCGCTGCTGGCCAGCACAGGTGAGTTTTGACTTGTAGCAGATTGCCTTCCACTCGCTAGCCACAGGTCAAACCAGGAGTGAAATAGGTATGTTTCTGTTTGACTCTCCCTCCCGTAGCCGAGATCGATAGAGTACTGGAAACTCTCCAGGTGCGATCCCAAGAGGGGAAAGCACTTAGTTACATATCTGTAATTTTACTTATTTGCACTGTCTGTCTCACCCACTTTAGACTGTGAACTCATTGTGGGCAAGGACTGTCACTGTTTATTGGTGTGTTGTACTTTCCCAAGTGGGGTAGAGTGTTCTCCACATAGTAAGCTCTCAATAAATATGATTGAATAAATGAATGAATCAAGTTGGACACAGTCCATGACCCACATGGGACTCAGTCTTAATCCCTATTTTACATGTGAGGGAACTGAGGCACAGAGAAGTTAAGTGATTTGCCCAAGGTCACACAGCAGACAAGTGACAGGGCTGGGATTAAAACCCAGGTTCTTCTGATTCTCAGGCCCATGCTCTATCCATTAGGCCACATTGTTTCTCCTTGAAGGCAGGAATTGTGCCTCCCAAACTATTGTATTCTCTCAAAAAGTGCTGTGCTGTGCATACAGTAAGCACTCAATAAATAGTATTGATTGAATATGTAGATAGGTGAGTACTAATTAAAAGGGAATAAACCAAGTGCTACAGATAGTTGAGAGTACCAAGTGCCTGTTTGGTTCAAAGTACTGGGATAATGGTTGGGGGAATAAAGCCAGGGAAGAAGAGTAATTAGGGAAGGTTTCCTGGAGTAGATGAGATTTCTGACGGGCTTTGAAGACTGGAAGAACTGTGGTCTAGCAAATATGAAGGGGAATGGCATTCCAGACCCCCGGAAGACTTATGCAGGGAGTTTCGTGGCAGGAGAGTCATGAACAAGACACAGTGAGTAATTTAGTTTGAGATTCTAATCTAATGGAGGAGACAAACAAAAATTATTCACAAATAATGGGAGTAGGAGAAAGAGCAAGTCAAGATGAACTATCTGAATAAATTATTGAATATACTTAGTATGTGAGAAGCAGCAGAATATATTGAATATGTAGAAGCATCGGGGCCCAGTGGAAAGAACACGGGTCTTGGAGTCCAAGGACCTGAGTCCTAAACTTGGCTCTGCTCGTTAGTTGCCTGCTGTGTAACCTTGGGCAAGTCACTTAACTTCTAAGGGTCTCAGTTTCCTCTTCTGTGAAATTAGGGATTTAGTACCTGTTCTTCTTTCTACTTAAAATGTAAGCCCTAGGTGGGACTGTATCTGATCTGATTGTCTTATAGGGGTCTGGCTTGGGCCCTGGTCCATAGGCCTGGGAGTCAGAGGTTCTAACCCTGGTTCTGCCACTTGCCTGCTGCTTTGTGGCCATGGGGAAGTCATTTAACTGCTTTGTGCCTCAGTTACCTCAACTGTAAAATGGGGATTAAGACTGTGAACCCCATGTGAGGCATTGACTGTGTACAACCTGATTAGCTTGTATATACCCCAGTGCTTAGAATGGTGCCTGGCACATAGGAAGCACATAATAAATGTCATAAAAAATACTAAGTGCTTAACAAATACCACAAATATTCAAATAAATATACATATGTGTAAGTGCCAACTTTGGAGAGCAAGGGTGGAAAGGGGGCAGGAATTTTAGAGGGGACAGGGACTGGAGATATGACAGGCTTCTAAGTCTCTTTGACCTGATGGGAAACTTTCAGCACTTGTCAGAGACCTGGAGTGAGCAAGGCTAGGAATCCAGCCCCCAAAGCTGGGAGGTTGGGGGTGGAGGGGGAGGAATCCTTTCCATTTCCCCCCTTGGAGTGGGCACATATGTGTACATATGTGCACATATGTGCATAAATGCTGAGGATAGAACAGAAGTGCTCTTGATTTGCCCTACTGAGCCTAGCTCCCATGTGACAGCACTTACAGGGACCATGTAACTTATGGGTGATGGTGGAAGGGCAGGGCCTTGTCCTTTGGTGTAAAAGCCCAGAATCCAACTTTCTTCCCTGCAATTCCCCCATATGGGATGAATGTTTTTTTTATTTTAAACCCAACCATCCCTCCAATGCTTTGTTTTCGTTGTCACTTGAGAATTATTAGCACCAGGATAGATTTATCTTAAGCTTTTTGACAGGGTTGAAGTTCTTATTTTTTTGCTGGGGTGGCAGTAGGGACCAGGATTTATACCAAAAGACGTGCAGCTTGCCACTTTTGTGGAGCTCAGTGTCATTGTATCTGTCAAGAATGCACACAGGAAGCATTGACTTAAGTCTCTTTGTCAAGCTTTCTTCAACCAGTCTTATACCGTAGAGATAAATAGGTGGTGTGGGAGGAGGAATTTGGTGCCTATAAGGGAGAGACCTAAGCTGATTTACTTTTCACTCACCCTCCCTTATCATGTACTTTCTCCCATCCCAGAGGCCTGGACTTATTGTGAAATAGGACATCAATCTATCAGTCAACCAGTGATATTTATTGGCTGTTTACTGTGTGCAATCAATCATGCAGAGTACTGTATTAAGCCTTTGGGAGAATACAGTACAATAGGGTTGGTAGGCAAGATCCCTGCCTTCAAAGAGCTTACAGACATACAAATAAATTATAAATAGGGGAAATGGATAGATATAAAACTGCTGGGGGGTGGGGTGAATATCAAGTGCTTAAGGGGCACAGATCCAAGTGCATAAGTGATGTAGAAGGGAGGGTGAATAGGGGAAATTAGGGCTTAGGGAAGGAGGGAGTTCCAATCCAAGAGAAGGGCATGGGCAAGAGGTCGGCGGTGAGTCAGACAAGACTGGGGTATAGTGGGTATTGGGGTCATGTTGGATGTTTATGAATACCAAGGCCCAAAAGTGGTTTTTCAGGTCCCAGACAAATGTACATTATGATGGCCACCACCTAAATTTATGCCCGAGGCAAAACGTGGGGGAAGATGGAATATGAAGAGTCATGGAAGGAATAATTAAATAGCATTAATGCTGACCCATGAAGAAGTTTAACCCCGACCTTGGCCTGACTACAAAGGGTATCAGCAGGTCTAAAAGGATTAGGATGGAGTAGAGTCTGTACTATCTAGTAAGGGCTAAAACAGGTATGGGCTGTATTAGTTCTCAAAAAGGTAAACAGAGCCAATCCATGGACCAGGTGTTTATTTTCTTGTTCATTTTGTGGCCTACTTAGGCTACAGGGGATTATGAATCACCTATTGATTTTTTTTTCTCAGCCAACCTGGTCACCCTCTTGAGAGTAACACTATCAGTTGAGTTATCTTCCGTTGACAATCTAAATCAGGCTACCACAGTCAGTCCACTTTCAGCACTCTGGAGTCATCCAGCACTTTTAATGTTGGATCACTCTGCTGATCTTTTACAAATAGTTGCCATTTTCAGTTGAAAATGACCCATGGCAAAAGTGCACATAGTTCATTAAGGTGAGGATGGGGATGTGTGTAAAAGAAAGGTATGGTTTGCAAAGAATTTATTGTTTCATTTTAATTCATCTGGGGAAGATTAGAGTATCCTGTTACTTCTGGACAGATTTCTCCACTCTTGATTAGGTGCCCTGAAATGAATGTTGACTCAAATTACTTATCGTAGGGCATATTTAAGTTTGAATAGGTTTGAGCCACAGAGTAACACTGTCAAGATCATAACGGAGATTTGGGTTCCTTCGGCCCTTCAAGAGCTGTTGATTCAGAAATGGCTTTTTGTTGTTTTTAAATGGCATTTGTTAAGGGCTTATTTTGTGGCAGTCACTGTACTAAGCTCTGGGGCAGATACAGGCTAATCAGGTTGGATACTGTCCATGTCCTACAAGGGGCTCGCAATCCTAATCCTCATTTTACAGTTGAGGTAACTGAGGCACAGAGTAGTGAAGTGATTTGCCCAAACAGCATACAAATGGCGGAGGGAATTAGAACCCAGTTCCTTCTGATTGCCGGGCCTGTACTCTATCCACTAAACTATGTTGCTTCCCAGGATAGTGTCAACAGGTTGTTTGGAGAGAAGTAACAAGTAACCATTTAGTAATAAGGTGGTTTACTAGTGTTCTTGAAAGTGAAAAATCTTGTCAAGAATATGAACTTGGAACAAAAGAAAAATATTTGGAGCTTCCAGATCATGTAAGTGAACAGTTTAATACTTTTAAAAGCCTTGAGATGTTGAGCTTTTCTTGGAGAGGAGTTGCTTCTAATTTTAAGGTGGAAAACTCATTATGAGCATGCCTGTTTTTGAGCTACTTATATCTCAGCAGCCTTATGTTACCACACAAATGTGGGCAAAGATTGAAGTTGAGAGGCGGCAGTAGTATTCTTGTCCTGGAGTTTTCCCTAATAAATGGATTTTTTTTAACAACTTATTCCCCTTAGTAAGATATGAAATTTTCTTTTTAAAGAACAGAGAGGGGGAGACCCAAACTAAGAAATTAAATAGCAAAAAGATTACAGCAGTGCAGGATTACAGCTGCTGAGGGTACAATGTAGGAAATTCAGTAGTTAACACAGGGTTAAACTTGTCCCCATTCCATTTCCTTGCCCATATCTTCCCCCTGGCCTGGAAATCCCTCCTCCCTCTTACTCCACTCTCTCCACCTGCAAAGTCTGACTAAAATCACATCTCCTCTGAGAGGCCTTTGCTGACTAAGACCTCACTCCCCCTATTCGCCCACCCTCCTTTCTGCATTGCCTATGCACTGGAGTTTGTACCCCTTAAGCACTTGATATTCACCCCAGAGCCCCATGTACATATCCTTTTCCTCTGCTGTTTCCCTTATCTGCAATTTATTTTAATGTCTGTTTGCTTTTTCTCTCTCTCAATTTCTTCTGGACAGGGATCTCATCCTACCACCTCAATTGTATTGTACTCCCGCAACTGCTTAGTACAGTGCTCTACACCCAGTAAACATTCAATAAATACCATTACTTGATTGATATGAAGCTAAATACTTAAGAGCGTAGAAAGTCTCTATTATGCTACATGTGAATTGAGGTTGAAGGTAGCTATTTCAAAAAGTCACCAGGAACCTGTGTTATTGGTACAGGATACAAGAGGATAACTCTTTCCTCTAATATCCAGAAAGGTCCATGTGCCCTCTGACCTACCAAGGGCAGTTTAGAGTGTTCAAGTCAGTTTCCTGAGCAGCAGAGGTATTTCCTCCCCAGTGTCCCTGCAGCAGCAGGCATTCCAGAAGCTTCTGAGGTTTGGAGCTGGACCTGAAGGGGAATGGAGAACTGGGATTCCCATCAAATGTTGCAGAGATTAATAATAATAATGGTATTTATTAAGCACTTACTATGTGCTGAGCACTGTTCTAAGCACTGGGGTGAATACAAGGTAATCAGGTTGCCCCACATGAGGCTCACAGTTTTAATCCCCATTTTACAGATGAGGTAACAGGCACAGAGAAGTTAAGCAACTTGTCCAAGGTCACACAGCAGACAAGTGGCAGAGCCGGGATTAGAACCTGTGTCCTCTGACTCCCAAGCCCATGCTCTTTCCACTAAGCCACGATTAAAAGAATGCTCAGGCACATTTGACAAAAATCACTGTCCGGCAGTGATTTCTCCCTGCCGAACTGCCTCAGCCAGCCCAAGTCTTTGAACATCCAAACTGCTGCCTAACTTCTGCCAGCCAGGACACAGATTTTCCCGATATGTTGCAACCAAGTGGCCATTCTTTCCTCTTCCCTCTCCCTGCAGCCTGGCTAAAATGCACAGTAGGGAACACAGAACAGGTGTGGTTGTCTGACACCCAGGTGACAACGACCCATATTTTTACATATCAACAGCTGCCAGCCTTTACATCAACTCAGCCCTGTGTTTACCCTTAAACATTCCCTCTCTTCCCTTTCAGGGACCCAAGTTCCTGCATTCAATTCAGCGAGTGAATCACTGAACCACCGGATTAAGCAGTCATTGCTGTTGACAACTTCATCTATAACCCTGAAACTTCTCTGACCCCACCATGACCACTCAATCCCCTCCCTCTAATCCTGTAATCACCCCATCCCTGTCCTTCCTTCTCAGCATACCCCTCTTCCCCCTCCATCCACCTCCCTCCCCCAGCCCTTCTCTGTTACCCCCTTCTCCCCCCCCCCCACATACACACAGCCTCAACCAAGTGAGGCCTATGGAACCTGCTCCAATATGGGAAAACCTCCCTTAATCATTGACCTGACCCTGAGCCAGTCACTACTCCTGACCTCATATCTAATCTCTGTACAATCTCTAATCAACTCTGAAATACCTTTAACCAACTTCTCACCTGGCTTCTCTCCCACACACCACTTCCTCACAAATCTGTACTGTTCTCATGCAAAGACCTCTCTTCTTTTGACCCTATACAACTTTCTCAAGTCATCATGCCCCATTTATTCATTCATTCATTCATTTAATCATATTTATTGAGCGCTCACTGTGTGCAGACCACTGTACTAAGTGCTTGGAAAGTATAGTTCAGCAACAGAGAGAGACAATCCCTGCCCACAACGGACTCACAGTCTAGAAGCGGGGAGACAGACATCAAAACAAGTAAAAAGGCATCAGTAGCATCAGTATAAATAAATAGAATTTTAGGTATGTATGCACAACAAAATAAATAATCAGACATTTAGTCCCCATATCCAAACTACCTTCCCTTGACGATCAAATTGATGCCCTCAACACTACCCTTTCTACTGAACTCAACTCACTCGCTCCCTATCCCTTCACCAATCTCGTATCACTAACCCAAAGCCCTGGTTCACCTCCACAGTCCACTTTCTTCACTCCTGTGCACAAGCTGCAGAGTGCTGTTGGTGGAAATCCAGATATCAGACTGACCTCATTCACCTTAAGCTCATCCTTGCATGCTTTAACTCTGCTCTCTCCTCTGCCTGGCAACTTTATTTCTCCACCTTATTTCTCCCATGCCCATTGCCCTCGCCAGTTTTTTCAGAAGTTTAACTTCTTCTCAAACCCTTTGCCCCCCTCAACCTCCCCCATTTCTTATCCCTAATGAACTGGCCATGTACTTTATTGAAAAAATTGAAACCATTAGGCATGAACTTCCCAAAGTCTCGCCTGCTCCTCTCCAGTTCCTTCCTCTTCTTGTCCCTTCAATTCTCCTGTCTTGCCCATCAGTATCTCAAGAGGAGATCTCCTACCTCACTTCAAAATCTACCCCTACCCCCTCCACTTTCGCCTCTGACCCCATCTATTCTCACCTTACTAAATTGCTTACCCTCTCCAGAGCTCGCTTCTTCCCTCCCTGAACGCCATCTTCAACTGTTCAGTCTCCAGTGGCTTTTTCCCCACTGATTTCACACGTGCTCATGTCTCCTCATCCTAAAAAACCTCGTTGACCCCACAGCTCCCACCAGTTAATCACCCCCATCTCCCTTCTACCATTCTTTTCCAAACTCCTTAAATTGTCTATACCCACTGTCTCTACCTCCTCCCCTCCAATACTCTCCCTGACCTCTTCCAATCTAGCTCCCGCCTCCTTCACTCCACAAAAACCACCCTCTCAAAGATCACCAATGATCATCGTCTTGCTAAATCCAATGGCCACTACTCCATCCTAATCCTCCTCGACCTCTCAGCTGCCTTTGACACTGCCGACCACCCCCTTCTTTTGGAAACATTATCCAACTTTGGCTTCACTGATACTGTCATGGTTCTCCTATCTGGCTGCTCATTCTCAGATCTTTCATGGGCTCTTCCTCTGCCTTCCACCCTCTTACCTTCAAGACATCTCTACGCATATGTCACCCCAACACCTCAAACTTGACATATCCAAAAACGGAACTCCTTATCTTCCCACCCAAACCCTGTCTTCCCCATCACTGAATTTCCCATCACTGTAGGTAGACAGCACCACCATCCATCTTGCTTCACATGCCTATAACCTTAGCCTCGACCAGTGCCTCTCATTCAAGCCACATATTCAGTTTGTTGCTAAATCCTGTCAGATCAACCTTCACAACATAGCTAAAAATCCGCCTTTTCCTCTCCATCCAAACTGCTACCACGTTAATCCAAGCATTTATCCTATCCGGCCTTGATTACTGCATCAGCCTCATTGCTGACCTCGCTGCTTCCTGTGTCTCCCCACTCCAGTCCATAGTACACTCTGATGCCCAGATCATTTTTGTACGAAACCATTCAGTCCGTGTGTCCCCACTCCTCAAGAACTTCTAGTAGTTGCCCATTCACCTCAGTAACAAACAGAAACTCTCTACCATTGGCTTTAAAGAACACAATCACCTTGCCCCTTCCTACCTTATCGCCCTGATTCCTCACTACGACCTAGCCTGCTCACTTGGCTCCTCTATTGCCAGCCTACTCACTGTACCTCAGTCTCATCCATCTCTCCGCTGACCTCTTGCCCACGTCCTGCCTCCGGCCCGTAACACCCTTCCTCTTCTTATTGAGCAATAGTATTTATTGAGCGCTTGCTTTGTGCAGAGCACTGTACTAAGCACTTGGGAGAGTACAATCTCCCACGTTCTGTGCCTATAATGAGTTTACACTCTAGAACGGAGCTTACAGTCTAGTTTGCAGTTTGTCATATCTCACTGCTGATCCCTTTCCCCACTTTTAAAACCTTATTAAAAGTAATAATAATAATTATGGTATTTGTTAAGCGCTTATTATGTGCCAAGCACTGTTCTAAGCACTGGGATAGATACAAAGTAATCAGGTTGTCCCTCGTGGGGCTCACACTTTTAATCCCCATTTTGCAGATGAGGTAACTGAGGCACAGAGAAGTTAAGTGACTTTCCCAAGGTCACACAACTGACAAATGACGGAGCCGGGATTAGAACCCATGTCCTCTGACTGCCAAACCTGGGCTCTTTCCACAAAGCAAGAGGCCTTCACCGATTAAGCCCTATTATCCTCTTCTCCCACTCCCTTCTGCATCGCCCTTGCACTTAGTTTTGCCCCTTTTATTCATGCCTCCCTCAGCTCCACAGCGCTTATCTACATTGTATATATACAAGTATATTATGTCTGTAATTTATATTCATTCATTCCATTGTATTTATTGAGTGCTTACTGTGTGCAGAGCACTGTACTAATCACTTAGTAGAGTATAGTAGAACAATAAACAAACGCATTCCCTGCCCACAACGATCTTACAGCCTAAAAGGGGTGGAGACAGACATTAATATAAGTAAATAAATTACAGATATGTACATAAATGTGGGGCTGGGAGGGAGGGGATGAACCTTCAAAAATGCATGTGTGCCTGTGATTTACCTGTTTTTTTGGGTTTTTTTGTTTTGCAATTCCTCTTTTTGCTAGCAGGGGGAGCTCATATGTTATATTTGTCTACTTTTTTCCCCTGTGTCCACATGCGACTTTATCTTTGTGCCTTTCCCTCCAGAAACTTGACAGGAGATGGAGCCACGTCTCTCAAATTGTAATCTCTGGTATTTTATCGAAAGATCTGTAGCTGGTAACTTGAGCTTTCCCTGAGAGCTTTCTCATTTGGGTTTTTACTCTTTTCAGACTCATTTAATTTTAAAAGCATTGAAGTGGTGGGGGAGGGGGGCAGCAGATATTATAAAATTGGCTCCTAAGAAATATAGTTTAATTCCTTAATTCCTATTGGCCAAGGAATTTAAATACGAATAATTCTTGTTTTGAAGCTCACAGGTAAAGCCTTTTCAAAGGTGTTGATTGTTCTGGAGATGATGCAGCGTAACTAACTACAAAGGGTTACTTATCTGTGGTTCATGTTGTAGGGAATTAAGCAATCCTCTTCTTTAAAAAAAATTAGCTGTGGAAAATTGGTATTGCTCTTCTGCTGGGTTTTTAATTTATGAACCAGAGTAAGAACCTGTGGGAAGATTGGCTATTGCCTTTAAAATAGCTAAGTACTGTTAACCTTACAGTCAAGCCCCTCTGGCCTAAAGTAAGGCATCAGCATGGTGTTCTTCCATGAAATACTGACCATATGGAGGGAAATCTTACATGATTGTTGTTCTTACTCATTATGGTTTTAGCAAAGATGTCAAAATAATCCTTTCAGAATGAAATATGGGATTTTATCCCCAGGATCCTATTAATCTTTGAGCCACCTGATGTCTGACAAAAGATCTCATATTTTAAGAAGAGAGCAGTGGGCTTTGTTAATGACCATGCAACTGTGCAGTGTACTAGGGGATCTAAATATCTGGAACAGGGAAAGGAAATTTAGCCCCACCGAGCCCCTTTCACATTAGCTGATGCAGAATCTGGCCTAATGTGTGGGGGCAAATTTAGATGTCCAGATTTTGTTTTTCCTTAACTTCTACTTGTACCCCACTTAAATCCTTTTCCCTCTCCCTTACCAAAATTAGTGCTCTAGTGATTCAGGAATCATACTCAAACTATAGCTTTACATTTGTATGTAGTGTGAGGTATATGTGTACTTATGGAACTCTAGCTACATCCACATTGTAAGTATGTTCAGGTCTGAGACCATGTGAAGTGCTTATGTTTGTATCGGCAATTTCTATAAGTGTGGAAGCCTGCTAGCTTACACTAAAGACTCAGTGGTGAGTGAAGTTTTCTGCATTTAGGAAATTAGCAAGATGGTGAAAAAGCCACTTTGGAACAAAAAGTAGGGCTCCTCCGTATGCCTTCTTTGCTCTTTGATTTGACGTATGGCACTTATTTTTAGTTATTTATCACAATAATTCATAGCAAACTAGCGCTCATGCTCAAGAACCTGTAGAAAGTGAAAGGGTGACTAAATTTTAGGGTTCTACATCAGCAATTTTGCATTTTTGAACTTGTGATACATGGAGTTTACAAATTGGATTCTATACAATTGGACTTAGAATTCCTTAACTCCCATTCTCTCCTAGACCCCCTCCAATCTGGCTTCCGTCCCCTCCACTCTACCGAGACTGCTCTCTCTAAGGTCACCCATGACCTCCTTCTTGCCAAATCCAATGGCCCCTACTCCATTCTAATCCTCCTTGACCTCTCTGCTGCCTTTGACACTGTCGACCATCCCCTCCTCCTCCATACCTTATCTCACCTTGGCTTCACGGACTCTGTCCTCTCCTGGTTCTCCTCTTACCTCTCTGGCCGGTCATTCTCGGTCTCCTTCGCTGGAGCCTCCTCCCCCTCCCATCCTTTAACTGTTGGAGTTCCTCAAGGGTCAGTGCTTGGCCCTCTTCTGTTCTCCATTTACACTCACTCCCTCGGTGAACTCATTCGCTCTCACGGCTTTGACTACCATCTCTACGCAGATGACACGCAGATCTACATCTCTGCCCCTGTCCTCTCCCCCTCCCTTCAGGCTCGCATCTCCTCCTGCCTCCAGGACGTCTCCACCTGGATGTCGGCCCGCCACCTAAAACTCAACATGAGCAAGACTGAGCTCCTCATCTTCCCTCCCAAGCCCGGTCCTCTCCCAGACTTCTCTATCACCGTGGATGGCACGACCATCCTTCCCGTCTCTCGGGCCCGCAATCTCGGTGTCATCCTTGACTCGTCCCTCTCGTTCACCCCACACATCCTATCCGTTACCAAGACTTGCCGGTTTCACCTCTACAATATCGCCAAGATCCGCCCTTTCCTCTCCACCCAAACGGCTACCTTACTGTTACGGGCTCTCATTATATCCCGGCTAGACTACTGTGTCAGCCTTCTCCCTGACCTCCCTTCCTCCTCTCTCGCCCCGCTCCGGTCTATTCTTCACTCCGCCGCCCGGCTCATCTTCCTGCAGAAACGATCTGGGCATGTCACTCCCCTTCTTAAACAACTCCAGTGGTTGCCTATCGACCTCCGCTCCAAACAAAAACTCCTCACTCTAGGCTTCAAGGCTCTCCATCACCTTGCCCCTTCCTACCTCTCCTCCCTTCTCTCTTTCTACCGCCCACCCCGCACGCTCCACTCCTCTGCCGCCCACCTCCTCACCGTCCCTCGGTCTCGCCTATCCCGCCGTCGACCCCTGGGTCACGTCCTCCCGCGGTCCTGGAACGCCCTCCCTCCTCACCTCCGCCAAACTGATTCTCTTTCCCTCTTCAAAACCTTACTTAAAAATCACCTCCTCCAAGAGGCCTTCCCAGACTGAGCTCCTCTTCCCCCTCTACTCCCTCTGCCATCCCCCCTTTACCTCTCCGCAGCTAAAGCCTCATTTTCCCCTTTTCCCTCTGCTCCTCCACCTCTCCCTTCCCATCCCCACAGCACTGTACTCGTCCGCTCAACTGTATATATTTTCGTTACCCTATTTATTTTGTTAATGAATCGTACATCGCCTTGATTCTATTTAGTTGCCATCGGTTTTTACGAGATGTTCTTCCCCTTGACGCTGTTTATTGCCATTGTTCTTGTCTGTCCGTCTCCCCCGATTAGACCGTAAGCCCGTCAAACGGCAGGGACTGTCTCTATCTGTTGCCGACTTGTTCATCCCAAGCGCTTAGTACAGTGCTCTGCACATAGTAAGTGCTCAATAAATACTATTGAATGAATGAATGAATTTACTGTAGCAAACGAGCCAGGAAGAAAAAAACTGATTTATTTCAGGTACTTATCATGTTTATCATCATCTCATCATTAGCAACAACAGAATTTATGGAGTGTCTACTATGTACAGAGCTGGGGAATGTACAAAAGAAAAAAAAAAGTAGTCACTCTCTCTTTCCCTTTGAGAGGCTTTCAGTCTAATCGGAGAGAGATGTGCGCACAAATGGCAAAAAACACACAATGTGTTTGAGAATAGATTGGGTAACCCAGTAGGATTAAAGATGAAATACCTACATACAGAGAAGCAGCATGGTGTAGTGGATAGAGTACAGGCCTGGGAGGCAGAAAGTCATGGGTTCAAATCCTGACTCTCCCACTATCTGCTGTGACCTTGGGCAACTCATTTCACTTCTCTGTGCCTCAGTAAAATGGGGATTAAGACTGTGAGCCCCACATGAGTCAGGGACTGTGTCCAACTAGATTTGCTTGTATCCACCCCAGTGCTTAGTACAGTGCCTGGCACATAATAAGAGCTTAACAAATACCACAGTTACTATTATTATGAAGTGGCAAGGCAGTATCACAAACTACGAATGCAGTGCCCCTGCATTCAGGATCTGTGACTGAACTGAACCACCCAGGCCTGGAGAATCCCAGCTGAGGGCACAAGACCCCACACCAATTGGTGAATCTCTGGAACTGGGGGAACTGGGAGTCGTTTCCTTCCATCCCCAGAGTCGGTGGATGATTCCTGTTTTGATGCCGATCAGAATGAATTGGACCTGGGTAGAATCAATCAGTCAATCAGTGGTATTTATTGAGCATTTACTGTGTGCAGAGCACTGTATTAAACGATTGGGAGAGTTCCCTAGAACAGAGTTGGTAGCCAGGATCCCTGCCCATAAGGAGCTTACAGCCTAGAGGGAAAGGGGCTGGGGGTCGGTTCTTTCAGGCTCATTTCTCTCATCCTTTGGCTGTGAGCCAGAAACTCATCCCCCAGGACAAGAACTGCTAAGGCCACCACCTGCCCTGAATGTACCGCCAGCGTCACCTACTGGGTTTTCTTTGCTGCTGCTCTCTCCCCCTACCCTCCACCATTAGGGTGGCCATTCATCCGGTTTTCTATCTGACTTTTTGGTTTTTAGCTGGCCAGAACTGATAGAGCAGTGGGTGCTTTCCTCCCACCTTGGCTTCTGTGGCCCAGACCCAGCGTCAGAAACAGTGCCCGTGATTACAGGGACCTGGGAGAAGAATGCAAGGGCTCTGGAGTGAGGGGAGGGGGTCAAGGTTTTCTGTGACATCATTATGTTGCCCTATATAACATACATCTGTTACTTTCATGTTGGCCAAGGCACATCAGTGGCCAACCTAATCACCATGCCTGTGTGTCAATCAATCAGTGGTATTTATTGAGCACTTACTGGGTGCAGAGCACTGTACTAAGCGCTTAGGAGAGTACAATATAAGAGAGTTGGTAGGCGTATTTCCTGCCCACAACGAGCTGTAAGTTCCTTATTAATTCCCTACTAATTCCCTATTAGTGAGTTAGGGCCACTCTTCTAGGGCACTTTCCCTGGATCGCAAGCTGACCTTTTTTGTTTCCTGGTCTTGTCACAGATACAAATGACAAATTCTCATTTGAAATTCCCACTTTCAAACTCGCACCATTTCATCTAGTTGTTCAATATGGGCTGACCTGATCTGGGTGCTAGGATAGGGGCAGTTCCATTTAGCCGTTCGGTCTCGATGCTGATCTTGAATTTGGGAAGCTCCACCAAGGGTTTTTCCGGAATTTAAGTGCTTATGTTTATGATTTGACATCAGGGACTGATTGGGCCCCCAAAACACCAAAGTTGAAGAAAGAAAACCTTCAACTTTGGTGTTTTTTGGGGGGGCGATCAGTACCTGATAACACAGTCTAATGAAGGAATCCAAACTAGGCATCTGCTTGCTGTGGGGAGGATGCCCGAAGCCTGCTTAAGTGAGGACAGTTTCACAAAAATTCCTCAATCCAAGAAGCCATTCTCCCAGTGCTTCCACCTCTATCGCAGTAGTAGCTTCTGTCCTGCCAAGCTGAAATTCAAATGAGGCAGTGCTCTTAGAATGAAAAATTGATTACAGGAATCTATAGGCTAGAGTGAGCTGGTCTGGGCTCAATCCTGTTTAGTTTACGGATACTACTGGCATGTGTGCTTGAAGATGGGTGAAAACTGTCTGACTTTTTCCCCCATTTGATTCCAAGCCAGCATTTGTAATGGAGTTTATTTGTTCAGCACTGGGCATCAGGTGTAATAGGATTATGCATTGTGTTTATATGACCCTGGCTTTCATATCCCTGGAGCAATGCACCATCATTCATTTTTCTGGGATAAATTAAAAGTGGAGATTGTAGATTAGATCTGCCAGGGCTCATCTGGGTTATGTGAAATGTAGTTTTTCTGTCTCTTAGAACTTATTGGATCATGACAGAAATATAAATGAGCTAGCGGAAAATATTAAACTCTTATGAGAACTCATTTCCGTCGAGTTAGGTCAGTTTGGCAGATGTGGCAGGCAAACTTATTGTTTTTCCATTTGTGCATTTTCAGTTGAATCCCCAAATTGGAGAGGCCAAAGCTGGTGAAGCGTTTGCTGCATCAGATCTATGTGGGTATGGGTTTTTGTGGGTCAGGAAGGAAGCAGTATTTCTCTACTTCCTTTCCTCTAGTCCCAGATTTTCAGGATGTTGGGTTTAATTTTTAGTTGAGTCAATCAAGAGCCACTCATATTGAATTTGAACAGTGGCCACTGAATAGGTAAGCCCACTCATAGAGAATTAGGTGCTTCAGGCAGGATGTTCTGTGCCAGGGGGTAATGCCTTCCCACAGATGGAATTAAGGCTCTTCAGCCTCTCTTTCCCCTGCTACTGTGAATCGATGGGAGGAGGGAAGAGGGAAGAATAGAGGTCATTTGCTTGAGGTTAAGGGTACAGTAATGCAGGGGAGGAGTGGGGGATGGCCCCTGAGGTGGGGTGAGCAACTGAGGTGGGAGACTTGAGCAGTGGGGCTAAAACAAGGACTGGGGAGGCAAGAAGATGGGTTGGGGAGGGAAATAATAGAGAGGAAGGGAAAGCAAATTACTGTTTATACCAGCTCAAAATAGTGTTGGGATTGTAAAACAGGTGCAAAAATTCCTCTGTGCCCTTCTCTTTCCATCCTCCCTGCCATCAGAAGAGTGTATTGTTTAGGCCCTGGCTAAAGGTATAATCTGAATATCAAAGTGTTCTTTCCCCTGAATAACAATTGTCCTGATTGCTTCCCCTGTCCACCCCACACTGTCTCCGGGATGCCAGACCACATTTTAGAATTACAACCCCTTGACTGTTCCAATGGAATCCATCAATCTGTTGTGGTTATTGAGCCCTTACTCTGTACAGAGCATTGTTCTAAGTGCTTGGGAGAGTACAATACAGTTCAGTTGGTAAACAAGATCCCTGCCCACAAAGAGCTTACAGAATGGGGGAGGCAGACTTTAAAAGAAATTACAGATAGGAGATTTGGGGAATATAGGGATTTGCACCTAAGTGTTGGGGGCCTGAGAGCGGGGTGAATATCAAGTGCTTAAAAGGTACAGATCCAAGTGCATAAGGGGTGCAGAAGGGAAGATGAATAGGGGAAATGGGGGCTTAGTCAGGGAAGGCCTCTTGGAAGTGATGTGATTGGAAGGCTTTGAAGATGAGAAAATAGCGGCCTGTTGGATACGGATACAAAGGGGGAGGCAGTTCCAGGCCAGAACAGAAGGACTTTGATTCATTTTCTTAAACCAAATCAGGAGTTTAAGTGTTGGTTCAGTGGCTTACTTTGGGCACCAAAGGTTCCTGCTTCCTCCACTTTGCCCTGGGTTTGGTAGAAAGCAGCATGACATAGCGGGTAGAGCGTGGGCCTGGGAGTCAGAAGGTCATGGGTTCTAATTCCGGCTACACCACTTGTCTGCTGTATGAACTTGGGCAAGTCACTTGACTTCTCTGGGCCTCAGTTACATCTGTGAAATGGGGATTGAGACTGTGAGTCCTACGTGGGACAGGGACTGTGTCCAACCTGATTTGCTTATCATAGTGCATAGTACAGTGCCTGGCACATAGTAAGCACTTAACAAATACCATTGTTATTATTATTATTATTAGAAAGTGAAATGCATGACCCCAGCTGTCTCCCACCACAGCCATTCTGACAAGTACATACACAGACCCACACAACTCCACCAACCTCTTATCTGAATCAAGACCACCCTAAGGCCTCAGGCATTGGAACAGCTTGGAAGGGAGAAGCGTCTCTTTGCTAGATCATGCTGCCTTGACTTCTGAGAGGTCAGGAGGGTGGGGGAAGGGAGAGGATTTGTACTAGAATTAAGTCTCAGGTGAGGGGGGATGGGGATGAGTAAAATGATTTGGGTGATTGTCTCTGGTGCATGAATCCTCAGAGGACTAATAAAGGAATCAGATGTAAACTGGAAAGAAGAGGGCAGACAGATGAAGGGCATGGCCCTTAAAATGGATGTAACACTGGGAGAATGGTAAAGAGGGCAGAGGAGCAATGATTAAAGTGCTGTGGGGAAAGTCCATTACTATATGAAGACACTTGGTTTTAGTGGAATTGAGGTGGGGTAATTGGAGGTTCTGAGGACAGAAGCTTATCCTTTGCCTTTCCCCTCATTTTAAAAATCATTTTTAAAAATCAGTTCTTAGCTTCTTCAGGGTTAAGTTATTTACTCTGCCCTGTGTGAGTTAGGCACTTGAAAATACACTCTCCTGATATAAGCTCAAAACCATTAAGAGTACCAATGGGAATTTGGTTTCTCTCCAAAGCAATAATTTTTCCTCTGGCTCTATATCCTAATTTCAGGGTGTTTGCATAGTTGGAGAAAATTTGAACAGGCTCTGCGCAAAGTATCTCCATATACTTTGGAATGAAATGAGAATATGTGATAAAGTGATATTTGTTAAGCGCTCACTATGTGCTGAGCGATGAGGTAGAAATAATATAATCAGATTGCGATGGAGTCCCTGCCCTACAGGGTGCTCACAGCCCTGGGGCTAGGGAGAACAGGTACTAAATCCCCATTTTGCAGATGAGGAAACTGAGGCACAGAGTTCACATGGCAAGCAAGTTGGAGAAGCTGGAACTGGAACCAGGACTCCTGACTCCTAGTCCTGTGTTCTTTCCACTAGACTATGCTGTGTACCTGTGTGCTTTCCCACTTAAGCAAACCATAAGGTGGCATTTGTGACTCCGAAGGAGGTAGCCCCCACTGTCCTCAAATGGGTATGGGAGGGCTATCCAGCAGATAAGGGAAACATTTCACACTGTAATTCTCCATTTAATTAGTTGGGATGAACAAGAAGTTGCTCCATTTCACTTTTGCTGGAGTTGTGTGCTCTGCTAATCACTCACATTTTGGGCAGCCTGGCACTAGCTATGGGTAACATTTCACCCTGGATCTCACGACCTCACAGATGGATGGGCTGAGCCTAGCAATGGAGATGTCTTTTCACCCATTATTTTTGTTCTGCAGCCAACAGCATGAGAACAACTACTCATTCATTCATTCAATCGTATTTATTGTGTGCTTACTGTGTGCAGAGCATTGTACTAAGCACTTGGAAAGTACAATTCGGCAACAGGTAGAGACAATCCCTGCCCAACAATGGGCTCACAATCTAAAAGGGGGAAACATAGGAGAAGAAAGTGAGTCTATGCTTGTCCCAGAGGAGTGGGGAGGGTGAATGCCTTTTCTGAAGTAAACACTAAGGACTTCTGGTTTTTCCCTGTAATGGCAATATGGTGGATGGCCAGGGGGGAGTGCGCAAGGGTGTGGAGGAGAAGTTGGAAAGTAGGCTTCATTACATTTCTCCCTTCTGTGGGAAAGGTCTCATATTAAAGAGCACCCATTTAAGCAAAGAGCCAGGCTTAAATGGACTTCTCAGAGAAGAGGAAATAATCCACAATTGGTCATGCCGTGAATTCAGGCTGGTGGGTGTTCTATTAGACAATGGTTTTTTCATCCCAAAGGAAGGGAAGCCGTGATGTGTGAGCGATTAACTAAGGAAACACAAACTTTTGAGGTCTTTATTGCTGTATTTACTACTTAAAATGATTTCACTGTTCTTGAGCAAGGCCACTTTTAGGACCCAGTTACTGAGGAGTTTAGTTGGCATTGGTTTTTGAAGAGCTCCAGAAATAAGAGGTGACCATTTGGGATGAATTTAATTTAAACATTTTCCCAGAATCTGTTTTCTTGCATCCATTTTAGATTGTTGTTGTTTTACTCTGAAGGAGGTTGGCCATCTGCAATTACTCCTTGCAGTATTTGAAATTTTCTTTTTATTGGCTTCGATTTTGAAACCCCTAGTTTCTGCTATGATTCTCCCCTCCCTCTCTCTTTCCATCCCTCCCTTCCTCCATCTTTCCCTCACCCTATATACAATGAAGGAATGTCTCTGAATGCTACCCTGGATACTGAAAAACAAATATTCCTAATAGAAGATATTTTGCCCTCAAGTATCTAGCCCAGACTAATCCTTAGCATGTAGCCTCTATTTAATCCAACTTGGTTCATTTTGACCCTGGCCAGCAATTCTCAGATGCCACACCCCTCTTGACCACAATGGAGGGCAGTAATGCTGAGTGACTCTTTTGTTATCCAGATAGAGTGTCTTTAATCTAGGTACTGTTCTTTGCTTCACTGCAGTCTGCAAAGTGTTTGAGGGATGAAGACCCTTTTCAATTATTTAAAGGAGGGATGAATTTTTAGTTTTAAGAAGGGATTTGATCTAGAGATTGTAAGTTTTTATTTGTCCCTTGGGTTAGCAGGCTCTGAAACCAGAATTATTATCCACAATAGCCAATCCACTCTAAAGGAATTGGTCATCAGGTCTCAAGGGCCATGAGAAGCAGCCATGAGAAGCACAGGCCTGGGAGTCATAAGGACCTGGATTCTAATGTTATTCTGCCATTTGTGTGCAGTGTGACCTTGGGCAAGTCACTTCACTTCTGTCAGCCTCAGTTACCTCATCAGTGAAATGGGAATTAACATTGTGAGCCCCATGTGGGACATGGACTGTGTCCAAGCTGATTAGCTTGTATATACCCCAGCCTGGCACATAGTAAGTACTTAATACCATTAAAAAAAGTCTCTTTGCTTTCTCCTTTGATAGTACAGGTCTGTTTTATCATTGCAATGTGTAGCCCATCAAATGGAGATTACAGCTCATTGTTTAGACATCATCATTCCAGAAGAATGTGTTCTTTGGGGAATGTTATTGAAAATATTAATAGTGGTTTTTGTTAAGCGCTTACTATGTGCCAAACACTGTGCTAAGCACTGGGGTAAATACAAGATAATCAGGTCCTATGTGGGACTCACAGTCTAAGTAAGAGGGAAAACAGGTATTGAATCCCCATTTTTGCAGATGAAGGAATTGAGGCACAGAGAATTTAAGTGACCTGTCCAAGGTCACACAACAGGTATGTGGCAGAGCTGTGCTTAGAATCCAAGTCCTAATCCTGGCTGGAGAGGGTAACACCCAGAAGATTTTAAACCATGAGAAAAAGGTTGCTTGTCTGAATGTTGCTGTGAATAGTCACCCTTCCTGGGATTAGGACATATTCGTTGTGGGCAGAGAATGTGTCTGCTAACTCTGTTACATTGTACTCTTCCAAGTGCTTAGTAAAGTGCTCTGCACACAGTAAGTGCTCTTCACACAGTAAGCACTCAATAAATATGAATGATTGATTCATATTGAGCTTGAGAGATGTCCTGGAGGCAGGAAGAAATGTGATACTGCAGAAGAGAGAGGTCAGGGCTTGTGAAGTAAAATTGGGAGTCATCCATAGAGCCTTGGTAGTTGAAGGCTGATGAGCTCCCCAAGGGAATGAATGTAAGAGTGAGAGAGAAGAGGGCCCAAAACAGAGGGTTTAGGGACACCCTCAGTTAGAGAATGGAATACAGAGGTAGAAAGAGTGGAGAATAAGAAGAATTAGCCAGAAAAGTAAGAAAATTCACAAGAACTCGGCAGGAAAACCAAGGGCTTCCAGGAGAAGGGAGTGGTCCAGTGTCAGATGCAGGCTAGAGGTTGAGGAGAATTAGGACAGAGTAGAGTCTGTTAGATTTAACAAGTAGGAGGTCATTGATGACCCTCAAAAGAGTGGTCTCGTCTTGAAAGTGGTGGAAACTGCACTGTAGAAGATCAAGAAGGGCATTAAGAGAGAAAAAGTGTAGGCAGCAGGTGTATACAATTCATTCGAGGAGTTTGAATTGTAATGGGAGAAGGAAAAGGGAGCAGTTATTGAACTGGAGAGTGCAGTAGGACCCAAAGAAGCTGTTTTTTAGGAGAGGGGAAAACAGCTGTTTTTGAAGGGAGAGGGGAAGGAGCCATCAGAGAGTGAGTGGTTGAAAATGGCAGTCTGAGATGGAAGAAGAGTGGACCCAAATATCTTTAAAAGGTGAGAAGTGGGGCTGGAGGCAGATGAGAGTGTAGATGTGGGTGTGGGAAGGAACTGGGGAGTTGAGGGGGTGACTTTGGGGAGTTCTTGCCTGATGGTTTTGATTTTGTCAATGGAATAGTTAGCAAGGTTATCAAGGGCTGGAGTTAGGGGCACTGGGAGTTTCAGGAGGGAGTTGAAGGTTAAAGGATAAAAATCATTTGAATTGATTGGCAGTCTTCCATGCAGACGCCTTCAGATGTGATAAATTCTGACAAGTGTTTGTGCAGTTCTGGGGAGGGTTGCCTCCCCAGTCCTACTTGCAGAAGACATAGGACCTCAGAAAAATAAATCAGACTTTTACTAGATGACCAGTAAGTGATTTCCTAAGGCATTTGTTTGGCAAGGGGGAAGAGCAGAGGAAAAATATAAACCTGTAATAGTTGACACAATGTGGGGGAATTTTACCATCTTTTCTAAATTCAGAAAATGTATTCTGGCCATGTGATGGGTGGGGGAAGGGGGTTGGCAGCAGAGGAGTTAGTGTTCAGGCTTAATTTTCTTGACTACTAGTCAGATGGAGAATTAACATTCTTAATATTTCTCTTTGGCTGATCTGGAAAAATATCTGCCCTAGCCCTTGTAAAATCTTAATGTACCGTGAGAAGTGCATGGCTGTCTGAAGTTTTTAGATTTGTTTTTTTGACCTTATTAAATCATGGAAAGTTGCCTCTATGAGGGAAGACAAAAAAAGAAGTCTGCATTGTTACTCAGGTGGCTTTTCCTGTTCCTTTATAGTTTTGGGCACTGTAATTATACAGAGAGCTGGAAAGATGCCTGCAGTTTCAAAATAATTGCTTGCTCTCTTTCCCTCTTTTTTTCCTCCCATGTGTTTCACTCACTCATTGCTCTTTTTTCTCCCTCCCCTCCTCCCTCCTTTCCCTACCCCTTCTCCTTTCCCTAACCCTCCCCTTCCTCCTTTCCCTAACACTTCCCTTCCTCCCCCTCTCCCTCCGCTATCTGTCCCCTCCTTCACCTCTCCCCCCACCCCATCCCCTCTCTCCTCTTCCCCTCCCTCTCCCCTTTCCCCCTTCCCTCTCTCCCCTTCTCCCCCATCCCTTTCTCCCCCCACTCCCCATCCCCCCCATCCTTTCGCTTTTTTCCCCTTCCAATTCCCCCTCCTCTCTCCCTTTCTGTCCTTCCCTTCCCTCTTCCCTCCTTCTTCCCCTCTCCCTCCCCCCTCTTTTTCCCCTTTCCTCCCTTTTTCCTCCTTCCTCCCTTTGTTCCCTCCCCTTTCCTCCCCCTCCCTTTCCCCCTTCCTCCATCCCTCCCTCCCTCCCTCCCTCTCCCCCTTCCTCCCTCCCTCCCTCCCTCTCCCCCTTCCTCCCTCCCTTTCCCCCCCCGCCCTTCCCCCCCTCCTTTTCCCCCCCGCCCTTCCCCCCCTCCTTTTTCCCCCCCCGCCCTTCCCCCCCTCCTTTTTTCCCCCCCCGCCCTTCCCCCCCTCCTTTTCCCCCCCCGCCCTTCCCCCCCTCCTTTTCCCCCCCCGCCCTTCCCCCCCTCCTTTTCCCCCCCCCGCCCTTCCCCCCCTCCTTTCCCCCCCGCCCTTCCCCCCCTCCTTTTCCCCCCCCGCCCTTCCCCCTCCTTTTCCCCCCCCCGCCCTTCCCCCCTCCTTTTCCCCCCCCCGCCCTTCCCCCTCCTTTTCCCCCCCCCGCCCTTCCCCCCTCCTTTTCCCCCCCCGCCCTTCCCCCCTCCTTCCTCCTTCCTCCCTTTTTCCTCCTTCCTCCCTTTTTCCTCCTTCCTCCCTTTGTTCCCTCCCCTTCTCCCCTCCCCTTTACTTCCGCCCCCTCCCTCTTCCTTCCTTTCTCCCCCTTCCTCTATCCCTTCCCCCCTCCTTTCCCCCCTTCCTTCCCCCCTCCTTCCCCCCTCCTTTCCCCCCCTCCCTTTCCCCCCTCCTTTCCCCCCCTCCCTTTCCCCCCCTCCTTTCCCCCTCCCTTTCCCCCCTTTCCCCCCTCCCTTTCCCCCCTTCCCCCCCTCCCTTTCCCCCCTTCCCCCCCTCCCTTTCCCCCCTCCCTTTCCCCCTTTCCCCCCTCCCTTTCCCCCCTTTCCCCCCTCCCTTTCCCCCCTCCCTTTCCCCCCTCCCTTTCCCCCCTTTCCCCCCTTTTTTCCCCTCCCTCTTTCCTTTCCTTCCTCGCTCTTCCTTCCCCCCTCCCTCTTCCTCTGATCCCGCCCCTTCTGTGCACTCTTTAGCCAGCAGCCAGACAGCTGTGTTCTATCAGAACCCACTTACAACTCCAGGCTGATTAGCGGGGAAACTTTAGGGTGAAGTGCGGAGTCGGTCTCTCGTGCGTTTTCTTTCTTTCTTTCTCCAGAAGCGAAGTGACCTGTGGGTCTTCTCTGGCTAAAGTGGTGTTTTGGTTTTTTTTCCCGAAAGGCACCAAATTTGTCTAAGGAGGTAGAACTCTTTAGGGAGATGCCCTCAAACCTAGTTAGGGGAAAAGCTCTGTAAAGCGAGCGGAGTCTAAGGTGAAGCCGATGTTTCACATGCACTAGAGCAGTTTGACTCGCAAGGAGATTGCAACCGTCTGTCTGCCGTTACTGCAGCTGGGGTTTTGTAAATCTGATGAGTCTTTAAGCAGCGATGGATTGTTTGTGAAGCGAAAACCAGTTTGGAGGTTTTAGGAGACTTTCGCATCATTAATTGAGAGTCCACAAACGGCATGAGTGAAAATGGCTGTCTAGAGGAAAATGTGCAAGAAAGGAAGAGCAAGGAAAAGCACTGAGTGTTGAATCTGGTGAGCCCAACTCTGAAGCATTGCAACCCGGAGGAACAGGCGAGTCCCTAAGAAGCGAAATCATGAATTCGGGAGTTGCAGTGAAATATGGAAACGACTCCTCGGCGGAGCTGAGCGAGGTAAGAACCAACTGAAGTCTTCCTAGTTCTTCTGCTTTTGTTTTTGGAAACTCCTTTCCGTCTCCCCCCCCCACCCCCCGCGCCCTTTGGGCTTGCAGTGTAATTTAAGAAGAATAGATTTTTCTCGTATCTTGTTGTAACTTGCCGTGCTACTCGGGAAATGACCTGAACTTGCCTGCTTCTGCAGTCCGAAATTAATAGAAGGAAAAACAGCTACTGTTGGGTAGAGATCTTTTTTTTTTCTTTCATGCATTAAGGATTTCACCTCCCCCCACCCCTCTCAAATGCTGCGTTAATGCACAACATTCCTTTTTGCGGAAGGTAAAATACACGGATACCAGCTGAGATTAAGCAGATGGTACCTAATTTGATGGGGGGCAGGAGTAGGAAGCGATGATGGTATTATGCCAACAACTTTAGGCAAATCATGTGATGCATTTGATTAAGTTCAGCCAAGGTAGCTCTGTATCTTGAGTCTGAACGAGTTATCCTTTTTGGGGGGAGGGGGGAGGGAGGGGACGGGATTGAGGGAGAATGTGAAATGTCTAATGCCATTTAGAAGTTTATTTCCGTGTCGACTCTTGTTGGACACTGTGGTCTTTCCTTCTGCAAACACATTTGGAATACCTAGCTCCAGTTATGTTGACCACCATTGTGTTTTAATAAACAGACTTTGAAATTAAAGCCACATCAAACACTTATGCAAATATTTTAATCAGCAAAATGCTTTAAGCTGCCTGTTTTGTTGGCTGGAGGAATGCCTTGAGCACCATTGAATGCCTGAAAAGTACTGATATGAAACCCAAAATACAGAAGGCTCAATTGGGATTAGGACATCTTTATTGCTTAAGGTGGTTTAATGTTCAGTGCAATTTGTACCCTTCATAGCATTACAGAGCAGTTCAGAGAAGGGAGAATCAGTGCGGAATGCTCTTCTGCTTTTTGGTCAAGCTACAATCCCCTTAGCTGGAAATGGGCACCCAGAGAGTGTGGAAGCAAAAAGCTGTTAAATGTAAAAGCAGTCAAGGCAAACAGAGGTATTTTCAGCCTAGTGACAGTGAGGAGAAAATGGAAGGATGTAGCTTTTGGTGGGGAAGGAAAACTAGGAGGGTTTAATACTCCTGTTCAGAGCTGTGCCGTTTCCCACGCCACATAATGCTTTGATTTAAACATCATTCCATTGCATTCTGTTACTCACATGGTTTATATTTGTTCGCTGTGTTTTATTTTCATGGACTTGATTAGTTTCAAACATTGCCCAATCGTCAGATTTCCCAATGATATAGGTAATGGATCAGGAAACAGTGGCAATTTCTTCATATATAGGTGTGACAACTGAAGCATGGAGAAGTCATGATTTGTCAAATTTAAACACCAGAAGTTTGATCTAGAAATAGAACTCAAGTTTCCTGGCTCCCATTTTAATGTCTTGAGTAGGTGCCCTCTCTAAGCCCCAAAAGATGTCCAATAATCAATACAAATAAATAATTTGATCCACAGCCTCCTTCGATTCCTGCCACATGGTGTCTGGTTTTCCTGGGTTTCTGCCTGCCCAGCAGAGGCTTTCACCAGAGATTGGGTCATCTAATTGCTCTGGAATTAAAAATGCAAAAGCTGGAAAGGCAGGAGACCATATGAATTTGTTGCTGGCTAGCTGGGTGATATTTGGCAAACCTTGGGGAAGGAGTATGGTCTAGTGGAAAGGGCTCGGGCCTGTGAGTCAGAGGACCCGGATTAGAACCCAGGTTCTAATCCAGGCTACGTCATTTGCCTGCTATGTGATCTTGGGCAAGTCGCTTGTCTTTCCTCAGCTGTAAAATCTGTAAACAGGGATTCAATACCGGTTCTCCCTCTGACTTAATCTGTAAGCCCCTTGTGGGACAGGTACTAGGTTAAACCTGGTTATCCTGTATCTACCCCAATGCTTAGTGCAGTGCTTGGCACACAGTAAGTGCTTAAATGCCATCATTATTAATAATAAATCATGCTCTGTCCCTGTTTTGAGAGAAGCAGTGTGACTTAATGGAAAGAGCATTCGTTTGGGAGTCAGAGGTCATGAGTTCTAATCCCGGCTCCACCACTTGTCAGCTGTGTGACTCTGGGGCAAGTCACTTCACTTCTCTGTGCCTCAGTGACCTCATCTGTCAAATGGGAATCAAGATTGTGAGCCCCAAGTGGGACAACCTGATAACCTTGTATCTATCCCAGCACCTAGAACAGAGCTTGACACATAGTAAGCACTTAACAAATACCATTATCATTAGTATTGATATTATTTTTCAAAGTGCCATAAGCATTTCCAATGCCTTATGCAATCCACAGTCATTGTCATTACTCTCCAATGATCTTCTTTGGGCCAAGGAGTAGAAAGGGTTGGGGCCTCCTCACTCATTGCACTCCATGTCCCAGAGGGAACGTGACTGTCAGGGACAAGAAAGTGCGAGTGGTGCTGTGCAAAGAATTAGCACTAAAATTTACATTCACAGCACAACTTCTTGATGAGGCTCTTCCATTGTTCCCAATGGGGAACTCCCAGCAGGCGGAACTGTGGAGTAGCTCCTCAGGCTTCCTTTTGCCTCATCTTCTTCAGAATTTCCCAATCTTCTTTCAGTCTCAATATCATCTTACCCATTCATTCTTTCCTTTCTGTGGAATCAGTGATCTGCCCGTATATCCCTTTTAAGATATCTCTTGAGGTTGAGTAGCTGTGCCTGAAAGGACAGTTGCATATTCTTGGTGTAGTTTAAGGTCTTGGTTTCTCCTTGCTAACATATATGTCATTCTGCTTCTACTTAATCTTCAGAGAGTATTTGTCAGAATAATGGGCCTGATTCTCCCAGCCCAAAGTTAATTCCTTGGAAGGTGAGGTCCTTTTGTGGGGTGGGGGGAGCAGCATTTACTCTTTCAGACCACTAGAGGGCCATTTGGTACAGTATATTGTTGCCTGTATTGTGCATTAACCCGAAATAAAGTACAGCTACCTATACATGCACTCAGTTTTGCCCTACCATGTCTTTTCAACCACACACTTTGGCTAGAATATTGTTTAGGAACTACAGTGTGCTCTTGGTTGGGTATGAATGTGTACATGTATGCAGCTTCAGAATAGTAGAGTACGACAGCACAAGCTATTGAAATGCAGAGCCCTGCAAGAATGCACGTCCCTTGTTCTAGAAGAACTGGGTGAAAATATATGTACTAGGCCAGAAGTTTTCAGTTTTCTTATGGAACTGGGCCCCTAGAGTCTCAAGATTTCATCTGAACTACACCCCCCCCCCCCCCCCCCACGCACTTCAAAGGAATACTCACTGGACCTAGAGTTGAGGGAACAGAAAAGCAGTTGTAGGGGTGGGGTGGAAGAGAAATTGCCCTTGCCGCTGCTGGCTCCTTAGAGTTTGAGCTTTCAGTTAACTGGAGATGACAGTGGCCAGAGCAGCAGGAGCAGTTTTCCTTTTCACCTACTACAGCTGCTCCTCTGCTTCCCCAGCCCTTGAAAGAGGGGGAAAAAAAGGAGTGTGTGTGTGTGTGTGTGTGCATGTGCGTGCACCCCCCCCCCCCAGTATATTCTAAGGGGGGAAAACTTGTCAGATCAATCACGAGACTCTGACCTTAAAAAAACAAACAAACCCCAAAGCGATTTTAAAAATTGGGTTATTTATGACTTCTGGGCCTCAATCAGGGGAGGAAGGTATCCAAATCAACAGTGGCATTAAATTTCTTTCTTGAAATTTTTGTAAAGGAGAGGATTGTAAATCCTACCTAACCTGGTATTTCATTCTCCAGAGAAGTAATTACCTTATAGTCAGTAAAGGCTGCAACTTTTCCAGAGGAAACTCACAGGGCTGGGGTCTTAGCCTTATGACTTTCAGAAATATCATAAGCAGACTGCTTGGCTCATACAGATTTGATTTTGACAGGCAGGTATTTCAGGCCAGAGCAGGCTAGCAAAGAAAACTGCTAAATGAGTGGGTGCCAATTAATTCAGAAGGTAAGCTCTATGGGCCTGGAAAACTATCAGTTTCTAGTCAGACAATTCTCTATTGGTTCTGTGCCTTCAGTAGATGGCTGCATGAATTTTCCTAGGAGAATGAAAAATTTATTGTCTATTAATTTATATTCTACCAGATAACAGATCTAGCAATCTCTACCCCTCAGGGAGTTGAAATATGTGGTTCTCTAATTCAAGGAAGTAGTTATTCATCTGCAGCATTCCCCGTATGGTTTGAATTTTTCCCTCTGGAAGATGTCCAATTTCATCCTGGCCTTAAAGCTCTTCACTTTCAAACTGGACTAACCTCTCCATTTCCCCCCTGCCTCCCCCCAGCCACCACCAACCCCATGGCTCCTTCTCCACAGTTATCATCCAACTTTCACCTCCAAGCCTTTGCAAGTGTATTTGGTAACCTAAATAATAATAACTGGTATTTTGTGTCAAGCACTCAGGAAAGTACAAGATAATCAGGTCAGATACAGTTCCTGTCCCATATGAGGCTCACAGTCATCTCCCTGCAGCCCTTCAAAGAGCTTCCCAAATTCCACCTCCTCCAGGAATCCTCCTTCTCTGACCAATTGGAAAAATGTGATTTCTCCCTGCCATAGCCAACCCTAACTAAACAACTAGATTCTGTAACTCCCCTCTTTTTTCTTTCACCTAGCAAAAGGCATTTGGGCATACGTGGGCCATCTCTTGCATTTGAAGATGCCCTGTGGGCAAGGCTTAGACATTTGCTGCTCATCCACTTAACATCTCCATAGTCACTAAATAGTGCCACTTGGGCCCACAGTCACTTAAGGGAAGGCTGTAGGGTTTTTGCCATCCCCATGTCAGGGTTACAAAATGGACATCAATCAATCCTATTTATTGAGCACTTACTATGTACAAAGAACTGTACTAAGTTCTTGGGAGAGTACAATAAAACTGTTATTATCCCAGCTTACATCTTCACTTTTTTTTTTCCTGGAATCAGCCTAGCAAATACAGAGGAGGCCAGAGAAAGGAATTAAACAAGGAGCATTAAAAAAAAATCAAAATTACTTTTTTGGATTCACAGTTTTCATGTCAGGAAATTGAACTTTGGAATATCAAATGGCTCCATAGTTTATAGGAACAAAACTACAGGTGACCATGAGATCATTCTTCCCAGATGTCTCCCCCGATTAGATTGTAAGCCTGTCAAACGGCAGGGACTGTCTCTATCTGTTGCCGACTTCTTCATTCCAAGCGCTTAGTACAGTGCTCTGCACATAGTAAGCGCTCAATAAATACTATTGAATGAATGAATGAATGATTTCTTGATTCTTCTTGTCAAGCATCATCCCATTCACAAGTGGGCCCAGGAAAAAGGAGAGGAGGAAGTTTTTGTGTTTGTGGGGAAACAGGATTATGTGAGGAGTAATTCATTAAGTGGTTATAAAAGGCTCTGTATTTTGGAAATAGCAGTATCAACAACAATTTATATTCTAGGAAATGCATTTAAAAAGAAATGAGGCAAATTTGAAAAATCCTCAGATTAACTGCTATTGATTTCCCTTTGCTGCACAGGAAAGCTATAGGATAAGGTTTGTTAACTTTGTAAACAAGCAATAGAAGCCAATCAGGCTATGTAACTGTATTGTCAAATAGGCTACTGATTCTCTGATTGGAGTGATATTTAGAAAGAGAACTTGCTCAACTACACAAGGTTAGGTCAGGGTTTGGTGTGTGATATTGGGGTGTGATTGAGAAGTAGCATGGCTTAGTGGAAAGAGCCCAGGCTTGGGAGTCAGAGGTCCGTGAGTTCTAATCCCAGCTCCGCCTCTTCTTAGCTGTGTGACTTTAGGCAAGTCATTTAACTTCTCTGGGCCTCAGTTACCTCATCTGTAAAATGGGGATTAAGATTGTGAGCCCCACATGGGATGACCTGATTACCTTGTATCTCCCCCAGCGCCTAGAACAGTGCTTGGCACATAGTAAGCACTTAACAAATACCATTACTATTATTATTATTATTCAGGTGGCCTGAGTCAAGTGTGTCTCAACAAAAGGGTGTTTTAAAGGACTTAGGGTTTCAAAAAAAATTTACTTTTCCACAGCATGCTTTGTGGATGAGAGAGAGACAGCTTGAACCCTGTCTAATGCTTGTCTATGTAGAAATTTTCTATAGCAATTATGAGGGAATATTTGTTGCCATTGTCATCTCCACCCCACCTTAATGATGTTATTTATTCAATCAATTAATGGTATTTATTAAGCACTCATGTGCAGAGCACTGTATTAAGCACTTGGGAGAGTGCAATACAATAGAATTAGCAAATACGGTCCCTGCTCATAAGGAACGTACAATCTGGGGGAGGAGACAGGCATTGAGTAATTTATAATATGATTTAAAGATGTACCTAAAGTGCTGTGGAGTTGAGTGGAGTGACTATCAAGTGCCCAGAGGTTACAGATCCAAGTGCATAGGTGACACAGAAGGGAGAGCCAACTGGAGAAAAGTGGGCTTAATTGGGAAAGGCTTCTTGTAGGAGATTTGACCTTAATACTGCTTTGAAGGTGGGGAGAGTAGTGATCTGATGTATATGGAGTGGGAGGGAATTCCAAGCAAGGGGGAGGATGTGGGAAAGGATTTGGCAGCGAGATAGATGAGATTGGGACAAAGAGTGGTGTGTGCGGGCTGGGCTATAATAGATTGATGGGATGAACTGATCGAGTACTTTAAAACCGATGGTAAGGAGATTCTCTTTGCAGAGGTGGATGGGCAGCCATTGCAGGGTCTTAAGGAGTGGGGAGACACGGATTGAGCGTTTTTATGGAAAAATGATCTGTGCAGCAAAGTGAAGTATGGACTGGAATGGGGAGAGAGAGGAGGCCGGGAGGTCAGTGAGGAGGCAGAAGCAGTAGTCAAGGCAGGTTAGGATAAGTGCCTGGAGCAATGTGGTGGCAGTTTGGATGGAGAGGAAAGGGCAAACTTTAGCAGTGTTGTGAAGGTATGACTGACAGGATTTGGAGGCACTGACTATGTGGGTGGAATGAGAGAGATAAATCGAACACCACCAAGGTTACGGGTTGGTGAGACAGGGAGGATAGTGGTATTGTCTACAGTGATGGGAAAGATGAGAGAACAGTGTTTAGGTGGGAAGATAAGGAGTTTTGTTTTGGGCATGTGGCAGGACATCCAGGTAGAAGTGTTCTGAAGGTAGGAGGAAATATGAGATTTCAGGGAGGAGAGAAGTCAGAGCTGGAGATGTAGTTTGGGGAATCGTTTGCATAGAGATGATAATTGAAGCTATGGGAGCAAAAGAGTTCTCTAAGGGAGTAGATGTAGGTGGAGAATAGAAGGGGACCTAGAACTCAGCCTTAAGGGCCCCTCCCACCACTGTCAGAGGGAGGGAGGCAGAGGAGGAGACAGCAAAAGAAATTGAGGAGCTGTCAGAGATGCGAACCAAGAGAGGACAGTGTTAGTGAAGCCAAGGAGTTTACAGCCTAGAGAGGGAGAGACATATTATGGATATAACTTAGACTGTAAACTCCTTGTGTGCAGGCAGCATGGCCTAGTGGAAAGAGCACAGACCTGGGAGTCAGAGGACCTGGGTTCTAATCCCTGCTCTGTCACTTATTGTGTAGCCAAAGACAAGTTACTAAACTTCTCTGTACCATCTGCAAAATGGGGATTCAATGCCTGTGCTCCCTCCTACTTAGAATGTGAGCCCCACATGGGATGTGATTGTCTTATATCTACCCCAGTGCTTAGTATAGTGCCTGGCACATAGTAAGTGCTCAATATTGATTGGCAGCGGGGGTAATTTTCATAGGATCAGGCCTAGGTTGCTGAGTGGACACCCTCCACTGACCTTTTCCATAGCCTTAAGAATGATCATGAAATACAGGGTTATATTCATACCATCTAAGGAGTTAATATTGTTCTCCTTTATATTGTCACTTGTCACATAATTTAAGGTGAAAGCCTCAGGAGAGGTTTTGAGAGAGAATGTGGAAACTAACCAGGAAGCGTGGATTTGATCGTTAGATAAGCTTCCCTTTATTTCTTGGTGTTGTAAATCTAATCTCCATTATTCATAACGTTATAAAATCTAATTTATTCTCCTGTTTGGGAACACTTGTGATTAAGTGGGTGCTTGAAAATAAGCATTTTTATTTTTATTTTAATAAGCACTGTGGGGAGTGCAGGGAGAGCGAGTGTGGATGAGACCAAGCTAGACCAAAAGACTCTTGGGAGGCCTTGGTTTATCAGCGAAGGTGTTTACTGGTTTGGGATGAGGCATATAATACCTGGAGGGAGCAGTTGAGGGGAGGATGGAAAGGGTTGTGCTGATCAGATGGAAGGCTTCGGTGTATTTGGAGTGCAGATTTACAAACTTAGCCTTGCTGAGGTCTGATGTCTTTGCTGCCAACATGGATGTTTGTTTCAGGGAAGACCAATGCAAAGACTTCCAGAGAGAGGACTGCATTTTGAATTTGTGCACATAGCTTACCAAGCATGGCTTTCAGCTCTGGAAGCTGACAACGCTGCCTTCCAGCAGTGTGAATCTTACCTCCTGTCTGCAACACTTCAGCCATCTCCTGAATATGCTTTCACCTTGAGGATGACACTCTTTGAAGAAGAGTGTGCTTGCCAACATATGAATACAGTTCCTGCTCCAACACTTAATAAAGTCCCCACTGAATTTAGAGCCTTGTAGAATGGCAAACTCCTGAATCTTGTAGGGTTTGACTTTGTTTGCACTGGCTGCTACGATGGTGGACTTAGAAGAAATATTTCTGGGAAGCAGAAAGATGTCTTTAGTGTTGCTGTGGCTTTTTTTCCCCCAGTAAGAGTGGGAGGTTTCATTAATAATGTGGCATTGTGTGAATTACTCTTCCAGGCTGGAAGCCATCAGCTTGCTTAAAATATGAGGGGAATCTCTGGGAACCCCTCACACATAGGGTAACAATATGCTGAGAAACATTGAGTGGGTGCATGTGTGTTTGGTCTAGGGGATGGTGGGAGTGGGAGGACTGTGTTCAAGGGATCTCCGTGGGCTAAGCTTCTTCAAGACATGTGGGAGTGTTGGTAAGCAAATGGGAAATTATGAAATAGAATTGTTATATTTTACCATTAAGCATTCCTTGAGTTCAGAGGGTTTGTCACTCTCTGAAGGATTAAATTAATGAAGTATTCCCTAGAGAACAGAATTTTGGTGCTGATCCCAAACGGGATAATAGCTCAAACGGCCTTCTGTTCCTCACCTCTCATTGCCCTGAACAAGCCTTCTCTTATTCTGCGTTTTCTCTTCATAGGGTTAATTTTTTGTTCTGAATATTTAGAGACACTATAGTTATTACCTGTGTCTTTTCAGTTCCCTTAATGACTGGCTGGATTCTTTCTGGATTATTTTTTTTTGTTTCAAAGTCTCTGTCTCTGTCTCTTTCTCTCTCTCTCTCTCGTAATTCATTCAATAGTATTTATTGAGCGCTTACTATGTGCAGAGCACTGTACTAAGCGCTTGGGATGAACAAGTCGGCAACAGATAGAGACAGTCCCTGCCGTTTGACGGGTTTACAGTCTAATCGGGGGAGACGGACAGACAAGAACAATGGCAATAAACAGCATCAAGGGGAAGAACATCTCGTAAAAACAATGGCAACTAAATAGAATCAAGGCGATGTACAATTCATTAACAAAGTAAATAGGGTAACGAAAATATATACAGTTGAGCGGACGAGTACAGTGCTGTGGGGATGGGAAGGGAGAGGTGGAGGAGCAGAAGGAAAAGGGGACAATGAGGCTTTAGCTGCGGAGAGGTAAAGGGGGGATGGCAGAGGGGGAAGAGGAGCTCAGTCTGGGAACGCCTCTTGGAGGAGGTGATTTTTAAGTAGGGTTTTGAAGAGGGAAAGAGAATCAGTTTGGCGGAGGTGAGGAGGGAGGGCGTTCCAGGACCGCGGGAGGACGTGACCCAGGGGTCGACGGCGGGATAGGCGAGACCGAGGGACGGCGAGGAGGTGGGCGGCGGAGGAGCGGAGCGTGCGGGGTGGGCGGTAGAAAGAGAGAAGGGAGGAGAGGTAGGAAGGGGCAAGGTGATGGAGAGCCTTGAAGCCTAGAGTGAGGAGTTTTTGTTTGGAGCGGAGGTCGATAGGCAACCACTGGAGTTGTTTAAGAAGGGGAGTGACATGCCCAGATCGTTTCTGCAGGAAGATGAGCCGGGCAGCGGAGTGAAGAATAGACCGGAGCGGGGCGAGAGAGGAGGAAGGGAGGTCAGAGAGAAGGCTGACACAGTAGTCTAGCCGGGATATAACGAGAGCCCGTAACAGTAAGGTAGCCGTTTGGGTGGAGAGGAAAGGGCGGATCTTGGCGATATTGTAGAGGTGAAACCGGCAGGTCTTGGTAACGGATAGGATGTGTGGGGTGAACGAGAGGGACGAGTAATTGTTAAGCATCTACTGTGTGTCAAACAGTGCTCCAAGTATTGGGGTAGATACAAGTGAATTAGGTTGGACACAGTCTCTGTCTCTCATGGCTCACAGTGTAAGTAGGAGTCGTCTTAGGGCCTAAAGTCCCTGAATGATTTTTAGTGCCCTCAAAGGGTGATGTCCACTGTGTCCCCCTATTTCTGGGGATGAGACTCTAAACTTGAGAAGCAACACGGCCAAATGGAAAGAGACTGGGAGTCAGGACCTGGGCTCTAATCCCAACTCTGCCACTTGCCTGCTGAGACTCCTTGGGCAAGTCACTTAACTTCTCAGGCCTCAATTTCCTTATCCGTAAAATGGAGTTTGAATACCTCTTTCCTCACTCCCTTACTTAGGCTGTGAGCCCCATGTGGGACAAGGGACTGTGTCCATCCTGATTAGCTCTTACCTATCTCTGTGCCTTGTACAGTGCTTGGCACATAGTAAGCACTTAACAAGTACCATTATTACTGTTAGCATTAATATTTAAGCAGTTGGGAAAATTGGTCTCCCCCCCCCCCCCAAACTTAAGGGAAAGAAATAGTTCCATCCTTCTTAGTGTTGTTTTCTCTTCTTCCTTGTGTCTGCTGTCCTATCAACTTGTTTCCCACCATCCACTCTAGGTCTATTCAACTCTGCTGCTTTCCAGATTTCTGCCGCCTAATATCAGAGTATTTTGTCTCCAGTTAACCAGGTGACACCCTTCCAATTTATATTGCATTTTGTTCTTTTCTAATTTTATTTTAACATAAAAAAGACAAATGGAGTTGATTATATCACTGTAGTTACTGGCAACTCCCAAATTAGTTTTCTGTAAAGGCCTGTCAATTGTATATAGTAAATCCTTACCATATGCAGAGCACTGTACAAAATACTTGGAAGAATATAATAGAATTTGTCTGTGTCCTCTAGGAGCATACACTCTAGTAGGGGAGGCAGACATTAAAATAAATTACAGATAGGGGAAACTGAAAAGTATAAAGTGTATATTATATAAGGGCTGAGGGGCTGGGGGTGAGGTGAGTGTCACAATACTAGAGTTCAGCCTCAAGTACATAAGAGAGGGAGAATGGGGAGGGGAGATGAGAGGTTAGTTAGGGAAGGCTTCCTGGAGGAAGAGTAGGGCTTTGAAGATGGAGAGAGTAGTAATCTGTTGGCTATGAAGGGAGAGGGAGTTCCAGGCCAGAGGGAGGATGTGAGGAAAGGGTCAGTGGGAAGAGAGATGTGATCGAGGTACAGCAGGTGTTAGGAGCGAAGTGAGTGTATTAGCTGTGTTGTAATTGGGAAGAAGCAAGACTAGGCAGGGAAGAGCTGATTGAGTGGCTTAAAGCCAATGGCATGGAGTTTCTGTGTGATGCAGAGTTGGAGGGGCAATGATTGGAGGTTTTTCAAGAAGTGAGGAGACTTGCATGAAATGATTAAAAAAAATCCATTCAGCAGAGTGAAATATGAGTTGGAGAGGGGAAAGGCTGGAGGCAGGGAGATCAGTGAGGAGGCTGATGCAGTAGTCCAGGCAGGTTGTATGTGGTTGAACCAGCATTTTAGCAGTTTGGATGAGGAGGAAGGTGTGGATTCTAGAGATGTTGTAAAAGACAGAAGTGGTGAGATGTGGTGACAGGCTGAATATACAGATTGAATGAGAGAGATGAATTGATGTTAATGCCAAGGTTGTCGGCTTGTGAGCCCAGGAGGAAGGATGGTAGTGCCGTAGTGATCTGTTGATCTCTTTACTCTTTTTTTGAGCTTTACCAAAAATGTTCAGTGACATTGGTATCCCATTAGTAGTACTCCAGTTGCTAAATGGACTTGTTGTGCTATGTTCATCTTTTGTAATAAGCAATCTTGCACGTTTTAAGTGCCAAATCTTTAACTTTCTGGTTCCTCCAAGAGCTGCCTATTACTCAGAGATCCAAATTGTACTTGAAATTCCTCATGCTAAAGAACATAACCACACAACTCAGCACCCAACTCAGCATTTTTCCTTCAGTGCTTCATGCATGAAAAATCACTTCTTACCTGATCCAATTTGGATTGCATTCTTTTCAGTAAAACCTGATCAAGGAAGGATTCTGAGGTTTCATAAATGTCATGCTTATTACCTTCTGGACAACAAAACCTCCAGCTTGTTTGAAAAGGCTCAGCAGTTCTGCTATGAAATCCTTGCACATGATGTGGAGTTTTACATTAAGTGTGTATTTTTCCAGGGGGAATCTTTGAATTAGCACAGTAAAATCGTTCCAGTTCATGAGGACAGTAATTTTGGGGCTGGTGTTGGTCTACCAAAGTGCTATTTCTTTCCAAAGAAGAAATGAACTCTATTTCTTGTATGGAATTTTGTATTACCCTTGGGACTGTAAGCTTGTTATGGGCAGGGAACATGTCTGTCAACTCTTTACAGTCCTCTGCACACAGTTAGTGCTTAATAAATACCATTGATAAAGATGTGCTTTTGTGCTGGGAAGTAATTTCTTTCAAAACTGGAAATGCAAGTGGTTGATCTTTGATACTATTCTAGCTGTAATAGGCTTGCTTAGCTTTAATCTCTTGGAAATAAGACCTTAAACTCTTTCTTTCAATAAATTTGGATTTAAAAATATTTAGAGCAGTTGTTTTATAAAGCAAAATAGGCTGTGTGAAAGCCAATAAGTAATTTTGATCAGGTCTTTTGGGTTGCCGTTGGTCTTCCTTCAAAATCTTACCTCGAAATATTCTTGAGTAATAAGATTTCAGTTTTCATCAGTCATCATCTAGTCCTGCTTCAGGTACTTGAACGCCTGTCCTATGTGTACAGCCAAACACAGATTTGTGTACAATAACTCTGTCCTTTCACTTATATAAAATATAAAGAAAAGCTAGCACCTAAAGAATTTGGTAGGCTAACTTGGTCAAATACCGTAATTCTGGAGAGTTCTGCAGTTCTGCCTTGGAAAAGAAATTAGAACTCGAATTTCCATTCCTTTACTTTCTGCCAGATTGGATCATTTAGGAGCTAATGGATTTTTCATATAACTTTCTGTCAAACTGTTCACATCCCTCCTTTTTAACCTTTCTTTTCCTATTTAAACCTGGAGATTGTTTTTTTTAAGTGATTTTCTCTGAAAGCATAGAAAATTAAGTGAACTTTTTTAAAGGTTTTCACATTACTGTGAATTAAAATTATGAATAATCTGGCATATAAGGGTGGCAAGTTGTCAATTCCTTGGATGCAGGTATAGAAATAGGAAAGAGTGAGAGGATATCTTTCAACCATTGGGGCAGCTGACTTTTAACACAAGCATAAAGTGGGAATTGTCACAGATATGCAGTCGGTTGGTTGGTATTTGTATTTGTTAAGCGCTTACTATGTGCCGAGCACTGTTCTAAGCGCTGGGGTAGACATAGGGGAATCAGGTTGTCCCACGTGGGGCTCACAGTCTTAATCCCCATTTTACAGATGAGGGAACTGAGGCACAGAGAAGTTAAGTGACTTGCCCACAGTCACACAGCCGACAAGTAGCAGAGCTGGGATTCGAACTCATGAGTCCTGACTCCAAAGCCCGTGCTCTTTCCACTGAGCCACGCTGCTTCTCTAAAGTAAGGCATCTGGTGAACCTCTCAGAAAAATTCTGAAACCTAAAAAGAACTCAGTATCCCAATTTAAATGTATGGAAAGCCATCAGAAAAGCACATCAAACCTCCACTAGAGCTCAGGCCAAGACCTCTACCCATTAGATAAGAGTTAAATTAGAGACATTGTTCACCAGAGTCGGCAGCACTGTGTGCATCTTTGTTAAATGGTATTTATGCAGCACTCATATTCTTTGCAAATTGAATACACGTGAGCCCTGGCCCCTAGGAGCTTTTATTCTACAATGGATGACGTGTGAACTTTTATATTTGGAAGGATATTCAAACACATCTACAACTGTAGCACTGTCGATCTTGGTATCCTGTCTTTCTGCTTCCAGCTTTTTTAATCAGTGGTATTTATTGAGCACTTACCGTGTGCAGAACACTGTACTAAGCACTTGGGAAAGGACAATACAAGAGTTGTTAGACACTTGTTTACAGTCTAGAGAGGGAGACTGACACAAATATAAATAAATTGCAGATGTGCATATAAATGCTGGTGACTGAGGATAGGGTGATTGACTAGATCAATTTTCTACAAAACCGTTCAGTTTCATGTTTCTTCTCTCCTCAAGAACCTCCAGTGGTTGCCCATCCAGATCTGCATCAAACAGATACTCCTTACCATCAGCATTAAAGCATTCAAGCATCGCTCCCCTTCCTATCTTTCCTTACTGATTTTCACTAAAACTCAGCCTGCACGCTTTGCTCCTCTAGTGCCAACCTACTCACTATACTTAGTTCTTACCTCTCTCACTGCTGACCCCTTGCCCACATCCTCCTTCTGGCCTTAAAACTCCCCTCTCCTTCCATATATGAGAGACCACTACTCTCCCCACCCTCAAAGCCTTATTAAAATCACATCTCCTTTAAGAGGCCTTTCCCTCCTAAGCCCTCATTTCCCCCTACTTTCTCTCCCTTCTGCATCGCTTACACACTTGGATCTGTACCCTGGTAAGCACTTGATATTCACCCTGTCGCTAGTGGAGTAAGAGCCCCATGAAGCGACATTAAATGAGAACCGTAAAGCATATGGGATAAGGGAATTCTCTCTATGAGAGGGACTTCTTAATTTCATTCTTTGTCCAGAATATTTCACTAGTAGAGTATGTAAAATTCCCCTTTCCCCTATGCCCCTGAATGGTGGCCTTTTATAATTAGCTCAATTATGACAGAAATAAATGTTTAGGGATGAAGTACATGACTTTATGTTCCTGAAGATTTTTATATTTTGGTCATTTGGGAAAGAAGTGTGGGCTAGTGGATAGAGCATGGGCCTGGGAGTCAGAAGGACCTGGGTTCTAATCTCAGCTCTGCCACTTGTCTGCTGTGTGACCATGAGCAAGTCACTTCACTTCTCATGTGCCTGTTACCTCATTTGTAAAATGGAGATTAAGACTGTGAGCCCCATGTGGGACATGGCCTGTGTCCAACCTGATTAGGATGTATCTACCACAGTGCTTAGAACAGTGTCTGGCACATAGTAACCATAAAAAATTATAATTTAAGCATATGACAGACTTCCTACTTACCACTCCTTTGCAAGAAATGCCATATTCATCTTCTAAGTAGTTGGGATGAAATGTAAATATTTACTGTGGTCCAACTACAGGGTGGATTTTTTTTTCAGAGTTTGTTCATCTACTATCAATGGAAGATACCTGCTAGAGTAAAAGGGAGTGAAAGGCATGTTGAGAGAGAGCACACACTAGGATAATGAGAAGTGAGTATTGCCATTCGTAGATTTTGACTGTAGTCTCTGAAATTGGAGCAATCTGGATCAATCCAGCCTCTTAATGAAATGCCCAGATTTCTTGGCCACTCCCATGCAGTAGTATCAGTTTTATATTTAGGTCATGGGCAGTAATCCATTGTAAATGTGAATTATAAGTCAGAAGTTTCCAGGTCCTGACGCCAACCAAGAGAATGGTTAGTTTATGTCTGGGGTACACTCCTTTGCAACAGTAGGCTAAGCTAGGATAAGGTAACCAGGAATCTGGTTGGGACAGGTTTAGGGACTGAGGAGCAGGAGTTGGAAGGAAAGAAGAGGAAAAATGGCAGGGGGATGTGGATAGGCAGAGAAAGGGAGAATTAGATCACTGTGTAATAGCTCCATTGATCTATCATATTTGAGTGCTTACCGTGTACAGAAAACTAAGTGCTTGGAAAAATAGTGCTAACACTTAGGACAGTGCCTGGCACATAGTAAGCGCTTAATAAATGCCTTAATTTACTTGTACACTATAACAGAGTTGGTGGACACATTCTTTGCCCACAAGCAGCTAACAGTCTAGAAGGGGAGACAGACAATAATATAAATAAGAACCTAAGTTCTGAGGATGGGGTGAATAAAGCTTGCAAATCCAAGTGCTAGGGTGACACAGAAGGGAGAGTGAGTAGAAGAAATGAGGGCTTAGGGAAGGCTTCTTGGAGGAGATGTGATTTTAATAAGGCTTTGAAGGTAGGGAGAGTGGCAGTCTTTTGGCTCTGAAGGGGGAGGGAGGATGTGGGCAAGGGTTTGGCAGTGAGATGGATGAGATCAAGGTACCCTAACTAGGTTGGCATTAGAGGAGCCAAGTGAGCATGTTGGGTTGAAGTGGGAAATCAGTGAGGTGAGATTAGGAGGGGGCAAGGTGATTGAGTTCTTCAAAACCAATGGTAAAAAGTTTCTGTTTGCAGAGGGGGATGGGCAACCATTGAGGTTCTTGAGGATCAATCAGCTATATTTATTGAGTGCTTACTCTGTGAGAGCACTGTACTAAGTGCTTGGCATAGTACATTATAACAGAGATGGTAGAAATGTTCCCTGCCCACAAGGGACTTAACCTTCTAGAGGGGGAGGCAGATACTATAAATTATGGATATGTACCTGAGCATTGTGTGCCTGAGGAAGGGGGGAATAAAGGGTGCAAATCTGAGGGACTTCCAGAGTTAGGGACAGGAGGCAGAGGAGGAGCCATATCTCATTGTTCTAGCCACTGGGCGAGGCCTAGGCATGCTGATACCGAAGGCATTTCCTTAGACAAATGTAGCTAGAACTAAACCTATTCCCCCTATCAGTCAATGGTATTTGAACACTTACTGTGTATACAGCAGCATACTAAGCACTTGGGTAAGTGCAATACAAAAGACTTGGTAGACATGTTGCCTGCCCACCAGAAGCTTACAAGCAGATTAACTTTGTAATAGCAACAAACTTAGTGAGCTTTTTTACTCCTCCTACTTATTGTCTCAGCCCCTCTCCCTTCTGTTTCCAGAGCAGAGCTGACTTGGTTTAATAATAATGGTGATAATAATTGTGGTATTTAAGCGCTTAATATGTGCCAAGCACTCTATCAAGTGCTGGGGTATTATTATAAAGTGTCGTCAAGTCGTTTCTGATTCATAGCGACTCCATGGGTGTACTTTCTCCAGAACATCCTGTCCTCCGCCATAATCCATGACCTTTCTAATGGTTCTTCCATTATCGTTGTTATGGTCTCTATCCATCTAGCTGCTGGTCTGCCTCTTCCACATTTTCCCTGGACTTTTCCTAGCATTAGTGTCTTCTCCAGAGAGTTAGTTCTTCTGATTTTGTGTCCAAAATATGGTACTCTAAATCGAGTCATTTGGCCTTCCAAAGACCACTTTGGTTTAATTTGCTCTAAAATCCATTTGTTTGTCTTTCGGGTACCCCATGGTATTCGCAAAAGCCTTCTCCAACACCATATTTCAAAAGAATCGATGTTCTTTCTATCCTGTTTTTTGATAATCAGGTCCCACATAAGGGCTCACAGTCTTAATCCCCATTTTGCAAATGAGGCCATTGAGGCCCAGAAAACTTAAGTGACTTGCCCAGGGTTGCACAACAGAAAGTGTTGGAGGCAGGATTGGAATACAGGTCCTCTGACTCCCAAGCCTGTGCTCTTTCCACTAGGCCACACAGCTTGCCAGCTTTGTTAGTAGAATCCTGAACAATGGACAGGGAAGTAAATGAGCACATGAGAGAGACTCACCATAAGCAGCCAGACATGATGGGCAATTCTCTTCATCCAATTCATAGGCACTGAACAGTTTCCCTGTGGATCACACATGGTTGTATTCATTAAAAAATAATTATATTGCTGAAGGAATGGGTTCAAAAATTCCAAGCAGTTAATTATATTAGGCTATAGTAATCAGTAGACTTCTGAAGAACCAATTTCTGTACTTTGTTGTAGCCGTTGCACAGGAGAAGATGTTCCACAGTGGGCATAAGTATCTTTGTAATTGTAAATTATGGAGAGGAAAGTAAAAGTGTATCCCAGTTTCAAGTAGGTTCCTCCCCTTGGCAATGCTAAACTCAGTGTAGTAGGATCTAATTTTAAATTGTAAAAGTAAATTAAATTGCTCCTACAGTTGTGAAGCAGATCTGGGTGAGTGGAAGGGGGAAGAGTTGAAATCCTGAACATATGATTTTGGTTTAGAATTTCAGGACTTTTGAGGGGAGAATTTGTGTCATCATTCCAGGAAATGAATGGTGTTTTCTTCTGCATTTCAAAATTAATCACTAGCATAAAATGGCAAGTCGACTGGTCTATTCTTCTCAAGGTACCTAACTGAGAGGCAAAATTGCTGTTAAATTGAAAATAAAACTAAAGCTGAAGGTGAAAATTACAGAGAAGGATGAATTAGCACCAAGGAATAGGAATTAAGCAGTGCACAACATGGCTCAATGGGTAGAGCATGGGTCTGGGAGTCAGAGTGTCATGGGTTCTAATGTCGGCTCTACCACTTGTCTGCTGTGACCTTGGGCAAATCACTTAACTTATCTGTGTCTGTTACCTCATCTGTTTTTAAAAAAAAAAATGGGGATTAAGAATGTGAGCCCAATGTGGAACAGGGACTGTGTCCAACCTGGTTAGCTTGTATCTACCCCAGCACTTAGAACAGTGCTTTGCAATAATGAGTGCTTAACAAGTACCAATAATGATTATTTGTCTGAATCCTTTAAGTTAAAAAATCTTGCATATAGTGTAACAATACTAGCCTAACTATTGAAATCAGTCATTCTTTTTGATTATTGAATCTTTCTCATGACTACCATCAATCCAGTTTTCCCAAGAAGAAGCATCCTCTCCTAACCTTGGATTTGGGAAGAGTTTTTGGAAACCAAAATAACTAGCAGTCAAAAACACCTCCAGAATCTTCTTTGCAGGTGCACATCAGCCCAGCAACATTTTCTGAAGCCATCTATTTAAGAGCTGGATGATAAACTTAGCATTTACATGGCAATTTGGCATATTGGTTGATGCAGTCTCCTGGGGCCCAATGTAGTGTGATGCCATTTTTTTTAGGTATCAAAATTGAGAGTAAGGAGTAGAAACTTGGTGCTGGTCTCAAGAGTTCCTGGCCAATATACCATTTCTATTTTTCTGAGCCTAGAAATCTGATGATGATGAAAATAGTTAATGTGGTATTTAAGTGCTTACTATATGCTAAGCACTGGGGTAGAAACAAGATAATCATCAAACACAGTCCCTGTTCCACATGGGGCTCACAAGTGGGAGGGAGAACAGCTCTTTAACCCCCATTTTGCTGATGAAGAAACTGAGGCCCAGGGAAGTTAATTGACTTATTCAGGGTCTCACAGCAGGCAAGTGGCAGAGCCAGAATTAGAACCCAGGTCCTCTGACTCCCAGGTCAACATTCTTTCCAGAAGGCCCCACTGCTTAAAGTTCCCTCCCCATACATATCAGTTTTTTAAATTAACTGTTTTCTTCTAGCAACATGAGTTTTTTCCCTCATTTTCATCCAGTTTTTAAGTAGTGATATACTGCCATAAATAACTGTCTAATTAGATTCTGTAACTTGGCACAGTGCTAAATTATGGGGGTTTCTCTCTTTGTTTTTTTTCCTAAGCACCTGCTAATCGGGTAGCAACTAGTCAGAAGAGGGTTTAGTAATTATTAAGGCTGTGTACATGCTTTTTATAGGTAAAGGCATTCTTTTTTTTTTTATTATTTGCATGTGCTGTTGCCCATCAATTCAGCAGGCCAGGTGAAAGGACAAAAATGTCTTTCTGTGTGAGGGTTTAGTGCCTGCTAAAGTTTGAGCTGGGTCCATTGGCAAGCAGCCATCTCCCCATCTTCATTTTAATGATGGAGAAACTGAAGGATGGGGAGGTTCTGGGTCTTGCCCAAGGTCATGTTGCTCACTAAACACTCAAGCAGGATTAGGCCTCTCTGCACCTTAATTAGCAGTCTCATTGAGCTGCTCAGCCACACAGCCTGCTTTCCCAGGTTGTTTAAAAAAAAACAAACGGAAGGTGAAATGGCCTGAATAGCTGAATGTAGGGCATGTTAGATGGAAAGAGCGAGGTATCCACTTGAGTTTAACGTGGTGAACATGGAAATGGTTGGCTTGATGATTGTGTGGAAGCTGAAATCTTCCATCTGTCCCATTTTTTAGGTTCATCCCAGCAGCTGAGCTGCCTCCTTTCTCTAGGGATGGGGTGAAGTTTCACTTCCATTTCCATTTCTCATTGATCTTTTCTGTGGCTTACTGTGAGCTGGAGTGTCTGTTAGTGCCAGCTGTAGGAATCCAAATCCACTTCTATAGGCTCCCCCAACAGTTCCAGCTCTTAATCACTGCCTGTCATTACAGGCATAACATCTCTCCACTGATGACCTGAAAGCGACATTTTATCAACCTCCTTAGAAATTAGTCAACAGATGGTATTTATTGAGCTCTTACTCTCTGCAGAGCACTGTACTCAGTGCTTGGGAGAGTGAAATACAGTAGTGTTGGTAGACATGCTCCATGCCCTCCAAGAGCTTGCAATTTAATGGGGGAGACGGACATTTAAATTAAATATCAGGGGAAAATAAGCATATAAGGATATGTACATCAGCGATGAGGGGGTGGGATGAGTATCGAAGTGCTTAGGGGATACGGTACTAAGTGCGTAGGCATCACAGAAGGGAGGGCAAGCAGGGTGGGGAAATGAGAGGTTAGTGAGGGAAAACTTCTTGGAGGAGATAGGATTTTAGTAGGGCTTTGAGGCTGGTGGTCTTCCGGCTATGAAGAGGGAGGAAGTTCCAAGCTGGAGAGAGAACGCGAGCAAGGGATCAGTGGTGAGAGAAGAGATTGAGATACAGTGAGTAGGGAGGTGTTAAAGGAGCTAACTGTGAGGGCTGGGTTTGGGTTGTAGTAGGTGACCAGCAAGGTTAGATAGGAGGCAGAGAGCAGATTGAGTGCTGTAAAGTCAATGGAAAGGAGTTTGATGTGGAGATGGTTGATTTTTGAGAAATAGGAAGATGTGAACAGAATGATTATTTCAGAAAAATTGCCTGGGCAGAAGAGTAAAATATGGCCTGGAGAGAGGGGAGGCAGGAAAGTCAGGGAGGAGGCTGGATATAAGTGCTTGGACCAGCACTTTAGATGGGGAGCAAGGGCAGATTCTAGAGATTTGGTGAAGGAAGAACTGACAAGATTCATTCAGTCGTATTTGAGTGTTTATGCAAAGCATTTGGAAGAGTACAATACAACAGAAGACACATTCCCTACCCACAACAAGCACACAGTCTAGTGGGGGAGACAGATATGAATATACATAAATTACAGATATATATGTTTGGGTCTGGGAGGGAAGATGAATGGAAGGGAGCAAGTCAGAGTGACACAGAAGGGAGAAGATGTAGTGATAGACTGAACATGCAGGTTGGGTGAGCCAGAGAAGTTGAGAATTATGTCAAGATTATGAGACAGGGAGTTTGGCATGTTTGTCAACAGTGATGGAGAAAGTCAGAGGGAGGAGAGGGTTTGGGTGGGAAGATGAGTTCTGTTTTGGATGTGTTAAGTTTAAGATGTCAGTGGGACATCCAACTAGAGAGATCCTGAAGGCAGGAGGAAATGCCGTGCTTGAGAGGTACGTTTGGGAGTCATCCACAAAGAGATGGTAGTTGAAGCAGTGGGAGCGAATAATAATATTGGTATTTAAGCACCTACTATGTGCCAAGCATTGTACTAAGCATTGGGGTAGATAAGAGAATCAGTGTGGACACGGTTCCTGCCCCACATAGGGGTCAAGGTCTAAGGTGGAGTCAAGTGGATTTAATCCCCGTTTTACAGATGAGCTAACTGAGGCCCAGAGCAGTTGTGACATGCCCAGGGTCACACAGAAGATAAAGGGTGGAGCTGGGATTAGAACCTAGGTCCTCTGACTCCCAGGCCCATGATCTTTCCACTAAGCCATGCTGCTTCCCTGGGGAGAGGGTATAGAGGAAGAATAGAAGGGGGCCCAGAACTGGGACTTGAGTCACCCTCCGCGGTTGGAGGGTGGGAGCCAGAGGAGAAGTCAGCAAAAGAATCTGAAAAAGAGTGGCCAAATAGATAGAAGAATCAGGAGAAGGCAGTGTAATTTAGACTGTAAGCTTGTTTTGGGAAGGGAGCGGATCTACCAACTCTGTTGTGTTGTACTCTCCCAAGGACTTAGTGCTGTACACACAGTGCTCAAATACCTTTAATTTATTGACAGAGTCAGTGAAGCCAAGGTTAGAGTGTTTTTTCCAGGAGTAGGAGGTAGTTCACAGTGTTGAAGGCAGCTGAGAGATCCAGGGGGATTAGGATGGAGCAGAGGCCATCTGATTTGACAAGAAGGAGGTCAGTAGTGACCTTAGGGCAGTTTATGTGGAATGGAGGGGGCAGAAGCCAGATTGCATGGGGTCCAGGAGAAGTTGAGGCAATTGATGCAAACAACTTGCTCTAGGAATTTGGAAAGGAATGGTAGGAGGGAGATGAGATAACTAGAGGGTGCAATGAAGTCAAGGGAGGGTGTTTTTTTTAGGATAGGGAAGGCATGAGCATGTTTGAAAGCAGAGGGGAAGAAGCCATTGGAGAGTGAACAATTGAAGATGGTGGTTAGGGAGGGGGCAAGTTTTTGATAAGGCGCAAGTGAAGGGATAGATTTTGAGGAGAGGTGGGAGTTCTTTATTATTATTAATGGTATATAAGCATTTACTATGCTCAAGCACTGAACTAAGCACTGGGGTAGATACAACCTAAGTATCTCGGGGTGGCAGCGTGGCTCAGTGGAAAGAGTACGGGCTTTGGAGTCAGGGCTCATGAGTTCGAATCCCAGCTCTGCCACTTGTCAGCTGTGTGACTGTGGGCAAGTCACTTAACTTTTCTGTGCCTCAGTTCCCTCATCTGTAAAATGGGGATTAAGACTGTGAGCCCTACGTGGGACAACCTGACTCCCCTGTGTCCACCCCAGCACTTAGAACAGTGCTCTGCACATAGTAAGTGCTTAACAAATACCAACATTATTATTATCTACCATGGGGAAGCAGCGTGGTTCAGTGGAAAGAACCTGGACTTCGGAGTCAGAGGTCATGAGTTCGATTCCCGGCTCTGCCACTTGCCAGCTGTGTGACTGTGGGCAAGTCACTTAACTTCTCTGTGCCTCAGTTACCTCATCTGTAAAATGGGGATTAACTGTGAGCGTCACGTGGGACAACCTGATTACCCTATATCTACCCCAGCGCTTAGAACAGTGCTCGGCACATAGTAAGCGCTTAACAAATACCAACATTATTATTATTATTAACCTAAGCAGGTTAGAAACAGTCCATGTCCCACATGGTACTCAGAGTTTCAATCCCCATTTTACAGATGAGGCAACTTGCAATACTACTGAGAAGGTTGGGAGAGTCGATCCATTAAAGTCAAGTAATTTAAATTAATTGTCCTTGACTGTAGCTCTTGAAAATTCAGTGTAATATTGCTTTAAAAAAAGACTCAAATCAGAAACCTTGAGGTAATTTAGATCAGGTAATCAGTGTCCCAATATCCATTTGAGATTAAAACAGTGAAATTCTTCTAAGATTAACCAATCCATGGTAGTTGTTGAGCACTTACTGTGTGCAGAATACTGTCTTAAGTACATGGGAGAACCCAATAGATTTGGTATAGATGATCCCTAGCCTCAAGGAGTTTACAGTCTAGAGGGAGGCAACAGACTATGAATGCTGTGATGGGGAGGAAAGGAGTGCCTATCTGTTTAACTCTCCCCTTTGTGGATAAACCACTTTTGTTGAACAAATTATGAAACTGATTCTCCAAAATGTTTTCTGGTTGCTGATGGGATTTGGAATCTGCTTCCACAACCTTTGTTTGTCTAGTGTCTAACAGTTGTCACCTCCATAAAATTAATTTTGTGGGGGGTAAAAGGGGAATAAAGCAAGGATCGTAAATGAGGTACCCATTAGTACCATTCCAGTAATCCTCAGTATGGCTATTTGTTTCTACTGATTGGTGCTCTGACATTTCCATGAAAATTACCAAGGGCAGCTGAACTAGATAAATGGAGCCCTTTCTGACCAGATAGAAAACCATTGACATTTTGGCAGTGCTAAACTCATTAACAGCATTAACCAAGAGTCCTGCTGTAAGCAGTGCTGCCTCCTGTGCACATAATTGTACGGGTAGGAAGATAAAGACCTTACAGCTTCTAATTAGCAAGTGTAATGAACAGCAAACAGTTTATGGGCGTTCCTGAATAACATTAATCAGATTTAGCAAACCACCTCAATTTAATAATTTGTGTCAATATCAATAAAAGAACACATGAAAGACACAATTCTATGGCGCCAAATGAAAGGAAATGCTGTTTTTCTGTCTGCTGCAGTGCTATATAGCCAAACAGATAATGTAATCGAGGAGAAATGAGTTACTGCCTAGACCAATGTAGGGTTCAGCTTTTACGTACATGGCTGACTGATTCTCAGATATTGCAATCAACGTAGTGACTTAAGTGACCTGTGTCTTATGTGTGGTGTCCAGCTTTGATTCTGAGATGTTCAGATGTTCAAGGTCTGCAAGGTGGGAGTTGGGTAAGGGGCTATTCAGGCCAGTTCCCCAGTACCGGGTGCCGTTCTCCCTTTTCAATATCTCGGGAAAGAAGCAGCAGCTCACCTGATACCGCTGCCTAGCTGTTCCAGGCTTCAGCAGCAAATAGGGGTGCTACTCTGACCTAGATGAGATGGGGTTGGGCAGAACCTTGAGGGGAAAAAAAGTCATATGTGCCCATTTCGTTGGCTTTATGGCCACCTCCTGGAACTTAGCTCCCCAGTCCTGGGAACCTACCCCAAAGGAGAGCTCTCTGGGAAGTGAGAGGCAGTGTGGCCTAGTGGATAGAGCACTGGCCTAGGGGTCAGGACTTGGGTTTTAATCCCGGCTCTGTCACTGTTCTGCTGTGTGACCTTGGGTAAGTCACTTCACTTCTCTGGGCCTCAGTTACTTCATCTGTAACCTCATGTGGGTCAGGGGACTATGTCCAACCTGTTAAAGTTGTATCTACCCCAGCACTTAGAACAGTGCCTGGCATATAATAAGCACTTAACAAATACCATAAAAGGGAAAATGTGTTTATTCCTCAGTGGTACTACTTGGCAGCTCTGGAGGAAATTTAGAAAGCCTTCTTTGCAGGCATGGTAGACAAGTGAATTTTGGAGCAGGTAGGTGCAGTCTCTTAATTATTTGCTTGATGTTAGTCATACAAGACCATCAACTAAGGTAATTTGCTAATTTTAAAAGAATGTTATCCTCCCCTCCTCCCAGATCCCTGTTCTGATTTCAGTTTTTGTCATAGAGTGCTTTCTTAATACCAAGCAGAGGCCTACAACAACTGTTATATAAAGAGCTACTTCCTGGCATTGTAAGTTCTCCCCAGCATTTCCTGAATACGAGCAATGTCCAAAGCATCCAACCTATAGTAGCTAGGGTCTCTCTTTGCTTGGCGGGGGAACTCATTATCAGTTCCCCATTGAGACACTAAATCTTCAGGAGAGGAAATGTTCCAGACCAGCCTTGGAAGTTGGATAGGGCCAGTACAAGGAGCCCAAGAACAGGGTTTTTTACTGTAGTGGCTGCTTTGTTCAGGGAGGATCACCACATTCCCCACTGGGGTTGAACTAAGGCCAAATTGGGCCTAAAGAGTGTTTGGGGCTTTTTGTTGTAGTTTTGTAGTGAAAAATCTCCCTGAGACAATACATTTGAGAAACTGAAAAATGCAGCCTATCTAGCCAGAGGACACTGTTCTTCCAAAAATCTAGATGACAAAAACCTTTGCTTTCCCACGCCACATTCCTCTATCATCCTCACCCCAGTCTTCTAGTTCTAAGGGGAAAAGAAATACAAGTAGGGTGGCAAGTAATGGCCATCAAAAATCCAGCCCCAAGACAGGTGACATCACAAATGCTATTCTGGCACAATATGATTGAGTGCAAGGCATTGAATTAAGCACTTGGGAAAGTACAACAGAAGTACAAGAAGTTCCCTGCTCCCAAGGAGCCTAGAAACCAGTTCTGCATCCAGCTCGTCAATCCATTGTATTTACTGAGCACTTACCATGTGCAGAGCACTGTACTAAATGCTTGGGAGAGTACAGTACAGTGGAGTTGGTTGACACAACTCTTGACAACAAGGAGCTTACTGCTTACTGTGTTCCTGGGAAGGTAGACATTAAAATAAATGGCAAAGTTTAAGGATAGGTACATAAATACTGCAAGACTGAGGGTAGGGTGAATATCAAGTGCTTAAGGGACATATATCCAAGTGCTTAGGTAACACAGAGGGTAGGGGAAATGAGGGCTTAGGGAAGGCCTTTTGGAGGAGATGTACTTTTTAGGAGAGCTGTGAAGGTGGGGAGAGTGGTGAGCTATCAGATGTAGAGAGGGTTCCGGGCAAGAGCAAGGGTGTGAACAAAAGGGTCAAGGTTGAAGTACAGTGAATAAGTAGGTTGGCATTAAAGGAGCAAAATATATAAGCTAGGTTTTTGTAGAAGAGCAGAGAGGTAAAATAGAAGGGGGAGAGTTGATTGAGTGCCTTAAAGCCAATGGCAAGGAGTTTGATATGGAGGTGGATGGCCAGTCATTATAGGTATTTGAGAAGTGGAGAGATAGAGAATGAATTTTTTTTAGGAAAATGATCTGGGTGGCAAAGTGAAATATAGAGGGGAGAGAGGAGGCAGGTCATTAAGGAGGCTGATGGAAGTGGGATTTGAGAAGTGTTTGCACTAGTGTGGTAACAGTTTAGATGGGGAGGAAGAAGTGGATTCTAGGGATTTTGTGAAAGTTGAACTGACAGAATTTGGTGACAGGTTGAGTGAGCAAGATGTGTAGAGGATAATGCCAAGGCTGAGAACTTATATGGCTTAGTGGGAAGTGTGGGCCTAGGAGTCAGAGGATCTGGGTTCTGGTCCCCGCTTTGCCACTTGCCTGCTGTGGCCTTGGGTGGGTCTTTGGCTTCTCTGTGCCTCAGTTTCCTCATCTGCCAGGTGAAGATTACCTGTTCTCCCTCCTGCTTAAACTGTGGGCCCTGTGTGGGACAGGTACTTTGTTGAATCTGCATATACTAAGTGTATGCCAGAACTTGGTGCAGTGCTTGGCACATGGTAAGTGCTTAACAAATGTCACTTCTTCTTCTTCTTATTATTATTATTATTATCAGCATTACTACTATTAGGTTAAGGGCTTGTGAGACCGGGAGGATTGTGGTGATGTGTATAGTGATAGGAAAGTCAGGAGGAGAACCGGAATGATGAGGAGTTCTCTGTTGGAGTTCTCTTTTGGACATGTAAAGTTTGAGATGGCGGTGAGACATGCAAGAAGAGATAGCCTAAAGGCAGGAGGAAATACAAGCCTTCAGAGAAGGATGCCTCTAGTCTTTGAGATCCAGTCTCCACTGCTTTGCTCTGTTAGAAATGGATGGAAGCAAACGTGTTAAAAAAAAAAAATTAAATTAAAAAAAAAAAGGACACACTACTTGGGAGCTGAAGCCCAGGATTTTGCCTCTCAGGATGCTGAGAGGTGGGGGAAGGCGAGCCATGCAGCACTGTTACGTGTCCCTCTCCCTTCAAAGACCTGGGTGGGTTGGCTGGTAGCCTCAGAAGCTATCACCCTAATGTAAAGAGTCAATGTAGCTCAATCCACCTAGCTCTTTGTGAGGTTAGTTTGTTCTGTACTTGAGCAGGAATTGTAATCTCTTGTGGTCCATTTCCCATTGGGATAATGCAACACATTGAAGTAATTATAGCAGCCCAGGGAAAATGTGTGATTGAAATGCTAACAAAGACCCACCCTCAAGAGTGTCCTTTTTCTTTCACCCTAAACCCCTTTTTATACCATTATTATGTTTGAACTTCAATAAGGAACTGCAGAGTATAATTGCACAGAGGCAGAGAGCTCAGTCCATTCTGGAGGGGAGAAGGAAGAAAATCCATTTTTTTTTAAATCTTGGAATAGCAATTTGGCACCCAGAATTGACTGTCTTTACATCGAACATTGATTTTTTTTTTTTAGTATTCATTTTACTTAAACATAAATTTCTATTATTGGAAAGGAGGCCATTATTTCACTGAGCCACAAAACCTGAGGCACTTCGGTTTGAACAGGCGGGCCAGATGCTGCTATAGAACTTCAGATCATTAAAAAAAAATGCAGCCCACCTCATCTTGCTGATAGTAGACAGGTGACCAGAAATGGTAATCAGTAATAGTATTTATTAAGTGCCTGCTGGGTGTAGTTCATTGATTGTATTAAGCCTTTGGGAAGTTCAGAATTAAGAAGTGACCTGTTCCCTGTCTGCAAGATGCCTTTACTCTAGTGGGGTAGAAAACCGATATGAAAAATAATTATGCCAATAGTAGTCAAAACAAATAGTTGAATGTACAATTGAATGAACATATGTGCTGAGAATGGATATAAATCATAACATGCATGCTGGAGATGGAGATGCAGCACATGGGGTGCTGGGAATTATTGATAAAGGAGTTGGGATTTTTAGGAGGGTTTTGAATGTTGGGAGAGGTCAGATTTGGAGAGGGGCGTTCCAGGCTAGAGCAGCCTGAGAGTGAGGAAGTGGAGATGGGAGTGTTGAGAGCAGGGTTCAGCTGGGAGATTGGCTTGGGGGAAACAAAGAAAGCAAGGTGGGGAATAGCAAGTGAAGAGAATGGATAGGTAAGGTGGAGCCAGGTGTCTGAAATCCCACATTAGGTCAAGCAGTCATGCCTTTAGGATTTTGTCCTACCACCTGACAGTCCCAAGGGACATCATTGAGGCTGTTGCCCTAAGGGGCAAAGGAAACATTTAACAGTGGTAATAGCTGTCTCCATGACCAATTGGTCAGTAGTATTTTGATCAATTGATTGTATTCATTGAGCGCTTACTGTGTGCAGAGCACTTGAGAGTACACTACAACAGAGTTGGTAGTCATGTTCCTTGCCCACAAGGAGTTTGCGGTTCACAGGAGAGACAGACATTAAAATTGATTAGGAATAGTAGAATTGTAGAATATAAGAATATTATGGGGCTAGGATGAGTATCAAAGTGCCAAGTGTACAACGGACACAGGTCTCCAGGCCCTACAATGTAAAGAACGAGCCTATGGAAGCCCCTGTAAATGTGTATAGCTATTCTGTCCAGTCCAAGAGCCCAGATACCAAACTTCAAGTCCTAGCATGCCCTGGAATCCAGGCTACCCTCTTAAAGGTGAACCACCACCTGTTTGACCACCCACCTTCTCCCCCGGGAGAGTTCCCATGATCAGTTTATAGACTGTGGGGCACAGTGTCTGATTTGATCTCCTTTCTGCCACAGTGTTTAGCACCTACAGAGTGCTGAATAAATAGACCATCAGTTATTTTGGGGGGGTGGGCTATTTCCAGTGGGGTTGGTGAGAGGGCTTTTGTAATGACATTTGTGAAGCACTTAATAAGTACCAAACACTGTATTAACGACTGGGGTGGACACGATATTCAGGTCAGAAACAGTGCCAGTTTCACCTGGGGCTCACAGTCTAAGGAAGGGGGAGAACAGGTATTCATTCTTTCATTCAATAGTATTTATTGAGCGCTTACTATGTGCAGAGCACTGTACTAAGCGCTTGGAATGTACAAATGGGCAACAGATAGAGACAGGCTCTGCCCATTGACGGGCTTACAGTCTAATCGGGGGAGACAGGCAGACAAGACAGACAAGAACAATGGCAATAAATAGAGTCAAGGGGAAGAAGATTTCATTCCCCATCTTGCAGGTGAGGAAACTGAGACCCAGAGAAATCAAGTGACCTGCCCAAGGCCACATGGCCCACAAGTGGTGGAGTTGGGATTAGAACCCAGATCCTCAGATGGCCAGATCAGACCCCCTCATCCCTGGCCTAAAAGGGCCAGTTATGTAGTGACTGGTTGGCTGTCATTGCTCATCCATCAGTCAGTCAAGCAATTGTATTTATTGAGCACTTACTGTGTGCAGAGCACTGTATTAAGCTTGTGGAAGTGTAGAATGTAGCATAATTGGTAAACATGTTCCCTGCCTACAAGGAGCTTACATGCTAAACCACACCACTTGTAATCCCTTATTGAGAGTTTATCATTTGAATGGCTTTTCGGTTATCTGCAAACAGCACTGCTTTGGATGCAGGGAATAAGTGTGGTTGTATAGAAGTATTTGGGAGAACAGACACCTTGAGGGAAATGAACCTGTAATGTGAAAGATAGCTATTGTAAAAGGAAAGGTGTTTGTCCTGAGCCAGTTCCAAACTTGCTTGTATCCAGAACTGAGATTTATTATACTGAAGCTGTGACTTCTGATCTGCTGAGGTGAATGTGAGCATATACTGATAGGTCAATAGTAATCTGGCTATGAATCCTTGCCTTGAGACAATATCCAATCTCAGTGTCTTTAAAAGGGAGCATCTCCTCTTCTCTTCCATTTCCTCATCCCTCCATCTCTAGTCTGAATCGATTACAGTTTTCTCCAACGCAGTCATCTGTGTTGCTTTCTCCTTAGCTGAGGCAAATTGGAAAGCTCTCACTAGTGGATCACTAGTATTCACTCAATCGTATTTATTGAGCGCTTACTAGTATCTTTTGGTTGATAGCATTTTGACTGGTTTGGAGCCTGTTTCCAATGATTGACTATTTTTCTTGCTCTGCACACAATAAGCGCTGCAATAAATACGATTGATTGATTCTTACTTAACGCCTCATCATGATCAGGTTAGCACAGGAGCCTTTCATTCTTGAGCCCTGTTTGCCCTGACAGTGTTTGCTTTTAGTGTTTTTAGCTTTGGTTTTAAAATCTATGGTAGTACTGTATTCAGCCTGAGGTAAACTTTTGTGTCATGAGGCAGTTTTTCCTCAAAGGGTGGTTAAATGGAATATATATGTGTGTGTGTGTGTATATATATATATATATATATATATTATATATATATATTTAATTCTGTTGTAGAAAAGGTGCACACTGGATTGATTTGATTCTCGGGGCTGGGAGTCAGGGCTTTCTGGTGGCGCTACCTGTCTTTGGGATATTTTCCTTGATCTATCAGTTCCCAGAGGTTAATCTGTTGTAATCATGGAAGTTTATCAACCAGAGGGGAGGAACTCTCCTCTGTTCTGTCATTTTTCCTTTGCATCTTGCTGAAGATACAGCATGAGACTTTTAAGGAGCTTGGACATATTTTAAGAAACTGCAAAAGTGAAATGACTACCAAGAGTATAGTAAGTGTAGGCTGGAACACTTAGAAAGTGATGGGTATTATGGTGTAATGGTGGCCTGTTGCTGTAGATGAATGTGCCTTTCTTCAGATGGCTGTGTTGGAAACCCTGTATTGAAATTAACTCTCAATTACTCGCCTCATCTTCAAAGCCTTATTGAAGGGACATCTCCAAGAGGCCTTCCCTGACAAAGCCCTCATTTCCTCTTTTCCCACTCCCTTCTGCATCACCCAGATCTGCTCCCTTTATTCACCCCTCCCTCATTCCCACATCACTTAGGTACGTGTCTGTAATTTATATTGGTCTGTCTCCCCCTCTGGACTGTAAACTCATTGTGGGCAGGGAATGTCTACCAACACTGTTATTTTGTAATCTCCCAAGTGCATAGCATAATGTTCTGCACATAGCTTTCAATAAATATGATTGATTGAAATAAATCTGCTCAGGCACCTTCCTGAAAGGTTCCTGGTGACCACAAAGGGAGGAAGGATTGCCCCTCCTGTTTCCAGGGACCTGTGTCTTTCTTTTGAAAGGGCTGGCTGAACTATAACTCAACTAGAACTTTCTTCACTGGCCTTCTCCCACTAGCCCCCCAGTTAGATCTACAAGCACACAAAGTTAGATCCACTGTTTATTTTGAAGGTGAAGCTAGCAATGGTTGACAAGAAACCAGCCCTAGGAATTGTGTACCAGTTGGTCATCTAAAGTTGCCGGTGTGTCAGCTATTATCCCCAGCAAATACCTTCTTAGAGTTATGGCCAAGTCAGGTGCACCTTACGTAAAGCAAGCAATTCTTGCTTGCCAAGAATTGGATCAAAATCCACCCACCCAATCACAAAAGGAAAATGCTTAACTACGTGTGTTACTCAAGAGGGCAGTTTCATTACTCTCTATTTGGTAGTCCTGAAGAATGATTTTCCCAAATAAACCCCCATTCTTTCAGGTACTGTGGTTAAGGGGAATGACCCTTCTCATTTGAGAAATTATTTTAATGAGTAGATAAATATTTTTTGTATGGTAATGCAGCAAGAATGTTGATTGGTTACTTGAAATTCCCAAGTAGTGGTCAGGAATTGCTGAGCCACTCAACATGCCCTGGGATGTGAGCCCACTGGAGCTTTAGGGAAGGAGTAGCAGGAGGCTGGCGACTACCCTGGCCTGGCTTTGAGCAGCCTAGCTCCCTGGGCCAGCTCTCTCTGGTTTCTTCTTCCACTTGACTGACATTAAAGTTCTTGTGAGTTCTGCCACTGGGAGAAAAGCTGAATCCTGCCCACGCTCTAAATATATGGGCTTTGGACAATTACCGTCTTCTCTTTACACAATCAGTTGAACTCCCAGGAACTGCCCATTTGTTTCTCAAACTATTGGTCAATGGTTTTATTCAGTAGACCATCTCCTACTTATGACTGCATAGTTTAAACAAACCTTTTGATCCTTGAAAGAGATTATCCAGATCTGGTGTGAGTCATTGATTCAACTAACTCCTTCTTTTGTGAATTAGTAAGAGATGTAGACAGGCTGTGGAGTACCCTCAGTCATCAAATCATCTTTGATCTCCTGTTCTCTCTTCTTTTTCCTTCTGGAATCATCTTGTAATTGAGCATTATTGTGGGCTTCTGTTGAAGCTTTGTTTTTTTAAAATCTCAGGTTGAGAATTTACCAGCAAAATTTCAGAGGCGGCTGTAATTGGCATTCTGGAGCTGTGGTTGGGAAGAAGTGTCTGGGAGGGATCACTGTATCCTTCCCACAGCTGGTGTAGAGGGTGGGCCAAAGCCTACCTCCAGAATAGATTTACAGCATCATAAAATTTTGTTATACAGTTCTAAGGTCCTGAGTCTGAAGGGAACTTGGTTGTGACCACGAGAAATCTCAAGGTTTGTTTAGATTTTGTGTTTCTTTTTGTTTGTAGTGATTCTTCTATCTTTAAGCTCCTTGAGGGCAAGGAATTACACCTACCAACTCTCTTGTATTATACTTTCCCAAGTACTTAATACAGTGCTCTGCACATAGATGGATGGAGGGCTTTTTTTTTCCATTATTCCTGAGAATTTTCCACATGTTCTCCTCCGTAGATTTAAAGCTTCCAGATTTAGGGACCACACCTTTTAAAATGCATTCTAACTTGTTTTTAGCACATTTTATTGTTGTGCCCTGCATGTGATGGACACTTAATAAATACTGTGGTGGTGCTGGTGGTGACCGTGCTGCTTTGCCTAGAACCTAGCTCAGTGAGGGATTGGGTTGAATTTCAGCAGGCCAGGAATAGGTGGCAAGAGGACAGAGTCAACCTCCTGGAGAGAGGAGAAAAATAGAGGGGGAAGGTTGCACCAGCTGAAGTCAGAATGACCCTAAACTTTAAAAACTTTTTTTTTCTGGTTTTAATATGCCTTAAAACAGAGACTAAGAAATGTAGAATGGCTCTGGAAAAATATCTTCCCCAATTATTTTTTTTCAACTTGGAGTTGTTACAGGTGAAATGTTACTTATTGTGATTCATGTGTGATCTTTTCGCAAACGATAATTTGACCTATTAAATAGATACTCAGAAATAATCTGACTCAATTACATGGCAGCTTTTTGAGTGACTCTAGTATTTTTAAAATCCTATATTCTGTGACTCATAAAACTGACTTTTATCTGAACAGAGTTGCAGAGAAATGTCTCGGTTGACATCTACTGAATAGTCTTCAATTATTAGGACCAGAAAGATGATAATTATTAGGCTTGGTCCTTATCTCTGCTCAGTGTGATATGTAACAATGGAGCCTTCTTATGTGGCTAAGGATGGGAAAGAAATGTAACCCACCCTGCTAGTGAAATGAATCCTTTATTTAGAGCCTGTATTTTCCCAAAGAAAACAGCCTATTGACAACAGTGATTATGGATTGTATTTAGTAATTTTGAGGTGGGTTTCTCTAGTGAATGCTCTTTCCAGATCACATAAACGTGGGGGCTGCTCTTAATTTTAAATTCACGCCCCAAGTCTTGTCATTTTGTGCTGAATCTCTGAATTAAACAGATCCTAGGTTTCTGTGTCGATTAATTTTTTTTAATTTTAAAGACCAAAAAGAATCTAGATACATGGATAGATTAATGCAACTGTTGGACTTCATTTGTGCCTGGTTCCTCTGAGGAGGAGATGCTTGCTGATTTTTTTTTTTTCCCCTGGCATCTATTCTGCCCCTGTGAGCTGCTGCCAGAGTTGCAACTTAGAATCTAGGTGGTATGAGAGGTTCAGGGAAGCCATGGGACAGTACCATGGGTTTATACCCCTCTACTTTCCCTCTCCACATTACCCCTCTCTCCCCCGCCCCACCCCAACACACACACACACAATTATAGGCTGAGAATATTTGTCTTGATTTCCTTTGGATTGAGGTTGATTCCTAATCACATCTCCTGAGGACATCTGGAAAGAGTTCTATCCAAGCTTGTGAGAACTAAAAGCCTTGCCAAGGCAAGGCCTGAGGCTTTTAAGCCCATTTTTTTTTAATAGTGTTTAAGTGCTTACTATGTTCCAGGCACTGTACTAAGTGTTGGGTTAAATTCAAGCAAATTGGGTTGGACAAAGTCCCTGTCCTACATGGGGCTCACAGTCTTAATCCCCATTTTACAGATGAAGGCACATCACTGAGGCACTACTGAGGCAGAGAGAAGTAAAGTGACTTAAGGTCACACAGCAAGCAAGAGACAGAGCTAGGACCTATCCAAGGACCTCTGACTCCCAGGCCCATGCTCTTTCCACTATGCAACACTGCTTCTCTTTATTCATAGTAATGTCCATCTCCCCCTCTAGACTGTAAGCTCATTATGGGCAGGGTTTGAAATGGCTAATTTTGTTGTTTTCTCCCAAGTGCTTAATACAGTGCTCTGCATATAGTAAGTACTCAATAAATACAATTGATTTCCCATAGAGTTTATAACAGCAGTGAACACTCGGTAATGTGACTAGCAACTTCACTTCCACAGAATTTCTTGTTGTGTTCTGTGCCTTAAGAGCATAGTCAAGGGTATTTATTGAGCACTTACCATGTACAGGTCACTTTACTAAGGGCTTGGAAGAGTACATTATAACAGAGTTGGTAGATATGGTCCCTGTCCATAGCAAGTCATCAGCATACAGTTGTTCATGGATGATTGTCTTCAAGGCTTTTTTTTTTTTTTTGATCAGAGTCTTTTGAGCTGGAAGATTGGAAAGGGTTAGACTAACGATACTGAGATGTTGTGAGCCTTAAGATTTTGGCCAATTCCTTAATACAATCAAATTTGCATAGCATAGCTGTTGCCAGAGATGTAGTCTGTTGAAGGTATTGTGTGCTTTTGTAGGGTCTCTAAAAATTGAAGAGCAGCCTTGGGATTTAATAGTAATGGTATTTAAGTGTTTACTATGTGCCAAAAGTTGTGCTCTCTGCTTTTCCTATATCAGTCATGTTGCAGAGATTGTGTCTGCTGTGCCATATTTTGGTCTGAAACCACAATGGGATTCAGGTAGTAGGTGGTTATCTGTAATTCTCAGTGGCCTTTTCATATGGATTCTGGCTAGAACCTTGCTGGCAGTAAAAAGCCTTCTAATCTCATCTCCACTACTTGGCTACTGTGTACCTTGGACAAGTCACTTCTCTGTGCCTCAATTTCCTCATCTGCAAAATGGAGATCCAGTGCCCGTTTGCCCTCTCAGACTGTGAGCCCTGTTTGGGCCAGGGACTGTGCCTGACCTGATTGATTTGTATCTATCCCAGCGCTTAGAAGAAAGTAAGTGCTTAACAAATACCATAAAAAAGCAGTGATAGTCTCCCATAGTTTTGTCAACTCTTTCCCTTTCTTCTTGAAGATGGTGATTATTGTAAAATCTTTAAAGTCTTTGAAAATCTTGTGGCATTTTCTCCATGTTCCAATCACCGAGGAAAAACTCATGCAGATACTTTAAGATTAGGGTCCCCTCCCTGCTGGCATATTTCTGCAGGGAGATGATCATCATCATTCACTGTAATGAGCAATCTCATTAGCAGCCATGTCCAGGAGAACAGGGATTTCACAAAAATGAAAAGGAAACTCTCTTCCACCAAGTTGCAGTTGCTCTAGGGTCAAGGGGAAGGACACTGGTGGGAAAGTTTGCACCTTTCCGAGTCAGCCATTAATCAGTTTCGGAGGCTGGTTCTTTTCCCCAGCACAAAGGGAAAGAGATCAAGGAATTAAGTGCTTAGCACAGTTACCCTGTTCACTAAGTTGCCTTTTCTCCCAGGCTCTGTTTGCTTCTCTCTACATTCTAGTCAGAGCATTCGGTTTTGGGATGTCTCAATTTGCTTGGCTAAGGCAAGGAAGACTTAAGATTATCACCATGTCCCCTAGGAAAAATTTATGTGCTGGGAGCTCATCCAATGAAGAAGTTAAGCAGGTTGTGTGCCTTTCCCATGATTCGTCCTTCAGGGGACAACCAAGAGGAGGCTGGCTATGTTGGATATATCACCAGGTCAGCAAAAAGGGGCCAATTCCAAAGCAAACTCAAAATGAAGGCACAGAATGGAATATTCCAAGAGGAAAAACTAGGTCGACTACTTGAACCCAGTCTCTTCTAATCAGCTCAATGGATCTGCATGATTCATAAAGAGTCAAAAGCTGCAATAAACAATGGCTGACCTGGCTTGGTGCTGGGTGTAATTCATTGTAATTGCCTCCATGATGTTTTAAAGGCTTTGCTTATGGGTGGTCATTAATTTGTGACAGTTAAAATTTGGCTAGCTACAGTTGAAATCATAATGCCTGATGTGATTTGTTTAAAAGAATTAAATTTCAACTTTGGGTGTAGTTACTTAGGTTTCATGGTGATGCCTAAAAATAATAATTCTGGTATTTAAGCACTTACTATGTGCCAGGCACTTGACTAAGAACTGGGACAGATTCAAGCAAATAGGGTTAGACACAGTCCCTGTCCTGCACAGGGCTCACAATTTTAATCTCCATTTTACAGATGAGATAACTGAGGCACAGAGAAGTGAAATGACTTGCACTAAAACAATGTAACACCAAGTTTGTATTGGCAATTCCTAAACATTCCTTTCTAAAATGGGAACTTTAAGGGACAAAAATTACCCTGTGATGCTTAATAGGTCAAATCTTGCCTTAGTTGCAGATTTTAGTCTTATATCAAATAATGCTGCTTCATTCCCATACCAGGCTCCACGAATGGGACTTAGGGGTGGGAGGGAGGATAAAGTAAAATCATCTCTCTGGAAACATTAGTGGAGAGCCCGTATTCCTTAGCAAAGGAAGCACTTATGAGAAAAATGAAAAATTATGGAAATAAAGGCATTCGTATTTGTGAATTCTTACACAAGTATATCATATGTGGAAATTTTTTGAAGGGATGTTACTGAAGTATTCTGACACTTTGTGCTCTTTGTCCATAAATTTGCTCATGATGGCCCTCCACCCACTGTCCTGCAAAGTTCCCATGTGAGTTTTGTCATCCCAGTCTGTCATGAGCTGGCTACATATTGCCAGCCATTGAAAAAGAACCTGTTTTCTTGGCGCCTCACTTTAAAGCATCACCATCATTAAGCCCTCCCCATGCTAGAAGTCGGGCAAAGCAAGCTAGATGTGGTCTTTGTCTTTTATGAGCTTGGATTGGCAAAGCTAAATGCTGGATGCTGGTACTTTCACACCCATTTGAATACAGTGTGGTGTTTTATGAGATTTGGGCTGAGTGGAATTTTATTTGCTTGATTCTATCATTAGGCTGCACTAGATGTGAAGTTTATCCCCTTAATTTTTTTAGTAGCAGTGAGAGCATTTTTAATATTAATTTAAAAGTGATCTGTCTGAATAAATGATGTGCATAAAATAATGGCATTTAAGCACTTCCTTTGTGCTGGGCACTGTTCTAAGCAGCGAAACATTTTTTTCATATGATTTCTAGAAGCTTTAAATCACAATGGGAGTATTATCCTAAATCTTGAATGGACTCAATTTTATGGAAATATGTTACTTTATCAAGATTTGTTGCTTAGCGTTTTGGCAAAATGGTCCTTTTCTTATTAGTTGCTGTGTCATTGTCTCCCCCCCCGCCAAAAAAACCCCAAAAAAACAAACTCCTGGATTAGCTAAAAGGTATCATCCCCCTTTTGCTGATGAAGAAATGGAGGCGCAGATAAGTAACTGGGAACTGAAAAGGGTCAGAGCCCCTGTCCTCAGCTGGCCATTCATCCCTGGCAAGACTATTTGGGGGACCCCCATTGCTTCTTCCCGTCACCATCCCCATTTGACAGTTACTGGCAGCTCCGTTTATGGAGGAAAGGTCCATTACAATGCAGTTGGGTTCATGAGAATGGAAGCCCTATCTTTTCCATCTTCTTTCCTGGTCTGTAATGTCTTTCTGTGTCTAAAATTTATATTATTGTCTGTCTCCTAGACTGGAAGCTCATTGCCGGCAGGGAATGTATCTGTTTATTGTTATATTGTATTCTCCTAAGTGCTTAGTACAGTGCTCTGCACATAGTAAGTGCTCAATAAATATGATTGGTGTGTGTTAAGGTCTCTGAATGAGTGATTCTTGCTCATGAGTCATGAACACAGTGCCCTTTTGAAATGGAATTGATGAGCTAGTTTCTGTCCCTCTTCTCAAAATAGTAGTCACAAAAGGTTGGTGTAGTGAAAAGAGCATGGGCCTGAGAGTCAGGAGGTCATGGGTTTGAATTCCGATTCCACCACTTATCTGCTGTGTGACCTTGGGCAAGTCACATAACCTCTGGACCTCAGTTCCCTCATCTGTAAAAGGGGATTGAGACTGTGAGCCCCACGTGGGATAGGGACTGTCCAACTCAATATCCACCCTAGTGCTCAGTACAGTGCCTGGCCAAAGTAAGTGCTTAACAAATACCATTATTATTGTTATTATTATTGAGTGCTTACTGTGTGCAAAGCACTCTGCTAAATATTTGGGAGAGGAGCACATAGATGGTAGACATGCCCCCTGCCCTCAAAGAATGAACTCAATCACTTTCCAGGAATCCTGTGCCTTGTGTGTCCTAGGGCACTACTCTCTTTAACATGCTATCTCCTCCAGACCTCCAGGGGATCCTTAGATTTACAGTGACTGGGAAGCAATTTTAACATGAGACCTACATTATTAATCATTGCATTCACCCTTAGGCCCCTCATTCTTGCAGAGAGATCCGCCGTGGCATCATCTTGTCATATACACAGCCTCTGTGGAGGTTTTGTTGTTTTTTTTCAATAAGTACAGTGCTCTGCACATAGTAAGTGCTCCATAAATACCACTGATTAAGTGCTTGGGAGAGTACAATACAACAAAATTAATACACATGTTCTGTGCCCATAACGAACTTACAGTCCCCTATATTTAGTTTTAGCATTCTGATACTTACGATCAGATGACTGGGATGGTTTGAGCAATTATGTCTTTTTTAAAAAATGAAATCTATACAATGCAGATATTCTCAAGGCGAGCAGCATTTATCCAAATGTAATGGAAAGAATACTTTCCACCCTGGCTGGCTTGGTCCAAGTTGCTCTTGATGTGGTTATCACATCTGCTGCTCAGAAACTGGGTACTCTATTGAACTAATTCCTGTCTGGGGCAGATTCCTGAGGTTCATAAATTGATGGAATAAGTAACTTCTCCTCTGGGCAATACATGATATATTGACTTGCTGGAAATGGAAGTGAATAAAAACTTTTCCAATTGTATCAGTGAAGCACTATTTTTGGAAAATCTTCTGGATAGCATCTCAGCCTCCTACATTAACAAGGAAGGGTATAAATTCTTTTTGCAGCTTGTCCTTTGGAGAAGGAACTGTGGTTTTAAAGTTCTTTGGAGTAGTACGGCTCAACTTTACTCATGGGTTAGGTCGTTCTAATATCATCCTAAGGAGAGTTCCATCTGTGCTTTGGAGTTCGACCTTGGACTAACCTCAAGGTTTCCGATCAACTTGGAACATGGCAAGTGGATGGTGTAGCATTACATATGCTTTGGAACTCTGCCCATTAACAGAACCACATGAGTGTTACAGTGTTGGCTGCTTTGGTCTTAAATTTCAAATCACTGAGTGTTTGAACCGGGCTCCGTAAACTCAACCTGCATAAACATTTCCATACGTTTCTCAGGAAATGTCTCATCAAAAACCTCCCGCAGTGCAGTGTGTTTTGATTGGGTTTTTTTTTTTTCATCCTGGAGGGGGCATGGAGAGATGGCGGTAGTTGCTTCCTTTGGAATTCCTAAATGATACAGTGGTTCATGGTTAAAGCGTGAATAATAAATTCTGGTCTTCACCTTTTTGTAACTTAAAAACGCTTCCCCTCTGAGACCTGGCTGAAGATGTCTGTGAATGTTGGTTTTGGATTGATGGCTGTGTGGAAGATTTAGAAGTGAGACATTTACCCAGCGATATGGCCTTTCTACCCCATATTCTAGACACATCTGGGGACACCTTGTAAAAGGTGCATACCCCCATTAAATCACCAGGCTCTGAGAGCTGCTTCCTGATGATGGGACAGGGAGCAGCCAGTAACCTGTTGTGGGCACATTAGTGAACTTTCCAGGCATTAAATAGAAGGAAAATCACCAGACCAGGAAGAACTTCTGTCTGAGTCACAATTTCTGGAAACTTGGAAACTGTATCATTTATCCTCACAGTACTCCCTTCACCCAGCCAGTAAGTGTGAGTAAGGGGTGGAACTGCCTTTCTAGAAATGTATATTTTTCATTAAAAAAAAAAAGTTTAACATGTTTAAATCTGGGCCACTGTCCCCACCCTTGTGATTTATGGGCTGCATTACTACAGTATGCTAAACCTAGAGGCTCCTCCTGAAAGTTCCCCAGCTGGTATGGAATGCAAGGGCATGCATACAGGGTTAAGAAGAATGTAAGATCATCACAAATATACCTCACCTGGGTTCTGATCAAAGTGCTGAGCATAGTCTATGAAACCTAGCATATCTGAGTCCTGGATTACCTTGGAAAAAAATAAATTATGGCTGAACAGGGAAACCCTTTCTCTTTCAAGGGAAAGATAAAGCTTGGCAGATTACAAGAGTTTGGAAGTCTGGGCTTTTGGGGTTTGCATCATGGCCTAGTGGATAGACCATGGGCCTGGGAGTCAAAAGGACCATGGGTTCTAATCCTGGCTCTGCTACTTGCCTGCTCTGTGACCTTGGGCTAGTCATTTAACTTCTCTGTGCTTCAGTTATGTCATCTGTAAAATAGGGATTGACTGTGAGCCTCATGTGGGACAGGACTGCGGCCAATCTGATGAGTTTATATCTACCCCAGCGCTTAGAATGGTGCTTGACACATAGTAAGACAACAAATACCATCATCCTCATCATCATCATTATTATTATTATTTCCTTCTAAGCCACTCTTTCCACCATAGCAGTGCTTCCCAGAAGCAGGGGATTTACAATGGCACACCTCTCCATTTGGTATCTGGTCTAATCGCTGGGGTAGATACAAGATAATTTAGTTGGACACAGTCCCTGTCCCACATACAGCTCACAAGTCTTAATCCCCATTTTACAGAGGAGAAAACTAAGGCCCAGAGAAGCTTAGTGACATGCCCAAAGTCACACAGCAGACAAGTGGTGGAACTGGGATTAGAACCCAGGTCCTCTGACTCCCAGGCCCGTGCTCTTTCCATTAGGTCACACTGCTTCTCCTGCTGCTGCTTGGGAGCTGGGGCTAAGCTCAACAGGAAGGCCCTGAATTTGTAGTGGAACAAACCCCACTGTGAGTTTCAGGCATTTCCTACGGTGAAAGTGGATTTCAGTGTGCAGTATGAGACCCTGAGGACTAAGGTGTCCAGTCTGTGCCAGGATCCATAAGTCCCTACTCCATAAATCCCTACTGATAATCTTCTCTAGGATCAGCTGGAAGAGGATGGTTTATCTTGTTTGACTTGCCCCCCACCCACTCTTCTAGGAGGTCATCTGAGACAACTTCCTTCAAAGTCATAATTGTTCCCACCAGGACCATATTTTCGGACCATATCTTCACCCTTGTGACTCAGCACGGTGAAGGCCATACCATTAACTTTGCCCCCACAACTTTGGGGGCAGGCAGTAGCTGCCCTGCTCCATTAGCCAGAAAAGGGCCAGGGTCTTGTATTGCAGCTCCACCCTTTGCCATCAGCTGGCGGGACATGGCCCTGCCCAGCCCAAGCATCAATGGGATTCTCGTTTGGACTCCACCCCATGGGTGTGACCAGTCCCCTTCTCCATCAGTGAGCTGCTCCCTTTCCCCTCCTCTTGTCCCCATCTCCTCCTCCCCTGTTGCCATCGGGCTCACCTACCACCTCCATCAGTGAGCAGCAGAGGTGCTGAAGTGGGTCAGCCAAGCTGGGAGGCAGCTGCTGCCGGATGTGGGGCAAGGCAGTTCCTTCACTGGGTCCACGGGCACTGATCGCAGCATTTGTGTGCTGTAAACTGGGTAGTGGGCCAGTTCAAGCCCTATGCTTGAAGCTGTGCACCCTAATCACGAGGGCTGGGGAAGATGATTCACCTCCACGGACCGGCTAAGTGACGGTGCAGTAGGAGGGGGGAGGGAGGGATGGGAGTGAAGTGGCAATAGTAGTAGGCACGGTTCTTTGCAACTCTGGTACCCATCCTCCCCCTTCTGAAATGAAACAGCCAGTAATTTCTTTTGCTCTCACTTGTGCTTCCTCTTTTTTTTTTTTTGTAAAACTTTAAATTATTCTTATTTCATAATTACACCCCAGTGAAGTAGGTGTGTTTAGGATGGCCTAGCAGAAAGAGAATGGCCTGGGAGTCAGAAGGACCTGGGTTCTAATCATGGCCCTGCCATGTGTCTGCTGCGTGACCTTGGGTAAGTCATTTAACTTTTCTGTGCCTCAGCTCATCTGTAAAATGGGGATTAAGATTGTGAGCCTCATTTGGAACATGGACTGTGTCCAACCTGATTAGCTTGTATCTATCCCAGTGCATAGTACAATGTCAGGCACATAGTAAGTGCTTAACAGATACCCTTAAAAAAAAAAACTGCTCAAGCCTCCATTTTGTCTGGCTCTTCTGCACAAAAATGTTGCCAACTTTTACTGTAATGGACCCACCCTTCTATCAGAGTCCTGATGCCTTTCTGTAGATGTTGGCTTTTCTTTTTTCACTCTTCCCTCATGGCCCCCTGGAAAATGAATTCCTCAGTTCTCCAGAGATGACCTAGATAGCCTTTTTCTAAATAAGCATCTGGCTAGTGTAAAGCTGAGCCCTTTCTTGACTTTAGTGTAATTCTGAATACCCGGATCAATCGTGTGGAGTTTTTTTCTTTTTTGGTTCTTTTAGATCAAGGATGGGCAATGATAGCTGGAGGGCCACTTAACCAGTTTCAGTAAACTATAGAGGGCTAGAAGCATAAGATTTGTTCACAGTGCTTATCAATAAAATGATCATGGCATTTTTTTGTATAAGGAACCCTCCTTTAAACCACAAATGTATTTTCATGTGCAGAAATAATATACTTGCTGAACATGAAGATAGACTGAATAGAATCATTTGGTGTCTTGGATGAGGGCCCCTGGTCATGTCTTGTCCACCTCTTTCCTAGCTTCTGATCAGATGATTGAGGGGAGCAGAGGTTACCTCACAAGAGCCTGCTGGAGAAGTTCTCATCTCCTCTGTAAAGACTGAGCTGGAGATCGTGCTGGGAGTCTTAGTGTGTACTTCTAAGTGAAAAGTGGTAAAGATTTTCCAGAGAACCTTATTGCAAGAGGTCTCCTCAGCCCACTTCCAACATAGAGCACTCTCTACACACCATTCTGAAGTTTTGACCCTAATGATCTTGTTACTTTTGATCCTGCTGTCTGGGAGTGCTGATGTGGCAGGCGCTGAGTTATATCTCATTCCAATCCCGCTCCAGCCAACTCAAGTAAGGTGACCTGGCAGTGGTTTGTGGAGGGGCACTGCATTTTGCTGCCCTCAATTAAATGCGGGTTATTTTATTTGGGAGTTGCACAACCATAAGAGCAATGGCAATAACAATGATTAGGGTTGTTTCCAAGCATTTACTATATGTACTACCAAATGCCTAGTCAGTCATATTTCAGAGCTTACAGTGTGCAGAGAACTGTACTGTTTGGGAGAGTACAGTATAATAATAAATAGACATATTCCCTGCCCACAACAAGCTTGCAGTCTAGTGCAGTGTTCCGTTACAGGTGCTTAATAAATATCAATGACTGGTGACTGTAAGCTCTTTGTGGGCAGGGATCACATCTAACAACTCTGTTGTACTCTTATAAATACTCAGTACAGTACTTTGCATACCATAAATGCTCCATAAATACTATTGATTTATTGGCGTGCTGGGGTGGATAGATCAGAGACAGACCACCAGGTGTAGTATCCCCATTGTAATTGCATTTTACAGATAAGAAAATTGATTCATGAAGCAGCGTGGCTCAGTGGAAAGAGCCTGGGCTTCAGAGTCAGAGGTCATGAGTTCGACTCCCGGCTCTGCCACTTGTCAGCTGTGTGACTGTGGGCAATTCACTTAACTTCTCTGTGCCTCAGTTACCTCATCTGTAAAATGGGGATTAACTGTGAGCCTCACGTGGGACGACCTGATTACCCTGTATCTCCTCCAGCACTTAGAACAGTGCTCTGCACATAGTAAGCGCTTAACAAATACCAACGTTATTATTATTAAGAGGTTAATTGAGTTGCCCAAGGTCACAAAACAGGCCAGTGGCAAAGGTGGAACTAGAACCCAAATCTTCTTACAGGCAGTCCTGTGCCCTTTCCACCTGGGCATGCTGAGAGGCTGCCAGAAGCTATCAAGAAACCTTAGACCGAATCCCAATGGAGCATGATATGGATTTATGTTTGCCTTCCAGATGCAAGAAGAATACATTAGAAAAAATATTTACAAACTGTCCTTTCTTCACAAGCTTTCCTGGATATTGAGTTATGTGAGTTGTTTCTTGCAGAGTTTTAAGCAGTGCTACCAGCTGAAGGAAGTTGAATAAACTCAGAAGTTTACAAGTTCATCAAGAGAGGGGTTCAGGGGAAAGTCTGGTTGTAAAAGCCCTTTTCTGGGGCTCTAAGAAATGCAGTAAGCGAAGTTGTGGTTTTATTTTACCCTCACGAGTCCATTCTTCCATTGTTTCTCTCTCATCACTATAGTCTTCTGAAATTTTCACTCGGTGATATCACTTCCTCTTCTTATTTCTTTTTCTTTCCTCCCCACTTGGGACTGACATTTTGTCTTCAAGTCTTTGTATATTCTTCCTGACCACGGGAAATATTTTCCTCAGCCTATTTTTAGTCACCATGAAGTTTTTAATGTTTAAAAAAACCCCAGAAAATAAACCATCCCTCTGTAATCTTCCTCCTTTTTCCTTTAAAGGTCAAAGAACTGATTGATAGCAATCACTCCTTTCACCTAAGCACACAAACCTGAGTTTCTACCATTGCACGCAACTTCATTATGGTTAGAGAGAGTGTGTGTGCACATTATAATAATTATGTGAAGCACTTACTATGTGCCAGACACTGTACTAAGCCCTGGGTTAGACAATCTAATCAGTGTGGACACAGTCCCTGTACCACACAGGTCTCTCAATCTAAGGGAGATTCATTCATTCCATAGTATTTGAGAGCTTACTATGTGCAGAGCACTGTACTAAGTACTTGGAATGTACAATTCGGCAACAGATAGAGACAATCCCTGTCCAGTGACGGGCTCACAGTCTAATCGGGGGAGACAGATGGACAAAAACAAGACAACATAATCACGATAAATAGAATCAAGAGGATGTACACCTCATTAACAAAATAAATAAGGTAATAAAAATATATCCAAATGAGCACAGTGCTGAGGGGAGGTGAAGGGGGAGGAAACAGAGGGGGAGCAGAGAGGGAGCAGAGGGAAGAGGGGAAGCTCACTCTGGGAAGGGGGAGAACAAGTGTGTAATCCCCATTTTACAGATGAGGCCCAGGGAAAATGACTTGTCCAAGGCCACACAGCAGGCAAGTGACACTTGGAATTAGGACCCAAGTCCTCTAACTCTCAGGCCCTTGCTCTGTCCACTAGACCACACTGCTTTTCTTTGTGCATATATACATTCATACTCCACAGTACAGCCATAACGTGTTCCTCAAAAATGTGAATGTATTGTAAATGCTGTATCATCAGGTACATTTTTCTGTAGATTTACACGTTATAAATTGGGATCCATTCCAAAACCTTTGGAAAAATATGAAGTTCCTTTACATGCAGTATTTTCTAACACCATTCTATTATTCTCTGTTACAGTAATCAAAACATAATATCACATTAATTAGTGCTCTTCAGGAAGCTGCAAAAGTAGGGGCTTATGTTGATTGTCATAGTGATTTTTCAAATTTAGTGAAAAATGTGTCCAATTTCATTTGAACAGTGGCCTTCTTTTCTTCAAAAACTACCTTGTAGTAGCCTAAGTTCTGCTGAATATCTCTGCCTACCTTAGAACTTCTCTCTCTCTCTGGGTCATCTTTTTAAATCACTTTGAAAAGTTCATCTGCTTTCTTGAAAATTGATGCAAGGATTTTTAATAATCCAAAAAGCTGGGCTGGTGGTGGAGCTAAGATTCTAGGCTTAGTGACAGCTGTTGCAGCCTCCTCATCTGCCACTGGGGAGCTAGGATTACTCTTACCCCCTCTGAAACAGCAAAGAATCGGGCTGAGGTAGAAGGGGTAGAGGTCTTCAGATTTTGACAGCCTCTTCTACCTTGCTGCAATTCTGTGCTACCTTCAGATGCAGCAGAGAGACGTGCGTGTAGTTTGTGTTGGGACAGGGCCGCAGGAGCGACTGAACAAGGTTGCTCTGTTTCAGCCGAAAGTAACATAGAATCGGGTTAGGAAAGGTAGAGTTGCTTAATTCTGGCCCTATTTATGCTGCCTCCCTCCTGAGACCCGAATCAAAGGCGAGCAGTTGGCATTCAAGTCTGTGTTTTGGGGAGTCAGGATGGGAGAGGGCACTGAATTCCATGTAGTGATTGGACATAATGTTGAATGGGGCTTTTGGATTCTGCTGACCTGCTGATTTATCTCAGAGGATAGCTATCAGTCATATTTATTGAGGGATTACTGTGTATAGAGCATTACACTAAGCACTTGGGAAAGTAATAATAATAATAATGTTGGTATTTGTTAAGCGCTTACTATGTGCCGAGCACTGTTCTAAGCGCTGGGGTAGACATAGGGGAATCGGGTTGTCCCACGTGGGGCTCACAGTCTTAATCCCCATTTTACAGATGAGGGAACTGAGGCACAGAGAAGTTAAGTGACTTGCCCACAGTCACACAGCCGACAAGTGGCAGAGCTGGGATTCGAACTCATGAGCCCTGACTCCAAAGCCCGTGCTCTTTCCACTGAGCCACGCTGCTTCTCTACAATGTAACAGTTGGTAGCCAAGTGCTTAGTGCAGTGCTTTGCACACAGTAAGCGCTCAATAAATACCATTGAATGAATGGTCACATTCCCTGCCCACAATGAGCTTACAATCTAGAGAGGGAGACAGACAATATTAATTAAAAAAATTACTAATATGCACATAAGAGCTGTGGGGCTAAGGAGGAGTGAATAAAGGGAGCAAATTCAAGGGCAACACAGGTGAGTGGGAGAGGAGGAAATGAGGGCTTAGGGAAGACCTCTTGGAGGAGATGTGCTTTCAATAATGCTTTGAATGTGGGGAGAGTAATTGCCTGTCAGATATAAAGGAGGGCATTCCAGGCTAGAGGCAGGACACGGGCAAGAGGTTAGTGCCAAGATAGATGAGATAGAGGTATGGTGAGCAGGTTGGCATTAGAGGGGCACAGTGTGCAGCCTGTGTTATAGTAGGAAAACAGCAAGGTAATACAGGAGGGAACAGAGATTGAGGACTTTAAAGCCAATGGTGAGGAGTTTCTGTTGATGCATAGGTGGATGGGCCACCACTGGACGCTCTTGAGGAGTGGAAAAACATGGATTGAACATTTTTGTAGTAAAATGAACTAGGCAGCAGAGTGAAGTATCAACTGGAATGAACAGAGACAGGAAGAAGGAATGTGAGCAAGGAGACTGATAGGTTAATCAAGCCGGGATAGGATTAATGTGGTAGTTTGGATGGAGAAGAAAGGGCAGATTTTAGCTATGTTGTGAAGATTGAGCCAAGGGGATTTAGTGGGGTTAGGGACTATGTGGGTTGAATGAGAGAGGTGAGACGAGGCTAACGCCAAGCTTTTGGGCTTGTGAGAGAAGAAGGATGATGGTGCTTTCTACAGTGATGGGAAAGTCACGGGGAGGACAGAGTTTGGGTGGGAAAGTAAGGAGTTCTGTTTGGGCATGTTTGACGTGTCAGCTGGACATCCAAATAGGGATGTCGGGAAGATAGGAGGAAATGTGAGACTCTGTAAACCTTGTTCATATATATTTGAGGGTTTCCATTCAGATTCTATACTTCTGGCACATACACTTTTTTCTCCCGCTCAATTCCATGTCCTGTTTGTCTCCAGTTGATTGTACAATCTCCCTGTTTTTCTCTTCTGTTGTAAATTCCTATAGTCTCTGCTGTAATGCACTGTTCAAGATCAGTGCTCAGATGCACATAATCAAAGATGACGATACCAATGAGGGTCAGACTCTCCAAAGGTGGCAGGGAAGGAGGAGGTAAAAAGGCGTATTTTATTCTGCCCACGGACCTAATACTCTCCGGAAGATGATTGTCTTCCAGGAGCCAGGAAGTCTGCTAGGAGGGCCTTTTATCTCAACTAGTGAGCATTCCCCTACCACTTGGAAAGCGGTATTCAAAATAGGATCTCATTTTCTCCCCTGGATTATTCATAGAAGCGGAGGAGCAGTTCTGCTCCTGAGGAATGAAATGCCATTTCAAGATGACTTTAGTTTTACTCAAAAACAAAATATGCTGCCCCAGATAAGAGTTTTTGTGAAGCCCTTTACTGTTCCTGGGGGAGTAGTTATAGAGTATATAAAAGAAACTATCATGAATGTTGATGACCCAATGTGTGCTTAGAATTAGGGTGAATGAACAGAGTAGAAGCAGCAGACACCTTTCTTTTTTTCTTCTAGAACAAAAATCTAGGTTTCAGAGTGGGTTGGTTTTTTTAATGGCATTTTAAGTGTGTACTGTGTGCCAGGTACAGAATTAAATGTTGGGTAGATACAAGATAATCAGGTTAGACAGTCCATGGCGCACATGAGACTCAGTCTTAATCCCCATTTTACAGATGAGGTAACTGAAGCACCAGGAAGTGAAGTGACTTGCCCAAGGTCACCCAGCAGAGAAGTGGCATAACAGGGATTAGAACCCAGGTCCTTCTGACTCCTAGGCCCATGCTTTGTCCACTAGGCTATGTGGCTTTTCTGGAACCTTTAGTCTCTCTCTCTTCCTATGGTGGGTTTTCTGGACCTTGCTATTTTATAGATACATCTGATTCATTAATGGAAAAAGAATGATGCGAGATGCAATGAAATTTTAGGTTATTACAGTACCTAACGCCACCTCACTAAAAAGCCAGAAGCATGATTATAGACACAGGCATCTTTAGTTATGTGTTGCTGGCAAACATTGATCGGAAGACGTGGGATGTGGAGGATGACTGCTTGTTAGCTTTAGGTTTATGGGAGCCAAGGTTTATGCTCCAGGAAAACTGTAAAATGAAACCTGTCTTAGCACACAGCATTTAGTTTGTTCTTGCTTCACCAGTTTTCTGGCTTGAGGAATCTACCCCTGAAGTAAAAGGAGCCTCTGAACTTGGTTGAAAAATTGTTTGCTGCATTTTCTTGGCCCCATGGAGAGAGAACACAGACGAATTCATTACAGTGCAATCCATCTATTTGAAATAGAGCTTTCTAGCTTACAGCATCTGTCACCAAACAAAGGTAGAGTAAGAAGGTGAGACATGCAGAATTCATGGCAGCTGGAGGGAATGCCTAAATGGCCTCCAGCCAAGAAGCCCTCCAACCAAGAACCCTTCCTCCCCCCAACCCCCGGCAGCTCTGGTTGGTGGAGGGCTCAAGTTATTCTTGAGAACTGGCTTGAATTGTGCTCTCTTGGTGGGAGGTAGGTGGAAGCTTCCAGGCTTCAGGTCCCAGCTTGTTGGCTACCTCGTTCAGCCACTGCTGCTTCAGCTATAGTACCAGTTCTTGGGCAGGGAATGTGTCTACCAACTCCGTTATATTGTACTCTCCCAAGTGCTTAATACAATGCTCTGCACACAGTAAGTACCCAACAATTACCATCGATTGATTTCTGGAAGTGTGTTAGGAGAACCTTTTATCTCAGCTAGTGAGTCTTTCCCTACCACTGGGAAAGTGGTAGTCAAACTCGGATCTCATTTGATTCTCCTGGATTAGTCACATAAGCAGAGGAGCAATGCAAGTTCCCGTTTCTCTGGTGTCTAAGAACATTCTACTCTATCTTCCCATGAAGGGGATAAGAGTGAATCCACCCTAGTTGATTCAGATAGAGCAGAGTGGAAAAATCCGAGTTACAAATATTAGAGTTTCCTGATCCAAAAGTAAAATGGTCAGGGGAATAGAGAAAACAAAAAGAGGGAATATTTAGGGCAGAGGTGTTAGCGCAGAGAAAGAGAGTCCCTGCAGATGAAGCCAGACTCTGATGGTCCAAGAGAGCAGAGAAGTAGCTGGAAAGTGTCAGGCTTGAGGGTGGGGATTTAGCTCCTCCCAGACTGAGAACTCTGGTAAAAAGCTGCAGGGAGAGAGGGCAGGTTTTATGTTTTTTTACTGGGGTAAAATTTGAATGTTAAGCTTCTGAAAGCATCTATGCAGATATTGGAGATTTCCAAAACATTAAAAGAAAGGATGCCCTACTCTTGTAAATGGAGTTCATTCAGGTAACCCTGTTAAATTCAAACCTTATATGAAAGGCAATTCCTGTTCTGGGACCTTCCAAGTGGGACAGATGAGAGAGGCTCAAGGTCACATCTACTTAACTTCCTGGAATATTAATATCTATTGTTAATAAATAATGTACTGGATCATGGGTTACTCTTTTCAGTTCCTAAACTGGATCTCGAAGCTTGGTTTTTGGTAGTCTGAAACACAGGGACTTCCCGAATCTCTTCTTGTAACCGTTATGTTCATGCTGTGAATTGAAGTTCCACTGTGGAGGCCAGAGGCTTGGAAAATGGTTACCTGTTATATTAAGTTGTCTTTTGAGGAAGGAGGCTGTGGCATCACACATCTGGTGAAACTAAAACTCTTCTGGCTTAAAAAGAAATCGTAGTGCTATATGAAGCAGGCCAGATTAGAGGAAATGTTGAAGTTCAGTGAGCCGAGGCGTAAGTCATAAACCACTCCATGGAACCATAGACTATGGTTGCCAGTTCTTTCTGTACCACAAGGTTGTGATGTGATATTTCATTTCTCTTCGATTTACAGCACAGTATTAACCTTCTTTGAGAAGCAGCATGACCTAGTGGAGCGAGCAGAGTCCTGGAAATCAAAAGAACCTGGGTTCTAATCCTTACTGCTCCATTTGTTTCCTGTGTGACCTTGGGCAAGTTACTTTACTTCTCTATGCCTCAATTACCTCATCTGTAAAATGGGGATTAAAACTGTGAGTGCAATGTGAGTCAGGGACTGTATCCAACCTATCGTGTATCTACCCCAGCATTTAGTATAGTGCCTGGAACATAGTAAGCACTTAAATACCATAAAAAGGTGCTGAATAGTAGTAGTAGTAATAATAATAATTATGGTATTTGTTAAGCACTGGGGTAGATACAGGGTAATCAGATTGTCCCATGTGGGGCTCACATTTTTTAATCCCCATTTTTACTGATGAGGTAACTGAGGCACAGAGAAGTGAAGTGACTTGCCCAAGGTCACACAGCAGACAAGTGGCAGAGTTGGGATTAGAACCCATGACCTCTGACTCCCAAGCCCGTGTTCTTTGCACTAAGCCATGCTGCTTCTCCAAATGGTAGAGTGCCTACCAAATATTTAGTGAAATATTGAAGAGAATATTCTCTATCACTATCTTTCTGCAAAGTAAATGCAAGCACTTTTTTTCCCCCCTCTGCAACTGAAATGGCTCTGTGTATATGGCTTTGTTTCTACTTGTTGTACTTGGGCCTCATTTCTCCATGTCCCTTCTTCAGACCAAATGGGGTAAAGAGGAAGATTCTAGAAAGCAAGGACAAAGCTCAAAATCCTCATCACTAACTGGAGACTTGACAGAGCTGTGGAGCAGGACTAGATATTAGAGCAGTTTGCAGCCACAGATAAGAAATGAGATGCTGCTGATTGTGTTTGGAGTGTGAATCAGGCTGGGTACCAGTGCCAAGCCCCACTCTCCATTTTTGATGTTTTCAGGTGCTTTTCTGATGGCAGATTGGGGGCAGTTTTCACCACTTCAGGGAGGAACCAAAGCTCATTTTGAAAGTATCATTATTGTGGTATTAAGTGCTTACTATCAGTGTCAAGCACTGTCCCTGCGTGGGGCTCACAGTCTAAGTTTGAGGGGGGAAGATTTAATTCCCATTTTACAGTTGGGGAAATTGAGGCACAGAGAAGTGAAGTGACTTGCCCACAGTCCCACAGCAGAGTAGTGAAGGAGCTAGGATTAGAGCCCATGCTCATCTGACTCCCCAGCCTGTGCTCTTTCCACTAACAATAATAATAGTGGTATTTAAGTGCTTACTGTGTGTTAGGCACTGTACTGAGCGCTGGGGTAGATACAAGCAAATTGGGTTGGTCACAGTCCCTGTCCCGCATAGGGTTCATGGTCTTAATCCCCATTTTACAGATGAGATAGGCTCAGAGAAGTGACTTGCCCAAGACCATTCAGCAGACATGTGACAGAGCTGGGATTAGAACCCATGACCTTCTGACTCCCAGGCCCGTGTTCTGTCCACTACGTCATGCCACACCAGGCCACACTGTTTCCATGCAGACTCTCCTTCCCTCTTTCCTCTTTGTGCTTAGTAGCTAGAACTAGGACAACTGGGAGTAGAGAATGACTCTGTTTAGTTACCTATACCTAACCTTTGGCATTGACAACTCCTTTGGCCCTGCAGTTTTTGAGCACTGAACCAAACAAGCCCACTGGGAGCCCAGGGGCATCATTTGGCCCCATTTAAGTTGGGTCATGTTTTCCTTGGGTTGAATGAAGACAACGTTGCAAGTAGAGCCTCAGTTTCACTTGGGGGTGGAAATGCAAAAGCCAAAGAGTTAGTTGTTCATTAGCAATGCAAAAAATGCCTGCAGCTCCTCAGCCTGTCTTTCTGCAGAATTAATGTTTGGAAAAAGATGCAGGTGGGGCTCTAGCAAACCCAAGCAGTTGCCTGTTACCATTTGGCCAAGCTCTAATTTACTCAATTAGGAGAAAGAAGAACCCTTTGCAGTCATCAATGAGCAATAGTTGGGTAAATAGGCAAGTAGGATGTAACTTTAATGAAGAAAATTTGGGGGGCTTTTGTACCTTCAGGGCTACCTGTAAGCTAATTGGCTACTAAATACCCCATGATTGGCCAATTGTTTTTTTTTTATGTCATATTCAACTAGCAGCCCCCAGTATTTTGCTTGAATTACTGTTGAGAAGAGACACAGACCACCCTTACATAATCCCCCCTCCCCTGCCTCATGGTATATTTTCTCCCCTCTAGACTGTAAGCTCATTGTGGGCAGGGAATGTGTCAACTGTTAAACTATACTTCCCAAGTGCTTAATAAGTGCCCAATAAATATGATGTTGCTGAAGAATTGAATTCCAATAATGCTGTTGGAGTCACAGTACAACTGCAGGTTTTCTTCTTTGCTTGTCTGTGAAGGAAGGAAGGAATTTGATTATCAAGAGTATTTATCTTCCGCCTCAAACCAACATACACAAAAATATCATCTTTGACCCTTTCCAACTACTCCACCCACATTTCAGACTCCTGAATCAGTCAGAAGTTATTATACAGCTGAAGATTGATCCATGAGGTAATGCAATTTTATTTTGCAAATTAAATTCTTTCTCTTGGAGTCTGATGTGTGCCAGTGCTCTGTTTTCTTTAAACTTCATCTCACTATTGTTCTTCACCTTGACTCGGGGCTAATTATTATGCACTGAGACTTCAAATACATTTACTCTGTCTCCTGGTTTGAGGGAAAATATTTTGGGATGGGGACCCTTCTGCAATCCAGAGCCCTGCCCTGATCTTGCCTCATTAGCTTAAGTGTTTGCTTAGGCACAAGATTAGGTCATTTTATGACCTTCTTGAAGCTAGGAGTCTATCTTTTTTTCTTTATTTTTTGTGAATTAAGATAAATGAACAGTAATATAGCAGCCATTTCACATTTCAGCTCCCTTAATAGAAAATATTTGCTTATTGCCTCTCAGTACTACAGTGTCTTATGTAAAAGAAAATAAGCAAAGTTTCCACTGGTAAAAATCCATTGGTAAAAAAGTAAGAAAATTCCATGATTCCTAAGAGTAATTGCCAAAAATAGATATTCATGGCAGCCCCTGCGAGCTCCTTATCCTTTCATCCTAGTGTGGAGCTAACAGCAACAGCTCAGCTGATTTTGAACAGGAAGGAAGCAGGAGTAGGGGGCAGGGAGAAACTTGATTGAAGTGAATTGACAAAATGCCCAAGTTGGGGCTTCTGGTTCTATCTCTGGGCTGCATGCATTCTGGGATGGCTGTAACCTGGGGTGTTACAGCACAAAATTCTATATTTCTCAAAATGCACTTCTTCTGGATACCCATATTTCGACTTGGAAGTTGCACCTGGCCCATTAAAAGCAAATAATAAGTGAACCCTAGTTGCTGAAGATATAAGGGCCTGTTCTGCATCAGAGTGCAGATAGAGCTCATTAAAACCTGGAACCTAGTCACATTTTGCTCATAGTATTACTTAAACTTCTAAAATTACAAAGATAAAAACTGAATGTTTTGCTTTGTCATGTTATTATATCATTTATGATGATTATGTGCTTACTCTGTGCCAAGTACTTTTCTAAACACTAAGGTAGATGCAAGTTAATTAGGTTGGACACAGTCCCTGTCCCACCTGGGGCTCGCAGTATAAGTAGTAAGGAGTAGGATTTAATCCCTATTTTATAGATGGGGTAACCGAGGCACAGGGCAGTTAAGTGACTTGCCCAAGGTCACACAGTGGGCATGTAGTAGAGCTGGGATTAGAACCCAGGTTCTCTAATTCCCAGGCCCGTGATCTTCTCACAGGGCCACGCTGCCTGTCTGATGGGATCATCCCTATTAAACAGTCACCGAACAGATTCCAAAGTCTGAAAAAATTTAGGTTGAGCCTTAAAGAAATTGGGTTTGGGGGGGGAAGCTATGGATTTTAATGAAAACTGAAACATGATCCTTAGTCATGGATACTGAACTGCATCACACTTCACATCACTTTGACGTTGGTTAGAGTGAGATGGGCTGGCAAGAGCGTTTGCAGAAGGACGCCATCTGCAAGGCTGCCATAAAGCACAAGTCGAAAAGGGAATCTTCTAAAAATGTTACTTCTCAAAGAACTGTGAGGGCCCAGGCTTATTTGGAAGAACAGAAAATGGTTACACACACACTTGAGGCCAACAGTATTGTAAAAAAAAAAAATGTATTTCCATTCTGAGCACATTTTCACAGTCAGTTTTCAACCCACTGGCTCTGTAATGATTTAGTAAGCTCAAAATAGGCTTGCCCTATCTGGTGAAGTAGGGAACAAGAGATGGAAGGAGGCATCTTTTCTGGTCTCCCTACCTTTGGGGCAAGCTTGGGGCTCCACTGCTCTGATCAAGCCTGGTCCCTAGCTTCCAGAACTGGGAAGTTCCCCGTTGGAGTTTATGAGGACCGAATGGGAAGAGACTACTCTAGACTTTAAGATCCGCAGAAAGTACTCAACACCTTTGATTGGTGTTGCATCAGTTTTTGCAGCAATCACCACCTCTGTCTCCTCTAGATGGACCAGAAAATCAGTATAAGCAGCAATGATGCAGGAAGCCACCCCATAACGGTGTTTCTGGCCTTTGCGGAGGGAAGCTGGACAGGCTCTGTGGTTTCCAGGTGGAAAGACGGCAGCTAAAAAGTACTGTGATTGGGGGACTTGAATTTTTAGGGCCATGTCCCTAATTGCTTTTGTTAATGTAAAGTAGTCAAAATGATTAAAAAATGGTACCAAGTTTAAAACTTCGGCATTAATAAACCTGGCATCAGGAAAGTGGTTTCTTCCTGAAGATCTTTTGGGAATAATGGTATCTACAATAAAGAAACATTTTCCCTCTGAAAGTAGGTTCTTTGTTCAGCTGTGCCAGTCTGTGAAGACATACTTGCTTGTGCAAAAGCTTTGTTATGACTAGGTTTTCTTGGGCCTGGCTAGATAAAAGAAGGTATACTTGGTAACTGGCTAGATAAAAGAAGGTATACTTGACTAAGGGAGATTTTTCTCTAAATATTTTTTCAAATGGTAAATTTTAGTTTAAAATTCCTTTTGAGGGTGGAATTTTCATTGAACTTGAGAGAGTAATTTTTTTTCTTGAAGTTTCTAGGCTTAAAATTTTTTTTCAAGTAATAGGTTTTCTGAAAGGTCCAATTACTTTTTTCATTGTTTAGTCATTCTTGTAAGATCTGCTATGACAGAAACTGAATCAGTCCTTCCTTGTCGATGCATTTTTTTCTCTGGGGACCCTCAGAGCAGTGTAGTCCTTTCATACCTTGACTTTGGATGGTAGATGTGCAAACTTCTGCAGATTTGCTGGGGAAAAAGTACCTACTTGGCCTCCCTTCACACCAACAATCCTGAGGCCATGATTTCAGGTACTAAGAACTGAAGGAGAGTGGGTGGCGAAAACAGAACCTTTTGTTTCCTCCTGATTTCAACGTGAGCAACTAATATTGGTCATTTTATCCAGGGGCTTGTACTGTACTTTAGCTGAGGTAATGTGTCCTCTACACCAAGCTGCCCCTTCAACCCTGAGCAGCTGAGGAAGAATCATCATTACTACTCTGGAGGGGCATGACATATGGGAAGTGAAACCAAAGGAAAAACCTGAGGTAGCTTGACTGCTGTGTAACCTTGGGCAAATCTCTTCAGTTCTCTGTGCCTCAGTTACCTCATCTGTAAAATGGGGATTCAGACTATGAGTCCCATGTGGGGCATGGACTGTGTCCAACCTGATTATCTTTTATCTACCTCAGCTTAACAAATACCATTTAAAAAAAAATAGGTTCATTGTAATTACATAGTTGGACTGTAGCCAGGCTGCTGAGTTAACGCCCCATTGCCGTGGCAGAAGGCCCAGGGATCTTTACTAATGTAAAAATGCGTAGGGCCTGGGCTTTACATCCTTCTAGAAGGGTTTTACATTTCCCTTCTTACCTTGTTATTGACCTTCCAGTCAAGACCCAGTAGCAGAGATAGCTGTGAGTGAATCTTCAGCTGATTTCTGATGGCTATGAGTTTGTGGTTTTATTTTGTTGTTGCTTTTCCAGGCTCTGCATCCGGAATCCATAGAGAAGCCTAGTATTATGCACAAAGCTGGGTGGGGGTGTCTTGAGTTTCCTTCAGGAAATGGGCTGGAAGATGAGTCCGGTTTTAACTCTGAACTTTTTCTATATATATCTTAACTCAGCCCAGCCCAGGTTGTCTTTTGCTTGTCTCGTCCTCGGATGGAAAGTGCAAAAACCATGGGGAGAGAAGTGACTTGATCTTTCTCCAGGCTTTTTGCTTCAAGCCAGTGCTGTTTCCAGTGAAGCCAGTCCTGGCGTCTCCCAGCAAAATCCTGAACTACACTATGCCCCTTTTATTCTGGTTTGATGCAGAACTCGTGTTCCAAGGCAGGATTCACAAAGGAGAAGACTGGTAAGCTTGCGTGTGATTCTGTTGTAGTCAGTGCTGTCAAAGTGTCTCTCCGAGGGGCCACGTTCTTGTTAACTGAAGCATCAAAACACTTTGTTTTCTTCTTTGGGAAGAGATGGGGTAGAGGCAGGAATATCTTAATGTTCTTTTGGTGTCCTGAGTGGGTTGGAATGGATGGAATTCATTGTGTACAGTCAGACTGAAAGAAAACCTGCCTATAACCAGTGTGTTGAAAAACCTGCCTATAACCAGTGTGTTGAAAACTCAGGTTCGAGAAGAACAGATGAGAAAATTAAGACACATGCACCTTCAAAATTAACACAACCTCATGCTGTTGGGTATTTTTGGCTTCCTGACCATGACCTGATCTCTTTCTCTGGATTGCACACTGCTTTGCTCTGGTCATGCTGGAATTCCAAGTTTTCCACATTGTATTGTTAATGTACTGTCTGAGGTAATTACACTATTTTGTTTGAGTGAATAGGTCCCGTGTTGGTACCTGATATGAAATGTAAGTGTCCTTGGTTCCTAGTGAACACAAATCAGTGTTTCTTGTCTAAGGTGTCTATTTCCTTTGAGATGGGATGGCCAGATTCATTTGAAGGATTTCCACTTGGTCTGTGGTTAGAACTTGGAATGGTTTGGATTGACAATGTCCCCCTGCCCAATGTAGTGAGGAGCCAAAGGACTGTTCCCTCCCAGCAGTAATGAACTGGTATTTTTACTGAGTAGTCTTTATTGAATTTACCCTATTACTCTTTTGTTCTTCCCTTGTATCTTTCATCCCTGTTTTAGATTGTGAGTTCCCTGCGGGATGGTGTTTGAATCAATATCCTTGTATTTCTCCCAAGTACTCAGTTCTGTACCCTGCTTAATAGAGGTTATTATTGATTGAGAATTCGGATTACCAGCTGCAGTCTGGCATCAAACCTTTAGAAATGTATACCTTTGCTGCCCAAATATGGGACAACTGAATGCCTCTACCCCCAAGTCTTTCTAGAAAAATCAGGACAGGCCAACCAAGTAAGGGAGAGTCCCACATAGCTTATCCAGCAACCCTTCTTAAAACAAAGCAAAACAAAATCCCTAAAAGGAAAATTGAGGGAAAAACGAGGCCAGGTTAGCGAAGGGGCGGCTTAAGCCATAAACCAGTAGTTCTATCTTTATCTTTCTTTCAAGTCATACCTAAGATCTTTTTTTAAAAAAAAAAATTAAGTGCTTACTATGTTCCAGTCTCTGTACTAAATACTGGGGTGGATACAGAAAATGGGGTTGGACACAGTCCTTGTCCCATATGGGGCTCAGAGTCTCAATCCCCATTTTACAGATGAGGTAACTGAGGCACAGAGAAGTGATAGTGATTTGCCCAAAGTCACACAGCAGACGAGTGGTGGAGCTGGGATTTATTCTTTTACAATACCTACCAGTAAATTGCCCCACACTCTCCATCTTACATCTTGTTTCCCTGCTGCTCAAGCAGGAAAAAAGCAGGAGGAGTGGAGATAAGACAGAGATGTTGGTGAGACTTCTGGATTGGAAAGGGTGGCATTGTAGGGGGTTGTGTCAGGGATAGGGAGTAAGGGTTGGAAAAGAGAGATGTATGGGCTAAGGAAATCAATCTCCTGATATAAAGTGGAGGAAAGGACCCCTGTGGCAGGAACCATAGCCGAATGGCCGGACCAACTTCACGGTCAGGCAGGCCTTTCCCTACCTTTGGAAAGATTATGTGGTATTGCTTTTTTCCAGACCTGAGTAGTTGAGGAATAACAATAAATCTCCCAAACAGGATAATTATGTTCCAATTTCCTGCCTGATTGGCGAAGAGACTCCCAGGTCTTGGTACTTTAACCCAAGTTTTAAGCACAAAGTTAATACAAGACCCAGAGCAAGATTTTATTACTAAAACTTATTGGGTGTTTTTTTTACCCAATATTGCACTGAATGTTACATTTATATAACCTTGGTAAATATAGCCTTGAAATGATTCTTCAGACTTGAACTTTTTGTTTTTACCAGTACCCCCAAATTTTTACATACATATTCAGTTATGAAGATGATGCATCTGCTGCTAAGTGAGCATCTCCAGTGGAAAGAAAATAAACATAATAGCAGTATTAGTTCTGTGAATCATACTTCCCATTCTAAACAATTTTTCTAGACCTAGTGTAATACTTCTGTAGGGTATTGTGCTACTTAGAACTGAATATATCACACATTTTAGGATTAGCATAATCTAAAGCTGAAGAGATCATGGATGCCAATTAAAAATGATACATTGAATAATGTTCCATTATGGTGGTCTTGCATTTATTTGAAATTTTTACCTCTTCACCTCCCAAATTCAGAAATCCACAGTAATTGCTATAATCGATAATAATTTCTAAAGTTGGGTGTGGGTAGGGCAAAAAACAGGTCAAATATTATCATCATACAATATTCAAATGTACAAACACAGTACGCTGTCAGGATGTTGTGGTGGTTGGTAAGGCGATCAATATGCTTAGAGGATTTCCTTCTTTGTAAACAAAGCAAAAACTAGACCCTTGGAACAGGGTTATGTAATTTTACTCAAGGAGATAAGGAATGATTTCTGTGACTTGATATTGTAAGTGTCCAATACTGACATTTCCCATTCAAATGGCTGCATTGGCTTAGGTCAAAAATTGCCATATTTTGAATCCTCAAACACCTAGGGAATCGCCTTCTGTCTGCTAAAGCAACCATTTTTATTTACTGAAGTAACCATTTGATAAATATTCGGCTTCAGGTAAAATATATGTTTTCAAGATCCCATTGATGCTTACAGTCAGACTAAATTCAGATAAACCAACAAACCCTAGATGTTCACCATCCCATAGTGATAATCAAGAGTAAATTTTAGAGTAGTTAGTACCATAAATGGTCAAGGCAAAAGTGGTTATAGCAGCACTGAAAGAAGCAGAATAATTCCGGTTAAAATATTTCTCTTTATTAGGAAGATATTAGCACCAATCAGAAATGGCATCATAACAATAAAATTGTGGTGTTTTAAGGGCTTACTATGTATGCAGCCCAATACTAAGTGCTGGGGAAGGTAGATACAATATAAGCAAATTTGTCACAGTCCCTCCCCCCACATGGCGCTTCACAGACTTACCTCTTATGGGTCCTTGGTTTTTCAAAGGTCTTGAAACCTGTTACAGATGATTAATAGCCTTTATTACTGTTTGTGTTTTTAACTGTTTTCTTGAAGGTGCAAGATAGTTTAAAATAATGTGTGGCCTCTGTGGTTTAAGATATAATAAATTACTCTGGTAATTGTATTTCATAGTTTATCGTTCCACTTGCTAGTGAATAATAAAAAGGCAAGCTGTTAAATTTAAGGTTACATAAATTTGGTAGAATTTAGTCCCAGTTAATAAATTGCGGCATATAATAAAAATTGGAAATTAGCATGGGTAACTAGAAGCAGCATGGCATAGTGGATAGAGCATGGCCCTGGGAGTCAGAAGGTCATGGGTTCTAATCCCAGCCCTGCCACTTGTCTGCTGTGTGACCTTGGGCAAGTCACTTGACTTCTCTAGTCCTCAGTTACCTCATCTGAAAAATGGGGATTCAGACTGTGAGCCCTACATACACTGTGTTTCAGCTTGATTTGCTTGTATCCACCCCAGTCCTTAGTACGGTGCCTGGCACATAGTAAGCACTTAACAAATACCATCATCATATGGCTGGAATTTGGAAGCACATTGGAACTTGGGTATTTATCAGGTACTAGTATCCCTCACATTTATGGCACAGCTGGTTCCCCAAACTGCATTTTAAATTTAAACATGTTGGAACTAATTTTCCCACATGAGGACAGTATTGTAATTGGGGGATTGGTTCCTGGAGTAAGGCCAAGTACCTTATTTTTTTACTAAAATAACCCCAAAGGAGTAGCGTGGCTTAGAGGAAAGACCACAGGCCTGGGAGTTTGAAGACCTGGGTTCAAATCCCAACTCTGCCGATACCTGCTGTGTGATGTTGGACAAGTCACTAAACTTCTCTGTGCCTTAATTTCCTCAACTGTAAAATGTAAATTCAATTACCTGTTCTTCCTCCTACTTACACTGTGAGTCCCATGTGGGTCAAGGCCTGTGTCTGATGGGATTAACTTGTCTCTGCCCCAGTGCTTAAAAAAGTGTTTGACACATAGTAAGAACTTCACAAATACCATCATAATAATAATAATAGAGTTGTGTGTTCAATTATACAATTATAGCTAATATAGATACTACAGCTATGTTAATGTAGTCTTATTGTAAATAGTGATTATTCATTCATTCATTTGTGTTTAGCATTTACTGTGTGCAGAACACTGTGCTAAGCACTTGGGAGAGTACAATACAACAATAAGCAGACACATTCCCTGCTCACAACGAGTTTACAGTCTAGAGGAGGGGAGACAGACATTAATATAAATAAATTACAGCTATGTACATCAGTGCTGTGGGGCTGGGAGGGGGGAAGAACAAAGGCTGCAAGTCAGGGTGATGCAGAAGGGAGTGGGAGAAGAGGAAAGGAGGGGCTTAAGGAAGGCCTCCTGGAGGAGATGTCTTCAATAGGCTTTGAGGCGGGGGGAGAGGGTAATTGTTGGATTTAAGGAGGGAGGGCGGTCCAGGTCAGAGGCAGGACATGGGTGAGGGGTCAGCAGCGAGATAGGCAAGACTGAAGTACAGTGAGAAGCTTAGCATTAGAGTAGCGAAATGTGCAGGTTGGCTTATAGTAGGGGAATAGTGAGGTAAGGTAGGATGGCAAACAAAAGGCTAAAACTACAGTACCTAGAATAATGTACAGTGCACATTGCCTCTTCCTACAAAATGATCTAGAAAGTGTAAAGAAATTTTAAACTATTTACCCCCCAAAATGGCCATTTGGGTGCACTCCCACTCTCCCCTTCCCCCCAACCACTATTGCCTCTAAACTGAGTACATTAAAAAACTAGAAGCAAATTGCGAACAGTTTTGAAACCACAGTCTCTCAAGGTCTCTTCTAATGCCATCATTTGTTTGATTTCCAGTTAAACCTGTTCATCTTTCAGGAAGTAAAGTCCATGTTTTCTAATTTATTCCTGACAGAGGGACTGATTAATTGGCAAGAGTAATTACGTAAGACAGCTTTTAATTTGCTCAACTGACAAGAAAAATAATGTAAGAACTTAAATATGATTCTCTTCTTTAAAAAGTCAGAGATGAAATTTAAAAAAAAAGTTACTTTTTTTATGACCTAAAACTATGCAGAAGTTAGTCATTTTAAAAAAAAATTGCAGGAGAAAGCAAATAGCTTGTGTTTTTACTCCATTCTTGTTACTTTAAAAAAAAAAAAGCCATCAGTGTCACCCAAAGGAACAGCTCTTTGAGGGAAATGGCTGAAGCCTTCACTGCAGTGTTTTGTTGGTGGGTTCTTTTGTTGTTTTTTTTTTTTTTTTGGTTGTTGGTTTTTGGTTTTTTTTGAGAATCCTGTCTTTATCCACAATGCTGTATTGTGTTTATCCTGTTTAGGAAAATTGATCTGATAATTGTAGGGAAATGTATGACTTAAATTTGCTTTCTCCCTTTGGCATCCTGTGAGTTGGGGAGAAAAATGTCATTGCAGCAAATAGAGACTAGCGTAGGATTATTGCTATAAAGGCAACTAGTTTAACTCCCCCCCCCCCCACACCCACACACCAAACTGGGTATGCAGAACTCATCACAGTGGATTAGTAAAGATTATGGGAGGCTATGGGATCTTCAGAAGTCACTTCTTTGGCCTTGAGGGTTTGTAATGAGCCAAATCTCCACTTAGGACACTACCTATAACCAAAATTTTGCATTCAGGCCTCTTTAAAAAACAAACAACTTAGTCATTACTTATGGCTGCTATAAGTGCCTATTACAGAGCCATGTTTGTACAGTAAATTCTGGTTATAATTCCAGACACTGATGGACAGTCTGGATACCCCATGATAGGAGCAAGTTCCCTGGAAAAATGTCTTTGAAGTGTCATTTGGGGGAGCCGGGGGCAAAGACAGCAGAACCTTTAGCTTAACTGCTGCACCCCATATTGCTGACCACTAGTCACCAGGACCAAGCTTTGAGTCTCATTGCTCTTCCAATGCCCCTCTCAGGCCACAGAGGTGGCAGGGGTGGGGAGATAATGGGAGGTGCCTGGGGCCAGTTTGAGAAGAGAAGTGTCCCTCAAGGTGCCGTTCTGGATTCCCTTCCCTTCTCAAACTGCTCAGTGTCTCACTCCCTTGAGAAGTTCATCCACTCCTACAACTTCAACCACCACCTCTTCATGGATGACTCCCAAATGAACTTTGTTAGCCCTGACTTCTCTCTTTCTCTGCAATCACGCAATTCCTCTTGCCTCCAGGACATGTCTATATAAATGCCTGCTGGCAACCTAAGCTCAACAAGCCCAAAACTGAAATTCTCATCTTCCCTCTCAAATCCTCTCTTTCCCCTTACATTCCCAGCCCAGCTGAGAGCAGCACTATCCGCCCTGTCTCACGAGCCTGCAACCTGAGCATTGTCCTTGACTCCTCCTTTTTAGTATTCTGTATTCAGTCTGTCATCAAATCATGTCAGGTTTTCTTCCATGCCACTTCTGATATCTGTCCCCTTTTTCATTCAGTCAGTCACTAAACTGGTCCAGTTGCTTAACATATCCTCACTTAATCCGTTAGCCTGATCGCTTATCTCTCTGCCTGAGGTCTCTTTCCTCACCAAACCATATTTCATTGCCCAGATCATTTTTCTGAAATGTTCTGCACACATCTCCATGGACCACAAAAATCTCTGAAGGAGATCCTTTCCTCTCTGTGTGAAGCAGAAGTGATCATACCTACTCATTCTATTTGTGCACTTCCCAAGCGCTTAGTGCAATGTTCTGCTCCCAGTAGCACAGTAGGCACTCGATACATCTGGTAGTTTGACTGAAAAAGATCTTTGATCTGGTCTCCCTACCCTTTCAAAGAAAGGGAATCAAGAAACCAGCTCCAAGGAATACAGCTGCCCTGGCTATTTCATGCCATTTGGAAATAAGCACTCTGTTTTGCCATACATACTGGCTTAATTCACTGTGGAAGTAGAGAATTGGAAGGCAGGGAGAAAATAACAATGTGGTGTTTTGCAATGTGACTATGTAAAATGAGGCCCTCTGAAAGAAAGATATGGGGAGGTGGAAAAAAGCCCCTCAGAGGATTGTGTCTTCATACCTAGTGCGGTCTCCCAGTATGTTCTCCTGAACCCCAGATGAATTTTGGAAAAGCTGCCTTTCCTTTTGAACCGTTGAAATATTGTTGCCTGCTTCCTTGGCTGGAGTTGGACAGATACTGGAAAAAAACTAAGATCACTCACGTTGATTGGCCTGAGGTTGCCGAAAAAATCTTGCTGAATACCACCTTCATAGTTTTCCCTATGGGGGACAGGCAAGGGGTCCTAGATGGAATTGATTGGTATTTTTCCTAAATGAGGGAGTGTGGGTATTCTCCCCTTTGCTGGCAGATGGCATTTTTTTGAAATGCTGTGAAAAACGAGGGAAATGACCCTTGATACCACTAAAGTTCTCAACCTGATGTCTTAAACACTTTCAACTCAATGCCTCTGTATTCCCATTGGAAATAACCTAGCCAACAGACACTTTTGGTTTTATAAATTAGTTTATAGACTTTTTTCCCAAAATAGACTATTTTCCATGGCAAATTCAAAGAGTTTGGGGACATTTTTTTCTTTCCTGAAGTCTCTAGGTAATATGGATTTTTGGTGAGAGAGATTGTTTAATGAATAATAGGAATTTTCCAGGTGTCTTTTGGAATTCTTACATCATTGAGTGGATTGGGAATGTCATAGTTGAAAAGGCTTCTAGAGATGAAAATATATTGAAGACTCCTAAAGGTTTTGTGTTTTCACACAGTATTCAGAATATTATGAAGATCACTTGCAGTAGCAGTAGTCATCTGTCATGGATAACTGGCTTTTGGGACAGTGTGGCTGTTGTGGCTATTTCAAGAAATTTTGGGTACGGTCAATGTGAATTCCTGATAAATGGCTTGAGACATTAAACAAGTGTTTAAAGATGGTGAAAGACAAAAATTAAACCTAACCTTTGAAAATAAGATGGTGGGTTTTTGCATGCTTTCATAAATTATACTCTTGGATTTTTAACCTGCATGTTTCTTCAGTTAAGCACCGTATTTTAGTCATAGTATTTGGGCAATATGTAAACCAAGGAAGGAAAGGGGGGGAAGCATTCTGGTCCAACTTGTAAGCATCAGGAAAAAGAGGAAAGGGCATCCCACTGACTTCTAACCCTGCTTGACATTCAGTTTATGGAACCAGGATCTAGGACCCTCCAGCCTCCATTGTTTTGAGTACTAGCCACGTTTAGCAGGGTGAGTCAGGGAAAGAAGAGCCTCAGAGAAAATCATCACAGGAGAAGCTGAGTGAGGGCCGTTCCTTAATTGAGTCTTAAGGTCCTTTCTGCTAAGCTAATCAGACGCACTCAGTGCAGCTAAGGGAGTACTGCACAATGGAAACACTCTTTTTCTTGCCTGACCCCTCAGCTACTGGGATTTAATTTAGGCTGTAGATTACTGACTATGTCAGTGTGCCGTGTCCCAGATCTTTTTACAATATGAGAACCATCCCGCTGCTAACTCAGGGCAGTTTATAGCAAATGAAAGCCAAAAATTAACCGGTACAAAAAATGTTTTAATCCATCTTGCTCTATCCCTCTTTTACTCCTTTTCCCCTTTTTTCTGGCTCTCTCCAACCTCCCCGCCAGGGTCAGAAAGGATAAAGGGGATAAAATCAATATGCTTTGCTATTCACTCAGAATACGTTTAAATTTGCAGTGCTGACTGGGAAGTGTGGTGGGGTAGGTTAATGCTGTGAGAATGAATGCCTGCATAACCATATCTCTATCTCGTGTGTGTGTGTGTGTGTGTATGCGTGTGTGTATACATATGTGTGTGTAAACCAAAATGTCTTTATGGTGTTGCTTTTCTTTCTGGAGAGTGGATTAGGGTAGCATTTTAACACAAGTTTGCTTCTCCTAGATTCTCCTTTTCCACTTGGAAAGATAAATGGCAAGGCTGAGATCATCCATCATATTCATATGATGCAATCAAAGCCCGGGTTTCAGGGGCTAGGTGAAAAGCAGAACCTTCTCTGTGATGAGCTCAATGCTCAATGGCCTGATTGTGCCTTCATTTTTTCAATTTCTAGGTACTGACTGATGTTTGTTTATTTTTGGTTGAATTTGTTTAAAGCAAGTTATAGCTCTGAATTAGCTGCTGTCTTGTGTTCCAGCCACAGAAATTTCACCTTCACCTTCAAAGTAGATTTACCTTTTTAAAAATAAAAGTCATCTTGGGGCGGGGGGGACCTTTGAAATCAAACACACACAGTGAGTTAGAATCTTCTGGGTGAAAAAAAAAATGGTCCCAGAATAGTGCAGGAGATAGTGAATGTTGATAAAAATAGATGCCTGCCGACGAACATGCTCCCACTAAAAATGAACTAGATGGAAGTTATCTTATACACTACATAGAACACTTTGATTAAAGAACACATTTTCCCTGTGTAATTGTGAATTTTAAAGCGCATAAACATCATTAGCTCACACTCCCAATATTGGGTCTCTAATGCCTGAGGGGGCATTTCTCTCTGGTTGAATTCAGACTGCCCAAGTCCAAGGGTATTACCATGGAGCAAGTAAAAGAAAGCTGGCAACTCTCAAAATCTGACACACACACAAATGAAACAAACACCTCTGAAAAGGAGCCATGCTATTCCTTCAGGAGGTCAGAGCCTTTCGAAGAACTCAGTGTCAATCCTTATCTGCCTGACTGCTTTCAGCAACATTGGTAAGTTATTCCTGCCTACTTATAGTTGTCCTTTGTACTCAAAGGAGATAATTATGGATTTAAGCACTTACTATGGTGCAGACACTCTACTAAGCGCTGAGGTAGATATAAGCAAATCGAGTTGGGCAGTCCCTGTCCCATATGGGACTGGCAGTTTTAATCCCCATTTTACAGATGAGGAAACTGAGGTAGAGAGAAGTGAAGTGACTTGCCCAAGATCACACAGCAGAAAAGTGGTGGAGCCAGGATTAGAACCCTTGACCTTCTGACTCCCAGGCCCGTGCTCTTTCCACTACACTACGCTGCCTCTCCTCATTGTCACTGATGGTGAAATTCACCCAGGGGTGGGTGGGTGAGTGAGTGAGTGAGAGAGTATGTGTGGCTGTGAAGGATGCTGCTGGGGGACCCACAGTCCCGACTGAGTCGTGTGCAAACAACGCACCATGTTCGTTCCTTGTTGTTCTAACATGTTTGTCATTTGCAGCACCTGGTAGTACATTTCCTTTTGCTTCCTTGTCTCATGATCCTTATGAAGTTTCTGCTGTAGAAAAGCTACTCTTTTCCTTATTGGAATGTGCCATCCTGGTCTGTCTGTGGCACTTGACTCCCAGTTTTCAACAGCAATGCAACATTGTCTGAGACTTTATCTTACTGTACCCTAAAGACATTTTCCGTCTTTGCTTTTACTTTCCCAGTTTCAGCTCACCATACAGCAGCTTGTTTGGATAGCCTCCTGTCATCCATTCTCCTCACATGTCCCACCCAGCATAATTTTGCTGAAGTGAGCGTTGCTTCAATTCCTTATTGCACAAGCACCCCAGGACCAGATGAATTTTATCCTGATTTCTAGTGGCCAAGGCCCGTCTAATCAGAAAGACAGGCTGCTTATTGCCAAGGTACAGAAATTGATTTGTGAGAGACTTGTGTGGTGTCGGGAACAGACCCCTTTAATATTTCAGCCTCTTTTAAAAATGAAAGCAGCTTGAGTGTGGTTAATTCAGTCCTATCATTGTTTCTGCCACAGAACCTGGGCCCCAAAGAAGTCAGACAGTGAACTGAGTAAGCTCTTCAGGGTGGAGCTAGATGGTGTCCCACTTTTGGATTGTTTGGGCTTTCTGGAGTGGGAACGTTAAGTGATCCCATTTTTATTCCAGGCAGTCCCTTTTTCAACGGGCCTGTCCCCTGTCTAGGATTCATATGGCACATAATGTTTATTTTGAATGTTGAGCATCCCTTAGCCTCAGCTTGTAATGTTGGATCCTGAAACTTGAAGCAGTGGCCCTGCTATAGGGACCTGAGAGGGGAGCACTCCAGCTGAGGAATAAAGGGGGTTTCTTTAGATTCTCTGGATTTCTGGAAAAAGTTCTATAGGAGGTTGTTGTTACCTTGCTTAGTTGGAGTAATGGGTGGAAAGTAACTTGTGTTTGGCACAAAGTGCTATCCAGGATTTGTGAGTGACATCAATCATGTGAGCCCACACTGGGCAGGGATTGTCTCTTTGTTGCTGAATTGTACTTTCCAAGCACTTAGTACAGTGATCTGCACACATTAAGCGCTCAATAAATACTGTTGAAAGAATGAATGAACTCCCACATAGAAGCAGCATGGCCTAGTGGATAGAGCACAGGCCTTGGAGTCCGAAGGGCCTGAGGTCTAGTCCTGGTCCCTTCACGTCTCTGCTGTGTGACCTTGGGCAAGTCGTTTCACTTCTCTTCACCTCAGTTACCTCATCTGGAAAATGGGGATCAGACTGAGAGCCCCATGTGGGACATGGACTGTGTCTAACCCACTAACATTGTATCTATCCCAGCGCTTAGAACAGTGCCTGGCACATAATTGCTTAACAAATACCATGGAAAAAAACCAAAACACCCAGAAGGGCCCTGAACTTCTACCAGTGCTTACTGGGCAGTACTGAGTTGGTTTCCTTCACCACTTGCTGAGCTTCCATACTACACCCCCCCCCCCCCACGCCCCCCAACAGCACAATGTGCAGGTCAGCAGGGGTTCCCTTCTGAAGAGTAATTCCCTTAAAGGGGCAAACACCCTAGACTGCATTTTACTTCCCTTCCAGGTCCAGCATGGACTTGTAGACAGAGCTCCTTTGAATGAAGGAGGGAAATAACAGCAATAACCCTCTATATCCCTTTCTCTCAGTTGACTCATTGTGTACTACTTGTCCATAAATTGATCCATATTCCTCTTGAATTTGCTGTTACTTTCAATTGCACGGCTTCCTAGAGTAACACATTCCATATACTTACCTCCCAATGTGTGAAGAAGGGTTTCCTTTGTGGGCAGGGAACATGTTTACCAACTCTGTTATAATGTGCTCTCCCAAGCGCTTAGTGCTCTACACACAGTAAGCACTCAAATACAATTAATTTATTGTTCTAAACCTACAACCCTCAAACTTCAGTACTCTCCCTCATCCAAGGTGCTGTCAATCAATGAATGGTATTTACTGAGTGCTTACTATGTGTGCAGCACTCTGAAGTCTGGTGAGCAGTAATTCTGTGTTCTCCCTATCCATAGTCTAATGAACAATGATCTAGCCAGGTAGGCCTTTTACTCTGAATTTCATACTTCCTGCCTACTGGCTGTCCCGGACGCTATTTAGAGTAGCCCAAGGAGAAGAGAAGTCAAACCTCCCCCATAGCAGCAGGAACTCCTCTTGAAGACAAGTGTTGAATATTAAGGGTCAAGAAGGACAGCAAGTCAACAGAATTGAATAATTCTGTGTGCATTCTCTTCCTGCTCATTATGATGATAGAAGAATTGCTCCCCAATTAGCAATGGAGATTTGTAAGGGTCTTGAAATAGCTACTAAAGAGGGGGAAATAATGTCTGCCTGTGCACCAAGACAGGAATGTTTGCAGCCAAAAAAGACAAATTACCATTTCTTTTTCTGGCTAGGACAGCCTTTGATATTGCTAACCTTAGATTTTAGAGTTAACAGGGGGTTAACAAATCCTCGGAGGTGGAGTCTGAAGGGAGGAACATTTCCAACATCGATCCCTCTTGCTTTCCTCGGGTTCTTGTTACTCTGTTAGTATTTGGATGTGTTCTATTTTGCCCGCCCTCTTTGTGAAAGAAGCCTGGGCTTTCAATAGGCTCTGGAACCCATTACCTCTCCCCGCTGACATGTCATGACAAGAGAATGTCAGTACCGTCAGTACCATTGGCAGCTTGACAGGATAGCTGCCACATCACTGCTAGGCTCTAGCTCATTGAGGGCAGCAGTTTTGTTCCAAATGAAGTAGCTGTTTGCACTTTAACTCAACATTTTCACTGGGGCTTTGCTTTTTGTAAATTGTGGTATGCTGATTGTCATCACCATTTGCTGAACACGAGTAATTTAGTGGGGTCTTCATCGCACATAGAGATGTGATTACTCTCAAGGTTTTTAAAACTGACATTAGTGATCATGAAGATACTCAGAGAAGTGAGGCTTTGGGGGGTTCATTATTAAATCCTACAAAAATGGCTTTTGCTGTGTTGTACCAAGGCACACACTAGATAGAGGCCAAGAAGGGACTTCCTGAAAAAAATGGGCTTTCAGGTGGTATCTGTTCAATGAAAGGTAAATACCTTCAAAACTCTTTTTCTGTTCCCTTTCCCCCCACACCCCTTACTTGTTCTGGGCTTTTCAGACCTTGACTCCCTGCTTTGTCCTTCTAAAATCACAACCACACCCCTGCCCCACCACCAGCATGTAGAGCAAGTGAAACTGGAACCTTGGCAAATATTCAGATCTTGGAAGAGTTTTTTGTTACTAAACTGGAGATGGGAGAGAAAAGAGAAAAGAAGGGACAGGCATTCAAATGTGGTTCTGTTGTGTTAACTTGGATGCTTAGCTGTTAGTTATGTCTGTGTTTTTTTCCCTGACATTATAAACTCTGTGTGGCAAGGGCTGACTGAATTTATATATATTTTTGTATACAGCATGTCATGTTAGGTGTGCAAAAACTGTTTATGATGAATGAATGAGTGAAGAAGGAGGAGAGTAGTAACATGGAAAAACTTTGGGAGGAAAGCAGCCAGAGAGAATAAAGGGGAAAATGTGCTAATCACAGAGAGGAGGGACTATATGGCAGTGAGAGAGAGGTCATCAGAGGGAGAGTAAGGGAGAACCTGGAAGAAAAAAAGAACTCTTTTTGAAATGAGATAAGATGAAGCAATGGTAGGCATTGCCACATGGTTATGCAGAGACTGTGATTTCAGTTATTTGAAATGTGGAAATGGGGAATCCACAAGAGATAAAAAAAAAACATAAATATCAGAAAATGAAGAGGAGAAAACCAGAAAGTTTTACTCCCTGTTCTGCCACGTGTCTGCTGTATGACCTTGGGCAAGTCACTTAACTTGTCTGGTCCTCAATTACCTCATCTGTAAAATGGGGATTAAGACTGTGAGCCCCACATAGAACAGGCACTGTGTCCAACCTATCTTGTATCTACTGCAGTGCTTAGTACAGTGCCTGGCACATAGTAAGTACTTAAAAAACACCATTTTAAAAAATGGGAGAAAAAGGGCGAGGTGAATTTTAGAGATTCTACCAACTCTTCCAAGCGCTTAGTTCAGTGCTCTGCACACAATAAGAACTCAATACCATTGATTGGTTGCTTGAAGAATGACAGAGAGAAGAACAGTCCAATGATCATGAGTCAACATTCTTGGAAAGTAAGGGAGAGAGTGACCTGGCCGATGGGTGTAATGAAGGATACCTCTTGCAAAAAATTTTCACATCATTGTCAGCTGTGTGACTGTGGGCGAGTCACTTCACTTCTCTGTGCCTCAGTTCCCTCATCTGTAAAATGGGGATTAACTGTGAGCCTCACGTGGGACAACCTGATGACCCTGTATCTACCCCAGCGCTTAGAACAGTACTCTGCACATAGGAAGCGCTTAACAAATACCAACATTATTATTATTGTCATCGTGAGAACTTCATGGGAGAGTGAATACTCAGATAACACATTGATTGTGAGCCCCAGGTGGGATGTGGTCAGTGTCCAACCTGATTAGCTTATATGTACCCCAGTGCTTAGTACAGTGCCTGGCATATAGTAAGCACTTGACAAATATTTAAAAAAACACATCATGAGCTCTGCCTCAGTACTTGAAACTACTATAGTATGTTTGTAGAGCTTTGACACCAGCAGCAGAGCTGGGCTCTGGCAACTGTCAAGCAAATCTGCCTGCCCCAAGAAGTGTCCAGTATCAATGGGGTAAGTCAGGAGAATGTGGGTAGGTTTAGGGCATTTCAACCTTTTGATTAAGAGATCATGATATTGGAGACGGAATGTGCTTCCAACTTACAAGGAAACTCTTCCAACTTTACAGACTGTAGACGTCATTAAAGGTCTTTGAGACAGTTATCCAGAAAGTGCTGTGTGCTACAACTGTGCTCTTGACGCACACGGACAAGAGAACATGCAGATGCTTATGAATCACTTTGCAGAGTCGGCACAGTGGTAAATTCTGCCAACAAGCCTAAAGAAAACCAACTAGCCCACACTCCAGAAACCTATGTATAGCCACAGCTTTTCATCAGCAACAAAAAATAAACTTAACGCTGCCATAGGCAGATCAGCAGGACAAGAACTCTTATATCAAGCTGAAGACTGTAAGCTTATTGTGGGTGGGGATTGTGTCTGTTTCTTGTTGCATTGTACTCTCCCATGTGCTTAGTACAGTGCTCTGTGCACAGTAAGTGCTCAATAAATATGACTGCAGTGTAGTCCACCTATATACAGAGATCATATTGTTCTCTTTTGATATATTCCTATAGATGGAGTACACTATAGCTTTATAGACATATGTATATGTGTAACATAGATTTTTATATCAAACATATATATGGCTGTGAGGCCTGGACCTACTTCCATTCATCTTCTCAAGGAACTTCCTCAGCATCACTTCTGAACCATACTCCATTTCAAATGGCAGGGCAAGATTACCAGTAGTGAGATCCTGGAACTCGAGGCACCAGCATTGCCCACAGCAACTTGGTGCTGGGCAGGACATTTGAAAAGAATGGCTAGCATCAGGATACTAGAGCAGTTGCCCTGTGGTGAACTGGAAAGGGGATCTACAAGCAGAGAGGGCAGAAAAAAAAATGATTTAAAGATACTTGGTTCTGCCACAAAGTGTGTTTTCACTCCACACTTTGTCTAGAATACTGGTAAGGAATTCAGGCATGTTCTAAACAAAACCAACCTGTTTAGATGCAGCATGCGGCTGTGTTAGAAGAAGAGGTGTGTGGTCACATGTGAGGCATTGAACGCAGTGAGTTCTAGCCCGTGAATTTCCCTTAAAGTGGGGTTTTGCACAACTCCTGTGTTACAGGAGACTTAGATGTATAATAGATATAGGAGTGGACTTTGGGGAGATGCATTCATTGTTGTATTTATAAGCACTTACTGTGTGCAGAGCACTGTACTAAGCACTTGGGAAAGTACAATACAGCAATAAAGAGTGACAATCCCTGCCCACAAGGAGCTCGCAGTCTAGATGGGGAGAGACAGACATTAATATAAATAGACATCAATATAAATAAAATTACAGGTATATACATAAGTGCTGTGGGGTGCGCAGGGGGGAAGAGCAAAGGGAGCGAGCCAGGGTGAGACAGAAAGGAGTGGGAGATGAGGAAAAGTGGGGCTTAGTCTGGGAAGCCTCTTGGAAATGTGCCTTCAGTGAGGTTTTGAAGTGTGGGGGAGAGTAATTGGCAGATTTGAGGAGGGAGGGTATTCCAGGCCAGAAGTAAGACGTGGGCCAGGGATCGACGGCGAGACAGGAGAGATCGAGGCACAGTGAGAAGGTTTGCACCAGAGGAGTGAAGTATTTGGGCTGGGTTTTAGGAGAGAAGCGAGGTGAGGTAGGAGGGGGCGAGGTGATGGAGTGCTTTAAAGCCAATGGTGAGGAGTTTTTGTTTGATATGGTGGTGGATAGGCAACACTAGAGATCTTTGAGAAGGAGGGTGACATGTCCAGAACGTTTCTGTAGAAAGATGATCCAGACAGCAGAGTGAAGTATGAACTGGAGTGGGGAAAGGCAGGAGGTTGGGAGGTCAGCAAGGAGGCTGATGCAGTAATCTAGGTGGGATAGGATGAGTTATTATATTAAGTGGTAGCAGTTTGGATGGAGAGGAAAGGGCGGAGAGGTTGTGAAGGGAGATGACTGCAGGAGTCCAATCATCCTGGTGGGTCATAAAAATGTGTCTTCTATTCTCCCGTTTTTTATGGTTTGCTCACTTCAGCCCTCCATTCAGCAGCTATTTGTATATCCTGCTTTCTTCCATTCTCCTGGGAACCATCAGTGAAGATGTGATGTTACAAGCATTGCTTCAGTGCTGGTGAGCTGACTATTCTAGATCCTCATTGTTTGTGATGTAGTCTTGCCATTTAATATTATGAATGGCACATAATTAGCATTGATGGAACTGCTGGAAACAATGATTGTGGCTTGGGAGTAAATCCAGGTCTCACAGCCTTGGAGAAGATGCAATGTTGCAGTTGTTTTATAGACCTTCATTTGGGTGTGAAGTTTGATGCCATGTTAGCACTACACTCTGTCAGTTTCCCGAAGGACATGTTGAATTTCATATGACTTCCTCCTCATGTTTTATCTTATTTTTTTGATATTTATTAAGTGCTTACTATGTGCCAGGCACTATACTAAGCGCTGGAGGAGATACAAGCTAGTCAGGTTGGATGCAGTCCCTATTCCACATGGGGTTCAGTCTTAATCTCCATTTTACAGAGGAGGTAACTGAGACACAGGGAAGTTGTGACTTCCCCAGAGTCACATAGCAGACAAGTGGCAGGGCTGGGATTAAAACCCAGGTCCTTCTGACTCCCAGGTGTCAACATTATTATTATTTAACATTATTATTGCATTTTGGTCTCTGTTCACCTAACTGAAGCTACAGAGGGCTTGTCTAGAAACACCCATTTCCCTTCTCTTGGCTCTTGAACCATTCACTGGCTTCCCCCCAAAGAATCATCTCCTGGCTGGTAGTAGTCTACATTGTTGCCCACTTCCCATTTCCCCTCAAAGGATCTCTCAAGTTCATTTAGGGGAGCAGAGCAGGTGACAGCACTCACAAGAAAATTGCCATCAGTACATGTATCTGGCCTAAGTGCTTTCTGCCCCTGGATAGACCAAATGCAGCTACTGTTCGTGCTGGGTGTTCAAAGCTCTGTGGCAAAGGCCTTTCAACCAGTCTCTGCGACAGGTGGATTGTTTCATTCCTAGTAAATCTGCAAAGAGAGGCCTCTGTGAACTTAATGAGTGGTATTTATCGAGCACTTACTCTGTACAGAGCACTATACTAAGTGCTTGGAAGAGTACAACAGAATTAGACCCGTTCCCTGCCTGTAATGAGCTTACAAGTCTATACTGGGGAGACAGACATTAATATGAATAAATAAGGAATTTATAATATATAATTTAAAGATATATACATAACTTACAACACTTTGTTCTCCCCACTAACCAGGGGAGATAATTGGGCAACCTGTTACCTCCTGTTGAAGTCTAGCTCTGATAGTTAATTTGCCTGGTAAACTGCCTTTTAGAAAGAGGAAATAGGAAGAGAGAGCATCTGAATCTGTTTAGATGTGTTAAGTTCTGTTTGGAGACACTTTCCAAAGAAATCAGTAGTATTTATTGAGCACTTACTGTGTGCAGAGCACTGTAATTGAGAGAGTATAGTAGAACAGAGTTGATGTACATGTTCCCTGCCCAGAAGGAGCTTACAGTCTAGAGGGTTGTCACTGGGTGGTTAATGTGTAAATAAGGTTTTTTTGTCTCCACCATCCAATCACTACCAATTTTATTCTCTGCCCTAATTTACCCTTCTATTAAAGCTGAGTTTTAGGGGGGGGTTTTTGTTGTTTTTTTTTTTTTTACTATATTTAAGAGAAGCAGCGTGGCTCAGTGGAAAGAGCACAGGCTTTGGAGTCAGAGGTCATGGGTTCGAATCCCGGCTCAACCACTTGTCAGCTGTGTGACTGTGGGCAAGTCACTTAACTTCTCTGTACCTCAGTTACCTCATCTGTAAAATGGGGATTAAGACTGTGAGCCCCACATGGGACAACCTGATTCCCTTGTGTCTACCCCAGCGCTTAGAACAGTGCTCTGCACATAGCGCTTAACAAATACCAACATTATTATTATTATTATTAAGCACTCACTCTGTGTCACTGATAGAATAGCTTCTAGTAATACAACTATTTTTCACTTAATATTACGTTTACACTCTTAAAGATGTGTAAAACAAATCCATGTAAAGTGAACCCACCTTCACATCGTATCATCATCAGTGGTATTCTCCAGCTCTAGACATTTCTCTCCTCTAAACTGTAAGCTCACTGTGGGCAAGGAAAGAGCCTTCCAACTCTGTTACGTTGTACTCTCCCAAGTGTTTAGTATAGTGTTCTGCACCCAGTAAGCACTTAATAATTAATTGCTGGTATTTATTGAGCACTTACTGTGTGCAGAGTACTGTTCTAAGCACTTGGGAGAGTGCAACCTAAGAGTTGGTAGACGTGCCTCTGCCCACAATGAGTTTGCAGTCTAGGAGGAGAAGGGATTGAAAAGGATTAGGTTCCAGATCCTTTCTGGCTAAAGTAGCCTATGTGTTATTAAGGGGAAGATTTTGCTATTGTTAACAGAAGAGATTTGGGATCTGGAGAGTAGTATAAATGATAATTACATAGCCCCCAGTTGCACTTAGTACTGCAGGACAATGCTGAGAAGGTGCTCTAACTCTTATCAGCCTTAACCTGGGATTTCAGTCTAAATACACTTTGTCCTTTTTCTACATTTCTTTTTTAAAGACTTATTGTGCTTAGGACCTCTCCCTCGACCCAAGTACATGTGTGTCTGTTCCTATCACCCCTTGCTTTATTAGAGAAGCAGCGTGGCTCAGTGGAAAGAGCACGGGCTTTGGAGTCAGAGATCATGGGTTCGAATCTTGGATCTGCCACTTGTCAGCTGTGTGACTTTGGGCCAGTCACTTCACTTCTCTGTGCCTCAATTCCCTCATCTGTAAAATGGGGATTAAGACTGTGAGCCCACGTGGGACAACCTGATTCCCTTGTGTCTTCCCCAGCGCTTAGAACAGTGCTCTGCACATAGTAAGCGCTTAACAAATTCCAACATTATTATTATTAATTTACGTGTGAATTCATGTAAAAAGAACGATAAAAACTGAAGGGGGGGGGATAATAATTAGGTGGCAACCACTGTCTCTAGCTCTTTCTTGTAAGTGATGGAGTTTGCTATAAGCCTGGAGTGAATTTATTTCATTTTATGGCTAGAATGCTTTAAATGGGTTGGTTGAGGAAGTTTTTCTGTGTAATGATCCTTTTAACACCCTTTGCTGGTTGTTTTTGTCATTGTGCCCTTGTGGCTGTGATGGGATGATGAATCCTGACCAGATTTTGGGTGCAAACAGGGGGTATATCAGAGCTCTTCTGTTGAATCAACGAACACAGTGGAAGCCAGAGTATAAACAGGTCAGCTGAATCTGTTCACAACTCTCTAACATACTGGTATGTAAGCAGCCACAGAATCTCTTGTGTGTTGGGCTCAACACAGGCTTTAAGGGAGAAGTAACTTTTTTGATGGTAGCAAATGAAAATTAAAACCCACTTAAAGGAAATTTCATGTTTGACTTTTCATTTTAATTCTCTTTGATGCAACCGTGAAACTAAACATGGAGCCCTGGGCTTAAAGTGGAAAGGGTCTAAAGGAATCGGATCTCTTCGGCCTCTTTCCTGTTCCTGTTTTGTTCTGCTTTTGTGGGAATCTAAATTTGAGGAAAGTTGAGTGGATCTGCTTCAGGAAGGTGCCTGGTGCTCTCAGACCAGTGGCATCAGGAGAAGTTGTAAGAGTGGGAGTGGTTGAGAAGGGGCAGGGTGACAATGATAAAGTTAGATTGGGGCCCTTGCAGACTCTGGAATTTTTTGCAGGCCTGATGTTTTGCATCACTTTCTTTTAACCCTAATACATCTCTTTTCTCAGAGGCACAGATCCTCTTGGCTCTCTTCTTTTACATCTGTCTCTTTGACCTTCAGGCTGAAGGTGAATGGGCTTGGTGATGGGGAGTGCTTGTGTTTTCTCTGTTCCTGTTCTTGGACCTTCTGAGTTTATATCCTATTTCCGTGGTGCTTAATTAGGTGTGTGGGTCCATTCAACTTTCCACTTTTGTGCTTCTGTCTCTGCTGCTGCTCAACTCCTTTCCCCATCCTTTGTGTTCTTCCCCAGATATTTGGCTTCCTCTCACACCCTTGCTCACTTTTATCACTAATATTCCCTCCTGTTTTTACTCCTCTCTCTCACAGCCGAAGCAGCCTGTGTAATTCTTAGATGGATACTGGAGGCTATTTTCTTAGATGCCAGACTCTTTCCCTAACCTTATCTGTTGAATGAGTTGGTGGGGTATGTGGGCGTGGGTGGAGGGGAGTGATGTGCAGGAGGTTGAAAGTATAAGACACACACAATTAGGTAAACCATTTGGGACTAAAGGTAGCTCAGAAAATTAAATGCAGCTTGGTTTGACAGTGTTGAATGAGGGAGTGCCCAATTGGGCTGGGTTATCTGGACTCATTATTGAATTATCCTAGCTATCCTCCGTTCAGAAAATGAGCACTTAGGTAATGGTTTTCCACTGCACCAACCTATTTCACCAATAAAAATATTCTGACCTTTTATCCTCATCTCCCTTTCCGCATAGGTTAGTGGGATCAGGGAGTGGAGGTATCAACAACCTGTGGTAAGAGCCCTCAAGGCTGCTATAAGCCCTTCCTTCATGCCCTTTATGGGGGTTGGCCCAAAAGCCCTGCCCTTCTGCAGGAGGCAACAAGCTGCTAAGTGGTCTGGCAAAGTCCCCAGGGGAGAAGGGAGATGATGTGCTCTGAAAAGGACATGGGTATGTATCCTGCTGCCAGTTTTCTCTCTCACCTCCCAAAGGAAAAGCAATTAATTTTCTTGCTCTGTGCTTGGGTCTCCCCCGCAAAGATTGGGGGAGATATATCTGGCTACTAACTGGTGAATCACCTACCCTGCTTTTCCTGGGAAGCATTGTGGCCCTGTGGAAAGAACATGGGCCTGGGACTCAGATGACCTGAGTGCTAATCACGGCTCCACCATTTACCTGCTGTGTGACCTTGAGTGAGTTACTTAACTTCTCTGTACCTCAGTTCCCTTAACTGCAATATGGGAAGTCATTCAATAGAGAAGCAGCGTGGCTCAGTGGAAAGAGCACGGTCTTTGGAGTCAGGGCTCATGAGTTCGAATCCCAGCTCTGCCACTTGTCGGCTGTGTGACTGTGCGCAAGTCACTTAACTTCTCTGTGCCTCAGTTCCCTCATCTGTAAAATGGGGATTAAGACTGTGAGCCCCACGTGGGACAACCTGATTCCCCTATGTCTACCCCAGCGCTTAGAACAGTGCTCGGCACATAGTAAGCGCTTAACAAATACCAACATTATTATTATTATTATTCAATACCTGTTCTCTCCACTACTTACTGTGAGCTCCATGGTTTTTTGCTTTTGTTTTCTTTGTTGAAAACGACTAGCCCGACTACTGGACAGGGGCTCGAAATAGAATCATGGATTTTTCCAGTAGCGAGGCTGTCACTTTTCACATCGGATGCCTGTTTCTGTTCTCATTGCCAGCCACAAATTTTTCATTAGGTTGGCAGCTAGGACAAATGCTTTTGTGTTTCCCTCAACTCCCAATACCCACTAGGCTAGGTGAAAGGGCTAGAGCCCAATAAAGCCTCAAACAACGATAGTCTAGTCACCGTGTGTGTCGTTTGCCCAGTATTAAAGCTGTTTTGACTCTGTAGACAGTCTCCATTAAGCTGTACATAAACAGAGTCCCCTTGGGGGAATTGTTTGTGTCCCTGACCATTGATTTGAAGCATGCCGGATTCATTGGCTGAATATACCGTTATTTCTTTCCTTGTGTGTCTGTCTTTAATTCTCTGCTGACCCCCGATCATTGAGCACCTTGTGGACCAGGGCCTGTTTCTTGAAGCAGTGGCAGCCCCGGTGTTGGGCACAAAGTAAGCACTTACATGAGAATAACTTTGTCCTGATGCAACACAGAAGCGTATTGAAAAACCTTCTAGGATAGGAAAGTAGACTTAAGCTTTAGTGGACGTAAAATAGTCGTTATCCCTCCTTGCACCCCCAGCTGGTGACCAGAAAACCCTGACCTCTCTCCCCCTTCTGTCCCCCCATAGATTTTAAAACTGTTTTCCTAAGACTCCTGTGCATCACTTTTTGAATCTTTAAAACACCTCTTTCACAGCTAGGGCAAGCAGCGTGGCTCACTGGAAAGAGCACGGGCTTTGGAGTCAGAGGTCATGGGTTCGAACCCCGGCTCTGCCACTTGCCAGCTGTGTGACTTTGGGCAAGTCACTTAACTTCTCGGTGCCTCAGTTCCCTCATCTGTAAAATGGGGATTAAGACTGTGAGCCCCACGTGGGACAACCTGATTCCCCTATGTCTACCCCAGCGCTTAGAACAGTGCTCGGCACATAGTAAGCGCTTAACAGATACCAACATTATTTATTATTATTATTCCTAATATGGCTGCGGCCATCAGGTTCCTATGCCTAAAGGGAGGGTGGCCCCCTCCCAAGCCTCCTCGCCAACCGTGGCCCGGCGGTGCTCTCAGCTATGACAATCCCAGAAGCCCAAACCACGAAAGGCCTGGCCATAGCTATGAAATGTGGGGATTTTTATTTCCACTCACAAGGCAGCTCTGGGCAGAGGGAGGCCATTGATCAGGGATGAGGGAGGCAGATTTGGGGTGTGTGGGGGTGGTTAGTGCATAGAGGAGCCAAGGGATTTGGGGAGAGAATTTTAAAAGTCTCTCATTGGAGAGGAGGAGTTAACCGGCCCCCAGCTGGAGATGCCATTTAGGGGTGATGCATCTATTGTACTTTTTGCTGAAGTAAAAGTTGGTCCCACTGTTACCACACTCTTAAAAGTATTGATTGTATCTCCAGAATTGGCACTGAGGGTGTGGATATAGATTCCTTCCAACCGAGGTGCCACCCACTAGCCAGGAAGGGCAAAGACTGGATTGAAAGCTTGAAAGGAGCAGTGGCCTCTTTCCACTGACACAAAGACCCTTCCTATTTTTATATTTAAGACGTGTCAGAGATGTAAAGACAGTATTGAGATGAGAGTGGGGTCCAGGGAGGAGCAGGAAAAAGTGGGTAGGGAGGAGGGAGATATCTGGGGAAGAATTAGTAGTGCTAATATTTATTAGGCACTTACTGTGTGCAGAGCACTACACTAAGTCCAGGGAAAGTATGCAGAGGTGGAAAGTATACAGAAGTATTCATGTCTAAGACTATAAAGGGGAAGATAGGATTGGCGACAGACCTGTAAGGAGTGATGAAACAAAACACTAAAGTAACATACAAGACAAAGACAGATACATGTAATAAAAACAAAAATCAGTAGGTTTCTCTGGCCAGAAGAGCAGAGTTTCAAGCTTCTCATGTCTGAGTCCAAAGCACACCTCTAAGTCACAGCAGCCACCACAGCATGTGCCGATCTTCCAGAGGCTTAGTGATGGAACTCTTATGCTGCAGGTGCTGTTCTCTTTCTCTTTCCCACCAGGTTGGTGGAAGGTAGTATGGGATGGAGGCTCCTCGTTGGTGCAGAGGAGAGCCATGGCAGAATAAGGGGTGGGGGAGGAAGGAGGTGCAGGCAAAAGACAGGGAGAAATCCTCAAGTTGGTCTGCTTGCCTTGTTCATGAAGAAAGATGCAATCTTTCAGAAGTCCCTTCAATCCTACACATCCCGGACCAAAATCCAGCTGATCCCTCACCATCCCAAATTTAATTTTGGTTGTGGATTGAATGAGGGAAAACTCGTTTTAGAAAATGCATCATTTTTTTGTAATGTCTAAAGGGATGCAAAATACATGTTGAGTATTTTGAGATGCCCTCAATTACTTAAAGCCTATTTAAAACGAGTTTGTTTTAATGTAAAATGCAATTCTAAAAATGTTCAAGTAAAAGATTTTGTTTTATTTTTGAAATATCAGGCTTCTTCTAACTGGAGGTCTGATCTTGCAAGCCAACCAATCAGTCAATCAATGGTATTTATTGGTCATTTCCTTACTAAGCGCTTGAGAGCATATAATTCAAGAGAGTTGGTAGACACATTCGCTGACCAAAGAACCAAGATTTTTTTTTAAGTATATAGACTTTTAATCTCATTTTGGACTTGTATTGCATACTTCCAAGCACTTACTGCAGTGTTCTGCACACAGTAAGCGCTCAAATACAATGGATTTTTTTAAATAGTTGAAATATAGCTGAGATTGTCCATCCCTCTTGTGATGGGAAAAAAAAATATTGGGGAGCAGAGAACAACCCTAGAAGGGGACTTAGTCTCTTAGGTCAATGTTTTTATTTTCTTTCCTTGCTAGAAATGCTTCACCCTCAGCGGCCTGCATGCCCTTGCTCAGCAGCCTGCTTGGCTAGCATCAGAACTCCGTCATCTCTGTCTGTCCCCTATTTGCTTTCCACAACTACCTCAAAGCTATCTACTTCACTGTGGCTTCAAAGCCAAACACCACCAGGGGTTGTTTTGCAAACCTAAAGTAATTTTTACTTTTGTGAGTTTTTCCCCCCACCCCCATCATGTCTTTACCAGACAAATGGGAAATGTGATAAGGTTCAGAATTCAGAGCAGTCCTCAAACATAAATCTTTGTTTGAAGATAAATACAACTTTCTCCACACCTACCCCCACACTGAATGTATGGAGGGAGAAAGGGTAAAAATGGTAGGAGCAATCACACATACTTGAATGGCATAGTATTTTAAACACTGTGTTATAAAAAAAAATCCTTGAGTAATATTTTTAGATCTAGTCCAGCATGGCTGCCGAGAGCTGTAATGTTGACTGAACTGGGTTCATGTGGTTTCTAAACACAGCTATAATAATAGTAATAGGAACTGTGGTATTTGTTAGCATTTACTATGTGCCAAACACTCTACTAAGCAGTGGGGTAGATACCATACCATCAAAACAAACAAGAGTCTTCTTTGGGACTCTCATGGTGGTGGGGGTGGCGGAGGAGAGGGGAGAACAAGTATTTAATCACATTTTGCAGATGAGGAAACAAGCACAGAGAAATTAAGTGACTTACCCAAGGTTACACAGGCAGTGATGGAGCGGTGATTAGAGCCCACCTCTCCGATTCCCCAGATCTATGCTCTTTCTGAGAGGTCACACTGCTTCTCTGAAGTACAGCATTGACAATGTAAGTATTGTGGCCTTACGGGAACATGTTGAGTCCTGCCACATGTTTGCCCCTAATAATAATAATTGTGGTATTAAGTGCTTACTACATGCCAAACACTGTACCAAATGCATGGGTAAATACAAGATAATCAGATCAGACACAGCCCCTCACTTAGTGGGAGGAAGAATAGGTATTTAATAATCCTAATTTTATAGAGGAGGAAACTGAGATCCAGAGAAGTTGTGATTTGCCCAACGTCAACCAGCAGGAAAGTGTCAGAGCCGGGATTAGAACCCAGGCCCTGACACCCAGACCCGTATTCTTTCCACTGGGCCATTTCCTTGTTTAATCTTGTTTTCCTCATTAGGATATATGGCTGAAACCAGGGGCTTCTTGGATATTTCCTGCTTCTATGCTTCTGTTGTACTTCCCAACCACTTAGTACAGTGAATTGCATTCAGAAGTTGCTCAGTGAATACCATTACTACTACTACTTAAGGAACAGGATGGGGATTTCTTATTGAGTGAAGTGTTTTTTAATATGCCTTTGCAGAAAGGACAACAGATTAAAATGTGGGAATTGTGTGTGGGCCAGCAGTAACTTACATGTTCTAAATCTTGTCTGTCTAGCTCCCACCATGGTAACTTCCAGGAGAGTTTCAGGCTTTAAAGGATCAGGATAAGGCCATTTGGCAGAGATGAAGACAGACCCATGTCTGGAGGTATGAGACTGCAGGTTGAGAAGCAGCGTGGTCTAGTGGATAGCGCATGGGCCTGGGAGTCAGAAGGACCTGGGTTCTAAATCCAACCCTGCCACTTGTCTGCTTTGTGACCTTGAGCGAGTCACTTCACTTTTCTGTGCCTCAGTTAACCCATCTGTAAAATGGGGATTAAGACTATGAGCCACTTGTGGGACAGAGACTGGGTCCAACCTGATTACCTTTCATCTACCCAGCACTTAGTGCAGTGCCTGGCACGTAGTAAACAAATACCATTTTTTTTTTAAAAAAAAAGACAAAAGGAGGCTATGGTGTACTGACAAACATCAAGAGTACTGATACATGGGGAAACATTATGAAGGTTTGATAATAATAATTATTGTATTAGTTTAACGCTTTCTATGTGCCAGTCACTGTACTGTTGACTGCTCACTGAGGTAGTAGGTAGGATGTTAAATTCGGTCTCTCTTTTTAGGTGTATGTGGCATGCTGTGATGCTGACTGATAAAACTGGGGATACGGCCCCATAAACTTTGAGTCCTGACCCCAGTTTTGCAATTCTCATCATCCTCTATTCATAGTCCATTTCGTGGAAGGAGTAACCAGGGCACAAGTGCAATTAGTTGTCCGGCTCTTTCCCAAGGTAATATAAATGCCAGTGGCAGAGGCAAAAAGCAAAATCCAGAAATCCTGCTATTTTGCCTGTTTACTTAATCAATGGTATTTATTGAGCACTTACTGTGTGAAGAGCACTAAACTAAGCGCTCGGGAGAGTACAACAGATTTGGAAGACACATTCCCTGCCCCCAAGGACCTTACAGTCTTGATGGTACATCTCACCTGGCTTTTGGATTCCAGCTTTTCATTTTCTTTTTATCCTCTTGGGGTTTTTTTTTCCTCCTCTTGAGTGAGAGTACAAGAATAACACGACATAATAATAGTACTCTGGTGTTCTGTAGAGGCCAGCGATGACTCTTTAAATGAATTTGATTTTTCTTCTGCGATAAACTGAAGTCTTCTCAGTGTTGTCATCTTTTTCCTAAGACTCTCTGAAATCTGGTGTCAGGTTTCCCATCCTTTCGCCTTCTGTCCTCTAGGAGAGTTGGTTGATTGAACACTTGCTACTCAACTTGGCTCCTCTGTTAAATCCACCTCGTCTGGAAAGAAATCACCCTCACCGCACCTAACAGGACTGCTTAGAGCTAACCATCTGTAAATAGTACATACTCAGGGAATCTTCTCTGCCCCCCCAGGGAAGGTCAGCAAAGTGGTGCTGAGACGGAGAGTAATCTGGTCTGGGTCATGCTGAAAGCTCTTATTGATAGGAGATTAGTCTCAGTGGAGACATCCCACTGTCACATGTACATCCCACACTGATTGAGAGGAGGGAGATGATCCTGGTTGAGCGGAGCCGAAGGGGGGGAGGCAAGGGGGGGGGGGGAAATGGGACGCTGGAGCTGAGTCACTCTCAGTTCATTAAAAGACATCACGGCTGCCCAGGGTGGGAGGGAGATTGGGGGGGGGGGGGTGCTAACACCTGGAGTCCTCTGCCGCTATCCCAACAGTTGTTAAGGTTTGTTAGCCACGAGTTGCTCTGCTCACCACGGCCGCGAGGAGTAAAGCAGGAAGGTAGGAGCATTGTCCTTTTAAAAATAACCACTGGAATGGGGGGTTCTATTAAATCAATGGCTCTACATTGGACCTAGCTCAGGTTATTACCGGCAGGGAGAGTTTTTCCAGTCTGTACAGCTGGGCATTGTCAGAGAAGTAACCAGATCGTAAAAATGCCTTTGAATTAAGGTTGGGAATGGAGGGCTGGGGGGCACGGAGGAGGAGGAGTGAGGTTTTTGCTCTGTGTGTAGTCAGCATCAGTGTTTTGAACAAAAGAAAGGAGACTGATTGCCAAATTGTTCCGTGTGTGTATAAGAAGCCTTGTAAAGGAGAGAGCCAAAAAGTCCAAACCTGAGTAATAATGGGGGACTGGGTCTCAAAATATATGTGCAAAATGGAATTTAAGCAACACAAGCATCTGCATTGAGCAGGCTGGTGTTATTTTGAACAAGTATTACAATGAGGGGAGATGATGGCCAGGACTCTATAAAAGACTGCTAGATGTTTCACATACTGTACTTTAAGACCCTTGGTATGAAACACCAGTATGTGACTACCCAGCCCATGATCTACAAGTTAAAGTTGAGCAAATGACCAGGGGGATGGTGGGGAGAGGGGTGTGTGTGTGTGTATGTATTTGACGGGGAAGAGGGAGGCATGATGTTTGAAAGGAGCAGAAACCCTTATAGTAGTAGTCTGGGGGAAAAAAAGAATACTTAATTCCATTTTGAAAAAGAATGACATGGCTTGAGAGTAGATGTGATGGCATAATCAAACCTTTTCCCTTGAGGCTCTCTCCTGGACTCACTCCGGTTATGTACTGTAGTTGCAGTGTGGGCACCCACAGACCCACAAGTTGGGGTGGGAGGTGGTAGAGGGGAGAAAGAGAAATGTAGAGGAGGCCTGCTCTGCATGTTTGTGCTGATGAAGCAGCTGGGAAAGCATGGGTGAATATATATCCTGTGCAACCCAAGTGTTTAGAAGTCTCCATGGTCGGGTGGGCAGAACCCCCAAAGATAGCCTTTTTCTCTTCGTTCTCTGGAGAATGGAGTTTGGTCACTCCTCTTACTCCAGGCAGAATAGGGAGCAGAGCAGGAATGGAATCTGGCCACATAGTGTAAAGTAGGGTTCAGGAGGAATAGCCTGTCTGAGGTGCATTTGTTGATTTTTCTGGAAATAGGTGGGGTTATTAGTCTTTCCTGTTGGAGCTCAGAGAGCACTGGGGCAGAACACCAATGCTCCTTTATGCCACTTATAAAGAAAATCTGAACACTGCAGGCATTTCATCATGATTTTATGGGGGGAGGGGAGGAGAAGGGGGAAGGAATGCTTCCTTCCAGACTTTTGTTTTAAAGGTCAAGACGAGCTGTTGGGCGTGGGGTGTTAGGCAGGAGTGACTGAGGCTGATGGGAGAGGATTGGGAATTGACTGAAGGAAAGTTTGCTGGTCACTTTGGAGGCTAGCTTCGATTGTGAAGGATTTGCAAATGGTTGGGCCTTGGGATTAGTTTATGGAGGGATGCTGCCTAACTAGAGCAGAAGCGGCTGTTCCTCATATAAGGTTCTGGCCAAGAGAGACAGTGGGATTCCACTTTGGGACTGGTGTCCATGTCAGCTAGTTTAGAAACCACTTTCTCATTAAGCCTGAACTTTCTGGTGCAGAAACGTCTTGTTCTGCTTATTTGTCTCTTTAGTGGTATATGGCTTTGTTCCCTTTTTAAAGACAGAGACTGGGGTAGGGGTGGGGCACATATACATGTACATGTGTAGAGATCAAGCCTTTACTAAAAAAAATGTCTGTGAAAATAAAACCAGCTGCGTCTAAATGAAAAATTTCCCTTGAAATACAAAGAAAAGGTTGGAGAGAGGGATATGTAAGAGTAAGACTTTTAGCAGCAATATACTTAGGTTTGCTGCATGGCTAAAAGTGTTTTTTTGTTTGTTTGTCCTTTGTAGGGGGAGAGGGAGGAGAGAGTGTGTGTGTTAGTCACAATTCAGCCAAAATATTCTAGCAGCTTCTCAAGAGATAAAAGTCCATACGTATTGCTATTACCGCATCGGACTAGGGGTCTCTCCAGCCCAGGATTTTTTCCCCAGCCATGCTAACATGGTGTTCGCAATAACTTTGTGGTGATGGTACCTTCTTGGAGTTCCATGTGGATAGCAAGGGATGGGCCATCAAACATCCCTAATATTCCCTCTTTGAGTTGTAGGGAAGCAGCGTAGCCTAATGGGTAGAACACAGGCCTGGGAGTCAGAGGGACCTGGGTTCCAACCCCGGTTTCTCCACTTTTCCGCTCTGTGACTATGGGCAAGTCACCTTAACTTCTTGTGCCTCAGTTACCTCATTTGTAAAATGGGGAATAAAGACTATGATTCCCATATGGGACAGGGACTGTGCCCAACCTGATAAGCTTATATTTACCTCAGTGCTTAGTACAGTGTCTGAGACATATAGTAAGTGCCTAACAAATACCATTAAAGAAAACCGTAGTAAAAAGCAGAGCACGAGCACTGTACAAAATCTTCAGATGAGGAAGAAGAGAATGGAAGAGAAGGCTCTTAGAGTAGGTAAATCAAGATGTACACATGTTATGGGTAGCTAGGAGTTCATAAGTGTTGAGGCAGGTAATTGGGAGGCTGTGATTTGTGGAAAGCTGCCTGGAGGAGGTGGGATTTTAGGAAGGCTTTGAAGATGTGGGGGAAGGGAGCAGTAACTCATGGGCTGCAGCATTTAGGTGGCTCCAGTGGGAGTTGTGTTTTCTGGAAATCAGTGTTGCAAGTTCTGGGGTGAGAGGAGTCCATGTGATAGGGCAAAGCATGTAATGCAACTGAACTGTGAAGTCACCAGGCAACTCCCATTTCATACCAAATGCCTTCCAATCCAAAGTGTTCCCCTGTTGTTTGCTACTTCGATTTAAAAATCTGGATGTTGGGTACTCAGGACAGATAGACCTGACTTTTTCCCTTTGAGAAGGGACAAGGAAAATCATATCATTATTCATTGCTTCCCTGAGGCATCGTCCCACCTTTGTAGTCTCCCTTTTTGCTTTGTTTCTTTTTCCTCCTTTGCTCCTGAGTTGAACCCTAGCGATTTCCTGGGCCCTGGGCTCCCTTACTTCCCACTTGAAGGCGGCTAAAGTTTGGAGAAACCAAACTTAGTATGTTTCTGTGTGTCAGAGCGGGTGTGGCTGTCTCAGGCAGAGAAGTTGGTTGTGCCGGTTAGCCCAGGCAGACAGTGGTTGCAGTGAGGGAGCTTTGTTTACAGGGAACTCTTCCTGCTCATCCTTCAGAGGAAAGAGCAAGACTGATTCCGTGCCAGCCTCCATGGGAAAACCTACCAGCCCCATACAGTGGGGGAGGTGGGGTGGAAATCCTCCTGAAACCTGCAGCACTGCTATTCAATTTGGCTGAGGGATACGAACTTGAGGCTCTGGGGAAACATGGGTGTTGGGAGATGTCTCACATTGAATTCTCCCACCAGGCCAGTGGGCGGGTCACCTAAAGCAGAGTTACGCACTGCCCGTTTTGGCTATTGGCAGAGGAGCAGTGTGCGTTCACCTTATGTTTTGTAGGAACAGATTGTTGTGTGCCTCATCTGGCTTTAGCTGCCCACTGGGTCGCTCTTGCTTGTGTGCTTTAGGTTACTTCATTCCCGTGGGCTCGTACTTTAGTTCAGGGCAATGGCCGTTGCCCACCAAATGGAATCTGTTGGCTGAAGGGGCCTTGAATAGTGGGGACACCAATTTAATGCGAATGATTTGACCCAGTCTGCAGGTTTCTGTCAGGTCAATTGAGGGGGCGTACGTCTCTAGGAGTTCAAGAGCCAGTGGTATATTCTGTATTGGCTTGAAAGAGAACACTGCAACCAACAGACTAACATGGTGGGCTGAAATCAGGTAAGATAGAGCAATATCTTACTCTCCCTGAGCAGAGGCATTGTGGAGATCAGGATGCCAGGAGGCAGACTTGAGAACATAAGGGGCCTCTTGTGGGTCAGACCCATTAGTGCAAGAAGAGATTTATCCTTCCTTGTAAACAATGCAAAAGGTCTGGCCCACATCAGTCCTTTCAGCCACACTCACACATGAAGGTGCCCGCTCTGTGGTGGACATAGCACTGTGGGCCGAGAGGGGGTGACACCATGAGCTTCATCCCCACAGCTTTCTGGGCCAGGCTGCCCTCACCCCTTGAAACCGGGAAGAGGATCGGAGGTGGTAGCTTGACTCCTTGACCTCTGCTGAAAGGACATGGCCCGCCACCCCTGAACTTGAAGGGGCCAGTCATCTCCTTTGCTCCTCCCATGGGGGCGAGCTGCCCCCTGCTTCTTCCCACAGCGTGCCCTGCCCCTCCACCCCCCGCTGGTGGCAAGCAGCAGGGGTGCCAAAAACACACCAGTGGCACCCCAGGAAGGGGATTCAGCTCGGGCCTGGTCTGGATGAGCTGAACTGAGACAGCAGCAGAAGGGCATAGTGATGCCACTGTCCTGTTGGGTACAGAGCACTGTACGGAGCAGGGCCATCCGCCCACTTTGCCCCATTGCTTGAACAGTTTGGGGGGGTGCCCAGGACCTCAGGTAAGAACCTTTGCTGTGTTGCCAGGCCATTTCCACAGCAGCCGTGGCCTCTGCTGTTCAGTGGGACTTGCGTACTGCCATGGACCCTGTCAGACCCCAGCAGGCAGAGAGGCTCCTCCCTGTGGGAATTTGGAGCAGGGCCCCTACAAAGAGCTGCTTTTTATCCGGGCAGCCCCAGAGCGCTTGTGTCTCCCTCTCCCCTTTCCCTCATTTTCTCCTCTTTCTGTTTTGCTCTCGATCACCTTACTGCTCTCATACATGGATAGGAACTCGCCATCAGTGATGTCCTCCTCAAACATGAACATGAAGGACAGTAGCGTGTGTGTGTGTGTGTGTGTACACGCATAATATCATTCTCTTTTAAGGATGTCAAGTGTATCAGTCAGAAAGCGTGTTGGAGGCAGCCCCGACTCTTACGTAGCTGAAGACTGAAACCAGTGAGATTGTACCCCCTAACTCTATGAAGGAGACCCACTGTGCTTATAGCCATAACTGATTGCTTTAAATGAGCATTCCCAGAAAGCTGTGACTTCTTTTACCTGTGGCTTTGGTAAGGTAATGAGACAAAAAAAGTCCACCAATCAATCATATTTATTGAGCACTTACTGTGTGCAGAGCCCTGTACTAAGTGCTTGGAAGAGTATAAGCCATTGTTTATTGACTGTTATCCTAGGAACATACCTTGCCCTGAATGGGGTCAGCATACATGGAATCATCTTTGTCTTCCACTGTCTCAACCTCTTCAGTCTATACTAACTGCTGCCTGGATCATCATTCTAAGTTATCATGTTTTGTTGGATGAAGTTTTCTTTGAAGCCCTTCTGAAAATCCACCTCCTCCAGGAGGCTTTCCCCACTTAATTTACACTTTTCCAGAGTATGTCAACCCACCAATTGGCCATTTTGTTGAGAAAGCAATTCTTAGCACTTATGTAGATATTGATTTTTCTAAAATGATTTATATTTTCACTTATTCATCTATTTTTGTTCCCATACTCCTGCTATTACCAGTTGTGGCTTTGTTCTTCTGTTCCCGCTGTTTGTAATATCATTTGTGGCTGCCTATCTTCCCTGTTAGATTGTGATGAATTCCTTGGGGGCAGGAACAGTGTCTTTCACTTTTCTTGTACTCTACCTGCTTAGTATGGTGCTCTGTATTGAGTAAGCACTGAATAAATGCCATTGGGGAATTTGCCAGGCTAAAGAAGAACATTGTTAATAACACTGGACAAACTTTACATATACTTAAGGAGTACTGAATTTAGTCAACTTGGGTGGCTAAGATTCATTTTCACTCCTAATCACATTTTTGTCTTTGGAAGGTTGAGTTCAAGTGCAGGTAGCTTCTAAGAGGCATTCCTTGACTAATCTCCCTCCACTTTATAATTTTCTCAATTTATTGTAAATTTGGCAATTTGCATCGACTTGTCAGTCATATTTATTAAGCACTTACTGAGTGCCGAGCACTGTATTAAAGCACTTGGGAGAGTATGCTGTAACACCACATTCCCTGGCCACAATGAGGTAGAGGCAAGCTTACAGTCTAGTCTCCTCCATTAGACAGTAAGTCAGTCCCTTGAGGGCACTCAACTGCCTTTCACTTGCATGTACCTACCCAATTACTGAGTGCCCTGTGCTCAATTAGGAACCAACTACAGTGCCCTATGCACAGGTGGGCCTAGTATAGTAAGTACTCCTGCACACAGGTCTCAGTAAATGCTGTTGGTGAGGATCTTCTTGCTCAGCTCATACCACCTGAGGACCAAGCAGCAGGGAAGCAGTGTGACTTAGTGGGTAGGGCATGGGCCTGGAAGTCAGAAGAACCTTGGGCAAGTCACTTAACTTCTCTGGGCCTCAGTTACCTCATCTGTAAAGTGGGGATTAAGAGTGTGAGTCCAATGTGGGACAGGGACTGTGCCCAACCTGATCAACTTGTATCTAGCCCAGCACTTAGAACAGTGCTTGACATATAGTAAGCGCCTAACAGGTACCATATTTATTATTATTATTACTGCCAACATGCTGGTGGGGGACACAGGCTGCTTGGAAAGCTGCCTATTGGTTCCAGATGACTCTCTGCCGGTGGTGCAGTGGAAAGATCACCATGCTGGGAATTGAGAGACCTGCCTTCCAGTCCCATTTCTGCAGGTGAAGACACCCCCGACACACATGTACTTTGCCATGGGCTGCACTGCTGGCCGCCTACTTGCTTGTTGCAGGCTGTGCCCCAGCAGAAGAGAAGCAGCATGGCATGGACCTGGGAGTCAAAAGGGTCATGGGTTCTAAACCCTGCTCTCCTACTTGTCTGCTGTGTGACCTTGGTCACACACTTTCATTCAATTCAATAGTATTTATTGAGCGCTTACTATGTGCAGAGCACTGTACTAAGCGCTTGGGATGAACAAGTCGGCAACAGATAGAGACAGTCCCTGCCGTTTGACGGGCTTACAGTCTAATCGGGGGAGACGGGCAGACAAAAACAATGGCACTAAACAGCGTCAAGGGGAAGAACATCTCGTAAAAACAATGGCAACTAAATAGAATCAAGGCGATGTACAATTCATTAACAAAATAAATAGGGTAACGAAAATATATACAGTTGAGCGGACGGGTACAGTGCTGTGGGGATGGGAAGGGAGAGGTGGAGGAGCAGAGGGAAAAGGGGAAAATGAGGCTTTAGCTGCGGAGAGGTAAAGGGGGGATGGCAGAGGGAGTAGAGGGGGAAGAGGAGCTCAGTCTGGGAAGGCCTCTTGGAGGAGGTGATTTTTAAGTAAGGTTTTGAAGAGGGAAAGAGAATCAGTTTGGCGGAGGTGAGGAGGGAGGGCGTTCCAGGACGGCGGGAGGACGTGACCCAGGGGTCGACGGCGGGATAGGCGAGACCGAGGGACGGCGAGGAGGTGGGCGGCAGAGGAGCGGAGCGTGCGGGGTGGGCGGTAGAAAGAGAGAAGGGAGGAGAGGTAGGAAGGGGCAAGGTGATGGAGAGCCTCGAAGCCTAGAGTGAGGAGTTTTTGTTTGGAGCGGAGGTCGATAGGCAACCACTGGAGTTGTTTAAGAAGGGGAGTGACATGCCCAGATCGTTTCTGCAGGAAGATGAGCCGGGCAGCGGAGTGAAGAATAGACCGGAGCGGGGCGAGAGAGGAGGAAGGGAGGTCAGAGAGAAGGCTGACACAGTAGTCTAGCCGGGATATAACGAGAGCCCGTAATAGTAAGGTAGCCGTTTGGGTGGAGAGGAAAGGGCGGATCTTGGCGATATTGTAGAGGTGAAACCGGCAGGTCTTGGTAACGGATAGGATGTGTGGGGTGAACGAGAGGGACGAGTCAAGGATGACACCGAGATTGCGGGCCTGCGGGACGGGAAGGATGGTCGTGCCATCCACGGTGATGGAGAAGTCTGGGAGCGGACCGGGCTTGGGAGGGAAGATGAGGAGCTCAGTCTTGCTCATGTTGAGTTTTAGGTGGCGGGCAGACATCCAGGTGGAGACGTCCCGGAGGCAGGAGGAGATGCGAGCCTGAAGGGAGGGGGAGAGGACAGGGGCGGAGATGTAGATCTGCGTGTCATCTGCGTAGAGATGGTAGTCAAAGCCGTGAGAGCGAATGAGTTCACCGAGGGAGTGAGTGTAAATGGAGAACAGAAGAGGGCCAAGAACTGACCCTTGAGGAACTCCAACAGTTAAAGGATGGGAGGGGGAGGAGGCTCCAGCGTAGGAGACCGAGAATGATCGGCCAGAGAGGTAAGAGGAGAACCAGGAGAGGACAGAGTCCGTGAAGCCAAGGTGAGATAAGGTATGGAGGAGGAGGGGATGGTCGACAGTGTCAAAGGCAGCAGAGAGGTCAAGGAGGATTAGAATGGAGTAGGGGCCATTGGATTTGGCAAGAAGGAGGTCATGGGTGACCTTAGAGAGAGCAGTCTCGGTAGAGTGGAGGGGACGGAAGCCAGATTGGAGGGGGTCTGTGCCTCAGTTACCTCATCGGTAAATTGGGGATCGAGGCTGTGAGCCCCATGAGGGACAGGGACTGTGTCCACCCTGATTTACTTATATCTACCCCAGCACTTAGTAGAGTGCCTGGCACATAGTAAGTGCTTAAGAAATACCAGAATTATTATTATTAATATGACCGGCAGGGATGAGAGAATGAGTGGTACTGCTCAAACCACTGGCCCCCAAATCAGTTCCTCCACAGAAGTTCTCGGTCTCAGTGGGGAGGCGCATTCAAGTGTCCATGTTGCTACTTTCGTTGTTGTTTTGGATGCTGTGTTAGACTTAGTTTCTATTTGGGTTTTTGCACTGCAACTGAAATTCAATTTGTCATTGAGGAACCTCAGGACAATGGAAATCTTCCTAATAAAAAAAACATTGCAAACCTCACAGCCAGCCAACGGGCACGTTTTTCCAACTTATCTGAAGTGGCTTTTTCTTGTCATGTGGCCCAGCAGACTTGAAGGCCAGATGGGGAATTAAAGAGTTCTTGATTTCTGGTGCCAGCCGTATTGCTGTATTTCGGTGGGGCTCTAACAATTCACTGAGCCTCTTCTGCGTCTGTTTTCTCAACAGTCAAATGGGAATGACAGCACTGACCTCCCCTCCCTAGGGTGATGAGAGTGGTATCTAATGGGAGTACACCACCATTAAATTGTAAAGTGCTGTATAAATGTTAACCAATGCTATGTAGGGTGTAAAAGAGCAAATGTGCACGTGCACTGGTAGAGAGAGGCTGATCGGCCTTGTGAGGTGGATGGAGAAGCAGACTTGTACCGTCAGCTCACATCCCCCATCATCTTCCTCCTTTCCTAGTGGTGGGAGGCAGCGAATGGCACCGAGCATCCATTTGCTTGATTGAGTTAGAGATAAAAACTGCATCCTTCTGCCAGGCAGCATATCCCTTCCCATCCCTAGCTTTGGAAGGGTTGGGCTGGGGGCGGGGGAGGGTCCCTGCTTTCTACTTGAGCCTCCTCACCTTTTAAACTAGAGACATCACTGCCTCTCAAGGAACCCGTCAGTGGAGCTTTATTCCCCATCTTGATTACCGGAAAATTTCTCCTCACTCCAAGATATCGCATCCCCATCTGCTCCCATAAAATCGAAAAGGGGCATATTGTATTTTTTTTTTGGGGAAATTGTTTGAATTAATGTTATGAATGTGGGGCAGGATGTTCTTTCTCAGTAGGCCTGGATGTTCTTTCCTTTGTATTAGGGTCTGGCCCTGCCATGTAATTCTGCTTATCTCCCCCGAGGCATCTGCCCTGAGTCAGATTAGCGTTGCGTACATGCTGTTTGAATCTGTGTGGGCCGGAACCCAAAACCCAGCACACCAGCTGCCATCTGTCTTCTCCTGTTTGGTTCTTCCTCTTGTTGTCAGGAGGTATCTTCCTTCTTGCCTTCCAATCCTTCCTCTCCACATCTGTAGAAAGGTTCATTGATGTGATGAGAGCTGGCTACTGAATGAAGGCATGTGTAGAAACCTTACCCCCAGCCCTCTTCCCCCACTGGGGGCCTGAGACTCTGTTGGACGCACAAAGCAGTTGTGTGAAAGGCCACCTCATTACATTTAGTGGCACAGCTGTGCTGGGGCTAGGTGGGGCTCCCTCCCTACTGTAGGTACTACTCATGTTAACATCACCAAAACCCACCCCTTCCTCTCCATTCAAACTGCTACCATGTTAATTCAAGCACCTAACCTATCCTTTCCAGCTCCCAATTGGGAAGCAGCATGGCCTAGTGGACAGAGCATGGGCCTGTGAGTTAGAAGGACCTGGGTTCTAATCCCAGCTCCGCATTCTTGTCTGTTTTGTGACCTTGGGTAAGTCACTTAACTTCTCTGTGCCTCAGTTCCCTCATCTGTAAAATGGGATTAAAACAGCAAGCCCTATTGTGGGCCAGGGGCTGTTTCCAACCCAATTATCTTGTATCTAACCCAGCGCTCAGAAAAGTGCTTGACACACAGTAAGCGCTTAACAAATGCCATCATCATTATTATTACTGACACACAAGGTTCAGGGGCAAATGATGGTAGTGGTGAAAGTGAACTTTCTCCCATCAGTGCCCCAAGCCTGCATGCATAATCTCAAACCATATTTCCCCTACTGCGTGTCATAATCCTTCGGAAGGGAAATTTCCCAGTAGAAAGCAAAACTCCATCCGCCAGGCAGAAGAGGAAACCTAGATTGGAGCATCTTTCGCAGCATAACTGAGAACCTCAATGATCCCTGTAAGCATCCTCCAGGCCAGAAGATGTTTTTGAAAGAAGGAGCTGAGGGCAAGAGACAGAGAGTGGGAAGGGAGGGAAGGAGAGAGGGAGTCGAGACAGGCATGAAGAAGGAAGGCACTGTTAACCACTTGAATTGATTTGTGAGGTTCCTGATTTGGTAGTACAGTGTTAATAAGGCCTCTGTCAGTTTTGGAGTTTCTGTGTGTGTGTGTGTGTGTGTGTGTGTGTGTGTGTGTGTGCGCGCGCGCGTGTGTGCATCTCATTTTAGATTGGAAGCTCCATGTGGGTAGGGACCATGTCAGTTAGCTTTCATTGAACTTTTCCCTATGCCTCATGCAGTAGTGGTTATTTTAATTGTGGTATTAAAGGTGCCCAGGGGTGGATACAAGCAAATTGGGTCGGACACAGTGCTTGGCACTTAGGCTTTTTCAGCCCAACAGGCAATCATAGGCGAATTTCACTATCACTGGTGTTTTCTTCAAATACAAAGGACACCTATCTGTTTTATATGTGCATATTTGCACCCTGAACAGAATAGGTACTTTGTCATATTCACGGTATATTTAAAGTCTTTTCTTCTCTCTCAGCATCAATAATCATTTACCTCGGGGAGGGTTGGGGGTAGACCCAAGGCTATTACAGAAGCAGTGTGGCTCAGTGGAAAGAGCACGGGCTTTGGAGTCAGAGGTCATGGGTTTGAATCCAGGCTCGGCCACTTGTGAATGATGAATGTTGGTATTTGTTAAGCGCTTACTATGTGCCGAGCACTGTTCTAAGCGCTGGGGTAGACATAGGGGAATCAGGTTGTCCCACGTGGGGCTCACAGTCTTAATCCCCATTTTACAGATGAGGGAACTGAGGCACAGAGAAGTTAAGTGACTTGCCCACAGTCACACAGCTGACAAGTGGCAGAGCTGGGATTCGAACTCATGAGCCCTGACTCCAAAGCCCGTGCTCTTTTCACTGAGCCACGCTGCTTCTCTTGTCAGCTTGTGACTTGTCAGCTTGTGACTTCGGGCAAGTCACTTAACTTCTTGGTGCCTCAGTTACCTAATCTGTAAAATGGGGATTAAGACTGTGAGCCTCACGTGGGACAACCAGATTCCCCTGTGTCTACCCCAGCGCTTAGAACAGTGCTCGGCACATAGTAAGTGCTTAAAATACCAACATTATTATTATTATTATTATAAAAGTTGGTTTGGAAGGCTCAATTGCAGTTAGAACTCCTAGCCTTTCCTAGAGTCTTTCTATTCATTTCTACCTGCAAGCCATGTACCAAGCACCACACCTCAGGTCACAGTGCAGGAAAATATTAGGGCGCATAACATTTGGTCATTTACACAGCTACTGCTTTCGGCTAGCCAAATGTCAAACTAATATAGGCAGCTTTAGCAGCTTTAAGAAAATGGAATATGTTGCCATGGTGCATTTCACCACCCTCTGCTGCTGCTTCTACATAAAGGTAAATATTTTAGTTCATTTCTATCTTGTTTAATCTGGAAAGAACCACCTGCCTGGGAGTCAAAAAAAAAAAAAAAAAAAGAAAAGAAACAAAAAGAAAAAAAAACAAGAATTCTAGTTCCAGGGCTACCTCTATGTAACTAATCTTGGGCAAGTCACCAAAACTCTTTGGGGCTCAGTTTCTTCACCAACCTAAGAAATAGGGTAATACCTACCTGTCCCAGCCTCATTATAAGTATATTGAGGCAATAAACAGGAGAGCCCTCAAAATAAGAATAAAGCTTATAGAAAAAACTTTTTCTCAGTGAGTGGAAACTTAGGAAGAATGAGCACAGGCCTAGGAATCTGGGCAGCCTGGTTTCTAATCCTGCCTCCATCCCTTGCCTGCTGTGAGACCCTTGTGAAGCCCCCTAACTTCTCTGTGCCTCAGTTCCCTCATCTGCAATATGGGGATTAAATACCTGTCCTCCCTCTCCTTTTCCCCCAGACTGAGAGCCCCATGTCGAACAGAGACTGTCCAGCCTGATTGTTTTGCATCTAACCCAGCTTTTAGTACAGTGCTTGGCACATAGTAAGTGCTGAACAAAGCATGATCATTACTCTTTTTTGACCTTTGATGAAATATGGCCCTGGGAGTCTCTGAGGTCTCTTCATCTCTCTTCTTTGCCTGTCCTCCTGTCTTCCCTAATAGGTTACCATTGCCCTTGCCACTGCCACCGTGGAAGCCCCATCCACAAATACTGAATCTGCAAAAATGTAATGAAGATGGTTCTAGTCACCAACTTAATGGATTAGGCTTTGAATTATGGAAATAAATTAGTAACTGGTGGCTTTTTTTTTTGTGACACCCTAAATTCAAATGCATATCAACCTAGCTGGCCCACTGATGTGAAGAGGAAGGCAGCGTGGCCTAGTGGAAAGAGCAGACGACTTGGTGTCAGGAGATCTGGGTTCTGATCTCAGCTCTGCCATTGGCCTGTTCTGTGACCTTGAGCAAATCACAATCTCAGTCAATCAGTGGTATTTATTGAGCACTTATTCTGTGCAGAGCACCATATACTAAGTACTTAGGAGAGTACAGTACTACAGAGTTGGTAGACACGTTCTCATAAGGAGCTTACAGTCTAGAGGGTACTCCTTGGACTTTGCACACAGTAAGTGCTCAATAAATATGAGTGAATAAATGACTTCAGTTTCCTCATCTATAAAATGGACAAAATCCTTGTTCTCCCACCCTCTTAAACTGTGAATCCCTTTAAGCCCTAGATATTCACCCCACCCTTAAGCCCCCCAGCAATTATGTACATATCGTACTTTTATCTTAATGTCTGTTTCCCCCTCTAGACTCTAGGCTCCTGGTGGGCAGGAAACATGTCTACCAATTCTGTTGTATTCTCCCAAGCACTCAGTACAGTGATCTGCACACTAAGCACTCAGTAAATGCCACTGATGGATTGATTTGATCCCATTAGGGACCAGGACTCTGTCCGACCTAATTATCTGCATTTGCCATATAGGAAGCACTTAGTACTACTACCACTGATGGTGATGATGTTGATGACGGCTTTGCCCTGACTGCTCTGTGTTATCTTTATTATGTTTTAAACTGAGAGGACAGGAAATGTGTCTGAAGGAAATTAATATTCGTGTTGTCCAGCATGATGCATTGGCACATAACTTTTAATAAAAGGTTTTGTTGTCGAGCCAGATAAGGGTTCCTCCCACCTCCAGACACATCTTAATCTTAAGCCTTCAGTCTGACACACTTCAAGCCTTGTGTCCTCTTCTATAAAGTGGTCACTGCTGAACGAGTTGTTTCTCCAAAAGTGGGCAGCCACCAGATCAAAATATGGGATGCGCTCCACCTCTGCCCTGGCCCCAGGATCTTCTCCAATCCTTCTGGTGGCAGGAGCTAATTAGACAGGATTTTTCCTGTGGAGGTATGTGGCCTCTCTCCTCCCCAAAACCTATCTCTCCCCAGCCAGGAAACCCTCCTCCTTTCTGTCTGCTACTGAAGAAGCATTACCAGTTCTCTCTCCTGTGTCAGTCAGTTTCTTGTCTCTGACCCTGCTCCTCTATCTGAGATTTCTCTGCCAGGGAGAGGATGGGCCATGCAAGCTTCCTCATCCCTCTCTTCCTCAGCACATGATTTTCAAGGGGGGAAGACTTGGGAGGGGGAGACTCCAATACCAAAGGGAGAGTGATTACAGGGGAATAGCTGACAGGGTTGTTCCTATATCTTTGGGGACGGTTTACTCCCCGGCCGGCAGTGCATAACCAAAATCAGTCGATCGTATTTATTGAGACCTTACTATGTGTGGAGTACTGAACCAAGAGCTTGGGAGAGTACAGTACAGCAGAATTAGCAAACATGTTCCTGCCTATAATGAACTTTCTGAAAGCTTATGGGAACCTTTTGCAAGCAACCCTGGAAAAAAAATGGAGCAAAGGGGTGCAGAGAAAAGGTGATATTGAAGAAAGTTTGTAGATGAGCCCAGAGTGACCTTTTGGAGTGTTTTCTGAAGTGTAATAACACATCTGGGGTGTAGTGAATCATTTTCAGCTGCTTCCTGAAGGTCCCCAGATTGCTTGCTGATGAAACAGCTTCTCACAGAGGAAACCACTTTATAAAATAGCTTATAATGGGTAGAAGCCCATTGTAGGCCTGGCATGCTGATCTGGTGGTAATGGTGGTGTGTGTTTGTCTGGCTAGTTAGTTTGGTGTCATTTCACTTTTCTTTTTTTTTCCACCCCTCACAGATGGAACAAGGGCATCCTTTCTTATTTTCTTTTCGTTTTTCTTGTTGAGATTCAATTTCTTTCCTTAATTTTTTTTCCTAAAGCTAGCTTCCAAATCCATTGGGCACCATATACTGCTCTTCCTGATGGCTCTCACTTTTTCATATGGAAGTGCAATTTGCAAGTGCATAATAGTTGCCTGTTTTGTTGATGTGTACAGTCCTTGTGGATTTTTTTTTCTTTTCTCTCTCCTCTGTTCCCTCCACCCTTCTGCCTTGCATTACATTTTTCAAAGTTAATGGAAGCCAAAACATCGTCTTTTCATCACTGTTTATTAGATATATGAGTTTCCATCTGCATATTTTGAGGTTGCTGGCTTGTTGGTGAAACAGAGGTATGGGACGGGACTGGCCGCGGTTTTATCCCAAGTCTGGGAAAAATGATACAAATCCCCAAGCTTGTTATGCCGGGACAGAACAAGTGTTTGTGAGTCTCTTGGTATCTGATGCACGAAGAGGACAGGATAATTAGCTTTTGTTTTAGAACCATGGGAGGAATTTCGTTTGTCAGCTGGCTCTGTATTTTCATGGTTCCTGACAGCATCAAACCACCCGGTTCTGATTAATTTATAATAGAAAACAGGGCGTTCAGAAAGAACAATGGGGTTTGCGTGAAACGGGAATGAGCTGGAACCCAGTGTAGGCTGAATCTGTGGTTTCAATTCTCATCTAATGCCCCTACTGCCTCAACTGTAATGTACAATCCATTTTGTATCTGCTCTTCAAGACCAAATGGGCTTTACCTATGACTGGGTCACTCTGTCCCATCTGCCTCCCACCAGATTAAGGGCTCCAGCTCCAACCCAGGTCTAAATTAGGTTTGTTGGTGTCTTTCTCTGCCTGGGGCAGTACGTAACCACCCCCGCCCCACTCTTCCTCTGCAAAAAGGAGCTTTCCTGAGGTTCTTTAGAAGAGCAGGAACAGTCCTAGTGTTGGTCAGTAATTTCCACTCCCTGGAAGAAAGAGGCTCTGAATGAGAGTTATTCATTTAGTTGTATTTATTGAGCACTTACTGTGTGCAGAGCACTCTACTAAGGGTTATTACTAAGGAGGCGACAACATAGCCTAGTGAAAAGTATGTGGGACTGGAAATCGGACCTGACCCTGCCCTGCTGCATGAACTTCAGCGAGTTCCTCATCTTTTCTGTGCCTCACTTTCCTTGTCTGTAAAATGTGGATAACATACCGGAATCCCCTACCTCTTAGATTGTGAACTCTTTGTAGGGTAAGGGCTGCTGGAGCTGATTAACTTGCATCCATCCCAGGAATGCTCTGCATGCAGTAAGCACTCAGTAAATACCATTGATGATGAATGAGCACGGTTTTTGGCACATAGTTCATTCAATAGTATTTATTGAGCGCTTACTATGTGCAGAGCACTGTACTAAGCGCTTGGGATGAACAAGTCGGCAACAGATAGAGACAGTCCCTGCCGTTTGACGGGCTTACAGTCTAATCGGGGGAGACGGACAGACAAGAACAATGGCACTAAACAGCGTCAAGGGGAAGAACATCTCGTAAAAACAATGGCAACTAAATAGAATCAAGGCGATGTACAATTCATTAACAAAATAAATAGGGTAACGAAAATATATACAGTTGAGCGGACGGGTACAGTGCTGTGGGGATGGGAAGGGAGAGGTGGAGGAGCAGAGGGAAAAGGGGAAAAGTGCCTGACCTGATGATCTTGTATCTATCCCAGCACATAGTTCAGTGCTTGGCACGTAGTAAGTACCTAACAAGTGCCACTTACTAAGTAACTGGCGTTCATAGAGGCCCCTGCATTCCCCTGTGCTCCAGAAAAGGATCCTTTTCCTCCAGCACAATTTGTGTTCAAGTTGTTGACTGAAAAGTCCCCAGAAGCAACTGCAGGGATTCTGATACATTAATTCTTTCGGGTAATCCCTGAGAGATCCCAACATCAGACATTCCCTCAGTCCCCATACTACTAACGAGGTCAAGGAATGACCAGATCAGTAAATCAATGGTATTTAAATGCTTACTCTGTGCAGATCACTCTATTTGGGAGAGTAAAATACAATAGATAAAATAAAATAAAATAAAATACACATTCCCTACCCATAACAAGCTTACAGTTTAGAGGGGGAGACAGACATTAATATAAATTTATAATATATAATTAAAAGGTATGTACATAACTACTGTAGGTTTGAGAGTGGAGCAAATATCAAATACCCAGAGATCACAGATTCAAGTGCATAGATGATGCAGGAGGGAGAGGGAGCCCGGGAAAAGAGGGCTTAATCGGGGAGGGCCTCTTGGAGATGTGACTGTAATGCTTTGAAAGTGGGAAGAGTGTAATGCTTGGAGGTGGGAAGAGTGGTGGTCTGGCATATATGGAGAGGGTGGGAGTTTCAGGCAAGAGGGAGGAAGGGAACAGTGGTGAGATAAAGGAGTTCAGGGCACAGTGAGTTAAGTGGTGCTAGAGGAGCGAAGTGTGCTGGCTGTTCCATAGTAGGAGATGAGTGATGTGAGGTAGGATGAGGTGAGCTGATTTGAGTGCTGTGGTTGGCCAACCATTGGAGTTTCTTGAGAGGTGGAGAGACATGGACTGAACCTGTCTTTCGAAAAACAATCCGGTCAGCAGAGTGAAGTATGGACTGGAGTGGGGAAGAGACAAGAGGCAGGGAGGTCAGTGAGGAGCAGATACAGTAATCAAAGCTGGATAAGATAAATGCTTGGATCAGCGTAGTTTGGATGGAGAGGAAAGGGTGGATTTTATCACTGTTGCAAACTGACAGGATTTGGTGGCAGATCAAATATGTGAGTAGAATGAAAGAGATGAGTCGAGAACACCAAGGCTCTGGGTTACCGGAGAGTGGTACCTAATTGCAAGAAGCAAATACAGATCATCCTCTTATGTAATTGAAAGCACTATACTGTGTGGTTTGAAACGTTCCAGAAGAAGAAAATGGTGAAGTTCTTGCTCTCAAGAAGCTTACTATCTAGCCGGTCTAGTCAGCAGCTAGCCCTATGGAGCAGGTGGGTTAGCTCCGGCTATCCACTTTTTGTTACAAAGCCAAAAGACTTAGTGTTTTGAGGACCAGGTGTGACTTTGAGTCTGTCTAAAGTGGCCTTCCCAGGGTCTGTTTAAATTCATTGACAGGATGATTCAATTCAACCCTGCGAGCCATCCATCCTCCATCCTGTCGGTGGTCAGCAGACGAATTTCCCACCCCTGTTCTTTGTTTATGGGCCATTGTTTGTCCTCTGAGGGCAATAGCTCAAGCGAGCCTTTCACCAATCTGTCTTGCACACACACACACACCCTCACTCCCCCCCCCCCCCCCGAATTTGGCCCGCTGTTAGCTGAGGGACAGCAGCAATTAGATTTGGGTTTGGACAGCCAATGAGGGATTCTCTGGACCCCTTTCTCGTAGTCTGCTCTGTGCCTCTGTGCCTATTGCTGCCCGAGCAATCATTTAGCTGCTAAACTGGGGGATAGGGGATTGGAATTGTTTGGGATCCATTTCCCCCAACACACACACACACGATGACCCAGGGATTCTTTTAATAAAAAAGACTTGTTGAAAGATTTCAAACTTCATTCCCAGGGCTTATCTTTAACCGAAGCTCTTGGTCTTATCATCTTGTGTGTTTTAAATAATGAAATATTGTTAAACTTACAGTATTTAGGGAAAGAGGCATCTACTCAGCTGCTTTTCTCAAAATCAGTCTATCGTATTGAGCACTTACTGTGTGCAGAGGACTGCACTAAGCGCTTGGGAGAGTACAAGATAAACACAGTTGGTAGGCACGTTTCCTGCCTGAAACTAGCTTACAGTCTAGAGGGGGAGACAGTGTAAATAAATTCTGGGTATGTACATAAGTGCTGTGGGGCCGAGGGAGGAGTGAATGAGGGGGAATAAAATACATTTCACTCCAGAAAGCCCAGCCAAATAGAAGGGCCAGTCTCATAGTGGGGAGTGGGAGGTGGACCAGTGCCCCTCTGGAATTGGGCTGATGGGGCAATTCAGCTCTGGGGGCAGGGTGGACATCTGTAGCTAGTCCACCCACCTTTTTGAGCTGAATGGGTGTTGGAAGTGAAGCCACTGTAGCTCTACCAGATGCAGACCTTTTTTTTTTTTTTTTGGCAGCTCCAGAGCTGGGTCCGAGGCTTTTTTTCTCCTCGACCAACCCCTGGGCCCAGCCAGGAGTTTATATTCTCCCAATTTATAAACCCACCCTTGGGAAAGGGAAGCCACACCCACTCAAAGCTCCACCCCAAATTCCCCACTAACCTCAAAATGAAACGTTTGCCCCCTCCCCCCACAAGCCAAAGGAAAACTTCACAAGTCCTCTTCTGAATGACACTTTTTATAACACTCCATGACAGCCCAGACTAAGGAATTTAGTTCTTCTTTCCAACAGATGGAGTCTGGTTTAAAACAAAAGCCACAGCTGGTGCTCGGAGTTTACTTAGAGCATTCCAGAGTATTTGCTGATTCTCATTTAACCAGGTAACTCCTATAGCATGGCGAAATGCATTTCAGCAAATGGATATGCTTGAGGAGGTCCTAGAGAAACCAAGCCAAAGGGCCTACTCCTAGCTGTTCAGAGAAGTGAGACTTCATCTGCAAGCCCTAGGAAAATTAGAAGTTGCATCTTGTTCATTCAATAGTATTTCAATAGTATTTATTGAGCGCTTACTATGTGCAGAGCACTGTACTAAGCGCTTGGGATGAACAAGTCAGCAACAGATAGAGACAGTCCCTGCCGTTTGACGGGCTTACAGTCTAATCTTGTTGTGGTATATAAGTGATTACTATGTGCCAGGCACAGTACTAAGCGCTGGGGTAAATACAAGACAGGTTGGGCACAGTCCATGTCCCACATGGGGCTCACAGTCACTCCCCATTTTACAGATGAGGTTAATGGAGGCACAGAGAAGTGAATTGACTTGCCCATGATCATGCAGCAGACAAGTGGTGGAGCCAGGATTAGAACCCGGGTCCTCTAACTCCCAGGTCTGGGCTTTTTTCATTAGGCCGCACTGCTTCTCTACTCTTATAATAATGATGATATTTGTTAAGCGCTTACTATGTGCCAACCACTGTTCTAAGCACTGGGGTAGTTACAAGCTATTCAGGTTGTCCCACCTGGCACTCACAGTCTTCATCCCCATTTTACAGATGAGGTAACTGAGGCACTGAGAAGTTAAGTGACTTGCCCAAGGTCACAGCAGACAGGTGGCAGAGCAGGGATTAGAACCCATCTCCTCTGACTCCCAAGTCTGTGCTGTTTCCACTAAGCCACGCTGCTTCTCTATCTTAATGTCTGTCTCTTCTCCCCCACACCCTCCCCTTTTGTGGGCAGCAATTGCGTCTGTCGACTCTGTTTTAGTGGATTCTCCCAAGTACTTAGTACAGTGCTCAGCACAGAGTAAGAATTCAGTAAATACCATTAAGTTGCCAGGCCAATTAGAACAGACCTGAGGCTGTTCCTGGCTATTTTTGATTTCCATTTACTGGCCATTTGGATGAATTATGTTCAGAAGCCTGGCCCTCTTGCCCTATCTGCAGTATTACATTAAAAGTCAGAGTGTATGCTCTCTGATTCAAAGATGGCCTCCTAGGGCAGAGAGGTACTTCTTATACTGATCTGTGTGAGGAATAGATAGGTTGTGTGCCTTCCCTATCCCCCCCCCCCCCCATTCTGAATCAATCAATTGTATTTATTGTGCCCTTACTGGGTGCAGAGCACTTACTAAGCACTTGGGAGAGTACAGTATAACAGAGGTTGTAGTCACATTCCCTACCCACAGCAAGCTTACAGTCTTCAGTGTGAAGAGCCCCAGTGCCTACCCTCCCTTTACCTTCCCTTCCCTCATCTCCCAATTCTTCTAGACCTTTCCCTTCTTCGAACTTCACTTCCCTTTGGAGGCATTAGAGCAGGCGCCTCCCGTGGTATGGGAGGATTTCAGGAAAGCAGCTTAGCAGGTAAGAAATTACTCTCCTGTAAAAGTGATGCAGTAGGATTTATCCCGTGGAAATGCAGAGAGGCCATTCTGGCAGAATCCCATGACATAACACGGGAACATGTCACTCTGCAGTGCAACGTTAGAGCCTCTGGCAAGATCAGAGACGAAGAGAAGAACACAGTGACATTGACAATCCATAGCCGATGATGAGAGAGCTGCAGAACCCGAAAAGATCTGCCCTGTGATTATTTGCATGGGGGCGGGGGGGAGGGGGTTGGGAAGGGGCTGGGGGGGAGTGCCGACTACCAAGAGAACGATATTGACTGTGAATTCACGGCAGAGCTGCTTGTCACATTAAATTAGACTCACTTGTCTCCAGACTTGTATGGGGCGGATCTGTGGGGTGGTGGGGTGCAGATTGTGTGTTTGGAAATTCTGAGCTGTGGATCTGGTGGTAGTGATAATCATCATAATGGTACTTGTTAAGCACTTATTATGTGCCAAGCGTTGTAGTAAGCCCTGGGGTAGAAACAAGTTCATCTGATTGGACACGGCCCCTGTTCCCTGTGGGGGCTTACAGTGTAAGTGAGGAGGGAATGGTAAAAAAAAATCAGTGCCTCTGTGTCTTTGGCCAGTGGGTTTAATTTAGTATTATTAAGCAACAATGAGATGAGCAGATCTGGTTCCTAGTCCAACTTCATCACCAAAGAATGGTGTCAACAAGGGCAAGTGATGGACTAACTCTAGACCTCAGTTTCCCCATCTTTGATTATTACTGTGGCTTTCTTGGTGCTCTGGTGGTGTCTTTGAAGAGTGTTTATAAAAACAAAAATTCTGTCCTTGGCGATAGGTTCCTGGGGAGCTGCAACTCCCTGGGCTTTCTCTTCCTAAAACCCCCCACCCTTTCCTCCCTCCTAAACTGCCTAAAGCCTGCATGTCATCCTGGAGGTCACTGTCGCCAATGATCCAGTTATATTGTTTTTTTCTCCCTCCTACTTGGACTTGGACTCCAAGCCCCGTGTGGGACAGGGGCTGTGTCCGACTTGAGTATCCTATGACTTTCCCCACTGCTTACAACAGTGTTTGGCATATGATAACCACTTAACCAATACCACAATAATATCCATGAAAACCACTTCTGAATGAGCCCCGCTCCCTTTTGGGAGGGCGGGGGGTGGTTTGAGAGAGGGATTGGCTTTGTGATGTGCGATGAAGATATTTGTTTCTGATTTGCTTGTTATTGGTAGCTCTGCAGGAAGTGCCTTCACATTTTCCAGTAATTTCTGTGGCTCGGAGAAAGAATTAGGACAGAGCAGCCAGGTTAAAGGCTGACTGGAATCGACTGTATTCAGCTGTCTTTCAGCAAGCCTGGAGAGCCCAGGCTTTGTTTCTGTAAAACTGAAGGATGAGGAATCATCTCCCAGTTGTGGTTTAGCTCACCCAACAGAGGGAAGAGAAGGCAGAAGGAGTTTCTCCCCAGGGTAACCTGTTGACACTTGTGTCAATGACACCATCCAGAAGAAATTGGCTTTTATTTCAAAAGCAGTGCCCTCCGCACCTTGACGACTGGCCCCAGCTCCATTAGGGTTGGGGTGAAGTAGGCAATCCCTCAACTGAACAAGTGGGCAAGTCTATTTCGGTACTTAAGGTATCAATGGTTTTGAGCGCTTACTATGTGCAGAGCACTGTACTAGGTGCTTGGAGAGTACAGTACAACAGGATTAGCAGGCAAGTTCCCTGCCCATAGTGAGTTTGCAGTCTAGAGGGGTGAGCTTACAGTCTAGGTACTAGTAATAATAATAATGATTGTGGTATTTAAGTGCTTACTATGTGCCAGGCACTGTACTTGAGGTCGGGTGGATAAAAGCAAATCATGTTGGATGCAGTTCCTGTCCTACATAGGGCTCACAGTCTTAATCCCCATTTTACAGATGAGTGAACTGAGGCATAGAAAAGTGAAGTGACTTGCCCAAGACCACACAGCAGACAAGTGGCAGAGCGGGGATTAGAACCCAGGTCCTTCTGACTCCCAAGCCCGTGCTCTATCCACTAGACCATGCTGCTTCACTGTGGCATGCACCATGCATATGTGTTCATTTTCAGTTTACTTCCAAAGCGCTTAACCTTACATTTTGAGCATTTGACACATTATATAATTGAAAACAGAGGAAGCTGCGGGGGGAAAAGCAGGTAAACCAGGGATTATAAACAGGGCGTAGGAAGGAAAGCGCCAAACCCTTCAGAAATACTGCAGCGCAGCTAAGGTTCTACCTGACTCCACAAGCAGAAAAGGCCTGAGGGGGACTCTCTCCTTCAGTACCACAGCTGACAAATATGTCCAGGTAGGGAGGGCTCAGTAAATAGAAGCCTCGTTTTCTCTCAGTTCCCCATCCCTCTTTTCCACAGGCCTCTGGTTGAGGCGACAGTGCCAGGCCATGACACAGATCACCGAATTTCTGTCTCCCCTCCAGACTGTAAACTCGTTGTGGGCAGGGAATATGTCCGTTTAATGTTATGTTGTTCTCTCCCAAGCGCTTAGTACAGTGCTCTGCACTCAGTAAGCACGCAGTAAATACAATTGAGTCCACTTCTCAGTGAATGGGTGTCAAGAAATCATTTGGAGGTTCTCTTGAACCAAGAGTACAGATGGATCGAATGCACAGAGCTCTCAGTTCAGTTCCTGGATCAGAAACAACGGTTTCTTTCAAAGCATGGCTTCTTCCCTTTGCCTCTGGGCTTGCATCTCTGGATTAAACGAAAAATATCCCAATGATAACACCCCACCCCACCTCCCCAGAAAAGAATTCAGAAAAATCATCAGGCAGAATTTCCTCTGAACTGTCCTTAAGTCCTCTCTTTCCTTCTTCCCAACATTCACTTCCTTAACAGGCAATCACTTATGAGTGATGAGTGCTGCTCCTCGTGTAGTTTTAGTTTTGGAACCACCCAATGTGCTGCACTTAAAACAGCAGTTCAGGGATAAATGTACCCAGTGCTAGACAGCAAATGGATTAAAGCAGGGTTGAACCTCCTCAGCCAGGACAATTAACATGAGTAAAATACTTGCCCTATTTAAGGCAGATAAGAAAGGGGAGGAGGGAGGCAGAGTGGTTGATTCAAAGTGATATTCCTCTGTGGGTAGCAGAGCACAAGATTTATACCCCAAATATTAGATGAATTTACAGTAATGTCAGTACTGGTAAAGGCACCAAACAGCAGTCATTAAGGATCTCTTTCCTGTACTGAATGAGATCAGAAGAGGGAAGCAGATTTTTTGGAGCTTTAAGGAGTTTGGGGGAGGTATAGGGTACCTTTTTAAATGAGGTGTGAGTTGAGCTGACCCTGGTTTTTAATCCCTGCTGCAATAAAGGCATTAAGGGCAACTTCCAGTCCTCTTTGACTTGGAGGATTTGTAATGTTGTTGTAAAATAGAAATATAATCGTTGGAACTAAGGCTATAATCTTGTGGGACTGCATTTTTGGAGAGACCCTTCATTGTCTTTTGTTACCAGGTTAGAAGAGAAGAAAACCAGCATGTAGATAAGTACTAAAATGTCAGAGGAAGATTTTTGCTGTTGTTTAAATTGCTTCACCTGTGAACATAGTGAGCTATGGCAAGCCCAGGAACTTCAGAAGGTGTCACTGGGTAACAAATTGCATAGAACATAGAGAAGCAGTGTGGTCTAGTGGAAAAAGCAAGGGCTTGGGAGTCAGAAAACCTGGGTTCTAATCCCAACTCTTCCACTTGCCTGCTTTGGGACTGTGGGCAAGTCACTTCACTTCTCTGTGCTTCAATTTCTCCATCTGTAAAGTGAGGATTAAGACTGAGCCCCAGGTGGAACATGTACTGTGTCTAACCTGGTAAATCTTGTATCTACCCCAGTGCTTAGAACAGTGTTTGGCATTTAGTAAGAGCTTAACAAATTCCATTGTCTAAAAAAATGATCCTAAGAAATGAGAAGGGAATCCAAAATCTAATCATAAATGCTTAAAAATTAAAGTGGAGCAACTATTTGGGGGTGGAGGGGAGGGAGTATGTAAATTTGTACTTTTTGCTCAGTCTGGGAGCTGAGAAGCCAAAAAAAGGAACTCTTCTCTGAAGGTACAGCCCCTTCTTTCCCCATCACCTCTTCCCCATCTTTTCTGGTTCCAGTGAAACCAGTAGCCAGGGGAGGTAGTATAATCAGACTCCAGCCCCCCGTAGGTTCTGTTAGTCTGGTGAAACTGGAACAGTTGGGCAGTGATGGGAAAGCAGCCTGCCTGGACTTTGGCATGTTTGTATGATAACCCAGACAAAACCCAGGGTCTGTGGCCTAGCCCAGACAATCTTGGACAGATGATACCTTTAGGAATATAACCTACAGTTTAGTGTGACTCTACATCCCACCTGAAGAAATATAATAGTGGTATTGGTTAAGCCCTTACTCTGTGCCAAGCACAGTATTAGGTACTGGGGTTAATGTAAGATAATCAGGTCAGACACCGTCCTTATCCCACAGTCTTAGGGGAGGGAGAACAGGTATCTAATCCCTATTTTATAGGTGAGGAAACTGAGACACAGAAAAGTTGATACTTGCCCAAGATCACACAGGCAAGTGGCAGAGCTGGCATTAGAATCCAGGTCGTCTTCTAGGCCTGTGTTCTTTCCAGTAGGCAGTAGGATGGTCACATGTTTTAGTGTGACTTTTATTGCATTGAAGTGCTTGCTCTGAGCAAAGCACTCTATTTATTGAGCATTGAGGAAAGGTATAAGGATGATAATTCCCACAGTCATTTCTGGCCCACTGGGAACCCAGGAAGCAGCATGGGCTAGTGGAAAGAACCCAGACCAGGGTTCTGATTCCGACTGCACCAATTGCCTGTTGTGTGATTTTTGGCAAGTCGTCGAACATCTCTGTGCCTCAATATCCTCATATGTAAAATAGTGATTCAATCCCAGTTCTTTCTCCTACTTAGTCCGTGAGCCCCATGCAGGGATAGCGTTCAACCTGATTAACTTGTATCTACCCCAGCCTAAGTGCCCAGACAGTGCTTGACATGTAATAACTGCTCAATAAACATAATAATTCTAATAAATTAAAATGTGTCAAGAGCAGAGGAAAAGGAATCAGAAGGCAGAGTTCTGTCTGTCCTGCCTCTCTGAAAAGGCTCCAAGATGACTCGACAGTAGAGGTAAGGGTTTCCCAGAAGCCACTGCAGGGAACCAGAGGTAGAGGATGATCACTCATCCTCTTCCTCAGCAACCTCAGCAGCCAGACTGGCCTTTTCTAAGGGATTTCCAGCACTGCCACTGTGCTGTGGCAGTATCCATCCAGATACTTTAGGAAACAACTTAGTAGTACTGGCAGAACTGCCTCTCCTTGAACCCTTCCAGCAAGAGGCCGCTATATCAGCCCAGGTAGTCATGACAGAGGCATCCAAAGCACTCTCTCCCTGCTCCTTTCTCCCCCACCTGGCATATATTGAAGAGATCTCCTGGGTCCACTCTTGGAACTATGCCCAGTTGGTAGAGGTCTCAAAAATCTTCTGAGTTGGGTAGGACCCACCCATGATCATGGGCACCTTACAAGTCTGCTTTATAGTCTGAAGTTCCAAAATCAAACTTGGAGCCCTGTTTGGGCAATGGATATATTTATCATCGACCGTGTTATAAAATTGTGCGTATAGGCGACAGTTGTTATTGTTTAATTTTTCTTCCTGGCACACTCCACAGTTTTGTTTTTTTAAAACCCAAACAAAATAACCCCTCCTCCCTCCCCCCCGTATGCACTGATATTGAGAATATTCTTTATGAACTTCTAGTGCCTGTCAGTATAGCCACATGAAGGTATCTCTGATAGGAGTGTTTTCCAGCTGCGATCCTCAATGGGTTTGCATTCTGATTATATCAGTATAATAATACAGACCTTGGAAACTAAGCCAGTTGGAAGCATCATGGCAAGGTTACTGCTAATTTTCCATATTTAAAATGGGTATTTCATGTACAAGGAAGTAGTTCAGAGCCAGTTTGCTGTGTGATAGCTATAAGCATCAGATACGTGATGGTAACTAATGCAGGGAAGTGCATCATGCTGGGAGGTAGAGAAATCGAAAAACGTCTCAAGCATCTTAATAAATATTTGAAGCTAGCTTGAGGTGGTTTGAGAGAAAACAACCTCACATCACTTGCTCAGGGGCTGGCTTCTTAGCTGCCAGAAATATTTAATTCCTGAATTTGGGAAGCTAAGGGTTTATTTCTCAAGGGTTGGAGAGAGGAGGGTTGTTTGGAGAGCAGTATGTTTTCAGGAAATGGATTTGGGTCTGAGGTGGACGGGTCGAGAGGGTGGGGGTGAGAGCAGCGGGGTGAGTTTAGTACAAGTATCACTTAAGATGGCTAGATTGGGTCATGACATCCCAATCTGAGTACCTTCCACCCCAATGGTTCTTGTAAAACCAAATATCTTTGATATGGAGGGTGCCTATCATCCTTACCAGCTTTTCAGATCAAAAAACTTCGGTGCCATGCACGATTGTGCGATACTAATTCCCAGTGGAACTGGCAAAGGAAATTGTTCTTCTCCAGAACCTTAAAACCATGCTCCGTGCCTTTAAACTCCCAGTGGGCAAGGGACATGTCTATTCTGTTGTACCTTCCCAAATGCTTAATGCAGTGCATTGTACTCAGTGGGCACTCAAATCCTGTTAACACTAGGTAATAATGATGGTATTTGTTAAGCGCTTACTATGTGCCAAGCACTGTTTTAAGTGCTGGGGTAGTTACAAGGTAATCAGGTTGTCCCACATGGGGCTCACAGTCTTAATCCCCATTTTACAGATGAGGTAACTGAGGCACAGAGAAGTTAAGTGACTTGCCCAAAACCACACAGCTGATAAGTGGCGGAGTCGGGATTAGAATTTATGACCTCTGACTCCCAAACCCTTGCTCTTTTCACTAAGCCACTATTACCACCAGTGGTCCGTTGTGTACAGTGTTCGGTCTTTGACAGTGGCAACAGGATGCTTATGTTGATTTGGCCAGATAATGGTGGTGTTACTCCTCGAAGGAGCCCTTCCATGATGCCTTCTTTTGGCCTGGATTCATACTTGCCCCCACAATCTGTTATGAGAAAGAGAAGAGGCAAATGTCAGCTGCACTTTGGGATGGCAGAAAGGCACCAGCTGGATGGACAAAGTGATCGTGAAAGGGAAGTTAATCCCTGCCAGGAATTCATGGGTTGGGGACTTCTGAAAATGGTCTTGCAATAAGGAGAGAGAGTGGAAGTTAAGCAGATCCCAATAGTGGCCTGGGTGACCAAGGGAGTGGAAAAAACAGCCGGTCTGGGGTGGTGGGATGGGTGAATATTTGAATATTCATCAGCCCACAAAATATGTAAGATACAGGTGTGTTCTGAAATGAGGAAAAAAATATGAACATTGAACTACGGGCCTCACCCAAAAGAGGTGGAAAAGAATGAAACTATCGTTCATTGTCGGTCAACTTTTCATTTCAAGCCATAATTGTGAGTGTATGTGAGAGAGATGTATGTATCATAATTACCATAATCTTTTTGTTGCCTAGAAAGATATAATTCATTATCTTGAATGCATGGAGAGAAAGTGCCAACTAGATTAGCAGTCTTCCTCATGGTGCATTGTAAAAATGATATTCAACTGTAAATAAAGAATACCTGTGGTGGTTATCATTCCATCTCTGATTTAACCCTTCTCAGGCTAACTTCCAGCTTTTGTCATGGCTTAGCCTTGTTCTCATCCCAACAAGAGGGGTTTGTTCAGAGACTTGTTTGCTTTTCTCTGGGGAATAAGTCTGTTTGTTGTTGTATTTTACTCTCCCAAGTGCTTAGTAAGTAAGTGCACATAGTAAGCGCTCAATAAATACGATTGAATGAACAGCAGGATGCTAATTCTAGAATGCGATCCCAGTATTTACCTGGCTTCCCTCTCTTGGAAGAGCCTAAAATAGAGTGGTGAATGCAGCGGGCTGGAATTCCTAGAGGCCCAGAGTGGATAAATAGAATTAAATATAGCATAACTGTGAGGGTTCCAACTGACTTCATTAGAAATAGTCTGTGAGACCCATTAATGGCACAAACTGCATGGTCCATGAGGTGCTAGCTGTAGGAGACCAAGACCCACAGACCACCTGGGTTGTTATTGTCAGCCATTCCCAAAATGCCAGGGCTCCTCCTCAACAACTTCATGCTTTGTGTTTGAACCGTCCCTGAGCAGTAGACATACAACTCACTGTTGGTGTTGTACAAAGACTCCTCAGGGCTACGATTGTGATTGGGAAATTTCGGTTCCCACCCGCCTCTGCTGGAGCTTATAAATCAGTGCAATTGACATTTCAAAGGGAAGAGACTCAAAATCAGCCGATCTCCTAGAACCTGAGGGGAAGAAAGTGCCATAGCTTAGTGAACTAGAGTTGGGGAATGCACAGGGGCTCAAGGCAGAGGAAGAGAAAAATAATTTGTGCCATTTTACCACAACTGTGTGCACTTGAGCTTGCCGATCTTCAGAATTGCTTCCTCCTGTCTGAATCGCCACTACTACAGAAATGAGGTATTTTGTTTTCCCAGCTAGTCACACAGAAGTGACTAGGTGCATAGGTTTCGATTTTTCCACTAGGTCATTCCACCGCAGTTCAAAAGGTGACTGCTCAGCTGGGCAGAGGGCAAGTCCATGCATTTTAAGAGACCAGCATTGTATCTCCCAGTAGCTTGTGGGTGACCCGCGAGGAAGATTTTTCACCCTTAAATTAACCCCTTGGGCACAGTCACCCTAGCAGTCCAACTGTGCCCCGTTGAGAAGTCAGTTTTAATCCTTTGTTTCAGTGTATTCTCTAGTTGTTTAGAGGCCCCATCTTGCCCCAGTTCTACAATCATTGAGCAATTTGTGCTCTTACCCAGGCCAGGAGAGATGGAGGGAGAAAGGAGAAGAGGAGAAACTGCATAGATACTCCATATTATAAGAGTAGTTGTCTGTGACCATAGGGAGAGTTAAGAATGCATTCATAGTGTCTGTCTTGGCATTGCTTAAAGAAACAACTATAGATGCTTGCCATTTTCTTTCCCGCCTCTATGTCTAAGCCTGTCTACCAACTCTGTTGTATTGTACTATCCCAAGAGCTTAGGATGGTACTCGGCACACAGTGTGCGCAATAATTTGATTGGCAGTGTTATCAGTGTGCCTATCATTTGATTGATAGGCTTCCTTTCAATGTTCACTCCCATTTCCCTGGGCTTTCTGGTGCCTTTGGTTAGATGTTGGATTGCTTTAATCCTGCAAACTCCACTTTCCACATAGTAAACACAGTTCCCTTTCCCGAGCTTCACAATACTCCTGTATGTGGCTGTCCCTTGGCGTGGTAATCAGATGGCATGTTTGCCAAGTCTTTTGGGGGAAATAACTGGTATTTAAGTGCTTACTATGTGCTAAGCACTGGGGAATTATTTACCAAACTGTGAGGCAGTGAATGTTGTTACCACTCTGTCAATCTGGTATTTACTGTTTGTGAAGTATTGTACTAAGCACTTGGGGAAGTACAATACAGTGGTTGGTAGATGTGATCCCTGTCTATAAGGCACTTACAGTTAAAGTAAGGTGTGAGCAGGTAGTGATTTGCCTTCAGATTCGATTGCAAGCTAATGACTGAGATGAGGAAATCTCTCTTGGGCCCCCTGGTGTTGCCTGGTGTGTTGAATCAAGTTGCCTCCGTACATCTGATATGTCAAAATATCTGGTATCCTCTGAGCCTACTCTCTGAAAATTGTTTTGCTTTCCAACTCCGTATTGTTCAATATCACCTAATGGGGTGAATATATCTTATATTCATTAAAATCTGTGGGCCGATTAATCCACGCATTTTGGTACAATATAGTATATATCACCGGAGCCTCTGTGCTTCGGCGAGGTGAAAAACAGAAGTGCTTTTTTAGACTTTAAAAGAACAGATAACAAGAATCCCCATCTTTTATGGGTTCCTTGGAACTACTACTAGAGGATTTTTAAAATGGCAAATGGAAATTTTTTGTGGCTTTAAAAAAGAAACCCAAAAGATTAGTGTATGAATGCCTCAAATTTTTTTAGATCCTATTTATATTAAAACATATGTATTTAGGCCCTATGTAGGCTTGTTTTGACATGCTGTTGGTTAATATTGCATAAAACAAGTGGCAGGATTAAGGAAGGTCTGTCAGCATCTAGTTACTTAATAGGATAGTCATAGCCTGATAAATTTCTTCATAAAAGGGCTTGATACATTAGGAATTTTCCTGCTTTCCTGAAGTTAATACAGGAAGGTAAGGGTCTTTTTAGTTGGGTTTTGGTTTTTTTTGAAGACTTATAACTGTACAATGGATAATGTTTGGGTCATTAAGATAATTAGAAGGGCAGCTGGCTGAGCTTCAGATTTTAATACCTGTGAGATATCAATTGAGGTGGCTTTTAGAGGAGTGCTGAGCTGCTTTATCATGAATTTGAGAAGATAGCAGCCCTCTTCAGTTTTTTCATTCCTGTGCTATCAGCATACCTGTACAGAAAAGGGACCTTGATTACCTACCCCGCTTAACTAGAGCCATAAAATTGAATTTCTATCCAGTATTGGCTAGAAAAAGAGCCATAAAATTGTGCTGAAATTTGGGGGGAGGATGACAGGATCTGCTGTTCAATTATGTATCCATCCTTTTAAGAAAATGTGCTGTTGTTAGACTGAGTTCACCTGTATCTTTCTGCTCTGGTGAAATGTAAAGCAGAAGCACAACACTGCCTGACATCACTTTGCCCATCACCAAAGCACTCCCCAACTGCCATCTTCAACTAGTTACTTTCCAGTGGCTTTTACCCCACTGCTTTCAAACATGCTCATGTCTCCCCTATCCTAAAAAAAACCTCTTCCTTGACCCCACAGCTCCCACCAGTTATCACCCCATTTCCCTCCTACCATTCAGTAAATCAATCATATTTATTGAGCACTTAACTCTATGCAGAGCACTGTACTAAGCACTTGGGAGAGTACAATATAACAGACGCATTCACTGCCCACAATCAGCTTACAGTTTCCACCCACTGCCTCCAGTTACTCTCCTCCAATTCTCTCCTTGGCCCCCTCCAATCCAGCTTCTTTCCCCTTTACTCCACAGAAACTGGTCCCCTTCTTGCCAAATCCAATAACCTCCCCTCCATTCTAATCCTCCTTGACCTCTCAGCTGCCTTCAGCACTGTTGACCATCCCCTTATCCTGGAAACATTATTCAACCTCAGCTTCCCTGACACTGTCCTCTCCTCGTTCTCCTCCTGTCTTTCTGGCCACTCATTCTCAGTCTCTTTCACGGGCTCTTCCTCTGCCTCCCACCCCCTGTGATAGTCCCTCAAGGTTCAGTTCTGGGTCCCTTTCTACTCTCTGTCAAAACCCACTCCCTTGGAGAACTCATTCACTCCCATGGCTTCAAGTACCATCTCTATGCCACTGATTCCCAAATCTACATCTCCAGCCCTGATCTCTCTCCTTCTCTGCAGTCTTGCATTTCCTCCTGCCTTCAGGGCATGTCTCCCTAGGATTGGAAAACAGAACCCCTGACTTCCAGGCCCGTACTCTTTCTACTAGGCCATGGTGCTTTTTGTGAGGCACAGAGAAGTTGAGTGACTCACCCAAGATCACACAGTAAGCAAACAGCATTACCATGTGGGAACGACGAGAGTTTGTCCCTTTCCTCAGCGGCCAGTGTGGATATCATGGAGGAGCAGGGGGAGCCTTAAACTCTAACGGGACTGGGAATTGCCTTGGCTGCTAGTCCCATACTCCTAGTCTCCCAGCTTGTCTGCTGCCCTGGCTCTGGCCAGGACCCTCCCCCAACCCATTCCAGGCCACTCCCTGTGGGAAACTAACGCTAGGGAAAGTGAGTTCATGATTATCCTCAGCCAATAGCCTCTTGGGAACTGGAGAAGGCAGTTGGGGGAAGGAGGAAGGTATTCATTCATTCATTCATTCAATAGTATTTATTGAGCGCTTACTATGTGCAGAGCACTGTACTAAGCGCTTGGGATGAACAAGTCGGCAACAGATACAGTCCCTGCCGTTTGACGGGCTTACAGTCTAATCGGGGGAGACGGACAGACAAGAACAATGGCAATAAACAGCGTCAAGGGGAAGAACATCTCGTAAAAACAACGGCAACTAAATAGAATCAAGGCGATGTACAATTCATTAACAAAATAAATAGGGTAACGAAAATATATACAGTTGAGCGAACGAGTACAGTGCTGTGGGGATGGGAAGGGAGAGGTGGAGGAGCAGAGGGAAAAGGGGAAAATGAGGCTTTAGCTGCGGAGAGGTAAAGGGGGGATGGCAGAGGGAGTAGAGGGGGAAGAGGAGCTCAGTCTGGGAACGCCTCTTGGAGGAGGTGATTTTTAAGTAGGGTTTTGAAGAGGGAAAGAGAATCAGTTTGGCGGAGGTGAGGAGGGAGGGCGTTCCAGGACCGCGGGAGGACGTGACCCAGGGGTCGACGGCAGGATAGGCGAGACCGAGGGACGGTGAGGTGGGCGGCAGAGGAGCGGAGTGTGCGGGGTGGGCGGTAGAAAGAGAGAAGGGAGGAGAGGTAGGAAGGGGCAAGGTGATGGAGAGCCTTGAAGCCTAGAGTGAGGAGTTTTTGTTTGGAGCGGAGGTCGATAGGCAACCACTGGAGTTGTTTAAGAAGGGGAATGACATGCCCAGATCGTTTCTGCAGGAAGATGAGCCGGGCAGCGGAGTGAAGAATAGACCGGAGCGGGGCGAGAGAGGAGGAAGGGAGGTCAGAGAGAAGGCTGACACAGTAGTCTAGCCGGGATATAACGAGAGCCCGTAATAGTAAGGTAGCTGTTTGGGTGGAGAGGAAAGGGCGGATCTTGGCGATATTGTAGAGGTGAAACCGGCAGGTCTTGGTAACGGATAGGATGTGTGGGGTGAACGAGAGGGACGAGTCAAGGATGACACCGAGATTGCGGGCCCGAGAGACGGGAAGGATGGTCGTGCCATCCACGGTGATAGAGAAGTCTGGGAGAGGACCGGGTTTGGGAGGGAAGATGAGGAGCTCAGTCTTGCTCATGTTGAGTTTTAGGTGGCGGGCCGACATCCAGGTGGAGACGTCCCGGAGGCAGGAGGAGATGCGAGCCTGAAGGGAGGGGGAGAGGACAGGGGCGGAGATGTAGATCTGCGTGTCATCTGCGTAGAGATGGTAGTCAAAGCCGTGGGAGCGAAGGAGTTCACCGAGGGAGTGAGTGTAAATGGAGAACAGAAGAGGGCCAAGAACTGACCCTTGAGGAACTCCAACAGTTAAAGGATGGGAGGGGGAGGAGGCTCCAGCGAAGGAGACCGAGAATGACCGGCCAGAGAGGTAAGAGGAGAACCAGGAGAGGACAGAGTCCGTGAAGCCAAGGTGAGATAAGGTATGGAGGAGGAGGGGATGGTCGACAGTGTCAAAGGCAGCAGAGAGGTCAAGGAGGATTAAAATGGAGTAGGAGCCATTGGATTTGGCAAGAAGGAGGTCATGGGTGACCTTAGAGAGAGCAGTCTCGGTAGAGTGGAGGGGACGGAAGCCAGATTGGAGGGGGTCTAGGAGAGAATGGGAGTTAAGGAATTCTAGGCATCGATTGTAGACGACTCGTTCTAGGATTTTGGAAAGGAAGGGTAGTAGGGAGATAGGACGATAACTGGAGGGGGAAGTGGGGTCAAGAGCGGGTTTTTTTAGGATGGGGGAGACGTGGGCATGTTTGAAGGCAGAGGGGAAGGAGCCCTTGGAGATTGAGTGGTTAAAAATAGAATAGAAGGAAGAGGGTGCCAGAAGGAACCTCTTCACCTGGAAAGAAATGGGGAGACCACTCCAGCCCACTCTCCCCTGGATCTCTGAGCAGATGTTGTGTTCCATTTTGTCGAAATCTCCTGATTCTGCATGTCTCATGCCCCCCACTGGACCCCTCTACTAGTTCCAGAGCCATTCACTGAGTTCTCCTCTCAAGTCTATACGAACTCTAGCTCTATGTCCAAACCACAGAACTCGACAGCAGGAACTGTGGTGGGGTATCCGTGGTATTGAAAAATTATAAAAACGAGTCTAAAAATACCCAGCCATGGTTCCTGCTGCCGAGTTCTGTGGTTTGGACACAATTGGAGTAGCAACCCTTGCGGATTCCCCACTCCGGCACTGGGGCCTTCTTAAAAAAAATAGGTTCTGCAGCTCTCTGCAATTCAGTGTAGATTTGAAGTGACTTTTCATGTCAGAGCACCACGGGCCTAAACCATCTGGCCCTTGTCGTCTTCCAAGGCAGTGTGCCTAAAGCAGGATAAACTCTAGTGTGTCCTGATATAGGCTCCATCAGGTGGTCATATCTGGTGAACAGTATACTAGAACCTCGGTTTCACCAGATAGCCTAGTTGAGGGGTTTAGTGGACAGGTTGCTGTTTATGTGGTTATGGAAACCACATATTCTGATGCATAGAGTCTTAAAAAAAAATTGACTAGTCCACAAGGAAATCAGGCAGGGGGACTAGAAAGAAATAGAATCCACTCTGCCTTTTTCCCTGGCCTAAATGTTTAGTTTCCATGGGGAATGTGTGGCTGAGTTTGCTGTGCAGATGAGGGCCAATCTTCCCCAAGCCTGATTGTGTAATGGATTGTGGCATTACAGAACAGCCATGGAAGCAGGTGGCCTAGTGGAAAGAGCATAGGCCTTAGAGGCAGAGGATGTGGGCTCGTCTCTGGGGCTCAGTTTCCTCACCTGTGAAATGGGGACTGAATAATAATAATGTTGGTATTTGTGAAGCGCTTACTATGTGCAGAGCACTGTTCTAAGCGCTGGGATAGACACAGGGGAATCAGGTTGTCCCACGTGGGGCTCACAGTCTTAATCCCCATTTTGCAGATGAGGTAACTGAGGCACAGAGAAGTTAAGTGACGTGCCCACAGTCACACAGCTGACAAGTGGCAGAGCTGGGATTTGAACCCATGACCATAGACACAGGGGAATCAGGTTGTCCCACGTGGGGCTCACAGTCTTAATCCCCATTTTGCAGATGAGGTAACTGAGGCACAGAGACGTTAAGTGACGTGCCCACAGTCACACAGCTGACAAGTGGCAGAGCTGGGATTTGAACCCATGACCTCTGACTCCAAAGCCCGTGCTCTTTCCACTGAGCCACGCTGCTTCTCTAGCAGACTGAATATCTGGTCTCCCTGTTACTTAGATCATGTGAGTCTCGTGTGGGACAGGGATGATGTCTGACCTGATTTATCTTGAATCTGGCCCAGGGTTTAGTATAGTGCTTGGCATATAGGCGGGAGAGCTCCCCTTGAGAGATGACTAAGAAGGATGGGAGAGTGGATGTGGGGGTGGAAGAGAGGTTTGGGAGAGCTCATGCCTGTTTATTTTGTAGAGTAGTTGAAAAGGTCATCAGAGGCAAGGGTGGAGGGGGAGGTGGAGATGGAAAATAATTGGTGGGGGCAATGGGCTTGAGAGGCCGAGGAAGTAGTGTTTCTGAGCAGAAGGAAGAGCAGTATTGTAGCAAAGGAGGGTGAATTTGCAGTGGCCCAAGCCAGCAGAGTGCCTGGTTGTGTGCCAACAGCTCTCTGCGACACGAGTCCAGGATCAGTGGAAGCAAAATGTGAAGGTGATCCAGGGCTGGGGGATGGAGCGACGGATGGAGAGGAGGGTGAGGAGTTGAATGGGTTGGAGAGGATGGTGTTAAGGGTATGAATTTGTGCATCATGAGGGGGGAGATCGAGTGCGGAGTTCAAGTGGGGTATGATGACCTGGGATAGGTGGAGGCACTCTGGAGGTCCGAGGTCTCTATCAGAATACCTTTCCATTCAACGTGTCTACCAACTCTGTTGTATTATACTGTCCCAAGCACTTAGCACAGAGCTCTGCACGTAGTAAGCACTCAGTAAATACCACGGATTGCTGTTGTACTGTAAAGTTGTAAACCCACAAAATAACATAAAGCATATACAGTATAAAGTACTGAAAGAGGCAGGGACTGGGAAACATAGCAGCATCACTGTTTGTCCAACGGCATCCACACAACCGTTCCTTCCTATTCCAGTAGTAAATATAGCTATAGTGAGATGCAGCATGGCCTAATGGATAGAGCATAGACCTATGAGTCGGAAGGATCTGGGTTCTAATAGCTCCACCACTTATCTGCTTTGTGATCTTGGGTAAGTCACTCAACTTCTCTGTGCCTTAATTACCTCCTCTCTAAAATGGGGATTAAGATGTAAATCCTATGTGGGACATGGCCTGTGTCCAACCTGATTAGCTTGTATCTACTCCAGCGCTTAGTACAGTGCCTGGCACATAGTAAGCACTTAAAAAATACCGGAAAAAAAAATCAAATCTCCTTGTGAGAACTTGACGTCATGTTGTATCAGAACAAACTTACTTTGTGGAAAGCGGGTTCCCTAATTCTTCCATAGTGTTCTATCAGGAAAGAAGTGTTACAGCCAAACCTGATATATACAAATCTAAGCCTCTATTCCTTTTTCAGAGGAATAATTTTACAAAGATACCCCGCAGTGTTACTGGATTATGTTCCATAAAAATGTGGTAATTATATGAATGGTTGCATCCTGGGGTATATTTGCCCAAAGAATATGTCAGAATCCATTCCAGAACCCCTGGAAAAAAGTCATATGAAATTTCTTTGCATGCTATATACTCTGACAAGCAGTCATACCATCAGTAAGCATCATTATTGTTGAATCTTTAGTAAAGTAATTCAAAGCAAAACATCCCAATATTAAATTAATGAGGCATTGTAATATAATTACGAATCTTTGCAGGAGGTGGCAAAAGTAGCAGCTTGTTTTGCTGACTTGTGGGTTTTCAATATCAGTGAAGAATTTGTCCAATTTTCTTCATAAAACATCTGCAAGGCTCTACAAGACCTTTGTGAACACATCTGTGTACCTATGAACTCCTCTCTTTAATTAGGGTCATCAGCGTCGATCTTATTTCTTGAAAATGATGCAAGATTGTTAAACCCGAGATTTTAGCTAGTGGTGGAGAAACTATTTCATCTGTTTGGGCAACTTGCAACAATGCATTGGGCTGGCAAACTTGATTCAATCGATCAGTCTTATTTATTGGGTACTCACTGTGTGCAGTGCACCTTACTAAGCGCTTGAGTGAGTACAATGTAACAGAGCTGGTATACACATTCCCTGCCCACAGCGAGTTTACAGTCTTGAGGGGTCTTTATTGCATCTCTGTCAGATGAATCCTTGTCTAGTTAACACATCGACATCTGCATTATCCTTTTCTGAAGTAAGTTGCTTCTCTAGTTCAACAACTTTGATCAACTGCTCCAGGGTCATTTTCAAAGCCTTAAAAATCTAATCCAAACTCTAAACAGAGCTCCCATTCATTTTTGTTTGCTTAATGAAAAATTTGCTTACTTGTAGCATTCAACTGGAAATCTGGGTCTGGTCAGATGTATCAAGCAATGTAGGTTGTATCCTGGAGTGTTTGTAACCTGGGGAACACCTGTAGTTTCATCTTATCTGTGATGAGGAGAAAAAATAATTGCTGTAAAAGCATATTGGCCTTTACAATACTTTACATTGATTGGCTGCTTTGCCATTAAATGTATTTGTTTCTGTAGAATAGACAAACTCAATCTCTGCAAAATTTGATCAATAGAGAAACTTATAAACAATGCAGGTCTTGTTGGCCAACGATTTCACTCCTCCTCATGTAATTCTCTTTGGGAGTTAGTCTTAGAGCTCACGTCAATATATTGTACATTAATATGTTTCATGATTTGATGCCATTAGGATGTGGTCCACCTTGAGGTTTAAAGGTTTGCTGCCAGTATGTGCTTCAGTGACTCCTTCTCTGACACAATTCCTTAAAAATTGCCAGCTCCCTTTCTTCCCATGTCAGGATTCTCTTGGTTTACCAGCACTGAGTTCCATGAAACTTCAAATTTTATTTCCCTTGAGAACAACTAAGTTCTTCATGTGCATCCATCTGATGAAGTGTTAATTTTGAGGAGGCTGGAGGGCTTGGAATATCTTAAAGGGACATCATGTAGTCAAAAACAATCTGTTTAAAAAAAAATAAAAACACATTTCTTATTTAACTGTAATGCTAAATTTTATAAGATTGAAAAGAACTAGATGAAAATTGAAAGTATTCTGTTGTATGCTCCCAAACCCCTAGCACAGTTCTCTGCTCACCATAGCATTCAGTAAATAAATACTGATGAAGATTTACTTTTTGCACCTTGCAGCTACTCCCTATCTCCCTTTCACTCTCTAGGAAGATGGATTGATGGATTTTTTTTTTCCTTAGGTTATGGTCTAGTTGTCAGATAGTGCCCGGATATCCCCTCTTTTGATCCCCCAAATGTACGGAATAGGTCTTTGCAAAATGGATAAGAATGAAGAACTTTGTAAACTCCTAAAACTCCTTCCAATTTTGTAACTTGGCTCTCCTCACTTTCATAGAAAAGGAACTTCTGTTTGAGCCCAAGACTAATGTAGCAAGGAATGTGTCTGTTTACTCTTATAGCGTGCCCTCCCAAGCGCTTAGTACAGTGATCTGGACATTGTAAGCACTCAGTAAATACATTTGACTGACAGGTTTCAGTTTTATCCAAGAGGATTCCACAGCAAATTTTATCTACTTGAGGTTAGCTCCAATACTAATGCAGTGCCTAGAGTGGGAACTGGGAGGAGTGAAAAGCCATTAGTGTTTGGGATAGTTGGATTTTAAGTTTATTGATGGTCTCTGTATGGAGATCTGGCCTGGTCCAATTCCAAACAGGATATCCAGTCATCCATTTTCTGACACATCCTGCCCAGCAAAACTGGGTTTTGATGAGGATCGCCTCATTGTCATTGAGCTGACTGTGCTCCAGGACCCATTGGCATTCATGGCTTGCCAGGTGATGTGGCGTGTAGCTCGTAGGCAACACTGGATGAGACCGTTCAAGTCTTCGGGTGTCATAGCCACTTAGAAAGTTTGGCACGACTTCAGGCTTGGAGATCTTTAATTTAGAATGGAGCATTTGATCTAGTTTCTTCTGAGACAAATTGGTCCCTTGTTTCTCTTTCTTTGTCTAGCTGCAAATCATTTGATTGCATGTTGCCTAGGTAACGGAATTTGCCGGCAACATTTGAGGCATCGGCTTTAAGGCACTGAATCATTTTTCCCCCTCCGACCTTATCTCACTGATCTTCTACTTCAACCCAACCCGCACACAAACCCAACCCGCACACAGTACTCCTTTAACACTGACCTACTCTCTGTACCTCAATTCCAACTGTTGCGCCACTCCCATCCTCCCTCTGCGGTAGAACTCCCTCCTCTCTGCAGACCACCACTCGACCAACACCCTCCCCACCTTCAGCACCCTCCTAAAAGCACATCTCCAAGAGGTCTTCCCTGACTAAGCTCTCGTTTCCCCTATCTGCCCTCTCTTCTGGATTGCCTATGCACTTGCATCTCTACCTTTTAAGCACTTGATATTCACCCCACCCTCAGCCCCACAGCACTTATGTACATATCCTTATATTCAGACATTAAAATGAATTACAAAGAGGGACAATGGCAGTCTCCTCCTTCAGACTGTAATATCCTTGTGGGTGGAGTCATGTCTACCAAATCTACTGTACTGTACTTTCCCACATGATTAGTATACTGTTTTGCACGCAGAAACCATTCAATAAACACCATTGATTGCTTGGTTAGCTCTGAGTAGCCGATGATAGCAGAGTTGCCCTTCATTTCAAAGGTGACGCTGCCAGCTATAAGACTGCATCCATGAAGTCAATGATATATGGCTCTGAATACACGTGTGTGCATGTGTGTGTGTGTCTGTCTTTTGGGTTTCAAAATGACACTACTTGACATTGAAATTTTTACTGTGTATGGGAGTGGGATTGGTAGTATGGCTATACCTTCAGCATTGTGTGCATGTAAAAATTGCCCCTTGCAGTGCTCTAGCATTTAGTATTCACAGTGCGTGGTGCTATTTTCACTTCTCCCTCTTAGTGTCAGAGTCACCCCCAAAGCCTCTGCTCTAAGACAGTAACCCCATTTCTGTGCAGATGCCTCCACTCTCGTTACAGACAAGGAGAAAATCTTCTGGTGAAGGAACAAATTTCAATGATCTGAATTCCCACCATTGATAATGAGGCCTGTGAAGCATAAAGAAGCTGCTAACATGTGAAGGCATATTTAGACTGCTGTTGAGTCAGAACCATGAAAAATGATAAGCACTTGAATCGATATGATTCCTGATGAAATCTACAAGTGAGGAAGGGACATAACGCTTAGGTGCTCCACAGGTGTTTACTTAAACATATAAAACACTGACGAAATGCTCCAGGGCTATAGAGAGTCTGCATTTACAGGTGAGTAAGCTGAGGCACAGAAAAGTAAAGTGGCTTGCCCAAGGTCACACAGCACACAAGTGGCACAGCCGGAATTAAAACCCGGGTCCTCAGACTTGCAGGCCCTTACTCTTTCCACTAGGCCATGCTGAAGGTGACCAGCCTGGCCCTTTCCCACAGGGTGAAGGAGGGCTCTGTGGAATCAGTCAGTGGTGTTTGAGTCCTTACTGTGCGCTGCGATGTGATCACAAAGATCCAATCCTGTTTGGCTATGCGTCCGGATGTGACAAGGGACCTACAAGCCGGAAGCAAAATTCACCTCTGATCTAACTGAAAAACTCTTCCAACTCAACAGGTTGTTTGCATTATTGAATGTCTTTGATTCTGTCATCCAGGAACTCTGGTTTGGTGACAACTGTGCTCAGGAGGACCTCTTCTCCCCCCCCCCAATAACATGGCCTAGTGGATAGATTATGGGCCTGGGAGTCAGGACTTGAGTTCTAATCCTGACTCCACCATTTGTCAGCTGGGTGACCTTGGGCAAGTCACTTAACTTCTCTGGGCCTCAGTTACCTCATCTTTAAAATGGGGATTAGTGCTGTGAGCCCCATGTGGGACATGGGCTGTGTCCAAACTGATGATCTTGTATCTCACCCAGTGCTTAGAACAGTGCTTGACACATAGTGCTTAACAAATAACATTTAAAAAAAAAATACCATAATAGTCAACTAATGCTGGTTTTTGGGTCCCTTTAGCCTTTCTATCCCTGACGTGACATTTAATGTCAGGAACTCCCTGACTTTTGACCACCTTTTAGTTGGCCTCAATTATGAATTATGAAGTTGTCCTTCATTTTCTAAAATGATGCTCCTAATCATTAGACCCTATCTGTGCTTGTGGGTGTGGCTGAAAGGTTTAAATCCACTTGATGATCCAGACGTGTGTGTGTGTGTGTGTATGTGTTGTTCTTAGCTACTACAGAGTAGTGGTTGATGCCAGCCTGGCCTTTGAGTCTCAGCTCAGAAGAGGCAGAGGAAAGGAAAGCCAGATTTTGAGCAAGGTCGGGTGACCCATGGCTTTTAAAACCAAGTGGGTTATGGCCCCTGACAAGCTCAGGGACTGTGGAATTGCCACACATCTCTCTAGCTGTGGGCATAAGTGTCTGGCTGCTAGGCCCGTGTGTCGCAGTAACGTACGGGGACAAATGTGCATGCCTGAAACAATGTGAGTGTGACACTCTACATCTCCTTCATTTAATTTGGTTGGGCCCTACCCAAAGGTGTAAATGGATTGAATATTTGGCTTGGATCAAAATGGGTCTTGCCATTGTATCGTGTGCAGAGTGGAGGCAAAAAGGAAGGCTCATTGCTGGTAGTGGAAAAGAGTTTAGGTGGATGAATCATACTCTCAGATAATCCAGAAACCTTGTTTTGGCCATTTTATTTTTACTCCCTCTCTTAGTTCGAATCCCACCTTTCACCAGCACAAGAGGAAAGTAACAACCCTGACCGTGAGCATTTCAGTGGTATCCATATTTCCCTGCCTGACTTCCAGTGGGGAGCGGGAAAGAAAAGAAAGAGAAGTAAAAGGTCTAGATGACCAAGATTTGAAGTATTTATTAGCTGTCTTCCTGGGCCATTCTGGCTTCCACTAGTCCAATCTCTTCCCCTCCCCTCCTCCCCCTTACCTTATTTGGTCAGCATGGGGGTGAGGGACACTTTCTTCCGCTTTCCTGACCTAGAAAGTCTAGAGGTTTTGCTTGCAGGGCAGTGCCGCGGGACTGTCTAGTGGTTTCGGTTTCGGCATCCCATCCGCGCTTCCGAGTCCCACCTTGCTAGCTCAGGAAGTCACAGATAGCATTTTGACCTTGAAACGGCAGGTGCCCAGGTTCACCTCGACACACATTGTGACACCTTTTTTAAAAAAAAATTTAAAAAACCCTGTGATTGATGGCTCAGTCAATGAGGGGATAAATCCACCTTTGTCCACCCATTACCTTGAAACGGACACAGTCAGGTTTAGTCTCTGAATTCACAAACACAAAACTCCTTTTATCCGAAGTCTGAATTGACCATTTTTGAGCTGCCTCTGTACTGCGTGCCAGGACAGATTTCCAGATGGCCTAATTTTGTCTTTCTTACCATTCATCCTTCCTTGATGTACAGTCAGCGATTGGCAACACTTAAAATGGAAAATCACATCTAGTCTGCTGTTTAGAAAAACAAAAAATTGGTTTTCAACTCCTCCCTCTGTCTGGCTACTAACAGTAAAATGTCAGAGGTAGTGAGATCCGGAAATGCTTGGGTTGCAAGGACAGAGGGTATTTTTCATAAGCTTCCATTCAATCCTGGCAGTTGAGTTGTATTTTCTGCCTTACTGTGCCCATCGTGAAAGGTCACTTCTATTTGTTCACCTACTGTGTTACTTTTTGGGATATTTTTTGTGGCTCCCAGAGAGGGATTTAATTTGGCAATCAATGTCTTGACTCTGGCTCTTCAGCCAAACCCAAGCCGGGGGCTTTGGAGAAGGACCATCATCATTTGAGCTGCACCTGGTGAGGGTGGTGAGTGGGACACTTGGAGGGAGTTGGAAGAGACTTGCCATAGGATCACTGGGCCAGAGAGGATATCCAAGAAGCAGGGTCTTAAACCACCCCAGGAAGAGAACCCTTTTTTTCTTCAACGTGGGTGAGGGAGATGATGTTGAAGAGAAAGGCAAATAGCTAAGTTCAGTTTTCAGAAGGTCAGAGGAGAAACAGTATTGCCTAGTGGATAGACAGAAGGACCTGTTTTCTAGTCCTGACGCTGCCACTTTGCTATCTGACCTTGGGCAAGTTATTTCACTTTTCTTCTCTTGGCCTCAGTTCCCTCATCTGTAAAATGGAGATTTAAAAAATTGTGAGCCCCATGTGGGACAGGCACTGTGTCCAACTTGATTACCTTCTATCTATCCCAGTGCTTAACAAATTCCATTTAAAAAAAGAGCAGGATTGAATGCTGAGTAATGACTTGTCATCTGTACAGCTTCCCAAGTTTTCATCCAGCACTTTTCCTCCAGACCACTGCAGAGTCCCAATAGATAGCTTTCCTAAACAGCAGTAGTCAAACAGTCCCCTTTAGCAGAGACTTGACTGGATAAAGGTCAGAAGGCCCCCAGGGTTTCACAGTCCCATGTCATTCAAAGTGACTCTCCAAGCTGGGCAGAAAAGTAGAGAGCAGGACAGGGTGTTTGGTGGATTGAATACTCAGCCTCCCATGCATTCCATTACATGGGAAACCTGGTTTCAACTATTTTTATTGCCTTTGGTGCCTGGGGCAGTGGTAGAAAACAGGAAAGGAGTGAGGCAAACCACTGCAGTTTGGCCTCCTAATAACACAGTGTTTGGGGGCCAGGGCTGTAGGATTCTGTTTCTGTTGTTTTCTGAAAATGTAGTCCTGAGGTGTTTTCTAGGTTCTCTAAAGGCGGCCAGCCTTATGACTGCAACACATGTAGATGCTCAATTCTCTACTCTGAACTGAGCTGGTCTGCGGCCAAGGCAATAGTCAAAACGTCTTCTCTGGCAGGTCAGAGCAGATCTTTTTTGCTGGGAGGGAAGAGACACTCCCACTGAAAGGGGAAATGGGAGGGAAGGAAGGAATGAGGGAAAAATAGAAAAGTGATGGGAGAGGAAATAGACTTTGCAAAAATAAACTCTTACTGTCCAATATGTAGTAATCAGATTAAAATAACCTACCATGCTTTCCCTTGAGGTAGTTGACTTTTTGTGCTCATGCTATAAATCTCACCAATCAACCATAAGTGATAACTCCAGAATGAGCTGTCCTCTTTACCGGCGCAATCTGATTTGCTCTCGGACCCACCAATGGTGGGTTCACAGTGGATGGAGAAAAATATTTAGGTGAGTACCATCTCTGTTACATTGTTCTCTCGCAAGCGCTTAGAGTGTTCTCCACACAGTAAGCAGTCAACAAATATGATTGAGCTTGCCAAGCAGCATAGCCTAGTGGATAGAGAACGGGCCTGGGAGTCAGGTGGTTATGAGTTCTAATTCCGGCTCTGCCACTTGCCTGTTGTGTGACCTTGGACAAGTCACTTAACTTCTCTGTACCTCGGTCCCCTCATTTGTAAAATGGGGATTAAGACTGTGAGCCCTGTTTGGGACAGGGACTGTAGCCAACCCATTCATTCATTCATTCAATAATAATAATAATAATGTTGGTATTTGTTAAGCGCTTACTATGTGCCGAGCACTGTTCTAAGCGCTGGGGTAGACATAGGGGAATCAGGTTGTCCCACGTGGGGCTCACAGTCTTAATCCCCATTTTACAGATGAGGGAACTGAGGCACAGAGAAGTTAAGTGACTTGCCCACAGTCACACAGCCGACAAGTGGCAGAGCTGGGATTCGAACTCATGAGCCCTGACTCCAAAGCCCATGCTCTTTCCACTGAGCCACGCTGCTTCTCAATAGTATTTATTGAGCGCTTACTATGTGCAGAGCACTGTATTAAGCGCTTGGAATGAACAAGTCGGCAACAGATAGACAGTCCCTGCCCTTTGACGGGTTTACAGTCTAATCGGGGGAGATGGACAGACAAGAACAATGGCAATAAATAGAGTCAAGGGGAAGAACATCTCGTAAAAACAATGGCGACTAAATAGAATCGAGGCGATGTACATTTCATTAACAAAATAAATAGGGTAATGTAAATATATACAGTTGAGCAGACGAGTACAGTGCTGAGGGGATGGGAAGGGAGAGGGGGAGGAGCAGAGGGAGATGGGAGGAAAAGAGGGTTAAGCTGCGGAGAGGTGAAGGGGGGCGGTAGAGGGAGTAGGGGGAGAAGGGGAGCTCAGTCTGGGAAGGCCTCTTGGAGGAGGTGAGTTTAAAGTAGGGTTTTGAAGAGGGAAAGAGAATCAGTTTGGCAGAGGTGAGGAGGGAGGGCGTTCCAGGACCGCGGGAGGACGTGACCCAGGGGTAGACGGCGGGATGGGCGAGACCGAGGGACGGTGAGGAGGTGGGCGGCAGAGGAGCGGAGCGTGCGGGGTGGGCGGTAGAAAGAGAGAAGGGAGGAGAGGTAGGAAGGGGCAAGGTGATGGAGAGCCTTGAAGCCTAGAGTGAGGAGTTTTTGTTTGGAGCGGAGGTCGATAGGCGACCACTGGAGTTGTTTAAGAAGGGGAGTGACATGCCCAGATCGTTTCTGCAGGAAGATGAGCCGGGCAGCGGAGTGAAGAATAGACCGGAGCGGGGCGAGAGAGGAGGAAGGGAGCTCAGAGAGAAGGCTGACACAGTAGTCTAGCTGGGATATAACGAGAGCCCGTAATAGTAAGGTAGCCGTTTGGGTGGAGAGGAAAGGGCGGATCTTGGCGATATTGTAGAGGTGAAACCGGCAGGTCTTGGTAACGGATAGGATGTGTGGGGTGAACGAGAGGGACGAGTCAAGGATGACACCGAGATTGCGGGCCTGAGAGACGGGAAGGATGGTCGTGCCATCCACGGTGATAGAGAAGTCTGGGAGAGGACCGGGTTTGGGAGGGAAGATGAGGAGCTCAGTCTTGCTCATGTTGAGTTTTAGGTGGCGGCCGACATCCAGGTGGAGACATCCTGGAGGCAGGAGGAGATGCGAGCCTGAAGGGAGGGGGAGAGGACAGGGGCGGAGATGTAGATCTGTGTGTCATCTGCATAGAGATGGTAGTCGAAGCCGTGGGAGTGAATGAGTTCACCAAGGGAGTGAGTGTAAATGGAGAACAGAAGAGGGCCAAGAACTGACCCGATTATCTTGTATCTACCCCAGTGCTTAGAATGGTGCCTAGCGCATAGTAAGCACTTAACAAATACCATCATTATTATTATTCCCCTCCTGAGGAATTTGTTGGTATTTGTTGGTATTTAAGCGCTTACTATGTACAGAGCACTGTTCTAAGTGCTGGGGTAGATACAGGGTAATCGGGTTGTCCCACATGAGGCTCACAGTTAATCTCCATTTTACAGATGAGGTAACTGAGGCACAGAGAAGTTAAGTAACTTGCCCAAAGTCACACAGCTGACAAGTGGCAGAGCCAGAATTCGAACTCATGACCTCTGACTCCCAAGCCCGGGCTCTTTCCACTGAGCCATGCTGCTTCTCTAGGAGGAAGGAGGGTGCCATAACAAAGGAGGAGCAGCTACCTGAGTAGACCAGATGCAGTTTCTCTGGAAGGAAGGCAACAAGGAGGGTTGATCCAGTCATACAACCTTGCAGTTTAATGCCTAGGAGGGCAACTGTCTCTTTCTCTCGATTTCTCAATTGACCCTTTGGGAGAATGAACTCTGGGTTGAGTGATCACGGTCTGACCCAGAAATGGCATTGCCAGTGGTCTTATGAATGGGTCATATTCAGGCTGGTTGTTTTGGAGAGGGATTTTTTGTTGGGTTTTAATTTTGTGTCTCATCTCCCCCGCCCCCCCCCCCCCCCAGGATTTTGGAAGATGGGATGACTGAGCCACTAGTCCGTATCCCTGTATTCTCTAGTTCTTATTCCCTCTAGATTAAATTTGTTACAGGCAGTGAACGGTTCTGCTAATTCTCTTGTACTCTCCCAAGTGCTTAGTCCAGTGCTCTGCACATAGTAAATACTCAATAAATACCACTGATTGATTGATTCCAGGGGAAAAACCCAACACACAAGCCCTTTCAGGACTCTGCCCACGTGAGTCAGAGGAAGCAAGGGTGAGAGGTGCTGTCCAGATGTATTTGATTCTCCGTTCCCCTCAACTCTTGTATATTCCCCCTTGTTGCGCATGAGTGAAAGCTCTTACTGGAGTGAAGCCACCGTCGTACTGTCCCTCACAACATTCTTTAGTGCCACCATTGAAGGCGAAACACAGGGCTGGACAGACTGTCACTTTGGCCCGGTTCCACGTTGCTCATAGTCTTACGTTTTTCCTCAGCTAGCCTGACCAACATGCCAAACGTAGGTCGTTTAGACTCGTGCTGATGCGTTCTGCTGTGGGGAGGATAAAATGGGGATTCGCTTTTGGCTACAACTGAACTTAACTCTTCTCCCTTTTATTTCTCTTTCTCCAGCTCCATTTAGCAGCCCTGGCATCGTTGAAGGGAGACATAGTGGAGCTGACGAAGCGGCTGCAGCAGACAGAGCGGGAACGAGACCTGCTGGAAAAAAAACTGGCCAAAGCCCAGGTGGGTGATGTTGGAAAAAGTCTTTGATATAAAGTTTAAAGACAAACACCAAAAGAGAGCTCCAGAGCATAAAAGGATTGTTGTAAGAACATGAGAGGGAATTTTACAACAGAGTTCAGTGTTTTTGGATGACACAATTTTAAAAATTGTGCTGGCTTAACTGGAAGCCACCATACCTCTCCACAGGTTTCCCCACAGGAAAACACTCACAAATACATCAAGCATAAGGATAAAGCTGCAAAGACTGACCATTTCAAGGGGACAAGGACAAGATAATGAGAGAATTTTGCTCTGTCAAGTCCATTCTGAGTCAGTACCTGTGATCAAAGACCATGTCTTGCAAGTTAAGTCTGGGGGCCTGACTGATGCCAGGTTCTGGTGAACAAGACCGTACTACAGCAGCTCTAATTGACACACTTGTTTGCTGTCTTCCCGTAAATAGCCTTGAAATTTTCTACCCTCTCTACTCTAGGGATTTCCTCTCAGCTTCCATTTGAGGCACAGGATGACCCGGTGTAAAGAAATATCTGTCTGGGAGGGAGCAAAGTCTTATGTAAATTTATCCTCAATAGCCTTGGTAAAGGTTTACTAGCTAATTAAACATTGCAGCTTGCAATCATAAAAAAAAATGCAAAATGTAAGTCTGCTATCATGTTAATCAGGAGTCATCAAAACAGATCTTTCCTCTTTAGTCAAAATTAACAGTGACACTTGAGCTGATAGAATAAAAGGAAGCTCTTGGAAAACAGGCTTGTTTCTAAGTGGGGCCACCTTTCATCATTAACAAAACTCAGTCCAAAGATAAGTTTTTGAGGAGCAGTGTGTGTGAAGCCTAGATCAGGAAAATGCTGCAATTCATTTGGCTGAATGCATTGATGTATATTTAGGATGAAAAATGGTGATTTTTTTTTTTTTTTTTTACTCTTTGGGGGAGATGAAGAGGGAGAAGAATTAAATCCTATTTCAAATCACTGTCAGTCTCTACACAGCCTCTCCAAGGGACAATATAGTTGCTTTTTCTTTGGAAAAAACTGACATCAAAAATGATGTTTTTTGATTATTATATGTGCTCTTTTACTTTCCCCATCCCTGACTGGTTTGGTACAATAAACAAGTGAAGAAGCAGTGTGACCTAGTGAAAAGAGCCTTGGGGGGGCGGGGGGGGCGGGCGGGGAGGGTGGCCCCCGGGGAGGTTAGAGAAAGAGGCCAGGGGATCGAAGGGTAGGAGGGAGTATCTGGTTCCCGCCCAACCCATTAAGTTGAAGTAGGAGTGTGATCAGTACAAAGGCCCCACTGCAAAGTCAGTTCCTGCTATTTGTCATGCTCTCTGCCCTTTCTTTCACTCAGCAATGCTACTTGTCCTCCCTCGCCCATTGCCCTCACTAACTATTCCAGTCCTTTAACCCCCTCTTAAAAACCCCCTAATGCCTCCCCCTCCCTCTTGCTCCCAAAGACCTTGCTAACTACTTTGTTGACAAAATTTGAATAATCAAGCATGAACACCCCCCCAACGCCCCCCCCCCCCCCCGAATAACCATTGTTCCTTCCCATATCCACCCTCCCTTCTTTCTCAGCCATCTCTCCTGAGATCTCCCATAGGTTTCCAAATCAGCTCTTCCTCCTGGTCAGTGATCCCATACCATTTCTCCTTCTAAAAACACTTATGACCACTCTTCTTCCTACTGTCCTCTATCTTCAACCCTCACTCTTTGACTCCTTACCTTCTCCCCTAACCCAAACAAAAAAAATAAAATATTCTCTGGACTCCACTACACCATCCAGATATTCCTTCATCTCTCTCTTTCCATTCATGTCCAAACTCTTTGAATGAGTTGTATACACCCACTACTTCCTCTTCCCCAACTGTTTTCTTGACCCTCTAGAACCTGGTTCCAGCTTCCTTCCCTCCACTGAGACTGCTCTCTCCAGGAGTATTGATAATCTCCTTTTACCAAAACCAAATGGACTCTTAACATATAACTCTTCTCAAGCTCTCAGCTGCTTTTAACACTGTGGACCACTCCATTCTGTTGGAAAAACTAACCTTGGATTTTCTGGCTCACTTCTGTCCTGGTTCTCTGGCCAATCCTTCTCAATCTCAATTGCTTGCATTTCCTCTGCCTCCCACTCCTTAGCTCTGGGTGTCCCTCAAGGCTCTGTTCTGGGGGTCCTTCTCTTCTCAGTTGTCGCTTACTCCCTTGGGGAGCTCATCCACTTTCATGGCTCTACCACCTCCATGTGAGTGGCTCCAAAAATCTTCCTCACTAGCCCCGGCCATCTCCTTCTCTGTAATTTTACATTTCCTGTAAGAAAATTTATGGAAGCAGCATGGCCTAGTGGATAGAACACGGACCTGGGAGTCAGAAGGTCATGGGTTCCAATTCCAGCTCCTCTATTTGTCTAATGTTTGACCTTGGGAAGTCACTTTGCTTCTTTGTGCCTCAGTTCCCTCATCTGTAAAATGGGGATTAAGAGTGTGAGCCCCATGTGGGACAGAGACTGTGTTCAACCCAATTATCTTGTATCTACCCCAGCTCTTAGAACAGTGCCTGGCACATAGTAAGCACTTAACAAATACCATAATTATTATTATATTATTGTTATTATTATTATTATTTCCTCCTGGCTCTGTCTTCATGGATGTCCCTCCAGCACCTGAAGCTCAGTATGTTCAAGACTAAACTAAATCTTTTGGGTTATTCCTCCACAACATTTCCAGGATCCACCCTTTCCTTTCCATCCAAAGAACCAGTACGCACTTGTCCCATTCCAGCTTGACTGCTGCATTCACCTCCTTGCTGATTTCCCGGTCTCCTCTTTTTTCCCTCTCCAGCCCACACTTCACACTGCTGTCCAGCTCATTTTTCTAAAAAAATTGCCTTGTGCATGTCTCCCCATTCCTCAGGAGCCTCCAGTGGTTGCCCATTCATCTCTGCATCAAGCAGAAACTTCTGACGGTTGTAAGGTCCTCAATCAGCTCTCCCCCTCCTACTTAGCACTCTCTTTTCTCATAACACTCCATTCACACTCTTCATTCCTTGCAAACTAACCTGCTTCGCATTGTGCCTCCCACTCATCTCTCCTGCAGCCAACCTCTTTCTGTGCTTCTCCCTCCCTGCCTGAAACTCCTTCCCTCCCCTGCCCCGGCCAAAATCCAACAGACCATAGTTGCCCACATACCAGATTGTAAACTCCTTTAGGGCTGGAGCAATGTCTACTATCTCTGTTGTACTCTCCCAAGCATCGAGTACAGTGCTCTGCATGGAGGAAGTGCTTAATAAGTACCATTGATGGTTGCAAGTGGGGCCATTCTGTTGATGCCATAAGGCCTCAGTACAGTTCCATCATCCAGATACGTCAGGGGAGTATTTGCTAGCATGTAGCCCCAGTGTTGGGGTTTTCAGGTGCTTGGTCTAGCCCATTGCTCTCCTAGATCTTACCTTTCTCCCTCTCCTGAGAAGCAGTGTGGCTTAGTGGAAAGAGCACGGGCTTGGGAGTCAGAGGTCGTGGGTTCTAATCCTGGATTCCGCCTCTTGTCAGCTATGTGACTTTGGGCAAGTCACTTAACTTCTCTGTGCCTCAGCTACCTCATCTGTAAAAGGGGGATTAAGACTGTAAACCCCACTTGGGACAATCTGATAACCTTGTATCCGCCCCACTGCTTAGAACAGTGCTTGGTATGTAGTAAGCGCTTAAAAAATACCAGTATTATCATTATTTCCTCCCTGATTTCCTCAGCTAGGGCTAGCATTCTCTGAGAAGCTCCACATTGGACCTGCCCTCCCTGGGCAGGTTCCCTGGCACAATCTGATGCCTAAAAATAATAATGATAAGTTTGGTATTCAAGTGCTTATTATGTGGCATACACTTGCATAAAAGATAATCCTGTTGCACCCATTTCCTGACTCACATGGGACTCACAGGCTGAGGGAGAACAGGTACTGAACCTCCATTTTACAGATGAGGAAACTGAGGCCCAGAGAAGTTAAGGTGACCCAGCAGGCAAGTGGCGAAGTGGCCTCTGAATCCTAAGCCAATGGTCAGTGCCCAGCGCTTAGTATGATGCCCAGTGTTTAGTACAGTGCCTGGCACATAGTAAGCGCTTTACAAATACCTCAGTGCCTAGTGCTTAGTGTGATGCCCAGTGTTTAGTACAGTGCCTGACCCATAGTAAGCGCTTTACAAATACCATTTTTTTATTTATTATTATTTACATCAACAGAGTTCTGTGGCTTTGAATAGTACCATCCTACCACCAGCACACAGGAAGGTCTGTTGACTAGTCCTAGAGAGGATAGAGGACATTAGCAAGCTAAATATTTAAGTGTTGAATGACTGCCCATCCTTGCCACCTGAGCATTTTACATTGTCAGTCGTATTTGTTGAGCACACCGTATGTACGATACAACAGAATTTTCAGTCACGTTCACTGCCCATAACAAGCTTACAGTCTAGAGGGGTAGACAGACATTAATAAGTAGGGATTTAAACAGATTCATTCATTCATATTTGAGTGCTTACTGTGTGCAGAACACTATACTGAGTATTTGGGAGAGTACAATGGAACAGATGTGTTTGCACCAGTGCCAAATAATACCATGACATTAATTTGCTAAGCACAGGTTTTTGTTTCTTTTACTTGTGGGAAATTCATTGAGTTGTTGTTCTGTGGCCTTTTTATAGGTTCTTACTGTGTTTATTTAGGTAATGTTTCATTAGGACAATGATAATACGAAAGTGAAGCCATTGGGAAAAGGTTTGCTGTATGTCATAAGCCCCAACCTCCCAGAAGTTTTCCTTTTAAAACTGCATTTCTAGTTGTGGGAGAAATTCAGGTTCCTAAATTGTGTTGACTGCTACATCCTCACTGCCCACACAGGGCCATAAACACAGGCTTCACTGCATTAGAGCAGCAGTCTGAAATTTAAAGCTGAGCTGGGACCATCCTGGTTCCAAGTAATGAGCAATTGGCATGTAGAATGCTAACATAGAACATTCCCCAGGTTCCCTTGCCAAGATTCAGTATGGAAATTCTTCTTCCAAATGCAAAGAGGTGATAGGTGCTTTCATTTGAGGTGAAGTGACCTCTCTGAATATATTGCTAAGTGACTGTAGGCCCAAAGCGGGCCCCCTACTGACTGGGGAAGAGCATTAAATAAAGAAAGCCCACATCTCCAGTCCATGGACCTGGATGGGGACTGGGGGGATGGTGAGGGACTGTTGGCCCCAAATTGTTGGCCAACAGTCCCCAAACTCTAGGCACCAAAGACCCTAAGAGTACTGTTGCAAATGCCCAGACTGTAGAACCCTGGCAGGAGCAACATAGCATAGTGGAAGTGGGCCTGGGAGTCAGAGGTTCTAATCCCAGCTCTGCCGTTTGTCTGCTATGTGACCTTGGGCAAACCACTTCTCTGGGCCTTAGTAACCTCATCTGTAAAATGGGGATTGAGACTGCAAGCCCCACTTGGGACAGGGATTGTGTCCAACCCCTTTTACTTGTATCCACCCCAGCGCTTAGTACAGTGCCTGACACACAGTAAACGCTTAGCAAATACCATAATTATTATTATTCTTATTAAAGGGGTTGGGGAGAGACAGGGTCTCTCGTCCACCACTGCTGTGGGGACTTTAAGTATATCTTTTCCCTTCATGCACCCCTTGAGAAGCTGCCTGGGCCTCAGCCTGAAGTGAGAGCTAGTGCTTCTCAATGTGGCTTGAGCCTGTGGGAATAAAGAGGCTTGTGGGAATTAGAGGCTCCTGCGGAATTTGCTTTGTTTGGTGATGATGACTGATGCAGGTGATGACTTGTTCTCTCCTGAATTATTGTTCCTGTGGGAATTAATTTATTTTGCCCCATGCCCCTTTGGGAAGGCCCCAAGGGGATTTCTGCCTGAAGCACAGAGGTTCAGAATTTGGTCTTATCTTGAGCTGACTCTAGAAAGTGTTACATAGGAGGTGTGAAGTGTTTAAGTTGGTGGTGTATTACTGGTTGATTTGGTCAGTTTACCCATAAGCAATGCTTTCTCACTTACTCACACATCCAGGGCTAGGGCTTTGACTTTTAGATTTTTTTCCATTACCATCATCATCTCACTTCATGCTTGCCTTCCTTTTCCAGCATTCCCCTTTCATCCATGGAAATTAGCTCTCAAACACCTCCCCAGCCCCTCCACGAAGTTTTTGGAATGAAACTGGGTTGTTCTCCAAGAGTTTGGTGAACTTGGAATCTTCATAATGTACCCAAATGACCAGCCCTCGCAACTGGTAGCCCTCTAGGGCTATCTGACCACTTTTTAATTTGAGTGTTTGCCACTCCTAATGATAATTGCAGCATTTGTCGGGCTTCTTTTCTCCCCCACCCCCTCTAAAAAAACCCACAAAAGCAACCGTGCTTCAAACAAGAAAGCTCTGCCCCTGATCAAGTTGAGGATTAAAGCCCAAGTCTATGTTGAGAATTCTTTTGTCTTTCAGTTCTGTGTTCCTACCCCATATCATTTTCCTCTGACTTGACTTTTTATGCACCTGTATGTGCACACCCCACACCCCCTGCCACGCACACCCCCATTCAAATGTTTATATTGTCTACTTCATTTGTCAACATTTATATGTTGTGTCCCCAGTGGAGTGTAAATTCCTTATGGGCAGGGAAATTGAGACTTCTTTGTTTTGTATTTTGCAAGTATTTAGTATAATACATTGCATCAAATGGGCACTCAATAAGTACTGCTAATAATAATAATAATCATGGTATTTGTTAAGCGCTTACTGTGTGCCAGGCACTGTATTAAGCGCTGGGGTAGACACAGCTCCTGTCCTACATAGGGTTCAGTCAACCCCCATTTTACAGATGAGGTAACTGAGGCACAGAGAAGTTCAGTGACTTTCCCAAGGTCACACAGCAGACAAGTCGCAGAGCTGGAACTAGAACCCAGGTCCTAATGCCTCCCAGGTCTGTGCTCTGTCCACTAGGCCATGCTGCTGCCCTTGGCCTAGTACTGCCTCTGTAAAAACATTAGCACATAAATGATTTTTCACAAATCTTAGTATTTGGGGCAATGGAATGTTGGGGAAGAGGGGAGTTTTCAAGATTTAAGAGATGCAGCATGGCCTAGTGGAAAGAGCACGGGCCTAGGGTCAGAGAAACTGGGTTCTAATCCCGACTTCATACTTTGACTGCCGTGAGGCCTTGGGCAAATGACTTCATTTCTCTGGGTCTCAGTTTCCTTATCTGTAAAATATGAATTAAAGAATCGTTCTCCATCCCCCTTAGCCTGCTTGACACAGAGTAACAATAATAATAATAATAGTGGTATTTGCCAAGCACTATGTGCCAGGCATTATATTAAGCACTGGGGTGCTTACCAGCAAATAGGGTTGGACAGAGTCTCTGTCCCACATGGGGCTGACAGTTCTAATCCCTATTTTATAGATGAGGTAACTGAGGCGAAGTGAAATGACTTGTCCATGGTCACACTGCAGACAAATGGTGGGGGCCAGGATTAGAACCCAGGATCTTTTGACTCCCCGGCCCATGCTCTATCCACTAGACCACACTGCTTCTCAGTAAGCACTTAACAAATAGCACTATTATTATTATTATTATCATCATTATCTCTTTGAATCCTGAGGAGAGAGCTTGATGGGGTAAAAGGAGAGGGTGTTCCAAGTGATGAGCACACCGTTGAGAGTAAAATGAATTGGGGTAGGGGCTGAAAATGCAGTGTGGAATGTTCAGGGAGGTTGGGTCATACAAGGAGTGACCCTTTTACTTACCCCCACACCTACCTGCCTGCACAGGTTTAGCCAGCTTTCTGTGGTCTCCACTCTCAGCTGAGGAGCAGAAGACTAATTGCTGGATTTAGAGCCAAGGAGTTTTTTAAACTGAACTTGAACTCACTTCAGACATGTAGGTTTCCCTCACCTCTTGGAAACATTTGTTTCTCGGTAGAATTCACTATATACATCTGTCACCAGGCGAAGATTGTCTTGAAAAATGATGTTTTGGCAATGACTTGTGAGAGAAGGAGCTGCTGCTCTGGGGATAAAGTCCATTAGCGGGACCCAGTATATCTTCAATCAGAAAGAAAGCACACTCAGCTAGTGCATAACTGCAAGAGATGAAGTCCGGTGGGGGCAGGCTGTCATTTATTGTCAGAAAAGGAATCGTCTGATACTCATTCTGTCTCAAATATTTAAGTTTTTGGAAAAAAGTGATTGTGGCAGTTGGGAAGAAGCCAGTAATAATTCATTGGACTGGGTAATGCCAAGACAGTTATTTGGGGTTGTGCAGTGGTCAGTCTTCAGTTCATTTTTCACATCACCCGGGGTCTTTCTAGCCACTCCTGTGGTTGCTTCAGAGTTCCACCAGCAAGAATATTTCATTCATTGTCGTATTTGAGTGCTTATGGTGTGCAAAGCACTGTATTAAGCACTTGGGAGAGTACAATATAACAATAAATAGACACTTTCCCTGCCCAAAGCGAGGTATTTGCAATGCTAGCTTCAGGTAGGCTTAGGAAAACATGTTTTCTCCAGTCCCTCTTGTCACAGGGTAGGGCCCTGCATGGTCAGAAGGTAGTGTGATCTAGTGGATAGAGCACGGACCTGGGAGCCAGAAGGACCTGGGTTCTAATTCCGGCTCTGCTACTTGTCTACTGTGTCATCTTGGACAAGTCACTGACCTTCTCTGGGCCTCAGTTATCTCGTCTATAAAATGGGGATTAGGACTATGAGGCCCTGCCCCATATCGGGCTCACTGTCTCAATCCCCATTTTGCAGATGAGGTAACTGAGGCACAGAGAAGCAAAGTGACTTGCCCAAGGTCACACAGCAGACAAGTGGCAGGGCTGAGATTAGAACCCTCTACCTTCTGACTCCTAGGCCTGTGCCCTATCCAGTACACCATGCTGTTGTCTCCCCAAGTCCCCTTCCTGGTCAGGCCTTGAGAGAGAGGTTGAAATAGTGGGAGGACCATCCCGTTTCCTCCGATTGTCTTCTGAGCTGAGCTTTACTGCCCTGGCTCTGAGCCTGCTCAGTTGAGAGGGGCTCCATGCTGCAGCAAAGCTTGGGTTACTTTGAGTTTCTGAGATCTCCCTTAACAAAAGCACACTAGCTCTCCTCTGACCCACACTACATCTGCTTCTTACAGGGTGTGAGAGCCAAAGGTGAAAAGCTTTGCCCCTTTTAGGTTGCCCCTGATGATCTGCTAATGAACCTATCTTGAGATAAGTGTTGAAACCACATGTGGATGGCTTCTGGCATCCAGAAATTTTAGTGGGAAACCAATTCAAAACACTGGAGGATGAAAAGTCATTTGGGATGAGTTGGAGAAGCCATTAATTCTCATTTTCTATTAGTCAGTCAATTTTTATTACTGGGGAAATTAGTTTGAATTGTAAAGGAGCTTTTTCTGGGTGGGGAGAAGATTCATTGCAGGAATTCCAGGAAGAGGTTTGGGTTGATAATCCATAGAATCAGTGTATTTAATTATCATAATTATGATCTTTATTAAGCTCTTACTAAGAGCCAGGTGCTGGGTTAGGAACACATTTGTCAGATTGGACACAGTCTCTGTCCCAGATGGAGCTCACCATCTAAGTAGCAATGACAGAAGATACTTTTTCCCTTTTTGACAGGTGAGGGATCCCAGGTGGGAACTTGTCTGTTTATTGTTGTACTCTCTCAAGTGCCTAGTACAGTGCTTTGCACACGTAAGAGCTCAATAAATATGATTGAATAAATGAGGAACAGAGTGCAGAAGTTATTAGCATGGAATTTAACCAATTATTGTGTCTCAAGCCCAGTTCTAAACACTAGGGTAGGTTCAAGTTAATCAGACTGGACACAGTCCCCATCTCCATAAAGGGAGAACAGTTATTTAATCCCCATTTTACAGTTGAGGAAACTGAGGCACAGAGAAGTTGAGTGACTTGCTCAAGTTTACACAGCAAAAAGTTGGCAGAGTCAGGACTAGAACCCAGATCCTCCAACTCCCAGGCCTGTGCTCTTTCTACTGGACCATGCCACTTCTTTCAAGGTCCCACAGAGCTGCAATTAGAAGGCAAGTCTTCTGACTTCCAGTCTCATGCTCTATATAGTAGGTAAAGTAGGTAACGCTGCCTCCCATATTTAAAAACCTGTCTTCTGATTGTCCCCATCCAGGAAGTTGGTCAGGGGGTGGGGGGCGGGGGGGGTGAACAGCTATCTTTTCGGTGTTGCAAACCACTGTTTTTCTTCGAACATTAGGCAGAAGCTGCGTAGTCGAGTCTCAGAATCCCATTTAAATTTTGAGCCTGGCTTCTCCTTGAAGCCTGCTGAGCCACTGCTGTTAGGTTTTGACTCCTTTCAAAATGATTGGGGAGTAGTAGGCATGACTTTGTAAATAATAATAATAATTATGGTACTTGTTATTCAGGTCTTCTAACAGGCCCCGGCTCTTTCCACTAGTCCACGCTGCTAATTCTTAGTGAAATCCCTTGCACTGTCTAGTAGGACAATCTTCCAATCATTCACGTATATTGAATGCTTACTGTGCAGGGCACTGTACTAAGTGCTTGGGAGAGTACAACGCAATGGTGTAACAGACATATTCCCTGCCCACCAGGAGCTTGCATCCTTTTAAGCTTGGTCCTGTAGTGCAGCATTAGACTTGAAATTGATCCATAAGTAACTGTGTTGTCTCTGTTTTCCTTCTCCTCCATTAAGCAATCTCATGTTCTGCGAAGACAATTCAGAAGTTACTGTTAGGAATTTAGAAAGTACCCCAGCCTCCAAAATATTCACATTAAATGTCCTTATATTCTATTTCTGCTGTCGGAAATTTATTTTAATGTCTGTCTACCCTTGTAGACTTCAAGCTCCTTGGGGGCTGGGATCACATCTAACAACTCTGGTTCTTTCCTAAGCACATAGAACAGTGCTCTGCACACAGTAAGCACTCAATTAGTACCATTGATTTGATTTGTTAAGCATTTACTTTGTGTGTCAAGTCCTGTTCTAAATGCTGGAGTAGGTATGAGTTAATCAGGCCGAACACAGACCCTGTCCCACAGTCTAAGTAGCAGTAAGAACAGGTTCATTCAGTTGTATTTATTTGAGTGCTTACTGTGTGCAGAGCACTGTACTAAGCACTTGGGGAGTACAATAGAACAATAAGCACACACATTCCCTGCCCAACACAAACAGGTCGGGGAGACAGACATTAATATAAAAATTTAGATATAGCATTTTTATATAATGTTATATTTTATACTAATAGTCCTATTTTTGGAATACAGACCAATGGTATTGTAAAATGATTAGTATTTATTGAATACTTGGGTATAGAGCTCTGTATTAAATATTTGGTAGAGCACAGTAAAAGAAGACCTGGTTCCTGCTCTCCAGAAGCATGCCATCTCCTGGGAGACACAGGCAGACCCAAATTATTTGGAAATAAATGGCAGAGAGAGAACAAGCATGCAACTGTTGATATTAGGAGGATGGCAGGATAAATAGAAAAATAAGGGGGTTCCCAATCTAAGAAGGGGGAAGACCAACACAAAGGAAAATAAGAGGGTGAATTCAACAATACACTTGGACTGTGAGCTGTGAGCAGTGTCCAACTTGATGAGGTTGTATCCACCCCAGCGCTTAGTACAATGCCTGGCACATAGTAAGCTGTTAACAAATACCATTACCAAAAAACCAAACCACAAATGAAGCACAATGACAGGAAAAACAGTGTGTCCAAGCTGGGCAGGAACAACTCTCAGTCTTATCACTGCTCTCAGCGGGACCTTCTTGACCTTGCATACATTTTCACTATTGAGGGGAAGAAGGGAGCATCTTCCCATTGATAGCACAGTGGAATGGAGACTTGAAGACACTTGTCAAAACCCCCGAAAAAGGCTACCATGATCCACTGGGGAATCTTCTTCGTTGGAGGGAAAAAATAGACTCCTATTCTGCCCTGGATGGTTTAGTCATTCACTTGCCGGGAGGCAGGGGGCTGGACCAGGTGATCTCTGTAGGTCCCTTCCAGTTTTTGTGATTTGGCATGTTTGGCAGTGGTGTTTGTGGTGGGGCAGGGCTACAGCTTGTGATCACTCACCTGGGTATGCGATCTCCACATGACCAACCAGCAGACTCACCTCAGTGCTTTTGTACTGCTTTTGTCCTGACCCAGTGTGAGCAATCCCACCTCATGAGAGAGCACGAGGACATCCAGGAGCGGACAACCCTGCGCTACGAGGAGCGGATCACCGAGCTCCACAGCATCATCGCTGAACTCAACAAGAAGATTGATCGGCTGCAAGGGACCACGATCAGGTGCGGCTTCATGCAGAGGCTTTTCTCTGGTCAGCTTTGCTGAGGCAGTTGGCTTTTGAGACAGTGGGGGCCTAAATGCAGCGGTCCTAAGCAGATGCCACTTTGGTCATGCTGGGGCAGTTCAAACTGTGACCTATTTTCTCTATCTGGAACAGTCCTGGCGGCCTTCAGTTCTGTTTTAGCCAAATAAGCTCGCGCCCTGGGACATTTTGTGAGAGGTTGCCAGGATAGCTTTCACTTGGCCATTGTGAGGGCAGCTTTGTTTGAATTGAATTATGCTTTTATGCTTATCTAGCGCCTTTCACCTCTTTCCCCCACCGTCACTTCTCAGCATGGTTGTACCAACATGCTAGCTCAAGGGAGGTGGTGGTTTGCTCAAACTGAAAAAGGTGATGCTTGAAAAGGTTGAGAGACTTGTCTTAATTCAGGAGTCAGGCAGAGATGAGCCTGAAATCCAGGACTCATGACTTCTTTTTGGAAAAAAAAAATCAAAACACTAAGGCTATTTCTGCTTCCCCTTAGTGGTTAAGTATCTGCTTGTTTTCTTTTATAAATGAGTGATTGATGATATGATCTTCAAAACACCATCTCTCCTCCGATTCTTATCAGCTGTCCTTTAAGTCCACTACAGAGACAAACCGGTTAATGCCCTTACCGTCAGCCAGTGGAGGGATTGACTAGAACGTCTGCTTTAAATAGCTCAGCTTATTGAGCTACGGATGAAAAATCTTATCGTCTTGGCAGCACTCAGGGAACAACCCTGGGGAAAGTGAAGAGTTGGCACCTCAGTACATAGAAGTGGCTTCTTAGCCAATGGTCTGTCTGTGGAGGTATTTGATTTTGCTTTCCTGAAAGTCTGTTTTGGTCTGGGATTGCAGATAAAATCATTGTATAGCTTCCCTCTACTCCACCTCACCAAACTTTTTTTTTTTTTTGCACTCCATCACTGGCACTCGAATGTGACAGGGAATCGGTAGACTATGCCAGTATTTCTCAATAACGGTAGATCTGCTGATCAGCGCTGCTCTTAGTGTTTCCTTTCATCCCCTAGAAAACTTATGGAGGCAGTCAAAAGAAACCTGCATCCCATAAAACATTTTAGGTTCCACTTTAGACTTTGAATAGTTCCCATGCCTTGAAAGTGATTGTCAGTTAGCACTGCAAGAGCAGAACTGGATTTTCAGTCTAAACAAATGATTTCAGGAGATTTAAGAGGGCCTGACAGAACCCATTAGAACAGATGACTTTTCTAAACCCTTCAGAAGGGGAGGGCAGGTGAGTTCAGGAAGTTGCAGAAGACGTGACTGTGTCACCTGACAGAGCCAGTTTCTGAGGACTTGAATTGTGTGTAATGTTGAAACCCCTTCTTGCCCTACACAGTGTGCTTCTCAGCTGTGAGAGCTTCCCAGCAGGGAAAGGATTGAATTTTCATTGATGTTTTGGGTTTAGAGGAACTTTCCGAGGTTGCACTAGCGAAGCATGGCCGCAAGGAGTTTCCCAGAGATGAAATGTACAGTTCATCTGGCTCCCATGAGGCATTTGCTGTTTCAGTACCCCAGGCCTGCCACAGGGAGGATGCCCTGGAGAAATTTCTCAGGTCCCATCTCACTACTTGGAATCCACACCTGCGAGGGGGGAGGGGGTCTGGGAGGTTATTTGGCAGGCAAGGTCAAACCTGGTCCACTGGACCTCGGGAGACCCAGGGCCCCCGAAGCTCAACTCCAGAACCACTTCAGCGTTCCAGGGACCTAACATGACACAGATTGAACAGGACCCCTGGGTTCTCTCCAGACCTGACCCACACCCTCGAGCCTGGGCCAGCACATTCTTATCACTTGACTGTGCACCAGATTCTCGTATCAGTCGTCAGAGGCTCAAATGGACAGTCATTTGTAACCGTCTCATCGCCTCGACTAGGTTCTAATGTAGGTATGGCCTGCTGTCTGAGGAAGAAGTTCTCACCCCCCGAAAAGGGGGAACTAGCAAGAGGGCAGCTGGTTTGAAATTTGCTTGAAAGGAGAGCGGTGCCCAAAGAGACTTAGCATGAGTTTGGCTCTCTTTCTCTCATCAGCATAAGAGAGTTGAAACAACAGAAGGAGCAATTCAGTATGTTATTTTAGTAAGATGAGAGGGGAGAGGTTCTAAAATGTCAGTTTCTAATTGTTGAGGGGAAGCCTGGTTGAAATTGAAAGATAACTTTATTTCATCAAGGGTTTGTTTTTGTTGTTGTTGTTACTGAAAGCATTTTTTAAAAAATCCATTTCCAAACATTTTAAGAACTGCCCTGGCCTTGATGCAGTAGACTAGTGTTCCCAAGCCCAATTCTGTTAATTTTATTCCTTTCAACGTAAATGTACCGGGATCAAAATTTTAGTAGGCCACATTGAGGTGATGGCAGGGCTGGAAGGCCTCTGCCAGTTAACTATCATTTTGCAACCTCACCCATAAAAGTTTTGGCTAAGACATTCTTCCATTTTTATTGTCAATCCTGGATGTACCTTGTCCCTTTGTTTGAAATGAACCCTGCTACTTCTGCCATCTAGTGAACATCTCCAGGGGAACCAGGGCTCCATGGTTGAAAGATGTGCGCCTCCCCCCAGGCCCAACCCCCAAGGCCTGGTTCCATGGCTCAGCAAGTGGATAGTGAAATGCCCCAACACAAGCCTGAGGAGCATCAACCAGAGTGCCTCTTTCATTTGATTCCCAAACAACTTCATAATGTCTTCAGGTGGCAGCCGTTTTTAGCCCCATCTCACAGATGGGGGACAAAGACCCAGGGAGGAAAAGAGACTTGTCCCAAGTTGGGCCATGAGTTGATCCCAGAGTTAGGACCCTTCTTCAAAGTTCAGGGCTCTCAACACTGGTGGTGACTGGATCCTTTGGAATACATTTGTAATTATGTGGAACAGCATTTCCGAATTTCTATTGGCCTTAGATTCCAACAAATGATCAAACCAGTTAAAGTTATTTAGGCCACTAGGAAATGAGGCAATAAAACTGAAAGAAAAGGGACTGAGATCTCACTTGTCACATGACCTCTGCTTAGCTGTTTTTGAAGGAATCAGGGAGGGAAAATTCCTCAGAAAGGCAAACTGGGACTTCCTGATTGCCTTTGGAGTTGCCCAAACAACTCGAGAAGATTTAAAGAAGAAAAAACAGAGTGGGGCCTTGTAAAGAGGATTATTAAGAAAGAGAAGAGGAATAACTTGCTCTTCTACAATAGTGCATTTTATCATTGATCCCAAAGTCCTTTGCCTTCATTACTTTAGGAGAATAAGTAGGAGGGCAGATACAGTTAACACCTTCAGGGCAGGATTGTCCTTGTCTCAGAATTACCAGGAAAAAGGTTTGTGGATTATTGTGAGTCAACAAAGATGATCAGGGTTAGGTGCTTGACAGACTGGTTCAGTGGGTAAGAAAGGAGGTACAGTTAATGCAGGCAGTTCAAGTCCCACACCATTTCTGAGAAGGATGTGCCATTTATCATTCAGTTGTATTGGAGCACTTACTATGAGCAGAGCACTGTACTAAGTGCTTGGGAAAGGAGAGTTGGTAGGCACATTCCTTGCCCACAGTGAGCTTACAGCATAGAGGGGGAGACAGACATTACTATCAAGAGATAAATTATGGATATGTACTTATGCTGTGGGGCTGAAGGAGAGATGAGTAAAGGCTGCAAATCCAAGTGCAGCCTTTTTGTGGTTCCAGCCCATCCTCTTCCTGTTCCAGCCCTCATCGAGTCTCCCAACCTAATAAATTTGTTCTGTCCTTCGTGCCCGTCTTGCTCTCTCTCACAAGCTATCCCATTTGTGACAGGTCCCAATCACTTGTAGTTGCTCGAATGTTCAAGGGACTTTGCAGAACTTCCCAAAGCCCTGGGATCTTTTTAGCCTCACCCACATGCATGGATAGGACCTCATGGTTAGTAGTGTCCTCGTCAAAAATGAAGGACAGCTATATAAATATGGCATGATGAGACTGAAGGTCTAGACATCTGTAAGGCCTTCCAACTATCTGTGTGATTGGTTGTGGGCCTCCCCCCCCCCCCCCAGGCGCCACATCTGTGAGATTTTTGAGCTGTTTCATCAGTGCCACCTGTGGGCACCTGTGATGCATGAGTGGCGAGTGTATGATGGTAGCGCACCCTAAGGACGCAATGAAGCTCAGCCCCAGACAGTGTTGCATCACAGCTGAAATTGGGAAAGCTCCAGCAGGTAGATAGGTCTGGCACACTACAATCAAGAAAGGAGCAGCTGTCTTTGAGTGGAAGCTTCTCAAGGATGATGAAATAGAGGCAAAAATGCAGATCGTGCCAGAATCTACTAACAGCAAATATGCCTTACAAGAGACAATCTTTTTTTGGCGGGGGGGGGTTAGGAGGGAAGATCAGGCCCTACTCACACCCAGAAATAAATTTCAGTATTGATTATCTTCAGGTATGAAGAACCATCAGATGTATATGCCACACCCATAGCATATACTATGCTTGCATCAACATATACCCCAAAGACGCAAATTCATGTTTAGAGTATATACAAAATGGTACCATTTAGTCCTTGTGAAGTTAAGTGCTTTGGGCCGTGTATCAACTCTTTCAGGCCTCTGAGAGGACATCTGTTTCAGTGTCCTATATGGTCATTGTCATCATTATCATCAACAAAAGTATAGAGGACCTGCTGCATGCAGAGTACTACCAGGAGCCTGGAAGATCATACCTGATTCCTGCCCTCAAGGAGCATACAATCTCCCTCGTAGTGTGGTGTTTTCCTATTTTAATTTGGACAGATCTCAGCCAAGGTTTGGAGTTCCCTCTTGACAAGTTGGTTCTTGATGTCAGACCTACCTATACAGACCTTTGAAAGGGTAAATAGAGAGTAGGAGGAGGCAACCAAAAAGAGAGTGCCTTGAAACAGGAGGAAATGTTCTAGGAATAGTCATGAGGCAATTTTCATATATAAAAATTCAGCACCCTCCAGGCAAAGTGGTCTGTGCCAGAAGACCATCCTGCTGCAGCGCAGAGAATATGATTAGCCCTAGATCTCCTGGATTCTCTTCATATTTCTCATTCACTGCCGTGGTCCCTTATCTTTCTATAGGTGTTGAACAACATATATAAAAAGCAGGAGCACTCCTCTCTCCAGTGCTCAGCAGTTGAGCAATGGGGTAGGTGTAGTGTAGTTCGATTAAAGGCAAAAGAGGATAAGAGAGAAAACTCAAACTAAGGAAAGTGTTTTAAGTGCATCTTTCTCCTTCCTCTTCCCCCTTTTTTTTTCCTCCCACCCCCAACAACCCCTGCCTGCAGGGTTACCTTAGTGACCTGAGTGAATATTTCTTCTCCTTGTATCTGGCTTGCTTTCCCCAAATGATTCAGGTCCTTTCTTTTTAAGGCTATTTGGTGTTTAACCACCCTGACAGGAAGTGTGAGCAAATTCTCTCACTAAAGATTAAGCCCATTTTTCCTCGTTTGTTTCTCTTCAGACATAAAAAAGGACAAAACTCCTCTTCAGAAGAATCTTTTGTACAATCGAAGGTTGTTATTGCCATCCATTAACCATCACTTTCCAGGGAAACCAACCCCAATTCCCTTCTCCTTTATTTCTAGGACCGGTTTTCCATCTCCATCATTTTTTGCTGCTCTTCTCTGGACCCTCTCCAGTTTTATTATTTTCATAAAAGTGCACACCGGTAATCCAGCAGGATAATCTGCAGGCAGCAAATCCCAGAATTGGCCGTTTGGCAAGGAATTGTGAAACCTGTCAGGCCAGGTCTAAATGGGCATTTAAACCAGAAAGAGGGCCATGCACTGCTGGTTTTCTACCTGTGCAAGATGTACTGTTCAGGCAAAGCAATGGCTGGTTAGATTGCCTTTGCAACCCAGGGATTTTCTTCTTGATGAACTCAGCCTCTCATCTGGTCCTGTAGGTGATTCAGATTTGGAAAATAAGTGCTGATTGCAAAGGAGATCGGGATGTGAATGAACAAAAAAGCAACTCTTAGCTCACTTTCTAATTGTTTTTTGTCTGAAGCTAATTATTGTTAGCTTTAGTGGTACCTAATCATTAACTTGTTCACAAAACATTAACCCATATTTGTGTGCCTTTTGATTCATGCGGTTTGTGACTTGGTGCTCACACCTACTGTATCAAGAGCCCAACACTTTTTAGCTTTTATCTCAATCTTAATTTTCACCCGTTGCATTTCCTTCCTGGGAGGGAGTGGCCAAAACCGTGGACTAGTATGAGAGTTTTGCCGTTATTGGGGGCTAGAATAGGAATATTGTTTTCCCCCGGCACTGGCCAGCCTCAAAAAGGGAAGAGCTGGGACCTAGTTCATTTTGGATTCCAAGTCAAGAATGAACGAGAGACCCCAGGTGGCACAATGGATAAGGGTTTATTGGTCGCAGATACCAGTCAGAGTAGACAAACAAACAGACATGGCACTTCAGTTTAGTTCCATGTAGCTAGTGTTTAGTCAGATATAGCCCCAAGCCTCTATATGCATTCCTTCGTGCACCCTGGGCCAAGCCGATTACAACAGTTCAATACTCACAGCTCTGACAGTTACCGACTTCCTGAGTTTTCTGTCCTAACTCGGGCTGGTCACCAGGTCCGCCCGGGTTCTTGTACACTTTCACCAGACGTGGAATTGCTGGATACCACCATGTCCCTATCTTGTGACTCTCCATGCATTGGGGCGACCTGGAGTGCTTGCCCTGTGGCACGTACGCTATGCCACCCCAAAGGTTGAGCAGTCCAAACGCCCACACTTCTGGCGCAAGCTCATGAATTACCTTGTCCATGACCCTTACGGGTGTGGGGCAGACAGCCACACCCCCACCAAGGCACAGTACGTGTGCCTTGCTTTATGGCAAGCTGCTTTGTAGAAAACAGAAGCAGGAATGCAATTTTCCTCTTGATTTTTAGTTCTTCATTTGACATCCCCTTCCCTCCTCCACCCAACAGCCCCCTTCCTGGCAAGGGGATTTGACAATTCACACCATCCTGATGGCTTCGGCTTCTCCCTACCACCCTTCCTCACCAGGGTGGGGAGTTTCCAGCTAAGAGGAATTAGTCCCAGCTACTCTAGTCACCGACCAACCACCCCCACCACTATCCCAACCTTACTTACTCTTTCTCTTTTTCTCTCGTCCTTCGGCTTTCCTAACAACCTTGGGCTTTTTCTCTCCACCAAATCCCTTTTCTCCTAGGGTTGAACTGATCTCACTGACTGCCCCTTTTGGGGTTCCTTTGATTAAACCCTTGATGGTATTCTCCGTTGGCCCTCCTGGTAAATGCACCATTTTCACTTCCAGGGGGTTTAATTTTGGCACTGTTACATCTGTGTACTGTAGGTGGGAACGATTCCTTAGGCCTGCCCTTCTGTTCTCAGTCCTGAATTTCTAAGAAGTCTTGGTATTTGGACAAGCATCGTGCAGGACAGGACAAGGTTGCTAGGCATTGGGTTGGAGCTGTGGGTAAATTTAGAAGTGAAACTGCTGGAAGCTTGACTGCAAAAATGTACATCCAACCAGTTGAATACTGAAGAGTTTTTGCTCTTCTTTCATTGTTTTCCATTTCCCCTCTCCTCATTTTTCTCTGACGTCCTTTGTGAGTTGATGGTGGGACATTTTTTTGGGATTGCCCAGAAGATGCAAATCCAAGAAGATCCAGCCAGGCTTGCATTTGCAGAGCAAGTAAGAGAAAACACCGAGATGGGAGATGCTGATTTCCGGGGGTTCCAGCAGTTGGTTATCCCCTTAGTCAAATTAGTCTCTGCCTGTCTCTTCCAAGAGAAGTCTTGCCAGCAAGGAAAACTGGGGATGTGTGCACGCACCTGCTCTCACCCACGTGCTCGTGCTTTTTATGCACGGTCACTAGTTTATGTGTCGGGACAGCCTTTTCTGGTTTGGATGCCTTTGAAAATGACAGCATCTTCAAAAAGGGGAAATGTTTCTGGTTGCGATCAGCACCTTAATGGACAAATCTCACCCTTTTCCAGTCTATGCATATCTAGACCTGGTGAGGGTGTGTGGGTGTCTGCCAGTCCATGAATATAGCCATGGATCTGGTAGTCTTTCCTTGCCCAGAGAGCCATTTGGGCCAATGTCCATTCATTTGCTGGAAAAGGAATTGTTGGCCATGTGATTAAGGGCTTCGGGGAGGACGTCATGCACTGTCTGGGTCCCCTCAATGCCCCTGCCTCTGGTCCTTTCGAGGCAGGAACAGCTGCAGGAGAGGAGCTGTTTCCTCGAGAGATTTCCCTGCATCCCCATTTGTGGTGATTGATTGTTTGTGGCTCTCCCTAGAGAGGAAGATGAGTACTCAGAGCTGCGGTCAGAGCTCAGCCAGAGTCAGCATGAGGTCAACGAAGACTCGCGCAGCCTGGACCAGGACCAGACTTCGGTGTCGGTCCCCGAGAACCAGTCCACCATGGTCACTGCTGACATGGGTGAGTCTCAGAACTTGCAAGGCATCCTCCTCTTCCTCTACCGTTCCCAGATCGCCCCTCTTCCCGTTGCGGAAAAGCTATATGTAGCCATAGCCTTTGGAGCAGGCAGGCTACAACCAAGAAAATAGTCCCAACTGAAATCTAGAGTGTCGGGCACACCTCTGTCCCACCAAAGGACGGTGGGCTTTAGATCCTGCCTTGGCACTTGGCTGGAGCTGGAGAGGCAAGTGTCCAAGGTACCTCCATGTTCCAGCCTGTTGTGATTGAAACAGTCGGCTGTGAATTTGAAAAGTTGGTTGTCTCCCTGAGGCGGAAATTTCAAATTTTGGGATCTTCAGTGGGAGAAGGAACATTCACAGGGAGAGAATTCTCTGAATGTTGCTGCTGAGGTGGAAAAGGAAAAATTGAGATGACTCTCAACTGGCAAGAACCCAGTGAGTGACAAACAAGTGGCCTCTGCCATGAGGCCTGAAATTGGGACTTGGGAAAATGATGTATTTGTGACCATTTGCTGGTAGTAGTCCCAATAGAGGTGTGTATGTAAACATCCCTTAGTCCCAGGGGTCTGTCCTGTTAAACCCAAATCCTACTGAGCGATCCCTAGTGGGACAAAGAATGTAAGTCACTGTGGTTCCTTGTTAGGTGGGAAATCAGAAGCTTGTGGAAATTCTGATGCCAGGGGTTTCATCTTCTGGAAATAGGATTTATTTACACTCAGAGACCCAAACTGGACCAGGCCTGAATCTTAGGTGGATAGCACATACATATTTTCATATCTTCTCTGGGTGACCTTGTTCCACTCATCCAGGTTTGGGAGGGTGAATCTCCTCAGTGCCATTTTGAAGGCACCAAGGCAGGTTTCCAATTTCCGTCCTTCACACCATGGATCTGACAAGGTGACCGTTGGAATGAGAAGTTCTCCCCTTTCCCATCTCCTCTGTCAGGCAAGGTCCAAGGAAAGGCAAGCTCATTTTCATACTGAAATTGCTCTGAGGTCTCAGGACCAGGCAAGGAAGAGAGCTAGAGTGAGTCCCATCCTCCCTGAGTGTGGACATAGAACTGAAAGAGCAATGAAGAAGAGCTCAAAAGGCTGAGGTAAAATGATCCTGAGCCAACAGGCCAGCACAGTATGATGAGAGGCAAGAGGAACCTGAGGCACATGCCTTTTGTTCTACCCTCCTCACTGTTACCCACCCTTGGCTCTCTTGCCCCCATTAATTACCTGTCCAGGCTGAGTGGGGCCCGGCTGGTGTGGCTAGCTGATCTGTCCAAGAGTGCATGCCCCCGGGCAAGCCATCCCCCAACTTGCATCTCTTGACACATCCCACTCCAAGGCATTCACACCCTATGCAGATAGAGCCAACTGGATCTGTGGTCTAAGCACCCAGAATGGGGTTCTTGGCTTAGTAGGCACTCAGTAAATACTTTTGGTGTTATCAGCATCACCACCACCTACCCTCTCATCCCTCCCTGACCTGGTATACCCATCACACCCTGTTTTCCCAATCTATATCCTTTGCTTTCAGAACTATACTCAAACCTCATTTTGTTTTCCCTGCTTAAACCCTATAACCTTTCCCCTGCTTTTGTAAACAATCCGTTTTGTGTTTGTTTCCTAGGTGATAGTGTCCATCTCCCGCCTTAGGCTACCAGTATCTGAAGGGTAGACCCATACACTGCTCTTGGTATAAACCCCACCCCCCAGTACTAAATAGCCACAATACAGATATCAAATAAATACCATTATTTATTGTTATACCAATACTGTTCAGCCCCTTACCAAGTTCTCATTCCTGCCCAGCCCTAGAGGTACAGGGGAGATCTGGCATATTTCTTTCCTTTCATGCTGGCTTTTTAAAAAAATATTCCAATTTTTAAATCAAGCCAGTTGTATTTATGTGGTTAAACAAAGAGGAAGTTTTGCTTTGCACACCCTGCAGAGTTAGGAATAATGCAACTCATAGCCCAAATATGTGAATAAACTGCCTGGACTAGTGATGGCTGCCTGTGCCAACCAAAGGAAATCCCTCTGTATTGCTCTTGCCCTTGGTACATTGGCTCCCTGAGTCATTGTGCTTAGTACAGTGCTCTGCACACAGTAAGCACTCAATAAATAAAATTGAATGAATTGCGGCGAAGGAGGATTTCCCTGGATTCTTTGCCCCCATGATTAAAATACATATTTCAATTCTAGGAATTAGTACCTACTCCTACTCCTCCTCTTCTCCACCCCCTCCATCTCATCCTCTGCCGTTTCCTAATTAAACAAATTGCCTCAATGGGAGAAAGAGAGCTTGCTTAGATTGCCATGTCTGTCATTTGTAAGCATCATTATAGGAAATCGTTAAAAAGCAGCCTTTTCATTATGGTGACTGTATTTGAAATTCTGAAATATCGAGCAGTGAATTCTCTGTGAGTCACTGGTGAGGTGATTGCGAAATGTCCTGCCCTATCTGTTTTCCCCCATTTAAACCTGGGGTGGGCCCAAACTGATCATTTCATTCAAGAGCACTTTTCCTTTTTCCCAGACCTTATACCTCAGTTCCAGATGGCTACCTTAGTAAACTGATCTTGGGGTACAGTAATCACTGCCCAAATGGCAAGCTAGTAATGTGGCAAATCCTTGATTCCCATTTTATTTTTATAAAATAAAAAAGGGTATATCCTCTATCACTTTACATCTTAAGCTTGATGTGATTAGCCAAGGTTCAGACCGGGTCCCAAATGTAAATGCTCCATAAGCTCCTACGTAAACTGCTTTAAAGAGAATTTAAAAGGGTGTTGCCAAGGTAAGAATCAGAGTTTGGGGTTCTTTATTTTTGTTTCTCTGCAGGGTTTTTTGTTTTTGTGTCTTGCTTGGTTTGCTTTTATTTTCTCACTTTGACAAAGAAGTGGAGAGAGGTGTGTGTCACCAAGGACTCTGAGGAATAATAAAAATGAAAAGACTCATTCTTTTTAATTGTCTCATCACTGATGGTTTTGCTCGTGCCCTTCTCTCTCTGCCTGAGCAATCCAACTAAACTTTTCAACCTCACATTCAGGTTTTCGAGACTTTTGCTTTCCAGGGCTCCAGAGCTAGCCCCAAAAGAAAGTTCAGCAATGATGCTGTGCAGTCACACAAGCACTCTGCTTAGTGGCATATTACCTGCAACCAGAAGGAGTTTTGCAATATACACTTGTGTATGTTATTTTTAAACACACACTTGTACCTAATTCTTTTCTGTGATGTATCTGGGACATATGAGAGAGCTAAAGCTAGCCTGGTGACTTCTTATTGGCCTAATGTATAATAGGGCAGGCTGGTGTGCTGCTCTGGATTCAGTGAAGCAACAGACCTTGAAACAAAATTTTAAAGATCCTTAGTCCATTGCATTTTGCCAGTCTCATGAGTTGTTTTGAACCAACATATTTCTCAGTGATATGGGTCTCTTTTGACTGTCGGTATTAAACCCTTATTTTTTGGAGCTTATCCCTCTGGAAAGATGACCTCCTCAGGGTTGAAATTAAACACAATGTCTTGGGTTTGAGGGGTAATTGCTTAATAAAATATATTCTTGAGGTTTTAGGATATTGGAGCTCAACCAAGGTCAGTAGTTGATTTTTGGGACACATCTGTGACTATGAGATGTTTTAATTCTCTGAAGCTAAATTTTACTGAATTCTGTTTGTTGGTGAGCCTTAATTTCGTGAAGAAAATGTCTACAAGTGTGGATTAGACACCAAACAAGAAACCTCTCCATTAGCTTCAACTTTCATGCAGTCATTCACAGAGAAGCAGAGAGACCCTATCAAGACTAGGATCTCAGCGCCTCACAAGTTTGTTTTAAATCCATTATCCTCAGGCCAAAAATGTTTTTAAGGAATTGGACAAGATAGTAACTTGAGTCTACAGCCTGCAGCATCATTGTTAGAAGGTGATTGGAACTCAGCACCCTGGCAGGCCAGGCAGAGAGACAAGGAAAGCCCTTTGTTTTCCTCCCTTTCAAATTTGTTTTTATTTGGCAGCTAAATTTCAACCAGTGGGGCCCAGCCCTTGGGTCTTCCTGGAAGACCTAGCCTTTGAAGTTGAAAGCATTATTCCTTAGAGTGTTTTCCAAGTAGGCAGGCATATTCTAGTGTCCTCAGGGAGTTGGGGCTACTAAAGAGATGTCTGGGAAGGATAATGTCAACCTGGCTAGACACAGTGAACCTAATAGCAGTAGCATGATCCCAAAGGGAACCCACATTTGCCTCAATCTTAAAGGCTATTATGGATAGAAGGCAAAACAGTTGGGGTGAGAGGGTACAAAGTCACTTACAAAGTTGCTTGTTCTAAGCTGCTGAACCTCCGTGTCCCAGTCAATCCATGGTATTAATAATAATAATGGTATTTAAGCACTTAATAATAATAATAATGTTGGCATTTGTTAAGCGTTTACTATGTGCAGAGCACTGTTCTAAGCGCTGGGGTAGACACAGGGGAATCAGGTTGTCCCACATGGGGCTCACAGTCTTAATCCCCATTTTACAGATGAGGGAACTGAGGCACAGAGAAGTTAAGTGACTTGCCCACAGTCACACAGCTGACAAGTGGCAGAGCTGGGATTCGAACTCATGAGCCCTGACTCCAAAGCCCGTGCTCTTTCCACTGCGCCACGCTGCTTCTCTAAGCACTTACTATGTGCTAGGCACTGTACTAAGCGCTGGGGTGGATACAAGTTAATCGGGTTGGACACAGTCCCTGTCGCAGGTGGGGCTCACAGTCTCAAATTACCATTTTACAGATGAGGTAACTGAGGCCCAGAGAAGTGAGATGACTTGCCCAAGGACACAGAGCAGACAAGTGGCAGAGCTGGGATTAGAACCCACGACCTCTGAATCCCAAGCCCGTGCTCTTGCCACTAGGCCATGCTGCTTCTCTATTAATTGAGTGCTTACTGTGTGGAGAGCTTGGGGAAGAACAGTGCAGTAGAGTTGGTACAAAGGAGCTCACAAACTAGTTGGGGGAGATGGACATTAAAATAAATTACTGATAGGGAAATAGGAGAGTATAAGAATATGTGTATAAGTGCTGTGGAGCTGGGGGTAGATTGAATATCAAAGCGCTAAAGGGATAGCCTACTCATTTCCTCCCCCCACAAAATTCCTCTCTTACTCTGAAAGCAATTGAAACTCCAGCTCAAAAGGGCATCTTTTTGGAGCCAGGAAAAGGAAAGAAAAAAAAAAAGCAGCAGCCAACACTAAGTATCCGGAGGCAAACTAAGAAGCCTCGCTTTCCTTCTTCACTGTCTGGGTTCATAGGTTCTTTTAGCTCCATATGGTAAGAATTCATTCTATGGCTTAAACAGGCTACATGAATCTTGAGTTTTGCTTCCCCAAAACTGGGTCAAAAGCCTGAAATAGCTGTAGCCTCAGTTATCTTAAATAAGATGCCAGTGAGGTTTTCCTAATAGAGATGACCCAAAAGTATGATGTGTGTTCTTTAAAAAGACCAAGCTAGGAGTGAATACAATGGGATATTTGCCAAATAGACTCAACCTTAGTAAGAAACAGGCAGGTCTCTGGAATCTGGGATTTCTCAGAAGTTCTAAAACACAGCTCTGCTAATTCCATTTTAAATTACTTTATGCTGTTTTTCTTGCCGGGCCTTATCATATAATAAGTTATGGCATGTATTAAGTTGTTAAGTAAATTCTTCTCAGTGGCTGTTGAAGCAATGGCTAGCTAATATTCTCTCTTATTAAAGGGCTCTAGCCTAAAACAACTTTTAAAATATTTAAGTAGAAGGGAGTAGGGGAAATCCAACCTGTCAGTGTCAATCAATCATGTAATCAATGCTGCATATTGAGCACTTACTGTGGGCAGAGCACTGTACTAAGCACTTGGGAGAGTGTTGATTAGAAAAAGCCATATTTTTATGTCCCATGTGAGGCAAAGATATTAAAAAGAGGCTGTTTACAAGTAGATTAATTTGAAAGGCTTGCAAGTTACCTCCCTATCCTGTGACCTGAGCAGTGGAGAAAATGCATCTTTGGGATTTGGTAAATGATAAAGCTATTCAAGACTCATTTGAAAAAAACAAACAAGAACTAAGCCCCAGATCATGAAGGAATTCTACTGCTTTTTCTTGAAGGCATTTTCACTCATTTTCCTGGTTTATTCATTAGAAGCTGCTTTGAGTAGTTTGTTATGGTCCCTCTTCTTAGATCTTAAGCAGCTATTCAGATGTTATCAGTGGCCATTCTTTTGAAAGGATCCCAGTTCTACCCTGTTGCTCCTTCAGTTGAACAGGAAATGGATGAGTGTTGCTACTCATGCCTCAAATCACTGCGGGCCCTGAAATAGCTCTGAAAGGGATGTGATGGTATACATTGAGAAGCAGCGTGGCCTAGTGGAAAGAGCATGGACCTGGGAGTCAGAGGACCTGGGTTCTAATCCTGACTCTGTCACTTGCCTGCTGTGTGACCTTGGGCTAATCACTTCTTTGTGCCTCATTTTCTTCACCTCTAAAATGGGAATTTTACTGTGTTCAACCTGATTTCCTTGTACTTTACCCCAGTGCTTGGTACAGTGCTTGTCACATACTAAGTGCTTAACAAATGCCATTATTATTGTTTATTATTGTTAGATCATTAGTGGTATTTATTGAGTGCTTACTTGTGCTGACCAGTGTACTAAGCATGTGGGAGAGTACAATACAACAAAGTTGGTAAACATATTCCCTGCCAGACGGTCCCTCGTCGATATTCCCACCCCTGATTTCCCTTGCTTTGGATTTGGAGAAACTGCTCATTTTGGGAATTTTGTCAATTCATTGTAGGAAGGGGAAAGATTTTTGAAGCATCATGGCCTAGTAGAAAGACCATGGCCTGGGAGTCAGAGATCTTGGACTCTAAAGCTCGAGACTGCCACGTGCCTTCTGTGTGACCTTAGGCAAATCACTTAAATTCTCTGGGCCTTAGTTTCCTCATTTGTAAAATGGGGGTTCAATACTTGTTCTCCCTACCACTTAGACTGTGAGCCCCATGTGGGACAGGGACTGTGTCTGACCTGATTACTTCTACATATCCCAGCTCCTAGTACAGTAATCTATGTCCTTGGCCATATTTGCAGTCTGAGAAGTCAGAGTGGAGCAGTGCTGTAAAAATACAGCCCAGAGTGCAGATTTTTCTCTCTCTCTCTCTCTCTCTCTCTCTCTCTCTCTCTCTCCCTCTCTCCTTCTCTCCTTCCCCCGCCTCCCCCCGCCCCACCCCCGGTTCAGATCAGCAGAAAACACTGCCCCATGAAATAATCTGATCATTCTAAGCATTTTTGTCATTAACATTAACCCAGAAGTAAATATGCTCAAGCGGCAGCAGGGACCAAAGACCAAAGTCAGTCATGTGTGCAGATGAGCCCTGCCAACCTGACTGTTATCATCATTTGCCTAGGAGTTGGAGGCAGGTATAGACAGTGCTTTACATCTGCAGAGGCCATGCCCAAGGTAATGTCCACTTGTTGAAAGATAGGTGAAGAATGAGTTGAAGCATGTTTTGTTTTTTTGTTTTTTTAATGGTATTTAAGTGCTGACTGGGCACTGTAATAAGCAGTGGGGTAGATACATGCTAATCAGGTTGAACACAGTCCATGTCCCAAATAGGGCTCACAGTATTAATCCCCATTTTACAGATGAGGTAACTAAGGCAAAGAGAAGTTAAGTGACTTTCCTAAGGTCAGACAAGTGGTGGAGTCCAGGATTAGAACCCAGATTCTTCTGCCCCCTGGCCCTGCACTCTATCCACCAGGCCTGGAAGAAAGTCTAGAGACCCAGTTACTCCAGTCAGACCAGACTATTTCTACAGTGGGTGTGATTTTGATAGATGCACTGTTTGCAGTGTTTTCCCTAAAGATTTCTCTGGACTGGTGTTCATTGTCCCGGAGTGACCGATGGGTGACAGTGGCCATGTGAGAATTAGGTGTAGTTTTCTTTTGGTTTAGTTTTGTTTTTTAATGGTATTTTGTAAGTGCTTACTATGTGTCAGACACTGTACTAAGTGTAGGGGTAGATACAGGTTAGTTGGACACAGTCCATGTCCCATGTGGGGCTCACAATCTTAATCCCCTTTTTACAGATGAGGTAACTGAGGCACAGAGAAGTTGTGACTTGCCCAAGGTCACACAGCAGACAAATGGTGGAGCCAAGATTAGAACAGGTCTTCTGACTCCCAGACCTTTGCTTTTGTGATGCACTTTCCCCAAGGACTTGTCATAATTTCTTGAAATCTTATAGAGGAAAAAAGTGGATATTGGAGAAAGTTTGAAAAATTGAGCTTGTGGTTACGGGACTTGGGTTCTGTTAGCATGAAGAAAAGAAGGCATGAGTAGCAGCAGTGTATCTTGGTGGATAGAGCATAGGCCTGGGAGTCGGAAGGACCTAATCCCAACTCTGCCATTTGTCTGCGGTGTGACCGGGCAAGTCATTTCTCTGTCTGTTATCTCATCTGTAAAATGGGAATTAAGACTGAGCCCAATATAGGACATGGACTGTGTCCAACCTGATTAGTTGGTATCTATCCCAGCACTTAGTACAGTGGCTGGCACATAGTAAGTGCTCAACAAATACTATAAAAAAAAAATGGTGTGTGAGTGAGAGGGATTGGGGGTGGGGCAGTGCAGCGGGAAGGGGATGCAGATTTAATAACCTTTCAGAACAATGTATCACAGGGTTTCAGTGCTGTCCTACCCAAAAGACTAGATGAACTGCCTGGGGACCTTTGAGTCCTGCTGGGCTTAAGACACATCCCGAAAGTAAAATACCCCGTTCTGGTGGAGTAACCGAGGCTGCTGTGGGGGACCAAAAAAAGGAAATAGGCCTTCCCTCAAAGGGATTACAGTCTAATGGGGGAAGAGGGGACAAGCCCAAATAAAACAGAAGTAATTATGGCAGAAGTTAGGACATTCTGGAGAAAATATATCCATAGAGTCGCTATGAATCGGAAATGACTTGACTGCATTTGGTGATAATAATAGCTGACTAGAGCAGTGTGTGGAGATGTCAGCTTCTCTCTAAGTTGCAAGAAAGAGAATTCAGAAACGATTAGCATGACACCTTACCATGTAATGAAACATGATTTTTTGCCTGAGTACAACTGAAGACCTTTAAATTGCAACTTCATATCCTGATGTCTGCAGTAGCTGCATGTGATATTCGATTGTTTGGGCTTGACACCTTGAAATACCAGAGGAAAAATGTCATGATGAAAAGATGTGCAATTTGACCTAAAGGATCTGCCACTGCAACAGAGAGTGGTGAAGGGTGCCGTTTGCTTGGCTTATAGTGTGATGCACGTGTGTAACATTTTCCCTTTCCTTCCCCACCAACTCCATTTTCTAGATAACTGTAGTGACCTGAACTCAGAGCTACAGAGGGTCCTGACAGGACTAGAGAATGTCGTCTGCGGGAGGAAGAAGAGCAGCTGCAGCCTCTCAGTGGCGGAAGTGGATAGACATATCGAACAGCTCACCACAGCTAGCGAACACTGTGACTTGGCCATTAAGGTGAGTGAGAAGAATGCGATATACAAGGAAAACAGCCTCAGTCCCTCTCCGTTGTTTTGTCCTCGCTCCTGCCTTCTCCATCCTGTCGATTAAAAAAAAAATATCCTCCCCCAAACCTTGTCTCCCCCAAACCAAGCCAGAAAGCCCATAGAATGGGCCACTGGTCCAAGTTACCACCATTCTAGGAACGGGTACAGTCGAGGGAGTTTCTCATAAAAATCTTTAGATTATTAGTCATTGATGCTTCCAGGGCCCAAGCCGCTCTCTGGACACTGTTGCAAGTAGCATTCAATCTTTCAGCATGGTCTTCAGCAAAAGACTGCTTCAGGGTATGTGGCAGGGGCAGTGAATATGGGAGGAGGTTGTATGCATACTTACTACTATTGTAGGGGTCTGAAAGTTCATGCACTTTACAAAAGCACTTAGCCTGCCACCAGATAGGAACTTAATAACTGGGAGGAAGTGGCTCAGTTCTGCAGGAGAATGGTTTGGGGCTGGAGCAGTGAGTGGCCCCCAACAAGAAGTCTTGGGATTCAGGGCACCCTGACAGCCCAAAACAAAATGAAGCATTTTTAATGTTAGAATAAGCTTTTCCTTACTTTTCTGCACTGCAGTGCAATGTGTTTCCTTCTTTATTCAATTCCAGTGAAGCAGCGTAGCCTAATGGATAGAGCATGGGCCTGGGAGTCAGAAGGACCTGGGTTCTAATCCCAGCTCCACCATTTGTCTGCTATATGACCTTGGGCAAGTCACTTTACTTCTTTGTGCCTCAGTTACCTCATCTGTAAAATGGAGGTTAAGACTGTGAGCCCCATTTGGGACATGGACTGTGTCCAACCTGATTAGCTTGTATCTACCCCAGTTCTTCGAACAGTGCCCACCACATAGTAAGTGCTTAACCAAAACCATGGAAAAAACAACAACAACGTGTGTCCTCTTAATAAGGAAAAAAAAGAAAACCTGGGGTTTTTTTTACTGCATTCTTATTGAGACTGAGCCCAAATCCACTTAAGGAACTTTTCTTGCTCTTGTTAGGTTGGGAACCCTGGCAAAGTGAAGAAAATCGAGGGGACCCTCCCTGTGAGAACAGAAGAGAAAGTAGATGGGGAAGACTGAGCTGGAAGCCCCTAGACTGGCAGGAAAAGGATCTACCTAGCTGAGAAAGAAGGGAAGAGGCTCTGCCAGCAAGGAGACATTCCATAGGGCCTATGGACTTATGCTGGGCCATTTGGCTTGCATTTCTCATTGTGTGTTGCCCTTCTCTCTCTGTGTGTATAAACACCCACCATCTTTTCTTTTTCTTAATTTGAATTAGCTAGGACCTCATCTTTCTAGGAGTATTAGAATCAGTCAGTGGCATCTATTGAGCACTTAGCCTGTGCAGAGCAATGCTAAACACTTGGAAAAGTAGAATAGAATATCTAGGCATGATCCCTGCTCTCAAGGAGCTTAGACTCCATCAGAGGAGACAGACACTAACATGAATTAGAAGGAGGGGGAAGCAGCAGGGTTTAAAAGTTTGTATGTGATTGACAAGCAGCACTGCCAGCAAGATCAGCAAGAGAAGCAGCGTGGCTCAGTGGAAAGAGCACGGGCTTTGGAGTCAGAGGTCATGAGTTCGAATCCCAGCTCTGCCACTTGTCAGCTGTGTGACTGTGGGCAAGTCACTTAACTTCTCTGTGCCTCAGTTACCTCATCTGTAAAATGGGGATTAAGACTGTGAGCCCCACGTGGGACAACCTGATTCCCCTATGTCTACCCCAGCTCTTAGAACAGTGCTCTGCACATAGTAAGCGCTTAACAAATAACATTATTATTATCAGTGACCATTTTGTTTTAATTTCATGTAGTTGCCTTTTTCAATCCAGAGATTTAACATATATGGAAACTTTATGTAACCTCTGTTACTGAGTATTGAGAGACTCTTTTATTTCAGTGTATACCATATCTTTATAATAATTATGGTATTTGTTGAGCTCTTACTATGTGCCACACAGTGTTCTAAGTACTGGACACTGTTCTCAGCACTGGGTGAAATACATCTCTACCACTGAAGGGAGCCTCCACTGCCATGTTTTTCAAACTGTATCACTGAGGTTTGTTGTGCTTTTCAGCTCTCCAGATTGAAGCTCCTCCATGCATTCTGAATTCTCATCTAACCAGGAGAGCTTCATTGTGGCTTAATGACCTGCATTATCTGTAGATCTGTTTGTGATAAAAGCCTGTAATTTTGAAGGTTTCAAGTCACATTTGGCAGAGAACATGCAGCTTTTTGCAATTCACAGAAATTATAAAAGTTACTACCTAGCAGAAATGGAAAAGCAGTTTGCAGACTAGTGATGTATGTTTGAAACTCTGAAGCCAGAGCCATGAAGATATGCATTTGATATTTGACACTGCAGTTACCTCTCCAGATACAAGTATGTAGAAGAAAGGAGTGTATTTTGCTGCCTTGTGGGGCACTTTTGGTAACAGTATAGCCTTGAGCAAGTCACATAACTTCTCTTTGCCTCAGTTAACCAATCTATACAATGGAGAGATTATGGTGGACTATTTCTAAAGATGTCATTAAGTGTAATTACTATTTGCCAACAAGTGGCATACTCTGTAACTTCTCATGGGCCCTACTCTTTTTCCCTTTCCTTCGAGTCTGATCACTTTATTTTTTCTTGGTGGGGGTGGACTGCAGACCGTTGAAGAGATCGAAGGGGTGCTGGGACGGGACCTGTATCCCAACTTGGCTGAAGAAAGATCTCGCTGGGAAAAGGAGCTTTCTGGCCTGAGGGAAGAAAACGAAAGTTTGACCGCCATGCTGTGCAGTAAAGAAGAAGAACTGAACAGGACCAAGGCCACCATGAATGCCATCCGGGAAGAGAGGGACAGACTGCGCAGAAGGGTAAGAGATCCATCTTAAGAGATTCTCTGTGTGGTGAATGGGGCCGATCATCTCAGGGCCCCCAGTCCAAAAAAAAATTGGCCTGCTAATCATCCCAAGGGACAATTGGTGAAATTATGTTTTAGACTTGGATTTGCCAATGTTTCACTTTGGGCGAAAGTGATGAGAAATTGGGGCAGAAGTTTGGTTTGTGGGCTTGGCTCTGGTGGGCAGTCTTGATTAATTATATCAATGAATGTCTGCCATCCTCAAAGTTGATGTTTCTAACCGGTTTGCAGAAAAAGCCAATGTTCGGTCAGTGAATTTTCCTGTGACCAACAAACATGTCTTTGGTTGTGAATTTGGTTTGTGATGGAGAGGGGCTGGACTTCTGGTAGGAAGAAATAACTCCCTGAGGGCATAACATGGATTTGCCCCAGCTGTCCCCAATCTCATTCTTTCCTCATCTCCACTCCCACCCCAGAGGGTGAAATGAAGCCCTTTTTGTTTTCTAATTGGGCTCAGAGTAGAAATCCAGTCAAAAGAAAATTGAATTCAGAGAAGAAAACTCATAGAACACTTCATTTGACTTCTAGTATTTGTTTGATTTACTCCTTCTGCTTAAAAGGCAACTTTGAAAAATGTGATGCCATTCAGCAAAATATTAGCATATGTAATTACTGCTTTCTTTCTAAACAAGGCACCTGCAAGGGTTTGGGGTGTTCTGTGGGGTTTTTTTAGCTTGTTCTCTGTGAGAAATCTATCTTTTTTAAGTTTGGATTTACACCTACTCAGTGACAAGTCCTAATTGAACGGGGCACCTTCCTTCTCCCCCTATCTGGATAAGCCTTTTCTTGCAGGTCAGTGCTGTTTGGCATTTGCTTTATTAATAATAATAATAATAATAATGGCATTTGTTAAGCGCTTACTATGTGCAAAGCACTGTTCTAAGCGCTGGGGGGATACAAGGTGATCAGGTTGTCCCACATGGGGCTCACAGTCTTGATCCCATTTTACAGATGAGGTAACAGACTCAGAGAAGTCAAGTGACTTGCCCAAAGTCACACAGCTGACAAGTGGTGGAGCTGGGATTAGAACCCATGACCGCTGACTCCCAAGACCATTCCCTTTCCACTGAGCCATGCTGCTTCTCTAAGTAACTGATTATGTGGGATAGCAGTCAAAATAAATCACCCACTCAGCAAAGGTTTTTTGTTTTTTTTTTTGATCTGAGCAAGGAAATGAATTTAATATACTGCTTAAAGCCCAAACCACCTGTAATCAGCTGGGTGTTTCACTAGATCATTATAGCTAATGCCCTATTTAGTTAGGCTTACTCTGATGTGTGTGTGTTTTGATTATGTGTATTTGTGCACTCCCTTATGCAGGAAATGTTGTTAGATGTAATTATAATGCTGTAGAGAGGAAAACACTTTATTCCCCATCAGATTGCTGAATCTGCCAGTTAGAACTGCATGGCCCTTTGTGGCCACCTAGTAAGTTAAGAATGGAAAAAAAAAGGTTATGCTCTCTCTCTTGGTCTGGGACTAAGGATGGGTTTAAGGATGAAGCAGCATTTCCCCCAGGGCACCTCCATTGCTTGACACATTTTCCCTGCAGGAAATGTGATGATCATTCCACTTGGCACTGAACCTTCTTTGACTTATCTGGTCTTCAGGGTGTTCCCTGTGCTGCCCTCCTGGTATCCAGGCTCTAGAGCCTCCATGAACAGGGCCTCTCTCCTCAAAATGGCCGAGGGTTTTCTTTCCCAACTCCCTGGTTCTTCTCTCCCCACTCGCCCACCCCTGATTCCCCATCCATCCCCAGTCCTTCCCTCTGATTGGTTACAAGTTGGTGACATATAAGGCATTAATTAAAATTCCCTCAGGGAGGTTCACTTAGGAGTGAACCTCTTCCCTCTCCTGAGCATGAGAGCTGGCGAAGTGAAATGACCGCCGCACCACCCCTCATTCTGTGCTGGTTCCCTGCCAAGAGATCAACCATAGCACCGATGGGAGCCAGGAAACTAGCTTTGAGGGCCAGACATAAGAATAAGCTCTAAGATTTGTGTTTGATTTGGTTTGGAGTTCCACTAGTGATCTAGAATTGAAAGGCTCCATGTCTGAACAATTCCCTATCACCTCCGCTCACTAAAATTACTCTTTAAAAAAAAAACTTCTGAGTAAAGCTGCCCCTGCTTGGAGATAGGTCAGTGGGCTTTATGGCCTCCTGCATTACTTGATGAGAACGCCATCATGTTAACACACTTGGATTTTTTTTTGTAATGAACCTTAATAGGAAAGTCTCAAACACTGATGTTTCTGCCTCCAGTTATGGCATAGCCACTTTGATCAACTCACACTCCTAGCCACAGGATTTCGTCCTTATTTCAAGCCAGGTGTGGCACTAGAATTAACCAAATAAATTGTAATGCTGCACAACACCCACCAGGATGGTGAAGCCCTCCAGAGGATGCCTGTTGATAAAATTCACCCTTGTCCATCATAGGTGGTATTCTGATGACCGGTTATATTATACTAGCAAACCCGAATCCATGGTCTTACAGTATGTTGTTCTCCTAGCAGAGAGGGGCATGGGTTCCTGAAAACTGTGGTTTTGCTTCATCCACCTTAATTAGATCGAGAATATAAACTTAAATTGACCAGATCAATAGGTCTGTTACTTTAACCCAATGCCTGCAATCAAAGTGCTCTCGATGGGTTTTCTGAGGCTAGTTAGAGATTTAATTAAATTAGGTGTTTAATGCATTCAGTTAACAGATTGTGCTGCTTTGCAGAGCAGTAGCTAAGAAGCCACACACATATAGATTTTCATTGTTTCTCACGGGTCATTAGTTAATGGGGCAATTATTTATTTCTTTAGGTTAGCAATAATGGAGGCCCTAAATTGCTCACACTTACAAAAGTGAGTTTACTTTCCATGGGATAAATTCACGAGGAAGAATAGGCATTTAAAATTTAGGAGGTATTTGTTTCCGAAAGAACCATCTTTCCTTGGACCATATTGTCATTTTGCTAATGTGCCCCTTGGTTAGGTGTGGCAGAACTAATTGTGAAAAATTTATTTAGGTTGTTGGGCTGGGCAAGCCTTTTGATGCTTCTGCCACCTGAGCCTCTGACCCATGGAATCTTTGCTGGAGCCCAGAGCAAGCCAGACTCTCGGTCATACAGACTGTTCTGTGAGTCTGTATAGAAAGGCTTCAAAGAGCCCCTGAGACTGTAGCCCTCTGTTCAGTCGCAGCACAGGGCCAAATTGCAGTGTACATGTTCTCCCTCCAACCCATTACAGGGGTGCCCTGCCTCCATGCCTTTCTTCAGCTGGGAAGGAATCCATCTGTTTGATTCTCGGTCTTTGGCCTCTCTAGAACAATTCCTTAGTCATCACCCTAAGGGGGCCATGACTGATCAAAATGCTAACTGAGACTTGGCAATGGGATTTTTTTTTTGGAGGGGGAGGGACGTTGCCCTGAACAGATACCAGTCATAAGTAATCTGGGCTAGATGTGAGTAACTTTTGCCTTGTTCCTGTGGTGAATCAGCATCTCTCCCTAAAGGGAGGTTGTTTTAGAAAATAAAAAGTTATAGAGGTGATGGATTCCTTCCAAACAACCACCCCAGAATCACCTGAAAGCTCAAGGTGAAAATAATAGTAGTTTGATTTCCTTGGTGGCTTATTTAGAGAGTTTTCTAGGGCTTAGGGCAGAATGGGGGTGTGCTTTCTTAAGTTGGGCCCCAAAAAATTGTACGGTAAAAAATGAGCAAGGGACCAGAAAGAGGGAGAGACGAAGGGGAGAGCAATGGAGTGGGTGTGGAGCCGTAGCCAACGTTGCTAGCATCCACCTCCACCACCACTTCCCAGTGCCAGTGTGTGCTGGCAGTCTCAGCCTTCCAGCTGGGCCAGAACTGGTCCTTCTGACCCATTGATGGAAGTTCCCAGTGCAACCAGATGGCAGTGGTTCCAGTCAGGTCAGTACTTCCATCGATGGCTCAGAAGTGCTGGTTCAGTCATGCCGGTGATGGTGGTGGCAGCTACTGCTGTTGCAGCAGAAGAGGGAGCCAGCAACCTCCCTCCAAAGCCCTGCCACCTCCATCACCCAAGCAGCTGAGTGGTTCTCTGCTTCTGCCCTGGCCAAAGCAGGCTCCTAATGGGTCCCGCCTCAGGCATGCACCCTGACAGGCAGAATCCCAAAAAGCATGACCACCTTGCCCAAATTAGGCCATCTGGTAACCTAGAGGTACCGGGATTAAATACGGTGAACTCTGCTATAATGCATCTTGTTCCTCGAATAACCCAATAAACAGTGATAAGCAGGGAATTAGCTTTCCGGTTATTTTAATGAAGAGAAACAATAACAGTCTCTTCTAACAGTCAGCGTAGACTTATGTTTGTCATACCTACCTACCTACCTTCCTTCCTCATCTTCCTTCCTCTCACGCCTTGTGTCATTTCTCTCTCCCCGCCCTGCCCCCCCACCAAAAAAGGCATCATAATGAACACTGGAAGAACATGTGTTGAGAGTTTAGGAGAAATCTCTTTAACAAATTTGGCAGCCTCTGAGGCCAACTGGTGTAGTGAGATTGTAAAAGTTAAAGAAACCCAATATACTCCTGGGGAACATTTCTCAACCATCATCAATAGGTTGGGTGGGGCAGCAGTTGATTTGCACAGAAGCATTTCCATTGCAGAAAATGGTCCCCCGAGAACCCAGAGAGCTACTAATGCCATCAGGCTTATTCAAGCTTCCATACAGTGAACTGCTAGGTTGATTTTTTTCCAAGATCATTTGTTTTCCCTTGTCACCCCTACCGTTAGTTCTGGATTTTCAAATATCCAGCTCTCTTTCAGGTTTAAAGATGATGCTAGTGCCTCTAGATCTTAAGGTCGCTGTGGGCAGGGAATGTGTCTGCCAATTCTGTTATATTGTACTCTCCCAAGTGCTTAGTCCAGTGTGCTGCTCAAAGTAAGGGCTCAATAAATACAATTAAATGTTATGACAGTGAGATTTCATCAGTTTGAACAGGTGTTCCTGATGGGACAGCTGTGTGACAGATAATTCCTTCCACATTTTGTACATGTGAAGATTGCCCCCTGCTGTACTTTTGCATAGTGCCTGGTGCTGTTTTCATTTCTCCCTCCTGGTGTCAGTGATCTTCCCAAAATCTCCAGTCTAAGACCATCCTCTCTGTTGGATTGCTACATTCCAGACCAATCTTGTGTTCTGGGACTGTCTTCCCAACCATCCACTGCTCTGCTACATCATTTGATGTTTTCCTTCATTGGGTCAATCAATCAGTGGTATTTACTGAGCGCCTACTGTGTCCATAGCACTGTACTACACCCTTGGGAACAGTACAATATAACAGAATTGGTAGACGTGATGCTTGCTCACAAGGAATGTACAGTGAAGCAGCAGCTTAGAGAAGCAGCGTGGCTCAGTGGAAAGAGCACGGGCTTTGGAGTCAGGGCTCATGAGTTCGAATCCCAGCTCTGCCACTTGTCGGCTGTGTGACTGTGGGCAAGTCACTTAACTTCTCTGTGCCTCAGTTCCCTCATCTGTAAAATGGGGATTAAGACTGTGAGCCCCACGTGGGACAACCTGATTCCCCTATGTCTACCCCAGCGCTTAGAACAGTGCTCGGCACATAGTAAGCGCTTAACAAATACCAACATTACAGTGTACAGGGCCTTTCAGTATTTAAAATGTTTCTTCTATCCATCCTGTCCCCATTGTGTCCCCATTTTCTCTCATCCTAGAGGAGCTGTTTTAACATCCTCTTGTCATCCATTCTCCTCACATGCTCGTCCCAGTGAGGGTGTGATGTTATGAGCATTGCTTTGAAGCTAGTGGCCCAACTCCACTGTAGAATCTCGTGGTTTGTGATCCTGTCTTGCCACTTGATGATAAATATTATAAACTGGCGGCATCGGTGGAACCTTTTCTAGAAGAAAATGTGTCGTGTGTGTGGTAGGCCCAAGTCTCTCAGCCTTGTAGAAGCTTGGAAGCTACAATTGCCCCGTGCTCCCTTAATTTGATCTGAATCTTGGTGCCATATTGGCATCATGCACTGTCTTTCAGCCTCCTAAAAGAACCAGCCCACTTTTAGATTGCTTTCCACCTCCTTGTCTGCCCTTGAATGCCCTTGAATCAGTGTGCTACTGCGTGCTACTGAGTTTAGCGATAACCTCCAATTCTATGCCACTCATGTTGATCCTTGGTTGTGTGTAGGATTTGCCAGGTATAGGCTGGTATATAACTTTGGTCTTCAGACTCATTGTCAGTCTGCTGCATTTTGTGGATTTTCAGAATTGGTTCATAAGTATGCATGCGTGTGCTCACGTTTGTGTGTGTAACCATAGCACAGTCATTAGTGTTGATGAACTCTAGTATAAGTGATTCAGAAATCTTCAGTTGAATGGTTTTTTTTTTCCCCAAAGGAATGGACTATTGTATGCTAGCACAAGTTTCCAGATCTCTTGTTGCAGCTAGAACATCATCGTTTGGATGGATTGAACAGGATTCAACCTAGTTCCCAGACCTGCTTTCTTCTGTTAGTGATCGGGAAAAGATCAACTTGGTTGATTGACCCCCCCCCAGTTCTGTTGTGGGTAGCCATTATCTTCATGGAGTTATCTATGGGTTTTGATAACTTCTCAGGGCAGCCTAACATTTTCAGTAGTGGCCAAAGCTGTCTCCTCAAGGTTTCAGATGCTTTTCGTTGTGGACAGGGAGCATGTCTACCAACTCTGTTGTACTCTCCCAAGTGCTTAGCACAGTGCTCTGCATACAGTAAGCACTCAATAAATACCATTGATTTTTTTGTTAGGTATATGAACCTCATATAGAAGTCTTGATGATGTGCCCTGCATTTCTCCTTTTTCTGATGTGAATATTCAGTGAATATAATCTACTTTGGGTTTCATTTTGACTCTGGTAATGTATGGTTAATGATGCTTTTTAGTAGTCAGTCCAGAAAGCCTCTGGCTAGGATATTTGTGACTAATGGAGATCATTGAGCTCCCATTTGTGCAGTTAGTTCTCTCCCTTTTTGTTTTGAAGATGATGGTAATGGTGACATGTTAAAAATCCTGTAGCATTTTCCCAGTGTTCCGTATGTAGAGGAAGAGTGTGCAGGTAACCAGGCAGAACATCTCCTCCCTGCTTGAAGACCGTGGCTAGTTTACTACCAGACCTAGGAGCTTGCCATTCTACCTGATTCTGAAGGCAATAGAGACTTCTTCATACTTTGGAGAGAGAATCATGTCTTCATCTGTTGGTAGACAGAGAGTTGAGTGGTAAAGTTGTATAGAGGACACTTAGAGTGTTGTCACTATGTCAGAGCCCAGGGAAGTAGTGTGGGCTAGTGGATAAGGCATAGGCCTGAGAGCCGGAGGACCTGGGTTCTAATCCCATCTCTGCCACTTGCCTGCCATATGATCTTAGACAAGTCACTTCTCTTCTCTGTGCTTCAGTTTCCTCAACTGGAAAATGGGTATTCAATACATATCTTCCCTCCTACTTAGACTGTGAATCCCAAGTGGGATGGAAACTGTACCCGGCCTGATTAGCTTGCATCTGGCCCATCGCTTAGAACAGTGTTTGATGCATAGTTGGTGCTGAACAAATACCATTAAAAAAAAGATGCCCTTCCTGAACCATTCCCCATTGCCAGTGGAGAAAAGCAGGGATGTATAGCGGGCATGTCCTTTTCAATTTAGTTAATGCAGGCATGCTGGAGGATGCAGTAAGAGACCTGGATACAGGGGTTGGACTACACTTCCACTCCCCAGGGGAACTCTTTCAACTCCGCAGACTTCGAGCATCATCCAGTGTCCTAGAAACATCATTCAGGAATTACTGTAGACAGATGACTTGGCCCTAGAGGCACCCGGCCAAGAGGACAGTAAATGATTGTAAACCAATTGACTGAATCAGCCAGGCTTTACAGGCTGATGAAAAGTAAGGTGATGCATCAGACTTCAGCAGGAAAGTCATATACACAACCAAAAGTTTACATTGGCAACAAAGAGCTATGTGCTATCGTAGAAATCCATTACCTAGGCCACACTGACCAACTGCATAACGATAGGCGAGGAAAGTAGAAAACTGAATCAAGGAGTCCAGCATGTCCTTTGAGAGATTGTCAAGTAGAATGTGGTGGCAGTGAAAGTCTACTGAGCTTCTAGAGAGGAAGTGTTTTAAGGATATGGTAAAAACAAAGCCTCAGGCAGTGTTGCAGCCCAACTGAAAACTGGGGGTCGGTCGCTGAGGATAAACTTGCATGGTGCACCACTATCAAAAGAGGAGTGGCCCTTTTCAAGCAAAAGCTTCATATAACAAGCTGAATGCAGGGGTTAACTCTTAATAGACATGGAAGGGCCAGGAGAGAACTACTGCTTCTGCATAAAATCAACAGCTGGGGGGGGGACCCCAAAATAACCCAACAAACCAAACCTATGCTTCACCACAACGAGAGAAACTTCTCCCAAAAAGGTAGGGCGACAGGGCAGGGAGAGACAGTAAGTCTGGTATAACAACATCCAAGTCCCTCAAATGCCCAATCCAGGTGATGGAAAGTAATCAGACACTTGAGTTCAGCTTCCCATAGGTCACAAAGGGGAGGGTCCATTGCCCCTGCTTTCATCTGGCTTCCTGGGTGTCGCAGGCTCTTTGGACTCTGACCTGATTAATCAAGCCCCAACCCACCCAGGGTCCAGATGGGGCCAAGACCCCTCTCCAACACCCCTTCTGGATCCAACCTGCCCTGAATTTTCTCCCTCCATTTCCCTCCTAGCGCACCAGATCCCACCACCTTGGACCTCCTCTTCCACCCCTGCCACCAGCACCTCTTCCTTCCTCTTTTTACCCTGAATTGGAGAAGCTTTCACTGTACTCCCCGCTCCTTCTGCCATTCCCCCTCCCTGAGGGCCGTATCCTTTGGGAACATGGGCTGAAGCAGAGGTTTGGGCCAGGAAGTCTCTGTTCCCAATTCCTGGGGCCCCGTGGTGGAGGGCAGTTCTCCATTTCCCTCAGTATGAGGCATCCTCACTTGGCTCCTGTCCCCAGCCTCATTGTTAATGGGGAGAGCTGCAGTCTGCTGGATGTGAAAGGGGAAGGAGTTCTGGACAGAAGAGAATCCCAAGAGCAAGGGGTCAGCAGTGAGAGATGAGAATGTGACACATTTAGAAGGATGGTTTGAAAGGAATGCAGAGTGTGGGAGGCAGAAGGTCATGGATTCTAATTCCAGCTCCGCCACTTGTGTGCTGTGTGACCTTGGGCAAGTCACTTCACTTCTTTGTGCCTCAGTTACCTCATCCGTAAAATGGGGATTGAGATTGTGAGCCTCACGTGGGACAAGGGACTGTGTCCAACCCGATTTGCTTATATCCATCCCAGTGCTTAGTACAGTGCCTGGAACATAGTAAGTGCTTAGCAAATACCATTATGATGATGATGATGATGATGATGATAATGTAGCGGGAGAGGTCAAGGATATGTAAGGGGGAAAATGTGGATTAGGTGCCTTAAAACTATGCACTCTGAAATCGCTTCACTAGTTTGCTGCCACCATCCTGGGAATCTTAGATTTGATACCCACAAAAGGCTTGCTAGCAGTCGTACAACCTAAAGCCTGGCTGTGAGGTTTGTAGGAATGTCAAAAGCCCCCCCTCTCATAGTGTAGTGGATAGAGCACAGGCCTGGGAGTCAGAAGGTCATGGGTTCTAATCCTGGCTCTGCCACTTGTCTGCTGTGTGGCCTTGGACAACTCATTAAGTTACTTCACTTCTTTATGCCTGTTACCTCATCTGTAAAGTGGGGATCAAGACTGTGAACCCCATGTGGGACAGGGTCTGTGTCCAACCCAATTTGCTGGTATCCACCCCAGTGTTTAGTAGAGTGCCTGGCACATAGTAAGTGCTTAAATAGCACAATGATTATTATTATTCCCCCCTACCTCATTCCCTGTGATATGGAGTCTCCAAATTTGCAGATTCCACACATACAGATTGCTGAGTGGGCACTCTTTGGTTATAAACGGGTAGCCAATATTAAATTTGAGTTACAGCAGCACCCATAACAGCCCTAGGTACTGCAGAGTATCAATATCAAAGCGAAGGAGCACTTACACATTATGCCTTTTCTTTACCAAGAACAGTATGGTAAATTAACACAGAGAATCTTAAACTACATCCACAGAGAACCACCTATCCCTGAACTGGTGCTTGTTCCTTTTGCCTAGGGATTCCTCCCTACTCTACCCCAAAACACTGCCTTCTGAGGGCTTGGCATCTTCAGGTCCTTCCCCAGTAGATCACCACACTGAACTAACAGCCTTCCTGGCAGACACCTCTTGTCCTTGTGGCTTGGGAGATATGGGGTTTAGGGTGTTAGTTTTTCCCTACTTGCTTAGCCCCATCCTCTTTTCCCAGTTCTTCCCCTGCAGTTGACGGTGTTCCAACTGAAGTCACCAGCTGGGATTGACATCCCATGTAAAAGAGCCCAAGCACTCAGCACAGTGCTTTGCACACAGTAAGTGCTCATTAAATACGACTGAATGAATGAAAAGAGCCCATCGTAGAGAAGCAGCGTGGCCTAATGGAAAGAGCACAGGCCTGGGATTCAGAAAACCTGGGTTCTAACCCCGGCTCTGTTGCTTGTATGCTTTGTGACCTTGGAGAAGTCATTTCACTTCTCTTGGCCTCAGTTACCTCATCTATAAAATGGGGATTAAGACTGGTGAACTCCATGTGGGACGTGGACTGTGTCCAACCTCACTAGCTTGTATCTGGGGTATCTACCCCAGCACTTAGCTGAGTTCCTGGCACATAATAAGTGCTTAACAAATACCATTTGGAAAAAAAAAAAACCTCTGGGAGGGGCCTGATGTGTGAGCCATTTCCCTGTTCTAGAAATTTCTGGGCCTTTCTCCCTCTCTGTGTGATGGGCTAGCTGGTTCAAACTCTCAGAGGCATGATGTTGGTTTGATTTTTTGGTTTTAAATAATCTCTGTATTATGCACATTTCTTAAGAAGAAAGATAATTTATTCCCTGAAATTGATTTTCCATTTTTGTCTTCATTCAGTAACTGTCTCAAGAATTGTGGCCTTTTTCTCCCACGTTTCCTCCTCTTCTCTGTTCTGAGAGGACAATTAATTAGTCATTTTTATTTCCTCCAAACAGAATAAAATGGTGCTCACGCTAACTAGAAAGCACTTAAAATTAAGTGGTGCCTTCCTTACCAAATGCGATCTTGGACATTTACCAGCTGAAAAAACATTCCAGGAATTGTGAGTGGGATAGGTCAGATATCCACCCCTAGCACTGGTATCTCGTCCTTGGGATTTGTAGAGAATACTTATTTTTCCCAACGTGCTTCTTCACTGTAGTTATTCTTATTGCATTTTGTCATTACAGTATCCCTTCCAGGTAGGGAGAGGCAAGGTCATTATCCCCATTTTACAGATGAGGAAACCGGGGCCCAGGGAGGTTACGTGCCTTGCTTGACATCACACAACAATCCAGTGGTGATTTTCAGACCCCTGCTCCTTCTACTAAATTGTGCTGCACAGTACTCTCAGGAGGAGATTTTCAGGTCCTCCATGGAAACCTGGCCAATTGATTCCCATCAAATTGAGCTTTCACCCCTTTGCTTTCATCCCATCTTCTGTGCAGAAATCATGCCATCACACCATGCTTGTAATAGTTCAGCGATATTATGAATCAGTTATCAAATTGCTGAAAATTGCCATCATTTAATACTGTTACAAATTACTTGCAGAACACACACGTTCTTTGACCATTTTTACCAGTAATAATTTCCCTCAGTGTACGGAACACTTTTGATCTCACCAGCTCTTGGCAAACACTTATCCTCGCAAATGGCCCCATGATCTAGATATTGGAGGAACAGATAAGCAGTTTATGTAACTTGCCTCCAAGCTACCTGGGAAACCTTTATCATCGCATCTTCAAAGTTGAAGTCTTCAGATATCCCTGAATCTGCCAGGCGTGTGCTCAGACCTCAAAGTCACATCTTTGTCTCATAATTACTCATTTTATTTTTCAAGTGGTTTTTCATTTGAGGCGTGCCCCTCCTCCACCCCTTATCCAAGCAAAGATCAGCTCACCTGGTGCATTTTAAGTTGTAGCTTTTTGCTCTGTTAGTCTTTTGAAATTGGGCAGTGTATATGTAGCTGAGCTTCATGTTCGAAAATGACGTAATGAACAGCGAGATCCTATCCTTGCATGCGGATAGGATGAAAAGGCCTGTGTGTGACTGGCCGTCCTAAGAAAAGCAGTTAAAGTTATGTTGTGCTTTCTTTCCACAACAGGCATGTTTAAGGGTCATTTCAGCTGATTCTTTGCTGGTGATTATTAATCACTGTCAGTTCAATAGTTAAGTGAAGACCCAAGAAAGCATATGTGTATTTCTTTTGTTTCCAGAGGCCTTCAGCTTGCAGAAGCACACGAGTGTCTTTAGAAAGCAAAAAAGAGAGGTCACCCACCGATTGTGCCACTGACCCCAAAATGTTAAACAGGGGAATAGTTTGAGGAATAGGAGGGTAGGAATTGCTTCTTTGAAATTCAAACCCTCAGGATTTTGGCAAAATGTTGTGGGCCGTGTTAACTACTCAGTGCCTCCTCATACTCCCACAGCACATAGTGATTGAAATAACCATTCTGAGATGGGGAAAGCTTCCCTTTCAAACCTCATATTTCCCCCTTAGTGCCAAGAAACTAGTTTTGTGGAAAAATGAGCTCCATTTATTTGCCATCTAACATAATTGATGGGTCCAAACGGATCATTTAGTCTTCGTTTTCTGGATATGATCCCAAGGTGAACCCTAGAAGCTCTTTCCAAAAATACCATTTGCCTTCATAAACATGCATTTTTCTGATCTTCAGTCTACTTTGGGGGCAACTACGTGTTTGGTGTGTTTTGAGGACTTTGCACATTTTTTAAATCAATCAGTATTTATTGAACGAGCTTACTGTGTGCAGAGCACTGGACAAAGTGCTTTGGAAAGTACAGTACCATAGAGGTGGTAGACATGTTCCCTGACCACAAGGAGCTTACAGTTTTTATTGTCGTTCTTATTATGATTACTTTTGTTAACTGCTTACTGTATGTGAACCGGTGTTCTAAGTGCTAGGGTAGACAAGTTAATCAGGTTGGACTTATAGCCCCTGTCCCATATGGACCTCACAGTCTAAGGAGGAGGGAGAACAGGTATTGATTCCACATTTTACAGTTGAGGAAACTGAGGCACAGAGAAGTTAAGTGATTTGCCCAAGGTCACAGGGCAAGCAGTTGGCAGAGCCAAGGTTAAAATCCAGGTCCTCCAACTCCCAGGCCCAAATCTATCTTACAGTCTATCAATGAGTGTTTATTGGAAACCACAACCTGGGACATTTTCTAATAGCCACAATTGCTTGACTCCACTCTCTCCAAGAAGGGACTCTCCAAATTTTGACTACAGTTGAGCTCATGAGGATCCATTACATTTGGATCCATTAGAACCAGGGAGGAGATTCCTCGAGAACTTCCATGTACACATACACTTCTTTTGGTAGCATTTGGAAATATGAGTGGAATGATATGTGTGGAAGAAACATGTTTTAATGGTTCCTAATTGGGCTGTGCGACCTAGGGCAAGTCAGTTGAATATCTTGGAGTTGATTTCCCCTTCTGCAGAAAGGGGGCACTTCCCGGTTCTCTGACATTCTAACATGCTGAAGAACCTTCTCTGGCAATGTCTTTCAAGGCGCTGGCTAGCTAGGCATACAAATTTTTCCCACCTCACTTAACTTTCATGGTGGGTTTGGAATCGTGGAAGGAGAGAGAGACACACAGACAGACATGGGGTGACTAACAAGTTTTGGACTCTTTGTATTTCCTGTGAGGTGGAAATCCCCCTGTTCCAAATATGCATGACTTGCCCCACTTCAACTGTGATTCTGTATTCCAGCAAACTTCAAATTCCTCGGTCACGCTGAGGGCTGGAGCCAAGGCTTCTGGCTCCCTGCCCAATTTGGCTTTCCTGCACAATCAGCGGAGCCTGACCCCTAATCATCATCATCATCATTATCCTCATCATTGTCATAATTGTGGTGTTTGTTAAGCACTTAATATTTTCTAAGCGCTGGAGTTGATAGAAGAAAATCATGTTGGACACAATGACTGTCCCACCTGGGACTCGCAGTCTAAATGGGAGGGAGAACAGGTATAATAATAATCATCATCTTTATTACGGTACTTGTTATGTGCTTACAATGTGCCAAGTACTGTTCTAAGCACTGGAGTAGATACAAGTTAATCAGGTCAGGCACAGTCCCTGTCCCATATGGGGCTCACACTTTTAATCCTCATTTTACAGATGAGGAAACTAAGGCCCAGGGAAGTTAAGTGACTTGCCCAAGGTCACAAAGCAGACAAGAGTGCTGTGTGCAGCATGGCCTGGTGGATAGAGCATTGTCCTAGGAGTCAGAAGGACCTGCATTCTAATCCCAGCTCTGCCACGTGGCTGCTGTGTGACCTTGAGCAAGTCACTGAACGTTTCTGTACCTCAGTACCTTTGTCTGCAACATGGGGATTAAGAGTGTGAGCCCCATGTGGGACAGGGACTGTGTCCAACCTGATTAGCTGGGCTCAACCCCAGTCCTTAGTACAGTGCCTGGTACTGAAGACTGTAAGCTCGTGGTGGGCAGGGAATGTGTCTATTATTATATCGTACTCTCCAAGTGCTTAGTACAGTGCTCTACACACAGTAAGCAGTCAATAAATACGACTGACTGACATAGTAAACACTTAACAAATGCCATTTTAAAAAAAGGATGGCAGAAATGGGACTAGAACCCAGGTTGTCGGACACCCAGGGTAGAAATCCTTCCCCAGGCCACATCTCAGACTCACTCAATCATTGGATCTCACGACAGGTTTCACCTGTGCCTAAAAATGTATCATTCCAGGTCCGAGAACTCCAGACCCGCTTACAGAGCGTCCAGGCTGCCGGGCCATCGAGCCCGGGACGGCTCACTTCAGCCAACCGACCGGTTAACCCCAGCACTGGAGAACTGAGCACCAGCAGTAGCAGCAATGACATTCCCATTGCCAAGGTGAGCCTTTGTACATTGGCAGTAGTTCCTCACTTCTTATCTAGAAGCTCCAGCTTCTGTGGTGCCCAGCTGCTGTGCAGGCATGCGATTAGACCAAAAGGATCACTGGCGTCCCTCGGGAACGGCCTCTGCCCCCCTCAGCTGGGCCCCCACATTCAAGCAAGCTGCTGGGAGAGATAGGGCGCTAATAATTTGAAGTCCCCCTCACTTGCAACCCAGATGCCAGCTCACATTAATCAACCGGCTGTAGATTTCCCTAGCATGCCACGTCATTGTGAAGAATGAGGGATCACTTGGAAAATGGGCTGGGCCATTCCGATCTGTAAGCGAGGCAGGCCTTGGGAAGAGGCGTCCTGGATGGCCGAAGTCCCAACCCCCTTCTCTCCCTTATAGAACCGAGAGGGCTGCCGACAAGAAAGCTGTCTTGGGGAGGCAGAATTATGACATCGGAGAGGCAAGTCCCCCGCACACACATACTGTCCCTTCTTTTCTGCCTCTCAGGAGAAGCTCCAGGAGCCAGGGAGAGCCCCCTCTGCTGCTTGAAGAGATTCCTCCAGACCCTGGAGGGTAGCTTCCCCCACAGATTTTGTCAGGCCCAATCCTGCCCCATCTTCACATTTAAGTAGCTTATGAAGGAAAGTTATGTTTCTTCTCTTTCCTTAGATTGCTGAGCGGGTGAAGCTGTCGAAGACGAGGTCGGAGTCCTCCTCCTCCGACCGGCCTGTCCTGGGATCAGAGATCAGTAGTATCGGGGTGAGTGTGGTGAGTGTGGTTGGCCGGAAGAGTGAAAGGGTAGGAAAGGGCCTGCAGAACTAGATAATTGGCGATGAGAAATAAACGTTCAAGGTTCAGCTCCAATAAAGTGATTAATTATAATTATCTAATTCTATAATATCTTATTCCCAAGAATCAGTCGCAGCGTGCAGTGGCTTCTATGTGGTAGGTTGATTTTTCAAAAATGAGTTTAGGGGTGTTTTTTTCCCCCTCCTCTTTCTAAAGCTATTCAGAAAGAAGTGATTTAAATCCGGTCATGGAAAAAGCAGACAGCAGCCTGGAGGTATCAGTTTTCTTCTGCCCTGATTCACCAGAGGCAAAGTTGAGCAGAAGGCATTGAAATCAATGAACCTCTTACACAGTAGTCTTGAAAGAAAGGATGTTCTTCATTGAGCATGAGTGTTGCCTTTGAAGTGTATCCCAAAATTATGAAAGATTGAGAACCTGCTTCTTGATGCTAGGGTTTTCATCTGCCAAACCTACAAGGCACTTGCTGCTGAACTCATTTGAACGATAACGTCAAGGGAATGTTTTTCATTAGAACCTGGGGGACCTACAGTTGCTGCAGGGGGAGACCAAGAATAGCTGTTTCAGAAGCCTACTCTTGACTGTTGCATTTTATTTGAAATTGTGGATGATCAGATTTCATGCAACCTCCAAATTGTAAAAACCTAATCATCTGGGTATCCGAATTAGAAACATACTGACCCTGCCAGAAGCCTGAGAGAGGAGGGGGCCCAGCGAGGAGGCAGGAGAAGAGGGGAAGCTGTGCTCCAGTGGGCTCTAGTGGCTACCAGGGCCCTTATCCAGAGTGGGCAATGCTCAGTTCATCCATATTTGTAAAGGTTGATTTCCAAAATGGCTTGAAAACCAACTTCCATAGCCTGTGTGGAATTATGCACTTGGGAGCAAATCAACCCGGATAACCAGCTCTCTGGGCTGCTCCCTTCTGCAAGGTTTATTTATTTATCATGCTGTTTAAGCACTTACTATGTGTCAAGCACTCTTCTAAGCGCTGGGGTAGATAGAAGTTAATCAGGTTGGGGCTCACAGTGTAAGTAGGAGGGAGAACAGGTTTTGAATATCCATTTTGCAGATGAGGGAACTGAGGCACAGAGAAGTTGTGACTTGCCCAAGGTCACACAGCAGGCAAGTGGCAGAGCCAGGATTAGAGCCCAGGTTCTCTGACTCTCAGGCCTGTGCTCTTCCCACTAGGCCACGCTGCTTCAAAGTGTGAAGCCAGTGTTTCTGGACTGAAACTTCACAGCCAATTCAATATAGTTTTATTCACCTCCTTCTCTGTCCAGGTGTCCAGCAGTGTGGCAGAACACCTGGCCCACTCTCTCCAGGACTGCTCCAACATCCAGGAAATCTTCCAGACACTATACTCTCATGGCTCTGCCATCTCTGAAAGCAAAATCCGAGAATTTGAAGTAGAAACTGAAAGACTGAATAGGTAAGTTGAAAAGCCTGAATTTATCTGGTGTCAAAAACCAGGGGTCCATCCAGCCTAGCGTTCTCTCCATGGCAGTTGTGTGCTTGGAGGAACCCACCTTCACGTTTAGACACAGTCCATTTAACATCCAAACATAGCCCTCTGCATCTCTACTAATCTTTACTAACCCATTATGGGCTGCTTGGCCACACATTCTTCTAAATCCTTCTCAAATCTGCTGGTGTTTGCTGCTTACACGACTTCCAGTGGAAATGGATTCCATATGCTTTCCATCCCATGAAAGTGAAGAAAAGTTTCCTTGTGTTTGTTTTGAACCTAAGCAAAGTGTCAGCGGATTTGCCACCAAGATCAATTTGGATTGCCATGAGCTTCTTCAACAAAGTAAATTGTGCTTCCTGCTGTGAAGGGTATTTGGGTTAAAGAAAATGGCCACACCAGTCTCATCTGGAATAGCGAGTAGGGCCAGGAGTCTCTGCCAAGCATGACTGGGATACAGAGTCATTTGGGGTTAGTGTTGAACCACAGAGAGACGATGCCTGTGGAATGCTGAGTCAGAGTGGTTTAGAAGCCAGAACAACCCAAAAGCCAACAGTAGATGAACACAGGGCAATTTGGAAATTCCTTGCATTAACCAGGAAGTCGATTGACAGTCCATTGAAACCAGAAGTTTCACCTAAAAATGTCCCACTGAAATGAATTTTTTATTTCCCTTCTTACCAGAACCAGGCAATGTGGGGAAAACTTTAAGTTTCTATGCTTGAGACTTCAATGCCTCTGACACTTCATTTAAAAGGAAAATGATGCTTTCTGACCTCGGGGATGTACATGCTGGTAGGGTTTGCCACTCTAGCCCTGCTAGATACCAGCTCACACACAAGATCCAGTCTCCTAGAGGAAAAGTAGAACCAAGGCCAGTTAATGCAGACTACTTTAAGGCTTAAAATCGATTTTCCAAATGGTGGGATGAAGTATTGTGCTCTATGCGAATGTGAGTTCCCAGAAGTCACCTTGAAATTAGCATGAAGGCAAATGTGGTAGAAAGGGGAATTCAGTGGGGCTCTCCTGGAAGAGGTTTGGGTACTGTTTCCCCATCCACCCATTGCTTCATTCCGGTTGGGTTGGTCATACATGAATAATTATGGTACACGTTCCTGATGGGAGGACATTTGGTGCAATCCAGAAAGCAGAAATAACAAGTCCCTTATTTAGGTCATTTTTAAAGCTTGAAATGAAATGCTTTTTCTGTTGAATTGAGAACATTTTAAAGGGACATAGCCCCTTGGTGCAGGCTCAGCAGAGATACCTTCATGGGCAGTGAAGATGAGAATTGAGTCCTAATGTCCTATGGGTTTTTAGGCCAGCTCTCACCTCACGACCATCTCTGTGGGGTCTGGGTCAAGCCCCTGGATGTGTATCGAAACAGAGCCGAGATTCGATAGCATGCTTTTCTCCTCCCCCAGTCCTGTGGAGACCTGCTGACCCACATGGTCTCTTATAAGTAACCCACCTCTTTCCTGGGAGTATCCTGGTTAAGCCAGTTTTTCCATAAATGGAGTACTCTCAGGAAAAATTGAGTCACACTTCCTTTTTTTTTCTTTTTTTTTTCTTTTTTTTATTGCCACTCTTCCCTGATCAGAAAAATGGAGCCCTTCAATCTGGGTATCACTGTCCCTGAATTGGCCTGTGCATTGCCTAAAGTGCATCAGTGACTTCTTTCATAAAGGCCGAGTCAAGCCAGGCCAGCCAGAGGATCCCAGGATGCTATGATTTTATCGCTCAGAGTTCAAAACATAGGGGAGGGGTGCTGTGTTTAAACATGATTTTGTTTCAGAAGCTACCGTCTGATGCAGCTGCTTGTACTTGTTTGGTATCCACCCATGAAACATTTTTTTTAATGATATTTAAGCGCTTACTATGTGCCAGCCACCATACTAAGTGCTAGGGTTGATACAAGCTAATTAGTTTGAATACAGTCCATAATACAGTCGTAATCCCCATTTTACAGATGAGTTAAATGAAGCTTAGAGAAGTAAAGTGACTTATCCAAGGTCACACAGCAGACAAACAGCACAGCCAGGATTAGAACCCAGGTCTTCTGACTCTCAGACCCATGCTCTTTCCACTGGGCCATGCTGCTTCTCAAAACTACATTAATGTAGTCTCTCCAGGATGGGGAGAAAGTTAAGACATTTTAAGTTCTCAAGTTTTGAAGGGGACGGAGCAGTTGACTTGCAGTATGCCTGTTCTTTGGGATAGAAAATGGACGTAAGGGAACGTGTTTGTAAGCAGAAGACCTACTTGTAAACTGCCTTTCTATCAGGAGATTGAAAGACTTGCTATTGGCAGTTTTCTGATTTGCCAGTTTCGCTCATTTACCTTGACTTCCAGGGTCACGGGTTTGATTGTTTACAGGCCAAGCAAACTGCAGAATCATGCACAAGCAAGAGTTCAGCCAGTGGTTTAAAAAAAAAAAAGGGAGGATGGGGTTGCGGTTAGAGTCATTCACACATCACACAGCTCCACAAATCACGGTTCAGAACTCTATGCCACCCTCCAGTGCTGTCTGTCTTTCTGTCTGTCTGTTAGTGCTGTCTAGTGCCCACTCCCCCTCCCACCCCGACTGGGATTCAGTGTTCCTTCTTGGGACTCTGAACGTGGTGGTGGCAGGAAGACCAGAAGTCTGCAGATGACATGTGTAACAATCATGGTCTGGCCCGTTGGGACATGGTCCGCAGCATAACACCTGCCACCAGCAGGCTGTTTCTGTCCCTAAGAATGAGGAGTTTGTGCTAACCTGATCACCTGCCCACTCCCTGCAAACTAAGTTACCACTGCATTTCCAATCTAGCTTCTTAGCTGCTATGAAAGCTAGCATTTCAGAGCCTTCCAGCTGTTAGGGAGCTTGTAGACCTGAAGAGCAATTCTCTACTCATTTCACAAATAACAACCGCTTTGGAACAATCCCTTGGCCATTGCAAATTAATTTAAATGGATCATCTAACACCCTCATTAACTGTCATTTCCCTGGGCAAGTGTAGGCCAATCAAGAACTCTTTTCTTCATGCAGTGTCTGGTCGGACTTGGTTTTCTTTTCCATGTTAGGACGGTTTGGAGGTTGTCAAAAGCAAATCTGTCAGTCTTGTGCTGAGGTCTAAAAAATAGATTTCCTTCTTTTCAGCCGAATTGAGCACCTGAAGTCCCAGAATGATCTGCTGACCATAACCCTGGAGGAATGCAAAAGTAACGCTGAGAGGATGAGTATGCTGGTTGGGAAATACGAGTCCAATGCCACCGCACTGAGACTTGCATTACAATACAGGTACGTGAACCCTCGGAGGAAGAAGAATAACGATAGAATACCTTTCTACCCAGGCACACGAAGCACTTCTACCTCCATTACCGCTTTTGAAGCATCTTGGCTTCCCGGCTAGGTAGCGAGGGGCCAGATTGCCATTTGTAAAGCAGAGATGATGCTAACGGGCCTAGTGAGGTTTAAATGCCATATGCAGAGTTAGGGGCAAAGCATCTTTATCTCCAACTGCTTTCACGGGTTCCTTCTATGTTAGAGACAAGACTTTCGGTACCCACAGTTGGGGAATGGGTAAAGGTGGTGGTTGGGATGATGAGTGTGTTGAGGTTTCTCGCTCATTTCCCATAAATGTTCATGGGGAAGGATTTTCCTCAGGAGCTGAGAAGAGGAGGGGCTTAGAGGATGTGGCCTTGGTAAGTAGTTCCATCTGCTGGTGCATTCTCTGAAGGAAGTAATGGCATATTTACCCAGTGGGGTTAGAATACTCCACTTTAAATATTTCCAATTCCTTCAAGTATTTGTCTCTAAATCATTTTGGCCAAGCCCAATGAGCAGAAACTGGATCAGGCACTTTTGATTCAGCTCATGCTCAACACACTAGTGAGCTTCTTAAGTCAGGTGAATATCTGTGAACTCAAGACCAGAAAGCAGGATTTATTGGTTCAGTTCCCCATCCTTTCTAGTCGTAACACGCTTAGTAAAACAACATATCATACAAACTGTCCTCCTAATCAGCAGGTCTGTACAGTGACTAAGTAAAGTGAACCCTCCTGTTTTAAATGGCTCTTGTCCCTCAGCCTCTGCACCTGTGAGAATTAAGGTGCCTCTGTTGTCTCTGTCTAGTGCAGTGGGATGATTGGGAATGGGGAGGAGAGACTGTCTATTGCTAGAGCTGTCAGTTCAGCACTTAAAGGGGCCACTCGAGATTGTCACGCAGAAAATGAAGAAAGAAGGGTGGTAAAGGCATTATCAACACACAAGGTGGTTTGTGTGAAGTACGATCTCCACCCTGCTTGGTTGGAGGTTACAGGAAGTATTTGGGGTTGAGAGAGAGAGAGAATGAAATAATCCCTTGCATTTTTCATCATAAAAAAGGGTGAAGTGTGTTATTACAGATGGGTTATTTAGCACTTAATAGGCAGTGAGCACTTGTGATGTGTTCCAGTGTGTGTTTTTCCACGGGGGTTCATCTGTCCACTGGATTGGGAGGAACTGTTTTAAGCCTTGATCCTTTGCATTGTTTTCTGGGGGCGGTGGAGGGACAGCAGCAGATATTGTACTCTCCCAAGGGCTTAGTATAGTGCTCTGCACACAGTAAGTGCTCAATAAATATGCTTGATTGATTGAGGGTCTTCTATTTTTTTATTTAAGCTCAGGAAACCAAATTCAAAAGGCTGAGGGATTCGTGTGGGGTGAGTTGGGGATTAAGTCCTGAAAGATAGGATCTGTTTGAGTTTGCGTTTCAAATGAGCATCCAAGGCTCAGAAATCTCCCCTTTTTCTGCTTCACCCAGGGCTTCTGTGCCTTTCCAAATTGGATGGCTCCATAAGAAAAGGACAGGTTTAGCACCAGGAAAGGTTGGTTTGAGGAGGGAGGTTTCTTGTCCACTTGTGAAAGAGATATAAACTGCACAAGGTGAGAGAAGTCATTTCCACCTTGCCTCTTCAATCAGTTGTGTTTACTGTTTGCAGAACACTGTACTAAGCACTTGGGAGAGTACAATATAGACACATTCCTGCCCTCAAGGAGCTTAAGAGTCTAGAGTACATCTCTTGCACGAAGAGAAGGCTGCTTCCCTAGACTAGTCTCTTGTATTGCTTTCTTTTCCTTTGTTGAAAACTGTGGATGTGCATTGTGTTTTTCAGCGAGCAATGTATCGAAGCCTATGAGCTCCTGTTGGCCCTGGCTGAAAGTGAGCAGAGCCTCATTCTTGGACAGTTCCGCGCAGCAGGCGTAGGATCCATTGGTAAGAACTCTGGGAGTTACAATCTGCTTGTCTCTCACTGAACTTTCTCCCTCTTACCTCCTTCCTTCATCCTGCTGTTTGCCCTAGGTCACCTCATGGCAGCCTGCCAAACCATCGCCAATTGTCTTTTGCTTTTGGCCTCACAACTGAGTGTGTTGTTTATGGTCAATGCACCAAGAATAGGGATTAAAACAGAGGACACTGTTCCTCTACCAGGGTGGAGCCCCTACCCTCCCTTTCCTGTAGCAACCAGCTGACACTGGATGAAGGGGTTCTTTGAGAGAGTGGGTTTGCTTAATAATAACATAATGACAATAATAATAATTGGGGTCTTTGTTAAGCACTTCCTGACTACCAATCACTGTACTAAAAGCTGGAGAAGGTACTCTCTGATCTGACACAATTCCTGTCTTCACAGTCAGAGAGGGAAGGACGAACAGGTATTGAATCCTTATTTTACACATGAGGGAACTGAGGCATGGAGAAGTTAAGTGACATGCCCAAGGTCACATACAGCAGGCAAGTGTCAGACTGGGATTAGAACCCAGGTTTCCCGACCCTCAGGCCCGTGCTCTTTTCATTAGACCACACTGCTTCCTAGTTATAGTTGCATGTTTGATTGTTACCAGAAAGCACCTTTTTTATGGTATTTGTTAAACACTTACTGTGTGCCAGACCCTGTACTAAGTACCAGGGTAGGTACAAGCTAATCATTTTGAACACAGTCACTGTCCCCATTTTATTGGTGAGGTAACTGAGGGACAGAGAAGTGAAGTAATAATACTATATTAATGATAGTACTTGTTAAGCTGTTACTATGTGCCAAGCACTGTTCTAAGCGCCAAGGTAGATGCAAGTTAATCAGGTTGGACACAGTCCCTGTCCCACATGGGACTCACTCTTAATCCTCATTTTACAGATGAAGTAACTGAGGCCCTGAGAAGTGAAGTGACATGCCCAAGGTCACACAGCAGACACGTAGCAGAGCCGGGATTGGAACCCAGGTCCTTCTAACTCCCAGACCCGTGCTCTATCCGCTAGGCCATGCTGCTTCTCTTGGCCTTAGGACATTGTTTGCTGACAACACTTGGGTATACTTTCCCTAGGAACCAGTGCTTATTACAACTCAGTGCTTTCTGAATCAATAGGAAAAAGCCTCTATCCATCCTGTGCCTCTGTACTTCTTCAGTTTGGTGAATAATATGGTGCCTCCCAATGCAGCACATGCAAGTCTTTTTCTTTTCGTGGTATTTGTTAAGCAGATGTGCCAGGCACTATAGTAAGCACTGGGGTAGATGCAAACTTATCAGGTTGGACACAGTCCCTGTCCCACATAGGACGCGTCTTAATCCCTATTTTACAGATGAGGTAACTGAGGCCCAGAGAAGTGAAGTGACTTGTCCAAGGTCACTCAGCAGACAAGCGGCAGAGCTGGAATTAGAACCCAGCTCCCTCTGACTCCCAAGCCCATGCACCATCCAGCATCTTACTGCTTCTCAAGTCTGCACCTAAAATGCTCCCCCACCTTGCCCGTCTGGTACCTGTCTGGGTCCTGGGGCTATGTAGAAACAGCTGAGTTTATGAGGAAGGGTACATTTCTCCGATTGAGTGGAAGTAGTTAACCAGTTAATTAAGAGGAAACCCACGAGTTGGAAGAAGGAGGGGAAGGGGCAAGGGCAGAGAGTACATTTGCTGAGAAATGCTAGGGTCACCCTGCCCCTGAGGCTTTTAATGATGCAGAGAGGAAGCTTGTAGGGGAAATGCTCATGTGGGTAGTGGCCGGGGGAGAAATAGGAGAAAAATTGCTATCGGTTCCATGCTGTGACCAGCAAACTGCCTGTTCTAGCCTGTAATTTATAGCGGCAGCTTCTCTGGAGAAACAGCAAAATGTAAACTGAAAGCTTTTAAAGACCGAGTGACCAGCTCACTTGAGAGCCACAAGACAAATTAGTTCAACCTCTCACCTCAGCAGGCCAGACTCTGTGTTCCTGTGTCATCTCCAAGTGTGGTGCTTGGAGAGGTGAGTTCCTCCTTGCGGGGCACGTTGGAAGCAAAAAGCTGTGGCAGAGTCTCTCTCCTCCCCCCTCCCTCCATTTCACTCTGGCTCCATCCTTGTCTGTTGCAGTCTGCTTTTGTGATTTTTTTTCACCTCCATTTGGTGGGGGATGGAAAATTGAGGTGAGGGAGACAGAGAGGAGAGGACCGGGTTTTTTCTTCATTTAGGCATTCACAGGAATCTGAAGAAAATCTGAGGAAGGGAAATGCACTGGGTATTAATTTCCTGCTCCATGTCCAAGTTAGAGAACAATGAGACCAGCCTTCATTTATATGGGTGGCCACCCTCAACTTCTTCTCTCTTTTTATTGATAGTATTACTGTTCCCAGCCCAAGAGGGGAGGCTTTGCCAGCATTTCCATTAGAGAGCTTGGTTTTCAGGGTCTTTTAATTTAACTGTAAAACTTTATTTCTTGTGTGAAACTGATCCAAAATGGTCTTGGCCTGCCATCAGGTGCATGTGTGTAAGTTAAAGAAAGTGATCAATTAAAGGAAAGGAAAAATCAGCATTTTCATCCCAGTCAAATAATAGTTCTGGTCCTTGGGGCATCTTCTGGAAATGTGTAACCCCAACAAGAATCCATGGCAACTATTGGTAGAGAAGGTGGGATGATCTAAATGAATTTGTACTTAAAATATCAAAAATCAGTAATCTCCTTGGGTAGCTTGTGCATAAATATGCAAGGTAAGCCACACCAGCAGATCCAATTCAGAGCAGAGTTAGGAGAGGAGTGGGTTGGGGAAATGGAACCTCATAGTCTGATTGTGGGAGGCTGGGGAGAGATGGAGGAAGAGGAGGAAGATCAGTCTTTGCTTCGTAACTGACCTGACTTTTTCATCACTCACACTTGAACACCTGTAGACCATTTGCCCTATAAAAAGCACCTCCCCTCCCCCAAAGTGTACAACTGCAATTCCCCCATTTACCTCTTTACAATGTAGGGGACCAGCCTGGGGATGAGAATGTTACCCAGATGCTCAAGCATGCTCATGATTGTCGGAAAACAGCTGAGAATGCAGCCAAAGCCCTGCTGATGAAACTGGATGGCAGCTGTGGGGCTGCCTTTGCTGTCACGGGCTGTAGTGTCCAGCCCTGGGAGAGCCTGTCTTCTAACAGCCACACCAGGTAATGAGCTCATTTTAGCTTCAGCCTTTGCTTTCTGCCTCGGTGAAATCATTCCTGTGACCGATTCGCTCATCTCTTCCATCTTCCATTTTCCATTTCCATCTTCCATCTTCCATTTCCATCTTTGGGCATCCCTGAGTTAGGGTCCTCATTCTTTCCAGACCCAGGGCAAAATTCTAGGAGGGTTTTGGATTGAGTAGTGCATGTTCCTGTCATTTCTTCTGTTACCCGGTTTTAGAAGGACAAAAGTGCCGCATTCACTTTGCTTCGGTTTTCCAGCTCCCAATATCTTTCTCCCTCTCCCTCCTCATTCATTCAATCATATTTATTGAGCGCTTACTGTGTGCAGAGCACTGTACTAAGCACTTCATGGATTGGAAACCCATTGAGGACAGAAATGTTGTCTTCTCCATGTTCCATAAACCCCGATAGTGCCTAGGGTACTATGCCAAATGATTCAAAATTCTAATAGTTGAAGCTGACACTGCAGCTCACCTGTGTGCCGTTGTCAACTGTCTATTGGTCAAATAAACCATTCAGCACCCCAATAATAATAATTATGGTACTTGTTAGGTGCTTACTATGTGCCAAGCACTGCTCTAAGCACTGGGGTAGATACAAGTTAATCAGGTTGGACACAGTCCCTGTCCCACATGGGGCTCACACTCTTAATCCCCATTTTACAGATGAGGTAAGTGAGGCCCAGAGAAGTGAAGGGACTGGCCTCAGGTCACACAGCAGACATCTGGCAGAGCCAGAATTAGAACCCAGGTCTTTCTGACTCCCAGGCCCCTGCTCTGTCCACTTAGCCAGAGAGTGCTGTGATGATTATGGGGTGTGTTTGGTGGAAGCGGGGGAAGGGGAAATGGGACAGTGCCTATGCCAACCTTTGACATGTCCCCTGCGATTCCAGGGCCATGAATTCAGGGCATACAAGCCAGGTAGAGCACTTGACCAAGCAGCAGGTGGGATTGGTGTCCACCTTTTGATTTATGCTGCTGCAGACAAGAGCTCAGTGCTGCTCTATGCAGGTACTCAACTCTTTAAATGCTGCCCAGGAATATAGTTCAAGTCATGCTTTATAAAAATGGTCTAAAACATGCATGGAGCAGCACCTGCTAAAGTAGCCTGATCTGGAAAAGAGGCACTTCAGTCCCCAGGCACCTGCTCCTCCAAACCCCAGCTTGGATGGAGGGGAAAAGGGCCAGGAGCTCCGCTCCTCCAATTTTCTTTCTGCCCAGGGCAGCAGAACAGGAAGGGAGGATTCCAAACCTGGGGAGCCAGGTTGGACCCCTCCTTCCTGCTTGGATGCCCAACAGAGGGGGGAAATGGAAGGAACCAGAGCCCAGGGCCACCGTCAGGTAGCTGCTTCCCTTCCCGATGGATCGCTCTCCCCACCCCTATAGCTCCCAATCCTGTTCTCCCCAGTGCCCACTCAGACCTCCAACTCACCTTTTCCAATCCCTGTCCAACGTATCCAACCCTAGTATTCAAGCCCGACTCCCTCCTTTCTCCTTCCCTCAACCCATCCTGCAGGTTAAAGATTCAGATGTGGGTTGGGGGAATGAACAGGGATTGTGTGTGTGTATTCCTCTCTCTGTGTCTCCCTCTCCTCTATGTGTGTCTCCTCTATGTCACTGTCTTCTCTTTATCTCTTCTGTCCTTTTCCTCCCCTTAATTCTTAGACCTCTGTCCCTACCTCCGTAGAAGCACCTCCCAGGATCATTGTCTCCGCAAGGCACAGCATATCATGCTTTGCTAGAGAGAAAAATTACTGAATGCCACTGCTAGATTCTCAGTGATTCAACTTTGATTTTTGGAAATGGCAACAATTAGAATCCATTGATTGATTGTTCCTTAGATGCTTAGTTCTAGATCATCTGTTGCTTCCTTGTACTCTATTCAATCACATTTGTCCACACAGATATTTTACCAGCAGTAATGGCATCTTCAACAATGAGGAGTTATATATGTGGTTCAGGGCGAGAGAGGAACAGGCGAGACCCATGCAAAGAGTAGGTTAAATGTCACAGTGTGGTAGAGAGGAGGTCTGAAGTCTTTGCCTGTTGGCAAGGCTTTCCAGTAAGGAGAAATTATGCTTTTGGAAAAGGATTGCAAAAGCTGTGTACTTAGGGGCACGGAGCTGCCTGAACCAGAGTCTGGATTTAAATTCCAGAGTTTGAAAACACGAAGGCTTTGTTAGGAATTTAGGTTTGCTGTGGGGGGATCAGACCATGTGTTTCATTGTAACTATTAGCCTGCCTCTAGCCAGGTGCAATTCCCCATAATGCACTAGCCAGTTGCCCGTAGCTGAACATTAAAGCCAAATTTCTGGCAACAGCCGACTTATTCTCATAAATGATCGTTGGATTTTTTTTTTAATGAGTATCTTCTTGAGAAAAGAAAACGTGCTGCTTTGGGAGTGAGTGTCCGGATGTATTATATCTTCAATTTATTTGTTCATGTGGAACATAAACATTAGACCCAGGGTGTGTGTGTATGTCAGATGAGAATCATGTTTGGAAGGGACATTGGCACATTCAAATAAATCTTTGGTCGGCACAAAGGCACAGTACCTTCTCGGGAGGTAAGCTGTGTCTGAGATCCTGCTCTTAGGCTGCAGTATTAGTTGACCTGGATCTAAACACCAGAGGGGTAATCTTGATCCAAACCTGTTTAGTTATGTGGTGGCTCTGCAAAGGAGGACAGTGTTCTCTACTGAGCTCCTCTTAGTCTCAGTAAAGCCCTTCCTCTCAAAACTTGCATTCCCATGAGTCCAAGTCACTCAGGTGAGCTGGACAGAGCTGGTTTTACAGATGAAGGTTTATCTGGCCATCTAGCTCCAGGTACCCATTGCTTCTCCCAAAGGACCATACCTATAGACTGTAAGCTCATTGTGGACAAGGACTGGGTCTACTAACTCTGTGGTGTTTTACTCTCTCAAGCCCTTAGTACAGTGCTCTGAAACAGAAAGTGCTCAGTAAATACCATTGATTGATACCTATTTCCTTTTCCCCACCCCTACATTTGAAACAAAACCAGAACTTGCTCTAAAGTACAACAGGGGAAGTCAGGGAGACTTGTTTCCTAAAGCATTATGGGACCTGATAAGTCCTTCCTTGCTGCTGTTATTTGCCCCTCACAACTGGATTATAATGAAAGGATGATCCTGCTGTAACTTTAGGGATTGGGAAAGAACTGCTAGATGTCAAACCTCCTATGTATTCCTTGTGTCAAATCCCCTGGCAGCCTCCAGTACCAGGAAGGTTAATGATCAACAGAAGGAGTGGCAGAACTGAAACGGAAAAGCAATAGAGAGGTGGTTGCCAGCCAAGAGAATAAATCCAACAAGCAGCATCTCCATTGATTTAGTTGAAAGTTGCCCAAAGAGCTCGTTGATTCATTGACCGTAAGCTTGTTGTGGGCAGAGAATGTGTTTATTGTATGGTACCTCTCCCAAGTGCTTAGTACAGTGCTCTGTACACAGTGAGCGCTCAATAAATATGATGGAATGAATTTTCAAACATAGAAACAGCTGCGGTCTAGTCAGAAAGCAAAATGGCACCCTCGGACAGAGGGGAAACCAGGTAGGGTTGCTTTCCAACCCTACTCCTGGCATGGTGTTATAAGCAAGATTGAGGGAAGCAGGAAGGGAAAGAAGCAGCTGTGTGGATGGAGTGTCTAAATATACAGTTGTATTTCCAGCAGTCCCCATGCTCCTTCCTGCCTTGGATCTAGAATCAAGTTCACCCTTCCCTTTAAACACCTGCGAAGTGTATGGGGCTGGCTAGATGACAGGCCAAATGGTCCCATCCAGGCAGAGTTTTGCAAGTGCCTTCTGGTAGACGTCCCAGATGGCAATCTGCTAGTCAGCTGGAGTGAACGAGGCCCCTAGCAAGAATCCCCGGATCCATGGACCCCCAAGAAAAGGAGCAGGGTGAACTGGGGATTCAGCTGTTGTGAAGATGGAGGCTGATTTGGCTCAAAAGAAAACTAGTTCTACCTTTGGGAATGAAGCGTGGGGTGGAAAGATCAGCTAGGGGCAGACCAAGCCGTACTGAGAGTTTCCCCAATTGAGAGATAGCAAGATTGAGGTGTTGTGGCCAACCTTTCAGTCCAAGCAAGGGACATTGACTTTCATGACTCCTCAGTCAATCAGTGGTATTTACTGAACTCTTCCGTTTGCAGAGCACTGCAGTAAGAGCATGGGAGAGTGTTGTACAAAAGAGTAGGTGTAAGCCTCCCTTCCCACAAGGATTTTTCCGATTAGATGGGAAGACAGACATTAAAATAAATTACAGACGGATATCAATCAATCATATTTATTGAGCGTTTACTATGTGCAGAGCACTGTACTAAGTTCTAACAAGAATAAAAGAGACACATTCCCTGTCCACAGCGAGCTTACAGAGGCTCTATACATAAGTGCTTTGGGGCTGGGAGGGGGTGACTATCAAAGTGCTTCTGCAAAGCCCTTCCAAGTTAGAGGGTGGGCCGCTGGGCCGGTTGTGGCGTGGGCTTCTCAGGCCTTCTAGGACCAAGAATCACCTTGTACCAACTTCCCTCCAGCTCAGATTCCCTGACTCCCCAGCATATGTCTTCTGGAATAGACTGAACTCAATTATTCCAAGTCTACTCCAGACCGTCCCATATTGTTCAGAGCCAATCGAGGCCTCACAGTGGGTTCCGAACAGATTGTAAATGTTAACTCACAAATGCTCGAGGAGGTCACCTCCCTCAAAGCCTAGATAGTGGTTGAAAGCAAAAGGCAGGTGCCTTTGTTTACAAATAGGGAAATGGAGGCCAGGGAGGTGAAGGTTTGTTGCTCTGTGTGACCCAACAATCTGCAGTTCTTTTTTTCATAATTGAAGATAAATCAGACAGATATTTCCATACAACAGAGAAGGCTTATAATCATTCAATCATATATATTGAGCACTTACTGTGTGCAGAACACTGTACTAAGTGCTTGGATAGTACAATTTGGCAACAGATAGAGACAATCCCTACCCACCAATGGGCTCACAATCTAGAAGCAGGGAGATGGATAACAAAACAAGTAGACAGGCCCTTTGAGAGGGATGAAACAAAAGCCTCTACTGCACACCATTCCTTCCTGATTGTGATATGATCCTTCCTGTGATCCCAAAGGCTCATTTATATTGAAAGTGGCAGGAAGTGGGCACTCCCGGGTCCTTGCCAAGTGTGTACTAACCCAAGAAAGTCCCTCAGGTCCATTTATGCAACATCCTGGGAATTACCAGAGCTTCAGCCAAACTCCAAGTAGTTCTGAGCTCTGTGCATGTTGACTACAGGACAGGTGCAGAATCCAGCAAAATCTGATAGAGCCAGCTAAAGGTTTGTTTCCGTGTAACCTGGGCTGATATTTGAAAAGCAACCCACCGGGATCCTCAGAGACTGTCTTGGCCAGTCAGTTTAGGAAGGAGAAATTTTCAGGGGAAAGGAAATCGAGCTGGGCTGAGAGCCTCAAAAATTAGCAAATTCTCCTCAGAACTGTTGCTAGTGGTGGTCTTCACCAAGGGCTCAGTCACAACGCTGCCCAGAGACCAGCCCTTTCTTCCTCACCAGTTGTACTGTATGGAAACACGTCCCCAAAGCTGTTTTGTCAACGTTTCTTGCCTCTCTTTGGAAGCAACCCTCTCTGGAGCTCTGGATGGGTAGCATTTCCTGACAGTCACATCTGTAGTGACTTTAAAAGTCCCTCCTATGCGTGCGTGTGTATGTGTGTCTGTGTGTGATCTGTGTTGAGGACAAGGAGGGGGTGGAGAGAGGAGGGAACCTGCATTCCCGTGGCTATTGCCAGAGGCAAATAGGGGAAGCAGAAGAAAGAGGGGCTTTCCTCCTGGAGAACATGGTACACAATTGTCCCTAGGAGGGGAAAGAACTAAGTTTGAAATTATCCACCAGTTGCAGTCAAACGCCATGTAATACGATAGTGCAAGGGAGGGGAAGGAAGGTTAGGAAGGGGGCAGGGGGGAGGCTGAAGAAAAGTCTTTGTAGCACTGCCAGTGGCATGCTTCCTTGCAGGCTGCCTTGGGCCTTGGAATGCTCTGAAAGATCTGCTGGTAATTAACCGACACAGGGTAAAACCCACGGAACATAAACCCCGGCAAAGCCGGAGGGTCAGGAAAGGCCCTTCCCGACTAGCCCGCTCAGTTCTCTGGGTCTTGTGGAGCCGAAGCGAACTGTTCCCTAGTCCTTGAGAAGCCGGAACAGGAGGCCCCCAGGTTTCCTTCATCTGACTCCCCCACACCCTCGCCCCTGCTCCAAAATGCTGAGACATAATGCAGCCCCAAACAGAACGTGATTTATTCCCCTGCCGATAACTGAGATCATCCAGCATTCCAGACAGGCAGAGTTAATGGATGACTTAACCCTCACCCAACAGCTGACGGTGGGTCCCTGAGAGACCACAAGCAGTTTTGTCTGAGCAAGGTTGTAGAAAAGGCGATGTTGCTTTCTCCTCTCCTTGAATATTGTGCTAATCATATTCAGCAGTGGGGCATTAAGGATATAAAGCAGAATTGTAATTAACCTTACCCGATCCCCTCTCTCCCTCGCTCTCGCACGCTCTCTTTCCCTCCCCTTCCTCTCTCTCTCCCGCCTCCCCCCAAGTCTGAAAGGGAAGGGAGAGATGTGGAGAACTCTGGCACTGTGTATATCTGGAAATGTTTTCCCCTTTTGAAGGGGAAATGGTAATAATATTGGTAATAATAATGGTAATATTTGTGGTATTTGTTAAGCCCTCATTATGCATCGAGCACTGTACTTAGCACTGAGATAGATACAAGATAATCAGGTCGGACACAGTCAAAGAGTCAGTCGTGTTTATTGAGCAATATTAACCGTTTGGGAGAGTACAATGTAGCAGAATTGGTAGACACGTTCCCTGCCCACAATGAGTTCCCTGTTCCACATGGGGTGCACAGCCTATGGGAATGGGAAACAGGTGTTTAATCCCCAATTTCTGAGGCCCAGAGAAGTGGCTTGCCCAAGGTCACACAGCAGGCAAGTGGCAAAGCTGGGTTCAGAACCTAGGTCCTCTGGCTCCCAGGCCTGTGCCCTTTCCACTAGGCCATGTGACTTTTACTGATTGTTTAAACTGATGTTCCCATTATAAGATGGGTCCTCTGACAGTGATGTTTTCCTGTGGGGCTTTGTAGTAGTGGTGAGGGGTTGCCCTGAGCCATCTGCAGCTGTGATCCGTTCTCCGTGTAACTGACAACCTCCATTGTGAGATGGCTTGTCGGGGTTGGGGGTAGGGGCTGTGGCTGTAGAGCAGAACATCTCCAGGTACTCTCTTTGGCGGCAGGCAATACTGTGTCTTCATTCAGCTTGTGCAGCATTGGGGAGTCGTACCATCTTATCCACTGTACGGCAGGTTGGAGTTTTCATTGACAGCTGGCTGCTGAAGGGGCAGCCTATGGAAGTGACAATCGTAGATTATAAACTCCAAGAGAGCAGCGATTGTGTCTATTAACTCCACTGTGCTCTCTCAAGTGCTGAGCAGAGTGTTTTGCACAGAATAACACTCAATAAATACTATTGATTATAGATTGTGAAGGAATGGGGAAATAGTTAAAACCTAAGATATGTGTGCTCAGAAATCCATGCTTGTCACCGCCTTAGCTAGGAGTCTAGGGACAGGGAGATTACATTTGCTCAGAAGCCCCCCTTTTTCTGAGCCTGGCTATGGAAAGACCAAGAGGATGGGTGGATGGATGGATGGAGGGAGCTAGAGAGAGAGAAAGAAAAATATATATATATATATATATATAAAATAACTAACCCTGCTGCCGTCCTGCTGCCTAGATCTGGATCTGGCCATGGAAGTTTGGGCCGACCTACTGCTCTCTTTTTGGGCAAGGCTGTGACCCATTTCTGAAGTGGACTCAATCGATCGTAATTGTAGTATTTGTTAAGCGCTTCCTATGTGCCAAGGATTGTAGTAGGTTCTGGGGTGGGTACAGGATAATCAAGTTAGAGCCCACATGGGGCTCACTGTCTAGGAAGAGAACAGGTATTGAATTCTCATTTTACAAATGAGAAAACTGAGACCCAAAGAAGTTGTGACTTACTCAAGGTCACCCAGCAGTTTAGTGACAGAGAGCTGGGATTAGGACCCAGGTCTTCTGATCCCCAGGCCTGGGCTGTTTCTACTAGGCCACACTACTTCCCAGTAGTATTGACTGAGCATCTGCTGTGTGTAGAGCACTGTACTAAGTACGCAGGAGAGGAGGGTGCAACAGAGTAGTAGACACAGTCCCTACTTTCAAGTGGCTTACAATATAATGCGACAGTTACGAATTATATGAGATTAAATAACTAGGCATAAGTTAATGTAAATTGAAAATAATGCTTGCACACTTAGGGTAAGTGAATAAACCTAAATTCCCAGGTAACTGTTGGATGTACCAGACCTGGGAATCTGTCTCTTCTTTCCCTCCTTCGAGGATTTGGACAGTCTCAACATCTCACTCTTCTTAGGTACTTGTCACTTGGACATGATTTTAAGGGAGGAAAAAAAATCAAGGTTCAGACCAGAAGCCCACACTCACAAGAAGCTAAAGTGAGACCTCTGAAATTTTAGCTTGGCTGAAAAGTAGTTCCCTCAAAAGACTTCCTCTATTCATTGATTTCTCCCTGGCCCTATCATCTTCCTAGATCTTTCCAATTCCCTATGTCCATTCACCACCCTAAAAGATGCACACTGATCGTACCTAATGTATTCTCATTGATGTAGACTCAGGATATCCTGCATCTGTGTTGTCGCATGTAGACTGGAAGCCCCTCGAGGGCGGGTGAAAGGTTGAAATATGGCTTTTCTGATAGAGGAAAACACATCTTCATGGTGTGGATGCAACATCACCCTCCCCCTCCTTCCTCCTTTTCTCCTCTTCCTCCACGCTTTGTTGTGGATGGGTACATTGCTTATTTTCACATTCTCTCCTTTCCATGTCATTCATGTAATCTGACAACCTGAATAAGATGTGAGTATGATAGTGCTTTAAAATTGCAAAAATTGGAAACTTAAGGAGAAGAGTCTTTTGAGTACTGAGAATAGATTGTACTGTCTTTTGGAGGTTCCTTAGTGCCTGGGTAGACCTCCTGGGGCAGCAGCCTGGTTAATTGCATTAACTCGGAGAGGCAGTGAGGGGGGAAACATTCCCAGATTTTGGAGTGGATTTGGGAGAAGCCCCAATAAGTCTCCCAGGACCCTTGAGGGAGATGGGAGTAGAAATCCCAGCATTCCTTGAGGCTCCCCCCCCCCGCCTCCAGCCCCCAAACTTAGGAGAACCTTCTTCCTGTCTTCCCCTTCTCAGCAAGGACAACCATCTGGACCATCTTGGGGAGCCTCTGGAAGTGGGAGGGTAAGGGTGGGAGGGAAGTACCAACAGGAGATGCAGGCAACTGTTTTCTGCCCAAAGGACCTCACAGAAAACATAGGCCAGAAGCATAGTTTGCTGTATAATTTATGGCTTATAGAAAAGAAATAAAATGAAGAACCACTAGAGTCTGGTTAAATGTTAAAGCATTCAGAATGGGTGGGCGAAATGTACACATGCTTGTCAGATGTTCAATAGCAGTGAGTACCCCTTAAGTACTTTGGTACTCATCCCAGCCCCACAGCACTTTTGGATATGTCCTTGTACTCCTTCCCCTCAGTAATTTATTTGAATGTCCGCCCCCCAGCTCCTGTAGACTGTTAGCTCCTTACAGGCAGAGATCACATCTACCAATTACTGTTTTGGACTTTCCCAGGCTCTTCGTATAGTGCTCTGCACACAGTAAGTGCTCAGTCAAGACCACTGATTGATTGATTTTTCTTTTTCCTTCCCAGCACAACCAGTTCAACCACCAGTAGCTGTGATACAGAATTCACCAAGGAAGACGAGCAACGACTGAAGGATTATATTCAGCAGCTAAAGAACGACCGGGCAGCTGTCAAGCTGACCATGTTGGAGCTAGAGAGCATTCATATTGACCCTCTTAGTTACGATGTCAAACCACGTGGAGACAGCCAACGATTAGATCTGGAAAATGCGGTCCTGATGCAGGAGCTCATGGCGATGAAGGTACACATACCCGACATTGCTCCTGGTCACCCTGAGCCCATAGGCCCCTCTGCCAATGGATGGCAATGCTCAGAAACCCCCACGGGGGGTGATCAGATAAGAAACATACTCTAGCTTGTTCCCTTCCTCCTCCTCTTCTTCCTCCTCCTCCATCATCTTCATCATCATCATCATCACCTTTGTAGCTCTGCAGAGAGTTTTCCTGGGTAGACAGCTGAGGTGTCAGTGTCAGAGAGACCCTAGGACAGTGAGCCCATTTGGCTCTATTTTTATCCCCAGAGCTATACTAGAGGTCAGGTGGGCTGACTGAGGGACACTTGGTGGTAGCTGAGATGGTCAGGGACAACTCAGTAGCTTGGTGGTCTCCAGAGCCACCAGCTCCATATTTCCTTTCCTTCCAGGGTGCAGGTAGTAGGGGAGGGGGCATAGGTGCTAAATTCAAAATGGACGCAAAGCACTTTATTGAATCAAGGTTTGTAAAAAAAAAATAATAATAATAAAGTAGGTTTTGTAAAAATGCTATGGGAAGTGAAGTATATAGAGGAAAGGGGTGTCAGGGAAGGGTGTAGTTGTTATTACTATTTCATAGGTGGGAAAACTGAGGCCTGGGCACAGACAAGCCCGGGATCAAACTATGACCTCCCCACACCATCACCTCCCTCATCCTTCAAGCTCACGGATGGATAAAAATACAGTTTAATTGGGGCAGCTACTTTTGGCCCATAGAAACTCCTTCCTTGCTCCATTTCAGCCCCAGGAGCAGTTTTTAAGCTCCTGGCATGCCATGCCCTTGAGACCAGCAGCTGGTGGTGGTTACTATTTTAATTTATTTATTTTTTAATGGTATTTGTTATTTGTGTTTACTATGTGCCAGGCACTGTTCTAAGCACTGGAGTAGATACAAGGTAATCGAGTTGGACACAGTCTTTGCCCCGCACAGGGCTTACAGTCTGAAGTGCTTAGTACAGTGCTCTGCACACAGTAAGTGCTAAGTAAATATTGAATGAATGAATGAATCCTTTTTTCAGATGAGGTAATTGAGGCCCAGAGAAGTGAAATGACTTGCCCAAGGTCACACAGCAGTCAAGTGGCAGATCCAGGATTAGAATCTACTAGTCCATACTGCTTCTGTATTAACTGTGTCTTTGCCAATTCGGAGTCCAGAAGGGGCTGCTGCAAACAGAAGGGGCTGTACTTCCAATGTTTAAAATCTCCTGCTCTTCCCTCTCACTCGATCACAGCCACTTGAAAATTTGGTGAGGGCCCACGGAGTTGCTTTAGCTGCCCCATTACTGTATCACTTGCATAGTGAATGCAGATTTGCCCAGCTGTCTCTATGATATTTTCCTCAGAAAATGAGAACTTCTGGACCGCCCAGACCACCCAGTCTATGCCACCTCCTACTTATTCAAATCAGGGTAGCCTCTCCCTCTCCAGCCCCCACCTCACTGCACAGAGTCTGATGGGGAAAAGAGAAGAGGAGAAAAATTTGCCATCCTGTGGCCAGCTGTGGAAGTTGGAGGTCAGGCCCATGAACCGGAGCTATGTCAAGGGACTGGGCTCAGGCTGATATTCCCACCACCCAGCTGTGGGTCTTCCTGATGCTACCATAGTGTCAGACCTTCAGGGAGCTAAAGCAGGAAGCTCATGAAGCCAAGCAGCTCTCCATTGCCTCTGGCTTTCACCCTGGAGAATTCTGGTGGTTCCTGCTGGACCCCAAAATGGCTTTTGTGTCCCATATCATGAGGAACACAGCTCGTTGAGCAGTTTCTGTCCCAATCCCTGCTAACGTTTAGTGAAACTGAGACCTAATCCTGCAGACTTACTTCTGGAACTCAGAAAAGCACAGTGGGGCCAAGGAAGGAAATACTGATTCCTCCAGGAATCACTCATCTGCACCCAGATTTTGGGCCGCAGAGTAAGTGCAGAGTTACCTATCTGCTATAAAACACGCAAAAATGTACAGTTCAGTACTTCTGTTTGAGAGTCATCTCAAAGTAATGGGGGAAGGAGGGGAGGGGAACGAACAGAAGAGTCAAGTTTGCTCCTGAGTTGTTGTTTTTTCTTTTGCATTAAGCCAAGGACTTGTGTTCACTTTTGCCAATTAATCTAATCACAGAGTACTAGCTTCACAGTGGAATACTGATAGTCGAGGCACTTGAGTAGGCCTAAGACATATCCCAGGCCACCGGAGGGAACTTTTTTGACCCCAGTCACCAGCCTGTGCCAGTGTGTGTCTGATTAAATGCTCCACACCCCTTGAGCGGTGACACAGAACAAATCCACCCCTATTTACTGCTATTCTGGAGGTGGGTAGGAAAGCAGAACTGTCAACTGTTATCACCCATTGTCTATGGGTGGTCAATAATCAGAGTGTTCCCGACATTATGGTAACAAGTAGTAGAGGCTTGGGAAGACTTGTTGCACAGTCACCTAGCAGATTGGGCCAGGTCTAAGAATTTGTTTGGCTTTCCAGCTCCATTTCTAAAACCAATTCCCACCGTCCCCATTCCTCACTCAGGCCATGAGTGGTTTCCCTCTCTCCGGGATTCCACCTCTCCCCACGCCTCCCATTATGAGTTTGGGACATCTGAATTTGTCCCAGGCTTGGGGAACCTAGGGTTTTGTAGCGGTGCCACACTGACAGCTGTCCCGCCACTTTTGGATTTCATGGTGAATAAAGCTGGTCCCGAGACCCAGGCTCATGGGGTACAGGTGTCCAGTTAGGGGAATGCCCTTGATACTCATTGCCTTTCTAAGTAGCCCTCTCCCTGTTGGCAGCAACATCTGAAAGGCTCCTCCTCTAAGGAAATGCAATTTGCTCTGATTTTAGAAAGTGGGTGAGCTTACATTCTTTCTTGAATGTGTGTTGATTTCAGGAGCCAGAATACATGCAGCAGCCTTGTAGTATATAGCTCCTCACATCTGGCTTCCTGTCACCCAGATGTTTGGGGGATTAAAGCATACCTCTGCTCCCCTCCTGGGGCCAATTTGCTCTGGGCAGTTCGTTAAGAATGTAATAGTTATCTTGGGGATGTGGTTAGTAAAAGGTCTGTTCCCGATCCCTTAGCAGATTGGCCTGTTGATTGGTCTCAAAGTGGCAATGTAACGGCTGGCAATGTAACGGCTCACTACTGAGCACTTTTTGTTCTGGCTGTGCCCCTGCAGGTGTGGGAGGAGGGCACCATGACCCGCTGCCCTCAGGGGGAGGGATGGTTGCTTTGCAATAGAAAAGCGAGACATGCGAAGAGAATAGTTCAGGGCCTAGTCCTGCCTTAAACCAATCTTCCTTCCCTCAGAAAAAGCTGCTTTCTTATCCCCTTAGCTCTTCCCAAGGAATTATTCGATAAGTAGATCGATAACATTTATTGAGCCTTTATTGTGAGGAGCACTTGAGCGAGTACAATCGAGTTAGAAGGTATGATCCCCACCCTCAAGGAGTTCACAGTCTAGTGGAGGAGACGGACCCCCCCCCCCCCCAAAGTCCTCTGTTTGTGTTCTTTCGGCTCTTCCCTTAGAAAAACAAATGTTAGTGCTGAGAGAGGGAATGAGCGTGGTGCTGAAGCTTCCCACACCTGGCTCCAGCAGCAGCCAGGAGCATCGTGTCTTCGGAGAAGGGTGGAATGATTTCATTCACACTGGCGAAACTGTCCCCTTTCTTCTTCCTCCTTGTCATCCTCCTCGTCTCCCTCCTCGGCCTCCTCCTCTTCCTCTGAGCCCAGGACCTCTGTTTATTAGCAGACACCAGTTGGGGTTTTGATGAGTTGGCATCTCATGTGGTCGTCTTCACTGCTTGTCCCCCAGGAGGAAATGGCAGAACTGAAGGCCCAGCTGTACCTGCTGGAGAAGGAGAAGAAAGCTCTGGAACTCAAGCTGAGCACTCGGGAAGCCCAGGAGCAGGCCTACTTGGTACACATTGAGCATCTGAAGTCAGAGGTGGAAGAGCAGAAGGAACAGAGGGTGAGATCCCTCAGCTCTGCTAGCAGTGGGAGCAAAGACAAATCGGGCAAGGTAAGGGAGGCGATCCCCCAGGAGGGATAATGATAATAATGGTACTTGGTAAGTGCTTACTATGTGCCAAGGGCTGGCTAAGTGCTGGGGTAGATACAAGTGAATCAGGTTGAACACAGTCCTTGTCCCACCTGGGGCTCACACTCTTAATCCCCATTTTACAGATGAGGGAACCGAGGCCCAGAGAAGTTAGGTGACTTGCCCAAGGTGACACAGCAGGCATGTGTTGGAGTCGGAATCCTTCTGACTCCCAGGCCCTTGCACTAAGCCGTGTGGCATCTCAGGAGTTGGAGCCGGAAAGAGCCAAAAGTTGGAGATTCATCCAGGGCCGCCTCCTGCCTTGCAGATCATGAAATTATCTATATCCCTTTGTCTCTGATCGCACGGGGGGACAGCCACCGTTTCGGGTTTCTCTGAGCCTGCTCCTGAGGGGTGTTGGCTGAGGCGGGGCCAGGACCCTCAGGCTCAGGCATTCATAATGCTATGCTGAACCTAGAAAGTCCCGGTAGCTTGAGCACTGGTGAATTTAAAAGACTTGACCCTCTCCTGTCCTGGGCTTCCTTGGTAACAGGGAGAATAGGGACATAAATGTGACTCGGTGAGATCTAACTGTGTTTACGCTGACTGTTCCCAGGTTGGGTATACTCTCCCAAGCGTTTAGTACAGAACTCTGCGCACAGTAAGAGCTCAATAGATACGATTGATTGAATGAATGGATGAATGAGTAATGGGGACTTGTGGGTGGGGCGTTTTCCTCTGATTGGCATCCTGGAGTTCTCAGTCCCTCTCTGTCCAGCAATTGCTGTTGGTTTTTAGTTGGATCCAACATGTCGGCGTACCCCTCCCGGAGGAGCCTGGCTTCAAACTGATCTGGAGTTCAGCCACTGGGTGGAGGGTGAGGTTGGGTGTGGTTTTGGCCGCTTTTGTGCACATGAGAGCAACCATTTGACAAATAAAATTCAAAAACAAGCCCGAGAGATCATATCCACTCCTACCCAGAATGCTTCAACCCATTATCCAGCCCCACCCTTTCTCAACTACTTTTTGTAATCTTCAGGCAGGGCCCAGCAGGAAGCAGGGCAAACTGAACAGTTGCCCTGAGCAGAGGGGAGCCGCACATATCAGGCAAGGAAAGCTCTGACCATCCTCCTCTAGCAGCCATCCTCACCACAGGCCAGCTGGCATCAGTCATTGTGGCATGGCTGCTGCCACTTCACAGGACAGGGCCTAAGTTTCCATGTTAGCCCAACGGAGATGACTCTGGCAACCAACTCCCAATTATCCAGGGCGATGAGATGTAGTTAAACTTCACAAATAATCTAAAATCCTCCCTTCAGCCTCTAATTTGAGTGAATAGCGAGATCCGAGCATATAGCGGAACAGCCGGATTTTGTGCCCGGCAGCCCTGACGGTTGGCTTCCTGGGCTGAGTTGGTACTGGTAGAACAACTGCCTGAGCACCTCAACAAAAAGCACTAGAGCAATGCAGAGTGGGAGTATTGCACAGTATTGCTTGCTTTTCACCTTGAAACCCTTGAGCTCATGCTCTAAACATCAGTCAACCACAGCGGCCCCATCCTCCATTCAGTAGGGAGTCGGTGCCCATTTGGAGGTGGAACCCACCAGTCTCTCGATAGTAGGTGCAAGGCCGCTCCCAGCCCCATCCACTCTCTCTAACTCAAACCATATTCCCCCAAAGAGCCAGGACCCCCAGCCAAAGAGGGATAGAGAGGCAATTGTTTCCTAAGAATGCAGGAAAGAAAGGGAAAAAACTTCTTGCCATCTTCCAAAAATATTTCCTGAAGAAGTACAAGCAACTCAAAGACAGGCGATTGCTGCTAATTTCCTTTTAGCCTTCAGCGTGAGCTGAAGTGGGTGGTGTTTTCCTTCCAAGATCAGAAATCTTTTCACCACCTTTGAGCTTAAACCCAGCTGCAGTTTGTGGGGATGTCTCAGAAGGAAGAATTCAGTATTGCTTGCTCTTGATGGTTTGTGAGTTCATGGGTAGTATGTGGAATGAGCTTCCAGTTCAAGGACTGAACTTTTCTCTACTTGTTCTCAGATGTATTTTTTTATGGGGACTAAATTGCGCATTCTGTATAGTTTTGACTGTAACTCAGAAGAGCCTGTGAGAGAAAAGGCCAGACCATTTTTTTTTTCCTGAGGGCTCCTTTAAGAGATGCCCTGTGTTGCTTGGGTAATGAGGTTGGAGTAAATGAATAATCTTGCAGTGGCTAGATTAGATCCTCTGACTATTTCAATAAAATCTCCATCTGGTCAATTCATTTGAGAAACTACAGGTGGTGTTTATGGTAGAGAAGGCAGATGTAACTAGATGTGTGAGAGAGGGGGGAAAACATGAATTGCTCCTAGTTAATTTAGCCCAGTTCCCAGCTTTATCAAAAATCACATTAGGAATTGCAGTTTTTTTCTATGTGGGATTCCTGCATCAAGGGATCAGGCTGTGTATAAGAGATGTGAGTCTCTCTTCCCTAATCCAGAGAGGTCTAGGAGGGATGGTCTCACTCCTGATTGCCCCAGAATTTGGAGTTTTCTTCTCTGCTGGTGCGGGGCCCCGTCTGTTAACCAAATCAGTGTATCAGCAGCAGATCCTGATAACTGGCAGGAGATCATGGCTTTTAAGTGTTTCTGCGCTGCTTGTGCTTCTGCTTGTGCTTCTCGGGTAAGTATTTTTGGAAGATGGCAAGAAGGCTTTTCCCTTTCTTTCCTGGATTCTTGGGAAGCCAGCTCACCCCTAAATCCCAAATTTAGAGCAGTGTCCTTCCACTGTTTGGTTGTGATTATGGGTGCCAAAACCCAGGGGCGACAAGAGGCTGAAATTGGGACTGCCTGACCTTTTAGTCAGTTGAAGCCAGCCTGCTCTGCCCCACCCCTCTATTGCCCCTGCACACAAAGTGAATAGTTGACCCTGTTGATTAGGATGGTTTGGGATAACCTTTTTTTACTTTATGAATTCCATCTGCTTTTTATCCTAGCCAAGCAGATGGGTATTATTGTGATCCTCATTTTACAGATGAGGACTTAGAAAGCCAGAGTGATTTGGATGGTGGAGGTTGATGGCAGAACTGGGATTTTTAAGTCCTAAACCGTCTTGTCTGAAAATCATTTATGTTTGTGTTAAGTCCCACAGCTTTCTCACAGCAAATGGGATTGGAAAAGAGAGGTTTCTTTAAATGACTTGAATCCATGACATGACCTTGATGTGCCACCCTCCCCCCCCCCCCCCCGAACTGTGCAGACAAAGTCTGCACAGAAGCAGTGTGGCTTAGTGAGAAGCAGCATGGGCCTGGGACTCAGACCTGGATTCTAATCCTGGCTCCTCCACACATTTGCTGTGTGACCTTGGGCAAGTTATGTCGTATTGTACTCTCCCAAGTGCTTAGTACGGTGCTTTGCACATGGTGAGCGCTCAGTAAATACAATTAATAATAAAAATAATGTCACGTAACTTCTTGAGGCCTCAGTTACCTCATCTGCAAAATGGAGATTAAGAGTGTGAGCCCCATGTGGGACAGGTACTGTGTCCAACCTGATTAACCTATATCTACTCCAGCACTAAAAGTGCTTAGCACACAGTAAGTGCTTAAACAAGTACCGTTATTATTGAAAATATCCAGGCTTCTTGGCTAGGGCTTGGAGCGTGTGCATTAGTTCACAAGGGCTGGTACACAGAGGAGCCCTCGGCCAGAGCTCAGACCCAGACCCACTTCTGGTGTCCCGTGTCTCTCCTACCCGCGCCCCCTCCTCCCCCCCCCCCCCCATTGGAAGGAGATACAACTGAGAATCCGCATACCTATTGAAATCTGTAGTGGAGAGATCTCTTTTGCTTTAGGTTGGAAGTGTGATCTGCAAACAGGGGGCATAAAAGCAGTTTGTGTAAAGCAAACCCTGTTTCATTCAGTATCATCTGTTGAATGCCTTCTGTGTGCCAAGTATTGTACTAACTTGCTTAGGAGAGTACAGTTGAGTAGAAGTGAGATTCCCTGCCCCCAAGGAGCTTTCCTGCTAATGGATTGTTTTGCATAGAACAATAGGGGTGAGGTTCCAGACCCAAAGTGAGGAAGCTCATTCACATTACAGGGGGAGGGGACCTACTGTGACCAGAAGCAGCATGGCTTTGTGGATATTTGTGGATAGAGCACTTCTAAACCTGGCTCTGCCTCATGTCTACTGTGTCACCTTGTACAAGTCACTTCACTTCTCTGGGCCTGTTACCTCATCTGTAAATTGGGGATTAAGAGTGTGAGCCCCTTGTGGGACAAGGACTGTGTCCTACCTGATCAACTTGTATCTATCCCAGCGTTTAGAACAGTGCTCAGCACATAGTAAGTACTTAAGTACCATTATTATTATTATTATTATCTATAATTGAACAAACACAAATCAGTCATTGGTTAATTCCAGTGATTTGCATTTCCCAAAATCAGCCCAGGAGTGTAGTAATAGCTTTTATTGAACGCTCACTGGGTTTGGGAAATACAAAATAAGGGAGTGACACATTCCTTGACCCTAAAAGGCCATTCCCCTCTCAGGGTCGCACCTGAAGAGTTTCCAGTACTTTACCAGTCTCAACTACAGGAGGGAGAATCGAGCAGAGGCCTGTCCAATCCATTCCTAGCTTGGGCAGTGGCTAGAGAAACAGCGTGGCTCAGTGGAAAGAGCACGGGCTTGGGAGTCAGAGGTCATGAGTTCGAATCCTGGCTCTGCCACTTAGCTGTGTGACTGTGGGCAAGTCACTTTACTTCTCTGTGCCTCAGTTACCTCATCTGTAAAATGGGGATTAACCGTGAGCCTCACGTGGGACAACCTGTTTACCCTGTATCTACCTCAGCGCTTAGAACAGTGCTCTGCACATAGTAAGCACTTAACAAATACAAATACCAACATTATTATTAGTGAGTGGAAGGCGATCTGCTAGAAGTCAAAACTCACCTGTGCTGGGCAGCAGGAGCATGGGAGAAAGTCAAGGGTGGAGACTCAAGTTTACAGCACGGAAGGAGACAGTGGTAAACCACTTCCATATTTTTACCAAGAAAACTCTATGGATACACTACCAGAGCAATTTCTTATGGGTGTGCGGGGCGTTCTGGAAGAAATGTGTCCGTGGCGTTGCTATGGGTTGGAGATGACTTGACGGCTAAAGACAATAGGCCATTGACGATTTCAACTGTCTAAAAATTTAGGTTGACCTAGAATCACCAAGTCACCACATCAGAGCCTCCCTTACCATGTCTGACCCAGATCAGACCCATCGGTCCGAGTCACCCTTTAACACCCTTCCACCCACGTGAGTGGAGAAAACTGTACCTATGAAGCAGCTTCCGCTCCAACCAATGGGGCTCTGAGTAAAGCCCTCTTGAACTCAAGTGACAAAGACTGTTCTGATATCTGACACTGTCTTCGGTGGTATTTATTGAGCACTTATGTGCAGAGCACTATAAGAAGTGCCTGGGAGAGTACGATATATTGGTAAAGTTGGTAGACACATTCCCCGCCTGCAATGAGCCTACATGTCCACAACTAGTTTGGGCCGCAGTTGGACTGTTGGTGAGTTGTTGAGTTAATAAATTGTGTTCAATCTTTCCAGATTTCATTTTTAAGTGGTTTGTTCTTGGGCCCACGATGGAGTAAATTAAAGTAGAAAAGAGTTTGCAAGGAATTTTGCTACAACAAAACCACTGTAAACCAAACCAGGAGCTTGGTGCTTTTGTGTGGTCTTATAAAGGTGTATTAAGCTACAAGGCGGATTGCTAAGGCCACCAGGAAACTGTTTTATGATGATTTTTCTTATTAAATGAATTTACTATAAAGCAGTTCTCCTATGAAAGGTCAGGGACAGAAATTTGAGACTCGGGCCCTCAAATGCCTCTTTTCGTTTCTGCAGAAGAGAAAACCACATCATTAACAAGTATTTATTGAGCATGCTTAGGTCTGCACACTATACCAGCCACTGGGGATACCCCTTTTCACACTGTCTTCTGGATACATGGTCCCTGCTTGCAAGGAGCTCAGAGCTTTTAGTTCAGGGCTTTCTAGGCATGCTTCGAAGGCTGCAAAAGCTTTACGCTAAAGTTAAATTCTCAGAAAGGCAGGAGCAGTAAAAAGGGGGGTTAGGTTCCATATCTTCCCATGCTCTGCTAAAAGTGTAGCCATAAGTCAGGATAAAGAGGATGAGTGTAGAGAAAAATCAATCAGTGGGATTTGTAGAGCACTGCGCTAAGCACTTGGGGAAGCACAATAGAATGGGTGGACAGGATCCTTGCCATCGGTGAGCTTCCAATCTAGTAGGGGAGATTAGGCAAGAAAATAAATTACAGGTAGGGGAAGAAGCAGGGTTATAAGGATATATGTGCATAAGTGCTGTGGGGGGTAGGAGTGGGGTAAGTATCAAAGTGTTTAGAGGGTACAGACCCAAGGGCATAGGCAACACAGAAGGGAGGGAGAAAAGGGTAGGGAGATGAGAGGTTAGTCAGGGAAGGCTTCCTGGAGGAGATAGGATTTTAGTAGGGTTTTGAAGATGGAGAGAGTGATGGTCTTTCGGATGCAAAGGGGGAGGGAGTTGTGTTTTTTGTTGGGGTTTTTTTGATAACATTTGTTAAGTGTTTACTATGTGCCAGGTACTGAATTAAGCGCTGAGGCAGAGTCAGGCTAATCAGGTTGGACACAGTCCGTGTCACTGTCTTAATCCCCATTTTACACACGAGGTAACTGAGGCACAGAAAAGTTAAGTGACTAGCCCAAGGTCACACAGCAGAAAAGTGGCAGAGCCAGGATTAAAACCCAGGTCCTCTGACTCCAGGCCTGTGCTCCTTAATAATAATAATAATATAATAATAATAATAATAATAATTGTGGTATTTGTTAAGCGCTTACTATGTGCCAGGCACTGTACCAAGCACTGGGGGAGATACAAGATAAGTGGGTTGGACACAGTCCCTGTCCCACATAGGTCTCCCAGTCTCAAACCCCATTTTATAGATGAGGTAACAGGCCCAGAGAAGTGAAGCGACTTGACCAAGATCACGTAGCAGACAAGTGCGGAGCCAGGATTAGAACCCAGGGCCTTTTGACTCCCAGGCCTGTGCTCTAGCCACTAGGCCATGCTGCTTCTCTAGTTCCAGGCAGGACGGAGGTTGTGAGCAACAGGGTCAATTGCAAGAGATGAGAGCAAGGCACAGTAAGTGTGTTGGTTTTAGAGTGAAGTGGGTGGCCTAGGCAAGGACGAGTAGGAGGTGGAGAGGAGCGAGTACCTTAAAGCCGATGGTGAGGGTTCTCTGTCAGGTGCAAAGATGGATGGAGGTTTTTGAGGAATGGGAAAGATAATAATAATAATAATGTTGGTATTTGTTAAGCGCTTACTATGTGTCGAGCACTGTTCTAAGCGCTGGGGTCGACACGGGGAATCAGATTGTCCCACGTGGGGCTCACAGTCTTAATCCCCATTTTACAGATGAGTTAACTGAGGCACCGAGAAGTTAAGTGACTTGCCCAAAGTCACACAGCTGACAAGTGGCTGAGCTGGGATTCAAACCCATGACCCCGGACTCCAAAGCCCGTGCTCTTTCCACTGAGCCACCCTGCTTCTCAAAGATGTGCACCAAAGTATTCTTTTTAGACGATTGATCCGACAGCAGAGGGAATGTGGACTGCAGAGGGGAGAGGCAGGAGGCAGGGAAGTTAGGAGGAGGATAGATGTCCTAGAAGCAGCGTGGCTCAGTGGAAAGAACACGGGCTTGGGAGCCAGAGGTCATGGGTTCGTATCCTGGCTCTTTCACCTGTCAGCTGTGTGACTGTGGGCAAGTCACTTTACTTCTCTGTGCCTCAGTTCCCTCATCTGTAAAATGGGGGTGAAAACTGTGAGCCTCATGTGGGACAACCTGATTACCCTGTATCTACCCCAGCGCTTAGAACAGTGCTCTGCACATAGTAAATGCTTAACAAATACCAACATTATTATTATTATGTCCTTGAATAGTAATAACATTAAGCATCTAACTTTGGGCAGAGCCCTGTACTAAGTTCTGGGGAAAAAATACATGGATGAGAATTAGACATGGTCCCTGTCTCTCAAGGGACTCACAGCCTAAGAATAAAAGAGGAAAGGAGACTAGCAACAGACACATAAGGAAAGATGAAAGAATGAGAACACAAAACAAAATAAAGGACAAGAATAGGGATATATGCTAAAACAAAATTATTAATAATAATAGCGATATTTAAGAGCTTACTATGTACTAAACACTATGTACTAAGAGCCTGGGTAGATTCAGTACAATCAGAGCAGATACAGGGGCTCTTAGTCTAAGAGGGAGGGAGAAGAGGTATTTAATCCCTATTTTACAGATGTTAAGAAACTGAGACACTGTGACATGCCCAAGATCACACAGCAAGTGATGAAGTAGGTATTAGAACTCAGGTCTCCTGAATCACAGGCCTGTGCTGTTTCCCATAGGCACAGTGCTGTGGCTAAAAGAGCAAAATGTCAGGCTTCTTGGGATCCAAAGTCCCACAGTCACAATCTCAGCCACCGCACAGCCTTCCAACGTTCTCCACTTAGCGGAGGCTGCAGGCTGACACGACCCGTGTCCTTCCCGCTGCGGTGGCACAAGGGTGGAAGGACTGAGGCCCCGGGGAACGTGCGGAGACGGCGCTGGGTCCCAGCAAAGCCACTCGGCCTCTTGAGCGGGTTGGGAGGCCAGCGGCGCAGGCTGCGGCTCCTTTTGTCCTTCCCGCCATGTTGACAAATATGGTGGCAACAAGGAACCGATCATAAAAATTCTGAAAAGCAACTTTCACCTGTGGAAGGGAAGTCGGGCACTGGTTTCCATACCCGCAAAGGGCTATCAATCCCTTTGCTGCAGGATTGGGAGGCAGGGAGTTAATTTAACCATCAAGTGTTGACCCCGGCCAGCAGATGTTGTTTGCCTGGTTCTGTTGTTTCAGGTGCTTCTCCAGCTTGCGGGGCCGGAGGGTGGCCGGGGGGCGGGGGGGGAGGGGGCGGACGTGCGGCACGGAGGGTACGAGGTCTGTTGACACAACTTCATCACTTCGCCATGGCACAAGTGCGTTACTACTGCTCCATTTGTCCCCATGCAGCTGTAGAGCTGCCAAAGGCTACTGCCGCCCATGGCGTTTCTGACTTGAGATGGTGAGTAGTGTCTAATAGGTTGATTTTGTTGTCCTTAGGAGTGTGCTGAGGGATCCTCCCCTGCCTTGTCACTAACTGAACTGAGGACGCACAACGAGAGTGAACTGGCAGCTGAGCTGGCAAGTGCACTGCGACGGTAAGTGCCAGTCCGGCCAGCCGGGAAAGTGGTTTGTTTTATCAGGACAAGGTGGGTTTGATCTATCAATCTGCCAACCTGTCCCAGATCAGCCCACAGTGACCTACTTAGAGGGGAGTGATTGTCATTACCTAACGAATATCAATTGGCCTTCCGGTCTGGAGGATGAATCTTTTTCCGTGAAGAAGGGTGGGAAAGAGAGAGAAGGGGGCGAGGGGAGAAAAAGAAATGCACAGAAAGAGAAAAGATGGGTGCTTATGGGTTTCTTGTGACAATATCTTGAGGCAGTCAGAACTCTCCTCGTCTCTCTTTCCAACATGCACTTAGTACAGCGCCCAGTGCTTAGTATGGTCCCTGGCACAAAGAAATCACTTAACAAATGCCGTAAAAAATACACACTCAGTATTTCGTTGGCCAACCAGCTGAGATGAGACTTCAATTACAATTGCTTTGCTTGGGAGAGGAGAGCAAACCAAAGCCAACCATCCTGGGGTAAGTTGCCCTCCTGGAGAAATAGGAACCAGATTTTGCTGTTTAACTCCCCAAATTATCAGGTTTAGCCTTTGGAGGCTGTTACTCCCTGATGGTTCAGCACTATCAACACCTGAAAGAAAGCAGAAACAGGGCAAGTAGCATCTGCTCTCCGAGCATCAAGATATGCTCTGTTCTGTCCCTCCCCGGCAGGGTTCTAATGAAGGGGAGTTAGTATGGATTGTTGATCAAGGACCCGGAAAATGATGGCACCAGCAGCGTTCTCAAACGAGGTAGGGGGAGGGAGAAATAGCCATCCAACTTGACTCTAATTAGGGGTTAGAAACTGAAATTTCATGAGACTGGGAGGTTGTGTCCCATTTTGCCACAAGGATGGAAAATTAGGAGGTGGCTTAAAACCATGCCATGTGCAAGTAAATGGGGTGACATTTGGAAACAAGAAAAAGCATCGGGTCTCCACCCGACTGGAAGTGAGAGTAACCTAGGGGGAGTCCTAGTGTTTTACCACCCAAAGGAGAGTGTGGTCAGTTAATGATGGGAGGCCAAGTGATGACTAACTGGCCAGATAAGCAAACCTGGGAAGAGAAGTGGAATAGCAGCCACTCAGCGAGTGGCAGAAGAGCAGAGGGAGGGTTTTTTTTCCCCTGAGTACACATGTGGTGGCATCTGTGATGTCACAGATGAGACCAGGCCATCTTATATACATGGACACAATAAAACTTCCATCTGCTCCAATTTCTGTCTCCCCTTCCTTCCTTGGACAGAGCTGGAAGGATCTATTACCATTCCAGAGCTGCTAATGTCCCATCTGGATGGCGAGGTCTCTAATCTGTGCCTGAAGCTTTTTGGTATTTGGGGGGGAGAGAGGGAGAGGACAAGGAAAAAAAAAAAACAGTCCTTACATTCTTTCCTAACCTCATGACATTCCCATCAAGTAAGAGTAGGTAGTAATAATTATTCTTATGGCATTTGTTCAGTGCTTACTACATGTCAAGCACTGTTCTAAATGCTGGGGTAGATAGAAGTTAATCAGGTCAGACACATGGGACTCACAGTCTAAGTAGGAGGGAGGACAGGAATTGAATTCCCATTTTACAAATGGGGAAACTGAGGCACCGAGAAGTGAAGTGACTTGCCTAAAGTCACGTAGCAGACAAATGGCAGACCTGGGTTTAGAACCCAGATCCTCTAACTCCCAGGCCCGTGATCTTTCCTCCAGTCCACTCTGCTTCCCAGTGTACTATTAACCCCATTAACTTAGGGGAAACCAGAGCCTGAGAAGACCCAAGGGCATGCAACAAGTCAGCAAGCAGAGACATTTGCTTTCCAGTTAATATCCTTCCTGCTAGACCTCCTGGTATTGCTCACATATTGTTGACACGTGTTGACAAAGATGGCTTTTTGGGTGATGGAGAATTGCAGTCACCCCTCACTGTTTGCTAGACCAAAGATCAAGACTCTGTGGAAATAACCTGTCTTACCTGCCTTCTCTGAGACTGAATCCCACGTGGGCCAAGTGCAAGGGCTTTTCAGGTGCTGCCAGAAGCAGCCCACGGTACCTTCTGAGGTAACGGCCAGTCCACATTCCTGTCTACCTGTTCCCAGGGATCTGCGGCAGTTCAGAGGCCAACTCGGGATTAGGCCGGCAGCGATTCTCGGGCACTCAATCTGCCATTTGCAGGATTTGGGCTTCCTTGCCTGCCTTTTCATGACTCTGCAGCCCTCCTACTGCCTCCCCCCCCAACCCCTTCCCCCAACACACATACCACCTCCAGCAGCCAAGAAGTGTACTTAAGTCCGTCAGGGAGCTGGGACGTGCGACACATGTTTGTGGGACTGCACATGTGCTGGCGAGCCGCATGGTGGTGGCACCCTGCAGAAAATAAATCACAATGAATCTGCTTCATTCCAGTGACATGATGAGGCAAGCTCATCGAGGAGGATGATGGGTAAATATTTTTCCTCCTTTCTCGGAAAGAATAACTGGCTTTCATGGGCCTCTGCTGTTGTGGAAAGGGAGAACTATCAGGCTGTTGTCCCAGACCCCAAGCCATTGTCTGACTCGTTAGAATGATCAAAGTAGAAAGTCAGGCTTGCAGCAGCTGGGGGTAAATTCATGCGTGGCCAAAAATCTGCGGCCTAGGCCTCACTTCAGGATGAAGTCCAGTTCCCAGGGAAGGACCCGTGGGCCAATTCACATTCTAAGAGAAGTAGCGTGGCTTAGTGGTTAGAGCACAAGCCTGGGAGTCAGAAGGACCTGGGCTCTAATCCCAGCTCCACAATGTGTCTGCTGTGCAATCTTGGGCAAGTCACTTCACTGGGCCTCAGTTACCTCACCTGGAAAATGGAGATACAGACTCAGAGTCCCATGTGGGACAGGAACTTTGTCCCACCCAATTACCTTGTAACTACCCCAGCGTTTAATACAGTACCTGGAACACGTAAACCCTTTAACAAATACTATTATTGTTGTTGTTATTACATCATCACTTCTGACATTTTTTAAGCACCTAGTGTCTGCTGTCACTGTACTGAGCTTGGGGAAAGGTATTATACCTCTCTAGTATTCACTATTCCATATTCAGTCATTGTCCCTGTCCCACATTGGGCTCAAAATCTAGAAAGTGGGAAATTGAAGGCAAACCCCATGAGAAAGAATAATAGGGCAAATACAGCATTGCATATATGTTATATCTGTGTGTGAATATAAATGCTTACATAAAAAGATATAGTTGCCCTTCATGCCCAAAGACACACCCGATAGTGAAGTTAAATATCTCACCACCAGTTGGATGTGCAGTTAATAATAATAATCTTAAGTGCTTATTGTGTGTCAGGAACTGTTCTAAGCTCTAACACCAACCTTCTCTTTGTGCCTCAGTCTCATCTCTATCACCACTGACCCCTTGCCAACATCCTCCCTCTGGCTGGAACTCCCTCTCCTTTCATATCCGACAGACCATCACTCGCCACCTTCAAAACCTTATTAAAATCCCATCTCCTCCAAGAGGATTTCCCCGTCTAAACCCTCATTTTCCTTACTGCCTCTCCCTTGTGCATCACTTATGCACTTCGATCAATAAAACCCTTTCATTTGCTGGTTCCCCTTCAACCTTTCATCCCCCATCTGTGGCTCCGTTCTGGGACTCTCACTCTTCTTAATCTACACTCGTATTCAGGGTGCTCATCCGCTCACACAGCTTCAGCTACCACTTCTTCGGAGAAGATTCCTCTCTCTGTCCAGAGGAACATCTGTTCGGAGTTTGTGGAAGTGTGGGCAAACTTAACAAAAAAATGTCTGTGTCCCTTTAAAGGGAACAGCCCATTTCCTGAGTACCTCCAGCTCGAGCCCATTCCCTATGGTATTTAGTGAGCACTTATGTGCAGAGCACTGTAGTACTTGATATTCACCCCATCCTCAACCCCACAGCACTTAAGTACACATCCATCATTTATTTCAATGTCTGTCTCCACCTCTAGATTGTAAACTCATTGAGGACAAGGAACTTGCCTACTCACTCTGTACTGTAATCTCCCAAGGGCTTAGTACAGTGTTCTGCACACAGTAATCAATAAACATCATTGACTAATTACTGAGGGTGGCTTTTGGGTTGACACAGTGTGTCATGGTTGGATTTAATGGGGGAATGCTCACTGGAGATGAGTTTTTAGGAGGACCTTGAAGAGTAGGAGAGCTATGGTCTGGAAAATCTGAAGGAGAAAAGAGCCTCAAGGAGGGGGAAGGGTGGGAACAAAGAGTTGAGAGTGGGAAAGTTAGCTTGAGAGAAATGGAGAGCACAGGCTAAGAAGGACCTTGTAAGAAAGAGCTGGTGGAGAGCCTTGAAGCCAATCATCAGGAGTTTCTGTGTAACACAGAGAGAAATGAGTAACCATTGGTGGTTGTTGAGGAGTGGAGAGGTGTGCCAAATAACACTTTGGAAAAGATGGTCTGGGCAAGCAGAGTGTAGTATAGATAGAAGAGGGGAAAGTTTGGAGGCAGGGAGGTCAATGAGGAGGCTGATGTGGTAGTCTAGTCAGGGAATGGCAAGAGCTAGAACCAAGGTGGTGGCCAGTTGGGTGGAGAGGAAGGAGTGAATCTGGAAAATATTGTGGAGGACAAGTAGGCGGGATTTATGACCGACTGTCGATCACGCTCTTCTCCTTGGAACACCATCAGACCTTGGTTTTGCCAGCAGCGTAATCACCTGGTTCTCCACTTACCTATCTAGCCACTTCTCCCTTTCATTTGCTGGTTCCCCTTCAACCTTTCATCCCCCATCTGTGGCTCCATTCTGGGACTCTCACTCTTCTTAATCTACACTCATATTCAGGGTACTCATCCACTCACACAGCTTCAGCTACCACTTCTTCGGAGAAGATTCCTCTCTCTGTCCGGAGGAACATCTGTTGGGAGTGTGTGAAAGTGTGGGCAAACTTAACAAAAAGATGTCTGTGTCCCTTTAAAGGGAACAGCCCATTTCCTGGGTACCTCCAGCTCGAGCCCATTCCCTATTTTATAAATAGAGCCGTTATTTTAAAATGTGCTGTTTTATTAAATGTGCACTGCTGATTCTTCATATCCCACTGATTTATAATAGCAATCACGAAATGGAAGCTGTGCTCAGAATTCCATAAATGCTCATAGCCCTGTCGTGCGTTAATGGAATACAAAGTGCGCCTCCGAGTTCTCTATCACTAAGATCATTGCCATGCTCTGTAGGAAGTACCCGGGAGGGCCCCTGGTCAAAGGGGGATTGAGTCACTGGGGAGCAGTGGAAACTAGAAACCCAAGTGGGGCAACAGCCCTCGAAGCTCTCATGAAAATTAAATATGTGGACCTGAGCATTTCTTGTTGCACAGACCGGTCTCAGGTTTCTGGTTCCCACATGCAAACATTGAACTGCATTCAAAGGTTGTCACATCCTCTGGTGCTGCTGGCGTGGCATATTTGTACCTGTAGACCACTGCCTGGAGAAACCTCATTGCCGGGAATTGGGCATTACGTAAAACATGTAGATGATGATGACAATAATGATTATGGTATTCGTTAGCACTTACTATATGTAAACACTGTTCAAAGCGCTGGGGTAGATACGAGGTCATCAGGTTGAACACAGTACCATATGGGGCTCACAGTTGTAATCTCCATTTTACAGGTGAAGTAACAGAAGTGAAGTGACTTCCCCGAGGTCACACAGGAGACAAGTGGCGAAGCCAGGATTAGAACCCACATTCCCTGACTCCCAAGCCACTAGACCATGCTGCTTCTCTAGATCTCTGGCCTTCATATTAGAAGGTGACACCTATGGATGTGTGCATGGTTGAAGAAGTTAATGGGGGACTGGGAGTTTTAACCACACTGTACACACCCAGAAATTTGCCCTTCATTATGCTGTCCTGTTTGTTCTTTGTGGCACTTGGTGCTATTTTCGCTTTTGCCTCTGACACACGATCCTCCCAAAGCTTCTGCTCAAAAAGAGCTGCTCCTCTGTGGATTGCAGTGCCTCATTTTGGCCTGTCTGCTGCAGTTGTCTCCCAACTTTCAGCTGGGCTGCCGCTGTCTCTGAGCTGCATTTTACCAATCCCTTCTGTTTTTGGCTGCCCCCTTTTAGCTCACCAGATGCTAGCTATCTGTTTATCCTGCTGTCCTCCGTTCTCTTCACATGGTCCACCCAGCAAAACTGTGTTGACATGAGTATTGCATCAATCAAACAATCCATCAAGAGTTTTTAGTGAGCAGTTATTCTATAACGAGCACCGTTCTTGCTAGGAGAATAATCTTGTTCCGGGACTCAGGTCCGTATGCCCTAAACACTTTGAAACTCACCGCACCCCCATCTCCAAGTACCTATCCTTATAGTCCATCACTTTTCCTGCCTGTCGTTTATTTTAAAGTGTGTCTCCCTTGCTAGACTGTAAACTCCTTGAGGGCAAGGATTGTGTTTACCAACTCTACTGTACTCTCCCAAGACCTTAGTACAGTGCTCTGCACACTAAGCGCTCAATACCACTGATCGATTGTTCAGTTGACCTCTTTGTGTAAGGCGCTTTCTTGCCAATTGATGGTGCATATGGAATATAGGACACTGACGGACCTGCTCGGTGAAATATTGCGTCTGGGAGGAGTCTGGGCCTCTCTGCCGTAGAGAAAGTTGGACAGCCTTGCAACTCTCTGCCAACTTTGTTTGATCTGAACCTTGATACGACGGTGCCACCGTGCTCTGTCTGCGTGGAATTAGTAGAATTAGTTTCTACTTCCTTCTGTATCGTCCCATCATTGGCCGGTGTTCCGCCTAATGAATGGAATTCTGTGACAGCATTTATTAATAATAATAATAATTTGTGGTATTTAAGCACTAAGCACTGGGGTAAATACAGTATATGCAGATCAGTCACAGCCCATTTCCCACATGGAATTCAGTCTAAGTAGGAGGGAAAGCAGGCATTGAATCCTCAATTTATAGATGAAGAAACTGAGTCACGGAGACATTTAGTGACTTGCCCAGCTCACACAACAGGTGAGGGACAGAGCTGGGATTAGAACCCAGGCCCTCTGACTCCCAGGCCCAGCTCTTCCCACCAGGCCACACTGCTTTCATGTTGCCAATGAAGCTCTTTGTTCGTGGGGAGGAACCCTGAGGCAGGCTGATACATTCCTGGGGTTTTCTTCAGATTTCTCATCAGTCTCGAATGCTTGCCTGACACTGCAAAGCAGTTCACAGTCAGTCAGTTGATGGTATTTGAGTGCTTACTGTGAGCAGAGAACACTGTACTTGGGGAAGTGCACTTATAATAGGATTGGTAGGCGTGATCACTGCCCACAAGGAGCTTACAGCCTGAGGGAAGAGACAAGCATTAAAATCAATGAACAGATAGGGGGAAAAGTAGAGTATAAAGATGCTTATGTAAGTGCTGAAGAGCTGGGGTGGTGTTCTCAAAAGTGTTTAAGAGGTACGTGACCAAGTGGATAAGAGCGCGGGCCTGGGAGTTAGAAGGACCTGGGTTCTAAGCCCTTTGATGAGTCACAACCTCTCTGTGCCTCAGTTACCTCATCTGTAAAATGAGGATTAATACCGTGAGCCCCATGTGGGACACTGACTGTGTTCAACCTGATTCCTTTGTATCTACCCCAGCTCTTAGAACAGTGCCTGACACAAAGTAAGCGCTTAACAAATACTATAAAAAGGGGAGAGCGGGGAAGGACGGATAGAGGAAACGAGGGTTTAGGGAAGGCTTGTTTGGGGAGATGTGATTTTAGGAGGGTTCTGAATCAGGCAGGGGAGAGTGGCGGACTGTCAGTTACGAAGGGAGAGAGAGTTCCAGGCCAGAGGGAGATTGCGGGCAAGGGATTGGTGGCGAGATAGGCTAAAATGAGGTACGGTGAGTAGGTTGACAATCTGTTTATCTGGGCGTGTGCCTCTGGGGCACAGTCATCTGTGAACAGCCCCCCATACCTTCTGGTATGGCTACATAGAATAAATTGAACGGAACTGGTAACGGGGAATGAATCAGAAACAGAACCCTCAGCTGTAAGTGACCAGCTAAACCGCTGGGGGACAGTCTCCGAATCTTGATGAATGTCTCATGGCAGCTAAATGTAGTAAAGGGCGTGTGAGTCCGGATCTAGCGATGGTGTCGGATGCTTTCCATTCATTCGTTCAATCCCCTATGCCACCCTGTGGTCTAAATTCACATTGCAGTCGTGGAAGAGTTCTCTCAGCGGTATTCTACAGGAACCAAGAATTTAGGGTAGATCCTTGCCTAGCAGTGGAGAGTAATGCTCTGGTGATTGCCCCAGTCTGATCTTTCACCTTCCTTCCTGGAAATGCTGATGACAGTGGAATGAATCTTTGAGATCTTGTGGCATCCTCTGGTGTCTCCCTATGTTGCAGCAGAGCTTGTGTTTGTGTCTGAGCAGGTCCAGTTGCTTTGCCATCTTTCATGGCTGGGACTGCTGCGGTGACTTTCTCCACAGTTGGGACAGAGCGCCATGTCTTTGCATGTTGCTAGGTGGTCGGTTCTCGAGAGGGCCTCTTCTTCGCTAGGGGAAGGTACGTTAGGAAGAATACTGAAGTGTGCTCGCTATCCCTTCAGCGTTCCCGCCTCGTCTGTGATGAGGCCAGAGCCGTTTTCACTCCTCTGAGGGTTGTTGCGATAGTGGATACAGTGACATAAATGCCTAGTGGATAGAGCACGGACCTGGGTTCTAATCCCAGCTCCACCGCATGTCTGCCGTGTGCCTTTTGGCAAGTCACTGGACTTCTCTGTGCCTCTGTTCCCTCATCTGTAAAATGAGGATGCAGACTGTGAGCCCTGTAGGGGACAGGGACTGTGTTTGACCCGATTATCTTATATCTGCCCTAGTGCTTAGAACAGTTCCTGGCACATAATAAGTACTTAACATATACTATACGTATACATGTAGCTATTCCCAGAACCAGAGTCTCCGGCCTACAGGAGATGAATGTTTTTGAGTTTGATTGTTTTCTGAGCAGTCCAGTCCTCATAGTTAGCGTCTGCATTATTTGAAGGCTGATTGTGCTGTAGAGTCCATTATTCCTGAGAGGTTCTGGGCTGAGAAACTCTATGGGGGTGACTTCTTGAAGTGTACCTTTCTCACAGCCAAGGAAAGGTACCATCTCAAGGCCTTACTCCCAATTCCTCACTACCCTTGACTGAAAAACACTTGGGGATTAACCAATTACACAGATTGTGTCTATTCGTGTCTTTTAGTTATTTGCTTCTGGTTGCCTTGCTACAAGTTCATTCAGTCTAACCTTGGTTGTCAAGAGCGCCTCTGCCTTCCTATCATCTGTCTCACATCATGAACTTCCTACCCAGTTTCCAAACCCTTTATGAAAACACACTGCTTTTCCCTGGCCTACTCTAATTTAATCCTGCTCAGCCTTTTCAGGTGCAGTATGAGTAACAGAAACTGTGACAGAAAATAGTTGGGTTTTGGGCTGATGCTTTGGGGGCATTTCAGGGGGAAAAGCATTTCCTGAATTTCATGTGGGTCTGGGCTGGCCTTATTATTTTAATTATTTTAATGCAATTTGCAAGGCCAGAATTACATTTTCTGGAGTATTATTTGGTACTCTAATGTGTGTGCATGTTATGTTGACAGTGTTCTCATAATAATCAGAAAGGAGGAAGCTGTTGGGTAGAAATGGGTCCTTCACAAAGTGTAGGTTGAACAGGCCACTGCTGAAAATGATGATTCTCGTAAGCCGCTTGGGTTGGTTGTCAAGACATCCAAAGTGAGTCATCCATTACCAAAGATGAAGTAATAATGTTGGTATTTGTTAAGCGCTTACTATGTGCCGAGCACTGTTCTAAGCGCTGGGGTAGACATAGGGGAATCAGGTTGTCCCATGTGGGGCTCACAGTCTTAATCCCCATTTTACAGATGAGGGAACTGAGGCACAGAGAAGTTAAGTGACTTGCCCACAGTCACACAGCCGACAAGTGGCAGAGCTGGGATTCGAACTCATGAGCCCTGACTCCAAAGCCCGTGCTCTTTCCACTGAGCCACGCTGCTTCCCTCAGGTAGCCCTGACACCACATCGTACCGCCCTTCAGAGTCACCTCAGTTAACTCCAGAATCTCATCCCTTTAGCACTGAGATCCTGAGGAGAGCTGAGGGTTTGTTTTGTTTTTTGTACGTGGGTTCGTGTGTGTGTGTGTGTTTATGTTTTGCCGCTGTCAAGTTCTGGATCGCGGGAGGCTCAGTCCCAGAATCAGCTGGCCTGGGGCACCGAAGCAGGATGTCTGTCGGGAGTTCATGGGCATCCCTAGTTGAGAGTTACATGGGCCCTTCCCTTCTCCAGTCCAAGCTCAGGCAGGCCCTGAAATTTCAACATCTAGCCTGTCCAAACCCTCAAATTTTCAGATTTGTTTGGTGCCGAGTCACCTTTTAAAGCATCCCTGGCTCCTCAAAAAGCCCCTGGAGAACTCATTCGCTCTCGTGGCTACAACTACCACCTCTGTGTGGATGATTCCCCATTCCACATCTCCAGCCCTGCTCTCGTTCCTCCTCTGCAGTCTCGCATTTCCTCTTCCCTTCAAGACATCTCTACTCGGATGTCCTCCCGACACCTCAAACTCAACATGTCTAAAACAGAACTCCTCAACTTCCTACCTAAACCCTGTCCTTCCCCTGACTTTCTCATCACTGTAGATGGCACCACCATCCTTGCTGTCTCACAAGCCCATAACCTTGGAGTGAATATTGACTCCTCTCATTTAATCCACATATTCAGTCCATTACTAAATCCTGTTGGTTTGACCTTCACGGCATCACTAAAATATGCCCTTTCCTCTCCATCCAAACTGCTACCACATTAGTCCAAGCACTTATAATAATAATAACTTATTACAATAATAATTATGGTATTCATTAAGCACTTACTAAGGGCCAGGCACTGTACTTATCCTATCCCTCGAAGCAACATGGCTTAGTGGAAAGAGCATGCGCTTGGGAGTCAGAGGTCTTGGGTTCTAATCCCGACTCCGCCGCTTGTCAGCTGTGTGACTTTGGGCAACTTCCCTGTGCCTCAGTTACCTCATCTCTAAAATGGGGATTAAGACTGTGAGCCCCACCTGGGACAACCTGATAGCCTTGTATCTACCCTAGCACTTACAACAGTGCTTGACACGTAGTAAGCGCTTAACCAATACCATTTTTTTTTCTCATCTTGATTACTGCATCAGTCTTCTTGCTGACCTCCCTGCCTCCTGTCTCTCCCCACTCCAGTCCATACTTTACTCTGCTACCCTGACCATTTTTCTACAAAAACGTTCAGACCACATTTCTCTGCTCAGGAAACTCCAGTGGTTGCCTGCCCATCTCTATACCAAACAGAAACTCCATACCATCTCCTTTAAAGCACTCAATCACCTTGCCCCCTCCTACCTCACCTCGCTACTCTCCTACTACAACCCAGCCCACACACTTCACTCCTCTAATGCCAACCTTCTCACTTTACTTCGATCTCATCTATCTCCCAGCTGAACTCCCACCTTCTTTCCTCTGGCCTGGAAGACCCTCCTTCTTCATATCCAACAGACTCTCCCCACTTTCAAAGCCTTATTGAAGGCACATCTCTGAGAGGCCTTCCCTGACTCAGCCCTCATTTTCTCTTCTCCCACTTCCTTCCTTCTGCATCACCCTTTCTCCCTTTATTCATCTCTCCTCCCAGCCCCACAACACTTACATATCTGTAATTTTATTTATATTATTGTCTTTCTCCCCCTTTATACTGTAAACTTGTTGTGGGTGGGAATGTGTCTGTTTTATTGTACTTTCCCAAGTACCAGGTACAGTACTCTTGCACTGACTGACTGACCGTTCTAAGGCTCTACTGCATGTGCAAAATTAGACATTGAAATTTTTATTTTACCCTTTTCACGAAACCTCTTTGCATTTAGCCGGCAAGGGATTTGGGGAGTGGTAGTAGTTATTAAGCACCTGCATACAGAGGACTGTTCTAAGTAAGCACTGGAGAAAAATACATGATCTCTGGTGCTCCAGGGGCTCACAAGAGAAGAAGCATGCCCTAGTGGATAGAGCACAGGCCTGGGGGTCAGAAGGACGGGGCTCTAATCCTGTCTCTCCCACTTGTCTGCTGTGCGACCTTGGGCAAGTAACATCACTTCTTTGTGTCTGTTACCTCATCTATAAAATGGGGATTAAGACTTTGAGCTCCATGTGGGACATGGACTGTGTCTCACCTGATTAACTTGTATCTACCCCAGTGCTTAGAACAGTCCCTGGCACATAGTAAAAATGAACAGGTGGAGGGGCTTGGGGGTAGATACATAAGGAAAGATGAAACCAATAAACACACAGAAACAACATGAAGGACAAGACTCGGAACCGAATGATCCCCGTGGTAAAGGAGATCGGCGGGGACTTCTGGCGCTTCACAGCCAAAGCTTCCCAATGTCCTGAAATTTATAGAGGCCTTATGCTGCCACATCTAAAATCCTCGGCAGTTCCACAGGAACAGGGCATGTTGGGAGCCAGGCCAGGACCCTGGGGGGACAATGAGAATAATAATAATGATGGTATTTGTTAAGCATTTACTATGTGCCAAGCACTGGAAGGCAGAAGGGGTTCATGGGAGCTGGTCAGAGAGTGAGAGAGTGTTTTGACCTGAGACTTAAACTGACGGGGGTTTGGCATAGCTTCTGGAGTTGTTTATACAGTAAGACTTTCATGAAGCTTAGAAACGGATTCGATTTTGCATTTTTTTTTTTCAAATGCTTTTTAAGTACTTACTTCGTGCCAGGCACTGTACTAACCATTGGCATAGATACAGGCTAATCAAGTTGGACAGTCGGTGTCCCACATGGGGCTTGCAGTCTTAATTCCCATTTTACAGCTGTGGTAACTGAGGAACAGAGAAGTGAAGTGACTTGTCCAAGGTCACACAGCAGACAAGTGGTGGAACTGGGATTAGAACCCAGGTCCTCCTGACTCCCAGGGCCTGCTCTAGCCACTAGGTCGTGCTGCTCCTCGGGTCCCTCTCTGGGGTTGTGGGGATTGTTGGACCAACATTGCATTAGAGAAGCAGCATGGCTCAGTGGAAAGAGCCTGGGCTTCGGAGTCAGAGGTCATGGGTTCAACTCCCGGCTCTGCCACTTGTCAGCAGTGTGACTGTGGGCAAGTCACTTTGCTTCTCTGTGCCTCAGTTACCTCATCTGTAAAATGGGGATGAAGACTGTGAGCCCCACATGGGACAACCTGATTACCCTGTATCTCCCCCAGCGCTTAGAACAGTGCTCTGCACACAGTAAGCGCTTAACAAATCCCAACATTATTATTAGGCTCAGCAGAGGGGTGGAGCATGGCCATCAAGTCTTCTGACCAGAGGGATAGGAACCTTTGGACAGCCCACTCTACCACTCTGCCTCTCCCTCCCCTTCCCCGCCTCCTCTTCAACCTTTAACTTGAGAGGAAAATGTTCTAGGAACCAGGGGGCAGTCAAGTAACCAGCCTCAGCCCTGCATGTGTGTTGGTGTCATTGACCCATCCATTTTGAGAAGCAAGGCAGAGGCTAGGGGTGGGGGGAGCTTACGACCACCAGCTAGGGCAGATACCAGGAGACCCACTGTTCCCAGAATGTCGTTTTCATTTTTGAGAGTGAAAGACACTCAAAGCTCTTTCAGCCTCTTTGATTCCCCCCCTGGGAGTGAGGAGGGGCAGGACGCCCTTTGTTTTGAAAAAACAAAACAGCTGCCACCCGCCCGCACCCCGTAGTCTCCCCTTTTTATATTAATTTTTTGTTGTCTTTGGGGTTGGGGCCTAGAAGCTACTGCTCTTTGAAAAATGTTTTATTGTGGGGTTTGCTAAACTGCTGGCAGACCGTTCAGTGCTTTCAGGACTTTCTTTTCTGTTGGGTTTGTTCAATGAGGATGATTCCCGCTGCTCCTTTAACCAGAAGAACTATTTGAAGTGAGCCCATTGGCAGTACCCATTGGTTGCCTTCAGACGCCTGTGCCAGAGGCTCAATTGAGAATTTCATCCTGGGGAGTCAGCCAGGGCAGGGTGGATTCAGAGCCATTCTCATCCTCAACTTGCTTCCTGAGCGTCTTCTGAAATCCACCCCTGCCTCACCCTAGTACAGTTGAAAAATGCCAGCCCGTAACGGAAAACCCAGCCTGTTGCAGAGGGTGGTTCCCCGGGAAATGCTGACGGGTGGCCATCCCCACAGGGGAGGCAGAGAAGTGTGCATTTCCTCGGCAACACAGCTGGGACCTGGGCTTCTTTCCTCAGTTCGCCATAGAAAAAAATTGTTCCTCCACGCTGCTCTCAGAAGCTATGGTTGCTGGGAGACTGTTGGTTTTTGGGGTTGGTTTTTTTTTCATAGTTCTGAACTAACGTGTGGGGCTTTGATGGCATGCAGAGAGGAGGAACAAACCCGGTTCTCCCCTCCTCCTTAAACTGAGAGCCTTATGTGGGACAGAAACTGTGTTCAACCTGATTAACTCGTGTCTACCCCAGAACTTGAACAGTGCTTGAGAGATTGTAAGCACTTAACAAATACGATACTACTTCTACTAAGAAGAATGGCAATAAATCCCTCTGGTCATACTATCTCCACTCCAGGTTCCTGGCTGAGAATTCCAGGACTTCTTCCAATCCATTCCTCTGTCTCGATGCAGCCCTGGCCCCCAAAATGGGCATCCCCCTGGTTCCCTGAGGCCTAAGGGAATTTGTTTCAGGGATCATCCGTCCTTGGGTTGGGGCAAGTCTGAGTTGCGGGCAGTTTCCCGTCTCTGGTTTGGCCTTAGATTGCAAGACATAGCCCAAGGTCAGCATCCAGATTCAGTCCCTTTCTGGAAAGCCAAGGAGGCGCAGCATGCTGAGTGGACATGGGAAAGCTCTGTTTCCCAATTGCCTAAAGATGATTAGTATGGATTTCTAGCAAAGGGGCCAGGAAATATGGAGCCCAACTGGCCACTCAGGAAGGAGAAATGAGAAAGAAAGCAGGGAAATGAAATTAAACTGTAAATCAAGCTCGGGAGCTAAGAAAGCAGCCCTCTAATGTAAGTGAATAAGCTTTCCTTTCCTCTCCTCCCAGGTTTTTGCAATAAATAAGAATGTCAGTGCAAAGAGTACCCAGTGGGGTTTTGCCAGAGGCATAGAGCCGGGGTGGGGTGGAGGGGGGCATGCCCAAGCCAGCCAGCCCAGAGGTGGAAAACCTCAGAAACATTGGATTAGCAGTGCCAAGTTAGAATCTCAACTCTGCCACTGACTTGAGTGGCATAGGACAAGTTCCCTAACTTTCCTGGCTTTTGGTGCAAAACTCTGAAAAATGGAGACCCAAACACCTGTTGTTTCACGATGGTAAAGTGCATTGAGATCCTCAGAATTGATCAAAATCCTACCGTCAAGTGGACTCTCGCTTTCAGCACCTTTTGTTGTTGAGTCTGGGGAGAGGGGCTTGGAAAATTCACCTCGACCGGTAGCACGGACCAGGGTGTGGCTGCCCATACTAGGCCAGGCCAGGCCTTAGTCAAATAACCACGGTTCAGGTAAACAGATGACTTTCAACTGCGTTCGTCCTAGCCGAGGAATCCACTTCTGCAGATTTTGAACCTGTGCTCTGTCGGGAAGAGGGGCTATGTCTGAAATGCACTGATTGCATGGAGATTACACTAGCGAAAACAGTTATCTCAAGTCAGTTTTGGTGTGCTGTCTGTCCCCCATGCAGAGAGAAGAAATTGAAGGCCAGGGTGCAGGAGCTGGTGAGTGCCTTGGAGAGGCTGACCAAGAGCAGCGAGATACGGCACCAGCAATCTGCAGAGTTCGTTAATGACCTGAAAAGAGCGAACAGGTAAGGAGTGGGGGGCGGGGAGGGAAGGCCAGCCGCTTTCTGGTCATCCCTCTGTCTTGCCGCTGACCCACAGGCAATTGGGCCTGTTGGGAAGAATTCCTTTTCTCCATCTCACCTCCCAACTGCCCCCACCACCACACGCACACAACCGAGCCTCCTTGTCCCAGGAGGCTGAGCGAGCTCGGCCCAGCTCTCAGGGCTGAGCTGACTCTGCCCCTTCCCTGATCTCCTGAGGGCTTACCCCCAGGTTAGCCTATCTGGACACTTCAGACATTACAGGTGTGCTATCAGTAGTGGGTCCAGGTTTAGGGCCGCCTCTGGTGGTGGCATTGGGCCTAGGAGAATCGGGTAGGATGCGGCCCCCTTAGCTGCAGCCCAGAATTGTTCCATGCCTGAAACCATTTCCCTCCTGGCCTGAACCTATGAACCATTGGTTCTGGAGACTGATTTGGTCTCACACCAGCTCTGCCATTCTGTCTCAAAGAATAACATAACAGACAGATCCTCACTGAACAGAGGTGTCCCCCGTCTCTCTGCCAAGGCATACTTCCTTTGATTTCCCACCTCCTCCCCCCCAGCCCCTGAACATCTTGAATCTGGGCCCATCCTTGAACCAGGCCACATCTGGAGCCACCTTCCAGGTAAACTGCGTAGCCTAGTGGGTGGTGCACAGGACTGGGAGTCTGAAGATCCTGGATTCTGCGCTGTCTGCTGTGTGACCTTTGGCAAGCCACTTCTCTGTGCCTGTTACCTCATCTGTCAGATGGGGATTAAGATTGTGAGCACCATGTGGGACATATGGACTGTGTCCAACTTGGTTAGCTTGTCTCCACCCCAGCGCTTAGTAGAGTGTCTGACAAATAGTAAGCACTTAACAAATACATTAAGGAAAGAAAAACAACACCTTCTCTTCCCAGCAGTTGGAACAGTGGGTGATTGAGCTGCAGGTGACTTCCATCAGCCGGAATGACCTACTGATACCTCATGTCTTAATGTTGAATTTTTAATGATTTACTGTATGTCCAATTTCTAGGCATGTAGAGGAAGGTCTGAATCTATGGTACTTGTTTTTTCAGTTTTACAAATCTGCACTCCTATAGAGGATTCAGAGAAAGGTGCCAAAGTTTTTCCCTCTTTCTCACCTGCTTTAATCAGGTTTTGAAGATGCATTTTTAAAGTGTCTCCATTGACATGTTTTCCCAATCTGCCACGTTGCTGCAGCAGGCTGAGGAAAGGCCTCTGCAAAAGGTTCCCCCTCGGTATTTCAGTTCTTGTGTGATGGATCCGATTTGGGTCAGGCTTTGCACCGAGGAACCCGGCCAACGTGATGCCGTTGGGCTGAGTGGCTTATGACCTTGGATTTTTCCCTGTCCGTGCAGTAACCTCGTGGCAGCTTATGAAAAAGCCAAGAAGAAGCATCAAAACAAGCTGAAGAAACTGGAATCGCAGATGATGGCCATGGTGGAGAGACACGAGACCCAAGTGCGGATGCTCAAGCAGAGAATCGCTCTGCTGGAAGAGGAAAACTCGAGGCCACACGCCAACGAGACTTCCCTGTAAAAGGCTTGCAGACTCAGAGAGATGATGGTGCCATTGGAAGCCTGACGGAGAAGAACATGGTGGGAACGAAAGGAAGGAGGGAAACTAGGAAAGATAGAGCCTTCACAGTGGCAGGTAGATCCGCAGCCAGAGCTCTGTGCTGCGGCCCCCCTCAGGTGACTTCCTCCTGGGGCTTGGCTTTGTTGGGTCCCGAGCGGCGGGTGCTGGCGGCTGGCCACTGGTGATGCACTATTTGTGGACTACACAGAAAGGATGGCACCTTCTCATTCCAGCGTTCAGTGTACAGTCTGTGTAAATAAGGTTCTCCCTCTCTCTCCTTTCCCCAGATCTCCACGGGTGATCGGCCCCTTGTTGCCTTCAACATTCTCCCTTTCTTTACATCCTTGGGCCACACATCAGTCTGCACATCATGCTTTCTTCCTTCCCCTAACAGCAACCAGAATCAATTTTTCTGCTCTCCCAGCTTCCTTCCCCTGCTTGCACCTTCCTCAGGGGTAAGCCCTGACAAGAGATAGCTGGGTTGCGGGGGGAGGATGTATGCACGTGTGTGTGCGTGCCTGTTTGTGTGTGTGCGTGGAGTGCATAGAAATTTTGGGTGTGATGTGTTTTATGTGGAAGGAACCGAAGAGGTTCTGCTTATTTGTTCATTGAGATGACTGTGGTTCTCCAGATGTGGAGAGGATATAGTGCATCCTGGCAGTGGGTCACTTGTCCCAGATTCACTCTGAGTCCACTGAGGTCACAAGAAACACAAGCTCAGGAGGCTTTTTCCCCAGCAGGGTGGTCTGGGCCAAGTCTGGGAAGAAAGCAAACACCTTCCAGGGGGCCCAGGCATCACAAGGGAGCCCTCCCTCGAGGCTGGGGCTAACTCCGAAGGACGATTACCCGAGAAGAAGGTTGGGCCCCGTGGAGGCCGTGCCTGAAGGCACACCTGGCCAGACCAGTACTGCGGACTGCTGGTTTCCTCAGTGAGAGCTGTGTCTCTGCACCTTTATTGCTTCTAGCCCATAGGGTATTACTGCTTTGGTTGTGTCGGGGTTCAACCCAAGTATCCGTGGGTACGTATAGATTCGGGCATGAATCTCCAGAGGGATCTTCCTCTTTGAACAACAGGGACCATGGCCTAGTCCCCCGGAGCTGATCTTTGACAGCCAGTTTCAGGTTGTCCTATGAGGAGTGCCCGTTATGTGCGTCACTGTGTTCTTTGGGACTCCTCACATCTGAGGAACTTTTCCCAGTTGCTCCCCCAAAGGATGCTGGGAGCAGTGAATGAACTGGCTCCCTGCTGTAGCTTCCCATGGTGGTGCTGCTGCTGCTTTGACTAAAAGGTTCAGCATGTTTCACCATATTCTGTGTCCCCACCATCCTTCCCTCGGTCCCTCTGGTAGACACCGGGCTACTGAGCACCACCGGCGTTTTACTGTGCCTCTGGGAGGTGGCGATTTATCCAGACCCAGTTGAACCAGCAGCTCTTCCAGGAAGAGCCTCTGCGGGTGGCCTGGGCTACCAGTTGGGTGAAAAGGCTCTCTGAGGGCCATCGGCTCTGGCGTGACAGAGGAGATGGTTGTTCTACCGCAGTGGGATTTTCTCCCTCCCCTCTTCTCAACCCTTCCCCACCCCCACCTACCCTGGCATCTGAGGTCCAATCTGTTTCAGCAGGAAGAAAAACAGCTTTTTGAAGGCTTTGATCACCATGAAAATGCCCAACGGATTTGGACTAAATCCATCACTCAGATGCCAGTGGCATACAACAGTGGACTTCATCTATTTTTGCTTTGGAAAAGATTCGCTAAGTTGAAATGGCCTTTTGCCACAGGAAGGAAGGGGGTTGCCTCTTGGCTTAAATGGATTTGGCACATCAAAGACCGGTATGTGGTTTTTATTTTTGTTCCCCCCCCACCCAACGCTTTCTGTCCCCAGCTTTCTTGGGGGCAGTGGTTGGAGAGCAGAAATGTCGGGGAGGAGATAATTTTGTTCCCCTCCCCCCAGGGAGAGCGGATGTGCATATTAGTGCTTCGATGTCCCCTCTGGAGGATAAGTATTGAGGGCCAGTGTGCCTCAGCTTCTCCCTCTCGAATGATGGGAGTGAATGCTTGCAATTAATGGTGATTTGAAGGACTCCAGGTCACTTTTCCAAAGTCATTGAGTGGGCCTGGTCTGTGGCATCCAATCTGCTGCACTGACTCTGTACAGTAAATGGACAGTCACACAATCTCAGGCAAGGAAGGGGCCCTAAAAGGTCATCTAGCTCACCTCTCTGCCTTAACACCAGAGTGCACCTAAACAAGCCCAGATAGTTGAGGCTCTGGCCTGTATTAAAAGCCTTCTGGAGAAAAAGGACACATTCTTGTCAGCCCATTTATGTGGGTATACTTTGTGTTGAGACACATATACTGGATTGGGTGACAATTATACTTGAGAGAAAAGTGAAATAAAGGGCCTTGAGTTCACCGAAGTGAAAAATGACAGTGAAGTGGTTAGGAAGGAATGGTTTTTCTCTTTCTGTTTCCCACTTACTTCACAGGTTAAGAAAAAGGCACCTTTAAATCAAAGCTGGAGAGATAATATGCTCTTTTTCATGCTGATGGTTTGGGGTCCGGGGGAAATTGGTTCACAAACTACAAACTGGTGGCAGAATTACATTCAAGGTGGCAGAGATGTTGTGGTTTCCATTGGTGCATGCACTGGTTCTATTTCTGATCAACATGGTGCATTTTTCCGTCAACATCACCAGCATTTAAGCCTCTGGGTACTCTCACATGTGCCCTTTTCCCTTCCTCCCTCCCTTCAACCCATCCTGGCCTGGTTCACGACCCACACTTCTGTGGAGGATCATTTATGAGCACTTTTGCCTAAGTCAGAAGGGTGCCTAAGGTGAGTTCCAGGCAGCAGATTTTTTTTTTTAATCATTCCTCAACCTTTCAGTTCCCAGGGCTCTACTCCTCCACGCTGACCCCTCTCCCATTCTGGAGGATTTGTTCAAGAGTCCGTGGGAGTAGATTTCCAGGAGCTGACGTTCTCTGGTTTGGATTTCCTCTGGGGCAGAAAAAAGAAAAAAATTTCTTCCTTTCATTAGTTCCTTTAAAAAGAAAACAAACCCTGTGAAACTGAGGTCCAGAAGGGTGACCCCTCACCAAAGGTGTTCAGATGTTTTAACTCCAACAAGGAGGGTGGGGCATGACTAAATTTCTCCATTATTCAGTTCACTTTTTTGTCTTCTCTGAGGAATGATGTGGATGCTGATTGTCAACTTTGGTCATAGCATATTTCAGGCAGCAGCTGTGGATGCCATTTGTGAGGGCAGCACTTGATATAGCCTGCAGAGCAAGGTGGGTTTTGATGCTCCGAGGTTAGGGGTGGAGGAGATGGGGGGAGTGGCCTCTTGGGTCCTCTGGGGGCATGGGCAGGATAGGAATTGGTTCACTTTGGAAAATTTTCATCAAATATCTTGTCAGAGGTAGGGCAAGGTCTGTCTTCTAATATAGGCAAAGGTATCCCAAACTTGTTGGTTTGGGATACATTGAATTGACCCTTTGTTGATTAAGGAAAAGGGCTGGATTCAATTCCAGATGTGCTGCTCTAAGCCCCAGAATACGCCTCCTGCTCATTGCAGAGCTGGGGCCCAAACAACAGTCCAATAGCCGTGTCTAAGATGCCGCTAAGATGTCTCCTACCTCTCCCAAGTGCTTGCCTGTAAGTGATTTAGCAGACACTGGAAATCCAATTGCAGGTCATGTGGCTCTTCCATCAAGGCCCAGGTCTGCCTTCTTCAGTCAGTGGTATTTGAGTGCCTACTGTGTGCAGAGCACTGTACTAAGCACCAGGGAGAGTACAATAAAGTAGACCAGATTCCTACCCTCAAGGAGTTTACATTCTAAAAGGGTTGGGTTTTGGGCAGAAATGCTTTTCCCCAGGGAAGTGATCAAACTGTCCCTCGCAAGAACATGGGATCAGTGCCTGGCCTTAGGGCCTGTCATAATGTCTCTTAAAAATCACCCTCCACCCCCTCCCTCATTCCCACTGCTCCTTTAACCAGGCTAGAGAGTTGTCCTTAAGCAGTGAAACCTGTGGCAGAAAGGCCTTTGGGAACTGTGTCTTTGCCCAGGTAAATGGTTTTTGACTGTCCTGTCTGCTCGCATCAACTTGAAGCATTAGCATTAGACCTTTTGGTCTCAGGATTGGAATCTTGACCCTAGCTTTCAGTTGACACAGCAGTGTGGGAGGATGGAAGAAGGTGGGGGGGGTTTGCTATCAGGCACTCATCGAGTCTGATCAAGAGAAAAACCTAGACAAGACACCAGTTTGTACATTATGGACTCTGGGTAAACATAATTCCTGTTTTTAACCAATTCAGGCACTAAGGAACTGATGTTGCAGCCTACTGTAGTGCCAAGAAGTTTTTTGTTTGTTGTTTTAAGACCATGACCAGCATTTTCTGGCTTTCTGTGGCAGCTGCTCCCTCTGCCCAGAGCAGTGCTGGATAAAAATTCTGTTTCTAGTGCATATTTCTCCCCCACCCCCCCAAATTTGGCCAGGCTTGGGGCCAGGGGACCAAACAAAATCAAGATTTATCTGTTTCATGACCATGTTAACCAGTGAGGTCTGCAGACCAACCGATAACTGGACGTTGCACTGTCGGTAACAAGCAATTGCTCTACAGCCCCAATGTCAAAATTACCGGGACCACGCAGTCTCTCTGGAGACGGTGACCTAGGTCCCGTCCAAGCTGCAAGCCGGGCCGCCTTAGGCCACAGCAGTAGGCAGACCGTTGCATGGCCCCGCCAGGGGAAATGACCATGTTTAGATATGATGTATTATATTCTCCTAGTGGCTTTTAAATGGGTTGAAATGCTTTGAAGTAGTGTCCCAGGGCTAGCTCCGCTTTCAAGTGCAGTACAACTTTTTCCCCAGCTCTCTGGTTCAGTGGATGGTATGTAGTAGTGTTTCCAGTTGTTCTAGGTGTGCGTGGGGCTGGGACTTCGAGCTTACTGGCAATGCTGTCGCAAGTACCATGTTGCTAGGCTCTCTTGCATTTTATGCTGACCCTGCAGTAGGGCCCATTTAAATGTGTATAAAAATATGGATCGTGCCTTGTCCTGTTTGATCTAAATAAATGAGATTATACTGTACTGGTTTCTCTGGGGTGACTTGAATCAGAGGAACAGTGATATTGGAGGAGCGGATGCTCCCCCCCAGAAGATTGGGTGGGTTTGGTGGGGGATACGGGGGGGGGGGAGGGCGGATGGGGTGGGGGCAGACAGGGGGATACAAGCTGAAGGATGGCTTTTTAACTATCGCTATGGTGCGGGAGAGGCTGGTGGAATTACTGTGAGTTGCATGGAGGTTGCCTTCCCTTAAATGTATCTTGGGACAGGAGTGGGAGGGGAGGGGGAGGGAGTGCCGTGGCTTAAGACCCACTCCGTTATGCTGAGGTTTCAGAGGGTAAGTTCCCCCATTGTCCTTCTGATTGCCCCTCCACCCTCAATGGTGGTGACAGCAGCTCTTGGGCTTGCTCAGAGCTCAGGACCACGTTGGAGCTGGGGAGGAAGAGAAAGAACCAGAGGAGGGCCTGAAGTGGATGCTGGCAGAAGCAGCCCCTTCCCACCTCTGCTCAAGCTGGACCTACCAAGCTCATCTGCTCCCTCTCCTCAAATTGGCAAAACAGCAGCAGCCAACAAGCACCTGGTGTAAGGGAGTAAATGAGGGAAGTCCCCTCCCACACACACACCCCCAACACTTTATTTGTAACTAATTTCTAAACCTTTTGTTCAAGTCTCTTATTTACTATCTAAATGTTTCTTATTGTTTGAAAAAAACATGCTTTCTACCACACTTCAGTTAGCGATTAGAAAGCCTACACCAGCTTGAATGTACTGCCACTGTTATTAAAAGGCACATGTGGCTTAAGTTTTTGCATTCATCAGTATCGTCCTATTTTGTATTGAAAATTTCATTTAAAAGCTGCCATTTAACACTGTACTATATCTTGTAATTTTAAAGCCTTCACTTGGATGCTTTATGTGATTTCAGATGCATTTAGTTTTAGGTGCTGTAAAATAGCTATTTTGTGTTTGTTATAGAATTGTAAAGAAACCGGCATTTATTTATACAGAGACATTTATAGTACTTATTTTACAAATGTTCTTATATTCTGAATAAATATTTCTAATGCCAAGAGGTTCATTTGGGTCTGTGACTCCATGCTCATCTCTCCCTTCTAATATTAACCTGCAAAGATTTTTCCTCCACTCCTGCTACAAAGTTCCCTCCTGCCCCTCCATTCATGCCCAGGGACAGGTGACATTTGCCAGGGGTAGTGAGTGATGTGTAACAGACCCAAGCTCAGATGGGTGGAAGGATGTAAAGAGCAAAAGTTCTGCCCTTGAGTCGCCATCTCCCTGGCCTGCTGTTCTGGCATCAGCAAAAGTATTTAGGGAGCTCTTACTGGGTTCTGCCACTGTACTAAGCATTTGGGCGCAAGCCTCCCCTCCCAGCGGGTGGTGTGGCCTAGTGGAAAGACCATGGGAGTCAGAGGGCCTGGGTTCTAATCCCAGCACCACCAATTGCCTGTGTGACTTTGGGCAAGTCACTTCACTTCTGGGCCTTAGTTACCTCACTTGCAAAATGTGGGTTAAGACTGTGAGCTCCGCACGGGATAGGGACTGTGTCTGACCCGGTGCATGTGTATCAACACTTGTGCTTAGTACAGTGCCTGGCTGTAAGTGCTTAAAGACCACATTAGATAAAATAAAAAAGCAGCCACTTGGAGGCTGCCCCTGCCACAACAGTAGGAAGAGAGGAAGGCTGGAGTGGGAAGGAGACACCAGTAACTCAGGTGCACCGCTGCCATTGCAGGAAGTCAGACAGGGCAATGGGATCCTAGTTTGATAACTACGATTTGGTCATGGGCTTGCTCTGAGGCCCAATATCTCTAAGTGCTAAACCCCAGCCACGCAGGCTTGTCCCACAACTGCTTAAATAATAATAATGGTATTTATTAAGCACTTACTATGTTCTAAGCACTGGGGTAGATACAAGGTAATCAGGTTGTCCCACATGGGACTCACTGTCTTAGTCCCCATTTTCCAGATGAGGGAACTGAGGCACAGAGAAGTTAAGTGACTTGCCCAAAGTCACAGAGCAGACAAGTGGCAGAGCCAGGATTAGAACCCCCGACCTCTGACTGCCAAGCCCGTGCTCTTTCCACTAAGCCATGCTGCTGCTCCTAAATAAATCATTAAATAATGTTGTGATTTTAATAGCATAACACCTTACCTGGCACACCTCACCCTCCAGCATTTACTAGCTCCCGGGCTTACAAAAGCAGATGCTAAGTTGCACCTTCCAATGCCACCGAACAAATGAATCCAATGGCCATATAGATTAACTGGGTTTCTGCCATCATTTCAGCAGGCACTCTTCCAGAAGGCGGATGGGTTGGAGGGGCAGACTGCCCCTCTGCTCTAGCCTCTAAAATGACACACTCACATGAATACACAAAATTGTAAACAGCTGATTTTTAATGAAACTTAATAGATGACAAGTAAATCACCAATGCATTGTTCACATTACAAATACTGAAACAGAACTGACTGATCCATCGCATCAGATCTTCATTCCCTCAGGTTAGTAACCCACCTGGATTCCTCTTAAAGAAATGTGTGCACTGGCCTTCATCCTCGCTTTCCAAAGACAACCAACCACCTTCTCGGCTGTGGGTAGCCCAGTTCAAATCTATAGTGCTGACCTTTTATCTGTGGCATCCATGCTGGTATTTGGCATTTAAGGCAATATGAACAGAAACACTCTATGCTAAAGCTGTGAACAGAGACGGCCTCAGCAGTAAGCTTCACGGATGTCGCTCACTGCAGAGAGCAATCTGTTCACTCTTGTACTTCAAGTTAATACAGTAATTATAGAGAAGTCAATATCTCAATATTCAATGGTAAAAAAAAAAAAGCATCAATACAAAGGAAACCAAGCTGACACTCGATGTTTAATAAAACAAAGAATGTGTTAGAGTTTCTCAACTGTGTATGCAAAACTCCTTCAAAAATAGTCACTCTATAATAACTATTAAATAGCTGCAGTTAGAATGAATGGATTCTGGTGAGACAAACACAGGGACTGGTCTTTAGAACCATCAGGTAGTCTTGTCCCCCAGACACAAATTAAACCCACACATACCTGTTGAACTGCCTTGTGTGACACACTGACACCATTTGCCAGAAAACCTTTGCTTGTCACCTTCATCCCCCACTCTCTTGCCCCTGGTCAGACATATAGGTAGCATGGAAGGAGGTGGTGAGTTGCTGCTGCTACAAGTTAGTCACCCAAAAGGTTTGACCTTGATCCCACTCCATCACTTGCTATGGGCACTGGGGCATCCAGCCCACTCTTCTGAACTCCTAATGGGTATTAGAATGGTTTGCTTTCCTGTTGTCTTGTAGGTGACTGATGGTCACTATTTAATAGTTATTACAAAACAGAAGGCAGATAATTTGACTACCATAGACTTTTTTTTTTTGGCAAGTTTTGCTCCCTATCTCCCTTGAAAGAGATAATTCAAAAAAAAAAAATAGAAAACTGCTAAACCACCATTTTATGGAGGTCACACTTTCGCTGGGGTGGGAAATGGGGAGTTTAAAAACACAATGTGCCTTAAAACTCTCCCCTGAAACATTCCCATTTCTGCCTCTCAATAAAACGATTTGCTAATTGCTTCCTTAGTGAGTGCTGTTTGCCTACCATTATCTGGATGCCTGCATATTAAATGTCTTTAGGTTGGTGTCTTTAACATGCTTCATCTCAAGGTTGTCTTCGTTCTTGCTTGTAAGACTAGTGAACTGTTTGTTTTTCAAACAAACATTCCAAAAACCTCTGGACAAAAATATTAATTGCTTTCTCCCTGGACTACGAGGCTGTGCCTGTTCCCCAAAGCAAACCCTTTCTCCTCCCCTGCAAACGGCACACACACGCATGCACGGCCCTCTCATCAAGTTTTAATTTGACATGCTAAACATCTATGTATGAAATATATATGTCTATATCAAGAGAGAATGAGAGAAAAGATAATAAAGTAAAAAAGGAGGAGTGAAATCACAGGCACCTGGCTCTCAGAGACAGCTTTGCTTTCAGTCAATGAAAGATCAAAGTCCAAAGCTCTTTCAGGCTTGCTTTTGCCAGAGCCAAAAGGTGAAATTAAAATGACTGCGACAGACAGCAGGGTCTTGCCTGCAGTGTGGCTGAAAGCACATCGTGCTCAGGGAACAGTAGTGAAATGCACAAGGAGATGCAGACTCGTCTTCTTGTGCTTTCCAGTCAGTGCTTATGTACAGTATGTGAACAACATCAGTATTTACTGAGTGCCTGCGTGCAGAGTACTGTACTAGGCATTTGAGAGCATACAATAAAAATCGAAGACATAGTCCCTGCCCTTGAGGAGCTTACAATCTAATGAACAGTGCAAATGCCAACCCTTTCTCCCCTATTTCTGACCCTCTCCCTTTCTGAGATTAGCATATCGCTAAAAGTGTTAGAGGTTTTTGACAAGACATAGCGCTGGGCGGCATTCATTTAATTTTTATACTCACTGCTCTTTTTCCTGAATGCACATCCCGGGCCATTTAAAAAAAAATAACACAAAAAACCCAGTCAACACAAAAGCCAAGCTAATCTGCCAAGTGTCTATTGTGCCCAAATAAGGAACATAGAACTATTTCTCAAAGCTTAAAAATGAATAGCAATGTAGAGTCTCGGGTCCAAAACGTTTAAGCTGCAATTGAAAACCGGTTAAGAGTATTTACAATTGAAAATTTTCTAAATGGTTAACATCCCTCCGCTCATAAAGGCCTATTCCAGAGGTGGTGAAAATGCTCACAAGCAACTCTGAGAGAATGTGACCGTGACATCCTCCTCCGTTGGCTTCGACTTCACGTTTCCAATCAGACAACCAAGAATGATCCTGGATTATTTAACCTGAAGCCTAGCCAGGAACCCCTGCCCCTCTAGCTCGAGTCCAAGAGGACTTGCCTCCTGCTACCAACCTAAAGCGGGAAATGCATAGCTTGCCAGGCAAAGGTGTTTGGGGGTGGGAGGGCTCCTTAATAGGCCTAGTGCCTGCTTTTTGGCAGGGGCAATCAATCAGTTATATTTACTGAGCGCTTAGTGTGTACAGTGCCCTGTAGTAAGCGCCTGGGAGAGTACAGACAGTTTAACAAACATTACCTGCCCACGACGGGCTTACGGACTAGATGGGGAGACGCAGGATGGGTCACGGAGAGAAAATATTCCTGATGGAGGGGCAGAAAGGAGAGTCCAAGAAAGACAGCCACACTTGGCTTCCTATCAAGGCCAGGACCAGGAGACCTGCTCCTTGGTTTGCCCTGAGGATTGGCCTGTTATGGAAGACTGCTTTGAGAAGCCCTGGAAGTTAACCCTACCTACTTTTAGGGCAGTGGAAGAATGGGCTTTAAACTCATGAGGTATTGTAAAGAGTACCTCCTTTCAGACTCTGTACACTGCCACCTAGAATCCCCCCTCCAGCCAGCTCAACCCCACTTCACTCTATATAGCAGGATCCACTCCACACCTTGAAGGGCAGCTCCTGAAAAGAACATGTCAAGACATGCACCTTAAATGCTGCCTTTTACGGTGTGTCCTTACACGCAGTTCTCAACCATGCACAATAGCCCACACCTCCATGAAAGGTCACCATCTTTGCTCTTTGGAAGCCTTTTACACTCCACCTTGGTTTGAATGGCATAAACACCCAGGCCGTAGCTATCTTTCGGGATCAAAGATGACACTACCGATCACGAGTGTGGATGAGAAAACCAAAACCGACTTGCAACTGGCGGTCCCTTCCACACCGTGTGCCTGTTTAAACCATCCTTTGCCACTGACGCATTGGGATTGCAAAAGGTAATCTGTCCCCTCCCTAAAACCACTCGTCCAGTGCCGGTTGGCCCTGGAACGGCTTTTGGAGCAATTTCACGCCATCTTCTTCGCGTGAGATCATGAGCCTGGTGGAGGGGCGGAACGTGGATCAAGTGAAAAAGGAGAGACCAAGATGACAGCTCCATGAGTCAATGGAATACTTTAAAGGGAGAAAAACGACCCAGTAGGTGGTTCAACTATAGTTGTTGACGTGACTGTTTGGCTGTGTGCTATTAGCCACTGGTCACAATTTTCTAAGGGAGCAAGTTACTCCAGCCGGGCATTGAGCTGTTCTCCAGTGAAGGGAGCTGGCAGCCAATGATGACATTTACTGAAAGCCTTTTGAGAGCCTGGGTGCAGAACATTGTACCCACCGCTTGGGAAAGAACTATACAATCTATGCATTTCTCCTGCTGCCACATAGGTGTCGATCACTAACCAAATCACTAGGCCCACAAGCCATATGAACCTTCGACTTTTGGTGGAGAAATGAATCCTCCTGTGCAGTCAGGGTTGGAAATTTTCCAGGAACCAAACTATGGTATACAACTTCAGATATATGTCTTTTTTCTCACAGATAGTGATGTTCACAACGATTCTTTAAAAACAAAACAAAACACACAAATAGCTAAAAGCTCTTCAAAGACCCACTGCCAACCCGCTCCTGTGTGGGAAGTGACTACCTCAACAGACTTTTACTCCTCACCACTATAACAATAGGGGCCTTTGACTTCTAACTCTCAGATGCACAAGTTATTCTCACCATTTCTTGGCCATTGTGGGATGAGGCCGACATTAACTAATTGGGGTGGGGAGGGGGAACCCCACCAAAAAATATAAAGCCACAATGTCATCTCACTTAATTTTCTAGTATATTTTACTTAAATACTAAAACACTGTCAAACATCTTCACAGATGGTTTGATCAGGTATTCTCACCTCTCCAAATTCCCAGCTATCACCAAAAAGAGAAGGGAGACAAGGGCAAAGGGAGGAAGAAGGGAAAGGGGGGGGAGAGGGCGACGTGACATCATTTGAACGTCTAAAATCACTCATCTGTTATTTCTTCACATAGGCTGACTTTAAAAAAAAACAAAACATGTAAACCGTACTCCTGCTTCTTGGAATACATAAAATGACTCATTTAACATCTTCAAAATCATAACAGTCACACATAAAAAGCACCCACAAAACTAATCAAGGCAAAATCCAAATGTTCATAGCACACTACACCTTGGGACTCAGGAGGGTGGCTACTGACATAGGAACTTGAAAAAACAAACTTCCAAACTATTCTCTCAGACACAAGATAACATTTAACATTTTAATGTCCTGAAATGCATCACACTCTACAAGAAGGATATTATTGCATATTTAGCACACATTTGTAGCTCACTGGATTTACTCAGAACACGCTGGATGACTCCAGGAGAGGAATTCAACTTCTGTGGTAAGTGCTGCCTTTACCATACCCTGAACACTGAGAAACTAATAATACACGGGGAGTGTGCTCGAGAAAGTTCAGTGGCATACAATGTGCACACCCCACTCGCATATATTCTGCATAGTTATTTTGCTTCCGACAGGCGTCATCTCACATTTTTATGGTTTACAAGTTTTCAATCCCAAATTGCCTACAGAGGTAAAAGTCAAAAATTAACAAATCTATTTCAACATTCCCCTTACTCTGTTTCATGGTGCATTAAGCAAAGCAGCATATCAGCAATATACTCAACTGAAAAAGAGAACATTTCATTTCTGAAGCTCACCCCAGAAACAAGCCCCCACAAGAGGGGAGCAATCTTTACCTGCACAGAATTTCACTGGCCGCTGGCTGCCGGGCTGCTCTGCTTGACACTTCTTTAGACCTGGGAATCGCAACTGCTGGTATCCAGACAGCTGAGTGCTGTAAAAATGCTTAAAACCTAAAATGAGGTCCCAATGAAAATGATCTGCCAGCCCGGCAAATGAAGATCTGCCAGGCATCATTTTATACTTTAAAAACATAGCCCGGAATGCTGGGACCAATGATATAATATGGCTTGTGAAGACCCAAGCAAGGGGACAACAGGTCTTAGAACAAAGGCAGAGAGAAAGACTCTCTCTTTAGTATTTAAAAAAAGAAAGAAAAAAAGGGTTAAAGGGCTCCCAGGAACTGACTGATGTAGGGCTCTAGGTGATAAGCTGTCAATATGAACTAGCCCTGCCCGGCACAAAAAAGGGTGGGTGACTTTCCTAAATAAACAACTTCCTTAAAATTTCCCCTATTTAAAGGCTAACAAAGACAAGTGCAGGGGAAAGTGTGTTCCAAAGAGCCTACCTAAAGTCATATTAAGTTAAGCCAGGCTGGTTTTCTTACATGGATCACTGTGGAGAGAAGGTGGGACTTCGGAACGAGGATGAATTTTGTGGCTGCAACACGTAAAAAAGTTTAAATGCAAGCACACCACAAAACCCAAACCCACCCAACAAAAACCATTAAAAAATGTCTCATTCCGAAGCAACTTCAACCTTTAGATCACCCTAGATACTAAACTGGGGGACTGTAGCCCTTACCTAGATTTGTTTCCAGAATCGTGAAGACATGAGGTACATTTCTTAAAGAGTAGGTGGAAATTCTGAACTAGTTTCACATTTTCCACCCACCCCAACACAAGGTGCTGAAATCGAGCAATGGCGACGGATTCTCCCGTCACGGGTCCATCATCCAAGAACTGTAACGCGTCACGTTTCGTAATTCGTCACACTCCGAAAGCAAACTGAAGTCTCATTCACCTTCAACTTCCACGCCCCAACATTGGGAAGCAAGGCGAGGATACAAGTCCAACATGTTAGAGCTTTTTAGACACATCCATACATAACTCTACCGCAGCAGAAATCTCAGCCAGGGCAAGACCATTTGTACAATCCTGGGGTGAAGGCTTAAGAGCAAGGACAGGGAGGGCGTGGGCAGAACAGCACCTGGGGGCCTGCTTCTAACATCCTGCTCTCCCCTCCTTCCCTTCAGAGACTGCCCAACAGTAGAACCCCAAATTCCATCTTTGGCTATCCCCCACAAAAACAATCCATTCCCTCTCCAGATTAAAGATTGCCTGCAGTGATGTGAAAGGGAAGCTGGCAGGAAGTCGGCATCCCATCCTCTCTGCTGTAAGACAATCTCAGATGAGTTCAAAAGAGAGCAGTGAGACACGCCGATCCCACACCATGCTTTCGGTAAAAGCCCACCTCTCATCCAGGCCCCAAACAGAGAAGGGAAGAGGCTTGTTGTGGGCAGGGAACGTGACTACTGACTCTGCTTGACTGTGGCTGCCTAAGAGCTCAGTTCAGTGCTCTGCACACAGGAAGCACTCAGCCCCATTGATGGTGATGATGAGCCCAAACTAACAAAGACAAAGCAATGCCAGCAATGTCCCCAAAGCAGTCAGTCGGCAATCCCTGCCCTTTACCCAAGTCATGAATGATCTTTGAATATGAGTGCAAAAGTGTCCCAGAGTCCATAAAGTCCTTTTATGCATCCCATTCACAAATATACTGTTATTGCATTTACTGAAAAAGAAGAGTGGAATATTTCCACCACCTTTACAACCTGTCGATACAGAAAAGTTTTCCAACGGCGATAAAAAAGCTAAACCGAGAACACGAAATTCAGCCTGGAAAGAATGCCCTCAAAAACCCAACTGAACTGGCAAGTCAAACACTGAGACGGGAAGTCTGTGTATAAAGGCGATACTGCATTTATAGTGCAAACCCATCTTTCTGGGCCGCTCTTCTCCTGCCAAGAGACCGGCCTCTCCAGAACCATCGCTGCATCCCTGCATTGCATTGAGAACACCTGAGAAAGGTAAGGCTTGATTAGACCTCCACTCTGCTGCAACGGGTCTTTGATCCTCGGGATCCCACAACACCTTAGCTATCAAAGGTCAAAGTTCTTCATTATGGCATTGTGGTCAAATTTGAAGCTCAGGAAAGCTCTTGAGGAGAATGTGAACTTGCAATGGCCATTACATGCCAGAGTGGGTCCCTCAGCAGGCTCGAACAGCTGTTCTTCACTGGAGCAGGACAAGTCATACGCTGCATCTGCTTAAGAGGGAAACACAAAAGAAAAAAAAAATTCTAACCATGAATCCCACCCTCTTCCAGGGGAAGAGCCAATGCATATTTCCCCTCCCACATGCAGGTGGGTGGCAGTCTTGGCATGCACAAGGAGAATGGCCATACTTTGCAATATTGTGACAGAAAATACGTGAGGGGAAAAAATCAGAGGTCAGCAAAGAGACAAGAACATTACAGGAGGGCACTCTAAAGGGATACAGAGGGGTCACTGGGGAAAGACCAAAGAGGCTGTGGGAGAAATGCCTTCCAGGGTAGACTGTGGCATTTTCTTTTTCACAAAGTGTCTGCTCTTCTTAGCATGGAAGAGGCATGTGACCCCAGTAGTCAACCCAGACAACAGCAGTAGAATCGATTAAAACCCCACGTGTAGAAAACTACACCAGGCACTTGAGAACACCCAAAAATAGACAGACACGTTTGACCCTGTCCTCAAGGAAAAGGATCACAGCATCACCTCTTTTAATTGACCGATTTAGTTTTCTTATGTGTGTACCTCTCCTTCCTAAACTAATTGGGCATTCTAATTCCTACTTTTTTAAAACTCACTTTTTGGCCGGGCCACAGACCCTGGAAGAAAAAAGCTGCAAAAATGTCAACGTTAAAGTCGACAGTGATTGGGATCAAGACCTTTAACCTAATGTGGAGCCAGATAATCCAAAAAAAGAAAAAAATGTTCCATCTTTAATGTTTCATGTTTTCATTCACGACTTTGAGGTATGCCAATTAATGCCTCTGCATGCTGCAGCAATACATTAAAAATGTAATAATCTTCATCATCACTATGGCACTTGTTAAGCACTTATGTGCCCAGCACTGTTCTAAGCACTGGGGAAGATCCAAGTTAATCACTTTGGACACAATCCCTGTCCCATATGGGGCTCATAGTCTAAATAGAAGGGAGGACAGGTACTGAATCCCCATTTTACAGATAAGGTAACTGAGGTACGGAGAACTTAAGTAACTTGCCCAAGGTCACACAGCAGACACATGGCAAAGATGGGATTAGAAACCAGATCCTCTGACTTCCAAATCCATGCCCTTTCCACTAGACCACACTGATCATTATTAATAATAATAACACTAACAACAACATTTATGTGCTTACTACGTGCCAGGCACCGTACTAAGCACTGGGGTAGATAAAAGATAATTAGATTGGACACAGTCCTTGTCCCACATGGGGCTCAGTCTAGATAGGAGGGAGTGGGATTTAATCCTCATTTTACAGATGAGCACAGTCACCTAGGGTCAAATAGCAGGTAAGTGGCGGAGCCAGGATTAGAATCTAGGCCCTCTGATTCACAGGCCTGTGCTCTTTCCACTAGGTCAAGCTATTCTCCAGTTAATCAGCAGGTTACCAGGGCCAACCAAAACAGTGGTGTTCTAGCATCTTGACTGCATCTCTACTGAACACCGATGACATCACCATGGTTTGCATTTAATTGCAAATTACCACAATAGCAGGGACATGTAAAGAGTTTTCCAGGACAGCATGGTTTAAGGACACTTATGGCAGTCGCTGTGCTGGCACAGACTTCCATCAAGGGTACTCAAGCTTCCAGGAAGGGGAACCGTGGGACCTTTTGCTCCTCTAAACATCGACTCGGAAGCACAAGCACCAGGGGACAGAATCGCCCTAGCTCTGCTCAGGTGCCAGGAAGCTCCCAACCCTGTGACCGACCTCCCTAGACCCCAACCCTACCGTAACTCAGCCCTTCCCTTGACTCCCAGCCTTGATGGTTCCCTTCTCTTTCTGGCAATATTAGGCGGCGAGAGGGGAAAAAGGCCTAGGTTTCCTCCCCCAGCCCGTGGTCATCCAGGGAAAGAGGGATTCTGCAGCCCTGAGGGTCTGACAGCTGGGGGAACAGGAAAAGAGAACCCTGGGGCAGGGAAACTGCCGACCCCTGACCGGTTGACCCCCTCAATCCCAGCAATCCCTGACCCTGGAGGGGGTAAAAGGGTGGAGGAAGAAGAGATGAGGCGAAGGATGGTTGGGAATCATCGGCGCATACAGAAGGGTAGCCAAACCCCATCCCTGCCCCAGCCCCCAAAAGAGCTGGAATGACCTTTATCCTCTCTCCTGACCCCCTGGATTATGGGGGATGAACCAGCCGCTAGGATTCAGACAGGATTGGGATCCAGGTACAGAGTCCAATTTCCCGGCCCACCAGCCCTGCATCTTTCCCTACTCCCACGGCTCCCTGCCCGACGGATGGGGATGCGAGTGACAGACTGGGAAAGGAGCTACAGGAATAGGGTGAGGGACTAGACCAGGGTCAGGAGCAGAAGAAAAACAGGTCCCTCATTCCTTAAACCAGCTTCTGCTCTTCACTATCCTTCCTGGTGCTCCTGATGCCTTTCTGACTCTGGTTTCTCTCCCTCTTCCCCCACTCGTTTTCTGGTCCTACCCAGAGAAGTGGGAGCAGGCACGCGGAGGGGCGCAAAGGGAAGGGAAAGAGGCCCACAGCCTTCACTTCTTACTCCCCACAAGTCCGGGGCTGGAGGAGTGAGGCTTTTGACATGGCTCACACTCTCTTTTCCCCGTCTGCTACAGATGGGAAAGAAGGGATGGTCTGTGCATGCATTAAACTATTTTAAAGCAGCATGACTTGAGCCGTATTTCTGGGCAGAACAAACCATCACCAGTCTCCTGTCTGCAACAGAATGAGCCAGAAAGGGGACTCCTCCTGCTGGTTCATCAGGCACAGATGGACTTGCAGGCCCTGACCTCATGTTGGTTTTCAGCAGGAGTAAGGTGCCCGCATCTACTATAGTGGCTCACCTTGTTTAAATCATTGCTAGGACCAAATGAAAAGAAATGCAATGGCAATCTTCATTTCTTAGGGTGCTTCTATGGTAAAGTCTTAAATTTGAAGGAAGAATAAATGCATACCTACTACACAGGAAATTTCATGTGATTCAGAATATGGACTGTGGTCGGGGGAGGGTCTTCTTCACTTTACAATGGGTTCTATTAAATCAGCACTAAGCTTACTGAAATTGTTATTCATTTCCAATTCTGATCATAAAATATTAAGACCCTGCAATTATACAATTTTGTGAGGAGCAATGTGGCCTAATAGAGGACGGGCCTGGGAGGCTGAGGGTCTGGGTTTTAATCCCAGCTCTGCCATGTGCCTGCTGTGTGACCATGAGCAAGTCACCTTCTTTGTGCCTAAATTACCTCATCTGTAAAATGGGATTCAATACCTGTTCTCCCTCCTACTTAAACTGTGAGCCCTCTCTTGGAACAGGGACTGTGTCTGACCTGATTAACTTGTACATTCTCCAGCATTTAGAAGACTGCTTGACACCTAGTAAGTGCTTAACAAATCATCATCATTAGGAAGTTCAAAGTTTCATTTAAAAAATAAGCTTATTAGCACTGTCGCAAGAATTTGGGCCCCAACTGATCAAAATAAAATTAATTTCCTTCTGAAATCAAATTAACCATTTATTGAGCACTTACTGTGTGCAGAGAACTGTACTAAGCATTTGGGAGAGTGCCACATGACAGAGTTGGTAGAATTACGCAACCTAAGTGTACCCAGGCCTGCTACTCTCTCGAGCCGTGAGAAAAATCACTCAACAGCAGAGCCATGGCTTTTCCTCCCCCATTCTGCAACACTTACCCAACCTACAAAAAAAAACGACGGAAGAATACTATCTGTAAAAGGAAGAGCTCTTTGAATAAATGGCACTGCAAAAATGTAAAATATTCAGCTCACCCATTAAGATAGTAATAGGACTAATGATATATATTGGTAGAAAAGAAATAAAGGCAGCAGGTGAATACGATCCATTCTAAGAGAACGGGTAGCAATGGGAGTAACCAGATAGGCCAATAAGTACAGGGGGCCGTGGGATCAAGACAAGGCTTTTTTTATTATTATTTAAATTTGTGGAGGGAAGATTTGAGCTTGCTTGAAAGTAGAAGGGAAGGAGCCAGAGGCAAAATACTGAAAATAGCACTGAGGGAAGGAGGAGGGGACAGCTACTGTTTTTAGAAGGCGAGACGGTACAGTGTCCAGAGGTGTGGGTAGAGGGGATGGATTTAAAAAGAGCAGGCAAGAGACCTCCTCCTGAGAAAGAGATGAGGAGGAGGAGAAAGGTGCGGAGGGGGTAGTAGAATGGAGAAGTGAGAGAGAGACTTCAGCAAGTTCAGATCTGATTGTTTCACTTTAACAAAGTATTTGGCAAGGGCATTGGGGCTTCAGGAGGGAGTCAAAGTTTTTGGAAAAGTTCAGGGGGATTTTGAGTGCGAGTCAATGAGGGAGGAATAGAAGAGTTAGAAGCAGAAGAGCAGGAGAGAGTGAACCTGAAGTGGCACAAGTCGATCCGATAACTGGATTTCCACCATTTTGCATGGATGCAGGAGTTGAGAAAATGGACTGTGGCAAGGGAAGGCAGATTTGAGGTTATGTACTTTCACACCAAAGGAGAATTGGCAAGGAGTCCAGGAGGGGCATGCTAGCTTGGGAAAAGTGGAATGGGTCCGCAGCGTGGAGATGGGAGAGGGGGTGTGGGTGAGGTGGCAGGACAAAAAAATTATCTTCAGAAGTTTGTGAGGTTAGATGTGGAACACTGTCTGGAGATGATCAACTTTAGCACATGTTCATGCTGATGGGTAGCTGAGGTAGGGGGAATCAAGAGGTCAGCAGAGTTGAGTGAAAGGAAGTAGATGGCTGGAGAGGGCAGGTGGGAAGAAGAGATTGAAAGGGCTTGTCAACATGAAGGTCAAAAGAGGAGGAAGAGGGAGGGGAGAATGGGATTTTTGAGCTGGGGTGCCTTTATTACCTTTCCATGAAAATTCAATCAAAATTAGGAATTATCCCACATATTTATGCCAACATTAGAAGGTTTTCTTTGATAAGTGATACTAAAGAGAGTGATAAACCCGAAGAGCGCTCAAGTCCAAAGTGCAGGCACACAAACTACTTACCAGAGTCAAAATGATTCTGAAGTTTTCTTGGATTAAGTTTTTTTTCACATTTCTATTTAAAAATACAAAACCATCATAAGTTACGCAGTTTATACTAAATGAAAGTCAATCAATTCTAGCATTGCTAAGTCCAGGTGAAAAATCTTACACATCTTTAAAATGCTGTATTAAATCTCCCATACGGTATGCAAAAAGTAGCTGGGTCAAACATGCAGTGGGTTCATGAATAGAAGGAAAACTGAGGGATTCTACCAATTGCTTTCCTAAATCAGGAAGAGGAACATCTTTGATCTCACCAAGCAACTGAATATTGATTGGACTGGAAGATAACTGGAATAAGCTAGTACAGGTATTTTTTTTGTTCTACAACTCACCTTGTAAAATGGAATTAGTGCTAGTCAGAAGTAGCAGAATAGCAAATTGATCCTAAAACAGAAGACCTGGTAGGAGGTGTCCCAGCCAGACACTGAGCCGATTTTCTGTGATTCAGAGGTGTGTCAAGAACACAAATGAATTTGAAAATGTTGTAATAACCCTCTTGAGAGGAAAGTCAGCTGTTGAAAAAGCTTTTCCCCCTCATTAATCATGCAATTCCATCAAGTTAACTCTAACTGCAGTCTTCTACTCTGCTAATAACTCGAGTGGGTTGGAATCAGAAAGGAACCACATACGTTATAAATCACAAGGGGACCTCAATTGGGTAAAGAATGAGATGTGGGAGGATCGGTTTTGTATACACATCTAAGCCAGGTCGCTGTTCTGGGTCACTATGACAGTTGTTTCACAGCAGGCTGGCTGAACACTCTCATCAGACCAGTTCAAATTTAAATACCACCTCAAAAAGTACTGTGAGCTGAATGCAAGGAGTGCAGACAATGCAATCCTTTAATAAAAACAGCTGCCAGGAAAAGAGAACGAAAACTGTCCGCAAATGTCAGGGTTTACATTTTAACTCTCTAGCTTATCCAAGTGTAAGCTAAAAGTATGGCAATATGTTGATTGTAAAAGACAAATGAACAAAAAAAAAAACCAAAAACAAAAAAAACAGACTACTTACCTGTAACCTTTGTTCTCTGAAGGTGTGTGGCCTAGTCAGCTCATCAATTAGGTGGCCTTCCAGGGTGCCCGAAGGATTGGTGCTGCTGTAAAAAGCTTCAGGGCTGGCCTGCCAAGAGCCCTGGGATCCACCCAGGTGGATCCGGAACCTAGGTGCCCCTTCCTCGCTTCTTCCCCTCCTCCCCTCAGGAGGGCAAGCCCCTCCTTCTCCAGATTTCCAAGAAGTGGAAGGTAGTGGAGTGCACTTAAGAATTCAGTCGAGAAGCTAAACACACACACATACACCCCATACATCACACCCTCCCCTTGAGGGAAAGGCGAGCTGACAAGACCACAGTTACCTTCGGAGAACAAAGGTTACAGCTAAGTAACCTTTATTTCTCTCAAACGTGGGTCTAGGTCTCGACGAAGCTGTTACTGGAACAGGTTCTGGACAACCGAACGACTGAAGCGAATTGCTCGCTTGCGCTCTGGGTCCAGGCATTAGTGGGAGGCAGAGTTTGGTGATGGGGACCAGGTTGCTTCCTGGCATGTGGCGTTTATGGATACATTACAAAAACTGGCAGCTGTGGCTTTACCGTCGGATGAAAGGTGGCTTTGCCACAGAAGTATTTGTACAATTCATGAGTCACCTAGACAGGATATTAGTTGGCCTATGGAATGAGAGCCTAGCAATATAAGAGGTTGCTTCTGCTGATGAATGTACTTCTTTTCTCTCCATTAGGGTTGTGCCCTTCAGTCGGAGGTGTACAATACTGCCTCCGTCATCACCATGTTATTGGGGGAATAAGACCGGGAGGGCATCGTGTTCATTGATGTGGAATTCACTTGCCATCTTAAAAGAGAAAACCAAGATGTGTGCAGAGAATTGCCGGCTTTTCAGTTTTGTGTGTAAGACGCATCCAAAGAAAAGGCCCATAGCTTGTTGGTCCATCTAGCTGAATTTGCTGCCATAAGGAACCACATCTTTGAGGAGGGGAATTTTAGGGGGCAAGATTGCGGGACTTCAAAAGACTCTTCTATCAGTTGCGAAAGGATGGGTTTCATGGAACAGAAGCCTGATTGATGTGTAGATCTTGTCTAGGTCCCTTGTGAACCTGGTAACAAGGGAATCGGAGCGTACTGAGGTGCCCCCTATACTTTGTGAAAGCCAGAGACCGGTAGGGGGTTTTTGTGGTTCTTTTTTGGTAAACAGGATTTGTTAAGCCTTTATTATGTGCCAGGCACTGTACTAAGCCCTGGGGTAGATACAAGCTAAACAGGCTAGACAGTCCATGGCCCACATGGGGCTCATAATCTTAATCCCCATTTTACAAATGAGGTAACTGAGGCACAGAAATGAAGTGACTTGCCTAAAGTCACACAGCAGATTGAATGACGTGGCGGGAGCCGGAATTAGAACCCATACCTGTGCCCTATCCACTAGGCCATTCTGCTGGCGGATGCACTTCGTTTGAGGAATGGGATATGAGATGGGGTCATGGTGGCAAAGTGTGCACCAAGCTTGAATCAGCGCCCCTTGTCGCTGTTCATCTTCTTTGCAGTTGGCTCTTTCAAATTGAGCATTACGGAAGCCACTGCCTCCAGAACTCCCCACTTGCCACACTCTATCCTTTCCGGAGACAAGCTGAAAGAACTAGTGTATTGAGTTCAAGGTGCCATATCTGGCCCCTCTGGTGAGTGAGGGCACCTGGTCCCAAATTACTAGTTCCAAGATAGAGGGGAGCCTAAGCCAAAGGGGGGGCAACCAGGATAAGGATAGGTCAGCTTGGTAGGAGGGTCAGTTTGGGGAGGTGTGGGGATGGGAGAAATCAAGAGAAACAAGGAGAGGCAGCCCTTGTTCCAAGGGATATGGAAGGTATGGATGGTCCTTGGCGTCTGGACTTGACAGCCATAGTCAGAAAGAGATGGCCTTTCGATTAACTTCCATGGCAAACGGGTCTATCTCCAGATAGATTATGTGTGAGGGTTCCCCGCTTGCCTTCTTAGGGACTCTCTGATAAAGTCTGGTGCTCTTGCTAGACAGGTTAAGGGCACATTGCCAGACTTTCAAGAGTCCCCTCCCCTACTTATACAATGTAATATATCATGACTTGCACATCCATCTGGGTCACGAGGTATTAGCCAAAGGGAAAGACACCTAGGATGAGACGATAGCTGGTCGGTAGCGAGCTCATCTCAAAGATGTTGATGTGGAGATTTTTCTTCTGGGATCTCTTTCTTTTCCTGTTGGTGAGGTATCTAAGGTGAGCCCCAGTTGGGATGGTGGTCCTGGAGTTCTTCTCAGACACGAAGTTCTGTGGGGATGCCCACTGCTGAGAGGAGTTGACAACTGTGCCACCGATTTTGATCATTTTCGACAAAGATTGAGACACTCAAGACCAAAGGTTTCCGAGGCTAACTCAGGCCTCTTTATCTGGAGTTTGGCAAGAGGATGACATCCAGAGTAGCTGCGGCTGAACCCTGGAACTGCAGAAAACAAAATCTGGTTTGGCTCTTCCGAGGGGACAGGATGGAGAGCATTGTGTCCCAGATGTTCTCAGTTGTTCACTGACTGGAAGACCTTTAGACAGTGTGTGTCAAGCTGGAAATCTTTTTTAAGTTCCAGCACACAAACTGTTCTGAATGGCTCAATCAGCCAGTCGTCCAGGTGTGTGAATATATGGAATCTCTTCTTCCTAGGCCAAGTTACTGGGATAATCAAACATTTGGTAAGTACCTAAGGGGCTAAGGTTAGCCCAAATGGTAGAGCCCACAATTGGAAATGGTAGCAGCATTCCATTTTGAACCTGAGGTGTTTGTGATGGTTTGGGAACATTGGGATGTGGGGCTAGATATCCTCGGGTCTTGGGTGCAGAATCAGTCCTCTGATTAGAGAAAGGAGTAGAGCCTCCACAGGGATATTATTTTCAATCTTTCTTCACCAGAAGATTGATCTTCCTGAGGTCCAATTTGGGTCTTAAGCCTCCTGATTTTGGCAAGGGGGATGTGGGGTGGGGAGCTGGGGGGAGGAGGAAATGGGGAGGAGAGGAGATGAGGGGAAAAATGCAGTAAAAGCTCTGGCCCCTTTCTTTTCTGGTAATGGTTCTATGACTCTTTCCTCTAGCAAGGCTTTTGCTTCCCTTTAAGTCATCCTGATATCCTTCTTGAGGTAGGCACACTTTGGTGATCTGCCATTGGCCCCGGTGTGAATTTTATGCAATATGCACTCACATTGATATTGGTGATCCAGCAGTTGGGTCTAAGTAAAGCAATAGTAATGATAATGATGGTATTAGTGGGGAAGGAAGGAAACCCAACAGAAGGGGGAGTCTGGGGGCCTTCCTTTACCCCAAAAGAGGCAAGGAGGAACAGAGCCAGAGGGGAAGAGAAGGGACTAGGCTCAAGTCCATCCCAGGTTGGAATAGAACACAGCAACAGGCAGCCTGCATTTCCCATAGAGGGAGGAGAGACCTGGTCCCATGATAGGGGTCCTCTTCTCTCCCCTGTTGCCAGGTTTTCTGCCTTATGAGGGGTCCAGGTTAGGCCAAGGTCCCAGCAGAGAGGGTCTGCCTGGAGGACAAAGTCACTGGGTGAAGAAAGTGAGTGAGTGAGTGTGTGTGTGTTAAGGGGGGGTGGGGTGGGGGTCCTAACCCTAGAAGACCAAAGAGGATCAGAGACAGGGGAGAAGGGAGGGGCAGCTCTCCCAGGGACTGTCTGGGAGAAAATAGAATGCCAGGCTGAAACCACCCTTCCCCAATCTCCCTGCCTGAGCAGGAATGGAAGGGGGACGGGGGAAGATGCACGGGGTACAGCTACCCTGTCTGTTAGAGCGGAGAGGGGAGGAGACGATTATGTACGGACTTACCTTCCGAAGACGTTTCTACAAGTTCACTTGGAGGAGCTTCAGATCACAGCTGCTTCCTCTCGCGGAGAAAGGAAATCTGAAGAGGGAAGGCTGTCCTGCTCATATACCTCGAGGGTAGAAGAGGGGGAGCCTGGACCCACCTGGGCGGGTCCCAGGTTGCCTTCCTGGCAGGCCAACCCTGAAGCTCTTTACAGCAGCTCCGATTCCTCAGGCATTCTGGAAGGGATACCTAATTGATAAGCTGACAAAACCTATACCCACCTTTTGAGAGACGTGAACATTAATTCATTCTGACAGATCGATTACCGGGGTCCCACTCGAGACGAGGCAAGGAATTAGCCATCCTCCTACCACGGGTATTTAAAAGCTTTGCCTGGGTAGGCGTGGATGTGTTCACTGGCAGTGCCAGCTTGGGGGGTTTTTCCAACAGGGTGACTAGGGTGATCAGTCTTGACTCCACCAATGAAGTCCATGGCCACTGGATACTGGCCCAGAAGCCGAGAAGCTAGCACAGCCCCCAGTTCTGGGACCACAGTAAGCCACTTTGGACAGTTTCCAAAGGGTAATCATTGGTCACCCTAGTTAAACAGGAACCTCCCTTTGGCGATAATCTTCCACCTTGCAGGGCTAACACTAACCCCAGCTTGAACAGAAAGGAGAGGAGAGGAGATGAAGGATAGGGTCAGGGTAGACAGCGGAGGGTCAGGTGAATGTGCCCACTAATTCTTTTCCAACTTTGCTCGAAGGTATTCTCTCTCTTTCAAAAGCACCTAATACCTTAAATGACTATAATGATAATAATAATAATAATGGTATTTGCTAAGCACGTACTATGTGCCGAGCACTGATCGAAGCGCTGGGGCAGATACAAGTCAATCAGGTTGGACACAGTTCCTGTCCCACATGAGGCTCACAATCTAAGTAGGAGTGCGTAGGCCTGAATCCCCATTTTCCAGATGAGGTAACCGAGGCCTAGAGAAGTGAAATGACTTGCCCAAGGTCCCATGGCAGACAAGTAGCAGGGCTGGGATTAGGACCCAGGTCCTCTGACTCCCAGGCCCATGCTCTTTCCACTAGGCCAGGCTGCACTTTACTCCGCACAGTAATTTCTCTGTAAACTGCTCAACGACTAGGGATTTAGGGGGTGGGGAAATGTACTGGGCACAAATGCAAACTTAACTCTGCTTAGAAGACTGACTCAAGCAATAGGATCATGATTAAATTATCCATCATTAAAACCTCAGTCAGTAGTCTCCTCCACAGTGCAGTCACAAGCTTGTAAACCGGTCATTAATGCTGTGTCTCTTACCAATGTCTGCTGCTGTTGCTTAGGCAGCTGACTCTGGATCCCATTTGTTCTCCTTTTCTGGTTACTACAGTCTTGATATTGCTTTCTGCCATTCCCCTTCAAGTTTTGATTCTGCAGACCGGAGAAAGGATGAGATTTAAAACATGCAGAAGACAACCGAAATCTCATTAACACCCCCCAAGAAAGTCTCCATTAGTTCACCAGGTTTAGCACCTCAGTTGAAAAAGCAATCGATGCCAACTTCCATTGTGCTAAACACCACCTTAGGTGCTTTATTTCCAAGTTACCTCTTCTAATATATTTTCCAAAGCATGACCCCTACAGCTCTAGTAGGTCTTGCATGGCAAATGCTCAGGGACCCGAGAATCCTTCCTGATCTCTGAGATGACCCCAACATCCCAACTCTGGCTAAGGAAATGGTCCAAAGGAAAACTTAAATCAATAAAGGAAAGTGGCCTAACACATAATCAGATGCCTCTGGGAGGACAAAACCAAAGGAATTAGGACACGGTATCCTTTGTTAACATCCTCTTTAGCACACCTATGTCTGCTCGCTCTGCCAAATGCTTAATATAGTGCTCTGAACACAGTAAGTGCTCAATAAATACCTTGATTTAGATCCCTCACGTTGTGTGATATTTGCATGGCTTGTCTCCCTCATTAGAATGTAAGTTTCCTGTGGGCAGGAAATGTGTCACGTCCTTATTCTTTATTCGCCAGGTGCCTTAAATAGTGTACAATGCACCAAATGGACACTCAATAAATGCCACTGCTATCATTCCTAAAAGAGACAGCCAATTCCATCTGCCTGGAGCAAGGGCTAACTATTAGGTGCTTCGTGAGATCACTCATTCTAAGGAAGGAATCTTCCCCTGTTTTAACACCAAAGTATTATTCAAACTATCTGATCCCTGAGTACCTTTTTCCCCCCACCCTCAAATTTAAGACAATAGGTATTTAAATATATCTCAAAACCAAGGGACACACAATTCAAATTTAAATACAAGTGGTGAAAATAATAATTGATTATGGCCAAAAGAAGATGAGCTGAAATCAATCAATAGTATTATTGTGTGCCTGTGTGTTGGACACTGTAGCAAAAGCTTGCCAGAGAAGCAGCATGGACTAGTGGATAGACCACGGGCCTGGGAATCATAAGGACCTGGGTTCTGATCCCTGCTCCACCACTTGTCTACTGTGTGACCTTGGGCAAATCACTTAACTTCTCTGGACCTCCGTTACCTCATCTCTCTCCTACATAGACTGTGAGCCCCATGTGGGACATGGACTGTGTCCAACCTGATTATCTTGCATCTACATGCTTAAAGAATACTATAAAAAAATAAAAAACAGAGAAACTTGGGAATGTACAAAAGATAATAATAATAATGTTGGTATTTGTTAAGCGCTATGTGCCGAGCACTGTTCTAAGCGCTGGGGTAGACACAGGGGAATGAGGTTGTCCCACGTGGGGCTCACAATCTTAATCCCCATTTTACAGATGAGGTAACTGAGGCACCGAGAAGTGAAGTGACTTGCCCAAAGTCACATAGCTGACATGTGGCCGAGCAGGGATTCGAACCCATGATCTCTGACTCCAAAGCCCGTGCTCTTTCCACTGAGCCACGCTGCTTCTCAAAAGAGGTAGAAGACACAATCTCTATCCTCAAAGATCTTATAATCTAATAGGGAACACACATAAAATAATTTACAAATAGGAGAAAGAAGCACTTAAGAGTATATAAATCAAAATGTACAAAGTGCTTAAGGTTGAGAATGTGTAAGTTCTGAAGTGATGAAAAAGTGCTGAGATGGTCATTGGGAGCGTGAGACCTGGGAAGAAGAAAAATTAATCAGGGAAAGTCTCTTAAAGAAGGTATGATTTCAGAAGAGCTTCAAAGATAAGGAACGTTGAAGTTTGGCAGATAGGAAGTGGGAGGGGGTGCGTTCCAAGCAGAAGGAAAAGCATGACCTAGGAGCAGGAGGTGGGGAAGGGTTCAGTGAGAATGTGAGCTTGGGAGGAGCAGAGTGTATGAGCTAGAGTGTAGAGGAGACTGCGGGAGGTAAGGACAGGTAAGAGCGATAAAGAACTGATGAAGTGAGAAATAGTGTGGCCTAGTAGAAAGAGCATGGGCCCTGGGAGTCAGAAGACCTGGATTCTAATCCCAGATCTGCCACTTGTCTGTTGTGTGACCTTGGGCAAGTCATTCACTTCTCTGGGCCTCAGGTCCTTCATCTGTAAAATGGGGATTAAATCCTCCTCCCTCCGACTTAGTCCCTGTCCCACACAAGGCTCACAGCCTGAGTCCACCTCTCTACCTTATATACACCCCAGTGCTTAGAACAGTGCTTGACATATAAGAAGTGCTTAACAAATACCAATTTTTTGAAGTGCCTTAAAGCCAATGGTCAGGAGTTTCTAAGTGATGGAGAGAGGAATATATAACGAATGAGAGTTTTAGTACAGTGTAAAGTGAGAGCTGCTTGCAAGGAAATGGCAGCAAATTCTTCACTTTCCAGAGTTCCAATTTCGGCTTTAACTGGAAATTAAAATTCCATTCCAACTTGGTGACAATCAACACTTACATCTTACATGGTATTAATCTCACCAAAAGTCATTCAGCACTCCCTCGATAAATGTCTCTACAAGTAATTCAGTTATAGAAATCTATTTTTCCCTTATGCCTGAATCCATATAATTGTGGTATACGTTAAGCACTTACCATGTGGTTTTAGAAGCCAATGGGTTCCAACCCCTAATGATTTTTGGAATGTTCCCCACTCACCTTTATTTTTAAAAGTTCAGCCAACTCACAATGACTGTAATATGGCTTCTGTTGCTGGAGTTGCCTGTGCTTTACCCAGTAATCTGTAGGATAACCCTCTGGAAAAATCGGCTGGTTGTAGCGAAGTTTAGACCTACTACACCAAAAAACAACAAAAAACAAAAAAACATGGTCAAGAAGGTAAACAATTATAAAAGTTAATTATATTCCCCATTCAAAATGATTTTTTAAAGTGCCTTAAAACAGTCAACATTTGTCTTAATACCACAATAACAAATTTTTCATTTTGAAAAAAAATAGTTTCAAGGTGTGTCTGCTAGATTAATTCTAGATTAAGTGGAACCAATTTCAGTAAAATAATTTTTAGATTGGTAAATTCCCATGTCAAAACCCCTGGGATTCATTAAAATGGCAGTTCCCTGATTTGGGAGGAAATGATTAAATTATACAGATTACACCTTAAAACTGCTAATGTGAAAGGGTGCATACATTGGAAAATAATCAGTTCTGATCAGAAGAGACCAACTGTATCCAAGTGATTTCCCCTCTTGTTCTAAACATTAACAACTTCCATTTATATGCTGTCTACATTCCCTACCTAGCCTTTTTTTGTGGTTCTACAGCATATCTTCCAACTATTTTAGATCAATACCTTCCTGTTCTATAGGGCATCTACTTGTCAAACCTATATTAGAACCACAAGTCTAACCATTCTATCCAACGATGAGTGTCGAAGGGGAAGGGAAGAGAGATATGTTGGCAAAGGTGACATGAGCCACCCAATGCACAGGCAGAAACTGAAGAGGAAAGCTTGGGGCAGGAAAGGGCCAAAAACTCTGACCTCATCTCTGCTGGCTTCCCTCTGGTTGTTGCTCCCCTTCCAGAGAAGCAGCACGGCCTAATGGATAGAGCCCGGGCCTGGGATCTGATCTCGGCTCTACCACTTGCCTGCTGTGTTGACTTCACTTCTTTGGGCCACAGTTACCTCATCTGTAAAATGGGGCTTAAGACTGCGAGCCCCATGAGGGATAGGGACTGTGCCCAACCTGATTAAATTGTATCTACCCCAGGGCTTAGAACAGTGCTGGGCAGATAGTAAGCACTTAAGAAATACCATTAAAAAAAGTTTCTACATACTAGCAATCTCCCTGACCCTTGCCAGGGTAGGAACTGATTGGTTAAAAAAAATCTGAGGCACACGCATAAGTACTTGACAGCCAACATGGACTGCAAATCGTCTCCTGTTCTTTCGACAAGAGCTCCTGATTCTTGTCTACAAACTCAGTAATGCTATTTATTGAGTGCCTGGTTATCACAGTGCCCAGTAGTACAGTGCTTGGGAAAATACAACAGAGGAAGAGACACGCTCCCTGCCCACAAGGAGCCTACAAGCTAATGGGTTTCATTGCTAGTAGCCAATATACAAAGTTCAGGATAATGAAAACAGAAACCATTTCTGGATCTGCTTCAGAGAGAGTAATTGTAAAATCTGGGAGGTGAAAAGGACCTTCACAAGCTCAGCTCATTTTACCCCAGTCCTGGGCCACCTAGCAGATCTACACATAAGCTACCTAGTCAAAATTCTACTTCTTACTGGAAAACCAACATGGATTAACCTGAAAATAGAAAGAGCTTATCTTTGAAAGGCAGTATGACAGTGGGTTGGTTCAAGGATGTGTTTCCATTCTAAAGTTAAAAGAGAAAGAAGGAAAAAAAGATCTTGATGCTTTGGAATGCATCGATCAATCATACTTATTGAGTCTTTACTGTGCGCAGAGTACTGTACTAAGCACATGGGAGAGTACAATAGTTATGTTTTCATTCTACCTCTGCTAAAATTGATGTAACTTTGAAATTGTTGCTTTTAAAGAGAACAGAGTGAATGTTATAAAAAGTAGAAAATATACCTCTCCTCCCCATCTCTGCATCTAAGGGGTCAGGACCCTCTTTCAAGTCTACCATATTTAAAACGTGCCTGTTTGGAACAGCAGGATTCCAATTAACCTTTTCATCTCATTAAAGTCCTTCGGAATCTTTCTATACTCCGTTATGGCAGTTTAAAAGGAACGGTTTTCAAGAAGAAGAAAAATGATCCCAACCATTAACTCTACCTCCCGCTACAAAATTAAGAGCAACTCCCTTGGGCAAGCTTACTTACCTCATCTTCTCCACGCTGGGTCTCACTGGCGTGCTACCAGCTGAACAAAACCCATTGTCACTATCCGAGGAGTCGCCAAACCGTCGAGAAAGCCAGTCCCTTAATGGCCTGTGAAAACATTAAGACTTACTAGAAGAAAAAAATAGCTGGCTATAAATTGAATAAAAATCAATGACTAATGTTGTGGAGGTGTAATTTGGATTCCCCATTTCAGAGAAGTAGCATGAACGTACCTGATAAATGGAATGGTCATGAAAAATTTGTTAGGGGCCAAACCAAGTTTGGATTTGGGGGTCATGTCATTTCTGTGGCAGGGCAATTTCTCGATCGAGAACCATTCAATGTTCTGAAATAGAATAAAAATATACCTTTAGGAAATTCATCTCAAAGAGTTGGGAATGCACAGAACAACAATTAAGATTCACACTCATGACAGCATTTGCTTAAAAAAAAGTTGTTTGTAAAGAACTCTTTACACCTCTCACTCCCCTTCATTCACTCTGGACATGTCTCGGTCTAGTAACATGCAAATGTTTTTGGCTTTTTTGTTTGTTTTTTTTTTTTTCTTGATGCATACCCGAATTTCTCTTCTGGTTTTGGGGTTGAATTTGGTGTTCTTTGGAACTCCTGGAATGATATACAAACGGGCCAGCTGGTCGTTGATTCTTAGTTCAATGTAGTCATCCTTACAAATGTAATCTTTGATATCAAAACCTGTTTCTTCAAAGACCTAAAGATGAAAATCAGACATGCAGAACTTTAAGCACAACTTGGGTGTCTAAGAATGATTGTTTTGTTCTTTAAAAAAAAAAAAAAAAAGTAACCTCAGGATTCCTGACCGGTCACTATCCGCCACTTACTTCCCCAGCACCCCATATATGAGCTTTAGCATTTTTTTTTGGTGACCGAAAACTTGAAAAAAAAAAAATCAGATAGGTCCACTAATGGGAAGTATCCTCTACTCAACTAAAAGAATTGTTTTTCCATTCATTCATTCAATAGCATTTATTGAGCACTTACTATGTGCAGAGCACTGTACTAAGCGCTTAAAATGTACAATTCAGCAACAGATAGAGACAATTCCTGCCCACTGACGGGCTTACAGTCTAATCGGGGGAGACAGACAGACAAAAACAATAGCAATAAATAGAATCAAGGGGATGTTACTCACCAATAACAATGATTTTCCCTATTTCTCAGATTTGGAATTTACAAGATAAGCAAATTAAATTATATGCCCTACATCATACAGCAATTCACAATAAGATTAGAACAATGAGATCAGAATTCAAATCCTAATTACCAGTCCCAGGATCAATCAAGGGCTGCTAAACAAGATTGTATTTTTTTTGTACTATATATTTCAGGCTTGCAGCCCTTGCACATTTTAAACACCTAGTAAGAGAGCACTACAGAATCCTTTACAACACCCCCTACATGCCAGCTTTGGCACTAAAATAAACAACAGGATGCCAAATCATTTTGGAAATTTCTCCACCAACGCTTGACACATTTACACCTAATTTGTATTAATTTCTGGAAATGGTAATAACAACAACTGTGGTTTTTGTTAAGTGCTTAACTATGTGCCAAGTGCTGTACTAAGCACTGGGGTAGATACACGATAATGTGGCCAACCTGCTTATCTTATATAATAATGATGATGGTATTTGTTAAGCGCTTACTATGTGCCAAGCACTATTCTAAGCACTGGGGGGAATACAACATAATCAGGCTGTCCCAAGGGGGTTCACAGTCTTCATCCCCATTATACAAAGGAGGTAACTAAGGCACAGAGAAGTTAAGTGAGTTGACCAAAGACACACAGTTGATTAGTCGTGGAGTCGAGATTAGATCCCACGACCTCTGACTCCCAAGCCCATGCTCTTTCCACTAAGCCACGCTGCTCTGCAACAGTAAAGCTGGTAATCACACAGAGGTGAAAAAAACTATCTGTCAAAACCACCAAGACGCCACTATAAATATTACATAATTTGAAATGTCCAGGTCTCAGAATCAAAGCTGCTCATAGAGCTGTTCAGTGGGAGAAGAGTAAAATGTTCATTATTTAGAATTAAGTTTTTGGTTCACTTTGCATTATCCCATTAAACTAAATTTTCCTGTGCTGACAGTCGTATTTGAGCACTTACTGTGTGCAGAGCACTGCACTACGCACTTGAGAGAGTACAATATAACAATATAACAAACACATTCCCTGTCCACAACGAGCTTACAGATTCTAGAGCCCAGAATCACTGTCGAGGACCCATTTACAGCCATGCCATCAATGAGGGAGGATTGTGTAGGTGATTATTAGCAATGTACTATTCCATGGTAATGCAAAGAACAACAGAACAAGGGACATTGGCTTAATCTTGAAAAAAGAGGTGGTGCTGTGATATTCCTTTGAGAAAAGCAACTCTCTTTCCGGCACATTATACACGATGGCCCGCTGACACTAGTGTAAGTGTTTTACCCAGTGCTACGGATGAAGAAATGGAAGGACTCTTAAAGGAAGATGTAGTTCGAAAGAGGTCAATCACCTCAGTCGAAAAGATTTTGATGCTGTAAGAGTTGAAAGAGGCTGGGCTAGAATGCTTCATATTACTACTGACAAGCTTGTAAAAGGACAACAAAGAGCAACAACAATGTAGAGGGGACCCAAACAAAAAAAAATCTACAATGGCCTCTTCTCATCTAAAATCAGAGTAAGTTATGTTCAGCCAAGAAGAAACCCAGAACTAGTCCCGGGAGTAATTTAGGAAGAAAGTGAATATGTCATTTTCAATGGGAAATGTGGAAAATGCCCAGCAGAATAACCTTGACTAGAAAATCTCAAAACAAGAGGAGTATCTCAATTCAAGGCATTGACACAACAGTTCAATTTACACAAGAAATAAGCACACTCCAATTGCATGCAAAAGAAGAGGAAATACTTTTGAAAAAACAACAGCTCGACCTGGTGGAAACAACAGTCACCTAGGAATTCTAATACTCTGCCCCTGATCTGTTATGTGACCTTGAACAAGTCACTTATGCTCTCTCTGTGCCTGTTTCCTTATCTGTGAAATGAAGAAAATACCCTTGCTCTCTCATTATATTGCAAACCCCATCTGACACAGATTCTGAGTCTGATTGGATTATCTGGTACCTACCCCAGTCAATCGTATTTCTTGAGCGCTTACTGTATGCACAGCACTGTACTAAGCGCTTGGGAGAGTACAATATTAACGGACTTGGTAGACAAGTTCCCTGCCCACAATGAGCTGGAGAAGGAGAAAGTCATTAATGAGTATCTGCTCTGGGGCTAAGGAAGGGGGGAATATAAAGGGGACCAGAAAGGAATGGGAGATGAAATGAGGGCTAAGTCAGTGAAGCTTTCTTGGAGGAGATGTGCTTTTAATAAGGATTTGAAGTTGGGGAGAGTGATCGTCTGTTGGATATGAAGAGGGAAGGTGTTCCAGGCCAGAAGTAGAACGTGGGCGAGGGGTCGGTGGTGTGATAGATGAGATCCCGATACAGAGAATAGGTTGACAGAGAAGCGAAGTGTGCTGGGTTGTATTAGGAAAGAAGCAAGGTATAGTAGGAGAGGGCAAGGTGGTTGAGTACCCCAGCACTAGTACAGTGCTTGACCCCTAGTAAGCACTGAATACCCTAATTATGACATGTTCTTTGGAATACCATCCCCAAATTCTCCTCTCACAAATATAAAAGTTTCCACTAGAGGTATATTATAGTAATTAATAATAATTACAGTATTTATTAATCACTTTATGCTAAATCCTGTTCTAAGCACTGGGGTAGATAGAAGTTAATCAGGTTGGACACAGCCCTGTCCCACATGGAGCTCACAGTCTAAGTGGAGGGAGCAGGAATTAATCCCCATTTTACAGATGAGGGAACTGAGGCACAGAATAATTGTGGTATTTGTTAAGCGCTTACTGTGTGCCAGATACTGTTCTAAGTGTTGGGGTAGATACAAGATAGTCAGGTTGGACATAGTCCTTGTCCCACATAAGGCTCACAGCTTAATCTGCATTTTCTGAATGAGAGAACTGAGGCCCAGAGAAGTTAGGTGACTTGCCCAAGGTCAAATAGCAGACAAGTGACAGAGCCATGATTAGAACCCAGATCCTTCTGACTCCCAGGCCCGTGCTCTATCCACTAGGCCACGCTGCTTCTCTAAGTTAAGTAACTTGCCCAAAGTCACAAGGCAAACACGTTGGCAGAGCAGGATTAGAATCCGGGTCTTCCGACCCCCAGACCCATGCTCTTTCTACTAAGCCACGCCGCTGCTCATATTAAACCATTTCGAGAGTGACCTCAAACTGCATATCAGCGGTTCATTCAGGATACTCACCTATAATCTGCATCCACTTTCTTTCCTAGCTTACAGAAATATACAGAAAATACCAAAGCCCAGTTTCAGATACAAGAAAGTTGCCAACTCAACAGAATTTGACATTTTTCAATGCATTCAATTAAACTGGAATAAATGTGACAAGTTTGTGTGTGTGTGTGTGAGAGAGGGGGGAGAGGGGGGAGAGGGGGGAGAGGGGGAGAGGGGGGAGAGGGGGGAGAGGGGGGAGGGGGGGAGGGGGGGAGGGGGGGGAGGGGGGGAGAGGGGGGAGAGGGGGGAGAGGGGGAGAGGGGGGAGAGGGGGGAGAGGGGGAGAGGGGGGAGAGAGAAAACGAACACGACAGACGGGCCTCAACCCTGAAACTTCAAAGACGAGAGCCTGTACAAAAGAATTCATTATAGCTCTAGTGGCTGGCACAGCCCCACCCATACTTTCACTCTTCCCTGCCAGTTCTGTTCAAGTAGGTAGGCAAGCAGGCAGGCAGGCAAGGGTGTGTATTCACGCCTCCTGAAAGACATTAATAGCAACTGCCTAGCAAATTACAGAGTTCAACAGCTAAAGCTAGACGAACCTCTGAAGTGATCGAAGAAGGGACAACCATTTGCCAGGAAACAGAGAAACGGCATGGCCTAATGGATAGTCTGGGAGTCATAAGGACCTGGGATCTAATCCCCGTTCCACCACCTGTCTGCTCTGTGGCCTTGGGCAAGTCGCTTCGCTCTCTGTGCCTGCTTCTCTGTTACCTTATCTGTAAAATGCGGGTTAATGATGATGATGGTATTTGTTAGGTGCTTACTATGTGCCAAGCACTGTTCTAAGCACTGGAAGAATTTGAGCCTCACGGACTGGGTCCAACCTGATCAACTTGTATCTACCCAGTGCTTAATACAGGGCCTGGCACATAGTAAGCACTAAACAAATACCTTTTTTTTAAAAAAAAAAACTGCCAAAGTTATTTATAGCCATTCAAAAAACTTAATTGGGAAGAGGGAGTCATTAGCCATTGTGAGCAACTGTCACTTCCCCACTGCTGATGACTATTTTGAAATTGCAAAAGATGCATGAGGAATGAAATTTAAATGCAGTTAACTGCAGGGGCTTGGGCTGGGAATGAATTTCTGGAATTCAAATGGCTGGGCAACATTTATTGTCTGGAAGGATCCTTTCACATAAATGCATGGAGAAATGACAGAAAAGTACGAAACTAAAGCATTTACAATCTATGTTGGCAAGGAAATTAACAAGACCAACAGAGTTGACAGTGCAGGAATAGGCAAGCGGTATGGATCGGTTTTAAAAGTCAGAATGCGGCACATGAAAAAGACATACATAGACCAGAATATTGGTGAAAAACTTGTCTCCAAAACACCAAGAGGGCGGTAACCCAAAGAACGAAATCACCCCCTCTAAACTGTTGTCTAAGATCAACTCTAGACTGTAAGCTCGTTGTGGGCGGGGAATGTGTCTGTTTATTGTTGCAGTGTACTCTCCCAAGCACTTAGTACAGGGCTCTACACTCACTAAGTGCTCAATTAACACCATCGACTGATTGAACAATAGGGTGACACATGAGCAAAGTCTTTAAGTATACATTCCAAGCACAAAAATGAAGAAAAGGAAGAGGTGTCAAAGGCATCATGACATAAGCTTTATACAAAGCAAAGTAAAGAGGAGCAGGCCATGGAGTTAGAGTAGGTGAAAACCACCACCAAACAGATTGGATCCTAGGAAGCTCAAAATATCTGGGCAGATTCAGTGACAGGCTCCTTTGGCAGGTTAACACAAGGTATGTGAAATCCCAATTCTCCTGTAATGCAAGCGGTTGTATTCTCACACAACCTTCTGTTCAGAAAAGCTCACGGCGCTGTACTCGCCCTTTCCGACACTGCGCGCACGCACACAAGCGGTTTCTTCGAAGACTTGGCAGACCGAGCCCGAACAAGCTTGCTTTGTCAGGAGAACTTTCCTAATTGCATTCCAGCCAAAATGCATATTCAATATACACATGGCAGAATGAAATATAGAATACTGGGCTGTGTGGTCTAACACATGGGGCTGGAAGTCAAGAGCCCCAAGTTCTCCGCTCGATTCTGCCACTGGCCCGCTGGGTGACCTTGGACAAGTAGCTTATGCTCTCTGCTTGTTTCCTCATCTGTCACATGGGAGAAGATTCCTGCTCTCCCTACTGTGTCCAACCTGATTCTAAGCCCTCCCTAGGGCTCAGAACAGTGCTGGACACATAGTAAGCCCTTCACCAATACCGTGATGCCTCAGACTGCAAGCTAAGGACAGGGACCATCTATTCTAACTCTCCTATCTGTCCCAGCTTTTAACAAAGTGTTTCCGACTTAGAAAGTTCTTAAGTATCACCATCACCAGGAAAGGAACAAAGGAGTGGGTAGAAAAGAAGAATAAATTTAAATGGGGGGGGGGGGGGGGGGGGGAGGAAGAGAAATCACTAAGGTTTCATCAGTAACAGTAATTGTACAACAGACTCAAACCAGATATAGAACTAAACGCCTAAACCCTAATCTGGCCCTTGTTCTTAACCTAAACCCAGGGATTGCCACCATCCCGTGACCCCCAGTCAGAAAATACTGCTCTGCTTCCTGTAGCAATTCTTCTGATGGCCTGCCACAAAGGTCTTGTCTTTTATCGTTTCACTCTGCTACATATAAGGCTTCTGACCCACAACAACCCCTTGGAGAAGTGTACAGCCAAAAGAAATGGAGGGAGGGTGTTTTAGGAGAGGGGAAAATGGCTTGAGCAGTGAGTTGGAGGCGGGGCAGTTGAGGGTGAGGGCCAATCACGTGGATTGCTTAGGAAGAGTGAAAAGCTTGACGTGCAGGTCAGTGACAGAAGAGAGCAGGTGGGTAACAAGAAGCTGGCTTTTGCCTTGATGCGCCCTACAGCCTCACCAAAACCAACAAAAAAACACCGCTACCAGTCAGCTTCAAGACTCTGCAAGAGGGAAAGGAGGAGGAGGAAAGGTCCACAAAATACAGTTCTTAAGTGTGTCACCAGAGCACAATTATTGTTTGTAGATCAGAGACTGGTAAACACAAGACGGATATCTTCTGAAAGCCAAGAAGAGAAAAATTTCAATAAAGACGCCATGGAAAATGGCCAATTCTTCCAATGGAATGGTCGAGGGTGTTTTTATTTGGGTGGTGGTAGGTTGTTTTTTTTCCTGGCAGACCTCTAGGTCTTCCACTTAGCTTTTAAAAATAACACGATGGCACCACCACGTGGCTAATGAGCATACTGCTCTTCTAGCATAACCATACCACTACTCATCCCTCTATCATTAAGAAGGGACAATATTTAGTCCTCAGTTCCTAATCTTTCTAGATGATACGGCACTTAAGTACAGGAAAGGGAGTCAGAAGGATTGGTTTTTGAAAGGTCTGCTTTGAGGAGAGTTCTTCGTAGGCTCAGGACAAATCTCACTTTTCGGGCAGCTTCCCTCACCTGCAAAATGAGGATCAGATGTAGACTAAATGAGAGCTTGGAAGGAAGACATTCTGTCAGAACAAGAAGCTCTTTAAATTGAAACCACTTGGCTGTTGTGTGACCTTGGGCAAGTCACTTCACTTCTCTGTGCCTCAGTTCCCTCATCCGTAAAATGGGGATCAAGACCGTGAGCCTAAACTTTCTTCCCTTCTTCTATCTACCCTAAAGAGCAAAAATATCACGTAATTACAAGGGAACCAAAACTGAAGAAACCATTTTAAAGAATTTGAGCACACTGAGGTCATGTGTTTTTTGGGTTTTTTTTTACAATACTAAGTTCTGTGAATCTGGGAACCATGTCTAAATGCAGCATACAATGCATTAACGTCACAGGTATTTAATGAGCGCTTACTGTGTGCGGAGCACTGCACTCAGCATTTATGCATCATTAGTGCTCAATGTATGTTAAAAACAACTCTGGGGCTTCCTGGGTATTTAGCCATGCCTTTCCTTCTTAGTAGCGCTGTCATTTGGTTCAGAGGTGACACTGCAAACGATGAAACTGAAACCATCAGTGTTAAACACACTGTGAAAATGGAGTGATGCGCTTTTTTTCTGGCCCCTTGTCATTCAGATCAGATCAGCTCAGACGCCAGTGATTAAGCGGGTTGGGATATGTGTTAACGCCCTTGAGTTGTTTTTGCAGTGGTTGGTGATGTGTTGCGCTGATCCATGCACACTTTCTTGCCCAGTGACCCACGTTGAGAGAGAGCTGGTAGGGAGAAATTCAGTGCATTCTTTGGTCAAAGAATACAATATTTCTGAGACCCCAACAGCAGTAAATACCACTGTGCCCTCACCCATTTGGTAAACCATTGTTGAGCATGAAAACTGAGTGTGTTTAATAAGTAAAAGCTGGGGGGTCAGAGAGGTGGTGTTTCCATTTAGTTCCAAGAATCAGGAGAAAGCAAAACACACAAAAAATGTGAAAGCCAAAAGAGCAGCAGCAAAAAATACAGTTGTCTTTTCCACAACTAAGCATATCAGAGCCAAAAAACTGGAGCATCAAAGCAGGGCATATCCAGGCAAAGACAGATTTTTTTTTCTGGGGGGCTCCTTGGATTACAAAAGCAGAAAACCACCTGGATATAGCATACTGATGCTAACCTACTACCTATATTGATCATGACTTTCCTATCATAAAAAGACCCATATGTAACCCACTTGCTGATAATCTTGATCATCAACTCAATGGTATTTATTGAGCACTTACTCCTTGCAGAAAGATAAACTGAGGACTGTATCAGAAAGTTAACTGTTCCATCGCATAGCCCAAGCTGTCCAACCTAAGTGAACATTCAACTTCAGTGAATGGTTCAATTTACCAGTGAAAGAACACAATTGTAATTTCTATTAAATGGCCAAAGCCCCTCTTGACCAAATTGCACTTAGATTGTACTTTGGCTTTTCAACTTTCTAGCTAAGTGCTATGAATATCACTTTGCCAGAATGCTGAAAGAACACCACATATATAAATCTAACAACCAAAGTTTATCTGGCAGAAGTCTATTAATAACTGGCATGGAAATAAAGTGTAAAACCCACACTCACCCCATTATGTACATATTTCCTCTTCCCCTCCCTCCTCACCTAGTCTCTTCTCCTGCCTCTCCACCCCTTCTTTCTCAAACTAGGATCCAACTGCTACCCGCACAATTCCACAGGGCCCTTCAAAAGTAGCCAACCAGTTAGCCAGGAGTTGCTTTTTGCAGCAGCAGCAGCAGCTGTCTTAATCCACGGGGGGGGGGGGGGGGAGGAAAAAAGAGGGAAATAATGGGACATGAAAAGTTACCAGAAAAGCACGCTTCCTGCTTCACAAAGTGTCTCAATATCTTAATGATACAAATCTTTAGAAGTAATTCTTACTCATTTTTACCCCTTTGCTACACTGAGTGGTGAAACTAAAGCCATAATTTCACAACTGTCCCTTATAACTGCAGGTCCTGGGCAGAGGGGCGGCAGAGCTGTTTTCCATAAGGAATCTGTTCCCCTGCCATCAGAGGGGGTTGGGAGGGGGAGAAAAGGAGAGGAGCAACTCTCTCATCCATCCCCAAGAATAAAAAGGCTGCCCTCTTAGAAACTGGAGGAAAAGAGTGAGAGGGGGAGAAGCCCATCACATTGGTACCTTCAACTCATCCATTCACACACGCAATGTGCCAGCATGAACAAATAATAATAATAATAATGGTACTTGTTAAGTGCTTACTATATGTATATACTGTTCTAAGTGCTGGGGCAGATAGAAGTTAATCAGGTTGGACACAGTCCAACACATGCAGCAGGGGTGGAAGCAACAGGGCGACAACAACAACAAAAAAAATCGGCAGCAGCACTCACCAATGATTCTTCCATCCAGTATCCCATCCCTAACAGCAGCAACACGAAGTCTGGAAGAGCTGGGTGATGACACTGATCCTAATGGTGAGGCGAAAGCCATCTACCATCCCTAATTTTTCCTCTGGTTACCCCATTACAGATGGCTCATCTGTGACGTTATCCCCCCTGAGACTCTTGGGAAGTGGGCCGACATCCAGGCTAACTTCCTTTTCCCCAACCCTCCCAGAAAAACAGCCCTGTAACCTAAGTAAATATTCATTAACTTAAATACACACAAATGTTTTGTTATAGACTAGGCAGTACTAAGTACTCTAGTTTACGATCCACTCTGATTGAAACAGCAACACATTATTTTAAGGCACATTATCACTTCTGTGACGCGGAGAAGGAGAAGGCTGTCTCTGAGAATACCTTTTAACCTGATTCTGACAACATATATGCCTAGTGGAAAGAGCACAGGCCTGGGGTTCTAATGCCAGGTTTGCCACCTACCTGCTGTGTCACCTTGGGCCAGTCACTTAACTCCTCTGTGCCTGGGTTCAATTTTATTTCTTGAGCACTTACTGCGTTCAGAGGATTGTACCAGGCGCTAGGGAGAGTGCAATACAGTGGAGCTGGTAATAATGATAATGATGGCATTTTAGTGCTTACTATGTGCCAAACACTGTTCTAGGTGCTAGGGTAGATACAAGGTAAGCAGGGTGTCCCACCTGGGGCTCACAGGCTTCATCCCCATTTTACAGATGAGGTAACTGAGGTACAGAGAAGTTAAGTGACTTGTGCAAAGTCACACAGCTGACAAGTGGCAGAGGCAAAATTAGAACCCATGACCTCTGACTCTTTCCACTAAGCCATGCTGCTTCTCATGGTAGACATGATTCTTGCCCTTAGGGAGTTTACAGTCTAAGAATCAGCTTCTCATCTGGAAAATGGCTCATATAGTCAGGCACTGTGTCCAATCTGCTTGTATCTGGTTCCAGTACTCAGTACAGTGCTTGGCACATAGTAAGCACTTAAATACCATCAGTTATAATAGTAGTATATGCACCGATATGACTTAAAATGGGACAAAAAGGCAGATACTAAAAGCAAATGATTGTTGAGCAGATGCCATTGCACCATAATCACACAATCTAAGGATTAAAGGTCAAAATGACTCTCATTTCTAGAAGAAATGTTTATGGAGTTGACAGAGGCCTTGAATGCTCACTTATTGAACGTGTTTGTAATCACAGACAGACAAGAAGAAAATGGCAGTCACACTGCCTGCCTCGCCTTCAGAATTAGGTCGAAGGGAGCCAGCAGAGACAGCCTTGTCACAAGGCACTTTGTTGGGAATGTGCTTTGGGAGGGTATGTTAAGCAATCCTAGAAGAGGATTCAAACAAAGCCGATTCTAATTTTTCCAGTCTATGGCAAAACACTGGAAAGAGGTCTGCATTCAAGGGCTCCGTGAATTTTTTTTTTTTTTAAAAAGGAATTAAAAGAAAAGGGCAACAACCGACTACAGAGTCACTGTCTGCTCTGGAGAGCTTCCACATTTGATCCTCTACGTGGAGTGTAACTCCCAGAGTCCTCTTCCAATATCTCACTGGGAGGGAGGAGCAAGGGGGTGGGAGAGAGAAACCAGAGCACACGTGTAGCCACCACAGGGGCAATGGAGTAAGCAGGACTATTTATGGTTACCAAGAAAGGTTATGAAATCTACTTCTCAAAATAGGATGGAGTATTTAAATGAACTCCTGGATGAATGTGGAGGGGCAGATCAAATAATAGCTCAAGATTGCGGTCGGCCAACTGATCTGAAGGACAAGAGAGAAGAAAGGGGTTTCTTCAGGTGTAGGGAACACACAAAAGCCAGGAACTGAAATTGTTCTGTCACATAAGAAGTAGGAGAAAATAAAACAGGCAAATAGTTTTACTAAGGCCATCTTAAAATACCAAAAAGAAGCATGACGATCAACAAGTAATTTCTCAGAAAAGTATTTTCCCAAAGGGAGGACAACTGACCCTTTAAAAAAAAAATATGTTGACCCATGACAAAAAAGGAAGCTGGATATTATATTCGATGCAAAGACTCGATAAAAAGAAAAACAAAATACACCACTCTGCCTAAACTTAGGCACAGGGAAAAATGGACTGTGTACCAGCAATTTATGCTTGGTTTATGTGCCATTATAAACAGCTTTCACTGCTACCATCAGCCAATCAATGTTAATTATTGAGCGCCTACTACGTGCAGAGCACTATACGATCACACTATCATACCGCAGATGAGCCTCGATCCTGTCATTACTAGTGTATGTTGAGATGGGCAAGGACACCAAGGTGGGAGGCGTACAGCCGACTGCAGACCATGAACATGAGAGTCCGCATCATTTATCCTGCTGTGCTAGAAATCACCTTTCAGCTAGCATGGTTCTCCTTCATTGTAGCAATACATCAAGTACCATAAAAAATAAATAAAAAAGCGCCTCAATGGCCAATTTCCAGAACAGTAAATCTGATGCCAAGATGATCCGTCTCGGGCCACGTGTTGCTGAACATCAGTATCAATCAGTCGATTATGGAGCGCTTACTGGGCGCAGAGCATTGTACAAAGTGCTTGGGAAAGTACAGTCCAATGGAGTAATTCTGGAGATTAGGCTTCTGAATGTCTCAGCACCATTTTCCTCGGGCCATCTCTGGAGCATGCTCCAGTGCCGGACTCTCCATAAAAGATCATCTTGTGAGGTTGCATACAAACTGATGTCCATGGCCAATTTTGGGGTGTAAGCTATGACCGTGAATAGACCGCTCCACGGTCTCCCTAGCATAATTACGTAGCTGGTAAGCCCTCATTGCAGGGCGATGCCTATAGACAGCCAGAGGGTTTGGGGATTAACCAAGCAGTCTGAACTCGAGTTTGTATTTATCAGGCAATATTCAATTACGTACTAAACAGACAGCGCACTACCAAGTCAGAACTACCCAGGACTAGTAATTCAATCCTAGCTCTCCCTGCCACTGTGTCTCCCTCTGCCCCCACCCAAAGTCACTTGCTTGGCTTTGCATCTGTGGTCCAAGTGAGTTTTTCATTTACCAAATGAGGCAGCGTGACCCACCTGAAAGAGCAAGGGCCTGGCAGTCAGAGGACCCGGGTTCTAATCCCCACTCTGCCAAGTGCTTGCCGTGTGATCTCGGGAAAGTCACTTCACTTCTCTGTGCCTCAAGTTTCCTCAACTGTAAAATGGGAGGTCAATTCCTGTTCTACCTCCTACTTAAGACTGTGAGCCCCCAAGTGGGACAGGGATTGTGTCTGACCTCATTAACTTGTACCTACCCCAGCACTTAGAAGGATGTTTGACACATAGTAAGTGCTTAACAAGTGCCATAAAAACAAACAGAGCTCACCAGACTATCACCATATTAAAGCAATTTATTGCACTGTCAGGGACTAAGTGACTTACCTTAACTGCAATGTGATTTGCCCTAGTGTAAATCAACCTCTGAAGGGAAAAGGAGAGGTTAATTGAATAAAGGGAAGCAGAGGCTGGGGGCAAAGTAAGAAAAAAATGGTATGAAGTAAAAGGGCAGAAGTAGGAGGGATGGAGAGTTACAGAAGAAGAGAAACTGCTCTGATCAAAATGGAAAAAATTCAGGTCACAGTAGCCAACCAAAACATTTTAAGTAACTCCAAAAATAACTCACCTCTCTAGCAGCACAGTCATGTGGAGCCTCTTCTTTATTTACTTTTCCTTTTGGAAACCCCCAGCCAGATTTTGCTAGGTAGCCCTGAACCAGGAGAACCTAGAGAAACCAATATACCTCAGAGTAAAACCCAACATTCACTTTAAAGTTTTGATTTAAAAATTACATATCTGCCAGGTGGGGAAATGTTTAGCGAGCTGCTTTCTAAGCAAATGTTTTTACTACAGACAGTAAAAAACGGATTTGGGAGCCAATTTGGGCTATAGGGTCGTGGGACTGGGCTAATTGAGAACAAGTTCAGAACGCACCATTCCGACTGTAAATTCTGATCCCCGGCAGCCACCGAGATAGAGTTTTTCCAGAGCTGAAGGCGTGAAACGAAGGAAAGACCATCAGCTTCGGCGGCAACCTCTAATACAATAGAAAAGTCTATGCCTGGGCTTTTTTTTAGCCCTCTCCATTTAGCGAGATCAGCAGTTAGAAGAGTGTGCTGTTTATTCCCGACATATTTGATTAAACCAGAACCACTTTGGCACCAAACGGAACCACCCAGAAAATGAATATCTAAAATGGGCCTCTTGCATCTCCACTCTCCTTTGCAACCTGGAATGGTGGAGCGCTTGGACCATCAAGCTCAAACTAGAGCAGCTTGTTGTGGGCAAGGAATGTGTCTTATTGTTGTACTGTACTCTCCAAAGTGCTTAAATACAATGCTCTGCACACAGTAAGCACTCAAATATGACTGAATGATTCTACAAACACATTTAAACATTCCTGAACTTCAAAGGCAAAAGCTCATCTTTTTTATATCTTAATATGGGAGACATTTCACTTACATTTTCAAGTGATTCATCAAGAATTATTGCCCCGTATGTTGGTACTCCCATTTTATACTCTTTCCATTCATCCAAAACCCTTTGCACATCTTCACCTTGAGGCAGCAGAAAAGGACAATGACTGAAGAGTATAAAACGTCAAGGAAGTACATTTTAAAAACATTTCTGATACTTCTCAGCGTAGTGTTAAAAAAAAAAAAGCCCAAATGGAATGATCCATGTCATTTCTTAGTCCACGAAGCAGTCATTTTATTATAGTCTTTTTCCACATGAAGTCACTGGAGCAGGCAGGGCTTGAAATCACCTCGCTGGTCACAACTGGGCAAAGTGGTCCCGTTCACTAGAGTCAGAGCTAGACCCCTCAAAGGGTGGATCCGGGGCAAAAAGTATGCACAAAAGCACCCCACTGCTCTCTAGCTTGAGATGTTCTGCTAAATCCAGGAGCCCAACGAGGCTGAGCAGCACAACTCCTTACTGACAGAAAACCCTAAGAGAGCAAGATGTTTGAAATTAACCAGACAAAACTAGTTCAAAGTAACTTGGTAACCCAACCTATACAATCAACAGAATTGAGGGATGGAATATCCTAGGTCTTTTGTTTCTCTTCCTCTTCCCCTTTGGGGTTGACCGCACATAGGCATCTCCAAAGAAGGGCTGGACTGGGGGAAAAGGTGGTTAAAAATTCCATGGAATACAGCTTGAATGTATTAAATATGGTAAAACAAAAAACCTGAGGGGGAAGATGTTCAAACCAATCAGGTAACATGAGGTTTAGGGATTACATGCCCTCTAGACTGTAAATTCGCTGTGGGCGGGGAATGTCACCATTTATTGCTGTACTGTACTTTCCCAAGCGCTTAATACAGTGCTGGGCCCACAGTAAGCGCTCAATAAATACAATTGAATGAATAGAATTCGCATGTCCAGGTTCCACTTATTAAAGTCCTGCACAGGCCAAAAATCTCCAGATTGAGAGGAGACTCAGACTGGGATATTTCCCACTGGTTCTACTCTGAGTCAAAATGTAAATGAGCCTAAGATAGGGTCTGGTCTCTTTTCAGCAGGCTGTTGCCACATATGGGGGTTACTGGGAGTTGTAAGTTACAGGAAATAAGCATGCAAATGTGATACCACCATACATAGGTGGTATCAATTTCCTGAAGTTGGGCCTAGAGCCACTGTGCTGCCCACCACAGAGAGAGAGAGATTCCGAACCCAATCTGAACCCAACCAGGTTTGGTTTTTATGTTTCCGCTAGCTGGTCAACCCTTCTCAGGGTTGCACCTGGAGAGTTTCCAGTAATCAGTCAACCAGTCTCGCCTTTGGGAGGGAGAGTCAAGCAGAGGACTACCCATTCTATTCCTAGCTAGGGCAGTGGCTAGCAAGTGGAAGGCAATCTGCTACAAGTCAAAACTCACCCATGCTGGGCAGCAGTGGCATGGGAGAGAGTCGAGGGCAGTGACTCGAGTTTACTGTGCAGGAGGCGGCAATGGTAAACCACTTCCATATCTTTACCAAGAAAACTCTATGGATCCACTACCAGAACAATTGCAGATGGAGAGCGGGGCGTTCTGGGAGAGATGCGTCCGTGGTGTCACCATGGGTGAGGAACGACTTGACAGCATAAGACAAGACAAGCGGGTCAAGCCTAGCCTCTGTGGAGCTCTCATACCTCTGACCCATTGGCGTGGATCACTCAGTTGCCCAGAACAATAAAAATGGTCTAGGATACCCTTTCGGATAGGTTCAAAAAAGGAAATATTTCAGTCAGTCTCATTTACCCTTCCTACATTTAACAGTACAGGCAGTCTTCAAATTCAAAATAATTAGTTCCTGAAACCAGCATATCAAGCCAAGTGTTTTACGCTGAACCAGTTTTCTTATAGGAATGATGTCACCAGTGGGGGATCGTTTCCAGAACCAAGGCTGGAGATCCTATTTTTATAAACCTATCCAGGATTGTGTGTTCGGTTATAGACTGACATAGCTAAATTTGTGTATTCATAATGAGTCACAGAGATGCCAGGGTAGCTGGGTCAACCCTCCCTAGCCAACGTTAAGTGCCATTCATCTTCATTCTAAGTCAAGGACTGCCTGTATTGGGGGTGGAGGGGACTACTAATACTGTGAATCACATTTTTTGTTAATTAAATTAAGATGCCAGCGAGGAAGATTTTAAGTCACAGCCAAATTATTTTAAGTTCTGGGTTTATAGGCCTGTGCTTCTTGGCATCTCTAAGGAGGATGTTGATTACGAGAAAGAAAGCATGAGAGTTAAAGAGCACAATACTTCAATTAGTACTGTATCTTCCTTTTATTCAGTTACATCCACTAGAGATCAATAGAATGAGAAGTCAAGAGTGCACTTAACATGGTTCAAAAATGAACACTACAGTAAACTTTTTCCTATAGATGAAAGTAAAGGTTAGTGACATTTAGTGATTTATTTTAAAAAAGCATAAGTTAATTTTTTCTCTAAAGTATTTATTAAGCACTTACTCTGTACTAAGCCCTGGGCTAGGTACAACAATCAGATCAGCCACAGTGCCAGGCCCATATCAGGCTCAGTCTAAGGAGAGGTAAAGCACATATGTAATCCCCATTTTACAGATGAGGAAACTGAGGCACTAAGCAGTTAAGTGACCTGCCCAGGGTCATACAACAGGTAAATGGCAGAAGCGGAATTAGAATCCAGGTCCTCTGACTCCCAGGCCTGTGCTCTTTCATCTAGGCCACAACTGCTATATCACTGTTTGTAGTTTTGGAATAATTTGCAAATTTCAATGAAACAAAGTGTGCTGATATAGAACACTTACACAATCAATTTTCTCTAATGCAAGGATCATGTTTTTCAGCATTAAGGAAAAGTGCATTACAGTAGATACGCCTTGATGGAAGCCACAAACATGAGCACAATTTCTTCTCCCACTGTCACGTGACCTAGTCAGGTGGACGCAGCAGGTCTCTGCAAGAACTTTCCCTAATTTTATCCAAAACTACTTTTACACAAGTTGGGTCAAAATCAGACATAAGTCAAAACTGTTTGATGGAATCTGATGATTGAGTCTGACCAAAAAGATGAAAAACTGTTCAAGTTGATGAAGGCGAGTTTGAAATTTTAAGAGAGTCATGTTTAAAATGTCCATAAAATAGCCCATGAAAATGAACAATTAAAAAGTGAAAATTGGGAATGCTGGCTTTTTTATGGTATTTGCTAAGTGCTTATTATGTGCCATGCACTGGACTTAACACTGGGGTAGGTACAAGGTTGGACCCAGTCCACATCCCACATGGGGTTCACAGTCTTAATCCCCATTTTACAGATGAAGTAACTGAGGAACAGAGCAGTGAAGTGACTTGCCCAAGGTCACACAGACAATGATGAAGTTGGGATTAGAACCCTTTATTTTTGGCAAAAATATTACCGACAGTGTGCACCGATACTGACTGGGAATGGCCGGGGGGGAGAGTGGGGAACACAGAAGAAAAACCACCAAGCTCAAACTCTGCCCAGGCTGAAAATCTGGGGTTCAGAGCCACCCCAAACACAGTTCCCGACTTTACAGAGGTGACAGGAACAATGACTTGGTACAGTGGGGGCAAAGCCATCAGCTTCATCCACATAGCCTTCTCTTCGCCCCCCATCTTCTCTCCTCTCTTTCCCCCTTAATGCCTCACCCCAAGTTTACAAAATGAAAAGCTGGCAACTTTACCCACAGAGCCAATAATAATGGTATTTGCTAGACAACTACGTGCTAAAGCGCTGTGGTAAACACAGGACAATCAAGTTGCCCTAGACCGATCTCATAAACCTAAGAGGTAGGGAAAGCAAGTATGCCATCCCTATTTTACAGATAATGAAACAGGCACAGAACAGTTAAGTGACTTGTACAAGGTCATACAGCAGGTCAGTGACCTAGCTTGGACTAGATCTCCTGACCCTCAGCCCCACGCTCTTTACTAGGCCATGCTGCCTCCCACTAGGCCATGATGGACTTGGCCTCTCTTCCAGAGCTGGGGAGGAGAGGCATGCAAGTGACATTCAAGCATTGTCCTGGCAGGTGCCTAAGGAGTTCTACATATAGAACCAAAACAGCTGTGGTTCTTACTAGGGGAAATAGTCTCCCTCACACCAAGGATGCCTAAAAATGGTGATGGCATGGGACGAGGAAGGGGGGTTGGGGGGAAGGTATTTGACTGAAACTTCATATGCCACATTTGTTTTCCTGAATTCTAATGGCCAATTTACTAAAGTCTCTGATAATCAGTGTATAAGCTACCCAAAGAACTAGCACTAGTAATCGAATGGAAATCCTTTGCTCCATTAGACTCAAATGTATTTCTTAAGCCTGTTTACCTTTTTGACCAGTACCACCACAAAGAAGTTGTTTTTATATTTAAGATGGAATTCCGATAAATTCTTCAGGATATTGTACTCTCCCAAGAGCTTAGTAAAGTGTTCTGCACACCATAAGCACTCAATAAATACCGCTGATTGACTGAAATGTTTTGTTCAATACAACAAGAGATAATTGAATACAAAGATTACTTTCCAGAGACCTAACATAAACTGACTTTATGAACTGGGGGGGGGGGGGCGGATTTAATCGTGCACAACCATTATAGGCTTCAAAGACCCTGTTAGATTGTGATCACTATTAGTCCAAAAACAACGTTTTCTCTTATAAAAGCATGATTTCTGCACTGTGGATAGTAACTCTCAGGGAGAAATTTTTAAGTATTTTACCAATAAGCATCCAAAAACTCATTACATTAATAAAAAGGATATCAGCTTTAGCAAAGTCTCTTATCCCACACTGAGGTAGTCCTGGTATGTTCTGTAAGTAGAAATCCAAGTAAAACCAATGGGCAAGTTCAATCTGAAAACACAGTCGGATAGCATTGTCTCTCTCCTCACTAGGAATGTGCAAAATAAATCGGCTGGAAAAAAAAAAAAAGGAAAAGTACAAATCTTAGTTCCATGAAGCAATGCCAACAATCAAATGATGTATTCAACTGTCTAGACTCTCACCTGCCAGCATGGAAAGAGGACTAATGAGTGAATGAGGCATGTAGATGACCAAAGGAGACTCTCCAGAGGGCAAAGGCGTAAAACCACCCTATAACACACAGCTCCCCTCCTCGGAAAACAGTAGAGGGAAGCTGGAACTAATCAGATGGGGAAAGGGAGGATGACATGCTCACTCACCACAGGCAAATAGAAAAAGAAATTAAAATAATAATATACGACTCCTAGAGAGATACAGAAACATTACATAAGGCAATCCAAGATATCTTTTGCTTCTAGGAAGACCTACCTGACCAAGAGTTCCAATCATTTAGGACATCTTCAAGAATATACAGTGAGATGCTTGCACTTGCATGGACAAAAAAAAGTATTTCCAGTAATAGTATTGATTAAGCACTTACTGGGTGCAGAACACTGTACTAAGCACTGGGAAATAATGCACCAGCAGAAGTTAGACACACAGTCCCTGTCTTGGGGGGGGGGGATCACAATCTAATAATAAAGGGGGGGAGGGGGGACTGACAACAGACAGAAAACACTAAGACAACACAGAGAAGCAGAGTGGCCTAGTGGATAGAGCATGGGCCTGTGAATCATTCAACAAGGGTTCTAATTCCAGCTTCACCAGATGTCTGCTGTGTGTCCTTGGGCAAGTCACTTCTCTGTGCCTCAGTTACCTCATCTGTAAGGGGATTAAGACTGTGACCCTACCCACCCCATATGAGACATGGACTGCGTCCAACCTGATTTACTTGTATCTACCCCAGGGCTTAGTATAGTGACTGGAACATAGTAAGTGCTTAAATATCACACACAAAAAATACAAAACACAGAGACAAAGATCAGTAGGGTACTGTTCATTTGTTTTGTTTTTATGGTATTTGTTAAGAGCTCATTATGTGCCAGGCACTGTTCTAAGCGCTGGGGTAGACACAAGGTAGGACACAGTCCATGACCCACATAGGGCTCCCAGTCTTAAATCCCCATTCTACAGATGAGGTAATACTAATGGCATTTAAGTGCTTACTATGTGCCAAGCACTGTTCTAAGCGCTGGAGGAGATACAAGGTTATCAGGTTGTCCCAGGTGGGGCTCACAGTCTTTATCCCCATTTTACTGATGAGGCAACTGAGGCACAGAGAGTGAGTTGCCCAAAGTCACACAGCTCATAAGCAGCAGACCCGAGTTTAGAACCCAAGACCTCTGACCCCAAGCCTGTGCTCTTTCCACTAAGCCACACTGCTTCTCACCTGAAAGACTATACTTTCAGGGATCATTTCTATAGTATGTTACTAGAGAAGCGAGATCAAAAGTGCTACAAGACAGGTAACTGAGGCACAGAAAAGTTAAGTGACTTGCCCAAGGTCACACAGCAGAAAAGGGGCAGAATCAAGATTAGAACCCAGGTCCTTCTGACTCCCAGTCCCATGCTCTATCCACTAGGCCTCACTACTGTGGCTAGAGGGGTATTATTAGCTATTTTCATTTGAAGAAGATAATTGTAATAAAGGTGGTAGTTAGTCCAAAATGTCCCAACTTTTAGAAAAAAAGATATCTTTACACTCATTCATATTTATTAAGCACTTGGTGTGTGCAAAGCACTATATTGAGTGTTTGGGAGAGTACAATATAACAGTAGACACATTCCCTGCCCACAATGAGCATACTCATCAATACCTTTTTTTAAAAAATGTTATTTGTTAAGCACTTACTATGTGCCAGGCATTGTACTAAGCACTGAGACAGCTATAAGATAATCAGGTTGGACCCAGTTCATGTCCCACATGGGATTCAGTCTTAATCCCCATTGTACAGATGAGGTAACTGAGGCCCAGAGAAGTGCTGTGACTTGTCCAAGGTCACCCAGCAGAAAAGCAACAGAGCCGGGATGAGAACCCATGTCCTTCTGACTCCCAGATTCGTGCTCTAACCACTAGGCTATTCTGCTTGTTCACCTTGTGCAGCCTTTTTTGCCCAATTCAAAAAGTTCAGCAACTCCTTCACACCCACTTCTTTACAAATCAAAAATAATTTCTTCAAAAACAAATAAAAGATATTCATTCAATTGTATTAGACCACTTACTGTGTGCAAAGCACTGTACTGATCATTTGGGAGAGTACAACATAACATCAGACACATTCCCTGCCCACGACGAGCTCAGAGATATATCAACCACCAGTGAAATCTTTTTTACAATTGAAAAATCTCAGTTTATGTGCACTGGCTGTTGAAAGAGCAAGAGAATATAAATAGTTCAGTGCAATCCATAACCATCAGAGGGACAAATAGAGTGTTTTCCTAAAGGTGATAGATTTAAAAGTCCTAAGCCAAGTAGTTGACACAAAATACTGTGATTCAGCCAGGACCATCTGGCAACACGGTGGGGGTCTGAGTGGCCCTTTCCAGATAATCAGGCCTGTGAAGTTCACAACTCTTGTGATATGGACAGCATGAGAAGAGTCACCAAACAGAACCACCCATGTAGGTGAAAATAGGCATGTGTGAGTGCACATACACACACACAAAATGCTACCCACTTTCCAAGAGTAGTAACCCTGGAAATACTGACTTCAAAAACATCATGTCTTCAGTTTTTCATTTAGACAAAATGTTTCTGATCAGCCCAAGAATGAATGCTGACTACTTATATATTTCTTCTCAGGGCTGGGCACGTACACTTCCCAAAGATAAAATGATTTTGTGAAGACTACATTAAGGGTCTGGCATACTGCAAAAGCAACATCATCTCTTTCAAGATTTCAATTTCAAGCACCAGTCCCCTGTGAGGGGCTGCTTTTAGGGGGCTTGGAGATGTGAACTGTAATATTTCCTAAGTACATCACTCACTGGGGTGCAAGGGTTTCTGTCAAAGAGCTTGGGAAAGGAGAAGGAGATTATTCAGATCCACCCCAGCAAAGTTTGTTTTTTTAATTTGCTTTTTTATGGTACTTGTTAAGCACTTAGTATTGCCAGGCACTGTTCTAAGTGCTGGAGTAGATACAAGATAATCAGTTTGGACACAGTCCCTGTCGCCCATGAGGCTCACAGTCTAAACAGGAGGGAGAACAGGCACTGAATCCCCATTTTACAGATGAGGCACAGAAGTTAAGTGACTTACTCAGGGTAGCACAGCACAGACAAAGTGGCAAAACTGGGATTAGAAACCAGGTCCTCTGACTTCCAGGCCTATGCTCTTTCCACTAAGCCACTGGGCCTCCCCAAAACATTTTTTTAAATGGAATTCAAGTGCTTACTATGTATCAAGCACTGTTCTAAGTCCTGGGGTAGATACAAGTTAATCAGGTCAGAGTCCCTGTTCCACATGGGGCTCACAGTTTAAGTAGGAGGGAGAACAGGTCCTGAATTCCCCTTTTACAGTTGAGGAAATTGAGGCACAAAAAAGTGAAGTGACTCGCCCATGGTCTCACAGCAGGCAAGTGGTGGAGCTGGGATTAGAACTCAGGTCCTCTGACTCGCAAGCCTGTACTTATTTCCAATTAGGTCATGCTGCTTCCATTGTAAATAGAAATTGTATACCCAAATTAATGTGATGTAGATGATAAAGATTATGCACCTATTATAGTTGTATGAATGTAAGCTTTCCCTCTTGTTCAACTCTTAATCAATGATTTTTATTGCACACCCACTGTAATAAGCACTTGAAAGAATACAACAAAAGGATGACATGTCCCCTGGCCTCAAGCTTACAATCTAAAGAGAGAAAAAAAAATATAGACAGAAGCAGGAGGAAGAATAATGATATAACAGGAAGTAGAATAACTGTACTTTGGCTCCTCTAATGCCAACCTACTCACCTACTCACTATTGTGCCGCTGACCTCTCGCTCACGTCCCCCTGCCTCTGGCCTGGAACGCCCTCCCTCTTCATATCTGACAAAGGATGACTCTCCCCTTCCCACAGAGCCTTACTGAAGACACACCTCCTGCAAGAGGCCTTCCTTGACTAAGTCCTCATTTCCTCTTCTCCCACTCCCTTCTGCGTCACCCTGATTTGTTCCCTTGATTCACAACCCCCTCCATTCAGCCCCACAGCACTTCTGTACAAATCAGTAATTTATATTAATGTTGGCCTCCCCCTCTAGACTGTAAGCTTGTTGAGGGCAGGGAATATGTCTACCAACTGGTATGCTGTACTGTACCAAGCACTTAGTACAGTGCTCTGCATGAGGCAAGCACTGGATATGCTTGATTATATCAGGATGAAATCACTGAATAATCCAAAATAGAAACCTATACAGTTTTTATACATACGCACTCCTAAGTGCTGAGGAAAGGAATAAAATGCACATGTGTCACGGGTTACCAAATGCTTGATGCAAACTAGAGAGTCATCCTAATTAGAGAACATATTTTTAAGTATTATTTGTTAAGCACTTACTATATGCCAGGAACTGTACTAAATGCTGAGGTAGATGCAAGTTAATCAAGTTGGACACAGTCCACATGCCACATGGGACTCACAGTCTTAATCCTCATTTTACAGATAAGGTTACTGTGGCACAGCAGTGAAGTGACCCACCCAAGATCACACAGTAGACAAGGGCAGAGCCAGGATTAGAACCCAGGTCCTCTGACTTCCAGGCCCATTCTTTAACCACTAGGTCGTGCTGCTTCCATAGGAGGTGGAATTTGAGGAGGGCTCAAGACAAAGAAAACCGGGTTCTGGATAATTTGAGGGTGATAGGGAAGGTTTCCCAGGCTGAGAGAATGGTCTGCGTGAGGGGTCAGAGGTGGGGGGGAGTTGAAACCAAAGTACAATTAAGAGATGCTCTTGGGAACAGAAAAGAGTGCAAACTAGATGTGAGGTGGGAAGAGCCTTAAAAGGCAGTTCAATCAATTAATGACATTTGTTGAGCGCTTACTGTGTGCAGAGTACTGTACTAAGCACTCGGGAGAGTACAGTGCAACAGAGTAGGTAGACATGTTCCCTGTCCACAAGGAGCTTACAAGCAGACGTGAAGGGTTTTTGCTTGATGGAGAGGGCCCACAAGAAACCACTGGAAGAAGTCTCAAGTAAAGACTTCATTTCCCCAAAATGTGACATTTTCAGGTTCACTGGCATTTTCAGGTTCCTGTGGTGGCATCACTGGAGAGGGCTAGAAATCTTTTTAGTGGGGGCTATGGAACCTGGAGACAAAATAAGAGAAGTCAGGATCACCCAAGAGATTAAGAGCTTGCCATGCTTATTTGTTCATTAGGCCAACTGCTGAAATATTAGTACTGCCCATGTCCATGATTAGTGCTGATGTTCTGCAGCTGGACTCAAGACTCAAGCAACAAACTGTTCCATGCTCTCACCAATACAGCAGCAACACCTGAAAGCAAAGCTCAAGTGATCGACGAACAGAACAAGCATACCCCTCTTCACACAGGAATTACTTCTTTTCATTATGGAGAAAGAGAAAGATATTAAGCATTATACCTAAGAGGAGCTCCAGTTTTCAGCGAGTCTTTACTTGCTGCCTGCTACTACAACTTGCCCCTGGTTAAGGGTTAGAGAGTCCTGGTTTGGACTGTACACTGGCAAAGAAATGTTACGTGGCTCAGCCAGGGGCAAACATTACTTGAAATATTACTTGAATATGCTGGCAGGTTAGCATTTTCAAATATACATTTTAAAAAGTTGTTCTAAAGCTCAGTGCAAAACACTGTACTCTAAACTGATAGTACATAAAGAAAGTTTAATCAAGAGTTTAACCAAGTTTCCTGGATTTTACTTATCAGGGTCAAGAGGAAAAATTAACCAAATGCAAACTGCCCAATCCACCACCTCCCCAATGCCTGAATTTAGTAATATATGGCAAGGTAGATGGCTCCCATAGTAAGCAAACAAAAAAATCATATCCATCTCCAAGACAACTGGCAAGGAGTGGGGCTGGCAGAACAAAAGGAGTAGGAAAGGACGTCTAGCGTAATAAGCCAAAAAGGAGCTTAAGAAACCTAAGAATTGTTGAGATTCTGCCATTTTAAAGAATTGGACCAAATCTTTTAGTTCTTTAGTTACAAGCAACATGATCGGGGCTTTTAACCAGGGGTGGAAAATTCCCCTGAGGGCCCTCTTGCCCAGGTGTTAGAAAACTTCATATTGATGATAAATATCTTCTGAAGCAAGATTTAAAAAAAAACAACAACCCTGAACTATAACACTAGCAAGATTTCCTAGGGTGCTCCTGCCAGGGAGGAGAGGTAACAGCAGGCAGGGAGCCCAACTGGCTCTTAGTCCCATTGGATAAAACCTCCATTTGGACCCACCTGAATGGAGTTTTTGCCCAGCAGTTCTGAATCCCTCCCTGCTGTCCGCGGCTAAGGGGGACTGGCATGAACAAAAACGTACTCGTGCCCCTCACATATGAGGAAAAGCCATTGTGCCACATATAGGGAAGCAAGTTTCACTGTTGGAGTGGGAGGATGTTTTGCGTGTAGGGTGGCAGTCACAATCACAGGATTTATTAAGTGCTTACTGTGTACTGAGCACTGTTTAAAGTGCCGGGTGAGGATACATAGGTGGGAATTACAATAAGGTCTCTCAGGGAGTAGGGTGCTAAATATTTCCTCTTCACCCCCACAGGCCTAGATCATCAGGAATAGTCCCTCCCCAGAATTTGACCAGACTCTGGAGAGATGGTTACCCTCAAGGTAATTTTGGAGCAAAATGGAGGGCCATCAACCCCAGAAGCCTCTCTAAGATTTCCACCGCCTAATTCCCCACTCCTGCCAGTGGTGGTTTTATGTCAAGAAGAATCCTGTTGGGGAGTTTTGGAGAAAAGGATTTTTTTCCTTCTCCCCAAAGTCCTTTCTTGACTTGAAAAAAATGAACTACATTCAGATGCTTAGGGAAAAGAATTAGATGTGCTTTAGGGTCTTGTGGTCTTGCCCTACCAACCTGTGGCGATTTGGCAGAGTTAATTCTCTCCATGGCCTGGGTAAGAATCACCACAATAGGGGGATAGTTCTAATGCCTTTGTTCTTGGGTTGCTTTGTCCTCTTTTTAGGGATTTCCCTACCTTGTGAGACCACGTGGGACAGGGACCATGTCTGATGTGGTTATCCTGTATGTATCCCTTGCTTAGTACAGTGTTTGGCACACAGTAAGACCTTAAATACCATTATTATTACACTATCAAAGTGATACACCTAAGTGGAGGAAAAAAATAATTCTAACTTACGACCCCCCCCAACCACAACAGTAAATGAGCACCTGTATGCAGCATGCTATGCTCTATAGTTAACACTGTATCCGACTCAAGTTTTCTTCCTTCTCTTCCACATAAGCGCGGGGAAAAATCGGCATTGCAACTACTTGCAATAGGTTTAAGTAAAAATTAAAAGGACAGGAATCACCACACTCAAAGGCCCACAGGAAAAAGTGCATCTGGATTATCTATTTCAAAGTAGATGGTCTTAACTTTAACATTCTTCCATAACTACACCCAGTTCTCCCATGCCAACTGTGTTAGGTAGAACATCTGCTAACGAAGGGGAGGGGGAATGCAATGAGAAAATGAAATTGTGAGGATTGGTCATAGTGCATCATCCTTGGCACTCATGTACTTGTTATTTATATCTATTCTTTCTCTCAACTAATTTGTTAATTTATGCTTATTCTTTCTCCCATTAGACTGTAGGTTCCTCGCAGGTGAAAGTCCCATCTCGCTCTGGCCTAGAACTCCCATCCCCCTCGGATCCCACACGCCACCACTCTCTCCATCTTCAAATCCCTACTAAAATCGTATCTCCTCCAAACGGCCTTCCCTGGCAAAGACTTCATTTCCCCACCCTACTCACCCTCCTCTGTGCACTTGACTGTGTACCCCTTAAGCGCTTTGATACTCCTCCCACCCCAAAGAACGCATGTACATATTCTTATACTCTGCCATTCCCCCAAATCTTTTAATGATTTTAATGTCCACCTTGCCCTCTAGATTGTAAGCAACCTGTGGGGGTGGATCACGTCAACCAACTATGGTACTGTAGTCTACCAAGTGTTTAGTATACTAAGCATCAAAAAATATCATTAATTGATGGATGTCTTTTACTTCTATGTTCCATAAGTGCTCAGTAAAGGGCTCTGCCCACAGGAGTGCTCAATAAATAGTTGATCCAGATTCCGGTTTTCAAAACTGGGCAAAAGGAGAATTTGTAGTATCATTTAAGGTGAACATGTCTTGGATAACTAAGAGAATCCTACCTTGCAGGGGAAGGCAGTGTGGCCTAGAGGATAGAGCACGGGCCTGGGAGTCAGAAGGACCTAGGTTCTAAACCTGGTTCTGCCACTTCTCTGTTGTGTGACCTTGGGCAAGTCACTTCACTTCCCTATAAAAACAGGGAAGACTGAGCCCCATATGGGGCATGCACTGCATCCAACCTGATTAGCTTGCATCTACAGTGCCTGGCACATACTAAGAGCTTAGCAAATACCATAAAAAAAGGGAGGGGGCACAAAGGAACAGGCTTAGAGCCGCATGACTGTTGTCTGGCGGGAAATGTTCAGGTAGTGTGTGTGAAATTTCAAATTTAATGGGCTCCTTAAGGTAACAGAGTGACTGAAACCTAGGAAGATAATGTGGGTGGAGAATTTGCCATTCCAGAAAAAGCTAACCAAGACAGGTATTTAATTTCCGCTGAAACGGTTATGTAGAATGAAGGCTATGAATTAAATGATGAAATTATATATTTTTGCAAAAAGGCACCCTGTAGGATGCTCGGTGGTTAGGTTGGTGACTGACAGTGCCAACAGGGAGGAGGTTGAAAGCTTTCACAATAAGAATTATTTCAACTAGTGAAATCCTGGTTAGTTATAGCTTTTGGGTAGTGATTTTTCAGCCTACTTCTTAAAAGTGACAGGTTGTCCCCTGTAATTTTCATACATTTTTCCAGCCCAGTCTTGAAAAACGACTTGCAAGACTGAAAGGCTGAAGGCAGGGTAATTCAACAAGGAACCAACCCCATTCTAAAAACAGCACACAGCATAGAGTCATAGCCATGTGTACCTAAGGAAGGGAGTGGAAGCCAAGTCCCTCAACCTGGTGGGGAGCTGGGAGCAGGACAGGAGAAGGAAGGGTGTGCAACCTTGAGAAGTTAATATTATACACAGAGTTAATAAGTCACACTGGATTAAACTAGTTTACAATTCAACCACTCAAATCTGGTGTAACTAATTAAGAAACTAAGACTGTGCACCCTGCTACCTTTTCAACTTAACTTTTTACTTTTCAACATCTGCACTGTGAAGAACTGTCTCTAAATGGCCTTAAAAATCAAATCATAAGCAAAAGAAAGTCTAACGAAATCTAAACGCACAAGAGATGGAGATCATCAGAACAGGCCTAGTCCACAAAACAGTTATGCTTGCTATAGAGACTTAATGACTATCTGGAACAGACTGTAGCCTACAATTACACATTCTAAGTCAAGAAGCCATAAGTAATTTTGAGAAAGGTGTGATATACATGCACTCACGTAGCAATGAGTAAGCTACGACTTATTGACTTACCTGAATGATGTAACGTTTGGAAACCTAACCTCTACCTGGGAGATGTACATTTAATTTAATGCTTTGTACAGTGCAGTGAGATCATTTAAACCTTTTCAAATCAACTTTTAAAAACTTACGAGTGAAACACTACTGCAACCAACCTTCCTGAATAGGTATCCTTTCCCATGTGCTTGCTGCTTGCTTTCTTAGAGCTACTAAATCACCAATTCGTGATTAATCCACCCCTCTGTGGGTAGTTTCATACTTCTGAAGTTTTGAAAGAAATGCACACGGAGCTCACAACGTGCAAATAAGCACTTCATTTTACAGTTTTCTTGAAAATAGAGTATTAAGTTAATTAAGAATGGGTTCTCCTTGTAAATTAATTGGGTTAACACCCACAGTCACGCGTAAGTCCCATAGTTACACATGATGAAAAATCTGATAAACGAAGTCTGTTTTTCAATAACGGGAATTTTTCATTTTGTTTTTAAAGCGACTGGGTTCTTTGGGGAATGTCTGATATAAGAGGAGACAGAGATACCGAGCTTTACTGAAAATGTAATGTTTACGTCCTTTTGAAAGTTCAAAACATCCTAAGCGAAATATCTTGAAAATATTATAGGCACACCGCCAAAGAGTTAGCTTTCAGAAACGCTCGTAATTTCAAGAGACTAGAAATCAACTTTTCTTCATACATGACAATCACTCGCACCCATCTGAGTAGCGTATTTTTCGTTATTTAAAACACAGGAAGAAAACAGACTAACCGACCTGAACCGTTTACATGGGGCGGGGGCGAGAGAAACGGCATCATTCTTCCGTTTATTGACGACTCCCAAAATCCTGAAATTTTGGTGCAAAAAGTGAAAATATTTTTTCCGCATCAAGGTCAAACTTGGTTGTTGGCCCTTGAAACCTTAGCCGACTGTGGGTTGGACGGAGAAACTCCGGTTGTTAAATCATTTCAGGAGTTAAATCCCTTGAGTGGGTATTGGTGTCAGGGCGGGGAAGAATAAAGAGAAGAAAACGTAGAAGTGGCTTTCCAATATTACGGAAACAGGTTTCTGCTTTTATTTATCCAAATACCGAGGCAGGGAAAAAAATCGTTAACGCCAGTTCACAGGAAGTGTTAATGGGAAGGTGGTGGGAAGCGTGATTTAGATTCCACTACAATGAGTCGGGGAGGTTTACGGACGCTGTTATTTGTTCCTAAATCTAGGGGAGTCCTGGAAGTTTAGGGAAGGTGTTTCCCCGGGGGATCGGTCGGAAAGACGGGGCTGAGGGAGAAGGAAAATGTCTTTTCTGGAAGTGTGGAGCAGGGGGAATCGTTAGAATAAGTCAAAGAGTAGTTGGCCGGAGGAAGAAATCACGCCGAGACGCTCTCGGGTGGTTAAAAGAGTGTACGGAGAGGCGGTTATGTGAAGAAATGCAGCTGGGGTTGCAACGGGAAAGGGGGGCACGGAGTTAAATAGCGACGAGGGAGCTGAGGGGAAGAGAGAAAACGTGCTGGAAGATGGGGAGAGGAAGGTCTTTGGAAGAAGAGAGGAAGGGCGCGGGACAACTGAAGGCGACGAGCATGAGGAGGAGGTAGGGGAATTAGGGGTCGAAAGGGTCAAAATGATGGAGGGGTTGTACGGGGAGGGTAGAAGCCGCACGGGGACTTGCTGGGGGAGGCGGGAAGGGAATTCCCGCGCCTGGACTGGGAAAGGGGGGAGGGTCGGAGTTGAGGCGGCCAAAGCGGGAGATGGGCTCCGGGGGGGGGGGGGGGGGGGGGGGGGGAGTCGGTTACCTGCAGAGATCGTCCAGAACGCTGCTGGGAATCTCCACCCGTCTGGTCTCCATGAGGAGGAGCCGCTCATCCCGGCTCGGGGCGGCCAGGGACAGATAGACACAGTCGCTCTCCCTGGCTGGCTGGCTCGTTGGCTCGCTCGCTCACTCGCTCGCTCACACTGCAGGGTGGCGGAGGCGGGCGGTCTCGGGGCGGCCCAGTAGCGCGTGCGCGTCCGCGCGCTCCCGAAACAGCGGAGAAGAGGAGAGGGCGGGACCCGCTCACTTCCGTCCCAGCTCCGCGCAGCAGCCCGCGGCGGCGGTGTCGGGAAAGGGGGTGCTCCGCCCACGTGCAATTGAGCAGCAGAACGCCCCGCCTCCTCCACCAATGGCAAGTGGACGCATTGGAAAGCTGGGAAGATTCGGGCCACTAGGAGAGCTGTTTATTGCCCGGTCCTTCGCCAATCGTTTCCTGGACGGTGCAGCCGCTCCTCCAGGCTACCGCTCGCTTTTTCGTCAGCGAGGGCTACCGCGCGCCTCTGCGCCTGCGCACCTGCCCTTTCGGTTTAAGAAGGCGGTCTCCCCAAATTCTCAATTTGCGGTCACCGAACATCCGGGGTATTAACGGAATCCCAATACTTCAGCCCTCCATGTGAGAGGACGAGGAGGGAGAAAGGGAGTCGGGTTTAAATTACCAAGAGTACGTGAGGGTGGCCCGGCCCGTGAGGATAAGAGGAGAAGCCTAGCGGGCAAGAGCCCGGGCCTGGGAATCGGGAGGATCTGGGTTCTAATCCTGCCTCCACCACGTGTCTATTGTATCATCTTGGGCAAGTCACTTCACTTCTCTGGGCCTGTTACCTCATCTGGAAAATGGGGATGAATGATAGTAATAATAATGATGGTGTTTGTTAAGAGTTTACTATGTGCCAAACGCTGGGGTAGATGCAAGGTAACCAGGTTGTCCCACGTGCAGCTCACACTCTTAATCCCCATTTTATAGATGAGGGAACTGAGGCCCAGAGAAGGTAAGTGACTTGCCTAAAGTCACACAGCAGAGCAGACAGTGCTCTGCACACAGTACACGCTCAATAAATACGATTGAATGAAAAACAAACGGCAGAGCCAGGATTAGAACCCATGACCTCTGACTCCCCAGCCCAGACTCTTTCCACTAAGCCATGCTGCTTCTACAGCAGACAGTGAAGACTGTGAGCCCCATGTGGGACAGAGACCATGTCCAACCCGATTCCCTTCTGTCTCTCCCAGCGTTTAGTACGGTGTCTGGCATGCAGTAAGCACTTAACAAATACAATTATCATTATTATTATTATTGCAGCAAATGGTCTCACTTGATGAAGAGCCCCATTTGGCGGGCCCATTTTGGTACATTAATATATGTTTTAGAACAAATCTAGTCTGTTTCACAGTAGCTGTGGCTGCATGAGGCCACCTAATTTTTTACAAGGAATTTTCTTGTAGGAAAATTTTTCTAAGTCTACGTGGCATATACCCAACATCAGCAGCAGACTATAGGGGGACTGTATCTTCCAGGTAATGGTTAGCGTTTCTGTAGTCCTGGACCCTCTCAGGCTGCTTCAGAGACCCTGATGCCACTTTATCCACCTGATTAACATGTTCCGTTTGGGGATTCCCCTCCCCACCCCGGCCCTACCTTCCCATCCCACTCACTAGAGAGAGCTTTGTGGCAATCTGCAGAGTCCAGTCTGGCACACAGTAGGGGTGAGGGGACAGATCCGAGGCTGAAGTAACCCCAGGCAACAGCGGCAATGGGGAAGCATCCATGAGGTGGTAATCTGGAAAACAAATGTTCTGTTTGCAGCAGCTCGAGTGAGCACTTTTGAGTCCCACGGTGGTGAATTAGGACTTAAAAGTCTAGTGTGGAATCCTCCCGGCTCATGTATGAGAGATCATTAGAGAAGCAGTGTGGCCTACTGGAAAGAGCAGAGGATTGGGAATCAAGAAACCTGGGTTTCAGTCCAGACTCCGCCACTTGAATGTGGTGTAACCTTGGGCGGGTCAAAATTTCTCTGGGCGTCAATTTCCTCATTTATAAAGCAGGAATAAAATACCTGTTTTCCCTCTTGGCCTGGGAACCCCATGTGGGAAAGAGACTGATTATTCTGTATGTGCCTCGGTGCTCGGCATATTGTAAATGCTTAATAAATACTATTATAACCATTGCTAAGAACCATGGAGTCTGTAAATTCCTTTCAACCCGCGATTAGGTTTCTCCGATGCTGTTGTGGCCAGTTTTTTAAGTTTTGGAAACACTTAAATCCTTCCATGAATATTTAATGTCGAGCCTGGCTAATGGAGGGGAGAGCAAGTTCTCTTTACTTCCTCTCTCGAAGGCTCATTGTTCGGTGTTTGGAGGTGAATGCAGGTATGGCTGCTGCACTGATAGCAAAACAACGGCCAATGCATACAAGCCACCCCACCCCCAGGCATGATTCCAATCCTGTGTGCCATTGTGTACACAAGAAGAAGATACATTCAATCAATCGATGGTATTTATTGAGCGCTTATCGTGTGCAGAGCACTGTACTAAGAAGTTGGTAGAGTACAGAATAATAGAGTTGGTAGACACGTTCCCTGCCTGCAACCTTACAGTCTAGCGGGGAAGATGGACATTAATACAAATAAATAAATGACAGATATGTACACAAGTGCTGAGGGGCTGAGGATGGTGTGGGTTGAATATCAAGTGCTTAGGGAGTACAGCTCCAAGTATATAAGTGACACAGAGGGGAGAGGAAGTAGGGGAAAAGAGAGCTTAATCAGGGAAGGCCTCCTGGAGGAAAGGTGATTTTAATAGGGTTTTGAAGGTGGGGAGAATAGTGGTCTCCACAGTATATGGAGGGGGAGGGAATTCCAGGCCAGAGACAGCACTTATCCTATCCCACCTTGACTACTGAGAAGCAGCGTGGCTCAGTGGAAAGAGCATGGGCTTTGGAGTCAGAGGCCATGGGTTCAAATCCCGGCTCTGCCACTTGTCAGCTGTGTGACTGTGGGCAAGTCACTTCACTTCTCTGGGCCTCAGTTACCTCATCTGTAAAATGGGGATTAAGACTGTGAGCCCCAGGTGGGACAACCTGATTCCCCTGTGTCTACCCCAGCGCTTAGAACAGTGCTCTGCACATAGTAAGCGCTTAACAAATACCAACATTATTATTACTGACCTCAGCTTCCTCCCTGACCTCCATGCCTCCTGTCTCTCCCCACCTCAGTCCATACTTCACTCTGCTGCCCAGATCATTGTTCTACAAAATCATTCAGTTCATGTTTCCCCACTTCTCAAGAACTACCAGTAGTTGCCCATCCACCTCTGCATCAAATCAGAAAGTCCTTACCACAGGTTTTAAAGCACTCAGTCACCTTGCCCCCTCCTACCCTACCTCCCTGATTTCCTACTACAATCCAGCCCGCAGGCTTCGCTCCTTTAATTCCAACTTACTCACTGTGCCTCAGCCTCCTCTATCTCACCACTGACCCCCCGCCCAGGTCCTGCCTCTGGCCTGGAATGTCCTCCCTCTTCATATCCAATAGATGTTCACTCTCCCCACCTTCAAAGCCTTATTAGAAACACATCTCCAAGAGGCCTTCCTCGACTAAGCCCTCATTTCCTCCTCTCCCACTCCTTTCTACATCCCTCTTGCAGTAGACTCTGCACCGTTTATTCACCCCTCCTTCAGTCCCATGCACTTATGTACATATCCAGAATTTAATTCATTCATATTGTTTGTCTCTCCCTCTAGACTATATGCTCGTTGTAAACAGGTAATGTGTCTCCCGACTCTGCTATATTGTATTCTCCCAAGTGCTTAGTACAGTCCTCCGTACACTATAAGCACTAAAAAAATGACTGATTGATTAATTGATAGTCATGGTATTTATTGAGCATCTTATTGAGCATCTACTGAGTGCAATTCACTGTAATAAGTGCTTGGGAAAGTACATCAAAAGCAAAATATATGTTACCGGCCCACAAGAGGCTTAAAATCTAATGCCTGAAACAGACGTACAAAATATTTACAAACAGTGGGAGTGAAGGAAGTATAGGGATCAGACAGGGAGTAGAATGAATATACCTGGATGAAATATCAGATTGTCAGAATAAATAATTGATGTACCTATGTCCAAGGACTGGCTATTGTGTTGATACAACTCAAGGAAGACTTGCTGGGGGAGATGGGATTTTAGGAAGGCTTTGAAGATAAGGAGCTTTCCTCTATGGATGTCTTGTGACAGGTTATTCAATATGTAATTGATTTTCATGGAAATGAGTTGATTTCAGGGATTCTGTCACTTTGTTAGGGCCTAGGTTCTTAGAAAATTTGCAAGTTTTTTTTATGTTTTGTTTTTGCTCAGAATAAACCCAACATGATTTTGAAGTGTTGCTCAGCTGCAAAACTTTAATAACAGTGAAATAATTTTTAAATAGTAGTAACTTTTTCATGTTCTGTATTAAATGCTATAATCATCACTAAATCCTGTTGGTTTGACCTTCACATCATCGCTAAAATCCACCCTTTTCTCTCCATCCAAACCGCTACCATGTTAATTCAAGCACTTATCCTATATCCTGCTTTGATTACTGTATCAGCTTCCTTGCTGACCTCCCTGCCTCCTGTCTTTCCCCACTCCAGTCCATACTTCGCTCTGCTGCCTGGATCATTCAGTCCTCGAGAACCTCCAGTGGTTGCCCATCCACCTCTGCATCAGACAAAAACTCCTTGCCATCAGCTTTTAAAGTCCTCAATCACCTCACAGCCTCCTACCTCACCTCACTGCTCTCCCATTACAACCCAGCCTGTACACTTCAATCCTCTAATGCCAACCTACTCACTGTTCCTGGATCTCGCCCATCTCGCCACCATGGTGTCCGTTACACTGTTAAGCCATATGCTCCCAAGCGCTTAGTACAGTGCTCTGCAACAGAGTAAGCACTTAGTAAATACAATTGATTAATTTATTGATTGATAGAAGCAAAATCAAAAATGTTTTTTCTGGTTAATCTTCCAAATGAAAATACATAGGATATATTAGCTACTGTAATTATTTTGGCATAAACTGTAAAAGTGTATTTACTTCACCCCACAAGCCTTCCTCTCCAACCAAGGGAGTTGGGTTTCCAAAGGTCCTGTGGTTGGCAAAACCGGGACAAGTAAGCTTAAAGGTAAATGATGTGCTGGACACTCTGAGAATTCAGTAACACTGCATAGAGTTCAAAAATGACCATTCTAAGTCTGCACTAAACCAGAAAAATAGGAATTAAATAAAGAAACATACAGTATGGAAAAATCATTTCTATTTACTACTCTGAGTTATTGTAATGCAAGGTCAAATTTTTCAAGAAAAAGGACAATAACTTTATTGTTAAGCTCACAAACTGTTCACTTGCTTTAGCCTAGATGCCATGATAAAGGGCTCAAAGTATTCAAAATCACAATGAAATCTGGAAAAATCCAATCTGTGACCCGATCAAAACAACACAACAACACAAAGCCCAACATGAAGCCACGTGGCCTAGTGGATAGAGCATGGGCCTGGGATTCAGAAGGACCTGGGTTCTAATTCCAGCTTTGCCACTTGTGTGCTGTGTGACCTTGGACAAGTCACTTAACTTCTCTGTGCCTCAGTTACCTTATCTATAAAATGGAGATTAAGACTTGAGCTCCATGTAGGGACATGGTCTGTGTCCAACCTGATTAGCTTGTATCTATCTACTCCAGCACTTAGTAGAGTGCCTGGCACATACTAAGCGCTTAATAACTACCATAAAAAAACTCCCAAAAAATAATGAGCATAAGGCACTTCGACTGAATGCATCCATCTGATCCTCATGATGGGAGCTTCATGGATTGAGCGCGAGGGTGGGGGCGATTTGAAATGGCTGATGGCCAGGGCCACCTTCGGTTAATAAGCAAGCAAACCGTTACCTCAGAGATGCCATATGGGGCCCTTTCAAAGATGGCAGCTACTTGACCCTTCTCAAAGCAACTGTGAAAATTCTCTCAAAGTTGACCACATCATTGCCCTTCACAGAGATAACAGAGGGGCGGAAGGGATTCGTTAATGGAGTCTAAATCCAGGTTTCAGAGCCAACCTGTTCGGGAGAACTCGGTTGAGGTGTGGCGGGAGCAGTGCTGGAGAATCGCTCTTCCATAAAATATGTATGTCGCTATTTTACTTTGTACACGCATGTATGTTGTCGCTATTTTACTTTGTGCATGCATGGGGCGTGGTGGGGTGTCATCACGAGGAACATGGTGGAGGGGGCGGGGCATGGCCCTTTTGGCCCTGTCTCAGGTTACTAATTTTACCAAGAAAATCAAAACAGTATGCCAAACTTCTACCACAGAAACTGTGGATGGAAAAATCAATCATATTTATGGAGCACTTATTGCATGCAGAGCACTGTACTAAGCGCTTGGGAGAGTACACTACAACAGAGTTGATAGATTCATTCCCCACCCACAGTGAGCTTCCTGCCTAGAGGGGGAGACAGACATTAATATAAATAAATTTTGGATAGGTGCATAAGTGCTGTGGGGAAAAAGCAGAAATGGTGAGAGAAAACCAAATATAATAATGTTGGTATTTGTTAAGCGCTTACTATGTGCAGAGCACTGTTCTAAGTGCTGGGGTAGATACAGGGTAATCGGGTTGTCCCACATGAGGCTCACAGTTAATCCCATTTTACAGATGAGTTAACTGAGGCACAGAGAAGTTAAGTGACTTGCCCACAGTCACACAGCTGACAAGTGGCAGAGCCGGGATTTGAAGTACAGTGCATTTACGGCACGTTGCACCCAATTTTTCTCCCTCCCAGGTAGTGAAAACAGATAGGAGGGCACGACTCACCAGCACTTGTGTGTGCAGAAGGAAGAAAAGTCTCCCTCCACCTATATTTGGGCATAAACCGGAGTGCGGCTAGAATGGGATCAGGGACGTGGCCGAGGGTGGGAATCTAGATAGTCTCCCATTTCTGCGGCTTCAACCACTCCACCCCCACTCCTACAGACGTCCTATGTGGCTAGTGAAACTATGCAGCAAAGCTAAGTTGCCAACAGCCACAGAAGCAGCCAGCTCAAGGGGAAATAATTTTCCATTCAAACCAGACAAAAAAATCTGGAGAAAGAGACCTTAGCTTTTCCCTTCCCAAGAGGGGATACTCTAGCCCAGAGTGCCACATAGTCAATAAATATTTAACTCTTTTTTGTGGCATTTGTTAAGCACTTACTATGAGCCAGGTGTAGTGTTAAACACTGAGATCGACACAAGCTGATCAGTTGGCCACAGTCGATGTCCCACATGGGGCTCGGGACCTTAATCCCCATTTTACAGATGAGGTAACTGAGGCACAGAGAAGTGAAGTGGCTTACTCAACCCTTCAAACTAATTTGCAAGAAATTAGGCCATTCCTTTGAACAAAAGTTCGGGATATGTTGAGTACAAAGAGTACACAACAACGGGAAAAAAAGGAGTTCCCGTCCACCCAGGCCTCTTCCGGCTAATACCAACAGAGGGCGCCCTTTTCCAGGTGTCGGGGTTGACCCACGTTTGGCAAAAATGGGCCTTAACAGTACGTGTGCATCCTTCAGTATGCGTAGCCCTGCTTGTTTCTTTTGGCAAAAATTGTAGGCCTTTTCCCCCAGCAACTTCCCCAAACCCTTGCTCTTGCATGGCTTGAATCCAGAACCGAGAAGTCCTTCTTACAAAGACTCTGAACAGACACATTTTCCTTGTTATTGCTTTGAGATTGGAAAGAAGAATAAGTTACTGCTCATAATCAATTCTGAACACCCTTGGTTTCCTGGGCCCAAAATGTTCTCAGTTTCAATGAGACATTTACTGATTTCTTCCGTTCAATCATTGTAGAATTTTCTGCCAAACTGCATGATGGCTTACTATTTACTACTCCCTTTTAATGACATCCAAGTAGAAGTACAATGAGATGCTCCTTATAGTGAGAGAAAACTAAAGTTAACATAGCACTACATAAAGGGTCGCAGGGAAACTATTTGGTTTATATTTTTGCCTTAAAGCATGCTTGCCTACAGAGGGAGCTGAATGATTATTCTACAGGGAAGGAAAACTCTGTCTCTAGGGATGAAAAAAGAGCAGCTGTTTAGTTGTTCCTTAAATCGACCAGAAAGGAAGGGAAGGGACAAGAAATCAAGGCTTCCCTTCCCTCAGGTCAAAAATCAATCGATCGACCGGTCATACTTATCGAGCGCTCACTGAGTGCAGAGCACTGTACTAAGTGCTTGGGACACAAAGATTCTTCTCTGCCAGGAGGACTACTGGAATTATCAGAATAAGATATCTAAAATACAAATACTTTACAGAGCAAAGCAAAATAAACCTTAGCCTGTTTTGTTTTTTCCAATTCAAAAGGACTCCACGGTAAATTGAAACTTAATAGCTTATTTTTAAGTGTCTTATTCTAGATAAAGAGGCTCAGTGCAACAAAATGGTGAAATTCTGAGCAAGTATATTTCAACTTTTACAACATTTGCTTTCCTAAAGAGGGAAGTGGGGACTGAAGAAGTGAATCGTTGCCAGCTCTTCCAGGAAGTCAAGCCCTTCAAGGGCTGAAATTCTGAAGCCTGTCCAAATCTGACTGTGAGACATGATCTAGACCTGGTGCAAAGGAACCTCCACGCCATCCCCAGGGAGTGTGGGGAGGCGGCAGGTGTCAATTAACTTTAATGTGGGGCCCTGTGGGGTGAGGAAGGAATTTAAAAAGCTGAAGTTGCACCCTAAAATCTCCCTCCACAAAACCGCTGTCCAACTTGAGCCTCAAGCCCCTCTTTCAACTCTCCTCCCCTGCTGCCCTATGAAAGGCAGTTCTCCAGAGCTGGTAAGGCCTAAATAGTCAGTCAGTCATTCCTATTTATTGAATGCTGCCTCGGTGCAGAGCACTGTACTAAGCACTTGGGAAAGTACAGGATAACAATATAACAGACACATTCCCTGCCCACAATGAGCTCACAGTCTAGAGGGGGAGATAGACATTAATATAAATAAATGCATTACAGATACATACAAGAGTGCTGTGGGGCTGGGAGGGGGTGGGGGCGTGAATAAAGGGAACAAGTCAGAGCAACACAGAAGGGAGTTGAAGAAAATGGGCTGCTTGCTTGGGAGAGCTAAGAGGAATAGTTTGTAAACATGATCCCTGACCTCAAGGAATTTACAGTATAGAAGAGGAGAAAGTCATTGAGATGATTTACAGATAAGGGAGGCAACTAAGTATAAGGTTATTTGCTTAGAGGTGGGACTAAATGCATGGATGAGGTATTGGGGGGAGGGAAGGAAACAGGGTGGGGGAATGAGAGTCTAGTCAGAGGCTTCCTGAATCAATCGTATTTATTGAGCACTTCCTATGTGCAGTTCAGCACTTGGGAGAGCACACCAGAACAGTACACTATAGAATAGGAGATGTGATTTCAGTAGGGCTTTGAAGATGGAGAAAGTGCTGATCTGTCAGACATGTAGGAGGAGGGGGTTCCAGGTAGGAGAGAAGGTGTGAGCAAGGGGTTGACTGCAGGGGAAGCAAGAGTGAAGCACAGTGAGAAGGTTGGCGTTAGAGTGAAGTGTGTGGTCTACATAGTAGTGGGAGAGGAGCTAGGATAAATTGAGGGAGAGAGATGATTAAGTGCCTGAAAGCCAAAAGTGAGGAGTTTCTGCTTGATCAGGAGATGGATGGGCAACAATTGGAGGTACTTGAGGAGTAGGGAGATGTGTGCAGAATGATTTTTGAGAAAAATGATGGAAGCAGCAAAGTGAAGTATGGACTGGAGAGGGGAAAGGCTGGAGATAAGGAGGTCAGCGGGGTGGCTAATGCAGTAGTCAAAGCAGGATATGATAGGTGCTTGAACCAGTATGGTAGCAGTTTAGATGGAGGAGAAGAAAGAGTGAATTCTGGAAATATTGTGGAGATGGAATTGACAAGCTTTAGGGACTGAGTGAATAGGTGGGTTGAAGGAGAGAGATGAGTGGAGGACAGTGCCTAGATTGCAGGTGTATGCGGCAGGGAGGACGGTGATGTTGTCACCAGTGATGGGAAAGTCAGGGGAAGTAGGGAGTTTGGAGGGGCGGGGGGGAGATGAGCAGTTCAGTTTTTCCATTCATTCAGACCATCAACCAATGGTATTTATTGAGTATTTACGGTGTGCAGAACACAGTTCTAGGCTGTGCGAAGAGTTCAATATAATAGAATTTGTTCATTCATTCAATTGTATTTATGGAGCACTTACTGTGTGCAGAGGACTGTACTAAGCACTCGGGAGAATACAATATAAAAATAAGCAGACACATTCTCTGCCCACAATGAGCTTACAGTCTAGAGGGGGAGACAGATATTAATATAAATAAATTACAGATATATACATAAGTAATTGATAGACACCTGCCCTCAGGGAGTTTACAATCTATATGGGAAGAGGGAGGTGATGTGACACTGCAATTCCCATGTCTTTGGTTGGGGTATGCGTGTGTCAGAACCTGGCCCAAATTCAGTAGGATGTTTTTTTGGATGCAGCACAATTTGCCCTGCATGCTGATAGTACTCAGGTAATGTACATATCCTTATTCTCTACTATTTCCCCTATCTGTCATTTATTTCCATTTCTGCCCCACCCTGTGTAAGCTTCTTTTTATGGTACTTGTTAAGCGCTTACTAAGTGCTAGAGTAGATACGAGTTAATCGGGTTGGACATCGACCATGTCGCATGTGGAGCTCACAGTCTTAATCCCCATTTTATAGATGAGGTAACTGAGGCCCAGAGAAGTGAGGTGACTTGCCCAAGGTCACACAGCAAATGGGGGGACCCGGGATTAGAACATGAGTCCTCTGGCTCTTAGGCCCATGTTCTAGCCATTAGGTTATGCTGCTTCCTTGAGGGCAGGGACCATGTCTACTAACTCGTTTGTATTGTATATTCCCAAGTGCCCTACATACTGTAAGCACTCGGGAAATACCATTGGCTTGTATTTTATGGCATTTTATGCAATTTGCTAAGCACTAACTCTGTGCCAGGCACTGTTCTAAGCATTCTGGTAGATACAAAGTAATCAGGTTGGACACAGTCCCTGTCCCACACGGGGCTCACAGTCTTAATCTCCATTTGAACAGATGAGGTAACTGAGGCTCAGAGAAGTGAAGTGACTTCCCCATGATCACCCAGCACACAAATGACAGTGTCAGAATTAGAACCCAGGTCCTTCTGACTCCCAGCAGTGGCTGACCTGAGCCCATGCGGATAGTAGCTACCAATCAGGCACAATCTGAAGCAATCAAGAACCTCACTATAGGATGCATTCTTATAGAAACACTGCCCCTGCCCCTCTGCAAGTCCTCAAATTTAATGCTTTTCTATTCTAAATTGCAACCAAAAGTACCACTAATAAAATCCCAGTAGCAACTAGCTCACAAAACATGTAATAAGAATCATGTGAATTTTGCAATGTTTTGCCAAAATGAGGTTAATTTTGTCCTCTGCAGACTTGCTCAAATTGGCTGATCAAAGAATCAATCAACAACTAATGGTATTTATGGAGGGCTTACTGTGTGCTGAGCACTGTACTAAGTGCTCAGGAAATTACGACACAACAAAGTTGGTAGAAATGATCCCTGCCCATAAGGACCTTACAGTCCACATAAACAACTGGGGGATGATTTTATCACCTAGTTTGACAGCACATTTTGCCCTTCATCATTGCAACATTTATTAAAAAGAGCAAGAAAAAAATCATAAACCTCAGAGATAGGATCGCTTCCCTTCCTAAATGGAAACCTTGGTTTTATTCATAATTTAGATTAAGTATATATTTTTTTAGTTTAAATAGCCTTTGCTTTGGTTCATAGGATATTAGATATTTGCACAGGCTATGCTTACAGAGAACAGGAGGTCACAAAAGCTAAAATAAATCACCTGCTGACTTGCTCCCTTTGCTCTTCCCCCCTCCCAGTCCTAAAGCACTTAGGTACATATCTATAATTTTATTTACCCCTTTGCTCTTCCCCTACCTCCAAAGCACTTATGTATATATCTGTAATTTTATTTACTCTTATTGATGTCTATCTCCCCCACTCTAGACTGTGAGCTCATTGTGGGCAGGGAATGTCACTGTTTTGTTGTATTGTACTTGCCCAAGCACTTAGTATGGTGCTCTGCACACAGTAACCACTCAAAAAATACGATTGAATGAAGTTTGGTTCAAGGCAACTCTCTTATATGTGGCTTTCAGGGTGTTTAAAACGTGAACTTTTCTTTATCTCCAGGCATGAGGAGAAGTGTGTAAGATGGAGAGGTTCTACTGAGATCTATGTTAGATTTGGATTCATTCAAATCCTGTACAAGACATTCATTCATTCAGGAAAGGGTATTTATTGAGTGCCTACTCGCTGTACTGCCTACTCGCTGTACCTCAGTCTCGTCTGTCTCCCCAACAACCTCTTGCCAATGTCCCACCACTGGCCTGGAACTCCTCCCCTCTTCATATTCAACAGACAATCACTCTCCTCACCTTCAAAGCCTTAACAATTTTAACAGAGAGGTACATTTCCTCTTCTCCAACTCCCTTCTGCTTCACCCTTATACTTGGATTTGCACCCTTTATTCACCCCTCCCTCAGCCCCACAGCACTTATGTCCACATTAGTTATTTATTTATATTCATGTCTGTTTCCCCCTCTAGAACTGCAAGCTCATTGTGGGCAGGGAATGTGTCTACCAACTCTGTTATACTGGACTCTCCCAAGCACTCATTATGGTGCTCTGCACACAGTAAATGCCCAGTAAATATGATCTATCGATTGATTGAGCAGTGCATTCGGTGTTTGGAAGAGTGTAATAAAAGGAAAAGACACAGTCCAAACTCTCCAGGTGCTTATATTAAGCTTATGTGCACTCAGAACATGGGGGTTTCATTCTCGCAAAAATCTCACATTCTGTAAATCTCACACTGCAGTATTCACCCATTCTGGCGCCGTGAATAAACTGTTTTGCAGGGTATCCAAACAAGCTTGCTGTTATCAGATGAACATTGCCTATGTGAGCTCATTATGGGCAGAGCCTGTCTCTATTGCTGTATCGTACTCTCCCAGGCGCTTGGTACAGTGCTCTGTACACAGTAAGCGCTCAATAAATACAATTGAATGAATGAATGAATAATTCCTTATCCATGAATATTAAAGGAACTTACAATAGCAGGAACTGAGCATCTCAATGTATGCATAGCTTCACATACACACCCCCACCCCCACATACACTGCCCTTAGTTGTGCTGCTTTCAGGTTTGTTATTTGTAGCACCTGGAATTATTTTTGCTATTGCCTCTTTGTCTGTTGATCCTCCCAAAACTTCTACTCCAATAGAGCCTCTCCTTCCTTGGCTGTAGCATGCTCAGTCGAATTTATTGAGCGCCTACTGTGTGCAGAGCACTGTAGTAAGCATTTGGGAAAGTACAGTACAATAAATGGACACATTCCCTGACCACAACAAGCTTACAGTCCGCCATGCCGATCTGCCTGCAGCAAATGGCTCCCAGTTTTCGTCTGAAATGCAGTAGTGTCTGAGGCTCTGTTTTCCAGCATCCCTAAAACATTTCCTTTGTCTCCCTTGTTTTTGACTGCTCAGAAACCCTCTCACCACAGATCCAATTACATAAATTGCTCAACTTTCTATTTTATAATCAAAAATAAAGAGGAAGAAGGAAAACCAGCAGTGGGACCATTTCCCCAATTAGTATTTCAAAGCGTATTCATGTATTAGTATTCTAGCCAGAATTCTTCTGAATAGTAAAGATCGTAGCCAGTTATTCACTACCTGAATCTCAATGGGGTTTCAGGCCTAAGTAGAGCACAGCTGATATGATCCTTCCAGGACAGCAGATATAGGAAAAATGCAGAGAGCAACAACCAAGACCTCTATACTTTGTTCACTGACTTTACAAAAGCAATTGACAGTGTCAACAGGCCAGGACTCTGGAAAATACTGAGTACATTCAGCGGTTCCAAGAAATTTACTAAGATCCATGCCTACGGCACGAGTGAATGGCCAGAGGAGTCAGAGTTGAAGGTGCCACATCTGACCCTTCTTTCCCAGGTATCAATCAAACACTCAATCGATCATGGGTATTTCTTGAGCGTTAACTGTGTGCATTCTAGGGAGAGGAGGCTACTAACTGGAGTGAGACAAGGTTCTGTTCAATCATTCTATGATAATAACCATGATACTTGTTAAACACTTACTAGGTATGTGCCAAGCACTGTTCTAGGTGCTACTTGTCTGCAGTGTGACCTTGGGCAAGTCACTTAACTTCTCTCTGCCTCAGTTATCTCAACTGTAAAATGGGGATTAAGACTGTGAATCCCATGTGAGACATGGACTGTGTCTAACCTGATTAACTGGTATCTACCCCAGTGCTTAGAATAGTGCCTGGCACATAGTAAGTGCTTAACAAATACCATTAAAAAAATCAACAAACCGGAGTCCAAACATGCTTCTAATACCCTGGAAAAATTTTTCCAGATCTGCAGGCTGTGAAGAGCCTCAAAAGTCTTCATAGAGATGACTATGCTCTGGAGACACCCACATACACAAGAGTACAATGTAAATGATGATGAATTACTTTGCTGATGCAGCACTGGGCTATGGACTGACAATAAGACTGAAGAAAACAAAAGTAATATGCCAGCCCATACCTGGGATGCTCTACCCCAAACTAAAGGTTTGCATCCACAATGCAGAATTTAAAACTGTCATCGACTCCTGCTACTGTCCAGTGATGTAGCACACTGTCCAATGATGCCCAGCTAGATAAAGAAGGAGTTTGGAAATCAAATTGCATGGCTTTTGGCACACCGTCAAACAGAGTGTGTTGACAAAGTGACATCAAACCCCACACCAAAGATGAAACATCTCCTCCAAGAGGTCTTCCCAGATTAAATCCCCCTTTCCTCTTCTCCCACTCCCTTTTGGGTCACCCTGACTTGCTCACTTTACTCTTCCCCCCTCCCAGCCCCACAGCACTTATGTATCTGAAATTTATTCATTTGCATTGATGTCTGTCTCCCCGCCTCTGGACTATAAACTCGCTGTGGGCAGGGAATGTGTCTGTTTACTGTTGTAATGTACTCTACCAAGCACTTAGTACAGTGCTCTGCACACAGTAAGTGCTCAATAAATACAACTGAATGAATAAATGAATGAATGGTGTCCAAGGTCAGGAGACAGCCTTACAACAGAAGATGCATCCAGCTTCTAGGGTAATTTCATCAGCGCCATTTTAAGAACTCTATTCAACATCAAGTGACAGAACGAATGAAGTCCTGGAACGCATTCAGATAAGCAGTATTTAAGCAGTGCTCACAGCAATATAGCTCTGCTGGGCAGGACATGTGAAAAGAATTGCAGACAGCAGCTGTTGTAAGGGGATCTGAAAAGGGTCACAGGCAAGTCAGGAGGGCAGAAAAACAATATAATGAGATAGCAGAGTGCAATCTTAAACAATGAAAGTAGCAGAAGACTGTTGGGAGACCACTGCAGCAGTTAGACCAGCCTGAGGTGCAGCAATCCTGAGAGTGGTTGCTCTCTGTGAATAAAATCTTTGTGAAGATCTAGATACCAGTAATAATAATCACTGTGGTATTTTTCAAGCACTTACTAGGTGCCAGGCACTGTACTAACCACTGGGGTAGATACAAGATAATTGGGTTGGACATAGTCCCTGTCCCACATGGGGTTCACAGTCTTAATCCCCATTTTACAGATGAGGTAATTTAGGCACAGAAAAGTGAAGTGACCTGCCCAAGGTCACACAGCAGACAAGTGGCAGAGTGAGGATTAGAACCCAGGTCCTTCTCTCAGGCCTGTGCTCTATCCACTAGGCCACGCTGCTTCCCCTAAGAGACAGACAGGTCCTGTATGGGACCAAACTATTAATGCAACAAATGTCTACTTCCAGTTGCAGACTGGGAGGCAGGGTGTGTTGATCACACACTGGTCTTTTCAGTCCCACATGCAGACATGATAGTCGCAACATCTCCAAAAAATAAGAACAGCTCTCTCTAGATTTAGCTATAAACTGAGATATAGTTTATATATATATATAGTTTATATATAGTTTATATCACAAACACATATTCATATATATATATTTATATATATAGTTGTACTTTCCCAAGCACTTAAGTACAGTAAGTGCTCAATGAATACGACTGAAGGAATATTAATTTATAAGTGTGTAAGAGAGTATTTCTCAAAGGCACTACTATAAATCATACTACTGTGAGCCCGTTGTGGGCAGGGATTGTCTTTGTTCCTGGATTGTACTTTCCAAGCGCTTAATACAGTGCCCTGCACACAGTAAGCGATCAATAAATATGATTGAATGAATGAATGAATGTCTTTGGTTTCATGTGCCTGTCATTTACGTTCTTATGTTCCTTCCATTTGATCTTCATGAACAGAGATTTATTTATGTTTATAATTTGGCTTGTCCCACCCTTTAGTGAGTAGGCTTCTTAAGAACGGGGCCAAGACATCTGCCTTTGTAATTCTTCTAGGGACTTTGACCATGTTCTGCACAGAGAGGGGAGTTCAACAAATATTGCCTGAATCCCTGACTAAGAATCCAAAAAGATTTCGATTCTAGCACTATTGTTCGAATGACGACATCCCTAAAAAACAAGCAAAAGTTCTTTCTTGGGCAGCAGGCAAGTCAAGAGTTAAAGATGACAAATTCTATAAGCATGGGTGGCCAAAAGCCACATTCTTAATAAGATACTCCAGAAATAGAGAATATTCCTATACTCCATTTCATATGCCAGACTAACAAAATATATTAACACTATATGCATAGTATTGGAATATTATATTACGTGAAATATAAAACATATTTACCATAGTACAAAATTAAAAATTACAGCTATTGCAGAAAGTCAAATACAATGCTTCTGTGTTCAACCTAAGAATCAGTAGTTGTCAAAGGCATCAAACTATAGGCTCATTTGTGATTCTAAGTTTTTTGTGATTTTTAAGAAGAAAGTCAGGAAAGTTGAAAGTTGAGAAGCAATGTGGCCTAGTGGAAAGAGGACGGGTCTGGGAGTCAGCAGGCCTGGGTTCTAATCCCAGTTCTACCACTTGTCTGCTGGATAACCTTGGGCAAGTCACTTAATTTATCTGTGCCTCGGTCACCTCATCTGTAAAATGGGGATTAAATCCTCCTCCCTCTGATTTATACTGTGAGCTCCATATGGGTCAGGGACTGTGGCCAATCTTAATTATCTTTCATCTGGGGAAGCAGTGTGGCTTAGAGGAGAGATCACGGGCCTGGGAGTCATAAGGACATGGGTTCTAATCCTGGCTCTGCCACATGTCTGCTGTGTGACCTTGGGCAAGTCACTTCAGTTCTCTGGGGCTCAGTTCCTTCATCTGTTAAATGGGGATAAAAGTGTGAGCCCCATGTGGGACAAGGACTATGTCCAACCTGATTAGCTTGCAGCGACCCTAGTGCTTTGAACAGTGCTTAGGACATAGTAAGCACTTAACAAGTACCATAATCATTACTATTATTGCCATAATGATTTATTATCTACCCTAGAGCTTAATACAGTGCCCAGCACATGGTAAGCACTTAACAAGTACCATAAAAACATATATTCCCATTTTTGAGGACACAGAGAACAGACAATGCTATTTAAAAATTGGGCGTCAGCAGCTATCATATTACTCAGGCCTTTTAAATTCCTTATCACTTTTGAGTGTAGCTTCTCCATTGTGGTGTAGAACTGATAAGAGGTTATTAGAAGCTGGGATGCTAAAAAAAACACCTCTCACTAACTCTAAAGGGCATGTAGCAATTTTATCTTGACCTTGCTTCAGACCCTTCCTAGCACTGCTGTACTGAGTCATAAATCTGACAGAATTTGTCTGAAAGACCAGTTGGATGATAGGACACAAAGGCTGTATATGACCTTCAGTCTACAAACACAATCCCATTGACAGCATCAAAGGTTAGATCCCTTGGCTCTACATAGAAGTCATGGAAACAGTTGAAGAGCAGTGACTTTAAGATGTCATAACAACTCAATGTGATAATAACTGTGGTATTTATTAAGCATTTACTATGTGCCGGGCACTGTTCTACGAGCTGGGGTGGATTCCAGAAAATTTGGGTTGGATGCAGTCTCTGTCCCATGTAGGGCTCACAGACTTAATCCCCATTTTACAGATGAGGTAACTTAGGCACAGAGAAGTGAAGTGACTTGCCCTAGGTCACACAGCACACAAGTGGGAGAGCCAGGACTAGAACCCAGATCCTTCTGACTCGCAGGTCTGTGCTCTATCCACTAGGCCACACCGCAGTGGGTCTGGAGAAGAGAAAATCTTTTCACTACCCCCCAAACCCCACCAAGCCAAAATTCACCATTCCCTTCTACCCCTTCTTGAGTATGCACACCCCTATCTCCATGAAAATGCTTCCCTTCCCAACAGCTCTGGGGTTATTTTAGTAGTGGCCCCAATCAATCAATCATATTTATTGAGAGGTTACTGTGTGCAGAGCCCATTTAAACACTTGGGAGAGTACAATACAACAGATTTGGTAGACACATTCCCTGTCCACGACAAGCTCACAGTTCCTAGCAATCCTTTTTTTTTTTCTTTTTAGGGAATTTGTTAAGCACTGACTATGTGTCAGGCACTGTCCTAAGCACTGGGGTAGATATAAACTATTCGGTTTGGACACAGTCTATGTCCCGCATGGGGCTCACAGTCTGAATCTCCATTTTGCTGATGGGGGACAAAGGCAATGAGAAGTGAAGTGTCTTGCCCAAGTCACCCAGCAGATAAGTGGCAGTGCTGAGATTACACTCCCAGGACCATTCTCTACCCCTTAGGCCACACTGCTTCTCAAGAACAGAAGCAGCAGGGGAGGAGGGGGAGGGTTGCTATTTTGATGGCTGCAGTAGAATTTTTCTGCTGGTTGTGTTGAATCCCCCAAGGGTAATGGACAAGAGAGATGAGGGAGGGCTGTGCCTCCATGGCCTTGGCACTGCAAGGACACAGCCCCTTATCATTATTCTCAAAGCTTTTTGGACAGAGTGAGCAGCCACAGCTCACAGAGTGGGCAGCTGTAGTGAGTTCATCCCACTCCTGCAAGCTGGAAAGAGTCCAAAAGTGGAGTCAAAATGGCGACTCCACCTCTTGTCCTCTGACGACAGGATACGGTTCCTGGAAGCCGACGCCTGCAGGTTTCCCATCATCTTCATCAGGTTCCGCGGCTAAGGCAGGGAAGCTCCTCTGCCCCAGATATCCAGAAGCATGTTTTTGTTGTTGTTTTCTTTTTTCTTTTTAAATGATATTTAAGTGCTCACTATGTGTCCGGCACTGTACTAAGCGCTGGGGTAGATACATGCTAAACAGGTCGGATGTAGTCCATGTCTTACATGAGGCTCATGGCCTTAATCCCCATTTTACAGATCAGGTGATTGAGGCACAGAGAAATGAACTGACTTACCCAAAGTCACATGGCCAGCAAATGGCGAAGCCGGGATTAGAACCCAGGTTCTCCTGATTCTGTGCTCTAGCCATCAGGCCACGCTGTTTCTCTTTAAACAATCAATGTGAAGGTTGTTTAAACCCCACAGGGCCAGCCAGTCTCCATGCCCCACCCCTGATGCTGTTGCCATCATCAACCTGCAGCAGCTTCAGGACCAGGGGTGAGAGAAGCCTGGCCCCAGAGCCATGGAAGGATGAAAGAAGTGGCAGTGGTCATGGAAAAGAAGAAGAAAAGGGAGGAGGAGGGGAGAGGAGGCCCTTTCTCAGTCTGTTCAGGCTGGAGGAGGCTGTTCAGCAGGGAGAGTAAATAAATGTATTCAGAGACATTTATCGAATGCCTCCTGGGTGCAGATGTGACTGCTGATTTTTATATCGTATGCTCCCAAGTACTTAGTACAGGCTTCTTCGCACAGTAAGTGCTCAATAAATATGACTGACTGACTGAATGAATGAATGAATGCACTAGATTTCCCTCCCCTCCCCTTCTTTCCCTTCCTCTCCCTCTCATTTTCCTCCTGTCTCCCACAAGGCCAGATTAATGCAAGGGCTTAAATGGGGTCTCGCAGCCAGTTTCAGACAGCATTCCATGCCTCCTGACCCTACTGAGATGGTCGCTACTTGGGACATTGTAATATGGCACCGTTATGGACCTATCTAAGATTGCTGCCCCACATGCCTAATGCCAGAGAGGGTGGAGGGACACTGGAGGTGAAGTGCTGTTGTCTCCACCAGTGACCCCCTCGCTCCATCTGACATCACATATGCGTGGCAGCTGTTGTAGGAAGATTTAATTTCTAACAGCAATTCTCCCCTCCTCCCGTCTTACCATCCCTGGCCCAGGTGACTCCTGAAATCGAAACAGCTCTGAAAAGCCTCAGTAGCGGTGACCACGGCCAGGACCACCTGCCTAGAATGGTTCGGGCACATCTCTGCCTGCCTGGCTCCAGCTCTGATGCCATTTCAAGGATGGGCCATCTTCATGTGACTCTGAGCTTGGGCACGCCAAGGGTGCCGAAGCCAGGTAGTTTTCCGCTGGGGAGGGGGGATGGAGGGTGGGGGAAGGCAGGAAAGAGGGCCTAAATAAATACCTGTTCTCCCTCCCCATTAGACTGTGAGCCCCATGTGAGATACTCTATCTGAGCTTATTATCTTGTATCTACCCCAGCATTTAGTACAGTACTTGGCATAATGTAAGAGCTTAACAAATACCACCATTCTTCTTATTTATGACAGGAAAAACAGTGGGTAGAGCTAAGGTAGAAAGGAAGAAATTATAGGGAAGGAAAAATGAAAGTAATTAGAGAAAGGGAAAGGTGAGGTAGAGGATACTCTCACAAGAGTCATGGATGGCAAATGTCATAGCATTGAGACTTTGAATATTGGAGATACAACAGTTGTCTAGCCATAGGCCCTTTTCCTATCGCCTTGCTCATTGGTGAAAAAAAGACTGTAAACTGTTGTGGGCAGGGAACAGTGTGCTGTTATATTGGACTCCCCCAAGCGATCAGCACAGTGCTCTTCACACAGTAAACACTCAATAAATACGATTGACTGACTGACCGACAGTTAAACGTAAGTTTCAATGCAAACACAGTAGTAAATTTACTAACGAAAGAAAAAAAAATTAAGCATATTGTGCTGCCCAGATGCGTTCCTTAGAAAATGCTCGGGGATAAGCAGAAGGGCAAATAATCAAATGTGATTTACATATTTCCTTTGCATTTGTGCTTTTTTTTAAAAAAAAAAATAGCTTTCATTCTCCTATCTCACATTTTATTTCCTTCCTGATGGCAGTTTAAAAAAAAATCATATTCAGCTTATCCTATTTTATCTGGCAAATCTGACTTGATCTCTGCTTCTGCCAGCTTTCCTACTTTCCTGTTTTTCATCTTGAGTTCTATTTTTCTTTCCTCTTCTCTCCTTTTTTTCTATTTTTCCTAGGTCCTTCTGACTCACCCAATTCTTCCTCTTTCGTATACCTGTCCTTATTTTGGTTGTTTTCTTCACCTTCCATCTCCTCTGGGCGATGACAGAGAGGGCGTGAGCTGTTGATGGGATTTGTGGCGTTTGCTGGGGACCGAGCAGAGCACTCAGGATTCATCCTAAAAAAAAAAAAAAAAAGGTACTCGTTACGTGTTTACTATGTGCCAAGCACTGTTCTGAGAGGTGGGGTAGATACAAGTTAATCAGGTTGGACACAGTCTCTATCCCACATGGGGCTCCCAATCTCAATCCCCATTTTACAGATGAGGTAACTGAGGCCCAGAGAAGTGAAGAACTGAGGCCCAGGGTCACATGGCGGAGATGTGGCGGAGCTGGGATTAGAACCAAGGGTCTTTGACTCCCGGGCGTGTGATCTGGCCGCTGGGCCACGTTGCTTCTCAAACTCATCAGGTTGACATTAGCCCAGAGAAGCAGAGCCATTGCTTTTGGTGAATGTTTGAAAACGGATGAAACCAAGCTAAGCGTATAAAACCAGATGGCAAGGAGGCCGTGGGCCGTGGAGGGCCAACAAGGAAACTGGTGAAGCATTGCGGCCCAGTGGGGAGAGCCCGGGCCTGGGAGGCAGAAGGCCTGGGTTCTAATCCCGCTCTGCTAACTGGGAGCTGTGTGACGTTGGACTTCTCCGTGCCTCGGTTTCCTCAACTGTAAAATTGGGGATTCGACCCTTGTTCTCCCTCCTTCTCAGACTGGGAGCCCCATGAGGGGCGGGAGCCCTGTCTGTCCTAATTAACCTGTACCTCTACCAGCGCTTGGAAGAGGGCTTGACACAGAGTGAGCGTTGAACGGACACCGTTACCGAAAAATCGGACTGAAATTAACCGTTTGGGAGGAGAAGCCGAGGGTCGGGGTTGGAGACCGGCTAGCTGGCCACCAACCAATCAGTCAATCTCTGGTCTCTATCTTGAGCGCTTACTGTGGTCAAAAGGACTGTACTGAGCTCTTGGGGGAGTCCGCTCTATGAAGAGATGAATTCCGGAGCGGCTGACCTTCGTGCTCCTTACGGCAGCTCGGGTGCTCGGTCATTCGGGGGGTCCGGGATCGTTGAGGGGGCGCGGTGCTGCGGCAGGCTGGGTGTGGCGCTTGCAGGCCGGATGGCGAGTGGGGGGAAGCTGACACCGCCCCCGATGACGCTACTCCTGCCCGCCCTGCCCCCCGCTGCCACTCCGGCTCCGACTGCAGAGCTGCTCGGGGCAAGAAGGCCAGAGCAGCAGGTTCGCACCGGCCGAAGCGGGATTCGGAACACAAAGGAGGACCGCCGCAGCCGTCCAGCCATGACCGCGGCCATGAGGCAGCGCTTCGATCGGTTCCTGCACGAGAAGAACCTCATGACCGACCTGCTGGCGAGAGCCGAGGCCAAGACTGGCGTGAGCAGGACCTACATCGCCCTCGGTGGGTGGCCCCGTTCGGCTCCCCTTTTCCCCGGCTGCTTCCCCTACCCCCCTCGACCCTCTTCTCCCTCGCCCTCCCCGCGGCTGCCGGGGGAGGGGGGGGGGTCCCCCGATGGACGCCCCCCCCCCCCCCGGGCTATCCGGAGAGGTGACGGGGCGAGCGAGTGGAGCGGGCAGGGAGGGGCCGGGCAAAAGCCCGGGGGGTTCGGATTACACCAGCTCGGCGGACACCCCCCTCCCCCCCACTACTGCGGGCGGGCCGGCCCCGAGGGGTGGGGAGGAGAAGAAACCGGGATGTGAGTCACCCGTGGTCGCCCCGGGCTATGCGAGACTGGGCCGCTGGCGGGCATTAGGGGAGGGGGGCGGGCAGAGGGCGGGAAAGCGCCAGGGCGCTGACGTGTCCGATCGCACAACCTCGGAGCGGAGCTGCCATGTATCGCTTTATATTTGCAGGTCAGGGAGGCCCATCCCCCTCCCCCCTTTTCCCTCCTCTCCTCCCTCTTCTACCCTTTCTGCTCCTTCTCTTCCCCCCCCCCCCGGTTTCCCCTCTCCCCGAAGAGTGGGACCCGGTGGCAGGACTCCCCCCTCCCCACCGAGTACGGGCTTGGGTGTCAGAGGTCGTCGGTTCTAATTCCGACTCCGCCACTTGTGTGCTGTGTGGCCTTGGGCAAGTCGTTTTACTTCTCTGTGCTTCAGTGACCTCATCTGTAAAGTGGGGATCGAGACTGTGAGCCCAACGTGGGAAAGCCTGATTATCTTGTATCCCCCCCCCAACGCTTACAACAGTGCTCGGCACATAATAAGCGCTTAACAAATACCATCATCGTTATTTTCGGCTTCTATTCCAAGATTTCATTTTCCCCCTTTTCTCCGAAGTGCCAGCCGTCGCGCCCCTGCCCGCTCCGGACGGACGGATCTCAGACGGGTCCCTGATCAAACAATGGTATTTATGGAGGGTTCTGTGCGTGCAGAGCACTGTGGAAGAGCACCGTAGACTTGAGAAGACGCGATCCCCGCCCTCGAGGAGTTGGCAGTCTACCGGTGCTGCCTCCCTCCCCCCCCATCCCTGTGTGCTCTCCGCCACCCTAACCCCTTCTGGTTCTTCTTGTTTCACCCACAACCAGGTGCCATTGGGCTTTTGGCCGTGTACCTGGTGATCGGCTACGGAGCCTCCCTCCTCTGCAACCTGATCGGATTCGGTTACCCGGCCTACATTTCGTAAGTGGCGCCGCCCCCCGCCCTCCCCCAACTCCCATCTGCTTTTGCTCCCCTTCCCCTGCTGCCGCCAGCAGGAATCTGGAATCAGATGGGACCCACTACCACTGCTCTGGACAGGGCATCCGCCCCGGGGGGATGGGGAGTGTGCATCCCCGGAAAGAAATGCCGCTAGTCTGCTGTGTGACCTCAGGCAAGTCACTTCACTTCTCTGGGCCTCAGTTACAGCATCTGTAAAGTGGGGATTAAGGGGGGGAGTCCCATGTGGGACAACCCAATTACCTTGTACCTACCCCAGCGCTTAGAGCAGTGCTTGGCACTTAGTAAGCGCGTAACAAATACCATAATCAAAGGCAAGAGGGGGAAGGGTTCAAGGCAGCCTGAAAACAGAAGAGGTTTGCGTGTACGCTGTGCGGAAGAGCACGGGGCCTGGGAGTCAGAGGACCTGGCTCCTAATCCCGGCTCTGCCACTTGCCTGCTGGGCGATCTGGGATAAATGAGTCACTTAATTTCTCTGGGCTGCAGTTTCTTCATCTGCAAGATGAGGGTGAGATACCTCCTACTTAGACTGTGAGCCCCCTGTGGGTTAGGAACCGTGTTGAACCTGACGATACTGTATCTACGCCAGAGCCTAGTACAGCACTCGGCACATGGTAAGTGCTTAGCAAATATTATTATTGTTGTTGTTATTGTTAATTATTATTACACTCAGAGTGATCTGCATAGGTACAGGGATATGATGCCTACCTTTCAATCTAATCATTGTACACTTTCTACTCAAGTTCCACATAACGGCAACCCTGAGAGCTAGGTAGGAATTATTATTATTATTCCCTTGAATGGACTGATCTCCGTAGGTACAGGGATCTGATTCCTACTTTCCAGTCTAATCACTGGGCATTTTCTACTCAGGTTCCACCAACAACAACCCTGAAAAGTAGGTAGGGATTATTATTATTATTATTACGCTGCTGGCCCTGAGTGAAGTGATCTCTTTCGGTACAGGGACCTGATTCCTACCTTTCACTCTAATCATTTTACCACTTTCTACTCAAGTTCCACCCAACAGCAACCCTGAAAAGTAGGGAGGGATTATTATTATTATTACACTCCTGGCCCTTGAGTGGAGTGATCTCTTTAGGTACGGGGATCTGATTCCTACCTTTCACGCTAATCACGATACCACTTTCTACTCAAGTTCCATCTAACAGCCACCTCGAAAAATCTGTAGGGGCTCAAAGTGGCATTATCCCATTTTACACTTGAAAGACCCTTTCAGAGAAGTTGAGGGTTGGCCCAAAGTTACTCATTAGTAATTGGCTTTCTTGACCTTTTAGTTCTGTCTTCTGACAACTAGCCTGCTCCAGGGACTCAAAGGGATGGACAAAAACATAGTTACTGTTCTAATGAAATGCTTTTAGTTATATATTTAATATTATTGCTAAATGATAAGGCCCACACATCATCTGAAAGCTATTAAATTCTTGGCATGAGTAGAATTTAGTAGATTGATTGGGCAATTCGGATTAAATAGTTAAGCAACCTTCTCTGAGGGATTTAAAATTAAGGCTCAGACAATCGTGGATAGGTGGTGGGAGTTGGGGATTCTTTCTGAGCATGCTGGTGGTGAGTGTATGACTGTGAGCTCATTGTGGGCAGGGATTGTCTCTATTTCTGTATTGCATTTTCCCAATCGCTTAGTTCAGTGCTCTGCACACAGTAAGCACTAGATGAACGCAATTAAATGAATGAGTTGGAGGACCAAGACACTGAAGAATCAGCTATACCTTTCTCAGACTGAACCTTAGTTTCACTTTGGACAGAGAGGTGATAGGTCTGGTGATAGGTTCCAAGGAAAAATAACAGTCTGTTGAATAGAAGTACTTATGTCTTCATTCATTCAATCGTATTTACTGAGCGCTTACTGTGTGCAGAGCACTGTACTAAGTGTTTGGAAAGTACAATTCAGCAACAGATAGTGACAATCCCTACCCAACAAGGGGCTCACAGTCTAGAAGGGGGAGACAGGCAACAAAGTAAAATGGTGATGTTTTCTGATATCTGTTAAGCACTTACAGTCGATCAATAAATAGCATTTATTGAGTGCGTATCAATCCATCAATGGTATCTATTGGGAGCTTACTGTGTGCAAAGCACTGTATCAAACACTTGGAAAAGTACAACACAATAGAGTTGCAAGAAGCTTACAGTCTACCAGGGAGATAGCCATTCAAGTCAATTACAGATAGGGGAAAATTAGTAGAGTATCAGGGTATGTGCTGTGGAGCTGGGGTGATGAAAGTGCTTAAGGGGTACACAGCCGAGTGCATAGTTAAACAAAAGGGAGGGCAGCTGGGGGAAATGAGGGCCTAGTCAGGGATGGCCTCTTGGAGGAGATGGATTTTTAGGAGGGTTTCGAAGGTGGGGAGAATGGTGAATTCTCTGCTATTAAGGGAGGGAGGGAGTTCCAGTTCCAAGGGGGCTTGGGCAAGGGGTCAATGGCAGAATAGGGAAGATAGAGGTACAGCATTGGTGCAGAGGAGAGGATTGTACGAGTTGGGTTGTAGTAGGAGAGCAACGAAGTAAGATAGGAGGGAGAGAACTGGTTGAGTGCCTTAACGCCAATGGTAAGGAGTCTCTGCTTGATGCGGAAGTGGATGGGCAGCGACTGGAGGTTCTAGAGAAGTGGGGAGATGTGGACTGATTGGCTTTTCAGAAAAAGGATCCAGGCAGCAGATTGAAGTGTGAACTGCACATAGTAAACACTTAACATATGCCATTATTATTATTACTAACTTGAGAAGGGAGAGCAAGGAGGCAGAGCACTATACTTGGGTCTTGGGAGAGTACAATAGAGTTAATAGGCCTGATCTCTATGCTTAAGTGGGGCATACAGACACTAAAATAAATTACAGTTAGGGGGAATCAAGAGAGTTAGTGGAAAGAGTACAAGACCGGGAATCTGATCCTTAACTCCATCACTTGTCTGCTAGGGGACATTGGGCAAATTACTTAAATGCCCTGTGCCTAGGTTTCCTCATCAGTAAAATGGGTATTAAATACCTCTTTTCCCTCCCCTTTAAACTGTGAGTCCTGTGTGGGAGCGAGACTCTGATCTGATGGTATTAGGTCTACTGAAGTGCTCAGTGCTGTGTTTAACACATAGTTAGTGCTTAACAAATACCCCAATTATGTACATATAATTACATGTCAAAAGTCCATATAGAAAGTACATGTAAAAAGCACATCTCCTCCAAGAGGTCTTCCCCAACTAGGCCTCATTTCTTTTTCTCTGGCTCCCTTCTGTGCCACCCTTGCACTTGGATCTGCATCTTTTATTCACCCCTCCCTCAGCCCTTATATCCATATCGGTAATTTATTTATTTATATTAATGTCTTTCTCCCCCTCTGTACTGTAAGCTCATTGTGGGCAGGGAACATGTCTACCGACTCTGTTATATTGTACTCTACCAAGTGCTTAGTACAGTGCTTGGTGCACAGTAAGTGCTCGATAAATATGATCGATCTACTGATAACATCTTTATGTGCTAAACTGGGAGAAGGGGGAATGAGTACCCATATGCTTAGGTGTTAAGGAAGTGCTGAAGTGGCAGTAGTGGGAGGAAGTTAGAGTGGAGAGAGGAGAAATTGATCAGGGAAGGCCTCTTGGAGGAGATGTGAGTTCAGAAGTGTTTTGAAGACAGAGAGAGAACTGTGGTCTTGCAAGGCCCCGTATGTAGCCTTGGGGAAAGATAAGACATGGCTGCTGATCCAAAGGGAGGGGACTGACTGCGGAAACACAGGGAAAGGAAAATGTGGTACATTCAATAACAACAATTGGACCACACCAAAAGCCAGCCAGTGTGGCAAGCCTAGTGGAAAGAGCACAGGCCTGGGAATCAGGAAACCAGGGTTCTAATCCTGGCTCCTCCACTTGTCTGCTGGGTGACCTTGCATAACTTAACTGTCCCTCGGTTTTCTCATCTATAAAATGGGGATAAACTACCTGTTCCCCCTCCCTCTTAGAAAGTGAACCCCTTGTGGGACAGGGACTGTGACTGGTCTGATTATCTTGTGTCTACCCCAGTGTTTGGCACATAGTAAGCACTTCAGACCACCATCATCATCATCATCATCATTATTATGTGTGGGAGTCCCTGTGTGAACTAGCAAGTCCCAGCAGCACTCACTGGTTAATGCATGACTCTTCATGCCTGTATGGCTCTGCCTCCTGAAAGGGACTTTATTGCTCATTAACCTGCACTGCCTCCATACTAAAAGCAGAAAAGTAGGCAACCATGTGTACTGACTGGTACTTCAATCTCATAGTATGATTGATTTAGATTTAAAAAAAAATTTTTGGTAACTTCTATGTGATTTTTAGTCCCTTTTCCTCCTCATAGAAAAAATGCACTCATCAAGCCCTATCCTCTTGAACACGTCCACACTAGGCGAATAATTTGGTATGAAGAAATAGATGATTAAATTGGAAGATAAATATGAATTCCAGTCAGAACACTTTCTAATTTAAGGGGTCCTGTTCCAATTAGGAGTGGAGAAAATAAAATAATCTTAGTGATGAAAATTTTACAAATGCTATATAGAAAAATACTTTCCAACTTTGACATCTGAACCCCATTGTATTAAAATATTGTAAATTGTATTGCCTTCACTTCTCTGACAAGTCAGGTCAGAGAAGAAATGTATTTTTTATAGTGTTTATTAAGCACTTTCTAGGTGCCAAATACTATGCTAAGCGCTGGGATAGATACAAGATAATCGATTGGACACAGTCCCTGTCCCACATGGGGTTGACAGTCTAAGAGGTAGGGAGGGCATGCATCTTATTCCCATTTTATGAATGATGAAACTGAGGTTAAGTGACTCATCCAAGATAACACCATAGGCCAGTGGCAGAGCTGGAGCTAGAACCCTGGTCTTTTGATTCCCAGGCTTGGGCTCTTTCCACTAGGCCACGGTGTCACAGTGTGATAACAGTGAAGGTAGTCTGTGAGCTTTCTAAAATATTTTTCCGGAAACAAACTGACTCAAGGAACCCCTTGGCATGACTAAAATGAACTTCCAAATTTATTAATTAGATTCTTCCAGCAACATTTCTTCAACCTGCTTCTTCCTCTACACTCATGGCCACCACCCTGGTTCTAGCTCCAAGTGAAAAGTGAACTACGGTGGTAGCCTTCTTACTGGCCTTCCTCTCTCCTCTCTCTCTTCAATCCAACCCATGTACAGCAGCCTGGATCATCTTTGTAAAATATCATTCAGAACACATCATTCTACTCTTCAAATACCTCCAATCGCTCCCTATTTCTCTTCGCATCAAACAGAACATCCTTCAAGGGTCTCACTTTATCAATCAATGGTATTTATCGAGGGCTCCTGAATGCTAAGCACTGTTCTAAGCACTTGGAAGAATACAACAATAGCCTTCAAGGAGCCTATAATCTAATAGATTGGGGGAGGAGACAAGCAAAAATCATTAGCAATAGCTAAAGCAGGAGAAAGGATAGAGCAGGAAGTAGTACAAATGAATGAGGCTAAAATAGCTCAATAAGAAATTGCATGTACAGATGTCCATCGAAATTTAAAAGCAACAGATGTACATGAGTGCTGAGGATAGGAATAAAATATGTAACTGCTAAGGGCTAGTGTTGGGTTGACACAGAGAAATACTTGGGGAAGGCTTTCCTGGAGGAGGTTTTAGGAGGCCTTTGAAGAAAGCACTTTCCTGTTTGCATTTCCACTCTCTTCACCGTTATACCCCAGCTCACACTCTTGGCTCCTCCCAAGCTAACCTTCTGATTGCACCTTGTTCTCCACTTTTACTTCTTCAACCCCTTACTCATGCCCTTCCTTCTGCTGGGAGCCACTTCCCCCTTCAACTTCCTCACCACCCAATTACCACCTCCCCTGGTCATTGTCATCCCAGAAGCTACCCATAAAAAAAAAATCCATTTTTTTATTTCATTATTTTCCTTTTCCCCCTACTTCTGCGACTGTCTCTTCCCCAGTCCATGTAGACAATTTTTAGCTGCCTGACTCTCCTCCATAAGATTGTAAGCTCCTCACTTAAGCATAAGGAACAGGTAGTTTTTTTTATTCATTCATTTTTCATTTATTTGTATTTATTGAGTGCGTACTGCGTGGCTATGGAGAAGCAGCGTGGCTCAGTGGAAAGAGCACGGACTTTGGAGTCAGAGGTCATGGGTTCAAATCCCGGCTCTGCCACTTGTCAGCTGTGTGACTGTGGGCAAGTCACTTCACTTCTCTGTGCCTGTTACCTCATCTGTAAAATGGGGATGAAGACTGTGAGCCCCACTTGGGACAACCTGATTCCCCTGTGTCTACCCCAGCGCTTAGAACATTGCTCTGCACATAGTAAGCGCTTAACAAATACAACATTATTATTATTACTGTGTGCAGAGCACTGTACTAAGCATTTGGGAGAGTACCATATAACAATAAGCAGACTCATTCCCTGCCCACAAGGAGTTTACAGTCTAGAGGTTGAGACATTAATATAAATAAATAAATTACAGATAATGTACATAAGTGCTGTGGGGCTGGGAGAGGGGTGATGAATACAGGGAGCAAGTCAGGGCGACGCAGAAGGGATTGGGAGAAGAGGAAAGGACGGCTTAGTCAGGGTTATTTTTAGGGTACTCTCTCAAATACCTAGTTCAATGCTCTGCACACAATAGGCATGTAATAAAAACTAATGAATGAATAGTAATTGCATAAATTTAGCTTTGGAATGGGGATCACTGCAGACATCTGTGTTTCCTGGGTCAAAAGCCTATTTGCCTATGAAAGTGGAGAGAATGATTTTTTTTGACATGGCAGTGGTCTCCTTAGGCACCTGCTGCTACACACTCTAAAGGAGCTCTATTGGTTATTCCAAAGTCCTCAGATACAAAGCCAGGTAAGGCTCATTGGTTTGGGTTTCTGGCCAGTGGCATAGAAACCTGTAAAATGGAAAATGCTTATATAACTAAATTGTACAGGGAACGTGATTCTGAACAGCTTGGAAAAGCTGCAGAGAGATGCCTTTGCTGCTGTCTACTGAGTCGGCCTTCTAGTTACATAATCATTTTCCCTCCCCTCTCGTCCTCTCTCTATCCTCCTCCAACGCAGAGTGATTTGTCAAACAAATATTCAGAACTCTGCTGATATAGGTACTGATTCTGTAGTTCTAGGTACTGAAAATGGAGAGATTTGGGTAGTGAGGAAAATAGCCATTTCAAAGCATCCTCTTCCTCCTGAAACAGTTTGACTGTGGTGAATCAGATCCTTAAATAGATTTGTGGCATTAAAAAAAAATGTTCAAATGTTTGCAGTAGTGGTGTTCTCAGAAAACCTATTTTTTTGTGATTCTGCCTTTTATTTTCAAGAGGCATTCTTAGTGCTGATTCTAAGAAATCTTTGAGAACATTTTTAGTTATTTGGTAATGAAAATGTCATTCCCCTCTTTCGCTGACATTCTTGGTATTAGACTGTATACTAGATATTTTTAGAAAATGCTTTGTAAGCTTAAATGAATCAGAACTAGGTAGACATGAAAAGTTTTTGGTACATAATACACTCTTCAACTTTTTAACAGTTGTTGGGAAATTTAGGGTTTTTTTGGGGGGAAGGGGGGTTGACAGGCACAATGATCACCCTCTCCCCAACCCCCTGATGATATAATTGCATTTCTGTGATGTGTTTTCTAAGAGAAAGTATTTCTGATAGAGTGTATGGATCCAACTATATCTAAAAATCCACTGTGAGAGGCAGTGGTACTTAGGCTAAGGAACTGCAGTACTATCAGCCCAAAATGGCTGAGGATTGTCATTCCATGAATCAGCAGTAGCCATCTTTATTCATAACATTTCAAAATGGTTACCAACCAGCTAGTTCCTAGTTTCTTCCTCGACTCATGTTGCCTTTCTGCATTTACTTTTTTTTCATCACAACCTGAGTCTCACATTTGAGGTTATTGCCAACTGTTCTGTGAAATGGCAGAGACCCTGTTTCCTGCTTGTCTAGGCAGGTTCCCTTTTCATAGAATGAACCTATTCATTATATGTTATTATGGAGAATGACTTCTTCAGTAGCACAGTCAATATTCAGAATCTGTCAGTTGTCACAGGCCAAGCATTCATTTTTGACTAATGACTCTGCATCATTATGCCTATTTACAGTTAGATTTTCTTGCTTATCATTCTTCGTTCCCTCTGTGCTGGGAATATTCTCAGTTATAACAGTAATAAGGTGCTTGCTTGTTTAATGGTATGGTGGGAAATGTAGCAGCAGTCACTGTCTAGAGATATACAAGACTAGGAAAAGGCACTCTGTATTTTTGAAGAAAACGTAGGCGATATCACAAATGATGTACAGGGCCCCTACCCCTGATTCTTTGAACCTACAATAAAATAATCACACAGGTTGCAGAGGAAAATAATTTATAGCCTGCAGATATCTGGCTGTGGCATATCTTAAGACTTTTAAATCTCAAGGACATTAATAAAAAGATTGATCTCTGAGGATGAAGAACCAAACAACATTATTTGAAATGGCTTCGCCCAGGGCTGACTCTTTCTGCATTTCAAAGTTACTCCATTCCTGGCTTTCCAGACAGATCTTTATAGTTTGCTGCTTCCCCTATCTTTAATTTATTTGAATGTCTGTCTCCTCCACTAGATTGTAATCTCCTTGAGGGCAGAAATCATGTCTGCCAACTCTATTGTAGTTTCCCAATCAATCAATGATATTTATTGAGCACTTACTGGGTGCAGAGCACTGTACTAAGTGCTTGGGAGCATACAACAGAGTTAGCACTTTGCTTGCCCCCAGTGAGTTTACCTAGAGGGAACCAAGCACTTATTATGGTGCTCTCCCCACAGTAATTGTTCAGTAAATACCATCGATCGATTGATTGTCACCCTGTGCAAAGCCCCTCGATTGAAGAGGCAGAGTTCACCTTCCCCTGGAAGCAGGGTTATCTGGCAGGTAGAGTGCAGGGTTTAGACCTAAGATTTGGATTATAATTCTGCTTCCCCCAGTGAACTGCAGAGGTACCAGGAATGAGATAATGTCTGAACTCCTTTGGCTAACAGGTGCTTTCTGAGTACATGGATTTGTTATTTCCCAGCTAACACATCACTTCCTTATATTATGTTCATTCATTCAATCTTATTTATTGAGCGCTTACTGTGTGCAAAGCACGGTACTAAGCAGTTGGAAGAGTACAGTATAACAGACACATTCCTGCCCACGACGATTATGTGACCTGAGTTTTGCCTGGTTCATCATACCTTGATCCGAAGACCCTTTTATCTGGCTTAGTCGACTGTTGGAAAGCAATAGAGCTGTTGTAACCTTGGTCTCAAGACAATGAAAGCAGGAAGGCTGTCTTTACTGAGTGGAGAATGTAGCCTAAGATTTTTTTTTAATTCTTCCTGGAGCCTTTATTTGCATTCTCTGTCTACAACCAGCAGATATTTAACAGGACCTCCTGTGAAATTGGTGATGGGTGGTAAATTGTGTCCTTTGGGAACCCTGACTTTATTGTCAACTAACAACAGAAAACATTCACTTTAGGGACTCCAGTTAAATCGGTAGCATACAGCTGAGTCACTTGCATGCTAGTGGAATTGGCAGTCCTAGACAATCCCCTTCTCTTTTCTCCTCCTGTCTTTCTCCTTCCTCCACTGGCTGGAATTCAGGTCCGAGAAACCCCTCGGGGACCAAGAAAGTGCTCAGCACTCTGCTACAGATTGGTCAGCAGGGAGGAACCCATCTACTCAGGAGACCTGTCCTGCCCACCAGTTTGCAGATTAATGACATTTTCAAACGTACCAGAGCAGAATCTGTGGAATAACTTTGAGCCTTTCATTCCCTCGCCCTTCTGGCAGCAGATAAATTTTTGTTCTAAATCTGGTCTGTCTTTCCCCAGGTTGCTCTGGAATGAAAGAACTGGTATGATTGAGTTAGACCTGGGTTCGTTCCCCCTCTTTTCTCTGTCTTATAAACCTTCCTTGCCGAGAGGAGTTTGGGTAGGTCTCACTGTTGGGGAGGGTGGAAAGGGACAGAACCAGAGTGGGGATAAACCCAGCTCTCACCTCTGCTAGGGTTTTCCCTAGATGGAAGAAGCGGTGAACAGTTCTCTTTAAGAATGGGCCTAAAGATCTGGTTCTACCTGGGAGCCCTTTGAAATGCACCTGTCAAGCAATTAACCAGTATTTACTCAGGATATAATATTTACTGAGCACTGTACTAAGTGCTTGGGACAGTACAGTAGAGTCAGAAACATGATCCCTGCATTCCAGGAGCTTAAAGGGTCGACAAACACTAAAATAAATTACAGGTAAGGGGAAGCAACCTAGTTTAAAGAGTTTAAAGTCCTGTTGGGGGAAAGGATAGGATAAGTACCCAAGTCCTTAGGGACTCAAGTGCATGGGTGATGAAGTAGGGAGAGAGAATTACTGGGAGATAAGAGATTAGTCAGGAAAGGCTTCCCGGCGGAGATGTCATTTTAGTATGGCTTTGAAGATGGGGAGAGCAGTGGCCTGACAGATGTGAAGAGGGAGGGAGTTTCAGGCAAAAAGGAGGGAGGGCATGAGTAAGAGGTTGACAGAGAGACGAGAGCGAGATACAGTGAGACACATTAGATTGTCATTAATAATAATAATAATGGTATTTAAGTGCTTACTATGTGCCAAGCACTATTCTAAGCGCTGGGATAGATACAAGGTTATCAGGTTGTCCTCTGTGAGGCTCATAGTCTTAATCCCCATTTTACAGTTGAGGTAATTGAGGCACAGAGAAGTTAAGTGACTTGCCCAAAGTCACACAGTTGACAAGTGGCAGAGCTGGGATTAGAACCCATGTCCTCTGACTTCCAAGCCTGGGTTCTTTCCACTAAGCCACGCTGCTTCTCGTAGAGGAGCAAAGTGTACAGGTGGGGTTGTAGTGGAAGAAGAGTAAGGATAAATTGCGGAGATGTTCCTTATTGAGTGCCTTAAAGCTAATGGTCAAGCGTTTCTACTTGATGAGGAGAGAGATGGGTAATCATTGAAGGTTTTTGACTCGGGCAGCAGAGCTAAGCATGGACTGGAGAGGGGAGAGTCTGGAGCCAGTCAGGTCAGTGAGGAGGTTGATGTGGTATTCGAGATGGGTGGATTATGATAGTGCTTGGACCAGCATGGTGGCAGTTTGGATATAAAGGAAGGGGTGGATTCTGGAGATGGTGTGAAGAAAGAGCCTATAGGATTTTGTGATTGACTGAATATGTGGGTTGAAAGAGAAACAGGGGTCAAGATTAACACCAAGGTTGCAGGCTTGTGAAACAGGGACGATGGGTCACAGCCTTGTTAAGAAAGTAAGGAGTCCATCCTTGTGGTTAGTCCAGCCCACCATGCCAGAATGTCTTGGAACTTTTAATAATAATAATAATAATAATTGTTATTGTATTTAAGTGCTTACTATGTGCTAAGCACTGGGGTAGATATAAGGAAATAAGGTTGGACACAGTCCCTGTCCCACATGGGGTTCACAGTCTTAATCCCCGTTTTACAGATGAGATAGCTGAGGCACAGAGAAGTGAAGTGACTTGCTCAAGGTCACACAGCAGACATGGTGGAGCCAGGATTAGAACTGCATTCTCTGACTCCCAAGCCCATGCTCTTGCCACTAGCCCATGCTCTCTGCACACAAGTAACATTCCTAAATGGCCCAGAGGGAGTTGCTCTGGAAGAACCAGGGAGAGAAAATGGCAGGAATATTTAGTGGTGACTACTCCATTGAGTAAAATCTGTGGCAGGGGTAGGGAGGAAGAAAGAGGGAGCGCTAAAGCCTGACCTACCTGTGGGCTAGAGCCGGTGAGTACTCTGCCCATCTTCTTGTAGGTTAATGACATTTTCAAACATGCCAGAGCAGAATCTGTGGAATAACTTGGGGCATTTCATTCCCTCACCCTTCTGGCAGCAGATAAATTTGTGTTCTAGGTCTGTTCTGTCTGTCCCTGGGTTGCCTCCCAAGACCAGAACCCTTGCCTGCTCTTTCCATGCCATGCTGCTCCAAAAATTAGAGGAACTAACCTCACCATGCTGTACAGTAATGTCTGTTGAACGGTCATTATGCATCATGGGGTCACTCAGTAAACACTTACTGGCTGACTAGATAAAATGTAAATTGAAAACAGTCTCCATCTCTGTCATCTAAGACCTGTAAAAACTCCAGGTAAGTATGCCAAGGTATTTGAATGTTCTGAAGGTTGGAATTTGTTTATTCACGTCCTCTTTAAACACTATTTGCCCATTCTTCTTCCCTTCACGAACACCATTGGTGGCAATTGCACACTCTCTGCTGGCTCCTCCTCTGCTTGCAGACACACCCTCAGCTCCCCTATCCTGTCCCTAACTGGACCCTCTCTGTCCCATATTTGGACCACACTGTGCCAGATAGATATTGCCTCATTTCCCTCCATCCATACCTGTTCAAATTCCCCGAATGGGTTGTTTACCCCCACTGCCTCCACTTTCTCCCCTCCAACTCCCCTTTTGACCTTCAACAATCTAGTTTCTGCCCCCTTCACTCCAGTGAAGCTGCCTTCTCCAAGGTCTCCAAAGACCTCCTCACCAATCTAATAAACGTTCCTGTCCTAATCCTCCTTGACCTCTCAGCTGCCTTCTACATTGTGGACCGCTTCCTTCTCCTGAAAACATTATCTAACCTTGGTGTTTTTGACTCAGTTCTCTCCTGATTCTCCTACCGTTCTGGCGAATCCTTCCTCTGCCTCCCACTCTCTATCTGTGGGTGTTCCTCAGGGCTCTGTTTTTGGGGGGTTTTGTTTTCATGGTATTTGTTAGGCGTTTACTAGGGACGTTTACAGTGCCTGGCACTGTACTAGGCCCTGGGGTAGATACAAGCTAATCAAGTTGGATACAGTCCATGTCCCACATGGGGCTCACAGTCTTAGTCCCCATTAAGTAAAGTAGCGGAGGTTTGGAGAAGTGAAGTGACTTGTCCAAGGTCACACAGCAGACTAGTAATGGAGCCAGGATTGGAACCCAGGTCCTTCTGACTCCCAGGCCTGTGTTCTATCCACTAGGCCACACTGCTTCTGGGGCTCCTTCTCAGTTTTCACTCATTTAAGGAACTCGTCCACGCCCACAATTTCAACTATTACCTCTAGGCGGATGAGAAGCAGTGTGGCCTACTGGAAAGAGCACGGGACTGGGAGTCAGAGGACCTGGGTTCTAATCCCAGCTCTGCTATTTGTCTGCTATGTGACCTTGTGCAAGTCACTTCTCTGGGTCTCAGTTCCCTCATCTACAAAATGGGGATTCAATACCTGTTCTCTCTCCTACTTAGACTGTGCCCCATGTGGGTTCTGATTATCTTCTATACTCCAGCTTGGCACATAGTAAGGGCTTAATAAATACCACAGTTGTTATCATTATGACTCCCAAATCTACTTCACTAGCCCTCACCTCTCTTTTCTGCATTCTCCTATTGCGCCTTGCCTCCAGGACTTTTCTACTTGGTTGTCCTGCCACCACCACAAGCTCAACATGTCCAAAGTTGAACTCGTCTTCCCCCACAAATCCTGTCCTCCACCCGATTTCCCCAACACAGTTGACAGCGGCACCATCCACCCCATCTCTCAAGCCCCAAACCTTGGCATTATCCTTGACTCCATCTCTTCCAACCCTCCTATTCAGCCTGTCAAGCCCCAAACCTTGGCATTATCCTTGACTCCATCTCTTCCAACCCTCCTATTCAGCCTGTCACTGAAACCTGTTGGTTCTTCCTCGGTTACATTTCCAGAACCTGCCTTGTCCTCTCCATCCAAGCAGTACCACATTGGTCCAGGCACTTGTCTTATTTTGTGGAGCTTAACTACCACATCAGTCTCGTCCCTGATCTCCTGACCTCCAGTCTGTCCCCTCTCCAGTCCACCCTTCTGTCCACTGCCTGGGTCAGTCTTCTAAAATGGTGTTCTGCACGCAATCTCCCCACTTCTCAGAAAATCCAGTGGTTGCTTGCTCCCAACTGTTGGCTTCAAGGCCCGCAATCAGCTCTCTTCTCCGACCTATCCACTCTATCCACTATATCTCACACTTTTCATTCATCTCAAGTAGACCTTCTCAGCTGTGTCTTGTTCTCGCCTCTCCCATGTCCTCTCTCCTTCCTGACACTCCCTCACCCTTCACATCCAACAGATCACTGCTCTCCTCATCCTCAAAGCCCTTCGGACATCACATCTCCTCTACATGGTAAGCTCTTTGCAGGCAGGGAATCCGTCCATTTATTGTTGTATTTTATTCTCCCAAGCGCTTAGTACAGTGCTCTGCTCACAGTAAGCACTCATTAAAACGATTGATTGAATGAATGAATCAATCAATCTCTTCCAAGAAGCCTCCCCCAATTGATTTCTAATCTTCTTAGCTAATATCCCCAACGGCCATTTCAGCATTCCTGGGCCACTGAAGTACTCAAAACCCCTTGTATTACTTATGTGCATGTCTTTGTGCTCTTTTACTTCTTCCTATCTGTAATTTATTTCAGTGTCTTTCTCCCCCACCTAGTGCAAGCTTTTTGGGGGAAGGGATCACGTCTACCAATTTTTATTGTACTTTCCTAAGTGGTTAGTACAGAGCTCTGCACCCAGTAGGCACTCAATAAATACTATCGAAGGATTTATTAAAACTTCTCAATCTTCTAGGGTAGGTCACCAACCAAAGGGATCCCCAGCTTCTACAATGACTGAGCAGCTGTGGAAGGCCTGAACAATTTCTACTCCCTTGGCCATGACAAAGAATCAGTGAGCAAAAAGGAAAATCTGTGAAGTGATGCGGGGGTTTTCCTTTGCTGATTTTGACACTGATCCTATCCTAGTGCTCTAATTGGCTGGTATTCCATCTGCTTGTGTTTCGGAAACAGGATGGCACTCTCGTAAGTCATACTGGTATCAACAGGCAGGCCTTTGCAGAGCTTGGAGTACAGTTGTGTGAGGTATTGCTCACGTGGGCATTCATTCATTCATTCAATCATATTTATTGAGCGCTTACTGTGTGCAGAGCCCTGTACTAAGTGCAAGGGAGAGTACAATACAATAATAAACAGTCACATTCCCTGCCCACAATGAGCTTAAAGTCTGGGGGGAGACGGACATCAATACAAATAAATAAAATTACAGATATGTACATAAATGCTCTGAGGCTGGGAGGGGGGAAGAGCAAAGGGAGCAAGTGAGGGTGACACAGAAGGGAGTGGGAGATGAGGAAAGGTGGGGCTTAGTCTGGGAAGACCTCTTGGAGATGTGCCTTCAATAAGGCTTTGACGTGGGGGAGAGTAATTGTCGAATTTGAGGAGGGAGGGAGTTCCAGGCCAGAGGAAGGAGGTGGGCTAGGGGTCGGCAGCGAGACAGGAGAGATTGAGGCACAGTGAGGTTAGCACTAGCAGAGTGAAGTGTGCGGCTAGGTTGTAGAAGGAGACAAGCAAGGTGGGGTAGGAGGGGGCAAGGTGGTGGAGTGCTTTAAAGCCAATGGTGAGGAGTTTTTGTTTGATGCGGAGGTGAATTGGGAAACCACTGGAGTTTTTTGAGGTGCGGGGTGACATTTCCTGAACGTTTTTTTAGAAAAATGATCCAGGCAGCCGAGAGAAGTAAGGACTGGACTGGGGAGAGACGGGGCGGGAGGACAGAGTGGGGAGGCTGGAAGGTCAGCAAGGAAGCTGATGCAGTAATCCAGGAGTAATAGGGTGAGTGTATTAACGTGGTAGCAGTTTGGATGGAGAGGAAAGGGTGGATTTTAGCTATGTTGTGAAGGTGGGACTGACAGAATTTAGTGACAGATTGAATATGTGGGTTGAAGAGTCGAGGGTAACACCAAGGTTATGGGCTTGTGAGACAGGAAGCGTGGTGGTGCTGTCTACAGTGATGGGAAAGTCAAGGGGAGGACAGGGTTTGGGTGGGAAGATACGGAGCTCTGTTTTGGACATGTTAAGTTTGAGGTGATGGGAGGACATCCAGGTGGAGATGTCTCGAAGGCAGGAGGAGCTGCAAGACTGGAGAGAGGGAGAGAGATCAGGGCTGGAGATGTAGATTTGGGTATCATCCACATAGAGGTGGTAGTTGAAGCCATAGGAATGAATGAGTTCTCCAAGGGAGTGGGTGGAGTGGGAGAACAGAAGGGCAGGGAACATATCTGCTAATTCTCTTGTACTCTCACAAGCACTTAGAACAGTTATCTGTACTGCACTGCAAGCACTCAATAAATTGATTTCTTCTGCTACATCACAATAGAAACAGGTTTGGTGCAGCAGCATTGTAAAAATGAATCAGTCAAGGAATCAATCAGTAGCATTTATGGAGTTCCTACTGTGTGCAGAGCACTGGACTAAATCAACAAAGAATGCTTAATTCTGAGGTAGCAGGCCAACCTGGCATAGTTCTGCCTGACTAGCTATTGTGCCTACAAAAGCCAAAAGGAATTTTTTTTTATCTTCACCTCAGGCAGGTTTCAGGTTCTTCCAAGCACAGTGGTTTGGGATTTCCCAAAAGTTTAAATGAAAGTCCTGTAGTCTATCTTCTGATCTAAAGAGAGGAATTATAGCCTCTTGGTAGTCATAGAAAATGGAATAACTGTTATCTGACAGAGACCTCATGTCAATGAACAGCCTCAAACTTAATCTGAGGCCTTCTGTCACTGAAAGCAAACTTTAAAACAGGCAACAGGCTCATTCCTCTGACGGTAGCAAAGAGCAGACACTCCCTGTTTCTAGGCATAGTCTTAAAATCAAATCTGGAGCTTCTTGCAAGACAATGGGACTGTGTTTGGAGTTCTGCAGAATCCTCAGTAAGGGGTGTGTTTGTTTTTGTTTATAGCTGAGTACTTGTAATTATCATGGGGGTTTTTTCCCATGCATCAGAACTTGTATTAGGCTTATTTGCCTCCAAGTTGCTTTTATATTATCAACTAATTCTTTCCCCTGCCATGCATTTTTAATATGTTTTTTGTTAAAGACCATAACAGAGCTGTGCCTACCCATATTTTTCCTATTTCCTGGGATACAAAAACACAAGCAATTGGTCTTTATGCCAATTTTCCAGTTGCATTCAAAAAAATAAACTATCACACTTCTGTGAATTTTGCTGCAGAAAATCTGCTCAATTTGGAAAACTTAAGACAATTCAAATTTGCTATAATTCATTCATTCAGTTCATTAAATTATATTTATTAAGCGCTTACTGTGTGCAGAGCACTGTACTAAGCGCTTGAGAAAGTGCAATATAACAATAAACATATATATGTATATAATAATCTCTAGTTTACTATATTTTGCCATACTCAGTAATTTTGGGGTCAGATATGGCAGTTCTTTGGGAGTAAGGTGATGAAAAATTTCATTATATATTCCGATGATGAGATTGGAATTTAAACTGAGATGAGACAGAGGCCTCACAAAAGTGTTTTTGCAAAGCCGATTAAGCTCTTCTGTTAGAAATAGTTTCTTTTTTTCCCCTTTCAAGAAGCTTTTCTTTTTTCCTTGTGGAGTAGACTGGGTGGAGAAGTCTTTTCTTGTTTTCCTTGTCCTGCTTTCGATAAAACATTCTGAGTACCCACACTCTTGCTGCCCACCACCTTGTTTTCTCCATGGAAGAAGAAAAAACCTTTTGTTTAACTGACTTGGCAACTAGCCCTTGGTTTGGAAAGTGTTCCTCCCTAGTTTCCCAACACTAAAATTGAGAAAACATGTCTCAGATACTGGGGCTCCCACACTCACAGAGGAATGTCCTGACAAAATGGGCGTCCCAGTAATTTGATCTCAGAATTGACCAGTCTGATAAACAATGCTGCCGATATTCTCGGCTTTCTTTAGATTTCAGGGGTCTACCTTCAGTCTCATATCTATTAAACTGCCTCACCCGTGACTTTCCATTATGACTAAGAAAAATATGAGTAGATAGATGCCCATACTTGAAATGAAACACTTTCCTTCCCACTATTTTGGCAGGGTTGGGGAGGAGTTGAGCTGCTTTTTTTTTATTTTAAAGTACTAAAGATGATTGCAAGGAAACCTTTTTTACTTGCTAAAATTAGGTTATGCTCATAAAGCAGAATAACTAATTTTGTGTAGTGGAGCCAGCGTCTGGAAAGGAGAAGCAGTACTAGAATTAAATTGCCTGTCAAACTTCGCTCACTTGGGTTTGCATTATTGCTCCAAATGAACTATCAAATAAGAACTTTCTAAAAAGTGCTAGAACTTGCATGTTTCTCATTCCTTTTGGCTTTCTTATTTGACTTGAGGATTTCAAAAGGAAAAACATCACCTTCATTTTTTAATATGAGGTGAACTTTAAGTGGACTACTAGGGGTTTAGTGCCTCTGATGGGGATGACAACCATGTGAGCAGGAGGAATGGCTCCTCTCCCTGACATGAAAAGCATTTTTGTTGTTATGAGAAGAAACCTGTCTGACTTGTATGAGTTGGTGGGGTTTTTTTGGGTTGGCTGCGTTTTTGTTTTGTTTTTACTATATTTCCCACACTTCCAGTCAGTGGTTTATGAATTGTGGATCTCAGTTAAAGAATGTTTTGCAAACTTAGAAATGCACCATAAAACCAGTGTCATCTTGACCCCCCCCCCCCCCCCCCCCCCCCACCGCCCTTTCATGATTCTCTTCTTCAATGTTTCAATGTTTGCTACTCGGGAATCTATTTTTGACCAGATTTTTCTAAGTTTTTTCCTTCAAATCAGTCACAACAGAAGGCAAGCAATGATGGGCATCATGAGGAAGGTAATGAAAACAGAGCACAAAGCGTGGCTTTGCCATCACATAAAACCATGGTATGAGTTCACCTTGAATACTGCATTGAGTTCTGATCATCACACCGAAGGAAAGACATAATAAAGCATGAAAAGGCAGAGAGAAGGGCGACTAATAAATGATCAGGGAGATGGAGTAACCTCCATACAAGGATAAAACAAAAAGATTAGGGCTATTTGGTCTAGAAAGGTGAGGATGAGAGAGTTTTACAAAACCATAAAGGATGAGGACAAGGCCAATGGAGAATTACTGTTCACCAAGTCCCTTCATATCAGGATGAGGGAACACCCACTAAAGTCAGAGGTTCAAGTCAAACAAAAGGAAACGCTTCTTCCAGCAGCAGAGAGAAAATAGCAGAAAGTTCAAGAACAATTTGGATACACTCGTGAGCAATCGGTCCATACTGGATTCTTGGAGGAAATAGGGATGTTAAATTGTACGTCCGTCCAAGTTAAGATCTGCTAATATTTGCCCCCCCCGTCCAAGTTAAGATCTGCTAATATTTGCCCCCCCCCCCCCCCCCCCGAATTAAATACATACTTTTAACGCGCTGTTGGCTAAGGGGGACCATGCCATAGAATGTAGATGGCTCAGTGCCACCCATCACATGTCTGCTGTGGGAGAGTTGGGAGAGTACACTATAATAATATAACGGACACATTCCCTGCCCATAATGAGCTTTCAGTCTAAGTACTGTAAGTCTAGAGAGCAGCATTGTCAGAAAGTTCTGCAAGATATGCCATTGTAATTCTCGGATATCTAATTACCTAGAAACATAAACATTCCAATGTGGATATTCTGAAAAAGAAAAATATTCTATGGGCAATAACTTGGATCAAGGCTTTAAATTGTCAAACTTTTTCTCCTTAGTTAATATAAATGGCACTCTGAGTCTTTTATTTTTGAGTTCTTGTTTTTATACAGATCAATTCATAATAATAAGAATAATTGTGATATTTGGTAAGGATGTGCTACGTGTCAAGGACTATACTTAATGTTGGAATACACACAGTCAATCGATCTTATTTATTGATAGCTTACTGCTTACTGTGTGCAAAGCACTATACTAAGTGCTTGGGAGAGTGCAATGTAACTGAGTTGGTAGACACGGTCCTTGCCCACAAGGAGCTTACTGTAACAATTCAGACACAATCGCTGTCCCACATGGGGCTCACAGCCCAAGGGAGAAGGAGAACAGGTATCTTATCCCCATTCTTACAGGTGCAGAATCTGAAATACAGAGAAGTTAAGTGACTTCCCCAAAATCACACAGCAGGCAAGTGGAGCAGTCAGGATTAGAATCTCCTGAATCCCAGTCCTGTGCTCTTTCCACCAGGGCTGTGCTGCTGATTGCGGGGGATTGGATGTTCTTTTTTTTTTTTAAATCGCTTGCTTTTGTACCCTACAGAACCCATGTTCTTGATATTCAGCAATGGTTAGTATATTTTGACAGAATAATAATTTTATCTGGCAACACACAAACAATAAAGTGAATCTATGGTGTTCTGAAGAGCTGGGATTCTTTTTTTATTCATGCTGACTCCTCCCTGCAAAAGGGAAGAGAGAGCAGGATGCTGTAAGTTCACAGAAAGACTTAGATATGGATTTATGAGAGGGATTGTTTCCCTTATCTCCCAACTTTACGATCTCTGTTGGTAAATACTTTCATGGCCATCTCCTCCATTAGAATTGAGGGAGAATGCCATTTGCTTTTTAAGTACTCCCCAAGCGCTTAGCACAGTACCCTGCATCCAGTGGTTGCTCAGTAAATACTATTTCTTCATCTATTTTCGTTGAAATATGATGAGTGAAGCTGTTACTTTCTTAAGACTATTTCTCTTTCAAGGGATCCTAGGAATCAGCAGTACCCAGGCACCATGAGAGCAGGAAAGGATAAGAGGGTGGGTTTTTTCCCTTTGGCTTCCTTCCTCCATTTTAGACAAAATGAGGTTACTAGGAATAAAATGATCCAGGGACCCTGGTATACTTATTCAGTTGAGGAGGGACCATACTGGGCTTTAGTTAGCTTCACTAGTTTGACTTGAGAACCTACATCTCTCGTTGGAAAGATGGTTCTCTTTGCTGAAGTGGGACTATAAGGAGAGGGACCCAGTTGTGGAAACCTTGCAGGAAAGTGGAAGGTTCAAAACTCAGTGGGCTTCTGAGACAATGGTTCATTGTCCCCTATGAATCTCCAAACCTCATTTTAGCCCTGGTTATAAGTGCACTAAACATTTTACCAGGGGTGCTATCAAGTAGGGAGATGGACTGATATGCCCTTGATCTCCTTTCATTCTCCTGGCCACCCTCTGGAAGAAATGCTAATGAGCAATTAAATGGCCCAAAGTCAGGTGGCAGGAGAGAAGGAAAAAGAGTATCCATAAACTGGACAGTCAATTCTCGAGTATTTGAAGACTGAATGATTATGAGATTGTACTGTTGTTGCTGAGCTTTTAACTAGACCGGGCTGAAATGAAAATAGTAATGCTATTTTTAAGCACTTACTTTGGGCCACGCACTGTACTAAGTGCTGATGCAGATGCAAGATAATCAGGTCCCACATGGGGCTCACAGTCTAAGTAGGAGGGACAACAGGTATTGAATCCCCATTATGCAGTTGAGGGAACTGGGGCACAGAGAAGTGAAGTGACTTGCCCTAGGTCACACAGCAGACAAGAGGTGGAGCCAGGATTAGAACCCAGGTTCTCTTGTTCTTGGGCCTGTGCTCTTTCCACTAGGCCATGCTGTTTTCCTAGTATATGTGGCTATCCCTAGATTTACTGATAGAACACTGAAGTACCCTGTCTTTCCCCACTCTCTAAGTAGATTACATAAAAGGCAAAAGGCAGCAGTGCCTGGGCTTGTTAGCCGCCTCCCTAAGAGAGAAATTAAATGGTGGTTAGGTGATGCCTACTTTGGTGTTGGTGTTTAATAAAGTCCCAAAAAGAAAACCAGCCAGTCTTACCAGAAGCATTAGCTCCAGGGAATCTATGTGCTGTCCCTTATTGCAAGCTACTTGTCAGATTAGAGAACTAGATGGGAACATTTCATTTTTAGGCCTTTCCCCAAAGTCCATGAAAATATACATGTGTGTTGATGGTGAAGCTAAATCTCTTGTCAGCTCAAAGATGAAGTTTCTGACAATGAGATTTTATCTGTGTCTGTGTGAAAAGACTGAGGTATGACAGGCTTGCAGGCATACAATTCCGGTTAAAAGATGAAGCTACCGATAGTGAGATTTCCACCACATTCACTCAAATGGGTTAAAAAAAAAGTACCTTATTTATGTATATTAACATCTGTCTCCCCCTCTAGACTGTCGGTTTACTGTGAGTCAGGAATGTGTCTACCAACTCTATTGTACTGTACTCCCCCAAGCGCTTAGTACAGGGCTCTGCACACAGCACGTGCTCAATAAATACCATTGATTAATTAAAAAGACCAATGTGTGTATGACCAACTCTTCTGTCCTGTGCATCTGAAAAGATCATTCTTTGCTGTGTTATCATATTTTCCACCTGTGGTGCCTGGCCTCCTGTTAGATTCTGCCTCTTGGTTTCACAATCCTTTTGAACCTCTGCTCTAAAAGTCATCTCATTCCTAATTACCAGAGGTCAAGCAAGTCCACTATCTCACTGAAGTGATCTGCTTTGGTCATTTGTGGTTTTGCTTCATTGTATCTTTAAAAGGTGTTTTCTGCTTTCCTTGCTTTTGGTTACTCCACTTAATCTTGCCAAACTGCAACTGCTTGTCCTGTCCATTGAATATTTCAAAGCTGCTAGGAGCAGCATGACTTAGTGGACTGAGCCTGGGTCTGGGAGTCAGGGAACCAGGGTTCTAATCTTGGCTCTGATGTGTGCCTGCTGAGTCACCTTGGGGAAATCACTTAACTTCTCTGTGCCTCATCTATTACCTCATCTGTAAAATGGGGATTCGATACCTGTTCTCCCTCCTACTTAGGTTGTGAGCCCTGTGAGGGACGGGGACCGAGTCTGACCTGATCATCCTCTATCTTTCACAGCGCTTGACACATAGTAAGCACTTACTATGTATTCCCTTATAAGCATTTAAACGTAGTGAAAAGGGAAATGTTGATAATAGGGTAAAAACCCCCACCGTTTTTAAAAACCCCCACCATTTTTAAAAGTTAACTTTTCTCCTTCCCCTTCTCTTCCTTTAGAAATAAAAACTACCATCCGAAATAAATTAATCTGCTCAGCCTAGCTTCGCACCCATTTATTTGGCTAAGGGGAAGCCTGCCTACTTTCTTCCTCACTTGTGCACACTAATCAGTGCTTCTAGAATAGACCTTTTTCAAGGAGGGGGAAATGGCAACTCACTCTTCTTCAAAGGGTCAGCAGGAAATGCTACCCACACACCGGCATTTTATGTGAAACATGCTAGAGCAAAGAAATTAGCACATCCATAGTCCAGCATTGCTTGGGTTTGTGTGCAACCTTCTTTGTACAAATGTAGCTCCTCTGTCTGTTAGCAGTCTCTCTATGGATTTCAGGCATGAAAAGAATGGTTTGGTTTCAGTGGGACCATTTCTAGAGGCTGAGGGGAAGGATTTCAGGGCAGGGCGGTAAAGCATTTTAGTGGTGGAAATAACATAAGAATTGTAGTGAAAAATGTCAGTCGTGGACTATCTTCAAATCCCCCCTAACCCATCTATCCCCTAACCCATTAATGTCCATCGAATCAATGGTTACTGTAAGACGAGGCTCCTCGTCTTACACAACCTCCTTGATATAGGAGAACCTGGTTTACTTAGGAGTTTCCTTCAGTGACGTAGAAAGAGTCACAGTAGGAAAAATAAATTCCATCAGATCCCTTTTTTTAAGTCTGTTCTTCCCATTAGCTCTGCCCAATTTCCTACACCTCTCAAAGATAGCATCTTTGGGACATAGTACTCTGAATTAGGTGCTCTCCAAAGATGAATGACCTCCAATTCAGGCTGGGTTTCTAGATCATTTCCAGCCCTTCTGCTGACTGGAGCCAATGAGACACTTGGCAAAAACCACCACAGACAGAGAGCCAGTTCTAGATTATTCAGGGGATGCTGATTGAGTTTGTGTACTATCTAGGTCTTCCTCTTCCCTTTGATGATCTGCCTTTTGGGCATTTCATTGCTTTCCAGCACTTCCACCTGAGGGAGAGAGAGGGGAGAGACTCCAATTAGAGGATAGAAACAAAACAAAAGACATGACTTTGCCAGTTACCCAACAGCGCAGCCACTTTCACTGCGCTGTTGGGCGAAGCACGCTGTTCACGACGTGCTTTCCGATCAAGGTAAGTAAACTCACCCCCTTCCCTCCTCACCCCTGCCCCTCCTCAGTCAGCCCTCCCATGTCTCTGGCACAGCATTCCTGCCCCATCTCCCCCATACTTCAAACTTACAACACCCCGTCTCCCCATCTCCTCCCTTCCGCCTCGTGCTGCTCCCCCCATCTTCGGCAGCTTTTCTTTCTCTTAACTGAAAATATTTTTTTAACTTAGCGCTACCCTCACTGCTGCCAGTCCTGTGCTTCCCTTGCACCCATTCTGGGTTGGCCCAGACCCGTAATTGGTCTGAATTTTTTTTTTCTTTTTCAAAAACTTTTAAGCCTTCCTCTTTCCGCTAGTTTAATTTTAACATAACAGCTCTGCCACCATGACAGCTATCGCCCCACCCTGATCCCCCACCCAGTGACCTGAAGCCCACCCCAACCAAAGTTGGGTCAGGATGGGAGATGGAGGTGGCAGTGGGAGGAGGCCTGGAAAAGGGACCTTTGTCCCTCTCACCAAATTTTCCCTGGCCTAGTGATGGCAGCTAGCAGGGGAATCACCAAGCTTAAAAAAGAGTTTTAGAGTTATAAAAGAAAGTACAGTCATGGGGAGGGGAGGGAGGAAGAGGATGGACTGTGGGGAAGGTGGTAGAAAAGCTATGTTGGAAACTGGGGAGGATGCAGTGAGGGGGTTTGGGCGGGGGGGTGCAGGTTTGGGCGGGAGGGTAGTTACCCACCAGGTCTGCCAACATGGAAACCTGAGCAGAAATCACTTAATCAAGAAACTATTTCTGCTGGGCCATCATAGAACTGCCTTGCCTCTATGTAACCCTAGAATTCTCTCCCATCTGGAATACTGTATGCAGTTCTTGTTGCCACATCTTAGCAAGGGCATAATAGAGCTGAAGAAAGTACAGAGAAGGGCAACCAAGATGATTGGTGGCCGGTGGCAGGGGTGGTGGTGGGGTTAGGTGGAGAAGCTTCCATATAAAGAGAAATTAGGATTCTTCATTCTGGAAAGGCGAAGGTTGACAGGGGATCTGATTGAAGACACAAAATCGGGAAAGGCTCGGACAGAGTGAACAATGAATTGTTGCTCCTCAAATCACACATCATCAAACGAGGGGCACCCATTGAAGCTTGAAGATGGGAGGTTCAAAACAACTAAAAGAAACACTTCTTCACAGGTGGTAAGCACTTAGAATTCATTCCCACAGGGTAAAAATATCATTTATGGACAAAAGAACCTTAATGAGTAATGAAAGGGAAAATTAGGATGTAGATGAGAGTTAGGGATGTTAGTTTGCCCATCTTTAACCTCGAAGGTGGATGTCAAGGAGGGCAAACATGACATGATTCCTCTAAGCAGGCTATTGCCAATCAGAGACCAAATTCTGGGCTGAGTAGATCATTGTTCTGACCGAATATTAACAATGCTGATGATGAGTAGTCCTGTGGAAAAATTTGGTCAGGAAGATTAAAGTTACAAAATCGGCTAAATGAGAAATCAAGATTACACTCAATTCCGCCACAGGGCATGTTTTCACTCTGCATTTTGGCTAGAACGTGACAGCAGAATTTAGAGAACATTCTTCCAACAGCACAAGGCCATCTGGAATCAGCGTGATGCGATGTCGGAAGAGACAGTTGTGTTCAGGCGTGTATGTGCATGTGTGCGACGTGAGCCAGGGTGAGTCCCACAGTGTGTGTTTTCTTTAAAGTGGGCTTCTATGAGAATACAACCCTCACATAATAAGAAAACTGGATGTATCGGGAGTTCAGCAATTTGTATTATCCCATTCCATCAGCCTGGCCTGTTGGTTAGCTGAATGGGCATTATGGGTAACTCAGGCCTGGAAATCTGCCACCTGATCCAGGATTGAATGATTCATTCATAATAATAATAATAATGACAGTATTTGTTAAGCATTTACTATGTGCCAAGCACTGTTCTAAGCACTGGGGTAGATACGAGGTTATCAGGTTGTCCCACGTGGGGCTCACAGTCTTAATCCCCATTTTACAGATGAAGAAACTGAGGGACAGAGAAGTTAAGTGACTTGCCCAAAGTCACACAGCTGACAAATGGCAGAGCTGGCATTAGAACCCATGACCTCTGGCTCCCAAGCTCGTGCTCTTTCCCCTAAACCACACTGCTTCTCATTCATTCATTCATTCCATCAATCGTATTAAGTGCTTACTATGTGCAGAGCACTGTAGTAAACGCTTGGGAGAGTACAGTACAACAATAAACAGACACATTCTCTGCCCACAACAAGTTTACTGTCTAGAGGGGATCTGCCCAGTGCTGCAGAGCTTCATTCTTCCCATTCAGATATGTGTTAAAACAACATCTTTTTTCAGAGTTCATTAAATGATTTGATCAAGGAGAACCTTACCAGTTTGGCAGCATTTACAGTTTTTATTCTAGATAACAACCAGAACAGGATTTGCAAGGCCCTTGTTAATAAACAAGGCTCCAATCCATATAATCCTAACTGGATATTTCAGGCTTCATCAGCCCTTGAATCCTGATCTTTATTTACATGGGTTTGGGGGTAGCATTATCTATTGCTCTTAAAATAATCAGCATTCAGAGACAGATATTTACTGAAGCAGAGTTACAATCTGGGCCTTGGGCATGAGGCAGAGTCATGAATCCATTTAGGAAACTAGAAGAACCAAGGTACGGATTAAAGCATTGAGGTTTGGATCGACCTATTCAGCGTTATTGGTTTTAGCCTCTCAGTAATTGATTACTGACTCCAGGGAGGCATTTCGCTGAATGTTTCTCTTTCCTTTCCTTCTGGGAAAGCACTGGGAAGGCTAAAATTTGTAAGGCGGCCTAACATTCCATCTACTCATCTACTCAAGGTGTCTTCTTAGGTTTGGGGATATAAGGTCCTCCCGGACACATCTAGGCTAAATGGCTAGGATGGGGGAAAAAATAAGTCGATTACTTGTATTTATTGATTGCCTACCGAGTGCAAAGCTCTGAACTAAGTGCATGGGAGCCTACACCAGAAACAAAAGACATTGTCCTGCCCTCGAGGTGGTTATGATTTCTAATGGGCAGACAGATATAAATTCATTATAAATAATGACAGCAAAAGGAAGAACCAGGACATAATAAGTAGTAATATGAATGGCATGGTGAAATCACGGAATAAACAATTGAATATACACATACATAGGTGCTGAAGCTAAGTATGGCTGTTGAGTGGAAGTGATTTGGGTTGATGGGAATTAATCGAGGAAGATTTCTCGGAGGAGGATTTGGAAGATGCGGACCGCTGTGGTCTGGCGTATTTGATGGGGAAAGAGAGTTTCAAGCAATGGAAAGGGTCTGAATGAGGGGTCAGAGGTGGGTAAGACGAGGGTGGGGTATAGTTAGAATGTGAGCATGGGGGGAGCAAAGAATATGAGCTGGGGAGTAGTAGGTGAAGAGAGTTGGTGTGTAAAATGAGAAAAGCTGGTGGAGAACCTTCAAACCCTGTGAGCTGTTAGGGAGCATTCTTTTGAAATGAACGACAACTCAGCCCCGTACTTCACACGTCAATCACGGAAAGGGGAGATGAGCTATTAACAGGAATACCGACAGAGGAAGACAAACCCCCTTACTCCCTCCTCACCCCCCACCCCCTACCCAAAACACCCGCCGGTTAGCTGGAGAACAGCTATGTAAACCCTGTTCATCTGGGTACTTATGTTTCTTCACAGAATCAAGGCTATCGAGAGCCCCAACAAAGATGACGATACACAGTGGCTGACCTACTGGGTGGTGTACGGTGTCTTCAGCATTGCCGAATTCTTCTCTGACCTCTTCCTGTCCTGGTTCCCATTCTACTACATGCTGAAGGTATATACGCTCACCTTTCTACCAGTGAGAGATGCAGATAGGGTTCGCTAAGAAGGACTTGCCTAAGGAGGAATGGAGGGAGGAGGTTTGTGAAATAAAGCAGCTCTAGGTGATCATTTGGTTAGAGAGCTGGAGACGTCCTCTGCGGCGTCCCGGATTGCCCAATTTCTAAAAGCGTAAGGGGCCATTAGACTGTCATCCGAGTGTCAATAAGACTGTAGGTGAAGGCAAACGGCCACTGGTTTAGGATGAACCAGTCACTGTTTGCTAGAAGGGATGAAAGTGTATTTGCAGTTGATCCTCCAAACATCCAGTTGTTTGTTGTGGCAGCAAGCTGTGTTTTTCATCCAGCAGTCCTCATTTCAGATGAAGCGGTAGATAGTCGGACCCGGCTGATGTATTCAGCTTGCCGATCGGGGCCTGTTTCTTACGTTTGTTAGGTCACGCCTGCCTTTTCTTCACGTCTGCCTTGGGGCACACCCTCCGCTCACACACATTCACCCACAGCTGTTTTCTAACTGATAAGCTACTGCTGATTTGATCAGAGTTCCTAAGAAACTGTTTTCAACAGCAACAGCAGCACTTACTGATTTGAAAAGGATTTTGTCCGTCTAGAGAAAATGGGGCCAATCAATAATATAAGGTGGGAACAGCCCTCAAAGAACTGGCTCCCCCGTGAATACATTTTCCAGTAATTACTCTTTTGGGACTTCCCACTTCCACTTGTTTGTCTGAGTTCCAGGCGGATCGCTCCAAACTGATCTACGATTTCTTGCCTTTTGGGATCAGGAATTAAGTTCACAGCTGAAGGTTGGAGGAACGAATCCTCCGGGGCTCACTCCTGCTTCTGAGCCTCCACTCGGGATGAGACTTCAACAGGGTTTTGAAAGGGTCCATTTCATTTCCCATAAGCAGCCCACTAAAATGTTCTGGAAAAGTGAGAGATTCTTCCCTTCCTGCTTCCACAATAGTTTAGCCAGAAGCTCTAGGTTCTGCATTTCATTAATTCGCTCATTCAATCGTATTTAATGAGCGCTTACTGTGTGCAGAGCACTGTACTAAGTGCTTGGGAGAATACAATATAACAATTACTTTTGCACCTGAGGAATTGTCTCAGAAGACTGGAGGGAAACGCTGTGGACTGTAAACCTCCCGGGACCTCTGCCGTTAGTTGAGAGATAAATAGCTCTTACCCAAATAATAATGTTAACGCAATAATCATGATGTTGGTATTTGTTAAGCGGTCTGCTGTGTGGCCTTGGGCAAGACACAACTTCCGTGTGCCTCAGTTACCTCATCTGTAAAATGGAGATTAAGACTGTTAGCCCCATGTGGGACATGAACTGTGTCCAACCCGATTATCTTGTATCCACCCCAGTGCTTAGTACAGTGCCTGGCACATAGTAAGCACTTAACAAATACCATGATTATTAATTATTATAATTGTGAGCCAAATACTGTACTGATTGTTGGGGTAGTTGCAAGAAAATCAGGTCAGACACAGTCCGTGTCCCTCATCGGGCTTATGATCTAAGTCAGTCGTATTTATTGACCGCTTTCTGTGTGCAAAGCACTGTACTAAGGTATTTTGGTGAAGAACACTGAATTGCACCATGTGCATGGATATCGTTCACAAGCAGAGGACAGAGGAATTTCTATCATAGGCGGTGTTTGGCCCAAGTTCCTTAGGTAAACGCACTAAGGGAAAATGACGATAAACTGTTTCAAATCTCTTTTTGTTTCATTTTAATGTAAAAGCATTGCTTTTGTCCTTGTGTTGTTTTAGTTCTCTCTCCCACTAGATCTGGAGCTGGGCCAAGTGCAAACGAGGGTGGGAATTTAGAAACAAAGTGGAAAGTGTTTCCCTGGCCTGGTTCATGAGGGTGAGTTGGTTCTGGTTGCAGAGCAAAGCCAAATCCAGGACATCAAGGAACCGTGGAGAATCTCCTAGTGGGAGAAAGGGAATGGAAAGGGGAAGGCAGAGGCATGGTATCCAGAAGCTGAATCTCACTGTGGGAACTGAGCAGTGATTAACTTTTTTTATAATTGTCAAAGGTTCACTCCCTTTGGGACCTGTAAGATGCTGAGAGTTGGAGAGAGCTGTAATTGCTCTGATGTCTCCTGATAATAGATCTTAGGAACTAGGGGAACCGAATTAACTGTCAGCAGGATAATAATAATAATGTTGGTATTTGTTAAGCGCTTACTATATGCCGAGCACTGTTCTAAGCGCTGGGGTAGACATAGGGGAATCAGGTTGTCCCACATGGGGCTCACAGTCTTAATCCCCATTTTACAGATGAGGGAACTGAGGCACAGAGAAGTTAAGTGACTTGCCCACAGTCACACAGCCGACAAGTGGCAGAGCTGGGATTCGAACTCATGAGCCCTGACTCCAAAGCCCATGCTCTTTCCACTGAGCCACGCTGCTTCAGGATCACACGGCTTGTTCTGTTCTGCAGCACAAACTCAGGAAAAGGATCCTTTCTCTCTTTGTCTTGCTGCCAGTGATACAATACCTCTCAGAAAAAGACCTCTGGGCTGCCTCGGTTGCCAAAGGGGAAGTGTCCATGCAGCTGCGAATTAGTTTTAGAAGACGGCAAAGCTAATAGGAGTTTCCAGACCCAGTAGAAATAAGAAGTACCTAATCAACCAGTTCTTGATGGGAGAAAGTGATGTTAGAACACTAAAGGATGCTTCCCTAATTAAGGCCAAGTGGAGGAAGCAGTCTGGCCTAGTGGATAGAGCACAGGTTTGGGAGTCAAACGAACATGGGTTCTAATCCAGCTCCCGCCACTTGTCTGCTGTGTGACCTTGAGCAAGTCACTTCACCTCTATGTGCCTCAGTTACCTCATCTGCAAAATGATTATTAATACTTTGAGCTGTATGTGAGACGTACACAGTGTCTGACCTGATTAGCTTGTATTTACCCCAGGGCTTAGTACAGTGCCTGGCACGTAGTAAGTACTTAAATACCGTTAAAAAAAAAAAGCCGTTTTCATTTTGGATCACAGAGGAGGGTCAGAGAGGAAAGTCTGTCCTTCCACTGACTCACTGAGGTTGTTGCTACCCAGCAGACCAAGAGCCATAAGGGAAGGTCCCAAGAATGGCAGGAGGGATAATATTCACTTTCAGTAATCTTCCAGAGTAGAGGTGTGGGAATTGGGTCAGTTTTTAACCTGTGGCTCCCACATATGCACCCCTAGGCTGGTATTGGGCTTGGTACAGGAACCTTCCCCTCTCAGGGTCACACCTGGAGAGTTCTCAGTACTCTACCAGTCTCGACTACAGGAGGGAGAGTCAGACAAAAGCATATCCATTCCATTCCTAGTTTGGGCAGCGGGTAGCGAGTGAAAGGCAATCTGCTACAAGTCAAAACTCATCTGTGCTGGGCAGCAGCGGCATAGGAGAGAATCGAGGGCAAAGATTCAAATTTACTGCATGGAAGGAGGCGATGGCAAACCGCTTCCGTATTTTTACCAAGAAAACTCTATGAATACGCCACCAGAACGATTGCAGATGGAGATGGGGCGTTCTGGGAGAGATGTATCTTTGGCGTCACTATGGGTCATAGACGACTCGACAGCATAAGACAAGATAGGAACTTTCTTTTATTTCAGCTGAGGAAGACTACCCGTTTTCTTTTGGAACTCGTTTTCTCAGAGCAACATTATAAGTGGGGGATTGACCTAAGGTCAGATACTCTTCTTTATGCTGAAATTTCTCAAAATTGTTCACTCCAGCAATATATCTATCAAGCAGTGGTATTTAGAGCGCTGTACTAAGTGCTTAGGAAAGTATATTACAGAGTTGGTAGACGTGATCCCTACTCGCAAGGAGCTTACAGTCTTCAGGTACTATAGATGAGTAATATACCTACATTTATGTATTTATATTGTCAGAGCAGACCCATGATAGGATAGGTGACTGACTTCATCAGAAGTCAAATGGACATGTCAATCCTCCCTGGTGAGTCCGTCTCGCTTAGAACAGTGCTTGGCACATAGTAAGCACTTAACAAATACCATTATTATTATTATTCCACCCCTCCTCCCCCCCCCCCCCCGGACTCTTTAAACTTACCCTTTATCTCTCTTCCCACATTGTGCCCATATGGTCTGACCACCCCTTGAGTCTTTGAATCTACCCCCCACTCCATCCCCCTCTCAGTGCCACTTTTTGAAAATGTTTTAACTTGTTTCACAACCAGGGTGGACCCTTCCCCAATAGCCACCTTCCTCTGGCACTCTCTTCAGCCACAGGGACTGGACCGTAAGTGGTGCCAGGTGTAGAAGTGCGGGGGGGGGGGGGGGTTGTAAGGAGACAGGGAAACAGTTTTAAGGAAAGAAAAAGGGATTATTTGGGGGGGGTGCACAGAGGGGTCAAAGTTACCTGATCACCGAACAGTCACCGGGGATGGTTGGTATGTTCATTTTACCTCCAAGGAAATCCTGTACTCTAGGCAGTGATCAGTCAGTGGTATTTATTAAACACTTACTATATGCAGATCACTGTTTCTAAGCGCTTGGGAGAGTACAACAGAGTTGGTAAATACATTCCCTGCCCACAACAAGCTTACAGTCTAGAGAGGGAGGACAACATTAAAATAAATTACGGATATGGACATAAACACTGGGGGGCTGAGGGTGGGGTGAAGATTAAGGGCTTTAAGGGTGCAAATCCAAGTGCAAGGGTGATGCAGAAGGGAGAGAGGGCAGGGGATAAAAGGGCTTAGTCAGGGAAGGCCTCTTGGAGGAGATGGGATTTTAATAAGGCTTTGAAGGTGGGGAGAGTGGTGGTCTGTCCGATATGAAGGGAAAGGGAGTTGCCCTAAAGGAGGCTAATGTTGTAAAGTCCAAACCGATGTGTGGTAAATCTGAAACAAAGTGTATTTAGAATCATCTTAAGTGTCATCCATCATAACCCAAAGTGCAAGTCAAGAACTGTCTCTGTAGATTTTAGTATGCTAGAAATATGTATTTTTAAAAAAATTTAAGGTGGTGCAGGGCTACGTGCTGTTGGAGAAGCCATTGTATTTGGTTTCTTGTTGTTTTTTATAGCACCTTCTGTGTTCTAACATTACCCATCGTTAGAGAGTGAATTACACCCACATATTGTTGGTTCTCACAACCTTCTTCAGGGAGGTGTGTGTTATTTGTAAAATGAAATGCTACAGTGATACAGGTAAAGGATTCCTACCTTAAACCTCCTCCACATTCTTGCATCAGATAATAATAATAATAGTAATTGTGGCATCTTTTGTTAAGCACTACTATGTGCCAGGCACCGTACTAAGCACTGAGGTGGATACAAGTAAGTCGGGTTGGACACAGTCCCTGTCCCACATGGGGCTCACAGTCTCGACCCCCATTTTACAGATAAAGTAACTGAGGCACAGAGAAGTCAAGTGACCTGTCCAGGGCACACTGCGGACAAGTGGTGGAGCCAGGATTAGAACCCATGTCCTTCTGACTCCCACTCCCGTGCTCTAGCCACTACACCAGGCTGCTTCTCTAATGCCTATTAACACACACATGAATCGAAGGGGGTGTGTGCAACATTGGCTAACAGTCAACTGTCACACCACCAAAGCTGTGTAGTTTATTCCAGTTTGGCTTGACTGCATCAATCACTTTAATCTCACAAAGGAGGAAGCTCTGTGGGTGTGTGTGTGTGTGTGTGTGTGTGTGTTTGGTGGGGGGGGGGGGAGGCGGGTGTCACTTCCCAAAATGTGCTCTGGCCGAACCTCTGTGACATCTGAAGAAATCTTTTTGACTTCCTTACTTTTTGTAAAGAAGAAATATAAAGTTCACATTCTCCAATTTGTATTGCAACAATCAATCGTATTTATTGAGCATTTACTATGTGTAGAGTACTGTACTAAATGCTTGGGAGAGTACGATAGAACACTATAACAGAGTTGGTAGACACATTCCCTGCTCACAACAAGCTTACAGTCTAGAGGGGAACAGAAATTTGAAGTTTGGCCTAGCAGTCTGCCTAGGTGCTGCTATGCTGAAACCCCTCTCATTGGCAGCCAGGGAAAAGCCCTTCCCCTAGGCTGAAGAGCATCCTTTCTTTGGAGTCCACTGCCCCCACCCCCACCCCCGCCTTCCAGGACAGGTTTGGACGGTTGAGACCATTCTGATTTCTCCCCCAGGGCAGCCAAGCTCCAGGATACCTTAACACTCACCTGGATACCTGAATCTTATACTAGCTGAAGCCCTATTATGGGACATGAGAGGGATTTGGCTTTTGGGAGTTCATTTGTCCCCCTCCCGCCCCTGCTCTGGAACAGAAGCTTTCAGCACATTTAGTACGTAACTCGGAGTGTTTCAGCATTTTGTTGAGCAACATGGAAGTCTTGGAGATGCAAGGAAGGGAAACAAGAAAGAGAGAGAAACATATATTGTGGACAGGCTACAAGGCACAGCCATCTGGTTTGGGAAGGCCTGGGCTTTATTTACTCCCATTACTCAGACTGACTTTTGAGTAGGCACAGGACCGTAAAAGTATGGTCCCGAAAGAGTCCTGACCAGCTTGATCCTGCCTGAAAATGCTCTTGTCAGGGGTAAAGCCTTGAAGCCCGACACCTCGCATCGTGCTCGGGTTCTGCTGTTATAAACGGCTCTGGAATTTAAGGATGTGGTTGTAAATGACATGGTGTCATTCCCCAACCTCAAACAGCTCCAGCTAGGCTGGGTTAGGGCCCTGTTGCACACACTGCCTCAGTAGGGAGGGTTTTTTGGGCAAAAATCGTTCTGAACTGGACTACCAGACATTTCCATCCTAGACCATTCCAAATCAGGGCTAAAAGACCCAAAATAGTGGCTTTCTGACCTACATACTTTTTGAAGTCTAGGCCCCTCTCAGTCCTCATCCCCCCTTTAAAATCCCTTCCGCTTTTTGTCATCATCTCCACCCCACCCCGAGTTTCTGCCCTGGATGCAGATTTCAAAGGTCCTAGTGGAAAGAGCACGGGCCTGGGAGTCAGAGGATTTGGGTTCTAATCCTGGCTCTGCCACATGTCTACTCTGTGACCACAGGCAAGTCACTTAACTTCTCTGTGCCTCAGCTACCCCATCTGTAAAATGGGGATGAAATCCTACTCCCTCCTACTTAGATCGTGAGCCCCATGTGGGGCAGAGACTGTGTTCAACTCGATTAACTTGTATCTACTCCAGCACTTAAAACAGTGCTTGGCACATAGTAAGTGCTTAACAAGTACCATTATTATTACTGTGGACATCGTGGGGGCAGGGTGAAACACGGGAAGGGGACCTATTCACCACAAGCTAGTGGGTTTTGGTCAAGAACTGAACAGAATGACTACAGCACGTCCAAGGAGCAGAGGAGTCTACCCAGAAAAACCCTGATGGTTTCTTCTCTTTAACCTTCCTTTTAGTCTCCCTAGGGTCAGTGCTGTGGCAAACTAGTTGTTTTGGCTAGAGGTGAAAGAGGGGTCAAATCTACAGCCAAATCTCATAAGAGTTTAGTTGCAGAGGTGAAATGCCTCAGGATTGTGTCTGGCACATACACCTCCCTGACCTCACAGCCAACTGACAGCTCAGGCTGCTACACCCCACAGATCCTACACTTCTGACTTTTGCCTCGCCTTACAATGACAAAAATTATCCAAAGGATATTCCGCGACCAGGTAAGGAGGCAGTGGGCATCCTTAGTCCACCAAGCCGGTGTCCTTTCACTAATGCTGATTCTCGGTCCTCTGTAGTGTGGCTTCCTGCTGTGGTGTATGGCCCCCAGCCCGTCGAATGGCGCCGAGCTTCTCTACAGGCGCATCATCCGCCCTTTCTTCTTGAAGCACGAGTCGCAAATGGACAGCGTAGTGAAGGATCTGAAGGACAAAGCCAAAGAGACCGCGGATGCCATAACTAAAGAAGGTGAGGAAGCATTGCAAGGCAGTTTGATTTCAAAGGGCAGGAATTCCAGATTTCTAGTTTGACCCTGTTCCTGGGGCGGGGCTGGGATGGAGCTTTTTCCGCGGCAGAGCAGGGAGAGAAGTAGCGTCAAAAATTGTACGGAACGAATACTATCCTTTTGCCAAAAGCAGTCAGGAGAGCGTGTTGAGCAGTTAGTGCTGCACTGGGAATGGTTTGATTTTCCTTGAGGTGTCCAGGTTGGAAGTATAGGCAGAAAGCAGCTTGGCCTAGGTGAAAGACCACAGGCCTGGGACTCAGGGTACCTGGGTTTTAATCCAGGCTCTGCCACTTGTCTGATGTGTGACCTCGGGCAAGTCACTTCACTTCTCTGGGCCTCAGTTTCCTCTTCTGTAAAATGGGGGCGCAACACCTGTTCTCCCTCCTTTTTAGACCGTGAGCCCCATGTGGGACAGGGCCTGCTGACTGACCTAATTATTTTGTATCTACTCCAGTTCTTGGCACATAGTGTTTAGCGAATGCCACAGTTTTTATCATCATTATCTTTGAGCAAGAAGTATGGGCTGGCTGTGCACTTGGATCTGTCCCCTTTGTGCACTTAGTATTCGGCCACCCTCAGCTCCACAGCACTTATGTACAATCCACAACTTATTTATTGATATTAATGTCTGTCTCCCCCTGTAGACAGGACACGTGTCCACCAACTCTGTTGTGCTGTTGTATCGTACTCTCCCAAGTGCTCTACCGTGTACAGTCTGTATAGTACTCTGCACACAATAAGCACTCAGTAAATATCAGACTGATTAATAAGTATTTCACAGAGAGAGCTTCACTCGCCTCAGCAGCACTTGAATCCAGCCCAATAAAAACAGTTGCAGTTGTTGGTTTTTTTAATGGTATTTGGTAATCAATTACTGAGTGCCAGGAACTGTACTTAGCGCTGGGGTCGGTACAAGATAATCAGGTTGGATACGGTCCATGTTCCTTACATGAGGCTCACAGTCCTAATCCCCATTTTACAGATGAGGTAACCGAGGCCCAGAGAAGTTAAGTGACTTGCCCAAGGTCACACAGCAGACAAGTAGCAGAGCTGGGACTAGAACCCAGGTCCTCTGACTGCTAGGCCCGTGCTCTTTCTGCTAGAACATGCTGCTTCTCAGTTTTCTGCAACTCTTCTAGACTTTGGAACCAAACGACTCCTCTCACCCAATGGTTTTACTTGGCCCACTAGGCTCTTGAGATCTCATAACTAGCATTGAGAAGAAACGATAGGTAGACTGTATGGTGTGTTAAAGCAGGGATCAGAAGTGGAAAGTGTCCCCTAGACTGCCTTTTGAAGATAAGAATTCCCTACCTGGCTAGAGATTAGAACAAATTTTCAAGCAATTTATAGGAATTAGGGAGTAACCCTTCCACTACCCACTACTCCCAGCACTCGTCAAACTCCTATTAGGGTACCGGGCCCAGTTTTGATTAATGCACTTTACAGAGGAACTAAACTGGAAATAATACTAATAACAACAGTATTTGTTAAGTGCTTATGACTTGCCAAGCACTGGGGCAAATACAAGATAAATCGGGTCAAACAAAATCACTCTCCTACATGAGGGCTCATAGTCAAAATGGGAGGGAGAACAGGTATATACACCCCCCCGCTGCCATTTTAGAGAGGCGGGAACTGAGGCACAGAGAAGTTAAGCCACTTGCCCAAGGTTACAGAGCAGGCAAGTGGAGGAGCTGGGAATAGAATCCAGGCCTCCTGACTCCCAGTTCTGTGTTCTTTCCATTAGGCCACGGTGCTTCTCTGGAAAAGGGGCCAGAGGAATGACATCAATGATCAAGAGTGGTTCAAGGAATCAGGGTTAACTTAAAGGAGGCTGACGGGATTTAATAATTGTCCCCTGAGGGCCATTCAAGAGGAAATAAGGCTAAAATTAAAGAGAGATTTCAGTTGGACATGAAGAAAAAGTTCCTGACTGTCAAAGTGAAAAAAACACAATCTGTCCTGGAAATTGACTTATTCACTTATTTACTTATTCACCTGCTTAGCAGGGGCCCAGACCAAATAATCTTTCAAATTGCTTCCGGCTTTAGGACTCTATTTTCTGCTTCCCAGATTTAAATGGGAAAACTAAAGTCTCGTGGCTTGTGTGCCCTGGTGTTGTGGATTGCAGGTTTAAAAGAGTCTAAGACTCAGTGAAATCTGGGCTTTGGGAGATAGAAATAAAAGTCATCCAGGAAAGAACCTGCAGTATCTAGAGACTTGAGTCCAAGCTGAGCCTGAGATTTTTCCCATCTCAAGAAAGTAGTCAAAGTCATAGGATGTGTCTGTTTATTGGTGATTTGTACTCTCCCAAGCGCTTAGTACAGTGCTCTGCAAACAGTAAGCACTCAAGAAATAAGATTGAGTGAATGAATAGGATTGTCCACACTCACTTATTGCCTTATGACCTCATTGCCTTTTATTTTCTCCTTCTTAAGCATCCTATTTCTGGAACTTTTCTTGAGCCCAAACCAGCTCTCTGAAATGAACAAAATGTGTTTCTTACAGAAATTCAGCTTTCATATGAATTCATACTTGCATGGCTTTTTTCTTATCTGGGCCATAACCCCCTGTCTAAAGGCCTGTGGACAGAGCATATAAGTCAAGCATTGACTAACCTACCAGAAATCTCAAAATGTGGTGACAACGCTATGCTACGAGTAGACGTGTTATTATAAAATGTGCATCTTCTGGGCCGAGGTGATGCAATTATGCCACTTGGTCTCGTTTCGTGCTTTGTGAGCTCAACATATCTTTTCCAAAGCTTCCAACACTGCCTTGTTTTGTCATGCAGTGTCAAAGCTGCACCTTAGAAATACAGAGGGTATTAACGTATCTCAATGCATACTTCGTTATTATGAAGGTGGTCAAGGACACAGGGTAGGGATGGGGGTTCATGCCTGGTGTGGGGGAAGGAGATGGAGGTTCATGCCAGGTGGCTATTTGTGAAGCTGCCTGGGCACTCCCATTTACCAGTATGTAAGATGGACAGGAAGGCTAGTAGTTTACCAGAACTCAAAACACACCAAGAACTGGAAGGTTAATGGGAAAGCCCATAAAATGGTCATCAGGACCATTCGATAAAACAGAGAACAAATAGCATGATAACATAGGCATGACCGCCTATGTGCATTTCATTCATCTGAATTGGGTTACCAAATAGGGGCTACGGTATGCCGTAGCCAAACTTAACCGTCTCTGTTTTCTCCCTTTGCAATAGCCAAGAAAGCTACTGTGAACTTGCTGGGGGATGAGAAGAAAAGCACCTAAAACATTAAACTGGATGACGTCCCCCTACTCCCACTTCGATCTTCCTGTTACATCTTGATGTTATATTGGGGACTGTGGTAATAATAATAATGTTGCCTTGAGAACATTTTTGGTATATTGAAAAAAGAATGTGTTGTAAGTTTTTGCTTACTTTTCTGCTGTTGTCTCAGCAGTTAATAATTTTTATTTAAATTGAATGCAGTGGGCAGTGTCCAAAGTTTATTGAAGGCAAGGACACTTTCTGTCTTATCCTGCCAGGAATATAAACAAATAAAATTCTATATCCCACAGGCTCTGCATTTTTTTTGTACTGTGTTGTTTATCTCTGCATGCATTCCCTCTGTATTTTACAAGTCTGAAACTGTCTGTGGTCCTTTCTGTATCGTATAACTTTTGTAAGAACATCATTTTGATCGATCGACTGCCTCTATGTATTCAGGGAGATGTTGCTAAGGGAAGTGAATTTCGCACACCAACGCCAAAGATGCTGGTCATTCAGAGATTGGCCAAGACAACTTTCAGTTCTGAAAAGTGAATCAGAGCAGTCTGGTGTCAGTGGTTGAGATTTTCCCGGATTGACACTTCCTGTCAAGATTATAAACTCCTCGAGGGCAGGGAACGTGCCTACCAACTGTTATATTGTACTCCGCCCACAGTAAGCAACCAATAAATGGGACTGAAGGATCGGTTGGTTGAGTGAGGAATAGCTACAAGAAATACACAAGACTTAAGTGAAAATTCTGAGGTTTGCTGTAGCAATGACCTGTGACTGGTTGAATGCTGAGGGGCCTCTGTAAAATGGGGAGGCGGGAGTTTTCAACCGCATCTCTTACTTAAGGCCTCTTTCCCGGAGAACTGAGTGTTTTCCATGTTCAAAAGCAAGTCTCTCGTTGGCCCGAGTCGCATATGCTCTGGTCTCCCAGCTGTTTAAGTGTTGGCTTGGATACCTCCCAGTACAAATGAACAGTCCAAGCATGCAAATTGGAAAACGCTAAAAAGCCAGTCTTTCTCTGCCCCAAATAATGTCCAACTAGTAGAGCATTAGTTACGATTGAATGCCATTTTATTACTTTCCCGGTGGCAAATTACAAAATCAGACATATGATCATCTAACGCAATACTGCATTTGTATATAGAGTATTAGTTCATTAGCTGCTTTGTGTTACCATTTATCTCCCCAGAATGCATTTCATATGAAACACGAATGTTAAGAAACTTAGCCTCCAGGAAACATCTTGAGGGTTACACCTATGATAATTTCTGTTAGCTTAAAACTGCTCAAAGAAAGATTTCAGCGACTTGGAAGAGCCTTCTTCTGAGGACAGAGCAGTTACTCAGGATTAGGGAAATTGAGTCCCTGCAAAGAGTAAAATGTTGCCAATACTTGCCTAAACAAAAGTAGTTGTACTTTTCCCAACTGGTTTATCCTGGAATGGACAACTCTCAGGATTATCGACAAGCAAATATCAAACGATGAATTGTTCAAATCTGAAAACACCTATGATGCTTAAAATTTTGGTCCTCTTGATAATTACAATCATGAGTCAACAAAGAGTATGTTGTATTCTGTGAGGTGCAGAGTGCACGCTGATACCCTTGGAAAAGAAAGTAAACCTTATTTGATAGAAAATATCTCGAGTAAATTCTGAACAATGTTTTGGAGGTGGTTCTGCTTTGTGGAAATGGTTTCAAGATAACATGAAACTGTCCTGTATTTTTACTTGGAACATGCAGTTCTCCAAAGGAAAGTTATAATTTACTATAGTTCAGACCATCAAAGGCACTGGTTTTCTCAAAGAAATGGATGAAAATGAATATAACCATTAGATAATATATCATACCTGTACTGAAGATGTGATGTACTGATTAGAAGTAGATGCAAATAAAAAGCAGTATAACACTTTTACTGGAATTTTGGCATTTTTTCCTACTAAGTATTGACATGCAAATGAAACAAAATATAACTACTCTGTAAAGCAGCTAAAAGATAAGGCAATCGAGAATAGTCGTATTATTTGAAAACAGCTGATGAGTCACTTTTCATATCCAAGTCTTGAAATAGCATGAATACAATAGAATTTGATTTAATGTCTCTCTTTTTAGCGCATAGTTCCAGGGTTTCCGGGGGTACGATGGAGGTAAAACACAATAGGTCAACAAAGTCCTAGAAGACTCCATACCTAAGTGTTTCTGTTTGAATAGATGCTTGACCCCGACAAGGCTAGATGAAGACTCTCTAGATGGTAAGCTGGGGCAGGGAACGTATCTATTGTTATATTGTACTCTCCCAAGCATAGTACAGTACTCTGCACACAGTAAGTGCTCAATAAATACAATTGAATGAATGAATGAATGAATGAAAAAATCCAATTGAACATGAAAGAAAAGCCCCACTAAAATCACATTTCCTCCAGGAGGTCTTCCCCTATTCACCCTCCCTCCTGCATCCTATAAGTACTCAGATCTGAACCCCTTAAGCATTTAATGTTCATCTCTCCCGCCCAGCCCCACAGTACTTGTGTATGTATCTTTATACTCCATTTCCCCTGTGATTCACTTTGCTGTCTGTTCCCCCTTCGAGTCTGTAAGCTCCTGGTGGGGAGGGGTGCTGTTTACCAACTCTACTGCAATCTCTCAAGCTCTTAGTACAGTGCTCTGCACACAGTAAATGCTCAAAAAATACCATTGATTGAATGGTGAATTGAAAGTACAATCTAAAGCCAGTTAACTTAGCTACAGTGTACATTTAGAGAAGCAGGGTGGCTCAGTGGAAAAACCCCAGGCTTGGGAGTCAGAGGTCATGGGTTTGAATCCTGGCTCTGCCACTTGTCAGCTGTGTGACTGTGGGCAAGTCACAACTTCTCTGTGCCTCAGTTACCTCATCTGTAAAATGGGGATTAACTGTGAGCCTCATGTGGGACAACCTGATTACCCTGTATCTACCCCAGTGCTTAGAGCAGTGCTCTGCACATAGTAAGCACTTAAATACCAACATTACTATTATTATTGGATGTACAGTGAAATAATTTCAGTTCACCCATTTTTTATTTTTTTTTAGGTTTTTTAGGTTTCTAGCATTAGGAAGAAGCATTGACTGTCAAATCTCATCAGTTTTTCCCCCACGACATCTCCCAGATCCCTCTTTCCCCTCCACTCAAACTGCTACCACCGTGCTACAAGCTCCGCTCTTGCCTTGGCTAGACTCTTGCATTGGCCTCCTATCTCCCAGCCACTAGCCTCTCCCCTCTTCGAGCCTTCGGACACTGCCCGCTGCATTGAATTTAAATAAAAATTATTAACTGCTGAGACAACAGCAGAAAAGTAGGTAAAAACTTAACACATTCTTTCTTCAATATACCAAAAATGTTCTCAAGGCAACATTATTATTATTACCACAGTCCCAATATAACGCAGCCTGATGAGACGCTGCTACACTGGTCATCTTCCCAAAGCAATGCTTGGCTCACATCTCTCCTTAAAACCTTCCACTGACTGGCCCCCTGGTTCTCTTCAATCAATCAATCAATGGTATTTATCCAGTGCTGATTGTGGGCAGAGCTCTCTACTAAGCACTTAGGAGAGTACAACTCAACAGAGTTGGTAGACCTGTTCCCTGCCCACAAGGGGAAGCAGCATGGGCCTGGGAGTCAGAAGGTCGTGGGTTCTCATCCCAGCTCCACCACTTGTCTGCTGTGTAACCTTAGGCAAGTCACTTCACTTCTCTGGGTCTCAGTTCCCTCATCTGTAAAGTGGGGATTGAAACTGTGAGCCCCACGAGGGACAGGGACTTTCTCCAACCTGATTTGCTTGTGTCCACCCCAGCGCTTAGTATAGTGCCTGGCACACAGTAAGCCCTTAACAAATACCACAAATATGTTGCTTACAGTCAATGGGCAGGGATTGTCTCTATCTGTTGCCGAATTGTACATTCCAAGCGCTTAGTACAGTGCTCTGCACATAGTAAGGGCTCAGTAAATACTATTGAATGAATGAGTGAATAGAATGGTGGTAATAAGGGAAGCTAAGACATTCAACTATTTCTGTAGATTTGGCCAGTGACCAGAGGTGATGAAGATTTGAGGAGTCATTTGAGGATCTGAGAAGACTGACCTCTCTGCTCGGAGAGCATTCATCTCCTGGTATAGATTTCTTTTTCCTTTCTGTTTTGTGAAAAAACAGGTGTGAGGAGAGAAGAGGATGGATTTGCATTCAAAGCCAACTTGCATTCAGGCCAGTGGCTAGCTTATAAATGCCCCTTCCAGTTTTCTTGTTCTTCGAACTCACCACCTTCCGGCTCCAGGCCTTGGCAACCTATGAACTCCACTTCATATTTGGAGGATGAATTCCAACCAAACTATGGCAGGCTGTCTGCTAAAGGCTGAAATTTTCTCTTTTATTATTAATAATAGTAATAATAATAATGGTATGTGTCAAGCGCTTATTATGTGCCAAGCACCATATTTCACTCTGGGGTAGATACGAGCAAATTGAGTTGGACACAGTCCCTGCCCTACGTGGGGCTCACAGTCTCAATCTCCATTTTATAGATGAGGTAACTGAGGCAGGAGGAAACAAAAGTGATTTACCTAGTCACAGAGCAGACATGTGGCAGAGTGGGGATTAGAACCCATGACCTCCTGCTTCCCAGGCCCATGCTCTATCTACTGCGCCCCGCTGCTTCTCTTTTCCCTTCACATCTTATGATACTCCCATTTAAACCATCTTTCTTCCCACATCCCCAAAGATCTCTCATGTGAAGAGTCCTACTCTTTTAGTGCTCCTGTAGGCCTGAGGTCTGAGACTGTTGCCTGGAAAAGTGCCATTTCATATTTATATTTCTGAACTAAGGGTTTGAATGATCAATGTAGCAAACTAAGTCTACTCTTTTGAACATTAGCTCATGGAAGTCCTAGTTGTAATTTTGATCACCTAGAATATTAATCTCTTCTGAAAAGGATAAGGAAGGAAGAAAAACAATTCACTGCAGGAAAAATCATACTCTATCTTGCAAGCAACAATTCTGGCCTGGGGGCTCATTGTGGTTTTAACTTTTCCTGGGGAAAAAAGAAAAAAATGGACTGAACAAAATATATTTGCAACCAATCTGCCAAATGATGCCTGGAGGAAAGGGAATTGTTGCAGGCTCTCTTTAGCAATTGTTGGGTACAAACTATTATTTCCAAGCCTCTATAAAATAATATTTCTCAAAAAGGGAATTATAGAATCTCTGACTGCATAATTCATTATTTCTGTCTCCAAATGATAAAGGCTTAGGGATTTGGGGATGGTTTTTCAAGAGCATTTTTTCCAATGAATTCAAAATCCTTTAGCCCTGGCAAAACCCCACATCTTCCTCCCGTCAGCTAGGAAAATAAGCGCTGCTCTGTGTGTGCAGGGCCCAAAATGGGGATTAAGACTGTGAACCACATGAGGGACAGGGACTGTGTCCAACCTGTTTGGCTTGTATCTACCCCAGCGCTTGTGCTTGGTACAGAGTAAGCGCTTAACAAATGTCATTAAAAAAGAGAACAAAAAAACCTAGAAATCTGGGGAGCAGAAAGGACGACAGACAAGAGAGATATTGTTAAATATGGGTAAGGCAAGTGCAAATTTCATACACTGGACTGATTTTGCAGCCTCTGCTTGGAGAGTATTTGGAGGGACGTGACAATTCTGGGTTAACATCCCTTCTGCTAGGGAGTCTCAGACCCATCAGCACCCAAAGGACTGTTTACTCCATGTCTAGCTGAGAGGGGCTATCACTACCAGTGTGACAATTTTTTTGTCTTATGCTGTCGAGTCGTCTCCGACTCACAGCGACGCCATGGATGCATCGCTCCCATAGCGCCCCACCTCCACCTGCAATCATCCTGGTAGCATCTCAGTAGTTTTCTTGGTAAAAATACAGAAACGGTTTACCATCGCCTCCTTCCGCGCAGTCGACTTGAGTTTCCACCCTCGACCCTCTCCCGTCCGCTGCTGCCTGGCACAGGTGAGCTTGGGCTTGTAGCAGATCGCCTTCCACTCGCTAGCCCCTGCCCAAGCTAGGAATGGAATGGATATGTCTCTGCTTGACTCTCCCTCCCGTAGTGGAGACTGGGAGTGTGCTGGAAACTCTCCAGGTGCGATGACCTGAATCGAGATTCTAAAGATCTACCACAATGAAGGCACAACCATTTGCTTATTTGAACACACGGTACAAAGGGCAATTGTAGTACTGTGTACACAGATGGCGTTCAGTAAGTGTTTGTAAAGGGCAATTTGCCTCCAATGCAGTCTTCTTCTTCAAGAAATAAGGCTGGATGCTCCTGGAAAGAGTGGTTGGGAACACTACAGTACTGGGGAAAATTAGAATGGGTTTAGTGGTGAAAGCTGAAATTGATAACTTTATGCCACCTACAGGCAAAGTAAGCACACTGCAGGCAACCTATTGGAAAAGGGCAGACTTCACAGCAGCAAACATCCCAAGATAGGTTGATTCCTTTCAACTGATTACTAGGGATAGCTCCATACCTTTTGCTTACTAAAAGAAGGCAGCTGAACCATTAGGTGAGAAAAGAAGGGCTCCTTGCGGAATAGTACCCTAGGCAATTATATAGAAAAGGGGGGTCCTGCTGATTACATTTAAATAGAGGTGAAACAATTCTCACCCATCAGCTAAGATAATGGCGACTGCAAGACAGACCCAGATTTTGAAGTGAAAAATTGAGGGGGGGGGGGAAGACAGCTAAATCTCTCCTAAAGAAAAAGATCATGAAGGCTGGGTAATTTTTCCTCAATTTTCCCATTCAAAACCTCAGCATGTATGCCTGGGTCTCTTAATGGGGAATTTGAGAAGAGAAACATCAAGCAGAGGATGAAGGGAGGAGGAAGGCTCTTGCTTTGGGTTAGAAAGTGCCACAGCGTGAGAGACATTTTTTCCAAACACACAATGAAACAGAGGGGTTAAGTGCAAACACAGGGGCAGAGAGGACATAAAAAAAGGACCACAAGCCAACACGAGTTTCTCCTGAGGCATCTGCAAATATTTATTTGCCGTACCTTTTCTACTGCAGATGATCAAGAAGTAGATCGCCTCATAACACAAGCTCTTTGTCTCAAAATGTTTTCTGGAAAGTTATGAACATTTAAGATAGCCAAGTTTCATCGCTACATTTTCTCCAGCAGATAAGCAACGGACACGTCAAGAGCAACTTGAACCAGTTATCGATATGATAGTATCACTTCCCATTGTTTTAAGTGGTTCTTGTGTTGGTGATTTCCCTTTTGATGTTGGACCATTTTCTAGACGAACACACACCAGATCTGCTCTACTAAGAAAAATGGAAACGTGTAAGGAAAAAACCTTGATGTGATGTTTCACCTAAACAGCTTCCATTTAAGATGAATTCCTAATTTCTAATTTTATTTTCACTCCTAAATCTACCTCCCTAGTCCCTTACTTTTCCCCTTCCCTGCAATCTCATACCTTCTGTCTCCAGGACATCTCTAGATGAGAAGCAGCGTGGTCTAGTAGATAGAACGCAGGCCTGGGAGTCAGAAAGACCTGGGTTCTAATCCTGTCTCTAATCTGCTGTGTGACCTTGGGCAAGTCACTTAACTTCTCTGTACCTCAGTTACCTCATCTGTAAAAATGGGGATTGAGGCTGTGAGCCCCACATGGGACATGGGCTGTGTCCAACCTGATTAGCTTGCATCTATTCCAGCACTTAGTACAGTGCCCGGCACATAGTTTAACAAATACCATTAAAAAAAAGCACCTTAAACTCAACTGAACCCATATTTATTTTCAAACTCTCTCCTCCCTGTCACTTTCCCATCACAAGTGACACATTCTTCCCCATCTCTGAAGCCCATAACCTTGGTATTATTAACATAAAGCAGTATGACCTAGTGGGAAAAGCCTGGGCCTGAGGTCTAATCCTAGCTTCATCACTTGGGTAAGTCATTGAACTTCTCCATGCCTCAGTTTCCTCATCTGCAAAATGGGAATGCAATACCTGTTCTCTCTCCCCCTTTGACTGTGAGCCTCACGTGGGACAAGGACCTGATTATCTTATATCTGTTACAGCATTTAGCACACTACTCGGCATAACGTAAGCACTTAAATACTACAATTACTATTCTTGACTCCTCCCCTCTTTCAAGCCCATACTCAATCTGTCATCAAATCCTGGTTCTTCCGTTACAACCTCTCTACCATCTGCCCCGTTCTCTCCATCCAAGCTGTCACCACACTGGCCCGGACACTTGTCACATCCTGGCTTGACAATCGCATCTGTCTCCTTGCAGACCTGCCGGCCTCCAGTCTTTCATTCTGCTCCTTGGATCGCTATTCTATAATACCGTTCTGCACACCATTGCCTACTCCTCCAAAACCTTCAACAGTCGCCCGTTCCTTTGGGCACCAAGCAGAAACTTCTGACCGTCTGCTTTAAGGCAAGCAGCTCTCTTCCTTCCTACTCATCTTTACTTCTCTCCCACTACAACCCAGCTAGCACACTTCACTGTTTTAATGTTAGCCTATTCACGTGCCTCGTTCTTTTTTGCTCATGCCCTCCTTCCCAACTGGAATTCCCTCCCCTTTCACAACTGGTAAACCATTCTTCTCCCCTTCTTCAAAACCCTTTTCAGATCACACCCCCTCCAGGAAGCCTTACCTTCTTACAATCTCTCATCTCACTCCCATTTCCCTCCCCCCACCCGCCACCTAGGCATTTGAGTACTCAACACCCTCTCTGTCCCCGCACTTAGGTTCAAACTATTAGACTCTGTTGCTTCCCCCTATTTGTAATTTCGTTTAGTGCCCATTTTCCCCACTGGACTGTAGTAATACTTGTGGTATTTGTTAAACGCTTACTATGCGTCAAACACTGTCCTAAGTGCGGGGGTAGATACAAGATAATCAGGTCCCTGGGAGTCAGAGGACCTGGGTTCTAATCCCAGCTTCTCCCGTCTGCTGTGTGACCTGGGGCAAGTCACTTTGCTTCTCTGGGCCTCAGCTTTCTCATCTGTAAAATGGGGATTTGAACCCTGTTCTCCTTCCCCACTTAGACTGTGAGCCCCGTATGGGGAAATCCTTCCCCTCCCATCTTCCTTTAGCCCCTACAAATGCCCCCATTAAAACTATCAAGTGGGAGACGGAGTGTCCAATCTACATATCCTACTGTATCTACCCCACTGCCAAGCACATAGCCAATGTTGAATACCACAATTATTACAACTTTCTTTTCAAGGCTGGCAGGAATTTATTTTTCACTTTGTTATCCATCATGTTCCCCTCCAGTTTTTGTTTTTCCCGCCTTCAATATTATCAGTACTATGCTGGATGCCTTGTCTGGAGACAACCTCAAAACCTCATCCTTTACGATGATCCGGAGAGGGTGTCGGCTGTCTCCCTTTTTCCATCTCAAAAGGTCTCCATTCCATTCCATTCCAACCCATTACATGCACAAAATTACTGAAGTTTGAAATTTCTCCACAGCTTGATCACTTTTTTCATTTCTGTTCTAGGTCCAAAAAGCTGTCTTTTAAGGGCCCTGGGATCTTGAGCCTGCCGACCTAATTTGAAAACTGTCGGTTCCACCTTGGTCCTATTGCTTGCCAATAACCCGCAGGTATATTTTAGGCCTGACCGAAATCTGTATTTCCATTTCAAAATAGCTACTTTGCAAGACAAAGCTTCAAAAACCAATTTCAAATATTTTATTGCCATAATTTAAACATTAAAAGAGATGGGTAGAATGTGCAGGTTGCAGACCGTATAATTTAAATGAAATAGAAAATATTCCGAAACAATGCCACGTCCTAGTTTAAGACCATATGGATAAAAAAAGAAAAAAAAATTAGTTCTTAGCCTGGACAGACAGTTTTACACATTTTACTTGTGCAGCTACATATTCTTTAATGCCAATGTTCACGGTTATTTGCAATTGTTTTCTTATATATGCTGTATAAATCTAGATGCATAACTGACGCCAGTTGCTTTGTGAATACACGTTGGTAAATTCTTGTATTGAAGTTGGGAGGCACATACACATTCCAATTCAGCTTGACAGAGCTTCATCAATTTCATATTTCGTATACCTTTGCTTCTGGGGCAAATTGGCAGCATCCATTCGTATTTCACACAATCCAGATGAATTTAACTACCATTTGCGTCACAGGATCACTTCTTCTTTTTCCCTTTGCCCTTTTTACCTCCGTCACCTAGCTGATAATTATGGTCACCACTTCCTGATTTCTGTGTCCTTGTTTTCAGCTTGGGTATCATCTCTGCTGCATATAACATTACCGACTTACCTAGACAGAAACCAAAAGCCAGTTTAGCTCCCATTTGCCAAGCACGCACTGATGTCCAGACACTTGAAAAATTAAAGACAAGGCCATCGTAAACGTAAAGATTCAACATATCCGCTTCATTCACCTAGTTAGTGCTTTCCCCTTCAAATTTGAAAAATGCTTCCTTAACTGGAATCTTTGCTGGACAGAGTGTTACTGAGAATACAACAGAATGCCAAAGATAAAAAACAAAAACAAAAAACCTCTTGCTACATAAGCTCTGCTCAATGGCTGTAAGAACAAGAGTCTGGAGGGGAATGAAGGATAGGAAATACTAAAGACCTGCTAAGAGGAATGCACACGTATTAAAGGAGAGATGTAGTGTTTCTACGCACTCGGGCCATCTAAAGATAGCAAAAGCTATCGCTGACCATTCCTGAACATATTTCATTTCTCAAATGTTAGAACGAGTCAGTAGGAGTCTTTAGCAATTAAGTTTAAAGAAAATTAAATTTGGAAAAACCTGATTACCTTTTCCCACATTAGACAGGATCAAATATAAATTTCGGCTAAAGAATTGACTGAGAAAAGCTGAATCCAATGAAACTACTTTATAGTGTAGGCAGATGGGAATTGGCAATAACCAATAACTGCAGCAGCCTAAAGGCACTGGCTATTGAAGGTTGCCATCCAGGGCTGAAGAGAAGCCTCTGGCCCACTCCTGGAGCCTGAAAGGGTAAAGAGGAACCCATATTGGGCGCTGCTCCCTGCCAACCCCCTCTAGATGGGAAGCTCCTCGAGGGCAGGGATCATGTCAACCAACACGTCTGAAGACTACTTTTCCCAAGGGCTCAGTGCAGTGCTCTGCACACAGTGAACACAGGAAGTGCTCAATAAACACCACTGACTAGTCCGTGTGAGCAGAAGACACCGTGTCTACTAACTCTTCTGTAGTCTTCTGAGAGCTTAGTACCGTGCCCTGCCTCGGTCCGTGCCCTGCCTAGGCCCGAGGAAGCATTCAACGCCACTGACTGAATAAACGCCAGACAAAAGGCCCTTCTAAGCACTCAAAAAAAAATTCATTCGCTGAACTTTCCCACCCACCACTCTGCATGGGTATTGACAAACCCTTGGGGCAGGCTGAGCCAAGCCTGCATAACACAAATAAGCACCCAGCGGAGCAACTGTGAATACTGTGTCCATCCCCCCACCACCCGAAGGGAGGTCGAAGCCTCTTGATTTTGTCCTGAAACAGGCCCCCCCCACCTTTCCATTAGGTGGTCTGGGCTTGGGTCTCAGATTCCGGATCTACGAAATGCTCTACTGCCTCCCAATCTCTTGAGGGCAGTCAATCTGCTTGATTTCAAATACCGAACTGACTTTGCAAGGGTGGCAGGGCGGCACAGAAGGTGTCACACAAAGTAGAACTTGCTTGAGATTTCAAAAAGGAAATCCGGCTTAATATTTAAAAACATATCAACTGCATAAGATACCCAAGACTCATCATCCTAGGACTGGCAGGGATCCCGGTGAGGCACTGTGACCTTGCCCGACCGGGATTGCTCAGAGACGTAAACACACCCGACTCCCAGGACGGCGTAGGTAATACCTCGGATGTCTTATCAGGAAAGAACCGGGCATCCTTCTTCATGTCACACACCCTACTAAACCTCACTTACGTGATGGAAACTGGGGAAAGCATAGGCTGCCATCATCTCTCTTGAGCTGAATCCGTACTCTGCCCCTATATTGCATATCGCGATTCCATTCTCTGGAGTACATCTTATTTTTCTAGTATTAAAAACAAATGGCATAATTACTTCAGGAGAGGGCAAAGGACGCAGCCAGACAGTATTAAGACAAGTACTTAAGAACAGCCTGTACCTCTACCAGCACATTAAGTCCAACTGCTGCACATACATCTTGGATCTCTGTAGAGGTGGGATTTTCAACCGCCTGAAAGGTGTTTTTTTCGGGAAAAAAAAAAAAAGAAGCTTAGCCATTGCATATATTAACCTTCTGTTGTGAACTCTCATAGGATGCACCAACTACCAAAGAATGAGCTGCAACCCTCAAGGACGGAAACTTTCAAGATACAAATGAAACAGTTAACAGTAATCGCTTTTGTGGGGTAATTAGGAAAGATTTTCCGGTAAACCATCTTTTTTAGCTGATTCTTGAACAATGCCAGTTGCTTGTTTTGTTTTTTTTTTTTAAAAAACAAAAACAAACAGTATTTGTTAAGCATTTATGTGCCAGGCACTGTACTAAGCACTGGAGTAAATACTGGAGTAAATAGATACAGGATAATCAGGTTGAACAAACAGCCCATGTCCCAAATAGGGCTCACAGTCTTAATCCCCATTTTCCAGATGATGTAACTGAGGCACAGAAGTTATGTGACTCGCTCAAGATCGCACAGCAGACCCGTGGCAGAACCGAGATTAGAACCCAGGTTCTCTGACTTCCAGGCCCGTGCTCTTTCCACTAGTCCATACTGCTTCTCATGGTTTGCATGCTCACGCTTTTTTCTAATGCATTAATTATAGTCAACCTAATGACAGTATTTACATCATCGGCACTTAAAAGTGAACAAGTAGTCCAGTCTATTTCACTACCCTATGCCAATCAGGAAGAAAAGGAAAAGCAGGTGGAGGAAAAAAAAAGAAGTGAAGAAGAGCTGAAGCAGTTTTGCAATGGCAAGTAAGAGTGATTGATATATGGCATCTTTTTCCTGTTGAAATGGTCCAAACAAAACAGAGTAGAAAACACCAGTTAAACAGCAGTAATTTAACTGTGTCCAATGAAGAATTCCAAAGACAATACAAACAATATTTTCAGAAAGTGAGGCACCAAGTACCAAGTCCAAAGAGCAATCAACTTTAATTTCTTAATTTTGCCATTTTCATTGCACAATTCACAATTGTTTTTTATTTATCTTTAAATGAGGCTCAAGCTACTAATTAAGGTAGGGGGATAAAAATTGACCACTGCCAGGAATGGGAAACTCTTTTGGAGAATATTCACCCACAAAACAACTAAGCACTTACGATGCGCCATGCACTTTAATAAACGCTGGGGCAGACAATCCAATCAGCTCAAACAGTCCCTGTCCCCCAAGGGGGCTCACAGTTTAAGTAGAAAGGAGAACAGGTATTTAATCCACATTTTACAGATGAGGAAACTGTGGCCCAGAGAAATTCAGGGACTCGCCCAGGATCACACAGCAGGCAAGGGGCAAATCCAGGATTAGAATCCAAATCTCCTGACTCCCAGGCCTAGGCTTTTTTCATTAGGCCATGCTGATTCTCCAGCCATTTAAGATAAGGAAATTGCATCACTTTTCATTTCCCTGAGAAATATTCAAGACTGAATCTCTTTCCTTATGGCGACAAGTTGTTTTATTTACTAGAACAAATTCATTTAGGGCTACTGGTGATAACAGAGCTAAATAAAGTGAACTCATTACTTGAGAACTCCAACATCTGAGGCACTTAAATTAAACAAAGTTAAAGGACCCTCATTCTTTAGGTTTAGCAAAGCATAAATATCGACACCATTAATAACCTCAGCTAGAAACAATAAAATGCATCTTCCAAAGACCATTTATGAAACGAAACGTGGTTTGAGAAGCTAGAGAATGTTCAACTACTTCCACCGCATGGACGAGAGATCTGACTATTTACCTCCCCTTCAAAAATACGTGATTAGTTGAGTAAAGTTGCCCCACAAACCCCATGATTAGGCCCTGCTCCTGGTTCCCAAAACTTTCTGGATAACTTAAAAATTGAACCAGGACCACATACCCCTCTTCCTGTCCTAGAGGAGTGACACATATCCTCCAGATGCCACCTTTTATTTAAATTGGAGCATTACTAGAGATGGGATCACTGTGGGCAGGGAACGTGTCTACCAACTCTGTTATGTTGTACTCTCCCAGGAGCTTAGTACGGTGCTCTGCACACACTAAGTGCTCAATAAATACCATTGATTGGAGCATGTTTGCCAGCTCTTGTATTGTTCTCTCCCGAGCGCTCAGAACAGTGTTCTACACACAGTAAGGGCTCAAAAAATACCATCAATAGATATACTGCTCTCTCCTCAATATACGTTTTATCTGCAGAGAGCATGATCCCAAGTTATGTGGTAGTGACACCTTCCCCTCCCACGCCTTACTTTTTCAACAGGTATCCGTCTTCCTTCTGCGATGGTCTTCTTGTTATTTAAATAAGCAGGATAAATACAAATAAACCTAAAAACAAAACAAAACACTATCTGTAAATGGGTGAGCAGAGATGAGTAACTCATTCATTCAGTCGTAATTACGGAGTGCTTACTGTGGGCAAAGCACTGTACTAAGCACTTGGGAGAGTGTAATCTAACATCAAACACGTTCCCTGCCCGCAACGAGTTTTCAACCAGTAAAAAGTGACAGGAATGTAAATTACTGCCACCATCCAAATCATTTCCAGAATTCAGTAGTCAGTTCTACTTCAGGGGACTAGATGATAATAATAATAATAATTATGGTATTTGTTAAGCACTTAATGTGGTCCAAGCACTGTTCTAAGCACTGAAAATGTTTCTGCCCGGTTTCGAACCGGGGACCTTTCGCGTGTTAGGCGAACATGATAACCACTACACTACGGAAACTGTTCCTCCCGGCCCTGCTGTAATATTTTCTGGACAGGTGTGAGTCCTACACACTCGGTTCACACTGTGAAAAGAACCTCCACCTAATTTTCCCACCATAGCTGACACTACCACCATCCTCCCCATCTCCCAAACCCACAGCCTTGGCATCGTCCACGGCTCTTCTCTCTCTTCCATCCCCCACGTTCAGCCTGTTCTTCCTTCGCAAAATCTCCAGAACCCAACCCTTCTTCATTCGAAGTGTTGACACACTGATTTGAGCACGTATACTGTGACTCAACTACTGCATCCACCTTCTGGCAAGCCACCTTGTCAAAAGGCTCTCCCCTTTCCAGTACATACTTCACTCTACTTCCCAGATCACTTTTTAAAAAAGCTGTTCTGCACACGTCACCCCAATCTTTAAGGAAAAAAAAATCTTCCAGTTACCCATTTCTCTCCACGTTGAGTGGAAGCTCCCGATTACTGCCTAAGCTAAATTAGCTTTCTACCTTAATCGGTCCATCAATCGATGGTATTTATTGAGCACTTGGTATGTGCAGAGCACAGTACTTGGGAGAGTACAACAGAATCGACAAACATTCCCTACCAACCAGGAGCTCACAGTCTAGAGTGGGAGACAGACATTAACATAAATAAATTAGGGATATGTGCGATATGTGCATAAGGGCTGAGGTTGGGGTGAATATCAAGTGCTTAAAGGGTACAGATCCAGGAGCGAGAGGGAATAGGGGAAATGACGGCTTACTAGGGAAATCCTCTTGGTGGAGATGTGATTTTAAAGAGGTTTTGAAGGTGGGGAGAGTGGCGGTCTGTGGGACATGAAGGGGGATGGAGTTGCAGGCCAGAGGGAGGACGTGAGCAAGGGGTCGGCGGGGAGATAGGATCGAGATACAGTGAGCAGACTGGAAGAGTGAAGCTTGTGGGCTGGATTCTAGTAGGAAATCAACGAGGTAAAGTAAGGGGGGGAGGGGCCAAGCTGATTGAGTGCTTTAAAGCTGACGAAAAGGAGTTTCTGTTAGATGCGGAGGTGGATGGGCAACCCCCAGAGGCTCTCGAGGAGTGGGGAGATGTGGACCGAATGCTTTTTTAGAAAAATGATCTGGGCAGTAGAATGGAGTAGGGACTGGAGAGGGGATAGACAGGAGGCAGGAAGGTCAGCAAGGAAGCTGACACAGTAGTCGAGGTGGCCTGTGATAAGTGCCTGGATCAGCATAGTAGCCGTTTGGATGAAGAGAGAAGTGTGGATTTCAGTGATGTTGTAAAGGTAGAACTACTGGGATTTGATAGCCAATTTAATATGCGGGTTGAATAAGAGAGAAGAGTCTAGGATAATGGCACAGTTACAGGCTTGGGAGACAGGGAGGATAGTGATGTTGTCTACAGTTCTGGGGAAGTCACAGGGAGAGCAGGGTTTGGATGGGAAGATGAGGTGTTCTGTTTTGGACATGGTTGAGCTTGAGCTGTTGGCGGGACATCCAAACAGAGATGTTCTGAAGGAAGAAGGAAAATGTGAGATTGCAGAGAAGGAGAGTGGACAGAGCTGGAGATGTAAATTTGGGAATCACCTGTATAGAGATCGTGGTTGAAGTGTTGGGAGCAAATGAATTCTCCAAGGGAGTGGGTGTTGATGGAGAATAGAAGGGAACCGCGAGTGGAGCCTTGAGGGATTCCCACAGTAAGGGGGTTGGAGGCGGAGGAGGAGCCTGAGAAAGAGCGGCCAGAGATAGGAGAACCAGGAGAGGAGAGTGTCAGTGAAGCCAAGGTGCGGAAAGCACCGTTGAGGGCAGCCGAGAGGTCGACAAGGATTAGGATGGAGTAGAGGCTGTTGAATTTGGCAAGGAGATCACTGGTGACCTTAGAGAGGACAGTTTCCATGGAGTGAAGGGGATGGAGCTAGGTTAAGGAGAGAATTGGAGGAAAGGAAGTGGAAGCAGTGGGTGTAGACAATTTAATCGAGGAGTTTGGAGAGGAACGGAAGGATGGAGATGGGGCTGTGTGGGGCAAGGGAGGGCTTTATAGGATAGGGGATACATGAGCACGTTTGAAAGCAGTGGGGAAGAAGCCATTGGAAAGTTGCTCCTCCCTCACCACACCCCAGCTCACACACTTGATACTTCACATGTCACTGTGCCTCTTCCATCTCTCTCACCATTGACTTCTTGCTCATGCCTTCCCTCCTGCCCGGAAGTCCCGCACCTTTCACGCCTGGCAAATCACCGTCCTCCCCATCATCAAAGCCCTCATCAAATCTCCTCCAGGACACTTTCTCAGAAGAATCTATCTTCCCCCTCTATCACTTCAGCACTTTATATTGATGTCTGTTTTTTGTATTGATGTTTGTCTCCCCCCTTCTAGACTGTGAGCTCCTTATGGGCAGGGATTGTCACCCTTTATTGCTGTATTGTACTTTCCCAAGTTCTTAGTACAGTGCTCTGCACACAGTATACACTTAATAAATATAATTGAATGAAATATGAATGGCCAACACCGGAGTTTCTACCAAGGCAACAACCTGAGGGGCTCTGATGCCACAGCACAGAAGAAACATATGCCAAGACTGCACAATGTGCTGCTCCCCAGCCCGGCTACAACAGTAATTATGGTACGGTAAGCGCTTGAAGCGCTACCATACATACACGATAATCAGGTTGGACACAGTCCCCGTTCCACATGAGGCCCACTGTTTAAGGGGTGGAGAAAATACATTTAATCCCCATTTTACCAATGAGGAAATCGAGGCCCGGAGAAGTGACTTGCCCAGGGCCACACAGCAGGGAAGTGGCAGAGCTGGGATTAGAACCCAAGTCCTCTGACTCCCAGGCCTGGGCTCTTTCCACTAGGCCACAGTATGCCACACAAATCACTATCATTAATTTCTCCATACGGATTCACAGTCCTGAAGTTTCAAAGACAGAGGTTATTAATCATAACCAATCATAACCATAACCACCTCTGTATCAAACAGAAACTCCTTACCATCAGCTTTAAAGACTCAATAATCTTGCCCTTGCTACGCTCCTACCCGGCCCACACCCTTAGCTCCTCTAATGCCAACTTTCTCACTGTACTTTGTTCTCTCCACCGACCCCTCTCCCATGTCCTGCCTCTGGCCTGGAACCCCCTTCCTCTTCATATCCGCCGGACAATTACTCTCCCCACCTTCAAGGCCTTATTGAAGGCACATCTCCTCCAAGAAGTTTTCTTTCCTCTTCTCCCACTCCCTTCTGTGTTGCCTTGACTTGCTCCCTGTACTTATCCCCCCTCCCAGGTCCACAGAACTCATGTACATATGGGTAATTTTATTTATTTATATCAATGTCTGTCTCCCCCTCTAAACCATAACATATGTTATATTGTATTCTCCCAAGCACTTAGTACAAGGAGAATACTATAAGTACTCAATAATAAATATGACTGACTGACAACCAATTCTTAACTAAAGATTTAACAAGTGGGTCGGTTTAGTTTCTGCAGAATATCTATATATAGGACCCAAATAGCCCTCGGCATTGAGCACAGAAGCTGCCTAAGACAGCAGTATATTTGAGCAACAGTACTTAAAACAAGTTCAAACACCTCTCCCCAAGTGGAAAATTTTCTCAAGTGGCAATTTCCCCCTCTCTCTTACTTAATGGCCCTGTAGCCTTTTCTAATCCAGATGTCCTCCCCACCCCCACACAAACCCACACTGAAACCAGCCCTTCTCAGGGAAACCCCCAGCCAACTTTGCAAATGGAGCTGTTTGTTCCCGGATCCTAGCCCTCTGGGCCCAAAATGGAGAGCATTCTTTTCTTATGCCACATGGGTTCTTCCCCTTGACTGCACCCCCTTTCCTCAATCCTTTACTGTGATCGTTCCATATGGAGCCATAAGGTAAATGATTGATACCTTTTGCTGAGAGGGGTTCTCAAGAGTGAATAACTTCCTGTTACCTAAACCTCTAAGCATAAGGTTACATTAGCCTACCTTGACAGTGGCATCGGAATAGTTTGAAATCCTTTGGCCCACCTCTCCGTGGGCACCAGTTGTTGCACCCTCTCAAGCACTCAGTACAGTGGTTGGGAGGCACTCAAGACATACCACTGACTGATCAGAGCTAGAAGGGGTTTGGTTTCGGATTCTCTTGAGTTTAACCCAGTGCTTGGCACGTAATAAGTGCTTAACAAATACCACTATTATTATTACTGAGTCAGTGTCGGAAACTTATAGTGCACTACAGTGAAAAGCAGCGTGGCTCAGTGGAAAGAGGCCGGGCTTGGGAGTCTAATCCCGGCTCTGCCACTTGTCTGCTGGGTGACCTTGGGCAAGCCACTTAACTTTTCTGTGCCTCAGCTGTCTCATCTGTAAAACGGGGACTACGACTGTGAGTCCCACGTCGGGCAACCTGATTACCTTGTATCTCCCCCAGCGCTCAGCACATAGTAAGCGCTTAACGAATACCATCATTATTATTCACCCATGCGGCGTGGATCCTCTCCTGATCTTAAAGGGGACCACAGAAATCTAAGATCGCCTGTCAAATCCGACCCCATGGTACTAACAACAGTGGTATTTGTAGAGCACTTACTATGTATCAAGCACTGTACTAAACAGCGGGGAATAGGTATAAGATAGGTCGGAGCCGGTTCCTGTCCCACATAGGGATTACAGCCTAAATGGGAGGGCGAACCGTTTTCCAGATGAGGAAACTGAGGTCCAGAGAAGTTAGGTGGCTTGCTCAAGGCCATACGACAGGCAGGTGGCAGAGTCAGCATTCGAACCCAGGTCTTTAGACTCCCCTCCCTGGTACTGACAGCCTAGGCAGCGGCAGGGGCTGAACTCCCAAAGGAGAGGCTCCAAACCTGTGACCCTCCCTGCACCTACCTACGAAGAAAACGACTGCGATACCCTAATTGCATCAAGTGGTTCGGTCGCTCCTACGGGGCTGTGTGGGCTCCTTGAGGTCAAGGATCATGTCTACTCTCTAATTAGCCACTCAACGAAGAGAAGAAAGCGCTCAGTATAGTGCTCTGCACACGGTAGGCGCTCGACAAATACGACTGAATGAATGAATACTGAAGGCCTCAAGAGGCTCTATCATCGGCTCATCGGCTTCGCGTGGATGCTTGGCCGATCTTCGGGGGGGGGGGTCAGGGACGGGGGACAGGAAGAGAACAAAGACCCACCCGGGCTGGGCGAGCGGGGTCGCGCGCTCAATAAATACCGATGGTGTCTGGAGCGATTTCCTCCCCTCCCGCCTCGAGGGGTGGGAAGGAAATTCAGGAGAAGCGCCCGAGAAGCGAGACTTCCTCCCACGACCTCCCCGCACGCGGTTCCCACACGGACGACTGTGACCTCTGCTCCGGGAAGCTGTTCTGGACTCAGCGGCTCCGGCCGGCGCCAGACCCACCCCCCCCGAACACCCGCCCGCCCCCTTCCCCCCCCCCACGCAACAGTTCCCCTCCCTCTCCCCCACCCCGTCCTACGGGGGGCGACGGGGCCCAATTTCCGCGATTATCTCGACTACCTGTCTTTGTCGGCCGGAGACATTTCGTCGTACGCCATGGTCCCTCCCGAGTCCTTCCGCCTGGTTGGAGAAGCGGAGGTAGCAAGAGTGCAGAAAACCCGCCTCCCGAAGCGCCGCCTCATCCTCCGCATTCTCACAGCCCATTCGCTCCGAAGATTGCCGTACGAGGCCGGGAGGGAGGGGGTTATGCTCACTGACGTGGCGCTGGGAGGAGCTCTCGCGAGAAGAGGCGACGAGCTCGCGCTGCGGCTCCGGATTTGGGAACGGGACGGGCGAGGGAGAGGAAGAAAGAAGGGGGACGGGCGCGTAGCTGGCGCGCATGCGTACTTCTCCCGTCCCGCCTCGTGCTGCGGCCGTCGCCCTATAATTCCTCGTTATAGGAATTTGAGGGAAGGGGGTCGTTACCTGACGGGACGGATGATCCGGTAGGTGCCCGAAGGAGCCGCCCGCCCCGAGTAGTGAACCGTTTACGTTTGGTAAGCCGGTTAGTTGCAGTAACACCAACAATAATCATGATGATGGTATTGGTTAAGCGCTTACTATGTGCCAAGCACTGGGGTAGATACAGGTTAATCAGGTTGGTCCCCGTGGGGTTCACAGTTTTAATCCCCATTTTACAGATGAGGGAACTGAGATACAGAGAAGCGAAGTGACTTGCCCAAAGCCACACATCAGACAGCTGGCCGAGTCGGGATTCATTCATTCATTCAAAAGTATTTATTGAGCGCTTACTCTGTGCAGAGCGCTGTATTAAGCACTTGAAGTGTACAGTTAGGCAACAGAACCCACATCCTCTGACTCCCCAGCCTGGGCTCTTTCCACTAAGCCATGCTACTTCTGTAAGAACAGGGATAGGGTTTTGGTTTCGTGGTATTTAATAATTATAATTACAGACATTGTTCAGTGCTTACTATATGCCAAGCGCTGGAGTGGGTACAAGCAGATCGGGTTGGACACAGTCCCTGTCCCACGTGGGACTCACAGTCTCAATCTCCATTTTACAGATGAGGTGACTGAGGCACAGAGGAGTGAAGTGACATGCCCAAGGTCAGGTCACCTTGGGAGAGCCATGGCAGAGCCAGAGTTGCCAGACACTGTATTGAGTGTTGGGGTGGATACAACTTATTAGGTTCGTTCATTCAGTCATATTTATTGAGCGCTTACCATGTACAGAGAACTGTACTGAGCGCTTGGGAGAGTGCAAAATAATAAACAGATGCATTACCTGCCCACGACGAGCTTACAGGTTGGATACCATTCCTGACCCAAGTGGGGCTCACAGGCTTAATCTCCATTTTACAGCTGGGGTAATTGAGGCACAGAGGAAGTAAAATGACTTATCCAAGGTCACTCACCAGACAAGTGGCAGAGCCAGGGTTCCAGGCCTGTGTTCTTTCCACTAGGCCAAACTGTTTCTCTAGAGGAAATATTTGATCCCAGTTCCACTGTAATGGAAACTGAAACCCCCCCGACAGATTTCATGACTTGTTCATGGTCACATGGCAGCCAAAAATAGAACTGGGATTGGAACCCAGGTTTCTCACGAGCCCAGAGGTTCCTGCTAGGAATGTTTTTCTATTTCTATCACTGTTCTACTTGTATGTTTAGTGAGCTGTCCATTTGCCAGTCCCAAGAGTAAACTTCTTAGCAATAATAAACACTGTCCTAAACCCTGGTGTAGATACAATGTAAGCAGATCAGATAAGAGGGAGGTAAAACAGGTATTCCCATTTTACAGATGGGAAAATTGAGGCACAGGGAAGCAGTGTGGCCTAGTGAAAAGAGCATGGGCCTGGGCATCAGAGGACCTGAGTTCTAAACCCAACTCTGCCACTTGTCTGATGTGTGATTCTGGGCAAGGCACATAACCTCTCTGTGCCTCAGTTCCCTCATCTGCAAAATGGGGATTCAATACCCGTTCTCCCTCCTACTTAGACTGAGCCCCATGTGTCACCTGATTATCTTGTATCTACCCCAGTGGTTAGTACAGTGCTTGACACAGAGTAAGTGTTTAGCTCTTATTAGCAGTAGTAATAGTATTATGTGACTTGACCAAGAAATTACACAGCAGGCAAGTGGCGGAGCCAGGATTAGAACCCAGGTCCCCTGACTCCCAGGCCTGCCCTCTTTCCATTAGGCCCTGCTGCTTCTTGAGGGCAGGGATCTTATCTTTTTCCATCTATTGTGCATTTCCAAGCATCTAGTATAATGTTCTGCCTACAGAAAGTCCTTAGCCAATGCTGACAATACCCATACAGATGGATTGGGCTGGCAGCAGGGAGTCTTATTTCAAACACGGCCCTGTAATTGTGGATGAGGAGATCACTTTTCTGGTCTGAGCCTTTTCTTCAGTGTTTTTGCAGGATAGGGGTAAGGAGGCCAGTTTTTCTGGTGATTTTAGGGGAGCATGGCTTCCAGGTTTAGCTAATAATGTTCCTTGGGATTAATGAGTGGAAATTTAAGCAATATCATTTTAAAATGTTGCAACAAATGACCTTACTTTTCAGGCTGGATGAAATTAGTGCATGTGTCACTGAACTCTTCACCTTTGCTTCTGACACACACCTTCTCACTATCTCCCCTATTTAATAAATAATAGTCAGTGGTATTTACTATCCACTTACTCTGTATAGAGCACAGTACTAAGCTCTTGGGAAAGTGCAACAGAGTTCATTTATTCAATCAATCATATTTATTGAGTGCTTACTGTGTGCAAAACACCCTACTAAGTGCTTGGGAGAGTACAATATAACAATAAACAGATACGTTCCCTGCCCACAACGAGCTTACAGTCTAAAGGCGGAGTCAGACATTAAAATAAATTACGGACATTAAAATAATTGGGGTCAGTGAGACATAGAAAACAAAAAAAGTTTATAAAACATTCTCAAGTGCGGCAGTAGTCAGGATGTTCAGTGGATGCCACACGGGATTCAACATTTGAGAGAAGCAAATGACTTCTGACATTTCCTTCTAATGGATTTCTCCATTTCTCCAGAGGACAGATATTGGACCGACCTTTTTTGGGGGGGACGTGGCCAAATCTGATGGGTAATTAGACCCCTGTGGTAGCAGATGCTTTGAAAAGGATTGGTTGCCCAACATTCTTAACCAAATTATTAGAGCGTCTTGGCGGCAAGAGCAGAAAGTTTCTCCTTATTCCTCTCTAACTGGCCCCTTGCCCTGGTAGTAAAATTGCAAAATACAAACAGCTCTTTCCCAGGGCCCCATCTGTTAGGGGGAGGGGTGTATATAGCCCAGGACTGAGGAGGAAACATTTTGGGGGCTACAGGGAAATTGAGTTTCGGACTTCCTGAAACTGTCATTTAGATTTTGATGGAGGTTTTGATCTGTTTGACCACTGAGGTGCTGGATCGGGACAGGTCTTGGGAACTGTCCTGACTAAATTGAAAACGAGGTGAATTTTGCTTTTATTGCACTATGTAATTGAACAGGAATTTCTTGCTGGGTGGAGGTGGCAGCCGGGTAGGAGGGACTTGGTTATTTTTGCAAACGAGAGGTTCACGGTGAAATGTAATCTGCAAACAGAGACCAGGAAGTTCGGCCCTCATGCCATCTGCTCTGCCAATCAGTCCTTCTTGCAGTTGGTCTCGGTGCCCCTAAGCACTTCACTCCGGCCTGGGGAATCCCAGTTATTCACCCTGGCAGGAAGAACTGCTGTTTGACCTGTTGAAAATGTCAGATCCCAAGACGTGAGTTGAAGTGTGCTTTAATGGGAACTTCAAGTTGATCAGATGACTGACAACCTACTGCTCACAGGCAGGGCTCGAGCTCGAGTGGGTTGCTCGGTGAAAAACAGGTTTGCCTTTGGACTGGTGTGATGGCTGCCGGTGTGATCTGGTTTATCACCCCAGCTAGCATGAGGGAGAGTACATTCCCCCTCCCCCCCCCCCCACCTCCGGCTCCCCTCCCCGCCTAGTGGGATTTGGCAGGTCCAGGCTCTGAGCTCAAAGACAATGTTTGAGCATTTGAGCTTCAGGCTCCTGTGAAACCTTAAACTGTTTTGCTTTTTGTCTGAGAGAGGGCCCAGCCAGCCCAGCTGCCCTGGGAGTTTATCGATTCCAAAAACTCCTCTCCAGATCCAGGAATATCTTCAGCACAGTCCCTCGTTGGCTTCCTGAAACCAACGATTTGAAATCAAGCAAAAAGGTTGGGTTCACAGGTGCTGTCGGATCGCAGCTTCTCTGTGGTGAAAGGAGATTCCCCTCGGGTTCTGCTTCAAGAGTACCAGTAGTCTAGACTAAGCTTCTTGAGAACAGGGAATTCCTCTACCGACTCTGTTGTATTGTGTTAAGTGCTTAATACAATGCTCTGCACACAGTAAGTTCTCAGTAAATATCAGTGATTGATTGACCGCCAATGTCTTCATCAAGCCGTGGTATTTATTGACAGCTTTAATGTGTGCAAAGCGCTGCGTTAAGTCCTGGGGAGAGGACAAGTTGGTAGATACGATCCCTGCCCTCAAGGAGTTTACCATCAAGTAGGGGAGACCTTAAAATTAATCACAGGTAGGAGAACCAGCAGATTATAAGGAAATGCACCTAAATACTGTAGGAGTGGGATGAGTATCGAAATGCTTAGGGGATATGGATTTAAGCCTAGTTGACACAGAAGGGAGGGACAGTCGGTTGGGGAGATGAGAGATTAGTCAGAGGTGATACAGGAGGGGGTCACGAATAGGGTGAGAGATGAGAGGTTAGTCATGGAAGGCTTTCTGGAGGAGATATAATTTTAGTAGGGTTTTGGAGATGGGGAGAGGGGTGGTCTTTTGGATATGAAGAGGGAGGGGGTTCCAGGCATTTTAAACAAATGCCAAGAACAGTGAAATACAGTAGAACACGGCTCTAACAACTCTTGAAAGGCCAGGAAAATCATGGTCAAATCTTGTACAAAAGAGGGACAACCCCCCCCCCCCCTTAATTTGCATCTTTTGGGTAATTCCCAGGAACCAGCCCAAGAATGACCCAGAGCGATACTATAAATGGGTAAGATATAAATATGATGCCATATACAGGGGTAAGTTATAAATGCGAAGTAATTTGTCCTGCTCTGGCGTATTTTTCACCAGAAGTTATTTTTCTTTATCATATCAGGAGTGGGTTTGGTTGAAATCAATTTTTATTACTCAGATCACTCTAAATGCAGACAAATAGAACTGATCTTTTCCCTGTTACAGGAAGTCCTTGGCTTTCAACTTTTCCAATTCTGATGAATGGCATTTCTGACATGTCAAAATGAAACTGCTGCTTGGCTTAATGACATGGGGCCCGACTTTACAACGTTAGTCTCCTGTATGGTCCTAGTTCTGCTTACTGCCCAGAGCAACACAGCGCTTCATCAGAGGTAAAATGGATGTGCCTGCCCTCCCTGGGGGCTCCCCTCATCTACCAGGTATGTAAGCCAGTCTCCAATTTATGAATTCTGATTTACAATATTTTGACTTGAAACAAAATTTTCAGGAAGCATTTATGTAGACCTGATGACTGCCTGAAATGGTCATTTGCATTTATTTAAATATCGTTGCCCCATCCAATCCCAACTGAACTGAAATATACCTTCTTTTCTAATTATGGGAAAATGGAATTTATAAACAAGGAAGGATAAATCAAGCACTCAAAAAATCCCAAGTAGACAGGTACTAATAAGGTCTTGCTTTACTCTGGGACAGATACAAAGCTATAAATATAATATTCTGATCAATTCAAGTACATCATCCCTTTCCCTCTGCTCCTCCTCCCCTCCCTATTCCCCCTACTCCCTCCCTCTTCTCTACCCCCTTCCCCTCCCCACAGCACTTGTGTATATCTGTATATATTATTTATTACTCTATTTTATTAATGATGTGTATATATCTATGATTCTATTTATTTTGATGGTATTGCTGCCTGACTACATGTTTTGTTTTGCTGTCTGTCTCCCCCTTTTAGACCGTGAGCCCGTTGTTGGACAGGGATTGTCTCTATCTGTTGGCGAATTGTACATTCCAAGCGCTTAGTACAGTGCTCTGCACACAGTAAGTGCCCAATACATACGATTGAATGAATGAATATGTCAATAAATACGATTGAATGAATGAATGAATGAATGAATGAATGGAGGAGGAGCAGCTTCTCAGGCCAAGATCTAAAAGCCACCAGGGGGCGATAGAGAACCTCCCAGACAAAGTCCTAAGGTCACCAAGGGGCGATAGAGAAGCACCACCTCACAGACTCAGGCCTAAACCCATTAATGGTGATAGAGGGGAAAGCTTTTCAGGCCGAGGACCAAGGCTACCAGGGGACTGTAGAGAGGAGGAATTCTCAGATCAAGGTCTAAGGCCATGAGAGATGATATTCATTGATTGATTCATTGATTCAGTCATTCATTCGATCGTATTTATTGAGCAAAGCACTGTACTAGCGCTCGGGAGAGTACAACTGACACATTCCCTGCCCTCAACGAGCTCATAGTCTAGAGGGGGTGACATACATTAGTATACATAAATAAATGAGTGGAGCAAGTCAGAGTGAGACAGAAGGGAGTGGGAGAAGAGGAGAGGAGGACTTAAGGAAGGCTTCTTGGAGGAGATGTGCCTTCAGTAAGGCTCCAAAGTGGGGAAGCGCAAGTGCTTTGCACATAGTGAGTGCTCAACAAATACGATTGAATGAATGCATGAATGAATAGAGGTGATAGAGGGGGGCAGCCTCCGAGGCCAGGATCTGAGACCACCAAGGGGCAACAGAGAGGAGCAGCTTCTCAGACCAAAGTCTAAAACCACAAGGAGGCGATAGCAAGGTGCAGCCTCCCAGACAAAGTTCTAAGGCCACTAGGGGGCGGTAGAGAGGCAACAACGTCTCAGATCGAGGTAGAAAGCCACAAGGGGGCGATAGAAAGGGGTAGTCCCCAAGACAAAGTCCTAAGGCCACTAGGGGCCGATAGAGAGGTACTTTATTCATAAATCTATAGCTGTAATTTCATTTATTTATATTGATGTCTGTTTATATTGATGTCTGTCTCCCCCCCTCTAGACTTGTGAGCCCGTTGTGGGCAGGGATTGTCACTCTTTATTGGTGTGTTGTACTTTCCCAAACACTTAATACAGTGCTCTGCACACAGTAAGTGCTTAATAAATACGATTGATTGAATGAATCTAATTTATTTGTATATCTGTAATTCATTCATTTATATTAATGTCTGTCTATACATGTAGTTTATTCATTTATATTATTATTTATGTTAATGTCTAGACTGTAAGGTCATTGTGGGCAAGGAATGTGTCCATTTATTGTTGTACCCTCCCAAGGGCTTAGTACAGTGCTGTGCTCACAGTAAGTGCTCAATAAATATGATTGAATGAATCTCCCAGACCTAGGTCTAAAGCCACCAGGGGGCGAGGTGGGGCAGTACGACCAGTTGTGGGTTCTAATTCCGGCTCTGCAATTTGTCTGCTGTGTGACCTTGGGCAAGTCACTTCGCTTCTCTGGGCCTCAGTTTCCTCATCTGTAAAATGGGGATTGAGATTCTGAGCCCCATGTGGGACAGGGACTGTGTCCAACCGACTACGCTTGTATCCACCCCAGTGCTTAGTACGGTGCTGCCTGGCACACAGTGAGCGCTTAACGAGCCCCAGAATTGTTATTATTACGATCCAGCTGGGCTCAGCTCGAAGCAGGCACTGGATCGGGGCCTCCCTTCTGGCCCCAGTGCGGGAGGCTCTGCCCTCGCTGTGGCGCCCTCTGCTGGCCAACCCCCATTGTCACTGCATCCTGACAGTGCGCTGCCACCGGGTTCCTGGTTCCCAGTTCCCGGTCTCTTCCAACAGATACAGAGGCCGAGGACCCCAGCTCCCTGCCTGGCCTGGTCACCTGGGTCTGTACCCCTTAAACATTCAATTCAATAGTATTTATTGAGTGCTTACTCTGTGCAGAGAACTGTACTAAGCGCTTGGAATGTACAATTCGGCAACAGATAGAGACAATCCCTGCCCACTGACGGGCTTACAGTCTAATCGGGAGAGACAGACGGACAAATACAAGACAACTTAATCACGATAAATAGAGTCAATGGGCTGTACACCTCATTAACAAAATACATAGGGTAATTAAAATATATACAAATGAGCACAGTGCTGAGGGGAGGGGAAAGGAGAGGGGGAGGTGCAGAGGGAAAGGGGGAAAAGGGGACTTAGCTGAGGGGAGGTGAAGGGGGAGCAGAGAGGAAGCAGAGGGAGCAGAGGGAAAAGGGAAAGCTCAGTCTGGGAAGGTCTCTTGGAGGAGCTGAGCTCTCAAAGCACTTTAGTAGTCACCTCCACCCCCAGCCCCGCAGCACTGATCTACACATCCTTATGCTCTGCCATCTCCCCTATCAGTAATTTATCTGCCTCTCCCTCTCCCTGTTACCTCCCCTCCTTACCTGTTTTGCTGGCCCAGGGGTTTGGTGCCTTTGTCCAGCATAGGTGAGGTGAGATGATAAAGGTGAAAAACGCTTCCAGGGATTTTAGGGGAAGAGGCAGGAAGCTTTTTTTTTTTGGCCATTGCCCCTCAAACTCACTAAAGTAACAAGGCCATGGAGACCCAGGAGAAGACTGGGTAGAAAGTATTACGTAAAGCAAGTCCTTCCTTTTCTACCTCACATATTCTCTCTGCTCCCTTGAGGAGTTAGGCCTTAAAGCCCCAGCAGAGGATAAAGCTGATGACCCATATTAAGCAAAACTCTCGTTGGCTACCTCAGGTATGCACTCAGCTCACTCGAGGAGTTGTCTTGAAGACCCGGGAGAGACTTGAGCAGGGGATGTTGCAAGAAGCAAGTCTCTCCTTTTCCACATTAAATGTTCCCTATGTTCCCTCGAAAAGTTAAGCTTTAAAGACCTGGGAGAAAATTAAGCAGAAGATGATGCAAGAGTAAATTTCTCAATTTTCACCTCAATTACCCTCTCTGCTCCCTCAAGGACATAGGCCTTAAAGACACTGGGAAGAACCAAGTAAGAGAAATTTTTTGCATGAAGTAAATCAAACCTTCCTTTCCCTTTTCAAATACTCTTACTGGTCTGTTGGGGGAATTAAGCCAGAAAGACCCAGGAGAGAACTGAGTGGAAGATATTGCATGAAGCAAATCTCTCCTTTGCTACCTCAAATATTTTCTCCACTCGCTTGAGGACTTAGGCCTTGAAGATCCAAGAGGGAATTAAGCGGAAGATTTTGCATGAAGAAGATCTCTCCTTTTCTAATCAATCAATCGCATTTATTGAGTGCTTACTATGTGCAGACTACTATACTAAGATCTTGGGAGAATACAATATAACAGAATTAGAAAAAACGTTCCCTACCCATAACAAGCTTACAGTCTCTTAAAATATTCTTTGCCCACTCAAGTAGCTAGGCCTTAAAAACCCGGAAGAAAATTAAGCAGAAGACATTGCAAGAAGACATCGCTCTGTTTCCACCTCAATTTTATTCTCTTTTACTCAGTTGTCACCGCCTACACTATCTACTCAATTGAGTAACTAAACTTGGGTGATCGGAGGGGACAACTAAGAAGAACATATTGCATGAAGTAAATTCCTCCTTTTCCACCTCAAATATTCCCAATGCTATTTCAAGGAATCAGGCTTTGAAGACCCGGGAGAGAATTTAACAGGCAATTTTGTTTGAGGCACGTATCTCCTTGACTACCTCCAACATTCTCTACTCACTCTAAGGACCCAAAAGAGAATTAGGTGAGAGATACTGCATGAATCAAATCAAATCTCCCCTTTTCCTTCCCAAACAGTCTCTCTAGTTACTCAAGGAATTAGGCCTTGACGTCCCAGGAGAGAAATAAGCAGGACATATTGCATGAAGCAATTATTTTCATTTCTTCTTCAAATACTCTCTCTGCTCCCTCCAGGATTTGCACCTTAAAGACACTGGGGGAACCAAAAGGGAGATGTTGCATGAAGCAAATCACATCTCTCCATTTCCTGCTCAAATATTTTCTCTACTCTCTTGGGGAGTTAGGCCTTGAAAGACTGAGAAGCGAATTAGGTAAGAGATAACATAGGAAACAAATCTCTTTTCCCACAAAAATATGTTCCGCTCACTTGAAGAGGTGGGCCTAAAGACCTAGCTCTTGGAGTTGAGTGGAAGATATTGCAAGAAGCAAATCTCTCCTTTTCCTCCTCAAATATTTTCTCTGCTCCCTAGAAGACTGAGGCCTGGTAACCCTGAGGAGGATTAAGAAGATTAAGAAGATGTTGTTGGGCAGGGATTGTCTCTCTATCTGTTGCCGAATTGTACATTCCAAGCGCTTAGTACAGTGCTCTGCACATAGTAAGTGCTCAATAAATACGATTGAATGAATATTTTGAATGAAAGAAAATTCTTCCTTTTCCCCTCAAATATTCTGTGTTCCCTCAAGGAGTTAGGTCATGAAGACCCAGCAGAATATAAAGCAGAAAATATTGCATGAAGCAAATCTCTCCTTTGCTACCTCAGTCATTTTCTTTGCTCACTCAAGGAGTTAGGCTATGAAGACCCAAGAGAAAGATTAAGTGAAAGATTCTGAATGAAGCAAATTTCTCCTTTTCCACTTCTAATATTCCTTGACCACTCGAGTAGGTAGGCCTTAAAGACCCAGAAGAAAATTACGTGGAAGATATTGCAAGAAGTAAATTTCTCCATTCCCATCTCAATTTTATTCTCTTCTACTTTGGGGAATTATGCCTTGTAATCCCTGGCAAGAATTAAGTGGGGCATATTGCTTGAAGGAAATCTTTCTTTTCTCTCTTGAATATACTCTGTTTCACTCAAGTCCTGGACCTTAAAGACCGAGGAGAGAATTAAGTGGGAGATAGTGCATGAATCAAATCCAATCTCTGCCTTTGCAAATATTCTCTCTGCTCCCTCAAGGAATTGGGGCTTGAAGACCTAAAAGAGACTTAAGCAGGAAATATTGCAAGAAGCAAACATCTCCTTTTCGGCCTCAAATATCCTCTCTGTTCCGTCGTGGACTTGGACCTTCAGGACGGAGGAGAAAAATAAGGGGGAAATATTGCATGAAGTAAATCAAATCTTTCCTTTTCCATTGCAAATCTCTGCTCATTCAAGTGGCTAGGTCTTAACAGCCCAAGAGAGAATTAAGCAAGGGATGGCATGAAGGACAGCCCCCCTTTTTTACCTACAAATTTTTTTCTGCCCCTTTTTGGACTTGGTCCCCAAAGGTGCAGGAGAGAATGAATGGAGAGATACTGCTTGAAGCAAAATCACTTTTTACATGTCAAATATTCTTGGTTCCTGTGAGTCAGTAGGCCTTAAAGCTCTGGGAGAGAAGTGCCTGGGAGTTTCAGAATGAAGAAAATTTCTCCATTAGCCTCTTAAGTGTTCCCTCTGTTCCCTCGAGGAGTCATGACCTCAACACCCAGGACAGAAAAAAGCACGAGAGATTGCATGATGCAAATCTCTCCTTTTTCTGCCTCCAAAATTATCTTTGCTCTTTTGAGAAGTTATGTCTTAAAGGCCCGAGAGACAAATAAGTGGGAGACAATGAATGAAACAAATCAAATCTCTCTTGTTCATTCATTCATTCATATTTATTGAAGGCTTACTGTGTGCAGAGCACTGTATTAAGTGCTTGGGAGAGTACAATGCAACAGTAAACTTACACATTCCATGCCCACAACGAGCTTACAGTTTAGAATGGGGGAGACAGACATGAATGCAAATAAATAAAATTACAGATACAGGTTATAGGCTTGTTTGAGGTGATGGGAGGACATCCAAGTAGAGATGCCTTGAAAGCAGGAGGAGATGCAAGACTGGAGAGAGGGAGTTCCTGTTCCTTCTCAAATATTTTCTGCTCACTTCAGAAGCAAAACCCTGACCATCTGAGGGCACAATTAAGAAGGAGATATTGCATGAAATAATTCTCACCCTTTCTACCACCAGTATTTTCTCTCATTTGAGTCACTGTGACTTACGGACCAAGGAAAGAATCAATTAATCAATATTCAGTGAATACTTCATTTTCCTAACTGTGTGATAAGGAGGGTGGCCGAGGGGAAAGAGCACAGGCCTGGCAATCAGAGGACCTGGGTTCTAATCCCAGCTCCGCCATTTGTCTGCTGTGTGACCTGGGGCAAATCACTAAACTTCTCTGGGCCTCAGTTACCTCCTCTGTAAAATGGGGATAAAGACCATGAGCCCCATGTGGGACAGGGAGTGATCCAACCTCATTAACTTGTATCTACCACAGCACTTCGAAAATAGCCTGGCACATTGTTAGCACTTAACAAATACCATTTCAAAAGAAACAAAAAGGCATGGCTCATTTTTTCATTTTTGGCAGTTCTTGATTACCAACAGCCATGCATGGAAAGGTAAAGGAAGTAGGTGATAAAATATTACTACGCTGGTCTGGGATGCCCACCCATGTTATTGTGAAGTTCCTGGTTGATTGTGGTTAGACGGATTTGTAACAGAGAGTCTTTTCCTGCTGGGACTCTACTGAACATTGAATGACCTCTTTATCTCTCCTGCATTTGTACATGCTTAGTACAGTGCTCTGCACACAGTAAGCACTCAAATACCATTGGTTGATCTCTTAATTGGTCTTCAGGTATAAGCAGACCCATTTTCACTCATCCCGAATCTCTTGAGGATTGTCATTGTATAAAAGACCTATGGTCAAACCTGAGGGCCGGGTTTGCAGTCACTGTGGGAAGAGAACGTGCCTGTTATATTGTTATATCATACTCTCCCAAGTGCTTAATACAGTGCTCTGCACACTGTAAGCGCTCAATAAATACGATTGATTGATTACTGTATGAGAGAGGCAAACGTTCCATTAGATATCATTCACTAATTGGTAGAAGGGGCAGGGAAGGAAGGGAGAGACTCCCCCCAAAGGTTCTGTATTTTTCTTCTCCCTAGGAGTATACATGGGGATTGCAGACTGGAAGGGTGGATGGGGGAGAGATACTAAAGCTTTGGGGGAAATCAGCTGTCCCCTGCCTGAAGCAATTGGCCCAGCTCTGCATCTGGGCTCTTTGGGGCAGAGGGAGGCAGAAGGGCAGGGCGTTTAGTTCCTCCAACTGAAACTGGAAAAGGGTTAGCTACCCTGGAACAGAGAACATGCCCTGGAAGACCTTGTATGTGGCTAATAGCACAGCCTGCAGCCAGCCCTGTTTATCAAGCAGCATGGCATAGTGGAGAGAGCGTGGGAGCCAGAAGGTCATGGGTTCTAATCCTGGCTCTGCCACTGGTCTGCTGGGTGGTCTTGGGCAAGTCACTTCACTTCTCTGGGCCTCAGTTACCTCATCTATATAATGGAGATCGAGACTGTGAACCCCATAATGATAATAATAATTATGATATGGGGTCTCAATCCCCATTACTGAGGCCCAGAGAAGTGAAGTGACTTGCCCAAGGTCACAGAGCAGACAGGTGTCAGAGCTGGGATTAGAACCCATGACCTGACTCCAAGGCCCATGCTCTATCCACTACATCATGCTGCTTCTCACCATTCTGTGGGCCGGAGACTGTCTCTAACCCAATTTGCTTATATCCACCCTAGTGCTTAGTACAGTGGCTGCTACATAGAAAGCGCTTAACAAATACCACTATTTTTTATTATTATTATTATTATTATTATTCTCCTAAGGGCCGGCCCCTCCTCCCATGCTGAAAGATTCTCTCCCTTTGCTGGTCAAGAGGGATCCAATAAAGCACCTCCCGTTTTGTTCCCAGTGGGACTCACTCCTTTCCCCTTCCTGTATAAGGCAGAGTTTGGAAGAGCCCATGGCAGAAATGTTGGATACAGGGTGAGTCACCACCATGTTCATGCCCCAGAGAGTGCTCTTTCCTTCTGGGGAGAAGGTGAGGGGCAAGTCCCCCGGGAATGACCCTGAAGCGAAAACTGCTCCAAAGGGAACCTCTGCTGGAACAGTTTACCCCACTGCCAATGCATGATCACCCTCCCCGCCTGAGTCAGCTGTAGCTGGCCAGAGGCCAAGGGTAAATCCAGTATTTGCTTGGATTCCCTGAACTGCCGGGATAGGGGTGGGGGAGGGGAGTGTCCGTTTCCTCAATTTCCCCCGCTATCCATTCCGCTCAGGTCTAAACTGTCTCCCTACCATATCCAACTCCCTCCTATAAGTCCAGCTCCTCCCCTTCTTACCTCCTGTGTGGTCCCAGATCTGACTGTAATTTATTCATATATCTGTAGTTTATTCATTTATATTAATATATGTCTATATCTGTAGTTTATTCATTTATATCATTCATTTATATTAATGTCTCCTCCACGCCGCCCCTCAAATGAGCACAGAAGATTTGCAATGGAAAAGGATAGATTTAATTTGCTTCTTGAAATATCTCCCTGAATATCTACTCTGGCCTGAAGGCCCAAGTCCTTGAGGGAGTAGAGAGGATATTTGAGGCAGAAAAAGAGATATTTGCTTCTTTCGATATTTCCTGCATAAATCTTTTCTAGGTCTTCAAGCCCTAATTCCTTGAAGGACTGGAGATAATTTTTGCGAAGGGAAAGAGAGACTGAATTTAATTCATGCACTATCTCCAACTTAAATCTCTCCTCAGTCTTGAAGGCCCAGGACTTGAGTGAAACAGAGTATATTCAAGGGAGAATTGAGAGATTTCCTTCAGGAAATGTGTCCCATTTAATTCTTGCTGTGGGAGTTTAAGGCTTAATTCCCTGAAGTAGAAGATAATACAATTGAGGTGGAAATGGAGAAATTTGCTTCTTGCCATATCTTCCACTTATTTTATTTTGGGTCTTCATGGTCTTACTCCTCAAATGAGCAAAGAAAATAGTTAAGGGAGCAAAGGAGAGATTTGCTTCATGCAATATCTTCTGCTTTATATTCTGCTGGATCTTCATGGCCCAAATGGGAACAAAGAATATTTGAGGGGAAAAGGAATAGATTTCCTTCATTCAAAATACCTCCTTAATCCTCCTCAGAGTTGCCAGGCCTCAGTGTTCTAGGGAGCAGAGAGAATATTTGAGGAGGAAAAGGAGAGATATGTGTCTTGCAATATCTTCCACTCAACTCTGTCCTGGGTCTTTAAGGCCTAACTCTTCAAGTGGACAGATAATATTTTTGTTGTAAAAGAGATTTGTTTCCCACATTATCTCTTATATAATTCTCTCCTCAGTCTTCAAGGCCTAAGTCCCCAAGGGAACGGAGAAAATATTTGAGAAGGAAATGGAGAAATGTGATTTGCTTCATGCAATATCCCCCACTTGGTTCTCCCCAGTGTCTTTAAAGAGTAAATCCTCGAGGGAGCTGAGAGAGTATTTGAGGAGGAAATGGAAATATTTGCTTCATGCGATATTTCCTGCTTAATTCTCTCCTGGGTCTTCAAGGCCTAATTCCTTGAGTAACTAGAGAGAATGTTTGGTAAGGAAAGGGAGAGATTTGATTTGCTTTATGGAGTATCTCCCATTTAATTATCTCCTCAGTCCTTAACCTAGGCACCCTAGTGAGCGGAGAATGTTGGAGGTAGTCAAGGAGATACTTGCTTCATGCACAATCGCCTGTTTACCCCTAGGTTTTCAAAGCCTGACTCCTCCCTGTAGCAGTGGGGATATTTGAGGTGGAAAAGGAGGAATTTACTTCGTGCAGTATGTCTTTCTTAATTATCTCCAGCGATCATCAAGATGTGGCTACTCAATTGGTAGACATTGTTTGAGATAGAGGAGGGGAGATTTGATTTACTTTATTTGAATGCCTCCCTGGTGCTTCTCACCTGGGTTTTTAAGACCTGATTCCTCAAGAGAGCAAAAATAATTTTTCAGGTGGAAAAGGAGAAAGATTACCTTCCTGCAATATCTCTGTGTAATTTTCTACTAGGTCCTCAAGGCCTAACTCCCCTACAGAGCAAGGAGAATATTTGAGAAGGTAATGGAGAGATTTGATTTGCTTCATTCAATGTTTTCCCACTTACTACTCTCCCAGGTCTTTAAAACCTACCAACTTGAAAGGGCATAGATAATTTTGGAGGCAGAAACAGGAGAGGTTAGTTTTGTGCACTCTCTCATGCTTCATTCTACCCTGAATGTTGAAGTCTTCACACCACGAGGGATTATTATTATTATTGTATGCTGTTGAGTCATTTCCGATTCATAGAGACTCCATGGATATACTTTCTCCTGTACATCCTGTTCTCTGCCATAATCTGCAACCTTTCTAATGGTTCTTCCGTTATCATTGTTATGGTCTCTATCCATCTACCTGCCGGTCTGCCTCTTCCACGTTTTCCCTGGACTTTTCCTAGCATTAGTGTCCTCTCCAGAGAATTAGTCCTCCTAATTGTGTATCCAAAATATGCTAATCTAAGTCAAGTCATTTGGCCTTCCAAAGACCACGTTGGTATAATTTGCCCCAAAATCCATTTGTTTGTTTTTCAGGCACTCCATGATATTTGCAAAAGCCTTCTCCAACACCACATTTCAAAAGAATCGATTTTCTTTCTATCCTGTTTTTTCACTGTCCAGCTTTGGGATCCATATATTGTCACTGGCAACACCATAGAGTTGACAATTTGTATTTTTGTGGCAGTTGTTACTTAAGCACATTTCATGACTTTTTCCAGGATCTTCATAGCAAGTCTTCCTAACATTAATCTTTGGCATATGTCTTGGCTACTAGTTCCTTTATTATTGATTATCGATCCTAGGAGAGAAAAATTGTCAACTGTTTCAGTCTTCTCTCCATCCACTACAAATGTGTTAAAACTTCCAGTTGTCATGATCTTTATTTTCTTTACATTCAAATATAGGCCCATATTTAAGGGGATTGTGGAGAAATTTGCTTTATTTTGTATCTCCCAGTTACTCATTCTGACACAGTGATTGCTGTTTCCTCATGTCAAGCACTTCCTTCAAATGCTTGGTAAGTCAATCAATCATGTTTATTGATCACTTACTGTGTGCAGCACAGTGCTAAGTGCTTGGGAGAGTACAATATAACAGTAAACAGACACATTCCCTGCCCACAATGAGCATACCAGTCTAGAGGGGGAGACAGACAATAATAATAATTGTGGTATTTGTTAAGCGCTTACTATGTGCCAAGCACTGTACTAAGCACTGGGTTAGATACAGGATGATCAGGTTGTACCAGGTGGGGCTCACACTTTTAATCCTCATTTTACAGATGAGGTAACTGAGGCACAGAGAAGTGAAGTGACTTGCCCAAGGTCACACAGCAGACAAGTGGCAGATCCGGGATTAGAACTCACATCCTGTGACTCCCAACCCCGTGCTCTTTCCACCAAGCCATGCTACAATTTCAGATATGTACCTAAATTCTGTGGGGTTGGAAGGGGGGATGAATAAAGGGAGCAAGTCAAGATGATGCAGAAGGAAGAAGAGGAAAAAGAAAGGAGGGCTTAGTCAGGGAAGGCCTCTTGGAGGAGATGTGCTTTCAATAAGGCTTTAAAGGTGGGGAGAGTAATTGTCTGGCTTGGAACAAATACTCCCTCACCCCCAGCCTTAAATTCAAAGCTTTAAAAATCTTGTCAAGTTTATCTTGCAGCCTCTCTTTCTCTCATTTTTTTTTCTCTGCACTGGGGAAGAGTAGCAGCAAGCTATAGCAGGTGCCAAAATCTTCCCGTTGCTTCCAGCCTAACCAATTCTCTGGAGTTTGTGTTTCTGGAGCTGCTGCTTTCAGCTGAGGTGTGAACCTCATGGGGGAACCAGGGTATGGAGGGCAAGAGCAGCAGCCATTGTCTTGTGATCTGCTTCTTGCTGAACCACTCACCAGGGAGCTCAGGAGGAAGCCGCTGCGATTCTACTGCATCCCCATTGTCCTCTAAAACTTCCCCAGATTCAGCACTTTTACCCCTGATTTTTTTTTAATGGTATTTGTTAAGCACTTATTATGTGCCAGACACTGTACTAACCACTGGGGTAGACACAGGGGTCAATCCATGTTCCACATTGCACTCAGAGTCTTAATCCCCATTTTACAGATGAGATAACTGAGGCACAGAGAAGTTAAGTGACATATCCAAGGTCACATAGAGAAGTGACAGAGCCATGATTAGAAGCCAGGTCCTTCTGACTTTCAGGCCCATGCTCTATCCACGAGATCACCCTGCTTCCCTGATTGAAAACGTCTATTTGTGGGTCAAGATTTCAAACTCTCAGAAAAAATTGTAAATCTAGTCTCTGCTAAAAATAGAATCAACTGCTTGAAGTTTAATTTTCTTCTAAATTTAGACCACTTAAATGCACTGAGTCTCTCATTCTCTTCTCTCCAGGCCTCAGACTTGCAAACTCTCAGCACTTTGGCACTTACAACCACCCACATAATTTCTGTAATAATAATAATAATTATGGCATTTGTTAAGTGCCAAGCACTGTTCTAACTGTGAGGGTACATAGAAGGTAATCAGGTTGTCCCTCGTGGGGCTCACAGTCTTAATCCCCATTTTCCAGATGAGGTAACTGAGGCACAGAGAGGTTAAGTGGCTTGCCCAAGGTCACACAGCAGACAAGTGGCAGAGCTGGGATTAGAACCCACATCCTCTGACTCCCAAGCCCGTGCTCTTGCCACTAAGCACTTATTTACACCTTTTTCCATTCTTTGGTCCTCCAAACATGCTGACAATTATTATAGCTCTTATCATGAACTAAAGTTATGGAATCTAGACTGTCCCATTGAGTAGATAAATGCCTTTATTCCTTGGTCATTTATGTTTTTCTCCTCTTTCAATTTGGTACCATATGATCCTGCAATATGGCTGCAGTGGCTGCTTTTACCAACTCCATCATTCATTCATTCATTCATTCAGTTGTATTTATTAAACGCTTACTGTGTGTAGAGCACTGTACTAAGCACTTGGGAGATTACAATATAAGAATAAATAGACACATTCCCCGCCCACAGTGAGCTACACTTCAGAGGGAGAAGCAGATATTAATATAAATAAATTATAAATATGGACATAAGTGTTGTAGGGCTGGGAGGTGGATGAATAAAGGGAGCAAGTCAGGGTGATGCAGAAAGGAGTAGGAGAAGGGGAAAGAGGGCTTAATCAGGGAAGGCCCCTTGGAGGAGATGTGCCTTCAGTAAGGCTTTGAAGGGCAGGGAGAGTAATTGTCTGTCAGATCTGAGGAGGGAGAGCGTTCCAGACCACAGGCAGGACGTGGGTGAGGGGTCGGTGGCGAGATCGATGAGTCAGAGGCACAGTGAGAAGGTTAGCTTTAGAGGAGAGAAGTGTGTGGGGTGGTTGTAGTTGGAGAGTAGCGAGGTGAGGTAGGAGGGGGCGAGATGAATGAGTGTTTCAAAGCCAATGGTGAGGAGATTTTGTTTGATGCAGAGCTGGATGGGCAATCACTGGAGTTTACTGAGGAGTGGGGAAACCTGTCCTTAACGTTTTTGTTAAAAAATGATCCAGGGAGCAGAGTGAAGTATGGTCTGGAGTGGGGAGAGACAGGAGGCAGGGAGGTCAGCAAGGAGGCTGATACAGTAATCAAGGCGGGAATAGGATAAGTGATTGGATTAATGGGGTATCAGTGTGGATGGAGAGGAAAGGGTGGATTTTAGCGGTGTTGTGAAGGTGGAACCGACAGAATTTAGTGATGGTTGAATATGTGGGTTGAATGAGAGAGAGGAGTCAAGGATAATGCCTTTGTCTGGGAGGTGGTGCCTCTCTATAGGCCCCTAGTGGCCTTTGGACTTTGTCACCCTCTGGTGGCTTTAGACCTTGATCTGAGAAGCTGTTCCTCTCCATAGCCCCTTCGTGGCCTTAGATTTTTTTCTGAGAAGTTACTTCTATCTCTCGCCAGTCCCTCTAGACTGTCAGCTCATTGTAGGCAGGGACTGTCCCTGCTTATTGTGTTGTACTTTCCCAAGCGCTTAGTATAGTGATCTGTATATAGTAAGCGCTCAATAAATGCAATCGAATGAATGAATTAGAGGAGCGAAGCGTGAGGGCTCAGACCTTGATCTGGGAGGCCATCCCTCTCTGTCTAATTCATTCAATGGTATTTATTGAGCGCTTCCTATGTGCAGAGCACTGTACTAAGTGCTTGGAATGTACAATTCGGCAACAGATAGAGACAATCCCTGCCCAATAACGGGCTCACAGTCTCCCCGTTGTGGCCTTAGATGTTGGAAACTCTTCTAGTCAAACAGATTCCGCCATGTTCATAAAGGCTCCAGCCTGGGTGTTTATGGCCATGTGGGGGAGTGGGGTGGGGAGAGAGAGAGAATGAAAATCTGAGGCAGATCAGAAGCAATGGAAAAAGAAAATCCTAAAAATCTAGTGCAGCCACTGAAAAAATCCACAAGCGGTAGGAAAACATTTATGGTGAAATGTCCTTGAACATAACTACATTTTTTACCGCAGGACTATTTTGGGAGTTAAAGAATCGATTTGATTTGCTTCATTGAATATATCCTGCTTAATTCTCCCCTTGGGTCTTTAAATCCTAACTCCTTGAGTGAACAGAGAGAATATACCAGGGGGAATAGGAGGGATTTGCTCAATGCAATATCATCCACCTAATTGTCTCCTGGATCTTCAAGACCTAACTCCTCAAGGAAAGAAAGTGAATGTTTGCAGTGACATGAAGATATTTTCTTCATACAATGTCTCGCTTGATTCTCTTCTGATTTTTTCAAGTCAAAACTCCTGATTTGAGTAGAAAGAATATTTTAGGTGGAAAAGGAGATACTTGTTTCTAGAACTATCTCCTGCTTTATTCTCTCTTGGGTCTTAAAGTCCAACTTCTCGAGCAATTTGAAAACATTTGAGAAGGAAAAGAAGAGATTTAATTTGTTTTATACAATACCTCCCACTTACATTTCTCCTAGGTTTTTAAGGCCTAACTCCCTGAGGGAGCATTGACTATTTGAGGAAGAAAAGGAGGGATTTGCTTCATGTAATACTTTCCACTTAATCATCTCCTGAGCTTTCATGGCTTGGTGAGATGGTGGAGCAATGGAGAATAAAAGCTTCCTGCTAATTCCCCTAACAATCCCTGGAAGATCTCTCTTTATTTTCTCATCTTACATGTGCTGGGCATAGGCATGAAGTCCCTGGGCCTCTGGGCCTGAGAAGCATGTAAGAAGGAGCACTCAATAAATATGACTGATTGATTAAGAGTATTCCAAACAGGAGGGCAAGATTTTGGATTCCTTGGGATTCTAGTCCAGCTGTATCGGAAAGCTTTGATAACATTTAAACAACTGATATGAGGATAAATGCTTATTTTTTTAATTCAAAAAGACATTGTATGCTTTATGTTTTACTTAATGCAGTTTAGACCTCCACAAAACTTGTAGTTGGCACAATAAATGCCGAGCAATGCCTTTCACCTCTGATTCCCCAATGAAAACAGAGTGAGAAATGCAATGCTTTCCCCTCTGATTCTTCAGTGAAAACAGAGAGAGAAATGTGCCTATTCCAGTTTTCCAGGCTGGAAAACTGACCTCTGCCCTGAGAGGGGTTTGTACAACAAATAGCACAGCCCTGGGCTAGCGGTAGCCACAGCAGAGCACAGGGAGTGGGCAGAGGCTGTGACTACCTGCTCAATTGTCTTATACTTTCCCAAGTCCTAGTACACCACTCTACACACAGTAAGCACTCAGTAAATACCACTGATAGATTGATTAACTAACAGGAGCACAGATGCTTTGTTACTTTGTCCCAAGCCTTAGTGTAGGGAGCAGTCCTGAAGATAATAATAATAATAATGTTGGTATTTGTTAAGTGCTTACTATGTGCAGAGCACTGTTCTAAGCGCTGGGGTAGATACAGGGTCATCAGGTTGTCCCACGTGAGGCTCACAGTTAATCCCCATTTTACAGATGAGGTAACTGAGGCACAGAGAAGTTAAGTGACTTGCCCACAGTCACAGAGCTGACAAGTGGCAGAGCCGGGATTCGAACCCATGACCTCTGACTCCAAAGCCTGTGCTTTTTCCACTGAGCCACACTGCTTCTCTAATGCTGGAGTAGTTTTGGCCCAGCAGGGGTAAAGCAGAAGAGCTGTTGTGTGCTAACAGAAGAATCCAGAGCCTTGAAATACACTGATGTTGGCCATTTCTGACTCCCCCCCCCCCCCCCCCCCCCCCCACAATTATTGGTCCGTGAAAGGCAGGGCCTGGGGATGAGGCAATTTAATAAATGGAAAAGACAAGAGGATAAATTGAGAGCTAATAGTGCAGAGACCAGCAGGTTTTTATTCATTCATTGTTATTTATATTGAGTGCTTACTGTGTGCAGAGCACTGTACTAAGTGCTTGGGAGAGTACAATGCAACAATAAGCAGACACATTCCCTGCCCTCAATGAGCTTACAGTCTAGGGGGTGGGGGCTTGGGGGGAAAGACAGACATCAATACAAATAAATAAATTAGAGATATGTACATAAGTGCTGTGGGGCTGCGAGGAGGGAAGAACAAAGCGAGCAAGTCAGGGCGATGCAGAAGGGAGTAGAAGAAGAGGAAAGGAAGGGCTTAGTTTGGGAAGGCTTCTTGAAGGAGATGTGCCTTCAATTAGGCTTTGATGGGCGCTCCTCCCCTGCGTCTGAGACCGCGGGTACATCCTGGTGGCGGGATAAGTGAAGAGAAGTTTAGGAGGCTATGATCCTCCTGCTCAGAGGATCACCACCTCCCTCACCCACTTGCCTGCAGTCCTGCTGTGTGGCCTTCACCCTTTCATAATTAATTTATTTAATGTTGCGTTCCCCTCTAAACTGTAAACTCATTATGGGCAGGGAATGCGTCTACCAACTCTGTTGTATTGTGCTCTCCCAAGTGCTTAGTACAGTGCTCTGCACACATTAAGCACTCAATAAATACCATTGATTAATTGAGACTATTTTGGATATTTGAACTTCATTCAAAGCTTCCTGAAAGCCCACCGCCTCCAGGAGGAATCCCCTGATTAACTCCCTTCTTCCCCGGTTCCTCTGACGTTTGGAGACTCTCAGCCCTGCTTCCTCACCAAAATACCCCCCTGGAGCCACTTCAAGGGAGCCTGCATTACTGATAGTGATTTGCCTAAAGTCATACAGCAGACAGATTAGAACCCAGGTCCTTTGACTCCTAGGCCTGTGCTCTTTCCACTAGGCTATAATGCTACTCATGTCTTATGTCGGCGCCCCTCCGCTGATGTTCCCAAGAGGGTTTTGGATGATGATAAAGCGACCCCATGGCTCTCAGCTTCCCCCATGTCTCCCCTCATGGCCATGTGGCGCTGGCGTCCACAGACCATCCCTTTCTCCTGGAAAGGGCTTTTCTCCGATGGTTTCTGTCACTCCAACAGAGCGTGAAGTTGTGTTTTTAGCATCCCCGCCCATGCTTTTCATTTCAGAGGCTTCGTTCCAACTGACATTCCCAGTGGCATGACCAAACAAAATATGAGTTTTCAGACTTGGCACAATTCAGCCCACGGTCTCTAGGCCCAGATTCGCTTACAACAGCTCCAATCCAACTAGGTTCCCATTGAGCTCCAACTGGGCTCTGCCCATGATCACTTTGCTTCATCTCTCTATTCTCAGAACAGACGTCTCTGAGGTGACTGGAAAAGTTGCATTAGGGAAGGGGAAATAGGGAGCTCTGCTAATCGGGGAGTAAGACTCACCGGATCTTTAAATAGGCAGACCGAATTGAAATAACCGAGGTTTTCTTAGATTTAGTTAGTTCAGCCAGCAATATCTAATTTCAGCGAGGAGGACAATCAGGATAGAAGTTTGTGTGTGTGTGTGTGTGTATAAATATATATCCAAATTATATATAATTTTTCCTGAAAGCAGTTAAAACTGCTGAGCAGTGTAGTCATGTGTCTGTTATATTGTGATACTGTACTCTCCCAAGTGCATAGTACAGTGCTCTGCACACATTATGTGTTCAATAAATACAATTGATTGATTGATGGAGTCTAGCATCTAGATTAAGAATAGGAGGAGAAAGAAAATGTGGCCTAATTGCAGGATCTACTTGGGGCAAAAGTGGACTTTTGGAGAGGATTTTTCTAGACTGTGAGCCCTATGTAGGACAGGGACTGTGTCCAACCCGATTATCTTGTATCTACCCCAGTGCTTAGAATAGTGCCTGGCACATAGTAAGCACTTAACAAATACTGTAATATTAATTGTTATTATCATCAGTGGAAAATTCCCCTTACGGTTGGAATCTGGCCAAGATTCCAAGATTTGCCCAAGACAAATCTAATCCTCAGGCTCAAACCAACACTTCCATAGACCCACCCTTAAGGCGGGGAGATCATCAAGGATCCACTACAGCTATCAATCAATGAATCCATCAGTGGTATTTATGGCCCTAAAGTCCTAAAGCCTGTCCCAGGATTCCAGATGTGAGCTAATCTGCCTGCCTAACAGAAAGCATTTGGGGCTTTTTCAATAATAATAGTAGTACAGTCCACCACACCAAGTAGGTACTACTAATCACAGTATTTGTTAAGCCCTTGCTATGTGCTAGGTGCTGTACTAAGCGCTGGGGTGGATACCAGTAAATAGGGTTGGACACAGTCAGGCTCACAGTTTCAATCCCCATTTTACAGATGAGGGAACTGAAGCACAGAGAAGTGAAGGGACTTGCCCAGGGTCACACAGCAGATTACTACTACTGCTCTTAGTATCTGTTTTTCTGTTTTTCTCTGACTTTGATTCTCTCTGTCAGCCTGAGTGATCTTTCTGTTTCTCTTTGATTTCGGTACTGTTGTGTTTGTGAGTGATTTTGTGCATATTTTTCCTTCACTACCTCATCATTACCCACAGTGCAAGAGGGGTTTGAATAAATTTGTGGATGAAAGGTCCATAATGGGCTACTAGACAAAAATGTTAGGGCATTACCAGATCAAACTCTAACCCAAATCATCATAGAAAAGGTGAAGAAGTTTTACTGGGTGATTTATTGAGCACCATGAAAGATTCCACTGTGAAACATCCCCATTGCAGAGTATATAGCTTTTGATGGTGAATGCCAGATAAACAAAGCTTTAGGTATTGGTCACCTCACTGTCAAGAAAATAAGTATTGGAGTAAAGCAAATACTGTAGCTCAATAATTCATCTGCTAGAACTTTCCAGAGTGACTCATGCTCATGGAAAGTCGTCTGTTTAAATTATTTAAGCATAGTATTTTGTATTTATATAAAGAAATATCATATGGCAGGTGCATAGCATTAATAATGAAATGGAAATTTTAAGTTGGTCATCAATTGGTTCTGTTACATTTGGTTCTGTTCTAATAAGTAGAAAAAGGCCCCAGTTCCTAAAAATCAAAAATTGCTTATATACTGGGATTCAATGAATAATGAAGCCATGCTTGCTGTAAATCCCACTGGTAAATACATTTACTCAGTAATCCAAGTGGATTGTGGAAAATGGTGTTTGTTAATCTTGCTCTTTAATTTAGAATGGCCTTTTAAATGGTAAACCCAGAAAGAAGGTATGAGGTATTATTATTATTAATGAAACCTCTGCATAGAAAGCTTTTTGGAGGAATCAGAGACATAGTTGCCAGTGGCTGGGGCTGTTCAGCTCTGAGGAATCCTGCTAGTTGGCAGTTGTGAACATTTCCATTAAAACCGGAGTGTATAAAGTCCTTATGGAAAAAATGTGTGATTACAAAGCCACTGTACATAATGAAGGAGTGGAGCAGACATGCTGCAATTATTCAAAAGTGATGCAAGAAAACCCTCATTTATGTTTAACAATTTCAGTTTGGTTTTGCAATTTGGGTTGTGCTCTAAGGGCAGGGTTAGGGATGCTTTCATCTGCCTGGGCAAAGCAGTCATATTAAGGAGTTACACCCACATTTTTGCGGTCACAATATGGCAATGATGGAGTCTTGTAAATTGAAGCCACATTTTGGCTTAACGATTCCTCAGGTCAAAAACAGGTCTGATGTCAAGTTTCATTTGCCTATTTATTCATTACCTAAGCAGTACTGTTCCATTGCTTCACTGTGGTTCCTTATTGTCTTTTCTGCTGCCAATCTAATGATGATAATAAAATAATAATAATAAAATAATAATAATAATAATGAAGTATCATGGCCTAGTGGATAGAGCACAGGCCTGGGAGTCAGAAGCACCTGGGTTCTAATCCTGGCTTTGCCACTTGTCGGCTGTGTGACCTGGGGAAAGCCACTTAATTTATCTGTGCTACAGTTATTTCATCTGTAAAATAGGGATTAAAACTGTGAGCCCCATGTGGGGCATGAGCTGTGTCCAACCTGATAATCTCGTATCTACTCCAGTGCTTATCTACTCCAGTGCTTAGTACAATGCCTGGCACATAGTACGTGCTTAACAAATACCATAATTCATAATAATAATAATAATGATTACGATATTTGTTAATTTACTATATGCTAAACCCTGGGGTTGATACAAAATACTCATCAGATCAGACCTAATCCTCTTCTACAAGGGATTCACAATCTAATGAGGAGGGAGTACAGGTGTATCATTTCCATCTTACAAGTGTAGAAACTGAGGCACAAAGAAGTTAAGTGACTTCCCAAAGTCAAACAGCAGGCAACTGTGTGGGATTAGAACCCAGATCCCCCAACTCCTAGGCCCATTCTCTTTCTATGAGGCCACACTGAGAAGCAACAGCATGTAAAGGTGCTAGGGGTGTGAGGGGTTGGATTTCATTCATTTGTACTCTCTCACATACTTAGTGCACTGCACACAGTCGTTAGTCAGAACTATTGATTGATTGATCATTGCCATAATGATCATTGGAGAAGCAGCGTGGTTCAGTGGAAAGAGCCTGGGCTTTGGAGTCAGAGGTCATGAGTTCGACTCCCGGCTCTGCCACTTGTCAGCTGTGTGACTGTGGGCAAGTCACTTAACTTCTTTGTGCCTCAGTTCCCTCATCTGTAAAATGGGGATTAAAAGTGTGTGAGCCTCATGTGGGACAACCTGATTACCCTGTATCTCCCCCAGCGCTTAGAACAGTGCTCGGCACCTAGTAAGCGCTTAACAAATACCAACATTATTATTTTATTATTTATAATCTCCAGGAGAACATATGCAATATCAACTCAAAACTCCTTCGGCTGATCTCAGCTGCCTGATATGCACATAAGGAAAGAGTAAGGTAAGCAGGACTCGGGATGAGTGTTTTCTAAATTTACAGGAATACCATTTAGTCAGTAAAGATGGGGCATGACATTTGGTTGAAGTGTCCATAGAAGCATCATGGAGCATACCGTTTAGTAATCCAGAATGGCTGACACTCCAGCTTCTGAGAAAAAGGGGTGCATCGTCATTTATTGAGCAACTTCTATGTACAGAGCCCTGTACTAGGCTCTTGGGAACATACAATTCAAGTAGATGATAAGGACCCTGCCCTTGAGGCATTTTATAATCTGTTGGGGGGAAAAAGACACAGATCGAAGCAAAAATGCCACAGGATCAGCTGTGAATCAAGAAAGGCTCTATGAATGTCAGCCTAAATAATGAAGGCAAAATAAAGAAGTCTCTTTAGTTTTGCTCTGCAAGTATAGCGGACATTCCAGATCTTTCCAGCACCACTTCTGAACAGGAGTGGGGGAAAGCTAGTGTTGCAGATTTGATTGAGAACCAGAAGACCTGAACTTGCTTTGAGTCACTTTCTCTCTAAGCTTCCATTTCTTCGTTTATGAAATGAGGATAGCAATACCTGCCTCTACTTGTTTTCTGGAGACTTTTTAAAGGGGAATGAAATAAAGCTTATGAGATCTGATCGTTCTGGAGATGTGCTTTTCTAAATATAAACGCTTTTGAAATTATTCCTTCCTCTCTGATTCACCCTTATCCAGACTTCTACCTTCGTCAAAGGGGAGAGAATTTAGCCCCCAGATGACTCTAATCCCCACCCCTCAGAGGGGACATAGCCCAGGTGTAATGATGAGCTACCTTGCACATACCCCAGTACTTAGTACAGTGTTTGGCACATAGTAAACCCTTAACAAATATCACAACTAATGAAAATATGTGAAAATAAGAAGTTTCTATTAAGTGGGGTGGTCATCATCATCATCATCATCATCACCATCTAAGCTTGTTGCGGGCAGGGAATGTGTCTATCGTTGTATGGTACTCCAAATCTGAGGTTGGAGAGGGAGTTCCAAGCAAGGGTAAGAGTGTAAGTGGTGGATTGGACGTGGGAATGTCACCTGCTGAACTGCTTCGCCAAGATTTTGAGTGCTGCTACAAAACTGGGAGGTCTTTGAGAGCCATTTTTGAGAGTGAATATCCAGAGTTAGCCAAATAGTGCTGCATATTTCAGAATAGTGTATGAGCCACATGGACTACATTCTGGGGGTTGCCAACTACTTTCTGGCCATGGATTGGGCACTACTGTCCATCTTCCAGGGTCATTTTGGGTTCAGAGTTATTGTTTTAGAGTCCCCTACAATATTAATAATGATAATTATGATATTTGTTAAGCACTTTACTATGTGCCAGGCACTGTACTAAGCACTGGGGTGGCTAAAAGCAAATCGGGTTGGACACAGTCCCTGTCCCATGTAGGGCCCACAATCTCAATCCCCATTTTACAGATGAGGTAACTGAGGCCCAGAGAAGTGAAGTGACGCCCTCTCTAACCTCAGATTTGTCAAACCACATCCTTCCCTACCTTTGAAACCCTCCCCCACCAAAAACTCCTCCTAAAGATTAATCCCCACCTTCCCACTCAAGTCAAAGTCACACAGCAGACACATGGCAGAGCCGGAATTAGAATCCATGACCTTCTGACTCCCAGGCCCCATGTTCTATCCACTGCACCATGCAAAACTGCTCTCCCTCCTTCCCAATTTCTCCTCCTCTTCCCTTCTTCTGTCCTTCTCCCCTGTTCCCAGAGATGGTAGCGGGGGCATCAAAGGAGGGCCAAAGCACTGTATCTCCACACCAGTGGTTCCAGTCTGAGTTGAACGGAAGGATAACTTCGCACCATTTAGGAACATGGTGAATTCCACTAGGTGTCACTCCAGTTCTAAACAATCGGGCACCCAAGCAAAAGACCACTGCCAAAGTCACGTTTGATGGATTCATCCCATTTCATCCCTGAAAATCTATGAAAATCACATGGAAATGATGACAGGGATCAAGCAAAAGGTGATAATCTGGTTGTATGATAAAAGTGTAGCAACACTGTCATAGAACCAGTAGCATTCAACAACGAGTCAATGAATTCTACTGGGTGTCACTTCAGCTCCAGGTGATGCTCCTTCAATTAATCAGTGATAATAGTAATTGATAATTATGGTATTTGTTAAGCACTTACCATGTGCCAGGCACTGTACTAAACTCTGGGGTGCTGTTATTGAGCACTTAGTATGTACAGATCTGATTGTTTCATATTTACACTGTAACCTCCTTGTGGGCAGGGATTGTGTGTGCAAACTCTGTTGTATTGTACTCTCCCAAGGACTCAGCACAGTGCTCAGCACACAGTAAATGCTCAATAGATTGATTTACTGGATACCCTGTCAAAATTCTGCTGTTAATATCACACGTGGTAATTGGCATACTTTCTACCTGAGAGCTTATTAATCAATTCATAATGCTTCCTGAGTACCTACTGTTTGCAGAGCACTGTACTAAGTGCTTGGAGAGTATGGTAGTGGCTCTGCCACTTGTCTGCTCTGTGACTCTGGGCAAGTCACTCAACTTCTCTGTGCCTCACTGTCCTCATCTGTAAAATGGGGATTCAGACTGCGAGCCCTATGTGGGATAGGGACTGCATAATAATAATAATAATAATAATAATGGCATGTGTTAAGTGCTTACTGTGTAGCAGGCATTGTGATGGATACAAGCAACTCCTGTTGGACACAGTCCCTGTCCCAAGTGGGACTCACAGTCTCAACCCCCAGTTTATAGATGAGGTAACTGAGGCCCAGAGAAGCAAAGTGACTTGCCCAAGGTCACACAGCAGACAAGTGGCAGAGCTGGGATTAGAACCCATGACCTTCTGTCTCCCAGGCCCACGCTCTATCCACTACATCACGTTGCTTCTCTGTCTCCAGCCTGATTATCTTGTATCTACCCCAGCCCTTAGTACAGTGCCAGGCACATAGTAAACGCTTAACGAATACCACAATTATTATTATTATTGTTACTACTCCGATTCCCAGAGCAGAGGAGGGAGCCAGTTGCGGGGAAACCAGTGTTTCTTCACCTTGCCCAGCCTCCCATCTGGTCAAGTCCCAGACTTTTTTCCCATTCCCCTCTGACTCCTTCTCCCTGCCCCTGAACAGGGGTGGTGAGCAAGGCCAATCCCACACCCATCCCTCTATCTGGGATAGCCAAGGTTTTTGCCAATGCAAGTGTATTTCCTATCACTTAGATGATATTAAAAGGCCCAATTTATAAAGACAGAGTTCCTTTATCTGATGAGTTCTGAAAGAGCAAGAATAAAGAAAAACTTCACATCACTTAGAACATGTTTTTCCCTAGGAAATTTAGCAAAATGAATGTCTCAGGCAATCTTCTCTCCTAAGCCAAGGCTATTAGATTAGAATAAATGTGGCATTTCTAGCTCTGGGTAAATGGAAGGAAATAAACCTGTAAGTGATTAAGAAGCTTTATCCTAAATGGACTAAATGCCTGTAATGAAGAAGAATCTCTTGACTGTCATGCAAGCAAATGTGAAAATTAGAATTTATGCTTAATACTATTAGCATTGCAGCCAATATGCCTACAAAGAGAATCTAATTCAACTGTAGAATATCAGATTATTCATTAAAAATCACCAGAGAAATTTACCCAAAGTTAAAAATTAGCACAACCTTGGCCATAAGCAGTCTAACGAAGTAGCTTAAATTGGCAACCGTTTATAGCCATTATTCACTGCAGCACTGAATTCAGTCATATTTATTGGGCACTTACTGTGTGCAGAGCATTGTACTAAGCGTCGAAACAAGTGAAAGCTACTAGAAAACACAAATATAAACCTATTTCAGACATTAGTCTCTCAGATTATTTCTGTTTAACAAATGAATGAGTAAAACGACAATTGCAGGTTTAGTCTTTCCAGTCAGTTGACTCTGGCTTGATGAGCTGGTGTAATTCTCCCTTTTCATTTCAGGGGCTGGGGGAAGCAATAAAGTGATTGTCTCTGTCTATAACTGTTATGTGTCCTAGCAATGCTTTATTGGTTTAGCCCTAGTTAAGCACTTTGGGAGTTGGAAACTGGGAGAGGAGATTGGGCTAATGGAGTCGGGATTGAGTTATCTGGGAGCAAGAGCAGAGGAGTCGGACTGTAGCTAAGGATATTTAGTGATCTGAGTAAACTCTCCCCAGGACTTGGATTTAAATTCCTTAAAATGAGAGAATCGTGGCCCACTCAGGACTGTGAATCACTCTACCCACCTGCATCTCCCCTAGCCTCCAGGACATCTCCACTTGGTTGTCCTGCTGGCACCTCGAACTCAACATGTCTAAAACTGAACTCCTCATCTTCCTCTAAGCACACTCCTCCTCCTCCTAATTTCCCATCTTTGTCTACAGCACCACCATCCTCCCTGTCTCACAAGCCTGTAACCTTGGTATTATCCTCGACTCATTTCTCTCATTCAACCCACATATTCGACCTGTCACCAAATCCTGTCCGTTCACCCTTCACAGCATTACTAAAATCCGCCCCCTTTCACCTTCATCCAAACTGCTACCGCGTTGACCCAAGCACTTATCCTGTTCCGCCTTGACTGCTGCATCAGCCTCCAGGTTGACCTCCCTACCTCCTGCCTCTCCCCACTAAAGTCCATACTTCACTCTCTGCCCGGATCATTTTTCTACAAAACTGCTCAGTCCATATTTCCCTGCTCCTAAAGAACCTCCAGTGGTTGCCCACGCACCTGCGCATCAAACAGAAAGTCCTCACCGTAGGCTTTAAAGCCCTCAATCACCTTGTCCCCTCCTACTTTGCCTTCCTGATTTCCTACTACAACGCAACCTGCACACCTCGCTCCTCTAATGCCAACCTACTCACTGTACCTTGATCTTACCTATCTCTTCGCCAACCTCTCCCCCACGTCATGCCTCTGGTCTGGCATATCCGACAGTCAAACACCCTAATTACCTTCAAAGACTTATGAAAACCACATCTCCTCCAAGAGGCCTTCCCAACTAAACCCTCATTTCCTCTTCACTCACTCTGTTCTATGTTGCCCTTATGCTTGGATTTGCACCCTTTATTCACCCCTCCCTTAGCCCCACAGCACTTATGGACATATTTGTAGTTTATATTAATATCTTTATCGCCCTCTAGTCTGTAAACTCGTTGTGGGCAGGGAACGTGTTGACTCACATGGCAAGCACTCAGTAAATATGATCGATCATCCTCAACTCCTCAATGCCTTTCAGCTTTCACATTCAATTTACTGCTAAATCCTGCTGATTCTTCCTCCTCTACAGTTCCTGAATCCTCCCCTTCCTCTACAGCCAAGGTGCTATCACCTTAGTCCAAGGTCTTGCCATATTGGACAGGGATTGTCTCTATCTGTTGCTGAATTGTACATTCCAAGCACTTAGTTCAGTGCTCTGCACATAGTACCAAGTGTTCAAAAAATACCATTGACTGACCGAGGCCGTGGGAGCCTGCCGCTGCCTCCCGTTCATGAGCCTGCCGCTGCCTCGCGTTCATCCTGTGAAATGGGGATTGAGACTGTGAGGCCCACAGGGGAAAGGGACTGTGTCCAACCCGATTTGCTTGTATCTAACCAAGTGTTTAGTGCAGTGCTTGGCACATAGTTGAGCGATAAAGCAATACCACAATTATTACTATTATTATTTGGCTTCGAGGCTTGCTTTTCCCACTGTTTTCCAACTCACTGTCTTCTTTCCTCCCCAGCCAACCTTCTATCTGGACCTCGCTCTTGACTCCCTCACCTCCGACCTCTCATCCCCAATCACCAGAATGTCTTCGTCTAATTTGAATACGAATAGGTGGGAAACAAACAAAGCATCTTGGGATTTCTGCTTGCATGCCTTACTACCAGCTATGGAAATCAAATGCAGCTATGGAAATCAAATGCGGGCAAGACAACCTAATGACTATCGTTCAAAGTAAGCAACCTACAACCCTAGCACCTTTTATAGTGCTGGCACTAATGGTCCTTTATGCAAACACAAAAGGACTTCTGAGAGCCAAACGGGACATCCTCCCTAGGATATGGATCACCTGCAAATGTCATGTGCTTTGTCTCCAGGAGACTCAAAAACAAACAAGAATACAAGAATCTCTGGGATGAGATTAACTGCTTGAAGAGAACATGAGAACATGAGTCAGAAGGTCATGGGTTCTAATCCTGGCACCGCCACTTGTCTGCTGTGTGACCTTGGGTAAGTTTTGCAGTCCTTCAAATTGATTTGAAGCTTGAAACTACACTGCCTCCACACTCTAACTCTTCCAAAACAATATGCTGGCTTCTTGATTTCCTATTTCCTTGTCTATCGGTGTGTCATCGATCAATGTGCTGCCCAGGTAATAGAATTTGTGATAGCATTTTAGCTCCATGTTACCAATGAAGCTCTCCAGTAGTGTATAACATCTCTTCTCCAGTAATGGTGTATAAGAGCGTAACTTTTTAAGACTTATTGTCTTTCTGCAGCGCGTGGCTGGCTCAGCAAAGCAAATTACAGTCATTTATGTGCATGGCTTAGTGGAAAGAGCGTGGGCCTGGGAGTCAGGAAATGAGAGGTTAGTCAGGGAAGGCTTCTTTGAGCAGATGTAGGAGGGTTTCAAAGGTGGGGAGAGTGGTGGACTGTTAGATACAAGTGGAGAGGGAGTTCCAGGTCCAAGGGAAGGATGTGAGCAAGGGCTCGGAGGCGGGATAGACAGGATGGAAGTGCAAAGAGTAGGTTGGTGTTAGAGGAGTTGAGCGTGTGAATTGGGTTGTAGCAGGAGAGCAGCGAGGTAAGGTTGGAGGGCGAGAGCAACAACTTGGTGGTTTGAAGGCCATTTTTTGATAAATATCAGTATTGTCAGTGTGAGTTTGGAGTACATCGGTCAATGAGCTGCCTAGCACTGAGATTTTCACTGCCCCCTACTCACTTTTTGCACCGTGTATCCTATCAGGACCAGGATAGGCAAAAAAATCTGTCAGTAGATTCATCCATAGTATTTATTGAGCACCTACTGGGTGCAGAGCACTGAACTAAGTACTTAATCCAATCAACCAGTGGTATCTATTGAGCGCTTATTTTGGGCAGAGCATTGTACTAAGCACTTGGGGCAGTACAGTACAATTCGTAGACACAATTCCTGCCCTCAAGGAGCTTACAGTGGAGGAGGGGAAAAAGACATTAAATAAATTAAAGGTAAGGGAAGTAATAAGCACAAGGATTCACAAAGCACATAAGTGCTTCGATGATGATAGTGATGGTATTTGTTATTAGTAGTAAAATGATAATAATGATGATGATGCTATTTGTTAAGTGCTTACTATGTGTCAAGTACGGTTCTAAGTGCTGGGGTAGACATAAGCTAATCAGGTTGGATACAGTCCCTGTCCCACATGGGGCTCACAGTCTTAATCTCCATTTTACAGATGAGGGAACTGAGGCCAGTGAAGTGAAGTGACTTGCCCAAGGTCACACAACAGACAAGTGGCAGAGCTGGAGTTAGAACTCAGGTCCTTCTGACTCCCAGGCCCATGCTCTATCCACTAGGCCATGCTGCTTCCCTTTTAAGCCCTTATTATGTGTCAAGCACTGTTCCGTGCAGTGGGGTAGCTACAAGTCAATTAGGTTGGACACAGTCCCTGTCCCACGTGGGTCTCACAGTCTAAGTAGGAGGGAGGGCAGACATTGAACCCCCATTTTGCAGATGAGGCAACTGAGGCACAGAGAAGTAGAGTGACCTGCTCAAGGTTACACAGCGAGTAAGTGGCAAAACAGGGATTAGAACCCAGGTCCTCTGACTCCAAGGCCCTTGCTCTTTCCACTAGGCTAGTCTGCTATGGTGATGGGGATGAGGTGGAGACTACTTAAGTGCATAGAAGAGGTGGTATGGAAGGAAAGTAAGGTGGGGGAAGAAAGCATAATTAAGGAAGACTTCCTGAAGAAGATATGAATTCAGTAGAGAAGCAGCGTGGCTCAGTGGAAAAAGCACGGGCTTTGGAGTCAGAGGTCATGAGTTCGAATCCCAACTCCGCCACTTGTCAGCTGTGTGACTGTGGGCAAGTCACTTAACTTCTCTGTGCCTCACTTACCTCATCTGTAAAATGGGGATTAAGACTGTGAGCCCCATGTGGGACAACCTGATTCCCCTGTGTCTACCCCAGCGCTTAGAACAGTGCTCTGCACATAGTAAGTGCTTAACAAATACCAACATTATTATTATTAGAGCTTTTAAAATGGGGAGATTGTCTAACAGATATGTAGGGAGTGAAAGTTCCAGGCAATAGTGAGGGCATGAGTAGGTCACCTCTCGCTGGTGAGGCGAGAGGGAGGGACAATAAATTAGTATTAGAGGAGCGAAGGATATGGGCTCGGTTGTAGTGGGAGAGGAGTGAGGATAAGTGAGGTGGGGAGACAGGGAATGCTGACTGAGTGCCTTGAATCCAACGGCAAGGAGTTTCTGCTTGATGCAGAGATGGCTGAGCAACCACTGGAGGAGGGAATCCCTGTCCTCCAGGAGTTTACAATCCAGCAGGGCAAACCGACAGCCTGGCCTACTGGTTAGAGTACGGGCCTGGGATTCAGAAGGACCTGGGTTCTAATCCCAGCTCCACCACTTGTCTGCTGTGTGACCTTGGACAAGTCACTTCTCTGGGCCTCAGTTACCTCATCTGGAAAATGGAGATAACAATAATAATAATAATAGTAATGATGATGATGGTATTTGTTGAGCACTTACTATGTACCAAGCTCTGTTCTAAGTGCTGGGGTAGATACAAGGTAATCATAAATACCTTCATAAATCATAATCATGATTGAATGAAAGAATAATCAGGTTGTCCCACGTGAGGCTCACAGTTTTAACCCCCATTTTACAGATGAGGTAACTGAGGCACAGAGCTGCCCAAAGTCACACAGATAAGTGGCAGAGCCGCGATTTGAATCCACGATCTCTGACTCCCAAGCCTGGGCTCTTTCCACTAAGCCACGCTGCTTCTCAATGAGACGGGGAGCCCTATGTGGGATAAGGACTATGTCCAACTCAATTATCTTGAATCTACCCCAGTGCTTAGGATAGTATCTCGCATACAGTAAGCACTTAACAAACACCACAATTATTATTATTCCTGCGATTAAAAATAAAGCGTTAAAAAATCTACCTTTCATTTATTGTGAGATAGGAGGGTCCTTATTATGGTTTCCTTAGGATTATTCAGGTACCTTGACTCCTTTACTCTTTACACTTCAGCATATAAACTAAAAACACCCAATTACCTTTTGTTCTGTTAAGATGAAAGCATAAAATTTGGTTAGTTTTATTGGTTAATTTGGTTAATTGCACATCCAGATCTGGGCACGTTTTTATATTTGTTACACTGTTCCCTAGACCCATTTTTAAGTGATCAAAAAAGACAGACCCTTACTGCCGTAGACTGTCCTAACGTTTTCAATGGTGCAAACTTATTTTTATAAATAAAATTGAATTGTGTCTATAAAAGTATCTAGAGGTGGATGGGCAATGACTGAAGTTTTTTGAGGAGCAGGGTGACGTGTCCTGAGCATTTCTGTAGACAAATGGTCTGGGCAGTAGAGTGGACTGGACTGGAGTGAGGAGAGACAGGAGGCTAGGAGGTCAGTCAGGAAGCTGATGCAATAATTCAGTCAGGTTAGGATGAGTAATTGTATTAACGTGATAGCAGTTTGGATGGAGAGGAAAGGGCAGATTTTAGACATGTTAAGATGATTAAGAACAGGACATTACATATCAGCAACAGCCTATGTTTCCAAGAGACTACTCTGAGAAGATGAAATGGAGTACTTAGTATGTTTCTGCAGGAAGCTGAATTAGAATTTTTAAATGAGTCAACAAAATAGCCCTGAGCCCCAAGCTCCCGGAAGACAGGTTCCACAAAGGGAAAGAATGGGTTTGACGTCAAAAGGAAGGTCACATTCATTCATTCATTCAATCTTATTAATTGAGGGCGCAGAAGCATAGTTGACTATGGAGACGCAGTGTTGCCTAGTGGAAAGAGCACAGGCCTGGAAGTCAGAGGATCTGGGTTCTAATCTCGCCTACACCACTTGTCTGCTCTGTGACCGTGGGCAAGTCACTTCATTCAATCATATTTCTTGAGCGCTTGTACAAATAAATAAATTACAGATATGTACATCTGTAAAATGAGGAGTAAGACTGTGAGCCCCAAATAGGACATGGACTGTGTCCAACCTGATTAGCTTCGAACTACCCCAGCAGTTAGTACAATGCCTGGCACATATTAAGTATTTATTAATATCATCATCAATAATAATAATAATACATGGGATACTGCTGATCTGACCTTCAGACTAGGGTTTTTTTTAATGAAGAAAAGGGTATGGATTAGAGCTGTTGGAGACAATAATGAAATGGCTTCCTCCAAAACACTATTCTAGCGGCTGCCTTCTTTAACATATAAACCAATGACCACCCAGTCACAGGAATACAACTCTTTAAAAAGATTTGTGATCTGTGCCCTGCTCACAGGAAGCTTTGCCAGTGTAGAGAGCTGGCTAACATAACCAATTGGTGACAGATGTGTTCTACCTGACCAACTCAAAGAACCTTTGTGATCTCACTCCTAATCTCCAAATTCCTATTTACTTGGGGATGATATGGAATCTACCATTGTCTTTTAAAGTACCTGGTGTGAGAATATAAGAGGAAAGTCAGGGCCAATAATGATATTTTCTGGAGTGAATTTGGCCTAGAATGTTTAATAAATACATTAGAATGTTCATGTTCTTCTGCAGGAGATTAACTCTATAAGCACACAAAATATGACTCATAAAGATTTTTTCCCCTTAAGAAACGAACAGTTCAGCTGAGAAGGAAAAGGATTTCTACAAGAAAGCAACAAGAGGGGGCATTGTTACACAGTAGTTTAAAATTATAATCACAACAACAACAACAAAATGGGAACAAAAAAAGCAAGAATATTTTGTTGCCCTTGGCAAAGAATCTGGAATTTAAAAAAATTATAAAGTATGCACAGCTATTAATATCCAAATGTTCCTCCAAATTGCTTTAGCGATTATACAGTTCATATATTGACAATCTGAGAAGGAAGCTGTGCTCGCATATTTCAGAAAATGTCTCATATCCTTTTAGTATATTCATTCAATTCAATAGTATTTATTGAGCGCTTGCTATTGCAGAGCACTGTACTAAGTGCTTGGAATATACAATTCGGCAACAAATAGAGACAATCCCTGCCCAATGACGGGCTTACAGTCTAATATGTTTGTCCTACAGAATAAAGTACTGTAACAGTCCAGTGCTTATGTAAGAAAATATAGGCACAACACATTCAGTGGGAAAGACATTTATAGCAGAGATGTGCAGCCTTATCATGCAAGCTAAGCTGGTGACTGTAAACTAATTATGGACAGGGAACAGGTCAGCTAATTCTATTGTATTGAACTCTCCCAAGCACTTAGTACAATGCTTTGCCCATTGTAAGTACTCAATAAATGCCATTGATAGATTGGTTGGTGAGGCTTCACTCTGACAGCAGATCAGATTTGAGCCAGATCTGGGACCAAGGTAAAGTTAGAAGGCTCATTGTTTCAGGGCTGGGGGAGAGAGAGAAAGAGAAGGAAAGAGAGAGAGAGCTGGCGGGGCCTCTGGTTTCCTCCTCTCTGGCTCATGGCCGCTCCAAATCTGGCTCATGGCCGCTCCAAATCCACAGTCAATCAGAGGGAAGGGGGAGAGAGGAGAAGGAGAGGAAGAGGAGGAGAAGGGGAAGGAAGAGAGGAAAAGAGAGGGGAGGAAGAGGAAGGTGAGAGCGAGACTGTGTCTCTGTTTATTGTATTCAATTCCTTCCTACAAGTTCCCCATTCTGAAAAAGTAGTATCCAGCAGCTGTAGCCACAGTAGTAGTAATAACAATGATGGTATTTCTTGAGCACCTACTGAATGCAGTCCACTGAACTAAACGCTTGGGAAAATAACAGAAGTAGAAGACGCATCCTCTGCCCACAAGGAGCTTACGTTCTAATCAAGCGCTTAGTTCAGTGCTCTGCACAGAGTAAGTGCTCAATAAATACGATAGAATGCATGAATAATGGGGGAGAAAGACAGAAAGAAATTCCCCAAATAGTGACATCAGGTTAAAATTGAATGTTCAATCAAATATACGTCTGAACAAAGCATCATGGCTTAGTGGGAAGAGCATGGGCCTGGGAGTCAGAGGACCTGAGGTCTAATTTCAGCTCTTCTACTTGTCTGCTGTGTGAGCTTGGGCAAGTCACTTAACTTCTCTGGGCCTCAGTTGCCTCATCTGAAAAAGGGGGATTAAGACGGTGAGCCCCATGTGGGACATGGACTGTGTCCAACCCGATTAGCCTGTGTCTACCCCAGAAGTTAGTACAGAACCGGGCACATAGTAAGCACTTAACAAATACCACAGAAAAACACTCAGTTTTTGAAAATTTTGGGGTCCTCTATTAGGCGCTACTAATTAGACACCACTTTGAAAGTATCTGCACCTAGCCAGCTTACATATAAACAGGTCTAGAGAGTGGGTTCAGAAGTCACCCAAACATTACATCCAGAGCCTAGACATTTTAAACATTTTTAAGAGAATCCATCCTTTGTTTCATGGGCAAATGGTCCACTCTCATGGCTTCAAGAAAACTCCCAAATTTACCTCCCTGGACTTCTCTGCAATCCTCTATGTCCTCCTGCCTCCAGGACATCTCCACTTGGTTGTCCTGCTGACACCTCAAGCTCAACATGTCCAAAACTGAACCCCACATTTTCCCTCCCAAATCCTCTCCTGCTTCTAATGTTTCTCTCACTGTAGAAAACATCACCATCATTCAAGCCTCTCAACCTTGGTGATATCTATGACTCCTCCCTGTTGGAATGTGGGAGAGGTAGAGACCATGGAAAAGGGGGAGCATAGATTTATGAAAACAGCTATGGCAAAACAAGATAAAGAAGCTTGGCTAGATAAAAAATTATCCTCCAAACCACATATTCAGTCAGTCACCAAATCCTTACTTGGACAACATCCCTATAATTCACCCCTTCCTCTCCAAACTCCTACCACTGTAGTCCAAGCTCTTGTCATATCCCATCTCGACTATTGCATCAGCCTCCTCACCGGCCTCCAGCCCCTCCCCATTCCAGCCCACACTGCACTCTGCTTCCTGGTTCATTTTCTAAAAAAAAAAATCCTGCTCACATTTCCCCACTTCTCAAAACCCTCCAATGGTTGCCCATTTGTCTCCATATCAAGCAGAAATCCCTGACCGTTGGCTTTAAGGGACTCGATCAACTTTCTTCCTCCTACTTATCCTCACTCCTCTCCCACCACCCCTCAGCTCGCCTGCTTCACTCCTATCAAGACAATCAGTAAATCAATTAATCAGTGGTATTTATTGAGCCCTTATTGTGTGCAGAACACTGTTACTTGGCATTTGGAAGAATACATTATCGATGGTAGAACTGATCCCTGCCGTCAAGGAGCTTATAGACCTACTCTTGTTCTTGTCTCTATTGCTATTGCTATGAGAAGCATTGTAGTTTAGTGGAAAGACTACGGGCTTGGGAGTCAGAGGACGTGGGTTCTAATCCTGGCTCCACTACTTGTCTGCTGTGTGACCTTGGACAGGCCACTTAACTCTTCTGTGCCTCAGTTATCTCATCTGTAAAATGGGGATTAAGACTGTGAGCCCCATGTGGGACAACCTGATTACCTTGTACCTACTCCAGTGCTTAGAACAGTGCTTGGCACATAGTGAGCGCTTAAAAAATTCTGTAATTATTATTATTATTGTTGACCTCTTATTCATTTCCTCTCTTCTATCTCAAATTCCCCCAACTTCATAGCCAGCAGACAACTATGTGTGGACATGAGAGAGGTTGGGGGACAAAGTTGAAAGAAAAAGACAAGGAGAAAGGAAAGTTATGTTGACTTGGTGTGAAGACAATTGTTGTTAAATAAAAACTTGGAGCCAGAAACAGATTTTTTCATAGAGAACAGCTAATGACCTCATAGGAACTATATTGTGGGAATTTAACTTACTGGCAATGACTGAAGAGATATGTTTGAAGTATGTGGTTTAGAGAAAATAAGAAAAGTGAGATTCTTTAGAAAGAGAATAAGAAATAGGCTTAAACTGAAGTGAGAGATTTAGACAGACAAAACTTACTTCTTGACTGCTAAAGTTACAAATACTGAAATTAGTTGCCAAGGAAGATTGTAGAATCTCAGACCCAAGTGAACTTTGCAAGGAGGATGGACAACCATCTGACTTGGATAATTTAAATTTAGTAGGCCTTCTTGGGGGGTACCCTTACAACTCTAAAGCTCTAGGATTCTAGGCTTTCCCCACTGAATCACATGTATTTGTTTCCTTTTAAGACAAACACACTCTTATTAACAACTTCATTAATTCATTCAATTGTATTTATTGAGCACTTACTATGTGTGAAGCACAGTATGAAGCGCTTGGGAGAGTACAACAACAGACACATTCCCTACCCACAATGAGCTAACTTAAAAGGATAGTCAAAATAAACCATTACACAGTTCTGAATTTCCCTTTTATTTTGCTCCAAGGACAATGGAGTAACAAAACTAGCAAACAGAAATACCCATGAATTCCTTTAAAAAATATTTTCACCCCAAGTGGATATTTTTCTAGGTCATTCACATGGTTATTTGAAACAAGGGTGTGTGGAGGGAATCAAACCAAATGCAACTTTAAATCATCTCAAGCCGGTGTGGAATCATTTTGCTTTGCTAATTTCTAACTGTCTAAGTGAGTCATCAGAATTATGTGTGGGGAAAAGGTGGGGTAGGGTGGGAAAAGGGAGAAGGGGGGAGTGTTTAAGCTCCATTTACGTAATGTGACCTAGGATAGAGAAACAGTGCTTGTTCCAGTTACAATAAAATAGGGATTACAGTTTCAGTAGGATAGGCCACTCCAATTCACTACGTCAGTTACTCTCAAGGAGAATTTTGAAAAACAATGCCTGACCTTTATAAACTATTTGCCTTCTCAGTCCTTATGAGCAGGGATTACATCTATCAAGTCGGTTGAATTGTACTCTCCCTAGAGTACAGTGCTCTGCACCCAATCAGTGCTCAGTAAATACCATAGTTTGATCATTAGTATGCTTGAGAGAATCTAAGAATATTCGTAATCAAGACAGTTATTTCTGAAGGTCCATAATCTTCAAGGCATTATGAATATATGCACTCACTAAGGTTTAAAGATGCTACTCTTTCTCCAACTTTCATTCATTATACATTAGAATATGGATTTTTATTTTAGGGATTATGTAATTTAAGAATATTTACTATGGGGGTGTTACTTGAGTAAAAATTAGGTTAATTATCAATTAGAGAAGTAGAGTGGCCTAGTAGATAGAGAAAGGGGCTGGAAATTAGAAGGACCTGGGTTCTAATACTGACTCTGCCACTTGCCTGCTGTGTGATCTTGGGCAAGTCACTTAACTTCTTTGTACCTCAGTTACATCATCTGTAAAATGGGCGTTAAGACTGTGACCCCCCCCCCCCCATGTGGGACACGGACTGTGTGCAACCTGATTAGTTGGTGTCTACCCCAGCAGTTACTACAGTACCTGGCATGTAGTAAACACATAACAAATACCATAAAAAATATGCTTTTAGCTTTTATTCTTAGGATTCACATACAGAATCTATATAAGTGTTTCTTGCCTATAACTAAATGAACACTGGACATCAGAGATACCCATTGACGTACATGGTAATGTTAAAGCAACTTTGCTTAATTTAGGGTATCGGACAAGAATGTCAATACAATATTTAACAAACCCAAGTCTTAGTTTCAAGGTGTATTTCATAGTGGAGAGAGAAGAATGATCTTGGGTGCCAGTTATCTAAGGAAACTCCCGATGCTTTACAGAGAGGGGAGAAGGGAAATCTCCCAGTGGAAGAATTATTTATGATGCATTCAAAAATTGCTAAGCTCTCCATATCTCACTTTCAAAATAATCACAATTCAGGATAATTCATATTGACAATTTATAAAAATAATTATTATTATAATTGTGGTATTTTTAAACACATACTATGTGCCAGGCTCCGTTCTAAGCGCTGGGTTGGACACAGTCCCTGTCCCGCATGGGGCTCACAGTCTTAATCCCCATTCTACAGATGAGGTAACTGAGGCACAGAGAAGTGAAGTGACTTGCCCAAGGCCCCCCAGCAGACAAGTGGCAGATCCGGGATTAGAACTCATGGCCTTCTGATTCCCAGGCTCGTGCTCTATACACTAGGCCATGCTGCTTCGCCTCATCACCCAAATATCTTGGATTGACTTCAGTCCACCTTGGCAGAATTAGGATGAATTTGTTTCTTCACATTTTCACTGCAGAAATGGACTTAACAGAACTTAATTGCACTTTCTTTTTTTCTTTTCAAGTTTAACCCTAACTTTAACCCTGCTCGTTGTGGGCAGGGAATGTGTGTTTATCATTACATTGTACTCTCTACGTGATCTCAGTACAGTGCTCTGCACACAGTAAGCACTCAATAAATACCATTGAATGAATGATCGAATGAATGAAAGCTCTGATGCTGTTTCATGCCATTCTACTCATTGGATCCTGCATCATATCCTGTAGCAATTCAAGGTAAGATATGCTGCCCTTTTAGCCTGACCTACTGATTCAGTGGCTTTAGAATTTCAGTGACTGATATGTTCTAAGCTCTATAGCTAACCTGTTACCTCATTCAGAACATATTTTGCATAGGAATACTATGACTACTGGCAGCTTCAGCAGTCTGCCAGATCTCCGTCTTCTGTGTGGTGAATTTGAGCTGTAACTGAGTTCTGTTAGAGTTACCTAATGGTATTTGATCACTGCTTCTAAGAGCCAAAGACCACTGTATAGTCTCTGGTTGAACTTTTCAGTTCCATTGTTTCCAGAGGAGAAAAGACTATTGCAGAGGATGGAATGATATTTCTATGTAGAAAACTCAACAAGTTCACTGGATTCGCTTGCTAAGTGAATTCATTCATTCAGTCCGTCAGTCAGCTGTATTTATTAAGTGCTTACTGTGTGCAGAGCACTATACTAGAGAAGCAGCGTGGCTTAGTGGAAAGAGCACGGGCTTGGGAGTCAGAGGACGCGGGTTCTAATGCCACTCCACAGCTTGTCTGCTGTGTGACCTCGGGCAAGCCACTCAAATTCTCATTGCCTCAGTTACCTCATCTGTAAAAATGGGCATTAAGACTGTGAGTCCCACATGGAACAACCTGATTACCTTGTATCTACCCCCTCAATTAGAACAGTTATTGGCACACAGATTGTTATGCTTAACAAATACCATGCTTATTATTATTATTATTGGGGAATGTACAATACAACAGTAAAGAGTGATAATCCCTGCCCACAGCAAGCTCAATCAGAATGGTTTCTGTCAGGTTTTCACACAAGCAAAAAAATTGCCCTCAATTACTACTGTTAGTTTTTACCAATTTGCCTTTACCAGGGGAAAGAAAAGGGAATTATTAACACCCTGAATGAACAATACTTTTTAGACCTGCCTGCACGAAGGACAGCTCTGCAGTGTACAACAGCATGAGAGAGGGAGTTTAATGCATACTAACAGACATGAAAAGGAGGAGAATGAGAAGTCTCATAGACCAAGGCAGCTTCATGGCTCAGTCATATTAGAGAGCTGTCCTTTCATGGTTGCTATCCAGTTGGGATCCACAGAATAGGCTTCACCAGGCAGGTCTGCTCCACAGGGCCCTTCCTGGTTCTGAGTTTCTCAGCCTTAGACTTTAAATTGTGGATCTTGGTAGGGAAAATCAGTTAGCCTCTAGACTGTAAGCTCACTAAGGGCGGGGAACGTGTGTGGCAACTCTGTTGTATTGTACTCTCCCCATCCTGAGTCCAGTGGGCCTGGTTTAAGCAGCAATTTAGTCAACAGCAGCTGCCAGTCATGTATGACCAACGGCCAATCTGAAACTACAGAGAGGACCCTGTCTGCATGTGACTAACTCAACGTAGCCTAGTGGAAAGAACATGGACCTGGGAGTCATAAGACCTGTGTTGTAATCCCGGCGCTGCCACTTGCCCACTGTGTGACCTTGGGCGAGTCACTTAACTTTTCTGTGCTTCAGTTATCTCATCTGGAAAATGGGGGTTAAGACTGTACAAACTCCAGTGCTTAGTACAATGCCTGGCCCATAGTAAGTGCTTAACAAATACCATTTAAAAAACCCAAAAAACCAAAAACTTTTTCAGCTCAGGCCTGAGGGAATTCCCAATTGTTGTAAACATACCATTCTTCAATCTCCTTATATTTGAGTTAAAACAGTGTAGAACACATTTGCACTATTAAAGACATTATTATTATTATCATATTTGTTAAGCACTTACTATGGGTGCCAGGCACTCTACTAAGTGCTGGGGTGGATACAAGCAAATAGGATTGGACACAGGCCCTGTCCCATGCAGGGTCACATTCTCAATCCCCATTTTACAGATGATCCCTTTTTTACAGATGGACTTCCATGTGCCAGGTTATTGAGGGAAACTAGCTCAGGTTTGGCTCAGGCCAGACAAGACTAATGTCTTCCCACAGCAGACATTCAGCCATTAAATCATTTTTAAGGAAAATGATTACCAGGAAAATGGGGGAAACAGCCCCAAGATTTCTGCCCTCAAAGGGGCCCACCACGGCCAACCTTTCAATGCACATATTCCTCCCGAACCTCCACCAAAGCAACTCTAGGGCTAAAAATGGCCCTGAGAAACTCAAATTTGTACATGCAGAAGGAGGAGCACACGTACTCTGAGTAAGGGGAACTTTGGTTTGAGAAATACACAGTTTCCACTGCCCTAGGCCCACCAGAGCTTTAATCTGATGACAGAGCCCTGCTGATGACATAGATCCTGCCTTCTGCCATGCCCACGGATATTTTATCCAAAATCTATAGAACAGTGAGATATTAGAAAGGTTAAAGCAAGTTAAATATGTTGTAGGGCTAAACAAACAGCTTTATGTTTGAGAAAAAATTCTCTCAGTTGCTAGATTAGCACTCTCCCAGAGCTAGTAGCAGCACTTTATGTACTTTCTAATCCTGACTGAGTTTGATTAGCTCCAAAGGTGTACATGGGAGGCATGAAGCCAAACTTTGAAGTGCCAGTTACTTTGTGTATCACCGTTTATTTGGATATATGCTTTCTGATTTCCCTTCCTAAGATGCTGGATAAATTCTAAGTCTGGATTGTAGCAGTTAGTTTTTGTACGGAATGATTTCTCCTGTACAGTTGAAAAGGATTCAATCTATCAATGGTATTTATTGAGCACTTACTCTGTGCAGAGCTCTGTACTAAGCACTGGGGAGACTACAATACAATAGAGTCGGTAGGCACGCACCATGCCTTCAAGGAACTGACAATTCAGTTGGGGAGACAGACGTTAAAAGACATTAACGTCTAGGGTAAGCAGCAGAGTATAAGGCTCTGATTGTAATTTCTGTGGGGGTGGGAGTGGGGTGCCTATCAAAGTACTTAAGGAGTACAATGTGAGATCTAAAAAGGACCTATCTGAGTGCTATGTCTATCCATTTTCAGATGTCCCATAGACCTCCATGAAGAGAGGTTAGCCACGTCACTGTGGAGAGTTTGGCATAGTGGATAGAGCACGGGCCTGAGAGTCAGATGGTCGTGGGTCCTAATCCCAGCTCTGCCACTTGTCTGCTGTGTGACCTTGGGCAAATCACTTCACTTCTCTGTGTCTCAGTTACCTCATCTGTAAAATGGGGAATGAGACTGTGAGCCCCATGTGGGACAGGGACTTGTGTCTAAACTGATTTGCTTGTATCCACCCCAGTGTTTTAGAACAGTGCCTGGCACAAAGTAAGCGCATAACAAATATTGTTGTTGTCTTATGCTGTCGTGTCATGTCTGACCCATAGTGACGCCATAGACACATCTCTCCCACAGTGCCCCACTTCCATCTGCAATGGTTCTGGTAGCGTATCCATAGTTTTCTCGGTAAAAATATGGAAGTGGTTTACCATTGGCTCCTTCCGCGCAGTAAATGAGCCTCTGCCCTCGACTCTCTCCCATGCCGCTGCTGCCTAGCATGAATAAGTTGTAGCAGATTGTCTTCCACTCGCTAGCCAGATACCACGATTATTATTGACAAACTGGATTTATGGAAGATCATTTCTTTCTATGCCATTAACTCGGAGATAGGTATTTGAGATTTTTGACTGGCTTCATTTAAGAATAGAACAGGAAGAAGGAAGAGGATGGGTCTCACTTTTGGTTAGTCCTTAATTCATCTTGATGATTAAGTCCCCTAGAGGCTCTGGGTGGAGCAGACACAATAAGGAGTATTCAAGGATGTGGAACAGTATGGAAGGTGTGTTTATAAAGTCATAAGATAGGAGTGTCTAATTACATTCCACTTCTGACCAATAATGCATTGTCCTTATGCCAGAACAATAACCCACCTCAGCCATGTTACCGAATTTCCTGGTATAGTGGGTTAAACTGACAAGGTTTGGCTGTAAGCCACCAATTGTTCTATTGGATGGTCAAGTTTCACTTCACGATGATTGAATTCTGTTTCAGGTATGCTGAAACCGCTTTAAGGTGGCCTTCATCACAGTATAAGAGAGCTGAAGAAAGTTGTAGCATTAGGAGAATTATTTCTCATGATGCCTTATCTTAATTTTTCATTCCAGCCCAAGCAATGTTGTTGTTTTTTTCTGTTGTGTTCAGCTGCTTTTACAGTCACTTGTCAGGTGTGTGATTTTGGGCAAGTCACTTAACTTCTCTGTGCCTCAGTTACCTCATCTGTAAAATGGAGATTATGACTGTGAGCCCCATGTGGGACAACGTGATAACCTTGTATCTATCCCAGTGCTTAGAACAGTGCTTGGCACATAGTAAGTGTTTAACACATACCATCATTGTTATTATTATATAACCTAGGGAGATTAGAAATTACTGGGGGAAGGCCTCCTGGAGATGTGATTTTAAAAAGATTGTAAATATGGGGAGAACTATGGTCTGTTGGATTTAGAGGAGGGAGTTCCAGGAGGGGGAGAGGGTATAATCAAAAGGTCAGAAGCGGGAGGGGTGAAAATGAGGCAGAGTGAGATGGTTAGCTTGAGAGGAATGAAGAGTCTGAGGATGTATGTAGGCATATGGCAGTTTTCATTCATTTATTCATTTGGTGGTATTTATTGCTTACTGTGTGCAGAGCACAAATATAATAATAATAACGTTGGTATTTAAGCGCTTACTATGTGCCGAGCACTGTTCTAAGCGCTGGGGTAGATACAGGGTAATGAGGTTGTCCCACATGAGGCTCACAGTTAATCCCCATTTTACAGATGAGGTAACTGAGGCACAGAGAAGTTAAGTGACTTGCCCACAGTCACACAGCTGACAAGTGGCAGATCTGGGCTTCGAACTCATGACCTCTGACTCCCAAGCCCGTGCTCTTTCCACTGAGCCACGCTGCTTTTATATAAGCAAATATAAGCAATACCATTTCTGTAACAGAACTATGATCCATTCAACCTCGTGTTCTGTCTCTGACAGTGACAACAAGTTGTTTAGAGGAAGCATGTGTTAATTGGCCATTCCTGGCATCCATCCTTTTCAAGTATGCATGAGGGTTTCTAATTCATATACTTGAATGAAACCTTGAGAAAAATCTCACCAATTCATATTTGCATGAAATTCTAGTGGTATTACAGAGCTTTCTTTCATCAAGTGCCCCAGCAATTGCCTCATTGTCAAGAAGAGGAATGCACTTCCAGCCTACTCTTTGGAGAACGGCACCATTTTTCCCACATGAGGTTTACCCTCTTAATCCCCATTTTTCAGAGGTGGTAACTGAGGCCCAGAGAAGTGATGTGACATGCCCAAGGTCACACAGCAGACAAGTGGCAGAGCTGGGATTAGAATCCACGACCTCTGACTCCCAAGCCCGTGCTCTTGCCACTAGGCCATGCTGCTTACCTCAAGCTAGCACATTGTTCAACCAGGCACTGTTAGGCGAAAAAAAAGAAAAAGTTAGAAACCCGAATCAAAACAGCCACCAAGGGCTTAGGGGAATTGATAGTGTGGCCATAGTGTGACAATAAGCCCAAACCTAACTGAAGGTCTGTAGAGTCCTGTAAATAGCAAAGGACAATCTTTATGAGTACAGAGTGAGATAGGCAATGTTGAATCTGTATTCATCTTTTCAGTCCCACACAGGTAGAATTCAGTAATTTCAAACACCAAGGGCAGTTACAAGCATACAAACACTGTTTACTGAGAAGCAGCGTGGCTTAGTGGATAGAGCACGGGCCTGGGAGTCAGAAGGACCTGGGTTCTAATCCCGGCTCTGCCACATGTCTGCTGTGTGACCTTCGGCAAGTCACTTAAATTCTCTGGGCCTCAGTTACCTTGTCCGTAAAAATGGGAATTAAGAGTGTGAGCCCCGTGTGGGACAGGGAGTGTGTCCAACCTGATTAACTTGAATCTACCCCAGGGCGTATAACAGTCCTTGGCACATTGTAAGCACTTAACAAGTACCATAATTATTATTATTAATTTATTTTATATTAATTTCTCAGTTTAGGTTTTTCTTTCACCCATTTGCATATGGTAGAGTTCTTAATATCCTCTACTTTGATTATGATTCTTTATTGTTTTCTCCTGTGTACTTTGCAACTCTGTAATACATGCCACTACTTACCTAATGCTGTTCCTCAAACAGCTAAAGTCAGAGGCAGGTGGTTCAAAGCATTTAGGTAAAAGAGACCACTGTTTAAGGCAAGATAGGCTTGGACAGGTATATGGTCAAACACGGCACAGAGTCCTGGAGGATTATGTGGATCATACTGCAGTGGACATTTTCAGTTAGTTTTATTAATGCATAATAATAGCAAGTGTTCAAGTTCGATAGCATCTTTCGACAAATTGGTGTTGACTCTGTACACTTGCTCTCTTCATTCCAAAAGGATTGAACTGTAAACTGTAAAAGGAAGTTAATGTTTGATAAATGGGAGAGTTAGCTAAGATTATACTTTGAAAATTTGGTGGTTCTGGAGACTCTCCCATTATCAAACATTAACTTCCTTTTACAGTTCCTGCTCTTACTTAACCGAGAAGACAAATAAAATTACAGTGGATTTCAGGATTTCCATCTTGCATATCCTGTATGTTCTCAGGTCAGGAACGCTACTCAAATACTAAACTCAGTGATACCTAAACAATGAGAAGGATTGAAACACTATACTTAAACCCATTTCATGTGGTAGGTGATAAAAGTCCTAGGTGACATGATACCATGATGAAATAGTTTGCTCACTAATCCAGTCTCTCTCCCTTGAATCTGGGCACCACATCTGTTCAGCACTTGTTCTGTCACCTAACCTAAAGCTCTAAATAAACACCCTCCAGTGGAAAAAACCTCCCTGTTTTTTCTTGGAATTAGACAAGCATCCATCTTAGGGTTGGGCCAGGTCCCTATTTACCCAGAAATCCTATATCAGTGAGTGTCCTCTTGTGCTGGGTGTTCCAGAAACACACTGAAAATGAACTCATGGTTCCCCGGGGAAAGTCATGGAAAAAAATTTTACTTTTTATATTAATTTCAACAGAGAACATTCCTATGTTCAGCTTACTTTCAAGAAAAAAACATCTGAGTCAGAGTTGATGCATATCTTAATTTAAAACTGGTATGGATTTTGTTCCCCAAGGCTCTCTATTTGATTTTAAATCTCCTTGATTTAGGTTCTCCCACAGGGGCTGAGATAATTGCAAGTTTCACAAACTTCTAAACCACACAGTTCCTATTTTTAAAACTGGATTTGAATTTGGATTTGGATCCAGATGCTCCTGGATTTGACTACTCAACTTTTCCCCCTCATCCTCCTCTCTTGGAGAGGAGAGACATAAAGGTGGTTTCTCTGTCCAGTCAACCATTCAAACAATCAGTGGCATTTACTAAGCATTTGACCCCACAGCACCCTCCAGTTATCACCCCATCTCCCTGCAAACTCCTTGAGCAAGTTGTCTATACCCACTGCTTTACTTCTCCTCCAATTTCCTCCTTGACTCCCTCCAATCTGGTTACCACCCTCTCCATTCCATGGAAACAGCCCTCTCTAAGGTCACCCGTGACCTCCTCCTTGCCAAATCCAACAGCCTCTACTCCATCCTGATCCTCCTCAACCTCTCAGTTACCTTTGACACTGTGGACCGCCCCCCCCCAATCCTTCTCCTAGAAAGGTTATCTAACTTTGGCTTCACTGACACTGGCTTCTCCTGGTTCTCTGCCTATCTCATCAGCCCCTCCTTCTCGGTCTCTTTCACAGGCTCCTCCTCTGCCTTCGACTCCCTACCTGTGGAAATCCCTCAAGGCTCAGTTCTGAGTCCCCTTTTATTCTCCATCTACACCCACTCCACTTCCCTGGAGAACTCATTCACTCCCATGGCTTCAGCTACCATCTCTGCATCGATGATTCCCAAATTTACCTCTCTAGCTCCAACCTCTCTCCTTCTCTGCAGTCTCACATTTCCTCCTGCCTTCAGGACATCTCTACTTGGATGTACCTCCAACACCTCAAACTTAATATGCCCAAAATGTGAGTTCCTGCCCTTCCCCAGGCTTTAATTGTGGTATTTGTTAAGCACTTACCTTGGGCCAAGCACTGTACTAAGCACTGGAGTAGATACGGGATAGTCAGGGGTCCCACATGGGGCTCACAGTCCAAGTAGGAGGGAGAACAGGTTTGAATCCCCATTTTGCAGATCAGGGAACTGAGGCCCAGAGAAGTTAAATGACTTGTCCAAGGTCACACAGCAGCTAAGTGGTGGAGCTAGGGTTAGAACCCAGGTCCTCTGACTCCAAGGCTCATGCTCCTTCCTCTAGACCAGTCTGCTTTCCATAACTGTAATAATAATAATGATGGTATTTGTTAAGCACTTACTATGTGCCAAGCACTGTTCTAAGAGCTGAGGTAGTTACAAGGTAATCAGGTTGGAAACAGTCCCTGTCCCACATGGGGCTCACAGTCTTTATCCCCATTTTACAGATGAGATAACCGAGGCACAGAGAAGTTAAGTGACTTGCCCAAGATCACACAGCAGACAAGGTGTAGAGCCCCCTTCATATATGATGGACCATCACTTTCTCTACCTTCAAAACCCTACTAAAATCATATCTCCATCAACATACCTTCCCTAAGCCCTCATTTCCCCTCTTTGCCGTCCCTTCTGTGTCACCTACGCATTTGGTATAACCCTTAAGCACTTGATAGCACCTCTGCCCCATAGCACTTTTGTACACATCCTTACATTCTGCCATTTCCCCTATCTGTAATTTATTTAAATGTCTGTCTCCCTCTCTAGGCTATCAGCTCCTTGTGGGCAGGGATTGTGTTTCCCAACTTTATTGTATTGTACTCTTCTATGTCCCCCTCTCAGAATGGCACCTGGAGAGTTTCCAATACTCTACCAGTCTTGACTGTGGGAGGGAGAGTCCACAGAGGCCTACCCATTCCATTCCTAGCTTGGGCAGTGGCTAGCGAGTGGAAGGCAATCTGCTACAAGTCAAAACTCACCTGTGCTGGGCATCAGCGGTGTGAGAGTCGAGGGCAGAGATTGTTTACTGCGTGGAAGAAGACAGTGGTAAACCACTTCCGTATTTTTACCAAGAAAACTCTATGGATATACTATCAGAATGATTGCAGATGGAGTCGGGCCTTTCTGGGAGTAGATGTGTCCATAGAGTTGCTATGGGGCGGAGACAACTTGACAGCATAAGACAAGACAAGGCTCTTCTGTGTGCTTAGTACAGTGCTTTGCACACAGTAAGTGCTCAGTAGATATCATTGATTGATTGACTGATTGCTGAATCTGGGAGGAGGTAAAGGACCAAGAGGGGTAGTCGGCGAGGTTGTCAGACTGACTGGCTCCTAAATTCGATTGCACTTAACCCTTGTGGATGAGTGGTTACAAGATGCCAAAGCAGTCTGTGGCAGCTACTACAATTGCCGCACCCTCAGCTCAGCCCATCTCCTGCTTCATGCCTCCCTTCCTTCTCTCCTTCCTCTCTCTCCCACTGCCCCAGCTCCACCAGCTATTTCTTCCCCATCTCATCCTTATAACTTTACCTACCCTCTGACCCTAGCTGATTTCTCTTTGCTCTCCCCCAAACCTTCTCTCCCACTCCCCCTACTGTTTTTCTGTCCCCCATTCCTCATTAGTACCCATTCTGCCCCATTCCTCTCTCCCTTCCACCCCATTTCCTTCATTCCCTCCAACTCACTGGGAGAGAAAGTAGCTCGGCTGTGGGATATCAAACCATCACCACAGCTTTTTGTGAGTGACAGCAAGACATGGGCGCAAACAAATCTCTTTCTCCACCTCCGAAATGGCATGGCCTCCCTCAGAGATAGTGGGAGCCAGAAAGTTAAGAACAAGCAGAGGGCTTTACCTTTTGCTCTCTGTCATGCCTAAAGCTTCTCATTCTCAGTAAATCTATCACTGTGGTGGCACAAGCTCTGCTTGTATGCAATTTTCAGCTTCCCCACAATTTTAGACTTGACATTTCAAAATGGATTATTGATGCAACGTATTCTTTGAAAGCTGTATTCAGTGACTTTCTAGTGCCTAGCAGTTAGAGAACAAGGAGAATTGTAGATGATTATCAGCTTTACCACTGACTCACTAAGGGGCCACTTGCAACTCACTTACCCCTGCCAATTCAACTGCCTTTGAGAGCGATGCTGCATTTTCGTGCTGAGGCACTGGGAGGAAGGCATTTTAGGAGTGCAAGATGTCAGTAATTTCTTTTCTGTTCCACTTTCTTCATCTGAAAGGAAACTAAAATCTTGAAACCGTGACATTTGGACCATTTGCTCAAAGTCCCATCTGATGACTTTTAATCATAACTACAGCTTCCTTCAATTAGATTTTTCTGTGATTTAAAGGATTTATAACGATCTTGTAATTGCTCCATGCCGACTGCAGGGAAATTGTGCTTACCAAAAAACAGCCTGTGCTTGTTCCTGTGTACTTCATTTGTTTTCTCCCTTTAGAGTAGAGCTTTAGAAACCCAGAACAAAAAAATACCCTTATTGGAAATGGTGAAGTGTCAGAGTCTGTAGTGAGTGATCATCACTCCCTAACCTTGATCCCTACTCTTGGGGTTATTAGCAACTTCAGCTCCAAGTGATAGGAGACACACGTAGGTGAAGTTAGCATGGCCTAATGGATAGAGCATGGGCCTGGGTTGGGGGGGGGGGGAAGGGGGGCAGAAGACCCGAGTTCTGATCCCAGCTCTGCCACTTGTCTGCTCTGTGACCTTGGGTAAATCACTTAACTTCTCTGTGCCTCAGTTACCTCATCTGTAAAATGGGGATTAAGACTGTGAGTCCCATGTGTCCAACCTGATTAGCATGTATCTACCACAGCCCTTAGAACGATGCTTGGCACATAGTAAGTACTAAACAAATACCACTGGACCTTACCATCACCTCGATGACATTCACCAAGTAGAAACCGTCTTCTCTTGGTTGTACAATCATTTGGGTCTTCCCCATGCCTGTTGAACAAGAACCCCTTTCCACCCTCCCATGTTTTTTAAGAAAGGTGGGAGTCAGGGATATGCATCTCTGCCACCCAAGTGGTAGTAGTAATAATAATGATAATAATTATGGTTTTTGTTAAATGCTTACTCTGTGCCAGGAACTGTACTAAGCGCTGGAGTAGATCCAAGCAAATTGAGTTGGACATAGTCCCTGTCCCACATGGGGCTCACAGTCTCAATCCCCATTTTATATATGAGGTAAATGAGGCACAAAGAAGTAAAGTGACTTGTCCAAGGCCACACAGCGGACAAGTGGCAAAACCAGGATTAGAACCCATGACCTTCTGACTCCTAAACCTATGCTCTATCCACAATGCTCTGCTGCTTCTCAAGGTAGACCCCATCCCATAGCCTCTATGGAGGGGAACAAACTAGAGAAGTGGCAAGGAGTTTCCATCCCACAATTCAGTGTCCAACTTTGTGATATGCTCTGAAATCCTTTCTCTTTTTTTTATGGTATTTGTTAAGCGCTTCCTCTCACTAGCTATTCTCCTCAAGTCATCTATCCACTTTGCAAGGCAATCCATTCCCCTGCACCTCACTCTCACCTTCAACCCCTTGCTCATGGATTCTCTCTTGCCTGGTACGCCATGCAGTCAATCGATTGGTCAATCAATCGATGGTATTTATTGAAAGCTTACTACGTACCAGGTACTGTACTAAGTTTTTGGGAAAGTACAATACAATAGAGCTGGTAGATGCCATCCCTGCCCACACAGAGCTTAAAGTCGGAGCTTAAAGTCTACAGCGGGAGACAGATAATAAAATAAATAACAGATGGGAAAATAGTAGAGTATAAGGATATCTGCATAAGTGTTGTAGGGCTGGGGTGAATATCAAAGGGGTAAACAAAGAAGTGCATAGTAGAAGTCTACTATGCAGAAGGAAAAGCGATCATCCAATAGATCGCATCTCCTCCCAGAAGCCTTATCTGATTAACCTCTTATCTCCCCCCCACACTATTCTCCTTCCCTACTGCATCACCTATGCATTTAGCCCTAACCCCCAAGCACTTATGTACATATCCTTATATTTAGTTGTTATCCCCTACCTGTAATTTATTTTAATATCTGCCTCTCGCCCTAAATTATAAAATCCCTGAGGGTGGGGATCATATCTAGCTACTCTACTGTGCTCTCCTAAGTATTCAGTACAGTGCTCTTCACATAGTAAGGACTCAGCAAGTATGATTGATTGATTAGGGGAGTGGATGCGGTTCATGGTCACGCTCTTAATCCCCATTTTACAGATGAGGTAGCTGAGGCCCAGGGAAATGAAGCGACTTGTCCAAGGTCACACAGCAGACATGTGGCAGAGCTGAGATTAGAACCCAGGGCCTTCTGACTCCCTGGCCTGTGCTCTACCTACTAGACCACACAGCGCTCATTAACTACTATAGATTGATTGACACTGCTGTTCCCTCACCCGTTTCACTAACCATTCTTGAGTGTAACAGTCATGTTTGTTGTACATAGGGTTGGGCCTTTACTTCCTGCTAAAGTAGTGAAATTGAGTATTTAAACAATCTAAGTGGGTACATAATGCCATAGAGACTGACATGTACTTAGTTTACCTAACATGAACATTATTTGGAAAGTTTGAAAGGTGAGTGAGGGATGGGTAGTAGGGAGGAAAAGGGGCTCCCGTGCTTGGAATTTTCTTTTGACAAATCTAATGGTGGGTGGGGTCTTTATATCCTCCTACTTTATATAATAATATGTCACCTAAATCTCTCATGCAGAAATTTAAGCCTGTTCTTCATAGCTCATCTTTCCTAGAAGTGAATAACTGATCTCCACCCTCCAGATAATATCTTCTCATGTAATTGAAGGTTATTAGGTCATCCCTCAGTCTTTGCTTCTCTAGGCTTTAGTAATCCTATTTCTTTATACCTAATCCTATAACTATTTCCATTGCTTTCTCCTGAATCATTTATGCCAGAGTGCCTAAACTGGGCACACCGCTGAGCCACTTTTTTAATGGTATTTGTTGCCAGGCACTGTTTTAAGCGCTGGGGTAGGTACAAGCTAATCAGGTTGGACCTAATCCATGTCCCACATGGTGCTCATAGTCTTAATCCCTGTGTTACAGATGAAGTAAAGCATGAAGTAAAGTCCAGGTGAAGCAGCTTGGCCTGGTGGCTAGAGCACGGGTCTGGGAGTCAGAAGGACCTGGGTTCAAATCACAGCTCTACACCTTGTCTGCTGTGTGACCTTGGGCACGTCATTTAACTTCTCTGTGCCTCAGTTACCTCATCTGTAAAATGGGGGTAAAGACTGTGAGCCCCATGAGGGACAGGGACTGTTTCCAACCCAATTACCTTGTAACTACCTCAGCTCTTAGAACAGTGCCTGGCACATAGTAAGTGCTTAACAAATGCCATTTAAGAGAAAAAAAAAGTAATTGAGGCACAGAGAAGTTAAGCGACTTGCCCAAGGTCACACAGCAGGCAAGTGGCAGAACTAGCATTAGAACCCAGATCCTTCCGACTCCCAGGCCCGTGCTCTATCCACAAGGCCACGCGGCTTCTCACTTCTGGACACATAGCTCCACTGTCGATATTTAAAATGGAAATTACACGAGCGGACTTGTCCCTTGAGGAGGTTATATGGCATATGAAATAATGGCTATAAAGAATTTTGAATGCTGTTGATAGAGTGATGATGATGATGATGGTATCTATTAAGCGCTTACTATGTGCCAAGCACTGTTCTGATTTGCTGTATTAGGGCTTCAGGGGGCACAGCTAAGCAGGGAGGTGTTCAGGATCTCTTCTCTTCCCTCCCCCAATCCCTTTTGCTGTCACTGAGCCGGGTAAACTGTGCATATCAAAAGTTTCTGATCAAAGGATCCCCTAAAGAGTGATCCATGAGGTGGACAGGCTCAGCAGGAATCTTGAAAAATAGCAGGCTAATATTCATTCATTCATTCATTCATTCATTCATTCATTCATTCACATTTATTGAGCGCTTACTGTGTGCACAGCACTGTACTAAGCACTTGGAATGTACAATTTGACAACAGATAGATAGAGACTGTGAGCCCAACAATGGGCTCACAGTCTAATATGGGGCACGAAGACTGCCTTCTGGGTTATGGTGCTAGGGCACATTATTGGCATTATGCTGCAGTCACCATGGCCATGAATAAGTCCTGCTCATGAAGAACCTTGGCACGCACTTCGTTCAATCATATCTACTGAGCGCTTACTATGTGCAGAGCACTTCACAATGTACTCCACCCTTGCCCACCTACTTGCCTGTTGCACTCCGTGTCCCAGCAGGAACATGATTGGCAAGGGATAAGCCAGTGCAAGTCATGCCCCACAAACCACTATAATCAATTCCTTTGCCCAGGTTTCCATCCTGAAGGCAGTGGCTCACTGTCATTCTGGATGGAAGACTCCATCAAGCATCGAACTGCTACTAAGTATGGAACATGACTGGGTTGGGGGCGGGAGGGGAAAATCTCCCTCTTCCACCTCAGGTAACCTCTTCTCTCCCATCCCTCTTCTCTCCCTTCTGCAGGAGGTAGTCATTGAAGTGGAAAATTCAGCGGTGCCTCCGGACTCCAGCACTCCAGAGATTTTTTAGACAAAGGTATTATAAAAAAAAGTAGTAAGTGCAAAGAAAAAAAGGCAGGGCTATAATCTAGCTTCCTTGGATAATTAAAAGGTCGCATTTTTCAGAAGAAACCCAAACCCAAGGAAAACAAAGCTAGGCTTTCCCACACACCTTTACCACCCACCACCCTCAGCCCCTCCTATTCTCCTTTAGGGAAAGGTGATTTAAATTTAAAATTTAAATTCAGCTTCTGCATCACTAGATCTGAATCTGAAAACACCATCTCCCCATGTGATTACCCTCACTTACTGTCACAAGACCCACCTCCTAATAAACAACTTCAGAAAGGGAAAGCATTCAAATGGAAAATATAAAGAAGCCTTGAAATTCAATTATGCTTTGAGTCATAAAAAAGGGATAAAGATTCCTTCTTTAGATTATTTTACCACTCTTTCCTTAGCATTCTAGCAGTCCATTGGGAAAAGAATATTCCTTTGATTGAGTAGGAAAAATAACACGAAGCTTCCCCAGCCAAAGAGAAGTGAAATGCTAAGGATAATTCAGCCATAAAACTGACTTTCATTGGAAAGTTCTAGGTAACTGGTGTGAACTTGAGTTTTTTGACTAAATTATGTAACTTCTGTAATTGCCTCAACTCTCTAAAAGCCCTGTATTTTTATTGTTTTGTGGCTATCTCAGCTTGAGACTCTGAAGTCTCCCTCTCCTGAGCACCAATGCTAAAGCTCTTTTATCCCCTCTTCAAGTATATGATGCTCTCAATGCATCTTCTATAGCATTTATTCTTGCAATTTAAGTCTTGTGCCCCTTTTCCTTCCCAGGCAAGATCAGCTTTATGAAAGCTTGCATTTCTTCCAGTCTCGCCTTTCACTCTCCTTTGTTTGATGTGAATTCTCTAGCAGGAGATGACCCACATCTCAGCATATCCTTTTCAGCATCCTTTAACTTGACTTGCATTGAAATGAGTAAATCTCAGGTCTCTTCCTGTCACTTAGCCTATAGGGCCGGATCCTCTCTACTTGCAGATTTGCAGTGTCAAAGGATGTGGCCAGGACTTGTTCCTGACCAGAGGAATAGTTGAAATGAGTCTTTTCTGAGTCACCAATACGATAGGATCCCATGAACCTTATTGTTTTGCTCAAACTCAATTCTAGGGAAGGTATAAACTCTTAAAAGCCTTTCATCAGAAGGGAAGTGGATTTTAAGGGAGAAAATCATTTCATACACTCTAACAAAATCAAAAATTGAGTTAACCTTGAGAGAGAAGCCGTGATATGATATCCAAACAGATGACAAACTTCTAGATTCTGGGTTTTTTTACACAACTGTATTTCCGTCAGCCTTCCATTAATAGAACTGTACACATGTTAACAGTTGTGAAATTAAACAGACACCTACTCTTCCCACACAACTAAAATGAGCATTTAGGAAGGTGACAGAATATACTTGGCCAGATTAGTGGGGTGAAGGATTCTGCAAGGCCCAGATGGACATCTCCACACTACAGAGACAATCTAGACCCAACTTCATGAGAAGCTTGGGAAGTCACATTTCCTATAGCAAGCCTGCCATTTCCAGCTCTTTCTCTGAGGCTATGCTATTTAAAACAGGCCCACTCACAGTCAGGGTCTTCTTTGTGTATAGGGTCTTCTGACTCAGGATCCAGGATCCAAGTCCTTGCTGCTGTACTCTCTCAGGGTTTGGGAAAAACCCTCCCCCAGTGTCCTTTCCTTCTTTCAAACTTTCAACTGAATCATTGTTCAAGTCTTCCTTAAATCCTTGCAGCAGGGTGCCAGTAAATAAAACGAATAAAAAACAAGGCTTATCTGGGTGGGAATTAAAAGAATGGTTTAGAATAATAGATTTTCAACAATAAATTTGATTCCTTAATTTCAAAGTTAAAAGCCCCATCATAACGTTTTTCTCAGACCCATTTTTTTAAAAAACAAAACAAACAGCAACAAAAAAACCCAACCAAAACCAAAAATGTGGTCTCTTAAAATTACCAAACAGATTGTTGTGGGCAAGGTATGTATTGTATTTGTATTGCATTTTCTCAAGAGCTTAGTACAGTGCTTGCAGAATAAGCACTCAGTAAATACAACTGATTGATATAAGGCCATCCTGTTACTAATGCTTCCCCAGCTATCCAGGTATCTAATAGGAAACCTTCTATTCTTTCATTGTTGGGATTTGGTCCAACTGAAACCCACCTTGTGTTCTGGCCTGCTCTGTGGTAGGAAGACAGGTCTTCTAAATAAACAGGATAGAGGCCGGCTGTGAGTGGTGTGAGCCCTTATCTGCTGTGGTCAGGCTTTCACTGAAAGCCACTTGTCAGCACCCAAAATAATGGCAGCCGTAAACATTTGCACTTCAAAAAATCCCCAGGGTTTCACACAGTAATTGGACATTGCTTACAAAAAAAAATGTACTTACTATAATTTGTATGAGAAAATGTATAGCTTGAACATATGAGCAAGGTTTGAAGTAGAAATTTTTCATTCCCAGTGTGGAACATAATAGTCCACTTCTGCCCTACAATCTGGGACTTCTGCAAAAGGGGACACCTGAGCCTCATTTTTATCCCTGCAGTGGAATCCAGGGGACCCCACTGGATCCAGAGACCTGGTAGTATACATTTGATCTCACAAGTCTGATATGGCATCCTTCCTTTACCTCCTACTTTGACCTCTGGCAAGTGAGCAAATGCAAAAGCAAACCAGGGGAAGGCTAACATTTCAGTTAGTTTGTCCTTCAAAGGCCAAAGTCTGATTGAGCTAAGGACATAGGTAGGACCCTCTGACTAGGGCTGAGGCACCTTAACTGAGCAATGTGATCTGTTTATGCCACGCTCTGCTCCAGGAACAGAGACAGAGAGAGAAACAGGTGCTTTAGCAGTCAAATCAGTATTTTCCTAGATACTTTGGTAATCCTAAATCTCCCTCTACCAGAGGGCAGGAATACCAGTTGTATCTATGTTTTAGCAGCAGTGGTATTTATTAAGTGCCTCTTTTATGTAAAACACTGTGCTAAGTGCTGAGCAAAATACGGAAGAATTAGACACAGTCCCTGGCACCCAAAGGGCCCATAATCTTGTTTGCATATGTGAACAATCTGTGTCAGCCTGCCTTCCCCATTAGATTGTAAACTCCTCAAGGGCAAGGCTGGTGTCTTTTATTAATTTTATTTTACTCTCCCAAGTATTTAAAATGTTTTGCAAAATAAATACCGATGGTGATGATGATGACGATGATTGATGTTTCATTTCTACTCCATCCTAATCCTCCTCGACCTTTCAGCTGCCTTCCACACTGTCAACCACCACTTTCTCCTAGAAGCATTATCCAACCTTGGCTTCACTGACACTGTCCTCTTCTGGTTCTCCTCCTATCTCTCTGGCTGCTCTTTCTCACTTTCTTTCACTTCTTCCTCTGCCTCCCAGCGCCTAACTGTCCGTGTCTTTTAAGGTTCAGTTTTAGGTCCCCTTCTATTCTCCATCTACTCCCACTCTCTTGAAGAACTCATTCGCTCCCATGGCTTCAACTACCACCTCTATTCCCAAATTTACATCTCCATCCCTGATCTCTCTCCCTCTCTGCAGTCTTGCATTTCCTCCTGCCTTCAAGACTTCTCTACTAAGATGTCCTATCATTACCTCAAACTTTTTTAAAAAAAGGCCTCCTTATCTTCCCATCCAAACCCTGTCCTCCCCCTGACTTTTTTTCCATCACTCTAGACAGCACTACCACCTTCCTATATCACAAGTCCCGTAACCTTGGTATTAGCCTTGAACTCTCTCATTCAACCCACATATGCAAACGTGGGGTGCAAAAATAGGTAGGTAGATAAACAGCTCTCAGAGAAGGCAGCAGGGATGGTCTTTTCCCCTCCAGGCCACAGTCCTTGGTTCCAAATTGCTACAGGCTCCCAGTGGTCTAACACTTCTAAAGGGTGGCTTCTGTTGGACCTTATTCCCTTCAGGAATGGGTGGGAGGAGAGAGGCTGCTGGCTCCTGGCTCCTATAGGGGGACAGAATCTGAACTCCTGCAATGTTGTCAGAGCAGAGGGAGGCATACTTCTCTGAAGAGCTGAAGCAGCGTGGCTTAGTGGAAAGAGCATGGGTTTGGGACTCAGAGGTCATGGGTTCTAATCCCGGCTCCAGCACTTGTCAGCTGTGGGGCTTTGAGCAAGTCACTTAACTTCTCTGTGCCTCACTTACCTCATTTGTAAAATGGGAATTATGACTGTGAGCCCCATGTGGGACAACTTGATCATCTTGTATGTATCCCAGGGCTTAAAACAGTGCTTGGCACATGGTAAGTGCTTAACAAATACCATTATTACTATTAGTGCTAGCTCTGCCCCTTTCCTGCTGTGTAACTAAGCAAGTCACTTAAGCTGTCTGCGCCTCAATTGCCACAAACATGAAATGGGGATTATAATACCTGCCCCTCCTTATTTCACAGGGATGTTGTAAGAATAAAAATGTCACTGATGTCAAAGAACTGTGGAAAAACTCAAAGAGTTTAACAAATTTGAGATATCATTATGACAAACATTCGATCAGAATAAGTATGAACACGTAAGCATTAATTACTAGAATGCTGGCTCATTTGAGAACAGCTGAGATTAAGCTTAGTGGATAAAGCACGGGCCTGGGGGTCAGAAGGTCATGGGTTCTAATCCCAGTTCTGCCACGTGGTCTGCTGTGTGACCTTGAGCAAGTCACTTCACTGGGACTCAGTTACCTCATTTGTAAAATGGAACTTAAGAGTGTAAACCCTACAAGAATGTGTCCAATCTAACTTGTATCTACCCCAGGATTTAGAACAGTGCTTAGTATATAGTAAGCACTTAACAAGTTCCATAATTATTATTATTATTATTAAATGAAGACTTCTTGGAGGGGGTGTGCCTTGAGCTGTATTTTAAGGAAGGGAAGGATATCTTATGGAGTATGGAAAGATAAAACTTGTCTGGAGCAGAGTGAGGGCTGGGTATAGTGGAAGATGAAATTAGGTAGGTAAGGTAGGGTCAGCTGATGGCAAGCTTTGGACACTATAGGCAGAAACTTTCGTACTCAATTCTGTCAGAATGTGTGTTTTCAATATGCATTTTGGCTAGAGTGCACCCTCAGAATTAGGAAACCTTCTTCCAAAAATGCATGTCTGTTTGGGTAGAGACTGATGTGGTGTCAGAAGAAATGGTTTGTGAGCAAGTGACCGACGTCAGATGGGGAGTAAATACCAGAATGCGAGTTTTCCTTAATGAGGGGTTCTGGATGAGAGCAAAACCTATATTAGAGGAGAAGTGAGTGTATTTGATCTGGAGGGTTTTGGAAAAGTACTGGAGAGATTTGAGTAGTAGGAAATGGAGAAAAGCCATTTGTCAATTAATTTAGAGCTAACTATTGATGTGCAGTCAATCAATCAGTGGCATTTATTTATTTATTATTTTTAATTGTATTTGTTAAGTGCTTACTATGTGCCAGGCACTGTACTAAGTGTTGGGGTGGATAAGCAAATCGGGTTGGACATAGTCCCTGGGACTCACAGTCTAAATTCCCCATTTTACAGATGAGGTAACTGAGGCACAGAGAAGTGAAGTAATTTGCCCAAGGACACATGGCAGACAAGGGACAGAGCTGGGATTAGAACCAGGTCCTTCTGACTCCCAGGCCTGTGCTCTATCTTCTAGTACATGCTGCTTCTCTTTATTGAGAGCTTACAATGTGCAGAGCACTGTAGTAAGCGCAACGGAGAGTACAATACAACAGAATTAGCAGACACGTTCCCTGCTCATTTTAGCAATGGTATTGTTTTTGCCTATTGGAATAAATCACTACAGCCAAGACATAGCCTTCAATCATAGTTTCAACTGCACTGTTGCTGCCCTATATCACTGTCAAGCAGTTTTCCTTCAGCACATATTTGTGATGAATTTTTAGTGCCAATCTTTCTACCTTGAAAAGTCATGGACCCTTCTGTCTCACCAGAAAAAAATACCTGATTTTAAAACATCTAGAAACAGTTTCCTAAGTATCAAAAGATTACAGTACTTCAAATTCGTTACTTAGAATCTACAACGAAAGACACTCGTTTTAGGAAAGATGGTTTAATACTGTGAAAGGAATAATATAATAGCTATACAGAGAAATGATATCACAAAGCAAACAGTGCCCAAGTCATTAGGCTAACAGTGAACAATTGTATCTGAACATAAGCTATATTGATTTTCTAAAAGCCTAAGGCCCAACTTCCCTTTCACGTATATCTACTAAAGATTTGGAAGGTTTATAAGATTGATCCTCCAGTTCTCAATTTTTTGCAGCGTGAACAAAGATGTCCACCATGTTAAAGGCAAGAAAGCAGAGGTCACAGTGGTGGCAGGCAGAGAGAAGCGAAATGGCGGAAAAGCCACCTTCCATTAATGCCTGCCTTCATTTTCCCTGGTATAGCAACCTAAGGGGCTGGAGGAGTTGATTTTGCTCCCCTGTCACTCTAAAATAGTTAGATGAGGCTGCTCGACAAAAAAAGCGGTAGTAATAATAATAATGATGGTATTTTGTTAAGCGCTTACTTTGTGCAAAGCACTGTTCTAAGCGTGGGTTGTCCCACTTGGGGCTCACAGTCTTAATCCCCATTTTGCAGATGAGGCAACTGAGGCCCAGAGAAGTTAAGTAACCTGCCCAAAGTCACACAGTTGACAATTGGCAGAACCGGGATTAGAACCCATGACCTCTGACTCCCAAGCCTGTGCTCTTTGCACTGAGACACGCTGCTTCAGCAGTCAACAGATCATTTTAGGTAAAGAGAACAGATGAGGAAGTTTCCCTCCGCCATTCTCTACCATTAAAATGATCTGGGCAGTGGAAACGTTTGCCATGTCAGAAATGGACAAATGATCCACTTTGAGAAATGATGGTATCATGGTAGCAAAATAATTAATTTTTGCAGAGATGAGTGAAGGGAACAATTCACCAAAGCTCTTGTGATGACAGCTGTTGCAGGGAGTTGAGGGGAGACAAGGGAGAGGAGAGGAAAAGGGTGAAAGGTGAGGTGAGAGGGGTTGAAGAAGGCAGAAGAGAAGGGTATGGAAGGGGCAAGGGAATGAAAGGGAGGAGAGGGAAAGGGAAGAGGAAGTAATAAAGGAGAGACAGAGGCAAAGGAGAGGAAAAGCAGTGTGGCCAAATGGAAAGTGCACAGGTCTGAGAGGCAGGAGACCTAGGTTCTAATCCTACCTCTGCCACTTTGCTGTGTGACCTTGTGCAAGTCACTTAACTTTTATGTGCCTCAGTTCCCGCATCTGCAAATTGGGGATTGAATACCTGTTCTCCTTCCTACCTATACAGTGAAACCCATGTGGGACCTGGTTACCTTGAATCTACCCCAGTGCTTGGCATATAGTAAGTGCTTAACAAATACCACATTTTCATTATTAGGAAGAAGGTGGAAGTAGTGGAGAGAGCCGGGGAAGATCGCTGAGGGGTGGAGAGGAATGGTGAGGCTGGAATGGGTGTGGGGAAAAAGAAGATAGGTAGGAAGATAGGGAAGGAAGGAGATTAGGGTCAGGGAAGAGGGGAATAATGGGAGAGAATGAGGCATGGCAGGGAGGGACAGGAGAGAGAGAAGAAAACTAGGTAATAGTATGTTTGTGTAGGGGGTACATATGAGGAGCTGGGAAGGGATAAAGACGAATGGGGGGAGACACAGGGAGAAGGAAGGACAAGAAATGAATAACAATAATTATGATATTTGTTAAGTGTTTTCTATGTGTCAGGCACTGTACTAAACACTGGAGTAGATACAAGCAAATTGGGTTGGACACAGTCTTCATCCCTATTTTACAGATAAGGTAACTGAGGCACAGAGAAGTGAAGTGACTTGTCCAAGGCCACACAGCAGACAAGTGGTGGAGCTGGAATTAGAACCCATGACCCTCTGACTCCCAGATATGTGTTCTATCCACTACACCATGCTGCTCCTCTAATAATTGTGGTATTTGTTAAGTGCTTACTATGTGCCAGGCACTGTGCTAAGTGCTGGGGTAGATACAACCTAATCAGGTTGGACACAGTCCCTCTCCCACATGGGGCTCACAGTCTTAATCCCCATTTTACAGATGAGGTAACTGAGGCACAGAGAAGTGAAGCGACTTGCCCAAGGCCATATGGCAGACAAGTGCTGAAGCTGGGACTAGAACCCATGACCTCCTGACTTGCAGGCCCATGCTCTCTCCCCTAAGCCATGCTGTTTCCCTGAACCCCCAAATGTTTCACATTACTACTATCACTTCTGTAGCTTGGTCTCTGCATCCATAAAATGGGAACATCTGCCCTTGCCTACTTTGAATAGGGCACAAGCAAGTACAGTGCTCTGCACACAGTAAATGCTCAATAAATACGATTGAATGAATGAACTTTACACTCCTTGGAAGAAAGGCTCCATGTAGGGGCAAAATAGCCTATTACTATAAATGAAGAACACAATCCTTGGTACATTAGGTATGGCTCAGTACTCAAAGTGTCAGCTGTTACAGTTTTCTCAAAATGAAAAGTTTGAAGGGCATCAGTCAGCATCAGGGTGGTTAATGGCACAGCATATGAAAATAAAAAACTGAAAGGAAGCAGTGCTTTGCATACAGTAAGCACTCAATAAATACGATTGAATAATAACACCCTGCCTTCAATTAATATGCAGAATCCCCCAGGGAAGACAGCTGAAATTTCAATTTTAGACCCTTTCCTATCTCTTTGTGTAACATGGAAGAAGAATAACCTTTTCTGGGAGGGGGAAAAAAATCTAATAATCTGGGTCTGGTAGGGAGATACAGTCAGAAAAGGAAATTGCACTCAGCATTCCCCCCCCCCCCCGCCCCCTTCTCTGAACTACTGTTCACGAAGAGATATGTGAATAGCTCCTACTTCTTTTTTTCCTTTTATTTGCAGAGGGTGGGGCTTATGGATCTAGAAGGGAATTCAGGTGTCTATCAATGACTACACTGTGGCCGCTAAATCAAGAAAGCAAACAGCTGCTCTGCTCATCGACTCAAGGCACACGTTGGGGCACAAAGCCAGAGCTTCAGGATGGGAACTAATGTGCATCCTCAGAAGGAGCAATGCTTTCGAGGACCTCATGTAAGTGAGATCTTGATGCCACGGAACCTTTGTTTTTCAAAGTGCAGACAGAAAGGAAGAGGGGGAAAAGCTGGGGGAATGGAGAGGCACTAGAGAATCAAGCATTTAGTTGAATCTGGCAGCTGTTTTGGAAGAGGTTCTGTGACTGGAGCAGTGGGGCTGTGCAGCTTATTTTTGCTCTGTATCACCGAGCTATCGGGCTGAAATGAAGCTGCAAATTTGCATTTTTAGAATGGAGGCTAAGAAAGAAAGAGCTTTTTCCTGTTTCCTGTCAGTTATATGTTGAAAGTGTCTTGCCTTGGACTTTTTTTTTGTTCCTTTCTCCTGCCTTTGTCTTCTGTTGATATAAAGCGGAGGAAGGTTAATTCCCAAACAAAGGAGTGTGTGCTGGAGTTCTGGGGTATTTCTTTTTATGCTTCTCTTTTGAAACTAGTAGTGGGTTCTGGTTAACAGTCTTCCTGGATTGCCCTTTTTGTGTATTGCCTGGTGACTTTTTTTTTAAAACCTATCTACCGAGGGGAAGAAGGAATGCTTGTGTTTTGGGTTTTAATTTAATTTTTTTTTGCAGTCGATGGTCTCTTAACTCATTTAAATGGGGCCCTAGACTTAAAGTCAATTGATTTGTAGAATGGAGTCTAGGAAATCTTGTCAGTTGAAATATGTATCACAGTGTATTGGATACTTATAGGCAGAAAGTCATGGGTGACCTTTTTAAATTTTATTTTTAATCCCTTTAGAAAGCTACTTTGTCTTATTCCATATAAAATTATGGATGGCAAAAGCATGCATTTTTCAAAATATTTGTATTAAACATGAGCACACTTTAAAAAATGCCCCACTAGGTTAACCCAATGATCCATCCAAAGCAGTATTTTTATCTCTGAAAAAGTGCCATAGTTGCCCTCCTTGACTCTCATCCTCCTAGTTAAGGGTGTACCTTTTTAAATGACTTTTAACTCACTAATTTATCTGAGCCTTTCTTGAATGTATTGATGTTCCCTATCTGCACAAGTTGTATGGTAACAAATTTACACATGATAAGTACCCAGTGGTTCTCTCCCCTCCACCCCCAATCTTAAATCTATCTCCATCAAGCTTTAATGGAGAACCCCTAGTTCTAGGGTTATGAGGATTGGAGCATCAGTCTTTTATTCACCCGACTAGCCCCTACTATTTTATAAACTTAAATTGTATCCCTTCTCAGCCTTCACCTTTCCAGACTATTTGGTCTATTCCCCTCTCCTCTTAGTTGCCACGTAGGCTCCACTTCTAGCCATGAAATGTCCTTCCTAAAATAGATGTGGAACTGTAAATAGTATTCTAAGAGGGAACCTCCATGGTCTTTTTCTGTCCCTTTTCTGATAATGCCCAGTATTTTGTGGACCTACTGGCTGTCTCTACAAACTGGATAAATATTTAATAGGGAAGTCCCAATAACTGCAAGATCACTTTCACAAATTGTAAACCGTAGCTCAGAGCCACTTATCCTGAAAGCTAGGTTTGGATTATTTTTCCCCTCTTACTTGCTTCAGCTGAAGCTCGTCTGCTACTTTCTACCCACTTACTGTCAAATTGTCCTGCAGTTTATACCCATCAGTCTGACATTTCACAAGGACAGATCAGTTCCAAAATCATTACCAGGCCTAACTTGCTTGTTGCAGACAGTGAGCAAGTAAAGACCATTTTGCTGCCGGAAGAGCTTAGTGTCAGCTGCAAACTTGCACACTGTGCACTCCCTCCCTAGGCCACTAAATAAAACTTCTCCTAGTAACAATCCCAGGGGACTCCTCTATTTACATTTCTTCTCCTGTTTATTCCTAATTCTTTTTTTCCCCTAGCCTTCATTCAGGTTTCTGGATAAACCATTAAACACTTTAATTTTTTTAGAACCTTGTCAAAAGGCTTTTGCAAATATAAATTATGTCCACTGGTTTATTGACTCCTGAGAATTTCATCCAATTGGTGAGGCATAATTTCCCTTTATAGAAGCTATGTTTATTTTTCTCCCCACAGGCTCTTTTGAGCACTCATTTTATAATATACTAGTAGTTTTCCAGATAAGTGTATCATTTGCAAAAATGGATTAGAAGCAGTATGGTCTAGTGGAAAGAGCACTGGCCTGGGAGTCAGAAGGACCTAAATTCCAGTCCCAGCTCTGTCACTTGTCTGTTGTGAGACCTTGGGCGATTCACTTTACTTCTCTGGCCCTCAGTTACCTCATCTGTAAAAATGGAGAGTAAGACTGCGAACCCCATGTGGTACAGAGACTGATTAGCTTGTATCTACCCCAGCACTTAGCACAGTGCCTGGCACATAGTAAGCACATAGCAAATCCCATCTTTTTAAGAAAGGTAGACCATGACTTCTGTATGAATTCTTTACAGAATTTATTCCCAACTACTTGGTGGGATTACAAAATGCAGAGACTTGTAAGAACCTCCCATTTATCTGCCTTTAGTAAATACTTTTTTTCTAACATATGACCTAAGAGTGTGGTAGCTGGGTAACTGTGCTTCCATTTAACTAAATTTGAGTTTCTAGTAAGGTTTCTGGAACCACCAGGTGAAATTCCTGAGGTTCCTATCTCCAATCTCTCTCCTCTTCATAATACTACTTTGAATTTGAATAGTGCTTTCACATCAGCTATCTAATTTTAGCCTGCGGGGTAGGGAGAAGCAAAAGTGGTCTGCTGCCTTAGCATCTCAGCAGTGGTGACCTCCAGTAACCAGAGTCATAGATCCCAGCAGCTGTTATCAATCCATAGCTAGCATCCCTGCTGTTATAATAATTATGGTACTTGTTAAGCGCTTACTATGTGCCAGGCACTGTACTGTTTTCTTCCCTCTGAGACTTTTTTTTTTCAGGGCATCTAGCAGTATGCTGTATTTCCTCGACCACTTTTCTATTTGACTAGGAGCTTACCCACTGACTATAATACCTCTTCTGTGTAAATCTGAGGTTTAGAGGAGAGGGTAGAACATGGGCGGTGAATAAGTCTAGCCTGTCTTTGAGATAGTACTGTTGCTATTTTCCAAAATTATCTTCAATAGAGTCAAATCTTACAAACTGGGCAAGCTCAGACATGGTCAGTGCCTGAATGGGTGAACTCCAAAGACAACACTTGGCACTGAAAATGGCATAGCTGTCTTAATAGTTGATGACCTCTGACCCAACCATACATCAGCATGTGTAAGGAGGTGATAGAAAAAGACAGCTAAAGTCCCCACCCCTTAAGGTCTTCCGATAAAGACCTTCTGACCAAGTTCCAGTTCTTCCTAGGTAGGACTTTGCTTTTTGACATGTTTGTGCCCTCAAGTAAAAGCTTCTTAAGGACCAAGTATTGCTCTTTCTTGGAATTGTGAGCACATTCTGAGATTTAGTTTCTCTTGCACTTGCTACATATGTGCTATTAGCCACTAAAATCAAGTTTTGGAGAACTACTGATGAAAGTTGTTCTGAGTCTGGCTCAACTTCCATTCTGTTTAACCTGTTAATAGAATTTGTTTCAATACCCTGTGGAAATACTGCCCAGGTCTACCAGGAAACCACCTATTTGCCCAGTCCTTGTGAGGTTATGTTATATTGTCCCCTCAGGCAAATAGTAAGCCTAAATCCTTTTGATTGTATTTTAGGCTTATCACCCTACTATTCTCCCTTCTCTGATTTTTTTTTTTGTAACCATTAATATGCAAAAAGGACAGGAGAGGGGAGAAATGGAACACAAGTGCACATCCACATGCCAAAAATGAAAACCAGTGCCTATACCTGCACCCATAGATGGGTACAACTACTAATTTGTCTTCTAGGCTTTTTGTTTTGAAAAATGTTCACTTAGTGCTAAGAGCAAAGCACTGGGTGTCGATTAGACTGTAAACCCGTCAAAGGGCAGGGACTGTCTCTATCTGTTATCGATTTGTTCATTCCAAGTGCTTAGTACAGTGCTCTGCACATAGTAAGCGCTCAATAAATACTATTGAATGAATGAATGGGTGTTGAGATCTGGGTTCTAATCCTGGCTCTACCATTTGCCTATGTGGGACCTTGAACAAGTCACTCAACCTCTCTGTCCCTCAGCTTTTTAATTTGTTTAATGGGGATGAAAACCTGTTCTCCCTCCCTCTTAGATGGTCAGTCTTAGATGTAGGACCAGGACTGTGTTTGATCTAATTCTTATATCTACCACATTGCTTGGCACATAGTAAGCTCTTAATAAATACCATCATTATATATAAAACTTATCTGAACTCATCCCTCTCCCAGGAAAAATGAAAGTGATTGTAAACAGAGCAGCCATGATGTCTGTTCATTAAGTAGTAATAATTCTGGTACTTATGTGCTTACTATGCCACGAGTTGGGGTAGATATACGATTCAGCACTGTGCTCATTTGTATATATTTTTATTACCCTATTTATTTTGTTAATGAGATGTACATCCCCTTAATTTTATCTATTTCTCTTGTTTTTGTCTGTCTCCCCCGACTAGACTGTAAGCCCGTCAATGGGCAGGGATTGTCTCTATCTGTTGCCGAATTGTACATTCCAAGCACTTAGTACAGTGCTCAGCACTTAGTAAGCACTCAAATACTATTGAATGAATGAATAATTAGGTTGAACACAGTCCCTGGTCAACATGGGGCTCACAGTCTAGGAAGGAGTAGGATTTAATCCCCATTTTACAGATGAGGAAACCGAGGCCCAGAGAAGTAAAGTGACTTGCTCAAGGTCATGTGGCAGAATAGGGATTAGAACCTAGGTCTTCTGATTTCCAGGCCCCTGATCTTTCCCCTAGGCCACACAACTTCCCAGCTTAAAATACAAAAGAGCGAGAAGGAAATTCATATTTTAAAATTCCATTCACCATCTAAAGTGATGCTTTTAAAAATCCTGTATTTTTTAAATGTTGAAGCTACTTCTCTTAGATAACTAGATTAAAAAAAAAACTGCCTGAAAGCTATGTTGGGCATGTCCTAATAGATGGTTCCTTTTGACATATTCTTGCCCTCATTTTATTTAGCTGATAATTTCATTTAGAACTTGGCTTGAATAAGACTTGAGAGATTCAAGCACCTACAATACCTTAAGATGTTTTCCATGCTGACTTGTATGTAGTTGTCATTCATTCCTGTTTCAGTTTTTAAAAGAAACCCCTTGTCTTCCTACTAAATCTTGTATCTGGAGACACTGCCACCCACAGAAAGATTATGCTTATTAGTTCCATACTAGGTATTTCTGAGTATTTAAGTCTGATTCTTCTTCCCTCTCCCTTCTCTATCTGGGAATGACAGGTTCTATTCTCTCTCTTGTCAGTGGGATCTTTTTCCTCTCCAGGCCTGCAGGGGGGAAGGAGTAGAAATGCAGATTTGCAGGGAGGTTTGCTTGCATCACTATCTTCCTCCTCCTTCCTTATATCCACCAAAGACTATGAAGTGAGGGGAGGAGAGGACCAATGGTTAAAAGCTGGGCCTTTTCTCCTAGTTCTCTGTTGTCTGGCATTTCTTGGTCAATGCTGCCAAAAGTCCTCCAGAGAGAGTCTTTGCAGTTACCATCTTTAAATGTCTCTAGGGTTGGCACAGCCTAGTAAAATAATTATAGTATTTTGACCACTCACTATAGGCTGAATGTGGTGCTAAGTTCTGGGATAATCCGTTAGTGGTATTTGAGTGTTTACTGTGTGCAGAGCACTGTACTAAGCACGTGGGAGGACACAATACAATAGAGTTAGTGGACATGATCCCTACCCACAAGGAGCTTGCAATCTAGTAGGGTAGACAGGGTAGACAGACATTTAAAATTCCAGGTAGGGGAAGCAGTAGAGTATAAGGATATGTACCTAAGTGCTGTGGTATTGGAATGGGGTGAGTATCAAAGTGCTTAAGAGATACAGACCCTGGCATAGGGTGAGGAAATGAGGGAAGGCTGCTTGGAGATGTGATTATTATTATTTTTTTAAATAAGGCTTCGAAGGTAGGAAGCGTGATAGTCTGTCAGATATGAAAGGAAGGGAGTTCCAGGTCCGAGGGAAGACGTGGGCAAGGGGTCGGTGGTGATATAGATGAGATTGAGGTACAGTGAGTAGATTGGCATCAGAGGAGTGAGATGTGAGGTCTGGGTTGTAGTAGGAGATCAGTGAGTTAAGGTAGGAGGGTGAGCTGATCAAGGGTTTAAAGCCAATGGTAAGATATTTCTGTTTGTGTGTGGAGATGGGTGGGCAGCCACTGGAGGCTTTTGAAAAGTGGGGAGTTGTGTACAGAATTATTTTAAATAAGAAAAATCACCTCTGTCCTCTCATGCTGTTCTATCAACCTAGAACCCCACCTCCCACCCACTAATCTGACAAACCACAGCTCTCCCTACCTTCAAAGCCCTCCTAAAATTCATCTCTTCCAACAGGTCTTGCCAGTTAATTTCCAATACCCCAAGTCACAAACCCAGCAGCCAATTTTAGAACTTATCTATTTATACTCTCCCTCAGCACTTATAAAAAATGCATAATTGGTTGTATAGTCAACTTTTCTGGCCACCCCACTTATAAATATTTTTACGTTCTCCTCTCCCAGTTAAAGTATAAGCTCCTTGTGGGCAGGGAACATGTTCCTTGCTCTTCATACAGTATATTGTACTTAGTAGGTGCTCAATAAACACTTCTATTGCTTCTCCTTTTTGCCAACTGAGTATTTGTTTCCCCTTGTCTTAAATTAGGGATTAGAGCTCTGGTTATATCCTGCAACTACCTATAGCAGTTCAGCTATATAATGCCCTGTTACTTTTCAGAGTGTTCTGTTCCTTCTGTTAGCCCACTTTTAAAAAAGATCTGATTTAATATCTATTATTGCAAATTATCCTCCCTTCCCTATTCAAGAGTATAGCTTGAGAAAATCTGATGGCTAACGGTTAGGCAATGAGTCTTTCACTTAAGTAACTCCCCGATTTAAATGGACTACTCTTTCTTGTGACTCTTTTTCCCTCTCAAAACATACAAGTCATTTAACTTCATAGGTGGTGAAGACTCTTTTTCTTTCCTCATGGGGGCTCATTGAATTTAGAGAGAATACAAATACTCGGGTCAAAAGCAAAGTGTACTATTAGAGTAGTTGTGATCATGTCTCTTAATTACAGTTCTTTTATGCAACCAATTTTCATAATCATCTTTAGCATATGTGGAAATTAGTTCTGTGTGATATTGAATTTTCCATGAAAGGAATAAAACATTTAAAATATTAAATTGTCCCCAAACTATATTTAAACCTAGAACCAGTTAAGACCTGGTATCATGTTTCCAAAATCTTGGTGTTGGGTGGGAGGGGGAATTAGAGAAGCAGTGTGGTCTAGTGGAAAGAGCCCAGGCCTGGGAGTCAAAAAGCCTGCGTTCTAATCCCAACTCCACCACTTACCTGCTGCATAACCTTGGGCAACTCACTTCACTTCTCTGTGCCTCAGTTACCTCATCTGTAATATGGGGATTAAGACTGAGCACCTCATGTGGAACAGGGACTGTGTCCCACCTGATTTTTATATCTACCCAAGTGCTTAGTCTAGTGCTGCACATAGTAAACACTTAACAAATACCATTTAAAAAAATGAAATTCATTCAATTGTATTTATTGAGCACTTACTGTATGCAGAGCACTTCACTAAGTGCTTGGAATGTACAGTTCGGCAACAGATAGAGACAAGTCTTTGCTGTCTTCTTACGGGAAGATTCCATTGGTTTTGTGTGCATCTGAATCATCAGGCTATTCCTTTGCTCTCATAACATGGTATCTTCTTGTGTTAACCTGAGTGGCATGTCAGGCTGTTCCATTAAAGTTTGCCATCCATAGGCACTATTTATGTATCTGCCTTCTTGGTTTATTCATCGTAAAACTTTTAATATAAAACATCATTTAAACATCTTTCTATTTTAGGCTTATTATTAGGAATGTGGAAATTTCAGAACATAATGTCTTGCCTTTCAGCAAAAGAGTCCACGTTGCCCTCTTAGGAGACTGACAAAAATTCCTTTGCAACTTTTTTTACCTAGTTTTTTATATTGTTTCATTCAACCTTTCTCCTACCATTTATTGAAATTAATAAAAACAAAACTACATTCTCTCTTGTGGCATGAAATCACACTACTCCCAAGGTGAGCTCATTTCTGGAAAACTAACGCTCTTTATTTTGTAGCATGTTCATATATTTTTGTAGGATGCAGTTTTTTTGGGGGGGAATATAACTACCTTGAGGGGGTTCTCCCCTGTGGAAAAATTGCCACTGACCCTGTTTCTCAACCCCCCCCCCCAAATGCATAGTCATCCTAGATTAGGAGGAGGGCTAAAGGATAATCTGCCACTGCCAAATAAGCACCGTCTCCCTTCAGATCACCCACAAGTACCAATATGCCCATGAAAATATAATAGAGAGGAACTGTAGAAAAAGGTGAAAGAGAAGATCTTGAAGCTAATAATAATAATAATTATGGTATTTAAGCACTTACTATGTGCCAGGCACTGTGCTAAGCACTGGGGTGGATACAAACAAATCAGGTTGGACACAGTCCCTTGTCCCATGTGGGGCTTACAGTCTCAATCCTCATTTTACAGATGAGGTAATGGAGGCACAGAGAAGTTAAGTGACTTACCCACCCAAGGTCACACAGCAGACAAGTGGCAGAACCAGAATTTGAACCTTCTGACTCCCAGGCCTGTGCTCTATCCACTAAGCCAGGCTGCTTCTCTAATAATAGCACAGCAAGGTATGCTGCTTCAAAGGATAATTTGGGTGAGGGAAGAGAAAATTGAGGGAGGTGGAGGAAAGGCAGAGTTTACTGAAATTTCCACTGTCATAATTATGCAGAAAAATTCAACCTTGTATTCATTCATTAATCGTATTTGAGTGCTTACTGTGTGCAGAGCATTGTACTAAGCACTTGAGAGTGTACAATACAACAATAAGTAGACACATTCCCTGCCCACAACAAGCTTATAGTATGATTTCCTATAATGCCTGAGCAAACCCCAAAGACTTGATGATGATGATGATAATAATAATGATGGAATTTGTTAAGCACTATGTACCAGGCACTGTACTAAGCACTGGGGTGGATACAAGCAAATCAAGTTGGACACGGTCCCTCTCCCACGTAGGGCTCACAGTGTCAATTCCCATTTTCCAGATGAGGTAACTGAGGCTCAGAAAAGAGGTTGTGGGTTCTAATCCCAGCTCTGCCACTTGTCAGCTGTGTGACTTTGGGTGAGTCACTTAACTTCTCTGTACCTAAGTTACCTCATCTGTAAAATGGGATTTAAGACTGTGAGCCCCATGCGGGACAACCTGATTACCTTGTATCTCCCTCAGTGCTCAGAACAGTCCTTGGCACATAGCAAGTGCCTAACAAATACCATCGTTATTATTATTTGCCCAAAGTCACACAGCAGACAAGTGGAGGAGCGGGATTAGAATCCATAATATTCTGACTCTCAGGCCCGTGCTCTATCCACTATGCCATGCTGCTTCCCCAATGGAGTGCAAGCAATGTTGAGCTCAGCCAATCCAGTTCCCAGGCCCAAAAGACCAATTTCCCACTTAGAAATTCTTTCAACTGACAGTATTTTTAAAACAAGATTTTGTTGACCTCAGCTGTTTCGTGTATTGGCCACAGGTTAGAGAAAAACAAGTCTAGCACTTTTCCAGTTCTTCTAGAATAACCATACCAATTACACTAGTCCCCTGACATAATTACAGGCCTTTCTGGTTTATCTGACTTTCCCCCAACAGACAGGAATGCTCTTTTTACCCATCAGGCATTCTCTTTTTAAAGCCAACGTCACTTAAATGGAATTTTGATTTTTAGTACTCATTGTCTATCATTCTGACTCGCATCTCAGATTTTTTTTTCATGCTTCGTAGTTGTCATACGTCCTTGATGCAATTAGGCTAATCACCCCTTCTCTGTGCAGAAGGGGTTGCAGGACTGATGCGTCACTGTATGCTCTGCAAGCAGCTGCTTGAGGTGGCATCCCAGATGTTAGTCCAGGAATGGCAAGCGATACCAAAATGAGAAAAGCAGAAGTGCTTCCTAGCCCCAGAAACTTTCCAAGCCACAGTCAAATCCGGAAGAGGTGGCGGGGGTAGGGATGTGTTGGTAGTTTCAGAGTCTACTGAAAGTGATGCAACTAAGGGTGGATTTTTGAAATTACCTCACTTGTCCTTTCTGGGGAGTCTGGGGAAATTGTAATCACTCAGCAGATATGAAAACAAAGTAGGTCCAGCACCAGGGGTATGGACTGTACTTGGACTGGACCAAAGCTTCAACCAGGTCCAACCTTACTTCATGAAGTTATTCACATTTTCTTTAGCACTCATGTATATATGTCCACTGTAATTTCTTCAACCACTGTACTTGTAAATATTTTTGGTTGTCTTCCATGTTAGAGCGTAAGCTCCTTGTGATCATGAAACAAGTCACTTTGTTATGCCTTCCCAAATGCCGAGCATAGATCTGGGGCTCAGGGACCTTAGTTCTAATCTTGGCTCCACCACTTGCTGCTTTGTGTCCTTGGGCAAGTCACTTAACTACTCTGGGTCCCAGTTTCCTCATCTGGAGGTTCAATACCTTTTTCTTCCAATCAGTCTGCACTTGGGACAGGAGCTGTGTATCTTGATCACACCCCGATGCTTAGTACAGTGCTTGGCACATAGTAAGTGTTGGTATTTGTTAAGCGCTTACTATGTGCAGAGCACTGTTCTAAGCGCTGGGGGAGATACAAGGTCATCAGGTTGTCCCACGTGAGGCTCACAGTTAATCCCCATTTTACAGATGAGGTAAATGAGGCACAGAGAAGTTAAGTGACTTGCCCACAGTCACACAGCTGACAAGTGGCAAAGCCGGGAATCGAACCCACGACCTCTGACTCCGAAGCCGAGGCTCTTTCCATTGAGCCACGCTGCTTCTCCAAAGTGCTTAGCAAATACCACTGTTGTTATTACCGACCAAGTAGATGCTCAAATGCTGCTACTTTTACTAGGTGGAGAAGCTAAGTCTTAGCAGAATGGTCCACTTGTAAATCTGAAGAACAGCCAAGCATTTCCACCTATTCATTCATTCAATCATATTTAAACCCTGACTTTCACAAGTTCCTTACTGGGTAACACCCAAAATGGAATTAGAGACGTCGATCCAAAGCTAGTCCTGTCTGACTTCTGCAGGGCTGTGCCTCCGATAGGGGCATTGAAAAGTAAGGCTACCATCAGTGTAGAGCTGGCAATTTACCACACGACTTGCTCTACTTGACACTGGCCAGGAACCAGGAAAAGGTATGTCTCACCCTCTCCCTATGCAGGCACTTTGGCTGCTCTTTTCTGGCTGTAGGCAACAGTCTCCTTAAACAAGGCTTAAGACGATGGCAGGTGCTGGAGATGGGCCTGGTTCAGTTCTACACCTGAAGGAAAGTCAGTTTCTATCTTTCTGTACGTTAAGAAAAAATAATACAGTCTCAAGGTAGTTGAAGCTCTTGTCCTCTTGATTCCAGTTAAACAAATTATAGATTGGGGAAAGGTAATGGTCAAAGTCCAAAAACGTTAACTGAGATATGCTAGACAGCATACTAGAGGGGTATTGCATCTATAACCAGTGTCTATTTGAGGGTAAAATTAAAGTACCTTGAACTCTGTAGATGAACACCACTAAATAAATATGTGAGGTTGACCTCTGATGAATCAAGTTGGACAAAATGAAAGAAAACTGCTCTCCCAAGCCAGGATTTAATTGGTCTAGCATCATGGAAGAGCTAATGGACGAGTACCTATTCACTTTGATTCAGGAGACAAAGATGAAGAAAATGGGGGGGGGGGAGTAAGTGTACTGTGCTTTGGGGTTATGTAGAAGGAACTGAAATGCAATTAGGGAAAATGATACTTAAAGTAAGCCACTCCACATCATTTTCATTCAATGAATATATCATCTTGTAAATCTGTTCATAGGCTAACAACATGTTTGTCTGTCCTAGGTCTTCCCCTTAGATATCGAACTTCTCCAGGACAAGGTTTGTGCCACCTTTCTTTCTCTGCTGGCACCATAAATGCTTTAAGGTAACAATGATGCCAGCACGAAGGTGGCCGATAATTCATTCCAGCTGTATCTACTCTGAATCAGCATTTCCCGTTTCAGAATTTTATGTTTTAATGGTAGCTTGAGAAGCGGACACAATGTACATAGTGTAATGTACCTTGGAAGTAACATTACTGCTGGCCAAAAATATCAGTAGGTACAAGGGCAGTTTGCCTAATTTCAAGGCTAAGAAGTTCCCAGTGGAAAAGTTAGGTAGAATGCATATCACTGAACATTAAGATGAGGAGCAACCATCATATAGTTCCTCTCAAGGCTTTGTGGCCACTGTGATAGAATAGATAAAGCACCGGGTTAGTTGGACCATTGTTCTGACCCAGTAATGGCATTTAAGAAGAAGCATGGCGTAGTGGATGGGGCACAGTCAGAAGGTTGTGAGTTCTAATCCTGGCTCCACCACTTGTCTGCTCTGTGACCTTGGGCAAGTCACTTCAGTTCTCTGGGCCTCAGTCACCTCATCTGTAAAATGGGGTTTGAGACTGTGAGCCCCATGTGGGACAGGGGCCGTGTCCAATCCGATTTGCTTGTATCCACCCCAGTGCTTAGTACAGTGCCTGGCACACAGTAAGCGGTTAACAGATACATGATTATTATTATTATTATTTCTAATCTTAAGTTTTAATGTTTGTACTGTGCCAAAAAACCTTGACTCCAGGCCACCGCATCAATAGAGGTGCCCAGAAGCACTTTATTTGCCATTGCCACAAAATTCAAACTCCATGAAAATCTCCTGGGCTTATTCAGATGGCAGACTTTGGGGGAGTTGCTAAACCGTCAAGTGTTGTCAAAACAGATGGTGTAGTTCTAGAGCTCTAGCAGCAGGGAATGTGGTCTACAGGAAGCACTGGAGGCTTTGGAAATTCCCAATCTCTCCGGGCCCCTCCTCTCCCCTTAGGAGAGAAAGATGAAGATGGAGGAACCCACAGGAGCGACAGATGGACCTTGGTCCTGAGATGTCAAGAACCTATGGAGCAGAAGAGATGATAGTGCAAGTGCCTTATGCAGTGCTGGTTGTGCACGCTCATCACTGGGGCATGGAGTGCAGTACACTGTCAATTGCATGTGTGGTCTTTACCCATGTTAGCCAGTTCCAGGCAGACCTGGGACTAGAACCCAAGTCTCTTGGTTCCCCTGGACTAATTTCAAAACCTGAAAGGGAGGAAAATGCAGATGGGTCAAGTATATGGTTTCTTCACCATGGGGCTCTCCTGTGACCTTGAATATTATGGGGAAAGACTCCAAGAAGAGTGATCCAGTTGAGGAGGGAAGCAGTGAAGGTGGAAGTGAGAGGCTTTCAGCAGTTGATTAGGAATGGGATCCAGGACACAAATGGAGACCTGTGTTTTGGAATAGGGTAGCTCATTCTTCATTATGATAGTGGTAAAAATGGAAGCACAGCTTGTTAGGAAGCTTCCTCTGATTCCTATCTGATGAGTTGAAGGAAGTGAGCCCTCAACTTCGGGTAAAGATGAGGATTGGTGCTCAGAACTTTGTTACAGAACTGGGTAAGGGCTGCATAAGGAGAAAATCAGTATGGAAATTTTAAATAGAACATAAACCTTAAAAAATGCCCTCTGAACCTGTGAAAGCCACTATATTTAGGCATCTAGCTCAGTGCTTACTCAATACTGACCTCCATTCTCCATATACACCTTCCTACTTAGACTATGAGCCCTATGTGAAACAGGGAACATGCCTACCAACTCTGTTATATTGCACTCTCCCAAGTACTTAATATAGTGTTCTGTGCTCAAATGATTAACTTGTATCTACCCCAGCACTTAGAACAGTGCCTGTCACATAGTAAGTGCTTAACAAACATATGTAAACTAAACTCTGAAATATCAAATACATAAATCATCACTCCATTCTAGTTCATGGCCCCTTTGCCGCAATCTGGGCTGAAAGTAAGGCAGCTAGGGTTGGAACTAGGCTCTGGTATAAGGAAAAGTCCCTGACCTGCCATAGTGGTTATGAAAGTTGACCCCCCAGAGACCCTTCTGGCTTGTGGGAGAGCAGAGCCCCTAGGGCTGAGATGCCCAGCCCCCATCATTCCTTGGTCACCAGCAAGTGCAACCAGAAACTGGGCTCTGGGCAGTTAGGGGACAATCAGGAGGAGGCACCCAGTGACACCAGCATGTTACACTGCATTCCCAGCATCACATGTGATATAATGCAGTCCAGTAAGAAATCAATCATGTTTATTGAGCGCTGTACTAAGCCTTTGGGGGAACTCTAATAAAATAGAGTTTAGTAGAAATGATGCGTGCCCCCAAGGAGCAGAGGGAGAGACGGGGGGAGTTGCAGAGTCTAGGGGTGTAGACCTAAGTACTGTGGGCATGAGAGTGAAGTAGATAGACTGTAAGTGTCCAGTGGGCAGTGTCCATGCCCTGCACATAGTAAGTGCCCAATAAATACCATCGATTTGAGTAGTAAGTACTTAATGGGCCCGGAATCCAGTGCATCGGAGTTGCTTAGCTGGGGAAGGCCTCTTGGAGGAGATGTGACTTTTAATAAGGCTTTGAAGGTGGGGAGAGTGGTCTGTTGGATATGAAGGGGGAGGGAGTTCCAGGCCAGAGGGAGGGCATGGGCAAGGGGTCAGCATTGGGATAGATGGGATTGAGGTATGGTGAGTAGGTTGGCATGAGAGGAGCCAAGTGCATGGGTGGGGTTGTAGTAGGAGATCACTGAGATGAGCTAAGGGGGGAGAGCTACCAGATAATAGAGAAGTGGCAGCAGAGTATGGGTCTGGGCATTAGGAGATCTGGGTTCTAATGTTACTCTGCCATTTGCCAGCTGTGTGACTTTGGGCAGGTCATTTAATTTCTTTGGGCCTCAGTTTCCTTATCTGTAAAACATTCTCCTTCCCCCTTCTACTATGAGCCCTGCAGAGGTTAGCGACCATGTCCCATCTGCTTATATTGAATCTACCTTAGCATTTAGTATAATGCTTGGCACCTAGTAAGCACTTGTCAAACACCATTGTTGTTGCTATTATTATTAGGAAAGAAGCAGAGAGATGATCCAACAAGCAGCTTTATTCCAGCAACCCTGCCCCCCAGGGTCCAAATGAGCAGGAATGTGACCAATTTCGAGGGCAAACGATGTTCACCCCGGGCCATGCCTCCCTCTTGGCCCACATTGGGTTTACAGACCGGGAGGGTAAAGGCAGGCAGAGGAGAACCTGGGACACGAGGAGTTCAGGGAGAAGCTGCCTTTAGAAGCAGCATGGCCTAGTAGCTTGGGAGTGAGACGATGTGGGTTCCGATCCCGACCCCGCCACTTGTCTGCTGTGTGACTTTGGGTAAACCACTTCACTTCTTTGGGGCTCAGTTACATCATCTGGAAAATGGGGATAAAGACCGTGAGCCCCATGTGGGACAGGGCCTGAGCCAACCTGATCACCTTGTATCAGGTGATACAAGCGCTTCTACCCAGCGCTTAGAACAGTTCTTGACATAATAGTAAGCGCTTAAATACCATTATTATTATTATTTCGATTCGCCCAATGGGCGGCTTAGAGTGGCACGAGGCGCTCGCGGCGCTTTGGCCGTTTGGCGCGAGTCCGCCTCGAGCCCTGACGTCTGCGCTTGATGATTCGGCGCTCGGCACTGCGCCCAGTACCCTCTAGTGGAGTGCCGAATCATCCAACCGCGCGAGGGAGGCCGATCGGCGGGGCGACCGCGGAGCTTTCCGAGGCGGCTACTTTCCAGTCCCTGTAGACCGCCGAGCGTGGGGGCGGGGGGGAAAAGGGGGCGGCGGCAGAAGGAGGAGAAGAAACAGCGCGGGGGGCTGCGATCGGGTGAGAACAAAGCGCGAAAGGGCCAAGGAGAGGAAAGGCATCCCCTCCCTTCTTCCCCTCCCCTTGCCTGCATCTCTGTCAGCCCGTCCTCCGACGGTCCCCGTTTCTCCTCAGCCAGCCCTGGGCCGGCAGGGAGGGTCCACAGGAAAAGGAAGGAGCCGACGGCAACGTGGCTATTCCTGGTCGGTTTAAGTTCCCGTGGGCGGGATGGGTGGGTCGCTGTCTTGAAAGCGGACGGAGCCCCCGTGGACGTGTCACAGTCCATGGCCCTGATGAGGCCGTGCCCGCGCCGTTATAGCTCTGCGGGGCCCGCTCGGGTGGAGGACTCGAGGATTCAATATTCAGAATGAAAGAGCGCCCACTTTTAAAAAAAATGGTATTTAAGACTACTGTGGGCCAGGCACAGTACTAAGCTCCGGGCTCGTCAGCAGCTCGCCAGGTTGAACACAGTCCAGAGCCCACACGGGGCTCACGAAATTCCCCATTTTACTGGTGAGGGCACGGAGAAGCGAAGTGACTTGCCCAAAGTCACACCGCAGACAAGTGGCAGAGCCACCCCTAGGCGTTGCCACCGTTTTACAAAGATAATTTTTATTAAAAAAAGCATTCTGATCGTTTTTAGCCGAGAGAAGGGAGGTGTCAGTAGTAACCTTGACTCCGAAGTTTCCAAATGCTATTCAAACGTTGATTAAAGTTTCAGAACTCCCTGGCGAATTGGGTAAGGAACGACAGATGGGTGGTGACCTATACATGACCCAAAAATATGCGGCTAGGATCATCTTGCCATTTCATCAACAATTTTCCATTTTTCATCCAAGACCTGTCCAAAGTAACGGAAGTATAAAGGGGTAGTTCCCTAAAAGTAAAAAATGACTAAAAGAACTGAGGAGGTGAGATCATTTTACTCTAGAAGATGTTTCATAAGTGTCCTTGGGTGTAAAACGTGGGGGACATGGAGAGAAGAGCTACTTATCTAGAAGTTGCACACCTAAGCCAACTGAAAACATTAAAGGAAATACTCTCAGAAAACAGTGGTGTGATGGATTCCTATTTTTTGCCCCACTTTTTTTTCCAAAAGTGGATTTTTTTTTTGCTTAAATTTTTCTCTAGTATTTTCAAATGGCAAGATTTTCTTGTTCCTCAACATCTGCGACTCAGATGAAATTTTTAATTTTTCCTGCATTTGTTGCTTAAAATTTTTAAAGCAAAACACTGAAAATGTTTAGACAGGATCAGGGATCAGCTCTTCTGGCTGTCTACATGCTCTCTAAATCCAATTTCTGTACAACATTTCTGGCCACAGATGTTGCATAGAGAATCCCAGATTTCAGAATCTCACCTTCCTGAGTTGCCATTTCACTTGAGCAGCACCACTGTTGCTTTTTTTTTTTTCATTTTGCCACAATTTCTAGTCAGCTGCAGTTGTCTCAGGAAGTTAAATGGACTAAATGAGCATCCTTAACTAATCCATAAAGTGCTGATTTGGGCTGATTTTCTTCTGAAAGGGGAAAAGTAGAATTTTTCTAAAAATAACTCTGCAGGAATAAGGATTAGGAGCAGAGCTGGGAAATAGAACAGTGTGGGCTGGAAATCCAAGATCAGTTCTGTCCCATCAACAAGCATATGTCCTAACCAGACATGACTTCCCTGCTGAGAAGGAATGGGCATGGATGCCCTGCATTGCTCATACCCAGTTGTTCCTGTGGCCTGCTAGGACTCCTGCTCCTTTGTGGCAGTATCAAAATCCCTGCTCTTGCTGGAGACACAGCAGTCCTCCGAGACTCAGAAAGGGAATGAGGGGACTTGGGAGGCATGAAGCCTCCCTGGCCTGAGACTGGCCTGCTATTCCTTGGCACAAGGGTCATTCTCAGCTCCTTCTGGGCTGTACCCGGAGGAACCTCCAGGGAATATTAATCCATCTTGATTTTAAAGACTAGCTTCATAGCCTCCCCACCTTCCCTGACTACTCTTCCAGTAGTAGTGAAGGAGGAAAGGCATGATGGGAGGGGTAGCTAGAAGGAGCTGGCACAGGACTGTTTGGAAGAGGAGAGGTGGGGGGGAAGGCAGAGAGGTCGTCATTCTAATGAAACAGGACATTTCATCAGAAATAGGTCGTTGGGTAATTTCCTGGCAAACAAAACATTTTAGAACTGCCAAATTCAACAGTTACTAAGGTGCTTGGTAAATATGACTAACCATGCAATATTTGTTCTGTGTCATACCTTGAAGACAACAATCCACGTAGCCAAACTATTTTGACCAGTGGAAAAGCAATACGTACTAACAGTTAATAGTCTGCATTCAGTTCAGGAAATTTAAACATGCCATTTAATAACTTGAGTAGTTATGCCTTCTGAATACAATAATCGATCATCAATATTTAGTGATTTTACTGTGCTCAGAGCACTGTACTAAGCGCTTGAGAGAGTCTAGAGTAGGGAGGCAGATATTAAAATAGATTAAGGGAAATGACAGAGTCTAAGGATATGTACATAAGTACTCTGGGGCTGGGGTGAACATCAAAGCGCTTAAGGGGTATGGACCCAAATGCATAGGTGAGGCAGAAGGGAGGGTAAATAGAGGAAGTGAGGGCTTAGTTTGGGAAGGGAGGAGACGTGATTTTAGGAGGGCTTTGAAGATGGGGGGAGTGGCCGTCTGTCGGATATGAAGGGAGAAGGGGGTTCCAGGCCCGAGGGGCAAGGGGTCGTCAACAAGAGAGATGAAATTGTTGTCAGAGGAGTGAAGTGTGCGGGCTGGGTTGTCATAGGAGATCGGAGAGGTGAGGTAGTGGAAGAGCTGATTGAGTGCATTAGAGCCGATGGGTAAGGAGTTTTTGTTTGATGTGGAGCTGGATGGGCAGTCATTGGAGGATTTTGAGGAGTGGGGAGATATGGACTGAATGGTACTTCAGAAAAATGATCTGTGCAGCAGTCATCAGTGGTATTTGAGTGCTTACAATGTGCAGAGCACTGTACTAAATGCTTGGGAGAGTACAAAACAGAGTTGGTAGATGTGTTCCCTGCCCAGAGGGGGAGAGAGACATTAATATAAATAATATATAATAGGTATGTACATATAGACTGCAAAGGGGAGAGACAGGAGGCAGAGAGGTCAGCCAGTAGGTGGTTGCAGTAGTCAAGGTGGGATAGGATAAATGCTTGGATCAGAGCCATTCTAAAGGTGGAGTCTCTTGAGGCAGTTGTCCCAGACCCCAGACCACCAGGTGAATGGGACTCCAAGAGACACTGTGCTCTCCACGTAGAGGGAAGGCAAGTCCTGCCTAGACTGTGAATCACCTGAGGGACAGAGTTGGTGTCTGACCTGATTAATTTATATCTACCCTGAGCTTAGAACAGTGCTTGGCACATAATGGTATTTATTGAGCGCCTCCAAGTACCAGGCAGTGCCAGGCACTGTACTACTAAACTCTGGGGTAGATGTGAGCTAATCAGGTTGGCCACAGTCCATGTCCCACATGGGGCTCACAGTATTAATCCCCATTTTACACCTGGGGCAACTGAAGCACAGAAAAGTGAAGTAACTTTCCCAAGGTTACACAGCAGACAAGTGGCGGAGCCCGGATTAGAACCCAGGTCCTTCTGACTCCCAGGTCTGTGCGCTATCCACAAGGCCACACTGCTTCTCTGGTTGTCCAGGCCATGCAGGAGCAAGGGGTGCTGATGACTCAGGCATTTGACTGCTCCCTTCTGCCACTGTCAGGAATCCCACCCATCTGGAACGGTGAGGCTCTCTAGGGTTTAGCTCAAGGCATTCCAGATTCAGTCCTGGGTCTGGGGAGTGGAGGGGAGTGTGGGTGGTGGGGAGGACTTCCAGCAACACCTCCCCTCCCTCACCCCAGGCTGACTGGGCTTCATATTGGGTGACCCAGGCCCCAAGTTCCCTAGCTACACACCTCCTTAACTAAGCCTCTGACAAATATATCAGAAGAATTCCCATTTTTTTAATATATATATTTTAAACTGTCATTGTTATGTCAACTTGGAGCATATTCTCCCTCCTCTAATCTGAGATTTATTTTCATTTCCTACATCTTCCTTTTTTAAAATTAGAAACTTAAAATACCAGACTAGGCTTGGTAAAGTGGAAAGCTGCTAAATTGGCTTAAAAAGGAGGTGGAATTTTTACCTTTTTTCAAGGTTAATGCATGTGACTTATTTGATATCTGAAATGTATAAGAATAAATATCAATTTAGCTTTTTGGAGCTGAGTCATGGAATATGGTGGGAGAAGGAGAGGAAGCAATAGAGAAAGGAGGTGGAGGAGAACTGAAGGGAGGTTAGGACCAAATGACAGGGAAGACCAGGAAGTTGGAGGATGAGGGATGAAATTCATTCAGTCGTATTTCACTGAGTGCTTACTGTGTGCAGAGCATTGTACTAAGCACTTGGAAAGTACAATTCGGCAACATATAGAGACAATCCCTACCCAACAATGGGCTTACAAGGTAGAAGAAATGCTAGTGTCAGGTAGGTTGAGGTCCCTTTTTGGGTCCAAATGGGCATGTGTACTTCCACAGTGTCTATTAAGTGTCACTACTCCCTAGCAATTGCTGCTAGCTGCCAGGGAGCCACAGGTGGTCACTCAAATGCAGGGGTTGCTGAAAGGGTTTCTTGTCATGGCCATCGGTACTCCTCTCCATTCTGCATGCTTACAAACCACCACAATGGTGTCTCTTCTCCCCTTAACACCGCCCCCCCCCCATATTTTTCCTTTCTTTTTTCCTTTTTCCTTTTTAAGCTTTCCGCCCTGGTTATTCTGTAGTCAGCTCCATTATGTGATGCATTCTGTTAATTTAAGTCATAAAATCACGAAAGATGACCTGTGAAACCACAAAACAATCCTATGTATTAAATGTTTTCCCTGAATTTTCAAGGCTTGTCAATAAGCACTTCGTTTGTAATTGACTAATGCAGAGGATAAAATTGGCAATAAAATCCTTGTGCTTCTGAAATTTGTGGTTCAAAGTATGAATCTTAATATATGGGCTCTCTGATTTCAGGAACTCTATTTCAAGACGCTGTCAAAACAAAAAAAAGTGATGGAGAAGAATGGAAACAACCGAAAGCTTCGTGTTTGTGTTGCTACTTGTAACCGAGCTGATTACTCAAAACTTGCACCTATCATGTTTGGCATTAAAGCAGAACCACAATTCTTTGAACTTGATGTCGTGGTACTTGGCTCTCACCTAATTGATGACTATGGGTAAGTTGGACACTTGAGATTTTTAAGTATTGTTTCTTTGAAATGAGACAAAATCACTTTCATGGTAATGCTAAGAAGGTTAATTTAATCATGGAACAGATTTTTCACATGGTGTTATTACAAAGTGTCCAGGACTTTTAGTCATAAAATATTTTACAAGCTTTATTAAAAGGATGAAACCAAGTTTTGTAGTGTTACCAAAATTATTTTGAGTATTATACAGAAGACTTGAAATTGGCCCTGCGCACACTCACAATTCATCAGGCAGTGTAGATCATAGTCTGGGAAAACTTTTAAGGAATTAGGACACTAATATGGTGTAAAGGCCAGGAATAAAGCTGAAAGGACTCTTAGAGGAGGTCACGTGGCCCAGCTGCCTGCTCCAGACTGATTACACCATCCAAAACAGATGGCTGTCTAATCATTTTAAGATCTCCTGGGATGGAAACTCCACAATCACCTTTGGTAGCCTGCCTCAGTATTTTTTCACCCTAACAAGAAATTCTTCCCTGTGTGTAACTGAAATCTCTCCTGCTTAAATTTAAGCCTATTTGCTCTGGTTGGGTCTTCTGGAGAGAACAATCAATCAATAGTATTTATAGAGCGCTTACTGTTTGCACAGCCCTGTTCTGAGTGCTTGAAGGGAGTACAATATAGCAGAGTTGGTAGACATGTTCCCTGCCCACAACAAGCTTATAGTCTAGAGGGGTAATCAGTTTCTTCCCCTATGAAAATCCTTCATAGAATTGACAGTTTTTGTGACTCCTTCCCTCCCCCTTTTCTCTTATCAAGTCTAAACAACACTTAACACCTATAAACTTTTCTCATTGAACCTATTTTCCATTCCTCATTTCTTAAATATACTTTTTAAAGTACAGTAACCAAATTTGTAAATATTAATATAATTGTTTGACTCACGCAAAATGTAAGAGGTTTACTCCCCAACCAATGCATGGCATAGTATTGTGTTGGCTCTTTTAAATGATGTTCCAAGCAGTTGAATGATCAGGACCAATCCTTGTGAGACATCACCAAGTACATTCCGTTAGGCTGACACCAAGCCTGATGTTCCCCCATCCAGTAGTAATATGGTCAAAGACCATATTTTTCCTGCTTCTGAGGAAAATAGTATGCAAGATGGAATCCATAGTCTTGTGAAGTTTAGAGTGCGTTAAATGACTTTTTTTCCATTTACGTGATTGGTCACTATTAGAGAGAGAAATTGGGCAGGCATGCTCTTTACAAAACCATATTGGTTGCTTCCCAATATATTCATCTCTCCTGGCCATTTGCGAATTCCCTTTCCTTTTTCCAACATTGGCCTTTTTTCTAATTCTCAGGAGTTCCTCCTTGAATTCTTTAAAAAAAAAAAATGGTAGTGGCTTTGCAATAACATCTGCCCCCAGCTTCTTAGAATGCTCTTATCAGATCTTATTTGTCTTCCTCTATTCTCTCTTTTTTTTTTTTAATTTTCCTTCGGGAGTGAGACTTGTTCTGGTAAACTGTTCACATTTGAAATGGATGAGGCTTTTTTCCCCCTCCTTTATGAAGAAAAATAAAATAAAAATGAGTCATATGATCAGCTTTCCCTTCCTTTCCAGGAGAAGGCAACATTTCTCTGGTTCTCCCTCTTTCTTTAATGTACTTTAATTTTAAAAAATGTGTCATGTTAGCTCCTCTTTTCTAGATTTAACCTTTCTAGCCTTGTCCCTAAATAACTGTGCAGTTTCTCTTTACTTCTCTTTAGTGTTCTAACCATATTACTTTTTTATTTTAACTTTATCATGTGTCCTTCAGATTTTTCTAAGCTTCTGCCAAATTGGCATCTTTTTTTCTTGTCTTTATGTACTGGTATGGTTTGTTTCTGTGCCTTTAGAATCACTTTTCTGAAGAACAGCCAACTTCCGAGGACTTCTTTGCCTGTTAGCTTCCCCCCTTTCCCCACCCCCCAATCCAGGTCCTTCTTGCCAGTGCCTCTAAACCTGTTAAAATTTCATTTTCTTTATTTGACTAACTTCAGTCCTCTCTTCCTTTAGAATTTTGACTGTAATCCTCTGATAATCACTTCTGCCATGGTTGCCGTCCACCTTTTTGATCCTCAATCCTGATCTCCTCCAATCCAACCTGCACATTTCACTGCTCTAACACAAACCTACTTTCTGTACCTCAGTCTCCTCTATCTCACTGCCAACCCCTTGCCCACATCCTCCCTCTAACCTGGAGGTCACACCCTCTCCTTATCTGACTGACCACCACTCTCCTCACTTTCAAAACCCTTCTAGGGTCACATCTCCTCACAGGGATCTTCCTTGACTAGGCCCTCATTCCCCTGCCCACCTTCTCTCGAATCTTTACCTATGAAGCACTTGATATTCACCCCACCCTCAGCCCCACAGCACTTATGTACCTATCCTTACATTCTGCCCTTTTCCTTATCTGTAATTTATATTAGAGTCTGCCTCCCCCTCTAGACTGTAAGTTCCTTGTGGTCAGGGATTATGTCTACCAACTCTGTTGTATTTTCCCAAGCCCTTAGTACAGTACTCTGCACACAATAAGTGCTTAATTAATACCACTGATTGATAGTAAGAGTCAAGTCAGGGAAGACAATTACCCTAGAGTAGATTCCCCTACTTTCTGACCTGGAAAAGTTATCCTGTATTTGACAAACCTTTGGTCCATTTAATTGTTTTTTCTTGTACGTACGTGGCTATTCATGTCTTCCTCCACCAGACCCTAACCACAAACTGCTTTGGTAATTTACTGATTTGGTGATTTACTGAGCATGTCCTTTGTACCAGGTTCTGTAGTAAGCACTTGGTAGAGTACAAAAGAGTTAGTAGACCTTATCGCTGCCCTCAAGGAAGCTTACAGACCAGTGGGGTAGACAAACCCTAAACTAAATCGCTGGTAAGGGTAAGCAACAGAGTGTAAAGATATTGGGGAAATGAGAATGAATCAGGGAAGGCCTTTTGGAGGAGCTGCTTTGAAGATGGGGTGAGTATGGTCTTCTGAACATAAAGAGGAAGGAAGCTACAGGCAGGAGGGAGGATGTACCACTGATTGGAGGAAAGAAGGTCCCCTCCACCTGCTCCTCCAGCTTGGAGATCTCTAATTCCCACTATGCCCCCCTTCTTCATTTCACCCCTACCAACTGACTATTTTCTGTTTCCTGGGTTTCTTTTGTAGAGTGCTATTTAACCTTGAAGACCAGGGCATCCAGGTTAAATTTGATCTCAGAGCTAGTGGGGAATCAGAATCTTGATTTAGGAAAGGGATTGTCAGTGCTTTAATAAAGAGCAAGGACAGCTGATACAGGAAGGCTGCAGGTAAAACAAAAACAGTGAAGCAGCAATCCGTTTGAAGTTGCAGGAGGAAGGCTTCTTCCAAGTCCTGAGGCAAAATCAAATGTAGGGCTTTTCATGTACTAATTTTCATACATAGGTGAAAATGCTTAGAGCTGTAAGTTTGTCCTGGATCCCTTTTGGCCAAAGCCAGCTTCAGAGGGTAAGCAAAGTAAACCTTCTCCTCAGGTTGCCTTGTGGTGGGGAAGCACAGCAGACCCCTCCGCAAAGATGGCAGCTTCCTGGCCCTTCTCCAATGGTGGTTCTGTCTCTCTTTGCAACAGGACACAGTGAGATTAGGGGTACCAGCTTTTTTGTGGGGGTGGAGTTTGAGGAGACGGGGAGGGAGAAGTGGAGTGGATAGGAGGGAAGGAGAGAGAGAGGGAAGAAAAGGCAAAAGGAAAAGAAAAGAGGAGAGCACCTTCTTCTCCACCGCCTCACCTCTGGTCTACACTGGGGCTGGATGTGAGCAGCCCTCCGCCACCACCCTCTTGCCTCACCTTCCCACCCAGTCACATCCCCTTCAGGGACCACATAAATTACATCACCGTGACAGCCACAGCCCCAGACCTCCATCCCTGACTCATTCCCAGCTGGAGACCTGAGCCCCAGTTGGCAGGGAGCAAGAGGTGGAGCCACCATCTTGGCCTGTAATCTGATTCTTTGCAAAATTCAGCCAATTGGTACTATTTATTGAGTGCTTACTCTGTGCAGAGCACTGTACCGAGTACTAGGGAGCATACACTAAAGTAAAAATGATCCCTGCCCTCAAAGAGCTTACACATTTGAAGACGAAGCAGGCCTGTTGTTTCCCTTCCAGCCTGAAAAATTGAACTGATAGCATTGCCCTAACGGTAAGAATCCATGGGAACCATTGCGCTGTGGGACAGTGAGAGATGATGGGGTCATATGGAACGTAGGAGGCAGCTATTTTGGCCCTGTGTCAGGATAGCCAACTGCCTGCAAAAAGCCCTGCCTTTGACCACCAGATAACCTTTTTTGCAAGACCTTAGGACCGGAATCTATAATAAGGTTTCTTGATAAGGGAAGGCGGCAAATAAACATAGTGCGAAAGCATATAGATAAGTGAGGGAAATGGAAGAGTTTTCTTTTTTCACCCAGTTGTCTTAAATTTCAGTGCTAGCCATAATGTGTTCTTTGATATATTGTGAATGGCTATATCCTGGGGTACATTTTCTTGAAGACTTGTCTGTTGTAATTTTGGGTCTGCCCTCAAAACCTCTGGAAAAATAGCTTGAAATTCCTTAATGTGCTATAAATGATTATTTTAATCTTTACTATTGTTTATCTTTTTAGTATATCTTTTATATTATTATTAATGTATATCTTTGGGAAAGGAATTCAAAGCATAAGCCAACATTGACTGAGGAGATTACAATTCTTTGGAGGAGGCTGCAAAAGTAGAAATTTGACCTGCTGAGTGTGATAGTGGTTTTTCAACCTTAGAGAAGAATGTGTCCAAATTAGGGTGCCCCATAACTGTCTGCTTTTCTTCATAGAGTCTTATGTAGCAGACTAATGCCTTCTGAATGTCTTTGCACACCTTAGAACTCCATTAGGGTCATCTTCAGTCATTTTCAAGAGACTGTTTGCTTTCTTAAAAATGGGTGCAAAGCTTCTTAATCCCCAAATTTTAGGTGGTAATGAAGAGACCCTTTTTATCTGTTCTGGCATCTTATAAAGATGCATTAGATTGTCAAGGTGTCAAACCAGAAATGCCTGTATCTCCGGGTCGTGTCTATCACAGGGTGGCTGTAACCTGGGGTAAAGTATCAAACTATAATGGCTGTATCTTCCAGCTGTATGTATTATGGGGTGGCTGTAATCTGGGGTATGCTTGTATTGACATTAGTTCTGCTAGAATGCGTGTGTTCATTTTGGATAGAATGTTATTGAGAAATTTGGCAACATTCGTCTAACAACACAGGCGGGACCGGATACAGTGTGACACGGAGTAGAAAGAAACGGTTGTACGTTAGTGCGCGGTGTCGGATCCAGGGTAAGCACTGCAACACAAGTCTTCCTTAATGAGGTTTTCTTTCGGATCACAGCCTCCGCATTAGCGGAGAACTGACTGTAAAGGAAATTGACGTGTCTAAAGAGATAAAAGCTAAAATTGTAGAAAACGCAAGTGTGGTTATTGTAAATGTGGGTTTCCCTGCTTTATATTCTAATAGCCCCTTATTTCTCTCTGACTTCAGAAACACCTACCGCATGATTGAACAAGATGACTTTGACATAAATACAAGACTGCACACCATAGTTAGGGGTGAAGATGAGGCTGCCATGGTGGAGTCGGTAGGCCTCGCATTAGTAAAGCTGCCAGATGTCCTCAATCGTCTAAAACCCGACATAATGATTGTACATGGAGATAGGTTTGATGCACTGGCCCTGGCCACATCTGCTGCCTTGATGAATATTCGAATTCTTCATATTGAAGGTGGAGAAGTAAGCGGGACCATAGATGACTCTATCAGACATGCTATAACCAAGCTGGCGCATTATCACGTGTGTTGCACTCGAAGTGCAGAGCAGCACCTGATCTCTATGTGTGAGGACCATGATCGCATCCTGCTAGCAGGCTGTCCCTCCTATGATAAACTTCTCTCAGCTAAAAATAAGGACTACATGGGCATTATTCATATGTGGTTGGGTATGTATCATTTTACATCTGCATGGGATACGTTTCTGTAAGAGAATTAACGGGTGAAAGTGAAAGGAATCGGTTATGGGAGACACGAAGACAGATTCTTCCAGAAACCACTTCTTCCTTTATTCCCAATGAGAAGCAAATATACGTGTGGAGATAGAATGCCAAAGCCACTATGCTATTATCAGTTAAATGCTACTGAAGAGCCAGCTGTCTTCTTACTGTAGAGTAAGAGAAACCCTATTTTCATTAGTGATGAAATATCTTTCTAATTGAGTAAAGGTTAAAATGTCCAGCAGAAGAAAATCTAATTTGTCAAAAACAATCGAGTTGAATTTCAAAATTTTTGTAGAATTTCATGTTGGTTACTCTCCCTAGCATATTTCACATTTTGAAACAAATCTTAATGATATCAGGTCTCATGGCTTTGATATCAAATCTGACAGAAGAGTGGTTTGAGAAGCTTTTTGTATTTTGGCATAAAAATTAGTGGGTACGTTGTGTTTTTGGGGCCTGATCCGAATAGATCTAATCTCTATTCTCTGTCCTTTATTCTAAGTAAAAGCCTGAACATTGCCTTGGGCAATAAAAAAAAAAAAAAAGCGGGTTTCGGAGAAGGAAGTATCAAGAGACTGACCTGGGTATAATCGGGAAGTCTAGGACCAAAGTTCATTCATTCAGTCATATTTATTGTGGCTTACTGTGTGCAGAGCACTGTACTAAGTGCTTGGGAGAGTACAATATGACAGTAAACAGATACATTCCCTGCCCAGCCTCTCCCTTTGTTTGGAGAAGAGTCCAGCCAAAAATAAATAGATACCACATTTATGGAGCTCTGTTGTATGCTGTCCAGTCGTCTCCAACCCATAGCAACTCCATGAACACATCTCTCCCCAAACGCCCCACTCTCCATTTGCAATCGCTCTGGTAGTGTATCCGAAGAGTATTCTTGGTAAAAATATGGTAGGGGTTTTCCATTGCCTTCTTCTGCACAGTAAACTTGAGTCTCCTCCCTTAATTCTCTCCCGTGCTGCTGCTGCTGCCGCCCAGTGCAGGTGAGCTTTGACTGTAGCAGACGGCCTTCCCCTAACTAGCCGCTGCCCAGGCTAGGAATGGAATGGGTAGGCCTCTGCTTGACTCTCCCTCCTGTAGGTGAGACTGGTAGAGTACTGGGAACTCTCCAGGTGTGATCCTGAGAAGGGATAGAACTCTATAGAGGGCCCTGTGAGATGATATTGCTGTTAATGAGTAACAGAAATTGATGGAAATTTGTATAGGAATTGTCCAGTATTGTTGACACAGTTGCTTTTTCCATTGGAAAAGTAAATATCTTAAATCATTAGTGAATCTAAGTGTCATAAAGAGGCAGTGTGGCCTACTGGAAAAAGCGCAGGCCTGAGAATCGGGACCTGGCTTCTAATCCCAGCTCTCCCACTTACCTGCTGTGTGACCTTGGGCAAGTCATTTAACTTTTCTTTGCCTCAGTTTCCTCATCTGTAAAACGGGGATTAAAGACCCGTCCCTTGCCCTCTTAGACTGTGTGCCCCTTGTGGGACAGGGGACTGTGTCTGACCGGATTATCTTGTATCTACCCAGTGCTTAGCATATAGTAAGCACTTTACAAATACCACAGTAGTTATCGTTATTATTGGTATTACTCCCCTGTGACTATTGTTGTCACCACTTGCATTACCTTTCCCAACGGAGTTTTTCCGATAAGGTAGTTTAATCAAAAATTTTAAGAATATTTTAAAAGTAAATTTACCTTTTTATGGTATTTGTTAAGCACTTAATATGTGTCAAGCCCTGTTCTAAGCTCTGGGGTAGATACAAGATAATCAGGCTGGATACAGTCCCTGTCCTACATGGGGCTCACAGTCTGAATTGGAAGGAGGAGGATTTAATCTCCATTTTACAGATGAGATAACTGAGATACAGAGAAGTTGTGATTTGCCCAAGGTCACACAACAGACAAGCGGCAGAGCCAGGATTAGACTGTGAGCCCCTCTAGGCTGTGAGCTCGTCCCTTTAGACTGACCTCATTGTGGGCAGGGATTGTCTCTATTGCTGTATCGCACTTTCCCAAGCGCCTAGTACAGTGCTCTGCACACAATAAGCACTCCATAAATATGATTGAACAAACCTCAGTCCACTCACTAGTTAATTCAGTAAATTTCAATTGGAATGCTGCTCATCATAGAGAAACTTGGGCAAGAGTCTGTTCCCTAGATGTTGGAAGACCCTGACCTTCAGAGCTTAGTGCTTCCGAGGCCCAGGCACCTTCCGGCACCCGCTTGTTTGTGGCACCGCTGTGGGTGGCCAGGACGCAATCAGGAGCAGCGGGAGAATAGCAGGCTTACCTGCTGCTCTCTGAACTACTGATCTGGACTCCCCAGGGCTCCATCAACATGGAAGTAAATTGGAAATGGCCTCCAAGACCGTCAGGGGCTGCACCCGCTTCTCTTGTCGCCTCTAGCCGTGCCCTCAGGCATGCAGAGGTGGCAGTGATGGGGAAGAGGACCAGAGGGTCGTTGGATCTGGGCTGCAACTCCCTGAAGCTACTCTGTTTTTCCTTTTCCAGTCTCATTCTGGGTTGGTGGTAGAGTTTAAAACCTGGGGGAGAGCCCTTCTGTCTATAACACGCTTCCCAGCAGTTCTTCCTCTAACCCTGCCACACAGTTGGGGTGTGGGGAAGTCGGGGGGTTGTAGGCAGGGATCAGGGCTGTGAGGTGCCCAGGTAGCTCCCTGAGTTGGTTGATATTTTTTGACATTAAGAGGGCGCTACAATGCAGGGAGGGGGTATTGCCCTACAAGTGGAAGCTTATCATGTTTACGTGGCTGTCCATCGGATACGGGCCCTGTTCCACGTAGGGCTCACAGTTTAAGTAGGAGGGAGACGTATTGAGGTCCCATTTTTGCAGTTGGGGAAACAGGCACAGAAGCAGCGTGGCCTAGTAGAAAGAGCACGGGCCTGGGAGTCGGAGGACTTGGGTTCTAATTCCGGCTCTGCCAAATGCTTGCTGTGTGACTTTGGACAAGTCCCTTAACTTCTCTGTGCCTCAGTTCTCCTGTTTTCTCTCCTACTTGGACTGTAAACGCTGTGTGGAACGAGGGCTGTGTCCAACCTAATTAACTTATATCTACCATAGTGCTTAGGACAATTTGACACACAGTGCTTAACAACTAACATTAAAAAAAAAAAGTGACTTGGCTAAGGTCATAGAGCAGGCAAGTGATGGAGCTGGGATTAGAACCCAGGTCCTCTGACTCCCAGTCCTGTGTTTTAAGACACTAGGCTATGCTGCTTCCCAATTGTCTTGACAGGAAATCCTTTGCCAGCAATCTGTTCCTGTGTCTAGTGAGTGCAATACCAAATAAACATGTGAAAGTTTAGGGTGGGTTGTGTTTATTGTCGTCAATTCTTTTGTCATTTTTGCACCTGTTTTAGGAGTTCCCTTAGCATCACGGCAAACCCAGGTGCCAGAAACCCATTTTTGAAGAAGCATTTTTAAAGCAACAATTTAGGGATTTTTTTTCCCTCAAGTTTTGTTCTGTCCTCATAACTAATGAAACCACATGATTTGAATTGTCTTGAAACAGGTGACGATGTAAAAGCAAAAGATTATATAGTTGCACTACAGCATCCCGTGACTACTGACATTAAACATTCCATAAAAATGTTTGAATTGACATTGGATGCCCTTATCTCATTTAACAAGAGGACACTGGTTCTGTTCCCAAATATTGATGCAGGTAATTAAATTTAAAATAGAAAACCTCCCTGCCCAGTTTTCCAAACTCTGTGCTTTGTTTCCTGCTTTCCTGATTAAAGTTTTTTGTCTCTGTTCTCCTCGGTCATCTTTGGCGATAACACTTATTTATTTTCTTCTTTGTTCTGAAACTCAAACCCCTTGTTCTGTCAGGGTTTGTGGTGCATACTGTAGTTTGGAAAAGTTTTATTTTTGTTTTTGTGGTGCTCTTTTAACATTTTCTCCCTCTCTGTAGGTTTTGTATAAAAACTGCTATAAATAAAAGAAAGTGGATTCAGGCCTCAAGTCTCTATTAATATGGTGTTTGGATTTCACAGGGAGCAAGGAGATGGTTCGAGTGATGCGGAAGAAAGGCATTGAACATCATCCCAATTTTCGAGCAGTTAAACATGTTCCATTTGACCAGTTCATACAACTAGTGGCTCATGCTGGATGTATGATTGGTAATAGCAGCTGTGGTGTGCGGGAGGTGGGAGCTTTTGGTACCCCCGTAATCAACCTGGGAACACGTCAGATAGGAAGAGAAACAGGTAATCTTTACCCTTTTACTAAATTATTTTTTATGGTTATATAAATGATAGGTATCATTTTGGATGTTTATATGCAAATACACACACTTGGGTCACACATGCAGTGTTACAGCCCCTAGCAGGCAATATCTCTGTAAGAACTTGGGATTTAGGGACTTTTGGAACAGTGAAAATTGGACTTATTTATCTTGGTTAAGCAAATTAATAAGGTTTAAAATTACGATTCCTTTCCTTCAAAGGACTTGAGAAGGACTATGTGTAGTTCAAGGTTAGACGTTTGGCTCAGAGAAACTTCTAATCAAGTGATTACGAGAGGCTCCATCAGAGTTGGTGGGGGAAAGAACTTGTCCACCCCCTCCACCTGCTCTTCTGGCCATTGTGCAAAATCGTGCCATCCTGGCACATGCTTTATCTTCAAGACAGAGTTGGAAATTGAAGACATAGTCAATTTATTGAGCACTTACTCTGTATCAAGTTTCTGGGAGGGGACGATGATGGTATTTAAGTGCTTACTATGAGCCAAGCACCGTACTAAGTGCTGGGGTAGATACAAGATCACCAGGCTGGACACAGTCTCTGTCCTACGTGGCGCTCACAGCCTCACAGAACAGGTATTGCATTCCCATTTTGCAGATGAGGAAACTGAGCCCCCGAGAAGTGAGGTAACATGCCCAAGGTCACAAAGCAGAGAAGTGGCAGAGTTGGAATTAGAGCCCAGGTTCTCTGTCTCCCAGACCCGTGCTTTTTCCATGAGGTCACTACCAGTACCATTTACTCCTACTTGGAAAGCATAACCTCACAACACTGAAATAATCACCCCTTTACAGTGGCTGCCCCTAAACCCATCCCAAATAAACCCATCCCTGCCATCAAGGAGCTAACGATCTAGTTAGGGAACCAGACATTAAGATTCATTTGAGGTAGGGGGAAGCAACAGTTTTTAAAGATACGTATCTGTGCTATGGGAGATGTGGGGGAGGAAGTGAGTATCCAAAGGGTCAGGAGACTTGAAAGTGCTGAAGTGGCAGGGGATGGGGGGTGGGGGAAAGAGAAGAGAGTGAGGAGATGAGATTAATCAGGGAAGGTCTCCTGGAAGAGATGTGACTTTAGAAGGGCTCTGGAGGTGGGGAGAGCAGCAGTCTGCCAGATGTGAAGAGACAGGGAGTTCCAAGCAGAAAGGGAGGGTGTGAGCCAAGAAGTTGACAATGAGAAGGATGAGAATGCCTTGAGAAGAGTGATGTGTGCGAGCTGGGGTGTAGAGGTAAACAAGGGAAAATAAATAGGGGGAGAAAGCTAATTGAGTGCTTTGAAGCCAGTGGTCTGGAGTTTCTGCTTGATATGGACAGGAATAGGCAATCATTAGAGAAATTTGAGGAGTGAAGAGATCAATGAATCAGTGGTAATTATTGAGCATTCACTATGTGCAGAGCACTGTACTTAGTTCTTAGGAGAGGACAATACAACAGAGTCGGTAGACACGATCTCTGCTCTCAAGGAACTTACAGACGTGCGCAAAACAGTGTTTTAGAAATGATCTGGGCAGCATGGAGAAATATAGACTGGGGAAGGGCAAGGCTGATGAGGTAGCAGAGTCAAACTGTGACAAGTGCTTGGACCAGCACGGTGGCAGTTTGGATGGATAAGAAGGGGCAGTTTCTGGAGATGTGACGAAGAAAGAAAATATATTTTTTTTTGTGGCTGCCTCAGTGTGGAATTTGAAAGCGAGTAAGGATAATGTCAAGGCTGTGAATATGGGAGACAGGGAGGGTGGTGGTGGTGGTGAACTGTAATGAGAAAAGTAGGGAGAGAGGATTTGGGAGGGAAGAGGAGTTCATTTTTTTTTAAAACAAACTGAAACAAACTATCAGTGTGTTGACTTTTTTTTCTCCTGTTTCTGGAAATCCCATCTTGAGACTTAAGATGGACTGACTGACTTCTTCAGGGCAGGTGACGTTCTAATCTTGAAACTCTTCAGGAATAAACACTCCACAGTCTCTGCCTAGTTCCTCTTGTTCATGGCCCTGTTCAGAAGCAGAATGCCTAATTGAAAGAGCCCAGGCCTGGGAGTCAGGGGCCCTGGGTTCTAATTCCAGCTCTGCCACTTGCCTGCTGTATGACCTTGGATGAGTCACTTAACTTCTTTGTGTCTCAAGTTGTTCATCTGTAAAAATGGGGGAGAAGATACCTGTTCTCCTTCCCCCTTAGACTGTGAGCCCCATGGGGGACAGCGCTGTGTCCAACCTTATTATTTTGTATCTACCCCAGCACTTAGTACAGTGTTTGGCACATAGAAAGTGCTTAACCAATACAGCAGTTGTCACTATTTGTTCAGTCCTCAGTGGACATGGAGAACAATAGCCTATTGATCTCCCTGTGTTCATATATGTGAGGTGTAGGGAAATTTAGAGACATCCTGCTGAATGCCTTAAAAAATGTGGAGCAGAAGATATGACGCTGTGTTTTTGTAAATTCTTAATGAAGAAGAAAGTGAAGTATCAAGTTTTGATCTTAGTATTGGCTCTCAAGAGTCCAGTGCAACCATAATTGAATGGTTAACAAATTGAATGGTTAACAAATAATAAGAAGCAGCATGGCGCAGTGGAAAGAGCACGGGCTTTGGAGTCAGGGCTCATGAGTTCGAATCCCAGCTCTGCCACTTGTACGCTGTGTGACTGTGGGCAAGTCACTTAACTTCTCGGTGCCTCAGTTCCCTCATCTGTAAAATGGGGATTAAGACTGTGAGCCCCACGTGGGACAACCTGATTCCCCTGTGTCTACCCCAGCGCTTAGAACAGTGCTCTGCACATAGTAAGCGCTTAACAAATACCAACATTATTATAATTATTTTGCCCTCTGTGCTTTTTTAAAAGCCTCTTTAATTTGATATTCTTTAATACAATGATAATGTAGTCATTTTGTTTAACTAGGTGAAAATGTTCTTCATGTTCGGGATGCTGATACCCAAGACAAAATACTGCAAGCTCTTCACCTTCAATTTGGCAAACAGTATCCATGGTGAGTTTGGGGTGATCCATAGAGGCAAATGCGTCTCTTTGAAGGGTCTTGCATTTGCTGCCATTATTCATTCATTCAATAGTATTTATTGAGCGCTTACTATGTGCAGAACACTGCACTGAGTGCTTGGAATGGACAATTCAGCAACATATAGAGAGTCCCTGCCCAATGACGGGCTCACAGTCTACCACTTCTCTCATGGTACTTGGCTCTTGGGTACAGAAGATACAATATTCTCTTCCTCTAGGCCCTTGGGGAGGTGGGGGGCTGGAAGAATAGGACTCACTATTTCTGAAGATACTGTTGTACTAAAGGGCCATATTCCACACAGAGATGTGGTAAGAAGTTATCGATCAATGGTATTTATTTGAGTGCTTCTTACGTTCAGAACAATGTTCTAAGCACTTGGGAGAGTACAATACCAAATACCAAACCCAAACCTCCCCATGACTTTCCCATCACTGTAGACGGCACCACCATCCTTCCTGTTTCACAAGCCCATAACCTTGGCATTATCCTTGACTCCTCAATCCATCATTAATTCATGTCAGTTCGGCCTTCACAACATCGCTAAAATCCACCCTTTCCTCTCCAACCAAACTGTTATCACGTTATCCCAATCACTTATCCTATCCCACTTTGATTACTGTACCAGCCTCCTCGCTGACCTCCCAGCCTAGTCTCTCCCCACTCCAGTCCATACTTCACTCTGCTGCCTGAATCATTTTTCTACAGAAATGTTCAGGCCGTTTCTCCCCACTCTTCAAGAACCTCCAGTGGTTACTACCTCTGCACCAAACAGAAACTCGTCAACATTGGCTTTAAAACACTGTCACCTTGCCTACTCTTACTTCACCTCGCTACTCTCCTTCTTCAACCCAACCTACACAGTGCCAACCTTCTCACTGTACCTCAATCTCATCTATCTCACTGCCGACCTCTCACTCACACATCATGCCTCTGGCCTGGAACGCTCTTCCTCCTCATATCAGACAGACAATTACTCTCCGCCCCTTCAAAGCCTTATTGAAGGCACATCTCCTCCAAGAGGCCTTCCCTAAGTCCTCTTTTACTTCAGCTCCCTTCTGCATCACCCTGACATGTTCCCTTTATTCATCCCCCCTCCCAGCACTAATGTACATATATGTCATTTTTATTTATATTAATGTCTGTCACCCCCTCTAGACCATAAGCTCGATATGGGCAGGGAATGCGTCTGCTATATTGTACTCTCCCAAGTGCTTAGTACAGTTCTCTGCACACAATAAGTGTTTAATAAATATGACTGACTACAATACAAGAGAAATTAGCAGAGACATTCCCTGTCCATAATGAGCTTACAGTCTAGAGGGGGAAACAGACATTAATATTGTATTCTCACGGAGTATCCGCAGGTATTTAGTGGCAGGATTGCTGTAGGAGTTTATCCTTTTATCTTTAGGATGACTTTCAGGGCATGCAATGCATTATGATGACACTTAAAAATATAGTAATCAATTTTTATTGCATTTGATTTTTTGCCTTTGTCTTCTGAATGGTACAGTTCAAAGATATATGGAGATGGGAATTCTGTTCCAAGGATTCTGAAGTTCCTTAAATCTATCGATCTCCAAGAGCCTCTGCAAAAGAAGTTCTGCTTTCCCCCTGTTAAGGAGAGCATCTCTCAAGACATTGACCACATTTTGGAAACCCAAAGTGCCTTGGCTGTTGATCTAGGTGGAACAAACCTCCGCGTTGCCATAGTCAGTTCAAAGGTAATGGAACATATTCCTAAGTACGTTTAAGGAAGTGGCCCAATCTTTTCTTCTAATCCTACCTCCGGGCCCTGGAAGAATTCTTAAATTGAATTTGAACCTACTATTTTCATTTTTGCTACTAAAAAAAAGAGCAGAATGATGACTTTAGAGTTCTACCAGGTTTGTGTGCCACTTTTAGTAATGCCAAATATATATATGGTATATATATATTTTCTTTTGAGTGATAAATCTCCTAAAATCAAACTTGGTCTAGTCGTTGACCATTTCCAAACATCAAAATCAACCCACTGACCACTTAGTATTGATCAGTCAGTAGTACTTGAGCACCTACTCTGTGCAGAGCACTCAGGAGCTTACATAGAGATAATAATAATGGTATTTGTTAAGCACTTACTGTGTGCCAAGCACTGTTTTAAGCACTGGGGTAGATACAAGGTAATCAGATTGTCCCACATGGGGCTTACAGTCTTAATCCTCATTTTATAGATGAGGTAAACTGAGGCACAGAGAAGTGAAATGGCTTGCCCAAGGTCACATAGCAGAGAAGTGGCAGAGCCGGGGTTAGATCCGATGTACTCTGACTCCCAAGCCCTGGTTCTTTCCAGTAACCCACGCTGCTTCTCTGAGTTGATAGACATGGTCCCTGCACTCAAGGAGCATACGGTCTTGAGTGGGAGACAGACATGAAAATTTTAGTAAGGGGAAATGGCAGAGTGTAAGTACTGTGGGGCTGATGGTGGGGTGAATATCAAGTCTTCGGGGGTACAGACTCAAGTGCGTAGGCGATAGAAGGAAGGGCAAGTAGGGAAAATGAGGGCTTAGGGAAGGTCTCTTGAAGGAAGTGTGATGTTAGTACGGCTTTGAAGATGAGGAGAGTGGTGTTTTTGTCTGTTATGAGGGAGGTGGGAGGAGGAGGCATTTCAGAAGGGTTTTGGAGACGGGGAGAGTTGTGATCTGGTGGATTTGAAGGGGGATAGGAGTTCCAGGCAGAAGGAAGGACATGAGCGAGGCACAGCTCATGGGTTGGCAGCAGATGATGCGGCCTTCCATTCACTCAGCACCCACCCACCAAGCCATTTTACAATGTGGTGGTGGGCCTGGGAACCACAGTGGGATTTTCCAGCTGGGAATGCTGTGGGGAAAGCTGGCCTCCAGCTCAGAGGCTTGCTACAATGCCCTCTTGCCTTCACATGTTAGAAAGAGGAGAGCCCAGCTAGGTGGCTAATTTGCTAAACTGGGTGGAACAGGATGGGGGTTCCCTTTGCCCACATTCCATCTGGGATCAATAGGGAGACACAGTCTCTCTCCCTTGCCCTCACCACCCTTGCATGGCCAGAGCAGTGGCAAAGAAGGCTCTTCTTTATGTTGGTAGGACATTTTGTTGACTGGGGGAAACTGATTGTTTTGGGTAATCCACTATTTTGAATAAGCCAATTTGGTTTAAGGGCATTTTATATTAGATGCATGCAGAATTTTTCAGTGTGAACTGATTTAGTATTCTCAATGGAAGCTGCAGGGCCAGGTGGAAAGAGCACAGGCCTGGGAGTCAGAGGATCCGGGTTCTAATCAGAGCTCCACCACTTGTCTGCTGTGTGACCTTGGGCAAGTCACTTAAGTTCTCTGGGCCTCAGTTCCCTCATCTGCAGAATGGCAATTCAATACCTCTTCTCCCTCCTACTTAGACTGTGAGCCCCATATGGCACCTGGTTGTCTTGTTTCTATCCCAGTGCTTAGTACAGTTCTTGGCACATAGTAAGTACTTAACAAATATCACTATTATTATTATTATTAATAGAGTAGTAGTATTATCAATTCTGGCAATAAGCCACAGTTCAGTATTTAGCTTTTGGTATTCCTTAAAGGTACTTTCATATTTCCAAGTATGCACCAAGCAACAGACCTGGCTGTGTTACTCTTTTTAGGGTGAAATAGTTAAGAAGTATACTCAGTTCAATCCTAAAACATTTGAAGATAGAATAAAATTAATCCTTCAGATGTGTGTGGAGGCTGCAGGAGAAGGTGTAAAGCTAAACTGCAGAATTTTGGGAGTAGGTAAGTGTGTGACTTTTCTTTTAAAGTATTTCATTACAGGGAGAGTGTTAAAATGGTATGCTGAAATTCAAAAATATTTTCGTGCTCTTCAAATGAGTTTTCCAAGGACATTTTACTCAAATATCATTTGGAGTATTTTTTTTTCCTAAGTAGTAAAAATCAGTTTGGATTCTCATAAGAAAGAGAAATTTATATTACTGGCTCTTGCGGTGTCATAGAGTAGCTAATAGAAATTATTAGCTATTAGAAATTTTCTCTCTTGTTCCTTTTCACTAGCCACTCCTCACTAGCTCCTGAACTCCAGCAGTGTCCACAATAAGACCAGTCAGTGGTACTTATCGAGGCTTCCGGTGTGCAGAGCACTGTACTGAGCGCTTGGGAGAGTACAATGCAATGGAGTTGTTGATCCGTTCCCTGCCCACAAGGAGCTTTCAGTCCAGGGACCAGTGACTTCAATTTGTTTGTGATGGTAGGCAGGGAGAGGTTGATAAAAGTAAATGTGCTAGAAATGTCTTGTCCTCTAGTCCAATTTTGACTACCCATTCAAATTCAATTAATACTTCAAATTTTGACTTTGAAGTTTGGGGAATCAACTTTGTTTCCTTGGAGCCTTTTTAAAATGACCACAAAATAAAGCAGCGTATATGAAAAATGTTAAGCAAAGTCTTTGTGTGCTGCACACTTAATGTTTTCCAGAATGCGGAGGTTTCGCTCAGCAAACTCAGCCCTAGGGAGAATGAATTGACAGTTGGTGTGGTTTGATGGATGCTGGGTGTATGCCCACAGCCGCTTCCTCAGATACTGCATTGGGTTCTATCCAGGTGGGCTGGTGGTGTCCAATTCCCAATTCCTTAACAGCGTTCTCTTCAAAATGCAATGCGTGTTGGAAGAACTAAGTGTAATGAGCTGAATTTAGAACTTGCTTATCTGCCTCATTCCGTTTTTCATAAAATTATGCTGTCAAGCTGATGAAAATCATTTTCAAATGATTTATTTTGCAAGTGGTGACTCACTTCATCCCCTGGCGATGTTTTTAGTTAAGTGTGCATTGGGGCTTGGGTTTTTACACTAACATCAAAACTGCAACCTACTAACTCCTCGTTCAATTTTGGTAGCATCTTCTATCGTACTAGCCACAGGGATCCTTTGAGTGACCAGGGATAGCAGCAACGGAGTGGAGAGTGGTTGCTCTCTGTGAATAAAATCTTTGTGAAGATCTAGATACCAGTAATAATAACTTGCCTCTGCTGTCTCATTCACCCCACACATCCAATCCGTCACCAAAACCTGCCTGTCTCACCTTCACAACATTGCCAAGATCCGCCCTTTCCTCTCCACCTAAACTACTACCTTGCTGGTACAAGGTCTCATAATATTTCGACTGGATTACTGCATCAGCCTCCTTTTTGATCTCCTATCCTCCTCTCTCCCTGCTTCAGTCTATACTTCACTCTGCTGCCCAGATTATCTTTCTGCAGAAGCGCTCCTGGCATGTCACACCCCTCCCCCAAAATCTCTAGTGGTTGCCTATCAACCTTCATATGAAGCAAAAACTCCTTATTATTGGCTTCAAAGCTGTCCATCACCTTGCCCCCTCCTACCTCACCTTCTCTCCTCCTACAGCCCAGCCCACACACTCTGCTCCTCTACAGCCGCTTACCTCCTCACTGGGCTTTGTTTTTCCCTGTCCCGCTGTCGACCCCTGGCCCAAGTCCTATCTCTGACCTGAATGCCTTCCTTCTTCACATCCACCAAACTAACTCTCTTCCCCTCTTCAAAGCCCTACTGTGAGCTCACCTCCTCCAGGAGGCCTTCCCAGGCTGAGCCCTCCCATTTCTTCTGCTCCTCCCCTCCCCATCGCCCCTACTCCCTCCCTCTGCTCTACCCCCTTCCCCTCCCCACAGCACTTGTATATATTTGTACATATTTATTGCTCTATTTGTTTTATTAATGTACATTTATCTATGTTTTTATTTATTTTGATGATAGTGATGCCTGTCTACTCGTTTTGTTTTGTTGTCTGTCTCCCCCTTCTAGACTGTGAGCGGGATAGGGATTGTCTCTATTTGTTGCCAAATTGTGCTTTCCAAGTGCTTAGTACAGTGGTCTGTACACAATAAGTGCTTAATAAATATGATTGAATGAATGAGAGGAAACTGTTGTGGCGTAGGTGCTAGCCAGAGAAAGCCCATATGTGGGAGCTTGCGGGTAGAGAGACGGGGGTGCCGGTGAGAGAACAGGTCGGGAAGTGAGAGGTTGGTGAGACACTCGGGGTTCCCCCTCCTCTTCCTGAAGCCCGTCTCTGCTTTCTCTCTCTCTCTCCATCTTCCCCTGGCCATCGCTGGATGTGCAGTTTATGGTGCCAAATCCACATCTTTGCTTGTTGAGCTATTGCTTTGTCAATATGTAGTTGTACATGCCAGTAAATTGCCAGTGGATACATTTGTATTTTCCCATTTCCCAGAAAGTAGGTTTCCTTACCTTGGATATTGAAGTTCTGTCTTCCATGTATGTGTGGCCAGGTATTTCCACAGGTGGACGTGTAAATCCTCGTGAAGGAATTGTGCTTCATTCTACGAAGCTTATTCAGGAGTGGAGCTCTGTGGATCTGAGAACCCCAATTTCAGATACTTTGCATCTCCCCGTCTGGGTGGACAATGATGGTAACTGTGCCGCCTTGGCGGAGAGGAAATTTGGTCAAGGAAAAGGACTGGAAAACTTTGTGACCCTGATTACTGGCACAGGTACTGTAACAAGTGAGATGAAGAAAGCGGTGAAATTCTGAATCGGTAATGGCACAGTTGTGTTAAATCGATGACTCCTACTTTGTGATTTTATGCTCTTAAGACTGCAGAAAAGAGCGCCTTCATTAACTGACTTCACTGAATCACTTTTGCACACCCTTGTAATTCTCTGCCAAGGAGCCAAGTTTGACAGTGACCAAGATGAACATGTTATCTCAACTAGGTATTCTCAATTGTTCCTGAGTCATGGGCATTGTGGGGAAGCATTACAGGATACTCATTTTGCCCCCTCTGAATTGACTACTTAGGCGTATAATAATGTTAGTATTTGTTAAGCGCTTACTATGTGCAGAGCACTGTTCTAAGCGCTGGGGTAGATAGATGGTAATCAGGTTGTCCCATGTGAGGCTCACAGGCTTCATCTCCATTTTACAGATGAGGGGACTGAGGCACAGAGAAGTTAAGTGACTTGCCCACGGTCACACAGCTGACAAGTGGCAGAGCCAGGAGTCGAACCCATGACCTCTGACTCCCAAGCCCGGGCTCTTTCCACTGAGCCACGCTGCTTCTCCATAATGTTGGTATTTGTTAAGCGCTTACTTTGTGCGGACCACTGTTCTAAGCGCTGGGGGAGATACAGGGTAATCAGGTTGCCCCACGTGAGGCTCACAGGCTTCATCTCCATTTTACAGATGAGGGGACTGAGGCACAGAGAAGTGAGGTGACTTGCCCACAGTCACACAGCTGACAAGTGGCAGAGGCGGGATTCGAACCCATGACCTCTGACTCCCAAGCCCGGGCTCTTGCCACTGAGCCACGCTGCTTCTCTACAGCGTATGTGTTGTAGATTTTGATAAGGTCAAAGATAGAAGACAGTGTTGAAATAATATATCATAGAAAATATTTAAAAACTGTATTAATCGTATTTGAGTGCTTACTGTGTGCAAAGCACTGTACTAAGCGCTTGGTGGAGTACCGTATAACAGACAGATTCCCTGCCCACAATAAGCTCACAGTCTAGAGGCGGAGACAGACATTAATATAAATAAATAAATAAACATTATGTATGAGCCGAACCTTTACAGCACCAGAAATTAAAGTGTAAGCAATTTTTTAAAATACAAATGGAAAGTTGTCAATCCCCCACACTTTCTGAAAGCATCTTGCTTCAAATGCTATTAGAAAAGTTGGTTTAAAGGATTTATTCTGAGCCAATGAACTGATTCTGTGCATTCAGCATCGCCCCAGTGCATTTATGGGTTTGTATTCATGGTAACTAATTTAGTGTTTCACATACTTTGAGAATGGGAGCTGCTCACTTGGCCCTGTGGGGAAAATCTGAAGGAAATGTGTGAACTATTTTGAAGCCATTTATCATAATTTAAATACCAACAGGGGGAAGTTTGGGCTTTTTTTTGTTTGTTTTTGGCCAGCGTCTCATGTAGAAATTAAAATTGTTTTTATTACAGGAAAGTGCTGTATTTCCTGGAAGTGCTTTTTGGTTTTTTTCCAGAAAAAAATTGGCCTAAGATTTCTTCTCGTCATGTACTCCATTTGCAACCTCCATCCTCAAAAACAATAACAAACCTGCTTTAAATGGCCACCTCTGAGAATGTTTCTTTTGTGGGTTTTTGGGGGGTTTTGTTTGTTTTGCCAAGCAATGTGATCTTAAAGAAAGCCCCCTTTCCCAGTTGTCACCTCAGCCTAGCAGACCTAGGAGAGAGGATCCATGCGTGGTGATTGCCACCATCCCCTAGGTCGGGAGCTTAAAATAATAATAATAATAATAATGTTGGTATTTGTTAAGCGCTTACTATGTGCCAAGCACTGTTCTAAGCGCTGGGGTAGACATAGGGGAATCAGGTTGTCCCACGTGGGGCTCACAGTCTTAATCCCCATTTTACAGATGAGGGAACTGAGGCCCAGAGAAGTTAAGTGACTTGCCCACAGTCACACAGCCGACAAGTGGCAGAGCTGGGATTCGAACCCATGAGCCCTGACTCCAAAGCCCATGTTCTTTCCACTGAGTAAAATGCAATGATAACTTCACTCTCGAAGCTGCAGAATCTGCATCCACGGGGGGATGGCCTAAAATTAGCTCCCTTCAACCAGGAGCACTGAGACCTGCAGGATGATGCACCTCCGTTTGTTTGAAATGAGTAATCTAGAGGAGATTCACCTATATTTATTTAAATCAGCATGGCCTAGTGGAAAGAGCACAGGCCTGGGAGGCAGAGGACCTAGGTTCTAATCCTGGCTCCACCACCTGTCTGCTCTGTGACCATAGGCAAGTCACTTCACTTCTCAGTGCCTCAGTTACCTCATCTGGAAAATGGAGATTAAATCCTCCTCCCTCCAACTTAGACTATGAGCCCTATATGGGACCGGGACTGTGACCAACCTGATTTCCTTGTATCTAGAACAGTGCTTGACACATAGTAAGCGCTTATCAAAATCATTTAAAAACAAAACAAAAACCTATGCCGTTTGATTTAGGGCTTATATCCCCTTTCCGGATCTGAATTTCTAATGAAGTGCCTGCTGGTATTTCCTCGATATTTGACTTGCTGTTCCATAAATCATTTGCAAAAGTCTGGTCTAAATTAGAAGCAAGCTTGTAATTTTTATAAACCTGGTTTAAACGTCAATATGAAATTTGCTAATTTTTGCTAATCAGTTGGAAATTAGCAACTCAATCATTCCTTGACAAGCTGTCTGTTTGGGATGCAGCTAATTCACCTGTTTTTGTAGGAATTGGTGGTGGAATCATTCATCAGCATGAGTTGATCCACGGCAGTTCATTTTGTGCTGCTGAACTCGGGCACTTGGTGGTGTCATTGGATGGACCAGATTGCTCATGTGGGAATCATGGGTGTATCGAAGCATATGCCTCTGGAATGGCCTTGCAACGGGAAGCTAAAAAACTACATGACGGTAAGTTAACCTGCGTTGTTGAGAGGCAGTCTGTTGTTTTCTTGGGCAAGGACATGTGGTCTAAACCTTCTGAACCAAATAGTAAAATGGAGCGCTGCTTATAATATTGTCACCATCTTCCCAAAGAATCTATTTGAAAAGGTCCCATTCGGTATAGGTTAGTATTCTGACACTTGAAAAACTATTTTAATAGAGTTCAAACACTTAATGACGAGTAATGTTCTATATTTTATTGGGACACACCTTGGAGCTCAATGTCTGTTTGATCCATGGTACCCTAATGGCCTGGATCACTGTCCTCCCCTCCAAGGGGCTTAGCTTGTACCCGAGCAGACATACTCAGGAAGATGCGATCTCGGGTTTCCAGGTATTTCCCCAGTCCCTCTGGGGCAAGGTTGATGGGAAGCAACATGACCTAGTGGTGAGAGCACAGGCCTGGAAGGTCAGAGGACCTGGGCTGTAATCCCAGCTCCACCACTTACCTAGACCTAAGCTCAATGTGGACAGGGACTGTTACAGTGCCCTCTCTGTTATAGTGCACACTATATTGCACTCTCCCAAGAGCTTAGAACAAGTGCTTTGCACACAGTAAGCTCTCAATAAATGCGATTGATTACTTGCTGTGTGACCTTGGCTAAGTCGCTTCACTTCTCTGTGCCTCAGTTCCCTCATCTGTAAAATGGGGATTTGATACCTGTTCTCCCTCCTACTTAGACTCTGAGCCCTTTATGGGACCTTATTATCTTGCATCTACCCCAGTGCTTAGTACAGTGCTTGGCACATAGTAAAGCACTTACTTAACAGACATTGTTGTTATTATGGCAAAACAGAACCATTAAGATATGTTTTAGTGACTTATCTGAAGTGTATTTACAGTGAGTTTGTGTTGATGAACCAAAGGAGCAAGGCACTAATTTCCAGTTTAGTATTTTCTCCCCTCCACTGCAGGGTCACTTTTTCATGTTAATTCTTAGAACAATAGCAAGAGAAGGAGTGTGGTAATTTACTTTAGTTAAATTGAATCTTAGGGAAACTAGAATATAATCAAATAAAGCTTTTCAATGATTTGAAATGCATGTTATCATAAATACAGTTGAGTGAATGAATCCCCACCACTCATATTCCCAGCTTTGATATCCTTCACCTAACAATATTGCAGCTACCTACAAGACCAAACTGTGTCAGAAGGGAGTTGACATATAAAATGCAGTAGAGATTATATTTATTGAGCCCCTACTGGATGAAATGCATCAGAAGTACAAGAGGCATTCCCTTCCTGTAAGGACTTGACATTCTAAGTGGGGAGACAAACACAGAAATGTTTGAGTATACATCCATTTCCAAGTGCTGAGGGTGGAAATAAGGTGCAAGAGGGGGCTGACTGGGATGATAAGAATCATGGGGGGGCTGATAATTAGGTGGGGAAGACTTGTTGGAGGTGGAGGTCTCCAATTTAGGAGAATTTTGATGGTTGGGAGGGCTGAGTGTTGAGGTCTGGCAGGTGTGGGAGGGAAGGTAGTTCCAAACCCCGAGGATGGTGCCTGGCACGTCGTAAGCACTTAGCAAACACCACAGTTATTATTATAACTTGAGCAAGAGTTGGTGGCGGGCAAGGCAGTGCTTATAGACTGTGAACCTCGTGCCGGACAGGGACTGTGTCCAACTTGACTACTTTGTACCTACCCCAGTGCTTAGAACAGTGTTGGACACATAGTAAGCCTTTAACAAATACCATTAAAAAAAAAAAAAGCAGGGTACAACCAGGAACCGGGCTTGGCAAAGAGAGAAATGTGCGAGGTAGGGAATCGGGGATTGAGGAGAGCTGATAAATAAGGTGAAGCATGCTGGTGGAGAGCCTTGAAGCAAATGGTAGAGTCTTTACCTGATGCAGACAGAGATGGGCAGCCACTGAAGGGTTTTTGAGGAGCGGGGAGATGGGAGCTGAGCAGTGTTTCGGGAAAACGACCCAGGTAGCAATGTGTACTGTGGACTGAAGTGGGGAGAAGCTGGAGGCAAGGAGACTAGTGAGGAAGTTGATTCAGTGGTCCCATCGTGATATGAGGGAAAGGAAGGGGAAGATCCGCAAAATGTTTTGAGAAAAAATCTTTTCCTTCCCACTTTTAAGCCATTCTAGGCCCTGTCTTCATCAAGGCCAGAAAGAGAATGGGGCTGAGAATCAGGAGATGTGGGTTCTAATCCTGGCTCCACCACATACCTGCTGTATGAGCTTGGGCAGGCCATTTCACTTCTCTATACTTTGGTTTCCTCATCTGAAAACTGGAGATTAAATACCTGTTCTCCCTCCTACTTAGATTGTAAGCTATGGGATAGGGACTGTGGACTGTGTCTGGTCTGATTAGCCTGTATTTACTCCAATGCATACAGGTACAGTGCTTGGCTCGTAAGCATTTAACAAAACCCATAATTGATTATTATTAGTATTACTACTACTCTGGGCCAACCTGAACCCCACCAGGGTACCCTGAGCCATGCCATTTCTAGGGCTTGGAGAAGGAAATAACTTTTTTAGTGTGAATCCAAGGCTTTTGGGGATGGGGGATGGGGCAGGGGCAAAGGAGGAAAAGAAGCTGGATCATCACTCTGCCCTAGCATCCAGGAGTACTTTCTGGGCTTTTCCTATGCCCACTTCTAGCAACTGCACAACTAGCTTGAAAGGAGAACTTGTCAGAAGGACTAATGAAAGTTTGTTTTAAAGAAAAATGTAAAGAAGTGGAGTTATTTAAATTAATACATTTCAAAATTGCAAATAATTCATTCTGAACAGAGAGAACACTGCAGAGACATGTGGTGAGGCATTAACAATTTGTGGTTTAAAGTGATCTATTTGTTGTTTGGGTAATTGTTGCTGTACTAAATTGCATAGCAGTTATTTATTTACTAGTAACTGCAGAGTTTAACAACAACTTATGGAGTGAATTTCTTCTCTATTGTCTCCTTTCCCGAAATAGAAGACCTGCTATTAGTGGAAGGAATGTCAGTGAAAAAGGAAGAAGCTGTCAGTGCTCTTCATCTCATCCAGGCAGCTAAACTGGGCAACGCAAAAGCCGAAAGTATCCTCAGAACAGGTGAGACTACCTCGTCTGGTTCACAGTTCTTACAAATAATTCTGCATGTGTCGGGTCTTCCAGAGAGTACCGTGCCTCACCGAAGCGTAGTGCTGTGTTTCGAAAGTAGCTTTCCACATAGAAAAAGGTTGCCATCTTGGACGAATAAATGTATTTTATTTATCAAGCCTTGCTTTTGGCTCAGTGGAAAGAGCACTGCTCTGGGAAGCAGGAGACCTGGATTCTAGTTCTAGCTCTGCCTGCAACCGGCTACCTCGGGTGAAGCCCGCACGTGCACTTCACAGCGTGCTGCACCCCTGGCCGCCCACTTGCTGGTTGCCCTCCATGCCCCAGCGGGGATACGACTGGCAGGGACAGGAGAGTCCAAGCGGCCCCGCGCAAACCACCGGCTCTAGAATGGATTCCTCCACAGAGGTTCTTGAAGTCTCAGGGTTGAAGCTTCTCTGTTGTTCCCGCCGAGAGACTCCATCCTTTTTATTTTACTGAGCAAGAGCTCCCCAGGTTCAAATAATTTGGAAATGTTGCCTCTTCCCAATCCTTATTTTGTTGTTGTTTTTCTACAGCAGGGACAGCTCTGGGCCTTGGTATTGTGAATATCCTGCACACCATGAACCCCTCCCTCGTCATCCTTTCTGGAGTCTTAGCAAGCCATTATGTTAACACTGTCAAAGATGTGATTCGCCAACAGGCACTGTTCTCTGTTCAGACAGTGGATGTGGTGGTCTCGGACTTGGTGGACCCTGCCTTACTTGGAGCTGCTAGCATGGTTTTAGATTATACTACACGCAGAATATACTAGGGATTTCATTTGCGTAATTACTAAATAGGTTGGTTGGTTTTAATGCATGGTTTTTTGATTCATCTTTTGATAATCTATCTTCTGTTTTACAAAAGCAAATGATATATCTCCTTTAGCTAGCTTGGTTAGCCAGAGGTACCTTTTTGTCCCCTTTTTAGAAGCCTCAAATTTGCAGCTGATGCTGGAATAAGTATTCATCGACATGGCTTTTTTTTCTTAGTAGTTACGCACCTCCAAAGTTCTTAGTGACCACATTTCTCTATGCCTGAGACATTTAGGTGATGGATTGGGTTATCCTGGACCTCCTGAAGAAACTCACTGCTAGCTAGATACATGCCCACCTTTGAGGAGGGTACACTTCCATGTGTAAGCGTATGTATACATGCACCCCCCCTCACCCCCCCCCCCATTAACTTCTGCACATCACCTGGGCTGTGTGCAAGATAAGACTTCATCCTTGAAGTCAACTCTTGAACCGTCAAATTCCTGGCATAATGTTGTGAAATTCTCTTTTCTTATCGTATTTTATTTTTGAAAGAAGTTTTCCAAGTTACTGTTCAGAAGACAAACTGGCAAATGTCAGTTTATACTTCTGGGGCATGTGATTGGCTGGAGGAGGAGCAGTGTCTGAGGACACTTTGAAGGGAAGCAGGCTTGGTCCTCCAGGCTGAAGAGCAATTTTGATGATGTGGAAATTGTCAAGCAGAAAGGGGAGCTTATGTGAAGCGTGGGGAGTTAGATCCAGGATTGTCCCTTTCCCCTCTTTTCCCCCTGCTGGCAAAGGACTACCTGTGTAAGATAATGCCAAATTACAGTTGAATGTGGAGTCAACGATGCAAAGTGAAACCTAACTTATCTCAAGTAAGATAGGACAAAAGAACCAAATCTGGTTCAGTGGCAGTGTCTACCCTTTTCAGCACTACCGTAGCACTTATCTTCTTGTGTAGATTTGGATCCTTGTGCATTATCTGTTGCACCATTCAGCGTTTTGTGTTTTTTCCTTTGAGAAGTCCTGCTCTGCAGCTAGATGTGATGAAAAAGTGTTATGCTGATGGCATATCCCATGTGGATGAAACACAAATTATAGAGATGACTGCTTAAGGAGCTAGACTGTATTGTATGACTAAGACACAGAATTAGTGTCTTGAAGCACAACTTCTGTAGCACTTGGACTATAAGGAAATCTTTACTTGTATTGCAAGAAACTGTAGGTCATCTGCAAAGAGCAGTGTGTGTGTATGTGTGTGTGTGTGTGCGTGTATGTATGCATGCATGCATGTATGTATGTGATAAATTCTCTCTAAATCAATGATTCAAGCTTCCTGAAAATGTTAGCCTGTTGGATCTCAGGTCTATTTACCTACTTGTTTCAGACGAATCTGGCAGAGAGTCATAGTGAGGCAGTCACATGACCTTGCCCTCAGCTTCTTCCCAGAAGCCCATGACTAGCTGTTGGGACCAGTAGTTTCTGAAAATGAGTTGCCTGCCCTTTTAGGATCTTGCCACTGGCCAAAAAGTAACCCCTGTACCCTGTTTCTTGAGTGCAATAATTTTAGGGCTTGCCATTTCTCCTACTCTTCCCACTCTTGGCCAACTTCTGATTAAGTGTTAATAAGTAGTAGTTGATGTAAGGAGTATCTTGTGTTTATAGAGTGTTGGTCTTAAGACATGGTGGCGGGTAAACTTTTCATTGGAAAAACTAGACTAGTTTAATGGGTACAAGCAGTCCTCAGACTTACAACACAATTGGTTCTTGAAAACTTAGCCTGAAGTTGGAACTGCTTTTCTCACAAGAACAATCTCATAATTGGAGGATTGGTTGCCGAACCAAGGTCAGATACCCAGTTTTTTGTTTTTAAATCCAAATTGCCGAGTTACATATTCAACCAGAGATGAGTAATACGGCTACATTATTTAGTTGAATTAGGTTTCACTCTAGGATAGCTGACTTTTACTTCATTGAAAGTAAAATGGACATGTTGGCCTTCCCTGGTGATGCTCTCAGCTTATAAAATTATATATCAGCTTATAAAACTTTCTCTCTTCCTTATGGCTCCTGGGCAGCCCCAGGGCTAGTGCCATGCTGGAGACTAGTGTTAAGTCAAAACTGCTGTGCGTTGTAAAGCTTAGAGTGTATTTATTTAGAAACATTCTATATGAAGTAGAGGCTCTTTGTAACTTGTAATGTCTTAAGTTGAGGACTGCTTGGATTCTCTTTTGAACCAGCACTTGCACTGTGTGTTGTATCAATCTTGTTTTTGTACCAAATCACCTTTATTCAGTCCTCTTTATCAAGCCAACTTTCAGCTTTAGACAGATGCCGTACTAGATGTGTTCTATTGTATGTAGGTTAACTTAGGCAAAATCGAGATGGCCACAATTATAACAATCAAATCAGTGTTAGTCAACTCCACTATCAGCTTATATCCTAACAAAGGAATAGTGTGTCACATTTGAACTGGGCTGCTTAATTTTAATGAAGTCCAGAAGGTATGTATGTTGTCCAAAGGGCAACCCTTTTACTGAAATGTTTTGGTCATCACATCCTACAGCATTATCCTGGGATGGAAGACCATCAAACAGGTGCTTTTAGGCAAGGCAGCAAAAGTGAGACCATCCACCGTTACCATATTTACTTACAAAAGCTGCCCCACTTTTTTTTTTCTTCCAAAAACTCTGCATCACCAACAGAGCTGGGGCTAATAGCTGGGGGGTGGGGGGTGGGGTCAAAGAAGAGTTAAGTATAGCAATATGGAGAGCAGCTATTGCACTCTTCCACGTGCTGCATCACATATTCATGCACACACACTCTCTCACGCACACACACTTCTCTTCCTACCTGGAGTTTGCAGGCACTACTCAAACTCCCCTTCCCCACTGTGAGCTCGCTGTGCTGCATTATATTCTGAGCCTTCTTGTCTTCCTATCCCTGTGCACTATGACTGCTCACAATTACATATGAAAAATCTTTTCAAAAACTGGGGTGGAGGTACTCATCTAAGCAAATGTGGTATTTCACTGTTATGAAAAGCCTCAATGCCTGCATATGCCAATTAAGTGGGCAGGGACAATGTCTACTCACTGTTAGTGTACTCTCCTAAGCACTTAGTACAGTGTTGTGCACACTGAGTGCTCAAATGATTGATTTAGAGTTAGTATGCCAAGTGTGTTTACTAAAGATGCAATATTCAGCCTAAGAATTCTGAATGGTCTTCATGAATTTATAAGGCTAGAATTGACTTTTGTCTTCCTTCTTAAATGGCTACATTTAAGAATGTTTTCTTTCCAATGTCTTCAAGGCCTTTTCATTTGTGAATCTCCCACCAACTCTACAGAATGTAAACTAGAGCAACTCCAAGCTCTTCACTTGTGGCTCTGGCTTATGGTATACAGCACTTTTTGTGCTGGAGTAGGATAGCCAGACATTACATCGGCTCTCTTGCCTTCTACTTCAGAATGTTGTTTTAATCTAGCACTTCTAGTATTACTCCGTTGTGCTAGAAAATCGTTAGAAGTCTGAGAGCCGTTTCCAGCAGTCTGGCTGGCAAAACATCAACCATGACCAAGGGGCATGGAGTTGTATTCTGAAACCAACCTGGTATGTTATTTAATAGTGAGATGAATTATGTAATAGCCGCTTTTTACTAGAGTTGGTCAAGCCTTAGTTCAGTGCCCTGCACACAGTACTCAAATGCCATTTGATGATGAAACTGTAGCTGAATAATCAAACAACTGAGGGCAAGTCCAGTCAAAATCTCTCACTCCAGGAGTAAGGTACAAGATTGTAAGCTCCTAGAGAGCACAGATGTCTACCAACTGTATTGTATCATACTCTTCAATGCACTTCAGTCCTCACATACCATTGATTAAAGCTAAAACACAATCTATAAAGCCATTCCCTATTGTAGTAATTTGCTGGGCTGTATTCTTAAACAGGCTTGAGTGTTCAAGAGCCAAGTCAAATAAAAGCATGTCAGGATGTCCAACAGGTGGCTGCAAAAGTACAGATTGTAGTCACTCATTGGGCTTCACATGGTACTCAGCAGATTTAGAGTTAGTTATGCAGCTTGATATTGATTAAACTTAGTTGCTTTAACTAATGATGAGATCACTCTGCATCTTTTACCTAATTACTATACCCTACACTTAGACTCTTCTCCCCCAACCACTTCCAAGCCTACACAACACCACAGCATCCCTGGATGTTAAGTTTCCTTTACGATAAAATCCATCTTGACCAGTATCCTTTGTAATGTTGTGTGAATTAGGTCTGATTTCTTTACCCATGGATTGTATGGTCGATACTTGTTATAAATTCTCTGATATTTAAAACCATTAAACATACTTTTTGAATACTTTAACTGAACTCAGTCAATTTTATATTGCAGCCCCCATCAGTGACAAAGTGGCATACACTTCACTCTTCTCCCCGTGCCAGTTGCAGATCCCTGGCTGGGTTCCTTTCACAATGTTTGTAACTTCATCGAGGCCAAATTTGAAGAAACTTATTTGGATTTGTGACTGACTCCACCTTCTAGCACCAGGCTTTTTTGGGAAAAGCACAAGTCAGAGCCCACTCGGTGGAACAGAAGTTCTCACCTTTGTCTACATGTGCAAGTAATCATCAAATCTACTACTAGACTTACCTCGGCCAAGATCTCTAAAGGCGGTAGGCCAGTCACTTAGAATTTTTGTCCCTAGGCACTTCCCATGCAGTGGCATCTATCATCCCTACTCTGAGAATCAGGAGCTGTGGGTGCCAGTCAGGGTGAGGCCGGTAGCAGGCCCAGGAGGCATCTTGAAATCTGGTCTCTGAGCACAGCAACAGCTACCTGGGCGACCCATTTGGGTCACGGTACTTCAGCACGGCATTGGCCCTCCACTGTGGCTACCTCAGCCGTAACTGGGCCTTGCTCTCCTGTCCACCTACTCATTGCACTTCGTGCCCTAGCTCTGAACACAAGCAGCAGGGGCACGAGAGGACAAGAGGCAAGTTCTAAGCCATTCACTATAATTACTTCCTCATGGAGGTTCTCAGAACCTAAGCCTCACCTGTTGGTCCCAGGTGGATATGCCACCTTCATCAGCCTTAGAACAGTGCTCAGTGCTTAGACCAGTGCTTGGCACATAGTAAGTGCTTAACAAATACCATCATCATCATTACCAGCCTGACAGTTAGTCTCAGCCTTTCCCCAATTAGCAGCGAAGCAGCTGCAACCAGTTCACAGCCTTAAACAGGAGTGGCCCAAGAGCCTACTTTTTCAGGCTGAAAAAGTACACACTGAAGTCCATCATAGTGTCTGGTGCTGGATTAACAGGCTACTTGTTCACCATCATTTACACCATCATTTAGTGCTGGGCATGCTCTTTCCCACACACAGTACCTTCTTGGGAAAGAAACTGACCTGTCTTTGTGGAATTACCCAAGAGTCTTAAGTTCACAAAAGGTGGTCGCACTTTTGTTCAACAGATTTTTAATCACAGTCCAGTTAAATGAAATTAAAGCACAAGTGAGGGCCCAGTTTGAGGCTCTTGCTCTCCCCCCTTTCGCCTGCCTCGGAGAAAGCGGAAGAAGAAAACATGCACTCACGACTATCAACTTTAAAAGATGTGAAGGTCCGGCCAACCAAGAAAACAAAACCCAGCAACAGAACTAATTCACTGACCAACTTTTGAGGAAAAAGAAGATACTGCCAATTGTGTTTCCATTCTACTTTTCCTTAGCGAGCGAGCGGGGTCTGCTTGAGGGAGATCAGAACAGAGCGCATACGAGAAACATCTTTCGCCTGCTTGCTAGACTTCGGGTTAAAGTCACACAGCCGAGCGAGACGTTCCCACTCCGTGCCCGGCGAAGTTTCTTCCATATCGTTTACAAAGGCTTCTTCAGCTGCCCTAGAAACATAGAATGTTTATTTTAATGCATTATCAGTCACAACCAGAATCACTCATTTGCGTCGCCCCCGGCCAACAAGTGATGAATCAAGCTTGTTGCTTCGTGTTTTGTGTCTCCAAACGTAACCCCACTGCCAGCACTGATGTGAAACACAAACCTCACCTGCTGTGCATAAGCAGAGCAAGAATTGCTGTGTAAAATGTTGGAATACAGGTGTTTGGTTTAAGTTGATCTTTTGACCTTATTCCCTTGCCTCAAAGATTTAGGACACTGTCCGCATCTTTGCAACTCTGGATTAGACCATACTGTAAAGAGACTTCTCCTATGAGAACAAACAGGCAAGTTGGGTACGCCCCAGGCAGACATCGCTAAGTTCTTGAAGACTTAGCCTCCCTTTCCATCTCAATTTCAAAGAATTCCATAGCCAAACTGCTGATTTCCAAGGCTGTAAAAGAGCAGTCAGAGCTCCTTTGCTTGTATAAAAGCTATGAGATTTGAGGCATAGGAGGTTGGGGTTCATGAAGGAGATAACATTTCCCCCGGGGCTAGCTCAATAACCTGTGCACAAACCCACACACAAATATTAATGTTCTTTTTTGGCATGGTACTGCTGCAAGCATTATTTCAAACCAAGCACAGTCCCTCACTTCAACCAGGCAATTGTAACGAGAATGTATAGCTTACAGAGTGATTTAGGGGGGCAAGGGGGAAATACACCCACCTACTCCAACAAGCAATACCAAAAAAAAAAAATAATAAAAAATAAAAAACCAAAACCAAAAAAAAAAATGACAATGAATCTCCCATGAACAGGTCCAGCACGCTTCCCCAGGGTGAGTCCAGTACAAATGCCAACTGAAGACAGGGGTCACTACAACACTGCTACTTTGTGACAAGACAACTGAGGGGCAGTGAGAAGATTTTACTTAACTGTTCTAGGCTGTAGCAAGGATGACTTATGTTTGTGCTTAAAGGTGGAGAGGAAAAGAAAAAGGAGAGAAAATTTAAGTCAGATATAGAGAATGAAAATGAGCTTAATGTGATGGTACATAAACTAGACATACACTATCTGCATTCAGGAAACATGCTGCCAGTTGTACTCTGCCTCAATTACACTCATTTTACATCACAATCAAAATGAAACAATTCAGTCTCTCCACTTTTGATGTCAATTTCAAATGTTTCAAAAGCAAAGTCAAATACCACCTGTAAATCCAGCATTCCAAAGGCTTGTTTGATGTGTCAATAGACAGTCCATTAAATCCAACTTTACTATGCAACCGATTGACAAAAGGATTCCAAAGTTTGGCCTTCTCTACACCCATTTTCACTAATGCCCCTCAAAAACTGTTTTATAGCTGAAGTTCTTGGTTCTTCAAGTATGATGATGGCAATTATTGGAGAATGTGATCGTGATGATTTTTAAGGTCATCAAAATTCATAACTTCACCAATTCTAGTATTATAGCAGGAAATGTGAGCAGTCACAAATGCCCTCTTAAAATTATTACTTTTAGGGTGCTAAAAATAAGCACATTATGCAGAATGAGTTCAAAACACAAACTGAATGCTCTCCAAGACCCTATCCAATCAAAATCTTTCAATCCCAGCTTGCCAACCCTGCTAAGGGCTCATTCCGTCACCTTTAAATTCATCATTTTGGATAAAACAACTGCCTTTAAATCAACATTAACTGTACCCATACAAGAGTTAGATGATCAGAATAGGAAGAGAATTAGTTTTGCAACATACACATAACCAATCACGTCAGCGAAGGGTTGCTTGTAGAAAGCTTCGTCTGCCACCCTAGGCAGCAAGAGGTCCAAAAGGCAGGCAAGCAGGCAGGAAAAAAGAGAAGGTATTGAAAAGTCGAGAAGGCCAAATATCTTCATCAGGCAAGTGACAGTGATAACATATCAAAGTCTCCTATTAAGAGTAATTTCAGAGTGATTGACTCAATTCACAGTTGGGTCTTTTTCTAAGCTACTAATCAACTTTCATGGAGAAGGTCCCAAAGGCCAGTTTCCATTAACTAGCATGAGAGAATGGTTGAAAAACTAAAATGTCACTGGAATCTGTTTGAGAGGGTCATTTTGGGAACCTATACATACAGGCCAAAAAAAAAAAAAAAAAGCCCCAGTCTTCAAGAATTAAGCACCGCACACTACCAAGTCATAAGCCAGAACCCTCCTACATAGGCCAAGAGAGGTACAACTTGGCCTGAGCCCAGTTTTCCTCAAGCAGCTTCGCAACCACAAGGGTTAGATCCAACACTACCCAAAATGACACCCCCGAGTTCCTGACCTCACATCAGGCCGGGAGGAGCTTCATTTGCATGATGCATTCACACAAGCAAGGTTGGCTCAGGAGTTTACAGGGCAATCCCTACACATACAGTAGCACCAAAACCACACGGCCCTCTGAAGCAGGGAATCCGCAAATCCAAGTGACAGCTTGCCACTCATCAGTTTCAGCTAAAGTAGAATAGTGCAACGAAAAGAAGTGTCAGATTAAAGTGTAGTCACTATAAAAAATCATTGGCAAATGGGTTTTAGTCTATAATGTTGCACTAACATCTGGGCCCATCTCGCCAACATAGAACACCATTAATTTACAGCAATGCTCTGGCATTGGAAGTAATTCACTAAGATCCAATTCAGTTGCTATGGCCAACTTACCTCCAATTTCAGAAGAGGCAAGTTGCTTTTTGGAAGTTTAAAGCACATGAATAAAGGAAAGGACTAACTGAATTTTTCTGCAGGAATCAAGCGACAAGTAGAAAGGTCTTCAAGTCTAGGGTGAATTCTGTATTCCACTCAAGTGACCTTTGGAAGGCAACTTGTTTGGTTTGTTGACTGACAATTGTTCTACAAGACATTTTCGTCTCAATAGGATGTCTAACCCTCCCACTTCATGATCTTTTTACTCTCTCTCAAATGCCATTTCCATTTCACTTTTTCGCATTGGGCAGGATCATCACGAATGAAAGCCAGAAGGGCTCCTATCATTCTTCCCAGTCAGGCCAAGAGGCACACACTATCTACTCACTTGATGGACTCCATGCCCCAATGGGAATATGACTGGCAGGAGCGAGAGTGTGAATGGAACTGCATAAACCACCATCAAATCAATTCTTTTATGAAGATTTTCAGTCCTGAAGTCTCAGGACCGAGGTTCATCTGACGAGAGAAACTCCACCACTATAATTTTATATGGTCCAAAGTCATGCTGGGGGTCAACCCTGAATTTTGGTTGGTACGCACCCTTCCCCCCTGCAAAAATTTAGAGCCATGCTTGAACAGACAGGACTTCTTTCCATGAAGAAGTGATAGGACAATGTGATTCAGCCTAAACCAACTAGTCTAGCAGTTCAGCTGAAGGGGTGAAGAGGACCCATCTTCACTTTGGGAAGAGGTGGCGAGTACGCATGTGTGTTGTCCCTTTGCATTTCTGGGATTTTGTGACCCAGACCACACCTTCAAATTAAATCCTTATTTCCAAGTTATTTAACAGTATTATCCAAAATTGTCTATGGATTGAAGTTCTACTTCCCCTTCATCAAGATAAATTTAATTTCAGCACCCGAGCTAAATAATAATAAAAATAATGTTTTTTGCTAAGCACTTACTAGATGCCAAGATAACCAGGTTCCACATGAAGCTCAGTCCTTCAAAGTAGGAGGGACTATTGAATGAATGAATGAGGGAGAACAGGAATTGAACTCCCATTGTGCAGATGAGGGAACTGAGGCACAGAGAAGTTAAATCATATGCCCAAGATCACCCAGGCGACAAGTGGCAGAGCTGGGATTAAAACCCAGGTCCTCTAGCTCCCAAGCTTGTAGTCTTTCCACTAGGCAACACTGCCTCTTTGGAAGCAATTCCTTAGAGTTAAGCATTTTCAGTGGATTAAAGAGTTGTTTTTAACTTCAGACATTTCAGAGATCTAATGTCCTTACTCTGGTCTTCAAAACCAATTTTGAGACTGGTTCATGAATCTAGAAAACCAGGTTGTTAATCAGTAGCACTTGTTTAGCACCTATTGTGAGAGGAGCACCATACAGAGCACAATTATCATATACACTCCCTGCTCACAAGGAGCTTACAATGAATATTGAGGGCCCAAGGGGTTAGGCAGTGCACAGAACCTTAATTCCAGGTATTTACATATATCCACACACAGTAAGTGCTCAATAAATACGACTGAATGAGTGAAACTGCACCAGGGATATACTGCTGAAAGGTGGCACTGCCCACCACAGAGTTATTTAAAACTCTCTCAGATAAGAGTTCTCCTTTCAAAGATAATTTAGAATAAGCAAGAGTCATGGAAGAAAGTCAAAGTTACCTTTTCTACATGTGAAACGATTGTTATATACCTAAGGATAGGTCAGTCTAAATCAGATTTGTCACTGATACTTCAAATAGATTTCTACAGTTATATGTCCTTAAGACACAGCTAAGTTGCAGCCAAATATCCAAAGGCCCATTCACATCATTTTGATGGCAAGTGATTCTTCAACTGATGTCTCCGAATCCCAAGGCTGACCAACTGACATGAACATTTTAAACCCCACAAGTATACTGTCTACCTTGACCTTACCTGTTGTTCACTTTTGTTTTTTGTAGCTGTTCATTCTGCCTTGCATACCATTCTTCCAATTCCTTTATTGCTTTTTCTTTCCATTCCATTTCCTGCTTCCGGGAATTGGCATCTAATGAAACACAAGAAAGACACTTTGTAAATCAGAACTAATTCTGGTGTATTCCCCCAAACAACTTGTATGCAGAGATCATTATCTGTGCTTCCCTATGTTAGACATAGCACATGGTTCTTGATCCTGCTATCCATGAAATAAACAAAACCATCTTAAGGACTAATAAATCAACATATCAATTTGCTTCTCAGGAACTTCTGCTCTCCTAGGTGTTTGCAACCAACTAGGCTTTGAGAAGAACAGATTTTACAGGGCAATTTAATTTGTCTTAGGGTATCACCACACTATTTAGATGAGAAAAGCATTTATCCTCTCCACAGTGGCCCACAGCTGGTTTGTCTATGCATCTGGGTCTCTACCCCCTAAGGGCTTGAATACTCACCCCATCCCCAGAGCACTAATATACATATCCTTAACCTCTGCTGCTTTTCCTACCTGTAATTTATTTTAACATTTGACTCCCCACTAGACTGTAAGGTCTTGAGTGCAGGGATTGTGTTTACCAGTTCTACTGTAGTCTCCTACATGTTTAGTATAGTGCTCTGCCTACAGTAGGTGCTCAGTAAATACCACCGATTGGCTGTGGCTTATCTAGACTTGAGTACAGCTTTTTGATTCTACCGGATGTAACGTCGACAGGCTAAGATGCTTTGGTCTAGATCAGGTATAGATGGCAGCTGGCTCTTCAGCCCTGGTACTGACCGAAGCTGGTGTCCAGGAATGCCGCCTTTCCTGCTGCAGTAGGGTTTTAATCGTTGGTACTTATTGAGCGCTTACTATGTGCAGAGCACCGTAGTAAGCACTTAGAAGAGTGCAACATAACCGAGTCAGTAGACACGTTCATGGCCCACAGTGAGCTTACAGGTCCAAAAGGAGAGGCTGACATTAATATAAATAAATGATGTTATTTTTATGATATAAATATATTTATACATAGGTGTATATATTGTAATCTATTTTACATATAAATCATAGTTCAAATCCCTGCCTCTGCTCAGGAGATGGGAGCACTGGGGGAAAGGCCTAACACTCAAAAGCCATAACTCAGAAAGGACAAAGTAGTGCAGGAAACAGCTAGGGTCTCAGAAAGAAGGAACTGGCTGTCAGACATCATGCCCTCCTGCTCTCTATGGCTTCTCCAACACCCACCATCCCTACCCTCTAAATTTTCTGTCCCAATCCCCCACCCCACCACCCACATGCAACTTTTGAAATTGTTTCCCTACTCCCTCTTCCACACCCCTACACCCATATCCCTGGAGCTCATGTCTTGAAGGAGATCGGTGGTGCTCAAGTGAAACTGAGGTGTTACACGGAAACAGGACGCACATATAGAAATATATATATGAATATATATAATACCGGAGTCTCCACCCTCCACTCTCTCCTGTGCTGCTGCTGCCCGGAAGAAGCCCAGAGAAGCAGCGTGGCTCAGTGGAAAGAGCCTGAGCTTTGGAGTCAGAGGTTATGGGTTTGAATCCCGGCTCTGCCACTTGTCAGCTGTGTGACTGTGGGCAAGTCACTTAACTTCTCTGTGTCTCAGTTACCTCATCTGTAAAATGGGCATTAAGACTGTGAGCACCACGTGGGACAACCTGATTCCCCTGTGTCTACCCCAGCGCTTAGAACAGTGCTCTGCACATAGTAAGCGCTTACGAAATACCAACATTATTATTAAATATTGAAAGTGTCATTCACTGCAACTGGAAAAATTTGATTTCTGATACTGATCGGACCAAACGGGAAGTAACCAAGAACAGCAGAGATGGAAAATAAATCCTGAAAAATGGACAGCATAACCGGGAATAAAGAAATTAGCCTGATGAAGAGAAGTGCCCATGCTAAAGAGTTGTGACTATCTGACTAGCATATACGGAGATTCCTTCTCCATTTCAGGAGATGGGACAGGACGATACGGACTTATAGTGCAGCAGAAGTTAATTCAAGCGGACTTAAAAAAAAGAATTATGTACTATAAAGAGAGTAGACACTAAAATAGGCAGTCAAGGGAGGCTTAAAAGCTTAAAAAAAGGAAAGAAAAAGTCACCACATTGACCTGGATAGTTTATGCACTTCACTGCTTGAAGGCAGGGGCAAGATGAGATGGAATCCCAGGGACACTTCCAGCTATAAACTTCTGGCTGAATAATTTTAAATCAAGACTTTACCATCCATCAGAAAGTCATTTTAGACAGATGGCAAACAAGGGTGGGATGTGTAACCATAACAAGAATAATGGATATTCTCAAGAAGCATCAATCACAAATGTAGGAACCAGAATTATACAAAACTAAAAATTTACAAGAGGAAAAATATAATAATAATGTTGGTATTTATTAAGCGCTATGTGCAGAGCACTGTTCTAAGCGCTGGGGGAGATACAGGGTAATCAGGTTGTCCCACGTGAGGCTCACAGTTAATCCCCATTTTACAGATGAGGTAACTGAGGCACAGAGAAGTTAAGTGACTTGCCCACAGTCACACAGCTGACAAGGGGCAGAGCCGGGAGTCGAACCCACGACCTCTGACTCCCAAGCCCGGACTCTTTCCACTGAGCCATCTCATGAGGGTTATCAAATCATTTTTGCAAAGTCTACTTTCCACCCATGTTATGGGCTTGCAAAGCCACTTCAAGCTATAGGACAACATCTACTTAGTCTGGCTATCCAGGACATTAATTTCACAACTGTGGAAATGACAATATCATAGTTACCAATCAATGATATCTACTGAGCATTTAATGTGTGCAGGGCACTATACTAAGCTCTTGGAAGAATACAGAGTTGGTAGACACAGTCTAGAGGGGGAGACAGACATTAATATAAATTACAGATACATATATAACTGCTGTGGGGTGAGTATCAAGTACTTACTGTCTCTAGACTGTAAACTCGTTTCTAGATTGTAAACTCATTATGGGCAAGGAATATATCTGCTAATTCTATTGTAATGTACTCTCCCAAGCATTTAGTACAGTGCTCTGCACATAGTAAGCACTCAAATACCATCGATCAAAGGGTGCTATGCTGATGTGTGTTTGTGTGGGAATACTTAGTGAGCAGATTAAAGAAGGGTTTATCAAAGATATAATTTTCTGTTGAAATGAAAGTGGTTTTTTTGTTTTTCTTCTCTTTTTGGGGGGTGCGGTGGGGGGGGTTCCTCCCATTTTATCACACTGTAGGAACAAATATTTATAAAGCAGCATGGCCTAATGGAAAGAGCCCGGGAGTCAAATGATCTGGGTTCTAATCCCGGCTCTACTACTGGTCTGCTGTGTGACCTTGGGCATGTCACAACTTCTCTGTGCCTCAGTTACCTCATCTGTAAAGTGTAGATTAAGACATAGCCCCATATGGGACATGGACTGTGTCCAACCGGACATCTTGTATCTACTCTAGTGCTTGGTACAGTGTCTGGCATATAGTAAACACTTAAATTTCATTTTAAAAAAAAAAAGGTCAGGCAGAGTGGCTGATGAGAATAATGAAAAAAATGGACTACTTTAATTCATACTGATTAAGTGGGATGTTATAATTTGCAGCCATCTTCTTCAGCACCCAGGACAGTATTTGGCACAAAGAGATGATTAAGTGACTCATGCTTCAGAGAGACATGAAAGTCAAAAGCAGGGCAGCTTCCTATTAATAAATTCTTAAATAATTAAAAAGGAAAGAAGAGCATAATATAAACATTTGGAAATTCTCCCCCTTCCTTCCTCCACACCTCACTGACCTGACCTCTTATTTCAGGATCCTGGGCCCCAAAGCCTCAGCTTCTATCTTGCCCCCTGAATGAGAAAGGAGGCTCCAGGAGAGAGATGAAAGAGTCAAAAGCAGGGTGGCTTCCTATTAATTTCTAAATAATTGAAAATCAGAGACAAGCAGGTGGCAAGATTCCATGAATGATCACGGCAGCCCAGAAGTGAACTCAGGAGCAACGTGATCACATATATAAGATGAATATTTTTTGTTGAGTTTCTCTTAAGTGATGGGCCGGGGGGCGGGGGTGGAGGGAGAAGAGGGGTCGAGTGTAGCTCAGTATAACAAGAAAAAATGCAATCGAGATTATATTGTGATGGAATTAGTAATCCATCTAAGATATCATCAATTCCTCTCCTGAAAGGAAGATGTGGCACTGCAGAAGTTTCAAAGTTCATAATTACGTTTTCATAATAAGTTTATACCAAAATGTCTTATTAACAAATTAAGAGGTTGCAATTAGTTTAGTGCCCGTGGATGGTAGAATGATAAATCCCCACTGTTGCAAAGAGTTCTTTGGGCTTTAGCTACCTCATTCTAATTAGGAGCTAGGGGAGTTGATTTCCCCAGAGGAAAAATGAGGGTAGAAAGCTTAGAGATTAGAGGGACTTGGTGACTGCCTGAGCACTGAGGAGGAGGCCAGTGTTGGAATTGATGCCTAGGGGAAAGAGAACAGAAGAGGTGAGTTGTAGGAATGAAGTAGTCACTTGTTGGCTTCCGTGTTGCTTGGGTTCAGATTTTATTTCATTCGTTGGGACTGAGCAAATTCTAACTCAGTAAGCATCCCCAATTTATAGTGCACCCATCTGCTGAGACTCCAGAAAATACATAATTTGGTCATATCTGACATTTATCAATCAGAATGCTGCAGTAGTCAGCACTGGAATCCTGTTTACAACAGAATACATATCCAGGCCCTTCATCACATAAGCTCTTCCAGGGAGTTTTAGCCGCATTATGTTAAGAGAGGCAGGGCAGCAAACTGTTCCCTCTAATGAAACTTCAGCAGGGAAAAGTTTCCAAGGACTGGATAAGACTCAGCCAACAGGTTTCTCTAAGGACTTCACTGGCCCTCTGGATGACCAATCTTCCTGGGATCGATCAATCAATCTTAAGCTCTTGGGAGAGTACAATACAGTTGATAGACACGATTCCTGCCTTCAGCAGATAAATGGTATTTATCAAGCACTTACTGTGTGCAGAGCACTGTCAAACATTTGGGAAAGTATAGTAGAGTTGTTAGACACAATCCCAACCCACAAGAAGCTTACAGGGGGTGACAGACATTAAGAGCAGCAGCATGGCCTAGTGGAAAGGGCACAGGTCCGGGAATCAGACCACTTGTCTGCTGTGTGACCTCGGGCAAGTCAACTTCTCTGTGCCTCAATTACCTCATCTGTTAAATGAGAATTAAGATTGTGAGCCCCATCTGGGAGATGGATAGGGTCCAACCTGATTATCCTGTATCTACCCCAGCACTTACCACATTGCCAGGCACATAATAAATGCTTTAACAAATACAAAACAAAAACAAAAAAACCACCCAACAACCACCCCCCCACACCCCCAAAATAAAAGCTACCCAGCTCTGATCCATAATTGACTAGAACTTTTGACCAACAGGAACCTCTTCTTATCCCAGAAGGCCAGATAAAACTTGTACTCTGTATAAAATAGGACAGACGCATCCTGGGTAGCTGTAGCATGCTCACAGGCTTGGCTAGACCATGATATTGTGGCAGAATGACAGGGCATTTCTGCATCCAGGTACACAGTGAAACGGTTTTCTTTATTTCTTCTGATAAAGAATTGCTTGTGAATGAATAGTTCATGAAGAACAGTTTGCAGTAAGCTTTTCATCCTCAGAGAGGCGGTTTCAAAATTTCACCCCTAAAACGAGAGAAGTTTGCATCAGGGTTTACTGAATAAGTTACTTTTAGTACACCAAGAGTCTTAAGGGATTTTTTTCTTTCCTCCTTTATTTTTCCAGAGAAATACTTGAGGCAAAAAGTTGGGATTCATGTGAAAGGGTTCAAGAGTACTTAAACTCTGAATAGCTGCTGAATAGAAACCAGTCTTGTATAATTAAATCTCACTGTATTCAATGTATAGGTGTACCATGCTTGTAGTCTCAGGTTACAGAATATTTTACTCAGGTTTTTGAGTGTTTCATTTTCCATTATAGACACAATGTAGATTTCTGGTACATCAATGGAGAAATAATTTAGCTTCAAACAAAACTGATTAAACTGAAGAGATTTACATGGATATAAAAAAAAATTCACTGTAATCATAAGGCTCAAGAGAATGACCAAATTCAATTATGGCTTTGGTGAGGCCTTGATCTGGGGAAGAAGATAAAAGACGGTAGGACAATCACGAGCGGGTCAGTTCCATTTTTCTTTAAAAATTACAGAAAAACATGCATATTCAGTTTCTTTGCAAAATGGGATTCCTTACCAAGGATCTCCAGACGTTCCATTTGTTCTTCTCTCCATTTACGGATGCTCTCTGGTTCTGATCTCACTCGATGTAGTTGTGAAAGAGCAGATGGACCATTACTTTCCTTTCAACACAAAACATACGTATGTTTAGTTCTATAATCTACCTTTTGAGAACAGGTAATTCTTTTCAACAAAGTAAATTATCTGGGTTTAACTAGACTCAATATTTTATAGTGGCAGGTAATTAAAGACCAGCCAATTAATGGCAGGCCATCAGAAGTCATTGGGTGTTCTATTAAAGTGCCCCAACTAACATGTTCTTCTATCTTCAAAAGGAAAAATAAGGGCTTTAAGTGACAAGAATGTTCTTGTGTGAACATCAATGTCCAAAATCACACTTCATACCTGCACCTCATTGCTTTGTAATGGAATAACTCAGAGTTAAATGCTTAGAATTCAATTTGACCCATCAACTTACTGTAAGTATATTTATCAAGTGCTTCAACCTTTAAGTGATCTTCCCCCCCACCACTATATGATCTGCCCTTAGGAATTGGGGGAATTCTCTCTTTTTCACCCCTTACGAATATGGGAGATGTAGGAGAAAAGAGCATGAATGGGAACACCTTAGGTTCTACGAATAGGTGGCACTCATCTCCCAAATATCCTTCTCGACTGCATTTTAGCCCCAGTTCAGGGGATTTGCTAAATGCCATCTCTACTCAGTTACCCTTTTCTCTGGCCCTTGCCCCCTTCCACTACCTTCTTTGCAGTTTTACTACAGTGCGCATTCACATTCTTGCCAAAGCTCACAATAAGGAAAACTAGCGGTTTAAGTCCTCGCTGGGTATGACATTGCACACACCCCGTTCCTTCAATACTGTGGCGCCTTGTATCCAAACAGGTTCACGTTGTTGCCCAAATATTCCCTTACAGCACTCCAGCCAAAAACATGTAGTGAAAATACATGCTGGGGCAGAACTATTTCCTAGTTCAGATGAAAAAGAATTCTAAGGGCCACCCACTGTTTGGCTCTTCCTGTTTGAACGCCAGCCCTGCTGATTTTTCCAGCAAGTAGCTTATTTCCTAGCAGTGAATCTTAATTTCTGGTCCTAGTTTACAGTAAATACATACCGACTGTTGTTACAAATAATGCAAGTGTGCTACCACTCAGTTACTGGAAACTAAAATATTTTCCTTTTAAGCAGAATTCCTTAAAGCAAGGCAGGTTTTCTAAAGAGTTCATAAAAGTTCTTTCTTATATTGATAAAATGAAGTCCTAAAACAGACAGATGGGAAAATTATGACGGACTTTTAGTACTGGGGGCCCTTGCTCTGAAGTTGGGTACTTTATTGCCAAGCTACTATCTACAAGATGGTTCCCTTTGCTGCAGATCACATTACAGCTCTAGAATCCCTTTCGGTCTGTAACGTACCTTTTGGTTCATTACTACGTCCCAACATTCAATATATCATCTCAAGTCCAGATGTAGCAAGGGAGCCCTGTCCTTTTATAAATTAGAAACATTAACATTGCTAATATAACTAGGATAGTTTTATTTTGTTACCTGGTAGTATTCTCCATTCATCACTTCTTCATTAGCATCTGCAAGACAGAGGATCAGTGTCAATATCAAAGCTGGTCAGAAATGCTATGACAGTGTTTCATTTGAGTAAATTGCTAACAGATGGACAAGCTGGCTTTTTGGAGCCAACTGTTGTAGTAGCATGTATGTGCGAGGGGAATTATATCAAACAGTTACACATGGAAATTCTTATTCAAGGAATGCAAAATGCACAAGTCTACTGCACAAACACTGTAGCGGGAGTGGATTATATGAATTATATATATTATATATGGATACTCTTACTCAAGGCAACTCAACATGCAGGAATGTACTGCACAAACATGTAATGAGGAGGGGTTTAAAAAAAAAAATCCCACCTAAATTACCACCCTATCCTCCAGCCAATTCAGCTGCAGAGGCAGGAAGTCAAGAAGCATTAAGATGTGGTGTAAGATGTGCCCCCCGTTGAAAGAGGATCAACCCAAGAATGGCTGCTTAACAATTCAACTCAATCTCACGAAGACATTTATTATTTAAGATTTGATGGCTCTATATATGAAATCACCCTATAATTCTGGGTGCCCTCGGAAGTCCGCTCTTGACACGTCAGCTAGCTAAAAGAACTATGGTTTAGTGAATATATTTCACTCTACCGACTGTCTACTTATTCAAAACTACTGGAGCAGCTGACCTGGTCAGCAGAAGTCTTAACTGCATTGTAACTGCATTGTTTTTGAAGTAGTTCAAAGCCCCCAGTGGTCTTTGTCCTGGCCTCGCACTGAAGTAAACAAGAGTGCCATTTCACCAATAGGAACTCAAGGGATTTTACCTGGAATAGCCCCTAGAAGTCTTCAGCTTCTCTCCCAGTGCTCTATCCCTAACCTACACTGCCTCCGGGCAGTTAAACCCTGGTGACTTTATTGACCCTTGGGCCTCGACTCCTACTTTTATTTTGTGGCTCTGTCTTATGGGCTGTAGATGACAGGGAACATCATGGCCTAGGCAGAAGCCCTTCTCCAACCACTCTCCTTTTCAAGTAGTAAGAGAATGGGTATTCAAGACAGAAAGCAATAGTGGTAGGCTGTGTCATCAATCAGTGGTATTCATTGAGCAGTTACTATGTGCAGAGCACTTGGGAGAATACAACAGAACTAGCAGACACATAACAAGCTTACTGTCTAGAGGACTGAATATGTTAGTTATACCAGCACCACATCAGTAAGAGTATTTACTGAGCACCTATTGTGTGGAATGCACTGTTCTAGATCCTTGTGAACAAATGAGTTAAAGAAAACAAAAAGGTAGCCCCATACTTAGTGTTGGGGCTATGTGAGTCCCACATTACATTTGGGCGCGAACAATATGCTTAATGACATAAACGCCCCTTAATGGAGCTTAAATCATCTGGTTGATCCTACTGGCCATAAAGGCATCTCAATACTACAATCTGGTAGAGTTGAACTAATTCAGATTATCTGGGGGTGGGTGCAGTAGAGATGGGGGAGGGGGGCTAAGAGTATGTCAATAATTCACTTGTAGGATTCTCTGCCGCTTATACAAGTCAAAGGGAGTTTAGGAACAGTTGTTAGCTATTCATGAGCCCTCCTGAGATAGAACTACTGGATAATATGTGGGTTTAAGCTGTTCCAGCTTGCAGGGGAAAATTTATTCTTCTTAAGTAAGCACCAACATAATTTCTTTAAGTATAGGCTAGATGGACAGTCAAAAATGGAAGAGAAGACTAGGGAGGGAGGAGCAAGAATGAATGAACTAGACTCCCAGAGTGGGGTCACACTGCCACTATTGCAGCTGGATTTAGCTGTTTCATCCACAAGTTTAAAAAGAAAACAAAAACAAACAAAAAAACCACCCCAAAAGCAACAATGCGATACACGCCAAGCTTCTTCCCCCATTCTGGCATGGCATTATTTAGGAGGCTGAATACACAGGCCAAGTTTTTCAAATTAGATTTTCCGTCCTTCAAGGGAAATAGCTACTTAGGGTTTAATGGCCACAATTATCCACCGCTATCAATCAATCCTGCTTATTGAGCGCAACGTGCAGAGCACAGTACTTAAACGCTTGGGAGAGCACAACAGAATTAGCAGACACTACTGCTTTATTTCAAGAGTCTGGTACTAGATCATTAAGGGGACTAAACAGGTGCTACCGACTAGGCAAGCGTGATTAAGTGAGCAGTTAGCCAGGGGAGGGAGAGTACTTACCTGCCACTGATGCTATGACTGCCATCAGCATACAAGTAACCACAGCCACGTTACTGGCCCCATGGGGGCTAGCTGAGCCAGAACTGCTGTTACTTGGGCAATAGCACCCTGGGAAGCAGCATGGTCTAGTGGAAAGAGCACAGGCCTGGGAGTCAGAGGACCTGGGTTCTAATATCAGCTCCGCCATTTGTCTGCTGTGTCTTGGTCAAGCCACTTAACTTCTCTGTGCCTCAATTACCTCATCTGTAAAATGGGGATTAAGAGTGAGAGTCCCACATGGGATACGGACAGTGTTCAACTTGGTTAGCTTCTACCCACCCCCAGGGCCTGGGAGTCAGAGGACCAGGGTTCCAATCCCAGCTCAGCCACTTGCCTATGTGACCTTGAGCAAGTTGCTTCACTCATCTGTGCTTTGGTTCCCCCACCTGCAAAATGGGAGTTCAAAACCTGTTTTCCTTCCTAGATCTCCTAGGCATGTGGGACCTGATTATCTTCTATCTATCCCAGCCCATAGTACAGTGCTTGGCACAAAGTAGCCACTTAAATACCAAAATTACAGTGCCTGGCACATAATAAGTGTTGAACAAATACTTTAAAAAAAAATAGCAGAGGATGGCATTTTGGGGATAAGAGGGGCCTGGCAGATTTGCAGCTTTGCACCACAGGGATTACACAGATACCACAGTGGTTCTGGAGCTCTGACCCACATAGCCACGCTCCTCGACCTTCTCAAAATATCTCCCATCTGCTTTCAAAAATTTACCCTCCTCCACCTGTGCCTTTTTCTTTTTGGGTGTAGAAGGAGGGGAAGAGCAGCAGCAAGAGAAGATTGCCAATTAGAGGATGGACTTTTCCCCAACTATGCTGGTTTTCTGTTGGATTTCCACAGAACACCATTGTTCCCCACCTGCAAAGGCAAATGCCGACTTTTGATTTTTCCAAGCCAGCTGCTGCTGTTTTGTTCTCTATGGTGTGCTTTGTTTTCTGTTCCTCTCTCACATTGTATCCAACACATCATGAGAAGAAAACGGTGCTGTGTCTGGTTTATCCTGCTGAAAAAAGTTCTTTCTGTGACTGCCAAATTTAACCCTCTCGGAACACTGCTGTTAAAGTGCATAGAGGGGAGACAAGCAAAGGAATACTTAAGGAGACAGGGTACAGAAGGGAAAAAAAAAAGAGGGAACTGAGGGGCAAATCCATAATAGCTCCACTGATTTTTAGCATCAATAAAACTGATAGCTTTTTGGCCCCCTTGTGAAGTAACTTTTACAGGACCCAAATGACAAATTCCAGATGAATATTTAAAAAAAAATCAGTTAAAACCCAAAAATAGAGTCTCAAGAGGGGCAAAGTGGAGATGAGGATAGGAGAATCTGGGCAAGGAAGAAATCTGCAGGCTAACAGGGCACACGGTAAGCACTTAAATACCACATACCAAACTAGTCCAAGCATACATGAGGCAACTCACAGATCCCTTAGCTTTGTACCAAGAGTAGCCAACTCTACTTTCCCAGGGTGAGGTAAAATATTTTGCATATTTTATACCCAGTTTGGTTACAATGGAGAGTCTGAACCAAGTCTGTTCTAATATCCCTATGTAGGAATTGGCCATAGTACCTTATCTAGTGATCATTTTAAAATTTCCCTTCCACCCTGGAAACAGGGTCTGTTTTAAAAAAATCAAAGACTTGTTTAAACTATTTTGGTCTAGGCTCTAAAAAATAGTACTGGTTAAGCGCTTACTACTGGGGTAGATACTAGATAAACAGGTTGGACACAGTCCCTGTCCCACATGGGGATCACAGTCTAAGTCAGAAGGAGTAGGATTTAATCCCCATTTTACCATGAGGTAACCAAGGCACAGAGAAGTTAAGTGACTTGCCCAGTCACAGAGCAGGCAATTGGCATGGCCAGAATTAGAACCCAGATCCTCTGGGCTTATTACAGCAGAGCATCAGTTATCCAGTTCAGGACGTATGTTTAAACTTTAGATTCTTGGAAGGACCTTAACAGTGGCGCAAGCAGGTGAAGAATCTCATCACCTCATCAAGTCCCTGAAAAGGAACTTCTAGATTCTCCAGCTAGGTAGAGCAAGCTAGAGGAGGGGATTAAGGAGTACTATCTCCTCACACACCTCCTTCCTCCCAACTCAATTCTCAGGTAAACCTGTCTCCTCCTAGGTGAGTGAGAGGGCCTGCATTATTCAGCATGCCCTCCCTGCGTGCTGAATAATGCAGCATGCAGGGTGAATCTACCAAGTAAACAGAAGCAGGAAGGCTGTCTCCCTCCTCTCCATTCAAATTCATACAACTCTCTGCCTCGCTGGGCAGTCCAGAAGGAGGTGTCTCCTGCCTCTCGGTAAGACAGAGGCCCGTGGTTGAAGAGAAGCAGAGAGAGAACTGGGGTTCATGCCTGTGTTTTGGTCAGCTAACGGGACATTTGGCTGATCGTTCTACCACATGATGCTTGGACGGCAAGATGACATCTGGTCTAGTGCGGTTCTTCCCCACGGGTGTGCCACAGTTTTTATTCACTGTCACCTAATTAACCACATTATATGCGCTGGCACTAGAATGGCCATCTGTCCAGTGGTCCCTGTACGGTAGTGGACACCTTCCTACCTGATATTTTTCTTTTAAGCACTTAGCCTCCTTACACTTCCATTCCTACCACCAAACTGAAAGCAGCATGGCCTAGTGGAAAGAGCATAGGCCCTGTAGCCAGAGGACTTGGGTTCTAATCCCAGTTCTGCCACTTAGCTGCTGCGTGACCTCAGGCAAGTCGCTTCACCGTGCCTGAGTTTCCTCATCTGTCAAATGGGGATTACTTGTTCTCCCTCCTACTTAAGACTCTGAACCCCACATGGGACAGGGACTCTGTCTGACCCGATTATCTTGTATTTACCCCAGTGCTTTGTACAGTGTTTGGCACACAGTAAACAGATAAATGCCACTAGTATTACTATGGCTAGGCAGCAGAGACCTAGAAGGGGAAGGCAAAGACTCTGGAGTGGGAGGTGAACTAAGACAGGGGTTTTCCCCTCCTTCTAGAGAAAATGTTCTAGATTCTGCAGATTCACAGAGGGTCATGTATGATAACATTGCATAATGTTGCGTAGCCCACATAACGCACGTAACACAATGAACGGGTTACTTCCAGGTTCTCAAAGAGGTGTCATACTCACAGGTGCTGTCAATGGCCATCCCTGTTGGCACATGCTTGAACCTGCAAGGTTTCCCAGGCACAAACCTTGGAGAGAGAGATGCACAGGGCCTCCAGAAACAAACCTATGTAGCTGCTTACTGGAAAGGGCAGTAGATTTCCAGTGACTCACTGACTGAAAGCCTAACATTAGCTCTGCCAATAACCAAGGGAAGCAGCATGTCCTCGGGGAAGGCAGGCAGAGGCTGTGGGTTCTACTCATGACTCTGCCACCTGCCTGCTGTGACACCTTGGGCAAGTCACTTAACTTCTCAGGGCCTCAGTTACCACAACTGTAAAATGGGGATTAAGACTGAGAGCCCCATTTGGGATATGGACTGTGTCCAACCTCAGTAGCATCTGTCTACCCCAGCATTTAGTACAGTGCCTGACATAGTAAGCGCTTAACTTGAAATAACATTTTTTTAAAAAAAGAATAAAGCAGTCCTGAAAGGACTGGGAAGGAACAGTAAAGTCAGCCCAGAACCATCTCAAGCCCTAAAAGGGCACCAAGAGCCCAGGGATGCTGGCTGCTCTCAGTAACCTTAGGCCCCAGGTTGACACCCAACCCTCTGCTGTGGGGTGTCAATCTTGGTCCTTCAATTAGCTCCCTACCTTGCAAAACAGATGCCCTGTAACATCCCACTTAATCAGGACGAATTAAAGCAGTGTTTTTTTCAGCTGTTCATTATTCTGACCATCCACTGGTGCCGACCTTAATCTTTTTAAAATTATAAATATTTGTTAGGCATTTACTCTGCGCCAGGCACTGAACTGCTGGGGCAGATATAAGATAATCAGGTCGGACACAGTCCCTGTCCCACATGGGGCTCATTTATCCAAAGTCACACAGCAGATTACTGATGGAGCTGGGATTAGAACCCATGTCTCCTAACTTCCGGGCCCATGTTCTTTCCGCTTGACCGTGATAAGAGGATAAAGTGAGATGTGAAAATCCTCCTCAGAAAGATATTCTATGGATCCCGGATACGACCAAGTTACAGTGTCTTTCCAATCTAATGGGTCTAAACTATTAAATATAAATATTTCAAATACTGAGTATTTTCTTCAGTCAAAAACCTAAGATGGATTTACATTTCAGAGTTATCAGCCTCAATGTTGAAGACAGGGTTTAAAAATCACAAATTGGATAAGGTAGTTCAAAAGGTCAAAGTTTGAAAAAGTAAATCTCAAAATCCCTCAAAGACTTGTTTAAAAACACACCGGGTATGAAATGCTCTTGCTTCTGGAACCAATTTAAGCTATACAACATCCAGTAAGAGAGTTGGGAGTGAACAGGGAATGGGATGGGAGTCAAATTTCTGAAGTTGTTATATGTACAGAAAAATACTATTCCGATAAAACATCTCTAATTGATCAGATTTTCAGTTTCACAGTTCCAAAGAGGAATAGCCTTCCTTCAGCTGTTCACAGCTCAAAGGCCAGAAGTGTTCAAGGTAAAAACCTAAGGGCAGGTTGAAAAATTTCATGAAGTCTACTGGTAGTTGACTCATTAGCCAGATAATCATGGGACAAAGTACTAGCAGCAAATCCATTTAATTCAGCATAGCTGGGCTTAGAATTGTTAACTAATTATCTTTTTTTTTTCTGCTAAGGGCCAGCTCCAACCCTAAGATTGAAAGTCCCTCAAGGGCAGATATTTAGCCTTTTGCTTCTATTGCATGTTCTAAAGTAGCTAATAGGTTGTTCTGTCATAATCCACAGCATTTATTTTGAAGACAGGGTATTGCTGCAGTGAGTTCGTGTTTTCCTTTTTGCATCTTTACTGGAACAGATTCCACCTAACTAAAACATCTGCTAGGTCATTCAGGGCTCTACTAGGGTTTTGGATATGGAACCAAGGTTGTTTGAAGTGCCAAAAGTATTCTTTTTTTGCAGTAAGATCGCTCCTTTGTATGTATTGGGCTTGCTTTGGTCAGTTCAACCTTTGCTATTGAAGAATTAGCTTTTAAAAAAAAAACCTGCCCTGTGCACACACATGTTGGGGCTTTTTAGCTATCTCTTACTACTGAGGTTTTTCCCTGGCCAGAATTATGGAACCAAACTCCAGTATCCAATGTAAAAGTAATTAGAATACACACACACACATGCAGTTTCATGGGCTTGATATGGGAAGGAGCAGAGAAGAGTTTCTTAAGTCTAGGACCTTTCAGAAAGCTCTCTAAAAGTCTTAGGGAACTTGATATTTTTTTTTAAACTAAAGCCCAACAGTGTTTTGTAACCACTGCCTTCCCAATACTTCCTGGAGAGGAAGAAAAAGGGAGATAACTTTGAGGGCTTTAGATTCAGCTGTTGGTGGTCAATTTTTTCCAGTTAACTTGCATACTTTTAAGGGTCCTGCTTAAGATAACTACATTGAACTTTTGACCGGGAACTTACCTTCTTACTCAAACTGGATTAACTTTGCACCACCTTCTCAAAATGCACTGGGAAGGTTTACTCTGGCATGGGAAGGGGAGAGCTTCTTCCTGATTGAGTACTTGGGGAGAGGGCAGGATAGTCTTAAGAGTACCCTTTGGGGAAAGGATGGATAAGTCCATTAAGAGAGCAACAAGCCACCTCATACACTCCCGGGATTTTAGCAGCACAAAATATTCAAGAAGTTCCCAAAACATCCCCCAATCATAAAGTTCATATTAAAAAATACCCCAATTTATATTTTCAGTGTAAAATTCGGTGACATTTTAAGTGATCCTCAAAATAACCTAGACTGCCAAAATTGCAAGTTTTGAAGTGTACAATTACAAATACATTGTTGACATTTTACACTGTTGGTGAATTTACCCCAACCTAGAGCTCTGACTTTACAATCCAGTAGTTGAAAGAAACTGATCAAGGAATTCAAACTGCTTAAACCGACTTCTGGGCTACAATGAAGGCTGTGCTCCTGACCATTTCAACTTACCTAACTTTTCATTCTAAATGCAATATGCTGCTATTTTCCCCACTTCCTTTGATTTTAAAATTAGAATATATTAAAAGTACAAAGGTTATCAAGGGATATTTAACTCCCATAGTTAATGTTTACTACATTCTTTCCTCCCACACCCAAGTATCTCACCACTATAGGCCCCCCTCCCCAAATATCATGCCTTTGCTGGAAGCAAAGTATCTTTCAGCACCTTATCTTTAGGGCAGTATCTGCCCATCTGTAGCATGTGTTGGCTTTGAACAAGTACAGATGTTCTCATATCTTTGCAGGAAAAATATAAAGCGGCACCACAACAAACTTCCAGGGAACATGTGAGAGATTCAGGGGGCACTAGTGTGGTATCGAAACAAGCAATTAATAATGTGCAAAGTAAGCACTTAACAAATGCACTTTTTTAAACCCTGAAGAAAAGGTAGGCGGCCAATCAAGTCAGACGGTCACTGGCCCACAGGAGAGTCACAACCTAAGGCGCAGGGAGAAGGTGCGCGGAGGAGAAACAAAAATAAATGAACAGTACCAACCCCGAAAATAAGAGCTGCGATAACATAACTAATAGTGAGCAGTTTTCAGGGCCCTTCCCTGTTGCAGTAGAGTCTGTCTAGAAGTTATGGTGCTGTTCCAGCTTCTGCACATTAAGGCAGCTCTTTCTAATGTGGATGAAGTAAGCCAAATTATCTTGCCAGGGGAGTGATGGCAGTATCCCAGTCGAGCAGTCTGGCTTAATAGGTAACACGCTCACGTATTTCAAATTCCTTTCTGAAAAACCTAGCTGTGGTTTTGTTAGCAACAGAGAGGCTGCAGATTACATCTGGGGAATTAAGTAGCTTAGCTGGGTAAAGCTGCGGCTTTGTGAACTAAAGTCACCAGCGCACATACACATCTTTATCACGACCTTGGAGGGCACTGGGATACTACCTAGTCTGTAAAATGCAGGTCAGAGGGATAATGCTCAAACTTCCCGTACCTGTAATTTACTTAAATGTCCGTCTCGCCAGCTGGGTTGTAAGCACCGTAATGGTAGGGTCTGCAACTACTTTATTGTACTCTCTCAAGCAAGTAGGCACAGTGCTCTCTGCACAGAGTAGGTGCTCCAGAATTGAGCGAGGCTGGTTAGACCTATCTTTCCAATCCGGCAAAATGACGGTTAAGCGATTTGGGCTGGTAACACAAAAACTCGAGGGAATAAGTCACTGTTCTCACAAAATAAAGCAGTAGCAATCGTAGCTAAGGGACAAAGATGGTCCCGGATTGAAAGCAGAGTCTGGACTTTCCATCCAATCCCAAACTAAGATCGAATATAAACGACAACGTCCCCCTCCCCCCAATCATCGTGAAAGACATCTAATTCACCACGAAACGGTGAGGTGGTCAGAACCCACCCTCGAGTAACGGCCCCATCGAGGCGTCCGGGCTCGCTTAACGCCGCACAAGAGATTCCTAAATAATCATTATATCTGGCAGGCGCTTACTACGTGCCAGGAGCGGGTGGCTTGAGACGAAGCTCTCAACTCGTTTTTACCAAGTGGCAGCCGACCACTCCCTCCCCCACTTGCCCTTCGGCTCCGCAGGGCCTCTCTTTTGGGGGCGGGGAGCCGTCCGCCCGGAGCCCCAGAGCCGCAAGGGGATAGGGGTTCTCCCGAGCCGGGAGTGGAGGGAAGAAGGGGGCGCGGGGGAGCGGGTCGGCCGGTCGAGTCCCCCGGGCGCGCCCCTCCCGCCCCCGGCCCGTCCCGGCCTCTCACCGGAGCCCCCGGGCGGCTCTCCCTTCATGGAGGCGGGCATCTCGCCACTCTCCAAGATGTTGAAGCCCTCGTCGTTCTCGATGCCCGCGATCTCGCTCTCCTGCTGGGCCAGGAACGCGGCGGCGGGATCCTCTTCTCCGCCGTTGGTCACGCCGTTGGCCGCTAAAACGGTGGATTCGAATTCGGTCATGACGAGCAAGCGAACGAGCGCGTGCGGCGGCCGGGTTCTAAACAAGAGGTCCAAACTGCCCCCGGGGGCAAAAGCGGAAGCGGAAAACTCGACCCTTAGGGGAAAACCGACGAGCGGGGCGGGGGCAGGGAAAAGAAAGGCCGGGGAGGAAAAGAGGGCGGGGCCGACGAAGCCACCGAAGGGGGAGCTCGACCAATGAACGGCCTCGAGGCCCGGGCGGTCACCCAATCAGCAACGGAGGGAGGGCGGGGCCCCGACCCAAACTCGTGATGCCGGGGAGCGCCGGGGAGCCTCGGCGAGTGCGTACAGGACGAGCCGGGAGTGGAGGCAACAGTAAAGGGGAATGCGGCAACTGGGGAGTGGCGGCCGGCTGCCGCCGCTGTTTTGTTTTCTGAATGGTATTTGTTCAGTGAGAATAACGATGGTATTCGTTAAGCGCTTATTACGTGCCAGGCACTGTTTTGAGCGCTGGGGTAGGTACGAGATAATCCGGTTGGACGCAGTCCGCGTCCCACAAGGGGCTCACGATCTTAAAGCACATTTTACAGATGAATTAAATGTGGAAATCAGTGGTGTGTATTAGGTACTTACCATGTGCGGATCACTGCACTATTGGACTGCGAGCTCAGCGTGGGCAGGGGTTGGTACAGTGCTTGGTACACGGTAAGCGCTCAATCAGTACGATAGAATAATAATAGTAATGGCATTTCTTAAGCACTTATTACCTGCCGGGCACTGTACTAAGCGCTGGTGAGGGTAAAAGCAAATCCGGCCGGACGCGGTCCCCATCCCCATTTTCCAGATGAGGTAACTGACACCCAGAGAAGTTAAGTGACTTGCCCAAGGCCACACAGCAGACAAGTGGCAGTCAGGATTAGAACCCATGACCTTCCGATTCCCAGGCCCGTGCTCTATCCGCTACGCCCTGCTGCTTCTCACTCGGGAGAGCACGATACAACAGAATCAGTGGACATATTCCCTGGCCCTAATGAGCTTGCGGTCTAGAGGGGGAGATGGACATTAACATAAATAATTAAGAATACAGAGAAGTCAAGTGACTTGTCCAAGGTCACACACCAGACGAGTGGCAAAGCCGGGATTAGACCGCAGGTCCTTCTGACACCCCGCAGGTCCTTCTGACTCCAAGACCTGTGTTCTACCCACTGGCCCACAGTCATTCTCAACCCTTGCCTCCCTAATCATTACATCTACTACATTTGCTAAGCACATTGCGACAAACACCAAATGAAGCGCTGGGACGAGACACAAGAATACCGATTCAGAAACAGCCTCGGGCTCAAAGGAGGATCACTGGCCAAAACCTGGGGTGGACAAAAAGCAGAGAAAGGCAAATTCAGTTCACAAAAGCTACATCACTACAGTAACAGAAAAACAGCAACAACAATGCATCGTGACCGGGAGGAAACAAGAGATAAATTTTAGTTACAAATATCTGGATATTTAAGGCAAAAACGCAATTCATTCCACAGTTATGTGTGGGGATCGTGACGCATACCTTTATTGTAATCTCCAAAGTGCTTAGGGCAATCCTGTTATAAACACTGATTGATGATGGTCCTTGCTCTCAATCAGTGGTATTTATTGAGTAGCTATTGTGCACAAGGCCAGTACTAAGCACTTGGGAGAGATAGTAAACATGACCCCTGCCCTCAAGGAACTTATAGGTTGGGGGCAGGGGAATGGACACTAAAGTATATTAAGGGTCAATAAATGGTATTGATTACCATGTTCATAGCCCCATACTACACGCTCGGGAGAGTACAATACGACAGAGTTGGTAGTCACATTTCCAGCCCACAATGACCTCATAGCCTAGAGAACAGGAGGAGAGAAGTAGTAGAGTATATCAGATGCCACTTGTCAGCTGTGTGATTATGGGCAAGTCACTTAACTTCTTTGTGCCTCAGTTACCTCATCTGTAAAATGGGGGTTAACTGTGAGCCTCACGTGGGACAACCTGATGACCCTGTATCTACCCCAGTGCTCAGCACATAGTAAGCGCTTAACAAATACCAACATTATTAGATATATACCTAAGTATGGGGGGGGGGTGGAGGGGGTGTGTAGTCAAGTGCTTAGGTAGAACACAAGTGCCGACAAGTGCTGAGCGAGTTGGAGATATAGAATGCAGAGATTAGAAATTGATCGGGGAAGGCTTCCTGGAGGAGGTGTGCTTTCTGAAGGGCTTTAAAGACAGGGAGAGCTACGGTCTGTTGAATATTCCAGGCAAGGGGGAAGGTGGGAGTAAGAGCTCGGAGGTGGGACAGATGAGAATGAGGTATAGTAAGTTGGCTTGAGAGGAACAAAGAGAGTGAGCTGGGGTGGAGTGGGAGAAGGGTGGATAAGTAGGAGGGAGAGAGCTGATTGATGACCTTAAAACCAATTTTCAGGAGCTTCTGCTTGATGCAGAGAGGAATAGGATACCATTGGAGATTTGGAAGGAGTAAGAAGACTCGTTTCAGAAAAATGATCCGGACAGCAAAGTGAAGTACGTGGGCTGGAGGGGGAGAGTCTGGAGGCGGGGATATCAGCCAAGTGGCTGACAGTCATCAAGCCCCATGGCATATGACAAGTGCCTGGACCAGCACGGTGGTTATTTGGATGGAGAGGAAGGGATGGATTGTGTCATGGAAGGAGAACTGCGCACGTCTCCTCACTCCTCAAAACCCTCTGACGGTTGCCCATTCCGCTCCAAATCAAGCAGAAATTCCTGTCCATTCGTTTTAAAACACTCACTCAGCTCCCTCCCTCCTACTTATCCACCTTCTTTTCCCACTATGCCCAAACTCGCACTCTCTATTCCTCTCAAAATAGCTGACACACGATGCCTCATTCATGTCTCTCCCTCTGCCAAGCACTTGTCCAGTCCTTCTTCCTGCCTGGAATCAACACTGCCCTCAGGGATAAATGGAGGGGGGCCAGATAGCAGAGGTCTCTGCGGAAGGAAGAACGGTGTTGAAAGGCGGGGAGTTGTGGGAGAGAAGGCAGATTAGAAGGTTGTGGGCAGAGAATGATAATGAGGGACAAAGGAAGACATACGGATTTGCTTGTGTTTATCCGATTTTTGTTAGATCTGGTGGAATTCTTGGACAATAGCCAAATACAAGGATGAGCATCTCTATGATTGATGTTACTCCTTTCTTTTTGATGGGATCAGGTCTAATCTCTCCAGTGCCAAGTTCATTCAGGGCAATGCAGTACTTATCAGGCCTTCCCCCTAAAGAGATATTAGGTTTGCTTGAGCTCTGTTTTCCCAGTGTAGAAACTTTTTCAATGGCTTGTGTAGAAGCGCTAGGGTGATCTGACAGCTTTGGTACAAAAATACAGAGCCATTGAATTTACTAAAAGGACAACATTGGTTTGTGGAAGGAAATGGGATTCTGACCAACAAAAATTCTGAGATAAAAGATCCAATCTTTATTTTTAAAAATCTGGGATGCAATTTATATTGCTTTTAGGTTTGTCATTAGCTTTCACTCTCTTCTAGTCTCCTAAAATGACTTTATTCACCATTTTTCTGGTGAAGGTAGGATCTCTTAATTAGATCAGGCTTTGGCAACCTCCTATGTACATTCTGGGCCACCCCGGCCACCAGACTCTAGCCTGCAGCCTCAATCATTTTGGCTTGCACATTGCTTCAGAGACTGTGAGCCCCACGTGGGACAGGGACTGTGTCCAACCCAATTTGCTTGCATCACCCCAGCGCTTAGTACAGTGTCTGGCACATAATAAGCACTTAACAAATACCACAATTATTATTATTCAGAGCTGCTATGGTTTTACCTCATCCATGGTTGCCGACTTAGGCTTCTGGATGCTCTTTCCCACACCACCCCCCGCCCCCAATTTCCATTAAGCAGCTGAATCAGGGTGGGAATTCTTGAACCCCACTGATCTATCTGTCCAGCCCAAATCCCGGTCTCTTCTCCTCCCCCATCATAGTTGGCACAGATAGGGAAAATGGTGGCCAATGTCTGATTTCTGTTGCCGAACAATTCTGTTGCCTAATTGTACATTCCAAGCTCTTAGTTCAGTGCTCTGCACATAGTAAGCGCTCAATAAAATACTATTGAATGATTTAGACTGTTTAAAAAGCTATCCGTACTGCTCTATGACTAGATAGAAGGTATCTGCTACGAGAGCCTTTTCTGAGATTCTCTATCTACTTCACATCCTGTTGAAATGGAGAATGACAGCAAAACTTAATCTTTAGTTACCGTGGATACAATTATGATGGTTACAAGGGCAAACCAATGGGGGCACACAGGGTTCTCTAAAAACAAAGGAAAAGAAATATTTTAAAAATCTGTTTAACAAGCTTGCAAATAGACACAAAAGTTGCACTAACCTCCCACTCCCTTGAGTAAGTGCACACATTGTAAAGTATGTCTCCATTATGTCCTACTTTCGTAATATAACTTGTCACTCATCCAGGGCAAGTGCCATTTCCAAGGCCGTTAAAAGGCGGATTAGCTTTTTTTGCCATAAGGTTAAAAAAAAAATCTAAATTTAGAGTAGAATGATCTCTCTCCAACCTGTATTATTGAGTGGTGGGCTAATGTAATCAAGCTCCCTCCCTGTGGGGGTTTAACATTACTAGGATCAAAGGATCCACCTAGAGTAATCTAAAGAGCCTGTTACATAAGATAAACCTCAAGTTACATAAGATAGTATCAGAATATTATCCTTCTTAATTTGGTATTTCTGTACTGCCATCATAGACTAATGCTCTGGCCACTTCCAACTTAATGACAAATATTTTCAACCCAACTAGCAAACACTTATTCAGGCCTTAAAGCAGAAGTTGTGTTCTTGAAGAATTTCACGCTAAGGGGAAATCGCATCGGAGTACTTACGCCCTGACTGGCAGATGTCTAGTGCACCACTGTATCTGCCCCCTACCCCACCACCGCCCTCCACCCCCCCGCCCCGAAGATAGCATCATATTTGAATAGGAGGGGTAAATGCAAGGTCATAAAGACCTTTCATGGCCTAATAATAGTGATGGCATTTGCTACGTGCTTCCTACATGCCAAGCACAATACCTAGGCGCTTGGGTAGGTGCAAGGTAAATGGGTCGGACAGAGTCCCTGTCCCACGTGGGACTTGCTGTCTAAGGGAGGCTAGGCCTTGAATCTCCATTATACAGAAGAGTCGACCGAGGCACTGAGAAGTGAAACGACCTGCTCAAGATCACACAGCAGGCAAGTGGCACAGCTGGGACTAGACCCAGGTCCTCTGACCCCCAGGCCCGCGCTTTTCCCACTAGGCCATGGTGGTATTAGAGCTTGCTACGTTGCAGATAATGGGACACAGTGAATTCTAGAGAATTCTTAAGAATCATCCATACGATTATTACCTAATTCCATTCTCTAGTTTATCGTTTGTTTTTCTTTTACAGTTATTCACTTATCCTGAAAGTACATCTTTGAATTTTGATATGATCACTATCAGAAAAACCCCTCCCAAACAACTCCTCTTCCCAAGTGTGCTGTTCGGCTCCAAGGTCAAAATGAAAACTCAGCCCCTGTGGAAGAAAAATAAAGTGGCTGTGGGCACAGTGACCTACCGTATTGGGTAAGTAAGCCAGTTACTAAAGGCGAGGCTTATATATTATTAGTCAACTTCACAAGTCTTCAAATTGTTATGAAAAAATTATGGAAAGATAAAGATGACCATATTTTGAAAGGGCAATCTGGTCTGATATTAAGTATTAGTAAATCACTCCTTCCGTGTCGTTGAAATCGCATAAATGGCCTTAGAGCACTTTAATAGACATATTGAAATATGCCAGATTTCTTTTTCTTTATGTTTTTATGTTTTCTCTGTAGTTATTTCCTCTTCTCTAAATGAACTGGCAGTTTCGTTTAGTTTTTTTGTTTCATTTTGATAGCTTCCACTGAGCCTGAAGTTGGCAAGTTGGAATTATGTTTTTTGTTTGAATCATGTTCCTCTCCTGCATGAGAAACTCAGAGTGGGTATGACTCTGTTTTCAAAATAGCCTCATTGTTCAAGTTATCTTATCACACAAAAAATAATTCTTTGGATGTTTTTACTCATGTAAAACTTCTTGTTTTTCGGCTAGAACTGTGCAGTCAGGGATATTCCAACAGGAAATTCAGGCTCGTGGAACTTCCTAAAGCAGTAAGTTTTGTTGCTCAGCATTCTGTGACCAGTGTCAAGAAATACTTCGGTATTAGAACGACTTTGGGGAACAGCATGACCTCCCCAAAATGTTCCCCTCACTTTCTCAGTTCCCTGCTCTGCCCCTACATCCATTCTCTCACCCTTCTTGGCCACCTCTCAAGGGGAGATCTCCTGCCTGCTTCGGAAATCTAACCCCTTCACCTGTGCCTCTGACTCGATCCCTTCATGCCTCATTAAAACACTTGCTGGGCCCACTCTTCTTCCCTCCCTGACCGCCCTCTTCAACCACTCACTCTTTGATGCCTTTAACAAGGCTCACCTCTCCTCTATTCTCTGGACCCAACTGCACCATCCAGCTGTCACCCCATATCTCTCCTCCCATTCCTGCCCCAACTCCTCATATACCCCCTGGCCTCCACTTCCTTCCTTACCACTCCCTCTTTAACCCTCAGAAATCAAGCTTCCAACCCCTTCCTTCCCGAGACCACTCTCTCCAAGGTTGCTACTGATTTCCTTCATGCCAAATCTAACAGACCCTACTCCATCCTAATCCTCCTCCCTCTCTCAGATACCTTTGACGATGTGGATTAACCCCTTCTCTTGGAAACACTAACTTCGTTTTTTCCAACAGTTCTCTCACATCCGGCAGATCACCACTCTCCCTATATTCAAAGCTCTTTTTTAAAAAATGGTTTCTGTTAAGTGCTTATTATGTGCTAGGCACTGTACTAAGCGCTGGAGGGCATAAGAGCTAATCAGGTCGGACACAGTCCATGTCCTATATTGGGCTCTCGATGTTAATGCCCATTTTACAGATGCAAAAGTGACTTGCTCAAGGTCACACAGCAGACAAGTGGCGAAGTCAGGATTAGAACCCAGGTCCTCTAACTCCCAGGCCCATGTGCTAACCACTAGACCAAGCTGCCTCTGAAATCACATCTCCTCAAGAGCTCTTCCCTGATAAATCTCTTTGTTCCCTACCCTAGATCTCCCCCAACTGCCACATTAGCACTTTCAAGTCACCTAAGCATCTGGGTACTCACCCCCTCCTCCCTCCTCCTCCATGGCACTTATGTAACAATAATAATGATGAGGGTATTTGTTAAGCGCTTACTCTATGCCAGGCACCATTCTAAGCGCTGGGGTAGATACAGGTTTGTCCCACTTGGGGCTCACAGTCTTTCCATGGTTTACTTGATTAATTGACTGATCCCAATATAGTCACTCAACCTCACTGTTTCACCTTTGTGGGGCCTCAGTTGTCTGCCCAAGACCATTTTTAAAAAAATGGTATTTGCTAAGTGCTTACTAGGTGCCAGGCACTGTACTAAGCACTGGGGTAGAGACAAGCTAATCAGGTTGGACACAGTCCCTGTCCCACATAGGGCTCACAGTCTTCATCCCCCATTTTGCAGATGAGGTAGCAGGCCCAGAGAAGCTAAGCGTCTCGCCCAAGGTCGCACAGCAGGAAGTGGCGGAGCCGGGATTAGAACCCAGGTCCTTTTGACTTGCAGGCCTGAACTCTAGCCACTCGGCTACACTGTTTCCCATCTACATATTCATCTGAATGTATGTATGTGTATTCGCATATATCTACCTGCTTTTATATCTGACAGGAATGCTTTTGTACTTCTGTTGCATTTGGGGTGACTCCTGGAGGGATCCAGTTTCCCTCTCCCCATTACCCTATAGCTGCAGCCTCTCTCCCTGCTCCTGGCTGTCCTCTGCTGAGGCCTCTGTTTGTTTTCCAGGAAGCCAGGGACAGAAATCACCTCGCTTTCCCCCTTCGGATCACTGGTGCTCTGCCCCTCAGCAATCAGAAACAGGCCAAAAAGAGGAGTTATCCTGCATGGATTTTTAATTCACTCTCCTAGGAAAGGCATCTATCTATTTGCTAGTGACATTGGGACCACAGTGAAGGACTTATCAAAGCACCTCTTAATCTTTGTGAAAAACCAGGAACAGAAGTGTCTTCAGTTTTCCTCTGGGGTATCCTCGGTCTTATGAAGAAGTTTGCAGGGCAGCTTGGCTGAGCAACATGCGGGACAATCCAGAGCTTCAGGAGGTGGAGCCAGAATCTTCCATTCTTTTGTCTTCTGGTCTAACAGGTAGGCATTTGGATTGATAACGTAATCCTTACTTTCACTATCTCTCACAGAAATGACACCCCCACAGACGAACACCAGGTTGTCACCAACCGAACACATCGCATGGGAGACATCCAGAGCACAGTTGTTTGGCAGCAAAGGGACCGTGCTCAACGACCTGCTGGCTTTAATTTTTTGCAGGTTTATGTCCACACTCTGGTTGTGACTGCACACACTCAGAATGTTGTCCTGCTGAAAAGACAGGAGGGGTCTGTGGTTGAATTCGATGGGAAAGGTGATACACTGCACAACTTCCCCAGTTTTGATGTCGAAACAATCCACAACACCTACGCGAGAAATGAACCCCTTCACCACACATCTGCCCGTCACAACATACATGGTTTTGTCACCCCTGGTTATCACCGCTGTCCCATCCATGGGGATGCTCATTTTCCCGGCCAGGCACCAGTTTTCTTTCTTCACATCGTACCGGAAAATGTTGGAGACGTATTTCCTCGGAGCGATGCTTCCTCCTACAGAATACACAGAATCCCCACAAGTCACCATTGTGTGAAATACCAGCCCTATGGGCAGATCAGGCAGTTTAGTCCAAGAGTTGTCATCCATGTCATACCTCCAAGCAGTCTTCAAGCCCGAAATCCGCTCCGTGGTTCCGCCGGAGATGTAAATATGCTTTCCGATAGAAGTCGCCCCCAGAGCTGCTGCTTTGTATGGCATTTCTGTGAGTTTTAGCCATAGATCTTCCTCAATGATATAGGCGTAGACGCCATCATTAAATTTTCCCTGGGCTTTCTGACCCCCTAAAATGATCACTGCGTCCAACAAGGCACCTTTCCTTTGGAAATGAAGCAAGCTCTGAGGCTTTTCCTGCTTCCTATCGAGCAAAATGTTCTCTATTTGCATCCGGAGTTCCATGTGGTTTTCTACCAGCAGCATTTTGTTGCTGGCAAAGAGCAGAGTCTTATTTGAGACTCCTTTTAAGTTGATATAGGAGAAAAACTCCAAGAAATATTTCTCCCGATCTTTTCGGAACTGCAGCCAGTGAAGCAGTGAGATAAGGGCCTGATCCTCATTCTGTACATGCAGATTTTCATCTTTGAGTAGCCTCCCAAACACAAAGGCGGGGCAGTGCATGAAATTCCCCGACACTTCCGAGCCGGCCCAGTAGTAGAAGTTGTCCCGGATGTTCGCGAAGGCGCTGTCGATGACCTCGTTCAGATGAAAAGCCTCGGCCAAGATTAGGTAATGCAGGCAGTTGGTTTTTGTCAGGCTCCTTACGAGGAAATCAGAACAGTGGACTTTCAGGCGCAGCATGTTGAAGTACTGGGCACCCCTCAGCATCTCCTCGACACTTTCTTCGGAAATGACCACTTTTCCACTGTAGAAATAATCTAGTATCTGTTCCACAGTAGAAGGGCTTAGGTAGCCAGCATCGATAGTGATGAGGAGCTCATCTCTAGCTTTCATTTCATTGCATAAGACCAGACTCAACACAAGTGGCGAAACGGCAGCTAGCACACTGCGGTGGGCAAAGAAAACGTGATGGCCTACGTTTAGTGCCATGTCCCAGAATTCCCTCTTTCTTCTCTGCTTGTTGAGACTCTGCAGGACGAAACTATTATAGTTCTTCTCCACAAATTCCAGTTTCATATTTTTTCTTTTCGCACTGTAATACAATTGAAACGGAGAGCCTGTGACTTCATGAGTTGCTGCTGTTCGGAATACCCACTCCTAAACCCGGAAGGTGATGGAACAAAGGAGCGTCAACATAATCCAACTGTGACATGCCCCATGCTCTTGTTCTTATCCTGGAGCATTCCCTGCCGTGCTTCCTATCGATTCATTCATTCATGTTTATTGAGCGCTTACTGTGTGCAGAGCACTGTACTAAGCGCCTGGAAAGTGCAATTCGGCAACAGATTGGGACGATCCCTATCCGACGACGGGCTCATGGTCTAGAAATCTCCACCTAACAATACCACTGTCACGCAAGGGAGTTTTAGAGGTTCGAAATGAAAAGAAGGTTCCTTTTTGGCTTCAACAGGTAACCTCCCTGCATAAATAAGAACAGGTGACCTGTCTGATTTACCACCTTGAGCAGGGTATTGTTCAGAGACCAAAATCAAACACTCCTTTCCTTAAAATTAGTGAATTAGTTAGGATCCTTCAATGTTCTTTTGCCAGCAATATTAATTCATTCTTACGTACTCTTCCTTGGTCCACCGCTTCTTCTATTTTCTCCGCATTTATGTGACTTCGGATGTTGATTGGGAATGGGTCCCTAGATTATGAGCCTCTTGAGGGCAGAGGTGCCACCTTCTCATTTTGAGAGGTGCTTGTGTGTGTGTGGGGGGGGGGCACAGGGGCGGAATGGAGACTGGGACAGGGTGGACTTCAAAGATCTATTAGGTCATAATGCCATCATTTTGGGTCTTCTGAGCTCCGAATGGAAACTCTCAGGTCTCATAAGAGACCTGGAATAAGCAAATCTGGAAGTCCAGCTCAGAAAACTATTTGGGGATGGGGGAAGGGGCGCTTCCACTTGAGGGCCGGGAACCATGTATGACTCTCACCTGGGAAATTTTTGTATTGACTACTTTGCCTACAGTAGGTGCTTAATGAATACCGTTACTAATGGAACTAGATTTAGATTTAGGGAAGCAGCGGGGCCTAGTGGCTAGAGCACAGGCCTGGGAGTCAGAGGGACCTGGGTTCTAATCCCCGTTCCACCACTTGTCTGCTGTGGGACCTTGGGGCAAGTCACTGCACTTCTCTGGGGCTCAGTTACTTCGTCTGTATAATGGGGATTAAGACTGTGAGCTCCATGTGGGGCAGGGACTGTGTCCAACCGAATCGTGTTGTATCTCCCCCAGCGTCTGGTACAGTGCCTGGCACATGGTAAGTGCTTAATAGCACAATTATTATGATGATTAGATAGGGTCAATTATAGATAGGGTCAGTGAGGGGATGCACTTTATCTGTAATTTATTTATATCGATGTCTGTCTCCCCCTCTAGACTTTAAGCTCATTGTAGGCAGAGTCTACCAATTCCGTGGTATTTTACTCTCCCAAGTGCTTAGTACAGTGCTTTACGCATAGGAAGTGCTCAGTAAATACGACTGAATGAATGAAATCAATACGATTGTTGATGATGCTGATGACAAAGTACTATTGTTTGACTGAGGACAAGAAAAGGAGAACTTTGGGTAAGGCATTGGGAGGAAGCACTCACTGCAACCTGCTAGTTTAGGGTTCCCATGATCTTAATCAATGAATCCATCAATCTCTCTTTCTCTCTCCTCTTCCCCCTCCCCCGGTCTGTCGTCGGTCTCTCTCTGTCCCCGGGGGTCCATCTCTCCTCTCTGGATCTGTCTTTCTGGATCTCTTCTCTTCAGCTCTGCCTCCTCTGTCTCTATCTCTAGGTTCAAGTCTTTCTGGTTTGCCATTTCTGGGTGTGTCTCTTTGCTCTGCTCTTTGTCCTACCCTGGGTTCACTGCCACCCTCAAAATGAGAAGTTGACACCTATGGCTTGGAATTAAGAGCCATGACCCAAGCTGCCTCCTCGGCTCCAGCTGGTGAACCATTGTTATATCAGGCAGATATAATGTACAGATCTATGCATACATAGAGATGTATACAGATTGCAGATATAGACAGATGTTATATCAATTACAATATGTTATATTATACAGGACGGAAAATTGCTCTCCCCCACTTCAAAATCTTATTGAAGGTACATCTCCTCCCAGAAGGCTTCCCTGACTAAGCCCTCCTCTCCTTTTCTACCACTCCCTTCTCTGCTGCTCTGACTTGCTCCATCATTCATCCTCCCTCCCATCCCCATAGCACATATGTACATATATTGGAGGAAAGAGCACGCACTTGGGAGTCAGAGGACGTGGGTTCTAATCCCGCCTCCACCACTTGTCTGCTGTGTGGCCTTGGGCAAGTCACTTAACTTCTCTGTGCCTCAGTTACCTCAACTGTAAAATGGGGATTAAAAGTGTGAGCCCCATGTGGGACAACCTGATTACCCTGTATCTACCCCAGTGCTTAGAACAGTGCTTAGCACATAGTAAGCACTTAACAAATACCATCATTATTAGTATCTGTAATGTATTTATTTATTTATATTAATGCCTGTCTCCCCCTCTAGAGTGTGAGCTCGTTGTGGGCAGGAATGTGTCTGTTTGTTGTTATATTGTACTGCCCCAAGCGCTTAGTACAGAGCTTTGCACAACAGTAAGTGCTCAATAAATACAAATGAATGAATGAGCATAAGCAACTGGAACAGTTTCCTCCCCTTCAATGGTTCATTCAGTTGTACTTGGTGAGTGCTTACTGTGTGCAAAGCACTGTGCTGAGCGCTTGGGTTGGGGGGCATTTGAAGTGGTAGAAGTACTGAATTTGATTTGTAGAAATGTTGACAATTGTAAATTGTCAAAGATTCCCTTGTAGATGTTTAAGATGATTTGTTACTTTGTTACTCTTCAATTTAGAAGAGTAATGGAGGTCACTGCTAATCCTTCTAAACTGAAAGCTCCTTGTGAGCAGGGAACATGTCTACCACATCCCTTCTATTGTACTCTCCCGTGCATTTAATTCAGTGCTCTGCACAGAGTAAGCGCTCAATAAATACAATTGATCGAGTGATACCTTGTGAGGTATTTGTGCATTATCTGGGTCCTCGCAGCCCCAATGCAAATGGCCAATATCATCAGTGCGACATGCTCCAGGTGGAATTCCTGATCCAGGTGGACACCCATCCTTTGTGGTGCTGGCATCCAAATGAGAGAGAAACTTGAATCCCACCAAGTTGGCTCCGGAGGGTAGGGGCTCCTGGGGAATGACATATGTAACAAATTGAAATTTAAAGAAAGTGGCCGAATTTGTCGAAAACCTTGAAGATAGCATAACTCATCGGAATGAGGTAAATCTTTCCTACGACAAGGACTGGAAAGTAGCTGTAATTTTCGGCCCCGGACAATTGGCTATCCTACTGTCATCCATCCTGGTCACCTGTCTTATCCGGTGAAGCTGTGTTGAGGTGAGCATAGCTTCAATGCTGTGAGAAGCAGCACAGCACAGTGGATAGAGCAGGGGCCAGGGAGTCAGACGGTCATGGGTTCTAATCCCGGCTCTGCCACTCGTCTGCTGTGTGACCTTGGGCAAGTCACTTCACTTCTCGGTGCCTCAATTACCTCACCTGTAAAATGGGGATTGAGACTGTGAGCCCTATTTGAGACAGGGGCTGTATCCAACCCAATTTGCTTGTGTCTGCCCCAGCGCCTGTACAGTACAGTGCCTGGCACAAAGTAAGTGCTTAACAAATACCATCATTATTATTATTATTATTATTAGGAGACCGACTTCGGTCCAGAACTTCCTTGTCTGTGATCCTGTCTTACCACTTGATGTAGAATATAGGTAGTTGGTGGCGGGGGCGAGGCGGGGGGCAGAGGAAACATTTTAGGGGTGCAGTGAAGCAATGCCTCCCTCAGACAATTTTAATAATGAATAATAATGATTGTGGTATTTGTTAAAGAGCTTACTAGGTGCCAGGCACTGTTCTAAGCACTGGCATAGAGACAAGGGGATCAGGTTGTAACACGGTCCCTGTCCCACATGGGGCTCAAAGTCTTGATCCCCATTTTACAGATGAGGTAACTGAGGCCCAGATAAGTGAAGGGACTTGCCCAAGGTCACGCAGCAGATGTGCGGCAGAGCTGGGATTAGAACCCATACTCTTTCCACTAGGCCACGCTGCTTCAGCACAGACCAGCACGGCATACTACCATCAAGGAATGGGCGGTTTTCTTTGAGTAGATTTGAGCAGATCATTGAAACAAGGAAGCAGAGTGAAACAGCACCAGGCCCTGCAAGCAACAAACCCAACAGCACACCACAGGACAGTTTTGGTGTGTGGATGGTGTGGTTAGGATGCACCTCTGCATCACCTTCATTTCCAGAAGTGTCTTCTTCCGGAACAAAGGCGAAGTATCCTTCTACTATTTCATTATTTCTTGCATTACTCACTTATTAAATTCTTCTTTTGCCCATGCATTCCTAGAATATAATATTTCTCAATTTCAATTTGATATCTGGTGCGTAACTTCTCTGTGCTTTCAACTACCTATTTATATCTGTCTTCAACATTTTCACCCAGTCCTTACCCATATCATCAGTCATCTCTGAATAGGATGCTTAGAGTGGCTTACTATAGTTTGTGGGGTCATTTTCACTTTCTTATGAAAACCAAGGGAAAGGCATAGTCAAGAAATGGCCAGCAAGACAAAAACAACAGTACAATGTACTGTTGTCCTTCACCCAACTAGGAAGACAAGGTCAGAAAATCACAGGAGAGTCAGATTAGGGCCTACACAGGTAACATAGCATGGCCTGGTGGAAAGAGCTTGGGCCTGGAAGTCAGAAAACTTGGGTTCTAATCCTGGCTCCACCACTGCTTGCTGTGTGACCTCGGGAAGTCACTTCACTTCCCTGGGCCTCAGTTACCTATCTGTAAAATGGGGATTGAGACTGCGAGCCCTATTTGGGACAGGGACTTTGTCCAATCCACCCATCTTGTATCCATCCCAGCACTTAGTACAGTGCCTGGCACATAGTTAAGTGCTTAACAAATACCATAATTATTATTATCTTTACTATCACTTTTATCAGCCATCTCAATTAATGATCTTTCATTAGGGGTAGAGCCTTACCCAGCGCTCTGCCTCTTGCCTGCTGCGTGGTCTTGGGCAAGTTCACTTCTCTTGGCTTTGGTTTCCTCATCTGTAAAATGGGTATTTAATACCTCTTCTTCTTCACCCTTGACTATGAATCCCAGGGAAGGACAGGGACTGGTGTTTGACCTGATTCTCTTGTATTTACCCCAGCACTTAATAGAGTTCTTGGCATGTAGTAGGAGCTTAACAAATCCCACTGTTATCTTTGTTATTGCTTTTATCAGCCATCTCAATGAACAATCTTTCATTAGGGGTAGTGCCTCACCCAATGTGGGGATTTCAACTCCACCCTCAGTCAGTCCATGAGGTACTGGTGACGCCACCCTTTCTAGTTAATAGTTTAACAGTCAAGATTATATAGCAGTCATTTCCAATCGATTGGACATGTAACGGTTAGATTCAGCTGGTTGGCATTTTAATGCTTTTGTTTAAAATCCAGGTCATCCATTTCCAGCAGTTTTCCTCAGCTGATCTTATTTCTTATTCCAAACAGTAGTTGACCCCAGTGAAGAAATCTGATAGCATTCCAAAATTACAGCTTTGACGTAAATGCTTCAATGTCCCTTGGTTAATTACAAAACCATCATCTTTTCCTTTCCACTTCAAATCCACTAGGCCACAGCTCTCATCCATCTTCACAGCCCTCCTGAAAATCCCATCACCTCCAGGAGGCTTTCCCTGTTTAGGCTTAAGCTCCACTCCTTGGGTCGTGTCAACCCAACGGACGGCCACCCTTAGACGATACCAAGCACAAATATATCTGCTGATGTACACACACTACTCAGCCTCTTTTACATTCATCTATTCATCTCTCTGTACTCCTGTCACTACCAGCTGTAGTTTTATTCTTTCTCAGCTCCCACTATTTGTAAAGAATTTGTGTCTGCCCATATCCTCCATTAAACTGTAAGGTCCTTGAGGGCAGGGACCATGTCTTTTGCTTTTACTCTACTCTCCGAAGTGCCTAGTACAGAGCTCTGCACTCAGAGACACTCAGTAAATGCTACTTATTGATTCGCAATGTCCACAACTTAAAAAAAAATAGCATAAACTCAATCTCTCCTAGCATCTTTGGATTTGGTTTGGAGGGAAATTAAATGTAGTGAACTTGAATATTTGGCTTCTGGATCATATTTGGCTCTTAGTCCAGTGCTATATATTAATAATATTTGTTAAGTGCTTAATAAATGCCAGGCACTGTAATAAGCGCTGGGGTGGATACAAGCAAATCGGGGTGGACACAGTCCCTGTCCCGTGGGGCCCATGGTCTCAATCCCCATTTTACAGATGAGGTAACTGAGGCCCAGTGAAGTGACTTGCCCAAGGTCACACAGCAGACAAGTGGCAGAGCCGAGATTAGAACCCGTGAACATTCTTGAGGGAGAGTGAAGGTGGCACTCCTAAGTGTGGGACCAGTGGTGAGTTGATTTTTTATAACCTATTTGCAAAGTCTGTGTGCTCTGTGGGCCGCCTTTCCCCTCCTCCCTTCCACGCCCCCAGGAGGCTTCCTTCCCCACCATTAGGTCCTAGGGTTGCCCTCTCCCAACTCACCTCTCTCACATCCCATTGGACCCAAGGCAGCCACTCCTGCCCGTCAGGGGGAGGGGACCTGAAGCCCCCCTCCTTTTCCTCTTCTCCCACTCCCTCCTGTGTCGCTCTGACTTGCTCCCTCTGTTCTTCCCCCCTCCCAACCCCACAGCACTTATGTGCAGAGCTCTAATTTTTTTTTTTAATATTAATGTCCCTCTCCCCCGCCACCCTCTAAACTGTAAGCTCGTGGGCAGGGAATGTGTCTGTTTACTGTTGTACTGTTCTCTCCCAAGTGCTATGCACACAGTAAATACTCAATAAATACAGTTGAATGAATAAATGTACCTTGATTCTATATAACTATCAGTGCCAAAGGATCCAAATTCCTGCAACGGGAAATGTGACAAGTGACTTGCCCAAGGCCACACAACAAGCAAGTGGCAGAGCTGGGATTAGAACCCCGGTCCTCTGACTCACAGGCCCATGCTTTTTCCACTAAGTTACGTTGCTTCATGCTGCTTGGAAAAGACTTCCAAGAGAGAGAAGTGCCTTAATAGTAAATCCTGGTCAAGTGTACACTAAAACCAAAAACGATTTGATTCTATTTCCACCTTATGTTAGGGAGAACTTGAAAGAATGTAGACTAAAAAAACCCCCAAAACCCCTGAAATTACAGGTGTATAAATAGACTGTAAACTCCTTGTGGACAGGGATCGCATCTACCAACTCTTTAGATGGTGGTGTGATCAATGGGAATGGGCAAGTTGGGAGGCGGGGCAGGGTGGACAAAGGAAAACGAGCAGCTCGCTCTTGGACACGTTGGTTTGGAATTGCCAGCAGGCCATCCAAGTGGAGGTGCCCCGGAGGCCAGAGAAGAAATAGTATCGGAGATTCGGGGAGAAGTTGGAGCTAGAGAGGTGGTAGGTGAAGCCATGCGAGTGGATAAAGCTCCCGGAGTGAGTTGTTGAGCCAAAGGAGGAGAGGTCCCAGAGCAGGGCTTTGAAAGACAACCAGAGTTAGGGGATGAAAGTTGGAAGAGGGGCTGGTGGAAGAGGGGCCAGCGACAGGAATATTTACAGAGAACCAGGAGAATACTGTATTAGCAAAACCAAGATCTGATAGTGAATGTTCCAAAGAGAAGGGGGTGGTCAGTCTACTGGGTTTGGCTACGAAGAGATCACTGGGGACTCTGTGGAGTGAGGTCTTTATGGAGCGAAGGGCTGAAAACCATTCTGTAGTAGGTCAAGAAGAGAAGTGGAGGAGAGGAAGCAAAGGCATAGACAACGCTTTCGAGAAATTGGGGCAGGAAAAGGTGAAGGAAAATGGCACGATATATGAAACACCATTCCTCTTCTCCCACTCCCTTCTGCGTCACCCTGACCTGCTCCTTCTGTTCTCCCCCCCACCCAGAAACAAAGCACTTATAAACATATCTGTAATTTTTTTCTTTTTTACATTAATGTCTCTGTCCTCCCCCTCTAGACTGTAAGCTCATTGTGGGCAGGGAATCTATCTGTTTACTGTTGTACTGTACTCTCCCAAGCATTTAGTACAGTGCTCTGCACACAGTAAGCACTCAATAAATATGACTGAATGACCGGGCTGTGGGATCCAGTGAAGACTTTTTTTTTTTTTTGCATAGAAGAAACTTGAGTATGCTTGAAGGTAGCAGGGGAGGAGTCATCAAAGAGAGGTAGAAGGTAGCAGGAAAGGAGGGGAGGAGAGTGGGAGCAAGTGTTTATAAATGATGATGATAGTAATAATAATTACTGAAGTATCTGTTAAGCTCTTACTATGTGCCAAGCACTGTACTAAACATCGAGGTAGACACAAGATAAACAAGTCATATACAGTCCCTGTCCCACATGGGGCTCACAATCTAATGGGGAGGAAGAACAAATATTTAATCCCCATTTTAAAGATGAGGAAACTGAGGCACAGAGAAGTTAAGTGACTTGCCCAGGGTCACACAGCAGGCAGCTGCCAGAGCCGGGATTAGAACCCGATTCCCTGGCCTGTGCTCTTTCCACTAGGTCATGCTGAATCGGTGCCTACACTGCAATCCTCTGTTGGTATAATATTCCTCTTTTAGCATTTTCTTGCCATAGCACTATTGAATTTTAACGCTAGTATTCTTTACAGGGCTCTTGTACTTCCCGACAAGGTTCCGGTTTTGCCATTCACGCCCTATACACGGCATAAGGACATTATTTCTGTTGAATGAAACGTGGGCCCACTCTATAATACCAACATACAGTTCCTGTGTCTTACATTAAAGTTAGTACCCCTCAAATGGACACATTACCAAATATCACGCCTCAAAGTAGATCTCAAAAAAACGCAACCTAGGAGCACTCGGCTGGGAAGCAACAGGTATACAAATCGTGCAGTTAAATGAAATGGGCTCAAGTGCCTGGATAGAGGGAAGCAGCAAATCGATTTATGCAAAGCCTTCGATGAGAATAATTATTTTTAATCAAGAGTTATTTGAGCATTTACTGTGTGCAGGACACTGTACTAAGCACTTGGAAGCGTACAATAGAATCAGCAGACATAATTCCTGTGCTCAAGGTGTTTACAATTTAGCAAGGATGAAAGACACTAAATTATAGGTAGGTAGAAGTAATAGACTATGAAGATACATGCATAAATGCTACTGGTGCAGGAATGATAATACAGCGGGGGGGATTAGGTGTACCTATGTTAATGTTTGTTTAAATCTGTAACCTTTAATTATGGGTACATACAAACATTTCTATTTGATCACGTATGCTAATAAGGTTTAACTACATTGTGCATTTTATCACTAGAAATATTTTTTGTATTGTTTGGGTCAGTTTTGGGATTTCAGGAACACAAGTGCACTTTTTTTAGTGACATGTAAAGGAAGGAATTAATTTACCTATTAAATGATCACCGACAAACTATTTCTTTGAAATGAATATGTACTTTCTAAACAAAGACCATGACAACTGGAAGTTTAAACACATTTATAGTGGATGGAGAGAAGATTGAAATAGTTGACAATTTTTCTCTCCTGGGATGGATAAAGAACTAGTAGTCAAGAAATATGCTGAGGATAAAAGTTAGGAAGACTCACTGTGATGGGCCTGGGAAAAAGTCATGAAATGTGCTAACATAACAATTGCCACAAAAATACAAATTATCAATTCCACGGTGTTTCCAGTGACAATGTACAGATACAAAAGCTGGACAGTGAAAATACAGGACAGAAAGAACAATGTTTCTTTTGAAATGTGGTGTTGGAGAAGGCTTCTGCGAACACCACGGACTGCCCGAAAAACAAACCAATGGATTTTGTAGCAAATTAAGCCCAAATAGTCTTTGGAAGGCCAAATGACTCGATTTAAGATTAGCTTATTTTGGACACATAATCAGGAGGCCTAATTCTCTGGAGAAGACACTAATGCTAGGGCAATCGTGGGAGAGGCAGACCGGCAGCTAGGATGGATAGAGACAATAACGGAAGAACCGTTAGAAAGGTCGCGGATTTCGGCAGAGAACAGGCCGTTCTGGAGAAGATGTATCCATGGAGTCGCTGTGAATCCAAAACGACTCAATGGTGCACAATAATAACGATATTAATAATAAACTTGGCCAGTGAAACTCTGCCACACCTGTAGGGCAGAGCTGTTACATACATACATTGCTCATTACTTTAATTAGCATAGCTGGCACTAACCGCTGGCTTATTTTGACTCTGACGCTCCTTTGTCTTTATAAAAATAATTACCACTTTACTAATTACAACGCCCAAAAGTGATCCATGCAAATGATAAGTGGCACGGGCCTGAAACAACTTGTCACCTTTTGCCCTAAGGGCAAAGCTAAAGACTCGATGGAAATCTGAATAGGCCTTAAGGTGACAGCTTTATTTTCTAGTACTTCTTTTTCTTCTCATGGGCCAAACACTGAGGCCCTGATCATTTCAGTTATTTACGGGGAATAACGTATCTGACGAAAATGTTGCAGGTCCAGCAAAATGTGGGAAACTCAAGATTAATGAGTACCAAGTAAAACAAAGTCAAACTCACAATTCCTAAGAATTGTCAAATGGGTAATGGTAACGTGAGATTGAGGAACAGAAAATAAGATTCAGGAAAAGGAAAAAAGAAACAAGTCAAGCTAATTCAGTATTCTGTTTCTAACGAATACATCATAAAATGGAAAAAAAAAACCCACTTAGTGTTCTTTATCGTGATTAGGATAACTCCAAATCCCAACCCTATGTAAGATGGTTTTAAATGTAATGATTCATTTTATTTTCTACGAAATGACCGGGGTAACTTGTTCTTTGGGGATCGTTCCGTTACTGAAGACTTCTTTCCTTCTAATCGACTTTAAAATACATTACATTCGAAAATTGTAACACAGAGACTCCAACGGTCATTAACCGGTTTTTTTCCTAGGTAACGAAGAGGGCTAATTTAGAAGACGATTCGTTTTGAGTATTTACTGGGAAAAAATACCCAGAAAGGGGGAAGGAGCTAGGTCTCGTCCATTTAGGCTTTCTCAGATTTGCCTATTAAAAACGGGGGCGGGGGGGCATTAAAAGGCGATGACTAGTGAGTAACATTCCCCGCCCCCGCCGCCCATTTGGGTTTCCTCCCAAACAACGAATGGTATTTTTTGAGCGCTTACTATGCGTAGAGCACTGTACTGAGCGTTTGGGAGACTACACTACAGCAGAATTGGCAAACGGGTTCCCTGCCCAAAACTAGCTTGCAGTCTAGAGGGGGAGACAGACATTAATATGAATCTGTAATTACCTCATCGTACATCATTTAAAGATATCATCCCGTTCAGATCATCAAAGGAGAGCAACGAAGAGACGGGTTTTTTTTTTCTCTCCACTATGAAATATATCGACTTGCCTCAGCTCCCTGGAGGGAACTGGAAACGGGGGTTGAGTTTCCAGGGTCCACTGGGTGTCCCGACCTCCAAACTTCCCGCCTCGCCCCGGTCAAAAAGTACCAAAAAACCCAAATGAAAATAAGGGAGTGTAAAGGAAAAGGCTCCACGGCCCCATTGTGCGTCCGAGAAAGCGAAATGGCACCTGACTGCCGCTAAAGGGCCAGCGTCCTCATGCTCACCACATCACTCGGGCCACGAGCCGCGCCGCGAACCGGGCCCGCCCCCGGCCGTCCCGTTTCCCCCCCCTCCCCGGCTTCCGATTGGCTGACGACCGGCATCCGGCCGCTGATTGGCTACAGAGCGGGCGCGGCGTGGACGTGGCGGTGGCGTGGGTCGGAGGGGAGCGCAGTGGGCCGGCAGGCGGGCCGCCTGGCAGGATGCCGCTGGAGCTGGAGCTCTGTCCCGGCCGCCGGGTCGGGGGCGCCCACCCCTGCTTCATCATCGCAGAGATCGGCCAGAACCACCAGGGCGACCTGGACATCGCCAAACGCATGATCCGCATGGTCAAGGTACCGGATTGGAGGGGCCGGTCACGGGGTCACCTGCGGGGCGGGGTCTGGGCAATGAATGGGGAAGAGCGCAGGCCCATCTCCTCCGGGGGGTTTTAAAGCAGAGGGTCGCCCGGGCCAGGCCCGAGAGGATTGCGGGGCCGAACCGGCCCGCCACGGGCCGCTAGGGATCAGGGCCGCCCTGGGGCAGGATGTGGGTGGCCTGGGCGGGGGATCGGTCTCTGGCTGTTAGAGAGTTTTTCCCCGCCCGAGGACCCCGGCATCTAGGGATCGGACGGAGTGAAACGGGTCCGACCGGAAGAGCGGGCCGGCGCTGCGCCGGGCGGCCGGCTCTCTTAGCCGCAGTTTTTTGAAAATTGGTTTTTGTTAAAAGCGTTTAGGAGGTGCCAGGTACTGTTCTAAACGCTGGGGTAGGTAGAAGCTAATCAGGTTGGATACAGCCCTTGCCCCACATGGGGCTCACGGTCTTAATCCCCATTTTACAGATGAGGCGATTGACTTGGCCAAGGTCACCCAGCAGACAAGGGGTGGAACCGGAACCCGGGTCCTTCTGACTCCCAGGCCCGGGCTCTAACCACTAGGCAACGCTGCTTTTCACCCTTTCCTCCTCCATCCACTCCGAGAAGCGGTCGCTCGCCGGGGTGGAGGCCTTTGGGAGATGCTGTGGGCAGGCAGACATTCTTTCTTCACCTCGGAAAGACTATCCCAACATCCTCTTAAATGCGCATCTCCTCCAAGAGGCCTTGGAGCCCTCATTTCCCTTCCTCACTCTCCTCTCTTCAACCACTTGGCTTTGCTACCCCAGCCACGTAGTACTTACACTCTACCCTTTCTCCCAGCCATAACTTATTTTAATATCACTCTTAAAGTTTCCCACCCCCTCTGGACTGTAAGCTCCTCGTGAGCAGGGATCGTGTCTACCGACTCTATTGTGCTTTCCTAAGCGCTTAGTACAGAGCTCTGCACACGGTTAAATACTCAACAGATACCACTGATTGATTGCCTAAGGCTCCGATAAGTGGACTGAAGGGTTCACGGTAAATGCTCAGTAAATATTTAACGAAGTGGATTGGGTGTGTCCACTTCACTGCCCGGCCCATAGAGTGCAGGTAATGCAGACTATATAAACCCTGCCCCTGCAGGCTCCGCCTTTCCCATCCCCACGGTAATTCATGTATAGTATTATCTCTATGTATATTTGTCTTTCATGGTGAAAGCTCTGTATGAGCAAAGTGGTAAAAGGTCCCGTAGTTTCATCTGCTAAACTGTAGTCTTGTCCCTGAGTAGGGAAGGCAGCAGAGTAGTTATAGCAGTAGGTGCTTGGGAAGTACAAAACAAAAAAGCGACATATTCCTTACCCACAAGGAGCCAGCACTCAAATAGGGGGATATGGGATGTGACTAAAGTGGGCAAAATAATGGACACGGCAGATCTTTAATGGTCATTCGCCTGATAACCGTGGTGTTCTCCCACTCCCTTCTGTGTCGCCTTGACTTGCTCCCTTCATTCATCCTCTGTCCCGTCCCCGCAGCACACATGTATATATCTGTAATTTATTTATTCATGTATATTAATGTTTGTCTCCCCCCTAGACTGTGAGCTCGTTATGAGCAGGGAATGTATCCGTTTGTTGTTGTACTCTCCCAAGCGCTTAGTACAGTGCTTTGCATACAGTGAGTGCTCAATAAATGCGATCGAATGAATGAATGAGGTGCTTAAGTGCTTACTTTGTGCCAAGCGCTGCACTAAGTGCTGGGCTAGGTGCAAGATAGTCAAATCCGACACAGTCCCCGACCCATATGGGGCTCACAGTTTCTCACGACACCAGGACGAGGTGTTGAAGATAGTTTCAAAACAAATACAGGGAAATACTTAACGGAGGAATTCATTATCACAGAAAGTTATGCTAGCAGATTCTAGAGGGGTTTGGATCCATTCAAGAGTGAGCAGCCCATAATGGAAAGTTAGTGATGGAGAAGATGACATCTGGGCTGTTAGATGGTGTGTCCCTAATTATTAGGATCAATGTCAAGCAGGGCAAGCGTCCTGTTGCTGCTAGTCGTAGAATAGCGGGTGTGACTCAGTAATGGTATTGCATATGTTCTTGAAGCAATTGCGGTTGAACCAATGCTCCCGTGATGTAGGCCACTGCCGCAATCCACTTCCACCCCTCCTGCGGCCGGGAGCCAATCAATACACATTCACTGTGTCGTGCTACAACTCAGGCTCTCTCTCCTTTTCAACGACTGTACTATTCCTCCCTTGTTGACTTTCAAACCCACAGCCCCCTTCAACTTTCCCAAACTTTCAAGTCCCTCCTGAAGTCCAAGCCTTCTCCCCTAATCCTCGATAATCTCACCAAATCTTGTGTTGGGAAAATGACCACTGGTGAGAACTCCCCCAAGTCCCTCCATCACTCCCTCACTGTTGCTGCTTCCTTCTCCCTTGCCCAGCATTGCTCAAAAGGAGGTCTCCTGCCTGCCCTCCTTTCAGGCCTCAGTTCTGTGGACAGGTATTAACGTGGTTCTCTTTCTACCTTCCTGAATGCTCCTCCTCAGCTTCACTTCCTGGCTTCTCTTCTGTTCTCATTCATTCTCATTTTTCTTTTTTTCAACAAAAACATTCAGTCCGTGTCTCTCCACTCCTCAAGAACCTCCAGTGGCTGCTCATCCACTGCCGTGTCAAACAGAAACTCCTTACCATTGGCTTTAAAGCACTCAGTCGGCTCACCTCATCCTATCTCACCGATCTCTTACTACAGCCCAGCAGCCAGCACACTCTGCTCCTCTAGCGCCACCTTAATCACTGTGTCCCCATCTCGGCTGTCTTGCTGCCCACCCCTATCCCACATCCTCCCCCAGCCTGGAACTCCCTCCCCTCCATATAAGCCAGACCACCACTCTCTTCACCTTCAAAGCATCATTAAGGTCACATCTCCTCCAAGGGGCCTTCCCTAATTAAGCCCTCTTTTCCCCGGCTCGCTCTCCCTTTGATGTCATCTCTGCCCTTTGGATGTGTATTTGGCCTAACCCCAACCCCACAGCACTTATATACATATCGTTCAATATATATTGTAAATTATTCTTGGCGGTAAGTTCATTACGGGCAGGGAACGTATCTCTTAATTTGGTTGTATTGTACTTTCCCGAGCGCTTAGCACAGCACTCTGCATGTAGTAAGCCCTCAATAAATACCACTGATTGGTTGATTCTCATACAGAGGGTGTTCCACAAGGCAAGCTTCTTGTGGGCAGGGAACGTGCCTACCAACTCTGTTGTACTGTACTCTCCCATGTGCTTACTACAGTGCTGAAGCACAGAGTAAGTGCTCCGTAAATACCATTGATTAACAAAGAGCTCATCTGCTCACATAGCTTCGGCTATTATCTTGATATGAAAGATTCCCAGATCTATCTCTCTAGCCCTGAGCTCTCATCTAACTTAGGATTCCCTCATCTTCCCTTGCCTTTAGGACATCTCCACCTGGATTTCCCACCAGCAGCTCAAACTCAGCATGTCTGAAATGGAACCATGCTGAAAAGCAGCATGGCCTACTGGAAAGAGCACAGGCCTGGGATTCAAAAGGACCTGGGTTCTAATCCTGGCTTTGCCACTTGTCTGTTCTGTGACCTTGGGGAAGTCACTTCTCTGTGCCTCAGTTACCTCATCAATCTTATAGGGATTAAGACTGTGAGCCCCACATGGGACAGGGACTGTGTCCAACCCGATCATTTTATGTCAGCCCCAGTACTTAGTACAGTGCCTGACACAAATGCCATTTAAAAAAAAACAAAACCCTCATTTTCCACATGATCCTCCTTAATTTTCCCATATTGGTTGATACCACCACCATCCTCCCTGTCCCAGAAGCCCACCACCTCAGCGTCATCCTGGAGTCCTCACGGCTTTCAATTCTCACATTTAATTTACTGCCAAAATCTTCCGGTTCTTCCTCCACAACATCTCCCAAATCCGTCTCTCCCTCTCGATTGAAACAATGACCACCCTGGTCCAAACTCTTATCCTATTATGGTTAGACTATTCCATCAGGCTCCTTGCTGGTCTCACTGCTTCCCGACTCTCCCCTCTCCAATCTATACTACACACTGCTGCATGGATAATCTTGGAGCAGTGTGCAGGCACATCTCTCGATTTTTCAATCTCTTGCTACTTCTCTCCATATCAGGCAAAAACGCCTCACACTCTGCTTCAAGACCATCCACCAGTTTGCCCCAATTGATGCAACTGCTTCTCACAAGAAGCGGAGTGGCCCAGTGGAAAGAGCACGAGCCTGGGAGTCAGAGGATCTGGGTTCTACTCCTGCTCCACCACTTGTCTTCTGAGAGACCTTGGGCAAGTTACTCCACTTCTCTGTATCTCAGTTCTCTCATCTGCAAAACCTGTTCTCCCTCCTACATAGACTGCGAGCCCCACGTGGGACCTGATTATCTTTTATCTACCTCAGTGCTTAGTACAGTGCTTGGCAAATGGTAAGCGTGTAACAAATACAACAATTTATATTATTATCAGTTGCTCCCCAGCTTGCTGTCTTTACTCCTCTCGGGCTCACCTTCTAGATGTACCTCACTGTCACATCTTCTGCCTTGGCTCCCCTTTACCCACACTATTCTCCTGACCTGGAACTTCCTACGTCCCCAAATCTGACAGACCTTAGGGCTCCCCACATTCAGAGCCCTTATAAAATCCTACTTCCTCCTACAAGCCTTTCTCAGTTTCCAACACCCCAACTTGTACCAACCCTGTTATGTACTTATACTCATCCTGAACACCATTTCATACGTTAATTATAAATTCAGTTGCTTGAGTGAATTTGTAAATATTTTTTCTGCCCCCCCCCCCCCAAGAGTGTAAGGCCCTTGTGGGCAGGGAACTTGTCAACTGTTCCATTTTAGTCTCCCCAAGTGCTTGTCAACTGTTCCATTTTAGTCTCCCCAAGTGCTTAGCACGATGCACTGTATCCGGTGGGTGTTCAACGAATATTATTAATATTATTCACTGAATGGCTCTCTGTTGTGTCTTTCAGGATTGTGGGGCAGACTGTGCTAAGTTCCAGAAGAGTGAGCTGGAGCATAAGTTTAATAAGAAAGCCTTGGAGAGACCATACACCTCTCAGCACTCTTGGGGGAAAACCTACGGAGAGCACAAACGCCATCTCGAGTTCAGCCACGACCAGTACAGGGAGCTGCAGAAATATGCCGAGGAGATAGGGATTTTCTTCACAGCCTCTGGCATGGATGAGGTGAGTTCTGTGTTGTTACATGATAAAGAAATTGAACGATAGTACTTGCGGTATTTGTTAAAACCCTTACTATGTGCCAAGCACCGTACGAAGTGCTGAAGTAGATACAAGGTAACTGGGTCTGACCCAGTCCCTGTCCCGACAAGGGGCTCACATTATAGAGAAGCAGTGTAGCCTAGTGGCTAGAGCACGGGCCTGAGAGTCACAAGGACCTGGGTTCTAATCCCAGCTCCACCACCTGTCTGCTGTGGGACCTTGGGCAAGTCACTTCACTTCTCTGGGCCTCAGTTACCTCATCTTAAAACAGGGATTAAGACTGTGAGCTCCATGTGGGACAGGGACTGTGTCCAACCTGATTAGCTTGTATCTACCCCAGCGCATAGTACACTACCTGGCACATGATAAGCGCTTAACAAATACTATTATTACTACTACTACTATTACAGAAGGGAAAAAAGGAATTGCATCCTCATTTTACAGTACTCTCCCAAGCACTTAGTACAGTGCTGTGCACATAGTAAGTGCTCAAGAAGTAGGATTGAGTGATTGATTTTGATCAACTCGGGGTCAGGTTGCCTCCTCGGGATAGTCCCAAACCCCAGGGACACACCTAAATCGGTTTATAGACTCTGGCTTACCTTTTAAAAGGCTTGCGGCATTCACCAAACTCGTACTTCCTTTTCTTGCATATCCCTTTTTCTGAGTCCCATTTACTGTTCTCTGACTCCTCCTCCAGTTGGGAGGCTCTTGTAAAGGTTGTGCGGGTGGCTGGATTTCAGCGAATAAAGAGAACTCCCTGTTCTGTTTTGTAGATGGCAGTTGAGTTTCTGCATGAGCTGAATGTTCCCTTTTTCAAAGTAGGATCTGGGGACACTAACAATTTTCCATACCTGGAGAAAACTGCAAAAAAAGGTGAGTGTGTATTTCAGTTTAGGAGTACCAGCATCTGCCAAACAGCACCCCTCCCCACCACCACCGTCTTGCATTTTTCGTCCCTTAAGAGGAGACTTTAAAAAAAAAAAACACAACAAACCTCTTTTTCAGGAACGAACCACTTTGACTTCATGTATTTGTTGACCTTGTGTATTTGTATTTGGGAGGCAGAAGCAAAGTCTGCCACTTTGTACTGCCTACTGCTCCTTCTCAAGGTTCCTCTGCGAGCTCCTAAGAAGAGCTGATCCTGATGTTCCTGTTAGGATTGTGAAATTCTTCTTCATCACTTTAACTTTACCTTGGCTTAACTAACTTTAGTCAATAACAACAGTATCGCTAAGGCCATCTTTCTCTGATTAGATACTTGGGGCGAGTGTTTACAAGAGCGGAAGTAGGAAGGGAGAATGTAGAAGAATGATAGTATTGGTATTTTTTTGTTGTCGTTCAGGTCGTCCTATGGTTATTTCCAGTGGTATGCAGTCGATGAACACCATGCGCCAGGTCTATCAAATTGTGAAGCCTATTAATCCCAACTTCTGCATTCTCCAGTGCACCAGTGCATACCCACTTCCGCCCGAGGATGTCAATCTTCGAATTATCACGGTCAGTGACTGCGGTGTCAGGTGGCACCCCGAGTAGAAAGTCCATCCGATGGCCTGAACTAGTAGGGAGAATGACTTTTCTCTTGACGTCCTCTTGGGGACTGGCAGGGTGGTTGGCTTGACCAGGCATGCGCGATGAGTTTTTCCCCAATGCTTTGCCCACATTTTCATGCCTCCTGCTGTCTGGATTTAGAAGAGCTTTGAGGTACCCCTGGTTGGTGGCGTCTTGCTAGGGCTGGAATAGGAAAGATAACTCCACTCCTGTGCTGAGTTTAGCTGTACTGGCCAAGACTCAACCTCAGCCCCACGGGGGCCACGGCACCATCAGAGAGAGCGCTGTTTTGCCCTGTTCTGTCTTGGAAATTTTCTCTTTGGGTAAGGCTACTTACTCTAGCTCTGGAGCTTTCAGCTATTTGCTCATTTGCCTCTGGCCAATTTTACGGTGTCCCGTGTGAGGGCAAGCAGAAATTTCCCTGAATGTTTTTGATGCTATAAGATTGATTTTTTTTTTTAAGCGAGCATTGTTCTTATCATTGGGTATGGTTTATTTCAGCACCGAAGGCAGCTCATAAATTTAAGGCAAATTCTTTTTAACAGCAAGACAAGATCTCCTCATTAGAGCTAGGACCAACATCCTACTTATCAGCTTTATCGTTTCACTTCTTAATCGGATTTTCGGCCACCAAAATGCCACTTAGTAGGTGGCTGGCAGTGGGAGTTTGGTTTCCTAGTAGCCTGAAACCATCAATGCCACACAGTAAGCGCTCAATAAGTACGTTTTAATGAATGAACCTACTCCCTAGAGGGATCCAAAGGATTGCGTTTTGGGGGGGAAACCTTATTTTCCGGTTATTCTCATACCAAGTATTTTAAGCTGGATTGTCTGGATCAAGGCTTCAGTGGGCCCAGCTTCACGCTCACTGAGGCCACACAGGGATGTATTTTCTTGCTATGCCCCCTCCCCAATTGTGTGATGGAAGCAGGGCCCACCTGGCATGGACTTAAATCAGTAGTATTTATCGAGCACTTACTGTGTGCAGAACACTGTACTAACCGCTTGGAAGAGTACGGTATATCAAATGCAGAATCCCTAAGCAGTTGGGAGTGCAGAGAAGCAAGATGTTTCCAGAATCACGAGCCTGACGTTGCTAGTAGTGTCCAGAGAACATTCGGGCAGTTGTTGGCTGTACTAATAGTGGTATTATTGCCAGAATTGAGCTGTCACCTCAGTTTATTCCTAAATAGCACTGTACCCACCCTGGGAGTGGTGTCCAGAGAGAGTGGGTTACATGCCTCCAGGTGGGGATACGAGGAGAGAGTTGTCTAAACTACAGTTAATTATGTTGGAAATGCTAATGTTAGGCTAGTCAATGTGGGGGTTTATAATCATTTTATTAATAATTATATTTCCTCAAATATTTGAGCTGATTGAACACAATGAACCCCTTTTTTGATTTAATTTCTGATGCTATTCTGTGATATCCTTACACCCTACCCCTCTTTTCCTCTCCCACACTCCCCATTCCCCATCTCACCATAAAGGAATATCAGAAAGCATTTCCTGACATTCCCATTGGATATTCTGGACATGAAACGGGCATAGCAATTTCAGTGGCAGCAGTTGCCCTGGGGGCTAAAGTTTTGGAACGTCACGTGACCTTGGATAAAACCTGGAAAGGGAGCGATCATCAGGCTTCATTGGAGCCGAGCGAGCTAGCAGAGCTGGTGAGAGCCATCCGCCTAGTGGAGAAGGCCATGGGGTCCCCAATCAAACAGCTTCTGCCATGTGAGATGGCCTGTAATGAGAAGGTAAGTTCTCTGATGAATTTCTGCTCTCCGCCGAAAGCCCGGCCACACTTAGCTAAAATGAATCTACGGCTATCGTACGACGATTTCCCAATTCTAGTCTCTGGCTACCAAACGTTTTTCATCTGTACTTTTCTCAGGTTTCCTCCCTGGGAGGTTGTCGGCTGCAGCTGTCACCGGCTGCAGGTTGTTATGGTAGCATTGTGGGGTAGGACTCTCGGCCTCAGCCTTAATTGGCTTTTTTTTTTTTTAGCAGCATTTGCAACTTTTTTCAAATGGGCAGTTTTTTATATGCTTACATTAAATACATTAAATACATTACATTACATACATTAATACATACATTAATACATTAATTAATACATACATTAAATACATTACATTAAATACATTTATACATTAATAAATGCTTACATTATTCTTCAATCTTATTCTGAAGAAAGGCAGAGAGGGGAGATGATGTAACCTTTTTCCATGGAAGGAAACGGGTTTTTTTTTTTTCAAATCTTTCCTTGGAAGTTAGGCAATAGACCAATTGCTGGGAAGTTAAAACATCAGGCCAAGCTTGCTTGTAGGGACCAACAGTGTAAGGGCTTAAATAATAATAATAATTGCGGTGTGTGTTAAGTGCATACTATGTGCCAGGCGCTGGGGTAGACACAAGCTAATGAAGTTAGACACAAACCCTGTTCCACATGGGCTTACACTCCTAATCCCTATTGTATAGATGAGGTAACTGATGCCCAGAGAAGTGAAGTGACTTGCCCAAGGTCACACAGCAGATGTGGTGGAGCCAGGATTAGAACTCAGGTCCTTCTGGTTCCCAGGCCCATGCTCTACCCACTAAGCCACAAGGGATAGGCAAGCTAGACAGAACTTTCAGCTGTCCAGCTTCCCCTCCGGCTGCCTCTGCTGGTCACCTGTTCCTTGGGTTTCTGGGAGCCTGGAGGGACCGGAGAACCAGTCTCCGTGCTTTAGAAATGACTACCACCTGCTGAGGACCTGGCTAGGAGATCCTTGTCCTGGGTAGGGCCGCCCCAACACCGATAACTTACCTAAAGCATTTGCATAGTGGCTATTGGCTATAGCCAGATGGAAGGGCTGCAGAGTCCCTTTAATTTTTATTTATTTTCTTTTCTACAGCTGGGCAAGTCTGTGGTGGCAAAAGTGATGATTCCTGAAGGCACCGTGCTGACACTGGACATGCTCACAGTGAAAGTGGGTGAGCCTAAAGGATACCCCCCTGAAGACATCTTTGATCTAGTAGGCAAGAAGGTCAAAGGCAATATCGAGGAGGATGAGACCATCACTGAGGAGGCAATAGAAAATTACGTCAAAAAAATAAAATGCTAAAAGTGTAATGGCATGTACTTTGATATATTGCTCTGAACCTCTAATTGTAGACTGCCTAGCAAATTTGGGGGGGGTTACCAAATGGAGGAGGGAAAGCATAGAAAGCATTTTTTTCTTCTACAATTAGGAAAAGAATACTTCCTTGCAGGAGACAGAAAAAAGTAATCCAAGCATTAAGTCAAGATAGTCTAGGCTTGTCTCTTGTCTCTGGAGAGATCCTTCCCAAATCTACAGATTACTCTTTGGAAGAGTAGACCTGCTCTTCAGCAGAAGGGGGATGATAGAATAACCCCTGGGTAAACTTTTTCAGAGGGTTTGTTTTCTTTGTGAGCTTTCATATAAAAATCAGTTCTATCTAGCTTTTCTAAGAAAACCGGGCTGGTGTGACCTACTGTGAGAAACACTGGATGCTGCTCATGAATTAAGTCAGTGTGGTGTGGTAAAAAAAATCAACTGGATTATTGATGACTGCTGGGAATTTGAATTTACAGTACCTTGAGAAGATCTTGGGTGGGTTGTTGTGTGTGCCTCAGTTTCTCCTCCACCCTTATTTGGAGGGCCCTCCCGGTTGCGTCACCAAGTCTCCCTAAATGACACCTTTCTTTTTCACTAGATGGTCTGTTGGAAGTCACTTTATGGGGGTGGAAAAGGGAGCGTTTAAACAATGAGATCTAAGATAATAAACTCTTTTCCTAGAACTAGCTATGTCGTTCACTCGTTATTGGGTGTGCTGAAGACATCTGTGTGTTCTTGCGACGTTCTCTTTCCAATGCTTACTGAGGTACCTCCCTATAGAACTATATTTTTGAAAGTGAGAATAAAGGGCATGTGGCATCAAGGATGCTACTTTACATATCTGAAATGTGTGTGCACTATTTTACTTACGCCAGGATGTATATTCAATACATAACCCTGCCCTTAACCTCCCAAAAGACAAATGCCAAAGTAACATGATTTTTAAAAGAAATGATTCTTTTAATAAAACTTATCAAAGTGAACCAGGCATGAGAAATAGGTTTTTCAATAACATTGGAAAAACAATTAAATACATCTGCAATTAGTCCATCTAACCCCTATACCCTGGCCCTAGCTAAATGATTGTTGAGAGAAGGCCTTTCTCCACATCAAATCTTGAACTCCATTTCAAGGAGTTAATATTAGAACACCCAGCCCAGTGGTCTCCATTGCAGAATCGATCAATCTATAGGGGGAGATTAACATTAAAATAAGTTACCAATAAGGAAAGTTGAAGATTTACAGATAGGAACACCAAGTGCTCTGGGGTTGAGGTGGATATCCAAGTGCCTAAGGGGTACAGTTCCAGGTGATGCAGAAGGGAGGGTGGGGGGAATGAGGGGGTAGAATGTCTGCCAGTCCTTGAGTTGCCCTGGAAAGTACTACCAGATAGTACAGGCCCAGTTAACGTCACCGATGGAAGTGAATAGTCATGTGAATGAGTGCCTCCCAACCCCTCTTCCACTCTCCCCACCCAAATACCATCTCTAGCCATGCATGCCTTGTCCCAACCTCTCTGGTGTGTGGTGGGAGAACAGAGAAGCTGCACAGAGAAGAGAAGCAAACATGAATGCAGCTACGGTCTAGAGGGAATGAGGAAGAGACGTGAAGGGAGAAAGAATGAGACCATCTTGGGATACAGCTGGATGATGAAGAATGCCTCTTATAACTCAAAGTGACAAGTTGAGGGGGCAAACTGACACTAATTTTATGGGGCTGCTTATCCATGGTGTGGATAAGCAGGTTCAGCTCAGTATGTGAAGAAAAAGAGTAGCCCGGAAAGCACTTTAACATATGGGAAAATATGTCCAAGTTATCAACTCTGATCCACATGTCAGAGAAGTATGCTACTGTAATGTGGGTTTTCATTATACTATTTGGATAGAACACTACTGGAAGAATGAGAGGGCTTTTCCCACCACATCTGGATATAAGTTGGTACAAGTAGAGTCAGTGAAAGAAGAAATAGTTGTGTGCATGCATGAGGTGTTTGTTCATTCATTCACTAGTATTTATTGAGCACTTACTATGTGCAGAGCACTGTACTAAGTGCTTGGAATGTACAATTTGGCAACAGATAGAGACAATCCCTGCCCAATAACGGGCTCACAGTCTAAATGGGGGAAATTTTTTTTTGGTATTTAAGCGCTTACTATGTGCCTAGCACTGTTCTAAGCACTGGATAGATATAAGGTAATCAGGTTGCCCCACGTGGGGTTCACAGTCTTAATCCCCGTTTTCCAGATGAGGTAACTGAGGCACAGAGAAGTGAAGTGACTTGCCCAAAGTCACACAGCTGACAAGTGGCAGAGCCAGGATTAGAACCCAAGGCCTCTGACTCCCAAGCCGGTGCTCTTTCCACTGAGCCACGCTGTAAGCCGAGGTTCTTTGAGAACACAACTACCACATTACAGCAGAAATGACTGTACTTTATTGGGCATCTTTAACACTCTCATGGGCCAGAAGCTAAGATGAGGGCCTGGTTCATGATATATTTACACTATTTCCCATATACTGTAGCGGGAAGTCCTTTTAACAGAAAAATTACATTTATTCACTTTGGGGGTGCATTTGTTGGATTTTGGTCTTGGTAGAGGGGTATTTTAGGGGTTTTTTTTTATGTTCTGTGGGTTTTTTTGGGGTTTTTTAAAGCATTCGACTTTGCAGCTTTCTACTGTTGCTAGGACATTACATTTTTTAGAGTGGTGTTCCACCCACATGTACACATCCTTAGATCCCATGGCGAGGGCGTTGAGGGCTCAATATTGCTATTTATTGAGTGCCCACTGGGGGCTATGCACTGTAATAAGTAAGAGCCTAGCAGTATTGAGCCGGCAATCAGTCCGTAAGTTAAAACATAAACCTGCTGACTGGCTGCCTGAGGAGGTTCTGGGCCATGGCACATATTACTATACTAATTCATCTCTTCACACACGGCCTAAAATGATAGGCTTTTTGGGTCTCAGAGAATCTGTTTGGAGGAAAAGAGGACTGACAATCCACCGTTAACCGTGTGGAAGAGAGGGGACACCCAATACCTATTTTTATAAACCATTAAAACCTTGTCCCAGGATGAAAAGTACAAGCTAGTTTATAAAATAACAACTGGGCAACTTAAATGGCCATTTTTCCAGCTAATGAACCAATTGATTTGCCAAAATGTCCTACAAGAATTGTTCACATTACAGAAGTCTAAATCTGGCTATGGGGCCAGAGAGTATTCAGAAGTATTCAGTATTCAGAGAGTATTCAGAAGAATAACATATAATCAAGTAACATACAATCGAGAAGCAGCGTGGCTCAGTGGAAAGAGCAAGGGCTTGGGAGTCAGGGGTCATGGGTTCGAATCCCAGCTCTGCCACTTGTCAGCTGTGTGACTGTGGGCAAGTCACAACTTCTCTGTGCCTCAGTTACCTCATCTGTAAAATGGGGATTAAGACTGTGAGCCTCATGTGGGACAACCTGATTACCCTGTATATCCCAGCGCTTAGAACAGTGCTCTGCACATAGTAAGTGCTTAATAAATACCAACATTATTATTATTATTATTAAGTCCAAGTATGACAGGATTATGGCCCCTTGAGTCTTTTAGGTAACAGTTGGATCTTGAAGAAACTATGGTTTCCACTGTCAGACCAGGGCTACAAACAAATGCCTTGGGAAGCAGAGCAGAAGGCAGGACCTGTACCAACAATAGGTTCACTAGGCTATCAAATTTCCACCTAGTTTTCTTTTCACGTGCATTTTTACTGTTTTGAAGAAAACACTGCTGAGGGCTGAAGGAATATTCTTCCAAGTACAACCAGATAGAACAGAGTGGAATGTCAGAAAAAAAAGTTGGGTGTGTGCAGGAGTCGATATCAAGGCAGGCGTACACTGGTTAGTTTTCCCTAATGCAAGGTTCTTCAAGAACATAACCTCCACATTCCAGGAGAATTGACCACACAGTACTCAATTTCCCAGTGTAAATGGGAATAATTCTGGAAACTCGTAGTCACTTCAATAATAATCAGGGTTCCCCGAGTACGTGATTGCCACTGCTAAGCACAATTACAGCAAGTCAAGAGGAGTTTGGTATATGTTAATAGGGATGACACTGTGGCCAGAAAAAGGAATTTAATCTCAGGTTCAGAAAACAGATTCCACTCCCTGAGGCATCTACGTTGTTCTTAAGTAATAATAATGTTGGTATTTGTTAAGCGCTTACTATGTGCAGAGCACTGTTCTAAGCGCTGGGGTAAACACAGGGGAATCAGGTTGTCCCACGTGGGGCTCACAGTCTTAATCCCCATTTTACAGATGAGGGAACTGAGGCACAGAGAAGTTAAGTGACTTGCCCACAGTCACACAGCTGACAAGCGGCAGAGCTGGGATTCGAACTCATGAGCTCTGACTCCAAAGCCCATGCTCTTTCCACTGCGCCACGCTGCTTCCCCTTGGTAACAGTGTCATGGAGGCTTCTGAGCTCTGGCCCCGACTGCAGCTAGCTGAAGTGAAACCGTGTACCACCTCCACTTCTGGCTGGGTTGAGTGGAGTAAAGGGTTGTGCTAATTGTGCTAATCTGTTTAGGGGGAGCCATACCACTGGTTTAGCAGGCCCAGAGAACCCCACTTTTCATTGGCTCTGGGCCCCATTCTAAAACAAGGGTCAACATTGGTCCTAAGGCAATTTGCATATAGATATTGATCCTTCCCATAGCCTCAAGGCTGGGTAGAGCGGTTCTTTGAACTTGGAGCAAAAGGTGTGTAGGTGGTACATGCCACTTGTCACATCATAAAAAGAAAGGATTCCTGCTTCATAATCTAGGGAAATTCCAATCCTTTCAGGATCATCCTCTGGTAGCACCTGGGTCCTATCTCCATTGTGAAATGCCCAATATTCAAAATCAAACCTTTTGAGGCACCAGGACTCCCTGTTGAATCCCAACCGACTCATTTCTGAGTTCCCTTTGCGTTTGAGAGAAGAATAGGCCACTCCAATCCACCATCCCAAGCCAGATTTGAGCAAATCCACCTCCCAATAATGGCTCCCAGAAAAGAAAGAGTCCCTGCTCAGCACCTGCCACATCTTATCAAACCTCTGGGGGTTATAAGACTGGAATTTTCCCATCCAAGCACAGGTCACTGTCAGGCGGTCATCAGTTAATCGTAGCCGAGAATGCATAGACTCGGGATCTAAGGTTGGCATTCTGGCATCTGCAAGAAAATTTCAGATCTTCATTCTTATCACTGGAGCAAACCCAGGGGACGATGAATGCAGTCTTCATACAAGAGCATAAACTAGAAAACCTTCCTTTCAAGAGGTCTGGAATTTCACTCTCTCCCGGAAGCAGGGGAAGCAGTGTGGGGGAGAATCACGGCCCTGGGAGTAAGAGCACCTGGGTTCTTGCTGAGTGACTTTGGGCCAGTCACTTCACTTCTCTGGGCCTCAGTTTCCTCATCTGCAAAGTGGGGATTCAATACCTATACTTCCTCCCATTGAGACCATGAACCCAATGTGGGGCAGGGACTGGGTCCAACCTGATTATCTTGCCTGTGCTTGAGCACACAGTAAGCGCTTACCAAATACCACAACTATTACTAACAGGGTCTGAATGCCTTCCTTACAGAAGCAACTCTTTTTTTCAAAAGGATTCCATGGAAAGTTGCATTTAGTGGCCTTCAGATGGAAGGGTGTTCCTAAACTAGAACTGGGTGGAATTTAAACTATGAATATTGTTTTAAGGAGATTGCAACCAAGGTTGCCAGCCACCCCTGGGGTGTGACGAAATGAAGCTTAAACTCTCTGCTGCCCTTTCCCTGCCTCTGAAATGGGAAATGGTTATCAGTGAGCAAGGAGCAGGGAGTGGGGGAGGGAAAAGTTGGGGAGGGAGCTAACAGCTTTGTTGTGTTGTACTTTCCCACATGCTTACAATGCTCTGAACACAGTAAGCACTCAACAACATGGCCTAGTGGACAGAGCAAGGGCCTGAGAGTCAGAAGGACCTGGGTTCTAATCCTGGCTCTCCCACTTGCCTGCCCTGTGACCCCGGGCAAGTCACTTAACTTCTCTGGGCCTTGGTTATCTCATCTGTAAAATGGGGATTAAGACTGTCAGGCCCCTGGGGAACAGGGACCCTGTCCAATCTGATTTGCTTGTATCCACCCCAGCAATTAGTACAGTGCCTGGCACAAAGTGAGTGCTTAACAGATATCACTATTACTATTATCAAATATGACTGATCGATTGATGGGCCTAGCTTGTGAACCTCATCCCTTGTACCAGGTCACCCTCCTTCCCAATTTGGGGCCACTGTGAGCCAGGGGGTTTACAGCCCCTTGCTGAAGTATCAGCATGACCACAAATTGATAATGGATTGGGTATAGGAAGGGCATCTGTCTGCTTTTCAATCAATCAATGGCATTTATTGAGTTCCTGTATGCAAAGCCCTGTACTAAGGACTGTAAGCCCGTCAAAGGGCAGGGACTGTATCTGTTGCCGACTTGTACATTCCAAGCGCTTAGTACAGTGCTCTGCACATAGTAAGCACTCAATAAATACTATTGAATAAATACTATTGAATGAATACTTGGGTGAGACCTGAGAGCCCCCTGGGGAACAGGGACCCTGTCCAACCTGATTACCTTTTATCTACCCCAGTGCTTAGAACAGTGTTTGGAACCTAGTAAGCACTCAACAGATACCACAATTATTAATATTATTAATGGTAATAACAAATTAATATACATCCTCTCTGCCCTCAAGGTGCTAGCAATTTAGTGGATGGGGCAGTCCGGTTTTCAGCTGGCCTGCCCCCTCGACACTTAGGTCTGGTTTAAAACTTTTAAGCGTCCAGCCTGCCTCTGCCGCAGTTCATGCTGCCAAGTTCTGTAGTTCTGATGAGGCACCAGAGTTCACAGAGACACGGGAGGGCCGTGCAACAGCTCTGGAGCAAAAGGGGAGGGTCAGGGATCCCCCTCAGAAAAACATTCTAGGATCGGCCAAAATCGGGCTCACTACCACAAAATGGCGCCTACGCCACGATCACGTCATGCGGCGTGTCCAGTGTAACGCATGTAGTCTCACGGGTCTCCCGGTCTGGGATCCCTGAGGTCCATCGGTGACCATCCCTTAACCCCCTGAAATTTGAAGTCAAATTCGGTTGGCTAAAGGGCCCCGCCCTCCTTTGACTTGCCAACCCAAGCCTATGCTGGGTTGGGATGAGTTCCGCCCCAGACCTTTGAGTCACGCGGGGCTTCGGTGGCCACGGATCGGTTTGTGTTCGGTTTTGCTCCTCTTGGGGCTGGGCAGTTTGATGACAGAGTGCTCATGTGCCACCTGCAGCCGAAGTCCCGGGGTCCTATTGCTCTAGCCTATTTGACTGATGTACTGGCTACTGTAGGACTCAATTATATTGAAGAAATTAAAGGAAAAAGGCAATGTTGGAGTGCCTTCGGTAAATCGAGCACAGTGGACCATTAAATGGCAAGTCGCTACTGCCATCTAGTGCTCATGAAAGGACAACGCCTATGAGTGGCTTTGCTGCCAACGCAGCTCCTTGGAGCTGTCCTGTTGTGTCTTGGATTCCCCAAGGCTGGGAAAACATTTTTTCCGGAAAACCTTGCTGCTTATTCCCTTCCAGGCTTCAAGAGCCAGTGGGAAAGAAATGCTTCCTAATTGGTATCTGCCTGATCAACCCTCAGCAGCCAGCAAAAATTCCCTGTCGATTAGTTTTGGGCTTTTTTGAAAAAAAAAAAGGTATCTGTTAAGTGTTTACTATGTGCCAGGCACTGTACTAAGTGCTGGGCGAGATCCAAACAAATCAGGTTGGACACGGTCCGTGTCCCACAAGGGGTTCACACATAGTCTTGATCCCCATTTTAAAGAGGAGGTAACTGAGGGACAGAGAAGTTAAGTGACTTGTCCAGGGTCACACAGCAGGCAAGTCCTTCTGACTCCCAGAACCACGTTCTATCCACTAGGCCATGCTGCTTCTCAGTGCGGGAATTAATTGAATTTCCTCACTCCTACCCCTGAGAATTTACCAGCAAAAATCACAATAGTATCGACGGGACCAACTGGGAAGGACTGCCTGTTGGACTCCAATCCCCTAGGTCTCCATATGACTTCAAGGAAAGGAGCAGAAGCTTCCCGGGTCTGCCACCTGCCTGCCACGTGAGCTTGGGCAAGACCCTTCATTTCTCTGTGGCTCAGTTTCTTTGTCTTTAAGATGGGGATTAAATACCTGTTCTCCCTCCCCTTTAGACTGTGAGGTCCAGGTAGGGCAGGGGCTGTGTCCAACCTGATTATCTTGTCTCTACCCCAGAGCTTAGTACAGTGCTTGACACACAGTAATAATGATAATGATGGTATTTGTTAAGCGCTTACTATTTGCTAAGCACTGTTCTAAGCGCTGGGGAGATACAAGGTGATCAGGTTGTCCCACGTGGGGCTCACAGTCTTAAACCCCATTTTACAGATGAGGGAACTGAGGCACAGAGAAGTTAAGTGACTGGCCCAAAATCACAGAGCTGACAAGCGGCAAAGCCGGGATTAGAACCCATGATCTCTGACACCCAAGCCCATGCTCTTTCTACTGAGCCATGCTGCTTTAAGTAAGCACTTAACACCACCATTATTATTAATAATAATATAAGAACTAGCAATTATCTTCTAGTTTGCCAAAAAATTGGTTGGAACATTTGAACCTTATTGTTATTATTGTATTCGATATTATAGCATTAATAATAAACTCTAATGATAGATTAAAAATAATAAGGTTCAAATGTTCCAACCATTCGGGAGGGGCAAACTACAATATATTGCTAGCTCTTATATTCTACTCTGACATTCTACAATGAATACAAGAAATCAGTATTCTTCACCGTCTTTCCTAGGGCACAAAAGCAGTAATGTAGCTATTTAAAGGTACTACATTTCACTGGAGGCGAAGAGGTAAAGATAGACATTGTACAAAGTTCATAATCTGAAGGTTGCAGCGGCAGCGATGTGATAATGAAAATCAAATTCAGGTCAGGTATTTCAACAATTTAAAGAAATGGAAGTTGTGATCTCAAAAATATCGGAACACCACCAAAGGTCTTGACCAGCGGTGATCCCTAATAGTTGATTTGGCTTTTGGTCGGTAAAAATGGAGTTCAAGAAGGTTCGTTTGCCACCAAGTAGGCCTCCTGCTACAGGAAGCAGCCAGAAGCTTGAGAAAAGACACCCAAGTACTCCATTTGGGCAGTCCCCTTTCTAGCAAAAGGCCCAAACGCAGACACACAAACATTGGCTTATCAGCACAGCCTGACCTTTGCCAAACAAGCCCCCACCAGTAACATCTAGAAACTATGGATCTTGGCCTGTGGTAGAGGGTCCTGGGGCTTCTCCTGTGGACTGGTTCCCAAGGATGACCTTTGGCGTCACTATGGGTCGGAGACGACTCGACAGTGTAAGACAAGAAAAGACAGGAAGCTTTCCTAATTGTTAACATGGGTTTTTCATGGGTTAAATGCTGGGGGTTCATGTTTAGTTTGAGAGTTTTAACTGGTCAGGGTGGAACTCATCAAAAGTCCATTTTCTCACCTACTCAGACAAGGGGCAAACTATCTTCTCCCTACATACACACACTCAAGCCCTTGCCCATTCTCCATCAAAGGCAGCTTACAATACCAAAGAGGCCAAAAGAGGAATATGTAGTACGTGCTTCCAGACATTCTGAGTTAATCCACTACTGGATCTTGGGATGCTTTTATCATTTCTTTATAATGAAAAATGATGACCCGTTTAACCCTTTCATCACTTTTAATGCCACTTACAAACCATCGTACCTATGAGTCTCAAACGTGGCTGTGGCTGGTTCAGGGAAAGTAGTTGCTTTAAGCTCAATGCTCAAGTTTCTTGAGGATTTTCAAGTGGCCCAGTGAGAGGCAGGCAGTTGGGGGAGCTGCCTGCACATGGTTGGATAGGTTAGAAATGCTGGCAGGTGAATGAAACCGCAAGCCCAGATGGGGACTGGAAAATAATAGCAATATTTGTTAACCACTTACCACTGTACCAGGTGCTAGGGTAGATACATTACAACCGCAGCAGACAGTCCCCGTCCCACATGGGGCTCACAGTCTAATGGGGAGGGAGATGAGGTATTTAATCTCCATTTTACAGATGAAGAAACTAAGGCATGGCAAAGTTTGTCAAATTTCGAAGAGGGTATATGGGTATATGGGTATGCTAGGTTGTGTATGTGTGTGAATATGTGCACAGGTGATTGAGAGAGTGTACATGTGGAAAAAGATAATAATAATAATAATGATAACATTTGTTAAGAGCTTACTATGTGCCAAGCTCTGTTCTAAGCACTGGGGTAGATACAAGGTAATCAGGTTGGACACAGTCCCTGTCCCACATGGGGCTCACAGTCTTAATCCCCTTTTTACAGATGAGGTAACTGAGGCCCAGAGAAGTGAAGTGACTTGCCCAAAGTCATATAGCAGACAAAGTGGCAGAGCCTGGACTAAAACTCAGGTCTTGCCGACTCCCAGGCCCATACTCTCTCCACTAGGCCTTGCTGTTTCTCTGCAGGGTGACTTGTTTCTGGCCAACCCCCGAGTTCTAGGCAGAGGAAGTCTAGCCCGCAGTCAGCCCGATGGATCCTCAGGAGGCCAGATCAGTTCTGGAGTAGACCAGAGGTCTGGGGTGTACTCCAGATTCCCTGCATCAGAGCCCCCAGAACCATTCCAGCCTCCTCGGGAGCCAACAGACCAAGGCGAGCCGGGGCTGTGTTGGCATCCTGAGTGAGACTGCTGCCACCTGGAGCCAAAATCCAAGCCCACCTTGGGCCAAACCCACAAACCCGGAACTTGGCTAGAACCGAGCCAGCTGGTGGAGTTGGGGGATGAAGCAACATGCATCTTCTGAGCATTGTCAGCCTTTCCATTATGACTCCTCTGGGCTTTTTACCGAATTCAAACGTTTACTGAATTAAAAACATTGGGAAGCAGCAGATAGGGTGTTTGCAGCTGCACTCAAATACTAACTCTGTGGGGCAAAAGGGAGAAGCTGGTACAAAGTATATTCTTACAGCCAAAGCATACACATACTAGAACTATTTAACAGACCAAGATCGACTCACGTTTTAAGAACTGTGAGTGCTCAGGTGCTGCTGTAGTTTTCAACATCGTACCCGGTTTCTGCTTTGTAGATGCATTGAGCCTAGTAAAAACATCTATGGCCAAAGTCAAGGGTTATCGCAATGGTCCCAGAGAAATATTTCTAAATTGCTCAAAGAAATGACATACAGTCAAATGTCCCCAGGGATGGAGGAGGTTAACCCCCATCGATCAACCAAGAAATCAATCAATCAGTAATCTTTAATGAGCATCTCCATGAGCAGTGCATTGTACTCCACACTTGGGGGAGTCGACATCAATCGACCACTCAATGACATTTACTGAGCGCTTACTGTGTGCAGAGCACTGTACTAAGTGCTTGACAGAGGTAAAAGACCCAATCCCTGCCCTCTGGGAGCTTCCAATCTAATCCTATTGACATTGGGATACAAAGATAACTGGTTTTATCCCCCACCCTGATCAATCACTATGGAGGCCAAATGTGGAAAAGCCTGGAGTGGAAAAAGCGGTCTCATAGGAGAGGCAGCTGGGTTGAAAAAGAAAGACTTGTTAGAATTGGTCCCAACATATGAGATCCAGTTTCTGTCTGTTAACAGTAATGACGCATTAAAAGTGCCTAAAAGTGCCCCATGGAATAAACATCCCCATTTGGAACAGGAATTGCCTGAAAATGGCAGAGCTGTCTTAAGACAGTTATAAAAGTTGGAACCCTCTTCCTGCCAGCCTTCACTAGTACTCTAAGTTGCTTAGGGGAGGGTGGGAAAGGGTATACTTGAAGATAGTTGGATTTCACACTGAGAGAAGAGAGTTCAATTCAGAGCAGCAGGCCCAAAGAGACTGAACCTGAAGAACCCTTGCAAGAAGACAGAAAGGGGCCTGGAGGGAGGCACCACTTAGACTTTTCCTCACTATCAGAGACTTATTTCGAGTGGTCCCAGGCATATGGCAACTGTGAGAAACATTTAAAATTGCAGTGCTGTTTTCAGAGAGGTTTTTTTTTTAATTTCTGGGAATCTGCCCTATATTTAATACCACCATATACTGAAGATTGTAGCTTGGCCAAGTGTGTGGTTATTCAATTGTATTTATTGGGCGCTTACTGTGTGCAGAGCACTGTACTAAGCGCTTAGTCCATGGATAGGATGGCGAGGGGAGGTGCAGCTCTCAATGGCACCCAAAACCATTTCTAGTGGCTCTCTACTACCTGCACCAATCCATCGGACCTCTGCCTTTCTTTTCTCCTCTTCTTTGCTTCTCTCTCCTCCTCCTTTGCCCCTTTTCCTTTCTCTTCTCCCCAGTCTATAGGTCTTCTAGAAGGATGTACAGTCACTGATATCCTTGGAGCTAAGCAGGTTGTTGACTCCTCAACTAGCAGATAAAGCCCTAGGCTGGGAGTCAGGAAGCCTGTGTTCCTTTTTCCAGCATCACTCAAAGTGATAATCAGAAAAGAAAGGCTAATAAAGCTGTGTTGTTTAAAACAAAACACGCACACTTACCTTCTTTAAGGCGAACTTCTAATGGTGTCTGTACATTGTTCTGAACAGCTCCAGCAAAGCACTTAAAATAGTTCTTGACGTGCTCAAACGTGACAGGCACTGGGTGCCATTGCTCTGCAGGAATCATCTGCTGCTGTATTTCCTTTTCTGTTGCTGTGTAATCCTGATGGCAGAAAAGTAGACTCGTACATTGGGTTCAATCTATGGGCCTGTAAAATATTTCCCTAGCCGCGTAGCATTTATCAAGGCCCCTCTTACTTCACCACACCTCACATCATAGCGTTAGAATTAAATGAATACAAGAGCAGACCTGCCTGCTTGCCTGCCTCATGTGCCGTCTCCATGAGGGCAATGGAGACCTTGCTCATCCCGGCAGTCTGCCAGGACCTGAGTTTCTAATCAGGACTGAAAACACCCGAAATGTGGCTTCCGGCCCTATCGGTCCTCTCTGTGGCTTGCCTCCACCCAGAAAAATTCCCATTTCCTTCTGGTCCCCACACTCAAAATGAAAAATTGACACCTCTGATGCCTCCAACAAAATACTCTGAGAACTCCATGTGTACAAATGTCTCTAAGAAGTCCAACAGAAAGAAGGAAAAGGGGGAAGGGGGAAGAGGAAGAGAGAAAAATATAAAAATCTATCCCAAAGAGGTATGTATGCTTCACTGCCAAAGGAAGGAGATAAACCAGTTATTTTCAAACATTTTCATGCTACGCTCCCCTCTTAGGGCATCCTCCCATGCTCCCACCACTGCCCCAAAATGGCTGACAATCTCCAGGCTCTTGAGGAGGAGAGAGCAATAGTAATATCCTTTAGTTGCCTTGGTCAGGGAGAGAAGAATGGGCAAGGAAAGAGATATTAAGGAAGGAGAATGGGTGAAGAAGCTAATGATTAGGATGGAAAAGAAGGAGGGGCAGTTGTGGTTCTGTGTGTGAGGAAAAGCTGTGCTGCTATCTCTTAAATACCACAGTTAATTCTCCTTTTTACTACCACTAGTAAGAATTATAATTTGACGTTTGATATTCACTCCACCCCCAGCCCCACCGCACTTATGGACGTATCTTTAAATGATATATTACACATTATTTATTTCTATTAATGTCTGTCTCCCCCTCTAGATTGTAAACTCATTATGGGCAAGGAACATGTCTGCTAATTCTATTGGATTATATTCTCCCAAATGCTTAGTACAGTGCTCTGCACAGAATAAGCTCTCAAAAAATGACTGATTGATGATGATGATAATAATAAATGGATGTTTGGGCCTCACTGTCTGTGACACCCTCCACCTCTGAACACCTCTCCCATTGGCCCCAGGAGGCCCGACTCTCCAGTTTGAGAAGCAATGGCGATGTCTGCATGGGGATAGGTACTTTAAAAAGGCAATTTTTCTAGGGTAAAATTCCCCCAAGATCTGTATCTGCACAGAGGAAATCTCACACTTGGCACCGATCCATACTCATGCAGAAACTCTTACGTAGGCAGGGAGCACAGTTCACATTTCTAAAACCAAAAACTGCTAGCCCTGCCCTGAACCCACCTAATAACGTCAGCACACCTGCATGATTGACAGACTGCATGCATTAGACTTAGATCTGTTTTTTTTTTTCTTTTTCCACCCAGAGATTCTCTGAATCTCTTCTTTGTGTCCAGTGCTACTGGTTTGTTTGGGGCTTTTTGTTTTTGATTCTTTTCATTCTTCCTCTTTCATTACTGGGGCCCTGAGTGAGGGAAAGGGGTGTTGGCAGAGGGATCAGGATGGGTTGTGAAACCAAACTCAATGACAATTTCCAATCAGCCAATCTTCAATGGTCTCCACAAGTTAAAAATCAACTGGCTGATTACTTAATCATCAAAAAAGAAAAAATCTATGGTTAAGTTAGGATTAGGGTCAAGGTTAGAATTTAGGATGCGTGTTAGATCTAGCTAGGCTGAGGGTTAAAACCTGGGATGGGGAAAGATTAGGACTTCGGTTAGGATCAGGACTAAAATTTAAGGTTAGGAATAGGCATTGCTGTTTTCGAAGAATGGGACTGCACTTCAGGTGACTGTTTTAGATCTTGAAGCATTTGGTTTCCAACACTTTGTTATATGGCCCTCACACAAAACTGTCACTAACTTAAACGGTTCTATGAGCAAAATTTAAAGTTAACAGACAATTAGGAGGGAGATGAAAAGTTCAGACACCTGTATTCCTGTGCTAAATCCCAGTTTGAGACCCTCTGTTCTACAGATACTGAGTGCAGCAAAATAGTTGTACCCTGAATACATAAAGAACAAAAACAGGCCTGACCCAAAGTATTTTAGCATCCCAGGCAAATTATTTAAAATTACTCCTAATAAATGACAAATCTGTCTTTGTTGTGTGCACACACTCCACCTAGATTTACAGTACATATTCTGTATGATTTTGTAAAGTTCTCCTCCAATAACAGTATAGTAATAATTGTGATATTTGGTAAGTGCTTTGGAGAGATGCAATACAATCAGACCAGACTCGATCCCTGTTCTACATGGGGCTACCAGTCTAAAGGGGAGAGACAACAGGTATTTCAATCCTCATTTCACAGATGAGGAAACTAAGGCACAGAGTAGTCAAAGGGATTTGCCCAAGGTTACATAGAAAGTGGCACAGCCAGATTAAGAGTTCATGCCTCCTGACTCCCAGTTCTGTATTCTTTCCACCAAGTCACCCAATTAATGGCATTGATTGAGCACTTATTGTATGCAGAGCACTGTATTAAGCGCATGGTGGAGTACAATAGAGTAGGCAGTCATGACCCTTGTCCACGCTACTTTTCTAAATTTCAATACGAGCACGACTCTGATTTTATCCTCAGTTGTACTCAATGAGCGATACGATCCTAAGAAAATGGTGCCTTGGGCAGTCCCTTGGTTGCCTGTAGCTTGGACCTGCTCCGAACCAAAAAAAAAAAAATAATATTCCAGACCAGACTACGTTTCCTTTCCTGGCCGGACTAGAAGAAACAGATGTGAAGCCTCAATCTAGTTGTCTCCCCCAGGCCAATCAGGATGCCCACAGGAGAACACAATCACTTGGTCAGAAACCTACATCTGCATTGAGGAAACCAAATGGACCAAGCCCAATCATACGCTAATAGTGAATTATTATGAAAACACACCATTTTGCAATTTCACTTTTGGTTAAAGTGAAAATGGAGGGCAAGATTAAATAATAATTGTCTCTTGGGCGGGCCCTGCCATTGACAAAGACAGATGGGGCAGAAAGAGAAGATTCACATCTCACCTATTAACATTTTCCCTGGTCTCCTAACTGATTTTTTATTATTATTCTAAATAATAATTGTGGCATTTGATAATCAGTCATATTTATTGAGCGCTTACTATGTGCAGAGCACTGTACTAAGCACTTGGGAGAGTACAATATAACAATATATCAGAGTTAATAATAATGTTGACATTTGTTAAGCGCTTACTATGTGCAGAGCACTATTCTAAGCGCTGGGGTAGACACAGGGGAATCAGGTTGTCCCACATGGGGCTCACAGTCTTAATCCCCATTTTACAGATGAGGGAACTGAGGCACAGAGAAGTTAAGTGACTTGCCCACAGTCACACAGCTGACAAGTGGCAGAGCTGGGATTCGAACTCATGAGCCCTGACTCCAAAGCCCGTGCTCGTTCCACTGCGCCACGCTGCCACGTTCCCTGCCCCAAGAACTTACAGTCTAGAGGGGAAGACAGACATTAATATAAATAAATTACAGATGTGCACATAAGTGCTATGGGGTTGAGGGAGGGGTGAATAAAGGGAGCAGACCTGAGTGCTAGGGTGATGCAGAAGGGAATGGGAGAAGAAATGAGGACTAAGTTAGGGAAGGCTTCTTGGAGATGTGCCTTCAATAAGGCTTTGAAGGTGGGGAGAGTAATTGCCTGTAGGATATGAAGAGGGAGGGCGTTCCATGACAGAGGCTGGGTGTGGGCAAGAGGTTGGCGGCAAGATAGACGAGATGGAGGTACAGTGTGAGTAGGTTGGCATTAGAGGAGCAAAGTGTGTAGGCTGGGTTGTAGCAGGAGAGCAGTGAGGTAAGGTAGGAGAGGGAAGATGATAAGTGCTTTAAAGCCGATGGTACGGAGTTTCTGTCTGGTGCATAGATGGATGGGCAACCACTGGAGGTTCTTGAGGAGTGGGGAGATGTGGACTGAATGGTTTTGGAGAAAAATGATCCGGGCAATAGAGCGAAGAATGGACTGGAGTGGGGAGAGACAGGAGGCAGGGAAGGCAGCAAGGAGGCTGACACAGCCCGGCGGGATAGGATAAGTGTTTGGATTAATGTGGTAGCAGTTTGGATGGAGAGGGAAGGATGGATTTTAACAATGTTGTGAGAGTAGAACTGATGGGATTTGGTGACAGGTTGAATGAGATAGATGGAGGTAATGATAATGCCAAAGATATGGGCTTGTGGGACAGGAAGGATGGTGGTGCTGTCTACAGTGATGGGAAGATCAGGGAAGGACAGGGTTTGAGTGGGAAGAAAAGTAGTTCTGTTTTGGACATGTTAAGTTTGAAGCTGTCGGAGGGACATCCAAGTCCCTCCGACAAGGGACATACCTTGAAGGCAGGGGGAAATGTGAGAATGCAGAGACTATAAGCTTGTGTGGGCAGGGAATGCGTCTGTTAACTGTTATACTGTGCTCTCCCAAGCGCTCAGTACAGTACTCTGCACACAGTAAGTGCTCAATAAATACAACTGAATGAAATGATAAATGAAAGGGAGAGAGATTGGGGCTGGAGATGTAGATTTGCATATTTGATAAGGACTCTCTTGGTGCCAAGTACTGTACTAATCAGGTTGGGAGGAGTCCCTGTCCCACATGTTCATTCATTCATTCATTCAATAGTATTTATTGAGCGCTTACTATGTGCAGAGCACTGTACTAAGCGCTTGGGATGAACAAGTCGGCAACAGATAGAGACAGTCCCTGCCGTTTGACGGGCTTACAGTCTAATCGGGGGAGACGGACGGACAAGAACAATGGCACTAAACAGCGTCAAGGGGAAGAACATCTCATAAAAACAATGGCAACTAAATAGAATCAAGGCGATGTACAATTCATTAACAAAATAAATAGGGTAACGAAAATATATACAGTTGAGCGGACGGGTACAGTGCTGTGGGGATGGGAAGGGAGAGGTGGAGGAGCAGAGGGAAAAGGGGAAAATGAGGCTTTAGCTGCGGAGAGGTAAAGGGGGGATGGCAGAGGGAGTAGAGGGGGAAGAGGAGCTCAGTCTGGGAACGCCTCTTGGAGGAGGTGATTTTTAAGTAAGGTTTTGAAGAGGGAAAGAGAATCAGTTTGGCGGAGGTGAGGAGGGAGGGCGTTCCAGGACCGCGGGAGGACGTGACCCAGGGGTCGACGGCGGGATAGGCGAGACCGGGGGACGGCGAGGAGGTGGGCGGCGGAGGAGCGGAGCGTGCGGGGTGGGCGGTAGAAAGAGAGAAGGGAGGAGAGGTAGGAAGGGGCAAGGTGATGGAGAGCCTTGAAGCCTAGAGTGAGGAGTTTTTGTTTGGAGCGGAGGTCGATAGGCAACCACTGGAGTTGTTTAAGAAGGGGAGTGACATGCCCAGATCGTTTCTGCAGGAAGATGAGCCGGGCAGCGGAGTGAAGAATAGACCGGAGCGGGGCGAGAGAGGAGGAAGGGAGGTCAGAGAGAAGGCTGACACAGTAGTCTAGCCGGGATATAACGAGAGCCCGTAATAGTAAGGTAGCCGTTTGGGTGGAGAGGAAAGGGCGGATCTTGGCGATATCGTAGAGGTGAAACCGGCAGGTCTCGGTAACGGATAGGATGTGTGGGGTGAACGAGAGGGACGAGTCAAGGATGACACCGAGATTGCGGGCCTGCGGGACGGGAAGGATGGTCGTGCCATCCACGGTGATGGAGAAGTCTGGGAGCGGACCGGGCTTGGGAGGGAAGATGAGGAGCTCAGTCTTGCTCATGTTGAGTTTTAGGTGGCGGGCCGACATCCAGGTGGAGACGTCCCGGAGGCAGGAGGAGATGCGAGCCTGAAGGGAGGGGGAGAGGACAGGGGCGGAGATGTAGATCTGCGTGTCATCTGCGTAGAGATGGTAGTCAAAGCCGTGAGAGCGGATGAGTTCACCGAGGGAGTGAGTGTAAATGGAGAACAGAAGAGGGCCAAGAACTGACCCTTGAGGAACTCCAACAGTTAAAGGATGGGAGGGGGAGGAGGCTCCAGCGAAGGAGACCGAGAATGACCGGCCAGAGAGGTAAGAGGAGAACCAGGAGAGGACAGAGTCCGTGAAGCCAAGGTGAGATAAGGTATGGAGGAGGAGGGGATGGTCGACGGTGTCAAAGGCAGCAGAGAGGTCAAGGAGGATCAGAATGGAGTAGGAGGTTTCCAGTCTAAGCAGGAGGGAGAATGAGTATTAAATTCCCATTTTCCGAAGAGGAAACTGAAGCATGGAAAAGTAAATAACTGACCCAAAGTCACGCAGAAGTTATTGAGCCAGGATTAGAACCCAGGTCCTCTGACGCCCATGCTCTTTCCACTGGGTCATGCTGCTTCTCACTAGGCCACACTGTTTCTCTGGCATGATGGCTAGTAGCTTTTAAGCTTCAGGGACGCAAGGCTCATGCTAATCTGTGCAGTTGGTTTACGTAGTCCTTGCTACTTCTTGCCTGCAAAACCTTTCCTGTCCCATTTTCTAAATATGCTCAATAGTTGAGAAGCCACAAGGCCTAGTGGAAAGAACATGGAGTCAGGACATCTGGCTTCTAACCCCAGCTTCATTACTGGCCTGCTGGGTGACCTTGGGCAAATCACTTAACTCTCAGAGACTCGGTTCCCTCATCTGAAAAATGGGGATTCAATACCTGTTCTCCCTCACGCTCAGACTATAAGCCCCAGATGGGACAGGGACTGCGTCTGACCTGATTATGTTGTATATATCCCAGTGCTTAGCCTAATAAGTGCATAATGACAATAATAATAGGCATAACTAATAATAATCATTCATTCATTCACCCAATCGTATTTATTGAGTGCTTACTGTGTGCAGAGCACTGTACTAAGTGCTGGGGAAAATACAATACAGCAATAAAGAGACAATCCCTTCCCACAATGAGCTCACGGTCCAGAAGGGGAGACAGACATCAGTACAAGTAAGCAGACCCAAACATGAATAAATAAAACTACAGATATATACATAAGTGCCGAGGGGCGGGGGGAGGAGGGGGGGGAGAACAAAGAGAGGAGCGAGTCGGGGTGACGTGAGAGTGGAAGATGAGGACAAGAGAGGCTTAGTCTGGGAAGGTCTCTTGTAGGAGATATACCTTCAGTAAAGCTTTGAAGGCGGGGAGAGTAATTGTCTGGCAGATTTGAGGAGGGAGGGTGTTCCAGGCCAGAGATAGGATGTGGACTAGGGGTCGATGGCGGGGCAGGCAAGATCGAGGCCCAGTGAGAAGGCTAGCACCAGAGGAGCCAAGTGTACGGGCTGGGTTGTAGAAGGAGAGAAGGGAAGTGAGGTAGGAGGGGGCAAGGTGATGGAGAGCTTGAAAGCCAATGGTGAGGAGTTTTTGTTTGATACGGAGGTGGATAGGGAACCACTGGAGATTTTTGAGGAGGGGGATGACAAGCCCTGAACGTTTCTGTAGAAAGATAATAATAATGATGATGATATTCAGCCTGCCTCTCAGATTTGGATCAACCAAAGACACCCTGGCAAAAAATCTGTCACCAATATTGAACAAGAACTTATGCTCTCTCCCAAACTCACATATTCTGATTGTGGAACAGAATCTTAAAATTTGAGGCCCAACATACTTATTCAAGAGAAAAAAGGACAAGTAAATCAAAATGTAGCTCTTAGTGAAGTTCTTGTAATACTTTTTGACTTCACATCTCAATTACGATAACACAAAAATCACGAACACTCCTACCTGCAATAACTGAACAGGGTCAAGCTGCTTTTGTATCCTTCTGACTTGGTCTGAGAAGCTGCTTATGTCGTTAATTTGGTCTTGACACAAGTCTACTTGCTCATCATAAGTTCTAAGTGCATGCTCAGTGTTCTTGTCAATGAATTTCTTTGCCAACGCTTCCTCTTCATCAAGTAGTAACCGGAGTTGGGTGAATTTTTCTGTTAGCCATGTTTTACTAGCCAAGGCATGATTCTAAAGGTAAAAATAAAATTCTTTAAAAAATGCAAAGAAACACATAAGCAAATATTTCCTTACCAGGAGTAATATTTCATAGAGAAGGCTCAACACATTTTAGTTTAGTTTACCCATCAAATCAAAACTCTTCAGATACTCTCTACCTCCACCAGCCCCTCTTTCCAGGTAGTTTAATTTGGGCTTGAGGTCTTACCTCACTGTCTCTTTCTGCTTTCTCTGCTTCCCACTGGTGTTAGGTAATTCCACACAGAACTGATTACCCACTTCTTCATCTTAATTTTTCAGCCCTGCCCATAAAGTTTCTAAATGGGGATGTAGTCGTTGTGAGTGCCTAGAACACTGACTTGACTGACAGTCAAGTCTTTTAATCTGGAAGAATGACTCCAACTTGTTCCTTAAAAATGCGGTTGTACTGAGGGGTAACTTTTCCTGTAGATTTACCTGTTATAAATTAGGATCTGTTCCAGAACCAACTACAGCATGACACCCAAGCACTACAGGTATTATATAGTGTAAATCCTTCCTAGTCTTCTGAAATTCTGCCCTCTCCACACCCTGAACTCATGCCCCTCCATGCCCGGGCATCCCAGTTTCAAAACACTTTGGTTGAATCTGTATTAAAGGAATAATCTTCCCCCCAACTCTCTTCCTCTTGACGCTGAAAGGATTTGTGAGTTCATTCATTCCATTGTATACTGAGCACTTACTGTGTGCAGAGCACTGTACCAAGCACTTGGAAAGTACAATAGAGTAATAAAGAGAGACAAGTCCTTTCCACAACGGGCTTACAGTCTGGAGGGAGGGGAGGGGAAGGAGTTATGTACAATTAATCTACAGGGTAGCATATAAACCTATCTTTTCAAGCTGACTACGTGGCCTATTTTTTATGGTATTTGTAAGTGTTTGACACATAGTAAGTGCTTAATAATAATAATAATAATTGTGGTATCTGTTAAGTGCTTACTATGTGCCAGGCACTATTCTAAGTGCTGGGATAGATACAAACTAATCAATTTGGACACAGGCCATGTCCCACATGGGGCTCACAGTCTTAATCCCCATTTTACAGATGAGGTGACTGAGGCACAAAGAAGTTAAGTGATTTGCCCAAGGTCGCACAGCAGGCAAGTGGCACAGCTGCGATTAGAACCCAGGTTCTTCTGACTTCCAGACCTGTGCTCTATCCACTAGACCATGCTATCTCCCTCTAAAAATGTCACACTGAGTTAGACCAATGGTTCATTCAACTCCAAGAGTGGCATCAGAGAATGCTTTTTTTTTAATGGTATTTGTCAAGTGCTTACTGTGTGTCAAAGCGCTGGAGTAGGTACAAATTAATTAGGTTGGACACAGACCCTGTCCTACATGGGGCTCATAGTCTAAGTAGCAGGGAGATCAGGTATCCCCATTTTGCGACTGAGGAAACTGAGGCCCAGAGAAGTTAAGTGACTTGCCCAAGGTCACAAAGCAAGCAGTGGCAGAGCTGGGATGGAATCCCAGGTCCTTCTGACTCCCAGGCCCGTGGTCTCCCCATTAGCCCACGCTGCCTCTCCATGCTGCTTGGAGGAAGCATGATGGTTGTTTTCTTAGTCATCCATCCTTATGATTAGGAATGTACCTAACGGTCCTAAATCTCCGCTCCCACTAACTTCAGCCTGGACCTAACATCCTTAACTTTTTTCCCTTTCACATTCCTATCTCTATACTGTAAACTCGTGGGCAGGGAACGTGTCTCCCAACTCAGTCATATTGTACTCTCCCAAGCATTAAGTACAGTGCTCCGCACAGAGTAAGTGCTCCATAAATACAACTGATTGATTAATAACGCACCCATGCATTTATTTAAACTCTTCTGGAAACGATGAACATTTTTTTTGCCCCCACAATTTGCTAGGGTAAGGAATTCCATGTTCTTTTTAAAACACCGTGTAAAGCACTAATGGAACACTGTATTAAGTGCTTGGGGGAGCACAAGAGAGGTACTAAACATAATCCCTGCACTCCCGGCGCTTACATTCTGGCAGAAGAGATAGACGCAAAAATAACGTACAAGTACGAGAAAGAAGGAGAAATGGGCATATGAAAGAGTGAGTGCTTATACAATAGGGTATATAAGTCAATCAGTCAATCAATGGTATTTATTGAGCGCTTACTGTGTGCAGAGCACTGTACTAAGCACTTGGGGGAGTACAATATTATAGAGTAGGTAGACGTAATAAGTACAGAAGTCCTACAGTTGAAGAGTTGGTGCCAAAGTGGCAGTTGGGGGCTATAACCTGGAAAGAAATGAATTGGGGAAGTCCTTCTGGAGGCGATGTGGTTTCAGACAGTCTTTCGAGGTGAAAAGAGCTGTGGTCTGGTGTCAGGGAGGTCTACGAGAAGGCTGATAGGGTAGTCGAGTCAGGATATGACAAGTACCTGGACCAACATGGTGGCAGTTGGGATAGGGAGGAAGGGGCAGATTCTGGCGATGTTGTGAGGGAACAACAGGATTTGGTGACTGATTGAATGAGGGAATTGAAAGAGAGAGAGGAGTAGAGGATAATGTCAAGGCTGTGGGCTTGAGAGAGAGGGAGGGTGGTGGTGGTGTCAAGAGTGATGGGAAAGTTAGGAGGAGGAAAGGATTTGGGAGGGATGATGAGTTCAGTTCTGGACAGGTGAAGATTGAAGTGTTGGTGGGACATCTGTGTAAGAGATGACTTGGAGGCAAGAGGAGATGTGAGACTGCAAAGAAGGAGAGAGGTCAGAGCCAGTGAAGTAGATTTGAAAGGCATCTTTCATAGAGGTGGTAGTTGAAGCTGTACGAGAGGATGAGTCCCCAAAGGGAGTAAGTATAGACTGAGAATAGAAGGGAACTCAGAATGAACCACTTGAGGGACTCCCAGAGCTGGGGGTGGTGGTTGGCAGAAGAAGAATCTGTGAAAGAGACTGAGGAGTAGTAGCCAGACAGGTAGGAGTAGAACCAGGAAAGGACAATACCAGAGAAACCAAGGTTTGTTAGTGTTTCCAGGAAAAGGGAGTGGTCCATACTGTTGAAGGCTACTAAGAAGTCAAGGAGGATAAGGATGGAGAAGAGTCAGCTCGATTTGGCAAGAAGGAGGTCATGAGTGACCTTAGGGGAGGAAGTGGAGGCAGCAGGTGTAAACGACCTGCTCAAGGAAAGGACAGATAGGAGAGAGATGGGGCAATGGGTGGAGGGTGCTTTGGGTTATTTTAGGATAGGATTCTCCTGGGCATGTTTGAAAGCAGTGAGAAAAGAATCCTCAGAGAGTGAGCAGTTGAAGATGTTGTTCAGGAAGGGGAGAATGGGTGCAAGGGCTTTTTTATAATGTGAAGGAATGGGGTCAGAGGTGCAGGTGATGGGGTAACTTTCAAAAGCAGGAAGGTATCTCCTGTTCAAAGACAGCTGGGAAGGATGAGAAAGTGAATGGGACTGGAACAAGAGGGAGCCAGGGGGATAAAGGGGAGATTTGAGGGCATTCTTGCCTGATGGTTTTGATTCTGTCAATAAAGTAGCTGGCAAGGTCATCAGGGAGAGAGAGGTAGAAGATGGAGCACCAGGGATTGAAGGAGGTAGTTAAAAGTGAGGAATAGTTGTTGCAGGAATAGCGTGCATGGGAATCAATAAGGGGAGGGGAGTAATGTTTCTGAGCAGAGTTACAGCAGGCGAGGATATATTTCCGATAGATGAAGTCGGCCTGGTGCCTAGATTTCCACTAACAGCGCTCCGTGTCAAGGCCATCTGGGGCTTGGGGTTGGTGGTGTGAGATCGACAGAGGGATGAGGTGCAAGGGAGTTGAGTTCCCTCCTCATGTATGGTTTTATTATGCATTAAGAGTGCTGTTAGGAAATTATGGAATGTTCTTCCGACAACCCATGTCTATCTGAATAGCATGCAGTGCGATGTCGGAAGCAACAGTTTTACACACGTGTGGCATCGGACACAGGTGAGTACTCCAACACGAGTTTCTCTTAACACAGGGTTTATTAGGTTCTTAACCCCGCATTATAGGGGAAACATCTGTACTTTAACTAGGCAGCAGGTACAGCTTTCCTTGGGGAGGCAGTGAGGCCTAGCAGCAAAAGCATGGACCTGGGAATCAGAGGACCCGAGTTCTAATCCTGGCTCTGCCACTTGCCTGCTGTAGACTTTGGGCAAATCACTTCACTTCTCTGTGCCTCAGTTTCCTCATCTGTAAACTGGGGATTCAATACCTGTTCCCCCTCCTGCTTAGACCGTGAGTCCCATGTGGGATGGGGACCAACCAACCTGATGAACTTGCACCTACCCTAGTGCTTCGTAAAGTGCTTGGCACACAGTAAGCACTAACGAATACCACAATTACTTCATGGAATCTAGTTTCATCTGCACTGCTTAAGTAGGTTTGCTAATAATGACAACTAAACTCTCATATCGACAAAGGAAAATTCTAAAGAACCAAACCAAATAGGTTCCACTGAAGGTTTTTTGAAGGCAATTTTTCTTTTATAGTTTAGTTTTTTGATGATTAAACGTAGGGTCACCGTGCTCATTAATTCCATTTGGGATTGGAAACTTTGGACTGTGCATGAAGAATATTGACTTTAGTTTGACCGCAAACCAGTCTCCACGATAAAGCAGGATCTATAAATACTGACCTTTGTGTAAGCATGCCCATGTCTCCCCCATCCTAAAAAACCCTCTCTCGATCCCACTTCCCTTTCCAGTTATCACCCTATCTCCCTACTACCCTTCCTTTCCAAAATCCTAGAACGAGTCATCTACACTTGCTGCTTAGAATTCCTTAACTCCCATTCTCTCCTGGACCCCCTCCAATCTGGCTTCCGTCCCCTCCACTCTACCAAGACTGCTCTCTCTAAGGCCACCCACGACCTACTTCTTGCCAAATCCAATGGCTCCTACTCCATTCTAATCCTCCTTGACCTCTCAGCTGCCTTTGACACTGTCGACCATCCCCTCCTCCTCCACACCTTATCTCACCTTGGCTTCACGGACTCCATCCTCTCCTGGTTCTCTTCTTATCTCTCTGGCCGGTCATTCTCGATCTCCTTCGCAGGCACCTCCTCCCTCTCCCATCCTTTAACTGTTGGAGTTCCTCAGGGGTCAGTTCTTGGCCCTCTTCTGTTTTCCATTTACACTCACTCCCTTGGTGAACTCATTCGCTCTCACAGCTTCGACTACCATCTCTAGGCAGATGACACGCAGATCTACATCTCTGCCCCGGTCCTCTCCCCCTCCCTTCAGGCTCGCATCTCCTCCTGCCTCCAGGAGGTCTCCGCCTAAACTCAATATGAGCAAAACTGAGCTCCTCATCTTCCCTCCCAAGCCCGGTCCTCTCCCAGACTTCCCTATAACCGTGGACGGTACGACCATCCTTCCTGTCTCTCGGGCCCGCAACCTCGGTGTCATCTTTGATTCGTCTCTCTCGTTCAACCCACACATCCGATCCATTACCAAGACCTGCTGGTCTCACCTTTACAATATCGCCAAGATTCGCCCTTTCCTCTCCACCCAAAAGGCTACCTTACTGCTACGGGCTCTCGTTATATCCCGGCTAGACTACTGTGTCGGCCTTCTCTCTGATCTCCCTTCCTCCTCTCTCGCCCCGCTCCGGTTTATTCTTCACTCCGCTGCCCGGCTCATCTTCCTGCAGAAACGTTCTGGGCATGTCACTCCCCTTCTTAAACACCTCCAGTGGTTGCCTATCAACCTCCGCTCCAAACAAAAACTCCTCACTCTAGGCTTCAAGGCTCTCCATCACCTTGCCCCTACCTACCTCTCCTCCCTTCTCTCTTTCTACTGCCCACCCTGCACGCTCCGCTCCTCTGCCACCCACCTCCTCACCGTCCTTTGGTCTCGCCTATCCCGCCGTCGACCCCTGGGCCACGTCCTCCCGCGGTCCTGGAACGCCCTCCCTCCTCACCTCTGACAAACTAATTCTCTTCCCCTCTTCAAATCCCTACTTAAAGCTCACCTCCTCCAAGAGGCCTTCCCAGACTGAGCTCCCCCCTTTTTCCCTCTGCTCCCTCTACCCCCCCTTCACCTCTCTGCAGCAAAACCCTCTTCTCCTCCCTTTCCCTCTCCTCCTCCCCCTCTCCCGTCCCACCCCCTCAGCACTGTACTCGTCCACTCAACTGTATATCTCTTCATCACCCTATTTATTTTGTTGAATGAGATGTACATCACCCTGATTCTATTTATTTGCCATTGTTTTTATGAGATGTTCTTCCCCTTGACTCTATTTATTGCCATTGTTCTTGTCTGCCTGTCTCCCCCGATTAGATTGTAAGCCCATCAAAGGGCAGGGACTGTCTCTATCTGTTGCCGATTTGTACATTCCAAGTGCTTAGTACAGTGCTCTGCACATAGTAAGTGCTCAATAAATACTACTGAATGAATGAATTCAATGAATGAATGAATATGTTAATGTGTACAAAGTTAGCCAGGAGCTTTCAGGCCTGCTGTATATATTCGATGAGAACATTTTGGGTTATATTCTGACCTTTAGTGGCGTCTCTCGATTTAGCGCTTATACCAGGTAAACTATTGTATTAAATGCATTTCTATTATTAACTTATGCTCCCGAGCCCCAACTGGACTTTAAGTTAGCTGGGCCCCAACAAACAAGAGCATTGAATGCAATGCAAATCCAGGTATGAACAGTGAAGCTTCCTCTACAGCCTTCTCCTTTTTGGTGAATGCTAAGGTGGGGCAACAGCTAAAGCTATTGGAAGCAGATAGCTGCTCTGGGAAACTGGATCCCTGAAACCCAGTCTAGAAGCCCCTTACTTTTCTTTTCCAGTAGCCTCCACCAAGGGCTTCATTCTGTAATGGCCACTTGAATGTAGGACTAATTTATGCATAAATCACCACTGTAAAAAGATAGCCTAATGGGAGAGAGTCAACTCCCGGAAATAACTCTCTGCAAAAGGAGCGTGGTCACTGGTAAGAGGAGTCAAAGTGCTCTGAGTTTTAATTCCGCCTCTGCCACTTGTCTGCTGTGTGACCTTGGGCAAGTCACTTCCCTTCCCTGTGCCTCAGCTCTCTCATCTGCAAAACAGGGATTCAATACCTGTTCTTCCTCCTACGTAAGACTGCGAGTCCATGTGGGACTTGATTATCTTACCTTTACCCCAGTGGTAAGTGCAGTCGTGGACACACAGTAGGCACTGAAATACCACCATAATTATTATCATATTATAAGCAAAGTTCACCTTACCTTAAGGTCATCAGCAGCTTTACTGATCTGCTTTATGTTGTCAACCTCTTGCTTCTTTTTAAATGCTAATTTCTTCAGGCATTCATTGGTGAGTTTCTAAACGTAAGATTAAAAATACATATTCAACAGTTGTAACTTCCATTTCACCCACACTACCAAGCAAAAAACCTCTGAGTTACCTTCAATTTCCAAGCCCACCACCAAATATATACGTACATCTAGGTCTCCACCAAATCCTTCTATTTTCCCCCTATATAACATCTCCTGCCTATCCATTACCCATACCAAAATGAATGAATTTTGTTAGGGGTTGATTGAGATTGCAGAGGTTTGGCTCAATTAAGTGGTGTCAGAGTTGCAGGAGAGGTGAATAGCCTGACCAGATTAACTTTGTGAGAGGTGAATAGCCAGATTAAACAATCAGAATGCTTTCCAAAAGCAAATCCATTTAAGTGCTTAACACAGCACTGTATTAAGTGCTTGGGAGAGTACAATAGCATCAAGCACTTATCCTACCCCACCTTGACTACTGTTATCAGCCTCTTTGCTGACTTCTATGTCTCTCCCCACTCCAGTCCATACTTCGCTCTGCTGCCCAGATCAGAGAAGCAGCGTGGCGCAGTGGAAAGAGCACGGGCTTTGGAGTCAGAGCTCATGAGTTCAAATCCCAGCTCTGCCACTTGTCAGCTGTGTGACTGTGGGCAAGTCACTTAACTTCTCTGTGCCTCAGTTCCCTCATCTGTAAAATGGGGATTAAGACTGTGAGCCCCACGTGGGACAACCTGATTCCCCTGTGTTTACCCCAGCGCTTAGAACAGTGCTCTGCACATAGTAAGCGCTTAACAAATACCAACATTATTATTTTCTAACAAAACTGTTCAGTCCACGTTTCCCCACTCAATAACCTCCAATGGTTGCCCATCCACTTCCATAAAAACTCCTTCCATTGGCTTTAAAGCACTCAATCACCTTGCCCTCTCCTATCTTACCTCACTGATTTCCTACTACAACCCAGCATGTTCACTTCGCTCCTCTAACGCCAACCTACTCACTGTACCTCAATCTCATCTATCTCATTACCGACCCTTCAACTCATATCCTGCCTCTGGCCTGGGACGCTCTCCCCATTTATATCTAACAGACCATCACTTTCCCCACTTCAAAGTCTTATTAAAATCATATCTCCTCCAAGAGGCCTTCCCCAACTTAGCCCTTATTTTTCCCTACTCCTTTCCTGTCTTGCACTGTCCTTGCACCTGGATTTGTGCCCTTTGTTTAACCCACCCTCACCCCCACAGTACTTATGTACAAATCTGCAATTTATTTTAATGTCTGTCTCCCCCTCTAGACCGTAAGACCTTTGTGGACAGGGAACATGTCTATCAACTCTGTTATACTGCACTCTCCCAAGGACTAGTACAGTGCTCTGCACGCAGTAATCACTTGATAAATGTGATTGATTGAGAGACTAATAATAATGGTATTTGTTAAGCACTTACTATGTGCCAAGCACTGTACTAACTGCTGGGGTAGAGACAAGATAATCATGTTGGGCACAGTCCCCGTCCCACAAGGGACTCACCATCTAAGTAGGAGGGGGAACAGGTATTGAACTCCCATTTTACTGATTAAGAAACTGAGGTACAGAAAAGTCAAGTGACTTGCCCTAAGGCACTCAGCAGGCAAGTGGCAGAGTCAGCATTAGAACTCTGGTCTTCTGACTCCCAGGCCCCTTCTCTTTCCACTAGGCCACGCTCCTTCTCATAAGTGCCTAATGAGATTAGTTTCATAGTTTCTAAAATACTGAATTCGTCCTTATTGTTCCTCTGGACTGAAACATGGCCAACACCTCCAAACAGTACAAGTAAATGTTTGAATTGAAAATCTCAACCATTTTATAATCACTCACCATGAACTCTAACAATCTTCTGAAATATTTGACTTGATTTAAAGCACTTGGCTTTAAAGCCCTCAATCAGCTCGCTCCCTCCTACCTCACCTCACTTATCTCCTACTACAGCCCAGCCCACACACTTTGCTCCTCTAGCACCAGTTTGCTCACTGTCCCTCGATCTCATCTATCTCACCACTCTCATCTATCTCACCACTGACCTCCTTCCCATGTCCTCCCCTTGGCCTGCAACTCCCTCCCCGTCCATATAAACCAGAACTACCACTCTCCTCACTTTCAAAACCTTACTAAGGTCACATCTCCTCCAAGGAGCTTTTCCCAATTGAGACCCTTCTCCCCAGGCTCCCTCTCCCTTCTAGATCATCTCTGTAGTTGGATCTGTATCCTTTGGGCACTTGGTATTCACCTCACCCTCAGCTGTACAGCATTTATGAACATAGCCACAGTTTATGTATTTATAATGATGTCTGTCTCCCCAGCTAGACTATGTAAGCTCACTGTGGGTAGGGAACATCTCTACTAACTCTGTTGTATTAGTGGATAAAGAAGGGGCCTGTGAGTCAAAGGTCATGGGTTCTAATCCTGGCTCCCCCACTTGTCTGCTGTGTGACCTTGGGCAGGTCACTTCACTTCTCTATGCCTCGGTTTCCTCATCTGTAAAATAGGGATTGAGAGTGGGAGCCCCACATGGGACAGGGTTTGCTTGTATCCACCCCAGCGCTTAGCACAGTGCTCTGCACACAGTAAGCGCAAAATAAATAGCACTGACAGATCGCCTGATTTCTCCATCCCGTCTGGATAGGTCAATTCGGGAAGTTCTCACTGGAAACACCTTCTCTAGGCATTTCTCTGGTTAAATTACAAGAGCTTTCTTGATGTTATTCTCCTCTCACTAGACCGCTGACACTCTCTGCTTGCCATCTTACTGAACAGATTAACAGTTCTTACGGAAAACTTCTCAGCCAAGCTGAACTATAATGACAAAAAATTCAACTCTACCTTCAATTTTGACACATCTGCAGTTACTACCTATAAAACAGATGACAGGATTCAAAATCATTCTCTAACCTATAAGGCTGGAGTCATGAACAACAGCCAGAAAGCAGCTTGAAAGCCTTTTTGAGTGGCAGTGCCTTTAGGCTGCCAATCTAATGAAAGGACAGAAACAATACTGTTCTAGGGGAGAAGTTTAGGGGAAATACACACTTTGTAGCAAAGGGGAAAAAAGGGACCTTATAAAATCATGCACCCACTGCACAGACTTGAGCTATAGTGAAATATAGGTCTTGATCTGTTCCCTGGGGGAGCTGGTTTGCGTAACTCCCTTTGGGGAAGAGCAAGGAGAACCATTATTCCCTCCACTTCTTTTCTCTATCCTGCAAATATGGGAGTGGAGCAAGTCTCTGCTTGCCATCCCTGTGCAGACTGAAAGGGACTTTTTTTAGCCTCCATGCAGTCCTGACCTAGGCTGCTTGTGGAGGTTGGGGCATTCATTGGGGTGGATGTGAAAACCAGTCTGCCTTAGAGAATCTGGAAAGGAGGTGGAAGGTGGCTCTCTGTATGGTATTCTCAAGCCCGGAAGGCATGCTGCTAACAACTTCTTAGATGCAGAAGAATCAAACCTATTAATACATTTCCAAAGCTTCCTCTTGGAGCAGCAGGTGCAGGCAGATGTGGCCTGGGTGGGTCATTGGTCCTCTATGGGCCCTCTCCAAAGGAAAAAGGGCACGCAGATGGCACACAGGGGCAGAAACGTTTTCAGGGGCTTGGGAGTGTGGCTGTGGGAACTGCAGGGAGCTAGCCAGAAGCTAGCTATTGCCCAGACAGGGAAAGAAGAGAAGGTAGAAAGGTTAAGAGTTAGCTCTCCCCAGGAAAAAAAAAATCCAAGAGGCTGCTGGAGGCTCGCAACCAATTCTGCAAGAGACAAGAGGAAAGAAAATGATGGTGATGGGTGGGGAGGGAAAGGGGAAGGGAATTTTTGCTGCTCCTGCAGCAGACAGGAAACCAACTTTTGCATTACTGCCAACATCTCTGAGCTTTAACGAAGACTATTTTCAGGTCACTTCCATATGATGAAATTCTTAAGAGTAATGATAACTGTGGTATTTATTAAGTGCTTCCTCTCTCCCAAGGATTGTACTAAGGGCTGGGATAGATACAAGATAATTGAATCGGACTCGGTCTCTGTCCCACACGGGGATTCCAGTCTACGGGGAGGGATGAGGAAACTCAAGCCCACAAAAGTTCACTTAACTTCATTGTGCCTCAGTTCCCTCATCTGTAAAATGGGGAGAAAGGCTGTGAGCTCTATGTGGGACAGGGACTGGGTCCAACCTGATTCAGGTAGGGCCTTTCCCACTGATAAAAGCGGGAGTAATTCAAAATTAATCAGGTTCACAATTGTCCAGATTGCCCTTTGGGCCTTAGACTGAGCCTCAGTTGACTGAAAATACAACTTCTGTTCAGGCTCCTTAGTTCTGAAACTAATTGCCTGCCTTTGGGAGCTTGCAAGGGAGCGTTCAAGGATTTAAAAGTGAGCTGAAGAGAGCCACATGGGGTCATAGCTGCACTGTCCTGGTTCGAGTTTCTTCCTTAGGGCTGAAAGACAGCTGAGAGTATCAGCGGTTTCACAGAGGCATCCTCAGTTGATGAACAGAGAGAAAGCAGACCTCCTTCACCTCCTGGGTCCTCTCTCTTTAGCAGTAGGGACGGTATTGATCGAGCACCTACTAAGATACACCTTACTGAGCACTCTGGAGGTACAACAGAAGGGTCCCCTACCCACAAGGAGCTTATACCTCCAGAGTATACCTCCTCTACTCTAAGAGGGGAGATGGCCGTAAAAATATTAGAAGCAGTGGAATTGGTGGAACCACGCTCAAGCAAATGCTCATACGCGCATACGTCAGTACTAAATACATTAGTGCTAAAGGCAGCTGTGGGGTTGATTTGACTCGAGGTGTTGGGGGAGGCTTGTTGGAAGAGGTGGAATTTTAGGAGGGCTTTGAAGGTTGGGAGACAGAAGTCTCGTGGATCAGGCAGGGAGGAAGAGAGTTCCAGGTCAGCAAAACAGTGTGAGGGCGGGGATGGAGGCGGGTGAGGAGATGAGAGCAAGGTATGGTGGTGGTAGCAGTAATAGTGTTTATTTGGTACCTACTAGGTGCAGTGCACTGTACTAAGCCTCCAGTACTAAGCTTTCCTGGCTAAGAGCTGAACACGGCCTAGTAAGATGCGGCAAAGCCTAGTGGAAAGAGCACGGAGAACTAGGATTCTAATCCTGACTCCTCCACTTGTCTGCCGTGTGACTTTGGGTGAGGTGCTTCCATAACTTCTCTGTGCCTCAGTTTTCTCATCTGTAAAATGGGGATTAAGACTCTGAGCCCTATGTGGAGCAGGGACTGTGTCCAACCTATTATATTCTATTTACCCTAGTGCTTAGTACAGTACCTGGCACATGGTAAGCGCTTAACAAATACCACAATTATTGTTTACTCCAGGCCACTCCAGGCAGACCTTCCCTAACCCCTCACTTCTTTACCCTATTCACCTTCTGGGTGAATATGTACTTGAGTCTGTATCCTTCAAGCCCTCAGGTACTAACCCCCAGTTACGTACATAGTCTTATACTTTACTATTTCCCCTTTCTGTAACTTATTTTAATGTCTTTCTCCCCCTGTAGACTGTAAGCTCATTATGGGCGGGTATCGTGTCTACAAGCTCTGTTACACTGAACTCTGCCAGCAGAGAGTAAACAACAAATACCACTGACTGATTGAGTGATCTGGGGAATGGTGGGTAAGGAGAACCCTGCATTCCCTTCTTTCTAATATGTTCCACTGTCAAGAGATAGATAAAATATGGGTGCTCTTTTAGATGGGGTGGTGGATGATATGAAGCATAGGGAGCAGGTGTGTGTTTGGGGGGCGCGGGAGGCGGTGAAATGAGGATGCCACAGGTTGAAAATGTTTATGAACCAGTGCACAAAGTGGGCCAAATTCGATTTACAGGCAGGGAAAGAATGCTAAATGTTAGGTACGGTCCCATCATCAAAGACCCTCTAAAAGCTGAGAATCTATTAAATGACACTGTGGTCTTCGCTCCAACTCTGAGAAAAGTCAGCATCTTGAAAAACAGCAAGGCACTCAGACCTACTCTGATTTTTCAAGCAGGGTGGAAAATCTGATACTCACCCCACCCCAGCCCCACAGCACTTATGTTCATAGCCCTATAGGCTGCCACTTTCTGTAGCTGTAACTTACCTTAACGTCTGTTTCCCTTTCTAGACTTTAACCCCACCATGGGCAGGGATCACGTCCACCAATTCCACCATATCATACTCGCCTAAGGGCTCAGTACTGTGCTCTTGCACACAATATACACCCAATAAATAGATTAAAATAAGTTTCCAGCGGAAGGACTAGAAAGGTAGATAGCAGGAAGTGGTTCTGCTTCTTACACCATCCCCCACTGGGGCTGTGAAATGCCGATGTTGTCATCATTACTGTCTTTAAGGGGAAAGGTGAGTGAGCTGATTGATCGAGGGACCTCACCGTTCTTCATTGCTGGTCCGATCCCTGTCGGAATCCTTTCGGGCAAGGCTTGGGGGAGCGGGATATAATCAGCAAAGTGCTCCAAAGTGAAACAGAATGCATCTTTGCAGCATCACAGATAGGAGAGAAGTGTAGGGAACACCACCAAAACCTCTGTAAAATGGGGATTCGATTTCTGATTGCCCTCCTACTTAGACCGTGAGCCCCATGTGGTGCAGGGACTGTGCCTGACGTGATTGATCTGTATCTATCCCAAGTGCTTAGAACGGGTGCCTAGCCCACAGTGATCGCTTAATGAATACTATCATTATCATATACCATTTTTTTTTTAAAGGGGGGAGGGACGTGGGGCCTGTACTGACAGGAATGCAGGTGCCTCGAGGAAAAAAAATGTTGGTATTTGTTAAGCGCTTACTATCTGCAGAGCACTGTTCTAAGCGCTGGGGTGGATAGAAGGTAATCAGGTTGTCCCACGTGAGACTCACAGTCTTTAATCCCCATTTTACAAATGAGGTGACTGAGGCCCAGAGAAGTGAAGTGACTTGCCCAGTCACACAGCTGACAAGTGGCAGAGTCGGGATTCGAATCCATGACCTCTGACTCCCCAGCCCGGGCTCTTTAGCCACGCTGCTTCTGAGCAACTGATTCCTGGGCTTTGGGGTGGGGAGAGAGGTGGCAAAGCAGAAAAGGCAAGGATGGAGTGCGGTGAGGAGAGAAGGGAAGGAGGGAGACGGGGAAGTCTTGCTCCCTGAAGGAAAACACCGAGCTGGAGAGGCTAAGTGGGGCATCGCCGTCCCGACGCGACCTGACCTGCTTGAGCACCGCCTCCTCCCGGATCAGGCGGACCGGGTGACCGCGGTGGGCGCCCAGCACCGGGCACAGGGCGCACACGCAGCGTCGACAGTGCCCGCAGAAGAGCTCGGCCTCCCGGCTGCTATGCTCAGGGCACCGCCACTTCCCCGCCGCCGCCGCCTCCTCTTCCTCCTCCTCGCAGGGGCTTCGTCTGTACGCCTCCTCCTCCGCCGCCGCCCCGCTCGTGGGCCGCGGTCTCAGCCATGGAGGCCGGCCGCTCGGCCCTGTACCTCAGGCTCGGGGCGGCACGGGGGTGGGGGACACGGGGCAGGGGGGCGGCGCGAGGGCGGCGCGAGGCCGGAAACGAAACCAACGTGCTCGAGCGCAGTGGTTAGAGAAAAAAAAAAAAAAAAAGCCACCCCTCTCGGGGAGGGGAGAAATCCAGGTTAATCGCAGGCCAGGAGCGATTTCCCTTCATTCGACCGCACGTATTGAGCGCTTACTGTGCGCAGAGCACTGTACTAAGCGCTTAGGGGAGTACAAGCAGCAGCGTGGCTCAGTGGAAAGAGACCGGGCTTGGGAGCTAGAGTTCGCGGGTTCTAATCCCGGTTTTGCCACCTGTCAGCTGTGTGACTTTGGACAAGTCACTGTGCCTCAGTTTCCTCCTCTGTAAAAGGGGGATTAAGACTGTGAGGCCCACGTGGGACAATTTGATTACCATGTATCTTCCCCCTCTCCCTCCACGTTGCTTAGAAGAGTGCTTGGCACACAGTAAGCGCTTAATGAATACCACTATAATAATACAATAGAACAATAAACACATTCCCTGCCCACAACCAGCTTTCATTTCAGCCCACTTTCCCTCTCTCAAGCAATAGCAGTTATGGAGTTTCCTCTGGGCAGAGAACACTGGGACTCAGTGCAGTACGATGGAGTTGGTTCTTTTTTTCTATTTGTTAAACGCTTACTATGTGCCAGGACTGTACTAAGCGCTGGGGTAGACCCCAGCTAATCGGGTTGGATACAGTCCAAGTTCCACATGGGGCTCACAGCCTTTTTATTCACATTAACGTCTGCCTCTCCCTCTAGACAGTAAACTCGTTAGGGGCGGGGAACCTGTCTGCTAACTCCGTTGTACTCTCCCAAGCGCTTAGCATAGTGCTCTGCACATATTAAGCGCTCAATAAGCACCACTGAATGATGATTAATCTCCAGTTTACAGATGAGGTAACTGAGGCACGGGGAAGTTATGTGACTTACCCAAGGTCACACGGCTAAGTGGTGGAGCTGGGTTTAAGATGTCAGGTCCTTCTGACTCACTCCCAGACCCATGCCCTATCCGCTAGGACACATTGATCCCTGTCCTCAAGGAGTTTATAATCTACCTTGGGGAGGCCAACAGTAAAATGCATTACAGGTAAGGGAAGCAACCGAGCATACAGATATGGAGGTAAGTGCTGTGGGGAAGGGGTGAGGGCCTAATTGCTTATTAATAATAATAATGGCATTAGTTAAGTGCTTACTCTGTGCCAGGCACTCTACTAAGCGCTGGGGTGGATACAAGCAAATCACGTTGGACACAGTTCCTGTCCCATGTGGGGCTCCTAATCTCAATCCCCATTTTATAAATGAGATGACCGAGGCACAGAGAAGTAAAGTGACTTGCCCAAGATCACACAGCAGACAAGTGAAGGAGCCAGGATTAGAACCCCCAGGTGGAACTAAGTGCATGGGTGAGATTGTCGGGAGGGAAAATAGGGTGATGGGGGTGAGAGCTTAGTCAGGGAAGGCTTCCTAGGGAGATGTAATTTGAGAAGGGCCTTGAAGATGGGGAGTGTAGTGGTCTGTCATATGTAGAGGGAGATCCAGGCAGGAGGGAGGGGGCTAGCAAAGAGGTCAATGGCAGATGAGGCGAAAGCTAGAGGCAGTGTGAGTAGGCTGGTGTTAGAGGAGCCAAGTGCGTGGGCTGGGTTGTAGCGGGAGAGGAGCGAGGATAAGGGGGAGAGAGCTGACTGAGTGCCTTGAATCTGATGGTGAGGAGTTTTTGCTTGATGCCCAGTTGGACGGGCAACCACTGGAGGTACCTGAGGCGTGGGGAGATGTGCTCAGAATACTTTTTTAGAAAAACGTTCCTTCTCATTGTCCTTAACGGGAGCTGAGTGCAGGGAACTGAACAGGCTGTTTGTTTTCCCATGGACTCCAGACCTTTTAGATCTGGGTTGGGACTTCTAACTCTCCGCCACTTATGATCCACCCATCTTTGACCCACTGCTCAAGCCATTCCCCCTGCTTGGGAATCTCTTCCTTTCTTCAAATCTGTCCAACCCATTCCAACTCACCTTCAAAGTCTTCTTAAAATGTACCTTCCCCAAGAGTCATCTGGTTTTTAGCTGTTTCCCCTCCACCGGCCCACTACAGATATGGCACTGGATGCCTTTATGTCTGGTATTTTTGTTTCTGAATGCACAGCCTCTAAAAACCCCTACGAAGCATTCAATAAATCAATAGTACTTATTGAGCACTTCATCACTGGGAAAGCATGGTAGAATTAATAGACACGATCCTTCCCTCAAAAAGTTTATCATCTGGTGGGGGAGATAGACGCTAAAATACATTACAGGTATGGGGAAGCAACAGAGTTAAATGATGTGTGCATAAGGGTAATCTGGATGGTGGTGGAAGGGAGATGAATACCCTAGTGCTTAGGTGTCTGGGAAGTGCTGAAGTAACAGTAGTGGGGGGAATCGGGTGGGGATCTGAGAGATGAATCAAGGAAGGCTTCCTGGAGGAGATGTGATTTTAGAAGGATTACAAAGATGGGGAGAGTCGTGGTCTGCAGGATATTGTTGTGGGCAGGGAATGTGTCTGTTATATTGTACTCTCCCAAGTGCTCAGTACAGTGCTCTACCCACAGTAAGTGCCTAATGCATATGATTGACTGACTGAAGGGAAAGGGAGTTCCTGGCAGGAGGGAGGATGTGAGCAAGAGGTTAGCAGCAACGTGAGATGAGAAAGAGGTACGGTAAGTAGGTTGGCTTGAGACAAGGAAAGCGTGTGAGCTGGTGGGTAGTGAGAGGAGCAAAGATAAATGGGGGGAGAGAGCTGATGGTGAGGAGTTTCTGCTTGATGTAGAGAGGGATGGACCACCACTGGAGATTTCTTAGGAGTGGGAAGACGGGCCAAAACCGTGTTTTGGAAACCTTATTGAACATGGTGCATTGTCATTGTGGGCAGGGAACATGTCTGTTTATTGTTGTATTGTAAGCCTGGGAGACGCTTAGTAAAGGGCTCTGCACATAGTAAGTGCTCAATAAATTAGATTGAAGTTAATACCTACGTCTCTGCCTTAGAGGGAGGCACAGGGGAGCAGTGTGTGTGGCTGAACTGCTCCCTTCCTCTGAAACATCAAAGGCAATTTCTAGTGAGGAGAGGAAGAGGCAGGTTGCCACTGCTCTGTCAAGAGCTGGAAAGGGAAGCGAGGAGAGTTTCCCCAGCCCTGAGACCAGGGAATGTCTCTGGCAGCGGTTGTGCCCATGGGGGCCTAGGTACCCTCCTCCTCACCTCCTGTGAGGAGATCCAGTGGAGAGGTCAGGGAGATCCACCCAGCTCTTTGTGCTCCATTGAACAGGCTCCCTAGACTCCCCTTCTCCCTTCCCCAGTTACCACCAGGCTGGAGGTGGAGGAGCTCTCTTCCCCAGCCTCACTTTCCCACCAGAGGCAGCCATGAGAGGGGGACAGGCAGTACCCTAGAAACCCCAAACCAAATCAGTTCAGCCGTCATTCCCCGAGGTACTCGGCCTCGGAGTACCTGAGTTCCAGCTCCTGCTGGGACCAGGGTCCTGATGTCTGATCCTCCTCTTCCAGAGGGGAGTGAGCTAGCACCCCAGGCCTTCCTCTGCCCCCCAAGATATCAATGGCAGCCAGATGAGTTTACTAAGATTGGACAGAAAGTACAATTAGTCATTCCCACAGGGTCAATACACCCTAGTTTTAATTCTGGATCTGTTAATAGTTACTTTATATTGCTGTTGGTTGTGGACATATATGTAAGTTAAAGTAATAGAGATTATGAATAGAGAAAAACCATTTAAATGAGTCTGGTCAGCAAAAGGGCATCCTCTCTTCTTGAGTACGGTCTGTGGCCACCCCTGCTTCCTGAATGTCATCCCATCAACTGACCGTACTGCACTCTCCCAAGCACTTAGTAAGGTGCTCAACACACTCAATAAATGCTCCCTCCCTCCTCCTGCCTCTTTCCACTCTCCCATCTTTCCCAGCAGTATCTCAAGAGGGGATCTCCCATCTCCTCTCAAAATCTACCCTCTCCACCTGCACCACCAAACCCATCCGTTCGCATCTCATCAAAACACTAGGTACCCCCCCCCCCCCCCCAACTACCATCTTCAACTATTTACTCTCCAGTGGCTTTTTCCCCTCTGCGTTCAGACATGCTGATTTTTCCCCCATCCTAAAAAAACTTCCCTTGACCCTATGGCTCCCTCCAGTTATCACCCCGCCTCCCTCATACCATTTCTCTTCAAACTCCTTGAGCAAGTTGCCTACACCCACTGCCTCCACTTCCTTTCCTCCAATTCTCTCCTTGACCCCCTCCAATCTGATTTCTATCCACTTCACTCCAGGGAAACCGACTACTCGATGTCACCAGTGATCTTGCTAAATCTTACGGCCTCTACTCCATCCCAATCCTCCTCGACCGCCAAGCTGCCCTGGACACAGTGGACCACCCCTTCTTCTGGAAACATTATCTAACCTTGGCTTCACTGACACTGTCCTCTCCTGGTTTTCCTCCTATCTCTCTGGCCACTCATTCCCAGGCTTTTTGGCAGGCTCCTCCTCTGCCTCCCACCCCCTAACCATGAGGAGTCCCTCAAGGTTCAGTTCTAGGGCCCCTTCTATTCTCCATTACACCCACTCTCTTGGAAAACTCTTTCACTCCCATGGCTTCAACTACCATCTCTACATGGATGATTCCCAAATTGACCTCTCCAGCTCCGGCCTCTCTCCTTGTCTGCTGTCTCGTATTTCCTCCTGCCTTCAGGACAACTCTACTTGGATGTCCCACCAACACCTCAAACCAAACATTTAGTAAAACAGAACTCTTCATCTGCCTACCCAAACCTTATCCTCCTCCTGACGTTCCCATTATTGTAGACACTACCACCATCCTCCCTGTCTCACAAGGCTGTAATGTTGGCATTAGCCTCGACTCATCTCTATCATTCAGCCCACCTATTCGATGTCACCAAATTCTGTCGGTTCTACCTTCACAACATCACTGAAATCTGCCCTTTCCTCTCCATCTCAGCTTCTATTATGCAGATCCAAGCACTTATCCTATCCCGCCTTGACTATTGCATCAGCCTCTTTGCTGCCGAGATTTTTCTAAAAAATCGTTCAGTCCATGGTTCCCCACTCCCCAAGAACCTCCAGTGGCTGTCCATCCACCTCCGCATCAAACAGAAACCTCTTACCATTGGCTTTAATTGGTTCTAATCCCAGCTCCGCCACTTTGTTGTGGGGCCTTGGGCAAGTCACTTCACTTCTCTGTGCCTCAGTCACCTCATCTGTAAAATGGGGATTGAGACTGTGAGCCCCACGTGGGATAGGGACTGGGTCCAACCCGATTTGCTTGTATTCACCCCAGAGCTTAGTACAGTGCCTGGCACATAGTAAGCGCTTGAATATAACTATTATTATAATAATTATATAATAAGCCCTCAAGCAACTTTCCCCTTCTTACCTTACGTTGCTGATTCCCTACCACAGTCCAGCCTGCACACTTCACTCCTGTAATGCCAACCTACTCACTGTACTTCCATCTCATCTATCTCGCCCACATCTTGCCTTTGGCCTGGAACTCCCTCCCCGTCTACATCCAAAAGATGATCACTCTCCCCTCCTTCAAAGCCTTATTAAAATCCCATCTCCTCCAAGAGGCCTTCCCCGACTAAGCCCTCATTTCCCCTACTCCCTCTCCCTTCTGCACCATCTATGACCTTAGGCCTGTACCCTTTAATAACTTGATATCACCCCACCCTCAGTCCCACTTATGAACATATCCATAATTTACCGTTCTGTCTCTTCCTCTACGCACCTGGTGGGCAAGGAATACGTCCACCAACTCTGTTGCACTTTCCCAAGCACTTAGCACACTGCTCTGCGTACAGTAAGAGCTCAATAAATACCAATGATTGGTGTAGGGAATGTCAGCAAATGAGTCCAGTATTCTTGAGTGCCTGGACAGCATGCACCGGGCCTGTTGGAACTGTTTCACACCCCTCCATTCCCTTCCAAAAGTGGAATTGGCTTCCTCTTTTCCCATGTTCTCTAGGACTGGCATTGGCACCTCCCACCCAGAGAATTTTTGGTTTTTTTTTTGGCCACACTGCTCTCATTGGCATTGACTTCCACATACCTCCCACCCAAGTGAGCTAAATATGCTGATTGGTCTCTGGTTCCTGGAATACTACCCCTTAGCCAGAAGCCAACCAATCAGGCAGCATGCAGGAGAGTCTCAACAAGCTAAAGAGGTTGCCTGCCTTCATGAGCCAAGTCAACAGGCTGGAGTGAAAACAAGTTCCTATGAAATCCAACTGAACAGATGGGAAGTGTGTGGTGCAGTCAAATGTAAAATCAGCCCCACACAATGGAGATCATTCAGCTCTGGTTGGCTTTCTTTTCTTCTTCAGCAGCAGCGTTTTTTGTAGAGAGACCCATGATTGTAGGTATCAACAAGACTGAAATTGTGACTTACAGGTGAAAATCTGGGGAGGCCCATATTTTATAAATACCTGCAGATCAGGTATTTTATAAATATCTACAGACCCTGACTCCTGATCCTATTCTTTCCATTAGGCCACCTGTCTCTTTTCTTCCAGTTTTGATGGCCACTTAAAGATAATCTGGTTCCAACCTAGCTATTATCACTATTATTATAATTATTATTTTGGTATTTGGTAAGCGCTTACTATGTGTCAAGCACTGTTCTAAGTGCTGGGGTAGATACAAGTTAATCAGGTTGGACATAGTCCCTATCTCACACGGGGCTCACAGTCTAAGTAGGAGGGGGGACAGGTATCTAACCCTCATTTTACAGTTGAGGAAACTGAGGCCCAGAGACGCTAAGTGACTTGCCCATGGTCACACAGCAGACAAGTGGCAGAGCTGGGATTATAACCCAGGTCAATCAAATCAGTGGCATTTACTGGGTCTTTACTATGTGCAGAGAATGGCACCATGCACTTGGGAGAGCACAACTCAACAGAATCAGCAGACATGCTCCCTTCCCGCAGTGAATCCACGGTCTAGAGGGGGAGACAGAAATCAGTATAAATGAATAATTTATCTATAATTTAAAGATATGTACAAAAGTGCAGTGGGGTAGGGAGTGGGGTGAATATCAAATACCCTAAATTCACCAATCCAATCATAGAGACGATGTAGTAGGGAGAGCAAGTTGGGGTCAAGAGGGCTTAATTGGGGAAGGCCTCTTGGAGGAGACGTGACCTTAATGCTTTGAAGGTGGAGAGAGTGGTGGTCTGGCGTAAAATGGAGGGGGTTCCAAGGCCAGGGGGATGATGTGCAGAAGGGGTCCTCTGACTCCCAGGCCCCGGTTCTTTCCACTTGGGGAAAAGGATCAAAAGAGACCTTCCAATTCCAAGTAGGTCCAAAAGACTTATGGCTAGGATCTTGCCAGTAATGGAAAACCCGAGCTCATAATCTTTTCCAAAGTCAGTTGATTCATTCATTCCATCGTATTTATTGAGTGCTTACTGTGTGCAGAGCACTGTACTGAGCGCTTGGGCAAGTACAATACAGCAATAAAGAGAGACAATCCCTGCCCAGAGAAGATGTTCTCTAAATTTTGAAGCATTAACAATTATGTGATTGGAGAGAGGGAAGGGAAATAGATTATTTTGAGTAAAAATCCCTATGGGCCTACTTTTCATTTTGAGCATTTTGAGCAGAGAACTTGGAATGAGACTGCAGGTGGATGGCTGTATAGTGGCTGCTGTCTTCCCTTGGACACCAAAAAGTCCATAAAATTCTCCTGGCCAGCCCCCACTAGCCAGACAAAGGAGAGAGGAGCCTCAGTTGATGAGGGGCAGGCTCCTTCCCATCCTTCAAAATGGCCCAAATTCTCTCAAATTAGTACCCAGGTAAAAACGGAGTTAAGTTCCATAATTTTTCATTTTCACTTACGTTTGTGTGAATAGTATCTGCATGGCAAATGTTTCTCCAAAAATATCGCTCCTGGTGTTTTCACGAGACATAAATGGGTAAACAGACACTCAGAGTTACGTGTTCACATACATGAAATTAAGACGTCCTTGTTTCACTTTGGGTATCGAAATCCAGGACTAATGCAAAACTCAAAAAATATGCTACTTTTGGTTTTGAGAGGACTGTTTAGAGAATATCATTTCCACAAGAGATAGACAAAAACCTACTCCGGCTGCCGCTTACCCTAGAAAACGCTGCTCTGAATAGGGTGGGGGGAAAGGAATTTGAAAATGATATATTTTAAACAAACCCAAACTTTCCAGAGATCATATTCCAAAATATACATTAATTCTGGTGATGGCAGCAGAGATATTAGCTATTCATCACACAATGTGCTAAATCATCTTACAATGAATGTGGGAGAATTAGGATGAATCCATATATCAACTTAAGTCCATTTTAGCAATGAAAATACTAGTAAAGGCCTATTTTTTTTTTTAATGAAGTGCTGGAGACTTAGGGGATTTTGAGGGGAGGCGAGGTATTGGGTTTAATTACGTAAAGCCCTAAAAATCCCTATTCTACTCAGGGGTGGGGTTGATTGATGAACTACTCAGATATCCCTCGAGATGCCTGTACTAAGGCCACGTCTCATACTCACTCTAATGGCCTAAAATACCTCGTTGTCCTCTGGGTAGTCTAACCAGACAGTGAATGCAGGAAGGCAAATAATGCCCTATTCTTATATCTGTAATTTTATTTATATCTATAATTTTATTTATTAATTTTGATTCTATTGATGCCTGTCTACTTGTTTTGTTTTGTTGTCTGTCTCCCCACTTCTCGACTATGAGCCCGTTGTTGGGTAGGAACTGTCTCTACTGCCCAATTGTACTTTCCAAGCGCTTAGTACAGTGCTCTGCACACAGTAAGTACTCAAATACGATTGAATGACTCCTCCATGGGATTGCTCTAGAGTCAGTGCTGTCATTCATTAATTGAATGTCATTCATTAATTGTCATTGAAGCAGCGTGGCTCAGTGGAAAGAGCACGGGCTTTGGAGTCAGAGGTCATGGGTTCGAATCCCAGCTCTGCCACTTGTCAGCTGTGTGACTGTGGGCAAGTCACTTAACTTCTCTGTGCCTCAGTTAACTCATCTGTAAAATGGGGATTAAGACTGTGAGCCCCATGTGGGACAACCTGATTCCCCTGTGTCTACCCCAGCGCTTAGAACAGTGCTCTGCACATAGTAAGTGCTTAAATACCAACATTATTATTAATTCAGTCAGGCAGTTGTATTTATTGAGCACTGTGTGCAGAGCACCGTACTAAGCTCTTGGGAGAGCACAATACAATTGACACATTCCCTGCCATCATTGAGCACAGAGTCTAGAGGGGGAAACAGACATTAATATACATAAATAAATAAGTTATATATACCTAAGTGCCGTGGGTCTGGGAGCAGGGATGAATTAAGGGAGCAAGTCCAGCCTGAGGTAAAGATGTAACGCTTTAACTCTGGCCCACTCACTCTTTATCCAAGCTTTCTATTAGCTGAGAGAGAGGCAACTATAAATTCACAAATCTTTGTTGTTCCCAGGTTCTTTTCTTGCTTGCTTTTTTGTGATATTTAAACACTTATTATGTTCCAGACACATTAAGTGCTATGGTAGATACAAGATAGGTTGGACACAGTCCTTGTCCCAAATGAGGCTCAGTCTTAATCCCCATTTTACAGATGAGGTAAATGGGGCACAGAGAAGTTAAGTGACTTGCCCAAAGTCACAGGAGACAAGTGGCAGAACCAGGATTAGAACCCAGGTCCTTCTGACTCCCAGATCCATGATCTTTCCACTGGGCCACTAGGTAAGGTTCTTCCTTTCTCCTCTACTGGTCATTCACTCAGTATATGACTGGTTGAAATAGTAATGTTGGGGTTTACTAAGCAGTTACTCTGTGTCATTGCTAAGCAATGGAGTAGGTACAAGAAAATCACATCAAAGTCCTTGTCCCACACAAGGCTCATAGTCTTAAGCGGGGGGAGAACAGGCCTTTTATCCCCATTTGGCAGAGGAGGCTGAGGCACAGAGAAGCAAGGTGACTTGCCCAAGGTCACACTACAATCATCATACTTACTGAGCACTTACTATTCACAAAGCACTATGCTAAGCCACTGGGACAGTAAAATATCACAGACATTCCCTGCCCACAAGGAGGAGAAGCAGCATGGCGCAGTGGAAAGAGCACGGGCTTTGGAGTCAGGGCTCATGAGTTCGAATCCCAGCTCTGCCACTTGTACGCTGTGTGACTGTGGGCAAGTCACTTAACTTCTCTGGGCCTCAGTTCCCTCATCTGTAAAATGGGGATTAAGACTGTGAGCCCCATGTGGGACAACCTGATTCCCCTATGTCTACCCCAGCGCTTAGAACAGTGCTCGGCACATAGTAAGCGCTTAACAAATACCAACATTATTAAAGGGGGAGATAACATTAACCTAAATAAACAAATTACAGATATGTACATAAATGTTATGGGGCTGAATGGGCAGGGGTGGGGGGTGGAGCATAAATAAAGGGAATAAATCAGGGTAACACAGAAAGGAGTGGGAGAAAAGGAAATGGTTTAAGGGAAGGCCTCTTAGAGGAAATGTGCCTTCAATAAGGATTTGAAGGTGAGGAGAGCAATTGTCTGTCAAATATGAAGAGGGTGTTCAGGGCCAGAGGCAGGCACTGGGCGAGGGGTCGGCGTTGAGATAGACGAGATCGAGGTACAGTGAGTAGGATGGCATTAGAGGAGTGAAGTGTGCAGGCTGGGTTGTAGCAGGAGAGTAGCAAGGTGGTTTCTGTGGAGTGAAGGGGACAGAAGCCAAATTGGAGGAGGTCAAGGAGAGAAATTAGAGAAGAACTTGAGACAGCGGGTGTAGGCAACTCACTCAAGGATTTGGAGAGGAATGGTAGGAGGGAGATGGGGTGATAACTGGAGGGAGCTGGGGGTCAAGGGAGGGATTTTTTTAGGACAGGGAGACATGAGCATGTTTGAAAGCAGTGGGGATGAAGTTACTGGAGAGTAAAGAGTTGAAGATGGTGGAGAGGGAGGGAAGATGGGAAGTGCTTTGATAAGGTGCAAAGGGATGGAGCATGGCGTAGGGCACAGAGCACGAGCCTGGGAGCCAGAAGGCCCTGAGTTCCAGTTCCAGCTCCGCTACTTCTCTGCTGGGTCTCAGTTACCTCATCTGCAAAATGGGGATTAAGACCATGAGTCCTCTGTGGTACAGAGACTGTGTCCAACCTGATTACCTTGTATCTACCCCAGGGCTTAGAACAGTGCCTGGCACATAGTAAATGCTTAAGAAATACCATAAAAAAAAATGGAGTCGGATGCATAGGTGGAGGATGAGCAAGCAAGCATGTGGCAGAGCTTGAACTAGAACCTAGGTCTCCTGACTCCTAGTCCCATTTTTTCCACTAGGTCACCAGTCTCGTTTCCCCCAGTTTTGATGGCTACTTAAAGATAATCTCATTCCAACCCAGTTAATACTCACTCTGATGGTGTAAATCATGACAGCGATTGGTATTCTCCACTATTCAGTCGCCATTTGAACTGGACCTATAAAACACAGGTGTCCATTTACTTAAATTTATCAATCAATGGTATTGATTGAGCGCTTACCATGTGCAGAACACTGTACTAAGCACTTGGGAGAGTACAATGCAACAGAATTAGCAGACACATTCCCTGCCCATAACGAGTTTACAATTGAGCGAGGAGCTTACAGTCTAGAGAATTTATGATACATTAGCAGGTAAAGCAACAAGGGTAGTCAATAAATGGTATTTACTGAGCACTTACTGTGTGCTGAGCACTGTACTAAGCACTTGGGAGAGTACAACAGAGTTCCTAGACATATTCCCTACCTACAAGGAGCCTACAGTCTAGAACATGTTAGAATGGTCAAGTTAGATCAACAAAACTGAAAAAGACATCAACACGTTGAGTCTGACATCACGAGAGTGATCTGTAAATTGACTAGCACACTGTTTTGGATGGTATTGAGATTTTCGCTTATTTTTAGGGACTGTTATAATAATGTTGGTATTTGTTAAGCGCTTACTATGTGCAGAGCACTGTTCTAAGCGCTGGGGGAGATATAGGGTCATCAGGTTGTCCCATGTGAGGCTCACAGTTAATCTCCATTTGACAGATGAGGTAACTGAGGCACAGAGAAGTTAAGTGACTTGCCCACAGTCACACAGCTGACAAGTGGCAGAGCTGGGAGTTGAACCCATGACCCCGGATTCCAAAGCCCAGACTCTTTCCACTGAGCCACGCTGCTTCCCCTATGTAACTGTGAAGGAGTTATTTTATCTGCTTTCAATCCAACCCCCTTTGTGTCCTGCTCTCCAGAGAAAGGTCAGCAAAGTAAACAAATCCATGGGAACTGGAAGGTCATGTTGCCCCACAATGTTCATAAAATTTTAAAAAGGCTCCTTGAAACCAAGGAAGCACAAACTGCAACATTTACAATGTATCACACCCCTTAAAAGTTAGCAAGTCTGTTTTGTTCACACTCCCAAATCATTTAAATAATATTTATCATTACAGTTACATCTTCAGGTCCCCTATGATTTCTGTCAAACTTACTCAAGAACAACTCTCAATTTATTATGAATTAAATTATTTTTCATGGTTAGCTATTCTGAGGAATCATTTTTAATTGCTTGCAGTTTTTTTCTGTCAAGCTAACCTGTTGGGAATCTGAGTGTGGGTATGCTATTTTAAGTAATTTAATTTTCAAAGAATTAGAAAACCAGTGTTCTCATAATGTTGGAAGAGCTTATTTTCAATGTTCAAGTTTCATTTTTTTTTAAAAAAAACACAACATGCTTTGAAGTAATTACTTTTAACATATAGCTATTAGGTTATTTATACTGTTTTGGTAGATTGACATTTATTACCCCCAGTTCAAAATTTGCAGCTGAGGAATAAAAAAAAATAAAGCTATTTAGGTATATTGGAATGATGGTATGTGAGAGGTTTTTTTTGGCTTTTTTTTATCTTCTTGAGGTTAGAAGACTTTGGAACAATTCATATTTATATACATGGAATGGTTCTTAAGATTTCAGTTAAGACTTTTTTATGAACGGTATCTGTGGAACATTTTTATAAAATGAGTTTGTACTTTCTAATTTACATTTTAAAATTTCTAACAAAAAACAAAGTTTAGGTTTAACATCAACAGCTAAACCTTCCTCATTCAATTCGGCATTCAATTCTTGGCTCACATTCTTTTAAGGTCTACCTTTCTTCAAGGAAGAAAAAAGATGACAGTGAAAATTATTTCACCATGCTCTGTCACAGTGTGGTTTTAGACCAAAATGCAGACCTGATAATAGTAATAATAATAACGGTATTAAGCGCTTACTATGTGCCAAGCACTGTTCTAAGCACTGAGGTAGATACAAGGTAATCAGGTTGTCCCACATGGGGCTCACAGTCTTAATTCCCATTTTACAGATGAGGTAACTGAGGCATAGAGAAATTAAGTGGCTTGCCCGAGATCACACAATCCAGGTCCTTCTGACTCCCAGGCCCGTGCTCCATCCACTCGGCCATGCTGCTTCCCAATTTTCCTGGAGCTGAAAGCCTGAGCTCAGACTGCTCTCCGCTGACCGCTCTGCCCCCAACAAGGAAGACATCCATGCTCTGCTCCCCTCTCCAATCTCAAGGGGCGAACCCCCTCCCCCTCTGCTCTCGCCATAGCGCACGGCAAGGATGAAACGGCAGCCCAAGACCGACTGAAAGTTGCAGAACTCTGGGGTTTGCAGTTGTGCTGGTACCATGTGGGAGAGGGACTGGCTCTGACCTGACACAGCATTTAGAACAGCACTCGACACAGAGTAAGTGCTTATATATCATAATTACAATTTTAATTATCAGAACTGTGGACTCTGAACAGCCCTGACTGGGTGACAAGGAGCATGAAACTCTATTGTATTGTACTCTCCCAAGCGCATAGTGCACAGTAAGCACTCAATAAACCCCACTGATTGATAACTCCTATGGTGTTTATTTTTGCCTTTGTCTTTATGTTACTCTTGCTGGGTTTTCTTCCTTACCTTAACAGAGGCACAGAGCTATGGAGTGGAGTTGCGGGGGTCTGCCCTAGCTGGAGACTTCCAGGGGTGGCCGATCACTTATGTTCAGATATTTACACTGTTGCTTCCCAGTGTGGCCTGGTGGAAAGAACAAAAGCCTAGGATTCAGGAGCCCTTGGTTCTAATCCCGGCTCTACCACTTTTCACTCATTCGCTGTCGTATTTATTGAGCGCTTACTGTGCATGGCACACTGTACTAAGCACTTGGGAGAGTACCACTTGCCTTCTCTGTGACCATGGGTAAGTTACTTAACTTCTCTGGCCTCAGTTTCCTCATCTGTAAAAGAGGGACAAAATACCTGTTCTCCCTCCTACTTAGACTGAGAATCCCATGTGAGTCAGGGATTGTGTCCAACCTGATTATCTTCTATCTACCCCTAGGGCTTAGTACAGTTCGTGGCACATAGTGAGAGCTCAGCAATTAGCACAATTATCGTTATTACCTATAATTTTAGTGTCTGTCTTCCCAGCTCCTTGAGGGCAGGGGTAGTGTCCACCAACTCTGTTATACTTTTCCAAGTGTTTAGTCCAGTGCTCTGCATGTGGCTCAATTCCTTCATCAGTAAAATGGGGATTGTGTAAGGACTGGGAATCAGGAAACCTGGGCTTTAATCCCAGCTCTACTGTTAACTTTCCTCAAGGACACCCAGAAAATCATCCAAAGCCTCAAACAGAACTCAGGAGTCCTGACCCCCCCACTCTCAGTCGAATATTCTCGACTCTCTCCTTGGCCCCGCTACAGGATTGAAAAAAGAAATCCACCTAGGAAATAAAGTGGGGTTGGGGAGGTTGCGATGGAAAGAGAGCAAGTTGGTTCTTTAGGAGAAAGAAAGGGAAAAGCGGAGCAAATGCTCAGGGCTCCAGGTTACCATCCACTTCCCAGAAAGCATCCCATTTCAGACCCAAAGCTTTTCCCCAGATCTCCCTCCTGAAACCCCTCTCCCTTCACCGGATACGTCAAGTGTGGCTCCAGACTCCTGGAGCCAATCTGGGCTTGGATGACAGTGCCCTGTCTGTCCCTCATGTATTTCCTCGCAGCGATCTAAGGCCCCTACTGCCCATCTGCTGATGCCACTTGGCACTGAGTGCAGCTCCTGCCACCGACACCACCTCCAGAGAAGGACACTTCACATTTTTTCTTAAATTCATCCAGGATGAAGGTATTGTGGGATTGTTCACATCAGCCCACCCATCACTCTTGCCCAAACACTCCTTGCTGATAAAGGGATTGCAGACTTGGCACATAGTAAGCGCTTAACAATACCATAATCATCATCATCATCACTGACCACGCAGATCTGGCTGGCACGCAACAGACAGATCTGCCCACCCTTCCGATCAGCCTGATGCAACCGATCACAGGAGGAGGGGCATTATGAGCACGATAGACTGATCAGAAGAAGGGGGCGTGGTGATCACTTAACAGGGAGATTTGCCCACCGATCAGCCTGCCTGGGGGAACCACTCGGGGTGGCCAGGGGGAGAGAAGCAGTTTCCAAAAGGGCTCGTCTTGGCTACATCTCCCAAAGGCCGTTGGGGAATTCTGGGGAGATGGGCCTCTCTGCCAATAGTGGAAGAGCTCCAAACTCTTCCAGTTGAGGTGCAATTTTCCTCAGAAACAATTCTAAAAGACTCTCACTTTTCTGCATTGCTTTTCACCCGTCTTGGCTATTTCTGATATGCTTCTGGTTGGGACTGCACCAGAAATCGAGTTCCACAGGTGGTGAAGGGTTTCATCTCTGCTTAAGCTATAACTGGTATAAAAGGATGCCCGGATGAGCTCATTTGAGATCACTTGGGCCACAAACCCCCTTTTCCCCAACCAAAAACCCTATGTGGCTTAGCACCTGGTGAGCAGCATTTGGTAATTAAGGGATCAAATCATCTCTCACTTAGGGACAGAGACAGTGATTAATTCCCAACTTTGCATTTTCTCCCAGCACACAGTAAAGTGCTTTACACAGAGTAAGCACTTAACACTAATTCGAGTAAAATGGGGGTGGGGGGAACTGGGAGAGGGAAAGGGGAGGAAAGCTGCTAGTATTCCGACACCCAATCAAGCCACCAGAGCTCTTTATCAAATAATAATTTTCTTTTAGCATGGAACAATATTCAGAAGCAGAGCAATATTTACACCTTGTCTTAAAACTATCAAATTTGGGTCATGAAGACCCTGAATTTTTAACAGGAATGAGTCCATTGTAGTCTGAATGAACTAAGCGTTACTATGCTTATAATCCCTTAGCAGAACTAAGTGATGATTATTAATATTCACAATAATTGTGGGGTTTTTTCGTTTTGGTTTTTTTTTTTTTGGATAGAAGGGTTCCTTTTCACTAATAGACTTAGTTGGGCTAGTGAAGTAGATAAACATGGCCAAAATTTGGAAGGAAGAAGAAGATATTCTAGAGAAAAAGCACAGCCTAGTTGGAAAGAGCATGGGCCTGGAAGTTAAAGAACATTGATTCTTATCCCAGCTCCTGCCTGCTGTGACCTTAAGCAAGTCTCTCAACTGCAGGCCCTCACTCTCATCTGTAAAATGGGGATTAAATACCTGTTCTCCCTCCTGCTTAGACTGTGAACCCCATGTGGTGCAGGAACTGGGTCTGATCTGATTACACCTACCCCTGCGCTAAGCACAGTGCTTGGATTGCAATAAGCACTTACACACCACAGGTATTATTAGAAAAAAGTGCTTAAAAAGATAAATGACATGGTTCCTAAACCAGTAAGGGGTGAAGTTCTGTGTGCATCTTCAAACTGTTTGAAGGAGCCAGCACTGTTAAGAGGTGCATTTTGCTTCATTTGACACAGGGATGGGACTATGACAGCAGGCAAGTGAGGAAGTTGCAGTCGGACAGTGGGACTTCAGAGTTGGAGAGGGTAGAGCTTAGTAACTGGAGCTGATGAGATCGAGCATGTGGCCAAGTTGGTGAGTGGATGAGGTGGGGTGGAGCAGGAGGTCAATCCAGTTGAACGACAGGAATGACTTGAAGCCGACAGCAGAGGGGACCATCGGCACTATCCACATGGCTATTTGTCGCCAAGGATCAACGGAGGGATGGAGAAAGAAGGAATATGAGAAAGGGATCAAAACGGTTCAAAAAGTTGGAGGGAGGGCCTGGTGGGATGTGGTAGATGACCGTGACTGTAGACCGTAAGCTCCTGAGGGGCAGGGATCACGTGTACCAACTCTACTGGATTGTACTTTCCCAAGTACTTAGTACGGTGCTCTGCAAATAGTAAGCACTTGATAAATACCATTCATTATGCTGGTCATTAAATATAATTAAACATAAAATATCACATCAAGGGAATACAAAGATCAAGTAAAATGTGTTTTAACTTAGATCTTTTGTACACGGATTCTGTAGCTTTTCATCAGCGTGACTGATATTAATAAACCTGCTTTACAAACAACTAGTCGTTTTCCTCAAGTCATTTTCAAAAGACTTACCAACGTGTTGGATAGGCAAGCATGGTAAAGTAGTTCTTTTATCAAAAGTCAAGGAGCCAACTCAAAGGAAAACCAAAAACCATCATCCAATTTTCACAATTATAATACAAATTTAAAGTTGGGAACTAAAAAAGCAATTCCGATGGCTCTCGCTTGGGTAAATTTCTTTGTGACCTTGTTTCTGGTAAGACACACACACACACACACACACACACACACACACACACAAATCTACAAATACAGATATTAGATAAACAACTCTACTGCTCGGTAAACTCTCAAGTGGGTCGTGCTCTAAGGAAATATAAAAAGCAGGAGTGACAACTTTTCGTTTTGAACGTGGGGGTGAACTTGGGGTCAGAACTTTGGGAGTGGGCGGGGGGGGGAGAAGGAGGGGAAGGGAAGGAAAAGAGGGAGGGAGGGAAGGAAAGAGAGGAAGCAAATCTATAAAACGAAAAGCATCTCCTTGTCCAATCCTACCCCTCTGGTCCTCACCAGGCCTGGGCAGCTCCCCCCTTGCCGCCTCCTATCACACTTGCCTGGCCTCACTCCCTCCTGATCCGCTGTGGGCGGCATGGGCCCCAAAAGCTCCGACCAGGGGAGTACTTTCAACCTCAGGCCAGAATCGCTCATCTAGGTTCCGATGGCTGCAGCTGTGGCTGCTTCCAGAGAAACGACGGAATTTCCTCTGCTGTGCAATTAATCCCCCGGGACGCGTGCTGCTGAGGCTCCAGCTCGAATCCCCATCCACGCCCAGCCACGGCTGCACAGCGGGAACCGGAAAAAACGCAGCTGCTGTGCTGGTCTCATCACTTTCTTTCTCCTACCGGGGGGGAGCGAGAAGCCACTGGACCTCTAACACTCCCAGAGAAGGCTACCTAAGACTGTCCACCTTGCCCCTCAAAGCCGATGGCACTGCCGCCCCCCCCCCCCCCCCCCCATGAAGAGGTGTGCCCCTAGGGTCGAACGTATTTTTAATCCATGCACGCACACGCAGTGAGCAAGACGAAGACGGCCACATTATTAAAAGTACTCGTAAGGAATGAGTGTCCTGGAACACTTGAAACTTTGGCTTTCAAAAGCCAAACAACCAATACTGCAAAACTGATTCCCTGCCTCTGAGAAGCCAGCTACAGATCCCAGCATAGGAACAGGAGGCCCGACAAAAGAGTTTAACTGAACAACATACATTTATTACTGAACAACCCTCTCAACTCCAAAATTGGGCACAGGGATTAAAAATAAAAATTCATTGCACTACTTAGTAAAGCATTACTAGTAACTCTCATAAAAAATGTACAAACTTTGTTAAAAATTTATCAAGCCTTCAAATGATTTGGTTACAGATATAATACATTTAAAACTATATGTTAAATGATACAAGAATGGTTTAAAGAAAACACTCAACAAATAAAAATTATAACAAAATCCATACATTTTTATAATCATTTGCAAATCTGAAACAAATAGCAAAATGAGGTAACTGAATGTACCAAAAGGAAAAAACCAGCTTTTTTTTTTTTTTTAAATGAAGGCCTCAAGATATCGCTGTCAAAAACAGGTTTTTACAAGTAAAATTGAGTTTGTAGTTTCCATTCTAAATATTACAAGAGATGCAATTTTAACAAATCACAGTTAAGAGATTGTACAAAACCTGAATATACTAACAAATTCCCTAACTGCCCAAAAAAACCTTCCGTAAAGACAATCAACAAATAAGATCTTGAAGATATCTAGAGGTCTTGACATCAGTTTTCAAAACAAAACAAAGTCAAATTCAATGAACAATTCATGCAAAAACATAGCAGTGCCGATATGATAACGCCAACAGTGTTTTTTTTTTGTTTTTTGTTTTTTTTTGTTTTTTTTTTGGGCGGGAGAGGGCAGGGGATGGTGGTGCAGGGAAGAGGAGGAAGATGGCTGACACAAAACCATACTGGATTCTGGTGCTATCAGCCACCACTGCAGGCTGTGAAATTAAGACACATAAATGTGCACAACACATGGCAGTAACAACTGAGCGACAAATCAATTCCCTTCCTCTCCTCCTGACAGCCACAACTGGAAAGTATCAGTTGTAGCCAGCCTGAACTGGCTCAGAACACATGCATGTGTGCCTTTTATACACACTAACCACAGGAAGCAAGTCTGCACACATCTGCAAGAGTCCCATGCAAACAAAAGAAACATTCCAAAAGAGATAAGCCACAAGAGTGCAACAATTAAAGTCAGTATTTTCCCAAATTAGACCCTACTGCCTCGAAATCTCCAACTGCCTCACAGAACATCATAGAAATAGGGACGATACACAAATAATTTTCCAATTTGAGAAAAAAAGGACTTTTCCTAGATATTAGTAAAATGTGACCTAATTATGTATTTCTATCTAAATGAGAAAAAGTGCTTTACTTTGCATGCTTCTTTAAGTGAATACTGGGTGGAGTAGTGTTATGTTCCATCTTTACAGGTAGAAAGGTTTTTGTTTTTTTTTGCAGCCATATAAAAGATACTGAGTATAAGACAGGTGGCATATGCAATGTTAACATTCTTTTAATAGTTTTAAAAAATAAAGGTTATTCTATGGATTTAATTTGTTTAGTGGCTCATGACCAGGTTGCTAATTCCATTCTTCAGCACTTTCAGGGCAGAGAAAGCTATATTGGGCTAGAAAAAATCATAGGATAGATGTTATCTTTTGACTCAAGGACTAAAATATGGACGAGATTAGAAAACCGTGAATCCTATCTAGAGGTATTAACTAGGCAGAGGCAATAGTGTCTGAAATATGGGCTACATTGTGCTTTTGTTTTCTTTTACTGAACCACAAGCTGTGATTTTTTTTTCTGTAGAGCCTTCCAAGAAGGGCAAGCAGCACTGGAGAACACATTAACACTGTCTGAAAATATAACTGATACTAAAGCATAGCAGCATACAAAAGCATCAGAAGTTATGACACGGAATGAAATTAAAGCTGAGACTGGCAGCAGCAAGTTGTAGCAATATTGCTAATTGTGCCACTTGTGCTATTGCAATCAAAGTAATGACACTAAATGTACGAAGAAGCAAAGTGATGCCAAAAAAAAAGTGCATCTCTCGAATAATCTTGGTACAGATGTGGACCTAAACACACTCCTGGAAAACAGACCTTAAACAATCTTAAATACATTAAAGGAACCCTTTTTTCCCCCAACAAAACAGCAATTATAATATTATTCAGGTCAATTGAATGGAGGTTAACTCCCGTTTCACAGCATTATCTGTTCTTACTTGTGCAAGAACATAGTCTTTTCTTACACTGCGAGTATTCTGGACACTGGCTGTATTACACTTTACTCATTCATGCAAAAAAAACAAACAAAAAAAACAAACACTCAAAAAAACAAAAACAGGATCACCTAAGGTCGAAGGGAGAGAAAGTGTCATAGTATATAAGTCATCCAGACCACGGCTTATAGTGGTTTTCTAAGGGCATTTCCTTACTGAGGAAGAGCTAGACCTCTTTGCAGAATTTGAATTTGGGAAATGAATCTGCAGAAAAATAAATGGAAATTTTCTTCTAACCATTTAAATGCTTACACGAGAGTTTGTCCAACAATATAAAGAATACAGGTGGTGCATTAAAGCGAGAGTTGGTTTACAAATTATTTTCCGGTTAAAGACGCTGACCAAATACACGGTGTTAGGCTACATGGACTGAGATGTCCCTTGAACACCATTTCTGATCAGGAATATATTACTTGAACATCTTCCAACTATAATAAAAGTCTAACTATGAAAATCTTGTGATTGTTATGAAACAACTAAGCTAACACCTTGAAAGGGAAACATTCTAAATACTGAATGAAAACATTAATATTGCTAACCGAAGAGGTGAGCTTGCAGTATTTTATGGGTAAACAGCAAGCCTTCATTTTTTTTTTTTTAATATCAGATGCTAAGAATTGGGTCTAGGCATTTAGAGTTTGATGCACTCTCTTTTTACCCCTCAAGTGGCATTCAAAATTACCGTTAAGGGGAAAGTTTAATAGTCGTCTGAAGAAAAATGATGTGGACCATATAACATTAGGTAAACCAAAGGCGGGAGGGAAGGGGAGAACATTAAATGCCTAAAATTGCTGCACCCTTAGCATTCAGTGTGCAACTGCAAACCCAAGGAAAGAAACCAGTGTACAGTACTAGTACTGCTTAAATAACACATAAGAGTATACGTTGCAGCGTAGTTAACACCCCACACACACACATACATTCTCAGTACATGCTGGTATATAGGTTCTCAAATACATTCGCTACGACATTCTCTCACCAGCACTTGTGCGCGCACGCACCCACCCACCCACCCACAACACACGCACACGCCCATGTAGAGGGCAGCATCGCCACAGATGCGCATTCGTTCCTTTCATTTCCACTCACAGTATCTGAAGGCTCTATATAAAGTAGATTGCTATACGGTTTCGAGCTACCACTTTTTTTCTTTTTTTTTTTTTATAAAAGCACATGCTAAAAGATCACGTCCACTGTAATCTTGCAGCAACACTCGGAATGATCACACAAAAACCAGGGAATGTTAGTGCACACACAAAATTAAGCTAAAGAAAAGTCTTTGGAGTTCCAATCATACCGTTAGTAAAACAATCCCATAGTTGTGAAGACTATAAGCTTTATAATTGGTTAAATCACACAGTGCAAAGGAAGGTCCATTGACCCTTTTGTGTAAAGGCTGGAAACCACATGGGTAAGTACAGGTGACAAGGAACACCTAGATGAGATTTGTGCTCTTCAGCTGGTTACTCGGAATCACGATGCCCTTCCGAAGCATCAGCCCGGCAGATTGGACAGGTACGATTTGCCTATGAGAGAAAAGTCAAAGAAAAAAAGGTTTTACTGACTAGAGACTTACCCCCGATTATTCACAGCAGTGTGTCTGTTTACTGTTGTATTGTACTCTCCAGAGCACTTAGTAGAGTGCTCTGCCAAGAGTAAGCGCTCAGTCAATTTGACTGAATGAAGAAGACCATCAGAGGAAGACAGAGTGCCACGCAGAGCCACAAAGATGAATGAAGGAAACAGACCAAGAGGAGTAAACCTACGAAGGGGTAGTCCAGAAATGCCAACAGGAAGATGGGCACAAACCCAAGGAAACCATCCATTCCAGATATACTTAGAACAGTGACAGTGTGTTTGGACTGAAATAATAGAGGTGACATCTAGTGGCAACCAGGAGACCATTTCTGGGTGCATGCAGTTCGGCCACCGTGTGCTTTGGCTAGAACGCGCGTTGTGGTCTCAGAAGAAAAGCTTGTGTGCATGCTCCCCATGGCAAGACACGGTGAGGATGGCACAAGTTTTCCTGAGGGCGGGGATCCATGAGAACGCAACCCTCCTACGGCAGGACAGACACCGAGATGTCCTCGGAAAAATCCACGGCGAAGGTCGGGGGTTTGGGGGCTCAAGGTGCCTGCTACTCAGATGAGCGAATCCTGATGAGTTGCTCATCTGTTGTCTGTGGTTCACTCCCCCACCCCACCCTTCATTCCACCAGACCACCAGCAATCAATCGTATTTACTGAGCCCTAACTGTGTGCAAAGCACCGTACCAAGCACTCGGGAGAGTACAATATAACAGAGTCGGGTAGACGTGTTTCCTGCCCACAGCAAGTTTACAGTCTAGAGGGACCACAGCAGTCATCTTAAAAAGCCCTCCGGAAATTGCCCCCTTCCTCCAATTAGTTCATAACACTCTAATTGCATCAGCCACCCTCACCACTTAGGTATTTTATTGTTCAAATCTGCACTTCTGTGCATGCTGGATCTTCCCTTTTTCCCCTAAACATTACCAAACTGCATTCTTTTTGTTCTCCTCCTTTCTGGGCTCCCTCTACGCTCCATTTACACCCACCCATTCCTCTGAAGTACTTAGCCGCTCTCACCACTTCACTTCCCTCCCTCCCTCCTGCATCACGTATGCACGGAGAGGGGGCATGGTTTAGTGGCTAGAGCACGGGCCTGGGAGTCAGAAGGACCTGGGTTCTAATCCCGGCTCTGCCACGTCTGCTGCGTGACCTTGGGCAACTCACTTCACTTCTTTGGGCCTCAGTTCTCTCATCTGAAAATGGGGATTAAGAGTGTGAGCCCCATGCGGGACAGGGACTGTGTCCAACCTGATTAACTTGTATCTACCCCAGTGCTTGGAACGGTGCCTGGCACATATTCATTCATTCATTCAATAGTATTTATTGAGCGCTTACTATGTGCAGAGCACTGTACTAAGTGCTTGGGATGAACAAGTCGGCAACAGATAGAGACAGTCCCTGCCGTTTGACGGGCTTACAGTCTAATCGGGGGAGACGGACAGACAAGAACAATGGCGCTAAACAGCGTCAAGGGGAAGAACATCTCGTAAAAACAATGGCAACTAAATAGAATCAAGGCGATGTACAATTCATTAACAAAATAAATAGGGTAACGAAAATATATACAGTTGAGCGGACGAGTACAGTGCTGTGGGGATGGGAAGGGAGAGGTGGAGGAGCAGAGGGAAAAGGGGAAAATGAGGCTTTAGCTGCGGAGAGGTAAAGGGGGGGATGGCAGAGGGAGTAGAGGGGGAAGAGGAGCTCAGTCTGGGAACGCCTCTTGGAGGAGGTGACTTTTAAGTAAGGTTTTGAAGAGGGAAAGAGAATCAGTTTGGCGGAGGTGAGGAGGGAGGGCGTTCCAGGACCGCGGGAGGACGTGACCCGGGGGTCGACGGCGGGATAGGCGAGACCGAGGGACGGCGAGGAGGTGGGCGGCAGAGGAGCGGAGCGTGCGGGGTGGGCGGTAGAAAGAGAGAAGGGAGGAGAGGTAGGAAGGGGCAAGGTGATGGAGAGCCTTGAAGCCTAGAGTGAGGAGTTTTTGTTTGGAGCGGAGGTCGATAGGCAACCACTGGAGTTGTTTAAGAAGGGGAGTGACATGCCCAGATCGTTTCTGCAGGAAGATGAGCCGGGCAGCGGAGTGAAGAATAGACCAGAGCGGGGCGAGAGAGGAGGAAGGGAGGTCAGAGAGAAGGCTGACACAGTAGTCTAGCCGGGATATAACGAGATATAACGGGATATAACATAGTAAACACTTAACAAGTATCATTATTATTATCATCCCTTGAGTCTGTATCCCTAAGTACTTACGTACTCACTCCTCCTTTCATCCCTCCCACAGCACTCAAAAGTTCACATCTTTATTCTCAGTTGCTCACCCTACTTGCAGTTTCTTTTAACATCTGTCTCCCCTTACTGGGTGGCAAACTCCTTGATGGTTACTCTATTCTACTTTCCCAAGTGCTCAGTAGGGAGTAGCAGGCCCTCACCCCATTCCACCAATCAATCCCTTGCTTGGAACTTTCTTTGGCTAACAACTTGCTGAGGGAGCTGCAGATGTCTGAGCTCTTCCCTGCTACTCTCCTTTGTACTGATCTCACAGCGATGTGGTGAGACTCAATCAGGCAAAATTGATATCTTAAAAATAATCAGCTGTGCGCAGGCAATGAGTCTACCAAGTCTGTTATACTGTACTCTCCGGAGCGCTTGGTACAGTGCTCTGTCCACAGAAAGCACTCAATAAATATGATCAACTGTTGGATCTTCCCTTTCTCCCCCAAATGTTACTAAACTGCATTCTTTTTGTTCTGCTACCATTCTGAGTTCCCTCTATGCTCCATTTACACCCACCCTGATTAAAAATGTTTTTCAGGTGCTTAGAGATAGACTATATCAACACAGGGTGATGTTCTCACTCAGAGAGAATTACTCTGGAATGCGTTTTCGTCATGGATATTTGATATAATTACACTTATTCAATGGCTAAAATATAAATACAGTTGGCAAATTCATTATACTTCATTCCTGATCTTCTAAAGGTTGTATCCACAGGTATTGTCTTTAAATGAATTGATCTTAATTTTCTAAGAATCTGAAATTTTCCTGGCGGTGGCACAGCTCTTTAACCAACATTTTCTTTCACTTACTATACGGTGTCACTGAGAGTCAAGAACAATTTTTGTTCATTTTAAATACTTTAAAGCCTAGAAAGAAAAATATTAAGAAAATCGTACACCATACTAAATGTATTTCTCAAACATATGCCCAAACATAAGTTACCTTGAGCCATTTATCGACACATTTGGCATGGAACTCGTGGCTACAAGGCAAGACTCTGAGAAGCTGCCTGGACTCAAAATCACACATGCACACTACGCACCTAAAAAACAAAAACAAAAACAAAAAAACAAGCGGAATTACATATCCAACAAAGAAGGCTGCTATTTTTTTTTTTAGTGTTCTGAATTGGCACTTAACTTGCATATTCTGCTGACTGATTTTTTTTTGAATAAGCTATGCCAAGGCTTTCCCAGAAACTGAATACCGTAGTTACTCACATAATTGCCCGCCCCAATTTTTGATTTTTTTTTCCCTCTACCACTGATAGATGCTTGCTGGAAGGAGGGGCAGCAGCAGAAGGGTAGGAATGTGAGAACATGGGAGGAAGAATTAAATCACTGAGTGCCTGCTCTACTCAAGAACTGGCATTATCTCTCTCACAGAGACACTGTGAGAATGAGATAATCGTAAGGGGATATTTTGAGGCTATTAAAGGGAGGGTGTTTTGTAAATTCAAGGAATTGTTACAGTACAATTCTGATATTAACAGTTAATAAATTCTTGTAAAGCTGATGTCGCACTGACAATTAATCACACTAACCTTCAAACTCCCCAAAAGGATAAAAGCAATCGTTTAACATCTAAATGGCTCAAAAATACTGTACTTACAGTGTCTGCTCTGACTGGTGGTTGTTGGAATTGAATCTGTAAGACGGAAGCTGCTCAATATCTGCTTTTGTTAGTCCTCGGGGCTTAGCCTCTCCCAATCTTTCTGCCAGATTCAACAGTGCCTGAATGGTGGAGGAAAAAGTAATTGCAACCGATTTAAAAAATGTAAAATTTTTGGAAATTACAAAGTTTATTTTAACAAATTTGGAACTATTGTCTTTTTCAGAGAAACAATTGCTACACTCTCCCTCAAGAACTTTCCCTACCCAGAACCCAAAAAGCTGAGGAGGCACAATGGCCTCCAGCACAGAACTGGGAGTCAGGAGACCAAGGTCCTAATCCTGGCTCTGCTCCTTGCCTGCTCCATGACCTTAGACAAGTCACTTATCTTCTCTGTGCTGGGGTTTCCTCATCTGTAAACTGGGGATTAAATGCCTGTTCTTCTCCCTTAGGCTTTGAGCCCCATGTGGGGGAAAGACCGCGTTCGACTTGATTATCCTGTAACTAAACTCCAGCACGTGGAACGCAGTAAGCACTTAACAAATGCCACAATTATTAACATTAGGAAAAATGGAGAATGAACTCCAGTGTGTGAAACCTCTGAAATATGTAGTTTAGTTGAAAAGGGTCAAAACAAAAACATTTTTTTTTGTTTTGCTTAAGCCTCTCAATTCCTGACCACTCAAATAAGACACACCTACATTTTACTGACTCCTCTGCTGATCGTATACTAGCTACGAAAATCACATTTTAAGATTAAAGTTCATTCCTTGAGATGAACTGTATATTTTGTGACCTAATTACTTCTACAGTTTTTCACATTTCTAATATGCTTCACCCTGGAATGTCTCAGAAACTTCTGAGCTCTTGGGCAGACAGGGAAACTGGTTCCTAGATACCTCTTACAGCAGCATATTGTACTATGGCACAATCAATGAAATACCTAGAGTTCAGGGAAACCTACTTTTTACATTCTTAATCTGATGGATATGAAGACTGTTACAGCATTCTGAAACCAAATTAATCCTCGATTTAAGATGTCCCTTTTAAAACTGGATGAAAAAATAATTCATCCTTGCATTTCATCTCTCCCTTTATCACTTTCATTTCCTTTTTCTAAGGTAACCTTTTCAGGTTATCTTTCTTTTTGCCTTCCCCATTTTTTCCTGTTAAATGACAATCTACATTAAAAAAAAAAAACACAACTGTACACAATGATTAGATCAGGAAGCAGATGGTGGCTTGAAGAAGCATCAGGAGACGCAACAGAAAAAATAGACAGGCAGAAAGAGACATGAAGGGAGAAGAGAACCAGACACACAAGGGAAAGGCCAAAAAATGAACATAAAACCCTCATTCTTTCTCTCTCCAACGTATTCAGCACTGGACCATGTGCTCTTTTTTTTTTTTCCCCTCCCTTACCACTGGCAAAATGCAGGGAGGAAGCAAAATGGCTTCGGTTGCCGGAGAGTTTGAGCACAATTACTGGGAATGGAATTCCTCCCTTTCCCTCAACAAATTCCCAGAGCATCTAGTAAAATACTTAGGCTAGTCTCGAGAGTTGTGCAGAGGACAACTGTGACATTTTCTGCCGCTGCTGTTCTGTTTCATTTTTTGCCTTTCCCCTGGTTTTCGCAAGAAAGTGGAAAAGAATGCCCTCCCTGCCCCCGACACCCATCCCCAACCCCTACTAAGCCATTCTTGATGGCTTATGGCATGGGTGAGGGCACAGTGGTGCCTGCTGCTGTTGAGGTCTCAGAGAGATTGTGTTCTGTGACCACAGACTGCACCCGTTCTTCCTACCAGTTGTCTCACAACGTGTGCCGCTGGGCACAGGAGGACTGGGAGAGAGAGTGTGTATGGCTCAGTGCAAACCATCACCACTACTGCAATAAACAACAATCCAGTGCATGTCCTGCTGCTGGAAGGACATAACTTTCCCCTCCTAACCAATGGCATTTGAGCAATGCTCACCCGAATGGCAAGGGCCCAGAAAAGGTGGACTACCGTATTTTCATGGACAAAGTGTACAAGTGTGCAAGAGATTCTCTCTCAAAGACACTCACACTCATGGATCCAGTTTCACCGTCGTCATCGTCATCTTCGAATTCAAGGACAACTCTACTACTGTTCTGTACAAAGTAGATGCTCAATAAATACTGTTGATAATGATAGGATGATGCAATTGCCTAGATTGCAATTTTAAGACGAACCCTTCTTAAGCGCTCAAAATGGGCAGAGAAAACCTCGTCGGAGTTTCGAAACAATATGTTATATGCTTAGTGAGTGTGGAAATGAAGCAACGACTCTCTTAAGACACTTAATCGCCATCAAAACCATCACCAGAATTGCTTCTGAAGCTTGTCGGAAAGAGCGGAGGTCAATTTGGAAGAAAGGAACCACAGCGATTTGATTTCGAGGAATTACGAGGAGGAGACACCATTTGGAACAAATTAGCAGGCCAACGGTCATGGGAGAAAGGCCACTCACAAATACATCTATAACAGTAACTTCTAACATAAACACGTCGGGGTATTTTACGGTCTGTGTTCCTGGTCCTTGGCACTGTGGTCCAGTTGTGGGGTTCTAGGGAACAGGGCCAAGAAATTACACATCGGAGGAATGGGAGAAAGGCAAATTCAAAAGAGCAGGGTCGAGCTTCACCTCACTTAAGCCACGCGGCTCTCCACTATGTGAGCTGGAGAAAGGGGAGAAAAAAAGGACTTGGGCTTCTGTCCATACGGCCTTCTCCTCCTACTAGCCCAGCTGTCGTCTGGGAAATCTGAAACGCTCTCTCACAGTGCCACTGTGGCCTAGTGAAAGAGCACGTGTGGGGAAATCCAAAGAGCTGGGGTCCCGTCTCTGTTCTACCACCACTCTGCTCGGTCAGCTTGGCCAAATCACTAAAGCGGTCTGTGCCTCAGTTTCCTCGGCTAACAAAATGAGCAGAGAAAAAAAATGAGTCGTGTACATATGGTGCCTCCACTCTCTCTCCTCCAGGTTCCTTCTTGTCCCGCTAAGATCTGGCCTTCGCCCGCTTCATTCCACGGAGACTACACTCTTCATGGCCACTAATCATCTCCTCCATGCCAAATTGAATGGACTTTGCTTTAACCTAATTTTCTGTGACCTCCTGGCCAACTCTGACACTGACACCCACTCCCGTCCCTTAGAGGTGCAATCAAACCTTGCTTTCCCGGAGAGTTCTCTCCTGGTTCCCCTCCGCCTCTCTGGACACCCCTTCTCTGTCTCTTTCACTGGCTCTTCTTTCACCTCTCATCTCCTAACTCTAGTTCACTTCAAGGCTCATTCTATGTTCTTTACTCTTCCTAGTTTACACTAACTCCCTCTGAAGCTCATCTGCTTCCATGACTTCAGTCTACAGGCAGATGATGCCCAAATCTACCTTGCTAGCTCTTATCTTGCACCTAAGCCATCTTGCATTTCCTCTTGCCTCCATGACAACTCCATACGGACGTCCTTGCCATTACTTTAAGTTCAACATGTGTAAAATTGAACTCTACATCTTCCCTCCCAAGTCCTCTCCTCCACCGTTTTCCATCACAGTTTTTCTCCCACAACGTTCCCCAGCTCCAACTTTTCCCCTCCTTACAAACGTTCCGAGGTGTGGGTCATATCGTGGCTGGATGACTTTATCAGCTGCCTCGATGGTCACTCGTGCCTCCGGCCTCTCCTTCATGGCTGCATATTTCCCTCTGATGCACGGATCGTATTTCTAAAATGTCAACCTGCAAACTTCTCTCCTCTTCTCAAAAACCTTCAATTGATATCCACTCTTTTCCACATCAAGCAGAAACTCCAGACCATTGGCTTTAAGGTATTCCATCAGTTCTCTTCCTCTTATTTCTGAGGTCTCTTTACCTACCACTCTCCAACTCACACTCTACGCTTCCTTCACCCTACCTAAGTCTCTAATCTCCTGTCTTGATCCCTTCACATACCCTTCTCTTGCTTGGAACTTCTTTCCCCTTCAAATCAACTCTCCCTAGCTCGAAGCCCTCTTGAAATGCTACCTCCTCTTTGAGGTTTTTCTTGATTTAATTCTTCTTCTGCCCAAGTCATAGCCTCCCAATCAACTCAGCACTTTTGTGCCACCTCAGCATTTAGGCACTCCAATCACCTGTACCACTTCTATATATAGTGATTTACATACTCCACTTAAGATTCTATTTGTTCTGGTCTTTGGTTCACTCTGCTGCCCAGATCATTTTTCTAAAACGTAATTTTGCGCATATCTCCCCAATCTCTAAATTCTCCAACCATTGCCCATTCCTCTCCACACTAAGGAGAAATTCTGACCATCAGAGTTAAGGCTATCAGTTCTCTCCCTGCTTATCCTTGCTCCTCTCCCACTTCAACCCAGTCTGCAAGCTTCACTCCTCTAATGCCTCTCTCTCATATTTCTCACTTTCATCTTCTTGTTCACATCCTCCCTCTTGCCTAGAACTCCTTTCCCCTTCCTATCTGGTAGACCACTAGTCTTTCATCTTCAAAGCCCGTCTAAAACTCACATCTCCTCCAGGAGGCCTTCCCTAATAGCTCATCTTCCAACTCTATTACCCCAGGCCCCGCTGCCACTTCAGCACTTCCTTTGGGGGAAGCAGCATGGCTCAGTGGAAAGAGCCTGGGCTTCGGAGTCAGAGGTCATAGGTTCGACTCCCAGCTCGGCCACTTGTCAGCTGTGCGACTGTGGGCAAGTCACTTAACTTCTCTGTGCCTCCGTTACTTCATCTGTAAAATGGGGATTAACTGTGAGCCTCACATGGGACAACCCAATTACCCTGTATCTACCCCAGCGCTTAGAACAGTGCTCTGCACATAATAATGTTGGTATTTGTTAAGTGCTTACTACTTACTTACTTACTACTACTACTTACTACTTACTACTAGTAAGCGCTTAACAAATACCAACATTATTACCTAAGCACTTGAGTCCTCCCTCACTCTCTAAGCACTTAGGTACTCCAACTCCCCACAATACTTCTGTAAACTGTTCCTTCACCCTATCGGTAATTTTCTTTCGTGTCGCTCTCCTCCACTTGACTTTAAACTCCTTAAGAGAGAGCAAGGATCATGCCTACTAACTCTGTTGGACACAACTGAGGGTTTAGTACAGTGCTCTGCACAGAGTAAGCACTCCATAAACACTTGATTAATTCCCAGCCCCAGCGAGAGTCCACTTACACCTCAAATACCCAGTCACAGAATTGCACTCTATTTCAAAATGTTTCAAGTGGTCTCATATCGGGCTGGGTAACAATCTAGTGAGGTGCAGGAAGTTACTTAAAAGGACTGCAGATGACTGGGAACTCAGCAATGACACTACCTTGTCTATATGCATCAGCTCTGGCTCTCCTCTGAGGCCGAATCCACTGTGAGGGATACCCCTTTCACGCTTCTTCCCTATAAACTGTTTTTTAGGAAACTGTAGCAAGTGCCTATTTCTGCAATTGTACCATTTCATTATTATTCTTATTGATTTAAGAAAATAGAGTCAGAGTGAAGTAAAATTACTCAAGGTATTGGTATGTAATATTTTTCTTGCTTGTGCCATGGAATTTTAGCTGCTTGGGATCACTATTACCGCCCCAACCTGTTCAGAGGTCATCTACCAACCTCATAATTTTCCACTTCTCCATCTTCCACATCCAGTTCAAAGCTAACAGTTGGTCCGACTGCAGGTGGCACTGGAAGCATTGATCTACCAAAATAAAAAAAAGAAAAGGAAAAGCCAAACAAAAGTGACTTTCACTATTAAGGAAACTAACACATTTATAGAAAGGAAATTATTAGTGTTGAAACAAAAATGTATTTTAAATAATCGAGGAAGTGTTTAATGTAAAAACGAGTGATTTTGTTTTCAAAATAGCCTCTATTTTTGATGGGGATCTCTACTGGGGGCAGCATTCCCCGCTGAACAACTTTCACAACTGGAACAGTGGTTCCAGGCCTTTTCCTTATACAGGAGTTGAGTTTCAGCCCATTCCGAGGAACCTGGTGGACAGCCTTGAAAAAAATGAAAAGGAGTTATTTGATATGGAGGAAGGTAGGCGGTGACTGGGGATTCTCGAATGGAGAGAGGTGAGTACTGAGCGATATTTCAAGAGGATGATCCAGGCAGGAGCGTGGAGTATGAACTGAAGGGGGAAGGGGAACGGTGAAAACGAAACCATCAAGGAGGCTGATAAAACTTGAACCCTATCACTTGAAGTAGGGGTGATGGCTACATGGGTGGAGAGAAAGGGACAGATCCAGAAAATGTTTTGGAGGAAAAATCGGCAGGCTGATTGGATCTAGGAGCTAACTGACAATGAGGCATCGAAAACGGCAGCAAGGTCATGGGCTTCTGGGACGAGGAAGATAATGGTGTTATTGATGGAGACAGGAGAGTTTGGAGGAAGAGGTTTAGGAAGGAAGATGAGAAGTTCCATTTTGGACATGTGGAGTCTGAACTGTCACACAGAATCAAAAATTTTCAAAAACCAGAGAGGGTAATAAAATGGATTTTGCAAAAACATTGACCCTGAAAAGGACTTACAGCACATAGGGCAACAGGTTAGGATGGTACGGTGGAGGTGGCACAGGTTGCTGAGATCGGTATCTACCACGTCCCGGGAGTCTTCGCGGCATAAATGGAGGATACGGCTGAATGAGAACAAAAAAAAAATCACAATTTAATATTTTCCTCAACACCTAGTCACCCATTTAAAACAAGCATTTAAAAAAAAAATCAACCTAGGAAAACTAGTCAATTATCAGGCAGTATTATATTTTGAAAAGCACCTCAAGACTGTGACTGTTTAACTTATGACTATTGAAAATTCAAACAACATTTCATACACAGAACTCATAATAGCAGAGTTATTTATTTTTCCAAAAAGCTTTCAGAATTATAATCAAGAAACACTTCATTTTTCCAAGTATGCAAAATTCCCTTAAATTTATTAGCTTTACAAAATTTCTACCAAAAATTTGATAGAATAATCATTTTTATTTCACACTATTAGGGAAATAACTTTTTAAAAACTAGTCTTTGCTGCTCCTTCTCCAAATGCAAGGGGCATTAAAATCCCCCTTCTTAATCCTACAACCCTTCTGAAGTAGTGAGGAATCCTCACAATTCCAAGGGAATCTGTTTGGGAACAGGAATCATGCACTCTGACTGAAGTTGCTACATGGGAAGTTCCACACAGACCTAGTACAGTGCTCTACACACAGTAAGCAGTCAAAAAATACAACTGAATTGATTGATTGGGGATTGTGACTGGGATTCTTCAGTATTCCCCTCAGAAAGGAAGTTTGGGAAGTGTGTGGATCTCTCTTGGCAACCCCGGGGGGGGGGGGGAAGAAAAAAGGAAGTGTCCTTGTGCCTCCAAGTTGCAATGGTTCACTGGTTTCTTGAGATGCAATTGCTCCTTACCTGGATATAAGGAATTCAGTGTTGAATTTCTCGATAAAACAAATTTTTAAAAATAGTTTATTGATCTTCAATCTGTATGTAGGTCTGAATTTGCACATGGAAGTGGTTTTGTTTTTTTTCCCCAAAATACTAGTGTAAATCTAGTACACTTTCACTACTCTAGGCACAATTTAGAAAACAGCAGCAAGACACTCAAAATAATGTCCTTAGTCATTTCACTGTTTTATCCCTCAAAACTAGTCATGCCTGAACTAATTGGTCCAAAACAATTTATTTAATATTTTCCTTAATATTCCAATTTGCTTGGTTGCATAATGAAATCACTTAAAACTAAATGGCCAAAGGCATCTATAATTTATTAGCAAATCAAAACCTGCCTGCGACTCTCAAGCATGGAAGCTGCGTTGCCTAACAGAAAGAACACGGGCCTGAGTCAGAGGACCTGGGTTCTAATTCTGGCTCTGCCACTTGCCTGCTGTGTGATCTTGGGACTTAACTTCTCTTGTGCCTCAGTATCCTCATCTGTAAAGTGGGAATTAAATCCTACTCTCTCCTATTTAGACTGGAAGACCCATGTGGGACAGAGACTGTCCCCCATCTGATTACCCTGAATTTACCCCAGGGTTTAGAACAGTGCTTGACACATAAGTAAGTGCTTAACAAATACCATACTAATAGTAAGTCTGGGATGGATATGCAGATTTGGGAGTGATTTTTAAATAATGGGAAAAAAACTGGTTACTCAAAGGAGGAAACAGAAGAGGAGTGGACTCAAGTCTGAGCTTTATGGGAAACCCACAATTAATGAGAGAGCAAAGGAGAGGAACCAGCAATGGAGACAGTCAATCAAATATTTTGAACACTTACCAGGTGCAGAGCACTGTACTCAGCACTTTGGAGAGTACGATACAACAGAATTAACAGATATGTTCCCTGCCCATAATGAGATTATTGTTCGGGGAGGGGGAAGCCTTAATATGATAGCTCTGGAGTAGTCAGAGGGATTTGAGAAGAATTAAGAATTTGACTTCTATGTTGCTGAAGGCGAAGGCAAAGTCAAAGAGGATTATCCAAAGTAGCAGAGGGTTGCAGATGGATAACAAAGAAGAGGGCATTGGTATGAACAAAAAAGTTATTGGTGACTTTAGTGAGAGCAGTTTCAGAGCAAGATGAGGATGGAAATGGCATATTCAAGGAGTTTAGCAATGAACTGGAGATGAGACACAAGAATGCAGTTCAAAAGGAGAATGAAATCAAACTGTGGCCTTTGCATAATTTGGGATACTTGGGCCAATTAAATAGGGAAAACAAGAAGAGGGGGGTAGAGGGCAAAGTCAGAGATGTCACTGAAATTACCAAGGAGAAAGTTTTCATTAGATGGGAGGTGACAGGATCCAAAGCAGAAGAGATAAACTTCATCAGCAGAAGTGACATTTCCTCTAACAATTAATGGCAAGCTTACCAGAATTCTGCCCCAACTATTATGAACAAAGACTGTAAGCTCTCTAGACTGTAAGCTCCTTCTGGACAGGGTACGTGCCTAACAACTCTGTTGTATTGTACTCTCCTCTGTACATGGCAAGCGCTCCATAAACACCATTGATTGATTATTGATGGACTGAATAAAAAGGCATGATTGAGACACGATCAGAGAAACCTGCCAGTAAGGAAAGATATTTTAAACTGCATTTTCCCAGATTTATTCGAATGACGGCTCAAATTGGACAGGTTAAAATAGAGGAAATGATGTAGAACGGTTAAATTTAACCAAATACTCCTGTTGATCATTTCTAGAAAATAACTCTGGTGAATAGTAATTACTATGAAAGAAAATACAGTACGAATGAAGTGAACGCTGAAAGTAATACTTACTACTCCAAAGGACACCTCCGGGTGCAAAGGATCATGTGTGATGAACTGCAAAGGAGCCGCTGGCGGTAAAGTTGGCGGATGGGCTGGTGGCGTGTAGGTAAAGCCTCCTACAGGAAGGTGTTCTCCCAACAGTTCGACCTCATTCTCTATTCTCTGCAGCGGCTGAAGCGGGCAAAAACGGGATTTATCATCTCTCCCTTAATTCACACATTCAAGCATCATCTTTTCTCTGCAAAATCAGTGCAGACACCATCCCATTCCCCTGCCCCACCTTGTGATAAAGAGGTTGCTGACTTTAACACTAAGTCAGAATGCATAAATGACCCTGCTTAGAAAACGCAGACCACACAGTAACTCTCCTGCCTTTTACTAAACTTATGCTAGACTGAAAATCCACATCACAACCAACAAATATTGCTGGATATTTTCCGTTATTTGTATTTGTAAGTGGTAAATTTCATCACTAGGTATCTCATTGCTCATCAGAATAATCTATACTTTTCTTCAGGCTTGAGAGAGAAAAATAATAGGGCCACTACTATATTGTCACGTACCTGCCCCACTTTTATTTATTTTTGCAACCCCACAACGGAAGAGGCGTTATTATGTAGGGAATTAAGTCTAGCAATAAGGAGAGTAAGAGAAATAAAAGAACAGAAAGGAGGAAGAGGAAAAGAAGGAAGAAGGAAGAGAGAGGTAGAATGTGATGGGCATTATGGGCAGGGAATACGTCTACCAACTCTGTTAATATTGCACTCTCCCAAGCGTTTAGTACAGTGCTCGGCACACAGCAAGCACTCAAATACAATTGATTGATATGTGCTGCATACAATAGACACTCAGTGAATTATGGCAATTGCCACCCCACCATCTCGTCCTCCTATCCCAGTGCACCCACATTAAAAAAAAAAAAAAAAAAGCCCAAATCCCCTAAAAAAAACACACAAAAATCCAAAAACCAACAAACACCTTCACTGTTCAGTTCTGTACCTTTCTCAATAATCTGGCTTGTGCTATTGCTACTTACAAAAAATATTTTATTTCCTTCAAAATTTTTGGGGAAGGGGAATTTTGTATTGGAGGCAAATACGTGAATAAATACAGTATATATGATAGTTGAAAATTGCTTTGGCAATCAACTAATATCTTTTATAATGTAGGACCACAATTCATGGAGTAGTGGAGAATATTGATATCTTTGCATGAACACAAACCTAAGAACTAGGAGGCTTGCAAATCTTTGGCTAAATCTCAAATGCTGATATTGTGATAAACCAAATCCTCGTAATTAAAATAAAGTGAATTGGTTACAAATGTAGCTGTTTCATACCTTTCAAAATGAGCACATTTCTACTATCTTTTAACCATCCGTTTAGTCCAAAAGTGTCTTTCTTACATAAAAACCTTTTCCCGTGTGGAGAAAAAGTATATTTCATGAGACTCCGATAACAGTGCACTCTTTGAATATTTCTTTTCCTCGCCCATCTCAATGGAAGGGTATTTTATTAAAAAAAAAAAAGGCATTCCTTAAATTTAAGTATGTGTGAACAGTAGATTGAGGTATCTATGTCAAACTGGATCGGAGTGATTCCCGCTATTTGGCAGCGATAACTATAACTGTCACTACCATTAATGATATGTTCATTTTAACAACCAGTGGCCTGTGGTCTGAGGGGCTCCCTTTTCATTCTTGGTGTTCTACTAGTGGCAAAGGAAGCCATGCCTTTGTTCAGGCATGGGGCTCAGGTGTGTCACTGGCCTTGTGCCCAAACTTTGGGTTCAAGAACAGAGTCATGGACACAGCTGCCCTGTGCTTGCTGTGGTCAAATGCATGCTCTGAAGAACCATAATCCTTAATAAGTAGCAAAATATTGATGGGATCTCCAAACTGGCCATTCTCTATTTCTTCAATCCTGTCTTAAAAGAGCCCAGTGGCCACAGCCACTGTCTCCGAGGAAAATAAGCCACAGAAAGTAAGACTGCATTATTCTTCTTGGGTTAAGAGTTTATAAAGGAGTAATATCCATTCAGATCTCAATTATTTATGACTAATGATTTCATTTCAGGATTACACACATTTTTGACTTTCCCTCTCCCTCTATTTTCTTGCTTTTTGAAATTTCACTGCTCCTTAGGACCTCTACTACACAATGGGTGGGAGGAAATGAAAATGGAAGAAGATGAAACTCTGGTGCTGATCAATACTAGGATAAAAGGTTTGGTGGAGAAGTAGGTTGTAACTCCTGGATAAAATGACTGCTCTCTCAAGATTAACTGAGAAAAATACATGAAATAACAGTATGGTGCTCTGCACACAGTAAGTGCTCAAGTACCCATGACTGACCAAAATCATTTAAAATTAAGAATACACATTCTTTCCAATTAAAGCCACAGTTAAAATGATCAGGAAATTCTAATAAACGCTAGGAACGATTCTTTGTGAATCACAATAAATGCCTGAGGAACATTTTTCAAGCACCCAAAATGATATTATTTGCTATGAATGTTAAAAACATGGGTGTTGCAGCTAAAGGATAGCAGGTTCGTTTGCTCTCTTGGGAGTAACTGTTCTAGGATATTTACAGTAAGAAAAATAGAGGTACATACCGATCTTGACTGCTGTGCTTGAAACGGGACAAACTGCCCTGGTGGTGGCAAATGGGCATGATGATGATGTGGAACATGAGGTGGATGGTAAAGAAATGGTTCACTGGGAATAATAGGAGGAAATGCAGCATACGGCACCGGCAAGTGTTGAACGGAACACGCCTGAATCATCTGAAACAGAAAAAATGCTCATTAACCTCTGGGTCTAATTTTTGTGGGGCACACAGAGTTCAACATATCACTGTCAAAGACACACCCACTTCTGAAACCCTGACAATGATCTATATTAATAAAGAAATAAAACCGACGAGAGAAATCCGAGATACTACTCGACATTTTAGTGTTTCAAACATCTCTTGTATTATCAGTTAGGTTACTCTTGACTGTGAGAAATTCTGACATGTACGCTCCAGGAAAAGGCACTGTCATTTTGAATCTTGATGACAGAAAGGGACATTTCCCCAGGCAGATTCTAAGATCCTCGAGGGCAGAGATCGTGTCTCTTTACTATACTGTCCTCTCCCGGTGCTCAGTACACTGCTCTGCACACCGTAAGTGCTCATATACCACTGACGATGCTTTCTAAATTCCTGACAATCTATAGTCTGTGTATCTCATGACTTCACCAACACACTGCCCTCTTCTTCTGAGCTGTCTTTTTATGAATGCATGTGGAGAAACTGAATGGAGACCAACCTAAAATCTTTTGGAACACAGGTGGCTTGTCAAAAGTCTATCTGTGCACATTTCCAAAATTAATACTAAACCGTAGGTAAGGGAAGTCTACTTACCGGAGGAGGCACACTACAGACAGGAATGGGCTGCCCACTGAAAACCACGGAACATCCTGGGACGTGATGTGCACTGCAAGCTGGAATATGTTGGCCAGTGCAAAGTGGAATCCCATGCGGTGCCACTGTAGTAACTGTGTATGAGACAGGGGCTGGCCCCTGGTGGATCTAGAGTAAAAAGAGACCAACATTTTCCTATTACTTTTAAATCACTAAATATCACTTCTTAACAGAGAGAACTTCAGTTAAATTCACATCCCTTTTTCTAAAATTATAAATTACAGGTCAGTTTGGGCAGAAACATTTTTGGTTCTTTAAGTCTTCTCAACCCATTTAAATCTCCTACCTGCTCGTGTATGTCAACCATCATTGAATTCTGCTGTGGCGGATGAGCAGCTGGGTGCAGCATACAAGGAGATACATTCGGAGGATGGAAAGCTCGAGGCTCCTCTATTGCTTGTTGTTGTCCAAAAGGGAGATGGTGGTAATTTTCATCTTGATTCATTGTATTTTGTCGAGACACGCGGTCTCGTCTACCTCTCTGGCGTCTAGGAGGACTGTAACACATTAAACAAGAAAGTGGCTATAATGATTTTAAACCCATTAAAATGTATCAAAACTTCAACGGTGTAAAATCAGTTACTTTAGCAACCTATTTTGAGGTGTGCTTAACTGCCTGGAGCTCATTTCAATTAGATGATGTGGAATTACTCCAGCCTCTTCATACATTTTTTTTTAAATGAATTGTTCTGAAGTGAACTATCCCCTACAGGAGTGTTGGGGGGTGGGGCATGTGGTGGGCAGAGAATTTGTCTTCAAAAGCCTTTAGAACTGAGACTAGCACAATTAATAGTGGAGAGTAGGGGACAGAGGAAGGAGAAGAAGAAGTAAGAAAAGGGTCACATAAGGAATGGTCAGTGCTGGGCTGAAAGAAGAAAGGATACCTAGTGTGGCTAACAACCAAGGAAATCCAGTTGGCAGGAATTTTAATGCCTGAAGGAGGCATAATGAGTAAAATAATTCAAGACTAGTGGTTAGAAGGACAAAGATAACCACTTGGAAGGAGATAGTGTAGGAGAGGTGATGAAAAAGGTAGCTTACCTTAGAAGAGAGGCTATCAGAACATGCACCAGGATGGGAAACTATTACTACTAATAGTGGAGCTCGAGTGGACTGTGCCGGTACACGATGGGGTTGTTGCCCTAGAGACAAGGGGGGTGGTGGGGCTTACGAGAGTGGAGAAGAGATAGGGTTTGGGTGAGGTGATGGGGAAAGGCAAAGGGTTGAGAGCATATGTATCCACGCTATATAGGGTGAAAGGGGAAGGGAAGGATGGCTTGATAATTGATGTGCCAGCAGCCATGGCAACTGTCTGATAATAAATGATGGGCCTACAGTGATTAGAAAATAAAAGATGTTTCTCGCTCTATTTGGCCTTTGGCTCTAATGTCTTTCTACTCAACTCTATCGAAGAGAAGCGAGAACCAGGAGAGTATGGTACCTACTTACCCCAATTAGAGGAGATGATACAGCATTCAAATAGGATCTGAACATACAATGGGGCCGTTGCCAAGGAGACAAGTCAATAAGGGTGGGGTCAATGGGAATGGAGAAGCAGGACGATGCGGGTGACAATAGGGAAAGGTAAAGGGTTAAGAGCATGTGCGTCCATGTTATATAGGGTAACGGGAAAAGAGAGACGGTTTGATAATTGGGATGCCAGTGTCCATGGTGACTGCCTAAATGAGGGGCCTACGGTGATTAGAAATAAAAACAGGCTTTTTGCTCTACGGTCTTCGTTTCGGTCTTTTTACTCAGCTTTAACAGTCAAAGAGGCGGCAGAAGAACAAGGAAGAGAATGGTGTCCTGAAGCCAGAAACAGTAAGAACAGAGAAGGTGTCCATGTCACAAGCAGCAGAATGGAGTCTTCAGACTCCCATGCTATATGGGCAAGACCGTCAAAAAAAGGGTCAGATTCAGGCAGGAAACCAACACCCCCTTGTTGGACCTTCTCTGACCAGAGGATGAATGAGAAAATGATATGGTTCCCATCAACTGAGAGACATTTACGTATCTTGTGTGTGTATACATGTGTGCATGCTTCAGTTTCCTCATCTGTAAAATGGGGATTAGCTCTCCCTCCTATGTAGACTGGAAGCCCTATGTGGGACAGGGACTGTGTCCACCCTGATTATCTTATATCTACTCCAGCACTCAGTACAGTGCTTGGCACAAAGTAAGCACTTAAATACCAGAATTACTAGTATTAGTGCTCCAAGCAGCAATGCATTCATATGCCTCTGTAAGAGTCCCACTCACCCTCCTGGAAATCAGGCTGAAACCAGAAAATGTTCTAGACCAATATGGATCTACCCCTAACCCACAGATTGCATGTGACCTAAAACCTCTGCAGTCTATTCTGATGGTCCTCAGAACCAGCCTTGCTTCTAGTCATTTCTGAAGATCTGGGTTATTTTCCCCAGACCATAAAAATAGATAATGACACTAGAAGCATGAATATGCCAGCATGGAAAAAATAAGAGGGATAAGGGGCCATGGAGGCCAAAAATCTTCAAGGAGATCTCCCCTCCACCCAGAGAGAGAGAGAGAGAGAGAGTAATGGGTAATATGTATGTGCCAGAAGAGAGGTGATTCCAGGAAAACAGGCTGGCTAACTAAATGGAAAAACACAAAAAGAGTGTGGGCTGTTCGGTATTGCAACAGATTGCTAAAGGAGGTCAGATCCCCCTTTTATAGATATCATTAGAAACGGAACTAACTCCCTTGTCTATAATGATTGAATTGGCGAAATCAGTCCAGCATGAAGGTAGAATGAACTAAATGTCCTCTTAAAGGCTTTTTTTAGCCTGATTACTTCATGATTCTTCCCACTAAATATTCTAGGAAGGTGAAGAAAGCTATGATTCTAGTAAGACTGACTGGTAAAGAATGATCATCTACATGATTTACTAAAAATCTATACCCAACTCTCCTATATGAGAAGAGGGGCTATATTTTTGCAGAATCCCACATTAAGGCAAACTTACACTGGAGTTCTTACCCTGTGTCTGACAGGGCGCAATCATACAATTGTTTTTTTCCCACAGTACCCCTCCCCCAACACACACACAGTCTCTCTGTTGCAAGAGGTGTTCCTTAATTCTGCCTTTGCATTCTAGCCAAAATGCATAGTGAAAACACGTGTTCTGGCAGAACTGAGCATCCTTAATGCAAACATTGTACTAATGGCTGAAAGAAGTGAACGAAAGATAAGGACATGGTCCTTGCCTTCAAAAACTTTGCACCTGAACTTAAGGTCCACTATAATGGATTTGTTCAAGGGAAAAATTAAAGTTATGCATTATATGTAGGGTGTATATTACAAATAGGGCTGCCAGTTTTCCACCCTAGTGCCAATTTTACTACTCTTGTTCTTTCTGGCCTTGGCTTTTTCCACCCAACTCCCCATTTTCTGTTATCCTTTACTGGGGTTTTTTGGGGCTTATTTTTGTTTTTCCTCTTTAAAAAAATAAAAACCTACAACAAGGAAACAGAGAGAAGCAAAGAAAATACAATGGGAAATCATCTCTAAAACCTGTGTTTTCTTTTCCTCTTTATAGCCTTAGGTTTTTTTCTCCCTTCTATCCCCATCCTCTTTTTCCGCTTGCTTTTCCCAAAACTCAGTAGGTCTACTTCCCTGATCCCATTTACACCAATTCTTCCAAGCTCATGTTAACCCAATAGCCTGCCACTAACACCTAACAAATGTTTTCATTGGTTTATAATTGTGGTATTTGTTAAGCGCTTATTATGCACCAAACGCTATAAGCGCTAGGGTAGATATAACATAAGCAGATCAAACAGTCTCTGTCCCACATGGGGCTCACAATCTAAGGGGAAGGAAGAACATGTATTTCAACCCCATTTTACAGATGAGGAAACTAGGGCACAGAAAAGGTCCTTGCCCAAGGTGACAGAGCAGGCAAGTGGCAGAGATGGGATTAGAACCCAGGTCTCCCGACTCCCAGGGCCCTGGTCTTTCCACTAGCCACATTGCTTCGTGGTCTACATCTGGCAAGGTAGCCACTGATCCTTCAATATTCGGGCCCTAAGGTCCTTTCACCTATACCTCTTTGTTCCACAATATGGCATTTACTAAAATTCCAAATGTAATCTGTCAGTTTTTAAAATAAATGTTATCATATATGTGCTTTCATCATAAAGCTTTTCCCCGTAACCCTTATGTTAATTCTGCAGAGGATGGTTGAATAATGTTATCACTGTATTATATAAGAACTGGGCACATTTCATCTGACATAACCCCGCTACTAGATGTAACATCCTCGTTCTTCCTGCTGCTCTCACTTTTGGTAAATGATGTCTGTCTGCCTCCCACCACTAGACTGTAACCTCTATGAGGGCAGGGTCCATGCTTCCTACCTCTATTGTACCCTCCCTAGTGCTTAATACAGTGCTTTGTACATAATAGACACTCAATAAATATTAGTGATTAATTTAGATACCAAAAATTTCTGAGGGTTGAGGGTTAACTTACAGGTAAGAAACTACACCTTATAAATAAATACATGGATTAATAGTCCCGATCCCCTTACAACAAAAAAGAACTAAGGACTAAAAATCCTTTTAGTCCTCCATGAGATACAGCTAACCCAAGAGAAGATACAGATCATGGATTAAAAAAAAGACCACAGGCAAGAATGCTTCCCTACACACACATGCAGGACTCCATGAAATACTGAAATCTCTTCTTGTCACTACCAACTTCCTTTCCTCTACCTTCTGGGCTTTATAACACTTGGCTCTCCGGGGATAAAAGAAAGCCATCATATGTGATGAGTATGGATCACCTAAATTTTTCTAAGTGATGAAATGCCAAGTTGCTGAAGATGAACTGTGGAATAGCTCCAAGTTGACAGAGTGGGAAAAGTATCAGGTGAATTTCCAAGTGAGCAAGGGCAGTGGAATGCATCTACAACAGACATGTCAAACCTGGGACTTATTGTTGGGGTATCTAGGGCCCAGCAGGGAAGCAGGAGGAGAGATGCAGATGAAGGAATCCCTCCCCTTCTGTTGGCAGTTGGACTCTGTGCTTCTATCCTGGGCTGAAGGAGCTACTGCTAGGGTTTGCTCCTCAAGTCTTGGGGAGGAAGCTGCTTTACACATACAGTCTCGGTCCCAGAGAGCAATCATTGGCAGCAGTCCTTTCACCTGAAGCAAGAAGCCAGACTGCTGACAGAAATGGATTAGGGGCACTGCCAGCCAACTCTCTAAAGGGAAGAGTATCTGGGGGGGAGAGAGTAAGAGAGTGTGTGTGTGAATTCATGATCTATCTTCCATGTCAAACGACCCGCCCAAGTTCATGCCGTCAAAGTGTGCCCCCACTGCCTCCCTTTCCAGCCCTTTTCTCCCTCCCAATCTTGAATCATCACCCTTACCCACCAACACCGCATCTGCAAGACATTACTAAAGATCATGCTAGTCACCAATTTCCTTTTGCTCTATTTAATAATGCAGCAATTTGCAAATCATTGTCCAAAGAATTTTATCAGTAATCAGCGCATTCTGAAGTGTGACCCACTAGTACGTGGCTCATTCCCAGGAATGAGTTTGAAGTGTCTGTAATAGAGACGAGTACATCTAAACTACAACCACTTGACAGGCTCTGAGGAATCCGTTATTATCAATCAATTGTATTTGAGTGCTTACTGCATGCAGAACACTGTTCTAAGTGCTTGGGAGAGTATAATATATTGGAATTGGCAGACACGTTCCCTTCCCATTACAAGCTTGCAGTCTAGAAGGGGAGACAGACATTACTCTAACTATATTACCGATATGCATGTAATATATACATATAATAGAATGTATGCAATATGTGGGGCCAGGATGGGGGATGAATAAAGGGAGCAAGTCAGGGCGATGCTAAAGGGAGTGGGAGAAGAGCAAAGGGAGGTTTAGTCAGGGGAAGCCTCTTGGAGGAGATGGGCCTTCAATAAGGCTTTAAAGGGTGGCAGAGTAATTATCAAGATTTTGCTTGCTGAATGCACACTTACCTTACATGCCTAAACATAAATCTTTCTTCGATCCTCTCTGGTACCCTGGAAGGCAACTACCTGATGAGACCTATACCTACACCTTTAAGAGAACATAGGATTCTCTGGATTGGAGAAAAGTATTGCCTTAACATTTAATTCTATAAAATAGAGTCATTTCTGTTAGAACATGTGATTTTATTACATGATTTGGCTAACACAGTGGAAGCAGTCACCTCTCCAAAGATGCAGAGATTATGTTCTTGAAGAACCTGAATTAAGAACATCTGGGTTACATACACCTTGACAGAAGCCACACATGTGTACCCAGCATGGGGCAGAGCGGTCCAGTGGAAAGAGTACAGCACTGGGAGTCAGGAGACCAGGGTTCTAATCCCAGCTCCACCACTTACCTGTTCTGTGACCTCAGGCAAATCACTTGATTTCTCTGTGCCTCAGTGTTCCTCATCTGTAAATCTGGGATTAAATAGCCATTCTCCCCCCAACCTCCTCAACCTTAGATTGTAAACCCTGTGTGGGACAAGGAATGTGTCCAAACTGATTGCACTGTATCTACCCCAGCACTTAGCACAGTGGCTGGCACATAAGTGCTTAAGAAATACGACAACAATTACAATTTTTACTCTTGTAAATTGCATTTCATTCTATTCAGACAGTCCCACATTGTCAAAAGAATGCTTCCTAATTCCCCAAGAGTGTTCGATTTAAAATGTTTAATGAAAGCACATATTATAGGAGAACTGCCAATTAGGGAATGTTCTCCACAACTCACAAATTTGCTTCGGATATTACACAATCCACATGTTGACAAGTAGAAGCAGTGTGGCTCAGTGGAAAGAGCCCGGGCTTGGGGGTCAGAGGTCATGGGTTTGAACCCTGGCTCTGCCACCTGTCAGCTGTGTGACTGTGGGCAAGTCACTCAACTTCTCTGTGCCTCAGTTACCTCATCTGTAAAATGGGGATTAAATGAGCCTCACCTGGGACAACCTGATTACCCTGAATCTACCCCAGCGCTTAGAACAGTGCTCTGCACATAGTAAGCACTTAACAAATACCAACATTATTATTATTATTATTGTTAGATTTAGTGTAGGAAGAAACAATTGTGTGCTTGTGTGCGTGATCAGTCAAGGCACAATGCCACTACACTTCCCATTTCTGTGATTCTATAGTATCGCATACATAAATGAACAATGAGGGGCAAAGGTATAAAGCACCTTCCTAGTGATAGAAATAATAAAGGAATTTGTATCCAAAAATGCCTGTGATGACGTATTAATTCCCACCAAATCAATAGCTACTATAACAAAAGTTTCCCATAACCTGAGGTTCTTTAAGAACACAACTACTGTGCTCTAGCAGAAATTACACCTCTCAGTATTTTATTAGGTAGGCTTTCTAATACCAGCATGCAATAAATTGTCGATGGTCTGTCAATTAACATCAAATAAGCATTATTTCCACAAGCACTGAATTTTGCCAAATGTTTCATTTAAAAGTTTGCCCAATCAATCACTGGTATTCACTGAACACTTACTGTGGCCAGAGCATTGACTAAGTGCTTGGGAGAGTACAATACAGCAGGAGACATGTTCCCTGCCCACAAGGAGTTTACAGTCTAGAGGGGGAGATGCACATTAATCTAAATATACACATTACAAAAATAATAAATTAGGGATATTGGAGTGTCACAATATGATACCCCAACAATATAAATGAACTAGAATAGGTGAGCTATCTAATGGACTGTCAATTTGGGAGATGGGAAGATAAAAGGATGGAATGAGAATGAAATAGCAACAACCGAAATAAAAATCAAATATTTCATTTTGTCCTTACAACAACTCTGTGACAAAGGAAGTGAACGGTATCTTCACTAATTTTTTAACAGAATAGGAAACTGAGGCCTAGAGAGATAAAAATGACAGGCCCAAAATGACGAAGGTCAGTGGCAGAGCCAGCCAAGGACTAGAACCCAGGCTTCCTGACTTGCAGCTACGTACTCTTTTCCCATTGCCACTACTTGAAGAAAAAGGGAAAGAACAGATGAAACCATTCTTGTTTAACAGTTTACTTTATGAGGTTCTAGCTTGGAAAAGTTAGCAGCCTTTGATACGCTTGGTTTAAGCAACGAATAGCAACTAAGAGACAAAGAAAGCACCCCACAAATCTTCTCCACCAACTGTTAAATAAATCCACTCACCTTCTTCTGTTGCGTGCAGGTGTATTGCACTGCTCCCCTGAGAAGTGATTTTGGTTGGTTCGAACAGGAGGTGGCTGCCTGTTGGTCGCCATCTCCCAAGGCCGCATAGGCGGGGATGGGGCTGGGGATGCTGCTGTACAATCAAAGACTGAATGAGAAAGGCGCTGTCTCTTGGGACTTGGACTATCTTCACTCTGCAAAACCGACAGTTGAAATCCACTAAGCATAAAACTTCTGACACTGATAAGATAACATCATTTATGAACGAACACTTATCAATACAAGCTCCCATACAATTAATAGACTTTGAAAGAGAATGATTTTAATGGGGCAGTATCATGATGGGAATTCTATATCTGCATTAACAATATATTAACATTCCAACAACTTTCTCAACTTTTGTCCTCAAGGCATTTTAAACTAGAGTTGGGATACCTGTAACTTCTTAAAAAAAAGATTCTAAGCAAATGTAAAATAGAAAAAATATGCATTTCCATGGAATAAAATGTTTTGGATTACCATTTTGAAATGTACTGCTTCAAAGAAAGAACTCCCATTAATAGGATGCATATTTTGTGGCTTTTTAAACAGGTTGCCAGATGGAGCTTTTAGGACCCCATAATCTTGCTATCAGAGCAGCAGGCATGATAAATGGAGAATAAAAACGGCAGCAACAAAGGAGGTGAGGAGGTTGGAAAGGGGGCATTTACTGATCACTTGGAGTCTTTCCTAATCTATCAACAATGGAGAAAGGCAAAAGCAGAAAGGGGGTGGAAAGATGGCTAAAGGGCGGCTTGGAAAATATGACATGTGATACAGAGCTAATACTCTGTTCCCAGTTTGTCTCCTAGAATTTATTCCTTAAGATTTAATTAATATTTATCGAGCAGCTAAAGGATGCTCAACATTGTACTGATTACACAACAGTCTTTACCAAAGAGAAACAACATGACTGGACCAGGCCACATTTGTAGTGACCGGAGTCAGAAGACCTGAGACCTGGGTTCTAATCCCGGATTCACCACTTGCCTGCTGTGTGAGTTTAGGAAAGTCATTTAACTTCTCTGTACCTCAATTTCCTGATCTGTAAAATGGGAATTAAATACCTGCTTGACATATAGTAAGCATTTAAGAAATCATTTAGACCTCTAATATGGATGAATTCTGGAATTAGAAATAGGATGTAGAGTTAGCCTCTTGAAACTAGTTTCAAAGTGGTGGTGTCAAACCTCCAGGTCTTAAACTGATATTTGTTTCTCGATGATCACAACGTTGCCTTTGGCTTAACAGAAACCGACTTTCCAGTTTCCTACAGATAGTTTGGACCTTCAGATCCCTAAGCTACAGTCCAGGCTTAACTACTGCATATTGGGCGACAAATAGGATATTTCTCAATAGCACTAAGGACGACTAAAAAGCTTTCTCTCTAAGATATTCGCTAGCATACTAACTGCTCGATTTTAGATTTGAAGAGGTATATGAAGGACAGAACTTGTGAATTTACTGAAATTGTCAAACATAATACAAACTGCAAAATGATTACCCTTCATCATCATTCCAAATTACTCCATAGAAGAGTAATTCCAAATACCCTGTGTTAATTGTCTTCTATGTTAAGCAACCATATTTCCACTCCAACTTGTTTGTCATTAAAAAAGAAAAGATAAAGTAATTTTCTGAACCATATGCAATTATATTTTTTTACATTGAAAACAAAAACCAAAATAGCCTAAAGCTAAACCCTAACTTCTTCATAAACTGAAGAAGTTCATTAAAAGAACACTTGCATTTTTTTTTTACTTTAATTGAGAAATAAATTGTCATGTTGTGATAACATACTTTTGGCTATGAGCTGAACAGTGGAAAAAATCATATGCTTTAAAAATTATATTTATTGACACAGAATGACATTAAAATGAGCTAACTGATATACTCACATGGGGACTGGATGCAAACACTATAAGCCTGCAATCTATACTGCAAATATAACAAATTTGATTCAGGAAGACTTCATATAGCATTGCAGTTGCACTCTTGGAAAACATTACTGAGTCAATGGGGACATAAGGAATTAGATTTCCATCATCCAAGTAGAGACAGGATTTCAAAAGGGTGGAGTAGGATCCTAATCGATCCTGGCGCCCATGTTTGAGAAAAGAGGGTGCCAGAATCTGAGGTAAAACTACGTTTACTGAATGGTACCTTTGATGGCAGAGTATTAACTGAGGTTGGAAGAGAATGGAATAATGATAGTCCATGGCCTAGCAACAAGGAGCAAGAGTGTCAGGAATAGCTCAGTAGAGCCACTCTTTGAACAAACAATATCATCAAGAAATTTCCATTTGCATGCTCAAACTAATCTACTAGCTATCTGGGAGCTGAAATCTTGCAGTATGAACACTCTAAGGGGAAGAACTATTATCTGGTCTAGGCTTGGCAAACTGTACATGATGAATATTAAATATTCACAATAATAACGAAATTTTTTTTTAAATGAAGTATATATTTGTTTAAATTATGAAATTCAACTGCATATTCTTCCCCACCCCAAATATTTTATATTTTATGCTTTCACTCTATCGGATAAAGGTGATTCTACAATGACACCACAATACAAAATATTAATTTCATTTGATATGTGAACTAATTGATTTTTCTATTCCACAAGAATTCACAGTGAGATTATAACACAAAAGTGGAAACATAAAAATCGAAAAATATTTCACAGACATAAAAATTGGAATTTTTGTACATATTGCTTGCCATGATTATTTTCTGAGTTCCATTACTGAGAAGCAATTGCAAACGAAAAGCTCTATAGTTAAGTCGAAATCATAACAAGTGGCATCATTAGTGACGATTTTCCCCTTCATACTTTAAAAAAAAAAATCTAAATGCCTTTCAGAGCCAGCTCAATTTGGCTTCTCACTTTTAGAGATGCTAAGAGTAGCAACACGATGTTTTGGAAATCCACAATCTATCAAAATGGTGGTGCACCAGTCTACCTTACCTTTACAGATTCAGGTGTACTTCAGGCAAGGCAGGTCAAAACTAATCAAAGGTAGGCTGGCTGAAAGAGGTCTAAGGGTCAGCCCGACAGGAAAGTGAGGAGAGAGATAAAATGGAGGCTCATTTGGGGGCTCTTGATGTGCCTGTCTCTCTCTCGCCCCTCCCCCATAAGCCTTCCCCCCAAACCACCCACCTGGTCCCTTCTCCTCAGTCTCTCTGTTCTCTTTCCTCAGAGTGCATCAACACTTTCTCATCAACTTTTCTGTACCTCTATTGCTTCTCAGCCCCTCACCCCAGGACTTTTCCTTCACGCCCGCACCTCACCTCATCCCTTTTCCGCCCTTTCCCGCCTATGCCCCCCCCCCCCCCCCACAATCCCTTATCTCAGTGCCCTTCCCCTTAGCCTCTCATCTCTGCGCTGTTCCCTTCAGTTTACTTCAGCCTCTCTCATCTCTGCCTTGTTCCCCTTCAGTTTCCCTGGGCCTCTCCCTTCAGGCTGAGCCCCCCTCATCTCTGTACCCTTCCCTCAGCCTACCTCAGCACCCTCTCCTCAGGCTGAGCACCGCCCCCCCCGCAACTCTGTACCTTCCCCTCAGACTCAGCCCCCCTCACCTCCGTACCCTTCCCTCAGCCTACCTCAGCACCCTCTCCTCAGGCTGAGGCCCCTCCCCCACTCTGTACCATCCCCTCAGACACTCAGCCCCCCTCACCTCCGTACTCTTCCCTCAGCCTACCTCAGCACCCTCTCCTCAGGCTGAGCCCCCCCCACCCCGCCCAACTCTGTACCTTCCCCTCAGACACTCAGCCCCCCTCACCTCCGTACCCTCTCCTCAGGCTGAGGCCCCTCCCCCACTCTGTACCTTCCCCTCAGACACTCAGCCCCCCCTCACCTCCGTACCCTTCCCTCAGCCTACCTCAGCACCCTCTCCTCAGGCTGAGCCCCCCCCCCCCAACTCTGTACCTTCCCCTCAGACACTTAGCCCCCCTCACCTCCGTACCCTCCCCTCAGCCTACTTCAGCCCCCTCTCCTCAGGCTGAGGCCCTTCCCCCACTCTGTACCTTCCCCTCAGACACTCAGCCCCCCTCACCTCCGTACCCTCCCCTCGGCCTACCTTAGCCCCCTCTCTTCAGGCTGAGGCCCTTCCCCCACTCTGTACTTTCCCCTCAGACACAGCCCCCCTCACCTCCGTACCCTCCCCTCAGCCTACCTCAGCCCCCTCTCCTCAGGCTGAGGCCCTTCCCCCACTCTATACCTTCCCCTCAGACACAGCCCCCCTCACCTCCGTACCCTCCCCTCAGCCTACCTCAGCCCCCTCTCCTCAGGCTGAGGCCCTTCCCCCACTCTATACCTTCCCCTCAGACACAGCCCCCCTCACCTCCGTACCCTCCCCTCAGCCTACCTCAGCCCCCTCTCCTCAGGCTGAGGCCCTTCCCCCACTCTGTACCTTCCCCTCAGACACAGCCCCCCTCACCTCCGTACCCCCCCCATAGCCTACCTCAGCCCTCTCTCCTCAGGCTGAGGCCCCTCCCCCACTCTGTACCTTCCCCTCAGACACTCAGCCCCCCTCACCTCCGTACCCTTCCCTCAGCCTACCTCAGCCCCCCTCCTCAGGCTGAGGCCCCTCCCCCACTCTGTACCTTCCCCTCAGACACTCAGCCCCCCTCACCTCCGTACCCTTCCCTCAGCCTACCTCAGCACCCTCTCCTCAGGCTGAACCCCCCCCCCCCCGCCCAACTCTGTACCGTCCCCTCAGACTCAGCCCCCCTCACCTCCGTACCCTCCCCTCAGCCTACCTCAGCCCCCTCTCCTCAGGCTGAGGCCCCTCCCCCACTCTGTACCTTCCCCTCAGACACACAGCCCCCCTCACCTCAGCACCCTCTCCTCAGGCTGAGCCCCCCCCCCCCCGCCAACTCTATACCTTCCCCTCAGACTCAGCCCCCTTCACCTCCGTACCCTTCCCGCAGTCTACCTCAGCAACCCTCTTCTCAGGCTCTGAGCCCCTCTCACGTCCATACCCTTCCCTCAGCACCTTCCCCTCAGACTCTCAGCCCTGTACCGTTCCCTCAGATTCTCAGACCCTCTCACTTCTCTACTCTCCCCTCAGTTTACTCAGCACCTCCCTCTCAGGCTGTCAGAACCCCTCAGCTGCGTATCTCTCCCTCAGTTTACCTCAACACTCTCCCTTCGGCCCCTCGGCTCTGTGCCTTTCTCCTCAATTTACCTCAACGCTTTCCCTTCAGCCTCTCTCTCGGCTCTGAGCCGTTCTCCTCAACTTACCTCAGCCTTAGCCCCTCCCCTCGTTTTATCTCAGTTCCTCCAGTCAGCCTTAGCCTCCTCCCCTCCCCCGCCTCCCAGCACTTTCCCTTCAGGCTTCTCAGTCCCTCCCCCTCAGCTTCTCAGCACTTTCCCCTCAGTCTACCTCAGCCTCTCGCCACTCACTTTCCCTTCAGCTTCCCTCCTGTTTCCGTGCCGTTCCCCTCGGCACCTCTCATCTCTGCCCAGTTCCTCACCGTCCCTCGGCTCCTTCTCCTCCCACCGTCCTCTCAGCCTACCCCAGCACCGACCCCTCAGTCTCTCAGCTCGGCAGCCTTCCCTTAGTTTACCTCGGCACTTTCCCTTCAGCCTCTGGTCTCTGTGCCGTGTGGTTGGCCCCGGCTCCGCCCCTCAGGTTTAGCTCCTCCCTTCATTACCTCAGTTCCTCCAGTCAGCCTTGGCCCCTCAGTTTACTTCAGCCCCTCCTCCCCGGCACTTTCCCTTCACGGTCTCTATCCCGCCCCTCAACCCCTGCCGCCACCTCCCCCCTCGGTTTCTCAGCACTTGCCCCTCAGCCTGCCTCAGCACCCTGCGCCTCTTTCTCGTCTCTGTGCCTTTCTCCTCAGCACCCCGCGGTCCTCACTTTTCCTTCCGCTTTCCTCGTGTCTCTAGGCTGTTCCCCTCGGCATTTCTCACCTTCGCCCTGATCCTTCCGCTCAGGCCCTTCTCATCTCTCAGCTCCGTACCCTGCCCTCGGCCTGCCCTCGGTCCCTTACGACAATGAGTGTACTTGAGAAATTAGTAATGATTTAATAACGTGAACAATACATGATCATTTAGACACAGTACCCGGCCCACAGGTGGCTCCACAATCTAAGAGCAGGGGAGGAAGGGAAGGCGGGTTTAACGACCGACTGACCGAAGAAAAAAGAATATTAAAATAATGTAAATGGCAAAACAACATAAGAAAACAAATTCAATAAGCGTTACGGTTCAATTAGGGTTAAAGGAACAGATTTTAGGTTACTCACCACTCCAGCAGGCCGTTCCAGAGTCCAACAGTCACAACAGCGACAACCTTCCCAAGATTTTAAATGACTGCAAGGAGGTCTGCCATTTTTCCTTCTTCCTGCCCAGTTCCAGAAGGACAGGAAGGGGCCCCTGGGTAGTGTCTCTCCCAGGTGAACTGAGAGATGCTACTTTCTAGTAGGGGTGGGGCATAGTGCCCAGTCATATTACTGAATGGTATTGCGGGTATCGGCAGTACACTGCATCCAAGCCAGCTCCTGATAAGGAAGCGGGGGTCCCAAACACAACTATGGCCAAATGGGGCTGTGAGGACCACATATGGTGTACACTAATCGATGACAATGCCCAGATTCTATAAGCCCTGCCAGATGCAGGGAGATCAATTTCCTCCCAGCCCCTTCCCCCCATTTCACTGTACCATTCCCACTCTCCCATCTGGGGCCATTTTTGGCCTCCAGCACCTGAACTCAGCCTCCCATTCTCTACCCCACCCCCAGGGCTCCGGTAAATTCCGTGGACTGCTACTGCTGTTTAAAGCCATCAGCCTCTCTCCACCACTGCTGGTAACCATGGGAGTCCATACTGCAGCTCTTCAAAGTCAGGAGAACCCTCCCCATCACTATCGCCACCAGGCAGTGGGCGTTCTCACTGTGACTGTTTTAAAGCCACGAGAGGCCTCCTCTCTTCCCTTCCTCCCCCTCCACTGCTGCCAACAACCACTTGAGTCCTCACCGTGGCTGTTTAAAAGCCACGCAAACCCTCGCTGCTGCCATTTAGAGCCGCAGCTCTCACTAGCTGAATTGAACACACTTTCCACCAGCCCCATGCCAGACGCACGGTACATCCTCTCTTGCTGTGATTGTGCCCCGCACAGCGCTGACACCCCCAGCCCACCACTCCCATCCCACTTCTGCCTCCCCAGCCCAGGTGTGGGAACGGAGACCGGGACAGACTGGGGCAGGGTGGGAGCAATAGCTGTTGCTGTGGAAGCAGCCCCCTTTCCCCTCCCCTTTCTCTTCTTCTTCCCAGCTGGGGCCAGGAGGCAGGGAAAGGTGGGGTGATAGAGCTAACCACGCTGGCAGCAACAGCTGTTGCTATGAACAAGTTCAAAGAAGTCAAAATACTGGAATGTGGGGGTGGGATTACAGAGGAGAAGGGGCCAGGTTTGGGGTATAGAGGGCAGGAAAGCTCCTAGGATCAGGGGAGAGGAATAAATAAGGTGAACGGAATGGTGGCCAGGGATTTACACTGTGATATTTTGCTTACCTTTCAGGGCCCGATCAACAGGGCTGGTTCTAGAACAGAACCTATAATAAATTATAAGTCTATGGGTAAACGTACCCCACAATACAGCCATGTTTTCAAGGAACATATTTTGTCTGTATCCTGAGGCCCTCCTGGACTGCTTTACAGACCATGTCCTAGAATTTAAAAATGCAATAGAGGAAAAGGCTAAATGGATGGTGTCGTAATAGTTTTGCTGCACATCATATCTACTAGGTACCATTTTTTAAAAGATTTACAAATACAGTCAGTTCTCCTAGATCACGAAGCTTGCATTTTGGAAAAAACCAAAATGCAAAGATTCCCATTAAAGGAAAAGATCTCCTTTTTTAAAGACGAGGTCTAATCTTAACATTTTGGCCAAATGAATGGGAGTTTAACTTATTTGATTTTGATTTTCCACGTTCAGAAGGTGCATATAATTATGAAATAAAAATAACAGCTGCCTTTACAACCAGAGGTTTTAAAATAAATCAAATTGGCTACTTGGTTTTACGAGTCCCTTGTGCAGCAGGTGACACCATGTCATGCTGCACATGGCACAATGTGATGATGTCACTGCACCTCATGGCTACTTCACAGCAACAGCTACGGCTATTAGCGAGGGAAAGAAGGGGAAAGGAAGAGAGGGGAGGGAAAAGGAAGAGGGGGAGGGGAGGAGAAGGTAGAAGAAGGGAAGAGAGGCAGCATAACGGGCTGGCACTGACCGAAGTCAGTTTTCCCCCTTCCCTTCCCTCACCTCAGGGATGGGAGACACTGTTGCCGTGCCCATTCCGCTGGGTATGAACGGCAGCGGCGCGGCCCCTCCCTAGTCACCCAGACCCGCCAGCAAAGAACAGGGGCTGCAGGGAGACCTCTGGGGACCTTGCTCTCCCCAGCTCCCAATGGGGAACTGTCTTCCCCAGGCCCTGCAGCCCCAGCGACGGGGTTCGGCCGTGTGGCTTGGGTAAGAGGATGGGGGAAAGGCTTCCTGGGACTGAATGGAGGATATCTAAAATCTATTCCTGCTCCACCTGCAGCCCCTCGCTTCTCTCTTCCCCTTCAGCTCAGAAGAGTTGGCGAGCCCAGGGGAGCATCCCAGGTGGGCAGTGATTCTCCTCCATGAAGGGGTGGGAACTTCCTCCGTTGGTGGAGGGGGTTGAGGATTCTCCAGTCTGAACAGCCCAGAGCGGGCAGTCTGGGTGGAGTGGGTCTGAGGTGGGGAACCGGATCCGTGACCTTCAGGAGGTCGGCTCCTGAATGGGTTGCCTGTTGCTGACTTCCTCACACCATGGCTGACAACGAGCCGATCAGTCAATGGATGGAGCCCAGTGGCTCTGCACCACCTGACGTGGCTTTAAGGGAGGGTGCGGTGGCAGCGTCCCGCGCAGTACGTTCTAGGCGGACATTTTAAATTCTTTGTCCTCGCTCCTCAGTGCAAGAGACCCACTTGGTTCCAAGGAATGCCAGATACGGTACCTGAGACATAAAATGCAGCCCTATGCATTTAGATATTCTTGACAACTGCAGAATAGGCAACACATCAACTCTCTATTGGCCTTAGGACAAATAGGGAGGGTAAGGAGGGATACTTCTTGGAGAATTCGTTCTTAAGGTGTTAAAGGGAACAGACAAAAGACGCTCTCTCCTTAGCTACTAAGTGCTCACACTCTAACGGAATAAGTAGGAGCCACAGAATCCTACTGACCCTTGCCTCACAGAGATCCTGTAAGGGTAAAATGAGATAATAGGAAAGCATTTTGAAAATGAAAGCCCCAACTATGTGACATTTGCTCTTGATGTTTGCACGGAGGGCAGCCATTGGATAGTAATACTTGGGAGAAGCAAATATCTTCTCCTTATCAGTTACACTGACATTCAGAATCCTCAAAGACTGATACCAACAACCTCCTCTTCATATATCCCAAGGCCTCTGCAGGAGTACCAGAGAAGCAGCATGGTGTAGTGAATAGAGCAGGGGCCTGGGAGTCAAAAGGTCAAGGGTTCTAATCCCAGCTCTGCCACTTGCCTGCCATGTGACCTTGGGCAAATCACTTTACTTCTCCAGGCCTCAGTTACCTTGTTGGTAAAATGGGGATTGAGACTGTGAGCCTCATATGGAACATGGACTGTGTCCAACTCGATTTGCTTGTATCCACCCCAGCACTTAATTCAGTACCTGGCAGGTAGTAAGTGCTTAATAAATACCATTATTATTATTATTGTTATTATTACTACCAAGGCTCAGAAGGAGGAAAGCAGAGGCCAAGTCTGCTGCCCCTTTCTTCTGGTCAAACTGGCTGTCTTACAAAACCACAGTTTTTTTTCCCCCTAATTCACATGGCATATCTGTTTTTCAAAGCTCATTACTGTATTTGACCTGGGCTTGATATTCTAATTTCGCACCAAACAACAGGAAGGGGATCCATGTACTGAGCATAGACTTCTTTAAGTCAACAACAATGTTAAGTGGAGATATGTGGAAAATGGGGAAAAAGAAGGAACTCAAAAGTGTTTTCTTATCCTTGGCAACAGACATTGTAACCAGAAGGGAGAAAATTCTTAAAACATTATTCCTCAATTTGCCATTCACTCTGATGCATACAGAATACAAATTAGATTTTTTTTTTTAAAAAAAAAACCAACAGACCAACAGCATAAAACAAGGACCAGGTCCTTCTGTGGTCAGAAGAATCAAGCACTAGGGTGGGGTTCAGGCATTCTCATTCTCTCCTCTTTCCCGATTCCTCCTCATCTTGCTATTTCATCTATTCCTCTTCACACTAGCACATATTTGCTGCTGTTGAGGAATACACAATTAAAAACAATCAAAATGGCATTCTGAGTAAGTACGCTAGGGAGACAATTTCAGTGTATAGAGTCCAAAGAACTATTTTAAAAGAGGGTGATTGTATTCATAACCTTCAGATTGGGAATGCTATTCACACAAAGCTACACCAGAGAGAACTACGAGGAGCAGACTGGCCTCGTGGACAGAACACGGGCCTGGGAGTCAGAAGGATTTGGGTTCTAATCCCGGCTCCGCCACTTGTCTGCTGTGTGACCTAGGGCAAGTCACCCCACTTCTCTGGGCCTGTTACCTCATCTGAAAAATGGGGATTAAGACTGTGGGACATGGACTGTGTCACACCGGATTAGCTTGTATCTACTTCAGCACTCAGTACAGTGCCCGGCACATAGTAAGCGCCTAATACTAGGGGAAAAAAAAGGAGCACCTGAAAGTTCTTGATATGATTGCATACAGTGCTGCAAAGTTGCAAACTCTCTGAACCTCTCTGTGTATGCACTGAGTTTTTTTTAATAAATATTAATGGGGAGAAAAGGTTTAAAGGTTATGAGTAAAAAAAAAAGTGGCAAGAATTACAGTGGAATATACAGAATTCATCAAGAGGGGCAGTTAAAAGCTTCAAATTACTGTAGTGAATAAAATTTTACCAAATACTATTAGTGATAATGATCTAGCAAGACCACTCGGTGTTACATGTTCTTACTTTTTCATCCATTTGGTCAAATCTAATAGCACAAATTTCAAGAATTCACAACAAAAGAGAGAATGAACTTTTAATTGCTGGTTTCTTTCCTCTCCCTCATCTGTGTATCCTAATATGTTAGTAATTTTCCTGAAAGCATTATGAATTTATTCAAACCTATCACCAAACCACAGAGGTAGGTTTGTCATCATCAGAACTGAGGAAGAAATAAGGTAGCTGTAATTCATTTCCACTTGCATATATACAATTTTCCACAGTGTATGTGATTGAATTGCATTTCTTTCATTACACTGCCCTGAACTATGTTGGATGAGATATGTCACAAGCTTCAATTTCATCCCTCTAATGAACAAAGACCATAATTTCTCAATTAATAATCACTTCAAGCCCTACAGAATGTTTATGTCACAGAAAATGTGGGCTCTCCGAAATAAGTATATACATGAGAAAGTTTGAAAAATAAATTTCTGCCTTCCTGAATGGAGTATCTAATGGAACTATTCATTACTATTAATATCCATCTGTTATTTCTGATCCTAGAAACAGGCACTCTCTTACTTCTCTGAATATTTCCCATAAGCAATTCAGGTAATCAGAGTCAGAAGGACCTGGGTTCTAATCCCAGCTCTGCCACGTCTGCTGTGACCTTGGACAAATCGTTTAACTTCTCTGGGCCTCAGTTACCTCATCTGTAAAATGGGGATAAAAGTGTGAGCCCCATATGGGACAGGGACTGTGCCCAACCTGATTAACTTGCATCTACCCCAATGATTAGAACAGTGCTTGGCACACAGTAAGCACAAGTATCAATCATTACTATTATTACTGTTATTAATCTGACATGATGCATTCATAAAGAAAAAGGTTATAAAATTAAAATAAAATTCATCAATGTTAGCTTGAAGACTGTTAGGCCAAGTCTGATTTTTATTTTTTTTTGCTTAACCTTTTGACAGGTAAGCAAAAGTATAATTAGCCAAGAGGCAGTTGTGTGTGAAACCTCTTGTTTAAAAGCACAACGTGGCATGGTGGGATGTAACAAAATGCTATGAAAGGAAAGCACTTAACCCACGAACCTATTTTCTCCACACCGCTAAGGAGTAACTGTGAGGTTGAATCTTAACTTCATATAGCAACCAATAACTGAAATAACCAGCTTGGATAAAGTCTGTAGGAACGTTCTTAAATGATATCCTCAGGTCATTTTAGTTTTACTTGTTCAAATAGTCATGCTTTGCCTGATGGGATTTTCAATAATGTATATACATCTGTAACATACTTACATACACAAAAACATTTAAAGCTATGAAAAACTGGAGACCTCACCAACCAATAGCTCCCAAATTACCACTGGTTCTGATTCATAAGAAGCAGTTTTGTGAGGCAATGCTTTTCAAGACTGGAATTACAGTGTTCTTCGAGGTTCTTTTGAAATGTGTTTTCTCTCCCATTAGATTTTCATTTCCTCCAGGGCAGCGATAGGAACTAGTCTGTTTCTGATAGCTATACAACTGGCTGACCTGTCTTCTGCGGCCATCTTCCCACTGGACACCGTTAGCAATTTTGCTTTATCCTGTATAGAATTTTTCTTCTGTCCACCTCTTCTACCATTCTCCTAGAGTACTTGTTTGGGTACCTTTTGGTCACACAGTGGAGGTGTGATGCAATGAGCACTGCTACGCCACTGGTGGTCTGAATGCATTCCACTATTTCACTGACTGATCCTGTCTGGCCACTTGATGTTAGGTATCGTGTGCAGGTAGAGGTGGTGCTCAAAGTCAAATGCAGTGTCTGTGGTAGGTACGAGTCTCTCAAAGCCATAAAGCAGTCTGGTTAATACAATTAATTACTCTATCTTCAGCTTCGTCTAAATCTTGATGCCATGCAGGCATCATATTTGGTCTTTGAACCTCCCAAAGAACAAGCCTAGCCTTCTTGATTCACTTTTCTACCTCCTTTGTCTACCTTGGCGACACTGGAAAATGTCTTACCAGTCCTACTAGTGGAAAGAGCACAGAGCTGCGACTCAGAGGTCCTGGGTTCACATCCTGACTCTGCCACTTGTCCGCTACGTGACCTTGGGCAAGTCACTTCACTTCCCTGAGCCTCAGTTACCTCCTCTGTAAAATGGGCATTAAGACTGCAAGTCCCCACGAGGGACATGAACCGTCTTCATCCCCATTTTCCAGAGGTAACTGAGGCTCAGAGAAGTCTCTTGCCCAAGGTCACACGGCAGACACGTGCTAGAGCCGGGATTAGAACCCAGGTTCTTCCGACTCCCAGGCCCATGCTTTAACCACTAGGCCACGCTGCTAATACAGTGCTCTATAAACACCACTGACTGAAGGATCAGGCAGCCTATAAAGCCTGTGGTTAGAATTATGGTGACATTCTCCTTAATTGACACAAAGCTAGACCAATGTACTTGGCATACATCAGGTGAAGAGCTCGATCAATCATATTTACTAAGCACCTTAGTATGTGCAGAACTCCGTACTAAACCTTTGGGACAGTACAACATAACAGCTGCTAGACAAGTTCCTCCCTGACCGCAACAAGCTTACAGTATAGAGGAGGAGAAAGACATTAATATGAATTATGGACACATAGGTAAGTGCTGTGAGGCTGAGAATGGAATGAAGACTGTGAGCTTGTTGTGGGCAGGGACTGTCACTCTTTATTGTTGTATTGCACTTTCCCAAGCACTCAGTACAGTGTTCTGCACACAATAAGCACCTAATAAATGACTGAATGAATAAAAGGTACAAATCCAAATGCAAGCGCAACACAGAAAGAAGGGAGTGGGAAAAGAGGGAATGAGGGCTTAGTATGGCAAAGCCTCTTGGAAGAGATGTGCTTTTAATAAGGATTTGAAGATGGGGATATGAGAAGCAGCACGGCATAGTGGATAGAGCAGGGGCCTGGCAGTCGGAAGATCATGGGTTCTAATCCCCGCTCCACCACCTGTCTGCTGTGTGACCTTGAGCAAGTCACTTCACTTCCTCTGGGCCTCAGTTACCTCATCTGTAAAATGGGGATTGAGACTGTGAAACCTACATGGGACAGGAACGGTGTCCAACCCTATTTAATTGTACCCACTCCAGTGCTTAGTACAGTGCCGAGCACATAGTAAGCAGTTAACAAATACCACAATAATTATTAGTATTAGTATGAATGGGGGGAGAGTACCAAGTCAACAGCAAGAGAATACCAAGTCGGCAGCGAGACAGATGAGTTCAAGGTACACTGAGTAGGTTGGTATCAGAGAAGTGAAGTGTGCAGACTGGGTTTTAGGACATCTCGAGAGGTAAGATAGGAGGTAGCAAAGTTATTGAGTGCTGTTAAGCCAATGGTAAGGGGTTTCCATTTGATGCTGTATGTTTTGAGAAGCAGCACGGCGTAGTGGATAGAGCACGGGCCTGGGAGTCAGAAGGTCATGGGTTCTAATCCTGACTCTGCCACCTGTCTGCTGTGTGATCACAGGAAAGTCACTTCACTGTGCCTCAGTTACCTCATCTGTAAAATGGGGACTAACACTGTGAGCCCTATGTGGGAAGGGGACTGTGTCCAACCAGATTTGCTTGTATCCACCCCAGTGCTTAGTACAGTGCTTGACACATACTAAGCACTTAAATACCCAATTATTGTTATTATTATGCAGAGCTGGATAGGCAACCACTGGAGGTTCTTGAGGAGTGGGGAAACATGTACTGAACATTTTTGTAGAAAAATGATCCAGGCAGTAGAGTGAAGTATGTTCTGAAGTGGGGAGAGACAGGAGGCAGGGAGGTCATCAGGGAAGCTGATGCAGTAATCAAGGCAGGACAGGATAAGTGCTATCCGGTGGCAGAGATGCAGTGTGGGCTAGTGGATAGAGCAATGAGCCTGGATATCAGAAGGACCTGGGTTCTAATCCGAGCTCCCCCACTTTTCTGCATGACCATGCGCATGTCACTTCACTTCCCTGTGCCTAATTACCTCATCTGTAAAATGGAGATTAAGACACAAAGTCAGAGGATAACACTGGTGACCTTTGAGGGGGCAGTTTCGGTGGAAGCCAGATTGGAGGGGGTCAAAGAGAGAATTGGAGGAGAGGAAGCGGGGACAGCAGGTGTAGACAATTTGCTTAAGGAGAAACAGTGTGGTCTGGTGGATAGAGTTTGCACCTGGAAATCAGAAGGACCTGGGTTCTAATCCCAACTCTGCCACTTGTCTGCTGAGACCTTGGGCAAGTCACTTAACCTCTGTCAACTTCTCTGTGCCTCAGTTACCTCATATGTAAAATGGGGATTAAGACTGTGAGCCCCACATGGGACATGGGCTGTGTTCAACCTGATTATCTGGTATCTTCCCCAGTGCTTAGTACAGTACCTGGCACATAGTGAGCACTTAAATGCCATTAAAAAAAAAGTTTGGAGAACAGTGGTAGGAAGATGGGGCAATAACTAGAGGGAGTTGGCTCAAGGGAAGGGTTTTTTTTTTTAGAATGGGGAGACGTGAGCATGTTTGAAAGCAGTGGGGAAAAAGCCACTGGGAGAGTGAACAGTTGAAGGTGGCAATCAGGGAGGGGGCAGATGTTTTGATAAGGATTGAAGGGATGAGGCACAGGTGGAAAGGTTGGCTTTTGAGAGAAGTTGGGAGATCTCCTCGTGAGATACTGCTGGGAAAGATGGGAGTCGGAAAAATGGGTGGGAGGGAGGGACCGGAGAGGTGTGGGGGACATTTTAGGGGATATTACCCCTGATTGTTTCAATTTTATCAATAAAGGATGTGGCTAGGTCATTAGGGGCAAGAGACAGAGGAGGAAGGGGAACAGGGGGTTTGAAAAGAGGGAGGTAAAAGTGGTGAGGACAACAGGTATGGGAGTCCACCTAAGGATGGAGAAATAACGTTGCCATGCAGAGGGCAGTGCAAAAGCAGGCAAGGATTGATTTGAGATGGAGGAGGTCATCCTGATATCCGGATTTCGGCCAGCAGCCAGTCATGAATGGGACCCAAGGAAGTGATCCAGGGCTGTGGGTTAGCAGTACGAGATCGACAAAGGGATAGGGGAGCAACTGAGTTGAGATGAGAAGAGAGGCTGGTGTTGAGGGAGTCAATTTTGTCATCAAGGGCAGGTAGTTAAGGCATAACGACTTAAGAAAATTGGTATGGGGCAAAAAATTGGAAGTCTTTTGGGGGGAACAAGTCATTTGCAGAGAGGGGGTGGGTGGGAGAGAAGGGAAGTGAGGAGGTTGAGGTGGGATAGAAGGATTCAGAGTTGGTGAGGTTGGTGTTGGTGTTCAGAGACTGTACACTGACTAGTAATGATGAGATCGGGTGGGTGTCCAAGTTGGCGAGTGGGTGGGGTGGAGCAGGAGGTCAGTGGAGTGGAGGAGTGATAGAAGGCGGCCAGCAGAATGGTCATCAGAACATCAGAGCCAGAGGCGTGAAAACCAGAAACGGCCACAGGCCGTGAGAAAAGAGGTGGTCACCGAGATCATAAGAACTGAGGTCAGAGAATACGATATCAAAGTTGTAAGAATGTTTTAATATGTATGTAGTAGAAAAAGAGAAACTTGGGGACAGAGAGAACAACTAGAGGTAACTTGTGATAACAAGCGCTGCACTTCTTCTAGACCAAAGCTGCATATGTAGCATAGATACATATGTAGTGTAAATCCCCTGAAACATTTTTGGGCAGAAAAGCAGAGTTTTAATTTTTTTTTTTTTTTTTAGGACCCCCCCCCAAACAATGAGAGATTGATTCCAGGGTGCGAAGAATGGTCTCATTCCATGTGCTGAATTAGAGTTGGGAGGCTTGGCCAATTTTCCAAGGTGTTCCTATTGTAATAAGAGTTAAGCTGCAGAATTTATGCGATCTATTATTTTACTGGGTTTCTTGAATTGGTGTGCTTTATTGTTTTACTGTAGGATATAAAAATCTATATTTTAGCCAATGAATTTATATTGTATTTTACTTAATGCCACCGAGAAATTTCCCATATTATTTCCTCTCACATTTCTCATTCTTTTGTTATTACAGCATTGTCCCCATAGTATTAAAAATTGCATGGATCGTGATTACTGTACATACCGTCTCCTAGAATTAAGTACTGTCACGTCGCATCCGCTCGGAGAGCACTGAAATTCCAAGTTAGTTTCTGCTCCCTCCTTCCTCTCCAAGGTGGTGACAATGGTGGCATCTCCTCAGTGCTTTTTAGGTTGAGGAAGAGCTTGTGAAAATAACCAAACAGCAGCTCTCCTCCTTGTTTGTACATCTTAGCGGTTAAACCACCGGGAAAGCAGCATGGCTTAGTGGAAAGAGCACGGGACCGAAAATCAGAGGCCCTGGGCTTTAATCCTAGCTCTGCCGCTGGTCTGCTGAGTGACCTCGGGCAAATCATTTCACTTCTCTGAGATCCCTGCCTCCCCCCTCCTAGGCACATACTTCTGTAATAATGAGAGAAGGCATGATAGAAAGAATATGACAGACAGCATTAAAAAGAGCCAAAAGGCAACCAACCAAAGGGTAGCGCAGAGAAACAGCGTGGCCTAGTCAGACGGACCTGGGTTCTAATCCTGGCTCTACTGATTGCTTGCTGTGTGACCTTGGGCAAGTCACTTCACTTCCTCTGGGCCTCAGTTTCCTCCACTATAAAATGGGAATACCTATTCTCCCTCCTACTTGAGACTCTGAGCCCCAGGCGGGGTCTAGCTTCATTAACTTGCACCTACCCCAGTGCTTAGAATAGTGTTTGACACAAAGTAGACACTTAAAAAATACCACAAAAAAGGGCAAAAGAAACAGAGGCCCAGAAAAGTGAAGTGACTCATCCAAGGTCACACCCAGCAAGCAATTGGCAGAGCCCAGACTCACGCTGCTTCAGTCGTTCTTAGTAGACATCTTTTGGCCCTTCCAAGAACAGGGTCCAGAGCTTGGTGATGTCACTTCCTGGAGTGAAGTGGGGGGGGGAGGGGCAGGGAGGTGTCTTCAACGCTGGCCTAAGAAACCACACACACCTATCTTTGCCCCATCCCTACCGGTCATGAGCAAAGGGAGGCTGGACCAATGAGGGCAAGGACTCACCAACTGCCATTCGGGATAATGACTCCTGGCCTTAGCGGTGTCTTAAATGGGAGATTTCTCTGGGATAAAGTGAACCACTTGGCAACAGTGAAATCACCAGGCCCATGGCCTAATTCCAAACTTGAAAATGATCTAAGATCGAAGGTTTTGCAGCATGTGCACATTTTACCCAAGGTTGTGCCCATATTTCACCCCACCTGGGATGGGGCAGGGCAATGGTAGCTGTGCTGGCTCACAAGCTGCTTGGGGCTCTTTAGCCTTTTCAACGTCGCTTGGGATACCCTGACCGGCAGCCCTGATGATGCAACTTTTTCCTAATCCCACTGTGCCTTGCAGTGGAGGGGCCCCCAAGTCTGAGGCTGGGGGAGCAGGCATTACAGGCCGCTGTGATTCTACTAGACTCTTAGCTTCTTCTGTGCAGGGATCATGGCTCCTGGACTCTATTATACTCTCCCAAGCACTCAGTACAGTGCTCTGCAGACAGTAGCTGCTCCTCAAATTCATTCAATCGTATTTCATTCCATCGTACTACTTCCAGATTAAGCCATGTGCCTGGTGATTTCACTGCTGCCATGTGGTTCGCTTTATCCCCGAGAAATTTCCACGTTTAAGACACCGCTAGGGTCAGGAGTTCTTATCCCGAGTGGTAGTTGGTGAGTCCTTGTCCTCACTGGTCCAGACTCCCTGTGCTCATGACCAATAGCAAAGATAGGTGGGTGTCGGTTCTTAGGCAACCATTGAAGACCCCCCCACTTCGCTCCAGGAAGTGACGTCACCAACCTCTGGACCCGGGTCTTGAAACGTCCAAAAGATGGCTACTAAGAGCGACTGAAGTGGCGTGGGTCTGGGCTCTAGCAGTTGCTTGCGGTGTGTGCCCTTGGGTAAGTCACTTCACTTTTCTATGCCTCTGTTTCCTCCACTGTAAAATGGGGATTAAATCCTACTCCCTCCTATTTTAACTGTGAGCCCCATATGGGACAGGGACTATGTCCAACCTGATAAACTTGTACCTTCTGCTGAGTTTAGAACTGTGCTTGACCCATAGTAAGTGTCAACAAATACCATTAAAAATAAAAGTGACTCTAGGCTGGAGTAAGCCTGGCCATCCATGCTTCAATACTATTTCTAAGGGAGTCTCAATAAACACTCTGAGAATTAGTACCTCTAGAGGCAAGAAGGAAAAAAAAGACATTAAATCTGAAAACAACTGACATGGGGGGGCGGGGGAAGGGGGGAGAGAGAAAGAGAAAGAGAGAGAGGTCAGTCCACTTCAAAAACTGCTCTAATTTAAAATGTGCATACACAGTAGAGTACAATACAAACAAGGTTGTCAAATTAGCAATTTACGCTTCGTCAGTGAAAATTTTTAAAAAGGTTTTTCACTTTTCTATCCTTGAAAAACTATTCATGTTACAACCCAATCTAAGCAGAAGAGGCACATCTTAGTCATCCTCAAAACATTAGAATAATGGATATTTTATGTAATCACAGGAGTTCCCCTGGAGTTCAACAGGAAGACAATCTGCTTCATCAGTAGTAATTTATCTGAAAATTTTGCCCCTCAATCACCTTCAAGAAATTTGGAAAATCATATTTTGAGACAAGAGTCAGTGCTTTCTCAATATAAAAACACGTTCACTAACGATTTAACATTGGGCTCGTGAAGTGAACGATGGGTTACCGATATAAATGAAGGCTAGGACTTTTTGAGATGAAGAAATGTGCATATTAATGATGCTCTACTTCCCTATATGTTAAATGAAAAAAATAAAACATTAAATTTCAATGACAGGTGAAAAACTCTTGGAACATATAAAACCAAATATTTCAATCTATAAACCAAATATTTCCTTCCGATACTCTCAAAACTACTGTCTTAAATTGAGCTACAAAAAATGCAAATTCATGAAATATATTTTGCATAATAATAGTGGGATTTGTTAAGCACTTAAGAGGTATGTTCCAAGCACTGTACTAAGCACCGGGATAGATGTAAGATAATCAGGTCAGACACAGTCCCTGTCCCATATGGGGTTCACAGGGAAGGGAGAGCAGGTCTTCCATCTCCATTAGAGAAGCAGCGTGGCTCAGTGGAAAGAGCCCGGGCTTGGGAGTCAGAAGTCTTGGGTTTGAATCCCAGCTCTGCCACTTGTCAGTTGTGTGACTGTGGGCAAGTCACTTAACTCCTCTGTGCCTCAGTTACCTCATCTGTAAAATGGGGATTAACTGTGAGCCTCACATGGGACAACCTGATTACCCTGTATCTACCCCAGCATTTAGAACAGTGCTCTGCACATAGTAAGTGCTTTAACAAATACCAACATTATTATTTTACAGATGAGGAAACTGAGGCACAGGTGAAGTGATTTGCTCATGGCCACACAACAAGAACTAGACTGTGTGCTCATTGTGAGCCGGCAGGGAATGTGTTGTGGAAGTGTACTCTCCCAAGTGCTTAGTACAGTGCTTTGCACCCAGCAAGCATTCAAATACAATTGAATGAATGGTGAAGTCGGAATTAGGACCCAGGTCCTCTGACCCACCAGGCCCATGTTCTCTCCACTAGGCCACTACACAAAACTGTTTTTTGGAGCAGTGATCGAGGTACAGTAGGTAGGTTGGCATTAGAGGAGTGAAGTGTGTGGGCAGAGTTGTAGTAGGAGAGCAGCAAGGTGAGATAGGAGGGGGCAAGGTGACTGAGGGCCTTCAAGCCAATGGTAAGGAGTTTGATGTAGAGGTGGATGGGCAACCACGGACTGTCAATGCCATGAGGTTCACTGCCCACCAGAATTTCCATCTGTGGAAATAGGGCCATTCTCTTTGCTCCCACCTATTTTGGGGGCTGGACTCTCAGTCTCAGCATGCTAGGTGATCAACAAAACCCAAGAGCTTCTAAAAGCAGGGCTGAAAAAGATCCCAAATCATTTTTGGGGTGGGGTTTTTTGGGGGGGTCCCATTAGCACTCCAAAACTCGCCAGTCACTCCCAACTCCCACCCCCTTTACACCCCTGAATTCAAAATGAAGAGGTCTGACAGAACCTATGCCCCTTGCCCCACAACTGAACAGAGAGCCACAGAGGCTGTGGTAGTCACCCTATCCTGACGTCTACCTGGCCAGGTGGGCCCAACCCAGGGTCTTGAGGTGGGGGGGTGGAGGGGAAGGGCAAGTGCTAAAGCCATTCCAGGTAGAATTCTAGCAGGATGGCACCTTAAGCACACAAGTATGCCCACTACTATACCGAGTTGTCTTCCTTGTTCTAGGCATACCTTCGCTAATTCTGTGCTGGTTTTAAAAACATGCTGTAAAATCAAGCAATCAATTCTATTTATTGAGTGCTTATTGGGTGCAGTGCATGGCCCTAAAAGCTTGGGAGAGTACAATATAACCGAGTCGTTAGGCACGTTCCCCGCCCACAACGAGTTTACAGTCTGGGGGGGAGACAGACATCAACAGAAAGAAATTACTGATATGTCCATAAGTGCTGTGGGCCTGAGGGAGTGGTGAATAAAGGGAGCAAATCCAGGTGCAAGGGCAACATAGAAGGGAGCTACTTGCCAAAATCATGTGCTTAAATAGCAACTAAAATAAGTGAAAGACACAGAAGACTTGATAAATTCTGGAAAAATGTTTTTGCTAATTCTGTTGTACTCTCCCAAGTGCTCAGTATGGTGCTCTGCACGCACTAAGTTGCTCAAAACATGCCATGGATTAACTGACTAGATTCTTTACCGTTACTTCATCTTAAGTCCCAGTTAAATGCCAAAAGGCAGCCAAGCAGAAGCACCACAGCAGGGCAGTCGGAAAGGTGGCTGAGAAGACGAAAGCAGGAAGCCCGGAGAAAGGCCAGACACCAAGTACAATGGAGCAAGTTCTCTTCCCTGCTCTTCAGCCACTTCTCCCTCAAAACTTTCCAGGGGCTGACTCACCTCTCCTCAGACAGAGCAGCAGGACGGATGTTTGGTCCAAAACTCTTGCTACATGCACATGAGTTTCTGATAATCAGCACCCTTCCTGCACTAGAGTAGATGATTAAGCAGGAGAATTCCATTGCTCGTTCATGCACAAAATTACTGCATTTATAGCTAGGAAATTAGGTACTCAATCAAGACACGATCCAACACAGCCCTAAAAATGCTCTTCAGTAACTAAATGGGGAAGAGAAGGAAATATATTTTCTGTTCGCCAGGGTTATACTTTCACAAGAGTTTTCCATCTACAAGCACGAGCAAAGAGAATACAGATACAGATGCACTGCATGCCTTACAAATGAAGTAACTACTTTTGTAATGCTAAAGCAACTTAAGAGAAGTCCAAAAAAGCATAGCAATCTCAGTGAAGTTCTTCAAACTGAATTTCAATTCTATTTACATGTCAAAGACATATTACTGAATGTCTTTTAAATACAAATGCAAACAGTAATTCAAATCCTTTGAAATATAAAAACATCCGGCATTCCTTCCTTTTCAAAGAAATACACCAATTTAATTTCAATGGGGCCTAATAAAAACAAAGGTAAAAAGTGCTTGTTTTAATGTTGCATAAAGGTGGATTTTTCAATTAAAGACTACAGCTAGCACTTCTCCAAAAATTATGTAAGTCCTTGGAAGTTTTTTAACCTGGCTTTCGGATAAATAATACACTGGAAGCAGAGAGAAAAATAAAGTCAAAATCCAACTCATTTCACTAACTGAGGCCAGTCAAAACCACTGTGTGCATCTCTGATTAAAAATGTGCATTTCAAAAACATTCCAATAGGAGGCCTTTTAATTGGAATTATTCAAAAATTATAAACAAAAACAGAGGCTGAAATTTCCCTCGTGGTTCATTTTACGCACCACTTTAAAGCAGAGCTAGATATCTTCGACATAACACCTCAAATCTTTATAAAATAGTCTGTATAACAGGCCATACTTAGACACACACAATCGATGGTCTTGACTGAGCACTCGCTGTGTGCAGAGCACTGTACTAAGCACTCGGGAGAGTACAGTACAGCCGAGTTGGTAGATCTGTTCCCTGCCCGTACGCAACATCAATTCTTGGCCTACTGATTCACCTTCGTATCTGAAAATATTTATTTGCTCCCTTTATCTGCTAATCACCACCAGAGGCCTGCAGTTTGTGGTAGGGCAACCCAAGGGCTAGATCTGTCTCCAGTCTTCGACAAGACATCATGGGAACCATGCCCCATATCTCCTGCAGAATCAGGGGCCAGGCAAAAGCATGGTGCCCCATGGCCTGGAGCTATAACTCACCACCACCATCATCATAGGGGAGTAGCCTGAAGATCAGCCAGCTCAACCCTCCATCTCACACCAACTCCTGTTCCCCACCAGAGCAAAGGCTCCACCAAAGCCCCTGTACAATGCCTAATAAATGTCCGTATGCTCAATTCTCCTATAACATGGACGTTACTTTTCTGGGCAAGATTAAGGAAAAACATATTATGGCATGCCTAAACTCTAACCATTTAGATTTTATGCGGTCTGAAGACCCCTCTCTAATAGCATTCTACCCTAAATGTCGGGTGAAAACTTGCATCCTGGAAGCTCCGGGTATTATTAACTACTTAAAAAATGCCCTTGAAAGTTCCATCTTGAACACACTATCACATATGTCCAAGTTTTCACGCCATTATCTGTGGCAGCGGAAGCTAGGGATAGAATGCACAAATGAAATCCAGAGATCATCCAAAAGCTTTGTGCCGAGGCTTCCAATCTCCTCGCCCAGCAAATCTATTACCAGAGCTGCCAAAAAACAACAAGGCTGACTCATTAAAATGACTCCTCCTCCCTCTCTCCTTTCTGTGCTGTGCTGATGAGCTGATGAAATGATCAGTATGGAGGACTGATAGCAAATGGCCTGGGTCATTGGCCACCAGAGAAACTATAGAACTGAGACATTAAGTATACTAGCAAAATGTTTTAAAAGCACACCTGCATGTTACCTATACCAATCTAAGTTAAAATTCTTGTATTTCTTGACATTTTCATTCCTTAAAGCAGAACAGAAAATATGCAGTGATTAGGTGATTGAAATTGTATCTATCACTCAGACCAAATAAAATGTAAATCTTGAAAAAACAAGTCAGAATTTTAAATATAAGTTTCTTTTGCTTTTCAAGGCTCCTTCTGCAGCATTTTGCCCAGATGGTGTGTGTGTGTGTTGTTTTTTTTTAAAGCATACCAAAAATTCACAATGTGGCAGTGGGGATGTTCAGCATGGAGGTAGGGGAATGGGAGAGAAAGAACAGATTCCCAAGTTAGAGTCCCGGGAATTCTTGAAACCTTTTGAAGGTTCAACACTCTGAGCTCTTGTTTCTGACATTAAATAAGGAACTAATTCCTGTGACCGTGGGCCTCTCCTTCTCTGTTCTCCGTTTTCTGTTTAAAGGAGTTTTGTTGTTTTCACTCCAACATCTCTTTTTCCTGCTGATTTAAACAGCACTTTATAATATAGAGCTCCTGTCTGCTCTCACTGCTATAAGCACTTGCAGTTCTGCCAGGCCTCCACCCCCAAGCACCCACACGATGCTCCGTATACAAGTTTACCCCACGATACAGCGCTGATAGAGTCCTCAAAAACGGGGATGTACTGCAAACGGCTAGACCCAAGGGCAAGTTTTCCCTTGAACATGCACTCTGCTAAGTTCAGTTCCAGAACCAGCCCCAGTGTGATGATCCAATCGTACAGGTGAATTAAAAAAACACACACACAAAACTGTACATACATCCTTCCCTAGTGGCCCCTTTCAATTGTTTATTCCTTGCCTTCCTTATCCAAACTCAGTCCCTCCCGTCCTGCCAGCATTTTATTCATTTTTTTGAACTTTTGTTCTTAGCAGCAGCAGCTACGTCTCCCCTTCTCATCCCCATTCGCAGCAGCAGGCTTTGTTCTCATCCTACCCTGATCTGTCCCTATCTCCAATCCCACAGCTGGGACTGGGGAAGGGGAGGTGAGGCTACAAATTGAAACTGTGGGTAATGCTGTGCGGGATGGGATCACAGCAAGAGCAGGACCAGCGGTTTAGATATCTGGCCCAAGGCAAGCATGCTGGATCTGGCTACAGTGAGGACTTCTGTTTCAGCTGTGACGTCAATGAACACACTCTAAGGTGGGTTGTGGCAGCATAAACAAGCCTCCCCCCCCCCCCCCCGCCTCTCTTTAAAGTTGTGCCCTCATTCACTTTGGTCACCCCACTCTAGTAGTTTCTTTCCTCTGGGAAAGAAAAGATTAGCCCACTAATTTCTGAATCACAGGTACTGCCGTTTGCCAAGCTCTCTGACTTCTCCTCTATTTCCATTCCCTATTTAACCTTTACAAACAGGATTTAGGTACTTTCAACTCCTCGCTGCATTGTCACCCTTCTCCCGTCACCGGGATCTTGGGGTCGGCTGAGAAGTAGTGACAGAACTCAAGTACAGGCGTGGCTATTCTTAAGAAATCCACAGGGGTGACCCATGCCCAGGTTGTGACCAAGGGAAGGCTGCCACATGGAGGACCACGTGGGCCTAAATCCCCCCACCCCCACCCCCCATCTTCACCCTGAAGGCCAGTGTCAGAGATCTCCCGGACCCTGGGTAGCAACAAAAAGGGAACAATAAACTTCAAACATTCTGGGTACAGCAGAGATTCCCCAAAGGCAGAGCCTGGCGAAACAAAGTTGGAAAACCAAGAGCCAAGTTTTCAAGGCTTGCAGAGAGCTAGATTTGGAAATATGCTTCTCTAGGAAGAATAATCGTTTTTTTCTTTTGCTCCACCAGGCTTATAAATCCAAGGTTAGGGAGGGAAAAAGATAAAAGAGTTTCCGTTAAACTAAAGCTACAAATCGGGAATAGGATGACTACTATCTGCACAAGCAAGGGCAATCAACATTTTGTAACCTATAAAGCACAATACTGACTACACGTATTCCATCCAACTGTTTGAAAAGTTACTGGAACTGGTCCCTCGTAAGAAATTCTCAGAAAAATCTGTCCCAAACAGATCTGAATGCACTGTACTTGATCAAACTATTAGAGAACATTGGTGCTTTTTAGAACCTGCCCCAAAAGTAAATGTTCAGACTACTGAAAAGAATAGACATAAAATATTTGAAGCAGGGTAAAAACCCACCCCCCCTTCCTTGAGTAACGGATTTAATAGTATTTATTGAGCAATCTGTTAAGCTTACTATATGCTGAGCACTGTTCTAAGCGCTGGGGTAGATACAAGGTTATCAGGTTGTCCCATGTGGGACTCACAGTCTTAATCCCCATTTTACAGATGAGGTAACTGAGGCACAGAGAAGTTAAGTGACTTGTCCAAGGTCACACAGCAGCCAGGTGGTGGGGACGGGATTAGAACCCATGAACTCTAACTCCCAAGCCTGGGCTCTTTCCACTAAGTCACGCTGCTTCTCTAATGATCCAGAAACAAGAGTATTGCATTTTCTACTTTAGATGAAGGCTAGAAAAGACCTCAGCAGAACAGTCAATCTTTATCAGAGCCTAAATTTCTCAATGCACATAATTAACTCTAGAAATCCCACTTTTTTATGACTTTTTTCTAGGTTTTCTTTGTTTTTAAAAATGTATTTTTAAAGTTGCACTTGCAAAATTTTCCCATTACATTGTAGACCCACAAGGATGTATCTTCCCTGTCTCTATATGCTGAAGTAGCTTACCTGAAAATTCAGCGATGATTTAAAAACAACAACAACAAAAAAAGGTTTATTTGCTCTTATTTCTACCTTCTCGGATGAGGTCTCTTGGGTCATTCATTCACTCACTCACTCAATATATGGACAATGCACTGGAATCCTTGATCCATCCCACTCCTTGCTTGTAGTTTCTGACAGGCAGTTAATTGAACGGTATGTGGCAAAAGACCAGGAAACACGGACAAGTCAAGAATAATCAAGAGACAACAGCAATATAAGAGAAGACAAAACAGAACCACTGCTTAAAGCATAAGGCATATTAAAGAAGTCTAAAGAGGATCACTGACAACCACCAGAAGACAGCTAAAAGTAACCCTGACCTAATCCTCTATGGGCTGAGGATCATCATCGCTTGCCTTTTTCCAATTTTCCTCCAAATACTTTGGAAATGATTTGAGACTAATGCCCTGTTAGGGAAGTGTAAACATATATAAGAACCTGGAAGAAAGGTTTGAAGTTAGCATCCTCTTGAACGGAAGTGTCCTGATCACCTGAGATGAGAGGGAACAGGTTCTGAAGTCTCACCCTTTCACAAATCACCTTGTTAGGATGGTCAGGTAGAGATGCTGAATTGGACCCGAGAGAGATCTGAGAAAAAGAGGGAGAAGAAAAGGATAGTTCATGGCTAACTTGCACCAACGTTGAAGCAGCGTGGCTTAGTGGAAAGAGCACGGGCTTGGGAGTCAGAGGTCGTGGGTTCTAATCCCCGCTCCGCTGCCTGTCAGCTCTGTGATTTTGGGCAAGTCACAACTTCTCTGTGCCTCAGTTACCTCATCTGTAAAATGGGGATTAAGACTGTGAGCCCTACGTGGGACAACCTGATTACCTTGTATCTACCCCAATGCTTAGAACAGTGCTTGGCACAGAGTAAGCTCTTAACAAATACTGTATATTATTATTAGACCATGCCTGTGAACGGATAGTCTGGTGATTCCAGTTATTTGGTGAGCTTCTTAGAAAGAAGACTAGAAAAAATCCTCAGTTAGCTTCAGAGACACAAACACAGGATGGCATACCCTACACCTCTAGCTACTGATGAGTTGAAAAAAAATAGTGATTTTTGCAATGCTGCTGGAGAAAGGCTTGTTGCTCACTGTACTTTCTGATATATTACAGTAGGGCAGCTAAGCAAAGAAGAACGCTACCGTTTTACCTCCTGAAGACTACTGGAAGATGTGGTGTAAGCTTGTGGGCAGGGAACAGGTATGCCAACTCTGGTCCATCAAACTCTCCCAAGCGCTTAGTACAGTGCTCTGCACCTAGTAACATTGAGAAGCAGTGTGGCTTAGTGGAAAGAGCCCAAGCTTGGGAGTCAGAGGATGTGGGTTCTAATCCCAGCTCCACCACTTGTCTGCTGTGTGACCTTGGGCAAGTCACTTAACTTCTTTGTGCCTCAGTTATCTCATCTGTAAAATGGGAATTAAGACAGTGAACCCCACATGGGACAACCTGATAACCTTGTATCTACCCCAGTGCTTAGAACAGTGCTTGGCACATAGTAAATGCTTAACAAATACCATCATTATTATTATTATTATAGTAAGCACTCAAATACAACTGATTGGTCTTGGAATCAAATATAGTCAGTCCTGCCATAATGTGCTTTCATTATGTGTTCTGGATAGAACACTGAGAAATTGGGGAAGTTTTTTGCCCACTGTGCTCCTCTGTCAATGTGGTGCTATGTTGGAAAAATTGGTTTTGTACATGCATACAGCAGTCAAGTACTGCAACTCAAGTTTTCAGTAATGCATGCCACTTTCTACTGAACCTGTGCATTATAGGACTGACTGCATCTTAAGAGCAAACTATGGCATTGGTAACTTAGGACGCTGACACTGTTTTATCTGCTTGGATAGCAGGATTACAATTCATGTTTCATCCTCCCTCCCCCTAATTTTTTTTTTTTCCTAATAGGCATTTTAGCCAAGATCATTTTGTGGCTGCCAAAAGAGGAGATGGAAATTGGGGCAAATACAACTAGAAAGCATTTCTCAAGATGTAGGAACTATTCTTGACCATTGCTTGCCATCATATATTGAAAAGAAAATAATTTATTTTGTTCACAGAGACTCTCCCCCTCCATTCAATTTGCACGACTGATGACACGTTCCGAGATCCCCAGGAGTACTCGGAAGAACCCAACATGCTGAACGTGTCTACCCACTTTGTTGTACTGGGCTCTCCCAAGAGCTCTGTATAGTGCTCTGCCCACAGTAAGTGCTCAATAAATACCACTGACTGATGTGTACACACAAGCCCTTAGATAGTGAAAAAACCAGTTGGCTTTCTTTGATTATCTGACTACAGGATGAGTAATTATGTTTTCAGTTGTTGGTGTGACTGTATTGGTCTTGAGTTAGAATGCGCAAAACAACAGGCAATGTCCAAGTATTTATATATTAAATGTGAAAGCAACTCCAGCTTCCCATAAAACTATGCAAGTTGGCCTTTAACCAGTAGACCACCCTGGCAATCTCAATTATTCACATCAAGAGATGGAAGGATTACCATGGAAAATTGAAAAAGCTGAAAATCTGCTCTTTTGACACTCACTACGTTCTTGGGTCTTCTGCTCCTGCTGGACAGATTGGGCAAAGCCAGCGGGAAGGAGAGAAGGGAATACACTTAAGCCCCGTGTGGGACAGGGATTGTGTCCAATCTGCATACACCATATCTACCCCAGTGATTGGCACATAAAGCACTTAAACACCACAGTTATCATCATGGCCTTGGGGACCTGGCTGCCCTGGAGCAGCAGTTGCTGAAGACTTCTGTGGGTAGACAGGGATCTGGTGACCCAAATGAGTTTTTTTGGGGTGATGTACAGATAATCCAAAATTCACAGAAAAAGAAAACTGTTTTGCTTGTCTACAAATTCTACTCCAATCACGCCATGCTACTCCTCTGCCATATAGAAGGGCCCTCTTCAGAAAGAGACGGCAACTAATAATAATAACTGTGGTATTTAAGCACTTAATATGTGCCAGGCACTGTACTAAACTCTGGGGTGGATGCAAGCAAAATCATATTGGACACAGTCCCTGTTTCATGTGGGGCGCTCATTCTCAATCCCCATTTTACAGATGAGGTAACCGAGGCCCAAATGAATTAAGTGACTTGTCCGAGGTCACACAGCAGACAGGTGGTGGAGCCAGAATTAGAACCCTTGACCTTCTGACGCCCAGGTCCTTGCTTTGAGCCACTACGCCAAACTGAAAGTAGATGACGGTGGCAGAGAACTCCAGACCCTGAAAGAATGCCCTTCTCTCCTCCCCAAAAAGGGACAGCATAGACCAACACCCACTGGGCAGTTGGATATCTTTAGGTTTCCTGGGCATTCAGGAAAAAGAGCATCTGGACAACAAGATGACATTTGTCCCCACCTATCGGGACACTGACTCCAAAGGGAAGGAGACACAGGAAGGGGGAAAAAAAAGCAACGGGTGTCTCTACTGCCACGGAACTGGAACATCTCCACAGCTTTGGAGAGGCCTGTCCTGACCTACCTCCTACAGTAAGGCAGGGGTCAGCGGGAAGTCAGAGCCATGACAGAGTTCTGGGCTGCAGCTCTCCCGCATTCACTTGCATGAGCGTGTCTGCGTGAACACCTCCATAGCCCAATTGTGTGTTTCTTTCATTTTCCCCCAGTCCCGCTCCACTGGATACCCACCCCAAGGCTATGCACATGCTCAAAATATTGAAAAGCTGGACCACCCCTCCGCTCTTTGTCTCCAACAGCAGCAGGATTTAGTGACTACCTAAATGAACCATCTCTTTGCTCACACACACACACACATACACACGTGTATCTATCTTGGCACACCTACCAGCAAAATGTGACATCACCAGATTTAGAAAACAACTCCGGTAGCAAATGGATGTCTTTAAATTTTGCATTTATCTAGTACATACCAATTACTTCAAACTTGGCCACACTGTAAAGGCTGTCTTGGTAAAATTTGGGGTCTTTTTCAACCCAAACCTTCCAGCGTGGCAATGTTGGGTTTTTTGTTTTTTTTTTTTTTGTGGTCTCTGTGAATGCTGCCAGGAGGCTCTGACTGAATATGCAGTCAGGCAGTATTCAAAGGTCTGCTCAACAGCAAGGAAGTTCCACTGGGGTTACTACAAGCTGTAGAATATATTTCCCCCTTTTGGAGCACGGAGTGCCATGTGGAAAACTGACACGTTCGATGGGTTACGTCTGAATTATTTGGGAGGCTTAGGGGAGTCCCAGATTGAACTTGACTCGATTTCAGGTCAGTCCAACTTGGCCCTGCAGCTGCAAGTTCCATGGGCTGACCTGAGCCCAAGAAGGACTCTAAATCAAGGACGAAGGGGATAAGAAAGAAGAATGGGAAAAAAGCCAAAAACCAGAATGTGAAATTTTGAGAAAAGATTGGGATAAAATACGTGTGTGGGGGAGGGAAGTAGCGTGGGCTAGTGGATAGGACAGAGGCCCGGGAGTCAAAAGGACAGGGTTCTAGTCCCAACTCTGCCACTTGCCTGCTGTGTCACCTTGGGCAAGTCACTTCACTTCTCTGTGCATCAGTTACTCCATCTGTAAAATGGGGATTAAGACTGTGAGCCCCATGTGGAACATAACACCTTGTATGTACTCCAGGGCCTGGCACACAGTAAGCACTTAAATACCTTTAAAAAAAAAACCAAAACAAAACCCAAAAACCCAAGAAAATGAAAATAAAGGACAGAACAAAAAGGAAAGAAGGTCCAGGATTACAAAAGGTAAGTGGCCAACACAAGAGACAAACTTTAACTGGATAAAAACGTTTGCTAGGTAACTTCCAAACTTCTCTCTCTCTTGCTGAATTGTACTTTCCAAGTGCTTAGTACAGTGCTCTACACATAGTAAGTGCTCAATAAATAGGACCGAATGAATTCCAAACCAGAAAGCCCTGCCAATGGGATTGCCCCATTTATGGGGCGCACTAGCTAATTGACTCCCTGGGGAGATTATATTATTGGAATCCTCCCTGGCGGGCAAGCCACTCTCCTGGGATATTTGCATAAAATCTCTGCTAATCTGATTAGAAAACACTTCAGCTCCCCACTACCGAGCTTCCTCTCCCAGTTGACCAATTATTTATTGAGTGCTTACTGTGTGCAGAGCACTGTACTACTCATTTGGGCGTTCAATATAACAGAGTCGGGAGACACGTTACCAGCCTAATGCTGCCCATACCCCTTCTGGGGTTTTGTATAGAGAAATAGCATGGTGTCATGGGTGGAGCACAGGCCTGGGAGTCAGAAAGTCATGGGTCAGAAAGCAAGGTGGACATCCTTGCTCCACCACTTGTCTCCTGTGTGACCTTGGGCAAGTCACTTCATTTCTCTAGGCCTCAGTTACCGCATCTGTAAAATGGGACTTGAGACTGGGACAAGGGCTGTGTCCAATCCCATTTGCTTGTATTCACCCCAGCACTTAGCACAGTGCCTGGCACACAGTAAGCACTTAAATACCCCGATTATTATTATAAGCTTCTCCTAGAATCCCAGCAGAACTGCCTTAGTTTTATCTGGAACTCGCTCCCCTTTCACATCCAGCACACCACTATTTTCCTCATCTTCAAGGCCTTTCTGAAATCATTTTACCTCCTGGGTACAACATAACCTCTCAGCTGCCTTTGACAGTGGTGGCCACTCCCTTCTCTACGAAACACCATCTAACCTCCTTTGCCTCCTGGGGACCTTCACTGAATAATCTCTCATCTCACTCTACCCTATCTCCCACTCTACTGCCACTTCAATACTTCTGCATCACCTCCTGCCTCCTCTAAAAAAAAATCTATCCTCTCCACCTGTGCCTCTAAGGTCATGGTTTTGCCCCTTATTAAAACACTAGCCCCCACCCTGACCGCTATCTTGAACAGCTCACTCGCCAAGGGCTTCTTTCCCAGTGCTTCCAAACATGCCCAGGTCTGCCCTATCCTAAAAAAATCTTCCCATGACCCCATGGTTCCCTCCATTTATCACCCCATCTCCCTCCTACCATTCCTCTCCAAACTCCTTGAGCAAGTTGTCTACATCAGCTGTTTCAAATTCCTTTCTTCCAAGTCTCTCCTTGACCCCATCTGGCTTCCTTCTCCTTCACTCCACATAAACTGCCCTCTCTAAGGTTGCCAATGACCTCCTTCTTGCCAAATCCAACGGCCTCTTCTCCATCCTATTCCTCCTCAACCTTTCAGCTGCCTTTGACTTGGTTGACTGTCCCTTCTCTAGGAAACACCATCCAACCTTGGCATCACTGACACGGTCCTCTCCTAGTTCTCCTATCTCTCTGGCTGCTCATTCTCAGTCTCCTCCTCTGTCTCCCACCCTCTAACTGTGGGAGTTCATTAAGGCTCAGTCTGGCTCATTTTCCATCTACACCCACTCCCTTGGAAAACATTCTCTACCACTGCTTCAACTACCACCTCCCCATGGATGATTTCCCAAATCGACCTCTCCCCTCTGCAGTCTCGTATTTCCTCTTGCCTTCAGGACTTCTCTACTTGAATGTCCCGCTGACAACTCACACTTAACAGGTCCAAAATAGAACACGTCTCACTGAAATCCCATCTTCCTGCTGACTTTCCCATCTCTTCACACACCTCCACCCTCCCTGTGGAGGGCCCGTAACCTTGTTACCCTCTACTCATCTCTCAATCAATTTACTTATAAAGTCCATCACAACATAGCTAGAATCCACCCTTTCATCTCCACCCAAATTGCTACCACACTGATCCAAGCATTTATCCTATGCCACCTTGACTTCTGCATCAGCTTCCTGTCCCTTTCTCAAGTACATACTTCATTCTGCTGCTTAGATTTTTTTTTTAAATATTCAATTCACATCTATCCACTCCTCAAAAAACATCCACGGGCAGCAGCGTGGCTCAGTGGAAAGAGCCTGGGCTTCGGAGTCAGAGGTCATGGATTCGACTCCTGGCTCTGCCACTTGTCAGCTGTGTGACTGTGGGCAAGTCACTTAACTTCTCTGTGCCTCAGTTACCTCATCTGTAAAATAGGGATTAACTGTGAGCCTTACCTGGGACGACCTGATTACCTTGTATCTCCCCCAGCGCTCAGAACAGTGCTCTGCACATAGTAAGCGCTTAGCAAATACCAACATTATTATTATCCAGTGGTTGCCCATCCATCTCCACATTCAAGAGAAACTACTTACCATTGGCTCTGAGGCACTCAACACTCCCCGCTATCTTAACTGGCTAATCTCCTACTACAACACTTCACTCCTCTAACACCAACCTACTCACTGCACTTTGATATCACCGGTCTTGCTGTTAACCCCTTGCCCACATCTTCCCTCTGGCCCATAACTCCCTCCCCTTTCATATCCATTTGTCCATCGCTGTCCCCATCGTCAAGGCCCTAATGAAATTATAACTCCTCCAAAAAGCCTTCCCTGATTAAGCCCTTACTTCCCTAATTTGCCCTCTCTTCAGCATCACCTATGCAATTGGGTTTCTATCCCCTGAAATACTCTGATATTCACCTTGGGACTTATGTGCATATCCTTATACTCACCATTTCCCCTACCTGTAATTTATTTTAATGTCTATCTCTCCCTGTAGATTTCTGAGCAGGCTACCAACTCTGTTATATTGTACTCTCCCAAGTGCTTAGTAGTGCTCTGCACACAGTAAGCCCCCAAATTCCATCAACTGATTACCTAAGTATTGGCAACTCCCCACTCCCACAGCATTTCAATATCTTTAAACTCTGTTGCTTTCCCCTACCTGTAATTTACTTTGAGTCTGCCTCCCTCATTCATTCATTCGTATTTATTGAGCACTTACTGTGTGCAGAGCATTGTACTAAGCTCTTGGAAAGTACAATTCAGAACAGATAAAACGAATCTCTACTCAAGATTGTAGATTACAGGCTCCTTGAGGGCAGATATCATGTCTATTTCAATTGTACTCACCCAAGTGCTTAGTACAGTGCTCTGTACACAGTTGGGGAGACTGTAAGCCCGTCAAACGGCAGGGACTGTCTCTATCTGTTGCCGACTTGTTCATCCCAAGCGCTTAGTACAGTGCTCTGCACATAGTAAGCGCTCAATAAATACTATTGAATGAATAAACACAACTGACTATGGTATTGCAATTTTGGTGAAGAATTTGTCCAAGAGATTGAATGACAGCCTTCTTCTTGTTTTCATAAAGTACCTTGTACCAGACCAATTTCTTCTGAACACCTCTTCACATCTCTTAACTCTTCTCTTCATGAGGGTCTATGATCATTCTTATAAATTCAGCTGCTTTAAAAAAAAAGATTCAAGACTTAGCCCCTCAATTTTTGCTAATGGTGGAGAGACCTTCATCAGTTTTGGCACCTTGCAGTGATGCACTCGATCGTCGAGAAACAAAAACTACTGCCTCCCCCACACACTCAGTCCCACTCCCCCAGCATTTCCATGCATTTCCATGGTTGCTTCCCTTAGCTGCAATTGTTGTTGGCCTCCCCTCTTAAACTGTAAATTTCCTGAGGACAGGGATCACGTTTACCGACTGTACCATACTTTCCCAAATGCCTAGTACAGTGCTCTGCACGAAGAAAGCACTCACGTGGAGCAGTACGGCCTACTGGAAAGAGCACAGGCCTGGGAATCAAGGATCTGCGTTCTAATCCAGACTCTGCCATACGCTTGCTGTGGGACCTTGGCCAAGTCACTTAACTTTTCCGTGCCTCGGTTCTCCTATTCTCCCCCCTTAGACCGCGAGCTCCATTCAAGATGGGGAGCGTGTCTGACCAAATTCACTTCTATCTACCCCAGCTCTTAGAACAGTGCTTGACACATAGTAAGCGCTTAACAAATACCACTTAAAGAAAATACCATTAGCTGCTGTATCCCTGGATTGTATATTTCATGGGATGACTAACTGAGGTACGCCTATATCACGATTAATACTACGGGCATCTTAGAGGAGGAGCCTAGTTTTATCTCCAATCCCATTCAGCTTCTCCCTGAAGCGCACCAGTCCTCTGCTGACCTATGCTGAGTGGATGGGCACTTGTGACACAAGCCCAGTTGCTATGTCCACTAAGAGTTTCACTGAGGATTTGGCTATCATTAATCTAGTATATGCAAATATGTGACTCAATACTGACTACCCAGTAAAAGCAGAAAAAGACACGGTGTTGAAGAGCAAGGGACGACGAGATAGAGCTCTGCGTTGGTTGGATTCTCAACAAAATCCTTGCTGAATTCATGTAGTTGAACTCCAAGAAAGAGAGACGGGGCTGTAATAACTAGGATTGCCCTTTAGAAGAAATCTGCTTACAGGCCTGTACGTTTATTAAAACAGTGCCTCAAGGGGGTTCAGTAATAGCTGATGGAGATGACAAGTAGGAAAGACCCACAATCCCCAAATCTAACCTTGTTCTGCTTCGACCCTAAGAGAAATTAGTTTCTTCAGAATTGAGCATTATTTTCCATCCCCAGAGAGAGGAAGGGTGGAGTTATGGGCAAAAGGCCCGGGGAGAGCGGTGGGGAGAACATGCAACCAGATTCACTCGATTCTGCCAGCATACAAATGAAACTAGCGTCCCAAATCATTCAACAACTAACTATTGGATAAAAAGAAGCTAAATCCCTTTTATTCACTTAACATAGGCATTCTTACAAATATCAAGTTTTGGGCATTAAAATGTGCTTCTCGCACCAAGACGTGATTCCCAGTGCTAGTTCAGAAAGATCCCTACAGAATGGCTCTAGCTGGAACAACTAGATATTTGTTATTCTCTGAGAAACCCCTTGCCAATTCCTGACAAACCAGACACATTGCTTTCCCCTGCTTATGATGCTGCTTCATTTTCCCAATCCCCTCCTAAGGAAAGATGTACACAATTATAAATTCAACATAAAGTCAAGGGTGGGGTATGGCCCTTTAAGAGGTTTTACTTAGGGTGTAATAGAAGCAAATCGTGTAGCCATCTAAGTGCGAGGCTAAAACAACCTTGTGAATAAATAGAAAGGTATAGTTAGTTAAAACACATCACAAAAAAAACCCTTAGTCACTTCATTTCCAGGAAGTACACATGAAGCAAGATGACATGAGAAGCAACGTGGCTTAATAGAAAGAGCACGGGCTTGGGAGTCAGAGGTCGTGGGTTCTAATCCCAGCTCCGCCACTTGTCAGCTGTGTGACTTTGGGCACGGCACAACTTCTCTGTGCCTCAGTTAGCTCATCTGTAAAATGGGGATTAAGACTGTGAGCCCCACGTGGGACAACCTGATTACCTTGTATCTACCCCAGTGCTTAGAATAGTGCTTGGCATGTAGTAAGCGATTGCAAGCCCGGTGCGGGCAGGGATTGTCTCTTTACTGCTGAATTGTACTTTCCAAGCACTTAGTACAGTGCTCTGCACACAATAAGTGCTCAATAAATACCACTGAATGAATGAACAAGTACCATCATCATTATTATTATCTGTACTGTTTTTCTTCAATGGTATTTGTTAAGGGCTTACTTTATGCCAGGCACTGTACTAAGCACTGGGATAGATAGAAAATAATCAGGTTGGACAAGGTCCATGTCGCAAATGGGGCTTACAGGCGTGATCACTGTTTTACAGAGGAGGAAACCGAGGCACAGGGAAGTGACCCTACCGAAGGTCACATTGCAGGCAAGTGACTACTTGCAAAACTATAATCTACCAATTAATTTCAATACATTTGTTTTTAAATAATTTTTCATGCTTGAAAAAAGCAAATTATCCAGGGGCTGTGACAAGTTATTAATTAAAGTCTTACTTTCTTCTCGCCCTATGTAACTGGTTGTTATCCTTGTAGCCACAGCACTTTCTTTATATGGCAACTCTCCTCAACTCTTCTGTTGGATATTGCTTGGCCAGAAAACGGTGACACCACCCAGGAGTTTCCAATAAAATAGCTGCTGTGTCCATACTGATTTAGATTTTCACCAGGGATGTTTCGGTTAATCTAGTATTAATAAGATCACTTTAGTGCAACTCATTTATTACCTAGAAAAACAGCATGGGCTAGTGGAAAGAGCACGGGCCTGAAAGTCAGAACACTTGGGTTCTAATACCAGCTCCACCACTTGTCTGCTGTATGACCTCGGGCAAATCGCTTAACTTTTCCGTGCCTCACTTTCCTCATCCGTACAGTGGAAGAGTCTAATGGGGGAAAATTCCAACCTGATTATCTTGTGTCTACCCCAGTGCTTGATGCAGTAAGTGCTTAACAAATGCCACTATTATTACAATAATCACATAGAGGTAATTTAGGGTTAATATTGTACTTACATGGTGAAGAGAAGGGAGGTGAAGGAGGAAGGAAGGTGAGAGAAGAGGGAGATGGGAGAATGTGTGTATGTCTTCAACTTAGGAAATGGTCCGAATGTATCGTCTTGGAAGTCACAACCTGAAAAAAGCAGCCCCGGCCTCTTTCCCCCTCCACTCCTCACCCACCCCACATTAGGTCCCGCCGCCCCGCCGCTTGTAGGATCCCCAACAAGATTCTCTGCTGTTCACCTTCCATTGCTCCACAGCCCCTGGCCTCCTCCTTCCTGCCCAGATCCAAAGATGCCAAAATGGCAGCGGCCTCCAGGGTGGGCAGGAATTCTGGGTCGCGAGAGGGCAGAAACTCCTCCTTCCCTCGGGAAGTACAGGGTGAGGACTTTTCCGTCTGAAGAGCAGAGGATGGGTGGGTTCCGAGCAAGGTAGGTCCAGCTCCATCTAGGGCTACCTACTGGACCTTGGAGTTTTCTGGGGCTTCCAAGGCAGTGGGCGAGGTAAGAGGCCTTCCTGGGGTGGGTGAAGGGTGGGAGAGGAGGGCGGCATCGACACCCACTAGGGACTTTGGGCACGCTACCTGTCGTCAGCTCCCCCACTTCAGTCCAAGCAACAATGGACCAGATGGAGCCCGGTGGGCCTGTGCCATTTGCGACGCCTTTTAGATAAACCGTGGCAGCGGGGCCACGTGTGGCATGGGTAGCTGTTTTAAATGCCCACCTAACCCCCTCCTCACCACCAGCTGAGAGCCACATTGGCTCCAAGAATTCATCGTATTTACTGAGCGCTGAAGAGCAGTATATGACTCCCAAGCCACAGTTTGCAGACCCTTGGTTCAGCCTACAACAAGAATTTGTTCACTATCATTTGATTCACTACCTCCAACTTGTCTGCTACAAAAAACAATTTGTGGTGTGAGAACTTCCCTATCTACCAAACTAAAAGCCCTTGGGATATCTTTGTTCATCTCTGAATGCACTTTTTACACCATGACCATCAAGTGCCTCTGATTCCCTAGCCGGTTTTCCTGCTGTTGAAATGTTAGAAGAACTTTTTATTAGCAGCTTTGGCGTCCCTTGCAAGGTGTTTCTCATTATCCTTTTTAGCCTGCCCAATTTCCTGTTTCCCTTGACTTGGCATTTTTCATGGGTCTCCCCCTTCTCTTTACTTGGGTGCATATTCCATCCTTTTAAACAATATCCCATCTCATACAGACCTCTTTTATTCAGGCTTCTACCTTGGCCACCTTTTCTGTGGCATTGCAAACGTTTTACCTGTGTTCTAAGAGCTTTTAAACAGCCTGTAGACCTCTTTTAGACATTGTTTTTGGCTAATCCTTTCGGCTTTCCCCGCAAGCCTTGCTTTTTTATCATAGTTTTCTTCTCTGAAATTTAATACCCACGAGTCAGTTATTTCTAGTTTTTCCTTCCAAGCAAAAATGCTAAATTTAATCATGTTGTGAGCATTACAGTGTCTCTGTCACGTATATTTTCTGCACCAGATCCTGACCACTACCCATAATAAAATCTACTGTATACTCAGTTCCTCCATAAGAGATATTTCACTACACATTCTGGATAGAAGGCTATTAGCAGAAGCGGCGTGGCTCAGTGGAAAGAGCCCGGGCTTGGGAGTCAGAGGTCATGGGTTCGAATCCCAGCTCTGCCACTTGTCAGCTGACTGTGAGCAAGTCGCTTCACTTCTCTGGGCCTCAGTTCCCCCATCTGTAAAATAGGGATGAAGACTGTGAGCCTCACCTGGGACAAACTGATTACCCTGTATCTACTCCAGCTCTTAGAACAGTGCTCTGCACATAGTAAGCGCTTAACAAATACCAACATTATTATTAGAGTATGTTTCTTTGACTTGTGAATCGATCAGATTTATTGAGTGCTTACTGTGTGCAGAGCACTAAGTGTTTGGGAGAGTACAATGTAACAGATTGGTAGACATGTTCCCTACTTCAAAGTTTACAGTCTAGAGGGGAGTCGGACATTAATATAAATTATGGATATGTACATAACAATAATAGTTATGGTATTCGTTAAGTGCTTACTATGTGCCAACCACTGTTCTAAGCACTGTGGTAGATACAAGGTAATCAGGTTGCCTCATGCGGGGCTCACACTTTTAACCTCCATTTTACAGATGAGAGAACTGAGGCCCAGGGAAGTTAAGTGACTTGCCCAGAGAAGTTAAGCAGACAAGTGGCAGAGCTGGGATTAGAACCCACGTCCTCTGACTCCCAAGCCCGGGCTCTTTCCACTAAGCTATGCTGCTGAGGGAGGGGTGAAAAAAGGGTGCAAATCGAAGAGCGAAGGCAACACAGAAGGGAGCGGGAGAAGAGGAAATGGGGGCTTAGTCGGGGAAGGCCTCTTGGAGATGTGTTTTTATTAAGGCTTTGAAGGTGGGGAGAGTGAGCATCTGTCGGATACGATGGGGGAGGGAGTTGCAGGCTATAGGCAGGACGTGGGCGAGGGGTCAGCAGTGAGACAGACAAGATCGAAGTATAGTGAGTAGGTTGGCATTAGAGGAACCAAGTGTGCGGGCTGGGTTGTAGTAGGAAAGCAGCGAGGAAAGACAGGAGGGGACAAGGTGACTGAGTGCTTTTAGAGCCAATGGTAAAGAGTTTCTCTTTGATGTGGAGATGGATGGGCAACCACTGGAGATTCTGGAGGACTGGAAAAACGAGGACTGAGCATTTTTGTAGAAAAATGATCCAGCAGCAGATTGAAGTACGGACTGGAGTAGAAGGGCAGGAGGTCACCAAGGAGGCTGATGCAGCAATCAAGGCGGGATAGGATAACTCCTTGGATTAAGGTGGTAGTTTGGATGGAGAGGAAAGGGCAGAATTCAGCAAAGTTATGAAGGCTGGACTGACAGGGTTTGATGACAGACTGAATATGTGGGTTGAATGAGCAATGAGTCAAGGATAATGCCAAGGATAAGGGCTTGTGAGACAGGGAGAACGGTGGTGCCATCTACGGTGATGGGAAACTCATGGGAAAGACAGGGTTTGGGTAGGAAGACGAGGAGTTCAATTTCGGACATGTTGAGTTTGAGGTGTCGGTGGGACATCTAAGAAGAGATGTCCTGAAGGCAGGAGGAAATGTGAGACTGAAGAGATCAAGGTTGGAGGTGTAGATTTGGGAATTACCCACATAGAGATGGTGGTTGAAGCCACTGGGAGCGGATGAGTTCTCCAAGAGAGGGTGTACGTGGAGAACAGAAGGGAACACAGAACAGCGGAGGTAGACAACTTGCTCAAGGAGTTTGGAGAGGATGATATGGTCATAACTGGAGGGAGCTGTGGGGCCAAGGGAGGGTTTTTTTTAGGATAAGGGAGGTATAGGCATGTTTGAAAGCAGTGGGGAGGAAGTCAATGGAGAGTGGACGGTTGAAGATGGCAGTCAGGGAGGTGGCAAGTGCTTTGATAAGGTGTGAAGAAATGGGGTCTACCCCCAATTCTGGTTCTGATTTATTACTCAGCTGATTTATAATAACGGTAGTATTTTCATGCGCTTACTCTGCATCAAGCACTGCTCCAAGGGCTGGGGTAGATACAAATTAATCACGGTGGACACGGTACCTGTCTCACATGGGGACCACAGTCTAAGGAGGAAGGAGGACAGACATTGAATCCCCATTTTACAGAGGAGGATACTAAGGCACAGAGAGGTTAAGTTACTTGCCCCAAATCATACAGCAGGCAATTGGCAGAGCTGGGATTAGAAACCAGGCCCTCTGACTCCCAGGCCTGTGCTCTTTCCACTAGGCCATGCTGCTTCTCTATGTGAGGATAACTGAAATCCTTCCATTATTACTACAGCAGTGATTCTGCAGCTTCCCCATTTTCATCCTATGTTTCCCATTCATTTTCCCCATCTTGGCCTGTTCAAATCAAAAAATCTCCACTTAGGGGATTCCACGCTCCTCTATTTGCCTGGAACGATTTTTAGGTTTTTATTGCCCCCTCCTAGAGGGCCACCCCTACCGCCCATCCATGTCTTTTCTATGGAGTTGGTATCATGGTGGCACCATATCCTTTATGGCTTTCTTTCCACCACAATGGCTGGCTGACTCACGCTCCGCTGGAATACCACACCGGCAGATTAGCATGATGAAATACTAATGATGGCATTTTGTTACCTGGTGTTCTGCTCTCCTTACAAGAACAGTATTCTGTAAACCCAATTATTACCTCCTGTCCTCTTTTAACAGAAGTAGGTCTTAGAATTCAAAAATAATACGGAAGAGATGATCATCTTGTCCCATTGCCTTTCTTCAAGAAGGTGAGGGACTAAACAACCAGGGCAGGCATTTTTCTCTCTCCTTTACTTGAAGTTCTCCAGGGAAGGCAACGCCACAATTTTTGGAGCTGTTTTCAGGATTTTATCACCTAACTTTGAAGGTCAGTTTTAAAAAAAATCCTAGAAATTCATTTCAAATAAAACATTGGCTATTAAGTTGAGCATATTAAAAAAAAGGTCAAGATGAGAGAATGGTGTTTTCAAATGGATATGTAATTCCAGAATAAAAGAAAATGCAGACCTCACACAAAGCAAAACAGAACTTGTTTTTAAGTAGCCAATTGATTCCTGATACTTATCCCCATAAAATAAAAAAAACCTTATGGGCATCAAAAAGCAGCATGGCCTAGAGTGGACAGAGCACAGGCCTTGGAGTCAGAAGGACCTGGGTTCTAATCCCGTCTCTGCCACTTGTCTGCTGTGTGACGCTGGGCAAGTCACTTCATTGGGCCTCAGTTACCTCATCTGTAAAATGGGGATTAAGACTGTGTGAGTCCAATGTGGGACATGGACTGTGTCCAACCTAAAAATAATTAATAATAATAATTGTGCTATTTGTTAAGTGCTTACTGCGTGCCAAGCACTGTTCTAAGCGCTGGAGTGGATACAAGCAAATCAGATTGGACACGGTCCCTGTCCCACGTGGGGCTCACAATCTTAGTGCCCATTTTACAGGATGAGGTATCAGGCATAGAGAAGTTAAGTGACTTGCCCAAGATCACATAGCAAGCAAGTGGTGGAGCCAGAGGAGCGGTGTGGCTTAGTGGAAAGAGCACGGGTTTGGGAGTCAGAGGTCATGGGCTCTAATCCCGGCTCCGCCACCTGTCAGCTGTGTGACTTTAGGCAAGTCACTTCACTTCTCTGTGCCTCAGTTACCTCATCTGTAAAAGGGAGATTAAGACTGTGAGCCCCACGTGGGACAACCTGATTACTTGGTAGCTATCCCAGCGCTTAGAACAGTGCTTGGCATAGAGTAAGCACTTAAAAGACCATCATTATTATTATTTGACTCTTCTGACTCCCAGGCCTGTGCTCTATCCATTAGGCCAATTAGCCTGTAACTACCCCAGCACTTAGTAGTGTCTGGCACATAGAAAACACATAAATACCATAAAATATCAATAGTAACTAATATCAATATGCAGCCTAAATATCAGTTTAGAGCTAGTGGCGATAACAGCATTAGTTCTGCATTTAAGGGATGGCTAAGTCAGTTGTTACAACACAATATCAAAAAGACAGAACATATTCACTTTATACAGATTCTTTCTGCATGGCCTCAAGCACACCTACTTTTTCTTCCCCCAAATTTGCTCTGCATAGGGGTGGGTCCCACAGTTTGGGTTAAGTCTCATGGGGATTACAGGAGACTTCATTCTGCCAGGCCTAAGTAGCTCAGCACCAACCTGCATGCCCAGAATCAGCTCCATCTGGACTTGGATGATTTGGATACTCATTCAGGCTTCAGGAACAAGTCCTCCCCAGTTCTCCCAGAGGCACAGCTAGTAGAGCATGGAGAGGAAGGCTATGCTAAGTAAACTGCCTGGTGCTCAAGTCAAGCACTTGCCAGAACTACACAGGTGCTTGGTTTTTTCAAGGAAGTCAGGCTGGGGGAAATCAAAGCTATCCAGGTCCCTAGTTCTGCTGACCTTTCTTTGAGATTCAGACTTTAGGAAGCTTGGTGGAACCACACCTATACACAAACACACGCATGTACTTAGCTGTGTTTCATTCAGGGACACTGAAATGAGCTGGAGGGAGCCTATAACCGTCTGAAACCAAACCATCTTTTTTCCAAGAATTCACACTGCACTGCCTTTTTATAGCCAGCAGTCCAAGAGTCACAAGACGACGACATGAATTGGGCTTTACGGCATTTGAAATCCAAACTTTCAAGGCCCAACGTTAGTGGAATTTCCTCTATACGGTTTCCAGAGCTCTAGCTGTTTACAGTTCAAAAAAAGTTTTATGCCTGAAAATATTTCCAAGACGGTAGATTCTAAAGAGAAGGAGGAGACATTTTTGTGTGAGAAGAGAGGAGACTAGGGAAAGGATATTTATAAGATCCTTGGGGGCAAGAACAATTTCACTTCTTTGTTCTGTAGCTCTCAAGCAGTTAGAACAGTGTATTGCACCCTGAGGGTACTCAAATACCATTGCTGCTACTAATAATAACAGTATTTTTTAATCAGCTACTATGTGTCAGCCACTGTTCTAAGCGCTGGGGCAGATACAATATATTAGGAGTACTACAGTTACCACCACCGTTAACTCCCTCTGTAGATAAATGGCATGTATTTTCTTAGGAGTTTACCGCAATTTACTACGGTCACACAAGCAACCAAGCCATCGCACTTTCTTGGAATTTTTTTTTCTTCTTTTGGTGAGGCTCTAACAACACTGGGGATTTATTTGCAAGAATGGTGATGCTAAGGTAAGCCTGTTAAAGCTAGGGTAAGATTTATAATGCAAATTACCCAATACAACGCCTCTATGTCCTTATACCAATTCACATGGACCAGCCTGTCACCATCAAATAATTGAAAATGAGAGGTTTAGGTAATCGCTACCCACAAATCCTAAAAATCAGTACTAGAAAATACCTCATTTGGGCTAAACAGTCACAAAGGGGGAGGGAAGGAAAATGAATTTCTTAAAATGATGACAAATTGCTGCATCAAAATAAAAGTGCAGAATAAAACTGGATCTCCCTGTGGGCAGGGAACCTGTTGACCAATTCAGTTGTACTGTACTAGCCCAAGCTCCAGTGCTCTGCACAAGGAAGGCACCCAATAAATACCAATGAATGACTGAAAAACAAGCATGAGATTTTGTCCAAATATTCCTAGCAATTTTAAGATTCCCGAAAAACCCCAGTGCACACTCTTAATTGGTTCAATGAAGAGAGTGTGAAGTGAAAGGGCGTTAAATTATGGTTTCCATTAGGAAATAATGCAAAGTGCATTAATGCATCGCCAGAATTCCTCCCCCTGCCAATAACCGATCGAAACGACAACAAAAAACTGATAGAAAAAAATTAGTTAACACCGTTTATTAACTTTCACGATCTAAGAGCAAAGTAAAAATGCACAAATACTAAAAGTCTTTTTATTTAAACTCAATGTTAACATAAGCACACATGAAAAAACACCTTTTTTAAAAATGCAAAAACTGATTTGTATAAGTTAATACGATGCTCGCCCATGTCTAGAATCTTCAAGCCAGTTCTTACGGTTTGCAACTTGCAGCACCTGGGTGGCTCCAAAGCGCCACCTGAACGTTAAAGGGTGGGCTACAGGTCCCTGTTGCTACCCAATAGACTACGCTGAACTATTAGAAATTTGCTCTGAGAACATGATGTTCTGTACTGTATCAATTTGTTCAGCAGCTGTGTGTGCTGGTGCACCATAGCTGCTCAATTAGGCCCAGGTATGCCCAACACACGGAACATATGCTTTTTAGAAGCTTTTTCTCTTGGAAAAAAAAACCAATGCACGAGGCGAAGGTTTAGTAAAATAGGAAGACACTCATGGGGGTGGGGAACCGGTGCTCTTGATACCTTTCAAATTACGGAAGGCATCAAGTCCGTATTCCCTCGTTGTGCCACTGGGTTTTTCCCTCCAAACCTGAACATCAGTTACCAAGTCAAAATTCAGCAGGTCTACAAACCAGACTTGAGAAACCGGTAATCTCAGGGAGTAATGGGTTCATGCAACCCATTTTATCTATGCCGCCCTAACTTCGGAATTTAAAATTTTAACTGGCACACGTTATTCCTTTTCCTTAGTTTTGCAGAGCACGCAGTGTCCTATGCGCAGCAGGAACTCAAATATTTGTTGAGATTAACGGACCTGACAAAACGTACCTTTCTCAACAGAAGTGTGGGACATAAAATACACCCTGTTCTCCTATAACGAGGGGGTTGCATTCTGGTAGAACCCCGTTTTTGATGGGTGTTTGTTTTTTTTTAAAAAAAAAAAAACACCACACCACCACCGGATGGTATTTCACGACGCCTGATGGTCCACGCACGCATGCACATACACGATCGCTTGCACTGTCAGAGAAACGTCCCATTCTCTCCAAACTGCGTAGTGAGAAAACGAATCCCGGGAAACCTACCCTACACAGTCACTCTTCGAAATCTCGGAGGAAAACGGTTAACCTCCACGCCTGGCAAATCTGCAAGCGAATTTCACGTTTTTCTCTCCAAAGCGGATTGGGAGGTCACGCCAAGTGGACCCCTTTTTCTTCCACGGCATGGGCTGCTTCCATATCACCAAAGGCGCATCGAAAAAAAATCACCACTGATAACCTCCGCCAACGGTTCCCCGAGTAGCAGATAAAGTTTGCTCCACCATATTTCGGGGGATCTCTTTAAGCAAGATGCTCGACCATTTTATCGGCGCCTAATTAACGATTTAGGCTCTAGTGTCATCGACGGGGACCGCACACCCCACTTTTCCTCAAGTCTACATTTAAGTACCAATCCCGGGAATGTGCGTCGAGAAAAGGGCTGTCCCGAACAACCGAACGCTCACTCTTCAGGTAGAAGATGAATTTCTCCCAACTTGTGCCTCTAGCAGGCGATTAAGGAGCACGTAGAGCCAGAATTACTCCTCCGCCCCGCAGACGACCCAGAACAATAGTCCGCAAACCTCCAACGGGGGGCACCCGGGCAAAAGAAAGCCCCTTCGCCCCGCAACGAAACCCTCGGAACCGTCACTAGGTGAGCGATGACGATTGCCCTAAAATCGTTAACAGACGCATTTTCTTCTTTTTTTTTTTTTTTGCTCGGCACCATATTACCTGCGTCTCCTCCTCGGGAAGCAAGCTGTGTTCAAGCTCCTTTCCTCCCTGCCTAAGTGGGATCGGAGGGTTGGCACCACCGCCCGGGATGGCTAATCAAAACAAAGAGAGTGAAAGGGTCCTCCAAGCAATCTGCGGGCAGAACCAGCGCACATCGATGCCGCCTAAACATCAAACGACCAGCAACGATGGGGGGGGGGGGGGTTGGGAGGGAAGAAAGGAAGGGAGAAAGAAAAAGCAAAACAGCCCAAAGTGGCCAGCTTGCTTTTGCTCTCTTTCTTTCCCTCAGGCTTTTCAAGCCCACCTCTCCGAAGGGCAACTGCACGCTCCGTGCTCTCCCCCGGAGACCAGAGGCTGGCCTTACCTCTCCTGTACCTGCAGAAGGAGGCTCCCGGGAGAGCTGCTTCCCTGGCTTTCCCCCAACCTGGCCGCCACCGGGGCCCGGCCGCCACCGGGGCCCGGCCGCCCCCTCAGCCGCCTACGGTAACCCACAAGGGCCCGCTCCTCCTCCTCGGTCGCCTCAGTTGCGGCGCCTCCCGGGGCCGCCTAGAGCCGCGCAAGCGATTCCAAAGCTGTCAGCGGGCTTCCTTCTTCCTATTAGAGGATAACAACAGGAAGAAGAAGAAGCCGCCGCCGCCGCCCGCTCGCCCCCCGGCCTCGCCAGCCCGCACCTCCACCCCTCGTCGCTCCTCCCGGCGCGAGAGCGCGAGACGCACTGAGCAACCGCCACTCACCTAGCGGGCACGCACCGAGCGCGCCGGCGCAGTGCGTCCGCTCGCGCGGCAGCCGCCCAGCCCCGCCGGCCTAACCGCCGTCCACCTCCGGCCCCGCCTATCCCGCGACGGCCCGCCCGGCCACCGCAAATCAGCGGAGCGCACCCGAATCTCCACCGTTCGGCCCCGCCTCTTCCCCCACCCTCCACTGCGGAGCTTTCTTTGTTTTCACTCGGCGAGGAGGAGACCCGCACGGCCGACGGGAGGAGCGACCCGCTAGCTCCCAGTTCCGGCAATAAGAGGCAGGAGGCAGGGCTGCCACCACGCCCCGCACACCTCCCAGCCAATGAACGCAATGGAGCGAGGCCTTGGACTGTACCACTGGCGCCCCGGGGAAGGGGGGGGAGGACACGACGCCGTGCCGAGGCCACGGCCACGCCTCCGACGACCCCTCGACGAGGAGTGCCGTGGGCCCCCGCACCCCCCCACCCCCGTGGCGTAGTGGATGGAGCACGGGCTTGCCGGTCAGACGGTCACGGCTTCTAATCCCACATCCCCAAATTTGCCCGCTGTGTGGCCTGGGGTAAGTCCCTTCATCTCTCTGGGCCTCCGTCACCTCATCCGTAAAAGGGGGACGGAGCCTGTAAACCCCACGTGGGACTGGGTCCCACCCCAGCGCTTAGCACAGTGCTTAACAAACAGCCCCATTCATTCATTAGAGAAGCAGCGTGGCTCAGTGGAAAGAGCCCGGGCATGGGAGTCAGAGGTCAGGGGTTCGAATGCCAGCTCTGCCATTTGTCAGCAGTGTGACTGTGGGCAAGTCACTTCACTTCTCTGGGCCTCAGTTCCCTCATCTGTAAAATGGGGATGAAGACTGTGAGCCTCACCTGGGACAACCTGATTACCCTGTATCTGCCCCAGCGCTTAGTACAGTGCTCTGCACATAGTAAGCGCTTAAAAATACCAAATTATTATTCATTCGATCCCGGCTCTGCCACTTGTCAGCTGTGTGACTGTGGGCAATTCACTTTACTTCTCTGGGCCTCAGTTCCCTCATCTGTAAAATGGGGATTAAGACAGTGACCCTCACGTGGGACAACCTGATTACCCTGTATCTACCCCAGCGCTTAGAACAGTGCTGTGCACATAGTAAGCACTTAAATACCGACATTATTATTATTATTATTTACTGAGCACATACTGTGTGCAGAGCGCTGCACGTGGGATTGGGTCCGACCCCATTGGCTTCTATCCACCCCAGCGCATAACAACTCTTTACAAAATACCACCATTATCATTATTATTATCCTCAGCCTGCTGGATACCTTGCAGTCATATTGCCCAAGACATAGTCCTTCCCTTCCCACCCCCAAACACACACAGTAAAGGGTCAACAGGTAACAGGCCCGCTTTCACCACTCACCACTCGTCCGCACCCGAAACCGCCAGAATCGCTAGACACCAGTTACTGCCTTCCTATCCTATGAATCCTCGAACCAAACTACTGCCCAGTAGGTTTACCTGCAAAGTTACTTACACAGCACACTCGCAAGACCCATCGGAAGACCTGGCCAATTATCCTCTGTCCCTCAATTATTGCTTTCCTAGAGGTAAGGTGGCCTGAAGAAGTGAAGTGAAGAGCTCATCCATCCCCTTGGCTTTTAAACTCCTACCCATAGGCAGATGACTCCAAAATCTACCTCTCACTTCCACTACAATCTGGCATCTCCTCTTGCCTCTGGGACGTCTCTTCATGGATATCTCTCTGTCACTTCCAGTTCAAATGTCCCAAACTGAACACTTTACGTCTTTCTCTCCCAAATCCTCTCCACCTCGCTTTCCTGTGGCTTAATGGGAAGAGCACGGGCTTGGGAGTCAGAGGTCATGGGTTCTAATCCCGCTCCGCCACTTGTCTGCTGTGCAACCTTGGGCAAGCTACTTAACTTCCCTGGGCCTCAGTTCCCTCATCTGGAAAAAGGGGATGAAGACTGTGAGCAGCGTGACTCAGTGGAAAGAGCACGGGCTTTGGAGTCAGAGGTCATGGGTTCGAATCCTGGCTCTGCCACTTGTCAGCTGTGTGACTGTGGGCAAGTCACTTAACTTCTCTGTGCCTCAGTTACCTCATCTGTAAAATGGGGATGAAGACTGTGAGCCCCACGTGGGACAACCTGATTCCCCTGTGTCTACCCCAGCGCTTAGAACAGTGCTCTGCACATAGTAAGCGCTTAACAAATACCAAAATTATTATTATTACCCTGTTTCTACCCCAGTGCTTACAGCAGTGCTTGGCACACAGTAAGCGCTTAACAGATGCCATAATTATTATTATTTTCACAGTTGACAGCCCCACCATCCTCTGGGTCTCCAAAGTCCACAGCTTTGGCTTTACCCTTCTCTCTTCCGTCTCGTTTGATTGCCATTTTGGGCCTATTGTTAAATCTGGTCAGTTTTACTTCAGCAACGTTTCCTGGATCCAGGCCTTCCTTGCCATCCAAACAACTACCATCCTGGTCTGGGCAGGTGTCGTGTACTAGCACGACCATTGCGTCAGCCACCTCACCGGTCTCCTTAGCTCTGGTCTTTTCCCCCTGCTTCCCAGATCATTTCTCTAAAGCGTACTGCTCACATCTCCCCTGCTCCTCAAAAGGTTCTAATGATTGATCGTTCCTCTCCGCATCAAGCAGGACCTCCTGACCATTGGCGGTAAGGCACCCATCAGCTAACCCCCTCTTACTTATCCACTCTCTTCCCCTACTACATCCCAACTTGCACACTTCATTGCTTTCAAGTTAACTTATTCTGGTCTCTGACCCCCAACTTGCACCCCTCCTCCTGCCTGGAACTCCCTCCCCATCTTTAAAGCCCTTTTAATGAATTAGAATTATTGTGGTATTTGTTAAGGGCTTACTGTGTGCCAAGCACTGTACTAAGCGCTGGGGTGGATACAAGCAAATCGGGTTGGACACAGTCCCTGTCCCATGTGGGGGTCACAATCTCAATCCCCATTTTACAGATGAGGGAACTGAGGCACAGAGAAGTAAAGTGACTTGTCCAAGGCCACACAGCAGATGTGGCGGAGCTGAGATTAGAACCCATGACCTTCTGACTCCCAGGCCCATGCTTTAACCACTAGATCATGCTGCTTCTCAAAGCACTTACTATGTGCCAGGCACTGATGCCATGCTGAAATCACATCTCCTCCAGGAAGACTTCTTTGATTGATTTTCCCTTCATTTTTCTTGCAACCCCAACTACCACCTCAGAACTTCTTGTTGGTGCTACTGTTATTGTATTTGTTATGCACTTACTGTGTGTCAAGCGCTGCTCTAAGCACTGGGGTAGATACAAGTTTGTCAGGTTGGAGACAGTCCCTGTCCTACGTGGGACTCACAGTCTGAACTGGAGGGAGAACAGATATTTAATTTCCATTTTACAGATGAGGAAACTGAGGCACAGAGAAGTGACTTGCCCAAGGTCACATAGCAAACATCAGCAGAGCCAGATTTAAAACCCAGATCCTCTGACTCCCAGGCCTGTCCTCTTGCCACTAGGCTATGCTGCTTCTACTTCTGTGCCAATGACACACTAGGGTACTTCTGTACATATCAGTTTACTTGAGTTTCTCATTTTTTAAGCACTCACACATCTATATAGGCCACATTGCCTTCCTCTTGTCTGTACATTATTTTAGTGCCTCGATCCCCTTCTGGACTGTAAGTTCATTGAAGGCAAGGCTCATGTCTATGGGCTAGGATACTCACCCAAGCCCTTAATACAGTGCTATCTACACAGTAGATGCCTGATCAATATTGTTGATTGGCAATTCTATTTCCAATCTACCACCCGTGGTACACTTCGGAAATGTGAAAGTTTATTATTATTCTCCCAATAAGATAACTCATTAACCGTGGAAAAACGTAATTGGTTTCATCTCCTAATTTCTCTTGGGTTCTGTATGCTATCCAGTTACACCCTTCATTTTGTGACAGTCACTGCAGATTCAAAATTTACTAACTAAATTTGTCTAGTATTTCCTAGCAGTATTCAAGAAGCCTGTATATCTGTTTCTCTCTCTGACATCTTTCATTCCATTTATACTTCTGGCACTCTAATTTCAAGTCACAATTTAAACACTAGGGTATGACATTAAGAATGATGTGGGAGATTGGAGAAAATGGAACCTTCCAACAAATCCTTTCCCTCTCATTTTGTAGTTAGAAATTTTGCTTTCTATAAAGTGATGATACTCTGTGCATTTAAATATAAAAACTGCAATTTTTGCAAGCCACAGAAAATTATTTCCTACCTTTCTCCACTCACTGGAGCATAACTGAACAATATTTTTGTGCTATCTTCACCTTTCAAAGTAAAGGGCACTGAAATCTGAAATTTTTTTGACAGAGATAAGTAATTTAATTCATTTTACAAATCAGACTTTTCATATGAGCAGCCAGACTTTTTTATGGAGCAGTGATAGTTCGACTTTGCACTCTCCTGAAATGTCGAGACACCTAATAGGTGAAGACAAGGTGCCAGAAGCTACTATAACCAAATTATTACAGTCAATCTCATTTTACCAGTTTCCCATCATTTCTTTCAAGATACTCCATTGTTTTTTCCATCCCCCAGGGTTTCTTTCCACATCTATATATGTTACTCCTTGATTTTTACACTCTGGCTTATATATCAACCAGAAAATTCAGTTTCGGTCATATTGTATTCTGACTTCTTTCTTCTTCAACTACAACTTGGGATTTTTTGACTTTCTAAAATATGAATTCCAGGCCCATTATTCCCTAAAGAACCGTGCTGGGCACATAGCAAGCACTTAACAAATACCACAATCATTACTAAAAAGGTTTATGAGCAGTTGGCTCTCTTTCTAAATGAAGGCCCTGGCTAGGACTCCCTCCTTTCCCCACATTGGACAGACCACAGCTCTCCCTACATATAAATCCCTCCTAAAATCTCACCTCCTCCAAGTCTGTCCTACTTAGTTTCCCAGTACCCTGAGCCCTATCATCCCTTCAGCCAGCTCTAGCGCTTCTGAACTTACATCCTCCTTAGCCTCGTGTGTATATGTCAGCCCGATCGATTTATTCGGACAATCTTGAAATATTTTTACATTTGTTAGACTGTAAGCTCCTATGTGGGCAGAGAACATGTCACTCTGTCATTCGGTGCTTCCCAAGAACCCAGTACTGAACACCGCTACCGAGGGGCACTCAGTAAATGCTTCTACTACTGCACAATCTGAAAGATAGCTGTTAAACTACAAGCCAAGGAAAAGCACCGAATAACCTCAACCGCATTCTAAAACATGTTGATTTTGACATCCGGCACATCTGAGCACTGGGTAAATCTATGATGAGAACACACTGAGATAGGTGAACGGGCCCCAATCCTAGAGTGAGGTGGGTGCTTCCTGAAGGTCTGGATTTGCGATCCAACCTTTGTTCCTAGCCATTAGAGGTTGTTGGGTTCTACCAGATTTCCCACTCCTGATACCTGTCACCGTAGCAAGAGCTGTGGAGTTTCTGGTTCGGTGCCCGTAGTGCCAAGAGGTGTTTTCTTAGGAAGGGGGTGGCACAAGTGGGAGTCGGCTAGGTGTCAGAACCTTAATGTTCAAACCCTACAACTGACGCTACCGACAGGGTCGCTTTTATTTCTTGGGAGTGCCGCTCTTCACTTATGTTCCATTCCAGCCTGGTTCCGGTGGTGACAACACTGCTGACTGATGTTGGTGGCAGTTGCCCGGCTTCCCCAACCCCAGCAGAACTAGCTCTTCGGGTCTTATTTGAAGTTTTAGCCCGAATGAGGCCAGTTCTATTGGGATTAGGAGGTGGAGAAGGACAGTGGCTCCATTACTCATCCCTTCTCTCTGGGTTCCCCTTATTTTTCCTTTCCTCTCCGCCCCCGGCTTCCTCCCCGGCCTTTTTTTTGACCCTCCCCCCTTCTCTCTTTAGCTCCTAAGAAAAGTGTGTTGGGGCGTGGTTTGTATTTTAGGAGCAGGGGAATGGGATAAATGCTGTTGCTGGTAATGATTAAAAAACAAAAGCAATGAAACCTGCTCTAAAGAAGGAGCAGCTGCCAAGGAGTATGCTAGAAAGAGGGGTAAACTGAGGGGAAGTGCACGGTTAATCTACACTACAGAGATCCCACGTGCAGATGAAGTTGCGGTAGCTTCTTTTATACATACCCTGGAGAAAAAGAAACCGTTTTGCAAAACAGCATCCAGTTTCTCTGATTGTGTGTTTGTACTTCTAGGGATTTGTCTGCTGTGTGTGTGTGTGTGTGTGTGTTGAGGGGTGCCTAGAAGTTTGTGTGTGGACATGCATCTGGGAAAATGATTGGTAATCATTTATAAATTCATATCACTTCCTTTTAGGAAATATATCTTCATTAAAGATATTTGATCATTTAAAAATATAGCTGGACTATGAAAATGATTCGAAAGCTTATAAGGTGGTTTGCTACTTTTTGAATGTGATGCATCAGATTGGGAGGGGATGACAGCCTTAAATTCAGGGTTATTGTGTTTGGTATCAATTCAGCACAGGCATCCATCAGAATATGGTGGCTATCTGAATTTTGCTATGATATCACTTATGTGTGATGGAACAAGAGGTTCTTCAGCATCACATCAGAGAAATCGGGAGTCTGACAAGAGGAGGTGCTGCTGTTGAATGAGAGGAAGGAAGGAAAAGAGTTGGGCTGGTGGTGAGAGAGATCTGCAAATTCCAACTGCATCTTTCTCACAAATAGAGCTGGGTGTCGGGCCAAAGCTCTTGCTTTTCAATTTTGGGTCTGCCTCAGCATTCTCCAATTAAAGGAGTTGTTCTGTTCCTGTTTGCTTTTGTGTTTCATCTGATTAGGCTGCAAGTAGATTAGAAAGAGGAAAAACCAAGGATGGGGAAGGAGGTGTTCTCTTAAAGCAAACAGCTTCAGCCTCTCTCTGTCCCGCTAAGACGGCACTGACTAGAAGAGCCACGCTGAGAAGCAGTGTGGGCTACTGGATAGAGCACGGGTCTGGGAGTCAGAAGGACCTGGGTTCTAATCCTGGCTCCGCCACTTGTCTGCTGTGTGACCTTGGGCCAGTCATTTCACTTCGCTGTGCCTCAGTTACCTCATCTGTAAAATGGGGATTGAGCCTGTGAGCCCCACATGGGACGGGAACTGTGTCCGACCCGGTAACTTTATCACCCCGGTGCTTAGAACGGTGCCTGGCCATAGTAAGTGCTTAACAAATTCCTTAAAAATCTCCCCCAAAACGTTAAACTGCCTGGCTGAAGGAAGAAAAGGAGAGAAGTGAATCACTGCAAAGGAGTAAAAGTCACTCCAAATAGGAAAGCGTTTTCAGGCATCTTCCTTTTTCTTATTTGGTTGACATTTACCTGTTACTTGTTTCTTCACAGGGGATTTCCTATGAGTACTTGTCACGATTCAACATGGAAGGATAAAATGGCATTTTTTTCTCCCTACAAAATGGCTTCCTTGGGCATGTCTCCTCATTTACCTCAGAGACTGCCTGCCGAGGTGCTGGTAGAATTTCCTGTCTCTTCCAGGCACCCCTTTTCAACTGCCCTAGTTTAGGGCAGTTAAAACTGGGATCTTTATGGATTAGAAAAGAGAAGTAATGTATCTTTTGCTGTCGTAAAACCAACAGGATAAATACTCCAAATCATAATTCCTTGCAAAATCCTGACTAATGCAGTTACGGATCTTTTAATGAGAAGCAGTGTGGTCTAGTTTGTGTGTGGACATGCATCTGGGAAAATGATTGGTAATCGTTTATAAATTCATATCACTTCCTTTTAGGAAATATATCTTCATTAAAGATATTTGATCATTTAAAAATATAGCTGGACTATGAAAATGATTTGAAAGCTTATAAGGTGGTTTGCCCAGGAACACAGGTCTGGGAGTGAGGGGACCTGGGTCCTAATTCTGGCTCTGCTACTTGCGTGCTGTGTGATCTTCGACAAGTCTCTTAGCTTCTCACTGTCTCTGTTTCTTAATCTGTATAATGGAAATTTGATATCTTTTCTTCCTCCTGCTTAGACTGTGAGCCCCATGTGAGACAGGGATTGTGTTCAACCTGATTACCTTGCATCTACCCCAAGGCTTAGTACACTAAATGCCTAACAAATGCTATGATTATTATTACTATTATTATTACCACCTATTAGTCGCCACCACAACTAAAAGCCAACATAGGAGAGAAGAGAAACTCTTAGGGCTTGTCAGAGACTTGTTTTGTTTCTTCTCTCTTTTTGTTGTCTTGAGACAGTATCTCTTCAGTCTGTATGATTAGTTTCTGCTGTGGAAGTCAACGACAAGTAAACAGTCCTTATAAATAAGGCTGTTAATGAACCAGCTCATGCTGTTGCCCTTCTTCTTCATACTTGGAGAAAGAGCAAAAATAATAGCAGTTGCTCTAGCAGTTTTTCCCAGCTTCCTTTGTGAGCGGAAACTCTCCTGATCTGGGAAACCACCGTTATTCTATCACTTGTACTCTAGGACTGCCCTGTAAGGGGGCAGGCCTGAGAAAGTAAGAGGACATGCCGGGAGTGTGTAAAAACTTAAAATTCAGTTCTTAAATCAGGGAGGCATCCTGACTGAAGCCAGAATTCCCTGAGTAGGACTGAAGAGGACACCCACAACCATGATTCCAGAAACAAGACTCTTGAGAAGCAGTATGACCGAGTAGAAAGAGCACGGGTCAGCGAGTCAGAGGACCTGAGTTCTAATCTTGACTCTGCCACCTGCCTGCTGTGTGACCCTGGGCAAGTCACAACTTCTTTGACCCTCAGTTCATCTGCAAAAAATGGGGAGTCAATTCCTGTTCTCCTTCCTACTTAGACCATGAGCCCCATGTGGGATCTGATTATCTTGTATTTACCCCAGCGCTTCGTACAGTGCTTAGCACTTAACAAATACCCCAATTATTATTATTATTGTCGGCACCCACACAGACCCAGCTATTGCTAGTACAATTGTTCAGAAAACTAAAAGAGTCAGTGAAGCATACCCACCACGCTTCCTTGGTTATGCGACCATCATCAGCAGTAGCATTTACTGAGCTCCTACTGTATCCTGAGTACTGTAGTAGGCACATGGGAACATAAAATAGAAGTAAAAGACACAGTCCCTCCCTCGAGGGGTTTATAATCCCGTTAAGGAAATTAGAATGTGACATTTATCAATTACATTACTCTAGGTCTCAAAAAGTCTGCTAAGACTACTTCCTGCTTAAGCAATTGAGATAAACTTGCTGACTACCCCTATAATAATTTTTGTGAGAGAAAATGACATCTCCTCTCCCTACCCAACTGAGGGATAAGACTATAAGACTTAAGCTCCTCCTCTAGACCGTAAACTCATTGTGGACAGGGAATGTATTATAATAATAATAATAACTGTGATATTTGTTAAGCGCTTAACTATGTGCCAGGCACGGTACTAAGCAATGGGGGGGATACAAGCTAATTGGGTTGGACATAGTGCCTGTTCCACGTGGGGCTCACAGTTTCAATCCCCAATTTACAGATGAGGTAACTGAGGCCCAGGGAAGTGAAGTGACTTGCCCAAGATCACACAACAGACAAGTGGTGGAGCCGGGAATGTATTTACCTACTCTGCTGTATTGTACTCTCCCAAGCGCTTAGTATAGTGTTCTGCACACACTAGACACTCAAAACCATTGGCTGATGAATATCCAAACACATCTAAATGGCTCGACAGTTATTTGCTTCATCCTTCTGGGATGTATATCTTGCAGGATTATTGGTTTCCCTTTTGATTCTTTTATTCCTTTAGGCCAATTCTGATTTTTTTTTGGTTGCCCATTGAGAATTATTGGTTTTATCTAACAACTATGATTCAGGTGCTTAGTACAGTGTTCTGCACACAGTAAGCGCTCACTCTGCACACAGTAGGCACTCACTAAATACCTTTAATTGATTGATTCAATATTCTGAGCCTTTCATAAATGAAGGTACTTTGTGATTGAAAATTGCTTTATCAAACAGAAAAGGTATTCTCATGGCTAGAGACTAAGTGTGGTAAATCATCGACTTAGAAATTCCAATTTGTGATCAAAAGGGAGGAAAGATAGATTCCACCTTATTTCCAACCATCCCCTCATTTTATCCATCTGTTTTCTTCAACTGCTATTCCTCAATTCACTGTCTTTGTTGCTCCCAAGCCAACTTTCTAGCTGTACCTCACTCTCTACTCACCTACCTCCATCTCTTTGCTTGGAACTCCTTCCCTCCCAAAATCAGACAGGCCACAGCTTTTCCTACAGTCAAAATCCTCCTAAAGTACTACCTCCTCTAATAAACTTTTCCAGATTAATTTCCTCGCACCCTGGGCCATATCATCCCTTCACTTACAAATTTATTTACACTTAGAACTTGTATATTTTATTATTTTATTTTACCCTTGCCCTCTCTGATTGTAAATACTTTTAGGTTTGTGTCCCCTGTTGAAATGTAAGCTCCTCATGGGCAGGAAACATGTCACTTCGTTATTTTGTACTTCCCAAGTGCCTAGTTCAGTACATTGCAGCAAGTGGGCACACAGTGAATGCTCCTATTTCCCTCATGTCATTCAATCAATCCGTTGTATTTACTGGGTACTTGCTGTGTGCAGAGGACTGTACTAAGCACTTGGTAGACACATTCCCTGGCCACAACGAGCTTAGAGTCTAGAGGGAGACAGACATTAATATAAATAAATCTTGGCCATGTACATAAGTGCTGTGGGGCTGAGGGAGGGGTGAATAAAGAGTGCAAATCCAGGAGCAAGGGTGATGCAGAAGGGAGAGGGAGAAGAGGAAATGGGGTCCTAGTCGGGGAAGGCCTCTTGGAGGACATGTGCTTTTAATAAGGCTTTGAAGGTGGAGTGGTCGTCTGTTGGATATGAAGAGGGAGGGCATTCCAGGTCAGAGGCAGGATGTGGGTGAAAGGTCTGTGGAGAGATAGATGAAATCGAGGTACAGTGAGTAGGTTGGCATTAGAGGAGCGAAATGTGTGGGCTGGATCATAGTAGGAAATCAAGGAGGTAAGGTAGGAGGGGCCAAGGTGATTGAATGCTTTAAAGACAGTGTTAAGGAGTTTCTGTTTGATGGGGAGACAGATGGGCAACATCACTTGAGGAGTGGGGAAACATGGACTGCATGTTTTTGTAGAAAAATGATCTGCGCAGCAGTGAAGTATGGACTGGAATGGGAAGAGACAAGAGGCAGGGAGGTCAACAAGGAGGCTGATGCAGTAATCAAGGTAGGATAGGATAAATGCGTGGATTAACGTGGTAGCAGTTTCGATGGAGAGGAAAGGGTGGATTTTAACAATGCTGTGAAGGTTGAATCTACAGGTTTTGGTGATGGATTGAATACATGGGCTGAATGAGAGGGATGAGTCGAGGATAACTCCAAGGTTACAGGCCTGTGAAACGGGATGGATGACGGTGCGGTCTACGGTGACAGAAAAGTCACAGGGAGGACAGGGTTTGAGTGGGAAGATAAGGAGTTCCATTTCGGACATGTTAAGTTTGAGGTGTCGGAGGGACATCCAAGTAGAGATGTCCTGGAGGCAGGACAAAACGTGAGACTGCAGAGAGGGAGAGAGATCAGGGCTGGCGATGGAGATTTGGGAATCATTCACATAAAGATGGAAACTGAAGCTCTGGGAGCGAGTGGGTTCTCCAAGGGAGTAAGTGTAGATGGAGAATAGAAGGGGACCAAGAACCGAGGCTTGAGAGACACCCACAGTTAGGAGATGGGAGGCAGAGCAGGATCCAGGGAAAGAGACTGAGAATGAGTGGCCAGAGAGGTAGGAGAACAGTGTCAGGGAAGCCAAGGTTGGGTAACATTTCCAGGAGAGGGGGATGATCGACAGTGTCCAAGACAGATCGGAGGTCGAGGAGGACTAGGATGCAGTAGAGGCCATTCGATTTGGCAAGAAGGAGATCATTGGTGACCTTTGAGAGAGCAGTTTCTGTGGAGTGAAGGGGGCAGAAGCCAAATTGGAGGGGGTCAAGAAGAGAACTGGAAGAGAGGAAGTGGAGATGGTGAGTGTAGACAACTCGCTCAAGGAGTTTGGAGAGGAATGGTAGGAGGGAGATGGGGCAATAACTGGAGGGAGCCATGGGGTCAAGAGAGGGTTGTTTCGAGGAGCCACGAGCATGTTTGCAAGCAATTATATCTGGAAATAATTTGCATCATTGGGTGTTTTGGGCCAGCCCAAGTCAAGCACGAGAAGTTTATGTCCATGCACAAGAACGGAATTCTGGCACCTGTTAAGGAGGTGGTAGAGAATCCACAATAGTACTACTCGATAAACAACCAACAACAGGAGGGCAAAAATCTAGGTAAGGAAATGAGAAATGAATGGAGAAGGTTTTACAGAGTGGCCTTGCCTCTGTTATGAAACAGAAATCTAACATTACTATTAGCTTTGGATCCGAACTTGGCTATGAGACTTAGTAAAATTCCTTGATGATGTTGGGTTAAGAGTCTTTCAGCTCTGGTTTTCCCGAAACCAACGTCATTGAGGAATTTAAGTCTTACAGCCAAGTTCAAATCCAAAGCTAATAGTTTGGGGACTTCTATTTTGGTAGGAAAAAGGCACCAGCAGCATGGCTTAGTGGAAAGAGCACAGGCTTGGGAGTCAGAGGTCATGGGTTCTAATCCCAGCTCTGCCATTTATCAGCTGTGTGACTTTGGTCAAGTCACTTGACTTCTCTGTGCCTCAGTTATCTCATCTGTAAAATGGGGATTAAGACTGTGAGCCCCATGTGGGACAACCTGATTAGTTTGTATCTACCCCCGTACTTGGCACATAGTAAGCACTTAACAAATACCATTATTATTAAAGTTGCTGAAAGCCAATGGGCCAATCATATAAGCTGCTGTTGTATAGACCTGTTGTGAGGGCTCACAACATATCATCAGTCAAAATTTCCATGTACTCAGAGTGGGAACATGTGCAGCAGAGTGACATCTCATTATGTACTCCTCAGACGGTAAAACATTCAGATAAAAGCCAGGTCACCCCATTGAGAAGCATCTTAGATGCTTCTTAGAGAAGCATCTAAGCCTATAGAAAATTCAGTCTTCAGAGGACCTTCGCGTGAATTATCTGGGTTCAAGTCTCCACTTCTGAGAAAACCTGCCCAGGGCACAGTAGAATCGGAGAGCCAAAAAATTCATGTCAGAGAAATCTCAAATTGTGGGCAAAAAGTTTAATAAAAAGCAGCGGGAGCACACACTGTTAAAGGAAGAGAGAATTCAACCAACATAGGAGCAACACGTATTTTCACGGAGGACATTTGCACAGGCCTCACCTTGTCACTGTCGTCATTACAAATGTGGTCATGATGGATTGAATGGCACTGGAAGGAAGCGCCAACATTACCTAAAAAGAGATGGGGGTGGGGGGGGAAAGGAAATAAAAGTTCATTAAATTGCAAAACCCAATGATCAGAAAAAAAAACACTACAAAAAAACAGACTTATACAGAAGTGAGAATTCTTTTTTTCACACAACAGATTTTGATGCTAAATGCCTTCAGGTAGCCTTCTTTATTGAAATTTGTTAATGGAATACCAACAAAGATATTTTTGCTGTTCCAATCATCTCATCCTGCGTTAAAGAGGCCACATCAATTCTAAGCTGCAGAGAATTAGTACTAAAGTACTAATTATTCATCTAAATAAATGTATAAATACATATTAATACAAGCCTAATAGCACTCTGCCTAATCCAACTCATGGGAGGCTAAAGTCCACTTGACGCCCAGCTCTTTCTAAATAGAGCAGAACCAGGGGCCTACAGGTATGCTTGTAGCTCTTGGCCAGCAAGGATGCTCCTTTCTCTGCTTTCCTGGAAGCTCTGTTTTATTTACCGAGCAGAACAAAATTCCAGAGGAAAAGTCAGACTCCCAAGCACTTAGTACAGTGCTCTGCTCACAGTAAGAGCTCTATAAATACGAATGAATGAATCTAGTTGTCTACAGAGCTGCATCTGGGTATCTTCCAAAGACCAAGAACCATGTCCCAATTCACGTTGATTCTAAAGCTGCCAAGTTGCCTGGGGATTAAGGAGGATGTGCTCTCGGTCTATCACCAGGGGCAATATCCCCAGAAATGACTGTCCCTGGCTAGGGAAACACTCTAGGGTTGGGGAAAATGAGTGAGCCCTAGGTTTCTTGAGCTGCAGTTGGGCTTTCCCAACATAACACTCTTATCAAAAACTGTGTTCTCCCAGAGTGTACACCATAAAGAAATGATCAAACTCATCCTTATGATGTCAAAGATCATATGATATCCTTATGAAGTAAAAGATTAGGCAGTGTTAGTCCATCATCAAGTTGAAGATTCTTAAGTACAGACAGGTTAAATCAATTGCCTGACGTTTCGCTGAATCGGTGGGGAATTAGATGGTGGAAAAAGGCCAGAAGAGGTCACCTCGTCTATTGCTCCATCTTTAGCAGCGCACACCTAAACGTCCTGGGTGAGATTTTATTCTCTTTAAAGTCCCCAGAGGAGGTCCACCCTAGGCAAGTCAGGTCAATACTTAGATGACTCTTTAAATCTAAAATTCTTGTTACTTCAGTATATGGGGACTGGATGTCCCGGGTTGGCCAGGAGGGTCACAGTATTTTGACCTCTAGGATCCCATCCACCTTGGGACCCTTAAGATCCTGCTTTCAGCTGGGCTGGCGGAAGCAGCTATGGTGGCAGTGGGAGGGGGCCAGGGGAGGCATGAAGCAGGAGCAACCAATAGCCTAATGCAGCAGTGGGTTGCCGATGCCAGTGGGCAACCATCCCCACTTCTTACCTGCCACCACTGCAGGTCTCCGGTGACCTGGATTTCCACCATACTGACCTCAGAAGTCGAGGTCACTAGAAATACGAGACAAAGTGAAAAAGATTGCCCCACAGCTACAGGTTCCCCTCATTTACTGCCCCAGCCTGAGCGGCAGTGGCGCTACTTTCCACCGCAGCTCAAGAAGCAGCAGCATGAGAAGCAGGGGCCTGAAGACGACTCAGGAAGTGGTAGCTGGGAATTTTCTATTCGTGGGTATGCACCCCGAGTTCTCCTAGGATGTGGGGGATGAAATCTGACAGAATCCCGTGTTAAGGGAAATTTGCATCGTGGTGCTCGCTCCGTGTCTGATGCCACGTGCGTGCACACAACCGTTTTTTCCGACACCAAATCGCACTGTGTTCAGACAAAACACCTGGGGTCGGAAGAACGGTCCCTAATTCCATCATTACTTCCTATCCACGGCGCGTAATTAAAACAGACCTTACAGGAGAACTGTTCACATGTCTTTTGCCTGTGCCTCTCTGTCCCCCCCACCCTCCTTTCTGCCTCTGTCACTGCCTGCCCTTCTCCCTCTCCCCCCATCTGCCCTTAGTCCACGCCCAAGTCAGCCCCATTCCCATCTTACTTAACAAAATATGATCCATTTTCTGTTGGATAACAGCCAAAGCCCACTTGTCATTTAAAAATTTATTTATGTTTAATAAGTCATCCAGATTGCTGAAAATTCTTCAGCTAGACACAATTATCTTCTTAACCTAGAAAATGCAGAAAGCCATGCCTCACCCCTTCTCTTCTTTCCCCGAGTTTGCCCTTACCCAAGGAGTGCAGGTCACCATTCCCCAGGGAACAATATTTCATGGTCCCGGTCACCTTGTAACCTTTTCTTCTCTACATTAATCCAATCTCCTTTTCCTCTTTTTACACAGGTTTCAATTTCCAATTCTTTAAATATTTTTGTAGCTCTTTTCTGAACCCTCTCTGACGTCTCCATAACTCATGTCGTGGAGCCCAAGTGGTGGGAAGCTGTCAACCTGCGCCGAGTTCAATTAAATGATTCCCTATGGATTGCTACACATTTTATGTCCTAGTATTGAACCGGCCTTCAGACAAGTTTCTCTCCAAAGTGGTATAAGTCTCATCAGCTCATCAATTCGGTGGTTCCCTTCCAGGATGAGAGAGAATCACAGAAGGGAAATCTGATGAGACCATACAACTTCAGAGGATGACTTGTCTAGTCCTGACAAGTTCAACTTGTGGTCTCCAGTGACCCCTGGCCTTTTTCTGTTCAACTCATCTGTAATCAGTCATTCTCACAGTTGTACTTGTGCAGCTTGGTTTTCTGCCCTATACCTTGAAACTTTTCTTTCACCTTTCCAACAACACCTACAGTACTCTGCACATGGTAAGCACTCAACAAAAACCATGGACTGATTGACTGATTGATACAAGATGTTAGCTTTCCATACTACCAGCACGACCTCTACCCAGTTTGTTGCTAACTACAATATGCACGAGGATGATTTCTATTCCACTATTTAGGTCATCAATAAGGAGTATGAGGCATGGCATCCAGATGATCCCTGCTGAATATAGATCATTAAGTTTCCCCCGGTAATATTAAACTATTGATTAACTTTTGAGTGCTGTTCTAACAAGTTTTGCACCAAAGTTGTGTTGGACTAGCCAGCAGTGAGAAAAAAAGGTCTCGGTGATCAGAGGTAGCTCATTAGATGGGGACTGGATCTTTAAAACCAGCTCAAACTTCTCAAGTTTGCAGAACTTCTCTAGGACCAGTTAATTTTAAGTTGTAAATAGGCAACAATTCAATAATAACATTTGAAACATCAACTTTGAATATTTTTAACGTGAAAATGTATGAGAAACACGTTTAACACACTTGGTAAAATTTAACGCAAAACTTCATGGTTTAAAGTCACTTGAATTCATAATAGTTTTTTAAAAGGAAACTGTTTCAAACTTCTCTCTTCCAGAACAAGCAGAAATATCTCCTCATAGTTACCCTCTGTGAGTTTGTTCAAGTGTTCATCCTTGAATAAAATGAAAAGTAGTAAATTCTTTCACAATTAGAATTAGAGATTTTTTTTCCTCAAATCCACGTCAACAAAGACGCATCAAACAGTCGCATTTAGCAAACAACGTGCTTGACATTTAGAAAAACCCAGTTGGAAACTGAAAAATTTTCCCTGATCTAATGCCCTTCAGCACTTCACCAGTCCACCCCAGCGTGCATATTAAACGATTTAGAAACATCTCACACGTCACTTACACAGTACTGAGTTTCTCTGACAGACTGAGCCGGGGCAACTTGACCTCCCCTTAATATCTCAGTTAGGTTCTCGGCATCTTAGTCCCTGGGATTTAGCCCACTGCATGGAGGGGAGGTGAGTAGAGCAGTTCCCAAACCTAGTGGATAGGCCACTGACTCTGCCTCTGACACAGTAAGTGCTCAATAAATACGACTGAATGAATGAATGAATGTCTGCCTCCCCCCTTCTAGACTGAAAGCCCGGTGTGGGCAGGGGTTGTCTCCGTTGTTGAATTGTATTTACCAAGCGCTCAGTACAGTGCTCTGCACACAGTAAGCGCTCAATAAATATGATTGAATGAATTAATGAATTCGGGAGTCACAAGGACCTGAGATCTAATCCCGCTCTGCCAGTTGTCTGCTGAGTGACCTTGGGCAAGTCATTTCACTTCCTCTGTGCCTCAGTTACCTCACCTGTAAAACAGAGATGAAGACTGTGAGCCCCATGTGGGACGTGGACTGTGTCCAACCTGACTAGCTTGTATCCACCCCAGCGCTTAGTACAGTGCCTGCCTGGCACAAGTAACCACTTCAATACCATAAAATAAAATAAAATAACTGTGCTGTCCTGCTCTTCTGTGCTCCCCTCCTCCTCATCAGGGAATGTGTCTGTTTGTTGTTAGATTCTACTCTCCCAAGTGCTTAGTACAGTGCTCGGCTCACAGTAAGTGCTCAGTAAATACGATTGAAAACTCACCAGAAATAGTAATAGAAAGGAGATTTGCACGGTAACTGATAATGCTCAATTTCTCATCTAGGGTGCTGGGATACTAGAGAGCTGCAGGAGGCAGGCACATCAAAACATAATGCAGGCTAAGGATGAAACTAGACTTCTATCTAGATGCCACAACCTTTTTCTTCCAGGCCCATCCCTCTACCACGAAATGAGATGCATCTAATAACCATGCTATTAAAAAGTATCCTGAAATATTTTAGGAGATTGCAAATTGAGTTTTTGATTATCTATCTCGAGGTTTCTCCAGTTTCAAAAGCTTAGAAATAGTTGTGTCATCCCTTTTCACAGTTTAAAATCTATGTACATAGCTAGCCCTTTTTCAGGCAACACATTATTCACCCCAAATTATCAGAGATCATAGTGAGTGGCTTTGAAGCAATTCACTAAGAATCCTAAAACACAGCTATTAATTCCCACGTAATTGAATTCATCTGGCATATCTGAATACATCTAGAGAAGTAGCATGGCCTAGCAGAAAGAGCATGGGTCTGAGTAAATTCAGAGGACGTGGGTTCTAATCCCTGTTCTGTCACTTGTCTGTTGTGTGAGCTTGGGCAAGTCACCTAACTTCTCTGTGCCACAATCACCTCATCTGTAAATTGGGGATTAAGACTGTGAATCCCACGTGGGTCAAGGACTGTGTCAAATCTTATTAACTTCTATCTATCCAGTGCTTAGTACAGTGCCTGGCACATAGTTAAAGCTTAACAAATACAATTTAAAAAGATCTGACTATAGAAACCTTCCACTAGGTCTTTCCCTATTCCAGCTTTGTTTCTTTTTTTCATGAGGGGTCTGGTCATCACAGTTCAATTTTTTGATAAAACCTAAGAAAGGCTAAAAAAAACCCCAAAAAAACAAAACTAAACCTCAAAATACCCCCAACCCCAAAACCAACAACTCAAAATATTAAGAGGCCCTGACTTTTGGGAGTCTTTTGTAAACATCCCAGTCTCCATCTAATAAAGAGCAACATTTTTATTTTTCTGCCACTGCTAAAATTAAATAATGTTGCTCTTTCCCTTAATGTTTTTGTTTTGTTTTATGGTATGTGTTAAGCACTTATTATGTGTCAGGCACTGTACTAAGCACTGGGGTAGATACAAGCTAATCAGGTTGGACATAGTCCATGTCCCACACGGGACTCACACTCAATCCTCTTTACAGATGAGGTAACTGAGACCCAGAGAAGTTAAATGACTTGCCCAAGGTTACACAGCAGACAAGCAGTGGAGCCAGAATCAGAGACCAGATCCTTCTGACTCCCAGGCCCATGCTCTATTCATTAAGCCACGCTGCTTCTAATGTTCTACACTGATGTTTCTTTATTTTATCCCCAACAAACTTTCATTACAGTATTTTTTCTCTTATGTGGCTTACTGACCTAATGTTCACTTTTGGTGCCTCTCCCAGTGGCATCTTATCTTTTCACTTAGCCTACCAGATTTCCCACACTGAAACTGAATCACAGTTACTGAGCCCCCACAATATACCATACACCAAAAAGCATGTGTGCACGTGTGCGTGCATACACATACACATCACAGCTAGTACCCTCTAGGAGTTTAGTCTGGAAAGATCCATTATACTGATCTTCACCAAGATACAATTTCAGATTAACAGTAAACAATATTTAGCTTGTTCAAGATGTTAAACTTAGATAAGGTAAGAATTATTTGCTCACTCTGATTTAGTACACGCAAATTGTTGTTCTGATAGCCTTTTCTACAAACAATCCAGAGAGACTATGCTGAAAAAATCAAAAGAGTCTAATAAAGTTGGATAGGTGTCATTTTAAAATAAATTCTTTCCAACTTCTAAAATAAGGCTCAGGGTTAAAATTGAGAAATTGTTCCTGTTCTAACTTCTTGATTTCTTTGTTTCTGGAAAGTTTCCAGTGAGGCTAAAATGTGTACTTAGAGTGGGCTGTGGCTGTTATTGGTTTTTAAATTTTAAGCAAACAAAATTTAGACTTTTTTTGTTAGGGACAGGTCATATGATATTCCTTTTATTCCAATCATTTGCATTTTATATTTCAAATAGCTAAATTCAAAGTTTACATCAGAAAAGACTTCATCAAGGAACAGTAACTATGGGGAATTCAAAAGTCTTTTTTCTTCAGTGCTTTAGTTTTCTCGCAAGAGAAAACTTTATCATAGACTTTGCAGTCGCATAGTATATGCACAAACTGTCATGTTTTGCCTTGAATATACATGTCTGGAAACTTCTAACAGTCATGTACTACAGCTGTTAAGTTGTCAATTTTACTTGGTAATATTCTTTCTTTCCTCCCACTTCTCCCTCCCCTCCCCCCTGCCTTTTAAGGCTATGAGCCCCCTGTGGGTCAGGATCTATGTGTGAATCATCATCCTTATACCTTTCCCCAATTCTTGGCACAAAGTAAGTGCTCAACAGTTATTTAATCAATTAACAAAACAATTAATCTTGAACGCTTACTCTGTGCCGACTATTTTACCTAGTACTTGGGAGATATCACAGAAGCAAAGACAGGTTCCCTTCCCTTGAGGATCTTACAATTAATCCCGGAGACAGGCAGATACAAATTATGTAGAAAGAGTGGGAAGAGGGGGAAGAACAAGGGCATAACTCATAATAGCAAAAGTATGGAAGATGGAAGGGCTGACTAATTAAGTGAATAAATGAGTAGCATTCAGAGATTGATTTACACCCCCCCACTCTATATAAGACATTAGTTCTGAGGATGGGTATCAATACATACGTGCTAAACGTGTTAGTTTGATGAGATTTGGGATGGTGGGAATTAAGGGAATTAGGGAAGGCTTCCTGGAGGTGGTGTGATTTAGACAGGCTCTGAAGATGGGGAGAGCTGTGATCTGTCAAATTTGAAAGGAGAGAGTTCCTGGCAGGGGGAAGATAAATAATACAGTAAATAATAGGAATAGTGATGATGATAATGCATACATTCCTCACTGAAATACAAGAATTCTAAAGTTTAGGGGGATATAGCTTAATTAACTTTCCATATCAATCAATCGTTGCTGCTGTGTTCCAAGCACTAGCCTAAGGGCTTGGAAGAGTGAAATGGAATTAGTAGACATGATCTCTGCCCTCAAGGAGCTTATGGTTTAGCAGAGGTAACAGCTAATTTATAGCCAATGTAACCAATATTAATATAATAATAATAATTATGGTATTTGTTAAGCGCTTACTATGTGCCAATCACTGTTCTAAGCGCCGGGGTAGATTCAAGGTAAGCAGGTTGTCCCACGCGGGGCTCATAGTCTTAATCCCCATTTTACAGATAAGGTAACTGAGGCACAGAGAAGCTAAGCGACTTGCCCGAAGTCACACAGCTGACAAGTGGAGGAGTTGGGATTAGAACCCACGACCTCTGACTCCCAAACCCATGCTCTTTCCACTAAGCCACGCTGCTTCTAAATGTATATTGATAATTTTAATAAACACCTATGTTACAGCTCCCTTTGGAAAGGGAACGTGTCACTTCTCTGTTTCGTATTTTCCAAGTCCCTCGGACAGTGCATCGCACCAAGTGAGTGCTCAATAAAAACTATTAGTATAATGGCAGAATAAGTGCTGTTGTAAGTACCTTAGCTTAATCATTTCCTGGTAGGAACTTAGTCATGTTTTAAATCATTCCATTTACCTTTTGGACTTAATCAAAAATACATAATCCCCCAAAGCCTTACCATATACAAATCCTAGTGAATTTGCCATTAGGCCTCAGCATATGCCTTAGCATCCTAATGGTAAATTGCCAGTTGTCCAAGTGCAAAATGCTAATCGAGACCAATCACTTTTCTCCTATCTTTTTTCTCTTTTCGCCTCTCTTGTATTCTGCCTTGACTACTGGCTTCACCTTGGCTTCACGGACTCTGTCCTCTCCTGGTTCTCCTCTCACCTCTCTGGCCGATCATTCTCGGTCTCCTACGCTGGAGCCTCCTCCCCCTCCCATCCTTTAACTGTTGGAGTTCCTCAAGGGTCAGTTCTTGGCCCTCTTCCGTTCTCCATTTACACTCACTCCCTCGGTGAACTCATCCGCTCTCACGGCTTTGACTACCATCTCTACGCAGATGACACGCAGATCTACATCTCCGCCCCTGTCCTCTCCCCCTCCCTTCAGGCTCGCATCTCCTCCTGCCTCCGGGACGTCTCCGCCTGGATGTCGGCCCGCCACCTAAAACTCAACATGAGCAAGACTGAGCTCCTCATCTTCCCTCCCAAACCCGGTCCGCTCCCAGACTTCTCTATCGCCGTGGATGGCACGACCATCCTTCCCGTCCCGCAGGCCCGCAATCTCGGTGTCATCCTTGACTCGTCCCTCTCGTTCACCCCACACATCCTATCCGTTACCAAGACCTGCCGGTTTCACCTCTACAATATCGCCAAGATCCGCCCTTTCCTCTCCACCCAAACGGCTACCTTACTATTACGGGCTCTCGTTATATCCCGGCTAGACTACTGTGTCAGCCTTCTCTCTGACCTCCCTTCCTCCTCTCTCGCCCCGCTCCGGTCTATTCTTCACTCCGCTGCCCGGCTCATCTTCCTGCAGAAACGATCTGGGCATGTCACTCCCCTTCTTAAACAACTCCAGTGGTTGCCTATCGACCTCCGCTCCAAACAAAAACTCCTCACTCTAGGCTTCAAGGCTCTCCATCACCTTGCCCCTTCCTACCTCTCCTCCCTTCTCTCTTTCTACCGCCCACCCCGCACGCTCCGCTCCTCTGCCGCCCACCTCCTCACCATCCCTCGGTCTCGCCTATCCCGCCGTCGACCCCTGGGTCACGTCCTCCCGCGGTCCTGGAACGCCCTCCCTCCTCACCTCCGCCAAACTGATTCTCTTTCCCTCTTCAAAACCTTACTTAAAAATCACCTCCTCCAAGAGGCGTTCCCAGACTGAGCTCCTCTTCCCCCTCTACTCCCTCTGCCATCCCCCCTTTACCTCTCCGCAGCTAAAGCCTCATTCTCCCCTTTTCCCTCTGCTCCTCCACCTCTCCCTTCCCATCCCCACAGCACTGTACTCGTCCGCTCAACTGTATATATTTTCGTTATCCTATTTATTTTGTTAATGAATTGTACATCGCCTTGATTCTATTTAGTTGCCATCGGTTTTTACGAGATGTTCTTCCCCTTGACGCTGTTTAGTGCCATTGTTCTTGTCTGTCCGTCTCCCCCGATTAGACTGTAAGCCCGTCAAATGGCAGGGACTGTCTCTATCTGTTGCCGACTTGTTCATCCCAAGCGCTTAGTACAGTGCTCTGCACATAGTAAGCGCTCAATAAATACTATTGAATGAATGAATGAATACTGCATCGGACTCCTCTCTCTTCCCTCTCCAATCCAGATTTCACTCTGCTGCCTGGATCATTTTTCTAAAAAGAGCATTCAGTCCATATCTCCCTACTGCTTAAAAACCTCCAGTGGTTGATCATCCACATTAAGCAGAAACTCCTTGCCACTGGCTTTAAGGCACTCAATCAGCTCTCCCTCTCCTACTTTACCTCACCGATCGGGGACTGTGTCTACCAACTCTCTTATACTGTACTCTCCCAAGCACTTAGTACAGTCCTTTGCACACAGTAAGCTCTCAATAGATACAACTGAGTGATTGATTAAAACCCAATGCACCCACTTCACTCCTCTAATGCCAACTTACTCTATCTTGATCTCGTCATTCTCACCATCGACCCCTTTCCCACATCCTCCTTCCGGCCCGGAACTCCCTCCTCCTTCATATCCGACAGACCGAGACAACTTTTTTGGCCCCATTCACGAAGTAAAATCAAGAATAACAGTGTCCACTTTAGGTGCCATTCTTAGGGCTTTTTCACACCCATGTCACTAAATCAAAGACGGTGGGACCCAGAAAGGCAGTGTGGTCCCTACTTCGCAGCAATACCAAGATGTATTTTTTTCACACTCGTTTGGAGAAATCAAAGATGACTGCTGTCAGAGCCACTTGGTCCTTGGGTAAAAGGGCCTGTATTGCCATTAGTTCTGCTCCTGGATATTATACCTAGAAAATATTTTGTTTGCAAACTATAACCCAGCCAATACTTATTCAAATGGCAAAATCTTCTTTGTCTTTACACTTTAGAACAGATTTTAGTTGCTATTAATAGGTAGCCGCCCACATACATTTAATGGGCCCTTTCAAGTTAATCAATCAATCAGTGGAATTTATTGAGCACCTAGTATGTGCAGAGCACTGTACTAAGTGGTTGGGAGAGTACAATACAGCAGAATTAGCAGACACATTCCCTGCCTGTGTTATTAACTAGTAGGGCAAAATATGATCAAAACCATCTTGGAAATGACATACTGCTGAATGTAAGGTGACCAGATGCCCCCAGAAGCAAATAGAATTGCCATGGTTTGGGGGGGTCCTGCTTCCTACCACCTGAAAAATGTAAGGTGGGAGAGATTTCCTCAGCCATGGCAGCGATGGCAGTGGCAGGTCAGCAGGAAAGAGGAGGAAACTGGGAAGCTGCTTCATCTTCATCAGCAGTGGAATCAGCAGTTATCAATCAATCGTATTTATTCAATGTTTACTGTGTGCAGAGCACTGTACTAAGCACTTGGGAGAGTACAATATAAGAGGTGTTAGATACATTCCCTGCCCGTAATGAGCCCATCATCCTCCCGACCAGGGTTAAACTGGCCTTTCGGGTGGATGATGGAATACAGCCAATAACATTTCACCTGGCTATATCAGAAACTCCCAACAATGAGAAGCAGCATGATCTACTGGAAAAAGCACAAGACCTGGGAATCAGAGGACCTGGGTTCTAACCTCAGCTCTGTCACTAGCCTGCGGTGTGACCTTGGGCGAGTCACTTAACTTCTCTGGGCCTCAGTTTCCTCACCTGCAAAATAGGGATCCAATACTCGGTCTCCCTTCCACTTTGAGTGGGAGCCCTATATGGGACAGAAACTGTATCTGATCTGATTGCACTGTATCTACCCCAGGGCTTAGTACAGTGCCTGGCACATAGTAAGCACTAAAGAAATACCACAGTTAGTATTATCATCATCATTGCTAATGGCCTTGAAGGCTGCTGAGAGGGCCTCTGGCCCCTACAGAAACGCTGGAACTCAGTAAGTACAGTGATGGCAATAGAGGCAAAGGAGGATGGTGGTGCCTTGGAAGGTTCTTCCCTTCCCGGCTCTTTCCTTTCTCTGCCTCTCCATGCTCTCTTGATCTCTCTTTTTGTTGCTCTCATGGGCTAGTGGCAAGTACACGGGCTTGGGAGTCAGAGAACATGGGTTCTAATCCTGGCTCCACCACTTGTCTGCTGTGTGACCTTAGGCAAGTCACTTAACTTCTCTGGGCCTTGGTTACCTTATCTGTAAAATGGGGATTAAGACTATGAGCCCCCTGTGGGACAGGGACCGTGTCCAACCTGCTTACCTCATATCGCCTCAGAGCTTAGAACAGTACTGGAATGGGAATGTGCACGGTACACAATCAATGTCAGAGTTCAAAACTGAAGAAGGAGCTCTCAAAATGGAATTGCCACCATCTTAGTCATCCCCAAGATTCCACTTACTAGATTTCAGAAAACCTTCATCTTCTGTAGGTCCACTTCCCCTTTATTACTTTTGCATGTCTCTCTCTTTCTCTTTTTTTTTTTTGGTGAACTACCAGGAAATAAGAAAAAACCAGTCTTCTTTTACAGCCATCAGTGAAAACATGTTGAGCCCTTCCCAATTCTTGGCCTCTGGGTGATGTTCATTCATGGAATATGGCCAATTCACATCGTTTTAGACTTGAATCACACCACTTGCAGACTAGCCGGCTTTACCACAGCTACTGGGAAACAGTTTATAAATACCATCCTGAGGGTTTCCAAGTTTTAATAGCTAACAATTTCCAGATTTCTAGTCCAAAGATTAAAGTTTCTCATGCTGACTAAAGGTAATTTCTTTGGTTACACTCTTGAGAAGGATTCTTCACTACTCAATGTTTTAAGTATTCTGCAAGCAGGCTGTTGTTTTATAATAGACTTCTTGGATTGCAGGCCAATTCTTCCATCTATAATTTCTATAAATAAAATCAGGTGGAAAGAAGGGCAGGAATATTTTAGCAATGATTTTTTTAAAATATTGTGAATAGCATTTTAATTAGCCTGTCAGAGACCTATGCGGTGTTTTCTTAAGTATTCAGAAAAAAGCTATTTTTCTCGGACTATTGCATCATTTTAAAAAAATTCTACAAATTGTGTTGAAAGAAAATAGAGTAGCAATCGGTATTGCATTCTTGTACTTGCAGCGATTAAATTACTCTTAACTTTAGATTAGCACTTGAATGGAAGGTAATTTTTACTTCAAATTTACTTTACTTAGTAAAAATGGAGAAGGATGGTAGGAAAAGAGAGGGGACTGCAGAGAGGGGATGTTGAATAGGTTCTTAAACTCAGTACAAATATCCTCCCTAGTTATTGCTATTTGACACTCAACATTGATGTGAACAAAGATCATACCCATAGTTCCAGTAATTTTCCCAGAATCTTTAAATGGATTACTTTTTTTAATGGCATTTGCCAAGCACTAAACTAAGCACTGGGTTAGATACAAGATAATTAGTTTGGACAAATTAGGTCCCTGTTCCACTTGGGGCTCACAGTCTAAGACTCCTCTCTTCATCCATTAGAACCCAGAAATACCACAGTCATTTCCTTCAGTTTTCTTTTAAAATTCTACAACTGCTGTGGCAGAACATTTCTTCCTCAATATTACCAAAGACTGATTGTGTTAAGATTCAGGTATGAATGTGCTTAAAGCAGAGGTTCCAACTTTTTCATTTGAGCAGGAAAGCAGCATGGCCTAGTGGGACAGAGCATGGGCCTGGGAATCAGAGGTCCTGGGTTCTAATCCTGGCTCTGCCAACTGCCTGCTGTGAGATCTTGGGACAGTCTCAACTGCTCTGGGCCTCAGTTGCCTCATCTATGCAATGGGGATTACATATCTGCTCTCCCTCCTACTTAGACTGTGGGACAGGGACGGTAACCAACCTGATTAACTTGTATCTTACCCCAGTTCTTAGAAAAGTGCCTGACACATAGAAAGTGCTTAACAATACCATAAAAAAAAATTGCGGCAGGGTGTGGTGGGGGACCTTGGGTAAGTCACTTAACTTCTCTGTATCTCAGTTCCCTCCTCTGTAAAATGGGGATTCAATGCCTGTTTTCCTTCCTACTTAGTCCCTGTATACCACACAGGGCTCACAATCTGTGTCTGACCTGGTTAACTTGTATCTTCCCCAGCCCTTAGAACAGTGCTTGACACATATCACATGCTTAACGAACATGATACTACTATTATCGCACTGCCGCCCTCTCACTCACATCCTATCTCTGGCCTGGAACGCCCTCCCTCCTATCAGACAGATAATTGCTGCTCCCCCACTTCAAAACCTTATTGAAGACACATCTCCTCCAAGAAGCTTTCCCTAACTAAGCCCTCCTCTCCTCCCACTCCCTTCTGCACCACTCTTACTTGCTCCTTCATTCATCCTCCCTCCCATCCCCAAAGCACATATGTATGTATCTGTAATTTATTTATGTCTGTCTCCCCTTCTAGACTGTGAGCTTGATGCGGGCAGGAATGTGTCTGCTGTTATACTGTACTCTCCCAAGCGCTCAGTACAGTGCTTTGCACTCAGTAAGCATTCAATAAATACATCTGAATTGAATTACTACCAGTACTAATAATGACAATAACAGTAACCACTGACAAATGGTTCCCAAGTAGGAACTACAAATCCCAGATTTCCCTGAAAGTTTTAGGCTTTCTGAAAGGAAATGGGTTCTGGCTAATTGGTGCACAGGAACCTAGTCAATCCTGCTACAAATAGAGGGTAGTTTTCAAGGCTACCAGAAGAAATCTCCAGCTCTCTGACCCTGCCTTATTAACTTTCCTCCTGAGATGATAGGAACAATTACGAGTACCTGGCCAAGAAGAATCTGAGCTAAGACATTAGTAACTGTAGTAACATTCATTAATATCACTGCTGTGTTGTCTCGTATTCAAAGAGTTATTTACTACAGTTTTGCCAAACTACCAATTTGCTAAATGTAACACTGAGTTAAGACCCCGTGTTCCAGCTTTCAGAAACTAGGGAGGGAGAAAGGCAGTATTTTGCCCCATCTCCACTCTTCACTTGTACATTCCACATGGTTCTCCTCTTGTCTTGGGGTACGAACTCCCCACTTAGTTTCTCTTGATTCCTGATCACTATGCCTCTTAATCCTTGGTCAATTTTCTTGATTCCAGAGGCTGTGGAACGTTTACTAAATACATCATGGTACTGTGACTGGCCCCCTCTCAGGATCACACGTGGAGAGTTTCCAGCCCACTACCAGTCTTGACTGCGGGAGGAAGAGTCAAGCGGAGGCCTACCCGTTCCATTCCTAGCTTGGGCAGTGGCTAGCGAGTGGAAGGCCATCTGCTACAAGTCAAAACTCCCCTGTGCTGGGTAGCAGCATCACGGGAGAGAGTCAAGGGCAAAGACTCAAGTTTACTGCGCAGAAGGAAGCAATGGTAAGCCATTTCCGTATTTTTGCCAAGAAATCTCTAAGGCTACACTACCAGAGCAATTGCAGATGGAGGTAGGGCGTTCTGGGAGAGATATGTCCATGGCATCGCTATGGGTCGGAGACGACTCAACGGCATAAGACGAGACCATGATTGGATGCAGCTAACAGCCCAAATGAAGAGTAGTCCCAAACTGGCACTCTCCAGGAAAGCTTTCCAAAATAAAACCTAACAATTTTTTGAATATTGTGAAATTTAAAGTATGTTTAGTAGTATTCATATTTTTACAAATATTACAATACGGGCAAGAAAAATATTGAACCTCATCTGCTTTATTTCTGAATTAAAGTCTGGAACTTCAGACTGATTTTTGGTACTTACATTTAATTTCCTATATTTTTCTAGTAAAGAAAACAAAAAGGATGAAAGTGACGCTACTCAGAAACATTTCCTGGAGGTATTATTACAGCTTTTGAAAAGATCTTACTAGTTCTCTTAATATTTACTATGAACGCACCCCAATGAGGTCAAAGAAAGATCAAATTCTTTGCAATTTTTTATTCCTAGGGATCGGCCTAGCAACTTCACTGCATCTGTGCTGCCGTAATGATACAACGCCTTCATGTGTATTTTCCCTAAATGCTTATAAGACAGCCAATTTGTGGAAAATCTGTGCTGCTTCCAAAATAAACAAGGGGCATCCCCAAAGCATACTTCTAATCATGAGCAGCCTCGGGGATATTCTCGGCCCTCAGAAAGTGCTCAATAAATAGGACTAAATGAATATTCCTACATGACAGTGCGACTCACCACTGCTGACTCACCCATTAAATTGTACCTACTTTGAGGGCAGGGGAATGTGTGTCTTGTTACTGGTCAACTATTCAGAAGTGCTTAGTACAGTGCCTAACACTCCGTATGTGTTTGATAAATGTTATTAATGATAATAATAATAGTGTTATTCATTAATAATAATGATGATTATAGTATCTGTTAAGTGCTTATTATGTACCAGGTACTGTACTAAGCGCTAGGGTGGATACAAGCAAATCGGGTTGGACACGGTCCCTGTCCCTTGTGGGGCTCACAGTCTCAATCCCCATTTTACAGATGAGGAAACTCAGGCCCAGAGAAGTGAAGTGACCTGCCCGAGGTCACACAGCAGACAAGTGGTGGAGCCGGGATTAGAACCCATGACCTTCTGACGCCCAGGCCCGTGCTTTATCAACTACACCATACTTCTTCCCTATTTGTTATTTGTTAAGCACTGTGCTACATACTGGGGTAGATACAGGATAATCAGACAAGACATGGTCATTGTCTCCAATGAGCCTAGAGGGGTGGGAGAACAGGTGTTTAATCCTCATTTGGCAGATGAGAAAGCAGACTCAGAGATGTTAAGTGATTTACTCGAGGTCAAGATGAAGGGTAAAGCTGGGATTAGACTCCTGGTTCTCTGACTCCAGTTTCTGTGATCTTTCCACTAGACCCCAGCTAATCCCAGCTCTGTCACTTGTCTGCTGTGTGACCTTGGGCAAGCTACTTAACTTCTCTATGCCTTAGTTACCTCAGCTGTAAAATGGGGATTAAGACAGCTCCATTTGGGACATGGACTGTGTCAAAACTGATTAGCTTGTAATTATCCCAGTGCTTAGTATAGTGCCTGGCACATAAGTGCTTAACAAATTCCAATTTTAAAAAAAACCAAACAACCTACCTACAAGGGTGTACTCAGGGTTTGATATTAAAGGAAAAAAAAGAAAAAATAAGAAGATTGGTGTACAGTTATCAATTCTGTTAATGCCCACGAGCATTCAAACTCTACTGAATCTACAAGGAGCCTGTCCCATAGATGAATAATGACTATGAGATCTGCATAAACAGTCTTCCCTGGGAGTATTACAGCCCAAGCAACTAAGAGTTGGCTGTATTTATCCTTTGCGATTTTGTCCACCAGGCAATCATCCAAACTGTCGAAGGGCAAGACATCCTTGTGTGCTATAACCTTTCCTTGTGTGCTTTAACTCTGCCTGGCAAAATTATTTCTCCATCCTTGTCGACACCCATGCCCATTGAGCTCACCAGGTGTTCTGGATGTTTAACTCCCTCCTAAACCCCCTCTCCCCTCCACTACCCCCATCCCTCGCCCCTAATGGCCTGGCCACTGACTGTATTGAGCAAACTGACACTATCAGACATGATCACCCTAAAATCTCCCTCGCCTCTCCCCAGTCCCTCCCTGCTCCTGCTCCTTCTTCAACTCTCCCATCTTTTCCAGCAGGAGATCTCCTGCCTTCTCTCAAAATCCACCCCCTCCACCTACGCATCCAACCCCATCCCTTCACACCTTATCAAAACTCTTGCCCGCTCCTCCCTTCTTCCCTCTTTGACATCTTTAACTGTTCGCTCTCCAATGGCTTCTTCCCCACTGATTTCAAACATGCCCATGTCTCCCCTAGCCTAAAAAACCCCCTTCCTTGACCCCATAGCTCCCTCCAGTTATTGCCCCATCTCCCTCCTACCATTCCTCTCCAAACTCCTTGAGCGAGTTGTCTACACCCACTGTCTTAAGTTCCTCTCCTCCATTTCTCTCCTTGACCCCCTCCAATCTGGCTTCTGTCCCCTTCACTCCACAGAAACCACCCTTTCAAAGGTCACCAATGATCTCCTTCTTGCCAAATCCAATGGCCTCTACTCCATCCTAGTCCTCCTCGACCTCTCAGCTGCCTTTGACACTGTCAACCACCCTCTTCTCCTGGAAACATTATCCAACCTTGGCTTCACTGACACTCTCCTCTCCTGGTTCTCCTATCTCTCTGGCCACTCATTCTCAGTCTCAGGCTCCTCCTCTGCCACTCACCCACTAACTGTGGGTGTCACTAAAGGTTCAGTTCTGGATCCCCTTCTATTCTCCACCTACACCCACTCCCTTGGAGAATGCATTCACTCCGATGGCTTCAACTACTATCTCTACGTGGATGATACCCATATCTACATCTCCAGGCTCGACCTCTCTCCCTCTCTGCAGTCTCTCATTTCCTCCTGCCTTCAAGACACATCTACTTGGATGTCCTCTCATCACCTCACACCTAACATGTCTAAAACAGAACTCCTTACGATCCCACTCAAACCTTGTCCTCCCTCTAATTTTCCCATCACTATAGACGGCACCACCATCCTTCCTGCCTCACAAGCCCGTAACCTTGGTGTTACTTTTGATTCATCTCTCTCATCCAACCCACATATTCGATACATCACTAAATCCTGTCGGTTCAACCTTCACAACATCGCTAAAAACTGCCCTTTCCTCTCCATCCAAACTGCTACCATTTTAATCCAATCACTTATAATATCCCACCTTAATTACTGTATCAGCCTCCTTGCTGACATCCCAGCCTCCTGCTCTCCCCACTCCACCCCATACTTTCACTCTGCTGCCCGGATAATTTTTCTGCAAAAATGTTCAGGCCATGTTTCTCCACTCCTCGAGAACCTCCAGTGTCACCTCTGTATCAAAGAGAAATTCCTCACCTTAGGCTTTAAAGCACTCAATCACCTTGCCCCTTCCTACCTCACCTCACTACTCTCCTACTACAACCTAGTCCACACACTTCGCTCCTCTAATGCTAACCTTCTCCCTGTCCCGCGATCTTGCCCGCCCAACTCTTGCCTACATCCCGCCTCTGGCCTGGAACGCCCGCCCTCTTCTCTTCTCACCTTGTGTCCCCCAATTGCCACCTTGGCCTTTCTGGACCACCTAAGTTACCAAAGTCACTACAGCATTTATGTGCCTATCTCATATTACTCTATTACTTCCCCAGCTGTAATTAATTTAATTAATAATATTGGTATTTGTTAAGCGCTAACTATGTGCAGAGCACTGTTCTAAGCGCTGGGGGAGATAAAGGGTAATCAGGTCATCCCACAGTTAATGAGGCTCACAGTTAATCCCCATTTTACAGATGGGGTAACTGAGGCACAGAGAAGTTAAGTGACTTGCCCACAGTCACACAGCTGACAAGTGGCAGAGCCGGGAGTCAAACCCATGACCTCTGACTCCTAAGCCCGGGCTCTTTCCACTGAGCCACGCTGTTGTCCAGCTCCCTTGCTAGAGTGCAAGTTCCCTAAGAGCAGGGATTGTTTCTTCCATTTGGCTCCCTCCCAAGTGCTTAGTAGAGTGCTCTGCACGCAGTCCACACTCAAGTGAAGGGAAGCAGCATGGCATAGTGGATAGACCATGGGCCTGGGAGTCAGAAGGTCATGGGTTCTAATCCTGGTTCTGCCACTTGTCTGCTGCATGCATGACCTTAGGCAAGTCACTTCATTTCTCTGGGCTTCAGTTACCTCATCTGTAAAATGGGGATTAAGAGTGACAGCCCCATGTGGGACAGCAACTATGCCCAACCTGATTAACTTGTTTCACTTCTCTAGGACTCAGTTACCTCACCCGTAAAAATGGGGATTGAAACTGTGAGGCCCACGTGGGACAGGGGCTGTGTCCAACCCAATTTGCTTGTATCCACCCCAGCGCTTAGTACATGGCACATGTACTAGTAGCCTGGCACATGGCAAGTGTTTAACAAGTACCATAATAATAACAATTATTATTACTATTAATTGATGATGTGCCCATGAATGCTACCACAGCTCCACTTTAGAATGCAGACGGTTCTCCACTCATCTTAGATGATAAGGAAAACCTATGGGGTTGACAGCATTATAGCTATTTTCTAAGCACAGCTTCCACCATCTAGCATGAGGCCCCGTGAAGTACAGGAAACAACCAAAATCAACAGGAATGGCAGTAACTCCATGTTTTGAAGACATCACTACTGCAATCAAAGCTATAAAATGTGATAAAGAATTGAATCTGAAGATATTCTTGATGCAACATCCAAGTAGCCAGGGGTTTTTATACTTCGGTGTCGGCATGGCTGTTTCCTTAAATATGGAACACTGCAAAAATACCCAGGACTTTTAAAGATGATTGCATAACCATTATCTTCAAACAGAATCAATCAACCGATGGTATTTATAGAGTGCTTACTATGTGCAGAGCACTGTACTAAGCACTTGGGAATTAGCAGATACATTCCCTGCCCACGGTGAGCTTACAGTCTATAGGGCAAGACAGGCATTCATATAAATAATTTATAATATATAACATTTATATTACATTTATCATACATTATATGTAATATATTCTCTATATATTTTACTTGTGGTATATAAATAGAAAGGATGAGAGCTGACTGTAGAAACTACTAGAGAGGCTCAATCCTCTCCGTTGCCAGCAATATCCTAGGCAGAATCCATTTGGACAGGCTATGACTGCTGACCATTCAACACCTGAATTGCAAAGTAGCTCTCCACCAAAACCCAGTACAACCAGAGAAATGCAGGGAGCAGTATCAAAACCTCTATAATGTCTTCATAGACCATTCAAAATCACCCTCTAGACTGTAAGCTCATTGTAGGCAGGGAATATGTCTGTTATACTGTTATACTGTCCTCTACCAAGCACTTAGTAATGATAATAATTATGAAATTTGATAAACACTTACTACATGGCAGGCACTGTTTTAAGCACTGGGGTGGAGACCAGTGGTTGGTTGGACACAGTCCCTGTCCCACATAGGGCTCACAGTCTTAATCCCCATTTTACAGATGAGGAAACTGAGGCCCAGAGAAAAGAAGTGACTTGTCCAAGGTCACACAAGAGACAAGTGGTGGAGCCGGGAATAGAACCCATGACCTGACACCCAAGCCCGTGCTTTATCCACTAGGCTATGCTAGTACAGTGAGTGTTCAATAAATACACCTGACTGACTGACTTGACATTATCAGCAGACCTGGGCTCTGGCAACTGCCTAGTAAAGCCAAACTATCTTCCTACCATTTGGGGCTAGGAGGTAGGACAGGACCAGGACAGGACCCAGGTATCCATCTGATCTTTTGGAGAGTCCCAGCAAGTACCCTGGTAACATTTTCCTACCTCTCTCCTGCTGGCAGGGAGGGTGTAAGGCTTGAGAAGGTCACTATGGGCTCATTGGTTTAAAAAAAATACCGGGCCAGAGGGGACAAGAGAGGAAGGGATCTAATTTGGGGTTTGGATGGGGTGGAGGGGTGCAAAACTGCTCAAACAGGAGATCGGAAGCAGAGCAGCTCTAGAAGGGGTGGAAAATAGAGAACTGATTTACCAGTTGGGATCAAACAGAACTTCTGGATCAGGGCTTATGGGATATGTCAAGAGTGGCGCAACTCGGGATGTTATGTTTTGTGGAGTGGAAGTAACGTGGAGTACACCTCTAAACTTCTGATCTAGGCATCTCTTTCCCCACAACAGACTATGAGTATTATAATGAATACTCTGAGTTTTTGAGACGGCATCTGGAAACTGCCCAATATTGATGACTGTACTCTTGAGGCACATACACAAAGCAACATGTGGATGAGTATGAATCATTTCCCAAATTCAGAACAATGATACAGACTGATAGGTATGAGTAAAACTGAGGTTTTTCTATCAGCCCAAATATGGAAAGCCCTATGCACAACTACAGGTCTTTATTGGCAACCAAGAACTTACTGCTATCACTGAATTCTGCCACTTAAGTTGTTGACCTAGTCTAGAGACCACAACACTGGGAATCAGGACACTTAGATTCTAGTCTTGGCTCTGCATGTAAGGGAATAACCTTTGAGGCTACGTCATCAGTGGGGAAGATTTCAGACTGAAGAACAACCTAGGGCATTCCACAACGTGAACAGATACAGCAGGAATCCTCCACTCGCCGCCCCCCCCCCCCCAAAATAGCTGGCTAACATGGGTTTCAAAGACAGCTGTGACTGTCTTTTCTTTACTATGTGTAAAGATGGACTGTTTTCTTATCAGACTTGCTTTCATATTCAGTAACTCCTTCCTGGAAATACTATGGCAGAAGTTGTCTGCTGTGTGGACTTGGGCAAGTCACTTTTCTTCTCTGGCCCTCAGTTCCCTCATCTGTAAAATGGGGATTAAGACTGTGAGCCCTAGGCGGGTCAAGGACTGTGTCCAACCTGATTAACTGGTATCCACCCCAGCATTTAGTACAATGCCTGGCACATAGTAAGCGCTTTACAAATACCATCATCATCACCATCATCAATTATAGAAAAGAAGCATGGCCTAGTGGATAAAGCATGGGTCTGGGAGTCAGAAAGACCTAATCCTGGCTCCGCCATTTGTCTGCCGTGTGATCTTGGGCAAGTCAGTTAACTTCTCTGTGCCTCAGTTCCCTCATCTGCAAAATGAGGATTAAGGCTGTAAGCCCCATGTGGAACATGGACTGTGTCCAACTTGGTTAACTTGTATCTACCCCGGTGCTTAGGACAGTGCACGACACATAGTAAATGCTTTACAGATACCATAATCACCATCATTAGCATCATCTTTGTATATGAAGAATGTCTAGCTCTTTCTCCCCATCTCTCTCCATGTTCTCATACACTTGTGATAAAAGCTTTTTTAACCAGCATCTTAAAAACTGGAAAGCTCTCGGACCATCTGAGACCTCCACAGGCATCGATGAGGGTTTCCTCACTCCAAAACAAACCTTTAATGTAGCACCTGGGATCAATGCCGAGGAAATTTAGGACCTGAGCATTTCCGGGACCATTTGGACTATGCCCAGGTTAGCCAAGAAGAGCAGAAAGTTGTACTTTCTGTCTGGGTCCACACTGTCATGTATCTGTTGATTCTCCTATGGATTGTCCTATCACTGATAAAGTATCATTGCTACCCTACACTTAGGAAATCAAAAATGCCAGGCAAAACAGAAGAGAGGTGCATGAGTGAGTGCTGACATTACCATGGAAAACGGTATTTTTTTTTTGCTACTTGAAAAGGAGATTTAGTAATGTTTTGGTGGAAGAGTACAATGTCCCCTGGTCTGTGATTTATGACGATAAGACAGAAAAACTGCCCCAATTTTTGCAAGTTCAATCAATAGTCCTGAAACAAAGCTGTCAGATATCACTGTACTCTGCACGAACCTATATCAGAGCAACCAGACACTCAACGGAAGGAGTGAAGGGACCTACCCAAGGTTACCCAGCAGCCAAGTGGCGGAGCTGGCATAAGAACCCAGATCCCTCTGACTCCCAGGCCTCCGCTCTATCCATTAGGCCACACTACTTCTCAAGGTCGCATGCCGCATCCGGCACCGCTTTCACTTCTGCCTCCTTGTCTCACAATCCTTAAGAAGCTCCTGCTCCAAAGTAGCCATTCCTTTCTTGACTGTAAGGCCCCATGCTGGTTGGTCTGTGGTCACTGACTCCCAGTTTTCATCTGAAATACAGCATGACCTGTGTCCTCCTTGCTTTCAGGCTGCCAGTTTCAGCTCACCATAAAACAGCTCCTTCAGTATCCTACTGCCATCTGTTCTTCTCACGTGTCTCTCCTAGCAGAATTGTTTTGAGGTGACCATAACTTATAAGATAAACTAACTTCGATCCAGGCCTTTATTATCTGTGATCCTGTCTTGCCATTTGATGTTGCCGACAGCCCATAAGTGACACTGGTGGAACTGCTCAAGGACCGGGTCTCCCAGCTACTTGGGCGCTTATAGGGGTTGAGTCGGATCCACCGCCCAATACCATGTTGCCACCGCACACTTTTGACAAGTCTCCCAAAGGATGCGCAGGTCTTTTTCATTTCATATCTACTGCCCTGTCGTGTTGTGGGTCGGTGTGTTGCCCATGAAAGCACTTAGCTCTGGGCTGCCCATATAGAATTTTTGACCATGGGTACAGCTTCCCTGACGTAGGCTGATACATTAGCCCAATTTTCTAGAGGCTTAATGTCAGCCCATAAATGCCTGGCTGATTTGGTGAGCCTTTGCATGTCTTCTTCAGTTTGTGTCTCTAGGGTGCAGTCATCTGAGAACAGCAATTCTTGAACACCTATCTCTGTAACTTTGGATAATGCTCCCAGTCTGTTAAGTTGAAAGAGTTTCCCAGAGAAATGGGAAACTTCTGTGGGCCTCAGTTACCTCAACTGTAAAATGGGGATTGAGACTGTGAGCCCCACGTGGGACAACCTGATTACTGAGGCCCACAGAAGTGACTGAGACACAGAGAAGTAAAGTGACTTGCCCAAGGTCACACAGTTAGCTGCTTTACAGTGAGCTGAATGGGAATACACATAGGCTGGGAGGGCAGAAGTATGACGGTCTGAAGGAAGCGCATGGGCCTGGGTGTCAGGAGACCTGGGTTCTAATCCCGGCTCTGCCACTTGCCTCTAGTATGGCCTTGGACAAGTCACAACTTCTCTGGGTCTGATTTTCCTCACCTGTAAAATGGGGATTCAATCCTTCTTCTCCCTGCCCCTTAGGCTTATACAGGACAGGGACCCGTGTCTGATCTGATTCCCTTGTATCTACCCCAGCCCTAAACACACAGTAAGCACCTAATACCACCAATTTATATTATTATTAACAAATGTATTCCAGACAAAGTGAGGCACAGCCTCAAACAATGTGATAGGGCGCGGACCATCTGAGACCTCCACAGGAGACAGAACAGACTGGTGGACACCAATCAGGAGACATATTGCTCTCCTCAAGTGGAGCCTTCATGAGGACCGGGATACCAAGAAGAAGTTTCAAAAATGAAGACAACCCCTGTAAAGGGCAAATGCATCTGTGCAGCAAGGACCTATCTTTACGAGTACACGCTATGAAATAGTATGTCAGTTATGCATTGGTCTTTTCAGCCACACCCACGTGCATGTAAATGATTTCATCATTAGAAGTGTCATCTTTAAACATGAAAGACAGACATATAAACTTACACACTTATGAATATGTATAAAATTGATTGCTGATGTTGACCCCAAGGCATTGTCAAGTTCTCAGGTGCCTCCTGAATCTCAAAAGAAAGAATACATCACCGTATATACAGTTTAATTTCAGTGTCAAGTATGGTGTTCTGTTACGTCTTACCTTATGTTTTTGTTTTTTAGCATTAAGCTTTGTACTGTCTTGATTGCTGAGTTTCTCTGTAAGCTTAATATATGTTAATGCATTTCAATTTCACTCAGATCTTCCACAACATGGGCCGTCAATAGTCATTTTGGCTAGAACACGCTTACGGAATGGGGGAACATTCTTCCGACAACGAGAGCCTGTTTGGGCCAGGCATATAGCGTGATTGAAGAAACTGCTTCCGTTCGTGGCATCGGAACTGGTACTACGACACGAGTTTTCCTTAAGGTGAGGTTTCACAAGAATGCAATCTTTGCATCATAGGAGAACTTGATTACAATTACTTTTCAATCAAACATTTAAACTTTTAACAATTTACATTAAAAGACCCTCTCGGTTATCTTGAGTGTTTTATTAACTCCCACCATTCATTCCCCAAACATGCTGGAGAACGAAGCTTTAGCTCTAGCAGATGTGCTTAGATTTTATTAGAGACTAGAGGAACTCATAGTGTAATGATGAAAATTATAAGGCGTTAAACTAAGATTTACTTAGGTTTATAGGGTTACATTAGCAGTACAGCTTAACTCTGGGGAGCTAGAAGTACAATATAGCCAGTTCTCCTATAATTTGAGGGTTGTGTCCTTGCAAAACTGTACATTAAGAAAAATGTACTCTGCCATATGCACCCAGCCCAGCATCACACAAGAAAGGTACATGCACATGAGCACCTTCTTCCAGTAATGCAGCCTGCCGAGCCCAAACAGACTTGTCTTGTTGGAAAAATGGTCCCTAATTCTCGAACAGCATCCTAGTCAAAATGCCCATTGAAAAATGTACGCTATAGAAGAACTGGGTGTGCAGTCAACTCACGGATACACGTGAGGAGAAAAGAAGATCTGGAACTTGTATAACTAAAACTAAAGAAAACTCAAGAAAAACTTCAACTGGATGTTCAATACACACTCAAACACTATCCTGTTGATTTCAAGATCAAGTGGGATATACATTACTGAATGGCAGAAACCCAGTTGATTCATTACTCAAATCAGGCAGGAAATGGGCACAGTTTAGTATTCTCAGGTGCCTCAGACCAGTGCCCACCCAATTAATCACAAATCGGTTGGGCACAAAAATCAGTTTGAATGAATGATGTTTTGCACGTAACCTTGATCGCTTTGAAATGGCCGCTTCCTCCCTTATTATTCCTTGGGAGTAATTACAAGGGAAGAACAGAGTCTTAGAGAGTTGATTTTGAAGGGTGTCGATGTTATCATTTTTAAACAAAATACATCTCAACTGCCTTTCGAGAATGGCAAGTGTCCATTCCCCAGATTATATATCATTAAACTTACCCCAAAGTGTACCTCAAATTCAAGTTCAAACCAACAGCGTATCAAGTTTTGACCCACTGAATGGGGGTTACCTTTTTTTTTATAGCTCACAATTTCAAATTAGAGCATCTGGGACCTTTATTCACCAAAAGAAACTCATATTTTTAAATGACCAAAAAAATACCACATGTAAAGAAAAGTTTACGTGCTTGAATATGAACAAGATTCATGGGCAATTCAATGTATTTTAATGCCCATCTGTTTTTATTAATTTTGATCCTTCCTGTAGATATTACATATTTGAGAATATATTAAACAAACATTTATCAACATCAGATATGTTGTGCCCGTTCAAGCATGTGCCTCTGCAAGCACACAGGCACATATACAATGCATCACTAACATTTAACACCCATAATTACTTCTCTGTCTCTCTGGTATTTGGAGAAAAGTCTGAACAAGGATTAGATCTAATTTTATGTTTAGCACCCATCATCCAGTTAGCCCTCAAGAAATGCTAATGATAACAATAATGATTAAACGACTCTTGCATTATGCCCTGAAGGTTTATGAAATGAGGTCAGGACAGGCTTGGGCAATCTTCTGCAGAACCTGGTTGATAGGCTAGAAGTAGAAGGGATTCAACCCAAATTGAGGATCTAGGGAAAACTCACGTTGCCTGTGTGATGAGGAGTAATTTCTGAGGAAGCCAGTCAGCCACACGTTTGAGGCCCAGGAGGACGATGACCAGATCTAGCCCTGGGCCCACTGATGAAGGTGTGGGCTGGGCATCATTTTCAGGGGGAGGGAAGAGGGGTGGCATTTCACCCAGGCATCGACAGTCCAGGTGTCGCATCACAAATTAGGTGACTAAAAATTGGGGGTGGGGGCCTGAGCGTGGATGGGGGCCAAAGGTGTCAGTCAGTCGCATTTATTGAGCACTTGCCGTGTGCAGAGCGCTGTACTAAGCGCTCGGGAAAGTACACTCTAACTATACACCAGACGCACTCCTTGCCCACAATGAGCTTACAGCCTAGAGGGAGGGAAACAGTTGAGGGAAAAAGGAGGAAGGGAAGGAAGGGGAAAAGGCATGGGAGAATGGAAGTGGGGAAAGGAAGGAGGAGGACAAGATGTGCAAAGGGAGCAGGAGAGACGGGGACTCTCACTGTCCTTCGCCATCTGGGCTGTACCGATGGGAGCCTGCAGCCCCGATCTGGATGCTCCACCCCTCTGCTCTGTGGGATGGATGTCCCACCACTGCCCTCTAGGTGACAGAAGCTCCACCACCACGCTGCAGGAATTCCTGCCCCTGAGACTACGGTGGAAGGGCTCCTGCCCTCACAGCTCAGTGGCTGGGGCAGGATCCTGTCAGCACAGCCACTTGGAGAATGAGTGGTCCTAGAGACTTCTGGCTTGCAACAACCACATCGCTGTGGTCACACTGGAAACCCACAGGAAACAGACCTGTCCCCCGCTACGCGGTAAGCTACCCGAGGCAGGGATCAGGTCTACTTACTTTATCGGACTCTCCCGAGCATTTAGGACGGATCCCTGCATGCGCTAAGCACTCAGTAAATGCCACCAATTGGTTGACTGATTCACCACAATGTCTGTTGCCACTGCTGAGGAAAGAGAGCCAAATACAGTGCTTGGCAAATAGAAATGAGCCGAATCCATCACTTATGATACGGATGAAAACAGTGATAATGACGGCAGGGAAGAGCGATAGCAACACTCATTCTCATAAACTCCTAAACGCTTTACAGTTACAAATGAATCTCCTGAAGTATACATGGTGGTAATGGATAATGGAGTCAAAAATATGGCATACGCTTTAACCGAGGGGGACCCTTCACTTTTCACTTCCACATACCATGTGGAAAGTTACCCAAAACCCAAGTGAATGAAAGATTTAATCTCTTTTCCTTAAAATCCTTCTCTCTCTCTCCTCCCCATTGGTCATCTCACGACCCTCCTGGTCACACATCACTGTGGAATCACCTTTGATTCCTCTTTCTCTTTCACTCCCTAATCTAGCTTGTCACCAAGCCCGCCAATTCTTTTTCAGTCACATTTCTCGATTCCCACCGCCACCGACTTTGGCTTTTCTTATCTGGATTACCACAGCAACCTCCTCGTCAGTATCCCTGCCTCCAGTCTCTCTGTTATGTAAACCTGCTTAGTGTCCTCCACAATTCATCCTCACTTGTTTCTGAGATGTCACGCACGCTTTTTCTAGCGCACCATCCCTACCTTCTCTCCACCCGACCATGTCCTCCACTCCTTCAAAACTCTGCTTAAGGCTTTCCAGATGCACCACAACTGATGATCACTCTAACCCCTCTAACATCGTTTATCCTTCCCACCTTCTCAATTATTATCAATCACTTAGGCGCTTGCAGTAAGTCAAGAATATGTTCATGTGTTTCTACCATTTAATTTTACTTCTCCCATCTTTCCTAATAGAGAGCAAGTTCTTGGAGGAAGGGATGACCTTAAATAATTATTTTGTAAAATCTAACACAGTACAGAATCCACAGAGTGAATGTTCAATAAAAGTTTTGGACTGATTCAATGAAAATGTTTTCAGCAGAGACCATAGGGATATCTGACATCCACTACTGAAGGGAAATTGAAAATTTAGACCCTATATATTTAGACCTTTTGTAAGCATGAATTAGAATGAGTTGCCAAAATACAGTTTAACCTACGTAATAAGAACAGAACTATTCATGTACATAATGATGTGCATTAAAGTTAGTATTCTAGAGTCAGTAGCTGGTCATTATGGTTAGTTCTAAGATAAAAGCTCCAGAAGTTTTATGAATCCAGGAAACAGTTAAGACTATCAGCTAAAGCACGGATGGGCAAAACATACCATCCGTGGCTTTATCCGGCCCACCGGGTGCTCCATTCAATTGGCAGAAAAGGCTGAGATTCCTCCCAACACAGCTTCTAACTGCCTCAGAGGCAAGGTTGCTGAAAGTACCTGCATCAGAGTCGAGTCATCTGCGACTGTGTTTTGCATTCTTGCTGGATAGGAGGCTGACAGCCAGGCTCTGTTCCTCAGTCTCCGCTGCCAGACTTTCAGCGTCTCTTTGAACAGTCATGGGGAACAGGTACCCCTGGCTTTTTAAAATGATCGTATCGTGACGTGATCATCCATCTGAACCCGATGTCTTGAGCTCAAAGTAGGTCTGGTGAGGCCTTAGAGCTCTTCGGTGCCACTCCCGTCTCCAAGATGCTGATACGTAGATTTGACTCTTGGGGTAAACAGGTGCCCTGGGATCTTTTCCCTCATGTGAGGGCTTCCCATCTTGTTATTGATGCATCCATGATAAGCATGCCTGGAAGGGTGAGGTCCTGAACTTCTTTCCAGATACAGGCTTCTGGGTAGACGTCCACCTCTCTAAGGAATTGGTGACCGTGCTACTGATTGTGATCTCTTTGGCAGGGATCGAGATGCCGGAGACCATCGGGTCATCAAGGCCAATTGCAGTGTCCACATTTGGCATCTCACGAGTGGTATGACATCCAAGGTTGTGTGACATCCATTTAAAAAAAAAAAAAGGTCTGTGCCGAGGTCCTTCAAGAAGACATTACTGGAGTGGATCATGTCCTGAAAGTCCTCAGCTCTTTTCTCTTGAAATCTTTAGTTGGCTTGTGTTGAGCGGAGCTCCAATGACGATCTTGGTAATGTGAACCTGGGATTTGGGGAGTTTGAGTTTGAAGCCCAACCATGTAAACACAACTGTGAAGTGTCACCTTGAAGCCCCTCTGGGTTGATTGTTATGGGCGTATCTTGATGAGCCAGGCATCCAAATCTGGGAACACGTGAATTTCCATCTTTCTGATAAGGCTACCGTGGCATTCAAGCATTCGGTAAATATCCAAGGGCCTGAGGTTAGCCCGCCTAACAGGGCCTTGCACTGGAAGTAGGGGTGTCCCACTGGGTGTGTAAGTGTGTGTGGGGGTGTTGATAGATTGGGTGTATGCAGATGTGGAGGTGGCATCGAGGTCTAGGAAGCATAACTCATCCCCCACTTAGACAAGAGGGGTGATTTTCTGTGGGGAGACCATCTGGAACCTCTCCTTCTTTATTAGAAGACTGATATTCGGAAGTCCCGCACGGGCCTCATTCCTCCCAATTTTAAGTTTGTTTTGGTTTGTTTTTTTTTTGGTGGGGGATGGGAGAGAGAGAGTAGAAGACCTTACCCCATTCTTTTCTGGGAATAGACTCCATTTTTATCTTGCAAGAGCCTCACTTTTTTCATAGAATCGCCTCCATGTCCCCTTTGAGGTGCGAGCTCTCTAGGGGTCTGCCCAGTGGTCTTGAAGTGAATAGAGAAGCAGCATGACCTAGTGGAACAAGCATGGACTTGGGAATCAGAAGACCTGGGTTCTAATCCCAGGTCTGCCACTTGTCTGATGTATGGCCTTGGACAAGTCACTTCACTTCTCTGTGCCTCAGTTTCCTCATCTGTAAAATGGGGATTAAGACTGTGAGCCCCATGTGTGACATAGACTGTCTCCAACCCGATTATCTTATTTATTATTTATGAATTGTATTTATCGAGCACTTACTATGTGCAAAGCACTGTACTAAGCGCTTGGGAGAGTACAATGTAACATCATACACATTCCCTGCCCACACAAACTCACAGTCTAGAGGGACTTGTATCTACCCCAGTGCTTAGTACGGTGCCTGGGACATAGTAAGCACTTAAATACCATTATTATTGCTATTATTATTAATTTATGAGATACTTGTAACAATGTCAGTGATCCTGTGGATGGGTCCTGCAGTCTCCCTTTTCCTAGTGAATTTGCAGGTGGGGCGCCACTTGCATGAAAGGTGGTTGACACCTATAGTCTTCTTCCCCTGGTCTTAGCCACACTTCTGGAATAGTGTGTCTGGAATAGTAGCTCATTAATTGCCTTTTAGCATGCTCCTAGTTCCAAGGGACCCTTTTTCTCTGCTATCTCGATAGGGTAAGTCGTGAGGAAGCCTGACCACTCCTTAAATCTGGGGTCCACTGGGGTGGAAACTAGGACTGTAATAGTTTCTTAGAATTTCTTTCCTGAAGGATAGATTTATTGCATCCATGGCTTGGCCATAACACCCCTCACAGGGCATCCTATCTTTGATGCTGGACTGCATCCCTTTCGGAAGAACTGCTAGACGCAGGGGAGCCAGGAGGACTTGGGTTCTAATCCTGGCTCCACCACTCATCTTCTGCGTGACCTTGGGCAAGTCACTTCACTGCTCGGGGCCTCAGTTACCTCATCTGTAAAATGGGGATTAAGACTGTAAGCCCCATGTGGGACAGGGACCGGGTCCAACCGGATTACCTTGTATCTATCCCAGCACTTAGTAAAGTGCCTGGCACATAGTAACTGCTTAACAAATGCCACAGTTATTATTTTATTATCCAGTCTGTCATCAGCACTGATCAGCAGTACTGCTGAGAGTGAGACTTTGGGGAAATTGCTCTTCTCTTTGGCCTTCAGTCTTCATTAGCATTGGGAGAGGGAGGAGCAGTAGCTCACTCTGCTCACAGCGTGGTAGACCTTGCAAGTGGATTGGTCTTGTCCTTTGGAAGCAGCATCCAGTGCAGCACCGGGAGATTTTGGATTAGGTTTTCACTCGCTCTCCTCTGCGTCTTCGACAAAGCTATCGGTCCCTGGGGCCTTCTGAAACTTTAGTGCATTTCTGTGTTTTGGGAACTGCTTCTCCTCGCCAAATGGAGAGTGTTGAGGATTTGAAAACTTCAGGAAAGCCTCTCGGGTTTCCAAAATCCTGGGGTGGAATAGAGCCATCGGCCTGGATTTTCTGGGAGAAAAGTTGGGATTGGGGGAGGGCGGAAGGCTGGGAGGGACGTCTCACTCTTGCTCTACAGCTTCAGGATATGGGGCCCAGTTCTTTGAGGGTACCCTCTTCCTCCGTCTTCTCCAAAATCTCCATAAGGCTAGACATCTCGGGAGTCTGTTCTTCGTCCACTTGGGAAGCCGACGTGTCGACGCCGACTTGCCCCTCTGATTCACCGCTTGCCGGGGAGAAGGAGCAGAGTGAATCCCTGGAGGAGGGGATCTTTTTCCTGGTGGCCTCCTTTGTCTTGCTGCATCTCCTGCCCCACTTGGTGAGGGTGCGAAGGGACCTGTTACGGGACCACTGAAGCATATCAATTTCTTGAGAAGGTCCGGTAGTGGGAGGACCTGGGCTTGCGCCAGCACGGGGGCCCTCTGTTGTCTTGGAGGAGGCAGAGGTTGTGGGTGGGCTTGAGGGGACCGGGATGGGATCAGCTGGTGCTGTGGTCGGCGCAGGGCGGCTTACCTCGTCCGGGTTCCCACGGGCAGCAGCGGTGCGTCAGATGCCGGCAGAGTGCTGCGATCCGTGCAGCGTTTACACTGCTCCATCGGGTGATTGGAAAGACTTGATCCTCGTGACGGCCACTTTCAGGCTGCACGCTTGGAAGTCGAAGTCATTGCACCTACAAGCGGGAGGAGGAAAAGCCGCCAGAGCAGTGAGAAGCCAGTCTCTAGCTCCTAAGCTGAGAGGAAAGCGGGCGAACCCCATAAGGGGCCTCCTCTTTGGGGATCTACCCCTTAGGGGTCCCTCTCCCAGTTTCCATCATCCAGTTCCCCCAGGGAGGGGAGTTCTCCCCTGAGGAATCCCCATGCCAGTTCTGATCCAGAGGAGGGTAACTGTTACCAAGCCCATTTCTCCAGCAGAGGAAAAAAAAACAAACCCCAAAACCTAGCCTTTAAAAGGCTAGAAGCCCCACCCTTCTTCGGCTGGAAAAGGTGGATGGGAGAGGAGGAAAGGGTTGGGGTGCTCTGGGAAATATCACTTCTACTTCCCTCTGCCAACGACCAATCGGAAAGAAAGTACGAGATGGTTCACATCTCCCACACCGTTATTCAGAAGACGGTTGCCTTTCTCGTTGGGAGTTTAGTCACGGCTGGAATTCAAGAAGGTCCTTTCTACCACCTGAATTGGGCTGATGCGACAGGAGGAGGCAGGCAACTAGTGCTCCAGAAAGATGTGGAGTTGGAGGGGCGGGCGTGGACCAAGCCAGGTGGTGTAAGGGGTGGTGCTTGGGGAAGGAGGCTCCCCGAGGGAGTCTGGGACCCTTCCCCAACCCCAGAGGTGGCTGCCAGGAGTGGGGAGCAGGGGGGATGGGGTGGGTCGGGCTCAGGCCTTCCCTGGGGTGGGGAGGGCAAGCAAACCATCTGCATTGCCCTGGGAGGGAGGAGGTCTGATTCCCTGATGGGGACCTCTTTCCTTCCCTTCTGCCAGGCTTTTTCCTTGGGGGGCGGTGGGGTAGCCCAGAGGGCAGAGAAGCCACTGGGTTTAGAAGGAGTGGAGGGACACTGACGGTCAGACCAGAGGGAAGACCAGGGGGAAAGTCTACCAGGGGCCGGCTGGGCAGCCCAGGAGGTGCCCCAACTGAGAAGCTCCCTTTCTTCACTCTGCCTGAGCAGAAGGGGAAGGGCCCAAAGAGGGAGCTGTTAAGACAATCCACAGACTGACTCCTGGTGTGGGGGTACCCCATCTTTTAGGGGGAAGAGGCGATCATGTCCTTCTACCCTCCCCCTACCCTGTACTGGGTTGGAAGGTGTGGGACTTACTTTGCAGTAGAAGCTTCTTCTGCAGTTCACCGGAGGGGGTTGGGGGGAAAGCTTCAAATGGCGGTGAGATTCTTCTAGCAGACAAACAAACGCTGTAGCTGGAGGGGCTACCTTGCACAGGCACCCTGAGGAGGAGGAAGGAAGGGCCGGATCCACCTGGGTGGGTCTTAGGTCTACTCCCAGGCAGGGCAGCCCCAGAAGCCTTTTTTTTCCCAGCAGTACTGGTCTCTCTGGCATCCTGGAAGGGTCCTATTTAACTGATGAGCTGACGAGATCTATATTCACCTTTGAGATAAAGAATGTTGTCTGCTATCACTGCAGGCTTATCCCTTTCAAGACTTCCTTTTGTGCTCATTTATGTCAAAGGCTGAACTGGTGAGCTGTTATTTCGGGCCTATGTAATACTTCAGTCAATCAATCGATGGTATTTACTGAGCGCTTACTGTGTGCAGAGCACTGTACTAAGTGCGTGGGAGAGTACAATACAACAGAGTTGGTAGACACGTTCCCTGCCCACAATGGCTAACAGTTTAGAGTACTTCATGTTCTCTCTAAATTTTTACCTTGGTGATGATACTTGCTACTACAGATCTTTTTTGTAAGAATTTGCATTTGCTCACGTCACAGTTTTCAGTTAAGACTTCTGTACATTTTCACACAAACACTAGAATTTTCTCAATTGAAAGTAGATGATTTAGGGCTTAATCTGACAATCAAATACATCCATACTTCCTAAGCCTGCGGCTGCAAGTATAGAAGAAGAAACACTAATAGCCCGGGAGAGACTCTGTTGTAGCTCCGCTGTAATTGGGGTGGACAAATCAACAGGGGGTGGGTGACCCAGTGCAGAGAAGAGGCTGGAAGTGATGTGGGGACAGAAAATGAGACTAGGTTCACCCCAAGATTTGACCTTGTAGCTAGCCATTTTTGGAGAATCCTATGTGTAATTAATCAACAGTGATGAGAGGCAGGGAGGTAGCTAGATATATCAAACTAAAACAGGTCCAGCAAAAGAAAAGAAAGTGCACACACATGCAAAGATGGGGCACAGCTGACTAGCACTTTCGTTTGGAGAACTACACCAACTCTTTTTGGGTACAAAAATAGCGACCCAGAATTTTGCTACAATTCTATAGAAAAATTATAGAACACTACTTAGAGGGAATATGTGGTGATGTGTTACCCCTTTGCTCCCAGGTTCTACTGTATTCACACCCAAAAGGGCTTTAACAGTCAAATTTCTCAAGTCCCATTTTAGCTACTGTCACACAGCATACCATTTCTTCATTATCTCAATCAGATTGCTGGTTGTATTGTGGCAGTTTTTTTCTTTGGGGTGCAGGGAGGGGGGTGAGGGAGGTGGTCCCTTCAGCCACCTGTGAACCCTCATTTTGTCCCTTTTGAGGTGAAATAACGCTTTTTAAGCAACACCAAGGTGGTACCCCAAAGTTTCACCACTTAAAAATCCTGCCACCATCTCTTGGATTTCTAGATGCACCCCCGCACCCCTACTGCTTCTCTGCTGGGGCTCAGAGAAGTTTCTCTTTCACTTCCCCCACTCTGCAGTAAGGTGTCCCAGATGGCTGAAAGTCTCTTTCACGCACTCTGCTCACACGGACCCTAGAGGTTAGTGAACTTAATGGGTTTTTAATTCATTAGAAGCAAATAGTATTTCACCAAATGAGGCACCTGCAAATAACGCTGGAAGTTTTCTCTGGTCCATTCACCTGCTGATCACAGTCCTTCTCAAGGAACCCACAGTTCAGAGACTCACTGTCTCCAAGACTTAGCCTCAGGATTTCCATGCATCAGATGAACCCTGTGGTGGATTTTCACAATTGCTTCATCCTCGCTACCTCTCTAAGATGGCTGGGCTGCTTCTTCTCTGACTAGCTAGCTCCCTCCTCCTCTCCCTCTTCATTCCCAGTGATGCGCTCGGGTGATCGGTGTTTTATGTTAATGACTTTTCCTTTGGGTGGGACAATCAATATTCAATCAATGGTCTTTATTGAGTATGCAGAGCACTTCACCGAGCGCTTGGGAGAGCACGATACAACAGAGTTAGTAGACACGTTCCCTGCCCACAAGGAGTTTACAGTCTAGAGAAGGAGCTTATTCAATCAATGGTATTTATTGAGCACTTACTACATGCAGAGCACATTTCTAAGCATTTGGGAGAATATAATAAAAGAGAATTAGCAGATACCTTCCATGTCCATAATGAGCTTACAGTCTAGAGGGCAACCAGGAGTAATGACAAATTGCTTATCAGCATGCATCTTTTTCCAGACCAAAGCAATCACAGCATTGTCAGTTTTCTGAAAACTATTAGAAACTCAACATTTCTCTGAGACTTTGACACGTTCCCTCAATTAAAAAAGACAATCATGGGCTATTTATTTTCCCAGGACAGTCATCAACTTTCAAACATTACTACTAGACTCCACTGCCTCTTACTAGTCTATGTTATATTTCTGCTTAATCTGTCCTTATGATTGATAGCTACGAGATCACTGGCTCATATAAAGACAACTCTACTTCCTTGCTCCTCCTTTTTCCTACCTCTGTCACAAACTCAGTTAACTGGCACAGTGGTATTCGATAGTTAACTGCATGCAAAGACACATAAAAAGTAAACCATAGAGATGCATTTCCTTTTGGTATGAGATTGCTTGAAAATTCCATCTCTGATGTATGTGGTACATCCAGGAGTGCTAATGTATAAAAAATGTACTCCAAATCATGGCCAATTAAATATTTTGAAGTTGCTTTCTACTAGAAGCAATAAGAAGTTAAATAGTGATTTAAGAAAGATGATTGACTTATGAATCCAAAAATATGATACTCTTAAGACCTGTATTTGTCAGTTTTCTGGCAACAGTACTATAAATGAAATGCTATTCATCTTTCCAAAATAAAGTTGGGGGTCTTACAACAAGGTAGAGGAAGCATTTATATGACGATCACTTTAATTCTCATGATGACATTCATGAGAACATTCCGAATACTACGAAAATAACAACCACGCTTCAAGGGAGAAGACGAGAAATGAAAGTCACAGTACCATTATCACTCCTCAGTAGACTGTGAGCCCCATGCGGGACAGGGGCTGTGTCTGACCTGATTATCTTGTATCCATCCCAGCGCTTAGTACAGTGCCTGGCACAGAGTAAAGCGCTAAACAAAGACCACCATTATTATTTTGAGAAAAGTAGCCTGATCACTGCTAAGCTCAGTTGGTGGTAAAATAAATACATTTTGCATTTTATCTGCTCTTTAGAGCTCTCAAACCTTGGGGCATCTACACTCAGATTCCCTAAAACATACAAGTTGCATTCTCGAAGAACCTTGCGTTACAGAGAAGCATTATGTACAGTGTGCTTGCGTACAACTTTTTTCGGACAGATCACGTTCCAGCCATATGTGGGTTGTCAGAGCATCCCCTAGTTTCTCAACAGCATTCTATTCAAAACACATAATGAAAACACCCATTTACACAGACAGCCGACCCTATATAAAAGTCTAAACCTTCTTCACTTGCAATCATTAATATCTTGCTTTACCCTGCAAAACCTTGCTTTACATCACTTCTGGCTGTGTGATGGCTGCTGTCCAAAAGCAGCCGCAGGGAAGTAAAGGAATGGAGGAATAGGCTGCTTGATTCTCACACACAGTGGCTACATCCCACTTGACTCCCAGAGGCCTCCAACATGGCTTTCTGTTGACTATCTCTAGACTGTAAGCTCACTAGGGGCAGGGAACGTGTCTGCTAATTTCTCTTGTATCAAACTCTCCCAAGTGCTTAGACGGTGCTCTGCACATAGTGAGCGCTCAATAAATAGCATTGATTGATGAGATACAGTAGTGGATAGCAGTGGCGAGCCCCCTGCTCCTTCCTGGCCTTAACTCCCATCTTTCCCCTTGCTCCCCTCCTTCCCTTACTGCTTTCCCCCTCTTCTCCTCTTCCCCATTCCCTCATGCCTTCTCTCTCCCTCTCCTCCTGCTCCCTCCCTTCCCTTTTTCTCTTCTTGCCCCTCCCTGCCTTTCTGGAATTAGTGAGGGATGGAGAATGATGTTGGAAAGCAAGATTTCAAGAACAGGATGGAGACTCGGGTATCATCCTTTGAAAGTTATCAATCACAACAAAGGCATTCTTCTTGGAGTACTGCATTCCTCTGGGCTTCCCACTATCATTATGCAATGACAGTCAAAAGATACTCCCACAGTCGGCCTGTCACAAATATTGATTTTCTTTTTTCCTCTCTTCTCCTCCAGTAAGACCTGCTTTGAATGTCTGTTACTGGATGTTCTCAATGGGAAACTTGACATTTCACACTGACAATCCTATTTATTGGCAGATTAAAATTCAAGAAGGGGGAAGCTAAATGTATTCTTTCCTGCAATGTGCAAATAAATCTTTGAAGGTTTTTTTGTTTATTTTTAGAAGCCTATTTATGAATGGAGAGTACAGTCAGTTCTCCTATAACATGTGTCCTCGCTATGCATTTTGGATAGAATGCAATGGCAGAATTAATGAACATTTTTCTTACCCAGAACACGATGTGGTGTCAAAAAAAAATGGTTGTACACATGCACACAGCCAAATGTAACTCACATGATAGAACTCAGTATTTTCAGAGATATTTAAAAGAGGTAAGACTCATAGATGCCACTGATATGGGTTGTCTTGAAAAGTTATAGACTGAAAAAATGCTTACCTAATTTTTGATATTAGATTTTAGTATGAAAAAGATACCTTTAATTTTTAAGAGTTTATCTGTTCCTGCTTTTATTCCACCCTTGGAAGTAATCATTGATCGCAAAGCCTCCTATTAAATATTCTATAACAGGCTATTGTGGAAAAGATTAAGATGTGCTATTCTGCCATATGTCTTAAGAAGAAGAAGAAATAGCTAGGGCAGGCAAATTAATATGAACTAAAGCTGATGTGTATATAAATATGTAGTTTAGGAACGAGAGTTCAAAGAGAAAGCAAGTTAGTGAAAACAGCCACAGAGGCGTAGAAATAGTCTTGTGGGTAGGGGATGTGTCTGCTTATTGTTAATATTGTACTCTCCCAAGTGCTTAGTACAGTGCTCTGCACATACTAAATGCTCAATAAATATGATTGACTCCCTGACAAGTCTGGTCCAGATTCAGCATCAACTGAGCAGTGTGGGGCCAGTGAGAGAGTGCAATGGCTGATTAAGCTTCTTCAGTAGTAAGTGGAGCTTTCAAATTTCCAAGGAAAAGTTAAGTTATTAATTTAACTTTTCCACACAACAGAAAATTATTTTCCAAAAAACTATGCTGTGATTCATACTTAATAAAGTGTCATGCAGCTCAGTGAATGATGCCAAAGGTTTCTGATTAAGTCAATCTCACAAATTTTCACAGGACCTAAAACAAATTAGACTGGGCCAAAAAAGAAATCAAGTGGTAGGCCTAAAATAACTTTAATAATCTTTTATTTTCCTTTTCATTATTTTTCTGTTAGGCTTCCACATCACCAGCAGGAGCATCTACTGAGCACATTCCAAACGCCAAGCACTGCACAAGGCCCTCGGAAACATACAACTGAAGCAAAAAAGCATGGTCCCAGCCCTCAGGGAATTTGCAATCTGAAGTAATTGGTGATGGCCAGTAAATGCCGATCAGTTTTGGCTTGGAAGAGCCGAATGGGACTGCACTCCCCGCAGGATGTACTAGCAGAATCACTACCGATGGCCTTCTCAACCCCATAAGTAACGACCACTTAAAACAGGAGATTTGGGGGTGCAGAGGAAATATACAGTTCTACACAGGGCCAACAAAGGCATCAGTTGGACCTCAGGTCCACCAATCTCTTCTGAGGTAGAAATACTGGAAAGTAGGGGTATTAATTATAAACCCCAAGGTTGCCTGTGACCTATGAGAGAGAGTGTGAGTGTGTGTGTGCGTGTGTGTGTGTGTTTTTGTGGTAACTGTTAAGTGCTTACTATGTGTCAAAAACTGCTTTAAGCACTGGGGTAGATACAAGTTAATCAGGCCAGATACAGTCCCTGTCCCATATGGGGCTCCAAGTCCAGTAGGAGGAAGAACAGGAATCAAATCCCCATTTTGAAGTTGAGGAAACTTACAGCATGGGCCTGGGAGTCAGAAGGTTATGGGTTCTAATCCCTGCTCCACCACTTGTCTTCTGTGTGACCCTGGGCTAGTCACTTCATTTCTCTGGGCCTCAGTTACCTCATCTGTAAAATGGGGATTGTGACTGTGAGCCCCACGTGGGACAGGGACTGTGTCCAACCCAATTTGCTTGTATTCACCCCAGAGCTTAATACAGTGCCTGGCACATAGTAAGCACTTAAATGCCATAATTATTAATATTATTTTTATTAAGTGAAGTGACTTGCCCAAGGTCACACTGCAGGCAAGTGGCAGAGTGAGAATTAGAACCCAAGTCCTCTGGCTCCCAGGCCCATGCTTTATCCACTAGGCCACTCTGGAAGCAAGGAAAGGGGATAGAGAGGGAGGAAGCATAATTCAACAACCCAATTGTGAATCTACAGTTGCACAGAACCTTCTACAAATACACAAATCCCCCAACAGCTGCCTCTACCACCTCTTCTTTCTGTCTTGACCCTCTGCAACAAGATAGCCGCTGACAATAGCGTCTCTCCCTTTAGACTGTTTTCCCCCTCTACACTGTAAGCTCAACATGGGCAGGGATCATGCCTGCTAATTCCGTTACCAAGCTCTCAGTAGAGAGCTCTGCACATAGTAAGCGCTTAATAAATACCATTGATTGACTAAGTGTTCGGATTAGGATACCCTCGAGTTTGCATTCACTAACTAGTAATAAGGGGAGTCATAGCTGTGGATGTGATTTGGAGGAAGAAGTGAGGTGTGAGACTGACAAGAGAGGGAAATGAAAATTGCATGGCCTAGTATTTTTTGGATGTCCATAGATTATTTTTAAACCTCTCAGCATGTCAGTGCTGAGGGAGAGTAGAAGAATGATTTCAAATCATTACTTGTATATAAATACACTGTGGTCACCTATCAACTAAAATGATAAGTGTTGTGACATTTAAATTAAGCAGTCAATATTACTAAAAAGGCTAATACTTTTAACCTGAAGCATTTTTATTTGAAGACTTGAAAATATAGAAAAAAAATGACACTGTAGATTAGTGATGGATAGGTAATCATTTATATAAAAACAAGCCACAGAAATCAAGAATTGCTAAATCAGACCCGTATGAGTCACTGAATATTACTAATCATCTACTATTCCTATGGATATGAGAAATACCACCAACGATTATAAATGCCAATGAGCTAGTCTGTTCTATTACACTGGGGATACACTGGGGATACTGGCACCTCGACTGATGCTGAATATGACCATTTTTTTCAAAATCCTTATTGGGTTCTATTCATCTAAATGAGATCTGGTGAAGAACAGTCTCTAATTCACCAACAGCAAGCTAGCCAGAATGTGTAGTGAAAATATATGCTACAGGAGAACTGGCTAAATTTATTTTGAAGGAGGGGTCAAACATCTGGAGCATCCTCTCCACTGACTGAACCAGAAGATTTATTGAATACTTTTCAGTGTCTAATCATTGGTTTGTAATTTTGAGATCATTTGGTGTACTGTTCCTTCAACTAGCTTCCATTACCAACTACATTTCTGTAGCCCATCTAAAATATTAATTCCAAGGATAATTATATTGGAGGTATTCTGAACCCAAAATGTACATTGTGAATTTTAATTCATCTATGTCTTCTGTTCTTCAGAAGTGATACACACACACCACACAGTCACACACACACACACACACACACACAATGCATTATTGATTCCTTAAAGATCATACCCAAGAAATTAAAACTTGAACCACAATGGTCAAAGATATATTGAGAAATGTGTAGATATTTTGGAAGACCCATTTGCGGTCTTGAGAAAACTCACTAATTTTGGCCTGCCAATCCTGGACTCTGCACACTAGACTAGACTGTCTCTTCATAGTAATAAAAAAAGGTATGTTTGCATCCCACCAACTGAAAATTGGAGAAATAATTCAAAATACTGCAAAACAACCACATATGAAGGTGCAACCAAATCTGGTCTGCTGACTAGGACATTAGTTATCCCAGGCAAGGTATCACTGAATTCTAAAAATGCAGGGTCAGAGAAGTAGCATGGCATAGTGGGGAAGCAGGTTGGCGTAGTGGATAGAGCACGGGCCTGGCAGTCAAAAGGTCATGAGTTCTAATCCCAGCTCTGCCACTTGTCTGCTTTGTGGTCCTGGGCAAGTCACTTCATTTCTCTGTGCCTCAGTTACCTCACCTGAAAAATGGGGATTGAGACCATGAGCCCCACTTGGGACAGGGACTGCATCCAACCCGATTTGCTTGTATCCACCCCAGCCCTTAGTACTTAGTACAGTGCCCGGCACAATGTAAGCGCTTAACAAATACCACGATTATTATTATTAGGTGCTTCACTGTGTTGTTTCTAATTAATTATTGTAAGCCCTCTTCAAAGTACTATCAATGTACTTCTTTGTGACTGCAAGAATAATAAAAGGGGTGAAAATGACAGAACTGTGGTTTAATCTAAAGTTCAGTTAAGGCTTTGGTATTAAGGCTAGAATATTTTTTAAAAATTCAAGGAAAAATTAAGAATTACAATTCTGAACATCAAGAATTTTTAACATCTACATACCCAAGCTTTTGATTTGAAAACTTTAGGCCTATAGGTTTACTATGGAAGAAATATCTGGAATTTTTTAAAAAAATCTTTTGACTTTCCTGGGATACAAATGATTCTCAAAACCTTCTTTATATAAGCCTTAATTTTTCAAAATTATTACCCTTCATATGTCATGCATATGATTTGCCTGAAAGTTGTAACTACTGTTACATGTTAAAACCACGGCATGTCAAATAAAAGTTTTATCACTGGAATTCCCTACCCAATCCATTTTCTGCCCATAGAAACAAACTGTTCTTTGAAGATTAACATGTAAGAATTTAGGCAGATTTCCTGGCAGGTAGAATCAGTGATGTGGTAATAAAACATGCATTTGTTTTAAACACAGCAATCAATGATAATGTAGAGTGTTAGCTCCTCTTGGGCAGGGATGGAGTCTGTCAATACTTACTCTCCCCTGCTTCAAAGCCTTTTCAAAGGCACATCTCCTCCAAGAGGCTTTCTTGGACTAAGCCCTCTTTTCTTCTTCTCCCACTCCCATCTACAATGCCCTGACTTGCTCCCCGTATCCATCCCCCCTCCTAATCCCACAGCACTCATGTCCATATCTGTAATTTATTTATTTATATTAATGTCTGTCTCCTCCTCTGGACTGTAAACTTGTGGGCAGGGAATGTCTCTGTTTACTGTTATACTGTATTCTCCCAAGCACTTAGTACAGTGCTCGGCACACAGTAAGTGTTCGATGACTACTTTATTGTATTCTCTCAAGCTATTTGTACAGTGCTCGGCACACAGTACGCAATCAACATGACAAATTGATTCATTCGGCCATGAGCATTCATTTCTATTCCTGCCCCAATGAAAATTTTGCTCCTATAAGCATTGGTACAAAATGTAAATCAGAAATACTCTATTTTTTTCTATCCACCAGCACATATTATTAGAACTTCATAAAACTGATAAATATTTAACCTCTGATAAAACCCAGTGCATAAAAATTATACTTCAGATATTCATTTCTTTGTGCTTGATTGGGATTAACAAAATCTTTCAGCATGAATCCTCTAGTTTAAGCTTCTTAGTAATCACTCTTTGTATTCATTTGAGGAACTTCAGGCTAGAAGGTAGAAAGTTACTATTTACCTATAACTATGTGACCTTGAGCAAGTTACTTAATTTCTCTGTTCCTCAGTTACCTCATCTGTAAAATGGGGATTAAGACTGTGTTCCCTATATGGGACAGGAACTGTGTCCAACTGATTAACTTGTATCTATTTCAGTGCTTGGTACAGTGCAGTGGCTGGTATATAATAAGCAAGCAAGCAAGCAAGCAAGAAAGAAAGAAAAAGGGAGGAAGAAAAAGAGAGAGAAAGAGAGAAAGAAAGAGGGAGAGAAAGAGAAAGAAAGAAAGACAGAAAGAACAGTTCCTGGGACTGCTTGGGAAAGGAGACCAGAACATTTCTTACAATTCTGTTTCTCAACCACCCTTTACCTTAGCTTCCAATTTAGAATGGGGAGCATTGGAGGTCACAGACAGAGAAGTAGAGCACTTTTTTTTTTATCATCTACAGTCTTACATGCAGTTTTCCAATATCTCTGTGAATCAATCAATGAATGGCATTTATTGAGCACTTATCGAGCTCAGATCACTGTACCAAGCACTTGAAAAAATGTTAAGAATATGGGGTTGGGAACCAGGAGACCCGGGTTCTAGTCCCCACTTTTATACTAACCTGTTGTGTGATCTAGGGCAAGTCACCTAACCTCTCTGTGCCTCAGTTTCCTTCCTGTAAAATGTGGCCAAGACATCTGCTCTACCCATTTCTTAAAGAATGTGAGCCCATGTGGGACAGAGACTGTGTCTGATCTGATTATTTTGAATCTACCCCATCTTTTAGCATAATGCTTTGATACACAGGACACACTTAATACCATACTTATTATTAGATGGTGGTTCATTCTTAATTTAAAGGTATCCAAAGGCAGTGATTCCAAAACTTCTCTTGGTAGCTTGTTTAAGCAGGAGAAGAATGCACTTAAGGATGATGGGCTGTTGTTACTCCACCTATGGAGAAACCTGCATATACTTGAATAGAACAAATTCACCTCAGCTTTCTTCTTTTCAGGTTAGACAAGTTCAAATTCTTTAACCTTTTCTTCCAGGGACCCTTTCCCCATCTTTTATCACTTTTGCTTCCAGTTTCTCCAAATCCTTCTTTTTAATGTGGTCACTAAAACTGGACACAATTACTTAAGCAGGGTCTGACTGAAGCAGAGAAGAATAAGATGATTTCTTCCCAGTTCTTACATAACCAAACGTTTTAAGTGGAAAGTCAACTACTCAAGGTTTGCAATTTCTCAAGTAAAGACAGTTCTACTATAATGTGTTTTTAAAAAAATGGTATTTTTTATTATTATTAAATGGTATGTTTTAAGTGCTTACTATGTGTCGGGCACTGTACTAAGTACTGGGGTAGATACAAGTTAATCAGGTTGAAAACGGACTCCATCCCACAAAGGGCTCACAATCTCAATCCCCATTTTACAGATGAGGTAACGGAGGCCCAGAGAAGTGAAATGACTCACCCAAGGTCACAGAGCAGACAAGTGGCAGAGCCGGGATTAGAGTCCAGGTTCTTCTGACTCCCAGGCCTGTGTTTTATCCACTGGGCTATGCTGTGCACTTCCAAGAGCTTCTCTATTAAGAAAGTCTACTGAGCGAGGGCAGGGAGGGTGAGCGGTGATTAAACGGTGGGTGAGAATTCCAGTGAGGGAACAGGGACCCACTTCTGTGTTGCAGGAGAATCTGAAAGCGGGGTCCTTGCCCAAGGGAATTTCCACCATCCCCAACCCCTTCCTTGACCCCTCTTTAAGTTGTGCGCCAAATAGGGAAGCCCCTCTCACCCTGACCAAAAAAAATCTCAGGTGCAGGGGGAAGAAAGAAAAAAGGCCTACCTTGAAAATTTCCCTTGAAGGGAAAGTAGGAGAAAGTTGGGGTTTGCTGGCTGAGACCCAGTAAAGCTCTGGTTGAGTAGGAGGGGCCATTATTGGGCAGGAAAAGTCCTATCTCATTGGTCGCCAGCCAGGAAATAAACTGGAAATAATCCAGAAACGGGCAGAGGCAGAGCTCACACCATGGTCAGAGCTCATGGCTACTCACTTTCAGAGAAGCAACACTTTTATTATTAGCAGCTTTCGTTAACATCCATACTATAGCATAAGAAATAAAAAAAAATATTTAAAGACTGTATCTGAGATAAAGGCTTAACTCTCCTCTGGACTAGTATTTCATTTTCATTCTTAAAATAATACTGAAAAAAATCCCTTCTGAAGTTATTAAATTGCACACTCAGAAACAGAAACTTTGAACTTTTGTCATTAAAAACCTCAGTTTGAAAACAAACAAAATCACATTTTCTGTTTACATGTACAGCACTCTCTCCCCAACTCAAGCTATTTTCGAGTTATACAAGTGCAAAAAATAGCAAGTATATTTAAAAAACCAGATTATATTGTGCCAGCAGTTTCAATAAACCTATTATCAGCACTGTGTGTTATACTGGGAATCAAGTTTTCTCCAGATTGTCCAAGAACCAATCTGGTAGTTTTGCTCAAAAGTGAGATTTTTACAGCCATCTATAGTACTCTAAAAGTATGAGAGTTATAAAAGATATGCTCTTATACCCTTCAAACTTAAAATACTGGCTGATCACAATTCAATTCAAAATTACTACATAATATAAAACTGCCATTTCTTGAGTTGCAGAGGGCCATTCGAATACAACCAGAAGATTTGATTTTCAGTTTGCTGTGCAAATAGATTGTAGGCAAGCCAATTATGAGACATAATTCAAAAGAACACACATAAATCCCATGTTAAAATATTTATAGGAAGAAGACACCCATTTCCATACCATTAATTTTATACAGTACTTATTGTTAGTAACTACATGGTTTGCAAACAAGTATGAATCCCTATCCAGATTTCCGGAGGAAAAAAATACGGTTCACAAAGTTGCCCCCAGCAAAGTTCTAGATATTTTAAGCGAAAACAGTCCTAATCAATCAGTGGCATTTATTGAGCATGTACTATGTTCAGTGTACTAAACTAAGCACTTGAGAGAGTAGAATGCAACAGAGTTGGAAGACACGATCTCTGCTCTCAGGAGTTTACAGACTATTTGGGGAAATAGAGATTAAAATCAATTATAGATAAAGGAAATGGCAGAGTATAAGGATTAGGTACCTAAATGCTGTGGGGCTGAGGGTTGGGTATCAAAGTGCTTAAGGGATACAGACCCATGCGCATAAGCGATGCAGAAGGGTGAATAGGGTAGGGAAATGTGGGGTCGATTAGGGAAGGCCCCTTGGAGGAGATATGATTTCAGTAGGGCTTTGAGCTAGGAGCTGAAAACAAAAAACACAACATTACAACAAAGGAAGAAATTTGTAGTGTGATTGGGACTGTAGGTTCTATTTCAGCCACTCGCATGCCAATAGGTAAACTTCAGCTTCAGCGGTAATAATAATAGTAAATAATAATAATTATAGTACTCATTAAGTGCTTACTATGTGTCGAGCACTGTTATAAGCACTGGGGTAGATACAAGTTAATAAGGTTAGACACAATCCCTGTCCTACATAGGGCACACAGTCTTAATCCCCATTTTACAGATGAGGGAACTGAGGACCCGGGTAGTTAAGTGACTTGACCAAGGTCACACAGCAGACATGTGGTAGAGCTAGGATTAGAGCCCAGGTCCTCCTGACTCCCAGGCCCTAGCTCTATCCACTAAATCATGCTGCTTCTCATGGCTTTAAAGGTATCTTTAAATACGAAAACACACACATGAAAAAAAAACCACCAACCCCCAATGACCGAATCATTAAATCCTGTTTCTTTGGCTTCATCACAGTTCAACTTCAATCATATTTATTAAGCTCTTACTGTGTGCAGAGCACTGTACTAAGCTCTTGGGAGAGTACAATATATCAGAGTTGGTAGACATGTTCCCCGCCTACAGGGAGCTCACAGTCTAGTGTGGGAGACAGACAATAAAATAAATTATAAATCCAAGTCCAAAGGCGATGCAGAAGGGAGAGGGAGTAGGGGAAATGACTTAATCAGGGAAGGCCTCTTGGAGGAGATGGGATTTTAATAAGGCTTTGAAGGTGGGGAGAGTGATGGTCTGTTGGATATGAAGCGGGAGGGAGTTCCAGGCCAGAGACCGGAGGTGGGCAAGGGATTGGCAGCAAGAGAGATGAGATCAAGGTACAGTGAGTACCTTGAGACTTGCTCCTTTTCTTTACTTTCTCTTCCCTTTTTTCGGCACACAGTGCCTCCATTAAAACAATCTCAATGCTTTGATCATGTACCTCTTCCTCTAAATCCTTCAACTGTGTCCTATCACTTTCCATATCAAACTGGAAACTGTTCATATTTGGGATCCATGGTCTTCCCTCCATCTCCCCTTGACTCTATCTCCATCTCCATCTCCATTTCCCCTTGACTCTATTTATTGCCATTGTTCTTGTCTGTCCGTCTCCCCCGATTAGACTGTAAGCCCGTCAAATGGCAGGGACTGTCTCTATCTGTTGCCGACTTGTTCATTCCAAGCGCTTAGTACAGTGCTCTGCACATAGTAAGCGCTCAATAAATACTACTGAATGAATGAATCTCCCCTATCTACTTCTCCTCCCTCAATCTCCCCATTTGCCCAAATAAGGCAGTGCAGAAGGAGACAGAGGTGGAGGTATTAGAATGACGCAAATACGTATTTGATTGAAATGCAGAGGGTGTTGTTGGGAGGTAAGCTTCAAATCACTAAAGCTACATCACCATTAAGACTCATTTAAAAAAAAACTACAGTTCTGCCTGCCCAGCCTGGACATAAAAGCAGAGGAATTGGGTGCCTCCCAAAGGTAAATCAGATCTAGTGGGATTAAATATGTGGTGCCAGTCAGATCACATTTTTCAAACCTGAACATTAAGGACCACAGTCTGAAAAGTTGGAAAATATTATTCCTGCTGAATTCTTCCAAGTCAAGCATTCACACATTGAGAGAATGTACACATAAGATCTTACACTCAAGAAGTGGAAGCTTCTCCTTTTAAAGAAGAATAGCTTATCCAAGTGCCATGTTCCCTGCTTTCATTCTAAATGGGGTGACAGACATAAAAATATTCATAAATGATGCAGTGCAGCCTAGTGGATAGAGCACGAGCCAGGGAGTCAGAAGGACCCTGGGTTCTAATCCCGGCTCTGTCACTTGTCTGCTCTGAGACCTTGGGCAAGTCATTTCACTTCTCCATGCCTCAGTTATCTCATCTGAAAAATGCAGATTAAGACTGTGAGCCCCATGTGGGACAGGGACTGTGTCCAACCTGGATAAGCTTGTATCTATCCCAGTGCTTAGTACAGGGCCTGGCACATAGTAAGTGATTAACGAATACCAAAAGAATACAAGAAGTGGCCGTGACAAATCATTGAATAAACTGAACATATGTATAGACTAGTGTGCTGAAAGTGGGTATAAATAAATTAGTACGTTCAAGGGATGGCTGATGGGTCTTTTTATATGATTTAGGCTGCTGGAAATGAATTGGAAAAGGCTTGTTGGAGGAGGTGAGCTTTCAGGAGGGCTTTGAATGAGAGGAGAGCTGTGGTCTGTTGGATTTGCTGGGGGAGGGAGTTCCAAGCACAAGCAAAGGAATGGAGGTGGGAGAGTCAAAAGAGAGGTACAGCTATAAAGTTAGCTTGGGAGGAAGGAAAGGCAAACAGATAACAGGCAAATCTTCCCTCATTCAAAAACTTTGCAGAAAAAAAGCAGCTCATTTCACTTCTCGTATCTATGATCTCTTCAGCATACAGGCTCAAGAATTCACTTTCAGCTTCATGACTACAGAAGAATATTGCAAAAGGCAGAGTCCTGGAGTTATCGGTGCTAACCGTACTCTGAACTAATGAAATGGACAGTGACATCTATATTGGGGTTTTCCTCCAATCCCCAGAGAATAGCTACAAACATCAGTACACTAGAGGATGAATGTACTGACATATGAACTATGTTATTTAAATTACCCCTCTAGACTGTAAGCTCAATGTAGGCAGGGAACATGTCTAACAATTCTGTTACATTGTACTCTCCCAAGCATTTAGTACAGTGCTATGCACACAGGAAGCACTCAAATATGACTGACTGATTCCACTACTCCATCATAGAGAATAAATGACAGTCCTTTGGAAATTCCAACAACTCAAAAATCCGCTTAAATTTACCAGTGTTCACTAAGAATGGTTTTCTGGATATTTCTTTAGTTCAAGTGAACTTTAAAAAAAGTTCTATTTGTATTAGTGATGTTCAGATTTACAGCACAAAGACTGTTGACAATAGCAGGGTTTTGGTTGATGATAGAAGAGACACTCTTCCTCACCCAGACAACACACACTGACCCTAGGAAGAGAAACAAGAAATCCTTTCAGGACTAGAATTGTTCCTTCCAATCTATCATTTAACCAAATATATAACTGTCATTTGACCAGACAAGAGGACACTGCTGTTTCTGAAATTTGGGTTTTGGTTTTATTTTGGTATCCTACTCTGGCTCCATTCAAAGCACATTCAAACATCTCAACTCTTCCCATCCAGAATTCATTGAGCATTCCTGTCTGGTGGATTAAGATAACTGCACTCGCTGCATAAAATGCCTTTCCTCCAACGCTCTTCTTGACCCACTCAAATAAAAATGACATTTATGAAGTGCTTTCTATGTGCTAAGCACTGGAGCAGATACAAGATAATCAGATCAGAGACAATCTCTGTCCCACACAGGGTTTGCAACCTAAGAGGGAGGGAGAACAGGGATCTTACAAACATTTTACAGATGAGGGAATTGACTGAGGTTCAGAAGGGTTAAGTGGCTGGCTCAAGGTCACACAGCAGGCCAGTGGCAGAGCTGGAGTAGAACCTGGGTCTCTGCTTTCCAAAAGACTACTGTACTCTGGACTCTCCTCTAGATCCTTCACTCCAGTTCACTTGCCAAAGTTCCCCTTACACGGCTCAATCTTTGATCTTTCTGTTGCCATCAAAATTATGACTGACAAACTTCTGAGCTCTCCCCAACCCGCCATAGAACTTATACTCATCATCTTGGACTTATTTTTCTTATACTTCTCTGATCATTCTGTCAGGGTCATTTTCACAAGTGTCTCCTCCTCAATGCCACTAACATTAGTAGTTCCTTACAAAGCCACCTACCCAAACAAAAAACAAAACACCTGTTTCATTGGCTTCAGCAAGCAGAGGCAGGAGAAATGATCTAGGGGCTGAAATAAAAGCTCATGCTGTGGTTTGATCTGGAGGGTCCCCATTTGAAGGGGAATCTCTCATCCATTCTTCTATTTTTAGTTACAAAATTAATCTTCAGCCTTACCCAATCAACGTTCTCTCACCGTTCCATACAATTCAACCCCGAATCTCTTGGTTTGGGATTTCCAAAATGGAAATCACACCACCACCTCAAAAGTAGCATGGCAAAAACAAGGCTCCTTGATGTGTCATAAAAGTTCATTCTGCATCCAATCTCTAACTTCTGCAAGGGAGTAACTTTGCATTGATTTTAGATTCTTCATGGCTCTTCACTCGCTACTGGGGGTGGTCAGTAACAGCCGTTCTCCTGAATTCCAGACAAGGAGACAAACATTACAGCAGGCACATGGCCCAGTGCAATGACATCAAAACCCCCATTTTGCCCAAGTAAAATGTTCTACATTTCCATGATGCATGCTTGTCTCACTTCACCTAATAGCCACACACTGGATCTCCCACGCATCCTATAAGAGTTATCTAGTCTGCTCATCATTAGGATTAAGTTATAATAATGACCATGGTTTGCATTAAGCACTTACTATGTGCCAAGCACTGTATTGAGGGTGGGGGTAGATCCATTATAATCAGATCAGATGCTGTCCCTGGCCCACATGGGGGTCACAATCCAAAAGGGAGGGGGAACAGGTATTTAATCCCCAATTTACAGATGACAAAACTGAGGCACAGGGTGTGATCTTGCCTAAGGCAAGTGGCTGAACCAGGATTAGAACCCAGGTCCTGACTCCCAGGCCTATGCTCTTACCACTAGGTCATGCTGCTTCCCTCTACAAGGTCCTCTACACTAGGCTACCTCAGATCCCCAGTGGATCAATAAATGAGACTTCCAATTTGCACTCTGCTGTCACTTCAAAATGAGAAGGGGAAAAAAAGGTGCTTAAACAAAATCTTGCTAAAATTCTACCAGAGTCCGAAATAAGAGATTTGCCTCATGAGATACATGAGCCATTTAACTGGATAAAATTAAAACCGGGTTCACCCCCTAGAGACGAACATTAAGTAGCATTATGATAGCATGTGGTGAACTCCTCCCCTCATTCCAATCTCCCTTCAGCAGATGAAATGCACACTGCTCCAACCCACATTTGTAATCACCTGGACTGACTTGCCAGGACAAAATGAAACCAAGTTATTTCATGGCCCGTCAAACATAAATTAACTTTCTCTCTCCCTGTCTTTTTTGGTCTTACTCCAATTAGTGAGCATCTGTCCCACTGTTGTTTCCAACAAGGGTATTTTCTCATGGAAGGGTTCATTTCTACCCTTACCAACTGGTCACAGCCTTAGCAAAGAAGCCAATTCCATCGCTGGCTACAGAATGTCACCCACAGATATATCTAATATAAAACTAAATTTTTAAAATGACTTACATTAATCGACCTTCTGATCAGATTACGACAATTCAATTTAACACATCTGGGTTGCAGCGCTGAAATAATAATGATAATTTGCAGTGAAATAGCTATTAAAAATCAGAAGTCCAGTGTGGGATCCTACTGTATTCCTCATTCTTGGCAAAGTTTCGTTTCCCACTTTTCTCCTTCTAGCAGCAAATCAAAGGTGGAAAGAATGCTGCATCAGACAATTCCTGGTGAGAGTCCTAGCAAGTGCTCCTGAGGCCCCACTTTCATCATTATCATGAATTAATATTTATGAACTGGACTAGGCACAGTGGGCTTGGCATTAGGCAAAACATACCAAAGAGGTGGTCCCCTTCCAGGAAGACTTTCTCTTCCAAGAAACAACACGTTCCCCATGTTTTTTCTTTCATCTCACCCAATCTGAGCTGTCTGAGTGTTTCACTCGCTACAGTATATGAAAATGGCTCCAGGTGATGCATATTAACAGGTATAGCAACAGGAGAATCAGCGTGGCTCAATAGAAAGAGCATGGGCCTAGGAGTCAGAGAACCTGGGTTCTAATTCCGCTTCACCACTTGCCAGCTGTGTGACCTTGGGCAAGTCACTTATTTCAATACTGTGAAATACCTGATCTCCCTTCTATTTACACTCTGAGCCCCATGTGAGACAGGGACTGTGTCCAGCCTGATTATCTTATATCTTCCCCCATGCTTAGAGTATTTAGCAAATATCACTACAATTATTATTATTGTTAATAAATAGACACCACAATTACTAAATGAATACCACAATTATTATTAATAATAATATTATCTTTTCCTTCCATCAAACCATCTACCAGAACCTCTGGCAAGAAGCAAAATAAACTGATTTGAGTTTCATCTCCTTTCTCTAGCCTGTCTGCCCTCTTATAAAAGCACTCTAGATCAGGCAAATTGTCCAAAACTGAGCAGCAGGAGGAAGAAATGAAAACAGCAAGGGTAGGGATAAATCCACAAATTTCATAAGAAGCCCCTGAATAATTATAGCTCAATAGACTATGAAAAGCTCAAAAAGTTCTTGCGGGTTAGTTGAAACCCATCTGGAGGCAACAGATTGACTAGATGACCTCTAGAAATCCCTTCCAACCTTATTTCTATATTCAGGTTTCAAAAGAGCCACAATATGGCGGAAAGTGGAAATAGGAAAAGTTGAGATTAAAGTGGGTCTCGCTCCCCACCTTGCCCTTTATTAATAATTATGGGGTATTTGTTAAGCACTTATTATGTGTCAAGCACTGTTCTAAGCAATGGGGCAGAAACAAGTTGATCAGGTTGGACACGGTCCCTGTCCCTCATAGGGCTCACAGTCTAAGTAGGAGGGAGAAGGGGTATTGAATCCCCATTTTACAGATGAAGAAATTGAGGCACAGAGAAGTTAAGTGACTTATGTACATACATGTAATTTATTTATATTAATATCTGTCTCCCGCTCTAGACAGGAAGATCCTTGTGGGAAGGGAACGTGTCTACCAACTCGGCTATACTGCACTCCCCCAATCGTTTTGTGCAGTGCTCTGCACACAGTAAGTGCTCAATATATACCACTGATTGAAGTTCCTCCGGTCACTCAGCAGGCAACTGATGGAGCCATAATCATAACCCAGGTCCTCTGACTCCTAGACCCATGCTCTTACCACTAAGCCATGCTGCTTCAGGCCTTTATTGTACTGGAAGCCCTATTAGGATTGCTGAATATTAATAAGGCAACCTTCTAGCACATTTAATGTAGTTTCCATTTCTTCCCTTTATTAGATTTTAAATACACCATTTGTCCATCCCACAATATGCTACCCCTGATTTTGCTTATTACCAAAGCTGGAAAAAAGATAACTAGTACTGTTAAATAACCCCAAATTCCCTAAAATAAATCTGGGAAACTACCAATCAGAATATAGCATGGCTTCGTGGAAAGAGCACGGGCTGAGTCAGAGGTCGTGGGTTCTAATCCCGGCTCCGCCACTTGTCAGCTGTATGACTTTGGGCAAGTCACTCAACTTCTCTGTGCCTCAGTTACCTCCTCTGTAAAATAAGGATTAAGACTGTGAGCATGGGACAACCTGATCACCTTGTGTCTACCCCTAGTGCTTAGAACAGTGCTTGGCAAATAGTAAGCACTTAACAAGTACCATCATTATTAATATAGCATAGGTCTACTCAAAATCGAGACTACATCCAACACCTACAAAAATCTTGTCAACTGTTCTTATAAGGAATCCTTACTCACTACTGTAATTGTAATATTTAAGGAGAAGGAGAAATTTATGAAGTAACAAAAAAATCAATTAATGACCTTTGTTGAGTGTTTACTGGTGCTGAGCTCTCTACTACGTGCTTGGGAGAGTACAGTAGAGTAAAAAGACATGGCCCCTTGTTCTCCAGGACCTTACAACCAAGAGGAGGAGACAGACAAAATACATTACAAGAAGGGGAAGTGAGTACGGGGGCGGGGGTGTGAGTACGTAAAAGCTTAGTGGGTGTGCAATAGGGAGGGGAAGTAGGGCGGAAAGATTAATCAGGGAAGGCTTCAACGCGGAGATATGATTTTAGTAGGGCTTTGAAGATGGGGTGAGTGGTGGTCGGTTGGCTATGAAGCGGGAGGGAGTTCCAGGCAGGAGGAAAGGTGTAAGCAAGGGGTTAGAGAGACAAGATCAAGGCACAGTGAGTAGGTTGGTATTCAGGGAGCGAACTGTGCAGTTTGGGTTGCAGTGAGAAATGATTAAAAACCTTTAATACTAAAACAAGCTTTTAAGATCTCAGAACCTGATTTCAAAATGTAATTTATTTCCTCAAAAAAAATGTAAACTAAATCAGTCTGATGTCAAAGTCTAAGTGAGTGTGAATAGAGAACATTCATTTCACTAACTGCGCTTATTTAGCTGGTGAGGTGAGGAGAAGTAATAGATTTATTGCTTGCTTCCTTTCAAGTAACCAAGGGGATTCTTCCACCCTTAGAAAACCCGTAATTCCTATTCCACACTACACTATATGATTTAGCATTGTTCTAAATGAAAGTTTTTAAATTTTTACTCACATTTCTCATCCCTTTCATTCCCCTAGCACCCCTCCCCCTCAAATTTCTATATTCACCCCAGATGGAAAATACATTTAGTTCCAGAAACAAAACACTCAATTTTGAGCTTCTCTGCCTGAGGTGACCAGATGTCCCAATTTTAACAAGAGCTCTTCAAAATTTGAGACTCTATCCCTTCACCCACTTTAGATGTTTTGAGACACAAAGCTTACTGGGATGCTGATTTTTTTTTAAAGTGCCACTTGGGTGGTCACAGGGTAACAAGATGACAGACAGTTAATAATATTCTCTTCCTCTCGGGCTCCTTGAGCAGCTTCTCATTTTCTACTTTCTCCCACCCTCATTTTCTCTCCTCTGCTTCTCTCCCTTCCTTGACTCTGCCACCCACTTTTGGTCCCAGAATTCACCTACTATACATAAGTGTAAAGTTTCCATCGACTTTGTTGTTGAAAATTAAGGTACCATTCCTAGTTTACAAGTTCAGAAGGGCCTGGATTTTAGTCCTGGCTCCACCACATCTGCTGTGTGATCTTGGGCAAATCACTTCACTTCTCCGGGCCTCAGTTACCTCATCTGTACAAATGGGGATTAAGAGTGTGAGCCTCATGTGCGAAAGGGCCCAGCCTCTAGACTATAAACCTGGTGTGGGCAGGGATTGTCTCTATTGCTGAATTGTACTTTCCAAGCGCTTAGTACAGTACTCTGCACACAATAAGTGTTCAATAAATATGACTGAATGATTGAATGTGTCCAACCTGATTGGCTTATATCTACTCCAGTGCTTAGAACAGTGCTTGGCACATAGTAAGTGCTTAACAAGTACCATGACAATAATAATAATAGTATTAAATTATTTGGTCAATAATTATTAATTATGGTACTTGTTAAGCACTTAATTATAAATTATATTAATTATTCATATAATTATTATTACCAAGTCTTCCTCTTCCCATTTGGAGACCATGAAAGAAGGAGGAGGGGTCAGAAGGAAGTGTGATGTTAAGGTCTCCCAACATTCTGGGAGGTCTAGTATGACAAAAACCAGAATGCCGTGAAACCTAAACTGAGCATTGTCTAGATGTGGAAGTTTGAACACTTAAGTCGAGCAACAGGTGGAGGTCCAGGCAAGATAGACTCGCCAGTTTAGTCAGGGCAGTCCCAATTCAGGAATATTTGTATATTCTTCTAAATGTGCCCAGAATAACCTACAAATTTCAGACCTGCCCCTGCTACCAGGATGCATGGTCAGCCTACTTAGAATGTATTGATTTCCTCAGGTTTAAAAAATAATCTCTACAGTTCAAGGGTGTTTACTGAGGAGATTTTTATTTGGGATTTTCAAAGATTTCAAAATTTTTAGGTTTTTTAAAAAATCTTCTTTTTAAAATTTATACATGACACCTCCATGGTCAGCATTTCTTTAGAAATATTACCTCTTTCCAACATTTGCACATGACTCAAATGAGCTAAGGCAATCTTGCTTAATTTAGAATATTGGACTCTAGACCAAAATTTATCAATATTTGAATCTTGGTTTTGAGGTGAGAGCGCTATATTGGAGCTAGAAGAATGAAGACATTCACACAAAACAGAAACAAACACTGACTTCTGCCATCAGTTATGTAATAATAGTGATAACTGGGGTATTTATTATGGTACTTGTTATTATGGTGCTTGTTAAGTGCTTACTATGTGCCAAGCACTGTTCTAAGCACTGGGGTAGATACAAGATAATCAGGTCAGACACAGTCCCTGTCCTACATGGGGCTCACAATCTAAATGGGAGGGAGAACAGGTACTGATTTTACAGATGAGGAAACCGAGGCCTAGAAAATAATAATAATAATTATGGTATTTGTTAAGTGCTTACTATGTGCTGAGCACTGTTCTAAGCACTGGGGAGATACAAGGTAATCAGGTTGTCCCACGTGGGGCTCACAGTCTTAATCCCCATTTTACAGATGAGGTAACGGAGACCCAGAGAAGTTAAGTGACTTACCCATGGTCACACAGCAGGCAAGTGGCAGAGCTGGGATTAGAACCCAGGTTCTCTGACTCCCAAGCCCATGCTCTTTCCAATAGACCATCTTACTATGAAGAAGGAAAATGCCCCGGAGAAAAAATATGGGGCATTTAAAAATGACCAAACCTTCAAGATATCATATTCCAAACTTTGGAATGACAGTGAAAATGTTAATAAAAACTTAAAATGTTTCAAATATACATTTTGTGGAGTTCTTTGGAGGCTCTAAATCCTAATTTTAAGAAAATGACTGATTCGCTATTGCAACTATGGTAATAAATATGTACATCAGACATCAGAAGAACTAGTAAAGCCCCTAAAGTGATGGCCTTGCCAAGTTTCAGGGTGTGAAAAAATAACATTCCGAAAATTTCTAGTGTATTGGTTAGCATTTTCTAACCTAAAATTCCTTCCTTTCACCTAATAGGGAGTAAAGAGGTCACTTCACCATCAAGGCTATCTTATATTTGGAACAAAGATAAAATGAAAGCTACTTCACAATGATCTCTAAATTGAGTCATTTCTTAAAAAAACTGGAGCCAGCTGATGTTGATCATTTTTTTTTAAGCCAAGCCACTCACAGAACAAATATTTAATAGGCTCAACCTGAAGTAAACTGAAGAAACCTTTAAAATATTCTGTTTCACAAACACAGGGCTCAAATCTGTATGAACATCACAAAAAACGTATTGTGAATCTCTTTCTTCTTTGAGCACAGCTGGGAATATTTGGTGGGACTAAAGTCAATCTGTCGATATGTGTTTGGCTTTCAGATAGGACTGTAAGCACAGCATCTCGATACACCTTGATCATGACCTGTGGAGTCCCATTCAAGAAAGGAAAGAAACACAATTTTTTTTTTTTTTTTTACAGTGGGACTATTTCTTATTGGAATGGGGTTTATTGTGGATGGGCTGTGTGTATGCTTTGCTGCAGGTTCTTTGCAAAATCTTTGAACTTTCATGGGTAGTGAGGTACATAAATTATTTGGTCAAGTTAGCCACACCCCCTCTTGCATAAAAAGGAGAAGGACAGAGTAAACTGAAGCCATAATTTGTCATTAATTTCTTGCAGTCTAGAGGTTTGCTCTGGATAGTTCTCTGTAAAATCCAGGCTTTGTTATGATTCCAAAGCTCATGCTTAAAATGTCTTCTGTGGAAGATATGACACATCCAAGATAAATTGAAATTTAAGACAATCACTAGTAAATAGCTCAGCATTCGCACTGTATGACCTTGGAGGTGTTTCCATTTCAGAGAGTGGAGGATGTTTCTTTTGAGGGGGATGTGGGAAAATGATCTCTAAGGCAGAACAAAAAGGGTTTGTACTAAATTCTTAGCTTAAGATATACTGATTCCATTTCTCTCTAATATGATAACAGGCCGCCATGCGAAATATTTTTAAAACAACACGACCTCTCAGGAATATCTAGGATTGGGGCCCCGATTTCCTACAACAGTAGGTTGGAGTCTTGTCTCTGTTCTCATTTCTTTACTAACTGAATGACCTCTTCCTTCTCTACCCAGCATTCTCTGAAATGACTACAATTGCATTTTCACTTCTCAAGGACGCTTGGGCTCTCACCTGCCACTCAGAGACCCCAGGTTCCTCCTCTGGTCAGAGCCAGCTGAAGCTCGCTGCAGGGCTTGGGATGATCACATGGTATCATGATGTCATCTGTGCAGGAGCAGGGTGAGCCCCCAAGTCCACATGGTAATAATAATAATAATAATAATAATGATGATGATGATATAATCGTGGTATTTGTTAAACACATTTTGTGCCAGGCACTGTACCAAGAGCTGGGGTAGGTACAAGATAATCTGATTGGACATAGGGCTTACAGCCTCAATCCCCATTTTCAGATGAGGGAACTGAGGCCCAGAGAAGTGAAGTGACTTGCACAAGGTCACACAACAGACACGTGGAGGAGCCGGGATTAGAGCTTGGGTCCTTTGGACTCCCAGGCCCGTGCTCTATCCACTAGGCGACGCTGCTTCGAGGACTCCAACTTGCCTTGGGTTTGGGGTTTCTGACAGGAAGAAGCACTGCCCTGGGAATATGAAGTCAAGTAGCTGAAGCAGAAACCTCAAGTAAGACTGGAACAGTCTTTGGCATCAGGGCGGCGTCTCTCATAGCCCATGAGGTCACTCTGTTTTATGACCGGAATTTAGGAACAGGCTAGAGGAAGCACTGCCTTGGGGTCTGAGGAGTACCTCTGCACACCACTCTGACTGGGCCATGGTACTGGCTACGAAGCAGTGATGCCATGGGAGGCCTAGCTAGCTCCAAGCAGCATTAAGAGAAGCAGTGTGATGTACTGGATAGAGCACGGGCCTGGGAGTCCCGAGATCAGGGGTTCTAATCCCGGCTCTGCCACTTGTCTGCTGTGTCGGCTTGCTCAAGTCACTTCACTTCTCTGTGCCTCAGTTACCTCATCTGTAAAATGGGGATTAAGATGGTGAGCCTCATGCAGGACACAGACTGTATCCAACCTGATTTGCTTGTATCCATCCCAGTGCTTAGTACAATGCTTGACATAGTAAGTGCTTAACAAATACCACAACTATTATGATTATTATTCCCCCCACCCCATGTTCCCGAGAAAAAAACAAACCCCTGTCCTGTGCAAAGTGGTCTAGGGTAACAGAGCACAACTAGTGCCAGCACTGCCCTGGAGCAGGAAAAGGTCTGGCCCGCAGTCCTCTCCTCAGCCAGCCCAGGCTCTTTCTTGGCATGGGCCCCAGGTGAGATTTCCCCCACACAAACCCCAACTCCCTTTTCCTCCATCCCTGACTCTGCCTCTTGGGAGGAATTACTTCTTCACTTCGCTTCCCACCAACTAATCCTCAGCACAGCGCTGGAGGGAAAAATGACCTCTCCCTACCACTACTCTTTTGACTCCTCTCCCAGGCTATAGGCTACTCCCTTCTCTCCACCAATTTTTTTTTTTTAAACTCAATAAGCTAGTTCTAAAGAGCTAATTTTACTTCCATTAAGCTGGTTAGAACCCCAAAGCAGTTTATTCAAAAGTCACATGTTCAATTAACCATGATTCCCATCAATTTACAAAGATGGTTTGAAGAAAATTGAGCATGGTCTAGTGGAAAGAGCACAGGACTGGAAGTCAAAAGATCTGAGCTTTAATCCCAGCTCTGCCACTGACCTTGGGCAAGTCACTTGAACTTTCTGGGACCCAGTTTCACCTGTTAAATGGGGATGAGATACCAACCCTCTCTACCTTATGAGCCCTGTGTAGAACAGGACTGCATCTGATGTAATTATCTCGGATTTTGTATGTACGCAGCCCTTACTGTGGGAATGCTTGCTAGAGTTATGCTGTCAGTGGTGAAGGTTTCTGACCAAAGAACATCTCGGGTTTGGGAAAGGCTCCGCAGACTAAGGTGAGGGGAGACCACAGTGGCTATCGAGGTGGCTACCTTGGTAAACGGCCTCCTGGTCTACTGTTGTTACCACACAACAGCGATGCTTCAGTGTGGTCATTTTGGCCATAAATGGGTTCTGCACATAAAATTCTTTTGTGCACTTTGCTATGTGCTCCACCCCTGCCGGCCTACTTGCTTGCTGCACTTACTGCTCCAGCAGGAAACATGGCTGAGAGGGAAGAGAGAGTGCTAGTAGCCACTGCACTAACCACTAGCCCTCAAATTCATTTCTCTGCCCAGGTTCTCAGGCCCCAAGTCTTTAATACTTCCTCCTCTTTACAATGGAGATGATACTTGCTACCTCTTAAGATTGTGAGCCTCTTGTGGGGCAGTGACTATCCAATCTGATTATCTACCCCAGCACTTAGGATGGTGCTTCTTCACACTGCCTCATGAACAGACATGATTTAATTAGAATACAGTTTAAATTTACTTAACTTGTTTTATCCCATGCAATATTTTGATTTCCTCCACATCAAGCAGAAACTCCTCACCATCAGATGCAAGGCACTTTATCAACTCTCTCCCTCCTCCATCATTTACAATGGGACACTCCATCGCTATCATCATCTACTCCAATGCTTGGCACAGAGTGAGTGCTAAATACTATTATTCATTATCATCTGTGGGTCTTAATGGCACTAACGATAGCTGACTTCAGTCAATTAGCAATGGGAGGATTTGGTACTGGTATATTTTATTGCAATTTGGCACGGTTGGGTTCAAAACTGGCCGGTTGAGCTGGTGTAGACAAAGAATTATGGGTAAGGGACTGCATCTTCAGTTGTGTCTCTCTAAGCAGCGTGGCCTAATGGATAGAGCATGGGCCTGGGAGTCAGAAGGACCTGGGTTCTAATCCCAGCTCTTCCACTTGTCTGCTGTGTGACCTTGGGCAAGTCACTTCACTTCTCTGGGCCTCGGTTACTTCATCTGGAAAATGGGGATTAAGACTGTGAGCCTCATGCAGGACAGGACTCTGTCCAACCTGATTAGCTTGCATCTACCCCAGCTCTTAGAATAGTGCTTGCCACATAGTAAGCGCTTAACAAATGCCATCATCATTATTATTACTGTCTCGGGAGTCAGTGTGTGGGTGCACTGAGAGCTGCTGCCCCAAAAGGCTGCTAGCTCAGAGTTCGTCTCATTTATTCCTGTGGCCATCCTGTTACCTACCCCATAACAGAGAAAGACAACATACTGAGCTTGCCTTGTCCTATACCTTCCAGGTGAGACTGTAAGTTCTCCAGACAGTAAGCTCCTTGTGGGCAGGGAACGTGCCTACCAAGCACACAGTAAGCGCTCAATAAATACCATTGATTGATATGGGGTCAACCAAAGTCTACCTCCAATCTCCATGAAAGGAGACAGTTCCTATAATAATAATAATGATGATATTTAAGCGCTTACTATGTGCCAAGCACTGTTCTAAGTGCTGGGGGGGATACAAGGTAATCAGGTTGTCCTACGTGGGGCTCATAGTCTTAATCCCCATTTTACAGATGAGGTCACTGAGGCACAGAGAAGTTAAGTGACTGGCCCAAAGTCACACAGCTGACAAGTGGCAGAGCCAGGATTAGAACCCATGACCTATCCTATCAAAAAGAAATACTCTTTGAGGAGATTGGAGACTGTATTCACTTCATCAATCAATCAATGATATTTATTGAGTGCTTACTGTGTGCCAAGCACTTTAATGAGCACTGGGGAAAGTACAATGCAACAGAGTAGGTAGACGCAATCCCTGGACTCAAGGAGCTTACCGTCTACAGGGGGAAATGGATATTAAAATAGATTAGGGATAGGGGAAATAGTAGCGTATAAGGATATGTCCATAAGTACTGTGGGGCTGGGGTAAGTATCAGAGTGCTTAAAGGGTACACAGTCAAGTGTACCGCTAACACAGATGGGCGGGTAGAGAGGGGAAATATGGGGCTTAGTCGAGGATGCTTATACATACCCTCTTCCAATCAAAGACCGTCTCCAATGAGCTTGGAATAAAATAGGTTTGGAAGCAGGAGACCAGGTTCTAATCCCGGCTCTGCCATCTCTGCACTGACTTGCTAGGTGACTTTGGTTGAGTCACTTAACCTCTGTGGGGCTCAACTTCCTCCTCTGTACAATAGAGATAAGATACTTGCTACTTCTTAAGATTGTGAGCCTCTTGTGGGGCAGTGACTATCCAATCTGATTATCTACCCCAGCACTTAGGACGGTGCTTCTTCACACTGCCTCATGAACAGACATGATTTAATTAGAATACAGTTTAAATTTACTTTACTTGCTTTAAACCATACAATGTTTTGATTTCCTCCACATCAAGCAGAAACTCCTCACCATCAGATGCAAGGCACTTTATCAACTCTCTCCCTCTTATCCTCACTCCTCTCCCACTACCAACGTAATAAAGATAATAATTATAATAATAATGGAGGCATTTGTTAAGTATTTACTATGTGCCACACACTGTAGTAGGCACTAGAGTAGATGTACGACAAACAGGTTGGGCACAGTCCCTGTCCCACACAGGGCTCACGGTCTAAGGAGGAGGGAGAACCAGTATCGAATCCCCATTTTACAGATGAAGAAATTGAGACCCAAAAAAGTTAAGTGACTTGTTCAAGGTCACACAGCCGACGTGAGTTATAGCTGGGAATAGAACCCAGCTCTTCTGACTCCCAGGCCCGTGCTCCTTCTGCTAGGTCAGGTTGCTTCACACTACACACTGTCCCTGGCTCTTACTTCACCTGCCTTCAACAACTTGTTCGGACCCTCCCTCCTGCCTGGAACTCCATCTTTCTATATATCCAATAGACCAGCACTCTCCCCATATTCAAAGCCTCACTGAAATCATGTCTCCTACAGGAAGCCTTCCCAGACTAAACTCTCATTTCCCCCAACCCTACCTTCCCTCCCTACTCCCTCACCCATGCATTTACTCCCATCCTCTAAGCACTTGAGTATTTATCCCACCCCCTACTCCCAAGCACTTATGTACATATCCTTATTGCTTCTTCTACCTGTAATTTAATGTCTTTCTCCCCAACTAGATTGTAAACTCCTTGAGGGTGGGATTCGTGTCTACCAATTCTACTGTATTGTATTCTCCCAAGTGTTTAGTATAGTGTCCTGCACATAATAAGAGTTCAATAAATACTGTCGGTTGATTAAAAAAATACCATTAATTGATTGATTTGGCCTCAGTTACAGGCTAACTGGTTCTTACTTTATTTCCCCAAGATAAAGTTTATATCTGTGGAAGAGGCCAGATTGAGTCAATCCTGTTCATTGTTGAATTCAATAAAAACCAATCAAGAATGCAACTATCTGTAACCACCCCTCTAAATTAGCAGACGGAAAGCTCTGCTTCATTATCTTCAGTGTTATTCTTTTCAGACCACTCAGAATCGTCTATCTGGACACAAACAACACTTTTGAAATCAATCACAGTGAAGCAAAACACAAATGAAATTAACATAAAAAAATCACAAACAGGAGAATGTATGCTTTGCTCAGGACACATTGCTAATTGCCAAGAAAAGCCAGTAATGACTAATGGGTTTCATGACAGCTAGGCATCTTTCACTTTCAGTCAGGCGAGCAGAATGTAATTCACGGTAATGCTGCCACTTTTAAGACTTTTCATGCATTTTTCCTTACTTTTCCTTATACGTTAATCCATTCCAAGCCTTCTCGGTTAATCCATTAAATCTCCTTCCCCATTTCTCCACTCCCACTTTGGCCCCCAAACCACTCTCGCATCCCTGTGACACCCCCACCCCACCCCCAGGCCTCAAATTCTCCCTTCAGCCAGGCCCACATTCTGTTATCCTGAACCTATCCCACATGCCTTTTTTAAAAAAAAAAAAACAAAAAACAAACCCTGATTCTACTCTGGCCATCCCTGTCTCTTCCCCTTGCAACTCATGCTTCCTGGAAACCCACCCTCCAAAGCTGAGGGGCAACAGGAATGGAGTTAGATGGGGGATAAGGCTTGGGGGACAGCTAACTCCTCCCACCCCAGGCCACAGGTTTAGGGGTCCTGGATGGTGGGGGCTGCAAGGTAACTGTGTTGAGAGAAACAGCGTGGGTTAGTGGATAGAGCACGGGCCTGGGAGTCAAAAGAGCCTGGGTTCTAATCCCAGCTCCACCATGTCTGCTGTGTGATCTTGGGCAAGTCACTTCACTTCTCTGGGCCTCAGTGACTCCATCTGCAAAATGGGGATTAAGAGCATGAGCCTCATGTGGGACAGGGGCTGTGTCCAACCTGATTACCTTGAATCAACTTCAGCGCTTAGAACAGTGCTTGGTTCATAGTAAGTGCTTAATGAGTACCATTACTATTATAATGATTATTATTGCTAATTTAAAAAAGTAGGTGGCTTAAAAGTTTTAGGTCACAGGAGAAGGAAAAGCACAGGAAGTAAAGAAGTTTACTGCAGGAGGAGAGCATGGGGATGGGAGATGGGCCGGGGCGGTGAGGCGAATAAAGAAAAACAAATGAATAAGGTTTACTTGGATGATAAGTAGCAGCCACATGACGATAGCCTGCAACAGCAAGTAAAAAAAATGCCCCAGTGATGCTCACCCATCAAATGGGCTATGTTGGTAGACCAGACTTCTGATGACTTTTTTCTTTTAACCTTACTGAGTCTCTGTGCCCTTTTGGTAAAAGTAAAAATGAATAGATTGCTTCACCTCCCAGGGATTTGGGGAGGATCACTGGGATGGGGGTTGAAAGTTATTGTTAGAATAAAGTGAAAATCTAAACATATCCCAGTTGCATTCACAATTTTAATCAAGTACATGTTTCCCATTGCTTGGGAATCCGGTGAGCCATTGTTCTGCCTGGAGGCAGGGGGCTGGGGTACATGAGCAACTGAATCCCTCCCATGATATCATGAAAGAAAAAACCCAACAACTGCATTCACTTTTAAATATAGCCCCACAAAAACAGAAGTGTAGCAGAAGCATCTGTCCTGGCTCTCTCATCTCACTCACAGCAGGATTTAGAAAACCGCCAACTATGGTTTAGTAAAGCCAGGAGAGTTACATACCCAGGCACAGAGAAGTGAAGTGACTCACCCAAGATCACACAGCTGACAAGTAGCAGAGTCGGGATCAGAACTCAGGTCCTTCTGACTCCCAAGTCTGTGCTCCATCCACTAGGCCATGTTGATTTCCCCTCCTCACCCCCTCATCCAAGCCTCTCTCCTTTTACCTCTCAAAGCACAGCACCTAAAAGCAAAAGTAGCAGGCCGAGCAGGTGATGACAATGAAACTTAAGGGCCAACAGTGGTACTTACATTGGCAGGCATCCTTTCTGGGAGCAATTCCAATACTCCCCCAGAATGCTGCTATGAAGGGAGGAGCACGAGAGGCAAGAAAGACACTTGGAAGTTTGGGGACGGGGGTGACAGAAGAGGTTGGGGAACAGGAGAGCAAGTCCTCAGCCTGAACACATTTTCCACATGTGATCAGGTAAAAATGGCAGCTATAGCAGTAACAGCTGTAGAAGCAACAACAAAGAAGTGTTTAGTCCTAGCTTTGTCCTACTAGGCTTCCTGAAAATTTCCGTTTCCGTCAGTTTGAACCATGGTCAGAGTAATTTTGACATTTTACACGCTTATTTCTAGCAGTGCTCCGAAATCGTAGGCCTGTGACATAGCTCCTCCTTGCTTTGATAGAAGTCCAACTACAGGGGCTTTAACTGCACAGACCAGCTAAAATACCAAATCTGTGCACACAGCCCTAAGTTAAAATCACACATACCTATCTAGCTGTTTCTTTTATGCCTTTCCAAAGGTAGACTTTACTTAATGTACTCTGATTTTAGGGAAGAAAGTCTTGTTTGACTTTCAGTTCAGAAAGGATTACTTTTATCTCTGTACAGCTTCAATCAATGGTATTTAGCTACTGGTATTTACCTAGTCTATAAGCTCCTTGTGGGCATGAATGGTGCTTTCCTACTCTATTGTATTGTATTCTCCCAAGAGCTTAGTACCGTGCTCTGCACTCTCATTCAATCGGATTTACTGAGCGCTTACTGTGTGCAGAGCACGGTATTAAGTACATAACACAGTAAGCACTCAGTAAATGCCACTCATCTGATTTTTCACCATGTCCTCCCTCTAGCCTGGAACTCCCTCCCCCCTTCATATCCAACAGACCACCACTCTTCCCACCTTCGAAGTCTTATTAAAATCACACCTCCTCCAAGAGGACTTCCCTGATTAAACTTTCTTTTCCCCTACTTCCTCTCCCTTCTCTATCACCTATAAAGTTGGATCTGTACCTTTTAAGCACTTGCCATTCACCCCATCCTCAGTCCCACAGCACTTATGCACACATGTCTGTCTCCCCCAGTACACAGTAAGCTCCTCTTAGGCAAGAAACATGTCTAACAACTCTGTTATATTGTACTGTCCAAGCTCCACACCCAGCAAGTGCTCAATAAATACCATTGATTGATTGATTGATTGATTGATTGAATGATCTCCCTCCTACTTCAAATATGGAGCCCCATGTGGGACAGAGACAGTGTCTGACCAGATTATCTTGTATCTGCCCCAGAGTACAGTACAGTAGTTGCTCCATAGTAAGCATCTGACAAATAATAACTATTATTATCAGTAATGTCATCATCTAATCGAAAGTACACAAGGGTCACATGGACACATACACACATGATTTATTGCTGGGTTATAATTAGATACTAAGTTTTAAAAGAATGCACATCCGTAAGGATATTTAAGTTCTATCCACTCCAAGATCTTTATCCATCCTGTTCGTGAGAGAGAAAATAAACTTGCATTTATGATCAGAAAGCTACAGACGACGAGGCGAGCAACAAAAGTGTGAGTTTCTGAAGCTAGTTAAAAAGTTCTCAAAAAAGCGGAACAGTCTCAGGCCACTTAAAATGGCCTGGTATTGAGTTTATGGAAAAAGGAAGTCAATGGAGGCGCTCTATCTTTAAGTATCTGGAGAATAGGAAAATCCTAAAATAGTAATTTCTGTTAAAAAGCTCTTTTGCCTGGAGATTATCTTGAACATTACAACGACGGGGGGAAGAAATAACACTCATTCACAAAACTGCTGTGTTACCCATTGGGGGACCAGGGATTCCATCATCATTCTTTACACGTTTTACAATAGAGCAGCACATCAAGAATAATTAAGGGCTGAAATGGCATTCCATACAACGTAAGCATAGTTTAATGCCAGATAAGTAGGTATCGGGAATAAGTGAAACAAATTAATTAAGAATTACTCTAAGAAACATGAGCAAATGGCATGACAACGAAAATGGAAGCACTTTCAAATGGTCATAAAAAGACCTACTCACACCAACATGAACTTGTATTTATTAAGGGTTTTCTTTGATTTTGAAATGTGATACAAATATGCAAAACATAATGGCTCTGGGCCCCATTGACTTCTTTAAATGACAGCAACATGTACTGGGCTGTTGAAACACGTAACACTTCAGGTAATGACAGGCCAGTTTTCTCTAACATTTTAAAACTGTCAGTTAAATCAGATATATTTTTTCCAAATAATAAAAGCAATGCTACACTGCAGCTATACGATACGCCAATGAAGAAATTCTTTATACGTCAGTATCCAGGAGACTCCATCATCATGGTTAGAATAAAATTCCAGGTAGTGCTGCCCCTAGATTTATTACATGAGTCGGGGTTTGGGACAGCAGTTTTATGGGTAGAATCACACTGTGGGCGGGGAATGTGTCTGTTGTGTTGTACTCTCCCAAGCGCTTAGTACCGTGCTCTGCACACAGTAAGTGCTCAATAAATATGACTGATTGATTGATTGGGGGTGTGGACAAAATTGTTATCCTCAGTAAAGTGGGAACATTCTTTTTTGCTTAACAAAAAGTTCCATGCCCAACTCTATGAGAGACTGCGTAAGTAAAGGCTGCTGTCTCTAGAACACCACAAATGTGCATTGGTCCTTCAGAAGAGCAATCCAGTACTCACTACATTCTGGTTTTGCCAGGTTGACAGCTCTTTAAACCTATAAAGACTATTGTCGGTCAGCACTTATCATTTTGAAAGTTCTTGGCTCCTGTTAGACTTCTGGAGTCCAGAGGATAGCTTGGCTAAAGAAGTTTAGCCTTAGTTAGGGAAGCAGCACAGCCTAGTGGAAAGAGCATAGGATGGGGTGTCAGAGGACCTTAGGTTTTCATCCCGGCTCCACCACTTGGCTGCCGTTGGACCTTGGTCAAGTCATTTAACTTCTCTGTGTCTCAGTTACCTCACCTGTAAAATGATTAGCTTTAATCATTTTACAGGTGAGGTAACTGAGTCACTGTGTTAGGAGGCTGCTAACCTCCTCACTGTGCCTCGTTCTCGCCTGTCCCTCCGTCGACACCTGGCCCATGCCCTACCTCTGGCCTGGAATGCCCTCCCTCCTCACATTCGCCAAACTCACTTCCACCCCCCTTCAAAGCTCTACTGAAAGCTCACCTCCTCCAGGAGGCCTTCCCAGGCTGAGCCCCCCTTTTCCTCTGCTCCTCCTCTCCCCATTACCCCGACTCCCTCCCTCTGCTCTATCCTCCCCCCCCCCCAGCACTTGTGTATATTTGTACATGTTCATTATTCTATTTATTTTATTAGTGATGTGTATATCTATAATTTTATTTATTTTGATGCTACTGATGCTTGTCTACTTGTTTTGTTTTGTTAGCTGTCTCCCCCCTTCTAGACTGTGAGCCCATTGTTAGGTAGGGATTGTCTCTGTTGCCGAATTGTCCTTCCCAAGCACTTAGTACAGTGCTGTGCATACAGTAAGCGCTCAATAAATATGATTGAATGAATGAAGAACTGTGAGCCCCATGTGGGACATAGACTGGGTCCAACCTGATTACCTTGTATCTACTCCAGAGTTTAGTACAGTGCCTGGCAGAGAGTAAGCGCTTAACATATACCACAGTTATTATTATTAGCTATAACTAGAATAATGACTCAGCCATTGATTGGCCAGGTGATCTGGGACAAACTATTCAACCTTCCCATGTTCGTGGTGAACATGAAAAATGACTAAAAAGTCACCTATCGTAAAATGCATGCCACTGTACTTCAGCGGAGTTGTGGCAGTTGACAGTGGAATGCAGGATACCAAACTAAATCTATTCTAGATTCTGTAGCAAAAGGAGAAAGAGTGTGGACTGTTAAAAATCCTGAAGGGTACGCATTTTGGGTTAAAAGTTATTTTTTTCTTTTACTGCTGCTACAAGTCATTGTGATATTTAAGTGCTACTATGTGCTAAGCGCTTGGGTAGATCCAGGATAATCAGATCAGATCCAGTTCATAATCAGATCAGATCCAGTTCCTGTTCCACATGGGGCCGAGAGTCTAAGAGGGAAGGAGAATAGGTACTTTATCCCCACTTGGCAGATAGGCAAAACCGAGGCTCAGAGAAGTTATATGACCTGCCCACGGTCAAGTAGCAAAAAAATGAAAGGACAGGAATTAGAACCCAGGTCTCCTGATTCTCAATCCTGTACTCTATACACTAGACCACAATACTTTTTAGAGTTTCCTAAATCTAAAATGGCTTATTTTTGGATAAGGGAGGGAGGGCAAGAATGGGGAGGCAAGACGAGTAGGGGAAAGGGGAGAGGGAGTCAAAAAGAAAGGGGGAGGAAAGAGGGGGAGGAAAAGGTGTGTTTCAGTCAGTCAATCGCATTTATTGAGCACTTACTGTGTGCAGAGCATTGTACTAAGTGAATGGGAAGGAACAATATAACACTATAACAGACACATTCCCTGCCCACAAGAGCTTACAGTCTAGAGGGGGAGACAGACATTTATGGAAATAAATTACAGATACAATTTCCACCAAGATTGCTCAACTAATACATTTTTTTTAAAGTCAGGGATACAGTTAAAAAGCATAACCTTAACTCAGTCATATTGTTAGAACAAGTGTCATCTCTTGCAATAAAAGTGCCTGTTTCCTATTACTGGCCTAGTCAATGACAGTCCTGCTGTTTCCACTCACTAAAGTAAGGTTTCTGTTATAATCTGTTGTTATAGTTAGGCTTTACCTGAATATCCTCAGTAGAGGTGACCTGGTCATGGATATACACTCCAATTAATAAAATTATTATTTATTTTTAACAGTCAACACTGTTTACTGGGCATCATAGAGGACACAGCTCTAGAGAACATCTTTCTTGCTGCATAGTGATGAAATAATGTTTGTTTCTTTTTGTTTCCCCACCAGAATGCCAAACCACAGAACCACTGATCAAATTTAACACTATGCCATAGTGCAATTTTAACCTTTCTGGCCTACACGAATCCAAGGAATAATGAACCAAATGCATTCCTACAATGAGAGGTGATGGGTTTTTCAGGGTGCTTGCAATCTTTGGTTTAGAGGACTGAATTTTGTTTTCTAAAAAGAGATTCCCCAATCCTCATCATCTTAAAGGAAAATTCTAGGAGTTTAATCTTGGCCCATTAGCTCTGAGAGAGTCTGGACTCCACTATTTGTTTATTCTGGTTAGGGACACAATTGGATTGGAATCAAATACAATACTCTATTGCAGCTTAATTGAAATATTTCAGGCAGACCACATCGTCGCCTTTGCGTTGCCTACATTTTAAAACGGTCAAAACATGTAAACTTAAAAACAGCTTCTGTTTTCAATCACTTAGTGATGAATGTTTTATATACAGTTTAGGAAACAGCCTTAATACACTCCGACAAAACTAAATCAGTTAAATAATGTTGTAATGGATGGAAAGAATCCTCAGACACTCAATGTAATATCAAGAAATGCAGCTGTTTTTGCAATTTAAGAAAATAAATAAGGAAATTTAGGGTCCTTTAAGATCCGAGAGCATAAAGTTATTGTAAAACAATCTGGCTTTGATAGGGAAGTGAACAAGATGCCCTAAATGGGTTTTTCTACTTCCATTGCTGTTATTAAATGTAAAAAAGGATGGATTACAAACAAATGCAGAAAAGTAATAATTTAAGCATTTAGCTTGCCATTCCATTCGTAAAACACCAAGGAGCTGTAATGTACGTAGCAACACCAGCGATCAGAATTCAGGGGTCAACCCATTTATCTAGTGACATACTGGAAGACTTGGGGAAAAGTGGAAAGAAAAAAGTGAAATGGTCATTAAGTACCATTATTTCAAATCACCAGTCTCATCCTTGCCATTGTGAGCTCATAATGTGAGTGCTCCCCTAGCCAAATTTGTAGTACTCAACTTAAATACTGACTATTGCGTAGAAAGGGTACGCTTCACTCACTCACAATTTTTGTGAAATCTATAGATTTACTGTATTTTCAATATTATTCTAAACAGATAACTTTTCCCCCAGACTTAAACAAGAGGGTGAAAGTCCCCAGTCAGTTTCAAAGACAACACGGCAATTCTTCAGGGTATAATTACCTCAAAATGATATGATGGCAGCTCAGCCCATTGAGTGAACTCATTCCCAACCACATTATCCTTCTTGAGAGAGGATTCTTATAATATAAAATGCCTCAAGAGTAATGACATTTTGTGTAATCATCTGAAAAGGGACAATGTGCAGATTATTTGTGACATGAGACACTAGGGAAGGAGAAATCTTTGATCGATCTTTCTCTCTCTCTCTCTCTCTCTCTCTCTCTCTCTCACTGAATCTAAAAAGGACCCTAAAAATGATTCAAAATTCTAATTTCCACATGGGGATGATAAACAAAAATCAAGTGTTGAGAACCTCCTTCCCCATTGTGCTTCCCTCTTATCCCTGAATCTGAGCTTGGACCTTCAGTGGAAATTAATTATATATGAAAAACCTTTTGCTTTCTACTGGCACACATTCAAAACACATTATCTAAGGACAAACAAATGGTACCTAAAGGAAACTGAGCTGGAGAAAAACTATTTTAATGCCTTAGGATACAGTTGCCTTTTCTCATCTTGTTGGCTCATGAAAACTACATTTCTAATAAGGAGGACAATTCTTGGAGAACAGGTCTACATGTGAAACTGTATCATACAAGGTCAACTGGCCAGTTTGGTTTGGGGGGCGGGAAGGGGGGGGCGGTAGGAGAGATACCTCAGGTGATCCTGTTTTGCATACAGTCACTTTTTTCCAAGCATCAGCACAGGTGGCTAAGATTGGTGTTCTTGAGGATCAGTGAATAGGGAACCAATGTATATAGGCAAGTATGTGTGTGATAAATATATTTTTGGTAAAGTGGCTCAAAGCAAAAGCAGTCTATGAGTTAAATGTTAGGTGGATGAGGCCTTTTTTGGTTTCTTGTTTGGAAAGAACGGATAGCAGGAAGCTTCAATTTCAGCAATAAAGTCTGCCAACTTTAGGGGTCAAATAACACATTTCCTGATTACAATGCAGTTTACATAACTTGGAATGTTCAGCTGGCTCTGCTTCCTCGAACTGTTGAACAAAATAATTGCCCTTCTCTCAATGGCTACAGGGGTAAGGACTTGAGATGGAATCCAACTCCTAGAGTTTGAACTAAAGGGAGCAATCGCAACCAGAAGTTAACCTTCTCCACCTTGGCTACATCCAACCCCTGTCTTCCCCTGTGTGTCTTGTTGCAGCGTGGCTCAGTGGAAAGAGCACGGGCTTTGGAGTCAGGGTTCATGAGTTCGAATCCCAGCTCTGCCACTTGTTGGCTGTGTGACTGTGGGCAAGTCACTTAACTTCTCTGTGCCTCAGTTCCCTCATCTGTAAAATGGGGATTAAGACTGTGAGCCCCACGTGGGACAACCTGATTCCCCTATGTCTACCCCAGCGCTTAGAACAGTGCTCGGCACATAGTAAGCGCTTAACAAATACCAACATTATTGTTGGCACATAATGTCGTGCCTCTGAAACGAGAGCTGCCAATGTTAAATTAGCAGAATTCTCAAAAGGCTCAATACAAACATCTTCAACAGATCACAGAAAAAACGGCAATTTATTTACTCATGCTTACTTCCCCATGTCTTAGAAGATGTTTTCTTCTGATTGGTCAAAAGGCATTAACCTCTTTTCCAGGAAGAAGTCTTATTGATTACCCCCAAACTGATGGCACTGGGATTATCAGAGAATTCTACTAGGATTATATGCTGGTGAAGAGCCCAGCATCCTGCAGTTAGATGAAGCCAACTGCAACAGTCAGTCTTATCGTTTTCCTCTCTTCCTTATGCTAGCTGTGAACAATGGTAAACTACAAGTGTCTGTGTTCCGCATGGAGTGGGTCAGGTCACAGAATAGTAAGACCTGGGCAGGCCTTCTCATTTTAGATAATAGGATTGCTTAATACAGTGTTCTGCACTCAGTAAGCGCTCAATAAAGACTGTTGATTGGGAGGAGTGAGGTGAGTTAGGGCAAGCTGGCAACTGCAAAACTTTGACACATGTGTAGTCCACAGTTGACTGGGCAGTGCCAGACCTTATTAGGCCTCTGGGTTAATGTCCTGGGATTTTTTCCATTATTGGTTTAACACTAAAGGAATAGATTTTGGGGGAAGGAGATGAGGAATCAATCATTCATTCAGTAGAATTTACTGAGAGCTTACTTTGTGCAGAGTATTATTCTAAGCGCCTTTTTTAATGGTATTTGTTAAGCGCTTACTATGTGCCAGCCATTGTACTAAGCGCTGGGCTAGATATAAGGTAATCAGGTTGGACACAGTCCATGTCCCATAGAGTGCTTTCATGTCTTAATGCCCCATTTTACAGATGAGGGAACTGAGGCCCAGAGAAGTGAGGTGACTTGCCCAAGTCACAGCAGACAAGTGTCAGAGTAGGATTAGAACCCAGGTCCTTCTGACCCTCAGGCCCTGCTCTATCCACTGGGCCACGCTGCTTCTCTAAGCACTTTAGAGAGAACAATACAACTCGTTCCCTGCTCCACTATGAGCTTACACTCTAGAGGAGAAAATGAGACTTTTTCCATTTATCTCAAAGAGGTGTGTCACTCATTCTTTCACATACCTGAACCACAAGCCCGACATGAGTTATAAGAAATCTAGAATTTCACAACCCTCATCACATCCTAATGTTCCCCACTTATCATAACACAGTTTCAAAGGGGAAGTAGTATGAATGATTTATCTCCATCTTGTTATACTTTAATATCTAAGTTTGAGAGTTAAAGTGTGCTGTGAATTAAACTGAAATTTTCTAGATTTTCAACACTATTTCCCTAGTCTATCCTCAATATTTTTTAAAAAGGGCTCTAACTATATTTAGACAAGGCAACCACTTTTTCGAAAGAGGAAAGGGAAGCTAGTTACGAACAGAAACATCACATAGCAATTGCCTTGGCCTCACCCCCACCCTGCGCTCTCCCCCCAAATAAAAAGGGGTAGGGGAATAAAACATGGTCAAAGTAATAATAGGAATTGGCAGGGAAAGTTGAAAAGCCACTTTGAAAATTTAGGCAGTCGAGGCAAAAAAGAAACCAAGAAAAAGAATAAACTTTTTGAGGCTCTGTTTAAATTCCAAAAAGGGATAACCTGTCTTACTAAAGGCTTAATCCTATGATTTTGAAAGATCAGGAGCTATCTATATGAGAACTAATAAAAATACACTTTCCATTGGATATCTCACAATATGCTTTAAAATTGAAATGCTTGCACTTGGAATTAAAAGGCAATCCTTTAAATAATCCTGCTTAAAGTCCTAAATGAATGAAAATGGACATATCTTCAGAAAATTATTTTTAAAAGAATATTAAAGAAAAACAAACCACATAATGTAATAAAATTAAAAGGCAAAGCAAAGTTGATCAAAACTGAATTCTTACTTTTCACAAGACCATTCATAGAGACCAAAAGGATTCTTGGCAACAACAAGATCACAATCACTTTACAGGTGACATGTTATCTCCTTCAATTTGGGGGATTTTTTTTTCATTTCTAGTAGATCATATAACCCTCAAATCCTTAAAAAACCTAGCTGTTTTTCCCAAAGACAAATGGAAAAACACAGTGACAAAAACCTTGAATTTTATTCAGTGCTTTGATTTTCCAAAATGCTTAGCTCTTTTTTGTCCTGACAACATCCCTGTGAAATAAAGGTGGGAATTATCCTCACTTTTCAGGCAATGAAACTTAGGCCCAGAGAAGTTAAGAGACTTGTCCAAAGACACACAGCAGGTGACTGGCACAACTGGAACCAGAACTCAGGTCATCCTCTGACATCCAGATCTGTGCTCTTTCCACTATACCATTACACCATGTTGAAGGTGGAAATGAAGCAATCAAGATCTCCCTGGGCGAAGAGGGCAAGGATTTCCTGCTCCAAATAGTGTAGGAGTAGGGAGTTCTGTAGTGTAGATCCAGTCCCATCTAAGGCTGTGGTTTTCTGGGGAATAATAATAATAATGATGGTATTTGTTAAGCGCTTATTATGTGCCAATCATTGTTCTAAGTGCTGGGGTAGATACAAGGCTATCAGGTTGTCCCACTTGGGGCTCATAGTCTTAATCCCCATTTTACAGATGAGGTAATTGAGGCACAGAGAAGTTAAGTGACTTGCCCAAAGTCACACAGCTGACAAGCGGCAGAGCGGGGATTAGAACTCACGACCTCTGACTCCCAAGCCCGGGCTCTTTCCAAATGGTTGGTTGCCTGTTACTGACAGGTGTTTAAGGGTGCTACCCATTGTTTCAATCAATCATATGTATTGAGCGTTTCCTGTATGCACAGAATTGTATTAAGCACTTGAGAGAGTACAATAAAAAGGAGTTGGTGGAGACATTCCCTGCCTGCAATGAGCTTATAGTCTAGAAGGGGAGACAGACATAAACATAAATAATAATAATAATAATTGTGGTATTTGTTAAGTGCTTACTGTGTGCCAGGCCCTGTACTAAGCACTGGGATGGATACAAGAAAATTGGGTTGGGCACAGTCCCTGTCCCATATCTGGCTCACAGTTTCAATCTCCATTTTATAGATGAGGTAACTGAGGCCCAGAGAAGTGACTTGCCCAAGGTCACACAGCAGAGAAGTAGAGCCAGGATTAGTACCCACAACCTTCTAACTCCCAGGCCCGTGCTCTATCCACTATGCACCTCATTTTCCCCCACCTCCCCTCCCCTCGGCATTAACTGTGCACTTGGCTGTGTAGCCGATTAAGCACTCTGATACTCACCCTAGTCCCACAGCATTTCTACTCTCCCATTTCCCCTAACGTCAATTTCTTTTCAAGTCTGTCTCCCCCTCTAATCTGTAAGCTCCTTATGGACAGGAATTGGGTCTACCAACTCTGTTGTTGTATGGGCAGGAGTTGTGTCCACCTTCGCTGTTGTTTTGTACTTTTTCAAGTGCTTAGTACAGTGCCCTGAACAGAGTAAGTGCTTGATATAGACCACTGATTGATCGACTGCCAGGACAGAATCCATTGACCCCATGCACTGTACAGTGTTAGCCCAAGGTCATGGGTGTGATGGCTTTAAATGCCTCTTGGCTTGAGGACCACATTTGTTTCCAGATAAGAGTCCCTAGCCATAGGTTACAGCTCCCTTTGGGAAGGCTTGAAGGTTCAGAATTCTAATCAGGCAAAATCTAGTATTTTTTGGCTGTGCTTTAGACAAACTAATAAATGTAGAGACAAGCTAAAGATGGCTTTTTCTTAGAAGAATCTGAAAGTCCTGGAAATAAAAACCATCTCAACAACACTTTTGGCAGGGATGCCAACTTTTCATTGAGCACTGGCTTAGGGCAAAGAAAGGAAGGAGGAAAAGTGTGTGTGGGGGGAAGGGGATGGATGGAGGTAAGAGGGGGGAGAAGAGAGGAGGGAGAGGAAAGGAGAGAATTGTGCAGTGTGGCCTAGTGGATAGAACACGGGCCAGGGAGTCAGAAGGACCTGGGTTGTAATTCCGGCTCCACCACTTGCCTCCTGTGTGACCTTCGACAACTCACTTCACTTCTCTGTGTCTCAGTTGCCTCATCTGTAAAATGGGGATTAAGACTTTGAGCCCCATGGGCATTGACTGTGCAATCTGATTAGCTTGTATCTACCCCGGGGCTTAGAACAGTGTTGGACACATAGTAAGAGCTTAACAAATATCATGAAAAAAAAGAGTGGAAACATTATCCAGGCTCAGCTTGGCTGATGCTGTCATTCATTTATTCATTTAATAGTATTTATTGAGCACTATGTGCAGAGCACTGTACTAAGCTCTTGGAATGTACAATTCGGCAACAGATAGAGACAATTTCTGCCCATTGACGGGCTTACAGTCTAATCGGGGGAGACAGACAGACAGACAAAAGCAATAGCAATAAATAGAATCAAGGGGATGGACATCTCATTAACAAAATAAATAGGGTAGTAAAGATATATACAAATGAGCAGATGAGTGAGGGGAGGGGAAGGGAGAGGGGGAGGAGCAGAGGGAAAGGGGGGGGAAGGGGGCTTAGCTGAGGGGAGGTGAAGGTGGGGGCAGAGAGGCAGCAGAGGGAAAAGGGGAAGCTCAGTCTGGGAAGGCCTCTTGGAGGAGGGGAGCTCTCAGTAGGGCTTTGAAGAGGGGAAGAGAGTTAGTTTGGCGGAGGTGAGGAGGGAGGGCATTCCAGGACCGCGGGAGGACATGGCCCAGAGGTTGACGGCGGGATAGGCGAGAACAGGGGACGGTGAGGAGGTGGGCGGCAGAGGAGCAGAAGGTGCGGGGTGGGCAGTAGAAAGAGAGAAGGGAGGGGAGGTAGGAGGGGGCAAGGTGATGGAGAGCCTTGAAGCCTAGAGTGAGAAGTTTTTGTTTCGTGCAGAGGTCGATAGGCAACCACTGGAGGTTTTTCAGAAGGGGAGTGACATGCTCAGAGCGTTTCTGCAGGAAGATGAGCCGGGCAGTGGAATGAAGAATAGACTGGAGCGGGGAGAGACAGGAGGAAGGGAGATCAGAGAGAAGGCTGACACAATAATCCAGCCTGGATATTACGAGAGCCTGTACCAGTAAGAAAGCCGTTTGGGTGGAGAGGAAAGGGCGGATCTTGGCGATATTATAAAGGTGAGACCAGCAGGTCTTGGTGACAGATTGGATGTGTGGGGTGAATGAGAGAGCCGAGTCAAGGATGACACCAAGGTTGCGGGCTTGAGAGACAGGAAGGATGGTCGTACCATCCACAGTGATAGGGAAGTCAGGAAGAGGACAGGGCTTGGGAGGGAAGATAAGGAGCTCAGGAGCTCAGTTTTGGACATGTCCTCTCCTGATTCTCTTCCTACCTCTAAGGCTGCTTATTTTCAGTCTCTTTCATGGGCTCCTCCTCTGACTCCCACCCCCTAACTTTGGGTGTCTCTCAAGGTTCAGTTCTGGGTCACCTTCTATTCTCCATCTACACCCACTCCCCTGAACTCATTCACTCCCAAGGCTTCAACTACCATCTCTATGCAGATGATTCCCAAATCTACATCTTCAGCCTTGATCTCTCTCTCTCTGCAGTCTCACATCTCCTCCTGCCTTCAAGAAATCTTTACTTGGATGTCCTACCATCACCTCAAACTGAACATGTTCAAAGCAGAACTCTTTATCTTCCCACCCAAACTCCATCCTCCCCAAGTCTTTCCTATCGCCGTAGACAGCATTGCCACCCTTCCTATCTCACAAGCTTGAACCTTAGTGTTATCCTTGACTCCTCTCTCACTCAACCACATATTCAATCTATCATTAAATCCTGTCAGTTCAACCTTCACAGTGCCGCTAAAATCCGTCCATTCCTTTCCATCCAAACTGTTAACTTGTTAATCCAAGCACTTATCCTATCAGTGCCTTGATTACTGTATCAGCCTCCTTGCTGACCTCCCACCCTTCTGTCTCTCCCCTCTCCAGTCCATACTTCCCTCTGCTGCCCAGATCATTTTTCTACAAAAACCTTCAGTCCATGTTTCCCCACTCCAGAAAAACTTCCAGTGGTTGCCATCTACCTCCATATCAAACAGAAACTCCTTACCATCAGCTTTAAAGCCCTCAATCACCTTGGCCCCTCTTACCTTACCTTGCTACTCTTATACTAAAATCTAATGCCAACCTACTCACTGCACTTCGATCTCATCTATCTTGCCACCAACCTCTCACCCACGTTCTGCCACTGGCCTGGAATGCCCTCCCTCTTCATATCCAACAGACAATTATTCTCTCCCACTTCAAAGCCTTACTGAAGGCACACCTCCAAGAGGTCTTCCCTAACTAAGACCTCCGTTCCTCTTCTCCCACTCCCTTCTGTGTCGCCCTGGCTTGCTCCCTTTATTCATTCCCTGCCCCTGCAGCCCCACAGCACTTATAAGCATATCTGTAATTTATTTATTTTTATTAATGTCTGTTTTCCCTTTCTAGACTGGAAGCTCGCTGTGGGCAAGAAATGTGTCTGTTATATTTTTATTAATAATAATAATTGTGGTATTTGTTAAGCTCTATGTGTCAGGCACTGTACTAAGTGCTGGGGTAGATAAAAGCAAATCTGGTTGGACACAGTCCCTGTCCCACAGGGGGCTCACAGTCTTCACCTCCATTTTACAGATGAGGAAACTGAGGCCCAAAGAACTGACTTGCCTAAGGTCACTCAGCAGACAAGCGGTGGATGCTGAATTAGAACTCAGGTCCTTCTGACTCCCAGGCCCATGCTCTATTGTTGTATTCTCCGAAGCGATCAGTACAGCGCCCTGCACACAATAAATACTAAATATGATTGAGTGATGAAGGGAAATACATTAGGGAACACTCACCCTGTAGTACCTAAGAATTTATTTATGCCATCTTAAGCATTCATGTATATGTGTGCCCTCAATTATCTGTTTTTACCACTCTAGTTGTAAATATTTTTAGGTTTGTTTCTCCCATTACAGTGTAAGCTCCTTGTTGGCAGGGAAGAGAGGTCACGTCTTTATTCTGTACTTCCTAAATGCTGAGTCAAATGGGGTGCTTGGTTACCTGTTGCTGCTGCTGCTATTACTAGTACTTATGCACTTCATACATATGCATATAAACCACTTTTTTTTGACGAAGCGATATGATGTACCCAAATAGGTTTGCACTGTCAGGCAAATATACCCTCATCTCCTCACTAGGTTCTAGCCAAAATGTGAAGTGAAAACACATACTATAGCAGAACTGAGTGCATCATTCTCAAACAAAAAATGATGCAGCATCACTCAAATAAAAGTTCCACAGAGTGTTTTATAGACTTTAGAAGTTTCTACAGGCAGAGATTGCAAAATTCAGTAAACTCCTATTAAATGCCAGTCAGCAATATCGCAGAAAAGAGGATGGCCCCTAAAATCTGGGGGAAAGATACGTTCCTGTTTCCTGACCATGGAGTGAGGTTTGGAGGGGCCCTTCTGAATCCGAGACCAGTGTCAGAAATGGGACCCAGATAACCTTCTCTATCTTCACTCTCTGAGCTGAAGGGGCCTATTTTTAATCCTCTTCTCCTCCGCCCAGAAAAAGAGGCTGTAGGGCAAAAGGAACTCCTGGGCCCAGGTTTTGACCTTGGGATCTGATTCAGGGGTCCCAACTACCCATACCCCACTCTAAGGTCAGAAACAAGACTCTGACATCCTGCTGAATCTGTTAACTGAAAGCCCCTGGCTGAAGGTAGCTTATCCCCTACCTCATTCCTCTTCTAGAAGCTATTTGCTCCCGACATTCTCCCCACAGTCTCCATATTATCAGGGAATATGCTACTGCGGTCTCCAACACCACCACCCAAAAGACACTTCACTCTGCTGACTGGATCATTTTTCTAAAAGAAAACACTCAGTCCACATCTCACCTCTCCTCAAGAACCTCCAGTGGCTGCCCAGTCACCTCCACATCAAACAGAAATCCCTTTCCATAGGCTTTAAAGCACTCAATCAGATCACCTCTTCCTACTTTATCTCACTGATTTCCTATTACAACCCAGCCCAAACGCTTCACTCCTCTAACACCAACCTGCTCACTTTACCTAGATCTCATTTATCTTGCCACCGACCCCTTGCCCACATCCTCCTCCTCTACTTAGCACTTCCTTCCATTCTCACCATCCGTCTACTCCCGTGCAACCGAGAGCTCCCTTTTTGATCTATCTTCTCAGATCGGGCACATACCTGGGAACTCCCGTTCCTCGTTGGGCCACTAACTTTAATACATGTCAGTGGCCTGAGTCTCTCCTCATCTCTAACAGTAGCAATTTGAAGAAGCTAGAGTTCAAGTAGGTTTTTGAATTTCAGAATATCCATTTCCCTTGATCAGAGACAAATAACTTAGTCTGAAAAAGATAAAAATCCTCAAGGGTCATTGGATATTAAAATGCCATGGGCTTTATCAGAACCTGTTGGCTGACAATATTTCAGTCTATACAGAGGGTGCTTATGTCAACACAAGCAAAGCACAACAGGGCAGTCCCTGCCACCCTGGAGCTAAAAATGACAGTATTTTTTGAATAGCTTCATTTTCCCCCAGAGGTTGACAGTTTGGCTCGATATAAACTAATCTGGAAAATCACTATTCCTGGCATTCCTGCTATCTCACCAGCCTGCCAGTCTACGGTAAGTCAGCATCCAAGTAATGGGACTCTTCTGAAGAGGGTTTGCTTAGAGTGTAAGACAAAAGAATAAGATGCAGATTAAAATTGAAAAATCACTCAATTGCTGCACTGAGGTTCACATTAATAATCAAAACATTGAATGAAAATCTTCCCTCACTCCCCAAAACTTATCCCCTTAGCCAAGCAAAAGTCCATTATCCAGTATTTTGGGTTGACTGCAGGATTTGAGGGTTTTTTTGTTTGTTTGTTTGAAACCATTTCAACAACCACATCCAGGACATCCAAATTTGCCCTTAACTCATTCCAACATATGTCTCAGTGCCAATTACTCTCATGCTGATCTTTCTTTGGAATAGCCTTTCCCTGCAACTCGGCTAACAATGCAAGGGAAAAGTGTCTTGAGGAACTGACTGGCTGACCTAGTGAGGAAGGCTTCCAACTAGTTTAGTTAACCCTAAAGGTACGTGAAATTTACACCAAATTAGGGGGAGACCTGAATGAAGGCAGACTTGGGAAATTCTAGTTTAGGTGATAAGGAAACGTGGGGGGAGGGGGAAAGGGACATCAGCAACACTGAGTGGCTACTGTGTACAGAGTACTCTGTACTAAGCACTTAGGAGCCTTCAACAGATGTAAAAGATAGTCCTGTCCTCAAGGGGTTGACGAACCTAATCAGTGAGACATGCCGACACATCGAAAGAATACAATCGATAAGATGATGAACAAATAAATGAACTGATAAAATGTCAATCTCAGTGCAGCAACTGAGTGATTTTTCAGTTTGCATCTGCATCTTCTTTCCTCTTACTCTAAGTAAACCCTCATCAGAAGTCCGCTTATTTGAACATGACTTACCTTTAGAGTGGCAGGCTGGTGAGGTAGCAGGAATGCCAGGAATAGTGATTTGCCAAGTTAGTTTATATTGAGCCAAACTGTCAGCCTTTGGGGGGAAAAATGGAATGGAGGCACAGAAAAGTGAAGTGATTTCCCCAAGGTCACACAGCAACAAGTGGCAGAGCCACTTGGGTTTGGGACTAGAACCTGTGACTTCCAGGTCTGTGCTCTTTCCACGAGGCCATGATGCTTTCCATTGCTGGAGAAGTAATTCAACACAACACATATCGAACAGGTTTTGGAGCATATTGGGAATCACTTCTTTATGCAACACCTAGAGGAGATGTCCTTTGGGATGTGAGTGTTGGTAAGAGGGAAAAATTAGTCAAGGATCTAAAGATGGATGGAAACCTTAATGGAATCAATCATTCAATAGTATTTAGAGTGCCTACTATGTGCAGAGCACTGGGCTAAACACTTAGGAGAATACAATAAAGCAAGTACATATGACCCCTACCCACAAAAAGTTTACAGTCTCACGAGGGAGACAGATATTAAAATGAATTACACAGATAGAGGAAATAAATAGAGCATATAAGTACTATAGGGAGTTGAACCGAAGTGGCACAGAAATGCTCAAATGGCAGTTGTGATATATAAGGTGGGTAGATTCGAAATTAATCAGGATCACATCCCAGAGGAGTCGTGATTTCCAAAGGGTTTTGAAGATGGAAGAACTGTGGTCTGATGGATAGAAAGGGGGAGGGGCTACCAGGTAGGAGGGAAAGGTGTGGGAACAAAGAGTGTGAGGTGGATGTGGTAGGAGAAGAGAGTAGATAATAGGGGGGAGATTGATGAGTGCCTTGAAACCAACTGTCAGCAGTTTCTGCTTGATGCAGAGAGGAAGAGATTGGCATTGAGGGGTTTTAAGGAGTGCGGAGATATAGGCAGACATTTTAGAAAGTTGATCAGGGCAGCAAAGTGAAGTATGGACTGAAGAGGGGAGAGACACATAACATTTCAACATCACAGGGGACCATTTCTGGAGCCAGTTCGATTCAACATTTTTGAGGATAATTTGGAAATTGGCAATACAATTCCAGATAACCTTGACAAATCGGAAAATTACAGCTCTCAAAACAGGATGAAATACAACAGAGACAAATGAACTGGGAGTCCATTTAGGGCCAAAAAACAAACTCCAAAAATACAGGAAGGGGAAATTCAAAAAAAAAAAAAGAGGCCCAGGGGGTCATATCTGACCACAAGCTGAGTAAGAATCAGCAGTTTAGTACTGTTCTGAAAAAAAGTCAACATGACACTGGGATGTATTAGCAAGAGAATGATATGCAAGAGCTGGGAAGTAATCCTTCTGTTACAGTCTGCATTAGTCAGATCCTTAGTAGCATTGTATACCCTTTTGGTCACTGCACTTTTAAAAAAAAAAGATGCAGAAAAACTGGAAGAGGTCCAGAGAAGAGCAAACAAAGCGATTAAAGGGTGGGGATAAAGATCCTCTGAGAAGAGGCTGAAGGAATTAGAGTTGTTTAGCCTGTAAAGAGATGGTTAAAAGTTGATTTAATAATAGGGCATGAGATTTTACAATTCAGAATCTTACCCGATTTCTGCCTTCTGAACTTAAAATTGGAATTAATTTAATTAATTCTAATTAATTAATTAGAAAATATACAATTTTTATGATGTTTATTAAGCACTCATTTTGTACCAGTCACTGTACTAAGCGCGAGGGTAGATACAAGCTAATCAGGTTGGACACATTCCATGTCCCACATGGGGCTCAGTCTTAATCCCCTCAATATTAAGGTAATTGAGGGACAGAGAAGTTAAGTGACTTGCCCAACATCACAGAGCAGACAAGTGGCGGAGGTGAAATTAGAACCCAGGTGACTATAACTCCCAGGCCCGTGCTCTATCCACTAGGTCAACCTTCTCTAAAATGTTAGGATTTTATTGACATTTTCCCTGCCAAAATGGAGAAGTCTATTGTATGAATCCATCCATCCAACTGTTATAGTGTACTCTCCCAAGTGCTTAGTACTGTGCTCTGCACATAAGTGAGCACTCAATAAATATGATTGATTAATTGACTCTAATTCTGGTAGAGACTTCAGTCTAGTTGGCATATTTGTGTGGCGCATGTCAGACAGGCTTGTTCCCCAGGGACTGGGTCACTGCTGATGTCCTTTCCTCATCCTAGATAGTAATAATAATAATAACAATAATTATGGCATTTGTTAAGTGCTTATTATGTGCCAGGCACAGTACTCAGCCCTGGGGTAGATACAAGCAAATCGGTTTGTCCCATTTGGGGCTCACAGTCTCAATCCCCATTTTAACAGATGAGGGAATTGAAGCCCAGAGAAGTGAAGTGACTTGCCTAAGGTCACACAGCAGACAAGTGGTGGAGCCGGTGGAGTGGTGTTCCAGTTTGGGCCTACCAGCCTTTGCCTTTCGGGCCTGGCCCTGAACCCTTGTCGTTCCAGTTTGGGACCCCCAGCCTTTGCCATCCAGTTTTGGCCCCCCAACCTTTGCCTTCCACACCGGTTTAGAACTCACGACCTTCTGACTCCCAGGCCCGTGCTCTATCCACTACGCCACGCTTGGTGATGAAAGAAGTCTGGGTTTCAAAGCAACAAGCTGGAGCAGGTTCCAGTAGCATCAGCCACTCCTGATAGTCCTAGTGCTTCAAACTAAGAAGCTGCTTTGACTAGTTTTGTGTGTTCTTAAAGATTCAATATAGACAGAGATACGGGGAAGAGAATAAAAAGTATTTACTGAGCACCTACTTTATGCAGAAGACTGTAATGAGCACTTAGGAGAATGGCAAAAGACATAATCGCTGTCCTCACAGAACTTACCATGTAAGGGGAAGAAACGTGGCCTAGTAAATACAGTACGGGCCTGGGAGTCGGGGACCTGGGTTCTAAATCTGGCTCTGCCACTTGTCTGTTGCGTGACTTTGGGCAAATCACTAAATTTTTCTGTGCCTCAGTTTCCTCATCTGTAAAATGGAGATTGAATCCTCCTCCCTCCCGTTTAGACTGTGAGCCTCACGTGAGACAGGGACTGTGTCCAACCTGAACCTGTGTCTACCGCTTGCACACGGTAAACACTTAACGAGTACCATAAAAAACAGGGGAGAGAGATCAGCAAAAATAAATTTCCCAAATAGAAAATTCTCCCATAGATTTTCCTTCCAAACTGGAGAGGATTTAGGCATAAACTCATGAGGCCCAGGTTTAGGAAAATACTTTTTTTTTTTGGTGGCGGGGGGGTGGAGGCGGAAGATTTTTCCACTCCTATGCTCTTCCCCTCTTCCCCCACCCTTCCATTTACTAATCTGCCCTTCCCATCTTCCTCCATCCTAGGCAGTGCTGCCACGACCATCAGAGATTCCATGAGGGCAACACCTGGACCAGGTCCTGAGCTGCCTCCAGACTGCCAGACACTGCCAATAGCTACATCCCCTAATGTGAACACCATCCATGGGCCTAGTGAGCCCTCTAGACTATAAGGTCCTTGTGGGCAGGGAATGTATCTGAAATCTCTGTTTTATGTTCCCAAGTGCTTACTACAGTGTTCTGCACACAGTAAACATTCAATAAACACCACTGATTGATTGATTGAAATCCACCACTCTTTTCCAACCTTAAGATCTTGACAGTTCTCCCTTCTGCTAAGGTCTGAGAAGCAGCATGGCTTAGAGGAAAGAGCACAGGCTTGGGAGTCAGAGGACATGGGTTATAATCCCAGCTCCGCCACTTGTCTGCTTTGTGACCTTGGGCAAGTCACTTAACTTCTCTGTGCCTCAGTTCCCTCATCTGTAAAATGTGGGGACTTTGAGCCCCATGGGGGATAACCTGATTCCCTTGTATCTACCCCAGTGCTTAGAAGAGTGCTTGCCACATAGTAAGCACCTAACAAATGCCATCATTATTATTATTACTATTATGGTCTTCTCATTTTTAGTGTAGTTAAGTTCTTTGAGACTCACCCCAGCCCTTAAGTACATTATCCTTATATTCCTTTACTCTCCCTATTTGTAATTTAATTCTAATGTCTATCTCCCCCATTGGACTGCAAGCTCCATGAAGGCAAGGATCAGGCCAACCAACTACCTCCCAGGCACTTAGTACAGAGCTCTTCACACAGACAGTGCTCAATAAATACCATTGATTAATTTCAGCAGGTGCCTTGATTAAGCTGCTTAAGCGAAGGCTCCTCAAACTTTCAGTTAGAAAATAATTGCTATTGGTGAAGAAAATGGGAAGAACTGTATTGTAAAAGGATATCATAAAAGAGCATTCCTGGGAAAATCAGGTGCTACAGAAAGCAATGCTCTGGCTTTATCATCAATCATATTTACCAAGCACTGTGTGCAGAGTACTGTACTAAGCGTGCTTGGGTCACCAACCAGAAGAGACTGAAAAGAAGTACAAAGTACCAGGCTGTTCCAGAAAACTGACAAGACTCTCTCTCTCCTCTTCCTTCCCCCTCTGATTCCCATTCTGCACAATAGGGGTGTGGGCCTGGGAAATATGGTAGACAACTATCTAGATTAGGCTTCCCTAACTGTTGGCCTCTTCCACTCTAATCCTATGAAATATAGGCTGAGTGGTGTCTGTTTTGCTACTTTCACGGGACAAAAATGCATTTCCCAATCACAGGAGGAAACTATGCTCCGACAATACTGGCAAGTACACGATCAAGCTTAACTCAAGAGGCTTTCTTGCCCTCCAAAATCCAGATGATAGAAACCATTTTACCAAAAGGCCATTTTCATAATCAAGCGTTTATTGGTACTGGTGTGAATTTTTTTTCGGCATTTCCTCTTTGTAACATAAACATAGACCAACTCCAATTATATCTCATTTGGCTAAATCACAATTTGCACAACACTATTTACAAAGAACACACAAGAGAATGTAATTGCAGAACCCAAAATGGGTTTGGGATAAGCAGTATTTGCAGAGCAACACTCCAGCTGTTTCCCCTCTCACAAGATCCAACATTTCCCTCCCTCTAAAAAAGGTCACAGTAATTATGACTAGTTACATAATAGGTCTGATTTCAGGTAGGATGGTTTTCTACTTATGAGCTAATGTTTCCACTTAAATGGGTGATGGGAAAGGCATGCAAAAGAGAAAGCTTCTAGATTAATAGTGCAAATCTGTTTATTCAAAGAATGGGGTGTGAAAAAGGCTAGGGGAGGAAGAGGAAAATAACAAATGAAGTGAGCCGAATTCATTCCCGCCTACCAACTGTCCCCTGGTCCCTGATACAATGGTGGCTGGCTGTTGGGGAAAAAAAAAAGAGATCTGAAGTTGTTCTGTTGATGAAGGGTAGGGAGTGGCAAAATCCATGAAATATTCTTTGGAATTCAAGTCCTGGTCTTTTATCACACACCACATCTATTTCTTGACTCAAATCCTTTTTTCCCCTCCCCTCCATATGCTCTGTCCACAACCGCCAAAACATTTTAAAATTTGCAGGCGGGAGTCCCACCCCCAAAAATAAATGAAGAACCATTTGGCAGCATTTGAAAACGAGCCCAATACATTCTGGTGCAGTCCTGGAATTAAGGGAAAATATGCATTTGTACAGCTCCTGGAATCAGTGCACACAGCCTGAGGGCGCTGCAGGTGCCAACACGTAAACGTAGTGAGGAAATGTGAGTGTTAAATAAAGACCTTGGACTGTGGTGTGGATACCATATCTGATTTCCACCCCTGATTGGAAGCAAGGCAGTTCCAGAGATGGTACACAGAACCGTTAAAGATACATTGAGATTTTTACACGTTTTTTCCCCAAAGCTTGCAGGCTTTAAAGCCTCTTATGTAGGCTACGGATTACACTCCAAAATACTTAAAGACCACCTGACTTTTTTAGCTTTAAAATACATAGAACTGAGGCAAAAGAAGGAGATGCTGCTTATCTTGCCCCCCCAAATGGAATCTGACAAGGCAGCCCATTAATTACACAGTGGAACTCTAGACTTAGTTGGTCATACCTAATTTACATAAACCAAACATAAGTTCAAGAGTCTTAATGGCACAGCCCCCTTGTCATTAACATTTTGGGTAGAAAGGGTAGCCACAGCTAGCGCCCCCTATCCCTTGGGGCCAGAGAGGGCCTTCCACATCCAAGATGGCGGTTCTACTCCCTGCCCTCTGCTAGCAGGTTGTAGAGCCCAGGCCAGCTTAGGGAACTGTAGGGTTCTCGTTATCCTCACTGAGATGCAAGGCTCTCTAACCCAGGTCCGGGAGGGGCGAGCCGACCCCTTCCTCGGCACTGACGGGGATGACCTTCCCCTCACCCCACCCCTCTACCCCGGCACATCATCTACCTTCCTGTCATTAAAAAGCAGCAGGTGTGCAAAAAGCGGGCCAACTAAGGTAGGGATGCTACAGACAGATGGTGCGCTGGTCAGGAAAGGAGAAACAGGCACAAGAGCAACTTCATTCAGTTGTATTTATTGAGTACTTACTGTGTGCAGAGCACTGCACTAAGCACTTGGGAGAGTACAATGCAACAATAGATACATTCCCTGCCCACGATGAGCTTACAGTCTAGAGGAACAGTGGTATTTGTTAAACGCTTTTACTAAGTGCCAAGCACTGTTCTAAGAGCTGGAGTAGAAACAAGGTAATCAGATCCCACATGGAGCTCACAATCTTAGTTCCCATTTTACAGATGAGGTAACTGAGGCACAGGGAAGTGAAGTTACCTGCACAAGGCCACACAGCAGACACATGGCACAACTGGGATCCAATCCCGTGTCCTCTGGCTCCCGTCCATGATCTTTCCACCAGGCCAGACATCTTCAGCCTGGCCTAGCAAAACGAAGGGTTGCAGGAGGTGGTGCAAGAAGAGTTCGCTGCTGCTTTTCTGGTTCCCACCAGGCTGCGTGCCGACGGTTCATCAGGCTCTTAATATCCTACCGCCCCTCACGTCCCCCCGCGGCCCAACAAGTCCATGGTCCCTGCAAGGGAAGAGGCTATCCACTTATCTCAACTCCTGCCTAGGCAGCTTGAGGATTCAGTGCTCCAAATCTGCAGTGATGCTGTACCAACCTCAGTGCCCAAGAAGCAGCACAGCCTAATGAGAAGCAGCATGGCCTCGTGGATAGAGCCCAGGCCTGGGAGTCAGAAAGACCTGGGTTTTAATCCCAGCTCTGCCACTTGTCTGTTGTGTGACCTTAGGGAAGTCACTTCACTTCTCTGGGCCTCAGTTACCTCATCTGGAAAATGGGGGATAAGACTGTGAGACCCATGTGGGACAGGGACTGCGTTCAACCTGATTAGCTTCTATCTACCCCAGTGCTTAGTAGAGTACCTGGCATACAGTAAGTGTTTAATGATTGGAAAAAAAAAGGAAGAAGCCAGGACCATGGCCCTGGGTTGCTTCGATGGCAGCCAGGACCAAAAGGCCGCACAGCCAAGCATGGCCTGTATTGCTCGATGGGATGCAAGCACCATAGCGGCTCCTCTGAGTTCCCCGGCAGTTAGACAACTCCTCTCAGTGGGAATGTGGGATGGGGACGAGAGATATTGCTGCTCTCAAACTGGGTGTGCCCGCCCAGGCCCACAGGGTATCTGCACAGCGGCAGCCCTGGAACACCATCCTCTGCCCCAAGCCACCCTTGCCTGGCCCCATCACTGGGCAAGGATCCAAAAGCAACAGTGAAAGGAGAGGAGGAACAACATGGCCTAGCAGATAGAACAGAAGCCTGGAAATTGGAGTACCTGGGTTCTAATCCCAGCTCTGCCACTTGCCTGGCTTCTCTGTGCCTCAGTTCCTCATCTGTAAAATGGGGATTCAATATCTGTTCCCCCTCCTACTTAGACTGGGAACCCCATGTGGGACAGGGACTGTGTTTGATCTGATTGTCTTGGACCTACCAGTACTTGGCACAGTGCTTGACACATGGTAATCGCTCAGTAAACACCACAATTATTATTATTATTATTAATGTTATATGGGAAGCATCAGTGAGAACCTTTTCCTTCTTCTTTGTCTCTCTCTCTCCCTCCCCCACTTCCTTCTTTTTCTCCTTCCTCCCACCTCTTCATCCCATTAATATCCTGCCTCAATGTCCTTGTCCCCAAATTTACCCCCATGCTCAAAATGAAAAGTGGGCACCCCTGTTTAATTGAACAAATTAGCTTTATCTCCATGGAAAATGGAATACTACATGAACTTGATACACTTCCAGAATAACTTAATTTAAAAATCCATTATCAAATCCTATATAGATAATAAAAAATAAGTCTATAGTTATATTTTGTGAAGAAATGAAAGGAAACGATGATAAAACTTAAGATTTAGAAATTTGTGGTTGAGGTGGTAACTTTCTTAAATAATGCTCATATCTGAGGTGAAAGATCTCCTTATGGCACAAACGACTCTAGGACAAAATAATTTCTTCAACAATTGCCCAGTGATGAAATCAGTGTGTCACCCACTCTACCCCGCCCCCCCCAACAAATACTTAATCACCCCTCTTCATCTCTACTCCTCTCCCTTACACACAAATAGATTTGATCATCTTTTTAATGAAAATATTTTGAAGGAAAGAGTTGAAGGGACAGAAGAAAAGAGGGACCTAAGTGCACAAGACTTCAAAGAAAGAAAAACACAAGAGTTGGCAGATTTGGGCTGTTTTTAACTATTGAGGGAAATGCCAGAGTACTAGAAGGAGCCAGGATGAAAAGCAGACCAAGAAAGAGACCCAAAGCATTCTAATGGAAACCAAGAAAGTTCACAAAGCGATCCAAGCAAGAGAGATAAAGCACAGACTCAGCTAAAGAGAGAGAGAATAGCTGAAAAAGCTCGAATTTATCTAATAAAGGGAGGAAGCTGAAACAGTGGAACAAACCATGAGCAGTCACTGGGTTAGTACACCAAAACAACAATTCTAAGCGCTGGGGTAGATTCAAGTTAGTCAGGTTGGACATAGTCCCTGTCCCACATAGGGCTCACACTCTTAATCCCCATTTTACAGATGAGGTAGCTGAGGTCCAGAGAAGTGAAGTGACTTGCCCGAGGTCACACAGCAGTCATGTGACAGAGCCAGGATTAGAACCATGACCTTCTGACTCCCATTCCTGTGTTCTATCCACTAAGCCATGCTGCTTCTCCGTAGCAGAAGGGGTATTCCCTTACCAAGTGAACTGTTCTAACTCTAATCATTAGTGCATATAGAGAAATCCAGAAGCAGGTACCCAGCAAAATTAAATCTAGAGTTTGTAGGCTAAGAAGTCTGCATATCCCATGCCTCCAACCCTCCAATTTTGTCCTCCAGCTGGGAGGTCACTGAGAAAATTTTTAGCTCTGGAGAACTCAGAAGCAAGGCTAGAGGTGCCATGCTTGGAGGTGACAGAATTACGCAGTCCATCGGGAAGGGCTCATTTCCAACTTCTGGACTCAAGTTGTAAACTCTGCAAACTCTCACGTAGAAATATTAAATGCTCCACAGCTATAAAGGAGGCAGGATGATGGTTCAATCCAGGAGCTCCTACCCCAATTTGAGCTAATCGAATGGCTCTTCAGACCTTCCAAGAAATACAAAAATAGAAGATAACAAATCAATCCTGAGAGAGGTCTGGCCCTCAATTCCCAAAGCAGCTCCATTATTTAGCCTTTTGAAACCTCACTTTTCTAAGGACAAGGAGGCAAGGGAAACACTGACACACAAAAACGTGTTAAAATCCCAGAAAATCTCATTAACTTTCCACTTCTTAAAAGAGATGTGATCAGAAGAAAACAGAGGAATGGGAAAAACTTGGATAGTCATCAGGGCAGGGCTATAAGATGTTCAGTTCACATTTCAGTCTAGGTGCAAAAATGAGCAAAAGAGTCAGCCAGTATATTTTAGAAGCCCAGCATGGGCAACATGGAGAGTTTCTTAGACTCAGCAGGCTGAGGAATCATCTAGAGTCCCTGAATCACTCACACTGGAGCTCTTAAACATTAATGACTGGGCATTGGAAACACACAGACACTCACAAGGTGACATATCGATGGTTATGAAATTCTTCTAGGAATCTGCCAAGTGCTGGGGATGAACAGTTACGCTGAAGAAGATCAAGGTTCCCTGTAGACTGTAAGCTCATTAGGGGCAGAGAATGTGTCCATTAATTCCTTTGTACTGTACTCTCCCAACTGCTTGGTATGGTGCTCTGCACGTAGCAAGGGCTCAAAGTACACCACTGACTGATTGAAGGTTACATATCAGCCTGCATCTGGCCAACCCTACCCACATCCAAGGATCAACATCAGTGACCCAAAAAGCTGAACGCTGTCACTGAATTCTGTTTCCCGGGTAGCACAGGGTTCAATGATGCAAGGACAGACAAGGAGGTAGGAAACTGAATCATGAAGGTTAATGTGTCCTTTGAGAGGCTCAAAGAGCATATGAGAGCAAAATTCAGACCAAACTGAAGATATACAGGGCAACTGGAGTGTGCAAGGAGCTCTTAAACACTAATAACCGGGCTTTGGAAAGACAGAGACATCCACAAGATGACATATAGAGGTGATGAACTATTTCTAGGAATCAACCAAGTGGTGGGGATGAACAGTTAGGCTGAAGATCAGGGTTTCCTCTAGACTGTAAGCTTGTTATGGGCAGGGAACATGTCTGTTAATTCCGTTGCACTGTACTCTCCCAACCACTTAGTATGGTGCTCTACACATAGTAAGGGCTCCAAGAATATTACTGATTGATTGGTTACATACCAGCCTGCATACCAGATACACAGGCCAGTTAGAGTGTGCAACCTTTTTATTAGTTTGTTGTGGGCAGGGAATGTGTCTGTTTATTGTTCTATTGTACTCTCCCATGCACTTAAGTACAGTGCTCTGCACACAGTAAGTGCTCAACAAATATGACTGAATGAATGAATTAGCTGGGAGACCCAGACCTACCAACACATCACATTTGACTTCAGAGGAGCTCCATCGATGCCATCTACCTGCAATATTTAATCAAGCGGCAAGACAGGATCACAAACTACGAGTCATTCAGTCAGTCCCCCAGCCAAACAATGCTCATCCCATCATATGTGTCTTTTTGTCTAGAAGATGCATAAATCCTTTTTTTATGGTACTTGATAAGCGCTTACTTATGTGTCAAACACTGTTCTGAGTGCTGGAGTAGCTACAAGTGAATTAGGTTGGATGCAGTGCCTGTCCCGCATAGGGCTCACAGTCTAAGTAAGAGGGAGGACAGGAGAACTAAGACACAGAGAAGCTAAGTGACTTGCCCAAGGTCACATAACAAGAATTTGGCAGAGGCAGGATTAGAACCCAGGTCCTCTGATTCTTAGGCCTGTGCTCTTTCCGCTAGGCCATGCTGCTTCTCTTTAAGCCATTTTGTAGGGTTTCAGCAGGGTGAGGAAAACAACATTTCCCGCATCCCTGGATGGTCATTTTAGTCAGGCAGGGGTCACCTATCAATGTTATAAATCACATCACTCCTCACACACCCTCTGACTTCACCCCATTCCTCCATCATCAGTCCTACTTTCCAACTCAAGAAGTGTCAACTATGTGGGAAAAAAAAGTCAGCGAGCAAAAAATTGTGTTTTGGGGGACATATTTGCCTTACGTTAGCTTTAACTTCCAGCTTCAAATAAATGAAAGCATTTTCAACAAAACTAAAGTAGTGGTTTTTAAAAACAGTGGTTTTATCCCCAAAAGTTCAAAACCTAATATAGAGGGAGATCAATTACCCAAACTAATTGGAACTGAGGGTTGGTCCAAGCAAGTTGTCCAAGCTTGGACAGTTGATCCAGCCTGTCATCGGACAAGAGGAAAAGATTTCAGATGGCGTCCTTTCCTCATTCCTAATAACCTGTATGGGGAATGCCAACTTTCAGTTGGTTTCTACTCTTCTGTCCCTTACATATCCCTATTCGAGTTTTGTCAACTGTTTCAACTTTAAGAGAAAGCACTCAATGACTAGAAAGTCATGTTTCTGAACCAGCAAAACAGAGTGCATACGCATTTGTATGATGACAGTTCACATGACCAGCATGTTCTATTGTGTTCTGTACTGAACCATAGACTACATACACTTGCCAAGACTGGAAAAAAAACAATAGCTAAGACAGTAAGGGATATATGTCTACAAAAGCTAAAGATTTCATTCTTCACATTTTAAAAATAAAAGCCAATATGGGTTTGAAAGTTTCATACTACACAATGCACATCCAGACCCTATCCATAATGGAGATTTTTAATCAATTATATTTATTGAGCACTTGCTGTGGGCAGAGCACTGTACTGAGTGCTTGGGAGAGTACACTATAACACTATAACAGACACATTCCTTGCCCATAATGAGTTTACAGTCTAGTTGGGGAGACAGAAATTAATATAAATTACAGAAATGTACAGAAGTGCTGTGGGGTTGAGAGGGGGATGAGTAAAGGGAGCAAATCAGGGCAATGCAGAAGGGAGTGGAAGAAAATGAAAAGAAGCCTTAGTCAGAGAAGGCCTCTTGGAGGAGATGTGCCTTCAATAGGGCTTTGAAGGTGGGGAAAGAAATTGTCTGTCAGATATAAAAAGGGAGGGCATTCCAGGCCAGAGGCAGGAATGTGGATGAGAGGTTGGCGGTGAGATAGGTGAGACTGAGGTACAGTGAGTACGTTGGCATTAGAGAAGTGAAGTGTGGGGGCTGGGTTGTAGTAGGAGAGTAGCGAGGTGAGGTAAGAGGGGGCAAGGTGATTGAGGGATTTTGAGCTGATGGTAAGGAGTTTCTGTTTGATGCGGAAGTGGGTGGGCAACCACTGGAGAGAAAACACGGACTGAATGTTTCTGTAGAAAAATGATCCAATCAGTGGTATTTATTGAGAACTTACTATATGCAGAGCACTGTACTAAGCGTTTGAGAGAGTACAATGAAACAGAATTAGCAGAAACGTTCTCTGCCCATAACAAGCTTACAGTCTAGAGGGGGAGAAACTTAATTCTTGTTTGAAAACCATTTTTAAATCCACTCAAACTCACAAAGACATAAGCAATGCCATAGAGAACCATTGTGGGGTTCTTCCACTCTACTATTCGATCTTAAACAGTGGAACCAAGAGCAGATGATGGTGAAACAATCGATCAATAGTATTTACTGAGCACTTACTGTGTGCAGAGCACTGTACTAAGCGCTTGGTAGAGTATGACAGAGTTGGTGGACACATTTCCTCACCACAAGGAGCTTGTACCTTCTAACATCCCTAGTCTGATATTTTGAATTGAGACGCTCAATTCATTGTCTGATCTGGTGGGCCACATGCTTTCCTTAGAAAGACTGTTACAAGTGAGCAGCATGCATTTTTGTGCAAGTGCTTGCATCATCGAAGGGCACCTAAAATAGGACGAGTAGGGTGCTAAATTTCAACATGGGCCGGGAAACTTAAAATCACAAAAGAAGGCTGGGTCATTTGCATTCTTCTCTCAATTAATGGTATTTATTGAGCGCTTACTGTATGCAGAGCTCTGTACTAAGCACTTGGGAGAAGACAATACAACCGAGGTGGTAGACATGGTCCCTGTTCACAAAGAGCTTACAGTTTGGAGGGGGAAACAGACATTCATATAAATTATGGATATGTACATAAGTGCTGTGGGGCTGAGAGTAGGGAAATACCACATGCCCAAAAGAATTGGCAATTTAGAAATAACAGAGTACAGCACAAGATGAAACCCTTACAAGAGAGTAAAGATGGCTGAGAAGTTACAAAGGCAGGACTGGAAGTGGGTGGAAAAGCTTAAACAGCATGGCCTAGTGGCAAGAGCACGGGCTTGGAAATTAGAGGATGTGGGTTCTAATCCCTGTCCGCCACTTGTCAGCTGCATGACCTTGGGCAAGTCATTTCACTTCTCTGTGCCTCAGTTACCTCCTCTGTAAAATGGGGATTACGACTGTGAGCCCTACATGGGACAACTTGATTACCTTGTATCCACCCCAGCGCTTAGAACAGTGATTGTCACATAGTAAGAGCTTAACAAATACCATAATAATAATAATAATAATAATTATTATTAATAAACAATAACTTGTCAGCTAAGCAAACATACCGATGACAGGGTCCTGGGGCAGGTTCTGAAGACGCTCTTCTGGTGTGTGTCTCTCTGAAATCCTTATTTTCCTTGTTTGCACAGTGCCTAAACTAGAGGTTTGTTTTACCCCTGCAAAGTTGAACGAAAACTGGATAATTCTCCAGGTAAAATCTTCTCTAAAAGAATCCAATTTCCCCAGGCCAAAACTGGCCAGTGCTTTCAGGCTAGTGACTGTAATATAACCCATGAGTTTTAGTAGCTTGCAAGTTCTCTGATGCTTCATGTTTGACCCTTGCCTAAAGAAAAATTAGGGCCATGTAAAGAAAACCAATGCAAGTATTTTTGAATCCGGAAGAAATTTCCCCCCAAAAGTGGAATTTTGGGTCATGCCAAAGAAGCGTTAACCAAGGCAAACCCAGACAGGTACTGCAGCTGCTATCACCTCCCACAGAGAAAGGGAAAAGGCCTCAGCCTGTCAGAAAGGGATCAGGAATTACCCTTTCATATTATACAGCAATACCCAAATCCCAGCCCTAGATGAACTTTAAAAATGTCACATCAAAGTGGTTCACTGCAGCCATGGCAACTTTAGAAGAGTTCCACATAGGGCTATGGGAGGTGGGATTTTCTTTTTTAAAATTTACAAGCCTAATATAAAACCATATAAAGAACAGTGCTCTATAAAATTAAAAAAAAAACATCAACAAGAGTTTGTTAAGAGTTCATTTAGTTCCACATACTTGCTCTAAATGGGTGGGCCATGCCTGCATGGAGCAAGCATGTTTTCTGAAGGGATGGGTCAGTAGAAAAATTATTTTCTTGGCCTGACTGTATCTGGAGCAAGTGGCTAGGCCTCCAGGGGAAAGGTGAAGCCACACGCCACTGAGAACAGGCTTCCTTTGCAAGTTTTAGCAGAATTACCTGGGACACCTGGAAACAGATACCAGAAGGGCCAACTGATGTGTCCCTTATTCATCTTTCAAGAACCTATGGTTAGCATGGATTGCACCGGGTGATGAAACAAACACTAGAATCATGTACTTTTAGTATTAGTCCTTATTGACACCCATGCCCATTGCCATCGTCACTTGTTCCAGAAGTTTAACTCCCTCTTCAAAACCCCTGCCCTCCTGCCTCCCCCATCTCTTGCCCCTAACTACCTGGCCACCTATTTTATTGACATTACCAAGCATGATTCTCCTGAAATTCTCACCAACTCTCCCACCTTTCCCAGCAGTATCTCAAGAGGCGATCTCCTGCCTTCTCTCAAAATCCACCCAGTCCACCTGCGCATCTGACCCCATCCCTTCACACCTATCAAAACACTTGCCCCCTCCCTTCTCCCCTCCCTAAGAGCCATCTTCAACCGTTCACTCTCCAATGGCTTTTTCCCCACTGCCTTCAAACATGCCTATTCTCCCCTATCCTAAAACAACCTCCCTTGACCCCAAAGCTCCCTCTATTTATCACCCCATCTCCCTCCTACCATTCCTCTCCAAACTCCTTGAGGAAGCTGTCTACACCTGTTCTCTCAAATTCCTCTCCTCCAATTCTCTCCTTGACTCCTTCCAATCAGCTTCCACCCCCTTCACTCCACAGAAACCACCCTCTCAAAGGTCACTAATGATCTCCTTCTTGCCAAATCCAATGACCTCCACTCCATCCTAATCCTCCTTGAGCTCTCCGCTGATTCAACACCGTCAACCACCCCCTTCTCCTGGAAACATTATTCAAACCTCAGCTTCACTGACATGGGAAGCAGTGTGGCTCAGTGGAAAGAGCCCAGGCTTGGGAGTCAGAGGTCATGGGTTCTAATCCCGACCCCACCACTTGTCAGCTGTGTGACTTTGGGCAAGTCACTTAACTTCTCTGTGCCTCAGTTACCTCATCTGTAAAATAGGGATTAAAACTGTGAGCCTCACATGGGACAACTTCATTACCTTGTATCTACCCCAGCGCTTAGAACAGTGTTTGGCACATAGTAAGCACTTAACAAATACCATGATTATTATTATTATTATTATGTTCCCAAATCTACATCTCCAGTCCTGATCTCTCTCCCTCTCTACAGTCTCATATTTCCTCCTGCCTTCAAGACATCTCTACTTGGAAGTCTTTCCATCCCAAACATGTCTAAAGCAGAACTAATTATCTTCCAACCCAAACCCTGTCCTTCCCCTGACTTTCCCATCACTGTAGACAGCACCACCATCCTTCCTGTCACACAAGACCATAACCTTAGTGTTATCCCTGATTCATCTATCTCATACAACCCATTTTCTCAATCTATCACTAAATTCTATTGGCTCAACCTTCACGACATTGCTAAAATCCACCCTTTCCTCTCCATTCAAACTGCTACCACTTTAATCCAAGCACTTATCCTATCCCACCTCGATTACCTCACTGCCTCCAGCCTCTCCCCACTCCAGTCCATACTTCACTCTGCTGCCCGGATCATTTTTCATTGTTTTCCCATGCCTCAGGAACCTCCAGTGGGTGCCCATTCACCTCTGCATCACACAGAAACTCCTTACCATTGGCTTGAAATCCCTCAATCACCTTGACCCCTCCTACCTCACCTTGCTACTCTCCTACTACAACCCAACCCACACACTTGGCTGCTCTAATGCCAACCTATTCACTGAACCTCGATCTCATCTATCTTGCCACCGACCTCTCGCTCATGTCCCACTTTTGGCCTGAAACTCTCTTCCTTTTCATATCTGACAGATGATTACTCTCTCTCCCTTTAAAAGGAGCCCTGATTTGCTTCCTTGACTCATCCCCCTCTCAGCTCCACAGCACTTATGTACATATCTGCAATTTATTTATATTAATGCCTGTCACCCCCTCTAAACTGTAAGCTTGTTGTGCACACAGAATGTCTGTTATATTGTACACTCCCAAGTGCTTAGTAAAGTGCTCTGCCCACAGTAAGTGCTCAGTAAATACAATTGATTGACTCAAAGCCCATCTGGGGAACCTGGTTGTCAGTACAGCTGCCTGATTTAAAGTTGGAATTTCAGGCTTTTCAATTCCCTCAGCCTCAGCCCTGCTGCCACCCGATCAAATCTCCTGGCAGGCAGTGATAAGGAAGAGGAAGAGAGAGAGTGAGAGAGAGAGAAAAGAGAGAGAGAGAGAGAGAGCATGCGTGGAGAGCTACTGGCACTCTTAGACATCAGCTATCAGTTGGGTAGACTATCGGGCCAATTAGGAAGCACACTCTAGACTGTAAGCTCATTGTGGGCAGGGAATGTGTATACCAACTCTGCTGTATTGTACTCTCCCAAATGCTTAATACAGTGCACTGCACACCATAAGTGCTCAATACCATTGATTGATTGATTTTTAAGTTGCAATCCAAAGCAAAACACGCCATCAACATAACTCCCACCCAAACTCTGCTGTGCCAAATTGCCTAAGAAAATGCTACTAGCTAATTTCTTGCTTTGTTTGCTGCTAAATCAAACACTGTTAATGTCTTCCATTAAGACACAGGTGGTTCCTTAAACTCTTTTCAAACTGCTGTTGGGTTTTCCCCAGATACAACCTATAAAATTTCCTATTATAATAATAACTATTGTATTTATTAAGCACTATGTGCCAAACACTGTACAGCTAATCCGGTTAGACACAGTCCATGTCCCACTTGGGACTCCCAGTCTTAATCCCCATTTTACAGATGAGGTAACTGAGGCACAGAGCAGTTAAAGGACTTGTCTGAGGTCACCCAGCAGACACATGGCAGAGCCAGGGTTAGAACGCAGGTCCTTCTGACTCCCAGGTCCAATGAATGAATAAATGAATGCAATGTGATGTTACGTAAAGTTTCCTGTCATGTCATGTCATTCCTCAAGAACCTCCAGTGGCTACCAATCCACCTCCACATCAAACAGAAATTCCTTACCACTGGCTTTAAAGCACTCAGCTTGGCCACTCCTATATCACCTCTCTGATTTCCTTCTACATCCCAGCCCACTTGCTTCGCTCCTCTAATGCCAAATTACTCACTCTACCTTGATCTCATCTATCCCACCACCACCCCCTTAGCTCACATCCTCCCACTGGACTGGAACTCCCTCCACCTTGACATATGAGGAACCAAGGCTCTCCTAATCAATCATTCATTATTCATTCATATTTATTGAGCACTTATAGTATGCAGAGCACTGTACTAAGCGCTTGGAAAGTACAATTTGGCAACAGATAGAAACAATCCCTACCCAACAACGGGATCACAGTCTAGAAAGGGGAGACAGACAACAAAACAAAACCAGTAGACAGGCATCAATACCACCAAAATAGATAAATAAAATTATGGATATATACACAATCAATCATATTTATTGAGCACTTAGTGTGAACTGAGCACTATGCCAGGCACAAGGGAGAGTACAATATCACAGAGTTACGAGACATATTCCCTGTCCACAAGGAGCTCACAGTCTTGTTGAATGCCCATCAATCAATCAAGTCGTATTTATTGAGCACTTACTGTCTGCAGAGCATTGTACTAAGTGCTTGGGAGAGTACAATATAACAGAATTAGTAGACACGTTCCCTGCCCCACAATGATTTTACAGTCCATGGTAAGCCTAGCCCTATTTTAATCTGCTAGATTGTAAAATCCAAACTCAATTATACTCTCCTAAATGTTTAGTACAATGGTCTGCGCAGAGCATATGCTCAACAAATGCTACTGATTGACTGAATATGACCATTAGTGGTAATAATATTTAAGTGACTACTGGATACAGTGCACTGTACTAAGTGCTTAAGGTGGTACACATACAAAGAAGTGACACATTTCCTGCCCAAAAATATCTTACATTCTAACAGGGTGACAAACATAAAAATGATCACTCATCTAAATTTTTAATCTACAACGGATGGCACATTTTATATGACTGAACAAATTTTTCTCCAACCTATTTTCATTTTGAAGAAAATGAAACAAATCAAAAAAATCAAACCAAATCTCTTATAGCGAGTAACGTATATGGTGGAATAAACCAGATGCCATTTTCTACGTCTAACCATACGATATACTGTTAATAATAATATTGCCTTTTTAAATTATGTGCTGTACAGTTCTAATTCGCTTTCAATGAGAAGTCATGTGATGACAATCTTGACAGCAAGGAATCACACTCAAGCAGCAAGATGGACCTGGGCTCTAATTCCGGCTCTGCCACTTGTCTGCTGTGTGACCTTGGGCAATAACTTAGCTTCTCTGGGCCTGAGTGCCCTCATCTGCAAAATAGGGATTCAGAGTGTGAGCCCCAAGTGGGACAGGGACCTGACAACCTTGTATCTCCCCCAGTGCTTAGAACAGTGCTTGGCACATAGTAAGTGCTTAACAAATGCCATTATAATTAAAAATAGCCAACCTAAGAGCAGCGGTCAGTAGAGGGTAGGAGCTGTATACCAGAGACAGCTTCACAAAGAGCCCTGTAAAGTTTACAGTGATCCTAGAACAGGTACATAAATCCAGAATACTGTAAAGCCAATTCCCTCACAGCAGTGCCTATTTTTATCTCTCATCTCTTAAACAATGCACAGAGATTATTAGAAATGAAGAAACATTATTTAGCTAAACTGTGAGAGTCTTCCAGAGGAGTCTGAGGTGACTGTATGCTTAAATCTATCACATGGGCTATATACCTGTGTTAAAGTGCCTGCACATGTACAGGATTTCTAGCAGCAAGTGAAGAAAGGAAGAAACAAAAGAAAGGAGAGACTTGGCCCAAAGAGGCTGAATTTTATCATCAGTTTTGCAAGTTCTGAACTCTCAACCCTTCTTTGAGAAAAATCAGCATGCTAGCTGAGTCCTAATAGAAGAAAAAAATGTTCACTGAATATTCAGCAGAAATACAAATGCATATTTAAAGTAGTCTTTGAATGAACAATGACCTTGTGACCTGAGAATATCAATCTCTCATTCAGTATGCTTTTTCCCTCTGTGGTCATTTCTGCTTACTAAGAGCCCCTGGGTCACCTACTATGGGTGGAAGAAAATTATGGTGATTTTACCCCTCGTGCAATCCATAATAATTTTGTGCCAAGCTAACCCATTTCCCAGAGCTTTCAGAATTGGCTTAAACTGTTGGGAACCATCAACTGGAAAAACATCCTTGGACAGGCGGCTACTTACGTTTGAAATGAGCAAATCTGATTACATTCTCCTAAATTCAAACTCGCAGCCAATATAAAAATTCGCCAAGTTCTAGCACATTATCCAAATGCAACATTTATGAAGGTAAAGCCAACAAATGGCCCCGTTTACACCTTTTTAAAAAAACAAGTATCTTTCTTCACTGAGAAAGCAAATGCTTCATTGAAAGGACAAAGGTATCTCCTTTTCCTCTCTCTAATGGGTCTGTCCTATTCTAACACACTAGCTAAACTAAGGTCAGTGCTTGAAACCATTCTGCTTAGCAAAACTCAAAAGCCATCAATCCCGACCCCATTTATAATGATTCAGTTGGGGCCCAGTCGCAGTCACTTTCTATTGACTTCCCATAACCAGGGTCCAAAATTAATCCCTTGATAATTATATGTTGAATATGGTGCAGTGGAGCACAGGCTGGGAGTTAGAAGGTCATGGGTTCTAATCCTGACTCTGCCACTTGCCTATGTGACCTTGGGCAAGTCACTTAACTTCTCCGTGCCTCAGCTATCTCATCTGTAAAATGGGGATCGAGATTGTGAGTCCCATGCGGGACAGGGACTGATTTGCTTGTACCCACTCCAGAACTAAGTACAGTGCCTGGCACATAGTAAGCACTTAACAAATACCATAATTGTTATTTTACTCAAAGATTTATCCATCTTATCAAAGTCTACATAAAACTTGAGATTTTTTTAGATCCCATTGTTAGGAATGTTAATTTCCCAATTTTCATATTTTGATTGGGTTCATTTCAAATTTTTCGATCCAATATTTGACCTACATTAAAATCAGTTATCCCAGTAGTATTTGTTGAGCACCTACTATATGCAGAGCACTGTGCTAAGCTTTTCACTTGTTTCATAATAGCTGCCATAGTATTAATCTTATAAAAAGTAGTCCTGGCTCCCTCTGCGACTTCTGCAGAAAAAAGCCATAGTTGAGAGTAATTAGCAATTCTTTTGTGCAGTGATCATGTTTATGTGAGCTGCTGCTACCCACCTCAGCCAGAGGAAGATTGAAATAGAGGCTTGAGTCAGCTCTTAGCCCAGCCCAAAACAAGGCCAGCCTACAGTCAATGCAAGGCTCTACCAGGCAGGGCAGTGGGAAATGATGCTGTCCCCACCAAGGAAGCAGGAGTTGGAAAATTAGCCTAGATGGAAGGGCAATAAGTGGAGAAGACAAATAACGAAGAGGACATACAAGAGACTAAAAAGAAGAGTGCTGAAGAAAGTGGGAAAACCTTTTTCATTCTCTGGTGATCATCTTCTGGGTGATCGTTTAATCACCATTACAAGAGACGAACACACCTGCCTTGCAGAGGTAAGTTATCTTCGCAACTGAAGATGATGCTATGTTACATTCCAGTGGAAAATACAAATACGTGACCTGTCTTACATACAAGGAGTCTGGTTCCGGGGTTATTGACTGTGACTACAACTGATGTGCCCTGTTGCTGTTTATGGCCCCGATTGCTTAAACCTTACCAAAATAATAATGGTATTTGTTAAGTGCTAACTATGTGTCAGGCACTGTACTAAGCACAACCAAGCCAACTCTTAGCATTTCAGTCTAGCTTAATCTACTGCGGCCACTTCCCAGTCACCAATACTTCCTCAATTGCTGAAGTTCACCTAGAGTGGGTCAATCATTCCTTCTTCTCGATTGAATTTAACTGCCTTCCTTCGGTGATCCTCAGGTTTCTTTGGTACTCTAGTACCATCTCATACCAGCACGGCTATTTAAAAGGAATATGGCAGCAAAGTCACACCCACTATACAACGAGATTAATTTTGATCATTTCTTGTCCTGTTACCTAAATGTAGAACTTCATAGTAATGGTATTTATTTATTAAGTGCTTACTATGTGCCAAACGCTGGGGTAGATATAGGATGATCATGTTGGACTCACTCCATGTCTCGCATGGAGTTCACAGTCTTTGAGGGCGGGAGAACAAGTATTTTAGCCCCACTTTACAGATGAGAAAATTCAAGCACAGGAAGGTTGTGTGACTTGCCCAAGGTCACACAGGAGGCAAGAAATGGAATTGGGACTAGAACCCAGATCTCCCTACTCCCAGCAATGTACTTATTCTACTAGACGCATAGGAAGGTTGTGTGACTTGCCCAAGGTCACACAGGAGGCAAGAAATGGAATTGGGACTAGAATGCAGGTCTCCCTACTCCCAGCAATGTACTTATTTTACTAGGCCACAAGAGCCTCCAATCACAATCACATCTATCTTGCCATTGACCTCTCGCCCACATCCTGCCTCTGGCCTACAATGCCCTCCCTCCTCATATCCGACAGACAATGACTCTCCCTCGTTTCAAAGCCTTATTAAGGCACATCTCCGCCAAAAGGCCTTCCCTGACTAAGCTCTTCATTCCTCTTCTCCCATTCCCTTCTGTGTCGCCCTGACTTGCTCCCTTTATTCATCCCCCCTCCCACACCCACAGCACTTACGTACATATCTGTAATTTTATTTATTTTTATTAATGTCTGTCTCCCCATAAGCTCATTTTGGGCACGAAATGTGCCGGTTATATTGTTGTATTGTACTATCCCCAGCGCTTAGTATAGTGCTCTGCCCACAGTAAGAGCTCAATAAATACAACTGACTGACGGTCTACTCTGCTCATGGCACTGTTTGTAGGAGCTACATTTAGGTGTCATGGATGGAGTCTGTCCAGAAGTGAAATATGATCTGATCTGTACGGATGGTGGGTTGTACTATGTCACTATTTCATAGATTTTCATCTTGGCCTGAAATTTGAGGCTCCATTGATGCTGGACATGAATTGCTTGTTTTCTAAAAAAAGCACATGAGGCTTTCTTGGTTCAGTTTTCCAGGTCCTTCTCTGTCTGTGCATCATCTGAAAGTACACTGCCAAGGAAGTCAATTTCAGTGTCAGCTTTCAACTCTGTGGGGTCAAAATTTTTTTGGCTTCATGTGAGTGTTTGCCTAGCACAGGTTGTTACCTGACTTCAGTACTTTTTAAGGCTGTCGACTCATTGTACTCTGCTGATTCAGCACACTGCTTTCTTAGAGGTTTCTTTCTTTCTTAGAAGGTAAACTCCAGTTTCTAATATATACTATGCATCACCTAGCCTCCCATAGCTGCTAAGTAAATACTATGTAATAAGGACGATGAAATGTTAAATCCTGAGAGACTAGCTCTACAACCGTTATGGAAGTACTGAGCCTGCTAAAAGAACATCAGAATGAAGCCCCTAATAACCCAATATTTATTTACAATACAGGTCACTACGGGTCCCCAAAGGCTGATCTCTTTTATAAAATGCACCCTACTAAGGAAAATTCTGCTAATTCCACTGAGATGGAATTTCGAATATTAGTTACTTTCCTAGGGCCCATGACTTGAGGAGGACCATCCCTCTAGAAACACCTGAATTTGCTTCTACCAGATATACAGGTTATTCCCCTCTAAAGGAAATTATCTGGAGGTATGTAGCATGCGTGCCAGATTTCAGAAGTGCTAAACCACCTTGGAAGAATTAATATGGCACATGGTGTTTAACAAATACCATAAAAAAGTACAAATTAATCATGCTTTTTCTCCTCCCTCATCAAGAAAAAGTGGTGAATCAAATAAATCAAATTTGCTCCCTTTATCCACTCCCAACCCCCACTCAGCCCCACAGCACTTGTGTTCATATCTGCAATTTATTCATATTAATGTCAGTCTCACCCCCTAGACTGTAAACTCGTTGCGGGAAGGGAATGTATCTGCTTATTGTTATACTGTACTCTCCCAAGCGCTTCATACAGTGCTCCGCACACAGTAAGCGCTCCATAAATACAATTGAATTAATGAATGAAGGAACACCACACCAAGGTTCCCCAGCTTTTGGTATCAATTTACCAAGTTGACTCCATCCGACCTTCAGAGATCAGGTTGAGATCAGAAAAGAAATAACCTGAGAAGTTGAGGTCAGCTACTGGGATCATGGTGGAGTCAGGGGAGCAGCAGAGCAGGATGCAGCCAAAGATGCAATGTCTTCTGCTACTGCCCCTAGGACCTGAGCAGTGGCAGATGTGCCTGCTGCAGTGACAGCAGCGGTGTTAGCAATAGGGAGCTTGGGGTGAAGCGGGGAGGTTAACTCTGATCACTCCAGGAGCTCTGCCCCTTCCCCACCAATGCTGCTCATACTCTTCCTTGGGGTCCAGCTTGGTGCCATCCGCCCTTGACAGGAAAGTCCTCTGAGGTGGTAGACCCCCTTCCAAAGCAAGGGCTGGGCTGGTGGTCTCACTGCAGGCCAAAGCTGAGGAGGATTGGCTTGTTATGCAATCATAAAGAAGGGACAAGAAAAAGAGAATACAGGCAGTCCTCAGACTTGGGACATCATTAGTTCCTGAAAACTGTGTCTGGAGATGAAGTACTGTAGGTCAAAACCAATTTACTGATACAAACAATGCAATAATTGAGGAGTTGATTCCTGAATCATTATTAGGTACCCTTTTTCTTTTTACCCAAATGACCCAGAATTGTATACTCAAATCAATTGTAGATGGGTCCATAACTAAATTCTTTCATTTGTGCTGTGGCACAAATACCCCAATAGGGCATCCGATTTTTACATCACTGGAAATAAAATGGGACTCTCCACCCTCCCTAGTGACTCTGGTTGGTAATCGAGTAAACTTCTCCCTCTCTCCACTCCCTGGTCTTCCTCACTCCAACCTCTTTCCTCTTTTAATTTTCCCCTTCTTTTCTTCCTATTGCAACTCTTAAAATTGTTTCCCAATTTCTGAGAGCTCCTTTCTGCCCTTTCTCCCCTCCCGCCCAACCATCACTGCATAGATCCCCAGAGCTAGTACCATAAGGGGAGTTCGTGATGTAAAGTTGAAAGTGATGGATTATTAAAGCTGAAATAGGGTGCAAATTTAGAAATGTTCTAAGTGTGGTTCAATGTAATTTTAAATGTCTTAGTCAATTTAATGGTATTTATTGAACGCTTACTTTGTGCAGAGCACTTTACTAAGCACTTGGAAGAATACAAGAGAGTTGTCAGACACAATACCTGCCCACAAGGAGCTTATATTCTTAAGCCCAGGGTTGCCTGCAAATTCAACTGCTACAAGTAAAAATAAGCAATTAAATAGAATGAACCATGGGTTTATCATCTAATGGGCTGACAACCAGGAAGGTGGGGATTTGTCAGAGAATGACTCTTGGAAGATGGTGTTGTTTAAGAAGGCTTAGACTTGAGGGGAGGGGGTTCTGTCAAAAGGTCAGAGATGGAAGAGTCACACAACCCACATATTCAATCCTGTTGGTTCAACTTTCACAACACTGCTAAAATCTGTCCTTTCCTCTCCACCCAAACTGCTACTATGTTAATCTAAACACTTATCCTATCTCACCTTCAAAGCAAGGGCTGGGCTGGTGGCCTCACTGCAGGCCAGAGCTGAGGAGGATTGGCTCTTGCTGACCTCCCTGCCTCCTGTCTCTCCCCTCTCCAGTCCAAACTTCATTCTGCTGCATGGATCACTTTTCTACAAAAACGTTCTGTCCATGTTTCCCCAGTCCTCAAGAAAATCCAGCGATTGCCAATCCACCTCTGCATCGAACAGAAACTCCTTACCATTGGCTTTAAAGCACTTAATCTCCTTGCCCCCTCCTACCTTAAATAACTGATTTCCTACTACAACCCAACCCACACAATTCGCTCCTCTAATGCCAATTTATTTACTGTACCTTGATCTAGTCTACCTTGCCACTGACCTCTCGCCCACATCCTGCCTCTAGCCTGGAATCCACCCCCCCCACCCCTTCATATCTGACAGACGATCACTTGCCACTTTCAAAGCTTTACTGAAGGTACATATCTTCCAAGATACCTTTCCCGACTAGCCCCTCATTTCCTCTTCCCCCACCCCCTTCTGGGTTACCCTTGCATTTGGATTTGCATTTCATTTAGGTTGTCTGTCTCCCCCTCTAGACTGTAAGCTTGTTGTGGGCAGGGAATGTGTCTACCAACTCTTACATTGTACTCTCTCAAGTGCTTAGTATGGTGTTCCATGCACAGTAAGTTCTCGATAAATACAACTGATTGACTGCAGTGAGTGCACAAGGGGTGTGGCTGTGTGTGAGAGAAGAGGCTGCATGTCTGTGTGAGAGCTGCGTGTCTGCATGTGTGTACATTAGAGGAGACTGTGTGACTGGGTATGAGAGAGAGAAAGAAGAGGGAGGCTACACACATATGCATGTTGAGGAGGATTGGGGAGGTCGGTATCTTTTGTTTCAGTAGTATTTGTTAAGCGCTTACTATGTACCAGGCACTGTACTATGCACTGGGGTACATATGAGATCATCAGGTCGGACACGGTCCCTGTGCTCACAGTCTAAGTAGTCTACTATAGCTAAAAAGTATATCTATCAGTGGTATATCTATTACAGTCAGTAGATTTGAGCTCTGGAAATTGCTTAGCAAATTTAGCTAACCTGAGAAGTTAATTAAGGTTCTAAGACTGCTTCATGGCATCATGACTGGGCGGGTCAGAGGGCTGCCCTGTCTGATCCATTCCCCATTGCCAATGGAGTAAAACAGAGCTGTGTGGTGGGCTTGGTCCTGTTCAACTTATTCTATGCAGCCTATCTGGAAGATGTGACCAGGGACCCGGCTGCAGGTGCTGCTGGCATACACCACACCTCTGGGGACTCTTCCAATTCAACAGATTTCACGCATCATCCCAAGTCCTAGAAAGAGTCATTCGAGAAATGCCGTAGACGATTGTGCCCTAGAGGCCCACACACAGGATGACATGCAAATTATTGTAAGCCATTTCACTGAATCAGCCAGACTTTACGGGCTGGCGATGAGTCTAAAGAAAACCAAGGTGATGTATCAGCCTGCACAGGGAAGCCAGGCAGACAACCGAAAATTAATATTGGAAGCACAGAGCTAAAATGTTGTCACATGGTTCTGTTACCTAAGCAGCGCGCTGACCAGCCAATCAATCAGTGGTATTTATAGAGCACTAACTTTGTGCAGGGCACTGTACCAACTGGTTGGGAGAGTGGAAGCAGCGCTGGAACCGCTGGAAGCAGCATGACGTAGCAGATAAAGCCTGAGCCTGGGAGTCAAAAGGTCATGGGTTCTAATCCTGGCTTTACCACTTGGTCTGCTGGGTGACCTTGGTCAAGTCACTTCACTGGGCCTCAGTTCCCTCATCTGTAAAATGGGGATTGAGACTGTGAGCCCCACGTGGGATGGGGACTATGCCCAACTCGATTTGCTTGTATCCCCCCCAGTGCTTAGTACAGTGCCTGGCACATAATAAGCGCTTAACAAATACCACAGTTATTATTATTATTACAACACAGTTGGTAGATATGACCGCTGCCCTGCAGGACCTTACAATCTAGGTAAGGGAAGCAACCAACTGTAAATTGGGGTGGGGGGCTGGGGGAAGTGCCTAAGTGCTTAGGCAGTGGAACTAAATGCTAGGGTGAGGCAGTAGGGAAGGAAACTAGGCTTGAGGGGCTGAAAGCTTAATCCGGGAAGGCTTGCACTCTCCCAAGTGCTTAGTGCGGTGCTCTACACACAGTTAACATTCAATATATATGATTGATTTGAGATGTGATTTCAGTAGGGCTTTGAAGATGGGGAGACTCTTGGTCGGTCAGATGGATAGGGGGAGGGAGTTACAGGCAGGAGGGAGGGCGTGGGTGTGAGCAGATAAGGTGAGAGCAAGAGACAGTGAGTAGATTGGGCCTAGAGTGAAGTGAGCAGGCAGGGTTGTAGTGGGAGAGAAGCGAGAATAAGCAAGGGGAGTGGGGGAGAGAGCGGATTGAGTGCCTTGAATCCCAAGGTGAGAAGATGAATGGGCAACTATTGAGTAGTGGGGAGATATGTGCGGAATGATGTTTTAGAATAACAATCTGGGCAACAGAGTGAAGTACGGACCGGGCAGGGGAGAGACAGGAGGCAGGTAATAGACCAGGAAAGAGAAAACAGATTCAAGAAGGCACATAGTAAGGGTTCAATAAATACCTTTCTTCATTAGTTATCCACTTGATTCTGTATCCCTTAAGCACTTTGATACTCACACCAGCGTCACAGCACTCATGTATATATTCTTATACTCCATTTCCCCTACCTGTAATTTACCTTAATGTCTGTCTCTGACTCTAGATGTACCCGCCTTGTGGACAGGGCAGGGGTCTACAAACCCTACAGTACAGTACTCTCCCAAATGCTACTACTGCTCAGTACAGGATTCTGCACGCAGTAGGTCCACAATAAATACCACTGATTGATTGATCTGGCTCCTTGAACAGTTCCATCAGTGTTTTTTATGGGCTATACTCAATATCACATGGCAAGAAACAACAAAGTCCTTCACATTCATGAACAATGAAGTATTCAATCAATCAGTGGTATTTACTGAGCACTTAACTGTGGGAAGAGCACATGAGAATGAGTGACAGCAGGATACCCAGACAACTGCTGAACAGAGAGGTGAAATTGGGAAACCGAAAGCAGGGAGGGCAGAGGAAACATTTAAATGACATAATTTTTAAAAAGTCTCAGACAATACTGCATCCCAGCTGCAAACTGGGAGACAACTGCTGAGCCTAGGTCAGCATGGCAGACATCTATCAAGAGAGGAGTAGCTCTTTTTCAAGCTCTTTGTGGGCAGGGAACGTCTACCAACACTGTTATATGATATTCTCCTAAACACTTAGTACAGTGCTCTGCACATGGTTAAGTACTCAATAAATACACTGATTGAGTGTGCAAAAGCTTTGTAAAGATCAAGAAGCGAGGATGAAAAGAGAAAGCAGTGCCAGGTACTGCAAAAATTAAACATAGCAACATAACAAGGGACAGACTTTTTGTATACACACTCAGTGACTGGGACTGTGGGTCCCATATTGACATTTTCTGACACACACTCATAGATGACCATCATCAGTGGCATCTTCTTCAAATACAAAGGATAAGATATATACCCTCCACGCCCCCCCCCCCACACATAGGACGTAGGGAAAGCAACTAAATAATCACCTTGCCCCCTCCTACCGTATTCCCTGATTTCCTACTACAACCCAGCCCACAAACTTTGCTCCTCTAATGCCAACCTACTCACTGCATCTCGATCTCATGGCTACGACCCACCCCACCGTCCATGTCCTGCCTCCGGCCTGGAATGCCCTTCCTCTTCAGAGCCCTCCCTCTTCTTATGTGAGAGAGGATCACTCTCCCCACCTTCAAAGCCTTATTAAAAGCACATCTCCTCCAAGAGGCCTTCCCCAAGTCCTCATTTCCTCTTCTCCCACTTCCTTGCACTTGGATTTGCAGCCTTTATTGTCCACTTCCTCAGGCCCACAGCACTTACGTACATATCTGTAATTTACCTATTTATGTTTATATCTGTCTCCCCCTCTAGGCTGTAAGCTCCTTGAGAGCAGGGGACATGTCTACCAACTCTGTTATATTGTGCTCTCCCAAATGTTTACTATAGTGCTCTGCACACAGTAAGCGCTCAATAAATATGATTGATTAATGGATTGATTCCCCCAACCTCCAACTCCTCCAGACATCCACAGACTCCTACAGTTCTCCACCTTCCACATAGAGCCCCACAGGCCCCAAACATGTATATGTGTGTGTGTGTGTGTGTGTGTGTGTGTGTGTGTACACACATATATTATATATACAATAGTAAAGTATTAGTAATAGTATAATATATACAGTCTATATATATCAGTATATATATATTAGTGTATATTATATACTATTATATGTAGTTTTCCTCATCTTCAAAGAAGAAGCCACTGAGGGCGAATTTTATGAGAGAGAGAGAGAGAAAAAAGGCCAATGTGGAACCCACAGTCCTGACTATACTGTGCACACAAAAGCTATGCCTTGTTTTGCTGTCAGGCTTGATGTTTGCAACCACCTGGTGCTCTTTTGCTTTTGCCTTCTTGTCTCTCAATCCTCTTGGACCTTCTGCTCAAAAAGAGCAGCTCCTTTCTTACTTGCCATAACCCATGCTTGTGTACCTGGGACAACCTGACTCCCAGTTTCCACCTTCTACTAAGCACTGAGCTAAAACCTTCAATTTCTCTCTTGTTTATTTAGCAAACACAGCATGTGAGCATTAGATCAGGACAGTCCTGTGTTGGAGAGATTCCTTTCCCTTTCCTCCACTAATTCAGTTATTTAATCACTAATTCATCCCCTTTGGGCACATCTGTATTAGCCACAATAAGGGAAAAGGAAGAGAAAGAAGAGAAGGAAAAGATGGGAATGCACACGATTTGGCAGGCGAGCAGTCTTCCAGGAGCATATGTTGCCAGTGGGCATAGCTCTGAATTCTGCAATACTTTCCCTGTTGGAGCTAGGCACGTGATTCAAGGTGAATTAAATTCATATGATCTTTGCTATACATATGAATCTACTCCTGGGACTAATGTAGATAAACCTTAGAATTTTTTCTTAGTCCCTTAGAGTGAGTCATTACACCACTCAGTGGTTAGCAGTTAAACTGCAACATGGGCTTAACAAGCACACCATTCCAACCCAGTTGGGCAAGCATTTATTATAGTATCTTGTGATTTATCGAATGTCCTTCTCTAACAAGTTCAAAGAAACCTCATCTATCCTAAGAATATGTCCGAGAGCTGGACAGGAAACTGCGTCTCTGAGAGGGACTGTATTTTACAATGCAAACAAAAAACTGAGTCCGGAAAAAAAAAAGCCTAACCTGGGCTCCACCCTTCAAGCCACCTTGCTAAGGCTCCCTCCTGCCTCTGCCTATTACTTCCAGGGCACAAATGTTTAGGGTGTGCCAACCCTGGGCATTCTGAAGAATGCTGAAACAATAAATGAAAGATAACCTATACAGGCACACTAACAAAACCCCTTCAACTGGTTTCTAAAGCTGCTTTCTGGGCCCCTGCCTCAGTGTAAAGAAAGAAAGTGAATGAGTCCCAACATAGGAGCTAGATGAGGAAAGACAGTTATGCCAGCAAGAGCACAGTCCAATCTCAATTTTTCAAGGAAGCAGGGCACAGGGATTACTACAATCATCAAAATCCAAGACCTGTAGTCTACTGTTTCAAACACCTTTCCCATCAGATTGTTTTTCCTCAGGATTTCTGATCCCCAGGGCGTGCCCCAATTAATTGTAAATCAAACCACCATTTAAAATCTCCTCCGTCGCCAACCCCGTGGTCACTTTTACGTTCCTGGAGATGGCAGTCCTCATGCCCTCGCAGGAACAGAGGTTCATGAGGCCACCATACCGGGCCCACTCACCGACTCGGTCACACCCTCGATCTCGTCATTTCCTACCGCTGCACTATCTCCTCCCTCACCAACTCTGAAATCCCTCTCTCTGACCATAACCTTCTCACCTGCCTCATCTCTCACACTCCCTCCCCCTGCAAATCTTTGCTACTGCCCCACAGAGACCTCCGCTCTCTTGATCCCATCCGTCTTTCCAAAAGCATCTCTCCTCACCTTGCCGCCCTGTCCTCACTTCCCACTCTCGATGATCAGGTCTCTGCTCTCAACTCCACCCTCTCTACTCATCTCGACTCTCTCGCCCCCCTTTCCCTCCACTGCTCTCGCTCCACTAACCCACAGCCCTGGATCACCTCCTCTGTCCGCCTCCTACGCTCCTATGCTCGAGCTGCTGAGCGCTGCTGGCGAAAGTCCAAGCACCAAGCCGACCTCACACACTTCAAATTTATCCTTTCCTGCCTTAACTCTGCCCTCTCCTCCGCCAGGCAAAACTTCTTCTCCTTCCTCATCAACACCCATGCCCGTCACCCCCGCCAATTGTTCTGGACCTTTAACTCTCTCCTTAGGTCCCCTGTTCCTCCCTCTCCCCCATCTCTCACCCCCAATGATCTGGCCACCTACTTCACAACAAAAATCAACACAATCAGGTCTGAGCTCCCCAAAGTCACCCCTCCGCCTCTCCCCTCCCCCCCACCAACCCTCTCCCCTACTTTTCCATCCTTCCCTGCAGTATCCTCAGAGGAGATCTTCTCCCTCCTCGCAAGTGCCACCCCCTCCACCTGCACCTCGGACCCCATTCCCTCTCACCTTATTAAAAACATTGCCCCTGCCCTCCTCCCTTCCTTAACTTCTATTTTTAACCACTCAATCTCCAATGGCTCCTTCCCCTCTGCCTTCAAACATGCCCACGTCTCCCCCATCCTAAAAAAACTCGCTCTTGACCCTACTTCCCCTTCCAGTTATCGCCCTATCTCCCTACTACCCTTCCTTTCCAAAATCCTAGAACGAGTCGTCTACAATCGCTGCTTAGAATTCCTTAACTCCCATTCTCTCCTGGACACCCTCCAATCTGGCTTCCATCCCTTCCACTCTACCAAGACTGCTCTCTCTAAGATCACCCGTGACCTCCTTCTTGCCAAATCCAATGGCTCCTACTCCATTCTAATCCTCCTTGACCTCTCTGCTGCCTTTGACACTGTCGACCATCCCCTCCTCCTCCATACCTTATCTCACCTTGGCTTCACGGATTCCGTCGTCTCCTGGTTCTCCTCTTATCTCTCTGGCCGGTCATTCTCGGTCTCCTTCGCAGGTGCCTCCTCCCCCTCCCATCCTTTAACTGTTGGAGTTCCTCAAGGGTCAGTTCTTGGCCCTCTTCTGTTCTCCATTTACACTCACTCCCTTGGTGAACTCATTCGCTCTCATGGCCTTGACTACCATCTCTACGCAGATGACACACAGATCTACATCTCTGCCCCTGTCCTCTCCCCCTCCCTTCAGGCTCACATCTCCTCCTGCCTCCAGGATGTCTCCACCTGGATGTCGGCCCACCACCTAAAACTCAACATGAGCAAGACTGAGCTCCTCATCTTCCCTCCCAAGCCCGGTCCTCTCCCGGACTTCCCTATCACCGTGGATGGCACGACCATCCTTCCCGTCTCTCGGGCCCGCAATCTCGGTGTCATCCTTGACTCGTCTCTCTCGTTCACCCCACACATCCTATCCGTTACCAAGACCTGCCGGTTTCACCTTTACAATATCGCCAAGATCCGCCCTTTCCTCTCCACCCAAATGGCTACCTTACTGCTACGGGCTCTCGTTATATCCCGGCTAGACTACTGTGTCAGCCTTCTCTCTGATCTCCCTTCCTCCTCTCTAGCCCCGCTTCGGTCTTTTCTTCACTCCGCTGCCCGGCTTATCTTCCTGCAGAAACGATCTGGGCATGTCACTCCCCTTCTTAAACACCTCCAGTGGTTGCCTATCAACCTCTGCTCCAAACAAAAACTCCTCACTCTAGGCTTCAAGGCTCTACATCACCTTGCCCCTTCCTACCTCTCCTCCCTTCTCTCTTTCTACCACCCACCCCGCACGCTCCGCTCCTCCGCCGCCCACCTCCTCACCGTCCCTCGGTCTCGCCTATCCCGCCGTCGACCCCTGGGCCACGTCCTCCCGTGGTCCTGGAACACTCTCCCTCCTCACCTCCGCCAAACTAATTCTCTTCCTCTCTTCAAAACCCTACTTAAAACTCACCTCCTCCAAGAGGCCTTCCCAGACTGAGCTCTCCTTCTCCCTCTACTCCCTCTACCGCCCCCTCTTCACCTCTCCGCAGCTTAACCCTCTTTTCCCCCCATTTCCCTCTGCTCCTCCCCCTCTACCTTCCCATCCCCTCAGCACCATACTCGTCCGCTCAACTGTATATATTTTCATTGCCCTATTTATTTTGTTATTGAAATGTACATCACCTTGATTCTATTTAGTTGCCATTGTTTTTACGAGATGTTCTTCCCCTTGACTCTATTTATTGCCATTATTCTTGTCTGTCTCCCCCGATTAGACTGTAAGCCCGTCAAACAGCAGGGACTGTCTCTATCGGTTGCCAACTTGTTCATTCCAAGTGCTTAGTACAGTGCTCTGCACATAGTAAGCGCTCAATAAATACTATTGAATGAATGAATGAAAGGAAGCACGGGGCAGATTTCCAGGTTCACAGTCCAAGTGTTGGGCAAGAAAAGTGCTACACCTCCAGATTCATACAAGGAGATCTTGATTCATTCATACCTTCCATGGAGACCTGGTTCCCTGTGTTTCCATTTCTCCATCCCCTTCCGGTCTTAATAAAAATAGGAGAACTTTTCCGAGGCTTAGAGATTCAAGTCCCCTCTCAAGAATGATCTGAAGCAAAAAAACAAACAAATAAAAAATCCCTGCCCTATCCACTTTTGTTGTGGTCGGATGCTCTCGAGTTATCTCCAATCCATAGCGACGCCATGGACACATCTCTCCCACTTTTAGCAGGGTATAAATCTATAACCTGCAAGAACATGACAGAGAGTACAATAGCCTTTTGGGGAGGACTGTAAGCTCATTGTGGGCAGGGAATGTGTTTGTTGTTTTATTGTATTCTCTCAAACACTTAGTACAGTGCTTTGCACACAGTAAGTGTTCAATAAATACCACTCTCTGGTATTTTGACTGAAGGGCAAAAAGTAAATGGGGAAAAGATGCCTTCAGCTGGACACACAAAGCAATAAACTCAACTGGATATGTCATAGATAGAAACATCACCTCTTTTGAGTTTCAAAAGTATCAATAATCAGGTCACTCGATTGACTGAGCATTCAATAGGCACCAAGGAACACCAGCTAAATGGATCAGCTTCCATCTCCTAAACGAACAAAAAGACAGCTCAGTTTGTCTCGATGTGCAGACTTTAATGTTAAAAACATTCTGAGATATATACATAGCGAAAGTAGTGTGAGAAAATGGCATCGACCAAATGTCTGAATCCCCCAAAACCACTCTGTGCAAATACTAAAACATGGCTGTAGCTAGAAATATAAAAACTCGTACAGATTCTTTTGTTTAATGTACTGAATGTTTCAAACTGACAAGTTTGGGGTCTACTATGACTGCTTGCACTACATGCACCCATTCATTCATTCAATCGTATTTATGAAGCACTTACTGTGTGCAGAGCGCTGTACTAAGCGCGTGAAAGAGTACAAGCAGACCAATGACCCTGCACCTTTCATCACTATATTCCAACCTGAACTAGTATGGACAACTGGGCAAAAATTCAAGCATCAGAGGCCTATAGCGAAACAGATACACGCACACACATGCAAACAGGGATACACGTGGAGTTCTCAAACACTTACAGAAGCAGACACTGCTGCCGATGAAGTTGCCAACACATGATGAAGTCTCCCATCTGGAATGAAGGATGAACCAGCAGGGAATGTATCTGTTGTTATACTGTACTCTCCCAAGCACCTAGTAGAGCGCTCTGCCCACAGAGAGCGCTCAAGAAATATGCCTGAATGAATGAATAAACCTCAGGCCTAAGGCCTCAGGACAGAGAACCAGGGCAAAGGAATCGGTTGCAGTGATAGTCGATTTACACCTCACCACTCACTGCTCTCTTGTCCCTGCTAGTCATGTTCCTTCCCACTAGGGCACAGAGTGCCACGAGCATGTAGAGGGGAAGGGGCACGGCATATTGCTAAGTGTAGGACCCATTTACAGCCAAAGTGACCACGGCATAGTTCCGATGTTACGTCAGAGCACCACAGCCCAGCAGGCGGTTGCCACAATTTTGGTTCCCAATGTTAGCTGGCTATTTTTTCAGGATTCCCACCCATTTCAGGGAATACCTTTGGTGGTTCTCCAGTCAGCAATCTTCAGCACTGATGGTATCGCCCCGACAGAACCGGGACTAGAAGTCAGGTCTCCTGATTCCCAGGGCACTGGGAAGCAGCACGGCCTAGAAAAAACAGCATGGGCCTTGGGCAAGTCGCTTACCTTCTCTATACCTCAGCTGTTTCATCTGTGAATTGCCTGTCTACTTGTTTTGTTTTGTTGTCTCCCCTCTTCTAGACTGTGAGCCCGTTGTTGGGTAGGGATTGTCTCTACTTGTTGCCTAATTGTACTTTCCAAGCAAGGTGCACAGTGCTCTGTACACAGTAAGCGCTCAATAAATACGATTGAATGAATGAATGAATGAGATGAAATATCTGTTCTCCCTCCCCCTTACGCTGTGAGCTCCATGGGGGACAGGGACTGTATCTGACCTGATTATCTTGTATCTACTCCAATGATTAGCACAGTGTTTGGCACATAGTAAGTTATGTTATTTGACCAGAGTAGAACTGCCACCAACATATAGAGGCAATGACAAACAGGGTACCATCACCCACACCCAGCTACCTTGATGAAGACACTTCACCCCGCCGCCACTCAAAGTACACTCACATACACAACTGTTCTCACAGAACCACAATCAGATACATGGCCAAACACACACAGTGGCATAAGAACAACAAGGAATGAAGAGAAGGCAGCAGGAGAGACTGGAATTATAAAAGCCAGGAAATGCTAGTTTGAATTGCTGCTGCTTCTCCCACTTCATAACCCGAACTATTTTCACATGCCATGTTTCTATCAATGCCAGTAAATTCTCTAAACCTCCTGGCTATCCATAAGAATTAAAAAACCTTAATGGTCCACATCAGACACCTAAAAATAACACCAAGGTAGATGGATTGAGTGGGCCAGACATATGAGGTCACAGGGTCAAGAGGAGTCACACCAACTCTTACAGAAGACCCAGGGATGCTCTATTTGACTGATCTTGGTTTTCATGTAAAAAAAAATAAATAAATGGAACTATTTCTGAATAACAAATTTTGGCTTCTACTTTTCACAAATACAGTCAAAGCGTCCAAGGAATTGGCTTCAGTAGAATTATTTTACCTCCCTCACCTGTTCATCTTTTAATTCAAAGTGGGAGTCACTGAAGGAAGATAAATAGCTAGAAAAAAGTTGAAATGTTATTTCCTAGGTCTGACAAATCAGCTGGTATCACTTATCGCAAGAACTGTTCTTTTACACAAGCAAATATTGTCAAGTATAAAGCTTTTTTTCAAACATTTGACATGTTTTTTCCTTAAACTTCCCTAGAATCAGTTTTAAAAGTAAACCATGTAACTGCATCACTTATATTTCAGTAGATTTCTGTGACAGCACTTTTTGGATAAATAGAACCAACCTGCCTAAAACATTAAAACCTTGGTTTATCAAAATTGGACACAAATCTTAGTCATGTTACTCAAATGTTTTCAGGCATCTATACCCTATTGCTGTTTTGTTTATTGTAACTTCCATAATTAACGAATACCACTTATGATTATCCACATGTATGATTAAGTTTAAAATGAGGAGCAGCATGGCCTAGTGGAAAGAACACGGGTCTGGAAGTCAGAGAACCTGAGTTCTAAACTCTGGCTCTGCCCTTTACCTAATGGGTGATCTTGGTCAAGTCACTTAACTTCCCTGTGCCTCACTTTCCTCATCTGTAAAATGGGAACTCAATGCCTGCTCTCCCTCTTACTTAGTCCCTACCCAATGTGGGACTCACAGTCTGTGTCCAACCTGGTTAACTTGTATCTCTCCCTGGACTTAAAATGGCAGTTGACATATTAGTAAGCATTTAAATACAATAACAATAATGATAATAACATAAGGCAACTGGAAAACTGAAAAGTTGAATTAGCACCAGAGGAAAAGAATACTAGACAAAGCTTCTGATAAACATAAACTGGGTAAGTCCAAGCTACAGACTGGCTCTAAATTTCTCTCTCACAGCTAAAAGAACCAGGCTTCCCAAAGGCTCATATCTTTAACACAGTTTCTGACAGAAACTGAAGAATATTAAATCTAAAAACATACAAAAAATTAATCACTTTAAAGTATCTCAGCCTAATTTTCTCTAACACGGAAAAGCAGTCAGGATCACATACCCAGAAAATGTGATGGTGATGTGTTTACTGGATTTTGATATTTTTGATTTTTAAAAAGGGAATAGTTATAAAAATGTTTTTTGGCCTAGTAGAAAGAGCACAGGCCTGAGAGTCAGAGGACCAGGGTTCTAATCCCAGCTCCGCCATCGGCCTGCTGGGTGACCTTGTGTTAAGTTACTGAACTTCTCGATGCATCAGTTTCCTCATCTGTAAAACGGGAGTTCAGTACCTGTTCTTCCTCATCCGTAGACTGTGAGCCCTATGTAGGACAGGGAAAGTGTCCAACCTGATTATCTTGCATCTGTCCCAGTGCTTAGAACAATACTTGGCACAGATAAAGTACCTAACAAATACCACAATTATTCTTATTTTGGCATAGCACTTTTATTTTTCCTAAGCACTTTCAAGTCAATTATCTGAATTTATCCTGTGAGGTAGAGAGACAGGTAGGTATTATTATCTCCATTTTACAGCTAAGAAACAGAAGCCCAGAGGGAACAAGTGACTTGCTCATGGTCACAGGGTAGGCCAGTGGCAGAGACGAGATTAGAACCCAGATCTCCTGCCTCCCAGACACATGCTCATTCCACTGCCAAGCTGAAACTCTGCAAAAACTCTACATTGGATTTCAAATATAAACATTTTCAAAACCGATACAAAAGACCCTTACTCTCTCCGATACCAATGTTAAAAATCAGATTATTCAAAAATGGCCTAAGGTGGATATGAAAAGTCTCCTCAGAAAATAATCACTTCTGGACCACTAAATGCATCCTTATCTAAAGGAGATTTTTTAAGAAAACCCAAATTAAAAGTTCACTTTAAAGTTACTTCATTAGGACAAGAACAGTCTACAAGATTGTAACTAGTTCTCCTTTTCTCTTTCACTCCCCGATAAGCATTTCTCCAGCTCTAAGACTTGCTGACGGCTGCAATAGTAACTTTTCCTCCCTAGTCGAATAAGTTCCTTAAATGGATCAGAATCCTTTATCCCTCCACACACTCCAGTGGGGCATCCCACATGTCAGATGATGGGTGGCACGCTACTACCAGACAGAGCCAGAGTCCATTAAACAGGGCAGATTCCCATCTGCCATGGTCTCAGGCTCTGGTTGTTCACACATGCCTATCAGTTGACAGTCCAGTGTGCTACTGCAGCTGAAGTCACACACCAGCCTGTAAGCAGACAAGCAGCGCACGGGCAGAGTCTGGCATCAATCCAGACATCTGTTCTCCTCATCCCAGTTTCAGGGCCAAGTTTTACAATCATCAGTGGCATCCTGGTAACTGTATGTTTTGAGCCTTGCCCATAGCTCCAGTCTTATTGAAATAATAAATTTATCATCATGGAGTGAATGAGATTTTAAAATCTTAAACAATTCTGCCAATTTGAGGCTTCTATGTTTACAACTTCAAACTACATTTTACCCACTATCAGATCCAATTTCAATGTTCCTCTAATTACTACAACAGAATAAAATCAGAACACTTTTGTGCATGCGTTTCTCTTATTTTGCCAAGAGTTAAAAAAAATATATACTAGACAAGAAAAGCGTCAAAAGTGTGAATGAAATTTGAAGCAGCTCTTTTAAAGCAAATTTAAATATTTAAATATCTGCCTCTGTTCACGTATACCCATAAAACATTTTAACAGAAAATTTTCCCCTCCCAAGTTGGAAATGACTGGACCAATTTCACCAATAACACCAATAACACATACCACTTAGCCACACTTTCCAGTGCTTAGAACAGGGCCAAGCACTCAGAACAGTGCCCAGTGCTTAGAACAATGCTTCACACATAGTAAGCCCTTAACAAATGCCATCATTATTATTATTTTCCTTTCCTAAACATATCAGTACATTCAGTCCTCTCACAACGTGAGGGTTCCATTCTTGCAAAAGCTTGCGTTAAAGGGAAAAAAGCCACCCTGTAGTACCTACCTGTTCTGATGCTATGCGCATTTACAGTTTCCAGGGATATCGAGGCCGCTTTAACCCAAAAGGTTTGCATTATCAGATGAATGCTGCCTATTTCCCTAACAATGTTCTAACCAAAACGCATAGTGAAAACAGATGTTATGGCAGAATTGAATGTATATAGTGCACTGGCCAGAAAAAAACTCAAGTACTTCACTTCTAATTTCAAATTAAATAGAATTCAAGTGTGCATGTGTATTGCCTACAGAAGCAGCCTCATATAAGCCTGGGTTCCATCACAATGCCAGGGGTCCTCATATGGGAGAGGAAAGTCCAGTGCCTAGTGTTCTCCAACACCCCACTCTTTCCCAGAAATCACTGGGGGGCTGGAAGTGAAGTCGAATGGCCTTTATATTTTCCCTGCTGTCACTAAGTCTCTCAAATATTAGTCCCCTAGTCTGTTAGTTCCTTGTGGGAAAGGATTGTGTCTACCGACTCTCCCAAGCGCTTAGTCCAGTGCCCTGCACACATTAAGTGTTCAATAAATACCATTGAGTGAAATATTACAGGGCCATAAAATATAATTTTCTGCTCATCTATTATCTAGGACATAGAGGAAATCTGAAGAAAGGTTCAGGAGAGGGCTAAATATAGAATTTGAAATGGGACAAAAAAGCAATGAATTACAGCAATGCACACTATTAGCAGTACTGTTAAAAAAAAATAAGAAGCCTAAGATTTCAAGATGACATATTTCCTATTCTCCCAAGTGCTTAGTAAAGTGCTTTGCACACAATAAGGGTTTAATAAATATGATGGAAAGAATGAATTTCCTGATTGATGTAATTATCTGACCTCAGTTTGTGCCATCATGTAGCCGCAATTCAAAGAATGAGAAGCAGCAGGAGCAAAGCCTACTTAAAGTTATTCTGGCTGAACAACAGGAAGCATTTAGGTTTAACATTTGAGTTCATTTTATTAATTTTAATTGTAAACAATTTGCCAACTAATCTGAAAGGGACTCCAACTACCCTAGAGATCTGTACCCTTTCATCAGAAAGGAACGCACTCCACTCACAGTAAAGCCCTGTGTGGCTCTAACTTTCATAGTTCAGTTCAACATATTCCAATGAGCACCACCCAGACTCCAATTTATGTTCATTATTAGTCCATAGAAGGCTTGAGGATTTTTAAAGCTGGCACGGTCCTTTTAAATATTTGCTGCCTGGGAACTGCTGCCTAGTGAATTTAACAAGACACAGTTAAGTGGCCCCACAGTGTTATCTGACCCAAGATCCCTTCCACCTCCAACCACTTTTGAGGGTTTTGAGGGTGTTCTCCAAATCAGGCCTGAATCTGGCAAGTTTATTTTTGGGGTCAGGCTGACTAGGCACCCAGAGGTTGACCAGAGCACCATCAGGACTCTACCTCATAGGCAGTCCATCCACAGAGGATGCATGAGGCTGCATAACTCCAGGCCTCCACTATCACCCTGCTGCTTCATTACACTGTGCAAAAATAAATACAATAAAGCCACAAAGATGACCTTAACAACAGTTAATAGCATGTCTTTTTTAAAATGCTATTAACCTGAAATGTATTTTTTAATCAATTTCCCCTAATAGCTTTGCCTTTAAGCATGCACACATCAATACTGCACACTCTAACTTAATGCACAAAATTTAAAAAAACCCACTGGGAAAAACAGAAACAAATATACATTTTGAATAAGGGTCCCAACTAACCATTACATTTTAATAGTCCTCAAAAAAAAATGCCAAAGATTTTCAGTTATACATGAACATTGACATTGATCTTTTTTTATGGTATTTGTTCAGCACTTATGTGCCAGGCACTACACTAAGCACTGGGGTAGATCACAGTCCCCGTCCCACATGGGGCTCACAGTCTTAATCCCCATTTTACAGATGAGGTAACTGAGGCCCAGAGAAGTTAAGTGACTTGCCCAAGGTCACAGCAGACATGGGGCAGAGCCAGAATTAGAAGCCAGGTCCTTCCGACTCCCAGGCCCATGTTCTATCCACTAGGCCAGGCTGCTTCTCCTTCAAAAATGTATTTCCTGTTGTTAATAAATACATCAAATATCAAACTGAGAATGTGATTAGCAAAATCAGCATTTTCAACTGTCATATAAAAATAGGAGTAACCATGCAAAGCAATTGCTAATATCACACTAACAGTATCTTTAGGCAACTTTCACAGAATCAATAAGACCTCCTTTTCATGTATGGTGTTTAAAATACTACATTATGATTTTCTGTAAAGTTCCTAATTCTGGAGTGTGTGTACATTTAATAGGGGCTATTTATAACAACCTGAAAAATATATAATGACAGGGAGTTGGGAAGATGCCTCAAAATGTTTGGCCTTTGAAAACTGAAACCGAGCTTATTACAACTCGAAGATCCAAAATAATTTTCAAACAATATCAGTATATTGAAGACATCTCTATATTGACTATTCACCAAGCTGAATTTCCCTTAGAAATGGAAAACAAGTTGTTAAGATAATTTTCCCCCTAGAAATAGGAAAGGATTTAGTATCACCTTAAAAAGTTATTTCAATATTTGCTGTGCGGCAGCTTGCAATTTTAAATATGAATAACTGAGAAAATGACAAAATATCCAAATGCACGAAACTATTTTATTTACTTTTTTCACTCTTTTCTTTAGGTTGGCACTAAATAAGAGATAGGAATTAAAAGCTAAAAACCAAAATGTTAAGGGTATGATTAATTCAATCCAAGTTCCTCTAAAAACACGAAAAAACCCTCTTAAATCCTGGATGTGAATTGAATCTGCATAAATGGGATAAGACCAATTGATTACCTTTCAAATCAGTAAGAACCACTGGAAATTGTCCAAGTATTACTTGCCTTTTTTTTAAAAAAAAACAACAAAACTACACTAAGATCTATTTCTATTCAAAAATCTTTGAGCATCTTTCTTTAAGAATAACACAAAGGAGGAACCAATGCAACCTAAGATAAATGACTTGAGCTCTGAGTTTGCTAGATTTAAGTACAACATTTCCCATAGTAACCGGCTTTTAATCCAACCATGTAAGTGTATAGTTTGTACACAGAGAATTGCTAAAGCCAACCCCCGGCTCCCCAAAATACACACACACCAACTTGAAATTTATTGGAAATTTCCATAGTTAAATCATAACTGTTTAACATACTGAACCAAACAAAAATCTCTAGAATTTCAACAGTTCTTCCTCCTGAAATGGACACAAGCAATATTCTTGCAAGAGAGTCCAACTCTTTTCATTCCATGTTGTTTTTAATATTTGAAAGTGAGTCACTGATCAACAACTCCTCCGGACTCAAGAATTGTGCTTAACAGATGCTTAGTTATCTTTCCAAATAAATCAACCTTCACCCCTAAATTTCATGATAATGTTTCGCTGATCTTAATCTTGAACATCATTGAAACCATTTTTAGAGCTACTCATTCCAAAGAAATTGAAATGTAAAGATGCCTACTGCCTCAAGCAGTGTTAATTGATTTTAGTGGAGTTAGAGAGAGTCAGCAAGAAGATAGCTTTGCTGAATGAATAACTAAATACAAGCAAGACCATCCATTTAACTAAGTAAAGCGAACAAACGTTTCACTATTCTACATGTTCGTATTTTAAGGTTCTGTCTTCCCAGTGTTGGGGGAATAAGTGAAATGAAAAATGGAAAGAAAACTGTAACTGTCCACCAGGACCACATCTCTCTACCTGAAAAACATCTCTCTTAGATCTCATCTTTTTCACTTGAAAGATATACACACTAGGACCGAAAAGCATTTTCTTGTACTGCCTTAAAGTCATCTAAAGATCACAATCCATTTCCTACAGAGAAAAGTTACTTGTTCAGCTGTTTTCTACTCCACTGTCGCCTTGCCAATGGGCACAATCCTATGCATCTGTTATGTTGATGCTTGAGGAAGGAGGGAAGGGGAGCCTGGGGGAGAGAGAGAGAAGGCTTAGCATTCAACAACCTTCTGACCTTTGAAATACTGATGTTTCTTTGCAGATCATGTCATCCTGTTTTTCTTAAACTTATTTTATGTGATAGAGTATTATGAATTATTTGAGATTTTTAAAGAAAGCACACATGTACTCAGGATTTATTGGAGAAGAGTACAATGAAATCATTGCTTTTAGATAAATGGCACACTACCATGAATCTGTACTGATAGCTATGAAACTTTACAAAAGATTTGGGCAAAAGAGTTGATAAACATTTCGACAGAAACATCATTTATTATGAACACATTCCCCAGTGTCATTAACAAGGCAAAGCAATTTTCCTCCACAATAACAGCTTTTCTAAATTTTGTCAGACTAAAATGAACTTAATAAACTTTTAGTCTCAAGGGAAGTAACAATACCATAAAAGAGATAAATTTGATAAACTCAAGGCATGAACCTTGGTGACAGATTTCAACAAAAACTGTAATGAAAACCTTCAATTTACTGGGGCCTCAAAAAACGTTAGGGAATCACCCTACATGAACATCACAAAATGTGGGTTTAAATTGAAGGTGTAAAGAGGAAAAATAAATTAAATATCACCCAAAAAGCAAATACCCAAAGGGAAACAGCTCAACTTACAAAATACGTTAAAACTTCTTCTGGCTGTTTAGTGAAAAAAAATGCAGTAGACCTGGAACACATTCCTTTTATAAGAATATGTATGCCAGCTCAAAGGGAAAGCCATTGTGCAAAAATAATTTTCGAACATCAACAAGATTCATACGCTATCCAAACATTCAGTACATTCCAAAATATACCCTAGGATCTGACATAACAAAAAAGAAGCCTCTGAAAAATGCAACTTGTCTTAGATCTTATCCTTTTTCCTCCACAATTTCTCTTCTTTTCCCTGCAGCCTAATCCCATGTCTACTTTGCAATTACTGACTTCATAAATACAGGCACCCTGATTCCTGCTGTCAAGCACAATTGAACAGCAGATTCTCGATATAAGACACTACATAATGCTTGAAGACTAAGCTAAAACTAAAGTGAGCAGCCAATGACTGTCTCTCAGCCAGGTTAATACTGGGTAACACTTTTTAGGAGTAAACATGGATCTCAAAACTCTCTTCAGAAACTGGTTTATATAAAAATAAATCAGGTCCCAAGAGCCAAGTGAAATCATTGAAAAATTCAATCAGCCAAAAGAAAAAATTATATTTCTCAATTAAACAATATGTGAGAGCTTAAGAACTCATTGTTGATCAGTATAATCATTCAAATAGGAGAAGGCAGAGTTCCACCCAGGGATGGTTCAACCCAGTTTGCCTTTACATGCAGAGGATGGTGCTTCTTGCCTTTGCAAATCTCCACAGATAAATGCCACTCCTAAAATGATTGGCAGCTTGTTGCCAACACCAACAAAGCCTATATATTGGATAAAATTACAACAGCACCACACTGCTATTCCTACAAATGAATCAATGGATTGTCAGAGGCCAAGCCAAAATCACATAGGGCAGTAAAAATTAAAGTCACACTCAGACTAATATGAGTGGCATCGTAGTGATTCAAATTGTTTCATATTTTTTCCTCAATAAACTTGTGTGTTTAATGACCTGTTTGCTTCATTTACCACAGTAATCAGGGCTAGCTACTTCGGTAACAGGACCCCTTTCTCTTTAGCATGGAATCACTCATCCAGACTTCATTTTCACCACTGTTCACAATGCCTTATGATCACAGCTGCAATGATAAGTTGTGTTTTAACAGACCCACTTTTAATAACACATGAAGATATCATGTGTTGTTACAGCGAAGACCAACGTAACGACTTAGTTGCAAAAGAACTCTTACTGTTGAAGCTAAGAGAGCAGCACTGTAAACACTGTGGTATTATTATCATTGGAGGATGCTAGAGTTTATATTTTATTACATCCTCACACAATAATATTTTGAAAAAATAAAATGTCAAATGCTTACTCAGCGCTGAATATACTAACCTTTAAAATACAGTCCAGCGGAATAGGATCGCTCATAGGATTGCAAGCAAGGTAATTAGTTTTCCTTGGCAGACAATTCAGTCAATCATTCTTGCATACCGACCGTAAGTAGTAAACACCAGGAGTCGATACCTTCTAAATACGGTACTATAAATTTCACCACTTAACACCAACGTACTACTCCCCAGTCTCATACCCTTAGGAGTTTCAGCAGCTTTGCAAGTTACTAGAGCTAGAAGTTTTACATGAAAAACATCCAACAGTTTACTCACTAAAACTGTTTCCCCATCATCCTTACTTGTTTTTTGACGATACTACTTCTCTATCGGTCTCGTAGATTTCCTAGCTATCTGTGGCATGAAGCGTTTGCACAGAAAGATGTAAAGATGCTACGAGGTCTAAAGCTTCAGGGTAGAACCGGGACTGTTCTCTGTAAGAGGAAGTATCCAGAAAAGAGTACAAAATACTTCAACATGCCCAAGCATCGTTATTTTTGCACCGTATACCTATCACGACCCTCTATCAAAACAGGCAAATTATGTTTCTTAGAAATAAAGTTACATTTTAGCCCACTTTCGGTGTTAACAAAGTTAACTTATCGGGTCTACGCTTTCCAGATCACGTAATGAAGTTTCAGGAGGAGCTGACCTCGCTGCAGATCAATGAACATTTCTTAGCATATGAGCAGTAGGAAGTCACACATTTCTACACCACATCGTTGATGTATACACACGTAAAAAACCTATGGAGACCAAAAGTGGCGAAAACTCTTCAGAAGTATCGCAGGTTATGTTAACAAATGAAACGAAAGGTGGCTCTACAAGAGTACAAATCAGGTGGCAAAACGGAATCTTCGGGTCCTTTTCTTTTGCCCTATGCAGACTTCAACTTTTTTTTCGTGAGGGACCCCCGGTCCTCTTTCCCCTTGTAGACCACCCACTCCGAAAGTCCTCCGATGCGTTTCTCCCTTCGTTCTTCACCCCAATTCCCTCCCGTGTTGCCCCCCGCCCCCCGCCCCCGGCTTTAGGGACTTCCACTACAGCCCGATCTCACCTATCATCCAGCCCCTCCCCTCCCCGTCCCGTTCCAAGCCACCAGCCTCCAAAGCAAACGGGCAGTGGGTACGTCTCCCATCGTGTCTCTAATCCCAATCGGGTCCCCCTTCTCCCTTGGCCAACCCTAATACTTACCACCTCCAGCGATCTCACCCCCTGCCCGGCCGCCCCCTTCTCCCTCCTGTCCTTTCGGACCGACCCCTGGTCCCGTCTCTCGCCTTCCCTTGCCAAGATTCGCCGCCCCCGAGGGACCCTTGCCCTGCTACCCCCGGGGTCCACGGTGCGCGCCCCCACCGCCCCCCCAAAAGAAAAACCCAACCAAACCCGTCTTGGCCTCATCGTTCCGCTCTTCCCCTGCCCACCCCACCTCTCCCCCGGCTCCCGGCTTTCCCGGGCCAGGTTTCTTCCCCGTACCTGGTCCAGGGGCTCGGCTGCAGGCACTGCCCGGGGGGGTTCTCGGCGACCCGTGGCTGGAGGGGTTGGCGGCGGCGGCTGCGGTGTCCGCCGCGGTGCCCCCTCCTCCGGCTCCCGGAGGGTGAGGCGGGTGGTGGTGGCGGCGGCGGCGCGGTCCCTGGTCCGGGGGGTTCGGGCCGTGCGACTGAGACGGAGGCGGCGGCGGGGGGGGCGGCGGCGGCTGCTGCTGCTGGAAGTGAGCGGCGGCGGCGGCGGCAGCGGCTGCGCTTCCGCTCATGGCGAGCTGCATGGAGCCCGGGAGGGAGGGGATCTGGGGCGGCTCCAGAGGCAGCAGCGTCGGCAGTAAGAACGCCGGTGGAGCCGGGAGCGGGGCGGAGGGCGGCGGGGACGGAGAGTAAGAAGAGGACGAAGCGGCGGCTTCGGTGGCAGCGGCGGCCGGGAGAAGGAGAAGGGGGGTAGCGGTAGCCGAGGAAGAGGGGGGCGGCGGCACGGGGGGGGCGGACGAGAGGGAGGGGAAAGCGGCGGGGGAAGGAGGGGAGGGGAAGGAGAAGGAGGAGGAGGAGGATGAGAAGGAGAAGGAGGGGAGTAGGGAGGGGAGGAAGGAGGAGAAGGCGGAAGAAGGAGCCGCCAGTCTCCCACTCAGCCCGGCTCCCCTGGCTGCTTCGGCCCCCACTTGGCTGAGGGGATCCGGGTGCCCGGTGGCTGCCCCCGGCCGGCTCTCCTCGGCGGCGTTGGCGTTGGCCAGTTTAGCCGGCTCGCCCCGATCCCGGAGCCGGGAACTGAATACCAGCCGGTCCGGCTGCAGGGCACGGGGCTGCGAACCGGCGGCGGCGATGGGCATGTCTTCCCTCCCTCCCCAGCGGCGGCAGCGGCAGCTCGAACCGAGCGGCTTAGCTCAGAGCCACCCTCCCTCCCCCAGCCCCAGCCGGCGAGCAGAGGAGGGGGTGCAGGGAGCCCCGCCCAGCCCGGTCCCGAGGGTACAGCTGGGGCAGCCCCGGGGACGGGCACTGGAGGTGGAGGAGAAACTTACTTCAGAGAACAAAGTACAGAGAAAGAGAGAGCCAGAGAGAGAGAAAGACAGAAGCCGAAAGCGAGAGGAGAAACTCCCCGGGAGCTGCCCGTTCGCCTGCTTCGCAGCAGCAGCAGCAGCAGCAGCTCCGCCTCCTCCTCCTTCTTCCCCTCCTCCTTCTGTCGCCTCTACCCGCGAGGGCAGCCCATGCAGTCACCGGGTGCGGTGCAGAGCAGAGAGGGGTGGGAGGGGGGTGGGGGTCCCCGGCCCAGAAGGTCTTTGAGACAGTCCAGTTGTCCTCCCTTCTCAGCGGGTCCGCACGGCGAACAGTCCACCGCCGGCCGCAGGGGCGAGAGAGAAGCCGGAGCCGCGAGCTGACAACTGAGATAGCTGCTGTTCCCCGGGGGGAGCCCCCCGCTCTTCCTCCACCCCTTTTTCCCCCGGCCCCAGGCGAGCTTTAGAGTTCCTTCCCACTACCCAATCCCCGGGCACTCGCCCTCCCCGCCCCCCTTCAAAAGCCGCTCCCGTCGATCCTTCGGAGTTCAGACCCCGACCCCTGCCCCAAACGGGGACAGATCAGGGCCTGCTTGGGAGCCGAAACCGTCTCGGTGCGTTTGTCTGTCTGGCCGTCTCCTGTGGATGCCTCCTCCCTCACGCCCCCTTCTTCGTAACCGTAGCTGCAAAATCCCGAGTTGGCTTTCCTGGCCACAGTCCTCTCTTTTTCTTTTCTTCCCGCCGGCTGTTCCCTTGAAGTTCTTCTCTTCCTCCCTCTTGTCGCTTGGAATAGAAACTCTATTTTCTCCTCCTCCCCTGGTCTCTGTAGCTGCGTTGTCGGCCCCAGCAGCCCAGCATACATTACATAGCTAGAAAACAGGCAGAGCCAGCCTCCCGCGACTCTTCACTTCCGTACCAATCCCGTCCCATCGCTCGGATTCAGGGAGTCGGAGAGGGCGAGGGCGGAATGGGTGGGGGCGAGCTTCTCGGAACAGAAATCGACTGGGGGAAGAGAGGCGGGGGGCACCCGAGAAAGATTTGCCTACTCGCAAGATCACTGGCCTGAAGCCTTCTCTTCCAGCAAGCCCTACCCCTCTGCCCAACCCACCCGTTCAGTTGCTCCTGAACTTTTTCCCTCCCCTCTCTCCTGCCTCCCTTTTTTATTTTCCTCTCTGAAATACTTTAGTCGCTGAATCGGTTTCGCTGTCCAATTACAGCAGTAACTGCCATCTGACCGACCAAACCAGGTACAACTTGGTCAAAGATGACGGGGGTGGGGAGGGAGGAAGGAGGGTCTCTGGGGTGAGACGGTCCTTTTTCTTCTTCATCTTTTTTTTTTTTTTGCAGTTAGGCTGAAAATTTGTTTGGGAAGTTCTCTGCCTGTGGTCTCCAGCTGCCCGCTTCCTCCCTCCCTGGTGACGCCAGGTGCTTATGCACCTTGTATGGTTGTACTCCGACCGGCTGGCGCGGGACACTGTCACTACATACCGATTTGCCTGCCACGTTTTTTTTCCCACACTCCCTTTTAAAAAGCTACCGAGCAACAAAATAAATCAGGTGCTAGAGTGGCGTCTGATGCGTACGGTGTGTGGGTAGAGATAAGGATAGATACGGGTGTGTGTTTCTGCGCGTTATCCCGTTCCCACCCTTTCTAGTCAGTGGCTAGACCTCGTCCTCCCGTGGTGCGAATGGATTTTTGAAACGGGGAACGAGAAGAGAAGTTTCTCTCCCAGGCGACGAGAAGAAGCCAAGGTAGTAGCCGGGAACCTCTCTCGCCTGGGATTAGATCAGAATTGCATCGGACCCCTGGGCAGACCTGACGGGCGGAGCCAGGGCTTCCCCTCCCCTTGACTTTTCTTTAGAGCAGTACTGTCTTTGTTCGCAGCGATGGGTGGTAGGTCGATCGATTGTAACCTAGAGGTTACCCTCTCCGTCCATTCATTCGATCGTATTTATCGAGCGGTTACTGTGTGAGGAGCGCTGTACTAAGCGCTGGAGGAAAGTACACCACTACTCGACTGACAGCGAGAGCGGGACATAAATATGTAACCCGGTCCTTCCCTCCTGTCTCTCTCCCTTTTCTTCCCAGTTTTCTTATTAGCAAGACCAACAGGGGAAAGGCGATGCGTTCGCCGCGTCCGTTCCCGATCGACCCCCTTTCCCGACCCCCCGTTTGGTTTGGAGAACGGTCGAAAGCACGATCGCCTTCGCGGCCCATGGGCGATATAAGCCGGGCGCTCGTGAGCCCGACCCGGCTGGTTGCTTTGAGATCTCGTGGTGGAAGGGAGAAGGGGCCGCTGCTTCTCAATGCAAATGATCGTGCAGCCCCAGCATATTGGACTAGAATCAGGGGATGAATTATTCACATATCCATCGCAGGCTGAGCTGCAGCCACCGTGGCCAAAGCTGTCTGCCGGGAGTGAGGCGACGTTGCGGGGGGTGGGGGGCAGTGTCTTCTGCTTCAGGTCCCCCGAGAAACTCATTCGAGCTTGAACAACTCGCTGATCGCCGGCCGAAGAGCGCCCAGGGAAAAGCGGCGAGTCCTGCTGTTTCCCTCAACGCCGCAGGTGGGGAGGAGCTGGACTTGGAGAGTCCCCACCAGACCTCCAGGGGGGTCTTCTTCCAGGACATGCACTGTGACTTCGGGCAGCTCTTCCCATCTCCTCCCATCTCCTCTTCACCACTTCCCACCCCCCCCGCCCCCCGGCTCGGGCCGCTCCCTTTAGGGGGTCCCCCCGCCCCCGCCCCCTAGCCGCAGCCCTCTCGGGGTTACAGCCATTCAGTGCGGCCCACCCCGGCGTGAAGATTCATTTTCGTTTAATAATCCCAGATGTTTCATTAGTGCCGAGGCTCCCAATTCGCCTGTCAGAATCCATCAGTAAAGGTGACTGGAAAGATAAATAGTTAATTCTAGTGTGGAACGTGAAATTGAAATGTTTGGCGGAGCCAAGACAGACTTTTAAATTACCTCGATATGCCTCCAAAAGTGCTTTCGGTGTTCGAGAGGGAAAAAATTCTCTGATGTTTCAGCGTGTTGTCTTTTGGTGCTGGGGATTAAACTGGCATTACTGATTTTTAGAGAGTTTAATTAATCAATAAGATCTAATTAGGCACAACACATGAGTAGTCACTCTAGAGTATACTGTTGGGCAAAGATATCACTCACATAGATTCTTAGGTTGTACACAGAAGAATACCGAGCATATTGTCCGGGAACAAAACCATCCTTAGAATTATGGTATTAAGCATTTATTAGGTGTTGAGCACTGGGGTAGATGCAAGAAAATCAGATCGGAGACAGCCCTCTCCCACATGGAGCTCATAAACCGCACTGGAAAAAAAGAAAGCTACATTCCTAATTTAGATTACTGGGTAATATTTAATGGCTAAAAGTTTGTCGAAATGGTCTGTCACTTCCAGAGCAACAAATGCATCCGGCAAATGAGAGAGGTTAGCCAAAAAAAGGACTTGGATATGAAATAAATGCAAGAGAACACACAAGAGTGCATGCCTTTTATAACCACTTCACACTTCAGAGATATTTTCCTTGGATTTCTAACCTAATAAATTTTGTCATCTTACTATGGGCTCTTTTCTGTGAGTGAGAAAATGGTCCGGTTGAGCAAATATTTTCACCAGCTACAATTAGAATGGTGACAGAATAATGTGATTGGTTAATATTTTTAAGGCAGTTTGATATCAATTCTATCTATACTGCACCCAAGAAAGGAAATGACACTGGTCTTTTCATTTTTCCTGGGATTCCTAATTTAAATAGTAATGTTACTTTGGTTTGAATATTTTACAGTTTTCTGTATATTCTCTTGTGGTATTAACAGCAGCAAGCCACCACGTTCTTTCTCCGTTTTCCCCTACGTCACACACCTCTTTTCCCATGATGGTCTTCATGAATCTGGTTTAGATTAAATCACTGATTGTGCTCTAGTTGAAAAGCAGAAGTAGAAGGGTAGCAAGGTCCTGGGAGAGTTGCTCAGAAGCTGGGAGCCTCTCTGCTTGAAACAAGGAATGGGCAGAAATCAATTAAATTACAGATCTAACTAAAGACATCCAGCTTTTCCCTGCAAAATATTACTTCTTAGGTTTTAAACCTTTCTCAAGTCCCAACATTGAGGAAATGCTTGAGCAAAGCAAGGATAACTACCCATTAAATGGCCACTAAGTCTCATGACTACTCCCCAGTTTCTAACACTTTTGGCCTGAGTAGACGGGCAGTCATAGCATCCAGCAAATACAGCCAATGCCTCCTTTAGGGTAATTTAATCACTTATGGACATCTTCAACCTAAACTAAACCCAGCTTTGACTTCTTTCTTTCTTCAAATCATCACTAGGTTAGTGTCAGAACAGTTCATTTTGTTACCGTTGAAGGATTCTGAATCCTTCAGATTCTGATTCAGATGTTTCAAATAATTATTACAATTACAATTCTTCCTTCTGCTCACCACTCCCATAAAGGCTAATTAACTTTCACCTTCTGCCAATTGTCATTTTGTCCCACCTGTTCTGAGTCTTGGTGCAGGCAATAGTCCACAGGAAAAAATCGTTGGGGTGAGGGAGGCAGGGAAAGAATAAAACTGCCTAGGAAAGGAGTGAGGGATGTTTTTTGGGTGGGCATGTCTGTGTCCAGATAATTCTGTGCATACACAAACATGTGTGGAGCCTCTTTTTTTTCCTTAAATATTCCTTTTGTCCCTTTGCTCGCCTTTCAAGTACTCCAGATAATGTTTGTTTCAGTTCATCTGAAGATCGCAATCTCCATGACATACTTGCCTAGTTTGGTTGAATACTCAATTCTACTGGTTTTTAAAAGCAAGTCAAGCCCTCTCAGCTCTTTGTAAGATGAGTACTACTCTTGACAATGGCTTACAAATTTATTAACCAGTTACTATGTGTTAAGCACTGGGAGAAATATAATTTAATCAGAACAAATACACCCCCGTCCCACCTGGGGCTCACACTCCATCTTATCCCTGTTTTATCGATGAGGAAGCTTAAGCTTAGGTTAAAGTCTAAGGTCACACAGCAGGTCACTGGCAGAGCTGAACCTGGAACTCAGGTCTTCTGATTCCCAGTGTGTGTTCTTTCCAGTAGGCCACGTTAGCCCCATATTGGTCTCCCAGATGTTGAAGAAGCAGCATCCTTGGAATCTGTTCAGTCTTATTTAGGATTGCATGGCTCAGCTCAACTGGGCAAGGGACTAATGCCCTACTATATGTAAGTATGTACCTAGTGCAAAACAATGTCTTTTCACCACCCTCAAGTACAGGGATGACATCTCACTGTTAGCTGTACCATCATATTCAATGCTAAATATCAGTTTATCTTTCAATGGAACTGAAAAACTGATAAGCTGCTGTGTTATGCAGAACATGTGAAGAGTGTATCAACTCCAGTGCTTAGCACAATGCTTTAGGTCACAGTGAGCCCTTAATATCATGATTAGTATTATCACTAGGTTATACCAATGAGAGTTGAAGCAGTGAGCCTAATGGTTTTCTGTTGCTATTTGTTTCCCTGAGGTCTTAAGGAATGTCTATTTGGCGGGTTTTGTTTTATTTTCTTTTTTTTCATGGTATTTGTTAAGCACTTACTATGTACCAGGCACTCTACTAAGTGCTGGGGTAGATACAAGATAATCAGGCTGGATACAGTCTATGTCCCATATAGGGATCACAGTCTTAATCCCTATTTTACAGATGAGATAACTGAGGCACAGAGAAGTTAAGTGACTTGCCCAAGGTCACCCAGCAGACAAGTGCTAGAGTCAAAATTAGAACCTAGGTCTTTCTGACTCTCAGGCCCGTGCTCAGTTACCTCATCTGTAAAATGAGGATTAGAACTGTGAGCTCCATCTGGGACTTGGACTGAATCCAACCTGATTAGCTTGAATCTATCCTAGCGCTTAGTACAGTGCCTGGTACTTAAATAAGTACTTAACAAATACCATTAAAAAATGTTATGCTGGTTCCACCTAAATTAATTTTATTTAGGACAGGACCAGTCTGCCACTCACCTGGGAACCCAGACTGGATTCTGGTGCCCTTTGGGGCTTGGTGAGTGAAGGTAAGAGGGTAACAGCAGGGCCAGTGGGATGGTCGGGATGGCAGGAGTAAGTATCCCAGTTCCTCTTCTTTTCCCTCTTTTCCCCCTTTCTCCCCCCACCAGGCCCTTCCCAGGGGAGGGAAATTTCAGTACAATAATCCAGAGACTCTACTTCATGTCTGGACCAGTGACCCTGATCCCTGGAAAAGAGGGGAATGATCAGAGGTGATAGTAGTTGGGAAAGGTCTGGAACGCCACATCAGTAAAACAGTAAATGCTGGGGTGGCCTTTCTGGTTTAAATTATTTCAAAGCAGAATTGTTGGGGGGGTTTTGGTTTTTTTTTCCTCCTTCCTTTTATGCTGAGTGTCTCTCCTCTTTGTTGAAGAGGATGGCTGGGATGTCTGATCTGGGCCTTACAGGTTTGGGGGCTCTCATACATGTGTGCAAAGATGTGCACTTAGCCCCTGCATTGGGACCAGGCTGCCATGTGCCATGAAGCCAGTTGGCCACCAGTAGCAAATCTCCTCCTGCAGTGAGTCCAGCATGACTCCAGGAGGGGCATGGAGGCGGGGGGAGAGGAAAGTTGGCCTGCATTCGTGTTACTCTAGCTCTCTTGGTCTGCAGGATGCAGCCCACAGCCCATTGTGGCAACCTTTGGGGTGCCAGTCACCCTCACCAAGCTATAGGTCAAATTGGAATAATAATAGTAATAACAACAATAATTGTGGTATTTGTTAAGTACTTACTAGGTGCTAAACACTGCAGTAGATACAAAACCGGCTGGACACAGTGTTTGTCCCACATGGGGCTCACAGCCTTAAGTGGGAGGGAGAATGGATAGTGAATCCCCATTCATTCATTCAGTCGTATTTACTGAGCTCTTACAGTGTACAGTGCACTGTACTAAGAGCTTGGAAAGTAGAATTCAGCAATAGAGACAATCCCTGCCCACAACGGGTTTACAGGCTATTTCACAGAGGAGGAAACTGAGGTCCAGAGAAGTTCAGTGGCTTCTCCAAGGTCACACAGTAAACGAGCGGCAGAGCCAGGATTCCCAGGCCTGTGCTTTTCCACATAAGGCCATGCCGCTTTGCTTCTCTGCTGCCATTTGACCCCTTGTTCACGGGGCCCTTTCCCCATTGAGAGTTAGAGGTGGGGAAAGGTTAGGAGCAGCTAGAACTTTGGGTCAGTGAGGATAGGATGACAAGGGGAGCCTTTCTGAATTGGAACTCTTCTGCTGGGCAGGGCATCGCACTCCCCTCCATGGGCATAGAGAGAGAAGGCACCCACAGTTCTGTTCTATTTGCCTTGGGCACTGTGACAGTCTGCTTCCACTATGTAAGACAATCCAACGAAGTTACCTTAAATGGCCTCTGTTTTTGCAACATCATAGAACACGGTGGACAAAAGAAGAGTGAAGTGAAAGAAAAATGGTGCTAATAGATCTCTTCATAGGTCTTAATGGCCCAGCTGTTCTTGTCTGCTTTCATGCAAGGTCCATAGTGCTTCAGAGCCTGTCTTATTCTATCGCACTAAAACACCATTCAGAGCACATTACTTCCCTCCTCTAAAACCTCTAAGAGATCCCCATTTCTTTTCACATAAAACAAAAGCTCCTGGTCATTGACTTCGAGGTGTTCCTCCAGCTCTCTCCCTCTTACCCATCTGCTCTCTTCTCCTGCTGCACCCCAGCTTGCGCTTTTTAATCCAACCTCTTGCTCGTCCCTTTCCCCTCGCAGATGACCCCTCCACCCCGGCCATCAAATCCAACAAAATATGCCCCTCCCCACCTTCAAAGCCTTTTTAGCAGTCCATCTCCCCTAATAGACATTGCCTGATTAATCCCCACTTTTGGGGCCATGCAACCTCTTCAGCCACTTTAGCATTCATTTGTATATTGGGCTATGCATTTGTTGTCTGTTTCTATATGTGCTTTTTTTTCATTGTATCTGCCTTATTTTTATACTTAGGTTTGTACTTACATTTGGCAGTCTCCAGGCACTTGTCATATTCCTACTCCACTAACACATCAGCCTCCTCACTGGTTTTCCTGCCTCCAATCATTCTCCTTTTTGGTCCGTACTTCAATTTGCAGCTTGGATCGTTTTTCTAAAACGTCACCCTGCACACATCTCAAAAACCTCAAATAGTTACCCATTCCTCTCTACATCCAGCAGAAACTCCTGACGACTGGTTTCGAGGCTTTCAGTGAATACTCTCCTTCCTACGTAGGCACTTTCTGCTCCCACCACATCCTATCTTGAGCTCTTTGTTCCTCCCAAACTAACCTATTCACTGGGTCTTGTTCTTGTCTCCTGCTGCTGAACTCTTTCTTATGCCCTCTTCCCTGCCTGGAGCTCTCCATCTTCAAAGGCCTCCTGAAATCGCATCTCCTCCAGGAGGCCTTCCCGGATTAATTTCTCATCTTTCCAGTTTATACTCCCCACCCGCTTCTTAGGCACTTCTGTGCCCCCTAAGTACTTAATTCAGTGCTTAGTACATTACTTGGCACATATGTGCTCAGCAAGTACCATAAAATAGAGCCACAGGTCGAACTGGGTATATATCTTACATACCCTAGGACCGGGCTAGAGGCAGAGGGTCCCCAAACAGCTTCAGCTGTCTGGCTCAGCACTCCGGGTCACCTGTGAGGGTGGGACCACTAGGACTCCCCCCCCCCACACACACACAAACCCCCGACCAGCTTGTAACCTGCTTCCCAGGCTCGGATCCTCAGGCTGCATCTCCCAGACCGCAGGAGCTGGAGAGAGACTGGAGCCCCACATGGGACATAGACTGTGACCAACCCGATTAGCTTGTATCTACCCCAGTGCTTAGTACAGTGCTCGGGTTCTATCAACTAGGCCACACTGCTTCTCACGCTCCTAAGTTACCCTAGGAATCCTGATATCAGCATATCTGCCTGATTTAGATGGTATTTCAAGCACTTTTATTCCCCCAGTCCTTTCACTCTCCACTTTTGTCCTATTGGCCCTTGAGGTAGTCATTATTTTCAAATCAGTGTTTCAATTCATCACATTCTACTGTACACTGAAGAAGACCCATATCCTGCCTTGACTATTACTGTATCAGCCTCCTCGCTGACCTCCTGCTTCTTGACTCTGCCCTCTCCAGTCCATAATTCATACTTCGTTCTGCTGCCTGGGTCATTTTTCTTTAAAAAAAAATCAGTCCATGACCCCCAACTTCCTCTAAATCCTCCAGTAGTTGCTCATCTACCTCCCCATCAAACAAAAACTCCTTATCTTCAGCTTTAAAGCACTCAATCGCCTTTCCCCCTTCCTACCTTACCTGGCCGATCTCCTACTACAACCCAGCCAGCACACTTTGCTCTTCTAACGCTAACCTACTCACTGTACCTCGATCTCATCTCTCTCACCCCACATCCTGCCCTGGCTTTGAACTCCCTCCCCCTTCATATCCAGCAGACAACTGCTCTCCCTACCTTCAAAGACTTCCTAAAATCACATCTCCTCCAAGCAGCCTTCCCTAACAAAGCCCTCACTTCCCCATCATGGGGGAAGCTTCCCTTCATTCCTGAACTGTTCCTGACTCGGTCACTCCTCCTCCTCGCCATCATTGAAACCTGGCTCTTCTCAGATGAGACGATCTCCCCTTCGGCTCTCTTCAGAGGGGGCCTGATCTTCACCCACTCCCCCAGACTCAATGGGAAAGGGGGAGGAGTTGGCTTCCTTCTTGCACCCCAATGCTGCTTTTGCACCATTCCCACCTTCCCCATCCCTTTCTTTCCCTTCCTTCGAAGCCCATATCATCCACCTCTACCACCCACTCCAGATTCTAGTAACAGTCATCTACTGTCCCCCAGGTCCCTCCTCCAGCTTTTATAACCATTTTGATCCCTTTCTCACATTTCTTCTCTCTTTCTCCATCCCTATACTGATCCCTGGGGACTTCAATATCCTCATAGATGTTCTTGACAACTCTTTTGCTGCCTGCTTTTCTATCATTCCTCAACTCTACTGACCTGCTATACTCCACCTCACCCATTCACCAACTTGGATACCCTCGATCTCATCATCTCTAGTCACTGAACAATCTCTACCCTCACCAACTCTGAAATCCCTCTCTACTACCACAACCTCCTCACCTGCTTTCTTTCCCACACACCTCCTCCCCACAAATCTGTGCTGTTCCCCCACAGAGACCTCCAATCTTTTGACCCCATCCAATTTTCTTGTCATCAGGCCACTTTAAGCCTCCATACCCTAACTACCTTCCCTTTATGACAAAGTTGATGCTCTCAACACCGCCCTCACTCCACAGAAACCACCCTCTCAAAGGTCACCGATGATCTCCTTACCAAATCCAACAGCCTGTACTCCATTCTAATCCTCCTCAACCTCTCAGCTGCCTTTGATAATGTCGACAACCCTCTTCTCCTGGAAACATTATCCAACATTGGCTTCACTGATACTCTCGTCTCCTGGTTCTCCTCCTATCTCTCTGGTCGCTCATTCTCAGTCTCTTTGGTGGCCTCCTCCTCTGCCTCCCAGCCCCTAACTGTGGGGGTCCCTCTAGGTTTAGTTCTGGGTCCCCTTCTATTTTCCATCTACACCCACTCCCTTTGAGAACTCATTCACTCACATGGCTTCAACTACCACCTCTGTGCGGATGATTCCCAAATCTACATTTCCAGGCCTGATCTTGCTACCTCTCTGCAGTCTCACATTTACTCCTGCCTTCATGACATCTCTATTTGGAAGTCCTCCTACCACCTGAAACTTACTATGTCTAAAATAAACCCCCTTTTATTCCCACCCAAACCCTGTTCTCCCTGTGACTATTCCATCACTGTAGACAGCAGCAACATCTTTCCTGTCTCACAAGCCCGTAACCTTGGTGTTATCTTTGATACCTCTCTCTCATTCAACCCATTTATTCAATCCAACACAAAATCCTATTGGTTTGACCTTCACAACATCACTAAAATCCACGTGTCCCTCTCCATCCAAACTGCTACCCCATTAATCTAATCACTTATCCTATCCCTCCTTGACTACTGTCTCAGCTTCCTTGTTGAACTCCCAGCCTACTGTCTCTCCCCACTCCAGTCCACACTTGATTTTGCTGTCCGGATCATTTTTCTACCAAAAAACTCAGGCCATGTTTCCCCCCTCCTCAGGAACCTTCAGTGGCTGCCCACCCACCTCCACATCAAACAGAAACTCCTCACCACTGGCTATAAAGCACTCTTTTTATCTTGCCCCCTCCTACCTCATCTTGCTAGTCTCCTACTACTAGCCAGCCTGAACCCTTAGCTCTTGTAATGCCAACCTTCTCACTGTACCTCAATCTCGTCTAACTTGCCGCTGACCTCTCTCCCACATCCTGCATCTGGTCTGAAACACCATCCCTCCTCATATCCGGCAGACAATTACTCTTTCCAGTTTCAAAGCCTTACTGAAGGCACATCACCTCCAAGAGGCCTTCCCTGACTAAGCCCTTTTTTCATTCAACTCCCTTCTGTGTCTTTCTGACTTGCTCCTTTTATTCATCCCCACCCCCCTCAGCCCCACAGCACATGTTCATATCTGCAATTTATTTATTCATATTAATGTCTGTCTCCCCCTCTAGACTGTAAGCTTGTTGCAGGCAAGGAATGGGTCTGCTATATTGTACTTTCCCAAGCACTGAGTACAGTGTTCTGCACACAGTAAGTGCTCAATAAATATGATGGACTGAGTTTTCACCCTCTTTTCTGTGTCACCTATGTGACTGACTCTGTACCCCTTAAGTGTTTTGATATTCACCCCACCCCCAGGCCCACAGCACTTATGTATGTGTCCGTATTCTCTGTCATTTCCCCTAACTGTATTTTTTTAATGTCTGTTTCCCACTCTAGACTGTAAGCTCCTTGTGGGCTGGGATCGTGTCTACCAACTCTACTGTCTTGTACTCTCCCAAGCGCTTAGTACAGTGCTCTCAACACTGTCAGCGTTCATCACATACCATTGATTGGCTGATTGCCTATTTAGAGGAGAGTGGATATGTGCAAATGGACTTTGGCGTGGTCAGTGCCTGTATATGCTAAGGAGGGGGGAATCTCCACCTCTCCTTCCCTCCTCTGTTCATGGCTGCTTTGCCTGTGAACTTTCTGAACCATACATCCTCAAAAGCAGGAGTAGCCAAAGTTGAGAGAGAAGAGCCAGAGAGCACGTGGCAATGATGATTCTGCTATAATGCTCTGTTATTCTTTGGGTGCCCCACCCTTCCTCCTCCTCTCATCCCCGAGCCCCCCAATCCTTGCCTCTTTTCTCCTCCATACCCCATCCAAGGAGTCTGGGAAAAGGTGCAGCTTTCCTTGGCATCTGTGAAGTCAGGATGTGGTTGCTGTTGTGTTCAGGTGATTCTTCTGCTGTTCCAGAGAATCCAGGAGGGGGGGCAGAAGAGACATATTTCCTCTGCACCCTGGAAGGTACTTACCCAGCAAAAGGTAGAATTGATCTGAATATCATTTTCTGTAAGTACAATAATATCATTCACTGCCCACTTTTTTGTACTATTCAATTCCATAAATATTTGAGATACAGTTCATATGACAGGTTCCATAGCAACAGCAATAATAAATCTGTATTTTATTGTTTCTGTCATTTTTACCCCAGCCCATTCAGTGTGTAATAAATGTTTTTAAAAGATACAGTTGATAGTGAATAAAACATTTTTGAGAGCCCACCTAATAGCGCCCATCTAATCGTCACTGTATCATTTTTAGTTGATACTGTCCATCTGAAGCCACACAACTAATGATATCTGTTTAAAAAAGGAAAATTACATTGTTTCCATTTTTTTTCTTATTTACTCTTTGACATTTCTAAGATAAGAGAACCTCATATTTAACTTTAGGTAAATAGCTGTATTTACATCTTAAGGCTGTGATGAAGCAAGTGAAACTGTCTCCTTGTCCCCTGTGACATTTCTTCAGAACAGCACAGGCAATACTGGACTTGTCAGAACAATGGTCAATGCAGCCCAGCATTTGTCTCCAAGGACCAAAGGGTCCCAGGAGGAACAGTATGATGGTTGCTCTTTTTACATGCATCCTAATAGAGGTGTACCATTCCATCCATTCCATCATATTTGTTGAGCGCTTATTATGTGCCGAGCACTGTACTAAGCACTTGGAAGAGTACAATTCAACAATAAACAGACATATTCCCTGCCCACAACGAGCTTACAGTCTAGAGGGACAAGCCAGACTTTGCCCTAATAATGATGATAGTATTAATCAAATGCTTATTATGCACTGTGTTAAACCCTGGAATAGATAGATGTTAGAATGATGGCATTTAAGTGCTTACTACGCATCCAGCACTGTTCTAAGTGCTGGGGGAGATACAAGCTAATCAGGTTGGACACAGTCCCTTTCCCACATGGGGCTCATGGTCTTAATCCCCATTTGACAGATGAGGTAACTGAGGCACAGAGAAGTGATGTGACTTGCCCCAGGTCACAATGCAGACAAGGGGTGGAGCTGGAATTAGAATCCAGGTTCTTTTGACTCCCAGGCCTGAACTTTACCCTCTAGGCCAAGCTGCTAGATTGGACACCGTTCATGTCCCAAACATGGCTCATGGTCTAAGAGGGAAGGAGAACATATGCTTTATCCTCATTAAATAGGTGAAGAAACTGAAGCATAGAGAGGTTAAGCAATTTGCCCAAGGTCATACAGTAGGTAAATGATGGTGCTGGGACTAGAATCTGGGTCTCCTGACTCTGTCCTGTGCTCTTACCATCAGGCTACACTCCGGCTCACTGTCATCTTCACTGTGACTTTCTGTGCAGGGTGGCTGACACCCTCTACTATATATATAGCTGTCCTTTTTTTCATTGCAATGGTATTTGTTTAAAGTTGAGGTAATGGAGGCACAGAGAAGTGAAGTGACTTGCTCAAGGTCACACAGCAGACAAGTGGTGAGAACCTGAGTCCTCTGACTCCCAGGCCCATTCTCTTTCCCCTGAGCCATGCTGTCCTTCATCCTTAAAGAAGACGTCACTGAGGATGAAATTCATCTCTGGATTTAGGTGTGGCTTAGAAGGCCACTGCAGACCCACAGGCCTGACCACACTGCACACACACACACAAAAAACTGCCCTTTGTTGTGCTGCCGTGTTTGTTGTTTACATCTCCTGATGCTGTTTTTGCTTTTGCTTCCCTGTCTCACGATCCTTACAGAGCTTCTGGTTTAAAAGAGAAGCTCCTTCCTTGCTTGCAGTGCATCATGCTGGCTTCTCCTGTGGCAATTGCCTCCGTTTTCAGCGATGTGGCATTGTCCAGGGCTTGTTTTTCTGTGTCCTTAGAATGTTTTCTCTGTCTGCCTTACTTTCGATTTCCCAGTTTCAGCTCACCACCCAGTAGTTGTTTAGGCATCCTGCTGACGTCCGCTCTCCTCAAGTCCCACCCAATACAGCTGTATCGAAGGTAGCATAGCGTCGATGCAAGGAGGTTGACTTTAAGGACTTGGCTGCTTGTGATCTTGTCCTGCCATTTGATGTTGAATACAGCCTGTACGTGACGCTGATGGAACCATTCAAGTAGTTAGATGAGATGTCTGTGGGGAGTCCAAGGTGACACAGCCTTATAGAAAGCACTACAGCTCCATAGACCTTTGGTTTGGTCTGGAGCCTCAAAAACACTCTGCTGTCACCCGCATTTTGGTAGTCTCCCAAAAGATGTGCTGGCCTTCCTGATTTGCTTTTTCTACTTCCCTATCTATTGTTGCATCATTGATCAGTGTACTGCCAATAACAGAAATCTGTGACACAGTTTAGCTCTGTGTTGCCAGGATAGATTTTTGGTTTTGTGTACAGCTTCCCTGATGCAGGCTGATATTTTTCCACAATTTTCTTTAGACTTAGCCTGAAGTGTCCGGTTGATTCAACCACGCAGTTTACAATCTGTGTGTGTGTGTGTGTGTGTGTGTAAGCATGCACACACCTCTAGGGTGTAGACACCTGCATACAGCAATTTTTTGAATAACTGTCTCCAGGTTTCTGGTTATTCTCAAAGTCTGTCGAGATGGAAGAGAGTCCCAGCGGAGTGGAAGCATATTCTAACATTTGCATCCAGGTCTCTTGTGATTATCATCCAGGATGGCTGCATAGAATAAATTGAACAGGATCGGGCCCACTTGCTGCCTACCTCTTTTGAATGGTGTTTCGGATGCTACTTTTATCATTAGTGTAAGTTCGCAACCTATCAAATGATAATCAGTTCAGCACTTGGCACCACCCTTAGCAGTAGCAATATAAACATCCTTCAGCACTCCATTTCAGATGCTGATTTAGTCAATAAGGTGTTACCGCTTGGATCTTGGGTACATCTAAAATGTCTTTTATTTGGCAATCAAAAAACCATGTCGGCAATTATGAGCTGTTGTACGGCACATTTGCCTCCCACCCTCTAACTGCGGGAGTCTCTCAAGGCTCAGTTCTGGGTCCCCTTCTATTCTCCATCTACACCCACTCCCTTGGAGAATTCATTCACTCACATGACTTCAACTACCATCTCTAATAATTATAATAATAATTATAGTATTTAAGTGCTTACTTTGTACCAGCCACTGTACTAAGCACTGGGATGGATACAAGCAAATCAGGATGGATACTGTCTCTTGTCCCATGTGGGGCTCACAGTTTCACTCTCCATTTTACAGATGAGGGAACTGAGGCACAGAGAAGTTAAGTGGCTTTCTCAAGGTCACACAGCTAGACTGTAAGCTCATTACGGGTGAGGAACACGCCTACCAAATCTATTATACTGTATTCTCCCAAGCACTTAGTACAGCATACTCTGCACACAGAAAATGCTCAATAATAATTATGATTAATTGAAAAAAATGACCTGGGCAGCTGAGTGAAGTATGGACTGGAGTGGGGAGAGAAAGGCAGGGAGGTCAGCAAGGAGGCTGATACAGGAATCAATCAATCACTCATCTTTATTGAGTGCTTACCATGTGCAGAGCACTGTACTAAGTACTTGGGAGAGTACAATACGACTGAGTTGGTAGACATGTTTCCTGCCCACAGTGAGCTTACTCTAGTTGGTGAGACAGATATTAATAAAAAGAAATTACAGATATGTGCATAAGTGCTGTGGGGCTGAGGGAGGGGTGAATAAAGGGAGCAAATCAGGGCAATGCAGTAGGGAGAGGGAAAAGAGGAAATGAGGGCTTAATCAGGGAAAGTCTCTTGGAGGAGATGGGCCTTCAATAAGTCTTTGAAGATGGGGAGAGTAATTGTCTGTCAGACATGAAGAGGGAGGACAATCCAGCACAGCGGCAGGATCTGGGCAAGAGGTCAGTGGTGAGGTAGATGAGATTGAGGTAGAGCAAGTAGGTTGGCATTAGAGGAGTAAAGTCTGTAGACTGGATTGTAGTAGGAGAGCAGTGAGGTGTGTGGGGGGGATGGGGGGGGGCAAGGTGACATTGCTTTAATGCTGATGGTAAGGAATTTCTGTTTGCAGAGGTGGATAAGCAATCACTGAAGATTCTTGAGGAGTGGGGAAACATGGACTGGATGGTTTTTGTAGAAAAATGACCCGGAGAGCAGGGTGAAATATGGATTTGAGAAGTGAGAGAGAGGAGGCAGGGAGGTCAGCAAGGAGGCTAATACACTAATCAAGGTGGGATAGGATAAGTGCTTAGATTAACGTGGTAGCAGTTTTATTAGGAAGGTGCAGATATTAGCCATGTTGTGAAGGTCGATCCGACAGGATTTAGTGATTGAATATGTAGGATGAATGGGAGAGAGGAGTCAAGGATAACGCCAAGGTTACAGGCTTGTGGGACAGGAAGGGTGGTGGTGCCATCTACAGTGATGGGAAAGTCAGGAGGAGGACAGGGTTTGGGTGGGAAGATGAGTTCTGTTTTTGACATGTTAAGTCTGAGGTGTCAGCGGGAAATCCAAGTAGAGATGTTTTGAAGGCAGGAGGAAATGCAAAGCTGCAGAGAGGGAGAGAGATCAGGGCTGGAGATGTAACTTTGGGAATCATTCACATAGAGATGGTAGTTGAAGCCATGGGAGCGAATGAGTTCTCCAAGGGTGTGGGTGTAGATGGAAAATAGAAGGGAACCCAGAACTGAGACCTGAGGGACTCCCCCAGTTAGAGGTTGGGAAGCAGAGGAGTAGCCCCTGAAAGAAAATGAGAATGAGCAGCCAGAGAGATCATGCCTGATGGTTTCAATTTTCTTGATGTAGCCAGGTGATTAGGGTTAAAAGATGGGGGAGGCAGGGGGACAGGAGGTTTGAGGAGGGATTTAAACATCTGAAGCAACTGCTGAGGGCAAGGGGCATTGGAGTCAATAAGGATGGAGAAATAATTTTGCCGGGCAGAGTTAAAGCATGCAAGGATTAACTTGAGGTGGACGAGGTCAGCTCGATATCTGGATTTCCCCTAGCAGCGCTCTGTGGCTCATGCACGAGAGTGAAGGAAGCAAACTCTGTATGTGATCCAGGGCTTTGGGTTCATGGTACAAGACCGGCAAAGGGATAGGGAGTGACTGACTCATGTTCAGTAGAGAGGGTGCTGTCATTTTGCTCGTCAAGGGAAGGTAGTTTGGGTATGGAGACTAAATGGGGCGTGATGATGAGAAAATTGGATGGGGTCAAAGGATCGGAGGTCTCTGTGGGGGAACAGGACATATTTGCGGGGAGGGGGTGTGTAGGAGAAAAGGCAGGTGAGGAAGTTGTGGTCAGATAGAGGGATTTCAGAGTTGGTGAGGGTAGAGATTGTACAGTGACTAGAGATGATGAGATCGAGTGTGTGTCCAAGTTGGCGAGGGGGCGAGGCGGGGTGGAACCAGGAGTCAGTGGATTTGAGGAGTGATAGGAAGTGGGTAGTGGAAGGATCATTGGGAACATCTATATGGATATTGAAGTTCCCAAGGATCAATGTAGGGATGGAGAAAGACAGAAGGAATGCCACAACGGGATCATAATGGTTTAAAAAGTTGGAGGTGGGGCCTAAGGGAGCAGTAGATGATCATGACTAATATCTGGAAGCAGTGTGGCTCAGTGGAAAGAACCTGGGCTTGGGAGTCAAAGGTCATGGGTTCTAATCCCAGCTCCACCGCTTGCCAGCTGTGTGACTTTGGGCAAGTCACTTAACTTCTCTGTGCCTCAGTTACCTCATCTGTAAAATGGGGATTAAAACTGTGAACCCCACGTGGGACAACTTGATCACCTTGTATCCCCCCAGCGCTTAGAACAGTGCTTTGCACACAGTAAGCGCTTAACAAATACCACCATTATTATTATTATTATCTGGAGTGGGTGGTAGAGGCTGATGATATAGGCTTCAGAGGAAGGGAAACAGAAGGCTAGGGTAGGTTAAATAGCTACTGGTGGGCAGGGACCATGTATCAAACTCTCCCAAGCACTTAGTACAGTGCTCTGGACACAGAGGATCTGGGTTCTAATCCAGGCTCCGCCACTTTTCTGCTGAGTGACCTTGGGCAAGTCATTTCACTTATCCGGGCCTCAGCTCATCTCTAAAATGGGGATGAAGACTGTGAATCCCTTGTGGGACATAGCCTGTGTCCAAGCTGATTACATTGTATCTACCCCAGCGATTAGTACAGTGCCTAGCTCATAGTAAGGGCTTAACAAATACCATTAAAAACAAACAAACAAAAAAATGGCTACAGAGTATTGTACCAAACCAATGACTTCTTCACAGTCCTCGAGAGTGTGTATGGATCCACAAACACACCACCACAGCTCCACTAAAGAGTAGAGATGGCTACACTCTCATAATAGACAAAGAGGAAAATCATAAAGAGATGATTTATTAACACTTAAATGATTTATTTAAGACAACTTTGTCCATTGAGTATGTTTCTCTATGCAGAATCATTTGCCAAGTGAAGACATGGATTTCACTCCGATATTTATGGAAGTCCTCACTGCAGTTAAAGCCACGAAGAGTAACAAAACTCCAGGATCTGATGGTGCATATGTAACACTGAAGAAATGCCTCAGGATTTCACAGATGTTGCCATTATCACCATCTTCATGAAGAAAGGTAAGAGAGTTGACTGCAACCACTGCACTGCACTGCACTGTTGTAGAGAAGCAGCGTGGCTCAGTGGAAAAAGCACGGGCTTTGGAGTCAGAGGTCATGAGTTCGAATCCCAGTTCTGCCACTTGTCAGCTGTGTGACTGTGGGCAAGTCACTTCACTTCTCTGTGCCTCAGTTACCTCATCTGGAAAATGGGGATTGACTGTGAGCCCCACGTGGGACATCCTGATTCCCCTCTGTCTACCCCAGCGCTTAGAACAGTGCTCGGCACATAGTAAGCGCTTAACAAATACCAAAATTATTATTATTATTATTATTATTATTATTATTATTATTATCACTGTTTTGGAATCTCAGTGCTTTCCAGTGCTGACAAGATCCTAGTTAAAGTCCTCTTGGATTGAGTATTAATAATAACAATTTTGATAGTGGTATTTAAGCATTTACTGTGTGCCAAGCACTGCGGTACAGTACAATCAGCTGAGACATGGTCTCTGTCTCACATAGGATTCACAGTCTTAGAGGGAGGGAGAACAAGTATTTAATCCCCATTTTACTCAAGAGGAAACTGAAGGGCAGAGAAGTTAAATGACTTGCCCAAGGTCACAGGCCAGGCAAGTGGTGGAGCTGGGATTAGAAATCAGAGCAAAATGTCTACAAAGGAACTCCTCATCTTCTCTTCCAAATCCATTCCTCCATCTAATTTTCCCATCATAGTTGACAGCATCACCATCTTCCCTATCTCTGAGGCGCCCAACCCCAATAGATAGGGAGAATGGTGGTGTTGTCAACAATGATGGGAAAGTCGGGGGGGGATGAGAGAATTTGGGAGGGAAGTATTCCAGTGGAAGGAGCATGGGCCTGGGGGTCAGAGGACCTGGGTTCTAAACCCAGCTCCACTACTTGTCTGCTGGGTGACCTTGGGCAAATCACATAACTTGTCTGTGCCTGTTACCTCATCTGTAAAATGGGGATTAAGGCTGTGAGCCCCACGTGGGACATGGACAGGGTCCAACTTGATTAGCTTGTTATCTACCCCAGGGCTTAGTACAGTGCCTGACACATACCATTTTTAAAAAATGAGGAAAAACCTGCAATAGTTACCCATTCCTTTCTACATCAAACAGTAGATCCTGAACTCAATAAATACCATTGATTGATTGATTGGATGAACACTGGCTTTAAGGCACTCAATCTGGATCTCTCACCACCTTCGGAAGCATTATATTCAAACTCTTTATAGAGTTTATATATGGCATTTGACATAAAGAAATTTCCATATTTTCAGATAATGTTCATTAAGCAGCATTTTAAAATACCTGTTAATTCCTTTCCTCAAGAGTTAATTAAAATATCTACCATATCTTGAGAAAAACATTGACTTGTTATTCAATACGAAAAACAAATGAACCACCTAAAACTCCTCTCAAAATTTCTCTCATGAATCTACCACTGACAATTAAAAAACAGTAGATAAAATGTAAAATGCTCATTCCTTTTTTTAAAAAAAATAATTAACACTGGGCAAAATTCTTTGTTTTAGCATACTGCCAGTTTTGTGTGAATGCCTTAGCCCTGAAATCCAGGTCTCAGACCCATGTTTGGTTCTTGGTTATCAGTTTAGGCTTCTGGAAACTAGTAGATGAGGGATGTATAGTGATTAGTTGTGTATTTTTACCCCAAGCAGTCAGTGGAAATACTGGGGGTTAAGTTTGAGGGGGGGAAGGGGTTGGAGGGTAAGAGTGAGATGGAGACATTGAGAGAGAGGGAATTATTCTGGTTTTTGCCTCTTGGACTTTAAAAAATTGTACCAGAAGAGGAGGAAATGTAGGAGATCCTCAGAGCCTAAGAAGAGAATACTTCATGGGACTTTAAACAGGGAAAGGAGAATCTGGGGGTAGTAACCTGAATGTGTTCTTTATATACCAGTATCATGACATTTAGCTAATTCTTTAACATCGTGAGCAGCAGCAGCATGTGCACTTACTGTGCACTTACTATGTGCAAAGCATTGTACTAAGTGCTTGGGAAAGTTCAATACAACAATAAATGGGCATATTCCCTGTCCCCAACAAGCTTACTGGACACAGTCCCTGTCCCGCATGGGGCTTACAGTCTTAAACCCCATTTTACAGATGAGGACACTGAGGCACAGAGATATGATTTGCCCAAGGTCACCCAAAGATACAGCATGCCAAAAGCTGGGAGTGCCTTCCAGAGATGTGCCAATGGGTGTGCCACTCTAGTTCAAGATCCTGGGAGAATAGAGAAAACACTAAGAAGGGATGACTAGAAAACCAGAGGCTAGGTTAGTCAAGGTTGGTAGATTTAGGCCGAATTGAGCAGAGAAGTACACTAAGCTCTGACATATTGCATCCTTTTACTCTGCATTTTGGCTAGCATGCTGATAGGAAATTAGAGAGCATTCTTCCAACAATGGGATTCAGTTTGCTGCAGTATGGAAGGAATGATTCGAGTATGCACATGTTCATGGCGTTGAACAAGATGAGTGCTACGATAATAATGATAATATGTATTAAGTGCTTCCCATGTGTCAAGCCCTGTACCAAGCACTGGGATAATAAAAGATAATCAGATCAGACACAGTCCCTGTCCCATATAGGATTCACAGTCTGAGACAGAGAGAGAATGGGTATTTTATCTCCATTTTATAGAGGAGGAAACTGAGTCACAGAGAGGTGAAGTGACTCAGTTACACAGCAGGCAAGTGGCAGAGTCGGGACTAAAGCCTGGTGTTCCTGACTCCTAGGCCCATGCTCTTTTCATTAGGTCATACTGAATACAAGTTTCCTTTAATGTGGGGTTCTGCAAGAACATAAGCCTCTTATTAGAGAACATAGGAGTGTAGCTGGGGGGAGTAGGTACCCTATTTGCCTAGCCTTATCTGTAGTCAGAGGACCCCATCTACTGTTTGAGCTGATTTTGGGTGAAGGGTACAGAAGGGTGAGAAGCAATGTGGCCTAATGGATAGAGCACAGGCCTGGAAGTCAGAAGGACCTGGGTTCTAATCCTGGCTCTGCCACTTGTCTGCTGTGTGACCTTGGGCAAATCACTTCACTTCTCTGGGCCTCAGTTACCTCATCTGAAAAGTTGGGATTGAGAATGTGAGCCCCACGTGGGGCATGGACTGTGTCCAACCTGATTAGTTTGTATCTACCCCAGCACTTAGTACAGTATCTGCGCATAGTAAGCGTTAAACGAATACCATTTTAAAAAAAAGCATAGAGAATGAGGAAACCTAAGGAAATGTAGCCTCAGGGACAGGCATTCAGCACTTTTGCCTTCCAGCCATTCTGAAAAACATAAATGAGGCTTTTTGGTGGTAGACTGGGACATAACCTTGTTTTTTTCTTCCTGTTTATTGTCAGTCCACAGCACTGTACTCTCTGTGAAATGATTCATAATCATCTGCATGTATTTTCGTGTATGTTTCTCTAGAGAGCAATCACTAGAATGTAGTAGTTCTTGGAAGATGTTTGATGGTGCTTATAGCTTATGGAGCTGGGAGAATTTCTCAGAGGATCCAAAATGTATTCTGATACCAGGTATCTCATTGCATCCTCAAGTGTGGTGCTGTAGAATAGATGGAACAGACTGGAACTACCTTGCTTACCTCTGGCAATGATGGGGAAAGGGTCAGATGGGCATTTTCAGCTAAATTTAACCAACCTCGTTGTGGGCAGGGAATTTGTCTACCAACACAGTTAAAATGTACTCTCCCAACCATTTAGTACTGAGCTCTGCCCACAGTAAATGATCAGTAAATATGATTGATTTGATTGTAGAGGAGCCTGAGGGTCCTGGTGAATTTCTTGGGTTAGTCAGGTTTTCTGTTAGTTTCTACAATTAACTCTCACACCTTTCTTCTCCCCACTCCTGTCCACGCTTTACTCAGGTGCCCGGATTATTTTCCTGAAAAATCATTCTGCACACATCTCCTGACTCTTCAACACCCTCCAATGGTTGCCCATCCATCTCCACATCAAACAGAAACTCCATACTATCAGCTTTAAGGCATTCAATCAGCTCTCTCCCCCTCTGATTTTTCTCACTCATTCCCCACTATGACCCAGGAACACACTTTGCTCCTCTAACCCCAACATTACTTACTGTGTTTTGATCTTGTCTTTCTCACTGTTGACCCCTTGCTCTCACCTTTCTTCCTGTCTGGAGCTCCCCCTTCCTAACACACAGAGCACCACTCTCCGTGTCTTCAAAACACTACTAAAATCATATCTCCTCCAAGAAACCTTCCCCAACTAACCCTTCATCTCCCTATCCTTTTCTCCCTTTCATGTCAACAATGCGCTTGCATTCATATCCCTGGCACTTTGATATTCACCTTACCCCCAGAACATTTATATATGTATCCTTATACTCTGTTGCTTTCCCTGTGTGTAATTTATTTTTTTTGTCTGTCTCCCTCAATAGATTGTAAGGTCTCTGTGGGCAGGGATCATGTCATGAGAAGCAGCATGGCTCAGTGGAAAGAGCACGGGCTTTGGAGTCAGAGGTCATGGGTTTGAATCCCGGATCTGCCACTTGTCAGCTGTGTGACTGTGGGCAAGTCACTTAACTTCTCCGTGCCTCAGTTACCTCATCTGTAAAATGGGGATTAAGACTGTGAGCCCCACGTGGGACAACCTGATTCCCCTGTGTCTACCCCACCGTTTAGAACAGTGCTCTGCACATAGTAAGCACTTAACGAATACCAACATTATTATTGTTTACCGACAGTATTGTACTCTCCCAAGCACTTAGTACAGTGCTCTGCACACAGTGACCGCTCAATAAATATCATTGAAAAAAATGAAGAGCTTGCCATTCCTTACATTATAAACAATGCTAGCTTTTTTACTGAACTTCTAGAGCCCTGTGAAAATATTGCTTTTTGGAAGTGAGGCAGCACTGTTCTTCATATATGTACACAACTACTTCTGCAGACAGAATGCTATCTTCATATCTTCATAGGGCTATTGGTACTGAAATTATATTGAAGATATGAATGTGGGAGATAACAAGAACTAAAGAAAACAGGCAGCAGTATTCAAAATTATTGATTTTTTTTAGTCTGTGCAAATAGAATGATACTGTTGTACTGAGGCAATGTCACTAAATTATTACAGGGTAAATAGTAGGAATTTCCGGTAAGAAAAGCATAAAACCCAGGATTAGTTTGGCTCATATCTGGACAGTGACTTTTCATTGAGAAGCAGCGTGGCTCAGTGGAAAGAGCACGGACTTTGGAGTCAGGGCTCATGAGTTCGAATCCCAGCTCTGCCACTTGTCGGCTGTGTGACTGTGGGCAAGTCACTTAACTTCTCTGTGCCTCAGTTCCCTCATCTGTAAAATGGGGATTAAGACTGTGAGCCCCACGTGGGACAACCTGATTCCCCTATGTCTACCCCAGTGCTTAGAACAGTGCTCGGCACATAGTAAGCGCTTAACAAATATACCAACATTATACCTCTCTTGTACCTTTCAAATTTTACGGTAATTTAATTTGGCTACTTTTTGAAAGTAAATCGAAATCCCATCCACCAGAATGTGCAACACAGAACAGAGTTGTATTGTTGCTCTGAGCAGCATATAACAACCCTATTCACATGATGCAGGATATCTAGCCTTTCTAACATCTGAGGATGGTATATTTCTTTTTAGCGTATTGGTTTCAAAGCTCTGAAAATGGATTCAAAGTATGTTGAAAAAACTTTAGTATTTTGGGGGTTTCAGGCTCAGCTCATGGTATTTTTTTTAACGATGGAATTTTACTCCCAGGGAGATTTGTACTTTCCTTTATTCTAATCACATCACTTTTCACGTTATCCTCATTGCAGTCACTGTTCCAACAAAAGGAGCTGAAGCACTGAAAGAGTTCTTAGAGGTTAGTGTTTGCCCTTTATCTAGTAATCAGCTGCAAACTGTGAAAAAAATTATCACTCTGGTTTTAAACTCCCTAGGGAGAAGGGGTTGATTTAACCTTCCACTTTATCTTTAAGAAGAATGACATATGACTTTCCACCTCGACCTTATACAGTAAACAAGATTTGAAATCTAGTACATCTCTCAAAAACTAGCCTAAGTAAACTATGATGGTGAGCAACAGGGACAATTGAATGGATTTCTTTTTCCAGTGGAATCTGCTCAGTTTAGTCTAGTTCAGTACAATACCGTGGATGTTTAGAATAATAGGTTTCTTTTTCATTCAATCTGTGCTTTATGATTTTCTGGCCTAGACATATAACCAAGACTCATCCGTCATTTTTGACGGAGACTCTACCATCGTCATCGTGCCTCAAAGATCACATCTACCATCACAAGATAAGTCGTATGGCAAGTCACATTGTGATTCAGGGAGTGTGTGATTGATTGTGTAACAGTAATAATGATGGTGGATGGTATTTAAGTGTTTACTTTGTGCCAAAGTAATTGTAATAAATGCTGGGGGAGATTCAAGTCTAATTAGATCAGGCACAGTTCCTCTCCCACATGGGGCTCATAGTCTAAGATGGAGGGAGAACAGGCACTTAATCCCCATTTTACAAATGAGAAAACTGAAACACCAAGAACTGAAGTGACTTGCTCAAGGTCACACAGCAGGTAAGTGGCAGAGCCAGGACTAGAACCCGGTTCTCTTGACTCCAAATCCTGTGTTTCTCCACTGGGCCATGCTGCCTCCCACATGTGTTCTTCAGCTGTCTGCCCAGAGAGATTCTGGCTAGAATCTTGCTGGCAGTGAAAAGTAATGAGATGCCCTGACAGTCATCTTTCTCCCATTTCTTCCTGAAGATGATGATTCTAGAAGCATCTTTGAAGTTGTGTGGCTTTTCTTCAGTGATCCATACATTGAAGAGTTGCTCATGCAGATGCCTGAGGATTAGGATCCCCGCCTTGCTTGTAGAGTTTTGCAGGAATGCCATCAGATCTGGGGCCTTTTCCATTTTGGGAGATTTAGACAGAGGGGTGCTTAAAGAGGAAGGTAAGAGTTTGGATTGAAAATTTTATCGGCAGCCAGTATAAAGAGCAAAGGATTACGCTGATATTTTCACGATTGCTTTTATATTCTGTACCAGACCAAACATTCGTGTGGCATTCTCTGCAAAGCTGGGACTGGATCGCAGAACTCTACATTAATTCATCTCACAAGGCCTTGAAAGATCATGGGTGAATTTAGGGGATCCACAAAGTAGGAGGTTGTGTCTCCTGACCTCTTCTGCCTTCAGCAAGGACAATCCAATTGATGACCAATTCTACCTAAATGGTCCAGGGTCTGTAAACAAGAGAATGGGCTGCAAATCCAAAGTCATAGCCAGGCTCCCTAATGAGAATGGAAGGCTAACAAGGGTGGGGGGAGATCTTAAGACCCTCCACTCCCCCCACCCTTAATTCTAGGAGCAGATCAAAAGCTCCTTGAGGTCAAGGAGCATATATTTTGCTATTGGTGAACACTCCCAAATGCTTAATATAGTATGCTGCACAAAGTAGGTGCTCAGTAAATACCACTGATGGATTGATTGATTAACTCAGTACTCCTGGATGGGCAAAGTGTGGGCCTTCAGACGATATCATGGGACAGAGGGCAAGGTTTCTGAAGCCTATCAGAAACAAGAAAAGAGCAAGGAACAGCACCAAGACCTCTGTAAGGTTTTCATAGATCTTACCAAGGCATTTGATCCCATCAGTAGATATGTATGCTTGAAATTCTTTGGAAAATTGAGCTGCCCTGAAAAGTTAATTAAAATCCAAAGACCAGTTTATGGTAGCAGCATGGTGCAGTGGAGAGAGCACGGGCCTGGGAGTCGGAAGGTCATGAGTTCTAATTCCGCCTCCACTACTTGTTTGCAGTGTGGCCTTGGGCAAGACACTTCATTTCCCTGTGCCTCAGTTACCTCATCTGTAAAATGGGAATGAAAACTGTGAGCCCTGTGTGGGACAGGGACTGTGTCCAACCCAATTTGTTTGTATTCACTCCAGCGCTTAGTACAGAGCCTGGCACATAGTAAAGTGCTTAACCAATATAATAATAATAATTATGAATGCGTGGTTGGCCATGTTAGAGCTGGGGGGGTGGTGCGGGGAGGGCTCTGTTTGACCCATTCCCCATCAACAATGGGAATGTGTAGTGGGCCTGGTCCTGTTCAATTTATTCTACATAGCCATGCTGGAGAATACAAAAAAAGGCCTGCATATAAGATACATTTCCACTCCTTTTGGAAACTCAACTTGAGATTTTACATGTCATACAGAGACCGAGAGATGACAGTCACTTGGGACTTGCTGAATATGGTTGATGGTGCCTTGGACTTTGCCAAATTAGCCACTACTAACTAAAATTAGTTAGTAATTTGGCTAACTTTGCCAAATTAGCCACTACTAAAAACCCTACTTAAAACTCACCTCCTCCAAGAGGCCTTCCCAGACTGAGCTCCTCTTCTCCCTCTACTCCCTCTGCCACCCCCCCTTTACCTCTCCGCAGCTAAACCCTCTTTTTCCCCTTTTCCCTCTGCTCCTCCACCTCTCCCTTCCCATCCCCACAGCACTGTACTCGTCCGCTCAACTGTATATATTTTCATTACCCTATTTATTTTGTTAATGAATTGTACATCGCCTCGATTCTATTTAGTTGCCATTGTTTTTACGAGATGTTCTTCCCCTTGACTCTATTTATTGCCATTGTTCTTGTCTGTCCATCTCCCCCGATTAGACTGTAAGCCCGTCAAACGGCAGGGACTGTCTCTATCTGTTGCCGACTTGTTCATCCCAAGCGCTTAGTACAGTGCTCTGCACATAGTAAGCGCTCAATAAATACTATTGAATGAATGAATGAATGAATAGCCAGGTGTTACAGGTAGACAAGTAGTCTAAAGAAAACTAAAGTGATGTATCATATCTGAAAATCTACCTTAGGCAAGTCACTTAATTTCTATGTGCCTCAGTTACCTCATCTGTAAAGTGGGGATTATTACTGTGAGCCCCTCATGGGACCTGGACTATGTCCAACCTAATTAGCATGTATCTACCCCAGTGCTTAGCACAGTGCCTGGCACACAGTAAGCGCCTAACAAATACCATTAAAAAAATAAAAGCTAAGCACCATCACAGAATTCTGTTTCCTAGGTAACGCACTTCCCAACGATGCAAGGATAGACAAAGAAATAGAAAATTCAGTCGAGAAGGCCAGCACATCTTTATGGGAGAAGGTTCAAGAGTGTAGGTTGGCACTACAACGTTAGGCTCCAGGTGAAACTAAACGTCTCCAGAGCCATAGTCCTTTCCACTTTTTCTATGGCTGTGAAACCTGGATTCCCCACAGATAGCACATAGGACTTCTTGATTAGTTCCTTCAGCATCACTTACTGACTAAACTTACCAACAAGTGATAAAAGAGGATCACAGACATCAGAGTCGTAAACCGAAGTCAGTCTCCTAGCACTGAAGCTATGCCTACCTCAGGACAGCTGTGCTGAGTGGGATAGGCGAGAAGAATGAACGACAGTTAGATACCCAAATAGTGGCTGTATGGTGAGCTGAAATGGGGAAATTTTAAACAAGGAGGACAGAGGAAACATTTTATGGATCGAGTTAAAAAAAAAGCCTCAAACAATGCTTTTCCTAGTTGAAAATTGAGAGTCAAATGTCACAGGTATTTCAGCATGGGGCACTGTGATCAAGAAAGGAGCAGCTTTTTTCTAGCAGAAACTTGTTAAGGATCCTGGAACAAGGAGGCAAGAGCAAAAGAAGCATCAGGGACTGCAAAGAACAAACATGACACCACAACCAAGGACACTCTTTGTGTCTGTACAGTGTGGTTAGGACTGTGTGGGTCCTACAATTAGCCTTTTCAGCCACACACGTACCCAAGCACGAAGGACAACAACTGTATATAAACATATATCTCTAACAAGTCCATGCTACATTTTGTAAGTACAATATTGAAATTCAATGAATGAAAGAACTGGAAGATAGTATCTATTTTCAGTTTCTTGCCCAAGGAGGTGCTATGCTCTGGAAAGACATCTACTGTGTGGAATTAATTTTGATTTAGTTCTGTTGGTGTCAGGCAGTGGAGAAATCAGCAGGAATTCTGAAACTCCTTGTTCCTCTTTTCTACTACTAGGACAAATTATTCTGTGATTTAAGGAAAGAGTAAGAACACAGCTATCTTAGAATGTGTGTATTAAGCAATTGGTGAGTTCAAAGATCACATTTTGAAGTATAGAGTATATTAAAATGAGATTTGAGAGCATGATTATTATGCTTTATTGATGAAAATTTCAACAATCCAGCAGTAGGAATGAGTTTTCCACAAGCTTTTTTGGCAGATCGATGTAAAAATTAACCAACTAAATTTAGTCCTGGGACAAACTAATATTAAATCAATTAAGTGCTGCCTAATTTTGGCTAATATAAATTATCTTCACAAAGGGCAGCCCACTGTTCTACCAGCATCCAAAAAAGCAACAAGCTTAGAGAATGAAAGAGGTCATATAAAATCTGACTGCATTTACCAAAAAGTGTGGGTTTTATGAACCTTGTAGCAAGCTGGGTTGGTATGTCCACTGCCAAATGTGCACACTTCATAATCTTGTGCTATTTTCAGTTGCTGCTGACATTAAGACAAAGCTGCAGGAAGTAGCCTCAAAAGGGCAACGAGAATGTTGCACTTTAAAGTGTAGACAAAATGGAACATAGGTTCCACTGAACTAAAATGGAACAACAGGGGATTCTGGTCATAAAGATGTCATTCTATGACTCTGCCATTTCTGAAGATATTAGTACAATGACCTGAATCTGGATCCTATCTGGAAAGCAGGAATTCTACCTTTCTGTAAATAGAAGGGTTCCAGATGGTATTCACATGAGGTGCTGTTTAAGGAACTATCCAGCCAGCCTCTCCAAATAATGATAAGGCTTTGGGGAAAGGAAATGGATGACTTAATTCTAATGCTGTGAGGGAATAATAATGATAATTGTTAATAAATAATGGTATTTTGAAAACACTTCAAGGCTCTATTTGTTATGTGATAAAGAACAGACAAGTGCCATTTCCTTTCCCAACAGTATAGTTTGGGGACATAAGCTGGAAAAAGAACCTGTCTGGTAGAATTAGTAGTTTTTGAGTATCCACTTGGTACGGTGCATTTTACTAATCACTTGGGAAGTGCAAAACAAAGAAGTAACACATTCTTTGCCCACATAGAACTTTATATTCCAATAAGGGAGACAGTCCTAAAAATATTTACGAATATAGTAGTTAAAATATATAATTGAGTAAACATATATATACCATATATATACCAAAGCTGTGACTCAGTGGATAGAGCACAGGCCTGGGAATCAGAAGGACCTGGGTTCTAATCCCAGCTCTGCCACATATCTGCTGTGTGACCTTGGGCAAGTCACTTTACTTCTCTGTGCCTCAGTTACCTCATCTGTAAAATGGGGATTAACTCTGTGAGCCCCATGTGGGACAGGGACTGTGTCCAACCTAATCAACTTGCATCTACCCCAGTGCTTAGAACAGTCCTTGACACAGAGTAAGAACTTAACAAGTGCCTTTATTATTGTTATTGTATTATGATCATTGTTATCGTTACCAAAGTGCTGAGAATGGGTATAAATAAGTTTATAGCTAGAGATGGCTAATGTGTTGGTGCTACTTAAGGTGTTGGGAATTCACTGCAGATGGCTTATTGGAGGAGATGGGATTTTAGAAAGGTTTTGAAATTGGGGAGAACCGTGGTGTGTCATATTTGGGGAAGAAAGGAGTTCCGAAATAGAGCAACAGTGTGAGTGTGGGATGGAGGTAGGAATGTCGAGAGCTAAGTACAGTTAGATTAGTTTAGGAGGGACAAAGACAGTGAGTTGGGGAATAGCAGGTGAGGAATAGCAGGTGAAGAAAGCAGAGAGGGGGAGGTAAGGCTAGTTTGTAAAGAACTTTGAAGCTGTTTGTGAGATTTTGTTTGATGCAGATGTACCCAGGAAGTTAATGGAGGGTTTTCAGAAGAGGGGAAATGTGGGTTGATTGACTCTTCCAGAAGATGATCCAAACAGCAGCATGTAGTAAACATTGGAGCGGGAAGAGACTGAAGGGAGGGAGACCAGCCAGGAGGCTGATACTGTAATCCAGGCATGAAATGACTGGAGTTTACCTGGGTGGTTAGATGTCTGGATGGTGAGGAAGGGGTGGTTCCAGGAGATATTGTGTAGGCAGAACTGGCAGGATTTGACAGTCGACTCAATGGGACAGGCAAAAGACAAAGGGATTAAGGATGACAATGAGATTACAGGTTTCTGGATCAGGGAAGATGGTGGTATCAATCAATTGATCAATTAAAGGTATTTTTTGAGCACTTATGAGTGTGAGAGGTGCTGTGCAAAGCCCTGTATCACTATAATTAATTTTCTCACATAGGTTCTCAGCTCCAAAGTCTCACGGCTTGTCAACTGACCTCAATAGAAGACCCCATCCATTATCCTCATTTGTCCTCAGTGCTTTTTACAGTGCCCTGCAAAAAGCTCGTCCTCTAGACTGTAAGTTCGTTGTGGGCAGGAAATGTCTGTTTATTGTTATATTGTATTCTTCCAACCGCTTAATACAATGATCTGCACACAATAAGTACTCAATAAATATGATTGAATGAATGAACAATAGGTAATCAAAGATCACTGAATGAGTGAATTTGCACTTTACCTTAATTATGTTTTTTTTTTCCTCTACTAAATGATTTTCACTAGTGAAGCATCCACATCACCAGTTTGTTATTCAATATAGATGGGAAAGTTAGGAGGAGTGGGTTTAGGGGGAAAGATGAATAGTTCTGTTGTAGACATAATAATAATGTTGGTATTTGTTAAGCGCTTACAATGTGCAGAGCACTGTTCTAAGCGCTGGGGTAGACACAAGGGAATCAGGTTGTCCCACGTGGGGCTCACAGTCTTAATCCCCATTTTACAGATGAGGTAACTGAGGCACAGAGAAGTTAAGTGACTTGCCCAAAGTCACACAGCTGACAAGTGGCAGAGCCGGGATTCGAACCCATGATCTCTGACTCCAAAGCCCGGGCTCTTTCCACTGAGCCACACTGCTTGAGGTGCCGGGGGAAATCTAAATGGAGGTGGTCTGATGGCAAGAGAGCATGTGGGATTGAAGGTTAGAGCTAGAGAGAGAGGTAGATTTGGGAATCATCCACATAGAGATGGAGATGAAGCCATGTGAGTGGATGAGCTCTCTGAGGGACCATAGAGTGAGAGGAGTTCAGGGCCTAGGATAAAGCTTTGCAGGATGGTCACGGTAAGAGGATGAAGCTAAATTTTTGAGACTAAGAAGTCTTACATCATTTTTCAAGAAAGTGGTTGAACTTAAAATTAATGACGGAAGAAGAAAACCCTGATGGAGAGAGGGATTGATTGGCTGAGTTCAAAGATGTGCAGAGCTATTCAGAAGGAATTAACCTGGGGAGACTGGAAAATTCGCACCTGACAGCTTTGATTTTACTAAGGAAGTAAAAGGTGAGGTAATCGGGGTTTATTGAGAAGGACTGGGGGCATCAGATGGGCTTCTTTAGGGGAAAAAAACAACTTTTCTGAGAGGCACCAGGAAGCCAGGGGACGTTCATTAGTGTCATCAATTGAGTGATCATATTTATTGAGTGCTTAATGTGTGTTACTGTGTGCAGAGCACTGTACTAAGTGCTTGGGAGAGTACAATATAACAGAGTTGGTAGACACATTCCATGCCCACAACAAGCTTACAATCTAGAAGCAGCGTGGCTCAGTGGAAAGAGCACGGGCTTTGGAGTCAGGGCTCATGAGTTCGAATCCCAGCTCTGCCACTTGTCGGCTGTGTGACTGTGGGCAAGTCACTTAACTTCTCTGTGCCTCAGTTCCCTCATCTGTAAAATGGGGATTAAGACTGTGAGCCCCACGTGGGACAACCTGATTCCCCTATGTCTACCCCAGCGCTTAGAACAGTGCTCAGCACCTAGTAAGCGCTTAACAAATACCAACATTATTATTATTATTAGAGGGGGAGACAGACATTAATAGAAATAAATCGCAAATATGTACATAAGTGCTGTAGGGACATGGATAGCGTGAATAAAGGTTACAAATCCAAATTCAAGGGGAACACTGAAGGGAGAAGGAATAGAGGAAATGAGGGCTTAGTCAAGGAAGGCCTGTTGGAGGAGATGTGATTTTAATAAGGCTTCAAAGATGGGAAGAGTGATGGTCGGTCTGATATCAAGGGCGTGGGAATTACAGGATGTGGTTGAAGGGTCGGTGGTGAGATAGGTGAAATCGAGGTAGAGCGAGTAGGTTGGCATTAGAGGAGCAAAGTGTGTGGACTGGGTTGTAGTAGGAGACCAGTGAGGTAAAATAAGAGGGGGCAAAGTAAGGAGTTTCTGTTTGATGCAGAGGTGGATGGGCAACCTCTGGAGGTTCTTGAGATGTGGGAAAACATAGACTGAAAGTTTTTGTAGAAAAATGATCCAGGCAGCAGAGTGAAGTATGGACTGGAGTGGGGAGAGACAGGAGGCTGGGAGATCAGCCAGAAGACTGATGCAGTAATCAAAGCGGGTTAGGATAAATGCTTGGATCGACGTGGTAGCAGTTTGGATAGGTATAAAATGCCATCCTATAGTTTACTTTGAGGAATGTTGAGCTAGGACAAAGATGTGGCACTGCAAACATTTCCAGCTGGTTCAGTTCCTGTTCTAAGGCTGGCACAGGCTTCAGTATAAATATATTTCCCATCTTGAGCTGTATTGGCTAAATTCATCACAATTCATCTTCCCGATCTCTAGAAAGTGTGTTTTGTGCATGTGATTTTGGGGGAGGGAGGCTGGGGAGAGGCAGAAAACCTCCAAGAAACCTTCCCCAATTAAATCATAACATTCTAATCATATCAAATCTAACAGTCACCCTTGGTACTTATAAATTTTATTCCTATCTTCAGCATTTATGCATGTATGTTAGGTACATATGTGTGCATGTATTTGTGTAGGTGTACTCCAGGTTCTAGCCCCTCTGGGCCCTCCCCATCTTGGCTGATAATAAGCAATCAAAATGAATGGATTTTGGAGGACACAGTTCATGTCAAATGTTTTCAAGGCATTGGAGAGACCCCAGAACAAATAGCCAAAGAAGGTGGTGAACTAGGGAGGCAACTTAACGTCATTGGGCAAGGATTGTCTCTAACTGTGGCCGAATTGTACATTCCAAGCACTAGTACAGTGCTCTGCACATAATAAGAGCTCAATAAATACTATTGAATGAATTTAGAAATGGATGTTGAAGATTTCTATGAATTAACTGCATGTCATTCAGAAGATTTATTGTCCAACGGGGATCTCATCAAACTTTGATAACCTTATGCACCATTGCAAGATGCTGAAAACAGTTGAAGAAGCTAGGGTTTCTCTATTACTAGCTAAAATTAGGAGATTAAGAAGTCTTCCATCAGTTTTCAAGAAAGTGGATGAATTTATAAAAGTGATTGAAGGAGAAAATCCTGAGCGAGAGGGAAGGTCAAAGATGTGCACAGGTATTCAGAAGGAGTTAGTTACTAGATATTTTATGAAGAATAAAATGTTCAACCTAAATTGGACAAACTTTTCTTCATTAAATTTGAAAAACCACTAACACTGTCAGCAGAACAAGCTTCTGCAGCCTTCTGCAAAGACTAATAATCATATTAAATGTTGTGATGTTATGCTTTGAATGATTTTAACAGAGATGAAGCAATTAATTTAAAGATATTTAACATTACATTTTATAGCACTTGGTATTTTTCTAAAGTTTCTGGAACAGATAGTAATTTATAACAAATAGATTTATGGGAAAACACACCCAAACAGCATTTCATGGTACAACCTTATTTTCAAGAAGCATAATCCTGCCATATCATGGAGAATGTCTGTATATTCAGCTAATTCATCCTGACCTATTCATACCTGTTAAATCTTTGTTCTTCATGTTCCCACTATTTGTAAAAAATATTTGTCTTTCTATCTCCCCCATTAGATTGTTCCCTCCTTGAAAACAGGGAACAGGTGTCTTGCTTTTGTTGTACTTTCCCCTACATTTAACAAGCTGCTTTGCACTCAGTAGATGCTCAATAAATAACAGATTGATTGTGAGGAAAATGTTTCAGGGTCAAAGATGGATCCCCCCAGAGGCTCAGTTGGTCTCGGAACAGTGTGACCTGAAGTCACCCCGGGCTCTGTCCCAGAGTGATCCCCACTGGTAAGGACCCTAGAAGTTGGGTGGTGGGAGGGTTCAAAGGCTTGGTTCTGCCATACCATGGTACAACTCACACTTAGGATGTGCTGTTTATGTCATAGGCGCACAGAGAACATGTGTTTGGACAGTTATCATCTTTCAAAATGAGTGGCTTGCCTTTAGGTCTTTGATGGGGATGAAGGGGGACCATTTCTAGAGCTGGAGCAGAGAGGAGAGAGGGGTTTGCATTGTGTCAGCCAGCAACAAGCAGGAGCAGTGTTGGACAGTGGTGGGGAATGGCAGTGGTGCCAGGGTAGAGGTGGAAACCATTCCAGGGCAGAGGCGGTGAGCATCACTGGGGCCAGAGTTGAGCTTTGCCCAGGCTTGGGCATGGCTGTAAGTAGGGCTGGGTTTGGAGTCAAGCCCCAGAGTGGAGTTGAAGTAGAGCAGTGAAGCAGCATGGCCTAGTGGATACAGCAACGGGCCTGGGAGTCAGAAGGTCATGGCTTCTAATCCTGCCTCCACTATTAGTCTGCTGTGTGGCCTTGGCAAATCACTTCACGTCTCTGTGCCTCAGTTACCTCAGCTGGAAAATGGGGATTGAGACTGTGAGCCCCATATGGGACAGGGACTATGTCCAACCCAATTTGCTCGAATCCACCCCAGCACTTAGTACAGTGCCTGGGACAAAGTAAGTGCTTAACAAATACCACAGTTATTATTATTATTAGTGCCAAAAGCATGAGCCTGGAAGTCTGAAGGTCTCAGGTTCTAATTGCCACGTGTCTGCGGTGTGACCTTGGGCAAGTCACTTCACTTCTCTGTGCCACAGTACCTCATCTGTAAAATGGGGATTATGACTGTGAGCCCCATGTCGGACATGGACTGTGTCCAACTTGATTAGCTTGTAGCTATCCCAGCTATGTCCCTGGCATGTAGTGTTTAACCGATATCATAAGAACAAACAAACAAACAAAAATGCAGTGGAAGGGATCACCAAGAGGGATGGAGTCTGACTGTATAGATAGAATGGCAGTGATAGAAAGAAGCAAAAAAGGCTGCAGTGACACAGTGGAGGTCATTGGGAGTGGTAGCAGTAGCCAAATTCTCCTGCTTACGTGCACCTCTAAGTTCTTGGGTTCAGCTAGCTTGGCAGGTCAGTCACCAGGAAGGTTAGGCTGGGCAATCACCTGAAAGTCTGCTGGGTAAATCCAATCCCAACGTTTATGGTGACTGCTGCCACACACCATGTTTGATTTGAGTTGGTGGTTAAGTATTTAATTCAGAATATCCCGTAACTGTGTATGACTACGTGTGTTTGAACAGAGGAGCAGAAGTTGGTAGATGGGTAGACTTGATGTTATTCACATACAGCTGTTAGCTGAAATCATAGAAACAGATGTTTTCCCCTAAGCTCTGTGGAGCAGGAGAAGAACACAGGATCTATAGCCCAGCTGGTAAGCATATGCCTGTTGGAAAGATCTCTTCTTATTGTTTATTTCCCACCTAACACTCTCCTCTAAAATAGAGAAGAGCAAAATACTGATTATCATCACCAGCATCATTAATGATTGTATTGTTTGAGTGTCTACTGTGGGCAGATTACTGAAAACAGTCCTTGAGCCCTTGGGTGCAAAACAACAAAAGCATGACATGTTCCCTGCCCTCAATAATTGACAATCTAATGAGAGAAACTGGCAGACATAAATTATTGGCAAATAGTGGAAGGAGGAGAAAAACAAATGTCCAAGTGGTAATGAAACATGAATAAATCCACTTTACATATGGTAGCCATTCATCTGGTTTGATGCCGACAATCTGATTTTCAATCAATCAATCAATGATCTTTATTGAGTGTGCTGTGTGCAGAGCACTGTACTAAATGCTTGGGAGAGTACAATACTACAGAGTTGGTAGACACATTTCCTGCCCACCAGGAGCTCATGGTCTAGAGGGAAAGACAGACATTAAAATAAATTTATGTCTATGTTGCATATAAATGCTGTGAGGCTGAGGGTGGATGAATATCAAGTGTTTACAGGATACAGATCCAAGTGCGTAGGCAAGGCAGAAGGGAGAGGAAGTAGGGGAAATGAGGGCTTAGTCAGGGAAGACCTTTTGGAAGAGAAGAGATTTTCAGATGATCTGTTCCCTTGAAAGGTATGGCTAGGGCACCAAATGCCTTTATTTCAGGTATTTTTATTTTCAACACGTAGTCACTGTGGTTCCTACTGGTGAGTTCCATGGCTCGGTCTTGGTGGTCTTGTTCCCAGAGCCCTGGGAGGGGGACGCTGCTGGTTCTGTAGCAAATTGGAGGAGTCCAGGGTCTCCCTGGAGAAATGCTATAGGTTATGGCTAACTCTGTGTACTTCTTCAAAGTGGTCCGTATGACATCATTTTACAGTGGGGCCTAGTGAAAACAGCACAAGTTTGGGAGTCAAAAAGTCCTGGTTCTAGTTCCAGACTCCTGAGTGACCTAAGGCCACTTAACCTCTCTAGGCCTCAATTTCCACATTTGTAAAATAAAGATAAAATACCCGGTCTCTCTGCTACTTAAACGGTGAGCCCCATGTGGGACAGGGACCGAGTCCGATCTGATTAGCTTGTATCTACCCCAGTTCTTAGAACAGTGCTCTGCACATAGTAAGTGCTCAATAAATGCTATTGATTAAGAATGCTTAATAAATACTATCATCATTATAACATCACACGGCTGGAGTAATGCTTGTGACAGCGTGTGTGTCTCCAAGTTCAGTACTCTTGAAGTCTGCCAATGGCTATCCTAATTCTAAATGGACCTAAGTATACAGGAATGGATATATGTGTATAAAAGCTAAAGATGACTTTTAGGATATCCTAACCCGGGGTAGGGGAAGGCTTCCTGGAGGAGGGGATATTTCAGGAGGCCGGCGAAGGTGGGGAGAGCTATGCTTTGGTGGATATGAAAGGGGAGGCAGTTCCATGCAGAGAGAATGGCTTGAGAAAGGTGACAGTCAAACAATTGATGGTATTTATTGAGCACTTATTTTGTGCAGAGAAGTTGCAGACAGGGAGAAAAATGAGTAGACTAATATAGTAATCTAGTTGGGAGGTGATAAGAGCTTGAACTGGGATTGTGGCCATTTGGGTTGGAGAAGATGGGGTGGATCAGGAAATTTTTACAGGAGAAATATATATCTGCAAGGTATAGTAGTGGATTGAATGTGGGAGGTGAAAGAAAAAGTGTAGTCGAAGAATGTCACCAGTATTGTGAGCTTCTCAGCATGAGCTCTTTCCACTAGGCTGTGCTGCCTCAGAGTTGTCATCCATGATGGGAAAGTTAGGAGGAAGAGTGGGTTTAGGAAACAAGATGAAACTATGAGCCCTACTTAGACCGTGAGCCCGATGAGGCACAGGAGCTATATTCAACCTATCTTGGATCTATCCCAGTGCTTAGAACAGTGTTTCGTACTTATTAAGTTCTTAACAAATAACACCATTATTATCAGTAGTAGAAGAAATAATTGTAATTTTTAGCCATGTTGACTTTAAGGGGCTGGCAGGATATTTGTGTGGGGATGTCATGAAGGCGAGAAAAAAGTAGAGTTCGTAGAGTAGGTGAGAGCCTGGGGCTACGTAGGTAGATTTGGGAGAAACCCACAGTTAAGGGGTGAGAGGCAGAAGAGGCTTCAGTGTAAACTGAAGGAGTAGCCAGAGAGCTAGGAAGAGAACAAGGAGAGTTCTGTTTTGATGAAATCCAGGTCAGATAGCATTTCTAGGAGAAAGGAGTATGCATGTCAAAAGCTGCTGAGAGGTCAAGGAGGTTTTGGACACAATAGAGCCCATTAAACTTGCCTAAGAGGAATGTTGTTGAAAGCCTTGGTGAGCATGGTTTCAGGAGAGTGACGTGGGCAGAAAACAGATGAGGAGGGTCAAGAGAAGAGTTGCTGAAGAGGAAATGATGGTAACGGGTGTTTACAACCCTTTCAAGGAGGTTGGGCAGAAGCAGGAGCAGAGAGACAGAAGGATAATTGAAAGGTTTAGTGGGCACCAGGGGAGGCTTTCTAAATTTAGGAGAGACTTGAGCATGTTTGAAGGTAGAGGAGGAGGAGACAGTTGGGGATGAGAGGTTGAAGATGGGAGCAAGTATAAGACACAGTGAGTCTCTTGATCATATTTTCCATAAGCGTAACTGCTACGAAAGGTGATTTGGACAGGGGATGACCACAAAATGGCAAATGCAACAGGATCATTCGAAAGAGGGAATCACAGTGTCATCTCTGGAGAGATCCAGCAGATTTTTGGCCTTCAATAAATATTGAACTATAATTACCAAACCATGTGGCTTCCAAGAACCTGTAGCTGTGGAAGCTGCTTTAGGGGCAAAATGAACACTGATTGTTTTGAGTTTTTCCTATGAATTTTTCAGCTCAGAGGTGGGTAAAAAGGCAAGCTATGTACTAAAAATGAATAGAAATAGTACCTCTGAATTACAGTGTTTTATCTAAGTTGCAGATTAGCTGATATATCCCCGCTTCTTAGCTTGTGAACCTTACGTGGTGCAGCAACAGGGGCTGGTCTAATTATGTACTCCAGCACCTAGCCCAGTGCTTGTTATAACAGTAAGCACTTAAGAAATCCATAATTATTATTTTTGAGGGGAAAAAAACTTTAGAACATCAGAAATAATTTCAAGATTCTATTTAAAATTGGGATTTTATAAAAAAAATTGTTTTATGTGAACGGGGAACATAAAACTGAAGCAAATTTGGAAAGGAATAACCTTTTCACTGAATGTTAAACCACTGTGCAGCATTCAACTAAGGTTGAAATGGTTTATCTGTAACAATAAAGGTAGACTGACAAAACAAATCTCATGATCATGGCTTTACTTTGTACTGGGGCTTGTTGGAACTCAGTTCCAGCACCTCTGAAGTCCCTCTTTCAAAACTTTGGCACCTCTGAAGTACTTCGTTCATAGCTCTGGCACCTCTGGGAGCTTCATGTGGATGCTTTTGTTGTGCATAACTGTTAATGCTTCACACTGTCTTGAGCCTCCCCATTTTATTTTCGTTTTGAGTTAGCCACTCCTTTAAATTTACCTAGACGTACAAGTGTAAAATCAAAATTTGGAAAGGGAAATTTATAAATCCCAAGACTCTCCTAACCATATTTGCAAACTACATAATTTGTAGCAGTAAATATATAAAAAGTTTACCACTTTCACTGAAATTTCACATACAAAACTTTCTGTGAACTTCTTTAGAGAGCAATAGTTATCATGTTTTTTTAAAGAGAAAACCCTTTACAATCAGAAACATTAACTTTTTAAGATGGTATTATTAAAATCAGGCATTCTTTTATTTACAGAATTTTCCAGTTAGTAATATTCACAAAAATTATCCCAGGTCGTGTATAACAGGAAAAGAGAACATAAAAAAGGGAATTTATAGCTCAAAAAGTCTCAGATTGAGAGCTCTGGAAAATTTTCTGCCCACATTTCAAAGTTGTAAATGGGAATGCCTGGGCAGAAAAATATGGAGATGATAGTGGATACAATACGGCCCCGGGAATCAAAAGAACCTGTGTTCTATTTCTGGCTCCTCCACTTGTCTGCTCTATAAATTTGAGAAAGTCTCTTAACTTCTGTGTGCCTCAATTACCTCATCTGAAAAATGGGGATGAAGGCTGTGAGCCCCACGTGGAACAAGGACTGTGCCTTACTTGATTATCTTATGTCTATCCTAGTGCTTAGTACAGTTCCTGGCACATAGCGTCTAACCAATATCATAAAAAGTACACCACTTTTTAGTTTTCTAACACAAAAGGAACTCTCTCCCCCAAAACCTCAATGAGTCCAACATATGTAGAGGAGATATGTGGCAGAATGCTCTAGCTACATATAGGCTCTATTTATGGGGAAGAAAAGCTTTCTCAGGGAGGAAATGGAAACATACTGTGTGTTTGTCTGGAGGAAAAAAGAGAAGTGTAATGAGTGTTCTTCCAGTTGGCTTCAAGGAGATAGGACAGGAAGGTATCTCTATTTTAGGTTCCATTTGCCCGGAGTCAGTGTCCAGGATGGAGGGTGAAAATGTTAATGACATCGTTAATGAATGATAATGAATGCTCTTGGGCATGTGTTTAGAATGATTACAATTAAGAATTTGTCATGACTGGGGAAAACAAAAGTTCCACTGAAGCTTAATATAACTGAATGTCTTAAATTGAAAAGGAGAACCAGCAGAGATTCTTCTAGTTTTCCCTTCTGTCCTGCATCTCAAATATAATGCTCCAATAACAGTGGAATTTCTCCTCATGATTGCCCTCTCAAGTTAAGGACCAGTTCATCCTGAGGCACTGTGTAATTTGGTCATGGAAATAGGGAAGTGTTTGCACGCCAGGGCTGCCAGGCCCTTCCTATTATATTGTACCCACAGCTGTATGGTTGCATCATCGGGAGACACCTGACAAGCTGACCATTAGCTAAGTTCCTGTCCCACGATTCTGGCATCGGTCCAGATCTGGCCAAATCTTTTAATACTGGGTCAGTACCAGTCTGATTTGCTGCTCTCCTAGCACGTGTGCCAGTGGAAGCCCGGACTGGGCTGTTTCCCGTCAGGACGGTGATAGCATCCAGGGTGCTAAAGGAGAGGAGGCCAGTGTGTGAAATTCAAACAGGTGAGGAGATGTCTCTTTTATAAGAATGGGCAACTGGATTTGCTCCTTGAGGGTGGGAATCCTGTCTGTTGTATTATTCTCTCCCAAGCATTTAGTACAGTGCTGTGCATGCAGTAATCACTCATTAAATACCATCTACTGAAGATGATAATACTCTTTGCAAGGATATGCAGGTGAATCTCTGTGCTCATTACTCAGTTTCATTGTCCATTTGCTCTCCTTAACTTTGTTTAATGTTTTGAATTTAACTATCAAATGTTCACATGGTCTTCTTATCCCACATAGCCTCCCTAGACATTCTAACTGTCCTCCTTTCCTCCATCCCCAAGACTTTGCCCCTTTTTAAAAAATGGTATTCAAGCACTTACTGTGTGTCAAGCAGTGTCCTAAGCACTGGGGTAGATAAAAGTTAATCAGGTTGGACACAATCGCTGTCCCAGCTGGGGCTCGTAGTATAAATGGGAGGGAGAACAGGGATTGAACTTCCATTATACAGTTGAGGAAACTGAGGTACAGAGAAGTTAAGTGAATTCCCCAAAGTCACACAGCAAGCAATTGGCAGAGCTGGGATTAGGACCCAGGTCCTCTGACTCCCAGGCCTGTGCTCTTTCCACTAGGCCATGCTGTTTCTCAACATACCCCAACACACTCCATATGGCCCTAAATCAGGGCAGTTAAGAGCATCTTTGTGGCTCTAAGGAAGATTTTATCAATTCCCTGGATCCCCTTCTTTCTACTCCTGGAATAGTGTTCTGAAATTCTAGGTTTACCCATCCTTCCTCACTGTCCTGCCTTGCCAGCCTGAAAAGCTAATGAAATGCCAATTATCTAATCTTCTAACACCACCCCTTACCAAAAATAAGGTTATTTTACACAATTCTTTAATAGTAATAATTAACTCAGGCTCCCACTCCATTTTAGGCAGCAGATTATCAATCAATCAGTAGTATTTATTGAGCACCTACTGTGGGCTGAACACTGCACTGTCTTTGGGAGAGTACAATAGAATTAGAAGACATGATCTATGCTTTTAAGGAATTATAATCTGGAGAGGGAGAGGGAAGACAGACACTCAAATTACAGGTAGGAAGAAATAATATAATATAAATACCTGTGTATAAGTGCTGGGGGTGATGGGAGTGGTAGGGAGAAAGTCTTGGTCCCAGGGCATTTAGTCATAGGAGTAGCTGTATAGGACAGTAAAAGGAGGGAAGAAAGGTATTAAATATCTCAGAAAATTGTAAGTGGGGCCATTATTAGTGATGGCCGCTAATAATTACAATGGGCCACAGAGGCAGATGACAGTTTGCTTCAAAAGGAAGAGAAGGTGAGGGATGGGGGATGGGGGTGAGATCAAGTTGCTTTGGGGAGCAAGGAGCAGGCAGACATCCCCCTTTTCTGGTGAGTTAGGGAAAGTAGGAGAAGTCAGGAGAGAGCAGCAGGGGAGACAGTGGCATCTGGAGTTAGCCAGATCTTGGTGACAGTAAGGAGGAGTGAATGGGTCAGGAACTGCTCCAAGGCAAAAGGAAATTTGCCTATGATAACAAAGGGATTCCAGAGTCAATCAATCAATCAGTGGTATTTACTGAGTGCTTACTGTGTGTAGAGCACTGTACTAAATCCTCATTTAGATAAGGTTGTAGAGCAGGGGATTGGGCAAGGTATGACATGGTAGGGTGGGGATGAGTTGGAAGGGAGTAAGGTAATGGAGGGTGGTGACAAGAGAATAGAGATGTGGTGAACTGAAGGTGGCATGAGAGATGTCATGGTGAAGACCTGGGACCTCAAGGACTGCAACTTCTAGTTCCCAGTCCTGAGTGACCACAGCTTCCAGTCTCTGGTCCTGAGGGAGCTCAGCTTCCCATCATTTTCAAACCTGATAAGGTCGTGAGATACACTTTGGGGGTGGGAGTGGGAGGGGGGGCAGTGGTGGGATAGGGGTCTCACAGCGAGGCTGCAAGTCTGGGAGGCCGTGTCTATTGGTAGGTAGTCAGGAGTTGATGCCAGTCAGGATGCCTTTTGGAAGCTATCTGAGTTCAATTTTCTGTCTGTTGGTTGAATCTGGATCCCTGGTAAAAAAACAAACAAAAAACCCCACCCCAAAACCTCTTGTAATGAATCTTAGATCTGTTTTGGAGTGCAGTAGAAATTGGCAAGGTTGAGGGGAGAGGTCAGTGGGTTATTCTGAGGAAATTCCTCACAGTGGAGAGTGAGGGCTGCAAAATGTCAGATTGCAGGCAAAAACCTCTGTACAGGTAGTCACAAAAATGAATCATAACTTTGATGATAGCTGCTTGGGGCTCTGGGTAGTATGAGGAGAGGCAGTGTTTGGGGCTTAAGAGGTTATTCTGCAGACATCCCCATATTAAAGAATGAGAGCAGGTGTAACCTGCTGAGTCTCTATGAATTAGAGTTAGTATTAAATAAGAAATGTTAGTTTTTGTTTGCTTGTTTTTTTACTAAGACACAGAGGAGTATTGGTAATTGAAATCTTGCTTGCTGTTGGCCTTCGGGCCTTGGGACATTTTAGGGATATCTCCCACAATGGGGAGTGAGGGAAAAAGAGCAATGGAGTGGGATTGATATTAATGACAATAATGGTATTAAGCACTTACTATGTGCCAAGCACTGTACTAAACACTGGTGGAGGGGGTGATGAAAACTCTTCGTTGGTTCAAAAAATGACTTCTTTTAATCATCATGGAATCACTAGTGTTAATTATTCAATCTAGTACATTCAATGTATTCTTTGGACTGGAGGGAGATCAATCAATCATATTTACTGAGCATTTACTGTGTGCAGAGCACTGTACTGAGCACCTGGGAGAGTACAATATAAGAGACACCTTCCCTGCCCACAACAGAGATGAAATAATAAAATGTCACTTCTGGGATGCGGTTGTGCCTATGTTTACAAAAGCCATGAGCAAGGAACTGAAGATCCACCTTGCTTTATATTAGAACTTGTCAACTCTGGAAGTCCATTGTAAAATAATAATAATAATAATGGTATTTGTTGAGTGCTTACTATTTGTCAATAGCTTACTGTTATAAGCACTGGGGGAGATACAAGCTAATTAGGTTGGACCCAATCCCTGTTCCGCATGGGGCTCACAGTCTTAATCCCCATTTTACAGATGAGGTAACTGAGGCCCAGAGAAGTTAAGTGACCTGCCCAAGGTCTCTCAGCAGACATGTGGCAGAGCCTAAATTAGAACCCATGACCTCTGACTCCCAAGCCCGTGCTCATGCCACTAGGCCATTCTGCACAGAGAAATTAAGTGACTTGCTCAAAGTCACACAGCAGACAAGTGGTGGAGCTGGGATTGGAACCCATGACCATCTGACTCCCAGGCCCGCGCTGTAATCGCTAGGCCATGCTATTTCTCACCCTGCCTTGCAAAAAGTGGGCCTGGAGGAAGCAGGAGTTCTGACAAGACTCCTGGCCGTGCGTAGCTTCTCCCCAGCACTCTGTACCCTTCCCAGCCCTCGCCCAGCCTCAGCAGGAAGGAGGTTCCTGGCCAAGCTCCAATTGCTTTCTATATGTTTCACCCTGGGTGGATCTGCATTTCTCCCTTTGCTGAGCCTGCTCTGAATCTAAATGTCCACTTCCTTGACTCTGTGTGTGTGTGTGTGTGTGTGTGTGTGTCCCTCCATGTCCACCTCTCTGGACCTGGGTGTGACAGGCTCTCATTTTTTCCCCTAGCCCTCTCCCTGAAAACACCACCCTGGAAACCTTACTCAGAGTTTGCCCCTGGGCTTGAAATGTAAAGCTGGCACTACTGAGTTCTCCTCAGGAGTCCTGATCAAAGTTCTGCAAACTTGTGAGTCTGGTTTGGTTAGGGACTGCTTGGATTCCCCAAAGCCTTGGGACTGGGTTTGCTCTTTCCTAGTGTACTAAAGTCTAGGCTACTCAAGCTGATTTTGATCCCTGGGTCCACTGAATATGGCGGGGGCGGGGGGTCCAGATCTCTTCCCCTGCTTCCCCACCCCCATCCTGCCCCAGGGAGTCCCAGCATGGACCAGTTCCAACTTGAGCCCAATACTTTGAGGAAGAACCAGGCTTCTACTGGATGAAAATAATGAATGAGGAATGTTCAATCAGCTATTTCTGGCTCTCAAATGGGCTATGCAATTTCACAGCCACTCCACTTCTGGTGAGGAAAAGCGGATTGGCAGACTCTATGGTCTTAACACAGTGCCATGTGCAGTCGGGTGCCTAGCAATCAACATCTGACAATGATGATAATGGTTGGACCGCTATTAAACCCAGCACCAGCCAGCCACAGTTGCCTTCAAAAGCATTTACAATTCCTGCAGCTATCATATCCCTAACCACAGAATTATGCACCAGAACCAAGAAGGAACAGATAATGCTAGGACCCAGGAACCCTAGAGATAATGCTAAATACCCTTCTTCCCTGCCTGAGTGTCTTCCTGCTGAGAGTGAATCTTTTGACATTTCAGGAAACAGATGTGAGGTTCATCTTTCTCTGGATTTGAATGGAACATATGGGAGCCAGATTGCACCTGTACCAAACTGACATCTTTATTACATGGGTGAAGCTTCTCCAGGGAACTGATGTTCTGTCCTGCTGCTGTTTGGTTTGTGAACTTTTCTTTAGCAGATTTACATCTACGTATATGGATCTTTATAAAGAATTAAAAGCATTTCTCATCCCTGAATCACTTAGACTTCTGAAAATACAAATTCATTTTCCCAAATCGTTCTATAAGATCGACATGTTTTTTCATCATTTCCCTTCCCAGGATGAGGAAACTGAGTCTCGGAAAGATTGCCCAATAACCCTCAGCTAGTGCGCAACTGATCCTAGATGGGCACTCCCAGGCCAGGGTGGCACTAGAGAAGTGAAATAAAATTGAGGAAATTATCAGGCTTTTTTTGCCTGAATCATTCTCTCAAATTCTACTCCCTCCACCTGTGCTTCTGACCCCATCCCTTCTCACCTTATCAAAGCAGTTGCCCTCTCCCTGACCACCATTATTAACTGCTCACTCTCCAGTGGCTCCTTTCCCACTGCTTTCAAGCATGCCCCCGTATCCCCTATTCTAAACCACTGCTCCCCCTACCCCACAGCTCCCTCCAGTTATCATCCCATCTCTCTCCTATCATTCCTCTCCAAACTCCTTGAGAGAGTTGACGCTCAACTGCCTCTACTTCCCCTCCTCCAATTCTCTCTTTGAGCCACTGCAATCTGGCTTCCACCCTCTCCGTTACATGGAAACAGCCTTCTTTAAGGCCATCGATGATCATGATCTTGCCAAATTCAATGGCCACTGCACTATCCTAATCCTTTCTGCTGCCTTTGACATCGTGGACCAACCCCTTCTGGAATTGCTATCTAATCTTGGCTTCATTGACACTGTCCTCTTCTAATTATCTTCCTATTTCTCTGATCTCTCCTTTGAAGTCTCCTTGCAGGCTCCTCCTCTGCTTCCCACCCCCTAACTGTGGGAGACTCTCACTGCTCAGTTCTACGTCCCTTCTAGCCTCCAATTAAACTGACTTTCTTGGAAAACTCATTTGCTCCTCCACTACAACTACCACCTCTATGCAGATGTTTCCCCAAATCTACCTCTCCAGCTCTGACCTCCCTCCTTCTCTTCAGTCTCATATTTCCTCCCGCCTTCCGGACATGTCTACTTGGATGACCCACTGACACCTAAAGCTACATCTGTCCAAAACAGAACTTATCTTTCCACGCAAACCCTATTTTCCTTGTGACTTTTCCATGACTGTATGCAGCCACCACCAAGCTCATTGTGAGCAGGGAACGTGTTCATCAACTCTGTTATATTGTACTCTCCCAAGCACTTAATACAGTGCTCTGCACACAGTAAGCACTCAATAAATATGACTGATCCTCCCTGTCTCACAAGCCCATAACTTTGGCATTATTCTTGACTCATCTCTTTCATACAACCCACATATTCAACCTGCCACCAAATCCTGTTGTTTTTAGCTTCACAACATCTCTAGAATCTGCCTTTTCCTTTAGACCATCCAAACTGCTACCATGCTGATCAAAGCATTTATCATTTCCCACCTTGATTATTGCATCAGTCTTTTTGCTGATCTCCCGGCATTCTGTCTATCCCTCTCCAGTCCATACTTCACTCTGCTGCCCGGATCTTTTTTCTGAAAAACTGTTGAGTCCATATTTCCCAACTCCTCAAAAACCTCTAATGGTTGTCCATTCTTCACTGCATCGAAGAGAAACTCTATCATCAGCTTTAAGGCACTTAATCAGCTATCTCCCCACTACCTAGCATTGCCGGTATCCTACTACAACCCAGCTTGCACACTCCGCTGCTCTAGCACCAACTTAAGCTCTGTACCTCGATTGTATCTATCTCACCACTGACCCCTTGCCCATCTTCCCCCTCGGTCCAGGAACTAGCCCCCCCTTCAAATCTGACAGTCCCCCACTTTCCACACCTCCAAAACCCTCCTAAAATTACATCTCCTCCAACAGGCCTTCCCAGACTAAACTTTTTATTTTCTTTATCCACCCTCCCCTCTGTGCTATGAACTTGGCTCTGTACCCCTTAAACACTCCTTGTATGTAAATAGTTTTATATTCTACCATCTTCTCTATCCCTAACCTACTTTAATGTGTGTTTCCCCCTGCAGACTGAAATCTCCTTTTGGGAAAGGATTGCATTTCTAACTCTGGCTTATTGTATTTTCCCCAGAACTTAGTACGGAGCTATGCATATAATGTGCGCTCAATATATGCCACTGATTGATCTACCCTCTGCTTTGTTTTAGCTGTAGAGCCAAGGATTGTTTTTGAATATCCACAGGGTAACATGGTGCTTATTAAAAAAAAAGGTAGATTGCCTTTATAGATGGGAAGCAGGGTGGCCTATTGGAAAAATCATGGGCCTGGGAATTCAGAGGACTAATCCCAGCCTTTGCCACTTACCTGCTCTGTGACCTTGGAAAAGTCACTTAACATCTCTGTGCCTCAGTTTCCTCGACTGTAAAATGGGCATTCAATACCTGTTCTCCTTCTTACATAGACTAAGAGCCTCACGTGGGACAGGGGTTGTGTCCGACTTGATTTACCTGTATCTACCCCAGCATTTAGAACAGTGCTTGACACATAGTAAGTGCTTAATAAATGCCACAATAATAATGATAGTAATAATAGTAATAACTATTCTTAGTATTAGCAAAATTGCCAAAGAATACTCTGCCCATAGTAAGCTCTCGATCAATACTACTGATTGAGTGGGTGTAGAAGGCGTGGCTTAGTGGATAGAGCACAGGCCTGGGAGTCAGAAGGTCAGGGGTTCTAGTCCCCTCTCCGCCACGTGTCTGCTGTGTGACCTTGGAAAAGTCACTTAACTTCTCTCGGCCTCAGTTCCCTCATCTGTAAAATGGGAAATAAAAGTGTGAGCCCCAACTGGGACAGGGACTGTGTCCAACCTGATTAACTTGTATCTACCCCAGTGCTTAGAACAGTGCTTGGCACATAGTAAATGCTTAACAAGCACCATCATTATTATCATTATCAGAAGGAAAAATTGGGAGGGTTATATGGACCATCCCTAAATATTATGATTTAATATCAAAGAGAATAACCATCACACAGTTCCTTCAGGAATACTGACCTGGATGGACTATTGGTCTAACCTAGTAATAGCATTTGCTTAATTTTTTATGATTCTGGAAGTCTTGTATTCTCTATGCTGGCATCCCTCTCATTAGCTTTGCTCCCCTGCATTGTTCTAGCATCACTTATCTCCCTCTAGTCCTCTGCCTAGCTTTCCTGATCACTCGTGCTCTCTTTTCTTTTAGTTCCTTTCATCTGGTTTTCCATTCAAATCTCTGCACTCCCTCACAAGCTGCACCACAAGCGTGCCACTACGCATCCCCTTGAATTCCACCAAACCCTCTCCCCTACCTCCTTTAGGGACCCTTTAAAATCCCACCTCAATCACGTCTCTTCTGACTGAATAGAATTATCTTCCTTCTCTTTCCCTCTTTCTTTCATCAAGTACAAAAACTGTGAAGAGTTGACTGTAGAATAGAATGCATTTATGTTTATATCTTGGGCTCAATCCCAACTTTTTATGTCTTCAGTGCATTGTAGTTTCCCAGGTGTTCTAGGGTTTTATTTGTGTTTCTCTATGTGCAGCTGTCATTAACTGTAAGTTCCTAGAGGGCAAGGATTGGGTGCTTAAGCGGATTTGTATAGTGCCATACTTGGATTATGATAGAAATTGCTATATAAGGTAACTGTTTGGACTATCTTTTGTATGCTAGATCATTATTTCAATTTAATTTGAACCAGATAGAGAGGGTCTTCAGGCTTTTTACTATTTAATCATACAAATTAGAAAGCCTGACAGCTGAAGAAAAGAGGCTCTCCTTATTCTTTTTGACACCTATAGGCCTAGTGGAGTTGGTGATTGATTAAAGCTAAAACCCTACTTTGCCTCTAGTGACTGCCTCCCACAACAGTCGAGTCCTGGAAGAGGACATCCAGAGAAGCCTGATTCTTCTCCTCTCCATTTATCTTCTAAGTCCTTGGTGCCAGAAGTAATTGGTTGGCTTCTGCGACTCTGTTGACTTCAGCCTGCGCAGTTGTGGGATAGGGACCATGTCCAACCTATCTTGTATCTGCTGTAGCACTTACTACAGTGCCTGCCATGTAGTAGGTGCTTAAGAAATGCCATTAAAACCAAACCAGAGAGAGAGTAGCCTAGTGAATAGAGCACGGGCTTGGTAGTCAGAAAGACTTGCGTTCTAATCCTGGCTCTGTCCCTTGTCTCCTGTGTGACTTTGGACAAGTCACTTAACTTCTCTGTGCCTCAGTTACCTCATCTGCAAAATGGGGATTAAGACTGTGAACCCCATATGGAGCAGGGACTGTGTTCAGCCTGATTTGCTTTTATGCACCCCAGTGCTTAGTATAGTGCCTGGTACATAGTAAGTGCTTAACAAATACCACAATTATTATTATTAATAATAAAAAAATACAAACCTCAGAGAGTGATCTTGTTATAGTTGTAGCTCTGTAAGAAGATTCTATTCCTGTTATAAGACCAAAGCCCAAATAATAGCTCCCCAGATGGTATTACCCTCTTGATACCAGCCTTCATCACCTCTTGGATGGATTATTGCATCAGCTTCCTTACTGGCCTCCAGCTGTTCCTCTTTTTCCTTCCTGCATTCAGCTGCTCAGATCATCTTCCTAAAATGCTCTTCAGGATGCATGACTTTCCTCCTCAAAACCTCCAATGGATACCTATTTCTCTCAACATTAAAACAAACAACAAAAAAACCCAATCAACCACAAGGTCTTTACTATTGGATTCAAGGTTCTCTTCATGCTTTCTCCTTTACCTTTCAGCTCTCTCTGCTTCACTGCAATTAACACTCTGCAAAACTTCTAACTTTACCTTGCTCTTGATCCTCCTGTCTGAACCACTGCTCATGCCTTTCCTCTGCATGGACCTTCTGCCTCAATAAAATTCTCCATGCTTCATCCCTCCCCTCCTTCAAAGCACTGCCTAGAAAGCCATCCCTGGTTAATCCTAACACCCCAGGGCATGTTATGTCATCAGCCACCCATAGAATTAATTTTTTTAAATCTGTCTCCCTTTTTTAGTCAATTTTATCTCTGCTTTCTTTGGTCCCTATTGTAGGTTTGAAGTTACTATTTGCTAATTTCCCTTAGAATGTATGTTTGTAGAGGGCAGAGACTGTTTCTTTTAATGGGGGAGGCAGCCTGGTCTAGTGGAGGAAACAACATGGGTCTATGAGTCAGAAACCTGCGTTCTAGTTCCTAACTGCCACTGCCCTCCTGTGTGACCTCAAGGAAATCAGTTCATTCATTCATTCATTTGTATTTGAGCACTTACTGTGTGCAGAGCACTGTACTAAGCACTTGGGAGAGTACAATACAACAATAAACAGACCCATTCCCTGTCCACAATGAGCATTTAACATCTCTGTGCCTCAGTGTCTTCATTTGTAAGATGGACATAACACTTGCACAGAGATCCCTAACGCACAGAGATGTTGTGAGGATACAATGAGATACTTTAAAACAAAAAGTGTTGTACAAATACAGGGCGTTTTATTAGCAAGATATTTTACTTTTATTACAGTACTTTTTCCCCAGGGCTTAGCACAGGGCCCTGCACACAGTAGGTGCTCAGTAAATCCTGATGATGATGATTATGGGAATGTTGGGAGCACAAAGACTTTCTCCTGGCAGTTTGGGAAAGAGAAAAAAGTGTTTTTTTCTACATAAAAAATTTCTCTGATTGTTGACTTTTGGTTCTGGATCCAGCTGTGAACCTGGGGTGGAAGTTGTCAGGTAGGGAAGGTTCAATCAATCAATCGTATTTATTGAGCACTTACCGTGTGCAGAGCACTTGGGAGAGTGCAATATAACATGTTCCCTGCCCACCACGAGTTCACAGTCTACAGTGACTAAGGCTGTGAGGTGAGCCCAAGAATCTCTAGCAATGTTAGAGTTTGGATGTAATAATAATGATATTAATAATTGTGGTACTGGTTAAGCACAAGCGCTATACTAAGTGCTGGGGTAGATATGGGACCTCAGGTCAGACACAGTCTCGGTCCTACATCCTTTTACATTTTTTTAACCTAGGGGTCGATTCTCCTGGCTCCCCTGCCCTTTGATGTTTTCTGGCTGTTCACTGAGCACCGTTTTGGGCTTTTCACTTCTGCTATTAACGGAAGTTTCAAAACACCATTTCTGCACAGTTCTCTGGGGGGGAAAACAACAACTCTGGTTATAGATGTGGAAAACACAGTGATGGGTCAGTGAGGCTTCCTGCTATTCATTCAATCATATTTATCGAGTGCTTACTGTGTGCAGAGCACTGTACTAAGCACTTGGAAAGTACAATTCAGCAACAAGCAGAGACAATCCCTGCCCACAAAGGGCTCACAGTCTCATCTATCTTACATATACTAATGGTGCTGGGCTTTGGATAGACCATCACATGGACCTGCAGGCTTGAATAGGGTTTAATAGGAAGTGACTTGACAACATGATTCCCATCCTCCTTAAATGTTTCCTTCATATAATGCCAAATGATGGCAGATCCATGAGCAGACAGGCATGATTTGGTGCTTCATGAATTTCCTCTGGAACATTTGACCCACGACATTTAGATTGTAAATGGATTTTAAGTATACACTTTGGAAAGATCATATTTATTCATATAATGCAATCATGATATAAAATTTTCAATGATGCCATTTCCTTTTAGTGCAACTCAAAGAACCAAATAACTCAGAAAAAATGTTTTAGGTGACAGAAAAGAATGACTGTTTTGCTCATGGAAGTTCACAGTTTCTATTAGTTATGTGAAAACTCAAGCACTATAGAGTAGTTCCTTAAACCTGTGTATATTCATGCATACACGTGTTATGTATCTGTAATATATACCTATATAGCCATCCTTTGGGTTGGAAGTTGGTGTGACTGACAGCAAGATTTATACCAGTGGGTGCACGCGAGCCTGCAAAGCCTAATGCATTAACATTCACTCATTGGATCGTATTTATTGAGCACTTTCTGTATACAAAGCACTGTACTAAGTGCTTAACAAGCCTTTCATATTGTGTGGGTGTAAAATTGGTCTCTTGCTGTACCATTTCATTTTTTTCCTACCGTGTCTGGAATTCTTTTGTTTCTTCTCTTGGTGTCATGAACTTCCCAAACTGCTTAGACAGTCACCTCCTTTCTGATTGTTGCATGCCAGATGGATTTGTCTTTGGTTGCTATAATAATAACAGTTGAATTTGGTAAATGTTTACTATGTATCAAGCACTGTTCTAAGCACGGGAGTAGATACAAGATAATCAGTTTAAACTCAGTCCCTGTCCCACGTGAGGCTCACAGTTTAATTAGGAGGGAGAACAGGTATTGAATCCCCATTTTACAGATGAGGAAACCGAGGCACAGAGACGGTAAGTGAGTTGCCCAAGTTCACAGAGCTGGCAAGTGGTCAGAGCTGGGATTAGAACCCAGGTCCACTGATTCCCAGGTCTCAGCTCTTTCCACTAGGCCATGTTGAGAAACAGAAATACCTTTGTCTAAATGAGGGAATGCAGTTTTATAACCCACATAACTTATAATAATGATAATTATGGTACTTGTTAAGCACTACTATGTGCCAAACACTGTTCTAAGTGCTGGGGTAGATACAAGTTAATCAGGTCGGACACATTCCCTGTCCCACATGGGGCTCACATTCTTAATTCCCATTTTACAGATGAGGTAACTGAGGCCCAGAGAAGTTAAGCGACTTGCTCAAGGTCACACAGCAGACATGTGGTGGAGCTGGAATTAGAACCCAGGTCCTTCTGACTCCTGGGCCCGTGCTCTATCCGCTAAGCCACACTGCTTCTCGTGAATTTATGTGAAGTAATATACACCTGTTGCTTTTGGGTAGGCAGAGGACTGTCTGGTATTCCATCGTGCTATCAGTGGCCGCTGGTGGTTCCAAACCACTTGCCTGTTGGTTTACAGTCAAACACACTAGCTGACTGCCCCACAAAGATGGCCACCAAGCTACTCTAACCCACGTCTGGTCCTGCCACTGAGGTTGGAACAAGTTTCCTACGAAGCACTGATGGGGAGTTCAACGGCCGAAGACTTGGACAAGCAAGAGCAGAATTCGAACTCCCAACAGCCTCACATTTGGAGATGAAAAAATATCAGGCCAATGCTCAAGCCACTGGTATGAGGTATGAAGTCTGGGCAAAAGTTCTACTTGCTCTGCTCTTCCTAGTCTGGACCGTGGGATCTATAACTATTCCTAGTTTTGATCTGTGGGAACTCTGCCGCATAGACTGTGAGAGGTTGCTGCTTAAGAGACTCTTGAACAGGAAACACGATTGCTTTGGAGAATGAAATTCTGCTAGTTAGAATTCCACACCAATATGGACATTTTATTTCTTCCTATCTGTCAAGGTGAACTTTGAATACTGCCTTCCTATGAAAGTGCAAAGATGGAGGAAGTATTCCTTTGCACAGTGTACAGGTTTTGTCTGGTTTTTAATAAACAACACCTCAGACCTATGTATAGGCCTTCAGTATTTAAACAAATGCCTGGAAATTAATGCTCAGGTATTATATTCAGTGTGCCAACTGAAACACAAAGCAGTTTATTTTTACACGTGGTCTTTTTACAAAATCTCATGAAACAATTTCAAGTGTGAGTGCCGAAAGAAAGAGCATTTAACAGAGTTGAGCACAGTGACTCATGCAGCCAGAAAACTAAAAATGAGGTCTGAAAGTGCAGCAACAGAAAAAGATGAAATAAAAATGTGGCGCAAAACATAAAATTGAGTATCTTGTAGACTATAGATGGTTAGAAGGAAAAAGAAAGATGTATTGAGTTGAGAAGGTGAATGGGGGTCGAGAGAAAGAAATGGAAAGGTTAATAGATTACAAATAATTCATCCATAATTCATAATCCCTTTATTCATAACTGTACATTTACAGACAGAAAAGGAGATTCCAGATTTGCTGAAGCAAATCATGATGCTGTTCTTTAAGAGATCAGCATTTGAAATAAATAACAGTGTGAGCAACCGTGACCTTAATAAGCTGGTTTTTTTCATTCCCTGCTCCCTTCTTTCCTTCTCTACACATGCAGAGCTCTCTTTGCAGGGTAAATGTCTACCTCATCAATGGTATGTGTTCAGGCAGCAGTCAGAATAGCCTGCCTTCCCCATTTCTTGTTCATTGTTTCATGTCAGTTTTCAGGGAAAGAATCTTGTGGACTTGGTAACAGGACCATTATGTTATTTCTCAGCATCAGCAGCTACCCTCGTTGGGCTCTACCACGTCCTTATTGCATTTCTTCTGTCCAACTTGCTTGTGTTCGCCCCAGCTCAAGGCATGGCAGTTACTTAATAATAATAATAATAACAACAATAATAATGATGGTATTTATTAAGTGCTTACTATGTGTCAGGCACTGTACTAAGTGCTGGGGTGGATACAAGCAAATCGGGTTGGACATGGTCCCTGTCCCACATGGGGCTCCCAATCTCAATCCCCATTTTACAGATGAGGTAACTAGGCACAGAGAAGTGAAGTGACTTGCCCAAGATCACAGAGCAGACAAGTGGCTGAGCTGGGATTAGAGCCCAAAACCTTATGACTCCTAGGCCCGTGCTCTATCCACTTGTGTATCTGCCTCTCATTTCCTTTCCACATTTCTTGCCCAGCTAATGCTTTAAAAAAATGGTATTCACTAAGCGCCTTCTGTGTCAAGCACTGTGTCAAGCACTGTCAAGCACTGGAGGTAGAAGTAAATTATTCAGACCAGATACAGACCCTGTCTCACATGGGGCTCACGGTCAAGTATGAGGGAGAACAGGTATTGAGCCCCCATTTTGCAGTCATTTTGAATGCTAATATTTAACACTTTAAAATTTAGCATGCAGCACTAAGGCTAATTTGGCTCTATGGCTCTAATCAGTGCTCTTCATCATACTAAAACCTATACTCTGAGGCCAGGGTTCCTGATTTCCATGAGAAATTCTGTTGTAATCTAGCAAAAGTGAAAAAAAAATGTTCAAAGCTATATTACATGTACTGCCCGCCCCTCATGACCTTTCACACATGGTTTCAGAAACTGTATTGCTTCTAGCCATTTGAATTTGTAGTTCAGAAGATCTCTCAATTTTGAATACTTTCCCATTTATTTTGTATGGTTCCAGAAACTTCTTTCCCTCCCAGTTTAGTATTGACACCATATAAGTAAGCTTTATTGTAGTAGTGATTGGAAGGAAGAGAGGGGAATGGGGCCAGTGGTGAGGGAGCCTGAGGGCTTGACAGCTGGGAGAAGCTTTTATTGTTAGGAGGTTTGGAATTGGCAGCTTGGCTGGAAGGAAAGAGCTAGAGGGTCTGGCAACAGTTGCTCAGAGTGAATTGAAATATTGAGAGCTAAGTGTGGCGCAACAACTGATCCCAAAGAATATGAAAATAGTCCATTAAAAAAAAGAGTGGTCAATAAAATCTCATTGTTGACAATGTAAAAATAAAACTATCAGTCAAGAGGTCAGTAAACTCAATTGTCAACAGCTCACCTGACCAGCCAGGATCATCTGCCTCTGATCTGGGCTCTATCCTAATCCAGATTCCTTTAAGAGACTGTCTCTGATTGGGGGAGGGAATGCCTGTGGGAGCAGATATTCTGGCCAGATAGATCTGATAGGGAGGTCATTTCACCTCCCTGGGAGAAGATCTCCACTTATTCAGAGATGTTACACCCTCATCTCTTTAGGGAGAAGGGTCTCCATCCAATTGGAGGACTCAGGTGGGTCTTGTCTTCTGCCTGCATCTGGGGGCTGCGCTTCAGTGAGGCAGGATCATTTATGATCAGAAATCTGACCTCTGGTGTGCATGTGCACATGGCCCCAATATTTGAGGGACAGAGATGTGAGGTGCAGGGTCTCAACTATTCAGAATTTTCATTTTCTCTCAGCTGGTCCTCTAAGCACCAGGAATGGGAGTCTTTGAGAACCATAGCTTTGAACTACCTCACTTCCCTTTATTTAAAATTTCTTCACCCCATTGTATTGGCACACATTTTTTTGCACTTAATTATGTAATGTAAGTTTTTTGTTGTTTTTTACTCCTGAGATGATTTCTCTAGGTAGAGTGAAAGCGGCAGTCCAGTCTACCAGTACTTTTGCATTAATCAAATTCATTTAAAGGTAAACTTTAGTGCAGGAAATAAAATAATTTATGGTGAGAAATTCTGTACCATACGAGATAATCCTCCTAGATTTCCAATTCTTCACTACTCCCAGTAAACCCCCTCTTTTTATAAAATGGTAATTGTTAAGCACTTAGGATGTGCCAGGCACTGTACAAGCATTGGGGTAATAATAATAATAATTAGGGTAGTCGTTAAGCACTTACTTGGCTCAGTGGAAAGAGCACGGGCTTTGGAGTCAGGGCTCATAAGTTCGAATCCCAGCTCTGCCACTTGTCAGCTGTGTGACTGTGGGCAAGTCACTTAACTTCTCTGTACCTCAGTTCCCTCATCTGTAAAATGGGGATTAAGACTGTGAGCCCCACGTGGGATGACCTGATTCCCCTGTGCCTACCCCAGCGTTTAGAACAGTGCTCTGCACATAGTAAGCGCTTAACAAAATACCAACATTATGTGCCAAGCACCGTTCTAAGTGCTAGAGTAGATACAAGTTAATTGAGTTGGACACAGCCCCAGTCCTATATGAGACTCACACTCTTAATCCCCATTTTACAGATGAGGTACCTGAGACCCAGAGAAGTGAAGTGACTTGCCCAAAGTCACACAGCAGACATGTGGCAGAGCTGGAAGTAGAACCCAGGTCCTTCTGACTCCCAGGTCCGTGCTTCATCCACTAAGGTTTGCTCATTCAAGCTAATCAGACTGGACATAGTCCATGTCCCACATGAGGCTCAGTCTTAATCTCCATTTTACAGATGAGGTAACTGAGCACATAGAAGTTAAGTGACTTTCCCAAGGTCACACAGCAGACAAGTGGTGGCACCTGAATTATAACCCAGGTCCTCTGACTCCCAGACCCATTCTCTTTCCACTAGGTCATGCTGCTTTTACGTTGCACCGATACTACCAAGTTTTCAGCTTTAAAATCTCAAAATTGGGCATCAACATTCTTGAATTTGATGCCAATTTGACCCTTCGCATCTGCAATAAAGAAAGGAAGACACTCCTAACTTTACATATGCCAAAAATCTCTTTGCATAAAAGACAAAGCTCTTATAGAATTGTATGAATTCATGGAGTTAGATAGGTGTCAGGGTTAGGGAAGATAGGGGGAATTTGATTCACACTTTTGAGCCAAGGAGGGTTTGAAGGGTGGAGAACCTCCCTCTATTTCTTTCCTGCATTCCTGAGTTCAGGTAACCATCCATCTGACAGGATAAGAGGATATGCTGACCAATGCTTTGAAGTGCCTGTGATATTGAATCACTCTCTCCCCGACTCCACCTGATGTCCACTTCATTCATTCATTCAATCGTATATATTAAGTGCTTACTGTGTGCAGAACACTGTACTAAGCACTTGGGAAACTACAATACAATAAACAGTGACATTCCCTGCTCACAACGAGCTCACAGTTCGAAGCAGCGTCACTGCTGTCACTGTCCAGAATCCTGGAAAACTTCCTGGTGCTGGCCAGCTGTTGCATAGGTAAGGCATTAAAATAAGTTTTTCTTTACTCATCCTACCCTCCCTCTAAACCCTCCACAACACCTCCAACTTCCCTCCCCTTCTTGCCTCACCCTCCTTTAAACTTCTGTCCCCATCCCCATGGCTGTCCTTTCCTTCTCCCCCTTTGCCATGCTGGCTCTTTGCCCAAAACCTGAAGCTGCCTGGCCTCTGTCTCCCACCATGCAGACCTTGCAAACCCCCCACAATTTTTTTCTCCAAAAGAAATAACCCCCATGCTGCCAGCTGTCACTCAGGTAAACCATTTAAAAACATGTCTTCCTCTTTATCATCCTGCCCTCAACAATTTCTCCTCTGGCTTCTCTCTCCTTTACCTTGTGTCCATCAGTTCCTCCTCAATCACAGTGCTTCCACCACTATGATGGCCCCATGACCCAACACCCTAAATTCTCTGCCCCTGAGGGTACTGGGATGAAAGAGGGGGAGAATCCGGGGGAAGGCATCTCTGTTTCTGGGAGTCCCGGGCCTCTGCCTTTCTCCACACCCCAAATAATCCCTCTGGAATGTAATCTCCTCATGCGCAGAGGACGTGTCTACTAACTCTGGTGAACCATGTTCTCCCATGTGCTTATTACAGTGCTCTTCATACAGTAAGTGCTCAATAATTACCATTGCTTGATTTACTGGTCATATCATCCCATCAACTACCCTTAGTACTCATATGTTCATCTGTCTATTTACTTAATTCATGTATTTATTGCCCAGCGAAGCAGCATGGTTTAGTGGAAATAAGTCGGGCCTGGGACTCAGAAGACCTAGGTTCTAATCCTGCCTCTGCCATCAGCCCATTGCGTAACCTCGAGTGAGTCACTTAACTTCCCTGTGCCTGTTACCTCATCTGTAAAATGGGGAATAAATCCTATTCCCCCCTACTTAGACTGTGAGCTCCATGTGGGACAGGGATTGTGCCTAACCTGATTAATTTGTTTTTCTCCCCTCCCAGCACTTAAAACAATTCCTGGCACATAGTAAGCACTTAAAATATCATAATAATAATTATTTTTACATTTGCTTTTTATCCTGCTGAATCGATGATTATTTTTGTACCTAATATGTGTTTGCAGCTTTTGTCCGCTTTCTCCCCCATTAGATTCTAAACATCTAGGTGGCAGGGACCACCTTTCTGGCTTCTAGTGTATACTCCCAAGTGTCAAATACAGAACTTGGCATGCAGTAGGCACAGAATAAATACTGATGATGATGAGGACGTGAGCAGGAAGGGGGAGGAGAGAATTGAGCTTATCAAGTGTCATGCTCTCTGAGTGCAAAATAATTTCCCAGGGTTTGGGGCTGGTCAAAATTTCTAATGGATTGCTAGAATTTTCCTAGCTCCTTGCAGAGCTCCCATAACGCTTCGAATATTTGAAAGCTGTTATTAACAGTCTCTCTTGCCTTCTCTTCTCCAGGCTAAATAATCTCACTTTGTGATCAAATGAATGTCTTGTGAGACCAGATTTCTGTATGTCCTGGTTCCACTAGCTGTATTGAATTACAGACTTTCTGCTGTGGTTATTTGACATTATTTTGCTGTTTGGGGGCTGTGTTACTGTAGGGCCTTTGCAGATGGGGTGCCCTATTTATTGACTCTACTTATAATTGCACATGAGAGAACCCAAATTAAAATTTCCCTCCTCATTAAGAAGAAATGAAGTGTTGCAAGTCCAAGGAATACACAGATACAGTCATTCCCTGACTGCGGGTATATCTCTGTCTTTATGACTCCTCTTCTATCAGCCCCAGGCTTTTCATAAGCACACACAGGAGGGGAATGTCCAGGTCATCTTCGAACAAGCTTGCAATGGGGGTCAAATTTAACTTTGCAATGTCACGGCGATTATTGCCAATTAAAAATGAATCAGTATTTATGATAGACATCCCACTTTATTTCAGCTTGTCCTTTCCTATTACAAACAGTGCGACAATTGATGGCCTAAATTTTAAGGAAGCATTTGCTCAGTGATGAGCACGTAATTTGTGGGATGCTAGATCAGAGACTAGCCTCGATCTTAGAGTTTTAGTTATATAAGCCTCATTTCAATGGTTTTAGTAAACAGAACAGCCACTGTTACACCTGCTGTTTGCTTCTGGGACTGATGAGCAGGATCTTTCTTTCCTTCCTCTCTTATTCTCCTTTCCTCCTTTCCACCCTTTCTTTCAGGACATGGAATAGCAGCCATTATGCGAGGGGAAGAATTGTTCCCATTTTCATCCTTGATGCTGCTCTCAGCAGGTTCTGGTTGTGTCCCCTTTACAAGATTGTGCGTATGTGTGTGTGTATTTGTGGTGGTGGAGGAAGGGGGAAGGGTTGGGGCTGATTTGTCATTTCGCTGGCCATAGGCACAAAGTTGCTATTGCTGCTTGTTCTGTTTTTAATTAGGAAATTGCTATTTATTATAAAAAAGCATTTATTCTATTTTGAACTTACCTTGAAATGTGCAGAGCCCAAAGCCTGGCCTTTCTTCCAGTAAAGGAATTGATGAGATTGTAAGAGATCAATGACAATAATTCCCTGACAACACATCTTTCGCTACTGCATTTTACTTTAGCTCATTTTTTACACTGTCACTCAACTTTTTTCTTCTGCCACTCATTATTTAAAGAAGATTTAAAAAAATTTCTCTCATGTACGTGATTTTGTCGCTCCTGGGGTGATTGTGTTTCTGGATCTCCATGGTTTCATACAAGGAGTTCTCTTGCACTGATTTCTGGGTTTCAAAGTGGTGGTAGAGTTTGTACAGTGCAAATTGCAATGGAAAAAAAAAGTACAGGCTCCTCGTACACTAATATACATTTTTCAGTTTTTGATTTTTTTTTTCCTGGAAAAACTGGTATCTTCCCCTCACTCTAAAACAGTGATTATAGGGCCTGTTGGGAAATGTGATACTGGGAAGGAACTAATACCCCCTCTTGTATCAGCTTCAACATTCAATAGTCTTGGGCCCGGTGCAATTCACCTGGCTGACAATTAACCATGGATCATTTAGGATAGAGAGTGATCCTCTAACCAACTCTTTGCCCACCCAACTTTGTGTGACTTAAATCCCATAATCCTTTCAATTCTCTCCTCTTGCCCGGGAGGGTGCCAGAGAGCAAAGCAAAGGGATCTTTCCCCCTTCCCCTGACTTTTCTGTTTGAGGGTGGAGTAGTTATAGAGGAATATGTGCTCTATGACACAGAGTTTTGCCAATTTAAGTTTTCAAATTTCAAAAGGAAGTAGCCCTTCTAATGGGCCTATAGGTTACCGTAATATTTCTATGCTGCCTTGCAACTACTTTCCATATTGCCACTTTGCGCTTTCTGTTTTTCTCTTGGTCTTATTTTCTGCCTCATATGCTAAGGCCATATAGTCGGTTTCAATTTCCTTTGTGTGCAATCACCTCTCTTCTCTTTCTAAACTTTGTACCTTCCCTGTACTGCCTCACACTGCTGACCTATTTAATTAGGCTGACATACAGGGATGCAAACTTTTCAAGGGAGGGAATTCATTTGGGACCGAGCTCTGAAGGACCAGGGCATCGAGAGAATAGGGTGGGGAGATATGGCATCCAGAGACAGAAACCCATGCTCACTAACCCTGGGACTTTAATGAAGGGTCAAAATGCCCCTGGATATTCCCAGGGGCTGGTGGGGTAGGAAAAAAAGGCTCTTACTGGCCCTCAGAGCCCAGTATGGATCCATAAAGACCCTGGACAGTGCCAAAGCCTGTAGGAAATGTAGTAGAAGGAGAGGTGGGAATAAGGAACAGAAGTAGAAAGGAACAAAAAGAGAGAAGAAAAAGGGAAGAGGAGGAGAAGAGAGGGAGGAAAGAAAGAAATAGGGAGAGGGAAGACGGAAACAGGGAGAGAGGAGTAGAAAACGGGGGGTGGCCTAGTGGATAGAGCACGGGCCTGGGAGTCAGAAGGATCTGGGTTCTAATCCCCACCCTGCCACTTGTCTGCTGGGTGACCTTGGGCAAGTTACTTCACTTTGCTATGCCTCAGTTGCCTCATCTCTAAAATGGGGATGAAGACTGGGAGCCTTATGTGGGACAAGGACTGCATCCAATCCGATTACCTTGTATCTACCCCAGCACTGAGTATAGTGGCTGGCACATAGTAAGCACTTAACAAATACCATAATTATTACTAATTATTAAGTATCCACACATCTCCCTACTTCCATGTCACCTGCACACTCACTTCCTCACCACACCCCATAGTACTTATGTCCATAGCTGTATATACTCTATTGCTTCCTCCTATTTGTCATTTATTTACATGTCTGTCTTCCCCCTGCTAGACTGTAAGCTCCTTGTAGGCAGGAATCACGTCCATTAATTCTAGTGTAGTTTCCCAAGTGCTTAGTACAGTGCTCTGCACACAGTGAGTGCTAAATAAATACAATGATTGATTCTCTCCCATAGTGCTAATCCCATGAGACAATGATTCCCCTTGTTCCTTTTGAAGCTGGAACTCCTGATCCCATGTCCTGGTTTAACCAGTCTCGGGTTTTTGTATGTTGTACCAAGCAATTTAAAAATAATGAACAAATGTCTTGGAATTGGGATTGTCTCAGTTAACTGATCTGTCTTCCTTGGACCAAGCCTGTAAATGTTTGGATTTACATTTCTGGACTGGAGCATGCTCAGTACAAGCTCAGTTTAGGACAGTTGGGACTTTAACCCACACTTTTCCCCCTTCCCAGCTGTCAAGATTGCCAAAAGAAGGAACACAAGTTTGGGATGATGTCCCTCTGCCTGGTTTTCAACCAAAATAATGGGGTCAGCCTAAACTTAATTCATCTTCTGCAACAGCCCCACAAAACTCATATTATGGTAATAACCTCTTGACACTGCCTATCCCAGAATGTATTTTAGGCTATTTTCATAACTATTTATTGCATCCAACCACCGCTTAATCAAGTGCATCTTCAAACCTCCACTGCCCCTTTGCTTAGCCATATAGCCAGACACTCCTGCGTCATAATACATGATTACAACTGGAAAGAAAAAGACTGGAAATGAAAACCAGGAATTTACTAGTCTAGATCTACAGTACAATGGGTTTGTGTGAAAAATTAGAAATTCAATACAGAGAAACAAGGCACAACCCGTGCCAGCTTCTGCCTCTTCTGGGTTATTTTTCTTCACTGGAAACAAGGAGAAATTGAGCAGAAAACATTTGGAGGAAAAAATGATCAACAAACAGAAACACAACATGTTGCAATGTACTGCTTCTCACAGGGCAGGAACTGCTATTGTAACACAACCTTAGACCCACGCAACTTTATCTTAAAATCCCTGAAAAAAGCCATTAACAGGCAGAGCAGTGCAGAAAACTCTGTTCTGTTTGGGGAATCTCATCATTCAGTCAAATGTATTTATTGAGAGTTTACTGTGGGTAGAGCCCTGCAATAAATGTTTGGGAGCATACAGCACAACACAGTTGGAAGACGTTACCTGTACACAAGGATCTTACAATCTCTTTGAAAATGCATAATCATGTTTTAAAGAAATAGGGTATTAATACAAATGGTAAAAACCCTCAACAATTTTATCATCTCTGAAAAATAGAACAGCAACACATTTAGAAGAGACATTTTGTCTTCTCACCTGTTTTTCAGTCTGGAGGCCTGGAGATGAAGTTCTAGAGGGTGGGACGGTGATTAACACCTGCTTCTTCTCAGGCTAACTGAGAAAAAGAAGGAGGAGTTTGAGGTGAAGGGGATTTTAAAGGGGAAAAATCCCAGGCTCTCCTAGAGTGAACTCCTGAGGAGCCTGGAGGAGGCTCCTTACTCCTGTTGCCCCATTCCCTGTCAATTTAAAGGGGAGTGTGCTCTTTAAGAGTCAGACACAAAGGCAGGGGGCTTTCGGTGGCCATTTTGGAAAAAACATCATTATCTTCAACGTGCTCCAAGCAGCGTCTATGCTGGTAAGGTCGAGAGGGATGAGATATGGGGGTTGAGCTGATGTCCCTCTAAACCCGAGGACCTGGGTTGAGGACCAGGTTAGCCGTGCATTAATCCAGCCCTGACCACTGTTGTGTTAAATGTTTTGGTGAGGTCTACAAACGCCACGTGGGGGTTTTGATGTTATTTTCTGCATTTTTCTTGTATCTGATGTACAGCAAAGATCATTTGTGTTATGTCCCACTGTGGTCTGTAGATTTATTGTGATTCTGGGGGAGTGTGATTAAGGATGTTCTTAAGAAGTCTGTCCAAGAGGCCTCTGGTTGGAATCTTGCCCACGGTGGAGAGCCGTGAGTTTCCACGATAGTTTCCATAGTCAGCTCTTGGTCCTTTCTTCATGAAAATGTTGATATCGGTGTCATACTTGAGTTCCTGTTACATTTCCTCAGTGTTTCTGACGTTGAGGAACAGCCTGAACAGTATATGATTCTCAGCTGTTAAACTATAAAATCCAGGAACTTAACCATTCTTTATGGCTGTTGGAGCAAGAGCCATGTCTGAACATAATGGTAAACTATTCTTTGTAGAATACCTTATCTCATCATGATAGGGTACGAGTGTTTAGGAGGTGGATCATTCAATCAATCAGTGGTATTGAGCATCTACTACTCTGTGCAGAGCACTGTACTAAGCACTTGAGACTACAATAAAGTAGACAAGGTCCCTGCTCTCAAGGACTTTACAGTCTAATGGGGGAGAATGAGATTAAAATAAATTACAGAAAAAGGAAGAAACCGAATATAAAGATGTACGCCTAAATTCTGTGCGTGGGGGAGGGTGAGTGCCTTAGTGCTTATTAAAAATAATAGTAATAATTATGGTATTTGTTAAGTGCTTACTATGTGCCAAGCACTGTGCTAAGCACTGGGGTAGATACAAGGTAATCCAGCTGTCTCACGAGGGGCTCACAGTGTTAATCCCCAGATGAGGTAACTGAGGCACAGAGAAGTTAAGTGGCTTGCCCAAGGTCACATTGCAGACAAGTGGCGGAGCCGGGATTAGAACCCACGACCTCTGACTCCCTAGCCCGTGCTCTTGCCACTAGGCTATGCTGCTTAGGGGTTAGGACTAAATTCAGAGGTGATGCAGTAATCGGGGGCTGGCGGGGAGAATATCCTAACTGACAAACCATTACTCTTCCCATCATCAAAGCCCCACTGAAATCATCTCTCTCCAAGAGGCCATCCCTGACTAACCCCTCATTTCCCTACCCATTCGCCCTCCCTTCTGCCTCCTTTCTGTCCTTGGGTCTGTTCCCCGTAAACCACTTTGATACTCATCCCCCAACCCCAGCTCCATAACAGTTATGTGCATATCTTTATACTCTGCCATTTCCCTTATCCATAATTCATTTGGAAGTCTGAATCCCCCTCTAGACTGTAAGTTTTTGGAAGGCAGGGATCATGTCTACCAGCACTATTGTACTGTCCTCTCCCAAATGCTTAGTTCAGTGCTCTGCACACAGTAAGCACTCAATAAATACTTTTGATGGATGGATCGATTGATTATCACCTCTCCACTGCTGCTTTAGACTCCACAGCAGCATTTCTTCGGTTTTGGCAGGAAAACTGTCAGTGGTAGGGCTGAGGTGCAATGATGCTCCGGTGTCTGCTTCCCCTTCTTCCTTGCCATTTGCCCACCCACTTGAAGGGGGAGTGATGCAAGGTCTGATGTGGAATGCGGGAACAATGAGTTAGCTCACTTCCATACTATTCCTGTTCCCTTCAAAGAATCAAGCCTCTGGGCAAGATGAACTCTCAGGAACTCACGTCCTCTTTGGGGGAGTTTCTGGAGAAGCGGCATGGCTTAGTGTATAGAGCACGGGCTTGGGAGTCAGAAGGTCGTAGGTTCTAATCCCGACTCTGCCACTTGTCTGCTGTGTGACCTTAGGCAAGTCATTTCACTTCTCTCTGCCACAGTTACCTGATCTGAAAATGGAGATTGAGACTGTGAGACCCAAGAGGGACAGAGACTGTGTCCAGCCCAATTTGCTTGTACCCACCCTAGTGTTTAGTACAGTGCCTGGCTTAAGTAAGCGCTTAACTAATGCCACAATTATTATTATTAGAAAGAGTCAGTGGTTTGGACTGATTGTTTTAATCTCTGTCTGTCATCTCCTTCTCTATTATGTACATCTCTCTGACTCTGTCTCTCTTTGTCTTGCTTTGTTTTTCTTTCTGGCCTCCTCCCAAACCCTCCCATGTGTCTCTGCTCTTAACTCTGTAGCGACTTGTCTCCCCTATTAGACTGTGAGCTCCACAAAAGCAGGGACCTTGTCAGTTACTCTAATTGCAGGCTCCCAAATTCCCCTTCTGCCTTGCCACTTGCCCACCCCAAATTGCAGCCACACCCTGAAACATACACCCTGGGGTTATAGTTGATATTGTTCAATATCTTTACCCCCGGGTTGCAGGCTCTCGAAGTGTACAACCTCTAACATTTGATGCCTTGCTCCCCACAAAAAACGGACTCTTCTGACTCTCCAGCTGAGTGTTAACAGGTAAGAAAATCCTCCGCCACCGTCTCCCGACTGAGATTAAGCGAGCTGGATGTGGGCAGGGAATGTTTCTGCTTATTGTTGTATTGTACTCTCCCAAGCGTTTAGTACAGTGCTCTGCACACAGTAAGCACTCAATAAATACGATTGAGTGAATGAACAGTGAATGGCTCTTGCAGGACACTCTGCCCATAGTTTGGGTCAGGTTTCCAAAGTCTTGAAGAGACCCCTGAACAGGTAACTGTAAGATTTTTGTTGGCAAGGAACATGTTTGTTTATTGTTGTATTGTACTCTCTCAAGCGCTTAATACAGTGCTCTGCACACAGTAAGTGCTCAATAAATATGATAAAATGAATAACTGGGGAGGCAATTTAGAAGTGGATGTTGCAGATTGCTATGAAGTAATTGCATCTCATTCAGAGGATTCATTATCTAATAAGGTCCTCATCCAATTTTGATAAGCCAATGATTCAGTATAAAATGCTGAGCCAGGTGTAGAACTTTTGTTTTTTTCACTACTGGCTAAGATTTGCAGATTGAGATATCTTGCATCAATTTTTAAGAAAGTGGACGAATTTATAAGAATGATTGAGGACCCGATAGAGGAGTTCAGAAGTGTGCAAAGGAGTTCAGATGGAGTTAGTACTTTATGAAGAAAAGAGAAAGCTGTTGTTTATCCTAAATAGGTCAAATTCTTCCCTAAAGTTGAGAAATCACTATCACAATCAGCAAAAATGCAGCCTCCTGGAAAGACTCATAATTATATTGCAGCTCTTTTAATGTTGTGATGTTATGCCCTGATTTACTTTAATAAAGATTAAAGCAGTAGTTTAGTGAGGATTACCATAACAATATAGGTGAAGGAATTTCATATTATTTTATCAAGTTTTTAATGATTTTCAAAATTATTTTAATTATCTTTTCATAATTTGAATTCATAACATACTTCTATAGGAGAATGTAATCCATGACATAGCCACTCATGATACAACCAGTCAGTCTATCAGTGGCACTTTTATGCTGTGTGACCTTGGGCAAACCACTTCACTTCTCTGTGCCTCAGTTGCCTCATCTGTAAAATGGGGATTGGGGCTGGGAGCCCCACATGGGACAGGGACTGTATCCAACCCAATTTGCTTCTATCCACCCCAGTGCTTAGTGCAGTGCTCGGCACACAGTAAGAGTTTAGCAAATACCACAATTATTATTTGCTAATTCACTGTGTTGCTGGCCGTGGGCATCCCTCTCTAGCATAGTGTAAGGGATAGAGCACGGGTCTGGGAGTCAGAGGGTCATGGGTTCTAATCCCGGCTGTGCCACTTGTCTGCTCTGTGACCTTGGGCAAATCACTTCACTTCTCTGTGCCTCAGTTACATCATCCATACGATGGGGATTGAGACTGGGAGCCCCAGGTGGGACAGCGATTGGGTCCTACCTGATTTGCTTGTATCCACCCCAGCGCTTAGTATGGTGCCTGGCCCATAGGAAGCGCTTAACAAATGCTATCATTATTATTTTTAGCAGCCAGCTGTACCCTTTCCACAAGGAAGAAAGAGGAGGGAACACTGGACTCTATATTCATTCTTTAAGGAGATCATTTCCTGTGGTCTAATTTTGGATGTACTCCTAAGTGCAGTGAAATCCTGAAGAAGTGATGATTTGCCTCTTGAATCCAAAAGTTTTAAAAGAATCTATTTCTACTCACTCTCTAATGCCTTCCCAAGCCTATTTCCACCTTATGGATGAGTGAGTTTTTCTAAATTAATGAATTAATTGATTTTAAAACCCATATCTCATTTTTTGCCCATCTGACATCTGTTTCCATGGAAGCAAGAAGCAGTTACCAACTACTGAAATTGACTCTTACAGTTTGTCAAGTGCTTTGAATTTAAAAAGGTTAAAAAATTACCTTTACATCTGTGACCAACTGAGAAGAGTTTTAAGGCAATAATAGTGTATTAATCTTTCTTAACAAAAGATGGAACTCTCTCCCCCTTCACATAAGACAAGCAGCGTGGCTTAGTGGAAAGAGCACGGGTTGGGAGTCAGCGGTCGCGGGTTCTAATCCCAGCTCTGCCACTTCTCTGCTGTGTGACTTTGTGCAAGTTGCTTAACTTCTCTGTGCCTCATCTGTAAAATGAGGATTAAGACTGTAAGCCCAACCTGGGACAACCTGATTACACTGTCTCTATACCAGTGCTTAGAACAGTGCTTGGCACAAAGTAAGTGCTTAACAAATACCTTCATTTATTTTATATGACAGACCACCACTCTCCACACCTTCAAAGTTTATTAAAATCATATTTCCTTCAAGATGCCTTTCCCAACTAAGCCCTCATCTCCCCTACTCCCTCTCCCTTCTTCATCACCTATATATTTGTATCTGTCCCTTTCAAGTACTTGATATCCGTCTCTCCCTTTCCCCCCACTCCCCCCTGACTGCTATACATATCCATAATATATTTTAATGTCTGTTTCCCCCTCTAGACTGTAAGCTCCTTATGGGCGGGGAATGTGTCTACCAACTATTTTGTATTATACTCTCCCAAGCACTCAGTATAGTCCTCTGCACACAGTAAGAGCTCCATAAATACCATTGACTGAAAAAACTTAAATGATACTTCAAAAAGTAGTTAGTTTTGTGGCTGTGCTGACCCTTAGAAAAGTGAAATTCGGTGGGCTTTCATGTTCAAATCTCCTGGGCATCTAGTTTATATCACTTGATACAGAGAAAGGCAATAATAACTTGATAGAAGAGTCGACTCCAGTGGGTGTTCAGATGCCCAAATCAGTCTTCCCTTTCTTAATAGTTCCCTCCTACCAATTTTTGCTTTCCCTTTCTCGGCTCTTTTTTTCAACCTCTCTTCTACGTTTTAATAACAGGGAAACAACAATAATAACAGTACACTTGGGCCAAGTGTGGAAAAAGCACTGAAGCGTAAATTCGAAAGGGAGGTTTTCGGCTAGTAAATTTGTTGCCCATTGACATAAGAGTTGAAAAACATTGGATTGAGGTTGTATAAACAGGTGTGGACACTAACAAACTGCTCTTCTATTTTAAATAACACCAGCAGTTCCTGAAAAGCAAATGCCAAAGGAATATTATGAACTATTACTATAATGAGTATTATTTTTGCTGTTGTAGCCCTTAAGTTGTTGAATATTAGTCATTCTTTCATTGTTCTCCTTCATGTTAACTGTTGACTTTTCCCTGTGTGGCAGTCAGTGTGCAATGAGGCCGCTCCACATCTGAATCCATACCAATGTGTTCTTTCCAGTGTTTGATGCAGTGCTTCACACATTGTAAGGGTTGAAGAAAACGCTTTTGATTTGTCAGGGAAAAAAATACACACGGGGTGAATAAACCCAGTTCTGGAGGTATGAGAAAGAATGCTTCCCCATCCTTCCCCACCCCATCATCCTCCAACACATCCTTTGTTTTCTGGGAAATGAGGAATCTGCCCTGCCATCATTAAACACTCCTTATTCCCCCTTACTCCACACTTCCACTGTCTCTGCCAGGCTCTGAACTGGCAGTGTACGCTAAAAAAATCCACCTGAAGTAGAATTTCCCAAATTATCTCATTTTAAAGCTCTTCTCCTAGTGCTGTGCCCCAATAATACCATTGAATTTCAATGCCAACATTTCGTATAGCGATTCTCTCACTCTGGGATAATGATAGTTTTACTTATTAAATGTCTACTATGTGCCGAGCATTGTACTAAACGCTGGAGTAGATGATCATCAGATTGGATGCAGTCCCTTCCCCACATGGAGCTCAGTCTAAGAGGAAGGGAGAATGGGTACCTTATCTCCATTTTACACAGGAGGAAAAAGGCACAGAGACATTGTGACTTGGCCAACGTCACATAGCAGGGAAGAGGCAGAGCCAGTAGAAGAACCTGGATCTCCTGACTCCCAGACCTTTGCTTTTAACCACTAGCTGAAAAGTTAACTTGGGCCTAAATCCTCCCCTACCTTTGAAGCATTTTGACTAAAATGAATAGTGATTAAAGGTCATTTCAATTTTGCATTAAATAACATCTTTTGAACATAGATAATGACAGATCTCCTTTTTGTTAAAATAAAGTGCCTTTTTCCTGAATTGGATGTGAAAGAGAACATTTTGAAAAGTAGGGAATTTACACATGTAATCACCCCCCTCCCATCTAATTCAAAATCTTTCCTTATTTGATCATGTAACTCTTAGTGTGGTTTTTAAACATTTTATTTTAATAGATGCATTCTGTTTTGCATCTTGGGGATAAATATGCTTTGCATTATTTCTTCTGGGCAACTTTATTTTGTTTGGTGCTCTTTTACTTTACACTCTATTTTCACAAGAGCTCTAAACCCAGGTATAGCATTACCTTTCCTCCTCTCCTCACCCCAATTTGAAGTTACTTCTCTCTATCCCTGCCCCCCCTCCCAACCCCACCCCTCCATTCTCCTTTCCCTCCCCTGGCCTCCCAACAGAAACAAGTGATATCATTTCAATTTAGGGGTTTCTGCTGCTTTTGGAATTTTGCCCCAGTGCTGCCTCAGGCCATCTCAGGGTCGCACCTGGAGAGTTTCCAGTCATCTACCAGTCTCGACTTCGTGAGGGAGAGTCAAGCAGAGGCATATCCATTCCATTCCTAGCTTGGGCAGTGGCTAACGAGTGGAAGGCAATCTGCTACAAGTCAAAACTCACCTGTGCTGGGCAGCAGCGGCAAGGGAGAGAGTCGAGGGTGGAGACTCAAGTTTACTGCGCGGAAGGAGGCAGTGGTAAACCACTTCCATATTTTTACCAAGAAAACGCTATGGATCCACTACCAGAACGATTGCAGATGGAGGTGGGGTATTCTGGGAGAGATGTATCCTGGGGGACGCTATGGGTCGGAGATGACTCGACGGCGTAAAACGAGACAAGGCTGCCAAAGGAGCAGTCAATGCCCTTGATTTTTCAATCAATCAGTGGTATTTATTGAATGCTTACTGTGCGCAGAGCACTGTACTGAGCGCTTGGGAGAGTGCCATCTGATAGAATTGGTAGATGAGATCTTGATTTGTGGCTTCACGGGAATCATAGTGGCAGACCCCTGTAGGGAAATCCCACAGAGGTCAGCAACTGCTGGAACCTGCTCACAAAAAGCATCAGGTAACACAGCTCCGAAGGAAAAGGTGAAAAGGGAAGAAGACATCTTTGCTTTTAGGTGACTGTGTTCATCCAAATGAGGAAGTTCTTGAAGTTCCCATCTCTTTGTAGCCCCCAAAGCTATTCAGCTCATTATTACTCTTAGCCCTGGGGGAAGATATTGCTCAGCTGAGAAGTCAGAGCCTTTTCTACTCCTTCTTGCGTGGTGGCCGGGAATTGGGTCATGTATGTGAACACATTTGTGTAAGGAGTAACCAATTCATGGAGGAAAGGGGCAGGAGCATACCCCCTAGAATCTGGGTAATAATAATAATAATGATAGGGGTATTTGTTAGGTGCTTACTACAGGCCAAGCACTGGCATAGATACAAGATAAAATCAAGTCAGCGCCCTCCCCACTCTATGTTTCTCCCCACCTCCCACCCCCCCAACACACACACACCAAGCCGTGTTCTCATAGGGCTGTTCCTGTCCCACATGAGGCTCATACTCTAACTAGGAAGGAGAACAGATATCAGCTCCCCATTTCACAGATGAGGAAACAGACCCAGAGAAGTTAAGTGACTTGCCCAAGGCCACACAGTGGGCATCCTGGGATCTTTTCTTTCATTTTTACTTGTGTCTAGTAAGTCAGTCCTCATTTTAGGTCCTTACAGCTAGTTTTTTTTGCTCCCCGTTAACATTATTAAGGAACGTAAACCTCAGTTTTTTAACCATGTGCCAGTTTCCAGGCAAAGGGACAACCGATGCATGGTTGGAAAAGGCACAGTTGTCCATTTATGGCATAATAATAATAATGTTGGTATTTGTTAAGTGCTTACTATGTGCAGAGCACTGTTCTAAGTGCTGGGGTAGATACAGGGTAATCAGGTTGTCCCACGTGAGGCTCACAGTTAATCCCCATTTTACAGATGAGGTAACTGAGGCACAGAGAAGTTAAGTGACTTGCCCACAGTCACACAGCTGACAAGTGGCAGAGCCGGAAGTCGAACCCGTGACCTCTGACTCCGAAGCTCAGGCTCTTTCCACTGAGCCACGCTGCTTCCCCATGTGTTCATTTTTATTATTCTCAGAGCTCCATACATATAGAAAATGGCTGTGGAGAGTTTGGCTTTTGGACTCATTTGTTTGATCCCTTTTGAGCTTTGGTGACATCTAACTTTTAACTATGGCACTAATAACTTGTGAGAATTCCTGCAGACTCATGTAAGGAAGGAGTGAACATCAGTTGCCAGGGATATGAAAATATCTTTTATGAAACTTATGTGTCAACCATTTGGAAAACTTACAACTGTGGTTGCTTTTATTTCTCAATCTCCAGATGCACCAAACTGTTATTTGTGTCTCCTAAGTGGCAGTTTGTATATTTACGGCTTTATTTTAACAACAGTTGGGTAATTGACTACTGAATATGGACAACATTGGTTTGTCTCTCTCAAGGTCTGGGTGGAGAGGCCAAAAGCAGAATGTTGGCTTGGCTCTGTTTCCATGAGGAGGCAAGCAAGTTACAGTCCCCTCAGTTTTCCTTTCACCTTGAGAAGAGAACAAGGAACACACCAATTGATGGTGTTTATTGAGTGCTTACTGTGTGCAGAGCACAATAACAATAATAATAGTGGTATTTATTGAGTGCTTACTTTGTGTCAAGCACTGTGCTAAGTCCTGGGTAGATAGAAATCAATCAGGTTGGACAGGGTCCCTGTCTCACATGGGGCTCATAGTTTAGAAGGGAGAATAGGTATTAAATCCCCATTTTACAGTTGAGGAAACTGAGGTTCAGAGGAGTTAAGTGACTTGCCCAAGGCCACACACCACTGTAGTTCTCTGTACTAAGGGCTTCAAGGCTCTCCATCACCTTGCCCCTTCCTACCTCTCCTCCCTTCTCTCTTTCTACCGCCCACCCCGCACGCTCCGCTCCTCTGCCGCCCACCTCCTCGCCATCCCTCGGTCTCGCCTATCCCGCCGTCGACCCCTGGGTCACGTCCTCCCGCGGTCCTGGAACGCCCTCCCTCCTCACCTCCGCCAAACTGATTCTCTTTCCCTCTTCAAAACCTTACTTAAAAATCACCTCCTCCAAGAGGCGTTCCCAGACTGAGCTCCTCTTCCCCCTCTACTCCCTCTGCCATCCCCCCTTTACCTCTCCGCAGCTAAAGCCTCATTTTCCCCTTTTCCCTCTGCTCCTCCACCTCTCCCTTCCCATCCCCACAGCACTGTACCCGTCCGCTCAACTGTATATATTTTCGTTACCCTATTTATTTTGTTAATGAATTGTACATCGCCTTGATTCTATTTAGTTGCCATCGGTTTTTACGAGATGTTCTTCCCCTTGACGCTGTTTAGTGCCATTGTTCTTGTCTGTCCGTCTCCCCCGATTAGACTGTAAGCCCGTCAAACGGCAGGGACTGTCTCTATCTGTTGCCGACTTGTTCATCCCAAGCGCTTAGTACAGTGCTCTGCACATAGTAAGTGCTCAATAAATACTATTGAATGACTTAGTCCACTTGACTCTGAGCTCGTTGTGGGCAGGAAAATTGGTTTATTGTTACATAGTACTCTCTCAAGCACTTAGTACAGTGTTCCTCACACGGTAAGCACTCAATAAATACAATTGAACGAATGAATGAATACTTGGGCTATTCCCACCCTGAGGGGTGTGTCAACCGGAACAATAATAAAACATTTGTGACAGTAAATAATATACAGTCAATCGATAATCTTGGAAAATGAGCCCCTCAAGGGACAGAAACCATGTTGAATTCCCACCTGTGCATTCTCTCCCAGTGCTTAGTACAGTACTCTGCCCACAGTGCTTAATAAGTACTTATTACTGCTACTAAAATGATTCATCTTGTATTGATAGAATTTCTTTCCTCAGAGGGCTAAAGGAACTTCAGAGAAATCCAACAGTGTCCCATCCAGCGTGCCTGTGAGGCAACAGAATCTGGGGCAGACAAAAATCAGAGACCAATAACACACGGAGCCCTCCTTTACCTTTCCCATCCATAGACCTACCGGTGCCCCTTGAGGATGGGAGCATTTTGACTTGCTTCAGTCAAATCCTCCTGAACATACACTTAGGCCCCATGGGCACAGAATCTTTTCTCTGCTGCATTGAAGGGGAGAGTGGAAGACCCCAACTTACTCTAAAACCAAGAGCAAGGTTTGGGGGTTATTTGTAGTTCCAGAAAACAAAGTCTCACGTGTTGAGAATGATACCCCCGATTAGACTGTAAGCCTGTCAAAGGGCAGGGACTGTCTCTATCTGTTACTGATTTGTACATTCCAAGTGCTTAGTACAGTGCTCTGTACATAGTAAGTGCTCAATAAATACTATTGAATGAATGAATGAATACAAGCAATTGTCTGTAAGCTACTCTCCTGAAGCTGGGTGCCTGGAGCTGAGGCATTTCCCTTTCTCCCCGTTTACTTTCTCTTCTGGCTCCAGGCCAGAAAAAGCAGGCAGAGCTCAGCATGGGGATCAAATGGTTCAGGGACCATTTCCTTTCCCTACTCTCACAAGCAGTGCTAGGAGGAGCCCAAAGTTGGAAGATCTTTGGTGCAGAAAAGGTCTGTGTCGGCTTTTTATCTTTTTATCATTCCCCACGTGCCTGTTTCCCACTCTGTTGTTCTATTTCCTGTCTACCAGTCTCTGCCTTTCTTTGTCCAGGTCTCTCTTCTTTCAGTCTCTTTATCTTCATCTCTCTGTCTCTTTCTCTCTCCCTCTGTTCGTGGATGCATTTCTGCTTCCCTTGGCCTCCTGTCCTAATTGTTCCACACACATTTTTTAAAAGGAATATAGGGTATCGATCGAAGGAAAGAAAAAAGAGGAAAAGGGAAGCCGGGGAATTAGCACAGGGAGGCAGCATGGCCTAAGAGTCAGGCAACCTGGATTCTAATCCAGGCTCCACCATTTGCCAGCCGTGTGACCTGGGACAAGTCACTTAGTCACTTTGATGTTCACCTCACCACCAGCCCTACAGTCCGTACATATATACCCATCTGTAATTTATTTTAATGTCTGTCTTTCTCACTAGTCTGTAAAATCCTTGTGGGCAGGGATTATCTATACCATTTCTTTTGTATCATACTCCTGTAAGTGCTCAGTCAGTGCTCTGCACTCAATAAGAACCCAGAACCCCATAGATTTGTCTGTGCCTTAGTTTTCTCATCTACAAAATGGAGATAAAATGCCTATTTACCTTCCCTCTTATACCGCAAGCTCTGTACCAGACTGGAACTGTGTCCGAGCAGATTATTTTACCTTTACTCCAGTGTTAGTGCAGCGCGTGGCACACAGTGTTTAATAAATGCCATCTTATCATTATTATTGCTATTAAATTTAGAAAGTTGGAGACAAGTGGTAGACACACAGAAGTGTGGGGAAAGGGGAATGGAGGAATTGATTCTTTTTCTGATTGGAAAATTCCCAATTTTAACTGGTTATTTTAAATCCAGAGTCATTTTTATTTCAGAACAGTGGTACTGAGTATCCTAGGTAGACTTGGTGAACCGCTGTAAGTGGGCCTCCCGGTCTTTACCTCATTTCTTTGTTCCTTTTAAAGGCCCTGGACACTGTTAAGGTGACTAGCACAGGCTGACCGAAATGTTGCAGCATCTCCTTCCCTAGACTGGTCTGTGACAGAAACACATGAATCATGGGGGTTTAAAGCCCTCCACTACTTTGCTCTACCTTGCTTAGTGACTTTCTTCATCCCCTGTTCCTCCACTCTCACTCTTGGCTCTTTCCAAGTCCACCTCCTGTCTGTAACCACTCTCTTCTTACCCATTGCCAATCTCATGGTTACATTTTCCCCAGGGCTTGGAACTCTTCCACCCACCCCGTAAATTTTAATCCTCATCTTAAACGCCCTCCCTAAAATCTCACCTCCTCTAGGAAGCCTTCCATGACTAATAATACGATGATTGGTATCAACTTTCAACCGCCTTTTACACTTATAAGGGGAAGGTTGGGTGCGGTGGGGCGAGTATCTAAGCACTTAGGGGGTATGGATTCAAGTACATAGTGTGCTAAGTGTAGGCAATAAAAAAAATGAATAATAAAAATAATTATTGTATTTGTTAAATGCTTACTATGTGCCAGACACTGTATTAAGCACTGAGGTGGATACAGCAAATTGTATTATTATTACTGGGAGAAGGTAGTGGATAAATAGGAGGGAGAGAGAGCTAATGGAGTGCCTTAAAGTCATTGGTCAGGAGTTTTTACTTGATGGGGAGAGGCATAAATAAGCATTGAAGGTTTTTGAGGAGGGGAGAGATGTGTGCAGAAAGACATTTTAGAAAAATTAATCCACACATTTGCACTCTGGAAAGGAGAAGTTGGGGGCAGGGAGACCGACAAAGAGGTTGATACAATCATCAGAGGCTGATACAAGAGTCAAGTCTATTGTCGTGGCTCCCTTTTCACTGTGCTGCTCCCATTAGCTGCTTATACTGCCTGATTGAGCCCATTCTAGTGTCCTTCAGTTTCTGGTGGAATGATAGTTCGTGTCTTATAGATTTGCTATTCAAAGAGGCAGTTTCAGACAGTGCCAACCACGTATATTTTAGGGCTCCAGTTTATGAAGCAGAGGATTGAGCGTAATAATATAATAATAATGATAATTGTATTTATTAAGCACTCACTATTTCCTAGGCACTGTACTAAGCTCTGGGGTGGTTATAAGGTAAAAAGGCCAGACACTGTTCCTGTCCCACACGGGGCTCACAGTGTAAGGGGAAAGCAGAACAGGTATTGAGCCCCCATTTTACAGATGAGGAGACTGAGGCACAGATAAGTGAAGTGACTTGTCCAAAGTCATACAGAAGGCAAGTGGGCACAGCTGGTATTTGAACACAGGGCCCCTGATTCTCAGTTCTGTGATTTTTCCACTAGGCCACACTGCTTGAGTGAGGAGATGATCTATGAACTAACATGTTGTATGCCTGTTGCATATTTAGAGTGTTTCTGGGTCGTGTTAATAATTGTAATATTTGTTAAGGGCTTGTTATGCATCAAGAGTTGGGGTAGATTCAAGATAATCAAGTTGAACTCAGTCCCACACTGGGTTCACGGTGTAAGTGGGAGGGAGAATAGGAATTTTATAGATGAGGAAACTGAGACCTAGAGAAGTGAAGTGATTTGCCCTAGGTCAGGAAATAGGCAAGTGGCAGAGCTGGGATTAGAATGTAGATCCCCCGATCCTCAGGTCTGTGCTCTTTCCACTAGGCCATGCTGATTCTCCAGATTAAGTAAGGAAAATGATTTGGAGTAAATTGAATACACCATAGGCATTCTGGAATAATCTTGAACTTAATTAAGATGTAGTGTGGCCCCTTTATCAATTCTGCCATCCTGAATGTTTTTTAAGGCCTCTAGAGGTTTATGAAGAGGGAGAATACCTCCCCCCGATGCCACAGAGGGCGTGTCTGAGGCAAGCCAGGAGTTGGGTAGAAATCACATTCCAAGATATTTGCTGACCCTGGCCTCCCTTTTTGTGTGTAAGAGAACCGTATGACAGATTGGTTCAATCTGCCACCAAATCCTGTCAGTTCTACCTTCACAACACCACTAAATTCTGTCTTTTCCTCTCCATCCAGACTGCTACTAGAGTGATCCAAGTACCTGTATCCCACTTTGACACTGCATCAGTCTTCTTGCTGACCTCCCAGCCTCCTGTCTTTCTTCTCTCCAGTCCATACTTCACTCCGCTGCCTGGATAATTTTTCTAAAAAAAAACATTCAAGTCCACACCTCCCCACTCTTCAAAAACCATCCACCTCCGCATCAAGCAGAAACTTGTTACCACTGGCTTTAAAGCACTCAATCAGCTCGCCCCCTCCCACCTTACCTTGCTGATTTCCTACTACAACCCAACCCACACACTTCACTCTTCTAACACCAACCTAGTCACTGTACCTCGGTCTTGTTTATCTCACCTCCAACCCCTTGCCCACATCCTGCCTCTGTCCTGGAACTCCCTCCCCCTTCATATGACAGACCACCACTCTCCCCCACTGCAAAGCCCTACTAAAATCATATCTCCTCCATGAAGCCTCCCTTGACTACGCTTTCATTTCCCGTACTCTCCCTCCCTTCTGTGTCACTTGGATCTGTACCCATAAAGCACTTGATATTCAGCATGAGAAGCTTGAGAAGCAGTGTGGCTCAGTGGAAAGAGCATGGGCTTGGAAGTCAGAGGTCATGGATTCTAATCCTGGCTCTGCCACTTAGCTGTGTGACTTTGGGCAAGCCACTTAACTTCTCTGTGCCTCAGTTACCTCATCTGTTAAAATGGGGATTAAGACTGTGAGCCCCATATGGGACAAACTAATTACCCAGTGCTTAGAACAGTGCTTGGCACATAGTAAGCACTTAACAGATAGCAAAATTATTATTATTATTATTCACCCCACCCTCAGCCCCACAGCACTTTTGTACATATCTGTAGTTTATTTTAATGTTCATCTCCCCCTCTAGACTGTAAGCTCCTGTGAACAGGGAACTTGTCTACCAGTACTGCTGTACTGTACTCTCCCAAGTGCTTAGTAAAGTGCTCTGCACACAGTAAGTTTTCAATAAATATCATTGATTGAATGGCCAAGCATAAACCAGTCCAGTGGAAGTAGAGAGTAACGGAAGGGTTGGGGGAGGGCTTCACGCCATTACACTTCCACAAGGAGGGTTGATTCTGTCCCTGGAATTATAAGGGATGAATTCAGCACATAAATATAATGAAGCACTCTTCCCAGGACCCTGCCATCCTGAGCAGCATTAGCACATTTTACATTAACACATTATACTGTCCCTAGGTCTTGCAGGAGAGTTTTAATAGGATTTCTCAAGAAATTCCTCATGCTAACTTGTTTGGCATATGAACTTACTTTTTAAATAAACTCTGTTGTTGTTTTTCCAACTTTCCTCTCAATTTTCATGATCCACAGCTTCAACAGTTCAATTCAGCTGAAAAAAATGCCATGTTTGAACGCCTTGTGTTTCTTCCCTGGTTACTGCTAGTACTTAGTTTTTAATGCCTTCATGTTTTATAATATAGATTACAGCAAAAATTATTATTAAATGTTTCTCAGACATTTAATTTCAATTTCTACTCATAGACCAGTTATAGAAAGTGTTCCTTGCATAATCATAATTAAAATATATAACCCTCCAAAAGATATTTATAATTTTAATTGCCTTGGATTTAAGGGAGTTAAGGGATTAGAAATGGGAATTAAGGCAGAGCACCAAACTATAAATGTAGTTTTAAGCCACTGAGTTTGGTTTCATCTTCCTATCATAGGTGAGGTTCCAGAATAATCTCTAGCTAGGCAGCAGTATAATCAGGACACTTTTTATAAAGCCGAAATCTACTCTCTCCAGGTGTCTTTTCAAAATAATCTATGCACATTTTACATCTAGGGTACAATTAGTCACTGGAAATGAAATTGGATCTGGACTACTCATGAGGGCTGTGTACCCCGAATTATAAGAAGGGTGCTCAAGAAATTCTGACTCCAGCTCTGGGCACCCTCGGGGAAGGCAAGATTATTGCCCAGCCACAGAGGGACGGTTGTGGCCCAGATGAGGGGCTGTGGCATCAGTCACAGGAGGAAACTGATTCACAGGAAGAACTGAACTGCCGAAGAGAAGCAATGAACAGAAGCGTCGAGAGTCAGCGATGACGAAAAGGTCAAACGCGACTCGCTCAGCGTCGGAAAACAGCCACCTGAATGGTCATTTTCAGTTCATCCAGGTCATTTGGGTGTCCTTCCCACTGCTTTCCCCCACTCTGCCTCTGCATTTATTTCAAAAACCAAATCAAACAAAAAAAGCCTCACAAATTGTGCCCTCGGTTTTGGTTATGGAGCTGTAGTTATCACGAGTGTCATCCAGGGTGAAGGTCCTGATCCCTGAGGTCACCAGGCACAATTGTTTTCACTAAATGCTGAGTCAAGTTGGGATGGCAGGGAGGTCACTGAAAACATTTGGACAAAGTTAAAAATGGGCCACATTTGACTCGCTGTTTTTTAATGCTGAGCAAGTAGTGTTGGACTCATCTGTCAGCATCAGATCAAATGGATTAAATCCCTTTTCACCTCATCAGCTTTGCATCAGCTGATCCCAATTCCCTCATACATTGGCTGGCTCAAATGGAGGGACTCATTGCTTTCATTTCTCTATTCATCTTTGTAGAGGGAGCCCTTCGAGAGGTTTTTTTTAGGGTATTTATGTGCTTATTGTATCAAGCACTGTTCTAAATATTGACTTGAGTACATGTTAATTGGGTTCGTCACAGACCCTGTCCTGTGTGGGGCTCACAGTCTAAGTAAGAGGGAGGACAGATATTCAATCCCCATTTTACAGTTGAGGAAACAGAGACACAGAGAAGTTAAGAGACTTGCCCAAGGTCATTCATTCATTTAATCAATCATATTTATTGACTGCTTACTGTGTGCAAAGCACTGTTCTTAGCTTTTGGAAGAGTACACTATAACAGACACATTCCCTGCCCACAGCGAGCTTACAGTCTAGAGGGGGAGACAGACATGAATAGAAATAAATTACAGATAGGTACATAAGATACATGGTAGAGCTGGGGTTAAAACCCATCTCCTCTGTCTCCCAGGCCCGTGCTCTTTCCACTAGGCAATGCTGCTTCTCTTTTGTGCAGACAGGGGCATGAGAGAAAGGGATGTGGGGGAAGAAGTAGGGGTGAAGATGTTGGGAATGTCTTCCACTTTAACATGAGGGTTCACTAGTGTGCTAGTACATGAAACCCTGGCCCTAGCTAACAGGGGTGGGGTAGGGAGTGAAGCCAGTGACAACATGCATATGGTTGACAAGGGAGCTCTGGTCACAGCTTTCTCATAGCCTGGTGGCTACTCTGTGGTAGTGGTGGGGGAGGGGAAGAACTAGCTTTTTCAATATTATTATGCATCTGTTTTTTTCAAGAGGTGGGAGGATTAAATTGATCCCTACAAGAACAGACCAGACATGAATTAGAACATTATAATCACCTATGCCTGAAAAGAAAATCTCCTGGCTGTAGGACAGTATTAGAATTACTGCCTTCTAATTTGAGGCCAGTGCAGAATGAATGGTCTACTCCTTTAAATGTGTTGCGTATTCAGAACCACCCCAGTCACTGAGTTGATAATTGGCTTTACTTTGCTGTTTGTCAATCTCCAAATTTGTTTCAGCTCCTCTAATAATAATAGTAATAATAACTTTGGTATTTGTTAAGCACTTACAGATCAGGTTGGACGCAGTCCCTGTCCTACATAAGGCTCCAAATCTCAATCTCCATTTTACAGATGAGATAACTGAGGCCCAGAGAAGTGATTTGCCCAAGGCCCCATAGCAGACAAGTGGTGGAGCCAGGATTAGAACCCATGACCTTCTGACTCCCAGGCCCACACTCCATCCACTATGCCATGCTGCTTCTCTGTCTGGTTCATGTACATATTTATCTTTTCAGCATATATTCTTGGATTATTTCTGTTTGAGAGAAAAGCAGTATCAGTAAACTCCACTGTTTTATTAATTTAACAAGCCAGACATCCTGCTCTTCGATGAACACAAAACTCTTCCCCAATACAATTTATGACAGCTGTTTCCCATCACATCCTTTAGTTCAGGCTTACATGGGGTTAATCTGTCACTAATTTGAAATCGAGAGCTAACTGTGTGGATTTAAAAATAGCCTGTTACCCCTCTACGTATTACAAGAGAAGCAGGCTTAACATTTGCATATGCTAGAGATTTTAAAGGTTTATAAAATTGATCTTTCACTGATTAGGTATTTTGTAGTGTGTGATGAAGCTGTGGAATATATCTTTCTCCTGGGCCCTATATCATCCCCCTCGTTGGGCTCCAGAGAACTGATGTGAAAACACCACCCTGATTTCAGATGGGAGCTGGATTAAAAGCAGTCTTCTCCTGCCTAATACTGGTAGGTCTTGGGCTCTGTTGGTAAACTGCATCTTGACAGTGTTACCCACCACCTTTCCAGGAAATGACTAACCCCGCCTCTGCCACTTGTCTCCTGTGTGACCTTAGGCAAGCCACTTAATTTCTCTGTGCCTCAGGTTACCTCATCTGTCAAATGGGGTTTAAGATTACGAGCCCCATGTGGGACAGGGACTGTGTCCAACCTGATTAACTTGTATATGCACCAGTGCTTAGTACAGTGCCTGACACATAGTAAGCACTTAAATATCAAAAAAATGACCACGTGCTGCATTCGATTGTAAGTTCATTGGGGGTAGGGATTGTGATTGCTAACTCTGTTGTGTTATACTCTCCCAAGTGCTTGGTATAGTGCTCTGCACATAGTAAGCACTCAGTAAATACCATTGATTGATCATTTGATTTAGGTGAATATCGATTAGACTGTAAGCCCGTCAAACGGCAGGGACTGTCTCTATCTGTTGCCGATTTGTTCATTCCAAGCGCTTAGTACAGTGCTCTGCACATAGTAAGCGCTCAATAAATACTATTGAATGAATGAATCTGCCTTCTGAAGATGAGCTACGTGAGATTTCTCCGAAAAGCCCCTTTGACCTTTTTGATTCTGCTTTCTGTGCTTTTACAATCCATGCATGGTTAGAATCCATGCATGGTTAGATAATGCACTACCCAGGGAGCATTCATTCATTCATTCAATCGTATTTATTGAGCGCTTACTGTGTGCAACTTTCCTATGAATCAGTGCCTTTTTGTGGCAGAAGAGTTTGCGTGTGCCAGTGAAGCTTAGACCTAGGACATTGAGAGCTAGTCTCTCTTCAGGGTTACCCATAATGGCAAGATCTAAGCCGAAGCATCAGACAAAGTTGATTCACCTGCGCTGGGCAGCAGTGGCATGGGGAGGAGTCAAAGGCAGATGATCAAGTGATCAAAATGTTGATCAAAGACAACAACAAAGACTTAAGTTTTTACTGTGTGGAAAAAGGCCATGACAAACCACTTTCATATTTTTTACCAAGAAAACTCTATGGGTAGACATACCGGGATGATGATATTCATTAAGCACTTACTATGTGCCAAACACTGTTCTGAGCACTGGGGTGGATACAAGCTAATAAGGTTGTCCCACGAGGGGCTCACAGTCTTAATCCCCATTTTACAGATGAGGTAACTGAGGCACAGAGAAGTGGAGTGGCTTGCTCAAGGTCATGAAGCAGACAAGTGGTGGAGGTGGGATTAGAACTCATGACCTCTGACTCCCAGGCCCGAGGTCTTGCCACTAGGCCACCCTGCTTCCCCAACGTGAGAGACGTGAGAGGGCCATGGGAGGGAGGGAGGGGGTGAGGGGTCCCTCCCGACCCAGCCGCTGACTCCTGGCCACCAGCCCCTGACCCCTGACCCCCCTGAGCCCTCAGCTGGAGCCCTGCCAAAGATAGGATGTTCTGGAGAGGATATGTCCATAGAGTCGCTGTGGATCAGAAATGACTTGAAGGCGTTTGATGATGATGATGATGGTGACTGTGTGCGAAGCACTGTATTAAGCGCTTGGGAGAAGAATTTCGTTACAGCCTTTGGTTCTGTGTTGTCAGTGGGAATCTTTTGTTGTGTGTTGGTAGGGTTCCCCAGGTAGCGCTGATCCCTAACTTTGATTTTGTTCAGGCATATTTCTGGGCAATAGTACCGACTCAGTGAAATGATTTGAAATCATTTGCATGTCTTCTTGTGTGCATGTATTTCTTAAGAGCAGTCTTCAGCATACAGTAGCTTATAGATGATTGTCTCAAAATCTTTTGATGATGCTTGTAGCCTGCTGAGTTGCAAAAGCCTCCCAGTGGATTGGAAACATATTCTGACTTCACAATTCTCGCTGCGTCCTCAAGTGTGGCAGAATAAAGTAGTTTCAACGGGATGGAATCCTGGTCTCATGAGAAGCAGCGTGGCTCAGTGGAAAGAGCACGGGCTTTGGAGTCAGGGCTCATGAGTTCAAATCCCAGCTCTGCCACTTGTCGGCTGTGTGACTGTGGGCAAGTCACTTCACTTCTCTGGGCCTCAGTTCCCTCATCTGTAAAATGGGGATTAAGACTGTGAGCCCCACGTGGGACAACCTGATTCCCCTGTGTCTACCCCAGCGCTTAGAACAGTGCTCGGCACATAGTAAGCGCTTAACAAATACCAACATTATTATTATTATTATTATTATCTCTCCTATCGCCCACACCCTTCCAGAGAGTTCCTCCTCTCTGGAGCTCCCATTTCATATCTGCCTGATCATTGCTCCACACCACCTTCAAAGCCCTTCTGATAGCATATCTTCTCCAGGAGGCTTTCCATGATTAATCTCAATTCTATCCAGGTTATATTCCCCCAACTGCCACTCCAGCACTTCTGTGCCACTTAAGAACGTATGAATTCACAACCTTGCACTTATGTGGGCATTTTACATACCCTCTTATTTAAGCATTAAGTGAAGTACTGTCCTCTTTTCCTTCTTCCTCCTATCTACTTATTATTTCAGCGTCTGTCCCCCCGGCTAGATTGTAAGATCCTTGAGATCAGGAACTATGACTACTAACTTTATCATCCTCTCCCAAGTGCCCACAGTAGGCATGCGATAAATGCTATTAATTGATTAATTGACTGAATGGCACTTCCCGTGCAGCCCTGATTTATTCAGACAGTAATAAGGAAAAGGGCCTCCTGGACACCCTCAACTCCGTCTAGACCAACCCTACCATTGTGGAGGAGCTTCAAGATCTGGTGAATTTCTCAGGACAACCTAATTTATTGAGCAAATACCAGAGCCCCTCATTACTGGATGGTGCCAAACGTTTCTATAAGGTCTTTGAAAACAGAGTGCAGCTCTTCATCATCGACATCATGATCGTCAGTATTTATTGACGCTGTTGGGGTAGGGAGCACTGTCCTTGCGCATGCTTTCTGAGCTTTTTCTGTATCTGCCATGTGCCAAAGATCATATTTACTCTGATGACATTTGGTCTGAAGTTACATTTGGGATTTTGGTAGCTCCCAGTTGAGTGTGTTCTTAGCAGCCTTCTCAGAGGGATTCTGGCTGATATGCTGGCAGTGGAAAGCAGTGAGATGCCCCTATAGCTTTGACTGTCTGCTCTCTTCCTTTTTCTTCTTGAAAATGGTAATTATAGTGACACCTTTGATGTCTACTGGCATTTCTTCAGTGTTTCATATGTTGAGGAAGAATCCATGCATATATTTGAGGATTAGGTCCAATCCTTGCTTGGAGATTTATGTAGGAATGCCATCAGTTCTAGGCGCTTAAACTTTTTTCACGGCTTCAACTATGGAAATTATTTCCTCAAAATCTGTGGACAGAGCTTGAGGACAATGGGGGATCAAATTCCAAACCAAGTTGAGGACTATAAAGCCTCAGTGGTGGTCAGCATTCTATATGGTTCTGTTGAGTTAGACTACAGAAAAGAGCTTCTTGAGCAGTTTGGTCATCTATGAATCCTAACACAAAATGGCAGGACAAGACAACCACCAATGTGGTCCTGGAATGCAATCAGCTCAGTCACATCAGGACTGGAAATGTAGATTTGGGTATCATTCCCATAGAGGTGTTAGTTGAAGCTATGTCAGTCAATTGTATTTATTGAGCGCTTACTGTGTGCAGAGCACTGTACTAAGCGCGTGGAAGAGTACAATATAACAGACACATTCCCTGTCCACGGTGAGCTTCCAGTCTAGAGGGGAGACAGACATTAATGCAAATAAATAAAATTACAGATATGTACGTAAGCACTTAACAAATGCCATAATAATAATAATAATATCAAGTGCTGTGGGGCTGGTGGGGGGGGGGAAATGAATGAAAAGAGCAAGTCAGGGTGACACAGAAGAGAGTGGGAGAAGATGAAAGGAGGGCTTAGTCAGGGAAGGTCTTTTGGAGGAGATGTGCCTTCCATAAGGTTTTGAAGGTGGAGAGAATAATTGTCTTCTAGATTGAAAGCCCGTTGTTGGGTAGGGATTGTCTCTATCTGTTGCCAAATTGTACTTTCCAAGCGCTTTGTACAGTGCTCTGCACACAGTAAGCGCTCAATAAATATGATTGAATGAATGAATATGAAGAAGGAGGGCATTTCAGGCCAGAGGCCAGACGTAGGCAAGAGGTTGGCGTCTAGATAGATGAGATTGAGGTACGGGAAAAGGTTGGCATTAGAGGACCGGAGTATATGGATTGGATTATAGTAGGAGAGTAGCGAGGTGAGGTTGGAGGGGACAAAGTGACTATGTGCTTTAAAGCTGACGGTAAGGAGTTTCTGTTTGTGGAGGTGGATAGGCAACCACTGGAGGTGCTTGAGGAGTGGGGAAACATGGCCTGAACATTTTTGTAGAAAGATAATAATAATAATAATGTTGGTATTTGTTAAGCGCTTACTATGTGCAGAGCACTGTTCTAAGCGCTGGGGTAAACACAGGGGAATCAGGTTGTCCCACGTGGGGCTCACAGTCTTAATCCCCATTTTACAGATGAGGGAACTGAGGCACAGAGAAGTTAAGTGACTTGCCCACAGTCACACAAAAGATGACCCAGTCAAACGAATAAAGTATGGATTGGAGTGGGGAGAGACAAGAGGAAAGGAGATCAGCATGGAGGCTGATAGAGTAATCGAGGCAGGATAAGATAAAGTGCTTGTATTAATGTGGTAGCCATTTGAATAGAGAGGGAAGGGAAGTTTAGCAATGTCGTGAAGGTTGAACTGACAGGATTTAGTGATAGATTGAATATGTAGGTTGAATGAGAGTGAGGAATCTAGGATAACACCAGGGTTATGGGCTTGTGAGACAGGAAGGATGGTGGTGCTGTCTTCAGAGATGGGAAAGTCAGAGGAAGGACAAGATTTGGGTGGGAAGGTAAGGAGTTGTGTTTTAGACATGTTTGAGGTGATGGGAAGACATCCAAGTAGAGATGTCTTGAAGGCAGGAGGGAATAGGGACTGCAGAGAGGGAGAAAGATCAGGGCTTGAAATATAGATTTGGGAGTCATCCCCGTAGAGGTGGTAGTTGAAGCTATGTGAGTGAATGAGTTCTCCAAGGAAGTGGGTGTAGATGGAGAATTGAAGGGGACCCAGAACCGAACCTTGAGGAACACCCACAAGAAGCAGCTGGGCATTGTGGATAGAGCACAGACCTGGGAGTCAGGAGGTCATGGGTTCTAATTCTGACTATGCCCCTTGTCTTCTGTGTGGCCTTGAGCAAGTCACTTCACTTCTCTTCTCTGTGCCTCAGTTACCTCATCTGTAAAATGGGCAGGAACTGTGTCCAACCTGATTCGCTTGGGACAGTACAATTCAACAGAATTAGCGGACATATTCCCTGCCTATAACGAGTTTACAGTCTAGTGGGAAAATATATCCATATCTGGTCTTCTTGCAGCAGGAGAATTAACCACATCTCAGTTAAAGCAAAGTTTAAAAAAATCTGATTACCACCTGGAGAAAATATTAAACATAAAATTGACCTTAATGGAGCAATCAAGCATTCATTGAACTTGTAGCAGTAACTCTAATAAAGTCAACTCTAAATCACACACAGCTAGATTATTGACACTTCAGGAGCTGAAAAATAAAGTTATCTCCTATTTCTCTATGTATGTAGCAATGTTTAACCACAAAATGGACTGAAACCTTTGTAGAAAGTGTATTGCTGGCTTTGCCTACTGTAATGTAGGATACAAGAGTCATGAAATTGAGCAGTGTTAAGGCTGGGTCATCAACAACTGTTCCTCAGATGTCTGTTAATGAGCGGATTAAGGTGTTATAAATATGAATCCAGTGTTAGAAAACAAGTCTTATCATACGTAAAGGTGAAATCTGATTATAACATATATGGATTATGGAGAGGTCTCATTATAGCAAGAGGAAGTAAGGACATCATTGTAATCTATGGCCATGCAATTTTCTTAGAATATAATGAGTGTTTAATATTTCAAGCAGTTTGGAAATTTTATAGACTTTCATTATATCAGGGTTTCACCATGACATAACAGACCAACGGACCATGAATTCTGGATAACAGTCGTGATGACAGATGAACAAATTCTGGATAAAAGATCAGATAGTCTGCTGGTTTATAATCTTAATAAAACAGTGGAGTTTACTGATATTGCTCTTCCTCAAAACAGAAATATTTCAAAAACATTTTCAGGGATGATAAATAAAGCCATGATTCTGTAAGAGGAGTAAAACAAATATGGAGACTAAAATACATTAAGGAAAGCTAATTATTTTCTTGACAACTGGGGTTAATTCACATTGACTAGTTACTCTTCTTAAGCAAGTGGGGATTCATCATACATGAAAATCATTTCAGAAGCGGATACTTCTGGAATCTGCCATGTAACCAGGAGAGTTTTGTTTCTCAACGATAGATGATTCTAATGTAGTTGGCTAATGCTGTGGAAGTTATAATGTAAAGACCAGATTAATGCGACAAAAATCACAAACAAGTTAAAAAGAGTTTGTGCAAGGGAAAGACTGCGAATATCTGAACTACCGCCAGTTGAGAGGGATTAACTATTTGGCTCATGTGAGGAAAAAAAATTAAAATCTTATCTCTATCGAGGCAAAAAGATTTAAGAAGTTCGTGGTTTCACTTCTAATCTTTTTGTTCAGTATTAAAAAGTGGACGGGTACAGACTTACCCTTCTGTTCTCTCTGGGCTGGACGGGCACGTTCCTTGATGAACCAGAGAGTGCCTTGACCATCTCGGGTGTCTGACTAGGAGAAGCACCCAACCTCATACATTTGGAATATGAGGGTCTAAAGGCCCTCACAAGAGTCAGTAGAACCAGGGTGTGAATCTGGGAGAACTGAAAAAGAAACAGCCTTGCAAACTTCACTCTACTCCACTCTTGCCCCAGACCCACACATTCTTTTATTGCCACTTGACTGAAGGTGCACAGAGCAGCTACAGTCACATGCAGAATTTCAGAGCTTACGTGGTCGGGAGAGACATTCCCCCTGCCTGGGTAAATCTGTGCTGGAGATCCCTGAACATATTTACCTGAGCCCGTTCCCTTCTCCTTTTCCCTTTTCCTCTCTCCTAGGGCACGTCGAGAAGATTCAGTGCATCATTGGAAAATAACTGCTACGAGATAGCTGTTGGAACAAAACAGTGATAAAGGATCAACAAATTCTGGCCAACAGGCCAGATATTCTTCTGTTTGATAAACTTGTTCAAACAGTGGAGCTGATTCATGTTGCTGTTCCGCTAACTAGAGATATTCTCAGAACATATGCAGGGAAGATAAATAAATATGGGAATCTGGTAAAAGAGCTGAAACAAATGTGGAGATTGAGGTACATCAAAGTAAAGCCAATTTCCATCTTGGCAACTTGGGTGGCTCCTCATACGCTAAACATCTTAAAGAACTGAGGATTCATTATATGCTGGCATCAAGTCAAGGAGAGGCATTTCTGGATACTAGAACTTCTCTATCTCAACCATAAATAATTATGATATACTAAACTAATACCTCTATAGCTATAATTTAATAAACTAAGATTAATTTGGAGAGAAATATAATAATCTTTTTTCTATATTTGTCTGTGTACACATAACATATGTATATAATATATATACACATAAATATATTATTTATACAATATTATAGGCAGTGTTTGATTTGGGCTGCCTGATTGCTGAATCCGTACCTGTATCGTATTGCACGAGTGCCAACATGGTCGACAAATAAAAAGCACATCAAGAGTACCTTTGTGACCTAATGGCAACTGCTGGATTGCCAGCTGTGTGAATGCTTATTGCAGTTGGAGCCCAGATGGGTCCATGGTTAGCTTGCCTCCCTTGGGCTTCTACCGGCGGCTTCAATCAATCAATCAGTCTTGTTTATTGAGGGCTTACTATGTGCAGAACACTGTCCTGGGAGCCTGGGAGAGTACAAGGAGTTTCTGTTTTGATGCGGAGGTAGATGGGCAACCCCTGGAGGTTCTTGAGTAGTGGAGAAACACGGACTGAATGGTTTGGTAGAAAAATGATCTGGGCAGCAGAGTGAACTATGGACTGGAGTGGGGAGAGACAGGAGGCAGGAAGGTCAGTGAGGGAGCCGATGCAGTATTCATTCATTCATTCATTCATTCATTCATTCATTCATTCAATAGTATTTATTGAGCGCTTACTATGTGCAGAGCACTGTACTAAGCGCTTGTAATGAACAAGTCGGCAACAGATAGAGACAGTCCCTGCCGTTTGACGGGCTTACAGTCTAATCGGGGGAGACGGACAGACAAGAACAATGGCGATAAATAGAGTCAAGGGGAAGAACATCTCGTAAAAACAATGGCAACTAAATAGAATCGAGGCGATGTACATTTCATTAACAAAATAAATAGGGTAATGAAAATATATACAGTTGAGCGGACGAGTACAGTGCTGAGGGGACGGGAAGGGAGAGGGGGAGGAGCAGAGGGAAATGGGGGGAAAAGAGGGTTAAGCTGCGGAGAGGTGAAGGGGAGGGTGGTAGAGGGAGTAGAGGGAAAAGAGGAGCTCAGTCTGGGAAGGGCTCTTGGAGGAGGTGAGTTTTAAGTAGGGTTTAAAGTAAGTTTTAAAGTAAGTTTAAAGTAAGTTTTAAGTAGTCAAGGCAGGATAGGAAAAGTGCTAGGATCAGTGTGGTAGCAGTTTGGATGAAGAGGAAAAGTAGATTTTAGCAATGTTGTGAAGATAGAACTGACAAGATTTGGTGACCGATTGAATATGTGGTTTGAATGAGAGTGTGAGTCGAGGGCAACGCCAAGGTTACGGACTTGTGAGACATGGAGGATGGTGATGCTGTCTACCTTGATAGGACAGTCAGGTGCGGGATGGCGTTTGGGTGGGAAGGTGTCGGCGGGACATCCAAGTAGCGTTGTCTTGAAGGTTGGAGGAAATGAGAAACTGCAGAGAAGGAGAGCCATCAGGGCTGGAGATGTAGATTTGGGATTCTTCCACGCAGAGGTGGTAATTGAAGCCATGGGAATGAATGGCAGTGAAAAGTATGAACACGTTAAGCCTGGTGGGCAAATTGAAAATGTTTCCCTTTTTTCCCCCTCACCCAAACCAACATTGAATGACAAACCGTGAAAATGAATTAAATCCTACCCAAGAAGCACAAAAGCAAGAGATACAAAATAGAGGAGAGAACCCTCTACATCAGGGGCCAGAAAACAGGAAGGTCAAGAGCAGGGAAGAGAAATCAGAAAAGTACTCTGTCTTTCTCATCCCTGGAGAGAAAGAGGGTTTCTCTTAGTTGTAGCTCTTGATTGCCTATCTCTGAGAAACCCTAAGGACTTCTCCAGTGTTTTAAAAACACTTTATTTAGAGGGATGATTTAGTCAAAGTTAGAGTGAGTGAAGTTGCCAATACACTTTTTGGTATTTTTCTCTCTCTTTCTCTCACCTTCCTGCTAAGCGATCACATGTGGCTCAGAGTGCAAAAATGCAGATCTAAAAAGACATGATAACTTAACCATAACATGGCATATAATTATGCAAATGCTATCTAACGACAAAGGCATACTGTGCTGTAGTCCGTGTATGCACTGGGACTGAATGAATTTCCCTTGGGGCAAGTAAGCAGGGTGGTAGACTCATCAAGTCAGCGCAGCTCTGCACCCCAGCATCCATCGAGATGCCCCAGTAGTGTGCAATGCCCCGGTGGCCATGAACAGGACAAAAATTACCCTTTGTCCTATGTAAATTCATGTTTCTGCCTGCCCACTTCATGTGTCATTAATCATTTATCATAGCTGATAATTAAACTTCCCTTAGTTAGGAAGAGCTAAAGGTTAGGTACCCAGAGAGTCATGGAAGGCAAAAAGAAGTTGTTAACTGCAAGGACTTTAGGAAAAACAGAAAACTTGTAACAGACAAATGAACATTCTGTCATCTTATACTGTGTTTTAATGACTTTTACTTGAATTCTGGGTATTAGGCTACTAAAGGGAGTAATCAATTTAATACGGTTAAATAGAGGTGGTATTACAGTTGTTTGTGGGTTGCTCTGAAAGCACTGCATGCTATACCTGCCCAAGTGGAATTTAATTGAGAAAATTGAACAGCAGCAGTTTTGCTCTGGATGGAACAGATTGTTTTGCCCTCTTACTCTTCCCATTTACTCATCAATTCATATTTCCATACTTTTTCCAGATGTACCTTTGCTTTTCCCCCTCTCGTTGTTTGTAAATTGTTACCTCAGACCCACTCAGAAAAGAGGACTGTTCCATCGGGTGACCATTACCAAAGGGGTCATACACCAGGATCATGGGTTACGACAGATCCTCTTTTGTAAAGCACCTTTGTGGCCCCATATGCCAGGGTACATCATCCTAGCAGAGTATGGTAGATGCACACCTTTGCAGCAAAGGCTTGTGCCTTTTATAGCTAAAATCAAAATCCAGACTCCCAAATGCTTTCCAGACTTTTCCCGTTAGTTCCCCATCCATCGGAGAGTCCTGCCCAATGAGCCAGTTCCTCTTTTCTTTTGATGATTATTTACAGGAACAAGCGGGAACCTCTTCGTCATCATCAGCGTCCTCATCAGTGGTATTTATTGAGTGCCTACTGTGTGCAGAGCACTGTACAAAGCAGTTGGCAGAGTATAATACCAATGAGTTGGTAGACAGGTTCCCTGCCCAAAGTGCGCTTACATTCTAGAGGGGGAGACAAGACATTAAAATAAATGTTCTCTTCTCAAGGAATTCCTCTTCTGATAATTCAAACAGTATTGATTCCTCCTCGTTTTGTTGGTAGTGTGCGGGAACACTTTCCTTGGTAAAAGAAAGCATTTCAGATTTGTAAGATCCTTGAAGGCAGGGGTTGTGTCTTTTGCTTTTGTGTCTGATAAAGTTTAATTTCTGACTCTGCCAATTCCTTGCTGCATGACCTTGAGCAAATCACTTAACTTCTCTGCGCCTCAGTTTCCTCAACTGTAAAATGGGGGTTAAATACCTGTTCTCCCTCCTCCTAAGAATTGAGCCCAAAGTGGGACAGAGACTGTCACCAACCTGATTAACCTGTATCTACCCCAGCGCTTAGAATAGGGCTTGACACAAAGTAAGTGCTTAACAAATGTAATGATGATGATGATGATAGTAATAATAATAATAATGATAAGGTTAGAGTGCCATCACCCTCTCTCATCTGGTGCCCCCTGTAACCAGCAGCACATAACCCAAGATGGTTGGGTGGGTCTAGAGTGCATTCAGTGGCCATGGAACTCTCAATGCACTCTCAGTAGCCAGCACTGCTGTGTTCTCAGCCAGTTTATATACAGATGTAGCATGAATTACTTCAGATGGACAAAATCTTTGGAATTTGGGCTAAAAACCCAGTCACTGGAAATTGGTAGATGGGCAACCAAGGAAAGAAAGTTGCAGGGTAGTGTAAGAGTGGGAAGATGGGGTGAAAAAGAAAAAAAAAGATACCGAAAGAAAAGTGTTCTCTACACGTGGCAGTGAGTGTTCCAAATTCCCGCTCTCCACATGATCAAAATTCCTCACTGGCCATTCCTTTAAGTTGGAGAGAGGAGACCCAGAAGCGTCACACATTCCCCAAAGCACCCCCTTCCTGAGCCAAGTCAGGAGCAAAACATAGTACTCATCGCTTTCCTTCTGGCTGTCTCTCTTCCTGACTGGATCTCGGTCTGCTCTAGCAGCAGAAGAAGCTGTCTCATTGTGAAATAGCTTTAATCTATCAGAGCCTGAAAAGAGTAATTGTATACTGGTAATCCTGTGGTTTCAGGAGTACTGTTTACCAAACGATAATGAGACAGCAGAGACAGTAGGGTTTTATGGTCGATATTAGACACAAGATTAAGCATTTCCAATTTAATAGATATAGAATTCAAATCAAAATTAAATAGCAAAACTGGGGGTAGAAATCATCAGCCACCCCGATGTCCAGCATTTAGAAAAATCTGTTTTTTTATGGTATTTGTTAAGCACTAACTGTGTGCTAGCCACTGAACTAAGTGAAGGCACTGATGAGCTCTACTTGAGGACAGGTGGTTGCTTGCCTGTAGGGGTGGGAGGGAGCATGGAGGGAGGCATGGCCAATGTTCCCTGCTCTACCCGGTAGACTGTCACATAGAGCCACAGCTGCAATGCCTAAGGCAGATAAAAGGCGGTCACTTTGAACGGCAAGGAAGCATGCAGAGGAGAAGCAGAAAGCAGAGGCATGTGGAGAGAAGTAAGGAGGAGAGCAGCATTGAAGCAGAAGCAAAGAAGGAGAAGCAGTAGAAGACAGCAGCATAAAGAAGCAGAGAGAAAGCAACATATGGGGGAATTGGCGAGCGAAGGAGGCTTGCAGAGTCAGCGGCCAGTGTCGCCAGGAGCTTCTCCCAACCTTATGCCATGGGATCGACAGAATGGTCTCCCTTGACCAGCAGACTGGTATTGGACCCTTGGTGGAGTGGAGTGAGTGATTGAGAGTGTGTATGTGTCACTCCCTTGCACGTTGGTAAAACTAAGTAAAAAACTTTCCACAGTAACTGTGGTGGTCTGTGGTGGTGTTTGACTCTACTACATGTCACTGAGGTTCCCCCGGTCTAGGAAGGTCCCGGTTGGTATGAGTTGGGGGCTTGTGACATGGGGTAGGTACGAGCTAATCAGGTTGGACACAGTTGGTGTCCCACATGGGGCTCATGGATGTTATTGCTGCTATAAATATAATAATTTTGCATTAGCGAGTTATAGTAAAAGGAATACAGGAAGCAGCACTTAATACAGTGCCTGGCACATAGTAAGCGCTTTACAAATACCATAAAAAAATGTAGTCACGTGTATAGTTGCTTAAAAATGACAGCAACACACGAACAATTTACAGTGGACAAAAAAGACAATTGTTAATTTATAAAGACAGATGTGATTATAATGAATATGAAAACAGATGGAAACGATTGTTTGGAGTACAAACCAAATACTAAACTCTGCCATTTTCCTTATTTGTAATTTATTTTAATGTCTGCCTGTTTCTCTAGACCGAAATCCCTCACAGACAGGGATTGTGTTGACCAACTCTTGTATAGTACTTTTCATTCATTTATTCATTCATTCAATTGTATTTATTGAGCGCTTACTGTGTGCAGAGCACGGTACTAAGCGCTTCAGTGAGTACAATCTAATAATAGACAATTTCCCTGCCCACAGTGAGCTCACAGTCTAGTGGACTAAGTCCTTAGTACAGTGGGCTACACACAAGTGCTCAATAAATACCACTGATGGATTGAATTGATGGAAGGGTTGAAGTAGATATGACTTTCCATAAATACTATACTATATGTAAATACTATATCACAAACAATTTAGATCAGGTGAAAAACCCAAAAAGAATTATGTAAGTGTTCAGAGATATCAATCTAATCAAATATTGAAAATAATATTCCAACTCTGGTATTGTGTAATATGCCAGTGTAATTTAAAGGTAGGGAGATTATTGATAAGGGACATATAGCAATTCTGAGATTAAAAACATCTTTAGCACTTGAGTTAAGAGTTTATTCCTTGTCACATCAAAGTAGTACAAATGTTGATGACTGATACCAAGAGGAATTGGAAGATCCAGGGAATTAATCAAGAAATTAATCAATGGTAGCACTAACTATGTGCAGATCACTGTACTAAGCACTTGGGAGGGTACAATACAAGAGTCGGTAGACACGGTCCCTGCCCACAAAGAGCTTACAGCTTAGAAGGGGAAACAGATGTTCATATAAAGTTACATGTCGGCTATAAAATTGAGTTTAAGAAAGATTACGTGCTGGTGATTCATGCTCCTAGGAGCGTACCATTGACTTTAAGGGAAAAATTCAAAGAAGACTGAATGTCAGTGGTTTGAGTTGTGCTTATTGTGTGCAGAGTTTATAGAGCTGCCTTTTGTTTTTGAAGAGATGCTAAAGATGATTAGGTGCTGTTCAGGTGGGAAGATCAAAATTCACCAGGTACAGTCGACTGGGGAGCCAGGTTTAAGTTTGGTGAGGAAGACACTTTTTGGGGCACCTTCTCTAGTACCTCCCGTATTCAGGGTGAGCAGAGCTTCCCTAAATAGGGCTGCTGAGAGACTCACCGTGCCACTGCTGCCTCATCAGAGATAGAAGAACAAAAATGCCGACTTGCCTATTTGTCTAGGACTTTTGTTTAGGGATGGGGGATAGGGTTTGTAAGGCATGTGTTTGAGTTGTTTTTGCAGGAGCGGTGATGGTTTGGTTAGAACCCTTCACGCTCTTCCTGTCCCCCCGTGATCAGCAGCAGGTATTGTGAGGTGGCTGAGCCGGGTCGGGGTTCCGTCTGTGGCTTTGGAACAGAGTATCGTGGTTTCCCTGTGCCCTCGCCTTCTTTTCATGCAGTTGTTGGGTATGGGGCTCTTGTGCCCCATACAAACTATCGGTATTTATTCTAGATTGAATGTTATCTACAGTTAGCTAATTGCTTGATATCTGTGGCCATGGGGCTGGGTAGAAGGTCTGTGAATTCACAGGCAGATCTGGAAGGTGGAGGGAGGGCTGGTTCACTTATTGGAAAGGGAAATGGTAAAGAGCAGCAGTGGGACATTGAGCACAGAATGCTTAACCTCCATGATTGAGGTTTGGGTTTTAACTCTAGTCTGAGCCCCAAGGGTAAAAGCCCCTATTTACAGGAGTTGGGGATGGGGGTGGGGGGTGGGGGCAGGTTGTGGAATGTATTGTTACTCTTCAGCCAGCCCCCACCCCAATTTCCCCAAACCCAGACTCACTTGTGATCTTCCAAAAGGCACACTCAGTTTCAGACTCCCTCAGAGACTGAATGTTTGCCCTCTGTCATTGAGTTTCGTATTTCAGCTTCATCCCAAATTCCGAGGGGAATAGCCCTTCCTTACAGGGATGAAACAGCATGGCCTAGTGGACAGAGCACAGGCCTGGGAGGCAGAAGGACCTGGGTTCTAATCCTGGCTCTGCCACCTGTCTACTGTGTGACCTTGGGCAGGTCACTTAATTTCTCTGGGCCTCAGTTACCTCATCTGTAAAATGGGGATTAAGACTGTGAGCCTCATGGAGGACGTGGGCTGTGTCCAGCCTGCTTAGCTTTTATCTACCCCAGTGCGTAGAACAGTGCTTGGCACATAGTAAGTGGTTAATAAGTACCATAATTATTAGTTATTATTATTATTATCAGGGGTGTGGGGTCTTGGGAGAGTATGACAGAAGCGAAGTACACAGTCCCACCCTCAGAAAGCTTGTCAGCTAACGGGGGAGAAGGCTGAGAATCAGTGTCTCATTCTTACCTCTAACTCACATCTTCTCTTCTGACTGGAACTCCCTCCCCTTTCACATCCAGCAGACCACTTCAAGTCTCCCCATCTTCAAGTTCCTTCAGAATTCACATCTCCTCCAGGAAGCCTTCTTTATTCATATCTCTTCTCTCTACCTTATTTTCCCCATTACTGCCACTTCAACAATTCCGCAGTACTTAAGCACTTGTCTTGTCTTATGTGGTCGAGTCATCTCCGACCTATAGCGACGACATGGAAGCATCTCGCCCGGAACGTCCCACCTCCATCTGCAATCATTCTGGTAGTGTAGCCGTAGGTGTAGGATGTATGGGGCGCATCAATATTGAAATGTGATGGGAAATGAACCATTGATTAAAATACCCAAAGGAAATTTCATATTTAGGGAAACAAATTCAGCAAGTGGACAAGAAAGAGATCAAAATAGAATATAGGTGATTACAAACATCTGTTCTCTCAGACAAGGAAGGGATACAGAATGCATTTGTCATATTTAACGTTTTTGGAAAGTACATTCCAAATCTATAAAAAGAAACAACATTTAAGGTCTTTAAAAAAATTGCTGTGGGATTCTGAGAAATAGCATTAAAAAGAGTTTGATAGGTTGAAATTTCTGATTAAAAGAACACCAACACTATGATATTTTGATGCTAATAGAAAACATACTCTCAGACTATGCTTCAAAACAAGAGCTTCCTTAGTACTCATGCAGAAATATGGGTCAGCATAGAGACCGATCACATATGCCACTTGATCTGTCATCCTGACAGAGAGACGTTATGTTCAAAAGGGAAGGCTTTAGAAATTATCTTTGAATGTAAAAAAATATCATTTTTTAAAATGGAAGGCCATTCCTTGCAGTGATTGGTAACAAGTTTTGAGACAAATTTCTGTGATACACCTCCATGGTTATAAAGACTATCTTTCCACCTCATTTTAGACTGTAAGTCCATTGCGGGCAGGGAACATGTCTACCAATTCTGATGTATTGTCCTTAGTACTCTCTGAGTTTTGCACATAGTAAGTGCTCAACAAATATGATTGATTGGTATGCTCTGAGGTTCGTTTGTACTCCAGGTAGATCATTAATTAGAGTAGATCCACTATCAAAAGCCTATGAGGAAACCTGCAAACTTGAATTATGATGTGGATATTATACATGTAGATGTATTAAAAAAAGCTACAAAGACAGCTACAATATGGAAGATTTTTGCAAGGCTATATGTCAAGATAACACATTGAAAAACATAATGACTGTCACCAAGAGAATTATGTTGTTGGAGATTAATTTATGAATTAAGTGTAAGAGACAGGCTACTTTTCAAAAGTGGTGCCCGCTGTGATTAGACAAATTAGTGTAAATATTAGTGTAAATGTTTAAGGGTCACTTTGTTACAAAGATATGAGAGAAGGGCAACAGTGTTTTTCATATATATATATATGCATGTATATATATGCATATATATGTGTATGTATCTATATATACATTTGCGTGTGTGTGTATATATATATATGCACATGGAAACAGCATGGCTTAGTGGAAAGAGCGTGGGCTTGGGAGTCAGAGGTCATGGGTTCTAATCTCAGCTCCGCCACTTGTCAGCTGTGTGACTTTGGGCAAGTCACTTCACTTCTCTGTGCCTCAGTTCCCTCATCTGTAAAATGGGGATTAACTGTGAACCTCACTTGGGACAACCTGATTACCCTGTATCTACCCCAGCACTTAGAACAGTGCTCTGCACATAGTAAGCGCTTAAATGCCAACATTATTAGAGAAGCAGCATGGCTCAGTGGAAGGAGCCCAGGCTTGGGAGTCAGAGGTCATGGGTTCTAATCCCGGCTCTGCCACTTGTCAGCTGTCACCCCACCCTCAACCCCACAGCACTTATGTGCATATGTGAAATTTATTTTAATGTCTCTTCCCCCTCTAGACTGTAAGCTCCTGGTCGACAGGGAAAATGTCTATCAACTGTGTTGTATTGTACTCTTTCAAGTGCTTAGTACAGTCCTCTGCAGACAGTAAGCATTCAATAAATACCATGGGTTGATTGATATTATTATTCAGAAAATTCCAGCAGCAGACTGGAAGTTCAGAAGGTGGGGACAGAGAAGAGCAGCCTAAGCTTAATTAGTAAATCATTTCAACCATTTCATTTAACCAGTTATTTGCCGCATGGGCTCCGTTGCCTGGATCAACTGTCAGCCAAAGTATCAAGTGCTGCCTTATAAGGACTAACTTACCTCCAAGCTCAGGGCCAGGTCTATTCCTGTCTTCCACTTTCTCCATTTATGTGACCATTTCCCCAGTGCTGTTTTTTTCTCTCTGGAATGGATTGAAGAACCATTTCCAGACCTTGGCTTTTTGGAAAACCTTGCTCCCATCTTCCCAAGAGCCCCCTGCTTGAGTATTGGTTGCCTTTCTCTGATTGTACACATCTGGTTCTTCATTATCTCACCTTTACCCACTGGATGACCTGTCAACTGGTCCCAGCTGGATCACTTGTGTGAAATTCATTACCCTCTAGAATTATTAGAGCCTAGCACCTCTTTAATTACAACCATATTTAGTCTCTAGAGAGATATAGAACTCACTCCCAGAGGCAATTATTCAACTCCTGATTCGAACTCCACCTTCCCTTAGCTCAGAGATTCCAGGGTACGCCACCAAATTTATTGATGAACTGAATACCACTTCTCAGGAGTCCCAACATCCTGGAAACAATGCAAATTCTTCTTTTTCTCTCCCCAACAACTCCCTACCCAAAGATATTTCAGGTGCCCCAACACACATTCATCTCTAATCTTTCAGTGTCCATGGCCATCATTATCATTACCACCCCACAGTAATTATTAAGCGACTACTTTTCCAAATAATGCACGGGCACTTGGTATCCTCCCGTCTGCGTGTTACTGCTCGAGAGTGTCGGCATGACAGGTAGCCTGTGTTTATTTCTTTCTTATAAGTAAGCAATTTTCTTCCAGATGTTCCTGGAAATTCAGTAGCTTCTTTGCTCTCTAAATTTCTGTGTAACCATGACCTCCAGGAACAATTAAGGAAGTTTTGTTTTGTTTTTCCTTTGCCCCCGCCCTCTCTGCATTTTAAGCTATTACTGATAAGTATAGCTTATTTAAAAATCTTCCGAAGAGCACTATCATTCCAGGTACCTGACATTTGACACAAGCTACTTAGAGTCACTGTTTTCATAGATTTCTAGGTTTCCTTTTTAATGTGTCTCTTCTGATCAATGGTCAATGCCCCTCGTGGGTTCCAGAGCATAATTTTCAAGCTCTTAGGCACAGCTCCACCCTTTTTTATTTCATGTATTTTTCTTCCTCTGAATGTTGGCAGAGTCATATATTACAGGACCAGGAAAGTAAAGACAGGAAAAGGAGTTAGAGGTAGCCAGAGAGAGACACAGACAAGGGATACTGATGCATGCACACATAATTCAATCTAGCCGCGAACACACACAGACATATATTATCCTACACACACACACACACCCTCACCTAGTGGAAAGGAGTTGGAGCAAGTGAACGATAGTGTTTAAGTACATCCACTGCCTCCATTGGCTGTCCACAGCTCCTAGCACTACTGCCAGGAACACAGTACTTGTAGACAGTCTTTTCCTAGGATTGGCTGAAGTGGAAACTCTGGGATGCTGTCGATGGTTATAGTAATAATAGTAGTAATAGCAATAGGAATCGACATCTCTAGAATCCACTCCTTCCTCTCCCTCCAAACTCCAACCAACCTGCGACAGCCTCCTCCTTAACCTCCCTGCCTCCTGTCTCTCCCTTCTCTAGTCCATATGGCACTCCGCTGCCCAGATTATAATTCTAAAATAAATTCAGTCCACAAATCCCCACTCCTCAAGAACCTCCAGTTGTTGCCTAACCACCTCCACATCAAACAGCAACTCCTTACCATCAGCTTTAAGGCGCTTAATCAGCTCTCCACTCTTACCTCCCTGATCGCCTACGATGACCCACATACTGTGCTCCTCTAATATCAACCTGAACAAGTACTGCCCTGTACCTTGATCTCGTCTGTCTCGCCGCTGACCCCTTGCTCATCCTCCCTCTGACCTTAAACTCCATCTCCCTTCCTATATGACAGACCACCTTTAAATCTTACTAACATCTCTTCCAAGGGGCATTCCCTAACTAAGCCCTCATTTCTCCTACCCACCCTTCCCTCTGTGTCAAATCCGTATCCCTTGAGCACTTGATATTCACTCCCCCCTCAGCCCCACAGAATTTATGTACATAACCTTACAATCGATTGTATTTATTGAGCGCTCAGTGGGAGCATACTCCACTGTTTCCTCTCTCTGTAATTTATTGTGATGCCTGTGTCCTCCTCTATACCGTAAACTCATTGTGTGGGCAGAGATTATACCTATCAAGCAGCGTGACCTAGTGGATAGAATACGGGCCTAGGAGTCAGAAAGATCTGGGTTCCAATCCTGGCTCCGCCACTTGTCTGCTCTGCCACTTATCTGCTTTGTGATCTTGGGTAAGTCACTACACTTCTCTGGACCTCAATTCCTTCATCTGCATGGGGATTAAGACAGTGATCCCCATATGGGACAGGGAATATGTCCAACCTGATTAGCTTGCATCTACCCCAGAGTTTAGTACAAAGCCTGTCACATAATAAATGTTTAACAAATACCATTAAAAAAAGCAACAAAACCCAAAAACCTCTATTGTATTGTACTCAACCTCTCCTCCCCTCTTTAATGTTGGCAACCCACTGAGCTCCAGGGTCCTGTAGGGACTTTTTTGCATCCCTGTCTGGTTCAGGATTTGGAAAGTTTTCTCTCCCTTAACTGGCTCTGGATCGGTCAAGGGCTTCATTGACTTTGTTGGGCTGTGGGGCCGCTAGGGGCTTTTTGAATCTTCTTGTTGAGAGGCTGAGATCAGGGTGTTCACCCTTGGTAGCCATGCCCCCTCAATCCAATGCCCCAAGTTGACCCCCCCCCCCAAAAAAAACCCATGCTCTAAATGAAAGTTGGCATCTATGCTACCTGATTTTGCTGCTTAGATATAACCCTTTTGCCAGACTAAGCAGGTTCTGGTAGGGCAGTGGGCTGAGGGAAAATGGGGATAGATGATTACTTAAATCCACAATTAATTGTATTAATTGAGCACTTACTGTGTGTGGAGCACTGCACTAAGTGCTTGGGAGAGTGCAATGCAACAATGCACAGACATGTTTCCTGCCCACAGTGAGCTTACAATCTGGGGGGAGACAGACAATATAAATAAAATTACAGATATGTACATAAATACTGTGGGATTGGGAGGAGGATGAATAAAGGGAGCAAGTCAGAGTAACACAGAAGGGAGTGGGAGAAGAGGAAAGGAGGGCTTAGTCAAGGAAGAGATGTGCCTTCAATAAGGCTTTGAAGAGGAGGAGATTATTTGTCAGGTATGAGGAAGGAAGGCATTCTAGACCAGAGGCAGGACATGGGTGAGGGGTTGGTGGTGAGATAGTTGAAATCATGGTAGAGTGAGAAGGGCAGCATTAGAGGAGCGAAGTGTGCAGGCTGGGATGTAGTAGGAGAGTAGCGAGGTGAGGTAGGAGGGGGAAAAGTGATTGAGTGCTCAGGTCCCAAAGCCCCGAGTCTCAATCAGTTCCTTATAATGCCTTTATCTACTCCTGGTCTTGCTCTTATGGAAGCTTGTTTTGTTGAAATCACTGCCTCGGAGCTGTTTGTCTGTTGTGTACAGATTTTATTATTGTAAGACAAATGCAGCTGATAAAAGGACTATAAATTAAATGTATTAAGGAGCAATGAGTGTAAAATTTATAAAGAGGTGAATGTTCACCTCCAGGTGCAATTCAAGTTGTTCAATTTAATCCGTGAACTTTAAATAGTTTAGGCCCTTGTTACCGTAGAGATTATGTCTCACTTTAAACACTGCCATAACAGTGCATATCAGCTGCAGCTGTGATTTACACCTTAGGAAGCCATTTTGGGAAGCAGACACCCACATTTTAGTAGTGGTCCTTAAATTGAAGAATAAAGGGAATGTCAACTATGTTCAGTGCACTATACCAAGCACTTGGGAAAGTGCTACATAAGCACAAACTGTGTTCTCTGTCCACAAGAAGCTCGCACCCTAATGGGGAAAACAGAAATAGCAATATTTACAAATAGGCAAGTGGAGGAGCCAGGATTAGAATCCAGGCCTTTTGACTTCCAGGCCTGCGCTCTTTCCACTACACCACACTCTCTGAGGGTGGATCCCTCCATCCCCATTGTATTCCCCTTCCAGGTCTCTCTGAACCTGAGCACCTGATCCTTGTCCGAGAAATGAGTAGAAGGAGCCGCGGTAGAGGGAGACTCGGCTTTTCGAACAAAAATACTGGAATAAAAGCATCAGGTGCCGTATTCTCACTGGAAAGGGCACAGACCACCTGAAAACTGTACTGGCTGGTTTAAAACCAGATGACTGGGCACCTCGATGCTGAGGGAATGACCTCAGATGGGTAACGTGTCAGACGGGTGTACTTGTTAGCAGCTCCTGTCTGTCTAATTCTTCGTCAACCTGTCTCATCTTTTTCTTCTCCCTAATATTGGATCACTGACCCCACCCCTTGGTCCAGTTGGTCCTTCAGAAAATATTGCCTTAGACTAATTCAACTAAAAATCAGCCAAATGTCTGATGGCCTCAGGCTAATCTGTCTTTTCAGGAGCCGCCAAAGAGTGTGAGGTTGAAGATGGCCTTAAGGGAGTGGAGGAGGATGGAAGCACGTGTTTTTTAGTAGAAATAGTAGTAATATTTATTGAGTACCTACTATATGCAGCGGACTATACCAAGCACTTGGGAAAGTACTACATAAGCACAGACCATGTTCTCTGTCCACAAAAAGCTTACACCCTAATGGGGGAAACAGAAATAACAATATTTACGTAGTGGAATCAGAATAATTGAATGTTCACTTGAATATATATGCACAAAGGATTGTTATAAATAAATACATAAGTGCTAGAAGTCATTATTGAGTTGAAGCAATCTGGAGTGTTGACAATAAAATTGTGAAAGCCTTGCTAGAGGAGGTGGGATTTTAGTAGTGATGGTATTTGTTTAGCACTTACTATGTGTCAAGCACTGTTTGAAGAGCTGGGGTGGCTACTTAGGCTACTAAGCTAATTAGGTTGGATGCATTCCCTGCCCCACATAACGCTCACAGTCTTAATCTCCATTTTACAGATGAGGGAACTAAGGCCCAGAGAAGTTAAGTGACTTGTCCAAGGTCACACAGCAGACAAGTGAGGGAGCCGGGATTGGAACCCAGATCCTTCTGACTCCCAGGCTCGTGCTCTCCCCACTAAGCCAAGCTGCGTCTCTGGGCTTTGAATGTGGGGAGTCCATTATATTTTTGAAGTGAGAAGACGGTGGAGTTTTAGACATAGGTTGAGGGATATCTCTTGACAGACAGTTGGGAAGGAGGAAAACACTGAAGGGGTGAGAAAGGAATTTGGGGAAATTTATGCCTGTTGGTTTCTATTTTCCTAATAAAGTAGTTGGTTAAATAATCAGTGGTTAGACAGTCATTGGCATATGACTGTGTCATATCTCTAGCGTTCTATAAATGTCACCTAAAATATGCCTATAGTAATAATAATAATAATTGTGGAATTTATTAAGCACTTACTGTGTGCCAGGGCACTGTTCTGAATGCTGGGATGGATATAAGCAAATCGGATTGGATAGAGTCCCTGTCCCACATGGGGCTCACAGTCTTTATCCCCATTTTACAGATGAGATAACTGAGTCACAGAGAAGTTAAATGACTTGCCCAAGGTCACACAGCAGACACAGCAGATGTGTGGCAGAGCTCGTATTAGAACCTAATATACACCTATATGTAAACATGCAACTTTCTCTTTCTCAGTGTCCCTGTCTACTAAGGAAAAGAAACACTCTCTTGAGACTCAGTTCTGCTTGAATGCTGTTGGTGTTTTTTTGCATTTCTCTCTTGTAAATTCTTTATTACTAAGGATGTTTGCAATAAAATAGGACTTTTATTCTTTATGGATCCAATTTTCCAAGTGTGGACAATACTGTCTCCTTTAGGCCCATCACTTAAGCACTTCTTCCTTCTCTCTTGATTCCCCAGAAACTGTAATTAGGATGGGATAGGGCACAGCAAAAATACTTCTATCTTTGCAGGAATTGTGTTTTCCAAATATCTTGCAAAGACAGGGTAATAGTAGAACTCAGTACACTCCTTACTTTCAGAAGTATTCACTGCATACACACAGTAGACCACATAGTTCATTTATCCATCTTGACTTAGTTTAAAACAATTGAAATTTTTCAAAAAAAGATTTTATGAAGATTGAAGATATTTTTTGTACCAGTACTGCCACAATAATCTATATATTCTGTCTGTATTATGGGAACATCCAGAAGCTTAAAGGCTTTATTTGGTTCTCCATGCATGAGCTCTTTGGGATACTGTTTTGCACAGTACATTCATAAAAATCACATAGTTGATGAGAAATACTATTGAATGAACACTTCATAATCATATAATCCAATCCCCAGCCTACAGGCAAGAATATGCAATATCCCAGAGAGATGATAGGCCTTTCTGTTTTTAAAGTTTTTCAGAAAAAGGTGGTCTTTTTGGTTCAGATTCAGATCTGGCTTCAGACTGTTAGCGAGGTAGGCCGTCACCTCAGGAAGCCACTGATAGGAAGGAGGGAGGTGGCTACATGAGTTGGTTTAAAGATGGCAGCTGCGTGGCTTCTCTCAAAGATGGCCACACCACTGTCCTTTTCAGATATGATAGTGGGAGAAAAGTAATCCACTGCGGGGTGTAAGTTGGAATCACGGAGCCAAACTGCCCATGATGCTTGGTTGAAGGATGGCTGGCAGGGGGCGGGGGTAGCAGCAATGTGAAATTGTTGCATAGGCCATCATTATGTGTGTGTGCTCAGCATGAGATGATGGTACATTGCGGGGCGTAGGAGGTTTGAGGGGGAGGATGTTTGTCTCGGGATAAAGCATCACTAGCAGAAATGCTAAAAAAATAGCAAGGTCTAATGGATGGAAAATGGTCTGAAAGCCAATTCTAGTCTCTTCTATTCTATTCCTGCCATTCTATAATTTATACTGTGGGATTGGGTAAACCACTTGACCTCTCTGTGCCTCCATTTCCCCTTCTGAAAACAAGAAACATGATATTGAAAAACTCTGCTTATTTCAGAGCAAAAGATATCACCACCATGGAATCAATATACTCTTATAGGTGCCAGAAATCATGTGCTCAGGTGGGTGAATGCCTGGCTTAGTTTGGCAAGTGTGTTGGCGTTCGGAGTGTGTGTATGTGTGTGTGTGAGTGTGTGTGTGTGGTGTGGAGGGAGTGTCCAGGGAACCAGCTTGGACCTTGTGGAAAAAGTTAGGAAATCTCTGAAAACTGAACTACCCCAGCACTTAGCGCAGTGCTTGGCACATAAGTAAGGACTTAACAAATATCACAAGTATTTTCATCATCATCATTATTATTATTAACAACAATAATAATAAACAGCAATAGAGAGAGCTGCTAGTAGACAGATTACAGAAAGATGAATGAATAAATAAAAGGTAAAGTACATGAACTACATGAATATACTCTTACAGCACCCCTCTAACATATTTTGGTTAGGGATGCAAAACCCATATCAAGGTTAGTGGCTTGGCTTTTCAGGAAGGGTTATTGGCTATTCAAAGATGTGGCCTATGTAAACTGCTGAGAGACAAACCATAAGAACCAGGCCTTTCAGGTTAGCCAAGACTGGTAGTTTAGTTTCTGGAACATCAGCTACTGGTTCTGGACTTCCTTAGCAGGGTCTAGACTGCTCATCTAGCCTCTCTGGTTCCCTACCTTCTTACTCATACTTATGTCTCTCCTACAAAAGGAATAATAGCCAGGAAGAGAGGGGGAATTTTGGGAAAGGAAGGTGGAGGTGGCCAGAAAACAAGGCAGGGGGCCAGGTGGTAGGGCAGTGTGCGATTTTAGGAACCGGTTCTACAAAAATAGACTACAACATTCTCAAAGCTAGAAGGTATTTCCTGGAATAGACTATGCATGCTTGAATACTGTACAGTGAAAGCCAAGTACCAGTAACTCGAGTCCTGTCTTTCAGATTTACCTCAATTCTTTCCTTTACATTAGATTGTGGAGAGGCTAAAAGGAGTGTCATTTTTGCCCCCATACCCATGGCATATAACATTAAGTTGCCCGTCTCTTTTCTCGCCTATTGAATTTGCAAATAAACTCAATTAAATAAAGCAACATCTTTTTTTCTCTTTTAAAATCACTTCAAACTGTGGAATAAATCCTCATTTGGGATTCGCTTTCCTAGTCTCACATTTTGGGAGGCTGTCGCTTGCTGTAAAAATTTTGAGAATTGTAGAGGATCATGTCTTTCCATTAAAAATAAATAGCCTTCCGATGAAACGTCTTCTAAAGTATGACATTAAAGTCCTCTACTGATCAATAAATCTACAAGATGAATGTGGAGTTTTTTCCTTATTGAATATTTGAGTCTCTTTGGAGAAGTGGGTCGCAGTGAGTGAATTTTATCAAATAGGTAGAGCTTTTTTAAGCTAGTGATGAGTGGATGGTGAAATATTTTTGACTTTTTACCCTAGAAATTTTATTAAAAATACACACAATAAAACTTTGCTGATAGTGGGTTTCTTGATCCCAGTTTCTTTTTAACACAGCTTCTCTACACATCTTTTTGTAGTCAGAGAAATCACGTTTCATTTTTTTTGCCCTTTAAAACCATCCAACACTTGTTTTTCCCCAGCATTAGCTGCCTTGTATTTTTTTTAATGGTAATTGTTAAGTGCTTACTATGTGTCAGGCACTGTACTAGGCACTGCAGTAGATACAGGAAAATCAGGCTGGACACATAGGGACCCCTGTCCCACCGAGGGTTCACAATCTTACTTCCCATTCTAGAGATGAGATAACGAGGCATAGCGAAGTTAAGGGACTTGCCCAAGATCACACAACAAACAAGCGGTAGAGCCAGGATTAGAACCCATATCCTCTGAGCCCAGGGCCGTGCTCTTTCCACTAAGCCACGCTGCTTCTCTCTGTTCAGCCTTGGTATTGCAGAACACCTGTTCCCCTGCATAATATTGGTTCAGAAGCCTTAGTTCTGCCCCAAATTAGTTCCCCATGCATAACATTTTAGCCCTTTTAAGCATTTCATCCTACATCACCTCACTAATCTCCTACTACAACATTGTACCCCGATCTCCTCCGTCTCACCGCTGACTGCTTTCCCACATCCTCCCCCTTGCCTGGAACTCTGCCAGACCATCACTTTGCAACTTCAAAGCATTATTAAGGTCACATCTTTCCTCCGTGAGGCTTTCTCTGATTAAGCCCATTTTTCCCTGGCTTGCTCTCCCTCCTGCATCTTGTACGTGCTTCGATCTGTGACCTTTGAACATTTCATGTTTGCCCCACCCCCACAACACTTACTTATATATCTTTAAATGATGCCTTACAAGGTATTTATTTAATGTCTGTCTCCCTGTGTAAACTGTAAGCTCGTTATGGGCAGGGAAAGTGTCCACTAATTCTCGGTTGCAATGAGCCCTGCTTCAGTTCTGGTTAATTGATTGCATTCTAGGGCCTCACTGTTTAGGAGTTTATCTCACTATCTGTAGGTTAAGTATGACTTATAGGTATCGTTGATGGAACTTCTAGAGGGGGTGGGTGTCATCTGTGATGGGTTCTGATCTCAAAACTGCCATATAAGAAATAATTCTACAGTGGTCCAGAAGGTGAAAAGGGAAACTGCATATAGTGGCAGGAGCCTGGGCTTGGGAGGCAGAGGACGTGGGTTCTAATCGCGCCTCTGCCACTTGTCTGTTGTGTGTCCTTGGCCAAGCCACTTGGCTTCTCTGTGCCTCAGTTACCTCATCTGTAAAATGGGGGTTAAGACTGTGAGTCCCACGTGGGACAACCTGATTACCTTGTATCTACCCCAGCACTTAGAAGAGTGCTTGGCATATAGTAAATGCTTAACCAATACCATATTTATTTATTTGTTATTTCCAAGGTCTTTTTAGACTTAGGTTGTTGAAGATTCTTAGAAATGAAGCAAGTTTACTCACTATAAACCGAGTCATCAAATGGAGCTTTGCAAGGTAGTAGGATATTCTAGTTAATATCCACATTACATTTGGGAAGGTGATTACCAAGCTGGGAAGCAGTTTTCTCATCTCAACAGTTACATGATTGAAAACAATTTTGGCCTGATCTTTCGGCTCTGACCTTTCATTTCCTTTCCTCTTGATTGATTCATTTTCCATAGGACAGTCCATTATTATTTAGCATTTCTAGGGCACCTCACTTGAGCAAAGTGATTTTTTATTATTCTTATTAGTGCAGGATTCCCTTTTAGCAAACAAAGTCTTATACATCCTGTCAATTCTTATTAAGCGCAGAGAATGGATAGCTCCTCTTTATATTGCCACGTTCTCTCTGTCCTCTTTATTTCCTAGGCCCTTTAGTTTGGGCAGTGATATTTACTTGCATGGCCTGACTCACTGCCATTTTTTGTCCTCTGTGCCTGATAAAAATATTTGATTTGTCAAAAATGAGTGGTATCTATCATATACTTTGATTCACCATACAGATAGAGTTTCACTTATGGTGGTGTCATTTGAAAATTTGAAACACTTTATTTATTTTCTAAGTGGCTGGCGATGGCCCTGCCAGGTAAGTTAAATAGAAATCCAGAGAACTCTTGGAAAGCAAAAGACATTTCCTTTCCTGTGATGTTAGAGTATCTGTAAAAAAAAAAAAAAAAAGAAAAAAGAAAAAAAGGACACTTTATTTTCTATTAGATCGACGCTCCTTTCTTACAGGGAACAGGCATTTTGTTTCTTTCCCAGACACCCAGCACAGTGCTTCACCCTTCGGCGGGTCTCAATAAATTGACTGACTGCAGGAGTGGAAGGTCACTGAGGAAATCAGAAACGGTAATGTTTTTTTCCCTTCCAACGCATAATATTGGGAAATAAAGGAAGAGATAGAAGTATGCTCCTGCAATGATTTGCAGCTGGAAGGGCCTCACAAAATTCCATTCCAAAGTGGCTTCAGAAGAGCAGATTCTTGATTTGCAGCCCTAAGTGTTGAATGCCAAGGATCAGTTACACCTTCTAAGAGGCATACGGTTTGAAGTTGCATTTATTCAGGTTAAGCGATTTGTGAAGTGATTTTAAGAGCAGCCTGGGATATGCAATAGTAGTGTCTAGCTCTTGGGACAAGGATGGTTCCTCTTCCCTCTACCAAGTGCCACGCATTCTGTTGAAAGCAAAGCAAAGCAGAAGGGGATGGGGAGCTTTCTGACACAATTAAAGGGGATCTCTTCAGCTTCCCGTTTTAATCCATCAATAAATCAGTGGGATTTATCGAGTGCTTATGCTGTGCAGCTCACTGTACTGAGTGCTTGGGAGAGTCCAACACAGTCGAAGCATTCCCTGTCCAGTAGGAGCTTCCCGACTAGAGGACTTTAAACACTGGATAGTCTTCTGTCGTGACCCAGTGAACGAAACTCAGAGACCAGGTCTGCAATTGAGTGGTGTTTTTTGAGATCATTTTTCAAAGGGGTAATTGGTCTTGTGATTAAGATCTCCTCGGGGCAAATTCAGCCTTTGGTGCCTAACCCACTGCTTGAGAGCATAACACTGTGCCCATCGTGATGATGATGGTATTTGTTAAGCGCTTACTATGTGCCAGGCACTGTTCTAAGCATTGGGGTATATGCCTGGTAATCAGGTTGTCCCATGTGGGGCTCACAGTCTTAATCCCCATTTTACAGATGAGGTAACTGAGGCCCAGAGAAGTTAAGTGATTTGCCCAAAGTCTACATAGCTGATAAGTGATGGGGCTGGGATTAGAACCCACGACCTCTGACTCCCAAGCCTGGGCTCTTTCCATTAAGCCATGAGACTGATCCATAATTTATTCATTTCTATTACTGTCAATCAGTCGATCATTTATTGAGTGCTTGCTGTGTGAAGAGCACTCTACTAAGTGCTCGGGAGAGTACAATACGATACTGTTTAATAGCCACATTCCCTCCCCACAGAGTCTGTCTCCCCCTCTAGACTGTAAGCTCCTTTTAGGCAAGGGACATGTCTTTGAATCTTTTATATTGTAATAATAATGATAATTGCGGTATCTGTTAAGCACTTACTATGTGCCAGGCACTGTTCTAAGTACCAAGGTGGATACAAGGAAATCGTGTTGGACACAATCCCTGTCCCACTCTGGGCTCATAGTCTCAATCCCCATTTTACAGATGAAGTAACTGAGGCACAAAGAAGTGAAATGACTCACCCAAGGTCACACAGCAGACATGTGGCAGAGCCAGAATTAGAACCCATGATCTTCTGACTCCCAGACCCGGACTCTATCCACTATGCCAACTCTCCCAAGCTCTTTGTACAGTGCTCTGCACACAATAAGCACTCAATAAATACCATTGATTGATTAAATGCCTCCTTTCCCTGCTCCCTGCTGCCACCCTGGGGAGTCTCCTGATGGTCTCCAGCATCCAGGCAGCTTGGCAATGCAATAATAGTGCGATTGATCACTCTAGCAAACACCAAGCTCTGTACAAAGTGCTGAGGAAAGGTACACTGGCTGGTGCACAGGGAACTCCCAATCTAATAAGGGTGGGGAAGGGAACTGGCACCAAACACATAAGGAAAGAAAAGCAGCATGGCCTAGTGGAAAGAGCACGGGCCTGGGAGTCAGAGGGTCTGGGTTCTAATTCCCTCTCTGCCAAATGCTTGCTGAGTCACCTTAGGCGAAGCCACTTAGCTTCTCTGTGCCTCGGTTCTCCTGTTCTACCTCCTTCCTAGACTGTGAGCCCCATGTGGGACAGGGACTGTGTCCAACCTAATTAACTTTTATCTACCCCAGCCCTTAGAACAGTGTTTGACGCATAGTAAGAGCTTAACCAATACCATAAAAAAAGCAGAAGCAATGAATTAACAACGAAGAAAAGAAAAGCTACAGTTCATTACTGCTGGGAGGACTCGTTTCCAGGCCATCCCTAATTTAACAGTCACAATTTCTCCAACGTTCCAACAGTTGGCACAGGCATCCTGAAGTTCCAATTTCAGTTCATCTCATCCCAGTGGGATAGGACTTTAATAGTAATAGTGATAATAATTATCCCCATGTGGCATTTGAGGTAACTGAGGCCCAGAGAAGTGAAGTGACTTGCCCAAGGTCACACAGCAGAGAAGTGGCTGAGCAGGGATTAGAACCCGCGACGTTCTGACCTAGACATGGTGGGTGGGAGAGGGTGGTGCTACTTGGCAGCCCCCTGAGTGGACTCCATGCCTTGCACCCTCTAGGCTTGATTCAGTGTACCAGATATTCAGATAAAAAGCCATGTGTATATATACCTATATGTATTATATAAGTATACATACATGGCATTTTATTTTGGGGGAGCATTTGTTTTTGCCTGGGGCACACAGAGCCAGAGTGTTTGTGACTGGGATATTGACTCAGGATGGTAGATAAAAGAAAAGAAAAAAATGACAACTCTCATCAAATGTGATTGCTTTGGATGGAAGAGAAGTATTGTTCTGCCCTTAACTGTGTTGGATATCAGTGTAAGTTATTTCCACATTGTGGATCATGTTAGGTGACCTTTAAAGATTATATTTTCACTTTGACTTTTGCCACGCGCACACAGGGGTGTTGTTAACCGTGAGGTAGAATCAACAGTGAAAGATACTTTCAGTGACCTTGGCACCCAGTGAAATGACATCAAAACATGACAAATCCCCCTTGTCAACCAGCTAGAGTTAAGATGATTTTGCTGCTCATTCCTTTTGTTCTGGCTGGGAAATATGAACTGGCCCATGTGCCTGAGGAGAATCAGGCCATGGAGCCTAGTGGGAGGTTTAATATTCTTTGTCTCTTATTTGTATTCCTTTTTTGTTTGATTTTTCAGGTGAATTGAGATTGTGGGACCTTGAGTGCATCTGCTGTGGAAGATGCTTGTATTCTACCTATTGATCTGTGAAGAGAAGAAAATGGTCAGGGGGCAGGGGGGGAGGATCTCATTGATTAGTGTAGATAGGGCCAATGCAGATTGGGAGGCCTGATACTCTTTTTGTGGAACAAACCTTTTTTTTTTTTTGCAAACTTTTGAAGGCATTAGGGTTTGTTTGTTTTTTTTAACAGTATTTGTTAAGTGCTTACTATGTGCCAGGCACTGTACTAAGCATTGGGGTAGATTCAAGCTAATCAAGTTGGGTACAGTCCATGTCCTATATGGAGCTTAGTACAGCCCTAAGTGCTTAGTACAGTGCTGAGTGGTTAGTAGAGTGCTTCACACACAGTAAGTGCTCAATAAATTCGATTGAATGAATGAATGGGGCTCACAGTCTTCATTCCCATTTTACAGATGAGGGAACCGAGTCACAGAGAAGTTAAGTGACTTGCTGAAGGACCCACAGCAGACCAGTGGCAGAGGCAGGATCAGAACTCAGGTCCTTCTGACTTCCAGGCCCATGCTCTATCCACCAAGTTTAGTTATAAGTGAAATGGTTTCTTCTCAGCACAGAGGTTCGGGTAATAGGAGGGCAGTCTGCACAGAGGGTAGTACAACTTGGCCAGAAACACTTGGGACCGGATGCTAAGAAATGAGGATTTTTCCAGCGTTCACCACAGACTTGCTTAGGGGATGCAGAACAAGTAAATTGCTTAACTACTTGATAGCTTAGCTTTCCCATCCAAAAAAAACCCCAAAACCAGTTAATATCCATCATCTACTTAACTCATAGTGATGGTGTGAAGATCAATAAGGTAATATTAGTAAAGTGCTAGCTTCTTGGAAGAGGGCACTATATTAATGCAGAGTAGTATTGTTACATTTTATTATTGAAGTAGATTAGACAGGGTAAGAGGCTCCCCAGGCAGGCTGACAGTATGCTGAATCAGCGAACCACATGAATCAGCGATCCCGTGCACATTCTAGGGAACATTGGTACTTGGGATTTAATGTGACTCCCTGAAGGCAAACCAGGCCCAGAAATTATTTCCATTTTTCCTGTTGGAGATGAAGAATTGCAATTGGTTGTCTGATAAGGCGGGGATTATATTTTTGACAAAACCCATGTTAAGGAAAACTCACGTTGTGGTTGGTATGCGAGCCTTTTTTTAAATGGCATTTGTTAAGGGCTTACTATGTGTCAGGCACTGTACTAAGCATTGGCACAGCTACAAGTTCATCAGGTTGGACACTCTCCCCGTCCCACAAGGGGCTCACAGTCTTAATCCCCATTTTACAGATGAGGTAACTGAAGCACAGAGAAGTTAAGCAACTTGCCCAAGGTCACAGAACAGACAACTGATGGAGCTGGGATTGACCGGTGTCGTGCATGTGTGAATGACCATTTCTTCTGTCATAATATTGAGCTGTTTCCAGATAGGCTAATGTGGTCAGAAGAAATTTCTCTAATTCCCCAACAGTGCGAAAACACATTATGGGAGAACTGACTGTATTTATGAAACTGCCTGAAAGTCAGGGTGGTCACCATTCTGTCCCCCAACACCACAGGAATGAAGTCCTACGCTTCCCCCGGCCCCCTTCACAGGAGAGAAAGATGGGGAGAAGCTTCCTGCACAACATTTAGAACGCTGAGATGCTTAAGGCAGGATGTTTCTGCCTGAAGTGTTGAGGTTCCCGGGACTTGCCCTTTCCAAGTAGTAATCATCTGTCGCTATTTTTGAACTGATGAATTTTAATGTTCTATCGATATTTTGATTGCATTCTGGCTTTTCAATACATCCGTTCTCTTGATTTTTAGATTGTGAGTCTCTTGTGGGCCTGAACTGTATCTTAATTGATTTTCATAATAATAATAATGGGGGTATTTGCTAAAACACTTTCTTTGTGCCAAGCACTGTTCTAAGCGTTGAGGGTAGATACAAGATGATCAGGTCAGACACAGTCCCTGTTCCACATGGGGCTCACCGTCTAAGTAGGAGGGACAACAGGCATTGCATCCCCATTTTACAGATGAGGAAACTGAGGCCCAGAGAAGTGAAGTACTTGTCCAAGGTCACACAGCAGGCACATAGCAGAATCGGGATTAGAATCCAATCCCCTGACTCCCAGGCTCATGCTCTTTCCATAGGGCCAGGCTGCTTCGCAATATAATCACTCCAGCACTTAGTACAGTGCTTTGCACACTTGAAGTACTTAACAAATGTTAGTGATCCTGATGATGAAGCTAAAAATTCCAGGTTTCTCAGATCGTAGAAGGATAGTGTTTGCACATTAAAATAAAATGCGGACACTTAAACTGCTGTGGGAAGTATTAAATTCATGGGCGAGTCCACCACAATGATAAATGCAAAGGGACATGCCACTACAGAGAAGGGTCAATTAGAAGAAGAATGAAAATCAACTTCAAAGTGGCCCCAAAGAAGTGGTGAGCATAATGCAGGACAGCTGCTGCAAATTGATGAGGTGAAAATGACCTCATCACTGAATAGTACTACTACTAATAATAATAATTACGGTATTTTTTTAAGAGCTTATCATGTGCCAAGCAGTGTTCTAAGCTCTAGGGCAGAAACAAGGTAATCAGGTTGAACACGGTCCCTGTTCCACATGGGGCTCACACTCTTAATTCCCATTTTACAGAAGAGGTAACTGAAGCCCAGAGAAGTGAAGTGACTTGCCCAAGGTCACACAGCAGACAAGTGGCAGAGCCAGGATTAGAACCCATGTATTTCTGACTCCCAGGCCTGTGCTCTATCCACTACGTCATGCTCCCTTTCAAGTTCATGCCCAACCTGGACCATTAAACTGCTAGCAGTCATTTTTATCTCTGCATTTGACCTTGATCCCTGGGTGGCTTTTCTGTCTTCCTGGAACTCTGTCCAGGCATACCCAAAGTTACAGCCACCCCCTGAGACATTCAACTCAGGGATACATTCAGTAGAGTGTGGTATCTCTACATTCTATTGCTGCTATTCAAACGGATGAGGTTATGGATTCTCCACCACCGAATAAATTTGGAGATTAAGAAGTGTTGTATCATTTTTAAAGAGAATTTTCAAAATTGATTGAACAAGACCCTGATGGAAAGAGTAGTTCAGAGATGTGAAGAAGTGTTCGGGGGGGGGGGAGGGGGGGTTGGCCTGCCACAAGGAATTTTATGAAAGCAAGAAGGAGGCTGGTTAACCTAAACTGACAAATTCTTTTGAGAAACTACTTCCATAGTCAACAGAATAAAATTCTACATCTGTAGCCTCCTTTAAAGACTTATAATCATACTACCAGGCCTCATTTAGTTAACGTTACAATGCTTTGCTTTGGATTACTTTAACAGAGATTAAACCGTAATTTAGTGATGTTTAACATAGGGTATAGCACATAAAGGAATTTTGTATGATTTGTTCAGAGACTCTGGAAGGGAATCCAATTTATAATATGTAAGTTAATGGGAAAGCCTACCCCATGTTACGACCATTCGTGACACGGCCCCATTTTCAAATAACATAGCCTTGCTGTATTGTGGTGTACACCTGTAGCCTGCTTCCATTCCACACAGAGTCTTCTCACTTTGCACTTACCTGCTCTAACACCAACAGTGACTGAAGGTGCCGAAAGGTACTCCTGTAGCTTTGCTTTTTCTTCTTATTAATAACAATTATTCTTAACAGTTGTTAATTATTATATTTTGTATTAATTGAGTTTATTATATGTCAAGAACTGTTCTAAGCACTGGGGAAGATAAAAGTTAATCAGGTCAGACACAGTCCCTGCTCCAAATGGGGTTCAGAGTCTAAGTAGGAGGGAGAATAGGCACTGAATCCCTATGTTACGGATGAGGAAACTTTGTCCCAGAGAAGTGAAGTGACTTGCCTAAGGTCACACAGCAGGCAAGTGGCAGAGCTGGGGATTAGAACCCAGATCCTCTGACTCCTAGGCTCATGCTCTTTCCACTAGGCCACGCTGCTGGTGAGTACTAAAATGAATGAGGGGTCTGAAGATGGGGAAGGCTATAGGATCCATTTTCCCTCACTGATTTTCTGCTGTTGATTGAGATGTGTTGCCTCAGCCCCCTAGGTAAATGAAACCATTTTTGCCTCATTCATTTTCAATAGCTGATGATGGCTGATCTTGGTGACCACCTTCTGGGACTGCTCTGCAGGATGACCCTCAAAGTGCCAGAGATGATGTCTCTTTTTGAGAATGAAACCCCTGGACTTAGAGAAAGGTCAGTGGCCCTATGGGTGCTCAGTGAATGATCGTTTCTTGACTGTCCGGCTTCATATGCCTAGGTTATCCCAACCCTTTTCAAGTCTTGAGCCAATAGTAGCAGTAGTATTTTTTTCTACTCTAAGTGCAGGATGGAAAAGTCGTATCTGCTTTGGTTTTGCACTTAAATCAAAGCTCTGGAAAAAATTTGATCACACGATGGATGTTAAAGGCACATTTTTTCATTACTATGAAGTCCTTGCAAATTCTTTCCAATGAGAGTTTTGAATTCTGTCACTCCTTGAGCATTTAGGAAGACTTTCCAAAAGTGAGAATGACACTTATGAGGCATTTTGCTCTAAGGAAAAACTCAAAGAAATAAAAATAAAAGTACAATTTCCACCTCTCCTATTAGTGCAGTAACTTTTCAATCTCACCTTGTTTGATGCTTAACCTTTGCATTTGAAACCACCTGTTAAGATGGAATTCAGGACGATTTTACTTTTAAGCAGCACATGTGAAGATCTATATTCTGCACGGGGGTAGGGAAGGAGAAATGGGGGCAGACGTGAACAAATGGGAAGACAGAAGAGGGAGGGAGGCCAGGAAATTTAGGCTTTGGAAGATTCTATTCCCCACAAATGAAGAGACTCCTCAAACTGGTCACCAATGAACTAACAGTGTCTTGTGTGTTGGTCACCTGACTTTCTCTGTCTGAGACAGTCACTCACTCAGCTCCTTCCTCGGGGGCAGAAAAAAGAGAAGGGAAGAGAAGGGGACCAGAGTGACCTTGCGTACTAGGATTGGGGCACACTGCTAGAACTAGAACAGATACAGCTGTGCCGAAGGAAAGCCTTCAGTAGAGCAGCGGTGTGACCATCTCTTTTGTAGCTGTTGCTATGGTACTGGGCCAGAGGAGCCCCACTATAGCATAAGAAGTCTGAGGGACAAAGACAGAAAGCCAGGTACAATGAAAGGAACTATGGCTTCTGAAACTACAAAAGATTTTATTCATTCAAAATGTGTGTGCGTGTGTGCACATTACCCTCACATTTTATCTCTCTGCATGAAGGAAATGCTGACAGGATTTGGGGACTTGGGGAGGTGCTGTTTTTCATAACATCATCCACATTTTAATTATGCTATTTTCGCTCCAGGATTCAGAAAGCTGCACTCTGCTTCAGCGCCCCATGCCCATAGTTAGATCCTATCTAAATTTTCTTGCTATAAAGGGCTTCTTCAATTTAAGAGTCCCTTTCGTGGTGTCTTTCTTAGATATATACTCAAGGCTCTGGAGCCCTAATGTGTATGTGAACAAATGGTCAAGACAGAGTGGCCACAGAAGTGTGGGGGAGGGAAGAGTCCAAGCACGATAAGTTAGTGAGCATAATTTCAATACCTCACTTTCCCTAGGGGGCCAGCCACAGTTATCCTCAGGAGGGTTTTACGATTGCTTTTCATCCACCTTTCTTTTTCTATTCCACTTTGATCCAGTCAGGGCCCTTAAGACTGGCCCATGCTAAAAACCATTTTTTATAGCTTTCCTCCTGAGCTGTACTCATCACTTCTTTTTAACTGTGTAACTGGACACCATCTCCACCGAGGTATCTGTCTGACTCTTTAGTCCTCAGCTGCCATTCGACCGGTTGCCAAGTCATTTGCTGTAACTAGGGCTGGGACTCTGGAGGGAATGGATTACTGCTGTCGTGGTCTTTGGCCTCTGTGGAGGAATCTATCACTAGTTATTTAGTGCACCGAATAGAGAATCCCTCCAAGTAAATGGACTGAAACATGGTTGAAATCATAAATCCTACCATTTAGTGACACATGGCGCAGGTAAGAGATGGGGCGAGCAAACAAGCTCTAAGGCGAATTGGCCTCAAGACCGAACACATTAACACATCGAGGGAAATGCAGGCGGTGGATAATTAGGTTTTGTTATAGAAATCAGCGTAGCTGAGCAGAGCATTCATCCAACTCGTCAATGGCTGATCACCAGCGCTCTAGAAACAATTTACTCCCTCTCGTCTTCCAGCTCTCCCCTCCACCTTTCCACCAGGGTAGGAGCTTGGTTCCTCTAGTAGCTCCCACTCTAGACCGTAAGCGCCCCTCTGGACTGTAAACCCATTATGGACAGGGAACGTGTCCACTGATTCCATTGTATTGTACTCTCCCAAGCGTTCAGTACAGGGCTCTGCAAATAGTAAGCGCTCAATGAATACCATGATTGACAGATTGATTTCCTTTATCGTACCGCCTGGCTATTGACTGCCGCTTTGTGCTCTTGACTAACTTTTGATCTGTTGAGGCTCCAAATAGTGTTCTTGTTCTAGCAAACATTTAATCTTAATCTTATAAGGAATTTCACTCAGCTGCTGCCTCCCTATGGAGCAGCAAGTTCTCTGAGTGTTCCTGGTCTTGCATTCCCTCATCCAGGGCACTAGACTACCACATAGTGCTAGGAAAGAGACTGCTCACTAAATGATACTCCAGTGATATGGAAGGCCAGATATCCCTCACGTGGGAGAGCAGTGCGTGCCCAGAGAATTGACTCACCCAAACTCATTGACTCATTAGTCCTGGCAGTCGGTAATTTTATGTTCTCCTCAGTGAAAGTTTTCATTCAAAATTATGCTCAACTATAGGACATGGTAATGTGATTTTTTTCAAAAGGCACTAGTTATTTAATGCAGAAGCAGCTAAAAAGCACTGTAGTTAAGGGCAGTGAAATGCACATTGTTTCAGTTCATTCATTCAATTGTATTTATTGAGCGCTTACTATGTGCAGAGCACTGTACTAAGCGCTTGGGAAGTACAATTCAGCATCAGATAGAGACAGTTCCTGCCCACAACAGACTCACAGTCATTCCCTTGTTTCCAATCTGTACTGTGTGAGATTTCTCCCTAAGAGATAGGCATAGATGGAATTCAATAAAGCCAATGACTGGTGATATTATGGATTTTAGGGGGGGTTTTCATACCAAGGAAAATAAAGTAGGTATTTTTTTCAGTACTTTGAAAATAAGAAGGAGGAAGAAAAGAGGTAATAACACTGAATAAAGCAACAATTAATTAGTAATTAGAGAATAAGTACTTAGTCATTAGAGAATTAGCATTGATGTATAATTTAACTATAAAACAAGACCATCATTTGATAACACCTTACGCATTTTAGTAATCATCTAAGGAGAAAATGTTATTGAAGGTCAAAACGAAAATCTATACCAAGGCCATGTCTCTGATATTTTAAAGGGTAAATTTAGGTCCACGGGTCCAAGGAGTTAATGAACTAGAGTGTAGTGGTGATTTCTGTGTATTTATTATCGATCGGTGGTATTTGTTGAGTGCTCATCTTGTGCAGAGGCACTGTACTGAGTGCTTAGGAGAGGACAGTAGTTCCTAGCTCCTAGATCCATGTTAGTTCCACGCAGGTTTATCTAGGACAATTCTATGCACCCTTTGAACATTCAATGCATTCTTTGAAAAATGTGCAGGAATTTAGGTAAATTTTAGTTGTAGTTCACCCCAGCCATGAGTCCATGTTAAGTGTTTGATGAAGAATGTGAGATTATATGGGTTAGGTATTTGGTATTCATGAAATTATTAAAAAGGGATGACCCCAAATGGTCTTTTGATATACTGACTGTGCTTGCTGTTTTATGCTCCGTAACCAAATGATGGTTTCGATTCCATGGTTTGACCAATTTCATACAGCACTTTTAGTAGCTTAATTATCCCTCTCTAGGCCCTTCCCATCTCTTCCCATTTCTGTAGGTCTCTCCAGTACGTCTGCCCCCACCGCCCCCCCATCTCACCATCCTCCTCTTCAGCCTTCTCCTTGTCTTTTACTGTCTTTTATCACTGGATGTCAATGAGATACATGGTAATCTGATTCTGACATTGATTAGGGACTCAAACTGCTCACAGTGGGGAGGTTAGTCACTGACTCATGTAATTTCGGGAAAAACTAGGAGAAAGAAGCAGAAAAATTTAGATTTTAACCACCCTATGAACTTGGTTGCCATTTAGCAAGTCTTCCAGTCTGATCAATCAATTAATCAGTGGTATTTATTGACCTCTTATTGTGGGTAGGGCACTGTACTAAATGCTTGGGAGAGTACAATACAGTAGAGTTGGTAGACATGTTCCTGCCCACAAGGAGCTCCCAGCCTAGAGGGGGAGACATTAAAATAAATACGTTCTGGATATGTATGGAAGTGCTGTGGGCCTGAGGGTGGGGTGGATTTCAAATGCTTCAGGGGCATGCTGCTGACTCTCTGGAGTTAAGGCACCAACAAATGAGAACAGCTGACACAGGCTGAGTCTCCCTGTTCCATTTCTGGTTCAACCACAGAACTATAGAAGCAAATAAAAAAGATTCTATCAAGAAAATCTTGTCAGGATGTCTCTCCAGTAAATCCTTTTTCCCATAGTATTATTGGCAGCACGACAAGCAGGTGCTGCGTGACAAGCAAGCCCCTCTTAGACTGTAAACTTGTTATGGGCAGGGAATGTGTCTGTTATATTGTCCTCTCCCAAGTGCTTAGTACAGTGCTCTGCACACAGTAGATGCTCAAAAAATACGATTGATTGACTGGCTGCAGAAAATCATCCTTGAATGAACACATTCAGGCATGGTCCATTTTTCCCACGGGGATTGAACCTCAATGAACAGGATTTGAGATTTGAGGATTTGAGGGGCTTCTTGAAAATAGATGTTCAAAAGGGGAAAGAAAATACACAGTCTCCAGTCATGAATACTAGGCAGAGGGAACGAGGCTGCATCTCCACTTGTGTTTGATTGACTCAGCTTCTCCATTCTTGATCCATCTTGGGCAACAAGTGCATTAGAGAGAAGAAGACATCAACATAGGTTCTGTAAAGCCAGAAGTACTGATTTTTGATTTGCAGCATGGGAGTAAGTGATGGGTTGAGAATTGTGGAAGGGAAAAAGGGGAAAATGGGGTTGCTGACAAACATCTCTTCCCCCACCATGTCCTCTCAGCTCTGGGTACGAGGCTAACCTTTTGAGCCCGTAGACGCATGTGGGCGTGTGGGTGTGTGTGGGCACGTGGCAGAGGGAGGGGGGTGACACAAGTCTCACACCAATAGCCTGTGGGTCATGGAGGCTAATCAGCCCCATGGAGTTGACAGCCATGCTCAGAGCCACGATGGGAAAGCTCCAGGTATCCTTAAAATCTTTTTTATAGCAAAGAAGATATAGTCAGGGGCTTGAAATCCCTTGGAAGAAGCATGCTTTCAATTTTGTACATCATTAGAGTGAATTGATAAAGGCAAAGCAGTAGTAGAGAGAGATCTTTGAGCAGTAAGGGTTTATTAAAGAAATTTTTACCTACAAGGAGAGTCTTAGAAGTTACAGAGCTGTAGTATTCCAAAAAGGCGGAAGAAGTCTGTGAAATTTAAAAGTATTACAGTTCTTTTTGATGTTCTTCTTAGAATGCCATTTAACACTGACACCATGCAACTTTTTTTTAAATTTTTCTGGTGCTCAGGGCATTATTGTTTAGCATCAGAGTTCCTTAGAGATCTGGACAGACCAGAGACTAGCTTGGGTCAGAGTTTAAGAAACTACAGAAACTGTTGGATGGTCTTATATTTTACTGTTGAAACCACGGGTCTATCCTAAAGTGGCCTCCTTTTTTCTTTTTATTAGGACAGAAGCTTTGGGAGTTTTTTATGGTATTTGTAGGTGCTTACTATGTGCCAGGCACTGTACTAAGCGCTTGGGGAAAGCTAATCAGGTTGGACACAGTCCATGTCCTGTGCAGGGCTCACAGTGTTAATCCCCATTTTACATATGAGGCAACTGAGGTGCATAGAAGTGAAGTGACTTGCCCAAGGTCACACAGCAGACACGTGTCAGAACCGGGATTAGAACCCACATCCTTCTGACTCCCAGGCCCGTGCTGTACCCACTAGACGATGTTGCTTCTCAGCTAAATTGTTGAAGATAAATAGCTGACATCAATGGACAGGAAAGATATTGTACCCGAAGAAGGAGGGGACTGAATGGGAAAGTGAAAGGGCAGGATGGGGGGCATTGGGAGAAATTTCACCCACATCATACTCTTAAAATGGAACATGTTTCCACTGTGGGGTCAAAGTGGGTACCCCAAGCACCCAAGAGGAAGGTTCTCTCTATGGGGAGATCAGCAGACAATTTGGGGTCAAAGTAGGGGCGATTTCTTGACTGGGGAGAAAGTCTATGTTCCTGGGTTATCTGCTACTCCTCCTGCAAATCAGACTTTTTTTGTGCCTGGGGAATGTGAGTGAACCTGCAATGTAAATCTGCTCCTGGAGCCCCAATTACCATGAATAACTGGGAGTTGGCTGTAGTAGCAATCATAAAGATAATTCTTTAACTTTAGAAAATGTCTTTCATCCGGCAAGCTACAAAGGGCTTTGCAAATATTCAGTTAAATTCTCTGACTTTGAGTTCTTTCAGCACAGATCCACCACCTTTGAACAATCAATGAGGCCTCTGCAAGGCTTAAATGTCTTTTTTTAAAATGTTCCTGGGTTTGATTGCCCACTGGGTGAGCAAAGGCAGTAGGGGAGGTGGCAAGATGTAGGGAAGAGAGTCTCTCAGTGGTCTCACTGGGGGCCATACCAGGAGTAACACGCCACAGAAAAAAAAAAAAAAAAACTCTCCCAGCCTCACCCTGCAGCTGGCTAACTTCGTTCTGCAGCTGCCTAGTCCGGCTGCACAGCCTGCTGGTTCTGGAATTTTATAGATGAGGTTAAGCAGTTTTTTTTATTTGTTTGATTTTGAAAAAGAAATCCTATCTCCGATCTATTGAGATCCTGTAGTTCTGTGTGTGAAAGGAGGTCTTTGAGAGTATTGGCAGGGAAAAGAAAAACTGGAGTCATTTACTCGAGGAGAGTTACTCGGCTAAAATGACGCATAAAAATGACTGGTTTCAGGCCTACGTTTTTATTTATCAGTGGTATTTATTGAGCTCTTACTGTGTGCAGAGCACTGTCCTACGCGCTTGGGAGAGCACAATACGATAGAGTAAGTATAGACCATCCCTGCCCATGAGGAGTTTATGGACTAGAGGGTGAGATAGACATTATAATAAATTACAGATGGCTATGTACACAAGTGTTGTGGAGCTGGTGGTGGGGGTGAATATCAAAATAATAATAATCACGGTATTTGTTAAATGCTTACTATGTGCCAGGAACTGTACTAAGCGCTGGGGTAGATATAAGGTAATCAGGTTGGACACAGTCCCTGTCCTATGTGCATAGAAGTGAAGTGACTTGCCCAAGGTCACACAGCAGACAAGTGGCAGAGCCAGGATTAGAACCCCTGACCTTCCTACTCCTAGGCCCGTGCTCTATCCCCTATTCCATGCTGCTTCCTCCTGAAGGGGAGCAGACCAAATGTGCATAGGTGATGCAGAAGGGAGGGCTATGACAGGGTAATGATGACTTAGTTGGGGAAGCTAATTGTCACGCGACCATTTATGCCTCAATTAACTTTGGGAGGACATCCCTCTAAAATCATTCAAGAGTAAAAAAACAGGACTTTTTCTGTTGGACCATGTCAGAAAAACATGTTGGTATCTTCTGACTGTGGCACATGAAAAGAAAGGCCCACCTGCTTTCTTTTCTGTTCACTACTCAAGACACAACAACCAGTTCCTTGACAAGTGCCGTTGCTGACTGGGAAGAACAAGGCCAGCATAAATGCAGAGTGAGCAGGACGCTGGGCCCACGCGTCACTAGAGGGGACGCCTCATGCCAGTGAGTGCAGGAGGGCAGAGTACTCCCTTAGAAAGCTCCATCACCTTTGGAACACCCTTTCCCAGAGGGTATCTAACAGGATCTTCCCTCCCGACACCTTAGGTGCTGAGCCGCTAAGGAATAAGGATGGGGTTAAGCTTGGTTGTAGTTTAGCTGGGAGTATAGGGGAAGGTCTCTGGAGTACTTTGCCTCTTTTTGACAAGAAGGGGTGGAGGGAAGTGTCTGAGTGTGGGTGTGCATGTGCAAGTTAAAAGGTTGGTGGAGAGCCCCATGATAGCTGGGGGAACCAAGCCCCATAAAAGTTTGTGCTGGCCCTCGGGACAGGTATATTAATTCACAGTGATTTTGGGCCCTGTTTTCTTCCCCCTCTTGCATAAGGAAGGGAAAAGCAGGCCTCAGATGTTCCAAAAGGGTTTTCCCCTGAGGAAAACCGGGAGCAACATAAGTAGCCAAAGCTGTTAAATTGGAAGGTTACTTTCTGCTTCCTATCATTAGTTTCATTAATTATGAACTTCCACAAGTCTCTCTCCACTATTTATTTAATGCCTACTATACGAAGTCCTTGACATAAGACATTTTGAATTAAGATGAATGGCTGAGTTCAAAGATGGATTCCTAGGGCTCAGGCGGATATAGGAGGTAAGAGCCTTGATCCCCAGGGGTGTATCTTGTGCTGGGTATTGGGAACTGGACCCATCTCTCCAGGCTGATAAGTGTGACTCTCAAAAACAGGATTGGAATTGGGAACCAAGCTGCCTCTTTTTCTCTAAGCAGGAGGATTGATTATGTGAGCCAACATGAAGGTGGAGCTGACAGAGAGAGGTGGATTCTGTAGGTATATTAGCATGCACAGAATTCCCGATTTCTTCCTAATAATTTACCAATTTCCTCAGTTCACCATTACCACACGTTCTCCTGGCACTTCAACTCTGGATTATTTAAGTAACACTCCATTATATAAATTGCAAGACCCCAGAGATTTTCATGGCAGGATTAAATACCACTTTCATCAGCAACGCGGATGAAGGCACAGCAGCGTTTACCGTTGAGGAGGGTTGTACTCCTCGTAAACCACAGACAGCAGCCGTCATCTGACCGAACATATTGTGGTGCATGCCACAGGCCGTAACGGGAATGGACAAGGGAGTGTGAATGGCTCAGTGCAATCAATCACCACTACTGGAAAAAACAACAAGAAACATGTGTACAACTGACAGTGGGTAAACCTAATCAAGAGTCTTTTGTGCATAGGCAGGCCAGGACATTGTTTGCTTGGTACCCTGGGTTCCTGAGCAGCTTTACTTAGGAATGCATTGCCCACTCCAAGTGGCAGTGAGGGGAGATGAGAAAATGTTTCCTAAAAAATGTTCTGCCTCACCTACATCCAGACAGGTTCCCTCGAGGAGAGCAACTGGTGAGTCTCAACCTGATGGTGCAAAAACAAACCAAAACCCACCCAATACAAAGACAGTGAAAACTGAAAATTGTGTCTTGGTACAGAACACTACATGACAATAAGATGTCAGCAAGGTAAGCTAATTGTGGGCAGGAAATGTGTCTGTTAAATGTTGTATTGTAGAGATGGGGATTAAGACTGTGAGCTCCACGTTGGACAGGGACTGTGTCCAACCTGATTTGCTTGTATCCACCCCAGTGCTTAGTACAGTGCCCGGCACATAGAAAGTGCTTAACAAATACCATAATCGTTATTATTGTTATTATTATATGCTCATCCCATAATCTTCCGGGTACATGCCCCTAATCAATCAATAGTATTTATCATTAACTTATTGTGTGCAGAGCAAAGTACTAAGTACTTTGGGGAGTGCAATGGAGTTGGTAGATATTACCCCTGCCCCCAATTAGCTTACAATCTAATGTGGAAGACCAACACTAAAGTAATTTATACCTAAGAGAAAGAAGGTAAAGTGCTTAAGTAATGAGGTAAGATATGTACATAGTACATATGTATGGTATCATGTCAGCGGTGCAGAAATAGTGAAGTGGCAGATGGGGATGGCGGGGGAGAGAGGGCGGGTATAACCTGGAGCAGGAAGGACAGAAGCAACTCGCTGTGGGACGTAAAAGTGTCTGTTATATTGTTATATTGAGAAGCAGTGTGGCTTAGTGGATAGAGCATGGGCCTGGGAATCAGCAGGATCTGGGCTCTAATCCTGGCTCTGCCACGTGTCTGCTGTGTAACCTTGGGCAAGTCACTTTGTGCCTCTTTTCCCTCATCCGTAAAATGGGAATTAAGACTGTGAGCCTCATGTGGGGCAGAGACTGTGTTCAATCTATCTTGTATCTACCCTAGAGCTTAGAAGAGTGCCTGGCACATAGTAAGTGCCCAACAAATACCATTATTACTGTTATATTGCACTCTCCCAAGCACTTAGTACTTTGCACACAGTAAGTGCTCACTAAATACGATTGACTGACTGACTTCAGTGCTTGCCTTCGGCCTCCTGACCCACTCAGATAGCTGAGCTGCTGTGCTGACATCCTGCACTGCCCTTCCCCTGACCACTGCACCATCCTGAGGCCCTGATCCTGCCCTCCCTTGCACCACTGCAGCAGGAAAGACATGAGCATTCGCAGCTGCAGCTTTGCCGCCTCTGCGAAATGTAGAACACTGGGAAGGCTGGGGCTGTTCTGGAACTATGACTGTTAGATGCTGAACAGCCGGGAGTCAGATTCTGCTTCTCTAGCCCAGTTCCCTGCTGCTTGTTTTTATTTTCTGAATTTGACCCTGTCTTTGAGTGTTTTGATCATCTTCTCATCTCATCTTTCTTTATGTGTCTGTCCCTAGTCCCCCTTTCCCCTGCTTATTCTCAGATTGTTCTAATTCTTAGATTAGAAGGGCCAGGGACCAATTCCCAGCTGTGTATTATTTCCCAGCACTTAGTACAGCACTCAGCACATGGTACATACTTGATAAATACTGTTAATACTAGTATTAGAGATTAATCAAGGAAAGTGTCTTGGTTGAATCCCCACCTTGACTGACATGAAGGAGGAAGAAAAATTCTGTAAAGCTCTAGACAGACTCATCACAGCAACCCCAATGTTCAATAAACTGTTTCTTCTGGGAGATTTCATTATGCATGTGGGTAGTGATGTTGAAATGTGGGCAACAATAATTGGATAACCTGGGATCAGTAAATTAAGCAGAAGTGGCTTACACCTGCTAAGTGACTGCCAAACATCAGCTTGTAATCACCAACACAGGTTTTGTTTGCTGAATAAGGAGATGACAATTTAGATACAGCCAATATCCAAGAGCAGCAGCATGGTGTAGTGGATAGAGCATGGCCCTGAGTGTCTGAAGGTCATGAGTTCTAATCTTGGCCCTGCCACTTGTTTGCTGCATGGCCTTGAGCAAGCCACTTCAATTCTCTGTGCCTCAGTTACCTCATCTCTAAGATGGGGAGAATGTGAGCCCTGTGTGGGACATGGACTGTGTCCAACTGTTCTTTTTGTATCCACCCTAGTGATTAGTACAGTGCCTAGCACATAGTAAGCATTAACAAATACCATCATTATTATTATTATTATTATCCAAGTTGTGGCACCTTGACTTCTCCCTGGATCATTTTTCTAAAATGTTCTGCACATATTCCCCCATCCTCAAAAACCTCCAGTGGGTCCCTATTCCTCTCTGCATCAAGCAGAAACCCTTCACCAGTGGCTTTAAGGTACTCAATTAGCTCCCTCCCTCCTACTTATCCACTCTCTTCTCCACTACACCCCAGCTTGCGCTTGTCAGCCCTCTCACGCTAACGTACTTACTGTGCCTCATTCTCGTCTTTCCTATCATCAAACTCTTTCCCATGCCTGGAACTCCCTCCCCACTTCATATCCAATAGACTCCAGTACTCTCTATTGTCCAAGCTCTTCTGTAAATCCCATCCCATCCAGGAGGCCTTCCTTGATTAATTTCTAATTTTTCCAGTTTATATTTACCCGTTTGCCACTTAAGGATTTCTATGTCACCTAACCACTTAAATGATCAGAACCTCCCATAGCACTTTTATAGATATCATACGCACTCTATCACTTCACCCTCTCCGTAATTTATTTTAGTGTCTGTCTCCCTGGATAAACTTTAAACACCTTGACAGCAGCGAGTATGCTTACTAATTATAGTGTACTCTCACAAGTGTTTAGCACACTGCTCTGCATTCAGAGAAGTGCTCAATAAATACTATGGATTAATTGATTGATTGATGCATTATAATATCTTCTACAGAAAGACCTTTTTTATAGTATTTGTTAAGCACTTACTGCTTGCCAGTCACTGTACTAAGCACTGGGGTTGACACAAGCTAATTAGGTTGGACACAGTCCATGTCCCACATGGAGCTCACGGTCTTAATCCCCATTTTACAGATGAGGGAACTGAGGCCCAGCGAAGTGAAGTGAGTTGCTCAAGGTTGCACAGCAGACAAGTGGCAGAGCCGGGATTAGAACCCAGGGCTTCTGGCAGGACTCTATCCCCTAGGTAAAGCATCTTGTCAGACCTGAGGGATGTTCCTATAACCACTGCTGGGCTTATCATCACCCAGTGAGTGCCAAGCTTGCACTGATGATAAAGCCAGTGGGTCATATGGTGGCATCTAACCACCTAGGGGGCTGAAGGAAGAAGATGCATGCAAGGAACTTCACAACATTGAAGCAGCCCTTTAAGAACCAGAAACCTATCCGCCTCAATCGATATGACCATTGCTTGGTCATCTTTATGAGATACGTTATATTTCTCCTTGAAGTTTGGCTTCACTGACACTGTCCTCTCCTGGTTCTCTTCCTCGCTCTCTGGCTGCTCCTTTTCAGTCTCTTTTGCGGGCTCCTCTTCTGCCTCCCACCCTCTGGCAGTGGGGGGCCCTCAAGACTCAGTTCTGGGTCCCCCTTCTATTCTCCAGCTACACCCACTCCCTTGGAGAGTTCATTCACTTCCATGTTCAACTATCATTTTTATGTGGATGATTCCCTAATTTACCTCTCCAGCCCTAACCTCTCTCCTTCTCTGCAGTCTCGTATTTCCTCCTGCCTTCAGGAATCTGTACTGATGTCCCAAGGCCTCAAACTGAACGTGTCCAAAACAGAACTCTTCACATTCCCTGTCCTCCCCCTGACTTTCCCATCACTGTGGGCAGCACCACCATCCTCCCTGTCTCACAAGCCCATAACCTTTGGTGCTCTCCTCGACTCATCTCTCTCACTCAACCCACATATTCAATCTGTCACCAAATCCTGTCGGTTTAATGTTCACAACATCGCAAAAATCTGCCCTTTCCTCTCCATCGAAATTGCTACCACGTTAATGCAAACACTTATCCTATCCTGCCTTGATTACTGCATCATTCTCCCTGCCTCCTGTCTCCCCATACTTAAGTTCATACTACATTATGCTGTCTGGATCATTTTTCTGCAAAACTGTTCAGTTCATCTCTCCCCACTCCTCAGAACCTCCAGTGGTTGCCCAGCCACCTCCACATCTAACAAAAACTCCTTACCATCGGCTTTAAAGCACTTTATCACCTTGCCCCTGCAGTCAGTCAGTCAACTGTATTTATTGAGAGCAATGAATAAATTGAGTATTTATTGATTTTATTCTAAAATCCTTCATTCACATCAAAGATAAGGATATTAAATAATCCTGGACCCAGGCCTACCCTTTTGAGTCACCACTTGATGCATCAGCTAGGTTGACACTGAGCCATTGATGCTCATCTTTTTGATTTTGGTTTCACTCAAAAAAAAAATGCCAGCAATAGTCCCATGCTCTGTTTTCAGCATTTCTGGGCATCCCTTCAATACAAAGAGTTGACCTGCAGCATTCCTCCCAGGTGTTCTTTCTGAAAGTGCACCTGGCCTCATGAGTCTTCAGCTGGCACTCAAGGAAACTGTGCCTTTCCCACTGATATTTGGGCAAATGAACACACGATGGATTGCCTGGTTGTCACCGCTCACTAGCTTCTTTTGTCTTCACGCACTCTGAACACTTCCAGACCCACTGAAGATGCTACCCTTGTGCCTGAAAATCTTTGGGAAGGCTCAGGTATTTTTCAGACTATAAGAACTACCCAAAGAAGAAAAGCCAAGAGGGAGCAAGGAGAAAATGATAATGATAATAGGCTCAGTTCTCCTAGAACGTGGAGTTTACATTCTTGGTGAATGCTGCTGGAGAGACAGTTCTCATTCTGATATTTTTATGCCTTTCCTGGTGCCCCACACATGTGCAAAACCAGTTGTTAGGTCACTACATCATGCTGAATTCAGACAGACAAGTGTTGTCAGAAGAATGTTCCCAAATTCTGCCTCTCACATTCTATCCAAAATTCATAGTGAAATCACACCTTTTAGGAGAACTGACTGTATTACCTTAAATTTTGAGTGTGCTTTTAAAAAAATTTCCAAGGTTCTTTCATATCAGTATATCTCATTTTATCTCACAACATCCCTGCGAGGTGGAGGGAGGTGAGTTTTATTATCCACAATTTAGAGATGAGGAAAGGAGTCCGAGAAATGTTAAGTGATTTTCCAGCAGGTCATTGGCAGACCTGAGACCAGAGCCAGGTCTTGGCACTTCTAGCCCCATGCTCTTTCCATGACACCATGCTGCCTCCTGGATGCCATGTGGTTATTGTGCCTTTCTAGAGGATCTTTTTTTAATGGTATTTGTCAAGCACTTACTATATGCCAGGCACTGTACTAAGTGCTGGGGTAGATGCAAGATAATCAGATTGGACAAAGTCCCTGTCCCACATGGGGCTCACACTCTTAATCCCCATTTTACAGATGAGGTAACTGAGGTACAGAGAAGTAAAGTGACTTTACCAAGGTCACATAGCAGACAAATGGTAGAGCCAGGTTTAGAACCCAGATCTTTCTGACTCATAAGCCTATGCTCTATTCACTAGGCCATGCTGCTTCTCCACAGGTCTTCTCCAGAGGATCACTAAGGTCTGTTCTACCCCCATGGTGGGGGGGGGGGGGGGGGGTGAAAGGAAAGGAGGGCAGCAGAACATTTTGAGAGTCCTGTCCCTGCTCCATTGATTGCCTTCAATTTTGTTCTTGACCCCTTCCAAGGTCACTGTCACTGATCTGGAAGGAAACTCTTCCTGCTTTATGCCTTCTTCTTCTGGGAATGAACATAAGATGACTTCAAATGACTGCTTTTTACTAGTCATAGGACCTTTCTCAAAGGAATGTGCCCCTCCTCTGAACACATCCCTACCCCCCTTCAATCCATTAAGTTTATAATGAAATGGTTAGTCTGGGTTCACCCCCGAGATGCCTACAGCTGACAGAACAGCTGCTTCCCCTTTTTCAGACCCAGTTCTCTGGGGAGAAAATGAAATACTCCAGAGAAATGCTTTGTAGTTTGTCCAATCTTCTCCAGTCAGTCAACAGAATCACAAAATACCTTTACCGGGGAGGTCTGTGGCAACTGAAAACTTCAAAGATTGTACCGACAGGGCCTGGGCCATGTCCAAAACTCATGCATCTTGCTTGGTGCCTCAGTGCCATCTAGATTTTTCTTATTTACAATTCATAATCTTGGGCAAGTGTTGCCTTGGCTGCCACAGATTTTGGAGTGACCCAATAGCAGCACAATAGAAAGCAGAAGAAAAACATGTTCTACTTTCAAAGACAACCCCTTAGGAATGTAAACTCTCTATTCCAAGAAATGAAGCTGATTTTATCTTGTCTCTTTAACCTTTGGAAATCTTTAAGTTGCTTTCCAACAAATGTGAACACTGAACAGATTTTTAGCACAACCAGAGGTTTGCTAAACCTGGGCTCCAGATAGCGTAGCTGACATTTGTGATAGGAGAGCTTTTTTGAGCACTAATCCTGATCTAGGAAAAATTAGAAAATGAGGTAGAGAACCTGAGAAGGGCTGTGATATTAACAAAACCTTCTTCCTTTCAGGATCTCACTTAACTGGGGATAGGGAAACTAGCTGCTGTTCTGAGGCCATGATTGGGCAACGTGCACATCATTGTCTAGCCAACTTCTCACAGAAGGTGAGTTGCTTGCTGTGGGATTCTGAATCCTTTATGTCCAGGTATACCCCAGGCTACAGCATGGCCTAGTGGACAGAGCAGGGGCCTGGGAGTCAGAAGGACCTGGGTTCTAATCCCGACTCTGCCACTTGTCTGCTGTGTGACCTTGGACAAGCCATTTCACTTCGAAAGAGCTCCCCGGGCAGTTTGGCTCCAAAACCTCGATTTGCACCCTGCTCGGGGATTATTTCATTCATTCATTTAATTGAATTTATTGAGCGCTTACTGTGGGCAGAGCACCCTACTAAGTGCTTGGAAAGTACAATGCAGCAATAAAGAGGGACAATCCCTACCCACAACGGGATTTCCATCCACTGTCATTGAGAAGGACAGAGGAATGGTGTGTTTGAGAGACACTGTGCAGTAGTCATCTTTGAAAAGGACCGGGTGGCTGTTATCTCTGCAATGTCCCATACAGGTACATGGCTGCCTGCATCTTAAAGCGACAACTTCACTTCCACTGACCCCAGATTTTAGCTGCTCTACAGTACAACAGCACTGGGGATATGATCAATATTGTTTATTGTCTTACCCCAGGTTATAACCAAGCCTGGGATGCAACATGAATTTTTTGATGCTTTATCTCATCCATGTGCCTGACTAGCCCCAATTTTTCAGCCAAGCACACCAAGTAAGTAAATTCTTCCCTGGCCCACCTAACCTGTGCTGAGATTAAGCAATCAGTAATGAACAGATCTTGGGGGAAGCCCCACTTCCAATTTCCATGAAGGCGTTGTTGAAGAGATCCCTGGCCAGATAGCCGAAGAAAGTTTTGAACCGGGTTCAGATTCATTTAGAAATGGATGATGCAAATGCTGATGAGCTAACTGCTTCTCTTGCAGAGGAGTTGTTGTCCACAAAAGACCTCATCAAATGACAATCTGAGGTATCATTGCAAAATGCCAAAGCATGAAAAGGAAGCTAAATTTGGGGGATATAAAAAATCTTGCATCTATTTTCAATAATAATAATAATAATAATGTTGGTATTTGTTAAGCGCTTACTATGTGCCGAGCACTGTTCTAAGCGCTGGGGTAGACTTAGGGGAATCAGGTTGTCCCACGTGGGGCTCACAGTCTTAATCCCCATTTTACAGATGAGGGAACTGAGGCACAGAGAAGTTAAGTGACTTGCCCACAGTCACACAGCCGACAAGTGGCAGAGCTGGGATTCGAACTCATGAGCCCTGACTCCAAAGCCCATGCTCTTTCCACTGAGCCACGCTGCGGTGAATTTAGAAATGCGATTACCAAAAACGATCCTAATGCAGAAAGGACTTTGAAGGTGCAAAGAGGTGTTCAGAAGGAGTTTAGGTGCTAAGAGGAGAAAAGACGGAGGCTGCTGTTTCAGAATTTTTCCTCCACTATTTGCAACATTTAAGTTTCTTGTAGCGTTGCTTGACAAGTCTTGATAACTTTGGCATTTACTAGAGCTAAGAAGTAAAAAAAATAGTCTGGGGTAGTTGATAGTTCAAGCCGCATCGGGACTTGGCCAGTCCTTATTTTTGGTATTAACAGTCATTTCCTTGTAAAGGTATCAGTTATCTGGTAAAGCTTGCTAGAGGTCTGTATTAAAATGTTACCAGGACTGGACAAATAGGTGTTGATGAAATCCTTATGCAGATCCCTTTTCGAATTAGGAGTGGATTAAAAATATGGAAATTCTTGGGAGGTTTTCCCACCTAATATAGTACCTTTTTTCTACTAAAAATGCCCAAGGAACCATCAATTTCTAGGCCTAAACCCGTCCTCTAGGCGGTAAGCCCATTGTGGGCAGGGAGTGTGTCAGTTTATTGTTAAATTCTACTCTCCCAAGCACTTAGTACAGTGCTCGGCACGCAGTAAACGCTCCATTAATATGATCGACTAAGGGCCAGCAGGATGGGAGGTGGGACGTGGTTGTATTCCTTAATAATGTTGCTCCTGGAGTTCAGAACAGTGTGTTTGGGGTGGGGAAAGATCAGGGTGGCTCTTTAAAAAAACTTCCTCCTTCCATCCCTTTGACTTGCCTAGCCTAGAGGCTTAGTCTCCCGGCTGAGACTTTTTATTGAGCATCTACTGAGGTCTTCTACCTCCCTCCTCAGCGGAGGTACTGGAGCTTCATTCCTAAAATTCCCCCAGGAAAGATCCCTGGCTCTCTTTATGAGAAATACTCCTGTCTGGCACTGTCCAAGCTTCTTTTTGCAGAACAGCCCCCAACGAGACCGAGAAACCTTTCCCCACAACCCTTAAAAACAACACCCTAGTTTTCTTTAAAATGGTTTGGTCAGCCTACCTCCTGAAGATCCAGCCACACTCTGGGAAAGTGGGAGGTAGAGAGGCATCCTTGACATACGAAGGAGGGGGTCAACAGCTTTAAAAGTCAGAATGGTAAAGCTAAGGGCTGTGTGGGAGGGCAGGGATATAATGAGAAAAGAAGTGAGGGAACAGAGATACTGGCAGGGCAAAGGGTTCAGCATAGGGATTGAAATTGAAAATAGCTGAGGGTGCCAGAGAAAAATCCCATTTATGTTGTCGATACTTTCCTCAGCATCCCTGCTCTCTTCCCCCTACTCTTTTCAGATAATACAATCAATTTTTTTCTTCTCTCTCCTTTTTTTCTTGTTTAAACCCTAGAGTAGACTGAAATTAGCAGTCAGAACTAGGCATGTTCAGGAGTACCAGGGAGATTTGATCTGTAGGTACAAAGCCAGGGCAATGCCTCCCTTAAACTGTTTGCATTGTTGAGATAGGTAGTTCTCAAATTTTCGGGTGCTGTGTCTACTTGGAGATCTCCACGTAATCCCCCATGCCAACTCCTCCCTTGTCCCCAAATCCAAAGCTGCTCCAGAAGGAGGGCGTTAGGTGGGGCTGGATTGTGGAGTTTCTGAAATCCCCCAGTAACTCCCCTACTTGGAAAACACTGGTCTGGGTGGCTGGCAAATGAATGAGATCAGGGATGTTGTGGGCAGGAAATGTGTCATTTATTGTTGTATCGTACTTTCCCAAGCACTTAGTACAGTGCTTTGCACACAGTAAGCGCTCAATAAATAAGATTGAATGATTGAATGAGAGACCGCTTCTCCCTACGAGTGAACACATCGATTCAGACAGAATATGCCCTGAAACATTTTGGTAGGGCAATCTACTCTTGCTGCTAAGAGCCCAATCTAGGCAGTCCAGTGAAGCAGATTCCCCCGAGACCCAGCTCTTTACCTAACAATAATAATAATAATAATTATTATTATGGTATTCGTTAAGTGCTTACTGTGTGCCAGGCATTGTACTAAGCGTTAGGGTGGATGCAAGAAAATTGGGTCGGACACAGTCCTCGTCCCACGTGGGGCTCACTGTCTCAACCCCCATTTTACAGTTGAGGTAACTGAGGCACAGAAAAGTGAAGTGATTTGCCCAATGTCACCCAGACAAGAGGCGGAACCGGGATTAGAACTCATGACTTCCAGGCTTGTGCGCTCTCCGCTACTCCATGCTGCTTCCACCCCAAGACAGTGGTGGAGTCAGGCATCCTCACAACCTGGAAAGCTGTCTCCAGCGAACTTACACACATTGAATTGCCACTTCATTCAGAAAATTAAGCAATATTAAATTGTTCCAAAGAATATTGAGTTTGGAGTTAATGAGATCTTGTTCGGTGGGTGGAGCTGTTTGTCTCACACCTGATTGCAGGATGCAGCTCACATGCTCAAGAAGATATCTGGCACAAAACCTTATTAAATTGGGCCTACTGTGTCTTCTAGATTTCATTCATGACACTACCTTTACAGGATATTGATTTTAGCTTCAGCATGCATAAAGTGATGTAATCGTAGGGCATTCACAAGCTCTTCTGGGTTTTAATATTCCGATAGAATTCTTTCTAACTGTAGAAAGAGAATGACGTATTATTTATTTCATTTTCTATGGGAAGCAGTTTCCAGAAGAGGCTAAAGGGCATCAAACTAACCACAGGGAAACTACTTTCCATGACAATACAAATTCAACAGAGATGTCAATGGGCCTTAAATTGTTTGGGGCTTCAGCTCACTTTGTTTTCTCCATTGTTTTTGGGAAAAGGCATTAACAGATTCACCAACTGCTAAATTTTGTGCTGACAGTGCTTTCTGGACTAATGTGAAGGGATACAACAGAAATCTGGGAGGGGAGGACAACCAGAAAAATGCACTAGGCCAGCAGGTTCCAGTCAAGGGTCCATGGGCTGTGTGTGGCCTAGTGGGTCCCTTGTGAGGCTTTGTGACTTCCCCACTCCTTGGAGGCCAGGCCTGGGAGTCAGAAGGACCTAGGTTCTAATCCCAGATCCACCACTTGTCTGTTATGTGACCTTGGGCAGGTCACTTCACTTCTCAGTGCCTCATTTACCTCATCTGTAAAATTAAGACTGTGAGCCCCATGTGGGACAAGGACTATGTCCAACCCCATTAGCTAGTATCTACCTCAGCGCTTAGTACAGTGCCTGGCACATAGTAAGTGCTTAACAAATGCTATATATAAAAAAGGCTCCCAAGAACACTGGAGATGGATGTGCTCCCCTTCTGCACTTTGACTGAAGTCCCGACTCTCCCAGTCTCATTCTAATAACCCACTAATACAATCCGGAAGGTGGAAAATTTTCTGGAGCACACACATCCCCATTCTAAAATCATTCAGGAGTGGGGGGTTAATCCCTGCTCTTCATAGCATACAATGATTCCCTTTCCCTACCCCCTCACCAAGCTGAACCACGCTGCACCAAGAGAAGAATTGGGAACCAGAAGCTAGTGGATCCCAGTTGAAGGAGAACTTGAGATCTACTGCTCCTAAAAGATCCCAGCAGATGGGCAGAGGAGAGTCCACGGCCCTCTCCTTTTTCATGTCTAAATTAATCTTTGATGCTGCAGTTAAAACCCATTTACTCTTGTTCTGTCCAGAGTGAAGTGAGCCCGTTGTGGGCAGGGATTGTCTCTCTTTATTGCTGTATTGTACTTTCCAAGCCTTTAGTACAGTGCTCTGCAACAGTAAGTGCTCAATAAATACAGTTGAATGAATGAAGAATGCCTGGCCACCATCCTCTTGTTATTAAAACACCTATTCCTGGAGAGGACCCTAGCACACGATTCCAGATTGTTATTGAGCTCAGTCCTCCCCATTGGCTAGGAGATGTAATTCAGCCAGAGATGAAGGGGAAAATCTTCCTACACTCCTCTTCCAGATTTCCCACAGGCTCGGGCAATGACAGTTTCTAATATGGCTTTCACTCAACAGTTGGGGGACTGGGAAACTACTGGTTGAGTGTGTTGGTGGATTGGCTCTCAGCTCACCCCTGGCAAGAAGGTCCGGTGACGGAGAGGCAGATTTGAAAACAACAGACCTGCAGGTGATGAACACATCAGCTTAGCAAAGGACAAACTATGCAAGTCCATAGTGTGAAAGGAAATGTTGTTCAACTGATAGGCCTTTTCAGACAAAGCCACATGCTGACAGGATCTCACTGTCTAGCAGGCAACTTTGAACACAAAGACTGTTCACGTGTATGCACATCCATAAATGTAAAAGGGTGAGATAGAACCTCTTTAGGAAGAACTGCATCTTCTTCTGCAGAATCATGTGGGACAACATTGTTTTAAATTATTTCGTATTTTAAAAATAAAAGAGAAATGTGTGAGAAAAATGCTAAATGAGGCTAGAGGAGGCACAGCAATATCCTCTCATATAGTACTGAAAAGCTGGGACTAGATGGAAGGCAAAAGAATGTATTGGAGTGAAATATTCTGGGGTTGAAACAGGGTTAAGTGATGCAGTGTACAATATTTGCACATTTTTGCTAGTGTCACAAAAATCCAATTATTCAAGACCTACAAATGTTAGACTGAAGGGAAAATACAAGCTGACTGAAATGGTGTTAAAAATTCTTTACCAAAGAAAAGATTAAGGGTATCTCCTTGGAAGACCCATGGAAATAGAAAATCTAGTCGTTATACTCCATTGTGAGCTGATGTTAAGTACAAGAACAAAGTGGTCAGAATTTGAACAGAGCTATGATTCAACTATGGAAGAATTTGGGGAGTTTTCTTGAAGTGAAAATTAGGTTATACTTTGGAGGTGGGATGGGGATATACTCTCTGGAAACAATTATTGTTGTTTTTCTTGATTCATTGGTTGTGCTTTATTTACCCCATTATTTATTTGCTTTGTACGTCAAACCCCAGTTCTTCGTGTTCCCTTTCAACTACCCATTTAGACCATGAGCTCCCTGTGGACCAGGAACTGAGCCTTGAATTACTATCCCTGTACCTTTCTCTTTTTATAGCATTTATTAAGTACTTACTAGGTGTCAGGCACTATACTAAGCACTGGGGTAGAGACAAGCTAATGGGGGTGGATACAGTCCATGTCTCACATGGGGCTCAGTCTTAATCCCCATTTCACAGATGCGGTAACTGAGGCATAGAGTAGTAAATTGACTTGCCCAAGGTCACACAGCACACTCATGGTGGAGCTGGGATTACAACCCAGGTCCTTTTGACTCCCGGGGACATGCTCTATCCACTGGGCCATGCTGATTCTCTTTCCCCAGCGAACTCTGCATGAAGTATGCCCTTGAGAAAGGTAATAAGGACCTGGGAGTCAGAAGGACCTAGGTTCTAATCCCGGCTCTGCCACTTGTCTGTTGTGTTACCTTGAGCAAGTCATTTAACTTCTCTGTGCTTCACTTCCCTCACCTGTAAAATGGGGATTAAGACTGTGAACCCTGTGTGGGTCAGAGACTGTGGCCAACCCAATTATCTTGTACCTACCCCAGCACTTAGAACAGTGCCTGGCACATAGTAAGCGCTTAACAAATACCATAGTTAACATTATTATTAATACATAATGGAAAGTGGAGTGGGAATCAATGATATTTACTGAGCATTTACTTTGTGCAGAGCACAGACTAAGTACTTGGGAGAGTACAATACCACAGAATTGGTGAACACAGCCCTCAAGGAGTTTATAATCTAGGATTGGATGAGGGGAGACAGAAATTAAAATAAATTGTGGATAGGAGATGTGGGAGAGTATAATGAAGTGTACATATGTGCTGTTGGGGAAATGAGAGGTTAACCAGGGTTGGCATCTTGAAGGAGGTCTGATCTTAGTAGGGCTTTAAAGATGGGAGAATGGTGGTCTGTCAAGATGAGGAGAGTGTAGTCTGTCTCTGTTCTTCTAGAAAATGGAGATTTGTGAACCTGTTTAGTTCCCACCTGCCAAACAGTAAGGAGTTTCTGCTTTACCTCTATAGCCCTGTGAGCTGACTGTTTCTCAGTAAACTCAAGAGAGCAGAGGCCACGTCAGGGGTTCTACCGGGATGTGCTCATACCCTCGAGTTATGTAATCATTTCCCCTCCTATGATTACTGCTGAATAAAAATGCCGATCAATCAAGCAGTGGTATTTATTGAGCTCTTACCCTGTGCAAAGCACTGAGTGCCAGAATGGTCAGGGTCCTATTAACTCCCACCAGAGTCTCTACCATTGACTAAGAGATAAAATTGAGGTACTGTTCCTTTTTGAGCATGCTTTGCAGTGATCATCATTAGCATTAGCACTTCGACAGCCCTGGTTGGAGAGGGGTCAGTAAGGAGGTTGGGATGGGGGGGATTGGCCGCCCTGTGTGACCACCCATTTAGCTCACCTCCAAAACCAGCTCTATTAACGACCATTAAAGTTTTAATTGTCTTTTTTAAAGGAGTTGTACTTTTAAATGCACTACCTTGCTTCTTCCCTTTGCTCATCTAAGCCATTGCAGAGCTATGATGGGCTCTTATCTGATGCAGTGTTTTACCCGAGTGGTTGCTAGCTCTATCTGAGGTGAGGTGATGCCTTGTTTCTGGCTGACGGCCCTTTATATTTTCTTCTGTAAATTACACTTTTGATTCTTCAGGCAGGAAAGTTTAAAAATGTTATAACCGGTCAAAGGGATAATGTGTACCTCCCAAAGTCTCTAGAGCATTTTCCAGTCCAGAGAGATGGGAAAGAATAAAAACTTCCTGACTTCCAGACCAGTAATCTGTGAACTACACCGAGCTGTTGACTGTGGTGAGTTGTGAGTTGTGAGTTGTGACTGACTGAGTTGTTGCTGTTGCTGCTATCCAGAAGGATTTTAAATCAGGTCCTCAGATTGATTGTCATCTGCATTTTCCATGGAAAATAGCTTCAATAATAATAATAAATAATAATTACAGCATTTGTTAAGCGCTTACTATGTGCTTACACTCTACTAAGTGCTGGGGTCGATATAAGGTAATCAGGTTGGACACAGTCCCTGTCCCACGTGAGGATCACAGTCCTAATCCCCATTTTACAGATGAGGGAACTGAGGCCCAGAGAAGTGAAGTACTTGCCCAAGGTCATACAGCAGACAAGTGGCAGAGGCGGGATTAGAATCCATAAGCTTCTGACTCCCAGGTCCGGGCTCTATCTACTATGCCATGCTGCTTCTCCGACAGAGGTGTCTTCAAGACACCTCTGAAGTGGTGTGACACCCATCAGCACCAAAGATGGTCAGGATCAGAAAGCAGCCCAAAATTGGTAGATTGCATGATGGAACGTGTCTGATGGCACATTCTTTATTGTGAAGAAATTGAAGGTATCTGTGCTCCCTTTGGAGTAACAGCAGGTGAACCGGAACAAACTGCAGTATAGTTTTAAAACCATTTTTTGTGTATTATGGCTTTTAATTCAGTTTCTTAGTTTTGGGCGGGTGACTGCTGAGGCTACAGCAAGAAAGGCATACGAAATCAAGAGCTGCTGTTCAGCTATCAGTTGTGCCATAAATAGACACATCTTTGCCCTAGCCAAAGTGATATTGCATGGGGTTAGCCGTAATCAAAATGCATTCGAATTTAATATGTGCAAACGGAAGTGACATTGAGATGGTGTTGCAGTGGATATTATTGATATTTAGGGATGAGGGCCAGCAGGTTTCATACACATTGAGGCCTCAATGTGGCTTAAATAAAGTACAGCTGAGAATACAAATGAGATCTTGTTCATTTGTTCCAGTTCTTGGGCTGTCCAATCTTCACACAGCGGTGGAGGTGATAGTTTCAGCACAGTTTACTATGAAGGTGACAGTAGACAGCATGAAAATGAACAAAATTCACAAGCATATGCAAACAGAAAAACTACCAACAGGAAATTAAAGACCCTCACCGCTAGCAAAAATCCAGGAGCTAGGTGTCTTGGAATAGGAATCGCAAGACCCTGGGTTACTTGGATTCTAATGTACTTCGTGTGTGAGATGGACACGCAAAGATCACAATACACAATGCGGTTAAGCAAGCATTTGACTTTATAATATAACTGCTACAGGGATGCAAGAGGGATTCGTTAGTATAAATGCAGTCAATCCATGTACATATAGTTAGGAGAATAAGTTATAAAGAGCTAGGGATAAAGGAGGGATAATACCATTCCAGTATCCTTCTGCCTTGAGGGAGCCTCGGGTGCTCAAGTGGACCTTCTGCTCTCACACCGATCTGGGTTGCCTGGCATCAGCTGTGGCATTTCTGCACTGGAGGCTGAGGTGCCAACCTTCCCGTGTTCTGCTCTGTCTGAGATTGTACCAACTCTGAGCTGCAAGAGATTGCGAAAAACAATAGGCAGTAACTAGGAGAAACTCTGATAACATGGTTAACGTGGATTTGGGACCAGTGAGCATATGGGTTAATATTATTATGATATTATTATCATTGTGGTACTTGTTAAGCACTTACTATGTGCCAAGCAGTGTTCTAAGCTCTGGAGTAGACACAAGTTAATCAGGTTGGACAGAGTCCCTGTCCCACATGGGGCTTACACTCTAAATCCCTATTTGACAGATGAGGTAAATGAGGCATAGAGAAGTGAAGTGATTTGCCCGAGGTCACACAGCAGACATGTGGCAGAGCCGGGATTAGAACCCAAATCCTTCTGACTCCCAGGCCCGTGCTCCATCCTCTGAGCCACTTGAGGAACTACTTTGCTTAGGAGTGCTCTCCCGAGACCCTCTGCTTAACTAACTTTTTAGGGAGGGCCCAAGTAGGGACTGGGAAAAAAACGCCCTCCTTGGCCTCCTTGCAATGGTACTACAGGACTATAAGGGACTGAGAAGAGGTGGCAGAAAGTCCGCTTGAGAACTTGGCGCTCCCTCAAGTCGGAAGGATGCTGTTATGATATTATTCCTCCTTTAGATCTAGCTCTCTCTGACTCATTCTCCTTAACTCTGTGTATACAGGTGGACTGAAATCATCCTAACGAATCCCTCTCGCATCCCTGTAGCTGTAGTGCTATAAAGTCAAGTGCTTACTTAACTGTACTCTGTGTATTGTGATCTTTGTGTCTCCATTTCACACGTACAGCATCTCAGAAGCCAAGTAACCCAGGGTCTTGCGACCCCTATTTCAAGACACTAGAGTTCTCTTACGTGGAGGTGGCGATATCCAAAGAGTCACCAAGATTACTAAAAACAGGCAAGTAAACCATATCTAAAAGAGGTGTTTAGAAGATGTGGTCAAATTATATCTGGAAGTTTTTTGTTTCCGTGAAGTGGCATGGCTTAGTGGATAGAGCATGGGCCTGGGACTCAGAAAGACCTGGGTTCTAATTGCCTGCTATGTGACCTTGGGCAAGTCGCTTAACTTCTCTGTGCCTCAGTTCTCTCATCTGTCAAATGGGGATTAAATCCCTCTGCCTCCGATTTAGACTTAAGAGCCCTTTGTGGGACAGAGACTTTGTCCAACATGATTATCTTGCCCCAGCACTTAGAACCATGCTGGACACATAGTAAGGGCTTAACAAATACAGTTATTTTATTATTATTCTTGAGGAGTTCACAATCTAATGGACACAGAGTGCAAATATAGAATAGGTAAAAGAGTAAGAGCACAGATACAGACACTAAAAACTGAAGTAGGCAATTCAATAAACACATAAATAAATATGCCTGCACACATTATTTCTAAGGGTGAATGTAGGGGTTACCTAACTAGGAAGCTAAAGATTAGTTGAGGAATGAGTCTTGGAAGAAGTGGGTTTTTAAGGGGGAGGAGAGAGGTTTGGTACATTTGAGGAGAGGTGGAGGAGTTCCTTGCAGAAGGAAAGGCATGAAAATACGCTGGGAGCAGAAACGTTTGAGCGAAGTACAGTTGGCAGTTTAGCTTGGGAGAAGTGAAGAGTGGAAGCTGGCGTGTAGTGAGAGGAAAGAGCACATGCGTAAGGAGCAGAAAGCTTGTGGAGAGCCTTACATCCAATGATTTAAGAGTTTCTATTTAATGTGAAGAGAAACGGACAACCACTGGAAGAAGTGCTAGGGTCTGAATGCCCTTTTAAGAAGGTAAGTATATTGCAAAGGGAAGAGGCTAGAGCCAGGAAGAGTAGTTAATCAATCAATCCATTGAACTTATTTAGTGCTTACTGTGTGCAATCAATCAGTAGTATTTATTGAACTTCTGTGCAGAGGACTGTATTAAACGTAGAGTAGAGAAAAGAGCGGGGGCTTGAGAATCAGAGGAGTGCGAGAGGGCTGAGAGAACACTAGTGTTAAAATTCAATAGTGCTATCACAAGAAAGTGCTAAAAAAGAGCATTACAATGGAGGATTCCTGTATAGACACCAATTCAGTGTGGCCTAGTGGAAAGAGGATGGGTCTGGGAGTCAGAAGCCCTGGATTCTAATCCTGATTTTGTCACTTGCCTGTTGTGTGACCTTGGACAAGTCACAACCTCTCTGTGCCTCAATTTCCTTATCTGAAAAATGGAAGTTCAATGCCCATTCTCCCTCCTACTTGGATTGTGGTCCTCATGTGGGACAAGAACTGTGTCCAACCTGATTATCTTGTTGAAAGCAGCATGGCCTAGTGGAGAGAGCCCTGGCCTGGGAGTCAGAAGGTCATGGGTTCTAATCCCGGATCCACCACTTGTCTGCTGTGTGACCTTGGGCAAGTCACTTCACTTCGCTGTGCCTCAGTTACCTCATCTGTAAAGTGGTGATTGAGACTGTAGGCCTGAAGAGAAGCAGCATGGCTCAGTGGAAAGAGCACGGGCTTTGGAGTTGGCGGTCATGGGTTCGAATCCCAGCTCGGCCACTTGTCAGCTGTGTGACTTTGGGCAAGTCACTTCACTTCTTGGTGCCTCAGTTACCTCATCTGTAAAATGGGGATTAAGACTGTGAGCCCCACGTGGGACGACCTGATTCCCCTGTGTCTGTCCCAGCGCTTAGAACAGTGCTTGGCACATAGTAAGCGCTTAACAAATACCAACATTATTATTATTATGTGGGGCAGGGACAGTGTCCAACCTGATTTGCTTGTATCCACTCCAGATCTTAGTACAGTGCCTGGCACCTAGTAAGGGCTTAACAAATACCATAATTATTATTATTACCCCAGTGCTTAGTACAGTATCTAGCACATAGTAAGTGTTTAACAAGTACCATAAAAATAAATGACTAAATAAGGGGCTTGGAGGAAGGGATTGTTGAGGGGGCAGGGGGGCAACATCCATATGGAGATGTCCTGGAGGCAGCAGAAGAGGTGAAGTTGTAAAATGAGTGAGAGCTCAGAGCTGGTGAGGTAGATTTGGGAGTTATCCACATAACAGTGGTAGATGAAACCGTGTTCATGCATGGGTTCTCAACATAATGAATGGAGAACAAGAACAGAAGGCTTAGAACAGAGTCTTGTGGGCTAAAGAGTGAGGGGAGGATGAACAGCTCCATGAGGAGCAGCATGGCAAAGTAAATACAGCACGGGTCTGGAAACCAAGGTCAAAGAGTTTCTAGGTGGTGGGAATGTTCAACAGCATCAGAGGCAGCTGAGAGATCACAAAAGACTAGAGCAGCCAATTAGACTTAGCCAAAAGGGGGTCATTGGAAAGAAGTCCTTGGATACTAGTATCACCTCAATAAAGTGAAGGGGACAAAAACCAGTTTACAGGGGTCTAAGAAGAGAGGAGTAATGAGGAAATGAAGGCAGTGGGTGAATATAGTTCATTCAAAGAGTTTGGATATCATACAGGAGCAAGGAGTTGGGGAAGGAGCAAGGACCTTGGGCAAGTCACTTCTCTGGGCCTCAGTTACCCCATCTGTCAAATGGGGATTAAGACCGTGAACCCCATGTGGGACAGGGACTGTGTCCAACCTGATTACCTTGTATCTTCCCCAGTGCTTAATACAGTGCCTGATACATAGTAAAGCGCATAACAAATATCACAGTCATCATCATTATCATCAGGTTAGGAAGCTATGTGCAGACAGTGGTAATTCAGAATGGGTAATTCAGAGGCAGCAACAGAAACTACAGCAGTGATAAGGAGGAAGAGAAAACACAGTCGACTGTTTTTTTTTCCCTAGTACATACTTTGCTGGCTGTTCTGTGCCAAAGATGCCATCTCAGGAAATGCATTTTTCTGATTGTGGGTGTCTATCGCCTCTGCCCTTGTGTATGTCTCTGCCTTTCTTGCTGTTTTTCCTGTCTTTATTTTCATTCATCTATATTCTTTCCGCCTCTGCTTCTCTTTTCTCTGACTCCCTTTTTGTCTCCCCTTTCCCCCCTCCCCCCCCCCCCATACTCCTAGTTTTTGGACCATTAGCCCCAGGGTTGGAAACCTTTCACTGTCCTATTTTGAGCTCCAAAATGTAGTAATTTTACGTTTAGGGGTCCCAAAATCACAATCAGAGAGGTTTAGTGGAATGTGACGTTTCCTTTCCTGCTATAACTTCTCTCAGATTTCAAGCTGTTCCTGTAAGATCATTTGAAAACCGGCTTCTCCAATATGAGTGGTTCTTCTGTCAGTGAGTAAACTTTAGCTCTACTATTATTGTGGAAAGTCCCCTAAAATATACTTTCTGAAAGTCACTGTGTTTTTGAGTCAGTGTGATTTTAATGGAAGAACATGACAGGGAAACAAACGAGAATCCTCCTTGCATATCTTTCCAGATCACATTACCAAGTGGCAGAGTACAAGGAGAAGAAATGAGACACAATGTATTTGAGATGCTTTACCATTCCTCTAAATCCAAACAGGCACATAAGAGACTGTAAATAACCAAAACAGTAAGTAGGTAGGGATTTGTAATCTAAAGATTTAGGGAAGAAGCAATCTACCAAACAGAATGGGTGAGGTAAGAGCTTGCAATGTTTAGAGGGCAATATAGTCAAGGAACAAGAGGGAATTAGCAAATTTGTATGGGGCTGTGTGTGTGTGTGTTTGGGGGCAGCGGGGGTGGGGGTGGGGGAATGGGGAGACCCCAAACTCTACCATTAGCAGGAGGACCAGGACCAAGAGCAGTGGGGTGGATTTGTGTGGTGAGGAAGGGAAAAGAAAGACTCAGAGTTTGAGGTATTGCAGAAATAAAATAAAACAAAAGTATTCAACATGTACAACGGCCTCTAGAAAATGACTCTGTGTTTTAGAAAGCCCCCACTTATCTTTCTTCACACAGTGGATCCTCTCCATTTTGAATTTAAGCCTCCCTCGGAGATACCCCAGTAATACCTGTTAAGGTTTCATCCTGAGCTAGAATTGTCTATAAGTGTTGTGTTGATGTCTTTCGCTCCCCATTTTGGTTAAAATATCAGAATAAGTTTCTATTGTATACATTGTGAAAAGCTCTTGCTTAACAAAAAGGATCCTCACAGACTCATAGCGTAATCCTTCCCAGACCTCGGTTCTCAGAAACAGTATCAACCACAGGTGGTTTTTCTCTGCCCAGGTCAATTTAAGAATTCCTCTCCCCCCCCCCCCCCCCCCCCCCCAATCATGGCTCTCCTGTGGCTCAGTCTCTCTCTCCTCAGTGATATCTCCTAGCGGCTTTTTAAATAACCTGCAGTGTTGACACACAGTAAGCACTCAATGAATATGATTTATTGATTGTTCTCCAAACTTAACCTGTTGTCTCAGGGAGGGACTGATAATTCTTTTCCCCAAACCCCACAATTTAAAGTAAGAGGAGGAGCAGAATTCTGATTGCACAACTAGGTTGGGCTCTGAAGGGATGTAGAGAATCTTTAATTTTAAAAAGGCTTTGAAAAGAAATCATCCAGTTTTCACAGTCCTAACCTTTCAAAGAGGTGAGTTTATCTCAAACAATTAGAGAAGCAGGAGCTTTTGTGTTCTCTCATTAAATACTTTACAGTAATTTTCTCCAATATTGGAGGACACCCTTTACCAATCATAGGTCTGTAGGAATGTCTAACCTCTGTGACTGATTATTTTCCACAGGTGATATTCAAAATAATTGGAGATGGCTTGATCAGGAAATGCTCTTGGGCTAGATCTTGGGGTCAGTGTAGGGAAGCAAGAATTTGCTTTTCAGGTTCCATGATGAAATAAAATCATTCAATCAATCAGATTTATTAAGTGCTTACTGTGTTGCAGAGCGCTGTACTAAGCACTTGGGAGAGTACACTACAACAGAGTCGGTAGACGTGTTCCCTGCCCACAGTGAACTTACAGTCTGGAGGGGGAAACAGACATTAATATAAATAAATTACGGCTATATACATAAGTGCCATGAGACTGAGGGAGGGATGAATAAAAGGTGCAAATCCAGGTGCAAACATGACACAGGAAGGAGTGGGAGAAGAGGAAATGAGGGCTTAGTCAGGGAAGACCTCCTGGAGAAGACGTGCTTTCAGTAAGGGTTTGGAAGTGGGGAAAGTGATTGTCTCTCAGATATGAATGGGGAGGGCATTCCAGGCCACAGGCAGCACATGGGCAAGAGGGTGGTGGCAAGATAGATGAGACTGAGGTACAATGAGTAGGTTGGCATTAGAGGAGGAAAGTGTTTATGCTGGGTTATAGTATGAGATCAGGGAGGGAAGGCAGAAGGGGGCAAGGTGATTGAGTGCTTTAAAGCCGATGACAAGGAGTTTCTGTTTGATGCAGAGGTGGATGGGCAACCACTGCAGGTTCTTGAAGAGTGAGGAAACCTGGACAGAACAGTTTTTTAGGTAAAAGATCTGGACAGCAGAGGGAAGTATGGACTGACGTAGGGAGAGACAGGAGGCAGGGAGGTCAACAAGAAGGCTGATGCCGTAATAAAGGTGAGATAGGAAGCGATGACGTGAAGGTAGACCCGACAGGGTTTGGTGACAGATTGAGTGTGTGGGTTGAATGAGAGAGAGGAATTGAGGATGCTACCAAGGGTACAGACTTGCGAGACAGGGAGGATGGTGGTGCTGTCTACAGTGATGGGAAAGTCAGGAGGAAGACAGTGGGTGGGAAGATGAGGAATGCTGTTTTGGACATGTTACATTTGAGATGTCAGTGGAACATCCAGATAGAGATCTCCTGAAGACTAGAGGAAATATGAGATGCAGAGAAGGAGAAAGATCAGGGCTGGAGATGGAGATTTGGGAATCATCCACATAGAGATGAAAGTTGAAGCCATGGGAATGAGTGGGTTCTCCAAGGGAATGGATGTAGATGGGAGAATAGAAGGGGACCCAGAACTGAATCTCGACAGACTTCTACAGTTAGGAGGTGGAAGTCAGAGGAGAAGCCTGCGAAAGAGACTGAGATGAGAGGCCAGAGAAATAGGAAGAGAACCAGGAGAGGACAGTGTCAGTGAAGCTGAAGGTGGATAATGTTTCCAGGAGAAGGGGGCAGTCCACAGTGTGGAAGGCAGCTGAGGGGTCGAGGGGGTTTAGGATGGAGTAGAGTTTTGGATTTGGCAAAGAGATCATTGGTGGCCTTTGAGGGGACGGTTTTAGCGGAGTGAAGCCAGATTGGAGGGGCTCAAGGAGAAAATGTGGAGGCAGTGGGTGTAGAAAACTCGCTTAAGGAGTTTGGAGAGCAATGGTAGGAGGGAGATGGGATAACTGGAGGAAGCCACAGGGTCAAGCAAGGATTTTTTTTTAGCCTAGGGGAGACCTAATATATGATACATTCAGAAACTTGTCATTAGAGTTAATGTTTTCTTCCTCTGCTTCACCTGTTGCATTCAAAATAGCTCTGGGGACTTAGTGAGACCAGGATAGCCCCAGATTAATGGGAATCCTCATTTCCCATAAAGCAGCCAGTACCTCTCTGATGAATCTGATTTCAACTGAAATACATGTCTGCAGAAGGCGAGAGGGGGTTTGTACATCTGCCGACAAAGTACTCCTATGCAGAATAAGTTTAGACACCTTTGAGTCTTTAGGGATGAAATTATGGTTGTAGGAAGACTAACTGCTTTACTTAACTGAATCTGAGATGGTGGAAAAATAAACAGCAGAATGTGTTGACAGACTTCACTTGTGCTATATAAATTCTGCATGCCTTGAATGGAACTGCAGTCAGAAACATCTGAATAGGAATAGTACATTAGGAATAGGTGTTGTCACTTACTGGGGTCACTTACTGGTCTGAGAGCAAAAGCCTTTTGCTTGTTTTAATTTGGAGTTTAGAGAGATAAGAGGCATCTGCAAAAGTATCTGGGTAGAGAGGGTAAGAAGGCACTCTCAGCCAACCAATAAATTATTAGGCTGGCCTGCCCCTGGCTGCGATCAGACTTAGAAAGTTCAAGACTTTACTTCAGGTTGATTGTTGATTTTGTAGCTTGACCTCAGGTTTACTTCAACTGCTAGGAGGGTGCTTTCCCTTCTCAAAATGCCTGTCCAGCTCTCTGGGTAGGGCATGATGGTCACTACCCAACGTGATGTCGCACTTTGCCATCGTAATTGCTGGAGTCTGATACTTGGACTGAGAAAGAGGGAGGAATTGGGAAGACCCTTATTTTCCCCAGACACCTCCTCTAGAGGAGAAGGAATATTTTATATTCAGGCAGGTCGATAAAAGAACAATGCCCAGAAGGTGACTAGCCTTTCATCTCAGAGAAAGGACAATTTTCTCACTGGAGAAAGAAAGGCTTCTGTAGGTTTCCTTTCCTGCATGTTGAAGCTCCCTTTAAATCAGGGGCTGAGGAGCTCATCCAACCTCTCCCCCCTCAACCCCAACACACTAATCTCTTGCTGTGTACTTTCAAACCTCTCACAATTCAGTTGTGAAATGGATAAAGTACATTAGCGTGTCCCTGAGTGCTGCTTTTAGAGAATGTTAAGCAGCCTTCAAACAAGGTTAAGTGGCACAAACATTTTTACTAGCCCTCCCCACATTTATCTACTAATGTGATAGTGATGAAGCCTCTAATGGCTACAATAGTTTTAATAAGTATAGGCCAGGTGCTGTGGGTTAGCCTTTCAATTTCTATTAAATTTCTCTTTGCACTTAAGGTGGCCTATTTTCCTGTAGGTCTTGACATCCAGAGTGTTTGCTTTTTCCACCTTGGTGTTCCATCTGATAGACCAGACTCCTTCTTTAGAGAGGAATAACAACAGCTCTTCTTAAGTGCTTAGTACATAATGAGTGTTGAATAAATACCACTGACTGATTGATTGATTGAGTGGTACAGCAAGGGCCAGCCTGTGAATGGCAAAGGATAAGGAGTAGTGGGTGACAGCAGCCTGGAATATAGGTGAATGTCTAACAGATGGGAGGCTTAAATGGACTATAGTCTGATGGGACAGAGAAGTGAAGTGACTTGCTCCAGTTCACCCAGCAGAGAAGTAGAAGCAGCGTGGCCTAGAGGACAGAGCACGGGCCCGGGAGTCAGAAGTACCTGGGTTCTTTCTAATCCCGGCTCTGCCACGTGTCTACAGTGTGACCTTGGGCAAGTTACTTCACTTCTCTGAGCCTCAGTTACCTCATCTGTAAAATGGAGATTAAGACTGAGAGCCCCCTGTGGAACAGGGACTGTGTCTAACCTGACTAGATTGTATTTACCCCAGCACTTAGAACAGTGCACGGCACATAGTAAGCACTTAACAGATATCATCATCATCATCAAGTAGCGGAGGCAGGATTAGAACCCAGGTCTTCTGACTCCCAGGCCCATACTCCTTCCACTCAGCCACACTGGGACCTTTCCTCAGTGTCCCATACCATCACCTTGCTGTTATACGATCAAATTCGGGAGACTTGCCGTTCTTCATGGTTCTGCCTGCAGTGGTGGCTTCATCGAGTGGAGAGAGATCTGTGCCTTCTCATATTGGCAGGAAAACTATTATCTTTGGAGAGTCCTCAAGGACCAAATTCAAGAAGAACTTCTTCACTGTCAGAGTGACAAAAGACTAGAAAAATATGCCAAGGGAATCTCCAGCCTGAAGAGTTCTGTGACAACAGCCTCACCATCCCTGGAGGAGTCAAGATGGTCCTGGTGCCAAACAACTAGCTACAGACACAAGAGATAATTGCCACTTAACCTGTATGATTTACAGGGGTAGGTAAAGTGATGGGCTCCCTTTTCCCCTTATCTCTCCACCTGTGGTGCAGCTGGAGAAAAGGGAAGCCAGGTAACTCTAGGTCAGGGATAGTCAGAGGGTGGAGTTAAGGAAGGGAATGGGGTTGGTGACTGCTATCATAACATGTCACTGTTATCTTTGAATAACAATTATAGTATTTGTTAAGTGCTTACTATGTGCTAGCCACTGTATTAAGCACTGGGGTGGATACAAGCAAATCGGGTCGAGCACAGTCCCTGTCCCACATGGGGCTCACAGTCTCAATCCCCATTTTATAGATGAGGTACCTGAGGCACAGAGAAGTGAAGTGACTTGCCCAAGGTCACACAGCAGACAACTGGCAGATCCGGGATTAGAACCCATGACCTTCTGACTCTCAGGCCTGTGCTCTATCCACTATGCCATGCTGCTTTTGCAGGCAAGACCCTAATCAAAGTCTTTCTGGAATGGAGAAATCTAGTTAAACACGTGATCCCGAATTCCAATGTGGCTTCAGACCGCAACATATATCAACCTGCATTGGTAACCCTTCACAACTAAGTGTTTTCAATGCCAGCACGGAGCTAACCGCTATCACATAAGTCTGTTTCTTAGGCAGTCCACTGGCCTTTGCTAGGCAAGTAAGTAGAAAACCCAGACAATAAGGCCAGCACTTTAACTTGAAGAAATTGTCAGAATATGGCCACGGCGCAGCATCAGGATTCTGACCAAATCGAAGGTCAACTGAACTAACCAACCTGCTCAGTGGATCTCACAAAGACGCTACATCTCACTCCTTCCGCAGTTCCATTAATGTCGTTTACAAGCCAAACTCAATTATCAAGTGGCAAAACAGAATCATCTCCCTACCCTATTCTACCCCCTCCTACTGCTACTTTTTTTTTCCTTGATGGCATTTGTTATGCACTTACTATGTGCCAGGTAGTGTATTAAGCTCTGGGGTAGATTCAAACCAATCAGGTTGGACACCGTCCCTGTCCCCATTTTACAGATGAGATAACTGAGTCAGAGAAGTTAAGTGACTTGCCCAAGGTCACACAGCAGACACGTGGCAGTGCCGGAATTAGAACCCAGGTCCTTCTGACTCCCAAGCCCATGCTTGCTCTTCTAGGCAACTCTGCTTCTCTTCAGCAGTTCTGGGTCACCTCAGCTCAGTGTCACTACTTGGGTACTCATCCTCTTGCCCCCAACCCTTCTAGCATTTTTTTTTTGGTATTTGTTAAGTGCTTACTATGTGCCGAGCACTGTTCTAAGCACTGGGTTAGATACAGGGTCATCAGGTTGTCCCACTTGGGGCTCACAATCTTCATCCCCATTTTACAGATGAGGGAACTGAGGCCCAGAGAAGTGAAGTGACTTGCCCACAGTCACACAGCTGACAAGTGGCAGAGCTGGGATTCGAACCCATGACCTCTGACTCCCAAGCCCGGGCTCTTTTCCACTGAGTCACGCTGCTTCCCCACGCTGCTTTTGTACATATCATCATCATCAATAGTATTTATTGAGCAAGTGCTTACTCTGTGCAGAGCACTGTACTTAGTGCTTGGGACATGTCTTTAAACTCTGTTGCTTCACTGTACCTGTAATTGATTTTAGTGTGTCACCCCTCCTAGATTGTAAACTCCTTGAAGGCGGGATCATGTCTACTAACTCTATTGTATTCTTCCAAGTGCTTAGAACAGTGCTCTGTACAAAATAAATGCTCAATAAATACCATTGATTGACTCATCATGAAAACAAAATCCTGGAATGAATCATTCTCCTAGCATGGTCACCTCAACACAGCTCCAATGGGTGGGACATCTTAGAGGAATATATGACGGCAGAATAACCTAACAACTGCTGTACGGTGAGCCGAAATTGGGAAAGCAGAAGCAATGGGGATGGAGGAAGCCTCAGATGATATGGCATCTCAGCTGAAAACTAGGAGAGAGCTGTCACACATTTGCGTGGTGCACTTCAAGAAAGGAGTGACTCTTTTTATTCAGAAACTTCAAGAGGGTTGTGAAACGAAGAACCGAAAGTGAAAGAGCATCAGATACTGCAAGCATGGCAGCACAACAATGGCCAATTTTGGACTGAGCATGCTGTGGATGGGATTCTGGAGCCCTTTTAGTCACATCTGCTCCCAAGTATGACAGATAAAGGATACCTCAATTAAACTGTCCTTTGTTTTCTCAGACGACATTACTGACTGCTGTAGTGGTCTCCCAACAGTTCATAAGTATGTTGCATTATTTGAAACAAATGGAACTCTACATCTTCTCACCCAATCCCTGTCCTTCCCTTGATTTTCCAGTCACTGTAGACAGTACTACCATCCTTTCTGTCTCACAAGCCTTTAACCTTGGCGTTGTCCTTGACTCCTCTCTCTCATTCAACCCACATATTAAATCTATCACCAAATCCTGTTGGTTCAACCTTCACAACATCACTAAAATTCACCCTTCCCTCTCCATCTAAACTGCTACCTTGTTGATCAAAGCATTTACCCTATCCCGCCTTGACTGCCTCCTCACTGACCTCCCTACCTCCTGTCTTTCCTCACTCCAGTCCATACTTCACTCAGCTGCCAGGATCATTTTTCTGAAAAAACATTCAGTCCATGTTTTGCCACTCCTCAAGAACCTCCAGTGATTTTTTTTTCTTATATGGTATTTGTTAAGTTCATTCATTCATTCAATAGTATTTATTGAGCGCTTACTATGTGCAGAGCACTGTACTAAGCGCTTGGGATGAACAAGTCGGCAACAGATAGAGACAGTCCCTGCCGTTTGACGGGCTTACAGTCTAATCGGGGGAGACGGACAGACGAGAACAATGGCAGTAAACAGCGTCAAGGGGAAGAACATCTCGTAAAAACAATGGCAACTAAATAGAATCAAGGCGATGTACAATTCATTAACAAAATAAATAGGGTAACGAAAATATATACAGTTGAGCGGACGGGTACAGTGCTGTGGGGATGGGAAGGGAGAGGTGGAGGAGCAGAGGGAAAAGGGGAAAATGAGGCTTTAGCTGCGGAGAGGTAAAGGGGGGATGGCAGAGGGAGTAGAGGGGGAAGAGGAGCTCAGTCTGGGAAGGCCTCTTGGAGGAGGTGATTTTTAAGTAAGGTTTTGAAGAGGGAAAGAGAATCAGTTTGGCGGAGGTGAGGAGGGAGGGCGTTCCAGGACCGCGGGAGGACGTGACCCAGGGGTCGACGGCGGGATAGGCGAGACCGAGGGACGGCGAGGAGGTGGGCGGCAGAGGAGCGGAGCGTGCGGGGTGGGCGGTAGAAAGAGAGAAGGGAGGAGAGGTAGGAAGGGGCAAGGTGATGGAGAGCCTTGAAGCCTAGAGTGAGGAGTTTTTGTTTGGAGCGGAGGTCGATAGGCAACCACTGGAGTTGTTTAAGAAGGGGAGTGACATGCCCAGATCGTTTCTGCAGGAAGATGAGCCGGGCAGCGGAGTGAAGAATAGACCGGAGCGGGGCGAGAGAGGAGGAAGGGAGGTCAGAGAGAAGGCTGACACAGTAGTCTAGCCGGGATATGACGAGAGCCCGTAATAGTAAGGTAGCCGTTTGGGTGGAGAGGAAAGGGCGGATCTTGGCGATATTGTAGAGGTGAAACCGGCAGGTCTTGGTAACGGATAGGATGTGTGGGGTGAACGAGAGGGACGAGTCAAGGATGACACCGAGATTGCGGGCCCGCGGGACGGGAAGGATGGTCGTGCCATCCACGGTGATGGAGAAGTCTGGGAGCGGACCGGGCTTGGGAGGGAAGATGAGGAGCTCAGTCTTGCTCATGTTGAGTTTTAGGTGGCGGGCAGACATCCAGGTGGAGACGTCCCGGAGGCAGGAGGAGATGCGAGCCTGAAGGGAGGGGGAGAGGACGGGGCGGAGATGTAGATCTGCGTGTCATCTGCGTAGAGATGGTAGTCAAAGCCGTGAGAGCGAATGAGTTCACCGAGGGAGTGAGTGTAAATGGAGAACAGAAGAGGGCCAAGAACTGACCCTTGAGGAACTCCAACAGTTAAAGGATGGGAGGGGGAGGAGGCTCCAGCGTAGGAGACCGAGAATGATCGGCCAGAGAGGTAAGAGGAGAACCAGGAGAGGACAGAGTCCGTGAAGCCAAGGTGAGATAAGGTATGGAGGAGGAGGGGATGGTCGACAGTGTCAAAGGCAGCAGAGAGGTCAAGGAGGATCAGAATGGAGTAGGAGCCATTGGATTTGGCAAGAAGGAGGTCATGGGTGACCTTAGAGAGAGCAGTCTCGGTAGAGTGGAGGGGACGGAAGCCAGATCGGAGGGGGTCTAGGAGAGAATGGGAGTTAAGGAATTCTAGGCATCGATTGTAGACGACTCGTTCTAAGATTTTGGAAAGGAAGGGTAGTAGGGAGATAGGACGATAACTGGAGGGGGAAGTGGGGTCAAGAGCGGGTTTTTTTAGGATGGGGAGACATGGGCGTGTTTGAAGGCAGAGGGGAAGGAGCCCTTGGAGATTGAGTGGTTAAAAATAGAAGTTAAGGAAGGGAGGAGGGCAGGGGCGATGGTTTTAAGAAGGTGAGAGGGAATGGGGTCCGAGGCGCAGGTGGAGGGGGTGGCACTTGCGAGGAGGGAGGAGATCTCCTCTGAGGATACTGCAGGGAAGGATGGGAAAGTAGGGGAGGGGGTTGTTGGGGGGGAGGGGAGAGGCGGAGGGGTGACTTTGGGGAGCTCAGACCTGATCGTGTTGATTTTCGTGAGGAAATAGGTGGCCAGATCATTAGGGGTGAGAGATGGGGGAGGGGGAGGAACAGGGGGCCTAAGGAGAGAGTTAAAGGTCCGGAACAATCGGCGGGGGTGACGGGCATGGGTGTCGATGAGGGAGGAGAAGAAGCTTTGCCTGGCGGAGGAGAGGGCAGAGTTAAGGCAGGAAAGGATAAATTTGAAGTGTGTGAGGTCGGCTTGGTGCTTGGACTTTCGCCAGCGGCGCTCAGCAGCTCGAGCATAGGAGCGTAGGAGGCGGACGGAGGAGGTGATCCAGGGCTGTGGGTTAGTGGCGCGAGAGCGGCGGAGGGAAAGGGGGGCGAGAGAGTCGAGATGAGTAGAGAGGGTGGAGTTGAGAGCGGAGACCTGATCGTCGAGAGTGGGAAGAGAGGACAGGGCGGCAAGGTGAGGCGAGATGCTATTGGAAAGACGGATGGGATCGAGAGAGCGGAGGTCTCTGTGGGGCAGTAGCGAAGATTTGCAGGGGGAGGGAGTGTGAGAGATGAGGCAGGTGAGAAGGTTATGGTCCGAGAGAGGGATTTCAGAGTTGGTGAGTGAGGAGATAGTGCAGCGGTAGGAGATGACAAGATCGAGGGTGTGACCGAGTCGGTGAGTGGGCGCGGTATGGTGGAGGAGGAGGTCGGCAGAGTCGAGGAGGGATAGCAGGCGGGCGGCAGAGGAGTCGTCGGGTACATCCGTATGGATGTTGAAGTCTCCAAGGATCAGAGTGGGCAGAGAGAAGGAGAGAAGGAAGGTGAGAAAGGGGTCAAGGTGGTTGAAGAAGTCGGAGGTGGGACCGGGAGGGCGGTAGATGACGGCGACAAGTAACTGGAGTGGGTGGTAGAGGCGAATGATATGGGCTTCGAAGGAGGGGAAGGAGAGGGAGGGGGGAGGAGGGATAGTGCGGAAGCGGCATCGGGGCGAGAGGAGGAAGCCGACGCCTCCTCCCTTACCGGTGAGTCTGGGGGAGTGGGAGAAGGAGAGGCCTCCGCTGGAGAGAGCGGCGGCGGAGACCGTGTCTTCGGGAGAGAGCCACGTTTCCGAAAGGGCGAGGAGGAGGAGAGAGCGGGAGAGGAAAAGGTCATGGATGAAAGGTAGCTTGCCTGTAACAGAGCGGGGGTTCCAGAGGCCACACTTGAAAGTAGCTGTGGGTGCAAGGGGAGGAGGGGGGGAAGGGCGGGGGGAGGGGAGGGTTTGGATGGGAAGGAGGTGGCGGGGCCCTGGACGAGGAGAGGGGGATGAGGGGTGGCGGTGGGACAAGAGGACTGGGATGGGGCATGGGTGGGGAAGAGAGAAGGGGGGAGGGGGTGAAGAGGGGGTTAGGTGGGGGGAAGAGTAGGGGGAGGAGGAAGAGGGGTAGCGCTGGTAAAGTGGGGTTCTAGGGCGGGAGAGAGGAGGGGGGGAGGAGACAGAGGAGAGAGCGGGAAAGAGCTGAGCGAGAGAGGGGAAGGGGAAGGGGAAGGGGAGGATAGGAAGGGGCGGGAGGGGGGAGGGGGGGAGGAGGGACATGGCGAGGCCAGAGAGGTGGGTGGCAGCACTGACAACAATAAACAGTAATAAACGAAATCGGTAATATAGCAACATGATACAATATGATACAATACAGTGGTGCTAATATAGCAACATGATACAGTATGATACAATATTGTCGTGTTAATAAAAGGGGTGATGACCAGGGTCGGGGGTAGACTCGATTAAGGGGCGACCTGATCAAATTCAAAATCTGATGACAATAAACAATAAAAAGCGAGATCGCAAATAGTTAAGTGCGTACTATGTGGCAGGCACTATACTGAGGGCTGGAGTAGATGCAAGATAATCACGTTGTTCCTATCCCTGTCCCACATAGGACTCACAGTCTTAATCCCCATTTTACAGATGAAGTACCTGAGGCATGGAGAAGTTAAGTGACTTGCCCCAGGTCACACAGTAGAGAAGTGGCAGAGCCATAATTTGAACCCAGATCCTTCTGACTCCCAGGCCTGTGCTCTCTCCATTAGGCCATGCTGCTTCTTAGCACGATTGCCCATCCAACTCTGCGTCAACCAGAAATTCCTTACCATTGGCTTTAAAGCACTCGATCACCTTGCCCCTTCTATCTTACCTCACTGATTTCCTACTACAACCCAGCATGCTCAGGTGGCTCTTCTAATGCCAACCTACTCACTGTACCTTGATTATGTCCATCTCACCACAAGCCCTCTCCCACACCCTGACTCTGGCCTGGAACTCCCTTCCCCTTCATATCTGACAGGTGATCGCTCTCCCAACCTTCAAAGCTTTATTAAAAGCCCATCTCCTCCAAGCGGCCTTCCCCAACTAAACCCTCATTTTCTCTTCTTCTTCTCCTTTTGGCATCACCTTTACACTTGGATTTTCACCCTTTATTCACCCCTCCCTCAGATCTACAGCATTTATGAACATATCCATAATTCATTTATTTCTAGTAATGTCTCTCTCCCGCTTTAAACTGTAATCTTGTTATGGGCAGGGAATGGGTCTACCAACTCTGTTATATTGTACTCTCCCAAGTGCTTGGTACAGTGTTCTGCACAAAGTAAGCACTCCATAAAGACGATTGGTTGATTGATTGATCCTCCATGTCTTTAAATTGTTTGGCTCTTGTGGCTGGCATGAGCCTCTTTTCAGGTCACCCTATAGCAGATACTTTGTTAATCTGCTTTCATCCATTTTCCTCACTTGTCCTGCCCAGTGACACTATGCCGCACTGAGTAGTGTCTCAAAATTGGTGAGCTGCCTGAAATCCCCGGCTTTGTGATTGTTGGTAATCTTATCCCTTCCTTTGAGGAGTATAGTTCGCTGATAATGCTGTTGAAACTGCTCAAGAAACTAGATGTGTCTGATTTAGTAAGGCCAGGTCTCACAGTCCTATAAAAAGTTGAAGACCACAGTAGTTCTAAAGACCTTCAATTTTTTAAGGTATTTGTTGTCCCATTGTCCTACCGATCTGCCAAATTCCATGCTGTCCTTTTTGATTCTTTTTCAACATCGTTGCCTATCTGTGCCTCATTGGATAATGTATTGCCTAAGTAGCAGAATTTGGTGACATGGAAGCCACACTTTCTGAGCACCAAACCTCTCTGACGCTTCACCTCCTCAGATCACTACTCCAAATTCTCCTCAATATTCAAGGTAAAATATTGGCACTGTGGTATTTGAGTGCTTCCAGAGAAAGAATTAGGAGTCATGCAAGTTTTGAAAATTAAAATCCATGGAAAAATGTTGTCTTAAATATAAACCAGGTCAGTATCATCCAAAAAACCTCCTACCTGTTCAAAACAGGTGGGAAAAGAAGAGCCATGGGTGTTTGATCACTCTCCATTCAATCGTATTTATTGAGCACTTACTTTGTGCATTCATTCATTCAATAGTATTTATTGAGCGCTTACTATGTGCAGAGCACTGTACTAAGCGCTTGGAATGAACAAGTCGGCAACAGATAGAGACAGTCTCTGCCGTTTGACGGGCTTACAGTCTAATCAGGGGAGACAAAGTGCAAAGACAAAGTGCAAAGCACTGTACTGAGCACTTGGGAAAATACAGTATAACAACAAATAGACACATTTCTGCCCACAACAAGCTCACAGTCTAGAGGGGGAGACAGACATTAATATAAATAAATAAATAGGAAAATAAATTACAGATATATACAGATATATCTGATATATACCTATATATGTAGGTATATATATACATATATATATATCTCAGGTGACAGAGAAACCAAGGGTCTCTTGTGGGGAAGAACTGTTGGATGCATGGTGTGCCATGTTTTCTTTATCTACAGTTTGTATCAGGTACCATGGAAAAGTTGGGTAAAGATTGGTTTAGCCCCTTTAATCTTCCTATATTGGTAAAATTGGTAGCAGAAAGGAAAACCTGAACTTCATGCAAAGAAACAGGAATAACATGTTTACTGTAATTGTGATGTGATCTGGGGAAGGATGGATGAAGACTGAATGTATGTTCCTTGAAATGACACTAACTAAATTTGTTAGATTTCAATAGCCTAGCAGATGAAGAGCAAAGTGTGCATGTTGGATTGTGGTAGGAAATCAGCTAGTTGAGGTAAGAAGGGAGAGAGATGATTGAGTGCCTTAAAGCTCATGGTAAGGAGTTTCTGTTTGATACAGAGATGAATGGGCAGCCATTGGAGGTTTTTGAGGAGTGGGGAGAGACAGGAGGCAGGGAGGTCAGCGAGGAGGCTGATGCAGTCGTCAAGGTGGGAAACGATGAATGCTTGGATCAACATGGTAGCTTGGATGCATAGGAAAGAATGGTTTCTAGAGATGTTGGAAAGGTTGAACCTACAGAATTTGGTGACAGGTTGAATGTGTGGGTGAAATGAGAGACCCGAGGCAAGGAAAAAGCCAAGGTTTCAGGGAGACAGGATGGTGGTGGTGTCTAGAGTGATGCGACATTCTGGGGGAGGACATGGTTTGGGTGAGAAGATGAGGAGTTTTGTTTTGGACATGTTAAGTTTGAGGTTTCAGCTTTGTGAGTAAATATGGCTAGATTTTAATCGAGGATGCAAATTTTGAGAACTTGAATATCATTTAAAAAATTTTATTATTTTATCATTATTTTTAGCCTCACTTTTGAGCTGTATCATCAGCATGTAAATCTGCAGTTTACTTAGTATTGAAAGAATTATTTTCTCCAATTAATCTGCATTCCTTAAATTTAATCATTAAAAGTTGAACAATCAGAAAGCTTGCCCAGAATAAGGGGGCTGGATTAGATGATTTTTTAGGTGTCTCCCAATTCTATAATTTTCTGTTATATGTACATTGGACCATAAGACACATACAAGTTTTGAAAGGAACATTCAAGGAAAAGGCTTCCCTTATGTTTTTTGTCAAAGCCCAAGTGCCTCATGATGTAATTTTTTTTGCTGCCCCTTATGCTTATTAGCACCTCGTCTCCCTGTTAACACCTTTTCTCCCTCCTGCCCTCTCCCTGTTAACAGCTTCCTGTTAGCCCCTTCTGCCTGTTACACCTCTCCCTATTAGCACTCCTTTCCCGGCTTGTTCATCCTTTATTAGGAACAGAGCTCTGTCCCCTCCTGTTAGCACCTTTCCCCCTTCCTCTGCTTTCTAAAGCAGTTGTCTAACTCTACTTTGGAGTTGGTAGTAGCAGACTCTCTCCTGAGAAATCTGACCCTCATCTCTAGCTGTAATAACTAGAAGCGGGCCTGTTGGGGCTCTGCCAATTGGGGTGAAGGTTTTCAACCGAAGAACCACCTCGGTCGTTCTTCAAGGTGGACAGTCTCAGCTGGAATCCTCAAAAATAGGTGGCTAACGTGGGCCTCAGAGGTCTAAAGTGCTACGGCACAGCACCCACACTGAGGAGCAGAGCGGGGTAGTGTCTGGAGTGTATGTCTGGGAACCAGGAGAGGGGGGTTCTGCTCTTGGCTCTGTCACTTGCCTTCTGAGCAAATCACTTAATTTCTCTGTGCCTCAATTTCCTTATCTGTAAAATGGGGATTAAGTACCTATTCTTCCTCTTTTTTATAGTATTTGTTAAGTCCTTACTAAGTGCCAGTCACTGTAATAATCCTCTTCCCCCTTTAGATTGTGAGCCCCATATGGGACAGGGGCTGTATCTGGTTATCTTGTATCTACCCCAGCACTTGATATAGTGTTCATTATTACAGTGCTTTTTATCATTATTATTGTTTTTATCATTTACACTGTGCTGTGGTCATTCTGGCTGCAAATGGGTACAATTCTTGCATGAACTTTCATTCAGTTGTATTTATTGAGCGCTTACTGTGTGCAGAGCACTGTACTAAGTGCTTATGTGCTACACCCCTGTGCATCTAGTTGGTTCTTGCAACCTCTGCCCCAGCCAGAACATGACTGGCAGGGCCAAGTGAGTATGAATGGTGTTAGTACAGTGCTTTGCACACAGTAAGCGCTCAATAAATACGATTGAATGAATGAATGAATGAATGTTGCACAAACCAGTAGCACTATAAGCAATTCCTGCACGCAGGTTCTTTCTTGGTCCTGAAGTCTTTATAACAAGACTGAGGCTCATCTGCCATTGAATGGACATTCTATCATCAGATTGTAAGGTGCAGAGTGGTTCTTTTAAGAACAGTTTCTTCCCTAGGAAAGATAGCAGTAATAATCACTAAGCATGGCTTAGGAGAAAGAGCATGGGCTTGGGAGTCAGAGGATGTGGATTCTAATCCTGGCTTCGCCACTAGTCTGTTGTGTGACCTTGTTGGGCAAGCCACTTAACCTCTCTGTGCCTCAGTTACCTCATCTGTAAAATGGGGATTAGGATTGTGAGTCTCACATGGGGCAACCTGATTACCTTGTATCTACCCCCACACTTAGAACAGTGCTTGGCACATAGTAAGCACTTAAATACCGTCATCATCATCACTATTATTATTATTATCATCATTATTAGACTGTGAGCCCATTATTGGGCAGGGATTGTCTCTACCTGTTGCCGAATTGTACATCCCAAGCACTTAGTACAGTGCTCTGCACATAGTAAGCGCTCAATAAATACTATTGAATGAATATTGGCATTAAGAAGAGGTCTTTTGAACACCAGACATTCATTGGACAAACAGGGCTATAGTAATAGATGAAATGAATGTTAGATTGCAAACTTGACTAGTAGTTCAAATGGGCTTTTTCTATCAGTGCTGTGCATATATGTAGAACATTTATCAAACTGAAACCTGCCCTGCCTCCCATTCCCCCCAATTCAATTATACCAGCCTCTGGGGACAGCGGCCTCAGCTGCTTTTGCCGAAGGTCTGTTATTTCAGCAACTCCACACTCTTCCCTCTGTTTAATTGCAGCAGTGACTTCAGTCCAGTGGATTTTTAATTACCTGTTGTTTAACACATCAATTGTGAATGCTCCCAGGATTGAGATGATGGCTTTCTGGGTGTTTTGCTCAGGGCCTAGCACACCAAACGCTGAGCTCTGCATTGTTTTACTGAGCCCAGTGTCTGAGTCTCTCCCTGAATATGGCTCTTCAGTGCTCAGCAGGACCCTCTTTCCTCACGGGCTTGAGGATGGCCTAATTGTTCTGTTTCATTCTGTTGATAGCCAAAGCTCAGAGACACACATGAATAAATGGATAATATTGACACTGGAAGATTGACGTTGACAGGGAATGTGTCTCCCAACTCTGTTATATTGTACTCTCCCAAGCACTTAGTATGGTGCTCTGCACGCAGTTAGCACTCAATACTGTTCTGGAGTAACATTATGTTTAACCTGTGTCTAACCCTTTAATAATAATAATTAATAAGAATTATAGCATTTGTTAAGCACTTAGTCTGTGCCAGACTGTTCTAAGTGCTGGAGTAGATACAAGATACTGGGGTGAGACACAGTCCCTGTCCCACATACGGCTCACAGTCTTAATCTCCATTTTACAGATGAGGGAACTGAGGCATAGAGAAGTTAAGTGACTTGGCCAAGGTCACATAGACAAGTGGTGGATCCAGGATTAGAACCCATGACCTTTTGTCTCTATCCACTAGGCCAAGCTGCTTCTCTCGTAAGCTCTTCTTCAAAACTGTAAGCTCGTCGTGGGCAGGGAACCTGTCTACCAACTTAGTTGTATTGTGTACTCTTCCAAGCTCTAGGTTCAGGCTCTGCACACAGTGAGCACTCAATAAATGCCATTGATTGATCTATTGATTGACTCCACCGTGACGCTGGGGGTAAGTGGTAATAGTTGTGAAGCTTGATTTTTTGGAGGTTGCTTTACAGTTCAAATATCAGAACTTTCATAGGTCCCGGGTAAAACTGCTCATATGATAACTTTGTGTCATTTTTATGACTGCATAACTCTGTTACAACTGCATAACCCCTTAAAGCTTCCCTCCTTTGGTGGCTCAAGTCTCTCACCAAATCCTGTCAGTTCATCCTCCAAAACATTTTCAGAAGCTAAAGTTTCCCCTCTACTCTCCACCACTCTCCAGCCATTTGTAATAATAATAATAATAACTGTGGTATTTGTTAAGCACTTACTACGTGCCAGGCACTGTACTAAGTGCTGGGATGGAGACAAGCAAAGCGGGTTGGACACAGTCCCTGTCCCACGAGGGGCTCACAGTCTCAATCTCCATTTTACAGATGAGGTAACTGAGGCATAGAGAATTGAAGTGTCGTATCCTGGCTGGACTACCGAATCAACCTCTTTGCTGACCTCCCTGCTTCCACTCTCTTTCATCTCCAGACCATAGTTCACTCTTCTGCCGGGACAATTTTTCTTAAAAAAAAACCCTTAGTCCACATCTCCTCTCTCCTTCAAAGCCTCCAATGGCTGCCCATTCCTCTCTGCATCAAGCAGAAACTCTTGACCACTGGCTTTAAGGCTTTCAACCAGCTTTCTCCCTCCCATTATACACCCTCTTCTCCCACTACACCCCAGATAGCACGCTTCATTCCGCCCAAGGTAACTTACACACCGTGCTTCACTCTTGCTCTCCTCCTGTTGGCCTCTTGCTCATGCCTACCGCCACCCCCCGCCCCCAATGACTGGAACTCCTTCCCCTTTTGCCCTGCCGAAATCACATTTCCTCCAGAAGCCCTTCCCTGATTCATATCTCACCTTCCCACCTACAATCCCTTCAACTTCCATGGCTTCTAAACCCATACCCATCCCACTCCTGGCACCAATGCACATATCTTTCTACTGTATTTCTTCCTCCTATCTGCTATTCATTTTGTCTGTCTCCCCTGCTAGATTGTAAGCCCCCTGAGGACAGAAATCATGCCTGTCAATTCTGCCAGTCGATTAGTACTCAAATACTATTGATCAATTGAAAAAAATCACACGATTCTTCGGCTCTGAACCACCGAGAGCTCGTGGATTAGTGAGAAAATCCTAAAATGCCCCATTTACAAGGCAGACTCTGGTCGACCTCAAAATTATTGAACCCAAGGAAGACTGGTTGTGTTTGTTTCTGAATCAGAAAGAGAGAATTTAGAAACCAAAATAATCAATCATCTGCAGGGCAGTCCCAGAGGAACATACAGTCTAATTTTGAAGAAAGTATTTGCTTTCCCTGAAGCAGTGAAAGTCTGTGGCAGTTGAAACCTATAGTAGAATTAGTCATGGGTAGTGGGTCACAGCTGACAGGACCTTTACCTCCCTTCTAAGGGAACTGCTTCAAGACTCCAACATGTATTTACAGTCCTCACAAAATCATTTGATATTATCAGTAGATCTGGGCTTTGGCAAATACTGAAAGAGTGTTGCTGCCCAGAAAACTTTATCAAGGTCCTAAAACTGCTCTAGGATGATGTGATTGGCTGTGTCAGGACTGTTCCTTTCCCTGTAACTGGGGATAAAAGCAGGATTGTGCATTAGGCCCCATTTTGTTCAACCTGTTCTATGCGGCCATGCTCAAGGGCGCCACAAGGGATCTGAAGACTGATGCCAGAATATAATTCTGTGTCCTTCAGTAATCTCTTCCAACTCAATAGGCTGAGAGCATTATCAAAGATCTTTGAATCACTCATCCAGGAGCTCTCATGTGCTCATGACTGATCTCTGGAAGCATCCATGTAGAAAGACATGCACACGATTTTGAACCTCTTTTCACTATCAGCAAAGCAGTTTGGGTTGACAATTGACAATTAGTCGGAAGACCAAGGTTAGGTACCAGCCTGTATGTGTCAAGCCTTACACACAACCAAGGATTAACGTCAGCAACATCGGACACTCCTCATCTTCCCACCCAGACTCTGCCCTTCTCTTGACTTCCCTACCACTGTCGACAGCACCACCATTCTCCCTGATTCACATGCCGGTAACCTTGGGGTTATCCTTAACTCAGCTCTCTTTCAACCCATATACTCAATCTGTCACCAAATTCTGTCGGTTCAACCTTCACAACATTGCTAAAATCCTCCTTTTCCTCTCCATCCAATGGCTACCATGTTAATAATAATGTTGGTATTTATTAAGCGCTTACTATGTGCCGAGCACTGTTCTAAGCGCTGGGGTAGACACAGGGGAATCAGGTTGTCCCACGTGGGGCTCACAGTCTTAATCCCCATTTTACAGATGAGGGAACTGAGGCACCGAGAAGTTAAGTGACTTGCCCACAGTCACACAGCCGACAAGTGGCAGAGCTGGGATTCGAACTCATGAGCCCTGACTCCAAAGCCCGTGCTCTTTCCACTGAGCCGCGCTGCTTCTCACTTTTATCCTATCCCACCTTGATTAATGCATCAGCCTCCTTGCTGACCTCTCTGCCTCCTGTCTCTTCTCACTCCAGTCTGCTGCCCGGATCATTTTTCTACAGAAATGTTTAGTCCATTAATTCATTCAGTACTGTTTATTGAGCGCTTACTATGTGCAGCACACTGTACTAAGCGCTTGGAATGTACAATTCGGCAACAGATAGAGACAATCCCTGCCCAATAACGGGCTCACAGTCTGTTTCCCCACTCCTCAAGAACCTCCAGTGATTGCCTATCCACCTCCAAATCAAACAGAAACTCCTTACCATCAGCTTTAAAGCACTCGATTACCTTGCTCTCTCCTATCTTACCTCGCTGCTTTCCTTCTACAACCCAGCCCTCACACTTCACTCCTCTAATGCCAACCTCTTCACTGTACCTCAATCTCGATCTCTTCACCAACCTCTCACCCACATCCTGCATCTGGTCTGGCAAGCCCTCCTTGTTCATATTTGACAAACTACTAATCTCCCTACCTTCAAGGCCTTATTGAAGGCACAGCTCCTCTAAGAAAGGCCTTCCCCTACTGGGCCCTCGTTTCCTCTGCTCCCACTCCTTTCTGCCTCACCCTTGTACTTGAATATGCACCCTTTATTCACCCCTCCCTCAGCCCCACAGCACTCATCTACATATCATTAATTTATTTATTTATATCAATGACTTTCTGTCCAGCTAGCCGGTAAGCACATTGTGGGTTGGGAATGTGTGTACCGATTCTGATATATTTTACTCTCCCAAGTGCTTAGTACAGTGCTCTGCAAATTAATCAACTATCAATCAATCATATTTATTGAGCACCTACTGTGTGCAGAGCACTGTGCTCTGCGCTTGTGAGAGTACAGTATAACAGTGCAACAGGCATATTCCATGCCCACAACTAACTCACTGTCTAGAGAGGGAGACAGACATTAATATAAATAAATTGCAGATATGTACATCAAGTGTTGTGGGGCTGGGAAGGGGGCTGAATAAAGGGAGCAAGTCAGGGTGACGCAGAATGGAGTAGAAGAGAAGGAAAAGAGGGCTTAGTCAGGGAAGGCCTCTTGGAGGAGGTGTGCCTTCAAGAAGGCTTTGAAGGAAGGGGAGAATAATTGTCTATCACATATGAAGAGGGAGGATGTTGCAGGCCAGAGGCAGGACGTGGGTGAGAGGTCAGAGGTGAGATAGACAAGCCGGAGGTACAGTGTGAGTAGGTTAGCATTAGAGGAGCAAAGTGTGCAGGCTGGGTTGTAGTAAGAGAGTAGTGAGTAAGTGCTCAATAAATGATTGGTTGATTTCTTGATTGTTGCATTTCAAGGATTTCTTTAGGTATCTGGAGTATCAACTCAGTGGTTTGTTCACTCAGAGTGAATCATTTCCAGTCCCTTGGACTCAAAGGCAGGAGAATCCACTCCCTAAATACCGTGGGGATCCAGGATAGTTGTCCTGGTGCAGTTTCACCCTTGTCTATTATTTTTTTTTTCCCCAATAATAACGGAAAATATATTTTTCATAAATAAATGCTTTGCCATTTTCCTCTAAGTCTAGCCCTTCTCACTGATTGTATCTAAATATTATTAAGGAGTCTCATTCTTGGCTCCTCTGGAAATAGAAAAAGAGGCCTGTTTCCAACCCACTTTAATACTCTTGATGAAATTGAGAAGTCACATTAATGCATCATTTTGGTGATGCTGAAGAATCATCTCTGCACTCTGAACTTTGAGACATCCCTTAAAAGTTAAATTCTAGACATTACAGTAAGCGCATAGGCTGAATTTCTTGCCACAGCAGCTTCCTTTCCCATCCCCCACAGAGCTATTTGTCTTTGATCCAAAGACATGCAGAATGGCTTAAGTTTTGGTTATCCTCTTCTCTAATAATAGTGGGGGGGTGGGGTGGGGGGTGTCTCTCTCCTTGATGGAACTTGTGTGTGGGGAAAAAAGTTGTAGTGGATTGTTATATCCTAGCCTTGTGCAGTTAGAGGATAAACAGTGATGTCATATTTTTATTAGTTACCATGAATTTAGACCAATTTTAACACTAACAAAAGATTATTCACAAAGATGAACGTATGAAAAAATGCATTTAAGAATTTTCATCATAAAGGCAGATTTCCCCCCAAGATTCTCCATAGTTAACAGTTTTTAAATGGCACAAGGCTATGTTGTTTCTTATTTCTTAAAATATTCCTTCCTTCTCCTCCCTCTCAACCACCCACTTTCCTCTCCCTATAAATACAATGAGATTTTTTTTAGCAGTCATGAGTTTTAAATATTTTTTCTTCTGCACAAATTATTTCCAAAAATAACACCTTTGTTTTTCTTCTTTGAAAAATAAATCTTGTTAAGCACTTCCATGCTTTGTTAGCTGAGATTTTGCTTTTGTCTCCCATCTGAGACATTCACCCATATTCTAGTAGTAAAATGCTCTCAGATGTAGCAATGTTGTTCAATTATCATTCAGCTTCTTTTCCTCTTTCTCTTTCTGCCCATCTCTTTCCTCCCACCTTCCCACCCCCAAGTACTGAAGTCTCTCTTTGAAGGTAAGTTAAGGTTCTCAAGAAGGCAGGTCTTGTCTCATGGGGTTAGGGTTTTAAGCTTTAATCCATCAAGCAATTGGATTTGTTGAGTGCTTACTCATAGAGGAGCAGCATGGCATAGTGGATAGAGCACGGGCCTGGGAGTCAGAAGGTCATGGGTTCTAATCTCGGTTCTGCCACTTTCTGTTGTGTGACCTTGGGCAAGTCACTTCACTTCTCTGAGCCTCAGTTACGTCATCTGGAAAATGGGGATTGAGACTGTGAGCCCCATGTGGGACAGGGAGTGTGCCGAGCCCGATTTGCTTGTATCCACCTCAGTGCTTAGTACAATGCCTGGCACAAAGTAAGCGCTTAACAAATACCATTATTATTATTATTACTTTTAAAATGCCATAAAATACAATGCAAGTAAGTGAAGCTATATGATGATTGAGCAACATCTGATGGCAAGATTCCAGTCAATATCATTCTGTTTTCTGTTGAAGTTGGGTGAATATTAATCGGCTGATGACATGCTCGAACTGATGGTGTTAGTGTGTGAGTGTGTTTGTGTGTGTGCATGTGTTTGTGTTTGTCTAATTCTGCTTGTGAAAATCCTAGATTTCAATTACATATATGAATGTTATACCGAAAAGTAGATGGTACTTCCCTTTTGCTGCACAGCCAATTAAGACTGAATAGCATTCACCATACAGCTCCCAAGTGGAAATTCACAAATAAGTTCGAAATACTTAATGCAAGAGATATGGTTCCTGTATTTAACTAACAAATTGCCTTCAGTAAAGCTAAAGATACTTTTCCAGGTAGGCTGTGTCTGTTTATATTGTACTCTTCCAAGGCCTTAGTACAGTGGTCTGCACAGAGTAAAAGCTAAATAAATATGATTGAATGAATGAATGAATGGCTGTGCCTCTTTAAAAATATCAGTAGAATAGAATGGAGTAACTTGCCTGGGCCTGCGGTTTATTACAAATAGATCCGGGAAGTTAAGGCACTCTGGGATGAACCGTGAGTTTAGGCATATCTTTGGTGAAGAGTATATTTGTCTCAAGCCACAATTTCTCATAGAGATGAGAGAGACGATCCATGTAAAAGCTTCTTCAGTGGCTGCCAGACCAAAGAATTGAATATAATTGGTGGTAAGTGGTAGAATACGTTAGTGTAATCAGAAAAGTGGAGGTTTTTGTTTGCCTCCTATCCTTGGGAATGGAATGGGTGATGCCTCTGCTTGACTCTCCCTTCCGTAGTCGAGGCTGGTAGAGTACTGGAAACTCTCCAAGTGTGACCCTGAGAGGGGATCCCTGGGCTAAGCATTGGTAAATGCAATTCAGTAGCCTCTCGAAGAGGTGAATGTAGTGAACTCAAAGTCTATTTGGAGATCACTTAGATTAGACACATATCTTCCCCTGGATTGGGGAGCGTAATCACCAAGGGTGAATCCAGACCACAGCCTTCTAGTGCTCAGGACTAGAGATGACTCAGGCCTGCTATGGCTTCCAGTGTATGTGCACCTTTTAAGCACTTGATAGTCACCTCCCCTCAGTCTCACAGCACTTATGCCCATATCCATAATTTATTTTAATATCTGTCTTCCCCTCTAGACTGTAAGCTCCTCGTGGGCAAGGAATGTGTCTACCAACTTGGTTGTATAGTACTCTCTTAGGTACAGTGCTCTGCACACAGTAAACACTCAGTAAATACCATTGATTGATATTATGTATAGTTGTACTTAATCCCCTATCGTAAAGGGATAGTGCAAGGATTAACTACTATTAACCAGAGCTCTAGGTATAAAAAAATATATGGCAGGGTAAGTACCCTATTATCCGAGAGAGCCCAACTCTTTTTGTCCTTTAGACACTCCCCCACCCACACACTGAAAATGGGTTGTATGAACTCTATTAAGACCAGCCAGGTGAGACACTCTACCCCCCAAAACTACACTGATGAGCTAGATGCTACTTGCGCATTGTCGTACTTTGATGAAAATTGGTGTGATTGAACCGACATATCCACTTCTTAAACTGAAGCTCAAACAGCCATCTGATGAAGGATTCACATCGTCATCCTCAATATAATGTCAGATGCACAGTTTTACAATATGAAACATAATGTCAGGATTATTGTTAACCTTAATTTCCCCCTCCTCCACCGTTGTCGCCCATACCACTTCAGTAGATCCGTTGTTGTACATATTAAAGCAAATGAAGGCCCTGTACAATGTTTTCTTGCAAAATAACACCTGCCAGTTCCCTGTGGGCAGAGCAGGGAAGGCCCTCTCTGAATCCTTTGCCTCACTCTCTGAAAAGAGCACTAACAACTGTTTACTCCCAAGCCGGAGACATCAGTGGCAGCTGCTTTCTGAGTTTCTCCATGCTGTGCTACCACTGACCTCTACCCTGACCCAGAAAATACCCTTTTTAGCAATGAGACATAATTCAGTCTCCAGACTCCCTCTCTCCTGAGGCAGGACGCTCAGTAGAGATATTATGTAGAAAGGAATCCCTCCTTCCCCCCCACACCCCAGTGTGAGGGAAGGCCTATCCTTAGTTTTAGCAGAAGAAAAAAAAGGAGAAGGGAATTGTCTTGGATTTGACACACCGTCTAAAGTTCCTGCTGGCCTTTTTACAAGGATGAACCTGATTGGAGTAATGAAAGGAGAGAATTTTAGCCCTTCATCTTCAAAGACTCCCAGTCCTCCAACTGAGAATTTTCATATTGATGTAATTCAGTTATGTAGTATAGTAAGAAAATCACAATAGAAGAAACACTGAAGAACAAAACCATATAGGGCCTTTTTTATTTTAAAGTGTTCTGATTTTTCCTTATGCCAGTGAGGCATACTAGCCATTAGATTGACCTTGAGGTAGGGTGCTGTAGGGTGCAGTAGGGTGCTGTGCCAAGGGGCACAGAAAGAGTTAAGTCAGTCTTTTTTTTTTTCTTTTTTTACTGTTTCTTATTAATGATTATCAAATCTAAACTGGGTAGGGGCCTGGGGATGCAGTCTGAAGCTGTCCTGGGAAGTCCAGTTGAACCTTGGCTGTCTGCAGTCTAAAAAGCTCTCAGGGGGCCATATTGGTCTGGGGGCTCTGGGGACTTCTGGTCTGTGGAGGGATCCTGGAACTGCACTAGGCTTCTTGGGGCCCTCACACTGACTGGGTCTCTTGAGAAGGGGCCAGAACCAACCATGCTCCACAAAAGCCCTCTGAATCACAAGGACCCAGCTGGGATTGAACTAGGCTAGAGCATTGTGAAGCAGTGTGGCCTAGTGGAAAGAGCAGGACCATGGGAGTCTAATCCCGGCTCTGCCACCTGTCTGCTGTGAGACCTTAGGCAAGTCACTTCATTCATTTATTCAATAGTATTTATTGAGTGCTTACTATGTGCAGAGCACTGTACTAAGCACTTGGAATGTACACTTTGGCAACAGATAGAGACAGTCCCTGCCCTTTGACGGGCTTACAGTCTAATTAGGGGAGACAGACAAAAACAATAGCAATAAATAGAATCAAGGGGATGTACATCTCGTTAACAAAATAAATAGGGTAATAAAAATATATACAAATGAGCAAATGAGCACAGTGCTGAGGTGAGGGGAAGGGGGGAGCAGAGGGAAAGGGGGGAAAGGGGCTTAGCTGAGGGGAGGTGAAGGGGGGGGGGCAGAGAGGCAGCAGAGGGAGCAGAGGGAAAAGGGGAAGCTCAGTCTGGGAAGGCCTCTTGGAGGAGGTGAGCTCTCAGGGCTTTGAAGAGGGAAGAGAGTTAATTTGACGGAGATGAGGAGGGAGGGCATTCCAGGACAGCGGGAGGGTATGGCCCAGGGATCGACGGCGGGATAGGCAAGAACGGGGGACGGCGAGGAGGTGCAGAAGCAGCGTGGCTCAGTGGAAAAAGCATTGGCTTTGGAGTCAGGGCTCACGAGTTCGAATCCCAGCTCTGCCACTTGGCTGTGTGACTGTGGGCAAGTCACTTAACTTCTCTGTGCCTCAGTTCCCTCATCTGTAAAATGGGGATTAAGACTGTGAGCCCCAGGTGGGACAACCTGATTCCCCTATGTCTACCCCAGCGCTTAGAACAGTGCTCGGCACATAGTAAGCGCTTAACAAATACCAACATTATTATTATTATTAGGTGAGCGGCAGAAGAGCAGATGATGCGAGGTGGGCAGTAGAAAGAGAGACGGGAGGAGAGATAGGAGGGGGCAAGGTGATGGAGAGCCTTGAAGCCCAGAATGAGAAGTTTTTGTTTTGTGCGGAGGTTGATAGGCAACCACTGGAGGTTTTTAAGTTGGGGAGTGACATGCCCAGAGCGTTTCTGCAGGAAGATGAGCCGGGCAGTGGAATGAAGAATAGACTGGAGCGGGGAGAGATGGGAGGAAGGGAGTTCAGAGAGAAGGCTGACACAATAATCCAGCTGGGATATAATACTTCACTTCTCTGTGCCTCAGTTTCCTTATCTGTAAAATGGGGATTAAGATTGTGAGCCCCATGTGGGATCGGGACTGTTTACAACCTGATTATCTTGGATCTAACTCAGTGCTTAGAACAGTGCTTGGCACATAGTAAGTGCTTAACAAGTATTATTTTTATTATTAGTAGTAATAGTATTATAATTGGTAATATAATTGGTGATAACTTTACAACACATGGACGTACTCAGTCCAAGCCCTCTGAGTAAACATTAATAGTGGGTTTAAGACTTTTTTTATTAACAGAGGGTTAGAGTAAACTGTTTCCTTTAGATGCCTGTTGGATTTCTTTGATGTACAAGAGTTGTTTGTGATTCAAAAGTACTGTGGTTCCTGAAAGTGTGTTTTTATTTCCTCATTCCCCTCTTCGGAGCAGAGGGGGAATAGGATGGGGATAATGTTCCCTTTAATTCTGTTAACTGGGCAGCTGAAGGGCTGGTTGGCACAGTTGGAACAGGGAATCCAGGACCCGGTGGAATAAGCAGTGCCAGGAAATATTGTTTTGTGGCGCAGTAGCAGCGGCACTCTGATCTGATCTTAAGGTAGCTCATGGTAGGCAATAGTCCCTGTAAATGGTGCAGGTGCACACCCCAGGTTTTCTGGTGGGCGATACCTTCAAGCCTCCATGAGGCCACACTTCTCCCCTGGCTGCATGTCAGTGCTGCCGAGAGACACAATGTTGAAGCAGCATGGCCTAGTGGAGAGAGCGGGAGCCGGGGAGTCAGAGGACCTGGGTTCTAACTTTGGTTCCAATACCTGTTTGCCGTATGACCTTGAGCAAGTCACTTCACTTCTCTGAGCCTCAGTTACCGCATCTGTAAAATGGGGATTAAGACTGTGAGTGACTGTTAGTCAGACACAGTCCATGCCTGACCTGATTACCTTATATCTACCCCAGGGCTTAGTACAGTGCATGGATGTAGCACTTAACAGATACCTTAAAAAAAACCAAAAAAGTCCTGATCTCACTGCTTTTGGTCCTAGAACAGCAAAGGAGGATTTCCCTAAATAATAATGTTGGTATTTGTTAAGCGCTTACTATGTGCAGAGCACTGTTCTAAGTGCTGGGGTAGATACAAGATGATCAGGTAGTCCCACGTGAGGCTCACAGTTAATCCCCATTTTACAGATGAGGTAACTGAGGCACCGAGAAGTTAAGTCCCACAGTCACACAGCTAAGTGGCAGAGCCGGGATTTGAACCCATGACCTCTGAGTCCAAAGCCTATGCTCTTTCCACTGAGCCACGCCTAAAGCTGCATGGATGTCAAACACCTAGTCTTATTGGCGAGTGGCCCTTTCAGTACTGTGGCATGGTAGCACTACCATGTAGTTTAGAAGAAACATTGGAAGGAGACTGCAGGGTTTTTTTTCTCATTCTTTACTAAGTCCTTGTGAAGTACAAAACAAGCAATAAGCTCCTCACCCACAAGGGACTTAGATTCTAATAGTATTCAAAGGAAGAAATTGAATGTACAATTGAAAACATATATACAAAAGTGCTCAGGATAGGTATAAATAAGTGAATAAATGCTGGAGATGGCTGGTGGGTTTAATTGGCTTTGGATGCTGGGAGCTAATCAGGGAAGCCTCGTTGGAGGAGATGGGATTTGAAGAGGGTTTTGCTTGTGGGGAGCATTGAAATCTGCCAGATTTGTGAAGATGAAGTCTCCCAAACATTTTGTACAGTGCTCTGCGCAAAGTAAACACACACTAAATGTCATGGATTGATTAATTGGTTGGATATTCTGACATGTCTCTAACCGCATTTTCAATTCAATGGAAGGGTGATCAGTACTTAATTGCCGTTTCCCCCTCTAGACTGTAAATTCCTTGTGGGCAGGGAACACTTCTAACCAACTCTTTCATATTGTAATCTCCCAAGTGCTTAGTACAGTGCTCTGCACACAATAGACAGTAGAGAAGTAGCGTGGCTTAGTGGAAAGAGCATGGGTTTGGGAGTCAGAGGACGGGGGTCCTAATTCCAGCTCTGCCATGTCTCTGCTGTGTGACCTTGGGCAAGTCACTTCACTTTTCTGTGCCTCAGTTCCCTCATCTATAGAATGGGGATTGAGACTGTGAGCCCCACATGGGCAGGGACTGCGTCCGACCCGATTTGCTTGTATCCACCCCAGTGCTTAGTACAGTGTCTGGTGCATAGTAAGCATTTAACAAATACCATAATTATTATTTATTATTATTTTATTTTTTATTATCAACCAGAAAGTAGAAAACATTTTTCGGGCAGCATACCCCTGAAATTCTTGGGACAGTGAAGGTGAAGAAGACCCTACTTTTCCAGAGGAAAACACACCAAGTTCTCCACCCTCCCTTTTTTTTTTCTTTTGTCATTTGGCAGACACTGTACTAAGCTCTAGGGTAGATCCAAGCTGATCAGGTTGGGCACAGCCCCTGTCCCACGTGGGGCTCACAATCTTAATCCCCATTTTACAGATGAGGCAATTGAAGCACAGAAGTTAAGTGACTTGCCCGAGGTCACACAGAAGACAAGTTGTATCCACTAGACCACACCGCTTCCCCATGACAGTTTTTATTTTGCAGTTGAGCAGTGGGGCCACCCCAACAACCACCACTAATTTGTCCCTCAAAGTCAGAGATTTGGGCAAATGCCCATTCGTTCGCCTATTCTCCCTGTTGGCTGTTTTTCCTGATTAACCCATGCTCAGGAAAGATTGGAAGCTGATGTCCTGGGATGTGGGTGACCTTTCCCTCTCCTCCCCAATTCCAAAACCAGCCAACCTCAACTCTGTGGTTTGGCCACCTAAACTGGGATGTGGGGTTTTGGTGAGTGTGTAGGGGTGTTTTATGATGTGCTGGTCAGTGAACCGATACCAGGGTTCCTGGGTAAACTGGGAGAAAGGGTTTAGTGGTCCATGAGTGGTTTGGTGCATCTGCCTGGCTTAACCATCATGACTGTGTCTTGAGCTCATTGTGGGCAGGAAACATGTGTACCAATTCTGTCGTATTGTAATTAATTAATTAAGCACTTAATACAGTGCTCTGTCTACAATAAGTGCTCAATAAATACGATTGATCGATTGATTAGATGCTCAATGTCAGCATTGCCCCATAAGGAATCACAACTAAAATAGAACTTTCTCCTAAAAAATCAAAAGAGGAAAACGACCACTGCCTGGATTTGGCATGATAGTTGTATGTTTTGGTGTTTAATGGGTAGCAAATGATAATTGTTGGCTAATTAATTCTCACAGGGACTTGATTTTAACCTGAGACCAGCTGAATTTCTAGGATCATATCCTGGAGTATATATCCTGTGGAGCATATCCTGGGGAGACAATTAGGAAAGCAGCGTGGTTCACTGGGAGTCAGAGGTCATGAGTTCGAATCCCAGCTCTGCCACTTGTCAGCTGTGTGACTGTGGGCAAGTCACTTCACTTCTCTGTGCCTCAGTTCCCTCATCTGTAAAATGGGGATGAAGATTGTGAGCCTCACGTGGGACAATCTGATTGCCCTGTATCTACCCCAGCGCTTAGAACAGTGCTCTGCACATAGTAAGTACTTAACAAATACCAACATTATTATTAATATTATTATTAATTACACAAATACATTCAAGACCCCAAATCAGTGGTCCATTCTCCTTTGTCCATAGCCAGCTGTATGGCTGAGCCAGTCCCAGGAAAAAGAAAATGGGGGTTTTGTAGCTCCATGTTTGAGCCTTTTTTCTTTCCCCCCCATTCAATGGGAAGGGTTCACTAGGACTAATTGGACCGATGCTATGGAAATGGAGACCATTTGAAAACCTCATTTGAAAATCTAGTAGGTCATGGGTTAGGGGACTGAAAAACTTACACACCTAGGAAAGTTAATATAGTGCCTGGTGCATAGTAAGCGCTTAACAAATACCATTAAAAAAGCGAAACTTGGGAAATTGTAACAAGCATCACCACTGACATTAGACATGAAGCAAATTTTCAGCCAGTATATAAAATGGTTTGCAATGGATTTTTCTGCTTTTTCCTTTATGTCTTGAGGAACTACTGGTAAGTTTCACTCTCCTTCATTATACAGAGGCACATGTTAGAGAAGCCTCTGAAGCAGAGGAAGTCTTTGTTTGCTGGCAAACCTCCTTTAGAGCAATTATGTGATAAATAAGCTAAATAACTCTTAAGTCCTGGAAAGGTAATTTTTGGCTTCATTTGAACAAAAGATTTACGGAAGTAGGGTTTAGAGGAAAAAAACATAACAATCGGGGATTAATCATAGTACAATCAAAATGGTCATGTTCATTCAAATCCAGTTCATTTTATAGGTGGTATTTTTGTCTAGAGGTTCTGGAGCAGGTGATTTTTTTAATAGTTAAAAAACTATATCTTTAATTAGCCCATTGGCTAACGTATTTGGTTGCATCAGGCTCTGACGAACCTTAAAGATCAGAGCTGGTACTTCTCTGTGATTTCCATTGGCCCCAATTATGAGTGATCGTCTTTCTCTCTGTCCTGTGACAGACCTCCTATTGTTTCCTCTTTCGAATCCTGTTAATCACTGACAGGAGAAATGTTTGAATGTGAAACAAAGGAACCAAACATTGTTCCCGACAAAAGACATTTTCCCACACATATACTTCTCTTTCCCACCCAGCCTCCTTCCCTTCCCACATTGTTCCCCTCCAGGTTGGTTCACTTGGTTAATTCTTCTGCATTTTGCTCCTAGGGTTAGCTTGCTCATCTTGAACATGCACAAATATCCCTCTCTCTTTACTTTTGTGGGTTGATCCAGAATAGCAAGCAAAAGATGGCAGCGGTACCTCCTCTGGAGAGGGAGGATTTGGTGGTAGACTCACTTATGAATCCAGTCTATGTGTCTCCCTGTGAGTGCCTGGACAAGGATGGTGGGTGATTGGTTATCAGAAATTCCTGCACATGCCACAGGAGTTTCACACCAATTAACATCTGTCCTGCAACTCTCCCTGGGGAGTGAAAGAAAACAACAACGACTGGGGCACGGGCCTGGGAAGCTACTGAGAGAAGGGGGAGAGGGGCTGAGGAGAAACCCAGCCAGGGAGAGCCACAGAGAGGCCAGATTGATGGTTCCAACTAAAGCCAGCTTCAGACATTGAACCGTTCTGAGGCAGCACTCACAAGACCTCACCCCATGTTTCACATGATGCCATCATGTCAGCTTGCACATGCACGTGGCATAATATAGTGAGGTCATAGGCAATATTTTTCTTAAGAGCATTTCTCTGCCACTGCTCCCATGGCCACCGCCCCTGACTCTCCCTCCTCCCCCACCCCCGGCCCGCCACAACGCACCCTCCTGCAGCTGTTCATTGACTGAACACCCAGGGCAGTTTGGCTCCAAAACCTTGACTAACCCCCCCCCCCCCGATGGTAAATCGCTTCTGTCTCAATACCATCTTTGAAAAGGGCAGCAGTGCTGCTATCTTTGAGTAGAGCAGGGGGGCGTTCATCTTGGAGAGAAGGTTGTCAGCCTCTATCTTTGAGAAGGGCAGGGGTATGATCATCTTTGAGAGAAGTTGAAGGGCCACTATCTTGGGGAAGGACTGAGAAAGCCACCGTCTTCGAAAGGGCCTTAGCAGCCACTTCCTCCACTCAGCGCTTGAGACCATGGGTTACCTTGCTTCTCTTCTGAAGTCTGCCCTGCTTGCAACTCTCCATTTTATGGCAGAGTCTTTTACCTAGTTTGCATTAACCCAGTTGTCCAACAGATTGATGATGGGTTGATAATCTTCAGTGGTTATAGTCATCTACAGGGATCATCCACCTTGGAAGAGTAGGTCCTTTGAGGCAAAGAAATCTTGCCAAAAAGTGGAGATGTGAGCTAAACTCTGACTTTGAGGATGTGTAACCTTCCCAGTCGAAGCTATAAAAACTGCAGTTATATCTGGATCTGTTGGCCTGCCTGAAGAAATCTTCAGGCATGGAGGGGACCTAATCCTCAGATATCTGAGCAAGATTTTCTAAAATTATGGAAGCAATCAATCAATCAATGGTATTTATTGAGTGCTTACTATGTGCAGAGCATTGTACAACTGCTTGGCAGAGTACAGTACAACAAAATTAGCAGACATGTTCCCTGCCCATAAAGGAGCTTACAGTCTAGAAACAAGTTTACAATCTATGAAACTGAGGAAATACCACAAAACTTCAAAAATATCACCATAATCACTGTGTTCAGAAAGAAAGGAGAGAGAGATGACTGTGGAAATCTCACTGCTTTCTATTGCTAGAAACATTCTAGCCGAATATTCTGGACATGCTACTGAAGAACATAGTTATCTGTCCGCTACCTGAATCACAACGTAGCTTCAGACTAAAATACAGGAGAGCTGATCTGATCCTTTCAGATGACAGAACATCAGGGTCTGTGTAAATGCTGGATATCAATGAAATAGAGAATTGGAGTCTAGTTTTTACTGAAGATAATCTTTTTTTTTCCTTATTCCTGATGAAGGTCGGTGTTATGCACGAGAGGATTGCTCCAAATTTAAACCCTCATGATTTTTGGCTCCCAAGCGAGTCTTCCATCATCAGCAAGCTAGCAGCAACATTCCCTTTGCACTATTTAAATCCCTTATTCTTCTCTGGAAAATTTCACTAGGATACATCCCAAGGAAGCATAGATTAGTTTGTACTCATTTTTCTTGCAGTAGCCAGAGAATAGTACCAGTAGCTATCCTCAGATGAGGCAGTGTTTAATTATGTTGTGAGAGCTGCACTATTCAACAGTATCTTTATATGAAGCAGAATGACCTAATGGAAAGAGCAGGGGCTTGGGAGTCAGAGGACCTGGGTTCTATTCCTGGCTCTGCCACTTGCCTGCTACATGACCTTGGGCAAGTCACAACTTCCCCGTGCCTCAGTTTCCACATCTGTAAAAAGGGGATTAAATATCTGCTCTCCCCCATTGACTGTGAGTCCCAAGTGGGACAGGAACTGTGTCTGATCTAATTTTATTGTATTTATCCTAGCTCTTGGCACATAGTATCGGTCAGTGGTATTTAAGTATTTAGAGTTGGGAGATATGATCCCTGTCCTCAAAGAGCTTACCATCTATTGGAAGAAACAGATATTAAAATAAATTACAGAGAAAGAAGCAGAGTATAAGGATATGTGCTGTGGGTGTGTGGGCAGGGTGACTATCAAAGTTCTTAGGGAATATAGACTGAAGTGTTTAGGCAGAACAGAAAGGGAGGGAGAATAGGGTGAGGGGATTAGAGATTAGTCAAGGAAGACTTCCCAGAGGAGATATGATTTTAGTGGTGTTTTATTAAATGCTCAACAAATACCACCATCATTTCTATTATTTTATTTGCTTGATTGCTTTCTGGAGGAAAGAAATACATGCGATTAGTCACTCAATCAGTGATACTTATTTAGGTACTTCCTTAATGCAAACCACTGGGCTAAGCTCTTGGGAGAGTATAACAGAAGCAAGACTCCTGTTCTTTATCTTTAAGGAGGTTACATTCTAATGGTGAGATAAGACAAAAAAACCCCTTTGCAAATAGTGAGAGTGGGAGTAAGAACAAGGGGATAACAGTACAATGAATTAGAATGCAATAATAAAATGTACAAATAAATATGCATATGTACAGAAGGCAGGGAACATAAGACTAGGAATAAAATAAGTGCAAAAAGTGAGTGTTGGGTTGTTCTGACCAGGGTGTTGGGAATTAATTAGGGAAGGCTTTCTGGAGGAGATGGGATTTTTAGGAGATCTTGAGGATGGGGAGCGCTATGGTCAGATCTCGTCAAGTAGGGAATTCAAAAGCGGGGGACCGACGTGAATGAAAGGTTGGAGGTGGGAGAATTGAGAGCGAAATACAGTTAGAAGGTGAGTTTGGGAGGAGCAATGACTGAAAACTGGGGAGTAGCTGGAGACAAGAGCTGATGGTGAACTTTGAAAGCCAATTATGAGGAAATTTTACTGGATATAGAAGGAGATAAGTATTCATGGAAAGTTTTTGAGGAATGGAGAGGTGAATACTGAGCAGAGTTTCAAGAAAATGATCCAGGCAGCAGTGTGTATTGTAGATTGACTGATTGGTTGACTGAAGTGGGGGAAAGACTGGAGATGGGCAGACCAGTGAGGAGGCTGATACAATGGTATGACTGTGATATGACAAGAGCTGGGACCAGAGGCATAGCTGTTTGGGTAGAGAGGAAGGGGCAGATCTTGGAAATGTGAAGACAGAACTGGCTGCTACATGTTAATACAGTCACTCATCTTATCCTGCCTGGATTTCTGCATCAGCCTCCTTGCTGACCTCCCAGCCTCCTGTCTCTCTATGCTCCAGTCCATACTTCACTCTGCTGCCCGGATCATTTTTCTACAAAAACGTTCTGGACTCGTCACCCTGCTCCTCAAAAAACTCCAGTGGTTATCCATCCACCTTCACATCAAACAAAAACTCCTCTCCATTGGCTTTAAAGCAGTCCACCTTGCCCCCTCTTACCTCACCTCGCTTCTCTCCTTCTACAACCCAGCCTTCACATTTCGCTTCTCTAGTGCTAACCTTATCACTGTGCCTCGATCTCGCCTGTCTCCCCACTGACCCTTAGCCCCCATCCTGCCTCTGGCCTGGGATGCCCTCCCTCCTCTAATCCAACAGACAATCACTCTCCCCTGCTTCAAAGCCTTATTGAAGACACATTTCCTCCAAGAGGCCTTCCCAGACTAAGCCCCACTTTTCCTCATTTCCCTCTCCCTTCTGCATCGCCCTGATTTGCTCTCTTTGCTAGTCCCTCCTCGCAGCCCTACATCACTTATGTGCATATCTTTAATTTCTGTAATCAAGAATCCACAAATAAAAACTACCCATAACACAGTAACTTATGCAACTAGATGGAAGGTTTAATAGGAAATCCTTCAGCAAGTAGGGTTGATATAATACAGATGGTTATGATTCTATCTGTATATGCTTTCTGTTTATATCAACAAACAAAAGTGTTAGCAGAACAGACCAGCATTCACACTAACATATCCTCCTTTTATAACATGTTCTGTGAATGTGTCAGCTTTTCTATTTATAACAGGCTCTAAAAATTCCAGTGGGATTTCAGGATAAAATTTAGCAGGCAACATGAAGTCATGTTAGCACAGATGTGAAAACACACATACAGGTAGAGGTAAAGATTTCCTTAGCATCACTCTTCTAAATAACTCAAAATGTTGCCCAGAAAACCTTGAATTTAAAATGCATGTGCTATGAATTTTCAATGATGAATTTAATTTAGTATTCAGATGATGATAGCCTATGCGTTGGATTGTAAGTTCCTTGACAGTCAAGATCACATCTTATACTTCTGTAAGCAGGATATGCTTAATAAATTTGGTGGCTGATGATTATGCTTCCATTTATGTGGATGTTTCTGAAACTATTGATTTCTAATGAAAATAATATCATGATATTTATTACTACTATATGCCCAGCACTGTGAGAAGCACTGGGGGCTTAATCATTATTATTGTTATTATTATTATCATTATTATGGTATTTGTTGAGCACTAACTTTTGTGTCAAGCACTATTCTAAGCTCTGGGGTAGATTCAAGTTTATCAGGTTGGACATAGTCCCTGTCCCACATGGTCTCATAGTCTAAGTATATGTATATATACATATATATATATGTATGCACACACACATATGTTTAGAATTAGAAGACACCGATGACAGTGAAATTCATTGACGAGTGCATGCGTGGCTGAAAAGGCCAATGTGGGATTCACAGTCTCAGCCATGTCTAGCCCACAAAAAAGACTGTCCCTTGTTGTGTTGCTCTACTTAATGTTGTTGTACTTAGTGTTTTCTCTTTTGCCTTCTTGTCTCTCTGAAGTTCTGGGGTAGATGGAAGATAATCAGATTGGACCCTGTCCCTATCCCTCATGGTACTCTCGGATAGTTTATTTTTCTGGTTACCTTGAACTAAAATGTTCTAAAGTTTCTACTGCTTTCTTAAAATGAATATCTGCACACTGCATATGAATTTTTTACTGAGTATTAAAACTCCTTTCAGTGTATAAAATGGACAAAAAGGATATAAAAACTCTAACAGACCTAGCCCATGGCCTCTTCCATTCCCCATAGATCACAAAGCATGCAGTATTTAATCCCAAGTGAGTTCAGTCCTCACCCTCAAGCCAGCAATGCCTCAGGAGCACAAAAGAGACAAGCCTCTCCCTCCACCACTTCCCATCTTTTCTGATCTAATTTGGCCATTAGTCTGGCTATGTAGTAGCTATGGGTTAAGACGATGAGGTGGCTCGCTTTATGTGGTGTGTAAGCAATCCTCTCTATGTGTTTCTCCTTTTACCTCCATCCCCTAATTATGACCAGATGTTCCCAAATGGGTGGGAGGTTCACACAATTTAATGTTTCATTCTGCCATCTGAAGAGCCAAAGGCTTTCACCCCAGGTGGTGAGAAGGGACCCCCTCAGCTAGGATGGCAATAGCAGTGTCATGGCAGCATGGAGGAGGAGAAGGAACCTTTTTTGCCTGGAGTCGGTTAGGTTAGGGGACCAGAGTCCTGGTTATCTTATGGGAGATGATGTGGCCTTCCTCTTCAGCAACAGCCATGGGTGCTGCCAGTGTTATCTTGGCTGTACTGGTCCATCATGTGGCCTTGCATGATGGGGGTTTTCAGTGTGTCTGGAATTTTTTTTCAAATCACATTTATTTAGTGCTTACTGTGCCAGGCAAAGTAGTAAATGCTGAGGTAGATACAAGCTAACCAAGTGGGACACAGTCCATGTTCCACAAGGGGCTTACAGTCATCTTAATCCCCATTTTACAGATAAGGTAACTGAGGCACAGAGAAGTTAAGTGCAATGCCCAAGGTAACACAGCAGACAAGTGGCGGAGCTGGAATTAGAACCCAGATCCTTGCACGTTTCCAGTTAAGCCGGAAACTTCCTTTCATGTGTCAATTTAGGATGGGCCACAAGTTTTGTTTTGTTGTCTATCTCCTCCTTCTAGACTGTGAGCCCGTTGTTGGGTAGGGATTGTCTCTATCTGTTGCCGAATTGTACTTTCCCAGTGCTTCGTACAGTGCTCAGCACAAAGTAAGCGCTCAATAAATACGATTGATTGAATGAAGTTTTGGATCTACCATACTGGGTTACAGTGGGCTGCCATCATACAGAAGCAGTGATGGCATCAATGGCCTCCAGAACCATTCTGAGTCGGGCCATTGTCGCCGCCACTGCTAGAGTAGTGGCTACATTGGCAGAAGATCGAAGTGTGAGTCAAGGGTGAACACCCACTTTATTTTCTCCCTCTAACACCTCCCTACTCCCCCTCCCGCTTTTATCCTGCTCCATCTTTTCTCCTCGGGTCATTTCTACGTTTAGGCTCCACATCATCTCCTGTAAGATAACCAGGACTCTGGTCCCTTAATCTAACTGGCTCCAGGCAAGAGAACACAAGGTATAATGGGAAAATTACTGTAGTGGCTTGTGTCATGTCCACTTTAATGTGTAGCCCACCTTTTCGCCATGCATGGGGAGAAAGACCAGCTTTTCCTCCTTCTCCGCTTTTCACAGTTCTACCTCTTTGCTGGTTTCCCTGCTTCTGCTCCTCTTCTCAGAAAGGGTGGGAATTAGGAGTAATAACCAGAAAATGAACAATGTGCCATCCAAGTAACAGAATTCTCTGACAGTCTCTCTATTTCCACTACTGATTCTTGGTTGTGGGTAGGATTTCCCAGGTATGTGCTGATACATAACCTTGGTCTTCAGACTAATCGTCAATCCATATTGCTTTGCTGATTCTGAGAAATGGCTTCTAATCATCTGCATGTCTTTCTGCATGAGCATTTCCAGAGCACAGTCATTGGCACATGGGAGCTCCTGTATGATTTATTGAAAGACCTTCAAAAATGCTCTCATTCTGTTGAATTGAAAGAATTTCCCAGAGGAGCAGAATCATATCCTGACACTGTGCCTTCACGGTCCTTGTTGTATCCTCGAGCATGGCTGTGCAGAAAAATTTTCATGGGACTGGATCTGGTACACAGCCCTGCTTTCTTTTGTTGGTGATTAGGAAAGGATCTAACAAGATTAGTCATATCATTGTAGAGTAAATATTTTTTAATAGTTTTCAGAGTCCAGATCATCACCATTATCTTCCTTTCTTCTTCTCCTTCTTCTCCCCCTCCTTCCCCTTCCTCCTCCCCATCTTCCTGTTCCTCCTCCTCCTTTTCCTTCCCCTTTCCTCTCCCCCTTCTTGTTCCTCCTCCTCCTTTTCCTTCCCCTTCCCCTCTTCCTCCTCCTCCTCCTTTTCCTTCACCTTCTCCTCTTCCTCCTCCTCCTTTCCCTCGTCCTTCTCCTCTTTCTCCTTCTCCTCCTCCTTCTTCTTCTTTTCCTTCTTCTGCTTACTATGTGTCAAGCATTGTTCTAAATGGGGGACAGGATCAGTTAATCAGGTTGGACATGGATCCTGTCCCACAGGGGGATTACAGGTATTTAATCCCCATTTTACAGTTGAGGAAATTGAGGTAAAGAGAAGTTAAGTGACTTGCCAAATGTAGCAGGGAAGCCAGACGCTAAAATAATTTACACATAGGAAGAGGAAGGAAAGGGGGATTGCGTACATGAGTCCGCATGTGTACATACCGAGGGAAATAGGTAAGTCAGTATGTTCTGAAATGGTACAGGTGGTCGTGAGTATATAAGTGTATAGTTGATGCAGAAGTGGTGAGGTGGTAGTTCAGGGGACATACAATCTGAGGAGAAGAGGAATGAATTAAGGAAGGAATCCTATATAGTTACTGATATTCCTCAGTAGTCAATCCATCAGTCGTAATAATGAGCTCTTACTCTGTACAGAGCACTATGCTAAGTGCTTGGGAGAGTACAATATAAGAGAATCGATAGACTCGTTCCCTGCCCACAATGAGTTTACAGTCTAGAGGGGGAAGTAGAAGCATTCTGTCTGTCCAAGAGGACTCTTACAAGGATCTTGCCAGAGTATTGAAATTCAGTGATAGTTTCTACTCCACTCCCTCCCTTTCTTTTTGAAAATGGTGAAATTGATAGCATCTTTGAGATCTCCCATGTTCCATTTGTTGATGAAGAGCCACTGCAGAGGACTCAGCAGCATAATCCCTATCCCTAACTGCTAGGGTAATAACGATGATGACAATAATAATAATAATGATTGTGGTATTTATGCACTTACTATGTGCCAAGCACTGCATTAAGCCCTGGGCTAGAAACAGGATAATCAGGTCAGCCATAGTACCTGTCCCACATGGGTCTCATAGCCGTGTCTTGTCTTATGCCTTCAAGTTGTTTCCGACCACATAGCGACACCACGGACACACGTCTCCCTGAACGCCCCGCTCTCCATCTGCAATTGTTCTGGTAGTGGATCCGTAGACTTTTCTTGGTAAACGTTTGGAAGTGGTTTACCACTGCCTCCTTCTGCACGGTAAACTTGAGTCTCTGCCCTCGACTCTCTCCTGTGCTGCTGCTACCCAGCATGGGTGAGGTTTGACTTGTAGCAGATTGCCTTCCACTCGCTAGCCACTGGCCAAGCTAGGAATGGAATAGATATGCCTCTTCCTGACTCTCCCTCCTGTAGCCGAGACTGGTAGAGTACTGGAAACTCTCCAGATGTGACCCTGAGAGGGGCTCATAGCCTTAGGGAGAGGGAAAACAGGTAACTCTAAACTGGTATAACATGTGATCTGAGAGCTTTGCCTGTCTTCATCAGTGATTGCAGTAATGACTTCATTAAGTGTGGGCTGGAAGAAGTGGGAATTAAAATCTGTGAAATGGGGACTAAAACTGTGTGCCCCACGTGGGACAAGGACTGTGTCAAACTTGATTATCTTGTTGCTACCCCAACGCCAGCATATAGTAAGTACATAGCAAATGTTGTTAAAAACAAACAGGAAAACCATCCCTTGCTACACCATGTATGTCCTCTCATACTGTAACCTGCTTACCTCTGGGTTGATAGTCTCGGAATTCAAAGCTACACAGTGGGATCCTGCACCCGTTTTGTGTTTAATATATGCCTTGTTACTAAGTCAGTGCGATGGAGTTTATGTCTTTAGTTACTTTAGGTTGTCAATTATGTAGTGGGTGCTCAAAACCAGTTAAATAATACAGGCTAGCTCTTTAATTATCACCAATATGAGCACGCAGAACATATACGTAGAACACATCATCCAAAAATGTCATTGTCATCACTGTGCAGAGAAAGCAGATTATTAGTAACTAGTTATTTGAATACCATCAAGTGTATGGAATAAGACAAAGTGGTGACAATCTATAAGCAAGAACCTTTTAAATTCTGCTTGGGTGGCAGAATTGATTATTCTTGTCTCTTTGCCTAGTCTAAGTATCTCAAAATTGGTTTATTAAGCCTTATCATGCACTCATGAGTTAGAGTTTTCCAGTTGGATAAATGAAGGCACTGAGAGGTTTAATGCTTTATCAAAATCCCAGGACAAGACACTGACAGAGCCAAGTAATAGAACCCAGAAGTTCTGATTTCTAATTCTATTATACTAGGCAAAACTTCTAAGTAAAATTGAACCCTTCAGTTAGTGTTGTTCATTGGATTTTTTAATGGAAGAGTAAATTTTTTTCAAACTAACTGTGAAAGAGCTAAAATGGGAAAGGCAGAAAATCTGAAAACCATAACGATTTAGGGTGATTTTGTGAAAGCCAGATATTTCCCCAGATTTAGCTTAATTCAATTGTTGTGTAGCACTTCAGCTGAGGGAGTGCAAGTGTTGTATTATTATTATTAGTAATCACATTTATTGAGCACTTACTGTGTACAAAGCACTGTACTAAGCTCTTGGGAGAGTACAATATAACATCAGACACATTCCCTGCCCACAATGAGCTCACAGTCTAGAAGGGGAGACAGACATTAATATAAAGGAATAGATAAATAAATAAATTACAGATATATGCAGAGTGTGTTTTGGTTCCTAAATCCTACTCTCAAAAATTTCTAATTTGGTTAGGAAAAGTATTATTTGGCTAGAACCCGGCCATTCATTATTTCACCCGAGCAGCAGTTCTTACAAAATTGTGTTAACTTTTCTAGGTTGTACCTGTGTTTGGAACAGAATTGATTCTTAACTCCATTGGAGTAATTAAAAAGAAAAAAGCACTGAAACCCTCAAAATGGCTAAAATGTTGGAGACGTACTTTTTGGTTAAGCAAAGATGGAAAGGAAGCTGTCAAGTTTGTGAAGAACAGGGACAGATTCAATAATAATAATGTAGTATTTATGAAGTGCTTATTATGTGCCTACCACTATTCTAAGCACTGAGGTAGATACAAGGTAATCAGGTTGGGCACAGTTCCTTTCCCACATGGGGCTCACAGTCTTAATCCCCATTTTACAAATGAGGTAACTGAGGCACAGAGAAGTGAAGTGACTTGCCCAAAGTCACACAGCAGATGAGTGGCGGAGCCAGAATTAGAACCCAGGTCCCTCTGACCCCCAAGCCCATGGTCTTGCCACTAGAGGCCAGAATTGGGGCCTCAGGGAAATGTATTTTGAAACACCGCCACTTCAGGGGGCAATAGTTGTCTCCTGACCCTACCAACATGGCTGTGGCTTCGGCCACTGAGAATAGAGTTCAAACAAGGGCTTCTCAAGGTGGTTGATGCGCACGCGCTAAGTCAGAGGGGACGGCGCTGGAGTTGACCTGTAGTCCTGCCTTCCGACTCATCTGTTCCTTCTGAATATGTGCAAAAGCAGATACCATTTTAAATTTTTCCACTCTGTGAAGGAGTGAGTTATCTTCTAGAGGAGCAGAGAAGGAAAGGTCTATGTGGGGCTGTGCTCTTGGAGCTCAGCTCTGTCTTCTAAGTGTTGCCTTGGTGCGCCCCGGGCTCTGCCTTTACCACCACCCCCCACCCCCTCCTCCCTCTTCCACACACATCTTCCGTCCCTGTGGAGCACAGTCTCAGGGATGAAAGCAGCCTGAACTAGGCAATCTCATGTCTGGCTGAGTCCAAGTGTGGCTGATTCTTAAAAGGAAAACCATCCCTTTAAGGGGCTCACCTCCAGAAGTGGGTAGGCTGGAAATGGGTGGCCTGAGAGAGGATTCTGAATGTCCCGAAGCTAGCAGATGAAGTATGGCTGGGGATTCCTCTCTGCCCCTTCAGCGGACCTCATCCACCTCAAGTTCATCCTTGCATTCTTTAACTCTACCCTCTCCTCTGCCCGGCAAAATTATTTCTCCATCCTTACTGAAACCCATGCCCATTGCCCTTGCCAGTTCTTCTAGAAGTTTAACTCCCTCTTCAAACCCCGTGTGCCCCTGCTTCCCCCCTCTCTTGCCCCTTATGATCTGGCTACCTACTATATTGAGAAAATAGAAATTATCAGGTGTGATCTCTCTAAAATCTTGGGTGCTCCTCTCCAGTCCCTCCCTCCTCCTGCCCCTTTTTCAACTCTCCCATCTCTCCCAGCAGTATCTCAAGAGGCGATCTCCTGCCTTCTCTCAAAATCCACCCCATCCCTTCACACCTTACCAAAGCAGTTGACCCCTCCCTTCTTCCCTCCTTGACCGTCACCTTCAACTGTTCGCTCTCCAATGGCTTCTTCACTACTGCTTTCAAACACTCTCATGTCTCCCCTATCTTAAAAAAATCCCTCCCTCGACCCTACAGCTCCCTCCAGTTATCACCCCATCTCCCTCCTACCCTTCCTCTCCAAACTCCTTGAGCAAGTTGTCTACACCTGCTGTCTCAAGTTCCTCTCCTCCAATTATCTCCTTGAGCAGGGTTTGTGTCATATTGTTATGTTGTACTCTCCCAAGTGCTTATTACACTGCACACAGTGTAATTATTGCTTATTGCTCTGCACACAGTAAGCACTCAATAAATATGATTGACAGACTGACTGGCCATGTCAAATAGACCTTTAGGCATCCCATTCCTAGGTTTAAATATTTTGAATTATTTTAGAATCTATTTTGTAGGGGACAACATTGGTACCAGCGTGGCTCAGTGGAAAGAGCACGGTCTTAGGAGTCAGAGGTCATGGGTTCTAATCCCGGCTCCGCCACCTGTCAGCTGTGTGACTTTGGGTGAGTCACTTCACCTCTCTGTGCCTCAGTTACCTCATCTGTCAAATGGGGATTAAGACTGTGAGCCTCACGTGGGACAACCTGATTACCCTGTATCTACCCCAGTGCTTAGAACAGTGCTCTGCACATAGTAAGCGCTTAACAAAACCGACATTATTATTACCATTTTTCTTTTCTTTCTGAATCAATCTATCAACAGTATTCAGTGTCTGCTACACATAGAGCAGTGTAATAAGCAGTTTTGAGAGTACAATAGAGTTAGTAGACATGATCCCCGCCCTCCTGGAATTTACCATGTAGCAGAGGAGCTAGATTACAAATCCAAGAGTTTGCTACTTTGCCAAACTGGCTAAGGAAAGCTGTTCGTGGCTGCCTTTGGCAAGAAAGGAACTAAATTCAACTTCAAAGTTCCTATAAAACTCATTAGAAAGTCCCTCTATCTGAAATGTTCTCTCAATATAGCTCTCCCATCACTGAGAAATCTCCCCAACATCTTATCTCTCAATAAAAGAAAAATGTAATAAAATCTTGAGCTATAAGCAGCATGAAGGCATATAAAACTGAACACATTCTATTCTTGTTTAAACAATAGAATGGCAGAGGTTGGTTATTGGCAAGCATTTTGGAGTGTTCCACAGACGCAATATGCACTTTTCACTTAATTAAGGCAGGCACAGCATATAGAAAGGGCTTGGGGGGGCTCATTTTTCTACCTCCACCCATGTCCTGCTTCAGTCTCTGTAAGTGTCTCCTGTTTCTTTCTCTCCCTCCTCACATGTCCCCCTGCTCATCCCCTGCACCTGTTCCTCTGTCTTGGGAGACTGGAAATGGATGGAGAGGAAGGGATGGTCTAATGTCCCCTCTCTCAGGCTCAGAACAAGCTCTTGAGGAGACAGTCCCTTGGCTGGCTGCCTCTCTCCACTCAGCAGTTCTGACTCTTTCATCCCTTTCCATCTCAGGCATTCACTGCACCCATCTGTCTCTCTGGCTGTTGTAGGGACTGCAAATTATGGATGCCACACTGCGTGTCTGGGGGTCTTCATTTTTCCTGCCATTTATTCATACTGCTCCCTGGAAGCTGAAACTCTGTGCTCCCACACACTCAAAATGAAAAACTAGTATCTCTGATAACCAGTAAGGTCTGATTTGGCTTTAGCTAAACCTCACCCTTGCTGAGCAGCAGCGGCACGGGAGAGAGTCAAGGGTAGAGACTTGCGTTTATTGCACGGAAGGAGACAATGGTAAACCCCTTCCATATTTTTACCAAGAAAACTCTATCACTACCAGGACAATTGCAGATGGAGGTGGGCATTCTGGGAGAGATGTGTCCATGGTGTCGCTATGGGTTGGAGACGACTGGATAGCATAAGACAATAACTACCCTGGTGACTGTCATAGTGCATCATAGTCACCTGGATAGTTCTAGCTAAAGGCGTGACATTAACTAACCCTCGGTTTCTCTGATACAGTCCTCTCCTGGTTCTCTATTAGCCTTAAAACTCAATCAGCTATCTCTCCTACCCCCCACTACCTCTCCTCATTCTTCTTCCACTACATCCTAGCTTACACACTTCACTCCTCTCAAGCCAACATACTCGCTGTGTCTCATTCGCATCTCTCCCGCCATCCACCTCTTTCCCACACCCTCCCCTCTATTTGGAACTCCCTCCCTCTTCTCATCTGGGGGAATCGCTTCTCTCCCCATCTTGGAGGCCTTTCTCAAATCACACCTTCTCCAAGAGGCCTTCCTTGCTTAATCTCTCATCTCCCAACTCTAAGCCCCCACCTACCCAAAGGCCATTTCTGCACTTCCACATCACTTAAGCACCTGGGGACTCACATTCCCTGTGTACATATATTTAGACTCTATAGTTTCCCCCTACCTGTAATTTATTTTAATGTGCGTCTCCACCCACTAGGCTGTAAGATCACTGAGGGCAGGGATCTTGTCTAACAGCTCTGTTGGACTCTCTCTGAAGTACTGTATGGTGCTCTGCACAGAGCAAGGGCTCAATAAATATCATAGTCCGATCGATCCTTTGTAATGTCTCCCTAGTAGCCCAAGCCTACTAGCCTCTGTCCGCTTTGACTTCTCTCTGTTACCACCCCCTCAAAACTTACTGGTTTGGTTAACTTTCTAACCCTTCAATCCTCTTCTCTTCCCCTAATGCTAGTGTAAACAGGATAAAAAATCATTTTTCATTCCCCAAATTACCTAATAGGAAGAGCAAACTATCATATCTCCTTCAAGAGGCCTCCCCTGACTAAGCCCTCATTTCCCCTACCCACCCTCTTCTCTGCATCACCTGTGCACTTGGCTATGTACCCCTTAAGCACTTTGAATGGACCCCAGCTCCACAGCACTCATTTGCATCTCCTTATACTCTACTATTTCCCCTGTCTGGACATGACTTCAGTGTCTGCCTCCTTCACTAGACTGTAAGCTCCTTGTGGTCAGGGAACTCTATTGTATTGTACCACCTCTATTGTACCACACTTGTCTGCTGTGTGACCTTGAGCTAGTCACTTCACTTCTCTGTGGCTCAGTTACCTCATCTGTAAAATGGGGATTAAGACTGTGAGCCCTATGTGGGACAGGGACTGGTTCCAACCCGATTTGCTTGTATCCACCCCACTACTTACTACGGTGTCTGGGGCACAGTAAGTGCTTAACAAATACCACAATTATTATTATTATTACTAAATAATTACCATTGATTGATTGATCTATTCTGCCCCAGAAACTAGTTAAATACAGTGGCCATTTGGGAGGAAGGCGAGAAGCACTGGGATCGACATTTCTCAGTGTAAAATGTTTCTGGGTTTATCTGCTTGTTTCTTTGAAATCGAGTCAGTTGACAGGAAGTTTTTCTTTCTTAGCCACAAAATAGCACTATGTTTTCACTCTGTCCCAAACATACTCTGTGAGAGAAATTTTATAGTGGAAAAATTCTAGAGGGAAATCTTTTCTCAGGGCAAATCCAACCTTTGGTTCCAAATTATTGTTAGTGGGCTTCAAGCTATACAAACAATTGTTTATGGCTCCTGATCCTCTCACCCTTCCATCACCACATTTTCCTGATGGACAGAAAGCATTTCTGGCTTTTCCAGGCCCTAGCCCTAGTCCCCGAGGTGGTATGGGATGGGAGGGGTCAGTGTTCAAACAGGGCAGTGGTAGAGGGAGGCATCACCAGAGCCGCCAGAACCTCTCAGTAACAGATGTCAGTGGGTGAGGCTCCTTGGTTAATCAGGGGACACCCCCAGGCATGTAACCCTACAGAAAAAAAGCCTTAGTTGTATGACCTCAGCCTAATACCTTTAGTCCTTCCATCCTGAATTGTGATTAAAAACATCCAAGTAACTAATGGCCCCATCATTAGCTGGCTAATGAGGCAAGACTGTAGATTCAGCCTTTCTTTCAAACTGTGGTTATTTTTGGCTTCTGCAGACTTGGCCAACATGGTCTTCTTATGCAAACGACAGGACTTGATCTCTGATCAAAGAACTGCATTTCAGATGCTCTCTTCCCCTGCCATTAAAAAGTCTTGAGGAGGAAAGGTCGTATTACAGGGTTTCACCCATCAATCTAATGAACCTCCCCTCTCCCAATATTTTCCCTGATTATTCAATCGCTAGTGTTTATCGAGCATCTGCTGTGTGCAGAGAACTCTATGAAGCTTTGGGAGAGTCCAGTAGAGTTAATAGACATAATTCCTGCCTTCAGAGGGTATACAGTCTTTTTTCTCTACCCCATCCCCATCTTCCTAGCTCCATTTGCTCTAACTCAGACCTGGGCGTGTGTGTGTGTGTGTGTGTGTGTGTGTGTGTGTGTGTGTACGTGTGTGCATTGCGGGGGTTGGGGCAGAGGAAGAGGGAAGGTTTTTCTGTTTAACTACAAAAATACTTTGTGCTTTTAGATGTAAAGTCTTTTGGGGTGTTATGGAACACGACATGCACTGGGGATAGGAGGGGAGGATGTGGGTCATTCTGGGGAATAACCCAACTGGGATAACCTGCTGAGACTTCATTATTCATTCAAAGTTTTAATAATACATTATTTGAATTGAAAATTGGATTTCACCTACTCTTTTTATTAAGATGTTGGGAAAGTGGTGGGATAGGAGACATGGTTGCCTCTGGCCTTCTGTGGATCTGGGCCATTTTGGAGCAATCCCTCACATCGAGGGGCAGGGCTCATGGAGAGGGGTTTGAGGTGAAAACCCTGGTGGAAACGTATTAATGAAGTTGATTATTTTAATCCATGCATAGAATCACTGCATTAAATAATTAAAATCATGTAGGATTCACTTCAGGGAGTGACATGGCAGTGTTTGCAAGTCATTAGCAATTGGCTGACTATAAACCTTAAAGTGGGATTTGTCTGGAATAGTGCCTTGTGGCTGTAAGACTTTTTTTTATCTCATCTCCCTGCTCAGTATTTCCTTACCTATTGTCAATTAATCCACTCTCAATTAATCTCTGCTACTTGCTGACAAAGTCTCTGAGGCAACAATTCAAGAAGGCATGTGGATCCTGGTGGGAACAGAGTCTAGGGGGACCCAGGGGCTAGAGAATCAAGGCCCACTGGAACTCGTCTTAGTATTAGACTTCTGCTCATCTTCAGTGGGATCGGATGGAAGTGCTGGGGCTGGAGGGAGAAGGAAGGCAGCTAAAATTGAGGTGGGGGGGGGGGTGCAGAGAGGGGAAGGGGAATAGAAAGGGGCAAATGGGGAGATTTTACTATGTAATCAGAGGTCAGATTATGTAGTATTAAATTAGCAATTGGGCAGTACATTTGATAAAGAACAATGGAATTAATAACGATAGAATGAAAAATAAAATGATTGTTAAACCTTTGCAAATAGTAATAACCCAAGGTGTTATGCACTTGAATGCTTAACCAAGCATTTCTGCTATTGCTGGTGTCCACGACACTTCTTACTTTAGGATTATCTCTGTATTTAATTATTGTGATGCTTACAACTTTTCCAGATCTTTAATGAAATCTTTAAATAAGGACAGTCTTAATTCTGATCCCAGCAGCATTCCACCTGCCCTCCTCTTCCAATTTCATCTTTATCAGATTCATAGGGCTGGAAGAGACCTCCAAAAGTCCCGTAGTCCAACACCCTACCTCCAGGCAGAACTGCACCTAAAAGGACAGGTAAACATCTATCCTAATCCTGGAATTCTCCCAAGAATAAGATACAGTGCCCATTTTGATGGACAACATTTACCAGAGTGTACACTGGCAGAAGGTGGCAACAGCAAAGGATAAGTTCTAGGGGTACCAACTTTTCACTTTGAGCTTGGGGACAAATTTAGGGACTGGCCTTGGAGATGGAGCTTCAGGGCTGAAGGGAAGGAGGAAGCGAGGAGGAGCTGGGAGAAAGAGGTGGAGAGAAGAAAAAAGATTGGGGGCGGGGCGGGAAGGAGATTGTAAGTGTTAGAATATACCCTCTGGGGGGGAAAAAGAAACCTTAAAGAGGAGTTACTGAAAATTTCCCAGTTGTGGATTTCTGCACAGTGGTTATCTGTGTTTAGGTGATTTTCCTTTTTACATTTTCATTTTTCTCTGTACTTGGATGACACAGGAAAGTGAAAATAGGTACTGTAGTTGTATAACATGTTCTAGGAAACGATATCACCAAGCATAATAGAAATGGTGATTAGATCATAAACGATTCAATTCTATCAGCTCAATCCTTCCCTCAGGACCTAGGAGTGTGTGAGCAATGTGCTTTTCTGGGCACGGAGGAGTGAAAAATGCTTCTTCCCCTCCAGCCTTCCCATTTTCCCTAGGTGATTTCCCTTGGCCAGGAGTGCACCTGAATGAGTGGCTGAATTGCTCCCCAGCCACTAGCTAGCTCTATGTCTGTTAGCCAAAGAGAATTATTATGCGGCTTCTGTAGCATAGCCTCTTTCTTGCCAGGAAGAGGCGTGGTTGCTAGTGGGTAAGTAGCAGAATTACCACTCATGTGTAGCCACCCTCCCCTCCCCTGACACTCCCCCTTTCAGTGTGTGCAGCCACAGCAATGCAAGAGCGCAGTGGAGCAGAGTTTTCTGGCAGAGCGAGTGCATAAAGAGGCGGGCATATTCTCCGTGTCCTGTGGACAACCCAGGCGGGATGCTGAGGACATCTCTCAGAAGCTTCATGGTGGCTTACTTTCCTTTTTGTAGAGGAGGGAATTGGACTGGAGACACGATTTTGAATGCGAGTTGGAGACAGACACTTAATGAAATGGGTCATGCGTGTATTGCTTTGGAGGCAGGTGAATTTCTCTCTGGCGAGACTCTTCAATATTCAGTCGGAGGAAGCTGGGGCTGGGCTGGAACAGAAATTCTGGAAGCAATTAGAAATTCCAAAAATGAGAGACACTGTTCTTAGCATGCATGGACATTCTTATTGATTTTAGGGGCATAAACATGTTTTTCCTCCTGATCTGACAGGCCGAAGGGAATGAAGTGTCCATGTGCCCAAAACAAAGCAATCAAGCCCCTTAAGTGTTTTCCTCTGAGCAACTCAGAGCACAAGTATGGGTTCGGTTCCGATACTGCAACAGTAACTTCCCAGGAATTCCTGGAATTGTATAAACCTCGTCTTGTTAGCCGTCACAATGAAGCAAGGCCGGTGGCAAGAGTGTGCTCCTTTTTGTGAATGGAATGGCATGGGCAGTGTATGCAGCCTGCCAAGGGTTACAGAAATAAACCCAAAAAACTGGTGTGCTTGGGCAAACCAGGGAAAAAACCCAGGTTTTCTGATGCCCAGCCAACTACATAGAATATCAGATCACACTGTCCCTAATGAGCCTTGTAATTTTAAATACCTGGGTGTCTCAGTGCTTACTCCAGGCTTTTCAGCATGATATACTCTAAATCTCCAAATCAATCATTTTGTCATTTTATCTTAAGGAACCCCACAGGCTCACATTGCAGATTGAACCCAGAGCTTTGGTTTGAACAAGAAAGTTGTGATACAGGCCATAAAAATCAATACTTTAGAAAAGTTTGAGGTGACATTAAAGGCTGGATGCTTCTCTTGGTAAGAAAAAATGCCAAAGTAGAATATTTCAGTTGAACTGTATGGGTGGTTTAGGGAACCATAATTTAGTTTTACTCAAATGCAGAGCTCTTTTTTCATGTTTTTCCTGATTTTGGTTCTTTTTGGGGTTTGCTTACCAGCTTTCCTGAATTGCAGGCAATGTTTATCCCTTCACAGTGGGGTTGATGAAATTGTTTATTTTCAAGTAAACTGTGCATTTCTGTACAGAATGTAAGTTATATCAGGTGTCCAAGAAGCTCCTGTGGATATTAGAGAGATTCAGTTTATGAGTAGATTTAAATGGTCTCAAGTAGAGGATGCTGGATGTAGCAACACTAGTGAAAAAACCCCAATATTTTCCTTGAATGTATCAATCTACGGGGTCCAAGATGGGGGTGTGATTTGCATAAGAAGCATTTGATTGGCTTATAAATTTGTCTGGGCAGCCTGTCGGTGGTTGATGATGATGATGTTGAGCGCTTACTATGTTCCAGGCACTGTACTATGCTCTGGGGTGGATAGACTAAGCTCTCTTTAGACCGTAGCACACTGTGGTCAGGGAATGTGTCTGCTTATTGTTGTAGTGAACTCTCCCAAGTGCTTAGGACAGTGCTCTGCATACAATAAGCGCTCAATAAATTCTGTTGAATGAATGAGTGAGTGAATAAATACAAGCAAATCGAGTTGGACCTAGTCCCTGTCCCATGTGGGGCTCATGGTCACAATCCCCCTTTTACAGATGAGGTAACTGCGGGACAGAGAAGTGCAGTGACTTGGCCAAGGTCCCACAACAGTCAGCCCATCCCAGGATGAAGGGGTTGACCTACAGCCCAACATGGCTCCTGCTCTTCTACGATTGATACCACCAGTCAGTCATATGGTGCAATCCCATGCCAGCCTGGGGCTTGCCCCCGTGCATGTCCACCAAGGTGATGGTGGCGGCTGCTCTCCGCATCCCGTCAGAAGAGTCCTGGCTCCCGCGTCTCCCACAGAGGCCCCTCTATCCCCATCAGTCAATGGCTCTGTTTCCCCAAGGAGCCAGGTCCGAGTCCTTTCGGGTTATCCTTCACCTTCTCTCTGTTCCCGGTGGCTCTGGAAGCTCAGACAGAGAGATTGGGACCTGAGCTCTGAAGGGCAGGTGATTTTGTGATTTAAATTATGCAGACAGCTGGCCAGGAGGTGCTATAACCCGCTTCCATATGGGATCATCTTGAGGGAGTTCACCTGATTACACAGAAGTAGCATGGCCTTAACAAATCCCAACATTATTATTAAGTGCTTACTATGTGCAGAGCACTGTTCTAAGCGCTGGGGTAGATTCAGGGTAATCAGGTTGTCCCACGTGAGGCTCAAAGTCTTAATCCCCATTTTAATAATAATAATAATAATGTTGGTATTTGTTAAGCGCTTACTATGTGCCGAGCACTGTTCTAAGCGCTGGGGTAGACATAGGGGAATCAGGTTGTCCCACGTGGGGCTCACAGTCTTAATCCCCATTTTACAGATGAGGGAATTGAGGCACAGAGAAGTTAAGTGACTTGCCCACAGTCACACAGCCGACAAGTGGCAGAGCTGGGATTTTACAGATGAGGTAACTGAGGCCCAGAGAAGTGAAGTGACTTGCCCACAGTCACACAGCTGACAAGTGGAAGAGCCGGGATTCGAACCCATGACCTCTGACTCCCAAGCCCATGCTCTTTCAACTGAGCTATGCTGCTTCTCTAGCGGATAGAGCATGGGCCTGGGAGTCAGAAGGATCTAAATTCTAATCCCGGCTCCAACACTTCTCTGCTGTGTGACCTTGGGCAAGTCACTTTACTTCTCTGTGCCTCAGTTCTTCTGTTCACCTTCCTATTTAAACTGTGAACCCCAGTGACTGTGTCCAACACGACTATCTTGTATCTACCCCAGTGCTTAGAACAGTAAGAGCTTAACAAATATCACAACTGTTATCATTACATTTCATAGCACCAAAGATACAAATCGTTATGGAACCAAATTATAGTTAGTTCTGCTCACACATGTTCTCATTACACGATTTAGATGCAGCACTGATGGAAGAATTAGGAAACGTTTTCCCAAAACACGGGTCTGTTCTGTTCTGTAACATGATCCACAAATTGGCAGAAGAGGTTTTGGTATAAGAACAAATGAAAGTATAGATGATCTTGGCATCAGTGAAGGATTTATCCTGCTACCCTTCCCAGGTTGTGGTTTTTTTTTAGAGGAATTTGTTAAGCGCTTGCTTATGTGCCCGACACTTTACTAAGCACTAAGGTAGATACAAGATAATCGAGTGGGACACAGTCCATGTCCCATGTAGGGCTCACAGTCTTAATCCCCATTTTACAGATGAGGTATGCAATACAGTAAAATAACAATGTGTGGCAAAAGAGAAGCAGCGTAGCCTAGTAGAAAGAGCATAGGCCTGTGAGTCAGAAGACCTGGTTTCTAATCCCAGCTCCTCCACTTGCCTGCTGGGTGACCTTGGGCAGGTCGCTTAATTTTTCTGTTTCCTCATCTGTAAAATGGGTATTCAGTACCTGTTCTTCCTCCTACTTATACTATTAAGTATGTATGTGGGACAGGGACTGTGTCCTACATGATTATCTTCTGCCTTTCATCTTAGTATAGTGCTTGGCACATAGTAAGTCCTTAACAAATACTACAGTTATTATTAAGGGTAAAGCATTCGGCTAGTGGGAGACCTAAAAATGACATAGTAATCTGTTCCACAAAATATCAGTCATGATAGTATCTTCAAGCTATCTACCCTCTAATCCCTTAATTCCCATTGAATCAATAGGTAATATGATGTTCTTTTCCCATAACACCAGGTTCTTCAAGAATACAACTCCCACATTATAGCTGAAATGACTGTACTTAAAAGCAGCTTTTACATCTCTCTTTGTTTTCAGCACACAAGAAGCATAATTTTGCTTCTTTACGCAAAATTAGCTGAATAAAAATATAAATGTTCCTGCAGGAGTTATGAACTCGTACAGGAGTTCCTTTTGTAAAGTCCCAGAGTTGGTAAATTACTCCTTTTTTAAAAAATGGTATCTGTTAAGTGCTTACTATGTGTCAGGCATTTTACTAATCTCTGGGGTAGACAGGAGATAATCGAGTTGAACACAGTCCATGTCCCACGTAGGACTCACAGTCTTAATCCCCATTTTACAGATGAGAAAACTGAGGCACAAGGAAGTTAAGTGACTTGCCCAAAGTCACATAGCAGACATGTGGCAGAGCCTGGACTAGAACCCAGGTCCTCTGACTCCTAGTCCCATGCTCTTTCCATTAGGTCACATTGTCTTCTCTGGTTTTCTAGTCCATATGACCAGTGCAGGGGAAAATTAGGTCTGGGAAAGCTTTCTTGGCTCTTTTGGGTCACCGAGAAATCATCTAGTAAATTATTACTCCAGTGTGGAAGCCTGGGAGTAACTTTTGTGGATTTGTAGTTGGATTAGAACTGGGCATGTTATAAGGAAAAAACAGCATGGGCTAGTGAATAAGCACAGGACCGGGTGTCAGAGGATCTGGATTCTAACTCCAGCTCCACCTCCTGCCTGCTGAATGACCTTGGATGAGTCACTTAACTTTTCTGCGCCTCAGCTTCCTCATCTGTAAAATAGGGATTCAATACCTTTTCCTCCTTTTCCTTAGGCTCTGAGCCCCATGTGGGTGAGGGACTGTGTCCAACCTGTTTATCTTATGATCCACCCCAGGTCTTAGTGCAGTGCTTGGCACATGGTACGTGCTTAACAAATGCCACAATTATAATTCTTAGACATACAGGTAGCTTGATTAAGATAATCAAGATAATCGAGATAGCTCGATTAAGCCCTCCTTTCCTCTTCTCCCACTTCCTTCTGCATCACCCTGACCTGGTCCCTTTATTCCTCCCCCCCCCCCCCCCCCCCCCGCAGCCCCACAGCACTTATATACGTATCTGTAATTTATTTATTTATATTAATGGTTGATTCCCCCACTAGACTGTAAGCTTGCTGTGGCAGGGAATGTGTGGTTTGTTGTTGTGCTGTACTCTCCCAAGCGCATAGGGCAGTGCTCCACACACAGTAGGTGCTCAATCAATAGTATTGAATGAATGAATAAATGATCCTGTAGCATACATCTGTGTCTTCTTAATCCATTGCATTTGCACATCTTCTCGAATCCACTGGAGGGGAAGCTTTGCTGTTGAGAGAGCAAGCCTGGGAGTCAGAAGCAGCAACAGAAACGTGTCTGCTGTGTTACCTTGGGCAAGACATGTAACTTCTCTCTGCCTCAATTACCTCATCTATAAAATGGGGATTAAGACTGTGAGCCCCATGTGGCGACAGAAACTGTGTCCAACCTGATTATCTTATATCTACCACAGCACTTAGAACAGTGCCTGGCACATAGTAAGCACTTAACAAATACTGTAAAAAAAATAAATTCCATCTTTCTCCACAGAGACACTTTCCTCAAGTTTTACAGACATTTTCATCATTCATCTATTTGGTATCGCTTCAGGGTTTCTTTTTAAATAGCACATTTTAGTTCTTGGGAGGAGATATGTCCTGATTTAAGTAAAACTTTAAAAATGATTTTCTTAGCTCCGAGACTGTCTTATGGGTAGAGTTGAACAAAAATACATTTTTGTAACCCTGATTTTTAGAATCTCTATATTCTGGGTTAAGGAAATTAAGTAAGAAAATATCTTCTGATTAGGGGATTTTTAAAAAATTCTAAGAGCAATTTTATTTCTTAGAGTGAGTTGAAGACACTCTTCTGTTTTAATTGTGTCACTCTTTTCTCCAATTTTAACAGAAATTCCAAATTTATTGTTCATTTAAAGAAATGGAAGTGTGAACGACATGGAAATAGTCCAAAAGAGAGTAGTGAAAATGATTATGGAGTTCAAAAATAGGACCTAAAAGGAAAGATAAGGGAGTTATGATCATTTCTTTAGAAAAGAGAAGGTTGAGAGTTAATTAAATAAAAACAATTCCCACACATGAGACTGAGTAGTTTTAAAAGGAAATGGATTTACACTGAAGCATGAATGATTTAGGTTAAAAATTAAAATGTTAACAGTAGTAACATCACTGTGAATTCCTATAACACTTTCCTTTCCCTTAAGGTACTTGGTCAGCTCACTTCCTCCTATTTTATCTCACTCATCTCCTATGACAAGCCAATTTGCACACTCTCACCCTCTTAACACCGGCCTGCTCACTGTATTTCCGTCTCATCTTTCCTGCTGCTGACCCCTTGCCCATGTCCTCCCTCTGGCCTGGAACCCTGTCCCCCTTCATATCTGACTGTCCACTACTCTCCCCACCTCAAAATCCTCCTAAAATCACACCTCCTCCAAGAGGCCACCCCTGACTAAGCCCCCATTTCCCCATCCACTCTCCTCTCTGCGTCGACTATGCTTGTCCCGTCTTATGCTGTTGTGTCTTCTCTGACCTAGAGCGATGCCATGGACACACCTCTCCCAGAACGCCCCACCTCCTTCTACAATCAGGCTGGTAGTGTATCCCTAGAGTTTTCTTGATAAAAATACAGAAGCGGTTTACCACTGCAGCCTTCCGCACAGTAAGCTTGAGTCTCCACCTTTGACTCTCTCCCATGCCGCTGCCACAGGTGAGTTTTGACTTGTAGCTGATTGCCTTCCACTCACTAGCCACTACCCAAGATAGGAATGGAATGGGTAGGCCTCTGCTTGACTCTCCCTCCATAGTCGAGACTGGTAGAGTACTGGAAACTCTCCTGGTGCCACCCTGAATCAATCAATCAGTGGAACTTATTGAGCACTTACTATTTGCAGAGCACTGGACTAAACGCACAGGAGAGTACAATAGAATAGAGTTGGTTGACACGTTCCCTCCCCACAAGGAGCTTACAGTCTAGAGGGGGAGACAGACATGAAAATAAAATACAGATAGGGGAAATGGGAGAGTATAAGGATATGTCTATAAGTGCTGTGTGATTGGGATGAATATGAAAGTGCTTAAGTGTTACACAGCCAAGAGCATAGTTAATAATAATAATAATAATGTTGGTATTTGTTAAGCGCTTACTATGTGCCGAGCACTGTTCTAAGCGCTGGGGTAGATACAGAGTAATCAGGTTGTCCCACGTGAGGCTCACGGTTAATCCCCATTTTACAGATGAGGTAACTGAGGCACAGAGAAGTGACTTGCCCACAGTCACACAGCTGACAGGTGGCAGAGCTGGCATTCGAACTCATGACCTCTGACTCCCAAGCCCGTGCTCTTTCCACTGAGCCACGCTGCTTCTCTAGTTGTCTTCTATAGTTGTCTAGAGGACATCTTGCACCTTGCCCAATGTTAGTGAATCAGGCACTATTTTATGTGGGTAAGTATGACTTTGCAGACTAATCCTAAGCCACGAATGCCTTGCCACTTAATTAACCCACTGCCTTATTAAAGGGAACCAGTTGAAACCTTACACTCTTCCCCAAATATGATATTTGTCTTTCAAATCACTTCCTAATGCACAACGTTCTGAAACTTTTGCTTGCAATATTTGTCCCGCTTGAGAGTGTTTTTTCTTCAAACATTTAATTTTTTAATTGGCAAACATTGCATGATCCCAGAATCTTGATTATGGTATTGCAGAGTCTGATATATATTTATATAGACACACATTTTTAATGGTATTTGTTAAGTGCTTCCTTTGTGCCAGGCACTGTACTAAGCGCTGGGGTAGATACAAGATAGGAGATGTAGGGCAAGATGGTGGAAATGGCAGTAAGGCTGTGAGAGGGCTGTGAGAGGCAGCAGCGACGGTGCTGCTAATCTCTACTAATCACTGCTAATCTACTATAGCCCAGTCCTCACATTCTGCTCCTCTTGTTTTATGCTGTCCAGTCGTCTCTGACCCGTAGCCACTCCATGGACCCATCTCTCCCAGAACGCCCCACCTCTATTTGGAATTATTCTGGGAGTGTATCCACAGAATTTTCTTGTTAAAAATACAGAAGTGGTTTACCATTGCCTTCTTCCTTGCAGTAAACTTGAGTCTTGGCCCTCGAGTCTTTCCCATGCCGCTGCTATCCAGCCCAGGTGAGTTTTGACTTGTAGCAGATGGCCTTCCACTCGCTAGCCACTGGCCAGTCTAGGAATGGAACGGGTGTGCCTCTGCTTGACTCTCCCTCCCATAGCCCAGACTGGTAGAGTACTGGAAACTCTCCAGGTGCCATCTTGAGAGGGGTTCTGCTCCTCTAGCACCAGCTAGCTCACTGTGCTCCTATCTCACCGCCAGCCCCTTTCCCACATCCTCCACTTGGCCTGGAACTCCCTCCCCACCCATATACTCCGAACCACCACTCTTTCCGCCGTCAAAGCATTGTTAAGGAAACATATCCTCCAAGAGGCCTTCCCCGATTAAGCCTCCCAGCTTGCTCGCCCTTCTGCTTCGTCTAGGCACTTGGATCTGTGACCTTTGGACATTTGATATTTTCCCCAACCCCACAACACTTATGTGCATATCTTTAAATCATATATTGTAAATTATTTATATTAATGTCTCGGTCTCCTCCTGTAGATTGTAAAGTCGTTATGGGCAGGGAATGTGTCCACTAATTCTGTTGCATTGTACTCTCCCAACCACTTTGTACAGTGCTCCACACATAGTAAGCACTTAATAAATACCACTGATTCACTGATCAGTTTGGACACAATCCCTGTCCCACAGGAGGCTAACAGTCTAAGTCTTAAGGAGCAGGATTTAATGTCCCCTTTTACAGATGAGGTAACTGAGGCACAGAGAAGTTAAATAACTTGCCCGAGATCACACAGCAGACAAATGGCAGTGTCAGCATTAGAACCCAGATCCCCCGATTCCCAAACCCTTACCTCTTTTCATCGGCCATGCTGCTCCCTGGGAGCCTTTTTCTAAATAATTTTGCTAGACACTTCTCCACTGAGCTCCAATGTAAACCGTGTTAACCAGAATTTTCCAATGAGTGACTGTGAAGTTATGGTGTATTTCTATGTTCTCCAGGGTCCTAGCGTCCAGCCTTATTTTCTCTGAGAGGCCTGTCTCAAAGGCCCGAGAAATGAGCAACAAGCCTGCCATGGGCTACCTATTGTGCAGCCTGGATGCGGTCTAAGGGAAATGGGGAGTAGGAAGTGAGGTGTGGAGGATGATTTACCCAGGTTAGCCAGTGAGGAAGAGCAGTGGGGGTTGGGGAACTTGTTGGCCAGGTGACAAGTAACAGCCTCCTTACTGGTGAGCAGTAATTGTGGCAGAGAGAAGGCACTGTCTTATTTCACCCTGCTGTAGTTCTCCATGGGTAAATCACTAATAGACTCACGGTCTCTCTTCTCTCTCCATTGAGTAACTGTGTGACTTTATGAGCACAATTATGAAGGCCATGCTGCCACTCCAGATGGTAATTAATTTATGGTCAGAACGGGAAGCCAAGGGGGCTCCCGTTGCTCACTGGCTTTATGCGAAGGTATTGGCCCCTAGCCAGTCAGCCACCCAGCAGTTTCTATTGAATGTCTGCAGGCTGTGGAGCCCTGTACTAAGTAATGGGCAGAATGACAAAGGAAGAACAAGACAAGGACCCCGCCCTGAAGGATCTCACTATTTAATGAGGAAGAAAGGACTAACTCGAATACATAAAATCCCCAAAACAAATGACAGGGGTCTATCAACCACTACCTTAGAAGATGAATGACAGAAATATATGAACATAGATTAATCAAGTATGAAGGGGCAAGAGAAATCTGGGAAGGCTTCCTGGAGGTGATGAATTTTTTTAGTAGCATTTTGAAAGGTGGAAGTGAAAGAGTTTGACCAAATAGGGGTGAGGTGAGCATTCAAGATGGGAGAATAGCACGTGGAGGTGTATGAATGGGGGAGAGTTGTCTGGGTGGGAAAATGCCCTTGTCATAGCAGAGACCAGCGACAGGGGTGTAGGTCTTCTGAAATAACTGGTGCTCCGCTGGATGGAACAAGTTCATTCGTCTCCCTGAGTAAAAGTGACTTGGGCACTGGGGAGAGTCTGGCCCAATGTTTTCTACCTTTTTGCCTCCTGTAATGTTTGGTGTCTTGTTTAATCATACATTAGAACGACACATATCCTGCTGAATCTAAATGGCTTCATTACTGTTTCAGAGCAGGCCCCCCCAAGCAAATAGTCAGTAAGTCTCTGTAATACCCAGTTGTTCCAGAGGAAGTCAATACGTGTGCACTAATTAGATCAATGCAAGAAGCGCTCACATATTCCATAACCCTTTGTGAAATGAGATGATTTTCTTCTCATTCGATTTGCTGAGTAGTACATAAACTACGTGTTGGTAAGCTTTCTTGGGAACATTGTCTTAACAATGCTAATTGTTCTTTGGGCACCCAGCAGTCATAACAGCAATACTAATCATACATTTTGTACATTACAGCACCTTTTGACTCAAGAATCTTGGGTTCTTTAACGCACGGAGCCAGAACCTGCCCTGGGCTGCCAGAGGCCCGGAGGCCTGATGAGGAAATGCATTCACCCTTTCAGGCCAAAAGGGGCCACAGAGTGAATCACCGCTGCCCTGGGATTAATCAGAACCTCTCTGTTATGCTCTGCAGCCCTGCAGGACACTGAAAGACTGAACATGCCTCTTGAAATGCAGGGTATATTAGCAGGGAGGAACTTAAGCCAGGGGAGAGTAGATCCTGCTGTTTCATTAGACTTCCTGGTTCTCCTGATACAAGTAGGTGGTAAATTGGGTTAGTCTTGTTTTAGAAATGGAGAAATTCAGGGAAAGTGAAGACCAAAACAACCTTTTCATCTATTAGCATAGAAGCCTAGTAAACAGTTACAGAGAAATGAATTCCCTAAAATTTCTTGTTTCGGGCAGAGCTTGGAGAAAATGCACAGACTTCACCTGTCGGAAGGAAACGTTACTAATGAGGTTTAAATACGCCGTATTTTTCAGACCTGCAAACATGATTGTAAATCTATATGGCTACATTCGGGCCCAGGTACTGCTCCTACGGAGACATACGGAGAGGTAGGAGAAGCGGCTGGATTATTGTGTCAGCCTTCTCTCTGATCTCCCTTCCTCCTGTCTCTCCCCACTCCAGTCTATTCTTCATTCTGCTGCCCGGATCATCTTCCTGCAGAAACGCTCTGGGCATGTCACTCCCTCCTTAAAAACCTCCAGTGGTTGCCTATCAACCTCCGCATGAAACAAAAACTCCTCACTCTAGGCTTCAAGGCTCTCCTTCACCTTGCCCCCTCCTGCCTCACCTCCCTTCTCTCTTTCTACTGCCCACCCTGCACGCTCCACTCCTCTGCCGCTCACCTCACTATCCCCGGTTCACTCCTATCCCGCCGTCGACCTCTGGTCCACGTCCTACCGCTGCCCTGGAATGCCCTCCCTCCTCACCTCCGCCAGACCAACTCTCTTCCCCTCTTCAAAGCCCTACTGAGAGCTCACCTCCTCCAAGAGGCCTTCCCAGGATGAGCTACCCCTTTTCCCTCTGATCCCTCTGCTCCCTCTCTGCTCCCCCTCCGCCCTCTGCTCCCTCCCCCTTCCCCCCTTCACCTCCCCTCAGCTGAGCCCCCTTTCCCTCTGCTCCTCCCCCCTCCCTTCCCCTCCCCTCAGCACTGTGCTCATTTGTATATATTTGTATATATTTTTATTACCCTATTTATTTTGTTAATGAGGTGTACATCCCCTTGATTCTATTTATCGTGATTATGTTGTCTTGTTTTTGTCCGTCTGCCTCCCCCCATTAGACTGTGAACCCATTATTGGGCAGGGATTGTCTCTATCTGTTGCTGAATTGTACATTCCAAGTGCTTAGTACAGTGCTCTGCACATGGTAAGTGCTCAATAAATACTATTGAATAAAGTAGAGGTCGTGGGGGGACGAGAGAGAGGTGGATTTGGGGACGGGATCCTGGCTCCTATTGGCAGGAAATGTTTCTACCAACGCTGTGGTACTGTATTCTCCCAAGTGCTTATTACCGTGTTCTGCACCCAGCCAGCGCTCAATAAATGCCATTGATTGATTGATTGATTGATTGGAACTTGAGATGTAGGAAGCCTTCATGGCTACGGCGGCTGGCCACTCAGGAATACCAGACAAGGAGATGCTCTTAGCACCATATGAGGCATTCTTGGCATGCAGCCTAAAGTGATGATGTCACAGGTGCCAATTTCTGGAAGTGTGACATTTTGCATGATCTAGAGCATTTTGGCCCCGCTCAGGATCACACCTGGTGAGTTTCCAGTACTCTACCAGTCTTGGCTACGGGAGGGAGAGTCGAGCAGGGACATCCTATCCGTTACCAAGACCTGCCAGTCTCACCTTTGCAATATCGCCAAGATCCACCCTTTCCTCTCCACCCAAACGGCTACCTTACTGCTACAGGCCCTTGTTATATCCCGGCTGGACTACTATGTCAGCCTTCTCTCTGATCTCCCTTCCTCCTCTCTCGCCCCGCTCCAGTCTATTGTTCACTCCGCTGCCTGGCTCATCTTCCTGCAGAAACGTTCTGGGCATGTCACTCCCCTTCTTAAACACCTCCAGTGGTTGCCTATCAACCTCCGCTCCAAACAAAAACTCCTCACTCTAGGCTTCAAGGCTCTCCATCACCTTGCCCCTTCCTACCTCTCCTCCCTTCTCTCTTTCTACCGCCCACCCCGCACGCTCCGCTCCTCTGCCGCCCACCTCCTCACCATCCCTCGGTCTCGCCCATCCCGCCGTCGACCCCTGGTCCACGTCCTCCCGCGGTCCTGGAATGCCCTCCCTCCTCACCTCAGACAATCTAATTCTTTTCCCCTCTTCAAATCCCTACTTAAAACTCACCTCCTCCAAGAGGCCTTCCCAGACTGAGCTCCCCCTTTGTCTCTCTGCTCCCTCTACCCCCCTTCACCTCTCCGCAGCTAAACCCTCTTCTTCCCCCTTTCCCTCTCCTCCTCCTCTCCCATCCCACCCCCTCAGCACTGTACTTGTCCGCTCCACTGTATATATCTTTATCACCCTATTTATTTTGTTTATTTTGTTTAATGAGATGTACATCACCCTGATTCTATTTAGTTGCCATTGTTTTTATGAGATTTTCTTCCCCTTGACTCTATTTATTGCCATTGTTCTTGTCTGCCTATCTCCCCCGATTAGTCTGTAAGCCCGTCAAAGGGCAGGGACTGTCTCTATCTGTTGCCGACTTGTTCATTCCAAGCGCTTAGTACAGTGCCTTGCACATAGTAAGCGCTCAATAAATACTATTGAATGAATGAATATCCATTCCATTACTAGCTTGGGCCATGGCTAGCAAGTGGAAGGCCATCTGCTACAGATCAAAACTCACCCGTGCTGGGCAGCAGCGGCACGGGAGAGAGTCGAGAGCGGAGACTCAGGTTTACTGAGAGGAAGAAGGCAGTGGCAGTGGTGGTGTAGGGAGAAGGGGAATTGAAAGATCGGGAGAGAGATGTTCAGCGCTTTTACAGAGTATTTTTACAAACCATTTGACTCAATCCTACCTGTAAAACCTTGCTTTCCACAGTTTCCCTTCCCTCCTAATAATCCGCTCACCAATGCCAACACCATTCTGCAGAATTGCTGTTCCTCTAGAAGTGCAGCAATCATCCCATTATTGACCTGGCAGTGGGTGATGGTCTCTAAATGAAACATCAATATTCACTTTCTTGTAGCGCAGTATTGATGGGTCAGATGACATTGATTTCAATGCCTTTTGATACATTCGAAAAAGTCACAACCCAGTTTATATGAGCTACAGTTACCTAATAAATCATTTGCCAGAAGAGAGATATGTTCTAGGTACTAGCCTGGCAAATAGGTTCGGGCCACAGATTTTTTTAAAGACAGGCAGTAAAAATGACTTAAATCAACAGTCTCTGCTACCTGCCCAGTGCAAATCCAAAGATATGTGGGCCAGATGGAGGGAAGGTGTGCGCGATGGTGTGAAGACAAAAAGCGTGGCTTAGTGGATAAAGCACGGGCCTGGGAGTCAGAAGACATGGGTTCTAATCTCGGCTCTACCTCTTGCCTGTTGTGTGACTTTGGAAAGTCACTTAACTTCTCTGTGCCTCAGTTTCCTCATCTGCAAAATGGGGATTCAGTACTTGTTCTCCCACCTACTTAGAGTGTGAGCCCTGTGTAGGACAGGGACTATGTCTGACTTAATAGTAATAATGATAGTTTGTTAAGCGCTTACTATGTGCCAAGCACTGTTCTAAGTGCTGGGGTAGATACAAGGTAATCAGGTTGGACCCAATTCCTGTCCCACATAGGGCTCACTGTCTTATTACCCATTTTCAGAGAAGTGAAGCGACTTGCCCAGGGTCACACCGCAGACAAGTGACAGAGCTGGGATTAGAACCCATATCCTCTGACTTGATTATCTTATATCTACCCCAGTGTTTAGTACAGTGCTTGACACACAGTCGTTGCTTAATAAATACCACCATAATTATTATTTTGGCTGGTAACCAACGGCACCCAGATTATCTCTGATTCTCAGGGAGTCTGCGTCAGATCTGGGGTCCACCCCAGTTAGGCTGCTGTTCAGGGGGGCCTAAACCAGACCCCACTCTTCACCAAATGGCTACTCGAACTCTCCCAAGTTCAAAGACCCATGCTGCCTCCCCAGGATGACCAGGACTGGAGGTGTCCAGAGATCTGTTAATATCCTCTCCCTACCTCCCAAGAATCCCCTCTCAGGCTCGCACCTGGAGAGTTTCCAGTACTCTACCAGTCTTGGCTATGGGAGGAAGAGTCAAGCAGAGGCCTACCCATTCCATTCCCTACCTTGGCCAGTGGCTAGCGAGTGGAAGGCTATCTGCTACAAGTCAAAACTCACCCATGCTGGGCAGCAGCGGCCTGGGACAGAGTCAAGGGTGGAGACTCGAGTTTACTGTGCGGAAAGCGTCAGTAGTAAACCACGTCCATATTTTTCCAAGAAAACTCTACAGATCCACTACCAAAACGATTGCAGATGGAAAGTGGGGTGTTCTGGGAGAGATGTGTCCGTGGTGTTGCTGCGGGTCGGAAACGACTCGACGGCACAAGCCAAGATGAGGACTCCCAAGAATGGGTCGGTCCCAAGGTGAACAGTGCGATCTGGACCATCCTTGGGCCTAAAGGGAATCTGCTGCATCTGCTTCCCTTCTTTCACTCCAGCCCTTTGGGATATTTGCAAGGGTGCTGTATCCTACGCTTAATCCACTGTATGCTTGGAACATCTGACCATGATGTCAGGTGGCAGAGTCAAAAACGGGGCAGATCCAAGGCAGAAAACATCTACCAAGGATTTATCCTTACTTGTAAACAATGTTCCATTTGGTTATTTCAGTCACATTTGCATGCGAGTATAGGGTCTCACCATCGGAAGCATTATCTTCAAAAAATCAAAGGCAGCTACACACACACACACACACACACACACATATTTCTGGCATTTAGAAGTGGTATTTACATGACTGTATTTACACAGTGAGTCACACTGGCTTTTATTCTCCACAGGGCCCAAGTCCCTCCCTGGTAGTTAAGTTAAAGCATAAAAGGAGGCACATCCATCCTCTCAGAACTCTAGGATGCCATTTAATAATCCATTACTGCTACAGGATACTAAAGGTCTCCGAGTTGCCTGAAAGAGGGAGTGCAGATCTCAAGCCCCATAAAATCATGAAAGAGGTTGGAATCCTAGAGCCTCAGGGCTGTTGGTTGTCTATTGGTTTCTTACTACTGGGAGTAATTTAGGCCCAGAGGAAAATCTGGTATAATAATGCGTTTGTAAATACAGTGTGCTTTTCCTTGCAAAAACAGTTCTGAAACTGGCAATTTCCATGCCCCAGTCAGGCTGGGAGGGAGGCCATTAGAGGAGAGGAGCTTAATACTGTATTCCTCAGTAATGCTGGTTCTGGAAACTAGAGCTAGGAGGCTTTAAATAAGTATTCACCCTCCACTTATTTTTTCCTAGCCGAGGTATTTGCTTTCTTGCTCTATGTGTTTTCACTTACCCATTTGTCTGGGTTACTAATGTATGGTTGTTTTGGTGTGTTTCCTCAGTAAAACAAACAAAAGATATATAATGGGCAGATCTATGAATACCAACTTTTGAGCATATATATATATATATGCATTTATATATGTATATATGTGTGTGTGTATATATATATATGTATATATACCCACTTGTTATACATTTCATATATGTTTTTACTGAAGGAAAGGCCTTGTAAATGTAGGCCAGGAGTACTGCGGATGATTAAAATATGCAGATAAAATAAACATGTATAGTTTCCACTTTCTTCCCCACCAAAGATTTTGATCAGATTTGCTATAGAATTGTTAAATCAACTGCTTTGCATTTTGCAACTCTACACTTCTCTCTCATTCTCCTGGTTCAATATATCTAAAACTGAACTTATCATTTTCCTTCTCCAATCCTCCAGCGTTCTCCTTGTCTCTCAAGCCCGCAGCCTTAATAGTACCCTTAGCTGCTTCCTCTCTTTCAGTCCCCATATCCAGTTTGTTTTCAAATCATGGTAGTTCTTGCTCCACAACATTTCCAGGATCTGCCCCTCGCTCTCCCTCCAAACTGCCACCATGCTGCTCCAATAACTTGTCCACTTCCCACAACTACTATATCGGCCTCCTTGCGGATTTCCCAGCCTCCTGTCTCTCCCCCTCCAGTTCATACTTTGCTGCCTGGATCGTTTTTCTAAAACATTGTTTTGTTCACCTCTTTCCATTCCTCAAAAACTTCCAAAGGTTGCTCATTCCTCTCTGCATCAAGCAGAAACTCTTAACTAAGTATTCAGTCAGTTCTCCCCCTCCTTCTCATCCACTCTCTCCTTCCATTATGCCCCAGATCTCACTTTTTGTTTCTTTAAAGCTTACTTCCTACTGTGCCTTGTAACCTCTCTTGCCTCTAACTTCTTGCCCCACACCCTTCCCTCTGCCTAGAACGTCTCCCCTTTCCAATCCAACTGTCCACTGCTCTCTCCATCTTCAAAGCCCTTCTGTAATCACATCTCCTTCAGGATGCCTTCCTCTATTAATTTTTAATCATCCCACCCTGTATCTCTTCAACTACCACTTCAGAACTATCTAAGCACTTAAGTATTCACAGCTTTCCTCAGCGCTTATGAATCATCTTACATGCCCCTCCTTGCTAAGTACTAATTCATGTAGATATCCCTTTTTCCTTCTTTGTCCTATCTGTCATTTATTTTAGTGTCCCTTTCCCTCACTTGACTGTAAGCTCCTTAAAGGCAGCGATCATATCTACAAACTCTCCTATAGTCTCCCACGAGCTTAGTTCAGTACTCTCCTCAGAGTGGGTGCTCAGGAAATATTCTTGATTGATCGATTGATTAGGATTTGCCAGAAGTTCAACTGTAAGCTTCTTGTGGGCAGGGATCCACCAACTCTATTGTACTGAACTCTCCCAAGCTAATAGTACCATACTTACTTGCACACAGTAAGTGCTCAATAAATACCACTGACCGATCGATTGGTCCTTGCCATCCATGCTAACCATTCAATCATTTGTTTCACTGTTTTTCGGCACCCCTACCAGAGAGTGAGCAGCAGCAGTTAAAGGAGAGTCATTCATTCATTCAATTGTATTTATTGAGCCCTTACTGTGTGCAGAGCACTGTACTAATTGGTTGGGAAGTACAATTCGGCAAAAAATGAAATCCAAACCAGTCAATCTTGCTGTTTGTTAGTAGATCTGGAAAAAAAGGTCTATGATGAAAGGGGAGCAAAGCTATTGGTTAATTTCAGTTATATGTGCCCTTCATGTCCCCCATCTCCACAGAAAAACAGAACCGTCTCTCACTTGCTTTGAGACACAAGAAGAGAGAAGAGGAATATTATGGCTTTCCAATTGGCAGTTTGTTTTCTGTAGTGGTTTTGTTCAAATTTGAAAAATTCTCCCTTGGGATTTCCCTGTGGGATGGTAGTTCGGCAGGAAAATTCCCCGTGAAGGAACTTGAAATGAAGCAAAACCCCTTCACAAAGTCCTGGTTCTGCTTCTCCTCCATGCTTGCCTTTGCCTGGAGGAGGACAAGGGCAGGTCGCCCCTCCCTGGGAGATGGTTTGCACTGTTTGTCTCCAACTCCTGGGGTGAGCTCTATTGAAGGCCGGCTGGGAGGCTGGCTCTCTCAGGAAATCTGGATTTTGTCCTAGTTTGAAAGTAGGGAAAAAAATTGATACTGAAACAACTCATAGTGCACAGATGTGTGGGGCTTTATATACTGTATGTTGTTTCCTGGCAGACAGAAAAAGTTTGCCAGGTGGTATGGAAAATTGGTAATGAAAACAGTATGGGTGGCTATAAAACGTTGTCCCTGTGCAAAATATTTTTATTGAATCTTTATTTTTTTGCATAATATTTACCAGCCTCATACTGCTTTTATCCTGAAGTGGGAAAAAAAAACCCCGATGTGTATCTCCCGTGGCCGAACATAATTGAAAAGATCAAAAGACAACAAAGGGTTAACATTGTGTGGTGGGTAGAGATTTTTCTAGCCTGGTATTTTTATGCTAAGGGTCTTTTTGTCTCTCTCACCAAGCAACAGCATCTTTCTTCCCTGTATGAATCATTTAACTTCAACCATGTCTCAGCCTTCGACTCCCTTGCTACCTCAGCTTTTGTGCATCAGTGGGGAATGAAAGATGGCAATAAGGGAAAGCCTAAACAAAGAAAAACACATTCCTTTGATCTTGGACATTGCAGTTCTTGTTACACAAGGAAAGATTTGAAGTCAGCCCCTCCCCAGGATGGGGCTAAAGGGCCAGGAGGAGGAAATAACATTTTGCTGTACAGGTTTTTTTTTTCCTGTAACACAGGAGGTTGCAGTCTGGAAGATCCCTGTCCTATGGGGTATTGTGTTAGAGTAATTATTGATTCAGTGGGAATTAAGGGGTTAGGGGTAGATGGTTCAGAGTTACCACTGTGATTATTTGGCCGTACAATTTCCTGTACTTATTATTATTATTATTATGTCCACCAGTAGCAGACCACTTTGCATCCTTGCCACTGATTTATTTCATTGTATTAAATACTGTGAAGTTACAAAAATACAGAGAAATACAAAGTACTCTATGGTACAGAACAGTATGGCTGAGGCAGAGGCTTGGAAGTTTAGCAGCAACATACCTAGATTAATGCCACACATGTACGTACATAATTTTCCCCCTATACTCAATGGCCTAGTGAAAAGAACATGGGCCTGGGAGTCAGAGGACCTGGGTTCTAATCCCGGCTCTGCCACGTGTCTGCTGTGTGACCTTGGGCAAGTCGCTTAACTTCTCTGTGCCTCAGTTGCCTCATCTGTAAAATGGGGCTTAAAGCCTACTCCCTCCTACTTAGAGTGTGAGCCCCATATGGGACAGGGACTGTGTCCAACCCGATGAACTTGTGTTTATCCCAGTGATAAACACAGCACATAAAACCAAGTATTATTATTATTAGTAGGGAAGACTATCCCCTAATACTTCCATCCATCATGTTAGATCCATATTCTGTAATGAATAATAATAATAATTACAGTACTCATTAAGCGCTTACTATGTGCCAAGCACTGTTCTAAGTGCTGGGGTAGATGCAAGTTAATTAGATTGGACACGATCCCTATCCCACATGGGGCTCACAGTCTTAATCCCCATTTTACAGATGAGGAAATTGAGAGCCAGAGAAGTTAAATGCCTTGCCCAAGGTCAAACAGCAGACATGTGGCAGAGTTGGGATTAGAACCCAGGTCCTTCTGACTCCCAGGCCAGTGCTCTATCCACTAGGCCATGCTGCTTCTCTGTTAGAGCTGACCAGGGTATATAAGGGCCACCAATACCCAGTGCCTCTCTTCCCAACTCAAAACTGCCATTTGGGAAAATGGAGCTTAGAAGACAAAGATTAGTCAAAAGGACAAGACTACATTATGCATTATTCCTTAATCAGCTTTCCAAAGAAACATGCTCTAGTGCTGCAGCTAGAATTTAGGTGGGACTGAGGGAATTTGGGTTTTCATTCTGGCGCAGTTTGACATGCCAGAGTAGCCAAGGATGCAGCACAGGCAACTGGAGGGCTGGTGAGCTGTGAGCTGGTGAGCTGTGACCTCCCTGGCTGTGCTGTGAGAAGCAGTGGCAAATCGCGAAATATTCACATGGCTGTCAGCTGGGAGGGGAGTGAGCTGATCTTTCCCTTGCTTAAGCCACAGACGTGGGATCCATACCTGTGGGAAATCATCTCTGGTCTCACCCCTACCCATTCCAGTTTCAAACTGGGATGATGGACTATTGACTGGTCAGAGTATGGCCAGGAGTTAAGGGGTGGTATGCTTGATAGAGGGTGCTGCAGTTAAGGCCCCCTCCATGATTTTAGCTCAGGCTTGGCAGCATCAGACCTGGGATGCAGAAGGATCGGGGAGCAATTGGATCAGGGAGCCGCCCGCTTGGTCTGGGAAGCAGCAGAATAATAATACTGATATTAATTGTGGTATTTGTTAAGCATTTACTAAGTGTCAAGCACTGTTCTAAGTCCTGGGGTAGATATGAGATGATCAGATAGGACACAGTTCCTGTCTCACATAATAATAATAATTATGGTACTTTCAAATTGTACTTTCATTCAGTCATATTTATTGAGCACTTAATGTGTGTTCCAAGCGCTTAGTACAGTGCTCTGCACACAGTAAGCGCTCAATAAATATGATTGAATGAATGAAGATAGGACAAAGTCCCTGTCCCACATAACAATAATAATAATTATGGTATTTGTTAAGCACTTACTATGTGCCAAGCACTGTTCTAAGTGTTGGGGTAGATAACAAGGTAGTCAGGTTGTCCCACGTGGGGCTCACAGTCTTAATCCCCATTTTACAGATGAGGTAATTGAGGCACAGAGAATTGAAGCGACTTGCCCAATATCACACATCAGGCATTTGGGAGAGTCAGGATTAGAACCCACCTCCTCTGACTTCCACCCTCTCGGGGTCGCACCTGGAGAGTTTCCAGTACTCTACCAGTCTCGGCTACGGGAGGGAGAATCAAGCAGAGGCCTACCCGTTCCATGCCTAGCTTGGCCAGTGGCTAGCGAATGGAAGGCGATCTGCTACATGTCAAAACTCACCCATGCTGGGCAGCAGCGGCATGGAAAATAGTCGAGGGCGGAGACTCAAGTTTACGCACGGAAGGCGACAGTGGTAAACCACTTCTGTATTTTTACCGAGAAAACTCTATGGATTGATTGATTGCAGATGGAGAGGGGGGCGTTCTGGGAGAGATGTGTCCGTGGTGTCGCTATGGGTCGGAATGACTCGATGGCATAAGACAAGACAAGACAGGACCTCTGACTTCCAGTCCCATGCTCTTTCCACTAGGCCATGTTGCTTCTCGACTAGGCCATGCTGCTTGCAGGCAGCAGTGGTGACAACAGCAAGCAGCAGCAATCTCCAGCATATATTCTACACTCTTTTGGTCATTTTTTTTTAAATCATCTGGTTACATAGGGAACAGTCAATTCCTAGGAAAGTAGGGGAATGCCTGCTTGGGCTATGCCATTAGTGGTGAAAGTTTCTGATCAAAGAACCACCTTGGGCAAACCCAGTAGGAAATGTGAAACAGAGCTGGCTAACGTGGATAGTGAAGAATGCAACAGCTTCCAAGACAACTATTCACCAGCCCATGGTGCTAAGGCCCGGTATTGGCAGTGGACTGTAGCCATCTCAGTCACAAATGAGTCCTACACGTAAATATTTTTTTTGTGTGCCCTTGGCAATATACTGCATTCCTGCCTACTCACTCATTGCACTCTGTTCCTCAGGGGGACCATAACAGACAGGAAAGAGAGTGCAACCAGCCCTGTGCAAACCACTTTCACTAAAATCCCTTTATACGGGTTCTGGGCCCAGATATCTCAAGACCAGAGACCGTTCTTTACGGGAGACTCCATCATCATCATTGAGCATTTCACCAGAGGAAGGAAGGGAGATTGAAAATCAAAAGTGAAACATTCGAAAGGGAAAAGAGCAAAGGAATGATCAGCAAGAGAACGTTCCCTGACCTTGCTGGAATTTTCACCCTTTGGGATTCTCACTCTTTCATCGGGAACGATGCGGGAGCGATGAGAAGTGGAGGTTTAAAGAAGCGACTAATTCAATATTTGTGAACCAAATGGCGATGTTGAAAATATGCCTCCAGGACTAGATTTGGGTTTAGGACAGTAAAACAGTTGCTGAGTGGGTTTGAAGCCATATCTACTACTCAATGAAAATGTTTAGATCATTTACACCTCTTTCAGAGTATCAGCAGGCAAGTGACTTAGATGTGTGGCAAGCTCAGAGAAACATTTCAGGAACAATCAAATGCTACAGTCAAAGACATTTTAGAGAGGCTCTTCAGAGAGCAGGAGCCTTCATTTTGTGGACAAATGCAGCACTCAATGCTAAGGACATTGATTTTATACTAGAATATATGAGTAACCCACCTATTGCAGTCAATGAAAAGCAGATCTTTTTCAAAGAAGCATGCTTTTTTTCAGTACACTTCGCTCCTCTAATGCCAGCCTACTCACTGTACCTCTAACTCGTCTATCTCCTATTGACCCATGTGCCCATGTCCTGCCTCTGGCCTGGAACGCTCTCCCTCTTCATATCTGATAGACGATCACTTTCTCCACCTTCAAAGCCTTAGTGAAGGCACATCTCCTCCAAGAAGGCCTTCCCTGGCTAAACCCTCATTTCCTCTTCTCCCACTCCCTTCTGCCTCGCTCTTGCCCTTGGTCTTGTACCCTTCCTTTGTTTACCCCTCCCTAAGCCTCACAGCACTTAAGTACATACGTATCTATAATTTATTTCTTTATAATGCCAGTCTCCCTTTCTGGCCTGTAAGCTTGCTGTGGGCAGGAAATTCATTGTTATATTTATTGAGCACTTACTGTGTGTAGAGCACTGTGCTAAGTGCTTGGAAAGGAATATTTCTACCAACTCTGCTCCAGTGTACTCTCCCAAGTGAACAGTCCTTTGCACACAGTAAGCACTCAGCAAGCACCGTTGATTGATTGATCGATCAGCCTTTTATAGAGTTGTTATGGCCCTGAACAGAGAAATAGAAGAGGAAAAACTGGGGAAGAGGATGAAAGGAAAAAGAAGAGGTGATAGATCAAGAAATAGTCACTGGATTCAAAAGGGGGAGCTAGGCCTCTGTGGGTTCAGGGCTAATAGATTTTGTGGGGCCTCCATAACGTCGTTACATTATGCAGAGTATGGTGACATTAGATCGGATGCCCCCCCCACCCCTCCCGCCATGCTAGCTGCCCTGTGCCAATCCCCTGCCCCAGGGGGAATCGGCTTGGCTCTGAGAGTTGAGTGTGTGCCACAAGGCTCCTCCTCACTCCCGCCATTAACATTCACTAATCCCCTGGTTAATTAACAAATTAGATAGAGTAATTAGCTATTGCTAATTGATGGGGCTATTGTGTTCAGCCTTCCAAGGCTTGCTGGTGAAACTCTGCCTGCTTCAGTTCCTTCCCAGGGAAGTGTTTTGGGGCCAGGGGAAGGGGAGAGGATGGGTGATGGGGGCAGTCCTCCACCTCCGCTTCTCTGGCTGACGGCTGAGGGGCTCTCTCCCCTTCCCAGTTTACCAAAGCTGAACTGGAGTTTTCTGAACTGGGTTGGCCGGGGCTATAGTTCACATGAGTCACCTACACGCTATCCCTGGCAACAAACCAGAGCTGCAGGGAGGAGAGTTCCACTGTAGGAGGGAGAGTGATTGAGGGGGAAAGCATGCTTCAACTAGCTGAAAAAGCTATTGACTGATTGGCGACTTTTGGTAGGGGAAGGGGCTGCAGTGGAGACAGCAGGTCAGATGGCTGGAAGTTACCTTATGAGGTGTTTGGGGGCCCTGGGCTTCAGCCTGGTGAGCCCCTTCTTCAGTATGGCCCTGCCCGTAACCAGTCATCTAGTAATCACTCAATGGTATTTATTGAGTGCTTACTCTGTGTGGACCCCTGTACTAAACACTCAGGAGAGTACAATGCAATATAGCTGGTAGACATGACATAATTCCTTCATCTGTGGTATAAAAGAACACCAAAAAAGATTTCCATTTTATAGCGAGGAATAGGCTATCTCGATGTCCCACCTCCCGGAAGGCCTGCCTTTAGAAATTCCTGCCTCTGACTTGCTAGGAGGTAGACAGCCCCTAGGTGAGAAAAGGGAATGGGAGTATTGATTTCATGTCCTGACTACTTGATTGATTTGCAGAGGGAATTTGGGCAGGACATTTCATCTTTCGATGCTTCGATTTTCTGATCTCTAAAAGTGGGATAATAATAATCAGTGGTATTTATTGAGCACTTACTGGGTGCAGAGCACTGTACTAAGCTCTTGGGAGAGTACAACACATCAGAGTTGGTAGACTTGTACCCTGCCCACAGTGAGTTTACAGTCTCTATCTGTGTAGTGATATCTGAGGGGTTAAAAGATAATTTGTGAAAAGCACCCTAAACTCTTTGGGAGAAAGTTGTTATAGAAACAGAAATTGTCATTTTCATTTTAATTACCATTAGTACCACAGATTTGGACCAGAAGATTTAGGAAATGACCAGAAAGTTAAATGAAAATCTGCTAGAACAGTGTTGTGACATAACAGGTTCCTGCAGTTGCCAAACTTACCTTGTGACGGAGCACTAGTTATTTCCACTGCTGGTCAGATGAGAAGTCCAAAGTAGAACACCCCCAAAATACAGGACAAGATACATATTCCAGTGTCATTGCTCAGATCCCCTGCAATGGTTAGATGTCATTTTCCAACATCAGCAACCCCATTTTTCAGGACTCTGGATGACATTTGGAAATCTGGAGTTACTGTACAAAGGGACTGGCAAATACAAGAAATTCAATAAATCAAATAATTTGTGTTCATGTCAAGATTTGACACACAGGATCACAAGAATTTCCATATCACAGGTCCACCTGATGCTGAACGGCCCCCTTCGTTAGTGAATGGGGCCAGAACTGTGTGTTTCTGAGGAAGCCAGAAAAACAGTTTAGTGCATATAATCAATTTGGGAACTCCGGCGTCCAAGAGAAAAATGCGAAGATGTGGAATGCATTTTTTTAGCACTCTAGTTGGGAAATTCAAAGCATCTGTGTCTTGCATCCTTGCATTGGACACTCTGTATTGCAACTACATAATAATGATGTTGGTATTTGTTAAGCGCTTACTATGTGCAAAGCACTGTTCTAAGCCCTGGGGGGATACAAGGTGATCAGGTTGTCCCTCATGGGGCTCACAGTCTTCATTGCCATTTTACAGATGAGGTAACTGAGGCCCAGAGAAGTTAAGTGACTTGCCCAAAGTCATACAGCTGACAAGTGGCAGATCTGGGATTAATAATAATAATAATGTTGGTATTTGTTGAGCGCTTACTATGTGCAGAGCACTGTTCTAAGCGCTGGGGTAGACATAGGGGAATCAGGTTGTCCCACGTGGGGCTCACAGTCTTAATCCCCATTTTACAGATGAGGGAACTGAGGCACAGAGAAGTTAAGTGACTTGCCCACAGTCACACAGCTGACAAGTGGTAGAGCTGGGATTCGAACTCACGAGCCCTGACTCCAAAGCCCATGCTCTTTCCACTGCGCCACGCTGATTAGAACCCATGACCTCTGACTCCCAAGCCCGTGCTCTTTCCACTGAGCCATGCTGCTTCTCCATAATAATACTACTACTAATAATAATAGTGACATCTATTAAGTACATACTAAGTGTCAAGCAGCAGGGTAGATTGGACACAGCCCCTGTCGCCCAAGGGGCCCATCCATAGTCTAAAAAGGAGGGAAATCAGATATTTTATCCCCATTTTACAGATGAGGGAACCGAGGCACCAAGGAATTAAGTGACCTGCCCAAGGTCACACAGGACACAAATATCTGAGCTGGGACTAGAACCAAACTCTCCTGACTCCTGATCTTGGACTCTTGCCTCTAGGCTATGCTTCCTCCCAACATTTAAATGATGAGAGTCATCAGTTTACCCCAGGAATGTTGGTAATGCTACTTGGTAATTTTGGGGGAAAAAATAGGAGCTCTATGGAGAAATCACAAGTTTCGAAACTGCCCATAGTATGCTACATTCATTTTCAAATGTATATTTACTAAAATATACTAAAAATAGCTTTCCGGGCAGTTATCATCACTATAAAATCAACTTACCATAGCTCCAGTTCCTAAACAATTTAAGCATTTGGGCATGAAGTTTTGCCCTATGGCTAAAATGTAATATCCAAAGACTGAAAATAAATTATATCAATTTTCTGTGTGGTTTTTTTTAATCAAAGCTTATCAGTGCAAAGTTCTTGTAGTGTTAATGCATTTCAGTTATTTTGTTTATACTCCATAATGCGGTCAAATAAATTTCATCGGCTAGAAAACCAGCAGATTTAAAATGGATGAAGCATTTATTTCTGTTATACATGTGCCTCTTCCCAATCTGTGAAACTGTGATTTGGGAGACTATGTGGTCTGGTGGGCCATGCACCTCAGAAACTCTGCAGCTCTAATCTTGGCTCTGATTTAGTGTTTATCCTCCCTGACCTCAGGGACACAGATAAAAAAGGAGGGGGAGTAATGCTGAGCCACTCTTGCCAGGTTGTTGTGAAGAAAAGCTTAAAGAAACATCGAGGGCCTTTGCAAATTTAAAGGAAAAAAATTCCAGCTAACAATTGCAATCGTGAAAGTTTATTATCTTGGGCACGGGTACAGTTAAAAATAAGAGTCAGGAAAGATGAATTCTGTTCCCAGTCATGCATGCCACTCAGTCATGGTTGACAAGGCAGTTTTCTATACCTCAGTTTGCCATACAAGACTTATTTAACTTTCACAGGGGTATTGTGATGACTTATGATATAGTGTCTATCAAAATGCTTCCTTTGTAGTACAAGGAGAGGTGTGGGCTTTTTTTTAAAAACAAACAATGAAATTGTGTACAGTACTTGTTGTGTTTAATGAGAGATGCTGGAGATAACTAGAAAGTTAGGAAGATTGTACTGGATTAACAGGTCGGGATTTTACGAGTTACAGAACCCATTCTCCTGATCAGATTTTCCAAAGCCTATACTTATTTACATTCATAAAAATGAGATATGGATGCTCTTCAGACAACCATTTTACATAGATTGAATGTCACAGAGTCTCTCAATATCTTTCCTGGTATCTTTAGTCTTTGTTTCTAGCTGCATCCAAATTTCAGAAGCAATACCAAGTCAGAATTTAATTTACTCTGTTGTCATAGCAAACATGGTGAAGAGAAAGGGCCATTTGAACCTAGTTCAGTGTGGTGTTGAAGACCATTTGAAGACAGAGCGAAGAAAGGCGAGGATGACGATGAGCATTTTGACTGGAGTAAGAGGATTCCATTGTCATCCACTGAGAAATAGAAGTCACGTGTGAAAATTTGAAAAACTAAAGGCAGTTAGTTGAGGCACAGTTTGCAAAGCAATTTGAGGGATATATCCCTCCTGATGGAACAGCATCTGGTTTTAAAGGCAGTTCACCTTTGGAAGGTTGAGGTAATTTGAGAGCACCCCAGCCTTTCTCCAGGCCAAAATTACCCCCAAAGCCACTCGAAGGAGGACTTGCATATAGGGGGGTGGCCCTGGGTCCTAAAACCTCTGGTGTTTCCCTTCCAAGGATGCGGTGGTTTTAGAAGTCTCTGCCCTAAAGATTCCACCTTCCATTCATTGCCATTTCCCCTTGAGTTTGTACTTAAGCACTCCCAAATGGCAAGGGCCCAGCTAATCAGTCCTGCTTTAAGAGAGTTGATTGCTGGATGTTTGAAGAGGCTTTGCTACTTTCCTTTTTTTTTATGGTATTTGATAAGTGCTTACTATGTTCAGGCAGGGTACTAAGCACTAGGGGAGATAAGCTAATCAGGTTGGACACAGTCCTTATCCCACTTGGGGCTCACATTCTTAATCCCCATTTTACAGGTGAGATAACTGAGGCATGGAAAAGTGAACTGACTTGCCTAAGATCACACAGCAGACAAGTAATGGAGCTGGAATTAGAACCCAGGTCCTTCTGACTCCCAGGCCCATGCTCTATCCACTAGGCCATGCTCCTTCTCCATTTGCCATTTTCCCCCAAGCAGAGCTTTCTCCAGCAAACCTGAGCCCTTTACCTTCTTTCCTCAACTCCATCACCGAAGTTGGACTTCTTAACCGTTTTTTTCATTGATAGTGCACTTAGCAAATAAAGTTTCTTAGGTATCGACTGTAAATCAAGTCACCTTTCCAAACCACCTGTCCCCGAACTAATGCATTTCTCTCAAGTGTTAATTCATTTGAACATTGAAACATTTATTTTGATTCCTGTTTTAAAATAGTTTTACTCCAATCTCCTCAGTAGAGTGTAAATTCCTTGTGGGCAGGGAACGTGGCACTTGCTTGTTTTGTATTTGCCAAGAGCCTTCTACAATATGTTGCACCCACTGGGCACACGATATATGCTATTATTGCTACTTCCCCTTCCTCAGGACCCTCTTACTTACCTGCAAGCAGTCCAGATGGATTTTCCTTGAGTCTGTTCCTCCTCTGCTATTCTAGGCCTCCTTCAGGGAACCCCAGGTTTCAGGTTCACCCCCTTTCAGGATTTCTAGATGTCGGGATAAACAGTGCCACCAATCCTTGAAACTGTTTCCTTTCCACCCTTCGGAGGGAGTTGTTTTCCTAAACTCTGAACCCCTGAAATGGGGAAATCTTCTCCAGTGTCCTGTCCCAAGGATTTCTCAGTCCTTCCTGCTAAAATGGCCATTGGATGTCTTTCTCCAATTAACTAGCATCGTCCTCCTTTTCCAATTATAGTTCCTTCCCTGTGTTTGACTGTGTTCCAGATGAGTCATCAGATAAGTATCTGATACTTTTGCGGATTATCTTTCCCTTTGGGGAGGGATACCTAGGAGGAAGTAATTACTTGTCCTAGAAACTTTGAAGCTGTCCCTGCTCCTATCTCTAGGTGTGGGACTAGCTAAAATGACAGTCACAAAGATGTCCCCACACCAGTTCTGGAGACGTTTTCAGAAGCTGGTTATCTAATTTGATCCTCTTTCTTTCTCTACCCCCCCCCCCCGCCCGAAGAACCTGGGTTCCAATCCCACCTCTGCCACCTGTCTGCTGTGTGACCTTGGGTAAGTCAGTTGACTTCTCTGTGCATCCATTCCGTCATCTGGAAAATGGGAATTAAGGCTGTGAGCCCTATGTGGGATAGGGACTGTGTCCAAACTGATTATCTTGTATTTATCCCAGCATTTAGAACAGTGCCTGGCACATAGTAAGTGCTTAACAAATACCATAATTATTCTTCTTAGCAAGGGTTAATTTTTCTCCCTGGATTGTTCATGGGATCTCTGAACTCTTTGAGCTTTTTCTGCTGATGCTGGCTTTGTTTGTCTTGGGAGGTTCATGAGCTATCTGTAAAACTTATTTCTCCTAAATTAGAGAATCTTAATTTACTCTCAAGTGTTTGAGAATGTGCTATTTATTTTAAGAAGAGATAGATGCCTACAGGCTATCTACTCTCAAGGCAGGGGAATGTCAAACAATTCTATATTCTATATGTTGAGTTATATTATCATAAACTTAGGTCTAATTATCTGTGCTCTCCTACAAACACAAAGGGAAATTCACACGGTTTATATTATACCAAATTTATTCCACAGAAACATTAAATAATTAACACCTTATTCCTTTATATCCTCATGCGGAAAACCGTAATGATATTACCGAGAAGATATTTCTTATTCCTAACCAGATCATTTAAAATGGGCTCTCTAGAGAAATGAAAAAGGAACCGGCTATCACTTATGTATGTACACTGTTTCAGGATGATAATTCACGATTATTTGCAGTACAAAAAGCAGGTTTGTGGTGGGAAAATAGCAGATGAAAAATGCAAAGTCCAAATATAGTAACACGTATCTCTAGGACTAGTGATTAAAAATAAGGCAGTTTTGCTGATCAGGTCCTACTCCAAGATTTCAAAACACTTTCAAAATCAACAAGTATCTTATTTTGGCCAGCAAATGCAGGATAAGGAAGGTTAATGATTTCCAGGTGAACAGAGAATCAGAACTCAGCCCCTGTTACTCTGAGCAGACTTGAAGCTATCAGTCATAGCTGGGTAAATTCAGATGCTATAGGCAGCCCTTATTCAAGAAAAAGATTATGATAATTCCCTTCCTCAATCAAGAGCATTAGCTGGACACCTCCTTCTTGGTAAATTAGCAGCCCAGTTCAAAGCAGTGACTTGCTCTGAAATGCCAAATAAATCGGACCCCTACCCCCGAATGTATTAGGCCATTGCCACCTGACATGGAATTTACCCAATTCAGAGGAAAAGAGGCTGCTCCCTTCTTGACCCCCCGCCCCATCCTTACCCTCTTCAAAGACCTCCGAATCGATCAACTAACACCATTTATTGAGTGCCCACGGTGTGCAGATCACTCCCTCAAGGACTTTGCCATCTCATGAGGGGGACAGACACAATACGAATTTCAGACCAGAGAAAGAAGTGCTTAAATAGTAGAGTTTGTAAATTGATAGGCAGAATGGCCAGTGCTCCTGGAGGTTGTGGGGACCTACGTGCTGAGGAGTTGCCAAAATGAAGCCATGGGATCGGTTGGGCAAGGATGGGATGGGGTGGGAAGTGGCAGACCCCTCCCAGGGGGTTTTGGATGGTCCCCAAATAGGGGCTGCTAGCCAGTTAAGGGGGCTGCCAAAAGTGAAAACTGGTAGAAAAAAAAATCCCAGGAGAGCAGAAGGGGATTTGTGGGAGGGAGATTTGGGGGCACAGGTGAGTGCTCACAAGAGCTATGTGGAAATGGCCGGGAAAAAGGTTTTAAAGAGCTGCATGGGCAGCTGGATAAAGAAGGGGCTGAGGGGAGGGTGGAGCTTATCTGGTCACTGCCTGAGGATGTCAATACAGCTACATCCTCCTTCTGCCATGCTGGAGAAGGGAGAGTGAGGTGTTAACACAGCATCAAGATTTAGACCGATTTAAAGGTCTCTAGAATAATCACAGTGTTGATCTGTCTATACACGTATTGTACCTGACATCTGACTTTGAACGCAGTTTCATCTATGTCACCTCAGAGCCAAACATAAGTTTGAGTGGCAAGACAGGATCCCAAATGATGAGATCCTGGAAAGCAGTCAGAGCATTCATTCAGTCGTATTTACTGAGTGCTTACTGTGTGCAGAGCACTGTACTAAGCGCTTGGAAAGTACAGTTCAGCAACAAAGAGAGACAATCCCTGCCCACAGCGGGCTCACAGTCTAGAAGAGCAGTAGCTCCGCAGCAATGCTTGTTACGTCTAGCATTGTAAGTGAAACCATTTTCCAGCTGGAACACCGGCAACCTCTGTCCTAACCCCTGGCCCCATCCTGCCGTGCCCCATCCAACCCCAGAAAGGAGTGGGATTTGGGGTGGGGAGGGCGGCGGTGGTGATGGCTTCAATGTCACGCGAGCAGGCTTGAGGGAGGGTAGGGAGGATAGGGAGAAAAGGACCGGCCAGCCACTGAAGACGACACCAGACATGCAGCTCGGGGTGAAGTTAATTGACAGCAGCTGCTAGTGACCAAAGAGACAGCCGAAAGCAGAGGCTGGGGGGGTACAGCCCCTCCCTGTCCTGCCCCCCCCCACCATCCTGGAACACCTGCTCTTTGACTTTTTTTCCTATTTCAGCTTACTTTCAGCACTGATCGCATCACACTTTTGCTGGGTGAGAGATGTCAAGAGAATAGAAGCAGCATGGCGGAGTGGCTAGAGCACGGGCCTGGGAGACAGAAGCTCATGGGTTCTAATCTTGGCTCTGCCACCTGTCTGCTGTGTGACATTGGGTAAGTCAATTCACTTCTCTGGGCCTCAGTTACCTCATCTGGAAAATGGGGATTGAGACTGTGAGCCCCACATGGGACAGGGACTGTGTCCAACCCCTTTTGCTGTATCCACCTCAGTGCTTAGTACAGTGCCTGGCACATAGTAAGCGATTCCCTCTGGACTGTGAGTTCATTATGGGCAGAAATGTGTCTGTTATATTGGACTCTCCCAAGCACTTAGTACAGTGCTTTGCACACAGTAAGCGCTCAATAAACACTATTTGAATGAATGAATGGAGAACAGTAGCTTATCCAATAGCTTCTCTGCGCTGATCTGAAATAAGGAGTTGGGGAGGGGCCTATAGACAGGCTGGACTGAATAAATTTTTTAAGGCCACAATGAATTGGAAACTTGAGGGCAGGGACTGCGTTCTACTTATTCTGTGGCACTCTTCCAAGTGCTTAGTACAGAGCACAGAAAGTGCTCAATAAATAACATTGATTGATAATGAAGAAAAGCCTCAGATGACGAGGTGAAGCCGTGAGGTAGCAGCACAAGACAGACCAGTCAGATATGTTGAGAAAAAGTAAGACGATCGTAACACACAGGGAGGGAAATGAGAACAGTTCTAGGCACTGTAAGTAGTAAATGTGTCAGTACAGCAAGGCGGCAATATTTACATGTACAGTGTGGATGGGATGTCAGTCACACTTTGGTTTATCAGCCACACATGCACACGCTAATAAAATATCACTGTCAATAGTACCATCTTTGAAGCCTTAAGGTCAGCTAAATAGATGGACTAAGAGAGGAAGATGGAAATTTCATTATAACACTTGAACCTCAAAAGATCTAGGGCAGAGAGCTGGGTAAGGAAAGAGGCAGGAGGCATAGGGGAAGCATCACTAACAAGAATTCAACTGGCCCTGGCTTAGAAGCTGAACAACCATAGAGCTAATCCATTCTTTCTTTCTCCCTCTCCCTCTTCCTCTGCCTCTCTCTCTCCCCTGCTCCCATGTTCACCAATACTGAGAGGAAACGTGGGAAGGCCCTGAGCCAGGATTGTACCCCTTGGCCCAAGAAGAAGTAAATCCGCCTCTGTTCTGACTCCCCAAGTTGAAAATTGGTGCTGATTCAGATGCTTGCCAGTACCTCCGCCTACTCCAGACAACTCCCTCTTCTCACTCCCCCGTCCTCCCATCTGGGAAAGTCCTGTCGGTGTACAATCCAGACATTTAAGCCTATTGATCTGAAACTCATTGCTGCCTCATCATTTCTGTTTCAAACTACTCAACATGTGCGCCCGTGTAATCTTGAGTTTGCTTACTTACTCATTCCAACCATGAAGATAAACAATTAAGACCGGGGAAAAGACAATCCGAGTGAACAACACAGTATGCTCGAGCATATGTGCCCCACCCACCTCATGTAGACACAGCTTGAGGTTCTAAGGTTAGTCATGTAAATAAATCTTGAAAACTAACATAACCGTTCCCAAGCCTAACCACCTACTTTGCTTCTTCCCTCCCCTCTAGCTTTCTGAAAAGGGGTGCATCCAGTGTACTTGCCCGCCTGCAGACCCTGAAGGGAAAGTATTAGAAAAGGGAGGAGGGAATCTCTTCTCCTCCACACCATACTGTGCACATCACCTTTGCCCCACGTCTGCTATCATTGTTCCATTTTGGGGATTGAAGAGACGGGGGGCAGGAGGAAGGCAAGACCGGTCACTGCTATAGGAGGCGGGATAGACTGACCAGACGTCCTGTTTTGGGCAGTACGGTCATAGAACCTCAGGCACCGTACTGCCACGAGGCTGCCTCTGTCATAGCCGGCAGCAGAGCGTAGGGCAGAGGGGCGGCATCTGGAAGCCGTGGCTGAAGTGCAGACATGAGAAGCAGCATGGCACCGTGGATAGAGCACGGGCCTGGGAGTCAGGAGGTCATGGGTTCTAATCCCGGCTCTGCCGCTTGTCTGCTGTGTGGCCTTGGGCAAGTCATTTCACTTTCTGTGCCTCAGTTACCTCCTCTGTAAAATGGGGATGAAGACTGTGAGCCCCGTTTGGGACAGGGACTGTGTCCGACCTGATTTGCTCGTATCCACCCCAGTGCCTGGTACATAGTAAGCGCTTAACAAATACCCCAATCATTATTATTTTCTCTGCTGCTTAGCCATTCCTGCTCTGTTCCCTGCTTCTGACCTTTATTTCCAAGGTCATTTCTGCCACAACTTCCAGGGAGCAGCCCAGAGTCACTATGGAAATAGCCTTAGACGTCAATGTTAGTCATCGAGAATATTGTGGCAGTAGGGGCTCCTACTGTGATGGTGTTTTTTGTATTTTTAATGGTATTTGTTAAGCGATTACTATGTAATCACTATGTACTATGTACTTAGTATGTACTAAGTGCTGGGGTGGATACAAGCAAATCAGGTTGGACACAGCCCCTGTCCTACATGAGGATCACAGTCAAGTAGGAGGGAGAAAGGGTATTGAATCCCCATTTTACAGTTGAAGAAACTGAGGCACAGAGAAGTTAAATGATTTGCCCAAGATCACACAGCAGGCAAGTGGTGGAGCCGGGATTAGAACCCAGGTCATCTGGCTCCCAGACCTATTCTTTATCCACTAGGCTACACTGCTTCCTGGGGCCAAGTGTCAGTGACTGCAGAAAGGAGGACGAGATACTGAGAGGCTGCCCTTCCCCTCTTGTTGCACTTTAGTTGGAAGAATTGCTGTTGCTGCTACTGGCAGGATCTTCTTTATCAGTCAATTAATTATTAATTATTAAGTGCTTACTGTGTACAGAGCACTGTTCTAAGTGCTTGGGAGAGTACAGTAATAATAATAATAATAACGTTGGTATTTGTTAAGCGCTTACTCCATGCAGAGCACTGTTCTAAGCACTGGGGGAGATACAAGGTCATCAGGTTGTCCCACGTGAGGCTCACAGTTAATCCCCATTTTACAGATGAGGTAACTGAGGCACAGAGAAGTTAAGTGACTTGCCCACAGTCGCACAGCTGACAAGTGGCAGAGCTGGGAGTCGAACCCATGACCTCTGACTCCGAAGCCCAGGCTCTTTCCACTGAGCCACGCTGCTTCCCAGTATAACACAGTTGGTTGACACGTTCCCTGCCCAAAAGGACCTTAGAGAAGCAGCATGGCCTAGTGGATAGAGCGCAGGCCTGGGCTACAGAAAATGTCACTAACACTGTGAACGAGAGGTCATAGGTGGGAGAATCGAATAATAAGAAGAGTAGTAATAGACTGAGGACCCACTGGGTCCACTGCACTGTACTAAGCAATTAAGAAAAACAGATAGAAGGTTTTCCTGAGAAGAACAAAAAAGAGTGAGTGGGCTTTACCAGTATTAGCAAGTTTGTGTTCTTTTCACGGTTTTTGGATGGAACAAAGGTAAAAATCTTCATTAATAGCCTTTTGTCCTAAGAATAAGACAACACCCTATGCTCACACTGTAAGGGAACCTCAAATGTATTTGTTTTGCTGGTGATGGATGCAGTTTTGTTGCTTTCACAGGAAAAAAATATGGGAGCCCTCCAGTGGCCAAAATAAAACTTCATAGTTCTTTGGGCTGTTAATATTTAGTAGACGTGATAAAAAATATTACAGTTGTTTTGGGAATTTCCAGGCTGCATTCACTGCTGTGAAAGGAAAGGAGTACATGAAAACTGAGGTCTCAGAGAGCTTGCGGGGAGACAGTGAGATGGGGTGGAGGGTAACAGAGCTTGAGAAAGGAAAAGAGAAAAGGAAAGCTGTCATTGCTTGATTGCTAGTTTGATTCATTAAATGTGGAATTTATTAAGAGTTAATATGTGCCAAGCATCGACTGTGCTGAGCACTGTGATAGAGACAAGATGATCGGATCAAACCCAGTGCTGACATCAGGGTCCTTGGGGCAGGCTGGAGGATAGGACGTGTACATAGCTACAAAAATATGAACCATGTCTAGATGGGGCAAGCTTTCTAATATTAGGTTGGTCCTTAATGAGAGTTTGTCCTTGTAATTTGGGAGCAAAAACTGAGTTGTCTATAGAAAACTATCTTAGAAAAAATCATGTTAGGGGGATTAGAACTTGGGCAAGGACAATAATCAGTCAGCCAGTCAGTGGTATTTATTGAGTGCTTACTGTGTGCAGAGCACTGTACTAAGTGCTTGGGAGAATACAATATAACAGATTTAGAAGACACATTCCCTGACCACAATGAGCTTATGGTCTAGGTAAAATCAATGGTCCTTCCAGCCCAATATCTTTTCTCAGACAGAAGCAACGGGATGCTTGGAGGAAACCCTCTTTGTCATTCAGCCTAACATTCCGGGATGTACTACTTAACATTTCTAATCTCTGTCTTCTCTATCCTCCACCTTCCCTCAAGTAACCCATTCTAGACCCCCCCCTTTCCATAGATTTACCTAAACCCCTCTTGAATCTACGATATTTTCAGCCTGCACATTTTCCTTTGATCACAAATTCTATAGGTTTCCTACCCTCCGTGTGAAGAAATCACCCCTTTGATTTGTTTTGTACCTGCCACCTTTAAGCTTCAAGGGTTGTCCCCTCACCCTGATGTTGTGGGATTTGGATAACAGCGCTTCTGGGTTTCACATATTTCAGGACTCTGTAAACTTCAGTCAGGTCCGTCATATCCCCAAGGCCCGCCCGTAAGGAACTCTAACAATTTCCGTCTGTCCTCACAAGATAGTTTCTCCGCTCCCCCCATATCTTGAGTGCCCTCCTCTGTACCTTTTCCAGTAATCAGTGGTGTTTTATTGATTGTTTACTGTGTGCAGAGCATTGAACTAAACACATGAGTAGTGCTAGTAGACTGTGAGCCCCTCATTGGGCAGGGATTGTCTCCATCTGTTGCCAAAGTGTACATTCCAAGCGCTCTGCACATAGTGAGCGCTCAATAAATACTATTGAATGAATAGTAATACCATATGCCCTTCCTGAGAGGTGGCGACAAGAACTCACACAGTATCCCAGGTGTGGGTGTACCATGGTTTTAAAGAGCGGCCAAACTATGCCTTTTTGCTTTGTTCTTTACGACCTTCCTGATGAAGCCCAGCCTTTCTGGCTCTTACCAGTGTGTGGTGAAGGGTGTCACTTCAGCTCTCTGTGAATCCTCCCTCCCCTACCTAATGGGTACATTAGGCTTGAACAGATATCGGCTATGAACCTCTAGATACAGGAGGGTAAAATCGTAACAAAGACCAAGATCTATTCAGTTCCTGTCTTCAGACGCATGTCTATTACTGCCTCCTCGGTGCAGTTGCAGATCCATTCCTATCTGAATTTTGCAGCAAAAAGAAAAAAAAAATCACATCTAATCCAAAACATTTGGCCTATAAAGAAACCCAGGTAGGAAAAGAACAGTTCAGACCCTCAATTACAAATGTCCATAAAAAAAATATAGGACTAAAAAGTGAAACCACAGCATGATCAGGGTTAAACTGGGACCTCTGCCCCAATTTAGGAGCATGTGAAGGGGTTTATGACTGGATCCTGAGGGAGGGAAGGAAGGAGGGAGGGAAAGAGCAATAGGATACTAAATGAGAACTAACTATGCCTTGACAATTCAATAGCTAATTCTTTCCTAATGGGATTTATGTCTTGAAGATATTAGCTTTTTTTTTGGACTTTTAGCTCTTTACACAGCTAAACCTCTTCTATTGCCAAAATTTTTGGACAAGATGTATTAGACTGTTTTTAGAACTCCACAGTTGAAAGGACTTTGCTATTTTAAACCCCAATTTTTAGTTACATTGTTTCTTATATAATTACTGTTTGGGATATTTGGGATAAAAATTGGTGGAGCACATCACAGATGGGAATTCATTTATGAAACTGACCCCAAACCCATTTGCCTATTTTGAATTATCTGTAAGTACCAGAAAGTTTCTGTGGTGCTTTTTTTTTTCTTTCAGTGAGGAAATCTTACAAGGGGTCTGTGTTTTGAAACTTTGAGCTTGGCATCTGTAGCGGCTTATGGAGAACAGAACCTCAGTATTGTGATTGAACATTGGCTCTGCGGTTGTAGTTTTGGAGTTCAAAATATCTGCAAGTGTGTTCACATCAATCACTGAAGAGACTGAAAATGATTACATCTAGAAATGCAGGTTATCCGCAGTCACTCTGAAATGCTTCACTATCACCCCTGAATTCACCTCTGCTTTTCACGCTCAGCTCTACGGCTTACCCTTTGCTTTTCTTCAGTTCTGCACCTCACTCTTTCCCACTGGTTAAAAGAGGCCTGCTGGTAGCTTAAAAAACACTAATCACAGGATCACATATGCATATGTGCATTCTGGATTCAAGAAAGCATGAGTATCGTCGGTTCTCTGAAATTGGCTGGTTGACTGCTTGAATAGGAATATTTGGAGGTATTATTTGACGGAACAAAACAGGCTGACATTCTTGCCATCCCTTTTCATTGTTTCATTCGAAAAGCACGAGTTTGACAGAGTGGACTGTGGTGAGAGCACAGGTACTTTTCCTTAGCTCAAAAAGTATTCCAATTGCACCTGGAAACATAGATTACTGACTCATTGCTTTCCTGGAAAGGTTGCTCAGAAATAAAGAGGAATGCCACATTTGCTGTCTTTGCTCACTTGAATGTGGCCTTCTTCCTCCTCCCAATATCTCCCCCACTGGGCCAATAGGCCTTGATGACTTTAACAGGAGCTCCACATGGGAAGGGGGCTGCTCTCTGGCATGACTGCAGTTTCTATAATGGGGATTTCCTCCTAACTCGCTGAGAAACTTGCTATTCTTCCTGGAGTCCACTAAGCCATTGTCTAGCTTAGTAGGGTTCAAACCCTTGCCATTTTGTAGGCATGGGCTAGCTGTTGAAAAGTCTGGGTCAAGCTTGGGAAGCAGTATGGCCTAGTGGAAAGAATAAGGACCTGGAAGTCATAGGACCTAGATTCTAATCCCAGTTCTGCTACTTTGCCTGCTGTGTGACCATGGGCAAGTCACGACATTTCTGTGCCTCAGTTTTCTCATCTGTAAAATGGGGGTTCAATGCCTGCCCTCCCCCCGTCACCCATCGACCGGGGACGGGTTCATTCAGGAATCGGCACGGCGAGAGAGAGAGACAGAAAGGCTGAAATTTATTCCACAAGATGAATTGAACTTCCCCTTTCGGGAAGGATATAATTATTAAATTATTTTGGATGCATCGAATTGAACCTCCCTTTCAGGAGGAATATGATTACCTTTCTCCGCTTCATGGCTGGCTAAGCAAGCTCTCTCCCTTCCATCACTCAAAGAATGCCTTAAATATCACCTTCTGGAAGAGAAGTAGTTATTCCTTCCTCCTGGGATTAGAACTCAGGTCTTCTGACTCCTAGGCCTGTGACCACACTGCTCACACTTTTTTCTCCTCCCAAGTTAACTGTTCTTTCCATGTACTTTGCTCTTTATTCTCCTGTCCCCAGCCATTTCCTCACTTTCTTCCCCTGCCTGGAATTCCTTCTCCCTTCAAATCCACCAGACCACAGCCCTTTCCGTCTTCAAAGTTGTCTGTATGTATCTTTATGCCTGTCCTTCCCTTTAAAGCATAAGCTTCTTGTGGGCAGGGAAGCACAGAGAAGTGAAGTGACTTGCCCAGCAGACAAATGGCAGAGCTGGGATTAGAACCCAGGTCCTTCCTTATGACTCCCAGGCTCGTGCTCTATCCACTAGGCCATGCTGCTTATGATCTTTTTTCATAGAACCTATTTTCCCAACCCTTAAATCATCTTTTTGCTCTTTTTCTCTGGACCCTCTCCAGTTCCTCTGGGTCCGTTTTAAAGTGTGATGCCCGAAGTAGGCCACTGCTTTTGAGCCTTCCTAATCTCTGTGTTCTGATTACTTTTCTCCACATTGTGGTAACACTGCTAGCCCATGATCTGAAATCTTTTACCTACCTCAGCGCTTCCAACAGAGTTTGACACAAAGTAAACTCTAAAACAAATACCATAAAATAATCTTCCATGACTATCAGCTCATCACATGTTGGTACTGCTTCTGAGAGTTGGACCAGATCGATATAAAGTCTTTCCTCTTCATCTGTATTTGTCACTTTGGGGGACATATGTATTGATGATTGGGGCCTAGCAATTTTTGTTTAGATTTAGAAGTAAGGTCATTGGAAGGTCGCTAATGCCTTTGGGGAGATTAAGGAGGCCCAAGAAAAGTGAATGGTTGGAAAGCTGGTAGGAAATCTGAAGATCTGAAGATCTCTCTGTGAGCTGTCCTTTATTAGGAAATCAGTTTCCCTCACTGATGTAGTATTTGTTAAGTGCTTACTATGTGCCAATTACTATATTAGGCGCTATGGTGGATACAAGATAATCGGGTCAGCCGATGTTGATTTTTACTGGCTGGATTGGATGTAACTTATGCCATTCCTCTTTCTGGGTGAGTGTTCTCATCATCTCACAGAGCTCTGATATTTCATAACTCAATAGGTGATTTGGATCACAACACATTTATTTCATTTACTTTTGCATTTAAAGTGGGGGTTTTCTCAGTATAATTATTGAGGAGTTATTTAACTGGAAGAGAAAACAGACAAAAATGGTTAAGGCTGGGTTTCTTGAGTAATGGCGATATCAAACATGACCCCTCCAAATGCCCTGATTTTCACCAGGGAATAGTGAATGGTGTTATGTGTAGTATGAAATATCCATTTTTATCATCACTATGATAGAGGCTCAAAAAATTGTGGAAAAGCTAGTGACCAGGCAAATGCCTTAGAAAGGATCAATATTAAGGTTGTTGGAGGGACACTAGTGGACATAATGTATTTAGATTTTCAAAAGATCTTAGACCAGGTTCTGCACAAAAGGCTTTAAAAAAAAGAGTCATTATGAGACTAGAAAACTGCCTAAAAGGAAACAAAGACTAGAGGGACATAGATTTTTTTTTTATGGAAAAGTGCAAATAATTTTCCCTCAGGGATTGTTGCTTGGCTGGACTTTATCTTTCTCATAAAAGATCTGGAGGAGAGAGTATATGGTGAAATTTTCAAATGTGCAGATGATATTAAGCTTTTCCAGGTGGTGAAATGCCAAACACATTATTTCATTATTAGCATTCAATGAGTCAATGGTATTTATTGAGCAGTACTTTGTGCAGAGCACTGTACTAAGTACAACAGAGGTTTTAGACACATTTCCTGCCCACAAGGAGCTTACACTTTGGAAGGAGAGACAGAGATGAAAATAAATTGCAGATATATACACAAACACTGTGGGGCTGAAAGTGGAATGAATATGAAGTGCTTAAAGTGTACAGATCCAAGAGCATAGGTGATACGGAAGGGAGAGAGAGTAGGAGAAATGAGGGCATAGTCAAGGAAGGACTCTTGGAGAAGATGTGAGTTTAGCAAGACTTTGAAGGTGGGGAGAGCGGTGGTCTGTCAATCAGTTAATCAATCAATGGCCGGGACTAGTATTTGGAGTGGGTGGTAGAGGCGGACGATAGGGCTTCAGAGGAAGGGAAAGAGAGGGATGGGGGAAGTGGAATGTCACAAAATCGGCTTTGCGGAGGGAGAAGGAAGCCGATTCCTTCCCCCTTTCCTGGTGAATCTGGGGGAGTGGAAGAAAATGAGGCCCCCCTCTAGAGGGAGAGGCAGGGGAGACAGTGTCATCTGGAGAGAACCAAGTTTCAGTGATGGCGAGGAGGAGCAGCGACTAGGTCAGTAACAGGTCAGTGATGAAGGGAAATTTTTTCCCACAGTGAAGCGAGGGTTCCACAGGCTGCACTTGGCTGAGGCTGTGGGGGAGGCCTGCGGGGAGGGGACGGCACGAAGGGTGGAGAGAGGTTGGGTGGGAGTGAGCTGATGGGGACCGGCGTTGGGGGAGGGAGATGAGGGGTGGCGCTGGAGCAAGATAACAGGGATGGGGAGGGAAGAAGGATGGGGGTGGCACTGGAAGGCAGCCCCAAACTGAATAGCCTTGAGGCCACAGGGGTGTTACTTGGTCCTGGATACAGGATGCTCCCGATAGGAGGGTTCAGAGAAAACATTCAAGTCCTGCCACGGGAATCCATCCCTGCCTAACTTTACTGCTGTAGACCCCAGAATGTGGGAATGAAAGCCAAAATGTGTTCACGGTCTTAGAAACATAATTGAGTTTATTTTGTCTTCTCTTTATTCTGGACTTCCCTCTGGCTTTTATTCCATTCAGGTAGAAACTATTCTATGCTGATGACTGTGCTCCAGTGGCCCGCTCTGCAGATTGAACAACCGGCCTGAAGAATATAGAAGTTATGTGCCTGTCTGTACTGTGGAACATCTAATCACAGTGAAAGATTTTTATTGATGATATGGAACCAAAAGCTGTCAATGAATTCTGCTTCCTAGGCAGTACATGCTCCAAAGAAATAGGAAGCCTAATCGAGAAGCCCAGCAAATATTTGGAGAGACTGACAGGCAGAAACAGTCAAGCGCAACCTAGATTGAAACGGGGAAATATTGGAAGATAATAGCAAAAGACTAGCCAGCTGAGCATGAGTTAATCAAGAAACAGGGTTCTTTTTGAGCAGAGATTTGGGGAAAATAGTGATACTAAGAAGCAGAATTGAAAATAGCACGACGCAATGCCAATAGCTAATGCAAGAACACAGCGAAGGGAATGATTTTTATTTGTGCGCAGTGTGGAAGGGATTGTCAGACACCCCTCAGGCTTTTTAGCCACACTTGCATTAATATGTATAGTGATTACATCACTAGTGTAATCTTCAAGGCGAGACATTTATGCACATATATAAGTGTGTGTGTGTCTGTGTGTGTTTGTGTGTCTGTGTGTTTAAGCACAGGTTTCTGTTACCGACTGTGGTTTTCCCAACTTGAGAACCCATGCTCAATCTTTTGTAATACCATTTTGGCTATTATGCTGTACAGTTTTGAGTAAAAATGGTCAACCACGACTTTGGATTAAAATATTAGACATTACAAGTCTATTAGATTGTAAACTGTTTGGGGGCAGGGAACAGGTTTTTGCTTCTGACCTATTTCCCCAAGTGCTAGTACAGTGCATCACATTCTGTAGGTACCTACGACTTCTGATTGTACTTTCACTCACTCTCTACCTCTGCTACCTGGATTGCATTGTTTACTGGCAACAATGACCTTGAAACAATTACAATTTCACTTCCCTGTTGATAGTGTTTACCAACTCTGTTGTATTGCACTCTACCAAGTACAGGGCTCTGCACACAGTGAGCACTCAATAAATACCATTGATGGAGATCGATGATGACCACTGATAAACTCATAGAGAAGTATAATGTAATTCTGGCACTGAAGGTAGTAGGTCGTTGTGCAGCTTACTTGAAAATGCCTTAGAGTACCTTAGAGTTTGTTTCTTTTCCACAAACATTCTTGAATTTTACCTCGTGTGGTAGAAGCCGGGCAGACTCTAACCCCTGTGGGCCTTACTGTTTTTGGTTTTTCTAGTCACAGATACATTCAGGAAACTAACTCCCATGGTTGGCAACGGTTAGCTCTGTCTGTGTGTGTGCCTATGTTTGTCTACATTTCACTGGGTCTTCATTAGAGCCTGTCCTGTGAAACTCTTCATGCCCAATTTAAAATTTAGCATGGGACCCAGCCGACTAAGAGGCTGAATAGAAAAGAAAACAAGTTAATTCAGTGCTTACTAAACCAATCCCTGCCTGGTTCAGAAGAAGCTGGGCCAGCTCCCTCATTCTTGGTCAAGATGGCTGCCCTACCTGTGGAGCCAGTGCCAGGGAAGGATCTGGGGGCTGAAAACTATAGGACATTTCCATTCGAGTAAAGAGAATATTTTCCAATGCCCACACACATTTCATTCTTTCTTAATAGCACAAATTTCAAAGTAACAAACATTTAAAATTCAAGAACTCATCTCTCCTCCTTCCCTCAGCTCTACTCCCAAATTAGATTTCCACATCCTACAGATTTCTGTTCTGGTCTGGTCTGAACTCTGCCCTGGTGCTCTCTCTCATCTCCCCTATTCTCCCAAAGCCCTCCTTCCTTCCCTCCTTTCCAGTGGAAACTCAAAGTCCTGGGAGAAAAAGAAAAAGCCCTCTAATCAAGCAGATTACAGGGACAATTTAGAGTGTTCAGGACCAATGGGTAGGATTCAGAGGCTCACAAACTGAGCCTGAAAGCAGTGGTGGGCTTGTATTTTACCATCTAGGATTTTTATGAACTGTAAACTGTCATTTTTGGGACCTGTAGAGCACTCTAGGTTTGTTTTTATTAATCTTATTTTTAAAATTTTGAAACAATATAAAATCTGGTATGTTGTGACAGAGAAGCAGCATGGCCTGGAGGACAGAGGACAGACCTGGGAGCCAGAGGGCCTGGGTTCTAATCCTGGCTCCACTGCTTAACTGCTGTGTGACCTTGGACCAGTCACTCAACTTCTCTGTGGCTCAATTTCCTCATCTATAAAATGGGGATTCAGTGCCTGTTCGCCCTTCTACTAAGTCTGTGAGTGTTAAATAGGACAGGGATGGTGTCTGACCTGATTATCTTTAATCTACCCCAGTACTCAGTACAGTTCTTGGTGCACAGTAAGTGCTTAACAAGTATCACCATTACTGAAACATACACTACTTTGGAAATACATACAGTATTACAAAAGGACATGTAAAAGGCTCTTTAAATGAATAGCTTGTTACAATGGTGTGTGTTAAAATGAGATTTGATTGGATCATAAATTTTTAAAATAACAAATGGATGTTGCAGGGGTCTCTTGGGTCTCATTATGGTAAGTTTACTGAGTGCACATCTGGGAAGGGGCAGCTCCTCTAATCTTTCCCTCTTCCCCAAAGGTACTGTGGGTCCAACCCTGCCCTGCGGGCTGCGGAGTGAATGGGCAGGAGTCCAGCTTGAGCCGATTAGAGTGAGGGGAGTAACCAAGCACTTAGAACAGTGCCTGTCACATAGTAAGCACTTCACAAATACCATCATTATTATTAAGATCAGAACAAGGGGCATTGAGAACCCCTCAACACTTAGGGCAGAAAAAGGGATGCTGCTTGAGCCTGCGTTACTAAGGAGACCACTCTCTGCTGAGAGGAGATTCTGATGGTTATTGCCTGCCTGTTAACTCTAGTAGAAAGAAGGTGTTACTGCAGCAATATTATTTGCTTTTCCAGAGCTAAGTGCAGGATAGGGAGAGCCAGCTGCTGTTTCTTAGGCACCAATTATAATACTAATAATAATAATTGTGGCATTTGTTAAGTGTTTTTTGGGTGCCAAGCATTGTAATAAGTGCTGGAATAGGTACAATACGATCAGATCAGACATAGTCTCTATCTCACATAGGGCTCATGGTCTAAGAGAAAGGGAGGACAGATATTTAATCTCTCTTTTACAGATGAACAAGCTGAGGCGCAGAGAAGTGAAGTTCCTTTCCCAAGGTCACACGCAGCCAAGTGGTGGGGCTGGGATTAGAACTCATGTTGCTTGCTCGGCTTCGCAACCACAGTAGAATATTTAACCCTCAGCGGTGACCTGTGGTGGAAATTTCTGATGCCAGACTATTATCATTTTTCATTGATGTGTAGTCAATCATTCATTCAATCATTTATTGAGCACTTACTATGTGATGAGCACTGTACTAAACACTTGGGAGAGTACAATGTAACCATAAACAGACACATTCCCTGCCCACAATGAGCTTACAGTCTAGAGGGGGAGACAGATATTAATATGCATAAATAAATTACAGATATGTACATAAGAGCTTTGGGGCCGGGACGGGGGATGAATAAAGGGAACAAGTCAGGGCGATGCAGAAGGGAATTGGAGAAGAGGAAAGGAAGGCCTCTTGGAGGAGATGTGCCTTCAATAAAACTTTGAAGCAGAGGAGAGTAATTGTCTATCCAATTTGAGGAGGGAGAGCGTTTCAGTCCAGAGGCAGGACGTGGGTGAGGGGTCGGCAGTGAGAAAGATAAGAATGAGGTACAGCTCGCATGCTGTGTGCAAAGCACTGTATTAAGTGCTTGGGAGAGTATAATTCAACAGCAGACACATTCCCTGCCCACAGTGAGCTCATGGTTTAGAGGGGGAGAAGCTTGGCATGTGTAAATGTATTGCTAACCATACGATGACCTTACTGTAGCTCATGCTTACAGAATGTGCTCACTGGCCTATAGTTTCTATATTTATTTCAAATCGCAGAAAAAGAGAGTTCCTGGTGCTAACCAGGAAAATCCATTTAGTCTCATCTCCACAGATCACACCACACCAGCCCCTCCCTCCAACCCTTTGGATTCATCCACAAGACAGAAGCGTTGTTAGTGACAACAGTGATGGCTACTACAGTTGGGTGCTACCTAGGGATGCTCTCTTCTCCTCTTGGAAGGAAAGGGATGAACATCTGAGGATGCCTCTTGAGGCAACTGATAGGAGAAGGATACAGTGTTATTCTTTGTATTATCATCTGGGGACAATGTAGCAGCTTTGAAAAGAACTCTATGGCAAGTAAAAAGAGAGTATTGGCAGCTTTACAAAACCAGGAAAAATGGTTACAAAAATAGACCCAGCTTGTCTAATCATGCAGGAACAATCACACTAACTCACATTTACGTAAGTGTAATAATAATGCTTATTTTTACAGCACCTCTTCATCATAGGAGTTAAACCTAGAAAGTAAATTCCATTAGGAGAGGCCTCAGAGGGATACTAGTGAGCAGGAGGGGAAGTGTACTGCTTGAAGAAGAGGGCACAAACCACCCCAGCTGAAAAGATCAGGTCAGGAGACCAGGGAATCAACATTAACAGGAAGCTGGTGGAGAGAAGCTGCTTTCTGTCTGAAGGCAGGTTAGAGGCAGCTGTGCGGAAGGGGATTCTGATCCTTCAAATGCTGGGATTTAGAGTTTATGTTAAGTAAATGACCCAGCAAGACAAGGTAAGCTGAGGTGCTAACCTCCTAATATGGGGGAATATTTGTGCTTAGGTAAGCCTTGCTGTGGAGCTGAGAGCTCCTTGTTAATGTTCACAAGGTTCAAAGGGAGGAGGAGCAGCAGGCGAGAGGTATTTTAATACCCACTTTACCAGAAGGCAAGGAGTTGTAGTGAACTCCCAGCCTTTCAGTGGCATAGCTAGAACTAAAATTCAGGACTTTTGGCTCATGGCCCATCCTTATGATACTGTCATTCACTTTGTGCGTAATCCAAAGGGCTTCAGAGTGGTTTATTGGCTCTAACATTATGCCTCATTTTCCCCCATGCAGGCAGGAAGAAAAGCTGTCATAAGCTCATGGAGGCTTCCCTTCCTGGACTTCCTAGGGGGTGAGAGAATTCTTCCATCCAGGGCTGCTTTAATTGCTGGAGAAAAGAGGCAGATTGCCCTGGATCCACCTCCCAAAGGGAGCTCCCTGTGTCCTTCCTGACAGCATAGCCTTCCCCCTCATCTGCTGAGTTAAAGATAACCCCGGGGGGGGGGGGGGGGGGGGGGGGAGGGCAGGGAAGTGGGTGTGTGGGAAGCACACAGGTGCCCCTTTCAGACAGTCATGGGCCAGGGGTGGGCGTGAGGGGGAATTTTGAGGTGGGTCCACCCCGCCCCCACCAGACTTCCTCTGCCTCAAATTCATCAAAGTCTTCATATAACCCTCCTTCTACCCTATTTGGGAAGTGCAGGGTCCTGGGTAGGTCGGTGATGGATTATAGCAGTGGTAACAGTATTAAGTGCTTACTGTGTGCAGAGCACTGTGCTAAGAACTGGGAGAAGATGCACAGGTGGGAACTAGATGTGGTCCTTGTCCTTCTGGGGGACTCATAGTCTAAGAGTGTACGTGGGGATGAGGGACTGGGTGGCAGACACAAGAGGAATGATGAAACCTTAAAACAGAACACAGACAAATGCACAAAATAAAATCATAGCTGTGATTTCATGCTACTGGGTTATGGTAAGGGCAAACAGAGGGCAAAAAGTTAGGGGTGAATGTGCTCCCAGATATTCTACCCAGGGAAATAAGTCTCCCTCTTGTCACCCTTCAACAAACTTCCCAGTGCTCCTGAGAGAAATGCCCTGGGGGATTGTGGAGAGCATGGAAGTCCAGATTGTTGTTGCCCAAGGATTGATTAGTGAAAGCAGCTCGGCTTAGTGGAAAGAGCACGGGCTTGGGAGACAGAGGTAGTGGGTTCTAATCCCGGCCCTGCCACTTGTCAGCTGTGTGACTTTGGGCAAGTCACTTAACTTCTCTGTGCCTGAGTTACCTGATCTGTAAAATGAGGATTATAACTGTGAGCCCCACGTGGGAAAGCCTGATTACCTTGTATCTACCCCAGTGCTGAGAACAGAGCTTGGGATGTAGTAAGCGCTTAACAAATACCATCATTATTATTATTATCATTATTCACTCTTGGTTGGAGCAAGGAATAAAAGAATGGGGTGGAGGAAGGTTATCCTCCTCCTTGTAGCTTCCAAGGTCTAAATTGTTTACCCTTGGGAGATCTAGGTACAAGAATACTGTTCAGTGTATATAGGGGTCTATACCTGCCACCTAGTAATAATATTTTATTTATGTTAATGTCTGTCTCCCCCACTAGACTGAAAGCTCACTGTGGGCAGGGAATGTCTACCAACTCTGTTGTATTGTACTCTCCATCCTTTCCGCCCTTTCTTCTCCATCCAAACAGCTATCTTACTGGTACAGGCTCTCATAATATCATGGCTGGATTATTGTGTCAGCCTTCTCTCTGATCTCCCTTCCTCCTGTCTCTCCCTGCTCCAGTCTATTCTTCATTCCGCTGCCTGGATCATCGTCCTGCAGAAACACTCTGGGCATGTCACTCCCCTCCTTAAAAACCTCCAGTGGTTGCCTATCAACCTCCGTACGAAACAAAAACTTTTCACTCTAGGCTTCAAGGCTCTCCATCACCTTGCTTCCTCCTACCTCTCCTCCCTTCTCTCTTTCTGCTGCCCACCTCGCTCGCTCCACTCCTCTGCTGCTCACCTCCTCACCGTCCCCCGTTCTCGCCTATCCCACCGTCGACCCCTGGCCCAAGTCCTTCCGCTGTCCTGGAATGCCCTCCCTCCTCACTTTTGCCAAACTAACTCTCTTCCCCTCTTCAAAGGCCTACCGAGAGCTCACCTCCTCCAAGAGACCTTCCCAGACTGACCTTCCCCTTTTCCCTCTGCTCCCTCTGCTGCCTCTCTGCCACCCCTTCACATCCCCTCAGCTAAGCCCCCTTTCCCGGCTTTCCCTCTGCTCCTCCCCCTCTCCCTTACCCTCCTCTCAGCACTGTGCTCATTTGTATATATTTTTATTACCTAATTAATTTTGTTAATGAGGTGTACATCCCCTTGATTCTATTTAATGCTATTAAGTTGTCTTGTTTTTGTTTGTCTGTCTCCCCCGACTAGACTGGAAGCCTGTCAATGGGCAGGTATTGTCTTTATCTGATGCCGAATTGTACGTTCCAAGCACTTAGCACAGTGCTCTGCATGTAGTAAGTGTTCAATAAATACTATTAAGTGAATGAATACTCTCCCAAGTGCTTAGTACACAATGCTCTGCATACAGTAAGCACTCGATAAATACAATTGATTGATTTTCTTCCCTTATGACAGGGTGATAGGGGGTTTGAGGAGGGAGCAAAATGTCTGAAACAACTGATGAAGGCAAGGGCCATGGGTGTCAAGGTAACAAGGTAAGGTAACAAGGTAAATTCAACAAAAACAACAGTAATCTATCAACAAGTAGCAGTCACTACTCTTGGGAGGGAACAGTCCTTGGACTCCACACCACTTCAGACAAAGCCGTCCTTGGTCGAAACTGCCACAATCTCCCCTACTTTCTAACTCTACTCCTCCATTTAAGCACTTATTTATTCACCTTTCCCTTTTTCCATTCTTTTTCTCCCCCATGAGATTGTAAACTCTTTGAGGGCAGGGATTATATTTTCTACTGCTATTGTAATCTCCCAAGCGCTACACACCAAAGGTACTCAATAAACACTGTTGATTGATTAATACAGGGAAACTAAACTCTAGACTGCCCACCCTCCATTTCAGCAAAGTTTCCACAGTGGTGTTTCCTGGGTTTGGAAGCCCTAGGGTTTACGAAGACCAGATGGTGTACATGAAGTAAAAAAAGAAAGGTTGTCAGTTCAAGGGGAAGAGTGAATGCAGTGTGGCAAGATTGGTTTTTGGATTTAACAAAATGGAAATCTCTCAGTTTACATCAGTGGGCGTTCTGCCTGCGTGAGATGCAAGATGGGAAATTATAGTGAATTATGATAGAATGCAAAAAAGTCAGGAATTTCAAGTGAATTGAAACCTTGGTGAAAATGCTTGTCATCAGGACCCAAAGGAGAGATATCAGCAAGGACAAAAACAACAAGCAGGTGTTGATAGTCTTGGGGTGCTTGTAGGAGGGACCCAATGGAATGAAGCCTTTAAGGCAAAGGAGTTCATAAAAGATGACCGTACTTCATAAAAACAATTTTCAGTCCCCAGGACAAGCTATTTTATTGTTTAGGGACAGGAAGAGTTGTAAGACGTTGAGCTGGCTAAACTCAGACTTACACAGAGACCTGCAAGGCAAACGAGAAAGTGGCAAAAATGGATATAAGGTCACATTACCAAAGAGGTATATATAAATAATTAGCAATACTGTGTAGGGACAAGAATCAAAAAGCTATAGGCTGAGAAACACTGCATCTAACATTAAGCATAGAAAGTAGTAAAAAAGTTTTCAATTATATTAGACACAAGTGGAACAGAGAACATGTCATATTCCTGATGGAAAGGAAAGGCAAAGCAAGTAGATGACTGCAAATGTAGAGGTTCTTAAATGTGTGTTGAATTTTATCTTTATGGAAAAGATCAACTATGAAGAGGGAAGAATAGGAAAGAAATTGAATATCAAACAACGAAATGCATTTGAATCATCAGACCTTGATGGTTTGCATCTTAGTATATTTAAGAAATTCTAAATGAGGAAGTATTTCCATTGATCAGTCAATAGCGTTTATTGAACACCTATTGTGTATAGACCACTCTACTGAGGGCTTGGGAGAGTATGGTAGAGTAAGAAGATATGATCCCTGCCCTCAAGAAACTGACGATCTAACAGGGCAGGTGGATGTGAAATATTTATGACAGGAGGCAGAGGTGCTCAAGTAGACTGTTTAGTAGTAGTAGCAGCATTTACTGGGGTCCCACTTGATTTGATGCGCTGTGCTAGGCATTTGGGAAGTATAGATAAAGAAGCGGCATGTTCTCTGCCCACAAGGAGCTTACATTCCAATGGAAGAAGCAATCATAAAAATATTTACAACTAAGGAGATCAATAATAAAGATATGCATGAGCGCTAAGGAGGGTGTAAATAAGTTCATAGTGTTAGAGGTGGATGGAGGGATGATATGGCTTAGGGTGATGGGAAATTAATTGGGGCAAGCTTGTTGGAAGAGGAGAGATTTTAGGAGGGAAAACTGTGGTCTTTCTGATGGAAGGGAGGGGATTTCAAGCCAGAGCTGTAGGAGTGAGGAGACAGAGGCAGGGCAGCTGAGAGTGAGGTAGAACTAGAGAGCCTTGAAACCAATGGACACAGGGAACCAGTGAAAGGTTTTGAGGAGAGGAGAAATGTGGGCTGAGAGATGATTCGAGACATTGATGCATGGAGCGGTGTGAAGTACAAAAGTGGAGAGGGGAGAGACTGGAGTTTGGGAGACCAGGGAGGAGATATGTAAAAGGATATGTACAAAAAATTCAATGGGAGGTTATGAGTTCATCAGAGCTGAGATGGTGCAAAAGTGCTGCGCTGCTAGCTAGGAGAATGTGAGCAGAAAAACTTGTCAGAGAAAGCCTCCTGGAGGAGATGGAATTACTGGAAGACTTTGAAGATGGGGGAAGCTGAGTTCTTGCTGATTCGGAGGTGGAGGGAGTTTCAGGAAGGAGGAAGATGTGAGGCAGGAATGAGGTTTATTGAGAGGGTGATCCTTAAAAGGAATGAAACACAACCTGGCGTGTAGTAGAAGAGAGCAGGTAAGTAGTGAGTAGAGAGCTAATTGACTGCCTTAAAGCCAATGGGCAGGAGTTCCTGCTTGAGGCAATGGGGAATGGAAGAGTGGAGAGACATGTGCAGAGAGATGATTGAGAAAAATGATCCTAGCAGCAGACTGAAGTCGTTAGGTCAGAAAAGTATGATCTCAACTGTACTGCTGTTAATTGGGTGCTCAGCTGGCTTGGAATAATATGACCAGCTGGTCTGCATAAGGTAGGATAGTTATAAATTTGGGGAGTCCATCCAACCTGAAGCCTAAAGCAGGACCCTAATCAGACAGGGACCTCACACACATAGAGCATCACAAATAAAGAGGAGGCTACCCACTCTCTGCCACTTCAGTGGCAACTGCGGTTACTGCTGCTATGCCCACTGCAGATTTTCGGGCCTGTTTTCGGGTAGTGCACGATGGGAGTTTCTGGTGCAGTTTCTGGGCCAGCTGTTCTCAAGAGTCCTTTTCCAACATGTTCAGAGGCCGGGCGTTTAAACAGCTGCAGCTGTAGCCGCCACCAGCACTGTCGTCACTGCTCCTTGTAGTGAAATAGAGGCAGGAATACTGAACGCTACCCTCCAGATGTTTTCTCCATCTCCTCTTCCCTCTGTGGCTATTCTGGCCCATCTTGGGCTAGACTGCCGACGCCACCACAGTTTAGGCAGTGGCAACAAAAATACCGTAAGGCTACCCTTTCCCCTGGCTCTTCTTTCTCTTCATCCTTTCTTTTTTCTCTCCTTTATCTTATTTCTCCCTTCTCTTCTTCCTCTTCTTTCTCCTTCTTTTCCCCACTCCTTTCTCTCCTCCTTTTCCTCTGCTTGTCTTTATGCCCTGCCCCTTCTCTAATTCTCTCTGTCTTCCTCCAACTAATGTTAGATGAATAATAATAATGTTGGTATTTGTTAAGCGCTTACTATGTGCCGAGCACTATTCTAAGCGCTGGGGGAGATACAGGGTAATCAGGTTGTCCCACGTGAGGCTCACAGTTAATCCCCATTTTACAGATGAGGGAACTGAGGCACAGAGAAGTTAAGTGACTTGCCCACAGTCACACAGCTGACAAGTGGCAGAGCCGGGAGTCGAACTCATGACCTCTGACTCCGAAGCCCAGGCTCTTTTCCACTGAGCCACGCTGCTTCCCGTGAGGATGAGGATAGACTGGCTAGACCAAGAACGACAGAAGATGAGCTGGGGGTCATATGCAAATACAGGTCGAACAGGCGGGAGCAATGAAATGCTATAATGATAAAAGGCAACATAGTATTGGAATGTATTAAAGAGAGAATGACATACACTAGCCAGGGATTCTTCCTTCAATGAACTTTACGTTAGTCAGGCCCTGGTTGTACAGTGTCTAGTTTTGTTACCTACTTAAAATGGTGGAGATACTGGAGAGGGTCTAGAGAAAACAAAATGTTTGTGGGCAGGAAACATGTTCACCTATTCTGTTATATTATACTCTCCCTAGCGCTCAGTACAGTGCCCTGCACACAGTAAGCACTCAAACGTGATTGAGGGGATAAAAAATAAGTCTAGCGAGGAAAGGTTAGAGGAATTGAGTTGTTAGGCCTGGAAAAGAGGAAGCTCAGGCGAGATTTAATATATGATACTAAGAAAACAAAGGGTTTTTGTGTGAAAGTTGCTGACCAGTTCTTCGGTGAGGCCTGAATGAGAAGGAATGGTTAGAGCAGGAGAGATTTGGATTGGACAGAATTATGAATTTCTTGACTATCTGGGTGATTAAAACACTGGAACGGACTACCAAGGAAAGAGACGGTATTTCCGTCCCCAGAAATCTTGGAGATGACCCTCCATCCCAGATGGTTTTATCATTCATCTGGGAATAGGGCGCTAAACCAGATGATCTTTCACACACCCTTGGGCTCTGAGATTTGATTTACCTCTCCTAGGAGGAGGGGCCAATGAGAATTCAATGGGCTGTAATTATTTGTGTCAACCCTCCATGCTCCAGGCTCTTCACTCAGTCTACCCTGCCCTAGAGAGTCACAGAGTTCTGGCATGCTAGAAATAGGATGGGTGCACAGAGTAGCCAGCACCAATGGACAGCAGCAGTGAATTAGGTGGCTCTCAGGCCAACCAGAAGCCCTTGTCCAAATAGGTTGTTTATTTGTCACCATAGCCTCAGTTGAATGTTTTTCCGGCCTTTATGCACTGAGTTGTTAGTGTAAATTCTAGTAACAAATTCCAATATTTTAATTAGATATCACTGCTACTATTATATTCAGAAACCATGAAAATTGTTCTGCTTGTTCTTAGATTTGTCCTATGTATGTGTCCTGCCTTGGGGTCCAATTTTACGGGGCAAACCATTTGGTCCGACCGATTAAGGCTCTCTGTTCGCTTATGGAAATCATTATCAATCTTCTAAGGTACTTATTTGAGCTCTGGATAAACAACACCTAATGGTTTTGACTTTAGAAACTTTGCCAAAATTCATTAAATCTTCCACATTTTGCTCTTCTAAACTTCAGCTGACTGTACCCACAGCCCAGTCTTATGATCTTCTGCTTCTTTCCCTAGCAATATTTGGAAAATGAAATACTCTTCTTATTTCGCAGCAGCTCATAAACGGAATTTGGTGATATGATTAGGATTAGCGTTACCATAAATGCAGTACTAACAGCACAGCGGTATATGACTTTTATAGTAACATTGGACATAATGTTGGCTAGGAACCAATACTAACAAGTTTGCCTACAGTCCTCAGACTCTAACCCAATAAGGCCAACGCACTAAAATGACATTATTGAATTTTCCTAATAAATGACATATACAGTTATATCTTAGCAGCAGCTCATAGGAAACAGTAACTGCAGCATCAGTTTGCGTGGTCATTACAAATAGCTGTCGATACGCCTAGAGAAGTAAATGTAATGATGGAATATGATTATTGGTTAATTTAGTTCCATTATAGGCATGGACTTACTAAAAATAATTAAATGATTACTGATGTTTTTTCCCCATGCTGCTATAACTTTGCTTTTTTTCTTTCCTTTTCATACCAGCTTCTAACACAACCGTATCTAATCCTTTTCATAACTAAATAATCAAACTTTTCCCTTTTTTTGAGACCCACATCAACCACCGTTCTTGCTCACCATTTCCTTCTCTGATCATTTTCTACTTCTCAGCCCACTGTGAATGCTCATCTATAACACAACCACTTTTAAATTTCAGCTTGGATTGCTGTTTCCCTTTTCTTTCTTGCTTCCCTTTCTGCCAGTCTAAGGGCTATTAAACCCAACTCGGGTAAGTGTTTTCTGTGTGTTTTACTTATCATGATAAAATGTTCTTTCTGAAAGGATCTATAAAAATAAATACATTGTGTGCTCATATGCAGGGAAAAGATGCTCAGAATGGAGCAAAGCACTCTGCCATATAGTGGTTTGCTTAATGGAAATGAAATAGGAGCTAGAGTGCAAGGCCCCCCTTTTACCAGAAAAAAACTTTAAATGTGACAGATTGTCCAAAATCAATAATGAAACATTGATAAGTAAGTTTGATCAAGTCAGAAGTTGACATTTGATTGTCACAAAACTCAATTGTTGAAAAACCTTATTAAGGTGGGGCTCGATGTTTAGTTTGATCTACTCTTCATTTGTTGATGAAACACTAGATGTGTCAATGTTAAACCATTAGTTATTTGATTGTGGCTAATTTATTATACCTGGGGACTCAAACAGCGAGATACTAGAATATAGTCAGGCTCACCAGCATCAAACCTGTGCTCCTTGCAACCCAGCATAGCTAGATAGTGAGCTGCAGGATTTGCTCTGGAAACAAATGGGGCCAATTTTTAACAATTCAGTGAAGCATAGCTTCAAACGATGAGTTATGGCTGTCACCTGTTGGGAGGCGACAGTGGGCAAAAGACCAGCTTGACCTGACTTTGCTTTTAGTAGAATGGAGGTTTCAGGTAAAATGGGATAGCAAATAGCTGAATTGAAGACAGTGCCAAGCCCTGAAAACACTAGTCAGTGAAAATAATGAATCTCATACCAAAAGCTGATTGTCGAAAGTTCTCTATGGCCATTCATTTAATGGTATTTATTAAGTGGCTGCTAAAATCATTCATTTAGTCAAAGGTAACTTTGAACTCTTACTGTGGGCAGAGCAGTGTCCTACATGCTTGGGAGAGTACAGTACGACAGGGTTGGAAGACATTTTCCCAGCCCACAAGGAGAGTAATAATAATAATAATGTTGGTATTTGCTAAGCGCTTACTACGTGCAGAGCACTGTTCTAAGTGCTGGGGTAGATACAGGGGAATGAGGTTGTCCCACGTGAGGCTCACAGTCTTCATCCCCATTTTATAGATGAGGGAACTGAGGCACAGAGAAGTGAAGTGACTTGCCCACAGTCACACAGCTGACAAGGGGCAGAGACGGGATTCGAACCCATGACCTCTGACTCCCAAGTCCGGGCTCTTTCCACTGAGCCACGGACTGTTTGCAGAGAACTGTACTAAGTTCTGGGGAAAGACTATAATCCAGGATAAATTAGACATGGTTTCTGGTTGTCCGGGAGGGAACTCACAGCTTTCAGGGAGGGGAGGGAAGTTAGTCATAGGCTTATGAGGAAAGATTGTCATACTAAAGACCTAGCAACATAAAAATACAAGTCCAACCAAAAATACAAAAAGAGCTGCAAAATATTGTGGTTGAGAGCCATTTTCAGGCTCCTCGCTGTCCAGGCAGGGCTGTCCGGAGGCCAACAGCCACAACAAACATAACAGCCACAGTCTTTCCAGTGATCTTAAAGTTGAAAATATGCTACCACTTCATCTTCTCCCTACTGTGCTCTGGCGTAGCTGGACAGGCATGGTGGGTGGGCAGCTCACTCTCTGAAATTCTCCTTCCCCTCTGCCTTCAAACAGTCTCATACTTAAAAAAGCCTTCTCTGGAGCCCAATGCACTCTCCATCTATTGCCCCATTTCCCTGCTCCATTCCTGCCCACTTCTTCTCCTCCGACTTCCTTGCTGACCCACTACAATCTGGTTTCTGCCCTTTTTACTCCACTGAGGCTGTGCTCTTCAAGGTCATCAAATCCTTGCCAAATCTAATGATCTCTATCCTAAATCTCCTACTTAGCTGCCTTTAACACTGTGGACCACTCCCTTGTCCAGGAAATACTGTCTAATCTTGATTTCACCAAAATAGTTCCCTCCTGATATCCACTTAGCTCTCTGGTCTCTCTCTCATGGTCCTTTTTTATTTTCTGGATTCTATTCCTTCTTTCTCCCCTAACTATGGGTGGCCCACAAAGGTCTCTTCTGGGCCCCCTACTCCCTTAGGGAGTATACTCACTCCCTTAGGGAGCTCATCTGCTCCAGTGACTCAGCTACTCCCTCTTTGCAAATAACTCCCAAATGTACCTGGCTATCTCCAGACCTCTCTCCACATCTGTAATCTCACATTTCCTTTAGTTAGCGGGAGTATTCACATGGGTGTTTCCCCAGCAATTTCCACTCCGTTTGTCTAAAACTGAACTCTTTAATCTTCCCCCTCTAAATCCTTTCCTCCTCCTAACTTTCCAGTCACTGTTTACCACACCTCCATCCTCCCTGTCCACAGACTGCAGTCTTGGCATTATCCTTGATTCTTCCCTCTTACATTGTTTGTTGCTAAATCCTGTCAGATTTTTCTCCAGAACATTTTGCTAACTCTAGCTCCCCTCTCCAGTCTGTACTTCATTCTGCCTGACAGATCACCTTTCTGGAATGTCGCTCTGCATATGCCCCTCCTCACCTCACAAATCCTCAACTGTTACCATTCCCCTCTGAATCAACACAGACCTACATCTATTATACTCTCCCAAGTGTTTAGTTTGGTGTTCCTTACCATTGGCTTTAAAACACTTGATCACCTTGCCCCTTCTATCTTCTTACCTCACTGATTCCCTACTGCAACCCAACACTCTCACTTCTCTCCTCTAACACCAAACTACTCAGTGTACCTTGATCTTGTCTACCTCACCGCTGACCCCTCACCCACATCATGTCACTGGCTTGCAGTTCCCTCCCCTTTGATATCCAACAGACCACCACCATCTTCAAACTCTTATTAAAATTATGTCTCCTCCAAGAGGCCTTCCCAAACTAAACCCTAATTTCCTCGCCTCCCATTCTCTTCTGTGTCACCCTCGCACTTGGATTTGTACACTTTGCGCACGTGATATTCACCCCACTGTCACCCCCAAAGGACTTATGAACATACACATAATTTACTCCATTTCCCCATCTAGACCATAAGCTTCTTGTGGGCTGGGATTTTATCTACCAACTCTGTTGTCTTGTCTACCAGTACTGTTATATTGTACTCTCCCAAGATCTTAGTATGATGCTCTGCACACAGTAAGCACTCAATAATATAATCGATTGCCCTTTGCAGGCATTCAGTAAATATTATTGATTAATTGATTTGGGTCCAGGGTCTCTTGGGAAGGTGTGCCCTGCCAATCTCTTCTGATGCCTAGCTTGAGAAGCTATGGACTTCCACTTTCCCATTCCTTTTGGGATCATTTCTGAAGAAGGAAAGGGCGTGGGTGCACAGCAAGCAGGCTCCCGCGAAGGCTGACTTTAAATGGCACACCTTGTAGAGGAAGGAGAGGCACTTTAGGCTCCTCCTTACATGCTGAAAGAGCAGTCAAAAAAAGAGCCGCTGGCAATCCTCCCTTTCTCGTTGGCATAGCAAAACTTGCTGCTGCCCTCTGCAGTCCAGGGCTGATATCAAGGGGGCAAAAATAATGTTTTTTTCCCCCTTGGCTGACATGACATGAGGGCCATCATCTCTGTTATTCTGGTGGAACTGGGTGGGGAATGTGCCTGTTTATTGTTATATTATACTCTCCCTAAAACAGTGCTCTGCTCACAGTAAGCGCTTAATAAATACGAATGACTCCAATCTTCCTTCTCTCATTTCATCAATACAAGGAGTCTGAACTCTGACCTCTCCTCTCAGGCAAGTAGCCAGGGCTATGCAGAGGGGAAAAAAACAGTCAAAATATAATAAAAGATGATAAACCAAAGTCAAATAAATATTTACCTCGATTGATCCTTTGAGCTTTGACATTTCAGTGATTCTTTTTAGACAGCGTTTGTCACACTGATTTCCCCTTTTCCATAATTTTAGGTGGGGTTGATTTTAATTTTTGATTTCTTCCATCAAAATGAGAAGTTGTGTTTTCTGATATTCTGACTTTAGTCATTTTGATTTAGAATTTTTGTCATCGTTCCAAAATAGCAAAACGAATCAGCACAGGAAAGGACACCTATTATGAGCACACAATGAGGAAGGCATTACATGTGTAGCCTTTTCAGCTACACCACATACACAGATAAAATCCTACCATCAGTAGCATTATCTTCAAACCTGAAGGATAGCTGTATAGTACCATTATAACAAAGAGCAATTTAATGAAATCAAGAGTATCTTTGGTGCTTCAGATACTGAAATAGTCCAAATAAAGCCTCAAACACAAAATGCCTCACAGCGGTTTCTAGTAAGAATGAACTAAAATTGTTGAGCTTTATCTGCTAGAGACAAACCACAGACCCAGATTTAAGACCTTCTTCCTTCTTTCTTACTAATTGCTCTTTCTTCCTAGATGTACAGATTAGCTACTGAAAACCAAACATTATTTCTAAGATTAATCTTTTCCCACCTTCATAAACAGATTACAAATCATTAACTCCCCAAATCCTATCACTATTCAGGATCTGTAAACGTTCAGAACTATCTTGTGAGGACTGTGTATTTTCTGCACAATTCTAAAATGAATATTGGACAATTTAGATAGTTCTCAACTGATTAAGACTCTTAGGTTTTGCACTTTTATATGACTATTTGTCACAGTGTGGGACTCTCCAGTCCACCCAAACAAAACTACACACTGCTCTACCTGCACAGAGCCACTTTGTCTAGTGGATGAAATAGGTAGTTGCTTACTCTCCACCACTGTCAGGGACTCAGCACGGTTTTCTGCTGCCTCTGACTTTTTTATGGCTCGAAAACAGGTGAAGCAACAGCAGAGGTGATTTTTGACTACCTGGCAGCCAATTAAGACTAGCTTGATGAAAACAACTCTGAAATTAAAAAAAAATTTCAGCAAAGCAAGGAACACATGAACCACATCTCGCAACTCCTCATGATTGTGATCTTGAGAAGCAGAGTGGCCTATTGAAAAGAGCACAGGCCTGGGAGTCAGAGGACCGGGGTTCATTCCCGGCTCTGCTGCTTGTCTGCTGTGTGTGACCTTGGACAAGTCACTTAAGTTCTCTGGGCTTCAGTTACCTCATCTGTGAAATGGGGATTAAGACTGTGAGCCCCATATGGGACAGGGACTGTGTCCAACCTGATTTGCTTGTAGCCACCCCAGTGCTTGGACCTAGTATAGGGTGAGTGCTTAACAAATTCCACAAATTATTATTATCTCGTGTCTTCCCCAGCACTTAATTCAGTGTCTGGCATATAGTAAGTGCTTAACAAATACCACTGAAGAGAAAGAAAGAAAGGACACATACAATGGGTTGGGAAAGAGCAAGCTGAGATACATGTGGGAACAGTGGTAGGTTGCCAAAGCTGAAGAGATCTAGAGTTATGCTGAACACTAGCAATCTTTAAGGACTTTTACTCATCACTAAAGGGGCTTCATGACCCCATACACACTACTATGGAACTGCTGAAGAGGGAGGATAGAACCATCCTATTCAGAGAAAGAGGGAATCCTACACAAATTTGATGGTATTTATTGAGTGCTTACTGTGGGCAAAGCACTATTCTAAGCTCCAGATGACCAGAGCACTATGATAAACTCCCAAACATGCCTCCTACCCTTGAGGAGAAGATGGTCCTTTGAGGCATCGAAAACTGGCCAAAATGTGAAGGCAAGATCTTACCTGTGACATTTAAGGAAATATCTCCTGCAGTCAAAGCCATGAAAGAGGGAAAAACACTTGAATCTGATGGAATTCCTGCTAAATTACCCTTCTAGACTGTAAGCTCGGTGTGGGCAGAGCATCTCTGTTTATTGTTATTTTGTTCTCTCCCAAGTGCTTAGTACAGTGCTCTACTGAGTAAATGCTCAGTAAATACGATTGAATGAATGAGTGAAAGAATAAATTCTACAAGCAGGGAGAGGGCCTTTCCTTAGTAGTAGTATTTAGAAATTTGAATGGGCTTGTCTTCAACGTATGGAACATGGAGGAATTGCTATGAGACATCAAAGATGCCACCATAATCTCCATCTTCACAAAGCTGTAAGTTCCTTGTGGGCGGGGAACATGTCTTCCAACACTGTTATATCGTACTCTCCCAACCACTTAGTATAGTGCTCTGCCCACAGTAAGTGCTTAATAAATGCCGCTGATTGAAGAAATGATTGAGAGAGCTGACTGTGGAAACTATCAAGGAATCGCCCTGTTTTCCATTGCCCAGAAGGCTCTAGCCAGAATTCTTCTGCAGAGACTACTCAAGAATATAGTCAGCTTTGCACTGCATGAATCACAGTGTAGCTTCCGACTGAAGTACAGCAAAGCCGATGTGTTTTCTGCAGCATGATAGATACAGGGAAAAGGCAGAGAACAGCACCAAAATCTATATACTGCATTCATTGACCTCTAGACTGTAAGCACATTTTGGGCAGGGATCATGTCATTCATTCATTCAGTCGTATTTATTGAATGCTTACCATGTGCAGAGCACTGTACTAAGCACTTGGGGGAGTACGATACAGCGGTATACAGACACATTCCCTACCCGCAACCGGCTTACAGTCTAGAGGACGAGATTGCTAATTGTATTGTACTCTCCCACGTGTGTGGTACACAGTGCTCTGCACATAGTAAATACTCAATAAATATCATTGATTGACTGACTGATTGATCTTACCATCAGAAGACCAGGGCTCCGGCAGTTGCCAAGCAAATTTGGCTGTCCTGAGAAATTCATCAAGATCCTTAACTACTCCATGACTGTGTTGTTGGCCACGTCAAAGATGAAGAAGTCCCGTTTGAACCTCTCCCTATCATTGTCAGAATGAAGCGGTTCTGGGAGGTTGATCCAGTCCTATTCAACCTATTTTCTGTCTTCATGCTTGAAGATGAAATAAGAGATCTGCAAGCTGGAGTTAACACATGCCTTCAATCCAATAGTGAGGAATTTTTGTTTTATATGGAGGTTAATAGGCAACCACTGAAGATTTTTGAGGAGGGGGTGACATGCCCAGAACGTTTCTATTGAAAGATAATCCAGTCAGCAGAGTGATGTATGGACTGAAGTGGGGAGAGACAGGAGGAGGTTGGGAGATCAGGAAGGAGGTTGATGCAGTAAACCAGTCTGGATAGGATGAGTGATTGTACTAACGTGGTAGCGGTATGGATGAAGAGGAAAGGGCAGATCTTGGCGACGTTGTTGAAGGTGAAACTGGCAGGGTGTGGTGACGGATTGGAAATGTGGGGTGAATGAGAGAGCAGAGTCAAGGATGACACCAAGGTTGCGGTCTTGTGAGATGGGAAGAATGGTTTTGCCGTACATAGAGATGGGAAAGTTTGGGAGAGGACTGGGTTTGAGAGGGAAGATAAGGAGCTCTTTCCTGGACATGCTGAGTTTTAGGTGAAGGGAGGACATCCAAGTAGAGATGTCCTGAAGGCAGGAAGAGATGCAAGCCTGGAGGGAGGGAGAGACAATAGAGGAGGAGATATAGATTTGGGTGTCATCTGCACAGAGATGATAGTTGAAGTCGTGGGAGCGAATGAGTTCACCAAGGGAGTAAGTATAGATGGAGAACAGAAGGGGACCAAGGCCTGAACCTTGAGGGACCTCTATAGTTAGGGGATGGGAAGGCGAGGAGGAGCCCACGAAGGAGACTGAGAATGAACGGCCAGAGAGATAGGAGGAGAACCAGGAGAGGACAGAGTCAGTGAAGCCAGGTTGGATAACATATTGAGGAGAAGGGGATGGTCGACAGTGTCAAAGGCAGCTGAGAGGTCGAGGAGGATTAGGATGGAGTAGGAGCCATTGAATTTGGCAAGAAGGAGGTCATTGGTGACCTTTGAGAGGGCAGCTTCAGTGGAGTGGAAGGGGCAGAAGCCAGATCGGAGGAGGTCCCGGAGAGAGTTGGAGGAGAGGAATTCGAGGCAGTGAGTGTAGAAGACTCGCTCCAGGATTTTGGAAAGGAAGAGTAGGAGAGACATGAGGCGATAACTGGAGGGGGCTGTGGGGTCAAGGGAGGGTTGTTTTAGGATGGGGGAGACACGGGCATGTTTGAAGGCAGAGGGGAAAAAGCCACTGGAGAGTGAGCGGTTGAAGATGCTAGTTAAGGAGGGAAGGGGCGAGAGTTTTTTTACGGTGCGAAGGAATGAATTGCTTTGCAAATGTACAGTTGACAGTAAGGATGAAGAAAGCTGACTGTACCTACCAGCCTCCATCTGGGAAACCCTACACACAACTATAAGTTAAAGGCTAAAGGTTTTCAAGAGCAGCATCGGTGTTTTTCTTAGAATGGCATTTTTCAGAGGAACAAAAAATGAAAACACATACCTCCCTTTCTCAGTACTCCCAATCTCTTTCTTAAAAGGAATGCCAGAGGAGGATGACTGGAACCAGGAGTACATATAATCATCACGAATGGTATTTATTGAGTGCTTACTGTGTGCAGAGCACCACATTAAGTGCTTGGGAAAGTACAGTACAACAGAGTTGGTAGACATGTCCCCTGCCCTTGGCAAGCTAACAGTCTAGAGAACTGTATGTATGATCAGGAAAACAAATGCTAATTTTTAAAAAATAGTCCATGAGAAAGAGAATTCCATGCTCTCCAGGTTTGAGGGAATGTATAGCTGTTTATCCTTCCACACTTGACTGGGATTTGACCTTCATGAGGTTCTCTTAAAGTGAAAACCGCACATTTCTCAATCCACTGGGTAGGAAAAAGGTCTCATTCAGGGAAGAACAAAAATACTCCCTTCATCATCAGTATTTATTGAGCACTTACTGTGTGCAGAACATTGGACTAGAAACTTGGGAACCAGTAAAGTTATGGTCCCTGCCCTCAAGGAGTTGACAGTGTAATAGGGAAGATAGACAAAAGTGAAAGAGCATAAATACAAAAGTGATAAAAACGAATAATAAAGAGATACACCAGAGTTCTAAGTACTTCTTGAGTAGTTTCATTACTGTCATTTAGGAGCTGTGCTGAACAGAAAATAGCAAGAGAGAATGAACAAAAAGATATTTTAGAAGGCACCCAGTGCAAAAGATAAAAGCAGGACTAGCTTTAGCCTAGCTCTATCCTGCATTACATGAGAAGGAAGGGTCATTAGAAGCAAGATCTTTAGATCTGCAGTATGCAATGCTGAAGTGGGATGCTCACAGCTAGGGAGGGTAAATGGAAACTTTTAGAAGGTCATAACAAAGCACGGTTTCGAGCAATGTGACTTAGCAGCAGATGGACCAATTTGGCATACAGCAATCAGAAATAGGATGTGTTTTTTGAGCAAAGGTAACTCGCAGCCCCTGACATGATGAGGTAGAGTTCTAATGGAGATGCATGCTAACCCCAAACCAAAGGGTATTATGGAAAGGACTGCTGAGAAAAACGCATTGGAAAGAGTAAACAGACCCAGACCCCTCCCCTCACCCTTAAGCCATTTATCTTAAGGGTGGAGAAGGGGAGAAAGTGAAAGATTCCACCCCCTCAGAAGAAATTTGAGTTTTCCAGATACAGGAAAACATTCAATATTGGAAAACTATGCACTTGAAGACCATCATTCAGGGGTGAAAACAGCACATAGGGCTGGATTAAGGTTCCGGTCAGACTAAGACCAAGGTAGCTCGGTGAGGCTACCCTGTCCTTTCCAACTCTTCTCTCCAACTTTGCTGGAGTTATCTTTGACCCCCCTTTCAGCAGCACCTGCAACGGTAAAAGTTGGGAAACAAAGCACAGGGTGCTTTTAAAATGGCCAATGAATGGAAAGCTCCCAACAGCCTCAAGGGGGGGCTTCCTGAGACTGGTGGGCCCAGGGTAGATGCTCCTTCTGCCCAATAGTTACAGGGGCTCTCCACCGCTGGTCCAGGACCCCAGTATTTCTAATCCATCTCAAGCAGCAATGTGAAGGTGGGAGGTAGCGGGGTCTAGTAGAAAGAGCACGGGTCTGGGAGCCAGTGGGCTTGGTTCGAAACCTGGCTCGGCCACTTGCCTACTGGGTGATCCTGGGAAAGTAACTCTTTGCGACTCAGTTTCCTCATCTGTAAAATGGGGATTCAATACCCATTTTCCTTCCTACTTTAGACCATGAGCCTCATTTGGGACAAGGACTTGGTCCAATTTGATTATCTCGTAATTACCCCAGTGCTAGGCACTTGGGAAAGTACAGCAAGAGTAGGTCAGGTCCAACCTTGGCAGAGAAAAATCTCTCGCAAAATCCTATAGGATATAAAAGCTTTGGGCTTTCACATCACGTACATTTCTGGGATTAAGCAGAAAGCTTTTCCACCAAGTGCATGGCTATTTTCTTTTCACTGAGGCTTCTATTCCAGGATTTCACTCCCCTTCATGTAGACATGGACGTGGAGAAGAAGTGTGCAGGCTGGGTTACAAGTAGTAGGAGAGTAGTGCAAGGTGATTGAGTACTTTTAAGTCAGTAGTAAGGAGTTTCTGTTTGATGCCGAAGTGGATGGGCAACCACTGGAGGTTCTTGAGGAGTGGGGAAAGATGGACTGAACGTTTTTTGTAGAAAAAAATGATCCGGGCAGCAGAGTGAAGTATGGACTGGAGTGGGGAAAGACTGGAGGCAGGGAGGTCAGCAAGGAGGCTGATACACTAATCAAGGCGGATTAGGATAAGTGCTTGCATTTGCATGGTAGCAGTTTGGATGGAGAGGAAAGCATGATATTTAGTGATGTTGTGAAGGTTGAACAATTTGGGGGGAGGTTAGGGAGCTATTATTTTATACATTTCCTGGGGTTCACCAGTGTCTTAATATGAGCCTCTGTTTCCGTTACCTTGTTTTCGTTCCCTCTTCCGTTTAACACACGTTGCCCCATCCTTCCTTCAAAACGCTATCAAAAACTCACCTCCTCTGGGAAGCCTTCCCAGATTAACTACAACTAACTCGAGTAGCAAAAGCTCTCTTTATTGCACTAATACATAACATTATAATAGTTATAGTATTTGTTAAGCGCTTTCGATGTGCCAAGCACTGTTCTAAGCGCTATAAATAATGCATTTTACATTCCTGTCATTTGTACTAAGCTTAGGGGTAGGAAGGGCAGGCAGGGTAATTGTCTAAGGCCTCAAACCAGGATCGCCAACAGTTGGAGGCCACGGATTTGGGGAAAATCCTGTGCTGGAGCCCCAGATATGAAAGGTCTCTGTTGGAAAAGTCTAAGGGGTTAACCTAGTAAGCAGTTTCATTCCTTAAATCTCTTCCCTCATGGTGGGTGTTGGTCCTAGAAAAATCATTCTACCCAAATACAACCCCTGTTTGAAATTCCCTTCCCCAACAAATCCGACGGACCACATCCCTCCCATAGTCAAAGCCCACCTGAAATCCCACCTCTTCCAAGGAACCTTCCCCCATTAACTTCCAATACCCTAAGTCAGATCAACTCACCAGTGACCTGTAGCCCTTTTGTATTTTTTTATACTTATTCTCAGTACTTGTGTTTGTAATGTATGATGAAGTGTACAGGCAACTTTTCGTTCTGATTACTCTTTTTGTAACAAATGTATCCGGGACTTTTTTGTCTGTAGCAGTGAAGAGTCCTCACTTACCCCGTCCAAGAACTCTTTGCCTATTCGCTCATAGCACCCACTCGAGAAGCAGCGTGGCTCAGTGGAAAGAGCACAGGCTTAGGAGTCAGAGGTCATGGGTTCTAATCCAGGCTCCGCCACCTGTCAGCTGTACGACCTTGGGCAAGCCTCTTAACTTCTCGGTGCCTCAGTTACCTCATCTGTAAAATGGGAATGAAGACTATGAGCGTCACGTGGGACAACCTGATTACCCTGTATCTAACCCAGCGCTTAGAACAGTGCTTTGCACATAGTAAGCGCTTAACAAATACCAACATTATTATTATTATTATTATATGGGCCATCACACTGGGGAAGCATCTTAGCTTTAGTTTGAGGGGTCTAATCCCAGCTCCATCATTTTCCTACTATGTGGCCTTGGTAAATAACTGAACTTCTCTGGGCCTCAGTTTCTTCATCTGTGGAATTGGGATCCGATACCTGTTCTCCCACCTACTTAGACTGTGAGCTCAATGTGGGAGATGGACTGGGCCGATCTGCTTGTGTTGTATCTAGCCCAGTCCTTATCACGGTACTTGGTAAATCGTAAGTGTTTAGCAAATACAACAGTAATTTTTCTTCCTGAGGCATTGTTTGGCCCACACCTCTTTTCCTCCTCAGTACCCTCCACTGGTTTCTTGTATCTCTCTGCCTCAAACTAAAATTCTTCAGAATCTGTTTCAAGGCTCTCCATTATCTAGCCTCATCTTACTTATCTGCTCTCCTCTTCCCTCTTCCATCTCCTCACTCATGCTGTCCCCCTGGCTTCTCCCATTAGACAGACCACAGCTCTCCTCATGTTTGAGTCCCTGCTAAAATTCCACCTCCTCCAACAAGCTAAGCCCAGTTGATTTCCCAGCACCCTGAGCCTTATCATCCCTCTTAGGCCAACTCTAGAACTTGGGAACATATTTTCACCCACCTCAGCAGTCATGCCTGTCTTTCCGCTATGCTTATTTGGACAGTGTAGTAAATATTTTTATGCTCATCTCCTGCATTCGAGTGTGAGATCATTATTTTATTCTGTAGTTTCCAAGCACCGACTACAGTGGACTGCACCAAGTGGACACTTAATAAATGCTGCTATTGTTACTAATACTACTGAAAAAACTTGTTGCCATCTGCTCAGCTAAAACTGGATTCAGGATATCCCTGGAGTCAGTAGCAGATGAAAATGTTTAGAATTAGGGTAATTCAAGTGATTTAAAATCAGAATCTGCCCCCTTTCAGGAGATTTACAACCACCAGTGCAGATAAGCATTAAAAAAATCTGAGTTCTGACTCCTGAGGATGGGTAGCGACTCCTGACAGATTTTCAGATGCATCACTACCTCCACCCAATCCAGAGAGGCACAGGGCATGTTAATGCCCAGATTTGACCTGGGAAGGTGGTTTCTTTTATTTTGCTTAACTTCAATCTTAAACTATGCAGGATGGATTAAACTGAGTGAAGTTTTGATTAATCAAGACCATTGCAGGCAAAAAACTCGAACCTAAAAACGATGTGCTTCAGTTTCAGTCTGAAATAAAACAGTGCAGTCTGTTGTCAGAACATCTTTTCTGAGGATCAAATAGAAAAGCTCTTTATTTCTTTAATGCTGCTTGCAGAACATTCAGTTTTAGTTTTGATAATGTAGCTGAGACTGTTTTGTTTCTTCATGAGCTCTCTGCTGATGAATTCAATTTTATCACCTCATGGAAAGTTAAGTAGCAGCTTTCATCTGCATGAGAGAGTCAAACTATTATTCTAGAGAAGCAGCTTGGGCTAGTGGATAGAGCATGGGCCCGGGAGATAGAGAAGGACCTGGGTTCTAATCCCGTCTCTGCCACTTATCTGCTATGTGAGAAGCAGCGTGGCTCAGTGGAAAGAGCACGGGCTTTGGAGTCAGGGCTCATGAGTTCGAATCCCAGCTCTGCCATTTGTCGGCTGTGTGACTGTGGGCAAGTCACTTCACTTCTCTGTGCCTCAGTTCCCTCATCTGTAAAATGGGGATTAAGACTGTGAACCCACGTGGGACAACCTGATTCCCCTATGTCTACCCCAGCGCTTAGAACAGTGCTCGGCACATAGTAAGCGCTTAACAAATACCAACATTATTATTATTATTATTATTATGTGACTTGGGCAAATCACTTCACTTCATTTCAGTTACCTCATAATAATGTTGGTATTTGTTAAGCGCTTACTATGTGCCGAGCACTGTTCTAAGCGCTGGGGTAGACATAGGGGAATCAGGTTGTCCCACGTGGGGCTCACAGTCTTAATCCCCATTTTACAGATGAGGGAACTGAGGCACAGAGAAGTTAAGTGACTTGCCCACAGTCACACAGCCGACAAGTGGCAGAGCTGGGATTCGAACTCATGAGCCCTGACTCCAAAGCCCATGCTCTTTCCACTGAGCCACGCTGCTTCTCATCTCATCTCATCTGTAAAATGTGGATTAAGACTGGGAGCCCAATGTGGTGCAGGGTCTGTATCCAACCTGATTAGCTTGCATCTACCCCAGTGATTAGTACAGTGCCTGGCACATAGTAAGTGCTTAAAAATTACCATAAAGAAACATGAGATGTACGTGGGCCAGTATGCAATTAGATTTAATATGAAATTTTTGCATGAGGTATATTTGTGAAAGCAATGGAGTTATGCTTTACTTTGTTATACCCTCTAAAATGTGGGCAAGTGAGGGAACTTGGGCAGAACTGGGTGATATGGGTGGGGGGGGGGCAGTGTGATACCATCTGAAAGGCTGTGTGATCTAGGGAGAGGTCTGGATTAATAGTTAGGATCCCTGAATATGAATACAGTTTTTGTCACGTATTGTCAATAGAGAAGCAGCGTGGTCAGTAGGTAGAGCACGGGCTTGGGAGTCAAAAGGACCTGTTTTTTGTTGTTGTTGTTTGTTTCTTTTATTTAATGGTATTTGTTAAGCGCTTACTATGTGCCAGGTACTGTACTAAGCACTGGGGTAGATACAAATGAATCAAGATGGACACAGTACATGTCCCATGTGGGACTCACAGTCTTAATCCCCATTTTACAGATGAGGTGACCGAGGCACAGAGAAGTTAAGTGACTTGCCCGAGGTCACACAACAGTTCTAATCCTGGCTCTGCCACTTGTCTGCTGGGTGACCTCGGGCAAGTCACTTCACTTCTCTGGACTTCGGTCACCTCATCTGTAAAATGAGGATTAAGGCTGTGAGCCCCATGTGGGACAGGGACTGAGTTCAACCTGATCAGCTTGTATCTACCTCAGTATTTATTGTCCGGCACATAATAAGTGTTTAACAAATAACAAAAAAAAAAAGGAGCTTGAGGAAAATCTCTGTATATCAGGCTCTACATCTGTGAAATCAGGATTATATCAGGCTCCTGTTTACCTTGATGGGAGGTTGTACGATTATGCTATGGCGACCTTGGGGAAGGGATTTTTATTTTTCGATACGAGTCATTGTATGATAAATGGTTTCAAGTAGAAAGAACATTTTGGTGAAATAAAAGCAGCTATGTACTTTTCAAGAATCTATTATCAATAAATTACCCCATCAGATTTGAATGAGCTGCTAAGAAGAGTGCAGATCTTGACATTCAGTCTTTGGAGTGAGAGGAAAAGCATGTTATGGTAGGGGTGGGATTCAGAGCTGTGTACATGTTCTCCCTAAAGGTGTAGGGATGTGTGTCCTCTCTTGGCACAAAGCAACCTCTAAGAATTAGTGATCTGCTCTCTGCTGGGATATGGGACATGGCAGAGACCAGAACATTCTGGAGAAATATATCTATGGAGTCGCTACGAATCGGAAACGACGCAACGGCACTTAATAATAATAACAATCTGCTGGGAGGAAAGATGGGAGATGGTGAAGGTGGGGCAGAACTGGAGAAAGGAGTTTGTCTGGGGAAGTGTTTAGCTAAGGTTCCCAGAGGAGTGGTTTATAGAGGCTGGAGTTGGAGTTCAGGCATGGGAAAGCTGAGTGCTGGGGTCCTCCACTCTGGAGCATAGGTGCAGATCCATTTCCCTCGAGGCTGGAGGCTCAATCACTAGTATTTATTGAATGTTTACTTGTGCAAGTGCTGTAGAGTGATTGGAAGAATACAATGGAGGTAAAAAAACCACAGTCCCGGCCCTCAGGGGAGAAAATCGAGAGCAAGGAACAGCGAGAAGGTTCATTTGGAAAGAAGGTAGAGCCGGAGTTGAGGAGTAGCAGGTGAAGAGAGCAGCTATGTAAGAAGCAGGGAACTATGGGAAGTATTGGAGAGCCATTAAGCCAATAGTGAGGAGTTTGTGCTTGGTGCAGAGGGAAATGAGTTGCCATTGGAGAATCAGTGCACTTGAAACAGTCTGATGAATGAAATCAGGACTCGTATCCACTGGGACACTGTAACTTCCTCTGTTCCAAGCAACTCTCCCCTGTGTTTATTAGCCAAGGCTGGAACCTGGGTGTGTACTTGGCGAAAAGCCATGTGCTATAGGCATAGGATGAGGGATGTGGTATTGAGGTGTGGTGCTCACAAAATGGCTATTTAGAAGTTTGTGAAGTCTTGGCATGAATGACTTCAGATGTTGCTCTTAATTGGGACCCTCTCCCTTCACTCTTCATTTGGAAAATGCTCTAAAAATATAGGAAAAATAACAAACATTTGCAGCAGGAATTTCTGTGATGTCCCGGACCCAGAATGTTACTTTAATTAATGTTAAATGACTGTAATTGTTCATTGTGTGAAATTACATAGAGTGTATGAAAGTAAAGATGCAGAGGAGCAGGTAAAAGGAACAAAAGGGTATAACTACTAATGAATGCAACTACTAATGATGACATTAAATACCATGTGGTATTAGATGCGTTCCCTGTTAATGAAGTCCCCCCAAATATTATTAACACTGATACCTTTCTTCCTAAGATGTCATTGATACATGATTTCAATTACCAGAACACTGTATTTGATGGACGCTTTTACTAAAGGCCCTGTACAACTCAGTGTGGGAAGCGATCGTCCTGAGCTCAAAAGGCCTTTTTCTTTCCCCACCCTTGCTCTGTGGGGAACCGTTCAGAGGTTTCTTTACCCCTCTGGTCATGGCATTTCTTCCCTCCTGCTGACTGTGAGTTTAGGAAGTCATAGAAGTTTCCTTGGCATCTGTTTTAAATTGGGCACCGGGGAGGCCGCAGAGGATTTATAAATCACCCCTCGGTGGTAACGAGTGAAAGCAGAGGAGATGGCATTGGGGAACTGGTGTCCTTAAGAGAAAGTGAGAAAGGAAGAATCCACTTAGTGCTGAGGATTGCAGTGGAGGCAACTTTTCCTGTAAGAAGGCCATCTTCAGTGAAGGAACTGAGAGATGGGTGGTGGGGAGGTCACCTCTCCCGTTCCTGGCCATTCCTTAGCAAATTCTGACTAGGCGATGATGATGACGATGATCCTTTGCACGCCTCAGTGAGGCCCCTCTCTCCCACTTTGCAGAGGCTGGTGGGAGTATTCGCTGTTTTGAGCCCATGTTGTTGGTGATTTACACGGCCCCATAAACGTCCCCGTTTTATGGTGCTGAACTTCTGAGGCACATTTTCATGCTTTTTTAAGAGCAGAATTTATATGCAACTCAACATTGTTTTATATGCTACATAATCCGATTAGAGATGCTCATTTCTGCATTCATTATTACTTTATGGGGCTAGATAGAATATTTATTCTAATGTCAAACTTGAAAAAAAAGAGGGTTCATATAAGAAACAACAGTTAATCACCCTGATTATGTTTAAAAATATAGCATGTCTAAATGGCACCATAAAACACATGTCACTTGTTAAAAATGTTGTGAGTTGAAACTGATGAAACATCTGTTCAAATGGCAGAGTCACTGGGTTATGGTTCTTTTTATATGATTCAGTGGGTATGAAAGAAAATGGAAAAGGCGGAGTGGTGAACTTGCCTGTCACTCTCAGATCATTAGGAGGGGATACACAGTTCAGGGAGTTAATTTCAAGTCACTGTTTTAGCTCAGATTTCCGGCATCCTGCAATGTGGTTAAGAATTCCAATGTCCACTGAGGCTATATCCTTGGTTTACTGTGAGGAAGATTAAAGAGATCACCAAATCACCACATGAAAGGCTGAGGGGATGGGATTATCCTTTCTAGTCTATCATTAACTTCAGGGTTTTGGTATTATGAAATGCTCTTCCTGGCCCATACTGTCTTCCTAGCCTCAACTCTCCGTATTCAGTACTGTAGCCCACGTTCACCATTCATGAGAGCAATTTGTATTTCACACTTGCTATTCACCCCACCTCCAGCCTCTCAGCATTTATGTATATATGCTTACACTCTGCCATTCCCCCTAACTGTGATTTGTTTTACTGTCTCACCCTCTAGACTGTATAGTCATTATGGGCAGGACCGTGTCTGCTAATTCTGTTGCATTGTACTCTCCCAAGCACTTAGTACAGTGCTCTGAACATAGTAAGTGCTCAATAAATACCATTGATTGTAAACTCCTCGTGGGCAGGGACCTTGTCTACCAACTGTGTTGTGTTTTGCCTGCCCAAGCGCTTAATACACAGTAAATGTTCAATAAATACCATTGATTGATTGATTCATTAATTCATTCAATGGGGCATATCTCCTACTGCACCTCTCTCCTTCCCCTTCTGTTCTTTGTGGTGAATAGGGAAGAATTGTGGATGTAGCTCAGGGGTGGACGATGATTTCAGGCCAACAGGTCATTTATTTCTTTTTGTAAATTTGTGAGCTGAAAGTGGAATGTGGCTGGCTAAAATTGGTTAGTGGGCCTGACTTGACCCCATGAACCATATATTATTCATCCCTGTGGGAGATGATTGAGGGGGAAGGTGTTAGGGTGGCTTCATCATTTCACCCAAGGGTTCTTACAAAGTTCTCTTTCCCCACCTGTTACTTTTCTCCTGATGTTAAAACTAGAATAATCAAATATACCCTTCCCATGACTGTAAATGCGGCCTTGTTTTAATTGGAGAATTATTTTTCCGCAAGCTTTACTTACAGGCCAAATCTCCAGAGCCAAAGTGAAATGGGCATCTAGGTAATTAACTGGGCTTTGCACATTGCAGGCATTCAATAAATACTGTTGATGATAATGATAATTCAGTAAAAAAGAAACCCAGCTATTGTCTAAAGGATCTGATTATAAATTACTTGCAAGAACATCTTCTAATAAAAAAGCATTGAAATTAATAATGGATGATTGCTTGAATTATCAGACAAAATGATCAACCAAATTGAGTTTTTGTTGAATTATTTGGATCCTTGCCTCAACCCTTTGCTCCTGCCTCAGTTGTGGTTACATGGTCAAGGAAAATAAATACGTATTATTTCATAGAGTGGTGGTCACAAATAATTTCATTTAGCAGAGTTGAGAATTTGCACAAAGCAAATGGCATGATTAAATTCCAAAAGTAGAATGTACATTTTATTTAGGGTGAGGAATGAAGCGTTCTTATAATGCCTGCTCTTCTACTCAATCATCGCCCAGGACTTTAAGGCAATGAGGTACTGTAAATAGGGTTGTACAGACGTCAGCAGGGATCTCATTGCCGTGACCCTCACGGAAACATGGTAGGGAGCTCACAGATTCCAAAAACCACAAGTCCATCCCAAAAGCATTTAATCCCTGTATTACTGTACCTTAGGTTCACCCCTTTTACTGTCGCCTCCTTGCTCACATCATCCCTCCTACCTGGAACACCCTCTCCCTTCATATCTGATGGATCACCATTGAACCCATCTTCAAAGCCCTACTAAAATCAAATCACTTTCAGTAAGCCTTCCCTGACTTATCTCTCATCTCCCCACCCTCTTCTTCCTCCCTTTTTCATGAACTGTGCACTTGGTTCTGTATCCATTAAGCACTTTGATACTCACCCCACCTCCACCCCACAACTCTCATGTAACATAGCCCCTCTGTGCTCTGCCCAGTCTCCTAACTATAATTTATATTAACATCTGTCTCCCCTACTAGCTTGTCACTTCCTTGAAGGCAGGGATTGGTCTCCCGACTCTGTTGTATTTTACACTCCCAAGCATTTGGTACAGTGCTCTGCACAGAGTAATCGCTCAGTAAATGCCATTAATTGATTACTGATGTGATAACAAGGGCCTGGTCATGTGTCTTTCTAGCCTGGTACTGGGAAAGCCTGTTCACCTCAGCAAGTTATCTAGTTCCCCTTTGCCTGGATGATAGGTAGAATTTGAGTTTACTCCCTTATGATATTGATTTAACATTTCCAGAAATATATGGGGCTTCCATCATTCTTCTATGTTCTCTGGGCTCATTAGAAAGGTAGGGAACATGTCTGCTAATTCTGCTGTATTGTACTCTTCCAAGCACTTAATACAGTGATCTGCACATAAGTGCTTGATAAATGCCATTGATTGATTGATTGATATTTCAATGAACTGCAGATGATCATGCTCATGAAAACAATTCAAGACCCTTGAATTCTTCACAAAATCCTCAAAACTATCAATCCAATCCTATCTTAGGGCCTGGCAGAGCATGAAAAGAATTCAGATTACTGTCTGAACATGGAAGTTTCAAGCTTAGTAGGGATGGGGCTATGAAGAAATAGCCAGAGAGGGGAGGTCTGCTAATGAGAGTAGGAGAAAGCTCTGAGTCTCACCCATCCTCTGCTAATGAAGGCTCATGAAACAGCAACTCTCCAGATGATTTTTCCTAGCTTTTCAATATTAATTTGTGCTGTTTTTTTCTTGGGTAGATTTATCTTTTCATTTATGGATTTTTTTTTCCCAAGGAGAAATGTTTCCAAGTCTGTAAATCTAATAAGATAACATTGCTACCACAGGCCCTTACTTTTCCTCTGGACCACATATCAGCTTTTTTCACAGTTTGAGAGCTGCTTCTTCCAGTGGTAGAAATCATGTGAAGGTTGAGTCAATCATATTTATTGAGCACTTATTGTGTGCAGGGTACTCTACTAAGTGCTTAGGAGAGTACAACACAACAATATAGCAGACGTATTCCCTGCCCACAACAAGCTTACCATCTAGAGGGGGAGACAGACTTGATGTAAATAAATTACGGCTATGTACATAAGTGCCGTGGGGCTTGAGGGTGGGGGGTGAATGATGCAGATGGTAATGGGAAAAGAAGCTATAAGGGTTTAGTTTAGGGAAGGGCTCTTAGAAGAGATGTGCCTTCAGTAAGACTTTCAAGGTGGGGAGAGTAAATGTCTGTTGGATATGAAGCAGCATGGCTCAGTGGAAAGAGCCCGGGCTTGGGAGTCAGAGGTCTGGGTTTGAATGCCGGCTCTGCCACTTGTCAGCTGTGTGACTGTGGGCAAGTCACTTCACTTCTCAGTGCCTCAGTTACCTCATCTGTAAAATGGGGATTAACTGTGAGTCTCAAAGGGACAACCTGATTACCCTGTGTCTACCCCAGCGCTTAGAACAGTGCTCTTCACATAGTAATCGCTCAACAAATACCAACATTATTATTATTATATGAAAAGGGAGGGCATTCCAGGCCAGATGCGGGATGACAGCTAGGGGTTGGCAGTGAGATAGATGAGATCGAGGTACAGTGAGGAAGTTGGCATTACAAGTAGTGAAGTGTGCAGATTGGGTTGTAGTAGGAGTGTTGGCGATCCGCCACCGAGTACTACGGGTCAGAACTTGGGGAGTAAAGAATTACTCCGAGGGGATAAACAAGGCCAAACCAAGTTTATTTCACTCCCAACTCCCAGCCCCCTGTCCCAATTATAATGCCGGGAATTTAAAGGTGGTTGGCGATCCCTTGAGGGAAGGGAAGCACGCCAAGTCCTTTGTTCTTCTCCTTTTATACCTTGTTGACATGCCTGTAGGCATTGTGTCGCTTCCTGATTGGCCTGAGTGTTTATGGAGACTACAGGTCGAACAGGCTGTTAGGTGTTGGGGGCTTGGAGCTTGAAGCTCCTCCTAATGTCCTCTCACGTAGTCAGTATACCTGTCTTAGACTGCCCACTCACTGTTTTTGGGCCGTCCCTCTGTATTCGCCCATTGCCACCCTTCCTCAGGAGAGTAGCCAGGTGAGGAAGGAGGGGACAAGGGGATTGAGTGCTTTAAAGCTGATGGTAAAGAGTTTCTATCTGATATGGAGGTGGATTGGCAACCAGTGGAGGTTCGTGCCCCAGCCCCCAAACTCTTTGGTCATCACACCCCAAGCTACTGCCTGTCAGCCAAAGAAAACCATGTGGCTTTCGAGCTGAGGTTCAGCCACTCATTCCTGATTCCAGCCATTTATTTCAGACCAAAGAGACTGAAGGTAGGGTGCCAGAGGAGGAAATACCTCCCCCTCCCCCACTGTATATACATCGGGTGCAGAACTGTGAGTTCCTGAAGCATGTATGAATCTGTGGATGTGTAAATTCATGCACAAGCATCCCTCTGGAGGCATGGCAGAGGCAGGGTTCATTCATTCAGTCGTATCTATTTATCTTGATTCTATTTATTTGCTATTGTTTTAATGAGATGTTCATCCCCTTGTTTCTATTTATTGCTATTGTTCTTGTCTGTCCGTCTCCCCCGATTAGACTGTAAGCCAGTCAAAGGGCAGGAACTGTCTCTGTTACCGATTTGTACATTCCAAGTGCTTAGTACAGTGCTCTGCACATAGTAAGCGCTCAATAAATACTCTTGAATGAATGAATGAATGAATCTATTGAGCGCTTGCTGTGTGCAGAACACAGTACTAAGTCCTTGGAAGAGTACCATATAACAATAGACACATTCCCTGCCCACATTGAGTTTACAGTCTAGAGACAATGAACTTTAGAGGGGTTGTAAGTCCTCTCCAGGTCCCACTGTCCAGTTACTTCCACGTATACTGTACTGAGCATTTGGGAGAGTACAATCCAATAGAGTTGGAAGGCACGATCCCTGCCTAAGTGCTTGGGAGAGTTCCATAGTGTTAGTAGATCTGACCCCTGCCCGTAAGGACCTTACAGTCTAGCTCGGGAGGCAGACACTGAAATAGTTTACAGATAGGGAGAAGGAAAAGGAGAGATGTACATGAGTTTATGCTTCAGTAAGAGAGCATAAAAGTTATATAAATAAGTTCTGTGGGCTGTTGTGAGTTCACAAGTGCTCAGGTGGGCCAGCTGGGAGGAATCTAACCTGGGAAGATTAGAAATTAATTGGGTTGACCTCCTAGAGGAGGTGTGATTTCAGACAGGGAGAGCAGCAGTCTCATTCATTCATTCATTCATTCATTCATTCATTCATTCATTCATTCATTCATTCATTCAATCGTATTTACTGAGCGCTTACTGTGTGCAGAGCACTGCATTAAGAACTTGTGAAGTACAATTCGGCAACAGATAAGCGCTTACTATGTGCCAAGCACTGTTCTAAGTACTGGGGCTGGGGCGGGGGGAATACAAGGTAATTAAATTGTCTCATGTGGGGCTCACAGTCTTAATCCCCATTTTCCAGATGAGGTGACTGAGGCAGAGGGAAGTGAAGTGACTTGCCCAAAGTCACACAGCTGACAAGTGGCAGAGCTGGGATTAGAACCCATGACCTCTGACTCCCAACCCCACGTTCTTTCCACTGAGCCATGCTGCTCCTCTATGTGCCCAGCACTGTCCTAAGCACTGGGGTAGGTACAAGGTAATTAGGCTGGACACTGGTCCCTGTCCCAAATGGGCCTCATGATCTAAAGTAGGAAGGGGGGAGGGGAACTGAGGCAGAATTTCAGTGACTTGCCCAAGGTCATACAGCAAGCAGCTGGAGGAGCCCAGGTTAGGAACCCAGGTGCTGTGACTCCCAGGCCCGGGCTCTCTCTCTCTCTGTTTGGTCATGCTGCTTGTCATACTCTGGGGGAAAGGAAGGCAAGGTCCTTTGCCATGCTGAAACAGAGGGGAACTGCCTCACCCCTCCTTGGTGAGGCACCAGGATGGGCTTGGGCTATTGCTCCCCACAGCAGATATTGCTAAATCACAGGAAAAGGGCAGCCAGTTTGGGGGTGTTTTTTTTCCTCCCCTAGAATCACTCAGGTGACAGGGAGTTCTCCCCAAACGACAAAGTACTCTGAGAGTTCCAATTCCTTACTAAATCCCCAGATTCAAGCTGCAAGCGGAGACAACTTAGAAAGGCCCAGAAATCTAACCTCCTAGCTGATTTTATCCACTGAGAACCGGTGGACGGGACTCAGCAGCCCATCTCCTGGCACGTAGGGGATATGAGAAGTCAGAAGTTAGATATAAGCAGGGAGGGCATCCCAGGCAGTGGGGAGAAGGTGAGCAAGAGGCTAGTGTTGGGAGAGAAGAACATAAGACACAGCAATTTTTGAATGACTCTTTCCAGGAATTCAACGCTCATAGCAAAGGGAGTTGGAAGAGTGTTTCAGAGAAGCATTAAGTGCATTATAATGCTTGTATCTAAGTCTCTTGTGTCCAGTAATCTGGCTGCATAGAATAAATTGAACAAGATTAGGCATACTAAACACCCCTGCTACTCATTTGGCAATGGGGAATGGGACAGAGAAGGTGTTCTCAGCACTGACACAGCCAGATTAGTACAGAGCTTTCAACAGAATAAACACTTAACAGATTCCAAAAATAAGTATATAAATATGCTGTAGAGTCTGAAATCTAACTACGTGCACTTTTGTTCATTTCATTTACACATTCTACTATTTAAACCGCTCTTCATTCTATCTGTTCTATATTTTGGATCTAGCTCCCCCATTATACTGTAAACTCCGCATGGGCGGGGTTCACATTTTTACCTTTACTGTAATCTCCCAAGCACTTAATTTCTACCCTAGTAGGTGTCCAGTAAATACTATTAATTGATTTATTACTAATTCATTTATTACTATTAATTGATTGATTCTAAACAACAGCTAACGAAAGTATAACCCAGAAAATGCTCTAAAGATACAAAATCATATCTACAACAGGCATTCAGCACATTAGTTTGCAAAACAATGAAAAGAATCTGAGGGGACATCCCCTGTTACTTAATGGTCATTGATGCTTCAGCCTCATTTTCAGCCCATCAAAACTTAAGTTGAGAATTGTTGACTAGGACTCGTGAAAATATTCAGGCTTTCAGAGATCTTTGGGAGCAGAACAAAATCCATTCCCCTAATCCTCTCTTTTCTCAGGATCCTGAAATTATACATTTACCAGAATTCCCTGGGAGACCGGAACCTTCTGGAAAGAGATGGATCCAGCCCAAGGGAGCCTAATAACATCTCAGCAAATCAAGGAGTCAGACAATGCTCTCTCTCTTTCTGCAGCCTCTGATGTGTGGTCATCTTCTCTCAACAGAATTTGAGTAATTTCCCACAAGCCACTTTTAGCTGACATTGGCATATGATAGGTAAAAATCTTGCTACTGCTACTTTTATGCTACAGTAAGAAAAATAATCAAATAAGAAAATAATTGGTTGTGATTACATACAAGCACTATAGGATTAGGCAACATGAAAGGAGAGAGTAGTTTTGGAGGCTGGGAATCCTGGAGAAATGGAATGATGCTTTTGGTAAAACAAAAAAAACCCAAATACGAACCCATGAGAGTGAATGCAAGTAATAATTATTTCTGTGTATTTTCCTTAGGATTTGGCTTTAGATGGAAAAAAAATCTATGAGGCTTGAGAAGTTCAGTGGTGGTTGAGATTTTACGATAGCTAAAAAAAGCCACTCATCCATTTGGTGATTATGCAGCTGGGCGGAGGCAGGAGTACTGGTCAATTCAGTCAAGGAAGCTAGGGTGAGGCGGGTTCCTCAGGACGGGTGGGGGTCTGGGACTCTTTTCCTTCTGCTGGGTGTTGAAGGATGACTGGGATGACTGGGATGGGGCTGGGGGGAGTCATCAGAGAGTAATGATTGGACAGAGTGGAGAATGCCCCACCCTAGGCAGGCAGATCTTTCCTTGCTGTGACTACAGCCAGTGCCAAACTAGAGATGAGTGCAGCAGTTTGGCAACTGGTGGAATGATCCTGGAGGGGCAAATGGGCTACTCACCCACTCTGCACCAGTAATAATAATAATAATGACGTTGGTATTTGTTAAGCGCTTACTATGTGCAGAGCACTGTTCTAAGTGCTGGGGTAGATACAGGGTAATCAGGTTGTCCCATGTGAGGCTCACAGTTAATCCCCATTTTACAGATGAGGTCACTGAGGCACAGAGAAGTGAAGTGACTTGCCCACAGTTACACAGCTGACAAGTGGCAGATCTGGGCTTCGAACCCATGACCTCTGACTCCCAAGACCAGGCCCTTTCCACTGAGCCATGCTGCTTCTCTATTGCTTTGGCAATAAAAGCACTGAAGTGCACTAAGTTTTGAGAAACAGCGTGGCCTGGTGGAAAGAATCCAGGCTTGGGAGTGAGAGCTCTCCCCTTGTTTGCTGTGTGACTTTGGGCAAGTCACTTAACTTCTCTGGGCCTCAGTTTCCTCATCTGTAAAATGGGGATTAAGTCCTACTCCCTTCTTCTTAGACTGTGAGCCCCATGTGGACAGGGGCTGTGCCCAATCTGATTGTCTCATATCTACTCCAGTGCTTCAGACAGTGCATGGCATAGAGTGAGCACTTAAGAAGTACTGTTATTATTATTATTATTTTACTTCTATGGTAGGTTCCCAAGCTTGTAATGAAGTGTTCGACATGATGATGGTACCTCCTGTCCAGAATGACAAATGAGCCTTAGTCCAGTCACAAAGAAGCTAATTCATTCATTCAGTAGTATTTATTGAGGGCTTACTGTGTGCAGAGCAGGGTACTAAGCCCTTGGAAAGTACAATTCATCAACAAATAGAGACAATCAATCCCTACCCAACAACCCGAGCACCTACACAAAACAATGGATTAGATGGTAATTGGTTTGCTCAGTCACTTACAGGGTCTTATTCCTGCTGGTCATGTAAGCAGTAAGTAGTGAACAAACACTGCTGCTGATGAGGGATATTTGTATGTTGATTGTGCCTTTTGTTTAGTATGGCTAAAAATGGGTAATTAACCCACCGCTATCTTAAAAAGCAAACGGATCCAGCAGAAAAAGCAGAATGATTTCTTCCATTTCTATCAATTTGATTTAGTATTCCTTCAGGACTCTGCTGGACTATTCCTCGTGACTACTTCTGGAGGTAGGGGGTGAAAAACATTTGCTATTCTTTCTCATGTTTCCGTTAGACAAAGTGAAGCACGGGGAGAGGTCAAAGAACTCATGGAAGAGCTCCTCAAGTGAGTTGCGGCTGAACCCCGCTTCTCTTCGACTGCTCAACTGCTTCTCTATTAGTTCTTTGTCCTCCTCCAAACCCTCACCCTTGATTGCTCCAGAATATTGCCAGGTGTCTAGAATAATGAATTCAGTTCCATGTTGCTGTGGATTGAAAAGACCTTTTGGGAACCTCTTACTCACTGAATCCTGTATTTTTCTCAAGGTTCTGTTTCTCTTGGCTCTTTGCAATTCCAAAAGGTGGGCATCCTTTACTGTAAAAAAAAAACCAGGCTCCTCACCTCATTCCTTTGTCCACTAAAGAAAGCGTGTCAGCAGCTGTTACTTCCTTGGGTTTCTGTTTTAAACGTTTATTGGACTTGAATGTGAAAGGAAATGAGTTGATGTTTCAAAGGTTTGATGCCTCACAATAAGCAGTAGTCACAATAAACCCAGAATGGAATCAGTTGGGTGCCCCATTATTAGCCCTTGCTGGAAAGGTCTCAGAGCAGACAGTTGAGGAGGGTTGAGGGAGGGAAGGAGGGAGAAGGGGTGGGGGAAGAAGGGACTTTACTGTTGCCATTGCACTACCAAAGGCTAATCCTCTATTTAGGGTCAAAAGAGTCAGACGAGAGCAATCTGAAGGGGAAAATGATCCTGACAATGGGTTTCCCCTATCACCTGATGCAACTGACTGCAAAGTATTTCCTTAGAAATGAGTGCTAGAGATTCTGATTGCACTCAGTGTGAGGGATGGCCATGTAGATACTAGTTGCAAAGATCTTCTGAACCTCTATTTTTTAATGTACAAGCTTTATAGCCCCTGATTAACATTAATGTTGAGAAGCAGTGTTGCCTAGTGGAAAGAGCATGGGCCTGGGAGTTAGAGGACCTGAGTTCTAATCCAAGCTCTGCCACTTGTCTTTTGGGTGACTTTGGGCAAGTCACTTCACTTCTCTGTGCCTCAGGTACCTCATCTGTAAAAAGGGGATTAATAATAATAATAATAATAATAATAATGATAATAATAATGTTGGTGTTTGTTAAGCACTTACTATGTGCCAAGCACTGTTCTAAGCACTGGGGGAGATACAGGGTAATCAGGTTGTCCCATGTGGGGCTCACAGTCTTCATCCCCATTTTAAAGATGAGGGAACTGAGGCAACGAGAAGTGAAGTGACTTGCCCAAACTCCCACAGCTGACAGGTGGCGGAGTCAGGATTAGAACCCATGACCTCGGACTCCTAAGCCCAGGCTCTTTCCACTGAGCCACGCTGCTGAGCCCTATATAGAACAGGGAATGTGACCAACCTGATTATCTTGTATCTACCCCAGGGCTTAGCACATGGTAAGTGCTTAACAAGTACCATTAAAAAATAAAATAAAATAACCTAGGACTAAGAATTCCCTGGTAGCAAGTGTCAGTAGTGTAAAGAAATACAATACTAGGGCTGGGAGTGGGATTTTTTTTCTATGTTCCCAAACAGCTCGAATCTCCATTCAGATCTGGGCGACACAGTGTATTCTTTGTGTTGTGGTAGATCTTTTCACTTCTGTCCTGAAAAGGCATTGTCAGTCCATGCAACTCTGGACTAAAAATCAACAATCCAAACGTATGAGCTATCCATTTGCAAAGCAACTTTACCAAAGCGAAAGTGTTGAAGAGTCTTCACTTTGTGATCACTCTTTGCATCCAGAATTTCTTAGAGGTTGGGTTTCAAAAGAGAATAACTTCTAGTGTCCTGTAAATTAAAATATTATTTCCTGGAATCAGGAAAAGTACAGCAGGGACAAAGAAAGTAGAAAAAATCTGGGGGTCTCGGGCGACTACATATTGAATAGGAGGTTCCAAGAGTCTCTCTCCTGCCTCTCCCCACTCCAGTTCATACTCCATTCTGCTGCCTGAATATCATTTTCCTTAGAAAACATTCAGGCCATGTTTCCCTACTCCTCAAGAAACTTCAGTGACTGCCTGACCATCTCTGTATCAAACAAAAACTCCTCACCATTAGCTTTAAAGCACTTAATAACCTTGCCCCCTACCACACCTCACCAGGGACTCACAGTCTTAATCCCCATTTTACAGATGAGGTAACTGAGGCACAGAGAAGTGAAGTGACTTACCCAAGATCACACAGCAGGAAAGTGGCAGAGCTGGGACTAGAACCCAGGTCCTTCTGACTCCCAGGCCTGGGCTGTATCCACTAGGCCTCACTGCTTTTAGAATAGGCACACTCTAGACATATATGTAACTATAGCTTCCTCTACCCTCCCCACAGAACCTCCCTAGGGTAAAGCCCTAATGGAATGTGAGGGGGAGAAGTATCTGTGCCTCTACCTTAAAATAATCAAGGTTGGAGCCGATATGGATGCAGGTCAGGGCTGCCTAGCCTAGCCCTAACCTGTCCCGAAAAGTCTGGGGGAAAAGTAAGAGACTTTAGTAATCAACAACCCATTGTCCTTCATAATCTAAAGCAAAGTTTCTGGTTTTGCATGTGTGCAAATCAAGCCAAAAGTCTGGGTGTTGAGGTCAAGTATAATTCTTACTTTTATGGTTAGGTAAGCTCAAAGGATGCGGCAGATTTAATACCAGTATCAGAGATGCTATAGATTTTTGAACAGGGCTAGGAAGAATATAGTGTTTGACTGATTGTTTAAGGCCTTTAAGATAGGGTCAGTCACCAAATTGAAATTTTTAACTAGTATGAATGCCATGTCTCTAGGGAGGGTGATTTTGTCAGCTATTTTACAAAAAATGAAAGGTTCTTGAACGGGGGCCTAAAGATTAGGGTGTGCAGATCAATTATTTTTCTCAGTCCAACTGATATTGATCACTTTTGACTGAAAGCTTTAGAATAAATTCAAGTGATTGCTATATAAAGCATCAACATCATTGAAAAAAATTCAGAATGGACCCAGGTCGCCACAAAACCCATGGAGTTGGCTGCTTTCTGAGCTTACATTTGTGATCAATTGATCTTTTGAGGAATTGTGATGGAACAGTTGGTTCACTTGAGAAATGAGATCACATTTTATATTTAATTAGCCAGTGAAGGCGTTTCCCATTCTACCCAATTAAGCCATTATGTATTGGATCCATCATTTTCTATTAGATGTAGAAATAAAAACAGAGCTAGGCTTTGCAGATCTGAAAGGAAAATTCCTGATGACCTCCCAACAACCCGCCTACTCTCACTCCTCAACTCCTACCCATTGCCTGCTCTAGCCCACTTCACCCACGCACCAATTTGGAATACACACTAATTCATTCATTCATTCATTCAATCATATTTATTGAGCGCCTACAGTGTGCAGAGCACTGTACTAAGTGCTTGGAAAGTACTATTCAGCAATAGAGACAATCCTTGCCCACAATAGGCTTACAGTCTAGGAGAGGGGAGACAGACATCAAAACAAGTGAACAGGCATCAATAGCATCAATATAAGTGAATGGAATTATAGATATATGCACATCAAAACAAGTAAACAGTCATTAATATAAATAAATAAAATTATAGATATGTACAGATTTATGGCGAGGAGGAGTGTGAGAGAGGAGGCAAGTGAGAAAGTTGTGGTCAGAGAGGGGGATTTCAGAGTTGGTGAGGGTGGAGATTGTGCAGCGGTTAGAGATGATGAGATCAAGTGTGTGTCCAAGTTGGTGAGTGGGCGAGGTGGGGTGAAGCAGGAGGTTGGTGGAGTTGAGGAGTGATAGAAGGTGTGCGGCAGAGGAGCCACCGGGTACATCTACGTGGACGTTGAAGTCTCCAAGGATCAAAGTGGGCATGGAAAAAGAGAGAAGGTGAGAAAGGGGTCAAAACGGTTAAAGATGTCGGGGGTGAGACCAGGGGGGCGGTAGATGATGGCTACAAGAATCTAGAGGGGGTGGTAGAGGTGGATGATATGGGTAATGGTAAACCACTTCAGTATTTTTACCAAGAAAGCTCTATGAATACACTACCAGAACTATTGCAGGTGGAGGTGGGGTGTTCTGGGAGACACGTGTCCATGGAGTCGCTATGGGTCAGAAACGACTCGACAGCATAAGACACGGCAAGTGTCACTATGATCCTACGGTTTTACAGGAATCAAAAAGCTTGCTGACTATCACAGTCATTCAGATGGAAACAGAGTTCATTAAATTCACTGTAGTGTAGGATTTATTGCTACAGAAAGAATCTAGAATAATTCCTATATTTTCCCCCTGTCTCTTGAGTAGCTAGTTCATAATAATAACCCACAACCAATTTAAGACTCTAAATGGGCTTGGCCAGGGGAAGCCCCATGAGCCAGAGTGAATGCTCAATGAATAACGTTGATTGATTGACTGATTCCCAGGCCAAAGCTTGCCCCATCCTGTTCCCCGCTACTTTCAGCATCTTATTGGGAAGCAATCACTTGACTTAATGCAAAGAGCATGGACTTGGGAGTCATGAGACCTGGATTCTAATTCCAGCTCCATGACTTGCCTGCTGTGTGATCTTGGTTAAGTTACTTGATTGCCCTGTGCCTTGGTTTCCTCATCTGTAAAATGGGGGTAAATACCTGCTCTCCCCTCCCCCTAGAATGTGAACCCCATGTGAGATAGAGACTGTTTCTGATCTGATTATATCATTGAGAAGCAGCGTGGCTCAGTGGAAAGAGACGGGCTTTGGAGTCAGAGGTCATGGGTTCAAATCCTGGCTCTGCCACTTTTCAGCTGTGTGACTGTGGGAAAGTCACTTAACTTCTCTGTGCCTCAGTTACCTCATCTGTAAAATGGGGATTAAGACTGTGAGCCCCACGTGGGACAACCTGATTCCCCTGTGTCTACCCCAGTGCTTAGAACAGTGCTCTGCACATAGTAAGCACTTAACAAATACCAACATTATTATATCTACCCCTGCACCCCCGCACAGTGCTTGGCACATAGTAAGCTCTTCAAAAATGCCACAATGAGAACATGTGAAAGCAAGTGAGGGTTGGAGGATGTGATGTCATCATGGCTGCTGGATAGTCAATGAGGAGACTGAGGAGTTCGACTGAAGGCTTAAAACAGCCCTTAAGTAACGTAGTTCCTGTTAGCAGGGCTGGTTTCATATCATTCAAGCAAACTTTAGTGGGTAAACTAAGGGACTGACGATAAACAGGAAAAAGAAATAGAAAAACCTCTCTTAGGGAGCTACATTTTTTTTTCAAGACATTTTAAAGGGCTTGGTGTCTAACAGAGCCCTAACACCAAGGTCTTCAAAAATGCCTGCTCCCCCGTTTCCATGACCTAGTCATAAGAAAAGCTTCCCATAATGTTGATTCGTTGATGATTTGGGATTCAGAAAATCAGGGCTGAAGATCAGGCAGCACAAATAATTAGCCAATGCATCGATTAGACTGTAAACCCGTCAGTGGGCAGGGACTGTCTCTATCTGTTGCCGATTTGTACATTCCAAGTGCTTAGTACAGTGCTCTGCACATAGTAAGCGCTCAATAAATACTATTGAATGAATGAATGCATCCCAACTGAACAATCCCTCCTTTACTTGTTGTATTCTTCCAAGTGCCTAGTGCAGTGCTCTCCACATAGTAAGTGTTCAGTAAATACCATTGATTGATTGCTCAGAATGCAAATACCACATCTTCACTGATCATTCAGACAGATGGTAATGAGGAGGCGTTTTGGCATCTTTTTCCGGAAGGGGGCTAGTCACCGTAATGAGGTCTGTATGGCTGAGGAAAATGGGGGTCTTGGAAGGAAAGAATTATGAACAATACTTTAGTCCCTTAGTTTGAGAAGCAGCATGGCTCAGTGGAAAGAGCCCGGGCTTTGGAGTCAGAGGTCATGGGTTCAAATCCCAGATCTGCCACTTGTCAGCCGTGTGACTTTGGGCAAGTCACTTCACTTCTCTGTGCCTCAGTTCCCTCATCTGTAAAATGGGGTTTAACTGTGAGCCTCATGTGGGACAACCTGATTACCCTGTATTTACTTCAGCGCTTAGAACAGTGTTCTGCACATAGTAAGTGCTTAACAAATACCAACATTATTATTATTATTATTATTATTACTTCTCAACTGCTCAGTGACAGAGCAGGATTTAGAGCTGAGGAAAGAGCCTAGAATGATTCTAGTACTCCCTCTGTATGTCTCATGAGTAGCTAGCTGATAAGAGGCCTTAATACTGTAGGTGAATCTACCTCCCACAAGTAACTGGAAGCACCTTCTTTTGTGTGGAGCTTTGAACAAGAGCAGAACATTCCACGTTTGAAGTTCCCATCAGGTTTTTTATTCTGTCAGACTAATAGGGAGAAGGAAGCAAATGTAGTTTGTTTAACCGTTATTGTACCACCGAAGAGCAGAGATGTTTCAGAGTTTTCTCTCTCTCTTTTGGCAGGAAAGAAGCAAGAAGTTTTTGTGGTTGCTTAAAGAATTGCTGATCCTCTGTCAGTAGTCTGCTCCTTAAGGGGAATTTGATCCCATGAAGGGTGTTTGGGTGCCTGGACAATCCTTCAGGGAGAAGTCTGGAGTCATTGAATAGCTAGCAAAAGAGTATTTCTTCTTTACTTGGGTCTCATCTCTCATTTCTAGGGATGATTTCCCAGCAGGAGGGCCACGCATTAATTCTCCTTGCTCAACTGATTCTGCATTGTCTTGGTGAGGCTTAATTTTTACTTAATTTTTCAGATTATTTCTCCCTCCCCTTTTTCCCTTCCCACTCAATCATGAACTGTCTCCTTTGGCACTATTTTCCTGAATACTTAGAATGAAAGGCCCTCAAACTGTATAAGGCCCGCCACCCATCAACTCTTATAACCCGAAGTTTACTATAGAGAAACTGAGGCAGAGAGCAAAGTTCCAAAAGGGACAAAGCCTAAAGAGGCAGAAAGGAGTCACAAGTCTCTTCCTGGTTCTTTCCAGTGTTTCCTGTCCCCCAGCCCCGCCTCCTACCTTCTCTGCCAAAATCAATCACTCAGGCCAGAGCTAGAGTGAAATGGGGACTCTTCTGGGGCTCAAGTGTCTCTTTTTTTAGAGGTCTTCGGGGACCAAACCGTGGGGCCAGAGGATTTGGGGGGAAATGTTGAAAATTAACTGCTTTCTTTTCATTTTTCTCTCCAGGGGATGTAAGCAGCTGTGACCTCTGCCCTGTGCCACCCCAGGCTTGCCTTAGGGCTGCTACATGGCAAAGAGAGAGGCTCAGATCTTATCTAGGGTAATAGCACTGTCTGTAAGGGTTCTCTTTCAAAGAGAAATGAATGATTAACTTCTGACAGGCAGGTGATGGCACTGTTCCATGAATGAGAATCATTTTGCAAATGCAGGCACTGAGGCTTGCAATAGGCTCTGGGAAAACCCAACAGTACTTGATGAATTACATAGACACTACTGAATGCACCTACCACTGTACATTGACTATACCTATTCCTCTAAAAGCTGTTCGAATTCCTTATTCGGCCCGAACATTTGGGGCATATTGAATGGAAAGTTTTTTCAAGGGAGTCATCTTTGAGTTACTGGGAAATCAGAGTTTCATCATTATTATCATTATCGTTTGAGTCCTAGTACACATAGTGCTAAAGAAATACATGAAAGAAATAGTACCAGAAAATTGAAGGGCAAGTCTTGCCCTTAAGGAGTTTACAATCCCGAGGAGACAAGCAGACATAAGAACATGTATCATGAAAATGGATAAAGCACAAGAGCATAAATAACATAAATGGATACATAAGCTTCTCATCACCTCCTGACTGGATGACTGCAACAAGCTCCTTACCACTTTCCCTACCTGAAGCCTCTCTCTCCTCTTTTCAGATCATCTTGTATATACAGCTACACCTACCAGTTTTTTTAAATGTCATTTGGAACAAATAACTCCTTGATTCACAAATCTCCAGTGGCTGCTGGACAGCTTCATGACTCTTCACCAATTTCCCTGTTCTTACCTTATCTGCTCTCACACTTTTCACTCTTTCCAAGCTAGCCTCACCCCAAAGCCCTTCTAAAAAAGTCCTCCCTTCTGATGAAAGACATTTCCCGACTCATCTTTGACTTTCCAGGTCATGCCATCCCAACAGGCACCTTAAGAACACATGTATACATCTCTTAATTTGTTATTTATTGAATTTATTGTTTTTGTGCTCCTTTATTGCCTATATGCTCTTTTTAACCCTTTTTATATTTGGCACTTTGAAACCATTTGTTTCTCTCATTAGATTGTTTCCTCCTTGAAGGCAGGGACTGTGTCTTTTAATTCTGTTATATGTTCCCGAATACCTAGGGTAAGGCTCCGTACACAAAAGATGTTGAATAAATGCTGTGGTTTGGTGATGGTGATGAGGATGATAATCGTGAAGCGATCCAAAGAATTTTTAACAAGGGCTGCTTGCCTGGAGAGGTGAGAAGAGTTCAAGGACTGCCTCTTTTAAGTTCTACTTAGCCACCTTTTAAGATGTTGCTCATTTGATTCTTTAATTTTTAACTTGCTCCTGGGGTTTGTAATTTGGTATCCTTCACCCCAGGTTCTGCATTGAGCAGTGGAAGGGCAGCAAGCCCTGTAAGCCCTCTCTTTATATGTTTTTGTTATTATTTTTTCTTTTGACCTCCAAGCCCTTACACTGGCTTAGCCCAGGAAAGGGGTGGGAACGGTATTCTGGGGAAGTAGAGTTCCCCTGCCCCATGCCTCTTAGCTAACAAAGAGAATGTGGAATTGTCTGGGTTTGCACTCACTTTATGAGTGGGTTCTCACAATGGAGAGGAAAGATTGGTGATGGTGGAAGCAGTGATGGGGCGCTGACTACAAAAGGCAAGAGGCAAGAAAAATCCTCCTTGGACCTGGAAACAGGATGAGGCAGCAGAAAGGCAGTAATCAAGGTAAGTCATATCTCTTCTTATGAGTCCTTCTGTTTGTCCTACTCAGAAAATGTGGCTTTGGAGGAATCATGGTTCCTGGCTTCCTCATCAGTGGGATGCAGAATGTGGGTTTGTTGTTGGGAAACTTGTTCCCTGCCGCTTCCGTATCGTGCCACCTCGGACCAGGGCACGGAGTGATGATGAGAATTCATCACCCAGCAAATATGGCATCACATGTAGCATATGGATTGACAGGGCATGGAGTTGATATCACAGCAATGGGTGAACCTGAACAGCCAGATGAAGGCCGGCTCAGGGAGGTGGGCTTTGCATGCTTCTCCCGAGAAGTCTTTCTGCATCAGAGTGGTAGCTTTTGGGGGTTGGTTATGCAGTCAGACAATGGTTAGAATCAGCTCTTCCAAGTCTCCTCAGAGGTAAAAATCTGGTGATGCTGCAGTGCCTCCTGAAACAACTTCCTTTGCCTGCATATGCCCTGCTCTGATGTTCCTGCTGTTTGCTCCCTCCAGTCTGCTTAATAATAATAATAATAATGTTGGTATTTGTTAAGCGCTTACTATGTGCCGAGCACTGTTCTAAGCGCTGGGGTAGACATAGGGGAATCAGGTTGTCCCACATGGGGCTCACAGTCTTAATCCCCATTTTACAGATGAGGGAACTGAGGCACAGAGAAGTTAAGTGACTTGCCCACAGTCACACAGCCGACAAGTGGCAGAGCTGGGATTCGAACTCATGAGCCCTGACTCCAAAGCCCATGCTCTTTCCACTGAGCCACGCTGCTTCTCAGCCACGCTGCTTCTCAGCCACGCTGCTTAGTGGTGCCTAGTACCACTGTATATTTTTGTTGCTGTTGTTCTTTTGCGGGGAGGGGTCATTGTTTTTAGCAAGAAAGAGGACAACACCTCCTACCCTCTCCAATCCTTTCCGAGTCACTTTGCATATAAAGCATAAAGAAGGCTTTCCAAATGAGTGAGGGCCCAGTGGTGTCTGCTGCTGTGGAGATCTCAGAAATATTCTGTTCCCTGACCGGAGACTGTACCCGTTCTACTTTCTAGCCACCTCACAGTGTGTGCCACTGAGTACAGTGCTAGAGAGTGTGTGGGTGATTCATGCAAGCCATTGCTTCTACTGCAAAAACAATTTAAATGCATGGCCTGCAGATGGTAAGACATATCTTTCCCTTTTGATCTATCACTCAATCAACCAATCAGTCATATTTATTGAGTGTTTACTGTGCGCAAGTGCTTGGGAAAGTACAATATAACAGACTCGGTAGACACATTCCCTGCCAAATATGAGCTTTCAGTCCAGAGGGGGAGACAAATATTAACAGAAATAAATGAATTAAATTACAGGTATATACATAAGTGCTATGCGGCTGAGGGAGGGGTGAATAAAGGGTGCAAATCCTAGTTCAAGGGTGACTCACAAGTGAGTGGTAGAAGAAGGAAATGAAGGCTTAGTTGGGGAAGACCTCTTGGAGGAATTGTGTTTTTATAAAATTTTAAAGTTGGGGAGAGTGAACCTATGTCAGATATGATGTTTGGCATCTGAGCTATGTTCGCCCAAATGGCAAGGTGCCAGAAAATGTGCTCTACTATATTTTAATAGAGCATACAAGTGTGTAAGAGCTTCTCTAAGACCCTCATACTCATGGATGCTGCATGACCCAGTGGAAGGAGCATAGGCCTGGGAGTCAAGAGGGCCTAGTTTCTAATCCTGTCAGTTCCCTGCTGTGTAGCTTCCCTTGGGCAAATCACTTAATGTCTCTGTGCCTCCGTTTTCTCACCTGTAAAACAGGGATTCAAAGTCTGTTCTCCCTTCTTAGTTTGTGAGCCCCATGTGATTAACTTGATTAACTCTTCCGATTAGACTGTAAGCTCGTCAAAGGGCAGGGACTGTCTCTATCTGTTGCCAACTTGTACATTCCCAGCTCTTAGTACAGTGCTCTGCACATAGTAAGCGCTCAATAAATACTATTGAATGAATGAATGAATGAACTTGTATCTCCTCCTGGGCTTAGAACAGTTCTTGACACATAATAAGCACTTAACAAATGTAATAATAATAATGATAATGAATTCTCATCATTGGTAGCATCAGTTCTACAGTCATTCATGTTCTAGTTGGTCTGTGTCTTTTTTCTCCCGCTTATATCTGGGACAGGGACTGTGTCTGAACTGAGTATCTAGTATTTACCCTAATACTTAGTATAGAGTTTAGCATAAAGTGGATAGATGGATGGATGGATAAATGGAGTCCCTGATTGGACAAGGCAAATGAGGCTTGCTCCTCAGACTTCAGGACCAAGAACCAGTGTGAAGGAATTGATTTTAATAATGAGGAGGTATTTGTTAAGCACTTACTATGTGCCAAGCACTGTCCTAAACACTGGGGTAGATACAAGGCAATTAGGTTGTCCCACAAGGGGCTCACAGTCTTAATCCTCATTTTCCAGATGAGGTGACTGAGGCAGAGAGAAGTGAAGTGACTTGCCCAAGGACACACAGGTGACAAGCAGCAGAGCTGGGATTAGAACCCCTGACCTCTGACTCCCAAGCCCGTGCTCTTTCCACAGAGTCACGCTGCTTCTCTAAAAGACACCTTCCCTGCGAACGAGCTTTCAGTCTAGAGAGGGAGACAGGCATTAACCTTTGAAATACAGTGAGGAAGTTTGCTTGAGTAGAGCAGAGAGCTTGAAATAAAAGATAGCGGGCTAAGAAGACAGTTACAAAGAGGTGAGCCCCGTGATGGAGATCTTTCAAGTTAATGTCAAGTACTTTAATCTGGTGCAAGCTATAATTTGGAGTCACTCTAAGGAATGATGTGAAAGTTTCGACATTTGAAGAGATGATTTTTGCTACTTTAAAATAAATTGGAGAGGGGAGAGATTGGAAAAGGAGAGACAAGCAAAGAGGTTGTTGTAGTAGCCTTAAAAAATGTCTTTACAGGAGAAGTGTTTTATTTTTGATTGTGTCTAACTTCTAAATGGCTTAATGGACCTACAGAAAATGATAGAGGAGAGGTTTGAACAAATCTGGCAGGGACCCATGAAGTACAGTCCTTTTATTAGGGAGTTTATTGAGTGCTTACTTTGTCCCTGGCCCGTTGCTAAGCAGTCAATCAACCAGTTGTATTTATTGAGTGCTTATTATGTGCAGAGCACTGTATTAAGTGCTTGGGATAGTACAATATAGCAATATAACAGAGTTGGTAGATACATTCCCTACCCACAACGAGTTTATAGTCTAGAGGGGGAAGATACAAGATAATCGAATCAGAATTAATTACTGACCCAACATGGTTTTCAAGATCTAAGATCAAGTATTTTATTCCCGTTTTATAGCTGAGAAGATTGAGGCACAGAGAGGATAAATGGCTTGCCTAAGGTCATACAGTAGACCTGTCATAATGCTGGGATTAGCACTTGGGTCTCCTCAGTCAATCAATGATATTTATTGAGCGCATACTGTATGCAGAACACTGTACTAAATGCCTGGGAGAGTACAATAAAGTAGAGTTGGTAGCCACACTTCCTGCTCTCAAGAAGCTTACAGTTTCACACTCCAATAAGTGGCTATCCTGCCTTCTTGTTATTAAATCAGTCTCTAAAGCTGCCTCCATATACTATAACTGTATCGGGACTTTCATGATTATCAATCAGTTACTCAATCGTATTTATTGAGTGCTTACTTTGTGCAGAGCACTGTACTAAGTGCTTGGGAGAGTACAGTGTAGCAGAATTGATAGACACGTTCCCTGTCCATAGCGAACTTGCAATCTAGAGGGGGAGACAGTTATTAATATAAATGAATAAATTACAGATAGATACATAAGTACTGTGGGACTGGCAGGGGGTGGGGGTGAATAAAGGGAGCAAATCAGGGCAGTGCAGAAGGGACTGGGAGAAGAGGAAATGGGGGCTTAGTCAGGGAAGGCCTCTTGGAGGAGATGTATAGTCAATAAAGCTTTGAAGGTGGAGAGAGTAATAGTCTATCGGATTTGAGGAGGGAGGGCGTTCCAGGGGCAGGATGCGGGCAAAATGTCGGCGGCAAGAGAGACAAGATCAAGGTACAGTGTGTAGAGTGGCACCAGAAGAGCAAAGCGAAGGCAGGGAGGTCAGCTAGGAGACTGATACAGTAATCAAGGCAGGTTAAAATAACTGCTTGGATTAACATGATAGCAGTGTGGAGGGAGAGGAAAGGGCGGATTTTAGCAGATGTTGTGAAGGTTGAACAGGATTTAGTGACAGAATGAATATGTCTGTGAATAAAAGAGATGGGTCAAGGATAATGCCAAATTTATGGGCTTGTGAGGCAGGAAGGATGGTGGTGCTGTCTACAGACCACTACTGTCTCCTCACTTGGTAACTCACATTCTCTTCCTGCTGCTAGGGCCCCATAGCACTTATACTTCATTGGTTCCTCTTACTTGCTAGATTCTAAGCTCTGAGGGCAGGGGTTGCATCTACTAACTATTGTATTCTCCCAAGTGTTTAGTACAGTGCCCTGCGCAGAGAAAGCACTCAAAGAATACTACCACTATTAACAATAATAATAACAATTGTGGTACTTGTTAAGTGCTTACTATTTGCCAAGCACTGTTCTAAGTGCTGGGGTAGATACAGGTTAATCAGGTTGGACATAGTCCCTGTCCCACATGAGGCTCACATTCTAAATCTCCATTTTCCAGATGAGGTAATTGAGGCCCAGAGAAGTGAAGTGACTTGCCCAAGGTCACACAGCAGACATGGCAGAGCCCGGATTAGAACCCAGGTCCTTCTGATTCCTAGGCCCGTGCATGATCCACTAAGCCATGCTGGACCTGATTGATCCAAAGAACCAACAAACAATCCTCATTTCATGTTTGTGAATGGACCTATCTATTGAGGACTCCCAGCACCAGTCAGTGTCTCAGGTTTTTGTGTTGGATCTCAGGTGGAGTGTCAGGAGATTTCCTAAGGCAGTGATTCTGGCCTTGCCTGCCTAAGCGGGTAATGACACAAGGGCTACATTGATAAATAAAAGATGAACCACTGAAAAACTAAAATTGTACTAGAAACCTCCAGACAACTAGAAGTTACCCTACCCCTGTGAGACTAAATTAAGTTACAGATAAGGGTGCGATGCCAAAACAGCCCAAAAGTTTTTATTATGGTATTAGTGACAGCAATAATTTCTTATAAATAACATTAATAACAAAGTCTTGCATATTTTAATTTTGGAGCTTTTACATGAAAATTTCTAAGTACGCAGAGAATAATGTGGAGCATGTGTGACTTGTTCTCCAAATTGCAAATTGAAGATTCACCTGTAGCTGGTCCCTGTGTTAGCTGAAGTGTCTGAGCTATCAGTAAGATTAGGCTTTCCCAGAGCTTCCTATCCTGAAATTACTGCATGGCAGAATAGCTGCAGCTACACGGTAGTGTAGCCCCTCTTAGTGTAATGTAGTAGTGTAGAGAAGCAGCATTTGTCTTATACTGTCGAGTCATCTCCGACCCATAGCGAAGCCATGGACACATCTCTCCCAGAAGGCCCCACCTCCATCTGCAATCTTTCTGGGAATGGATCCAGAGTTTTCTTGGTAAAAATCCGGAAGTGGTTTACCATTGCCTCCTTCCTCGCCGTAAACTTGTGTCTCAGCCCTTGACTCTCTCCCATGCCGCTGCTGCCAAGAAAGAGCGTGGACTTGGGAGTCAGAGGATGTGGGTTCTAATCCCGGCTCTTCCACTTGTCTGCTGTGTGACCTTGGGCAAGCCACTTAACTTCTCTGTGCCTCAGTTACCTCATCTGTAAAAGCCGGATTAAGACTGTGAGCTCGGTGTGGGCCAACCTGATTACCTTGTATCTACCCCAGTGCTTAGAACAGTGCTTGGCACATAGTAAGCACTTAGCGAATACTATTATTATTATTGACCATGTGCACCCCCCCCCCATTTTAAGTGAAAGAGGGGGCAGTAATATTATTGTGCATAGGAAAGGCTCCTTCCAGCCCCTCAAGGCAGCCTATTCTTTCTGGACTAAATTCATTCAATCGTATTTATTAAGCACTTACTGTGTGCAGAGCACTATACTAAATACTTGGAAAAGAACAATACAACAATAAACAGTGACAATCCCTGCTCACAAGGAGCTCGCAGTCTAGGGGCAGGGGGAGGGTTCAGCCTGCTCAGGATCTGACACAATTCCCTCTCAATGCAGCTCTGGTTGTAAATATTTATTTGGACCACAGTTGATAGTGTGATAAACTCCAGTTTATTTTTTTCTAGAACCATGCTCGATTCAGAATGCTTCAAAAAGTTATAAAGACTAAGAAAATATGAAGGTAAATGGACTTGGTAGTTGCCACATCTGCCATGCTACAAACTGAAATAAGTGCCTCACCCCCCTTTTCAGATATGAAATGATTCAAGAGTGACAAGAGGCCTTTCTTAGTAAACCAAAGTGAAAAACCAGACTGCTTTGAGTACAAATATCTTTGATTTGTAGTTTGAACAGAGATGTGAACGGAGAAAATGATAAGACTACCTCCCTATTAAAAATGTTTCAGCTATTCCTTCTCAACCTGTCAGGTGTGTTTCTAATTGCAACCATTTCTAGGTAGAAGGTTAATGAATGTTATAATTCCCTCCAGAGATGTGAAGTCTGTTTTTCTAAGACTCTTTGAATTGCATACTTCCCACCAAGTATCCTCCTTAGAATTCATATTGTTTGTGGGTAGCTAATGGAGATAAAAATTCCCAAGAACCTAAAAAACAAACATGCTTTTAGGTCTCCTTGCTTTATATTAATGTCACTGATCATTTCTCAGTTCCTTTTTCATTTAGTTCTGCAGTATACAGAGTTGCTCCTGACTGGCAAGGACGTAGTTGGCAAGTACAGCAGGAGGCAAGGTGGCTCATTAGAGCTAATAAATGGACTGGGATTGAAAAACCTCTTGATGCTCATACCGGTTCTGACTTTCTGAGTCACTTAACCCCTTGGGGTTTCAGTTTCCTGGTTGCTGAAGTGGGGAGAGGCAGACAGCCCTGCCACCCTGAACTGTGGAGGGGAATGAATAATCAAAATGATTTCACAGCTAATCTGGTGCTAAATGGGAAGAAGGCTAGCAATTCCTTTTGTTGCCCTACATCCCCTCTACCAGTTGCTGGGGCTGGGAAGCCTGTGGTTCAGTGGACATCCCCCAGTGACATCAAATTCACTGGCCCAGTCTCAACTTCCTTTATCTTTTAGTTGCGGGGAAATAGATTGCGGCCTTTGTAGCTACTGTGTTGAGTACAGGACATGTTGGAATCTGAGAAGCAGCAGCAAAATAAATGCTTAGGGTTTCATCAGAAAGGTGACGGTGACCTCTTCCTATGTACAGGATGGACGTGCTTGTATCCACCCCAGCGCTTAGTACAGTGCCTGGCAAACTTTAATACCACAATTATTTATTGACCACAGCCAGTTCGAGTTACCCATCAAAGAATCAACTTCTGCTGCTTCGTGGCTGGTGTCAGATGGTGAGTAAAGTAGGCCATTGCCTCATGCATTCCTTTCAGCTTAGTAGACTGTGAGCTTTTGTGGGCAGGTAATATTGTCTGTTTATTGTCGTATTGTACTCTCCCAAGTGTTTAGTACAGTGCTCTGCACACGGTAAGAGCTCAATAAATGGGATTGAATGAATGAGGAATGACTCTTACTCCCAAAATATGGTGGCAACCTAGGCTTCGGCCACATGTCCCTTCCCACCCCAGAGATCATTCTATTTACCATTCCCCTCCCTCAAGAGCGTTCTGTCCAGGAAGATTCCTGTCCTAGAAGCTGAACCTCTGGCTCATAGTAACAGGGCGGGACAGATGAACTTGGAAATACTTCTGCCCGCCAATCCTTCCTCCGTGACCCTTTTCTAAAATAGTGAAAATATTTTTCGGTTGGCATCAATGCGATAGCTAACACTGAACCTGGGAATCGAACCAAATGCAGCTCAAGTATGTCCGTGACTGATGCTGGGACATGCTGCTGGTGGATACTTCATTCACTTCACTCTTTTGCTTCCTCCTATTTGAAATTTATTTTGGGGCTGTCTCCCCTCCTAGACTGTAAGCTCCTGGAGAGCAGAGGTCATGGCTATTAACTCTAATGTAGTCTTCCAAGCACTTAGTACAGTGATCTGTGCAGAGTAGGTGCCCCCTAAATGCTCTTGATTGATCTTGCCGAATTCAGCCACAGAGCCCAGTGTAGCTTGGAAAATATGACCAATTTTGGGATGTTCATGCTAGTTAAATGACTCTTATTCAAATAAAAAATTGTATGTGAGGAGTTTTCCCATCATTTTGTTTTGGGGTACATTGCTAGTGAGCTTGGGGAAGTGACTGCAGCTTCACTTAGTTTTGCTCTGAAATGTATAAACAAGGGGTTGAGGGAGGAGGAAGTGGAACAGGGAGGAGGAGAGAGATCTGGGAACAGCCTCCCTCACTTCACTTTTCCTTCCCTCCACAAATAGTTCCTCATGCTTTCGGAGTACCTCAGAACAAAAAAATGGCATGAGTTCCCCCTGTACATGCTTGCACACACTTGGAAGCATACTTGCTCATGCACTTTTCGGCTGTGTGATCATGGGCAAGTCACTTCACGTCTCGGGGCCTCAGTTTCCTCATCTGTAAAATGGGGATTAAGACTGTGAGCCCCATGTGGGACAGGGATTGTGTCCAACCTGATTAACTTGTATCTGCCTTAGCACTTAGAACAGTGTTTGGCACATAGTAAGCGCTTAACAAGTACCACAATTATTATTATTATTATTATGCACAATCAAATGAAACTGGAGAAGGCCAGGATTGCTAAGGGGCAGCTGGAGGGTGGAGTGGGGAGAGGGGCAGTTACTAAATCATACCAGTTATGAGATTCTGGTTCAGTCAACTGAACAATCCCCATACCAGTAGGGTATGGATTTTTTAGCTTTATAAAATCTATAATTTTCAAGGGTGATTAACAGGCTTTATGATGTTTTAAAATTTGGGTAAAATTGGGTTTAAATTTTAAAGTTGGGGTTCAATTCTTATGATTGACAGTCACATGGCAGTTCCCATCTCAGGGTCGCACCTGGAGAGTTTCCAGTAATCAACTGCTCTCGGCTACAGGAGGGAGAGTGAAACAGAGGCCTACCCAGTCCATTCCTAGCTTGGGCAGTGGCTAGTGAATGGAAAGCAATCTTTTACAAGTCAAAACTCACCTCTGCTGGGCAGCAGCGGCGTGGGAGAGAGTTGAGGGCGGGGACTCAAGTTTACTGTGTGGAAGGAGGTAGTGGTTAACCATTTCGGTATTTTTAACTAGAAAACTCCGTGGATGCACTGCCAGAACGATTGTAGATGGAGGTGGGGCATTCTGGGAGAGATGTGTCCATGACGTCGCTATGGATCAGAGGTGGCTCAATGGCATAAAACAAGACAACATGGCAGTTACCTGTTGCCATACATAGCAACGTTAAGGAAACAGTCATAATTTAGCCTATCGGCAACCAGCACCAATCCAAAGCATAACATTATCCAAATCTTACTTTTGACATGAAGGCTCTATAGTGGACCCAGAAATAAGTGCCAACTGCCTCAGTTTGTTAGTTAGCCAAGGGAACGCCAGATTCTTTACAGTGTGGGGAGGCGGGAGACATATTTACTTCCAAATGACCTAAACTTCCATATCTCATATTCCAAAATGCACGTTTATGTTATGGATGGCAGTGAAGACACCGACAATGTATTCACATGCATGTGCTAAATTGAATTAAGTCAATTTAGCACAATTGGGATTTGATGTGTAAATCGACTTATTTTAGCCAGGAAAATCCAAAGAAAAACGTTATTTTTTATTAATTAAAATTTTTGGAGGGTTTTGAAGGGTTTAATTTTTAAAACTGATTGGGGGTGAGAAATTGGATTAAATTGGATAAATCTCCAAAATCCATATCTTACATAAAAGCTCTTCATATATAATGCCAAATGGCCATCAGATGATGGCAAATCCTGATGCTGTTGCTATTTCTATGAAATACATGAGTGACTACACTGCACACAGTATACATGTTAATTTTTTGGTACATATGAAGATGTGAATTAGCATAGTGGAGAGCAATGTTGAGCTCATCATATGCAAGAAGAGCTTTAATTAGAGTTTTAAATTGTGTTGAATATCTCTGCCACAGATGATTTATACTGTACTTTATTTCTTAGCAAGACAAATTCTTTTCTGTATTTTTTTCCCCACTAATTCACACTGTGGCAACAGTTTCTTTGATGGATCCATAATATTTTTTCCATTTAGTAAATATTCCAGTTACATTCCCTTTCTTGTTTTATTTTACTCTTTTTAGTCTTATTGATTTTTGAGGGGTTTATGATGGTCTAAAATCCTTGATCATTGAATGTCGAGATCATGGCTTTATTACTGTTCTCTGAAACTAGATCCAGTAAATGCAAATGGTTATGATAATTTTGACAGCTTAATGATAACAAATAGACCTCACATAGGTCACCCACTCAGCGTATCCTATTGGAGAAAGCGTCCATTGGAGGAACAACATGTGCTTATTCTTTGTTGGTCTTATTTCTTAGTCTGGTTTAATATCCATCTTATGCATCTTTGAGGCTAAATGCAAAACAGAAAAAGTTTGTCTGAAAATCTGGGAATATTTGCCTCCTCCTAAGCCATTTTCTACCACGGTATTGGCAAAATCCCAAACATTAGGAGACACTGAGTTTCTTTTCCAGGAACTGATTGAAGTATTCCCAATTGAACTTTTCCACCACTCTTCCACTCCTTTAATTCAATTACTCTTCTAGACCCCAGTGCCCTAAGTGGCTTCCTGAGGTCATTTTTTAAGAAGATGTAAGGATAGATTTTGGTAAATCAATACTTCCTCTACACTAAACTCACTGAAAGAATGGCTGGGCCAACTCCCTCATTTATCCCTTCTCTTCTTTTTATACTGCCTTCATATTGGCTCCATGGCATCTGCCTGATTTGAAGAGTCTTCACTCTTGATGTGGTTGGGTCGCATCTCATTTGAATCGGATGAGAATGGACCCCAATTTTTTTTATGTGTCTGGAGGATTTTCAAGGTGTGACTGACTGGATTACCTTTTAAAAATGGTTTTGCAGGATCTGAGCAATGATTATTGAGCACTTACTGTGTGTACTACAGTGTACTAAGAACTAGGGAGAGTCCAATAGAACAGAGGTGTTAGAGCTTACAGTTTAGAGAGGGAGACAGACATTAAAATAAATTGCGATGTGTACGTAAGTGTGGTGGGGTTGAGGGTGGGGTGACTATCCATTGCTTAAAGGGTACAGATCCAAATTCTTAAGTGACACAGGAGAGGAAGTAGAGGAAATGAGGCCTTAGTTGACTGTGAGGAGGAGAACGTTGGGGGAAAAACACCTTCGAGGGGTACCTAGAACATTCATGGTACCGTAAAGCCATTTGCTGTATTTTTGTTTCATATTTGACTGGATGGCATTTCATCAAATTTTGCAAATAGAAAGATGTTGCTTTATATTTCTTAGTCTCGTGTGAGATCTCACTTTGATTTATGTATTTGTCCCTATCTGAATTCATGATTAAATTTTTACTATAAGCCAGCAGGAGTTAGTTTATTTTTAAATCACTGGGCTATTAAGTCCTTGCCTGCTATTATGCCTTTAATATTTGAAGAGATTAGGGAGATTTATCTTTCCCCAGTTAGGGGTGCTGCAGATGTGGGTTGAGGCCATTGGCAGGAGGGCTGGTTATCCTCAAGGTGCTTCATGATTAGACAGCAGTCTTATTTGATCAGAGTGTTATTCTGCAGGATGGAACTCTGGAGTGCAAAACAGGCTTCTTTTGGAGCAGGCTTCATTTGGGTGACATTCCTGGCATCTCAGGGAAAAATAGGAACATAAATGGACACACACACACACACACACACCTCTTCCCCCCCCCCAGCATTAGATGCATTTAAGTACCTATTTGCATTTGTCTGTGTGTCCACATATCTCTTTATGTTATTAGTAGATTAGCAGTGGGTTGGGCTGTTGTATCCCAAGGGTGTTTGTCAAATGTTGCTATCTGGTCAGAGGGATTTATTAAATTGGGCCATCTACATCCACTAATGGAAGAACAAGGGGAAATGGACTTAGACTAAGTTAACAAATTAGCAATTTGTTAACAATTAACCAATTGAGGGTTATTGAGGGAGGACACAAATGGCAACTGAGGGAGTTTGTAGATTCCTGACTTTCAAAAGTAGGAGTCCCTCAAAGCTCTGTTCTGGGTCCCCTTCTATTCTCCATCTACACCCACTCCCTTGGAGAACTCATTCACTCCCATGGCTTCAACTACCACCTCTATGCAGGTGATTCCCTTGTCTACACTTCCAGCCTAGATGTCTCTCCTTCTCTGCAGTGTCACACTTCCTCCTGCCTTCAGGACATCTCTACTTGGGTGCCCTGCCAACACCTCAAAGTTAGCATGTTCAAAAAAGAACTCCTCATCTTCCCACCCAAGCCCTGTCCTTCTCCTGACTTTCCTGTCACTGTAGGCAGCACCACCATCCTCCCTGTCTCACAAGCCCATAACCTTGGCATTATACAAGATCCATCTATCTTTCAGCCCACATATTCAATCTGTCACCAGATCCTGTTGGCTCTACCTTCAACACCACTAAAATCTGACCTATCCTGTCCATCCACTACTATGCTACTTTGCTGATCATTCATTCATTCATTCATTCATTCATTCATTCATTCATTCATTCATTCATTCAATCGTATTTATTGAGCACTTGCTGTGTACAAAACACTGATCCAAGCATTTATCATATCCTGCCTTGACTATGGCATCAGCCTCCTCGCTGACCTCCCTGCCTCCTATCTCACCACACTCAAGTCCATACTTCACTCAGCTGCCCAGATCATTTTTTCTAAAAAAAAAAAATTGAGTCCATTTTTCCTCACTCCTCAAGAACCTTCAGTGGTTGCCCATTCACCTTTGCATCAGAAAGAAATTCCTTACCACTGGCTTTAAAGCACTTGATCCCCTCCTATCTTGCTGGTTTCCTAATACAACGGGGCCCACTCACTTCACTCCTCTAATGCTCCACTGTACCTCAGTTTTGTCCATCTTGCCACTGACCCCTTGGCCACATCCTCCCTCTGGTCTGGGGTTCCCTCCCCCTTCATAAATGACAGACCACCTTCTCTCTCCACCTTCTAAATGTTATTAAAATCACCTCTTCCAAGAGGCCTTCTCTGACCAAGCCCATATTTCCCCTACTTCCTCTCCTTTCTGTGTCACCCTTGCACTTGGATTTGTATCCATTAAGCACTTGATATCCATCCCACCCTCAGTCTCCCCCTCTAGACTGTAAACTTCTTGTGGGCTAGGAACATGTCTACCAACTCTGCTGTATTGTACTCTCCCAAGTGCTAAGTATAGTGTTCTGCACACAGTAAGCACTCAATAAATACTATTGATTGATAGACCGATTGATTCTATAGTCTGGCAGGCAAAATGCCTACTGAGTAGTCAGAAAGTTTCCTGTGCTCACTTATGAAAAACCGTGGCCGAAGGTTGCATTTCCATGAGGCAAGGTGATTTTTATCGTTACATGATTATGATTCCGCGCTGTATTTTACCCAGTACATAGAGAAGCTACGTTGTCTAGTGTACAGAGCACGAGCATGGGAGTCAGAAGAACCTGGGTTCTAATGCGGGCTCCTCCACTTGTCTGCTCTGTGACCTTGAGCAAGTCACTTCATTTCTCTGGGCCTCAGTTACCTCATCTGGAAAATGGGGAGGAAGAATGTGAGCTTTATTTGGGGAAGAGACTGTATCCAGCCCAGTTATCTTGTATCCACGCCAGCACTTAATTCTTAGTAAGCGCTTAACGAATACCAAAATTATTATTATTAAACACCTCTAAAAATACTTAGTCTTGTAAAAATTCCATCTTTTTCACAAAAACTTGCCTGGTCCATCCTTATTTACCAATGCTACTCATTAACTTTCTCTCCTGTCCATCCTCACTAGCCTAAGAGAACAAAAGCATCTCCCTCTTTAGATTTTGAACTGTTTGAAGGCCAAGAATGTGTGCCTTACTTTTACTGTCCTCTCCCACAGGTTTAGTATAGTACTTTGCACACTGAAATTAGGTGGCTCAAAATGGAGTTTGAATAGTAATTGTGGTATTTGTTAAGCGCTTACTATGTGCCAGGCACTAAGAATGCCATGCAAGATATTCCAAAGCCAATAACAAAAGATTTTTTGAGTATAGTAAAAGCAGGAAGCTGGCTACAGAATCAGTGAGGCCAGTTGCTATTTTGGGGTAAACATCACACTAGAGGGTGGAAAGGAGATCCTTTAAGAGGCTCAGTGAATTCTTTGTTCAGTTTTTACTGAGGAACATATTAGAGAGATTCCCACCCTAATTGCATTTTGTAGCAGACAGGTCCAGCAGAGAAACTGGATCAGACTGTGGTAACCACCCAGGATGTTTTAACAAAATTGCTAAACTACATGTAAGCAAATCTCGAGGACCGGATGGCATCCACCCAAGAGTTCTGAAGGAACCTGGAGGTGAAGTTACAGAACTCCTCGCAGTAATATGCAATGAGACCTTGTAACCTAATGGCACTTTTTATTATTATTATATTTTTAAGTGTCTACTATGTGTCTAGCACTGTTCTGAGTACTGGGGTAGACACAAGTTGATCAGGTTGGATACAGGTCCCTGACTCACAGTCTTAAGTAGGAGGGAGAACAGGTATTTAATGCCCATTTTTCAGTTGAGGAAACTGAGGCACAGAGAAGTTAAGTAACTTGCCCAAGGTCACACAACAAATAATTGGGTGAGCTGGGATTAGAACCAGGTGCTCTGACTTCCAGGCCCATGCACTTTCTACTAGGCCATGCTGCTGTTTAAAGAAGTTAAAACCCTAACCCTAATTAGTTAAAACTTTAAAAAGGTGTTTTAAAAGGGCTAATTAGTAAATTTAAATGTCTCTAGGTTCATGGGAGTGCTCACAGAATCTTAGTTTTCCTTCCTTCATTTTCTTTTTATTCTTGTTTTTGTTTTACTCATCCAGTGACTTGCACAGAAGCAGAAAAGATCCTCTTCTTCCTTCCACCACCTTATGAAAGCCAGCTTGGGGGCCATACCCAACAATGTCTCATGAAATAGGTGGGGACCCAGCAAGATCAGCTCCCGATGAGGTCTCACAGAACTGTTCTGTACCAATAGTGCAAACCGAGACTGTTCTCCTTGCCAGCCGTCACAGGGAAAACAGGTGAGAGAGTGTGGATGAATTAGTATAAACCATCACCACTACTACAAAATTATCTCAAGTGCCTATGCTGCTGGCATTAGGAGCCTGCCTTTTCCCTTCCCCTAAACTAAAGTCCTGTGGACCATGATGCGGTCCATTCTGTTCTCTTGTTGGTACCGTGTCGTTAGATAACACCTTTGACATTTGAACAGTCCTTCTTAGAGATTCAGGCCTCACTCCAAATGGCAATGGGCTAGAAAACAGCTCTTTTAGCCAACTGGCTCTTCGTGGGCAAGTCACTAAACTTCTCTGGGCCTCAGTTACCTCATCTGTAAAATGGAGATTAACAGTGAGCCTCATGTGGGACAACCTGATTACCCTGTATCTACCCCAGTGCTTAGAACAGTGCTCTACACATAGTAAGCGCTTAACAAATACCAACATTATTATCACTATGGCTTCATTAGGTAATTTTGATAGGGTGCTAATGAGGAATTGGGGAACTATTGGGAGATATGGTTGCGTGCCTGTGATCAATTTTTTGCCGTGCAATATTTCCTTAACAGATACTCTTCAAGAATGCAGCTATCGTGTTATGGAAGAATTGGCTATATTTTAATGGGAGAAATACGGAAGAGATCGTCTAAGTGACACACTCATACACATGGATGCAATCTGTCAGCAGAAGCATCCTTTTTACACGAAAGGGGAACTATGCTCACATCTGAGGATGCTTTCTTTGAGAATTATGATAATTAAAACAGTACTCTTTGTTGTTGGTCAGCAGTGCTCTGGGAATCAGGAGATCAGGGTTCTAATCACAGTTTGGCCTGCTGGGATTATCTCGTCGGTAGTGAAGGTTTCTGCCTGAAGGACCGCCTAGGGCATTCTGTTAGGTGGGCAGGTCCAGCAGGAATCTTGAAAAATAGCTGGGTAAAGTGGGTGACATAGACCTCAGTGGCTTCCAAGGCAACTGCCTGCTGTGATTTTACTTGGAGACCTAAATGGGTCCTGCTTGTAAAAAAATAAATATGTGCATGCTCTTTGAAATATGTTGCATCTCTCCTACTTACTTGCTTGTTGGAGTCCATTCTCCAGCGGTAATATGACTAGGAGGACAGAGTGCGAATGTCACCATGTAGGTAACTAGTAACTCTGGGTGAATTCTTAATCTGTAGACATTTGACTCCATTATCATCAACATCACTTTTTGACAAACACTGTGTCCCCCCTCTAGACTGTAAGCTTGTTGTGGGTAGGGAAGGTCTCTGATATATTGTACTCTCCCAAGTGCTCAGTGGTCTACACAAAGAAAGCACTCAGTAAATATGATTGATTGAAGTGCTGGGGTAGGTATGAGAGATTAGACAGAGATAATCAAGTTTTAAATCGGATCATGCCTTTGCATTCATTCATTGTCGTATTTATTGAGCTCTTAGGGTGTGCAGAGCACTGTACTAAGCACTTGGAAAGTACAATTTGGCAATAGAGACAATCCCTACCCAACAACAGGCTCTCAGTCTAGAATTATTTCCTTTTGAGATGGGGGTAGATTTAGTAGCTTGTTTCAGTATTGGCGGGATGAAATTTGATTTCAGTTTAGTAGTCTTCTTGTCCTTTTGTACCTATACTTACACTTCCAATCATCTGGGATTTTTACATTGATTTCTGAGCAAGACTAGGTGTTGACTACCATTGTTTGAAAATGGATAAATGAATGACTCTCCAAACGGAGAAAGATATGACACCTTGATCTTTTCGTCTTAAACTAAGGATGGGAGGAAACACTTGAACTGGAAAGGATAGCAGAAAATGTGGTGGAAGAAGTCCAACAAAGAATCCTAAATCATGAATGGGAAAGCCAAGGCTCAGATTCTGCAAAGTACTTGCCCTTTTTTCTGCAAACCTTCAGCTGTATGCTTAAGGCTACAAAATCATCTAGCTGGTATACAAGATCTCAGTATTTAATTTTGCATAGGTTATGAATTCCATTCAGTTCAAATATTACTTTACTGTGTTTTCCTTTTTTTTTTAACACTCCAAATCTTTAGTTTTGAAGATTCATACGGTGTTTCCCTACCAGAGCTGGGACTTTAGGGATCATCACAAGTCACAAGGGGAGCCCCTGTAAATAGTTCCCTTCCAATTTGCAAGGCAGGCGAGGCAGCACTTTTTACTGAGAGTGCCAGGAATTCCAGGTCTTTAGCTTTGCAAGTGAACTGCACTGTGTGGTTTGAATTGAAGTTAGCTTTTTGCATAGAGCATTTGTCCACATCCCCAAGTGGAAAAGGGCATCCCTGAATCCTGCCATCATGCTAGGCTGCTGCATCTCTTCACATGGTTAGAGAAGCAGCGTGGCTCAGTGGAAAGAACGTGGGCTTTGGAGTCAGGGCTCATGAGTTCGAATCCCAGCTCTGCCACTTGTCGGCTGTGTGACTGTGGGCAAGTCACTTAACTTCTCTGTGCCTCAGTTCCCTCATCTGTAAAATGGGGATTAAGACTGTGAGCCCCACATGGGACAACCTGATTCCCCTATGTCTACCCCAGTGCTTAGAACAGTGCTCAGCACATAGTAAGCGCTTAACAAATACCAACATTATTATTATTATGGTTGTTTCTCCTCTTCCAACAAAGGCTTTTGGAGGTTTCAGTGGGCTCATGCAATTTTATTGAAGCCTTTTGTCACTTGGCCTTCTTCATAATTGCCTTTTTCACTCCACTGTTTTTTATTTAAAAAATTAAAGTGTTCTGGTGAAACATTTAACAAACATTGTAGTGTGTGGCTGCTGAGCTGGGAAAGTTAGAGATGAAGGGGATTAGAGGCCTTGAAAATTAGTTGATTGTGTTTCTGGGCATGAAAAGCTGCTGAGGAGAGCCGCATGATGAAATCTATGAGAACGGATACTGAGGACGGGCTGTGGCTGAACTCTTGAGGAAGCATTTTAAAACATTAAACACAAAACAAACCTTTCTTCCTGGCTGCTTCAGAATCACAGCGATCCTCCTTTCTGCAGTAGAAATGATCTGCCAAAGTCAGAATGAGATGAAATTTCCTAGGTATATGGGGTCAGAAATAGAGCTGCATTTGCCTGTCCTTTGTTCTGTCTGGCTCTCCTTGCTCTGCCTGCTAAACTCAGAAGGCAAGAATATATTTGTGGAGTTATGTAAAGTTCATCCAGCAACAATGACTTGAAACTTTTTTAATTCAACTGTGACCTTAGTTCAAGATGGTTCGATTGTGCTTTGATAAGAAAATAGGTACCACTTCTTATAAATAAGTTGGCCAGTTGCAGTATTTACTGAGAACTTGCCACCCAAACCCTACCCTTCCCCACACTTTCCCATCACTGTAGACAGCACCACCAACCTCCTTGTCTCACAAACCCACCTTGGCCTCGTTCTCGGCTCATCTCTCTCATTCATCCCATATATTTGCCCCTCTAATGCTAACCTTCTCAGTGTGCCTCAATCTCATCTCTCGCTGCCGACCCCTCACTCATGTCCTGCCTCTGGCCTGGAGCGCCCTCCCTCCTTAAATCTGACAGATGATTGTTCTCCCCACCCTTAAAAGCCTTATTGAAGGCACATCTTTTCCAAAAGGCCTTCCCAGACTAAACACCCCCTTTCCTCTTCTCCCACTCCTTTCTGTCACCCCAACTTGCTGCCTTTTTCATTCCACCCCGCCCCAGCCCCACAGCTCTAACCCCAACCTATTTACTGAATGTCAGTGTCATCTATCTCGCTGACACCCGCCTGCTCCTGTTCTCCCTCTGGCTTGGAACTCCCTTCTCCTTCGATTCAGGCAGACGATCACTCTCTTGACCTTCAAAGACCTATTTAAATCATGTCTCCTCCAAGAGTTTTATTTTAATTTCTGCCTCCCCCTCTAGACTGTGAGCTTGTTGTGGGCAGGGAATTTGTCTGTTATATTGTTGTGTTGTACTCTCCCAAGCACTTAATACAGTGCCCTGCACACAGTAAGCACTCAATAAATATGATTGATTGAGGCATTCCTTGATTAAGCCCACTTTTCTTCTACCCCCTCTCATTTCTCCCTCACCTATGCACTTGGATCTGTACTCTTTAAGCACTGGATATCCAGCCCACCCTCAGCCTCATTGCATTTTCGCAGCAGTGATGATGATGATATTTGTTAAGCACTTGATATGTGCCAAGCACTGTTCTAAGCGCTGGGGTAGAGAGAGCACGGGCCTGGAAATCAGAGGACTTGGATTCTAATTCCAGCTCCATCACCCATCTGCTGTGTGAGTTTGGGCAAGTCACTTAACTTCTTTGTGCCTCAGTTACTTCATCTGAAAAATGGGGATTAAGACTGTGAGTCCTATGTGGGACATGGACTTTGTCCAACCTGATGTGCTTGTATCTACCCAGCATTTAGTACAGTGCCTGGTGCATAGTAAGTGTTTAACAAACAACATAAAATAAGAAAAAAAGAACTTGATAGAAAGAGCCTCAGGCTTTAGATGTTGGAAAGCAGTAAATCTTAGGGGCTAAATAACAGATTGAGGACCCAGAGCCTGAATGGGGTAATCTTGTCCTCTGTTCCTAGCACTTTCAAGCACTTAGTACAGTGATTTATACACATACGGGATTGAATGAACTTTCCCTAGACATGGATCTGGAGACTCTCCCTGAGCCACAGTCAGGACTGGAGCAGTGGAACAGTTAGGTCTATCTGCTCATTTGAAAAGTTCTCGAGTGGCCATGTGGTGGATGGCTCTGTCTGTTTAGTCAAAAAAGGCTCAGTTTAGCATATTGGTCCTGGTCCTACGATTTGCCAATCTGGATTTTTCAGTAATTGGGGACTGCTCACTTGATTTTATACTCTGGAATATTCTACAAATGGGTCATTTATCAATGATTGAGTTTTAGATGCTTAAATTAGATAATAATTTGTCACTTGCTGTACTGGGAGAGTGTGCTCCAGTCTGGGTTGCCAATAGGCGGTGGGAGGCTCACAGAGATAGGGCAAATGAAGTTACATATGAAATCCTTAGCAGTCTGGGGCTAATATGTTGTGAATGTCATTTTCACACAGCTCTTATAACATTATTGTGAAAAAAAAAATGGATTTCAAAGAACTTGATTGATTTTGTGACTAAATGGAAGTGAAATTCCTAAAGCAAATATATATATATATATATATATATATGTATATAGTTTGACTACTACTGGGTACGCAGGAGATAAATACCATTCATCACTTTCCCTCCATCTCTCCCATTTGCATTCCTTGATAAGGAGTTTATCTGATCAGGAGGGAAAATGAAGTTCCAAGTCTGCCTATTCACTAGATCAGTCAATCAGTGGTATTTATTAAATGCCTACTGTGTACTAAGGGCATGGGAGAATATAATATGATGGAATTGGTAGACATGTTCTCTGCCCACAAATGCCCAGATTTGAAGAAAACACATTTTCCAATGCTCTGAGGCCTGGAAATATTGCCACAGCACCTTCCTTGTGATCGATGATTTCTCTCCAGAGGAGCTTCTCCATACAGTGACATTCAGGCAGACAACATTTTGGTCTCCAGCTATGGCAGAATGAACAGTCTCTCCGTTAAGAAATGTTGGGAGATTTCAGTGGAGCAAAACATAGATACTGATGATGTACTTTCTTACTGTATATGTCATAGAGCCAGTGAATTTATTTTCTCTAGAATAACACTCCCATTAACCCGCATACATTGCATACAAGTCATGGGCCTTGGAGTCAGAGGACCTGGGTTCTAATCCCGGCTCTGCCACTTGCCTGCTGTGTGACCTTGGACAAGTCACTTAACTTCTCTGTGCCTCAAGTTCCTCAACTGAAAAATGGGGATTCAATACCTGTTCTCCCTCCTGTTTAGACTGTGAGTCCTATGTAGGATCTGATTATAGCGTATCTGCCCCAGTATTTAGTAGTAATAATAATAATGATTATGGTAGTTGTTAAGCACTTATGCCAAGCACCATACTAAATACTGAGGTAGATACAAGATCATCAGGTCCCACATGGGGCTCCTAGTCTTAGTAGGAGGGAGAACAGGAATTGAATTCCCATTTTGCAAGTGAGGAAACTGAGGTGCAGAAAAGTTAAGTGACTTGCCCAAGGTCACCCATCAGACAAATGGCAGAGCCGGGATTAGAACCCAGGTCCTCTGACACCCAGGCCAGTGCTCTTTCCACTAGGTCACACTGCTTCTTTAGTACAGTGCTTGACACATAGTAAGCACTTAACAAATACTATGATGATTTTTATTGTCGTAAGTTTCAAAATTATCCTCCAGAAGCTGGAGGCTTAAAGCATTTATGGTCCCAAGAGGATCACCTGTAATGATCCCTTCATAAGTCATTTTGAAGCTCTGGTTGCTTGGCTGTCCAAACCTACCTTCCCTAAAGCTCTGCAAAATCTTTTAAGGTAGGTTTGGATCACTACTAAATGATACCATGCTGTAAGGCCCCTGTCTACATCTTATTTCTGAAATTTTTGGACTCCAAGAAAGGAAACCTTCATGTGAGTTCCAATCAATCAGGGGCATTTATTGAGCACCTGCAGTGTCCAGAGAGAGCACTGTAGTATGTAAAATACAAAGTATTTTACAAAGTATTTTACAAAGTTCAAATCCCAGCTCTGCCACTTGTCAGCTGTGTGACTGTGGGCAAGTCACTTAACTTCTCTGGGCCTCAGTTCCCTCATCTGTAAAATGGGGATTAAGACTGTGAGCCCCACGTGGGACAACCTGATTCCCCTGTGTTTACCCCAGCGCTTAGAACAGTGCTCTGCACATAGTAAGCGCTTAACAAATACCAACATTATTAAAGTACAGTACAGTTGAGTTGATAGACATGATCCCTGTCCACAAAGAGCTTAAAGGATTTTCCTTTCCCATCATTCATTTTTCACTGATGAGGAAACTGAGGCACAGAGAAGTTAAATGGTGTTCCCAAAGTCACACATCAGGCACGTTTGGGTCTTTAGGTACTCAGTGTTTTCGAGGGTACCTATCTCCAACCTCCCAGCCCCTCTTTTAGATCTTGAGCTCACTGAGGGCCAGGCATCAATCTTTATTGTATTCTTCCCCAGTACTCAGTGAAGTGTTTTGCATGCAGTAGATGCTCGGTAGATATTATGGAATGAAAGAAAGACATTTGAAGGCATTTGGAAGTAAAAACACGGTACAATGACAAGATTGAGGAGATTGATCTGGAATTCAAGAAAATGAAGGAAAAGTGTTGGGTTTTTCCTCTCCGGCAAACATTTTGGTCACCAGATTGAACTGGATGAGGGTGGAAGGTTTAGGAGAGTTTCCCAGTTTTAGGCCCCTGAGCTGAAAGTTCTTCCCTCTGTTTCTAGGGAATTTAACCCTAAGGAGATGATTGCACCAATCCTTTCTTCTGCAGAGAGAGGCCCCCAGGAATCTTTCCCCCTCTCTAATTTCTAGGTCAATTGATTCATTACAGTTCGATCCAAACCCCTACTGAGATCAGTGAGGGTCCCATTCTCATATGTAAATCTGTGTGTCCAGGGCAGTCTTTGAAGTGAAATGCAGCTGAGCCTAGAAGGGCTGTGAAATGATTGAGAAATAAGAAGGGAGTCTTCATTAAGGGCTTCGGGGTGATTTGAAATTTTTAGGAAAATGCCATGGAATTTTGAATGATTGTTTTCATTGTTCCAGAAGGGAAAAGCTTCCAAAGGACAAACCTTGGCTCGGGATGACTGGAATGAGACATAAAGTCCCAGGCTGTGACCACCAGCAGTGTCCAGACCATCCAAAACTCTTTTTATTTCTTACAGGATCTTTTATACAAACTGTCTCCCTAAGTACATTACTGGCCCAAATAATGCAATTATGGAGGAAAAAAAAAATCCTAGGAAGAGGGGAATTAAAGGGGGGAGAAAAGCTATGTTTTTGGAGTGTGCTGATTTTATTTTTTGTGTCTGTGCATCTTTTAATTCTCTTCCTTTTGTAAAGGTGCCTAATGAGAAGTCTCGCCATGGTGAGAATTTATCTGTTTGCTACTGGTGATAGTAGCACAATAAATTCAAAGTGAAGTCATGCTAGAAGGGACCCTCATGAGCAGTGAGAAAAGAAAAACTATTTCCTAATGGGTTCACAGACTTAGCATTTATTATTCCCCTCTCAATCTTTAGTGAAAACCTGCATGGTGATTAGCAGTTTGTAAATATTAAACTTTAAAAGGAAGCAGCTAGAATGACTTGTTTTGACCCCCACCCCTTCCTGAAAGGACCCACAGATTACAAATGAGATATAGAGAAAAGCAAGGAGTTCTGGAATAGTTACCTCCCATTTTTTTTATATCCTCTCAAGGACCTGCTTTTGTTGTCTGACTTTCATTTTTTTAATTCTCAGGCTTCCTCTCCCCCACTGCCCCACAGCTGTCACCTAGAAGCTGGTGAGTGAAGTCAGCGATCCCCTTCGTAGCTCATGGCCTTAGAGAAGACACTGGTCTAGGCCTAGTGTGTGTTCTTGGTGCGGCTGCCTATTTGTTCTGTGACTGCCTCAGTTACCTCTTCAAATTATGGCAGCATTAATAATGATTGTAATAATAGTACTTATTCAGTACATTCTATGGCCAAAGCTCTGTGCCAAGCACTGGAGTAGATACAGATAATCAGGTCAGACAGGTCCCTACCCAACATGGGACTCACAAGCTAGGAGATGTAAAACCTAATTTCTAGGCCAACTGAGGTCAACCTGTAGAAATCCCCATTTTATGCATGAAGAAATGGGTTAGGGTTAGAAGAGAAGGCAAAGAGAAGGTTGTTTTTGCAGTGCAGCTAGGGAGTGCAGCAAACTAGCATGAAGCGGGTGCCCACATTTCAGTCTGAATCACTGTGGGTGTGGAGGGAGATCGTACTCCATCTAGCTAGCTCCCTGAAGTGTTTGCTGTTTCCCCAGGAGCCCTCCAGGGCAGATTGGAGCTTGACATCTTTACAGAAGCATGTTATTTCCCAGGTCTTGTACTATTGCTATAAGCCACCCCTGAGGGCAGTGGCGCCAAAATCTCCTGTAATATATTGGAATTTGAGGTGAAACAATTATTCTGCGAGAGAATATAGCTTTGGTAGGAGGAAGGGATTGCCTATGAAGATTAAGTGTTCATGCAATTTGGACTTCAAAAGAAGATGGAAACAAACTGTCTTTCAGGATGAGGGAGTGTTCTGGCTGAGGGCCTGAATGCTCTGGCAGTGTGAAACCTTTTCTAGTGCTCAGAGGTTGGGGAAGTGTTTTCTTTGTTTCTTTCCATAATCCTAGTTAGAGCATTTATGGCCAGGGGAGAGACTGGAATACCTGCCCCAAGATTTTGGGGTTTTAAGTGTGGAGGGCTTTTCATGGTAGGATTTCCCCACAGGTGCCTTGGTAGTTATCCCAGCTCTGCAGAGAATAAGTTCCAGAATTCTTTGGCCCTGAGGCAAACACAGTGACTCAGTTCCCAATGTACATTTGTAAGCCTTGCCTGGCATATATTTCCCAAAAGGCTTGGCCTTTAAACCACACTGGTCCTGCTCAGTGATATGACCCAGCAATCCTGGAAAAGTGGAGACTCCAACATGGAAACTTGGCCCATGCAATGCAGTTGTTTCTGCCTCTGTCCACGTTTTTCAAATGGCAAAAAAACCCTCCAAAGTATTGTTTATTATTTATTTGATGGCATTCAGAGCCTTTCAAAGTTCTTATCCAGTTATGCTCTTTTTAGGAAGCAGCGTGGCTTAGTGGATAGAGCACAGGCCTGGAAGTCAGAAGGACGTGGGCTCTAGTCCCGGTTCTGCCACGTGTCTGCTGTGTGACCTTGGGCAAGTCACTTAACTTCTCTGGGTCTCAGTTGCCTCATCTGTAAAATGGGGATTTAGAGTGTGAGCCTTAAGGGGGACAGGGACTGTGTCCATCCTGATTAACTTGTATCTACCCCAGTGCTTAGAACAGTGTTTGGCTCATAGTAAGCGCTCAATAAGTACCATATCATTAACAGAGAGGTACTGAAGGTAGGCAGGGTGACCTTGTCAAAAGGGTGTTGTATTGGGGTAGACAGCCTGAGTTTAAGGGCCTGCTCTACTTCTCACTAGCTGGAACACTCACTTGGAGTTGAAACAGTAAGAAGACGCAGCAAGAAGATCATTCATTCATTCAGTTGTATTTGTTGAACGCTTACTGTCCAGTTGGTGAGGAGTAAGCTCGTTGTGGGCAGGGAATGTGTCTGTCTCTTGTTATACTGTACTCTTCCAAGTCCTTAGTACAGTGCTCTGCATACAGTAAGCGCTCAATAAATAAGATCAAATGAATATGGGCTGGGGTGGAGCTGGTAAAGGTAACTGATATGTTAAGAGAGAGCGAATCAGTGTAGTCCATAGAAGACAGTGGTCAGGAATTGCTGCTTAATGTGGAGAGAAGTGGGTAACCAACTGGGTGTTTTTGAGGTGTGGCGTGATATGAGCTGAATGGCATTTTAGAAAGAGAATCTGGGCCACAGACAAGGATGTGATAATTATGGTATTTGATAAGCACTTACTACTATGTGCCAGGCACTCTACTAAGCGTGGGGGGTAGATACAAGATAATTGGGTTAGACACAGTCCCTGTCCTGCATTGGGCTCACAGTCTTAGTCTCCATTTTACAGATGAGGTAACTGAGGCACAGAGAAGTAAAATGACTCGACCAAGGTCACACAGCAGATTGATGACTGAGTTGGGATTAGAACCCAGGTCCTTCTGACTCCCAGGCCCGTGCTCTATCCACTAGGCCATGCTGCCTCTCCTAGACAAGTGGTTGTTTCAGGGTGATGGCTGCTTCGGTGGAGAGGAATGGGCACATCTGGGAAATGCTGCAGAGGAAAAACTCTTGGGATTTAGCCACAGACTGACTATGAGAGTTAAAAGATATTAAGAAGTTGAGGAAGGGGCTAAGGTTTTGGGATTTTGGGACTTGACTGTAAGCTTCTTTTGGGCAAGGAACATGACTACTAACTCTGTTATACTGTATTCTCCCAAGCACTTAGTACAGTGCTCTGAACCCAGAAAGTGCTCAATTAATACCATGGATTGATCGGGACAGGGAAAATGGTGGTATTGTCAACTGATAGGGCAAGTTAATAGGAGTGGGTATAGGGCGGGGAAAGATGAGGAGTTCATTTTAGACCTGTCACACTTCAGGCTCCAGAGGAAGACCATCCTTGGAGAAGGGTCCTGGAGGCAGGAGGAAATGTGAGATTTCAGACCAGGTGAGAGGTTGGGCTATTGAAGGAGATTTGAGAATCATCTAACTAGGGGTAGTAGCTGAAGCCGTAGGAGTGGATGAGTTTCCTAAATGAGTGAGTGGGGATCCAGAACTCTGTTTCTTATGTATGAATATATGTTTATATAAGATATAAAAAAGTCAGACATCCAAGGCACCAGTTGGCAAAACTTGCCCTGGTTGAAGACTCAAGTTTTGTATTTCTGGCCCTGTGCTGGACTTCATATGAACTATGGAGACGTGTGGATTTTAGATCTCTTCCTCTATAACATTTAGAGGAGTAGAGAGGGCATTTTTAGACTTTTCACTGAATGTCAAAAGAAATTCAGAAATCTCACCCAAGTGGATATGAATGAAAATTTTAACGATTAAAATATGAAGACAGAACCATAATTTTATGAAAACAGGGGTCTTTAGTAGGATCCCGTTGTATCTGTTTATGCTTCAGAAAGAGGAATTTCCTGATAGTCTTTCATCTTGGGCCTTCTTCATGTTTCAACAGTGAAGGCCTAAATGCAAATCTAACTAAATATGTAACTTCCCTCTGAATGTAAATCTGGTTAATATGCAACAAACTTACTATGTTTAAGATTCGAGCATAAATGCATTTTCAGAATTAAAGACAAACTCATTAAACTTTTTAATTAAACCTTAAAAGCTTTTAATTAAAAATGTAAATTATGGAGCACCATTTTAATCTAAATTGTCTCAGCATGTCTCTATATGAATTTTCCTTTGGCATATTCCTATTGACCTGGAAGGGTAACAAAGAATTGTAAATGATATTCGCACCTCTTAATTAGCACTATTAAAGGTTCTTTGTTATTCCAGAGAACAAGCATTGGCATCTTATTAAGAGGACTGCTCTGTACACAAAGAATATGCTTCTTCCCCATAGGCCAGTGTCCTACATTTCAAACTTTAGAGAACTTTGGAGGATCCATTATTCATTTAAGTGAATATATTATGCATTTGGAACATATATGACTGCCTCACCTCATGGTTTATCCTCTGTATAAGGTGCCCTGTCTTAACTGGCTGGTGGGTTTCCTATAGGTATTGTATTAAAATAATTACTTCTTGGAAGAAATTTGGCTTGCTAAAAAAAACAGAAACAAAAAGCCTATCAAATAATTTTTCTTAGGATGGTCAAAATCGCTTTCTCCTGAATAAAATTCATTATCCACCAAATAGGTCATTATTTATATCAGTATTAAATTGGATGCCTGACCATCCATGTTATGCCCCATACTAGGGCAATTGCATCTCTAATAGGCCTTTAGCCTTCGTACTGAAAGATTTGCCCAGGCTCGCATCCTTGTTACAAGTCTGCTGCCAAGCTGACTGTTATTTGGACTGAATGGGCATGCCATGCCAGTCCTGGGGTCTTGCTAGGCTCAGTCGGTCTTAGCGAACATCTGTCATTTTATTTTCTCCTAAGAATGTCTTTAACTCATATGTTGTTTTCATTTCTTTATGTTCACGTGTAAAGAAACGTGTCCATTATTGAAACTTTTAGAAAATTTGTAAACTGAAGTTATAATTAGTTTGGAAAAAGAGAAAGCTATGATCTCTAGCTATCCTAAAAATATTTCCTTCTCTGTGTCCCCCGCCTTTAGGCAAATGATTAACAGATGCCAAGGGGCTTGGGCTTTAGCTCACTAATGGAAGGAGGGAGGGGATGCCAAAAGCCAGAACTCTTCAACAGAAATCCCCTGCCTCCACTCTCTCACCCAGTATCTTTTCAGAGAGAGAAGAACACCAGTGTCCTGGCTGATCTCAGGTGGTCAGATAGTACTCAGGGAAGGCAAGAGCTAGGCATCTAGCAAGTCAGGGCCCAGACCTTAATGACCGGCATTTTGGATAGATTTCTTCGGAAACAGTGTGGCCTAGTGGAAAGAGCACGGATCTGGGAGTCAGAGGACCTGGGTTTTAATCCTGGATTTGCCACTTGTCTACCGTATGGCCATGGGCAAGTCACTTCACTTTTCTGTACCTCGGTTTCCTCACCTCTAAAATGGGGATTCAAAATCATAAGTGTTCTCCCGCCCACTTGAACAGTGAGCCCCATGTGGGACAGGCACTGTGTCCAACCTGATTATCTGGTACCTACCCCAGTACTTAGTTCAGTGTTTGGCACACAATAAACACTTAACAAATACCATCCTTATCATTATGTGTTGGTCTTTTCAGTCACGCTCCTATACATGGGTAATCATTCAATCGGTGGTATTTACTGAGCACTTAATTGTGTGCAAAGCACTGCACTAAACACTTGGGAGAGTGCAATACCCACAATAAGCATACAGTTTAGAGGGGGAGACAGACATTAAATAACTATATTCTATATTTTATAATCTCAGGTTAGAGGTGCATCATCATCATTTTTATGATTCACATGCAGTAATAGCTGCATGGAAATTTGCTCATAATATTTCTCTCCTGTGTTTGCCAATTGTTCAAATGACTGAAGGAACGCTCAGCCCCACTGTTAGATATCAGTCATTCACTTAGTACTTTTTGCGTTCTTCCTGTGCGTAAATCACTGTATTAAGCACTTAGAAGAATGCAATTGAATAAGATAGAGCCCCTGCCCTCAAGGAATTTGTAGTCTAGCGTGGGACTGACAGACACAAGTCATTCGCAGATGCCGCTGGCTGTTGATAGCAAAAGTATAAAAGGATGATTAGCTATATTAAATGTAATTTAAGTTGAGAATATGCCTAAATGCTTGGGTGTAATTAAACGTAAGTCCTAGGAGATTAATAAGAGAATGCAGTTTGGAGGAGGGGGGGATGTCAGGGAGGGTTTTGAAGATGGAGAGGACGATCTTCTGTCAGATTTGAAGGGAGTGGGAGTTTCAGTTTAGCTTTGGAGGAACCAAGAAGGTGAGCTGGGATGTATTATGAAAAGAGCTGTTAAGTAAGAGGGAGAAAGAACTGATGGAATGCCTTAAAGCGAATGGCCAAGAGATTAAGGCTGATACAGATTGGAATGGGAAACCATGGGAGGCTTTTGATGAGTGGAGAGATGGGTGCAGAATAACGTTTTTGAAAGGGAATCTAGGCAGCACAATGAAGAATGGAGACAGGGAAAGCAGGGTGGAGGCTGATATAATACTCTAGCCAGGGAATGACAAGCACCTCGACTAGAGTGGTAGAGTCAGCCAGTCAGTAAGCCAGTCGTATTTTTCGAGCACTTACTGAATGCAGAGTACTGTTCTAAGTGCTTGGGAGAGGACATTATAACAATAAACCGACACATTCCCTGCCCATAATGAGCTTACAGTCTAGAGGGGGAGACAGGCATTAATATAAATAAATAAATTACAGATAAGTACATAAGTGCTGTGGGGCTGGGAGGGGGAATGAATCAAGGGAGCAAGTCAGGGCGACGCAGAAGGGAGTGGGAGAAGAGGAAAAGAAGGCTTAGTGAAGGCCTCTTTGAGGAGATGTGCCTCCAATAAAACTTTGAAGGGCGGAATAGTAATTGTCAGATCTGAGAAGGGAGGGCGTTCCAGGCCAGAGGCAGGACGTGGGCGAGAGGTTGGCGGTGAGCTAGATGAGATGGAGGTACGGTGAGAAGGTTAGCATTAGAGTAGCAAAGTGTGTGGGCTGGATTGTAGTAGGAGAGTAGCGAGGTAGAGGTTTGGATGAAAAGGGAAGGGATGTTAGAGAAGAAAACCCACAGGATTTAGTGACAAACTGAAGGTGACAGTTGAAAGACAGGGAACAGTCAAGGATAAAACCATCATTTTAGAATGTTGGGCCAAGGAGGGTGGCGACGTTGTCAACTATGATAGGAAAGTTAGATGGAGGCCTGTTGGCACAAATAGCTGATCGAGGCAGCTAAATTTGGGAGGGTAGGACTTGAAGGCAGAATTAGGAAATGTTTTTGCAACAGTGCAAGCCTGTCTAGATTCAGCGCAACGCAATGTTGGAAAAAACAGTTTTGTGCGTGTTTGCAGTATGAGACTCTACTATGACAGTTTTCTTTAATATGGGATTCTGCAGGAGTGAAAACTCCATGTTATAGGAGAACTGTGTGGTTTCAAAATATTGCCTAAAAATCCAGTATATCAATGAGATCTTTGCTTAAAAAGTGATACAGTTCTATCTTTGATCAAAGCAAAGGTTTTGAACTTTTTGAGTTTTATATAATTTCACTTCTCAGCCCTGAAGTCATGACTGGATCAATCAATCAGTCAGTGGGATTTATTGGGCACTTATTATGTGCAGACCACTGTGCTAAGCACTTGGGAGAGCACAACAGAAGAAGGCTTGTCTGTTGTTTCAACTGGAGACTCCAAACAACGAGAAGCAGAGTGGCCCAGAGGAAAGAGCTCAGGCCTGAGAGTCAGAGGACCTGGGTTCTAATCCTGACTCTGCCAGTTGAGTGCTGTGTGATCTTGGGCAAGTCGATTAACTTCTCTGTGCCTCAGTTTCCTCAACTCTAAAATGGAGATTAAATATCTGTTCTTCCTCTTACCTAGGCTGTGAGACCTATTTGGAACAGGGACTGTGTCCAACCTGATTAACTGATATTCTACTCCAGTGCTTAGAACACTGCTTGACACATAGTAAATACTTAACATTTATAATATATAAACTCGTTATGGGCAGGGAACGTAACAGTTAATTCTGTTATATTGTACCTTCCCAAGCGCTTAGTACAGTGTTCTGTGCACAGTAAGCACTCAGTAACACTGATTGAATAATAATAATGATGATAATGTGGAGGCTGCATGAGAAGAGTCATGATACTCTCACCATAGATAAGTCAAAACTGACAAGGGTGCCAGTTACACCAAGAAACTAATAATAATAACAATAATAATATAGCATTTTAAAGTGCTTATAATGTACCAAACATTGTATTAAACACTAGGATTGATATGATATAGGCAGATTGGATACAGATCAGGCTCCTTTACCAAGTGGGAGATGGGAAATCACACTGAAAAAGAAATGATGCATTTAGAAATGATCGAGGCTTCCAGATATCATATTCCAAAATATATGACTATTCTATTAACCACAGTGGAAATATTGACAATTCAGCACACAAGTTTACTAAATAGCCTTAAGATGACCAGAAATGATTAGGATGGATTTGTAAATCAATTTTAGGTTTTTTTAAAAAAAGTATTTTCACTAGCAAAATTGAGTGTTGGCTCCTTTTACTTAAATTTTGGGGGTTTATATCTGTTTTAAAATGAGTTTCAGGGGGTAGAAATTGGGTTGAATAGACTAAAACTCTATAATTCCAAATCCTAAGAATGGTGTGTATATGTAGTATTTGTGTGTTTATAATGTCTTATTAATAACACAATAATCCTACCGATCTTTTCTTATGCAATCAATTCATGGTATTTATCGAGAAGCTACTGAGTATCAAGCATGAAACGAAATGCTTGGGAGAGTACAAAAATAGCAAGATACAAGTTCACTGCCCTCATAGAGTTTATAATTTATGGTGGGAGACACGAGAATTACTAACAGATATTTTGGACACATAATCTAATTAAGACTAATTCTCTAGAGAAGACACTAATGCTAGGAAAAGTCCAGGGAAAATGTTGAAGAGGCAGGCCAGCAGCTAGATGGATAGAAACCATAACAACGATAATGGAAGAACCATTAGAAAGGTTGTGGATTATGGCAGAGAACAGGACATTCTGGAGAAAGTATATCCATGGAGACGCTATGAATCAGAAATGACTCGATGGCACTTAATAATAATAGTGAAAACAGGGAAGATTTAGGATAAAGTAGAGGGCAGTAGAAATACATCAGGACAAAGCAGCTGAACAGTGTACAGATAATATATAAATAGCATAAGTACAGGAGTGGTGAGGATAGGAATAAAATTCCTAAATGCTAAGGTTGGACATTGAGCCAATGTGACCGGAGTGTTATGGATTAATTGGGGAAAGCTTCCTGGAGGAGGTGGGAGTTTAGGAGGGTTTTGAAGATGGGTAGTAATAATAACAATGATGGCATGTGTTAAGCACTTACCTTGAGCCAAACACTGTGCTAAGTACTGGGATAGAGACAAAATAATCAGGTTGAACACAGTCCCTGCCCTACCTGGAAGCAGCATGGCTCAGTGGAAAGAGCCCGGGCTTGGGAGTCAGAGGTCATGGGGTCAAATCCCAGCTCTGCCACTTGTCAGCTGTGTGACTGTGGGCAAGTCACTTAACTTCTCTGCACCTCAGTTACCTCATCTGTAAAATGGGGATTAAAACTGTGAGCCCCACGTGGGACAATCTGATCACCCCGTATCTACCCCAGTGCTTAGAACAGTGCTCTGCACATAGTAAACGCTTAATAAATACAGACGTTATCATTATTATTATTAGTACCTGGGGCTCAGAGTCCAAGTGGGAGGGAGAACAGGGTAGAGAGGAGCTCTTGCACAGCTGGGTGAGAAGGGCATTCTGGGCTCGGGGAATAGATAGGAGTTGAGAAAGTGGAGAAAGCAAAGTTCGGTTAGAAGATGAGCTTGGGAGAAGCAAAGAGAGCTGAGGAATAGCAGGGGTACTAAGCACTTGGGAGAGTTCAATACAACAATAAACAGACACATTTCCTGCCCACAGTGAGTCTCCTTTTGCATAAGAGTTTTGACTGCCTGGCCTGCCTGGTAACTGCTGGACCATGGAACTGCCTATCAGAACAAGGCCCATTAAATGAGGACATCAATATATAGAATATACCCTGCACTGCTTAGCATCATATTGGATACTCCAAGCACTCAGTAGGAATTTGCTGGGTTTTTTAGTTTTGGGTTTTTGTTTCGGTAGTACTGGATTGAACCTCCAGGTTCAGATTTGGTTAAATGATGTAACTTGCCGAGAAAGAATGGGTTCGGTACAAACTGCGGCTCTCGATTCTAGGTGTTCTTCAGAACCCGTCTTGCTTCTCTGGTGGTTTTGGTGACTTTCATTTAAGGAATTTTCAGGTGACCTAAATGCAGGAGCTGAAGAGTAAGTAGTCGTAATCTAAACAGCAAAATGTTTTGAGACTGCTTCCCTGACTGTGAGCCCGTTATTGGGCAGGGATTGTCTCTATCTGTTGCCGAAATGTACATTCCAAGTGCTTAGTACAGTGCTCTGCACACAGTAAGCACTCATTAAATACGATTGAATGAATGAATGAACAAATAAAGGCCAGGCCTTATACGATCAGCTGCTCAAGGATGGGAACCCTGTCTGTTACTTCTGCAGTGTATTTCCAAGTGTCTAATACAGTACTCTGAACAGAGTAAGCATTCAGTAAATACCGTTGCTCGTGATGATGATGAGTGTGGGCAGAGCTTCCGCCCTGCTACTGCTTTTATTTTTGTTGCCGCTCTGGTGTTCAATTCTGGCATGCACATCTGGGGATACAACTCTCAGGTAGCCACCGCCTGGACCTCAGCGACAGAGTTTCTGCTACCCAGACCATAGCGATTGGGCTCCCGCTGCTACAGTCTGGGGAGAGATGTGTCCTTCAGAGTGTGAGCGGTCCAGTGCCAGACTTAGCATAGGTAGCTTAGGTAGAGAAGCAGCACGGCGTAGTGGACAGGGTACAGGCTTGGGACTCAGAAGGTCATGGGTTCTAATCCCGGCTCTGCCACTTGTCTGCTGTGTGACCTTGGGCAAGTCACTTCACTTCTCTGGGCCTCAATCACCTCATCTGTAAAATGAGGATCGAGCCTGTGGGCCCCATGTGGGACGGGGACTGTGTCCAACCCGATTTGCTTGTATCAACCGCAGCAGTTAGTACGGTGCTTGGCACATATTCAGTGCTTATCAGAAACCACAGTTATTATTATTAGCTTTGTCTGAGACATGCTTGTACATTAGCAGAGCCCTTTTATTCCCTTGTTGCTTTTTGGGATGCATTTCCTAACCTGGACCTCCTCCTAGCACAAAAACATTAATTGCCGTGTGAAGCCCCCTGTGTACTTGCTAGGATTCTAAATCTCAGATACTCACAGGGTCAATCATATCTGCACACAGCACTTCACATATGCCACCATGCCCAGACCCAGAAATGACTGAAGCTAACTTTCTTTGATGTTGTCTTTCTTTCCTAGCTCTGGGGCCAGCATCCCATTTTCCCCTTCTTTGGAGTCCAGTGTGGTTGCTTCCATAGTTTAAAGATCATGTACTGCACACATATTAACTAGAGCAAAGCCATTTTGAGAGGTTCTACAGTCCATGTCAATAAAGTTGGAAAATGTGTGACTTCCCAATACGGTAGATATTGTTATTTTGGAAAAATCCTCTCTGTGTTGGCCGTTAAAGATGGTTTACAGAATCCAACGAACACAATAATGAGAAATGAGTGTGCTATGTTAACTACTGAATCTGATACATCAGCTTCTGAAACAGCTGCAGAAAGTACCGAACTCAATACATCAACATATGTCATGCCATCAGAATGAAGTCAGGACCATCAGGCAACAAGCAGGTGAAAACTAGGTCTCTGGTGTATTTGTTGTTTGTTAGGTCTCTTGACAGAGTCTCAGCCTCTAGGACAGTCAGTATGATCAGTCCAATCCAATTTTGAGGATTAAGATATAATTTGATTTTGAACAAGACTGGCTAAAGAAGGTGATCATTTGCTCTGGGAAAAAAAACAAAACCCAACCAACCCAAAATCCTCAGATGAACTATTTAATAGAATAAAATTGAGTGTGAAGTACTCTACCGAGCAGGGGTAAAAAATATAGTGAACCAAAGCTAAAATCCCTTTACTGCTCTCCTGTATGTTGATCACCTGGTCCCAGCTGGAAAATATGCAGGCCTCCTATTCACTAATGTATGAGGAGCTGTCATCTCGCTGCACTTTGGAGAAGGCAAATGATGGCTCCCCCGAGATTGCTGGTGCCCTGCTTTGGCGTCTCATTCTAGTAATTTATTCCCCCAGCATATCAAGGCTTTCAGCTTTCACTGTCCCTGGATTGAACGGGTGCTATCCCATTGTAACCACTGATGTCTTTCTCTGCTCGTTTTGGCCACTAGAAATGGAAGAGTGATTGCATTTTCAAAACAGTGTTCGACAAACAAAGGAATTTGGGGGGTTTGTGTGTGTGTGGGTGTGTGGGTGTGTGTGTGCGTGTGTCCAGAGTGTTATTTTCTTTTTTCAGGAAAAAACCCCACCACATCCATACTTAGGATGAATGCCCATTGTCCTTCAAATAAAGGACAGTAGCCCCTTTCTCATGCCTTAGAAAGTGGCAGATGTGCTCTAAACTGAGTCAAGTCGGCATTTGTGAACTATTGTTTCAATGAGAAATAGGGAATGTGTTCCAACCGCAATTATATTATCATTATTATCCTCTCCATCAACCTCACTAATGCCCCCCCATATGTACATATGCTCATGGACTTAATGCATACTTTTTTGATGCCATAATGCTGGTTTTAGGGATGCTGTATGCCAAAATAAAATACTATAAAACTCATGCAATCTCCTGGAAAACACATGTGTTCGGACACCACATGTTTATTGATTAATTCTTTTTTCATCCATGCACTCCACATCCAGTTGACCTTTCTAGGGATTGGAGGGAGTATCAGAAACCACATTTAAAAATCCCTCTCTAAATATAGCTGAAATACATGATGTGCAAGATGATAATACCATAATTCTTTAAAATTCTACTTATTCTTTAGATTTACAGAAATGTTTATGTGTGAATCCCTGGTATTGCGAATTTTCTGTGTTAGGAAATGAATCCTTCAGATTTGAAACCAGCAGTACAGAGACCAACCTTTGGGAAAGGACTACTGTATATGAAAAAGAGTCTTAATCTAAGAAGTTTAGGTGAATTTGCAGAAACACATTCCTTTGTGTCATTTACCACATAGTACAAAGCAATTATAACTTTCTGAAAGGAGTGTTAATACAATGAATATTAATTGAACTGTACGTGTGAAATAAGGTGAAGCACGTTCTCCAAGATGGCTGCATTTGTTATCCATCTAGATTTTGAGATGTATAACTTTTTTATGGTAAAGTATTTATTTAAAACTGAAATTTTTCCCTCCAGGTTTATAGCACAGATGCAGTTATGGGAGGAAATGCATTACTTACTGTTAAGCATGCAAATAGATTTGGAATTAACAGGCAATCAGAAGAAAATTCATTTTTGGCCAACACTGTCTTCTAACCTTAGGAGAGCAGGAAAATGTAAGATATATGCTAAATTATTGATTTCCCAAGGAAGTATAATTTAGAATTGTTGAGCAAAATGTGGGGACAGCTACATACTCTGTATTTTTTTATGTTTGCTCTTTAATTGAGAAATAATTATGTGCTTAGAGAAATGAAATAGCATATTCACTCCACTCTAAACAAATATTCACATTTTCCTACACACTTTTGACCAAATTCTGTCTGTGCATATGCCAGGCTGAGATCCTATACCTAATATTTTCTGAGGAGTTCTAGTCCAAAGAAAATATTTCAACAGTTCAAGCACCCTATTCCCTCCCTTTGTATTGCAAAGGACAGCTGGAGGATACAAGCTCTGCTTCCAGGGTGATTGCCCCTTTATTAGGCAGATTTTCTGAAAAATTGAAGTATGCTTTTAAAAGGAGAAAGAGCTTACATTGGCAGGACATATATGTTGATCTTTTTGGCTAGTGGAACTCTTTGAGATGAGCAATTTTGTCAGTGACGACAACTCCAAACAGCAATGCAAGCTAGAGTTAGCATGGTGCCGCATAAAGGTATGAGGCTCTGACCAAACTCTGCATGGGAGTTTTTTCTTGAGAGGAATTGTTGCCTTCAGGTCAAGTTTGTATCCCTCATGTATCGCTAGCTCCATCCTCACCCCGATTGGCAGATCGTAATGTGAATTATTTTGATCCCTTACAAAAAAAAAGATCATCAACTTCCTCTTTCTGTTTTGATTTTTCCAAATCATCCGAAAACCATTTCTCGAGCCCATGTAGACATAGAATTTTGGCCATGTGATTAGATATAATGAGAAGCTGTATGTCCCCTGATGGGCCCAGGAGTCCGCCTGATTGATGACTGACCGTGCTGCTACGCAGAAGTGCTGGAGGCTTTGCAGTGCTGCCTTGATCCCTCTGCCAACCTGCCTAGACTCTCAGGATCTCCATGAAGCCCTCTATGCTGACCTAAATGCCTTCTACAAATTTGGCATCAGGACTCCTTAGCCAGCTAACGGTAGGGGATTTGCTATGAATCGTAAGCAGTAGGGGAATTAGATTCAATCCTTTTCAACCCTTTCGATTGGGACTTTGAAGGGAACAGGCATCCCACCGTATCTAAATGGACACGAGTCAGAAATATTACAGGGGACATCATCAGTGCTGTAAATGTTGCCGGAGGTTTATTGGGCACATTTTCCTGCCCTCTTGTACTCCCACAGACGGGCACTGCAGTGATTGGAGCAGTGTGGTCTAGAATCAGAAGACCCGGTTTCTAGATCCTGTTCTGCCGTGAGCCTGCTGTGTGAATTAGGATAAGACACAATCTCTGGGCCTCAGGTTCCTCATCTGTAAGGTAGAGATAATAGTAATCAAGGTCTCCGTCCTTCACAGGTATGTTGCAAGGGTAAAATGAGATCACTGAAGCGAAAACATTTAGGAAAAACCAACAACAAAAAAAAAAGATACGAGCTCATGGTATTACTTCAATTCCAATTTTCATTACTTTTCCAGAGCGCCCGAGTGGCTGATCTACTTATATTTCTCAAATGTTGTTGCCTGCTTAGAGTGTTTTCTGCAGTACAAAAAGTCTTCATGAATGAATGTGTAGATCAAATAGAACTGATTGTTGCCAATAGCTGGAAAGTGCCAGTCTCTTTGTCAGAAACTTACTTGTGGCTGCTCAGTTTACGAGGCCCCTCTGCCTTGGCTATAGGTGGACAGTTTGTGCAAATCTTTATACTCTATTGCTTCCTCCTACCTGGCATTCATTTCAGTGTCTCGCTCTCTCTCCGACTAGTTTGTAAATTCCTTGAGGGATCGGATAAGTTCTACTAATTCTAAGTGTACTCAGCTAAGCACTTGGTACGGTGGCTTATGCACAGTAGGTACTCAGTACATGCTATCAATGGATTGGCTAATGTCCACCTAGGGTAACTGAGGCACAGAGAAGTTAAGTGACTTAGCCAAGGTCACACAGCAGACGTGTGGCGGAGCCAGGATTAGAACCCAAAACCTCTGACTCCCAGGCCCATGCTCTTTCTACTGGGCCATGCTGCTTCCCCTGTGCTTTGTTTCCCTCCTTTTTCCATTGCAGATGCTTCTGCGAGGGGGGTCAGAAATAACTCCAGCAAAGGAGAGAAGAGCGCAGGACAGGGTAGCCTCACCGAGCTACCGTGATCTTAACCCGACCAGAGTCTTAATCCAGCCCTAGATGTTGTTTTTACCTCTGCACTGGTCTTCAAGCGTATAGATTTTTGACAATGAATGCTTTTCTGTATGTGGAAAACTCAAATTTCTTCTGAATGGGTGGAATCTTCCACTTCTCCCCTTCTCTGCACCATCCTACATACCTTAGATAAATGGCTTAAGTGGGAGGGGAGGGGTTTGGGTCTGTTTATTCTTTCCAGTGTGTTTTTCCCAGCTGTCCTTTCCATAATGCCCTTCGGTTTGGGGCTAGCATGCATCTCCATTAGAACTCTGCCTCTTCACGTCAGGGGCTGCGTGCTACCTTTGCTCAAAAAACACATCCTATTTCTGATTGCTGCATGCCAAATTGGACCATCTGCTGCTAAGACACATTGCTCAAAACCGTGCTCCGTCGTGACCTTATAAAGTTTCCATTTACCCTCCCTAGCTGTGAGCATCCCACTTCAGCATTGCATTACTGCAGATCTAAAGATCTTGCTTCTAATGACCTTTTCTTCACATGTAATGCAGGAGAAGAGCTAGATTAAGGCAGGCCCTGCCTCTATCCTTTTGCACTGGCTGTCTTGTAAAATATCTTTTTCTTCATTCTCTCTTGCTATTTTCTGTTCAGCATAGCTCCTAAGTGACAGTAATGAAACTGCTCAAGAGGTACTTAGCACTCATGTGAATATCTATTTATTACTGAATTATTTTGATCACTTGTATTTATGCTCTTTCACTTTTACCTATCTTTCCCATTACACTCTCAGCTTCTTGAGGGCAGGCACCTTAACTTTACTGGTTCCCAAGTTCCTAGCATAATGCTGTGCGTACACTAGGTGCTCAATAAATATTGATGATAATGGGAATTTTTTTTTGCTCTCCCTGCATGATAAGCAGCTTTGCCTGGTGGAAAGAGCCTGGGCCTGGGAGTCAGAAGGATCTGGTTTCTAATCTCTGCTCCCCCGATCATTCATTCATTCAATCGTATTTATTGAGTGCTCACTTCATGCAGAGCATTGTACTAAACGCTTGGAAGAGTACAATATAACAAAACCATTCATTCATTAAATCGTACTAATTGAGCCCTTGCTGTGTGCAGAGCACTGTACTAAGCACTTGGAAAGTACAATTCAGCAATAGAGAGAGATAATCCCTGCCCAGACTGAGCTTTAAACAGACACATTCCTTTCCCACAATGAGTTTATAGTCTAGGGGGGAGAGAGACATTAATATAAATAAATTATCTGCTGTGTGACCTCGGGCAAGTGACTTCACTTCTCTGTGCCTCAGTTATTTCATCTGCAAAAAAGGGATGAAAACTGTGAGCTCCATGTGGAATCAGAGCTGTGTCCAACCCTATCACCTTGTAGCTACTCCAGTGCTTAGTACAGTGTCTGGCACATAGTAAGTGCTTAACAAATACTACAATTATTATTATTATCGTTATAATTATTACCTTGTTCTTACCCAGGAGGTTGAAAAGTATGTGTTTTTCACATTAAGGACCTTGTGAAGGCCGAATCCCAATCAAGTGTGGAAGGATGTAGAGCTGTATATTTCCTCAGACCTGGAGAGAATGGAATTCTCTTTCTCACTGACTATTTTTAAAAATGTTAGCATCTCTTGTCCTGATCATGCATACAGTCCTGTAGACCATTAGCTTGCTGTGAGCAGGGAACGTGTCTACCAACTCTGTTCTATTGTACTCTCCCAAGCGCTTAGTACAGTGCTCTGCACACAGTAAGTGCTCTATAAATACCATTGATGATGATGATCATCATCATCATTCATGCTCCTGGTTCCAGTCATCCTCCCCTGACATGCCCTTTTAGAAAGAGACCGGTAGTACTGGAAAAGGGAGGTAAGTGATTTCAACTTTTGGTCTTCTGAACAGTCCCACTCTGGCTCCACGTTCCTCTTTCTTTAACCGTTCTTTAACATCTTTAACCCATTCTAAGAAAAGCACCATAAACGCTGGGAGGAAAATTTGGTCCGTAAACTTGCCTGATTTACTGATTTATCCAATTTGGTTCAGATAGGTACCATTTCTGAGTGAAGGAGGATTTCAACTTGAGTCTTCCCCCCAGCCCCTGCCTCCAACCTGTTCACATCCCCTCTCCCTTCTATCCTCCATCCCCTGTTTTCAAACCAAATTTACAGAGCAAGAAAAGAGTTGGCTTTTGAGGTCAGAACCTCAGTGTTTCTTAGGGTTCCAAGAACTAGGGACTTCAATGCAGATGAAATACATATTAAGCTATTTTCTTCAATCAAAAGGGAAATCAATTTAATCTATGTAAGTGATGTGATGGAATTAGCCAACTTCCATATCTATCCCTAATTCTCATTTAGGGCTAAAAAATGGTCAGATTAGCAATGAACTAGAGAGGCTGCTTGATGTTATCAGGTAGTTGATGTGATCAAAACCTAGGTTCCTTGTATGACCCACAAGCTTCCTGAAGAAGATGAGGCAGTTGACTCAGCAGCTCTATGATGAATTGTGGGCGAATCAACAACAAATGTTTAGGCACCGGCCCACCCAATCATCAAATGTTAAATCATCTATAAACCTAGAGTCCACCAGATCCTAACTTCTACCCTTTGCCCTAATCCAATTTGGGGAAGATTCATTTTGTTCAGAGTTGACCTGCAATTTTTGACATCGTTGATGGACTATCACTATCCCTATTTTAATTTCAACAGTTTGTCACCAGACAAGCCTGGCTCCAGCTCACTCCCACTTCTGGTTATAAAATCCATCACAGCCCTATTTGATCATATTAAGCAGTTACCCACTGTCTCTCCGATGGTAGCTTTTAGAGGAAAAATGCTTTCTAATCACCAGGGAAAAGATTTTCTTGGCCAAATACTTTCCCTGCATCTAATAAGAGAAGCAGCAGAGATCAATGATCTAATCAGGCCAAGAGAATGATATTAGGGCTCTTCCAGGGCTCGTGTACATGTGGGATCTGGCTGGCTCTGTGTGGGATCTGGCTCTGGCTGGCCAAAAGTTTCCATTCTGATTGCTAATCCTCTGGCCAATGGTTCACCCTACCCATTTGGAACAGCTCTCCTCTCTGCCACCGTGGAACGAAGGACTCTCTGTCTTTCGGATTCGCCCTCCTTGTGAGTCAGGCAGTTGGATGGTTCTCTAGCGGAGCCTGAAAAAGTCTCCTCCCGGTATCCTCGGGCAAGTAAAGCTTCCGTCTCACCCATCGGGGTCTTATAAAGATTATATCCAAACCAGAATCTGACAGTGCCGAGGCCTTGTTAGGCTGGAGTTGTTGAATGGCTTGTACTGTTTCATCCACAGATATAAGTTTATTGAGTGATCCTGCAGAGGCCTCTGACAATTTAGGAAGATCAATAGAGCTCAAGAAATCCAATAATGTCACAGAGTCTCCACTACACAGAAATGGATAAAGCTGCTTGTAAAAATCAAGAAAGACATCTCTTATCAGGTTAGAGGTACAAGTATGTCTGCCCTGAGCTCTAATTTCCCCCTTTTTTGCCTGAACTGTGCTCTTTCCCTTCTCTTAGCTGAAAGACCAATGAACCATCATCTTTACTCTCTTTCTGGGGAGAGGGCATGAGGAAGAAGATCTTTTTATAAGGGATTGAAGGGCCCTTCAGCTGCATCAGGCACTGAAGAAGTGAGGCTTTCATGGCACAAATTAGCACTCTTGAGATATGAGGAGCTCGGGTGCCTTCTCTAATTAATCAGTTTTATGTTCTAATTGATCTGCTTTCTCAAGCCTGAATATTGTCTTTGCACTTGCCACAACGATCAGTTTACCTGCCTTGATAATCAACTGGCTAATTGTAAAGATTTGAGGATTCTGCAGCAGTAAGTTTTTTAATCTCCAGTCAGTGGAGCATGACTCATTTTCCTGAAGCCCCTCAGTATGAATTAGAGAAACTGCAACAGAGGCAGAAATACGCTCAGTGCTACATTTCAAATGACTTCAAATTCTGCCTTTCCTCTACCATTTACAAGGATCCTTTTAAAATGTGATATGGCAGTTTGGATTGTATCGTTACATATCCCCTCCACCCACCCCTCATGCCTTACACAATTTTGAAGTGGTTCCATAGAGCTGTTGTAAATAGTGAATTCATTCATGGAGTCATAATTTCTTTTAGAGTTCATCTCCGAGTGCTCAAAAGCCTCTTTTATTATTAATAGTAATAATAATTATGGTACATATTAAGCGCTTACTGTGTGCCAAGCACTGTTCTAAGCCCTGGGGTAGAGACAAGTTCATTCAATAGTATTTATTCATTCATTCATTCATTCAATAGTATTTATTGAACCCTTACTAGGTGCAGAGCACTGTACTAAGCGCTTGGAACGTACAAATCGGCAACAGATAGAGACAGTCCCTGCCCATTGACGGGCTTACAGTTAATCAGATTGAGCACAGTTGCTGTCCCACATGGGGCTCACACTCTTAATCCCCATTTTACATTTAACTGAGGCTCAGAGAAGTTAAGTGATTGGCCCAAGGTCACACAGCAGACAAGTAGCAGAGCTGGGATTAGAACCTAAGTCCTTCTGGCTCCCAGGCTCATGCTCTAATCCCTCCCAATACCACTGGGAGGCAAATAGGCTTCAGTTATTAATAATTATAGTATTTATTAAGCATTTGCTAGGTGCCAGGCACTGTACTAAGGACTGGGGTGGATACAAACAAATTGGGTTAGACATAGCCCCTGTCCCACATGGGGCTCACAGTCTCAACCTCCATTTTACAATTGAGGTAACTGGGGCCCAGAGAAGGGAAGTGACTGGCTCAAGGTCAAACAGCAGACAGGTAGCAGAGCTGGGATTAGAACCCTTGACCTTCTGACTCCCAAGCCCATGCTCTATCCACTATCCCATGCTGCTTCTCTATTACAATCAGGGGAAAATTAGGTACAATGCACTATTTTGCCAGAAAAAAGGCATTTTGACTACAAGCTTTAGCTAAGAGCACAATGGCAGAAATAGGGAAGATTTGTCCCCCAACACTCCTCTCTGTCTAGATACAGCCGATGCAGTATTGGCACAAACGGTTGTTTATGGGCATGTGGCATAAGGCATACATCACGAGTCTTTATTAATGCACGTTTCTGCAAGAAAACAACCCCTGTGTAATAGGAGTACTGGGTGGACTTTGAACTAAGGAGACTTGGGTTACATGACTGGACGATGCAGGCTCTGGGCTGGTCACAAGTCATCACCTTTTGACTGTGGCCCTCTTATGTCTGGAGGGACATAATCCTAGAGGCGGGAGCTGAGGGAAGATCTTGGCCCTTCTAGGAACTATTGGGGTCAGAAGAGAGCGGGTGAAGCAGCTCCTATAGCCCTGATTTAGGAGCTCCTTATTTCCTGCTTCCTCCTGCCTGGGGGCCTGATAGGCTTTCTGAACAGGAGGAGTTCATTGAAGGGAAGGGGTTGGGGGGAGAGAGGGAACAAAAGTTAAAATAGCCCCTCCAGAGGAGTGAGAGATCTCCACCATGTCTAGGTGGAAACCAAGGTCAAGTCTGCTGAACTGGGGATTCATGGCACGGTGGATAGAGCCCGAGCCTGGAAGTCAGAAGGTCATGGGTTCTAATCCCGGCTCTGCCACTAGTCTGCCGTAAGACCTTGGGCAAGTCACTTAACTTCTCCGTGCCTCATTTACCTCATCTGTAAAATGGGGAGCGAGACTGTGAGCCCCATGCAGGACAGGGACTGTGTCCGATCCGATCTGCTTGTATTCCCCTGAGGGCTTAGTACAGTGCCTGACACACAGTAAGTGGTTAACAAATACTGTAATTATTACCAGTAAGGAGATGATCCAGGGCTAATGCAATGCCATGCCCTTGGGCCATAAAGGGCCACTCTTCTGCCAGTGCATCTCTTCTCCTCTATGCTAAAAACCCCCTGCAACCTACTTAAGCAGTAATAATAATAATGATAATGTTGGTATTTGTTAAGCGCTTACTATGTGCCAAGCACTGGTCTAAGCACTGGGGTAGATACAAGGTAATCAGGTTGTCCCACGTAGGGCTTAGTCTTCATCCCCATTTTACAGATGAGGTAACTGAGGCAGAGAGAAGTTAAGTGATTTGCCCGAGGTCACAAAGCTGATAAGCGGCGGGGCCGGGATTAGAACCCATGACCTCTGACTCCCAAGCCCGTGCTCTTTCCACTAAGCCACGCTGCTTCTCTAGCATTGTAAATCAAACATCTGCATGTGGAGGTACGTACATGGACCCCTAAGGACACCAGAGGCACCATTTAATCAGAACTTCTCCGTTCCTCCTCAATCAATCAATCAGTGGTGTTTATTGAGCACTTACTGTGTGCAGAGCACTGTACTGAGCACTACCTCCTGACTTGTACGCATGGAGTCAAACCATTCAAAGAGACAAAAATATCTACCCATAGCTTGGGAGTGAGGTGTTTTATCCTGTCACCTTGCCACACTTAGATTAGGGTGTTGAGTCGTTAACATGTTTGTTGAGCACTTACTGCTCATCTCTAGACTCTAAACTTGTTGTGGGCAGGGAATGTGTCTATCAATTCTGCTATATTACATTCTCCCAGGCACTTAGTACAGAGCTCTGCATATAGTAAATGCTCAGTAAATATGCCTGATCAATTGATGAGGGATGTACTGAGCTCTTGGGAAAGTACAATAGTGGTAAAAGACTCAATTCCTGCCCCCAAGGAGCTTACAGTCTAATAATGGCTATAGACACTAAATTATTTTTAGATAGAATTAAAAAGAGGACAAAAAGGTAGATTGGTGAATGAGTAAGTATTTAAATGGTGGAGTATGTAAAGTATGTATCAAAGTGCTATGAGTGGCTGTCAGTGCTAAAGGACTGAGGTGGTAAGATGACCCAGGGAGAAGAAAATTTACTGGGGAATGCCTCCTGGAGGAGGTAGGATTTCAAGGCTTTGAAAATGGATAGTGCAGTGGTTTGGCAGATTTGAAAAAGGAGGAAGTTCAAGACAGCAGGGAGGGGGTGAGCAAGGGGCCCAAGGAGGGAGAGGTGAGAGCAAAGGATCACTTGGAAAGAATGTAATGTGGTGAGGAGAGAGGCAGATGAAGAGAACAGATAAGTAAGAATTGAAGAACAGGTGTTTTTACGTGATGTGGAAGTCGGTAGTCACTGGAGGATTTTGAAGAGGAAAGAGATGTCTATAGAACTGCAGTTTAGGAAGTTGATCCAGTAGAGTGAAGAAGGGAGATGTCGGAGGCAGGAAGATGAGTGAGGAGGCCGATAATGGTAATCTAATAAAGAGATGACAAGAGCTTGAATGAGGATGGTGGCCATTTGGCTAGAAAAGAAGGAGTGGATCAGAAAAATATTATGGAGAAGGAACTACTATCAGGGTTACAAGATCCCGAGGAGTCAAAGATGATGCTACCATTCTGGGCTCCTGGGTCAAGGAGGATGGTAGTGCTGTTGACTGATGCTGGGAAAAGAAGAGGAAGAATGGGTTTAGAAGGGACAATGAGGAGTTCTCTTGGCCACGCTTATTTTAAGGTGAGGGCCGGGCTTTCTGGAGGGTCCTCTTGGAAATAATTGCCTGGAATACGGTTTTGGACTTGCCTGTGCACACTGCTCTTTTGTCATTTGTCATCAAGATTCATCCAATTTCTCCAAGTGCAGGGATCCCGATCCTAAAAGTCTCAGTTAATAGACTCCATTTTCTTCAAAGGCAGAGATGCCTTGCTGTCATTCCAGCTTCAAACACTAGGCTCATCTAAACCTTTCTGTGTCTTGAAGGGAAGAGAAGTGAACCCCTGCTTAATGTACTCTTGGACAAATTGGCAAAGTGAAAAGTGCATTTACTGTGACTCCCAGAACAGTTATAAAAGTTAGCAACAAGGCCATTGGGTTTATTGTTCCCTTTCGCAGGATCATTGGTTGTTATGGATAGAGAACAGAGAAACATTACAAGATGGAAACTACAGCCAGAAGAAGTAGAAAATGATCCAGTTCATAGAACTCAGTGGCATTGCGTGAGGCAGGTGATAAGAGAAGATGTCAGACTGTATGGGGCAAAAGAAGGTCAAATGAAAAAGAAACCATACCGAGTCTACATATTTCTTAATAATGAAAATATTTCCAATTTTGTTTTTAACTGAAGGAAAAGGACATTTTCAGCCAGTGCGTTTTGTTGCAAGGATGGGCTAAACTTTACTGGGTGGCAGTTTACTGCGCTGCCATTTCATGAGATTGTGTCTTCGGAAATGATTCTTTAATGGCCATGAGGTCTGCCTGATTGAAAACTGCTGTCGTTTCTTTGGGTCTTATCTGCTAAGGTTTTGTGAGGATTTGGAATTTAGGTTTTTGTTTTCTGCAGCAACCCTCCAGTGGGGTTTGGGAAAGCCTTTGGGGCAGCTTTGTTTTGTTAAACAAAACAGCTCTTTACTGTATCATGGCTCTTTCCCAGTGGGGAAAGAGAAGAAGCAAGAGCAGGAGTTGCAGCAGCCAGCTTGAGCATCCCATCGTGTGGGAACTAGGGAAAAGGTGGTCCTCACCCCTCCATGCCTTCTAGCTGGCTCGCCTTCCGGCAGGTTCTTCGAGGCTGCCCATGGGGGTAACGGGGGAAAAAGGCCTGGAGGAGGTCACGGAAGCGTGAAAGTTCAACATCTAGGCGAAAGTGCTGATGCCAGGATTGCCGGGGTGGATTCTGGAACAAGATTAGTGGTTCAAGGCTCCAAATGATAACAGTCAAGGTACTTGTTAAAAACTATATGCCAAGCACTGCTCTAAGCACTGGGGTAGACACAAATTAATCAGGTTGGTTACAGTCCCTGTCCCACATGGGGCTCATACTCTGAGGAGGGAGTAGGCATCAATCACCATTTTACAGATGAGGTAACAGGCACAGAGAAGTTTAGCGACTTGCTACTTGTCTGCTATATGACCTTGGGCAAGTCACTGAACTTCTCTGTGTCTCAGTTCCCTCACCTGTATAATGGGGATTAAGACGGTGAGCCCTATGTGGCTCAGGAACTGTGTTCCACCCGAGTATTTGTATCTACCCCAGCGCTTCGAGCAGTGCCTGTCATATATTAAGTGCTTAACAAATGCCACAATTATTATCATTATGAGGTCACTCAGCAGTCACATGGCAGAGCAGAAAGTAAAACTCAGGTCCTCTGACTCCCAGACCCATGCTCTTTCCATTAGGCCAAACTGCTTCCCCATGAAGCCGGTAACTTTGATTCTTATTAATAATGCACTTACTGTATATTTTAACGTAAAAATGCTCTTTCGTATTAGGTGGTTCCTGGAGTGGTTGCCTGAGACATTCTCTTGGCGGGGTCGGGGGCCGGGGGGGTCGGGGGGGTCGGGGGGTGGTGCATAGGAGGGAGAGAAGGCTAGAGGTGAAAAGACAAAAGCACAAAGGAGAGTGAGAATTGAAGCCTGCCAACAGAACTGGACCAGAGGAGCTGAAAGATGCTTCTGGGACATTTTACCTCTCTGCCCCAGGCTATTGAATAGACATATGTAATGTAGAAGTACACTATATATCTCTTTCAGAACCCTAGAAATATTGGCTTGTTGAGATGAAGGTTTTATATAAATAAAATGTATTGCTACTAAAAATTCCAGTGATCTAAAAAGGCTTTAAACACACATGACCTGAAAATAATGCTTGCTTAAAAAACTTTGCATTCAGAGCAGGGTGACTTTCCTGGAATAGTAAAGCCAGGCAGGTTACGGGAAACTTCTTTGTCTTCATTCTTTCCACAGATGGTAAGCTTGATGATGGGCGAAGATGTGGGGAAATCTTTATCCAGGATGAATGGAAATTGTTTTAAGTTGACTTTCTTGGGAGCTCCTGTCCCTTGTGTGCTATGACCTTGGGAAAGTCGCAATTTTTCTAGACCTGAAAGAAGGCTAGTGCTAGGCAGGCAAGCGAATGAATAATAATAATAATAATAATAATAATAATAATAATGGTAGTGGTTTCCGTTAAGTGCTTACTATGTGCCAAGCACCGTACTAAGTGCTGGGGGCGATGCAAGATCCTACTTGGGGCTCACAGTCTAAGTAGGAGAGAGAACAGGAATTGAATCCCGTTTTGCGGATGAAAGAACTGAGGCAAAGAGAAGTCAAGTGACTTGCCCAAGGTCACACAGCAGACATGTGGCAGACCTGGGATTAGAACCCAGGTCCTCTGGCTCCCAGACCCAGGCTCTTTCCACTGGGCCATGTTGCTGTAACGCATTGAGTATTAAATAAGACTCACAAATGATATTAAAGAGGCTGGTAGCTTTTTCCTGTTTTCTGTTTGGTTAAAGGTGCTAATCCAACCAATTTTGGATTTTCCAGACGGGGGTAGGCAGTCTAAGGATAAGTCACACTCCTGACTTTCTCATCTTTCTTCCTCCGGCTTTTGGCCGCCTTTTGGCACCTCAGTTTTCAGGCTCGTACCGTAAGCCTGTTTGGGCAGAGAATGTGTCAGTTTGTTGTTATATTGTATTCTCCCAAGTGCTTAGTACAGTGCTTTGCACACAGTAAGCGCTCAATAAATACAACTGAATGATAGGGAGAAGGGCTGAAACTCAAATTCATTCATCAATCTCTTTATTTGTTCATCATGGCCTTTCTTAGTTCCTCGTTTTTTTCTTTCTCAATCTGTTGTTTGGAAGCAATGGACTTGGGAAAAATAACATTCTTTATTTTGCTGCCAAACCTTTCCTTTGGTCCTCTTACAACAAATGAAATGAGTCAGAAATTTTCCTTCCAGTGACAACCAGAACTCTTCCACGCTAGCCACCTATGCCTATTTTGCAGATTGAACACAAATCTATTCTCACCTAGTCGGCCCCTCTATCCTTATTATATGCCCCTGGAAATGCTGTTCTCTACAATGTTTTGTCCTGTGATTTGTGCTTCTGATTCAAGTGATGGAAGTGGGAAACAGAATCAAGTGAAAATGGCAGGCATTTCTCATATATTTGCCAAAATGGCAGCAAGGGTGGCATTCTCTAGATTCATGCTGCTTGGAAAACATTTTGCACAGCTTTAGCTAAAAGCAAGTTTTGTTCTTGAAAGACATGTTTTATTTATGGTCAACTTGTAAAAACTGCACCAGGGAAAAAGTGACTTTTCCATTTGGTTTATGTATGAAACCTTTCCCAGTTGCAATGACTTTGGAAACACAGATGTTAGCCACAGATTTTTTTGCTCCCTGCCCAGCCATCCTGTTGTCTGAAGACAAATTACATCCATAGGGCAGTAGAGTGACTTTGTCTGCCACACGTGGCTAGCAGTGAAATCAAAATGGACATAGCCATAGAAAAACAATGGTATAAACAATGTTTTGAGAAGATTTTATGCGGGCTGTAGCAGAACTGACAAACAATGAAGTGATCAGCATTACAGTAACTAAATTAGAATAATTAGAATATCCAACCTCATCTGACCATAGGGCTTAGAGAGAGGGTATACAAAATGCATGACAAATAGGAGAACTGTTATTATTCAAAAGACCCATCGAACCAGTGGCTAGAACTATTGATTATCGAGTACTACACACCGTGAATTGGTGACTAAAGTAACTCTCAGGCACCAGTGGTTTACTGCACTGAATCTAGGAATGGATTTTTGTCACTCTCACTGGATTCTTGAAGCCTGTATGAAATAGTATTTACTCAACAGGGCCGGGACTGATGGCTTAAGGATTTCAATAATACACTGAACCTTTTCCAACTGGCCATGAGAAAAGCTCTCAGTTTAAGAGACCAAGAGGCCTGGTGGTTAATTGAGTATATGGCTGCCCTGCTAATCCAGAAAGAAGCAACAGAGTTCAAATATCATCAACACTATTGAGCACTTACTGTGGGCAGAGCATTGTATTAAGCACTTGGGAGAGTATAATGTAACAATAAATGGACAGATTCCCTGCCCACAACGAGTTTATAGTCTAGAGGGGTGGAGACGGACATTAATATAAACAAATAAATTGCGTATATATGCATAAGTGCTGTGGGGCTGGGAGAGGGGGTGAATAAAGGGAGCGAGTCAGGGTGACGCAGAAGGGAATGGGAGAAGAAGAAAGGAGGGCTTATTCAGGGAAGGCCTCTTGGAGGAGATGTGCCTTCAATAAGGCTTTGAAGGTGGGGAAACTAATTGTAGGATACGAGGAGGGAGGCCATTCCAGGCCAGAGGCAGGTAAGAGGTCAGTAGCGAGATAGACGAGATCGAGGTACAGTGCACTTGTCAGCTGTGTGACTGTGGGCAAGTCACTCCACTTCACTGTGCCTCAGTGACCTCATCTGTAAAATGGGGATTAAGACTGTGAGCCTCATGTGGGACAACCTGATTACCCTGTATCTCCCCCAGCACTTAGAGCAGTGCTGTGCACATAGTAAGCACTTAACAAATACCAACATTATTATTATTATTATTACAGCGAGAAGGTTAGCATTCGAGGAGCGAAGTGCGTGGGCTGAGTTGTAGTGGGAGAGTAGCGAGGTGAGGTAGGAGGGGGTGAAGTGATTGAGTGCTTTAAAGCCAATGGTGAGGAATATCTGTTTGGTGCAGAGGTGGATGGGCAACCACTGGAGGTTCTTGAGGAGAGGGGAAACACCCCCTGAACATTTTTGTGGGAAAACGACCCAGGCAGCAGAGTGAAGTATGGACTGGACTTGGGAGAGACAGGAGGCGGGGAAGTCACCAAGGGAAGCTGATGCAGAAATCAAGGCAGGATAAGATTAAGTGCTTGGTCAGTGTGATAGCAGTATGGATGGAGAGGAAAGGGTGGATTTGTGAGGGTTGAACCGACAGGATTTAGTGATGGATGAAAAAGAAGAATCAGGGATAACGCCAAGATTATGGGCTTGTGAGACAGGAAGGATGGTGGTATTGTCTACAGTGATGAGAAAGTCAGGGGAGGATGGGATTTGGGTGGGAAGATAACTTCTGTTTAAGAAATGTTAAGTTTGAGGTGATGGGAGGACATCCAAGTAGAGATGCCTTGAGGAAAGGAGGAAATGCAAGACTGCAGAGAGGGAGAGAGATCAGCGAAGGAGCATGGCTTAGTGGAAAGAGCTCTGGCTTGGGAGTCAGAGATCGTGGGTTCTAATCCTGGCTCCGCCACTGATCAGCTTTGTGACTTTGGGCAAGTCGCTTGACTTCTCTGTGCCTCAGTTACCGCATCTGTAAAATGGGGATTAAGACTGTGAGCCCCACGTGGGACAACCCACTTACATGGTATCTCCCCCAATGCTTAGAACAGCGCTTGGCACATAGTAAGCGCTTAGCAAATGCCATTATTATTATTATCAGGTCTAGAGATGTAGATTTGGGTATCATCCTCATAGAAGTGGTAGTTGAAGCCATACAAGTGAATGAGTTCTCCAAGGGAGGGGGTGTAGATGGAGAATAGAAGGGGACCTAGAACTGAACCTCGAGGGACACCCACAATTAGGGGGTGGGAGGCAGAAGAAGAGCCCGTGAAAGAGATTGAGAATGAGTGGCCAGGGAGAAAGAAGAACCAAGAGAGGACAGTGTCAGTGAAGCTAAGGTTGGATAGTGTTTCCAGGAGAAGGGGGAGGGGGTGGTGATAGACCATGTCAGAGGCAGCTGAGAGGTCAAGGAGGATTAGGATGGAGTAGAGGCTTTTGGATTTGGTAAGAAGAAGATCATTTGTGATCTTTGAGAGGGTGGTTTCTGTGGAGCGAAGGGGATAGAAGCCAAATTGGAGGGGGTCAAGGAGAGAATTGGAGGAGGGGAACTTGAAACAGTGGGTGTAGACAATTTGCTTAAGGAGTTTGGAGAGGAATGTTAGGAGGGAGATGGGGGTGATAACTGGAGGGAGCCATGGGGTCAAGGGAAGGTTATATTAGGATAGGGAGTCATGGGCGTGTTTTGAAAACAGTGGGGAAGGAGCCATTGGAGAGTGAACAGTTGAAGATGGCAGTTAAGGAGGGGAAAGGGAGGGGGCAAGTGTTTTGATAAGGTGCTGAGGAATGGCATCGGATGTGTGGGTGGATTTTGAGAGAAGGCAGGAAATCTCCTCTGGAGGTAGTTCTGGGGAAGAGGGGAGAGTTGAAGAAGGGGCAGGAGAGGGGAGGGACTGGGGAGGAGCAGGAGAGATTTTAGGGCGATCATGCCTGATAGAGTCAATTTTCTCAATAAAGTAGGTGGCCAGTTTGTCAGGGGTAAGGGATGGTGGAAGAGCGGGGACAGGGAGTTGGAGGAGGGAGTTAAATGCCTGGAACAACTGGCGAGGGCGATGGGCATGAGCATCAATAAGGAAGGAGAGGTAATTCTGCAGGGCAGAGGAGAGGGCAGAGTTAAAGCACGCAAGGATAAATTTGAAGTGGAAGAATTCAGCCTATCTAGATTTCCGTCAGCAACCCTCTGCGGCTCACGCACAAGAGTGAAAGAGGCGGACTGTGGAGGTGATCCAGGGCTGCGGGTTAGTGATACGAGATCGACGAAGGGATAGGCGAGCGAGCGAGTTGAGTTCAGTAGAGAGGGGAGTATTGAGAGTGTCAATTTGGTCATCAAGGGAAGATAGTTTTGGAGAGGGACTTTGTCACAGAACTGTTTCTCAGGAGCTGGGTATGGACTTTTATTCTATTTAGTCCTAGCATTTAGATGGACAGACAAAAGCTGCACCCTAAAGGAGAAGTCAAACTTCGGTTTGTTGTGTCCGTTATTTCCTCGGCTATTTGCAACCATTCTAGGCATCTCCTACTGGGGAGACGCCTGCAAACCTCAGCGTTAGGCCTCAGGATTAGTCTTGTATCATTATATCTTTTGGTGGTCTTTAAAATATGAATTAGGATGTTATCTCATGAGCATTTTGATTTCTGCAACAGAAATTTGGTATCTCTCACCATAGATTACACCAAATGTGGAAATGCTAATTCTGGGTGAATTTGGATTTCTTAGTGTTAAGAAAGAACAAAATAAACTGACCAGCTGATAGCAACTCTTGGGCATGCCTTAGGAGGAATTAACCACATCCCCATCAGAACACTAATGAAGGACATACTACCAATTACTCAGGCACCATGCTAACCTTAAAGCCTTCCAATTGAATAGCTTGAACTATAATTTCTCGGATTTAAAACACTTCTGCATGGAATTTACCACTTCATTCCTGTCCCTTGGGTTGTAGAGTCACCTTTAGGAGGTATTCAGTGTCTTTTCGAAAAAATCACTGTCCCCTCCAGCTATATTTCAAAATCCAGACACGTGAGCCCTTATTGAATTCATCCTGGGGGCTAAAAGGAAGATTAAGAGCATTGCTGAAACACAGTGTAAAGCTAAAGTTTTTCCTTTATGGTGATCTCTTCTATATCCTCTTTCATCAGCATTCAGGTAAGTGTGCCTAAGACTCAGGGGTAAATTTAGAACCTCAAAAAAGTAGCAAGTCTAGTTTTGGGGCTCTAAATATAAGAAATAGAGCTAAACTCCTTTCCCTAATGACCCTCTCTTGAAAACTGATTTCCAGTTCATAAACACCTATATCTACTGAGAATAAGAAAAGCATCATCTAATTATCTTCAATCCACTCACCTCACTCCACAGAGAACACACTCTCCAAGGTCATCAAGTACTTCATTTCTGAATCTAGTAGTGTATTTATTGAGTACTCACTGCATGTAAAGCACAGTATTAAAAACTTGGGAAGTACCAAACAAGCACGTGACTTGCTTGTCCCTGTCCACAAGAAGCAGCATGGTGTAGTGGATAGAGCACGGGCCTAGGAGTCAGAGGTCATGAGTTCTAATCCCGGATCCTCCACTTGTCTGCTATGTGACCTTGGGCAAATCACTTCTCTGTGTCTCAGTTACCTCATCTGTAGACTGGGGATTGAGACTGTGAGCCCCATGGGGGAAAAGGGACTGCCTGTATCCACCCCAGCGCTTAGTACAGTACCTAGTACATAGCAAGCACTTAACAAATACCATAATTATTAATTATTATTTAGAAGCTTATATTCAAATGGAGGAGACAAAGAAATGTTCACAGAATGATTAAAATAAATAATTGAAAGTATAGTTGAATAAATATATGTTTAGATGAGTATGAATAGGTGCATAAATGCTTCTTCTTCAGATGCCATCGAGTCATTTCTGATTCATAGTGATTTTATAGACATTTATCCATAGAATTTTCTTTGTAAAAATACAGAAGTGGTTTACCATTGCTGCCTTCTGCACAGTAAAGACTTAAGTCTCGGCCATTGTCTCTGATCAGCATTTTAGCCACTTAATCATCTGCCTTTGACTTTCCCACACTGTTGCTGCCCAGCACAGGTGAATCAACTTTGATGTTTTGGCTTAGACTTTCCATTATGGGTAGCCTTGATAATAATAATAATAATGTTGGTATTTGTTAAGCGTTTACTATGTACCGAGCACTGTTCTAAGTGCTCAGGGAGATACAGGGTAATCAGGTTGTCCTACATGAGGCTCACAGTCTTAATCCCCATTTTACAGATGAGGTAACTGAGGCACCGAGAAGTTATGTGACTTGGTGGTGGAGCTGGGATTTGAACCCACGACCTCTGGCTCCTAAACCCATCCTCTTTCCACTAAGCCACGCTGCTTCTCTAATGAGAGAGTATCTCTCAGCGGCATAGCTCTAAGCTTCATTGGCGTATGCAGACTCTCCTGCCACGGTAAGGTGTTGATTCACAAGAGAGACATCAAGTGCTAGAGGTGGCCAAACAATACATATGATTTGGGATCCTGGGAATTAATAGAGGAAGGAAGGCATGGTAGAGAAGCAGCGTGGCCTAGTGGATAGAGCACAGGCCTGGGAGTCAGAAGGACATGGGTTCTAATCCCGACTCCACCACCTGTCTGCTGTGTGACCTTGGGCAAGTTGCTTCACTTCTCTGTGCCTCAGTTACTTCATCTGTAAAATGGGGATTAAGACTGTGAATCCAATATGGGACAGGGACTCCTTCTGTTCCCCCCAGCGCTTAGTACAGTGCCTGGCACATGGTAAGTGCTTAATAAATACCATTATTATTATTATTATCATTTTGGAGATGGTGGCATTCAGGAAGGGAAGGCTGTGACTGGCTTTGGAGGGAGAGGGAGTTGCAAGTTGAGGGAACAGCATGAGCGAAAGGGCGGAGACATGAGCAAGATACAGTTAGAAGGTTACTTGGGAGGGAAGGTGAAGGTTAGGGAGTTGCAGGTGAAGAGAGATGTGAGATGGGGTGAATTGGTGGGTAGTCTTGAGGCCAATTATGAGTTTTTGCTTGATGTTGAAGGACACGGGAAGGCTTTTGAGGGGTGGAGAGACGTGTTAAGTGGTACTTCAGGATGATGGACCTTGCAGCAGCAGATAGTATAGATTGGAGAGAGGAGAGACTAGAGGTAGGCAGACCTCTGTGACCTTAAGAGAAGCATGAGGAAGACTTTCTGAGAAGCAGCGTGGCTTAGTGGTTAGAGCACGGGTCTGGGAGTCAGAAGGACATGGGTTCTAATGCTGACTCCGCCACCTGTCTGCTGTGTGACCTTGGGCAATTCACTTCACTTCTCTGTGCCTCAGTTACCTCATCTGTAAAATGGGATAAAAGTGTGAACCCCATGTGGGCCAGGGCCTCTGTCCAACCTGATCAACTTGTATCTACCCCAGCACTTAGTGCTTGCTACATAGTATGTGCTTAACAAGTACCATAATTATTATAAGACCAGAGAGGAGGCTTACTATTATTATTGTTGTATTTGTTAAGTGCTTAGTATGTGCCAAGCACTTTTCTAAGCACTGGGGTAGATGCAAAAGTCTATTGGACTGTATGCTCTTTGTGAGCAGGGAATGTGTCAACTAACTCTGTTGTATTGCACTCTCCCAAGTGCTTAGTCAATCAGTCATATTTATTGAGCGCTTACTGTGTGCAGAGCAATGTACTAAGCACTTGGAAGACTGATATGCTCTGCACATAGTAAGCATTCAATAAATATGATTGATTGACTGATATTAGCGATATGTCCAGAACTTGTCCCAGACTGGTATTTGTCTGGATGAAGAGGAAGGGACGGATCTAGAGACGTTGTGTAGGAAGAAGCAGCAGGATTTAGTGGTAGATTGAATATGAGGATCGGAGGGCAGCAAGGAGTTCAGGATAGCACTGAGGTTTCAGGCTTCTGGGACAGGGAAGATGGTGTTATTGACTGAGATAGGGAGGTTAGGAGGAGGCGTAGACTTAGGAGAGAAGACTGATAGTTCGATTTCAGCCATAAATTTGATGTGCTGGTGGGAAATCCATCTGGAAATGGCCTGGAGGCCAGAGGAAATGTGAAACGTCAGATTAGTTGTCAGGGCTAGAGAGGTAGATTTGGGAGTCATCCTCACAGAGGTAGTAGCTGAAGCCATGAGAGCACATGAGTAGTAGCTGAAGCCATGAGAGCACATGAGCTCCACGAGAGAGTGGGTGTAGAGTGAGAAGACTAGGGGACTCAGAGCACGGCCTTGAGGGACACCCTCAGGTAAGAGATGAGAGGTGGAAGAGGAGAAGTGAACAAAACTGAGGAGGAGTCGGAGCCTTCGGGAGCAGGGATCCTGTCTACTTATCCTGTTTTACTCTCCCAAGTACTTAGTGCAGGGTTCTGATTACAGTATGTGCCAAAAAAAACCCGATTGATTGATTGATTGATTGATTAGAAAGTTAACTAGATTAGTGCATGTCAGCAAAACCCAATACCTCCTTGAGAGCAGAACAGATTCTTGTAAGGCAGAACTGTATCTTTAAAGAGTTTCTCCTGCCCTGCCTCCTCACCTCCGTTTTCTTTTGTAATGAATCAAGAAAATGTTCTTCCTTTTTAACATTCCGGTAATCATTTTACTTTAACTCGTAGCTATCTTTTCCCCTTTTGTTCCTATTGTATGTATAATATATGCAACTCCCTGTCTCCCCCCTTAAATTTTAAGTTCCTTGAAGGCAGGGACTTTGTTTTCTCTACTTGGTTGCATGCTCTGCACACAGTGGCATTCATTATTTAATGATGATGACGACGGTCCAGAAGCCATGAAAAAAAAATAAATTGCTTTGTTTCTGGGTGTCTGGGTATTGTATCCTTCCCCCCAAATTGGGTTACAAGTGACATGTCAGGTTCATTAGGGCTGATTTTTGCAAAATAGATGAGGGCAAAAGCGAACACACTAGTTTTTCCTCCCTCCCACCTCTCTCCTCAGTCTTCCTTGTTTGTGGCCCCCAAATATCATTTCTTTTAGCTGTGGTCAAAAGATATTCTTTCAGGGGTGGATGGGCATTTTGCTATCTGCTAAGAGGCCCTTACAGGCTCTGTAGTTTTTGCAGAGATGTGCAATTTAAGTCTCAGCCAGAGAAAACAGCAAGACAAGGTCTGCTGAAAAACATATAGAATGTGGGAGCAAACCAAACCTTATGAAGTGAAAAAATAAAATTTTGTCATCTAGAATGAGAGGTAATAGTTTTTTTTTTCAAATAAATTAGTCAAGGAACAAAAAATCTTCTCTACCAAATGAGGATTTTGGATATGCCAATCTGAATGAATGTAAATAAGGCGGATTCCTGGGATTTAGGGTCTCAATTTTACCTTCACTTTAAGCATGTCTCAACCAAGAAATCTCAGTTCCTTGAACATAGTTTGAATCAGGATTTGTGATCTTATCAGCCTCTGAAATTCTTTAGAAAAATAAAAAGAGTCCAGAATTTAAAAGTAATATTGGAAAAAAAAGTAGATGCATTTCAAGTTTGACTAGGAAGGGGAAAAAAAATGAACACATTGCCTCTGCAATGTAGTCTAAGAACTGCACCTAATAGAGTAAGCGAGAAACAAAAAGAATAAATGGAGATTCCAAAGCCATAGAATGAGAGAGGCTGAACCAAGTTCGCATTAACATCGGGGATAATGAAACTGAATAATGAAGCAGGTGCAGGCAGGAACAAAAAGGTTATATTTATAAAAAGAGTCTGAATATTTATGGAGAGGCAATCCAGCATTGTCAGTATCCATGTCATAACTAAATGATGAAGACTGAGAATTAGAATCAAAGATGGAATTATCAGCATCTGAGTGCCACAGAACTATGCTAGGTCAAAACAATCAGTGTGGTGTTCCGACTGCTAAATTTCTATTATATACTGTACACTTGACATTATTGACGTGCATTTGATTAAAATTGATTACCTAATTGTAAAACAAAGTAGAGATTCTGCATAACATGAGTGAAGGTGTGCTTTAGCTGAGAAACATCAATAATAGGATATTGTTAATGTGCGCAGAGCCAGAGCGATTATATAAAATGGCATAACTGATTGCTCCCCTCTAGCTTCTACTAGCCAGGATGGGCATGGGTCCAATTCTACCCTAGAGAGAGGCAGCAGGACTCAAAGTGAGAGGCAAAGTGAGAAACTGGGAGTTTGAATTATTATGGTTGACCTGCTATGTGTCTTTGGAAAAGTCTTCTTAGGTTCTCTGTTTCTGAGAGTAAAAGAGGGGAAAAAACCCAACAACATATGATCAGATGCACCGTTAGGAAATGGAAGACGCTGATTAACGATAGCAGAAGCAGACTTTTAGGCTCACCTACTAAGTTAGTGGTTTAAATTGTTAACTCCTGAAGCCTCTCCACAGTGAGGTCTTTGGGGCTCATCCCACAGAGTGGTATTCTAGATGGATCTGGGTAACAGTAAGTCTCAAGGTCTCTGGGTTTCTAGTCCCAGGGGGCATATAACGAAACCACTGTGAGGGAGAGGATGGCTCTCCTCCTGCTTCTCTGACAGTGGGCTTTATAGAGATCCTTGGCGCTCGCCAGGACGTGTTTCTCCTCAAATAAGCTCACTGCATTAAAAAATCATTTATTTTGGATAATTGGAGTGTAGATCTATCAGAGAAGATCGCCTCTCCCATCACCCATTTTCTTATTCCTTCTCACCAAAGCCCTCTCAGTTTCTTTAGGGGGGACAGCTCACTGCTAGGAACTCTATTCTAGATCACTGAAGCGTAATGGCTTTTGCCCTGGCACTTCCTCTAGATCTTGATAGTCAGGGGCATTATTGCCAAACTGCAGCTCAAGCGTTTGAGAGCCACAGGCTCTTGGGAAGACGAAACTACTTTGCAAGACATCCACCTTTTCCTTAGCTGGGTATCAAACTCAGAGCTGGTTGTGCTGAAGCTACTGAATGTCAGGGCAATATGGACCTCTTAGCAGGCCCATAGTTTCTCTGTTTAGCCATGTATCAGAAAGGCAGCTCAAAGTGTTCAAGATAAGGGCTTCTAGGAAGGAGAAACAACAAAGGCAATGTTTCTAGGCAACCGCCTGAAAACTCTGAAGCAAAAGGCTATTAGCCTTTCAGCTGCACTGTATACATCAATCAAGTTAGCATCCCAGGAGTGGAGGAGCTGTAGGCAGCCAATATATATTCAGCATTTTTCAAACAAAATATTTACCTGTTAAACTGTCACCTTCCTATTTGATCCAGGCACCTAGCAACTCAGTTTTTGCTTTCTCTGCAGTCAAAAGCAAAAATGCTCTGAGGCTGAGATTTCTGTTCACTAAGGCTTAGACAAGGAAAATGGACCTATAAGGTTTGGAGCACTGGCCAGTCATTTTACCAAGAACTGGGTTCAGGTTCAGATCAGTTTTTCCCCAGGTTTTATACTCGGAATGTTTTCCAATGTAATTACGACCCTTTCTTCTCTTCCTTCCCAGTCTCTGGAAATAATGTTAGAGTCCTCAAATCATCCTCTTGATTCAGTTCCTCAAACTCCGAGTAGTAGAGAAAAGCTGAACATGTATAAAATCACTCAATCAATGGTCTTCACTGAACGCTTACTATGGGGCAGAGCACTGTACAAGGAACATGGGAGAGTACAATCCAGCAGAATCATGCATCTTCTAGCCTCTCTTTCCTTTCCACTTTCATAGCCGATGGATTTGGTTATGACCTCCTTGGATGGATGGAGCAGAATGTGAAGCCACATTAACCTTACACCCCCCGTTATCTGAGGATAAAGTGCTATATGATTCAGGCTCTGCAGATAAATGCATTTTACATATTTTGCAAGTGAACCAATTGTGGTCTAACCCCAAGCTTTTTGGAGTTAATATTCTATTTATCTTTATAATAGTACCACTGGAATATATGTGCTGTAAAATCTACGCTGTTCCAGGAATGATACTGTGCATTTTAAGATGAGTCCTTGGAGCTTTTTGCATATTCAGAATTTTTCAAGTATTTGGCTGATTTAAATGGCTTTCCTAAGGCAGGCAGATATGGGAAGCACCTTGGAGGAGATGAGGTTCTGGATTTTGATGACCTCTCTGGGGACTTCACCAATGTCAGTTGAAGTAGTGGGTCTGGGTCCTTGGATGAAGAACTGAGCTTAAAAGAACTGGGAGTCATGAATTCTATGCCTGGAGTGACTAGCTGACATCTGTGTCGGAGAAGCTGGGTAGTGGCCAGACTGAGGGGAAGGCTTGTGTCAGAGAGTTTGGCCCCGCTAGCTAAGTCCATGGACTGATAGATAACCTTTGGCAACCTTTAAGAATCTAGATTTTAGCTCAGGGGAAAAGCTAGAAAAAGGGAAAGAGTTTCATTTTGTGAGTGAACTTCGTGCTCTTTTGAACATCCACAGGTTCAACCCTGTTTTCTGATATAAGGCAATTTTATATTGATTACTGTTTATGATTTTACTTACTACTTGAACTTATCTACAGCTGTAGATAAATACTTTTTATCTGTTTTCTTATATTGAATGGAAGGCCTGTATGTATTGTCTGCTGGGTATCCATGACCCTCTTGGGGCCATGCAACAAGGGAGAGGACAGAAAACCCCTTCAGTACCACTTATAAAACAGGGCTATGTCATGGAACGCTGGATAATTTCTCTGTGAAAACTAGGTGAAAGACCATAGTGGAGATATACCCGAGTTACCTTGGGATGCCGTGGCTGGGAAAAAGTTGGTATTTGTTTAGCGCTTACTATGTGCAGAGCACTGTTCTAAGCCCTGGGGTAGATACAGGGTAATCAGGTTGTCCCACGTGGGGCTCACAGTCTTCATCCCCATTTTACAGATGAGGTAACTGAGGCACAGAGAAGTGAAGTGGCTTGCCCACAGTCACACAGCTGACAAGTTGCAGAGCCGGGATTCAAACCCATGACCTCTGACTCCCAAGCCCGGGCTCTTTCCACTGAGCCACGCTGCTTCTCAAAAAGTGTGGACACTGGGATTACAACGAAGCCTGGTGATTCAGGAAGGGCGAAGTCTTGGCTGAACTGGGCAGGGATTTTAGCACAGCACAAGTGAGACCTTGGAGGAAGTCTAAGAAAACCTCAGGGGTACAGCCTGAAGCAGCATGGCGTGGAAGCAGCATGGCATAGTGGATAGAGCACGGGCCTGGGAGTCAGAAGGTCATGGGTTCTAACCCCGGCTCTGCCACGTCTCTGCTGTGTGACCTCGGTCAATTCACTTCACTTCTCTGCGTCTCAGTTACCTCATCTGTAAAATGGGTATTGAGATTGGGAGCCCCATGTGGGACGAGGACTGTGTCCAACCTGATCTACCCAGCGCTTAGTACAGTGCCTTGGACATAGTAAGCACTTAACAAATACCACAGTTATTATCATTATTATATGATTTTTTCTCCAAAAAAACCCCAAATGGATTGCTTTCTAGCTGCCACTGAACCTACTTTTCCAAGTAAGGAAATTGAACATTGGTTTTGGTTGATAGAGGGCTCCAATGTCCCAGTAACTGATACCAAGTGGAAAGCCCCCGACGCAGAATATGGGGGCTAAGTGGCTTTATTCTTTCCTAAGGCAAGTTTCCAACCAGGTGTTAGAGCTGAGAACTGTCAGGGAAATGAGACCTTAATCTACCTCTCCTGTAATCTGTTGGGCACGTGGAAGTGTCTCCTTTAAAATGACATCTACGGTATAGGAAGGCCTCCAACTCCCAACTGCCTGAGTTGTGCCAAATGGTTCTTATGACATTTCTGAATTTAGGCCCTTTCTCAGATTTACAACATTGGATCTGACTTTGTGCAACCAGGATCACAAAGTCTGTAGAACAAAAGCCTTCCCCTTCCATCTTCACGACTTTCCCGTTCTCCAACTTCTCACTCCCTCTGTTCGACGTTGCTTCTGTGGCTACTGCCAGCCCATATCCTCTGGGGCCCTACAGCCTGGGGCCAAGACCGGGAAGGGGCCAGTGGTGGCGACTGCAGGAGCAACAGAAGCAGCAATAGCTGTGGGAGATGTCAGGTAGAACGCTTCTCCCTCTCCTTTCCTTTCTTCCCTCGCACCACTACGACCAGCCCCCTTCTGCCTCTCTGCAGGTGACAGCAGCGGCAACAGTGACAATAACCATGATAGTGGCTGCCACCCAACCCCACCCAGTCCCTCCTTTCCCTCCCCCCACCCGAACTGGTGCCACCATTCCTTACCATGCTAGCATACGGATGTGATCTGCCCTGGTCCAACCCTGAAAGGTAGGGACCGTAGGCCTAGAGGGGCTGATGGTGGTGGGGAGAAGGGGACTGCCAAATAAAATGTTGCAAAAGAAGTCACCGACTACTTGAAGGGAGGTGGTACAGAGAGGCGGGGAGGGCAGCAGAGAGCTGATCTTGGGACCCAGGGATGGGGAAGAGTGAAGGGTGAGAAGCCTAGGTCAGAGAGGAACAAAACATATTGCTATACTAGTTCTGCGGCAAAGCCAAGTCAGTGAACTAGCTCAAAATTCAGACAGTTACCATATTTTTAACTTGCTAGGTGATTTTGATGTGATTTTGATTTGTTGTGATTTTGATGTGATGTGATTTTGATTTTGATGTATTTGATGAAATACATAAATGAAGGTATAGAACTCATCTTTGAGTTAGTACACAGTTCTCGGGCATTTTTGGAAAAATAGGGTACCTGACCTTGGTTGAAGAACCAATCCTCCATGTGTAACATTGTTCCTTATGTGAAAATTGATTCCGATTCACAACATTTCTACTTGAAACGCAGATTTCAGGAACCAGTGTGTCATAAGTCTGAGGACTGCCTACAGTTTAGTTTCCCCTTATGCAACATTACCTGCTCTTATTCATACTGCTTTTCTCTTTCCTCACTCTCCCCTAGGTGTTTGCAGTGGTTTTAGAGCTCTATCAAAGGAAAGATTTCTGTTAGTACAAGAAATTCCAAAGCGATACTTTAACCGAATAGAGTAGCAATTGATTCTTTAAAAGTACTGAATAACAGTGGAATACAAAGACCCCTCTTTGACATCCAACTGCAAGGTTAGGAATGTAATGTCGAAGATCCCTAACTTTTTCCTCGCACAATCTATTATGGACTACTCAACCATGAATTTATCTGTAACTTTCTTAAACATCTTAACATTTGCTGTCTGCCCAACTTCCTGTGATAGTGAATTCCATATGCTCGCTGACCACCATGTGGAAACATTTTCCCTTTTTTTTGTTCAGAGCCTACTACTGTCAGGCCTCACTGATGTTGTGGGATTCAGTTAAAATTCGGCGTTAGCTCTGACCACCCCTTCAATAATGTGCCCTCTCAGCCTTTGCCTTTCCAGATGGGAGAGTCCTGATCTTTTCAGATAATCCTTATATGGGAGCTTCTCCATCTCCCCACCCGGATAATCTCGGTGTCCCATTTCAGTACCGTCTGCAACTCTGTTCCCTAGCTGCTCAGAGACTCATGATAGCTCCTCTCATTTTCGGACAACTAGTGCTCATTGCTGTTCAATGATAGCACCTAATAAGCTCTTTTGAGCATACTAAATATTTGCCAGTGGTGCAATCATTAGTAAAAAGATTCACCTATCTGGGCTTCACTCTCTTAAAACCACATATAGATAAACATTAATTTTTTTGAAATGTCAGTAATGTCAACAGAAAGATTGGCATTCCAGTTGACTAAACAGATAAGTTGTTTAAACAGTGCATAAGGAGAATTGAGGCAAAGTTCCGGGACACTGAAACTATGGGTTTGGCATACATTCTGTTTATTTCAATCCTAAATATCAGATGAGAATGATTTCTAAACAAATTTTATGGACTTGATGAAGAAATCATTCTAGGGTTCAGAGCACGATTCACTTACTTTGGAATATTTTTAACATTGATAAGGTGCATCTCACATTAAAGCGAGAATTCAATTACTGATTTGAGGAACTAAATTATCTGGATTAACTTTGGATAAAATAATAAAAAAATCAATAGAAGGAAGAGGAAAGCCACTTTAGGGAAAGGAGAGGATCTAAAAATAGGATTCGTAGGCTCAGGATGGTAATATATATTTATGCTGGTTCCTTATTGCAAGAGATAATGATAATAATAATAACGGTACTTGTTAAGTAAGCACTTACTTTGAGCCAGGCACTGTACCAAGTGCTGAGGTAGATATAAGCTGATGGTGTTGGACGCAGTCCCTGTCCCGCATGGGGCTCACAGTCTTAATCCTCATTTTACAGATGAGGTAACTGAAGCATAGAGAAGTGAAGTGACTTGCCCAAGGTCCTACAGCAGACAAGTGGTAGAGCCAGGAGAGTTAAGGAAACGAGGGAGAGAACCTGCGTGGCTCAGTGGAAAGAGCCCAGGCTTGGGAGTCAGAGGTCATGAGTTCAAATCCCCACTCTGCCACTCGTCAGCTGTGTGACTGTGGGCAAGTCACTTCACGTCTCTGGGCCTCAGTGACCTCATCTGTAAAATGGGGATTAAGACTGTGAGCCTCATCTGGGACAACCTGATTACCCTGTATCTACCCAGCGCTTAGAACAGTGCTCCGCACATAGTAAGCACTTAACAAATACCAACATTATTATTATTATCCAGATGAGTAACATTTCCAATGGATGTGATTTGGGAGGGGTATATTTTACCCTCTTTTGAAACTGTTTAGACACATCTGTAAAATGGGGATAAAATCACCCTCCCTCTGACTTAGACTTTGAGCCCTATGGAGGACAGAGATTGAATCCCACCTGATTATTTTGTATCTACCCCAGAGCTTATAACACTGCTTTCCACAGAGTAAAGTCCTTTAAAAAAAATCATTAACCCCCCCCCCCCCTCAAAACCCCACAAAACTGTTCTGATAGTAGTGATCATGGCACTCAGTGGTGCAGGAGACATTTGGGAACCAGTCAGTCAGTTGTATTTACTGAGTGCTTAGTGTGTGCAGAGCACTGTACTCAGCTCTGTGGAGAACACACTGTCAGAGAGTAGGTATAGACGGTCCCTGCCCACAAAAAGTAGGGGGAGACAGACACTAACTGCCCGGATTATTTTTCTACCGAAATGTCTGGGACGTGTCACCTCCCCGCTCCTCAGAAAACTCCAGCGGTCGCCCATCCGTCTCCGCATCAAACAAAAACTCCTCATCATTGGCTCTAAAGGCCTCTACCACCTTGCCACCTCCTCCTACCTCACCTCACTACTCTCTTTCTACAACCCAGTCCACACTTGCTAACCCTCTCACTGTGCCTTGGTCTCGCCTGTCTCGCCTCCGACCCTTCGCCCACGTTCTGCCTCTGGCCTGGAGCACCCTTTCTCCTCAAGTCCTACAGACAGTTACTCTTCAAAGCCTTATTGAAGGTACATCTCCTCCAGGAGGCCTTCCCAGACTAGCGCCACCCCCCACTTTCCTCTTCTCCCACTCCCTTCTGCGTTGCCCTGACTTGTTCCCTTTGGTCTTCCCCCCTCCCAGCCCCACAGCTCTTATGTACATGTCACTAATTCATTTATTTGTATTAATGTCTATCTCTCCCCTCTAGACTCTAAGCTCTCTGTGGGCAGGGAATGTGTCTGTTTATTGTTGTACTGTACTTTCCCATGAGCTAAGTACAGTGCTCTGCACACAGTAAATGCTCAATAAATACGATTGAATGAATGAATGAAGAAATTATGGATTAATATGGATAGCTGTTGACAGTAGCAGTGAGGAATAGGTGACAAGATATTAATGGGAACGGAAGGTTTAGAATGACAGTGTCTTAGAAGGCTCATCATAGATCAGGACTGAATAATGGATCTAGACCAGGCCTTGTCTAAAGGTCAGACCTACAGCGGATTTGCCATTTCACTGGGCCTTGTAATAATAATAATTATGGTATTTGTTAAGTGCTTACTAGGTGCCAGGCAGGTTGGACAGAGTCCCACAGGGGACTCACAGTCTTAATTCCCATTTTACAGATGAGGTAACTGCGGCACAGGGAAGCTAAGTGACTTGCCCAAAGCCACACAGCAGACAAGTGGCAGAGCCAGGATTAGAATCCATGACCTCCTGACTCCCAGACCTGTGCTCTATCCACTACCCCATGCTGCTGCTTCCCCACACTAAGTTACCGTTGTGATTAATTCTGTGGTAGTAATGTTATTTATCAAGTGTCTAATAATGTTGGTATTTGTTAAGCGCTTACTATGTGCAGAGCACTGTTCTAAGCGCTGGGGTAAACACAGGGGAATCAGGTTGTCCCACGTGGGGCTCACAGTCTTCATCCCCATTTTACAGATGAGGGAACTGAGGCACCGAGAAGTTAAGTGACTTGCCCACAGTCACACAGCTGACAAGTGGCAGATCTGGGATTCAAACTCATGAGCCCTGACTCCAAAGCCCGTGCTCTTTCCACTGCGCCACGCTGTACTTGGGAAAATACAAAAGAAGCACAAAGCAAGTGGCAGGGAACTCACTTCCCAGTGGAGGAGACAAAGATAAAAATGTTTTAAGTAGTGGAATCAGAATGAATCAACTGAATATTCAATCTAATATGTGTCTGTGTGCGTATATATGTATATATACCCACAATACGTGTGTGTGTGTTGTGTGTCTACACACAAGTTCTGAGGATGAGTATATATATATACAAGTGCTGGAAATGAGAGTCAGGGGCAGGACTAGAAGTCAGGGAGGAGGCATCATCACTATCAACATCAAGCACTGACTATGTCTCCCTCTGCATGGAACTGAACTGGAAAAAGCTTCAATCAGGCATGATCCTTGCTCTTTAGTAGCTATTATTCTAATACAGAGAACATGGATGTAGACAGACATATAAAAGGACATACAGGCACCTACAGTCAATTGTGTCCACAATACACACAGGCCTCAAGTAATCAACGGTTTAAGGTTACAATTAAGGTACAGGTAAATTAGAATCCAAATAGTGCCTGCTGAGTGAAAGGATATACAATTGTCTGAAGGGGTAAAGAATGTAGAACAAGAAAAAGTGTGCTGTCCCACCTGCCCTTTCTACTCTTTTGTTAGCGTTTTTCATTTCGAGAAGGAAGGGTAGTTGGAGAGGATTCTATGGGAGGTATTTCATTTTATCACCAAGGTCAAGGTCTGCAGCTTTTCCCTCTCCAAAACGTATTTACACCAGCACTTCTTCTGACAGCTGCCTGTTCAGATGCTAATAAAACCCATTGAGTGATACTTCCAACTGCATCTCATTCTGTCCAGAATGTAAATCATTTAGTTCCTGAATCCACGAGCTGTCTCTCAGCTTTACTTTCAAAGATCCCAAGAAAGCCCGCTCTGTAATTGGACCAGCTCGGTTTGGTCAATAATGGGACAACTCATTGTCCCTGCACAACCCTCGCGGCAGCAGCTGGAGTCCGGCTAAGCCTCTCAGTTGCCCCGGCTTTTTGCTTTTCCTGAAGGCAAACTGGTATACTTGCCTTAAGTTCATGATCACCCTAACGCTCTTCTCTGACATACCTGCAGCTATTCTGCTGTTTGGCAGCCCTCTCCCTGACTTCCTGCTTCCTCCCTGACCCACGATGAACGCTGGAAACCGGGATCACATCCCGACTCTTGCTGCTGCCTAGGAACATTGCACTGGCCACGGACAGGCCTGCAGTGATGATGTGTTCCCAGGCTCGACTGTGTGTTCCATTTGTGGATAGTAGTCATTCATGGCTTTAGAGGTGAACGGAAACTCATAAAGAGGGATGTGTGGCCTTCACTGTTGTAAATCCCCTGCAGATGAAATGATGACTTTGGTTGCTCTTTAAATATTTAGAGAGTTAAAATTTTTTCAAGACAAGTTGATTTTTTTAGCCCAAAGAATTTTCCTTCTCCATCTCTGCCAGATTATCACCTGGCTTTGTTCCCAGTTCAAAAGCAAAGACAAAAGATTCCATTTCTATATTCATTAAAGTTTCAGTTTGATTTCACAAAACTAAAGCTTCATTTGTCAAGCATTGTTGTCAAAGAGAGATCAAAACGTATGCTCAGCCATTCTTTCTGAAGGGATCAAAGTCACTGTCCAAGCTGACCAGAACCATCTGAATATATCCATAAACATTTAGAGGTAGGATATAAGCAACTTGGCTAGAAAGGGCTAATGTAAAAGTTAAGTGACATTTGCAGTACAGCCAAGGAGGTAATTCTCCACAATTTGTTTCATGTTATGTGAGTGAAGTATCTTTGTTTCATATACAAGAAAGGGATGGGTCTATGCTCCCATTCACAAGGGGGGCGGGTGGGGAGGAAGAGCATATTGCCCCTTGGATGGTGCCCTCTGTGAGTTGGTTATGAAGAGAGGGGAGGATTACTCCCACCCTGTGTGGTGCATTGGGAGGCCAAAGGCTTTCCCTTCCAATGACAAACTCCTGACAGCATATAACGCAACCCTATTTTGAGGTAGAGCCAGGCACAGGGTGGCAGGTTGGCTCTGATGTAGCACAGAGCTCCTAAAGTGGGTCATTCATTCATTCATTCAATCGTATTTACTGAACGTTTACTGTGTGCAGAGCCCTATACTTAGCTCTTGGGAGAGTACAATATAACAATGAACAACACATTCCCTGCCCACAGTGAGCTTACAGTCTAGAGGGGGAGGCAGACATTAATGTAAATAAATAAATTACAGATATGTGCATAAGTGCTGTGAGGCTGGGAGGGGGATGAATAAAGGGAGCAAGTTAAGGCAACATGGAAGGGAGTGGGAGAAGAGGAAAGGAGGGCTTAGTCAGGGAAGGCCTCTTGGAGGAGATGTGCCCTCAATAAAGCTTTGAAGGGGCGAAGGTAATTGTCAGATTTGAAGAGGGAGGGCGTTCCAGGCCAGAGGTAGGACGGGGACGAGGGGCTGGCGGCCAGATAGACGAGATAGAGGTGCAACGAGAAGGGTCCCTCCATTATATTTTTCTGTTACCTCTTAGAAGCGCACTGGAAAAACAAAGCCTGGAGTGTCCGAGCCCCAAAGCGGCAAAGGATACCTCAGTTATCCCCGGCTTTTCACGAGCCCTCTGAAATAACGAAACAAAGCCTTGCTGAATGCCCTAGGACCTCTTGAAGTTACCCCGAACTCCACTCTGCCTCTGAGGCTTGAGAACCCCCTGCCTCAGTCTCTGAAATGAGGAAGAGACACGTTAAGGCTTTGCTCTTTCTCAACTCTCAAGGGTGTGTGTACTGTACTCCCTGGAGAAGGTAGAGTTCACTTTTTTTATTATGAAAGCTGACATGCCTTCTTAGCCATAAATATTTATATTTCAATTTTATCCCCAAAGCTTAGTGGAAAGAGCATGGGCTTTGGAGTCAGAGGTCATGGGTTCGAATCCCGGCTCGGCCACTTGTCAGCTGTGTGACTTTGGGCAAGTCACTTCACTTCTCGGTGCCTCAGTTACCTGATCTGTAAAATGGGGACTAAGACTGTAAGCCCCACGTGGGACGACCTGATTCCCCTGTGTCTCCCCCAGTGCTTAGAACAGTGCTCGGCACATAGTAAGCGCTTAACAAATACCAACATTATTATTATTATTACAGTGCACTGCACACAGTAAGCACTCAATACATACCATCGACTGATTGATTAATGTTAATTTTCCATGAAATAACACTATTCTAGGTACAGTGGGGTATTCCAAAGGACACAAAGGAAGAACAGGAAACAATTTTTGACCTCCAAGTTGAATCCAATATTTAGTTAGTGTCATCACAAGGTGAATCTTGTATCTACATATATTATATTGAACTCATTAATTTCAATACAATCTGGTCCATTTAAAATCCACATCATCTGATCAATTCAAATGGGTTCCATATATTTTATTAAACGGGGCACACAAGCACACACTCACACACACTTATATGTAGTCATTAACAGGACTGTGACAGTGTCACACATTTGTATCTCAAGCAGGCACTGCAACGCTTAAAAGGATTCCCTTCCCCCTCTCTCCTGATCACTATGGGCTGTAGCTGGGTTGGGATATACCCTCAAGGGATTCCCTTTCATTGCAGGTTCCTGGGGGTAGTTTTTCAGGCTCCTAATTTGGGCCTCCACAGGGCTGAAGTGATTCCAGGAATCGACTGCATTTCAGAGAGCTCTGGGAAGCAGTTTAATGAACTACTCTTATTTAGATCTCTCCTGTACTCTTCTGCCATCCTTCAGAACAATAGGGGGGTCCCCAAAGTGGGAACCACGCTCAATCTGGGTCCTCGGCATGTCTGCAGGTAGGAATTGGCTCCCCGATTCCACTCTGGGATGATCCAGTTCCCAACAGCAGTCTCAGAGTGTCCCCAAAATGACCCATGTAGCTGGGTCACCATCTACCACCACCAGAATATGATAATAATCCCTACTTGTCTTTGGTCCCCTCTATACTTGGGTGCACACACACCGACATACACACACATGCTCACATAAATACACGCTACATTCTGGACTGGGAATATTTGCCAACATGCCTAGCAGGCAGACATTATTATATAGAGGCAACTAAGCTAAACTTGAGAATTTAGGTACTGATATTTTTTGTTTGGAGAGAAAAATGTCCAATATATGGCTATAAATCCTTCACATTTTCTATGCTTTTGGGCTATGTCCGTGTTTGTGCATGGACAAAACGAATGCTTTGGGAACAGTTCTGTATTTCTGAATGCCCAGGGCAGGGCTTTCGAAATGAACATTTCTGCGAGGTGTCAAATGGCTGCTTCCATCAGAAGAAGAAACAACCCCCAAAGCCAGGAAGAGAATGTTCTTCTGTAGGCCCAGCTGAGGTTCATTAAAAGATGTCACAGAGGCAGCATTTCAACTAGACGTTTGGGAGCACCAGGAACAGCAACACCACGTAATTACAGGAGGTGGAGTCACGCACCCCAACACCTTTCCTTTGGTGACATGCGGTAAAGTTTTCAATGTCTTTGTGAACCAGGAAACGATTTTTGAAGAAAAAGCATATAGGCACAAGGGGGAAGGAAGACCCAGCTGCTCAGACTGGGTTCTAATTTACCTATAACCACAACATCCTAATTCAAAAGCGGAACATATCACCACCCTGGAGCGGGTGGGGGACGGGGGAGGTGTCAAGACTTTCCTGTCAGTTATGTGAAAAGAAGCCTGCTTTACAGACGGCGTTGATTGTTGTGTTTTATGCGGAGACACCTTGAAGATGATTTCATATTTCCCTTTTTGTGGAAAACCTGTTTACTTTGGTAAGTTGCTTCTTCTGGAAATGAGGTTCTTTTTTAATCGAAGAGGAGGCTAGGTGTTTCCAAGGTAAATGATGGTTTTTGCATTTTTAATGAGGTTATCCACCATCCGGCATGGAGTTGAAACTATGTTTCAGGTCTGCCAGTTCTCAAATACATGAATGCCTGGCCGGTAAAGCTCAGGATCAATTCAAAAGAAAGAAAGAGAAATCAAAGAAATTGCCTTCTCCATTGTCTTTTTGGCAATAGGTAGGAAATTAATTCAGGAAAATATTCTGAATGACATAGCTTTCTTTGCAAGTTCCTATGATGAAGCCACAAATGAACCTTGGAAGAATATGTGGGAGCTGTAATTTACATTTGCAAACATTTTTTGGAATGCTATTGCAATTTTTAATTCTCATTGGGACAGAGTGCAGTTGTTAGACTTTCTCTGCACCATTATCAGGTGATGTGATTTTGGAATGTGATAACCTTGAGCTAAGTCTAGTTCGTGACACTAAAGCAGGTAACATCCCTGTAAATAAGATGGAAGAGTATAAAGGAAGGGTCGTGGCTAGTTTTTGACTTTGATGCTAGCTTTCTCGCTTCAAATCTAGTTAAAAATACACTTATTCTGAAGGCATCAGTGGGATTCCTTCACATTTCCCTAGGAAGGTTAACCAAATCAGCACTTTGCTGTTCAGGGAGGCTCTTTTGCTGGGTGATATGGTCATTTGAGCACAACTGTGCTTTTTCTTTTACCTGAGCTACAAAGAAAATTCATTTTGGGGCTGAACCTTTGAAATGTATGTACACACTATTCTTTTTTTCTTTAAGACTCGGCTTTCCTCTGTATTTAGGGGCTGTAAGGATCATATCCTTTATGAAGAGCTAGGAATGTTGGTTGTGCCTTTTCCTTATGAGGACAAGGATTATCAGGATAACACAGCTCATTGTGCCACGAGATAGAGTGAACTATTTGTCTCGTTCTTATTTTTCACTGATGTGAAATCCAATATGCTGTCAGTAGAAACTGCAAGTTTTTGAATGAATCCTTTTTCCAAATTAAAAAACATTAATTATAAAAAAAAATTGGCTCCTCCAGGATGGGCTGAGGCACTCTTCTACATCCCTAAATTTGGGGTCCGACTGGTTTGGCAACCTATTGAGCTCGGGACTGAAGGGGTGCTATAAATACCACATTTACAGGACAAGGAAACATGCCCAAAATACATTACCGACTCAGACTATTGATGGTTTGATTCAACGGCAGGCACATGGTGCTAACTGACCCATTTGCTTTTCATTTAGAAATGTTTCCCCCTTCGAACAACTTTGATTTCTGGGGGCTCTTCACCCAGGGAAGCAACTTATTTTCCCTCACAGCTTTCTATTATTCAGATGAACAAAGCTCCGAGTAATACCAATAAGAATGGTTGGTTTCTCATTCAAAATCATTAAAATTCAGAGTTGGAGCCAATATGCTACACATGAGGTAACAGTGCACATTATGCTTTCACACACACATTCCCTTTACAGGGCCAGATTATTAGTGATTTTTCTGAAGAGATATCTTTGTCGACAGCTTTCTTCTCTTGGCCTTTAATGTATCTCTCGGTCAGTCGTCTTACAAAACATTTTTAAAATGTATAAATGCTTCCTAGGATATGGAACGTTTAATTGAAATGTTCTAGTTGTATTGAATTGTTTCTCCATGCTTTGGGGAATTTGATGGTATTTTCTACTGAACTAGTATTAATTCAACAGCTTCTTCTAAATATTGTTTCAATAGTTTTGATGGATTATTTAAAAGGTCAAGGCTTATTGCCCAAAACTGCATTTTTTTTTAAACAACCTTCTCCCCCCTAAAAAATAGCTTTCACTCTTTTAGCAAGTATTTACTTAAATGATTTCATTATAATAATACTTGCCACAATAATTTAGGGTCTGACTGTATTTCCAATATAATCTCTGATTTTCAATTACATAGAACTCAGTCATTTCAATATATTGAGCCAAAATCTTGTAGGGAAATTGTAGGAATGGTAGAATTTTGGGGTCAGTGAATATGGTTCAAGTTGTGAAAGTAGAGGGTAAATGCATTTGTGATTTTTTTTTGTCAGGAAAAAATAGCTAAATTTTTAAAAATAGTTCTGAATATGAACTATTGCCCCTTGGGATTTTAGAAAAAAAATATTTGGAAATGATTTTGACAGTATACTGGACTTTTTTTTTTTCAGCAGACCACAGGTCAACCTGACATATTTTACTTTTAGGACATAATATGTTTCTTGCTGTAGTGGGTCTAAGTACTTCCAGTGCCCTGGGTCTAATAATAATGATAATAAATGAAGATGAAGCCATTTTCAAATCTCAAAAATAACATTTTAAATACAAATTTGGGCAAAAGCCTTGCTTAACATTGTCTGTTAATTGTTGTTATTGATGTCGATGTTGGTGATTATGTATCTTTCAGTCAATGGTTTTGATTGTGTGCTCATTGGTTACAAAAGCACTGTTTTGGGAATTGTAGAATGTTACAGAAGGAAGAAAAAAAAGAACAAGGCACAGTCCCTGCCTTCAAAGAGTATACAAACTAATGTTTCCCTTTGCATTCAAAGATGATGTTGCTAGTGGAGTTTATTCCTGTGAGAGGAGCTAGATTCCATAGGCTAAATCTCCTGGATCCACAGCTCTTTCCCCAACACCTCCTGAACTACTAGGTCTGTTCTGTTCTGCCCCAAACCCTTATCTTTAGGCTGGCTAGCCCAAGCTCCCAAACCAACGATTTATTCATTCAATTGTATTTATTGAGCGCTTACTGTGTGCAGAGCACTGTACTAAGTGCTTGGAATGTACAGTTTGGAGATTCTGAGGTTTTGCAACCTTCAGGGTATTCCTGAATTCCATTTGTTTGACCAACCTCTCTACCCCCATCAAGCAAAGCACTGGTAAAACTTCTGTCCTGGAACCCTACTTTTGGAAAGAATGGTAGTGGAGCCTATGGCTGCATGCTATAGAATACTTTTCTTTCCTAGTTCCAAGTTCTTTTTATTTTCATGGTCTCTGTTCATTTTTGCAATTATCCTATGGGAAACCTAGACATCTAGCATCAGTTTTACATTCCCAAGTGCTTAGTACAGTGCTCTGCACACAGCTCAATAAACACAGTTGAATGAATGAATGTATGTATGAATGAATGAATAAATCAACCCCAATGGGGAAAGAGAGGAAGGGCTAAGTGATCTAAAGACTCTTAGGATTTAGTGGTCCTCTCCTCTGAATAAAAACACCCATCAGTCAGAGATAAATAAGGAGTCAGGGTAAAGCAGACAGCCATACAGAGTCTTCAAAAATGTCATTGTCCCCCACTTCCCCATTTTGGGATTTAACAGCAGAATGACAAAAAGCAGTATCCCTATGTATTTCAGGACTTACACCCTAGGACTTAGTCAAATCAAGCCAAGTAGAGGACTAAGAACATGGAAAAAGAACATTTTTCAAAAGTTAGAGGCAGTGAAGATCAATCATTATTTTATCTAGACCCATGTCCCTCTATGTCGTTTAGAAACCCTCTCCAGTTCGACATTTCTTAGCTTAATCTTGCTTAAGAGGTCACTTACTGGGCTGCTCAGGGTTTTATATTACATGGTATTTTCAGCAAGAATGAGTAGGGCAGCTTTTCATTAGTATCTCTAAAGCTTTAGGCCTTTGCTTAATTTGCTGTAGTCTTAGATAGAAGCTTTAAAGTCTCTTTTCCATGGAAAGATGCAGAGGACAGGCTCTACTCATCTTCGGGTTGCCCATATGGCATATCAGATTAACTGTAGAGCTATCACCCTCTGCATGTACATCCCTAAGCCCAAGGATGAAGGCCAAGGACTTGACCTTTATTGCCTCCTTACCCCCAAGAATCCCAACCCCAGTTCTTACCAATGGAAACCAGTTGATATGCATGAGGGATGTGTAGGGATTTTTTGATACTTCCCTTAACTCTCTCTCTTCACTTTCTGTTCTGTCTCTTCCCGCGGTCTGTCTCCCACCTTCCAGGCTTTGTTTTCTCATCTCCACTGGACCCTAATTCTTCCTACCACTTCCAGGTCCAGCTCCATGCAATCCACTCTGGATTGAGCTCCAGCTGCTAGGTGTAACTCCAACCACTCTGTTTACCACTAGGGGATTCTGGCCTGCTGTCAGGCTCTAGTTCTCTCTCCTTCTGGTTCTGGGGACTGTTTCTCCATCTGATGCCCACCTGCCAAAACTTTCATTCGTTCATTCAATCGTATTTAATGAACGCTTACTATGTGCAGAGCACTGTACTAAGCACTTGGAAAGTTCAATTCAGCAACAAATAGAGACAATCCCCACCCAACAGTGGGCTCACAGTCTAGAAGGAGGAAACAGTCAACAAAACAAAACAAGTAGACTGGCATCAATAGCATCAAAAATAGATAAATAGAATTATATATACACATCATTAATAAAATAAATAGAATAATAAATATGTACAAATATACACAAGTGCTGTGAGGCGGGGAAGGGGATAGAGCAGAGGGAGGGAGTAGGGGCGATGGGGAGGGGAGGAGGAACAGAGAAAAAGGGGGCTCAGTCTGGAAGACCTCCTGGAGGAGGTGAACTCTCAGTAGGGTTTTGAAGGGGGGAAGAAAGCTAGTTTGGAGATGTGAGGAGGGAGGGCATTCCAGGCCAGAGGTAGGCCGTGGGTCAGGGGTCGACGGCGGGACAGGCGAGAATGAAGCGCAGTGAGGAGGTTAGCAGGAGAGGAGTGGAGTGTGTGGGCTGGGCTGTAGAAGGAGAGAAGGGAGGTGAGGTAGGAGGGGGACAAGGTGATGGAGAGCTTTGAAGCCAATAGTGAGGAGTTTTTGCTTCATGCGAAGGTTGACAGGCAACCGCTGGAGATTTTTGAGGAGGGGGTTGACATGCGCAGAGTGTTTCTGTAGAAAGATAGTCTGGGCAGCAGAGTGAAGTATGGACTGAAGTGGGGAAAGACAGGGGGATGGGAGATCAGAAAGGAGGCTGATGCAGTAATCCAGTCGGAATATGATGAGAGATTGTACCAACAAGGTAGCCAAAGCTGATGGCCAGGCTGTGAGTTTCCTCTCTCCTGCTTGGCTGCCTACCGGACTAGCTCTCCAGGGCTACAGGACTACCTAACTGGCTTCCTGGGCTCACCACATCTGAGACAAGGGCACTTCACCACGGTTACACTTCCTCCCAGTCTTGGTTACTGCCCTAAGACCTCATCATGGTTTTCCTTCTTCTCCCACCATGTGGCTGACTGGGTAGAGTTGAAGGTAGAGAAAGGGCCACCATCATTCACCACTATTGCTCTCAAGATTGCATAAGCAGCCTCACATCAGCTTTCTCATGCTGATCGTCAGTAAAACCAATCCACATCAGGATCCCTCACTTCCCGCTTGCATAGGTGGGGGTCTTTAATTGACTGCCATTAAATCGATATAAGCCTCAGCATATGTTTTAGTCCTTTTCAGTATCCATGACTCTGTGGGATTGGAAGCCATGGTACAAATCGTAAGTAGCCTTCGGTGTGGCCTCCTGGTTTGGGGCGATTCATATAAAGAAATGCACAGTTGCTGAATCAAGCAGCAAGATATGTTTTGGTAAGAATGCCTTTTTTGCTGGCTCTGATGTGCAGGGAAAATGGAATTTCGCAGTCCGGTAGTCTTGTTAAGGGTTAACTTTGTGTTTGTATTTGACAGGCCTGAGATCTGAGCTTCATATGCAAATTTCATGGTTTCTGTTTTCTTCCCATATTATGGCACCAGCAGGTGTCATGGAGCTGGCAGACTTCTGCAATTTGAAATAATGTCTCTGTTATTCCAGAGAACCCATTTACTGTGCAATTTAATTTATTTTTTTATTTCATGAATTTGGAATATGGCTACAGAAAAGGTGGCAAATAATACATAAACAATACAGACACTTAATAAAGTGCAACAGACTTGGGTCTAGTGATGAAATGAGGGATATATAAATTCCACCTGATTAGATGGCATACGGAGAGGCTGAGAGCCACCCAGTACACGTAAGGCAGTGTTTGCATCATGAAAACTTTGCCCAGATCCTAATAGATCATTTGTAATAGACTTTGTCATCGGTGAAGGCTCGTGCTTATTTTCACTCCCCATTCACTGATGCCTTTTCTTCTACAGTCACTATCGTCTCCTTAACGTATAGGTGGGATTGGTTTGAGAGGAAGCATAGTAACAATACGGCTATGTTAGCAGGTAACAGGATGGAGTTGTTATTTGAACATGAACAGAGTACTCGTTTTAAATGAGTTCTGCTCTTGCAAGCCTGCTATTATTCTTGGGAAAGCCACAGTGCATGTAGGCTGAGAAATTCTGGTGTGATTGGCGGGAAACAGGAAGTAAAAGTCATCAAAGAGCAGACTTCTTAAGTCTCCTACAGGAAGTAGCAATCAGATCCTGGTTAGGCAGTTTGTTCTGGTGTTGGTAGACTTTCTGAAGATTACGTATGAAGGCTGAAAAAAGCCCACGTTCTAAGCAGTAAATCCTAAAATTAGGCCTAAATGCATTGCTCGTCTCGAAACATTTCTTCAAGTAAATTGCTTCTTGAAGAAAATATGGATTTAGGGTTTCTTTTAAATAGGAGACGGTACTTATGTAACGTGAAGAGATATCTGGCTTTAGCCAGGATGGTCACAATGGTTGGGATTCTGCCTCACCTCCTAAAAAGCCAATAGGGGCCTACGTCTGGTTGGGTAGCAGGAGGGGACTCCACAGTCATGGTTAAAAGTAACTGCAGGAAGGAAGAGGTGCAGAGGAAAGAGCCTTTTTCTCCCCTCCTATTCTTCAGCTATCCTCCCCTCATCATCAGCCATCTTGTCTGGAATGGCCGCAGCTCCTCGAGAGCAGAGATTGTGTTTTTTAACCAACTCTTTTGAATTCCTCTCCCATGTGCTTAGTTCAGTGCTCTGCACCCAGTAAATGCTCAGTAAATACCACCGATGGATGTTTTTCAAGCGTGGTCACTCAGAGGTGGCTGGGCTTGGCACATAGTAAGCGCTTAACAAATACCATAAAAATAATTATTATTATATCTGTAATTTATTTATTTGTTTATAGTAGTGTCTGTCTCCCCCTCTAGACTGTGAGCTCATTGTGGGCAGGAATGTGTCTGTCTGTTGTTACATTGTACTCTCCCAAGTTTGTGCTTTGCACGCAGTAGGTGCTCAATAAATGCAATTGAATGAATGAATGAATGAATGAATAGGGAAAATGGTAGAGGAAAAGGATATGAGTGTAAATGCTGTAGGGCTGAGGGTGGGGATCAAGGTCAGAGATCATGTCTACTAATTTTATTGTACTTTCCCAAGCTTTTAGTACAGTGCTCTGCACAGAGTAAGTGTTCAATAAAGGCTCTTGACTGATTGAATTATTATCTTCCTCACCAGGAGAATAATAATAATAATAATAATAACGGTATTTATTAAGCGCTTACTATGTGCCAGGCACTGTTCCAAACGCTGGGATAGATACTAAGTAATCAGGTTGTCCCACGTGGGGCTCCCAGGCTTTTCTTTACCTCCATTTTCCAGATGAGGCACAGAGAAGTTAAGTGGCTTGCCCAGAGTCACACACCAGACAAGTGAAAGATTTTAACCCCATTTATCTTGTGGACTCTCATTCCTCTGCCCATGATTCGTTTAGAGATGACAAATTAAATGAATGATGAATTAGGAAGTAGGAATTCAACAGGTCAGCTGATCTTTCCTCATTTTTGCTTCATTTGTCAATAGTTGAATTAGGCTGATTTATAGTTATAGGTCCCCCATATATTGTTTGCGCCTCAAGGGCAGGGATTGTATCTTTTACTTCCAGTGTATCTTCCCAAGTGCCTAGTGCAGTACTTTAAACACAGTAGACTTTCAGTAACTGCTCGTGATGGTGATATACCTATCATATTTATATAACTCAAATGCGTTTCCGGGAAATTAGCTTTATAAGAGCCTGCGATTTACTTCTTATTCCTATTCTGCAGGGCTACGCCTGTGTCGTGGGTTCAGTGATTTCCGTGGAAACGAATTGGGAAAGTGCAGGATCCAATTTTAAAATGTCAGATCAGTGGATTAATAATTTTCAGGAGCAGATGGAATTTTAAAAGAACAAATTCCAATTCACACAAATGCTCATAATGATGAAGTAGATAGATGAGCAGAATAGAAAAATGTATGGGACACTACACACAAAGTTTTGATTAAAAGCCTGATGATCCAGTGGGTGGATGCTTTAGACCCTAAAAGCCCACTACTCACCTGAAACCTTCCCAGACTAATCTCCCACTTCCTTCATCACATTATGAACTCACTTACCTCACTGAGATTTTTATCAGTAGGTGTGAATATGGCTGAAAATACCCATGTGTGATCCACAGTCCCTTCTGCAAAGCATAAATGTAACAGTTGCACAGTTGTAGTTGTTACTCACAATACTTGATGTGAGATTTATTTCTCCCTCTTGGGGGTCATGATTTTCATAATAATAATAATAGTAATCACCTTCGTTCAGTGCTTTCTATGTGCTAAGTGCTGGGACTATCGTATTAGACACAGTCTCACACAGGGCTCACGATCTATCTCACCCCCATTTTGCAGATGAGGAAGCTAAAACACACAGAGATCGTCACTTCCCCGAGGTCACTCAGCAGGCCAGTGACAGATAGCCTAGAATTTAGGTCTCAGTCATATGCTCTTTCCACGAGGCGAAGCCTCTGCTCCAAGATAATCACCCTATTGCAGATTGATACATTCCAGGTTATCTGCTGCTGCTCTCTCCCAACTGTTCATTGCTATGCTACATTCCTTGAAGTTTTGCTTGGTTATATTTTAAAAGCATTTCCGTTGTTCATCTTGTTTAAGGTACTTGACGACATTGTGGCTTGCTATGGAGAACCCCCCTTGAAACAAAAGGTTTTTGGTTACCTTTTTCAGGTTCAACCAAAACCCAGACATTGTTTTTTGACCCACTCCTCCTACCCCCTCTTCTGATTGGTTTCTCCTAGTAGGATCTGATTAGTGGTCAATAAGATGTGATAAGCTTGTTTAAGGTTGTTTTTATTATTATGGTATTTGTTAAGCACTTACTATGTGCCAAGCACTGTTCTAAGTGCTGGGGTAGATACAAAGGAATCAGGTTGTCGCATGCGGGGCTCACAGTTTTAATCCCCTTTTTACATATGAGGCAACTGAGGCACAGAGAAGTGAAGTGGCTTGCCTAAGGTCACACAGCAGTCAAGTGGCAGAGCCGAGATTAGAACCCACGTCCTCTGATTCCCAAGCCCGGGTTCTTTCCACTAAGCCATGAGCTCACCATAGAGCAGTTTGGGTATCTTGCTGTCATCTATTCTGCTTGCATGTTAAATAAATGGAAATGTATGGCATGAGATTACTGAGGTGGCTGATGGGATGGCATGATTGGGAAAGTAGGGAGATCCATTCTTCTTGGATATTTTATTTTAACCATTGCTACACTTCTGGGCGTAAAGTAGGTGCTCTTGAGGCTGATGGTGGGTTGAGGCAAGATGAAAGGAAAGGGTAATCAGGGAAAGCTTCCTGAAGGAGTGACCCTGGAAATAGAATGTCCAGAAACAGATGGAGGAGATATGGAATTCAAGAGCAGGGAAGAACAGCTTGGGCCAAGCTTGAAGGTTGCAGAAAGAGACCCAGATGTCGGAGTCTGTCGGAGGGGAAGATTTGCTGGGATGGGTGGTGAAAAGCAGAATAGAGCAGCAAGTGAGAGCATATTGGAAGGGTGGAGTACCTTGGATGAGAGCTGGAGACCACATTTAGGGATGGCTGGAACCTGGGAGAACAAATAGAGGGTATGATGTGACCCAGACCTGGGCAAGGTATCACATGGTGGGCCCAGAGAAGGTGACTCACTGTACTTCGATCTTATCTGTCCCACTGCCAACCCCTTGTCCACATTCTTCCTCTGGCCTGGGACACACTGCCCTCTCAAATCTGACAGGCCACCACTCTCCCCGTCTTCAGAACCCTACTAAGATCATATCGCCTCCAAGCTGCCTTCCCTGACTAGATGCTCATTTCTCCTATTCACCCTCCCTTCTGCTTCACCTAGTCACTTGGATCTGTACGCCTTAAGTACTTGTTACCACAACCTCCGGCCCACAGCACTTATATACCTCTCCTTATACTATGCCATTTCCCCTATTTGTAAATTAAATTAAGTTGTTTTAATATCTCTCTCCCCTTCTAGACTATAAACTCTTTGTGGGCAGGGAGCATATCTACCAACTCTACCGTATGGCACTCTCCCAAATGTCTAGTACACTGTCTGTAGCACACAGTTAGTGCTCAATAAGTACTATTGATTGAATGATGGGTGGGTACCAGTGACAATGTGAGGAAAAAGTGCATATTAGCTACTGATTATATGTAGAGGATGAAGAGAGGAAGGTGTTTAAGGTAACATAAAGGTACAGAGATTAGGGGAGAAGTAGAATTAGGATACGGCCCATATAGGAAAGACTTTGGAATAAAGATGTCTTCATCATCTTGACTGGAGGTGGTCACAGGGAATTGAATTAGAGATATCCTCTAGGTGTAGGAAGTGTGGGGCCATAAAGAGAGAGATCAGGGTGAGAAGAGAGATTTGGGAGGCATCTTCTTACAACAGGTGGGAGAAGGCTGGAAACCAATGAACTCCCTGAGTTACCGAGTTCGGAGAAAAAACGTGTAGAATGCTCGGCTAGAGCTTTGGAGAACATCCACATTGAGGGGGTGAAGAGAGGAGGAGGAGCCAGTGGAGGAAACTCTGGAGGAACGATTTCAAAGGTAAAAGGAGAATTAAGCAATTGAACTCTGTTTCAGTCATTTCACTGCTGCTGCTTTATTCAGCTACTGATTCCAGAGATGTCCTTAAGTGAAGGAAAGTGCAGGGCCTATAAAAAAAATCAATACTAGGTAATGCCGTTAATTGACATGCAGGCTGAAGACACCGAGAAGTAAAGAATTTCAGGTATATTATCTCCAGGCCTAACACAGCCTGGTTTAAAGAAAACTAAAACTGACTGGCAATTTGTTTCATTCAGAACCGAAAGCTGAGTGGAGGTACTTTAAGTAACACATGTTCTCTTATATTTATTTTTCTGTTTCACATGTCAGTGATGTTTTACGTCTCAGTATACACTCTAAATACTTTCTTCCATTCCTGAGGAAATGAATGAGACTGGATTTATCTGGCATAGTTTAAAGCAACAGCCTCATTATATCATAAAGCATTTATTCATCTTTCACGTGTATCTGGCACTATAGTATGAAAGAGGTAAGTGGTGCTTTTCGGTCCGATACCCAATGGGTGATAGAAGATGTATTTATATAGTTGTCCTTTGTAGTCAAAGATGACGCCAGTGTGGGGAATCACTATTAATATGTGTGGTTGTGGATGAAAGGTCTGCTACACGATACATGGTTATGTATCAGACCGTCTCTCACATTTACGCATATAAATATTCTGTGTTGGTTTGCTCCTGGTGTTGCCATTTGCCACACCTAGTGCTGTTTTTGGTGTTTGCCGATTTGATTTGCACTTACTGGGTGCAGAGCACTGAACAAAATACTGAGAGAAGACACGCAGGTAGAAATTAAACACGGTCCCTGTCTCTCATGGAACTCACATGGGGGGAGAAGGGATAGGAGATAGACGTAAAACGAGTGATGAAACATTGAAACACAACACAAACAGACAAAATAAGCTCCAACTCTCAGTGGTGATGGAGGCATCTAAGAGCAAGTGGGGAGCAAGCCAGGAGCAGGGGCCCTCGTTGGTGGGAGGGAAAGCAGAGATTAATGCAGTGCTTTTCTGGATGATGACGGAAGAGTCCGAGACCCCTTGGGAGTAGCTTTCATCCCCGGTTCGGGCATGCAAGGAGCATGCTGGGGATGGTGTGAGGGAAAGCCATGGTTACCACAGTGCTTTTCTCAGCAGCTATGGAAGAGTTTGAAAGTGCATGGGAATATCTCGTATCCCCAGCCTGGCACTCACGGAGAATGCTGGGAGTGAGGCCCCTTGGTGCTGGGAGGGAAGATAGTGGTTACTGTGGTGGCTTTCTCGGTGGCGATGAAGTAATCCATGAACACACGAGAGCAGCTTTTATCCCCAGCCTGGCATGGCTGGAGCGCGCTGGGAGCGGGATCCCTCCATGGCAGGAGGGAAGGCAGAGGTTACTGCCATCCTATGAGACTGAAACACAAGCCATTTAGAAAAAAGGACCATAAGGCATATTTTTTTAATGGTATTTTTTAAGCACTTATTATGTGCCAGGCAATGTAGCAAACACTGGGGTAGATAGAAGATAATCAGGTTGGACACAATCCATGTCCCACACCGTCTTAATCCCCATTTTACATACGAGGTAACTGAGCCGCAGAGAAGTTAAATGACTTCCCCAAGGCACAAAGCAAACAAGTGGTGGACTCATGATTAGAACTCAGGTCCTCTGACTACCAGACCTGTGCTCTTTCCAGCAGGCCATGCTGCTTCTTGAGGAAACACTGGTGAAAGTACAGTATCCATATATTTTAACATGGTATGCCTAAAGCTAAAAAATTATCCATGGGAAAAGCCTAACAGAAAAACAAAATCTGAGGCCCTAAAGAGAAAGAGGAAGCAAGCGTTTGAGTAGAAGTAAGACAACTGAGGAAACAAAAGTTCAATGACTTGATTACAAAATATACCATAAACAAAAAAAAATAAAAATATTTGAAAGATGGTCAGGAAATGACATGCCTTACTTCATGGACTCCTATTAGTGTCCAAGAAGGACCATACCATTTGGAATTCCTGCCTACCAGCTTTTTCTGCTCCTATTGCCTTCCCACATTTATTGGGAAATTTTTCTCAAGACCACTTGGTCAAAGTGATAAAAACTGGGACTTTTTCTGAGAAAACTGAGCCTGTGGGGAGGTCTAGGTCTCATTGCCCTATAGGAGGTTGGTTACTACCCTCATTCTGTAGGACTTTCGTTTGATCTGGAGCTCGATGTTCCTTTGATCCCACACTCAAACAGCTCAATTGTTTATTTGTCAACTGACCAATGAACACAGGGTTACCATCTTCAGATGTATATTTCCAGTGAAAATCTTGGGATGTGACAGGTGGCCTGGTGCAGGTTAGAACATATCTTATTCTTCTTAAGGTTTATCACTAATCTGTAGCCTTGCCCTGACTCTGCAATTATCTCCAGGTTTTATCGTAATCTCAGACTTTTGAATTGGACTGGAAGCTTAGTAACACCAACTTCCTCACCCCTGGTTGCATTCTCAAAGATGGATATGTAAAATAGGCTATATAAAACCTGGCAACTACGTTTCACTTTGTTGATGGTAGGGAAAAGATTAGACTAAGTACCGATGTAACCAATGTATATCATTGTGGAGTAACGATAGAGCGCTGACCAACATTTCTGGGCAGTTTAATATCTCATTGAGTAGACTGTGAAGCGTTGGCCCAGTGAGGGTGTCAAACGCTTTACGCATTTGTCAGTTACAGAATAACCAAGCCTCTCCTCTATCCACTAGGCCACACTGCCGCAATAGTGTCCACAGTTAGCTTTCTCGCCTTCCTTCTGGAAGATGGTGACAATGATGGGGTCTTGAAAATTCTGTGGCATTTCCTAGGTGTTCAGTAGGCTGTGGAAAAGCCTTTGCAGATATGTGAGCAGCATATCACCTCCCGATCAATCGGTGATATTCACTGAGTGCTCATTCTGTGCAAAGCACTGTACTGAGCACTTAGGAGAGGAAAATAGAGTAGGTGGACATGATCCCTGCCCTTGAGGGGGTTATAGAATATAGTGGTTTTTAGATCTTGGCAGGAATTCCAATACATCAGGGAGTTTGACCATTCTTCATGCTTTGTTTGCAGGCTTGACTTCTTCGGAAATTGGAATGCAGGCCATTCTCATGGATTGATAAGTTCTTTATAGTTTGTAAGTCCTTATCTTCGATGATGGAGGGAGTATTCAGAAAAATCATATAAGTGTTTTTGCCATCTTTTACCTTCAAGTTCCCTGAATTTTCATTTCAAATGTCAGTGGAGGTTAGAGGCATCTAAGGGTTGGGATGTCAGCCTCAAAAGCCTTAATGGAAATTGCCGAGCAAGAACAGAACCATTCAGTTTGATGTCCTGTCTCTGCCATGTCCTCTGCAGCCTTTCCTCAAGCACTACATCTGGCTGATTAAACAGCCCCAAAGCAGAGGAGGAACAAAGGAAGATTTCTTCTTGACTTCAAGTAGTGATCGGCTTATTCCCTAAAGCATTCATTGTTGGAAAATGCCTTTTATTGAAAAGCCAGTCTGTTGGCAGGATATAAGATGAATTTTAAGAAATGCATGCATTTCAGTTCAGAATGATATATATGCACACCCACTCAGGTTTCCCTATCCTAACATTAGCCTGCCTTGGCTTTCTTATACCAAAGCTTGGGAATTTTGTTTTTTTGGCTCCCTATGTAAAGTTCGTCTTTGAGAGAGTCGATCTTCCAACAACGTCCTTATAATAATGTTGGTATTTGTTAAGCGCTTACTATGTGCCTTATCAGTTGTAAAGGTCCATGAGCAACCTTGGGACTCCCTTGGGTATGCACAGTTTGCACACTCACCTGGAGTGGACCGCACCTGCTTCATCCACGGTTGAAAATCAACGCTTGTGCATGCCAATTGAGCTGCTGGTGTGCCCATCACCCAATTTGTGCCTTCAGTTGCCCACGCACAAAGAATACGCTGGCGGAATTTGGGCTGACATCAGGGAGAAGCCTTGAAAATAGCAGGCCTTGGCTGAGGAAGGGATTTATTTGGGTTCCTGGGGAGCTAGAGCTGTCCAAATTGTATTTAGTGAGCTATTTGGCAGCTGCTTTAAGTTTGGAAAAAGCTGGGTTTCCTGCTTCCCTAGGCAGATGGGAAATAACACAGTGGCAATTTGTAATGGGAGGAGGAAGTAGGTGCACACTAAATACCCGGGGTGGGGGTGGGGGTGGGGAAACATAAGTTTGATGGGGCTGAGGTAAATGAAAACCTTTAGTATTAGTTTGGGAGGGAGAGGGAGAGAGAGAGAGAATAAAAGAGAGAGAGATTCTAAGCTGAAACCAAGACATAAGAAACTGGAACAGAAGGATATGAAGTTCATTGACTTGATTAATTTAAAGTGTCTTATAATTCCTACCAGATTTAATTCTATAGGAAGTGGAGCCCTCTACAGACTTTTAATGCAAATGAGTCTTTGTCATGAGATGTGCTGACAGGCTAATGTTTCACCTCTCCGTGAAGAGAACAATACTCATAGCACTGACACAAAGAGAAACTATTGGATTAAACACCACATTGGCCTCCCTGCAATTTAGCAGCTGAAGGAAAAGGTGTTTGAAAGAAAAAAATCATCCACCACCCCGGGCTGAACTATACTTTTAACACAGACTATGACATGATAAAAGGAGGTTTGACAAATCAACTGATGTTACTGCTCTGAAGAGGGAGGGTGGAAATGGAGACACTGCATTTTAATTAAAAATGGGCAAGAAAGTTCAGTTAAAATTAGAACTGTTTAGTTGCAATCTTCACCTGGGACTCATAGTTCACCTTGGCCTCTTCGTGAGTGTCCTAGCCTGCCCTTGGTTGGGTTTCTTCCTTCACCAATAACTTGCTGGTAACTTTGAGGACACCCCTGACTTGATGTGACTCACTCGGTTACCCCATCTGTAGAAGAGAGATAGGAATTTCTCCTCCCAGTTGATCGCATAGGAATGTTAGAGAAATTGATGATTCATGGACACTGACTTGGAAGAAAGACTATTTTTTTAAAATATTTGAATAGTTTTCAAGATATAAATGTCTTTGCATTTCTCTGCAAATAGGTAAATGCAACAGAAGATAATCTGCCCAAAGGGAGGCTGGACGTTTGGGAAATTCCATCCAAAAACAAGTTCTTGTGTGACTTTTTTCTGCTCAGTTTTGTAGTCCTGCCTGGATTGGAGAATTTGGATCAGGTTTTATGTATTCCACCTTAGATTTATATAGTCATTTTTATCCCAGATGTCCTTCTCCTTGCTTTAAAGCATATAGCTTCACAAGAAAATGGCAAGATTGAATTGTGCCCCTCCAGGAACAGGTGAGGTGTGTAGACTAGAAGCAAGTAGCTGGGTTCATGTCTGGAAAATGAAAGCCATTTGGGACTACTGAACACTGGATTAATTAGTTAAGTTATAGATTCGGAGTTAAAGGTCGTAGGCAGTTGTAAAGATTACTAATGTTTCCTGGGTTTCCAACTTAAGTAAGTAACTTTCTTATCAGGCTCTCGGGCTCAACCGCAGCCTTTAAAATTTCTTATTTTTTCAGTTTACAATGTAAACAGACTATCAGGTACCATCTAAACAGTTAGTTGGATATTGCAAGTAAATGGCGTTGCTTTCTGGAAAACAATTTAAGCACCCCATGCCTTTCAAAACTCAGAGACGGTGGGTGCTAAAATGAACCCAGTGTTGGGCACCAACGTTCTCAGCTTTTCCAAAAGTCAGACATTTTGTTACTCAACCATACAAATTTCAGTAGCCCTCAGCCCTCGAGCAGGCAGATTCTCACCTCTTTGGGCTCCCTATGGGCCACATAAATGTCTTCCCTCTTACGTTGTAGAAATGAAAAAAGAGAGAGTGAGAGAAGAAAACTACTGTCTTTCCCTGATCCTGAGTCCAAAATGCCAGTTTTCTTCTAAATGTGCGTCTGAATCGTCATATTCATAGCTATGCGATATTTCCTAGTCTGAAAGAGTAACAAGATTCAATTGCCCCTGGTCTATAGGCTCTTTTTACATTACAGTCATCGTTTGTCCTGAATGATTTCAGAATCAAATATATATCCTTTAGAAAATTGATCTGTAGGAAATGGAGATCCAAACATTGCAGATAAAGGGGCTTGAAATAAATCATCATGCAAATCCACCCAATAAGGCACCTAATTACATCGAGTAAGCCCTGGCAGAAATGAATAGATGGCCCCTGAGCCATGTCCTATTATCTCCTAAAGTGAGCATGTAGGCAATGGGGTACCTTGCCAAATTCCCAGTGGCTAGTCTGGGGCTGAGAAATACACGTGCCCGTTGTTAAGAATGAGGTCTCGCTGATCTACTTTATGAGTGCTTTGACTAGGTTCATTTCGCACCATTGGACTCCTTCCTTTCATTTGTAAACACCAGTTTCTTTCAGGCACACACGACCTGCAAATCCAGGCTTTTTATGTTTCGATGCTGGGACCCACTACTGATCGACCCTCCTCTTCTCCGATTTCTCAATAGCTTCCTTTGTCTGCAAGGCCACAGGGGAGTCCGCAAAGTCAGTGACACATAACTCACTCTTAAAGAACAACAGATAAGTGCCTAGGGACCATTACAGGGTATCTATTTTGATCCCTTCAGTATGTAGAGAGTAAATCAGAATTGATGGAGGAAACTCAGGTTAATTTACTTAAAATTCCATCTGGCCATACCTAAATCATCATTAACGTCATCAGCAGCAGCCGCAGCAATTTAGGGATACGGAGCACTAAGAATATGCTAGGTGCTGTCCAGCTGGACATGGCATACGGGGTACGATCCCTGCCCAGAGCAGCTTTTATTTTAAAAAGACTATTTTTCTCTTTTCCGTGTAAAATGGAGGAAAGTTATCTCTTGTGCTTTGGGGCAGGAGCTGCTCATCTGCTCCAGGAAGCTAAAGGGAGAGCAAAATGGAAAATCATGGTCTGACTGTAATGGAAGGCAAGTTTACAAGAGAGCTATATATTTTGAGAATCAGCTTAATGGGAGGTTAAAAAAAACACCCAAGAAAACTAATGCATGCCCTGCAGAATAATGAAAAAAAGAGAGTGGGCAGCTTCAGAGCTTGAATCGTAGAAAAACAGAACAGAATTCAAGAGGGAGAAGGGCAAGAAAGTTCACTTAGGGATGGAGAACAAGTGGTACAGATGCAGAAAGGGGAAAAAGTGGCTAGATCCAAACACTCTGGAAAAATGACCCAGAGGTCATAGTCAACAGTACAGTAAACAGGAGCCTGCAATGCAGTCTTGTGATTATGAGAAGCAGCGTGGTTTAGTGAAAGAGCCCAGGCTTGGGAGTCAGAGGTCGTGAGTTCTAATCCCGCCCCTGCCACTTAGCTGTGTGACTTTGGGCAAGTCACTTAACTTCTCTGGGCCTCAGTTACCTCATCTGTAAAATGGGGATTAAGATTGTGAGCCCCGCGTGGGACAATCTGATTACCTTGTACCTATCCTAGTGCTTAGAACAGTGCTTGGCACAGAGTAAGTACTTAACAAATGCCATTATTATTATTTAAAAAGGTCAATAATCTGGGATATGTCAGTAGTGTGGCATGCAGGAGTTGGGCTGTAATTTTCCTGTAATACTCTGTCCTGCACTGGTTAGACCCTTAATATAGTATTGTTTCCAGTTTTGACCACTGCACTTTAACAGAGATGTGGAGAAATTGGAAAGGGTCTCGAGAAATCCCTCTAGACTGTAAACTCCTTGTGGTGAGGGAACAGGCCTACCAACTCTTTTGTATTATACTCTCCCAAGTGATTAGTACAATGCTCTGCACACGGTAAGTGCTCAATAAATACCATTGATTGATGGACTGATTGAGAACAACATAAAGATTGGAAAAAGGGTCCTGTGAGAAAAAGAGAGCGCAGTTAGCATTGTTTAACCTAAAAAAAGAGCATGCTATGGGGTGACCTGATGACTGTCTTCATTTATGTGAAGGGTTTTTCTGTGAAGAATACTTACCCGTTGTTCTCCATGTACACAGAAGACTAAAGAAGAGGAAACAGGTTTAAATTGCAGCAGGCAAGGGTTTGGGCCTAAGAGAATTAGTGGTTTGGCTTTGGGGTCAACGGAGCTGTGACCGTTCTGCCATCTTGGCCTGGGTTCACCTCACTAAGAGGCCAGTCTGACAGTATGTCTGGTGGCATACCGCCTTGGCAAACCAGTAGAGTGACAGGATGATATTCACGAGATACAGTTAATAGCAATTATGGTATTTGTTAAGCACTTACTATGTGCCAGGCACTGTACTAAGTGCTGGGGTGGATACAAGCCAATCGGGTTGGATAAAGTTCCTGTCCCCCGTGGGGCTCACACTCAATCCCCATTTCACAGATGAGGTAACTGAAGCACCGAGAAGTTAAGTGACTTGCCCAGGGTCACATAACAGACAAGTGGTGGAGCTGGGATTAGAACCCATGACCTTCTGACTCCCAGGCCCATGCTCTATTCATCATCCCATGCTGCAAAAGGTGGTATTTCCCGCCATAGGCCTCAGAAAATACCCAGTGGCTGTCCTGCGGGGATCAGCAGTTCTCTTTTCTCCATATCCCTGAGTGGCCTAGCTTGGGAAATCAAGCTTTGGACCTTATTTTTTGTTGGACTCCAGGATCCTCGAAGCCACATTTTTGACACACCCCACAGGGCATATAAATGATGAGTTGGCCCATCTGAGACTCATTTTCGTGCTGTGGTCATTTGAAACTCATGGCGCCATGAGCCGATATAAGTTGGAGAGAGGGAAACAATATATTACATCATTACCACTATTTTACATGTGGCAAAGCTGTGGTCCAGGGAGATTAAAGTACTTGCTCACACTCAGCCAGCAGGTTGGGGATTGGATTAGGGTGAGACTTTGTAAGTGTCAGCTCACCAAGTTAGCCCACTGAGATGTGTGGCCTTTTAGCACACCCCACATAAATTATTACATTTGTAAACATTTGTGTGTGAGACAGGTATTTGGCTTCCTAGGACAACGATCCTTCCCAAGTTCAGGAAGGAGATCAAAAAGAATGCTTATCAGAATTTGCTTTCATGACGTTTCTGTGAGGTTCGTCTCATGACTGGACAGTTCTCCTCCCTCAGGGTCTTGCCTCAGTGGTGTATCTCTAACTCCGAAGAAGGTCGATGAGATAGAAGAGATGGCAGCTGTGCTGGAGGTGACAGAGAAGGGAATTCGATTAGTCCAATAGGATTTTTTTTTTCCTGTAGATCTGGTCTCTTCAAAATGTTTGCCAATCAAATAGTGGCTCTTTCCCAATCTCTAATTTTCCCCCTGATCCCTCAGGAATTCTCAAAATGGGAGCAAGTGGCTTAGCAAGGTATTCTTTTCTCTTCTAAAATGCAAGTCAATGAGACCCGCATATGTGAATGAATCTCTCTCTTAAAATGCTTTTTCACCAGGTTTTCCTGACCTCTCAAAAAGTTAATTTTTCTGGTAATTTTTTTTCTGATAGTGGGGGAAAAAGAAGTTTTGGGTTTTTCATTGGGATGGGCAGGGTGATTGGAGGACACATTTTATCCATTATTGCCTCTCCCCATCTGCTAATTGTTTTTTTTTTTCCCTGGGATTGGGCAATGCAATGCATAGAAACTGATCAGATCTTCATTTACCCATTTCCAGAACCCAGCAAAGTGTTCTGAAACATTCAACTAACATTTGATTTCCAACATTTGCCATCTTTGGCAATACCCTTCCATATTTCCTATAGGGCTAGATCTGGAAATATTCCTAGAATGCAAACAGACTGCGTTCAGGGTATTTCCATCAGGAACAGAAGGAAGATGTGTATATTTATTTTACAATTGGTTTAACATCCCCATTTAGCAGGTGAGGATGCTGAGGCACAGCCCAAGGTCACACAGCTGAGCAGTAAACAGCAAACTTCAAATTCAAAACTCAAAGAGAATCAAAACCCTGGATTTGAGACCCAGGCAAAGACCTCAGAGAAGACAGTGTGGGAGAGTTGATGTGAGGGTGAATAATCTTCCTTTCTCTTGGTTAGCTCTCCTTGCCAGCCCGCTGGCCTCATTCCCTATTCCCATTTCCACTTTTAAACTATCCTCTCACTCTTTCCATCTCCCAGTCACCTGTCCTTCCTTCTCTATCACCTCACTGCTCTAGCCTTTCTTTTTCATGAGAGGGGAGGTCTACTTGGTGGCCAGTGGTTGTGGTTGCCATATAATAATGATGATGATAATATTTGTGGTATTTATTATGAACTTACTATATGCCAGGCCCTGTACTAAGAACTGGGGAAGATATTGCAACTTTGAGCCCCATGTGGGAGAGGGACTGTGTCCAGCCCGATTTGCTTGTTTCCACCCCAGTGCTTAGTACTGGCACCTAGTCAGCACTTAACAAATACCATCATCATTATTATTATATGGGATAAGCAGGTCCCACATGGGGCTCACAGAGTGAGTAGGAGGGACAGCGGGTATTGAATCCCCATTTTGCAGTTAAGGGAATTGAGGCACAGAGAGGTTGCTAAGATCACACAGGAGATGCATATTTTCTTCACTTCCCTTCAGAAAAGATTCATCCAAAACTTTTTGGGGTTCTGGTCGGGGGGGAAGCAGTGAGCTGAGAAAGTCTCTGAAGGGGGGCTTCAACAACTCCTCAGGCAGAAACTCAGTAGGTAAGTGGCAGAGCTGGGATTAGAACCCAGGTCGTCTGACTCCCGGGCCTATGCTCTTTCCACTAGACCATGGTGCGTCTCCACTTGCCTTAACCTTAAAGCAAACCAATCTCTAATCTAAATATGTTGGAAATAGAAGCGTTTCAGTTTTATGCCCTGGGATGATTGCCATACCTCATTTCCTCTTTGTTCCAATTCTGCATGGTGGACATGGGAATCCCATTTCAATAATAATAATAATAATAAAAATGTTGGTATTTGTTAAGCGCTTACTATGTGCAGAGCACTGTTCTAAGCGCTGGGGTAGATACAGGGTAATCAGGTTGTCCCACATGAGGCTCACAGTCTTCATCCCCATTTCACAGATGAGGGAACTGAGGCACAGAGAAGTGAAGTGACTCGCCCACAGTCACACAGCTGACAAGTGGCAGAGCCGGGAATCGAACCCATGATCTCTGACTCCCAAGCCCGGGCTCTTTTCACTGAGCCACGCTGCTTCTCTTGATTATGGTATTTGTAAGGCACTTACTATGTGCAGAGCACTGCTCTAAGCGCTGGGGTAGACACAGGATAATCAGATTGTCCCACGTGGGGCTCACATTTTTTAATCCCCATTTTTTTTACGGATGAGGTAACTGAGGCACAGAGAAGTGAAGTGACTTGCCCGCAGTCACCCAGCAGACAAGTGGCAGAGTCGGTATTAGAACCCACGACCTATGTCTCCCAAGCCTGGGCTCTTTCCACTAAGCCACGCTGCTGTTTTGGGAAACTATACCAGCCCTATAAGGGCAAAGCTGCTGGAATGGGCACACAAAGAAGCTTGGGGCTATTGTCAGAGGGTTCACCACAGCACTACTTAGCTCTTTCTTTTCTGTGACTTGCACCCAAATGGGAGCATACAAAATTATCACCACTACAAAAAAAAAAAAATCATCCAGTGTTCTGATTGTGAAATTGTGGAAGTCAACATTATTTACAATATGTGCAGAGCACTCCAAAAGTTACTGACAACAGCCGTCAATAGTATCGTAATAAGGGACTGGAAATCTGGGGGGGAGGGGGAGAGAGTTTGTGTGAGAGAGAAAGAAATCAATTGTATTTATTGAGCACTTAATGTGTGCAGAGCATTGTATCGAGCACTTGGGAGAGTACAGTATAGCAATATAACCGACCTATTCTCTGCCCGCAAGAGAGAAAGAAAGAAAAATGAATGAGGGGCGAATGGAAGACCAGAAAGGAAGTGATAAAAGATCTGAGGAAGCAAAAGTAAAGAAGCCCAAGGCTATCCATGAACACCTGAGGCTCTTGTCACCTATTTCCTCTGCTTATCTAGGATGTCTTACTTACTACAGATCACCGAGTATGTTTAAGGGTGAATTAGAGCAGCAGGAGAAAGCATAAGCAATTGGTCCAGTCTCTGGATTTAACTGATTCTGCAATTTGGTTTTCTGCTCCTCTTTCTCTCTTGGGGGTTGGGCAAGTTATTCAAACACTCTGAGCTTCAATTTATCCATCTGTAAGATGCAGATAATGGCTCTTGCCTAATTCAAAGGGATAGTGAGAAAATTATGTATACACAATTCTTAGAGCTCTTGGGAAGAAAGACACTTTGATTCGAAAAGTGAGAGTGCTGCTGTTTAGATCTATAAGGTTGAAGGAGCTACAAAATAATAATAATAGTCATGATGATGATATTTATTAAGTGCTCATTGTGTGCTAAGCACTGGGGTAGTTGCAAGAAAATTCAGTTGGACACAGTCCCTGTCCCACATGAGTCTTCCAATCTAAGAAGGAGGGAGAACAGATATTTTACTCTCCTTTTACAGATGAGAAAACTGAGGCACTGGAAAGGTGAATGACTTGCCAAAGCAATGTTATTAATGTAGGGTGGAAGAGACCTTTTCATAACAATATATGGCACAAAAGGAATGGAGATCAGAGATTTTCAATGGAGGCGGCATGGAAATATGTTGTGTGTTTTGATGGGTTATTGAAAATTCAAGAATTCCCGGATAGTGTGTGTATTTTTAAATTGCCAGGAAGACCATATTTATAATAATAATAATAAAAAATAATAATGTTGGTATTTGTTAAGTGCTTACTATGTGCAGAGCACTGTTCTAAACTCTGGGGAAGATGCAAGGTAATCAGGTTGTCCCACGTGAGGCTCACAGTCTTAATCCCCATTTTACAGATGAGGTAACTGAGGCACCGAGAAGTTAAGTGACTTGCCCAAAGTCACACAGCTGACAGGTGGTGGAGCTCTGACTCCTAAGCCCGTGCTCTTTCCACTGAGCCACGCTGCTTCTCATATATTTATAATCAGAATCTAAATTTTCATGCTCTTGTAATACTACTTGAGGATGTTTATGCTTATCTTCATTCTCTTCTAAAAAGCTCTCCTGTAATGTGAATTTGGAATTGATTCTCTCTCTGTTTGGTGGATTGATAAGGACTAGTTTTTCCTTGACTTGAATTTACCAAAGGAGGTCAAATAAACAAGGAATAGTTATGCTAAAGGAGACAAGAGAAATCCTTGTTTACGGAGATAGGGTACTAAGGTTGCTGAATTTAAGGTGCAGAGGGGTTTGGTTTGAAACAAATCCAGTTCAACCTTATATCCACAGTCCATGGAAAATCCTTAATAGAGGGTCAAATGCCTTAGTGAAAATGAATCAAGAGCAAGGAAAGGCTTCTCCCTTCTTCCTGAATCGATCTGCAAAATTTATAGGGAAGGAGACATAAAATGCTGCTTATACTCTGTCCTAGAAAAAAATGTGAAATTTCTCTCTTGTAAAGGAGTCTGAGGTGACGGATTTGAAGAAGAGACTACTAAGAGTTCCTCCCCCCCACCCACTTAGCAATGCTTAATGAGGATAATCATGCAGACCTTAATTTTTTTTCCTTTTAACAGCTGAAAAGAAACGTTCCCTGGGCAGAGACTACCATCCTCTTTGTCTTAAGTGTTCCCAGTGCAAATGGCAATTCAGTCCTGGTCAACATGCAGAGGTAAGGAATGAACTGATTTTTCCATCTATTTGTCTGACTCGGTTACCCCAGCCCAACCGCGTCCTCGTCTCCTCCCTGGTTTGAGGGTGTAACAGGCTAATGTAGCCTGGATTGCAGTGAAGGGTACAGGAGCCTACTACAATATTTTAGGGTGATGAGTGGAAAGAGAAAGGAGTCAGAAAAGGAGACATTTAAGAGAGAGAAGCACATAGATGAGGCATACCCATTTCATTCCTAGCCTGGGCAGCGGCTAGCGAGTGGAAGGCAATCTGCTACAAGTCAAAACTCACCTGTGCCAGGCAGCAGCGGCATGGGAGAGAGTCAAGGATGGAGACTCAAGTTTACTGCGCCGACGGAGGCAGTGGTAAACCACTACCATATTTTTACCAAAAAACCTCTATGGATCCACTACCAGAACGACCGCAGATGGAGGTGGGGCGTTCTGATAGAGACGCGTCCGTGGTGTCGCTGTGGGTCGGAGACGACTCGACAGCGGAAGACGAGACAAGCATTGTTGATAGATGATAATTGTTGTGTTCCCAGACCACAAGTCTCTTTTATTAAATGTAACCGTATCACCACGGTGATAAAAAAATAGAGTACTGCAGTCGATATTCATGCAATAGCTGTCCTTCATTTTCAGAGATGAGGCTACTGTTCTGAGTATCCCAGGTGAAAAAATGTAGCTAAACAGACGGATCTGTGATTGGCACTCCCTCAAATTGTTTGTACTTAGAGATAGATACTCCACTCATGTCCTTATCCCTTACAGGACCTGTCTCTATTTTCAAGCCTGCCGCTTGGTATCCCAGTCTTCACTAAGTCTTTGATCAAGGAGAGCCAACCCTCTCCCAATTGATGCCCCCTAGGCGAGTCTGTCTAATAATAATAATAATAATGATGGTATTTGTTAAGCACTTACTATGTGCCAAGCATTGTTCTAAGCGCTGTGGTAGATACAAGGTAATCAGGTTGTCCCTTGTGGGGCTCACAGTCTTAACTTCTCTTTTTGTGCCTCAGTTACCTCAGCTGTAAAAAAGGGATTAAAACTGTGACAAGACTGAGCCGGGGTTAGATCCCACGTCCTCTGACTCCCAAGATGTGCTCTTGCCACTAGGCCATACCCCGGGTAGTCCACTGTTATAGCCACTGGGTCTCACCATCCATTCTTAAATAATTTATTCTGCCCTCCTGACTTGGTTGTCGTCCTTTCAGGTCACCGTACAACCGCTAGGAGTTTCTGGATGACATCAGTTTCTCTAACATGTCCTGCCCAGGAAAGCCATGTTGCTCCTCAGTCGTGAGTGCCAATTCCATGGGAGTGGAGGTAACTGGCATCATCCCCATGGGATTGGGAAGAGGAGGAAAAAGCCATTAGCTTGGTCCTCACTACTTCTTAGGCAATATAGGCAGTTACAGTTAGCCTGCCCATCCCTCTGAAGCCAAAATGTCAGTTACATCTCTTGCCGGTTGCTGGCAGGAGGAGCACACCAGAGGCGCCTCTACTTTTCTGGTCTTCATCGGACTTTGGGGCTAGATATGAGAGACTCTTGTCCTCCTGCCTCACCCCCAGCCAATCTACCCAGACAGCCAGAGCAGTCCACTGGGGTTGGGCCGACTACTACTGCAGGCATCTGTTGAGGACCGGAAAAGTGGCAGAGGAGGTGAAGGTAGAAGAGACAGCATAGGTGAGTCCCTTTTCTTTCCTTCAACATTCCCACCTTTCTTCCCTTCCTTTTTTCCTCTCTTCCCTCACCGTTTTCTTTTCTTTCCCCCGTCTTCCTCCTAAGGCCCCTCAAAGCCTCACTCCCAAGTTGGCTTAGCATTGAGAAGCAGCGTGGCTCAGTGGAAAGAGCATGGGCTTTGGAGTCAGGGGTCATGAGTTCGAATCCCAGCTCTGCCACTTGTCAGCTATGTGACTGTGGGCAAGTCACTTAACTTCTCTGTGCCTCAGTTACCTCATCTGTAAAATGGGGATGAAGACTGTGAGCCCCACGTGGGACAACCTGATTTCCCTGTGTCTACCCCAGCGCTTAGAACAGTGCTCTGCACATAGTAAGCGCTTAACAAATACCAACATTATTATTATTATTCAAAATAGAAAGAGAAAACTTCTAGCCTCTGTGTTGGTGGTCTGACTGTGGTCCAAGATCTCGTTGTTGATAATGGGGTCCTTTTCCCCTCTCGACTGGGCGGGGATGGTGACTACCAACTCCACCGTACTGTGCTCTCCCAAGCACTTAGTACAGTGCTCTATACATAGTAAACACTCAATAAATGCCATTGACAAGTGAGTGGACCAATTTGGATGGAGAAGAAGGGTTGGATTCTCAAAATATTGTGGTTAAAAAGACTGACAGATTTTGGCAACAGGCTGAATGGGCTGAACTAAATCTGCAAAGCAATTCATATTTACTTGAATTTCTTCTTGAGTATACGCCACAAGAGCACTATCTTCTGCATGCAGCGGCTTCTGTTTGAAGATGAATGATGATGCTTGAAGTCTATTGAGCTGGAAGACTTTCCCAGAGCCTCAGAAGCAAATTTTGACTCCATCTTCCACATCTCTCACTGTGTTCTCGAACCCCCTGACATGCGATAGGTTGAACAGGACTGCAACACCACACAGCACGGCTTCAGTCTGACAGTGATGAGGAAAAGGTCAGATAGGGCGCCTTCAACTCTGATTCAACTAGCGTACCGTTGTGGAATAGCCTAAGGATTTTAGTGAGCGTTCAAGACAGCTGAATTGGCTTTGCAATTGCCAGAATCCTGGTCGGTTAATGGCATAAAATACTTTTGAAAGGTCAATGAGCACAGTACAGAGGTCTTGGCATTGCTCTCTGCACTAATCCTGTATCTTTCATGCTGCAGAGATTATATCTGCTATGCCATGTTTTGATCAGAATCACATTGGGATTCAGGTATATGTAATCATCCTGGGTACTCAAAGAAGAAACCACTGGTAGTGAAATTCAACTGTGGATGTACGTGTGGCTGAAAAGGCCAAATGTGAGACCCACAATCCTGACCACATTGTGTGCACACAAAAAACTGCTTATTTTGTGCCATCCTGTGTGGTGTTTGCAGTTCCTGACCCTGTTTTCCCTTTTTTCTCCTTGTCTCATCATCCTTAATGAAACTTCTACTCAAATAGAATTGCCCCTTGCTTGATTGCCCTGTGGCATGCCAGTCTACCTGCAACAATTGACTCCTAGGTTTCAGCTGGGATGCATCATTGTCTGAGGCTTTGTTTTTCCTTATCCTTAAGACATTTCCTCTCTGCTCACCTATGGCAACTGTTTGGGTATCTTAAGGTGGTCTATTCCCCTTAAAATAATAATTAATATTAATAACAATAATGATGACAATGATAGTTGTGGCATTTGTTAAGCACTTACTATGTGCCACATACTGTTCTAGGCACTGAGGTGGATACAAGGAAATCGGGTTGGACACAGACCCTGTCCCATATGGGCCTCCCAGTCTTAATCCCCATTTTGTAGGTGAGGTAACTGAGGCACAAAGAGGTTAAGTGACTTGCCCAGGTCACACAGGAGACGTGGCAGTGCTGGGATTAGAACCCAGGTCCTTCTGATTCCCAGATCCATGCTCTTATCCACTAGGCCATGCTGCTCGGGGCAGCTGGATTGCAGTGTTCAGGGTTTCAGTGCTAGATGGTTGATTTTGTTCCAGGACTTCATTATTTTACACCCTGCCTTACGATTTGATAATTGAATATATTAAGTCATGCTGATGGAACTGCTCAAAGAATCAGATGTAGATTCTGTAGATATAGATCAGGGGTGTTTTTTTATGGTATTTGTTAAGCGCTTACTATGTGTCAAACACTGTTCCAAGTTCTAAGGTTGAACAACACTACAGCTCTGTAGACCTTAGCTTGATCTGGAGCTTGATACCTAAGCTTCTACCACACTCTGACTGTCCCCAGAGAATGTGCTGGCCTTCTTGATTAGATTTTGTCATTGGATTTTGTTTTTGAAGTCTCTATTGCCTAGTTACTTTACCATTACCCTGCACACTCCCAGCTAGGGGCAACTTAAGGGCCCAATTTTGATAGTTTTGCCTCTACATTAAATACTGAAATATCCCTTTGCTGCAAGGAGAGCTGTCTTTACATTTGTGTGAGAGAGCATTAACTGTGGGGAGGATAAGCCATTGCACTGGGGAGGAAATTATGGCAATCGACTTTTTTCCCCAACTGGCCGCTGAGCCTGCAAGTTGTCAGTCGGCCACAAAACCCCCCATAAGCTTCCTATGTCCCTTGGGGATTCTAATCTATCCAGTCACAGGATGATAGCATTGAATTACCTGGCTGAATATTATTGGCATGCACCATAGCGAAGGTGACACAATCCAAGAGTCCTACTTTTCTCTAGAATAGTTTCAACTAAGGAAATGTGGCCCTTGCAGATTTTTTTCAGTCTGGTACAGGGCAGAAAATATAGTCCTGGGAGTTTAAGGTTCATGCCCTACAGCAATTATGAGATAACACCTGCATCTTGCCTTGGAATGACCTCCCCAGCAGCTATGAGACACTGTCTGCCTAAGCCCTAGAGTCATCTGTAGGGCAAAATCTCCTTTTAAAGTGACAGAGAACATCCTACTCTCCCAGCCGAATTACTGCATCAGGCTCCTTACTGGTTTCCTTGCCTCCAATCTATCCCCTCTTTATTCTATCCTACATCATCATCATCATCATGCCATTTGTTAAGTGCTTACTACGTGCTAGGCATGGTACTAAGTGCTGCCTGGATCCCCTTCCTACAACGCTTGACAGATTGCATCATTTCTGTCCACAGAAATCTCTCATGGATTACCCGTTTTATTTTGTTTTTTCCCTATCAACCAGAAGCAGAAACTCACGACCGTTATATTTAAAGTCCTCCACAATAAAGGCTGCCATCTTCTTTCCAATGAACTCTCTTGTCTCACTATACCCACCTCACATTCCTCATTCCCCGCAAGCTAGCCCTCTAACTGTCCTTTGCTCTTGACTCTTCTATCTCCGACCCGTTTTGCATTCTTTTCCACCCCCGGAGTGGAACTCTCTCCTTGCAAAAAACCGCCAAACCATCTCCCTCTCCTCTCCAAAGCCCTCCTAAAAAATACCTCCTCTAAGAGGCATTCCCTAACTAATCCCCACCTCACAGGTCATGTCATCCCATCAGCCACCATTAGCACATTTCTTTATTTGTTTTATTTACTTACTGACCTTTTGTTTTATATATGCTCTTACTCTTACAATTTGCATCCACTTATTTCCCTCATTATACCATAAAATCCTCAAGTGCAGGAACTGAATCTTTTACTTTTATTGGCTATGCCCAAGTGCCTGGTACAGTGCTCTGCACACAGTAGCTGCTCAGTAAATACTAATGATGATGAAGATGATGATGACTAGGTAGACACACCGTCAAACATAGTCTCATTTACGGACATTTCATGTCGCTTGACAGAGCACACGAGGATGATGAACCAGTTGAGTGGGGAAAGAAATCCTTTTTTACCTCCTCGTATCTTCAGTCTCTCCTTCTGTCAAATGTATGTTCCTCTCTTCAGCCCCTCCTGACCTTTATAATTCCTAAAAGAGGGATACTGTTATAGCTTTTTCCCATCATTTTAGACACCACCACTATCCTCTTTGTCTCACAAGCCCGTAACCTTGGCATTATCCACAACTCATCTTTCTTATTCAATCCACATACTCGAATCTGTCACCAAATCCCATTGGTTCTACCTCCACAACACTGGTAAAATCCACCCTTTCTTCTCCATCCAAACTACTACTATGCTGATCCAAGCACTTATCATATCCCGCCTTGATTACTGCATCTGCTTCCTTGTTGACCTCCCTGCCTCCTGTTTCTCCCCTCTCCAGTCTGCTGCCCGGATCATTTTTCTAACAAAATGTTCAATTCACATCTCCCCACGCCTCAAAAACCTCCAATAGTTGTCCTTCCACCTCCACATCAAACAGAAACTCCTTGCCATTGATTTTAAAGCACTCGATCAGCTCACCCCCTCCTTTAGAGAAGCAGCATGGTGTGGTGGATAGAGCCCAGGCCTGGGAGTCAGAAGGTCAGGGGTTCTAATCCCGGCTCTGCCACTTGTCTGCTGTGTGACCTTGGGCAAGTCATTTCACTTCTCTGGGCCTCAGTTCCCTCCTCTATAAAATGGGGATTGAGACCCGGAGCTCCATGTGGGACAGGGACTGTGTCCAACCTGATATGCTTGTATCCACCCCAGCACTTAATACAGTGCCTGGCAAATAATAAGTGCTTAACAAATCCCATAATTATTATTATCTTACCTTGCTGATTTCCTACTACAAAGCCCGCTTGCTTCACTCTTCCAACTTCAGCCTACTCACGGTACTTCTATCTTATCTATCTCACCACTGACTCCTGACCCACATCTTCCCTCTGGTCTTAAACTCCCTCCCCTTTCATATATGACTGACCACCACTCTCCTCAACTTCAAAGCCTTACTAAAATCACATTTCCTCTAAGAGGCCTTTCCCAACTAAGCCCTCATTCCCGCTACTCCCTCTCTCTTCTGTGTCACCCTTGCATTTGGATCTATGCACTTAAAGCACTTGATTTTCACCCCACCCTCAGCCTCACCGTTCTCATAATTTATGTTAATGTCTGTCGCCCCCTCTAGATTGTAAGATCTACCTACTCTGTTGTATTGTACTCTCCCAAGCTCTTAGTACAGTGTTCCGCACACAGTATTGATTGATTGATAGCCTAACCACTTTCCTGCTAGGGAGCGACATGGAGAAATCACAGGTTGTCCTCACTTTGGCCTTAAATACACAAACCTATTGGATTGCACATCTGTGTTTTCCATGAATGGTTCTTCCTGAGAAAAAACGTGGAGAGGTGTGTGTGTGGGGGGGGGGGAGGAGGGATGCATTCTCCCCTCCTGGGAATACTGGGGGCAAGAATTGGGCTGGAAAACAATAAACTGGAAGCTCTTTTTTTTTTTTAAAAAAAAAAGCTATTTGTTAAATGTTTACTATGTGCCAGCTACTGTAGTAAGCACTAGAGGAGATACAAGCTATTCAGGTTGCAAACAGTCCAAATGTGAGCCTGTGAACCCCATGTGGGACATGGGCTGTTTCCCACCTGATTAGCTTGTATCTATTTCAGCACTTAGTACAGTGCCTGGAACATAGTAACGGCTTAACACATGCCATAAAAAAGTCCATGTCCTTTGTGGGGCTCAAAGTCTTAATCCCCATTTTACAGATGAGGTCCCTGAGGCCCAGAGAAGTGAAGGACTTGCCCAAGGTCACAGAGCAGGCAAGTGGCAGAACTGAGATAAAAACCCAGGTCCTTCTGATTCCCAGACTCCTTATGGGTGGGAATCGTGTCTACCAACTCTATTGTGTTGCACTCCCCCAAGTACTTAGTACAGTGCTCTGCACAAAGTAGGTGCTCGAATGCCATTGATTGATCCATCTTGTTATCATAAATGATTGGTTAATAGATATAAATGCCCCGGCCAGCCACTCTGTCACCCCAGACCACTGTGTGACAGAAGGTCTGTTCTCTGCCAGAGCAGTGGCGGGACAAGTTCTGAGACCATTGAATCCCAGTGCTGGAGCCACCATATGCCTGGACTCGTTGTGGGAAAAGAACGTGTCTACTAACACTGTTACTCTCCCAAGCACACAGCGCTCAATAAATACCATTGATTTAGATTGATCAACAACTCTGTCGACACCACTCAACAGAAGCCTCATTCCCTGGAAGAGCCTCCCTTTAGAACTCTAGAATGCTGGGGAAGCTGAGGCAATCTGTAACTTGGAGACTGGCCTGGAGCCTGAGGATTCCCCCTTTCAAGTATTAGTTAACTAGCTAGTTTACTATTACTGTTTTAGATTGTTGAATTTGATACTTACTGTTGTTCATAATTCATTGTTTTTGTTCTTTGTATTGGTCTACCTCCCTTTACCTGTGTGATGGGAACTGTGTCTGTTGCAGTCTCGAGAGGAAGACAGACATTGAAATAACTCACGGATCTATAATAATTATGGTATATGTTAAGTGCTTACTATGTGCCAAGCACTGAGCCCTGTTCTAAGCACTACATAAGTGCTGAGGGTGGGGTGAATAACTAGTGCTTCAAGGGTACAGATCCAAGGGCATGAGTGATGCAGAAAAGAGAGGGAGTAAAGGAAACGAGGGCTTAATCAGGGAAGGCTTCTTGGAGGAGATGTGATTTAAAAGAGGCTTTGAAGGTGGCAAGAGTTGTGGTCTGTTGTATATGAAGGGGGAGGAAGTTTCAGGCCAGAGGGAGGATGTGAGCCTGGGCTCAGCAGTGAGTAGGTGAGCCGATTTTGAGAGGAGGCAGTTGATCCCCTCTTGGGACACTGCTAGGTGAGAGGGGAGAGTTGAAGATGGGGCAAGGGAGGGAAAACATGGCACCTAGTTTCAAGATTCTTAAAACTGAAGAAGAGATTTAAAAAGTAGTCTTCCCAAAAGGATTGAAAAGCTGACAAAGACTATGCAATAAAACAAAATTGTTTTAAGGTTTTATTTACAAAGACCTTTTTGGCAGAGTAGAAGTTCTCTAGAGGCCCTGGTGGAGGTGCTGGGAGACATCACTTCATGTACATTTATCTAAAAGCAGGAATGTTAGAAGCACTTGAAAAGAGAAGCAGCATGGCCTAGTGGATATAGCACAGGCCTGGGAATCAGAAGGTCCTGGGTTCTAATTCTGACTCCACCACTTTTCTGCTGGGTGACTTTGGTCAAGTCACTTAACTTTTCTGTGCTCCAGTTACCTCATCTGTAAAACGGGATTTAAGACCCCACATGGGACTTGGACTGTGTCCAACCTGATTACTTTGTATCTACTCCAGCACTTAGAACAGTGCCTGGCACATAGTGAGTGCTTAACAAATTCCATTTGAAAAAAAGCACATATAAGTTAAATGAGGGCACTTAACTCCTTGAAGGTAGACAGTGTTCCATTATTTCAGACTTCATGAAGAGAAGCAGGAAGCCTCTAATGACTCATCATCATAATCAAGCAGCTTGTATTTATTAAATGCCAGCCTTGATATGGCAGTATGCTGAGTATAGTACAAAATGAGTGAGACGACTATGAGATGCCATTTCTGGGTGTTTTGGAGCATATTAATAATAATGATGATGGTATTTGTTAAGCGCTTACTACATGCCAAGCACTGTTCTAAGCGCTGGGGAGGTACAAGGTTATCAGTTTGTTCCAGCCGAGGTTCACAGTCTTAATCCCCAGTTTACAGGTGAGGTAACTGAGGCAGAGAGAAGTTAAATGACTTTCACCAAGTCACACAGCTGACGAGTGGCGGAGCTGGGATTAGAACCCAGGACCTCTGACTCCAAAGCCCGTGGTCTTTCCACTAAGCCACCCTGCTTCATATTCAGGGTAAGTTTAAACTGCAGGCTCACTGCCTAACACATTATTTTTAGTTCCAGGAATGCAATAGAGAGGGCAGAGAGGAGTTTTCAAATATTTATTTTGTACCTGTTCATTTGTGCCCAGTCTGTTCTCCCTTACATAAAGAAAAGTGTCACCCAAGGAGAACATGATATTATGAAAATAATGATCACTTATAACATGCATCAAGTTACTTGCTTAGGAAGACCGAAGTAGGTAAAATTGAAGACTTGCCTGTCCAAAAGGATCTTACAGTCTATGGGGGAAGGACAAATCATAAATAACTAACGATTAAACATCACAACATACCATAGACATCCAGCCATCTCAATGACAGTTTCCCTTCTTCCTCCCCTTCCCCACCCCTAGTCCAGTATCAAAAAATTCCCTTAAATTTTTTCATTCCCTGGCCCTCTGCCCAAGCAGGAGGTGGGGCTTGGGCACCAAGATGGTAGTGGGGGGAAGGAGGGTGAGGATTTGAATGGGTTCACCTGCCTTTGGAAGAGAAATAATGCAGATGGGCAAATCAACTCAATGCAGCTGAAGTTAAAGAGGAGTGATGGACTGTGTTAAACAATTGGTTCATTCAGGTGCAGTTTTAGGGAAGAGCAAAACCAGGGCCATTAATAGTTGGAACCGTGGGGCTAATGAGAGCTCTATTCGAGGCCTAGGGCTCTATGACCCTGTAAGGAGAGGTCAAATGAGCTGGGGATGTGCGGCATTCCTTCTGCCCGTGGCAATCAGGAGATTAAACTAAATGCTCCGAGAGGCTTCTTTCAACCATATCATCCTCATCCATTTTCGAGAGATTTTCCCTGAGTCGAAATGGAGTCAACGGTGAAAGGCTACTGTGGCAATTTCTTTGGTCATCTATCCCTGTACCGAACTGGGTTCTGCCTGTAGCTCACAGACACCTAGGTACTTGGCCAGAAAATGGAATCTAATGGAGGGGCCATTTTTATCCTTGAACCAATTAGTCATTACCCTAAACTGTCTGAATAGTTTCCGAAGAACTTGGGGGAAATAGTTCCTGCTGGATTTTTACTCTATAGAAATGACAGGCGTTTGAATGCCGTGCCCGGTTTTGGAAATCATTTTATGGGTGTTGATTTTCATTCACACTAATGGATACAGTTTAATTATCCATTTAAATAGAAATGATCAAAATGCTAAGAGCCAGGGCCAAATATGCATATTTCATTGATTTTTTTTCCCCCCTGTGGCTTTAGGATTATCCAGGCCACAGCTCTCCCTCATTCCCCTGAATAATTGTGAGCCAGGTAGAGAGCATGAGACTTTGATGCTTTGGGCAGTGATGGTAAGATTAGCCATACCCCATGTGACTCACCCCAGGCAAGTAGCAAAAACTTGTGTAGCCAGTCCATCTATGTGAAAAGAAGCTTATCTCACTGCTCTTTCTAGGCTTCAGGGTCTCTTGTTCTCTGTGTATTAGGGTAAAAATTTATTGGATTCCAAACACTGATGGAATTCCTCCAACACAGAGAATGAAATAGAACAGAAAAATTCATCTACATTTCATACTTGGTTAAAGCAAGGTAAATGGGAAATCAAAATAACTAATGGTGCAGGTCCTTCCTGCAGTTGGTTCCCTTTAATCAGGACCCGAAAAGCTTAGGTGTTCACTCTTAAACTTTTTATTTTGGGATCCAGAAAATGTAAAACAAAGTGAAGAGATAAATGGAAAGAATTAATGTTGGCTAACTATTAAAAGTTCGTAACTGGTTTCTGGAAATCAGACTTTGCTTCTAAGTCATTTATTTGGTATTTTTTTAATTGCCAGGCTAGAATGGACCTTCAGAACTTCGAGCATCTGAAATCATGGAACCGATCTGTGCTGCACAAGGGTGCAGCTGTAGCCTAGGAAAATGCCTTTATAATAAAGAGACCCTGTGTAGATTGACTTCAGCTGAAGTCCCTTAAGCTGCAATATAGATGTTCAAGTCTGCAACTCGGTATTTCTGTGCTAGAGCAGATCCTTCTCTCTTCCTCGGCAATGTATCAATCAGACAGATGTGCTACTGGGTGGGCAGTGTCCAATTTCTTCCAGGGCTTGCCGAGACTCAGTCTGGATACCTTTGGAAATGGCAGTTTGCAACCCCGACACCTCTGGAGTTGGCAGTCGATAGCTCTTGCATTACTAATAACATCACCTATTCCAAGTCATTACAAATTTAAAATGTAAAATTATCTAATCACTTGAGCCCCAGCACTTCTCATTTGTTATTAATTTGTAATTAAGCACTAAGGGGTGAAGAAGAAGGGGCACTCTGAGAGGCGTGACTAGTCGAATGTGTCTCTCCAAACACCGGTCATGTCTGCCTGGTGTAATCTTTGCTAAGGGTGATGCAGCACGTTAGGTCTGCTCTCAGTAGTTTTAAGCACCAGATAAAATTTTTTTATAGGAAAATTAACTTCAATCTCTAGACCTGGCCTATATAGACATGGTTTTAATCTCTTTATTTACTTTGTGATTTATGGTATTTGTCAAGTGCTTGCTATGTGCCGCGCTCTGCTGTAAATGCTTACACCTCAGCTTTCTGTTCTATGAAAGAGGGGAAACCAGACTCATATTTACTGAGCACTCACTGTACTCAGAGCACTATACTAAGCGCTTGGGAGAGTACAATATATCAATGTAACAGACACATTCCTTGGCCATAATGAGCTTACAGTCTAGAGGGGAGACAGACATTGATATAAAAAATAAAATTACAGATAGGTACATAAGGGGCTGGGAGGAGGGATGACTAAAGGGAGCAAGTCAGGGTGACGCAGGATGGAGTGGGAGAAGAGGAATGGAGGGATTAGTCAGGGAAAGCCTCTTGGAGGAGATATGTCTCCAACAGGGCTTAGAGGGTGAAGAGAGTAATTGCCCATCAGATATAAAGAGGGAGGGCATACCACACCAGAGGTAAGACATGGGCAAAAGGTCGGTGGCGAGGTAGATGAGATTGAGGTACAGTGAGAAGGTTAGCATTAGAGGAGTGAAGTGTGTGGGTTGGGTTGTGGTAGGAGAATAGTGTGATGAGGTGGGGGTGGAGTTTGAGAGAAGTCAGGCAATCTCCTCTTGAGATACTGCTGGGAAAGATGGAAGATTTGATGAAGAGGTAGGAAGAAGGAGAGGCCGGGGAAGGGCAGGGGAGATTTTAGGGAGATCATGCCTGCGAGTTTCAATTTTCTCAATAAAGTAGGTGGCCAGTTCGTTAGGGGCAAGGGATGGGGGAGGTGGAGTAACAAGGGGCTTGAGGAGGGAGTTATAAGTCTGGAATAACTGGCGAGAGCAATAGGCGTGTGTGTCAGTAAGGATGGAGAAATAATTTTGCTGGGCAGAGGAGAGGGCAGAATTAAAGCACGTATACATAATCGTGAAGTGAACGAGGTTGACCTGCTATCTAGATTTCCACCAGCAGCGTTCTGCAGCTCGTACACAAGAGCAAAGGAGACAGGCTGTGGAGGTGATCCAGGGCTGTGGGTTAGTGGTACTAGGTCAACAAAGGGATAGGGGAGCAAATGAGATGAGTTCAGTAGAAAGGATGGTGCTGAGAGCATCAGTTTGGTCATCAAGGGAAGGTAGTTTGGGTGTGGAGGCTAAATTGGCCATGATGACTTGAGAAAATTGGATGGGATCAAAAGATTGGAGGTCTCTGTGGAGGAACAGCACAGATCTGTGGGTAGGAGGTGTGTGGGAGAGAAAGCAGGAGAGGAGGTTGTGGTCAGATAGACTGATTTCAGAGTTGGTGAGGGTAGAGACTGTGTAGTGGTTAGAGATGATGAGATCGAGTTGGTGTCCAAATTGGTGAGTGGGTGAGCTGGGGTGGAGCAGGAGGTCAGTGGAGTTGAGGAGTAATAGAAAGCAGACAGTGAAAGGGCCGTGAGGAACATCTATGTGGATATTGATGTCTCTAAGGATCAATGTAGGGATGGAGAAAGAGATAAGGAATGTGTGAAAGGGATCAAAATGGTTAAAAACATTGGCGGTGAGGCCTGCGGGGGCGGGGGGGGGGCAGGCGGTAGATGACTGTTACTAGAATCTGGAGTGGGTGGTAGAAGTGGATGATATGGGCTTCGAAGGAAGGGAAAGAAAGGGATGGGGGAGGTGGAACGGTGCGAAAGAGGCATTGGGGCGTGAGAAGGAAGCCAACACCTCCCCCTTTTCCAGTGAGTCTGGGGGAGTGAGTGAAGATGAGACCTCCTCCAGAGAGAGCATCAGGGGAGACCATGTTTTCTGGGGAGAGCCAGGTTTCCGTAATGGTGAGGAGGAGGAGTGATTGGGTCAGGATCAGGTCAAGGATGAAGGGAAGATTCCTCATGATGGAGCGGGCGTCCCACAGGCTGCACTTGGCTGAGGCTGCAGAGGGGATTGTGGGAGAGGGGACGACACAAGGGGTGGGGAGGGGTTGGATGGGAGTGAGTTGACGGGAGGGCTCAAGGGGTGGGGCTGGGACAGGATGACAGGGATGGGGAGAGGGAGAGGAGGGGGCTGGTTGGATGGGTAAGAGGGAGGTGTGTTGGGAGGGGAGGACTGGGGTGGGCTGCCTGGAGGGTGGGGGTTGAGAGGACGTGGTGGAGTCAGGGGAGATGAAGCGATTAAGGTGAGATTACCTCAGAAGGCTTTTGTCCGCAAGCTACTAATGAAATGTCCAGAAGACACTGCAACAGTTTTGCAAATAAAAACGCTACATTTTTCACCCTAACTGGATATTGACATATTGGAAATGGATCTCCTCATGGTACATTTAGACGCCTTTGACTCCTTTTGGAGTCATGGTAAAATGCGTGTTGATTTTAACAGCTCCCTCCATCTCTCAGCTTGGATCAAATATTTAAGAGCTTTGTCTAAGGGTCTAGAGCATCTGAAGCACCTACTGAGGTTCAGTGGGATATGTGGTAGTGTCTTCGAAACTTTATTGCCTGTTTTGAAGGTAATAAGAAGATCATACAGAGCCCATACCTTCCAGAAGCTTTACAGTATTCAGTCCTGCTTAATTGCATTGACACCTACCCTGTGTTCTCTCAATGGGTTCCTGAACCTGAACAGCATTTTTGCCCAACACTGCCTCCCCGCCTCCCCGCCGCCCCCCAAACACACACATTTAAACCCACACATTTTACCTGTCTGCCATGAGCCTATAAGGGGCCATCACTAGGTGCCAGTAGGCATATTCATGGTGTATTCAGTTGACTTTGGTCGCTCTGGGGACTGTGAGAAGCAAGCACAATATGAGGGAATCGTGAGGGAGGAAGTAGACTTGAGGTCTGTGGCAGGCAGGGCCAGCTTGAGACAGTAGGTGAGGTAAGTTATCTTCTCAGGACACTCTGCGGTGGAGGAGGCCGGGCGGGACCTTCCCCAGTAAGGTGGCCATCTGAATCTTCTCAAAATTGGTGACAGTGTAGCTCCAGTCAAAGGAGGAAGTAATTTTGGCTTCATTCATTCTTTTCTAGGTTGATGATATTGCTCTTCTCAATGACTTCCTTCCTCACAGACATGAAAGTCAGGGTTTAATATAGAAGTTTTGGGGCATAGATATGCCACTTCTCTACTGTACTCAGTTTTTAGTCCCCTAGGGAGTAGGAGCTCTAAATTAGCTTCCCGAATCCAGGTTACAGTGATAGCACAAACTACTCCTGCTGCCTTGTTTCCACCGAGTGGCCTGGGCTATGGCTCTATCCATAAAATATACCTAAGAAGAATAACTTTCTCAAACAAAAATACCCCTTGTTCTGGTCACACAAAATGTATTACCTCTCTCTCTCTCTTTTTGTTTTCTTACTTCACAGTACGATGACAGACCTTACTGTAATCACTGCTATCTTCGACGCTTTGGACCAAGAGGTAAATCATTTTCTGGTCTCTAGATGACTGTTAACTAGGCTAGTGCAGCTTGAGATTTCATCTTGCAATGTAGAAGATTCATGAGTAATATTGGCAGAAACTCCTAACTAGGACTCTGCAAGGAAGGGGGGGAAATTGCAAGGGCCTGATTTTTTGGTGCATATATCCTGATCAGTGGCGTCTATTGAGCACTTACTATGTGCAGGGCACTGTATTAAGCAGTTGATAGAGTACAATACACCAGAGTTGGCAGACATATTCTTGCCCACACGGAGCTTACAGTCTAGATGGGGAGATGTAAGCTAGCTGTAAGCTGGCTGTAGGTAGGGAATGCGTCTGTTCATATTGTATTATACTCCCCCAAGCACTTATTACAGTGCTCTGCACACAGTAAACGTTGGATAAATATGATTGACTGACATTAATATAGAGAATTAGCTACACAAGTGCTGTGGGGGTTGAGGGTGGGGCAAATATCAGATGTCCAGAGGTCATAGATCCTAGTTGGGTTTGACCTCTAATGTCCTGCTTGATCATAATAGAAGCAGAGGGTCCAAGATGAGTGTCAGTTTAGTCTTCCTCGGGTTTAAACGTTGCATTCTTTGGACTGCACAAAGACAATGCCAGAGAGTACCTTCGTAGCTGCTGGGGCTTCAAGGCACTCAAAGCAGGCCAACTTTCCCTCCTGTTTTACTTATGGCTTTCCAGACCACCCACCGATTAAGGACTGACTTCAAGTTGCACTATTCCAAGCTTGCTTAGTATAACAATCATAATAATAGTGGGATTGTTAAGCTTCCCGCTGGACGAATGGTCCAGAACTGGGGTCCTGTGCCTCCCTCCTCCCCCCGAATGGACTTTCCCTGCCCACAGCAAACGCACAGTCAATTCTGGTTGGGAAGCTGTGTGGTCTAGTGGAAGGAGCACGGTACTGGGAGTCAGAGGACCTGGGTTCTAAACCTGATTCCACTACTTGCTCACAGTCTTAATCCCCATTTTACAGATGAGGTAACTGAGGCACAGAGAAGGTAAGTGACTTGCCCAAGGTCACACAGCAGACAAGTGGCAGCGCCAGGATTAGAACCCAAGTCGTCCTACTCCCAGGCCCATGCTCTGTCCATTAGGGCGAGCTGTATGTCACTGGCAAATAGAGTTTAACAAGTACTATTATTATCATCATCACTATTATTATTACTCCTGCGGCTATTTTAATGAAATTTTTGTCTCCTCACCACTTCCGAGATTTCTATGACCTTCTTAAACTGTGGGGCCTACAAATGGCTTCTGCATCTTAATCTAATAGGAAGATTATTTTATAGCTCCTATGCGTTTATTCTGGAATCACAGCTCCTTTTCATTCATTCAGTCGTATTTATTGAGCGCTTACTGTGTGCAGAGCACTGTACTTCAGCAATAGTGTGACTTTTCTTTCTTTCAACTTGTGGTTAATTGTCATCATTATCTGTAGCAGCATTTATTCCATGTCTACTGTGTGCAGAACAACTGAACTCTGAGCTCTTGGGGAACATACAATAGAAGGAACAGGCAGAGATCCCATTCTTGAGGCCCTTACAGCATAGACAATCTTCTGCCATGCAGTAGGGTACGATTGCCATCTTGTATTTGTGTAGTTTTCTTTTCATCCCCAAGGATGCTACCCTACATTTAATCCTATTGAAACTCATCCCATTTGCCTCTGGTTACTTCTCCAGTGGGTCTAGGATCGGTAGAATTTAAATCCCATCTCCCCAACTCTGCTTGGTGACTTCATGAATTTAACAAGCGTGTTTTCTATTCCATCTTCTAGGTCACCAAAGAGGCCTTGGAGCCGGGTCTGACCACTGTGAAATGCCATTTATTATGTCCTACTGGATTGACACTGAATTATTGATAACACTAATAGCTCTTTCAGTAAGAGGCCCACCCCTATCTCCTCCTAACTGTGCAACCCACCTAGCTGTAGTAGAGCCTAAACCACATCTTTGCAATTTGTTCATCAATATGTCCTTTGGGCAGACCCTCAAAAACATTACTAAAATCAAGATGAACTGCAATTATTTTTTTTCCTATTGAACTATAAGGGCCTAAGAGAAGAGCATGACCTAGTGGCTAGAGCATGGGTATGGGAATGAATGTGTCTGTTATATTGTTATCCTGTACTCTCCCAAGAGATCTCTTTTGGGAGACATCTCCCAAGAGATGCCGGTTTGTACATTCCAAGCGCTTACTACAGTGCTCTGCGCATAGTAAGCACTCAATAAATACTAGTGAATGAATGCAGTGCTCTGCACACAGTAGGTACTCAAGAAATACGATTGACCGGCTGACTGACTGATCTGGGTTCTAGTCCTGGATCTACCACTTGTCTGTGCATGACCTTGGGTGAGTCATTTCACTTCTCTGTGCCTCAGTTCCCTCATCTGTGAAAAGAGGATAAATAATAATGTTGGTATTTGTTAAGCACGTACTATGTGCCAAGCACTGTTCTAAGTGCTGGACTGTGAAGACTATGAGCCCCACGTGGGACATGGACTGTGTCCAACTTGATTACCTTGTATCTACCCCAGTGCTTAGAACAGTGCCTTGGCACATAGTTAAAACTTCAAAAATACCATTAAAAATAAAAAAAGAGGCAGGGGGCCACAGAGGAGGTCTTGAGAAGCAGCGTGGCTCAGTGGAGTCTGGGCTTGGGAGTCAGAGGTCATGGGTTCTAATCCCGGCTCTGCCACCTGTCAACTGTGTGTCTTTGGGCAAGTCACTTAACTTCTCTGTGCCTCAGTTACCTCATCTGTAAAATGGGGATGAAGACTGTGAGCCATATGTGGGACAACCTGAATCTACCCCAGTGCTTAGAACAGTGCTTGTCATATAGTAGGCGCTTAACAAATACCAACATTATTATTATTATTGATAGCAGGTGTCTGGTAACAGGAAACTTTGCCCTATTCACCACAGTGCTTCCCTTAAAGAATGAACCTTCTTTCTATTTATTTGTGCAAGATGGAATCCCTGTTCCTTTAAGGGAAATCTTGCCCTGATAAAGGGTAACCTGAACTTCTTCCAGAGGGGACTTATTTGAAGGGCTATAGAAGAAGGAACCTTTGAGCCTCAGGGAGGGTAACTAGGCAGAGGAGGTCCTGCAGATGCTTGAAGGCTGGCTGGGAGCAGAGTAGTATAGATGGAGCACAGGGAGCGGTGAGCTTGGGCCCTGTGAGAAGGGAGCATGTCACTCCCCTTCTTAAAAACCTCCAGTGGTTGCCTGTCAACCTCCGCACAAAACAAAAACTTCTCACTCTAGGCTTCAAGGCTCTCCATCACTTTGCCCCCTCCTACCTCTCCTCCCTTCTCTCTCTCCACTGCCCACCCCGCACGCTCCGCTCCTCTGCCGCCCACCTCCTCACCATCCCCCGTTCTTACCTATCCCGCCGTCGACCCCTGGGCCACACCCTCCCGCGGTCCTGGAATGCCCTCCCTCCTCACCTCCGCCAAACTAATTCTCTTCCCCTCTTCAAAACTCTACTTAAAGCTCACCTCCTCCAGGAGGCCTTCCCAGACTGAGCTCCCCTTTTCCCTCTGCTCCCTCTACCCCCCCTTCACCTCTCCGCAGCTAAGCCCTCTTTTCCCCCCTTTCCCTCTGCTCCTCCCCCTCTCCCTTCCCATCCCCTCAGCACTGTACTCATCCGCTCAACTGTATATATTTTCATTACCCAATTTACTTTGTTAATGAGATGTTCATCCCCTTGATTCTATTTATTGCTATTGTTCTTGTCTGTCCGTCTCCCCCGATCAGACTGTAGGCCCGTCAAAGGGCAGGGACTGTCTCTGTTACCGATTTGTACATTCCCAGTGCTTAGTACAGTGCTCTGCACATAGTAAACGCTCAATAAATACTATTGAATGAATGAATGAATAGAAGGTGGCTCCAGGGCTTCTGTGGACACCGAGAGAAGACTTCCCAAAGTTAAAGATCTTGGTTTGCCTAAGAATTACAGTCTCTGGGAACCTGAATGCAGGTCAAAAGAAATTGAAGATATTTTTCAGGTTAAAGGTAGCTCCAGAAACCACGCTGGGGGCATCTGTGACCTGTCTGAAGTTTCAGGGGGTTTTGGGGAGTGGAGGCGGTGCCCCTCACCTGAAACGATATTCAGGCAACTTATGGCTGAGATCTCCTTAGCTAGTAGGGCTTCCCGAGCTGCATTCACACCTACCAGAGGCCTCAAAACAAAAAAAACAAATGATTGCTGCCTTCCTGCAGTAGCTGATGTCAGCGTTGCCCTGATCATCACCCCTGAGAATGGGAACCCTGAAGGGAAACTCTTCACTTTCCGATTGGAACTGACCCTGAAAGCTGAGGAGAGGATGGATGGCCCTTGGAAGACACACATGGCTCGATGCCTGGCTGAAGCCTCCGCTATTAAGTCTTCATCAACACAAAGAGGCTGCCCAAATTATTTCCATCAGACCTAAACCCCTTGAGAGAAAATTAAACCCCTGCCTGCCCAAATGCTTGAGATCATTAAGGGCTCTTGAGGAACTTGTATAAAAGAGGATAAATATTATTGGTGCTAAAATTTAGTTTGGTTTCTCATGCCCCACGTAGAGAAATTAATTGAACAGCTTGACAAAGTTTCCATGGTGATCTGGGCAGGATTCATTTTTTCCGGTTCTGATGGGAAACGGTGTCTCTGTGGAGGTTTGCAGCAATGATTACATTGCACAGGTGGGCATTTTTAGTCACTGAGTCACCGGGCTTGTGAAATTTGAACATCGCCTTTGTCCTTCTTCATAGGTGCTTAGAAATAACCTGGAACACTACCTTCTTTTTCCTCTTTCTTTTTACAGGAACAAGGCATTCTCTGACTTCCTTAGTTCCTGGGGCAGCTTCCTCCAAGGTCCCAGTGCCCAGTCACAGCGGCTTGAAGACTGAATCTTAGAGGCTGGTTATGGAGCCTCGATCGAGTTGCAAAATATGGCGTTTATTCGTTTAGTCCCTTATTAAGAGAAATGCAATGGGAAAATACGTTTGCCACCTAAAGTGAGTAATAAACCAGATAAATTGAAAGAGAGGTATATATCTGTAAATTGAAATACTATTTCCTCTGTGGAAAAATTGTGCTATGCTCGAGGAATTTCTAAACAACCGGATACATGCTCAGTCACATGGAAGGAACATATTAATCATATCCAATTACTTGTATAATGGGGGGAGGGGCAGGTATAAGGATGTTTACATTCCTATTGGGTTCATTTGCCGATTGCCACTAAGGACTTCAGGAATAGAACAGTCTATTTCCTTCCATCCAGTAAGTAATTAATCTAGGAACAATTTCTGATTATGTCTTGAAGGCAGTTTATGAGAATGAACCTCACCTCTCCTTGTAAATAATCCAAACCAAACTTTTCTGCACTGATAGACATTCTTTTCCACAGTCTCTTGTTCAAAATTTTCATCCCTTGCAGCAGCTTCTGTGGCTGTGAGTGGATCTCACTGCATGGGTGGGAAAATTTTGTAACCATAAATAAGGCTAGAGGTTGCATAGACAAACTAGATACCACGTTAATAAAAGTTGACGGATTATTAAAATGGTATTTAAGTTCACGGTACGTATAAAGCACTCTTCTAAGCACTGGGATAGATACAAGTTTATAGGTTTGGACGCAGTCCCTATCCCTCATGGGACTCCCAGTCTAAACAGGAGGAAGTCCTCCCAATTCTTAGCAGTGCTGATGTGACCTGGCTCTTTAACCAGGGCAAAACAGGGCTGGTAATTATAATGGTTTAATCTCAATTCATCCTGGCAGGGTAGTGTGATTATGCAGATTTGCTCTCCTTTCTCACCCAGTTCACCCCGTTTTAGCTTGGAACACCAGGTCCTCTGAACCAAGCCATGACGGCCAGGGAAGATAATTTTACATAAAAGAAAAATGTGTATCAGCTTTCTAGGGCACCCTATATGGTTGCCTGTTAGACACGGTTGTAGACCCCATTGAATTATTATTTCCATTGAGCCCTTTGCTCCCTCAGTAAAGGGGAGGACAGAACAATTTGGAAAGCTGCAGAGATTGTCTTTTGGTGGTGTTTTTTTTTTTTTAAGCAGGGGTAGAGTAGAGCTGGCATTTAACAACACATTTAGGTGTGCAGGGAACTTCTGTGCAATCCTTGCTCGCTGCTCAACGTATAGTCCCACCTGCATGGTGGCATTTAGAGATGGGACTGGAGAGGCTGGTGGAAATTGTGCTTCCTATTCAGCTTTGGCATGCCTTTGTGCATCCTGGCTGTGCGTCCTCCTGGGGAACTTGGAAAGGCAGAAAATTTGGAGCGTCCTTCAGCGAGCGGTCTTCTGTGAGCACCAGTCACCCTTTGAGGGGATCGGGCATGGTGCATCTGGTTACCGGTTTCAGGAAAAAAGAGTGAAGGGAGAGGTGAGCCAGTTCCATGCCCCTGGATAAAAACAGGTGCAAACCACTTTTTCTGCCCAAGGAGTGAGAATGAGGCTTGGTAAACAAGCCTCAAATCTGGCTTTCCACAGCCCTCTCCAATTACTACCTCCCATTTGACTAAGTGAACTTCTTGCAGGCGTAGAATGAGGGGAGTAAGTTGCCACTCGACTTGTAAGTTCCTTTAAAGCAGGGAACACATCTACCAACTACACCAAATTTTCCTCTTCCAAGTGCTTAATACAGTGCTCTGCATACAGTAAGTGCTTAGGAAATATCACTGATTGATTGGCAGGGGACCAAGAAGAAAAGAAAGAGAAAGCAAGGGAGAGATGGGGAGGGAGAAATCCTTATAAAACATTTTGTTTTGATTTTTTGGAGTTTTTTTGTGGGGGGGTTGCTATTAAATTTCACAAAACCTGTGGAAATGCTCTTCCACTGTGTTGAGTAGATCATCGCTTCTCTCTGGACCCACTAAATGAAAGAAGTATGCATTCACTGGAAATTTGAAAGAGTTGGCAGAAAATGAATTTAAAGGCAACTCTAGCAGAGTGGTAGATTTGATGGTCTTGAATTAAAATTCCCTCCTTCCCACTCAACGTCTTTGAGTGAGAGAGATGGTGGATATTTTTGGAAATGTTTCCTGAGGATTTAATTGAGCTGACTATCTTGAAAGCTCCCAATTACTGTATTTTACAAAAAAAAAGTCAATGTAAATAAACGATAGTATCAACTTAGTGCATGAAATGGATTTTCCACTTCTTTTTCATGCAACACGCTGAGGACCCAAGGTCCATTTCATTATCTTTTGCCTTGAACTTGTAGTTTGTGAGGTATTATAAATTCACGTGAGCCTGAAAAATCCAACACCTAGTGTATTCTATCATTCTAACACTATATTCACCTAGTGTAGTCTATCATTGATCTGCTGCGACATTCGAGATGAAAATATATTTCAAGATTGCATCTCGATCACCAAGTTGGTGGGGTTGCTCTGGCTGCCAATCGATTAAAATGAAGGGGAATGTCTTGATCACAAAATTGAATTCTTTGCCCTATTCTACCGCCTGGGCAGGTAGAGGAAGCCAGCTGAGGAACCCAGGGTGCCCTTTATGGGTTTATGCAGGTGGGGAGAATTTGATCTCTGGCTGGCAGGGATTCTGATAGAGGTGCAGCCCTGCTTTCCCTCACTGATAGGCCATTCTCTCAGGCGTGGAGCTGATGTGGAGCATCAGCCACGAGCTACTAGTGATGCTGTTGTCAGAGCAGCATCTATGCGTATGCATCCTCGCACATGCCCCCTCTACACTTTGAGCTCGTTGTGGGCAGTCATCGTCTCTCTCTATTGCTGTATTGCACTTTCCCAAGTGCCTAGTCCAGTGTTCTGTGCACAGTAAGCGCTCAATAAATACGATTGAATGAACGAATGCACCCCACTAGTGATGTCACGCAACTGCCCTTCCCACACATCCAACTGTCTTAGGGCAAGCATCCTAGAGAAGCGGCGTGGCTCAGTGGAAAGAGCCCGGGCTTGGGAGCCAGAGGTCATGGGTTCTAATCCCGCCTCCCCCACTTGTCAGCTGTGTGACTTTTTGGGCAAGTCACATAGCTTCTCTGTGCCTCAGTTACCTCATCTGTAAAATGAGGATGAAGACTATGACCCCTATGTGGGACAACCTGATTACCTTGTATCTACCCCAGCAGTTAGAACAGTGCTTGGCACATAGTAAGTGCTTAACAAATACCAACATCATCATTATTATTATCCTCACTCAAAAGTCCAAGAAACCCTCCAGGCTCTGGAAATGTATTAATGATTATTAATAATTGATTCATTCATTCAGTTGTATTTATTGAGCACTTACTGTGCGCCGAGCACTGTACTAAGCGCTCGGGAGAGTACAATACAACAATAGACACATTCCCTGCCCACAGCTAGCTTACAGTCTAGAGGGTATTTGTCAAGTACTTTGTGTCAAGTACTGTGCTAAACACTGGGGAAAGGTAGGAGGATATCAATTCAGACATGGCCTCCGGCCTATAGGGGTTCACAATCTAAAAGGAGGTTTGGGGAGACTGGTGACAGTTACATAAAGAAAGAAATAGTGTAAATGAAGCAAGAACAATAAATTAATGATAATTATCATAATTATGGTGTCTGTTAAACACGATGTGTCAGTGCCTGGCACTGTTCTAAGCACTGGGTTCTAAGATACAAGCTAATCGGGTTGGACACAGTCCCTGTCCCACATAGGGCTCACAGTCTTAATACCCATTTTACAGATGAGGGAACTGAGGCATAGAGAAGTTAAGTGACTTGCCCAAGGTCTTGCAACAGAAGAGTGGCAGAGCCAGGATTAGAAATCAAGCCCTTCTGACTCATTCATTCATTCATTCATTCATTCATTCATTCACGCATTCAAATATATTCATTGAGCGCTTACTGTGTGCAGAACACTGTACTAAGGGCTTGGAAAGTACAATTCGGCAACAGAGGGAGACAATCCCTACCCAACAAGGGGATCACAGTCTAGAAGCGGGGAGACAGACAACAAAACAAAACAAAACAAGTATACAGGTATCAATAGCATCAAAAATAGATAAATAGTATTATAGATATATATATACATCATTAATAAAATAAATAGAATAATAAATATACACAAATATACACAAGTGCTGTGTGGCAGGGAAGGGGGTAGAGCAGAGGGAGGGAGTAGGGGTGATGGGGAGGGAAGGAGGAACAGAGGAAAAGGAGGCTCAGTCTGGGAAGGCCTCTTGGAGGAGGTGAGCTCTCAAAAGGGTTTTGAAGGGGGGAAGAGAGCTAGTTTGGTGGATGTGAAGACCAGCGGTAGGACGTGGGCCAGGGGTCGACTGCGGGACAGGTGAGAACGAGGCACAGTGAAGAGGTGAGCGGCAGAGGAGCGGAGTGTGCGGTGCAGAAGGAGAGAAGGAAGGTGAGGTAGGAGGGGGCAAAGTGATGTAGAGCTTTGAAGACAGTAGTGAGGAGTTTTCGCTTCATGCGAAGGCTGACAGGAAACCACTGGAGATTTTTGAGGATGGAGGTGACATGCCCAGAGCCTTTCTGTAGAAAGATAATCCGGGCAGCAGAGTGAAGTATAGACTGAAGCAGGGAGAGACCGGAGGTTGGGAGATCAGAAAGGAGGCTGATGTAGTAATCCAGTTGGGATATGATGAGAGATTGTACCAAAAAGGTAGCATTTTGGATGGAGAGGAAAGGGCGGATCTTGGCGACGCTGTGAATCCGGTACTCTCTCCACTAGGTCACACTGAGTTTCCAACTTAAGAAATAGCAATATCAGTAAGTATGTCAGTATATTTTCTGGCTTATTTGTCTCTGGCAGAGCCATCCCTTGTTCAACAGTTGCAATTTTCTGAATGTGCTAACAGCTGGTACAGGTGTGTTCTGTTCGCCTGACTAGAGCAGGCCTGGTCTTCACCCCATTGGAGAGGGTGACATGCTTGTGGAAACCCAGAACTCCATTAGAAGAGAAGCTCAAGGCTGCATGGCGGCAACCTGTCATGTTAATCACGGGGAGGTCAGTGAAAAATAATTGCGGTATTTGTATGGGCCAAGAACTATACTAAGTGTACTAAATGTACCTAAGTCACATAAGACAGTCAAAGGGGGAGGGGGAACAGGTATTGAATCTCCCTTTTAAAGATGGGAAACTGAGGCCCAGAGAAGTTAAGTGACTTGCCCAAGGTTAGATCGTAAGTGGCAGAGCTGGGATTAGATCATGGATTCTCTAACTCCCAGGCCCGTGCCCTTTGCAGTAGGCCACATGAAGGGTAAAAAAGGGACCACCTGCTTTGAGAACAATAAAATAATAATTGTGGTATTTGTTAAACACTTACTATGTGCCGGGCACTCTTCTAAGTGCCGGGATGGATACAAGCAAATCAGGTTGGACAAGGTCCCTGTCCCACATAGGGCTCACGGTCTCAAGACTTAATCCCCATTCTGTTGACGAGGTAACTGAGGCACAGAGAAGTTAAGTGAGTTGTCCAAGGTCACACAGCAAAGTGGCAGAGCTGGGATTAGAACCAGGTCCTTCTGACTCCCAGGCCCGTGATCTAGCTAGGCCACACTGCTTCTCTGAGAGACAAGACTTGGGCAGTAAAGCAGCGAGGGGATCCATAAGACCCATATTAAATCTAAAGACCTAATGTCATCCCTCTCTTTACTCAGAGTCTATTTTGCTACGCTACGCAATGCCCTTACAAAGCAACATCTATTTCAGCGGCTGTCTCATTCTGTGGTTCAAGTGGAAAAATGAAATAAAGCCTTATGATGCGGAAATATGACAAATTCCCACTTTTCCATGATTTGGCAAATGAAATAATCCCTCCTTGGAAATATCAGCTCTACCGACGGTGTATCCCACCCTGGTGGAATCCTAATGGTGATAGAGCCCTACTCTGATTCATAGTAAAGTCAAAACTAGTATCATTCAGAAATCCATCAAACAGTTGTTAAGCTGCCTCCACCTTAAATAACTGGTGGGCTACCCACATGGAAAGTGAAAGCAGTTGATAATACATATACCTGTTCAGAATAGTTTGGATATAAATAAAACAGTAGTTACATCCATGAATAGTGTATGCTTCTTCATTGAACAAAATAGCTCAGGCAAGCTGATGAACCAGGTAGGGCTTCACGAAGTGATGTTTGTCAGGAAGATGTAAAGCGGAGTGAAGCAGAGGGAGCAGGAGAAGGGGGGCGGGGGGAAGATGGATGTTAAATATTAAAATCAGCCTTTGTTTATAGCAGCTCTAAAACCAAATTAAAGTATTCTTTTGATATGGAGGGAACAAAGATGAACGTGATTGATACAGGAAACCTGAGGGAGGATCCCAGCAGCTTGACGGAAACAAGGACGTCAAAGCAGAAGCAGACCTTTTCTCTCCGTCGTTGGTGCCCAGCGTTTTGGGAGTGGGCACAACGTTGGTATTTGAATGATCTGGCACATTTAGAAGACTAGCTCGAAAATGACTCAAGTGAACAAGATCTATTCTATACATCTACATTTATTTGGAATGGTTTTCTTTGGGTTTTATATAAAAAAGCTGTCACTTTAGAATCAAGGCTGTGTTGGTCTAACAATGTGAATACTGTAGACTAGCGGTTTTATCTTGCATAAGTAAATGAGGCGAGAGCACTCTAACGCACTCAGAGAGGTTCATAAATAAATGCTTCCTTCCAACATGAATAGAGTTTGGTCCTACTCTAGACTCCCCTGGCAGAGACACTGGAATGACCAGGTATATATGCATCAGTATAGCTTTAATGAGGAAAACCTTGGGCCATGATGGGACATTCAGGATACCTGCTTAACTTGGCCCGGGCCCAGGTTGGTATCAGGGATGCGGATACAGTTCTGGTGGTTCAGTGGACTTCCGCTTAACTTATTCATAGGGGTGGCTCTCAGTATTGGGGAGAGCTCTCAATAATGGGAGCCATTTGTTGTGGGGAAGAAAAGGATATCCTGGGAGGCTGATCCAGTTCCCAGGAGAAGCAGCATGGCGTAGCGGATAGAGCTCGGGCCTGGGAGTCAGAAGGTCATGGGTTCTAATTCTGGCTCTGCCACTTGTCTGCTGTGTGACCTTGGGCAGATCACTTAACTTCTCTGTGCCTCAGTTACCTCATCTGTAAAATGGGGATTGAGACTGTGAGCCCCACGGGACTGTGTCTAACTCGATTTGCTTGTACCCACCCCAGCGCTTAGTACAGTGCCTGGCACATAGTAAGTGCTTAACAGATACCATCATCGTCATCTTGTCTTATGCTGTCGAGTCATCTTTGACCCATGGACACATCGCTCCCAGGACACTCCACCTCCATCTGCAATCGTTCTGGTAGTGTATCCATAGAGTTTTCTTGATAAAAATACAGAAGTGGTTTACCACTGTCGTCTTCTGCACAGTAAACCTGAGCCTCCACCCTCGTCTCTCTCCCGTGCCGCTGCTGCCCAGCATAGGTGAGTTTTCACTTGTAGCAAATTTTCTTCCACTCGCTAGCCACTGTCCAAGCTAGGAATGGAATAGGTAGGCCTCTGCTTGACTCTCCCTCCCGTAGCCGAGACTGGTAGAGTACTGGAAACTCTCCAGGTGCCATCCTGAGAGTGGTCATCATCTCCGGGAGGCCAAAATGGACTTGGCCTCCTGAAGGCTCTTCAGAGGGACCAGCCCAGGGACACATCGGGTATCCCTGGAACCTGTTCTGGGTGAGACCAGCAACCTGGAGATGGAACACCACTGTCACGGAGACTAAGCCTTTGCTTAACTGGAAGCATGGAAGTGGGAGATGGTCCGGGGCTGGGGTGATTCTTGTCAGGCAATTTGTGTGGAGTTATAAAAACACTGGAATATCATAGTTCTCTCTCTTTCTCTCTCTCACTCTCTCTCTCTCTCCATATAAATTGCTTCAGTCCTTTGGAAGAAAAGAAGAGTGATTCTCTCTTTGGCAAAACATGTAAAAAAGCACCAGTTTGCACTGATAGCAGTGTCTGATTGTGAAACTATTCAGGGAGAATGATAAGCTAAAGGAACAGAAGAGCAGTAGGAAGCTTATTTCTTTAAGCCTCTCCTTTCTGGGAATTCTACATCCCGAGATCCTGAAGAACTCCATTTCTCAAAGTCTTCTAAGGAGCTTCAAACCTTCTAGGAGGAGATGGGACCAGTCAGTCAGAACTAGGCTGAGGTTTTTAAATTCAGGATAGGCTGGGTCTCTGCTCTGTTTCCATCTACAGCCTCGGATGTGTGGTTGGTTCCTTCGACCCGGTGAACTGTGAATATGTGTGCTCAAGCGTAAGAAGGCTTGTGAGCTAATGGGAGTTTCTCTACCTATTGAATGTTTTATTAGCGGGGAAATGTATAAGTTTTGACTTAGCCTGTCTTTCCCCTTTTCCTCTTTCTTCTCGGCTCTCCTCACGATTCCTCTGATCACACACTTTGCCCTTCCAACTTCTACTTCTAACAGTACCACACTCTCATCTTGCCGGATTCTGTCCCTTTTCTCATGTTGTTCCCCGGGGCCGAGAACTCCCTTCTCTCCCAAATCCTCCAGACCTCAATTCCTTCGAAGTCCCCTTAAAATCCCACCTCCTCCAACAAGCCATCCCTGATTAATTATCGGCACCTCAAATCGTATCGACCCTTCAGTCACCTCATGCATATGTACTGATGTATCCCCAGCCTTAACACTTGTGGAAATATGTGCATTTAATTGAATAGTCAGTTTTATTTATTATGATTGTGAATATTTCCGTATCTGCCTCCCCAGTTAGAGAGTAAACTCTTTGTGGACAGGGAGTGTCTTGTTTTTTTGTTACACTTCTCCAGCACTTAGTATAACGAATTGCATTCAATAGGCAGTCAATAAATTATATTACTAGTAATTACTAGAAGCAACATGGCCTAGTGGCAAGAGCACGGGCCTGGAAGCCAGAGGGTGGCTTCCTGGCTCTGCCACTTGTCAGCTGTGTGACTGTGGGCAAGTCACTTAACTTCTCTGTGCCTCAGTTCCCTCATCTGTAAAATGGGGATTAACTGTGAGCCTCACGTGGGACAACCTGATTACCCTGTATCTATCCGAGCGCTTAGAACAGTGCTCTGCACATAGTAAGCGCTTAACAAATTCCAACATTATATTATCATTCTAATCCCATCTCAATCATTTGTGTGCTGTGTGACCTTGGGCAAGACATTTAACTTCTCTGTGCTTCAGTTACCTCATCGGTAAAATGGGGATTGAGACTGTGAGCCCCATGTGGGACAACCTGATTACCTTGTATTTCCCCCAGCGCTTAGAACAGTGCTCGGCACATAGTAAGCGCTTAACAAATACGATATTTTTTTTTTTTTGCTTCTACGTCTACAGTGTTACTCTATTTGTATTACAACCTACATTCCTGTGTCCAAGACTTCCATAGTGGTTTGAAAAAAGGTAGAAGAATGATTCCTTTTTCTTGGGTTGCACCACTATTAACTCCGGTCAGTTTTCACAAAATGTCATATATAGTCTAGTTTCAATCCTGTGGTGGGAACTTTGATTTGAGATATTTTGAAGAGTTAGGGATCTAACCCTTAGCAAACTACCACAGACTACATGGAAAGTGATACACACAAGGATGTGGATTGGGGTAAGGGTTTGTTAAGATAAAGAGCTCTGAATGTGAGATAAAGGATGGTGATAGGTACTGCTAAACAATACTGATCTCTAAGGAGGAGTGAGGTAACAGATTAGGACAAGGCTTTCCTTTCTAGGGGAAGCAGCATGGCCAAATGGATAAAGCACAGGCTTGGGAATCAGAGGTCCTGGGTTCTAATCTCATCTCTGCCACTTCTCTGCTGTGTCACCTTGGTCAAGCCACTTCACTTCCCCATGCCTCAGTTACCTCATCTGTAAAAATGGGGATTAGGACTGTGAGCCCCATGTGGGACATGGACTGTGTCCAACCTGATTAGCTTGTAACTACCCCAGTGCTTAGAACAGTACTTGACACATAGTAAGCGCTTAACAAATACCATCACCATTATTATTATTATTTCCATAGGCACAGGCCCTGCGCTGCCTTAAATGACATTTATTGCTGTATTGTACTTTCCCAAGTGCTTAGTACAGTGCTCTGCACACAGTAAGCACTCAATAAATACAATTGACTGACTGATTAAATGAATGAATCCCTCCCATTCAGGTCAAAAAGGCACAGCAGGAGGATCTGGGTATTGTGCTGTACACATCATCTCCAAAGTATGTTCTTCAATTTTTGACTTATAACACTGTCCTGCATGGAACATTTTCTTTTCCAACTCCAACAGAAAGCTTCATATCTGTGTCGTCGTTGTTGTCTTATGCTGTCGAGCCGTGTCCGACCCGTAGCGAGGCTATGGACACATCTCTCCCAGAACACCCCACCTCCATCTGCAATCGTTCTGGCAGTGTATCCACAGAGTTTTCCTGGTGAAAATCCGGAAGCAGTTCACCATCGCCTCCTTCCACGCAGTAAACTCGACTCTCCGTCCTCGACTCTCTCCCGTGCCGTCGCTGCCCAGCGTGGGTGAGTTTTGACTTGTAGAAGATCGCCTTCCACTCGCTAGCCACTGGCCGAGCTAAGAATGGAATGGATATGCCTCTGTTTGATTCTCCCTCCCATAGTCGAGCCTGGTAGAAGACTGGAAACTCTCCAGGTGCGACCCTGAGAGGTGAGCAGATCTGTGTTACTTCACCTGGTTATTTTTCCTCTATCATTTGGAAAAATCGTGTTTCCTTACAATGAGCCTAATTCACTTTTCCTTGAACAAGACTGAGGGGAAGGAAGTGCTGAAGAAAGTGAACAGAAGGGCCTCTCTTCTTTCTGCCATATTTGGAGGGGTGGGAAGAGGCCACATAGCCTCCTAATAGGGGTCATTCATTCATTCATTCGTAATGTGTTCAGAGCACTGTACTTAATGCTTGGAAAGTACAGTTCAGCAACAAAAAGAGATAATCCCTGCCCACAATGGGCTCACAGTCTAGAAGGGGGAGACAGGCAGCAAAACAAGTAAACAGGCATCGATAACATCAATATAAATAAATAGAATTATAGATATATATCCATCAAAACAAGTAAACAGGCATTAATATAAATAGAATTATACATATGCACATATATACACAAGTGCTGTGGGGTGGGGGGTGGGTAGAGCAAAGGGAACCAGTCGGGGTGATGGGGAAGGGAGGGGGAGCTGAGAAAAAGCAGGGCTTAGTCTGGGAAATAACTAGGGGTTGTCTTGAGAGTTTGACTGATAGAGCTCTCTGATCCTCTAGTTTCTGGCTACCCTCTGGCTGCCTAACCATTATCTGGGGTGGTGTAACCTTTTACCTTCCGATAAGAGCTGGGTAGAGAAGCAGCGTGGCTCAGTGGAAAGAGCTCGGGCTTGGGAGTCAGAGGTCATGGCTTCTAATCCCGGCTCTGCCACCTGTCAGCTGTGTGACTTTGGGCAGGTCATTTAACTTCTCGGTGCCTCAGTTACCTCATCTGTAAAATGGGAATTTAGACTGTGAGTCTCACGTGGGACAACCTGATTCCCTTGTATCTTCCCCAGTGCTTAGAACAGTCCTCGGCACATAGTAAGCGCTTAACAAATACCAACATTATTATTATTATTTATTAGTCAGAGTTGTTAGAGGGCACGACTACCCACACACCTCTTTCTTTCCCTGCAAGGTTCTCAGGTGAAGTCATCCCTTATGCAAAAGGAGAGAATAGGGCTTATATGCTTCGTTGAAGTGTTTTACCAGTCTTGAAAAATAATTAATCGAAGCCTAGAATTTCCCACTATTGCTCAGCTCACACTTTTAGTTCTTCCTCAGTTCATCTTCTCATTCTACCTCATTCTCTGTGCCTCAGTCTCTGATCCTTAGTTTCTACTTTTTCCCCATCCTTGAGCTCCCTTCTCCCTCAGTCTGTCAGATTACAGCTCTCTCTGTCTTTGAAGCCCTCCTACAATACCATCTTCTCTAGGAGGGCTTTCCCAATGAACTCACATTACTTCAGTCATGTCAAATCAAGATTCATCCTGAGCCCTTTTTTTTTTATGGTATTTGTTAAGAGTTTACTGCGTGTCAAACGCTGTTCTGAGCACTGGGGTGGAGACAAGTGAATTAGGTTGGACACAGTCCCCGCCCCGCATGGGGGCTCACAGTCTAAATAGGAGGAAGAACAAGATAACTGTGGCACAGAGAAGTTAAATGACTTGTCCAAGGTCACACAGCATGCATTTGGCAGAGCTGGGATTAGAACCCAGGTCCTCTGTCTCCCAGGCCTCCGCTCTTTCCACTAGGCCATGCTGCTTATGTCGATTTTTGTTTATATCAGCTTTATCTGTTTATCTTTACAGTCAACTGTTTGTTAAGGTGTTTCATCCTTATATGTTTGCACTGCTTCCTGCTTTATATTCATTATTTTCTCCAGTTTTTATCTGCACATGGTTTTGTACACTTCCCCCTATAGACGGTAAGCTCCTGCAGGGCAGGGAACTTGTGTCTTGCATCTGTTATACTCTTCCAAGCACTCAGAACAACAACTAGCACCTAGATGATACTCAAAAATAGCCATCGATTGATGGCAGATGAGCTAAGTTTAGAAATAGCAATAACTTTGGGATCACTAGGGTAAAAATCTAGTAGAATGGGGCATCATTCGACAAAATCTATCCCAGTGGCTCTCTATTAATATTTTATTTCCCCATTAGATTGAAAGCTCCTGAAAGAAGAGGCTATGTCCTCTCTATATTCCTTCAATTTGTCACTCTGTCACCCACTAGTAGGCTTAATGAGGATAGTGATGATGATGATGATGATGAAGAAGGAAGCTGAGTTGAGACTTAAACTTCAATTTCCAACATGACAGTGCAGATTGCTACCAGTAATAATGATAATGTTGGTATTTGTTAAGCACTTACTATGTGCAGAGCACTGTTCTAAGCGCTGGGGTAGATACAGGGTAATCAGGTTGTCCCACATGAGGCTCACGGTCTTCATCCCCATTTTACAGATGAGGGAACTGAGGCACAGAGAAGTGAAGTGACTTGCCCACAGTCACACAACTGACAAGTGGCAGAACTGGGATAGGATAACCACATTGATCATGAGATGGTAGCTAATTATCTTAATATAAATTCTTCATAAAGGCAATAAGATTAACTCGAAATCTCTGATATTATTGCCCTCGGAATGTGGAAGGCTGTAAAATGTTAATTTTTTTCAACAGTAACCTTTAAGAAATTTGATTTCTTCAATTATTCCAGAAAGAATGTCTGGGGAATTTTCCACTACGGTCTGGAATGGAAGAATTTGTAGATTAAAAATAAGAAAGCAGCATGGCTTAGCGGGAAGAGCACGGGCCTGAGAGTCAGGGGACCTGGGTTCTAATCCCAACTCTGTCACGTACCTTCTGTGTGACCTCGGGCAAGTTACTTAACTTCTCTGTGCCTCAGTTCCCTCATCTGCAAAATGGGGATTCAATACCTGCTCTCCCTCCTACTTAGACTGTGAGTCCCAGAGCCTCAACAAACACCACACTTAGTATTCATTAGTATTACTATTATTATTATTCTTATCTGGGCAGGGTCAAAGTTTAAGGGCCCCATCTCAGCATCTAAATTTGTTTTTGCAGCATGGCATATCAGATTTGGCACGGCAAGTTCTAAATCAATTCATCAATCATATTTATTGAGTGCTTACTGTATGCAGAGCACTGTACTAAGTGGTTGGGAGAGTACAATGCAACAGAATTAGCAGACTTGTTCCCTGCTCATAATGAGCTTACAGTCTAGAGGCGGAGACAGACATTAATAGTATGGGCTATTTTGTATGTTTAAAGTTGCTGTACATGGAGCAACCTGACACCACCTCCCTCATTTGGGAAGTAAGATGTTGAAATGCCCAGTGCACTCTATTGAACATTGGAATGTATTCATGTAATTTAGAAGTCACTTGAAAAATTGTTCCCGAGTCAGAAACAGGCATTTTTGACTTTACCAGGGGCTGTATTATCCCCAAATGTAGATATAAGCGTGGAGCCTCCATCAACTTGAATGGAAATTAGATGGCTAAATTATGAGTATTATGTTGAGAATTCAGCTTGACTTGTGAGAAACAGTTCAGTGATGAAGCTTCCAGTCAAAATGATGTATCCACAGGTTGGTTAACACACAGTTTTGCTTTTCTCTATTCTGTGACGAACAAGAATATTACTTAATTCTGCTATAGACAACAGGTCTGTTCTCATAGGAGCATGCCCTGTTATTTGGTCTTCTGATCTTAGCATTCTTAAGACAGTGGTTAGGTTGGGTCTGGGGAAACATATTTCGATGTGACTTTTTTTTCCTTAATCATAATATCTGTGCTATTTGTTAAGCGCTTATTATGCTTACCCTGGGCCAAGCACTGTATTATGTGCTGGGGTAGATACAAGATAATCAGGTCAGACACAATCCCCGTCCCGCATGGGGCTCACAATCTAATGAAAACAGGTATTAAATCCCCATTATAAAGATGAGGAAACTGAGGCCCAGCGAAGTGAAGTGACTTGCCCAAGGTCAAGCTAGAATTAGAACCCAGGTCCTCTGACTTCCAGGTCTGTGCTCTTCCCACCAGGCCACACTGCTTCTTATCAATAAAAGCACTGATGTTTCAGGTTACCCATGTGGCCATAAGGATTTCATTTAAATTGTGTTGACAAGTTATGTTTCATGGTGTATCCTATTAATAATTATCTTCAGAAGATTCCACACCAGGGCTCCCAATTGGCATTCATGTCAAATTAAAATTGCTAATGGTGGGCTTCAAGACTGTCTACCTCCTCCCCCTGAACTTACCTAACAGCCATTATCTCCAACTACGCTCTGACACTCTGGCTCACGTCCTCAGCTCCATCCAGGTAAACTGATTTGCCATCTCCCTGCATTTTATTAGATGCCATTCAGAGCTCTGGTTGATTCTCCTTGAAGCTTTGGGATAGGTTTCTGGAAGTGGATGTTAAGATTTTGAGGCCCTATGGGCCAGAGGCCTTGTCTGAATTAAAATCCTTGTACCTTTCCCCTAAATTTAGCTCAGCGCTTGACACAAAATAAGCACTTGACAAATGCAATAAATAATTGTTGAATTAATTGTTAATTTAATAGACAGATTCAATGCCAACTTCTATCCCAGTGGGACCCAAATGGGGTGCAGAGACGACTTTAGATGGCTTTGAAGGCCTGAAGGGGTTTCGTGGTCCTAAGTGATGGAGCACCCTTTTTACCGCCTGCCTGCTTAGGACTGGAGATTTAAAGAGGCAGAGATTTAAAGTGGCTGCTGTTCTGGTTGGCTTTCTTTTGAATCCTTACCGCTATCTCAAACCTAACTTCCCTTTCCCCTTGCTTAACCACCGACAGTGGCTGTGATTTCAAAAAGCTGCTAGCCAGAGTCCACCCAAATGGAGCTCACTTGAAAATCTCTACCTCTGGGCAGATGGGAAAGGTCTCCAGGAAGGGGGCTTGATGCCCATTGAGTCCCATTTGCCATTAGGGCTCTCTCCGGGCTACCAGGAGGGCGGTCATCACCTGGAGGAGGGGGTTCCACCAGAGAAAATGTGAAAAACACTTGTCTATCCTGATCTGGCACCTCAACAGGGATATGTTTCTTGTTGAAAGTCTAATCATTTGGCTGTACCTTACTGCACTTAGCTTCCTTAGCTTAGCATGGAAGAGTCCAGTCAGTCGGTCAATGGTATTTATTGAGCCCTTACTATGTGCAGAGCACTGTACGAAGAGCTGGGATTGATACAAGCTAGTCAATTTGGGCACAGTCCATATCCCATGAGGGGCTCACAGTCTTAATCTTCATTTTGCAGATGAGATAACTGAGGCGCAGAGAAGTCGAGTGACTCCCCAAAGTCACACAGCAGACGTGGCGGAGCCGGGATTAGAACCCAGGTCGAGATTACGGACAAGCAGCATGGCCTAGTGGAGAAAGCACAGGTCTGGTAGTCAGAAAGACCTAGGTTCTAATCCCAACTCCACCACTTGCCTGCTGTGTGACCTCGGGCAAGTTACTTAACTTCTCTGGGCCTCAGTTTCCTCAGCTGCAAACTGGGGATTAAGACCGTGAGCCCCATGGGGGACATGGACCTTATCCAACCTGATTAACTTGTATCTACCCCAGAACTCAGTAGAGTGCCTGGCACATAGTAAGCACTTAACAAATAACATTAAAAGAAAATGGAACCTGGAAACTGAGATGGATATGAATTGAATTGAATCTGAATTGATTGATTGATTGGGATCCTGGCTAGCTATCCCAGCCTACCTACTTATCCCATACTCCTATATGACCCTTCATGCCTTTCTTTTGGTTTGAAGGACATAAATACAGTCTGGAAGGGAACCACGTGACTGTATTTCACTAGACTGTAAACTCCCTGAGGGAAAGGACACTGACTTTTGTGTCTATAATTTACTCCCACTTGCTTAGTATAATGCTCCGCACACAAAAGACCCTCAATAATACTGATGATGAAGATGAAGATGATGAGAATGATGAGGAGAATTACACAGAAGGGCCCTGAGGGGAAGAGAAAGAAGACCTTGAGTGCTTAGAACAGTGCTTGGCACATAGTAAGCGCTTAACAAATACCAGCATCATTATTACTATTTTTATTATTGTTATTGAGGAGCTAATCTATTCTGCATGTACAATCTTTATGGATGGGGCACTGTGTCTCCCATTTGGTGCTAGGTTCATCAGTTAATCAATCAGTGGTATTTGTTGAGTGCTCACTAAGCGCAGAACACTGCACTAAGCATTTGGGAGAGTACAATAGAAGAAGGTTGGTAAACATATTCCCTGTCCACAAGGAGCTTACATTCTAGAGAGGATTCATCTTCATTAATTTCTTATATTAATTTAATGATGACCCCACCAACTCTCACCCCTCATTTACTAAATTTAATGCTGGATTTTATCTCTCCTTCATGAGAAGATGCAATTGTAAAAGTGATTTAGTGAGATCTGTTTGCCGAAGTTATGAAACCACCGAGAAAACTGCTCCAGATTTCTATTTTGATTTCTGAACTTTTCAGAGAAAAATTAAAAGTCTCTCCCAAGGATCATGAAAATGAGTCACGTTAATTTTCCCTCAAGATTGCCTTTAATTCACAACCTGAGTGGGCCTTCGATTAAACTTGCATGGTGTGGGAACAAAGTACAAATGAAGTATTTTCTAGGTAAGCTCACCTAGAGACAGGCCTACATAAATAGTGCTAGGCGGCAGTCCACGATCTTGGCACCCCAGGGGTGAAAGGTGGTGATGGAGGGTGGGAGGAAGGTATGCCCCTGACACGTTTGGAGTCTGTAGTCCCCTGAAATAAGGTCTCAGTAGCAATCGATCAATCCATCAGTGGTATTTTTTGAGTGCTTCCTATGTGCAGAACACTATACTAAGTGCTTGGGTGAGTACAACAGAATTAGCATTCACGTTCCCTGCCCCTAATGACTTTACAATTCTGGGGAGGTGGGGCGAGGGAGGTGGGGGGCAGGGACAGATACTTCACTTATGGAACCCTCACAGATCACTGGTCTTCAGAACCTTATCGCTTTAGTTTGTGCCTCTGAGCTTTGTTAATGGCTTTGGGTGCCTCAGCCCAAGACCTGTCTATGCACCAAGCAGGAAAGCAGCCAAGTGAGCAAGAGTGAAAGAAAGAATTCAGGGCATTACTGGGGCAAAAGCAAAGCACTGGGGGATGATAAGTGGGAAAGAGTTGATGGTTGGTGGCTCGTGACCTCAGCTTCCTCTGTTCTCTCTCTCCCCTCCCCCCGGGAGCTGCTAAATATCACGGTACCCCAGCCCCGCCCTCTTCAGTAGTGAAGGGGGTGGAAGCAGGAGTTGCAATCCTAGCCTCCAGCAACAGGAGCCAGGCTGCTTAGGGATTTGAAGCAGTGTGGTGCCGTGGATAGAGCATGGGCCTTTGGGTCAGAAGGTCATGGGTTCTATTCCCGGCTCTGCCACTTGTCTGCTGTGGAGCCTTGGGCTACTTGACTTCTCTCTGCCTCAGTTACCTCATCTGTAAAATGGGGATTGAGGCTGTGAGCTCCATGTAGGACGGGGACTGTGTCCAACCTGATCTGCTCATAACCACCTCAGTGCTTAGTACGGTGCCTGGCCCATAATAAGCCCTTAACAAATTCCATTATTATTATTAATAATATTAACAAGCCTTAGAAAGCCTCCACTTCCTTTCTCACTGGCCACGATAGCAGGAGCAGAGGGCAGATTCATTCAATCGTATTTATTGAGCGCTTACTGTGTGCAGAGCACAGATGAAGTGGAACCTTCATAAACACTGCATGTTGAGATTTTTTGTTTCTTAATTGGAGTGGGGATGGGGGAAGGGAAGGGAGAGGGAAGATCTGTTGAGCAATTTTGCTGAGTAGAATTTGTTCAAATATTGATATGTTATTTCTGATGTTTAATTGGGCGTTTCTGTGTTGGTCTTCCCCCCTGATTTTAAATGCCTTGTGAGAATCGACTAGCTTCAATTTTTATCTTCGTGTGTTCCCAGGTAGAATGAAATTAATTAGGTTGATGGAATCTCCCTTCGAAAACAACAGATGAGTCTTGGTCCCATCACTACTTCAGGTCCAGGAGCCTGTGGGAAGGAATTGATTCTAGCGATGGTGGTTTGCCACTTGCCCTCTCTCCTCCCTGCAGGTCATATTCCCTCTAAAGCACGGGTTGCAACAAGCAAGTCGGAAGGCAGGAGTGAACTCTGCACAGTGTAGGTGTTCAGCAAATTTTAATGATAGTAGTGGTTATAATAATAATAATGATGGCATTTGTTAAGCGCTTACTATGTGCTGAGCACTGTTCTAAGCGCTGGGGGAGATACAGGGTAATCAGGTTGTCCCATGTGGGGCTCACAGTTTTAATCCCCATTTTACAGATGAGGTAACTGAGGCACAGAGAAGTCAAGCGAATTGCCCAAAGTCACACAGCTGATCAGTGGCCGAGCCGGGATTAGAACCCACGGCCTCTGACTGTAACATTAAATTCTTTTGCCACTTGATGCAGCATTTTAATGCTCCTGGTTCCATGGCCATCTCTGTCAAATCGCTTCAGAAAACTGGACCAATTCCTTGCTCTGCAGAACTGTTTTAAAGACAATGTAGTCTATAACCTCAGGAGGGATGTTTTTCACCTTCCACTACATGACATTTATAGAAATTCCTTCCAGTCAAACCAAACTGTTTCGAATGGTACTGAATGTTTTCTGACCTAGAGAAGTGTCTTATTTGTGATGTGGGTGGATGAGGAGGGGTGGGAGTGGAAGGGAGAGGATGGTTTTATTTGGCAGGCCCAATTGCTATCCTTATTTAGTTAACCACTGAAGTCCTCTCCCCCGAAGTCCCAGATACTGGGAATGTTGACTCACTCCTAGGAGTGCTTTCTGTCTTGACTACTCTAAATTTTTAAGCATACTAGCTCCTCCTTTGGAGATTGAGTGCTGCCCACCTAGGCACAGAAGGAAGACAGTTTCCCCTCTGCTCTCTTTCTGGACTCTCCCAGATGCGCAGACTGATGCCCAGGTTGATGTCCAGAGTGGCCTACTTTCTTACTGCAGAGTGCTGCAAAAAGTACTTTCTATAAGGTGCTTTTCAGAGGTAGAAATGCAGAAACCTTAGGGCGACTTCACAGCATTCTAATGAGCCTACAGTAGCATAGTGCTCCTTGACTTCTCATCATCATTTATCATCAATGGTATTTATTGAGTGCTTACCGTGTGCAGAGCACTGTACTAAGCGCTTGGGAGAGAGCAATGCAATGCATATAGACATGTTCCCTGCTCCCATCTACCTCTTTCTCTTGCTCTTCCCCCCTGCCACAGGACAAAGCTACTACATGTCATGATTCCACTGTGAAGAGAAAGCAGTAGTCCTGTAGCATTTTGAAACTGGGAGAATCAACTGAGACTGTTGGGAGACCCCAGAAGCATATAGAACAGCCTGACAGGCCGATCAAGAAAGGAGTTGCTCCACAAAGATTGGAATCTCAAGAGGCAGGCTTGAAAACAGATACAGGCTCCGTATGGGCAAACCCTCCTGTCTCCTGTCTCTCCCCACTGCAGTCCACACTTCACTCTGCTGCTGGGATCATTTATCCCCACGTTCAGATCTTGTTTCCCTCTAGAGACTCCAGTGGTTGCCCATCCACTTCTGCACCAAACAGAAACTCCTTACCATGGGCTTTAAAACACTCAAATCACTTTGCCCCGTCCTACCTCACTTCACTGCTCTCCTACTACAACCCTGACTGTACACTTTGCTCCTCTATTGCCAAACTACTCACTGTACCTCAATCTCGTCTATCTTGCCACTAACCTCTCCCCCGTGCCCTAGAATGCCCTCTCTCTTCATATCTGACAGACAATTACTCTCCCCACCTTCAAAGCCTTATTGAAGGCACATCTCCCAGAGGCCTTCCCTGACTTAAGCCCTCATTTCCTCTTCTCCCACTCCCTTCCGCGTCACCCTGATTTGTTCCCTTTATTCACCCCTCCTTCAGCCCCACAGCCCTTCTGTACATATCTGTAATTCGTACATTTCTTCAATTTAGCTTTTCATATTAATCCCTGTAGACTAAATTCGTTGTGGGTAGGGAATGTGTCTACCAATGCTGCTATATTGTTATCTTCTACTCTCACAAGCGCTTAGTACAGTATTCTGCACACAATAAGCTCTCAATAAATATGATTGATTGATTGATTGATAGCCATTATGCAGAAGGGACTGTCGATCGTCCATTGAACTTTTCAGCCACTCGCATGCATCATTAAAAATCAAAAGTTCAAAAACAAAGACCAGTTGCTCTCATACTTTCACACTTTCTCTATCTTTTTCAAAGGAGAGCTATTCTTCATCCACACATGTATACACACACACACACACACACACACACTCTTATACACACAGTTTTACCAAAGGACTCCATTTATAATTCTACGATATCTTCAGTAAGATCTTTATTACCCTTTTAAAACATGGTCACCCATCACTTGCTAATTTGCACTTAAACCCTTTCCATTAAACCAATAGTTCTGATTTTGGGGATGGTGAGCTTAAGGAGGATAACAGGAAAGTTGTGAAGGTGTTCCGGAGACCAGAATTGTGGAGGTAGGCACAGCTCATTGATGGAACCTATGATCCTGTCCTCACCTTCAATCCTGCTCTCTACTCTGACTATGTCTCCCTCTCCCCTTTTCATCACCCATTATCACCTTGCCTTCCACCATCTCTGTCATCACCTCTCTTCCTTTCTCTCTAGCACCCGACCTCAGCTAGACCCAGCACACAGATGAGATCCTGATATTTCAAATGTAGGTGAAACTAAGGAAAGATCATACTATTGTTCTTTTCTTGACAGCATGGAAATTCTATCATTTCAGTTTCTTGTGGAGGAGTATTGTGGAGCCTAGAAGGAGTCATGAGAACACTTGGGGAAGGGGAGCAGGAGCAAAACGGAAAAGTTTGAACACCGCTGTGCTATTGGTTTCAACTGCAATTCGACACTGCAGTTGCATATTGCAGAGATTCCTCTACTAGTCCTTCCAGATGAAGTTATTTAATGTACATAGCCAGAATAATCATTTCCCAGAAGCTATAAAACCATGAGATTTCTCATATTTTGTTCAAATTATTGAAAATTTTATTAGGAATTTAAATATATGATTGACTCTTTTCATGATATAATTACCACTTGCTTCTTTTCTGAAATGTTCATGTAGCTGCCCCATAGAATTGACAGAAAGAAGTGAAATCAGATGTAGAAATGTCAGGAGGAGCAACACCTGATTAGAGAGGGGGATTTCAGCAGTATGAGAATAACCTAAAGGAAGTCGGGCCCCTATGCAGTGACCCTTGGGCCCTTTTCCAGAGCAAGGGAAGGGAATCCACACCAGGGCCAGCAACATGTACTTCAGCCCCAACCTTAAACCTGTTCCAAGTGATGACTTGCAGGCTGTCACCAATCTGTGGGAGCTTCACTCCCGGATGTCCAGGTCAGTGCTACTTGATCTAGCAGACTAAGTGGCTTCTTTGGCCTTGGGGAGCATGTGGGGCTTCTGGATCAGGATGTTTAGAAGGTGAGGATGAAAGAACATATCTCAAATCTGCTCATCGCAACCAAGCCTCAGTCCTGGGGCAGAGTTCTATTGCCTGCCTCTCTGCAGCTTAATCCTGCAGATGGACTGCTTTTGTGTCCCAGTTAATCACATTTTCTTTTGTGCCCAGAGATTATGCAGGCAATGTTGGCTTTTCCCGTGGGTGCAAAACCTGGTATTACTCTTGCTATATCACTTAATGTTTATTATTAATGTGATTAAATATCAAAGGGGCTGTACAGAATACAGTACAGAAATAGACACTGCTTCTGCTCAGTGGCCTCTGAGATTAAAACACCTAAATCACTGAAATGTGGCTGAAAAGTTGGGAAAACCTGAATATAAAGAAGCAAAAAATTTTCATAGATTGGACCTAAAATTCTTGTACTTCCATCAGAGTATTGAAAGCCAGCAGAACAAACATTGCACTGACTCTGGGCAAATTTATGAGGCAGCAACAGAATCATTTACGGAGCCACTGTTAAGAACAGAGCATTTCACTAGGTCCTTGGGGAACACACAATAGAAGTAAAAACCAGGTAAACTCCCTTAAGGAGTTTACAGTCTAATGGGGAAGGCAAGCATAAATAATAATGTTGGTATTTGTTAAACGTTTACTATGTGCCAAGCACTGTTCTAAGCGCTTGGGATAGATACAAGGTAATCAGCTTGTCCCACGTAGAGCTCACAGTCTTCATCTCCATTTTACAGATGAGGTAACTGAGGCACAGAGAAGTTAAATGACTGGCCCAAGGTCACACAGCTGACAAGCGGCGGAGCCGGTATTCGAACCCATGACCTCTGACTCCCAAGCCCGGGCTCTTTCCACTGAGCCACGCTGCTTATGACAAGACAGACATATTACTGCTGAAATGGTGGATGGGGTGACTGGGGAAGGTAGGGATTTAATGAGGGAATGCTTCTTGGAGGAGATAGCTTTAGAGAAGGGAGAAGGGGCTTCGGAGAAGGGGAGAGATGTGGTTTGACAGATCAGATGGGAGGAGAGCTTGAGCAGTGCATTGGAGATGGGGTGGGTAGTCATGAGCAAAACACAGGCGGTTAGCTTGCAAGGAGTGAGTCGTCTGAGCAGGATGGCCATTTGGTTTATACTGGGCAGTCCAGTTTTCAGCTGGTGTGCCCCTGTCCAGTATAGATACCCACTCTGGTGCTGATAGTGTAGCATGTTTTCGTTTTAATCGCTCAACTTCCCTGAAGAACCATTCTGCATTGAGATGGATGTCTGCAAAATGTTCTGTATAGTGTCATTATGCTACTCTGTGTGCCTAGGATATTGCACGTGATGTCAAGTAATAATAACTGTGGCATTTGTTAAGCTCTTACTATGTGGCAAGCTTTGTTCTAAGCCCTGGGATAGATATAAATTAACCAGGTTGGACACAGTCCCTGTCCCACATGGGGCTCACAGCCTTAATCTCCACTTTACAAATGAGGTAAATAAAGCACAGAGAAATGAAGTGACTTGCGCAAGGTCACAGAGCAGACATGTGCCAGAGCCAGAATTAGAACCCACAACCTCTGACTCCCAGGCCTGTGCTCTTTCCGCTAGACCATGCTGCTTCCCTGCATGTGCGAATGGAAGTCAGGTATCCCCAAGTGCCATAACTAGCCACCCTATCTGTGATCTGGGTAATAATAATAATAATGATAATGTTGGTATTTAAGTGCTTACTATGTGCAGAGCACTGTTCTAAGTGCTGGGGGAGATACAGGGTAATCAGGTTGTCCCACGTGAGACTCACACTTGATCCCCATTTTACAGATGAGGGAACTGAGGCACAGAGAAGTTAAGTGACTTGCCCACAGTCACACAGCTGACAAGTGGCAGAGCCGGGATTCGAACCCATGAACTCTGACTCCCAAGCCCGGGCTCTTTCCACTGAGCCACGCTGCTTCTCTAGTAAAGCAGGAGAAGAGCGCTCTATCAGTCACGCTATTCCCACACACAGAGGAGGGTGGAGGAATTGAGGTTCACAAGGAGGGGCCTCAAATTCTCACCAATGCCTAGGAAGAGTAGAACAGGAGGGCTTTAGGAACCTGCAGATATTATCCGACTTCCTGGTCCCGCGGAGTTGCTCCGAGGGCTATTTTAGGTGGGAGAAAGGCTAAGGAGACCTCAGTCTGTCACAAGAGCAGATGGGTAAGAGGGAGCCAGCTGGTGGAGAGCTTTGTGACTGATGGTCAGAAGTCTTTGTTTAATTTGAGGAAAAATGGGAAATAGCCATTGGAGTATTGAGGATGGAAGTGATGTGTTCCAAAACGTCTTTTCAAGAAAGCTAATATGTACAGCTGAAGGCGGGATAGACTAAAGAGAGGAGAGACTTGAGCCAGGGAGATCCGTGTTATAGTAGTCTTTCGGGGAGGGGAGGTGGGTTTGAACCAGGGTGATGGCCTAGAGAAGGAGCATGGCATAGTGTATAGAGCAGGGGCCTGGGAGTCGGAAGATTATGAGATCTAATTCAGGCTCCCCCACTTGTCTTCTGTGTGACCTTGGGCAGGTCACTTCACTTCTCTGTGCCTCAGTTACCCACATTTGTCAAATGGGGGTGGAGACTGTGAGCCCCACATGGGACAGGGACTGTGTCCAACCCGAGTTGCTTGTATCCGCCCCAGTGCCTGGCACATAGTAAGCACTTAGCGAATACCACAACTAACAAATATCGCATGCTGGTCCAGAGGGAGAAATAAGACCATGAAATGGACTTGTGGGGAAAGACAGTTTAAAACCACAGGTACTTAATGCTACTAACAGTCATGGGGTGTTTTAAACACTGTGCTCAGCAATGGGAAAGATAAAGTCAATGAGATAAGATTGGCTCATGCATTGCCTAGGATTTATGGTCCCTGGGAAAAAGCAGGACCATTGACAGCTATTTAAAAAGCTAAGGTGCCTGCCTCAGGCCCCCAACTTGGTAATCTAAGTAATTGGAGCCAAGCTGGCTAGATTTTTGATGTCGAGGAGCCTACCTGGAGTCCTTTCTAAGGTATAGAGTCAGAAGAGAATGTTGATGGACACCCCCATCATAAAAATTGATCCCTTCAAGTTTCCAGAAGTAGTAATAGGAGTTGCTGGTTGTAATAGTGTTGGAGGATCCACCGTTAATATTATTTATTGAATGCATTAAGCCTTTGGGAAGTACAAAGCAGAGAAGTGACACAGTCCCTGCCCGCAAGGAGCTTACTTTTAATGGGAGTGGCAGACACAAAAGTATTTATAAGAGAGAAAATACTATAATGTATGCCCCGAGGCAGCCTCCTTAATTGCCCCAGTGGTAGTTTCATTCCTGATTTTAGTGCCACAAAATCACAATTGATATGACTCCTTAGCTCCAATTCGCTCAGCACACGCCATAGACATTCAGATCAAACTTCTCTGCAGGTGAGCAACTGATGTGGGACCCTCTATCACCCATCAACTTCAGGATTCTCCAGGGCTCAGCAACCACTGGGTGATAGAGCTGAATCAATCTATCAATCAATCGTATTTATTGAGCATTTATTGTGGGCAGAGCACTGTACTAAGCACATGGGAGAGTACAACACAACAATATGACATGTTCCCTGCCCACAACGAGCTTATCGTCTAGAGCGGGAGACAGACCCGTGGCCTAGCTGCTGCAGTGGGAGAGAGCAAGAATGGGGGAGCTGGAAAATCTACCAAATATGCTCAAACATCAAAGAGGTCCTTGGATAAAGAGAAGTGTAGGAGTCACTATGCTTCATAAGAGATTAAAAAATTCTTCTTATAGACTCAGTTTCTGTCAATATTTACTGAATAACAGCAAACCGAGTAAAATCATTCTCCTCAAGCTCTCTATTTCCCAACTTTACACTGTTGTTAGTAGGTTGTTCTCTAGCCTAGAGCCCTTTCTTGTCTGATCTGAAAGGGGAAGTCACAAGAAAAGTATACAGAAAAGAGAGAGAAGAAAATGATGGAGGCAAGTGGGATAATCAATGGAAATAAAATGTGCAATATGGTTTGTTTCATTATGATTTATTTAGCATGCTATCAGTTTGACTAGTCATCGAAAGTTTTTTTTCTCAGGATGAGGGTGATAATGACAAATAGAGCCAACTTCGATTTTAAGGTTTCCAATGTCACCAGCATCTCTTTTGTGGGCATTATAGCATTCTTGGTACACTAGAGTAAATACCATTTTTCATTCAAATTGCAGCTCCCAAGCATTCATCAATTAATATTGAGCACCCACAGTATGCTAGACACTTTACCACCGAACACACGTAAGATACAAATCCTATTACCAAGGTGCATTTTTGGCCAAAGGAATACAGTCTTGAACTAATGTTCTGTGACTAAAATATTTTCAGATCAAGACTGAGCATGTATCAGGAAGTTTTTTATCATCATCATCAACCCCCCCCCCCCCAAACCCCCAAAGCATTAAGTGATGCAGGCCATCCGCAATCAAATTCCACTTGCTGTTCTTTTCCTGGGATATAACTCAGGCAAATGTGAATCCTATTTCCTAAGAACACTTAGGCCTCTATTTAGGCTGAATGCTCCCCTCGGCATTTGTGCTGAATCAATACCTTGGGGGCCTACCTGGAAATAACTGCATTTCTTTTGCTGTAGATGTATCGCTCCTATGACATCAGGAATGAGTTGACTGTTTCATTGCAAGTCTTTGGAAAAGCAGAGGGACGTGTGTTTGCCAAGTGTTCCCTCCCCGCACTATTCTCAACCCTGGTCAGATTAAATGTTTTGCTTCAGGGGAGCTGCTCTAGCCTGTAGCCATCTGGAGGGTCCACTGTGACTTGGGATGATCCCTCTCAAGCCAGAGACAAGAGGTGAATGCTCTTGTCTTGTTGATCAATGCACCACCAGTCTGATAAAGCTCTCAATTTCGGACTTATATATCCATCTCTAAATGTAAATTCATTCATTCATTAGTATTTATTGAGCGTTTACTATGTGCAGAGCACTGTACTAAGCACTTGGAATGTACAATTCAGCAACAGATAGAGACAATCCCTGCCCAATGATGGGCTCAAATGGTGCACACATTCTCAAAGTGTTCATATTTGAACATTAAATGACTCAGGGGTGGAGCTGCTCTGTGGACAGATTTTGGGGTTGAAAATTTAGGTTCCTGTCTCTGGCCTGGAACGCCCTTCCCGCTCATATCTGACTGACAATTACTCTCCCCTGCTTCAAAACCTTACTGAAAGCACATCTCCAAGAGGCCTTCCCTGACTAAGCCTTCACTACCTCTTTTCCCATCCTGTCAGCGTCGCCCTGACTTGCTTCCTTTATTCCCCTCCCCTCCCAGCCCTACAGCATTTATGTACATATCTTAAATTCATTTCTTTATATTAATGTCTGTCTCCCCCTCTAGACTGTAAACTCACTGTGGGCAGGGAATGTTTCTGTTTATCCCCCAAGTTTTTAATACAGTGTTCTGCACACAGCAAGCGCTCAGTAAATAAGACTGAATTGAGTTGAACCAGGTGCTGTCTTGTGACCAAACAATGACAGCTGAGCGTGCACAGACTGAGCTGCATTTGATTACATTCGCAGGTTCAGGAGTTTCATCACTGCATTGATGCCAGTTGGAACATTCTCTGTCATTCTGTCATGCTTAAATTCCAGGAAAGTTGGTTCACTCATTTCACTGGGTGAAAATCAGTTTTCAAATAAGGGAAATTCATATTACCTGGCATTGGTATTCAGCTTCACTACTTCCAGAAATTCTCTTCCCCCATACCCGAGGGACTGAGGTAGTTCTGCACTGCCCTGATTTGCTCCTTTTATTCACCACCTCCTCAGCACCAGAGCACTTGTGTAGATATCCGTAATTTATTTAATGTCCCCCCCCCAACCAGACTGTAAGCTCACTGTGGGGAGGGAATGTGTCTATTATGTTGTTATATTGTACTCTCTCAAGCAATTAGTACAGTGCTTTGCACAGAGAAAGTGCTCAATAAACATGATTGATTGATTGATCTCCTTCATCCCTTCCGATCTGGCTTCAGCCCCCTTCACTCTGGAGAAACTGCCCTCTCTAAGGTCATGAGTGATCTCCTTGCCACCTCCAACAGCCTTTACTCTATCCTAATCCTCTTAGACCTCTCAGCTGCCTTCAATACTGTGGACCATCCTCTTTTCCTTGAAACATTATCCAACCTTGACTTCACTGACACTCTTCTCTCCTGGTTCTCCTCATCTCTCTGACCGCTCCTTCTCACTCGCTTTTGCAGTTTTCTCCTCTGCCTCCCACCGTCTAATCGTGGGAGGCCTTCAAGACTCAATTTTGGGTCCTCCTATTCCCCATCCCCACCCACTTCCTTGGAGAACCCATTCACTCCCTCTGCATCAACTACCCTCTTTACACTGGACGATTTACAAATCTACCTCCTCTTCTGTTCTGACGGCTCTCCTTATCTGCAGTCTTACATTGCCTCCTCCCTTCAGGTTATGTCTACTTGATGTCCTGCTGATACCTCAAACTAAATCTGTCCAAAGCAGAGCTCTTTATCTTCTCACCCAAACCCTGTCCTCTCCAAATCTTTCCCATCACTGCGGACAACACTACTCTCTTTTCTGTTACACAAGCCTGTAACCTTGGAATTAGCCTCCACATCTCTCTTATTCAACCCAAATATTCAATCTGCCCCCAAATCCTGTTGGTTCCACCTTCCACAGCATCACTACAATCTTCCCTGTCCTCTCCATACTGCTAGTATGCTGATCCAGGCACTTATCGTGTCCCACCCTGACTACCGCATCAGCCTCTTCACTCACCTCCCTGCCTCCAGTCTCTCGCCACTCCAGTCCATAATTCACTCTGCTGCCTGGGTAATTTTTCTTAAAAAACACTCAGTCCACATTTCTCCACTCCTCAAGAACCTCCAGTGTTTGCCCATCCACCTCTGCCTCACACAGAAACTCCTTACCATTGACTTTAAAACACTCAATCAGCTTGCCCCCTGCTATCTTACCTTACTGATTTCCTCTTCTGACACACTCCACACACTTCATTTCCCTAATGTCAATCTAACTTACTGTATCTTGACCTTGTCTATCTCACCACCGACTCCTTGACCACATCCTCCCTCAGGCCTGGAACTCCCTCCCCCTTTATATCTGACGGAATATCACTTTCTCCTCCTTCAAAGAAGCAGCATGGCTTAGTGGAAAGAGCACGGGCTTGGGAGTCAGAGGTCGTGGGTTCTAATCCCAGCTCCACCACTTATCAGCTGTGTGACTTCGGGCAAGTCACTTTACCTCACTGTGCCTCAGTTACCTCATCTGTAAAATGGGGATTAAGACGGTGAACCCCACATGGGACAACCTTGTACCTATCCCTGTGCTTAGAACAGTGCTTGGCACCTAGTAAGCGCTTAACAAATACCATTATTATTATTATTAATAATAATAAAATCACACTCCTCCAAGAAGCCTTCCTCAATTAAGAAGTCATTTTCCGTATTCCCTCTCCCGTCTGCGTCACCTATGCATGTAGATCTGTACCCTTGGAGTAACTGACAGTCACCCCACCTTCATCCCCACTGTACTTATATGTTTTAATGTCTGTCCCACTGACTAGACTGTGGGAAGCAATGTGTATTTCACTCTTCCAAGAGTGCTCTGCACACAGACAGCACTCAACAAATACCATTGATTGATTATTGATTCCTCATCTGACCTTCCAAAACCCACCCTTCTGGGTTGATAGAGTTGGGGTGTGACAGGGAAGAGTCTAAGTAAGCTTGATATTATTTTTGGTGTCCTTGTGTCCCTCCTAGTCATATTTTGTCTTCTTGCATCTCTTTTTAAATTACAATTGCTTCCATTTTTTTCCTATTGTTCCTGCCCCTTGTTCTCTATTTTAGTGGAGTTGTGGTCTCTGATAACTACATTTTAGTTATCTATGAAATGCCGCATACATAGGAGAATCAACTGATGAAAGTCAAAGGAGATTAAAGAAGAGTCATTCGAGATTGAGGGGAATTAGTAGTTGATATATCCTACGGGAAGGAAGGTGTCCTGGGTGTCCTAAATCTCTTAGGAAGGGGTTCGAGGTAAGAAAGAAATCAATCCTGAAGAGCTGATGAAAGAGGCTTAATGATGAATTTGTGGCAGCCTGTGAGCTTTTTGGATGAAAGGCTCCACTGGAGGTTTTGAGATAGAAAAGTTGGAAATTGAAAAATCCTATTGAAATCTTGTGTCCATTTCAATTCCTGTACTATATGAGGGGTGTTTTCCTGACGTACTAATAGTATTTACTAAGCGCTTAGTGTGCATGCTTAGCATTTTTTGTATTCTTGATGTTCTTGATGTATTCTTTTTGTATTCTTGATGTCTTTGTCTTCACAAATTTGGGAACATGTTAGCAATCCTTAAGGAGAAACATAGAGAAAGGAGAAGCTTAGGTAACCATATAGGAAATAGGGCTCTGTGGAAAGCCATTCTTAAGTTGTTTCATGCCTTCCTTCCATTTCTCTTTTGTTCTCTTCTTTTCCTCTGACTTCTTTTCTCTTTCCATCCTCCATCTGGTCCACTTTGGTCTTTTATTAAAACAATTTCCTTTTGGAAATGTCTAAGTTTGTAGGCTTATAAAATGTTCCTGCCTTGCTCAAAAGATGGAGAGCACAGCAAAGATTTTTCCCAAACATCAAACCTGAATGGTCCTGGCTCAGGTGCATGCAGCAAGAGAGCTCTGAGAAACAAATGTACCATCTGTCTTTGATCAAGACTCCTTGAAGCTGCTTGCGGCTCTACTATGTAAATGATTTTGCCTGTTTACTTGTTCAACTTGAACGTTGTTGACGAAAAGCAGATCTTAGACTAGAATTGTTGTAAAACCAGTCCAGTTCCGAGTACCCTGATCAGAAAAACAGAGTTCAGAGCCTGAGTGCTCTGTGCTTAGCACAGTTCCATGGAAATAAAACGATTATGTTCCATTTTTGAAAGTGGAGGCAGAGTCACGAGAAACAAGATGAAAGGATTTAATCATCCCAATCGCACTGGTAAAATAGGTCCCACTCAACTAAAGTGAGCCTACTTAAAGTAAAAGGGGTTACCAAATTTAACCTTCACCCATTGGCAATCATAGCACAACACAATTCTGTGACTTCTAGTGGCTTGGAAACTATTAAAGGTTATTTCATTTAAGAACAGATAGCATGTGGGTGTTTTACTTACCGCTGCCTAGGGAACTGTGTATCATTACTAGAAGAGGCTAGGAAAAGTGATATGCAGCCAATTTCCTTTCCCAGACCTTGGTCCCTATGGTGAGGGAGGCCTTCTTTGCTGAGAACTCAACACACAGGCAGCAAGCTCTCTGAAAGCAGTAAGTGAGGCTTTCTTTGGGGATGAATATCTGGGAGAATTGGGGTGACCCTTTCCTTCTTTCTTACTATCAGTGGACAAAGCAGCCCTGCCAATTGCTGACACATGGAAAGATACCTGATGACGGATGATTAATTCTCCCATCAAATGGTGGATGAACGATCATCAATCAGTGGTATTTATTGCGTGGTTACCACATGCAGACTACTGTACTAAGTGCTTATCTCTTGTGGCTAGAGGATAAATTAGATAACAAGATTGCCAAAATGCAGCTTCAAAGTGAGTGGATTACGGTGTGGAAGGCTTGCACAGGACAGATCGCTTGACCTTCATAGGTTCAGTTTACTGCAATAACCGGAGGGCATGATAACTGCAGATTTCATTTCAGGGTCTTGTTCCTTAGGCTCGGACTAGCTCTCTCACAAGGCAGCAAGGCTATTTAACTGAAATTATCTCTGAAAGTCTTGCTCCTTCTAGAGTCAATCAATCAGTGGAGCACTTACCATGTGCCGATCACTGTACTGAGCACTTGGGAGAGTACAGCGCAAAAGAGTCGATAGACACATTCCCTGCCCACAAGGAGGTTACAGTCTAGCGGGGGGTTCATCGACTTTTAGCTTGAAAGTCATGAGACATTCAATTAACCCGGAGGCCACATAGCAACTCCTCAACAGTGTCTCTATTTTTGGAGGTTGTGTACCAACAGGACAATTCTGGAAAACCTTTTAAATCCCCAAATTGCACTTTACTGAGAATTTGGTCCAGGGAGAAATGTTTTTTTCTCATTGGAAATACATTTTGTGTTTCCTAGATCACATCATGATGTAAGTTGGAAAGTTGCTAGTAATGCAGTAGAAAGTTTCCAGACAAATGGGAGTTTTTCACTGAGTCAAGCAGCTGCCTTTCATTTTCACAGCAATCAACCAAAAATATATGGCAAATACAGAGTACATTTCATATTTTTGCGGCAATTCTGAAAATGACCCACTCTGCAGCAGGGAATATTTGATGCTCCAGGCTGAACAGACTCTCTCCATGCCCTGGAAATATATTCTTCTTATTCATGGTCCACATGATACCACCTTGAGACCCCAACATTCTTGAGTCTCCTTATAAAGCAGTTCAAGAGTTGGCAACCCCAAGAATATTTAACACTGACCAACAATTCCACCAAAGGACAGCTCAAAATCTGTTGTAAAAATAAAAGGAAGAGTTCAGTTGGACAGAGGATCACAGGGTTTCAGATCTGGAACTTTCTAGAGGAAGTCACAGGAAAGAGCACCTGGAAAACACATTCTTATTCAGCAAGGGGAAGGTGACTCCTGTGCTTTTTTAGATACCACTCAATCAAGAGTATTTATTGAGTGCTTGTTGCGTGTACACTAGATGGAGGAGACCTAGTCCCTGCAGACAAGGTGCTTACAGTCTTACCGAGGAGACAGGCCTATAATCATTTACAGATCAGAGCAAGTAATATTTAAATAGGTGAGTACGTCAATTGATTGGTACAAAAGTGCAACAGGAGGTTGTGATTGCCAAAGTGCTGAGATAGTAGCTGGGAGGATGTAACCCAAGATGAGAAATTAATTGGGGAAAGTTTATTGGCGGTGGTAGGATTCCAACCTATCAATCGATAGTATCTATTCACTCTCTACTCTGTGTACTATCTGCTCTGTGCAGAGCACTGTACTAACTCTTGGGAGAGTAAAATAGATGCAGGAGACACAATCCCTGCCCTCAAGGAGCTTGCAAATTAAGTCGGGAGACAGATGCAAAATACTGTAGAGATTGGAGAAAGAAGGGAGTGGAAAGATGAATATGTGGATGAGTAAGGGCTTAAATAATATAATAAGAGAACATCTATGTTAATACGGGAGCCCACAAATGCTGAGGTGGTAGCTGGGAGGATAAGACCGGTGGAGAGTAGAAATTAATCCAGGAAGGCTCTCTGATTTCCGAAGATCAACAGTGCCGTGATCTTTGTGGATATGAAGGGGAAGGGGGTTTGAGGCAGGAGGAAGTACATAAGCAAGCAGAGGGAGGCAGAGGAGATGGACAAAAAGTCCAGTGAGTAGGTTAGCTTACATGAATGAAGAGTGCAAGCTGGGGGGTAGTGGGAGAAGAGAGTGGTAAAAGTGGATGGAGAGAGCAGATAGAGTGCCTTAAAGCCAATGATCAGGAGGGGTTAGATAGATAGTTTGTAGGTAGTTCTAGTATGTGGTTAAAACAAATACAAATAATTTATCTTCTCAGCTGAAATGAGGTTTTAGTGAACTGTCTCTACCTAAACATTTCTGTGTATGTCGAGATGCATGCTCCTTTTATTTACTAATTTATTCATTTTTCCATACTTCACCAGTTGTATCTATATTTTTGCTTCTGTTCTCATTCTACGTATACGATTTGTGTCTGCCTGGATTTCACATCCATCACACCAACTGGACTCCTCATCAGAGTAGCAGGCATACTAAATAAAGTAACCTTACAAGGAATTTTCTAAAATCATTAGGCTGCAAAATTTATTTTCAGTTGGCAAACTCACCCATGCGCTCTCTCAATTCTTCCCCCACTTGTATATCCACCCTCACCTCCTTCTATTTTTCCCCAGATCACTAGGCTAGAGCTACCAGATGGCCATGCCTTTGAGAGGTTACCCTTCCTCTCGTAGCCAATTGTGAAGACCAAGATGCCAAGAGATAGATCCTTTGATAGCCTGGGAGACTGAGGTGAACCCAAAGCTTCCACTGGGTCTGGGTTTGGCGGTCAATGAGAGAGGTTGCATCAGTGCCAGTGATTTCACACACCATCTGCTCGAAAGCCTCTCTTTCCCTGTGGTTTGGAAATTTCCTCTAGGCCTGTAACCTCTCTTAGACAATCGAAGGCCAGTAATCTGCTCTAGAACGATGACTTAACCTTGTCAGGAGGGAACTTTATTTGACTTTTCAAACAAGAACGTTACGGTTGATCTAAGTCCTAAGAATGAGTCCCATTTGGCTCATCTTTTTCCAAGTTTTCCTTGAACTGCAGCAATTTACATCCAGACTGAACTTTTTGATGTTTTTTCTTTAATGCTTATTGATCGTGAAGATGAGTTAGGTGCCCACCAAAAAAAAAAAACCTAAAAAAACCCCTCTCCACAATCACCCTCATCAGTGGCAGAATTTATTGAATACCTCCTGTATAAGGAGCAATAATCCAGAACGGTCACTGATCTCTGGGTGCTTACCTTCTAAGGTGACCTGACAGGCAGATGACACATGCTGAATAGACTTCACACAAGCAAATACCGAACATACATTCATCTGTCAGTTTTCATGGCTTATATTATTTTATATATATAAAATACACACACACATATATAATATAGAAAGATATTATAAGTAAATTATGTAATATAAAAATGTATTATAGAGAGTGTATATATAGATATAGAAAGAGAGACGTAGAAAGAGAGAGAATTTTGACAGTCTTGGGAGAAGTACATTTAGGATAGGAGAGGCAAAAAGGAGGAGAGGAGAGAAAAGAATGGAAAACAACTTCCCCTAGCACCACTGGTAATGGAGACCACATGAGATGAAAGCTCCATGAGAAGGGCTGAAAGGTGGTAGCTAGCTTGGCTAGGACTAAGACCTAATAAATTTAATAAATTTAAGCACTTGATATTCACCTCTCTCTCACCCCACAAACTTATGTAGGTATCTGTAATTCATTTTATTATCTGCCTCCCACTCTATAATGTAAGCTCCCTGTGGGAAGGAAACATGTCTACCAATTCTGTTCACTCAGTCAGTCAATCATATTTATCGAGCACTTAGTGTGTGCAGAGCACTGTACTAAACACTTGTGAGAGTACAACAATAAACAGGCACATTCCCTGCTCACAACGAGCTTACAGTCTGTTGCATTGTACTCTCCCAAGTGATTAGTTCAGTGCTCTGCACACAGGAAGCGCTTAATAAATACCATTGATTGATTGACTGATTAATTAGTCTGCTATTCTTTCATCTGCCTCCACGCAAGGCTTTGACATGCCCTCTTCTGGAAGTGTAACCTTTTTTTGTGTGATTGAGCCACAAAACCGTGGCCCAGCCATGATGTCACATGGACTATGATCCTATGTGACTTGGCCCAAGAGAAATTCTGAGTCTCATTTGAGTGCCTTAGAGAGGAAAGAGAGGGAATAGAAGGAATAGAGGGAGGAGATCCTAAACCATTTTTCCACATGTGTTATATTTCAGCTTCTATCACACACCCTCTCCTCAGACATCTCTTTAAGAATTCCTTGTTGGGTTTTTTTATTCCAATCTTAATATAGGAATTGTAAGGAGTAAAATAGATGAAGAAAAACATTAGCAAATGGATGTAGGCAGCAGGTTCTTTTGATTCCATCTTCTTCTTGTGCCACAATGAGCTGTTGCCATAACGATGGTATTTAATGTAATTAAGGTATTTATTAAGTGCTTACTCTTTGCCAACTGGTGGGGTAGATACAAGATAATCAGATTAAACACAGTCCCTGTCCCACTTAGGGCTCACAGTCTAAGAGGGAGGGAGATCAAGTATTTTATCCTCATTTTACAGATGAGGAAACAGAGGCAGAAAGAGACTAAGTCACCCAGCAGGCAAGTGTTAGAGCTGGGATTAGAACTCAAATCTACTGACTGCCAGGCTCTGGGCCATGCTAGCTCCCTTAAGTCTTTTCCCACCATAACATTGCTTTAAAGGTTGGCATTTGCTATGTATTTTGCACTTTGTCAAGACAATTTACCTGTATATTAAGTTTAGCAGTCCAGCTATGCGGTCATTTTTGTATATTTATCCAGTTTGCTTAATTTGAATTCCTGTCGGTATGAATGACTTGTCCTGCACTCAGTATTCAGTGGATGCTCGATAAATGTTGTTACCTGAGAGATGGCTACCATTTTCCAGTAGAAACCCAGTGAACTGGCCCGACCCCACCAAGAAGGTAACATCTCTGTGGTCTTTGTGTGTCTTGACCAATCAATGAATGAATCAATCAGTGGTATTTAGTGAGTGCTTGTTGTTTGCAGAGCACTGTACTAACTACTTAGGGATGTATAATACAATAGATTTAGTAAGCATGATTCCTGCACACAAGGAGGTTACAGTCTAGAGGGGGAGACAGACATTAAAATAAATTACTGATAGGGGAAATAGTAGAGTATAAATTGAGGAGCTGGAGTGAGTATTAAAGTGCTTGAAGGATAAGCAGCCAAATGCAGAAGGGAGGGTGCGTAGGGGAAATGAGGGAAGTCAGGGAAGAATTCTTAGGGGAGATAATAATAATAACAACTGTGGGATTTGTTAAGTGCTTATTATGTGCCAAGCCCTGTAATAAGCACTGGGGTAGATACAAGATAATTAAATTGGACATCGCCCATGTCCCGCATGGGGCTCACAGTCTTAATCCCCATTTTACAGATGAGATAATTGAGGCACAGTGAAGTTAAGTGATTTGCACAAGGCCACACAGCAGACAAGTGGCAGATCCAGGATTAGAACCCGGAAACTCCTTACTCCCAGGGCTGGGCTCTATTCACTAGACAACACCACCTTTCGGGGTGATTTGAAGGTGGAGAGAGTGGTAGTCTGTCAGATATGAAAGGGGAGGGAGTTCCAGGCCAGAAGGATGACGTGGGCAAGGGGTTGGCTATGGGGTAGATGAGATTGAGGTACAGAGACAGGTTGATAGAGGAGAAAAATGTGCAGATTATTAGACCGCGAGCCCCATGTTAGACAGGGATTGTATCCAGACTGATTAACTTGTATCTACCCGAGCTCTCAGAACAGTGTTTGACATATAGTACACATTTAATGAAAACTATTTAAATTTAAAAGGCTGGCTTGTAGTAGGATATCAGCAAGGGAAAATAGGAGGGAGGGAGTTGATTGAGTGCCTTAAATACAATGGTAAGAAGTTTCTGTTTGATGGGAACATAGACGGGCAGCTATTGGAGGTTTTTGAGGAGTGGGGAGATATGAACTGACCATTTTTTTAGAAGAATGATCGGGGCATCAGAGCGAAGTATGGACTGGAGAGATGAGGGACAGGGATGAAGAGAAATCAGCGAGGAGGCTGATATAGTCGTCAAAGCAGGATATGATAAGTACTGGGATAAGTGTGATAGTTTGGATGGAGAGGAAAAGGCAGATTCTGGAGGTGTTGTGAAGGTAAAGCTGACAGGATTTTGTAACATATTGAATTTGTGGTTTGATTACGAGTTGAGTTGAGGATAATGCCAAGGTTATGGGCTTGTGATACAGGGAGGATGATGGTGTTGTCTACAGTGATAGGAAAGTCAGGTCAGGGTTTGAGTGGGAAGATGAGGAGTTCACTGGCTTCATGTGTGGTTTCCCATGCCAGGCTAGAGCCACCCAGAATGAGGGATAAAATGATTGAGCCTTAAAGTCATTAGAGAAGCAGCGTGGCTCGGTGGAAAGAGCCCGGGCTTGGGAGTCGAAGGTCATGGGTTCGAATTCCGGCTCTGCCACTTGTCAGCTGTGGGACTGTGGGCAAGTCACTTAACTTCTCTGGGCCTCAGTTACCTCATCTGTAAAATGGGGATTAACTGTGAGCCTCACGTGGGACAACCTCATCACCCTGTATCTACCCCAGCGCTTAGAAGAGTGCTCTGCACATAGTAAGCGCTTAACAAATACCAACATTATTATTATTATTATTACTGTTATCAGGCATCCCGAGGAATATACTGACCATTTACATCCCTGATACTGGAGTAAATACAATTGACTGAAGAGTCTGCACTGGACAAGTATGTGTTTTGAGTAGATTATCTTCCTGGAAACATCTATCTGGACTCAGATCTGCAAGGGGTAAAACAAACCTCTGTTGTCAAATACCTGCAGGCAGAGCCTCATGCAGACAAGCGTAATGTTTTGGAGTCATATTCTGCTTAAGAGCGTACCCATGTCAGCCTGTGACAGCACATCCTTATTGAAAGGTTGCATTTCAGGCTTTTCCACTCCCTCTCAACTCTGTCCCTTTGCTTTGCTAATGTCCTGGGAAGCTCTGTGCAGATAAAGGCCTCCTTCATCAAATTGACAATGCTATATCTGGGGAAAAATCAGAGTTCCAGGAAGAAGTTTTTTGTTTGCAAGTATTCCAAAGGGTGCCCCTGTCTACTGTTGATTAACACAGTGGGAGCTAAATGAAATTTCTGCATCACTAGGAAGAGAAATTATCCCTAGAGAAAGCAAATCTGGCTTGTTTCTAGCTTTGTAGCAGATGTATGAAAAGCAAATAAAACCAGATAAGAATTAGAATTCTTGGGCAACAGCTGTCAATCAGGAGGAAACAGGGCCAATGAAGAATCATGCCTGAGGTTACTACGTATCTATCTACATTATGTATTAGATCTATAAATTATATTTTATGAATTATTTGTATTAATGTCTGTCTCCCCCTCTAGAATATAAGCTCACTGTGAGCAGGGAACCTGTCTACCAACTCTGTTGCATTGGTCTCTCCCAAGTGCTTAGTACGGTGCTCTCCGCACAGTAGGTGCTCAATAAATACCATTGATGAGGATGCAATTTCATAAGAAAAAGAAATTTGGGGGGGGGGACCTCAAAAAATTGGATTTTGGCATATCATTATGAGCTATAAGGGAAGCCACTACTCTAACTCCTATACTTGTTTTTTTTTGAGAAGAGGTTGTAGATATTTTCTTCTTTAATAAATCCAAAGCATTGAGAGTTTTCCTGCACAATAATTCTTGCTTACTTTTTGCAGATTTGTTCAGAATCTCATTGGGAAACCAATGGAGAAAGAGGTCATGGAAATGGAAAGTATAATCTTCTTCCAGATCTATATTCCACTAATATCCTGACTGTATTATATTGGTTGTAGATGGAGAGCGGGGCGTTCCGGGAGAGATGTGCCCGTGGTGTCGCTATGGGTTGGAAACGACTTGACGGCATAAGACAAGACTCTTTTTATCATCTATCCAACTTTATCCCTCTCCCACTTCTTCGGGCCTATCATCTGCTCTCATCTCTTCTTTCTGCCCTATTTACTTCTCCATCATTCTTTCCTATTCTCTCCAACTTCATCTATTCCCAAGATCTTTGGCCCCTGCCCTACCTTTAATTGACAGCATATAGAGAGGGCATTATCCCGCTCCTGAGTGAGCAGTTCCACCTCGAGGCTGACCTAATTTTGGTCAGTGTGAGAATTAACAGTCCTCCCGTCAACATCCTCTCCTCTACCTCCCCGATTATGTCTTCTCCCGGAACTGCAATGGCGACGTTGCTACTGCTGTTGCCTCCGGTGACCTCTCTCGGCTTCCTTCAGAGCTCCACCACACCACCTCATTCACAGGGTCTGGAGGCCAGCATATCTCAGTTGCGGCCATCCTGATCACCTCACCAGAATGCTCTGGTGTGATTGTACTTGAGTGATCTAGGCGGAATCGGTTACCAGTCCCCCGTCTCCCAACTTTTTGCTATTTTTTAAGCTAATCGTCTGAGGCCAGAAGCTATTGACGCTACATTCCCAGGCTTCTCAACTTCTAGAACCCATCCCCCGGAACTGAGCTCCATTCAACTACATGCTCCTGCAGTTGCAAAAAAGACATCACCTGGGACTGTCTTCCCTGCCCTCCCTGACCGCATATCTTTTTCAGAACCAGCCACATTCAGCATGGAGCTTGGGTTTGGCCTCCCTAGGTTTGGCCATCTGCCTGAAGCACCTGGGTATGGAATGCAAACCACCAAACCCAGAGCATTCTTGTCTCAACCTATAATTTATATCCCTCCTCCACTGGGCCTGATTAAATTGCCTGTACAAGCCTTTACTTGTAACTGATGAATTATTAGATCTGCAGAGGCCATTTGCCATCAAATGAAATAACATTGGCCTACTCAAAGTCATCCTCATTAAAACATTTGAAACTGTACCCTATCCTGTTCTAGAGGAAGAGGCTTAGTCAAAGTTTTCATCACATCTAAGTCAGATGTCTCCCCAGAGGAAGAACATCTATTTTCTAATAATGTAGGAGCAGAGAGCTACATCAGGCTTATCGACTGTTATCAGTTTCCCCTTGACCAAATCAAGATGAAATCCTTCGCTACTTACCTAATTAATGAGAACATTTAGTAGGAAAGGAGAGGAAGTCATCAGCTTAAGCTCCAGTTGGGTTGTGCATTAAGGCTCTCGGAAAGCTGCCTTAAATCCTTTTCATCGGTGGGATTTCTGGGGAGCTGCTCTCAGGCGGCCTTGGATCTTAGCTGGTCACTGTTTGAGACTGCTTAATGTGAATATTCTGGTTCTGAGCCCATCTTCTGGGTGTCACTTTGAACCCCAGGGACATCTCTGTGAGATGCAGTGTGGCCTAATGGAAATGTCCTAATGGCCTGGGAGTCAGAGGACCTGGGTTCTAATCCTGGCTCCGGCACCTATCTGCTCAGTGACCTTGGACTAGTCACTTCACTTCTCTGTGCCTCAGTTACCTTATCTGTAAAATGGGGATTCAATACTTGTTCTGCCTCGTACTTAGACTGTGAGCCCCGTGTGGAACCTGATTATCTCGTATCGACCCTAGTGCTTGGCACATAGTAAGTGCGTAACAAATGCTACTGTTATTATCATTATTAATAATGTTGGTATTTGTTAAGCGCTTACTAGGTGCCGAGCACTGTTCTAAGCGCTGGGGGAGATACAGGGTAATCAGGTTGTCCCACGTGGGGCTCACACACTTTTAATCCCTATTTTACAGATGAGGGAACTGAGGCACAGAGAAGTTAAATGACTTGCCCACAGTCACACAGCTGACAAGTGGCAGAGCCGGGAGTCGAACTCATGACCTCTGACCCCGAAGCCCAGGCTCTTTCCACTGAGCCACGCTGCTGCTTATTATCTCTGCATTGTGAGCAGGGAACGTGTCTGCCGACTCTTTTAGCTTTTTGTCTCCCAAGCGCTTAGTACAGGGCTCTGCACAGAATAAATGCTCAAAGAATATGATTGATGGGCTAACTGATTTGCCACAGTCCAGACTTGCAACCCTAGGGCTCTCAGGGTGCAAGGTCAATGCAAGCTCGTCTTATTGAACTTTCTTTGGTTCCATCCCATGTAAAGGCTTTTCTCTCCATGCTGTGAGTCACTGAGGGTGCTGAGAATTATTTACCACCTTAAGCAGTTCATTGACTACAGTGGGAAATTGAAAAAGGAGAGAGAATTGGTATAATTACTGCTGTGGTTACGTTGTAAGTTATACTTCCTCTCACTCATGTTCTCTGTATGATTTGCTCAGATTCTCTGCAAGAGTCCCATCGAAACATAACTACCACTCTGCTATATGTCCTTCCTAAAAGTGAGAATTGTTTTCATTACTCCTCTACTTCATGGAGCAGAAGTAGCTTCATTAGAAGGCAAAACCATAACTTGGTCAACTGCTGCAAACGAAGTATGGGAAATGGAGCAGGTTGTGAGGTAATTATTAGGTAAGCACCTGGGAAGTACATATGTCCTTATGTACATATCTTTCTTATACATTCTTTATTTCTATTAATGCCTGTCTCCCGCTCTAGACTGAAAGCTCACTGTAGGAAGGGGACATATCTGCCAACTCTGCCAACTCTCCCAAGTGCACATAATCTGCTTTCTGAAGCTCTTGAATGAGTCCAGTGCCTTAAATCCTTGCTTCTTTACTGAGGATCTAAATGATCCCAGGATATGAAATAAGCTCAGAAGCATCTGAGCCTCAAGTGGAGCAGCAAAGGCTCCTGAAGCTCAAGAAAAACACAGTACAGCACTTTGCACATAGTAAGAGTACAGTAAATACCATTGATGATGATGATGATGGTGATGACAAAGCCATCTCGAGGTGCAGGACTCCTAAGCCATCTCATCTCATCAGTTTTCAGCCTTGACTTCTTGTGTGATCCTTCCAACTGACTCCCCCAAATGTGGAAGATGAATGAGGGACAATTATTTTGCTGTTTTTTCTCTTTGCCCTTATCTTGTAATAAGCCATCCTGATTCTACCAGGCAGACTCCAGGTGAATAGTCTGTTTGTTAAGAGAATTTCGATCTCTGATAAGAAAATGTCACCCACTGAGGCTCACCCACTGACTTCATCATCCTCATAATAAATAATTTAAAGATATGTGCATAAGAACATATGTACTTCCTGGGTGCTTACCCAATAATTACCTCACAACTTGTTCCATTTTCCATAGTTGGCCTGCAGCAGTAGACCAGGTTATGGTTTTTGCCTTTCAATGAAGCTGAGCGAACTATGCTCCCTGTGAAGTCAGTCAGGATTGCAACAACCCCTCCACAACCATTCAGGGTCATATCTGCTCTGGAGTAATTTATTTAAATTATATAATATAAATATACCATATTTTTTGTTTAATATAATGTATTATTTATTTATTCCTATTACTGTCTCCCCCTCTAGACTATAAGCTCTTTGTGGGCCGGGAGCACATCCACCAGCTTTGTTATATTGTACTCTCCCAGGGACATAGTACAGGACTCTTCACATAGTAAACACTCAATAGATCTTATTAATTGATTGAGTCTAGCTCTTCTGTATTTCTTCTACCCCCAGGTGCCGCTGATTCCCACTGTCCTCAGTGATTCTCTCCACAGCTCCACCCTCAACTGACTTCCTCCACTTCTCCTGAGTATCTCCCCTCCACCACTCTGAATAACTGCGCTCCCCCGCTACCTCACTGACTTCCCCAACCATCCACTGGGTCTCTCTACTCTTCATTAACTCCCCCAATCCCTTGCTGAATCTCTCGACCCAACTATCTGCCTTTCCTCTCATTCTTTGCCTCTTCTTTCCTCCCACTGGCCATCACTCACTTTCTTCCTACTGCAGCTTAGCTTATCCTCTTCTTCTTAGTATTCTATTCTTTTTTTCTCTTCATTATTCAGACAGTGCCACTGCTCCAGTTCTTTTGGCTGCTTCTCTCCTCTTCTTTTCATAGCTCTCTTTTTTCTCGAGCTTTGGGAGCCTTTGCCGCTCCACTTGAGGTTCAGGTGCTTCTGAGCTTATTTCAAAACCAGGGATCATTTAGACTCTCAGTAAAGAAGCAAGCATTCAAGCCAGTGGAGTCATTCAGGAGCTTCAAAAAGCAGACTAGACAGGCAGGGCAGTTTGGATAGACTTCAAAGGGTGAACTCCAAGTGGTCAGAGTCTACAAGCTCTGGTCTGTTGACATTTCAATGATTATTAAGCTCTTTGAGGGCAGGGATCATGTTTACCAATTCTATTGTATTGTAATCTCCCAAGTGTTAGTACAGTGTTCTGCCCGTGTTAAGTGCTCAATAAATACCATTGATTGAATGATCAAATTTGATTTCTTGACCCTCCAACTGATCTTAGCTGAAGTTTTCAACAACACTTTTTTGTGTGTGAAATTTGACACCTGGTTGTCATTATTTTTTTCACACTTTTTCACTTTCCATTTTTTTTCCATTTCACTTTCCATTTTTTCACAGGCAAATACAACGTACAATCCTTGGACTTCAATACAATGTACAGTCCTTGGAATCCTTGCACTTTCTAGTTATTTAAATGATACACTTATTTCCAATTTTATAATTTATTAGCTTTGGTTTTACCCTAAAAAGATAAGGAAACTGAGTGGCCTGGTGACTTGCCCAGGATTATACAGAACTAGCCCCCCAGACCTTGTAGAGCAAAGATGAGGAGGAAGAAAACAAAATTCTCCAGGCACTCAGGTCAATATAGTGCACTGAATAATACTTATGGTATTTGTTAAGCACTGACTATGGGCCAGGCACCATACTAAGCGCTGGGGTGGATATAAGCAAATTGGGTTGGACACAGTCCCCGTCCCATATAGGACTCACAGATTTAATCTCCATTTTAACAGGTGAGGAAACTGAGGCACAGAGAAATTCAGTGACTTACCCAAAGTCCCACAGCAGGCAAGTAGCAGAGATGGGATTAGAACCCAGGTCTCTTGATATCCAGATCTACATTCTTTCCACGAGGCCGCACTGCTTTTCAGAGATATCCTCTCAAACTAAGGGAATTCCTACTTTCAGAATAAGGGGTCCTGGGCTCTAATCTCCATATAATCACTGATCAGTTTCAGGGCCTTGTTTGTCCATGTCTGTCTGCTTCGATTCTAGCAGCCCAGAAGTCAATCTCCAGTTTTTAAGGCATTGAATTATACCTTCTGATGCCCCTTCCGGACCCTTTACACAAGTCAGGCTGGGCCTGGACACAAGCCTTGTACACGTTTAGGCTTGCAGTGGCCAGGTTTGGTCCCTTCAGTTTCAGCCTATGGTATCTCTACCCCACCTTCCCTTCCCACCGACCTGATATCTTTCTTCTCCAGTCAAAACGATGCCAGCCATTTTGTCCATAATGACCCATAGGACGAAGCTTTACCCTTTAAACATGTCCACTCACTGCCTCTAGTGGAATGGGATCATGAAGTCCCCAGATGGGTGTGACCTGTTGGGCTGGGTGAGTTTGTCCCTAGACCTAGCTACCACATTATTAAAGGCCAGACCAAAACTCCGAACTGGCCCCAGATGCCCCGCTGGATGGAGGAAGGAATAGGATTCCTTGCAGTATGCAGAGTTTCTAAAAAGACACAGTACTCTACAAGCCTTCCCTAAGGCTGAATAGAAGAGAAAATTGGTTTATACTGTGCTACATAGATTAAAAAGAAAAAAAACACTTAGCATCACTGTTTCCTCTTATGGCTACTCTGTTTGAAAGATAAAGGAAGATTGCCTCATCCAATTAAATGGCATATAAAGGAAGATTGTTTCGACCCATTTTCCTGGACGCAAATCTCACCTTTCTTTAAGAGCAGAGGGTGAATTGAAAATGGACAGCAGATGGTATTTTGTGTTCTCAGATCTGAAATCTGGCAACCCCAATTTAGAGAAAAAGGTCATAGAAGAAGTTGTTCCATCTGTTTAGTGAGGCATCGATTTGCCTGATGAGGTAAGAAGTTCAGCTAATTTAGTGCTGGACCACATGGCAGTTGAGTGAGGTCCTGCTCTCAGAAAAGACACCTAAGGGCTTAGCAACATGGTTGCTTTAAAATCCTGTAAAAATACAGTAGCCCCTAGTTATGTAGACCACCCACAGCTACACAGAAAAATGGTTTCTGTGACTGGGGATTTCCTGCTGGATTTCCCTGGAATCAGTTATCCTTATTCATATATTTCACTGATATTCACATATTTCACATATATATTTCACATATATATATGAAATATATATTTCATCCTTATTCATATATTTCACGGGGAAGCAGCGTGGCTCAGTGGAAAGAGCCTCGGCTTTGGAGTCAGAGGTCATGAGTTCGACTCCCGGCTCTGCCACTTGTCAGCTGTGTGACTGTGGGCAAGTCACTTCACTTCTCTGTGCCTCAGTTACCTCATCTGTAAAATGGGGATTAACTGTGAGCCTCACGTGGGACAACCTGATTACCCTGTATCTACCCCAGCGCTTAGAACAGTGCTCTGCACATAGTAAGTGCTTAACAAATACCAACATTATTATTATTATTGATATTAAGAAGGAGCTGGGTATTCCATTATTATTATTATTATTATTTAATTAGGCACTTACTGTGTGCCAAGCATTGTACCATGCGCTGGGGTAGGTACAATATGATCAAGTTGGACACGGTCCATGTCCCACAAAGGGCTTTCAGTCTTAATCTCCATTTTACAGATGAGGGAACTGAGGCACAGAGTAGTCAAGTGATTTGCCCAAGGTCACACAGCAGACAAGTACAGTGCTCTGCACACAGTAAGCGCTCAATAAATACCATTGAATGAATGACAAGTGGCAAAGCCAGAATTAGAACTCAGGTCCTACTTACACCCAGGCCTGTGCTCAATCCACTAGGCCACGCTGCTTCTAAAGCCTGTGATCCTTTGTTTTCAAAAGCAGATCGTCCCTAATTGGCTTTCCAACTTTAAACACGAGAATTCACAAGCCTGGAGAAAGGGTCTACTGCAGACAACAGAAAGCCCATCCATTTCTTCTGTTTTCATGTCCTTTAAGCTGAATGAAGAAGAATAAGTTTTATTGTATTTTGTTTTATTTGATCTGTGCATTTGCAAATAGCCTGAGAAACTTCTACCTTAATATAAAAATATCTAAAATGTAAAAATAAGTCAATGCCACTTAGGAGGGAAATCTAGGAGGATGAATCACATTGTAAAAAGAATGGCTGATTCCCACACCATCTCCTTGCTGAGGCCCAGTGAACATACCTGGGAGGCCCCTACTGAGTACCCTGAATCATTTATTTTTAATGGCATTTCTTACGCGCTTACTATGTGTCAAACACTGTTCTAAGTCCTGGACGTGACATTCATGACATGCATTTGCTCAGAGTCTATCTTACCAAGTAAGAATGAGATTGCCCTTGTGACAGGACCAGGAAATTCATGGCCAAAAGGTTGAGCCTGATTCTGACCCATCCCTGTTGATAGAGGACTGGTGTACGGCAAATGTCCAACGGTCCAGCTAGCATCCACTTATGCGGGGGCTGGAAATATTAGAATACCCAACTCTCTGTCTCCATACACATGTGCAGAATGGTTTGTAAATATTATGACTATTATTATTATTATGCTAGCTACCTTGAAGGAAGTGTGATTCATCCTGGATTCCCCAGGAAATGGACATCCAGCTTACCTTATATAGGCATTATACCAGGGAACCAGATGGACATAATGAAGATTAGGTGGAGGCCAGCTGGATCATGCCAGCCAGAAATGCCCCTAGCCCACACGTGTAGATTCTGAACCGATTCTGGAACTTTCAGTGTTAGGGGGCAAGGTTCAAGGACCTCACTCCTGCTCAGAGATGCTGCAGGAGGTCTACTCCAGAGTCAGGTTACTCTTTCAGGCCAAGAGGTTCCTGGGCTGGCCTCATAGCTCTGGGCCTTCTTCTCTGGGCCTTTGAACTTCTTGGGGAGGGTCCTTGTAGTCCAAATAAGCCAGGCTCCCTGCCCTCACAGCCAAAGTGGACTGGAATCCTTGGAGAGAAGGGGGGGAAGAGCCCTAATCGGAGGAGTTAGTCTGAAAATAGGAAGTACTTTCACAAGGAATATCTCACTGTACACACCACCCTTATGAGGAAAGGATTGGCAAGGATAATTCTTTCCATTTTCTGGAGGGGGAAACTGAGGCTCAGAAAAGTGATGTGGTGCCCAGGATCTCCCACAGTGTATCATTGACAGTGCTGGGGTTATTGCAATTCCCTAGAGAATAGGGAGAAGATCGCTTGGCTCTTAGCGCTTCATTTGTACAGAGTGGTGAAAGGAAGGGGATTGTGCGGAAAGAGGAGAAGAAAGGTTTAGAAAGTCACAAGAGTTTGGTTTTGTTGTTCTCTACCGGTATTCTCACGTATTTGCCTCTCAGGCACCTCTTCTGGGGTTCATTTAGAGAGCATTTCATTGTAGTTGATTGGACACCACAGATCCTTTGCCTAAAACTGGCCAAATGTCCCTAAATCAATAGGGAGTCCAGGTTTTCCCTAAACCTCAGGATTGGCAGGGATGACTCTTTTCCACCTCTTCCTTTGATAAATACCTTTGTTGGCACACACGGGATCGATCCACAGGGAATCGGATGGTTGTATTAGATTCATTTACATAGTGCAATGTGAGTTGCAATCCGTCATTGATCAAAGAAAACAAACAAAACAGAGGAAGTTTTCACAGAGAGAATATCAATACGCAGACTCACATCAAAGTCAAAATGTGAAAACGGGATTAAAAAGCAGTCGGAAGATAATTTGTAAATTGTCTTTAAAACCCTATAACCCACCATTCATTAGTCTTTTGGCTACAGGGTCTTCTTTTCATTTCACATTTCTAACCACTCTTTTCCACTGCAGGATTACACAGCCAAAGTGAACCGGATAACTAAGCGGTTATCCCAGGAAGACCACCGATCTAAATCATCACCACTGCTAAATGGGTTTGCTGACTGTCTACGTTGCGCCAACTTCACTGGATCATTGTACAACCCTCAACATCCCTTTGTTTGTGGGTGCCTGGTTTGCCCTGCAAGTGTCCAGTCCTAGCCAATAGGAATAAGAACTGAGGAATAATGAAGACAGCGGAATAGGGAATTTAAAGCAATGAACTAGATCAATTGGATCAAAACCCTTGATTTCTCTCTGAAATATCCAGGTAATTCAGGAAAAAAAGAGAGTCAATCAATTTATCAGTCAATGGAGTTTACTGAATGCTTACTGTGTGCAGGGAACTGTACTAAGCATTTGGGAAAGTAAAGTACAATAGAGTGGGTAGACTTGGTCACTGCCCACAAGGAGCAGCATGGGAAGTAGCATGGCCTAGTGGATGGAGCACGGGCCTGGGAGTCAGAAGGTCATGGGTTCTAATCCTGGCTCTACCACTTGTCTTCTGTGTGGCTTTGGGCAAGTCACTTCACTCTCCGTGTCTCAGTTACCTCATCCGTAATATGGGGATTAAGACTCTGAGCCCCATGTGGGACAGGGAATCCGTCCAACCCAATGTGCTCATATCCACTGCAGCATTTAGTATGGTGCCTGGCACGTAGTAAGCGCTTCACAAATACCACTATTAATAATGAGCTTTCAGAGGAGATGAGCTGAATTTATCTGAATAATTGCCTCAGTTGACTTTTCCTTGCCTAAACAGACCTGTCTGATGAGAAGACAACAGACAAACTCACCCATAGGCGATTCTTATAAATTGTTTCTTCTTGAGGTGGAGACCACTTGTAGTAATTCTCTAATGCTCTTATACAAATCTAGGGCATGATGCATACACAAGGATTGAAGCTATTTGTATGCAGGGCACCAGTAAGCAACAAATGGAAAAGGTGGCTTTGATTTGGTCTCCAGATATTTGATCTCATTATCAACAACATCGACGGCATTTTTTGAACACCTACTGTGAGCAGCACACTGTATTAGTTCGTTATAGAGCAAGTTACTGAATTCTTGCCAGTCACCAATGTCACACATTCCCTTCCACTTTGTTGCGATTCTAGAAATATTCTTTACTGACCTCCAGGCAAGTGATACTGTCACACAATATCCCTGAATTGGCAGAGTCAGATAATTTTCCCTAATGATCATTCAACAGGAACAGGGTTATTTGATTTTTGTTGGTTTCTGGGGTTTTTTTTTGAGAACTCCTCTACCCCTCTTCCCATCCAACGTTTCTGTACACATACATACCTCCTTGGGAGAAAAGCTAATTGTGAAGATTTTGCACTTAAGACAACACAGTACCACTTATATATCCTGGATTATGTAGGGACTTGTCCTTAACCTTTGACACTAGGTAAATATTTTGTGCATAGGACTCCAGGAGCGCCATGCAGTGAGTCCATGCTGAGAAACACATTCTTTTCTTTAAGTGAAAAAGAACTCACACCAGACCTGATATTTTTATTTCTTTAGCTGATGTCTTTTTTGTCTCTTCTGTTATGAAAAAGCTGCTGAAGTCTGGATACTGCTGAACTTGTGTTGCACTTTTTTATTCCACTTTGTTCTTAGGTAATATGGCTGAAATGCAATTTGTTTTACATGTAAAAAGTTAGCATGGAATTTTTTACAGAAATGTTACATTCTGTCAAGAGACTCTCTCCGCTCCCCGGGCAGCAGAAGGCTGATGAGGAAAGGGTATGCAAATAACAGCCTCGCCTTGATGGGAAACAGCCATAATATACCATGTGACTCTCTGTATTCAAATGCCTAGAATGTGACCAGGGTCTCTAATTCATCAGACCCAGTGTGCTCTTTGATCAGGGGCTGCCTTGCTAGTTCCATGCTGGCAGGACCTCATAGACAGACAAGTTCCAGGGCTTGATTCTCTTAGTCATCCACATCTGCATGTAAATGAAAGAAACTTGGCAGCACCATGCTGGCTAGAAGATACCAACTGCTGACACGGCCACAGCAAGATGAAGAGCTGCAGCTCTATGCAGGAACAAATGGGAGAGAGGGAAAAGGGAGGTAAGAGAGAGAAAGAAAGAAAGACAGAGAGATAGAGAGGAAGAGAGAGAGAGAACCAGAGCAAAAGAGGATCAGGATTTCACAGAAACGGTTCAGGCTGTTTTGTGCCCTAAAACAGTCGTTCCTGTTGCGAGATGCCAGGAATTTTTTTTTCTTTTCTAAAAACACTACTAAGGTGGCAAGATAAGTATATTTTTTTAAAAAAAAATGAGGTTAAAATGTAACACTTCTGCAGGACATGAGGGAAATTCTGAGGAAGGAAGGCCCAGGAAGGGAGAGCAATTGAATGAAGAGGAAGATAAGGCCATCCGTTTATCTCCAGGCCCAGGAAGGCAGGAGGCAAGAGACAGGCTTGCTCATCAAATGCTGACAATGGCTTTTGGAGAAAAGGGGGCCCATTCTGTGGCATTCAGTTCCAATGTTAGTTGAGGGCTGGGGGGGAGGCTTGGGGGAATACAAAATGGAGAAGCACAAAAAGAGTCGGGCTACCCGGATTGCTTCACAATGATACAATCAGAACTCATGTCTGCAACCAATCTTTCCTGCCCTGATCTCTAATAATTATCAACTGCAAATTCCAAGGCCAAGTCCGATTGTTTTTCCATTTTGAATGAAATTGTCATATTTTCACTGATGAAAACCCATGAAGCATAAAGATATTAAGGAAAGTAACTCTTTTATCAGCACCTTTATAAATGATATAATTAGGTGTTCTGAATAATGTGCCCTGGACATTCTCTTTCTTTGGGATTTTGTATTTTTCATGACTTCTGTAAATACTGAGCAAGTTTGGAAAGAAGGTTGAAATAGACTTGGAAAGCAATGCAACACTTTTGAAATTCCAAAATTTTGATATACAAAATATTTCTTTTCAGGTGGAAAGAAAATTTGTTCTGGCTTGATAGTGTAACTGTTTCGGTTCTCTGCTCCAGGTCATTCCTTCGCTTCTTCTACTCGAGAAAGGTGTCCAGGTACAAGGAAATGGTGATTATGTACATTCACTGATAGATTTCAAATTTAACATAGCAGTCTTGCTGATAGGCTATAAAAAATCCATTTTATTAGATCATTAACTTTCCTCAGCCCTTTGCCAGTGTTGAGTCTATGATGCGCTTCATGGCGGTGACCATCATAGCCTGAAAAACTGTGGTCTTTGTGCTGTGGGTCCTGCATTTCATTTTAACTCAAGTTTATACTTGCCTGCAGACTGCTGATTCTCTTTAGGCCCTGCCTGATTTTATCTGGGGCTTCAACCTGCCATAATTGTCATAGCTGAGTACGCAAAGAGTAAACTCTCAGTTATTTAGGGTCTGATTATCTAGTTTAGGATAATTCAATCCCCGAACTTTCATTTTCCTGCTGGTTAAATGGCTTTTGACCATAGCACTGTCGCTAGCATCCCCTCGGCGGAACACCGGTGGCAAGCTGCGTGGTCTAGTGGAGAGAGCATGGGCCTGGGATCCAGAAGACCTGGGTTTTAATCCGGGCTCTGCCACTTGCTCGCTGTGTGATTGCCACTTGCCTGCTGTGTGACCTAGGGTAAGTCACTCAACTTCTCTGTGCCCCAGTTTCCTCAACTGCAAAATAGAGATTCAGTGTCTCTTCTCTCTCCTCCTTGACTGTGAGTCCCATGAGGGTCAGGGACTATATCCGGCCTGATCAACTTGTATCTGCCCCAGAACTTAAAACAGTGCCTGACACATAGTAAGTGCATAACAAATATCATAAAAAAAGCAGGGGATGGGACTAGTTTTAGACCATTTTACTATTTATTGTCAGCTCTGAATAAATGTATGTTGGAAAGAAATGTTTAAAATTATTGATTCAAATGAAGTTTTTGTACGAGGATTTCAAGGAACCGGATCACCCCCGTCCCTTGGTTGCCCCTGACAATTTGAGAATTAGCTGCTTATTCCATTCAAAAAGGATTTACTTTATATTTGAGTGCTATTTTTCTTCCAGATGTCCATCAATCCTCTCAGTATCTCTGGTAGGCATATAACAAGGACTATATTATAAAATTACATAGAGAAAAATTATATTATAAAATTACATACAGAATCAGCATGGCCTAGTAGACACAGCCCGGGCCTGGATGTCAGAAGGATCTGAGTTCTAATCCTGCTCTGTCACTTGTATGTTATGTGATCTTGGGCAAACCACTTAACTTCTCCGTGCCTCAGTTACCTCATCTGTAAAATGGGGATTGAGACTGTGAGCCTCACTTGGGACAACCTGATTACCTTGTACCCACCCCAGGGCTTGGAACAGTGCGTGGCACATAGTAAGTGCTTAACAAATATTATAATATTATTATTATTACTCGGGAGAGTACAACAGAGTTGGTAGAAATGTTCCCTGTCTAGACTGTAGCTTACAGTCTAGAAGGGAAGGCAGACATTAACATGAATAAATGAATTATGGATATGCACATAAGTTCTGCGGGGATGATGGGGGGGATATCAAATTTTTAAAGGGTACAGATCAGGACAGGGAGTAGGGAAAAGAGGGCTTAATCAGGGGAGGTCTCCTGGATTTCAATAAGGTTTTGAAGGTGGGGAGAGTGGTTTTCTGGCATATATGGAGGGTGAGGGAGTTCCAGGTCAGAGGGAGGATGAGGGAAAGGGGTCGGTGGTGAGATAAATGAGGCTGAGGAACAGGGAGCCAGCTGGCGCTAGAGGAACGAAGTGTGCAGGCTGGACTGTCGTAGGAAATCAGTGCGGTAAGGTAAGAGGGGGTGAGTTGATTGAGTGCTTTAGAGCTGATGGCAAGGAGTTTCTGTTTGATGCAGAGGTGGCTGGGCAACCACAGGAGGTTCTTGAGGAGTGAGCTTTTTTTTAGAAAAATGATCCAGGCAGCAGAGTGAAGTGTGGACTGGAATGGGGAGAGACAAGGGGAAGGGACATCAGTGAGGAAGCCGATGTAATAGTCAAGTTGAGATAGGATAAATGTTTGGATCGGCATAGTAGCAGTTTTTGGATGCAAAGGAAAGATGTTTGGAAGTAAATATAGAAAAGTGAATAAAAAGACACCCCAACTGGTAACTCATAAAGTATATCTTTTGGTCCCCTATTTTTCCCATATGTATTCCTCATCCTCTCTTTACTAAAAGAAAACTTCCCTGCATACAAACCTCCCTAAATACTGAGCTGTTAAGTGAAGACTATCTATCTCTTAGCAAATCAGAAATTCATCAACCACACCTTAAAGGTCTTCATGATTACAAAAATCAATGTCAGGGCATATACAGCTCAAGCTGACAAACTTGTGTGGTCAGTCGTGGGAAACCAGAACTGAAGCGATCCAGTGACAAGCCTCGCACCACCAACCTTAGGACATTTAATCTTCACTAAAAATTTCTACGACCTTATATACTGTACTATGGCAGCACTGAAAAGTATAGATGGAACCATCCTAATCACAGATGAAGGGGAGATGGCATAGTGGGCAGAACAAGGGCCTAGGGGTAAGAAGGTCATGGGTTCTAATCCCTGCTCCGCTACTTGTCTGTGTGACCTTGAGCAAGCCACGTAACTTCTCTGTGCCTCAGTTACCTCATCTAGAAAATGGGAATTGTGACTGTGAGTCCCACGTGGGACTGGGATTGTGTCCAACCCGATTTGCTTGTATCCACCCCAACGCTTAGTACAGTGCCTGGCACATAGTAAGCACTTAACAAATACCATAATTATTATTAGTGTTATTTGAAGCAGATGGCAACAACCCTCCAATGATCTCTGAACACACTTTCCTGCAATTAGGAGGAGGCCCTTAGAGGCAGAGAAAACTGGCCAAAATATGAAGGCGAGACCTTAGCTTTAGTTTTTGAGGAAGTAGCTTTCACAGCCAAGACCATGAAAAATGGTAAAGCATCTGGTTCTGTTGGCTTTTCTGCGGAAATATACAAGCATGGTGTGGACTTCATCCCCATAAGTGGGTTACACTAGCTCTTCCCCAATATATGGGACAATTAAAAAAAAAAAAGGTCTCCACTGTTGTCACCATAATCTCCATCTTCAAGAAGAAAGGTGAGAGAGTTGACAGTCGAAACTATCGGAATAGCTCACTACTTTCCATCACCCTCAAAATTCCTACAAGAAGACTTCTTGACAGGTTACTGAAAACAAGAGTGAGCCTTGCAACACTTGAAATTCCAGCACACACTGTGCTGGAGAAGCACTGAGCACAACACCTTGTAAGCCAAATGTGCTTAGCTTTTGAAACGGTGATGAGAGCAATACTCTGGCAACTGTAAAATGGAGAGTAAATACCTGTTCTCCCTCATCCTTACGGTGCGAGACCCATGTGGGACAGGGACAGTGTCCCACCTGCTATCTATCCCAGCACTTAGCATAGTGCTTGTCATATGGAAAGTGCTTAACAAAACCCACAATTATCCAGCAGGACACATATACACACACAAATACACACATAGATATATATTCGGGGGGAGGAGAGAGAGAGAGAAAAAATAAAAAAGGCCAGCATGACTTTTGGGAGAGCAGCATATGAAGTTTGGCAACTGATAGATGACCACGTTGCCTGTCCTGGCTTGATATAATTATTTATATAGTAACTTACTGAACCTTCAGAAGTATTGTCCAGTAACCATGGGCTATGATGGTGAGTTAACACAACAGTGAAAACCTTCATTTTGGTGGCGTCCTCTCTTATCTGTGGTAAACCAGTGACCTTAGATTTACAATCATTTTCTATCCTTTAGATCTACTTTATGAAGACATCTCTGCAATAATAACCCCAGTTTCAAGATCCTTGAACTTTTCTTGTCTGTTTGAAAAAGCAGATTTTTCTCATCATCAAAGGAGACAAGCTAATCTTGACTTTCTTCTTTTTCTATGTGCTACCCAACCCACTAAATATATATTTCTTATTTGTGCTTAGAAAGCTCGAGTGAGCCAAACTTGTTATTACTTTCTTTTCCCAAATGGAAGTGGTTTGACCAGGTCAGAACTGAAGTTCAGCAGGGGAGAAGTGCACTGAAGCCTGCAGTTCACCCACCCATGTAGTTTCTGTTTAAACAAAGCACGTTAACAACTTCTGGTATTTTAAGTACTGATGTACAGCTGGTAGTTAGAAGTGCTGGGCTACAGAAATTCTAATCCCAAAGAGCAATAAAAATCTATATGTATTTGCACCGTCAGATAATCTCTCTCTATTTCCGCATTATGGAGCATATTGATGAACAGCTCTAAATGCTGAAGAAATCCCTTTCCACTCAGGGAAAATATAACTATATCCAGGCATTCAGCGGCAGGAACCGACCTTCCTCCTTAGCCTCTGACCCCTACGTGGGACAAGGACTACATCCGACCTGGTGATCTCCTATCTATCCCACTGCTCAGTACAGTGCTTAGAACACAGCAAGGACTTAACAAATGCCACTGCCCAACATCTGGTCGGCAATTTTAGTCTATAACAGAAAGCTCTGTCCAATCTGACAATCTTGTATCCACCCCAGCGGTTAGTACAGTGCCCGGCACAGAATAAGTGCTTGAGAAGTACCATAATTATTATTATCATCATTATCATTATTATCGGCTCACCTCCCTCTTCCTTGTAGGCCTGGGTGAATCTAGAGCTAACTCGCTTAGGTCTGAAGATGGTCCAGGCAGTTAAGTGGGGTCTCAGATCATGATTGGCGGGCGGTAGGGACGCAGGTGGGGAGAGGGTCTTAACTAGTTCAAGAGCCACTTCAGAGGTTCAAAGGTGCTCTAGGGCAGGCAGGTTCAGACTCCCCACAGTTCGCTCCTGACTTGCCCTACCAAAGATAATAATAATAATAATTGTGGCATATGTTAAGCGCTTACTATGTGCCAGGCACTGTACTTAAGCGCTGGGGTGGATACAAACGAATCGGGTTGGACGCAGTCCCTGTCCCACGTGGGGCTCACAGTCTCAACCCCCATTTTACAGATGAGGGACCTGAGGCCCAGAGAAGTGAAGTGACATGCCCAAGGTCACACAGCAGACAGGTGGCGGAGTGGAATTAGAACTCATGACTTTCTGACTCCCAGGCCCGTAGTCTATCTGCTTCTCCACAAAGGTGCTCTGGGACAGACAGGTTCAGACTCATTCTCCACAGGTCTCTCTTGACTAGCCCTATCAAAGATAATCATAATAACGATTATGGCATTTGTCAGCTGTGTGACTTTGGGCAAGTCACTTAACTTCTCGGTGCCTCAGTTACCTCATCTGTAAAATGGGGATTAAGACTGTGAGCCCCACGTGGGACAACCTGATTCCCTTGTGTCTACCCCAGGGCTTAGAACAGTGCTCAGCACATAGTAAGCGCTTAACAAATACCAACATTGTTATTATTAAGTACTTACTACGTGCCAGACATTGTATTGAGCACTGGGGTAGATACAGCAAATAGCGTTGGACACAGTCCCTGTCCCCCATGGGGCTCACAATCTCAATCCCCATTTTCCAGATGAGGTAATTGAGGCACAGAGGAGTGAAGTGACTTGCTCAAGGTGACAGAGCAGACAGGGGGCGGAGATAAGAACGGACCTTTCCTCCAAGGGGCTATGCAGCCTGGGGACCCCTAGGCAAACCTCTCGAATACTCAGAGCCAAAGGAGACCCATTCAGTTGGCTCACTTTCTAGATTTGTCTCCTCTAGACTGTCAGCTCCTTGGAGGCAGAGAACATGTCTACCAACTCTGATGGACTCTCTCAAGCGCTTATAGTGTGCTCTGCACCCAGTAAATGCTCAATCAATACCGCTGATCGATTGCGGTGGGGCTAGAGCCTATCAAGTTCCAGGTGCGAGCATTTGCTTGTGCTCATTCCACTCTTTGTCTGATTTAGCTTCTCCCCGTCCACGTCCATCTCCACAAAAATGAATCTCCTGATATAGGTACAGCCACCAAATGCCCCACCGTTGCCCTGGTATCTGCTGCAGTTGACGAAGACACCATTCAGCTGAGACACAGGTCAGTTGAACTAACTTTAGTTTCTCTAAATTTCTTCCCCCTAGAAACATATGTCCCCTCAGTCCACACACCCCTCACTTGTGCCTCACTTATGTTTTAGTTATTCCCCCAGCATAGAACATATTTGCATTTGAAAAGTCTGCATGGCCTGCATGTCGACATCTGGGTGTCTGTCATCTTTCCAGGGCTTCAGGCAGAAAATTCTTTCACCGGGTCATGGATCTTAGTGCATTTTTCAAAATGACCTTTTGCTTTTTAAAACAAAAGGCTAATGGTAGGAGCTACAGAAGTAAAAGGAAGCAAATGATGCATTTTCTATAGTTTGCTGTCAAAAACACTCGTTTTTCAGGATATTTATGTTCTCTCATCTCACCCTATTATCCAAAGGCATGAGTATTTCTTCCGTTAACAGTAACCTCCAGCAAGGGTGTATTTCTGTGTGGTCACGGTCCCTTTCGGGGGAGCACTGACACTCCTGGTGAAGGACTGCAGTCCATAAAACACACTATGAGCAAACTGATCAGTTTGAAACACCTTAAAGGCAAATTGTTCTAAAATTCAAAGACCCCCCCACCCCCACCCCCCTTACCCCCCAGTTGTAAACACGATCAGGAATAGAAAATTACCTTGCATTTTCAAGTTTTTCCAAAGTTTAAAATGAAAACTAATTATCAACAGGGTTGATTTCATTTTGTTAATTGAACACTAGTTATTTTGAATTTGCCCCCCAAAAGTTATAATTTACCTTAACCTCATTAAGTGAGTCCCATTCTTTGTCGCACATTCTAATTGGGATCTTCGTTCCCTGTTTCTAATCATCACCATCAACTGCTGAATGTGTCAAATGATTGATGTGCAAGTCAAATAGAGTGGATCCCTGGGGTGGGATGATGCATGAGGTGCTTGGATCTGTATTTTAACAGCCTTTATTCTGGAGGGAAAACATTAGTGAAGGGAGGGAGCTGATGTGCAAGAGTCTAAGCATTGTCTATAATAGGCCTAGAATTATCAACTTCATCGTCGGCTTGGGCTTCGTGCTGGGAACTGTTATTGAAATGTCGGCTTGCACTAAGAAATACATCAGCTTCAATCTGGGCTAAAACCTGGTGTAACTGTTTCTGGAATTTTCAAATAGTCCTTAGAAATACATTTGACATCTTCACATCTTCACATGCAGTATATCGCTCTAGCTGTTTCTCTAGCCATTGATGATGGATGATAGAGAGACAGGCAGACATACAGACGTATTTATTCAATTAAATATGTGTTACGGGCTGAATCCTCCCCCACCACGTGCCCCTATTTGAACCAGCATTTACAGTTGATGAAAATGGTGGGGAATTATAAGACAGGAAGGGACCAAAGTGGGAAGAAGCTATGACGGGAAGTTGGGGATTCACCATTCTTGGAGATCGCCAACAAAAGAAGAGGCAACTAATTGCTCTGGAGGCAGGGGACTGGACCAGGTGATTGCTCAAGGTTCCATCCATTTTTATTCATTCATTCAATCATATTTATTGAGCGCTTACTGTGTGCAAAGCACTATACTAAACGCTTGGGAAAGTACAGTACAGCAATAAAGAGAGAGAATCCCTGCCCACAACGATTTTGTGAGGCGTCAGTTATTTCATCCTTCTTGCTTGCAGGCAGAAGCACACTTCAACCCTTTCCAAGAGGGTTTTCCCATCACTGGTACCTCTGCAGACTCGAAGTTTCAATGGGAATAATTGTGCCCACGCTCAAACACACGCACAGATCCGCTAGACCCCCTTCACGCTCAGTGCCTACTCCTACGTTGTGGTTCTTTGTCTCTCCCCCACACTCTCGTATCCCAGACAGCATGGCACTGTGGGTAGAGCATGGGCCTGGGATTCAGAAGGTCATGGGTGCTAATCCTGGCCCTGCCACTTGTCTGCTGCGTGACCTGGGGCAAGCCACAAAACTTCTCTGTGCCTCAGTTACCTCATCTTGTAAAATGGGGATTGAAACTGTGAGCCCCACGAGGGAAAGGGACTGTGTCCAACCCTATTAGTTTGTATCCAACCCAGCGATCAGTACGGTGCCTCACACACTGTTAGCGCTTAACAGATATCATCGTTATTATCTCCAAGCATGAAACCCCGCAACGAGGATGGTCCTGAGATCACTTGACCCATCACTCAGCTCTCGACCTGAGCTCAGTGTTGGCAGATAGCATTGCAGAATAAACACTGTCCGGCAGACTAAGCCAGGAAGTCCTCTGGTTCATTAATTCAAAACAGGCTTGAAAGCATCCTGTCATCTGAAATGCCCAATCATGTGATGACTGAGGATTTCTGACAACTTCCCGATGGATTTAGCTATAACCTCCTAATGCTAAAAGGGGCTTAGTATCTTCCACCGTTAAGTGGCCTTGTTTTGGACACCTTCTGAAGTTAAAGGTTCTTGTGTGTCGAGCTTTTATTTTATTTCCCAATAGACCCCTCGATGCACAGGGGCTGCTGCTAAGGAGAGCTGACTCAGCTCTGGCAGGACATCATGGAAGTAACCTGCAGCTGCTTCGGAGACTAACGAAACCAGAAGTAAGGCAAGAGACAGAGTCGGTGAACTGTATTTCTCAGGGATATCTTTAGAAAGTCATTTTATGTCGGCCTAGGAAGGTTTTTGATGTGCAACCTTACAGTTTAATAGTCCTCTTAATTATCAAAATTCAATACTCCCCCCCGGTAACTGGAAACACTGACGTGGTATTTGGACAAGCAATGTGGCTTAGGGGCAAGAGCACGGGCCTGGGAGTCAGAGGTTGTGGGTTCTAATCCCGGCTCCGCCACTTGTCTGCTGGGTGACCTCGAGCAAGCCGTTAACTTCTCTGTGCCTCAGTTACCGCATCTGAGAAAGGGGGATTAAGAGCGTGAGCCCCATGTGGGATAATCTGATTGCCTGGTATTTATCCTAGCATTTAGAACAGTGCTTGGTACCTAGTAAGTGCTTAACAAATACCATAATTACTATTAGTAGTAGTATTATCATCAAATGTAGAAGCTGAGCTAAGGATCTGAGAAAAAGACACCATTTGATTTACCTTTGCCAGGCATGGACAAGTGGCAGAGAATCTTTCTATTCCTTAAAGCAGGAATGTGAAGTCTGAGGTTTGGAATATTCAGGTTTTTTTGACCTTCGTTCATCTTGAACTGCCTCTCTCCTCTTCAGTGATCCATTCTCCTTCAACCTCTCTTATGTCAGGAACTTCCTTGCAGCTGGGTCAAAGGTGACACTCCCTCGAGGCCACCAAATGGCAGTTCCATGGAGAGGAAATGACTGGTGTGGTTAAGGGCTGATAATGCCACAGGCAACATGTTCACGATCATCTCACCTAACAAGTATCAACCTTAGGATGCCTGAAGAGACACAAACTGGGGAGCTTCCAGTGAGGAGGACAACAGAGATGTAGAGACAGGAGACTAGGATAGTTCCCACTGTTCTTTGCTAGTTCCCTGGAAATGTCTTGAGCTCTGAGAATACCGGGACTATAAGCGTCAGAAGCACTCAAGCCTACAATCCTCACTTCCTCCTGGTCTGATGTGCTGTGCAGGTTTAATGGCAACTTGATCAGGGTAAGGGAATGGTGGTCTAGGAAGGTTAAGTGTGCTGAAACTCTTTGCTTCCTAGACCCACACTGCACATACCTGTTGCCGTGAGCACTTTCTCCATGCGGCCATTACAATTACTCCACACATTTCAGGAGTGGGACCTAAAGATTTACTCCTCGCTACTTGCTGAACAACCCATCTAGCCGTAACTAATACCAGTGCTTTGCCGGGTAAAACTCAGACCCTTAGGAATTGTGCCACCTTTGTATGATTTCTTAAAAGGATTATCCATTTCCTCAACCTGCGTAGTGAGTGTTAAAATTTCAAAATGTTCTCTATAAGGAAATATATAGCAAGTACCTGGATGGAAAACAACCTGGGCATCCTGAATGTCGCCTCCCTAGCCTGGAGACAGGGGTTAAACAGGATGATCTTTTGAGGAGTTTCTACCTCCTTATGACTAGGTAAGCTTGCTTTTAAGAAAGGTAGTTGGAAAATAAGGTGGAGCCACTGAGGAAAGCTTCTGGGTAAGCCGAATTTTTCTAAATGGGTACCATCCCTACATATTATCTCCAGGGGAAAGGCCTAGGCAAAAATATAGGAGGGCTCTCGCAGCTAGCTGCCACTATTCATTCATTCATTCTTTCATTCATCCATTCAATCCCTTCATTCACGTTCCAATGAATGAAGAGAACCAGTCAGGGTGGCGCAGAAGGGAGTGGGGGAAGAGGAAAGGAGGGTTTAGTCAGGGAAGGCTTCTTGGAGGAGTTGTGCGTTCAATAAAGTTTTGAAGGTGTGGGAAGCAGTTGTCCATCTGATGTGAGGAAGGAGAATGTTCCAGGACAAAGGCAGGAACTAGTTCTCTTACCTTTCCATCCTACAATGGTGATTTCCTGTGGGTCACTGGGCAAAAGTCCTCTGGAATTATCTGACTGTCCTGAAGATAACAAAGTGGGGATTACTTCTTTTTCAATAGGTGTGCAGTCTTAGTGCTGGTGATTTTCTTGGTCACCAGTAAGGCCTGGGTATAGCCTCAATACATTCATTTTTACAAATTAAGCCCATATTTATATATGTATGTCTTTATATATATATATATATATATATATATATATATATACATAAAAATCCATACTTAACATGGGGATAAATTAGCAGCATAGTTATTTCAAGGCATTTTTTTTAAGAAGAAAGAACAAGAAGGAAAGAGAGAAAAACAATTCTCCCATTGTATTGTCATCATCACTGCTTTCAGCTCTCTCCTGAGGTTTAGAAGGTAAGGTGTATAATTTGGCAGGTTTTTGGCACTTAACTTTTAGATTGTAGTCAGTCATTTAGCACTAGCTAGGATTACATCTCCAGACACCCCAAAGATTGGTTTAAGCACATTTGGGACACCACACAGTGATTCAGAAGAAGGAGAGTTTTATTTTTCAGCACTGGTCATTACTGACTATGCAATCCATATTAATGTGCATAGCAGAGGACCTTTTGGGGCACCTGTTTACCTTTAGAACCAAGAAAAATTTATCTAATCCAATGATTTTAACCATTTTCATCCACACACCCTAATGATCTATTTAACTCCTTCGCCATCTTTCCTTATGCCCTCCCCTTCCTTTCTGAAAAAAAAAATGTGTCAGTAACTGTTATAATAGTTTGATACATCTTTCAGAGGAATGCTCTGACAGCCCTGCTGGAGCAGATAATTGATAGCAAGGAGCAGCAACTATAAAGCTGACTTCTAAATAGTTTAGAATGTATCGATCAACTAGTTATTTGTTTTTCCATAGAATCTTTACTGTCTTACTCGATTATCAGATAAATCACCTAACAATGACTACGAACTGCAGTGTGGTGTTTGAACTCTATGTAAGATACCGGGCAGAACCTGGAACTTTTCATTCATTCAATCGTATTTACTGAGTGCTTACTCTGCGCAGAGCACTCTACTAAACGCTTGGAAAGTACTATATAACAATAAACAGACACATTCCCTGCCCACAACGAGTTTACAATCTAGAGCAGGGGAGACAGCAATACAAATCAATAAATTACAGATATGTATGTAAGTGCTCTGGGGCTGGGAGGCGGGGAAGAACAAAGGGAGCCAATCAGGGTGATGCAGAAGGGAGTGGGAGAAGAGGAAAGGTGTGTGTGTGGGGGGGTTAGTCCGGGAAGACCTCTTGGAGGAGATGTGCCTTCAATAAGGCTTTGAAGTGGGGGAGAGTAATTGTCTGTCGGATTTGAGGAGGGAGAGCGTTCCAAGCCAGAGGCAGGACATGAGCGAGAGATCGGTGGCGAGACAGGTGAGATGGAGGCACAGTGAGATGATTACACTAGAGGAGTGAAGTATGAGGGCTGGGTTGTAGAAGGAGAGTAGCGAGGGAGGTAGGAGGGGGCAAGGTGGTGGAGTGCTTGGAGTGCTTTAAAGCCAACGGTGAGGAGTTTTTGTTTGATGTGGAGGTGGATGGGCAACCCCTGGAGTTTTTCTAGGAGCGGGGTGACATGTCCAGAACATCTTTGTAGAAAAATGATCCAACCAACAGAGTGAAGTATGAACTGGAGTGGGGAGAGAGGGGAGGCTGGGAGGTTGGCAAGGAAGCTGATGCAGTAATCCAGGCAGGGTAGGATGAGTGATTGTATTAATGTGGCAGCAGTTTGGATGGAGAGGAAAGGGTGGATTTTGGCGATGTCGTGAAGGTGGGACCGACAGGACTCAGTGATGGGTTGAATATGTGGGTTGAATGAGAGAGAGGAGTCAAGGATAATGCCAAGGTTACTGGCTTGTGAGACAGGAAGGATGGTGGTGGTGTCTACAGTGAAATCTACAGTTCACATCAAGCAGAAACTCTTTACCAAAGGCTTTAAAGGTCTCAGTCACCTTGCCCCCTCCTACCTTACCTTGCTGCCCTCCTACTACAACCCAGCCCACACATTTCACTCCTCTAATGCCAAACTACTCACTGTACCTCAATCTTGTCTACCTTTCTGCCAACCTCTCGCCCACGTACTGGCTCCGGCCTGGAACGTCCTCCCTCCTCATACCCGACAATCACTCTCTATTGCCCATTGAAGGCACATCCTCTCCAAGAGGCCTTCCTTGACTAAGACCTCATTTCCTCCTCTCCCACACTCTTCTCTGCCACGCTTGCACTTGGATTTTCACCGTTTATTCACTTCTCCTTCAACCACACAGCACTTATGTACACATCCGAAATTTATTTATTTATATTAACGTCTGCCCCGCTAGATTATATGCTCGTTGTGGGCAGGGAACATGTCTATCAACTCTGTTATATTGCACTCTCCCAAATGCTCTAGACTCTGGCCTGCGAGCTCGTCGTGAGCAGGGATTGTCTCTCTTTATTGCCTTATTGTACTTCCCCAAGTGCTTAGTACAGTGCTCAGCACACAGTAAGTGCTCAACTGAGTTGAATTGATTGAACTGAATTGAATGAAGCGCTTAGTACAGTGCTCTCTACGTAGTAAGTGCTCAATAAATGTGATTGATTAATTACCATTTTGATTGTTAATAATAACAGTGAAAATAATAACACTGATTAAGCATTTCTATGTGCAAGACTCAGTGCTAAGTACTGGGGGTTATTACACGAAGACCAAATTCAGACCCTGCCCCTGACCTAAAGGGGGCTCTGGATTTAAGAGGGAGCAGACAGATCTGTAGAAGACAGAAGACTCTAATGGAAGCATAATGAAAACAAATTAATATAAAAGAATGAAAATAATAAAGGCAGTGAATATATTAACCAAACACTACTTGGAAGCATCAGTCCATGGGTGCATCAATGTCTGATCAATTAATGGTATTTACCGAGTGCTTAAAGTGTACAGAAGACTCTATTAAGTGTTTGGGAGAGTACAACAGAAGTACAACAGTCAGAAGACACAAACCCTACCTCAAGGAGACTTAGGTGTCAACTTTTCATTTGGATTGTGAGGGTGAAAAAGGGGTTTGTATTTTTATGAAGGATGTGGACAGGGAGGGAAGAGGCTTCAAAGAACTAATAGAGTAGAAAGCCACCATTTTGGATCTTTTCTGCTCTGACAGGAAACCCTCAAGTCTTGGCAGAGACTGCAAGTCTGAAAGTCTAGCTCAAGCAAACATAGGATTGATCTCTCCCATTGTCCTCACTGAGAAGGTACCTATGCAAGGAGCTTGATTACAAACTGTTCTAATCTTTCCAGCTTTCCAAAAGTTGAGAAGATAGCCTTCGTTCCCACAGTGGTCAGTGTCAGAGGGCGGCTGCTCTCGGATTCAGGCAGAACCCATATACACCCTGAAGTCTCACTGGTCTGGGAACTCCAGGCTTCACGGTGCAAAGAATATGGGCACGTGGAAATAAAATCCTGGAAGTGAATGAACTTTAGTATATCATATCATGTCATATCATATCATATCATATATCATATATCATATAATCATACTATATCATATCATAGAGAAGTAGCGTGGCTTAGTGGAAAGAGCAAGGGCACGGGTCATGGGTTCTAATCCCAGCTCCACCACTTATCAGCTGTGTGACTTTGGGCAGGTCACTTAACTTCTCTGTGCTTCAGTTCCCTCATCTGTAAAATGGGGATGAAGACTGTGAGCCCCACGTGGGACAAACTGATTACCTTGTATCTACCCTAGTGCTTAGAAGAGTGGTTGGCACATAGTAAGCACTCAATGAATACCATCATTATTATTGTATCATATTATATTATGCCATTATTATATGATATCATATATTATGTTATATTTTTCTCTATTATACCATTAACATATGTTGAGTTGCTGAAACAAATTCACTGCAAATATCACTGACGCAAAGCAACTATACAGTGGGTAATGTGGCAGAGGATAACCGAAATTAGGTCACAGTACACCAACAGGTTGTCTACCTTTACCCTAGAGTTCCAGAGGTATTGTGAAACCATCTACATGGGCACTAGAGCAAAAGCAAGAAATGGGGTAAAGAGGGTAAATATGCTAACAATATAAAACATTTCAACTGACATTAAGATAAATCTTTTGTCTTAAATTTCACAGATGTTTATGCCTCACTACAGCCGTAGATCAAACAAATTCTACAGTTCAAATATCACAGCAAGAGAAACACATAGGAAGGTTGACCAGACTTCAGAGCTGATTCAGATAAAAGGAAGATATCTTTGTTTCCTCCTTTGGTGAGTTCTCTTCTAGATGTTATAATAATAATAATAATACTTCTGGTATTTTTTAAGCACTTACTTTGTGCCAAACAGTGTACTAAACCTTAGGGTAGATATAAGAAGGTCGGGTCAGACACAGACCCTGTCTTACATGGGGCTCACCGTCTAATGGGGAAGAAGAACAGATGAAGAAACTGAGGCACTGAGAAGTTAAGTGACTTGCCCAAGGTCAAATAGGCAAATGAAGGAGCTAGGATTAGAACCTAGATCCTCTGACTCCCAGCCTCGTGCTCTTTCCACTCGGTCATGCTGCTTCTCTGGCATTATTTCCTAGTGAATATTATGGTATTATTATGAGATTATTTCCCAAGTAATATAATCATGGTCTTATTTTTATACCCTAATATTTCTCCAAGTTTTTCATATATTAATCATCAAAAGATAGAATTAGTCTCAAATTCCTGGTCATCATTGATTACCATTAACTAAAGTTTCTTCATGATCTCACTCATATGATAGAGTATTTCTTTCCAATTCTTTAATTGTCAATTAATTGCCAGCTTTCCGGAGAGGGACCTTTAGTCATTAAAGATACAATCTGATTGTTTTTCTGCAAGTTTTTACTATATTCAACCACTGCCCCAAATAATCTCCATTTGTTCCCTTCACATCTCAAAACGGTTTTACGGCTTTCATAAATTCCCATGAAGACTGAGGTTATATATAGACAAGCTTGGTCCATTCTCTTCCATAATACCCCAGTCATAATCTTCATTTTTCTCCAGCCCACCTACTCACTAGACCTGATCCTAATCTCTCCAGCCACCAATCTCTTGCTCAAGCCTGCTCCCCTGTCTGAAACTCCCTTCCTCATCAGACCTCGGACCACTCTTTTTCCCATCTTCAAACCCAGCTTCCAGGAGGTCTTCGCTGAGTAATCCCTAATCTCCCCACTTCATATCCATTTTATGGCCTTCTACTGCTCCTGCAGCCTTTTGCATCACTTTAATTACCATCATCCCATAGCACCTTATGTATATATTTATATAGTCTATCATTCCCCTATTCCGAAATTTATTAGAAGTGCACGTCTCCCTCACTATACTATAAACATTTTAAGGGCAGGGAGTGTATCTTCTAATTCTTTTGGCTTCTCTCAAGCATTTAGTAAAATGCTCTCTACAATAGGCGTTCAATCAACGCTATTGATGTTGATGAAGCCTGCACCTGGTAAATCACACTTACAGCCCAAGATCCACATCGGTGATAAATTGCTGAATACTTTCATTGAATTCCATTGCCTGGGTGGCTCACTGTCTAATAATGCAAGGAAAGGCAAGGAGGTAGGAAACCAAAGAAAGAAGACTACCATGTCCTTTGAGAGACTTTGAGACAAAGTGAAGCACTAGCATGGAATCAAGATTCATATAAAACTGAAGGAATGTAGAAAAATTAAAATGACTAACCTTCTTAATGACTCTGAGACCTGGATCTGCCCCAGATACCACATTTGAATTCTAGAACAGTTCTATCAGTGTCACCTGTAAGCAGCATGGCTCAGTGGAAAGAGCCCGGGCTTGAGAGTCAGAGGTCGTGGGTCCTAATCCCGGCTCCGCCACTTGTCAGCTGTGTGACTTGGGGCAAGTCACTTAACTTCTCTGTGCCTCAGTTGCCTCATCTGTAAAATGGGGATCAAGACTGTGAGCCCCACGTGGAACAACCTGATTACCTTGTATCTCCCCCAGCACTTAGAACAGTGCTCGGCACACAGTAAGCGCTTAACAAATGCCATCATTATGATTATTACTGTAAGCCCGTCATAGGGCAGGGACTGTCTCTGTCTGTTGCCGATTTGTACATTCCAAGCGCTTAGTACAGTGCTCTGCACATAGTAAGCGCTCAATAAATACTACCGAATTATTATTAGGTGGCAAGACAGATGGTGAGGTTCTAGAACACAGACAGACCACAGACAATGATGCAGTGCTTGTCACAACACACCTTCACTGGTCGTGACATGTGAGGAAAATGGACGACAGCAGGATACATAAAGAATTCTTTAGAGTGAGCTGAAATGAGTCAATCATAGGAAAGGTGGACAGAGGAAACACTTTAAAGATGTATGGAAGAAAAACCTCAAACGATGTAGCGTAGCAGTGGACAATTAGTTGACAATTGCAGGAGACAAATTAACCTGGCATGAGACAATCAGGAATCGATTCATGGTGTTTATTGAACACCTCCTGTGTGCAGAAAACTGTACTAGCACTTCGGAAAGTGCAGGAGAGGAGATATCAATTCATGGTATTTATTGAGCACTTACTGTGTACTCTGACCAATACAATAGAGTTGGTAGACAAGTATCCCTGACCTAATCAAGCAGAGGAGACAGACACTGAAAGTACTTGCAGATAGGAGGAAAAATGAAATATATATTATGTGTATAATATATATAATTTAAGTAATTTAAGTGGAGCAAAAGGCTGCAGTTCCAGCAGAGGGATATAACATGGGTTTATATGAGTTAGTGCTTAGATAATCCCCTGTGTGAACAATGAAGGTAGGTCTCCCTGGGATGGACAAAAGTATTATGTCTAGTTCTATTGCACCAGTTTTTGCTTCCCTTTAGTTGTGGACTTGATCTCCTCATGGGAACTGTTACGCTTAACTATGAGACCTAACGGGAGAGCCTTCGGGGAAGAGTTTAAAATTAAACACTGTGTCAGCTCCCCAATCTTTCCTGGAAGAGCAGTGGTTGGAAAACAACAGAAGTAGCAATAGGTACCCAGGAATCCCCTGTACCAGCTACCCATGGATAATTAATAACTATCTTTGGTTCAAGAGTACTAATGAAAATGAAACAGTCTTCACAGAGAAACTTTTCCTGTTTTTTTTTTTAATTATTATTCTTTGAATCGACACAATCTTTTTGTAGAAGTGGACAATCACAGTTGGATTTTTAGTCCCTGCCTCCAGATAGCAAAATAACTTCGAAATGTGTATGTATTCTGACGAAAAATGGCCCCTATTATTAATGGAGCTATTGCCCTCTGTACTGTAAATAACACAAGGAAACTCTTGTACTCTTTGGCTCCTTATAGCATCATTGACAAAACTGTCAAGGAATTTCCTGTTCTTACTCAGAGAATCAGAGCGGATTAAATTCGACATCCATCCTCTATTTGTTTATTTAAAATAAGGCCAAGAAAGAAAACATTTTGCAGAGCAAATTGTATGCTACAGGAGTCATTAGATTGTAAAAGGTTGGTGTACCATTTGCAAATTGTTGTAGATATTAATTTATCGGAAAGGGCTTTGTGAATGAAAGGGAATCACCATAGCCTGTAGAAAATGGAAGAAAATCCTTACTGTCAATAACCTTATTTCTCGAAGGTTTCCAGAAATGAAGTCAAAGTCAGGACTAACTTTCTGGAAGACTTCAGTAATTATTTTGTCATTAATAAAATGTCAGGCCAAGAGATATTCGTTTAAGTCCATGCCTAGAAGCATGACTAAGAAGTATGGGCAGCTATCCCAGTGCTGGACCCCATTGTGGGCTGGGGTAGGTTAAAGAATGGAAATTCTGCTCTTAATCCCTCCCCACTGACAAACTCCAGAAAATCTGTGATCCCATATGAGAGGGGGCCCCACACCTTCTGGCCAAATCGGGACAGCTGATACCAGCTGCCATGCGCTTGAGTTACAGCCCCCTTCCCCTTGCTCTAGGATATCCTAGCCAACTTCTTTCTTTTCCCCCATGCAGGAGTAATGAGGGGGCTGTGAGTCAGGGGCAGAACTGCCCTATGAGGCAGAAACACCATGTAGTCCACTCACTAGGAGGGTGGGCTCCCATAGGATGTGGGCCCAGAGCCAGTTGTCCCAAAAGACCTCACCCTAAAGACGGTTCTGGCTCTGGATCTGAATTAAATGACTTTCCCAGGAGCCAACCCCAGCAGCAATCCCATCATCTAAATGGATGTTCTTCCGTGGAGCCTATCTACTTCTGTTGTCTGATGCTATCGAGTCATCTCCGACCCATAGCGACGCCACGGACACGTCTCTCCCAGAACACCCCACCTCCATCTGCAGTTGTTTTGGTAGTGTATCTATAGAGTTTTCTTGGTAAAAATATGAAAGTGGTTTACCATTGCCTCCTTCCAGGCAGTAAACTTGAGTCTCCGCCCTCGACTCTCTCCTGTGCCACTGCTGCCCAGCACAGATGAGTTTTGAGTTGTAGCAGATTGCTCTCCATTCGCTAGCCACTGCTCAAGCTAGAAATGGAATGGATATAGCCTCTGTTTGACTCTCCCTCCCATAGTCGAGACTGGTAGAGTACTGGAAACTCTCCAGCTGTGACCCTGAGAGGGGATATCTACTTCTACTATTACTACTAATAGTGGTATGCATTAAGCATCTTCACTGTGTGCCAAAACACTGTGCTAAGCAATGGGGTAGATACAAGATAACTAGAGTGGTGGATATAATCCCTATCCCGCAAAGGTTTCCCAATTTAACACACATGTAAGAGATAATTATTCTTGGGGGACTTGTCTGGACAGCATTGAGTGAAGTGAAGAGGAGGTGCTAGTTCTCCCATCAGCCCAGGGAATGTTGACAGGCAATTTGGGTCATTTAAGCCAAAAGCGAATTGTCTGTATTGATGGTTTTGCACATCTCTCGTTCGTCAGATGTCTGACTACTCTCCACTTCATTTGGGTCTGCCCACCTCAACTAGGAGTGGGACTGAAGAACAGAAGATGATCTCTCAGGTCTTTTCCAGCACTAAAATTCTAGAATTCTCTGAGTTTTCAGCACTTTTGCCACAACCAATTTGGAACTTTCCCCGCCCCCTAAAAAAAAATCAGGATTTCGGTCCTTCTGTGGTCCACCCAAGCCCTGCCCCATTACAATCCATCACTCCATCAGTGATATTTATTGAGCGCTTACTATGTGCAGAGTACTGTACTAAGAGCTTGGGAGGGTAACTGTCACTCTCTTTCATACCCCCACGCTCATCATCCAGGCCTGCCTTTTTTTTTCCGGCACTTGCATATCTCATCTAGTTGGCTAAACGTTTGTCTGCCTCTTCCATTATACCAGAAATTCCTCAAAAGCAGGGACCGTGCCTGTTTTTTCTTATATATTTCCCCTCTGTACCTAGTACTGGGCTCTGAATAGAGTAGATGCTCAATAAAAGGTGGTCTTATCAGGGGCCCTTGAATCAGGAATGAGCTAGGGGCCAGGAAATACCCTCCTCCCCTGGTTGCTGCCAATGGAAATCTCCTGCCCTCCCCCCATCCCCACCCCTTCCCTCTCCCACCCAAGATCCCCAGGCTGGATAGGTCTTAACTTGAGCTCAAGGTGTGCAGCCAAACCAGCCTGCCTTTCCAATCTGGCTGTTAAACTCATTACATTCCGCTCCATGACAGTAAGCGTCTTACTCCCAGGGAAGGAATTGGGCCCTCGGGGAAAAGAGCCTAGTCTCACCTGTCCTTCCTGGATTTCTCTTCAACATTCCGGAAACATATTTTTAAGAGCAAAGAGTAATAAAAAATCAAAATAAATTAATTTGCCAAAATCAGTATTATGGTGAGCGGCTCCAAGCTGCTGAGCCGTGTCTAGTCAGCCGCTATTCATGAATAGGACAGGTTTGAGGGCTTCAGCTCCAGGCAGTGCTTATATAGCAAAGAGAGGAAACTCTGCTGCAAATTGCATTATGGAAAAGAGAATTTTCCATCAAATGTTACAATATGAAAAAGAGCTTGTAGTATACTGCAAATAAATATATTCCTCCTCCTCCTTTTTTTCTTTCTCCTCATTCTCCTCCTTCTCCTCCTCCTTCCCCTTCCCCTCCTCCTTCTCCTCCTCAAAAATACCCTAATTTATTGAGCACCCACATGGGGTAAAGAAATATACAAAGTGCCAATTAGGGATATAGCTATTCGTCGTCGATATTTACTGGGTTGAGATGTCAAAGGACACGCAGAAGTGTTATTCTCCCACTAAATGGGCCATTCTGAAGATGGTTTCCAAAGTTCCCTATATCTATATTGCAACATATGGCCCTACTTCAAGCTGTAGATTCACAAACAATTTTATTCCTTAATGCAGAATGTGTTTGGATAAGGAAAATTGAACTTGATTATGTTAGGAATGTTTCCCACATGATAAAATCATCCCAACTTTCTTGAGCCCAAAGTGGGATAGGGGTGGAGCTTTCAGGGAGCTAAGTCAAGGGTCCAAGCACATAAGGTGGGAAAGGGAGGAAAAAGGTAGGTGAGACAAAGCGATACAGAGAGGCAGAGGCAGACACATTAAGTCAGGGTGATGGACACACACACTCACGCAAGGGGGATGGACACTCATACACAAGAGGAGCCCGATGAACTGTACACTTTCATATCGTCAGACACACATGCACACACAAAGATCCCCTGTCCCCCAATCTGGTCTCGCACACACACCCATATTCACACACTCTTGCATAGACTCACCGATACATCCACACGTACACAGACACCCAGATAGTTACTCTTAGCACAGAGTTGAGCAGAGCCTGTCAGAGAAGGTAAGAAGCAGCAGAAACCATGGGCGACTACTGGTCCCCTGCACCTTAAATATGCCTATAAGAGAATGATTTGAGTTGGGAGTTCCTAAATCAGGACTATGTGGAAATGTTATAAAATCTTTTAAAGGCTTCCCAAAGTCTGTTATTAAGCTTTTATAAATTTCTGTAACAAAATATGAAAAGAGCACACACAATGTCTGTTACATCTTTTTCATGGTTGATGCTGAAACCCATTCCCAATGAAGGATTTTGCATTTGCAGAATAGTTTCTGCTATCAGTAATCTTCCATCAGGATATTGAGGCTTTGACAATTTTCAAAAACTAACCAAACAAAAGAAAGTTCCTAGCCAGTTCTTGAAATGCCTTGTGAAATTCCAACTGGGTTTTCCTCCAGTAATGTTAATATCAAAACTTATTTAATGACATTTATTTATTCTCATTATTATGGCCGTTAACACGATGAGGCCTTCCTTTAGACCTTTAAATTTGCAAAGGGACCTTTCTTTCTGAGTTAAAATTCACAGAACCCTTGGGAGGCAGATGGAAGATACTGTTGAGAAGAGTAGTACCCTCTGCTTTGGGATTATAATCCTTTTCAACAAGGGATGCGTCTCTATGGTCGTTACAAGTTGTCTACCCTTTTCTCCTGCCTTGCCTTAGCCGACTGAGGGGCACAGTTGGAAATGTGCTAATGGGCATTCAGCAGTCAAGTACTGAAACTGGATCTGCAGATGATCTTCTGGATGAACCTGGGAGGGCTGCTTTGTTCCTCTGTCACCTACCTGTACAATGGGAATGAAAAGAATTCGGTATAAACCATTATTACTTCCTGCTCACTGACTGACAAGGAATCAATTGCTATAAATTAAATGGCTGATCAATATCAGTCACTGGAAAGTAGTCCAATGCCAGCAGAATGCTGCCCAGACAGGTTTGACTCTGGGCTCCCCTAAGAGACCCAGGACAACAGGTTTTACAGCGATGGAAGACAAAAAGCAGAAAGTCTTCACTGTTTATCAAGATGAAAACAAGGAGAAAATTTCTTTTCTAGAGTCTGTCTGGCAAATCTCAGCTCCAGTGGTTTGCTTTTCCTGTATACACAGTATTTCCACTGACTTCAGCTAGGGTTTTATGAGTGTAGTGGAAACAGAACCAAAGCAGAAATTTGCTTCTATTTGTAGGGAAGCCATCTTTCTGTTTCAGGATCCTTCAGACCATTAACAGTCTGGTTTTACCCTCACAATTCTACTCTAGATCTTGTGTAGGTGTAACCCCTGTTCCTTGACCTTCCTATGTCCCATTATAAAAGACAAATGATCTTCTGGAGGTGAGAGGAGATGCCACGGATGTGCGGTTTAATATAATAATAATAATGTTGGTATTTGTTAAGCGCTTACTATGTGTCGAGCACTGTTCTAAGCGCTGGGGTAGACATAGGGGAATCAGGTTGTCCCACGTGGGGTTCACAGTCTTAATCCCCATTTTACAGATGAGGGAACTGAGGTGCAGAGAAGTGAAGTGACTTGCCCACAGTCACACAGCCGACAAGTGGCAGAGCTGGGATTCGAACTCATGAGCCCTGACTCCAAAGCCCGTGCTCTTTCCACTGAGCCACGCTGCTTCTCCAGCGTGGTCATATGGTCAATATGGTCATTAGCCCCCAGATGCCTCAGAGTTTATGCTTCTGTGAGAATCGAGAAAACTCCGAGATGTTACCATCAAGATCACTACACCAAGGACCAAACGAATGGGTTGACGTATTTAAGCAACTATCTAATTATCCTTTTTTTAGACTATCAGTAATCTAGGGAACAGAAAGCATTCTTAATTTTGATCCAGGAAAGGAGTGTTTCTGATAAATTCCTGCCTTTTGATGACAATTGCTTGAAATTAATATTATTTAAGAAAAATTCACACCCTTCATTATCCTCTTCATTATCATCAACATGGTGATGATTAATTTCCTTATAATCTATTGTACATCTATTTAGAGACTTGCAGTAATTTTCCTGAGTGGACCTTTTGAATGACTGTCTAACTAACTTCCAAATCAATACTGCATCCATTAAGCTATTCCACTTCAAAATGCTTCAGCCTATTTTTCCTTGATAAAGTGACTATTTTCTTCAGGAAACTTTCTTTCTCTGGTGAATTCACACTACAGAAATGGACCTCTCCGCTATAATTTCTGCAGTGACTAATGCTAATTGCTGTTCTTTTCAAAGGAGGTCTCATCTTCTCTCACTCCCCGACTCATGCTGAAAGAGTGAAGTGTCAGCCTAATTCTTGCTCCAATTTTAGACCACCTTGGTTCCTCCATCTCTCACTTATTTGCTATTTCTCACTGCCTCTACCGCCCACCGTAACTTCAAATAGCTTTTGTCGACTAGCCACCTGGATCTGTTATCTGCATTCTTGGTGACTGATGCCTTCCTCACTTTCTTCCTCTCAAGAGTAGTATAATGGTAGCTGTTGGAACATCCATCGGGTACAATGTTCTGTGTACTGAGCACTTGGGAAAATATAGCAAGTAGAAGGGACACATTCCCTGCATGCGATGAGCTTACACTCCAATGGAGACAAACATAAACAATATTTACAGATCTACATCAACTGCACTGCTCCTCAGGAGGAATTCAATCTCCAATATCCACATTGCTGCTCCTTTTGACACTCCATTCTCTCAATTCCTCATGGTTGTGAACTACACAGACCAGTAACCTCACTGTATACCGGCAACTAACCATGGCGACACCTCGCTCCACCTCGTCACCAGATGCTGCTCCACTTCTGAGACCGCAATTTTCCCTCCATCTCCTACTCCAAACTCTTTCTCTCAAGCCACAACCTCCAAACTTCTCTCTCCACTATCTGAGATTTTAATAGGAAAATAGATATAATCTTGACAAATAGAGATAAAAACCTTCAATCTAAACCATCTTCCTTTTTTCTCAAAAATGTTCTCAAGGGTTAACTTTCTGCTCTCCCCAGAACCTTTCCTAATTTCCTGCAAGTGTCCCCATGCATGTTCCATTCCCCTCAGCCTCTCTTGGTAAAACTCAGGCTTCAGGTAAACCACTTCTGATCCTTCCCTCAGGATTTTAGGATGCCAGGATGAAACTCCTGCTGTCCCACATGACCACTTTTCTCTCACTCCTGGGAGAAAGCTTGCTCACTGGGGAACCTCTGGACCCCAACCTAGAGAATCTTTTCTTCTGTGTCCTGTCCCAGGGATGGCTAAGTCCCAATTCTCCCTTAAAGTGGCTAAAGGGCTTCTTCCCCCCAATTAACTATAGCCCCCTCCTCTTTTCCTGCCTTGACTACTGTATCAGCTTCCTTGTCTCCTGTTCCTCCCCACTGCCTGGTTCATTGTTTTAAAAAAATCACTGAGTCCATATCTCCCCACTCCTCAAGAACCTCCAGTCATTTCCCATCCACCTCCACTTCAAACAGAAACTCCTTTCCATTGGTCTTGAGGCACTGAATCAGCTCTTCCCCTCCTACCTTACTTTGCCCATCTTCTACTATCACCAAACTCACACACTTCACTCCTCTAATGCCAACTTACTCTCGGTGTCTCAGTCTCATCTATCTCAACACCAACCCCTTTCCCATGCCACCCCATCTGGCCTGGAACTCCCTCCCCCTGTGTATTCGACCGGCCACCATTCTCTCCACCTTCAAAGCCTTATTAAAAGCCCATCTCCTCCAAGAGGTCTTCCCCCACCAAGCCCTCATTTTCCCTACTTCCTCTCCCTACTACATCGCTTATCCACTGGGATCTGCACCCCTTAAGCACTTGATATTCACCCTGCCTTCAGACCCTCAGCACTTATGTACATATCCTTAAGCTCCGCTATTTCCCCTATCTGTGATGTATTTTAATTTCAGTTTCCCCCTTTAGACTCCTTGTGGACAGGGATTGTGTCTGCCAACTCTATACTATTGTACTTTCTCAAGTTCTTAGTACAGTGCTCTGTGATTGACTGTGTTCCACATAGTTACCAACTAAGTACCTGGTATTTAAGCAGATCATTAATATTATTATTACTACTACTACTACTACTACTACTAATAACTATGGTACTTGTTAAGTGCTTACTTTGTGCCATGCACTGTACTAAGAGGTGGGGTAGACACAAGATAATCAGTTTGGACACAGTCCCTGTCCCACATGGGACTCACAATCTGAGAAAGAGGGATTAGGATTTAATCCTCAATCATGAGGAAACGGAGGCATAGAAAAGTTACATGACTTACTTGCCCAGCAGACAAATGAAGGAGCTGGAATTCGAACCCAGGTTGTCTGATTCCCAGCCCCCTACTCTTTCCACTAGGCCATGCGGGTTCCCATGAGTGAGGTGCTTTTTTTTTTCCTTTTGCAGTGGCTTCTGAGGTTTGCTTCCTCCCTTCTTCTATGCATAGAGGTAGCTTGAGTGAACATCATGCTTCATTAGGGCCGAAGGGGGAAAGATTTGTTTGGATATGGATTGAGACCCCTGACAGGAATCAGATGAGCCCCTTTCATGAGGTTTCATCCCCGAGAACCTGCATGGAAGAGTCGATTAGAGTGCTGGAGGTTTGCCCAGGACCATGTACACTCTCATGTCCCTGCCAGTCCTGTTTCTGCTGGGGTACCGAGTGCAGTGAGTGAGTAGGTAGGCAGAGGGACGGCACACTGACACGTACAAGTGCAGTTACGCTCCTGTTAACCAGATACGGGAAGAAATAGGACTAGAATCCAGGTCTTCTGATTCCCAGAACAGCGCTCTTTCTACTGAATTAAGAGTAGGCCTAGATAGTCAATAGATCCCACTGAGAGTTGATGGAAACCAGGCCTAAACCGGAAAAGCAGCATGGCCCCTCTAACAGTCAGCTCACATTTGGCTAACCCTATGGAGAATTAAAGGAAACCCCTTTCCTCATGAGAGGCTGTGAAAGATAGACCAAGAGATGGAATGGCAAAATGTGTCATTGCCAGGGCAGTGTGAGGGGTAGGTCTTTTGATGCTGGTAGGCCAAGGGAAGCTAATAAAAATAATTATTATTATTATTAATAATAATATTTGTTAAGCACTTACTATGCCCCAAGTATTGTACTAAGCACTGGGGTAGATAATCAGGTCCCAAATGGGGCTAGCAGTCTAAGCAGGAGGGAGAACAAATGTTCAATCTGCATTTTTGCAGATAAGGGAACTGAGGCACAGAAAAGTGAAGTGATTTGCCCAAGGTCATACAGCCGATTAGAACCCAGATCCTCTGACTCCCAGTCCCGTGCTCTTTCCACTAGGCCAAGCTGCTTCTCTCTGCTACCCTTTTCCCCCAGGGTATATATAAAGTGATGGTCATAAAATGAGTTTCATTTTTGAAAAATTCAGCTTGAAAGACACTCGTGCAGACACTCCGTCTCATGCAGTCACGGTCATAGGTATCCAAAACATATCTACTGTCAATCAACTGATCGATGGTATTTATTGAGCACTTACTGTTCACAGAATGCTGTACTAAGCTCTCAAGAACAGGAGACCAATTCCTAGGCTGGAAAGGATAGTTAGGGGAAGAAAGTTGCCCAGAACCCTTGAAATTCAATCTCTGTGACTACCATGACTGAGGAATTGTGTCCTTCTGTATTAGTCCTACCCATGTCCCTCAGCCAGGATGGATTGAGAAGGAGTGCTTAGGTTGGGCTGGAGCTCAGCCATGATACCTAGATACAGAGACTTGGCTCCCATTCCGGAGCCCTGGGACATTTTACTTCAGGAATGGGTGCTGACTAGGTCTGCAGGGAACCGTGTTTCCAGGGAGCCAGAAGTTCTGGAGTTGCCTGGGAATCGAGGCAGCAGGAAGTAACTTTGGCCATAATTCCACCCTTCAAAGTCTCCCATCTGACTCCCCGCTTTCACGGCTCCTGTAGGAGATTGCTCTTGTTCCATCACTGGGAGAGCTGCCCGTCTTTTGGTTTTCCAGCTGTCATCACCTGGCACGTCACCCAGGACGAATTAAGTGCTGTTCAGATGGTAGAAGTTCCAGTATTTTTTAAATAGAAGAAAAAAAACTACACAAAACACTGAGGTAACCCACACCCAATTATTTTGCCAAATTAAACTCCCGATAAGGAAAGGGGATTCACTATAACCTAGTCAAATTGCTGATTGGACTTGGGTACAAACAGAAAGTTTAAGAGGCTCATCAGATGATCTGGAAATGAAGTAGGACTTGGTTGGTTTGGGAGGAGAGAAAAAGAAGGCAGATAGGGGCACTTGGAAAACACTTCTAAAGGTTCTAAAATGGTTTAATTAGCTTCGCCACTTCAGGGTGTTTATCTGCATGGAACAGAACCTCTAACCCTGTTGAGGTTTCACTGTCCTCATGCCAAACCCCAGCTGAGTACAATTAACACACCATATGCATCACACATCCAGCAGCCAAAGGACGCTACTTCTGAAAAAAAGGCCTACCAATGAAAGTAATCAAATGGCATATTAGCAGACAGATAGCCAAATCAAGGGCCGTGCAAAAACGGCAGCCATCGTGCCAGAAAGATAGACCCCTTGGCCCTCACACGTTTGAACAGAACCGAGGTTACGTGAGGATCAAGGCTTGCAAAATCCAAAGGCGACCCCAAAACGTCCCTAGGCAGAAACCGTGAACTATCCATGCCTCACCTAGCAGTATAAACTTCCATCTGCCATCTACTCAGGCAAGTCAATTTGCATTTGGTACAGTAGGCATGGGCAAAATCATTCTGTGCCCATGCTGGTGTGAATGGGGTGCTGTCTGAGTGGCAGCCAAGCCTAAGCCTCCACATCCCGAACTAGCCGAGCTCATTTCAGAGGGTAAGCTAGTGAGACCTCACGGGGGCAGTCCTGGGCCAGTGGTTAAAAATTTGAAAGCTCCTGGCCCATCTGAAGCATTGCCTGTGGGGACAGGGATGCGGGAAGAGAATGGCTCTGGGGCAAGAAACAAGGTAGGGAGGTAACAGTCCCCAAAGAAAAATCAATCAATCGATCAATCCTTCCTATTTATTGAGAGCTTACTGTGTGCAGAGCAATGTATTAAGCACTTGGGAGAGTACAATAAAACAGAATCAGCAGGCACGGTCCCTGTTCCTAACGAGCTTACAGTCTAGAGGTGATCTAAGTTAAGAGGTTCAGGGGAAGTAATTGAGTTTATAAGGTTTGTGAATAAGTCCGGCAGGGATTCTAAGTACTCAAGTTCTAAGAGCCATATGGAAGGGCTAAAGTGGTAACTGAGAAAACAGCACTGTCTAGTGGAAAGAGCACGGGCCTGGGAGTCAGAGATCCTGAGTTCTAATCCTGCCTCTGCCGATTGCTTGCTGTATGGCCTTGGATAGGTCACTTCACTTCTCTGTGCTTCAGTTCTTCTGTTCTCCCTCCTCCTCAGACTGTAAGCACCACGCGGCACAGGGACTGTGGACAACCTAATGAACTTAAAGCTACCCGAGTGCTCCGAACAGTTTTTGACTCGTAGTAAGCCCTGAACAAATACCTTTAAGAAAAACTGGGAAATATAAGGTGACTGGGGAAGGTGGAGAATAATGCTGAAATACTGAAACATTGAAACACCAAAGATGGAGAGAGGCAAAGGGGGAGGAGTTGGAATTTTTTTAGGAATGTTTTATTGTCCAAAATCCCATCCAGGTGACAGGAGGTGAGTCTCCGTTAGATAGGTGCAATCCCTAGTCAGTTAAGCCTGTGACATGTTACAATTCCAAGGAGTCAATGCCATACCGCGCTCCCTTTTGATACACTTCTGTTACAGCACGTCATTCAACTTTTTCTATACCGTTTATTCATATTCTAGTAGCACAGCTGTTGTCCTGCTGTGGCAACAGATTTTTCTTCTATATCTTCATCATTCAGTGCAAAGTAAAACGAGTTAAAAGCAGAAAATCATTTCATTGATCTAAATCGCAAATGAAACAATGAAAAGAGGTAGAGTGCTCTACTAACTAAATCTGAAATCAATAAGCTAGCAATAGCGACATGTCTTAGGAATGACATGAGAGAATAAAAACAAGGAGCCTGTTTCTAACCTCCCCAGCTGAGTAAAGGGAGTATTAGTTGTCATATCCTCATAGGGATACCTAATTAGACTTAAGTGGCTGGAGGAGAATGCGTCTTCCCCCGTGCGCAAACCAAGGACTCCATGAATGCTTTTTCAGTGGGGTGCAAACCTAAGAGGCCTAGCTTCGCTTGGGAGCAGGCCTAAGGCAACCAGCACCCCGAATTAGAACGGATGCCCATGCTTTCCAGTGTTCTGTCCTGTCACTCAAAAGGCCTGAGGCAGGATCTTTTGAAGCCCTTCTTCTAGCCTTTCTGGTGGGAGGGAAAGACAACAGGGAGGAAGAGAATCATGAAAAGTGAAGCAACACTCATAAACAACAACACAGCTTCACCGGAGGAAACATAAGAAGAAATCAGATGACTCTAAGAGACCCAAGCAGTTGCTGAATGAGGAACTGAATAATTGGATTCATGGGTGAAGGCGGGAAGGAGGGGAGATGGAGGCGGGAGGGAGAAGCAGAAGAAAACTTTTCAATTACAGTGAAGCCCGTTCTCAAACAACGTGATGCCGCGGTGGAGTCCTGGAAGACACCACCACCAGCCGGAACAATCCAGTGTGTGAGAGGAAGAGAGAGGATGGCACTTTTAGAGCAAGAGGCTTTGTGAAGTTCGTGATAACAAGAGGTACAATTGCAAACAGGACAAGTCATTGCAAACAGCAGATACAATAACAGAGAGAAGGATCATCTCTATGTATACACTGTGAAAGGGATTTGTCAATTATGGAGCTCTCTTGGCAATCGCATAAGCACACATGGATAAAATCTCAATGCCAATAACATTCTCTTTGAACCCAGGAGGACAGAGACATGTTGAGATCTTGTCATGAAGTGAATGGGTATGTATGGTGTCCATGTCAGAGAATATTTACCCATACATTCATTTTGCATATATACAAAAACTGAATTATATTCATTTCCCCAAGTAATCAAAAACAAGAATCCAAAAGCTCAGAATGTGACGAAAAAGAATATCTTTTTATAGGTTAATGGTCTCCATATTGGAAATGTGACTCAAAACTGAGGAAGTATGCAGGCACATTCACAAACAGCATATCACTATCTTCCAAAGTCATAATGCCTGGGCAAAACAACTTAGTAAGCTTTGAACAGTACTAATAGGCTGCAATTATTGGTTTTTGCATGTACAATATAAATAAAATATATGCCCAACCAGGCTTTTCTTTAGCTTGTATATTTCCCTAAGGCCCTTGCCATTTTCCTTTTGCTCTTTGTTCACGAACTGCACATGCCTCCCCTTTCTATTCATGCATTCGCCCAGAACCAGTTATTATTGACCTCGTGCACTCCCCTGTTTTCCCAGACACACAGTTTGCATCTCTCTTTTACAAGTTTGGCAGGCTCCTAATCCAGCTCAATTGAGCTTGGGTCTCACTGTGCTGTGGATTTTGGCCACAGATCCCCTGGCAGACTATTTTTGATTACAGAAAAAAAATAAAACCAACTGGATTTGAGTCCTGCAACACAGACATTTGCCAGGGGAGATGTTCTGAGGAATGCTTAGCCTTTCTGCCCATCATTCTCAAGAGGCTGTGACTTCTTTGCCATTCCACTGTACTGCCTCTTCATGGTTCTCTTCAAGGACTAACTTTGAGGTGCTTGAATTGGGAAATGGAATTAGTAAGGTAGAAAAATCAGAAGGCCAAAGTATCTGGTGCAGTAGTCATCACTTCCTAGAGGACTTGAGTGTGAGGAAATGGTGCGGGTCAGTGTCTAGGCAGGCAACGGCATGGGAGACTTGAAGGAAAGACTGCTTCACTGAGAGCTGAAAGAGTGAATAGGCCAGTCTTCATTAATTGTTTCATTCCCTTGAGTTTCTTGCCAGGTCCAGTTCCATCCAACCTTTGGGATCAGGTTGCAATGTTTTGGCCCAGGGAACTCCTAAATTCTCCAGTTGGAACCAAGTGACCCTCAGGCCTGGGGAAGGTCAGGAGTGGGATTGATTTGGTTGAACGGTGGGGAGCGGGGTGTGGGAGAGATGGAGAACTCCCACCCCTGAGTGTCCAGAATGCTGCTTTGTGAGCTCAGGGATTTACTCTGCTCTAGAAGCCTCTCACACCACTCTTGAGCAGTACATGGACACAGACTTCCTAGGGAACCCCAGTCCACATGGGTCCCAGCCTGAACCAGACATCATTTAGCATTCCTGGGAGCCAAACTGCAGGTACATTTAGACTTAAATGAGGCCAATATAAAGTTAAACTGAGAGAAGCAGCATGGCCTCGCGGAAAGAGTCTGGGCCCGGGAGTGGGTGGACCTGGGTTCTAATATGGACTCCACCAGTTTCCTGCTGTGTGATCTTGGGCAAGTCTCTCTCTGTGCCTCAGTTTTGTCATCTGTAAAATGAGGATAACAATGTTGGTATTTGTTAAGCACTTACTATGTGCAGAGCACTGTTCTAAGCGCTGGGGTAGATACAGGGTAATCAGGTTGTCCCACGTGAGGCTCACAGTTAATCCCCATTTTACAGATGAGGTAACTGAGGCACAGAGAAGTTAAGTGACTTGTCCACAGTCACACAGCTGACAAGTGGCAGAGTCGAGATTCGAACCCATGACCTCTGACTCCCAAGCGCGAGCTCTTTCCACTGAGCCACGCTGCTTCTCCCCTGCCCCCGTAGACTGTGAGCCCCATGTGGGCCATGGACTATATCTGATCTGCTTCAATTGCATTTACCTCAGAGCTTACTATACTACTTGGAACATGGTCAGCACTTACCAAATGCTACAATTATTCCTATTAGCATTATAAGCAACGATCAACTATATATTTCTGGCTCCCGGTCAGTAGTACTGAAATAAAGAGGGCCCTTCTTGAAGTAGAGGACTAAACTCTGCCTTGGAGCCAAGGAATGTTTATCTTTTCCTTTTGTAACCCCTGCCTCATGTTGGTAAGAGCATCTTTTTCCTGGATCAGAATGCTTCCAGAGCAGTTGGCTGAAAAAAAAAATGATGAGTGCTTGCCCTATGGATTACCGGGGAATCTGGTATTTGCACCTGGGATTACGAAAGTTACTGGCAAAACTTTTCATATTCAAGTTGCAAGATACCCCACAGAACAGCTCAGTTTGTGATTATCGTATATTAAATGCATGATTTTTCTTAGTCTCAGTTACCATCTCAAATTTGATCTCCATTTTGTCATTTTGTTCCCCTTACCACTGCCCATTTGCTGACTTTTAAAGGAAATGAATTTAATTTTACTTATGAAACTATTAGACTGTGCTTAAATGTCCAGTAAAGGATTGCCTGATTCTAAGAAATTATTTTATTTCCCTCTAGATGCCTACTACACACCTACTCCACTCTACATGGAAATTGAGAGCTGTGATTCCAGGCTGCTGGTAGACCTCGGTTTTCCCCTTTACCTACTACTTGCTTGCCTCGTCTCCCAGTGCTAATGAGAGGTAGGATGATCAAGGGAAGAAGCTCAAAGACAATAATAATGCTGATAATAATTGTGATATTTGCTAAGTGCTTTCTATATGTCAAGCACTGACATATAGCTCTGGGTTAGATACAAGTTAATCAGGTAGGACACAGTCCCTGTTCCATATGGAGCTCACAGTCTAAGTGATGGAAAGAAGAACAGGTTTTGGATCCTCATTTTACAGATGGAACAAACGCTGTGCGGTCTCCGTATTTCTGCTTCATCAATGCAACTCTGAAACATCTCTAGTACATTGGGAAGGTGGTCACAGCTAATAACCACAGACTTTTTTTAAGCTATTTCTTAAGCGCTTACTATGTGCCAGGCACTATACTAAGCACTGGGATAGATACAAGTAGTTAATCAAGGTGGACCCAGTCCCTGTCCCACAGGGGGCTCACAGTCTTGATCCCCATTTTCCAGATGAGGTAACTGAGGCACAGAGAAGTGAAGTGACTTGCCCAAGGTCACACGGCAGGCAAATGGCGGAGCCAGGATTAGAACCCAGGTCCTTCTGACTGCCAGGCTCCTGCTCTATCTACTAGGTCATGCTGCTTCTTCAGCAGCTTTTTGACTGGAGCAGTGAGATACTCGAAGCCTGCCCAGTCCAAGTAGTGTTTAACTTGGGTATTTTACCGTTATCAATCGATCGACAGTATTTATTGAGCGCAGAGAACTATACTAATCACTGGGGAGAGTACAAAATAACCGAGTTGGTAGACACGTTCCCTGCCCACAGCAAGTTTACGATTTAGAGGGGGATACAGACATTTATATAAATAAATAAATTACAGAGATGTACATAGGTACTGTGGGACTGAGGGAGGAGTGAATAAAGGGTGCGAATTGAAGTGCAAAGGTGATGCAGAGGGAGTAGCAGAAGAAGAAATGAGGGCTTAGTTGGGGAAGGCCTCTTGGAAATGTGCTTTTAGTAAAGGCTGTTGATGTTAGAAATTAAAGTATCCTAAGAATTGAGGGCTGAAATAACTGAGTTAAAAAGATGCACGGCCCAAAGTAGAAATTGAAATATTCTATATCCCAAATGGAGAATGAAAAGTAATGACTATTCTACAGACCTTAAAATCTATTTACTCAGATGGTTATGTTTCCATCACTGTTGTGCCCTGGTCATTTGCACTGTGGAAATAAAAATAAATAAATGTGGTATTTGCTAAGTGCTCATGATCTGTTATGCACTGTACTAAGCACTGGGGTAGATACAAGATAATCAGGTCTCTCTTGGGACTTGCAGGCTAAAGAGGAGGAAAAACAGGTATTGAATCCTTATTTTGCAGATGAGGGAACTAAGGCACAGGGAAGTTATGTGACTTGCCCAAGGTCACACAGAATGCAAGGGTGGAGCTGGGATTAGAACCCAGATCCTCTGACTCTCAGTCCCATGCTCTTTCCACTAGGCCATGATGCTTCTGTAAATAGTAGAGCTAGGTTACAAAGGTAGAAAGTGAACAGGAGAAGCAGCATGACCTAATGGATATAGCAAAGACCTGAAAGTCAGAAGGACCTGGATTCTAATTCTGCCTTGGCCACTTGTCTGTTGTATGACCTTGGGCAAGTCACTTAACATCTTTGTTCCTCAGTTACCTCATCTGTAAAATGGGGATTAGGACTTTGAGCCCCATGTGGGAAATGGACTGTGCCCAACTTGTTTTGCTTGTATCTACCCCAGTGCTCAGTAAAGTTCCTGGCACCTAGTAAATGCTTAACAAATACAATTTAGAAAAAAAGATAACCCTATGAGGAATTTATAATCCTCTGTCACTACCTCTGCAGGAGATGGAGCAGGGCATGCAGGAAAGAATCTTAACTGAGATGGCAGCAAGGAAGAGGGTAAGAGCAGAGAGGGAGAACAGAAAGAATGGTAATGGGTCTTATCTGACCTCATCATAAATCAGAACAAAACAAGTAGAACAGACAGGGGGGAATTGGGAAGGTAGAAAAAGTGGATCCTGGGAAACCAGGGAGACAGAAAAGGTTCTTGGAATCGGGGTAGCAGGAAGAAAGGTGAAGAGGGACAGGGAGAAACATAGTTTGTCAAGATTGTCAATTCCTAAAAATTCATGTGTTTCAACTAATTAATAGTAAAAATGGGAGATGGAAGATGGGAGAGTGATCTCTCACTGGGGAAGAGAGAAGGAGAGAAGAATGGGAAGCTAAAAGGAGAAGGTGAGGAGAGAACAGAAGAAAGGGAAGGAGAGAAATAGGAATAAGAGGAGAAAAGGGAGGTGTTGAGGAAGGAATAAGAGGAAGGGGGGAGGGGAGGAGGAGGAGAGGGAAGGGGAGAAAGATGGAGGGGGAAGGTGCTTGCCAAGCAGAAATTTACAGACACTGATCAGAGGTGGCCAAGAAGGAGGTTGCTATACAGTAATAGCACCTCTTCCGAATTGTTGCAACTTCGTCTTCCCTGTGGTGCATATGAGAAAGAGAAGTCTGGAAGCTGAGATGAAAATGTATTGTATATAATCTGCCAGGAGAGTGTGTCTCAACCTTAGCTCCTATTAATACGACTCCTGGATCTGTGCAGAATGATGTGTTGTTTTTTTAAAGTTGCATTAAACCTCAATCATCCCCTTGAGATAGAGAAAGGGATGGCTTGTAAGGAAGCATAGTCAAGTGAAATGAATTGACTGATTGATTGTTTGAATGTTTATTACCTTGGGGCATATTGTGAAATACTACATCAATGGAAGAGCCAAAAATAGAGCCCAGAATGTCTAGCATTCAATCCTGTGTCCTTTCTTCTGACCATGGAAGAATATAAGTTTGGAAAATTAATCCCACCCTCAGGCAATATGTAACATAGCATGCCTAACATGCACGGGAGCCCAGTAATGGTTGCTGGGGAAACCACATTTAAGAATTTTCTAATTGCTCGAGTGTATGAAAAATCTGAACCGTAATGTTGCAGAAATGTAGAGCTTTGGCTTTTAATCTTTCAATTCTCTATAATTCACATTAGTATTGGGCTTTGGGTTGTCATGGGCAATTTATTTTCTTTTTGTTTCTCCACTTTCCTCTCCATATTGTCACTGCTGACAGGAAAAACCAATTTCTTCCTTACTTCCTTCTCAACTTTTTTCCCTCTATTAGCATCCTTGTTTTTTTTATATTTTTGACATTTCTTCTGTTCTAGCATGTTTCAAACTGTCATTCTCTTCCCTATTTTTTTTTTAAAGAAAGAAATCCTAGTATAATCATCATTCCATTTCATACTGATATGTATCTACATGTACTTCCACTTTTGGCTTCCAGCTATTCTATTATGCTGGATCTTTGTGAATCAGGATCTTTTCATGGTGCATCGATAGACTTGTGCCTCTAAAGATCTGGGATTGCCCTTTTATTGAATTTACCTTTGGTATCAGCCACCTTGTCAGTGTGTGTTGTCTTTCTTCATCACCTCTTTTGGCATCTGCAGTCTCAAAGTCAATAGTAACTGTTGTCTTTTTCTTGAGGCAGATGTGGAGATTGTCACCAGATTCTGTTTGGTTGAGTGCTTGTGGCTAAAATCTGAGTCCCTCATTAATATGATTTCTTCCTCTAGGAGCGGAGCATGGTCTCGTCCCCACAGCTTTCATGGAATCCCTCAGCAGCCACAACTTCCTGACGCTCCCTTTTCCCTTTCCCAGGGACAGTGTAAACTTTCCTAAGGCCAAATCTAGGGGCCAAATTTTAGGTTAATCAGTCAACTTCAATCAATCAAGAGAAACAGCATGGCCTAATGGATAGAGCACGGGCCTGGGAGTCCGAAGAGACTGGGATTGTCTCTATTTGTTGCTGTGTTGTGCTTTCCAAGCGCTTAGTACAGTGCTCTGCACACAGTAAGCACGATTGAATGAACTGAACAAATGAATGAATGTGTGGGGGTAAATACACACACCCAGATAAACTACATAAAACACTAAAAGCACTTTGGTTTTGAAGGTGATGCTATATCTTCAGAAGCCTTTTAAGAAACAGAATGGTCTAGAGCAAAGAGCATGGGCCTGGGATTTATAGTCCCTGGGTTCTAATCCCAGCTCTGCCAAGCATCTGCCGTGTGACCTTGGGTAAGTCACTTAACTTCTCTGTGCCTCAGTTCCCTCATCTGCAAAATGAAAATCAAATCCCGTGCCCTCCTACTAAGACCTTGAGCCCCATGTGGGACAGGGACTGTGTCCAACCTGATGAACTTGAATCTACCCCAGTGCTTAGAACAGTGCCTGTCACGTAGTATACACTTCACAAGTACCATAATTATTATTTTTAATTATTATGCTATAGGCAGGGAGTTATCAATGTATGCAGGTGTGAATGACAAGACCAATGTATGGCCAACATTCCTCACTGCATCAGGGGCATATAAAGATTTCCCCCATTTGAAGCACTGCATTTCTTATCCTTAATTCCTGACACTATTTTTGTTTCTCTTTTGAAGCTTCTGCTTCAACTACCTCATATCTGATTTTTTTAAAATCACATTTGTTAAGCACTTACTATGTGCCAGGCACTGTTCTAAGTGGTGGAGTAAATACGAGGTAATCAGTTTGGACACAGTCCCTGTCCCAAATTCGTTCATTCAGTCGTATTTATTGCATGCTTACTGTGTGCAGAGCACTCTACTAAGCACTTGGGAGAATGCAATAGACTAATAAACGGACTCATTCCCTGGCCACAGTGAACTTACAGTCTAGAGGACTGTGAGCCAAATAGGGCTCATGGTCTTAATCCTTATTTTCCAGATGCGGTAACTGAGGCACTGATGGAACTGCCCTATATATATATATATATATATATATATATATATATATATATATATCTGTATATATTTGTAATTAATTCATTAATTAATTTAGCTATTTATTCATTCTAATGTCTGTCTCCCCCTCTAGACTGTGAGCTCGTGGTGGACAGGGAATGTGTCTGATGTTATATAGCCCTCTCCCAAGTGCTTAGTACAGGGCTTTGCACACAGTAAGCACTCAATCAATACAATTGAATGAATGAATGAATCCGGGTCTCTTAGCCGTAAGGAAGGTTGGACAGCTTTAGAGTCCTTTAGTTTTGTCCGGAGCCTGAAGCCCCAGCCAATCCTCGCCGCAGCTCTCCTAAGAGCCCTCTGCTTCCGAGCTGTTATTCATTCCGAGCTGCTTAGTGCAGAGCACTGTACTAAGCGCTTGGAAAGTACAATTCGGCAACAAATAGAGACAATCCCTACTCAACAACGGGCTCACAGTCTAGAAGGGGGGAGACAGACAACAAAACAAAACAAGTAGACAGACATCAATGGCCTCAATATCAATAAATAGAATTATAGATCTACACATATCATTAATCAAATAAATAGAATAATAAATATGTACGTATATTCACAAGTGCTGAGGGGTGGGGAGGGGGGTAGAGCAGAGGGAGGGAGTCGGGGTGAAGGAGCGGGGAACTCAAACCCCTAGAACTGAAACCCTTTGGTGCCACTGATGATCCCACAGTGCGTCACTCAAAAGTGGGCTACCCAGATTACAGAATTCAGAGGCAACATTGGAGGGTGTGTAGGTGTAGGGTGGCCACTGATTGCCCCTGAGGATAGTGGATATTCCACTGCCAATCTGAAAGTAACACACATATGTTATCCAAGTTACGCAGCATAATCTAATAATATTTTTTATGTTATTTGTTAACTACTTTCTATGTGCCAGGTACTGTTCTAAGCACTGGGGTAGATTCAAGATGATCAGGTTGGACACAGTCACAGTCTTAATCCTCATTTTCCAGGTGAGGTAACCGAGGCACAGAGAAGTGAAGTGACTTGCCCGAGGTCACACAGCAGACAAGTGCCAGAGCCGGGATTAGAACCCAGGTCCTGCTGGCTCCCAGGCTCGTGCTCGATCCATTAGGCCACACTTACTTTTCTGGAGCCTCTTGAGAAAGTGGGCAGAACTTAGAGAGTGTTGCTGGGGGACACCTCCATCTCTCCACAGTCACTATGGTCATCCTCCTCGTCCCTGTGAGCGGGGGAGCCGCTTCCAAGCCACTGGGCTCAGCATCAGGAGCCAAGGTGGAGGGAGACTCGGCATTTAAAATAAAAGCGACTGTAAAGATGCCTGGTGCTATATAGGGGTGAGACTAGGGGAAAAACCAGACTTTCCGGTACAAAAGAATGAATGGCCACCTATCCTGTTGTGTCTCTGATGGGTTGTGTGAAGCGACTGCTTCCCTTCTTCAGACTAATTGTCAATCCACATCATTTTTCTCAATCTGAGAAGTGGTTCATAATTATCTGCGTGTTTTCTTGTGAATGTGTTTCCAGAGCACAGCTATCAGTGTGTAGGAGCTTCTTTATGAGTGATTCAAGCACTCTTGATGATGCACTCAGGATGTTGAGTTAAAAGAATTGCCTAGAGAATAGGAATCGTATTCTGAAACCAGTTCCCAGAGCATGGCTGAGTAGACAAGCTTGAAGAGGATGATACCTAGTACACAATAATGTTACTCCCTCTCCCATCCGCGTCTCCTTTGCACATAGATTTGCTCCCTTGGTTCACCCCACCCAGCCCCACGGCACTTACGGACATAGCCGTAATTTATTTTAATGTCTGTCTCCCCCTCTAGACGTTTCCCCCTTCATCATAAATTTTAAATAATTTTTAAACAGTTTCAACTAAGCGCTTAACAGATAGTGCTATTATTAAGCAGTCTTTTGTTCTGTCTTGTCATTCCAGCTGATCAACGTAAATATCATGTCTTTCCCTACTTCCTTCACCCTCAATAATAACATTATTCCTCAACCTTTCATCTCTTCTCCAACACTGCAGAGTGGATAGAATCTGGGGCTGCGAGTCACAAGGACCTGGGTTCTAATCCTGCTCTGCCACTTGTCTGCTGTGTGACCATGGGTAAATCACTTAACTTCTCTGTGCCCAATTCCCCTCATCTGTAAAATGGGGATTAAGTTTCTGAGCCTCCTGTGGGACATGGATGGTGTCCAACCTGATTATCTTGTATCTACCGCAGTGCCTTACACATAGTAAGCGCTTAATAAATACCATTAGAAAAGTGGCCACATTCACCTTCTTGACTCTATAGATTTTTCAAAGCTTGGTTGTCTTGGCCTCCTGTTTTATTCCTCTCAGTTAGAAGTAGTGTTGTGTATGTTTTCTATTCACTGTAGATCACTGCAGATTTTTCCCTTTGTCATTTTAACCTCTGACAATCTCAGGCATTTCCCACAAAAAAAAAAAGATATACTTCCCAGCATTTTCTATTAAAAGATTGACCATATTATTCCTGTTCAAAGAATCATTTGAAAAGAAAGAGGTAGGGGAAGGGAGGGGAAGGCAGAGGAGGAGAGAAAAACAACCATTTAATCTCTCTAATTGAAGAGCCTGCAGGGTGGGTGTCCTTGATTCCATAGTTTGTTACAAGGTGTTAGCTGTTAGTAGCTTTGCTGACATTCAGAGGGAGCAAGTGTTAGCATGGGAGCAGAGGAAAGGGAGGTAAGAAGGGAGGTAGGCTCAGTGGAGTAGGTTTTTGAGAAGGGAACGCCCTCCCAGGTCTAAAATAAATCAAAGAAGATTTTCTTGTGAATAGATGGGGGAGGGCTCGAGGTAACTGCTTGGAATTGAATGCCTCCTTTCACTAGCCAGGAAAGAGAAAGGGACTGCAGAATTTCTGCTGCCGCTGCCGGGCCCCTGCCCCCCAAACTTTGGCTTAGGTTCATCAAGGTTCTGAGGCTGTCCTTGTCCATTCCTCACTGACAGTGCAGTGAAACGGGGATGCCATTTCCAGCTCTGGGGCTCAGGGAGGACCTATTGGTGATACGGAAAGAGAAGATACTCTTTCTTTTGTACCTCTCCTTTCCTCTTTCTTTCCCCACTTTCTTTTCTCTTCCCTTCTTTCTTCCTCCTCCTCTTTCCTCCTCCTTCCTCCCTTCTCTCCCTCTTTTCCTCCCTTCGCCCTACTTCCTCTCATCCTCCTTTTTCTCCCGGTCTCCTCAAACTCCACCACCAAGTTGGCATTCCTGCTTTGAGCCGATTCTTAGTTATCCTCGGGAGCAGAGTCGCCTAGTGGAAAGCACACGGTTTTGGGAGTCAGAGGACCCGGCGTTCTAATCATAATCTATTTTTAATCACTTGACTTCTGTGTGGCCTTGCACAAGGCATTTACATTATCTGAGCTTCGATTTCCTCATCTGTAATTAAATACCTGTTTCCCTCCCCACTCCACACCTCCTAAGTCTCTGAGCCTCATGTGGAACAGGGCTCTTGTCCAGCCTGCTCATCTTATGTCTACCACAGTACTTGGTGCAATAGACTGAGAGCCCATTGTTGGGTAGGGATTGTCTCTATTTGTTGCCGAATTGTACTTTCCAAGAGCTTAGTACAGTGCTCTGCACATGGTAAGTGCTCAGTAATAATAATGCTGGTATTTGTTAAGCGCTTACTATGTGCAGAGCACTGTTCTAAGCACTGAGGTAGATACAGGGTCATCAAGTTGTCCCACGTGAGGCTCACAGTTAATCCCCATTTTACAGATGAGGGAACTGAGGCCCAGAGAAGTTAAGTGACTTGCCCTCAGTCACACAGCTGACAAGTGGCGGAGCTGGGATTCGAACCCGTGACCTCTGATTCCCAAGCTCGGGCTCTTTCCACTGAGCCACGCAATATGATTGATTGAATGAATGAATGAATAATCAGCACTTAACAAATACCACTGTTAACATTATCTTCTGCCATATATCTTTTTCTGCTGTTTCCCATTAACTGAATATATTCATTTCAGCAGCCGGACATAACTTAATGGATTTGTTTAAAACCACTTCATTCACTTCTGTTTGCTTTTTCAGTAAACTTTATTTTCCTAAAATTCAGGGTTAAGTTCTTGATGTACCGCCATTAAGGAAAACCCAGGTTGTAGAACACCCACCTCGATTTGTATCGTGCGTGTGCACAAAACTATTTCTTCCTTCACGCTGAGTTCTAGCAAGATAGAAGCTGATTATCAGAAGAATGGTCCCTAATCGACTCACAGTGTTTTAACCAAAACTCACAGTGAGCACACGTTATGGAAGAATGAATTGTATGTCTATATTTCTGAGCCTTCTCCAATAAATTCAAACACACCAATAGCATCAACCTAACAGTCAACCAATCAATCAATCACATTTATTTTGTGCTTACTTTGTGTAGACCACTGTAGTAAGTGCTTGGGCGAGTACAGTATAACAGAGATGGCAGACAGGCTCCCTGCCCACAATGGGCTTTAAGTCTAGAGGGAGAGACAGACATTAATATAAATTAATTGTGGATATGTACATAAGTGTTGTGGGGCTGAGGGAGGGGTGAATAAAGGGTGTAAATTCAAGTGCAAGGGTGACTCAAAAGGGAATGGGAGAAGCAGAAATGAGGGCTTAGTCAGGGAAGACCTCTTGGATGAGATGTGCTTTTGATAAGGTTTTCAAAGTGGAGATTGTGATCTTCTGTCAGATATGAAGAGGGCAGGCATTCCAGTCCAAAGGCAGGCGTGAGCGAGGGGTGATAGGTGAAGAAGGGTTGGATGGGAGTGAGCTGAAGTGTGCCAGGCTCAGGGGGAGAGGGATAAGGGGCAGCACTGGGACAGGATAACAGGGATGGGGTGAGGGAGGAGGGTGAGGGAGGCCCAAGGGGTGGGGAGGGATCGAATGTAAGGGGACTGGGTTGGAGAATGTTGGGAAAGGAGGATAGGGATGAGTTAACTGAAGGAAGGGATTTAAGGAAAATGGTGGGGTCATAGAAGCTTAAAAGTTATAGGTAAAGTTGCCAACAGCAGTAACTGCTTAATCCTGTGGTTCATTGATTCCATTGTTGAATTGAATGCAGGTCCTTGGGTCCTTGAGAGTGAAGAGGCAATGTTTAGGGGTAAACAGAAGACTGGGTTGATGTCAAGGCAGGCACCTGTTGATCTGTAAAAACCTGGGCCCTTGACACCAGAGTGGCAGACCTGTTCTGTGTTTTCTACTGTGTATTCAGGCCAGGCTGCAGGGAGAGGGAAGATGAAGGAAAGGCTGCTTCTTGGCCACAGCAGTAAGAGAGTGAAATCAATATAATAATAATAATAATAATGTTGGTATTTGTTAAGCGCTTACTATATGCAGAGCACTGTTGTAAGCGCTGGGGGAGATACAGGGTAATCAGGTTGACCCACGTGAGGCTCGCAATCTTCATCCCCGTTTTACAGGTGAGGGAACTGAGGCACAGAGAAGTGAAGTGACTTGCCCACAGTCCCACAGCTAAGTGGCAGAGCCGGCATTCGAACCCATGACCTCTGCCTCCCAAGCCCGGGCTCTTTCCACTGAGCCACGCTGCTTCTCATTATGTCCTGGAGGTCGGAGGGTAGGCAGTGGTTTCGATGTTCCATGTCGTAACACCCTCCCCTTGGACATATTTTAGGTATTTTACTTAGAGTGCTCAATCACCTTGTCCCCTCCTACCTTACTTTGCTGCTCTCCTAAGCAATTCAACCCATGCACTTGGTTCCTCTACTGCCATCCTGCTCCCCGTACCTCCACGTAGTCACCCACATCCTGCCTCTGGCCTGGGACACCTTCCCTCTTCATATCCAACAGACAATCACTCTCCCCACCCTTCAAAGCCTTATCACATCTCCTCCAAGAGGCCTTCCCTGACTAAGCTCTCATTTCCTCTTCTTCCACTCCCTCCTGTTTTGCCTTTGCATTTGGATTTTCTCCCTTTAGTGACCCCTCCCTCAGCCCCACAGCACTTATGTTCATATCCATAATTGATTTATTTATTTTAATGTCTCCCCCTCTAGATTGTAAGATCACTGTAGGCAGGGAATGTAACTACAAACTCTCTCATATTGTAATCTCTCAACGCTCAGTACAGTGCTCTGCACCCAGTAAGCGCTCAATGAATCCGATCTATGGATTGATTATTCCTATCCTCAGATTTTCATTCATATATATTCATATATATATATTCAATTGTTTATTTAACCTTTTCATCCTGGCATATTTATGATACATCCTTGTTATTCTTCAATCAATCAATGGTATTGTATTAAGTTCTTGGGAAAGTACAGTGTAACAGAATTTGTAGGCACATTTCCTTCCCACAAGGAGCTGACAGTCTAGAGGGGGAGACAGATATTTACAAAATAAATAAATTATGGATATGTACTTTAGTAGATCTCTACAGCCCCATAAGTCCTGTGGGGCTGAGGGTGGTGTGAATAAAGGGTGCATATTGAAGTGTAATCCTATTCTTCTGTTTCCCCTATTTGTATATAATTCACTTAGAATGTGAAGCCCTTATGAAACAGTGACTGTGTCCAACCTGATTATCTTTTATCTGCCCCAGAACTTCATACAGTGCTTGGCACATGGTAAATACTTAACAAGTACCATTACTATTATCATAATTTTTGTCCTTTTCCTGCGTTTAATTGTCAGATTCTTGAGAACAGGGAATGTGAGTCTTCCTTTATCAGGTTGTCCCACGTGGGGCTCACTGTCTTAATCCCCATTTTACAGATGAGGTAACTGAGGCCCAGGGAAGCGAAGTGGTTTGCCCAAGGTCTCCCAGCTGACGAGTGGCAGAGCCGCGATTAGAACCCATGTCCTCTGACTTCCAAACCCATGTTTTTTCCGCTGAGCCACGATGCTTCTCTATTCCTGAAATCTCTAGATTACCAGTTTATAGTAACTCTTTTCGGGCTTTGATTGACTAAAGGTGTTTAGAAACGGAACAGCCTCATCCCAGGTTATGTTTAGGAATAGCACAACCTTCTGAGGATTTAGTTCACCTGCTCTCAGGAACAAGTCAATCTTTTGGAAAAATCGTTTGCGGGCATGAACAGCATGCTGGCCCCCTGGGGCTCACGCATGACTGACAGTTGCTGCCACTTGACAAGCAACTAATTCCTGAGCTTTTGACCTGTCAGGCAGCAGTCACTGTCATTGACACAGTTGCTGCCCTGGCCTGCTCTAGGCTTTCCAGCTCCTCGGGATTTAAAGTCCCTCACAAGCCAACCAAGGCTGGGAAGTTGGTGGCGCACGTGTCATCAGGGTAGCAACCAACCGAGGCTGGGGAACTGGGCTGTCCGTTGCTTGCAAGAATCCTTTAGCTTGGAGAAAGGGCCATCCCTCTCCAGGCACCCCAGGGGCCGGAAGCAAGAGCATGTGGACCCCGCCCTCCTCTCTTTCCAAGCTCAAGTGTTCTCTGGGGTTAACTCTTCCCTGTAGGCTTGTTCGGTTTAGGATTTACAAAGACTTTTGGGTGATTGACACCTGAAGGAGGTGAGGGGTGGGGGCGGGGGGAATTGGGCAGGAATAGCTTTAATCCACCTGGTTTCTGCTCCCCTGAACTTCATTCACATTCCCCCTCTTCTCTCCCTCTTCCCCATTTCTCCCTGGTGACCTTGGCTTCTACTGCTTACATGACCCTCTTTAGCAAGTTCTCCTAAGAGTAAAAAGGCCACTTTCTCTACAAATCCAGCAGGACCACATCGGTCATTAGTCCCTTTCCTTAGGGACCAGGGCCCCGGGGAAGGGAAGTGAAGCGTAAAGAATTGCATCGGCTCCACCATCTCTTCCGTCCCACGCCCGACATGATGCCTTGGGAGGAGAATGTGGGACGTGGCAGGGATCCCACTTGCCACCTCATCCTCACATCCCTTCCTGAGTGACTGGGCATACTGTCACTCCTGCTAGTAAAGTCCCACCCACCCCACCCAACAACAAGCCAACTGGAAAGACCACCGAGAGTGCCTGTACTGATGAGCCTGAGCCATTCCCTGAGAGTCAGAAGGTCCTGGGTTCTAATCCCAGCGCCGCCACATGCCTGCTCCGTGATCTTGGGCAATCACTTAGCTGCTCTGGGCCTCAATTATCTCATCTGTAAAATGGAGATTAAGAGTGTGAGCGCCATGTGGGACAGGGACTGTGTCCAACCTGATTAACCTGTATCTACTATAGCATTTAGGACAGGCTTGGCACATAGTAACCGCTTAACAAGAACCAAAGCAATAACAATAATAACAATTCCCATTTGTGTAGTCTATCTCGGTGCTAAATACAGTGATCTGCATGTGGTAAGTGCTTAATAAATACTATTAATACTACCACTAGTACAATGTGATATCATTTTTCTCCCCAAATATGATAGAACCCTTCAACTGAAGGCAAAGAACAGCTATCTGACACGATGTAGTAGGATTCCTCAGACTAAGTAGGAGCAAGTGGGAAGTGGAGAGGGAGGGCGTGACTGTCACCACTTGGCTTGCTGACATGGGGCCACCCGTCATTTCATGGGTGGCCTTTCCAGGTTCTGGATGCTGAAGCAGCTCCTGCTGTCCAGAAGATCACGGAAGCAGAGTTAAGGGGCTGTTCAAGCATGGTTCACTCTCAGACAATTGGGTGGGTATGCTGATGCCATGGTTCCTGAGCTGGGACTAGTGATGTGTGGCTTCGGAAATTCACTCGGTCTGCATGGACCTTTCCCTGCAAGCATTAACTCGGTACCAAGTGTTATAATTACTCTGTGCCCTGGGAAAAATCCACTTCAGAACACACGCTTGCCCAGTCCAGACATGCACAGTATGTCCTGTTCCCTTGGGGAGTGCAATATGCCTGAAACATTTTCTTTTAAATCACATTGATTTGTCTTTTTCTTCCTCTGTATATTTAAATGTATTATAAATATCAATTGCCTGTGACCCTGCAATCATAAGAAGCAATTTTACTTTTGTTTGTCAGGCTTTTCAGATGTACCTACTGCTGTGAGATACAGCAGAAATCTCTGCTTAAAAGTTTTCCAATTACAGTACTGTTCACATTTCCTTCTCTTCCATTTTCAAGGAAGTTGGATCCTGATTGCATCCAGATTACATCCAGAGAACCACAGAAGTCTTATCTTTTCTCTCTCTGGCCCTCCACAACTGCTTTTTAAATTTTTTTTTTTTTGGATTGTTTGGCATTCAGGCAGCTTTCCAGGAACCAGTAATCTCTCTGAATCTAGGATCTTTCAACTGGGGGGGGGGCAGGGGGGCAGTTTGTGTAAACTCACAACAGGTTAACTCTTGAGTTAGCCCACCTTAACCTCTAAGGGAATGTTTACAAAGCCTGTAAAACTTTTAAAACACCACAGGCGCTTAAATGATGGATGAGAATAATGATTGATGGTAAACATGAATATGCATATACAATGTTTTGACTGTCTTTAGTGTCTCACGAAAGCGTTGTACCGTATTTGTGCTGGATTTCTTACCCATTCCTTTGTTTCCATTCTGCTTTGTTGTTTCCAGGTCAGTGGATAAGCCCACACTTACAAATAGCTTTTGGGGAGGGGGAGGGAGTTCCAGGCCAGAAACAGGATGTGGGCAAGGGACATGCATGAGACATGTTTCCTGCCCATGAGGAGTTTACACAGAGGAGCCAAGAAACAAGATCCCACTCTAACTCCACCCTCCTCCAGCTTGCCTGAACTCCAGGGATCTTCTGAAGGTGTTCAGGTCAGGAGTGAGGTTGGGGACAGGATGGGAGAAGTGAAAAAGTCTGAAATGCAGTCTGTCAATTAGGTGAACTCTGAGGCTGGGCCTAATTATGTACTCAAAAGGCATTGGTTTTGATAGGATAATCCCTGCTAACGTTCAGTCAGTCAATTGCTGTAGAATCGTTACCGATTCATAATGATTCCCTGGACCCACTTTCTCCAGAATGTCCTACTTTTGCCTCGTTCTGCCATAGGTATCCACTGAGTTTTCATGGAAGAAAATACCGAAGTGGTTTACCATTGCCTTCTTCCGCCTGCTAATATTACTTGGGGTTAAAAGTTGCTGTTGCGCTGTGCAGATATTTCAGTGGGAAAAATCACTTAAAAAAAAGTCTGTTCTCTGAAGATGTGGCTGAAATATCTGTCTTAGAATGTAAACTCTGTGAGGGCAGGGAACATGTCTTTACTTTAATTCAACTCGTCTGATGTCGTCTACTGAGGATGATCATCCATGTAATGAATGGGCCCTCAATAATGTTACATTATTGGTGATGCAGCTTCTAATTCTGCTGTCACTCTAACTGAGGCTGAGGTCCCTCCCTGCTCCCTATTTTTAAGATTCTATGATTTCACGCATCTCTGTTCATTATAGTGCCTTGAGAATTGTAAACTAGAGTCTTGACTTGACACCAACTGAATTGTATAATGCGGACAGTCTTCTAGACTGTGAGCCCGTTGTTGGGTAGAGATTGTCTCTGTTGCTGGACTGTACTTTCTAACCTCTGAGTACAGTGCTCTGCACATAGTAAGTGCTCAATAAATGCGATTGAATGAATGAGTAAATGGTACTACAAAAATCTCATTTTGCTACGCAGGCATACGCAGGGTTACAAATACCTCACAGTACATACAACCTGGGAATACATTCAGTACTTTTTGTTTGAAACCTTATCCCACATTACATCTCTCTGCAGATGATTCCCAAATCTAAATCTCCAGCCCTGATCTTCCTCCTTCTCTACAGTCTCATATTTCCTCCTGCCTTTAGGACATCCTGTCTTGTCTTGGATGTCCTGTCTCATCTTGCCTTATGCTGTCGACCCATCTCCGACCCATAGTGATGCCATGGACACATCTCTCCCAGAATCCCCCCCCCCCTCCATCTGCAATCATTCCGGTGGTGTATCCAAATAATTTTCTTGGTAAAAATATGGAGGTGGTTGCCTCCTTCCACGCAGTAAACCTGAGTCTCCGCCCTGGGCTCTCCCATGCAGCTGGGATCCAGATTACATCCAGAGAACCACAGAAGTCTTATCTTTTCTCTCTCTGACCCTCCACAACTGCTTTTTTTAATTTTTTTTGATTATTTGGCATTCAGGCAGCTTTCCAGGAACCAGTAATCTCTCTGAATCTAGGGTCTTTCAATGCGGGGGGGTGGGGGGCAGTTTGTGTAAACTCACAACAGGTCAACTCTTGAGTTAGCCCACCTTAGCCTCTAAGGGAATGTTTACAAAACTTGTAAAACTTTTGAAACACCATAGACAATTAAATGATTGATGAGAATAATGATTGATGATAAACATGAATATGCATATACAATAAGTTTTGACCGTCTTTAGTGTTGGCTGTCTCACTAGTACAGGTGAATTTTGATTTGTAGCAGATGGCCTTCCACTCGCTAGCCACAGCTCAAGCTAGGAATGGAATGGATATGCCTCTGCTTGACTCTCCCTCCCATAGTCGAGAGTGGTAGAGTACTGGAAATTCTCCAGGTGCCACCCTGAGAGGGGTGGGTATCCTGCTGACACCTCAAACTTAACATGTCCAAAACAGACATCTCTTCTTCCAACACAAACCCCGTCCTCACCTTGACTTTTCCATCACTATATAGAGAATCACCAACCTCCCTGTCTCACAAGCCCGTAACCTTGGTGTTATCATCTACCCATCTCATTCAACGCACATATTCCATCTGTCACCAAATCCTGTTGATTCAACCTTCATGGCATTACTGAAATCCTCCCTTTCCTCTGCATCCAAACTACTATCACGTTAATCCAAGTACTTATCCTATCCTGCCTTGATTACGACATCAACCTCCTTGTTGACCTCCCTGCCTTCTGTCTCTCCCCACTTCAGTCCACACTCAGATCATTTTTTTACAAAACATTCTATCCATGTTTCCTCACTCCTCAAGAACCCCCAGTAGTTGATCATCCACCTCCGCATCAAACAGAAACTCCACATCATAGGCTTTAAAACATTAAATCACCTTGACCCCTTCTACCTTACCTTTCTGATTTCCTGCTACAACCCAACATGCCCACTTTGCTCCTCTAATGCCAACCTACTCACTGTACCTCGATCTTGTCTATCTCACCGCCGACCCCTTGCCCACCTCCTGCTTCTGGCCTGAGACTCCCTCCCCCTTTCATATCTGACAGACTATCACTCTGCCCACCTTCAAAATCGTTATTAGAATCCCATCTCCTCCAAAAGGGCTTTCCCAACTAAGCTCTCATTTACTCTACTCCCTCTACCTTCTGCGTTTCTCTTGCAATTCAATTGTTTTGTCAGCCGCACGGCACTTACATGCATACCTGTAATTATTTATATCAATGTCTCTCTCTGTACCCCCAGATTGTAAGCTCCTTGTGGGCAGGGAACGGGTCTACCACATCTGTTATGTATTCTCCCAAGTACTTAGTACAGTGCTCTGCACATAGTAATATGATTGATTGATTAGCCACTCCAGAGTTACAAGCTATATTGTGTGATGTCTCACACTAAGCAAAAAAACCCCACAAAAAACATGGCCATGACATTTTGGCTGAGCGCTACAGGTAAGAAAATCCATCCCACCTCCTCCCCATCTGGACTGAGATTAAGTAATCAACAATGAATGGATTTTGAAGGACAGTAAACACTCATTAAATACGATTGACTGAGCATTCACATTGTGTCAGATTTTCAAGATGTAAAGAAGATTTCTAAGCAGAAACAAAAGAAGTTGTTGAGCTGGGGAGGCAGCTTCACTGAGAAATGGATGGTGCAGATGCCAATGAATTAACTGCATCTCATTCAGAGGAATCATTGTCCTATGTGCAACTCATCCAACTTGGACAATCCAATGCATCATTGCAATTTGCCAAAAGAGATGAAGAAGTAATGGTCTCTATCACCAACTAAGATTTTGTGATTAAGTTCTACTTCAATTTTAAGGAAAGTGGATGCATTTTCAAAAATGATTGAAGATCCTGATTAAAAGGCATGCGAAGGTGTGCAGCCCTGTTCAGGAGGAGTGTGCCCGCTGCATGTTATTTTATGAAGACACCGAGAAGGCTGTTGGTCAATTTCAATTGGACAAATTCTTCTCTAAACCTGAATATACGCTACCACATTCAGCAGAACAAGTTTTCTATTTCTGCAATCTTCTGCAAAGCGGCATAATCATACAACTCATTTAATTAAAGCTGTGATGTTCTGCTTTGAATTACTCTAACAAAAATTAAACAAGAATTTAGTAACGCTTAATGTAATGGTAAATAGCATGGAAGGAAATTTCATATTCTTTTTCCAGAGTTTCTGAAACATCATAATTTGTCACATTTATGTCTATGGGAAAACGTACCCTACAGTAACAGCCATTCATGGTACAATCACATTTTTGGGGAACACATCTCAGTTCCTCTTCTTTTCTCTTACCCCCTCATATCCCAGGCCTGTACGCTGACTCAACTCTCAAGGGGAATGCAACGAATCTACATTATTAGATGGAATTGGCATAGCCGTCTTCTCCCTCCCATCAAAGACCTCCAGGGTGAAGAAATAGTGAAAAGGCATTGCAGTTTAAAAGACCAATCTCGGGAGCCTTTTGTGGCTCATTAACTTTATTGTGTCTAACAGGCCCTTCTCTTTAAGCTGCAGGAAGGACAGACATGACAAGAATTGGCTCCATCAGTCTCAGGGCAAAACCCGAGTTTCCCTGTTCATGCTTTTATTCCATACAGTTATACCCACAGAAACCCACCTTGATATTCAGGAGAAGAATTTGGGAATTTCTCCCTGTTCCAGATTATTGAGGTAAAAAATCATCACATAGATGGGGGATGAGAGTTCTAATCAAAAAAGGGATCCCCCAATAAACAAAAAGAGTATCTAGATATACATATAGGATAAAAATAAGACCTAACTAGCAAAAGGATCCCAGAACTAGAAGGTGAAATGTTATATCCTATCTAAATTGGGAGTGATACATTTCTTAACACTTTGTGGCCCTCATACTATACTTTATCGTTATCGTTAAAATTATGGTATTCATTAGGCACTTACTATGTGTCAAAGACTGTTCTAAGCCCTGGAGTAAATAAAAATTAATCAGGTCAGGCACTGCCCCTGCCCCACCTGGGGCTCGCAGTCTAAGTAGGTGGGAGAACAGGTATTTCATCTCCATTTTACACTTAAGGAAGCAGGGAGTCTGAGAACCTGGGTTCTAATCCCTGCTGTGTCACTTACCTGTTGTCAGTAACCTCATCTGCAAAATTGGGCTTAAGACTGTGAGCCCTAAGTGGGACAGGGACTGTGTCCAACCCAATTACTTTGTGTCTTCCCCTGGGCTTAGCACAGTACCTGGCACACAGTAAGTGCTTAACAAATATCACATAAAAAGAGAGGTATGTAAAAAAGAAAAGGGAAGAAAGAAAGGAAGAAGGAAACACAGGGAAGGTAGAAAGAAAGAAGGAGAGAAAGAAAGAACAAAGGAGAAAGAAGAGAAAAGAGTTGGCAAGTGGAGAAAATGGAGGGAAATCTGCAGGAAAAAAAACACAGTGGAGAAAAATATGAAAAACAGCTGCAAATGTGACTGAGTAGCTAGTAGTTAATGAAAAAGACTGTAAAGGGCTCTGTGAATATGTGAACAGTGTTGATTGACAATAGCATTCCATGGTTGTACATGCATTCCTCTCCTGGTTATCATCTTAGTGAGAAAACAAATTTACTATGTACTTGTGAGGATGACATAGAGGTACATGACCTGTGTTTAAAGATTTTCAGAGTGAATCTTTAAAATTGCAAGAAGGATCCTGCATTCATATATGTTTTCATTATAAAATGAAAATGATGAGCATTGGTGTCCTTCTTTATGCAAAGGAAGACAAAAGGAATTGGGGAATTAGGGCAATTGTGTAGATTTCAGCACATTCCTCAGAATCTATGCTGTCATTAAAAAAGGGATTATTTTAATGTATCTGGTTGCAGGTAGTGCCCTAGGATTGTTCGGTGATAGATGTCTCTTAGAGAATCTGCCATCAGGCCAACTCTCAGGTCATTTATGTCCTCAGCCTTGCAGCAGTGTCAGTCTGACTTGGTATGGATGTGCTTTCAAAGAAAAAGTGTTTTGGTCTATTGTGAATACTGAGAAAAACATGAGGGAAGGCAAAGTTTAGGACTGGAAATAAGACAAAAAGAGCAGAGGCTCAACCAAAAAGCAGAAGGAAAGTAGAGTAGGGAAAGAGAAGAGATGTGAGGAGAGAAGGAAGGAAGGAAGAGAAAATATCAGAGACTGGAACGGCAACAAAAAATAGAGAAAACATGAAAATGAAAAGAATCATTGAATTATGGTGCTGGAAGAACCCTCCAGAAGCTATGAAATCTATATTGCTGCCTCCACACAAATGACTATTTATCTATCCTAAGCACTTATAGGGAAGGAGTTACTATAGTCTCCCTCAGTAATCTGATTCTATTGGAAAAAGACAAGAAGAGAAACTACACCCCACTTTTAATCAGCCACCCACAAAAAGGGCTGCCTCCCTTCCTCTCATGAGGTAAATGAGTTTCTAGATTGAGTCCTCTCCTACCGTTCCTTGAGAAAGGGGCTTGCCTGGGTGAGCCTCAAATAATATAGGACAACAGAAAGGCCTCAATAGCAATGAATATTTATCAACTTCTCTCACACAGAATGTTTTACCCGTTGTTGGGAAGAAGCTGTGGAATACACCTAACCCAAGATGCAAATGACAACCATTCCACATCCTTGGAGAGCTCAGCAGAACCTAATAATAATCATAATCGTGGTATTGGTTAAAAGCTTATTCTATGCCAAGGACCATTCTAAGCACTGGGGTAAGATACATGACAATCAGGTCGGGCAGAGTTCTTGACCCACATGGGGTTCACAGTCTAAGAAGGAGGGAAAACAGCGATTGAATCCCCAGTTTACAGTTGAGGAAACTGAGGCACAGAGAAATGAAGTGACTTGACCAAGGTCACAAGGTAAGCAAGTGCCAGTGCTGGGATTAGAACCCACCTCCTCTTACTCCCAGGCCTGGATTCTTTTTCCACTAGGCCACACTGCTTCCAAAGTGGGGCCCTTGAAGACCGACCCACTCTTGGGGGGGTAATGGACAAGGCTGGGATTCCAAGCCCTCAATCAATCTTCCCAGAAAGTAAAGAGGAACAACTGAGTAAAGAAGCAGCTGGGCCAGTGAGGAGATGTGGTTATGCTTCTCAAGCACTTCTCTACAGGAGCTCAAAGACCCGTGAATTGTTGCGATGTTGTCCTGCTTCTCCGGATATTGAAAGGGTTCTTCCCATCACTCATTTAAAAAAAATCTATCCGCAATCACCAGAGGTGGGATCTGTCACTCAGCCTTTGGAGATTTTAAACAGAATCTCATAGAATAAAGGCATTGATGGGGGCCCCTCTGCCCCCCAACCCCCTCCTACCCCTCCTCCACAGGCTGCATAACCGTAAATTTTCCGTACTGATTCCTGTATGAGCTGAAGAAGGGGAGGACATTGATTGGAGTAACCTAATCAATGTCACATATTCATAGTCTCGGTACCCCTGTTTGTTACCATGGTTACAGACTGAGAATCTATAAGATATGTCTGCTTGGAGACTACGAGGACCCCAGCACATAGGTTCAAGATGAGAAGGAAAAAACACATAGCTTGCTCAGACCAGATGTCCTTAACTCATCGATTGCTGCCTACCTTCAGTAAGTCCAGGCAAGTCAGAGATGTGTTCTGTGGTGGGTTTAAGTCATTATTGTAATATAACATAAGTGATCCTGGTTTGGGAATTTTTTTTATTCATAAACTACCATATGTATAATTGGATGGGAATCACATGCCTCCATCTACTGATAAACAAAGACAAAATCTGCATTAATTCTACATCTGCAATGTTAAAATTACAAATCTAAATTTGAACAAGAAAATCTAGATTTCCCTTTCTTATGGTCCCACTCTGACTGCATTTAGTGGTATTCAGGAAAAGTTAAGAGACCTTTTGAAATATGGTTTATTATCTAGAATGTTTGCTGTGAGGGAATCATTTGAATGAGTAACCATAATTCAGTATTTCTTCAGCTTTTCATGCATAATACAAAAATGCAAACATTCTTCTGATTGACACACATGCTGGTCAGATGATCCCTTTAGCTGGGGGTTCTCCTCAGTATCCCAGAGGAATCAGACCAAAGTGGCCCTGGATGGAGAGACGAATTACTAGAGGCAGGGTAAACCATGCACTGGCTGTGCAGCAGTTGGGATATGGAGAGAAAGACGCACACTGGAAGAGCGCAATGTTTGAGGAAAGCAGTCCTAGTGGAAAGAGCACAGGCCTGGACCTCAGAGGACCTGGGTTCTAATTCTGGCTCTGCCACTTTTTTGTTAGTTTGTTGGTTTGTTTTTTCTTAAGCACTTACTATGTGCCAGGTTCTGTTGGTAACAATAATAATAATAATAATGATAATAATGGGATTTGTTAAGTGCTTACTATGTCCCAAGCACTGTTCTAAGCTCTGGGGTGGATGCAAGCAAATCACGTTGGACACGGTCCCTATACCATGTGGGGCTCACTGTCTCAATTCCCATATTACAGGTGAGATAACCAAGGCACAGAAAAGTGAATTGATTGCCCAAGGTCACACAGCAGACAAGTGTGGAGGCAGGATTAGAACCCAGAGCGAAGTGTGCCGGGTGGGTTGTAATAAGAGAGTTAACGAGGTGAGGTAGGAGGAGGCAAGGTGACTGACTGCTTTAAAGCCAAAGGCAAGGAGTTTCTGTTTAATGCAGAGGTGGATGGGCAACCATTGGAGGTTCTTGAGGAGTGGGGAAACATAGATTGAACATTTCTGTAGAAAAATGATCCAGGTAGCAGAATGAAGTATGGATTGGAGTGGGGAGAGTCAGGAGGCAGAGAGGTCAACGAGGAAGCTGATACAGTAATCAAGGCGGGATAGGATAAGTGCTTGGATTGATGTAGTAGCGGTTTGGATGGAGAGGAAAGGGTGGATGTTAACGATGTTGTGAAGGTCAAGGGTAAAAGTTGGATTGTTTTGTTTTCTGTCATTGTTTTCTGCCTTGATGTCACTGTTTTCTGCCTCAATTCCCCATTTAAGGTCTTTTTTATAGTATTTGGTTTTTTGGTTGTTGCTCTTTTGTTTTTTTTATGGTATTTGTTAAGTGCTTACTCTGTGCCTGCACTGTACTAAGCACTGGGGTAGATACAAGCTAATCAGGTTGGACACAGTCCATGTCCCACATGGGGCTCACAGTCTTAATCTCCATTTTAGAGATGCGGTAACTGAGGCACAGAGAAGTTAAGCCCCAGGTCACACAACGGACAAGGGGCAGAGCTGGGATTGGAACCCAGGTACTTCTGACTCCCCGGCCTGTGCTCTATCCACTAGGCCACGCTGGTTTAAGAGATCATCTAAAGACCTCTATTGGCCACTCAAAACACTAGCAAAGGGGGGCAAAATACATCCTGGGGAACAAATCCAGCCCTCAGCTGATTCACTCCATCCTGCAGATCAGATCTATGCTACCAATTGATTCATGGAAGGGGCTATACTTTCTGCTGCAATGGCTTTGAGCTGACTTTAAGCCTAATAATAATAATAAAAAGAAGAAGAGAAGCAGCATGGGCTAGTGGAAAGAGCCCGGGCTTTGGAGTCAGAGGTCATGGGTTCGAATTCCGGCTCTGCCACTTGTCAGCTGTGTGATTGTGGGCAAGTCACAACTTCTCGGTGCCTCAGTTACCTCATCTGTAAAATGGGGATTAACTGTGAGCCTCATGTGGGGCAACCTGATTACCCTGTATCTACCCCAGTGCTTAGAACAGTGCTCTGCACATAGTAAGCACTTAACAAATACCAACATTATTATGAGTAACGGGATTTGTTAAGCACTTAACTATGTGACAGGAACTGAACTAGGCACTGGGATAGATACAAGACACAGTCCATAGGGTTCACAGTCTTAACCCCAGTTTTACAGATGAGGAAACTGAGGCAGAGAGAAGTTAAGTGACTTGCCCAAGATCACACAGCAGACAAGTGGTGGAGCTGGGATTAGAACCCAGGTCCTCTGATTCCCAGGCCCGTGCTGTATCCGTTAGTCCTTGCCTACCTCAGATGCAGTTGGCAATTGGCTGAATACCCTCTTCTACCACCTATCTGCTGTGTGACCTTGGGCAAGTCACTTCACTTCTCTGTGCCTCAGTTGCCTCATCTGTAAAATGAGGAATAAGGCTGTGAGCCTTATGCGGGACAGGGACTGTGTTCAATCCGATTTGCTCATATCCACCCCAGTGCTTAGTACAGTGCCAGGCACATAGTAAGTGCTTAAATACAATTATTATTATTAATAACAAGCTTAGAGCCAGTCAGAACCTACTGTAGCATGGCAGTTCAGACAATTCCAAGACTTCACTCATGTTACCTTGCCCAACTCCATGATAGCAAGGCAGATACTCTCTAAATCTCAACAGCCTCATTAAACTGGGTAGGTAACCCTCTGGCTGAAATAATTGCCCACCCTGGAATTGTGCCCCCACCATGCGCCATGGGCTTTTTTTACTCTTTTTTTGTGAAACTGAAATGAATGGTATTGAAAACAGAAATGTCATTCTAACAAGTACTTGAATCTAAGTGGCACAAAGACCCACCATTTACTGCAAGAAGAAGCCTGCCCTTAGTGAAAAGGGCTTAGTAGACAGAGGACCTAGGTTCTAATCCCAGTTCTATCAATTATTTGCTATGTGATATTGGGCAAGTCACTTAACTTCTCTGTGCCTCAGTTTCCTCAACCATAAAATGGGGATTAAATAATGGTTTTCCCTCCGACTTAGACTGTGAGCCCCATTTGGGACAGGGGCCGTGTCTGATGTGATGAACCTGTATGCTTCCATTGGTTAGAACAGTGTTTGACACACAGTAAGTACTTAACAAATAGCATGATAACAATACTACTACTACTAATAATAATTTACTTGCAAAATTAAAAGCAGGATTAAACACAAATGCCTATGAGCTTGAGCTCAACATATATACATATATGTATATATGTATATATATATATATATATATCGTATTTATTTAGCACTTACTGGATGCAGAGCACTATACTAAACACTTGGGAGAGTCTAATATAACAGCGTTGGTAGAAATATTGCCTGCATGCATATGAACTTAGAGTTCTCCTAGTAGCACTCTTTCTTTCCTATTGCATATTCTCTGTAAGAATCTGTAGTCTCTGGGATTGAGACTAACTACTAATATAATGTACAGTAGAGAATGAGGGGAAGCAAATGCAGCATGATATACTTAAATTTTTTAGTTCCTGTACATTTCCGTTCACAAACCAAGGGTGTTTTTATCACAATGTTTTTGCATTTAATTGCCAGGAAATCTTAAAACCAAAGAAATAGGACAGAGATGCTATTTACGTTCAGAAGAAAAAGCTACAGAAAAATAATCGAAGAAGGCTGAAATAGAAAATATTGATGCTCTTCACTTTAAATCTCTCAAATTGAGGTTAATGGGAATTCAACAGCAAAGCTTCCATGAGGCAGATGAGGGAATTTCTCTAGAGGCCATTGACAAACCCCACCACCATAAAGAATGTGACCAAAGAGGCTCTGAAAATCCCTGGATTTGGGGATTTAGGGAAGACTGCCCCTCCAAGTTTAAGAATTTAGCCAGCTCCAAATATGCATGATTCAAACCTTGGGATTTTAAGGAACTCTCCATTCCCCCACCCCGTACCTCCCTCCTTGCCCATTCTATACATGACACACAGAGTTGAGGGGGGACTCTGGCTAAAAACTCCACCCTTGCTTGTTCTCCCATCCTCCCATCTCCCTCCTCCTATGCTTTATCTCCTATTTTCTCTGGACCCTGCCCCACTTCTCTTTCTTTCTCTGCCTTTTACTCTCTGTATTCATTCATTCATTCATTCATTCATTCATTCAATTGTATTTATTGAGCACTTACTGTGTGCAAAGCCCTGTACTAAGTGCTTGGGAGAGTACACTATAACAACAAACAGACACATTCCTGCCCACAATGAGCTCACAGTCTGGCGGGGGAGACAGACATGAATATAAATAAATAAATAGATAAATATATTACAGGTATATACAGATAGATACATATGCACTGTGGGAATGGGAGGGTGGATGAACGAAGGATCAAGTAAGAGTGGCGCAGTAGGGAATGGGAGAAGAGGAGAGGAGGGCTCAGTCAGGGAAGGCTTCTTAGAGGAGATGTGCCTTCAATAAGGTTTTGAAGTGGGGGAGAGCAATTAGGGTTATTATTGCAATTTTCTGTCTGATAGAAGAAGGGAGGGTGTTTCAGGACAGAGGTAGGATGTGGGCAAGAGGTCGGTAGAGAGATAGATGAGATGGAGGTACAGTGAGAATGTTAACCTTAGAGGAACTGAGTGTGCGTGCTGGGTTGCATAGGAGAGTAGCGAGGTGATGTAGGAGTGGGTGAGGTGATCAAGTGCTTTGAAGCTAAAGCACTCTGTGCAACCCTGGTTCCATATTTTTTAGTCCTTGCCATCTTTTCAGCCCTGTGCTGTTTCACTTTGAATTCCCCAAACTCTGTTCCCATTGACCCCAGAGCATGGTGGTACCTAGATCCATCCCTGCCAGAATAAAAAGAAATGGGGGAGTAGGGACAAATTAAATCCACAGTTCATCCTAAAAACTAATTTTTCTATGTTTCCCCCAACCTCATTTTGTCCCAGAAACTGCTCTTCGGGGCTGTAGCAAAATGGGCTGGGTTGAATTTCAGCTCTTTGTCCCTTTGGTGGAAGTAGAAATGACCAGAAAAGGAGTCAAAAATGGGATGGGAAAAGGGGACCAAAATGCCCAGGCACTCCATCAGTGGCATCATCTCCCAGTGGATAACCTAGGGATAATCGCAAAGTAAAGCCAAGTTGACTACTGCCAAGTCTGTGACTTGTTTTTTCCGAGCCAACCACCCACTCCAACTTAAGGTTCAGGATAATGCTGGTTGAATATAGTGCTTCATACTTGAAATTATTGCATCAGTTTGAAAGTTACAGTAGCTGCCCTTAATTAGCTTACATTCTATAGAAGATAATAGATCTAAGAAAAATGATAATATAATATATAAATATATTAATACACTTAAAACTCTTGTTAGCTTTTGTGATCTGCTTCACTTTCCTGGGTAGACACAACTTGAAACCCAGAAATATTCATGGTCATTTGAGCTCTTATAATACAGACTTCTACACCATTCATTCAATAGTATTTATTGAGCGCTTACTATGTGCAGAGCACTGTACTAAGCGCTTGGGATGAACAAGTCGGCAACAGATAGAGACAGTCCCTGTCGTTTGACGGGCTTACAGTCTAATCGAACTTTGATCTAGTATGCGAAACAGTTTATTAAGTATTTGAACAGTAAACATTTCAGCCCATTCTCAAATACACAAGCATGCTTGATCATTCATCCTGAAAAAAAACAGCAGCTTTATTATTATGTACTAATATGGAGGATATTTTTCTACTGAAGAATGTTATATCTGCTTTGTATTTTTCAGAGGATCTAACACTGTATAGAATACCATGCATGCAATTTGAATGACATTGTTAATTTATGGTACTGGTTTGTTTGCTCAGAGGGCCAGATTCTCATTCTCTGTATCCCAACAGCAAAACTGGAGAGGTTATGAAGAATGAAAATCTGATGTTACTTCCACTCCTGGCCCTGGGCACCACCCAGGTCAGCAGGTCATGGGCAGGTCATTTAAGTTAGGAAGGCTAGACTTTCCAGTGAGTATCATGAGCCATTTCTGATTTGGGTCATGGGGTACAATCTCGATACTGTATAGAATCATTTTGAGTATTGTTGTAGAGATGAGTCAGAGAGGGCATGCTAGGGAAATCTTTCACGCATGCTCTCTGTCACCTGTCACAGCTCTGGTCAAATCTTCTTCTAGAACTAGAAATCTGGACTCCCTGTGGCACTGGTGACACATGGGAGGGGGCTGGGGAGTAAATCTTTCTCTTCTGCTGATAAATGTTCACCAGCCATGCTGGCCGGGACTTATGCTTTACTCCTTCCACCACATAGTGGTGAGCTAGAGTATTCTTTAGTCAGAGGTGTCTGGGATACATATGCTCGTCTATATCCCAGTAATATGCATTGAGCATATACAGTCAAGATCCAAAATGAAGCAGCAAAAACTCCAAAACTTTGGGGAACATTTGACATGATTACGGAGTGAGAGAGAGAGAGGGAGGGAGAGAAATAGAGAAGGAGAGAGAAAGAGAAATAACGAGAGGGAGGGATGGAGAGAAATGGAGAAATAGAGAGAGGGAGGGAGGGATAGAAAGAGAGAGGGAGAGAAGGAGATCAAGAGAGAAAGAGAAAGGGAAGGAGGGAGAGAGAGGGAAGGATGAAGAGAAAGAGAGAGAAGGAAGAATAGAAAGAGAGAGATGGGGGAGAGCGAAAGAGAGAGATACTTTCCAGAAGCAAGAGAAGAAGCAGCAGGAGTAGATGGGAATAGGAAACTCTTTCAGCTGCTGTAGCTAAAGACAACTCCCCGGAATGTGTGCTTCCAACAGAGGCGTGAATTCCAGGGAGCCACTGATGGCAGTGATGGGAGCCGTTTCTCTTCTCACCTGCTCCAGCTGCTACTACTATGCTTCTTGCCGGGGTCCTCACCATTCTCATTCATCCGGGGACCCGGCAAGAAACGGTTCAGCAGCCTCCCGAACTGCCAATACTGCCATAATGACCACATCCCCTAGGATACTTTGGAGGGCTCCCAGGAGTCCTTGAATCTCTGGGTAAAGACCATTCTTTTCTACAATCCGCACAGAGTGGCGTAGAGGTCTTCTGAGGAGTTGATATCAGGTTTTAGTCTCCCTGAGGAGAGCAGCCCTCAAAAGCCACCCTATCTGTCCATACCTAAGACCCCCTTGATAGAAAAACTTGAGCAGTTTTTAGAGGCTGCTATCCCATTCACCTAAAAGCACAACCAGATCGGGCAAGCTCTTGATGCTGTACTCATCAATGCATTTTGTAGTTTTCTCCAATTTATTTCAATTCATTTCAGTTGCTTCCATTCTTTCTGTAATAGCCTCGGGAAAAAGTATAAAGACACTCAGGAAAAAAACTCCGAAGAACACTAAAAGTACATCCTTTATTTATTTGCATAAAAGTGTATTTATATTTCAGAAGTTGAAAATAACTTCAGATCATAAATTTTATTTTCAGCATCGTTGGCAACGTTTGTATCAACACTTCTGTTCGAACACTTTTAAGAAAAGATTCTCTTACAAAAAAGTTGGAACTAGTTCTTTTATTCCACAATATATCGAAATGAACTCAGTTGCATATACACATTGTCTTAAAGGTCTTTTTTCACATGTAGCCCATAATGTCAGTTATTCAATGTCATTTAGCACAAAAAATAGATTTGGATTGCCAAACTGATGCTTTGTCAATCTCTCACTTGCTTGTTCTCTCTCTCTCTGTCTCTCTCTTTCACACACACACACACGCACAAAACACACACACACCACCACTTGTCAATCCAAACCCTGCCCACCTCTGACAAATTGCCTGAATACATGGTCAAAACAGGATTCCTCCTCCAGCCATTTCCTTGGTAACAAGTACTCATCCACACAAATAGCCTTTCCCAAAGTAAATGAAATATGAAAAACAAGAAAAATACTTTCACCTTTTTGATCCTTCCAAAAGGTTACAAATATTATAAAAAGCATATCCAGCATTAATTCTGTGAAATAAAGACACTTTAATAAGGGCTGTTTGTCAACCATTCATTGTAAGGAAGAGAAGAGCTTCATGTAACTCACATATGACTTCTGGTTCATAACTAAAGTACATTTAGTAAAACTGTAACCATACTCCTTAGTTAGGCACAACTGCAGGTAACTTTCAGAGATAGTCACACTCCTATCAGATACCTCCATAACCCATTCCTCAGTCCGCTCACCATCTCCTTCACCATCTATATCCAGGTCTAATTCTAATGTTTTCCAGCCCTTCTTCCCCACTTCAAAACTTCTAAGTTCAAAGGGGGGAAAGGAGAAGGAAGACAGGATGTAAAAGAAAGTTAATATCAAGAGAAGAAAGTGCATGAAGAAAGAGATGGAAAGAAGAGAAAGAAGAGGGCAAAAAGAGGAAGAGTAAGAAAAGGGATGAAGGGAAGAAGAGGAAGGAGGTAGAAGAGGGGGGAGGATAAATGAGAGAGAAGGAGGAAGAAGAGGGTGAGGGGGGAGAGTGATGTAGGAATAGAAAGGTAGCTGAGAATAAGAAAAAAATAGTTCTCTGTTGAGCTGCTGCACTTTTCCCATAGGGGAGCGATCTCTGTTTTTGAGCCTGCCTCGCCCATCCTCCACCGATTCTTGGCCTCCAGGCTGGTTTGCCATCTGCAGTGCTTGCCCAACTGTTCACAACTGTATCACAGTATCTTTATATCACTAATTCTTCCCACCTGGTTTGCGCGCACCCCCTTTCAGTTCCCCATACATCAGCTGCTTGGATATCCCGCTCTCATTCATTCTCCTCATATGTTCCACCCAAGGAAGCCGTGTTAACGACGCATTGCTTCAGTGCAGCTGAGCTGGCTGCATTCTAGGATGCTGTTATTGATAATCTTGTTCTGCCACTTGCTGCTGAGTATGGTTCATATTCAACTGGTGAAGCCACAAAGAAGCTGGATATATCTTCATAAAAGGCTTGGGCTTCCCTCTGTCCTCCCACCCAATATCCCAGACTGTTAACTCCTTACTGAAAACTCTATTGCCTCTACCTCCCCACTCTTTCACCCCTGATCACCTAGCCAATTTCTTGGTTGGCAAAATTGAAACCACCAGGCCTGACCATCTCAAAATCTCTCCCTCGATGGCAAGATAGATGAGATTGAGGTACAGTGAATAGGTTGGCATTGGAGGAGCCAAGTGTGCGGGTTGGGTTGTTGTAGTAGGAGATCAGCAAAGTAAATTAGGAAAGGGAGAACTGATTGAGTACCTTAAAGCCGATGAGACTGCCAGTATTTTTACTGTAAAGGAAACGAAGACTTGGGATTTTTTCTTCAAAGAATCATTTGTTTTGTCCTTTGCAGATTTGGTCAATGTGGAGGTTAACCAATAAATACTTCGTATAAATCTCTTTGTGAATAAGATGCTGAATCAACTAAAATATATAGCCCTCCAATGAATAGTAAAAATAATGATTTGTTGCTATCCTGGTATCGATTTGCCTTTCCAGGTCAGTCTTCCTTATATGTGTTCATGTAGGAATGAAACCAACCTAAACTTTAGCTATTTGATACTATTTGAACATATGCCCAAAATGTGATAGAGAGAATAAAATGAGAAATAATGAATGCTGTCCAAGAATACATGACATCATGTTTGGGGGGTGAGTTGTAGGTGGGTGTCGTGTATCAGCCATGCCCCTAAGCGAATGAAAGTAGCCCAGTTAAGAATGATCCTGTTCATATTGAATTAGGGGTGAATTCTAGGCTGTTAGTGAGTAGAGCCCTGGCCAAGAGCAGATGAGCCAAGAATGTTTTTTGGTTGGTTTTTTTTTTCTGAGATAAGGCCTGCTTCATTGTGAATCACAATACGAAGATCTCTTCTCTCCAAAATAAACCCTTAACACATATAATACAAATTCATAAGAACATAAAAAATACCACTCCCAAGTTAGACCAATGGCCAATTCAGGTCAATGAAACCCTCACTACTTAGTCCTTACATCTGTCACCTGTTTTATTTGGGGGAGTATCATAACAGCAAGCACTTCTTTGGCTTGAGCAGAACTACCGCACTTCTAACTCTCACAAGATTTCATTCCAATCTTGGCTCTAGGCAGCCAACTTCCTCCTGCCTCTGACTTACTTCGCACTGATAATTTCTTTCTAGAATTTCCACAGTAAATCTGCAACCTAGGAACGGAGACTCCCTTTTACGTCTTCCAGCAATGGCTCTCTTTCTTCCCTCATTTAAAGTGCCACCTTGCGGTGCTGAGACTTTGCTTTGAACCCCAGGCCTCTTCCCGGACATTCACTCAGATAAGGTTTTACTCATTCACAGTCTTAAGTAAATGTCAGATTTAAGCTGGCCTAAAAATAGACTAACCATATATTCCCATTTAACCAGAACAGTCCCAAATTTGTATCACAAGTCCAAGGCAATTTTAGAAAAAGAAAAAATGTCTTAGAATTAGGACTGCCCAGGCTAAACTGGTCAGCCTAACTCACATCAATCCCCAGCTGCTCTTGCTCATTTTAAATATTTGGATTTCCACATCTAGGCCGGCTTAGTTAATGATCAGTTCATATCCCACTACATTCTGAGATCTGAAGCTTGCCTGTCATAGAATTCTTGTGCCTTTCTTCTCTTACTTCCCCACACCGCACCACCACTGCTCTCATGGTAGCCAAGAGAAAGAGTCCTGGAATCTTCCTAAATGTCCCAATTGTCAACAAAAATAATAATGGTCAGCATCCCTAAAAGCAAGCTGAGACTGCCTGATGGTAACGCCTCAGTAGTGGCAAAGGTTTGGGGTGGGACAAATGCTAGGACTCTACAGGGACAAGAGGAGTTTTTCTACACCTCAGAAACAGTCATGGGTGGATCACGATGACTAGAGGAACATCTGTAGGCCTTAGGGAGCAAGATATGTCTTACCCCACTCCAGATCCACTTTGAAACTCTGACGTTATCTCACTGGCCTATATGACACTGTATTGGAAGGCAGTTTCCTTACTCTCTCTTTGGAACTCATATTATGTCAGTCCTGCTAGTTTGGTCTGGGGAAGGTTTTTTCTTTCCCTTGGATTTTTGTCATCCCCTTCTCTTCTTCAGTGCTCTCACTTGCTTCCTGGAACTCTAAAAGGCAGAAAGAAAGGAAGTGGGGGAAGGGAGAATGATTCTGGAAATTCAGACAGATCCTCTGGGTCAGGGGATAAGAGATTAGCCCACTCTTCTAATTCAAAAGAACTCTTTTACTTGACAGAATATCCTCTGGCACCCTTTCTCCACTGGGGCCCATATATAAGGGGAAGTGATTCTCCCCATCTTAATTCACAGCTCACCTGTTAACACCCTGGACAAGCCCTACATGCATTAGGGTGTATTGGGTGTTTGTGCCGGGGGTGGGGGGTTCATGAAAATGTATATGTAGAACTGTAGGTTTCTTTGTAGGCAGGGTAGTTGTTTCACGCTAAACTAGTCCACAATTTCAAACTCCAGGAGCACAGCTTGACTTGAGATTTAAGATGACAGAATGAGTAGTGAGTTTCCATGTCAGAATATACAGAAACGATTATACCTTTCAGTTGCCTTTCACTATACTGAGCACTATGACATTTTGAATTCAAATTTTCTTTTGTCACACAAACATATTTTTCCCCTTTTGGATCAACATCAGAAAGAGTATGGGGACACCGGAAAGTATTTCAGCCCTCTGATTTGAGTTTATGTTACTTTAACATTGTTAGGGTAAAAAGAAAATAATGTCTTTAAAAAAGCAGAAATGCTATTGCCAGAAAAAAAATTGAAATCCATTATTTTTCTGAGACATAAAGAAAACCTTCCACTTGCCATCTCAGCATCTGTAATTAATGAGTAAACACTATTCCCAGACCTGCGCTAATGTCAATTAAAAACCCTGCTGTAGTGAGAAATTCTGAAAAAAAAAAAAGACACCAGCGGATAAACCAGCAAGGATGCATCTTTTGCTAGAGTTGGCTTTATCCACAGGGGAAAAACACAGGAGGAAAAAATAGATAAACTCTTTCTGGGCTTATTTTCTGCATACATCTTTAGGAAATGTGAAAAGAACAGTCATCTGAGTCATTTCCTCAGCATCTCTCCTCCTCACCTTGATTTTGGCTCACTCTCTGACCGCCTTTCACAAGGGCAGACGGCTTTTTCATTTGGCCAACATGTCTTCTTCATTAAATTTCAATTACTGTCGTAACCCTTTGTGAAGATCCAAGCTAGGCCAGCCCCGTGCGTAAAGGAGAAAAGACCCCAAAATTTCTAGAGCTGAGAGTCTCTTCACTCCTTAGTTGCCCTCACAAAAGGAAAGCTCTTCTGCATAAAACATCATACCTATTTGATGATATCAGCTAGAGAATAGACAATTACAGGGAAGGGTTTAGGCAAGGAAGATGGGGTGAAAGATTGACCAGAAACTTGAGAGAAGTAGCATGGCGTGGTGGATAGAGCATGGGACTGTGAGAGTCAGAAGGACACTAGTTATCTCTGCCTTTCTTCCCTCATCTGTAAAATGGGGATTAAAACTGTGAGCCCCACGTGGGACATGGACTGCGTCTGTAATTTATATATATTATTGGTCTCCCTCTCTAGACTGCAAGCTCGTTGGGGGCAGGGAGTGTGTCTGCTTATTATTGTATCGTACTCTCCCCAGTGCTTAGTATAGTACTCTGCCCACAGTAAGCGCTCAATAGATACGAAAGAATGAATGAATGACAGCATCCAACATGATCTGCTTGTATCCACCCCAGCGCTTAGTACAGAGCCTGGCACATAGTAAGTGCTTAACAAATACCAGAGTTATTATGCAGAGGGAAGGCAAGGTTATGGAGAAAGGTCTTCATCATAGCTGGGCGTGAACGTGGGGAACTTCCATTCTCCAGGGAAGCTGAGGGGACAGTCAAATGAATGACCAGGGAAGAGGGAACTATAGCAGGGGATTTAATTGGTGTAAGGGGAGAGGGGGAGATGGGGAGCAGGGAAGGAGGGGAGACAGTTCCCCCTGGTATAATCAGGAAAAATTCCTCATTAGGGATAAGCAGTTAAACCTGGATTTAGTTTAATAATCCTGTTGTTTCAATACTATTACCATTGAAATCCCTAAATAAGTATATTCTGGCTATAGGTAGGAGGTGCTTTTTATAGTATTTGGTAAGCACTTACTATGTGCCAGACACTATACTAAATACTGGGATAGACACAAGCTAATCAGGTTGGACACAGTCCCTGTCCCACATGGGGCTCACAGTCTTTAATCCCCCTTTTAAAGATGAGGTAACTGAGGCACAGAGAAGTTAAGTGACTTGCCTGAGGTGACTCAGCAGATAAGTGGCGGGGTGGGAATTAGAACCCAAGTCCTTTGTTGGGTACTTGGGCCCTGGGGCAACTGACCATGAAGTGACTAGAAAAGACACGATAAGGGCCAAAAATGACTATCACATGCCATACCCATAGGGAAGCAGTGTGGTCTAGTGGAAAGATCACGGGCCTGGGAGTGAGAGGACCCGGGTTCTAATTCCGGCTCTGCCACCTGCCCACTGTGTGACCTTGGGCAACTCATTTAACTTCTCTGTGCCTCAGTTTCCTCATCTGTAAAATGGGGAGCCAATACCTATTCTCCCTCTTACTTAAACTGTGAGCCCCATGGGACCTGATTCTCTTGTATGTACCCTAATGCTTAGTATAGTGCTTGGTATACAATAAGCACTTAACAAATATTATTATTACTGCTATTATTATCATTATCTTCCAAACAGAGGGGAGACAAGGGAGAGATGGGAGAGAAGGAGAGCAGAAGAGTGGAAGACAAAGAACAGAGGAAGAAGAGAGGGAAGGAGAAACAGGAAGACAGGAGAGGCAGGAAGAGAGACTTGGAGAGGGGGATGGGAAAGAGAAGAGTGAGGAGAGAGAGGAGATTGAGAGAAGGAAAGGGAGAGAGCAATAAAGTGGTTTCCAAAATTGTCTTCATCTCTTCTTCAACTCTTCTCATCATTTATCCATTAAAGAGCCTTTGTTCAAGATCTTTTTACATTTAGTCAGTTACTTCCAAGCCAGCAGAGACTTGATCTTAGATTCTGAATGAAGTCTTTCAAATAATTGGTTGGATGGCTGCCATTTTGTCATCTTAAAAATGAATTGGTCTCCTGTAAGTGAGTACTTTACTGTTCATTTGCCATGATTCATCCCACAATCCCCGGATCAGAACCTCTGAGATTAATTTAAAGGTTGAAGAAGATCCCCATTTTATTGTTTAAAAACCTATATGATGTGAAAATCAAGACTTTGGTAAACTCTAATGCTCCATCAACAAAAGAGTCTTGGCACCACTTTGTGTTGTCAATTTTATCTGTTTCTTGAAATCTGCTAAGTGGAAAAGGACAAATTCATTAGTGAGAGCGGTATTCATGACCTTCAGAGAGGTATAGCACATCAATTATCAGAGAGAGGAGTAATTAAAATTAAAAATATATATAAAAACTCAATTGATAATGTCCTTTTTAGATGTCATGAAAATTTCTCCCACACTTAAACTCTTTCCAAATCATTTGCTATCATTTGTGATGTGCTCCTCTTTGCTAAGTTGAAAGGTTCAGGGGAAGTAGTGGAATTCTTATCAAATGTGGAATTTATGAGAGGGAAATGTTATTACTGCATTTATTATCATTGGCCTGTCTGAATGTCACAGCGGTCCTATTGTGCTTCCCTCTGAAACCACTGAGCTTTGCACACTTGCAACAAAAGAAATTAACTATGGGAATATGGTAGGAGTTGATGATTTAAGACAGAGACAGGAAAAAGTTAAGATGAAATACCGAATAAGCCAGGATTACAATGGAGCTAGTCGTATGGAAAACTAAACTTTTCCTTGGGTGTTTTAAAATGCAGAGGCGATTGAGTTGGGAAGGTTGATGACAAGTTGCATAATTAAAGAATTAGTTTTACATATGAGCGTTATTAAACTGCACACTAATTCAGTAAGTTATTACTATCAGATGTGCATGGACTGCAATAATTATTATTCCTGGAATTCATGAAGTGCTTACTTTGTATCAGACACTGTAGTGAGTGCTAGGCAAAGGTACACGGATATTAAAGCAGACACTTTCTTGGACCACAAGGCACACAAGATCTAAAATGGTTAGGGAGGGTAGATATACTGGGAGCCAAATGTCTCCCTGATTAAACCAGGAACTGAACAAAGACCAGGGAGACCAAGGGCCAGGTTTGCACTCACTGCTCAGTGACTGCCTAGGGTTACGCTATCAGAGCAGACCCTTTCCAGGCCTCAGATGCTTGATTTAAGAATGACATAAATGAAACAAAATCATTTTCATTTGTGGAATCTTAGATCTGGAAGGGACTCCTCGGGGTCGTTTGATTTATCCCTTTGGCTCTAAGTAGGTTTCTAGAGATGGAGCTCTTTGTATTCAGTCGATCAATCACGAATAGTATTTACTGAGCACAATACTGTGTTCAGAGCGGAATACTTAGCACTTGAGAGAGTAAAATAGAGGTAGTAGACGTTATGCCTGCTCTCAAGAAGCTTAAAATTTAATGGAGGAGACAGACACGGAAAGATTTACAGTTAGAAGGAAGGTGAGATGCATGGCAAAGCGAGTAAAGTATGGAAAGTGCTACGTAGTCTCCCAACTCCCAATGAAAGCGCTATGGGTGTTTGTTAATGCATAAGTGCTGAAGTGGTACAAATGTGCTGTGGTAATAGTTGGAAGGATGTGACCCAATGAGAAGAAAAATTAATCACGGAAAACTTCTTGGAGGAGGTGGTTTTCAGTAGGGCTTTGAAGATTGGAACACCTATGGGCTGGCAGATTTGAATGGGGTTGGATGAGGAATAGCTAACAAAAAGAAGCACAAAGGGGTTTGCAAACCAATGTTAGCTAAACGGTAGTCTGTCAGAAAGTGCTTTTTCTCATCAGAACCCCATTGCCGAAGAAACTTCTGGAAGGGTGCTCCAATACCCCTGTTTCCAACCAAGTCTGCGTGAAGTTCAACCAACTCTAGCGTTCCCAAAGTCTCCCCAAAACGTACGTTTTTTTAACAATGCAAGCACGTTTTCTCCGATTCCATTCAATTAGAAAGAGGATTGGGAAATTTTTCATGTTGAAATAATTAGGTATCATCTTGGAATTAGGTCAGATCATTGGGTTGGCCCTGAGAAGATGAGGATCTCCAGCTTCCCCCACTCCCTTGGAAAACTCATTCGCTCCCATGGTTTCAACTATTATGTCTATGCGAATGATTCCCAAATCCACATCTCAAGCCCTGAATTCTCTCCTTCTCCTTCTGCCTTCTGGACATCTCTACCTGGGTGTCCTGCCAACATCTCACACTAAACATGCCCAAAACAGAACTCCGTATCTTCCCACCCAAACCCTATCATCCTCCTGACTTTCCTGTGATGGCAAACAGCACCACCATCCTCCCTGTCTCACAAACTCATAACCTTTGGAGTTGTCCTTGACTCAGCTCTCTCATCGAACACACATATTCACTCTGTCTCCAAATCCTGTCTGGTCTACCTTCACAACATTGCTAAAATCCACCCTTTCATCTCCGTCCGAAGTGTTACCACACTGAACCAAGCAGTCATCCTATCCTGCCTTGACAATTGCATCAGCCTCCATGCAGACCTCCCTGCCTCCTGTCTCTCCCCACTCCAGTCCACACTTCACTCTGCTGCATTGATCACTTTTCTGAAAAACTGTTCAGTCCATATCTACCCCCTCCTCAAGAACCTCCAGTGGTGCCCATCCACTTCTGCATCAAACAGAACCTCCTTACCATAGTTTTTAAAACACTCAGTCAACTCACCCCTTCCTAACCTACCTCACTAGGCTCCGAATAAAGCTCAGCTCTCACACTTAGCTCCTCCAGTGGTAGCTTACTGACTGTGGCCCGATCTTGCCACCGACGCCTCACCCATGTCCTCTCTCTAGCCTGGAACACCTTCCCCCTCCATGTAAGCCATACCACCATTCGCCCCACCTTCAAAGCCTTACTGAGGTCACAATTTCTCCAACCCTTCCCTGATTAAGCCCTCTTTTCCCAAGTTCCCTCTCCCTTGGATCTGTGCCCTTTCATCTGTGACCTTTGGGCAGCGATATTCTCCCCACCTTCAACCCCACAGTACTTCTGTATATATGTTAATGTATTAATTATTATATATTAATTTATATTAATGTCCATCTCCCCCTCTAGACTGTAAGCTCACTGTGAGCAGGGAACATGTCTGCCGACTCTTTGTATTTTATTCTCCCAAGGGCATAGCACAGTGCACAATAAATACTATTGATGCTGACGCTGATCTTCTCATTGGGGTTCTAAATGGCCACGGGCCATGGATGAGTGACAATAGCTGCTGCTGGATGGATACTCGACCCCTAGGCTACCAGAGAGCATGTGTCTTCCCCAAACACCAACCCAACCTTCAGGACTCTCTTTGTCTCTACTTTTACCATAACTCTAGAGCCCTCCCCTTCTTCTCCATCTATACTGCTACTTAGCTGATCCAAGCTCTTATCATATCCCACTTCAACTACTGCTTCAGCCTTCTCTCTGTCTTCCCTGCCTCCTGTCCCTCCTCTCTCCAGTCCGAACTTCACTCTGCTGCCCAGATCATTTTTCTAAAAAAAGTGCTGCACTTGTCTCCTCACTCCTCCAAAGCCTTCAACTCCCATCCATCTCTATATCAAAAGGAGATGCTTTTCCATCGGCTTTAAGGCACTCAATCTCTTCTCCCCATCCTACCTAACTTATTCCTCTTCCACTACAACTCAGCCCACTCACTTTGCCCCTCTAATGCCAACCTACATACTCTACCTCTATCTTGTCTCTCTCGCTACTGAAACCTTGCTCACAACCTCTTTCCTCCCTACTTGCCTCCCTCCCACTTCGTATCTGAAAGACCATCATTCTCTCCATCTTCAAGGCCCTATTAAAGTCATATCTACACCAGGATGTCTTCCCTGAATAACCTTTCATCTCCCCACCCTATTTTCCCTCCCTTCTACATCATCTAGGCAAATAAGCTGTGGCAGCCATTTAGAGGATTCCCTACATGCCTACTCTCCAGGAAGGACAAGAGACTGCTATATCCTTCCTTGTTCTTCCTCCTGCTTCCATTATTGGGTAAAAAAAGTCTCATTTTTTTTTTTTACATTTAGGAGTTAAATTAGAGGTTCTCTCTCCAGGTTTCCCTTTTGAAGAATTTGACATAACATTGATGAGGTGGCTAGATTTGGATGGCAAATAATGGAACAGTCTGTTCTTTTGTTTGATCTGAAATAGATGTTTGTGTAGCAAAAGCATCAAGAACACATTCAGTTGGGCATGGGGCCCAGTTCTTCCCTCACCACTTCCCTCTCACGTCATGTAAGGGTCTGCTCAGCTTCCAAGGAAGTTGCCTGCAAAAAAGGCAGTTAAAATAGCCAAAGCCCTGGGCCTGGAATAGCTAAACAGTCTGTAATTACCACAGAGTAGGTTCTAGGAAAAATGTTGTAGTAGATTCTTAAAGCCAACCTCATTATAAAGTAAAGTGTTTCCACTTTCAATCGGTCAACTAATCATCTTTACTGAGTGCTTACTATGTGCAGAGTACTGTCCTAAGTGCTTGGGGTAATACAGTGTAATAGAGTTGGTAGACATTCTCTGCCTAAAATGAGCTTACAGTCTAGGAAGGGAAACAGACATTAATATTCATTCATTCATTCATTCATTCATTCATTCAACCATATTTAATGAGCGCTTACTGTGTGCAAAACACTGTACTAAGCGCTTGGTAGAGTATAATATAAGAACCATCAGACACATTCCTGCCCACAACAAGCTCACAGTCTAGACGGAGAGACTGACATCGATATAAATAAATGCAGAGATAAATACATTACATATATATACAGATATATACATGTGTACTGTGGGGATGGGAGGGAGAATGAATGAAGGAGCAAGTAAGAGCAGCGCAGAAGGGAGTGAGAGAAGAGGAGAGGAGGGTTTAGCAAGAAAGAAATTATGGATGCGTACATAAGTGCTTTGGGACTGAGGGAGGGGTGAATAAAGGGTGAAAATCCAAGTGCAAGGGTGACCCAGAAGGGGATGGGAGGAGAGGAAATGAAGGCTTAGTTGAGGAAGGCCTCTTGGAGGAGATGTCAGTCGGATATGAAGAGGGAGGGTGTTCAAGGCCAGAGGCAGGATGTGGGCAAGAGATCAGTGGTGAGGTAGAAGAGATCCAGGTACTGTGAGTAAATTGGCCCTGGAGGAACGAAGTGTGAGGTCTGGGTTGTAGTAACCTTTGGAATCTCAAAGAAATGCTGTAGTACCATTCTTCAAGCACTAACTCTCAACTAGATGTGTGTTGGTCACTGTCCTGATAGGCACACCTATCCATGTTAAGCAGTCGATCAGCAGTCCCAAGTGCTCATTATGTGCAATCTTGGTCCTGTTTCCTGCCCTCAAATAGCTCACAATTTTACGAGGGAGACAAACATAATGTATACAAGCAAAAATAAAGGTGCATAAACACATGTAATAGGAGCAAACAAATGAAAAGATGCATTCAAACAAATGTTAAAGTAGTGTATAGGCAACTGAAACTATTTTACAGAAATATTCTAAAGTGTTAGGGTCTAGCAGGAGTGTCCAGAGGCAATTGAGATCATTCTGAAAAGACTTCACAGAAGCATAGCTATTGGTATTTTGTGGGAAAGTGGAAACGCAGAGTTTTTTAAGAAGGGATGCAGCATTGCCTCGTGGATAGAGCATGAGCATAGGAGTCAGAAGGTCCTAGGTTCTAATCCCAGTTCCGCCACTTGTCTGCTGGGTGACCTTGGGCAAGTCACATAACTTCTCTGTGCCTCAGTTACCTGATCAGTAAAATGGGGATTAAGACCATGAGCCCCTTGTGGGACCGGGACTGTGTCCAACCTGACAATCTTTACCTACCCCAGTGTTTATTACAGTGCCTGGTACATAGTAAGTGCTTAACAAATGCCATTTAAAAAAAAAGAGAGATCAAAAGATGGACTAGGGCGATGGAAAAAGACAATGGCGATAGAAAAGCCGGCTAGAATAAGTTGGAAATGATATCTTGTATCTTGACAGGTATATATGTGTATTTATTGCTATTATGAACTGATTGTATAGGATGCCTTTTTTATAGTCAAAGAAAGAAAGTCCTGAAAGGAAGGGTCATGTTTTGGTGTGGGGAATGGGGGGACAATGCCAGTAGGAGAAATGCAGGGTTGAGTTAATTCCATCCAGGAGTTTAGACTAATTCCCAGGATGCCAGGCCACTGGACAGAGCTTTCAAGGTCAAGGTGTCTGGGGATTGATGATACCGTACAGGATATCTCTAGGCAAAGGGGTAAGAAACTGACCAGAGGTACCATTCGTCTGTCCTCATCTGTCTCCCTTCCAAAAATATATAAAAAAGATAGGTCACCTCAGGGGTCACCTCGCAAAAGTCCAGTGTCTAAATTCTGCCTGGAGAAATGACAGGGATGTGACCCAGAGACAGAATGGTGGAGAGCAAGGGATACAGGTTTGCTTGGCTGGAGTACAAGCAGGGGTTAATGGGAAATGAGAACAGTAAGTTTAAGAAGCACCTTGTTGGTGGAAGGCCTTAAAGTTCATGATTAGAAATTTCACTTCGATTCAAATAGCTGTTGTCATAAATCACAGACTTCTGAGAATGGGAGTGGCCTGATTAGATTAAACCCTGAAGTTGATTTCCGGATCTACTAGAGTGGGAAGGAGCTGGAGGAAGGAAGCCCAAAGAGGAGGTCGTTGGAGAAATCTAGAGGTAAAGTCCCATTGGCCTGGACTAGGGTGATTGTTACTGAAGAGTTAGCTATAAGTACTAACCAAAAGGGAATCCCACAGGTTATCAGCCTTGAGCTTTACTGAAACCATGTCATAAATCATCATATTATTTAACAAAAGATGCAGCATGGCTTAGTGGAAAGAGCACGGTCTGGGAGTAAGAGGACCTGGGTTCTAATCCCGGCTCTGCCGATTGCTTGCTGTGTGACCTTGAGCAAGTCACTTAACTTCTCTGTGCCTCAGTCCTCCTGTTCTCTCTCCTACTTGGACTGTGAGCCCCACGCAGAACAGGGACTGCGTCCAACCTAACTTGTATCTACCCCGGTGCGTAGAACAGTGTTTGCCACATAGTAAGCGCTTAACAAATACCATAAAAAAAGGAAGGACAATGATAGGGTGGCAAAAGTCCAGTATTATACTGGAAAGTCTGTTTTTCAGATGGCCTGACCCTTGTCCAGTCCCAGCACAGTTACAAATGTTTCTGCTTTTTGGTTCCCTGTTCTCTTCCTCCACTAAGATTCCTGCTGCTAAGTTCTGAGGCTTAGACACTGCACAAGAACCTAAGAAAATTTAGAGGCTCTAGAGCAATTGGGAGGTTTAGGATACCCTGGAAAAGTACTTTAGGTTCAGGCTATTCATCACATCAGGCTATTTCACAACATAACAGGCATGAGACATCATGTGCATCTTGGGGGTCTGAGTTTTGGAGTGCCATCACTGGTCACCCTAGCCATTAAATAATGCATTTTATCCAGTGAAATTGAAAATAGACCCAGTTTCAACTTAAAAAGTGAGGGATTTCACCAAATGGTGAGAAGCAGCAGGGCTGGGGCCTGGGAGTTGGAAGGACCTGGGTTCTAATCCCGGCTCCGCCACTAGCCTGCTGTGTGACCTTAGGCAAGTCACTTAACTTCCCTGGGCTTCAGTTACCTCATCTGTAAAATGGGGATTAGTATTTATGAGCGTCATGTGGGACATGGACTGTGTCCAACATGATTAGCTTGAGTACATAGTAAGCGCTTAATACAATTTTTTTTTAAAAACGGGCCATTTGTGTGGAAAATGACTCTAGTCAGCATATTACACTATATGTGAGGTTAAAAATAGTATTTCAGGAGTTTCACATGGGGGCAATTTCTTAGTGGCGGAACCGGGCAACTCAGGTGATATGCTTTAGTGAAACATTGTGTTTGAACCAATTTCAACTCTAGAAAAAAGGGGGAAGCACACATTTAAAAGGGTTCCTATGTGGCCACTGGAGATAACTGAAATGGCCAGTGAATGGGAGCTCTCTCCAATCACCATTCTGGCCCCGAGATACATCAGAGATACGTGCTAGTCTTGTTTGTTGGCTACCAATTATTACATTCTTTATGTAAAAGTTAATAGAGTGACAGGCTGAAGACTGATTAGAAGCATAGAAAGAGAAACCTAGTCCAGCTCTGCCAAAAAAAGATCTACAAATTCAGTTGTGGATCTCCAGTGGAGGTTAAAAGATAAAGTCCAAACCGCCCCTCTCTAGAATTCCCAACTTGAACCATTCCAGAGGGGTCCGTAGGAGGCTGAGAGCGATTGGAAATCGGCTAGTCAGATAGTTAAACCTGAGGTCTTCGATATTAAGAATATATGTAGTTGGTTCTGAGCATTGCTCCAAACTGATTGATTTCTACTTGGGGGTGGTCCCAGATGTGGTGAGCCCACAACAAGCTGCCTTATTAATGACTGTTAATGATCCCATGAACAACAAGGAAGAGAGTGGTGAAAGCCCTGATGGGCTTTATTTGAGGGCAGGTGATTGCTGGCCTGTGGGGGCGAAGCATGGACGGAGGCGGGGCTTTCTCTCCCTGTTCTACCCAGTAATGGTCCTGGACCAATCAATGACTGCCACATCGAGCCACAGCTGCCCCGCCTAAGGAAGATAAAAGGCCCGTGCTTTGTGGCGTCCCACCTTTACTGGAAGCCCAGGGGGAAGCACTTGCAGCAGAAGCAGGAGAGTGGCACTTGAAAGCAGAAAGAAGCAGCATTGGCAAAATGGGCTCCTTTGACCACAGACTGGTATTGATGGAGTGAGTGAGAGTGTGTATGTGTCATGTCCTTGCATGTTGTAAAACTAAGTGAAAAACTTTACCCATTAGCCTTGGTGCTCAGAGGTGTGGTTTGACTTCTACTACGTGTCGCCGAGGCTCCCCCGATCCAGGAAGGTCCTGGCAAGAATGAGGCGGGGACTTGTGACACCAGAAAATAGTAACAACAATAGTAATTATGGTGTTTAAGTGCTTACTAGGTGCCAAGCACTGTTGTAAGCGCTGGGGTAGATACAAGGTAATCGGGTCGTCCCATGTGGGGCTCACAATCTTAATCCCCATTTATAGATGAGGCACAGAAAAGTGAAGTGACTAGCCCAAAGTCACACAGCTGACAAGTGGTGAAGCCGGGAGTAGAACCCACAACCTGTCTCCTCTCTTTCCCCTAACCCACGTGGGTCCTTACTTACGTGGCTCAGAACCCTTGAAAGCCCTTCAATCAATCAGTGGCATTTATTAAGTTGTTACTGTGTGCAGAGCACTGTACTAAATGCTTGGAAAAATAGAAGACAGTAAAGATTTTGGATGTGATCCATGCCCTCAAGAAACTTAAACCAAGGGTCCCATAGACCTCCAAACACATCCTTAATTAGGCTTCCTTTTTTCTGTCTTTCATTATCATCGTTACCAACATATTTATTATTGTTGTTATTACCAATAATAATCATTTAAGCACTTACTAAGTCCCAGGAGCTGGGGTAAATGCAAGCTAATAAAAATGTTGGTATTTGTTAAGCGCTTACTATGTGCAGAGCACTGTTCTAAGCGCTGGGGGAGATACAGGGTAATCAGGTTGTCCCACATGAGGCTCACAGTTAATCCCCATTTTACAGATGAGGGAACTGAGGCCCAGAGAAGTGAAGTGACTTGCCCACAGTCACACGGCTGCCAAGTGGCAGAGCCGGGAGTCGAACCCATGACCTCTGACTCCCAAGCCCGGGCTCTTTCCACTGAGCCACGCTGCTTCTCTATAATCAGGCCCGTTAAGGGGCTCACGGTCTAAGTAGGAGGGAGAACACAAATATTCATTTTGCAGATGAAGGAACTGAGACACAGAGAAGTTAAGTGACTTTCCCAGGGTCACACAGCAAAGTGGCAGAGCAACGATTAGAACCTAGGCCTCTTGACTCCCAGGCTCATGCTCTTTCCACTAGGCCCCGCTGCTTCCCACTTATTATCTTTTGTATAATAAGTAGAGCATTACAATAGACATTACAATATTGTAAATCATTACAATAGACAATTGGGAAAGTATAACTGGAGGAAAAACAGTTCCTGCTCTGAATAATAATAATAATGATGTCATCTGTTAAACTCTTACTATGTGCCAAGCACTGTTCTAAGCACTAGGGTAGATAGGAGGTAATCAGGCTGTCCCACGTGAGGCTCACAGTCTTAATCTCCCTTTTACAGATGAGGTAAATGAGGCACAGAGAAGTCAAGTGACTTGCCCAAAGTCACACAGCTGACAAGTAGCCGAGGCAGGGATGAGAACCCGTGACCTCTGATTCCCAAGCCCGGGCTCTTTCCAGTAAGCCACGTTGCTTCTCGAGAAGAAATTTCTAATCTAATGATGGAGAGGGGAAGATATAAATAAGGTACATACAAGGGCAATGAGAAAAACACAGAGGTGGAGCACTTAAAGCAAGTTACCATGCAGCCAGAGTTAACCTGGATGCAGGACAGGTAGTGTAGCATTCAGGGTGGGAGCTTGTTGTTCAAGCCCCACCTCCTGCCTGGAGAGTCCAGCGGAATGATGGAGGAATTGGGCAGCACGTGGCAGTTCAGAGGAAACAGAGACAAAGAAATGGAATTAGAGGAGATGAAGGCAATGGAGCAGGAATAATGCCTGACCATTGGCTTTAAGGCACTCGATAAGCTCTCTCGGACCTATCCACTCTCTCCTCCCATTACCCCGGTTGACTCTGTTCCTCGAAAGCCAACCCACTCACCATACCTAACTGCCACTCCAGCGTTTGTGTACCGACTTCGCAACTGTGTACTCACAAGTACCCAAAAAGCACTTCTGTACATAATGACTAGCATACACTACCATAGAAGCACTAATTCTTCTTCCTCTTATCTGCGTAACATTTAGGAATCTGTCGACCCTATTAAGAGCATCATGGCCGAGTGGAAAGAGCACAGGCCTGGAGGTTAGAGGACCTGGGTTCTGATCCCGGCTTCACCGCTTGCCTGCCGCGTGACTTTGGGCAAGTCACTTAACTTCTCTGTGCCTCAGTTCCCTCATCTATCAAACAGGGATCCAGTACTTGTTCTCCCTCCTACTTAGACTGTGAGCCTCGTGTAGGTCAGGCACTCTGACCAACCTGATTAACTTGCGTCTACCCCAGCGCTTAGAAAAATGCTCGACACAGCGTAAGTGCTTAACAAATGAAAGAACTAGTTTGTAAGATCCTTGAAGGTAGGAAGCTATTAATACGGTGTTCTGCACACAGTAAGCGCTCGATAAATATAATTGAATGAATTGTGCTGTGCTCTGCCAAGCACTTGGACAGTGCTGTGCATGGAGTAAGTGGTCGCTCAATAAATACTACTGATTGATTTGTGGGAAGCAGGGAGAAGTCACGGAGGAGAGAAGGAGATTATATGCTACAATTTCTACCTTCAGTGTAGACTTTTTCCCTCTGAGAAACAAATCTATGGAGAACAGATGGTATGACACACTCATAGGATCATCCACTCATCCAGGGGTACAACCGAAGGGAAAAAAAAAAATCAAACTTGCTCCTCCTGTCGAGTTCAGGAGTAGAACTACATGATTCTGTTACTGAATCTTGCCAAGTGTGAAGCATCTCAACTAAATGATTACACTGAGCATGGAACTCCTAAACCATTTTTTTTTTTTGCAGGAGAGAAATATTCCCTTTATTTGGTTTAAATATGAAATGCTTTTGCCGTTCACTGTTCATGATGAAAAAACTAAAGGGATAAAAATGATTTATTAACTTGAATAGGTAATAGTAAAAAATGTTCTTATGTTTTCTGGACCAAGACTGGAAATTGGAAAGCACTTGGGAACCTTCAGAGACTAGAATAAAGAAATGTGGTTTTTTTTATTGCTAATTGGGTGGAATCTGAGAAGATAAGATCATAGAGAAATAAAATATAGTGTACCCTTCAAGAACTCTGGAAGCAGTATACCTGGGTTATTATATTAGAATTGATGGGCTCAATGACATGGTTAATTCAGCAGATTATAACTTTCTGCCCTTTGTAGAAAAATGTGAATGTCGAAAATAGCTGTCTCCTGGATATTATTTGAACAGGTACGGAGTGTGGGCGAGCAACCTCAGAACCCCTTGTTAGCACCTCCAGGAAGCAGCAAGCTCTGACCTTCCAATATTGGAAAGGTATAAACAGGGACATCGGTGAAGGAATGCGAGGACGTGCCTTGCAACTCCACTGAAAGACATTTGCCTTGCCTTCACCATTTTGGAAAGTCAGAGTAGGCAAACACCCATATATAAAAATGGATTGGGGCTACCATCTCGCTCGGTTCACCCTGTGTTGTCATGCTCGAGGTTATGCAGCGGGGTGGTTTGGCATGGAAGATAAAGCACATGGGCGCATTTTTTTCTGTGCCGTGGATTGACAACCCTGACCCCTATGGAAGAAGTGGCAGAGATGGAGCTTCTCTTCAAACTTGCCCCTTCTGCTGTTTCACTGATACTTGCCGAGGCAAAATCTCTGGGGAAACCAACAAAAAGCAAAGCAGCAGCAATTGGAGCAGGCAAGATTAGATTCTGTCATTTCTGCTGCTGAGAAGGGTGCCTAGCCAGTCAATCATATTTATTGAGCACTGACTGTGTGCAGAGCACCGTACTAAGTGCTTGGGAGAATAAAATATGAAAATATAACAGACACATTGCCTGCCCACAATGACTTTACAGTCTAGAAGGGGAGTCTAGAGCTATTCTGCTCCAGCACAGACCACGCTCTGGCCCCAAACAACCAAATTGAGCCCAAGTAAAATCTTCAGTGCGGAGAGAGGATGGTGACTCACTCTTTGTCACAGACTAGTCTTTCATACTTTTGCATGTGGCTAACCTTCACTTCTTCAGCACAAATAGCTTGAGGCTGCACTGGAAGTAGAGAGCCGCCCATTATTCCCCTTGGATTTTGTTTTCATGCCCAGCTTGTAAAAATGCAATTCCCTCTTAGAGTTTGTTTTACATAAGTGAATTATGGAAACTCCGTTCTCTTTAACATCCATTCGTCTGCCTCTCCAGCTGGTTTGTCACTTCATGTCCTTCGAAGGGCTTTGATGCCACTGACAAACTTTCCAAGTTTTTAGGAAGCTGTTGAGTAATCAAATCCAACCTGGCTATGACTCTCTTGTCTTCAAACCCACCCAGGGACACCACTTTGGGTCACGCCTTCTCTTCTGTGCCCATTATAGTAGGGGTTTTACCCCGGCACCTTCAGGAAATCGGTTTGGCATGCAGCCAAAATTTACCATTTCCAATCCCAAATTCTCTCTGATTTGCCTCAATCATTTTGGGACTGGTGTGGCAGAAATTTAATGTTGCTTCAAGCGGGAACTTTCTGTAAAGGAATACTGTCCTGGGAGATAATCACTGTATTCATGGCCCCAAGATAGCACTAGCCAGGTGGGTTGCATTTCAAATCTTAGCCTCCCATCTAATTTGCTGCCCACCCACACCCACCAGGATTCTCCCACTGATTTTTCCAAACTTGCAATTTTTGCCCAGTTTTCCATTATTTTGTAAATGAAAGTGGTTCAGTAGTACATTAACAAATTCCCCTAATCCCTCGTGAAGCATGTTATTCAGACCTGCTGACTTGCATTATGTTCACTCTTTCCAATTACCTGAGGTAGTTGAAAAGCTGCCTTTACAGAGTTTTCTGTAATCCTTCCAGATGCCTTTTCTTTATTTCTATTGTTAGCGGCTGACTTTAAAAGGAATCGTTTCTGAACTAAGCCAGCTCTAAATTCTGGCTCCTCCTTTTATTAATGGTCCGTTTTCACTCCTTCCTTTCTTGCCTGATATTTTGGTAAAAGTCTTCGGTATTCTGTTGCACTACTTTCCTCCACATTGAATAACTCTGCTTGTTTGCTGCCCTTATCTTCCACACTATTCTTAAATTGTTCTATCCCATCTCCTCATTTTCCCTACAGGTGTTTCCTCGGAGGACTTGTGTTCATTAGCTGAGTCCTCACTGGTTGAATTCTAACAACCACAACTGGTGGATGAAGAGTGGCATCTCTGCAAGTCCCACCTCTCGGTAAGAAAATGTAATTAGTTAAATCCAGGGACCTCCCCCGCCCCCCCGCTCCCCGCACACACACTCACACCATCTTTTGAAGAAGTCTGTGAAGTGAGTTGTTACCCTGACTATGCAATTAGTATTCTCGAGGGCATAAAGATTATTAGACGAAAGGATGGAAGGAATTGAAGCTGAAGAAAGGTTATTGAATTCACCTTATCAGGAGTCAGAGCTACAGTATTAAAGGAGACCCACTGATTGAACTTTTTGTCTGAGATATAATTGCCAGAGTCAGAGGTTTGTCCATGTCGGATGGGCTGATTGTTGTCTTCAGCTCCCTGTTTAGCCAGAGAGGCAGCCCAGCCCAGAATACTTGCCGCAACGGGATGTTAGCCTCACCCAGAGCCTAGGCTACCTAGCGGCTGGAGGTCAGGGTGATTTTAGTGCCTAAAGGAGTAAGAATCTTTCCTTCTTCCTACCCTCTATCTTCAACCAGACTCTCGTGACCCCTTAGATAACACATACGGCTTGAGTTCGACTCGCAGGCCTCGCTTTGAACTAACTCCCTTTATGTCCAGAAGCTCGCGGTTTGATCCTGGCTCAATAATTACTCTGGGTATACCTCTCAGAAGTTCCCAGCTGGCATCTGGCAGCTGAGGACTTGTGGCTGCAGCTGCTTCTGCCCTGGAGTGGGCAAGCAGATGTGCAAGCTACGAATGTGAGGTGCTATGACTTCCAGGTGCAACACTGCCAGCTGTTTGGCTGAATGAACAGCCCCTGTGCTTTTTCATCAGCCCTGCCCCTCCGCTTAAGGTGGATAAAGTGAATCTTCCTCCATCTGCCTTGGGCATTTCCATTTCTGCCCTGAGCTGGAGTCTAATTGGCGCCTCTGACAAATGAATTGAAGTACTCAGTCTGAGGTCAACTTGGACACTTTCATTGAATTCCAACTTGTAACTTGTGACTCTGGTGCGCTCTGGCTTATACTTAAGAGCTGTTGCCCGTGTTTCAGATGAAGGAATCTGTGGAACGTGAGTTGACACAAATTTTCTCTGGGTCAGTTTGCATTCTACGGTACCTCTATGGCAGAACTGGAAGGAGAGGATGTGGGGGAGGGAGGCCTAGACAAATGCTTTTGAAGGAGAAACATTTGGCTCCGCTCCCAGGGAATGATTGTCAGGAGCAGGAACAAAAGTCACATGTTTGAGAACCATCTAAGCAACTGGATTAACCAGAGCGTGATTTGGGGGCGGGAAAGCTGCCTTGGTGAGTGGGGGAGGGAAGAGTGGCAGAAGAATTGCTCTCCACCTCCCTTCCCTCCGGATGGCAAGGAGCTGTGTTTGGGAGCTGGGGGATGGAAGAGCCACTCTTTTTTGCTCCGGATCTTGGGGAGAAATGTGGGCAGCCGGTTAAACCCCAGTTCTCTGTAACATCAGCCGTCCCTATTAATGATATAAATCGATGGATCGGCCACGGTGGAAAAGCAGCGATGCAGTATTTACATCTATCAAGGTTCTTGGTTGAAATGGAAACTTTTTTAGGCAGCTGGGAAGGAGCCCCCCTAAGCATGATCAGAACAGCCCCTCAGCACTATGCTAGGGCATAATAGAGCTGGAAGGAATCCCGAGAGCTCATCTAGAGCAACACTCTGCCTCCAGGCTTCTTATCTTGCCTACGTCTGTAGGAACATTATCATACAGATAGGATTTATACAGAGATAGGAGGAAACAGTCTGAATTGATCAGAGATTTGAAGCACCCAGCCACCGTTGTCGGAGCCAAAGCATTTTGTGAGTGCCGAATTGAAACTAATATAGCCACTCTGATTACGGAGGGAGCTGAAGGGAGGAGGGGGGTGACTGCTCCCACCTAAATGATCTTTCAATCACTTGCAGGCCAATAATGATGACACATCTATGTCTTCAGAACAATCTTCTTCCAAGAAGTTGGAGCTTCTTTATAGATATTTCCTAGTATTTCCTTACCACTGGGTTTAAAGCACTCAATCACCTTGCCCCCCTTCTAGCTTACCTTACTAACTTCCCCCTACAACCCAGAACACTCTCTTCACTCCTCTAATGCCAAGCTACTCACCGTACCTCGATCTCACTGCCTACCCCTTGCCCACGTCCTGCCTCTGGCCTGGGACTCCCCCCCCCCCCCCGTTATATCCGACAGACCACCATTCTCCCCAACTTCCAAACCTTATTAAAATCTCATCTCCTCCAAGAGGCCTTCCCCAGCTAAGCCCTCATTTCCCCTATTCCCTCTCCCTTCTGTGTTGCCCTTATACTTGAAGTTGTGCCCCTCATTCGACCCACAGCACATGTATGTATCCACAGTTTATTTTATATCTATCTCCCCGACTAGAGTGTAAGTGCCTTATGGTTAAGGAACAAGGCTACCAAATCTATAATATTGTGCTCTTCCAAGCACTTAATACAGTGCTCTGCACACAGTGAGTGCTCAATATGTTTGATAGTGCTCAATGAATGTAACTGATTTGTTAAAGCCATTCCCTTAAGGAAGAGGGGAAAGACTACTATTCCCATCACCCATCGGGAGAAACCCCGGCCTAGAAAGATCAAGGTACGTCTTCAAGACCATTTAGTGATCTAGATATGGGGAAAGGCAGACTAGAATACAGATATAGTAGGCATACCAATGAGTAGTCAGTCACTGAGACAGCAAGAAGCCAATTAAGCAAAGTAGTTTGAGATCATAATGAGACAGGATGTTTTTATAGCAGTGAAAAGGCACAGAGTCGTATAGAATGTTCTGACATAACGACGCGATATTTAAACAACTCTCTGTGGTCAGAGAATGTGTATCCCTTTGTTATTCTGTACTTCCTAGGTGCCTAGTACAGTCCACTGCACCAAGTGGGCTCAATAAATGCTGCCGCTACTTATTTTTACTGCTGCTGGACACTTGAGGGAATTAAAAACAGCACATGTGCGTTTCTTTATAGGAGAACAAATAGGATGAAGAAATGGGCAATTCATTCCATGAGCAGAATAATGGAGAGAAAGCGATACCTATAGGTATGAAAAGGTACAATTCTTCAGCGATGATTACTTCTGATCAAAGTAGAACTGTTGGCATTGTAGCCTTTATTTCACTGGTAACAGTCATACTTTTCTGGGTGCTTATTTGTACACAAATTGTGAGCCTGGATTTTTATCCTATTCATCTTTGAAAATGCTTTAACTATAATACACCTGAATGATTTGACTTATACTCGTGGTTGTTTCTGAAAAAGAACATCTTTGTTTATCTGTCACTGTCATGTGACTTGAATGACTGGATAGTGAAAGATAAGAAAAGATTTCACGAGCATGAGAGGGGAAAAATAAACTGGGATCAAATGAAATATTATTTTAGGTCTTCTGACAAGAAAATAATAATGTTGGTATTTGTTAAGCGCTTACTATGTGCCGAGCACTGATCTAAGCACTGGGGTAAATACAGGGTAATCAGATTGTCCGCGTGAGGCTCACAGTCTTAATCCCCATTTTACAGATGAGGTAACTGAGGCACCGAGAAGGAAGGTGACTTGTCCGAAGTCACACAGCTGACAGGTGGCAGAGCTGGGATTAGAACCCATGACCTCTGATTCCTAAACCCATGCTCAGATGGTCAAAAAGACCTCATTTTAAAAGATGTAGGGTATCCTGTTTTATGATTAAATTGAGCTGGGTTGACGCTGTTATTTACAAAGAACTTCCTGTATTCTTAATTACGAGGTGTTATCCATCCCAGATAACTACTTAGTTTAATGTTTCTGGCATGCGATTAATCTTCTGTCAGTATAAACTTAGGGTTGAACTGTTTTAGTGTAGTTATGATAGGTTGCCTACCTTTTCCTACATCTCCAGATTTCTTAAGATAATAGTAGCAATAATAATTGTGGTATTAAGTGCTTAATATGTGCCAGGCACTGTTCTAAGCGCTGGGGTAGGTATAAAGTAATTGGGTTGGACACAGTTCCTGTCCCACACGGGGCTCACAGTCTCAATCCCCATTTTATAGATGAGGCAACTGAGGCACAGAGCAGTTAAGTGACTTGCCCAAGGTCACACAGCAGGTAAGTGGCAGAGGCAGGATTAGAAACCAGGTCCTTCTGACTCCCAGGCCCGTGCTGTATCCACAAGGCCACACTGCTTCTTGTTGTTTTGTATTGTCAAAACGCTTAAATCTCAGAACCAGATTTTCCCCACGTCTAAACCACTACTGGATCCTAAGTATGCATTTTGACATCAGAGGTCCTTAGTAATGTATACGTCTGTTTGAGGAACATTTAAAGTTCCTTTAAAGGATCACATAACGGTGGGCTAAAAGTCTAAAATCTCCTTTCGATATCAATTACAATTGTTGAAAATTAACTAGACATGCCATTTTATCTAAAAAACATGCATCAGAGGATGACCATGTCTAAGAATGGTGTTGTTAAGCTTTACCCTAAGTACTAACTCTATACCCTACTTTCACTGGGACGTTCTTGGACATTTTTGGAGACTGCCCCAGGCACATTTAGAAAAATATACAACTGATGCGAAATTGGCACTGTCTTAAACTGGTCAGCCTACCTTAGTCACTGGTTTTTTTTTGATTCCAGAATGACATCTCTAGCAATGAACAAATTGATCATTAATTGACACTATGAATTCCACTAATTCTAAGCGGCTTGCTCTACTCCATTATCCTCTGTCACAGGTGTTTTCTGAAAGTCCTACGTTCTGGTAACAACAGTGACATTGTACACATTCAAGCTAGGACAGCCAAATTGAACGGGAAAGGAAAATTCATGACCTAACTCTGTCTGCAATAGTGTTTAATGTGTGTCTACACAAGACATGGCTAATTTGACAGAAATTTCAGAATCTGTGTCTTAGCAGCGTAACGGGAAACAGCATTGTTTCAAAAGTGACAAATGGACCTCTCAACTGGTGCTCAAACGGGAATGTCTCTTCATTCTTTTAGTCGTATTCATTGATGTTTATTGTTATAGTGTACTCTCCCAAACGTTTAGTACAGTGCTCTGCACACAGTAAGCACTCAATAAATGGTTGAATGAATGAATCAGGATACAACTAGAAATACATGTTTTTTTCCTTTTCTTGCATTCTTGGACATGACTCCAGGTTGATTTGGCAGATAGCCTGATAAACTGCTTCTGTCCCCAAGGCCACTACCCAGAAGTGCTTCCAGTCCTCCTTCCCTCTTTAAAGAAAGGAAAAATATAAGGAAATTACAGATTGCAAAATACTTTCGTTTCTACTTTCAGAATGGAACTATTTTGTCGCACCGCGACTGAGTTATTTAATGTGTCCGATTTTTAAAAGGCGGGACTGCCAGAACCGCCTTTCAAATGAGAAAAGTGTTCTATTGTTTTAATGTTTAAGATTTTCCAATGTTGATAACTCCCTTGCATTTTATCCCCTTTGGGGATAATTTCTATTCTCTATGGGAACTTACGTTGGCCTTTCCTGTCTCAGATCTTTCTACACCTTCCCGACTCTCCACTTTCATCCTCCGCCTTGCCTCCCTACTTCCTTCCTCTGGATCCCTGACAATTAGTTGCCTTGGGAGCAGTGGACTATATTCTTCACCTCAGGGTGGTGGCTAAGTGGGTAAGAGGTGAGGGGAAGCAGGACCACGGCTCTTTACATTGGGATTTTTGTTTTTGTCTTGGAATAAAGTGAAAGCTGTTCCTTGGGATTTTCCAGAAATCCCTGAAAATGTACTTGAACTGTCATGCTCCCTCTCCTCCTGCCACCTCTCTCCTTCCCCTAATTTTTCCCTTCATCTAGGTTTGCCTCCACTCAGAGATGACAGAGTATAAAGCACAGTTCTCCAGGTGACTGTTTACCAAAGTCTCCTTTCCCTCTCCAAAACAGCTGTTCTGCCATCATGAACCATGACAGGAAACTCAGAGTGAGGAAGGTTTAAAAAAAACCCCAAAAACTAAAACATGCAATTACAGGTCTGGGCACATGGTGAGGTTCAAGAGTAAGGCAAAGAAATTGGTCATGAGTAGGTGTAATCTGTCAGTCTGGGCACTTGAGAGTGGTGCTGAGGCAGGAGGTGGGGTATGTGGCTAAAAGAATCAATGTCAATCAGTGGTATTTATTGAGCACTTACTATGTGCACAACACTGTACTAAGTGCTTAGAAGAGTACAATACAACTGATTTGGCAGAGACATTCCCTGCCCACAACATAGCTTCCGGTCTAGAGATTGTCTGTATGGGGGCCATCCAGTGCTGATAGGTTTAGAACCTAGTATTAGGTTTGTCTGAAGCAAATTTGTACTCTTGAAAAATGCACTTTTTCCACTCTGCAACTGATTTAAAAAACACACCATGCTGACTCTGTATGGACAACAGCCCTGATTCTTCCTTTAAACTACACCTCTTGCTCAGAATGCTTGGTTCTTATCCTGAAACATGAGATTCGGGAGATTAGGATGTATTCACTATGTGGAGGAAGCAGGATACTCCACAAGATAATTTGGGTTGTAGAAATGAAGGGAATCTCTTCAAACAGGACTCGGGCCAGTGGCCTCCACAACTTTCATCCACGCACTTTTCCTATCCCTCCCTGACTACTGCATCAGTTTTCTCACTGTCTCCCTATCTCCCGTCTCTCCCCTATCCGGTCCATAGTTCACTCTGCTGCCCAGATCACTTTAAAAAAAAAAAGGCTCAGTCAACATCTTCCTCCTCCTCAGAAACCTCCAATGGTCCCCTGTCTGTCTCTACATCAAACTCCTTACCATTGGCATTAAGGCACTCAATCAGCTCTCCCCCTCTTATCATGCCTCATTGATTCCCTGCTGCACCCCAGCCTGCATAATTCACTACTCTAGCACCAAACTACTCATCGTACCTCGATCTTATCTTTCTCACTGCCATACCTTTGCCCACATTCTCCCTCTGGCCTGGAACACCCTCCCCCTTCACAGCTGACAGTCCGCCACTCTCGTCATCGTCAGAGCCCTACTAAAATCGTATTTCCTCCAAGAGGCCTTCCCTGACAACTCCTACTTCCCCTATTAACCCTCCCTTCTGTGTCACTTATGCACTTAGTTGTGTACACCTTAAGCACTTAATATTTACTCCACCCTCCTCCCTGTAGTACTTATGCACATATCTATTTGCACGTATCTAATTTATAATTTATTTTAATGTCTTTCTCCCCCCACTGGACTCCTATGGGCAGAGATCATGTTTTCCAACTCTATTGTACTGTACTCTCCCTAACTCCCAGTCCAGTGTTTGATGAAAAGAGAGCAAGCTTAGTGTTCCCTGTGAGGATCACAGCCCACAAAATCCCCTGAAATCTGTTGGGAAGAAATGCGGTAAGCATCCTCTGACGGAAATCATCGAATGCTAGAGGTGCACCTAGCCAGGGTTTTTGTAGTAACGGAGACTGGTATAACCGGAGGTGTTTCAAAATAGGTTTATTATTTTGTTTGTTGGATAAACTAATAGTACCCTGTATCCCCCAGCGCTTAGAACAGTGCTTTGCACATAGTAAGCGCTTAACAAATACCACCATTTATTTACCTTAAAGTGGAATTTCAGATCAGTGAAAAATAATAATTGGGCCTCAGAATTTGTGGTGGAGGCTTTGTCATTAGTATTAAAAGCAGGTCGCCAGCATCTAGTCTCCTTTCAATGAGCCCGCTCAGCCCCTCTCATCTCTCCCCAGCCCAATACATCTTCCTTCCTGTACTAAAGTGAGGAAGGGGCCAGAGAAAGCAGCTTGGCCTAATGGAAAGAACACAGGCCTGAGAGTTGGAATTTTCTAATCCTGGCTCTGTCTGTGTGACCTTGGGAAAGTCACTCAACTTCTCTGTGCCTCCATTTTCTTATCTGTAAAATGACAATTCAATATCTGTTCTCCCTCCTACTTAGACTGTGATCCCCATGAAGCACAAGGGCTGTGTCCCATCCCGATTATCTTATGTCTACTTCAGCATTTAGTATAGTGCTTGTCACATAGTGCTTAACAGATAACACAGTTATTATTATTAGAGCAGAACCCTTTCCACAGATGATATCACTGGATTTTCTAAGGACAGAGACATTCTCCTTTCTGTCCTTTCTAGGGAAAGCTTTGTAAGGATGTAGAGGATTTCCTCCATGACTTCCCGCCTACCTGACTCTGTCATCCTCTGATCTCTCTGCAGGGAGGAGTACAGTGAAAAGAATGGGGTGGGGGGGAAAGCAGTTCAGCTTGAATTGAACTTCAAGAGGAGAGAGAGAGCATGGGCCTGGAAGTCAGCGGACCTGGGTTCTAATCCCGGCTCTGCCATGTAACTGCTGCGTGACCTGGGGCAAGTCGCTTAACTTACCTGGGCCTCAGTTACCTCATCTGTAAAATGGGGATTAAGAATGGGAACCCCATGAGGGACAGGGACCGTTCTCAACCTAATTAGCATGTATCTACCCCAGTGCTCAGAACAGTGCTTGGCACATAGTAAGCAATTAACAAGTACCATAATTATTAGTATTATTGTTATTATTATAATTAACAATACTTAGGGAGCAGCTCCCACCAACAGCAAGACACTCCTAGAGTTCCTGGTGGAGCTATTTCAGGACCATCGAGGGAAAAGAAAGAAAGTCATTCTAAAAACGTATTGGATCAAACTTAGGGGAAGAAAAATGTGAAAGATGTTTGGGGTCTTTAGTAAGACCAAGCATTTAGGTTTCCTTCAAAAGTGGACGCAGCTCTATAGCTCGTTGCAGCACATACTTTGAAGCTATAGGTCCCACTTGCCGTCTTCCAATCAAAATACTATCTGTCTCTAGCTTTCCAGTGAAGGTAAGCGCTGATGGGATGAAAGCATCTGGTGGCTAAGGAGATTCATACTGCTCCATGCGACCAAGAGAGCGTGGACAGTTCTCATTCCCTGCAAAGTGGTGCCGTGCTAGATTACCTTTTTTAAACAGGCAATGTTTAGGGAAATTAGGATTCCTAGCCAGAAAAGGAGTTTTCAAGCCTATGAATCATCCTCTTTGGAAACTGTCTTTGTGGCTGAAATACTTTGAGGAACCACTGTGTGACAGGCGGCTTATGTCAGCCACAGAATGGGTCGACGTTGGGAGGCTCTTTGGATTCTGTTCACCAGTTGGCAGGTGTCAGGACTAGTGGGTGTAGAGGAGCGGTACTTGCCAAGCTTGGATTTTTCTCTTGGTTGCCATTTCATGCAGGTACATGAGGCATTCATGAAATCGGTTATGATTCATTAGTGTGAGCATCAGAGCAATGAGTGGATTTTTGAATTTATAAATAAATAGTTCTGTGGGGGTTCATTAAACCTAATGATATGTTTCTATTTCTCTTCTGACTTTTCTATCATTTCTTCCTCCATATAGCTGAATGTAAATGAAATACTCGAACTTTTTCTTCTTTTGCCTGATTTCCTCCCCAGGTGTATTCTTGTTCCTGAGAAAATGGTGCCCTAAGACTCTCTTTAGGAGAGGCAGTTCTCTGGTTTTGTTTCTCACATTTTGCCTGGATTTTGAGGGAGGTCTTTGTGGTGGTACAGCTAAGAAACTGATGATCATGTAAGCGCGTCAGTCTTTCCAGGCCTCTTTTTCTTCCTGTTCGCCATGCCCATGTCAGTGTCTTCAAAAGGAGCTTTAAGGGAACCCCCTTCTCAAGCCCAGAAGCCCTCAAAATACCAAAATTCAGATTGGTCAGGGGATTTGAGAAGCAGCGTGGCCTAGTGGAAAGAACGTGGGACTGGGAGTCAGAGGACCTGGGTTCTAATCCCGCCACCACCAAACCTCCCACCACCAGTAACTATTTGTTTCCAGTTTCCGCTCCAGCCAGCCCTCCGTGGAGGTTTGATTCAGATGATGTCACAGATACGATCTTCCCACACAGCCGTTAACGTTCCCTCTGCCTTGACTGAACTGGCAAAACAAGAGATGTCTCCTTTGCAGCTGCTGCAATTTGGAAACAACATCCTCCATTTCTACAGTTCATTGATTCTCCATCTCATTTCAAATCTCAGCTGAAAACATCTTTGCTCTACAGTGCCTCTTCTCTTCTTGCTTCTCCTCTAGCTATTATTTATCATTTAAATCTCTATTTGGATTAAACTCCAGGATATGATTCACATTTAGGATGTTATGAAAAGTAAAGCTATACTGAACACAGAGGAGAAAGTTCATAGATTCTGCTTCCTTTTTTTCCTTAATTTTTTTCTTTAAATTCCTAGTCTCTTCATTGAGCTTAAATTTAAATTTAATGCCTTGATTGTCTTGCCTCCCTTATTATCATTATTATTATCATTGTTATGTGAAGTGAGTTTTTTCTTATCCCCAAAGCAAAACAAATTCTTTCAAATAGTCTGAACTGGTTCTTTGGGTTTTTTTGGGTTTTATTGTGGGGTTTTTTTGGGTGGTTTTTTTTTTTTGTGATCCTCCAGAGGGAACGTTCATGTTAAGAAGGTGGTTTGTCAACTGTGTTTGGAAAGGTGAAGAGGTTGCCTCACTCTACACTCTATTCAGTGTCCTTTCACTTCCAACTCTACAGTCAATTCCAGGAGAATTCCCTTTAATGTTTTTAGTATTGGGGTGCTGAATGTACTTTATCCAATTAGAATTATTAAACTCTGTCTCCTGACTTTTTTGGTTTCTGTCCACAGGCAAATTTTCTGACAGCTCAGCTCTAAGGTAAGCTATTTTACCCAGCCATTCCTAAAAATTCATCCAGGCTTCCTTTACCCAGGAGGCCAGGCAGGTGCCATGATAAACTCCTTGCCGGTTTCTACAACCCTTGCTCGTGTAGCTCACTTCTTGCTGAGAAATTGGTGAAGGTAGACACTGAGTGTTATCTCCACCTGCTTTATGTCAGACCTCAGAGCATATGTTCTGGGCTAGAGGAAATCAAGGAGAACCAGAAACAAAGTTGACTTCAATTGAAAATGTTCTGCAGTTTCATTTGGAATATACTCAAGATCGGGGCTGTTTATTAAGTGACCCCCATCTCACATCCTCTCCCCTCGAGTACTTGAAGCATCTCACCCGTGAGACTCTGTCTCATGCTGAAAACCAGGCCCCCCGGAGATTGCTCCCAACCGACACGGTGCGGCCAGAGAGGATAGATTCTACCTCAAACCCTTTCTGGGAGGGTCCTTCCCTCCCAGACCACAAGACTGCCTAAGAACATGAGAACATTAAGGGCATCCAGTGCGGTGTTTTCCTTATGCAGGAGCCAACAAGCTGCCTGGAGGAATTGTGGAATGTTTGCCTTCGTTGACCTAATAATAATAGTGACTGTGGTATTTGTTAAGCACTTACTATATGCTAGGCACTGTACTAAGTCCTGGGGTGGAAACAAGCAAATTGGGTCCTAGTGGTTATGGTGTGCCTTTTAGCATCCCTAATTTTATTCTCTCAACTTTGCCATCTATCCCTTCTAACTGCCTTTATCGGCCTTCTATCCATGAATTTATCCAAACCCTTTTTGAACCTAAAGAAGTTTTTGGTCTGCCCTATTTCCTGGGGTGATGAACTCCATAGGTTTACCACCTGCTCAGTGAACAAGTATGTCCTTTCATTTGTTCTAAACCTACCACCTTCAAGCTTCAATGGATGTCCTTTCATCCTGTGGTTTGTGTGATTTGGTGAATAACAATTCCCTATTTGTCCTGTCCACGCCTTTCATAAGTTATAGGGCTCTCAATTTTCATCTTTCCAGACTGAAGAATTTCCGTCTTTTCTGTTACATGCAATGTCTTGTTGTCTTGTTTTGTTCTGTTGTGTTTTGCTTTGCTGTCCGTCTCCCCCGTTTAGACTGAGGGACAATCCCTGCCCAATAACGGGCTCAATCTGTTGATGAATTGTACATTCCAAGCGCTTAAAACAGTGCTCTGCACATAGTAAGTGCTCAATAAATACTCATGAATGAATGGTGTTATGGTTGTCTTTCTCTGTACTTTCTCTAGCTCTATTATGTCCTTCCTAAGTATTACAGTTCCATACCCTCAGTATTCCACATGCAGACATATACCTTGGCGTGATCCTTGCCTCCGCTCTCTGTCAACCCGCATATTCAATCCATCACTAAATCCTGTCGGTCCCAGGCTCAGTGGAAAGAGCCCGGGCTTGGGAGTCAGAGGTCATGAGTTTGAATCCCGGCTCTGCCACTTGTCAGCTGTGTGACTGTGGGCAAGTCACTTAACTTCTCTGTGCCTCAGTTACCTCATCTGTAAAATGGGGGTTAACGGTGAGCCTCACGTGGGACAACCTGATTCCCCTGTGTCTACCCCAGCGCTTAGAACAGTGCTCTGCACATAGTAAGCGCTTAACAAACACCAACATTATTATCATCCTCTCCCTCCTGGATTACTGCATCAGCCTCCTTGCTGACCTCCCAGCCTCCTGTCTCTCCCCCCTACAGTCCATACTTGACTGTGCTACCTGTTTTGTTTTTCCACAAAAATGCTCAGGCCTTGTTTCTCACTCCTCAAGAACCTCCAGTGGTTGCCCGTCCATCTCTGCATCATACAGAAACTCTTCACCGTGGACTTTAAAGTCCTCCATCACCTTGCCCCCTCCTACCTCACCTCGCTACTCTCCTATTACAACACAGCCCATACACTTCACTCCTCTAGTGCTAACCTCACAGTACCTCTATCTCGCCACCAACCTCTTTCCCACATCCTCCCACTGGCCTGGAATGCCCTCCCTCCTCATATCTGACAATTACCCACCCCTACTTCCAAGCCTTATTGAAGCACATCTCCTCCAAGAGGCCTTCCATGACTAAGCTCTCCTCTCCTCTTTTCCCTCTCCCTTCTGCGCCACTTTGACTTACTCCCTTTATTCATCCCCCTTCCCAGCCCCACAGCACTTATGTATATAACTGTAATTTTATTTATTTACATTAATGTATGTCTCCCCCTCTGGACTGTAACCTCATTGTGGATAGGGAATGGGTCTGTTATATTGTTGTATTGCACTCTCCCGAGCGCTTAGTACTGCTCTGCACACAGTAAGCCCTCAATAAAGATGACAGACTGACTATCATGGTTTATAGCATAGCAAAACTATGACTTGACCTTTCTTTTACTTTCTATTTCTTTCCTGATGCTTCCCAACATTTTATTGGCCTTAGCTTCCCACAAGCTGTGGGAGTTATTCAATCAATTGATGCTATTTATTGAGCACTTACCAGATGTAGAGTGATGGGCACATGGTAAGCGCTTAACAAATACCATCATTATTATTATATGGGCATTCAAGTACCATTGAGCTTGGCACAGCTGTTCAGTGCGTTGCCAAGTATGCCAAACTTCATCACCTTGCTTTTTGAATTTTGCATTCACGTCACATCTTAGAGAAGCACCACAGACCTGGAAGTCAGAGAACGTGGGTTTTAATCCCAGCTCTGCTACGTGTCTGCTTTGTGGCCTGAGGCAAGTCACTTAACTTCTCTGTACCTCAGTTATCTCATTTATGTCTCCAAGAACTTCATAGAGCTTCACTTCTCCCACAACTCTGTGAAATGCTTAGGGTAGGTCCCACCATTCCTGTTTCAGAGTTGAGCAATATGAGCCATTTGCTCGTTACCTAGAAATTGTGACATTCTTATCTTGTATCTATCACAGTGCCCAGTACGATGTTTAGTTCACCTTAAGCCCTTAACAAAAGCCACAATTACTATTAAATGTCTGAGAGAAAATTTGAACTAGGTAGGCGCTCTCCAACTCATCGCCTGAGCTTCCATATCTAGAAGATATTGCTACCCCAATCAAACGGAAAGGTTAAGCATTTTCTGTCTCCAGCATCACGGGGACTATTTGAAGATAATGCAGGGCTTTCTGGTATTTAAGTCCATTTGATGACATCTTTCCACTTATTCAGAAAGCTGACATTTTGCTGCTCTTCCCATAATAATAGGACTTCACAAACAAGGCCTGGAAGGAATGTGGGGAAGTCAAAATATCTGCTACTCCTTTTTCATCTGCGGGTGGTAATAATAATAAAAACATGTGGTATTTGTTAAGAGCTTACTCGGTGACAAGCACTGTACTGAGTTCTGGGAGGGGAACAGCGTACTCAGATCGGATACAGTCCCTGTCCCAGGCGGGACCTCTAGTCTAAGCAGGAGGGGAAACAGGTACTGAATCTCCATTTTACAGATGAGGAAACAGAGGCAAAGAAAGTTAAGTGACTTGCCCAGGGTCACACAGCAAGCAAGTGGCAGAGTCAGGATTAAAACCCAAGGGTGGGTGTTGTGGTAGGTTTGAAATCATAGTAATAAATCACTATATTATGTCAAAAAAGAACCACAATAGTGCAGCTTCTTGAAAAGGCCTTTCATTTCAGGACCCCAGGTTTCTGATTGTGGAAAACTATTTTGTGATGATCATACCATTGGTCGATCTATTAAACTCCTGTTGTACCCTCCCCAATGCTTAGTACAGTGCTCTGCACACAGTAAGTGCTCTATCAATACCATTGATTCTTGGTGGACTTTGGTCAGGAAATTTTAGAAAATGAATATTACTGTAGAGAAGTTTGATATCAAACGTGTTAGCACATTTCCATTTTCTAGATTTTTTACAGTTTTGACTCCTGTGAAGTAGGTGGCAAATATTTCTATTCCTTCTTGACAGAGAGAGAGCCTAAGGCAGAATTCTGTGGGGCTGGGTCTATACAATTAAAAGTGAAAAGAACACCTAGCCTTATCAGTTTAATTTGAACTGGGTAGGAGGCCACCCTGAACAACTTAAACCCCCCTCTCAACTCCCAAACGGCTCCTCCTCTCACCCCCGACCCCCCAACCCTGGACACACACACACACACACAGACACACACACACACACATTTTGGCCTGAATTGTTTGAGAAAGTAACTTCGGAGAAGTTTCACTATCAGGTTTCTTTGGCAGCGGATTTGAACTTTCCACCTGCTAGAGATAAATCCGTTTTTAACATTTTGTGGCCTGAATGAATGTGCAGAAGCACAAGGAGAGAGCAGATTATTTTAAATAGATGGAGCAAAGAGAATGCGTACCCCATGCACCCAGCATGAGAACACAACGCTGGCTGTTAGAGATAGTGCAGCTCTGTTGGTGGGTGTTGGGGAGGGAATGGAACCCTCTGGAAGCGGGACAATGGTTAAACCCTCTTGATAGCCTGGTCCAACCCCTCCTCCATTTTCTCAATATGCCTGAGAGAGATGCATTGCAGGGAGCTATGGAACGGACAGCAGTAGGAGCAGCTGCTATCCAGGGAGGCGATTCTCTGCTAGAAGCGGGCATTTAGCATAAGCCTGCTTCCAGTGGGGAATCAGAGAGGGGTGGTCGTTTCCTCCTGCAGCTGCTGAGGCGGGGTTGCATTGGCCTCGGGAGCTCCGACGGAAGAATTGGGCTCCTAACGTTTGGCTGCCAATGTTAATCAGATTAATTGAAAAACCGCCAGCTAGCCACTTCACATTGTACTGGGAAGGCACAATCAGCGTGAGCTGGTTGAAATCTAGAGTGTTTATCTACGTGCCCCGGACCCAACTCACTAAAGCAATTGTATATACAGGCAAAGGACAATGGAGAATTGAGGCAGGAGCTGAGATCACTCAGGCTAAAGACCTTCTGGCAAGAAAAACATTATGTTAGGGGGCCCCCGTGATTTAGGTTGGCTCACAACCCTGATTAAATTATCTTGATAATTGCTCATTGCTCTCCTTCACCTTATTTTGAGAGCTACCAACCATTAAACAAACAATAGTATTTATCGAGCACCTACTGAGGGCAGAGCACTGTGCTAGGTGCTTGGGAGAGTACAATAGAGGTAATACAGATGGTCCCTGCCCTCAAGGATATGCAGGTGTACTTCCCACCGGTTCCTTTATGAGCCCTTTCTTGTGCAGCAGGTGGTGAACACAGGAAGATATCTCAGCAAAAAACATCAGTAGGTTAGAGAAGGATTTTGTTCAATTCTTGGGTGAGAGGCCCGAAAAGGTTATTAGTGGCAGGAGTTAGGGATGTTAGAAGATACAACCTTTTAATGGGAGGCTGGATTGGAAAGAGGAAAACCATTACAAACATATTACGGTACCACAATGGAAGATGGTAGACGGGGCTGGCCGAACCACAGATCAGACCCAAAATGGCATTTCTTATGTTCTCACCAGTTTGGATCAAATGGTCCAGTTTCTCCTGAAAGAAAGGCGTGGACTCTGTCATTAAATCAATCTTTCACAATGGAGTGGATCTTTATTGCTTTGACAACCAAAATGATACTCATATCAATCAGTGGCACAATGAATCGGCTAATCAATGGTATTTATTGAGTGCTTACTGTGCGCAGAGCATTGTACTAAGCACGTGGGAAGAGTACAATATAACAGAGTTAGACATATTCCCTGCCCACAACGAGCTTACAGTCTAGAGGGGTAGTCAGTTGTGTCTGAATTGTACTTTCCAAACACTTAGTACAGCTCTCTGCACTCGGTGTTTAGAACAGTTCTTGGAACATAGTAAGTGCTTAACAAATACAAATACCAACCACACAGTAAGAGCTCAGTAAATACGATTGAATGAATCTAATGTGTTTTCACTATATATTTTGGATAGAGTACTGTGAGGCGAATTTCTTCGGGCACCCTACGTCCCTGGACACAGCGCGATGTGACGTTGGTAGCAATGTATTTGCATATTCTGGTGGCACTGATTAAAACGTTAGTCTTTCATAATACGACGGTCCTGTAGGAATGTGGAATGCTACCCACTACAACAGTTCAATCAATATCGCTCTCCGGGAGAGGGCAGGGTGGCCTTGTGGCTAGAGCATAGGCCAGGGAGTCAAAAGGATCTGGGGTCTAGCCCCAGCTCTGCCACTTGCCTAGTGGGTGACTTCGGGCAAGTCACTTTACTAGCGCTTAGTAGAAATAAACTTGTCTCTGACATACCCTTTTGAACACAACTCAGAATCCGTGAAGTTTTCTTCAACAGCATAATTGCTGTGGACCTGAGGGTGGGGTGACTATCAAGTTCTTTAAGGGTATAGATCCAGGTTCATAGGCAAAGGAGAGAGAATAGGGGAAATGAGGGCTTTGTTGGGGATGGCCTCCTGGAGGAGATATTTTATTACGACTTTGAAGGTGGGGCCGGCGGTGGCCTGTCATATAGGGAGGGGGGGTAGGGTGTTCCAGGTCAGAGTGAGGATGTGGGGAAGCGGTCAGCAGGGAGATAGCCATGAATGAGGTACAGTGAGTAGGTTGGCGTTAGAGGAGCGAAGGGTCCAGTCTGGGTTGTAGTAGGAGACCAGGTGAGGTGAGGTAGGAGCGGGTGAGCAGTGGGAGTACTTTAAAGCTGATGGTAAGGAGTTTCTGTTTGATGTGGAGGAGGATGGGCAACCATTGGAGGATTTTGAGGAGTGGGGAGATGTGGATTGCATTTTTATTTTTATTTATGCATGTATTTATTTTTAGAAAAAATGATCCAGACAGCAAAGTGAAGTAAGGATTGGAGTGGGGAGAGACAGGAGTCAGTGAGGAGGCTGATGCGGTATTTAAGGTGAGATGTAATAAGTGCTTGGATCAGCATAGTAGCAGTTTGGATGGAGAGGAAAAGTCGGCTTTTAGTGATGCCGGGAGGTAGAACTCACAGGATTTGATGATAGATTGATTATGTGAGTTGGATGAGAAAAATGAGCCGAGGAAAATGCCAAGGTCATGGGCTTGTGAGAAAGGGAGGGTAGTGGTGCTGTCTACAGTGATGGGAAAGACAGCAGGAGGATGGTGTTTGGGTGGGAAGATGAGGAGTTCTGTTTTGGACATGCTCAGTCATAGGTCATTGAAGAAGAAATGAAACAGTCTGAAAGGAAAGAAAATTATGACTGGCCCCAAGATGAATTTTAAAACTTTTTTATTACATTATGCTGTTTTTATTACACTAGCTTGTCTTTTCTCAGCTGCGGTGAAGCAAAAGGGACATAGCATATACTAGAAATATTTCATTTCATGGTTGCCAAATTGGATTGGAGAGAGTCATCTTGAAAGGTGGGTTGAAGGAAAGTGGCAGAATATCCTAACAGCAGCTGGAATTTTTTTTCTTTTTCCAGTATGAGCGTCTTGGTCCTTTCTGCTCAACTTCTTCCCGCTTCCCTTTATTTCCCTGTTTTTTCTCTTCTTCCCCCTCCACTGGAAATTCACTGGGAGTAATCCTTAACAGAAGGCCTAAAAGAGAAGATACAGTTCTAAAATAGGACATGTTACTACCATTATCAGAGCAGTCCCCTCTAAATAGCAGGCCAAAATCCAAGTCTCTGCCTCAGTAGTAAAGTAAATGCTGAATCAGAACCATTAAAACTTCTGAATAAGTGTTTTTATGGACCATCTGAGGAAACTGGGACTCAGTAGATGGTGGAAGACAAAGCAGTGACAAGATATCCTGAGAGGAAAGCAGATTCCTAAATGGGAAATGAGTTGGTCGTCGAGGAGACCCAGAAACGGGCTCTCTGTGAACATGTGAGACAAACGACTGGAATATACGACTGGAAATACAGCGTTGTCCTCACAGTCAATACCTCTGAAGTACATTAGTGAGTTGTTGCCAGGTCTGCAGGGCCTGTCATGTCTGGCCTGTTATAGGAGCAGCGTGGCTCAGTGGAAGGAGCCCGGGCTTGGGAGTCAGAGGTCATGGGTTCGAATCCCAGCTCCGCCACTTGTCAGCTGTGTGACTGTGGGCAAGTCACTTAACTTCTCTGTGCCTCAGTCACCTCATCTGTAAAATGGGGATTAACTGTGAGCCTCACGTGGGACGACCTGATTATCCTGTATCTCCCCCAGCGCTTAGAACAGTGCTCGGCACATAGTAAGCGCTTAACAAATACCAACATTATTAGAGAAGCAGTGTGGCTCAGTGGAAAGAGCACGGGCTTTGGAGTCAGAGGTCATGAGTTCGAATCCCGGCTCGGCCACTTGTCAGCTGTGTGACTGTGGGCAAGTCACTTAACTTCTCTGGGCCTCAGTTACCTCATCTGTAAAATGGGGATTAAGACTGTGAGCCCCATGTGGGACAACCTGATTCCCCTATGTCTACCCCAGCGCTTAGAACAGTGCTCGGCACATAGTAAGCGCTTAACAAATACCAACATTATTATTATTAAATAGATATATCTATCCATCTATTAAATATATATCTATCCATCCATATATATCTATTCATCCATCTATATCCATCTATAAATAGATGGATAGATATATAAATTTATAATATATCTATATAGATAGATATCTATAGATATCTATATCTATATCCGAACTATAGATAGATGGATAGATAGGTATACACACACACACACACTTATATAAATTCATAGTCTATCTGTAGGCTATGAATGTGGGTTTGCCTTAGAGCCCGGTAGCAGAACTCTGGAGAAGCAGAAGTAAATTAATTTCTGTTCCTCAAAGCACTGGTTGACTTATCTATAGTCCAGCTCTGAAAGACTCTGAGCCCGTTATTGGGCAGAGATTGTCTCCATCTGTTGCCGAATTGTACATTCCAAGTGCTTAGTACAGTGCTCTGCACATAGTAAGTGCTCAATAAATACTATTGATTGAATGAATGAATGACTCCCAACTGGTCCTGTTCTGGCCCCCTGCTGTCACCCTTTTGCTGGATACCTAGTCCTGGATCCCCAGTGTTGAGCAGCTATAGAGAAGTGCAGTCAGATCTAGGCCTCCCCGGGGCATTCAGTCTCACTCAGAGGCATAGATGGTGATATTGTTTAAGACGTAAGTTTATGTGACATTCCCTTTTGGGCGCTGCCCAGAATCATAATAGGAGAAAACCTTGAAAGCATTGACTACCCAGGAATTTGTGGGAAAGAATGGGCAGCAAGAAAGGTGTGCAAAGTAAGGTCCATTCCTAGAGATGTGAAATGTTCAAGGAAGGAGCAATTCCTGACATAATTAAACAATAAAAATAATTTCTTTTTTATAAGATAAATTCTGTTGGAAGAAAGAGATCCTGTGGAATAGCTTTAAAGAATGAAAAGATATACGTTCTTCCAAAAGCCAAGCTACTGAAGAAGAAATCCAAGTTAGCTCCAAAATCTTGTTTTGAATGACCAGATTCAAAGCAAAAGTCTTAAATAATTGGACATTTCCAAGATCTAATGAAGTACCACAAGACTTCCAATAGATAAGTTGAGAAAAGCTCCACTCCTCTAAAAGCAAGAAAGTAAGACGTACAGTCTACATTTTTGCACCACACCTCTATGATGCTAATTTAAGCTCAGTGTTCCTTCAAGATGAACCAGCCTAGGCTCCAGGTTAGATGGATTCAGTGGCAGATCCCGAAAACAATATTTAAAGAATTAATTTTGATTCATGGGGAACGTATTATGGCCATATTAACCTTTAGCAGCTGAGAGCAGAGAAAATGAAAAAATTTAGTGAGAAAAAACTCTAGACATAAGCCGTAAAATTTTGTTAGCTACAGATGATGCTCTATTATATGAATCTAATCTAAGGTAATCAATTCCAGAACTATTGAATGAAATGAAATATAGAACTTGGTACCTTAGGTTCAAAATTAATGGTACAAAACCAGAAGCTTTGGTGCACCATGGGGAAAAAATCAGGTAACTTAGAAATAACAAAATTATTTAAGTGGAACCAAAATGATTTTTGATATTTGTGAGTGGAAAATCATAGCTAAAATACCCTACCTCCATAGAGTAAGTGACTAGATCTATAAAAATAAAAGGACATTTAAAGAGAGGTGAATACCCTACCCACTTTTGCTAATGGCACCAATACAAAGTCCAAATGGATCTATCACAAAGAATATTATTTCAGTACTCACCTTGACATTTTCAATATCAGTGAGAAAAGTGGAGAGGGAAATTTTTTGTCTGCAGCATACTGGGAAGGGTCAAAGCTTTGGGAAATGAAAAAAAAGCCACTTCAAGAATACAGACTTTCCTGATCGAGGCCTAGATTTTTCTTGCAGCTATCTTCCACAACAGGTACTGAATGTGGATATTCTTGACTCTAAACTCATGTCAGAATCACAGAGAAGGTGTGTGTTGGAATGTCATGTGGGTAAGGGACAACAGCTTGGTCTAAAATCTAATGTCGCCATGAACTTAGGCTCTGGGCTAGACTGTCAAAGAATGCATTCAGTTCACCACCTCCTTGTCTATCTGAGTCATTGTTTCACAGCTACTCAGATAGTAGACTACATTAGCTGTATCTGCACCCGGTATGTGAATTTTTGAAGTGGATTTTTCTCATGGAAAATTTAATTTTCTGCCCAATTGTCTACCAGGTCAAATTAATGTTTGTACCAACCTAATATGAGTGGGGATTGCATTTTGCAGATAGGGTCATTTTTAGAATTTTATGCCACTTACCCACCTCAGAATCAGCCCCCAGGAACTCAGCATAGCTACCCTATTGTCAACAGCATGATCACCTCACTGACAGCTACCAGAACCTTGGGCTTTTTCACCTCCCGGTCATGGCCTTCCACCACACTATCATCCTGGGAAATCACAGTCCTTCCAGGCTGCATCATGACCAAAAGGATCAGAACCTCCTTTTGTTAGCTGGCTAGCCTGCTAAATGACATTAGTGTCATTAAAACACACTGATTGCATAAAATTGCTTCAACCTGCATTAAGGTTTGTCCTGAGCTAGTCAATCCCCATTATAATTTTCAGGTTGGCATCATCAAGGAAGATTTTGACTTGTATGCCGACTTTCCCGGTGCACTCTGAGAGCAGAACTTCTATCTTTCTCAGATCTCTCAAGCCATAGTGTTAGGCTGATCCTGTGGCGTGAACTATGTTTGGCTGTATGTTTTCCACTCAGACCTTCAAGAACATTCAAAATACAGAAATAATTCTTGAGTACGTAATCAGTAGTCCATTTCTTAGCTCAGTGAATATCTAAACTGTGAGTACCAGAGATAATTTAGCCCGGGTTTGTCCATCCAGAACAAAGTGAAGAGGCTATATGGTAATCATTCAGATAGCTTCGGTCATTGTAATCTACTTTGACCATATTAACCTGACAATTGCCATACCTTTAAAAATTGTCATTCATTTCCTGCCATACATAGAGAGAGACAGAAGGGGGAAGAGGGGGTTGTTTTTCAAGATGACACTAGTAAGAGTGAATCCAACCCATGGCTTGCAAGTGTGACTGAAAAGGCTGATGTCTGACTGACATTATCTTCCACATTATTTGCATGGGACTGTCAGTCAGGAGATTCAGGTTCTAGTCCAATACCTGCCACTGGCCTTCTTTGTGATCTTGGACAGTTCACTTAACCATTTGGGATCAATTTTCCTTATCTGTAAAATCAGAATAAGATACATCCTCTCCCTAACTCATAGAAGGTGAGTCCTGTGTGGAGGCAGTGGTGTTCAATAACACTCTGGGTATCTGAGAAGTCCAATTGAGGAATGATTCCCTAAATGGGGAAGATTTCCTAGATATTGCTGGCCTCACCTAACTCAAAACTGACTCATCAAAGGACACACTTGCTGAACTTCAATCTTGGGGCACAACCACATACCAAAAGCAAATGAATAGAAAGGAAATAACCATCATATCTTGGACTCTCAGGATGCTATTTGACAATAAAAATCATAATCATCACCAAAGAAGGATAACACAGATTGCTCATGAACTTGGTAGCTAGAGACAATAATAAAAAATACTAATTGTGGTATTTGCTAAGCACTTACTATAGGCCAGGCATTGGTCTAAGCACTGGGGTAGATACAACTTAATCGGATTAGGTACAGTCCCTGTCCCACATGGGGCTCACAGGCTAAGTAGGAGAGAGAACAGGTATTGAATCCCCCACTTTAAAGATGAGGAAACTGAGGTCCAGAGAAGTGATTTGAATTCATCAGTGATTTGCTCAAGGTGACATAACAAACAAGAGATAGAACTGGGATTAGACCCAGGTCCTCTGACTCCCACGCCCATGCTCAATATCATGGCATTTGACAAAACTGCATTAGCGGATGACGGGTAACACAGAGGCTAGCATACCTTCTTTTGGAGAGGTCTCCCTTCTTCAGAGCAAAATCACTTGAGTGTTGGATTTATAATCGGACAGCACTTTGGTTTTTGGTTTTTAAAATTTCTAGAGTCATAAGTAACCAGTTGAAGATACTTTACCTGCCTGTGATGCAAAAATCCCTTGCTAACACATTAGTGCATATGCCCCAGAAATGACAGATAGCAAGGAAAAAAATAAAGAAAAATGATATCCAGATCGGGATGAGCTCATCCTATTGCCTCATCCTGGGAGATTATAATGCACAGATGGGCAGGGATGCCATATCATGGGGAAAAGTCATCAAATCCCATAGGATTCGAAAGCTAAATAGCAGTGGTTTACAATCTGCTCTGTGAATGTGCAAAACATCAGCTCAATAATCACCAACACTATCTTCCATTTCCCAAGGAAGAGAACAGCATCACTAATACACCCATAGCATCTCAAAGATTGTGTCATTACTATTGCACTCATGGCATCTAATAAATTGCCATCATCCAATAGTGTCTCTTGAAAGATATATGGATCATTTCCCCCAAGTGAGGAGACTGAATGTTGGACGGGTGCATACACACAAAACTTAATCTATCAGCACAGCTAGTGCATCAAAAAGCAGCATCTAAGTCATCCATTAGGCTAAATGTCAATCTTCTGGCACATAAAGAAACCTGCCAGGTACTCTTTGACAATATCGCAGCAATCCTGTTGGAACAAAGAACCTCAAAGGATAACATCAACAGCGAATAGGAGTTTCTCCGAAACATTATCTTGTAGCTAACAAGACTCTTGGTGGTATTAACAATAATAGTAATAATACTAACGATACAAGTAGTAATGGTGTTTATTGAGTTCCCATTGGATCCAGTGCATTGTATTAAGCATTTGGGAAAGCACAAGAAAACCCCAAGACGTTTCCAGCCCCACGGAGAGCTTACATTCTCATGGGGGAGACAGATCTAAAAAAAATATTTACGATTAGAGTAATCAGAATAGATGATTGACTGCACAACTGATCGTACATATTCATTCATTCATTCAATAATATTTATTGAGCGCTTACTATGTGCAGAGCACTGTCCTAAGCGCTTGGAATGTACAATTCGGCAACAGATAGAGACAATCCCTGCCCAATGACGGGCTCACATACACACGTAAGTGCAGAGGAAGGGCCAAAACCAATATCAAAGGGCTAAAGGGAGTGCCCAGCTGATGTGACTCAGGGGATAGGAGTTAAACAGGGAAGACTTGTTTAGAGGTGGAATTTTAGGAGGACTTTGATCGTGGGGGGAGCTGAGGTCTGTTGGATTTGGGAGGGGATGGAGTTCCAGACTGGGGGAAGAGCGAGGACAAAGGTTGAGAGTTGAGGGACAAGGAGACAACATCAAGGCTGGAAATATAGTCTCAAACTTAGTACTGGCTTCTTTAGTAAAGACAAAGAATAAACTGGAAGTTTTGCAACCACCAAGTGAAAACCAAATTGAAGGCATGAAAATACATACCTTTCCTTGCCCTGAAATACAAAAATAAAATTATATTCATAATTATTATCTAATGATTTTATCCTTCTCTAAACTGCCATGTTGAATTTGTTCGTTTTATTAGGGCTGTTTATTTCCCAACTATAGATATGATTTAGAATGTCCTAATGCAATTCTATTCTGACTTGTATATTAATAAAAACCATGAAACATATTTTTAATAAGGAATTAGTACCACAGCTAGTTCTTCTCTTTGAAACTGTTCCCTTTAGCAGTGTTAAAAATAATCACCAGGTGCTTTTAATCTGATCAATCAGAGCTTAATCAAATTTTCTCAGAACTGCTCAAATTATCCTGTTTTTCCTGGGTAGTTGTGTAACATCTCCCACTAGATAACAAAGATCTACAGGTTCAGGTAACCCAATTAATTTCTGTCACACACATCCTTGTGATGTGTCCCCAGAATCCAAATTAGCACTGTTGCAAGGCAGGTTTTCAAGACAGAAAGAATTGTTGTCAAAAAAACCTCTGCTTCCTACTGTCCTGTCTTAAAGAACTTGCTCCGTATCACAGACATCTGCCTACCTGCCGGCAAGATGATAAAAGAATATATCTTCCTCAGAGGGATCTGTGTCCTGCATGGACAGGTGATGCAGTTTAAAAGAATTTCACCTAATGGGACACTATGAGTGTACTTTTTACACCATCAATGTAAAGGAGATAAAAAGGCATTAAAAAGGAGGTAGATGAGATGCCCATTGAATTATTTAGTCTAGTCTTTCCTTAAGAAGATGTTAGAGCTCCAAACTGTTCTTTGAGGTAGATGTGTCTGAGGAACCGGATCGAGTTACGGTGCCTATACAAGACGTCCTAGTCCAAATTGCTAAATGAGACGTATGCAAATCATCACCAGGACTAGAAAGTGTGGATCTGAAAGTTCTGAAGGAACTCAGAGGGCATGTTTCAGATCCCCAAACTAGACTGTAAGCTTCTTGAGGTCCGGAGGGATCACGTCTATCAACTCTATTGCACTCCTACTCTCTTCAAGTGCTCAGCACAGTGCTCTGCACACAGTAAGTGCTAAATAAATGCCATTAGTTAAATGGTGGAGTATGTAATTTATTGTTAGAAAAGGCCACTATATTGCCGGGGAGGAGAGGGAGCGCTCCTGAATCTACCTTTATAATCCCCATTTTAAAAAAAGTTTCTAGAGTGGTGATCCTGGGAATTATAGACCACTGAATCTCACTTCTCTATCTGGAGAATTAGTAGAATGAGTAATTCGTTTAATTATGTTTACGATCAGTGAGCATATAGAAATTCAGTTTGGCGGGGAGGGGGAAGCAACATGGTTCCTACAAGGTACAATCATATCTCAGTAATCTGCCGGGGTCCTTTGAAGAGTTCAGTAAACATGTTGGATAGAAGGGAACCAGTGGTCATAATGCAGTATATTTCATTTGTCAAAAGGTCTTTGACAGAGTTCCACACCAAAGCCTTTCAAAAACGCAGAACCTTAAAATGACAACTTCAAAAACAAACAAAAGATTTTTTTTGTTTCACGCAACAGGTGGTGAGGATATGGAATTCGTTGCCACCAGAAACCGTGCAGGTTGAAAATATCAACAGGTTCAAGAGGGATTTGGACAAACTCATGGAAGAGAAGTACATCATAAGCTATTAGAGGAAAAGGTAGGAATGTAGGAAGAAAAGTTAAATATGTTAGAATTAGAAAATGAGAATTGACATTAAGAAGGGCATTGACCACGGTGTTCCTCTAATGATAATAATAATAATAATGATATTTATTAAATGCTTATTATGTGCAAAACACTGCTGGAGCACTGTTCTAGATCTCTAAGCCCCCTGTTGCTACTGTCAGAGAGTGAATATTGATGTGAACCACGGATGACATTTCTCACGTTCCTACGTTCTTTCATTCAATATATTTATTGAACACTTACTGTGTGCAGAGCACTGTACTAAGCACTTGGAATGTACAATTCAGCAACAGATAGAGACAGTCCCTGCCCAACAATGGGCTCACAGTCTAGAAGGGGGGAGACAGGCAGCAAAACAAAACAAATGGTCTTATCAACCTCCACCCATAGCACTTAGGTTTATAACATTGTTCTTCTTCCTTCTCTTACTGTCTGTTGGCAAATTGTACTTTCCAGCCGCTTAGTACAGTGCTCTGCATACAGTAAGCGCTCAATAAATATGATTGAATGAATGAATGAATTAGTAAATTATGTCTGTCCTCCCCGGTTAGATTGTAAGATCCCCCCGAGCAGGGATTATGTTCATTCATTCATCCATTCAATCGTATTTATTAAGCCCTGACTGTGTGCAGAGCACTGTACTAAGCATTTGGGAAAGTACAATACAACAATAGATGGTGCCATTCCCTGCCCGCATTGAGCTCAGAGTCTAGAGCCGGGGACACGGACATCGATACAAATAAATAAAATTACAGATATCATACGTAAGTGCTTGTGGGGCTGGGAGGGGGCGGGGAAGAGCAAAGGGAGCAAGTCAGGATGACACAGAAGGGTGTGGGAGATGTCCTTTGCCTATATTATTTCATTTATACTATACTCTCCTAAGATCTTAATTCAGTGCCTTGCAAACTGTAGGCATTCAATGAATTCTACTGCTCCATATTGTTATATACTTTTTTTGCTATATTTGAAGAGTCTTTTACTCTTAGTTTTGGGTCTCTTGCAAAGTGCTCTTTAAACTGCTTTGACTCCAGATTTCCCATTTGCACCCAATCTTTCGATCTTGATGGACTTTCTAGTTTTCCTCACTTAGGTGAGCTTTCCATTTTTTAAAAAATGCAGTTCTCTTCTTATCTGCTAATGACTGACTGCTAGCTAGCCATTCAGGGTGACCAGTCATCAGTAAGGTTTTGTTCCATGTCATACATTATGTTGCCTAGGCTTCTAGAATGTTGCTTTTGTTTTTAACATTCTTTTTAGTATTTTCTTAACTGAAATGTGCATTTTTTCTTCAAGCCTTTACTAAAATTGGATAGCCTTAAATCATGTTTTTTTTTTGTTTTTTTTTGCTTGTTGTTTTTGTGACCTTCCTTCCCTAGGAAGAATGTTGAGTTATTCCTATTGTGCTCATTATTACAGAGTGGCTCACCAACAATTTCTTCCTGACCAGGCCCCGGCACTACCCAGAACTCAATTTTGTGTATCATTTTTTCTTCGGTTTTATGGCTCTAGGATTATTTGCCTCTTTGGTTACCCATCAGATGAGTGGAATTCACTGTTCTAGGAATTTCAGAAGTTATGTAAACAACCGCTTTCCTGGTGAGCTATATAAAGCTACCCTCACTCCCTCCATGCCCTCGCTAGGGCTCTCTGTCTTCCTCCCCGCACCCAAACTCACCCCCCCACACCCAGCCCCGATCCCCAGGCATCCTCTTCTATATCTAATCTTGTAATTTTTTTTCTACAGCCCCAATGCAATGGCTCTTGCTGCTGTTGGCATTTCAGATACACCAAATGCCCCATCTCTGGTATTTGCTGCCTTCAGATGTTACAAAGTTAAGGAGCCAGGTAGAGGCAAGGACAAGGAAACAGGAAATGGCAGCCAAGGAGAAAGAAGAGAGGGACTGGAGACAGCCTCCTCCACCACACCACCCCCTGCTCTTCCACCATTCCACTGCAGTCCATCTTCAGCCTCCCAACTCTGTAGCCCTCAAAAGACAGGGACCACCACCTGCAGAAGGGCCTGGAGCGGCAGAAACACCAGCAGCAGCAAAAGCCAGAGCAGCAGTGAGATCTATCATGTTGGAGCTGAAGAAAGACCACCAAAGTCTCAAAAATTGATATTGAGAAGAGGGGACACAGGAGGAACAGGGAGATGGGGGGGGGGTATGTTCCAGGCATGGGGATAAGGGTCAGGAAAGCTGCAGGAATGGGGGAAGGGGCTCTGATAGAAAAAAAATAGGGAAGGACTTATCCCCTAGCAAAATTTTATAGCTGAAGCTTTCTCAGGCATCGCTTCGAGAGGTCGTGACCTCCACTGAGCTGATACGGACACCCTTTTTCCTCCCACCTGACCTCGGTCCTTCACATGCCTCTGAGCCATCCCTCAGGGGTCATGGCAACCCAAGCCTTGTGCTTTTCTTCACTCACCTGACTTTCCTCTATTTTATAGTTTTTTAACGAAAAGTTCAAAAAAGTGCCTGGGACTAATGGATCCACAAAAAATAAACTTGGAGAAGGCAGCAACATTTCCAAAAAAGTAAACAAGAAAAGAGAGAAAAAAATCAAAGAAGCAGAAAAGCAAAGGAAAGATGTAACCTGACCCCTGAAGATAAAACAATCGTGTTTGTGAAAATGGACAAAAACAAAGGAGAAACTGAGCACATGAAGAGAGAGGAGAATTACTGGGTAAACAGAGTAAGTTAAATGACAGACTACAACAGAAAGAGAAATAGTTGAAAAGGAATCAGGGTTTTCAGGATATGAAAACAAGAAAATAGCCAAAGAAAATGATAGAGGAGAGAGACTATTTTTAAAAAAATCAGAAAGAGAGGAGGGGGGAAAATAAGAGAAATGAAGGAAAAGAAAAACATGATTTTCATTTTTAAAATGGTACTTGTTAAGCACTTATTATGTGCTAAGTACTGTACCAGGTGCTGGGGTAGATACAAGATAGGTTGGACATAATCCCTGCCCTACATGAGGCTCACAATCTAAATTGGTGGGAGAAAGATTTAATTCCCATTTTTCAAATGAAGTAACTGGGGGCACAGAGAAGTTAAGTGACTTTCCCAAAGTCACACAACAGCAGGTGGCAGAGCCGGGATTAGACTTCTACCGTCGTAGGGTAGAGATTGTCTCTATTTTTTGCTGAATTGTACTTTGCAAGCGCTTAGTACAGTGCTCTACACACAGCGCTCAATAAATATGACTGAATGAATGAATGAATGAACCCAAGTCCTCTGGCTCCCAAACCTAAGCTCTTTCCGCTACGCCATGCTGCTTCTCTATATTATTATATATTCTATCATAATTTATTATGTTATTGCATTTTCTAGTTTGTGAGCCTGTTGTTGGGTAGGGATTGTCTCTGTTGCCGGATTGTACTTTCCAAGCGCTTAGTACAGTGCTCTGCACACAGTAAGTGCTCAATAAATAGGATAGAATGAATTTTCTCTCTAACCCTGGGTGAAGAACAGGTAATTCCTATCAATTCTCTCTCCCTCCCCAGTGCCATTCTGGCATCAATTCTAGGGGGATTAGTTAGGAAAAGAAAGCATTTGTTTTTTGGTCCTGATTCGTTTAGAGAATGATCCTGAATTTCAGCTTGGTCTTGTGGACCTGACCTGCCCAAGCCCCCCAGTCTGATGAGATACATTAACACGGGCCTTTATTTGTTCCAGGAAAACACTACTCCAGTCAGCTGCCCCACAGTACAGCGCCTCCAATGACTTGGCGGGAACACAGGTATGTTTTCAAGGACCCTTATGATAGAACAAGATGCCAGGCCCAATCGAATCCTCATTGTGCCCGACACATAGGGCGGGTTCTCTGGCACTGGATCTTTTCCCGAAAGTGCAGATTTCAGCCAGGTGGATCCAGTAAACTGCACTCATTACTCCCAGTTCCTGGTCACTGCCGATCATGTGCAGAGTCTCTCCCCAACTGGAACAGATGGTTAGCATGTCAACAACCAGTTGTCAGGACAGCAGCTAGTGTCAGCTCTCTGAACCCAAGCCAGCAATGACTTTGTTTCAGCTCTTGAGCAGCCATTCATCTTTGCTACTGACAGTTCCTCAGCCCCAACTTGAGCTGCAGTGACAGCGAAAGATTCATCTTGCTCTGGGTGGGAGAAATCCGTTTGGAAAACTGGAAGAAGGCGACGCTCAATATATTCACCTTTAGGAGTCTGTTTGCCTTAACACTTCACACTCTCGGACAGTGGCAGATGCTCAGACAAAATAACAGAGTAGCTCTGCCTCTCCCCCAAACTCATCAGGAGATCACTTTAATGATTTGGGATTGGGACAGAGGATGAAGGTGAACCCCGGTTCGCCTCATAATTTCCTAACCTTACCAAGATTACAGTCTACTTAATGCCATTATGTAAGTAGCATGGGATTATAGAAGCAGCTAAAACCCCAGTGATTTTTACAGTGGAAATGACTGCCGTACTCATTATTATTATTAAGTGCCGTCAAGTCATTTCCGATTCTTAGCGACTCCGTGGATATACTTTCTCCGGAACGTCCTGTCCTCTGCCATAACCCTCAACCTTTCTAACAGTTCTTCCGTTATCGTTGTTGTGGTCTCTAGCCATTTAGCTGCCGATCTACCTCTTCCACGTTTTCCCTGGACTTTTCCTAGCATTAGTGTCCTCTCCAGCGAATTGGTCCTCCTGACCAAAATATGCTAATCTAAGTCGAGTCATTTGGCCTTCCAAAGACCACTTTGGGTTAATTTGCTCCAAAACCCATTTGTTTGCTTTTCGGGCAGCCCACGGTATTCGCAGAAGCCTTTTCCAACAGCACATTTCAAAAGAATCGATGTCCTTTCTATCCTGTTTATTCACCGTCCAGCTTTCGGAGCCATACGTTGTCACTGGAAACACCATAGAGTTGACAGTTTGTATTTTTGTGGCAATTGTTACTTCAGCACAGCTTGTGACTTTTTCCAAGCTCTTCATAGCAAGTCTTGCTCACATTAATCTCGGGCGTATTTCTTGGCTACTAGTTCCTTTATTATTGATTATCGATCCCAGAGGAGAAAAATCGCCGTACACAACTGTGGCATTTAAAATAGATGAAGTCACAGCAATGCCAGCTCCTGGAAACGGTGGCCAGGGATATTCTGTTCCGCAGTCTGGACCCACACGGCTATCTTGCAACACATACGCTGTGGCACATTGGTGACCCCAGTGAGACAGAGTGCCTGGCTCCCACACTACCCATCACCACAACTGGAGAAGTAGCTCAAACTCATATCATATGCTGCTAATAGTGAAAAAAAAACCCAACTAAACACAAGCTTTATGCAGATGGGAGGCCCAGGATATCAATTTGTTATGGACAGGGAATGGATCTGTTATGTCGTTGTTTTGTACTCTCCCCAGTACGGTGCTCTGCACACAGTGAGCGCTCAGTAAATATGACTGATTGATCGCTCAGTTTCTGAAGAAGCAGCAGCTCCATTCATAACACTTTGGGTAGGGTAGCTGAGCAGCACTACTTAGGAAGCCGATCCTCACCCTGAATTGAGAAGGAGGCTAGAAAACCTACAAATCGCCTGCTTCACCCAGACCAGGCTCACCAGTAAGCCACAGCTCTGGAATTTTACCTCGTGGTGAAAAATAAAGTAGAACTCTACCATAAGAACATACATGTCATTTACCGGGAAAGACCAAAATGAATTATAATAATAATCGGGGTATTTGTTAATGGCTTATCATGTTCCAGTCACCGTACTAAGTGCTGGGGTACGTACGAGAAATTCGGGTCAGAAGCTGTCCCTGTCCCACGTGGGGCTTGCGGTCTAAGTAGGAGTGAGAACAGGTACTGAATCCCCATTTTGCAGATGAGAGAACTGTGGCAAAGAGAAGTTAAATGACTTGCCCAGAATCACACAGCAGGCAAATGGACTGAATGGTCCATCCAGACCAGTATTCTGTCTTCAACACCACCAACCAAAAAAGTATAGGGAAGCACAGTTAGAAATGAGCCTCTTAAAATTCCTGTTTTTTTCCTGCTATATCCCTAGCTGTCCCTTTAGTAATACACTATGGCCCTATTGTCCATGAATTTTCCCAGAGTTTTCCTGAATCCATGGATAATTTCTGCACAACCTCCCATAGTACAAAGTTTCACAAACATACTCCCACCGTAGGAACTGTTTCCTTTCCTTTCTATTGACCCTCTCATTTTCAAGTTTCAGTGGATCCCTCCTCATCCAGATGTGCAATTTGCTAAATAACATTTTTGTGTTTACCTATTCTATGTCCTTCACGAGTTTGTTCATTTCAATATTGTCCCAACAAGGAGAACACACACACACACAAAAAAAAAATGGTATTTGTTAAGCGCTTACTCTGTGCCAAGCACTGTTCTAGGCGCTGGGTTAGATACAAGGTAATCAGGTTGTCCCACGTGGGGCTCACAGTCTTAATCCCCATGGTACAGATGAGGGAACTGAGGCTCAGGGAAGTGAAGTGACTTGCCCAAGGTCACGCCGGAGCCGGGATTAGAACCCACATCCTCTGACTCACAAACCCAGGCTCTTGCCGCTAGGCCATCCATCTGGAAACATCAGGAAGTTATACAGCAATGAGAACAGCAGGCATCTGGAAAAGAAATGACATTTACTGCACGTAAGCTTGTCAGATATGGAACTTACTTGACAACACTAATACTTTCTTCATGAGGGGACAGCTTTCAGAAAGAGGTGCTGGATGCATCTTTTTCTGAAAAAGGCTCCCTCTTTCTGAACCGATGCTCCGAGATGTAGGCTTCGTAATAATAATAATAGTGGCATTTGTTAAGCGCTTACTAAGTGCCAAGCACTGTTCTAAGCACTGGGAGAGATGCCAGGTTTTCAGGTTGTCCCACGTGGGGCTCACGGTCTTACTCCCCATTTTACAGATGAGGTAACTGAGGCACGGAGAAGTGAAGTGACTTGCCCAAGGTCACACAGCTGACAAGTGGCGGAGTCGGGATTAGAACTCACGACCTCTGACTTCCAAGCCTGTGCTCCTTTCACTAAGCCACGCTGCTTCTCCCAATCAGACTGTTGTTTGCTGAAATCATTTCAAACCTGTCCAGAGATGTTAGTTAGTGCCGAATGACTCCATGTCGTCCTCTAAAACCAAAGTATACCCACTGCCATCATCAGCACATAGAGCCCTCCTGTAGATATATTTGAAGAGAAAAAAAGGTATTTCGATAGACTCGCCATAGAAGTACAAACCAATCAGCATGAGAAATGACAAAGATTATGATAGACGGCGATCCTGCAACATGGAAGAGATCATATTCCTTAGTGAGTGTGCCAAAACTCAGTTTACCAAAACTGAGAAAAACAACAGATGCATTCACTCACTCGCTCGATCAAGCACAGACATTTATCAAACACCATTTGCAAACCACTGCACTAAACGCTGGGGAGAATACCTGGATATTCATTAAGACGCGATTCCTAGCCTACGTGGGGCTCATAATTTAAAGCGGGAAGGGGCAGGCACACAGAGAGAAAAATCAACAAGAACTCCAAGAAAGCAGACTCAGTTCAACAATTCAGAAGTAACTCAAGCAAAAACACAACAGTTCATTATTAGCCAGGGTAGTAGTAATGAGAGTAGTAATAGAATTTATTGAGTTTTTACGGCGTGCAGACCGCTATACTATGCATTGGGCTAGAATGCAGAGGGGGAAATTAGATTTGGTCACTGCCCCTAGGCAGTATAGGAGTATTAGGAGTATAAGTGGGGAGAAGGGATAGGAGATAGATATGAATGATGAAGCAGTAAAACACCAACGCAAATCCAAAAAAATAAAAATAAAATCAATAGGGTGCTGTGGCTAGAGGTGCAGAACTTCAGGCTCCTCGCGACTCAGAGTCCAAGGCACCCTCTTAGCCACGGTGACCGCTTCAGCGGCTGCCAGCCTTCCTAAAGTTTTGTGGAAGCCTCATGCTGCAGGTGCTAGTTCTCTCTCCAGCCGAGGAAGGAAGGCAGGAAGGGATGGAGTCTCCTTTGTGGGGAGGAGAGCTGGTGCTGGTTCCTGAGAAGGCAGGACGGCTGGCTGTCCTGTGGAATGGGATGCTGAGGATATGGGGCAGCAGCTTTTTATCTCCAGCTTGATGCGCACAGGGCCCAGAGTACACTGGGAACAGAGGCCCGCGATCGCGGGAGGGAAGGCAATAGTGGCCGTGGCTGCTTCGCTCAGCCACGGTGAGCCCTTACTATGTGCCAAGTATTGTGCCAAACCCTGGGGTGGATCCGAGATAAAAAAAAGCAAACACAGTCCCCATCCCACACGGAGCTCACAATCTAGAAGGGGAAGACGGGTACATAGAAAAGAGAAATACTTTTCAGTAAAATTAGAGACAAGAGAGGCTATGGAAAATATATGAACTAAAAATTAAGGGCAAAGAGAGGAGCATGAACAGTACTTGGAGTGGGAACTTCCCCCCATTCCAGGTCACAGGGTTTGGCTCCAAGCTGCTATTAATAATAATAATAATGATGATGATGGTATTTATTAAGCACTTATTATGTGCCAAGCCCTGGTCTAAGTGCTGGGATAGATACAAGGTAATCAGGTTGTCCCACGTGGGGCTCGCAGTCTTATTACAGATGAGGTAACTGAGGCACCGAGAAGTTAAGTGACTTGCCCACGGTCACACAGCAGACTGGTGGCGGAGTCAGGATTTGAACCCACGTCCTCTGACTCCCAAGCCCGGGCTCTTTCCACGCTGCCGCTTTTGAAGTGAAGGATCCTCAGGCTCCTAGTTGCTCCAGGCTGAACTGTCTGGACAAACTGCTACAACTTGCCTTAATTTTCTAATGTTCTGCAGTTGCTTTCTGACTTTCATTTTCACAGAAGTCGGGGCACGCACCCAGCAATAGTTAACTTCACGGTCCCACCCTCCACGATCCGAAGTCACTGTAAAGAGGGGCTCAGGGCCACGTGGCAGGGCTTCTGCCGGGGCCCACAGGAGGGCCCCGACAGAAGCAGCACGTGAGAAGCAGCGTGGCCTAGTGGAAAGAACATGGGGCTGGGAGTCACTGGACCCGGGTTCTAATTCCCCCTCTGCCGCTTGTCTGCGCTGTGACCCCGGGGTAGTCATTTAACTTCTCTGTGCCTCAGTTCTCTCATCTGTAAAATGGGGGTGAAAGCTGTGAGCCCCGTGTGCGACAGGAACTGTATCCAACCCGATTACCTGGTATCTAAAAGCCGACGGTAAGGAGTTTCTGCTTGACGCGGAGGTGGACGAGGAACCACTGGAGGTACTCGAGGAGTGGGGAAACATAGACTGGACGTTTTTGCAGAAAAATGATCTGGGCAGCAGAATGAAGTATTGACTGAAGTAGGGAGAGACAGGAGGCAGGGAGGTCAGCAAGGGGGCTGATGCAGTAATCAAGGTGGGATGGGATGAGTGTTTAGATTAATGCGATAGCAGTTTGGACGGAGGGCAAACGGAGTAAAGCCCTCCCTCTTCATATCCGACAGGTGATCGCTCTCCCCACCCTAAAAGCCTTATTAAAAGCACATCTCCTCCAAGAGGCAGTCCCCTACTTCGCCCTTATCTCCTCTTCTCCCACTCCCTTCTGTGTTACCCTCGCTCTTGGATTTCCACCCTTTATTCCCTCAGCAAGCACCTCAGCACTTAGGTCCATATCTGTCATTCATTTATTTATACTGATGTCTTTATCTCCCTCTAGACTGTAAGCTCATCGTGGGCAGGGAACCTCTCTATCGAGTCTGCTATATTGTATTCTCCCAAGCGCTTAATACAGTGCTCTGTACAGCACAAGCAATCAATAAATACGACCGATTAAAGGAAGGGAGGAGGGCTTGAAGGCTAGGCCTGTTTCTTACCTTCATCTGACTATCCCTGGAGAGCAACCCCACCCCTCCACAGGAGGCGATGCCCCGCCAGCAAAACAAGCAAGCGAGCGAAGCGAACAAATTCCCGGCAGCCCATAACCCCGGCAAGTTTTAAAGCCACCATTTCCTACCAGCGAGGCATGGAGGATGTTCATCTGACTGCCCTTACGATGCTGATACTGGGCCCTTGAAACATGAAACGACCCGCATATTGCAATGCGGGCAGAGGATGTGCCTGCCAACTCTGCTATATTGTACTCTCCCGTGTGCTTAGTAGAGTGCTCTGCACACAGTGAGTGCTCAGTAAATACAACTGATTGATTGCTACTGCAAAGTGGCACCCAAATCTACCAGAGAGCTAAATTTCAAGCTCCTGAAGAGTAAAGACCACTGCAAGTAGGTCTGTGGTAATATGACAGCAGCAATAAACAACTAAATCTATCCACCTTTACACTGTAACCAGTGAGTGGGTGGATCTGCAAGACACTGTTTCCAAGGCAGCCATTAAGACTTCGAGCACTGTTTGCAGACACCCCCAGGACTGGATTGTTGAGAAGGGTTCCAAGATCAAAGAAATACATGCGGCAAAGGCAGCCTTGCTTTGTCAACACCTTGCAGTTCCAACAAAAAGGGCGTGTATAGAATTCTGTGTGGCGGCAGACAGCACAAGTTTAGGAATTAGAGTGATAAGGAGTGGGATGCCGAAGTGATGGTATCCGAGACTTTGCCACCTGAAACCAAAGTGCTCCTGAGTGCCCTAGAAGAATTCATTCATTCATTCGATCGTATTTATTGAGCGCTTACTGTGTGCAGAGCACTGTGCCGAGCGATCTTGCCGGGACCGTGACGTACTGTCGCACGAGGAGCAGTGACTGGAACCCATCGTCTCAGCTCCGTAGAAAACGTGGGGAATGATGAACTATGCCTTCCCGTCAACCGTTTTCCTAAATATCTTTCTCAGAATCTTTTCCTCTGGAAAAAAGACAAAAGGCATAGCCCTCTTTCTTTCTCCCTCCCCTAGATCCTGATGACCCCTTTTCCTCCTCCTCAACCCCTCCTCCCACCCACTGGGCACGTTCACCAACAACTAGGAATGACACATTTCAGGTTGCTGCTACTCAGGTGACCGTTTGTCAGGGATCAAATCAAGGGGGTTTTGCAACTTGGCAAAGCTGGCTCACTGAGGCTTAGGTCTTCCTATGAAAAGTAAGTCTATTATGTATGGGCTCTTCAGTGACACATATAGTAATAATGATAATGACAGTGATAATCATGATATCTGTTAACCGCTTACTATGTGCTGGACACTGTTCTAAGCACTGGGGTGGGTACGAGCAAATCGGGTCGGACACAGTCCCTGTCTCCTGTGGGGCTCACAGTTTCAATCCCCATTTTGCAGATGAGGGAACTGAGGCAGAGAAGTGAAGCGACTTGCCCAAGGTCACACAGCAGACAAGTAGTGGAGCCGGGATTAGAACCCATGACCTTCTGACTCCCAGGCCCGTGCTCTACCCACTATGCCGTGCTGCTTCTCGGCACATTTGCTCTCAGTTGAAGCCGCAAGGATAAATCCTCCACTATCGCTGGTTCGAGGGGCTTCTGTGAGCTAAATATCATGAAAGCTGGACAAAATTTATCAGCCACTATTGTGACTGGTCCTGGACGGGGGTTGGTTTAGAATGGTGGGCCTATTCATATCTTGAATTCATCGTGTATCTGGAGACAAAGGTTCTGACCCTCTGTTAACCCTTGTCTGCTTACGCACAGATCGATGACGGTATTAAGCCAGTCCTGATACTTTTGCCCGAATCTGGATTGGATTTCACATTCTCAACTGGGGTAAGTATCTTTAACCAACCCTAACGGAACGAAACGAGGTGGAGAATCGAGGCAGTTACCTATACGGTTCATGTTAAAAGGAACACTTCTGCCTTAAATACCTGGAGAAGCAGCATGGTATAATGGATAGACCATGGGCCTATCATTCTAGTACACCATCCTTCTTAAAGTTTAACCAAATGAGTATTTTCAAACTTACGTTTTATGGTTTAGAATCTCGAGAAATCGTATCTGGGATGCCAGGACTTCACTTCTAGGTTCTAAGCAAAAGTTTTCTGTGCCTTTAGAGGATCAGAGCTGGATGCCTAATACAAGACTAACAAACAATACCCTTTAGACACATTTTGCTCAACTGACACTGATTTACTGTTGCCAAATCAGAACCATGGGGAGGCTTCCCCAGCGCAGATGGGTTTCCTAGACTCTAAAACTATCTCCCCACCAGAACTTTAGCTGAATAAGAATTCAGGAAGAGATTTAAGTCCAGTCTATTGGCCTTCAAACAGTTTTGAATAAATCTTATGAAGTCATATAGGCATAAGCTAAAGTCAAAGCCAAAATGTGCATTTCTTTTGAAAAAAAAAGCTAAAGTATTATGTTTTAGAACACTTACTTTGTGCCAGGCACTGTACTACTTACCGAGGTAGGTAAAAGATAAACCTATATTGCCATAAGAACATATATGTTGATGATCCTTGCATGTTTATATTACAAACATCAGTCCCTTCTCATTCATGCTTCTGTTAGCTTCCTTAGGCATTACAGTAACAAAGTCCAATTTTAACCAGTGGCAGTTATTAAATACCTATTGTGCAGGTGCAGAACACTATGCTAAGCATTTGGGAATGTACAACAGAGTTAGAAGACATGATCCCTGCCCTCAAGGAATTCACAGTCTAGCAGGAGAGACAGACACTAAAGAAATTACAGATAGAAGAAGAGAAACAAAAAATGGATATATAGATGAGTGAGTGATTAAATTTTATGGTATCTAAACAGATGTGTTTAAAAGTAATCCCAGTATTTGTAAGCGCATAGATGCTGAGATAGCACAGAATGTTGAGTTGAGAGATGGGGAAATGTAATCTGGGGAGAAGAAAAGATAGTCGGGGACAGCTTCCTGGTGGAAGTGGGTTTTCAGAAGAGCTTTGAAGATACAGAGAATATTTTTTCTGGCCTACTTGCAAGGAGAGAGAGTTCCAGGTAAGAGGAAGGGCTTTGAGCAAGGGGTCAGAGGCAGGAAAAATGAGAAATAGGCACAATGAGAAAGTTAGATTGGAAGGAATAGAAAGGGCGAGCGGGGATGCCGAGGGAGAAAAGAGTGAATAAGCAGGGGAGAGAAAGCTGATGGAATGCCTTAAAGCCAATGAGAAGCAGTGTGGCCTACTGGAAAGAGCAACAGGAGTGGAGTAAGGAGGCCTGGGTTCTAATTCCAGCTCTGCCATTTGCCTGCTGTGTGACCTTGGACAAGTCCCTTAACTTCTCTGGGCCATAGTCTCCTCACTGGTAAAAACGGGGGTAAAATGCCCCATTCTTCCTCCCGCTTAGACTGTGTGCCCAATGTGGAACAGCGACTGTGTCTGACTTGCTTATATTGTATCTTTGCCAGGAGATGCTGTGCCTGGCACATAGTAAGTGCTTGACAGATATTATTATTATCATTATTGGTTATCATTATCATTATCATTATCAAATGATAATTGATACTAACGGTTATGGATGAGAGTTTCTGCTTGAGGCATAGAGAAATGGGTAACCCCTGATGATTTCTGAGGGGTGGGGCGACAGGAGCAGAGCAGTGTTTTAGGAAGAAGGTACGGGCAGTGGAGCTGAAGTAGGGATAGGAGAGGGGACTTTTGCTCATCTATTTGTTAGTTCCTCTTGGAGTTCCCTAGATGTAAGTCAAAGTTTCACCAGGTTTCTTTAACTTTAAATGTTGGCTAAAGAGGTTTGTCAATAGAACCTCCCAATGCATTTTAAATAGACAAATAGGGTGTTTTCTCTGAAAGGTGTTTAATCTGTAAAAATCAGATCATCTGGGTATTTGCTTTTAATATGACAATTTTTCTTCAGTGTTGCAGATCAACAGTGTACCCTCCTTGTTACTGATAGTACCGTTAAATGAGTTCCCTTTTAATCTTCCTGGATAATTCATCATCCGGAGGTGATATTTTGTTGAAAATTTCCCAACCTATCTTTCTCCTTCTAAGTCGCTTTGCTTAAAATGTATCAGCTTGATTCACTTCCTAGGCAAGGTGAGCATTCTGGCCACTTCTTCGATTTGGCTGCAAGTTATGTCGATCTAGCCTTGCAAGGAGTCTTTGTTGGGAATCACTTTTTTTTCCTGTGTCATCTCGCTTTTTCAAATCAAATATAGTCTATGAAATGTTCTCTTGTCCCAGGTCTAGGGTGTCCAAGTAACCCTTTTCAACATGGTCTTCTGGGAACAGAAAACTGTTCTTTTTTTCCAAGTCGGGGGACAAGAATACCCTTCGCAGTTTTGATCCTTTTGGTTGAGCTAGTCTGGAATTTTCCCGACTGCCTGGGTGGGAACTGGAAATCTCTCACGAAGAATAATGGCAGAAGCTCAAGGGAGAAGCTAAATCTGGCTTGGGTTTCTCTACATCTATAGTGTGTTCCTTTCCCAATATTCCTGGGATATAGTCTCATGCTGAGTTACTGATTCGATTCTCCTGTTTCTAGAACTTTTGACCAATGTCCCAACAGATCTTTAATAATAATGTTGGTATTTGTTAAGCGCTTACTATGTGCCCAGCACTGTTCTAAGCGCTGGGGTAGACACAGGGGAATCAGGTTGTCCCCCGTGGGGCTCACAGTCTTCATCCCCATTTTACAGATGAGGTAACTGAGGCACCGAGAAGTGAAGTGACTTGCCCAAAGTCACACAGCTGACAAGTGGTAGAGCCGGGGTTCGAACCCATGACCTCTGACTCCAAAGCCCGTGCTCTTTCCAGTGAGCCACGCTGCTTCTCTGATATTTCCATTTGCAACTCTGATCACCAGGACAGGACCCAAGAAATGCGGGTCATAATAATGGTCACAAATTATTCATTCATTCATTCAATCGTATTTATTCAGCGCTTACTGTGTGCAGAGTGCTGTATTATGTGCTTTGTCTGTGGCCTCTATAATAAATCTCAACATAATCAGGTGCTGAGATGGCAATGCACCACAATGCCGATTCAACCTATCTGTACGAACAACTTGCAAGTTTTTAACAGTCACACTTCCCTTCTGTTAAGATAATGAGGAGAAGGTCTGTTGCCCCAAAGCCATTTGGGGTCACTGAATGAATAAGAAAGTAGGGGAGGCATAGAAGAAGGCTGATAAGAGGGTCAGTTGATCACTTGAGAGCTTGGGTCATTCAGCTGCAATCTGTCCCTTTTATTTTGAATGCCTTTCGATAAATAATAAATCCAGCCTCTTCAATTCATGGCTCCAAGACTACAAAGGTGGCAAATGTTTTATTTATTTTGAATAAAATGCCCTTCTGGAGAGGGAAAGATTGTGTTCATTTGACAGCTGGTACTCTCCCTGACTTGGAACCCTGTTATTAAGATTCTGCAGTTCTTATCTGTTGTGAATTCTTCTAGGACAGGCGCTGTTGGGAAAGATCCATACATTAGTCATTAGTTATCTGCTGTGTAAACAAATGTGCACAAATAAAGGTGATATTGCTAAATTTAAACTCATTTACAAGGCAATGTAGGGCATCTGTAAGATCCAGTTTAACAAAATACATGCTGCTCAGATTTTGAGACATCTTCTGCCTTCCAGAAGGAAGGGGGAGCTGAAGCAGCTGGAGGTTTATCTTCTGTTCCAGTGAACCAGCTCCAAGAGCTGTTATCAAGTGTCTTTACCCAGTAGACATCCCTAAGTTAAACACATGTTTTTGAAAAAGTGGTTACAGTTAAAATGAATGAACTGACCTGGCAAGCAAGTTTGTCCACTTGGGGAAACCATTTTGCTAGCTTACTTAGTTGCATTAGAAAGTTGCTTCACAGGGCTCTTTCTGTGAAATCAATCAATTGTATCAATCAGTGGTATCTACTGAGGACTTACTGCGTGCAGAGCACTGTTCTAAGCGCTTGAAAGAGTAAAATGCAACAGAGTTAGTAGACACATTCCCTGCCCACAAGGAGTTCACAGTCCAGAGCGGGAGACAGACATTAATATAAATAAATGAATTAGGGTTATTTACAGTAAATACGATTGAATGAAAGAACGAATAAGTGCTGTGGGGCTGAGGGTGGGTGTGAATATCAAATGCCTAAAAGGTACAGGAATATAAAATGTCTAAAAAGCAGTGTGGTCTAGTGAAAAGAGCATGGGCCTGGGAGTCAAAGGGCCTGAGTTCTAATCCCCGCTCCACCACTTTCCTGCTGTGTGACCTCGGGCAAGTCGCTTAAATTCTCTGTTCTTCAGTTCCCCTCATCTACAAAATGGAGATTCAATACCTGTTCTCCCTTCTACTTCGGCTGTAAACCCCATGTAGGACCTAATTGTCCCAGCGCTTAATACGGTGCTTGGCATGTAGTGTTATCATTATTATTGTTATTGTTGTTGTTGTTATTATTATTATCATTATTATTACAGATCCAAGTGCAAATTAAAGTAAAATAATCAATCAGGAGGATTCATGGAGGGTCTACTGTGGACAGAGCACAGTACTGAAATTCACAGGCAAGATCCCTGACCTCAAGGAGTTTAAAATCAATCGTTTTTATTGAGCACTTACTGTATACAGGGCATTTTACTAACCGTTTGGGTGAGTACAACAAGCTTATAGTCTAGAGGAGAAGACAAACATTTGTATAAATAAATAAATTAAAGATACGTACATAAGTGCTGTGGGGCAGGGAGGGGGCGGGGGATGAATAAAGGGAGCAAGTCAATGTGATGCAGAAGGGAGTGGGAGAAGAGGAAAGGAGGGGCTTAGTCTGGGAAGGCCTCTTGGAGAAGATATGCCTTCATTAAGGCTATGAAGGTGGGGAGATTGATTGTCTGTTGAATATGAAAAGGGGGAGGGCATTCGAGGACGGAGGCAGGACATGGGAGAGATGTCAGCGGTGAGATAGACGAGGTCACAGAAGAGTGAGTAGGTTGGCATTAGAGGAGCAAAGTGTGCAGGCTGGGTTGTAGTAGGAAAGTAGGGAAGTGAGGGAGGAGGAAGCAAGTTGGTTGAGTGCCTTAAAGCCAATAGTAAGGAGCTTCTGTTTGACGCGGAGGTGGACGAGCAACCACTGGAGGTTCTTGAGGAGTGGGGAAACACAGACTGAATGTTTCTGTAGAAAAATGATCTAGTCCAGTGAAATATGGACCAGAGAGGGGAGCGACAGGAGGCAGGGAGGTCAGCGAGGATGCTGATTCAGTAATCACGGGGGGATAGGATAAGTGCTCGGATCAACACGGTAGCAGTTTGGATGGTGAGGAAAAGACAAATTTTAGCGATGTTGTGATGGTTGAACTGACAGGATTTAGTGATTGAATATGTGGGTCGAATGAGCGACAGGAGTCAAGGATGACACCACGGTTATGGGCTTGTGAGACAGGAAGGATGGTGGTGCTGTCTACAGTGACGGGAAAGTCCAGGGGACTGGGTTTGGGTGGGAAGATAAGGAACTCTGTTTTGGACATGTTAAGTTTGAGGTGATGGCAGGACATTTAAGTAAAGACGTCTTGAAGGCAGGAGGGAATGTGAGATGGCAGAGAGGGAGAGCCATCAGGGCTGGAGATTTAGGTTTGGGAATCAAGCTTGGAAATTGACACTAAAATCATTTACAGATAAGTGGAAGGAAAGGGGATGGCTATATGATTTAGTGCTTAAGTAAAAGAGTAAATAAGATAGGTAAATAAATGCTCTGGGTGGTTGTGAGCACACAAGGAGAAAATAAGGATTTCTAGTCCATTTTGGTGGAAAATATTCTGGATGCAAGTTAAAATATATATTATACCGATTCCCTGCTATACGTCGGTGTAAAACATCTTCAATTAAGTGCAATAAATAGATATTTAGAGAGCTGGAGACCATTTAGCTGAAGTGATTTTCTCAACTGTGGTAAAATTCCGATCACATTAATTTACTTTCCAGGTAATCCAAACGCTTTTCTTTTGGACAAAGCACATCGAGGTTTTATAGTAATTGATCAAAAATCTTGCACAGTTTGTCCATGAAAATACAATAATGCTCCTTTCCTGGTCCCCTGCCATTCACGTGACCATTGCTCTGACACCAAAGAGTAAGAAGGGAAAGTCATGCCCTACTGCCAGCAGAAGGTGCCAGAAGTAGCGTGGCTTAGTGGAAAGAGCCCGGGGTTGGGAGTCAGGGGTCGTGGGTGCTAATCTCAGCTCCGCCACTTGTCTGCTGTGTGACCTTGGGTAAGTCACTTAACTTCTCTGTGCCTCAGTTACCTCATCTGTAAAAAAAAATAGGGATTAAAAAATGTGAGCCCCACGTGGGACAATCTGATTACCCTGTATCTACCCCAGTGCTTAGAACAGTGCTCTGCACATAGTAAGCGCTTAACAAATACCATAATTATAATTATTATTATTATTATTATTGAGTTGTGCTGGCAGTGAGGTGATGATTTTCTCTAAGCCATTCACACTCTCTTGCCTGTTATCCCAGTGGAACACATCAGGAATTAGCTGGTAGGGAGAATGGCTCCAGTCTGCCGGTGATTGAACAGAGTATTTCTGAAACCTCAACAGTAGCAGACCCCCCGTCTTCCCTTACCTATTTGATAAGCCCTATTATTATTATTAATTATAATAATAATAATTCATATAATTATTATTATATTGGAGCAGGGATTAGAACTCAGGCCCTTTGACTCCCAGGCTCATGCTCTCTTCACTAGGCTACACTGCTTTTTAGACATATTATATTCATGTACCTTTTAGGCATTTGATAGTCACACCCATAATAAATCATTATTTTTTATTATTATAATGTCATTATTTTATTACTATAAAATATTAGTTTATTGTTATTTTCGTTATAATAAATATAATGATTTTATTACTGTATAATAACAATAATAATTTATTATTATATTATCTTCTTCATCATCATTGACATTATTATTATTATTGAGTTCTAAACTAGGAAAATCTCAGTCTCTTTCACGGTTTTCCTCTCTGGCTCCCACCCCCTAACTGTGGGAATCCCTCAAAGCTCCATTTTAGGTTCCCATCTATTCTCCGTTTACACCCACTCCCTTGGAGAATAATAATGTTGGTAATTGTTAAGCGCTTACTATGTGCCCAGCACTGTTCTAAGCGCTGGGGTAGACACAGGGGAATCAGGTTGTCCCCCGTGGGGCTCACAGTCTTCATCCCCATTTTACAGATGAGGTAACTGAGGCACCGAGAAGTGAAGTGACTTGCCCGAAGTCACACAGCTGACAAGTGGCCGAGCCGGGATTCGAACCCATGACCTCTGACTCCAAAGCCCGTGCTCTTTCCACTGAGCCACGCTGCTTCTTATGCTCCGAAGGCTTCAACTTCCATCTATCTCCATGTGGATGATTCCCAAATCTACATCTCCAGCCCTGCTCTCTCTCCTTCAGGCCATCTCTACTTGGAAGTCCCGGCAACACCTCAAAATTCAACATGTCCAAAACAGAATTCCTCATCTTCCCACCCGAACCGTGCCCGCCCCCTGACTGTGGACAGCACCACCATCCTCCTTGTCTCACGAGCCCATAACCTTGGAGAAGCAGCATGACCTAGTGGATAGAGCACGGGGCCGAGAGTCAGAAGGTCATGGGTTCTAATTCCGCTCCAACGCTTGTCTGCTCTGTGACCTTGGGCAAGTCGCTTCTCTGCGCTTCAGTTACCTCATCTGTAAAGAATGGGGATCAAGATCGTGAGCCCTATGTGAGTCAGGGACAGTGTCCAACCCGATTATCTTGTATCTACCCCAGTGCTTACAACAGTGCCTGCCACATAGTAAGCACTTAACAAATACCATAATTATTATTATGGTTATTATTCCTCATCTCTCTCCTACAATCCACATGTTCAATCTGTCACCAAATCCTGTCAGTTCTACCTTCACATCATCACTAAAATCCACTCTTTCCTCTCTATCCAAAATGCTACCACGCTGATCCAACCACTCATCCTATCCCACCTTGATTACTGCCTCAGCCTCCTTGCCGACCTCCCTGCCTCCTATCTTTACCCATTTCAATCCATATTTCACTCTGTTTCCTGGATCTTTTTCCTTCAAAACCATACAGTCCATATTTCCCCACTCCTCAAGAAACTCCAGCGGTTGCCTATCCCACTCCACATCAAGCAGAAACTCCTTATCGAAGACATTAAAGCACTCAATCACCTTATCGGGAAGCAGCGTGGCTCAGTGGAAAGAGCGCGGGCTTGGGAGTCAGAGGTCATGGGTTCGAATCCTAGCTCTGCCACTTAGCTGTGTGACTGTGGGCAAGTCACTTCACTTCTCTGTGCTTCAGTTACCTCATCTGTAAAATGGGGATGAAGACTGTGAGCCCCGTGTGGGACAACCTGATTACCCTGTATCTACCCCAGCGCATAGAACAGTGCTCTGCGCATAGTAAGCGCTTAACAAATACCAACATTTATTTGATCCCCTCCTACCTTACCTCTCTGAATTCCTACTACAGCCCAACCCACATACCATGCCCTGATCTCCTCCTGACCTCTCGCCCACATCATGTCTCTGGCCTGGAATGCCCACCCCCTTCACATCCAACAGACCATCACTCTCCCCACCTTCAAAGCCTTATGAATACACAGTTCCTCCAGGAAGCCTTCCCCAACTAAGCCCTCATTTCTTCGTCTCCCAATCCCTTCCGCATTGCCCTTTCACTTGGATTTGCACCCTTTATTCACCCCAGCCTCAGCCCTACAGCATTTATGTATATATTCATAGTATTTTAAGTTAATGTCTGTCTCCCCCTCTTGACTACGCTTCTTGTGGGCAGGGAACATGCCTTCCAACTCTGTTGTATTGCATTCTTCCAAGGGCTTTGTACGATCCTCTGCACAGAGTAAATGCTCAATAAACTTGATTGACTGATGAAGTGCCTTCTGCCCTCCCTCTTCTCCTGCCTACTGTGATGTGGGCAACAAGATGGAATCAACCCTGCCCATCATTCATCTTTCCCGCTACTCCCGCCCACCCACGGGTCCTTAAACTGGAACTCCACCACCACCACCACCAGATTCCCAAAGTCCTTGGGCGTAGCCTGCTGGGAGCCCCATGCCCCCATCCTTCCGCCCAGTTTCTCTTCAGACAAGACACACACCCCGTAGGAACACAGTGTGGGAAGATGTTACCTTCCTAGTCTTCTATGTGCCTGTCCTCCCCACTTATACTGTGGTCCTCCCAGTATAATAACGACTAGCTATTAATTGATATTTGTGCAATTACCCCCGTGCTTATCCCAGAACTTCGTACACTGTGAGCGCTTAATAAAAATTGACAGTAATAATATAGTTAAGTGGGCCTCTTTAATAAACTGAAAGATTTGAAGTCATAGAAGTAGGAGGCTGAAATGGAACTTTGCAAATAAGTAGCAAAGATTAACCAGCCTGCAAAAATGAACCAGGTCGACCTTTCCCCGGGATATTCTCCATGGATAGTAGGAAAAAAAAGGAAATCAGAATTCTCCACAAGTCTCCTGACCAAAAGCTGCTCACTGTGGCCAAGTAGTGGGGAATGGCTATTTGAAAAGACGTTGTAGTCTTAGTAGTATTATACAGTACTACTACTACTAATTAGACTAATAATTATGTACTTATTAAGCGCTTACTATGTTCCAAGCACTGTTCTAAGCACTGGAGTGGATACGAGTTAATCAAGTTGGACGCAGTCCCTGTCCCACACTGGGCTCACACTCTTAATTCCCATTTTTTACGGATGAGGTAACTGAAGCACAGAGAAGTGACTTGCCCAAGGTCACACAGCAGACAAATGTCAGAGCTGGGATTAGAACCCAAGACCTTCTGACTCTCAGGCCCATGCTCTATCCACTACACCACACCAGTAAGCACTCCATAAATACCACTGCTAGATTGATAGTCTTCTACTTGAGAAGAGGATAGAGCACGGGCCGGCGAGTCAGAAGGACCTGGGTTCTAATCTCGGCTCTGCCACACGTCTGCTGTGTGTCCTTGGGCAAGTCACTTAACTTCTCTGGTCCTCGTTTGCCTCAGCTGTCCCATTTGGGACAGGGACTGTGTCTAACCTGATTAACTCACATCTACCCCAGCGCTGAGAACAGCACTCAGCACATTCATTTATTCATTCATTCAATAGTATTTATTGAGTGCTTATTATGTGCAGAGCACTGTACTAAGCGCTCAGAACGTACAAATCGGTAACAGATAGAGACAGTCCCTGCCCTTTGACGGGCTTACAGTCTAATCGGGGGAGACGGACAGACCAAGAACAATGGCAATAAAAAGAATCAAGGGGATGAACATCTCATTAAAACAATAGCAAATAAATAGAATCAAGCCGTTGTATATCTCATTAACAAAATAAATAGGGTAATGAAAATATATACAGTTGAGCGGACGAGTACGGTGCTGAGGGGATGGGAAAGGGAGAGGGGGAGGAGCAGAGGGAAAGGGGGGAAAAGAGGGTTTAGCTGCGGAGAGGTGAAGAGGGGGATAGAGGGAGCAGAGGGAGAAGGGGAGTTCAGTCTGGGAAGGGCTCTTGGAGGAAGTGAGCTTTAAGTAGGGTTTTGAAGAGGGAAAGAGAATTAGTTTGGCAGAGCTGAAGAGGGAGGGCATTCCAGGACCACGGGAGGACGTGGCCCAGGGGTCGACGGCGGGATAGGCGAGAACGGGGGACGGTGAGGAGGTGGGCGGCAGAGGAGCGGAGTGTGCGGGGTGGGCAGTAGAAAGAGAGAAGGGAGGAGAGGTAGGAGGGGGCAAGGTGATGGAGAGCCTCGAAGCCTAGAGTGAGAAGTTTTTGTTTCGTGCAGAGGTTGATAGGCAACCACTGGAGGTTTTTAAGAAGGGGAGTGACATGCCCAGAGCGTTTCTGCAGGAAGATGAGCCGGGCAGCGGAGTGAAGAATAGACTGGAGCGGCGAGAGAGAGGAGGAAGGGAGATCAGAGAGCAGGCTGACACAGTAATCTAGCCGGGATATTACGAGAACCCACAGCAGTAAGATAGCCGTTTGGGTGGAGAGGAAAGGGCGGATCTTGGCAATATTATAAAGGTGAGACCGGCAGGTTTTGGTGACGGATCGGATGTGTGGGGGTGAACAAGAGAGCCGAGTCAAAGATGACACCGAGGTTGCGGGCCCGAGAGACGGGAAGGATGGTCGTACCATCCACGGTGATAGGGACGTCAGGAAGAGGACAGGGCTTGGGAGGGAAGATGAGGAGCTCAGTTTTGGTCATGTTGGGTTTTAGGTGGCGGGCAGACATCCAGGTAGAGACGTCTTGGAGGCAATAATTATTGTAATTATTATTACTTGCAAGCGTGGAGTTAGTGCCTGACATGAGTTGGGATGTTTCATTTCCCAAACATCCCTAACCCAAAGTCCTCTCTAAGCAGGAAGGAGGACCTTTGATACCGAAGCTTAGACTGCGAGTCTGTTATTGGGCAGGAATTGTCTCTATCTGTCGCCGAATTATACACTCCAAGTGCTTAGTACAGTGCTCTGCACATAATAAGCGCGCAATAAATACTATTGAATGAATGAATGAAAGTGCAGTCACAGTGATACAGTTCCAGCTGTGGCCCACTCAGATCGATCATGGCTTCCATTCCCTCACAGCCCTCTGCTCCTTCATTCTGGATCACTTCCCATTTCTGACATTTCCCTCTCTGTTTCCCATGAAAGAAACCGGAATAGATAAGAGTTACCGGTGACTGATGAGTTGTTCTTTTTACTTACAAAATAGCAAGAGATTAGCTCTGAAAAATGGTTTAGTGTGTGGGAAAAGAGGTCAGTGGCCTTAGAGGTTTACAAGTAACGTCTGAAAAGGAGATGATTCACATTCTGTCTCTTTCTCAGGTGCCAATGTACGAGAAGCTTTAAGAAGATAGAGCTTTTATACTTTTTTCATCAGAACAAAGATTTTAAATTATGGAATGCAGAAAATGATCAAATTCCTCTTCCTTTCTTATTTTTGATAATTAGATCTACCCCTTCTCTGAACTCTAATGATATTTGTAGGTCTCGAACAATCTTAGTTATTAAAGGTCTTGTGCTATTCAGGCAAGTACGAGGGGAGGGGCTAGACCTCATGTCCTGGATAAATTCCAACTGTGATAATTATATTGGGCTACATTGAATTCCCTCCGCACTTGTAATGAGGTGTGATATTCTTCTTTATTTCCTGTCCGATGCCAGCATGTGATATTCTAGGACAGGGTTTTGTCTTGCATTTTTAAAGAGCTGCTGTGTTCTATCCCAGAGGTAGCTATAGGGCAAGGGTGGAGCTTGGGTGAGGACTGGGAAGCAGGAGACTTGGCTTCTTTTCATTGTCTGCCTCTGACTTCCGGGTTGTGACGGAGGACAAGCCCTTTAAAGCTCATTTCCTCCATCTGAAGGATAGGGACAAATAGCCCCTGCCTACCTCTTCTGACCCTCTCAGGGTCGCACCTGGAGAGTTTCCAGTACTCTACCATTCTCGACTATGGGAGGGAGACTCAAGCAGGGTCATATCCATTCCATTCCTAGCTTGGTCAGCGGCTAGCGAGTGGAAGGCAATCTGCTATAAGTCAAAACTCACCTGTTCTGGGCAGCAGCGACGTGAGAGAGAGCGGAGGGTGGAGACTCAGGTTTACTGAGCAGGAGGAGGCAGTGGTAAGCCGTTTCCATATTTTTACCAAGAAAACTCTATGGATCCACTACCAGAACGATGGCGGATGGAGGCGGGGCGTTCTGGGAGAGACGTGTCCATGGCGTCGCTAGGGGTCGGAGATGACTCGACAGCAAAAGATAAGACATCTTCTGAGTAAAAATAAAGATTTGGGGCAAAGGCACCTTGTGTGCCTCTGAGAAAAGCACTCAAGATGAGGTCCACTTAAAAGGGATACGGTGAGGATTAGTTCCTTGTAAGAGCGATTGAGGGTAGTCTGAGAGAGGCCATCTGATAGCAACCACAGGCCAAGAGAGCAATACCCTACTGACATCAGTTATGTGGGGGTGGGGGGGTCCTATCCCCAATTGATTCCAACTGCTGCTAAGGTTGCAAGTGACTTTATGACTCTAAAAACTGAAAAGGGATTATTTTTAACCTTCGTATCGTTCTGAAAGGTGGAAAGCAGGTGCTTCCAAACTTTCCGGATATGATCCCCACAAAGATTGCAAAGGGACAGAGAAATCAGCAGATTTTATTTTTTTTTCAGCAAGCAAAAAGAAAGCCCCAGGGTCACCAGTATATACGCTTAAGGCAGGAAAGATGTGTGGTTTTAGGGGGCAACTGCTAAACTCTGGTATGTTTTAAAACCACATGGCATTCTCGCCTCCCTATGAACATTCAACTAATTTTTTTTTCATTTCTTTCTCCAGACTTTGCATGGAATTCTCAAAAATCATCTAGATAATTAATGTGTAAAAAATGCACATTGGCCTGACTTACCTGAATAGTTCCGGCTAAACAAACCTGTCCAGCTGAAATATCCAGATAGATTGAGACTACTGTACTTTGGGAGCCTGAATTTTCCAGATGATTCGCACGAGTAGACGCATCCTGTAGCCGCGCTATTGCAGGACTGAGCGACCCTAAGTGAAGGTAAGTGAAGTCATACAACAGCCCCTTCCATTCATAACTGCTTCCATGTGTAACAGTACCACAGGCTGCCATCCATTCAGCTAGATCACACTGCAGCGTACTCTCTCTCCAACCAGTTTATATGACTAATGAAAATAGGATACATGTTCAGGTCACAGAGACACTCCTACATGCTGCTTGATCAGCGGGATCCCGAGGAAAGATAGTGTCCCCGGGTCCAAGAAACTTGAGAGACCTTCTGTTCATTGTCTGACCTTTGATTAGTCTCCGTTGGCTTTCATTAATATCAAGACCCCTAAAAGAATTAATACAGCTTCCAAAGGGGACTGATTTCTCACAGCGATTAACTGTGTGATTGGTTGACGAGCAGCATGGAAAGGGGACCGACCTGGGAGTCAGAGAACCTGGGTTCTAATCCCGGCTCCGTGACTTGTCTGCTGTGTAATGTTGGTATTTGTTGGTATTTGTTAAGCGCTTACTGTGTGCAGAGCACTGTTCTAAGCGCTGGGGTGGATACAAGGATAATCAGGTTGTCCCACGTGAGGCTCACAGTTAATGCCCATTTTACAGATGAGGTAAGTGAGGCCCAGAGAAGTTAAGTGACTTGCCCAGAGTCACACAGCTGACAAGTGGCAGAGCCGGGAATCGAACCCATGACCTCTGACTCCGAAGCCCAGGCTCTTTCCACTGAGCCACGCTGTGTGACCTTGGGCAAGTACTTAACTTCTCTGGGTCTCAGTTACCTCATCTGTAAAATGGGGATTAAGACTGCGAGCCCTATGTGGGACATGGACTGTGTCCTAGCTGATTATCTGCACCAGGATTTAGTACAGAGCCTGGCACCAAACAAAAAACAAGTACCGTTTTTAAAAAATTGCATCAGAAAAATCTGATACGAAACTAGCTAATTACTAGATGTGGAGCATAAATGAGTCATTGTAGAACAGGATATCGGGTGGATTTTAAGTGAATTTAAGGAGAAAGATCTGTGAAAAGGGAAATGGCAGTACAGCACGTTACACGGCCATACGTTTGCTTTTATGCCCTTGTCCATTGATTAAGATGCCTTAGCAGGTTGGCATAGCCGTTATGCTTTATTTTTGAAGACGACATTACTTACGGTGGGAGGCTATCCATGTGTGAGAGTTTGTCTGCTCTGTGACTTTGAGCAGGGCCTCAGTGCTGGTGAACCAACTGCACCCTGGGTCCTTGGAGCTGGTAAGTTCATTCATTCATTTAATCGTATTTACTGAGTGCTTACTGTGCGCAGAGTACTGTACTAAGCCCTTAGGAGACTACAATATAACAATAAACACATTCCCTCTCCATAATGAACTTAGTTCCCCATGCCATTTGATTTTGATTATGGATCCTAAGCGATGCTCAGAAAGCTGGATTTATCTACTGTGTTAGGTCCAAGTCTCACAGAGGTTTAGAAAGTAACCGAAGAAATCTTCGGTTACGTGAATGGCTTCCCGGGTTTAAGCCGAGACAGAACTTTGGTTCTGTGGACTTAATGCCGGTCCCTAGTGCCGGTCCTAATCCGCAAAGTGATTCATAATAAAACGGATGCCTTCTCGTGTCGGTGCTTCAGGGACCCAGTCCGCACATCGCACCTTCCAGATGATGGTCTCAAAAATCTCTAGTGATCAGGAGTACCACAGAAGTCAGGACAGCATAAAGTAGCTGTAGAGAATCAAGTCTTCATCAGAATTGGAATCAAACATGGTCCTTTATAAATAGAGGGTTTATACCAACACTGTGGCCTCAGTTATAAGCACATTTTAGGGGGGAAAGGCCTTTGGGAATCTGAAGCATATGTATTTTTACATTCTTAATTAGCTAGACTATTCGTTGGTGTAGACCCAGACCTCAAAGTTGGATTCCTTTCATAAGCTTTTTTTTTTCCATGCTCATGTTTTTCACTTTCGACTAAGTTAAAATTCTGAAGTGTGGCAAGGTAGCCCAGGCCAGTCTGTGCCCATTTGGATCCCAGGAAATCCAGAAATCCCCAAAAAACTCCCAAGGAAAAAACCAAAACAAAACATGAGTTGTTCTTATTAATTTCCAGCCCTGAGTTTTGAACAAAGAAGATGTGTATAAACTTGAGTCAATGATCCAAGCTTTTGGCCGCTTTTCAAAATCATAGCCAATTGCTAGTATTTGTTTGAACTTAACTCCTGACTCCTTCTCTGTGATCTGCATTTCAGAATCAGAATCTGATTTGACAAGCGCCCTTGGGTGCTTGGCACTGTCCGAGGTCCCATTTTACCATGCTCCCAAAATGATGGGGAAGGGGGCTAGGGAAAGGATTTGTAAGAAGCTTTGGAGCTATGAATTGCAGAAGGTGAAGTGAGGATTGACCGTCTAGACAGTTCCAGAGTCACCGAGTAGATCACCATAGTCAACAAGATCCCCAAACAGCAGCCCTCTGCTGTGCTTTGTAGTGTAGGTCTCAGACGTGACTGAAGAGAAAAAAAAAAAAAAACCCACCACACACGTGAAAACAATTCCTGAATCTCCAAATTTCTAAATGGTGTAAACAAAATCAGACTCCTCTTTGAAACAAACTAAATGGGCATTTGCCACTAGTTGTTTTTTGTTTTGTTTTGTTTTTGCTTTTTGTCATAATTTACGTGGATGTGCTGAAAACAGTTGCAGCAATATAGGCAATGATTTTGTTTTCCTATGGCTTTTTCTGCCCAGGGTAATTCTCGCAGGTGTTGATTTGGCATCTAAAATCTGGGTAGACTTTAGCCGGAGACACGTATTTCCCCTACAAAAAAAGAACCTCAGAAATGACACTTACCTTGTGAACTTGGCCATTCTTGATCCCTGTACCACTTTTCTTTGCATGTCCTCCTTTTTCATTTTTTTCTACTTCCTATCGTTCTCGTTTTCCACCTCAATAGCATGACTAATATCACTGTCCTTCTATCTCCCTGCAGATAGTTTATTTCCTGTGACTAAAGATCTCCAATGATCTGGACCATTCAGGTCCGAAAACGTACTTTGGGCTGAAATATGTGATGTAGTTTTATAATTTGCTAGAGTAGATGATCTGTGAATATTTGTATACTGTGTAATATGCTTTCAGAGACAGCCAAGGAAGATGGAGAAAAGGTTCTAGTGCATTGAGCCCAATTTTCTCCTCCTTAGGCACGGACGGACGGTCAGGATCAAGATGTATAAGGATGCCTAAAGAACCCTTTATATGTCGGAGGGAGGAGGTTGACCCACCCCAGTACAGAGGAGAATGTTAGGGATGGGGCAGGTCTTGGGGGATCACCTGCATAGGTATGCCAGGGACACTGACACGCATTAGTTGTAACCTTTCTGCCTAACTGGACACCTCCGTTCATATCTTCGTCACCCTATTTATTTTGTTTATTTTGTTGAATGAGATGTACATCGCCCTGATTCTATTTATTTGCCGTTGTTTTTATGAGATGTTCTTCCCCTTGACTCTATTTATTGCCATTGTTCTTGTCTGCCCGTCTCCCCCGATTAGACTGTAAGCCCGTCAAAGGGCAGGGACTGTATCTGTTGCCGACTTGTACATTCCAAGCGCTTAGTACAGTGCTCTGCACATAGTAAGCGCTCAATAAATACTACTGAATGAATGAATGAATGAATGAATCCCCACCAGTAGTAAAGGATGCCCCCGAAAAGAGGCCTGTGCATTTTGCTCTTCCTCCCTCCAGCTACCCAGATGGGGTAGAGACTGCCATCTCCCCTGAGAGCTAGTGGGGAGACTCACTGTGGGGACATGTATCTTGGCCAGAATCTTGTGCATATTCAGGACTCGTGACCAACATCTTCCTGAACATAATAATGATGCTACTTATTAAGAGCTTACTCTGTGCTGGGCACTGTTCTAAGGCCTCGGGGAGCTACAGAATAATCAGATTGGACACATTTCCTGTCCCACGCAGGGCTCCCAGTCACAGCGTGAAAGGGGATAATCTTGGGATATGTTCGAATATATCATTTTATTCCAAAGCGAGCGTACCATATGATAGCCAGAGAGCTACACATGCACGTGTACGATGATAAATCCGACGTAGGTTAGATAAAAACAGCACCCCAAGAACAGATCGCCTGAATCTCTTTTAGCGGGAAACATCATTTTTTCCTTCATCTTTCCAATTCTGTTACAGATTCTGTTAGCTGCTTTATCAATTGAGCTAAAATGATAACAGCAGTGTTTATGTTTTTCATAGCCAGGTGTTCATATAAGGAAAGATAGGCATGTTCCCGGCTGAGTTCTCACCGAATGGTAACTATACAGTGCCATCTACAGTAAAACTGTTTCCAGTGCTTCGAAGGGATCACATATTGGCCTTCATCTGTACACACAGACATACTAGGTAGCCGTGGAAATTCTGTGCTTAGCTTGAGGCTAGAACTGTATAAGACAAATGGCTGTCATCCCTTAATTTAAATGATCAAGAACAAATAAAGTACGTATAGGAGTCACTGTTTAAAGGCCAAAATATGTTTGCTTGAATTACGTTCTGTTCCTTTACACGCTTTTGGCTCAGCTCACCGGTTCCGTCTATGGCAACATTTGTTCCCGTGCATAAAATGGGAACAAAAGGGAAAACACAGCTACACGTTATAACAAAAATAAGTAACCAAATGAAGAAATAAGCGGGATAAACTGGGATGCAGATGAGAAGCAGTGTGGCTTAGTGGAAAGAGCAGGGGCTTGGGAGTCAGAGGTCACGGGTTCTAATCCCGGCTCTGCCACTTATCAGCTGCGTGACTTTAGGCAAGTCACTTAACTTCTCTGTGGTTCAGTTCCCTCATCTGCAAAATGGGGATTAAGACTGTGAGCCCCACGTGGGACAACCTGATGACCTTGTATCTGCCCCAGCGCTTAGAACAGTTATTGATTTGTACATTCCAAGCGCTTAGTACAGTGCTCTGCACATAGCAAGCGCTCAATAAATACTATTGAATGAATGAATGAACAGTGCTTTGCACCTAGTAAGCGCTTAACAAATACCAACATCATCTTCATTATTATTATTATTATAGGCTCTAAGTGTGGCCGGTGAGATGACCCCATCTAAAAGGTAGAGAATACCACCTGGAGGAGATTTTTTGAAGAGACTTTTGAAGGTAGAGAAGGGCATGGTTTGGGGATTTGAGGGATGAGGTGGTTCCATGGACAGTAAGTCAGAGATGGGAGAGCTGAGAGAAAGATACAGTTAGAGGTGAGCTTAATAAGAGTAAAGAGAGCAAGTTGGGGTGTAGCAGAAAAAGAGTTCTTTCATCTTAAATGAGTAATAACTTCCCCCGTGACCATCACTATTGCTACTCAGCTGAGAGTTGCAATGTTTAGCAGGCCCTTCTTCAACAGAAGTGGGGACTGATGGAGATAAATAATAACAATAATATTTGTTAAGCACTTCTTTTTCTTTTAATTTCATGACATTTGTTAACTGCTTGCTTACTGTGTCCCAGGCATTGTTCTAAGCACTGGTGCCGATACAAGATGATTGGGTTCGACACAGTCTCTGTCCCACATAGGGGTCACAGTCTTAATCCCCATTTTGCAGGTGAGGGAATTGAGACACAGAGAAGTTAAGCCACTTGTCCAAGGTCACACGGCAGACAAGTGGAAGAGCAGGGACTAGAATTCAGGTCCTCTTACTCTCAACCCCATGCTCTTAGTGTCAAGCACTTTTCTAAGGGCTAGAGGAGATACAAGTTAGTCAGTGGGACACAGCCCTTGTCCCAGATGGGACGCACAGTCTAAGTAGGAGGGAGAACAGGTATTCATCCTCACTTTATCGCTGAGGAAACGTAAGCACAGAGAAGTTAAGTGAATTACCCAGGGTTATGCAGTAGGCAATTGGCAGAGCTGGGATTAGAACCCAGGTCCTCTGACTCTCAAGTCCATTCTCTTTCCACTAGGTTATGCTGCTTCTTTAAAATTGATTCAAATCAAAATTGACTGTATGATTACCAACCCTTGCTATGATTGAGGATTTTAACGTCTGCTTGGCATTGTCCACTGATATGCTGGAAGGAGACTGTGGCACAGCTATCTGTGGCGAGCCCACGACAAGCTGCCTTATTAATGACTCTTTGTGATCCCACGAACAAGAAAGAAGAGACTGGCTAAGCCACTGATGTGCTCTACTTGAGGACAGGTGATTGCTGGCCTCTGGGGGTGGAGCATGGAGGGAGATGTGGCCCTCTCTCCCTGTTCTACCCCGTAATGGTCCTGGACCAATCAATGACTGCTCTGTAGAACCACAGCTGTGAGGACTAAGGCAGATAAAAGGCAGTTGCCTTGAATCACAAGCAGGTGCACTGAAGTATGGAGAGGGAAAGACTTGCAGCAGAAGCAGCTTAGAGAAGCAAGTATTGATGAATCTAGCAGCAGGAAAGCAGCAGCCCTTGAAAGCAGGAAGAGAAGAAGAAGTGGTAGAATGGGCTCCCTTGACCAGCAGACTAGTATTGGACCCTTGGTGGAGTGGGAGTGAGAGTGGGTATGTGTCACTGCCTTGCATGTTGGTAAAACTCAGTAAAAAGGGCTTTTTCCAGTAATCTTGGTGGTCAGTGGTGTGGGTTGAGTCTACTCCATATCACCAAGGCCTCCCCAGTTCATGAAGGTCCTGGTTGGTACGAGCTGGGTGGGCTCATGCCACTGCCAAAATAGCCAGGTATTGTTGTGGCTTCAGACTGACCTCAGGAGTGTGTTTTCCCTAGAATTGTCAGAGTAAGGCCAAGTAGTCGAATGGTTATGATCACTCTAGCTCTATAGAGAAATGGTAAAAAAAAAAAATCGAGGTGAATGAAATTAATTTGAGGGGTAGCCTCCAAATCTGGTGAAGAAAACCTGCTAGGCAAAATCAGGAGCTAGATTTGCACTATCTTCTGTGTTCTCTGTTACAGAATATGAATGGAATGATTGGAAAAACAATTTTGATTATAAGCTAGGTATTTGTACAGAAAGGAATGGCAGAAGTGTAAAGCACAAATATTAGTCTCCTAAAGTCTGAAACACAATTATCAGGAAAAGCTGCAAATTTCTGGAACCAAAACCTTCCCAGGGCTCAGAGCTTTCTGAGTACTGGGGTACTAGGAAAATTAGAGTTTAAGACCAAACTTCTGTGAACAGAATGAAATGTTTCTTTATGAAGTTGTTCTTATTATTGTCCCCTGCACTTGTGTCTCTCTCTTCCTCATCCATTCAATGGATTTCAAGATGGTGTGTATTGGTGGGGGTGGAAGTCAATAATATCTACTGCCTTAGAGTAAGTTCATGGGTAGAGGCACCATTTCTATGTGCATAATGGAGGTGATCACATGTTGAAATGATCATTTTGCCCACCCAGAGGGGAGGATCTTGAACTTCTGTGAAAATATGCCTCGACTATTGTAATGGCTGTGGTTACATTAGTTGACGTGGGTAAATCCAGGTGAGTGAGTGAGTCATGGAGCTTTAGAGATAGGTGCCATCATGGAATCCAGCCCAAGAGAATCATGGAGCCAAAAACATTATGTGGTGCAGCCTCCTACCTTCAGTATCAGGTTGAGTATCGAAGGAATCAAGTAACCTACTTGATGCAGAATACTGTAGTGGTAGAGTTCTCATTATCCTTTGGTACAAAGTAAAACAACACTGCCAATGGTGAGATGGCATCCATAAATGTGAGTGTCTCTGAAAAAGAATCTCTTGCAAATTTGCACTCTGTAGCCATTGAAAATGCAATAGTGGACCTTTCCTGATCCTCTGTCATTCAGGCAAGCATCGCTCAGACATGAATGTTTAAGAGGCCCTACTGCCTACCGTTTAGTACCTCTAGACTGCAAGCTCGTTGTGGACAGGGAATGTGACTGTTTTATTGTTATATCGTACTCTTTCAAGTGCTTAGGGCAGTGCTCTGCACACAGTAAGCATTCAAGAAATACAACTGATTGGCTGACATGCCCTTGAGTTGCCTCTGTAGTAGTGGCGATGTTTTGCACTGAGCATTCTCTCTCTCTCTCGGTCCTCTTGAACCTAGCAGCATACAATGTGAGATGGATGGCAGGAAAAATAGGTTCCATCTGTGATGCGACAACAGAATATTTCTGCAAAATCAACAGCAGAGCTCGCTGTACCCTCACCAGTTTGGTAAGGTGTCGCTGAGTATGAGACTGGAAGCTCCTACTGGGCCGGGAATGTGTTTACCAACTCTAGCGTATCGTACTCTCCCAAGCATACACAGTAACAGTCAGTAAATACTATTGATTTACACTATTGATCGATACTCCAATTGGCTTAGTAAAAGTTGAGGAGGTCTTTTCCCCTGGCTTCCTTAAGCCAAAAGACAATAAATGAAAAAACTAAAACAGGAACAATAAAAATACAGTTGTGCAGAACACCGTCCTAGGCACTTGGAAACATTAAGCAAAAGAAGGATAAAGCGATCCCTGTCCTCAAAGACCCTTGAATCTAATGGAGGAGAGAGTAGGTATAAATTAATGACTACGCCATAGCTAAATTTGAGAGAAAAGATATAAATAATAGATACATAAACATATATATAAACAGATAAATACATGAATGCTAAGGTGGCTGAGGGGGGTGACGTAAGGAAGGTGAGAGATTAATTAGGTAATGCCTTGAAAAGAAGGTGGCTCTTCAGGAGATACTTGAAGAAAGGGAATGGTATAGTTTGGGGCAGCTGAGCGGGAAGGGGTGTTTTGGCCAATGAGAAGAGGCAGGAGAGGTGGGAGAGAGGAGCAAAATTAAGAGGTTTTGCTTAGGAGGAGCAAAAAGCATTAACTGGAATGTAGTGGGAGGTGACTAGAGATAGATTTAAAAAAACAAAAGAATCAATCTGAGGAGAGCCTTGATGGTTAGGAAGATTAGTTTTCTCTGAGCAAAGGAGACCCATTGAAGATTTTTTGAGGAGAGGAATTATATGCTGCAATCAGTGGTTTTACAAGATGCTCTATATAGAGATGTAGCTCTGCTGTTGGTCCAGTGGAAAGACCACTGCTCTGGGAATCAGGAGACCTGGGTTCTAGTTCGTTCTGCCTGTAGCTGCCTAACACAGATGAAGACCTCACATGCACTTTGCAATGCGATGCCCCTCAGCCTCCTTACTTGTTGGGCTCCATGCTTTGGCAAGAACACTACTGGCAGGAAAGGAGAGGGCTACTGAGAAGCTCACCTCCTCCAGGAGACCTTCCCAGACTGAGCCCTCCCTTTCCCTCTGCCCCTCCTCCCCTCCCCATTCCCCCTATTCACTCCCTCTGATCTAACCCCTTCCCCTCCCCACAGCACTTACGTATATTTGTGTGTATATATTATTATTCTATTAATGTGTATATATCTTGATTCTATTTATTTTGATGGTATTGATGCCTGACTTCTTGTTTTATTTTGCTGTCCATCTCCCCCTTTTAGACCGTGAGCCCGTTGTTGGGCAGGGATTGCCTCTCTCTGTTGCCGAATTGTACTCTCCCAAGTACTTAGTACGGTGCTCTGCACACAGTAAGCGCTCGATAAATCTGAATGAATGAAAGTGAAAGTGAAACTGCAGAAGCCACTAGTGCCATAACCAATTCTTCTATGCAGTTCTCGGCCCTGAAGCGTCAGAATCAAGGTTCATCCGTCGTTCCTGATGGAAGGCTTCATCGTCATATATGGGGAAATAGACTGAAGAGCCTGAAAGCTGAAGGTAGTGAGATCATTAAGGTGGTCATTACAGGAATCTGGCGGGGAGCGAATAAAAGCAGGTGTACACCCAACCATCCTCCAAAGTTAGCTATTATGCCTTTTTTAAAGAACCCCCGAGTTGGAGATTTCAGTCATCTCTAGATTTTTATTTAAAAAACAGGTGAGACTTAACTGCATGTCTAGGCACCACAGCTTTCTATGCCCCAAGATATGTGTAAATATATCTAATTCTATTTATATTGATGCTATCGATGCCTGTTTACTTGTTTTGATGTGTCTCTCCCCTTCTAAACTGTGAGCCCACTGTGGGCAGGGATTGTCTCTCTCTCTGTTGCTGAATTGTACTTTCCAACCGCTTAGTACAGTGCTCTGCACACAGTAAGCGCTCAGTAAATATGATTGAATAAATGAATGAATCATGGCAGCTTGGGAAGTAGCATGGCTTAGTGGATAGAGCACAGGCCTGGGAGTCAGAAGGTCATGGGTTCTAATCCTGGCTCAGCCCCTTGTCTGCCGTTAGACCTTGGGCAAGTCGCTTCACTTCTCTGGGCCTCAGTTACCCATCTGTAAAATGGGGATTGAGACTTGGGGCCCCATATGGGATGGGAAATGCAACCCAATTGGCTTATCTCCACCCCAGTGCTCAGTACAGTACCTGGCACATAGTAAGCGCTTAACAAATACCATAATGATTATCATCATACTGCATTGAATATAATAGGATTGTACGGTACCGGTCATTTTCGGAGAAAGCTCACCTACCCAGAGAAAACTTCATATTTCTTCATTTACTTCACACCTTGATTTGCGGGGAGAGAAGTAGGTTGATGGGTTTTTTTGTGAAGGCGCTGCATGATGACCTGTGAGTCGCTCATTTAGCACATCCCAGCTTGAGCTAACTTTACTCCACCACTTCCCAATAGCTCTGTAGAACCATGTCAGTTCTCCTTTTCATCAAATCCTGCCAAAAGAAATTACTGTGAGCACACTTACAGGCAAATCCTCAGGTGGTACATTACCCCATTTGCCCTTACTGAGCAAGCTTTCACTCCTTGGGCTTTCTGTACATGTATCATACTAATGCATTCTCATTTTGAACATTAATTCCTATCCATCCTATGCCACCATCATCATCCCAGGGTTCCTCGCTTTTATTAGAGCAGCACTGTTCATGTTGCTATAATTAAGGGGCTGACGACAGTTCCATTATAAACCCATTTCAGAGAGTTATAATTTGGTTCTAAAAATTTGATCTGGGCTAAAAGTTAACAAAAAAGATCACAGCCCAAGAGATTTGAAAGACTCTTTTTGGGTCTCTCTCTCTCTCTCTTTTTTTTTATAACCCAATTTTGACAGCCATTTTTGAGTTAGAAGCAAGGAGAAATTATAGCTATGGGTTCAGTTAAAGTCCATTTGTTATGTAGGGGCTGGGCTATGCTGAAATCTACAGGAGTCTATTTTTTTCTAGCTATACGTGCAAAGAAATAACTAGGCTGTATTGTGGCTAAATATAAGTGAGAACTGGATAAAGAAATATTCAGTTCCAGAAACTGAACTTTACTAAAAAGCTAGCTTAGATTTAAAAAATAAATCCTGAAAACTCCCTTATTCCTCCTTACTGTTTTATGAATCAACTCATTCTGTAGTCATTGGATAGACAGTGGCCTTCCACCACTCAAATTCCCCAAGGTTTTCCCCAAAAGGCCCCATTCTTGATAGGTGATTCTTTGAAAATTTCCACTAGTAATAACAGTGGTATTTGTTAGGCACTTACTGTGTGCTAGGGACTGTACTAAGCCCTGAAGTGGACAGAAGCAAGTTGGGTTGGACACAGTCCCTGTCCCACATGGAGCTCACAGTCTTAATCCCCATTTTACAAGCGAGGTAACTGAGGTACAGAGAAGTGAAGTGACTTGCCCAAGGTCACACAGCGGACAAGCGGAGGAGCTGGGATTAGAACCCACAATCTCTGAATGCTAAACATCTGGATGTTTTCCAGATGTTTAACTCCCTCTTCAAACCCCCTGCCCCCCTACCTCCCATCCTTAGCCCCTAATGACCTGGCTACCTACTTTATTGAAAAAATTGAAACTATCAGGCGTGACCTCCCTGAAATCTCCCCTGCTTCTCTCCAGTCCCTCCCTCATCCTGACCCTTCTTCAACTCTCCCATCCTTCCCGGCAGTACCTCAAGAGACCTCCTGCCTTCTCTCAAAATCCACCCCCTCCACCAGTGCAACCCTTCACACCTTATCAAAATATTTGCCCCCTACCTAACCACCACCTTCACCTGTTCGCTCTCCAGTGGCTTCTTCCCCACTGCTTTTAAACATAATAATGGTATTTGTTAAGCCCTTACTATGTGCCAATCATTGTTCTAAGCGCTGGGGTAAATACAAGGTAATCAGATTGTCCTATGTGGGGCTCAGTCTCGATCCCCGTTTTACAGATGAGGTAACTGAGGCACAGAGAAGTTAAGTGACTTGCCCCAGGTCACACAGCAGACAAGTGGAGGAGCCGGGATTAGAACCCACAATCTCTGACTCCCAAGCCCCTGCTCTTTCCACTAAGCCACACTGATTCATAATAATAACTGTGGCATTTGGTAAACACTGTGGGCCGGGCACTGTACTAAGCCCTGGGGTGGATACAGGCAAATCAGGTGAGACACAGTCCTTGTCCCATACGGGGCTCACGTTCTCAATCCCTATTTTACAGATGAGGTAACAGAGAAGCGAAGTGACTTGACAGGTCACACAAGCAGACAAGTGACGGAGCCAAGATTAGAACCCATGACCTTCTGACTCCCAGGCTCGTGCTCTATCCATTGTGCCATGGGGGCCATTTGTCCCATGTCTCCCCAGTCCTAAAAAAACCTTCCCTTGACCCCACGGCTCCCTCCAGTTACCGCCCCATTTCCCTCCCAACATTCCTCTCCAAACTCCTTGAGCAAGTTGTCCACACCCGCTGTCTCAAGTTTCTTTCCTCCACCTCTCTCCTTGAACCTCTCCAATATTGCTTCTGTCCCCTTCACATCCCCTTCACTCCACAGAAACCACCCTCTTAAAGGATGATGTCCTCCTTGCCTTCATGAGGATGCATTTGCCACTTGAACTTGCTGCTGTTTGCAAATTTACCCCTTGGGATCCGGCAAGAAGAGCGTCACTTCTAATTGCCACTCACGAGCCTGGTTTGCTGTTCTTGCGTCCCAGCAGTGCACTGGTATATCATATTGTATGTGATTTTACTTCACAGTATTTGAAAATCACTTGTTCTACCCTCTCTGCTTGAGTGGGAGCCATTTCAGCTAGGCCTACAATAATAGCTGTGAGGCATCTTACTGTCATTCATTCTCTTCACATGTCCTGCCCAGTGAAGTTGTGTTGAGTGAGCGCTTTATCAGTGCTGCTGAAGTGACTCGGTGTCAGGATTTTGTTTTTGCTTATCTGTCTTGCTATTTGACATTGGATTTAGCTGTTAAAAGCAGTGGTGAAACCGCCACAGAAGCAAGATATGCACCCGCTAGTAATCCCGGATCCTACGGCCATAGAGAAGGCGGGATGCTATCGCCATTTAGTCTGAAGAGTGATGTCCCATGCTCATTAAACTAAATCTATCGATCTCCCAACAGCTCTACTAGTCGTCTTAATTTAGTTTTCTACTTTGTCTATCCATGCCTTATTAGTGTACTGCCTGCAATCAATCAATCAGTTAATGGTATTTATTGAGTGCTTACTCTGTGCAATCAATCAATCGTATTTGTTGGGTACTTACTGTGTGCAGGGCATTGTACGAAGCTCTTGGGAGAGTACAGTATAACAAACAGAGTTGGGAGACACATTCCCTTCCCACATCGAGCTTAAGTCTTGAGGGGTAGACAGGCATTAATATGATAATAATAATGGAACATCATTAGAGAAGCAGCATGGCTTAGTGGAAAGAGCACGGGCTTGAGAGTCAGAGGTCGTGGGTTCTAAACCCGGCTGTGTGACTTTGAGCAAGTGATTTAACCTCTCTGTGTTGTTACCTCGTCTGTAAAATGGGGATTAAGACTGTGAGCCCCATGCGAGACAACCTGATTACCTTGTATCTACCTCAGCACTCAGTACATTGCCTGGCACATAGTAAGCGCTTAACAAAAAAATGATGTTGTTTGTTAAGCGCTTTGTATGTGCCAGGCACTGTTCTAAGCACCGGGATGGATACGAGCAAATTGGGTTGGACACCGTCCCTGTCCCATGTAGGGCTCACAGTCTCAATCCCCAATTCATGGATGAGGTAACTGAGGCACAGACAAGTGACTTGCCCAAAGTCACACAGTAGACAAGTGGCTGAGCCGGGATTAGAACCCATGACCTTCCGACTCTCAGGCCTGTGCTCTATCCACTATGCCATGCTGCTGCTTCTGAATGGAATGACCGTACCATCATGGAGTAGCTTTAGGATTGTGTGCGTGTCTAAGGGCACTCAGATTTGAGCACTAACTGTGCAAATGGTATTAGGTGATTTATTAGGTCTAAAAATACAATCTTGATGATGTTCCCTGCGCATCTTTTTTATTTTTTAAAAAAAGTATTTAAGCGCTTACTATATGCCAGGCACTGTACTAAGCACTGGGGTAACACAAAGTTGGACACAGTCCATGTTGCACATGGGGCTCACAGTCTTTTTCTTAATCTCCATTTTACAGATAAGGTATATGAGGCACACGCAGGTTTAAGTGACTTGCCTAAGGTCACACAGCAGACAAGTGGCAGAGCCGGGATCAGAATCCAGCTTCTTCTGACTCCCAGGCCACTGCAACATCCACTAGCCCAGTGAAGACCACGTCTGCCGAGCTGGATTTTGATAAGAGGCCATATGGCAGTTCATTAAATGCATAGCGAAAATGTTTTCTCAACATCTTGTTGTGAAGAACAATGGTCAGGATCTTGTTGACAACAGAAAGCATTGAGACCCCCCACTAGTTTTCACTGACAGCTCTCTCCCTTTCTTCTTGAAGATGGTGATTTGGATGGTATCTTTTCAAATTCTTTGCTTTTCCTTCAGCATTCCATAAGTTAAGGGAAAAAACTGTGCAGACCTCTGAGCAACAAATCCCCCCCTTGTCAATTATTTCAGGAATGCCATCGGATCGAAGCGCTTTTCCATTTTCCATGGCAAGGATAGCAAAATCCGTATCTTCACCTAATAATGTTGGTAATTGTTAAGCGCTTACTCTGTGCAGAGCACTGTTCTAAGAGCTGGAGTAGATACAGGGTCATCAGTTACAGATGAGGTCACTGAGGCCCAGAGAAGTGAAGTGACTTGCCCACAGTCACACAGCTGACGAGTGGCAGAGCCGGCATTCGAACCCATGACCTCTGACTCCCAAGCCCGGCCTCTTTCCACTGAGCCACGCTGCTTCACTTGATGGTGATGGTATTCGTTAAGCGCTTACTACGTGCCAAGCACGGTTCACATTTGGACAGGTGGTCTGGGCTTTGGTGGCCTTTATCCTCTCTGATGGACGGTGTGTTTAAAGAGTCTTGAGGGGTGGTCGTCTGTGATGAGGGTGGGGCTATCTGCATTCTGCAGGATAGCTGAAGAAGTGTGTAGTCAAAATTGCCAATGATTTCCACTCAAACAGAATGTCCGTAAGTGACAACTGATACAATCAGAGACAATTTGTTCAAAGCTTCGGTTCTGTTCTGACTTTAGGGAGATAAATCCCACTGAACATTTCTCCCTGTGACTTTCAGGAAGCATGGTGATAAATATTGAAATGAGAAAGAGAAGAACAAATAGAGCCTTTCTCTGTAAAATCTGAGACATTCCATTTTCTCTGATTATCGTCAGTCTACATAATTAATTCATCAACAGTAAAAAAAATCAATTGCATGGATGGTTTAGTACCGCTGTGCTCAAACCAGCTAGAGTTCTCGGCAAATGTACTTGACATGTTATTACCAAACTATTTTATATATTTTTCTATTCTGCCTCGATATGAGAAAAGTCAAACATGTATTCAGAAAGTGCTTTTCAGTGGCAGGCTTTTACTCTTTTACCGTTTTGGTGCTTATTTCAGATGATCAACTTCAGTTTCCTCAGCAAGGGAGTGGGTCTTCCCCACACAGCTAAATTTGTAATGAATGTGCCTCCGTTTTGCACCAGGTCATGCCAAAGCACTTCTCTGACTCCGCCAAGCCCGCAGGCCCCAAGTAGGGACTAATGAATGTCGGACAGCCAGATGCCCATGATATCATAGTTATTCATTCATTTATTCAATCACATTTATTGAGCGTTTACTGTGTGCACAGGACTGCACTAAGCGCTTGGGAGAGTACAATTAAACGATAAAGAGACACATTCCCTGCCCACAACGAACTTACAATCTAGAGGAGGGGAGACAGACATTAATATAAATAAATAAATTACAGATAGGTACATAAGTGCTTAGGGTGCGAGGGGGAAGACTAGAGGGAGCCAGTCAGGGCGACGCAGGAGGGAATGGGAGAAGAGGAAAGCGGGGACTTAGGCCTCTTGGAGGACACGTACAGTCAATAAGGATTTGAAGGGTTGGAGGGTAAGTGTCTGTCGGATTTGAGGAAGGAGGGCGTTCCAGACCAGAGGTGGGAAGTGGGCAAGGGGTCGGCGGCGAGGTAGACGGTATCGAGGCAAGGTGAGAAGGCTAGCGTTAGAGGAGTGAGGTTTGTGGGCTGGGTTGTAGTAGGAGAGTAGCGAGGTGTGAGGTAGGAGGGGGCAAGGTGATGGGCTGCTTTAAAGTCAATGGTGAGGAGTTTTTGTTTAACGCCATGTGTGTCATACTGGGAACGCAGCGTCGCACAGAGCATTTTGTAAAAGTCTGTCCGAGTCTGCTCGAATCACATAATGCTTCTCTTGGGTGGGGGGAAGGAGGGGAGACCTTCTCCCCATTGTACTGTCGCATTCCCCTCTGACACCTCTCTGACCACAGAAGCAGTTTCTGTGCTGTGGTTCTCAGGGCCAGAAATCGAGGCGGAGTGAGGCTGGACACTTGAAAACAAAAATAACGGACATAAAGACAGCTGGTGTGGCCTAGTGGATAGAGCATGGGCCTGGGAGTCAGAAGGACCGGAGTCCTGATCCTGGCTCCACCACCTGTCTGCTGTGCGACCTCAGGCAAGTCACTTAACTTCTCTAAGCTTCAGTTACCTCAACTGTAAAATGGGGCTTAAGAACGTGAGCCCCGTGCGGGTCAGGAACTGTGTCCAACCTCATGTGCTTGTACCCACCCCGGGGCTTAAGACAGTGCCTGGCACACAGTAAGCATTTTACAGATACTGCAATTGTTGTTATTATTAGCTGCTGCCGTATCATACCAGATCAGGACAGACCAGCTGAAAAATGGACTGCCCATCATAAGACTGCTGGATCTGTGCCGTCAGGTCAGGCTAGCACAAAATGCAAGGCCTGGTCAAAAGAGCACAGGTCTGAGAGGCAGAGAACCTAGCTTCTAATCCCAGCTCTACCACTTGCCTACGGTGTGACCTTGGACGAGTCATTTAACTTCTTGGCGCCTCAGTTTCCTCATCTGTAAAATGGAGATTCAATATTGGTCCTTAGTCAATCGTATTTCTTGAGCAGAGCGCTGTAATAAGCATTGGCAGAGTACAATATGACAGACACATTCTGGGGGTTTTCTGAGGAAATTGTCGAATCCTGCGCAGTTCCTTGGGTCATTGAGAGTGAAGAGGTGAGAGTTTAGGAGTAAGGAAGAGGCTGAAAATTCTGTAAAAGCCATGTAAGTTTCATTGCTTTTATTGTAATTGAGAGTGATCTTAGAGGCCTGGGAAGAGAGGTCTAGCCTATATGTAAAGAAGCGTGATCCTTGTTAATGGAATCTCACTCGTGCTCACCGGATCAAAGAATCAAGGAGCTGAAAGGTCAGGGTCTTGAGATAGAATAGACAGAATTTACTTCGCCTCCCCGCCTTGAGGCAGGAACACTTGTAAATCATCCTAGACAGATGAAATGAGATGAAATATATCCTTTCCTCTCCATCCGAACCGCTGCCAGGTTAATCCACGCACTTATCCTGTCCCACCTTGATTACTGTATCAGCTTCCTTGCTGACCTCCCTGCCTCCCGTCTCTCTCTTCTCTCCAGGCCGTACTTCGCTCTGCTGCCTGGATCGTTTTTCTACAGAAACGATCAGTCCATGTTTCCCCTCTCCTCAAGAACTTCCAGTGGGTGCCCACCCACCTCCTCATCAAACAGAAACTCCTCACCAGTGGCTTTAAAGCACTCAATCACCTTGCCCCCTCCTATCTCACCTCGCTACTCTCCTACTAAAACCTAGACTGCACACTTTGCTCTTCTGATGCCATCCCACTCACTGTATCTCGATCTTGTCTATCTCACCGCCGACCTCTCGCCCACATTCTGCCTGTGGCCTGCAACTCCCTCCCTTGTCGTATCTGACAGACAATTACTCTCCCCGCCTTCTAAGTCTTATAGAAGACACATCTCCTCCAAGAGGCCTTCCTGACTAAGCCCTCATTCCCTCTTTTTTCATGCCCTTCTGTGTCACCCTGACTTGCTCCCTTTATTCACACCCCCTCCACCTCCAGCCCCACAGGACTTATGTACATATCCAACATGTATTTTATTAATGCCTGTCTCCCCCACTAGACTGTAAGCTCGTTGTGGGCAGGGAATGTGTCTGTTATATTGGTCTTTAACTCTCCCAAGTGCCTTATACAATGCCCTACACACAGTAAGCACTCAAGAAACATCGATTGATTAATTGATGGAAATAAAAGTAGGTAAAAAGGTGAAGAGGAGAAAGAGACATGGAACGTGTTGGGGAAGAGAAAATAGAAAGAAAGGGAGGAAAGCAGAAGAGAAGAGGAAAAAGTGAAAAAATTGGATAAAGAAATGGGAGGAAGGAGGATACGAAGATAGGCAGCAGTGTGTGTGTGTGTGTGTGTATACACATATATGTACACTTGTATGAATCTGAAGAAAACCAAATTATGTATCAATTTACACTTGGAAAACCCTACACAACCAAAGATTTTCATCAGCAACACGATACTAAGAGAAGCAGTGCGGTCCAGTGGAAAGAGCAGGGGCCTGGGAGTCAGAGGATCTGAGTTTTAATCCTACCACTGCCAGTTGCTCTCTGTATAACCTTGGGCAAGTTACTTCACTTCTGTGTGCCTCAGTTACCTCATCTATAAAATGGAGATTAAATCTTCCTCCCTCACATTGAGACAGTGAACCCCATGTGGGACAGGGACCGTGTCCAACCCGATCAACTTGTATTTACCTCGTGTTTACAGCAATACTCAACGTATAGTAAGCACTTAAATGCCAAGAAAACCCCACTTAATACTGTCCCCAAATTCTTTATATAGGTAAGTACACTCTCTGATGATATATAGAAAGACAGAGAGGAAGAAAACAGAACCAAGAAGACCAGACAGACTTCAGAGTATGACAACAACAGGACATTAAACTCCATACTAAGTTGAAAGTCTCTAAGGTATTGTGGTACCCAAACCTTCTCTGTAGCTGCAAAATCTTATTTATGACCGAAGACACAGCCAGTGTCTCGAGCAGTTTCACCAGCTTCTCCTGCGATCCATTTTCAACATCAAATACCAGGACAAGATTACCAGCGAGACCCTGCGATACAATCAGCTGACCAGCAATAGAGCTCCATCGGATGGAACACGTGAGGAGAATGGATGACAGCGGGATATTCAAGCACCTGCAATGAGGTGAGCTGAAGAGGGGCACGTGCCAGTCAGAAAAACAGTGATATCAGTAGCAATCAGTGATATTTATTGTGTGCTTCCTGTTTGCAGAGCACTGTCCAAGTGCTTGAGAGAGTACGATAGAGTAGATAGACACCATCCCTGCCCAGAAACAGCTAATCATTTAAATATCCAGTGAAGCAATGTCTCAAACACCACCACATATAGACTACTGAGAAACCACCAGAGTAAACAGTCCAGCCTGAAAGGCAGTAACAAGGAGAGAGGCTGCTCTCCTTGACTAAAGATGTGACAAAGATCAGTTTGCCCTTTAGGTCCAGATTTTCCTCCAGGAAGCCTTCCTTGATTAATCACCCATCTCCCAACTCTATTTTCCCTTTCTACTGTGTCACCTATGCACGAGTCTATGCCGGCTAAGCACTTATGACTCCCCCCCCACACACACACACGCCACAGCATTTATGCATATGTATTTATACTCAACCCCTTCCCCTCTCTGTAATTTATCTTAAGGTCTGCCTCCCCAAGTAGACCGTAAGCTCCTTGAAGCCGGGGATTGTGTCTACAAACTCCTTGTACTCTCCCAACTGCTCTGCACAAAGTAAGAGCATAATAAATACCACTGACTGATGCATCGACTGTATCACTCAATCGTATTTATTGCACACGCAGTGGGTGCAGGGAACTCTATGGGCCAAAGCCCAGAAAGGAACATTTTATGGTCAAATAGTGAGGAAGACAAAGTCACACACATTGTGTGTGTGTGTGTGTGTGTGTGTGTGTTTTGACATATGGCTCCTCTAAGTTCAAAGAGCTTTAGGGCTTCTTCTCAGTCCCTAAAAAGTCAACAGGAGTTATTTAGCCTTAGGCCTATAGGAGTTATTTTCGGAAATGATGCGTATGCCGGCAAGTCTATAGTAACAATTATGAAAACAATTTCTCTCAAGGTCAGAGAACGCTGAACCTGTCCAACCTTTATGACTGGACAGGATAACATTATAACCATTCTTTGGTAATAGCTAAATCTGCAAAGAGAAATCTTTAGAATTTCACAAAGTCTGTTTTGAAAAGTATAGAACTACGAAATTATAGAACAAAGAAAAGGAGAAAAGCTGTTTTAAATATTTCCTTTACGATTTAATGCTTCCATGTCTCCAGAGCACTTCCACATCAGTTTGGGGGGGGTTTAATGGTATTTAAGTGCTTACTATGTGCAACCTACTCTGGGGAAGGTACAAGCTAATCAGGTTGGACACAGTCCATGTCCCACATGGGGCTCACAGTCTTAATTCCCATTTTACAGAAGAGGTAACTGAGACCTAGCGAAGTTAAGTGATTTGCCCAAGGTCACACAGTAAACCAAGTGGCGGAGCCGGGCTCAGAACCCAGGTCCTTCTGACTCCCGAGTCCCTGCTCTGGCCACCCACCCTGCTTCAATTATCTCATTTTATCCGCACAACATCCCAGTGAAGCAGAGAGAGGCGGGTACTATTATCCCCATTTTACAGGTGAGTAAACTGAGGCCCAGGGAGGTTCAAAGACTTTCCTAAATCCACACGGCAGACAAATAACAGAAATGGGACTAGAACCCAGGTCTCCTGACTTTCAGTCCCATGCTCGTTTTTCCGCTAGGCCTACTTTCTATTTCTAGTATGTTACATAAGAATTCTTTAATCTTTTTAAAATGAAATTTTAAACTCACCATTTTCTTTATGCCAGATGGTGATTGCTCATCGGGTGGAGTGACCGAAAACTTTCAAAGCACGACGAGGAGTACTCTGCTCTCCATGGTGTGCGTCATCTGAAAGGCATCCGAGAAATTGAGCGTATCGAATCAACCCCAGGGTTTAGTACAGTATGGGGCACATAGTAAGCACTTCACAAATGTTGTCATTATTATCATCATCATTATTACTGTGACTTTAAATTATTCTCATCTCATTAGAGTATAGTTCGCCTGTCCCTGAAGTAAACACACGTATTCGTCCGGGGGCTCAGCTCGTTTCCTTACACTTATGCTGTCGGGTCGAATCCGACCCATAGCGACGCCAGGGTCACATCTCTCCCAGAACGCCCCGCCTCCGTCTGCGGTCGTTCCGGTGGTGTATCCGTAGAGTTTTCTGGGTCAAAATACGGAAGCGGTTTACCACCGCCTCCTTCCGCGCGGTAAACTTGAATCTCCGCCTTTGACTCTCTCCCATGCCGCTGCTGCCCAGTGCGGGTGAGTTTTGACCTGTAGCAGAGTGTCTTCCGTTCGCTGGCCACTGCCCAAGCTAGGAATGGAACGGGTAGGCCTCTGCGTGACTCTCCCTCCCGTAATCGAGACTGGTAGAGGACTGGAAGCTCTCCAGGCGCAACCCTGAGAGGGGTTCCTTATACTGCCCTGTTTTTCTTTCTCCCTTTTTTTTTTCCAGGAAATAAAGTGTGATACCAGCCAACGAGCTCAGCATCGGTGCTTCCACTTCTGGGGAAACACTTGCAAAGGCCAGTCATCTCCCATCCCAACACACATTTGCCCATACCTACTTAAATTGGAGACAGATCTAGCTGCAGTTCACACTTAAACAGCCACTGGATGAAGGGGGTTAAGACGAAAGCAATTGGAAATGTGGGACTTTTGCCAGGCACATGCCTGTTTAGAAAACAAGCACGCTACTTGACAATAGATGCTTGGCAGATATTCTCTGTCTTCACAGCAGCATTCATTTGGGGACTTCAGTTCAAGAGCAAGCCAGGCCTCTCAGGCTCAACTTGTTCAAAAGCCAGCAATCATTCCAGATGCTTTTTTCTTTTTAGTTGCTGTGGAGACTGTGTGGTGGAGCTGTGAATGAAGGGCACTAATAAAACAAACAAACAAAAAACTTGGTACTTTTAAAACAATTCACGGAGTTTGGTGTTTTTTTTAACATTCTCTCAGGGTACTTTAGAAGAGAATGACTTTCACACATACATGCTCACACGTTTATGGGTATTTTACTTCGCGTCGGTCAAAATGTTCAAATGTCTAGGAGAAAGAGAGTGCTACAAGCATATCACTCAGTAGCCTTAATCAACAGGAAACAAAAATGCCCAAGTGACCAAGATCGGATGCCTAACTGACTATATCATTCATTCGATAATATTTATTGAGCCCTTACTATGTGCAGAGCACTGTACTAAGCACTTGGAATGTACAATCCGGCAACCGATAGAGACAATCCCTGCCCAATGACGGGCTTACAGTCTAATCGTACCAGCACGAATGGCATAGGGAAATAAATTCATGTAGCACATTTGACACGAAATCCATTGCCGAACTCTTGTTTTTACCCATTTTCCACATCTCAAATCTTATCATCTCCATGGTTGGGGTAGAAGCAAGCAACACTGACCTGGACTTGAGTTTTCAAGACCAAGCAGGACGGGGTAGTGGAAAGAGCACGGCCCTGGGAGTCAGAAGGACGTGGGTTCTAATGCCGCCTTCCCCTATTGTCTGCTGGGTGACCTTGGGCAAGTCACTTCACTCTTCTGGGCCTCAGTTACCGCCTCTGTAAAATGGGAATTTAGACCATGAGCCCACATGGGAGAGGGACTGCGTCCGACCCGATTTACTCGTATCCACCCCCAGCACTTAGTACAGTGCCTAGCACATAAGCACTGAACAAATACCACGGTTATTATTAAGGATGATCCAGGATCAATCCAGACTGCCCTGGCCGACGGGCACAGATTCCCCAAGGCAGCCTTGGGCCAGTCCTGTCACACTCGGAGGTGTCGGCATTTCATTTTGAATGTGGGGCAAAAGGTGGGGGCCAAATAATTTGGGGGGGGGGATGAAGGTTGGAAGGGAATAAACTTCAGGGAGTAAAAAGAACAAAAAAACCCATCGTTTTGGGTCTTTTCAGCACAATGTCAAATCGTGCCAATGATATAGAATGTGTGAGACTGGGAGTTCACCTCAAGCCGCCGTGGAGGCGATAATAATAATAACTTTGGCATTTGTTAAGCGCTTACTCTGTGCCAAGCACTGTTCTAAGTGTTGGGGTAGAGACAAGGGAATCCGGTTGTCCCACGTGGGGCTCACGGTCTTCATCCCCATTTTACAGTTGAGGTAGCTGAGGCACAGAGAGGTTAAGTGACTTGCCCAGGGTCACGCAGCTGACAAGTGGTGGAGCCGGAATTCGAATCCACGACCTCAGACTCCCAAGCCCGTGTTTTTTCCACTAAGCCATGCTGCTTCTCGTAGCCACGCTGCTCACCCTTGGGGAGATGGCACCTATCGGTCAGTCAGTCGTATTTATTGAACCCTTGCTGTGTGCGGAGCACTGTACTAAGCGCCTGGGAGAGTACAGTATAACAATAACCAGACACATTCCCTGCCCACGTGGAGATTACAGTCTAGAGGATAGCAATCTAAATTTAAGGGGTTCGGATGAAACTCGACCGTCTGGAGGCTCACAGGGAGAGAAGTGGCGTCTGAATGATGTTCCCCTCTGCGTTTCTGACTCACGATTTTTAAAGGGATGCAAGCGGCACTTATTATGTGCTAAGCACTGTACTGAGAGCTGGGGGGAGGTTCATCAGGTTGGATGCAGTCCCAGGCCCACAGTGATGAAGGGAGGGAGAACAGGTAATAGTAATGTTGGTATTTGTTAAGCGCTTGCTACGTGCAGAGCACTGTTCTAAGCGCTGGGGTAGACACAGGGTAATCAGATTGTCCCACACGAGGCTCCCAGTCTTAATCCCCATTTTACAGATGAGGGAACTGAGGCCCAGAGAAGTGAAGTGACTCGCCCACAGTCACACAGCTGACAAGTGGCAGAGCGGGGGTTCGAACCCATGACCTCTGACTCCCAAACCCGTGCTCTTTCCACTGAGCCACACTATTGACTTACGCAGTCCTAAAAACTCACCCCTTATATGAAGCTTTCCCTCATTAAGCAGATGTGGTCTCCACACGCCATTAACCCTTTTACTTGCCATAATGTCCTCCCCTAAAGATCCCCCCTCCCTCAGTGAATCCCTCACATCTCTGCTGATTATTCCCCCACCTCTAATGGTGTAGGGGAACGGGATCCGTTAAGTAATTGAAGAGGGGGAAAGGAGAAATAAACGAGAGAAATGAAACTTAAGGATAGTAGTCACGTAACTTCCCCGCATCAGTTTCCTTATTTATAAAATGGGGATTCGAATCCCTTTCGCCCTCCTCCGTGGACTGCGAGACCTAGGGGGGACATGGACTGTTTTCAAGCTGATCATCTTGTATCTTCGCCAGCACTCTGTAGAATGCTTGGTACATAGTAAACGCTTATCAAAAATCATCATTATTGTCGTTATTAGAGAAGCAGCGTGACTTAGCGGAGAGATCACGAGCTTGGGAGTCAGAGGACGTGGGTTCTAATCCCGGCTCCGCCACGTGTCTGCTGTGTGACCTTGGGCAAGCCACTTAACTTCTCTGGACCTCAGTTGCCTCATCTGTAAAATGGGGATTAAGACTGTGAGCCCCACGCGGGACAACCTGATTACCTTGTCTCTACCCCAGTGCTCAGAACAGTGTTCGGCACATAGTAAGCGCTTAACAAATACCGTCAATGTTAGTAGTAGTAATAATAATGAGTAAATATTGAATTTGAATATGCCGTGCCTCTGGTCCAACTGAGTTTATCAGAGTCCAGGCAGTCCTTGGATTTGTGACGCACCTGTTTGTTAGTTTCAATGGGATTTGATAAGCGCTTACTACACGCTAGGCTCTGTTCTAAGCGCTGGGGTAGATACAGGGTAATCAGATCGGAAACGGTCCGCATCCCACATGGGGCTCACAGTCTTCACCCCCATTTTACAGATGAGAGGACGGAGGCACAGAGAAGCGAGGTGACTCAAACAACAGACAAGTGATGGAGCTGGGATTAGCATCCACGTTCCTTTGATCCCCAGGCCGTTCGTCTATCCACTTGGCAACGCTGCTTCTCTTCAGTACCTAAAAATTGTATCTTAAACTGAAGTATTGTAAGGTGGAATCAATTTTCTCACAAGAACGGGGCTGTAAATGGGAGGGTTAGTGCCTGAACCTAAGTATTTTTTTTTTTGACTAAAATTATTCAGAATTTTGTACTCGAGCAATTGTAACTGAGTAATATAGCGACATGAAGATTTTTTGGGTTGAGCCAAAGAGGTTTCGTAGTATTGGGTAGCTGTCTTTTACTTCAGGAGAAGTAAAATGAACTCATCAACCCCCTCCCGACGACTCTGCCGGACTATCAGATAAGCGACTCCCGACCTCTGGGCTTCTCCCACTCCACCCTCCAACCTTCCTCTCCTCTTGAAATTTTCCTTCCTTTCCTCCAACGTCATGCCTTTTAAAGTTGCTTTCCCATTTTCCCGTGAGTCCTGTGAATCCCCAACCACCCATGTCCCCAGAGCTAGTGGCATAAAGGAAGCTAGTGTTGTAGTCGAACCCAATGTGCTGAAAAGTTTAAATAAGGAATACATTTTGAAATGTTGCAAATGCCATTCCTCATAACTCGAAATGTCTTAAGTCAAGGACTACTTGTAGAGGGATGTGTTTATGATTACCCGATAGCTCAATTAATGATATTTATGCAGCACTTCCGAGGTGCAGAGCGCTGAACTGAGCGCTTGGGTGAGTAGAAGTGAAGCAGCGTGGCTCAGTGGAAAGAGCCCGGGCTTGGGAGTCAGAGGTCAAGGGTTCTAATCCCGGCTCTGCCATTTGTCCGCTGTGTGACTTCGGGCAAGTCACTTCACTTCTCTGGGCCTCAGTTACCTCATCTGTAAAATGGAGATTGAGACTGTGAGCCCCACGTGGGATGACCTGATCACCTTGTATCCCCCCCCCCAGCTCTTAGAATAGTGCTTTGCACATAGTAAGCGCTTAACAAATGTCATCATTATTATTATTACAATACAACAGCTGTCCATAACAAGCTTACAATCTATTCGTCGGATTGCCTTTTTCCCCTCATTTGCATTATAAACTCTTTGAGGGGAGGGATCGAGTCTTTTCTTTATGTTTTAATCCTATAGAATACAGGAGGGCACACAGCGAAATGCGCAGTAAATGATTCTGTTGATGACGATGAAAACTACGATAACGGCAATGGTGATGACAGTGATGTTGATGACAAAAATTACAGCAATCGTGACCACACATAGCAGATGTATAAGGGAACTCCAATTTTAAGAAAGGCTGAGGGATTATTTAATAATAATCACTGTGGTATTTGTTGAGTGCTTATTATGTGCCAGGCTGGGGGGCATACGAACAAATCGGGTTGGACACGGTCCCTGTCCCACGTGGGGCTCACGGTCTCAATCCCCATTTTACAGGTGAGGTAACTGAGGCCCAGAGAAGAGAAGTGACTTGGCCAAGATCACACGGCAGACACGTGGCGGAGCTGGAGTTAGAACCCGTGATCTTGCGATTCCCAGGTCCATGCTCTATCCACTATGCCATGCCGCTTTATAACCGCCTTCAATTTTATGATGGATTCTTCCACAGAGGATGGTAAGCCACCATGCTCCGTTTTCAGTCAGGCCAGGGCAGAAGAAAATGATCTTAAACTTTAACACGGTCCCTTCTATCTATGCAATTTTATGCTGGATTTAGGACCAATGAACATCAACAAAAGGAAATGCTTCTTCACACGGCAGCTGGTAGGCATATGGTATGCATCACTGTAGGAATTTGTGCAGGCCGAAAAGATCAGTACATTTAAGAGGGGTTTGGAGAAATTCATGGTTGAGGGGCCCGTGATGGATTATTAGAAATAATGTTAGGGATGTGAGAGGAAACAGCTAGCTCTTAACAAATACCATAGAATACCGTAAAAAAAACCAAACCAAAAAGAGACCAACAAATCCCAAAAAAACGATGATTGCCGGGCTTAATCTGATCTGGAAGGTGTACAGGGACTCTAAAAGCAGGCACTACTATTTCTATCTTCTCAGGAATGGCAAAATGGAGGTGAGGGAGGAGAGTCAAGATTGGAAGGAACTAGAAAATGGACCCTTACGGCACATTCCTTCGAGTCCCAGCTCCCAATGATTTCGAAGTTATTGCTATTGCTATTATTATTATTCCCCTCTCAGGGTCGCACCTGGAGAGTTTCCAGTACGCTACCAGTCTTGGCTACTGGAGGGAGAGTCAAGCAGAAGTCTACCCATTCCATTCCTAGCTTGGCTAGCTAGTGGAAGGCAATCTGCTACAAAACAGAACTCACCCGTGCTGGGCAGCAGCGGCACGGGAGGGAGTCGAGGGCGGAGACCCGAGTTTACCGCGTGGAAGGCCGCGATGGTAAACCACTTCCGGATTTTGACCAAGAAAACTCTACGGATCCACTACCGGTATGACTGCAGATGGAGGGCGGGGCGTTCTGGGAGAGATGGGTCGGTGGTTTCGCTATGGGTAGGAAACGACTCGACGGCGTAAGACAAGACGATTACTATATTTGTTAAGCGCTTACCATGTGTCAAGCACTGTTCCAAATGTTGGAAAGTTTGGCTAAAAGGTGTTGGGATTGACTCCCAGACTCCCTAGACGCTAGATGGTACATCCCTAACTATGAAGCTGATGATGATGATGGAAATGATGGTGTTGGTTATGATGATGGTGGTGATGATGATGTTGATTGGCAAGAAATAGTAGTAATAATAGTCATTCATTCATTCATTTTTTCAATCGTATTTACTGAGCGCTTACTGTGTGCAGAGGTCAGAAGGTACAATTCGGCAACGGATAGAGACAATCCCTACCCAACAAGGGGCTTACAGTCTAGAAAGGGGAGACAGACAACAAAACAAAACAAGTAAACAGGCATCAATAGCATCAATATAAATAAATAGAATTATAGATGTATAGACATCATTAATAAAATAAATAGGATAATAAATATGTACATATATACACAAGTGCTGTGGGGCAGGGAGGGAGGGAGAGCAGAAGGAGGGAGTCGGGGCCATGTGGAGGGGAGGAGGAGCAGAGGAAAGGGGGGGGGGGATCAGTCTGGGAAGGCCTCCTGGAGGAGATGAGCTTTGAGTAGGGCTTTGAAGGGGGAAGTGTGCTAGTTGGGCAGATGTGAAGAGGGAGGTCATTCCAGGACAGAGGTAGGACGCGGACCAGGGGTCGATGGCAGGAAGGGCGAGGACGAGGCTCAGTGAGGAGGTTAGCGGCACCAGAGGAGCGGAGCGCGCGGCCTGGGCTGGAGAAAGAGAGAAGGGAGGTGAGGTGGGAGGGGGCCAGGGGGTGGAGAGCTGGGAAGCCAACAGTGAGGAGTCTTTGTTTCCTATGAAGGTTGATGGGCCACCACTGGAGATTTTTGAGGAGGGGACTGACGTGCCTAGAGCATTTCTGTAGAAAGATAATCCGGGCAGCGGTCGTAATAGTACTAGCAGTAACGGCCTTTTCCTGAGTACCCCCTTTGGATACGACGCACTGTACTACATCCTTGGGAAAGTAGAAAATAAATAAATGACGTGTTCCCTGCGCAAAAAGAGCTTAGACTCTCTACCCGGGGAGACAAACATATAAAGGCCTCTTTCAAGCAACTTAAAATATATAATTCTGGGGTGGATTGGCCACTGGCTTGTCCCAACATGTCACCGTTTTAATACTCACATATTCTCATCTAATACATGCTTTGCTGTTCCCATGTTTTTGCAGTGTTCCCTCGCGTACTCTCTAGTCTGCTATATCAGCTTAGGAAACAGAACACAGTCGGGGACGTAAACAGGGATGTATCCATAATCATTGGCATTTAATTCTAAATAATCCTCTTTAGGATATCAGAAATTCATAGCATAAAAGAAAATAGGAAGAATGTTGATGGGGGTGTCCTTAAAGGACACAAAGTACCGTCCTATTCATACCTCTGAAAAACGATTTCTCCAGCCAGGAAGATGGTGACATACTGAGCTGCGTGGGATACCTCGTGGACAGCGTGAATGGATCCCAACGTTGTTGGAGACTGCTGGACTTCAGCCCCTGTCGAAGTACTAGAAAGTGGCACATTTGGGTCTGTGGGGCCACTTCGGGTTCGGAGTAGCCATTCCAGCTTCCTGCCTTCCTGACCTGGTGCTCTCTCCTGACCTCCCTCAAGGACAGCAGAGGTAAAACAAGAAGCTCAGCTGCGTTCGTGGCCCATCGACTCAGAGGGAGGGGCAGCCGTGGCTTCACTGTGGCTGTGTCGTCCCCTGGGAATCCAGTATGTGCTGTTCCAACTCACCCCAGGCACCGCTGCAACTGGGCAAAGCGATCCTTCTGTTTGCCGGTCCCTGTTGGAGACGGAACAAAAGGCCAATTGGTATATATTCCCCCCCACCCCAAATATATATATTGTTTCCGTTAGCTCTACTTCTCAGACTGCTCCTTCCTTTCTTTCCATACCAGTGAGAAAGAGCTTGGGAGCTGGAGAGCAATACCATTTGTCAGAAAACCACTTAAACTGTAATAGCAAAGAGGAGCAAACTGAAACCAAAGATTCCAAACCGAAAGAAACAGAAAAGGCTAGAGCGGATCTGCCATTTTCTACTTTGAAGAAGATGATTGCCCAAACTGCTTGAGTACAGCTATTGCAAAGAAATATTTTTCTCTAATAGGAACACCTAAAAGTGTCAGGAAGTTGAGCAGTTACCGGGAGAGGCAGTCAACATTGAGGTCTCTGCCAGGACTATTTGCCGAGCAGGGGACAAATCACAGCCTGCACTGACTGCCAAGGCTTACTAGATTAATTTTTCCACTCTTACATTGACTGGCCAAGTAGCAAAAAATGTCAGGATTTGGCATGATGTGTGGTGAGCAAAGGAAGTATAAGAAAAGCCTTCAAAACAGAGCTGAAGAAGCCCCGTGCATACTACCTGTAAAACAAAGCCCTCGATACCGAAGAGCTCCCTCACCTATTAAGGGGGGAAACCGTGGGACCGTTGCTTCCTTTTCCGGCAAGATGCAGAGGCCCTAGGCAATCGTTCATTTGTGTTAAGGTGGTCTCTAGGATGCCTCAGAGCTCCGCTTTAGTTTAGTGTGCATAAAAGGGACGGTAAGATGGCTTTGATGGAGATTTTGTTAATATGGCCCATAGAAATCTTGGTGTTTCTATTATTCATAATTGCGAAAGTAATTTTGCATTATTATTATTATTATATCGTTGAGTGCTCACTATGTGCCAATCACTGTGCTGAGCGCTGCGGTAGATACAAGGTAATCAAGTCGGACATAGACCCTGTCCCACGTGGGGCTCCCAGTATAAGGGGGAGGAAGAGTCGGTATTGAATCCCCACTTTACAGATGAGGAAAGGTCACCCAGAAAAGCTGTTTCTGTCATTACCTCTACTAAGGATATCTATGAGTGAAAGGGGAATAAATATCTCCATTTTGGGAGAGCCATTGATTTTTTTATTTAAGGACATTGAATATCATTTAGTGAAAAAATTGCCCCCGAAAGGTTTCTGATGCCTTTTGGAGCTTTTCCACCTTTCCTCTGGCTCTGTAAGCCTCCCATCTCTCTGCTGATTTGGGCCAATTATGGTTGAGGAAGAAAGAAACCTCAAGAACGCAAGAAATTTAAGGTAAGGAGTCATAAAATTTAAACATGAAAATAGATGGCAGAGTATTATGATGCCAACACAGATTGTATGCAAATATCATGTAAACCATATCCCCAAACAACTGTGGTCCTCTGAACTATCTGTTTACATCTTTATGTGGTCCTTGGGAAAATTCCAGTGCCTCAGGTTGAAACACTTCCACGCTGCCTTCTTTAATAAGCTCAGGTTGATGACTAGAATTAATGAGCCCTATTTAGCCATGCGTGTGGAAAGGGAAAAGAGCGTATGAATGCGCCGAGGTCGGGCCCTGAAAAATTTGTATATGGGAACCCTAATATCCCTTTCTCAGGCACCAACAATGCCCACCCCCAACCCAAGCAGGGATGGGTCCTAATAAAAACATGCAATTTGTCCTGGTAGAGTACAGCTGACTGAGGAAAGCTCTTGGGTCCGTTGACTACCTTAGGGCTCGGAGGGCTTGCTGCGCCTGTCTTAAGCAGCAGCCATCCCCACGGTCCACACTAGCCTAGTCCGGGTAGCCCCTTCTCATTTTGGGGACCGAGCGATGGGAACCAACTCGGCGACAGGGCTTGGGGGTTATTCTGAGGAAGCTCACCGCGGCCAGGGAATGTGTCCCTTATATTGTTATACCGTACTCTCACAAGTGCTTAGTACAGTGCTGTGCAAACGGTGAGCTCTCGGTAGAGACGGCTGGCTGACTGACTAGAAAACACCTCGCAAAATGGGAATTAGCTGAGCCTAATTTGGATACTCCTCGAGAGGCTCATCGCCAAACGGACAAGAGAAGAGGACTGAAGTCCCAGCAGTCCTTCCGAGAGTGGCGGACGTAAGCTTGCTTCTCTTAGAGGATCAGGAAGCAGCACGGCCTGGTGGATAGAGCATGGGCCTGGGGGTCAACTATGGGGTGGTCCCTCAAGGTTCAATTCTGGGTCTGCTTATATTCTCCATCTACACCCACTCCCTTGGAGAGCTCATTCTCTCCCGTGGCTTCAACCACCATCTCTATGCAAGTGATTCCCAAATCTACATCTCCAGCCCCGATCTCTCTCCCTCTCTGCAGTCTCGCATTTCCTTCTGCCTTCAAGACATCTCTACTTGGATGCCCTCCCATCACCTCAAGCTAAACACGTCCAAAACGGAACTCCTTATCTTCCCACCCAAACCCGGTCCTCCCTTCGACTTTCCCATCCCTGTAGACGGCACCACCATCCTTCCTGTCTCACGGGCCCATAACCTTGATGCTATCCTTGACTCCTCCCTCTCATTTAAACAGCACAGCTGGTCCATCAATAAATCGTGTCGGTCCCACCTTCACAACTTTGTTAAAATCCACCCCTTCCTCTCCATTCAAATTGTTATCACATTAATGCAATCCCTCATCCTCTCCCTCCTGGATTACTGCATCAGCCTCCTTGCTGACCTCCCGGCCTCCTGTCTTGCCCCGCTCCAATCCATACTTCACTCTGCTGCCCAAAGCAATTTTCTACAAAAGCGTTCAGAACGTGTCACCCCACTCCTCAGAAAACTCCAGTCATTGCCCACCCACCTCTGCGTCAAACGAAAACTCCTCCCTGTTGGAGTTTAAACTCCTCCCCGTTTAAAGCAGTCCATCACCTTGCCCCTTCCTACCTCACCTCGCTACTCTCCTATTACGACTCAGCCTGCACACCTCACTCCTCTGATGCTCACCTTCTCGCTGTGCCTCGTTCTCATCTATCGCGCCGCCGACCCCTCGCCCACTTCCTGCCTCTGGCCTGGAACACCTTCCCTCCTCAAATCCGACAGATAATTACTCTCCCCCCCCTTCAAAGCCTTATGAAAGGCACATCTCCTCCAAGAGACCTTCCCTAATTAAGCCCCCCTTTCCTCTTTCCCCACTCCCTTCTGTGTCGCCCTGACTTTCTCCCGTTGTTCATCGCCCCCCTCCCAGCCCCACGGCACTTATGCACACATCCGCAATTTATTTATATTAAATCTCTGTCTCCCCCCTCACCTGCCCCCAGACTGTAAGCTCACTGTGGGCAGGGAATGTGACTGTGTCTGTTTATTGTTGTATTGTACTCTCCCGAGCACACAGTGCTCTGCACACGGTAAGCACGCAATAAATATGATCGAATGAATGAATGAATGACCTGAGTTCTAATCCCAGCCCCGCCGCTTGTCTTCTGTGTGGCCTTGGGCGAGTCACTCCACTTCTCTGTGCCTCAGTGACCTCATCTGTAAAATGGGGATTGAGCCTGGAGCCTCGTGTGGGACAGGGACTCTGTCCAACCCAATTTGCCCGTATCCACCCCGGCACATAATAAGCACTTAACAAATATCATGGAAAAAAAAATAGAAAGAAAGGGGACCCTACAAGGCTGGGTGTCTCCAGTTAGAGTGTAGCTGAAGATATTGAGCATGGCACTAATGGAATGCTGACGGAAATGCTCAAGGAGCTTGATGGGACATTTGTGGGGGTTCATGCCTCCCCATCATAGAGCGGCATTATACTCTCGACACCTTCAAAGGGTAGGGATTGTCTCTACTTGTTGCCGAAGTGTATTTTCCAAGCGCTTAGTGCAGGGCTCTGCACACAGTAAAGCGCTCGATAAGTACGATCGAATGCATCACCCAGCTCACGCCTCCTCCAAGAAGCCTTCCCCCAGCATAAGCCCCTTTTTGCCCCAGCTCGCTCTCCCTTCTATGCACTGGATCTGTGACCTCTGGACATTTGCTACTCACCCCACCCCCAGCCCCACAGCACTTATGTACGTGTCTTCATATACTGCAAGTTATTGATTTATATTAACGCCCGCCTCTCCCTCTGGATCGCAAGCTCATTATGGGCAGGGGATGTGTCAGCTAATTCTGTTGCATTGCGCTCTCCCGAGCATTCAGTACAGTGGTCTGCACGTAGCAAGCGCTTAATAAATACCACCGATCGAGTGATTCCTTGGGTCTCATCGTGTCGTTGGACAGCGGGCTGCCTGGCTAACGGAATTCTGTGATAGCATTTTGGTTCCACACTCTCCAGCGTTCAAGTACTTGGTCCCATCCTCCAGCGTGGGTGCTTAGACTCCGCTGGACAGAACTGGACCCCATCGACGATGAGGAACGGATGGGACAGGATACCCCGTCTCTGACACGCCGTGCCATCATGGGCCCATCTCGAAATTCTGATGAACTTCTTAGAGCGGTCAGATTATTACCAGAGGTCGGATTTTCTGACGATGGCAGATGCTTTCGGACGGTCCACTGAAGCTGAATAGCCGTCTCTGTCCCGCTCCCTGCATTTCTCCTTTGTCTGATGGGCTGCAAAAATCATTTCCACTCTGTGCCACTCTGTGGCCCATAGCAGAATTACAATTCCAGAAACAAGCAGTCGACAGTTTTTATTCTCCGCCAGACGATTCCGAAAGATTCTGGCTGGGATCCGGCCAGCAGCGGACAGTGGCGAGGTGCCACAGGAGTTGCTTCAGTCTGATTTCTTAAACTTTCTTCTCGAAGAAGATGATGGAGATGAGGGCGGTGGTGTCCTTGGCATTTTGCATTGTGTGATTCAAAAGTGCGTCGGTTCATCCGATCGTATGTATTGGGCGCTTACGGCGTGCAGGGCACCGTACTAAGCACTCGGGAGAGTAGAATACGACACTAAACGGACACAATCCCTGCCCACATGAGCTCACAGAGAAGCAGAGTGGCTCAGTGGAAAGAGCCCGGGCTTGGGAGTCAGAGGTCATGGGTTCAAATGCCGACTCAGCCGCTTGTCAGCTGTGTGCCTTTGGGCAAGTCACTTCACTTCTCTGGGCCTCAGTTACCTCATGTGGAAGATGGGGATTAAGACCGTGAGCCCCATTTGGGACAACCTGATCACCTTGTATCCTCTCCAGCGCTTAGAACGGTGCTTTGCACACAGTAAGCGCTTAACAAATGCCATCGTTATTATTACAGTCTAGAGGGGGGAGAGACAGACATTAATTTAAAAAAAAATTACAGTTGCGTGCGTAAGTGCAGTGGGGCTGGGAGGAGGAAAGAGCAGAGGGAGCAAGTCGGGGCGACCCAGAAGGGAGGGGGAGAAGAGGAAAGGGGGGCTTAGGGAAGGCCTCCTGGAGGGGGTGTGCCTTCAATAAGTCTTAAGGAAGGGAGAGTAACTGTCTGTCGGGTTTGAGGAGGGAGGGCGTTCCGGGCCAGAGGCAGGATGCGGGCGAGGGTTCGGCAGCGAGGCAGACGAAATCGAGGCACTGCGAGAAGTTAGCATTGGAGGAGTGAAGTGTGCGGGCTGGGTTGTAATAGTAGAGTAATGAGATGAGGTAGGAGGGGGCAAGGTGATGGAGTGCTTGAAACCCAATGGGGAGGAGTTTCTGATGAGGAGGTGGATTGGCCACCACTGGAATTCTTCGAGGAGGGGGGGAGGGGGTGACATGTCCTGAAAGTTTCTGTAGAAAAACGATCCGGGCAGCAGAGTGGAGTATGAACTGGAGTAGGGAGAGGCAGGAGGCTGGAAGGTCAGCAAGAAGGCTGGGATGCAGTAATCCAGGAGGGATTTTCTCCTCTTATCTCTCTGGTCACTCGTTCTCCGTCTCCTCCATGGGCTCCTCCTCTGCCTCCCACCCCCTGACTGTGGGAGTCTCTCAAGGTTCGGTTCCAAGTCCCTTCTATTCTCCATCTACACCCACTCCCTTGGAGAACCCATTCACTCCCGTGGCTTCGACTACCGCCTCTATGCAGATGATGCCCAAATCTACATCACCAGCCCTGCTCTATCTCCCTCTCTGCAGGCTCGCAGCTCCTCTCGCCTTAGAGAAGCAGCGTGGCTCAGTGGAAAGAGCACGGGCTTTGGAGTCAGGGCTCATGAGTTCGAATCCCAGCTCTGCCACTTGTCGGCTGTGTGACTGTGGGCAAGTCACTTAACTTCTCTGTGCCTCAGTTCCCTCATCTGTAAAATGGGGATTAAGACTGTGAGCCCCACGTGGGACAACCTGATTCCCCTGTGTCTACCCCAGCGCTTAGAACAGTGCTCTGCACATAGTAAGCGCTTAACAAATACCAACATTATTATTCAAGAGATTTTTACTTGGATGGCCTCAAGCTTAACCGTGTCTAAAACAGAACTCCTTATCTTCCCACCCAAACCCTATCCTCCCCATGACTTTCCCATCGCCGTTGACCGCACCACTACCTTTCCCGTCTCACAAGCCCTTAACCTTGGAGTTCTCCTTGAGTCCTCTCTCTCATTCAAACCACACATCACTAAATCCCCTCGGTCCCACCTTCGTAACATCGCTAAAATCCGCCCTTTCCTCTCCATCCAAACTGCTACGCCGTTAATACAGTCACTCATCCTATCGCTCCTGGATTACTGCATCAGCCTCCTTGCTGACCTCCCAGCCTCCTGTCTCTCCCCACTCCAACTCCAAACTTCACTCTGCTGCTCGGATCATTTTTCCACAGAAACGTTCAGGATGTCACCCCCCCCCCCCCAAAATTCCAGCACTTGCCCATCCACCTCCGTAGCAAGAAAATCACCATTGGCTTTAAAGCAGTCCATCACCTTGCCCCCTCTTACCTCACCTCGCTTCTCTCCTTCTACAACCCAGCCCTCATACATCACTCCTGTAGTGCTAACCTTCTCGCCGTGCCTCGATCTCACCTGGCTCGCTGCCCACCCGTCGCCCACGTCCTGACTCTGACCTGGAACGCCCTCCCTCCTCAAATCTGACAGACAACTACTCTTTCCCGCTTCGAAGACTTATTGAAGGCACAGTTTCCCCAAGAGGCCTTCCCAGACTGAGCCCCGTTTTTCCCCATCTCCCACTCCCTACTGCGTCACCTTGACTTGCTCCCTTTGCTCTTCCCCGCTCCCAGCCCCACGGCACTTACGTACGTAGTGATTTAATTTAATTGTATCGATGTCTCTCTCCTCCTCCCCCCCCCCCCCAGACTGTAAACTCGTTGTGAGCAGAGAATGTCACTGTTTATTGTGGTAATGTACTTCCCCAAGTGCTTAGTATAGTGTTCTGCACACCTAAGTGCTCAATAAATACAATTGAATGAATGACTACAGCATCTAGTATCAAAACATGCTGCAGAACATTTGCTTTACCTACATTTAGCCTAAAATATAATAAGCCAGGTTTTTTCACATAGAACAACAGAGATTGCACATTTCAAACTTCAGGTCTTTATGCATTTTATAATCTCCTTTAATAGTAGTAATATTTATCAAGTGCTTACTGTGTGCAAAGCACTGTACTAAACACTGGGAAAGGTACACAGGTGGGAATTGGAGAAATGATGTGATCTAATGGAAAGGTCACAGGCCTAGGAGTCAGAGGACCTGGGTTCTAATCCCAGCTCTGCTAGTTGCTGCTGTGTGACCTTGGGCAAGTCATTTAACCACTCTGTGCCTCAGTTTCCTCAAATCCCTGCAAAATGGGGATTAAATACCTGTTCTCCCCTCTACTTAGATTGTGAGCCCCGTGTGGGACAGGAACCGTATCAAACCTGATTACTTGTATTTACCCCAGCTTTTAGAACGGTGCCCGACACATAGTAAACGTTTCACAAATTCCATAAAAAAAAATTAGAGATGGACCTTGACCCTCCAGGGGCTCCCAGTCTCTGAAAAACCCTGAAAATTAAGATTTCTAAACAAGCTTTTCCTAACTTGTGTGCAGAGCTCTTATTCCCAGTATAGTTCCGAAAAAGAGATGCAGAATATGTCATAGAATCCTACAGTGTGAATAAGAGAAATATGGTTTGAAGATATATATATATACATTTATGTATACATATTTCATGGAGATGTGAATTGAGTTTGTATGTAGTAACACAGACACAACTATTCTTAAAGATGTGAAAGTTGGCATCCCGTCTCTAGTGTGTGTGTGTGTGTGTGTGTGTGTGTGTGTGTGAGATCAGGGCAACTCGGATTCTGGGTGTAGGAGGCGGAGTTACCATCCAGCCGCATCATCGGGAAGTGCAGGGACGTATATATTTTTTTTATTTAATGGTATTTGTCAAGTGCTTACTACGCGCCAGGCACCGTACTAAATGCTGGGATAGAGACAAGCTAATCGGGTTGGATACAGTCCCTGTCCCCATTTTACAGGTAAGGTAACTGAGGCCCAGAGAAATTTAGTGACTCGCCCGAGTTCCCACAGCAGACAAGTGGTGGAGCTTGGATTAGAACTCAGGTCTGTTCTCTCATCCACACTGTTTGGTCTTTTGAGAGCCAACAGTGGATGGATAAATCTGAGCGCTTCCTGCCAAGCTCACCCTTTGTTTGCCAGATCTGAAACTTTGCAGCTGCTGTGTTGTGCTGCTGATACTAAATAGTTTAGAAGTGAGAAAGGAGGGGCAAGTCATGTTTTCCTTTCCTCCTCTGTGATTTCTGGGTTGCCCTTTTCAGAAAGACACAGGGTAAATGGCTCCACCTTCTGGTTTCTCCCTCTTTTAGACAGAAGAGGAAGAGAGAAACTCATTTATTTTCTATCTTCCCCCTAATGCAAAAAGTGAAGAGTCACTTACGCATGGCATAGCCTCCCCCTGAGGCTCTTCATGACGATGAGAATTCGTCGCCCAGAAGGTACGGCGTCACCTGTAGCACTTACCCCGCTTGGGCATGAGAGCCTGGAGGTACATTCGCCGGTAGGAGTTCGGAGCAAGAGAAAGAGCTGGTGACAGACAGAAGAATTGGCCAGAGAGGTAGGAGGAGAACCAGCAGAGAACTGTGTTGGAAAAAAGCAAGAGGAGATTTTTATTTTTCCCAAGAGAAGAGAGTGTTGAAGTCAGTCTAGAGGTTGGGCAGGATTAGGATGGCGTCGAGGCCGTTAGAATTGAAAAGAAAGAAGTCAGAGGTGACCCCTGGAGAGAACGGTCTCAGCGGAGTAAAGCGGAGTAAGCGGTCGCAGATTTTAGAAGGTCGAAGAGAGAAGCGGAGGAAACCAGGTGGAGTGGGTGCGGTCACAGAATTCGTGCAGAGAGTTTGGTCAGAAATGGGAGGTGGATAATGCGGTGATACCTGGATAGTGCAGTGGGGTCCAGAGAAGGTTTTTATAGGATAGTGGGGACGTAGGTGCGTCTGACCCCTCTCGGGATCACACCTGGAGAGATTCCGGTCCTCTACCGGTCTCGGCTACGGGAGGGAGAGTCAAGCAGAGGCCTAACCGTTCCATTCCTAGCTGGGGCGGTGGCTAGCGGGTGGAAGGCCACCTGCTATAGACTCAACCGTGCTGGGCAGCAGCGGCACGGGAGAGAGTCGAGGGCGGAGACTCGAGTTTACTGCGCGGAAGGAGGCAGTGGTAACCCGCTTCTGTATTTTGACCAAGAAAACTCAACCAGAACAGTTGCAGATGGAGGTGGGGCGTTCTGGACGAGACGTGCCCATGAAGTCCCTATGGGTCAAAGAAGACTTGACAGCATAAGACAAGAGAAGGTATGTTTGAAAGAAGAGGGGAAGGAGTCAAGAGAGAGTGAGAAGTTGAAGATAGCGGTCAGGGAGGGAAAAAGAGCGGGCACAAGTGTTTGGAGAAGCTTAAAAGGGTCAGATGGAGGGATTAGTGTTTGAAAGCAGGGGGAGGATCTTCCGAGCGATGTCCAAGGATGAGAGAGTGGGTGTGGAAATGGCAGGGAGTTGGGAAGGTGAGGGTGGGAACCTCAAGCCTGATTGTGTGTCAATAACGAAGTTGGCACAGTCATCAGGGGCCAGAGATAATAATAATAATAATGATAATGGTGGTGTTCATTAAATGTTTACTATGTGTCAAGCACTTTTCTAAGTGTTGGGCTAATCGGGCTAATCAGGTTGGACACCGTCCATGTTCCACATGGGGCGCACAGTCTTAATCCCCATTTTACAGAGGGAGTAACCGAGGCACAGAGAAGTGAAGTGACTTGCTCAAGGTCACACAGCAGACAAGTGGCGGAGCCCGGATTAGAACCCGGGTCCTACTGACTCCAAGGCCTGGGCGCTATCTAATAGGCCGCTTCCCCGGAGGGAGCGCTAGGGGTTTCAGGAGGAAGTTAAACGTATAGACTAATTGGTATGGGCGAGGGGCATGGGAGTCGATGAGGGATATATTCAGTTGAGGAAGAGACTATCTAATCATCATTCTTTTTGTAATAACCCTTCAAATATTTGAAGAACATTATTAATTCCCTCCATCAACCTTATTTTATGGAGTGGATAATCTCATTTCTTTCCATTCGATAGTCTGAAATTTCCATTAAGTAATTGTTTCCATCGCTCTCGTACAAATCCTTTCCAAATGCTGTGCATTCCTTTCAAATTGTGAAGTTCAAAGCCTGAGACGAGGCTCTAACAAGGGCCTGCCCTGTTAAGGTAATCAGATTTCCAGGGGCCCAAGCTAAGATGGGCATCCAGGGAGAGGCTCTTAAAAGGTAGAAAAGTCCGAGACAGAGAAAGAGGGAAAAGGGAAAGAGGTGGGAACGGGGAAAGAGCGAGATGGAGGGCAGGGCCAGAGAGAACAGAGAACAGAGAAAGAGAGACAGAAGGAAAAAGACAAATTAGTAAAGGTGGCCTTTTCTCTCCTCTGCTCCTCTAGGGAAGAGAGTGCTTAAGGCCACCTTGTTTCCGGGGAGCTAAGAGGACTCGATTTGCCCTGGACCCCTAAGAGGTGAAAAGTTGGTGTCGGTCGTCTTGGACACAAATGAAAAGCAGCATAGATCCAAGAATCAAGGAGGGATTACATTCAGATTTAGTTCTTCACTGATTTGCTTTGGTCTTGTCCCAGGCACTTCCCTGACCTGTCTTTTCTCATTTGTAAAATGGGAATGAGAATTCTCAATAATGAATTAAATGTTTTCATTAGCTGCCCACCTTTTGGCCACGTCACTGTCCGTTGGCCAGGGGGAGAGAGAAATGTGAACTTCAAATCAGTCAAATTTTCCTACAAGCTTATAATTCAGGTTAAGGATTCGGGGGAGGAGGGGATGGAAACTATTATTTGAAAGGCCGGTCTTTGAATTTCCGAATCTGTAGATTCCATTTACTCACAGTTTTGCTGTCCCCCAATAACAGTAGTTAACAAGATTGACTTCTGGCAGCCCCAGAGATAAGGGGTCTCTCTCACTTTGCCATGGGAGCCTAAATGTAGGTCCCAGGAGAGTGGGTGACCAACGTGGATGTCCATCACGGAAACAGGCTGGACCTATCCTGGAATTACCAAAAGCCAGGACCTCCTGGGGTACTTTCCGTGTCAGACCCAGCCTTCTGTCTGACCCAACCTAGTTGTCCATTGTTCTGCAGAATTACAGAGCTTCAAAAAAAGTAGCCCACGGCCTGAAAAGGTCAACAAGATGGAGCTCTACCAACATCAGGAGACAATGTGGCTGAGCCACAGTGGCTAGAAACCTGAGTGTAACTGACCGGCTCTAATCCCAAGGCTCTGTAGGCGCCACCAGACATCTGGGGATCAGGTTAGGAGGGCTAGGGTGCTTCGTAAAAGGAAAACATCTCCAAGGGGTTGGAGATGGCCTTTCTGACAGGACGGGCACCTTAACCCTCCCCAATTCCCCACTCAAATCTTCCCAGTAATGCATACGAACACTGCTAACCCCACACACCTTCTGCTGAGGCTGGGACCAGTCAGAAAATAGACGTTTGTGAGGGAGGATCCGTCAGAAAGTGACAAAGATTTGGGGAACAGGTGGGCAAATTTGATTGCAATGAATGATAGTGTCTGCTTCTAGATGTGAATGCTAAATAGGAATTAAAATAAGTTAAAAAGGACCAAACATTTCAAAATCGCCAAAACGGATCACATTCTGACTTAATTAATGTTTAATTAAATCCCAACTTCTGCGTAGTGAGTTGCATGCTATGGTTATAACCAGATGGTTAGGGAATCCAATTTTACAAATCAAAGCAGAGGGTTACGACTCGATACTGTCATGTCATGTACTCTTTCCGACTCTGTATTGTCACGTCACTTCAGGCAATGTAAAAGCATTCATCAGTGATCTCGGGAAAGATACATGACATTTGCTTTATTTAGGACTGGCCCAAAATAGTGTTCTTCATCCAGTTTGAGACAGACAGCCACGAGTGGAAAGCAAGAGGATGGGAAGAGGGGAAAGTGCAGATTCCGAGGTACGGAGGCAGAAACTCACGAGGAGGCATGGGACAAGATGCTTAAGGATCAGAAGCACGTAATGACAAGCAGTCACTGGCTGGCACGACGGAAATCTCCCTGTCGCTGCCAGCTGTCTTCCAGGTAAACTATTCTTTTTTTTTTCCCTTCACATCTCCCAGAACCTGTTTCCCGCCCCTCCAGCCTCCCTCTGCCCTTTGTCCTTACTCACCCTGTGACTGTTTCCGAAATTTCTGCACCCAGACTCCCAGTTTATGTACCAGCGTTCTTAGACGTGATGACAGGAACAATAATATTAATAATTATGGTATTCGTTAGGCACTTACTATATGCCAGGCACCGTTCTAAGTGCTGGGGTGGATACAAGCAAATCCAGTTAGATGGAGTCCCTGTCCCACATGGGGCTCACGGTCTCAATCCCCATGTTCCAGATGAGGTAACTGAGGCACAGAGAAGCAAAGCGACTTGCCCAAGGACACAAAGCAGACAAGTGGTGGAGCCGGGATTAGAACCATGACCTTCTGACTCTCAGACCCGTGCTCTATCCACTGCTCCCAGTAGTAGTAGTAATAATAATAATAGCAATAGTATTTATTTAGCTTAGGGGCAGTGCACGCTACTAATGACTTGGGAAAGTACAACAGAAACAGAGTTACATGCCCAAAATGAGTTTATACTCTAACGCGGGGGGGAAAGATTAAAAAAAAAATCAATCAATCCTTTGTATTTATTGAACACTTATTGTGTGCAAAGCACGGTACTAAGTGCTTGGCAGAGGAGCAGCTTGGCCTAGTGGCAAAAGCCCGGGCTTGGGAGTCAGAGGTCGTGGGTTCTAATCCCGGCTCTGCCCGTTTGTCCGCCGTGTGACCTTGGGCTAGTCACTTAACTTCTCTGTGCCTCGGTTACCTCATCTGGAAAATGGGGATTGAGACTGTGAGCCCCACCTGGGACAACCTGATTACCTTGTAGTTATCCCAGCGCTTAGAACAGTGCTTGGCATAGAGTAAGCACTTAAATACCATAATTCTTATTATTATTATTACAACACAATAGAGCCGGTAGACCATGTACTCTGCCCATACATGTTTGCAGATATAATGATTAAAAAGTTGACTATATAATAATTATAAATACATTGAGAAGGGATGAGGATAAGTATAAATAAACGTGTAAGTACTAAGTCAGTCAATCGGTAGTATTTGTTGAGCGTCCACTCCTGGCAGAGCACTGGGAGAGTACAGTGGGATTATTAGGTATCATCCCTGCCTTCAGGGAGTCTATAATCTTGGAAGGAGATAGGGACTAAAAATAAATTTCATGTAGGAGGAAGTAATGAAGTGTCAAGGAATGTACATAAGAACTATGGGAAAGCGCGAGTACCCAAGTGCTTAGGTAATAATAATAATAACGTTAATGTTGGTATTTGTTAAGCGCTTACTATGTGCAGAGCACTGTTCTAAGCGCTGGGGTAGATACAGGGTAATCAGGTTGTCCCACGTGAGGCTCACCGTCTTCATCCCCATTTCACAGATGAGGTAACTGAGGCACAGAGAAGTTAAGCGACTTACCCACAGTCACACAGCTGACAGGTGGCAGAGGTGATGCAGAAGTGCTTAAGTGGCAGACGGGGGAATATAGATTGGGGAGAAATGAATCAGGGAAGGCCTCTCGCAGGAGATGTGATTTCGGAAGGGCTCCGAAGATAGGTCGGGCAGAGTTCTGCCGGATGTGCACGGGGGTTGGATGTGGAGGGGGATTGGATCCGCAGGCAGGAGAAATGATGTAAGCCAACGGTCGGCGGTGGGAGAGACAAGAATAGAGCACAGTGAGTAGGTTGGCTTGAGGAAAACGAAGTGTGCTAGCTTGGGTGGGGGGAGACAGGGGAAGTGTGAGAAGAGAGGGAGGGAGCGCTGATTACATTAGGGTTAGGGTTACAAAGCGCCAGGGCTGGTGGCTTCACCATCACCTCCACTCCACTCTCCCTGGTCACACGCCCGTCTGAGGCACGGTTGCAGCCAATCCCACTCCCTTCCCTCTCCGGCCTTCCCCAGCCTCTGGTCCCCGCCTCCGAAGGGTACATCTGCTGCCCTTCTCCTCAGCCACCTGCTCTCTGTGACAGCAGAGAGAGGCGAGCCGGGGTCTAGGCACTACCTGTGTACTGTCAGGACCCTTTGGTCCACCTGGCCAGTTTTCCCAGGTGGAGAGAACAACTCCCCGACTCCCTCCTTTCCCAGCCACCAATCTCAGGTAAGGAGAGCCAACCTTGGACCTTCACCTCCCCTGGGAAGAGAGAGCTGAGCTCTCAGGCGGCTCAGTCCGGGATGAAGGGAAGTTTTGCGCTTCCCAGGATCTAGAGGCTCCCCGCCACCCCAGGGACGCAGGGAATTAGGAAGAGGGAGGAGTGGAGTGAGGGAAAAGCTCCTCGGTGCTTCAATAAGTGCATTTTTTCAAACATCAAACCTTTTAAATAGAATCCTTCATGTTTGAGAGTGGGGAAGTGGGAAGGAAGCATGTAAAAAAAAAAAAACCGAACGAAATACGATTGCCATGTAGATGGCGGAGGGGAAGCGGTGACCCTGAAGAGACTCTTCTCACGTGTGTCGCCATTTTGTTGGGGGTCGATGGTATGGGCACCATCTTGAATGTACCAAGTCATGGCCATCTTGGGAGGGTTGAGAGGCTGCTCACTTCATTTATCATCTGAAGCAGGCTCTGGTTTACCTTCAGAACACTGAGGAGATGCCAGAAAGATCTCAAAGACATCACCATCCTCACTGTCTTCAAGAAGAAAGGCAAGAGAACAAATCGCAAAAAACTATCATACCACATCACTATTCTCTATTCCTGGCAAGATCTGAGACAAGACACTTTTGTACCCGCATCGGAAATACGCGGTTAATCATACAGTCCTAGAATCGGAATACGACTTTAGGCCCAGGGCTGCCCAGTCGAAACAATTTTGCTTCATGTCAGATTCAAGACGTGACGTTTAAAGTTCAACACCAGGACCTCTGTACTGTACAGGTCTCATAGAAAATCTGTAAAATCTAGCTCTGGCAAATTTCAAGCCAATTGGACAGACCAGAGAAATTGACCAGGATCCTGGTTCACTAAGTTGATTTCATCAATATAAGGTCAATTAAATCAGAGTTTTGGGTTTTTTTCAATGATATTTATTAGGCACTTACTATGTGCCAGGCACTGTACTGATACCAACAGTCCGTGTCCCACATGGGGATCACAGTCCTATCCCCATTTTACAGATGAGGTAACTGAGGCACAGAGAAATGAAGTGACTTGTCGCAGGTGGTGGAGCCAGGATTAGAACCCAGGTCCTTCTGATTTCCAGGCCCATGCTCTATCCACTAGGCCACGCTGCTCCTCAGAGTTGAAGATAGTTAATCTCATCCTTTCACAAAATCGCCAGCTGGGTAAAGTGGGTTGTACCATTCAACCTATTCTAAGCTGTTATACTGGAAGATAGGGTTTTCAGCTTCCAGAAAACTCTTCCAACTTAGGCTATGAACAACAGCAAAAACCCCTCTGATTGTCATCCAAGAGCTACCACTGCATCCAGATGCTTAGGTCCTATGAGCGTACACGAAAGAAAGCACAGAAGTGATCGTGAACTGATTTTATACATGCACGCACGAACACATATGCTTTTGGTAAGTCTAAGGACTCCCGGGGTATGGTACAAGACCGGGCCATGGGAACCTTAAAAACGTTCTAAGAGTTTCTCCAGTGACTCCACGGTGAAGCCCGTCTCAAAATTCTGCTCTCTAGGGGAGCATACTGATCAGCGACTCACTGCTAAAGAAAGAAGAAGAAAACCAAATCCAAAAGGGCAGGTTGTAAATTGGGAGACTGTCAGAAAGAATGTGGGGGACACTGTTCTGTCAACTTCAGCCTAAATTAAAGACTTATGGACCTGTAGAGCCACTCGATTCTCTGAACGCCCCCCACACCAAACACCCCACCCCGGTTCTTAATGAGTTCTATCACTACCTCTTACTTAGCGAGGATCAGGACCTGGCAAGACTAAAAAAAAAAAAAAAAGGCTTGGGATGAAGCCAACCTACCGGCGTGGAAGCAATGCTCATTTCTGCCGGGGTTTATCGCGGCGAGTACCGAGCAGGACATACTTGCACCGTGGATGACAACGGGATGCCCCCAGAGCCGCTGTGTTATGAACTGACGTAGAATGTCTAAAAAGGCAAAAGAGGCAGAGGAAATATTTAAAGGTTTCTGGGAAGGACGGTGCGGCAGCCAGACCAGCCCGGCAGCCGGGAAACAGAAAGGGCTGGATTTTTGTGAATAGAGGCTTTGGGAGGATCAGGAGGCTAGTTTGCAAAACCATCACCAGCCCCGGCCATTATGAATAGCAAATTTATCAGAACAACAGCTGGCAGTCCGTGCCCAGTGAGAAAGAGATTGACTGTCACACTGCCCCCCCTCCCCCGCCCCCAAAACCCACTTTGGTGAAGTCCGCTCTCAGTAGAGTCAACTTAGAATACGAGGGACATGTGAGTGAGTGCGTGTGTGTGTTTGTGTGTGAGAGAGAGAGAGGGAGAGAGAGATGAGGAATCACTCACACAATATGTGCAATTCTCAGTGCTTGTTAGACTGAGTAACGGGAACGCAAATTTCATTCCACAGAGAAACCATTATAGAATCAACAGCACCAGACAATTTGTGGGAGTGTGAATGTCAAAAAGCTTCTGCAAATACTCAAAATGCTGCAGAGAGAGAAAAAGTACATTCCAGTAACAAATTCAGATTTGATGAGGAGGCAACATATGCTCACCCAGAAATTCCCAGCATGCTCAGTAAAAGTGCACAATAAAGTTACTTGCACAACTATCTTGGGTCCATCTTAAATATCAGAGGTGGCCAGAAGAAATAAAGCTGAATCCTACAGGCAGTAACTAATGGATCTTAAAATAACCTATTCCTCTGAGCAGTCCTGATTCTTACATATTTTCATCCCCTCCAAAACCGCACCCACAGTCCAGCCTACCTCTCACCAACCTCAGCCGCCGTCTCTTCCGGCCAGCTCTTCGCCGCCTGTGCGCCTCCGGGTCTCTCTTGACCTTTGTGGTCCACAGAGCATTCTGCCACTTTTGTATTCAAAGCCCACTCGAGGGCTATTTTGGCTTACGTGGCTGCCTGTCACTCTCCTTTTCAAAGCCGCCACTGGGGCATCGAACTCTGCATGGTTCCTTCCACCACAGACCCAGAAAAGCCCTCCAGTGAGCTTTGAACTTGAAAAATAGAGGAGACTTTGAATTCTGTGATGACAGAGAGCCATGCAAACCAAAATAGCCCCAGAACGGGCTTTGAACACTGCAGCAGCGGAGCGTTGCGTGGCCCCAAATCACCCTGGAGTAGACTTTGAATACCACATTGGTGGAGTGCCCCTTGAACTTAAAAAGCCCTGGAGTTCAAAGTCAACACGGGGACTTTTTTGGTCCTCGTGGCTCCGTGCCACAGAGGATCTCGAAGCCGGCTCCTGGGATCTTTACCAACCAGGCTGCTCCTGATGACTGGGGGTGAAAGAGGAGCAGGATACAAAGGTAATGCCCGAGAGTGAACGTGTGTAATGTGCAGGGGAGGCTATGCGTGCGAGCGGGCACGTAAGTGGGTGTGGGAGAACATGTAGCAGAGACCCAGTGTAACAGTTTTAGTATTTACTGAGAACCCATTTGGCTCAACGCGCCGTACTAAACGCTTCGGAAATACAAAATATTGACGTGACGCCTTTCCTGCCCACAAGGAGATTACGTTCTACGGGGGGGAGACAAACTTCAAAAAAATATTTCCCGCTAGAATAGTCAAAACAAACGAATGAATGTACAACCGAATAAACAAATATACAGAAGTGCCGAGGATGGGTACACATCATTCACAAGTTCTAGAGACCGCGGATGGGTTTATATGACTTGGGATGCTGGGAATTCATTGGGGAGGTCTGGTTGGCCAAGGTGGGATTTTAGGAGGGCTTGGGAGGTGGGGAAAGCTGTGATCTTCTGGATTTGGAGAAGGAGGGAGTTCCAACCTAGGGGAACAACATAAATGAGGGGAAGAAGGAGCTGAGTTGGGAATGAGGTACAGCTAGCAGGTTAGTTAGGGAGGAGGGAAGAGAATCGGTGAATAGGGGAGGAGCAGAATAGATATGTAAAGTGGGCTAAATTGGCGGAGAGCCGATTGTGAAGAGTTTTTCTTTGATTCAGAGGGACGGAGGAACTCGGTAGAGGATTTTGAGGAGAGGAGAGATGTGAGCCGAACGACAGACGTGTGGAGAAAGTAATCCGGGAAACAACGTGTAGCTTAAATCGTAGTGGGGAAAGCCTGGCGGCGGGGCCACCAAAGAGGAGGTGGATAATAATAATAATAATTATGGTATTTAAGTGCTTGCTACGATAGTCTAACCACGATATTATAATGATAATGTGCCTGGCACTGTAGTAGACACAAGATAGTCTGTGCACAGTTCCTGGTTTCTCAGGGCTCACATTCTAAGAGGGAAGGAGAATGGGTATTTTATCCCCAATTTACAGATGATGATGCTGGGAGACAGAGAGGTTAAACACCTCGCTCAAGGTCACGGAATGGTTGAGTAGCTGAGCCCGGATGAGAATCTGAGTTTCCTGACTCCGAGTCCACACACCCTTTCAACTGGGTCTCAATTTGACCAGCTGTTTTGGGTGGAGAGGAAGGGGTGGGTCCAGGAGATCTTGTGTAGGAAGAATCAGCAGGGTTCGGTAGTGGATTTTTTTTTTATGGTATTTGTTAAGCACTTACTATGTGCCAGGCCCGGTTCTAAGTGCCCGGCAAAGTAATCAGGTGGGTCACAGTCCTCGTCCCACCTGGGGCTCACAGGCTTAATCCCCCAGAATTGCAGATGAGGTCATTTAGGCGCAGAGAAGTGAATTGACCCGCCCAAGGTGCCACATCAGACAAGCGGCAGAGCCGAGATTAGAATTCAGCTCCTTCTGACGCCCAGCCCCGTGCTCTATCCCCTAGCCAGGCTGCTTCTCCCAGCTCTGTCACCTGTCTGCCGTGTGACCCTGGGCGAGTCACTTCATTTCTCTGCGCCTCAGTCACCTCATCTGTAAAAAGGGGATTAAGCCTGTGGGACGTGGACTGTGTTCAACCTGATTAACTTGCCTCCACCCCAGTGCTTAGTACAGTGTCCGACATACTGTAAACTCTTAACGAACGTCATAAAACAGGACCCGAGAAACCGATAAGAACAATAACACACGCAGAAAGAAATGCAGAACAGTGCAGCTAAGGCCATCGTACACCGAATCCTTACTGTTCGGGCGGGGCTATCCAGAGGCCACCATTCGGTAGCATTTATGGAGCGCTTACTATGTGCAAAGCACTGTTCTAAGCGCCGAGGAGGATACAAGGCGCTCAGCTTGTCCCACGTGGGGCTCACAGTCTCAACGCCCATTTTACAGAGGGGGTAACTGAGGCCCAGAGAAGTGACTTGCCCAAAGTCACACAGCTGACCAGCGGCTGAGCCGGGATTCGAACCCATGACCTGTGACTCCCCAGCCCGGGCTCTGGCCACTGAGCCACGCTGCTTCTCTGGACCTAACAGCCTCAGTCGCAGCCTCCCATGGGGCTCACGGTCTTAATCCCCATTTTACAGATGAGGCAACCGAGGCATCTTCATCCCCAGTTTACAGATGAGGGAGGGCACTGAGGCACAGAGAAGTTCAAGTGACTTGCCCGAGGTCACGCAACAGTCAAGCGGTGGAAGCCGGGATTAGAACCCAGGGCTCTCTGACTGCCAGGCCCGCGTTCTAGCCCCTCAGGTCGCTCGGACCCCCTTTAAAGTCTCTACCCAACCTCTCTCTTGAGGCACACATAATAATGTTGGTATTTGGTAAGCGCTTACTATGTGCAGAGCACTGTTCTAAGCGCTGGGGGAGATACGGGGTCATCGGGTTGTCCCCCGTGAGGCTCCCCGTTAATCCCCATTATACAGATGAGGTCACTGAGGCCCAGAGAAGTGAAGTGACCTGCCCACAGTCACCCAGCTGACAAGTGGTAGAGCCGGGATTCGAACCCAAGACCCCCGACTCCCAAGCCCGGTCTCTTTCCACTGAGCCATGCTGCTTCCATGCCTTCCTTACTGAACTCAACTCCCTTGCAGCCCTGTCCCTCCTTCAGTCTTGCACCGCCAACCCTCAGCCCTGAATCTCATCCACAATATAATAAAGTCGGTATTTGTTAGGCGCTTACTATGGGCAGAGCACTGTTCTAAGCACTGGGGGAGATACAGGGCCGTCAGGTTGTCCCACGTGAGGCTCACAGTTAATCCCCATTTTACAGATGAGGGAACTGAGGCACCGAGAAGTGAAGTGACTTGCCCACAGTCACACAGCTGACAAGTGGCAGAGCGGAATTCGAACCCATGACCTCTGACTCCAAAGCCCGAGCTCTTTCAACTGAGCCACGCTGCTTCTCTATATATGACCGTGTATATATATACACACACACACACACACACACACACACATATATATATATCACCATATATATAACACCATACATATACATATATATATGTATATATGCATATATATATAACCATATATATATATATAAACTATATGTGTGTGTGTATGGCCATATATGTATATATAACCACATATATATATATATAAAACCATATATACACACACACATATATATATATATACATATGACCATATATACATACATACATATATATATATATATGACCAATATACTTCCCCCGTTCACACGCCCTCACGGCAGAGGGCTGTCGGCAGATATCTTATAGCTACCTGGGCATACAGGAAGCATTAGAATGTTTGTAAATTCATGAGGCCTTGCAGCCTAATTTTTATTTGTTGGTAGCCCCTAATTCTCGTTTCCATTATGAATATATAAAAATGATTCCTTTTTTTTTTAGCTAATTGATGGGTTTATTCCTTTTTCACCTTTTTGTTAGAAATAGTCAAGTATTTGGGGAAGAGGGTGAGTAGGGAGGCAGTATCGTTCATTCGAGGAGAAGCAGCATGGCGTAGTGGCCCGGGAGTCGGAAGGTCATGGGTTCTAATCCTGCCTCTGCCACCTGTCTGCTGTGTGACTTGACTGAGGCACTTAACTTCTCTGTGCCTCAGTTACCTCATCTGTAAAAGGGGGAATAAGGACTTTGAGCCCAGTGCAGGGCAGGGACTGTGCACAACCTGCTTTGCTAGTATCCACCCCGGTGCTTAGTACGGTGCCAGGCGTGTAGTCGTATTTATTGAGCCCTTACCGTGTGCAGAGCACTGCGCTAAGTGCTTGGGAGAGTACGATATCCCAGTAAACAGACCCAAACAGCCAGCAAAAATTGGCTGCAAATACAAAGGACAGTCTATTTTAAGCAGTGGTTGAAACTACCCCCAAGTCCACCCCGGCAGTGAAGCGTCGTGGCGACTCCCTGGTTAATTTAGGAAAAAAAAATATATTTTCGCCTAAAATATTCAGATGAGCGGGAAACTCCATCTCTGCCTTCCAACGAAGAAATCCAGGTCCCAATTCTCCTATTTTGCTACTCTCTGCTTCATTCTGTCGGTGTAGAGCGAGCCAAAGAACGGATCCACGCAAATACGCTCTGCACACAGTAGGCGCTTAATAAATAATAATGTTGGTATTTTGTTAAGCGCTTACTGTGTGCAGAGCACTGTGCTAAGCGCTGGGGGAGATACAGGGGAATCGGGTTGTCCCACGTGAGGCTCCCAGTTAATCCCCATTTTACAGCTGAGGTCACTGAGGCCCAGAGAAGTGAAGTGACTCGCCCACCGTCACACAGCTGACCAGTGGCAGAGCCGGGAGTCGAACCCGTGACCTCGGACTCCGAAGCCCGGGCTCTTTCCAACTGAGCCACGCTGGCTACCCGAGAAATACGGCTGATTGATTGAATGAATGAAAGCAAAAAGGACGCAAAGCGAAGGAGCTGGGCAGGAAAGCGCAATTGATTTCCACAGCGGATTCCGTGGAAATCGTTTGCGCTTTCCTGCCTAATCCCTTCTCTTAATAAGTCTTTAATGGTATTTATTGGCATTTATTGGCTTTTCAAATAGGTTTTTCCCAACCCAACGTGGGCAGTGTTGCTCGAAGAACAGATGCCCCAGCAGCGGCAAACCCCACCCAGCTGGAGCTACAGCTTCGGAGAGCAGCCTGGTTGAGTGGAAGGGGCTCGGGAGTCAGAGGGCGTGGGTTCGAATTCCACCTCCGCCACTTATCAGCTGTGTGACTTCGGGCAAGTCGCTTTACTTCTCTGTGCCTCCCTTCCCTCATCGGCAAAATGGGGATTAAGCCTCTGAGCCCCCCGTGGGGCAAGCTGGTCAGTGCTCGGCACCTAGCAAGCGCTTAACGAATAATAACAACGTCGGCATTTGCTAAGCGCTTACTAGGTGCGGAGCACTGTTCGAAGCGCTGGGGGAGATACAGGGTCATCAGGTTGTCCCACGTGAGGCCCCCAGTTAATCCCCATTTTCCAGATGAGGTCACTGAGGCCCAGAGAAGTGAAGTGACTCGCCCACAGTCACCCAGCTGACAAGCGGCAGAGCCGGGAGTCGAACCCAGGACCTCTGACTCCGAAGCCCGGGTTCTTTCCACTGAGCCACGCTACCATCATTTTTGTTACCGTCTCTACCCCAGCGCTTAGAACAGTGCTTGGCACCTAGTAAGCGCTGGGGGGGTTGAATCCCCATGTTACAAATGAAGAAATTGAGGAACAGAGAAGTGAAGCGACTCGTCCAAGGTCACACAGCAGGCAATGGCCGAGTTGGAATTAGAACCCAGGTCCTCTGACTCCCAGGTTGGGGCTCTTTCCACTTAACAGATACCATTTTATTATCAGAAGCATTACAGGGCTGATCGAGCATGTCATGAAGAGACACTGTATGCGCACAGATATACTCGTCCGGATTTGTCATTCAATTTATTTTATTAATGATGTGTATAAATCTACAATTCTGTTTTGACGCTATTAAGAAGAATAATCCCGGTATTTGTTAAGCGCTTACTATGTGCCGGGCACTGTTCTAAGCGCTGGGGGAGATACGGGGTCATGAGGTTGTCCCACGCGAGGCTCCCGGCCTTCATCCCCATTTTCCGGGCTGAGGCCCAGAGAATAATAACGATGTTGGTATTTGTTAAGCGCTTACTATGTGCAGAGCACTGTTCTAAGCGCTGGGGGAGATACAGGGGAATCGGGTTGTCCCACGTGAGGCTCCCGGTTAATCCCCATTTTACAGATGAGGTAACTGAGGCCCAGAGAAGTGAAGTGACTCGCCCACAGTCACACGGCTGACAATAATAATGTTGGTATTTGTTAAGCGCTTACTATGTGCCGAGCACTCTTCTAAGCGCTGAGGTAGACACAGGGGAATCAGGTTGTCCCACGTGGGGCTCACAGTCTTCATCCCCATTTTACAGATGAGGGAACTGAGGCCCAGAGAAGTGAAGTGACTCGCCCACAGTCACACAGCTGACAAGTGGCAGAGCGGGGGTTCGAACCCATGACCTCTGACTGCAAGGCCCGTGCTCTTTCCACTGAGCCACGCTGCTTCTCTAAAGTGGCAGAGCGGGGACTCGAACCCGTGACCTCTGACTCCCAAGCCCGGGCTCCTTCCACTGAGCCACGCTGCTTGCCCAAGAGTGAAGTGACCTACCCAAAGTCACACAGCTGACAGGCGGCGGAGCCGGGATTAGAACCCATGACCTCTGACTCCTCAGCCCCGCCTCTGTGATGCCTGTCTACTCCTTTTGTTGTCTGGCTCCCCACCTCCTCTAGACTGTGAGCCCGTCGGCGGGGAGGGACTGTCACTATCTGTCGCCGGATGGTCCTTTCCGAGTGCTTAATAAATAATAATGTTGGCATTTGTTAAGCGCTTACTATGTGCCAAACACTGTTCTAAGCGCTGGGGAGGATACAATAATAATAATAATATTGGTATCTGTTAAGCGCTTACACAGTCCAGAGCACTGTTCTAAGCGCTGGGGGAGATACAGGGTCATCAGGTTGGCCCACGTGAGGCTCGCCGTCTTCATCCCCATTTTCCAGATGAGGAAACTGAGGCCCAGAGAAGTGAAACGACGGGCCCACAGTCACGCAGCTGACGAGTGGCAGAGGCGGGATTTGAACCCATGGCCTCCAGACTCCCCAGCCGGGACTCTTGCCACTGAGCCACGCTGCTTCTCTGAGGGGGTAATGAGCTTGTCCCATGAGGGGCTCCCAGTCTAGGGAAGCAGGGTGGCTCAGTGGCAAGAGTCTGGGAGTCAGAGGTCATGGGTTCGAATCCCGGCTCTACCACTCGTCAGCTGGGTGACTGTAGGCAAGTCACTTCAGTTCTCTGGGCCTCGGTGACCTCATCTGACCTCACGTGGGACAACCAGATGAGCCTGTATCTCCCCCAGCACTTAGAACAGTGCTCTGCACGTAGTAAGCGCTTAACGAACACCAACGTTATTATCATTATTAAACTCCATTTTCCAGATGGGGTCACTGAGGCCCAGAGAAGGGAAGTGACCTGCCCCAAGTCACAGAGCTGACGAGTGACGGAGCCGGTGCGACCGAATGAAGGAACGAAGGAAGGAATATTAATAAAAATAATGTTGGTATTTAAGCTCTGCTTCCCTGGTAATTTTTTAAGCGCTTCCTAACTGCCAAGAACTGTCCTAAGCGCCGAGGGGGACAGACAAGGTTATTGGGCCGTCCCGGGTGAGGTCCCCAGTCTTCATCCCCATTTTCCAGATGAGGTCACTGAGGCCCAGAGAAGTGAAGCGACTGGCCCGCAGTCACCCAGCTGACGAGCGGCAGAGCGGGGATTCGAACCCGTGACCAGACTATAAACCCGTCAAAGGGCGGGGACTGTCTCTACCTGTTACCGATTTGGCCATTCCGAGCGCTTAGTACAGTGCTCCGCACATAGTAACGTGGCTCAGTGGAAAGAGCCCGGGCTTGGGAGTCGGAGGTCGTGGGTTCGAATCCCGGCTCCGCCGCTTGCCAGCTGGGTGCCTTTGAGCACGTCACTTCACTTCCCTCATCTGTCAAATGGGGATTAAGACTGTGAGCCTCACGTGGGACAACCCGATGACCCTGTATCTCCCCCAGCGCTTAGAACAGTGCTCTGCACATAGTAAGCGCTTAACAAATACCAAACTCATCATCATTCTCTGTGCCTCAGTTACCTCATCTGTAAAATGGGGATTAAAAAAACAAAAAACTGTGAGCCCCACGTGGGACAACCTGATCACCTTGTATCCCACCCAGCGCTTAGAACGGTGCTTTGCACATAAGCAGCGTGGCTCAGTGGAAAGAGCCCGGGCTTGGGAGTCAGAGGTTATGGGTTCGAATCCCGACTCTCCCACTTGTCAGCTGGGTGACTGTGGGCAGGTCACTTCACTTCTCTGTGCCTCAGTCACCTCCTCTGTAAAATGGGGATTAACTGTGAGCCTCACGTGGGACAACCCGATGACCCTGTATCTCCCCCAGCGCTTAGAACAGTGCTCTGCACATAGTAAGCGCTTACCCAATACCAACATTATTATTATTAACAAATACCACCATTATTATTATAGTAGTTAAGGTCCCACCGAGATTTGAACTCGGCTCGCTGGATTCAGAGTCCAGAGTGCTGACCATCACACCCTGGGGAAGCAGCGTGGCTGAGTGGAAAGAGCCTGGGCTTGGGAGCCAGAGGTCATGGGTTCGACTCCCGGCTCTGCCGCTCGTCAGCTGTGTGACCGTGGGCAAGTCACTTCACTTCTCTGGGCCTCAGTTCCCTCATTTTAAAATGGGGATTAACTCTGAGCCTCACGTGGGACAACCTGATTAATAATAAGAATAATGTTGGTATTTGTTAAGCGCTTACTATGTGCAGAGCGCTGGGGTAGATACAGGGTAATCAGGTTGTCCCACGTGAGACTCCCGGTTAATCCCCATTTTACAGATGAGGTAACCGAGGCCCAGAGAAGCTTCTCTTAACCTGTGTCTCCCCCGCTCCTCTGCACATAGCCCTTAACAAATGCCATTATTAATACTATTATCGTCATTGCTGATTCTATTTATTTGCCCTGATTCTATTTATTTGCTATTGTTTTAATGAGATGTTCATCCCCTTGATTCTATTTAGCGCCTTGCCTGTCCGTCTCCCCCGATGCGGCTGTCTCTATCTGTTCCCGATCTGTCCGTTCCAAGCGGTCAGTACGGTGCTCTGCACATAGTAAGCGCTCACTCAGTCCTATTGGAAATAACAAATGCCAACATTATCGTTATTATAGTAAGCGCTCAATAAATCCTAGCGAATGAAGGAATGACTCTCCAGCCCGGGCTCTTTCCACGGAGCCACGCTGCTTCTCTATGAGGGGAGGAATGAATGAATGAACGAACGAATGAATGAATGAATGAATGAATGAATGAATGAATGAATGAATGAATGAATGAATGAATGAACGAATAAGGGGGCGACCAGTGGACTTCTAACGGTCCTAATCGAGGAGGAGGCAAGGCGGGCGACCTCCGCCGCCCCCCCGGTAGCCCAACGGTCGCCACCCCCCAACGGCCGCCGCCCCTTCCGGCTCCTCCTCCTCCTCCCGCCCGGAAGGCGGCTGGAAAACGGGGAAATTTAAATCATCTCCGCCCAGCGCCGGCCGTTCGGCTCAACGGTTTTGGGCTTTGCCGCCCCCGGAGCGGAGCCCTTCCCCGCCTTCTCCTCTCGGATCCTCCAGGCGACCATCGGACGGGTCAGGCGGGCCGGGGGGGGGGGGGGGGGCGGAGGCGATCGGTTCAGTCATTTAGTGTCTTCGCGGAAAGAGCCCCGGGCTTGGGAGGTCGCGGGTTCGAATCCCCGCCCCAGCTGGGTGACTTTGGGCCGGTCGCTTCCCTTCTCTGGGCCTCGGGAAATGGGCACGAAGACTGGGCCGGCCCGAGAATCTTGTCTGTCCCCCTCGGCGCTTAGGACAGTTCTCGGCAGCTAGGAAGCGATTACTAAGGGGGAGCAGCGTGGCTCGGTCATGGGTTCGAATCCCATCTCTGCCACGCGTCAGCTGGGTGACTGCGGGCCTCATCTAGAAAATGGGGATGAAGACGGGGAGCCCCGTGAGGGGCGACCCCATGACCCTGTGTCTCCCCCAGCGCTCAGCACAGTGCTCTGCACAGAGTAAGCGCTTAGCAGATACCGACGTTGTTATTATTATTCTTCTCCGTCGCGGTCAACGGGCCAACCGTCGCCGGGCCGTTAAGTCCTGCGAGGGAGCGACGGAGGGGGTCTTGGACGCTGTGTCGTCCGGAGGAACGAGACCCTCGCTCTTCATCGAATAAAAAAATAATAACGTTGGTATCTGTTAAGCGCTTACTGTGTGCCAAGCGCTGTTCTGAGCGCTGGGGGGGGGGGGGGGATACAAGGTGATCAGGTGGTCCCACGAGGGGCTCACAGTCTTCATCCCCATTTTCCAGATGAGGTCACTGAGGCACGGAGAAGCGAAGCGACTCAGTCACCCAGCTGACGGGTGGCCGAGTCGGGATTCGAACCCATGACCTCTGCCTCCCAAGCCCGGCTCTTGCCCCCGAGCCACGCATCGGGGAGTGTTTCTTACAGGGTCGATTTAACGGATCGAGGGGAACCAGTGGGCCGCGTCGTGACCGGGATGGAAATCCCCTTAAAAAAAAAAAAAAAGCGTTTTTAGACCTGTGCCGATTTCTCCAAAGTGGTGGTTATTCATTCATTCCTTCAATAGTATTTATTGAGCGCTTACTACGTGCAGAGCACCGTACTAAGCGCTTGGAATAAGCGAGCGAGGCGCACTGAAGGCTCTTAGCTTTGTCATTTGACTTAACCGACGGTCAGCACGCTCCTTCGGTCAGTCAATCGTCTTTTGTCCGTCCCCCCCGGGAGCGAACTGTCAAAGCTGTTCCCTCTTGTAATACTAACGATGGCATTTGGTAAGCGCTCACTATGTGCCAAGCGCTGTTCTAAGCGCTGGGCTAGATGCAAGGCCATCAGGTGGTCCCCCGTGGGGCCTCACAGTCTTGATCCCCGTTCCTCACAGTCTTCATCCCCATTTTTCAGATGAGGTCCCCGGGGGAACAGAGCAGTTAAGCGACTTGCCCAAGGTCACACAGCAGACAAGTGGCGGAGTGGGGATTAGAACCCACCTCCTCCGACTTTCAAACCCGGGCTCTTTCCACGACAAAAGCAGAGGAGTTGTCAAAGGAGGAGCAGCTGGGAATATTTTAAATAGGCTGTCTAGCGACTGAGCCCCCCTTTTCCCCTGCCCCCCCTCCCCGCCCCACAGCACTCGTGTATACATGTACGTATTCTATGTGTTTTATTAATGATGTGTATAGATCTATAATTCTATTTAATAAAGATAATAATGCTGGTATTTGTTAAGCACTTACTATGTGCAGAGCACTGTTCTAAGCGCTGGGGGTGATACGGGGTCATCAGGCTGTCCCATGTGGGGCTCACAGTTAATCCCCATTTGGCAGATGGGGTCACTGAGGCACAGTGAAGTGACTTGCCCACAGTCACCCAGCTGACAAGTGGTGGAGCCGGGATTCGAACCCATCACCTCTGACTCCCCAGCCCGGGCTCTTTCCACTGAACCCAGCTGCTATTTATTTATATCGGTGCTATTGATGCCTGTCTACTCGTTTTGCTGTCTGGCTCCCCCCTTGTAGACTGTGCGCCCGTTGCTGGGTAGGGGTCGTCTCTCTCTCTTGCAGAATTGGACTTTCCAGCCGCTTAGTGCAGTGCTCTGCGCACAGTAGGCGCTCAATAAATACGATCGAATGAATGAATGAATGAATGGAACCCTCTCCTTCCTGCTCTCCTCTGACACGAAAGGTGCCGTTACAGAACTTGTGATGGAGCATTTTTTTAATCGGCCTTCACTAATCTAAGCTCTCGTTCTGTCGCTTACTGTGTGCAGAGCACTGTACTGAGCGCTTAGCCCTGTTGCCGTTGAAGTTCAAAATGCAGAAACTGATGCAGGGTCTCAACCAGGCTAAATTTATGCCAACTATATTGAATTCCTCCTAGCCCACCCCCCTGCCATCTTCCAGATCCGCATGTGAAATCGGATGTCTGTTGATGGTTGTTGGGTAGGGATTGTCTCTATCTGTTGCCGAATTGGGCTTTCCGGGCGCTTAGTACAGTGCTCCGCACACAGGATCCACTGAATGAATGAATGAAATGTGCTAGGGAAAGAAGGGCATAGCAATAATGATGATGATGATATTTGTTAAACGCCGACTGGGTGCCAAGCACTGTTCTGGGCGCTGGGGCAGATACAGGGTAATCAGGTTGACCCAGGTGGGGCTCCCAGTCTCAATCCCCATATTACAGATGAGGAAACTGAGGCACAGAGAAGTGACCTGCCCACAGTCACACAGCTGACGAGTGGTGGGACCCCGGGATTAACAGGACTCTGCATGAGAAGGCAGCAGGACTTCTTTGAGGGTTTTTGTTGCGGCACTCTAGCTTTTAAGACTTCCTTTCGTGATAAGGATGTAGAGAGCGCGTTAGGGAGCAGTCCGGTGAGAGAGGACCCGAGAAACTTTGTGCCCGCGTCAGTCGCTTCAGAAGCAGCGGGGCCTAGTGGCTAGAGCAAGGGCCTGGGAGTCAGAAGGACCTGGGTTCTGATCCGGACTCTGCCACTTGTCCGCTGTGGGACCTTAAGCAAGTCACTTCACTTCTCTGTGCTTCAGTTATCTCATCTGTAAAATGGGGGGTTAAGATATTGAGCCCTATGTGGGACAAGGACTCTGACCAACCTGATTATCTCGTATCTACCCCAGCGTTTAGAACATTGCCTGGCACGTAGTGAGCACTTAACAAATACCATTTAAAAAAAAACCAACTTATCTGTGCCTGTCTCCTCATCTGTATAATGGGGACTAAAACTGTAAGCCCCTTATGGGACATAGACTGTGTCCAACCTGATTAGTTTGTGTCTGCTGTGTGACCTTAGGCAAGTCATTTCACTTCTCTGTGCCTCAGTTGCCTCATCTGGAAAATGAGGACTGGGACTGTGAGCCCCATGAGGGACAGGGTCTGTGTCCAACACGATTCGCTTATATCCACTCCAGCGCTTAGTACGGTGCCTGGCGCATAGGTGCTTAACAAATATCATTATTATTATGATTATTATTGTATCTACCCCAGCACTTAGTACAGTGCCTGGCACAAAGTGCTTAACAAATACCATAAAAAGGGAGGGAGGGGTGTTACCTAATTACAGAATGAAACATGGTGAGAAGGTCCACTTGGGAGGGACCGAGAGTCCATAAGAGGGAGAGAGTTTATATGATTGAGTTCCTGCTTGTTACAGCGGGATGGGTAGCGCTCAGTACATAGTAAGTGCTTAAGAGATTCCATAATTGTTGTTATTATTATCATTAATCATTGAAGGTTTTTGAGGAATGGGGAGATGCGTGCAAAATGCCATTCTAGAAAGATCGGGGCAGCGAAATGAAGCGTGGCCTGGAGAAGGGCGTTGCCAGAGGCAGAAAAACAGTGAGGCGACAAATTCGGTTGTCTAGCTAAACTATGTTGAGTGAGTGGGTGACTGTAGTGGTTGTTTTAGTGGAGAGAAAGGGGCAGAGTCTGAATTTGCACTGGAGGCAAGAGGAAATATGAGATCGCAGGAAGGGAGCGTAGGGCTAGCCGGATAGATTTGGAAGTCATCTAGAGGTGGTAACTGAAAGAGTGGATGAGCTCCATGAGGGAGTAATTTATAGAGGGAGAAGGGAAGGGGACACCCACAGTTGAGAGGTGGAAGAGGGGACAGAAATAATTGTATAAACTACAAGTTTCTTTACCGATTCTATCCAAGCCCGGAGGAAAAGTTAGATTTTCTTCTCACTCTCAAGAAAAAAAGTTCACACATCTCTTCTCTAAAAATAATTTTGAATCTTTTTTTTTTTAATTCAGTACCACATCACGATCTTGTTTTTGTTTGAAGCTTATATTATTTTCACCCTACAGGATTCCGTATCCCTAAACAAACCTTTCCAGTATGGCAGCGGGCGATTATGATGATCTTCTCAAGTACTATGAATTATATGAAACTATTGGGACAGGTAATCATTCGGGGATGATGGGTGGGATGGTGGGTGGTTTTGGTAGTTTATAGCTTATCGAGATAGTTCGATCATTGTTAAGATTCCCCAGTTGATCAGTAGTATTTGAGTGCTCCCTATATACGGAGCATTCAACTAACGCACGCCCGGGAAAGTGCAGTTGAAATAAAGACATGATCCTTGCCCTTAAGGAGCTTTAGCATCTTTTTTTTCTTTCCTTTTTTTTTATTTGGTAAACTGGTCTCTCTGCTTTGAGCAGAATATAACATTCTAAGTTTTAAATGCTTCTTAGAGTATTGGGATTTTGGCATCCCTCATCAATGCTTTACTTTTAAAAGAGTCGAAAGCTTCCACATGAGACAAAGAACCACTCTCATGGAGGTGAAAACCACAGGAAGGCGTTTCATTTAGCAAATAAATCCTAAGGAAGCATTCCAACATTTCACTACTCCTGATCTTTTTAGATTATTTAAAGTGCTGGAAAAATCTGAGTTTGAGGACTTGATCCAGAACTAGTAATCTTGGTTCTTTCCTGCCCCTTGTGAATAACAGCTAACTTTGAAGACACTTAAGATTTTGTTATGTTTTTTTTTTAAACTCAGGAGGCTTTGCAAAGGTTAAGCTTGCTCGCCATGTTCTAACTGGAGAAAAGGTAGCAGTAAAAATCCTGGACAAGCTTGCTCTTGGGGTAAGTCATTATTTAATTGGGAGATCAAAGCAGCCAGGCAAATGAAAGCCCCCTGAAAGTACTTCCCTCTTTGACTTTCCTAATGTAGTTGAAGTTTTTTCTTCATTTTTGCATTAGAAGTGAGGGGAAGATGACAAGCGGAGAAGCTTCAGGCTACTTTCACTGCTGTTCTCGGTTACTCTTGGTTCCTATGGGGGGAGAGTCTTAGCTTCAAATATCACTAACTTGGTCACCCTGTCTCCCATCCCAACTCCCCAAATTCCAAAGGGGTGCTTTTCAGGGGCCACTTGTATCCCCACCCAGATAACATTGGAATCTGATAAATTTATAAAGTGCCCACGACTTTTCATGCTTTTATTTATATTTTTAAAGTAGACCATTCTAACATCCTGACTTAACTAAACTACTATGGATTAGCAAAAATGTGGCTAATATATGGAGTGCTTGATCTGTCTTGATTAAAGAGCTCTTGGTGCCTGTCGGAGGAGAGTCTTAACTTCAAATATCACTAACTTGGTCACCCTGTCTCCCATCCCAACTCCCCAAATTCCAAAGAGGTGCTTTTTAGGGGCCACTTGTATCCCCACCCAGATAACATTGGAATCTGATAAATTTACAAAGTGCCCACGCCTTTGCATGCTTTCATTTATATTTTTAAAGTAGACTATTCTAACGTCCTGACTTAAACAACTAAACTACTGTGGATAAGCAAAAATGTGGCTAACATATGGAGTGCTTGATCCGTCTTGCTTAAAAAGCAGTTAATGTAGGGCCAGGGATAACACCGTCGTGACTCACCAGATGTAATAGTAGCCTCTCTGAGGGGAAAAAATACCTTTGGTTAAAATAGGGTATCGTATAAAAATAACCTACCAATTTTTTATTTTTTTTTTTACTTCCAGGGTTTTAGAAAATTGACTTGGTTTACCAAGTCCCCACTGTACACAGTGTCAGTACTGTATTATTGACACTGTCGTCTTTTAAATCCTTTTGCATTTTAGCTAAAAATGAAATTTCTATGAATGAATGCCCCTGTTTATTTCTTGGTAATTATCTTCTGAAAACATTGGAGTCTAATGATCTGCACTAATAGTCCAAATTTTGGATTTGAAAAAGAAAAATAAGTTTTTATTCAGTTCTGCCTTTGGGTTTAATAAGCTGCTTTGGGTAGTTTTTAGGTCTGGGTCTTCATTTCGCCTTGCTTAAAAATGGATAGATTACAGTACATAATTAAAATTTTTATATTGCTTTATGTGGAATATAAAGTATCTTCGGCTCTTTGAACAGTTTTCCAGATGATACTCTGTTGTGATCTAGCAGGGGCTTAACTTGTAATATTCCTTGAAAATAAGCTTGTAAAAAATGTTCCATAAATGCTTTCTACCAGATTAGTTAATGCTCTTACATGTGATATAAAGCTGCCGGGACAATTTAAACTTAGAGTTTCTTCTTCTCCCCCCAACCCTCCATAATTTCTGCTAGAATTTAAAAGGGAAAAGTACTTTCTCCTTTTTATTTTTTTTTCCTTACATTTAGGACAATTCCCGTTTCATACTCCTTCTGTCCTTCCTAGTTCACGATTGTTCGCCCAATCCCCCGGCCTTGGTTATGTTTGTTCCTGCTTATGTATTTTTTGTTTTGGCAATAGTATTTTGTAACGTCTGAACTGCTTTAACTTTTTTTTTCTCAGAGCGATTTGCCTCGTATAAAAATAGAGATAGAAGCCATGAAGAATCTAAGTCATCAGCATATCTGTCGCCTTTATCACGTGCTGGAGTCATCGAAAAAAATATTCATGGTTATGGAGGTTAGTGTTTTTTTTGTTTGTTTTTTCGGGAAAATTCACAAGGTATCCTGGAAATTAACCTTCTGGATAGGCAGTATAGAATTGCATAGATCTAGATTTTGCTCTTTAAAAGTTGTGTCCCCACTAAGAACTGGTATATTCACAGTAGAATTTTTCTGAATAAGCCTGGATTCCGAGTGGGTAAGTGACACCAACTCGGGTTTCTAATGTTAGATCTGTGTTGCTCTCGCTATCCTCAAGAACCCTGAAGTCACCACATTGCCTGAGATGAAGTACAGACATCTCTCCTGAAATGCAAGAGTCGCTTTCTCGAAAACTCTTTGTATTTCCCTGTTTCAACACCACATGTGTGCACCCAAGTCAGAAAACCTTTACTATCACACTCTTTTTAAAAAAACAAAAAACAGGAACCCTCTAGCTCTTTATAACGTCCAGGATGGAGTAATATTGATGTGGGCAATTAATAAAACCCATCAGATGGAGGGCTCTAGTTCTGACTCTGTCCATGCCGTGTGATCTTTAGTCGTTGAACATCCTTTCCGTGTCTCACTTTCTCTTCTAAATATTGAGGTAATAACATGTACATTGCAAATATTCTCATTCTTTAGAAATGTCCTTGTATGATGCTCCTTGAAGGTGAGTACTGTGTTTTTTTATTGTTGCAGTACTGCCCTGGAGGAGAATTGCTAGACTACATAGTTTCAAAGGCTCGTTTATCAGAAGCAGAAACGCGAGTATTTTTTCGCCAGATTTTATCAGCAGTCGCTTACATGCACAGTAAGGGCTATGCTCATCGGGATCTTAAACCAGTAAGTGGCTTCACCTATTTCGTTTCATCTGTTAAGGGCTAGACGTCATCTGGCTCACAAAAAGGAATGAATGCATTTGATTTACTGGTTTCAATGCTTTTTATTCACATCATGGTCAAGTATCATCTCGCTGCCTTTGTTTTTGCTATATTGCACCTTGGACATAATCGCATCCTTGTTCTCTTCTCTCCACCACCTCCCTAAGCTATTTCTGCAGGGTTTTAAACATTTTTTTTTAGATGCAGAATACTAGGTATGTGACCCCATACTTGGGATGGTGAGGAAAAGAGGACTTCAATTTTATTTATAAACTTACTATTGCAGGAACCCACACTTTTCTATATATTGCCTGCTACAAAGCGAAAGCAATCTGCGTCAGACTCTCTCTACTTGTGGTACTTCCTTCCTGTCGTCTCTGTCAAATCTGCCCCAGGTTGACCTGGTTTATTGACCAGATGCCCTGGTGGGTGAAGTTGAGAAGCAGCGTGGCTCAGTGGAAAGAGCACGGGCTTTGGAGTCAGAGGTCATGGGTTCGAATCCCTGCTCGGCCACATGTCAGCTGTGTGACTTTGGGCAAGTCACTTAACTTCTCTGTGCCTCAGTTCCCTCATCTGTAAAATGGGGATTAAGACTGTGAGCCCCACGTGGGACAACCTGATTCCCCTATGTCTACCCCAGCGCTTAGAACAGTGCTCGGCACATAGTAAGCGCTTAACAAATACCAACATTATTATTATTATTAATAAGCGCTTAACAAATACCAACATTATTATTATTAATTCTTAATTGTAATGTGCATTGGGAGCTAATTCTCTTGAAAACATGAAAGAAAAGGGTCACTTTACAATTTTACAAGTTTAGGTTCAGTTTTTTAGCAATGTTAAAGAGAAGCAAGCCAGAAAAACTAGTGTTCTTTTGCTTCGTCGAGGAGGCCTCAATCATTAGAACACCATTTTTTTTTCATCAGGAGAACTTGCTGATTGATGAAGATCATAACTTGAAGCTGATTGACTTCGGTCTTTGTGCAAAACCCAAAGTACGTACGATTACAAATGGATTTCTTATATCTGTAAATGCTTCTTGTCAAGTTTGTTTTAAAATTATGTTGCCCAAAATTCCAGTATTACCCTGGAATGGCCTCTTGTATTATGCCTTTGAGTCATTTCCGACCCATAGCCACACCACGGGCACATCTCTCCCAGAGTGTCCCCACTCTCCATCTGCAGTCGTTCTGGTAGTGTGTCCATAAGGTTTTCTTGGTCAAAATCCAGAAGTGGTTTACCATCGCCGCCTTCGCCGTAAACTCGAGTCTCCACCCTCGACTCTCTCCCATCCTGCTGCTGCCCAGCGCAGGAGAGTTTTGACTTGTTTCAGATGGCCTTCCACTTGCTAGCACTGCCCAAACTAGGAATGGAATGGGTAGGACTGTGCTTGACTCTTTCCTCCCGTAGCCGAGACTGGTAGAGTACTGGAAAGTCTCCAGGTGTGACCCTGAGAAGTGGAATGGCCTCTACCCAGTTGTAATTAGTCTCAGTGACACATCAGCGCTTCTCATCACCCTTTCCACCCCCATTAAATCCTTTGAAAATAAGTCTAAACCTATTTAAATGGACCTACATTGAATAACCAACCTTTTTTTTTTTTTAGACCTCTGAGGGTTGTAATACACGTAATGGTGCAAATCCTGTTTATCCGATGAACCTGTTTAAAGTATTGCCACTCATTAATGTAGACTCTTTTAGTTTTCTTGGCTCCATGGAAAATCTTGCATAAATATTGTTTAAGAGGGAATAATAATCCCAACTGGGCTTATTTAGACAAGGATAGTAGAGGATATTGAGGTCCTGAGAGGGTGCAGGACTTTGGAATAGAACTTGTTTGAAAGAAGATGACCAGCTGGGAGCCCCTGGAGACTGGTTGATAGATTTAGGAAGCTAAGGAGCCCTCTTGCAGGGTGAGAATTGGCAAAACTGGAGTCCCCATAATGTGGCAACGGAGAGATATTTGAAGACCTCAGGGGTAATCTCTGTGATATCAAGGACCATTTTCACTTCCAACTTCTGGGCCAGGGCTATACCCTGAATAGCTAACCAAGTGACTATATGGATTCAACGCAATATATCTAGGTCCTTTTTATTTTGGATAGTTACGGCTACTATCTGTTCTTATTTAGTTACTAATGTATGGTTGTATAGCAGCAGTTACTATTAATCTTGGTGCTGCTGCTCTTTAATGACACAGGGGCCCTCTTGGCTTTGGGATGGTTCTTCTTTCTCAGTATTTTGTGGACTGGACAGATGAATGATAAAAGCTACCATTTGCCCGGTCTGTGAAAGCAGAGGTTTGGGTGGCTAATTTTCCCATTTGCCGATCAAAATCTATTCACTCTTAAAAGTGTCGAATTGTACAGTAATTTCAATTAATGACTAAATTTTGAACCAGTTCCATAAAAGGTTATTCCTGTCATAGAAAGAGTCCTGTTGCCTGCATACTTAGGACACCTAAATCCTGAGATTGGGCTGGTGAGTCTCTGGGGGCTTATGGAACTCCAGATTTTTCAGCTGTGACTGGTGGTGGAGCAACAAAACATACCAGCTGTCTTCTTACTCTTCTTGTTGGTCCTCTGAGGGACTCAGAGGGAAGTGGCGAACCAAACTAATGGGCTCTGCCCATCACTTCTCGTGGCTACAGTGGGAGCGAGCTCTTTTCAGGGACCACCTCCATCTCTTCCTCAGTCTCCCGTCAGCAGGTTTTATGGGGGCTTGCTCCCATTCCTTCCTGATAGGTCCCCAAGGGGCCAGAGGAGTGGCAGTTGGCAAATCCTTCCTCCAGTTTCAAGTTTGTTGAGGAAATGGACAGCCTCCTAGGTCAGCAAGTATCCTGGAGCAGTGAAAGCTGCTATGCAATAGAGATATGCAGCCATATTGGCTGACCTGTGACCATTTTAAATCACTTACAAGCTAGCTATTCAGCATTGAGAGGATGGGGTATTTCACCCTTCGATAAACAATAATTACTTTCAGTTGAGCAGTTCATGTTATCTCACTTGTCTTCAAAATGTCCCTGGGAGGTATATTTGGGGAAGGCGGTATTTCCGTTTTACAAACATAAAGGTGAAAATAGTGGCTTGCCTACTGTCACAGAGCTGTGACTAAAATCTCAGCCTTCTTGCGAGTCCCGCACAGATAAAATGTACCCTATTCTATCTACCAGGTTGCCTTCTTTCCAGAGCAAAAGTTTGGTCATTGTTGAAAAGGAAACTGATTAATTTTCCACTTTATTTGTGGCAGAGTGACAAGGATTACCATCTCCATACGTGTTGTGGGAGCCCAGCTTATGCAGCACCTGAATTAATTCAAGGCAAATCTTATCTTGGATCAGAGGTATCTTCATGCATCATACCTATGACAATGAATTGTACTGAACTGTGACTGTTATATGGATATTCTGTTCTGAGTTCAGGAGATTTCAAAGTGCAGTAACCAGTGTACTATAATGGCTTTAAAATCTGTGTGAAAGTACTCTTCAATAAATTCCTCCCATTGAGTGCCTTAGTTATCTCATTTCATTCAGTAGTTCATTCAGTTGTATTTGAGCGCTTACTGTGTGCCGAGCACTGTACTACGCGCTTGGGAGAGTACAATATAACAATAAATAGACGTGTTCCCTGCCCACAATGAACTTACAGTCTAGAGGGGGAGATAGACATTAAGTAAATTACAGATATGTACATAAGTGCTGTGGGGCTGGGAGCTTGAGCTTCCAATCTCTTCTTTGCATCATTTATCATCATTCTGCCCTTCGATGTCAGAGGGATATCCTGAAATGTCCTTTGGAATTCTCCCCTTCCAGTTCCTCCTCCCATATTCCAGAGTCCCCATAAAGCTTGGGAGAAGCTCCCTGAGCACGGGTGGAGGAAATTCTCAAGGCACATAGGGGGGAGTAGCTCTTGAGAGCAGGGAGAGCCCTTGAGATGGGGAAGTCCTTGCCCATCTGCTCCTCTAAATAGCAGATGAGAGGACTAAGGCAGTGGGAAGTCTGCAGGGTCAAGGGCAGACCTGGAGTATTGTACAAAGAGGAAGAAAAGAAATCAAGTGATTTGGTAGAAAGAGTCTCAGATATATCAACCATGTGCAAGAAACCCTGGCTATAGAAATGATTTTTCACCTGTCTTGCCCAATCGGTTAAAGAGAACCTTTTGTGTAAGTTGTGATTCTCAATGTGAGCTGCACTTATTTTATTGGAGCCTCACCTATGTTACCATGAGTGCATTGGCCTGCCTTTTCAACTTAACTTCCCGGTTAATTTAAGTTTTAATGTTTCCAACCTTGACATTGGAAAATAGTTGCATCGTGCAATTCCTGCGCTCGGAAGTTACCAGTGCCACCTGCTAGATGAATTTCTCTTATTTTTAGGCATCCTTGGGCTAGCACTCCCCTTCACAGAAGAACATTGTTCACCTGGTAGAAGCAGCCAAGCCAGTTAGGCAAATTGAACTTCTCCCAAACCTTAATTAAAGAACTGTGGTATCTATTAAGCATTTACTAGGCAAATGGCAGTGCTGGGATTCGAATCTACATCTACTGACTCCCAAACCATGCTCTTTTATTATTAAATAATGGTATTTAAGCACTTACCGTGTGCCCTACAGTGTACTGACTGCTGGGGTAGATACAAACTAATCAGGTTGGACCCACTCCAAGTCCCACATGGGGCTCATTCTTAATCCCCAGTTTTCAGATGAGGGAACTGAGGCCCAGAGAAGTAAAACGACTTTCCCAAAGTCACACAGCAGACAAGTTGTATTTAGCAGCGAGGTCCCTCTGACCCCAGGCCCATGCTCCGTCCATTAGAGCATGCTGCTTCTTCCACTAATAATTATAATTATGATACTTGTTAAGCGTTTACTACGTGCCAAGCACTGTTCTAAGCACTAGGGCAGATACAGGTTAATCAGGTTGGACACAGTCCCTATCTTCCATGGGGTTCACACTCTTAATCCCCATTTTACAGATGAGCTAAGGCCCAGAGAGGTTAAGTGACTTCCCAAGGTCACACAGCAGACAAGTGATGGAGCCGGCATTAGAACCCAGGTCCTTCTGACTCCCAGGCCCGTGCTCTATCCACTAAGTCCCGCTCCTTCTCCACTGCTACACTGCCTGCTTGTGCGTATGAGTCCTTGACAGAAAAACTTACTTCTTTCCAGGTTTTGGATGTTTGGCAGAGTTGTATGCTATGTCCACTAATGAAATTGCTTATCGCTATGTTTGTATGTGTATCTTTTTTCTAAAACTTTTCCTCTGCTGCTCTGAATCCTCTTTTAGGCTGATGTTTGGAGCATGGGAATACTCTTATATGCTCTATTGTGTGGATTTCTGCCATTCGATGATGACAATGTCATGGCTTTATACAAGAAGATAACCGTAAGTATTCAATTCAGATGAAGAGTGACGTTTCAAAAATGTTCATATAGACTACCTCTAAATGTAGAAGTGCAAAGTAGTCTGTTAGAGTTTTGTGTTTACATATGAATATAGCTCAAAGCTACTTACTGAATAAAGCACTGGACAAGAGGAAAAAAGTGTGAAAAGTAATCAACTAAGTGACTACTTGTGAAGGCTTAAGGACACCCCTGCTAATTCCAAGAGAACAGAATTGTCGCAGAGCCAGAATACTAGGTTTGTTAATAATCAGATGGAAAGAATAAAAACTGATTGTATCAAAAAAAAACCTTAATTAGTCAACACCAGGAGCTACTCATTCAGCAGTGGATTTTGTAAAATGGCTTAGAGGATGTTCAAGCAAGTACCGGACACCACCATCCAGGGGTTTGGTACAGCATGGTCTGGGTCCTCTCCAGGATCCTGTCTCAAGAAATGAGGTGATCAACAGTAGTAATTATAACGCAAGATCTCTGACTGAAGAGAGGAGAAACAGAAGAGACTCCAAAGGTCTCTGGAGAGGACGAGAGGGGCCTGGGTGATGGACCCTAGTGCCTAAAGAAGGTCTAATGATGGGGTCATTGAACTGAAGGAAGAAATATGGTGTCTTAGGGGGTTGAGACTACTTTCTGATTGATTGGGGGGCCGGCGGGGAGTAGGGGGAAATTTGTGACTAAGTTGGCCCCGACACCAGTGGGATCCCTCAAACTGCCCCTCCACCCAATTGCAGGGTCAACTTGTAGCTGGGTTCCCTTCTTCAGGACCGCATTGAGATGGGGATTCCCTTTCCCCGTGGAAAATTTTGGCACCGGGTGGGCATGCTAGGAAAGGGGATTCCTGGACACAAGCCCCAAGACAGCAATAATACCTAACTAGATGCACACAGGAAGACCCGGAGGAACTATAAAAATAGTCTAAGGGCTTGGAGAAAGATATGAATATCAAATAGAATATTTATGTTGGCTGAGAACATTTATGTATTTATTTTCAACTTTGGATGAAGGAAGATCAAGGGGAAAAAATGTGAACAACCTCAGGCTGAGGCTTTGGTCTAGACAACATAGATGGAATGCTGTATTCATCTACTGGCATATATAAATAGCAATGGAAGTAATTCATATTCTTTAGGGTAAGAGGCCTGGTTTATCCAGTGTTGTCCACAGAAGTTTTCAGCTTTGGGAGGAAACCGTATGGTTGTAGCTTCTTTATTTGTCCTATAATACTTTTTTAAATCGCGCCTCGATTCTTGTATCCCCCTGAAAGCCAGGTGGCCTTTTCAGCCAGTGTAACGTGCAGGTTCAGATATTCAGTTGTCCTAATTTATGGTCCTACGTGTACAAAAATTGGGGGACACACAAACTAGGTTTGGTTTGCCTGATCTTCCGATCTTAAGCTTCCAATTGTAAAGCCAACTCTCAATTACGTAGAACTGCCAAATGTGGCTTGTAGTTGATTTGGGGTCTTCTCAGCCCCACTTTAGCTCTTCATCTGTGGAGTTCGGGATTAGGTCTGAATTATACTGGGGGCAAGGGAGCATTTTGCAAGTAGTTTGGGGGTACGGTTCCTCAAGGGCAGGAATCCTGTCTTACTAATTGGGTCTGTTTCCCAAGCATTGCTCAAATACTATATATTTTTTTAAAAAACACTTTTGCAATGCATCACTGTAGGTGAAGCAAAAAGTTAAGGGAACTGCTTAATTTGTGTATTCTTTCCCCAGGTGCTCTAGGCAAAGGGCAAAGAAGCCAAATGTTATATGTACTTAGGTGAATCCCCCCTTCCGTTTCTGAACTGGAGTTGCAGTTTTCATATCCCATCACTTAAGCACTCACTCCTATACGTATCCACTTTTCTTTCATCCTCCTATTCGTGATTTCGTTGTAGTCTCTCCCTTTCTAGATTGTAAACTCCGTGAGAGCAGGAATCGCATCAACTAATTTGACTCGTATTGCCAAGGTTTTAGTACAGTGCTCTGCAATCGATAGTATGTATTGAGCTCTTACTATGTGAGGAGCACTCCACTAAACGCGTGGGAGAGTACGATACAACAGAATTGTCACACATTCCCTGACAATAACAAGCTTACAGTCTAGAAGGGGAGACAAATGTTAATGAATTTAGTAGGTGATCAGATATTGATCATTTAGTAGGTGATCAGATATTGATGAGAGAGAGGGTCACGGAGGTTTTGAAGCTAATCTAGGCATTTAGGACTGTGGTTCTAGAGTAAATCCATTCCTCTACTTCTAGGGAGGAGCGTGGCTTAGTGGAAAGAGCACAGGCCTGGGAGTCAGAAACCTGGCTTCTAATCCTGGCTCTGCCACTTGCTGCTACGTGACCTTGGGCAAGTTACTTAACTTTTCTGTAGCTCAGTTTCCTCATCTGTAAAATGGGGATTCAATCCATGGCCTCCCTCCTACTTAAACCGTAAGCCCCATGTGGAGCAGGGACTGTGTCCGACATGCTTACCTTGTATCTATTCCAGCACGTAGAACAGTGATTGTTGCATAGTATGTGCTTAACAAACGCCACAACCTTTATTTTTATTGTTACACTCACTGCTGAGTGTACGCTTGGGAGAGTACAATAGATATTGGTGTACCTGATCCCTGCCCTCAAGAAGCTTACAATCTACTTAGACTGGCTCCGGTTTACTGGTGGTCCTCTGGTCCAGAGATGACCCAAGCCGGTCGAAACCATCTGGAACTACCCTGCGCTGGAGCAGAGGCACCAGTCCCTCCCTAGTCTGGATCTCCTGGGGATGGGTGGGAACCAAACCTGCACTGCAGGTAGGAGGCTGATTACCTTCATTTGGGTGCATTTTTCTCTATGTCAGGTATCCAGGGTTCCAGAAGGATCCAGCAGGGCTATTCTATTTGCATAACTTCCCTTCCACCCCCGCTCTGTCCTTCTCTGTTGACTTTTTCTTTCTCCTTAAATGGATGAAAACTGATGCGCGCTTTCCCTCTCTGTCCCTTCTGCTCCCTTCAGTTACCACCTGCTCCATCTTACCCCCTTTGACCTCCTCAAGATAGTATAGGCACAGCAAACTAGGAATTTTGGTCTTCTTAAACCATAGAAGAATTGTAAGGCTGAACTTATTACAACCATCTTGTTTTTGAGTTTGACAATATATAACGCATGCAGTGGACCACTGCGGAGTAATGCTTATAACTTCAGTGCTTTTACACGGCCTTATTTGAACAAGGCTTGCAGATATGATGTTTTAAACTGTATTTATAGCTTTAACTTGCATGACTAGATCATAATTTGCATAGTTGAATACATAACCTGCTTGTTCAGTTGGGGGTGTGGGGGGATTCTTGCATTGCTAACCCCAATGATGGAGAGTGGGCTGTCTGCCATGGAGACGTTGCACCCGTGCTTATTGGTCTTCCCTAGCTGCCTATTTGCTTTCATTTGCAATTCAAAGTGCAGAACATTACCATAAACCCGTACATGTCTTGAAACTCATTTTCTTTGACTGCCCTATTTCATGGGCTCCCATTAGGCAAATTAAGATCAGCCTCCTGTTGATATTCCTTAGTCTTAGTTTGAGAACTGGAGGCAAGAAATTTTCTTATGGAAGTTGACGTAGAACTCTTCGGTGTTTTGTTGAGAACTTTTAGCTTGTAGGATTATTTATGGTGCTGTGTTTTGTTTTTTTATCCCTTCTTCTTCTTTTCCACAAAAGCATAATCTTCCGGTCGGACCCAGAAGCCTTGGGGCAGTTGTTGGTTTGAAGCTTACAGTCCTCTTGGACCGTAAGCTCGTTATGGGCAGGGAACATGTCTGCTAATTCCGTTGCATTGTACTCTCCCAAGCTCTTAATACAGCGTTCTGCCCATAGTAAGCGCTCAATAAATACTATTGATTGATAAATCAATTAATGGGGAAATGCATCATTTCAGATTCCCTTATCAAAGAAGGGATTTGTGTCCACTAGTTTATGGCTTTTTAGTTTGTAGCTGGATGGGGAATTGACAATTCTAGATATAGGATCCAAGAAATAGGATTTACTGGTTTCCCTCAATACTATTCCATCTATTAAAAAAAAAAAATGAGGAAGGTTGGGAAAGACACCTGAGGTTAAGCTAGAGTACCTTAACCTCCAGAAAGAGATCAGATCTTCAACAATACTACTTGCAGGTAAACAATTGTAAATCATATTTGAAGCAGGATATTTTGGACATGGAAGAAGAGGAAAAAAGGGGAATTTTCAGAATTCCCAATGCTTGAAAGCATATCCAGATGCTTTATGCAATCCAGATGAAAAGGTTTAAAGTAGCTTTCTTAAGAAGCAGCACTGCTTGGTGAAAAGAGCGTGGGCCTGGGAGTCAGAGGACCTGAGCTCTAATTCCGGCTCTGCCACTTACTTGCTGTGTGACCTTGGGCAAGTCACTTAGCTTCTCTGGCCCTCAGTTACTTCAACTGTAAAATTAGGATTTAAATTCTACTCCCTCTTACTTAGACCGTGTCCAGTCTGATTATATAGTATCTACCCCAGGGCTTAATTCAGTGCTTGGCACATAGTAAGTACTTGGGGGGGAAAAAAACACCTAGTGATGCCATATTTTTATTATTATCGTGCGCCGAGTTCGTAAACTAAAAGATTTGAGTCACGACATTTGTTGGCTAATCACATGTCTCCTTTCAGTCGATAGTATCTGTTGAGCACTTGCTGTGTACGGGACACTGTACTAAGTGCTCGGGAGAGTACAGAGGAGTTGACAGACGCAATCCCTGTCCTCAATTAGTTTACATTCTCTAATGGGGTTATTAATGGCATTTATAGATACAACATTCTGAGATTCAAAACAGTCCCTGCCCCACAGGGGTGCATGCAGTTGATCTTCTCCCCACTTTACAGATGAGGGAGTTGAGGCACAGAGAAGTTAAGTGACTTGCCCAAGGTCACCCAGTAGGCCATCGGAAGAGCTGGGACTTTTACCGCGATCTCAACTTCCCGGCCTATCCGTTTCCAGTAGGCCAAGCTGCTTTGAAATGATTATGCTGGCAAAATTGGCCACAGCGGGAGGAGAGGGGGGTTGTGGTTTGTTTGTTTGTTTGTTTAACCAGGATAGATGCAACCTTCCTAGAGTATTTACCAATATATTATTTGGTTCTATCACCCTGGATTTCTTTTTTTTCCTTAATTTTCATGTATTTGCAAGTTGAAAATTGATTGAAATTAGCACTTATGCATTATTGTGGAATTTAATTTCACACATTATAGATTTTGAAATTTATTGTAATCTTAGCTCAGAACTATTGTTCCGAGTCAGAGTGTAATTTAGTCTGCCGGTTGAATCTAATTAGGGTGTTGTATCACTTGCACGCGGTATGTTCCTTTGCCTAGAGTGCTCTAAAAGTCCTCACTCGGGAATCACGCTTCATTCGGTGTATTCTGGTTTGATTAAAAACCCAACAGGTGACGGAGGTGGCAGGTTAGGAGATTATGGTCAAAGAGTGGCAGTTCAGAGATGGTGAGATTAGAAATGATGCACTGACATAATAAAAATAATTGTGGTATTCAAGTGCTTACTCTGTGCCACGTACTGCATAGTAAGCCCTGGGGTAGATACAAGATAGTCGGGTTGGGCACAGCCCCTGTCCCACGTGGGGCTCACGGTCTTAATCCCCATTTTACAGGTGAGGTAACTGAGGCCCAGAGAAGTGAAGTGACTTGCCCAAGGTCACACAGCAGACAAGTGGCAGAGCCAGGATTAGAACCCAGGTCCATTAGAACCCAGGTTCAGTCCCTTCTCCAGTCTACTGCCCGGATCATTTCTCTGAAACAGCGTTCTGCGTGCATCTCTCTACTCGTCATAAAAATTCCAGGGGTCACTCCTCCCTCTCCTCAGTGAACGGGAACTCCTGACCCCTGGCTTTAAGGCACTCGATCAGCTCTCTCCCTCCTATTCTCTTCCCTCACTACGTCTCAACCCACACCCTTCAGTCCTCTCAAGCTGATCTGCTCACGGTGTTTCATTCTCCTCTCTCCCACCGTGACCTTTTGCTCACTCCCTCTCCACTGCCTGAAACCCCATCCCCCTTCAAACTTGATAGACCACAACTCTCCCAATTTTCAGAGGCCTTTTGAAAGCACATTCCTTCCTTCCCCAATTATTTCTAATATTACGACCATATATCGCTGAGCTGCCACATCGGCACTTTTGTCTCAGTTAAAGTACTCACAACCTTCTCGAGAACATATGTGCCTTTCTTCACACTGTTAGGTCCCCGAATCTGTATTTTACTTTAGCGTCCTTCTCCCCGACTAAGTTCCCTGAGGGCAGGGATCACGTTCATTCATTCTCTTTTACTCTCTAAGTCAGCACACAGGTGCTCAAATACCACTGATTGACTGATTGCTTTGGGCTTCAGTAAGATTTTATCCATGCATGTGCGCTTAGCTGACTGACGATCCCTTCCGCATTATATGCATGTCGGCATTGGTACTTGGCAGCACTGGTACCTTTTCTTTCTGCAGTGTCTGCCCATCAACCTGTCAGTTGTATTTATTGAGCCCTTACTGTGTGCTGAGCACCGTTCTAAGCGCCTTGGAAAGTAGTATACAATAGAGCTGGTAGACGCAATCCCGGCCCACAGAGGCGCTTATAGTCTACGGTGGGGGACAGATATTAAAAGAAGTTACAGATAGGAGGAAAAGTAGAGCGTAAGGAGACACGTACATAAGTGCTGTGGGATTGTCACCTTTAATTACCATTCTGCCTATTGATGGCATGATCGTCTGGAAGTCAAGTGACGCTATTTCTAATATTACAGCATGTCAGGCCAGAACGTAGAAGAAGTTCTTAGTCCTCTGATGAGACTATACAAAATCAGGTTTTTCAGAAATGAGGAAGTAAATACATTTGCACCTCAGTAAGTCATATAGCATAATTCCAGGATCAAGTGCATGGAGGGGCTGATAGTCTTTGTATATCTCCTATACCTGTGGACTAAGGAGGTCATCTGTTGGGTTTGGGATCGCAATTCTGGGAAGGCGTGGTTGGTGATAGTCTTGGGTCCCCTACCCCAAAATACTCTGCTAGAGTGTTCCTGGCACTGGAGACAGTGAGATACCTGGTAGTGTTTCTACGGGCAGCTGTCTCCACCTTTCTTCTCGAAGATGGTGATTACGATGGTTTCTTTGAAGGCTTTTGGTATTTCTTCCATGTTCCAATTGTTGAGGAATAGCCCATGCAGATGTTCGGCCACCTGGAATGGGACATGCCTTACCAGAGTGGAGTTCACTCTCCAGACCATTAAAATAGGTAAGTACGTAGCAAAGACCCCCAACAGTTTCCCCAAGCAGAACTTTACCTTTAGGTATGCTCTGCAAGGGCGGCTGAAGCAGCTGAAGGCACCACAGCGCCTGCTGCTTCATCATACAGTAGTGAAGCAGCGTGGCCTAGTGGAAAGAGCCCGGGCCTGGGAGTCAGAGGACCTGGGTTCTAATCCCGGCTCTCCCTGTGTGGCCTTGGGCAAGTCAGTTACCTGCTCTGAGCCTCAGTTTCCTCATCTGTAAAAATGGGGATTCTATACCTGTTCTCCCTCCTCCTTAGACTGTGAGCCCCAGTGGGACATGGACTCTGTCCATCCTGATTATCAAGTATCTACCCTAGCGCTTAGTTCAGTGCTTGGTCCAGAGTAAGCGCTTAACAAATACCACAATTCTTTGTATTTATTCATTTTCTATCGGTTATGGCCCCCAAGGTTAAAGTCCATCAGCTGTGGTTCTCTGAGTCAATTTCTAGGGCTCCAGCCTAACTAGAGTACTGAGCAAACCAGTGCTACCAGAAGAAGGGCAAATCAGAGAAGCAGCTAGGTACTCTTTTTCCAGAGGGTTCTCCCGTCTTCCCGGTGATCTTTTAGGCATCAGAGTTGAATTATGCAATCCTTATTCTTGAGCTAATGAAGAAAAAGAAGACTAAAAAGAGAAGGGGAAAACAGGATTGGGACAGACCCATTCCAGTTGTAGCAAAATCTGGCAAACCAATTACTACATGGGATTTCGCCTGGGGAAGAGGTCTCCAGACCACATGGGATTAGCAAGTTAAATGACGATGCTCCGCTATTGCTTAAGGAGCGTCAAACACACGATGCCTGTTCATCGCCCACGTAAGAAAAATACATAGATGAACTTAAAGTTCAAGCGGTGGCTTCTCATCGGGTAGAGCATTGCAGTCACGTGGCATCCTCTTGTCCAGTCTGACGGACTCCGCTCTGCCCTAATCCTCCTTCACTTCCTGACTGTCTTTTACACCGTCCAACGCTCCCTTCTCTGGGAAACGATATCCGGCCTTGGTTTTGCTGGCATGGTTGTAGTGTGCCTGTGCAACCTTTTTGACTAGCTGTGCTACATTCCAAGTGCTTAGTACAGTGCTCTGCACATAGTAAGCGCTCAGTAAATACTATTGAATGAACTAGCTCACCCCACCGCCTTGGTGCTGGAAAGGAACTGGAAGTGGCATGCTCTACCCCTTCCCCTCTGCTGGCAGATGCAGTCCCTGGCTCTGGAATCTATAGAGTGAGACATCCTCTTCGCTGTTGCCATGGAGGGCCTGAGTTGCCCTCTGCCCTCCCCCACAGCTAGTGACGTTGAAAATGGGCTAGCAAAACTGGAGCTAACGCAGGTGGGCTGCACACCAGGAAGGGGATAGGATTCCCGCCACCTCCGTTTAGCCTCTTCAGGCCATAGAAAATGTCACTTCCACCTTTCTGGGTCTCACCGGGGTTGATCACTGGCAGTTGCTCCTCCTCCGCCATCCCCTGCACTGGGTGAGCCATCTTCTCACCTTGCTCCCGCTCTGGTGATTGGGTGAACCAATGCCCCGGGTAAGGACCACAGCCAAGGGGCAGAACCACTTATACAGCTGGAAAATGGCACTGCCAAATTGTGCTTCCCAAGGGGACCCATGTGCCCTGGCAACTCTCTTTGGATCCCTGGCGGGAATGTGGGGAGAGGGGTCTCTTCCCTGGGACTTTGGAACACAGGCACAAGCTTGAGAAGGGGTTGCTTTTTTTAGCTGGGTGTGCCTGGGTAGCCCTGGAGTACCATCTCCTTCTCACCTGAGCTGTCTGCACCTAGCCCCGCTCCCAAGTAATGGTATTTACTGAGTGCTTACTGTGTGTAGAGCACTGTCCTAAGTGCTTGAGAGAGTATATTTCAATAGATTTGGTGGACATGATCCCTGCCCTCAAGGAGCTTACATTCTACTGAGGAAGATGGACATTAAAATAAATTTCGGGTAGGGAAAGCAGCGGAGTATAAGAGCATGTACATACGAGCTATGGGGCTGGGGGTAGGGTGGCTATCAACGTACTTAAGGGGTAAGCGACGCAGTAGGGAGGATGAATAGGGTGGGGAAATGAAGGGTTAGTCAGGGAAGTCTTCTAGGAGAAGATATGATTTTAATAGGGCTCAGAAGGTGAGAATGGTGGTCTGTCAGATATGAAGGGGGAGGGAGTTCCAGGCCAGAGAGATGATACGAGCAAGGGGTCGACGGCAAGATCAAGGTACCGTAAGGAATTCCCAACTGCAGATACCAGCGTGAGTGTCGAATGGGCGTTTTTTCCAAGTTATTCCTTGTCAGGCAATCATCAGAACTGGGACTACGGCAAGAAGACAACACCCCCATTGCTTCATTGAAAAATATTTCTGAGCAAGAACTGCATCAACGGCTTGTTGAGTTGTATGTTCATAACAAAAGGGGTGTCCACAAAACAATGTGATGTGACATGCAGACCTAACCAATAGCCTGTGTAGTCAGTGCTAGAATGCCAAGGCTATAGACAGCAGAGTTGGATTGACCTCCGCTAATCCAAGGAGTTCATTCAATCATATTTATTGAGCATTTACTGCGGGCAAACCACTGTACTAAGCACTTGGGAGAGACAATATAACAATAAACAGACACATTCCCTGCCCACAACGAGCTTACGGTCTAGAGGGGGAGATGGACATTAATATAAATAAATTGCAGATGTGAATGAAAAAAAGATTGAGGTAGGTATTGAGGTCTGGTTAAAATGGGATGGCCCAGTCTTTGTTCTAGTTTTTGGGGCAGTCCTTACCATGGTCAAAGCAATGAAACATGATAAAGAAATTGGATCCAATAGCCCTCCTACAAAATAAGGAGAGGACTTAAATACTTAGGGATCCGGCTAGTCAACTGTACAGGAGGGTAATCATTAATACCTTTTCACAAGAGTTATTTCCGGGGCTTCTCTCTGTCAGCTTGGGTGAGACTGGGTGTGGAAGTAGCAACTGCTACCTATTGCAATCCCCAGACTTTCCCCTGACCCGTTCTCATACTCAGCCCGGATATTTTATCCAATGGAGAACCGTCAAACTTGTTTCAGTTCTCTCGTCTGATCAAAATGCTCAGCCAAGTACTCTTATGATGTAGCTCACAAGCACGGCGCACTTGTTGTTCACTGTTCTTGTGGTCTCCGGCGTGGAACCGATAACTAGAATTCTCGCCTCTGAGATTCATATTGCATCTAAATTGCCGCTTCTATTTCCAAACTACTGATTTGCAGGTTCAAACTGATTTGCAAGATTTACTTCCCTAGGCTGTGCTTGGTTTTATCTGGATCGTCGAAGTTTTGTTATTTAAAATTTTAAGTCTTTTTTTTCTTAATTTTAAGTGATTATTTATTAAGAATTCATTAAGGGCAAGGCCCCAAACCTCATTTCACAAAATCCCAAGCTACCATTCTGTTCCGGTGCTTAGAACAGTGCTTGGCACATAGTAAGTGCTTAACAAATACCATCACTATTATTGCTAAGCCTCAATATGTTATATAGGTTATGTATGTTAAAACTGACTAACTAAACTGCTTTAACTGTTTCACTGTTGGTTTTTTTTTCCTACAGAAAGGGAAATACATGGTTCCTAAATGGCTGTCTGTTGGCAGCACTTTGCTTCTCCAGCAAATGCTGCAGGTAAATTTTGCTTTTAAATAAAGTTAGGTGACTAGGGAAACCTCTCTTCCTCATTACTTCTTTGTATGAAAATGTCACCAGAAGTACTGAATTTCTTAGGGGGAAAATGGTTTTTTGAAGGGAACATTGCTATTCTCTCCAGGTCATGCCTAAAATAATCTTTCACACCCTCTACCACATCCATCTCCTCCAGTCCATTACCTCACTATATCCTCTGTTAAATCTCTCACGCTGGGCTGTATCACTTCTCCCAATTCCTTACTCAACTAATGCCCCTCTCTTTGGCCGACTGAACTTCCTTTTATTCCTGTGCCTTTCTTTCACTCCGACCTACCGGGTTGTTGCTGCTTCATCTGCTTGGAATAGATTCCAGTTTTCTATTTGTCATCCCAGCCTCACATCTTCATTCAAACTCTACCTTGAGCATCTAAAATCTACATCTCCAGACCTGATCTCTCTCCCGTCTCACCTTTCCGTCTGCCTACTTGGATGTCCTCCCATCAACTCAGACTTAACACGTCCAAAACAGAACTCCTCATCCTCCCACCCAAACCCTGTCCTCCCCCTGACTTTCCCATCACTGTAGACGGCACCACCATCCTTCCTGTCTCACAAGCCCGTACCTTGGTGCTATCCTTGACTCCTCTCTGTCACTCAACCCACATGTTCAGTCTATCACTAAATCCTGTCAGTCCCACCTTCACAACATAGCTAAAATCCACCCTTTCCTCTCCTTCCAAAATGTTACCACATTAATACAATCGCTCATCCTATCCCGCCTGGATTACTGCATCAGCCTCCTTGCTGACCTCCCAGCCTCCGGTCTCAGCAAAAATATGTGGTAGTGCTCTTGCTGATTACAGCTGGCCGTGAATTGGAGTTAGAGTTTTCTGCCCTAGGTAATGACAGGGTCCCGCCCTGGACTCCAGAAAGCCTGCAGGAGTCACCTTTGGGCTGGGATGACTCCCGGGAGGTTGAAGTTCTGGGCTCTCGGGGAGTTCTGATGGGCTTTGAGGAGGAGGGGCAGTTCCTTCCTGACTTTCACCCTCCCTTCCTCCGTCTCACCCCACATCCACAGACTTCCCTGGACCTTTTAGAAGCCTTGGGCCCCAGCCCCTTGAGAATCTGCCAAACTTTCAGAGAATCTGCCTTTCAGAGACACAGTCCAGAGATGTGTATTTGTAACATTGGGTATGGCTTTAGAGTCACGTCTTCTCTTCCGGACTGTGTTGTGACTGTTATACATTTGCTCGTGTTTATTGTGTCTACGCTATTCACATCTACAGAATTCTACAGTTAGGGAAGAAAGAATTCTGTAATATCCATTTGAAAAGTTCCTTTCTGACGTTCTTTATGGCCACTAGGTGGATCCAAAGAAGAGGATTTCAATAAAACATCTGCTGAACCACCCTTGGATGGTCCAAAGTTACGTGTGTCCTGTGGAGTGGCAGAGTAAATATGAGGTGAGTATAGGAGAAACTAAAATAATTCTTATATTTTATATAGCTCTTAGTATTTGCCTTTTATGTGAATCCCTGCCATGGAATGATGTGGCTCCAATCCAACTCCACGAAGGTATGCCTGAACGCTTAAGACTGTTATTCCTAAATTTGCTCTGTCAGAGAGGTGCGTGCTCGTTTTCAGCATGTTACTTTTGGAATTTAGAAAAAGAGCAACTTCAGAAGTGTAAGTCTTGCATAATTTTTTCAAAGAATGGCCTAAGGATTCATATTCTTCAACTTTTAGTCTGGTATTCTTTTTGTTACAGTTCATTGCCCAAATATCTCCATGTTCTGAAGCTATCCGACTTACTTTGGAAATGTAAATTTTCTTTTCCTTTCTCAAAGAAAATTGTTCTTTGGCAAAAGGCGCTAAAACACTGAATTGGCCAGTAATTTAAGTATTTTGCACATCCATAAAATAAGCACTAAGGCTACCAATAGGTGGTCGTGTGGGCAAAGAGAAGCCTTTAGAATAAATACTCGTCTTCGGCCATCGGGTGTCATCATTTCTCTATGGTAGGAGGTTCATTATCAGTACCTATTGGAAGCTAATTTGCAATTAACCGTATAGTTCTCAACTTGGTAAAAAAAAGAAAAAAAAGTTTGTGTATTATCTGCAAGAAGTTTATGCTTTGGGTTTCCATTTAAAGCTAGACCAGAATAGAACATAAGCTAGACAATTACAAATGATCATTAATGCTTTGAATATGAATTTGGAGTTAAAGCATCATTAAATGGCACTAACTACTCTAGGGTTGTAAATGTGATTTTTAAAAAGAATGTAGATATAGTGAGATAAATGTGGTGAACGAATGAAATTAAGATGCGACACCAGGGAAATATGCCTCCAAAACAGTGTGAGGAGGAAAAGGAGGGCATTTTATTCAAGGAGGGGTGGCATGTGAAATAACCTATAAAGGTAAAGTCTCCCTTGACATGAAATAGGAAGATAATGTGTACCAAATTAAATATAGCCAATTTTAAATTCTTCAGAAATCTGTAGTGATTTATTTCCATATTTTCTCTTTGTGTTTCATTGTTTTTATTTGTAACTGCTATTTGGGTGTAGCACTAGATTGAAGACTTGAAGGAGAACGTGCCTCCAGATTGCTCATCTAATAGCCTTTCTGTAGAAGAAAGCTGTTTTTGTTTACCCCTTCCCCCAGCCAAATCCTCTATGTGCCTCCCTTCCCAGATAGTTGTTTTAGAAAGTGATTCTAGGTGGCAAAGAATAAAATTGATTATTGGAATGCTAATTTTATTATTCAGCCCTTTAAGAGGTTTGGCTGACTTGCTGGAATCTATTCTACACATTTGTTTTTGTAGATTGGAAAACTTGATGAAGACTGTATTATTGAACTTTCAGTTTATTTTAAACGCAACAAGCAGACAATGGAGAAGCTAATTTCAATGGTAAGAAACCCTAGTTAGTGCTTGAATAATAACTTTCTGCTCATTTTTCAGGGTACTTTTCAAGGCTCTTGTACTTAAGGATATTCTAAATTCAGTGTCGGTCTGGTTTTTCGATCTAAAGTTTTCATTGCAGGCTAACAAACTGGGTTCAAATGCTGATGCTCCTTCCCATTTATCACTTTGCAGACTTTGTTAAAAAGTGCAGTGCCTTAAAGCATTGATTTGAGGTCGTCGAGAATTGTGTAATGGAAATAAAGGGTTTAGGCTTTTTTTGGACACTCCAATGGTGAGGATTCCTACAGCAGTAATTTAGTCTTTAACATAGCTATTCTAAAATGGTACCAAATAATCTAGAAATGAAGGTTACTTCAATGCAGTTTTGCCCTTGCCCTACATGGAAAAGTAAAAGGGGAAGGGCGATGGTGTTCCATCACCCAAATATTTATAGGACAAACTCTCATTATCGTGATGGCTTGTTGTCTGAATTTCCCTTTGTCCTTATCTGTTAGAGCAGTGTATGTTTCAAGCATTCAAAACTTTAAACTTGCCATTTCATCGTACCATGTCCAGGAATTTCAGAAAAAGTACTCCCTAATGCTCCAAAATGTTTAAATACTACCCTTTTTTGTCACTGAACTTTGGGATTTTAAAAATGTCACTAGTTATCAGGGTGGAGGAATGTGCATGCAAACTATGTCAAAATGCAGATCAACCCAGTATTCCCCGTCATCCCCTGGGGTGTAGCAAATTAGGGTTGCTTTGGATCAGGAGGGGAATTGTGAAGAAACTTCCGGGTAGAACTCCCAAGGCTCTCCCCAGACACTTCATAGGTCATGCTTCCAGATTGTCAGCTGAGAAGGACTAGCTCTGAAAAGAATGGAGCAAGATTAATGAGCACTCCACTTTAATCGCCTCTTTCCCCACTCTTAGTAGAAGCAGTAATAGTAGATTGAGGCCCCCCCACCGAGGGACCAAGGGCATGTTTAATTCCCATCTGTGTATTCTGTCCAAGGGCTTAGCGCGGTGCGCTCTGCATGGTAAGCACTTAATAAATACTATTTCTAGTATTGACTGAGTGCCCACATGGTGCAGTGGACAGCTGTACTAGGTGTTTAATAATAAAAATAATTATTATGGTATTTATTAAGCACTTACTATGTGCCAGGCACTGTATCCGCTGAGGTGGATACAAGCAAATCGGGTTGGACACAGCCCCTGTGCCATGAGGGGCTCACAGTCTCAATCCCCATTTTACAGATGAGGTAACTGAGGCCCAGAGAAGTGAAATGACTTGCCCAAGGTCACACAACAGGCAAGTGGCAGATTAGAACCCATGACCTCCTGACTCCCGTGCTCTATCCACTACGCCATGCTGCTTAGGAAGTACAGAGCAAAGTGAAACGTTCCCTGCTCTTAAGGAGGTTTCTTTCTAATGTAGTGGTCAAACATATAAAGATTTACTGCTAGAGCTGAGGATGTGTAAAAATGAGTTCATAGTTTGGTCCAGCCCTTAGGACGTGGGTCCGAATCAGATAGGCCTGGGGAGGAGAGCTCCATTTCAAAGTGGCCCTAATGGACATTTGGATATCGGTCGCTGGGTCATCCTGGTCTGAAGGAGCCTACGGCAGATTGAGGCATTTGAGTCCACGTCTGTTCTAGGGGAGACCCGGGGAACCAAGCCAGCTGGCCCCAGACTCCCCAGAACGGCTCCCGAGGATTCCCCAGGTGCACCCCTGGAAGGGAGACAAACAGCTATTTCTGTCACCGTCTTCTCCTCCTTGTCCAGCTGCCATTCTCCGGTCGATGTTACTTCCTGCGTGTCTAGAAAGGGAGACAACAAGCTACTGAAATATAGCTTTATTTTTCCAAATGATAATAAATTTAATACTCCAAAGAGGTGGCCGTCATCCATCAAGATCAAAGAAGAGGGACGAGAAGAAAAACCTCATTACTGTATAACCAAGTACAAAGATGGAAAGGGGTGAAGGACGCCAGGTCAATATTTTTCAACAAATTCTCCTTGGATAAATCTTGTGTAAGGGTTCAACTATTTAAATCTTTGATGAGTTGAAAGTTGGCACAGGTTATTCAGACAACCAAGCACACTGAATGAAGCGACTCCCGCTTGACAACATCTCGTTGTCTGGGGATTAGCTATCGCTGCAGGCTTCGAACTGTTCCAGGAGGGACAAGTGGCTGTACCCTGCCGGGCAAGCTCTGCCTACCTTCTCCCTCCACCTCATCTCTTTCTCTTTCACCCATACGACTTCCTGGGAAGCTGGGAATCCAACCCTGAATACTACCAGTGCTGTTCAATGTTGTGAATCTGTGGCAATCAGGCTAAAGGGTATGTCATTGATATAGAAAGGATTTAGCAGTTCCCCATAAGTATATTGACTCTGTATTTTGGGAGGGGAGGAACATAATGATATTCATTCATTCAATTCAATCGGATTTATTGAGCGCTTAATGTGTGATGCCCGGCAGAGTACTGACAGTGCCTGGCACACAGTAAGTGCTTAACAAATACCATGATAATATTATGCAATGCAAACTGCCTGGGGGTGCACAGGGTATTAAAATATTCTTCTTATGAACCACCTCACTGGATTCTAAACACTCTCTTTCCCCAGTGGAAATATGATCAACTTTCAGCTACATACCTCCTACTTCTAGCTAAGAAGGTTCACGGTAAACCGATACGTTTGAGATTGCTGTCTACATTCCACGGGCAAACCGGTTTCACTCCGTTGAGTGAATTTAAGGTAAGTTTTAATCCTGGTTGCTGTGATTTCACCTCGGGCCAACTCCATTGTTCTGAAAAAGGCCAACTTTACCATGGGAAAAGAGTTAAGTAAAACTCAAGAATTTGCAAGCGACTATAATGCAAAACCTCAAGAGGAAACGCTTATGGGAGAGTTTATGTACATGTTTTTAAGTGAATGTATATTAAACATTATGTACATAAAAGCCGGGCCAAAAATGTTTAATAAGAAAACCATCGGGCAGTTCCTAAGAGGATTTTACTATAATTTACCTTCTTGAAAATGATACACAATTCAGAACTGAGATTTTGCAGAAACGAAAGGGTGTATGAAAAGTATTATGAGCCCTTTGTGGGACACGGATGGTGTCCAACCTGATTATTTTGTACCTTCCCCAGTGTCTAGCAGAGTCGTTGGCACATAGTAAATACTTAACAAATATCATTGTTATAAATGCCAGTTGTTTTTACTTGGGCGAGTCAGTGAAATGAGAGATCACAGAATGCTAAAACTGATATCTTGCTGCATTGAGAGATTCATGAGAACTCTCTCTCTCTTGCTCTCAAAAGGTTCTTGGGGGAAGAGGAGAGGGGGCTATAGAATGCTTTGCTCCAGACCAAAGGGAGGCATACATAGCTCTAAAGATGACTCTGTGATCCAACCTGGTACATGATTCATCGCCCAGAAATCATACCTTCACATTATTATTATATTAAGTGCTTACTATGTGTCAATCATGGCTCTAATTGATGGGGAAGATAAGTTAATCGGGTTGGACATCATTAAATGATAGATCCACAACCTATTTGGACCAAATCAGCGAATGTTGTATAGTGGGAAGATTGGGACTCGGAGTCAGGAAACCTGGGTTTGAATCCCAGCTTTGCCACTGGCCTACTGTGTGACCGTGGGCCGGTCACTTAATAATAATAATAATAATAATGTTGGTATTTGTTAAGCGCTTACTATGTGCTGAGCACTGTTCTAAGCGCTGGGGTAGACACAGGGGAATGAGGTTGTCCCACGTGGGGCTCACAGTCTTAATCCCCATTTTACAGATGAGGGAACTGAGGCACCGAGAAGTTAAGTGACTTGCCCAAAGTCACACAGCTGGCAAGTGGCAGAGCTGGGGTTCGAACCCATGACCTCTGACTCCACAGCCCGTGCTCTTTCCAGTGAGCCATGCTACTTAACCTCTCTGGGCCTCGGCTTTCTCCTTTGAAAAAGGGGGATAAGATCAATTGTGAGGCTTGTGTGGGGCTGAGATCGAGTCTGATATAACCTTTTAGCTACCTGGCACCTAACACATAGTAAGTGCTTAAATAAGTGCTATTATTACTGTAACTCAAAGAACAAATTAGTTGGGCATTTTTCATAGAAAACTGACCCTGAAATATCTATTGTGTATCTAAAAGCATCACATAATCTGTACGGTTGTTTCCGTTTCTCTTTTTTTAAAACTTTTTTTTGTAAAATGGAGGTGGAAATCCTGTAAATTGTGCATTACTGGATGAAATTTGCAAGTTTTTACAATTGGCCATTGTCTCGTTCTCTTTATACTGGCTGCTGTAATACAGTCATTTTTATGATGTGGGGACTACATTCGTAAAGGACCCCACATTTAAGGAAAATTGATGTACATCACATCATAACATATATAACATCACATTACGTACATACATAACATCACATTGCGTTCTGCCCAGATGGACGCACATTGCCAGACGAATGTTCCTTAATTCTGCCATCAAGTCCTATCCAAAATGCACAGTGCAAACATGTATTGTTGAACTGGCTATATTTGGAAGACACTCTTCATAAAGTGATTTTAAAAATTTCATGTCGCTTCATGATTTGAGATTCCAAATCCTATTCACTTCTTCACAATATTATAGTTCCATGAATCTCAAATTCGAAAATTTGGCTACTAAGATATTATATAGTTGGCATTTAGAATGAAATGTCCCTCTAACATAAACATGAAATTAGAGCTCTGGGAGCCCTGTGCTCTTCTAAGGCAAATCGCATAGCCCTTCAATTACCACTTGTCTCATATGCAAAACTGACCAAACTGACCTACTTCACTGGGCTTTGTAAGGAATAACTAAGGAATTATTTTGTTTAGCATTGATTTATTTTACTTTATATCAGTTCCTAGTGCCTTGGTGATGGCAATCCAATTCTTTAGTTGTGGTAAAATGAATATTCTAAAGCTTCCTGTTTGTCCAGGAAGTCCCGATGCCTCTTCCCTCCCATTTTTCACTGACTCGCCTTGCTGAAGGGTGCCTTTGTTCTACTTCTCTGTCCTGCCTTCCGGCTGAGGACGTTTTGGCAGCACCTGCTGAGGAGGCTGAATTATTTTTTTATATTTGTCAAGCGCTTACTATGTGCCAGGAGCTATACTAAGTGCTGGGGTAGATACAAGCTACATTCCCCGCGGGGGACTCAGTCGTAATCTCCATTTTACAGATGAGGTAGCTGAGGCACAGAGGAGTAAAGTGACTTACCCAAGGTCACACCGTAACCCAGTGGCACTGTGGTGATTAAAACCCAGGTCCTTCTGACTCCCCGGCCCCTGCTCTATCCAGTAGGCTACACTGCTTCTACTTTGCCCCTGTCCTCAATAGTCTCCCCATCTCTCTGCTCAGTGCTCTAGTTAAAGTTTGTCTTTGTGGTATTTATTTAATGCACTTAATCAATTTTTCATCCTTGTACAATTCAAGAAGCTTAATCTGGAAGAAGCAGGAGACCATGCTAGTTCTTTGGAAGTAGGCTCTGTACAATGTCCTGGAAAAGATGAATTGAGTGAAGACAGCCCATCAGCAGAGATAGGGCCAAATATCGCCCCCAAAACTGAGGTATGGGTTATTTTATTTTTGGTTTTAGATTTATTTTTTTTTATTCTAAATTTTAGTCTGCGTGTTTTAATTTTAATCTATTAGAGCTTCAAAACCTCAACTGTAAACCAACTGTTTTCGGCAACAACAACGTATACCGGAGTGTTACCTCTTCATTTCCACCCTTCCTAGTCATCCCTTCAGCCACTTAGGCACTGATGTGTTTATCAGTTAATTTGTTTATTCATGTCTGGTGGTTATTCATATCTATATTTTCTATATTTTATCTATATTATTATATCTATATTTTCTATATATCTATATCTATCTTTTCACTACGGTAAAACATGTCCCTTTTGTTGACCACATCCTTCATTTGCTTGAAAGCTTCTTGAGGGCAGTGATCCTGTGTCTGTTTCTTTTCCATGTTCCCCAAGGTGCTCAGTAAGTGTTCTCAGTTCACTTTGATTCACACCCCAGCCCCACAGTCATCGTGTACATATTCTTACGTTCTACTATCTTCCCTGTCCCTAATCTATTTTAATGTCCGTCTCATGTGGTCTTCGGCTTCTCGTGGGCAGGGATCGCGTCTACCAACCCTGTTGATTGTACTTCCCTCAGCGTTTAGCACAGTGACATGCACACAGTAAGCCCTCAATAGATAAAATTGCCTGGTTGATATTACCCGTGGAAGGGTAGGTTGTTGGAATGGCGTGGCTTAAATCAGACTTCATCCTGTAGGCCTAGTCTGGCTTGAATCAACCCCAACTACACTAGCCAGAAAACTGATGGTCCAGGCCTAATTTACAGGAGAGAGGCCACATTCTTACCTAGTGGAAAGAAAAAGAATGGTGGCATTTAAGTGCTGTACTAAGTAATGTACCCAGCTCACTATACTGACCAGCTTCACGAGAAGCAGCGTGGCCTAGTGGATAGAGCAGGGCCCTGGGAGTGAGAAGGACCTGGGTTCTAACCCCTACTCTGCCACTTGTCTACTGTGTGACCTCGGGCAAGTCACTTCACTTCCCTGTGCCAGTTACCTCATCTGTAAAAAGGGAATTAAGGCTGGGAGCCCCAAGTGGGACATGGACTGTATCCAACCTGATTATCTCTGTCTACCCCAGGGCTTCGTACAGTGCCTGGAGGCACATAGTAAGCACTTAAATGCAATTTTTAAAAAACGCACATACATGCAGCTAACCAGCCCACGACTATTACTTTTGTAGTGGTCTTTGGGTTGCCCGATTCAGGGCATTTAGAGAGTGTTTGGGATACAGGACCAGGAAGTAGGGTATGTGGGACAATTCCATGCCTATACAGGTTTTGCCCAGGTTCAATAGAATATATGTTTCATCCTGAGCGTAGTTTTTATTTTTCCAGTTCGCTTTCCAATTCACATGGTTCAATATTTTTTTTGGGGGGGGGGGGGGGGGGGGGATCGGCTAGATGCCCGTTGATGGGTGCATTTTTAACAATGCCATAAATTAGACTTTGGACTTTAATCGGTTCAGTTTTACATTTTACACTGGTTACAATAAGTTACGGTCTATGTTTCTCAAAAACCCTCCAGTTGCTAACCATACCTCATAGTATTAAGCTTTAAAAATTACTAGGCAACATAACAGTATTGTGACAAGTGATTAGAGCAGAAGAAATGAAGTTTTCCTCTCCTGCAATATGCCTTACCCCAATGACTTTTTTACAGCTGGCAAAACATCAGACAGAATCGCTTGGTGCGGCGTCTAAACCATTAACTCCAGTCATTCGCAGAGCAGCCAAAAAGAAATCAGAGAACAAAGAGAATTTATGCACTCCTAAGTCTGCTGTAAAGAATGAAGAGTACTTCATGCTCCCTGCTCCAAAGACTCCAGTTACTAAGAAATTGAATGAGAGAGGAATACTAACCACACCGAACAGTCGCACTCTTCCTTCCAAAGGTACATCTTGTTGGTGAAAAGCAGGGATGAAGTAGCGAATAAAAAGATGGTGTCTCTTAAAATCCATGTTTAAGATTAAGTTGATGACAAGCAGGGGTAAGGGCATGAGTAGTTGTTCAGAAAGAGGTAAAATTGCTGTACAATTTTCTAGAGTGATATGAACTCATTTTAATGATAGGTGGCATATGTTAGTCCATAAATTTAATGAAAACTATGTCTTCAGAGATTTTTGGAAACAATGTAAGTTTGACCTATTTTCATAATTTCCAAAAAGCTAATGAGTCGTCTCAACACCTAGGAAGGTACAAATGACAAAATTGATTATAAGCTTTAGAGAACATAATCATTTTTCTAGCCTTACCTTGTATCATTACCTTCTTACCGAGATTGGCTTTGCTCTTTACCAAACTTTTTTAGCATAAATGATTATTTCCATGATTCAAGTCTATACTTCATTGCGCCCCACCCCAAAATTCACTCTGGTAGACTCTGATATTTCTTCAGCATATTTACTGAAGAATATCAGCTTAACTAGTGAATGAGGCAACAAACAAGATCTATTCCCTTCAGTGTTAAAACAAGATAAAGCTATTTCTTTACCTTTTGGAAACACATTTCAGTTCTCCAATGTGGAAATTATATTCCTGTAAAAGTCTGTCTTGAGGAAAACTCGTAGTACGCTCTGTGTCTGGCACCGTGCCTACGTGCAAAGACCATTTCTTCCGATGCAACGACATGCTGAATTCCAACAGGATCACCTTGTCAAATGAGCATTCCCTAATTCTGCCATCACATTCTAGTCAAAAGGTGGAGTGAGAACCCATGCCATGGAAGAACTAAGCGAGCTGATCCGTGGTGATTGGTATCTTCCACTATATTTTTACCTTGTTTTATCATTAGCAATTTAGAGATGCTACCTAAGCATCTGAATTTAAATCCGAACCATCACAGTCCTCCCTGTGTCCCTCTATGGCACAATCCCAATCACCGTTCAGGCTAGTAAAGTTCAATCTCACTTGAATTTGCTCTGTCTTGGCCATTGCTGTCCCGCTCTAGCTCTGAAGGGGCCTTCCCTGGCTCCAGGAAACTTCAGGAAGAGTTTGGTGGTTGGGAGAGGGTTCTGTTAATGCGGGATCGCAGTAGCTAATCTTTTCTGGAGCAGAGAGAAGTACTCAGATCGTTCTTCAGAAATGCGATAGTATAAAGTGTATCTCATTATCCCGCATGGTTTGCAGCTCAAAAAAGATTTGGGGAAAATTCCTTGCATATTGGTTGTCGTAAATATCCGACTGGGGGTTTTGAGAGGTGGTCTAAGCATATTTAGCCAGTTTCTGGGATGGCTTATCTCATTCTTGTCTTATGCTGTCGAGTTGTCTCTGACCCATAGTGACACCATGGACACATCTCTCCCAGTACGCCCCACCTCCATCTGCAATCGTTCCGGTAGCGTATCCATAGAGTTTTCTTGGTTAAAAACTACGGAAGTGGTTTACCATTACCTCCCTCCATGCAGTAAACTTGAGTCTCGCCCTCGACTCTTTCCCGTGCCGCTGCTGCCCAGCACAGGAGAGCTTCACCTTTTCGCAGATCGCCTTTCACTCTCCAGCCACTTCCCAAGCCAGGAGTGGAATGGGTAGGCCTCTGCTTGACTCTCCCTCCCGTAGTCGAGACTGGGAGAGTACTGGAAACTCTCCAGGTGCGACCCTGAGAAGGGGCTATCTCCTTCTAGTACCTATGAAATTAGAAACCAGGAAGAAGGTAAGGAATGAAACTTGGGAAAGATAGGAGCAACAATAATCTGTACTTTATTTTAATGTCTGTCTCCCCTTCTAGACTGTACGTTCTTGGTGGGCAGGGAATATATTTGCAAACTGTCATACTGTACTCTCCCAAGTAATTATTACAGTGCTCTGAACACAATAAGTACTCAGTAAATACTGCTGATTGTTTTCTGTTGTATTAGCACGTTTTTGGGGGTTGGGCTGACCTCGGGACCCATCCGGTCTGACCCGTAACAAGCTTCCAAGCTAACTATCCACATCATTTACTCTTTTCATTTGATTTCAACTAGCTTATGGTAATAATGCATTTCATTTCAAGTTTTCAATTATCTAGTCGGTGACTTTGGGGGGAGATTAATTTTTAGGATTAAATTGTCTCAGTGAAGAGAAATCAAAATCATTTTCCTAATTCACTGCAAGGTGTAGCTTTCCAAGGTTGTGGCATATAAGTGGATTGTTGTTTTTGGTTTTTTTTCCCTCAGAGAAAGATCAGTCCCAAAAAGAAACAACAATGAAAACCTTTACAGACTCTGATATTTCAACTGATTTGGTAGGAGCTGCCATTAGCCCTGAAAGAAGGTGGGTATCTATTACACTATGCATAAGAACCAAGTGCTTTAACAATCGTATTTTCCTAAATTTTAATGCAACTAAACCTCTTAGTCCAAAGGAGTGATGCAGGAGCTATTTGCAACTTCCAGAGGGGTCTGAAGTGGTCATTGGTTCTTACACCCCAATCGTGGGAACTAGATGGTAGGCCTGTATAGGTGTATCAAACAACCATAAACTGGCAGGGACTGTCTCTGTTACCGATCTGTACATTCCAAGCGCTTAGTACAGTGCTCTGCACATAGTAAGTGCTCAATAAATACTATTGAATGAATGAATGAATTATACCCTTACAGTGTGTGAAATGCTGTACAAAGTTCTGGGAAGAATACTTGGCTGTTGACTGAGACACTGGTGACTGGGGAGGTTTATATGTATATATTTATATATACAGATATATATATATACACATACTTGAACCTGTTTTAGACCGCATATGAGCAGAATGACATAAAAATGAGACATAAAACTTTGGTTAAAATTGTCTTTAAAGGTGCCACTCAGTTGAATTGTCTCTCAACCAAGCCCATATGGAGAGTGCTCAGAAGAAAAAAGGAACTGGAGTATTTGGAAGTCTTGAAAGAGGCTTGGATAAAGTGATTACAATGCTTACACCAAGTAAAAGGAAGGACTCTACCAGAGATGGACCAAGAAGACTAAGGGTAAGAGCACCAAGGCGTGAATTTTGTTTGCTTATTTGTTTATTTTCCAGGAGCGTATGATCTGTAGAGCCTTGTTTGGCCCGTGGGCCTTTTCCCAGGTATAGAATAGCAGGATTTACATGTGAGGTAAATGTGAGAGTCATTAAAGATGACACTAAGATTGCCTTATATGGTACTCTTATATTGTACTCTCCCAACCGCTTAGTACAGTATTCTGCACACAGCACCCAATAAATACGATCGATTGGTTGCAAACATGCGGAACCAAAAGGACTGTGGTGTTCCTGACACAGTGATGGAAAAGTTAGAACACAGTTTCGGAGAGAATCCAAGACCGTTACATACTTAACCGTGCTTTATAATTGATCGTTCGCCAAGTAGTATTAAGGAGCCAATCTTTTACTTTGGTGAGTCTTATGAAACTGTCAAAATTCCCACTGCTGGGAGTGTTGTTGATTGGGAGCTGCAATTTCCTTTTCAGTTGTATGTGGCTCTTAATCTCCCTGATTCTTGGTCTGTGGTTTTGCTACTCTGTTCATTTACTTTGCAAGTAAAGGAGTATGTGGATACATTTCTCCAAAAGTGAATGCATTATGAAGAGCCAATTACCTTTTAACTAGCAGAAACACGCTAAGAAAATCTGAATAAATACTGCTATGCACCTCTGCTTATCGACCTTTCTACTCACCCACTTTGTCTCCCATCCAGCAGACCTCACATTCACCTATTTTACTGTTGAATATGTCTCTCCTATCCAGTTTTATCTTCCCTTCCCTGTATTTTCTTGGCTGTGACTCCAATTTTATCTGTATTGTTTCTACCCTTTTTCTCTTGGTGCTACTGAGCATGCCTAAAACCATGGTTAGGGGTATCGCTATCACCATTTCAAACACAAAAATGAGCATTTGTGTCCAGAAACTTAATTTGTGCGACATAGAGTTTCAACTATTTTATAAATAATAGTTTTTCTACTTTCTCATTTTTGTGGAACTAAGCGGTTATTGTGCAGCCTGGTTTTAATGAGCTCGCTTGGGACAATAACTTGACTCTGGCATTAGTCATCACTTAGCCACAGCAAATTCCCTATAGGAAGTACAAAAAAAAATAATCCTGGGTTGATACTTTCCCTCTCTTTCTGAGAGGCTTTTTTTTTTTTTTTTTTTTTTTTTTTAACAAAGAGGTAGGCTAGAAAGAAGGCCTACTGCCACGGGCCCCACTTATCAGTTGAAAGAAAGAGGGTGAGAGAAGAAAATTGGGAAATTTTGAGGATGTCCTGAAGTTTCACTTGGCAGTTAGCTGACTGGGAGGCTAGGTTAGCAGAGGGGGGAAGCACATGGTCTGATTTGCAAGCAGTGGAGAATATCCTGATTTGCAGCAGGAAGAATAGAGATGCTAGTGCTCATTCTCAATATTAAGACGGAAGAGATTGAACGTTAACTAATTTGCATGATAGTATATAAATCGGCAACCCCCTGGCCAGTGTAGACTTCAGGGTTTATTCCATTCCAATTTTTGTTGATCCTCCTCTGGAAAGCAAAAACAGCGAGGAAGGTGAAGATGAAGCTCAGATTCAAACATGGAAACCATGTAAGATCACCTTCAGAGGTTGAGACCTGTGAGACACAAGAAACTTGGGGGATTGATTGGGAAGGAGAGTGATCCACTCCCAGGAGTGTACTCTCACTCCTGCACTCCCTCTCTCAATCCCTAACCACCATAGCTCATAGTTGTTTTCGACTGCTATTACTCCAGTTTATATTAGGTAATTACAGATATATTCTAGTGCAAGATTCTGGAGGAAATGTTCAGATGGTGGACTCTTCCTATGAAAATGGCGGATGAGCCTCCGTCCTGAGACTTTAGGACAGATAATCCAAATAAAGACATTAAATTATCAAAGGTATTTACTGGGCTCTCCCTGGGCAGAGCTCTGTATAAGCGTTTGGAAGACTACAGTACAACAGTGTTGGGAGACACGTTCCCTGTCCACGAGGCGTTTACACTCTAAAGGGGAAGGCGGATATGAAAATACATTACAGGTATATACTGGGTTTGAGGGTGGGGTGACTATCTCAAAAGATACAGACTTAAGTGGCACCGAAGGGAGACGGAGTAGGGGAAATGAGGGTTTAGTCGGGGAAGTTCTCTTGGAGTAGATGTGATATGAATAAGCCTTTGAAGGTGAGAAGAGGGGGAGGGAGTGCCAGGCCAGAGAGAGGACGTGGGCAAGGGGTTGGTGGCGGGATAGTCAAGATCGTGGTACAGTGAGTAGGGTGGCATACTAGGTTGTAGTAGGAAATCAATGAGGTAAGGGAGGAGGGGGCAAAGTGATTGAGTGCTTTAAAGTCTGGGGTAAGGAGTCTCTGCTGGATGTGGAGGTGGATAAGCAACCAATGGAGATGTGGAGGTGGATAAGCAACCAAGGGAGAGACACGGAACTGTATGTTTTTGTTAGAAAAATGATCTGGGCAGCAGAGTGAGATGGGAGATAGAGTGCTAGTGGCTTTTTCTGCACCACTCGCACTCTTGTCCTCATCGGTCCTGCGATCCCGAGTACAACAAGCAAGTAGCAGGGTAGGGGTGCAGTATCTTGCCCAAATGCACACAAAGTTGTTTAGGTTTTTGGCTTGGTTTGTTATTTTTCAATGTGCAGGGCCTTTTACAACCAAGGTAACTGCAGCCTAGAGTCAAGGCCGTGCCCTAGAGCTGGACAGCCGTCACCTCAGTCTTTGATGCTCACCCTAGCCAGCTATTTTTCAGGATTCTCGCTAGACCTACCTACCTTGTGGAACACCCCAGGGGATTCTTTGGTCAGGAACCTTCGCCGCTGATGACGTGAGACGATTACGTCGGGCCGGGCTCGTCTCATGCCGTCGGGTCGTTTCCCACCCATAACGACACCACGGACACATCTCTGCAGCTATTTTCTCCCCAGCTAATGGCGGATGTTCATTATAAAGAGTTTACATCACATTGGGATGAATTTCTGCTACTGGAACAAAAATAGATTGTTTTGAAATGTTGATGCGGTTAGTGATGGGATCTTAAAATGTTTTGGTTCAGTAGAGTATTTAAATTAAAACTCTTAATGTCCTGAATTAAATAATCTTAAGGTGATTTAGTATTAAATACTCAAATATTCCCAAATCCCAAGTAATTGGCTACCAAAACCACAAAAAATGTAAGTTTTGTGTATTGGGAGGATCGAATTTGGGTTATTTTAAGGCAAGGTCAAAGACCTATCAGATTTCACGTAAAAAGCGTCAGTGTGCTTTGGAAAGACCTAGTCTGTGTCTTAGCTAATGTGTCAGTAAAACTGTTCTATAAATAAATGTGGGTTACAAAAACGAACCAGGTGCCAGACGAATGCACGCCCAACTACTTCTCCATTCTGGCTTCAATTTTTATGCCTAAATTAATTTTCTGGGCTCCCTGCTCTACGTGAACCATGTTGAGTTTCTCCGTAGAATGTTACTAAACTTCGAAGTATTCATTATAAGTGAAGACTTTAACCTCTCGACTTCTTTTCTCAGGTTAAACAACCACACTTCCTTTTCATTTTTCCTCAGGAACAGTATTTAAGTGGTCATTTATATCACTTTGGGAAACCCTTTCTCTTCTCTCCACATTGTTTTGTAAAACACAGTGACCAAAACTAAACAACCCAAAAGGAGTTTGTGTGGACCCGTGTAGAATCACTCCACTTTCCTCAAAATGGGGAGGGAATTTTTGATGGGCCCAAAATGCGCATACAATGCTAAGGGAATAATAGTAATTATGGTTTTTAAGTGCTTACTATGTGCCAAGTGCTGTTCTAAGCGCTGGGGTAGATACAGGGTAATCGGGTTGTCCCATGTGAGGCTCACAATTTTAATCCCCATTTTACAGATGAGGTAACTGAGGCACAGAGAAGTTAAGTGACTTGGCCAAGGTCAAAAAGCAGATAAGTGGCGGAGAGGGGATTAGAACCCAGGTCCTTCTGACTCCCAAGCCTATGCTCTTTCCTCTGAACCACGCTGCTTCTATGTTACCAATTGACCTCTTTCTACCTATAAAATCTGATTTGGGAATGTTCATTTCATTTCCTCTCAAGAAGGACTTTCTAGACGTCTATTAGCGGGACTTCTTAAAAGCTTTTAGGTCTTTAAAGGGCTTCTCGTTTGCTCTAATCCTAAGTGTGAAGACCCTTCTGCCCTTCTGAACCCATTATTGGGGCTGTAGGCTAAGCTGTGGTCAGGGCGCTTTCCCACCCAGAGCAAACCCTACAGGTGAAGTTTCCTATTCCTTGCATTTTGGCGGGAGATAGTCAGATATTCTTGCATCTGTGGCTCCTTCGACGAGGGAAGGGAGGTAGTGGTGGGTGCTGGGGCAGACATGGCCCTCACCAGCTCAACCGTAGAGCACACTTAAATTCAGGAAGCTTTTTAGTGAAAGCTTCAGCTCAGGTAAGGAAGATGAGAACCAAGTTGGGAAGGGGGTCTCATTCGACGTTTCAGTGTGTCGGTCCTTAAGTGCCGGGTTCTGAGCTGTACCCAGCTGTACCGCCTTACTCACCGTGCCCCTGTTGCCCCTCTGCTTATGGAGAGTAAACATTTTAGACTTCTCCATTTTTGCTAAAATTAAACCACTGCTTTTTTTGCTTCTTGGGTTTTTTTATTATTATTATTTGTTTTGGTTTCCCCTTGGCTAGCCACATACTTTGATTTTAACTGTTCCTACAACAGCCGTGTGGAACTGAAAGGAAGGTTCTATGAAGGTTTTTAACGGGGTACGGGTTGATATTTCAAAAAACTTCCAAACACGATTGGCTTCAGCACTATTACTGAGCTAGATTTTAGGGTATGAGTTTCTGAGAAGCAACAACGGCATGGGGTAGCATGCCATATAAATGACGATGATAATTGTGATTTTTTTTCTTAGTGTTTAGTGTGGGCCAGGCACAGTACTGAGCGTTGGGATAGATACCAGGTGATTGGGTTGGACGCAGATCCGGTCCTACACGGGGCTCAGAGTCTTAGTCCCCATTTTACAGATGAGAGAAGTGACTTGCCCTAGGTCACACAGCAGGCAAGTGGCGGAACCAGGATTAGAACCCAGGTCCTGCCGACTCCAGACCGCTAGGCCACGCTGCTTCTCCTCAGACATGGACACACCCGCCAACTGCCAATTACTGTTCATCCAAAAAACCAGATTCCCATGAAAGCGGAAGATAAAGGGTTAGACGATAAAGGAGAGTCAGATTATATTCAACTTTTCTTAGTCCCATTTTGATTGATTTCAGCCTGCTCTGTGATGTGTTTTTGATATACGCTGCTGTGTAGGTCTATGGCGCTGACGAACTCTATCATATCATCATTTCTGTGTTCCGCTTGGGTTTGATTCCTTTCATCAACATTTCATCCAGGTTTCACTGGACATCTTCAGAATGATTCACAGGCATTGGACAACCGCATGTGATAACAGACCATTCAACCAGGTGACAAACGAACCGAGAGAGAGAGCCGAGCAGAAAGCATGCTGGCTTGCGCCTGAAACCGCCAGTGCCTAAAAAATCATCCTGAAGATGCCCAGTCTAACTTGGACGGTACACTGATGGAAGGAATCTGTACACAACAAACGTGGTACGTGTGTCTATTCATACCCTAATCAATCTCTCTCCCCAGTGCTTAGAGCAGTGCTCTGCACACAGTAAGCGCTCAATAAATGCCATTCAATGATTATCTGTGCTACTAGATGGGAGAGGTGGCACTAAAGATACAAAACAGTTAAGGAAAAACTGGTGATAGCTTGGGAGGCCGTGGCTAGGGCTCCAAAGTGGACAATTAATAAATTCTTTGTGGATTTTTTTTTAATGCTGTTTGTTGATCGCTTACTGCGGGCCGGGCACTGTACCGAGTGCTGGGGTAAATATAAGATAATCGGGTTGGACACCGTTTCTGTTCCACATGGGGCTCAATCTTAGTCCCCGTTTTACAGACTAGGTTATTGAGGCACAGAGACGTTAAGTGAGGTGCCTTGGGTCACGCTACGGGCATGTGGAAAAACTGGGATTAGAACACACATTCTCTGACTCCCAGGCCTGTGCTTTTTCCAGTAAGTCATGCTGCTGCTGAGTTGACTCATGCAAATTGTTTAAAAACTCCATTAAATCTTTCAGGGTACTAGGAGAGTTTAATACATTGCTGTTTCCGTGTACACTGGTGAGTTGAAAGAGTTAGACAATCACCAAAAGTTCTGAAATGCATTCCCATGATCTGTCAGTGGGCAAATTTGGCCCATTATCAATTAAGCACCCTCAGGCACATAATACATTCGAAACAAGCATAGTCCCTATTCTCTAGGACAAATGTCTATCAAAATATTCTATTTTCTCAGGTTACTCCATTCAGTTTTTAAGATTAAGATTGGGAGATGATGCTCTTTTGCAAAACACTTAGATTGGATTTATATTAAGACTTGTCTGATTTTTTTTTTTTTTTTTTTTACTTTTAGGCCCATTATAATGTGACCACAACCAAATTAGTGAATCCAGACATACTCTTGAATGAAATCATTTCTGTCCTTCCAAAGAAACATGTTGAATTTGTGCAGAAAGGGTGAGTATGTATAACTGGGAACCACTACTATTTTCCTCTTTGGCCTATGAAAGACATGCATAATAATAATAATGGTATTTGTTAAGCACTTTGTACCAAGCACTGTTCTAAGCACTGTTCTAAGGTAATCAGGTAGCCCCACGTGGGGCTCACAGTCTTAATCCCCATTTTACAGATGAGGTAACTCAGGCACAGAGAAATCGACTTGCCCCACGTCACACAGCTGACAAGCGACAGAGTGGGGATTAGAACCCATGACCTCTGACTCCCAAGCCCGTGCTCTTTCCACTGAGTCACGCTGCTTCGCTAAAGAGTGTCACTCAGTAATCCATTCTGTGGTTTTCACATTTTCCTTGCCCATCAACCCACAGCACTTTCTTAAGCACCTTAATCACCAATTTAAAAATTTGTGGTGAAAAATTGGAAAATTTGAGGAATGGCCTCATCCTGCTCCTTAAAAGCGTCATTCTCCCTTTCCCTCCTCTAGCCTATTACCTCCACCATGATATAGATGAGATCATTCCTTGTCGTTGGGCTAGCTTAGGATAACTGGCCCGTCATACAGATGAAAGCTGTAAGTGCCAGTAGGAGGAATGTATTCTAGGTTAAATAATGCTGTAAATACCCACTGTGTTTGATCAATCTTTTCTTCAACCCCATTGAAAAGCTGGTTTGTTAATACTTCAAGGAACACTGTTTTGAGGTGGGAAGCATCACGAATGCTTTCAAATGGGCTAAACTCATGAAGTGCTGCCATTGCACAATTAAAAAAAAAAATCTTAGCCATCCATGTGTTAAACTCAGATCCGATGCTGCCAAGGAGAAGGTTTTATTGCTTGGGGGATGTCAGGTGACCTCTTTTTTTTTTCTCATTTACCGAGTGCTTACTGTTTGCAGAGCACTGTACTAAGCGCTTGGGAGAGTACAGTGTAACAGAGTTGGTAGACACATTCCCTGCCCCCAACGAACTTACAGTTCTAGAGGGGAAGACAGACATTAATATAAATAAATTCTCTGGAAGATGTTTCAGAATCACTTGGCAAACGGATAGGGAAAATAATTTATCAATCAGTGATATTTGAGCACTTACTGTGTGCAGAGCACTGTACCAAGTTTATCAGAAAAACGCTCTCAGAATTGATCTCTGACTTTTCTGGCGTTTCCAATCCAACAGTCCCATTCTTAGAAGTGAAGAGAGCAGGGCAAACTGGACACGTAAGTGATTTTGACTACTAAAAGGACAAGGAAAATAGGAGTTCACCTACCTGATTCCTCTGATCTCCATCCTTACCAGAAATGGCTTCCCTTTGGCAAGCAGAGGGGTCGGTGGGACGGGTACTGTCACCTCAGTTGACAGGAAACCCCTTCTTCGGAGTTCCCCAGGCAGCAAGGCTGTTGCCTAAGAAGAAGTCTCTGCCCTAGCATCACAGAGTGGAGTCCGTGGAGACCACATCCATACTGCTCACATATGGTCCCTTGGGAAAGGTGAAGGTTCTTCCTTTCTCTTGTATTGGTCAAGCACCCGGCCTGTCAGTATAAGACTGATCGTCTTCTCTGGTCTTGGGGAACATGTGGAGCTTCTGGATCGCTGTGGCCATAGGATGGAGCCAAGTCCAGGACCTGTGAATGTATAACTTAGGCTGAACTGCATCTGAAATTGAGTCCGTCTAGGCAGCCCCCGAGCACAGTTTTCGTGCCGGGAGATTTTGCGAGAAAGAGGGTCACTCGTGTTACGATCGTTTTTTAAAGATCGGAGCCAGAGATGCAGATCTTGGGCTGCATACAAGGTTCACCCAAGGTTTGAAAGGAAATATTTAAGCAGATTTTTTCCCCCTCTGTTTTTCTTCTTCAAAACACGGACGGACTTGCGGGTACAATAGCAAATAGTGTCACAAAAGTAAATGGAAATCAGCCTGGGTGAAGCTGGTGGAGCTTTTTCTCCCCTGTTTCTCCAGAGGGTGCAGGGGCATCCATTGTGCATTAGTGAGGCATCACTTTGAAACTGGGCAAAAAATCACTGACAAGGAATATTACTGATTGATGTGGAACAACCTTGTGTCAATTGTATTCATTAGCACCGTGAAAATGTCTTGCAATATACAGAAGATTACCGGTCCGCACACTAACCTTCTCCCACTTTTTTTTTTTTTTTTTACAGCTATACCCTGAAATGTCAAACGCAGTCAGATTTTGGCAAAGTAACAATGCAGTTTGAGCTAGAAGTGTGCCAGCTTAGCAAACCCGATGTTGTGGGTATTAGGAGACAGCGGCTTAAGGGTGATGCTTGGGTCTACAAAAGATTAGTGGAAGACATCCTATCTAGCTGCAAGGTGTAATTTGATGGATGGCTTAGATCCTCTACAGGATCAGTGCCTCAGCAGAGGCAGGAGTTGATTTGTTTTATTTTTAAAGTTCATTAGAATTTCAAAACTAATTTAAAAACTCTCTTAAGGACCACATATTTGTTTAAGCAGAAGGCATTACTTTGTGAATACATCTAAGACAAACCCATCTGTCATTATCTGTCTATTTTCATTGTACATCTTTGTATATTAATAACTCTAGTCACGTCTGGGGGTTCTCTTCCTCATCTGAAACTTCTGCCTGCATATGTGTAATTTTCTGAAATAAAACAGTTGTCAATATAGTCAGCTGTCCTCCGTTTTGTACATAAAATGCAGTCCAAACAAAACTGTTAATGGCATGGCTCTAAGTAAAGATTATTTTGGGTGTATCTTATCAGTTATCAAGTTTGTGTTGGGCAGAAAACAGATAAGAATTCATTTGCATAATTCTTTTCCTGTCTCTGCCCTTAAGTAGGATTTATTGGGATCGTTAACTAAGTCACAGCTGTGGTTACTAGAGTTAAACTACATGCTCAATATGTTGAATAAAATAGGATTGACTTCAAAAATGTGTTTAAGCCAATAATGATAGTATTTAAACTACCTCTAAAAACATTACCGTAGAAAATATGGCAATTTTGCCAAAGTCTCAAAACGGTATTTGTATTCTGCTTTTTGATCTGCCGTGATAATCTCTACAGGTCACAGCTAGAATTGCATTGGCACCGGTGACTAGCTAAACCTATGCAGAGAGTGAGAAAATTGTTGAAGTATGAGAGGTGGATAACAGGAAGAATAACTAGGGCCTAGGCACAGCAGTTACCATTTCATTATGCCAGCCTCCTAATCAACTGCACTTTCGGGGGCCCTAGCCCATTAGTGTGGCCTAGGAATAGCGGTATTGTCAACGGATCGGAGTTACAATGGATTTCGCACAACTGGAATTACACCAGGCTCCAATATTGGAATTTACATTAAAACCTTAATCGCGTTTCGCCCTCGCTACTGAAGGGGACTGAAGAGCTCTCTGAGTAGACTCGCTTTGGAGCAAAAGTCCCTGAGAGATCTCTTTCGGTCTCCTCAGAGGAGACTCCATTTCAGTGCTTATTCTGCCTCTTGGCCTGCCTTGTTCCTTAATTCCCAGCCCCAGGTCTCCCCCTTCCCCTATGACCCTTTCACCTCATCACCCTCACTCACCTCGCTCCTCTCCCCCGGTGCTTTCGAGACCTCAAATATAGTCAAAGTCCTGGCCGCCGCAGCTTAACACGAGGGAGGAGGCTAGTTTACTAACGACGCTAATTTGTTAAGCGCTTACCAAGTGCCAAGGACTGTTCTAAGCACTGGGGTCCATGCAAGGTAATCAGGTTGTCCAGCGTGGGGCTCACGGTCTTAATCCCCCTTTTACAGATGAGGTGACTGAGGCGGAGAGAAGTGAAGCGGCTTACACGGCAGACAAATGGGGGAACCGGGATTAGAACCCGTGTCCTCTGACTCCCAACCCAGTGCTCTTGCCACTAAGCCACGCTGCACCCCAGGAGGAGATTTCTAACAATGCAATCCTGAAGCACAGTCAGCTCACCAGCACCGAGGCAGTGTTCACAGCAATACTCGTTCCACTTAAGACTGGGAAACCCTGTGCGAGACAGGAACTCTGTCAGACCTGACTGTATTTTATCTACTTGAGTGCTTAGCCTGGGGCTCCTATATTCTAAGCAAACACCACTATCATTACTATCATTATTATTATTAGCTGAGCTGCCAAGGACATGTGAGAAGAATACATGACAACAGGATACACAGATAGCTGCTACAGCAAAGTCTAGTGGAAATTGCCTGGGCCTGGATGTCAGAGGAGCTGGGTTCTAATCCTCCCCCTGCCGCTTGCCTGTTGGGTGACCTGGAGCCAACTGCCTAGCTTCTCTGTGCCTCGGTTTTCTCATCTGTAAATTGGGGGTTCAACACCCTGTTCCCCCTCCTACTTAGAATGTGGGAAAGGGACTGTGTCCGTCCTGATTATCTTGTCTCTGCCCCGGCGTTTAGTGCAGTGCTTGGCACCTCGTAAGTACTTAAATACCACAATTATTACTGTTATGAAGTTGGTGAGATTAAAGAGGGCGCCAGTAAACTGGAAGGGCAGAATAAACGATTTAAAGACCTAGCGGAGCCCGGTGTCAAACAGTATGGCATAGGAATGGACTGTTGGGAAACCTTCTTGAGCAAAGAATTCACAAATTATTATATTAGTATTAATAGTATGAATCGTATTTTTTGAGCACTTACTGTGAGCAAAGCACTGTACTAAGCGCTTGGGAGAGTACAGAACATCGGACACATCCCTTGCCCACAACGAGCTCACAGTCTAGAGGGGGAGACAGGCATTAATATAAATAGATAAGTAAATTGCATATATGTACATATGTGCTGTGGGAAGGGGAGGGAAGATGAATGAAAGAGCAAATATGAGCGGCGCAGAAGGGAGTGGGAGAAGAGGAGAGGAGGGCTCAATCAGGGAAGCCTTCCTGGAGGAGACTGAGATACCCAGAGGAAGATGCTTGAAACAGAAGCGGGCACAGTAAATTACCATCATCACAGCCAAATCACGCAGAAGGGGCACATGATGATCGCACAATGATCAGCCACACTCAATCAGTGAGTGTCTTTCCTGAGTGCTTACTTCATGCAGAGCACTGTACTAAGCACTTGGGAGAATACAATAACTGCCCCTTTCCCTGTCCGCAACGAACTTACAGTCCAGAGAGGGAGCTTACATATTCACATATAAGTAGACTGTCCTATCCGTAGCATCGTCAGAAATGAAGGGCATCCTTATATGTATTGCAAACTTTAAACATCACCCCTTTCTGTCTGCCCGATGAAACTATAAAGTTGTTAGGTGGAAAGAGCAAATGAAGCATCGCCCCAATGTCAACCACACAAGCACTTATATTTAAATTTTGTATTATAAATTATTTATATTTAATGTCCGTCTCCCCCTCTAGACCGTAAGTTCGTTATGAGCGGGGAACATGTCTGCTAATTCTGTGGTATTGTACTCTCCCAAGCGATAAGTGCAGTGTTGTGCACACATTAAAGCACTCAATAAATACCACTGACTGACAGAGAAGATGGAGGTTTAATCCAGTGCAAATGTCTGTGGACCGTACCTAAATTCTCAAAGTGGAGAAATATTTCAGAAGAATCCATAACCTTCTACAGTCACCTATTCTGAAATTTAACAATGTGCCTAATGAAGGAATCCTTCCTTTAATATAAATTCTTCTAGACGCAGCTAGTTACTTTCCTCTCATTAGGTTCTGAATGAAGAGGGTGAACTGCTGATCACCATCCTCTGTAATAGTTGTTCATATTCCCAAAGACCATTAAATATATCACCTTGCAGTCATCTCTTCTCCAGGCTAAAAAATCCCACTGTTTTTAGCCTTCCCTCATAGGTACTATTTTCTAACCCTGTGGTCACCTTAGACAACGTTTGGGTTGTTAAAGAAAAGCTCATTGTCACTGAATGTAATTCAAAGACTCTACAAACCACTCCTATTTCCTTTTTTCCACAGGTTGAGGAATATTTTAAGCATTAGTAGTGGGTCAAGGAGTGCTTCAAGGGAAAAAGTACAAACAATTACAGAGCCAAATCTGTTTCCTCCGAGACTCTGTCTCATGCTGATTACCAAAAGAAACTTCTTTCCAGTATGCCAAAGGCCGATTTTTTAAAATACCATTAACAAGTAGGCTGTAAACTTCCTACTCCAAAAAAACCTCTGGCCAAGAGCAAGAACTAAGTAGATGTATTTATCATTTAGAAATGCTAATAACTAGTGTTGAGTATTTACGTAACTATCCACCAGTGCTGCTCAGCTCATCCAGAAAAATAGTCTAATCAAAACTAAAATTTTAATTACATATATATGTATATGAAATCTTAGCTTTGCATATATTTTACACACACGCAAGATACCACCGATGGTGAAACTCGTCCACGAGTTAATGTACGGCCAAAGGGCAAATGTGGGATCCACAGTTCTGGCCACATTGCGCGTATTGAAATCGGCCTTTAACACTAAATTGAGTGTTAAAACTACACTGAGTTTGGCAGTTTGATTCAAAGAATATGTTCACATTCTAAAGCATACATTTGATGTCCTTTTCCAAAGTAAGGACAGCAATAGTATTTACTTTGTAAGTTGCTTGAAGAGGCTTCCTGGCCAGGCCTATCACATTAGTACAATCACTCATCCTATCCCAACTGGATTACTGCATCAGCATCCTTTCTGATCTCCCAACCTCCTGTGTCTCCCTGCTTCAGTCTATATATACTTCACTCTGCTGCCTGGATTATCTTTCTACAGAAAGGTTTTGGGCATGTCACCCCCCTCCTCAAAAATCTCCAGTGGTTGCCTATCAACCTCCACAGCAAGCAAAAACTCCTCACTATTGGCTTCAAAGCTGTCCATCACCTTGTCCTTTCCTACCTCACCTCCTTTCTCTCCTTCTACATCCCAGCCCACACACTCTGCTCCTCTGCTGCTAAGCTTCTCACTGGGCCTCGTTCTCGCCTGTCCCGCCGTCGACTCCTGGCCCACGTCCTACCCCGGCCAGGGATGGCCTCCCTCCTCAAGTCCGCCATTCACACTTCCCCCTCTTCAAAGCCCGACTGAAGGCTCACCTCCTCCAGAAGGCCTTCCCAGTCTAAGCCCCCCTTTCTCTCAGTTCCCCCTCCATCACCCCAACTTGCTCCTTTTGCTCTGCGCCCCCTCCCCGCTCCACAGCTCTTGCGTATATTTGTACATATCTTTAATTCTTTTTATTTATATTATTGCCTGTTTACTTGTTTTGATGTGTGTGTATATATACATATACACATACATCTATAATTCTATTTATTTATATTGATGCTATTGATGCCTGTTTACTTGTTCTGATGCCTGTCTCCCTCCCTTCTAGACTGTGAACCCGTTGTGGGCAGGGATTGTCTCTCTCTGTGGCTGAAGTGCACTTTCTGAGCACTTAGTACAGTGTTCCACACACGGTAAGCACTCAATAAAAACAATGGAATGAACGAATGAATGAAAAATGAACACCCCACAGGAAAATATAATCAGGCCCTCCACGTAGCTCACGTTGAAGCTACTGATCAAAATGTGGTACAGCGGATCCGTCTTTGCAAAGCAACAGGTAGAAGAAAAATACAAGGGGCAACACCAAGACCTCTCTGCCGTATGCCCAGACCGTACAAAATTACCTGGTGACATAAATCAATCGATCAAAGTGGCCTGTGGTAACTACTAAGTAATTTTAATTGCCCGAGATCCTACCGTTATTCCACAATGCTAAGGCTGGAGGTGATGAACCTTTTCCTAGCACCATTTACTCTGGTAAAAGAAAAAAGCTGTGAGGCAGCTCTAGCCCAGTTCCAATACACTGCCATGCTTAGGAATAAAGGTAAGGTACCTGGAAGCTGTTGTCAGTATATGCTTACAAATCACCAGGACGCTTTCGATTCAGTAGACTATGAGCACCATCAGAAACCTTTCAGATCGTCGTCAAAGAATTGCTGCAGGCAGGTGACTGTTCTTGAAGCAGGTACATAAGAAGACGGCAAAGTTGGCCCAGTGCAATAAGCCTGAAGAAAACATATGACACAATTGAAACTTTCGTTGGCAGCAGAGCAAAACGACACTGAATTATGCTACTTAGGCAATAGACTATCCAATATGCACAGAAAGAAGTTAAAAAATAATAATAAAACAGCTCAAGAAAGCCTGTCTCCAGTTTGTCTTTTGACATCTAGAGTTTGTGCTATTCCAATTTTTATACGCCTCAAGCCTTGGACCAAGGATAGAAAGCATAGCCAGTTCTTGATCAGTTTTTTTCCGAGTCACTTGAGAGGATCAATGGCATTTATTGAGCACTTACTTTGTGTAGAGCACTGTGCTAAGTGCTTGGGAGACACCAAAGAACGGTGGGTGTGTTCCCTGCCCGCAAAGAGCTTTCAGCCTAGAGGGGGATCACCGACGAGTTTCTGAATGCAATCGCCGTACCTGCATCGAAGTAGGGCTCTTCACAGTGGAGATTTAGTGGATGGGATGTGTGAGGAAAATGGACGATAGAAGGATACCCGGGAAACTGCTTGAGGACTTGTACAATCAGGGAGGACCGAGGAAATGCTCGGAAAGCTTAGAGACGCGCTCTCAAATGATGAGGGAGAGTAGCAGACTGTTGGGAGACAATAGAAGCAGATAGACCAGCCTGATAAGTAGCAGATAGAGACCAATCTGGGCCTTGGCTTTCAGTGGTTAGAGCTTTGACTAATGCGGAAAAATCAAATTTTGCAGTCTAATTATTCCATTTATTTGGGATTTAAAAACTATTTTACTTGTGGAGTGACATATATGGCAACATTTTTACCAGAGCCCATCGAGTTAAAAACCAGGGAGTTACATTTTTTTTAATTTTCAGTCAGCCTGACAAAGTAACGTGGAATTAGACACCCTATGAACTATTTCTCTGACTTAATGCGAGGGCTGTGCTTCATTAGAGGATATAGAATCATCCACTGTCATTTTTGTTTTTGTCGTATTCGTTTTTGGCAGAGAATTTATTCAATCTCCAGTATATAGTTATTTATGTGCATTCCCTAGAGGAAGCTCCATTAAAACTCTTAATGTGACACCACATATTTTTAGTAGACTAGAAAATAGTTACAATTTTAATTTAAATTGAAATGACTATGTAATAGCTGGACAAATCATTCTAGATCCCTAGAGTTCTTAATTGTAATTCTCCATTGTTTTCTCGGCATAAATTTTCTTACCAAGTGCTCATTCTGAATGCTCACTAATTTTTTCAAATGTTCCATATGCATTCCAAAGTCACTTATTTAATAATTTTTTATGGTTAACAACTTCGTGATTAAACTTCAGTGTTAAATATAAATGTTTGAAACAATAAGCCCATTCAAGTGTTGGACGAGAAAGCGTATTATATGTTTAGATTAGATTAAGGAATCCGTGCTTAAGAAAACAAGAAACGCAGTCTGATCGAGAGCAATGCATAGGCCCGTGCTGTTTAATGGGAAGGAAAAAAATCAGTCAATCGTATTTATTGAGTGCTTATTATGTGCAGAGCACTGAAGTAAGTGCTCGGGATAGTACAATATAACAGAGTTGGTAGACAAAATGACACGTAGCCCACCTCTACTTCTCTCAAATGTCATTTTTTCTTCCCATCCCCATGCCAATTTACAAGATGGGTGAGAAAGAAGGCTGAATTGAGAAACGTTCTCTATCCCCTGGCCAGTTCTTGAGATTTATCACCCTCTTGACCACAAAAAAAGTGGTAACGGACTTGTAATAGATTAAGAATTAAGCAGTGGTAAGAGGATAGCCCTATCTGTCTTCAACGTAAAGGTGTTCCAAAACAAAACTCCTCAGTTTCTCACCCAAATCCTGTCCTCCCCCAGACTTACCCATCACTGTAGATGGCACCGCCATCCTCCCTGCCTCACAAGCCTGGCATTATGACGATGATGATGATGATGATGATGATGATGATGATGGTATTTAAGTGCTTACTATGTGCCAAGCATCCTCAACTCATCTCTCATTCAACTTGCATATTCAGTCTGTCACCAAATGCTGTGGGTTGTATGTTCGCTACATCTTTAGAACCCTGCCCCTTTCTCTCCAAACTGCTACTACACTGATTCAAAGCACTTACTACAGTGCTTTGCACACAGTAAGCGCTCAGTAAATATGAGTGAATGAAAGCCCATGCTCTTTCCATTAGGCCACGCTGCAAAACATTCAGTCCACATGTCCTCACTTCTTAAAAACTTCCAACTGTTGTAGAAGCAACATGGCATAGGGGATAGAGCACGGCCTGGGAGTCAAAAGTGCATGGGTTCTAATCCCGACTCTGCCGCTTGTCTGCTGTGTGACCTTGGACAAGTCACTTCACTTCCTCTCTGCCTCAGTTCCCTCATCTGCAAAATGGGGATTAAGACTGTGAGCCCTATGTGGGGCGGGGACTGTGTCCAACCCAATTATCCTGTATGTACCCCAGCACTTAGAACAGTGCCTGACACATAGTAAGAGCTTAACGAATACCATAATTTTTTTTTTTCCCACCCACCTCCGTCCACATCCAACAGAAACTCCTTAACACCCGCTTTAAGGCAATCAGCCCTCGCTCCTACCTTACCTCGCTGATCTACTACAACCCAGCCCACATGCTCTACTCCTCTAACGTGCCTCGGTCTCGTCCAGCTCGTCACCGACCTCTCGCCCACATCTTCCCTCCCTCCCACCTCATATCTGACAGTCAACCACTCCCTCCCTCTTCACGGCCCTACTAAAAATCACATCTCCCCCCAAGAGGCCTTCCCTTACTAAGCCCTCATTTCCCTACCCTATTCATCCTCACTTCTGTGGCACCGATGCTCTCGGGTCTATAACCCTTAAGCCCTTTGACAGTCACTCCATCCGCAGCCCCAAGGCACTTATGCACGTATCCTTATACGCTGCCATTTCCTCTATCTGTAACTTATTCTAATGTCTATCTCCCCCCTAGCTCGTAAGCTCCTCGTGGGCAGATATCAAGTTCACCAACTCTAATGTGTTGTACTCCTGCGAGCGCTAAGTACAGCACTCTGCGCACAGTAAATACTCAAATGCCACTGATCGACTGATTACTGTTCTTCACCAGGATAGTGAAGGTTCCTAGCTCTTCTTCTCTAACTTAGTGACGTTTCATATAATCACTCTCTACTTCACTGCCTCGCCTCATTTTCCTAAAAAGTCTGTCAGGAGCACAGGCATAACTCCCACTCCCTTCTGCTTCGCCCTGACTTACTCCGTTTGCTCTTCGCCCCCATCCCAGCCCCACAGCACCTATTAGACTGTGAGTCCGTTACCCGGCAGGGATTGTCTCTATCTGTTGCCGAATTGTATATTCCAAGCGCTTAGTACAGTGCTCTGCACATAGTCAGCGCTCAATAAATACTACTGAATGAATGAACTGTCTTGTTTGTGAATGACACAAGTCCTGGTGTTCCAACACAACAGAGGGCAGGAGAAGTTCAACTACATCTGATGCCCCATATTTTTGAAACTGAAATCTGGCAACCCCACTGAACAAATACAGACACTGGAACGAAGCAATAACAACGGAAATTCTGAGAGATACCGCCCAATTTGTACCCTGTCATTTTATATTTACAAAGGGGCCCGGATCAGACTGACGGGCGACTATAGGTTATAACACCACCGTATTGCGTGCCACACTGAAAGGCCTGAGTCATTTCCCTTGAACTTAAGGGGCACTTAGTTTGGAGCAAAAATTTGAGGGGATTCTCTGAAGGAAGCAGTGATCATTCAGTAAGTGTTTATTGATGTTAACACAGTGTCACGGAAGCCAATGAGGGCAATTTTCAGAAAGTGATGATAAAACGATGTTTGGTTTTGTATGTGAAAATGACATTTCATTTTTACATTCTCGTAAGTAAGCGTGTCCAGTAAAAATATACATTTACATTCGATTTGGATGGCCACACAATCTATTGGCTAAATCACAGACCTGGGAGGCAGAACACCTGGGTTCTATCTTTTGGGGGGGGGGCGGTGGGGGGAGAGTACAGCTTTGCCTCAGAGTGATTTTGTGACTGAGAAAATTAGCCCACCGTGTGCATGTATAACATGGATAATACTTGCTACGGACCTATTTCGTGTCGATGCAGAGGAGAAGCAAACCCCCGCAGCACCCCTTCATTCAATTGTATTTATTGAGCGCTTCCTGCGTGCAGAGCACTGTACTGAGCGGTTGGGAAAGTACAATGCAAAAATAGAGACAATCCCTGCCCACAACGAGATCGCAGTCTGGAGGGGTGGTGGGGCGGGGGGAGGGGGGAAGACAGACACCAGTACACCCAAAGAATCTTTTGAAAGAAAGGAAGGAGTCTGATTTAGGTCACGGCAGCTCTACGTGCTCGGGTTTCCGTATCGTTCTAATGGGGATGATAGGCCCCTCGAGCTAGAAGGATCTTGAGAGGTCACCTAGTCCAACCCTTGGCTTCAGGCAGTGGCCCAGCTAAACCATTCTCCCTCCCATCCCCACAGCACTTATGTACATATCCGTAATTAATTTCTTTATACTAATGTTTGTCTCCCCCTCTAGACTGTACGTTGGTTGAGGGTAGGGAATGTGTCTGTTTATAGTGTACTCTCCCAAACACTTAGTACAGTGCCTGGCACATAACGGAAGCAGCGCGGCTCAGTGGAAAGAGCTCGGGCTTGGGAGTCAGAGGCCGTGGGTTCGAATCCCCGCTCCATCACTTGTCAGCTGTGTGACTGTGGGCAAGTCACTTCACTTCTCTGTGCCTCAGTTACCTCATCTGTAAAATGGGGATTAACTGGGAACCTCACGTGGGACAACCTGATTACCCTGTATCTCCTTCAGCGCTTAGAACAGTGCTCTGCACATAGTAAGCGCTTAACAAATACCAACATTATTATTATAGTAAGCACTGAATAAATACCATTATTATTATTACAGTGCAGTACAGAACACACAGGAAGCATTCAACAGAGAACCTGGGTTCTAAACACAGCTCAACCACTTTCCTGTAGGAGACCTCGGGCAAGTCACTTAACTTCTTATTCCTCAGTTTTCTCACCTGTAAAATGAGGGTCCAATTCCAGCTCTCCCTAACTCACACAATAAGCCACTTGTAGGGCAGGGGCTGTGGCCTAATTGATCATCATGTACCTACCGCAGATCTTAACACATAGTAAGCACTTAAATTCATTCATTCATTCAATAGTATTTATTGAGCGCTTACTATGTGCAGAGCACTGTACTAAGCACTTGGAATGTACAATTCGGCAACAGATAGAGACAATCCCTGCCCTCTAATGGGCTCACAGTCTAAATGGGGGAGACAGACAGCAAAACAAAACAGAACAAAACAAGACAACATCATCAAGATAAACAGAATCATGGAGATATACACCTCATTAACAAAATAAATAAGGTAATAAATAATATATACAAATAAGCACAGTGCTGAGGGGAAGGGAAGGGGGAAGAGCAGAGGGCAGGAGGGGGGAAGGAGAGGGGAGGAGGGGCAGAGGAAAAGGGGGGGCTCAGTCTGGGAAGGCCTCCTGGAGGAAGTGAGCTCTCAGTAGGGCTTTGAAGAGGGGAAGAGAGTTCATTTGGGGGAGGTGAGGAGGGAGGGCAATCCAGGACGGCGGGGGGACGTGGGACAGAGGTTGACTGCGGGATAGGCATGAATGGGGGACAGTGAGGAGGTGGGCGGCAGAGGAGCGGAGAGTGCGAGGTGGGCAGTAGAAAGAGAGAAGAGTGGTGAGGTAGGAGGGGGCAAGGTGATGGAGAGCTCTGAAGCCAAGAGAGAGGAGTTTTTGTTCCCTGCGAAGGTCGATAGGCAACCACTGGATGTTTTTGAGGAGGGGAGTGACGTCCCCAGAGCGTTTCTGTAGGAAGATGATCCGGGCAGCGGAATGAAGAATAGATTGGAGTGGGGAGAGTCAGGAGGAAGGGAGATCACAGAGAAGGCTGACACAATAATCCAGCCGGGATATTATGAGAGCTAACCCAGTGACCCAATCATTGTCACTGACGTCTGGGATTTAACCAATTGCAACAATAGAGGCTTATAAATCCACTAACAATTGAAAATATTACAGAAGCAGCATGACCTAGTGGAAGGAGCCCGGGCCTGCGAGTCTGAGGACCTGGGTTCCAATCGCAGCTCTGCCACTGGCCTGCTGGGTGACCTTAGGCAAATCACTTAATTTCTCTGTGCCTTAATTTCCTCCTCTGTAAAATAGGGATTAAATTACCTGTTCTGCCTCCTGTTTAAACAGTGAGCCCCAAGTAGGGATAGGGAATGTGTCTGAGCTACTTAGGAGTTGTTTCTAACCCAAGATTTAGTACAGTTTGGCACATAGTAAAGCACTTAAACACCGCAATGATCATTACTATCGAGGGTGGAGACGATGTGTCCTATCCCTCTTGTTCTCTCCCAAGTGATTAGGGGAGTGTTCTGCATGGTTGAGTCTAAGCGTTGGGCCCCACCCAATCCAGTGGGTTCAGCCTGGTGGAGAGCCTGGTCAATCCAGGTTTCAAATAAAAAATCAATAAAATACTAGGCTTGCCTTTCTCTCTCTTTTTATAATCGTACCTGTTAAGCTCTTCCTACGTGCCAGGATTTATTAAGTGCACGGGTAGAAGCAAGATAATCAGGTTGGACCCAGTCCCTGTCCCACATGGGGCTCACAGTCTAAATTGGAGGGAGGAGGATTTAATCCCCATTTTACAGATGAGGTAACTGAGGCACAGAGAAGTGATTTACCCAAGGTCACGCAGCAGGCAAGTGGCGGAGCCTGAATTAGAACCCAGGTTCTCTGATTTCCAGGCCTCTGCTCTTTCCACTAGACCATGCTCCTAGCTAAGTAGTGCTACTCAGTCTTATTTCCTTAAAGCACTTTTAAAAAGTTTTGGATTCCAAAGAAAGTTGTGGATTTGAGATAGTTTTATCCCTCTCCTTTTAGTCATCAGTACTAGGTCCAGAAAATAGATTTCGGTGGCCATGGAACTTTTACACTGGGCACTGATGTGACGACAGCTGTTACATCGATTGCTGAATTTTCAGCCTGATTCCCCTTTCACTTGTTCATCTTTACAATCGAATCTTTTTTGGAAAAAGGAGAGAGACCAAAGCAGGCATCTTCCAACCAGTTCGGTGTGATCGGTGCCATTTGAACACTGGCTGCTCTATCCCGGCAAGTGAAAGACCAGATAATGTCAGAGTTCTGTGGTGATACGGCTAGCAGTGTCACAAGAGACCATGGGGCATTTGATATTCATGAGAGTTCTCGGAACAGCCATAGGTAAGCACAAACAGCTTAAAAAATTGTCCAGGAATCAAATACAAATAGAAAGTTTATCCCAGCTTTATACAGAATCAAGTGTTACAGTCTAACATCTCCAGAATGTGTTAATTGCCTAAAATAAGTATTTATCCAGTCCATTGACACTTGTTCATGTATAAAACTTCCTAATTCTGTATTAACTCAGCAGTCTGTGAAAGTGGTAGATGGATGCATAATAATTAAACACAAGACTTCATTTTCTGGGAGAATCTGGGGGAATGGTGATTCCTTTGAGCCACAGGCTAGCGGAGCAATTATCCCAGGCTTCACCCCCAACTGAGACGCTCCACATCGAGAGATGAGATTTGGGTGGCAGAGGCTGCTGCGATGTTCATGGTAATTAATGCTGCTGTGTCTACTAATGTCTGTCTCCCCCCTAAGACTGTAAGCTCATCGTGGGCAGGGAACGTGTCTACCAACTCTGATGTACCGCACTCTCCCAAGTGCTTACTATATTGCTCTGCACACGGTAATCGCTCAATAAATACCACTGCTGATGCTCGATCCCGTCAGGATGGCGTGGAAACAGCGAGGGAGCTGCCAGACGAAAGGATTAGACGATCCTGTTTCTGAATCGCAGGGTAGGGCAGGTGTATGGAACAAAATTTCCCCCCCGTGTCCACATCAGACTCCGGTTTAGGCATTCTACTCCCTCCCTCACTGCCCCTGCTGCCCCAACCTCCAAGGAACTCAAATAGGCCTCTACTGTGGCCGTCTCCTATGACCTTCAAGCGCTTAGTACAGAGCTCTGCGCCAAATAAGCGCTCAATAAATACGACTGAACGAATGCCAGAGCTCACAGTTCGGTGCCCTTGCAGAGAAGGAGGAGGAGTATGGGGGAAAGAACCCACAATAGGAAGGCAAGATAAGTATTGCCCATAACAGAGGGCCTGCAATAGCACCCTCTCCATGTACAGCAGGGATCGACTCTTTTGTATTGCACTCTCCCAAGTGATTAGTACAGTGCTCTGCACATAGTAAATACTCAAATCCCACTGACTGACCAAAAAGTCTAGAGGTAACTCTGCACTTTGCTACCACCCTCCATGTGGCCATCCTTTCAGGAAGTGTACCTCGTCTCTTCCCCCACCCAGCAGCCCCTTTTGTCTCTGTTTTCTTGTAATACCGCTGTCTCCCCCTGGTTCTGACAGAAAGGAGTGGAGAGAAGGAAGGAAATAGAGGCCACGGTGGGAAGCAGTGTGGTCTAATGGTGAGAGAGCAGGCCTGTCAGTCAGAAGGACCTGGGCTCTAATCCTGACTCTGCTTGCTGTGTGACCTTGGGCTAGTCACTTAACTTCTCTGTGCCTCCGTTTCCTCAACTGTAAAATGGGGATACCGGTTCTCCCTCCTACTTAGACCGTGAGCCCCACGTGGGACAGGGACTGTGTCCGACCTAATTAACGTACGTCAACCTACCCCAGGGCTTAGAACAGTGTTTGACACATAGTAAGTGATTAACAAATACCATAAAAATACAAAAAAAGTCCTGAAGTCCTGAGTGGGGCTGGTTTTCTTCCCCATATTTGAAGTCCTGTATTCTCCTTTAAAATGTTGCCCACAAATACCCACCCAGAGTTCCTGTTCCTCTTTTCCTTAGGTTAAAAAAAAAAAGCCCTAATTATTAGGTATTGCTTAAATTTCTCTTCAGGAGTTCTGAATTGCAAATATCAAAAGAACAGTTTCAGGTGAAGCCAAGTGACATATGATGTCACCGGAACAAGGTTATCTCAGGGCAAGCATAATTAGGTAGTCCAGAAAAAACCTTAGCTGAGGAATATTGGTTTCCTTAGAAGAATGATCATTAAAAAGTGAAAATGACTATTTGGAACATTAAAGGGTCTTAGCCAACCCTGATAAAGTAAGGAAATCGTGAGAAGCTGAAGATCCAAGGAGACACTTCAATCTTTAGCGACCTCATTGCCATCCCAGAAATACTAATAAGCGTTTAGTAAATTCTTGCAATGCCCCAGGACAAGTAGACTTAAGTTTGGTTATACATTTAAAGAGAAAAAGGAAGAAGAGCAATCACAAAACCCCAAACAGGAAAAAATGAATGATCGACTTAAAAGAAAAAGAAGTGACTATTCATTGGCAGGAGCCCTGATGGTGAACCTCCCTAACTGCGGGAGTCCTTTGGGGCTCAGTTCTGGGTCCCTTTCTATTCTCCATCTATGCCACTCTCTTGGAGGACTCATTCACTCCCACAGTTTCAATTACCATCTCTATGCTGATGATTCCCAAACCTACCACTCCAGCCCCAACTTCTCCTTCTCTGGCACCTCACATTTCCTCCTGGCTTCAGGACGTCTCTACTTGGATGTCCCACCAACACCTCAAACTTAACTTGTCCAAAACAGAACTCATCTGTTCTCCCAAGCCCTCTCCTCCCCTTGTCTTTCTCATTACTGTAGTCACCACCACCACTGTCCTCCCTGTCTCCCAAGCACTAATTCGTCTCTCTCATCCAACCCACATATTCATTCGGTCACTAAATCCTGTCGGTTCTATCTTCAGAACATTGCCAGAATCCGTCCATTTCTCTCCAAACTAATACTACACTGATCCAAGGACTTCGGTCCCACCTTGACTACTGCATCAGCCTCCTCGCTGACCGCCCTGCCTCCTGACTCTCCCCCCTCCTGTCCTTCATGCTGCTGCCAGGATCATTTTTCTAAAATAATAATAATTGCAGTCCACATCTCCCCACTCTTCAAGGGCCACCAGTGGTTGCCTACCCAATTCTACCTCAAACAGTAATTCTTTGCCACTGGCTTTAGAGCAATCAGCTCACCCTCTCTTACCTTATCTCACTGCTCTCCTACCAGGCAACACCCTTTGCTCCTCCATCCCCAAATTACTCACTCTACCTCAGTCCCATCTATCTCACTCCTGACCCCTCACCCCCTTCCTGCAACTCCCTTCCCCCTTCACCACTCTCTCCACCATCAGAAATTATTAAAATCCCATCTCTTCCAACAACTAAGCCCTCATTCCCCCTACTCCCTCTCCCTTCCGTATCACCCTCGCACTCAAATCTATATCCTTTAGGCACTTAACATTCACCCCACCCTAAGGCCCACACCACCTACGTACCTACTCGAAATGTATTTTAATGTCTTCGTACCCCTAAAGACTACTATCTCCTTGGGGACAAGGATCACATCTACCACCTCTGTTGCTCCGTATTCTCCCAAGTGCTTAGGATAATGCACTGCACAGAATAAGTGCTCAGCGTGGCTCAGTGGAAAGACCCCGGGCTTGGGAGTTGGAGGTCATGGGTTCGAATCCCAGCTCTGCCACTTGGCAGCTGTGTGACTGTGAGCAAGTCACTTCACTTCTCTGTGCCTCAGTTCCCTCATCTGTAAAATGGGGATTAACTGTGAGCCTCACGTGGGACGACCTGATTACCCTGTATCTACCCCAGCGCTTAGAACAGTGCTCGGCACATAGTAAGCGCTTAACAAACACCAACATTAAGTGTCACTGATTGGGCCTATCTTGTACTATGAAAGCACTCTCTCCACCGTCCTTCATAAGACTGAGAAAAAACTAGACCAATTCCCCTCTCCCAATTCTTGTCGAGGGTACATTCCCAATCCTTTTCCTCCCGTCCAATATAAAAAGGCCCAAATGTTGAAAGAAATAGGCTGATCTGAAATCTGGCAGCCAGAGCAGAGAGAAAATCAAAAATATGCTTACTGAACCTCTGTTTTAAATGAACCCTACCCTTCTGTTGACTCTGTATTTGCTTCCCTTACTCAAGACTTCCAGTGCCAAATACAACCCCATCCCTAAGAACTATCAAAGAAAATTACCATCATACTATGCTTCATGCTCCTTCCTTTCAAGTGATCCTGTTTACTACTTCTAAACAATTTATTTCTCTGAATCAGATGACTTCTGGAGGCATTTCAAATTCACAGTGTATGAAACTGTGCTGGGCAATCAGAACACTTATGAATCTGGTGGAAAGAAAATACAGATTTATTGGACTAGCTACTCCCTAAATCAGTTGACTGATTGATTTTGGTTTGGGGGTGAATTTATTTTAAGTGTTTTTTTATTTGCACAAATTTCAAAAGGAGAGTTGATTTACCTGCCACCTCCTCATACTACCCCTAGTTTGATTTGAATTTTCACTTTCCCAGAAAATTACAAACAAGGCCTGGTGCCGTTCCTAAAGTTACCACAATAATTGGGGCTTCCATGCATCTCTAATCTTTAGGGCTCTGAATCTGCTGAGGTAATTCTGGATTTTTCAAGTATACTGTAATATCACTTATGCTGCACAATTTTATTGCAGCTGATAATGGGATCATCAAGTCTGTAAAGGGACCGCGGGTCTGGGAGTCAGCAAACCTGGGTTCAGGCCCCAGTCCCTTCACTGGCCTGCTGTGTGACTTTGAGCAACTTACTTAACTTCTTTGTCTCAATTTCCTCATCTGTAAAGTGGGGATAAGATGCCTGGCTTTCTCTACCTTTTAGATGGTGAGTCCTACACGGGGCAAGGATTCTCACAGATTATCTTGTATCCAACACAGCACTTAGCACATAAATACTGTTATTTCTAGTAGACAGAAAACACACTCAGAAGAGTAGTTGAAAAAGTCTCAGTACCACGTGCCTGGAAATGAAAACTGAAAGATCTGAATCTCTCAGAATATTTACGTCCCCTTTCCGTATGGAGGAAAATATTTGCTTCTGCACACACCACAGGTCAAAGAGACTCGATTATGAATGCATCTGAACTCCCTCCTCAAACTCTCTGTTCCCCCAGACTCCCCCATCTCTTGCCCCTAATGACCTGGCCACGTACTTTGAGAAAATGGAAACCAGCAGACATGATCTCTCCTGCTTCTCTCTAGGCTCTCCCTCCTCCTGTCCCTTCTTCAACTCCCTCCTTCCCCAGCATCACCTCAAGAGATCTGCTCTCAAAATCCACCTCCTCCACCTGCACATACGACCCCATCCCTTCTCACCTTATCAAAATGCTTGCTCCCTACCTGACCGCCATCATCAACTCTTCACTCCCCAAAGGCTTTTTTCCCACTGCCTTCAAAAATGCTGTCTCTCCATCCTAAAAAAAAAAAACCCTCCCTTGACCCCATAGCAACCCCACAGTTATCACCTCATCTCCCTCCTGCCATTCCTCTCCAAACTCCTTGAGCAAGTTGTCTAAACCTGCTGTATCTACTTCCTCTCCTCTAATCCTCTCCTTGATCCCCTCCAAATTTGCTTCTGCCCCCTTTCACTCCACAGAAACCGCCCTCTTATTGGTCACCAGTGATTTTCTTGCCAAATCCAGTGACCTCTACCCCAACCTAATTCTCCTCTGCCTCTCAGCTGCCTTCACTGTTGACCACCTCCCTTCTCCTGGACACATTATCCAACTTTGGCTTCAGTGACACTTTTCTCTGGTTCTCCTCCTTGCTCTGTAGTCGCTCATTCTCTTTCATTCATTCGATCGTATTTATTGAGCACTCACTGTGTGCAGAGCACTGAACTAAGCGCTTATTTCATTGACTCCTCCTCTGCCTCCCACCCTCTAACTGCGGGGGTTGCTCATGGCTCAGTTCTGCATACCCTTCTAGTCTCCTTCTACCCCCACTCCCTTGGAGAACTCATTTGCTTCCACGACTTCAACTGCAATCTCTATGCAGACACCCACCTCTACATCTCCAGCCCTGATCGCTCTCCTTCTCTGCAGTCTTGCAATTTCCTCCTTCAGGACGCCTCTACTTGGACGTCCCACCGACACATTAAGCTTAACATGTCCCAAACAGAACTCCTTATCTTCCTGCCCAAACCCTGTCCCCTCCCTGTCTTTCCCAACGCCGTAGACAGCACCACCATCCTATCTCACAAGACTATAACCTCGGCGTTATCCTTGACTCATATCTCTCATTCAACCCACATATTCAATCTGCCACCAAATCCTGTTGGTTCAACTTTCATAACATTGCTAAAATCCACCCTTTCCTCTATATCCAAGCTATCACGTTAATCCGAGCGCTTCTCCTATCCCGCCTCGACTCGTCTCAGCCTCCTCACTGGTCTCCCGGCCTCCTGTCACTCCCTACTCCAGTCCATACTTCACTCTGCTGCCTGGGTCATCATTGTCCAAAACCATTCAGCTCACGTTTCTCCACTCCCGAAGAACCTTCAGTAGCTGCCCATCCACTTCTGCATCAAACAGAAACTCCTTACCATTGGCTTTAAAGCACTCGATCACCTTGCCCCCTGCCCCATCCCCTTACCTAGCTGCTTTCCTCCTACAACCCAGCCCACGCACTTCACTCCTTTAATACCAACCTACTCATTGTACCTCATTCTTGTCTCTTTTTCTGCCGACCTCTCGCCCCCATCCGGCCTCTATCTTGGAACGCTGTCCCTCTTCACATCTGACACTCTCCCCACTTTCAAAACCTTATTAAAAGCACATCTTCAAGGGGCCTTCCCTAAGGCTTCACTTCCTCTTCTCCCACTCCCCCCTGCCTCACCCTTGCTCTTGGATTTGCACCCTTTATTCACTCCTTCCTCAGCCCCACAGCACTAATGTACATAGCCATAATTTGCTTCTATTAATGTCTGTCTCCCCCTATACTCTGTAAGCTTCTTGTGGGCAGGGAATGTGTCTACCAACTCTGTTATAGTCTACGCTCCAAAGAGCTTAGTAGAGTGCTTTGCACACAGTTAATGCTCAATAAATACAACTGATTGATTACAGCACGTTGCACATAGTAAGCACGTTAATACCATTTAAAAAACAAGATGTACACATCCTCTGCTTCCTCCTGTCCGTAAATAATTTTAGTGTCCAACTCCCCGATGACTGTAAGCTTCCTGAGGATAGGGATTATGTCTATTTTCTCCATTGTAATAATAATAATAATTATGGTATTTGCTAAGCGCTTACTATGTGCCAAGCACAGTGCTAAGCACTGGGGTAGATACAGGGTAATCAGGTTGTCCCACATGGGGCTCACACTTTTAATCCCCATTTTACGGATGAAGTAACTGAGGCAAAGAGAAGATAATTGACATGCCCAAGGTCACACAACAGACAAGTGGCAGAGGCGAGATTAGAACCCACAACATCTGACTTCCAAGCCCATGCTTTTTCCACTAAGCCACGCTGCTTTTCTCCCAAGCACTGAGTACGGCACTCTGCTCACAGGGGTTCAAATAGTATTGATTACTATAGTTCTGCCCCTGTGGTGTATTGAAGATTTGGGATATTTACAAAAAATTTTTATACTCTGCCTCTTACTTTTCTCCTGATTATATTGGATTATAGTGATGGTACAAACCAGCCCATTTAACTACATCCATGTGGATTGAAATTGATAATAGCAGCAGTATGGTATTTATTGAGCACCCACTGAGAGCAATGCATTGTATTTGCCTGGGAAACCGCACCAGAAGTACCAGACACATTCCCCACCCACAGGGAGTTTGCACTCGAATGAGAGGCACATTAAAATTGTTGTTGTTTTATGCTGTCGAGTCGTGTCCGACCCACAGCGACGCCACGGACACATCTCTCCCAGAACGCCCCACCTCCTTCTGCAATCGTTCCGGTAGCGTATCCATAGTTTTCTTGGTCAAAATACGGAAGCGGTTTCTACTACCTCCTTCCGTGCACTAAACCTGAGTCTCCACTCTCAACACTCTCCCATGCTGCTGCTGCCCAGCACGGGTGAGCTTTGACTTGTAGCAGATTAAAATAGTTACAAATATAGTGATCTGCTCGTCCCAACCTACCTCACCTCATTAATCTCCTATTACAACCCAGTCCGCACACTCCGCTCCTCTAGCATCAGCTTACTCACTACGCCCTGATCTCGTCCATCTCGCCGCCGACCCCTTTCCCACATCTCCCCCCAGGCCTGGAACTCCCTCCCCTCCATATATGCCAGACCACCCCCCTCTCCACCTTCGAAACATTATTAAGGTCACATCTTCTCCAAGAGGCCTTCCCCGATTAATCCCTCTTTTCCCCTGCTCACTCTCCCTTCTGTATCATCTATGCACTTCGATCTGTGACCTTTGGACATTTTGATATTCACGCCATCCCCACTACACTTGTGTACAAATCTTTAAATTATATTTTATGAATTATTTATTCATATTAACACTTGTCTCCACCCTCTAGACTGTAAACTCATTAGGGACAGGGAACGTGTCTGCTAATTCAGTTTCATTGTACTCTCTCAAGCACTTAGATTTGACATTTAGACTGTGAGCCTGTTATTGGGCAGGGATTGTCTCTGTCTGTTGCTGAATTGTACACTCCAAGCGCTTAGTACAGTGCTCTGCACATAGTAAGCGCTCAAGAAGTACTGTCGATCAGAATAAAAGAGTGTGCAATTGAATATACATATATACGCAAGTGCTGGGGATAGGGATAAATAATATCTAAATTCTAGAGGTGGCTATTTGTTGGTATAGCTCGGAGTGTTGAGAATTAGTAGGATTCTTTTCATTACAGAAGACAACCCCCACCCCCATTTTGCACCCAGGGTCCCCACATTTAGTGAGGCCATAGGGTCAAGCGTAGGATACAAGAGAAAGGGAAAATGGAATAAGGAAATAGAAAAGTGAGGGGTGGGTGAGAAGAAGATAGGGAATGCAGCCCAGTCTCTTTCAATCTGAGGAGATAAATTATTTTAAAATGTGCTTACTGAAGTTCCCACTGCTGCTGTTGACCCGGTGATCCCGTGTAATTACTGTAAGCACATTTGAAAATTAGCAATACATTTTACAGATGGACAAAGCTGCGGAAAAGGTGTGCGAATGTGCATGCACTTGGTGGGGAGTGGGGAGGGTGACAGATTTGATTAAAATGATATAAGAATTAAACTTCTATTAGTGGATGTCACTGAAGGAGGAAATTCAGTACTGTACCAGGCAATTTCATGCAATTGCCAGGTACCCTTGCCTGTCCTTCAGAAGCAGTTAAACATTGTTTTCAATCGCAGTTCTCCCTCACGCTAGCCCTTAGCATCCCCCGAAGAGGGTTTTCATGAGTGGGATTCTGACATTGATCAGGGTCCCTCGCAAAGGCAGGAAGCATTTGAATGACCATTATTCTGAATTCAAGGAGCGGACAGAGAATTTAGGGGTGGGGAGAGGGAAGCAGGGGAACTGATGGATTAAATGCAAGATTCCTGCCCCCTCACCCATACTTCACTATCTCACTCTCCAGGATGTCACTGATTAGATTGAAGAGATATCAGTACAGGGAAGTGGCTAAATTCTTGTGAGGGATGTTAATGTACCATCTATGGCAGAGCGCTGTAGTAAGTGCTGGGAAAACATACCCAAGTGGAAATTAGTCACATACTCTGTCCCTCAAGGGGCTCACAATCTAGTTTCTTTTACTGCTGGTTGGGGGCATAGTCAAACTACCTAGCACAGTACTTTAGTAATTGTTTAGACAAGTACTGTGGCCAACATGGAGTAAGAACTGGATTCCTGGAGTTCGGTCATTGAAAACTAGACTTGAAGGAACTTTATCTCTGAGGAGTTTGAGGTGCTTTTCAAATATCCACAGAGATTGAAGCCTAGGAGGCATATTATAATTGTGTTTAAAATAATCTAACTTGAAAATACGGATAGCTACGGTCAGTGATCGGTAAGAAAACCCTCGAAGACTTGGGCAATTTTTCCTGGTTACCTTATAGAGGTGAATTAGAAAGAAAATGGATTGAGAGGTGGACACATGGGATTCGGAGGGCTGGATCGGGGGAGAAACAGTGGAGTCTACCATCTTATTGATTCCAAAGTGGAGTGGCCTGTGTTAAAAAGGGTGGTGATGGAGCGCACCACCCTGGTGAGGCCATTTAACATTTGTTAAGCTCCTACTAAGTGCCGGGCACTGTACTAAGCACTGGGGTGGACCCCAGCAAATCAGGTTGGACGCAGTCCCTTTCCCATGTGGGGCTCACAGTCTCAATCCCCATTTTACAGATGAGCTAACTGAAGCACAGACAAGTGAAATGACTTGCTCGAGGCCACACAGCAGACAAGTGGCAGAGTTGGGATTAGAACCCACGACCTTCTGACTCCCAGGCCCGTGCTCTATCCACTACACCATGCTGGCTGATAGCAAGTCTCTTCTGGGCCAACAATAACTGGCAGATGACCCAGAGTATGACCTATCTACTCATCTAGGGTGGCCACTAATGTGAATAGCGAACAAGGAGACGCCCATGATATCATATGCGGTATGCTAGGAATACAGCCTAACACGATACCCTCATGTCTGCCATTTGCAGATGGACCCTGAGATCGGGTGATTCTAGAGTCTCTTTGGAGGCTGCGGGGTTTTGGGGGGAGAGGAGGAGAGGGACCGCCCCTTCTCCCCTCCCACCACTCACTTGAAAGCCTACGTGCTTTCCTCCTCAAATTCACGTGAATTCAGGTGCCACATCTGAACCAGAGAACTCACTGCTACGAGGCCTCTGCTAGTATTGGCTTGGCGCCTCGTAATGTAGGTTTGCGTTACGCATATTCAGGCCACAGAAGGAGGCAAAAATGAGGTAAAAAAGAGAAAGCCAAGAATAATATCAAGCCTTTTAAGAGTAAGTTTTGCTTTTGGGCAACCAGTTTGTGAGGATTAATTCACCTAAAACTGCACGGTTATTTTGTTATCCCTCAGCATTTACACATTAACCAACTATCCTCTACATCAGACAATTCTCCAGTCATCATTTTGCTGCAGCAAATAGGTGTTTGATTTGATGGTGCAGTGAAAATCTTTCCTTATCTGAGTGAAACGCTCCCTAAATTCAATACGTCGCTTCATTTATGTGCAGGAGCTGTAGGCTGTGTCTTCAGCAGCTATTTGTTCCAATAGCTTTTTCCACATTAGCCACAATTCTATCCACTACCAACTCCCATTTACCATCTCTCACCATCCTGTAGAAGCCTCCCCTACATGCCAGGAGGAGTCCAGGATGAGTGAGGTATATGCATTTTTTTTTGCTTGTTAAAGGTTCAGAGAAAGAGGATGGCCTAGTGGAAAGAGCACAGGCAGTCTCTGCCACTTGCCTGTGACCTTGGGCAAATCACTTAAATTCTCTGTCTCTGTTTCCTCATCTGTAAGATGGGGATTCAAAACCTGTTTCCACTCTGCCGCCCTACTTAGCCAGTGAACCCATGTGGGACAGGGACTGTGCCTGACCTGATTGGCTTGAATCTACCTCAGCGCTCGGTACAGTGCTTGGCACAAAGTGCTTGACAAGGACCATCAGTGTTATTAGTTGTGCAACTGCCAAGCATCCATTCGTCTCCCACGCTTCATTCTTCTCAAGCTGGCCCATTCATTGGGCACTGCTCTCCTCTCACCCCTGATCTGTTGCTCTCACTCTCCAGCTTGCCATACAATGGACCTCAATTCTTCCCATCTTCAAGCCCTTCTGAAATCACATCTCCTTCAGGAGGCCTTCCAGGTCAATTTCTCACCTCCCTATTTCCACTTCGGCGCTCCCACGCCACCTAAGCACTCTTACATGCATATCTTTATCCATTATTTCCCCCATCTGTAATTTATTTTCGTGTCTCCCACACTGCTTATAAGCTCGAAGGCAAGGATCGTGTCTATTAATTTTACCACACTGTCCCCAGTGCTTAGTAAAATGCTATCTGCCCACAGTAGACACTCAGATATTTATGATTGAGCCAGTTGCTGAATTTTATTCATCCTTTCCTTGTTCAGATTCATGTTAGTTGTTGAATCTTCCCTTTTCTCTCTTCTAAGCTCTTGATCGTGACTTCTCTGAGGGCCAGAGAGCAAGTCTAAATCCATGTCGGTATACGCTTCCCCAGGCTTGGGTCAGTGCTTCAACATTTGAAGTGCTTAATTCATGCTGCTATCAATTATTTACCCTTATTAACTTATTGACATGGTCTTCGGCCTTTAATAGATCTGCTTTCTCCATTAGGGAGGGACGAGTCAATTCACTGCCACCCCAGAGGGCCCGAGGGCAGTCCCTAGAGCTGAAGGGAACCGCCAATGGGGTGGAAGGAAGGAAAGGTTGCCAACATCACAGGCATTGAGCCCTAGGCCAAATTACCTCAGATTCCTTTCATTTTCCTAAAACCATAATGCAGCTTGCCACGCATAGGCACAACAATTGTGTGTACTGGGATTTCATTAAAAGTCTGGGTAAGACAAAGATAAACTCTTAGAGAAACTACTATTATTGACCGTGGAGGGAGGAAAGAATAGAGAAAGTTTGAAGAACTTGCAGATAGTTGCAGATCACTGCCATACCTTAGGGGACGGGGCTGAAGATCAGTGCGTGTGTAAACATTTATAAGGAAGTGATTTAACTTACGCTTGCTCTAAATATTGTCACCGTTGAGAAAATCACCACAAAGTGGGAGCTACTACAGCACAAGCGCAGGGCACTAGAGAATACCAGTCACCTCTTTGATTTTAGAAGTAACTGATGTGGGAAGGCTGCACAGTGTAATCATGTTATATGAAATTTACCAAACTCAGATTGTGTGCTGACAGGGATCCCCCTACATCCTCTTTGCTCCGGAGCAATTGTTTTCTGCTCCTTGCCCTGTAAACATGGGAGCTGCTTCCAAATGGTGGGACTCAACAGTGCGAGTTGAGGTGGAGGGAGGCTGGGGATTTAAAATGAGAATGCTAGACAAAGATGTTTGATGCCGTATCTATACCGTACAGGGAACTGACCGAGCCGAAACTCTGACTGCGTGGCATAAAGCCAGATAAATAGTCACACTAGCGGTCTTATTTGGTCTCAGGGGCAGATCGGTCACTGGCAGAAAAGCCCCACAACAGCTCCCAAGCCCAGGCACCTGTCTCAGGCTCGGTGCATTCACTAGACAGGCCCTTGGCTCACTCCCGTTGGGTTCAAGGTTTGGGGCAGAGAAAAATCTCTGGCAAGGCCCCTGGAGCCCAGCTGGGGGTGAGAGAAACCTCCAAGTCCTAAAGCAGGCTGAGGAACCACCCACTGCCAATAAGAGGCTCCACTTCCAGCTCCCATTTGACTGGAAGCTAAGGGGTAACCGTACCCCCACCCGACAACCCTTCAGAGAGCTGGTGTCCCTGATCAGGGAGCTCCCATAGTGTAGGAGAGGAAGGGCAGGAAAGAGTCCCCCTCACCTATGCCCTCTTAATCTAATCCTGTTGCCACCAACATGCAAACGTATACACAGATAACAGAGATAAATGAAATCCATAAATAATCATCATAATAATTATGGTATTTGTCAAGTGCTTACTCTGTGCCAAGCACTGTTCTAAACACTGAGGTAGCTACTGGGTAATCAGGTGGGACACAGTCCCTGTCCCATGTGGGGCTCTCAATCTTAATCCCCATTTTGCAGATGAGGTACCCAAGGCGCAGAGAAATTAAGTGACTTATCTAAAGTCATACAGAAGACAAGCGGCAGAGCCAGGATTAGAACCCACATCCTCTGACTACCAAATCCATGATCTGGCCACTAGGCCATGCTACTTCCTAAATAACAAATAATTTCAAAGCTTCACTTTACCCAATCATTTAAATCTCATCTTTCAGCACCAGTGACAAAGCACCTATTAGCACATGGCTTTGTACAAAACCACAAAACCCAAAACAGGCATGGCCACTGCCCTCTAAAGTCTCGTCACCTACAATGACCCCAGCAGAGATTAAGGACGTACGGAGAAATGCATCCGTGTTACATTCATCAATTTATGTTTTCTGTTTCCATCATGATATTGTAAGCTCCTAAAGGGCTGGGATGACACCTTTTATTTCTTAAGATGTTTCTCAAGCATCTAGCAGAGGGCTCGCTTAATTCCCAGTTGGAAAAAAATCACCCCCCTAACAATTAGGAGTTGACTATACATTGTCTCACTTATTGCTGATAACCTCTAGCCAAGAAAAGAATCTGTTTGAGACCATTTTAGAAGATTTTGTAAACAGTAGAGCAGATCGATAACCTCTTGTGTCACAGGATGCATCTGTAATTGGATGTTACTTTGATCTGATTTCATTGGGATAGTAATTCTGTGACTTAAAGAACCTAACATGGGCAGGGGCCTGGAATGGGTGACCTGTAAACTTTTCATTTCAACAAATTTGCACTTAAACACATTGGGTTCCTATTCTTGTTTAGAGAAGAGCAATCATCACACTTTCTCTTTCTCTCTCTCTCTCACACACACACAAACACGTCATTGCCTGTGCTGTAACCCTGTCACACACCTAGCTACTGGCTATAGATGAATCAACAATCAGGAAAATGAAGTGCATATTCTGTGCTTAGTAAAACAATGTAAAATATATTTTCACTCTGTTTACCATTCTGTTCATAAAAAGTAGAATACACTCACCGCAACACTCAATCATATTTGCTGAGTGTTTCCTGTGCGCAGAGCACTGTATTAAGCACTTGGGAGAGTTTAACAGGACACTCATGGCCTGCCAATTGAAGAATCACAGTTGCATGACCTTAGCAGTGTGTGTCTCAGATGGAAATAGTTCTAGAACAGGAAATAGTTCCAGAACAGGGCTTCCCACATTAAGGCTCAGGGATGTCAGGGGGGGCCTCTGGTTCACAAGGGGTCCCCAAGGCTAAATGATGCCACGAGAGGGAGCAAAGAACAGGGGAAAGGGATATTATTCAGAAAAAAATTGGTTCTGGCAGCTATCTGACTGGGGTGGGAAGGGAAAGCATTGTGGCTAGGGGTGTAGGGATATTGTTAAGATGAGAAAACCCAAGCTGGGAAAACCTAGTGAGAGGAAAATGGAAAGGGACTGCTGAATGCTAGTCAGATGCTCAAAGAGATTGGCAAATAAAAAAAAAAGGTTTAGAAAATATTGGGCTGGCTTTAGAAGCTTCCACTGTAATAAGAAAAAATCCCACAATATGACTGGTCTCATTCTTAGAGGTGAGACTAGCTTTCAAGTGGCAAGATGGGCTGCAGGCAGGAATGCTGTGAAAGGAGACTGAAGAGACTCTCCTTGGCCTGGGATGGTCTAGATTGTATCAGTCAATCAATCATATTTATTGAGCATTTACTGTATGCAGAGCACTGTACTAAGCACTTGGGAGAGTACAATATAACAAATTCCCTGCCCGCAAAGAGCTTACAGTCTTGAGGACTGGAAGGGGATGTGGCTTTGAGGCTCAAAGCCCAGTCTCCCTCTTCCCTAGCACCCTCCACCTACTCGGAAAATCCAGTGACCTTGTAATATCAAGTTTATAGACCTGGTGAGGCAACTCTATAAACCGCCGCTTAATGGGATCGTCGCTAAGGATTAGGCTTCATTGACATACTGTGGAACGAAGTCCAGAAAAATGTCATGGAACCATGAAAAAAGCTTTCTTTATGGCCATTTTAGAACTTTGTTGGTAATGGCCATTCAGTTTGCTGAGAAATCGGAATGATTTAGGAAAGGAAGGGTCATTTAAAATACCGTAAGAGCCAAAGGTTCTATTGGGTTCCCATCACTCCCCTCCCCACTTTACTGAATTTTCATCCCGTTGCCCAAGGAATGAAGTCCAACTGGGTAAAGCCACATTTGCCAGTCAACACGGAGGGCAATGGGGAATAGCTCACATACCCTTTCCCCACCATGAGTGGATTCATTCTGGCAGGGGCCACTTTGCTCATGAAAGGCCTCAAAGAGTCAGTGGCTGGAGTGTGATAAAACAGGCTCTGCAACTGCCTACTTTTGGAAGATCTCCTGGTTCCCCCGAGGTTGGTGGCGAGCCTGCTTTAGCAACTTCTTTACACCGTCTCTAGGCAAACAGGCCACGTCAACATTAAAATCTGGGAGAAGAACCGAGGGGGAAATCTTTCTGTGGTCATAAAGTAGAGGACTGTAGAGTTAGCCTTTGTAATTTTGAGATGTGAATAATAGCTCTGAAGAGAGAGATGTGCTTTATAACAGCAAAGATGTTTCATAACGAGTGCTTTAGAACTAGCAAAGGCAAGTAACACAGCATTCATTTACCAAGGCATTTTTTTTTTTCAACTTCCTCTGCAACCATCTTTAGGTGATGCTTAACGATGCTTTCCCAAACTGCCAAATATGCTAGTGTTTCCCATGGGACATCGGCCCCTAATGCAAATGAGAGTTGAAGACCATGAAGAAAATAGTGTCCTGCTTTTATTTTATTTCCCATAAGAAAGTGAACTCTCTGGATCAATCACTGGAACTGAAAACAGCAAAAGGCGTGGCCTAGAGCAAGTTTTTCTGCACAGCAAGGGGCTATCTTTACCAACATGGATTGAAATATGGGTCAAACATTTGCCTTTTCGGCCACATCACTATCAGTGCTATTGAGGGCCTCCCAGCCTCCCATGTGCAGAACACTGTACTAAGCGTTAGGGAGAGCACAATAGAGTAAGCAAACAATCCCTGCCCCCAGGTTATTTACAATCTAAGGGGAGAGAGACGCAGACAAAAATTAATTGCAAACGGCTGGAGCAGGAATAAGAAGGAGGACATAGCTGGTAGTGGCATGAGAATGTCATGGCCTAGTGACAAGAGCCCGGGCTTGGGAGTCGGAGGTCGTGGGTTCTAATCCCGCCTCCACCACTTGTCTGCTGTGTGACCTTGGCAAGTCACTTAGCTTCTCTGTGCCTCAGTTACCTCATCTGCAAAATAGGGATTGAGACCGAGAGCCCCACGTGGGACAACCTGATCACCTTGTGTCCACCTCAGCGCTTAGAACAGTGCCTGGCACATAGTAAGTGCTTAACAAATACCATCATTATTATTATTATAATGTCAGGGTGGAAAAGCTGATTTAAATAATTAAGTATTCATATAGACATAAATGCTGAGGATGGATATAAATATCTAAATGCTAACACTGACTGTTCAAGCTCAACTCCACGCTGCAAAGATTCACTTGGAAAGGAAAGAGGACAAGGTGCATTTAGAAGCATTGGTACAGTCGACAAGGTATAGGTCACAAGCTAAGTGGAAAGAGCACACGCCAGAAAGTCAGAAGACTTGAGTTCAAATTCCGCTGCCACCTGCTGTGTGACCTTGGGCAAGGTACATCACTTCTCAGTGCCTTCGTTTCATGAAAATGTAAATTTCGATTAAATGCAAAATGACAGAGTGTGAGCCCCATGTAGGGCAGGGACTGTGTCTAATCTAATTATCTTGTATCTAGCCCAGGGTTTAGTACACAGCGCTCGACACGTAGTAAGTGCTTAGATATAATCATTAGAAAGTGAGAATGTGAAAGCTGAAATCCGTGCCTGGGTTTATTCTCTTCTCCATCCTTCAACCACAGTAAGCACTAAGTAAATTCAGTGGGTGATGATATTCCAAGACAGCTACGGTATGCACGAGATCCGCTTCCACGGGATGGGCAAGCCAGAAAGGGGAAAAGTCAACAGGAATAGGTCTTGCCTCGGTAGGAGCACCTGGCAGGATGGATAAAATAATCCTACAGAAATGTAATGGTTTCTCACCAAACCCAGTTTGCTTGGCGGGACCCAGAGGCATCATGCAAGCTAATTTCCTCCTTCCAAAAAAACAACAATTTCCAAGTGGCGCTTCCCCGTTTAAAATGCCAGTAATGAACAAATAAAGAGCCTTCGCTTCAGAATTCCCAGCCCCCGAACATTGAATTCCTCTGTAGTTTATGACTGAGTTGTTTCAAACTTCCTGACTTATTCTGGCACTATACCCCCTGCTCTTTCTTTCTGTTTTTAAGGCAAAATGCATTTTATGCCACAGCTATCAGGTACACACCATTTATTACTACTTACAGAACATAATCTCAGCATCCAAAGAGGATATTCATTTCTGACTTATTTATTACCAAAAAAAGTTACATTAATAGTTAAAAGTGGGATATTAAAGCAAAGCTTGGCAGGAAGTGATTGATGTTCTCCATTACACTCCATTAGATATTTTATTCTTGTTAAATGAAGAGCAGCCAACTTTGTCAAGTATTTTTCGTTCCCTCTGGTCTTATTGGTCCAATCTATTCTCAGGGATGTCCTGTAAATGGCCACATATGGCTTTGTGTCTGTAGGAGTGATGACAGTACAGCTGGCTTTCATTGCCCACCAATTTACTGGAGCCCCCTTTATTGTGAGCCTGACAGCACCGGGAGGCTTTGTAGATCTAACAAAATATATCTATTTTCTAATTGTCTATTTATCACCTTCCAGGGATTTGTGGGCCTCCCATCTGAAAGCAAAGGGGGGAAGGCCTTGAACAATGATCCTTGTCAAGGCACTTGCTCACTTTAAATTAGGGTCTAGTTGCTAAATAACTAATTTAGTCCTGCTATCAAGCTGAAAAAGTGGGTATTCAGTGTAAAGTGCCAACTGGGGAATTGATTATGTCTTCTCTTAGTGCGCATGATAAAACTGCCAGACCTGACCACTGTTGAAGGCTGGAGACTGTTCCCAGGAGGCAGGCGGCTTTTCATCATGGAGAATTAACACACGATCTACCAAATAGGCTTCTCAGCATGGCAGCTGAATCCCAAAGAGCCACACCACGGCAGAATTGGTTCAGTTTCAACATGTTCATTGTTTGTTTGGCTTCCTTTTTCGCAGCCAGTGCTACGGGAACAGCAGGTTCGATTTCACCCGTCTAAGAAGAAAAGATTCCCAGTTTGGAAGTGAGAGTCTCAGTGGCAGCTGGAAAGGAGACGAGAGATGACAGAGACGGTCGGGGTAGGGCCTGGAACGTCTTAAACCCGCAAAAGCCCTCCATATTCTTTCATTGCAGATGGGGTTCACAGGGGTTTGTCTCTTTCAAGGTCAGCTATATCCTCCAGGGGGTTTCCAACCACCTTGAACGGGTGTAGGAGAGATATCAGGGGCACAAGAGAGGCTCTGCATTAAGTTGAGGTTACAGCTATGTATTTAAAAAGAAAATCCTGCTGATTTGCTTATTTCCAATGACGTTCCTAAGTGAGTCTAATGACAATACAAATTAGATACTCTGGGCTAGCAATATTTTCTCTCCTCTGGATATGGCCTTCGAAAAGCCCAAAAAGAAGTTCACACCTAAACACAGGCACAGGAGAGTAAACTCATATGATCGTGTGCACACGCCACCACTGACTTGTAGTAGAGGTCTCCTGCCCTTTGGCGGGATGTCCAAAGGATATGGGGGTGGGAAAAGGCATAGGCCTGCCAACTGGGTCCCAACTTCCTCAAAGGTAAGAATTGCAGTTTACACTTGAAGAACTGACAACCCTCTGGGGAAAGAAAAGCCCACATAAATTGACAAATGTAGCATAGTTTAAAAAGAGCACAGAAGTAGATTTAATCAACACAGGTAAATACATCAGTAACCAAGAGATTCATTCATGACGCGTGCATAAACGTGGCCTAGCGGTTAGACCGCAGGCCTGGGAGTCAGAGGGACCTGGGTTCTAAATCCGGCTCCACCACTTGTCTGCTGTGACACCTTGGGAAAATCACTTCACTTCCCTGTGCTTCAGTTATCCCATCTGTAAAATGGGGATTAAGATCGTGAGCCCCATGTGGGACAGGGACTGTGTCCAACCTGATTTGTTGTGTCCACCCCAATGTTTATTACAGTACTTGGCACATAGTAAATGCTTAGCAAATACCGCAGTTATTATCTGAGGGACTGACATTACCAGAAGGGTAGGCCCAGCTTCAGGTAGGATGCCTAGAAAGCGTAGGAGCTGGAGGAGTCAATAAATTAATCAATCGACAAATAGCATTTATTGACTGCCTACAGTGTCCCTGAGGGAGACCCAAGTGAGAACAAGAGATGTCTGAAATCCTCTCTACCAATCAGTTGGATAGGCTGATCTGTGAGTAGCTCCCCTTTAGACTGTAAGCTCACTGTGAGCAGGGCAGGCATGTCTGCCAAATCTATTGTCCTCTCCCAAGCACTTAGTACAGTGAGATAGACGCTATCCAGATTCTGGAGATGAGGTATTTTCCAGTAGAAAATTCCTCATCTTTACCCCTTGCAGAACTAAACCTAACATCTCCCCACCCAAACGCTGTCCTCTCACTGATTTTCCTATCACACTAGACACCACCACCATCTTTCCTGTCTCACAAGCCCGTAACCTTGACATTTTTCTTGATTCATCTCTCTCATTCGACCTGCATATTCAATCTGTTTCCCAAGCCCCATATGGGACAGGGACAGTGTCCAACCTGATTATCCTGTATCTACCCCAGCTCCTGGTACAGTGCACATAGTGCACATAGTAAGCACTTAACAAATACCGCAATTATTAACATCCCTAGAATCCACCCTTTCCTCTCCATCCTAGCACTTATCTATCCCACCTTGACTACTGTTATCAGCTTCCTCACTGCCTTCTGTCTCTCCCCTCTCCAGTCCATGCTTCACTCTGATTCTGGATCATTTTTAACAACAAAAAAAATGCAGTCCATATCTCCCCACTCATCAAAAACCTCTAATGGATGCCATCCACCCCTACAAAGAGAAACTCCATACCATTGGCTTTAAGGCACACAATCAACTCTCCCCCTTCTTCCTTAACTCGCTGATCTCCTACTGCAACCCTACTCCTACACTAAACACAACTAATGTCAACCTACCCTATCCTGCCACTGATCTCTTGCCCATGTCTTCCCTCTAAGCCTGGAACTCCCTCTCCCTGCATCTCTGACAGACCACCGCTCTCCCCACCTGCAAAGCCCTCATAAAGTTACATCGCTTCCAAGAGGCCTTCTCTATGTTATCATTTCTCCTATGAACCCTACCTAATACAGCACCTATGCTCTTAGATCTGTACCCCTTAATAATGATAATAATAATGTTGGTATTTGTTAAGCTCTTACTATGTGCAGAGCACTGTTCTAAGCACTGGGGGAGATACAGGGTAATCAGGTTGTCCCACGTGAGGCTCACAGTTAATCCCCATTTTACAGATGAGGTAATTGAAGCACAGAGAAGTTAAGTGACTTGCCCACAGTCACCCAGCTGACGAATGGTAGAGCCGAGATTCGAACCCATGACCTCTGATTCCCAAGCCCGGGCTCTTTCCACTGAGCCACAGTAACACTTGATATTCACCAAACCCTTGACACTTATATACATATCCTCACACTCTGACATCTCCCTTGTCTGTAATTTATTTTAATGCCTGACTTCCCCCTGTAGACTATAGGCTTCTTGTGGACAGTGATTATGTCTAACTCTATTGTACTGAACTCTCTCATACATTAAGACCTCAATAAATACCACAATGATTGATTGTAGAGCTGACCTAAGATTCCCAAGCTGCACAAATATGGTTTTTCCTTTCCTTCCTTAGCATTTTACTCAAGGCAATTCTCCCTAAAGGATCACCTTGACACTTTTCTTCTCTACCAGGTTAGCAGTGGGCAGGTTAAGTTGGAAGATATCTGCTTGATGGGGAGAAAAAAAAATGAGCAACCATCAAAATTTGGGGGGACATGAGGAGACACATAAAGAATGATGTTTTAGAAAAATGATCCTGGCAGCAGAGTGAATAATGAACTAGAATGGGGAAGAGACAGGAGGCAGTGAAACCAATAAGGAAGCCGATGGGTTAGTCAGTCCAGGATATGACGAATGCCTGGGACCAACATGGTGGCAGTTTGGATGGAGAGGAAGGGGGTGGATCCTGAAAATATTGTGTAGACAAAATTGACAGGATTTAGTGACAGAATGAATATGGGGGTTGAAAGAGATTGAAGATTCAAGGATAAGGCATAGGTTGTGGGCTTGTGCGATAGGAAGGATGTCAACTGTGATAGGAAGGTTTGATGGAGGGAAGAGTTCAGTTTTAGACATACTGATTGTGTGGTGCCAGCAGGATAACTATGTAGAGATGTCCTGGAAGCAAGAGGAAACATGAGATTGCAGAAGATGAGAGATTAGAGCTATTGGGGTAGATTCAAATCACCCATGTCAATGTGATGCCATGGAAGTAGGTGAGTTCCCCAAGAAATGAGTGTAAGAAGGGTGAAAAGAGAAGGGGATCCAGAACAGAACCTTTTTTTAAAAAAAAAAACTGGTATTTGTTAAACATTTACTACATATCAAGTACTGTTCTAAGCACTGGGATTGATGCAAATTTATCAGGTTGCTCACAGTCCCTTTTCTACATGGGGCTTACAGTCTAAGTAGGAGGGAGGAGGATTTAATCCTCATTTTACATCTTAGGAAACTGAGGCACTGATAAATGTCTTGCCAAAGGTCACAAAGAAAGCAATTGGCAGAGGTGGGATTAGAACCCAGGTCCTCTGACTCCAAAGCACATGCTCTTTCCATGAGGTGACGCTGCTTCTCACCTGAGGGACAGCCACAGTTAGGGTCCGAGAGGCAGGGGAAGAGTGGGTGAAAGAAGCTGAGAAGGAGCAGCCAGAGAAGTAAGAGGAGAACCTGAGAATATATTTCTTCCAATATCAAAAGCAACTCATAGATGACAACGATTAACATAGAATCCACTGGCTTCCGCAAGGAGGTTGTCATTAGTGACCCTGGAGAAAAATCTCAATCATATTTATTGAGCACTTAGCGGGTGCTTGGGAGAGGACAATACAACAATATAACAGACGCATTCCCTGCCCACAGTGAGCTTACAGTCTAGACAGGGAGACAGACATGAATATAAATTACAGCTATGTACATAAGTGTACATAGACTGCGGGACTGGGAGGGAGAATGAATAAAGGCAGCAAGTCAGGGTGACACAAAAGGGAGTGGAAGAAAAGGAAGAGGGCTTAGTCAGGGAAGGCCCCTTGGAGAAGCTCCTTCAATAAAGCTTTGAAGGTTGGGAGAGTAATTGTCTGTCCAATATGAAAATGGAGGGAGTTCCAGGCCAGAGACAGGATGTGGGCGAGATCGACGAGATCTAGTTACAGTGAGTAGGTTGGCATTAGAGGAGTGAAGCGTGCAGGCTAGGTTGTAGCAGGAGAGTAACGAGGTGAAATAGGAGGAGGCAAGGTGATTGAGTGCTTTAAAGCCAGTGGTAAGGAGTTCGTTTGATGCGGCGGTAGACGGGTAACCATGAGAGGTTCTTGAGGAGTGGGGAGAGTCTTTGTAGAAAGATAATCTGGGCATCAGAGTGGAGTGGGGAGAGACAGAAGGCAAGGATATCAGCAAGAAGGTTGATGTAGTAATCAAGCCAAGATAGGCTAAGTGTTGGATTAAAGAGGTAGCAGTTCGGATGGAGAGGAAAGGGCAGATTTTAGCAATGTTGCGAAGGTTGAACCGACAGGTCTTAGTGATAGACTGAATATGTGGGTTGAATGAGAGAGAAGATTCAAGGATAATGCCAAGGTTACAGGCCTGGAAGACAGGAAGGACGGTGGTGCTGTTTATATTAATGGGAAAATCAGGGAAAGGACAGGGTTTGGGTGGGAAGATAAGGAGTTCTATTTTTGACATGTTAAGTTTGAGGTGATGGCCAGGCAGTAAAGGAGAGATCTTGAAGGAAGGAGGAAATGTGAAACCGCAGAGAGGGAGAGAGATCAGGGCTGGAGGTGTAGATTTGGGAATCATCTGCACAGAGGTGGTAGCTGAAGCCATGGAAGCGAATGAGTTCTCCAAGGCAGGGGGTGTAGATGGAGAATACAAGGGCACCTAGAACTGAATCCTGAGGGACCCCCACAGTTAGGGGGTGGGAGGCAGAGGAGGAGTCCACGAAAGAGATTGAGAACGAACGGCCAGAGAGAGGAGGAGCGCTTGGAGAGGACTGTATCAGTGAAGCCGAGGTCGGATAATGTTTCCAGGAGAAGGGGATGGTCGACGGAAGGCAGCTGAGAGGTCGAGGAGGATTAGGATGGAGTAGAGGCAGTTGGATTTGGCAAGAAGGAGATCACTGGTGACCTCTGAGTGGGTGGTATCTGTGGAGTGAAGGGGACAGAAGCCAGATTGGAGGGCTTCAAGGAGAGAATTGGAGGTGAGTGACTTGAGACAGTGGGTGTAGACAATTGGATGGGGCGAAAAGATTGGCGGTCTCTGTGTGGGAACAGCATAGATTTGCCGAGTGGAGGTGTGTGGGAGAGAAGACAGGTGAAGAGGTTGTGGTCAGATAGAGGGATTTCAGAGTCAGTAAGGGTAGACAGAGATTGTGCAGGTCCTAGAGATGATGAAATGGAGTGTATGTCCAAGTTGGCGAGAGGGCCAGCTGAGGGGGAGCAGGAGGCCAGTAGAGGTGAGGAGTGAAAGGAGGTGCGCAGGCAAAGGGTCATCGGTATGGTGAAAGGAGTAGAAATGAGATGGTTGGTCCAGAAGGAATTTGGAGGTAAGGAAGGGGAGGGAGCAAGTGTATGAAATCTGTTCAGGTGGCTTGGAAAGGAATGGGAGGAGGTAGAAGGGCAATACCTCGTATTAAGAAGCAGTGCAGAAGCAGCATGGCGTAGTGGATAGAGCACGGGCCTGGAAGTCGGAAGGCCATGGGTTCTAATTCTGCTCTGTTACTTGTCTGCCGTGTGACCTTGGGCAAATCGCCTCACTTCTCTGGGCCTCAGTTGCATCACCTGTAAAATGAGGATTGAGACCGAGCCCCACTCGGGACAGGGACTGCGTACAACCTGATTTGCTCGTAACCAGCCCAGCGCTTAGTACAGTGCCTGGAACAAAATAAGCGCTTAACAAATACCACGATTATTACCTGGATGGTTTAGTGGGATCCAGAAAAAGATTTACAGGATAGGGGAGATACGGGTGTGTTTCCTTTAGCAGTGCTTGGCCACAAGGGCATAGAAATGGAGGTGATCTATTGCTAGGATGTTGACGGAGAAGAGGTGAGCCGAATGTGTTCGTGTGTGAATGTGTTTTGGTTGCCAGCTAAAATTTCTCAGTTAAAAGTATGGTAAAGACATTTTTTTCCCTCAGCTACAGCCTCATCACTGTGTATTATTGTTTTATCATTAAGAACTTGCACTAAAGGGGAAAAATTCAGTTCCTTCTGCTCTTAGTATTCATTTGCTGTACCAGGTCTCCCCCCAAATGGTAAACTGATTCTATGGTTTTCCTTGTCTAATCAACAATATTTGAACACCTATGTGCAGAGTACTGTACTAAGCACTAGGGAGAGTACAGTAGAATTATTAGAGATGATTCCAGCCCTCATCACATTTCCTGCCTACCGTGAGGTTACGGTCTGGAGGGGCATAATGGAGAACATAAGGTGTACGATAGGTTCCGTGGAGGTGGGGGGTTGTAAATGCTGAGCTGCCCAAGGCCTAGTATATCTCGCGATAAGGAAAACAACTGTGGTCTTGCTCACAACACCTTAATAATTATGGTATTTGTTAAGCTCTATGTGCCAAGCACTGTAATAAACATTGGAATCGATACACGATAATCAGGTTGGACACAGTCCCTGTTCCACTTAATAATAAGAATGTTGGTATTTGTTAAGCGCTTACTATGTGCCGAGCACTGTTCTAAGCGTTGGGGTTGACACAGGGGAATCAGGTTGTCCCACATAGGGCTCACAGTCTTCATCCCCATTTTACAGATGAGGTAACCGAGGCACTGAGAAGTTAAGTGACTTGCCCAAAGTCACACAGCTGATAAGTGGCTGAGCCAGGATTCAAACCCATGACCTCTGACTCCAAAGCCCGTTCTCTTTCCACTGAGCCACGCTGCTTCACTTGGGGCTCACAGACTAGGAGAGAGAACGGGTACTGAATCCTCACTTTACAGATGAGAAAACTGAGGCACATCAAAATGAAGTGACTTGCCCAAGGTCACCAGGAGGCAAATGGCAGAGGCACAATTAGGATCTAGGTTCTTTGACTTCCAAGCCTGAGCTCTTTCCAGCTACGTTGCTTCGCCATTCTGATAGTTTAAACCCCAATGTTTAATGAGGATCTATTTGCATGCATTCATTTCAGATGGCAGGTGTCAGAGACACTGCCTGGACAATAAGCCATTAGATAAACCAATTCCAAATCTCTGTTTACAGGAGTTTTACAGTCTTATTGCTGGTTTCTCAACCCCAGTGAGTTTTGGAAATGTTTGCTTTACATGGAAGTCGCATGGAGATTTAGAAACTATCCGTAATAGTCATGACCCAGCTTAGCTCAGAACCTGCCCTAATTGTCCAGTAAGGGATAGTAGACCTGATCTTTAGATATTTTCCAAGGGTCTTTGTGATGCAAATGAATAGAATGTTTGAACAAGTCACGGCCGGCTATATCCTAGTTTCCCTGATATAATGATTCTCCTCCCCCCTCCCAATATTAAATCTCCATATAATCTATTCTGCTATATCGTGGGTTTTCCCTACACATTCTGCCTGAAATACTGATAAGGAATTAGAAAACATTCACCGGACACTGTGAACTTGTTTGGAGAGTGCACCGTGGTATTGAAAGAAATGGCCTGTGCTCATGAGCAGAGGGCAATACCTATTAATATTAACGGTATTTATTAATAATACTGATTAATAACAATAACTGTGGTATTTAAGTGCTTTACTATATGCCAGGCACTGTACTAAGCACTGGGGTGGATACAAGGAAATAGGGTCGGACACAGTCCCTGTCCCATGGGGGGTGCACAGTCTCAATCCCCATTTTACAGATGAGGTAACTGAGGCACAGAGAAGTGAAGCGACATGCTCAAGGTCGCACAGCAGACACGTGGCGGAGCTGGGATTAGAACCCATGACCTTCTGATTCCCAGGCCCGGGCTCTATGCACCATGCCACGCTGCTTCTCATTAAATCCAAGGACTGTACTAAGTGCCTGGGTAGATACAAGATAATCAGCTCGGACCCATTTCCTGTCCCATGGGAGCTTACAGTTTAAGGAAGAGGGAGTCCAGGTGTTGAACCCCCTTTTACAGATGAGGAGACTTAAGGCAGAGCAAAATTAAGTGACTTTATGTTGGTATTTGTTAAGCGCTTACTATGTGCCGAGCACTGTTCTAAGCGCTGGACTTGCCCAAGGTCACACAGCAGGCAAGTGGCAGAGCCAGGATTAGAACCCAGATCTCTGACTTCCAGGCCCCTATGCTTTCCACTAGGTCATGTGGCTTCTCACATGTGAGTTTTCCCTGACACAGGACTTTGTAAGAATCAGTCCTCGTATCATAAGAGAGCCGGGTAGTCACAGAAACGCTTCTGTGAGTGAGCCCTTGTTGCTTTACTCCTTTATGCTCTCACCTTCATTTTTAGGTTCCTTTTCCTGAATCTGTCAAAACTCAGGGGAATTCAGTGTGTAAAGAGACTAGTTGGACATGCCGTACCCCAGAAAACCCATTTGGGCGTTTCAAGTGATTTTAAAAAGACCACTCTCTGGTGAGGAGGAAGTAAAGGTGGAACCAAAATGAGGTCCCGGCATGTGCAATTCTCCCTCTTTACCCAGCCTCAGAAAGAATTCAGAAATCAGAAAACACATTCGTCACCAGAAAGCATTACAAAAAGAGCTACTTCTACCCACCGGGGAAGGTCTTTTGCAACCGACCGAGAAATTTCTGAGAGTAGCAGTGAGGATATTTATTGCACACAGGTACTGTACTGAGTGCTCAAGGAAGTGCAACAGAAGGACAAGACAGGCTCCCTGGCAAAGAAGGACAAGACAGGCTCCCTGGCAAAGAGGGCTGACACTCTAAGAGGGAGACAAACATGAGAGCGATAGGAAAAAATAAGAATCAGATAGAGAGTTGAACAAATATGCCAGGATGAAATCGCAGAATGAATCACTGAAAGACAGATATAAATGCAAAAAAATGCTAGGAGTGGCGGTTGGGTTGCTACAAAGTGGGTTGTTGTGAATCAATCAGGGACGGCTTCCTTGAAGAGGTGAGATTTTAGGAGAGTTTTGAAGGTGGGGAAGGCCGAAGTCTGGTGGCTATAAGACTGGGGGAGAGGAAGTTCCGAAACACAATGTTTCAACCAGGACTTAGAAAGCACACTCACCAGCCCATAAAAGAGTCATAGTGTTTTCACCTCTACTGCAAGGATTTAACAGTAAATCAGAAATAGTACCATACCCTCCTCCTCTTTCCCAGAGCAGCAGCATGGCTTAATGGAAAGAACACGGGCTTGGGAGTCGGAGGACGGGATTAGAACCCGCGACTCCACCACTTGTCTGCTGTGTGACCTTGGGCAAGGCACTTCACTTCTCTATGCCTCAGTTACCTCAACTGTAAAATGGGATTAAGACTGTGAGTCCCATGTGGGACAACCTCATTACCTTGTATCTACCCCAGTGCTTAGAACAGTGCTTGACACAAAGTAAGCGCTTAACAAATGCCATAATTATTATTATTTCCCTCTCCCTAACAGTAACTGCGGGGACATTCCTTCACCTCTCTCCCCAGAGGCTCTGGGAAAAGACACTGGATCTAAAACAAAAATGCAAAGAAAAGGGCAGCTCTGAAATCCAGAGAGATCGTGTTTATTTCCTGGATCCTCAGGAGTCTATTGAAATCACGGGAACACACCTGCCCTCAGGTTTCTCCAAATATTAAGTAACCCATATGAGTGTCTGAAAATATGAGTGTTTTCAGATATGCAGGGGTATGAAATTAGATGAAAATCTCCTTTCATAATGATCAATCATTTTTTGAGTGTTTACTGTGTGCAGAGCCCTGTACTAAGTGCTTAGTCTGTGTTCTTTGAAAGATCATCCAGCTCTGGGTTTTGACGTACTTCCAGCCCCCCTCTATTCCTGCTCTGAAGTACGACGACATATGTTATCCCTTACACTTTTTCCGGGGCTGGAAATGCTATTTGCTGTAATGTTCCGAGGCAAACTGTCTATAGATGCCTAGAAAGATGGCTTGGCCAGGGAAGGGAAGCCATAAAGAAGGAGAGTTTTGTTGCAGAAGATGTATATCATCACCGTGGCTCTCAGAGTATCACGCAATAGTGATAATGGGCAACGTTCTGTGTCGATAGACGACAAACACGCTAGTTTCAGGCAGACGACCACTGCCTGAAGTCGGTTAGAAGTAAGGTTCTGTTAACTGAGAGATCTCTGGTTCCTCAGGATAAGTAAATAGCTGGTAAAAAAAAAAAAAAAAAAGGGCTGCATGTTGCATGAGAAGTAGCATGGCCTAAGTGAGAAGCAGCATGGCCTAGCGGCAAGAGCACGGGCTTGGGAGTCCGAGGTTGTGGGTTCGAATTCCCGCTCCGCCACTTGTCTGCTGTGTGACCTTGGGGTGGGTATATCTCCCACTTGACTTTTAGCACTGTCAGCATCGCCAATTCCAGGTCCTCACCACCGGCCTAATCGGTCTGCCACTCTTCTGTCTGCCTGTGCTTCAGGCTGGGTGACAGGGAGTCACGAGTAGAGCACCAAACCCGGGATCTGGAAGCAGCCGCCAAAGTACCGTGGAGTCCTGAAGCCTCACGAGAAGTGATATCAAAAGCCGACGCTCAGGAGGCAGCACAGCTCCTGCCTCTTTCCTCGCCGGAGAAACTGCAGAAGCTACTTTTGGTAGCCAAAGCCTGGTTTCTAGATTTTTGAAGCATAGCACAAAAGCTCTCTCGGCTGGCAACCAGAGAGCCTGTGGCTGGGTATCCTTCCTTTCTATATTCCTGAGCAAAAAGGTCAGGTCTCTGATTTGCGGATACAAAGGACGAACATACATGCATACATACATATGTATAAATAGCCTATTGGATGGAGCTCTTAACCCTTCTTCGCCAGCATTTTAGACCTGTCATTTTCCTTTGTCCTATTTCTGCACTTGACTTAAGATTGTCAGCCTTCTGAGGCAGGCTCCCCGTGATCTGTCCAGGCAACACAGTGTACTTGAAAATAATGAATAATAATCACATTTATATTTTGAGGTAAACCTTGACTCTATGCTAATTGCCCCTTCCTCTACTAGTGCCTGGTTGTGTCAACCCAAAGGTCCTCAGGGGAAAAGAGAGAGAGTTGATGAAGCAACAGCAGCACACACGGCTCTGTTCTTACCCACGCTGGTGTCACGCTGGTCATCCTCTCCTTGCTCTGTGACTGAATTAGAGCTGCCTAAATTGCTTGATGCCCTGTCAAACTGCCAGAACAGAAAAGGCACTTAAAAGATGACATCAAAATGTCAACACCAAAGCCTTATGGCATTAATATTAATATTAACTAATAAACAGAGTACACATAAATATGTATAATGTTCATTACTAGAGATAAGCGTAAGGGTGTTAATGGAGCTCTGCAGCTGTAAGCTAGGTCGATAGCTGACACGGTTGGGATTGAAAAGAGAAGGTTTGACTCTTCAATGGGGCTCTGAGACTTTGGCCCAGCCCGCGAGGCAGGAGGGCCCCTTCTACGGCATCGACGTCGAGCCCTTTCTCACGTCGTCTCTCTGACGGCAGTGGGAATCTGGGGGATCTCTGATGGTCGCCGGAAAAGAACCCGAGGATTTGAGAATGTAGCAAATGGGCAACAATCATCATGGAGCTCCCGGAGCATTGCGTTCAGTCACTGGGGAAGGAATCTCGCTTGCCCAGAGTATCCCTTGAGCAATTGTTCTTCCCCAGTAGATTAGTTCAAAGTTTACCAAAGCGGCAACTTGTAAGCGGACGAAAGGAACAGAAGAAGCCTATCTAGCCGTAGAAAAGATCAGAACGGACCTCGGGATGATCCCGAAACAGCTGCTAGGTGGTGAGCTGAAATGAGGAAACCAAAAGCGAGGGGAATAGAGGAAACGTTTTAAAGGACGCTGTCAAGTGTAGTTTCAGCCTAGGTGGTCTCACTTCTGATAGCTGGGAGACAGCTGCAGACAGACCAGCTTAAAACATTACAATTAAAAATGGAGTTTCTTTTTTGAGGAAAAGCTCCAAGAGGATCATGAGACCAAGGGACAAAATGGAAAATAATGTCAGGCACTGCAAATAGCATACACAACAGCACCACTAAGAACTATGTGTGTACATACATGTACAGAGAGGATAGGGCTTGTCTGTCCCTCTCAGGCTTATTCAGTCACATTCCTACCTAGCGGCAAACTTCTTTGATATTTATCGAGCACCGATTGGAGTAGATGTAAGATAATCATGTCTCACATAGGGTTTATAGCCTAAGTACATACAGGCAGTCCTTGACTAAAGGCATTTCTAGTGACAACAAACACCATGCACAACACTTCTAAATTTACACTGTTTCAGCTAAGCAGCACAAGCCTCCTTTACAGCACTAGCTCTGGGGGCGGGGAGGGTGGTGGGTGGGGCCATGCATGGGAGCCTCAGAGAAATGGAGAAAAACATTTAAAGAGCCAAAATGAGAAGAGGGAAAGAGGAAAAAGGTTCAGAGGGCAGGGGTGGAAGAGATGGAGGACAAGAGGCTGAGAGGCAGGGAGGGAGAAGGTTAACTCGTTACCCGGAGGATTCACTAGGGAGGGCCTACGAGTCCCTTTTACTTCCCACCCAATCATGCTAGATGTCTTTGATTCACTTTAATATATTAACATAATTATAGTACTCATCTTCGTGACTACCTCCTCTACTGTATTGTGTCCTTCCAAACTCTTAGTACATAGTACTCTGCATACAGTAAAGCACTCAATAAATACCATTAATAGATGGACACTGATAGATTACTCCTTCAAGAGGCCCTCCCCAGTTAAGCCCTCTTTTCCCCAGCTCCCTCTGCCTTCTGTGTTGTCTACACACTGGGGCATTTGGTATCCACCCCACAGCGCTTAAGTGTGTATCTGTAAGTTATATAAGTTGTTTATATTAATGTCTGCCTCCCCCTGTAGACTGTAAGTTCACTGTGGGCAGAGAACAGGTCTACTAACTCTAGGAATTCTCCTAAACACCTTAGTGCTCTGGACACGGTAAGTGCTTAATAAATAACATCGATGGTGATTATTCAATTCCACATAATTTTGGTAAGAATAGGGTACCCGATCTTAGTTTGGGAAGCAATCTCCAAATGATCACGTTGTTCCTATTTACAGTGTTTTGACTTAAAGCACATTTTAGAGGAACCAATTGTGTCCAATTCAAGGACTGCTTTGCAATTTCCTTGGAGACCAGCAATATTCCAGAAGTGAGTCAACAGGGAGAGACAAGTCAAATCAAATCAACTTCCTCCAAGGCCACCCGCTATGGCCTTGGATGAGATGAGACTGAAGTGAATAACTGACACAGAACTTGAGATGATTGTTTGGGCCTTTCCTACTGAGGCTATTCTCTGTAAGAGACAGGGGCTTTCTGAGCGCTTATTATAGTGCCTGGCACATAGTACGCACTTAAATACCGTCATTATCATTTATTGCCTCAGGTGTTTTGGGAGACACTTGGCCAAAACAAGTCTGACTACTGCAAAGATGAAATGACAAAAGAGAACTAGAGGAAAATGTTAAACCCCAAAGAAGAATGTGCGTTCCCACCAGACTGAGGTCAGGGCCACTTTGTGGTATACCAAACTAGGGCTCAGAGGATTGACCACTCCAGGCTCAACGTACCCCAAGGCAGGCTTGGACTGAAGTCCTCCCACCAGCTACTCCTGAAGGAGGCAAGATAGGTGCCAGGGGCCATAACTGAGCTACGTCCACAAACAGAAATTCAGAATGTAAACAGAAAGACACAAACACAGAATATTGACCTACAGGCTCATAAAGTAACTATCCACAGTTCCTAAAGGCTTTTAAAACTATCAGGTCATACTTCCAGAAACCCACAGATTGAGGCTTGAGCTGCTTGAGAGATACCTGACTTTAATTTGACATTGCCCACCAATGACGCTCATAACACAATTAATTCACACTAACCTTCCCTTTCCATTCCCAATGTTGCTTGATGAGAGAGAAAAAAAAAACCTACCACAGGTCTTAAGTGTCTCAAAAACTCCTACCTCTTCTCCACCACCCAGCAAAAAGAGGATAAGTTTTCTTCCTCTCCTACCTTCAGAGATCAGCCCCACCCACAGCTTTTTTCCCCACTCTATTGGCCCCTGAAGCCATGTTAACTCCAAACACCTGAGAGGGGATGAGGTGACTGCACCAATCTGTGATTTGGATAGAAGACTTCATCCACCTGTGGCTTGTATAACAGAAGGACGAGCCTCTTGGCTTGGCTGAGATCTTTCATCTGATATCTAGTCTACACAAGAGCTATGGATGCGTGAGCTACGAGAAATGTGGAATATATCTTAGTAAGAAGAAACCCCATAAAGGAAAATAGGTGAAAGCAGGATTTCTTAAAGAGGCCCGAGAACTATCTCTGTTGAAATTCGGTCATGGCTTTTCTGAGAATATTCAATCCTCACCTCCTCTGAGAGGCCCATTAACCTGCCAGGTCACCCATGCTCTATTTTTCCAGGATCCAGATTGCCACAAATCACCAGGCCATCTGGACCACGATATTCCAGATCTGGCTAATCATCAGGGAAGGAATCCTTCCAGGTGACAGTTACTCCAAATGTTACTCCACAGATAATAATAATGGTGTATTTGTTAAGCACTTACTATGTGCTATGCATAGTACTTACTAAGTGCTAGGGTATTCATTCATTCAGTCCTATTTTTCAAGTGCTTACTGTGTGCAGAGCACAGTAATAAGCGTTTGGTTGCAATCAGCTCAGACACAGTCCTTGTCCCACATGGGGCCACAGTCTAAGTAGGAGAGATGTCAGAGATGTAAAATCCCCATTTTACAGGTGAGGAAACTGAGACACAGAGAAGGTCACACAGCAGGCAAGTGCCTGAGCTGGAATTGGAACCCAGGTCTTCTGATTCCCAGACCTATGTTCTTTCCACTAGGCCATGTTGTTTCCCAATCGGAGACTCTCAGTTTTTCATGAATCTTCTTCTCCCATCTTGAAAAGCAAATCTGTATTTTCCTTCCCTCTCCTCCCTGTTTCTCCTGCTATGCTCTGGTCCAGTAGATAGCTTCCTTCTAGGCACCCCACAGGTTGGTTAATTGGTTCTGGGGATTTTCAGAAGATGTTCTCTATTTCATAAATTGTTAATAAATACATTGAGGTTCTCTCAGAAATTAGATTGCATAATCGTGTGATATAGAAAGAAATTTGATTTCCCTTTTCCTTTCCCTTTTTCCTTTCCATTTGCTCCATTTCTACTCCCAACCATTCAACCGGCTAAAAAAATATTCCTAAGACTTGTCTTGTTAGATCTTGAACTGTGATTCCATCACTCCTTCTATTATTAAGATTATTGCCCTAATCTCTAGAATCATGTCTGTTGTATTCTTTTGCTGCCTGCTTCGGCTAGACTAAGACTCTCACTTTAATGTGTGCCTAAGGGCATAGGTGTCTGATAAAATAATGTCACGGTGGATACTTTTCAAACTATCAAAAAAGCCTGAGCTCCTTTAAATAGAAACATGGATTATTGGTGTCAACATAGATTTCTCGCCTATATTTCCAGAAGGTGCGGGGATAGTGATAAATAAAACAGAATCAGATGTCAAGAATGGAGAAATATATTTCATTTTCAGTGACAAAAATCGATCTTCAATTATTGAGCAAAATCAATTGCCCCAAATCTCATTAGTTCTACGTTTCACATTAGAACTGGTGCTAGGTTTAGGGTTGGGGTAAGGAGCAGGGGGCAAAGTTAGGTTCAGGGATCAGACATTTGTGTGGATGATGCTTACTGATGCTCAAACATTAGTGTTTTGTCAGTCTACTGATTATTTTCATGCCATTCCTAGACCACATCTAGATTGAAAGGAATCAACAATCTGCTGCAAGCTGAAACAGAACATAAAGTCATTCATGGTCACCCATGAGTTTCTGATTTACTGTTAGCTCCTCATTTAATTGGAACTCCATTTTTCTCACCTACAAGACTGGATCGCTACTCCTAATCCATATCTCCTCTCTCAATTTTCTGCTCACACATGGCAGAACAGGGATTAGAACCCATGACCTTCCGACTCCCAGGCCCACGCTCTGGCCACTACGCCACGCTGCTCTTCTTCGTGCAACGGCCGGGCTGACTCCGCTGCCAAAGCAGCGCCCACGTGTAAGCAAGTAGTCACTCTCACCCGTGGTGGAAATAAAAGACTGCAGAGAAGGAGAGAGATCAGGGCTGGACATTTAGATTGTCCAAGTGAGTCAGTGCCAGGCTACGGACTGTCCGTGTTGGCCCCCCGTGAGTGTGTAGAATTGTAGATTGCAGAGGGTCAAACAAGTAACGGACAGGTCACTTCTAGCCCTTAGATTTTCCCATTCCCCAAGACACGCAGACTAGAGGACATACCATTCCCTTTCCAAGCGTAAATAGAGTAGGCTGGGCAGAAGGGTGTTAGTCTAGGCCCGGGAGACCACAAGCGCCTGCTTACCTCGTGAACCTAGAGCACTTGCTAAACTCCTGGCGGAGACACTGAATTGAAACCCAGGTGTTCGATATAGTAGAGCTGGACGACTGAAGGAATTGACCCTTTAATCTTAGGTCACTTGTTCTAACCTGACCTACATCAATAGTGAGTGATGAGTATTAGCATCCAGACAGCAGCCCCGGGGACATGAACTCCAGTCATCCTGGAGGGAGAGCAGTTGTCCGCCTCACACATTTCCCACCTGTACCCTGATGCACCATGGGGGAGGAACAAATGAGCACCGTGCCTCACAGACATTAAAAAAAAGGCAAGATAGGATCACTTCCGTTCATTTTCTAATTGTGCAAGTGAGAAAGTTGCATTAAAATAATTTCAAATTCAGAATTACAATTCTTTGTGAAAAACTCTCACTTTCATTTATCTACTGTCACCCAGAAGAGGGTATGTCAGTGGCCATATCTGTGTGGGCCAGGCTTACCGTTTGAAAGGAGTTTTCTTGGAGAAAATTCCATTTTGGGCTCAAATCCGCAAGAGGAAAAAAAAACATTAGGTAGCCACCTAACGTCAACGGGGATTGTGCCGAGCAGAGAAGATGAGTTTTTGAAGGCACATTTCACTCACCCCACGTCCCAACCCAAGAACTCTGACATCCGTACGTCTACCTGATTGACAGTCTGAAATTTGGATTTTCCCAAGCCCAGTCCTCTCCCTTCACTCCCATCTACGGTAACCTCGGGAAAATCACTTAACTTCTCTGTCCCTCAGTCCCTTCATCGTCAAAATGGGGATTCAATACCTGTTCCCCCTCTTACTTGGACTGTGAGCCCCATGTGGAACCTGATTTTCTTGTATCTATCCCAGTGCTTAGTACAGTGTTTGACACATAGCAAGCACTTACCAAATACCACAACTCTGATTTGAGAGTGAGTAAATAGAATCGCTTGCAAAAGCATTCACTGCTTTTTATCTGAATTGTTTGAATCCATACTATGACTGTTCATAACGTCACAGACTTCTACCCTAGACCGCATTTAAATGCATCTGGCAGTGAGATTCTAATTAAAAGCAATAATGATGGTGTGAAATTTTAGCAAAAGCTGCTAGAGCCCATTCAGGTGTACCACCAACCTCTAGCGAAGCCAAGTGTTTACAAACTGATATCTGTATTCCTTTCATGTGGCTTGTTCTCAGATAAACAGCTTTGAAGAATGGAGAATGATTTCTTTTGTAGCTAAATATTTTGAAACGTTCTAGAATGGAGCCCTACCCAGAGGGAGGCGAGAGCACTGAGACTCCAAAGAGAGTGAAAAAAGACAAACTGCTGAACTGTACTTCCCAAGGGTTAGTACCGTGCTCTGCACACAGTAAGCGCTCAATAAATACGATTGAATGAGTGACTGCAGAGGTAGAACAAAATTCTGATGAAGCACTTGAAAAGGCCAAGGAGTCCGTCCTGGGACACAGATGTCTTACAAAAAAAAAAAAAATAATTAAAAAAACACAAAGTATGACTGGATAGAGTTCTGGTACCCCAAGAGGTCACAGTCTAATAAGGGGGTCTAGACAGAGATATATTTATTTAATCAATAGAAATATACCCAGCAAGACTCTATCCTTAAGTGTAACATTGTTCAGGGATGTTGGTCACGTATTGGTCTTTTCAGTCATTCTCACCAACATGAATAGACTCTTAATATCTATAGTGTCATCTTTGAATACTAAGAACAACAACGTATATGCATAAAACTGTTCCCTCATATAATGTTTTCCTACGTTTACCCCTCAGACTTAAATTCTAGACATCGGTCCACAAAGCTGTTTTCTTTCCACAATAAGCATTTTACCTTCTTATAACATTTCTTAATCTCGGTCCCTCAAAATGGTATCGTCTGTTTTCTGTAGAGGAAAATGTTTGTGGCGGGGAGGATAAAAATAGTATAAGTAATGATGAGAATCAGGCTGTTTCTGCACAGACAAATGGGAGGGAGTATTTGCAAAAATACCAGAAACGAAACCAGCATTTGGAGAAATGATGTCACTAAGAAACTAAAGGCTGTACTTAAATTCATTGAGAGTCTGGTATATGGGACACTAGGCAACCATATACTGTATTATTTCACGAACGGTGCCTTTCTCGCTCACTCCATATGATTTACCTATATTATCTGGGGGGGAGGTGGGACTTTTATGATCATCTTAGAAAAAGGGGAAACTGAGGGACAGAGACACGAATCACTGGAGGAGCTGGAGTTAAAGGCTCAGCACTCTCACAGCTCAGTGCTATATCCAAAAGACCACACTGCCCCTTGCTGGCCAATTTGTTTTGTCTCACTGTAGATGTGCCATAAATCTGCGTGCTCCTTGAAACCAGAAAATCTGACCCAACCCTTAGAGAAAAGGACATATTCCCCATTATGGAATTCATAGAGTATAATGATCAATAATGAGCAAGCCAACAGTCCAGTGACAGGGCAAGCTGTTATTTCTTCTGAAGTTGGCCTTATTTTGTTAAATCTACTCCTGAGTTTCTCATTACTGAGTCACTTTTGTTCAAGTATCATCGTTTTCCCTCGTTTGGCAAAAAGTGTTTGGGAATTCAGAATTGAAACTGATGAAGCCGTGGTGCCTGTAGAAATAGAGTGAGGTAAAGGCGCTATTAACGACTCCTAGTGGGATCCCTCCCCTCCCTCCCGAAGATGACACTTCCCCTCGAAGAGCATTCCAAACACAACCAGAGAAAGGGAATACAAACATTCACTCCTTTCATTATTTTAACCAGTGGAGGTCAGTGTTTATTGTTCCTGGGTCTTGGACCAGATTATTTCTTAACCTCCCTAACCCTTTATCTCTCTTTTATGGCCTGTATGCCTTTCTCTTGTTTTCAGCCAACCGGCACAAAGAGGAAGTCTCCATCTCAATCCCAACATCGACCACCCCTAACCCAACTACCTCCTGGAAACATAAGAGCAGAATTGCCATTTTTTAGTTAAAGATTCCATTGCTACGACTATTTTTACCACTCCAAGTGTTGGATCAATGAGCGGTGATATTCGTAGGTGTGGTTGTGAATAGACAGACGTGTTTGCGTGAGGTGGGTTCTGAGTGCCGCCTCTATTTCTAACTAGCCCAGATCCCCCATGCTTCATGCAGTTATAGCCATCGGGCATGTACATCCAGGCAAAAAGTACATAGATATACTCATATGCACACACGCACACATCACAGGGAGGCTCAGAAAGGTGAGGCAGGAGGTGGCATGGAGGAGAGAGAGATCATGGAGCAGAAAGGAAGGGGGACCAAGAATGAGAAGGGGACAGCCCAGATGAGAGGGACGATAGATAGAGGGAGGGAGGCTTTGGAAACAAATACTGTGAATCCCAGGTGAGACAGGGACTGTGTCCAATCTAATTATCTTGTATCTCCCCTAGTGCTTTCTTATCGCATTTGTTAAGCATTTACTATATGCCAGGCACTGTTCTAAATGATGATGGTATTTGTTAAGCGCTTACTATGTGCCAAGCACTGTTCTCAGCGCTGGGGTAGGTACAAGGTAATCAGGTTGTCCCACGTGTCTTAATTCTCATTTTACAGATGAGGTAACTGAGGCACAGAGCAATTAAGTGACTTGCCCAAAGTCACACAGCTGCTAAGTGGCGGAGCCGGGATTAGAGCCCATGACCTCTGACTCCTAAGCCGGGGCTCTTTCCACTAAGCCACGCTGCTTTCAACTTGGACGCGGGCAATGTCCCGCATGGGGCTCACAGTCTTCACCTCCATTTTCCAGATGCTGTAACTGAGGCACAGAGAAGCGAAGTGACTTGCCCAAGGTCACACAGCAAACAAGCAGCAGAGTCGGGATTAGACCCCAGGTTCTTCTGACTCTCGGGGGCGTGCTTTATCCACTCCATGATGTTTCTCACGAAGTGGTTTACTACGGTGCTTAGTACGGTGCTCAGTACAGCACTTACCAAATGCCACAGTTCTTCTTGTCAGAGCTGGAGAACTACCTCTTTAGTTCCACCGTTCTCCAGGGAATCCTCCAATTTTTGGAGGTGGCCACTGTAGCCCACGGTGGCTGTAGGTGGGACGGGGTGATCCACCGCAGATCGTCAATGTACAGGGGTGAGATTTTGTTTTGGATTTTAGGTCAGAGCTCCGCCGAAACTGCTATGTATGAGTTCTTGCTGCAGTAGCTTCAACAGCAGCTATTGCCTATTTGAGGTGAAATCAGGGTCATCGCTGCAGTTCCCGTGGGAGGCAGTTGCTATTTTCTGTGACAGCCATACCGACTGTTCCCAACAGAGGACACGGAACACCACCCTCAATCATCATTCGGCAACGGAGAATCCTACCTCTGAAGTCTAGTGAAGCAGATATAGGCCCCTCATTCCCCTCTCCCTGTTAACAGCAGTTTAGTCACTGTCCCTACCCTTCCAGGAGGGAAGATTCCTGTTCTGGGTGCTGAAGCTCTGGGCCACTGTAACAAGGCAGAAGACATGATAATAATAATAATGTTGGTATTTGCTAAGCGCTTACTATGTGCAGAGCATTGTTCTAAGCGCTGGGGTAGACAAGAGGGAATCAGGTTGTCCCACGTGGGGCTCACGGTCTTCATCCCCATTTTACAGATGAGGGAACCGAGGCACCGAGAAGTTAAGTGACTTGCCCAAAGTCACCCAGCCGACAAGTGGCAGAGCCGAGAATCGAACCCATGATCCGTGACTCCAAAGCCCGGGCTCTTTCCACTGAGCCACGCTGCTTCTCTAGAAGGTTTGTGGCTTAGTGGATAGAGGCCAGGCCTGCGGGTCAGAAGGACCTGGGTTCTAATGCCGGCTCTGCCACGCGTGTGCTGTACGACCTCGGGCAAGCGACTTAACTTGTCTGTGTCTCAGTTACCCCATCTGGAAAATGGGGGTAAGAGGATAAGCCCCATGTGGGACGGACTGTGTCCGATTTGATACTTGTATCTACCCCAGCGCTTAGACTAGTGCTCGGCACATATTAAGTGCTTAACGAGTACTTTAATTAGTATTATTGTGAACCTGGAGACCTTTAATCCTCCAGCCCTGCTGCTCCACCCATTTTCTAACCAGTGAAAGTGGTAACTAACCACCCGACTTAGCTCACCTCGCGTCTCTCTTTCTACAACCCACCCTGCACACTTTGCTCTTCTAGTGCTAACCTTCTCGCTGTGCCTGGAACACCCCAGCCCAAGTCCTGTCTCTGGCCTCGAACGCCCTCCCTTCTCAAATTCGACAGACAATTACTCTCCCCCCACTCTCCTTCAAAGCCTTTTTGAAGGCACATCTCCTCCAAGAGGCCTTCCCAGACTGATCCTGACTTTTCCTCATTTTCCACTCCCTTCTGCATCATCCTGATTTGCTCCCTTTGCCCTTCCCCCCTCCCAGCCCCACATCGCTTATGTATATATCTATAATTTTATTTATTTGTATTGATGTCTGTCTCTCCTCCCGCCCCCCCTTTAGACTGTAAGCTCGTTGTGGGGAGGGAATGTCACTGTTTATTGTTGGGTTGTACTTTCCCAAGAGTTTAGTACAATGCTCTGCACACAGTAAGCTCTCAAGAAATACGAATGAATGAATGAATGAATGAATGAATGAATGAATGAATGAATGAATGAATGAATGAATGAATGAGATGGAGCCAAAGGCAACTCAGAGAAGCAATGTCTTGTGCTGGTGAATGTAAGTTTAGCTGGAACTCCTCAGTCACATCTGTTTTTGAATTCAGCGGCAAAACTTGTGTGCAGGGGAAAGAACAATCCTCTCCTCAGTGTCCCTTGTTGGTATACATGAACAAGCTTAGAATGTTAACATTCTTTAAACAGTTTGTATTTGGAAAAATGAATGTGCAGTTTGGGAATTTTTTTTGGTCTGGAAAAGCATTATTAACAGGTCCAGAGATCTCACCATTGCTATTGGGTATTGCTTTCCAGTCAATCAACAGGGTGGGGTGGTGACCCAGATGGCAAGACCCTATTCCTTTGGAGAGAGAAAGATGGGTTTAGGGTAATAAAGCATAAGCTTCAGCATATGGTTTGAAAATGAATAATTCTTAATGACATAAGCTCCCATCCTATTAAGCTATGGGGAGAGAAGTGCAGCTTCCAGTTTTTTGGGGAAAAGAATACGGTTGTCCATCAAGAAGCTGGACATAGACAATATCCTGCTTTAATCACAAAGATTTTTTGAACCCAATTAAAATATGGATCCCACACATCAGGATTCAGTGGTGACTCGAAGTAGACAAACCCCAGAAGCTGGATAGATGAAACATCTCCAACAACTGTGAAAAAAGGAAGTCTGCCTTGATTCAATTCAGTTCTTGGGCTCTTCAAATAATATATCCTGTAATCTACACCTCAGTTAGCAGAGAAAATATGCTCTATCACTTACAGCTGAAAGAGCTGGGGCACGCAGGTTGAATTTGACCCTTTAAGAACATGCACTCCACTCCGATAAATCAGATCCCAGAGAACTAGGTGCAACTTTAGCCCTTCCATGTAGTGGGATAAAATCCTGAAATCCTGAAAAGTGAGACCATCCCACCTTAGTGCTCTTTCCACTAGGCCACGCTGCTTCTAAGAAGTAGGGAGGGAGACAGGGAGTTGAGAGAGTGGGAAAGGACAGCACTGACTTGCCTAAAACTTGTATCCCCCCCCAGTGCTTAATACAGTGCCTGGCACATAGTAAGCACTTAACAAATACCATAACTATTACTATTATTATTCAACAGCAGCAGATGCTACTATGCCCTCACTCATTTGGCAAGCCTTATTGAGTATGAGCTTCGGAGTGGCTTTGTAAGGGGGGGGGGGTCTTTTCTAATCCTAGAACTAGTCGTCTACACTTGCTGCTTAGAATTCCTTAACTCCCATTCTCTCCCGGACCCCCTCCAATCACCCGTGACCTCCTTCTTGCCAAATCCAATGGCTCCTACTCCATTCTGATCCTCCTTGACCTCTCTGCTGCCTTTGACACTGTCGACCATCCCCTCCTCCTCCATACCTTATCTCACCTCGGCTTCACGGACTCTGTCCTCTCCCGGTTCTCCTCTCACCTCTCTGGCCGGTCATTCTCGGTCTCCTTCGCTGGAGCCTCCTCCCCCTCCCATCCTTTAACTGTCGGAGTTCCTCAGGGGTCAGTTCTTGGCCCTCTTCTGTTCTCCATTTACACTCACTCCCTCGGTGAACTCATTCGCTCTCACGGCTTCGACTACCAACTCTACGCAGATGACACGCGGATCTACATCTCTGCCCCCGTCCTCTCCCCCTCCCTTCGGGCTCGCATCTCCTCCCGCCTCCGGGACGTCTCCACCTGGATGTCGGCCCGCCACCTAAAACTCAACGTGAGCGAGACCGAGCTCCTCATCTTCCCTCCCAAGCCCGGTCCTCTCCCGGACTTCCCTATCACCGTGGGTGGCGCGACCATCCTTCCCATCTCTCGGGCCGGCGACCTCGGTGTCATCTTTGACTCGTCTCTCTCGTTCACCCCACACATCCGATCCGTTACCGAGACCCGCCGGTCTCACCTTTACGATATCGCCAAGATCCGCCCTTTCCTCTCCACCCAAACGGCTACCTTACTGCGACGGGCTCTCGTTATATCCCGGCTAGACTACCGTGTCGGCCTTCTCTCCGACCTCCCTTCCTCCTCTCTCGCCCCGCTCCGGTCTATTCTTCACTCCGCCGCCCGGCTCATCTTCCCGCAGAGACGATCTGGGCATGTCACTCCCCTTCTTAAAAACCTCCAGTGGTTGCCTATCGACCTCCGCTCAAAACAAAAACTCCTCACTCTAGGCTTCGAGGCTCTCCATCGCCTCGCCCCTTCCTACCTCTCCTCCCTTCTCTCTTTCTACCGCCCACCCCGCACGCTCCGCTCCTCTGCCGCCCACCTCCTCACCGTCCCTCGGTCTCCCCCATCCCGCCGTCGACCCCCGGGCCACGTCCTCCCACGGTCCTGGAATGCCCTCCCTCCTCACCTCCGACGATCTGATTCTCTTCCCCTCTTCAAATCCCTACTTAAAGCTCACCTCCTCCAAGAGGCCTTCCCAGACTGAGCTCCCCCCTTTTTCCCTCTGCTCCCTCTACGGCCCCCTTCACCTCTCCGCTGCTAAACCCTCTTCTCCCCCCTTTCCCTCACCTCCTCCCCCTCTCCCGTCCCATCCCCCTCAGCACTGTACTCGTCCGCTCGACTGTATATATTTTCATCACCCTCTTTATTTTGTTGAATGAGATGTACATCACCCTGATTCTATTTATTTACCATTGTTTTTATGAGATGTTCTTCCCCTTGACTCTATTTATTGCCATTGTTCTTGTCTGCCTGTCCCCCCCGATTAGACTGTGAAGTGGGGGAGAGGGTTTAGGAATATTGTGCAATATTCGTGTGTGCGAAAATGAGGAGCGTTTTAAGTGGGGGAGGGGGGTTCAAAATAAGCGCAATATTGGGGTGCTCGAAAAAAGGGGGAGCTTTCTAAACGGGGGTTAGCTCGTCAAAGGGCAGGGACTGTCTCTATCCGTTGCCGATTGGTACATTTCAAGCGCTTAGTACAGTGCTCTGCACATAGTAAGCGCTCAATAAATACTACTGAATGAATGAAAAGTCAAAAACAAGAAATGAAGAAAAGAGCAAAGATTATCAGTAGCAACAAAAATTGCACAGCTGTCTTCCACATAAAATAGACAGACTGGAGCTGGAAAACAGACGGAACGTCCGAGAAGGACATACGTGGGCAAAGGAAGTTGTTTCAGAGGGCAGTGCAGAAACACCAGACTTCTATCTCTGAGCAGTTTGGAAGGCCTGATCCCATCCAGTCTGACTATGAAGCCCTTCTCTCCCTCCCAGTGAGCTATCGCTCCGGTGAGGAAAAACCTCTCTGAAAGGTTTAGGTGCAAACTGAGCGGCCCCTACTTTAATGAAAATGAGACTGCTCTGTTTCTTTCTTTCTAAAGTTCTTTGTTTCTTGCCCTCCACTCTCTAAATCATGGGTGTGGATCTACATCCACCCCCGGTGAAGACAAGAAAGTCCTCCTGCTCAGGGGATAGAACCGTTTCTAGGGGCAGACGACACCTAAAATGCACACTGCATTAGGATAATGAACCTTTTTTTGGATTTCTCAGATGGGAAGAAACATTTTAAACAGCCCCATCCTGCTCTAACCAAAACCAAAATGATAAAATGAGAAAGAAGGCTCCTCTGCCCTTCAGCCCGTTTGTGTGACTTTCATGTGTTAATTACTTGGTGAAACGTCACATCTAGAAAACAGGCCCAAGAGGGAAAAAGCAAACACTGACCCATCTAATACAGGGAAAAAAAAGTAAAACTGTTTTTGGAGTTCCTAGACCCATTTTTTTGTTTTGTTCCATTTTATCCTGCAGTTATTATTCACACACGTTACTCCTGGAGAGAAGACTTGTTATCCACGAAAAGAAACTGCCAAATAGGTTCTATCATTCCTGTCTTTGGAGACGCAAACTTATTCACAAGAATATGAGCTGATACTGCCTGCTCCTTAACTAGCTAACAAGATTGGACTACATCCTGAGAGCAGGCCAAGGAAAACACAGGTTAGACCACTGGTGGGGGCTGTCAAATAGGGACAATATCAAAGTACAGTTATTCTTTAGATAGAAAAATATAGGAAACTTTAAAAATACATGGTACGATTATATTAAAGCCAGGGAAGGAGAGGTGATAACTGCAAAAAATAAATAAATAAAATAAAGACTTAATCAATCAGTGGCATTTATTGAGTGCTTACTATGTGCAGAGAGCATGCTGTTGCCTAGTGGATGGAGCACAGGCCTGGGAGTCAGAAGGACCTGGGTTCTAATCCCAGCTCTGCCACTTGCCAGCTGTGAGAGCTTGGACAAGTCACTTCACTTCTTTGGGCCTCAGTTACCTCATCTGTAAAATGGGGATGAAAACTGTGATCCCCATGTTGGACGTGGGCTGTGTCAAACCTGATTACCTTGCATCTATCCCAGTGCTTAGTACAGAGCCTGGCACATAGTAAGCACTTAACAAATACCACAGTGATTATTACTATTACAACAGAATTAGCAGACGTGTTCCCTGCCCATAATGAGCTTATAGTCCAGAGGGGGAGACAGACATTAAGGTGAAAAATAATTTATAATAAATAATTGAAAGATATGTACATAAATACTGTGGGGTTGGGGATGGGACAAATATCAAGCATCCAAAGATCACGGATTTAGACAGTAATAGCATTTATGAAGGGCTTACAACATGCTGGGAAGAATAAATGGACATTAATTCAGACACAGCCACTAGACCACAATCTAAAGGCAGGGGCGCAACGGGGATAGATACGTGCAAGGAGAGGGGGAGAGAGAGAGATCAACAAATTGGACTTTGTAGTAATAATAATTAATCACTGTGGTAATAGTTAAGTGCTTACTTTATGCCAAGCCCTGAACTAAGCGTTGAGGTAGAAACAGGATAATCAGGTCCCACAGTTTTAGTAGGAGGGACAACAAGTACGGAATCCCATTTTGTGGGTGAGGAAACTCAGGGCCAGAGGATTTAAGTGACTTGACCAAGGTCACACAGCAGCCAAGTGGTGAAGCCGGGATTAGAACCCAGGTCCTTTGACCCCCTCCCCGCCCCCCCAAGCCCATGTTATTTCCACTAGGCTAAGCTGCTTCCCTATATTCCACTAAACCCATCATCTCCAGCAAGATAAGTATCACTAGAACCAGAAATCTGTGCTTAGGGATTCTTACTGACCAGTCCAATTCCGACTCCAGTGATACCTTGCTGGAGTTAGGGCCAGCTCTGATACCACCCAAATCAAAAAAGAAAAAGGAGGGGCGAGGACAGGAGAGCGGGCTAAAGTGTGGGTTCACTATTCCTCAGTCCAAAATGCTGAGAGAGAGAGTGATCAATGGAGCAGGCCTCACTGGTGGTTACCGAATCTACGTGACCCACCTATTGCGAGAACCGAGCTCCAGACTGGCTTTGGAGGGAATCAGAGCTAAAATGGATCTTTCTACCAAGAAATCACATTGTCGAGTGTAGACGCAATAGAAAGGTATATCCAGCCCGGCTCTCCCACTGTGAAAGAACTGCATTGGGATCCACAAGCACTGGGGCATCTACGGAACATTTAAGCATATAGAATTGTCCTTTAAATTGGAAGAAGACACCGTCGATGGTGCAATTCACCTATGAGCGTCCTCCTTCTATGCCTTCATACACACCTCCCTCTCCATATACGCCCGACCACCACTCTCCCTACATCCGAAGCCTTTTTAAGATCACATCCCCTCCAAGAGGCCTTCCCCAGTTAAGCCCTCTTTTCCCCGGCTCTTTCTCGCTTCTCCGTCATCTATGCACTTGGATCTGTGACCTCTGGGCATTTGGTATTTGCCCCACCCTTAGCCCCACAGCACTTATGTACATACCTCTAAATGATATATTATCAATTATTTATTTATGCCTGTCTCCCCGTCTAGACTGTAAGTTCGTTGCGGGCAAGGGAATGTGTCTACCAACTCTGTTGCACCCTACTCTCCCAAGGACTTGTTACAGTCCTCTGCCCGCAGTAAGCTCTCAATAAATGCCGCTGAGTGGTGATTTAAAAGATCAGAGTGGGAACCACGGGCTGCCATCTCGTTCGCACAAAAATGGCGTCCCTTGTTGTGTCGTCAAGCACCTGGCACTGTTTCCTCTTTTGCCTCCTTTGTCTCTCATTCCGTATTGGCTTTTGCTCCAAGAGAGACACTTATTCGTTTCTAGCAGTGAGCCACGCTGCTTTATCGTCAGTAATTGACTCCTAGTGTCTGAGCCTTCGTTTTACTGGGTCCTTAAAATGCTTCTTCTGCCTCCCTTGTTATCGGGTTTCCCAATTTCAACTGTCTGTACAACAGTGGTTTAGGTATCCTGCTGTTGTTCATTTTCCTCGTGAGGTTAAGAAATAGTTCTGACATTTCAGGTGCAAGTTCCGGTGAAATATTAGCTAGAAAGTTGACTCTGTGTGTGTGTGTGTGTAAGTGTGTGTCACAAAAGATGGCACTGGCCCTGAAATTCACCCGCGGGTAAAAGGCTGATGTGGAACTGACTGTCCTAACTTGAATGTACTCACACAAAGACTGCTCCTTGTTGTGTTGATGGGTTTGTAATTTACAGTAGGTAGCACTGTCTTTGGTTTCGCCTCTCTGTCTGTCTTCTAATCACCTCAAAGCTCCGGCTCCAAAAGAGCCACTCCTTTTACAACAGCCGAAGAACTTCATCTGAGTTTTCATGTCACAATAGGATGTGCAGTTGGGATGCTGAGTACTGACCATCTTCTCCCTCTGACTTGGTTACATCAAGTGGCCAACAGCGTGACCTAGTGGAAAGAGCACAAGACTGGGAGTCAGAAGGACCTGGGTTCTAATTCCAGCTCCTCCACTTCTCTGCCCAGTGACCCTGGGCAAATCACTTAACTTCTCTGTTCCCCGGTTACCTCACCTGGAAAAGGGGGATACAGTCCTCCTTCCTCCAACCTAGATTGCAAGCCCCATGTGGGACAGGGACCGTGTCCAATCTGATTTGCCTCTATCTACCCCAGCACTTAGTACAATGTCTGGCATATAGTAAACGCTTAACGATTACCATAAAAAAGTGACTGTATGTGTAGCTTTCCTTTGGGGTCAGTGATGCTGTACACGGTGGTGAGCTTTGGGCCACGGGCTTGAATAAGATGAGTATGTGGCAAATATCACGATAGACTGGCCTTTGCAGAATTCTTCCATTTCCAACCCACAGAATACCACGCTGTTTTCGGCCTTGTGCCTTGGTCTCATAATTTTTTTCATGCTTTTGGCCTTTAGAAAAGCAGCGAAGCTTAGTGGGAAGACCCCAGAACTGGGAGTCAGGAGACCTGTGTTCTAATCCTGGTACTGCCACTTGTCTACTGGGTGACCCTGGGCAAGTCACTTACCTCAGTTGTCACATTCACAATTCAATTAAATACCTGGGTTTTTTGTTTATTTTCGAAGGTATTTGTTAAGCGCTTACTATGTGTCAAGCCTTGGTCTAAGGGCTGGGGGAGGTACAAGTTAATCAGGCCGGATACAGTCACTCTCACAGGCGGGGCTCACAGCCTAGGTAGCTCTTCTCCCTCCCACTTAGACTGTGAGCCGTGGGTGGGAAAGGGACCGTGTCTGATCTGGTTGTTTTGCATCTACCCCAGCGCTCAGCCCACTGCTTGGCACAAAGAAAATGCTTTACCCCCCCCCCAATTATTATTAGTGCCTTTTTAATTGTTGTATACCAGACCACTCTGTCTTTATCTTCTGCCTCCAAATACGTCATGGCTTTGTGCCCTCATTTAAGGTTATGCTGGGTGCATCTTTAAAACATTTCTTCCATCTATCCTGCTTACATTTACCCCATTTCAGGTCACCATAGAGAAGCTGCTCGTGTATTCTGCTGTTGCCCGTTCTCCTTGCATATCTCACCCAGTAAAAGTGGATGCGACGGGCATTTCTTCATTGTCGGTAGAACGCTGAATTCTAGAACCTCAGTGCTTTGTGCTCTGGTCTTGCCCCTTGATAAGAAAGTATGGCACAGAGATGGTGCTGATGAGATTGATTTAGAGGTTGGATGTGCAACGGTGTTAAATCCAGATGTCACAGCTGCCTAGAAGCTTGAACACTACAATTTCTCTGCGGACCTTCAGATTCTGAAACAGTCTGCCCCCAGTAAACCCTACACCCAACCAAAGACCTCCATCAGTGACCCAGAGCTGATTGCTGTCACTGAATTCTGATACCTGGAAAGCACATTATCCAATGATGCAGGGATAGGCAAGGAGATAGAAAATGGAATCGAGAAGATCAGAATAGGTTTGGGGAGATGGGACTGTAATGAGCAGTGAACATGCTGCTTTTTGGTTGTTGAAGACACGCGCTCAGTATTCGGGCCCAAACCAACCTCTGAAGTTTAGGTACCCACACAACAAGTTCTTGCTCCAGAAATAAGGGTGGTTGGGAATTACTTAATGGTGCTTTTCGGGATGAAATTGCTAGTCCAACTGCTGAGATTCCAGAGGTTCAACTATTTGAAGGGAAGGTCAGAAATTCTGAATAGCGGAGTAGTATCCGGAGAAGCTTCCAAACTTTTAAAAAAAAAAATTCTGCTATTGAGCTTGGACTAGGATTAGAAATTCCTGTTGTTCCACGGGATTTTGACAAGAATAAAAAAAAAAAGAGACTCTGTGGCTAGCCAAGCCCTTTTGACCTATTGGGTTTGGAGTATTTAAAATCAGCAAGCCATGTATCTTTCTGTGAACATAGAATAGGCTCGTTGAGCATAAGTACTGATAGATTCAACTCTGGCAGATCTCCCTGATCAATGGACCATGCAGAGCGAATTTTAAAATAATTATGATCTGTAAGCTGTAAAACATACCATCAAGATTAAAAAACAAACACATTGCATTGTCTCAAAGCCATTTCAAATGATTTCCTTTTCTTCTTCTCCCACCAACCAAAATGCAGATTGCCTGATTAATTCTGGCGTTTTTCACATCTTAATAAGTTATTAGGAGAGTCTCCCCAGCTTGATGAAAATGTGAAATTTAACTCCACAACATCGTCCACTGAAATGAAAAGCTTCAAAGAGAGCAGATGATATTTCAGAAGCAACTAAGTCTTCGAATGCATCTCGCACAACAAAGGAAATTGTTTTTCTGCCCCTTTCATGTCCTAGATGAGAGGTAAGGGGAAAAAAAAACAAAACGAAACAAAAAAACCCACACAGCTAAACAAACGGGAGCCCGTTCGGCTTTTGGAGGGATTCAGCTCTTCTCGGGCAGCTTTCCGTTAGCTCTCTTGTGCCGTGGCAAATCCAAGAAAATAATTAAAAACTTTAATTTATTTATACATCTTCTCTATAGATATTATAGATCCAACAATTGCCACCTTCTAATTTATTCATACACTGTCCTTCAGGAGCCCATTGAAACTAAATGTATTAAAGCAGGATTCGGTCCCCCTAGCCTAGCAAATCAAATGCTCATATCACTGAATTATTAAGCCGTCGTCAACAGACTATCTAGAGACTTAGGGGAAAGCTTGCCGAAGCACTCCTACCGTCGGGCTGTACCCAGAGGAAGCAGAAGCCCAGTAGGACCCGCCTGCGTCTGAGCGCTGGAACAATTACACTTTTCCTCATTCCCTCAATAAATGTGGCAGAGGCATTTTCAGGCCTAGAACCCATTGTGTTTTATTGAATTCCCTTCTCCCTTTCTAAGACTCAACCCTTACCGTGACAGGCCCGGAGGATTACCAGTAGTTCTCTTGCTCATTTTCCTGGCTGAAATTTCTGTGTTCTCTAAGGAGCCCATATTTTACTTGAATGTGGAATAGCCACCTCCACCTGGGTGATGGGCACCTCCCATGACTCTCTGGGACTACCTGACAACTGCAGGGCTGCAATTTGAATAGACTCCGAGTAGTTTTCTCCGAGAGAAATCTTAAAAACTCCCCAAGGAGAGATCATCAAGCGGAATGGTCCCTGGTGCAGGATTTATTAGCAGGCAGGATGGGGAGGTTGATTAGCCTCCGTGGCTGAACGGACATGCTGTCAGACAGGCCTCTTAATCCAATCAGTTACCTGTCGGAGGGGGAACTGTCTGAGTCCCCCAATGCAGCACTGCCACGGAACACCGCTCGACTCTGGTTCTTTCCTCCTGTTACCATCAGGAATGTTTCCCCTGACCAGAAAGACTTGTTTTGAACAACTGGACACCTCTGGGAATATTTTTTTAGTTTGGGTGAAGGAGAGAGTTCAGCAGGCCCGTAGCCCTCCCTTCACTGGCCTGACAGTTTATTTTCATTTCTGAATTCACCCTGCCTTGTTGGGTATGTCTGGGAATAGCTGGATGAAATTTCTCTCTCTCTCTCTCTCTCTTTTTCTGTCTTCCCCTTTTCGTTTCCGTCAACAGTTCTTTCACACCTGTGTTGAGTTTGAAAATTCAGAGCCAGACTGAGGTGCTGATGGGTACAGGGCAGAGGAAGCCCAACTGGGCTCCGCAAGGCAAAGGTAACCTCGCTTCCAACCACCCAGAGTACCCATGCCGAGGCCGTGTGGGGGCGCGGCCTTCAAGAATGTGGGGAGAACATGAAAGGGAGCTCAGAAAGGAAGAAAGAACTGGAGAGGGAGAAGAGAATGTGCCGACCGACTGTTTTATCGTTCTCTCTCCGACATCTGGTACTTTGCTCTGCACACGGTGAGCACTCAATAAATACGATCGATCGATTGACTGGGGCAGTGAGAGGAAGTGAGGGGGTGAAAAAAGGGGGAACATGGGAAAAACAGAGAGCAACTCCTTTACTATCTCTACCTTAAACGTACTTTGATGCTGCTGTCACCAACCAATCCTAAAAATTATAGTGGGATTAGGGGACTGGTTAGTGGCGGCCAAGCTGGACGGTGCTGAACGGTGAGGGAGCCGTGTGCAGTGGCCGTGAAAGAACTGGTCCTCCCATTGATGTGGGAAAACGGGATTCTTAGAGGAAGAATTTCCCTGCTTGGGTGAAAAAAAGATGAAAAAAGTGTTTAAATAGATTAGGGAAAAGTTGGTGAATCGTGGGTTTTGGGGACAGTTTTGGGCCGCTTTGAATCTCACCTCCAGCTTCATTGGGTGTTCCCTAGTCCTGGGATTCTGAGATTTGATGAACAATAATTTGTGTTCTTTCTGAGTACACTTTTCATAATTTTTAAAATTTTGATCATGGCCCCTGTCAGCCGTCTCCTCTCCAGAATCTACCTTTCTACGGAAGCTACACTATCTGCTCGCTTCTTTGGTTACCCTTCTCTGCACCTTACCCAGCTTTATCATGTCCTTAATATATAGCCATGCAAATTGAACACAGTGTTCCAGGCGTGGGCGAACCATGTTTTTTTGTGTGTTTTGCTTTGTTTTGTTTTTATAGTGGCAAAATAGTGCCTTTTGTTCAGTTTTCCAGCACCTTCCTAATGACTCATCTATCTCACCGCCGACCTCTCACCCACATCTTGTGTCTGGCCTGGAACCCTCCCCTCCTCATATCCGACAGACAATTACTCTCCCCTCTTTCAAAGCCTTATTGATAGCACATCTACTCCAAGAGGCTTTCCCTGACTAAGTCCTCTTTTCCTTATCTTCAACTCCCTTCTGTATCACCCTGACTTGCTCCCTTTCTTCATCCCCCCACTCCCAGCCCCACGGCACTTATGTATATATCTGTAATTTATTTATTTATATTAATGTCTGTCTTCCCCTCTAGACTGTAAGTTCACTGTGGGCAGGGAATGTATCTGTTTATAGTTATATTGTACTCTCCCAAGCTCCTAGTACAGTGCTCTGCACACAGAAAGCGCTCAGTGAATACAACTGAATGAATGACTGCCCCCTCACAGTGGCCATTTTCTTTGCCGCCGCACATGGAATCGATAATTGAAAGAAACAGTGGAGGATAACTCCCAAATCTCTTTTCTAGCATATCTGATGTCATATGGCCATTCATTCTATAATTGTAGTCTGGATTTTTTAACTTCAAGTGAAAGAAGAGAGGCGATCAGACCATAAGTACATCGATCCAGGAAAACAAGTTCCCTAGTTTAGGGGTTTTCCATTATTTCCATGTTGGTATAATTACTACTTTTGGATCAGGCAGCAGGAGGATGGCAAGCATAATAGGCCACCTTTCGCTCTGTTTTCATTCACCCTCCATGGGTTTCCATCAGTTTAGCTCAAGAAATCAAGGGTTACCAGAAGCATGGTTCCCCTGTCCCATGTCTCCTAGCTAAAATGAATCAGGAAGGTGAGTTTCCTCTGCACTCTGTGTAAGCTCCTCTAGACGGTAAGCTCACTGTGGGTAAGGAACATCTCAGCGTGGCCTACTGGAAAGAGCACAGGCCTGGGAGTCAGAGTCGTGGGTTCTAATCCCGGCTCCACCACTTGTCTGCTTTGTGACCTTGGGCAAGTCACTTCACTTCTCTGGGCCTCAGTTCCCTCATCTGTAAAATGGGGATTAACTGTGAGTCTCACGTGGGACAACCTGATGACCCTGTATCTACCCCAGCGCTTAGAACAGTGAGTGCTCTGCACATAGTAAGCACTTAACAAATACCAACATTGTTATCAGTAGTATGTATAATTGCCTCAGGGGTTATGGTAACCTAAGTGATTAGGTGGTGCGGAAGGGTAGAGGAGGCAGTTAGGAGTTTAACTTTAAGGCACATAGTACTTCTTCATAAATTCACCCGATTCTCTTATACTGTAGGGCTTTCATACATGAAGAATTCCATGTAAAGAAACCAAACACCGCGGTACTCACCCTCTGTCAGAGTAACTGTTTCTTCTGACTTCATGCCCTGCTGTATCCAGACAGACAGACATTATCAGAATGATATTCCCTAACTTTGCTGTCAAGATCTATCTGGAACCCATAATGAAAACATGCAGAACTAGAGAATGAATAATAAAAATAATAATAATAATGATGGCATTTGTTAAGCGCTCACGACGTGCAAAGCACTGTTCTAAGAGCTGGAGCGGTTACAAGGTGATCAGGTTGTCCCACATGGGGCTCACGGTCTCAATCCCCATTTTACAGATGTGGTAACTGAGGCACAGAGAAGTTAAGTGACTTGGCCAAAGTCACACAGCTGAAAAGCGGCTGAGCGGAGATTTGAACCCATGACATCTGACTCCCAAGGCCGTGATCTTTCCACTGAGCCACGCTGCTTCTCTGATGGGATCCAGGGCACAGGTGGAGGGATTAGATGCACACAGTAAACTCCTAATACATACCTTTTTTATGGGATTTGTTAAGTGCTTATGCGCGGGGTAGATACAAGCTAATCAGGCTGGACACAGCCCCTGTCCCACATGGGGTTCACCGTCTTAACCCCCCAATTTACAGATGAGGTAACTGAGGCAAAGGGAAGTTAAATGACTTGCCCAAGGTCACAAAGCAGACAAGTGGTGGAGCCGGAATTAGAACCCGGGTCCTTCTGAGTCCCTGGGCCCTGCGTTATCCATTAGGCCACACTGCTTCCTCTGAGCCACGGAGAAGCAGCGTGGCTCAGTGGAAAGAGCACGGGCTTTGGAGTCAGGGCTCATGAGTTCGAATCCCAGCTCTGCCACTTGTCGGCTGTGTGACTGTGGGCAAGTCACTTAACTTCTCCGTGCCTCAGTTCCCTCATCTGTAAAATGGGGATTAAGACTGTGAGCCCCACGTGGGACAACCTGATTCCCCTATGTCTACCCCAGCGCTTAGAACAGTGCTCGGCACATAGTAAGCGCTTAACAAATACCAACATTATTATTATTATTATTGTTTAATTGATTGATTTGTAAGAGCAGGCCTGTAGAGATTTCCACCAACACTCTTCTTGACCACACTCTTCCAGGTCACTAATGACACCCTCATAACTAAATCTAATGGACTCTACTCTGAACTCCTTAGATACTGTTGATTGCTTCCTACTCCTGGAAACGCTATCCAACCTTAGGTTTATCAGTACAGTTCTCTCCCGGTTCTCCTTCCAGCGGTCTGATGGCTCCTTTTCGGTCTTTTTCACTGGCTTTTCACGCACCTCTCATCCTCTAATTGTTGACGTACACAGGCTCCCTTCTGAGTCCCCTACTCTCTTCACTGTACCCAGTCCCTTGGGAAGCCACGAGAGAGCAACGCGGCCTAGTGGATAGAGCACGGGCCTAGAAGTCAGAAGGACCTGGGTTCTAATCCCGACTCCACCTCGTCTGCTCTGTGACTTTAACCGCTCTGTGCCTCGGTTACCTCATCTGTAAAACTGGGACGAAGACCGTGGACTATGTCCAACCTGAGTAACTTATATCGACCCCAGTGCTTAGTACCGTACCTGGCATATAGTACCTGGAATATTCTGCTAGAGAAGCAGCATGGCGTAGTGGAGAGAGCATGGGCCTGGGCGTCAGGAGGTCACGGGATCTAATCTCAACTCCGCCACTTGTTTGCTGTGTGACCTTGGGCAGGTCGCTTAACTTCTCTGGGCCTCAGTTACCTCATCTGTAAAATGGGGATGAAGACTGTGAGCCCCACATGGGACAACCTGATTACCTTGTATCTACTCCGGCGCTTAGAACAGTGCTTGGCACATAGTAAGCGCTTAATAGATACCATAATTATTATATAGTAAGTGCTTAACCAATACAGGAGCACGCCTTAGTGAAATTCCAAATTTCACCCCTTAAACTGCAGCTCATCATCCCTTGGCTCTCTAGGTTAGCACTCTTGGATGTCAAGTCAGGCAGTCAATCGTATTTGTTGAGTGCATACTGTGTGAAGAGCACTGTACTAAGCACTTGGGAGAGTACAATAAAGCAGACACATTCTCAAGGAACATACTCAGACTTCAGCTAGACAGTTTTGCTTCCAGAGTGTTAGTCACTGGAGCTCAGAGAAATTTCCCTTCCATTTCCTGCTTGGCTTTTCCCGACATAAGCCCTTATACACCTTCCGTTCAGCTGGAGCTGCTCAGGTGGAGAGAGTGGTGGTCTGACAGAGATGAAGGGGAAGGGAATTCCAGGCCTGAGAGAGGATTTGGGCAAGGGGTTGGTGGTAAGATAGATGAGATTGAGGGACAGTGAGTAGGTTGGTGTTAGAGGAGTGACGTGTGCGGACTGAGTTGTAGTAGGAAATCAGCAAGGTAAGGCAGGAGGGGAAGAGCTGACTGAGGACTTTCAAGCCAACGATGGGAGGAGTTTCTGATGTGGAGATAGATGGGCAACCGTTGGAGGTTTTCGAGGAGTGGGAAGATATGATTAAACACTCCAGGTGTGTGGGGAAGATTGACTATCACAATAAACTGCATGTGCCAAAGAAAGCAGGTCCAGCTCTGTTTTAAACAAGCTGAATATTCACTGATATCCACTACTCTCTTCCCTTTTGCCAAATTCTGTCAGTAGAGGTTAGAGACACAATCCATTCCCTCAAGGGTCTTTACAGTCTCATACATCTCTTTTGGTGATGCTGAAGGAAAGAATGACTAGCATGAAATGCCAATTACCAGGTAGCTGAAGGTTGATTAGATTATATCTGGAAAGTTGGATACGTTGAGGGAAGCAAACCATACTATATGTGCCACCTGCATATTACATTTAAAGCCTATACCCCCCCTTGAAGGTGTGTCTGCATCGACAGGTAGGCTTCTCCAACATTCGACAGCTCTGAACGCTGGCGGTTATAAAAATGGCATGATTCTAAAATTTGGCGCTCTTGTTGAATAAAATTTTTCCTACCAGGCAACCCCTTGTCCCATATCATATGTTTCCCACCAGGTAGGCAAACATGCCTATCTTTTATGAGTTTTTCAGCTGACATGTTGCTTTCCACCACAGCTTCGCTTGGAGAAAGGCAAATAGTCTATGTGCAAAGGGAAGATACAGTAGGAGTCAAAGAAATGGTCCCTACCCTTAAGGAGTTTCAATTTAAAGAGTGCTAAGGACTAATCTCTCCTCTCTCCTGTCTATTTTCCCTCTCTTCTGAGTGTCTACAACTCTGAGAATTCAGGCGCTCCCCTCGTCCCCTCCACAGCACTTATGAACATAACCTTATGCTCGATTGCCTCCCCTACTTATAGTTTAGTTTAATGTCTGTCTCCCCCGTTAGACTGTGAGCTCCTTGAGGGCAGAATGTGTGTCTCCTTACTCTATCATACTCGCCCAAGCACTTAGGACAGAGCTCTGAACACTCTAAATGCTTAATATTGACTGATTCATCGATTGATTGCTAGGAGGACGCTGGGGGTTGCTTGATCAGGAAGTTTGGGAATCAGTCAAGGAACGTCTCTTGGAGGAAGGTTTTTGAGGAAGCTATGGAGGAAGAGAAGGGCAAGTTTAGCCTGTTTGAAAAGGGAGGGAGTACCATGCAGAGTTCCCTCTCAGGGCCGCACCTGGAGAGTTTCTAGTATTCTACCAGCCTAGGCTAGGGGAGGGAGAGTCAAGCAGAGGCCTACCCATTCCATTCCTAGCTTGGGCAGTGGCTAGCAAGTGGAAGGCGATCTGCTACAAGTCAGAAGTTACCCGTGCTGGGCAGCAGCGGCAGGGGAGAGAGTCAAGGGCAGAGACTCAAATTTACCGCGTGGAAGGAGGCGATGGTAAACCACTTCCATATTTTTACCAAGAAAACTCTCTGGATACGCTGCCGGAACGATTGCAGATGGAGAGCGGGGTGTTCTGGGAGAGATGTGTCCACGGTGTCGCTATGGGTCGGAAAAGACTCGACGGCATAAGACAAGACCATGCAGAGAGAAGGAAGTGAGCAATGGGTTAGAAACAGGAATTGAGCACTTACTGTGTGCAAAGCACTTTACTGAGGGCTTGGGAGAGTACGGTACAGCAGAATTAGCAGATATGTTCCCTGCTCATAATGACCTTACAATCTAGAGGGAGAGACAGACGTTAATATGAATAAGTAATTTACAATGTATATTTAAAGATATGCACAAGATAATGCACGCAATCAAAGCCAGGAAAAACGGCAGAGCACCCAGACCTGATGGCATTCTTGCATAAATCTACAAACGTGCAGAGAATCTAATCCTCAGATGTCTCCAAGAGCTTTTCTTTCAACATATAGATCACTGAGGAAATGCCACAGGCCTACACAGATGCCATCATAAGCACCGATTTCAGGAAGTACAGATAGCTGACTGAAAACTATAGGGAATCTCCCTGCTTTTCACCGGAGGCAAAATTCTAGCCGCGATCATTCTGAACAGACTACTGAAGAATACAGTCAGCTGTGCACTATGGTTTCAAGCTGAATTGCAGCTCAGAAAATGCAGGTTGTTGCAGCACAACAGACACAGGAAAGTAGAGAAACTAAACCCAAGATCTTTTTACCCTGTCCACGGACCTTAAAGAAAGCATTTAATGCCATTAACAGACTGCGAAAGCCGTCCTGAGATATTCACCAAGATTCTTAGGCTACTCCTGGACGGCACAGTCAGTCAAGTCAGAGTCGAAAGAACCCCGTCTGACCCTTTCCCCATCACTGTCGGAGTGAAGCAGGGATGTGTGGAAGGTCTGATCCTGTTCAACCTAGTCTCTGCTGAAATGCTTGAGGCAGAATATGCTTCCCATCCACTGGGAAACTCTTCCAGTTCAACAGGCTACAAATATTATCTTTGAGATAATGGTCCAACAACTGCTCTATGCAGATAACTGTGCTCTAGAGGCCCATGCCCAAGAAGACAGGCAAATGATTGTGAATTACTTTGCAGAGACAGCGCAGCACTTTGGTCTGACAATCAGTCTGAAGAGGACAGGATTTATGTCCCAGCGCACCCCTGGGAAAGCCCAGACACAGCCAAAGGGTTTCCTCGACAACACAGAACTTAAAAGCAGTCACTGCAGTCCACTTAGTACAGGGCACTGCATCCAGTGGGGTCTTAATAAATGCTACCAGTACTGATGCTTTTTGTAGTGACACAGTTCACCAGTGCGTGGGTAGACAAAGAGGTCCAACCCATTAGCACAACAAGGAGTCATCTTTACTTATAAACAGCGGAGGAGGTCCCGCTGACTACGTAACCGTCTTTTCAGCCACGCCTTTTGTTTTATGGTATTTGTTGAGCACTTACTGGGTGACAGGAACTGTACTAAGCGCTGGGGTAGATACCAAATAGCCAGGCTGGACACAGTCCACGTCCCACATGGGTTTGACGGTATTCATCCCCATTTGACAGATGAGATAACTGAGGCACAGAGAAGTGAAGTGACTTTTTTGTTTGGTATTTGTTAAGCGCTTACTATGTGCCAAGCACTGTTCTAAGCGCTGGGGTAGATACAAGGTAATCAGGTTGTCCCAAGTAGGGCTCACAGTCTTCATCCCCATTTTACAGATGAGGTAACCGAGGCACAGAGAAGTGAAGCCACTTGCCCACGGTCACACAGCAGACGAGTGGCGGAGCCGGTATTAGAACCCAAGTCCTTCTGACTCCCAGGTCTGTGCTCTTTCCACCAGGCCACGCTTGCGGGCATGGTTAAGATCTCACCATCAGTAGCGTCGACTTTGAACGCAAAGTACAACCCTATATGTGTACTCAAAGATGACGCTGTATATTGTGTGAATGTATGTACAATAGAGTGAGGAGTCAAGGGACTCTTCAGAAGGGACTCCTCCTCTGAGAAGGCAGAGAGGCCTTCTCACTGGACCTCACTGTAGGCTGTAATCCAGCTGGAAGGTGATGAGATGGACAGAGATGTAAAATATTAGAGAGAAAGAACCGGCCGAATTTAGAGACGGACTGAACACGAGAGGAAAATGAGAGAGGGAGTCAGAGGTATCATCAGTGTAGACGGCACAACCATCCTCCCTGTCTCGCAAGCCTGTAACCTTGGCATTCTCTGTGATTCCTCTGCCTCATTCAACCAACATATTCAATCCATCACTAAATCCTGTGGGTTCCAAATTCCCAACATGGCTAAAATCCACCCTTTCCTCCTCATCCAAATCTCTACCACCTTAACGCAATCACTTATCCTCTCCCGCCCGGATTACTGTATCAGCCTCCTTGCTGACCTCCCAGCCTCCTGTCTCTCCCCACTCCAGTCCATACTCTACTCTGCTGCCCAGATCATTTTTCTACAGAAACGCAGGACACGTCTCCCGACTCCTCTAGTGGTTGTCCATTCACCTCCACTTCAAACAAAACCCCCTCACCATTGGCTTTAAAGCATTCGATCACCTTGCCCTCTCCTACCCCACCTCGCTACTCTCCTACTAGAGCCCACGCCGCACACTTCACTCCTCTAACACTAACCTTCTCACTGTACCTTGATCTCATCCATCTCAACGCCAACCAACCCCTCACCTACATCCTCCCTCTGGACTGGAGCGCCCTCCCTCCTCAAATCCGACAGACAATTACTCTCCCCACCTTCAAAGTCTTACGGAAGGCACATCTCCTCCAAGAGGCCTTGCCTGACTAAGCCCCCCTTTCCTCTTCTCCCACTCTCTTCTGCGTCACCCTGACTTGCTCCCTTTGTTCATCCTCTCTCCCGGCTCCACGGCACTTAGGTACATATCCATTATTTACTTATTTATATTAATTGTCTCCCCCTCTGGACTGTAAGCTCACCGTGGGGAGGGAATGTGTCTGTTTATTGACAAATTGTTTGTTTATTAACACAGTTCCTGCGCTCAAGGAGCTTACAGTCTAGAGGAGGAGACAGACATTAAAAACAGAAGGAAGATACAGAAAACAGCAGGCTGTGGGCTCAGCAGCGGTTACGCGGAAATGAGCAGCGAGGGAGATGGGGGACAATCAGACCCCGGAAGCGGCCGGAGCCGCTCGGTTCAAGAAGGACTGGGTTAAGTCAGCCGCTTGCTCCGTAGCCTGAGACTAGCCTGCAGGTTGTTCTGTAGCCCAGAGTGGGAGTAGGTTTAGGGTTAGGGGAAATGGCTGATTTTGGAAATCACCATAGCGCTGAGGGGCAAAATGGGATGAAGATGATATCACATGGCACTCCACAAGACAAAACCGCATGATTGGATGATGCCACGTGTGTCACGTGAGGGGCTCCACTTTGAACTCCCTCCTCAGCGTTCCCAGGCAGCTGAAGATGGCCCTGTAGGTTATATGCGATTAACAACCAGCAGATCTACATTCCTCTCCACCAGAGCCTTTTGTCAGTCAGTCAGTCACATTTATTGAGCACTTGCTATGTGCAGAACACTGTACTAAGCGCTTGGGAGTGTACAATATAACAACATAACAGACACAGTCCCTGCCCACGACGAATTTACAGACTAGAGGGAGAAGCAGACACTAATAGAAATCAATATCCTTGCCTGTTTGGATGCTGGGGATGTCACTGAGGTCACACAGGGGGTCAGTGAGGCAGGAATGAGAGGGCCAAGGAGAGGAAGGGCCTGAAATATTTTGGGTCCATCGGCATATTTGCTCAGGACTCCGAGGGTGGGTTCGAGGCAGGTCTAATTTATGTGGCTCAAAATTTGGGAAGGGGGAGGGAGGGTGTTCTGCCCCATTCAATTACCACAAATGCTTGGGAGTAGGAGTTTGGTGTGAGGCTTATCCTGGGCAGATTTAGGTTAAAAAGTGAGCTTTTCTTCTGAAAAAAAAACGATCTCCAAAAACACGCTCAGCCCAGGCAGATATGTTCACAGCCTGAATGAGCAGACTATTTGTTTACTCGTCACTTGTGAATACCCATGGTGGTAAGCTCTGACATGATGAACCACTGGGGACCCTAAATGGTGCAGTCAGCCTTCGAGACCCTAACCATCTTGAGAGAAAAAAAGATTATTTAAAATATGTCATTTAATGGCAGGGCTGTTATTCTAATGCCACCTTTTGACATTTTTCAGATTCTATATGACACATTAAAACTGTGATCTTCTTTGCATAACACACACATGAATGCAAAGGAAAAATATTTACAGGAAATTCAGTGGAAAAAAAGCCTTAGGGAAGCATTTGTTGCAATAGATCATTTAGATCTTTATAAAAATCCAGAGCATTTCATTTTTTTTCTTCAGTAGGGAGAAACTGAAAATCTTGTTTGTAAATTAATTTGATTCTTTGCTTTTGAAGTTTAAGTAAGGTGCACAGCAGGAGTAAATCAAACAGTTTTGCGGCGGAACAATGAACCATTAAGAATCTCACAGAACGTGAGTCAGAGGCTAGAAGAGGCTATGTAAAAAATTAAGTATTTTAGGTTATACCCGAATAGAGGAAGCTGTGTCTTACTTGCCTGGGCTCCACTGATATTTGCACTACAGGCTGGGGGTTTAGCTTACAGATAAGGAAACTGACAGAACAGAGAAGTGACTTACCCCAGTTCACGCAGCAGGTAAGTAGCAGAGCGGAGCTTAGAACCCAGGTCCTCTGACTCTCCGACCCATAGTTTTTCCATGAGGCCACACTGTTTCCCCAACGCAGCTCAAACCGAAGTTGAGAGTTGACAAACTGACTGATTGATTTCCGCCCATTGTAACATTTGAGGCCCTGGGCTGTAATTTATGGTCTAAACAGTGAGTTTTTGCTGAAGGACTCTTGACCTGAGCAAATTGGGGTGGATAAGTAAAAGTATCTTTGAGGCCAAGATACTCTCTTGATTAAAAACATCTCGAATTGCTGTTGATTATTAACTACGGGGGGGGGGGTCCCTCAAGGTTGTTTTGGGTCCCCTTCTACTCTCCATCTATACCCACTCCCTATTCCTTCCCATCTCTATGCAGATGATAACACAAATCTACATCTCCAGTCCTGATCTCTCTCCCTCTCTGCAGCCTGGCTTAATGGAAAGAGCGCCGGCTTGGGAGTCAGAGGTCGGTGGGTTCTAATCCTGGCTCTGCCACTTTTCTGCTGTGTGACCTTGGGGAAGTCACTTAACTTCTCTGTGCCCCAGTTACCTCATCTGTAAAATGGGAATTAAGACTGTGAGCCCCACTTGGGACAACCTGATTACCTTGTATCTATCCCGGCACTTAGAACAGTGCTTGGCACTTAGTAGGTGCTTAACAAATACCGTCATTTTTTTTCTTGCCTTCAAAACATCTCTACTTGGATGTCCTCCTGTCACCTCAAGTTTAACGTGTCTAAAACAGAACTCCGCATCTTGCCACCCAAACCCTCTCCTCCTGCTGACTTTCCCATCACTGTAGATGGCACCACCATCCTTCCCGTGTCACAAGCCCATAACCTTGGTGTTATCCTTAACTCCTCTCTCTCTCATTCAACCCGCATCAATCCATCATTAAATCTTCTTGGTCCCATCTTTACAACATCTCTATAATCCACCCTTTCCTCTTCATCCAAACTGCTACCAAGTTAATAGAATCACTCATCCTATCTTGCCTGGATTACTGCATCAGCCTCCTTGCTGACCTCCCAGCCTCCTGTCTCTCCCCACTCCAGTCCATACTTTACTCTGCTGCCCAGATCATTTTTCTACAAAAACACAGGTCATGTCTCCCCACTCCTCTAAAAACTCCAGTGGTTGCCCACCCACCTCCACATCAAACAAAAACTTTTCACCACTGGCTTTAAAGCACTCAATCACCTTGCCCCCTCCTACTTCACCTCGCTACTCTCCTACTATAATCCAGCCCACACACTTCACTCCTCTAATGCTAACCATTGTTCCTGGATCTCGTCTATCTCAATGCCAACCCCTCACCTACGTCCTCCCTCCGGACTGGAGCACCCTCCCTCCTAAAATCCGACAGACAATTACTCTCCCCTTTCTTCAAAGCCTTACTGAAGGCACATCTCCTCCAAGAGGCCTTCCCTGACTAAACCCCCCTTTCTTCTTCTCCCACTCTCTTCTGTGTCACCCTGACTTGCTCCCTTTATTCATCCTCCCGCCCAGCTCCGTGGCATTTATGTACATATCTGTTATTTATTTATTTATTTATTTATTTATTTATTTATTTATTTATTTATATTAATTGCCCATCTCCTCTTCTAGACTGTAAGCACACTGTGAAATACGTCTATTGTACTGAACTCTCTCAAACGCTTAGTACAGTGTTCTGCACACAGTAAGCGCTCAATAAATACGATCGAATGAATGGTGAAGCCCAGTTCAATTTTCCATAGCGCTTTCACATTAGTATTCTCATTCTCTCCTCACAACATCCCTGTGAGGTAGAGAGAAGCAGTTAGTATAACCCTGCTTTACAGAAAAGGAAACTGAGGCACAGAGAGTTATGTAACTTGCTCGAGGGCATATAGCAAGCCCCTGGCATGGCTGGTTCTTCTACCCAGGTCTCCTTTAACTGTGTACCTTCCACTTGAATATACTGCCTTTCGTATTACCACAGAACCACCTACTAATGAAGAATGTGGTGCTGTGGTGCTTATAGTCTTCACGGTCCAAATTCAACCAATAATCCAATCAACCTTCCACCCCACTTTATGCAAATAAAGGCTAATTTACTATAAAGAGTTGAAGTCCCTACTAGCAAAGTGAAGAAGAAATTAAGGTAGTTATCCAGATTAATTCAAGGTGAAAAAGAGCTTTTGCATGATCTTGATAGTTACTTCACATCTTCAGATCTGGTCTCAGTGAGTTCTTTAACTTTTAAAGACTATTTGACTTCCACAGGCTCACAATAGGATATTAACATACTTTGATACCACACAAGCCAACACCAGGAAGTGTTGAGAGGAGAATCTTCTGGGGATTGAAAAAGTCATTAAGCAGACCTGATTTCTGTAAAGCAAAGCCCGTGAGCTCCATGGAGATAGTTGGTAGATGAAACCCGGAGATAACATCACAACTCTCTTACAGGTCTTTTAAATAACTCAGTGAATATTTCTACAGGTAGAGGAGCAGCAATTCTGCTATGAAGTGAAAAAACAGATCGGTGGTAGGTCGGTCAGTAGCCCAGTCTGAGAGGGTTGCGCCCACGCTACAAAATCCTGGCATGGACAGGAGCTCCGGCTCACGGAACCTTCTGGAGTACCCAGAATCCATTTTGACCTTTGTCTAGCCCCCCAAAAGTCGAGGTGATGACAAGACACATCTATCGCATCTCAACCATCATTACAGTTGAAAGATCGGCCCTGGAGCAGGTGGACTGCTTCAATTATGATGGATGAGAATGGTGACAGCTCTCAAGAGATCTGTAGGAAGCTGGCAATTGCTCAGTCAGCTATGACTCCTCCGGTAGCAATTTGACAAGATCAGAGCACTTTATGAAACTTGAAAGTTTGGGTACCTCTGGGCTTTAGTGTGGCCCGTGACTGGGACTGGGAGAGCCTCAGGGCAACTAAATGAAGGGTGGCATTGGTGGGATCTTTTTCAACGAAGTGACGCCTGCGGGTCCCTGCGGATAAACCTCAGGGGGAGGGGAAGGCGGGTCAAGGCCCAGGTGCGTATGGCACGACGCTGCCCGTCGTTCATGGACACGAGGCTTTGCTACCCTTGTGTGCGGCAAACTCGCTTACAGTTGCTGATGTTGAAGCTGAAAGCACCCATTGGCCCGTGTCCAGCGGCTCACAGACTGGCCATGTGGATTCAAGGTAAAAGGTTACGCGAAGCCTGGGGTAGAACGTGGATGGACCCTGAGCTGAATTGGATTGGTGATCTTCAAGTCTTGAGCAGGATTATGAGTCACAAAAAGGCCCTCTGGAGGGACGTTATTGTAAGGGTACGGACGGCTATAAATAGAGCCTGCAGTCATTTCATTTATAGGTGTGAGTCACACCGTTCTCTTCAGTTTATAGCACCTTGTCCTTTTGGGACTATTGTGGGTGGCAGGGTTTCAAATTGCTGGTCTGTTGCCATCGGGTGTCGTCTGAGTCATGCCTTTCCTTGGGGCCCTGAATAGGGACAATGGATTCCAGGATGCTGAAGGAGACGTGGGCCACGAAAGACATTGGCACTCTGTGTAACTCCGGAGGCGTGCTATCTACACTCCTCAAAAAATGTCAGTGGCTACTCTGTGAAACAGGAACCCTGAATCAGTGGCTTTAAGGCAGTCCATCAGCTCTCTTCCTCTTACATATCCGCTCTCCTGTTACTCCTTACCTCACATTTTCCATTCCTCCCATTCACTCCTCCTCACTGTGCTCACACCTAGCCTTCTGCCTGGAACTCCCTCAACTGTCTGAAATCCCCCTTCCTCCAGCAGGCTTTTCCCAATTAATTTTCATTTTCCCCAGTTGACAGCCTCCCAACGATCATCTCAGTCTCTTGGCGCCCACAAGATCGTATTTATTTATATACTCTGCTATCTGTGCACTTATTCCTCTTATTTGTAATGGTTTTTCTGTCTCCCCTCACTAAATTGTAAGCCTTTTGTTGGGAAGGAATCGTGTCTTCTTCTTCTACTGTACTCGCTCAAGCACTCGAGTGAATTTCTCTGTACACTGCAAGGGCTCAATTCATAATAATAAAAACAATAATAATAATGGCATTTGTTAAGCGCTTACTATGTGCCAAGCACTGTTCCAAGTAAATAGAAGGTAATCAGGTCATAATAATGTTGGTATTTGTTAAGCGCTTACTATGTGCCGGGCACGTGGAGCTCACAGTCTTAATTCCCGTTTTACAGATGATGTAACTGAGGCACAGAGAAGTTAAACGGCTTGCCCGAGGTCACACAGCAGACAAGTGGCGGAGTTGGGATTAGAACCCATACGTCCTCTGACTCCCAAGCCCGTGCTCTTGCCACTAAGCCACGCTGCTTCTCAGTACTACTGATGGACTGAGTGAAGCCCCACAGCACTTATGTACGTATTGGTAATTTATTTATTCATTTATTAGTATTAATGTCTATCTCCCCCTCTAGACTGTGAGCTCGTTGTAGGCAGGGAGTGTACTCTTCTAAGCGCTTAGTACAGTGCTTTCCCACAGTGTATATGTTCAATAAATCTGATTGAATGATTGAATGAATGAATAATGGCCATTTTTTCTTTACCCGGTATAGGCCTAAATTAATCAACTCTTTCTTTCACTTCGTGAAGTTTAGGCCTGGTCCTGAATGGCTTTGCAAGTCAGGGGTTAGAGGAGTTTCTTCAGTCCATGATTCCCCGCTCCTTAAGAACCCCCATTGGTTGCCCACCCACCTCCACATCACATCAAACAAAAACTCCCTAGCCGAGAGCACGCAATTACCTTGTCCCCTCCTACCTCACCTCGCTACTCTCCTACTACAATCCAGCCTGCATACTTCGCTCCTCTAATGCCAACCTACTCGCTGTTCCTCAGCCTCATCTGGTTAGTTCATTCACTCATTCAGTTGTATTTATTGAGCACTTACAGTGCGCACAGCACTGTACTAAGAGTTTGGGAGAGTACAATATCACAATAAACAGATGAATCCCTGCCCACAACGAGCTTGAAGTCTAGAACTCTAATGTTAATGTTGGTATTTGTTAAGCGCTTACTATGTGCAGAGCACTGTTCTAAGCGCTGGGGTAAACACAGGGGAATCAGGTTGTCCCACGTGGGGCTCACAGTCTTAATCCCCATTGTACAGATGAGGGAACTGAGGCACCGAGAAGTGAAGTGACTTGCCCACAGTCACACAGCTGACAAGTGGCAGAGCTGGGATTCGAACTCATGAGCCCTGACTCCAAAGCCCGTGCTCTTTCCACTGCACCACGCTAACTCGCCGCCTACCTCTCACCTACGTCCGGACTCCGGCCTGGAACGCCCTCCCTTTTCATATCTGACGGACGGAATGACTCTCCCCACCTTCAGAGCCTTATCGAAAGCCCATCTCCTCCAAGAGGCCTTCCCTGACTAAGCCCTCATTTCCTCTTTCTCCCTGTGCCACCCTGACTTGCCCCCTTTATTCACACCCCCTCCACCTCCAGCCCCACAGCACTTACGTACATATCCATAATACATTTATTTATACATTGTCTTTATTATTATTTATCATTTTAGTATTTATTAATGTCTGCCTCCCCCTCTAGTCTGTAAGCTCGTTGAGGGCAGGGAATATGTCTGTTATATTGTTGCTTGTACTCTCCCAAGTGCTTAGTACAGTGTTCCTCACACAGTAAGCGCTCAATAAATATGACTGATTGATTAATTGATTGATAGTATTACCCAGTCCAAGTAGAGCTATGCTAGGACTGCTGGAACTCCTGTCCCCAAAGACCTAAAGGAGAGGCCCACATCAGCTTCAGTTGCTTTGATAATGTGGAAAGGAAAAATCTCCATGGGCATAGAAAGACCGGCTCACTCCTCAAAGGGCCTTCTCCCCAACCAATAGAAGAAGCAAGACATGTTTGGTGGCTTTCTGAGGTTCAATGAATCCTTCACTATTTCCTGAGAACAGTTATGTCACCTCATTGCTGGATATTTCATAGATCCTGCATGTAATTTAAGGATTTCAGTGTACCAGGGCTTTTGACTTTCAAGGTAATAATCTGAGATCTAGTGGGTGGGGTCCCAAAAATAGCAGAAACTCACGTGACCTGGGTGGGAATGTGGATTTTTTTTTCAGATGGGGAGATGGGAACAAGTCTAAGGTAGAGGGGAGGGTGAAGAGGTAGTATTGAGAAACAGAATTCTTTTTCATTAAGACCATAAAGGCGAATGTTGATTAAAATTCCATTAAACTTTCCTGTGCAAAATTTTAAAAGGAAGAAATATGCAAGAAACACATATCAGAAATGGCCCCTAGCCTTCATTCAGTTCATAAAATGTTGTTATTAAATGATATTCTGCAAACAGTCACATTTTAATTTCCTGAAGATATTACTTGAGAATTGCATACAATAGACCTGCAGTCTCCAACAGGCTTTAAGATGCACTAGGTTTAAGGAGGCCCATCAACAGATGCAAATTCACTGTCACAACACTCCATCTTCAGTGTTCTCATTAAAATGCAAAAGTTAAAGCTACTTTACTAATTCAATGCGATGTTAATACATTCACATTTATCATTAAAGATTATTCTTAATATAAGGTGAATTGGACTCTTGTTACTTCCATGAATTTCAATTAACCACCCTTCAGAGGAGAGTCCAGCCCCCTAACATAATGCTTTAGGTGACTGGAGCCGCAAGAGAGTTAGGCAGCTCTGATAGACTTCCTAGGTGTGGTGAAAAATTGCATGTATGCTGCAAACGCATTTCTATATTTCTTACTCATAAAGGAACTGGGAACTGATCTTTGAGACTAGACTGCTGGTCTATGAACGATGCGCCACCTTACTGGGGGGCAAGCTCATAAAGCATCATTTTATTGATTTACCCCTTTCTTCTGCGGCTAGTGATTTTTTTTTAATGGTATCTGTTAAGCGCTTGTTAAGCCAGGAACCGTACTAAGCACCGGGGTAGATACAAGGCAATCGGGTTGGACACAGTCCCTGTCCCACAGAGGGCTCACAGTCTTAATCCCCTTTTTACAGATGCCCCGAGAAGTTAAGTGAGGCCCCGAGAAGTTAAGTGACTTCTCCAAGGCCACACAGCAGGCAAGTGGTTGGAGACACAAGATGGCACTAAATGTTGCCATCTATTTTATCAATAAAAATGAATATCCCTAAAATCTCCCCTGCACCTCATCAGCCTCACCCTCCTGCCCTCTCAATGAATTTTCTATCTTTCCTAGCGGTATTTTGAGGGGTGTTCTACTGCCTCCTCTCAAAATCTACCCCCTTCCACCCGTGCTTCCGACCACATCCCTTCCCACCTTATTAAAACACTTGTCTCTTCCTTTTTCTCTCCCTGATGGCCATCTTTAACTACTCTCTCTCCAGAGGCCCCTTTCCCACTGCTTTCAAACAGGGTTATGTAACGCTTATATGGAAAAAACCCTCCCTTGAGCCCACACCATCTTCCAGCAATCATTATATCTCTAATTCCCCGAGTTGGCCGAGTTTCCGCCCTCCCCTCTGGGCCGCCTTATGTACTTGGCTGCGTATCCTTTAAACACTCTGTTAGTCACCCCCTCCCCGCAATCCCATACGTAGCCTTATACTCTACTATCTGCAATTTCTTTTACTATCGCCCCCTGTAGACTGTAAACTCTCTGTGGGCAGGGACTGTGTCTATCAACTCCACTGTACTGTGCTTTTCCAAGTGCTTAGTACAGTGCTCAATAAATATTATTGATTGATTGAATGATCCTCTAGCAGATTTACACATGCTGCCTCCAAGGCCTCTCCTCCAATTCCCTTCTTAACCCCTCACAGTCTGACCTCCTTCCGCTTCATTCCCCGGAAACTGACCTGTCCAAGGTCACCAACAACCTCCTTCTGGCCAAATCCAACAGACTCTACTCCATCCTAATCTTCCTAGACCTCTCAGCTGCCTTGGGGTTTGGGGCATGGAAAAAAGGGAGAAAACCACTCGGGGTCCTCAAAGGGAGAGCTCAATCTTCCACATTTCCCTGCCATCCAGGGGGAAGGGCTCAGGCAGGGTCACTTTGAACTCTCACAGTGGAATGGGAGGAAGGAGGAGAGTCTTCTGTGGGCTGGGCCTGGCCCTCAGGTTCTAATCCTGGAGGACTGAGTTAGAGTAGCAGGGGAACCAGAGATCTGGGCAGGATCTGACAGCCTCTTGTTCCCCTAGAACTCCAGAAGCTAGAAGCAGAGCGTGCATGCCAAGCCTGCCTTCAGTGGTGAAAGCTTTCGACGGGAAACCCACGTAGGAGCGTCTCACAGGGTAAACAGAGTCAACCGTAATTCTGAGAATTAGCTAACTTCGGTGGAGAATAATACTAATAATAATGGTGGTATTTGTTGAGCGCTTACTATGTGCCAAGCACTGTTCTAAGCGCTGGGGGATACAAGGTGATCAGGTTGTCCCACGTAGGGCTCACAGTCTTCATCCCCATTTTACAGATGAGATAACTGAGGCACAGAGAAGTGAAGTGACTTGCCCAAAGTCACACAGCTGGCACGTGGCGGAGCCGGGATTAGAACCCATGACCTCTGACTCCCAAGCCCGGGCTCTTTCCACTGAGATAGCTGCAAACTGCAACTGCTGCTCACTCATGGTATGACAGTCCAATATTGCCATTAGGCTGTATTCTTGAATTCCGTTTACAGTGTGCTACTCTCCTGCCCAATAATAATAATATTAATATTAATAATGGCATTTGTTAAGCGCTGACTATGTGCCAAGCACTGTTCTAAGCTCTGGGGTAGATACAGGGTAATCAGGTTGTCCCACGTCGGGCTCCCACTTTTAATCCCCATTTTACAGATGAGGTAACTGAGGCACAGAGAGTGAAGTGCAGCAGACAAGGGGCGGAGCCGGGATTAGAACCCACGTCCTCTGACTCCCAAGCCCGGGCCCTTGTCACTAAGCCGCGCTGCTTCTCAATTCCTTCGAGCAGGTTCTTCACGTCGAAAGACATGAGGTGATGGATAAGGGCGACAGGGGCAGGTAGAGGATGACGAAGGAGGCCCTCAATCGTGAACCTGCAGGCAGGCAGGGTGAAAGTTCATCACTGACCAAAAGCGACGATGGTGCCCCTGTCCTCACGTGGTGGAGCAGCAGTTTTCAGACGGTCCTGCTCTCCCTCGTCCAAGGAAGGGAGACAAAGTGATCTTTAAAACCCACTCGATCTCAGATTTTTGCTTCTTGTCAGAAGAAACAACACATTAAAGAAAATTCAAGTTATAGGACTATAACTATAAACACAACTCTTTTCAGACATTGTGTCTAATTCAATCCAGACAGATGTGCAGTGTAGGCGAGAGTGTTCCCTAATTCCCCAGAAGTGTTTTATTCAAAAGTGTGTAGTGAAATTACATGTCCTTGAAGAACTGACCATATTCACCCTACAGGAATATCCCACGATACATTCAGGCTACATTCCCTGAAAATGTGGTTGCCTTATGAATAGCTGTATAGCCTATATTCTCTCACCGATAATAATAATAATAATATTGGTATTTGTTAAGCACTTACTATGTGCAGAGCACTGTTCTAAGCGCTGGGGTAGATACAGGGTAATCAGGTTGTCCCACGTGAGACTCACAGTTGATCCCCATTTTACAGATGAGGGAACTGAGGCACAGAGAAGTGAAGTGACTTGCCCACAGTCACCCAGCTGACAAGTGGCAGAGCTGGGATTCGAACCCATGAACTCTGACTCCCAAGCCCGGGCTCTTTCCACTGAGCCACGCTGCTTCTCAAGATTTACACGTTATAATTTAGGATCTGTGGAAGAATGATATGAATACTTTCACGTGTTGTGTACTGCAACGTTAAACATCGAGCCCGTTGTTTAGTCTTTGTCAGAAAAAATGTAATGTTCACGTTGTAGTTACTCCCATTTCCCCTATCCCTAGTCTAGTTTAATGTCTTATTCCCCCTGTAGACGAAAAGCTCCATTCATTCATTCATTCAATTGTATTTATTGAGCACTTACTGTGTGCAGAGCACTGTACTAGGCGCTTGGGAACATACAATACAGCAATAAAGAGAGACAGTCCCTGCCCACAACAAGCTCATAGTCTAGAGGCGGGGAGGCAGACATCAATACAGGTAAACAGACATCAGTATAAATAAATAAAATTACGATACATAGGGATTGCATCTACCGATGTATGGTTACCTTCCCAAGTGCTCTGCACACGGTAAGTGTTCAGTAAATGCAACTGATTGATTGACTGTGGTGGTATACTTTTAATTACCCTATCACAAAGTCCAAAAAGAAATCCACTCAAAAATATTACAGCTAAATCACAAAACGTAATAAAGCCAGAAGACATTCATTAGCCTAATCCTAAACTGTGGGTGCTGCAGTGAGCCAACGGCTGATCTCCCTGTCCTGCCTGGCAAGGCTTGCTGCTCGGAATGTGCTTCGTCTTCCTCCCTGCTCCTATCCGACCGTATCCTTCTGTAGTCCCATCAGATTTTCTATAGAGAACGGGATTTTGGTTCTGCCTTTCACCTCTAGATCTCCCACCGCACAATTCGAAGGGGCGGAACTGCAAGCTAGGAAATGGAGAGTAGCGGGGCATGGGATGGATGGGGGAAGCTGTTAAGGCTAAAGTCAAAGGGGAGTGAAAATACCAAAACACTCTTCTGAACCAAAAAAGCCACCAGGCATAAAGGAGGGCAGGCAGGGGTGGAGTGAGAGGGGTCAGTAGGCAGGAGGGAGTTGATTAACCTGCAGCGATTGGATGAAACTACTGAGGCGAATTTTACCCAGCCTGGAATGTCAGCCTACGTGCAGGACGTATTCCTCAGTTGAACATATTGTTGGCCCTGCCTTGTGGGACTGATATCAACACCGGCAACTCAACCCTTTAAGGGCGGCTTATTTAGTGTTTGGATTATTCTGACTTTTCCTCCTCTGCCCCTCTCTTCTAACTGTTCTTTTTTCCACTTTCCTTCAGCTCCGGGTGGCAGGCCCAGAAAGAAGTTATAGTTGAGGTCACTCACTCTGCTGCTGATCAGTAGTTCTGAGTACTTGGTCTACGGTTTAAATGAGGTTAGGAATTACTGATGTATCGTGATTCTCCTTGCTATTCCCGTCCTCTACAGATCACCATGACTCCTTCCTTTTGAAAGGTGTGTGCCACTCAGACTACTATGCCAACCATTTAAGAAAATAACATTTTCCACATTCAGTGAAAGTTGCTCCAGGGACAACACTGGAGCTGAAGGCCTTATCTGGAGGACCTTCTGATTGTAATGAAGGCAGTGGCATTTTTCCTTGTAAAACACTCTTGTGAACAGTAGCGGCAAAGAATGCAAATGTCTGACACAGAACACAGAAACAATCAAGCAGAAGACATCTTTTCCAGTGTCAATGTGCTTATAATGAACAAGTAATTTATGTCCTAAAATCAACAGAGCCTGTCGTACGGGCCTTAGTTGAAATGTTACATAGTAGAAAATCTTATTGAAGGTCACTGCCCTGCTGTTGTCATTGTTGAGGTTATTCTGTAAGTGGGGAATCTTTAGGAAGGGCTTCCAGTTGTCCTAGAGACTATATTTGGGGGGTAATTCTGAATACCCAGAGAGGTCGGTAAAATGACCAGGGCTGATTGAGGAATTTATGGCTACAATTTCTGGGAGGCAATCACAGAGCCGTTAGGATTTCTTTTCCGAAAGAATAAACATGTTCAGGGTCCAGGCCGTCTTAAAATGGGGCGAATTCGGTTCGACCTCTAACGTGAAAAATATATTATTACTATTATCATTCAACTTTTATCATTCAACTATTATCATTCAAGCTGAATTCTGTGAAAGTTTGCATGGGTGGAAAGCTTTGGAAAAAAACTACGTTTTCCTTTACTTTGATTAGGGGTGCCTCGTTTAAGCAATAAGTACTGTATCATTACCGCTCTCCTCATGTCATCAACATTGACCTTTCTAGCTCCGTTTCCTAGTTTATATTTTGGATACAGGCATTTCTCACCCGAAACGTGATCAATAAATTCTGAGCTGAGCCGTGCATTTTCCTCCTGGGTTTAGAAATACGTGGATTTGGTCGTTTTTAATTAGCTCATTGGCTTTAAGAATGCCTAAGAGTGGAACTTAGACTGTGAGCCCCATGCAGGAGAGGGACGGTGTCTCACCTAATTAACTTGTTTCTACAGTGTTTGACGCACAGTAAGCGCTTAACAAATGCCTTAAAAAACCCCAGAAAGTCCTGTATTCCATTTTTTAAAAAATATCAAGGCTGCCAGCCATTGTTATTGTTACCGCATTGCTAGTCCAATCGTCCCCTGCAGGAGTTTTAAAAGCAAAGCCCTCTCAGTTTCTCCATGACTTCATGAGGGAAGGGAGGGGTGGGTGTGAAGGCGTCAACAGAGTGGGTTTTCCAAGATGGCCTCTCTTGCTTCCCTGCGCCCCTCTGGAAAGCTATTTTCCTTTGCCTACTTTTTGCGTAACAACATCCCCCTCCCTTCAAAGGCATACTTGTACCTCTTTGGAACTTTTCCAGGGGTAGCTACCTGAAACCTTCCAACAAGAAGAGCTGCTTCCTTCAACTCTAGGCGTGTCTCTCCACAGGCATTCCTGCCCCTAAACCTATACCGCCTACTCTGCATCTACTCAGTCCATCCGAGAAATGGACCTATGGAGTGAGGGATCTGCTGATGGTAGCTAGAACTGCACTCCCCCTTCCCCACTATGTCTTCCACACACCGCCTTATGATACCTACACCTCCTATCCCTACACTGCCTCAAAGGAGCAGAATTTAGTAAAACAAGAACCTGCCCCTGAGGATTGTCACAGAAATCTCCAGTGTATAAATAAGGTGAACATATTTTCCAAAGTGGGAAACTGCCTTGTCCAAAGTCACCAGTGATCCCCTTCTTGCTAAATCCAACGACCTCCATCCTAATCCTCATTGACCTCTCAGCTGCCTTTAACACTGTGGACCACCCCTTCTTCCTGGAAACATTATCCATTCTTGGCTTCCCTGATACCGTCATCTCATGGTTCTCCTCCTAGCTCTCTATCCGCTCAGTCTCAGTCTCCTTCGCGGGCTTCTCCGATGCCTCCCACCTCCTAACTGTGGGAGTCCCTCAAGGCTCAGTTCTGGGAACCCAGCTACTCCGGATCTACACCACTCTCTTAGAGAACTCATTTGCTCCCGTGGCTTCTACTACCAATGCTGTGTAGATGATTCCCAAATCTACATCTCCAGCCCTGATCTCTCTCCTTCTCCGCAGTCTTGCACTTCCTTCTGCCTTCAGGACATCTCTACCTGGATGTCCTGTTGAAACTCCAACCTTAAAATGTCCAAAACAGAACTCCTCATCGTCTCATCCAAACCCTGTCCTCCTCGTGACTTTCCCATCACTGAAGACGGCACCACCATCCTCCCTGTCTCAACCTCATAACCTTGGTATTATCCTTGACTCATCTCTCTCTTTCAACCTACATCTGTCACCAAATCCTGTCTGTTCAACCTTCACGACATCAGTAAAATCATCCTTTCCTCTCCATCCAGTTTTCTACCACTTTTATCCAAACACTTATCCCATCATTCCTTGATGACTGCATTGGCCTCCTTGCTAAACTCCCTGCCTCCTGTCTTTCCCCAGTTGAGTCCTTATTTCGCTCTGCCAGCTGGATCCGTTTTCTACAAAACCGATGAGTCCGTGTTTCTCCACTCCTCAAGAACCTCCAGTGGTCTCCCATCCACCTCCGCCTCAAACAGAAACTCCTTACCTTAGACTTTAAAGCACTCAATCACCTTGTCCCCTCCTACCTTACCTCTGATTCCACCTACAGCCCAGCCCAAACACTTCACTTCTCTAATGCCAACCTACTCATTGTACCTCAATCTCGACTGTCTCGACACAGATCCCTCACCCACGTCCTGCCTCTGGCCAGGAAATCCATAGCCCTTCATATCTGACAGACAGTGACTCTCCCCACCTTCAAAGCCATATTAAAGGCCCATCTCCTCTAAGACGTTTTCCCTGACTCTGCCCTCATTTCCTCTTCTCCCACTCCCTTCTGTGTCACCCTTGCACTTGGATTTGTACTCTTTACTCAGCTCTCCATCAGCCCCACAGCACTTATGGATATATTTGTAATTTATTTGTTTATATTAATGTCTGCTCCCCCCCTCTAGACTGTAAGCTCCTTCCGGGCAGGGAACATCGTAGCTCAGTGGAAAGAGCACGGGCTCGGGAGTCAGAGGTCATGGGCTTGAATCCCAGCTCTGCCACCTGTCAGCTGTGTGACTGTGGGCAAGTCACTTGACTTCTCTGGACCTGTTACCTCATCTGTAAAATGGGGATGAAGACTGTGAGCCTCACGTGGGATAACCTGATTACCCTATATCTACCCCAGTGCTTAGAACAGTGCTCTGCACATAATAAGCACTTAACAAATACCAATATTATTATTATTATTATTATTAGGTCTACCAAGTCTGTCATATTGCATTAATCCAAACACTGCACACAATAAGCGCTCAATATGACTGATTAATTGATTGGCTTGGGCAGGGCCTTTGGGCATGGAGATAGTTGTCCACCTATTTAAACTTCAATGGCCACTGAGAAAAGAGGGGGACAGAAGGGAGACCAGCAGGGGATTCATTTTTAACCCAGGAGTGAAAATGGGAAATGGATCCCAGCAGGGGGCCCAAAACTAGCCTGAGGATGATTGGATGCTCTTTCCCATTCTGAGATACCAAAGGTCCAGATCTGCCTGAACAACTTGGGTTCCGATTCTCCCCTGAGAGGAGTCAGAGCCCCATTCAGCAGCAGGGGTTAGCAGTTCCTGGATACCCCATGCCCCGGACTCTAGAGAGACTGGCTTAGCTCCTTGAGGACATTGAATGTGTTTACCAACTCTTCTTTACTGTACTCTGCTCATCCACCTCCATATCAAACAGAAACTCCTTACCATAAGCTTTAAAGCACTCAGTCGCCTTGCCCCCTCCTACCTCACCTCACTACTTTCCCACTATAACCCAGCATACATACTTGATTCTTTTATTCATTCAGTCAATCAGTCATATTTATTGAGCACTTACTATGTACAGAGCACTGTACTAAGTGCTTGGAAAGTACAATACAATAATAAACAGTGACATTCCCTGTCCATAATGAGCTTACAGTCTAGAGGCAGGGACACATACATCAATAAAAATAAATAAAACTACAGATCTCAATGTACCTCTATCTCATCTATCTTATCACCAACCTCTCACCCATGTCCTCCCTCTGGCCTGGAACGCCCTCCCTTTTCATATCCAACAGACAATTACTCTGCCCACCTTCAAAGCCTTGCTGAAGGTGCATCTCCTCCAAGAGGCTTTCCCCGATTAAGCCCTCATTTCCTCTTTTCCCACTCCTTCTATGTCACCTTGACCTGCTCCCTTTATTCATTCCCACCTCCATCCCTGCAGCACTTATGTATAGATCCCTAATTTATTTATTTATATTAATGTCTGTCTCCCCCTCTAGACCGTAAGCTCATTGTGGACAGGAGCTGTGTCTGTCGTATTGTGTGTTAGTACAGTGCTCCGCAGTAAACCCGATTCATTGATTACAGTGCTCTGCACACAGCGAGTGGTCCATACCATTGATTAATTAATTGATTGACATGGCTCTGTGCTCCTAGGTGCTAGAGGTTTGGATGGCTGTTCGGAAACCTCACAGATGGCTATGGACCCATTCCTCTCTTTGTTTCCTTTATCCTCCCTCCTGGCACCTTGGGAGGAGGGTGGGAAGACTGCTGGGAGAGGGGCTGGAACTTATGAGCTTGAACTGCTTCCCACTCTCCCTGGCTCCAACTTCACTCCCAGGAAACCCACTTTCAATTTGTTTGGCCCAGAGATTTCTAGGGGACTGGTTACTGCCACGTGAATCAAAAAAGAAAATCTACTGAACACTTAAACATGAGCAACTGGTCAGAGGACAGAGGGCGAAGAGAGATACTTCAACTCTAACCACAAGTCAATCAACCAATTGCATTTATTGAACACTCACTGTGTGCAGAGAACAACACCGACCACTTGGGAGTGAACAATAGAACAGATATGGTAGACATATTCCCTGCCCACAAGGAGCTTACAGTCTAGAGGGAGATTACAGCCAACAATTCCACATTCATAAAGAATATAGAATGGATTTAAGATCCGTGGAGATCTGTTAAATACTGGTTGATTTTTTTTTATGGTATTTGTTAAGAGGTTACTGTGTACCAGGTGTTCTAAGCACTGGGGTAGATACCCACTAATCACTCTGGACACAGTTCATGTCCCACATGGGGTTCACAGTCTAAATAGGAGGGAGATGAGGTAACACAAGCACAGGGAAGTGAAGTGTCTTGCCCAAGGTCACACAGCAGGTAAGTGGTGGAGCCGGAATTAGAACCCAGTTCTTTCCGAGGCCCATGACTTCTGACTTTAATGTTCATCTGTACCAAACGTGATTTAAAGAATTAAATGGTCCAGTTCTTTGTAATGCTAATTTACCCAAGAGACGGACTGTGGCAGTTGGCTAGAAATACTGGGTGGCTGTGGGTAATTTATTTAACTCTTCTCTGCTTCATTTTCCCCATTCAGTTAATGATACCTCCCAGGATTCTGGTGCGGAATAATGACAATGATTGTCAAGCTCCTTGCCTTGCATGAAGTCCTTAATAATGTATGAAAATCTCTTTGTAAAATTGTCCCGGAAACACAATTCATAGGTCAAATTATCCAGATAATTTGGGCCTCCACATACATACGGGCAAGTCTTCTGCCAACTAATACTTTAATAATCCTTGTTATACATTTGAGAAAAATAAATTTTAAATGATACATAAAGCATGATTCATAAAGTTTTACTTCAATATGAATGTATTTCTTCTCACTGCTGTTATTGATTTCAGTTCAGCTAACCATAGCACACAATTGACCTTTTCTACCACCACCAGATTTGTAAGTAAAGGATCTGAAATAAAAAATATGGCATTTAAAATATATGGCTTGAAAATTATTTCAATAATGCTATAAAAATTTGAGGAATTATGTTTCTAAGTACCATTTAGGGTATCCTTTTATCATATGCATATTAAAAGTTATAAACGTTTAAAGTGATACAAAGATATGAACATCTTGGTTCCACTTAACCAGATAGTCCAGGTCAAAAGTATGTTTCCACCTGAGATCTCTGTCTCTCGTTTGACTTAGGAAGACTTAGTCGTGAAGAGAAATTCAAAAATCTATTGCTTTTGGAATTCGTAAATATGAACAATGACTGTTTTGAGTGTCTTTATCCCATTTGGGCCAACTTTTGTCCAGAATCCTAACACTGTCACAGGCAAAGTCTACATAGTCAGAATTTCCCGTGTACAATTCAAACAACAACAACAAAAGTACTCTAGACAGAATATGGTTTGAGTTGCCTAAGTGAGGGAAGTGGGTTTTTTGGCTGTACTATCCAGATGATGAAAATTCCTGCTTAGTGTTCTTAATTAAGTTCATAAAAATGCCGATGCTGGAATTCCCTATTAGGATTGATAGATGACTCCAGGTCTGAGAACCTGTGCAGGGGAATAGAGTGTTGAGCAAAAAAGAGCATTAAAAAAATGTAGTTTCCCATAATGTAAATTGAATTCCTGCATTTCCAACATCTGAAAAATTGGTCAGTGCAATACAAACATCTTAGAAATGATAAAAAACAAAATATAGTTAGCAATCATCAATAGAACTTATTGAACATTTACTCTGTGCAGAACACTGAAATAAGGGCTTGGTAAAGTACAGTAGAGTTAGAAGACAACCCCTGCCCTCAAGGAGCCTACAGTCTAGTGGAGGAGGCAGGTACAAAATTGAATTTCTGGTACGGGGCTGCAGTGAGATATAAAGATATGCATAAGTGCAACAGAGAGGGGTGTGAGGGATGCAGAAGCACTAAAGTGATAGGAGGGGGAAAATAAGATGGGGAAATGAGCGATTAATCAGGGAAAACTTCCCGGAGGAACTGTGATTTCAAAAAGACCTTGAAGATGAGGAGATCAGGTTGGTCAGATGTGAAGAGGGAGCCAATGGTCAGGAGATTCCCCTCTCCATGGGAGGAATGATCAGCCGTTGCAGGTTGTGGAGGAGGGAGGGGTGGTGTGAAAAATGATGTTTTAGTAAAATCATCCTTACGGCGGAGAGGCATTTGGTCTGGAGAATCGAGAGACTGGAAGCAAGGGAAGCCCGTGAGGAAACTGATGCAGTAGTTGAGTTGGGAGGTGAAAGGTGCTTGGAACACTCGTGGCATTTTGGGAGGAGGGGAAAGAGTATTTTCTGGAGCTGTTGTGAAGAACTGACAGGATTTGATGACTGACTGAAGATGGGAATTGAAAGAGAGAGAAGTGTCCAGGATAATGCCAAGGTTGTGAGCTTGAGAGATGGCCGGGGGGATGGTGGTGTTAACTGTGATCATAAAGTTAGGTGGAGCAGAAAATTTAGGAGGGAAGATGAGGAGTTCAGTTTTGGACAAGCGGAGCTTGAGGTACTGGTGGATCATTCATATCAAATATCCTGGAGGCAGGAGGAGATGCAAGATTAATAATAATAATATTAACGGTATTTGTCAAGTGCTTACTATGTGCCAAGCACTGTTCTGGGGTAGATACAAGGTAATCAGGTTGTCTCACGTGGGGCTCACAGTCTCAATCCCCAGTTTACAGATGAGGTAACTGAAGCACAGAGAAGTGAAGTGACATGCCCAAGGTCACACAGCAGACAAATGACAGAGCCGGGATTAGTACCCACAACCTCTGGCTCCCAAGCCCGTGTTCTTGCCACTAGGCCATGCCGCTTCTCCATTGATTGATAAAGATTGATCAAGAGACAGGTCAGGACTAATGAGGTAGATTTGGGGATCATCTATGTATATGTGGTAATTGAAGCGGTGAGAGTGGGCGAACTCCCAAGGGAGTGAGTGTACAATGAGAACAGAAAATCCTTACCATCGGCTTTATGGCACTCAATCGGCTCTGCCTCTTCTAGCTTATCTCATTGATCTACTACAACCAGACCTGCACACTTCACGCTTCTAACACCATCCTTCTCACTCTATTTAAATCTTGTCCGTCTCACCCCCGACCCCTCGTCCAAGACCGCTCCATGGTCCTCCCCTTTCAAAGCCGACAGACAGCCTCTTTCCCCACCTACAAAGCCCTGCTTAAGTCACATCTCCTTCGAGAGGCTGCCCTCCTTTAAACCCTCATTTCCCTATTTACTCCTCCATCTGTACATTTGGATCTGTACCCCTTAGGCAGTTGGTATTCACCCCATCCCCAGCCCCATAGAACTTAGGAACCTTTGACTGTAGAGAAGCAGTGTGGCCTAGTGGATAGAGTACGGACCTGGGAGTCAGAGGATGTGGGCTCTAATGCTGGCTCTGCCACATTTCTGCTCTGTGACCTTGGGCAAGTCACTTCATTTCTCTGGGCCTCAGTCACCTCATCTGCAAAATGGGGATTAAGACCATGAGCCCCAAGTGGGACAGGGACTGTTTCCAACCTGATTACCTTATATTTACCCTAGCGCTTACAACAGTGCTTGGCATATAGTAAGTGCTTAACAAATACCACAGTTATTATTATTATGAACCTATCCTTATACTCTGCTATCCCCCCTCTCCATAACTTATTTCATTATCTGTCTCCCCCTCTAGACTGTAAACTACTTATGGACAGCGAACACGTCTACCATCTCTGTTGTATTGTTCTCTCCCGAGTGCTTGGTTAAGTGCTTTGCCCATCATACGGGCTGAATAAATACCATTGATTGATTGATCGATTGAAATAGAAAGGGACCCAGCAATGAGCCTTGAGGAACAACCGTCAACTGGTGAAAGAGACCAAGGAAGAGGAGTCAGAGAGGTAGAAGGAGAACCAGGAGAGATTAGTGTCAGGGAAATTAAAATTAGTTTTTCCAGGGGAAAGGAATGTTCCACAGTATCAGAGTCAGTCAAGAAGTCAAGGGAGGTCAAGAGAGGGTTTTTTTAGGATAAGGGACAAGAGGGTGTGTTTGAAGGCAGAGAGTGAGTGTTGGAAGATAGAAATCAGGGAAGGAAGAAGAGTGAAAGCAAGTGTTTTTATAAGGTGAAGGGATGTGGTTGGACTTAATAATTATAATAATAATAGTAACAATAATTATGGTACTTGTTAAGCACTTACTATGTGCCAAGCACTGTTCTAAGCACTGGAGTAGGTACAAGTTATCAGGTTGGACACAGTTCCTGTCCCACATAGGGCTCACATTCTTGACCTCTATTTTACAGACGAGTTAACTGAGGCCCAGACAAGTGAAGTAACTTGCCCAAGGTCACACAGCAGACGTGCGACGGAGCTGGGATTAGAACTAAGGACTTTCTGACTCCCAAGCCCCTATTCTATCCACTAAGCCATGCTGCTTCAGGTGCAGGTACAAGTGGAGGGAGAAGATTTTGTAAACAGGAGGAAAATTTTCTCTTAAGAGATATCTAGGAAGAATAAGAGATTGGATGGGATGTGGGAGAGGTAACGGGGAGCTGGGGGGAAGTTTTTGGGTAGTTAAAGCCTGATGGCTTTGATTTTGTTAACAAAATCATTAGAAGTGGAAGATGGGGGGAGCTGGGGCACTAGGGTTTTAAAGAAGTAGTTAAAGGTCCGAAATAATCGATGGGAACGATGGGCATAGGAGTCAATAAGGGAGGAAAAGTAGTGTTGCTGAGCTGAGAAAAGGGCAAGTGAGGATGAAACTGATGTGGACAAGATCAGCCTGATGCCTAGATTTTCATCAAGAGAATTTCACAGAATGAGCATGACACCTTTTATTCACTTACATGACCAAATATTAATATAAATATATTCCAATAATAGTACATGCACATTAAAAAGCTAATTATCCTCACCTGAGTCTAGTTATGTCAGCACATTAAATTTAACTACCAACCCTAAGTATTTTCAGTGTTTTGGTAACATGCCTTGAGGCCCAGATGAACTGTACTATACCTATTCAAGGGACAACTTCAGTACGAAACAGAGCGGCTGTGTGTTGGTACATAGCGATTGCCTATTGTGTATGTCCAATCACAACACATGCATGCAGCTCAGAACACATGTGTAGCAAAGCCAGAGCAAATGAGAGAGCACGGGAAGAATTACTGGCCTGAAAATTAAACAGCGCTATAGCAGAAAAACACTCCAAGACGAGTGTTATAATGGGGGATGGTTCTCCACTGAATGCTAGCAATGGAAACCAACAGTCTGAATACTTCAGGTCCAAGGCTCTCTATGTTTTCCTGAAAAACAGGATTTTTAGGGTGAATTTTCTGTGCCTCTACGTTTTCTTAATTCTAAGAAATTAAGCTGTCCATTTTCAAAGATGACTTAATATCTACGTTGCAACAGCACGTGCTATTTTTAAATGGACAGTTTATATGTATAACAACACTTTTTCTCTAACTGTTAATTTCCTTAGATGTATCACCCACCCTTTAGATTATTAAAAGACAGTATCTTATCTTTGAATCATTAATTTTTGTTGCTTTGCTATTCCCCTGTGAACCACCTCTACTCTGAAAAATTCCGATTATAAATATTTCAATAATACATGTCCTCCTTATTTTAAGACTGTGACATATAATTGGAAATCTGGACATAGAGCAAGTTAAAGTTGATGCCATAAAGAGGATAAAATAATTAATCACCTTGCACTGGTTAATGTTTTCAAGGACACAGGAACATCCTTAATGCCTGGGGATGATCTCAAAATGTCTGTAACATAGACAAAAGAACATGATCTCCAAATTTTCTTGGATGATAGTGTTGATAGGCAACACAAAGAATCAAAATGAAGCCTGGTCCTAAATATAGTCCAGCTGGCTTTTCTATGACTTTGTGAGTCTAAAGATATTTAATCTTTTACCATAGAAATAAGCTCAGCACACACATGGTAAATGACTGTTCTAGTTTTGTCCAGCAGCAGAGCTGGATAAAGAGAAGAGATAGAGCAAGAGAGAGAGGGAGCGACAGAGAGAGAGAGAGAGAGAGAGAGAGGGTGAGATGGAGCTAAGCTCGCATCCTTCACTGATTTAAGGCCTAATATTAGAGTTAATTCCTTTGATATCTGTGTGCTGCCTATTTCAACTGTGCTTTCATTGGCTCATCATAAAGGCCTCTAGGGATCACTCAGGTCACCTCACTAAGTTAGAAGTATGATCAGATTTTCCTGTTTCTCCCGTCTTCATGAAGATAGACTGCATTCAAAAGGGTTCCTAATGAAAAGAACACTTCGTTTTCTTTGCTCCTTTCATTCCGTACTCCCTTCCCTATTGAGTGTGAGTAATGGTTTTGAACTTGGATTGCTGCCTTTATCCCTTCTTGGGCATGATTCTGACTTTTGGGTGCTCATGATAACCCCTTTGCTCTGTCTATTCAGGGTGTCTTCTAATTGCTTATTAAGAAACCAGAGAAAAAGGAAAGTCATTTCCCATAAAAGGAAATCGGGATTGTGCATTTGGGGCAGAAATATTGATTGATTATGATGGTTTAGATGACTTTTGGTAACCTTTATGATGAGCCTGAAGATAATTAATCGGGTAAACACTAGGAGATAGAAAATGTCATATATCTTATTCACTTCTTGAGTTTGGTAATCATTTGACTGATTTTTCACCAAGGGCTTTACAGCTTTTTTTCTTTACTGGTTTTTATTTCATGTGGTATTCGGTATTGAAGTGATGGAGGTGAGGGTAGGCGAGTGAGAAAATGCATTAGCAAGGATTACTAGTAGGTCAGAGAGGGCAAATAACTTACCAAAATAGTCTATAATGCCCTCTCTACGGGGTCTTATTGTCGGAATGTAATAAGTCAAAGTTACTGTTGCATAAAATTCCCTTAAAGCTTCCTGGTGTAAGTACTTTTGTGATAAGCCGTGTTTGCATCAATGAGGGTTTGGATTATTTCTTTACCTGATGGCATGTCTCAAACATGGTTACGGTCTGGTCATTTAGCCTTAGATTCAACTTTGCTCTTATTTATGCATTTCTGTCTGAAGCCTTGACTAGCTAAGATCTGCAGCTGTGTGGTCCCATCCCTGCTGGGATGAGAAAGCTTGCTGAATAAGGTAAGCAATACGTTGCAAGCAGGCATGGTGCAGGGTTGGGGTGGGGAACAGGGCACTTAAAACCATTAATTTCATAATGAAGTGAATTATGCTAATGTGCTTTTGAATTGTGCGATAGGCTCTTTACACGCCAATTGCTTGGAGTTTTCATTTTATTTGGCTCTATTGTATAACAGAAGGCGCCCACCCAGATCTCTGGATACAGATGGTTGAAAACTGAATGAAAAAAGCCAACATGGCTTTTGAGGGATTGACCGTTCGGTGACAACTAGCAGATTGCAAGCCTCTCGGCGAGACTCAAGAATTTTGCTTCTGGTGTACTCTGCCAAGGGCTTTTTTAGTAACCTATCTATGTTGTCCTTGGAATCCAGTGGCATTTTCTCCATTTTTCATGGAAGAAACATGCTGTGTTCCATGAGGATGAAAACAGCATTCGGGCGATAAGGAGAACCGCACTTAGAAGTAAACATTATGGCACCGAGGAAAACAAAATGTCCAAGAAAGCTCACAGAAATAGGTAGTAGAGGTTCCTTTTTCTGGAGAGGTCTTCCCGCCTTTGAACGAGAAGACCTCTCCGGAAAAAGGAGCATGAATACCATGAAGGCCCACAGTTGTGAGCTTTGCAGACAATCACTAGTCTCGAGCTTTCCTACTCTGCCTCTAAGCATTAGCGAAGGCTCAATGACTCTAGACCCAGCTCAAAAATAGCAGTTCTGTGCCACAACCATCAACACATATGCCCCAACCATGACCGACACCAATGAGGAGAAAGAATGATTCTCTAAGCATCTCGACAGACTCATCACAGCAGTACCAATGTCTGATAAGCTGAGTCTCATGGGAGATTTCAATGCACACGTGAGCAGTGGTGCAGAAACATGCAGAAAATTCATTGGTCAACAGGGGATTTGCAAATTGAACAGCAGTGGCCTACTCCTGCTCAGTGAATGTGCCAAGCATCAGCTTGAAATCACAAATACAGTTTGTCTTTCACCAAATAAGACAACTTGGATGCACCCAAGGTTTAAACAGTGGCACCTTATTGAATCTATCTTCAATTGATAGAGAGACCTGAAGGATAACACATTAGTACTGATATGCATGTGCTAAATACTGGCATGATCATCATCTGTTATGCTCTGAACTTTCGCCGAGATAAAGCCAATGTGTTACAGAGTGGCATCCAAACTACCTGAGTGGCTGAACTTCAAACTCTTGGAGGGCAGAGAAACATGTAAGAAACTCCACAGAAACACTGAAGCAGTCCTTCTAAAACAAGAAACGTTCTCCATCTCTACCAATGATCCGGGTGTCTTTAAAGGAGTCTTTTAGACCGCAGGTGAATCCGTAGGAAAACCTCAGGCCTGGTTTGATGCAAAAAGGTAATATAACAACAATACCTTTCAAATCTTCCCAACCCTGACAAACAGATGCTTATGGAAACCTACGCGTTGGAATAGAGAACGTGTTAATAAGCACACAAGACAAGTTGGGTATGTCAAGGCCAACGAGTTAAAAGCCAAACCAAGGACTTCTACACATCCCTGAAAAGTGTTCATGAGCCCCTGACACCACTTAAGGGCAGAGATGACCCCACCCTCTTCATAGACAAAGAAGGAATCTGAAGTAATGGCAACTATATTCAGTTATCTCTTTAAGACACTACCTTCATTAAGGACGACACCCTATATGAAGAATAATTTGCCTGGCAACTGGTGAAGATGTGTCCTTTTCTCCAAGTGCTTAAGGGAGTCATCACTGTAGTTAGAGCCGTGAAAAACAGCAAAGCTCCCAGATCTGATGAGGTCAGATCTAACAGCAAATGAGAATCAACTTAGTTGCCTTCAAAGGCTGTTCCTGAAGGCTAAACTCAACCTCAAATGGCCACACAGGAGCCCCCAAAATAAAATCCTGGAATCCAGTCAGCTCACCAAGCACTGAAGCAATGTCCATAGGGGCACAGCTTCTATGAGTGAGACCTGTGAGATGAATGACTATAACAACTAACCCAAGTCGCTGCTGTGTGGTGAAGTGAAATGGGGAATACGCAAACGGTGAAGACAAAATGAACATTTTAAAGACATATCAACGGAATTGAAACCTCACCCTGTGGAGAACACTAAACTAGGATCTTGAGGGACATATCGAAAGCATTTGAAAGGAAATTATTTGCCCTTATGGAAGTTCTTAGCTAGTGAAGCCAAGCACTTAGTGCGGTTCTCTTCATACAGTAAACGCTCAATAAATACCACTGATTGATGAAAAGGGGTGAAGCGAAGTCTCAAGCAATGAGGTGTGGCAACAAACTACTAGGACACAACTGCAGCAGACAGACCAGCTTTGTGAAGCACTACTTTCCCTTGAGAAAATTGGTAACCAAAGAATAAACCCTCAATTCCTCTATCAGCCCTCCCCTCTGTGTCGACTACGCACTTGATTGTATAATCCTTAAGCACTAACCCCAGTCCCAGAGCACGTATGTAAATTCCTTTTTACTCTACTATTTCTCCTATCTGCAATTTATGTTAATGTTTGTCTCTCCTTATGGGCAGGGATTGTGTCTACCAATTCCATTATATTGTACTTTGCACAGAGTTAAGCGCTCCATAAATACCAAGATTGATTGACAGAGTGGCAGATTTGAAAACAGTAACAGGTGCTTCAAATGCCAAACATGTGAATGTTGCTAAGAAGCACTTTTACGTGTTTACAGTGTGGAATGGAACGTTGAGAGAGAAAGGGGTTTTTTAATCACTACTGCACATATGGCTAAGATCTCAGCATCGGTAGCATTGTCTTTAAATACAAATGATAGATGGGGGTGTACGTACGACATGGATGCTATACATGTGACTTTAGAACCTAAGGCTGGAGTGATGATTCAAGGCCAGCTCCAGCCAAACCAGGAACCTTCCAACAATTTCTTCTCTGTCCTTATCCTCCTTGACCTCTCAACCACCTTCGACACCGTTGACCAGTTACGTCTCTGCAGAATGCTATGAGATCTTGGCTTCACTGACACGTGATCACGTCTCGGTTTCAGCCACTGGCCCCTCCGCTGCTCATGGCCTAACCGTGAGTGCCCCACGAGGCTCCGTTCTTGGTCACCTACGCTCACATGGTTTCAGCTACCACCGCTATACGGATGACTCTCACATCTACCTCTCCGGCCCTGATCTCTTTCGCTATTCGATCTCACGTTCCCTCCTGCCTCCAGGACATCTCCATTTGGATAGCTTAGCTGCATCTCAAACTCCAAGGATCCAAACCTGAACTTGGCCCTCCTAATTTTCCCATCTCTATCCAGAACAGCACCTTCCTCCCTGTCCCAGAAGCCCACGCCATGATTTCATCTTCGACTCCTCACGGTCTTTCAGTTCTCTTAGTCGATCGAACGATGAATCCTGCCATTTCTTCCTGGATCCACCCCTTGATTTCAACCCAAACAGCCACCAGTCTGGTCGAAGCTCTCGTCATAACGTGGTTATCTATTGGCTTCCTCACGGCTCTCCCGGTCTCCAGTCTCTCCTTCTGTCAGTCCACACTCTACACAGATCATCTTCCTGAAATATCACTCAGAATCTATCGTCTCACTCCTCAAAAACCTGTCAGGTCACATGCATCCACATCAAAAAACATTTTTACTTCTCCAGCCTGCCCTCTTTAATCCTCCCAAACGCATCTTCTCCAGCCCGCCTCCAACACTTTATTCATGTTCTTCTCCCAGTTTGGAAGTTCCTTTTCCCAAATCTGCCAGACTTCAGCTCTCCCCATCTTCAAAACCCTTCTAAAAATCCCACCTCCTCCAGGAAGCTCTCTTAAATTAACACCCCACACCTCAGGTACTATCAACCCCAAAACCACTTCCATAATTTAAGCATTTAAGTACAGTTCTCTGCTCAGAATAAGGGGACAATAAATGTCACTGAATGATGTATCTGTATATCCATCTTCAACATTTATGCCTTTTCAATTGTACATTCACTTATTTATTCCGATATGCTATCCTGGCACATTTGCTCTCCTACCTATCTGATCCATGTTCACCCTCCTGCTCACACTAGTTTGAAATAATATTTTATGTCTATCTCCCCCATTAAATTGTAAGTACCTCATGGGCAAGAAACATGTGTCTTGCTTCTACTATACTTTACCAAGTACTTAGTATGGTGCTTTGTGTTCAGTGGGTGCTCAGTAAATTCCACTGATTAATTGGAAAGCCTCACCTTCCCTGGGAACCCTCAAAATAAGAAGTGGCCCTATTTGGAACAACTCCTCCCCTCTAAAACAGCTCCTGGATCTCCAGCAGGGATTCCAAGATAATATATAGGTGCCCCAAGGGTCTGGAGACCGTAATCATGTAACACTAGCTTGAAGTTATTCCAGTTTTAGGGCTGTCAATTCTATGTCTGGGGAACTTGACCCATTGAGAAACTTACTGTTCAGAGACCCAATCGCCTCCTCTTCATGAGCATCATCATAAATGCCATCAGTATTTGTTGCAGGACCCCAGGATGCAAAAAACTCTAGTCATCTCTGCTACCAGGCTAAAGTACGTAATCTTCTGAGCAGGTGCATCCATCTTTGTACAAAGGCTTCAGTCCCAAATGCCCCTCGGGTGGCCGGGGATCCAAGTAGTTCCCATCGAAGAGCACAGATCAAATGACAGACCAAATGATATTGCCATAGAGGAAACAACAATATTTCAATGTTACTGTATACCAGTGTGTAGTGAAAACTGCTAATAACGTTTTCATTTGGGATATATCCCAGTACAAGATGCTACTCTCTAAAGCCTAGGGTAATCTGACTTGTCCGGTTTACCCAGTGCCTTGGAAAATGTCATATCTTTGAATTCGTGCTTGGGCAAAGAAAACATTTTAACCTTCATTTTGAAACACTCACCCCAATTTTCCTATAGCTCAATCGACCGCTCAATAACAGTGATTGAGCACCGGCTATGTACAGAGCACTGCGCTGAGTACTTGGGAGAGTACAGTAGAATTAGTGGGCATGACCCCTGTTCTCAAGGATTTTACAATTTAGTGGATTGAGAACATTTTTGTTTTGGGGAACCGGCAAGTTAGAATTAAAGAACCCATGAAGTTTTTCAAGTACTGTTTTTGACTTGAAAACAAAAATCCCCCCCTCAAATTTTTTTGTTCCTGTTTGGAAAGGACTAAAACTTCGTGTGTCCATAATTTGGAACTATTACATAAAGTACTAATTTTACATTTAAAGATGATTTCCATTATGGATTTACACCACTTCAATAGAGTAATATATATATATATACCTATATATGTATACACATATAGGTATATATATAAACTCACTATTTTATATGCTAGCATTTTTGAAGTACCGGTAGCACAAATATTTTTATGCTTCCTAGAAATAATTGAAGTGATAAAAAACTATGAAGCCGGATTCAGATTAAAGGACAAATGTAGTTGGCCAAAATGAACAATTACAGGAAACAAAGGGAAAATAACGACTAAAGATCTTTCATTACAGCCAGCTAATTATCATGAGTTCTGGACTTAACTGTTCAGGCATAGAATTAAAAACCTTAATTATATTGTCACCTTTGTCTCTCAGCTCCCATTGCCCACAAATTAATCCATTTACTGTAACTGCTGCTGATGAGAAGAAATTGATGGCAGTCCCAGTGAGGTGGGAGCGAGGAGCGCCTGAGTCAAAAAAAAAAAATGTGAGAGGCAACATTGTCATGGCTGCACAGCTGGATGACATCTACATTCCAGGACATTATAAATTAAAAATAGTTTTAATGAGACAAATACAGGTTTGATGGATTTCATGATTTCTCTTTTCCCCCTTCAAATTGCTAACAGTGTTTCTCTCTTTTCTTTTCCTTTTATTAAAGCAGGCCTCTTGTGAAATGATCACATTGCCTTTGGAGACTATGAGCTATCTCGATCTGTCCGACCAAGCCTGAGAATAGGGTGGACTTAACTCACGTTTGCATGGGAGATGCAAAAAGAAGCAGTGCCAGTCCTGTCCAGGAGATAGCCGGGAAAGTCTTTCTCTTCTTGAAGAAAACTGCATTTTATAACTCTAAGCTTAGTCATTTGGCTTAAGGTATTTTTTAGCTAATTTCAACCCAGGTATATTGTCACCCAGGTCCTAGTCCAGAGGAAGGCCTGAGACAGCTTTTAGAGATGATACCTGATCTTAGCCGGACATTCTAGCAACTCAGTAGAAAGACAATTAAACTCATTTTACTAAAATGAATTTGGGGGCATCTCAAAAGACTCTTCTGGGTAGATAGGGAGCATGGACCATACTATCATCAGGATGCACCCTCAAACCAGACAGATAGATTTTAACATGCACTGCCAAAGTGATGGAGATAAGGAAAGTAGTGAGAAAGGAGTTCAGGTGATGGAACTCATCAACAGCACAGAGGCGATGGTTTCAGACACTGACTGTTAACATGAGCATAATTGGAAGAGCAAGTATCTTACATTCATTTAGTCATTCATTCAGTTGTATTTACTGAGTGTTTACTGTGCAGAGCACTATACTCAACACTTGGGAGAGTACAATATAACAATACACAGACATCTTCCCTGCCCACAATGAGCTTACAGGCCTAAGGAGATGGTTATTACCTTCCCATACCAGCCAGTTCCCCATCTGTAGGCTTCAGTAGAAAGCTCTCTTCTACTGGTGCTTAGAACATCTTTTGTAAATACCCTGACATTACCTCCAAGTACACTTCATCCAGTCACTTCTCAGGGGCGGGTCAAAGTAATTCACAGGTTGAGCCAATCAGCTTTCTCATTGCTTGATTCTACCAATGTTTTCATTTTTAATAAGGGAAGTAGCAATTTACTCTCCAGGTATTTGGGGAAAGGAAGGCTGCCTTAGGGTGGAGATGGTGTCTTGGGGAAGCAGATTGACCTTTTATCTCAGATAACAATAAGATGCATGTTAAGGAGGTTTATTCTTTCTAAGCTGAAGGTCCCGAAACTCAGTACAACGGTCTCACAGAAGGCCTTGTTGACACCTGGTGAAGTTCAGAGGAAGAACACCTGATCAAGGAAGCTGCTAGCCCAGCCTTCTCTGGCAACGATGATGCCGCAAGAAAGCCAAGAGTGCCTCCAGTCAGGATCCAGCCCTCTGGAGAAAGGGTCAGACAGGCGGCACCAGGGGAAGAGGATAGGAGCTGAATGCTATGGGGCTTGGGTGAAGTTCAGAGACAATACAGCCAGCAGGGAGCCTGGAGGACAAAGGGTAGATGGAGGATAAGTCCCTGGTGGGTGGGTGAAAGTTGGAGTTTCGTGTTGTTTGGGGGCCTCACTGTGAAGCCAACAGCTCCCTGAAACTTGGGCTCCATTTAAATAGCGAATAAATCTTATTGATCCTTGTGTGTGACAGGTGCCTGCTGAACTCAGGCTGGGGATTGCTGTTGGTGTGGGCGTCCACTGCATTTTGTTTATTAATAAACAAGTTCATACTTATGTTACTTAGTGATTAATATCAGGCTGGACACAGCTGGCCGTGACCGAGTCTGCCCGGGACAAAACTATTCCTTAACTGAGAAAAAATTCCAAGACCACATATTAAGGGTACAATCACTTTCACCTTGATTTTCAATCCAACCTAAGGGAGAGTGGCAAAAAGTAAATTGCCCAGATTCTACGGTTGCCACACTATTACTTCTAACATTTATTACGCACTTCCAATGTGCAAAGTTCAATACTAAGGACCGGGGAAAAGTCAAGAACACCACACAATGCCTGGTTCAAGGGAGGGATTGCTCTCTTGGGCAAGGGCTTGGAGAAGATAATAATAATAATTGTGGGATTTGTTAAGCATTTATATGCGCCAAGCACTGTGCTAAGTTTTGGGGTAGATACAAGTTAATCAGGTTGGACACGGTCCCTGTCCCTCACAGGGCTCACAGTCTCAATCCCCATTTTATAGATGAGGTAACTGAGGCTCAGAGAAGTGAAGTGACTTGCCCAAGGTCACAGAGCAGACAGGTGGCGGAGTCAGGATTAGAACCCAGGTCCTTCTAAGTCCCAGACCCGTGCTCTATCCACGAGGCAACACTGCTTCTCATGATACAAAAGAGGAGCACTGTATGATACAAATTCATTAGCAGAGCAAGGATTTTCCTTTTTATATGCCCAATGCAGAAGGGAGTACTGATCACACATCAGTCTTTTCAGTGAGTTTTGCAGCTCTGTATAAGTGTGTGGATGAGAACAGGGAAGGATTCAAAGATACAAGATACTTTTTCAAAATATGCCTTGTTCTGTGTAGGCCTGGTCAATCTGTCATTTTTCATTATGGAAGAAGCTGTGCTCTCTGATGGAAAAGGAGAGACAACACCTCCATGGACTTATTGCTTCCCAAATAATAATTGTAGTGTTTGTTACGTGCTTACTATGTGCCAAGCCCGGGGGTAGATAGAAGTTAATCAGTTCAAACACCATCCTTCCTTGTCCTATATGGGGCACACAGTCTAAAGCTGAGGAAGAATGGCTAGTGAATCCCCATTTTACAGATAAGTAAACTGAGGCACCAGGAAGCTAAGTAAGTGACTTATCCAGGTCCCATGGCAGACAGGTGGGAGGGCTGGGGAGTCCTCTGACTCCCAGGCCTGGGTTCTTTCCACTTGGCCATGCTGCTTCCCTCTTATAATTCACAAGATTTCATTTTCCACCATTTCTTTCCCTATTTGTATTTGGCCCATATTAATTTATTGGTTATTCCTTCTGACCTCTGCCTCCCCTCCCCTAGACTGTAAGCCCGTTGTGGGCAGGGATTTTCTCTCTTTAATGCTGTATTGTACTTTCCAAGATCTTAGTACAGTGCTCTGCACACAGTAAGCTCTCAATAAATACGATTGAATGAATGAATGAATTGAGGTACGCAGTAGATTGGCATTAGAGAGGCAAAGTATGTGGGCTGAGCTGTAATAGGAAATCTGAGAGGTATGGTAGGAGGGGGCAAGGTGATTGGGTGCTTTAAAGCCAATAGTAAGGCATTTCTGTTTGATGCAGAGGTGGATGGGAAACCAGTGAAGGTTCTCGCGGCTTGGGAAGATACGGACTTAATTTTTTTTTTTTTTTAGGAAAATGATCTAGGCAGCCGAATGAAGTATGGGCAGGAGTAGAGAGAGACAGGAGGCAGACAGGTCAGCAAGGTGTCTGATGCAATAATCAAGGCGGGATAGGACCAGTGCTTGGATTAACACGGTAGCCGTTTGGATGGAGAGGAGGGGTGAATTTTAGCAATGCTGTGAAGGTTGAACCGACAGGATTTGGTAACGGATTGAATATGTGGGTTGAATGAGAGAGATGAGTCAGGGGTAATGCCGAGGTTATGGGCTTGTGAGACAGGGTGCTGACGATAGTGAGTAGAAAGTCAGGGGGAGGACAGGGTTTGCGCTGGAAGATGAGGAGTCCTAATTTAATTTTTAAAAATATTTCTGTCATTAATTTATTTTAACATCTGTCTCCCCAACTAGATTTCAGCTCCTTGAGGACAGGGATCACGTCCACTAACTCTATTGATGGCATAGTGGATAGAGCATGGGCTCAAGGAGTCAGAAGGTCATGGGTTCTAAACCCGGCTCTCCAACTTGTCTGCTGTGTGGCCTTGGGCAAGTCACTTCACTTCTCTGGACCTCAGTTCTATCATTTGTAAAATGGGGATTAAGACTGTGAGCCCCATGCAGGACAGGGACTGTGTCCAACCCAATTTGCTAATATCCACCTCAGCGCTTAGTACGGTGCCTGGCATAAGGTAAGTGCTTAACAGCTACCACAATTATTATTATTATTATTAGTTGTAATAATAAAAAATGTTATTTATGGATTGATTGATAAAGTTCAGATCTAAAAGAAATTAATAACAAGACCAAAAGATATTTCAAAAGGTCTGCTCTGGTGTTCATGGGAATGGGTGCCTGTGAGTAGATTCTTAAGCTCGGGGTAACAAGGCTTAAGTGAAATGAAATTTGGAGTAGTTGTCTAGATAATTTGGTCAATGGAGGCAAGCCAGGCCCCAAACCCAGAGTATGCTTCAGTGATAACTTTCTGGAGCTAAATTACCATCACGATTGCCTCAACTCTCCACCTCACTTAATAGTTGTTAACACAGAGTTTGACTCCAACTATGAACTCCTGATCCCTTACCCTGATGACAAGGGATTTGGGGACTGAAGGTAGTATATAGAATTGTGTAAGCCTGTAATTATTCAAATTTTCCTCCAAAGCTGGAGGAAGTGATTTGTCTAAGATCTCAGTGGGGGTGAAGCATCCATATGTAACAACAACAATAATAATGATAATGTGGTATTTAATGAAAGTGCTTTTTATAATAATAATCATGTTGCTATTTGTTAAGCGCTTACTATGTGCCAAGCACTGTTCTAAGCTCTGGGATAGATGCAAGGTTATCAGGTTGTCCCACGTGGGGCTCACAATCTTGACCCCCATTTTACAGATGAGGTCAATGAGGCACAGAGAAGTTAAGTGACTTGCCCAAAGTCACACAGCTGGCAAGTCACAGAGCCGGGATTAGAACCCAGGTCCTCAGCATGTCAGAGCCCTCACTGTCTCCCTTAACCTTCCTCTGTCTTTTCATGATGAGATAAAGCGGAAGGCAAGACGACTGAACAGTGAATATTGTTTATGTGCAACATTCAAGTCCCCACGTTGGAATCTTAGGCCTAAACTATTCCATATGGCTGACTCTACATCGATTCCTGGAGTAATCGTCAACCTTCTGTTTCATTACAGTCAGTAGCATGGCTTTGTCTTTTCCCTTCCCTGTGAACACTTCTCACGTAGGGGGTCTAGTTCAATGATAATGGCTGAATTAGAGGCAATAAAGAAGAGCAAAATCAAGAAATGGCAATGCTCCAAGGAATGGTGATATTTTGACATTTTAAAATTTGTTAAGACTAGGCAGTGCAGCCCGTGTCAGCCCAAAGTGTATGGACACCATCTGCAAATAATGACTTTATACACCTTAATGGGGGCCCCAGAAAAGTCCTAGAGGATATCACTGTTCTAAAGACACAGTGACCAACCCTCCAGGCTCCAGAGTGGGGAAGCAGCTCATAGAGCATATCTACCGTAGGAATGAATATTTCTTCCAATTGAATTTCAGCCATGTCTCCACTGGGGCTACGCAGAGCCTACCTAAACACACCTGCGTGTAGAATGATCCATCCTGCCTCGTCCCCTCCAGGAACCTGCCATCACCATGCTGGCCTCTCGACTTCAGTGACCTCAGAGGAGTTCTAGAGTTCAGACAGGCCAGCAGTGAGGTTGGCAGAGGTCAGGGAATCAGCAACAGCCATGCATATTCTTGAGAGGAAGAGGGATACATAAACATTTATAAATTTAAAAAAATCCACTTGTTACCGACCTCAATCATCCAATTATTCCCCAGGGAATTACCTGTTCTCTCACTCCTCCCATCCTATCCAGAGGATTCTGTGCATCACTACTCAAAATGCCCCTGGGGGGCTTCCCCTCTTCCCTCGCCCCCACGCCCAACCGCTCTCCTCTCCCCTCATTCATTTATTCATTCATTAGTATTTATTGAGAGCCTACTGTGGAGAACATAATAATTGTACTAAGCACTTGGGAGGGTGTACAATAAAAGAGGAAAACATGGTCCCTTCTCTAGAGAAGCCTTACAACTCTCCTGATTGCTCATTCCCCTGTCTCTTCAGGGGATTTCCCTCTTTTTGCTCCCCTCTTCCCTCCCAGGATTTCTTGCTCTTCAGTAGTTCCATCCTCGGTTGGGGGATTCCTGCCCGGGTCTTCTCCCTCCCTTTGCTCCTCCTTCCTTCTTCTGTACTGTTCTTTCTCTTGCCTATCATTTTCCTTATTCCTCTTCTTCCCCTAGTTACCAATCACCATTTTTCTCCATCGAAAGTGAAGCTGGGCAAACAACGGCTGTTAAGCAGCAAGCGATATCCACCCTGATGATTTTTCTCTCTTTTAAGACGCTAAGAAGTTTGCCTCTTGCAAACATCTTAACCAGGCAAGCAGGCTTGAGATCATGCATCTGTGGGTTTTCTCCTTTGAATGTAGTTCTCAGCTCATCTATGCTGGGGAGGGTCCAGGGGGAAGCAGGGTCGGGGCAGGGGGAGAAGGGGAAAGCCTGCGGTGAGCCAAAGCAAGTAACACGTAACATATGTAAGAAGATTTTTCATAACAGTGTTAAAGTCCGGTGTGTAAGAAATGGCAAGTGGGAAACACAGATCATCAGTGGGAAAGAGAGATCCGCGGTACCGTGGTGTAGAAGAAGATCCAACCTGTTAATGGCAGCTAATGTCATAAAGTTAGGAGCAAAAATATACCCACGACATTTTGAGCTTCCCATGCATGGACACTGATGTGCAAGAAAGGAAGGGGAAAGTTGGTGACTGATCGAAATCTCATAGCTGGATTCCTTCGTTCATTATCTAGTACAAGAAAGAGGTAGCCATTAGAGAGACGATCGGAGCACAGAAGCATGTAACATTAAGAGAAAGTAAGGACTGACCAAGGCCAGGTGAACCGAGTGTATCTGGTGAGAAAAAATTCACAAAGAAGCAAAGAATAGGAATTCCCAGGCATGAGAACCGCCATTCCCAAAATGAAAATACCACAGTAGGTTGGGATAATATGCCAACAGGAGGACTTTCAGTTGAAAGGGAAAATTTTCTGGCAAAGGAATGATTAGATGGCGAGCAGTGTTATACAGGGCATTTAAAATGAAATCATTCTAAACACAGGGAGATGCTTTATAGAGGACAGTCTTACACCAGCAGAGAAATGAACAAAGTAATCTAATCGGTCTTTTTCCTCTCTAATTTCTATGAATCTTTGACATGTAGGGCATCCAGCTATCCATCTTCCATGGCAGGGGAGGTTGATGCACATTCACTCGCTAGACAAATAAATAGAAAGGGAGAGAGGAGTGGGAGAGATAAATAGATGAGGTGCTCTAGCTTTTGCTTCTGAACTGGCCTTCACTTTATCCGGAGACAAGCCAGAAGAATACAGAGAAGGAGGAGTGTTTTCAGTTAGTCATATTTCCATTTCCACAGACCACACTCTCTTCAGGGGATCTATCTGTGTGGTTATTTTACCCTCTCCCCCAAAAAAAGAGAGAGAGGGAAAAGTCGATCTCATTTCTGTTGTTTCTCTGTGATCTGTTCAGTGGATCTTCCCAGTGGAGAATTTCACCTTTTGCCTTATGACCAGTGGCACATTAATCACATCAAGTGCTTCAACTATTGAAAATGATAGGGTTATGGATGTGGCTGTGAGGAAAACGTAGATCTATCTTTGGAGTAAATGGATTTATCTTTTCCCAGCCCTAAGTCGAGCAACTCAGAACGGAAGAAGCAATCTGTCTCTCTGAGAGACGATTTCAGAAGTATAATAGTGGATGTGTCAATTCAATAGCTTGCAAACTTAAGGGTGATGTATAAAGGAATAAAGTAGAGTTTCCATGACACAGGATGCCATGCCTTTTTGAAGACTACAGAAAGCAACTCAGGCTGACGATAGATTCCAATATTGACCTGCCTGGTGATAGTGCCGGAACAGCAGGGTGCTAATTACAAAATCCTGATCTAAATTTAAATGTACAATGCTCCTATTCTCTCCCTTTTGATTATCTCGGTATAATTTGGAAATAGCTGAAAATCAGTTTAAATGGAGCAGTGCATATCATTATTGCCAATATATGAGATTAAATCACTCTCTCTGAAATATGAGCTTTTATTTATCTTCATTTTCCTGGCTTGAATTTCTTTCTATGTTGTTGCTTAAATTGTATTTAAGCAATAAGGGCATCATGGATGGATTCATTGTACATCTCATGGGCTGCGGTTTATTTTCATTTTCACCCATGCATAATGAACAAGTTTATCATTTTTATGTAATCTAAAAATATAATTGAAGAAATATAAATCCTGAGGCCAGAGTAATTCCTTTCATTCCTTTTTTCATGATTTTATCCCAAGTGAGTCAGCCTCCTCCAAATTCTTTAACTTTTTAAAGGGCTGTGACCCAGTTAGTACTAAGGCCTACCCAGTGTGTCTCATGGATTCTAGGATATGTCGCTGTCTGTGGAATTTATTTTCTCATCCCTAATGATGTGTCCAGATCAGCTACTTCCTTTGAGTGCCCACTTTTGTACCATTAAAGATTCCCCCTGTGGATGGACATGAGTTAACAGATATTTTAAAACTACTGTATTTCTGAATTTGCCAGGAAATGGACATACTAACCTCCAAGAAACGTTTTTTCTCCTATGTATGCCTTTTCCCCTCTAGGAAATATACTTGGGTTTGAAATTCTTAAAGTGAGCTCGGAAAGTGCATCTTATATACCAGAAAACACAGTAACTCAGGCTTACAGATAATGAGAATAATTCATCCCTCATATCCATGAGGGTATTAGCTGGGTAGCTCTTGGGCACCCTCCATTCCCCTGCTATATTTTCTGGAATGACTCTATGCTGCCCTAGAGAATGGCCCAGCTCCTGCAGTAGCTGTGTTCCTAGCTGCTGGGCACTGGGGGAAAGACTCCCTGCTGAGCGTACTTAAAGGTGCATAGACCTAAATGTGCACAGAGTGCCCACAGGGAAAAAATTGCTGAAATAACTGACTTTCCGGCTCTTGCCCTCTCCACCCTTGCAACAGACCATGTCCCTTCAGGGACTGGGTAGCCCCCAGACGAACACAGTTGAGTGTCCTTGGGTAGATTGCCCTTGCCGCCCAAGTGCTGTGACCTCTCGGAGAGAGAATCCACCCCGGCATATGCTCTGTGGTTCAGTTTCTCAAGGGTAAGTGGCAGAGATTTTTTTTTTCAGAGAGGCATATGAGAGCAAAGACTAGATTGGTGGGTATTACAAATTGCCCAGTCCTCATTTGAATCAAAAACATCTAACCAGCTCCACAGATACTCCCAGTTCTTTGGAAACACTGGTTTCACTATGCATCTTGGACAGAATGCTGTTAGTGAATTAATAATAATGTTAATAATGTTGGTATTTGTTAAGCGCTTGCTATGTGCAGAGCACTGTTCTAAGCGCTGGGGTAGATACAGGGTCGTCAGGTTGTCCCACGTGAGGCTCACAGTTAATCCCCATTTTACAGATGAGGGAACTGAGGCACAAAGAAGTTAAGTGACTGGGCCACAGTCACACAGCTGACAAGTGGCAGAGCTGGGACTCGAACTCATGACCTCTGACTCCCAAGCCCGTGCTCTTTCCACTGAGCCACGCTGCTTCTCGGTAGGAGAACTGAGGGCACGGAGAATACAAATATTTCTGAGAGTAAATGCATCGTCTTGAAAGGGACTGTGGAGTGGCATCCACTCCCAGCCCACACTCACTGAGGTCATTTCCATCTTACCTAAGTAAAAATAATTGTGGTGTTTGTTAAGCCCTTACTATAGGCCAAGCACTGTCCCAAGTGTTGGAGTAAAGTCCAAGGTTGTGTCTTCCTCTGGCAACATAGCTAAGCCAACTGTTTTACTTGGTCACAGAAAGATTTCTCACTCTGTTTCTTTTGCCACCCAGAAAAGAAGGCAGTGTTTGGAGCCAGATATTGAAGGTCCATTATGAGACAAGCAAAGGGTTCTTAGTGTCTTAACAGAGTTACAGTTGGCCTGGAGAACCCCCACCCCAAACTCACCTTGAGTGGACCTAGAAGTCCTTCAGGATGAAGAAAATTTACCCCAGGATTCCTGCAGGGGTGCTTACGTTGGCATTAAGGTGAGATTAATTAATTAATTAATTAAGGTAAGATCGGTCTTTCCAAGTCCTTAGTCAATCCAACTCCTTGGATTGGTTCATCACGAACTGCACATGGTGTGCAGGAGATGCAGCAAGTACAATAGTAGATCTCCATCCCTTCCTCAGGGTAGTCCACAGGACAATTGAGGAGCAAGAGAATTGAGTGAAGAAAGGCCAAAATGGTCTTCAACCAGTTTTCAAGAAGCAACAGAGGCCTTCTGAAAGCCCTGCCGCTTTCCCTGGGACCAGCATAGCTCCAGATGGGAAACAAAACAGAAAGGAAAAGGGAAAGAGGTCGAGCCCTCAGAGCGGCCCCATAGCTCAGCAAACTTCTGCAGAGGTTCCGCAACCAAAATAATTACCCCTCCCTGGCTTCGGTTAATATGATCATACCTTATATCTTGAATCAATAGCTTTCTAACTACAGATTAGCTAAATGAACCATAGCCTCTGGAATGAGCTTTTAAAAACAATTACTATTGTAAATGTATTCATATTTTAGCAGACACCATATATATAAAGCTTTTTTCAAACATCAATAGCCATTTGCTTGATTGACAACAAACCCAGCTAAAGTCAGAAAATTTAGCTGAGTGACTTTATTCCTTTATTCTCCTCACAAGTAATGTATCTCTATATCTGTCCTTTGCCTTCAAAGATGATACTGCTGATGGTCAGGTCCTAGGCATGTGTGCTAATGTGGGTGAAAATACAATTGGACAACTGACACTCTCTTCCGTATCACTGGCAAATAAAGATAGGTCCTTGCTGCATTTCTCCCACACAGGGTCATTCTCTGATTTTGAGTCTGCCTCTTGGTAGGCTGATTTTTGCAAAGCTTTGCTTAAGAAGAGTCACCCCTCTCCCATTTCCTGCCCACCAGATCGGTCTCCCCGGCAGGACCGACTTCAGACACTTGGCTGCTTCGAGGCAAGGAAAATTTTGCCACCCCCTTCTCTATGTTGTCATATGTTTCATTTCACAGAAGTTCATCCAGGTCTAACGAAACCTAGTGCATTTCTTCAGGGGGATCCCCGTGTAAACCTTCCCCTCGGCAACACCCACTTGCATTCGCTCCAGAGATATTGCTTTTCCTTCCCAAGTGCCTGTTAAAGCAGGGGCCGCTTTCGAGTTAGGTGGAAGTAGGCTGGGCAGCTTTCAAAATTTCCAGCCCTACCACCCACCACCACCCCAAGGCCACCTCTTCTTGAAAGTGAACTTTCAGGTGGCTGCCTTGCTTACTTATTGTCTGAAGCCAGTCCCGTCGTCTTCTACGGGATCGCCTTACTGGTCGCTGTTGTCTTCTCTATATCTTTAAACTGTTTTACTAGCTGCCTCCCTGCATCTGTGTCCTCCCATAACTTGGCCACACAGCTGCTGCTTGGGAATCCTGCTATCACCCATTCTCTTCAAAGTTCCCACCCACTGAAGCTGGGCTGCACTGGACATTACCTCAGTGGCTATCTGGCTGACTGCATTCAAAGACATACTGGTAATCATGTCGTGTCATTTGATGTTGAGAATGGTTCAAGCAATCATATTTATTGAGCGATTACTCTGTACAGAGGACTGTACTAAGGGTATGCAGGAGTACAATAAAACAGAGTTGGTAGACAACCCTGCCCACAACGAACTCACAGTCTAGAGGGGGAGACAGACATTAATATAAATAAATAAATCACAGATACGTATATAAATGCCTTGGGGCTGAGGGAGGGGCGAATAAGGATGAATAAAGGGTGAATGAGGGAGGAGCAAATCAGAGCAGTTGCAGAAGGAAGTGGGAAAAGAGGAAATGAGTTAATCAGGGAAGGCCTCTTAGGGAAGATGTACCTTTAATAAGTCTTTGAAAGGGGAGAGTAATTGTCTGCTGGATATGAAGAGGGAAGGTGTTCTAGGCCAGAGGCAGGTCGTGGGCAAGGGCTTGGTAGCGAGATAGATGAGATTGAGGAACAGAGAATTGGTTGGCGTTAGAGGAGTGAAGTGTGTGGGCTGGGTTATATAGTAGAATGGTGAAGTGAGATAGGAGGAGGCAAGGTGATTAAATGCTTTAAAACTAATGGTAAGGAGTTTCTATTTGATACAGAGGTGGATGGGCTACCACGGGAGGTTCCTGAGGAGTGGGGAAATATGGAGTCAACGTTTTTGTAGAAAAATGATCTGGGCAGCAGAGTGAAGTATGGACTGGAGTGGGGAGAGAGAGGAGGCAGGGAGGTCAGCAAGGAGGCTGATACAGTAATCATGGTGTGACAGGATAAGTACCTGATTTTACGTGATAGCAGTTGGGATGGAGAGTAGAGGGCAGATCTTAGAGTCAAGAATGAGAGAGAAGAGTCAAGGATAATGCCAGAGTTAAGGGCTTGAGAAACAGGAAGGATGGTGATGCTGGTGATGGGAAAATCAGGGGGAGGACAACGTTTGGGTAGGAAGTTATGAAGTACTGTTTTGGATATGTTAAGTTTGAGGTGTTGGCAGGACATCCACCTAGAGATGTCTTGAAGGCAGAAAGACATGTGAGACTGCAGAGAAGAAGAGAAAGAAGGTCTGGAGATGTAGATTCTCATATGTAGAGTTGGTAGTTGAAGCCATGGGAGTGAATGAGTTTTCCAAGGGAGTGGGCGTAGATGGAGAATAGAAGGGGGCCCAGAACTGAACCTTGAGGGACTTCCACAGTTAGTGGATGGGAGGCAGAGGAGGAGCCCGTAGAAGAGAATGAGAATGAGCAGCCAGAGAGATAGGATAACAAGGAGAGGACAGTGTCAGTGGAGCCAAATTTGGATAATGTGGTGGTCCACAGTGTTGAGGGCAGCTGAGAAGTTGAGGAGGATTAGGATGGAGTAGAGGCCATTAGTGACCTATGAGAGGGTGGTTTCTGTGGAGAGAAAGGGACAGAAGCCAGACTGGAGAGGGTCAAGGAGAGAATTAGAGGAGAGGAACTTGAGACAGCAGGTGTAGACAACTCACTCAAGGAGTTTGGATAAGACCGGTAGGAGGGAGATGGGGCAATAACTAGAGGGAGCCAGGGGGCCAAGGGTGGATTTTTTTTTTAGGATGGGGAGACATGGGTATGTTAGAAAGCAGTGGGGAAGAAGCCATTGGAGAGCGAACAGTCAGGGAGGGAAGAAGTGAGGGGACCAGTGCTTTGAGAAGGTGTGAAGGGATGGGGTCGGATGCGCAGGTGGAGCGGGTGTATTTTGAGAGAAGGCAGGAGATCTAGTCTTGAGGTACCGCTGTGACGTTAATACAATCACTCATCCCATCCTGCCTAGATTACTGCATCAGCCTTCTTGCTGACCTCCCAACCTCCTGCCTCTCCCCACTCCAGTCCATACTTTGCTCTAGACTGGGAGCTCATTGTGGGCAAGGATTGTCTCTCTTTATTGCTGTATTGTACTTTCCCAAGCGCTTAGTACTGTGCTCTGTACACAATAAGGATTTAGTAAATACGATTGAATGAATGAATGAATGAATGTGTCTGCTTTATTGTTATATTTTACTCTCCCAAGTGCTTAATACAGTGCTCTGCATGACTTAGGATCAATAAATATAACTGAATGAATGAATAAATGAACAGGGAGAGAGGATAGGGGGTGAGAAAGTCTTAGATGCAGGGTATCAATCGAACAATTATAAGGATGATAGGGTTCACTAATACGACAGGGTGGTTGGACTAGTGCTCATTCATCTACTTACTAATATTCAGGTTCAGGCAAAGAAGAAAATAGCCCCTATTTTTCCCAGAAAATGTATCTGCAAAAATGATGCTTGGACTGGTAGCAATAGTAGTAATTGAGGGCCTATGGTTCACAAAGCACTGTATTAAACACTGGGAGATAATAATGACTTTTGTACAGGGTAAAATGGATACTTTTTTTCAGCCATATTAAATTGCATTTTGTTACTATGTAAGAAGCTACCGTCGTATTATTTTCCAATTTTTAAAGCTGTTGGACACATTCAATGCTTCACAGTTCTAATGAAATTCATCTTTGCCCATTTTAAATTATTTGCATTTATGCTTACTTCTAAAGTCACAACCCACTGCTATTTTTTGTTAAAAAGAAAGTAAAAAATTTTGGAATAAAAATGTGCCTGCTGGTTGGATAGTAATTCTTATTATATATTACATTAGCATTGTTCATTCAGTCGTATTTGTTGCGCTCTTAACTGTGTGCAGAGCACTGTACTAAGCACTTGGGAGAGTACAATATTACATTAAAAGGACAGATTCCCTGCCCACAGCAAGCTTATAGTCTGGAGGAATAGATCAAAAATAGATGTCATCCATTTGGTTTTTCCATTTTTATTTTTCTCTACTGAGATTGTTTTTACCAATTTAAAAAAAAAAACCATCGAAATGCTTCTTCCTTCTGAAGACTATCTTTTTCATATTTCAAAAATACATTTTACTGTTATTAAAAGGAGAAATTTTTGAAAAAAGCTAGGGTGTGAGAACAGATTTTTAATTCACAGAATAAAGAATGAAGGAATCGTTGCATTCTTTTACCTTTCAAAATTCAAAAACCTTTGCTCCAATTATGATACCAGCTTCTTTGGCTGCTAGTGGGATACTTTGATAGGTAATTAGCTGAAACCACCAAATTGAAGTTGGAGTCGGGGGAGGGGGGGGCGGAAACGGAGATCAAAAACTACTTTCCGAAAGGAAAACCAACTCATTTCTCCGGAATAAGCAAATAGGTTATAAGCAGAGGCTATAAATGTTCCAACTTGAGAACTGTAATCATATTAGCTAGTTCCCAAGCCGACAAAAATTCTCCTAGCTGCCAGGTGAACTCAAAGTAAAGCCCTCCCTGGAAGAAATGCCATTGAATTTCCCCTTAGGGGTAGAAGAAACTTCAGAGCTTGTAAAGAATTCCCCATGGCGCCTACAGCCACAGCAGGTGAAGTGGCAGCTGAACAACATTTTAGGCTTGCTGCTGTCCCCAGGGCTGCAGTGGCCATGGTAGTTAATGTCTATCATTTCTAAAAACCTCTAGGATGAGGAATCTGCAGAGACGGCTCCTAACTAAAGCGGTGACCTCCAAAAGGAAAACACAGAAAACTAGATAAAAGAGAGTGCGTGGCAATGTCTTGTTCCTGACTAGAAAAGTATGTCTGTTCATTACCCAACCTTTGCTAAGTATATCAACTAATGGAGCGAGAGACATGAAAGATTTTCATAAGCCATCTGGAAATGTAATTCAAACCTAACCTGAGGAGGTCATAGTAAGTAAGATGAATTCTCACTCTGCCTTTTCTTACAATACCAACCTTTGCCTTATAAAAAGTTATTTAAAAAGAGATAATTCAGTGTTTATTTGGCACCTGGCTAAGCTTAGTTAGCTACGGCCTTGTTGAAAATGTGCCAGATCCTCCAGGAACCGGTTCAAGAAAATGTTTATTGATTCTTTGCATTAAAAAAGTCCTTCTGGGCTGGAAACCTATCGAGTGTTTGAAATTCAAATGAAATCATTCCGTGGAGCTGTTTTTAATGAAGGTTATTAACAGATCTTTTCATTTATTAAAGTTATTAACCGATCCCGGTCATTTCCTCCCATTATAAATCCCTAGGGCAGGAATCAAGGCCGCTCTTTGTCTAAAGCGAGCGTCAGGAGCCCAGGCCGCACAAGCCGAAGGTGGCATGCCTAGTCATCCTGCCTGGCGCAGCCCCCCGGCTGTGATTTAGTGCCCATCTCTTGGGGGCTCTGCACTGCTTCGGGCACCACCGTGACCTTTCTCTCACTGTCACCACTCCAGGATTCCGACTACAATTCTAGATCCCTAACTGCTCCGTTCCCTCTGCCCTTCTCTCTGGCCAGATGGGATGGCAGTCTGGCTGGGTGGCGTCCTGAGGCCACGGCGTGGGTGGCAAGAGGGATACAGACAGTGAAAGAAAGTGCTTAGGAATCTGGACTGGCGAGCGCTTGGGCCAGCCACGATCTAAACCCGGTCATGGCTACCACTAATGGACTCGAAATGCATTCTCACGTACTTCTCATGTGCCCCCCTTTCTAAATCGACTGTGGAACTAAAACACATTGCTGAAGCTTGGTCTATATGGAGGTGGGAAGAATGTATGAGGAGTCCTAAAGCCACTGAATGCTTTTTAGAGTCAGCATTTGAGGTTTGAAGGGTATTTAGGTCAGAGTCAGAGGCTCTGAGCAGTGGACAGGGCTGTATTGGGAGAACTGGGACTCGGGAGTTAGGATAGGATCCAGGACTGAGGTGGAGTGCCAGGGTCCGGATCCTGGTTAAAACTTCTCTGGGGTCAAGCTATAGTCTAGGCTCTGTGGGACGGTAATATTTGAGAGGGGCCTAGGGCTTTGATCCTGCTCATCTGATAGTGTGGCCTAGTGGAAAGAGGATAAGCTAGAGCGTCAGAGGTCCGGGGTTCTAATTTTAACTCTGTCCCTCGCCTGCTGGATGATTTGGGGCAAGGCACTTAACTTCTCTGTGCCTCAGTTTCTTCATCCGTAAAATGGGGATTCGATACCTGTACAGGCAGAATCGGAAGTGTTCCAGTCCTCAGTTCTTAGCATGCTGTCGCACATGTGCAGTTCACCAGGGCTACTGGAACTAGAACTCCCAACCACGAAGCGGGACCCCTGGAATGGAGCTTGAGCCAGCCTAAGTTCCCCACCCCTTCTCAGGATGGCACCTGGAGAGTTTCCAGTACTCTACCAGTCTAGGCTACGGGAGGGAGAGTCAAGCAGAGGCCTACCCATTCCATTCCTAGTTTGGGCAGTGGCTAGAGAATGGAAGGCCACCTGCTATAAGTCAAAACTTACCTGTGCTGGGCAGCAGTAGCACGGGAGAGAGTCGAGGGCAGGGATTCAGGTCTACCACATGGAAGACGGCAACGGTAAACCACTTCCGTATTTTTAACCAAGAAAATTCTATGGATCCACTACCAGAACCATTGCAGACGGAGGTGGGGCATTCTGGGAGAGACGTGTCCACGGAATCGCTATGGGCCGGAGACGACTCGGAGGCATAAGACAAGACATTTCTACACATCTTGGGTTTTGTTCGCAGGGCTCTACTTAAAGCTGGGTTGGCCACGGAACTGGGACAGGATACGACGGCTTGATTTGAACTCCAAATTTCCCACCCATGCAGGATTCGAATTGGGGTTTTGTGGTTAAAAGGGGGAACGAAATTGGTGATAACAGATAATATCCCCAGTTACCACTTGAGCTTGGTATTGAATTTATTTTCTCAATACCCACGTTTCTTTAGCTGTATGGTAGGGATAATAAAATATTGTGGATTATAAAACTCAGTGAGATCATCTTTTCAGCAGCTACAACGCCAGCACTGTCAACCAGTATGCGCCAAACTAACTCTCTTCGCCTCGTCAAACCCCCACTGAGAGCTCACCTCCTCCCGGAGGCCTTCCCAGACTGAGCCCCCCTTTCCCTCTGCTCCTCCTCCCCTCCCCATTCCCCCCCTTCCCTCTGATCTTCCCCCTCCCCCTCCCCTCAGCACCGTGCATATTTGTTTATATCATTTATTACTCTATTTTGTTAATGATGTGTATATCTCTATGATTCTATTTATCTTGAGGATATCTGCGCCAGACTGCTTGTTTTGTTTTGTTCTGTTTTGCTTTGCTGTCCGTCTCCCCCGTTTAAACTGTGAGCCCGTTACTGGGCAGGGATTGTCTCTATCTGTTGCCGCATTGTACATGCCAAGTGCTTAGTACAGTGCTCTGCACATAGTAAGCGCTCAATGAATACCATTGAATGAATGAATGAATGTTGTAACTAAGGCCCATTTACTCAGAGCAATAGGTAAGCTTGAGGACTCTCACCTTCAAGAGTTATTATTTTATTTGTCTTGACACTGTCTTCCTAGGCTGTTGATTCTGTTGCTTGTTGTTACTGCAATCCACTGTTATCGCCGTCACTATCTGTCTACTCCCAACCAGATTGTAAGGTCCAGTTGAGACAGAGACTTTTCCTCATCTGTACTGTGTGTTCCTACCCCAAGGATTAGGTCAGTGTTCGGCACATAATAAGCCCTCAATAAATGCAACAGATAACTCACACGTATGGAGTGGTGCAGCAGGTCTATGATTATGAAGACTAAACATAGCCCTGCCTTCAAGGAGCCTGTTCTCTAAGCAAAGTGCCGATAAGTTTCAGACACCATTCAGTCGTAAGATATGAACATGTGAAGCTTGTCCTTTATTTAACTTACTACCCCCCTGAAAAGTAGCATTATCCACAGTCAGTATTAATCTGGGATTACACTGTTATGAAGATGTTCCTCAGTGTTTCGCTCATTTTCTTTTGATTTTCTTCAGAGTTTCTAAGGATATTAGCAGTATGCAACCTGAAGAGCAAAGAGGAGCTGACAAAATGAATTCTGACAAAAGATAATTGCACAAACCCTTCGGAGCTAAGCACTGAAAATGATTCCACACTGTCAGTTTTTATTTCATTCAAACCCCAGAGTAGGGATTGTGTATTGATATATGCACAGGTGGGAACCCCGGTACAAGAAACAATGGAAAGCTGAGGAGTAGAGACTGACCGCTCAGAGAAAAAGTCTTCTCTTTATTCCACAAAGTTGAAACATGTACTTAATATGAAATGAAGGCATATGACTTGTATTCTTAAAATTGCTATTTTGGGCCTAGCATAATGTTTCAGACAGGCTAATGCTGCTTTTGAGGGATTGACACATTGACATCATTAGTCAGGATGGGAATAGCAACCCTAATGAGCAGTAAATTTATTGATGTGCCAGACAAGAAATTATTTCTACTGAAGTAGCTATTTTCCCTCCCTGGAGTAAAAAAAAAAAAAAAAAAACAGAGTGAAAGAATTTAAGTGACCTTGTAGGTGAGCTCTTACCTTGTGAAGCTTCAGTCTCACTCTTCCATAGTGTTATTTCTTGCCCAACAATTTGGGGCCTTAAGAGAGCACTCAATCACTCAATCAAAGGTATTAATGGAGTGCTTACTGTGTGGTAAGCACTTGGGAGACTGCAATACAACAGAGGTGGTAGACACCTTTCCTGCTCACAAGAAGCTTACAGTCTACAGGGGGAGGCAGGCATTAAAAAATGAATTACGGATATGTATATACGTGCTGGGGGCTGAGGGTGAGGTGGATATCAAGTGCTTGAAAGGTACAGCTCCAACTTCATAGGCAATGCAGAACGGAGAGGGAGTAGGGGAATTGAGGGCTCAGTCACGGAAGGCCTCTTGGAGGAGATGGGATTTTAATCAGGCTTTGTACAGGAAGAATTCAGGCAAGAAAAGAAGAACTCTCCATCAGTGGGTTTAGCATCTCAAGTTACTCTTCTTTATTGCTGGAGTAAAGCCCTAGGAAGCTACTGGCTGCTGTATATGTTAAAAAAAAACCCAACAGTTTAATGGGGAAAATGCAACTTTTCTTTTGATTTACAAATCAGAATCAGACAGTGGCGATCCTAGAGGTTGAGTGACATGTCTCAATTCTGATTTACACGGCCTGCCAGGATGATAGCAAAAAAAGCGTTGGTTTAGGGATCGCTGTTTTGAACACTGGTGTCACAGTTTTATAAAGACAACATCTGTCAAAACAATTTGCTCGGGTTCTCTAGTTTCCACAGATATCATCTGAGTCTGACTGATCAGTTTTCACATTTCTGCCCTAGGATTGGGATCTACACAATATTGACCTAATCAGGACAAATTTTCACCAATACTTGCTTTTCTATTAGGAGTTAAAAGAAGTAGAAAACCACTAAGTGTTCTTTGGGAAAGAAAATGCAAGGGAAGATGGTATGGAAAAAGAAACTTCAGCTCCAAAGCAGTACTCACATTCTTTTAAAAAATGGTCTCAAACTTAAACCTAGATTAGATCGTGAGTGTTTAAACTGTTAATCATTGTCAATGGGTGGACCAACCCTTGGAAGCCCATTGACAGTGATGAACTGAAACTCTGAATAAACCCAAGTTTCCTGCCACCAGGGACACCGCACATCGAGATGCCTGAAGTCGGTCTTTCTCTTAGCCTACCACGGTGCCTACTCTTATGACAAGTGAGAAGCTCCATGGCCTAGTGGCTAGAGCACGGGGAGGGGAGTCAGAAGATCATGCGTTCTAATCCCAACACCGCCACTTGCCTGCTATGTGACCTTGGATACGTCACTTCGCTTCTCTGGGCCTCAGTTCCTTCGTCTGTAAAGTGGGGGATTAAGACTGCGTACCCCATGTGAGACACAGACTGTGTCCCAGACCTGATTCGCTTGTATTCACCCCAGTGCTTAGTCCAGCGCCTGGCACGTAGTAAGCGCTTAACAAATACCACAATTAGTAAGTGAAAACTGGAATAGCTAGAGCAGGGATTAGGGCCCTCCACAGCAGGGCAGTGTTAGCCAGCTGAGGAAGGCCTAACTAGGCCTTGAGAAGCCTGGAGATATAATGGTGCCGTAGGCTACCCAGGGACGCTGCCTCAGTTCTTGAGAACGCTGATCTAATCCAGGGTCCACACCCAATCCTAATCTCCTTCTCAGTGGACAATCCAGGAGCCGGGTAGGGGAGGACTTCCTTAATATTAAGCACACCGGACATAGTTAGACAATGCAGCCTGCAGAATACCTCTCCGTAGCTCCCTGAATTAACCTGAGGGACAAGGAGTTTCACCATTTTGGACTGTCTTAAAATAATAATAATAACAGTGACAGTGATTATTGTTAAGCACTTACTACATGCTAAGCGCTATACTAAGTGCCGGAGTAGTTACAAGACAAATCAGGCCCCACACGGGGCTCACAGTCTAGACAGGTGGGAGGACAAGTAATGAATCCTCATTTTGCAGATGAGGGAATTGAGGTACAGAGAAGTTAACTGACTCGCCCAAGGTCACACAGCAGACAAGTGGTGGAGCCGGGATTAGAACCCAGGTCCTCAGACTAGGTCACGCTGCTTCTCCGTTGATGCATTATCCTGTGTTCTGCTATTGTCTCATTTGTAATTATATAATATCATCATCATCATCATCATCAGCATGTGCTATATGCTAAGCTTTAGGGTAAATACACAAAGATCAGATTAAGACACGGTCTCTGCCCCAAAAGAGGCTCATCATTTTAGTGGGGGAGGACAGCCCATAAGCGCTTAGGACACTGCTTTGCACACAGTAAGTGTTCAGTAAATACCATGGACTGATTATTTGATTGAACACATACTGTAGAAGAATATAATGCAAAACTAGTGTAAACCACTTAAGACTGAACAATGAGAATACTGAGAGAAATAAATACGTGAACTTTAGAAGGGACAATCCTCAGGGACCTCATCATTCGAAGCAAACACTTATTGGCAGCAAACTGACTCAACCTTCTCCAGATTAAAACAACTAAGAAGACAGGCTCCCGTCCACTCTCCGCTCCTACCTGGTGGGGAGGACAACTTTTTTTTTAACGCTCGTTAAATGCTTACCATGTGCCAGGCGCTCTTCTAAGTGCTGAGGTAGCTACGAGCTAATCAGGTTGGACACAGTCCATGTCCCACATGGGGCTCCCAGTCTTCATCCCCATTTTCCAGATGAGGGAACTGAGGCACAATGAAGTCAAGTGATTTGCCCAAGGTCACACAGCAGAAAAGTGGCAGAGCCGGAACTAGAACCCAGGTCCTTCTGACTCTCAGGCCCATATTCGATCCACTAAACCATGCTGCTTCTCTACCTACCCCGGTGGTCCTCAGGAGGTGGGAAGCTGGTCCGGACAGATGATGACATCCTGCGGCTCCTGGAGCCCTGGAGATTTGCTGCTTCTCCCTTTTCTCTCACTGTAAACTTCTCTCCTCCACTTCCCATTTTAAGATAGAACAATTGGAGAGGCAGCAGGATGACAAGCGGAGATGCCTGGCAGAAACAGGGCAAGTCCCAGAACTCCCATCTGCTTCCCCAAGTGGCCTGTGATCCTTGTTCCTCGCCTGGAAGCTGAGAAACAGGATCAGACCTTCTAAGGGAATGATTCTTGGAGATGTGCCAAAACTACCATAGTGACAGTAAAGTGGAACTCCCGGGAACCAAGAATAGGTGCTGGGACGTATGTCTTGGAATGAATTACTTGGAAGGTCGAGCCACGCTTCACCAAATCTGTTCCAGACTCACACCCACCAGGGAGGGGAGGTAAAACGCAGGCTCAAAGCGCACTGGCAGGGGGATCTGTGGGGAGGGAGAATTGCCTGGGGCCACTGACCGGAGGTAATGTAGTTTGTTATACTGCCCGGCTCTGGTTTAGCTCAGCCACTCAATTACCAAGCCCTTGCCTCTCCCTGACCTCCAACCCAAGCCTAGCAGTCGTTGCTGGGGATAAGGAAGTGACAACAGGCCACTCGCTCCCTCTTCCTTCCATCCCCCCCATTCCCTCCTCTCTTCCCTCCCTGTTGGGGTGCTCCGGGCAGGGGGCAGGGGTAGGGGGATTCCAAAGAGGAATGATCTGGTGGAGGAGGGGACACGTGGAAAGGGGAACAGGTGACCCCAAGACCCATCTTGTCGGCAGTTGGCACCACCCCATCCTAGTCAACGAGAGGCAGACTTTGGGTAGGAGAGTGAGGTCGTGTTCACATCTGGCTGTGGGGAGGGAGCCACTCCTGGTGTAAGGAGGAAAAGTGGAGGATTGGAACCCCTTCCTGGGAGTTTCTGTTCCCTGCCTAACTGTTGAGAGTCCAGAAAGAGGATGGGGATTCAAGTCTCTCTTTGCAGCATCTCCTCTCCCAGTTGTTGCCCCTGCATTAATCCAGCCCAGCCTATAATATTATCACATCATGCTACATGCCCAAACTAATGTATGCGATGTCATGGTCGAACAGGCAAAGATTTGTTTTTACTTATGTTCCCTCAAAAATATCTGGTTTCATCCCTATCTTTTCAGCTCCCCATCGTACTTACCTGCTAAAAGATTGATTTTCATTTCCTGAATTACTGAGGCTATGATCATCTCCTTGAGTATGTAAGAGACTATTACAATTAATGCATGGGAGGGGGGGAGGCTGGGGGAGAAACTGTCACAATAAGGGTAGGGTGAGGGTGACTGTCACCGTCAACGTTTTGTCCCTTCTAAAGTTCACATATTTATTTCTCTCAGTATTCTCATTGTTCACTTTTAAGTGGTTTACACTAGTTTTGCATTACTGCACATTATTGCAACGTTTTTGCACACATACCACCCAAAGACACAGATAATCATATCTCAGGCATCCACTAAATAACCTGGATGAAGAACAGGGATTTCTACTAGCATTTTCTGATAATAATAATAATAATGTTGGTATTTGTTAAGCGCTTACTATGTGCCGAGCACTGTTCTAAGCGCTGGGGTAGACATAGGGGGATCAGGTTGTCCCACGTGGGGCTCACAGTCTTAATCCCCATTTTACAGATGAGGGAACTGAGGCACGGAGAAGTTAAGTGACTTGCCCACAGTCACACAGCCGACAAGTGGCAGAGCTGGGATTCGAACTCATGAGCCCTGACTCCAAAGCCCGTGCTCTTTCCACTGAGCCACGCTGCTTCTGATGATAAGAGCAGTAACAAGTATTCAGAAGATTGGTACATAGGGAATGATGCCCTTCTATGATGTGTTCATCTTCTAGGATTCAGTGGACTCTATAGTTTTAGGGATGGGAGAGAAGATGCTGCAAGGTCAATCAATCAATGATATTTATTTAGCACCTACTATGTGCGGAGCACTGTCCTGAGCACTTGGTAGAATACAAAAGAATTTAGAAGACACAATTCTTGCCCCCGAGGAGTTTATAATCTAGCAGCCAAGATAGACACTGAATAAATTACGGATAGGAGGAAGAAGAAAATGGAAAGATGGGTATGTGGAGGAAAAAGTTCTTAAATAGTGGCATCTTGTCTTGGCTTGTCTTACGCTGTCGTCGTCTTCGACCATAGCGACTCCATGGACACGTCTCTCTCAGAACGCCTCACCTCCATCTGCAATCGTTCTGGTACTGTCTCCGTAGAGTTTTCTTGGTAAAGACCCAGAGGTGGTTTACCGTTGTTTTCGCCCACGCAGTAAACCTGAGTCTCCGGCCTCGACTTTCTCTCACGCTGCTGCTGCCAGCAAAGGTGTAAGTGGATGTGTATAGAGATGGTACGGGTGGTTGTGAGTGCATCTGTGCTAAGAAGACAGTTAAGAGAACAATCATAATAAAAATAATAACCATGGTATTTATTAAGTGCTCACTATGTGCCGGCCACCGTAGTAAGTGCTGGGTGGGATACAAGCGAATCGGGGTGGACAGAGTCCCTGCCCCGCATAGAGCTCACAGTCTTCATCCCCGTTTTCCAGATGGGGTAACTGAGGCTCAGAGAAGTGAAGTGACTTGCCCAAGGCCACACAGCAGACAAGTGGCAGAGCTGGGATTAGAACCCAGACCTTCTGACTCCCAGGCCCGGGCTCTATCCACTACACCATGCAGCTTCCAGGATGGGACCTAGGGAGGAGAGAAATGAATCACGGAAAGCTTCCTGAAGGAGGTGGGATTTCAGAAGGGTTTTGAAGATAGGGAGAGCTGTGATATGCGGATTTAAATGGTTAGCTTAAGAGGAATGAAGAGTGTGAGTGAGGGTGTGAGATCACCTTACCCTCTCCTACTTCACCTCAGTGATTTCCTATTACAACCCAAAGTTCCTACTTCGTTCCTCTAGCACCAACCTACTCACTGTGCTTTGATTTCATCTATCACACTGGCGAACCCTCACCCATGTCCTGCCTCTGGTCTGGAACTCCCTCAATCAGTCAATCAATCAATCATATTTATTGAGCACTTACTCCCCTTTCATATCCGTCAAACCACCACTCTCCCCCCCCCACCCCGGCAAAGCCTTATTAAAATCACTCCCTCTCCCTCTGCCCACAGCACTCGTGTACGTATCTGTAATTTACTTTAATAATAATAAGAATGTAGGTATTTGTTAAGCGCTTACTATGGGCAGAGCACTGTTCTAAGCGCTGGGGTAGATACAGGGTAATCAGCTTGTCCCACGTGAGGCTCACAGTCTTCATCCCCATTTTACAGATGCGGTAACTGAGGCACAGAGAAGTTAAGTGACTTGCCCGCAATCACCCAGCTGACAAGTGGCAGAGCCGGGATTCGAACCCATGACCTCTGACTCCCAAGCCCGGACTCTTTCCACTGAGCTATGCTGCTCTGTCTTCCCCTATAGACTGTAAGCTCCTTGTGGGTACGGAACAGGTTTGCCAGTTCTTTCACACTGTATTTACCCTGTGTCTACCCCAGCGCTTAGAACAGTGCTCGGCACATAGTAAGCGCTTAACAAATACCAACATTATTGCTATCTTCCCAAGCACTTAGTACAGTGTTCTGCACACAGTAAGCACTCAACGATTGAATGAATGAAGTGCTTAATAATCATTATTATAATAATGGGAGAGAGAGTGGATTCGTAGGAGGGAGAGAGCTGGTGGATAGCTTTAATGTCAAAGGTCGGGAGTCTCTCCTTGATTCAGAGAGGAATCACTGAAGGGTGAAACTGTATCATGGAAGGGGCACCGACCTAGGAATCAGGGAAACTGGGCTCTAGATTTGTTTTTTTCCTGTAGCCGATAAGATGATGAGAGTGACAGTGGTGCTGGGCAAGCCACTAGTACTATTATCAGTTCCTCTGCACAGGTTCTTAACGATAATTGTGGTATTTGTTAAGCACCTACTCTATGCCAAGCACCGTATTAAGTTCTGGGTAGGTACAAGCTAATCAGGATTCCCATGGGGCTCACAGTCTCAGCAGGAGGGAGAACAGGTATTGAATTCCTATTTTGCAGACAAGGGAACTGAGGCACTGAGAAGCTAAGTGACTTGCCCACGGTCACACTGCAGGTCAGTGGAGGATCCGGGAGTTAAACCAGGGGCCTCTGCCTCCCAGGCCTGTCGTCTTTCCACTAAAATAAATGAATAAGTTATGGTATTTGTTAAGCGCTTACTCTGTGCCAGGCACTAAGCGCTGGGGTGGATACAAGCAGATCAGGTTGGACGCAGTCCCCGTCCCAGGTGGGGCTCACAGTCTCCACCCCCGTTTTACAGATGAGGTCACTGAGGCCCAGAGAAGTTAAGTGACTTGCCCAAGGTCACACAGCAGACATGTGGCAGAGGGGTGATTAGAACCCATGACCTTCTGACTCCTAGGCCCATGCTGGGGGACGCTGATGCTGGGTAGCAATGTCACAGGCCTGGCAGAAGGACTATAATAATAATAATCATAATTATGGTATTTGTTAAGCGCTTACTATGTGCCGAGCACTGTTCTAAGCAGCTGGGGTGGATACGAGGCAATGAGGTTGTCCCACGCGGGGCTCACAGTTTTAATCCCCATTTTACAGATGAGGTAACTGGGGCACAGAGAAGTCAAGCGGCTTGCCCAAGGTCACACAGCAGACAAGTGGCAGAGCCGGGATTAGAACCCGTGTCCTCTGACTCCCAAGCCCGCGCTCTTTCCAGTAAGCCACACAACCTCCCCCAGAATGGTTTGGAATATTCTGTAAGCCCCCAGAGTCACTTAGAACATTTCAGGAGTGGGTTGACTTCTCTGCCAATAGGGAGATAATTCCACCTTTTCTGGGGACAGAGTCTAGCTCTCCTGGAAGCCGAGCGGAAGGAGCGAGAAGGGCGAACGTGACTTTTAGTTTTGCTGCCTGCTGCTGCCTTCTCTCCCGCAGATCCAGCCAGAACAGATCGTCGCATGAGAACCTATTTCTCGCTACCTAGGTTTTAGCCGGGATGAAAAGGAAGGTCGGGCAGATTAATTTGGTTGTCAACTTAATTTGGTGGTCAGTTGAAGACTGGTTCGGCGGCACGGAAGCAAAGCTCAGCACTGACAAATAATTCATACCAGAACAGCGTCTTTCTGTTGAGCGCTTACTATGTGCTAGGCACTGTACCGACCGCTGTACTAACACCCATTCCGGCGTTTATATTTTAACCGGAACTATGCTCTTAGGAGTTCTGGTTAGCTTTCATCTCTGGTTCAGGAACATGGTGGGGCGGGGGGAGGGGGGAGGTTTAGACCCCCTAGAACCCTATCGTGTTGATCCCCACCGTTGGCTTGGTGACTACTCTCAGCAGGCCGTCACAGGGTTTGGAGTTGACGAGATTCCAGACGGCGTCTCCTCCCTTCCTCACCTCAATCCGTCGTATTTATTGAGCACTTACTGCGTGCAGGACACTGTGCTAAGCGCTTGGGAGAGTACAACACAACGGTATAACAAGTACATTCCTCCCCAACCTTGTCACTTCTCTACTAGCCCCTGCCACACTGCCCCAGCGATTTACGGGAGACGCAGGGAGGGGCAAACTGGACTCCTGCCCCTCCAAGCCCTGGCCGTCCCATCCCAGAACATGGAGATGAAGACAGGGAATGGAGTCAGTCCCCCCGCCCGCCACAACCGCAGTGACCGTGAGTGAGTTCAGGAGGAGACAAGCTAGATTCCAGCCCTCTTCCCCCGCCTCAATCCCCAAAGCTTGCCGCTTCTCCCTTCCCCAGGATATGGGAAGGGGGATTCCCTTCCCTCTGATTCCAGTTCCGGGCTCTGCCCTCCCTTTTGGCTCACACCTCCTTCCATAGGAGGAAGAGAAGGGAGGATGATAGGAGGAGGAAGCAGTGGAGACCACTGAGGTGGAGATAGTTTATTGGAGAGATTTAGCAAAGGAAGGACGGTCTTACATTGCGATTACCTAGTGTACTGTACCTTCCCAGATGCTTAGTACGGTGCCCTGCGTAAACGCCCAGTAAATACCATCAAGCAGTGGTATTACTTGTGTATTCTTCCAGGGGAAAACAAAACAAAAGGAAACAAAAACACGGTTCGGAGGGGCGGAGAACCGGTTAAATACCAGTCTGGTGTCAGCAGGTCTGCCTCCTGTCAGGTGCTATGTGGAAGTGGGGAGGGGAGAGTTGGGATTCCTGAGTGCCATCAGTGGGCATCCTGCTGGCGCACGATAATGCCTAAAGCCGCTTACAAGATGGCAGTGAGCCAGCTGCGTAGCATTGAAATGAAAATGGTCAGCGTAATCCCGGGATGCATAAAGAAGGCCATAATCTGCAGGAACTGTAAGAACACCTTCCGTTAGGCTCAGCGCGAGTCACGCCAGGCCTAGAACACTCTGTCCAGTTCTGGCTTCCACAACTCAAAAGGACGGGGAGAACCCGGACAGGATTCAGAACTGAGCCGAAGATGCCTGGTGGCTGATGGGTTGAAATGTGGAAATATGGCTTATCCTCACCTGCAAGGGGATGTGTTTGGACTCAGGAAGGTGCAGGGATTGTCTCTCTTTATTGCTATATTGTACTTCCCTAGCGCTCAGAACTGTGCTCTGCGCACAGTAAGTCTTCGATAAATGCGATCGAATGAATGAATGATTCTAACAGACCGCCACATCGTCCATAAAGTCTTAAAATGTGATGGTTGAACTCTATGGGGGGAAGATTTCTAATGAGTAGTTGGCTAGGAGGTCATGTGACAGGACACAGCTAGATCTGCTAATGACTGTGGATACTGCGGGGTCACAAATTCAAGACCGGCTCTCAAATCACCTCCTCTTGGTGATCGCGGCTAACAGCACCCTTAAGGGCAGAGGTAACACATTAGCGATCAAGGACATCAGGTGATCGCAACTCTTCCTGGAGGATATGTCCTCTCCGAAATGACCTCAAGAGGCTGGATTGACAGCTAGGGCAACATATACAGGACCTCCAGCTCCAGTGGGTCTTATAGTCAACCCTAGGAAAGTGCTTCCAGGTCCCCAAGACCAGCGGCTCAAACCCTTCCAAAGACTCACCTCTCAGCATGATGATGCCAAGAAGTAGAGATGAAAATGACAGTGTTGACGCTGAAATATTCATACCTCAGGAAGGGGCCAAGCAGGGACAGGGGGCTTCGAGCCCCTGTTAAACATCATGTGGGCAGGGAACTTGCCTGTTGACAAGTAATACAGTACTGTATTGGAAGGGGTGGAGGTAGTGAAGAGTTGACAGATACTATCTTGCAGGGAATTGTCCTTTCGTAAAATTACTTCAAAATGGGGATTCCAATATGCACCCCTTTGGAGAGGGGATTAGCGCCCTACAAACCCCTGGTGCGATTTGATGGGAGGGGTGACCTGCAGAGTTCTGCACAGCGTGGCCTAGTGGATAGAGCACACGCTTGGGAGTCAGAAGGACCTCGGGTCTAATCCCGGCTCTGCCAGGTGTCTGTTGTGTGACCTTGGGCAAGTCACTTCTTTTCTCTGGGCCTCAGTTAACCTCATCTGTAAAATGGGGATTAAGATTGCGACCCCCCCATGTGGGACAGGAACTGTTTCAACGTGATCAGCTTGTCTACGTGAGGTGAAAAGGCAGTAATTCTACACAAGCACCCTTGAAGAGTGGTGGCGGGTCAAATTCCCTATCTCCCAGTAGCTCTGGCACCCCACCTCTCCCTACCGGTAGAGCTATAATTTAGCTCCTTGAATCCCCGAGGGCTTCTGGTTGCCTGAATCCTAGATTATGCCCACTGGAGAGCTAAACGATGCAGACAGTTGGGAGAGAGGAAGCAGGTATCGGGGGAGTAGGAGGAAAGAATTATTTTCTCATCTTAATGATAGCATGGCAGATTGTCGAAGGGTACTTACCCCCTCCTTAAGATCTTTTGGTGTTTATGGGAGAAATCAAGAATAAAATAACTCAAGGCCCTCCATCCTTGACGGCATGCGATAAAGGTGCCAATATTCATTAAATGACAGGCCGTTAGAGAGCAATAACTCACCAAATTCTCCAAAAATCACCACCTCAATTTTGAAACTTCAAGGCTCTGGATCAGTTTTGTTTCGAACCATACATCTTCTTAAGCCAGAGGGTTGCTGAATCTGTCCCAAGGAAGGAGTAAGGAAGAGGAATCTACTTCTATTTCTCCCCCACCCTTCCCCAATCAGGAGAGATGCAGCCAGTTCTGGGATTAGGAGATCTGTACTTTTTCAGGCATTTATTGAGTGCTTACTGTGTGGAGAGCACGGTACTAAGCACTTGGGAGACATGTTCCCTGCCCACAAGGAGCTTACTGTCTAGAGGGGGTGAGTATTGACCGAGCACTTACTGTGCGCAGAGCACTGTACTAAGCACTTGGCAGAGTATGATACAAGAGAGTTGGTAGACATGTTCCCTGCCCACAATAAGCTTGCAGTCCAGTGGGGGAGACAGACATTGCTATAAATAAATAAATTCACCCTCTTCCACCCTCTTCCCTAACTCAGCACACCCTAAAATGTAATTTTAACCATTAGTTTTCTAATTTGAGACTCCATAAGAGTGACGGTATTTGTTAAGTGCTTACTATGTGCCAGACACTGTACTAGGCGCCGATGCCCTTCTCTTGTAATTGTCACTCTTCCCTGTTCTCTGATCTGAGAAGCCACAACCAAGGGGCAAGTGAGCAACTTTTGGTTCTCAACCATCTCCTTAAACCTGTGACATAGTACTCCAGTTCCTTGTTTTTCTCCCCTCTTCTTCCCCTTTCCCTTCAACCTCCCTTACAGTCCAAGCTTGTCAAAAATCTTCCAAGATCCCCTGGACCGTAAGCTCGTTATAAGCAGGGAATGCGGCTTCTAATTTTTTTCTCGTACTCTCCCAAGCCCTTCGTACAGTGATCTGCTCAAAAAGCAGCGGCTCAGTAAATACCACTGACTGACTGAATTATTTATCCTGCTTCCCACGAAAGGTATAAATACATGTAATTGATACTTACGTGATACTGGGTCCCAGAAAGGGTGATCAAGCTATTTCGGAAAAGGTGTCCTCCTTCCTTCCCCTGCTTGGAGCACCTGTCTCTAGGGAAGCGAGGAAAACAAAGTGACCGTGTCAAGCGCCCCCCACCTCACCCCACCCCAGAACACTTATGTATATATGTATATACCTATAATTCTATTTATACTGATGCCTGTTTACTTGTTTTGATGCCTGTCTCCTCACCTCTAGACTGTAAGCCTGTTGTGGGCAGGGATTGTCTCTCTTTATTGCTGTATTGTACTTTCCAAGCACTTACTAGAGTGCTCTGCACAAGTAAGTGCTTGGTAAATATGAATGAATCGCACCTCTGTATTCATCTGTGATTGTGTGCATCTTCCCAATATCCATCCTCTTTCCTTATAATAATAATGTTGGTATTTATTAAGCGCTTACTACGGGCAGAGCACTGTTCTAGATACAGGGTAATCAGGTTGTCCCACGTGAGGCTCACAGTTAATCCCCATTTTACAGATGAGGTAACTGAGGCACAGAGCAGTGAAGTGACTTGCCCACAGTCACACAGCTGACAAGTGGCAGAGCCGGGATTCGAACCCATGACCTCTGACTCCCAAGCCCGGGCTCTTTCCACTGAGCCACGCTGCTTATCCCTTCCCCTTCTCCAAACCGTACCCATTCCATTAAGCAACCCTCCCCCGATCACTTTTAACCCTTCTGTCTTTCCAGATGGTAAGAGGGTAGAGGAGGGAAATAATCTGAATGTGCCTTTAAAGAAAAACACCGCACACAGTAAGCACTTGACAAATATGATTGATTGATTTATACAGATAAATGTGATTTAATTTTCTTTATTTCCATTTTATTTATTCTCATTCAACTGCTTGTGAATGTTTTATCGGCTTTAAGGTAGTCAGTCACCTCTCCCCCTCCTACTTTACCTTGCTGGTCTCCCACTACTAATCGACCCACTCATTTGACTCCACCACCTGTCTGTTGTGTGGCCTTGGCCAAGTCACTTCACTTCTCTGTGCCTCAGTTCCCTCATCTGTAAGACTGTGAACCCTATGTTGGGACGGGGACTGTGTCCAACCCGATTGGCTTGTATCTACCCCAGTGTTTAGAACAGTGCCTGGTACGTAGCAAACGCTTACCAAATACCATCATCATCATTCATCTAACACCAATCTACTCACTGTACCTCAACCTCATCTGTCTCTCTGCTGACCCAATTCAGTTGGATTCAATCATATTTATCGAGCACTTACTGTGTGCAAAGCACTGTCAGTACTTAGTAGTGCTTGAGACAGTACAACGCAACAATAAACGGACACATTCCCTGGCCACAACGAGCTTATATTCTATGTAAACCCATGTCCTCCCTCTGGCTGGAAACTCCTTCCTCCTTCATATACAACAGATCACTGATCTCCCCACCTTCAAAGCCCTCTTGAAATCCCATCTCCTCCAAGAGGCCTTCCCTGACTAAGCTCTCATTTCCCCACTTCACTCTCCTGCGGTCATTCATTCAATCGGATTTACTGAGCGCTTACTGTGTGCAGAGCACTGTCCTAAACTCTTGGAAAGTACAACTCGGCACTTGGATCTATTCTCCTTAAGCACTTGATATTCACCCCACCGTGCTTATCCGCATACGAAGCAGCACGGTGTAGTGGATAGAGCACGTGCCTGGGAGTCAGAAGGCCTTGGGCTCTAATCCCGGCTCCGCCACTTGTCTGCAGTGTGACCTTGGGCAAGTCACTGGACTTCTCCGCGCCTCAGTTACCTCATCTGCATAATGGGGATTGAGACTGTGAGCCCCACGTGGGACAGGGACTGAGTCCAACCCCATTTGCTCGTATCCACCCCAGCGCTTAGTAAGGTGTCCGGCATATAGTGAGCTCTTCACAAATACCATAGTATTTATACTCTCCTAATTCTCCTATCTGTAAATGATTTAAATACCTGTCTCCCCTTCTAGACTGTAAGTTTCTCGTGGGAAAGGATTTTAGCTACCCATTATATTGTATTGTATTCATTCATTCAATAGTATTTATTGAGCGCTTACTATGTGCAGAGCACGTACCAAGCGCTTGGAATGTACAGTTCGGCAACAGATAGAGACGATCCCTGCCCAGTGACGGGCTCACAGTCTAATCGTATTTTCCCAAAGCGCTTAGTACCTCGTCCTGCATACAGTAAGTGCTCAATCAATAAGCTCCTTGTGGGCAGAAAATGCACCTTCTGCTTCTGCGTGGCGTTCAGTAGGTGCTCAATAAGAACCCTTACTGTTGCCACTAGTATAACTATTACTACTGGGGACATTTGGTATCTGCTCCCACCCTCAACCCCACAGCACTTCCGTACGTATCCTTAAACTCCGTATTATAAATGATCTATTTATATTCATATCTCCCATCCCTTTCTAGTCTGTAAGGGGTGGGGTTGGGAACGTGTCTGCCGTCGGTGTTGAACTGTACTCTCCCTAGCACTTAGTACAGTGCTCTGCACGTAGCAAGCGCTCAGTAGATACCATTGATTGATTGCTTGATACTCCCCCTGCTCTACAAGGGCTTCACTGCTAAACCTGCCGGCGGGGCTTTTCACATCCAGTGTTTGGTCGCTGATTTCCTCACTCTGTGACACCAAACCTCTCCCGACCTTGAGCTGAGGAAACTTGTTGGCCTCAAATGACATTTCCTTTTTCATTTGCAGCTTGACTCTCCAGTCATGCAAGTTTTATTATCCTATAGGTACTGAGCCATTTGATTTTCTGAGCAGTGAAAATCACCCCTCACCTCTCATTTCCCATCCTCGCCCCCCAACATTAACCCCCCAATCTTTTTCAAAAGAAGCAAATTTACTCATTTCACGTGAGGTGCCAAACCTTCAGGGCAATTCTGCCCCAAACTCAACACCTCTGTATTACTCAGAACAAGATGCACGAGGACAATTTGGCCAGCATTAAAATCATTTGGATCCCCTGCAGACATATCATTTAATGAGTTACGGAATAACTAGGTCTGGCTGTAATAGAGACGGGAGTAGAAGTCTTGATATGGTCCCTGAATTAATTCCACCATGTTAGAAAAGGAACGGAGGCTAAATATTCTCTCCCACCCAAAGGGCCCGTGGCGAGGTTTTGTTTGCCATTACCTCAATTTTATGTGGAACTGTTTTTCATCACCTCAACACAATCTGGAAAACAGTCAAAAAGCCTATTATTCACCACTCCTGCTGTCACACCGAGTCAATTTGTTAACAATGCTCCTTCCCGCCACCCGAATCCCACCTCCATTTAAATATTATTCTGATGGGCAAAAAGATCATTTAGTGTCCGTTCCAAACTAAAAAGCCCAGAATAATTTTATTCCCTTTCCTCTCTCTCCCAATTTTCCTTCTGCGGGGACCCATGAATGTAAAGGAAATGAAGCCAGAATTACAATCACACTGTTAGTTAGAGGAAGAAGAATTCAGATAGGGTAGTAGTCACTTCACAATGCCCACTATCAAGAGCTGCATGCCTTAATGGCTCAGTCAGAGATTCTCTATCATCTGTTGGAAGGTAAAGACATTTATCAACCAGATATAATTAGAACTTGATGAAGGGCCAGGTTGTTATAGCACAGTGCATACGAAGAAACGGCCTTGATATAGGACCCTCGCTCTCTCTCCTTGGTAATGAATGCCTTATGTAGCCTCAGATTTATTCAATTGCTGGGCCACAAGCAGGTGAAAAGAGTACCCGAGAGTTGACAGAAACTTACCCAGCGATAACTCAAACTTTAACCCAAAAGGAAAGAAAATCTATGGATGCCCATTCAGGCTGAAACACTAAGAAATCGTTAGCGAATCGAGTTCAGTGACAAAAAAGATTTAAGGATGAAATGGAATTATTGGCATTTGCTTAAATTTTCCAATTTCAGAGGGTAGAAAGAGAAACTGGGCTGGCAAACTAGCAGACAAATTCTGTTCGGTGGATGTGCTCGGCCACATGTTGACAGCTATCGAAACCACAGCCCAACATACGTTGGTATATATATATATATATATATATATATATATATCTATAGCCCACCTGTGTGTAAATTTCTGCATTGAAATAGTTAGTTTACAGAAGATTCCTGACCAGTGTGTACACTAAAAAACAATATTGGGAAATGCTCTTTGCTACAGATCTGTGAAGGACTTTTGAAGCTATATTCTGTAAGTTAAAACTAATGATAGCAATAAGCTTGCATAGATCACTGTCAATTAGAATACTATTTAGTGTAATAATAATAATAATGGTATTTATTAAGCACTTACTATGTGCCAAGCACTGGGGTAGACACGAGATCATCAGGTCCCTCATGGGGCTCAAAGGCTAAGTAGGAGGGAGAACAGGTAGGGGAGCCCCATTTTGCAGATGAGGAAACTGAGGGCCAGAGAAGTTAAGTGACTTGCCCAAAGTCACACAGCAGAGAAAGTGGCGATCTGGGATTAGAACCCAGGTCCAGGATCGTGCCACTAAGCCACACTGCTTCTCGATGCAATGTATACCACGCATGCAATACAGAGGAACCCACAGTCCTTGTCCTGTGGGCTTTTAGTTTAAATACGCCCGAGAAAGCTGTGGGGAGAAATAAGAAAGGGTTGGATTTAAGAGATGTGACATCCAATCAATCAATTGGTGGTATTTATTCATGCATTCAGTCGTATTTATTGAGCGCTTACTGTGTGCAGAGCACTGTACTAAGTACTTGGGAGAGTTCAATACAATAAGGTTGATAGACATGATCCCTGCCTTCAAGTTTACAATCGAATGGGGGTGACAGACACTAAAATTACAGATAGAAGAGGTGGCAGAATATAAAGAAATGTACATAAATGCTGCGGGACTAAGGGTGGGGTGAATTTCTAAGCACTCAAAGGGTACAGACCCATATCTTAACGATTGGGGTAGGAGGAAAGCAATAAATAGATGAGAGAACAGTAGAGAAAATGTACAAGCCCTTTTCCCTAATGTCCTGGGTTAGACTTATACGGTCCTGGGTGGAATAAACTGCTCCTTCATTATGTAAGGCTCTCATAATAGAGAATGGGCTTTTTTCCTAGAAATAAGTGAAGTAGCTATGGTGGTGTGTTAACTCTCTCGAATGACCAGGGCACCATGTCCTTCACCATTGTCAAACAGCGTAACACTGATTATTCACTCCCTAAGTGCAGAATTGCCACTCATTCAGAAGTGATTTCCGACTTCTTCCGTGGGACTTCCAAGACGGACACATTTTGAATTATGCAGTCACAGCAGTGTCCAAGAATAGGTGGGCCCCACAGTCCCCCCCGTCATCATCATCCCCGTCATCATGAGCTACCCTTCCTAGTACTATCATGGAAAAAGGAAGGGGGAGAGCAAGAGAGTCCTGGTGGCCCTCCTTCCCGACATGGCGGGTCCAGGGAAATTACCCAATCGTCCCAATCATTCAGGTGGCCCTGTCCACCCTACGTCAAGTCACAGAATGATAACTGAGGTGTCGCTCCAGCACCCGGTCTCTCCATATGGTAAGAGGGCAGAGGACGGAATTAAGCTGAATCTGCTTTAAAAGAAAAATACTCTCAGCATGTATGCTTAGTTGAAGATGACAGGCTAAGCGAGTCCTTTCTCAATAGCTCCATATTCTCCTCAGTGTTTAACTGACTGTGTACTGGTGCTCCAGCCCCCACTGGGGACAAGGAACACTGAAAATGATGGATTGTCCATGAGTGAGAAAGCAGATGATATTTTATTAGGCTATGTTCTAAACCACTGTGCCAAGGGAGAACATGTCTGTGGGTTCAGAAGAATTACACGTTGGCTTTGCTTTTGTTTGTTTCACTTCGCTCTTGTTGAACCGAACAAAAGATGACTTTTTTACATTCTTTTTCACTACATTCTTCAGAATGCCAAGCCACTGGCTGGAGTTTCTCAGAAGGACAGAACTTCAATTTGGTCCCTTCCACAATACAAAATCGAAATAGCAATCGCACACCTCTTGTCTTTCATCTCCTCACTTCAATTCTTGTTTCTCTCTTCTAGACCACACTGACTCTGGGCCGTAGCAGGCTCTTCTACCTCCGTAATCAATCAATGGTTTGAATTGATCACTTACTACAGGCAGAACACTCCCAGAACTTTGGAATTTCAAAATTAAAGTTCTGAACACTGGGTGTTTTTTTTCACTCACCCAGCCTTCCAATTCTGCTCTTCTTTCCTCTCTCCCTTGACCTACTTCGAGGTTGCATGGAAAATCCTCTTCTATTAGAACCCTGCTTGTGGGGCCCTCTTGGGAGGGGGGAGGGGCTTCAGGGGGTCCCGCTAATCATTGAGGGGTCCCCCAGGGCACCAACTCTTTGGTGGCAGGAAGTGTTCCTACTCTGTGTGGCCCCACCATGCCTTAAAAATGGTGAGGGGGTTATTGGACTCAGAGTTTTTTTAAAGTAGCTCAGATCATAATTCCAAGCCAGAGGACTGCAATCACTGGTCTATCAGGGTTATTGGAAGAGGAACCAAATAAAGATAAAGAATGAATCATACAGGGCATTTCCATCTCTGACACATCCAATCTTGCATTCTTGGAACAATTTCAGGACCTCATTGAATCTGGGTCAAACTGGTACAATTTACTGAACCCAAATATGCTGATTTTTTGTAAGGCCGATATAAAGCAGATGCAATTATTTTGCATTTAAGGGCGGTCTATGAAGAAGTGAATAGAGAGCCTGATGCTGTTCCACTTTTCCTATAGCCAATATCCTGCAAGGTCATGCCTAGTCTGATGCTACATTAAGTTCCTGGGAGTCCGCAGTTGATTCTTCAGTAGCCGGTCGGAAAAGATTCTGGCTTTGGATCATGCCAGCAATAGAGAGGAGTGAGATAGCACAGTGATTACCACAATCTGATATATCACCTTTATTCTTGAGGATGGTAACCATGGTGGATGCTTTGAGATCCCACGGCACCTCCTCAGTGTTTCACACGCAGAGGAATAACTTGGGTAAATGTTTAAGCAGCGGTGTTCCTTCTGGGCATGCAGGTCTTGGTAAAATCCTTCCTTCATCTCTGCTTTTCCCTGGCAATTCGATTTCGTATCTTTGCGATCTTCTGCTCTTTCTTCCATTTCATTCCGAGGAAGAAAAATGCATTGTTCCTGCCAGGGCATGATGAAAGAAGAAAATATTCATTTTTTAAATACATCATTGTGTTTTCTATGAAAATATGACTTTCATTCCTGTACCAGTTTACATTCAACATTGTTAAGCTCCACGCCTAGGGAGGACGTTTTGCCTGAGACACTGTCGATTACCTCAAGTGGAAATGCTTCTGGAATACCTTGGTAATTAAAGCAGTTCTCTTTGCACATACCTAATCTTTATTTAAAAAAAATTTGAATTACGTCCATATCTAATGAGGGATTCAAGAGCCACTCAAAAGTTAAGTACATTGAGGCCAATTCTGTTCCCTGGTTAGGGGAAGAATGAATTGTTGTGAGTCGAATGGGAATGCTTATGCAGACTTCGCGGGAAGAGAATGCAGCCTCATCCCTGGAGCACAGTGCAAATACCTGTTGTGAGATCTTTACAAAGACGCCAAAGTGTAAGGCTGGCCACAGCGTTTTTCAGAGGTGTGGCCAGGAGCAGGGAGGAAGGCCCTACTTTGAGGGGGGGGGTTCTGGATCACTTTTATCACCACTTCTCAGCATCCCCTTTTGATATCAGTTCAGCAAACCCCAGAGAAGGACAATGATTAAGATCAAAGCAAGAGGCAACACAGGCAGAAACTGCCTAGAACGAGAAACTTTGGTTCGAGCAGGTTTCTGCTGCCTGAAATTGAAAAGAGGGGAGGATATAGAGGAAAATGGCGTTCAAAGTAGGTCCGATGAGACTGAAGGCCCATGGGATCGCCTTCTTGATTCTTCTAATAGTAATCATCATCATCATCGTTATGGAATTTAAGTGCTTACTACGTGTCAGGAACTGTACTAAGTGCTGGGGTGGACTCAAGCCAATCGGGCTGGTCACAGTCCCTGTCCCACGTGGGGCTCACAGTCTCAATCCCCCTTTTACAGATAAGGTAACTGGGGCACAGAGGAGTGAAGTGACTTGGCCAAGATCACACAGCGGACAAGGGGCGGAGTCGGGATTAGAATCCATGACCTGCGGATAGACCGTGCTCTATCCACTACGCCTTGCTGTTTTCCCCAACTTCTTGTACAGATTCTCTCTTCTGCCTTCCACCTAGAAAGGAAGTTGGTAAATTCAAAGAATAGTTATGCAAACCCAGCCTCTTAGAAGCCTCCTATCTTTTCAGCCCTGTTCCTTTTTTGACTTTTCTATCTTTCCCAGCAGTATCTCTAATGATCTCCCACCTCCTCTCAAAATCTGCCCCCTCCATCTGTGCCTCTGACCCTATCTCTTTGCACTGGCCCCCTCCCTTCTTCCCTCCCCGATCGCCATCTTCAACCGTTCACTTTCCAGTGGCTTCTTCCCCACTGCTTACAAACATGCTCTTGTATCCCTTATCTTAAAAACACCCTTCCTTGATCCCACGACTCCTTCCAGTTATCACCTCATCTCCTTCCTACCATTCCTCTCTGAACTCACTGAGTTGTCTACACCTGCAGCCTCCACTTCCTCTCTTCCTTCCTCTCTCCTCGAGTCCCGCCAATCTGACTCCCACCCTCTTCGCTCCACGGAAACTGCCTTCTCTGAGGTCACCAATGTCCTTTTGCTTACCAAAGCCAACAACTTCGACTCCATCCTAATCCTCTTCTATCTCTCAGCCGCCTTCAACACTGTGGAGCACCCTCTTCTTCTGGAAACATCTAACTTTGGCTTCACTGACAGTGTCCTTTCCTGGTTCTCTCTCTGGCCACTCCTTCTCAATGCCTTTCACTGGCTCCTTGTCCGCCTCCCACCCTTTAACTGTGGAAGGCCCCCGGGGCTCCATTCTGGGTCCCCTTCTCTTCTCCGTCTACACCCACTCCCTTGGAGAACTCATTCACTCCCCTGGCTTCAACTACCACCTCTCTGGGGATGATTCCCAAATCTACTTTTCCGGCTTTGACGGCTCTCCTTTTCTGCAGTCTCGCACTTCTTCCTGTCTTCGGGACATCGCTATCTGGATGTCCCACCAACACTTCACACTTCACATGTCCAAAACAGAGCGACTCATCTTCTCACCCAAACCCTGTCCTCCCCTGTCTTTCCCATCAGTGTGGACAACGCCACCACCCTCCCTGTCTCAAAAGCCCATAACCTTGGCATCATCCTCAACTCACCTTTCTCATTTAACCCACATACTCAAACTGTCATCAAATCCCGTCGGTACCACCTTCATTACATTGCTAAAATCTGCTCTTTCCTCTCCATCCTAATCCAAGCTAATCCAAGCACTTATCCGATCCCGCCTTGATTACTCTATCAGCCTCCCTGCTGACCTCTGCATCCCGTCTCTCCGCACTCCAGTCCATATTTCATTCGGCCACCCGGATCATTTTTCTACAAAAAAAGTTCAGTTACATCTTCTACCTTCTCAAGAACCTCCAGTGGTTGCCCAATCACTTCCTCATCAAACAGAAACTCCTTGCCATCCGCTTTAAATCACTCAATCACTTTGCCCCTTCCTAGCTACCTCGCTGTTCTCCTACTACAACCCAGCACACACACTTTACTCCTCTAATTCCAAACTACCGATTGTACCTCCATCTCATCTATCTTGTCTCTCACCTCTCGCCTACATTCTGCTTCTGTTCTGGAACGCTCTCCCTCTTCATAGCCAACTGACAATCACTCTCCCCACCTTTAAAGCCTTACTGAAGGCATATTTCCTCCAAGAGGCCTTCCCCGACTAAGTCCTCACTTCCTCACCTCTCACTCTCTTCTGCATCATCCTGACCGGCTCCTTTTATTTACATCCTCCGCTCAGCCCCAGAGCATTCATGTACATATCCGTAGTTTATTTATAATGACAGTCTCCCCTTCTAGACCCTAAGCTCATCGGTGGCGGGGAATGTCTGTTAAAATGTACTCTCCCAAGCCCTTCGTACAGTGCTCTGCACATGGTAAACACTCTATAAATAAATACGATTGATTAAGAGAGTCTGGATGGCAAGGATCATGCCTACCAACTGAATTGCTCTTTCCTAAGTGTTTAGTACAGTGCTCTGCCCACAGCAAGTGCTCAGTGAACATCCTTGAATGACTGATTGATTTAAGGCAGAAGATAAGTGAAAGACCTACAGGGACGTGTTGATCATTATGACCGTCAACAACAGCATTTATTGCTGCTGTGGCCTCCCACCAGTTTATTGTTATGTCACATTGTTTCCAACTAGGTCTTACTGCACTTGGCGCTTTTTATAGAGAGAACTGCAAGAGGTGCTTGGGAACTTATAAATAAAATAAAATATGTGGTCCCTGCCCTTTAAGCCTATGCAATCCAATGATAAATGGAAAGATGATTTATTATTTTTAGTAATAATAATAACTGTGTTATATGTTAAGCACTTACTATGTGCCAAGCACTGTATTAAGCATCTGTTAATCAGGACAGAAGCAGGAGGAAGAACAGGTATTTCACCCCCATTTATGGATGAGGAAACTGAGTCACAGAACATTTAAAGTGACTTGCCCAAGGTCACACAGCAGGCAAGTGGCAGAGCCATGATTAGAACTCTGGTCCCCTGACTCCCAGGCTCATGCTCTTTCCACAAGGTCACACTGCCTCTCTTCTCATAAAGCATCAGATTTGGAGGGCATTGTATTAACTGCAGTGTTGACAAAATAATCAATCACATTAATTGAGCTCTTACCTTTTTATGGTATTTGCTCAGCGTTTACTAGGTGCCAGGCACTGTACTAAGCGCTGGAGTAGGTATAAGCTAGTCAGGCTGGACACAGTCCATGTCCCACATGGGGCTCACAGTCTTAATCCCCATTTTGCCAATCTGGTAACCGAGTCACAGAGAAGTTACATGACTTGCCCAAGGTCACACAGCAGACAAGTGGCAGAGCAGGATGAAAATGCAGGTTCTTCTGACTCCCAGACCCAGGCTCTATCCACTAGGCCCACGCCACTTCGCTGCGCAGAGTACTGCACTAACGGTGGGAATCTGTTAAGCGTTTACGATGTGCCAAGCACTGTTCTAAGCGCTGGGGTAGATACAAGGTAAACAGGGTGTCCCTCGTGGGGCTCACAGTCATAATCCCCATTTTACAGAGGAGGTAACTGAGGCACAGAGAAGTTAAGTGACTTGCCCAAAGTCACACGGCTGATAAGTTGATTAGACCGTAAGCCCGTCACTGGGCAGGGATTGTCTCTATCTGTTGCCGAATTGTACATTCCAAGCGCTTAGTACAGTGCTCTGCACATAGTAAGCACTCAATAAACACTATTGAATGAATAAGTGGCGGAGCGGAGATTAGAACTCACGACCTCTGACTCCCAAGCCCGTGCTCCTTCCACTAAGCCACGCTGCTTCTCTGAGCGTTTGAAAGAATACGAGAGTTAGTAGACATGATCTCCGCCCCTCAGGATCTTACAGTCTAGTAGGGGCGACAGACACTACAATGAATTACAAGTAGGAGGAGGCAATATCGATGTACGTATGCCCAACGTGGAGGGAATACCCAGGTGCTTAGATGATGCAAAAGTACTAAAGTAGCAGTTAAGGGAAAATAGGGTGGGGAGATGAGAGATTGATCAGGAAGGCCTCCTGGAGGAGATGTGCTTTCCGTAGGGCCTTGAAGCTGGGGAGAGCAGTGGGAAACCAAATGTGAACAGGGAGGGAGGGTACGAGCCAGAGGTTGCCCGTGGGCAACTTAGGAAGGTTGGCCTTATATTTATCATAATGTCCCAGCGGCGGCATCTTAGAATACAAAGGTTAAGGACGCAGACGCACACTGTACCCATTATGTTGTTTCTCTTTTGCCTCTCATTAGTGTTTCACATTTCTTTTTCTGTATTTCCACTAGCTGTCGTACTTCGACTACGGTCCGCTCCTTAAGTTGTTTAATGAGCAATATAATCTCCGAAGTACAAAATATGTCATTATCCCCGCCTTAAATAGGAGTGTAACTATTTGCCTTTTATTTCAGAGATTCCAAATTTCAGAATAGGAAAGGTCCTGTATCTTGGCAAAGCACATAGGCCATTAGTTTTTTTGTTGTTGTTATTGTTTTCTTTTTTCATTTCCAGTTTCTGGTCCCGGCCAAACAGCAGGACGTGCTTGTAAAACACTGAGCTGGGAGCTGGATGGAAATCAGAATAGTCAGGGAAACATCCGCCCACTTGGATCAAGGTTTCAGCAGTAAGACCCTGAATGGATAAAGGACACATTTCCAAATGGACAGAGGGTGGCCCCTTTCCTCCACAGTTATAGGAGGAAGGAGGCTCTGTGGTTCTAAGCGTCTGTTAACCATCCCTGCGGTCTGTGTGAAAACAACTGCAAGCTGTGGAAAGCTCAGAGTGGCTTCCCCAGAGAGAGACTTCCTTGCTTGCTCTCTTGATGTCGCTTCCCCATTCCGTCTAACGGGAGTTAACTGCTTGGGTGTCAAATGAAAGAGGGCGGGCTCGTTTCGTGCACCAGCCAAGGGAACCAACAGTGACTGTCATCACGTGGAACACCCCGGTGTTTTTGTTTTGTTTTTGCCAGGGAACACACCTGAAGTCGAAGGCTAAAGCCACTTGGGATCTCTGGCCACTTGTGGCTCACCCAGATCACGAAATCAAGTGCGCTTCCCTTCCCACCCTTCCACCCAGGAGGGCACTTCTCCCGAAGAAGACGAAAATGATGAAGGACACGAAGCTTGCCCTCACTCATTTTGGTGAAATAATTATTCATTTTAATTAAGATAAGCATTGCATGCTCTTGTTAGCAGTTTTCTATGCCTATATGAGAACATCTTGCCTTGAGAGATTTCTATTAAAACTGACTTTGCAACTAATAATGTGGTCTCTGTCACTTAACTCAAAAATCCCTACTGACTTTAACACAGTGAAGCGTTAAGGAAATGAAATATATTTTTTTTAAATACATACTGCAAAGTTTGATTTGTTGAGAGCATTTCTTGAACTGACAAGTTACAAGCCATGTCTGAGAGGCCCACTGGGAACTTTCAAAACTTGAGCAGCAGTTTCTAATCACTGACTATCATTAGCATTTTAGTGAATAGATTTTTTGATAAGAAAAATCTTTGCTCTATGGAAAAAAAACCTGACATTTGTTAACGCAAACAGAACTGCACTTTTAATTATGCCTTCAGCTCTCCTCAGCACAGTAGGTAACACAGAAGGTCTTGAATTATTCTTTTGTACTGTTCTATTGACATTCCATAATGGTGACAGAGCAAGGTCTCCCTGTAATTCCCGTAGCCTGTAGCTCAGTGCTCTTCTGATCAGATACGTAACTGCATTCGGTTCAATGTGTATACCTGCCCATATGTATTTATCATCATTATATTTCACGTAAAATTAGAGAAATAAATAGAAAGCATGTTTCCAGTCCTAATAAAAATAATGTTTTTAACATCAATGAGCGACAAAGACTGAACAGCACAAATACATCTATGCGCATTTAAAGATATTCACACCTCTCTCTTATAAATGTAGATATCTAACAATCCCTACATGACATGATTTCCTTCTCTTTTATCATTAATTCGGGTTGAAAAAAGTGATTGAGGGTTTAGGGTGGAAATCAGACAGATACACCGATAATCACTGGGCCGGGGGGGAGACTAAAAGTTAACATCCACCATTAAAATCCCGTTATGGATAATCACAACAGGGTTTTCGTTCCTTCAGAGAAGTAAAGCATCACTTAAAACAGCCAGACAAATGTTAATATTTTTGAGTGCAATTCTAGTTTTAAGCAGTGAAGACATCCATTTTTGTCCCTGTCCAAATGATAGAAATGTAAGCGTGAGTTTAGCTCACAGGACAATCCATACATTTTATTTGTTACTCTGGGCAGAGGACTGTACTAAGCACTTGGGAGAGTACGATATAACAGAGTTGGTAGACACGTTCCCTGCCCACACCGAGCTCACAGTCTAGAAGGGGAAACGGACATTAATATAAATAAATTACAGATATGGACATGTGTTGCACTGTACTCTCCCAAGTGTTCGGTACAGTGCTTTGCCCACAGTAAGCGCTCAATAAATACGACAGAATGTAAGTGCTGTGGGTCTGAGGGTGGGGTGAATAAAGGGAGCACATCTAAGTGCAAGAGCGCCATAGGAGGGAGTGGGAGAAGAAGAAATGAGGGCTTAGCTGGGAAAGGCCTCGTGGAGGAGATGTGATTTTAATGAGACTTTGAAGGCGGGGAGAGTGATCATCTGTCGGATACGAAGAGGGGTGGAGAGAGTTCCAGGCCAGGGGCAGGATGTGGGCGAAGGGCAGGATGTGGGCGAGGGGCCGGTGGTGAGATAGACAAGATCAAGGAACCGATCGAGCGTGCTGAGTTGTAGTGGGAAATCAGAGAGGTAAGGGAGGAAAGGACACGGTGATCGAGTGTTTTAAAGCCAACGGTAAGGAGTTTCTGCTTGACGCAGAGGTGGATGGGCAACCGATGGAAGTGCTTGAGGAGTGGGGAGACGTGGACTGAACGGTTTTGTAGAAAAATGATCCGGGCAGCAGAGTGAAGTATGAACTCGAGTGGAGAGAGACAGGAGTTAGGGAGGTCAGCAAGGAGGCCGTTGCAGTAATAAAGGCGGGAGAGGATAAGTGCTTGGATTAACCTCATCGCAGTTTGGAGAGAGAGGAAAGGGAGGATTTTAGCGATGATCTGAAGGTTGAACTGAGAGGAAGTGATGACGCTGAGTACGCGTGTTAAATGAGAGAGATGAGCCAAGGATAATGCCAAGGTTATGGAATTGTGAGACAGGGAGGATGGTGCTGCTGTCCACAGTGATGGGAAAGTCACAGGGAGGACAGGGTTGGTGAGAAGATGAGGAGTTCTTATTCTGGCCATGTTAAGCTTGAGGTGTCAGTGGTCCATGAAAGTAGAGATGTCCTGAAGGCAAGAGTGAATAGGAGAGTACAGAGAAGGAGAAAGATAGGGGCTGGAGATGTAGATTTGGAAATCATCTGTAGAGAGATAGTAGTTGAAGCCATGGGAGAGAATGAGTTCTCCAAAACACTGGCTATAGATTTAGGATAGAAGGAGACCCAAAACAGAGCCCTGAGGGACTCTGGATTAAAACCAATTAAATCGGAGAAGTGATAATAATAATGATGTTGGTATTTGTTATGGTCATGGGTTCGAATCCCGCATCTGCCACTTGTCAGCTGTGTGACTGTGGGCAAGTCACTTCACCTCTCTGGGCCTCAGTTGCCTCATCTGTAAAATGGGGATTAAGACTGTGAGCCTCACGTGGGACAACCTGATTACCCTCTATCTCCCCCAGCGCTTAGAACAGTGCTCTGCACAGAGTAAGCGCTTAACAAATACCATCATTTATTTTATTTTTTGTATATTCATCACACCCTCAGCCCCACAGCCCTTGTATACATATCCGTAGTTTAACGTCTGTCTCCCCCACTGGACAGTAAGCTCCTGGAGGGCATATAATGTATCTACCACCTCTGTTGCATTGGACTCTCCTAAGTGCTTAGTATAGTCTCTGCTCACGGTAAGCACTCAATAAACACTACTGATCGATTGATTGTCTGACTGATTCAAACTCTGGTTCTTTGACATATTGGTATCTTAAAGCACAAGCACTGAGACAAATTACATAAAAAAATGAATGCTTGAAGCCCCATCATTAACGTTTCAAAAATGAAAATCAGCCTGTCATAAATTGAGTCCTTCACCCCCACTTCCTGTTCCCCCACATCTAGTTGTTCCAATCCACTCCTGGGTCTCCATTCTCTTTGGGGGATTCCTCACCCAACCCTTCTTTCAGTAGCTCCCTTCGCCACCTGGACTGTTCCCATTACCACTCCTTTCCTTGCCCTGTCGTCCCTTCTCTGGACTGTAAGCTCACTGAGGGCAAGGAACGTGTACACCGACTCTGCCACATTTTACTCTACCAGGTGCTTAGTACACACAGTAAATATTCAATAAATATGACGGATGGATTGATTGGGACAGGGACTGTGTCCAACCTGATTATCTTCTATCAACCCCAGCACAAAGTAAGTGCTTAACAAATACCATTTTTATAAGGGGTGAGGGAGTGGATTGATTGATTCTCTTTCCAAAGCCATGTCTGGGAGGTGAAGGGCAACTGACCTGATGTACGAAGCCTTTAGCTGCTGACTCTGTGAGCCTCCACCCCTCCAAAGCAGCGAGACTCTGGAGAGCAGCCACCAAACAGAGAAGTGGGAAAAGGAGAATATTTGTCTCCCCTTGCTGGGCAGCAGCTCTCCATGTTCACACCGGCTGGGAACGGCAAAATTCCCCAGGGCGCAGGACCAGGGTCCGTTACCCTGATTGGCCCTACTCTAGAGACGGACCTAACCTCCTTTACTGACTGGTCTCCAGAGTCCTGAGAAATGCCCCCCCCCCCCGAGACACACACACCTAGGAGAAGGAAATGATGGCAGACAGGCAGGAGGAAGGATTTAGAGGAGAGAGCAGAGGAGGAGGAGGTGTAATCAGAGAGAGGAGAGCTTCACTACCTGAGCGAGCTCAGCTTGCGGGATCTCGGAAACTAAGCCCATGCCTTGCTAGCACTTGAATGGGAGGCCACCTGGGAATGCTAGGGGCTGACTAAAGGATTTTATGAGTTCAAAGCTGGAGCTCCAGTCATGGGGCAGAGACCCCCTCCTGTAGTGTAAAAATGACCCATAAGCCACCTTTTCTGGGTTGACTTTCCTCCAATCTGGAAGCCCTTTGCTGTCACATTTTTACCAGGAATTTTTCCCCCCAGGCCTACCCTGTCCTTGTGATAATGTCATCCAAGCCTTGAGTTTACCCTCCTTGCCCTATACTTCATATAAGGCTGAACGGTCTAGGCGCACCCTAGTCAGGGTCAAACTCTTGGCAGAAAAGAAAAAAAAAAGAAGAAAAAAAAGAAAAAATTGTTGTGATAACCAGAATGAGCCAACCTTTCAACTAATTGAAAATGACTTCTACACAAGGAAGAAAAACTGGCCTCACCAGCTACTGATCTGAACCCTGAACCCTGAATCTGCTCCCAAACTTGGCCTTGGGTAGGAGTTCAGTCACTTTCAAACTGGGTGTTTTTTCTTACTCTCTTTAAATTTTTAGTTTAAGAGTAACTCTGTAATGAGATTCTTTTCTTCACTCCTCTTCCTGTTCCCTTTGGCTCCCCTTCTTCCCAGTGATTCTGAAAATGAAACTGGAACTCCTGTCACTTTAAAGCAGAAATAAAGGCTGTCTCCTTGTATCAACAAAATGGTTTCAAGGCATCTAAATAAATTGGACAAGGGTTACACTGTTGTTTAAGAAAATCGTACTACAAATATTTTTTTTCTCCTTCAGGATGTTATACTTTTGATTTAGTGGGGAGATGGGAGACGCAGTGGTCTGAAAGTACAGTCAGAGAGAGCTCCAGAGTCAGCTGATATTCTGTATCACCGATCTCTTCCACTTTTTCCCCTCATTCTTCTTGGGTATGACAAAATTAAAGGCTGGAAGAACTTGTTATGATTGTAAAGCCCTTTGTAAAATGCTCTAATTTTCTCCACAGCTTTCCTGATTGTAGAAAAACAAACATTTTGGTTCCCAGACTGGTTTCTGTTTTGCTTTTCCTAATCCATCCCAATAAACACCACAACCACTGCTGGATATTTGCAAGTTTCAGGACTTTCCTTTCTTATGAAAAAATAATAATAACGGTATTTGTTAAGCACTTACTATATGCCAAACACTGTTCTAAGCACTGGGATAGAGATGGGGTAATCAGGTTGTCCCCCGTGAGGCTCACAGTCTTAATCCACATTTTACAGATAAGGTAACTGAGGCACAGAGAAGTCAAGTGACCTGCCCAAAGTCACACAGCTGACAAGTGGTGGAGCCGGGATTAGTACCCATGACCTCTGACTCCCAAGCCCGTGCTCTTTACACTAAGCCATGGTCCTTCTCTGCTTATGTCTCTCTTGCCCTTCCCCGAGGAGATGAACAACTATCTGCTCCCTAACAATTCCTCATCCCACCTTGTTTATGCGTTCACTATTCTACAAAAGAGGAATCTGAGGCCCTAATGAATCAAGCCCCCCTTTTCCTCCTAAACTAAGCCCCCCTTTTCTTCCGCTCCTCCTCCCCTCCCCATCACCCCGACTCGCTCCCTTCGCTCTATCCTCTCCCCGCCCCCACAGCATTTGAGTATATCTGTACATATTTATAATTCTACTTATTTATATTAGTGCCATGTATATATCTATAATTCTATTTCTTTATATCGATGCTACCGATACCCGTTTACTTGTTCTGATGTCTGTCTCCCCCCTTCTAGGACTGTGAGCCCGTTGTGGGCGGGGATTGTGTCTATCTGTTGCCAAACTGTACTTTCCAAGGGCTTAGTACAGTGCTCTGCACACAGTAAGTGCTCAATAAATACGACTGAATGAACTGGCAGTGTTTTGGGGCGTAAAAGGAAATATTACCATACCTCCAGTGCAAACGCAACAGGAGAGAACTCAGCTTCTTTCAAACAAGGGTTCCTGGTCTAGTAGCAGTAAATTCTTGTGAAGCGTGAGAGTGTAAACATGGGGAGTACACGCACCAGTGACTGACACTCTGACTGCACTGGAGCCTGCAGGGAACGACGAATTGAATGTTTGCCAAATTCAGTTGCTATAAGGAAAACGGTCCTTTCTTTCCTACTTACACTTTTCTCTTTTCTTAGCCCCACCCCCACCCCTAGCTTTCTCCTTTGATCCCTCTGAAGGTTTTTCTATACATTTCTCAATGTATACGAGACAAATGCAAGTTCGGAAAACATGAAGGGCAGTATTAAGTTTGAAGAAACAACAACGGATAAAAATTACCCTCTCCTCTGATTACCATTTCCTGGATTCCCAATGCTTGAGATACCGTACAGAACATAGAGAAGACACGATAATACTACTAATGATAAGAAGAATAAGAATGATAGCATTTTTTCCCCCGGCACAAGGCAGGTTCCCAACCGGGGATCCTGATCCTCTCAAACCCACACCCCGCTCCAGCTTCCCATCCTTGACCTGCTCACCTCTGGGGACCTGGGCGTCCCATCCCCAGCAGAGTTCTCACCCTAACTCTCCCCGGCTTCCCCGGACCTGCCCCCAGCTCCTTCGGTCCCGTCGCCGCCACTAGCAGCACCTGTGTGTCCCGTCTCCCGGCCATACCCAAATCTATATCTCCTCCCCTGTTCTCTCTCCCTCTCTCCGGGTTCGCATCTCCTCCTGCCTTCAGGACATCTCTACTTGGATGTCTTCCTGCCACTTAATATGTCCAGGTCAGAGCTCCTTATCTTCCCTCCCAAACCCTGTCCTCTCCCTGACTCTCCCGTCACTGTGGACGGCATGACCATTCTTCCCGTCTCACAAGTCCGTAACCTCGGTGTCATCCTTGACTCAGCTCTCTTATTCACCCCACATATCCAATCCGTCACGAAAGCCTGCCGGTCTCGCCTTCACGACATCGCCAAGATCCGCCCTCTCCCCTCCATCCAAATCGCCACCACGTTAGTACAATCACTTGTCCCATCCTGACTGGATTACTGCATCAGCCTCCTTTTTGACCTCCCAGCCCCCTGCATCTCCCTTCTCCAGTCCATACTTCACTCTGATGTCCGGATTATCTTTCTACAGAAACGTTCTGGGCATGCCACCTCGATCCTCAAAAATCTCCAGTTGTTGCCTATCAACTTTGGCATCAAACAAAAACTCCTCACTATTGGCTTCAAAGCTCTCCATCACCTTGCCCCTTCTTACCTCCCTTCTCTCCTTCTACATCCCAGCCCGCACACTCCGCTCGTCCTGCGCTAACTTTCTCACTGGGCCTCGTTCTTGCCCACCCCGCTGTCGACCCCTGACCCACATCCTACCTCCGGCCTGCAACGCCCTCCCTCCTCAAATCCTCCAAACAATCACACTTCCCCCCTTCAAAGCCCTACTGAAGGCTCATCTCCTCCAAGAGGCCTTCCCAGACTAAGCCCCCCTCTTCCTCAGATCCCCTCTCCTCCCCTTCAGTCGGTCCACATTGCCCCGACTCGGTCCCTTTGCTCTACTCCCCTCTACCCGCCCCACAGCACTTGTGTATGTACATAGCCATAATTCTATTTATTTATATTAGTGCCTGTTTACTTGTTTTGATGTGTATATATATATCTATAATTCTATATCTTTATATTGATGCCTATTTACTTGCTTTGATGTCCGTCTCCCCCCTTCTAAATTGTAAGCCCAGTGTGGGCAGGGATTGTCTCTCTTTATTGATGATGATGATGATGATGATGGCATTTGTTAAACGCTTACTATGTGCTGAGCACTGTTCTAAGCGCTGGGATAGATACAAGGTAATCAGATTGTCCCCCATGGGGCTCACAGTCTTAATCCCCATTTTACAGATGAGGTAACTGAGGCACAAAGAAGTCGAGCGACTGGCCCAAAGTCACACAGCTGATCAGTGGCGGAGCCGGGATTAGAACCCACGACCTCTGCCTCCCAAGCCCGTGCTCTTTCCACTACGCCACGCTGCTTATTGCTGATTTGTACATTCCAAGCGCTTAGTACATTGCTCTGCACTCAGTAAGCGCTCAATAAATAGGATTGAAAGAATCAAGTGCTGGGGTAGATATATCACAGTCCTGATTCCAGAGTAAATAAGTATTTAATCTAGAAACGTATGTTCTCACAGTATTTGTGATGCAACAGGGCCATAGCCGCCTCCCGGGACTATGAGATAGAGCAAATTAGGAATGGCATCTTTGTACAGAAAAGTTTCCTCGTAAGAGTTTAAGTGACAGACTGCATGGGGTATAAATTCAGTTCCAAAGATGGACAGGTCACCATGTTTTCCTGTTGGTATTATTCAAAGGCAATAATACTTATCTTCTAAAGTTAATTCATTCTTTTAGCATATTCATGACAGGCAAATTGCCCGGCCTTTTGACAAACATAAAAATAACCCAAGTGGATTCTGCCTGCTGTTTTATGGCCTCAGTATTTTCAGCTTCATATTTAATCTAAGGAGAAGGGCGATTGGTAAAACTATAATATCCTTGCGGGCAGGGATGGCGCCTACCCCCTCTCCTGCACTCTCCCAAATACTTAGTACGCACAGTAAGCGCTCAATAGATACCTTTGATTGACTGGTAATTTGTAATAATTACAAATTGATAATGAATTGGTATTAATTGTAACAATTTAAACCCGCGTACCATGAGAATGCGATCCTTGTAGATGGGATCCCCTATCAGGAAGAACAGATGTGCCCTTGCTTCTGAGACTTCAGTCTCAGAGAAGTGAAGTCATTTGTCCAAGGTCACGCAGCAAACAAGTGGTGGAGCCGGGATTAGATCCCAGGCCCTTCTGTCTCCCAGGCCCGTGCTCTATCTACTAGGCCACGCTGCTTCTCTTTAATTTACCACCTCCACCCTCATTAGCCGGCTATATGCAGAACGGGAATTAGAATTCATGGCTCCTGATTCATTCAATCATTCATTCAGTCGTATTTATTGAGCGCTTACTGTGTGCAGTGCACTGTACTAAGCGCTTGGAATGTACAATTCGGCAACAGATAGAGACAGTCCCTGCCCGACCACGGGCTCAGAGATTCCCAAAGCAGCGGTCGTTCCACTGGGCCAACAGCAGTCGTACGTTGAGTTTATTGAAAAAAGGCAGCCAATCAGTCGAATCGCTTTCTTGTATAACTTTCCAGATTGGCGAAAGCATAATTGGCAGCTAACGCTACAGACGCTGTCGTCCCTCTGTACCCCCGCTAACCTTTCTGGATTCTGGGAACTTACCAGCGGAGTAAGCGGGCAGAAGTAGTAAAGTCTAAAACGCTCCCTGTTAATCAGGCCGCCATAATAATAATACTAACTATTTGTTAAGCGCTTACTATGTGCAGAGCGCTGTTCTAAGCGCTGGGGTAGACACAGGGGAATCAGGTTGTCCCACGTGGGGCTCACAGTCTTCATCCCCATTTTACAGATGAGGGAACTGAGGCACCGAGAAGTGAAGTGACTTGCCCACAGTCACACAGCTGTCAAGTGGCAGAGCTGGGATTCGAACTCATGACCTCTGACTCCAAAGCCCATGCTCTTTCCACTGAGCCACGCTGCTTCCCCATGTTAATGTCAGAGTTCCTGGAATGGGTTTCGAGGTAGGACTACTGTTACGTGCCTACTCGTGCTCATTACATGGGCTAGAGGCACCCGCTTCAAGTGCTCATTCGGTGCTGCACGCCAGGCTCTCCCTATTTGGCATCGTTGCTAAGGCGGGACTTGAAATTGGAAAATTCATCCAGGAAAAACCTACTCGGGCCCAGTACTTTTTGCTCAGTTCAAGATGTGACGAATTTACTTTATCCATCAAATGCTGGAGGGACTGTAGCCTAGTGACTATGTGAGCTGATGGATTTGCGGGAAAACAAGGAATCTGACGGGAAGAGCCCCATGGTCACCAAGCTGAAACGGTAATCCTGGTTCCAGTTTCCCCATATGTGGATTAGGACTGTAAATCTGTGGTGGGGAGGGAATGTAACTGTTTACTGTGGCATTGTACTCTCCCAAGTGCGTAGTACAGTACTCTGCACACAGTAAGTGCTCCATAAATACGACTGAGTGCATAAATAATAATAATAGTAATAATAATGATGGCATTTGCTCAGCGCTTACTTTGTGTCAAGCACCGTTCTAAGCGCCGGGGTAGATACAAATTAATCAGGTTGGTCGCAGTCCCTGTCCGATATGGGGCTCACAGTCTTGATCCCCATTTTACAGATGAAGTAATTTAGGCACAGAGAAGTGAAGTGACTTGCCCGAGGTCACACAGCTGAAAAGTGGGATCAGAGCCCAGGTCCTTTCGACTCCCAGGCCCGTGTTCTGTCCACTAGGCCATGCTGCTTGCCGATTAAATTATCACCTTTAAATGCTCACTTAGGGGGTTATTTAGAGAATGCCCAGGAAGTACTTTGAATTTCACAGAAGCAGATACTCTGCTCAATCCCTCTCTCCAGAGCTACTGAACTTGCAAAAGCACATTCTCAGGAGCAGTGGAGAGGAAAGCAACCTCTCTCATTCTCTTTCCACGCAAACATATGCCTGCTTCATAAGAAGAACCAATCCATCGCCAGAACCCTCTTGCACCAACACTCGTAAACTCTTCTCCAACGTCCTAAACGTCGCTTAGTGGATAGAACACGGGCCTGGGAGTCAGATGGACCTGTGCTCTAATCCCAGCTCTGCCACTCGTCTGCTGTGCAACCCAGCGCAAGTCACTTCATTTCTCTTTGCCTCAGCTACGTCATCGGTAAAATGGGGATAAGGGTGTGAGCTCCACGTGGGAAAAGGGACTGTGTCCAACCAAATTAACTCGTATCTACCCCAGCGCTTAAAACAGTGCTTGACACATAGTAAGTGCTTAACAAGTACTGTGATCATTATTATTATTATTTAAATGGATTTAAGGAGATGGCCCAGAGAGATTCAATCAATCAGTGAAATTTACTGAGCACTTATTGTGTGCAGAGCACTGTACTGAGCCCTTGGGAGAGTATAATGCAATAGAAAGCCATGCTCACGGGAGAACTGGGGAAAGAATCAGCCCATTACCCCAGCCCTGTCCTACCCCTGGCTAGGTCTCTAGCTGTGCTAAGTGATCTCCCTCAGAACACTGGCACAGCGGCTAGAACACGGGCCTGCGAGTCGGAAGGTCACGGGTTCTAATCCCAGCTCGGCCACTTGTCTATGTGACCTTGGACAAGTCACTTCACTTCTCTGTGCTTCAGTAACCTCCTCTGTAAAATGGGGTTTGAGACCGTGAGCCCCACGTGGGACTCTGTGTCCAACCCGATTTGCTTGTGGCCACCCCCGGCGCTTAGTATAGCGTCTGACACATAGTAAACACTTAATAAATGCCATCATCATCATTATTATTATTGTCCTGGTGCTGTTTCCTCTGATGACAGCAAACTTGATTGGGTCTAGGCAACCCTACACGGATATGAGAAAGCTCCTTCCACTCTCATGCAGGGGCGGAATTAGGCTCATTGCTGCTCCTGTTCGAGAACGTACGGTGCGGGTTTAGAGACTTTTGGAGAACAGTAAACTTTAAAAGCGTATCTTATCTCTGGGGAGCCGGCCATCCAGAGGGGGTCTTCCCTTTCAGTTGCACTGTTACCTCCAGATACGTTGCAGCGTGAGCTTGACAACATGACACGTGGTGTGCTTCTCAGTTCACGCCCAGCTCTGGGGTCAGAATTATCTTAGGGAAGGGTGACCAACCGGGAAATCTGAGTTGAGAGACGGCGTTAAAGGATTCTGGTTCCCTAGGGGCTGGCAGGTCATTCTCCCATGGCTCAAAGATGTTTCCTCATCACCTTCAGCTTGTTGATACTCAGAAGGGGACAGAGATTTGGGCACTAGAAGTACGGGGTGCCTTTCTGTGGAAGTCAGGGGGAAGCATATTGACTTTTTATAGCGTAATCTCCCAAGCGCTTAGTACAGTGCTTTGCACACAATAAGTGCGCAATAAATAGGAGCGAATGAATGACTGCCGATGATTCCACCATTAGTAGAGAGAGGAGGGCTCATTCCCAACTCCAAGCGCTTAGTACAGTGCTCTGCACACAGCAAGCGCTCAATAAATACGATTGAATGAACCAGTGAACTCCAGAACATGGCAACTCTCCAACGACTGGGACATTTGTCACAACTAAACTCTGGGTCCCCACCAGATTTCTACAGAGACTGAATAAATAGTCCCCTCTAAATAACCCTCTAGGTGAGCAGTAATTATCATTAGAGACTACCGAGGTAACTGAGGCACAGACTCAAGTGACTTGACCAAGGTCACACAACAGGTAAGCGACAGATCCGGGATTAGAACCCAGGTACTCTGACTCCCGAGCCCGTGCTCTTTCTACTAGGCCACGTTGCTTCTCTATTTCTGGACTACACTTAACATTCCTCTGATGTGGGGTCTGCCACTTGCCGGCTTGGGCAAGATACTTGATTTCTCTGGGCCTCAGTTTCCTCACCTGTCATATGGCAATGAAATACCTGTTCTCCTTCCCCTTTATCCCCCTGTGGGACAAGGACCGTGGCCGAGCCCCGTGCTCAGTACCAAGTTTGGCCCGTAGTGAGCACTTAACAAACACCACAATTATTAGTATTACTATTACTTGGAGACAGACACTATAAAAAACCTGAGGTACTCTGATGATTATTGTTTTTGTTTTAGGGAAAATCGGTGTTGCTTAGCCTACTGCTAGCTCTGTTTATGTCATTGGAAAGTCACCTCATTTGTGTCACAGAGAGTCTGATGGATGACTCTGTTACAACAAAGAGCTCCTAACCGGCCTTACTAGTTTTGTAACAATCAGAAGAGAAATGTTACCTTTTGTGATTAAGAACCAGCAGTCTTTTCACAATCATTAAACCTGTGGGAATTTGTTTAATCCCCCCCAACTTCCCCACCTCCTCCACCCCACGACCCTCCACCCCTAAGCTCTGTGATGGTGCCTCCCTCGCGTCAACGATGATTGCGTCGTTTCGGGAAAATGACTGTTAACTACATTAGGCAACACAGAAATCTACAGTCATCCGTTCATTCCTCTCTAATGCCATCAGATGTGTTCTTTGGAGGGTTGGCTATTAGAAAAATAGGTGTGCAAACTATTATTTCAGTGAAAAAAAAAGAGAATGTATTCCGGCCTCCTGCACCAAGCTCCCTATTGTTTCAATATATTCATACGTTTATTAAACTATATCTAAACACAGCACAGGTAGGTACAGTGATTACTTGCAATAAGCTAAGACTACAGAAGAATTTAATACTGTATTAATGCTTCACTCACAATGTCTCTCATCTTTTGCCGAGTTCACAGTGAGAACCACCACAATATCACATTTCTCTGTGTTGATTTGATTTTTGATTTTGATTTACTTTTTCGTTTAAAACATTTTTTTTCCTCTACCATTCACATGAAAATTCTCCTCGGTAGTTGTGAATGTTCAGTATTAAAAAGTATACCATTCAGGAGTAAAATCAGGGTTCAAGGGACCGGCTCTTGCAAGGGACTATTACACAATGAGTATCTTTTCTTCTGAGTCACTCCAAGCATTTTACCCACATTAAGACACTCCAACACATCTATGAAATAGATGATAAGTAGCACCGCATTACAAATAAGGAAATTGAGGTAAAGACTTGGGATAACTCAGAAAGTCAGTGGCTATACCAGCATGGCCTCGTGGCAAGAGCACAGGCTTGGGAGTCCGAGGATGTGGGTTCTAATCCTGGCTCCATCACTTGTCTGCTGCGTGACCTTGGACAAGCCACTTAACCTCTCTGTGCCTCAGTTACCTCAGCTGTGAAATGGGGAGTAAGACTGTGAGCCTCATGTGGGTCAGGGACTGTGTCCAACCTGATTACCTTATATCTACCCCAGCGCTTGGAACAGTGTTTGGCACATAGTAAGCGCTTAACAAATACCACCATCATCATTATTAATATATCTGGCACAGACCAATGATCTGAACATCTGACCAAAGTGTCTTTGAATCTTAGAAAAGCAAATTAAAGGATGCTGCACATGAGACGGAAAGCTTCTAATCTAGTGAACCCAAACCAAAATGGGTGCAAAGTTCCTTCTTGATTGAGCCTCCCTTACCCACCTAGTTTCCTCCTTTCTGAAATGTCAGTGGCTTTAGGCGATCTTTCCACTCTAGATTTCAATTTCCTCTTGGGGGAGGGATCCATTCGCAGGGATCTGGATTTACATTGCACTCATCTCCCAGTGGGTCACTGTATCCAGGAGTCTATTCCACCAATGTTTCCAAATTAAAAAGTGAAGGAAAATAACGACAGGGAAGAGGGGGATGTGGGAAACCAGGCACGAAGGTTTTGCAGAGTGGGCTCTGAGAGTCATACTCTCTTCAGAGGAAAACACAGGTCTCTATGGAATGTCGCTTTCCTCCTATTGTCCAGAGTCATTCCAAGGAACACTCTGGATTTATCATGAGAGAGGAAAACCAAATATTTCCCTAGTCCATCTGTGCCCTCCATATTTGCTGTGCTGGTTGAAACTTTTCTGCTCCATCCCAACCTCCCTAAGTCGTCTCGGACAGGGAGGGGCTGGAAGCTGACAGATAAAGCGGGGGTTAAGAGAGTTAGAGAGGAAGAGGGATGGAATGAAACAAATAGGAAAAACGAGGAGGGAAAAAATAGAGAGATTGAGGAGGAGAGGAAAGGAGATGGAGAAAGGAAGAGAGAGTCTAGTTCCAATCCCCCACTTGAAGCTGATAATTAATAAATGAAATGCCCTGGGACTCCACTAAAGCTTCCTCAGATGACATATCTGTCGTGAGCTCGGCAAAGCATTAAATGGCCATTTTCTGACAGAATGACTTCACTGCCTTGGAGCTTCCTTGACTTTGTGTAAAACATTTTTTTTTTCCTTTTTCCCTCTTCTCTCCTCTTCTCTCTCCCCTCTCGGTCTCTCTCTCCTCTCTCTCCTCTCTCTCCCCCTCGCTCGCTCTCTCCCTCGCTCTCTTGCTCTCCCTCGTTGACGGCTCTAGTTCATTTCTGCCTGTTTAATTGGGCCCCGGATGAATTTACTCGACAGGGCCATTCATCATGTGGCAGCCGCTGGCGGACGAGCCCAGGGGGAGCGGGTCTGACAGCTCCACCAGCCTCCGATGCTGCCTGACTCTGGAAGTTCACATATTTGGGCATTAGTGCAGCTATTAGTTTAACAAGCTTCGTTTATCCTTGTCACTACCACTTCAGCTTCCCATGTAATCATTTGAAATGTAGATTACTGCTAGACAAATGGGACAGAGCAAGAGTATGCAGGAGGGAAAAAAAGTGACATGGATTGCTTGTTACAAGCTTTTTTTTTTTCCACCCTCTCCCTTTTAATCCTTTCCAACGCAAGTGCTTTGATTAACTTAATATTCACATTATTTCTATGGTAAGTGGTTTGTCACCTGTGTGCAACCCTCTCTTAGAAAGTAGGTGGCAGGGGTGGATTGACCCAAGTTGAAGCTTAAACCAATTATACTAGTGTCCAAGAGGCCAGGATATGCCTGCTCTGGCAACTGTCTACTCTTGGTTTTCATATCTTTGTAAAGACACTTAAAAACAAGGAACATTTTACACTGCAGAAGGAAAACAGATCCTTGCGCTATGTCAACACAGCTTCCTTGCAATAATGCATTCACACCGCACCACCGAAGTCATCTTAGGCCTTGCCAAATCACTGCAAGCCTCCCTAAGCTCCTCCCCAACCTGTAACGCTCCCCTTGCAGCTTTTACCCTCCACAGCTGCTAAAAGAGCTTTTATCTCGGACAGATTTGGTGGGGGGGGGGGAGTGGTGTTCTGTCCCCCCCTCTTACTTGGACTAGGATTCCCATGTGGGACAGGGACTTGGTCTGACCCGATTAACTTGTATCTACCCCAGCGCTTCCCCTCTCAGGATCGCACCTGGAGAGTTTCCGGTACTCTACCAGTCTCAACTACGGGAGGGAGAGTCAAGCAGAGGCCTACCCGTTCCATTCCTAGCTTGGGCAGTGGCTAGCGAGAGGAAGCAATCTGCTACGAGTCAAAACTCACCCGTGCTGGGCAGCAGAGGCATGCGAGAGACTCGAGGGCGGAGACTCGAGTTTACCGCGCGGAAGGAGGCGATGGTAAACCATTTCCAAGAAAACTCTACGGATCCACTACCAGAACGACTGCAGGTGGAGGTGGGGCATTCTGGGAGAAACGCATCCGTGGTGTCGCTATGGGTCGGAGATGACTCGATAGCGTAAGACAAGACCCCAGCACTTAGGATGGTGCTTGACACATAGTAAGCGCTTAACAAATGCAATAATTATTAATCATCACTGTCACTAGTGAAAAAGGATGGAAGGTTAGTGACATCTGATGTGCAAGTTCTGTGTCGGTCCGTTTATTTAAACCGAAAGCTTTGTTTTGGACGCCTCTATATACCATTAAATCTTTATCTTTCAGTAAACTGACCATTGGCTTGCTTGGCCACAGAGATTTGGTGACAGAGGTGAAAAGGATACTTTGGAATTCTCCCAAGATTGAGGCCGTGCGGGGGTTACTAGTCAGCAGGGAAAAGATACGAAACCTGCCGCTAACGAAGGGACCAATGAGCACCGTCTCATTGCTCATCCCATGACCCGGAGATGCTGCTTGTCAACTGCAGCTCCTAGGGTTTCTACCTAAACTCAGTGGCAGGTAAATTCATTCATTCATTCAATAGCATCTATTGAGCGCTTACTATGTGCAGAGCGCTGTACCAAGCGCTTGGAATATACAATTCGGCAACAGATAGAGACAATCCCTGCCCAGTGACGGGCTTACAGTCTAATCGGGGGAGACAGACGGACAAAAACAACATAAAGGCAATAGCAGAGCAGAAGGGGGTCACCAGTGACCTCCTTCTGGCCAAATCCAATGATCTCTACTCCATCCTAACCCTCCTTGACCTATCAGCTGCCTTTGACACTGTGGACCCCCCCCCCTTCCTGCTGGAAACCCCATCTAACCTTGGCTCCCTTGATACTGTCCTCTCCTGGTCTTGGGTTTGTTTTTTCCACATCTTCAAAGCTCCTTTTTTAACCTTCCCTCTGTGTCACCTATGCACCTGGTTTGTTCCCCTTAAGCAATTTTTCATTCCCCCCGACCCTCAGCTCCACAGACTTGTGTACATATCCATCTGTAATTTGTTTCAGTGTCTTTTCCTTTTTAGTCTGTAAGTTTCTTGCGGGCAGAGATTGTCTGTACCTACTCCTTTGGATTGTACTCTCCCAAACACTTACTACAGTACTTCTGCACACAGTAAGCACTCAAAAAAAAAAACAGTGATTGACAGATTCCTCATTCCATAAGATTCTCAGTGGCCGAAACAACCAGTCTCCAATCACCATCCAAGGAGAAAGAGAAAAAGAGAGGGAGGGAGGGAGGGAGGGAGGGTGGGGTAGAGAGAGAGCATAATTCTTAACCTCCACTTTTCTTCATATACATAATTTATATAGTGATGCCTCACTCTGAGCAGCCTGAAGAATTGCTGAGATATAAGGGGTGAAAATGGGGTGAAAGATGGCAACCCTGGAGACCACAAAGGAGTTGCCAGGGTATTACAGCAGCGTGGCTCAGTGGAAAGAGCTTGGGAGTCAGAGGTCATGGGTTCGAATTCCGGCTCTGCCACTTGTCAGCTGTGTGACTGTGGGCAAGTCACTTAACTTCTCTGTGCCTCAGTTACCTCATCTGTAAATGGGGATTAAGACTGTGAGCCTCACGAGGGACAACCTGATTACCCTGTATCTACCCCAGCGATTAGAATAGTGCTCTGCACCTAGTAAGTGCTTAACAAATACCAACATCATCATTATTATTATTACAGGGACCCACTGCCCTCAACCTTCCATACCCATGGCCAAACCCTAACCGATTCAGTAACACGGTGTTGTAGGGAATGTCCTGCTATGGAGAGAAAACCAGCAATAAGATACGGAAAGAGTCACTTGCTGGGTCTCCCGGGGATTGGTACTAGGATGGGATTTATTTAGCATTTTCAGAAATGATATAGAGTGCGATCTCTAGGTTTACAGGTGGCACAGCTATCCCAGGTGCTGGAATCCATACTGATTGGAAAAGAACTACAGGAAGACCTCACAACACAAAGTAAGTGGGCAAAGAAGTGGCAGATCTGCTTCAGCGTAAGCAGGTTCAAGATAATGCACCCGGGGAAAATGATCCAGTGTACAGTTACATGCCGATGGGCTCTTCGGTGTAGCAACTCAGAGAAAGACCTTAGAACCGTGGCAGACAGTTCCCCGAAACTGTTGATAAAACTTGTACAAAATGTTAGCTACACTCATTCATTCATTCAATAGTATTTATTGAGCGCTTACTATGTGCAGAGCACTGTACTAAGCGCTTGGGATGAACAAGTCGGCAACAGATAGAGACGGTCCCTGCCGTTTGACGGGCTTACGGTCTAATCGGGGGAGACGGACAGACAAGAACAATGGCGATAAATAGAGTCGAGGGGAAGAACATCTCGTAAAAACAATGGCAACTAAATAGAATCAAGGCGATGTACAATTCATTAACAAAATAAATAGGGCGATGGAAATATATACAGTTGAGCGGACGAGTACAGTGCTGTGGGGAAGGGAAGGGAGAGGTGGAGGAGCAGTGGGAAAAGGGGAAAAAGAGGGTTTAGCTGCGGAGAGGTAAAGGGGGGGGGGGGTGGCAGAGGGAGTAGAGGGAGAAGAGGAGCTCAGTCTGGGAAGGCCTCTTGGAGGAGGTGAGTTTTAAGTAGGAGCAGCGAGACCTAGTGGAAAGAGCGCGTGCCTGGGAGTCAGAAGACCTAAGTTCTCATCCTGGCTCTGCCACATGTCTGCCGGGTGACCTTGGGCAAGTCGCTTAACTTCTCTGTGCCTCAGTTACCCCATCTGTAAAATGGGGATTAAATCCTACTCCCTGCTACTTAGACTGTGAGCCCCATGTGGGACCTGATTAAACTGTATCAACCCCAGTGCTTGACACTTAGTAAGCACTTTATAAATGCTACTATTATTACTATAAGGGTTTAGAAAACAATGAAAAAATGTAGAATATTTATTAAGTACCTAGTGTCTGCCAAGCACTGGGGTAGATTCACGATAATCTGATCAGACCCAGCCCCGATCGAGATTATCCACAATTTACAGATGAAGAAACTGAGGCATAGAGAAGGTAAGTAACCTGCCCAAGGTCACACAGCAGGCAAGTGGTGGAGCCCGGGACTAGAGCTAGGTCTCCTGAACCATTAGGCCACTCTAGTCTACTTACCACAGAAATAGCCGAGGCGGTTCTGGTCACTGCTTATTAGGAAGAATATAATAGAATTGGAGGAGATACAGAGAAGGGCATGCAAGCATCTCCACCTCCACAGCACATATCCTTATGTACCTATCCTTACACTCTGCCATTTCCCTTACCTCTAATTCATTTTAATGTCCGGCTCCGCATTGGACTGTAAGCTCCTGGAGAGTAGATATCGTGTCTACCAACTGTACTGAACCTTCCCGAACACTCAGTACAGTGCTCTTCACAAGTAAGTGCTCGACAGATATCACCGATGGATCGATTGATCTAAGATAATCAGGGAGATGAAGCGAGCTGCAAATAAGTATAGATTGAAAATAATAAAACTCTTTAAGTCTCTAAAGTTAAAGACAGAGATGACATGAATGAATTTACAAAATCATAAAGAAGGTGGAGAGGAAGAATACAGAATTGCTGTTTGCCAAATCCCACAAGACTAGAACAAGGGGCCACTTGGAGGTTCAGAAGAAACAAAAGGAAACATTTTCACACATCGGATGGTAAGAACATCCAAGAACCTAAATAGGCTGTATGGACATCTTTCTTTCTAACGATAAAAATGACAATAATAATGATAACGCTAACAATCCTATCTGTTAAGCACTTAGTATGTGCTAAACAAAATATACGGAGTTGTTGCTCGATGTGGAGAAAGATGGGCAACCTCCGGAGGTTTTTGTGTGCTTGTGTGCCTCTGTTTCTGAATGTGCACAATGTGGAGAACGATAAGTGTCCCCTGGGGATAGTTTGGTAAATAATTAACCCTTTAACTCTTTTTCAGAAGAGTTAAAACCAAAATTTCATTACCTTTTGGTTCCGATGGGCAAGTGGCAAAGGGAAAAGATTGTGTGTGAAAACCCGAATCAGTCCATCTAGAAATTTCTATAGAGCACGCAATGGGTCCATAGTACTGAACTAGCTGTCCGGGATACAGGATAAGAACACAGACCCTGATCTCAAGGAATTTACAATCTTCTAGGGAGACAACAGCGAAGCGTACAGTCAACATATATGCACCGATATTATTCATAATTCCAAGAATGAACTGAATGGGGAGGGAGGGATATAACGACCGCTTGGAAATGGTATGCCTTGGAAAACTGGAGAACTTACCAAAACTGTTAAGTCTGTTTTCTCTATCAAAAGAGCTATCGACTCCATAATAGTGATAATCACTAACAATCTAGAGATTATATAAAATCTCTAGACCTGGGGTGATTGAAGACACTTACCCAAGGCACAAGATGTGCTTGCTATTATCCAGTTATGTCTTGTCTTCTATATCAAAAGAGCTATCGACGCCATAATAGTGATAATCACTAACAATCTAGAGATTATATAAAATCTCTAGACCTGGGGTGATTGAAGACACTTACCCAAGGCACAAGATGTGCTTGCTATTATCCAGTTATGTCTTGTCTTCTATATTCCTTTTGCTATGTCTTGCGGTGGTGAAGTCGCCTACTTGGTAAAAGCCTGACTTACCGGAAATCACCAGTAACTGGGTGGACTAGAACCTCTTCTTTGTTTCTTTCCCACAGCGAGTATCTTAACAGTTTGCTCTGCCAACCCATGTTTGGCCAGAAGTCACTTTGGCACTCCGGTTTCAGAAAGCAACAAGAGTTTCTCAGAACGTGGCCAAACCAAGGGTCAACTGGCGTGGGTCTCATTTATAGAACGTCAAATTAACCATAACCCTTGCAGCCTAAAACAAAATACTCATTCTTAACATTCAAAAAGGAGATAAAGGACAGGAGGTTACAAGTGCTGGTATTGGCGATGTCTGAAGAAACACGGAATGAAGAGGGAATTTATGCTGCCAGAATAAGGTGGCTCAATAGAAACTCCTTGAAATTCAGGAAGTGTGGGGCTATCCTCTTACAGTGACCAGAGCAGTTTACCAAGAACCTCAGTTGCAGCTTAAGTGTGGTTTAAGTCACTCTGTTACTATTTCATTCTGCTTACCCCTTGAACTGTGCTAGAAACAGAACTTCAAAACCCGAAATACACTAGTGAATTTTACTTATCGCATGCCTGACCCTCATTTCTAAAACATACCTGGTTCAGTTCCTCAGAAGAGCTGAGACATGGCACGTGGACACTCCAGAGTCAACTGTAGACCCTCCCCAAGGAGCTATTTCAAGTTCAGTGCAGGAAGAACCAACATCCTCATCCAGGTCCTCTTCTCCTCCTGAAGGAATAAACAGATGGAGGGATATTTATAGCTGTCTGAAACGAATACTGCCGTGCTGACTTTTCACCTGGAAGTCACAGGTAAATCCCAGAATGGAACTGAGTGTTCACATGAAACAGATTCACATTCGTCGCTGCTTGCATGTATTGTGTGTTATATACTGAAGATGGCTGAATTAGATTCAAGTTGGACCAACTAGTGGTCTCTCTATACTCCCACTGAATTTGCTCATTTAGTTCAGGGATTCTCCTAGAAAAGGAATGACTTCCACTTGGCTACTGATTGATGACCAGTACATATTCTTTATAGATTAGCCCAATTTGAAATTGGCTGCCAGTTTTCCATAGTTTTCCCCTAGCAGTAGCTGATGAACACTTTGAGGCAGTTGTCTCAGCCATTACACAGTGAAGCAACTCCCAGACCAACCAAAATTATATCACTAAAAGCCAAAAACTTAGAGCTCATTTTGCCATCTTTCTTTCCCGGCCAAGTAACTTACCTTAGCATTATTCTTGACACATTCTGAATAATGACACAAAATACCAAAACCAACGAGTCGTGAATCAAAGCTGCTTCTTGCTATCATAGAAGAGACATTCTAAACCAAAAACATAAAGATCATTTTATCTTTATTAATAGTTTAATGCATATGAGAAAGCTATTTGACATTTTTTACACCTCCAACTCTTTTCTTCATGCATTGCTGAGCAGACTTCACCAGAGTTCATCCACTTAAATCCATTTAATAACTGAGTAAATTCTACATTGAGCTACAAGATGATTTCAGGATACAGCCCCTACTTAACTAGCTAGAAAAACCCAGCACTCTTACATTAAAATAGAAAATCTTCACTAATAATGAAAAAGGAATTAGTTACATTGTTAAACTGTGGGATTGATGTTACATTTTACAGACTTTCCTGATGAAGACATAATAGCAGAAAATTAAGAAATACGCCCTGATTAATGATTTGGACTGCGATAGTTTTCTTCACAATTGCAAATACATGTGTTTTCTTAATTAAAAAGTGTTTGAATTTTGGTCACTGGGAATAGCCAGAATGCTTCAAACCACCTGACATACAACAAGCTAATTCCACAGCATTCTGAAGACCAGTTTTGTTGATAATGACATATTAAGCTGGTACTAGGACTTCAGATACAAGAGAAATATCAGATTGGCTAATCAAAATAAGAATTCAGTTTATATTGTACATTCTCTAGGGACAATACTTCAACCAGACACAGAAATTCTGTTGCTAAAAAGTCACTCAATATCTTGCAATGGAAAGCCGGGAAGTATTTATTTTTTATTATATGCCAAGCCAGAATTTCCTAGTGGGTAAACTATTCCCTGGGATAAAGTGAGGCACTCTGAATTGACTCTCGCAGGCCACCAGGGTAACATAGCGTAAGTGACAGTTGAAGGTCTCTAAATGTTATTTATAAATGCAGGAGGAGAGGGTTACTGAAGCCTCCCAAAACATTCCACTTCCTCCTACACACAAGGAGGATCAGGCTTGATATTTCACAAATCGTTCCACACAACCCGCATCCATCTAGGCAAAGTGAGCCGTATCCTCACGGATTCTTGAAATTTTCCCTGCGGAGTTCCTCAGAGAGACAATTTGGGGTTCTGGATAAATTTAGCAATAGGGGAGAACTTCCACGTCTAGCTGTATTGGTGCCCTCCCGGAAAGTTGCCAAAGACAAATCCTTCTTTTCTGCCTTTGTCTTTGAAATCATTTCCAGAATAATGTCAGCATGGTCTTTGGTTTCCTTCCAACACACTGAGTGTTCCCCAACAAAGTGTTTCAGGAACAGTTTGAAGTAACCTGGTCATGCACAGGAAGATGAGGTTTCCATCTGCCCCATCTGATTGCTCTCTTATAGATAATCCGGAGGTTCCTCACTGTCGCAGGCAAGCTAAAAACAATCCACTGAGATCCTGTCGTTGCTACCTGTCACATCCTCTCATCGCGTGTCCCCACTTGCTCTGCCTTCATTTAATTCCTTAGAATTCCATCTCAGCTTCCCTGCTCCTCCCACTCAATACCGGGCAGACTTCGAAACCCCAAACACACCCCAAGTGGAGTTTTTGTAAACCTATCCAGCCGCAGCTGCCCTTGTTCCTTCCTACCAAGCCGGTCTCTTGCAGCCAATGCCATCCAGAACCTGGGTCCAACGGAACAGTACCAAGGCAGGGAATGAGATATACAATCACTCTCTCCCCACCCGGTGCCATCCCTACCTCCCCGCTGAAGGGACCCATCCACAACCCCGTCTAAACATGGCCTGTGGAATCTCCATTCCATCATGGGCAAACCCGTGGGACCTTGGCCAACTCATTTCACTTCTCTGCGCCTCAGTAGACCTCATCCGTAAAATGGAGACTGAGACTGGCACATAGTAAGCAATTAAATACCATTAAAAAAAAAATAAAACTCACTTGTCATCCTCGATCTGTTTCTGACCCAGGCACTGCTCCTCCTAACCATCACTGAAACTAACCTCTCCCCCAAGGAGGCTTCACCTTCTTCCGCTCCCACACCCCGACTCACTGGTTACGGGGGAGGAGTCAGTCAGCTCTTTGCCCCCACAGTGTCACTTTCTCACCATCTCTCACATCCTCCATTACTTTCTTTCTCTTCCTCTGAAGACTACATCATCAGCCTCTATCACCCACTATAATTACAGGCTGCTATTACCTCCTGTCCCCCTGCTCTCACCTCTAATTTTTTGGTGATTTTGAAGCTTTTTTCACCTTCCTACTTTCTTTCTCCTCCCCTTAGCGTCTTCAAAATCCACATGGATGTTCCTGATGACCTATCAGTCCCCAGCTCCCCCTCAGTCCTCCATTACACAGACTTTCTGCTCCATCCCACTTCCCTAGTCGCTAACCTGGACGCACCCAGCTGACATACTTCGCTCCTTTAATGCCAACCTGCTCACTGTACCTCGGTCTCATCGGTCTCGCCACCGGCCCCTTGTCCACATCCTCTCCCTGACCGGGGACTCCCTTCCCATTCATAGCTTCCCATCATTCCCCACCTTCAAAGCCTTATTAAAATCCCATCTCCTCCCAGAAGGCTTCCCCAAATAAACCCTCATCTCTTGTACTCCCTCTCCCTTCTGCATCATCTTTGGACTTGGACCTGTACCCTTTAAACACTCGATATTCACCCCCAAGCCCAGCACTTATGTACATATCCATAATTTATTTTAGTGCCTGTCTCCAGACTGTAAACTCCTTGTGGTCAGGAAATGTGATTACCAACTCTGTTGTACTGTACTCTCCCAAATGCTTAGTACAGTGCTTAGTATAGCACGGTAATTGGTTTGTTGTTTATAATGGTATGTGTCGAGCACTGTTCTAAGCACTGAGGTAAATACAAGTTAACCAGGTCAGACACGGTCTCTCTCCCACAAGGGGCTCACAGCCTAAAGGGGAGGGTGAACAGGTATTGAATCCCCCTTGAGGAAACTGAGGCACAGAGAGAAGTCAAGTAACTTGCCCAAGGTCACACAGCCAGCAAATGGGGGAGCTGGTATCAGAACCCAGGTTCTCCAACTCCCAGGCCCTTTCCCCTAGGCCACACTGCCGCTCCGAAACTCTTCGTTTCTCTTTAATTCAGCATTATTACTTATCTTGCTGAAGGGACCCCTATTCCCACTGAGCCCACCTACTATTCCTGGCTTTTAAATCCCTCCCAAAACCCCAAGTACTGCAAAAACCACCTTGCCCCAGATCCTCGGCCAACTCTAATCGCCAAAATTATAACCATCAGATGTGAGCTCTTCAAAATCTCCCCCTCACAAAACCAGTTCCCTCCCACCTCTTCATCCATTCTCTCATCCTTTCAGCCATCTTTCGAGATCAGATCCCTCTCCTGCTTTCAAAATCAACCCCTTCCACATGCACCTCCGACCCCATTCCTTCCTACCTTCTAAAATCACTTATGGCCACTCTTCTTCCCTACCTAGCCACCATTTTCAACCCTTCGCTCTGTGACGGCTCCTTCCCCGACACTTTCAACCACATCTCCTTCATCTCCGCCAAAAAACACCTTCTGTGGATCCCACTGCACCATTTATCTACCACCCATCTCCCTGCTCCCACTCCCATCCACGCTCATTGAACGGATAATTAACATCAGCAACCCCCACTTCCTGTCCTCCAACTCCCTTCTTGGCTCTTCAGTTTCTTCTTCCTTTGCTCCCCTAAAGCCTCTCCCTCCAAGGTCACCTCCTTCTTGACAAAACACATGGATTCTATTTATTCTATCCTAATCCACTGTTATCTCTTGGCTGTCTGACACCATAGATCATGCCATCTTCTGGCACCACCACCTAAATTTGTTCTCTCCTGCTTCTCCTCTTACTTCTCTGACCAATCGTGCTCAGTCACTTACACTGGCTCTACCTCTGCCTTCCACCCGCTATCTGTGCCTCTATTCTGGCCCTCTTCTCTTCTCAAATTACGCTTAATCTCTTGAGGAGCTCATCCTCTCCCATAGCTTCAGCAACCACTTTCATGCAAATGGCAACCAAATCTACCTCGCTGGCCCTGGCCTCTTTCCTGCTGTGCAATCTTGCATTTCTTACTGCCTTTGGGACATCTCGAAATCAATGTCCCGCTGACAACTCAAGCTCACTGTGTCTAAAACTGATCTCCTCATCTTCCTTAGCAAATCCTCTCCTCCATCTAACTTTCCCATCAGTAGTTGACACTACCAGTATCCTCCCCACCTCTGAAGCCCACAACCTTGGTATTATCAACACACCCTCCTGCATTGTTTGGGAGGAATGGTCAGGAGTTCATTATAGTGTTCTTTGTCACTTGTGAAGGATTCCCTCTGTTTCTATGATGAGGGCGGACTCATTTTTGCTCTGCAGCAATGCTGTAGTGAGGTCTCTTGGGGCCATAGAGTTTCTTTAGTGATGAGCAAAAATCCTAAGTTTCTTTGTAGCCCACATATCCCTGGATCTCTTCCACTTTGGCACCCCACCGGTCAGTCACAAATGTTTTTTTTAGTTTGATCCCTAGGTTCATCCCAGGTTTCTGTAGTCTTTTACTGGGATGAGTAGCAACAAAGTGCTGATAACACCTTTCTAGCCACGCTGCAACCCATGACTTAATTTCTGAGTTATTATCACCAAACCAGTTCTGATGCTGTCTCTTCGCCACAGTCTCGATGGCTGTCTGACAGACATTCTGAAAAGTGCCCACTTGCCGTTCAAAGCATTACACTTAGCGGGGATTCCTTATTTCAGTAGGAATCTGTGATGCTCCGACAACATCACAGATTGCTTTTCAGGTTTCTTTATTTCCGAGAGCCTGTTGATGGCTCGGATGCTACTCGTTGATGCACTGGTGATACTGGTAACTCTTGTCTGCAGTGTATGAGCCAACGGTCGGTCCAGTACTCAGTCTCTTGTATAGCTGCAGCGCTCCGTATAGCTTCCAAGCCCCACAGATGGACAATTATATACTCCATGAGATGAGACCTTAGGTACGTTCATGATGTCCTTCTCTTTTTTGCAAGGTTGAAGGTGGGTGGTGTTGACGATGACAAGCTGATGTTTGGCATATTCACTTAGCAGATGTAGACCACTGCTATTTTTCTTTCCAATCCCATGGAGCACAATGACGTTTTTTCCATATTACACTATCATTGCCCAGATGTGCATTGAAATCTCCTAGAATGATCACTTTGTCAGATTTTGGAGTTGTTAAGAAGTCCAGATCATTGTGGAAAGTTTCTTTTTCATTGTTGCTGCTTGGCATTAACTGTGCGTGTGGGCAAATGATGTTAATAATAATAAACACTTTTGCTTCAGAGGTACGCGTAGGGTAATTATTCGGTCCCTTATGTCCCTGGAGGCCAGAAACTTCAGACTGATTGCAACCCTTTTTTCAATGGTATTTGTTAAGCACTTACTATGTGTCAGACACTGCGTTAAGCACTAGGGTAGATAGGAGCTAAGCAGGTTAGACGTAGTTCATGTCCCACATGGGGCTCTTAGTCTTAATTCCAATTTTCCAGATGAGGTAACTGAGGCACAGAGAAGTAAAGTGACTTGTCCAAGGTCACCCCGCAGACACGTGGTGGAGGCGGAATTAGGGCCCAGGTTCCTCTGACGCCCAGGTCCATGTTCTTTTCCGCTAGTCCAGGCCGCTTCCCTGATTTCTCTGCTGCGTGGCCTTGGGTAAGTCGATTCTGTAACTGGCCAGTTAATAAGCAAAAAGAATTACCCTCCTTTAGCTACAAGCACCATCCTTCCGCACACTGCCCAAGAACACCCTGGAGTTCTAAGACACAATAGTGTCTATTCACTGATTTTCTATTTATTATTGCCCTACAAAAATAAAGTAGTCAGGTACCGTCCTCTAGTTAGCAATTATAAGATTAATTTTTTTTGAAGCCGGCAATTTCACAGGGCATCTTTTCTAGCCCCTTCCCCATTCGGGGTGAGCAGCGCACTCCTAAATAGGGCTGTTCAAACACCCAGAGTGTCACCGAATGCCTGCTTGCCTCATCGGGGCTCGACCGGTAGGTCAGTATCTCCAGAAGCTTCATCCGCGAGGAGTTTTCTTCAGTTTTCATGTTAAACAGGAACACCGCCACTGTGATGTGACAGCAGATAATTTCCCAGCTGTGTTATTTATGTTGGACGCTTTCCTCCGGCCCAGTAACTTCACTGCCTGCAGCTGAAAAGGATTCTGAGCTAAAAATTTTCTAACAGGCCTCAACCAGGCACCGAAAATGTTGCACCTGTTTACAATATTAGGAGCTCTTCCAGCCCAAAAGGCTTTAATGTGAGCTTTATTCTGTAATTCTCCATGGCTCAGATTTCCAAGGCCTTTCGCATCCATGAACTCATTTCCCCACCTCCAGCATCCCTGGCAGGTAATGAGGAGTAGATGTCATTATCTCCATTTCACAGATGGAAAAAGCAGGGGCCCAGGGACAGCTGCCACTTGACCGAGGTCACGTACGGTTAGGAGTAGAACGAATTCTAGAACTCACGTCATCTGACTCCGGAAGACTCCCCGTGAAAAGTGCCTTCAGAGCGTCTTCTACTTCTTCTGGTTCAATCAGGAATACTGGAAATACACAAATTGAGAAGTTTATAAAAAAAGATTTTGATTTCCACCTCCTCTTTGGGACTCTGGGTTATGAAAATGAACCTTTACAAATTATGAAAAATACAACTTTGCATTTTTTCAAACTTGTTATCCTATTCAGCAAAGTAAAACTCTGTGTGTGTAACTTATACAATTACTGTTCTTGATTAACAACAAAAACTGATGAGTTGGCCTTTCAAACACTGTAAGCAAAGCCAGCCAAGCAGAAAATATAACTGAAGGGAAAACAATTAAAAGTTATTTTACTTGTTATATTGCGGCTGATGGTTATATTTACATATTTTTTTGTATACAATATGAAAATCTCTGTAGCATATACTCCTTTACAAATGACATTATTTGGCTATAAAAGTCATATTTTCATATCAGCTACATTAGTTCTGGATTAGTAAACATCATACTTACAGTATATTAGAGATTTTGGTTATCGTATCCGTGAAATATATAAATATTGTATAATGCGATGCTCTTGACATTTTCAGCTGTGTTATTTACATTGCAAACGAGAAATGCAGTGCGGATTGCCTTAGCTTGCACCCTTGGTTTTCCACGTTGGGATAATTACGGCTTTATTCTTACTCCTGCGGGAGAGGGGCAGGAAAGAGTCTATGTGAGCCTGCATTGGCTCAGCCGGTATATACCGGTAGTTACCCAGGAGGGAAAAAGCTTTCTCCCTTAGGTTTTGAGCAAAACTCTCCCTGCGATTACTCTGACTGAGTAAACCCAGAAATCAGGGAGGAGAGGGAATGGGTAGGGGAGGATGGGGAAGGCAAAGCTGGAAAAATTTGCTCTGATGAGTTTTCCATAGAGCTCCGTGGTTGTCCTTCACTTTCCCAGGAGGTATATATCTATTATTATGGTATTTGCGAAATGCTTACTATGTGTCAAGCCCTGTTCTAAATGCTGGGGTAGATACGAGTTAATCAGATTGGACACAGTCCCATAGAGCTCGCAGTCTAAATAGAAAGGAGTAGGATTAAATTCCCATTTTACAGTTGAGGAGACCGAGGCAACAGACGAGTTAAGTGACTTGCCCGAGCAGGCAAAAGGCAGAGCCGGGATTAGAACACAGGTCCTCTAACTTCCAGGCCCGTGCTCTCTCCACTAGGCCATACTGCTTCTCTATTCATAGAAAATCTATGCACTGTACCCAAGAATACAACTAGGGACAAGGCCAGGCCATTCTTTGAGGTGGCTGGAGGTAAGTTTGGCTTGGTAAGTTTTTTGAGAAGCAGCGTGGCTCAGTGGAAAGAGCACGGGCTTAGGAGTTAGAGGTCATGGGTTCTAATCCCGGCTCCGCCACCTGTCAGCTGTGTGACTTGGGGCAAGTCACTTGACTTCTTGGTGCCTCAGTTCCCTCATCTGTAAAATGGAGATTAAGACTGAGAGCCTCACGTGGGACAACCTGATTACCCTGCATCTACCCCAGCGCTTAGAACAGTGCTCGGCACATAGTAAGCGCTTAACAAACACCGACATTATTATTATTATTATCATTCCCTTTCACAAAGGGCAAGACAGATTCTAGTCCCCTCTAAACACGAAGAGGAAAATTCAGCCCAGTGATATTTAGAATAAAAAAGTATTTTCCTTCAGATTTGTCTGCTGTGTGACCTTAGGCAAGTTCACTTAACATCTCTGTGCCTCGGTGACCTCATTTGTAAAATGGGGTTAAGACGAGCCCTATGGGAGACATGGACCGTGTCCGATCTGATTAACTTGTATCTAGTACAGCGCCTGGCACATAGTAAGTGCTTAGCAAATATCATGAAAAATATATTAAATGACTGTAAATCAGGGCTTTATTTTTCTGTGGGAGCAGAAGAGACATATCACTGTTCACGGGGTAGAGATGGGAAACATATAGTAGGTTCTTTATAAATGGCAACAGGCCAAACCAGGATCATAGGTTCAGGGAAGATGCAGGTGAGACTTTTTTTTTTCCATAAAGACTGCTCTTTCCCTGCCCCTACCAAGATTATTGAGAAATTTTTCCTTCCTGCTTCCCAGTCTCTCAGACAAGGCCTATTTTTGGTGAAGCAGCATGGCGTAGTGGATAGAGCATGGGCCTGGGGGTCACAGGGTCATGGGTTCTAATCCCGACTCCACCACCTGTCTGCTGTGTGACCTTGGGCAAGTCAATTTACTTCTCTTTGGCTCAGTTATCTCATCTGTAAAATGAGGATTGAGACCGTGAGCTCCCTGTGGGATGGGACTGTGTCCAACTTGATTTGCTCGTATCCACCTCAGTGCTTAGTACAGCGCCTGGCACATAATAAGCACTTAACAAATACCACAGTTATCATTAGTATTATTATTATTCTTAGGGGGAGTGGTATGCAGGGTGAGGAGAATGGAGGGGAGGGCAATGATGAACCTTGAGGTCCGGGACATATCCAAGGGTTGGTAGGGAAACTGCCCAAAGGCCCTCTTAGAGCAGGGATTGGTGAGAAGCCTCACAGATAAGAGAAGTGTTTCTAGAAAAGGAGCGGAGGGAAGAAAGCAGGAAGACCAAGAAAGTTGCCTGCACTACACTTCCTTAACAGAGAAAAGAGTAACCCACTTTTCGAATTCAAAAGGAAGGAAATACTACCCACCTTCTCCCCTCATTGCTTAAATTGAAAGCTAATCCCCGCAAGTGATCTTTAGCTGTACAGCCTCAATACAACAAAATGATTCTATTCTCAAGACAGAAGGAGCAAAGTGAGAATGCTTCCAATTTTGCAGCATTTCCTTCTCTACAGGAAGAGGCGGATGTGAAGTGTCAAGTAAGCAGGTTCTTGAGCCGAACAGGAGTCACACCCAAGAATGCAAATATGTGGACCAAAAAAATCTCTGTTTTTGTCCTCCCTTCTCCGCCTGTAGTCCTTGTCTTCCAACTCTTCAATCTGCCCACCCATCCCTCACCCTTCTTCCTGCATCTAAAGGGCTGGAACAAAGGATAAAAACAGAAATGGAAGCAACGATGCCTTTTCTATTTGAAATCCCAATTCCTGCTCCTTTGATTGAAAAAAAGGGGAAAAAAATGTCATCTGCTTGTTTTGCATCTTTCCCCCGACACCACGTATGAACAGAGAAGCAGCACAGCCTAGTGGATAGAGAACAAGCCTAGGCGTCAAAAGGACTTGGGTTCTAATCCTGTCTCTGCCACTTATCTGTTGTGTGAGCTTGGCCAAGTCACTTCACCTCTCTGTGCCTCACTTACCCCATCTCTAAAATGGGGATTAAGACTGTGATCCCCCACGTGGGACATGGACTGTGTACACCTCATTACCTTGTATCTATCCCAACGCTTAGAATAGTGCCTGGCACAGAGTGAGCGCTTAAGAATTACCATAAAAAAAAACTGTCATCCCAATATTCAAAACACTGGGAAGGGCACGCAGTCGAGACCAAGCCCTGCCCAGAGTGATGAGTAGCTTCAGTAGTATCCCACTGCAGGAATATTGTGTTGCTCCATCACTGTTGTTTTTGTTGAATTTACTCAGTTCATCTTTCCCTGTATCTGTCCTTCCTAGTTCCACAGCGGCCTGGCAAAATTCACGTCCTGGCAAAGCAGCCCAGATTCCGAGTTTCATATTATCAGATACAGCTGCACCACCTACGTGACCCCTTTCCCCACCCCTTCTCCATGCCCCCTTTTCTTACCATTTTACCATTCTTTGCCACTTCTTGACAGATCCTTGCCTCCCCTCCCTACCCCCTCTGCCGCGACGCCAAAGTCCGCTCAGGCCTCCTCCCTCCAAATGGCTTCTCTGACTCCCCTTTCTATTTTCCCTCATAAATCCCCGCGGTTCCCTACGTGACTCGTCCGCTCAGGCCAGCCGCACATCCGTAGCCTGGAATGAACAGAAGTTTAGAGGGAATGAGGCCAGAGGTAAATGAGCACAGATAAGTGAAGGAAAAGACTATATGCTGGGCTCACGATGCAACCGGCACCGATATACCTTCCGAAAACTCAATGGAAATGAATACAAGACGGGTCTTTTAAACGCTACAAGGATCTATTTTTTTCGAATGTATTGAGATTCCAACAGAAAATGAAATCAGTGCCAATCAGTCTGTCAATCATTCGTATTGGTTGAGTGCCTACTATGTGCAGAGTGCTGTACTAAGCATTTGGAGAGTACAACTGAGAAAGAGAAGCAGCAGCCTGGGAGTCAGAGGTCCTGGGTTCTAATCCCAGCTCTTCAACCCGTCTCCTTTGTGACCTCGGGCAGGTCGCTTAACTTCTCTGGGCCTCGGTTACCTCATCGGTAAAATGGGGATAAATACTATAAGGCCTACTAGGGACAGGGACTGTGTCCAACCCATTTATTTTGTAACTCCCTCAGGTGCTTAGTACAGGACCTGGCACGTAGTAAGCGCTTAACAAATACCTTTAAAAAAAATTGATAGAATTCATTCATTCAGTAGTATTTATTGAGCACTATGTGCAGAGCACTGTACTAAGCGCTTGGAATGAACAAGTCGGCAACAGATAGAGACAGTCCCTGCCGTTTGACGGGCTTACGGTCTAATCGGGGGAGACGGACAGACAAGAACAATGGCGATAAATAGAGTCGAGGGGAAGAACATCTCGTAAAAACAATGGCAACTAAATAGAATCGAGGCGATGTACATTTCATTAACAAAATAAATAGGGTAATGAAAATATATACAGTTGAGCGGACGAGTACAGTGCTGAGGGGATGGGAAGGGAGAGGGGGAGGAGCAGAGGGAAAGGGGGGAAAAGAGAGCTTAGCTGCGGAGAGGTGAAGAGGGGGTGGTAGAGGGAGTAGAGGGAGTAGAGGAGCTCAGTCTGGGAAGGCCTCTTGGAGGAGGTGAGTTTTAAGTAGGGTTTTGAAGAGGGAAAGAGAATCAGTTTGGCGGAGGTGAGGAGGGAGGGCGTTCCGGGACCGTGGGAGGACGTGGGCCAGGGGTCGACGGCGGGATGGGCGAGACCGAGGGACGGTGAGGAGGTGGGCGGCGGAGGAGCGGAGCGTGCGGGGTGGGCGGTAGAAAGAGAGAAGGGAGGAGAGGTAGGAAGGGGCAAGGTGATGGAGAGCCTTGAAGAACTGCATCCTGCCCTTAAGGGGCTTACAATCTAATGGGGGAAATTGACACAAGGTATTCGCAAAACACCACAGCTGTTAATAATAAAAGTATGTAAGGATATATGGATAAATAAGTGTAAATTAATATGAATTGATAATATAGGTAAGTGCTACAGATAGGTGCAAAAACATAAGTGCTTAAGAAAAGTTGTTGACAGACACGACCTGGGAAAGTGGATGCTAATTGCCTAATGCTTCCTGGAGGAGAGATTAGAAGATGGAGAGAGCCATGATCTGGCAAACCTTTTTTTCAAAATGGTATTTGTTAAGCAATTACTGTGTGACAAGCACTGTTCTAAGCTCTGGGGAAAGATACAAGTTCATCAGGTTGGACAGATTTCCCGTCCACATGGGACTCACCATCTAATTTGAAAGGGAGGGAGTTCCGGGCATGAGAATAGGAATAAACAAAGAGTTGAAGGTAGGAGAGTGAAGAACAAAGCATAGTAAAAAAAAAAAAGTTTGCAAGGGAGGAGAGAAGAAAAGATGCGGAGGTGTAGGGGGAGAAGAGAGTGGAAAAGTAAGTGGGAGAGAGCTGAGAGAGTGCCTTAAATCCAGTGGTCAAGAATTTCTGCTTGTGGCAAGGAAGGGTTAAACACTGGAATGTTTTGAGGGGTGAGAGGTGGAAAGATGTGTGCAGAATGATGTTTTAGAAAGATGATCTGGGCGGAAGCCTGGAGAAGAGAGAGGCTGAAGACAGGGAGCGAGAAAGTGCAGCGGCAGGTACAATAATCCACGATATAGTTGAATACAAATCGAAGTTATCTAGACTCTACAAATATTAACAAAACTTTGAACAAGTTTATAAAATTAAATTCTGAGCGTTTCAAGCTGAAGCAAGATGCGGAACGATCCGGGCCGTGAGACGTATGGAGACCGATATTGAATTTGGTTTCTCCCAACTTTTTGACCCTCATTTTTCAAATTTTAATGAAAAAAAATTTCAACGGCAACACTATTTCAAGTTTAAACATGGAGAACTGTTGCAAATTACCATTGATTTCATGTCACGATTGTAACCAGTGTGTGAAATCCCAATTAGTAACAGCCAGGGCGGCCCAGGTCAGCAACTGATTCTACTCACAGCAGAAAGCCAAGCAGTCATTATTGGCAAAGGGCCTAATTTTGTCAGGTATGGAAGGACTGCAGGGTGGGGGAGTGATATACACGCCGTCCCCGTCCCCCTCCCCCCCAACACACCCCGGCCCCACTTCGCTGTATTACTAGATATCAGAGAATATTACACATTGGCAAGGCCTTAAGACATTCTTACCACAATTCCCCCACCGGCAGGAATGAAAAATGCTCCCTTGATGTAATCTCAGCTTTCAAAATTTTCCAATCCAAAAACATGCCAATCGGTTACAGGATTTAGAAGCCGGGAACCAGCCTAAGTTTCCAAAGTATGGCGTGATTCTTTGATTCTGTTATAGTTTAAATACATCTAGCCGCGTGGCCTAGTGGAAAAAGCGTGAGCCCGGGAGTCAGAGGCCCCGAGCTCTGATCCCGGCTCTGTGACCTGCCTGCTGTCTGATCTGGGATGAGTCCCTTAACTGCTCTGTGCCTCAGTTTCCTCATCTGTAAAATGGGGATTATTCCCTCCTCCTTAGACTTTGAGCCCCATGTGGGACAGGGACTGTCCGACCTGATTATCTTGTATCTATCCTAGGGCTTGGCACAAAGCCAAACAATGAGCTAAGTGGTGGTGTAGATACAAGTTTAGGAAGTCAGAGGCAGTCCCTGTCTAACAAGGGTCTTGCGATCAATGTAGTAGGGAGAACAGGTATTGGATCCCCTTTTCACAGATGAGGAAACTGAGGCAGAGAGAAGTTCAGTCACTTGCCCAAGGTCACTCAGCAGGCAGGTCACGGAGCTGGGATTAGAACCCAGGACCTCTGTCTCCCAGGCCTGTGCTCTCTCTCCACTAGGTCACCCTGCTTCTCCAGTAAGTGCTTAATAAATACTATAATTATTATTCTCGGCCATTTCCGAGACCAATTCCTAGTCAGTTTTTCTACACTGTCAGTTCACTTTCTCATGAAGGAAGTGACTCTTCTTTGTTTCCCACAGTTAAGCCGGAGCAAGAGGAGCTAGAGAGAGGGGATGAGAGGCCCAGTAGCAAGCCTAGACTGAGGCGGCAGAGGGAACGACCTCTAGGTCCCAGAGCAATGTTTCTGATGGCTCTACACCACTGCCGCTGTCGGGGGCTGCTTTAATAATAACAACTGTGATATTTGTTTGGCGCTTACTATGTTCCAGGCACCGTTTTAAGCACTGGGGTAGATACGGGATGATAATCGGGTTGGACGCTGTCCCTGCCCCACCTAGGGCTCACAATCTTAATCCCCATTTTACAGAGGAGGAAACTGAGACCCAGAGAAATGAAGTGACTTGCCCATGATCACACAGCAGACAAGCGGCAGAGCTGGGATTAGAACCCAGGTCCTCTGACTCCCAGACCCGGGTTCTTTTCGCACCAGGCCACGCTGCCTACTGATAATAATCACGATGGCATTTGTTAAGCGCTTAACTATGTGCCAGACACTGTACTAAGCGCCGGGGTTGATAGGAGCAAATCGGGTTGGACGCAGTCCCTGTCCCATGTGGGGCTCACGGTCTCAACCCCCATCTTCCAGATGAGGTAACTGAGGCCCAGAGAAGTGAAGCGACTTGCCCAAGGTCTCACAGCAGACAAGTGGCCGAGCCGGGATTAGAACCCATGACCTTCCGATTCCCAGGCCCGGGCTCAATCCACTCCGCCACGCTGCTTCTCGAGGCTCCTCCCAAGGAGGCGGCGCTGCTCTGAGTCCGGGGAGGCAGACCACGGTGGCGGAAACTCCAGACCCGGGACCGGATGGATGGTCTGCAGAAGGGGCAGCGTCAAGCTCTCCCTCCCCTTCCCCCAGTGTAGCTCTGTCATCCATTCATTCATTCAATAGTATTTATTGAGCCCTTACTATGTGCAGAGCACTGGACTACTGGCTCTGCACCACAATCACCCCTGCAGGCTGCTGTGGCCTGAGAGAGGGGATGACTGCAGCCAGCTCCCTAGCAGCACCCAGGCTCAACTCAATTTTGGAAATGGTGACATTGCCGAGGTGGCAACAATGCCATGGCGTCCTAACCTCCTGATGTCATTTTTAGCCCTAGGCCCTGGACCACGTCAAATTGGCCCCAGCGACAGCCGCGTAGCTCATTTCTGATCAAAGAACTTCACTCATTCATTCAGTTGCCTTTACTGAGCGCTTACTGTGTGCAAAGCACTGTACTGAGTGCTCGGGAGAGTACGATATAACATCAGACACATTCCCTGCCCGCAATGAGTTCGCAGACCCCCATCCTTGAGAGTTCAATAGCTTTCTCACCCGCCAGATATATTTTCAGTAGCTTATATAAAGCTTAGTTTGCCCTTTCAAATAGCCTTGCTTCAGAGTAAGTCGTGAAGTCGAACGGCAGGTAAGGTGTTTGTGCCTGAATCTTTCTGACAGGTGATATACAGGTTGTACTAATTCTGCCAACACCGTAAACTGGCAAAATCCTGGAATTCACTTACTCCGTTGATCTCAGACCATGAGAGAGACCTTTAAGTCGAGATGGATATAGGGGTGTAGTCACCAGACTGGAAGCCCCTCTAGACTGTAAACTCGTTTTGGGAAGGGAACGTGTCGGTCTATTTTTATATTGTACTCTCCCAAGCACTTAGTACAGTGCTTTGCACACAGTGAGGGCTCAGTAAATATGATTGAATGAATCAGAAGGAGAAAATGCTTAATGCATAATAATAAAAGCCATAATGACCATAAACAAATGAACAAAAATTCAGTTCTCAAAACTAAACTGACTTGGTTAAGTATTTCAGAGAATTAGATTCAGCTCATTATTGCAATTATAATAATGATTATTGTTACCAATAAGAATGTCACTGTTCTTGAACTCAACTCCTTCCCCCGTACAGGTGGGGAAGAGGCCGAATTAAGCTCTATAAGGGATGTCTCCATGGATTTACGTGAAGAGATGAAGTGTGTCTCTGTCAGATTTGGCATTCTTCAAAATCTCTCGTATCATGGCTCCACCCCCCAAGATTATAGCTATAATCTACATGACATTTTGTGAAAGCAATTCCTTAAAGTTAACAGGAAGAAGAAGAAGAAGAATGATAATAGGAAACACGTATTTGTCATTCTCAAAACACCCACAGAAGTCTTAGACACAGTGAAGAGTTAATGCAGTGAGAGACGAAAAGTAGAGATTTATTTTTTTTAATTACCCAAACTAAGCTTCTAACTGCACTTGGTTCTCAACTGTCCTGCCTCCATCTCCTTTTCCCACACTGTTCCCATTTTGGTAATGTAGTTCCCAAGAAGGAGAGGTTCACAAGAATGGGCTTAGTGCTTTTTTTTCCAATCCCTTTAGGACATTTCCATCTCCAATAGAGACTTCAATAGTTATAAAACGAGACCTGCCATACATGTGAAACAGCACTTATGTATATTTATACCCATCCTCAGCACCTATGCATAAATGTATATTTAATTGTACATTTCAGCTATTGATCGTGGCATTCTCTTCGCTCCTCCAATATCAACGTACTGCTGGCTCACTTCCACATAAAGCTTTAAAATCGATATTTACCACTGGAGGAGAGCGAGATCAGCCTTACTACGGGCTGAGTCCGGTCCAGGACTAGGAATCCTCGTGGGGTTGCCAAAATCACAGCCCTTACTGACTTTACAACTGGTAACGAGCGTAATAATAATAACCGTGGTATTTGTTAAGCACTTACTCTGTGCCCCGCAGGGTACTGAGCGCTGGGGTAGATACAGGATAATCAGTTCCCACATGAGGCTCCCGGTCTAAGTAGGAGGGAAAATAGGTATGATTCCCCATTTTGCAGATAAGGGAACTGAGGCACAGAGAAGTGAAGTGACTTTCCCAAGGTCACACAGCAGTCAAGCTGTGGAGCCGGGATCGAAATCCCGGTCATCTGACTCCCAGGCCTGTGCTCCTTCCACTAGGCCACACTGCTTCCCGTGGCCTGGAGGTGGAAGGAGAAGCAGAGGTCCGTAGGGCTTTGCCTCTCCAAACCCTCACAGAGCATCCCCCCAAATGACAGAGAAGCAGTGGTAAGAGTTAGGGCTGGATAAAGCTATAAAGGGTGGCCGGAGACATACAAGAGAGGGAGGCCCTTGTGGTTTACTCCCAAATGATATTACGAGAAAACATTCTAACTAAATCTAGAACCACTTAAATCATTCTAATTCATTCCAAGACGCAGAGCTGCCGAGAGGCTTGGAGAGACCATGGTTGCCAGAAGCTCCGGAGAGCCTGACTCTACTGCCTGCCTCAACTGCACGGGAGTTCTAAGGTGGTGCCTGGCCCCCAAACCCGGCCTGGTTCCCGAAGAGGACGTGGATCGTAAATGGATCAATCAGCAGATCCCAGGGAGAGTGAAGACAACTGGGAAAGACTTAGAAGTTGCAATCTACAGTAAACACCAAATCCTCATAACTGATTCTGGGCCCGGTCTCAACAAAGCCAAAAGGATGATAAGCCGGACAATCTACGAGTCTACGAGGAAGTGAATGGAACCAGTCGGGAAAAGTCCCTGGGACACGTGAATGCCAGGAGCCGGGACAGAACTGAGAAACAAACCGCAACCCAGAGAAAGAAGCTACGGCATCGATCGCTACTGAAATTCTGTTCTCCTCCTTGACAGTCATAGAATCCCCATGGAAAAGCATTCCCACACATGTGTGATTTAGGGACATCAATTTCCCGGTGCAGAATTCTCAGTTGAGGAATTTCCTTCTTTACAGCTCTTAGAGAAGTCAGCAGATATTATTTTGCACAGGAGAAAGCGGCATTTAACAAATGCCATCCAGTAAATGGAGTTTGTTGACAGTTGTATTGGTTGTTGATGAAGCCAAGAGAAGTACTCAATAAACTGGTCATTTTCTTTTGTCAAGAATCAAATCCTTATACCTTGTGAGGCCGGGCATAGCCTTTCCCTTACACTATGTAAACCGAAACAAAGAGGAACAGAAGTAAACACCTGTCTTCGGGTTTGATTTGTTTTGCCATTCATATTTTTAGTCCACCTCTGGCAGGGTAATTGGGGGGGGGGGAACCCGTGACCAGAGAAGGATCCTCAGTCTCCCCCTTTTTCCCTCCTCACTCAGTCGGAGGCGGTGGCGATGAGAATAGTGTCAAAGGCAGAAGTCAAAGAAGGAGAAGATGTCTTTCTCCACCCGCCAAGGAGCACCACCGGACCACCTCCTCCTTCTCAGTCAGGACACCCCACGAACCCGCAGCTTCTAAAATAGGTCATTCACACGGCAAGTGGTAAGCATCCATTAAGAACTTGTTACCTCAGGAAGTGGTGCCAGCCAAAAACGTCAGAAGGTTCAAAAGAGTTTGGATAAATCCACGGGCAAAAGGTCCGTAATGGGTCCCTAGAAGGCAAATGTTAGAGGAAAGCGTTAGAGAAATCAGAAGGTTCAAGAGGAGTTTGGATATTCATCCAGTTCTCAGTTGCACCCTTGCAGAGCCACATGGTAAGGAAAATTCCGTTTGCGGTATGTGCCCTGGGACCAATTCCCCGCAGGTGTGCACAACTGTTTCTTCTGAAACTGCGTTGCTCTGTAGGCAGGTAGACCCACCTTGTCAGAAGAACATTCCTTAATTTTGCTGTCACATTCTAGCCAAAATACATATGGAAAATATGTATTCTGGCAGAATGGTGTGCATTCTTGGATAACAGATCCGTGACGGTTTATTAGGGTGCAAAATTACAGCTAATAAATGGCACCTCCGCAATCGTAGGTTATGGCTGCAAAGAGGGCAACCTATCGCATTGTTCTTAGAAATGTCCTCTTGCCACAGTTGGAGACAAATAGCCTGCCAGGCTGACCCAGTAATGGCATTTCTTATGTTCTTATGGTCTAATCTGATGTTCTCACCTCAACATTCATCAGTGAAATTAGAGAAGCAATTTCAGGAACCTAACTTTCCCACAGTGCGTCAGTTAGCCAATTCTGAATGCCTATTGCGACAGTGGGGCTCAGAATTGAAAGTGTCCGAGTCAATCCAGCAGCCAAATAAACCGAGAAAGTTTGGATCTGGCACTTAGCCATGAGCTGGAAAGTCGATATGTATCTGTTGTGATTCCTGCTGTACCCCAAACCCTGATTGGCTGTCAAGGAAAACCATTCCAACTCTCTCGGCCTCCATTTCCTAACTGTGATGGAACCCCCCCCATCGAGAACGACAGACGAGCCTCAGTTCTGAATGGTCCCGAGTCTTCAGAGCCGAGAACCTGAGCGAAGGAATTGATCGGCGTGATAGTGGATTGTGTGCTGTCCCTCCTACTAACTGGTCCCTACCAATTAAATTCCCACTGGGACATCAAGTGCAAGACCAAGAAAGTGGGCTGGAGCGCAAGATCCATTTAGGGCTGGACCACAGCCTTAGGTCGATGCTGTGCTGTCTTGCCATAACCCACCAGACGGTTGCCTTGGTAAGCCACTACGGTCTTCACCGACCACTTTAGCCAGACAGTTTTCATGATTCCTTCTAGCCTTGCCACTTTGCTGGATGCCTTAGATGGATCTTCAGTCAGGAAACTTAGCCCCAGCAGGTCTTCTCCTACTTTCAGAGCCCGGTCTCCTGGATATCCAATCCCCTGCCCTTTTCCACCGAATAAACAGCTAGTTTCTTTTTAGTTGTAAAATAGCAAGAGCAGGACGGCTTACCGCACACCCCTGAAGCATGATAAAATGATGGCAACATACTTTATGAAAGTTAAATGGCACTAGCACTAGAGTTCTGTGAATGATTTGAGAGTGGCAGTTTTGTAGGGAAGAGCGGTGATAATGCCAACGGGAGATGAGTCAGGAACAGCTTCATCCTTGACAGGAGAGGTGGTCAGAGACTTAAAGGAGTCTGTGGGAGGAGAGGCTTTCTGAGATCCAATTGTGGGGTCAAGGGAAGAGACTGGGCCTCTACCTCCCCGCCCCCCGACCCACCCACCCAACCACTCCTCTGCAGAGACCCCTCTGTTTGGCTCTCTCCCCAGCCCTTCTGCCAATCTGCGGGTGGAGAGGAGAGACGCCTTGTACTGATCGGTTAGAAACCGCTAACATCCATGGGAAGGTAGGGCCAGCTCCAGATATTTAGCCACCAGGAGGTGGATAAAAATTTCCCATCCCCCTCTGTAGGGAGGCTGACCCGCTGCACATGACGCTAGTTCCTTACTCCAGACTTGTGATGCAACAGAATGACACCATATGAACGTTATTCCCGCGGTCAAGAATATACCAGCCGTGAAAAACGTTGATAGGTTAAAGCTGCTGACAATATTAATTTTACAAACATAAAATCACGAGGTTTATGCATTTCATGAGTTCTGAATAGAAAATCCTTCCACGGTGATAAGGCCATCCCCAGTCACATCTCCCACTACCCTCTCTGATGGTGCACCCTGAAGTAGGTGCTTCTCTTGCTTACCAACTGAAGTGGGCCCGGCGCAAGAATTTCTGATTACCAATCACAGTAGGAACTATTCTTGTCTACCTACGTCCAAGGGATACGTCCACTGGGCTTTCAATACGTCGAGGGTTGAGGTTCAGTAATAGAAAGCATCCTGCACTGGATCCGGTATGCTGTCTCGTCATATTTGTTTTAAATTCTACTACTGTACCTTGCTTCTTGGCCTCCTCTGATATTTTGGTGGGCTATGGAGTTTGCATAGCTAATTGTATTTTCACTGTTTATATTGTGTACACGCGTGAATAATCGAATGAATATCACAATAGAGCTGTTCCTATTGTCTCCCACGACCCTCTCGAAAATGAGATGGCGCATCTCAAGAGTTTTATCCTGGAATACATTTTTTTTTGCCTTTCAGATTAACAGATGCAAGCCTGCCTAAAGGAGTCTGATTTGTAGACGTGAATTTGGTCAGTACCTAATGGTATTTTTCTGACTGTGTAACAGAGTGTGTATGCGAACCACTGTTGCGGGTGCAGAGTGTTTTATAAATGCCACAACAGATGAAATTACATATGACATTCACATGAATAACAAAAGGGTTCGTCAGGATTTGTGCTCTCCGACATGAATTGCTCAGGTTTTAGTAAAAAGAATAGATATTTATTATGCCAAACAGGAAAACATTAGAAAAGAATGACCAATTCACATTTTCCAATTCAGTCAGCCTTTTAACTGGGAACTCCTTGGGGAGTTCTCAAGTGTGGGATGCTGAAGAAAGCGTTGCTGCCAATTCACTCTGATTTTTAACAAAAGAAAGATGAGGGGAAAGTTCAATTTGCTTTTGAATTATGGGTGCTCATGATGGTTCTTAAATAATTATGAAAACAAGTTGCATTTTTCAGACCTGATCAACATTCAGGAGCCTCTGTGCCCTCATTACTCTCAAGCAGGGACACCAAACTTATTTCACTTTGCACCTCTTATAGTCCTCTAATCAGAATGATCTTTTAGTCAATGAATTGAAAACCACAGTCCCAGAAGTAAGTCACTGAGCCAAACAATCTCCTGCCTTCGGATTTTATTTGTCAACCTCCGACATTAGCTCATGCTGAGCACGTATAGGCCGGCGAGTACAGAGCCTTCGAGGGATGTCAGGATTTTGCAAAATGGAAATAAAATATTAAAACTTGTTAGGGTCAAAATCAATGGGGAGGACATGAGCTTTCTTTTTCAAACTATTCATTAATTGCAATGCGATTTTTCAGCCATCAAATTATTTATCAGAATTCTCCAAACAAAAAGTCAAAGTCTAAAAGATTTAAGTTCCATCACACATTTATCTAGCTAGGTTTCTAGCTGTTGGTTGCACTTTTGAGCAGACCGAGAGTTTACAATCCGGAATTCATATCAGTGTTTTTGAAATTTTGGCTTTTTAGCATCTCGGGATGCAGGAGGTTGAGGCGTATAATGTCATACTTAATGTATGTCTGAAACTCTTGATTCGAAACCCCCGGGATATTGGAAACCAGCTTCCTATAACCACCGATGCTTTGTCATTATGTTTAATTCTTCCCTACTTTCTCCACTCCCTTCATTTTCCCCCTTGCCTTTTTTTTTCTTCTTACGCACGTACACTCAATCCCCAACGTATACTAAATACCCCAGGGACACTTTCAGGTCTCTGGGGACCCAGGGTAGTGGAAGCCCTGGGGGCAAACCAAGACCAAAGTCCCCCTTCTTTGCCTTCCTGGAGGGCAGACCTCTTCTGTAGTGTTTTCCTCTCTGCCATTGCCAGGTTCGATTTCAGAGCAAAGAAGCAATAGCAAGAGTGACAAATGAGATTAAAAAAAAAAAACATATGAAGTCCTATTACGTATCACACACAGTTCTGTTGTAACAGAAGGCTTCATTACATGGTTTATCTTCCCACAGTATAAATCTCTTCTGGTATTACACAGTCCTCAACTTGGTGCAAGTAGATCTTATGTAGGAAGCAACGGTTGGGTGTAGATGCGTGGCATGGCTCAAGGCTTGGGGCTGCTATACTTCTCACCCTCTGCTTCGGCTTTACTGTAATGTACTACATAGTACTTTGTGTATCTATATCTTTTTGTAACTCTACAATATTTATTTTAGTAAAATGCTACTATATTAAAGAGAAGCAGAGAAGCAGCACGGCCTAAGGGAAAAAGCACGGGCCTGGGAGTCAGAGGACCTGGGTTCTAATCCCAGCTCTGCCAACTGCTTGCTTTGTGAGCTTGGGCAAGTCACTTAACTTCTCTGTGCCTCAGTTTCCTCAACTGTAAAATGGAGATTAAATCCTGCTCCCTCCTACTTAGACTATGACTGTGTCACTAACTAAAACTCAACTTTGCTGACAGGTCCTTATTTCAACCTTCCGAGGCAAGGAACAAGACAGGCAACTTTTTTTACCCACCATGGTATTTGTTAAGCCCTTACTATGTTGCAGGTATTCTACTAAGAGCTGGGGTAGATACAAGATAATCAGGTTGGTCACAGTCCATGTCTCACATGGGGCTCACAGTCTTAATCCCCATTTTACAGAGGCGGTAACTGAGGCACAGAGAAGTTAAGTGACTCACCCAAGGTCACACATCAGACAAGTGGCGGTGCTGGGATTAGAGCCCAGGTCCTTCTGAGCCACAGCACGGCGTTTTTGAAAGAGCACGGGCCCGGGCATCAGAGGAAATGGGTCCTAATTGCAGCTCCGCCACTTACCTGCTGTGTGACCTCGGGCAAGTCACAACTTATCTGTGCCTCAGTTCCCTCATCTGCCAAGTGGGGATTCAATACCTATTCTCCCTCCTACTTAGACTGTGTGCTCCATGCAGGACCTGATCATCTTATATCTGTCCCAGCGCTTAGTACAGTGCTTGGCATATAGTAAGCACATAAATACCACAATTATTATCATTATTATTATTATTATTGCTCTGAGCAGAGCTATGATGCTAGAACTCTCCTCCCCTCACAGTCTAACATAGTCAGAATTTGAAGGCTTGGGGGGAAATGTAAGCTTAGGAAGGTGGTTTCATAATAATTCTATTTATTTATACTGATGCCTGCTTTAATTGCATTGATGTCCGTCTCTCCTCCCCCCCCCCCCCCAGACGGTAAACCCACTGCGGGCAGGGATTGTCTCTCTTTATTGCTGTGTTGTACTTTCCAAGTGATTAGTACGGTGCTCTGCATACACTAAGAGCACAGTAAGTACGATTGAATGAATGAATTTTGCTCTCCATAGATGGTGGGAAGGGAAGGTGTCTAGTTTATAGTTAGGAGTCGACATATCGTGAAGAAAAAACATCGCCCCATAGCAGGAGCACGGCCAGCTGCACGTTTTGTCTTATGCATGTAGCAAAACTTCCATCCTAGGGGAAACAGAGCCAGAGGGATCACTCTAGGGAATTGTAATAAGGATTCATTCATTCAGTCACAGTCAATTAGCGCTTACCACGTGCAGGGCACTGTACTAAGCGCTTGGAAAGTACGATTCAGCAAGAGAGACAATCCCCACCCACATCGGGCTTACAGTCTAGAAGGGGGGAGACAGACATCAAAACAAATAAACAGGCATCAATATAAATAAAAAGAATTATAGCTATATATGTGTCAAAACAAGTAAACAGGCAATAATATAAATAAGTAGAATTGTAGATATGCACCTATATACACAAGTGCTGTGGGGCGGGGAGGGGGGTAGAGCAAAGGGAGCGAGTCGGGGCGACGGGGAGGGGAGGGGGAGCTGAGGAAAAGGGGGGCTTAGTCTGGGAAGGTCTCTTGGAGGAGGTGAGCCTTCGATAGGGCTTTGAAGGGGGGAAGTGAGGTTGTTTGGCAGATCTGAGGAAGGAGGGCGGTCCAGGCCAGAGGTAGGACGTGGGCCAGGGGTCGACGGCGGGAGAGGCGAGAACGAGGCACATTGAGAAGGATGTGTGCTCCAGCCCTGACCCAGAACAGGCTTTGGTAACATGTGTTTTGACAGTACAGCTGCACCCACGCTCCCACTTAATGAGCCAACTTCCACACTGTGCTATATGTACCTTGCCCTAGCCTCAGTGTCCAGGAATGAGCCAATCCCCCTGCTTCAGAATGCAGGAGACCCAGGGCATTCCTCCCTGGCCTCTCAGTAGCCCACCGGATAATCAGCTCCTGAGTAATCAAGAGGTGGCTGTGGTTGGTTTGCCAGATAACTGGCTTTTGGCCATAGACTGCAATTGTTAGTTTTGTTGCCAAAGATATTTTAAAATCCAGACATTACTTTCCTAGCTTTCATTGCTCGGGTTGAAGCCCGGTTTCTGCAATTCTTCCATCAAGCTTGAGCAATTGAAAAAATGGCCAGTTTTGCTTGTGTGGCTTAAGAGGCTGCCCCACGCTCTCCATGGAATTGAACGCCATTGTATATGGTCCGAGTTGCTGATTTCTTCTATTAATTAATGTGAGACCAGCCATGGCCTCTTTATTAAATATTAAAGGTTCCAAACACAGAAAACCCACACCTGCTCACTCAAATACTCCATCACTGGCAATTACAAAGTTACACACACTGAGAGAAGTTGAACTGGATTTCACCAAATGCTCCTTTAGAGAAACATGACTGCATGTATTTCTTTTCTCTTGGATGGCAAATTTCAGACTAATATCATAGGCAGGGAATGTGTCTGTTAGATTGTTGTCTTGAACTCTCCCAAGTAACCACTTCCGTATCTACACCGAGAAAACTCTACAGATACACATACCAGAACGACTTTAGGACAGAAGATGGGACGTTCTGAGGAGGGTGCGTCCACGCACGGAGTCACTCTGGGGTGGAAACGACGCGACGGCATTGGAAGAACTCTCCCAAGCACTTAGTACACTGCCCTGATACACACTAAGCGCTCAATAAATACCACTGATTTATACATCCTTCCCCGAGCAGCATCTCAGTCTACCCAGAGTGGTCTCTCTTTAAGCATGCTAGAATTGGCCTAAGAAGGTGCCAGGTCTCAAACCTCAGTGATAATTACAGCAGGAAGGCCTGCAGTCTGGGTATGTTTCTACTGAAACTTCTCCTCACCCTCTTTTGCAATCTCCTAAATCCCCATTTTCCCCACACTGACCGCACATACAGGAAATCTCCCAGGAATGTTCCCACAGTTGCCACACTGTCTTCACCCCGGTATCCTTTTTTCCTGATGTCATAATACCGATAATCATGATGGTATTTATTAAGTGCTTACTCTGGGTCAAGCGCTCTTCTAAGCACTACGAGTTAAAAAATCAGGTTGGGCAGAGTCCCTGTCCCACAGGCGGGTCACAGTCTGAAAACTCCTCTCATCCCTGCCTCCCCTCAGGTTGGGGACAACAGGTGAACCGAGGCATCGCCCAACAAAGAACCCATCGAAAAGGTTCTATCCCCCCTAAGGTGGGAAGGGAGAGATCGGACCCAAATTGTGGAAATGTTCAGTTTGGGGGATTATACCAGTCCCCAGATGTGCACGCGCGCGCACACACGCACGGTTTAGGAGATTCAGTTCCCCATCACATGAGGAAATCTTTTCAAATTAAGAAAAAAGCTGGAGGGAGGACTGAGAGGAGGAAGATGGGGCAAGTACAAAAATTGGGGCCCTACCTGATGATTGCCAACTGTGACTGAAGCAATTGGTTGCCACAGGTGGCTTTTCTACTAAAGTAGAGGTAACAGCCACCAAGGTGACACCTATTTGACAGGAGGACTAAATCTGCTGAGCAAATGAAGACCAGAAACTCAACTGTACTATTTGGGTACCAGAATCATCCCTCTGTTACTCACTAAAGTGGTTTGAATAGAATTGCTTGGTGTGACTTTAGAAAAATAATCTCTGTACTGTTTCATTTAAGAAGAAAAGCCAGCCGCAAATGCATTCTGATGGCCATGAAATATTTTGTGTATATAGGTCCATTATGAACTGGTGAATGCCCTTCGCTTGAACTCCATAGCCTTTATGGGGTTTCTGATTAAATTTTCCTTGTAATTTTCAATGATTGCATTCATGAAATTATATAGGAGCCATGCTGGGGCAAAATTAACACCTATAAATTTGCAAAATTGACCACGGGCCATGCATTCTAGTTTGTAAAGCCTCTATTTTATGCCTCAATTTTTGTGATTTCAAATCCTGTGGGAGTTGTCCTTTTATTAAAGTTCTCCCCATCTTCCCATTTTGTCAGTAGTTACATTTTCATCACTTCATATTTTGTTTTGACCCGAGATATTCTGCCATTCTGGCCACTGTTCAAATGAAATGTTTCCCGAGGGGGGAAAAAAAAAAGGAAAAGGACCGTTTGTGTGAAACTTCAATATTAAACTCCAGAGTTCCAATTTTGAAGAAAGTTGGTTGCCAGTAGTTCTCAGACTAAGGACAAACATCACTTGAACTTTAGATTATTTATGTTCTGTCTTTTAAAAAGAGAGGGAAAAACCCCTCCTAAAATATAATTTTTTTTTTCTATTTCAACTCAAAGAAATCATCTGGGCAACAATAGCATTAGCTATGTTCCAACAGAGGAGAGAGTCCAGCATCCTTTTCTTCTTAGGACAAATCTATCAAGCTACAATTTTCTCACACTTAATTTTTAGTCCCTTTTCCATAAATCCTACACTGGATATGGGCAAAATGGAATTTTTTTTCAGTAAATGTAATCATCATAAACATCTAATTTTGGTTTTTCAAAGCTCTAAATTCAAATTTTGTCTTCCACAGGAGGCTTTTTTTGGCCTAAATGATCTGGGTAATTATAATAATTCTTATTATTATGGTATTTGTTAAGCACTTACTATGTGCCAGGCACTGCTCTAAGCACTGGGGTGGATATGAGCAAATCCGCTAGGACAGAGAAGTGAAGTGACTTGCCCAGGGTCACACAGACAAGTAGCGGAACCAGGATTAGAGCCCATGACCATCCGACTCCCAGGCCCGGGCTCTATCCACTACGCCATGCTGCTTCTCATGCTGCTGTTCTTTAGCCTAATTTTTCTCTTGACTCTTGCAGACTAATCTGCTGTCTTCCTCCAGCCTTACTAATAGTGGTACAAGCACTTCATTCTCTTGGGTTCTAAGGGGGAAAATTCCCATCTACCTCTAACCCACCCCCTACCCCTGTCTGCAACCTCCAATGCACAGACGGGAGCTGGAATTAAACTCAGTTCTGTTAAAAAGGCATGCTTTCACTACACATTCTGGCTAGAATGCTGTTAGAGAATTAGGGAATGTTCTACCGACAACATGACCCTACTTGGATATATCATATGGCATGGTGTGAGGGAGAAATGGTTTAGGCACTGCATGTGGCTTTGGATGCTGTGTATCACAATGTGACTTTTCCACATCATGAGGTTGTGCAAGAATGCAATCTCTGAATTACGAGGCAAAAATCGTCTGACTGCCAATTGCTTCCAGGAACGTAAAAAGATCCTAGCCATCCTCAGAGAATCTGAAATAGTCTCCCGGGATTTGTGAAACCCTGCCCGATCCACTCTTCCAAGGAGAGCCCAGACTGTAAGTACCCCAATTCAGATGATCCACCCCAGTCAGGGCCAAAATTCTTCCCTACTTTTCATCTTACAGATCTTGCCATTTTATTACTCATTGAGTCAATGAGTCACAAGGATCCAACTAATAGGTCCATCTATTTTAAATACGATTCCTATGAAACCTTATATCTGGACAGGAAATCAAAGGCGAATATTCATTTTAGCTAGAGGATGTTCGGTGACCCCGATGCGAACTATAATAAGTTTCTTTTCTCTTTGCTACATGGGTTGCTTCCATTAACATCAGTGGAAGCTTAGGCACTGAGCAGAGAATGGATTCTTTATTCTGCCACTAACAATAGATGTGAACAAATTATTAGAACTGCCTGATCAAAGCTACTCTATTGAATTACAATTATCTTGGCATATTAAAACCATTAACATTGAATCTCTGTTAAATAAGATTGCCACGCGATTGGATGTTCACTGAGCCTTGGTTTGTAAACTGGTTACAATAGGAATATGTCGGAGACTTTAGGGCAGTCTGGTAATACTTCTGCTAATGAAATCTGTCCGATCATTTCCTTCTATACTCAAGGCTGCCGAAAGTTTAAGAGTTTGGTTTAGTGGCTCCCTTCATTATCCTTTTGCATCAAAACATGTATGTTCCCTTCCCAAAAATCATTCACTATCCTATCAGAATTCCTCCAGTGCTGGGGTAGTCTCATTTGTAAGTCCTGTAACGCCGGAAGAGACACATTTCAAATTTTCCTCAAGTGGCAACGTTACATACACTATTTCAGTCTAGAGCTCCTTAAATTACTTCAGAATACACTTGAGCCATCTTTTAATAGCCCTGCTTAAGGATTTTTGTTCACTCTATACATCCACAGGATAATCTGTGCATGGAACACTCAAAATTCCAAAACTGAAAAAAAACTTAATGTGGAACTCATGAATGATGGAAAGTATATTGCTTTGAAGGCTGAAGATTAGCTTTTCACGTTCTAGTGAAAGCTTTCTCCAACTCTGTAGCATTTCTGCTTCCTACTTGGACCAAAGCTTTTCAGCTGGAGATATCTTCGGGGCAGTCGACTATAATAAATGCTGTTAAAGTTAAATGCTACTCCTAAACTTCTTCCCTTCATTGATTACTTCCTACCTTTCCCCACCCTCTGGCTCTCTGGCTCTCTGGAATCCTGCCGCCTTCTACCAAGAATTTCCTCTGGTCTCACTACATCTGCATTTAGGGAACTATACCGGAACTGTTTTAGAATGGAGTAGTGAATTTGCAGAGCTTTTTCCCAGGTGGCAGGAAGCAGAAAAAGAGGAGGAGGATGGGCCAGGAGAAGAGCCTTACACCATCCCTTAGACAGGAGATTGTGACCCCACCCTTCTACTTTTCCTCCCTGTCCCCTATCCTACCCTAGTCCCAAGAAGAGGGAGCTACAAGATGAGGAAAGAGTCAGGATGGCAGAAGCAACAGGAGCAGAGAGGTCCTTGATGGGACCTGGCAGTGTTGGAGTAGTAGAAAAGATAAAGAATTTCAAATAATAGATTTAGGACTGGGGGGGGACTAGGGAGACAGGTGCGATTTCTGGGTGTGGGGAAGGCAACCAAGAAAAAGCCATAGCAGTGTAGGGAGGGATCTGGGGAAAGGTGTCTTGCTTTTTGCAAATTTGCCAGGGAAAACACAAACTCTATCACTTTTGGAAGAAGTGGTTTCCTTCAAGCTTATGTGGGACTCATTCATTCATTCAATCGTACTTATTGAGCGTTTACTGTATGCAGAACACTCTACTAAGCGCTTGGGAGAATGCAATAGAAGCAAAAGAAGTTCTCGAGGAGCACAGCTCCCCTCTGGATTTTGTTCCTGCCCCACCCTCATTTAATGTATATCTATAAGATAGTCACCTCCTCCCCTGCCATCCACTCCTTCCGTTTCTCAGGCTAGAAAATGGAGCCTATTCTTTGAGGGGAGGAAGAGGGAAGTAGGCTTTCCTCCCCCTGTGACCATGACCTTTCTCTTTACAGGGTAAATGGTAAGCACGCAGAGTAAGATCCCCCAGGAAGAAGTGCACGTTAAAAAATCAGTAGGTTCAAAGAGACGATTGAATAAATTTATGTACAAGAGGTTCGTAATGGGTTACCAGAGAAAAAGTTAAGGGGGAAACAGTAATAATAATGATGGTATTAATGGTGGTATTTGTTAAGCACTCACTACGTGCCAAGCACTATTCTAAGAGCTGGGGTAGATACAAGCTAATCGGATCGGACACAGTCCCTGTCCCACATGTGGCTCACAGTCTTAATCCCTATCTTACAGATGAGGTAACTGAGGCACAGAGAAGTGAAGTGCCTTGCCCAGGGTCACACAGCAGACAAGTGGCGGAGCCGGGATTAGAACCCAGGTCCTTCTGACTCCGAGGCCCGTGCTCAATCCACTAGGCCCTGCTGCTTCCCTGGGTAGGGAGGGGAAAGAAGGTAGGATGGGAAAGTTAGGCAGAGTTATATGGAACATGGAAGGACGTTAAGGAGGACGACCATGACTCCTCCAAGCATCCTACTGACATTTTTGGAGACCAAACTGGGCTGGATGGACCTTTTGTTTGGTACTTGTTAAGCGCTGATTCTTCGCAAGGCACTGTACTAAGCGCTGGGACAGATGCGAGATAATTAAGCTGGACACAGTCCCCGTTCCACATGGGGTTTACGGTCTAAGTCAGAGAGAGTAGGATTTAATTCCCATTTTACAGGTGAGGAAACTGAGGGACAGAGAAGTCAAGTGACTCACTCAAGGTCACACGGCAGGTAAGTACCTCTGGACTGTGAGCTTATTGTGGGCAGGGAATGTGTCCACCACCTCTGATATATTGTACTCTCCCAAGTCCTCAGTACAGTGCTCTGCACACAGTAAACGCTCAGTAAATACAATTGGCCGAAGTGGCAGAGACAGAATTAGAACCTAGATCCTCTGACTCCCAGGCCTGTGCTCTTTCCCCTAGGCCACACTGCTTCACATCATTGTTGTGACCCAGTTATGGCACCGTTTGTGTTCATAACACTGATGGAAGCAACAGGTAGAACTTACCATGACTGTAAATTCTAGGAACTGGGTGATTAAAACACCATTCAAAAACACTTTGGTGAGCCAAACATCATTCTCCCCGTTCTCTAGTAAAAAGTTTGTTACCAAATCAAACTTCCACTAAAAAAAAGAAAGCCTCCCAGGATCACACCTATTTTCAAATGAGAGCAGTCACAGAGGAGTAAACCTCTGACAGGATCATTCCTCTCCGTGGTCTCCCGCTTCCCCGCACCCCAAGACACCCCCTGGCTCACTGGCCTTCCCACTGTGAACAAGATCGATAAATAGTCTTGTCCTCACGGTGCTCAGTGTTTTCAAAAGTAATCCATAAAAGAATATAAAATCCTGCATACATAAGTAACAGAACTAGTGTATTTATTGTGTTCTAAAACTCCAGCTGGCACTGATCATAATACAACGTGGCAGTTTCATAACGAATGCTCCCCCCTACCTAGTTTATCAGTCTCACTTCAGTGTGCTCTTACTGGGTGTGTTGAGATTCTAGAAACAGTGAATATTTTAAGAAAATGAACAAGAAGCAAATGTAAAAGGGAAAGAAATGTCATGCTTTAGCTCAGTCTGAGGTAGGTGCTTTGTTCCCCATCTCTCTATTTGCACACTTATTGCCCTCTTAGATAATTAGCTTTCCAAGAGGAATTTTCTCATATTTTATTTCAGCTCAGCGGTGAGCTGAGAAAAGTTTCCTCATCACACATAGGGCTATTTTTATTTCTAGAGGAATCGTTCAAGGTGCTGTGAACAGTAACCTTTGTTCGAATAACTGCAGCGTACATCAAGACTAGGTGGCTTTCCTTTTTTTTTTTAAGGGACGGAATATGTTTTTGGAGGAGTAAGTCCTCAAAACGGGACTAGGCATGTACAGAACATGAGGATGTTTTCTGCGATAGTCAAAAAAGCACCACATGGTGTTTTCCTTAGCACGTCAACACCAGCGTTGACACGTACGCATAACCATTCAACTGAAGGAAGATTTTGAGATCTCATACTCAAACCCAGTTCTCTCCTCATGGGGTGGGTTTTTACCCACAGGCCCCTGACACACTCCTAGTTACCAAGAGGAGACTTAAGCACAGTTTATTTTCATAAACCCCTTCAATTGCCCCCTACACTTAAGTGAAATAATGTCGAGTTTCTACACGCACATGGCCTGGACATCAGGAGCTATCATTCTAAAGTAAAGATAAGGTAGCCACGGGCAAATATAGAGGAAAGTATGGTTATAAGGCTGGTAAGGGTCTTAAAAATGTGCCTAATTTACCATTTTAGCAATCTCCAATTTGACAGAAGGATCAAGAACTGGAAGCCGGTGGTCTCTAACCCATCAGCAACACGGCTCTCACACATTTTTCAATCACCTGCATAAGAGCGCTGCCTTCGAGGCCGTAGCTTCTACAGACTTCCTAGTAGACATTTCAGGACTGTACACATTTCAGATCCCACCCATAAACAGGGCATAGCATGGGACATGCTAGAGCTTATGTTAGGGTTCCAGGTCATATCGTAGCATTCCTGCCTCTTTCTCCCTCACTATCTAAACCCACACAGGACTTTCTTCCTGGCTTAATAGGGTCCACTCTCTGGATCATGGGTTGGCGATTCAGACCCAGTGTTAACAGAGAAAGGAGAGCTTACTGAAGCCTACTGAATGAAGCCCAGGATCGCAAATGAGCAACGTAAAATTCGAGCCTCGCTTCCACCACCGAGGGACTTTGTGAGCCTGGGAAAGGTGAGTTACCTCCCCTCAGAGGGAGTCAAGTTATAAAGTAACGTGGTTGTTAATGTCTCATAGACAATATGGCTAGTCAACTCTTCCCAGCACCAAGATGGAAATCACCACACCAAGGGTGAGTTAAACCAACTATTGAGAGCATGAGTGGTTTAATCAACTTTTAGCATAATTGTCATTCCACTGGATTTCAAGGAGAATTGAACATCTACCTCTACACTTCTATTTTCCTCATCTAGCTAAGCACAGGGATCTCCAGAATGAGCAAAACAGCCCTGCATGTAAAAGAGCCTAACTCCGCCAAGACCTCCTCACTGAATACCCAAGAGTTCCAGTGGGGTGACACTCCTTTGCAGGAACCCATCTTGGAAGAACAGGGATGGAGTAAGAAAAACTTTTTCTTTATTATTATTATCATATTTGTTTAGGACTTATTTTGGGTCAAGCACTGTTCTAAGCTCTGGGGTAGAACAAGTTAATCCAGTCTGACACAGTCCCTGGCCCACATAGGGCTCACAGTCTAAATAGGAGGGAGAACAAGCTTTGAATCCCCATTTTACAGTTGTGGAAACTGAGGCCCAGAGAAGTTAAGCGACTCACCCGAGGTCACATAGCAAAATACCGGCAGAGGCAAGATTAGCGTGGCTTAGTGGAAAGAGCCCGGGCTTGGGAGTCAGAGGTCATGAGTTCAAATCCCAGCTCTGCCACTTGTCAGCTGTGTAACTGTGGGCAAGTCACTTAACTTCTCTGTGCCTCAGTTCCTCATCTGTCAAATGGGGATTAACTGTGAGCCTCACGTGGGACAACCTGATTACCCTGTATCTACCCCAGCGCTCAGAACAGTGGTCTGCACATAGTAAGCGCTTAACAAATACCAAAATTATTATTGTGGGTTCTAATCCCGCCTCCACCACTTGTCAGCTGTGTGACCTTGGGCAAGTCACTTAACTTCTCTGTGCCTCGGTGACCTCATCTGAAAATTGGGGGTGAAGACTGTGAGCCCCACGTGGGACCTGATTACCTTGTATCTACCCCAGCGCTTAGAACAGTGATCAGCACAGAGTAAGCGCCTAACAAATACCAACATCATTATTATTATTATTTATTATTAGAACCTAGGTCCTCTGAACTCCCAAGCCCATATTCTTGCCACTAGGCCACACTGCTCCTCATTGCTTATCTTTGTGAGCAGGTTATAGAGACAATTCTCCCCGTAACAACCTACAAAAGCATGGTCACCTATAGGTGGATGGAAGAGCCAAATGAAAACGATGGCTGAGCTTTAGTCAAGTCACAGAGACTCCAGGACGAAGAACAGGCGCAAATTGATTCTAGTAATGGTGGTTAGTACAGTGTTATTCGCACTCGTCCCTGCCCGTCATGCTCTCTCTGGGGCATAGCGTTACAAGACCTGAGAGGTATTCAGTAGGTATTAGGGGGATAGAGTCATGATGGATTATTGGGTGAGAAAATTCAGGAATGTTAGATCCTTAACCATTAGGAAAGAAGTCAGGGAGGGAAATCATCACAATTCCTTCAAGCATCCTGTTGTTACTATCAGAGACGGAATACCGGGCCGGATAGAACCTTGATTTGACCCTGTTACGGCTCTTCTTAGGTTTTCATAGTCTTAAATGGCTTTTTATTACGACTCCTTCATAATTAAGCATGCCAATCCTCTATCTAACGCTGCCCGGTTTCCTGAAGGATTTCTCGGATTGGTGTGCACCTCCGAAGCAGAGATTTGCCAGCTAGCTTTTGTCATAACAATAGTATTAATACTATTTGTCAAGTGCTTACTAGATGTGTCAAGCAGTGTTCAAAGTACTGGGGTAGATACAAGGAAATCAAGTTGGACACAGTCCCTGTCCCACCTGGGCCCACAGTCTAAATCCCCATTTTACAGATGAGGTAACTGAGGCCCAGAGAAGTGAAGTGACTTGCCCAAGATCACACAGCAGACAAGCGACAGAGCCGGGATTAGAACCCGGATCCTCCTGACTCCCAGGCCCGTGGTCTATCTATTAGGCCACGCTGCTTCTCTTCTGTCATGGCCTGCGTGTTCAGCCTTTATAGAAGGGCTTGATTGCTTAAACTATAGCTTATAACTTCTGGAATCTAGGTAGTATGGACCTGCAGTAATCAATCAATCAATGATATTTATTGAGTGCTTTCTATGTGCAGAGTATTATACTAAAGGGCTTGGGAGAGTACAATACAACAGAGTTGGTAGACAAGCACCCCAGCCACTCACGTCCATGGAGGCCGTGGTAACCGTCTTTTTCTTGTGCTGCCGCCAAAATTTAGAGGCAGCCCAAATTAACTGTCCCATTCATTTCATGCTACTTAAGGACTGAGGAGGGATCCCAAAGGGTTATTAATAGAATGATCTTTCGATGATGTTCTGTTCATTTTAACGCTATCAGTGTGAGCAGAACCATAAACCATTACTGTTAGAAGGTTTTCAGTGAGAAGACGTTCACCACCATCGTCATCTGTGTCACTAGAAGAATCACCCAGAGAGTCAAAAACAAAGACACACGTGCATCTGGAAAATTCATTCTGGTTGCAGAGGCAAATCTTCATAAAGAAACTGCTTTCCTACCACTCACAATCCTACCTCCACATAGAGGCTGTTGGCCTTTACAACTGAATCCCGAGAAGACCCTGGAAATTTCCCAACCGTAAAGCTGACTTTAAACAACAGAACGCTGGAGGTTCATGGCGGCTCTTAACGTGACCTGTTGCCAAGCTTAATTTCCTACTTTGGAAGGGGTGAAGTAAGCACTCCTGATTATGGGATGCATTTCATTATTATATGTTTCTTTCTATGGGTGCTTATGGAAGTATGGGATTCAGTTTTCCAGGGCTCAAGAACGCCAATTATGCTGGAGGTTAAGCCCCTGGGTGGCTGTTGTTGTTTGGTTTTAACCCATGTATTTATGCTACTGACTTGCTCAGCCAGAGGTTCAGGAAATATTGCCCTTGCCTGTAAAGACTGCAGGAGTATCCATATTTTCCCATATTTAGGTGGTGGCCTTCATTTTCTATTCACGCTAAGTCTGAATGACAAGCCTGGGGCATATTAGACAATAGCCATTTGTATGGAAACTTCCATTAGAGACATATTTGCATGTCTGAAGGGCATTTTTGATGAAAGGAGCCCTATGGAGCCTAACGCCTAAAGGGAAGAAAACATCCTCTGTACCTCCAGAAGAAACCGGGTGAAGTATTTGAATCTGCAGCAGGTGCCTTCAGCAGGTCTGAAAGGCATTTCAGATACAAAGCGGGAAAGGTTTTACAGGGAATGAACTAAACTCTGCCTTCTCAACTCATAGATTTGCCTGACATACCTATGGCAGAAAAATAAAAATTGCAGTCAGAATTGGGAATCTCAAATACCTGCAGAGTTTCCTGCGTGGGTATAACATTGTGACACAGATCTTGATACAAGTGCTTAAAAATTAACTAGCGGTGTCTCAGTTCTTTAGGGCACAGTAAATTCCCCTGGGGGTTATTCAGACATTTCCATTAATTCACAAACAGGAATCTGTCCCCATTTTTCTCTTCCCTTCAGTAGTTCTGTAAACAAAAGTTTAAATTATTCTTACATGTGGTTTGTGCATCATAGGTTAAAATATTGTTTAGGCTGAATTTCTGGGGCAAATTAAATTTAGATTTCCTCTCCTACTCATGAATAACATAGGAAAGAAAATCAGATATTGATAGGACATGGTGACATTGCAATTGCTGATTGTAAATTTTTTTTTCTGTTGAATTTTTTTTTCCATTTTGCTTTTTTTTGTTTCTTTCAGGAGTGACATGGAAGAAAGGAAATGAAAGCAATCCTGTTTTGTTTACCTCAGTTTTGTGAATTGGTGGTTAGAATTGTTTCTGAGCTTTAGCATTGGCTTGGAGGTGGACAGATATTTAAATTAGGCAATTAAAATTATGCTTATGCTGTGATTTCAGAATGTTAAAGGAACATAAATAAATTTGGACACTTCTAAGTAGCCTGGATTAGTATAGCATTTTACCTCAGTGGCAGAAACTTAGATCTCTGAACTCAGTTTCTATTTGCATTACGAGTTTCTAGGTCACGCAAAGCAAAATAAAATGCGAACGAACCTGGCCTTCCACAAAACCCCCAAACTCTTTCTTTACATTTAAATTCTTGGTTCAGTAATTAAGTCTTCACCATTAAAACTTAACCTTGCTTCATTTTTAACCCTCATTCCCGGAGCATTTTGGAATATCTCACCCAGACAAGACCTCCAAATACAACGTTTCAACGACACGTAAAGTGATTTCTTCGAAAATGTTATGTTTCAGTAAATTAACCAAAATAAGAAGGAGAAAGACGACAAGTTCTGCTTAGTCAAGATAATTAAACTCACTCATATACCCCACATCCGTCCATCACTCAGTATGCTTCCTCCCTTCCTGGGTCTGTGCTGCTATTTGCTCTTGGTAAAATCAAGAAACCATGCTACTATCAAATTCATCCTCCGCTGCTACAGCTTTCTTCGGCTCAGGAATATTGTGTGCTTCTCTTCAATCAATCTATCAATCGGTAGTATTTATTGAGGGCTTACTGCATTCAGAGCACTGCACTAAGCACTCAGGAGAGTACGATACAACAGATTTGATAGACACGTTCGCTCCTTCATCAACTCCCACCCAGAGTGCCCCACCAATGATTTGAAACTTTTAACTTCCTCTTCGAGTCCCCAGGGTCCCCTTTCTTGCCCATGATTATTTCACCAAAAACTCTGTTGGTAAAATGTAAACCATCAGACATGAGTTCCCCCAAATCCCCCTCCCCAACTCCCTTCCACTCCAACAACCCATGTTTCATCCTTCCACCTACTTTCAAAATCTACCTCCTCTACCTGATGCCTACAACCCCTTTCCCTCTCACCTTCTAAAAGTACTTGCTCTCATTCTTCTTCCTCCTCCCCTAACTACCATTTTCAACCGCTTATATTCTGAAGCTGCTTTCTCCTCTGCCGCCAGACATGTGCTTAACTCTTTCCTTCATTAAAAAATGCCTCCTCTTGGTCCCACTGCACCTTCAAACTTTTGCCCCATCTCCCTTCTCCTAGAAACACTATCCAATCTTGATTTCTCTTGAAGAGCTCATCTGCTCCCTTGGCTCCAGCTACCACCTCAAGGTGGATGATTCTCAAATCTACCTCACCAGCCCCAAAGTCTCTCTTGCTGGTCAAGCCCACATTTTAAGATTCCTCAACAACATCGCTATATAGATGTAAATGCTGGCATTTCAGGCTCAATATGTATCAAATCGACATCCTCGTCTTTCCTCTAAAATATTCCGTCACCGTCAACAACACTACCATCCTCCCCGTCCCAGAAGTATTCCTTGCTGTCTTTCAACTCCCACATCATCTGTCACTAAGTCCTGTTGATTTTTCCTCCACCACATTTCCCAAATGGGGCCCTTCCTCACCAAATAGCCACCACCTATGTCCAGACGCTCATTATATTCCAACTTGATTACTGTATCAGCTTCCTTGCTGATCTCCCTACCTCCAGTCTCTACCCTCTCCAGTTCATACTTCACTCTGCTGCCCAGATCATTTTTCCAAAACATTCTACACACCTCTCTCCATTCTTCAAAAGCCTCCAGTGGTTATCCATTCCTCTCTGCTTCGAATGAAAACTCCTAACCATTGGCTTGAAAGCACTGAATCACCTACTCCCTCTTCTTAGCCTTCTTCCCCCACTTCACTCTCGTTCACACTCTTTGCTCCTCCCTGGCTAACTTTGCTGCGCTGTTTCTCAACTCTTCCATCTGCAACCCTTATTCACCTTCTACCTCTTGCCTGGAACTCCATCCAACTGCAAAACCCTCAGACCACTGCTCTCCCCATCTTCAAAGCCCTCCTGGAAACTTAACTCTTTCAGAAGGCATTTCTTGATTAAATTTCACCTTTCCAGTTTGCAGTCATCCAACAGTCAACCTTAGTATTTCTTCTTACACACCTTAACGCTCATTGAAAATTCTTGACAATAGCTTCCACTTATTTATTCACTATTCAGTACTTTGCCTATCAACAACCACGGCGTACTGCGAACGCCTCTTCTTTTGGCCAATCTCCCTCCATTAGAATGTAGGCCATTTGAGGACCAGGAGCTTAACTGCACTCTCCCAAGCACTTAGTACAGTAATCTGCACACACTCGGCGCTCAAAAAATCACTACTAATTGAAGTGAATTGCTCATTAATCTGGATGGAAAGAGTTGAGAAACAGAGGGAATCTTATGACTCTCCCTACAGTGCCTGAGCCCAAAAAGTGTTCAGAAAATGGTCAGCATTTAATTCTGCATTTTTATAGCTTCCAGGACTGTGGCACCTAGAAAATTTGAACCGTGACTCAGGTCCTCCTCCATTCCTTCCTGTGAGGCGATTAGAGGCTCGAGGAGTCAATTTCATTCTCTGAAAATACTAGGGCTCCAGTCAGTGTCCTGCAGCTGTGTGTGGGTGCCAAGTTTCTTCAGCTTGTGCTCAGCATTGCGCTGGAGGCAACTGGGTACTGAAGAACTGCTTTTCGCCACTGACATAAGGGTCAACGCCCCCGCAGGCTGGACTATCTTCTGGGATCTCACTGTCAGTAGCATCTCACTGTCAATACACCTTTTATAATTAAAGATCACACTGGACTCGCTCATCTCACTCCGCACCCGACCTGGCAGTAATGAGAGAGTGTCACGGGCATTACGCCAGCCACTATCACTAAAATTAATTCCTTCACTCAAGTTCTCGCTCTTGAAGTCTCAGGGCCAAGGCTCATCTCATGGTCTTGGTGGGAGATGTCATCATCGTCATCTTCGAAGATAGAGAGAAAGCTGTCCATTGAATTCAGAGAAGATGCTACTGATGGTGAGATTTTATCTATATGGCGATTTGGCCGATGAGACCATTGTATGATCGACGAACCCTTCTGCCACATAAAGTTGTCCCCTGCTGCAGTTCCGCCGTCGTTATTCATAGTGCCTGGCACTGTTTTCTTTGTCTTGATATCACATCCTTGCCAAAGCATCCACTCTAACCCAGTCATCCCATTTCTGATTGCAGCAACATTTGCAGTTTCTCCTGCTTGTGGCCCTACAGCATTTCTTCTATTCACCTTTTTTACAGTTACCCCTTCTCAGTTCATCACAGAGCAGTTGTTGGGCTTTCCTGCCGTCATCCATCTTCCTCACACGCTCCGTTCGGCCAAGGTGTGATGCGATGAGCATTTCTCCAGTGCTGGTGGTCTGACTGTATTCCAGGACCTCATTGTTTGCGATCCTGTCTTGCTACTTAAAGTGAAGTTGTGTGCAGAGGTGGTGTTGGTGGATCCGCTCTAAAAGTCAAATGTGGCATCTTTGGTGGGTCCAGGTTTCGCAGCCATAAAAAGGTTGGATGTTACAATTGTCCTATATATCTTCAGTTTGGTCTGAATCTTGATGCCACAAAGGTGTCATACTGTCTTTGGGCCTCCCCAAAGACGCACTCGCCTGCTCGATTCCATTCTGTACTTCCTTGTCTATCCTTTCATCGTTAGAAAGCCTGCTATTCGAGTAACAGAATTCAGTGATGGCATCAGTGTGGCGCTGATGTTGATCCTTGACTTTGTGTAGGGCTTGTGGGCTGTGGACTGGTACCTATCTTGCGTCTTCTTCGGTCAACCTCAATCCAGAATTCATTGCTAATTCTGAGAAGGGCTTCCCAAATTTATCTACATGGCTTTGTGTGTGTGTGTGTGTGTGTGCGCGCGCGCGCGCACACGCTTCCATAGCACAGTCATCAGTGTAGAGGAGCTCTGGTTGAAGTGATCCAAGGATCTTTGGAGGTGCTCTCTGTCTGTTGAGTTGAGTTTCCCAGGGGACTGGAACTGTCTTCTCACAGCCACTTCCAAATTCCTTGTTGCCTCCTGGAGCTGGACTTTGTAGAATAGGTTAAAAAGGACGGGACGTGGTACGCAGCCCTACTTTCCTTCACTGATCCATTGGTGTGGTGCCAAAAGTCACCTCCCATTCTGATGTAATCAGCCACATCATTGCGGAGTAGTCTGAGGATCTTGATCAACCTTTCTGGGCAACCAGACCTTTTCAGTAGTTGCCACAGAACACGGTTGAGAGGTCTTGAGGCTGTTCCCTGCATTTCGCATGTCCCGGTGTGCGACAAATGTCCGCTGTGCCGCACTGGGATCTGAAGTTACATTATGATTCCGGGACTGCATGGTTAAAGATGGTCTTCATTGCTCCAAGAGGACTCCGGCTAGGATCTTGTCAAAAATGGAGGAGCGGCGAGATCCCCTGACAGTAATGCAGGGTTTGGTACTGGATACTCCCGGGTGTTTCACAGAAGTCACGGTCACTTCCACTTGTTCTCGCTTGTGATTTGGTGCTGCGCAAACTACGATAGGGCAAAATATTTGACTCCAAAGTACTAGTGCCAGAAAAAGGAAAAACTCTCTAGAGATCACGGCAGTTGCGACGCTTCGTGCAACGCCTCAGCCCCGTGAACAGTCCAGATATGGCGTGCTGAAGGAATAGGATACACCAGAGAATAAAAATATAATTTTAATAGTAGGTACCAACATCCGAAACAACCAAACCAGATAAATGAACAAACCCCATAGCTAAAAAATGACCAAGTACAACTACGGACCTCTTCCCCCAGTAGGTTTCGCAAAGCCTCGCGCTTTCATGACTTACAGAACAAGTGAAACATTTATGCACAGGCAAGTTCATATCGACTCAATCACAGAGAAATGCAGAGTGGAAAACTCAGTGAGGATATATGATAGTTCTCTTTGAAAAGGAAACTGGAAACACACCCACATTCACACACAACGTAGTTATGACCTATGTGGGCTTACCCACAGTGCAGCAAACAAAGTAAGGTTGGGAGCTGCTAAGTAGCAGGTCGGAGGTCCCAAAACGGAACAGATAGAGAAGAGAAGGACGGCTAAGCCGAGAGTGAGAGGTGCGACTCATTCGGCACCTCTCTTACTCTCAACTCTCCCACCAGGTGATTTTGAAATATTACAATAATTTGTTCAGCAGCCCCACCCTCCACAAGGGTGGAGGGTGGGAAAATGACCCTGCCCGGCACTGAGTATGCTGGAAAGGTTATGACCGTTTAAGACAGGGACAGTCCTGCCTAGAGCAGTGAGGAGGCTGAGGACAGTTCTTTTCCAGCAGGGGTACACTCCTAGCCTCCCCGATGTTGTTTTTGCTGAATTTACCCTGTTATTCTTTCCCTGTGCATTTTTTTCCCCTGCCTCCTCTTGATGATGAGCCCCATATGGGTCAGGAACTGGGTTTAGTCAATGCTCTTCTGACTCTCCCTAGCACTTAGTCCATACCGTAAGCCCTCAACGAATGCCAGTGTGGCTGCCGCCTCCACTACTCATTACTTTCAAATATCGCCAACCAACAAAGTTGCTGGAAGGGAATCACAGCTGTTCTCCAGAAGTTCCTTGCGGGCAGGCATCAAATCTATCAACTCTATTGTATGGGACTCTCCCAAGGGCTTAGTACAGTGCTCTGCACACATGAAGGGCTCAATAAATACCATTACTTACTTGGCGCAATTAGAGGGTGACCCACATCCTCGCTATGAGGCCTCGTCTGATCAGTTCACCTGAACGGAACCCATAAAGACAAAATTCCACAGATCAGAGAAATGCAAAAGAGACCTTCCCTCCCTCCCCTCTGACTGGGGAAGGGTTCTAAATCCCTATAAGGCTTAGTTATTGCTTAATTTGTAGATTTTACAAAAGCACTCGACACTGTCGACAGACCAGGGCTCTGAAAATCGTTTAGCCAAAACTGGATGCCCCCGAGAAATCCACCAAGACCCTGAGGGTACTCCACAAGAGTTTGTCGGTCAAGTCAGAGTCCAGAGTGCTCTGTCCGATGATTTTTAGGTCCATCACTGTCAGAGTGAAGCAGGGCTGTGTGGTAGGTCCAGTCCTGTTCAAACTCTTCTACCCTGCCATGCTTGCGGATACCATGAGAGATCTGGAAACTGGAGTCAGAATATGCCTTTAAGTCACCAGAATTCGTTTTTTTCAACAAAGCAGGCTATGAGCCTCACAAAAAACATCTGAGGCAGTCGCTCAGGAACTGCTATTTGCAGATGACTTAGCCCTTGAGGCACGTACCCCAAAACACATTCAAATGATCACGAATCACTTGGAAGAATCAACACAGTGCTAATGTCTGAAGAAAGCAGAAGTTTTATACCAGCCTCTACCTAGAAAAAGATACACACAAACCAAAGATTTTCACTCTATAGATAGATCTGATGCAATCCAGACCTTAATGCAGTCAATGGATTCTGATACCAAGGCAGCACCTTCTCCAACGATGTGTGGATAGACAAAGAAGTAGAAAAGAGAACTTAAATGGCAAGCATGGCATTCAGCAGACTGTAAGACAGTGCGGTGACCATGAGTCATCAAGCTCCATACCAAGTCGAAGGTCCGTAAGATTTCTGTGGTATCCAACCTGGACCTACTACATCCAGCTTCTTCGGCAGTTTCGACAATGTCACCTATGAACCACACTCAACATCAAATGGCAGGACAAGATTACCACCAATGACGTCCTGGAATGCAGACAGGTCACCAGCATTGAAGCAATACTCACAGCAACACAGCTTCGCTGGGCAGGACATGCGAGGAGAGTGGATGATAGCAGGATACCCAAGCTGCTGCTGTATGGTGAACTGAAAGGATGGCCACGCCAGCTGGGAGGGCAGAATAAACAATTTAAAGACAGTGAAGCACAGTCTCAAATAATGCAATATAGACTGTTAGGAAATCACCACACCAGACTGACTAGCCCGGTGGGCGGGAATCGGGAGAGGGCTTGCTCTCCTTGAGCAAAGGCTTCGGGAAGACCGGGATACCAAGAGGCAGTCCAGTCTCAAAAATAGAGACAGACCCTGACATGGGGCAAACCCATCAGCACAGCAAGGAGCTGTCTTCACGTGCAAACAATGCAGCAGGGAGTGCGGGGTCTTTACGTGCAAACGATGCAGCGGGGAGCGTGGGTCGCACATCGGTCTTTTCGGCCAGCCGGGATCTCACCAGCAGTAGCGTCATCTTCACAAACGAAGGATGGCTTTGTTTTTACGTGCAGATATATACGTATATAGATATAGATACACACACACACACACGCGCACACACACTAGGAGAGGGGCTAGGGGACTGAATACCTGTAGCTCTTCCAGGTTCCACCCCGACAAACTACTTCCTGGATGCAAGGCTCGAAAGGGTGAGGAGGAGCAAGATTTGAGGAGAAGAAATTCCTCTATTTTGGCAGGAAGTGCGGTGGTCCCAGATCTTGCAAAGGTTCCACTCAACTAGACGGAAGCTGAGTTGTGTAAAGTGAGACAAAATCCACTTAATGACGACAGGTGAGGCCATTTTTGAATTATGGTGTTCCCCTTTTGCGTCCTTTTGCACCTTAGAGCTCCCTGTCTCTGCCCAAAGGTGCGGGCACTTCAGCATAGGGGCCCAACCTGAGTCCTGGCAAGCCCCATTCCCAAAGTAAGCCCAGAGCTTAGGACATCATGGAACATTTCAAAACTCTGAGTCCCTGGGCTGGAAAGAAATTTCAGTTCAGTCATGAAAGACTTGGAATCTGCTAACCGGGCAGTGTGGATGTTTTGTTTCTTCTCTTAAAGAAACAAGAGAAGAATCGAGGGGGATTTGGAGACATTCATCATGAGCGGTCCGTAACGGGTTACGAGAGGGAGGGAGCGTTAGGGATGTTAGACGGTCCATCCCGAAACATTGGGCTGGAGTCAACGAGGCCTCCTCCATGCATCTTGATGCCAAGTATCCTGCGCCTCTGCCATAGAGACAGAAGAGTGGGCCGGATGGACCCTCACTGGAACCAGTGACAGCTTATTTGTTCAGGTTTTTTCCACTGATCACGGTTGAATCTTTCCGTACATTTTCTCCCTCTTATTCCAAGAGTTCCATTAGGGCCGAGACTCTGGTTTCCTTTACTGTTATGCGTCAGAACATTCCCCTTGGTAACCCGGTTGCCGACTGGCAGCTGATCAACTGCAGGCCCTCCCCTCCGCCCCTCCAACCGCCTCCAACCCACCCCCACCTCTCCACCCCCGAGTTCTAAGCAGGGACCGAACTGGGAGGAGCTGAGTAGGTGAGACTAGGGAAAGCAATGAAAAGGGGCTTTTGCTGGCTCTTCGGTGGGGAAGGTCTGGTCTGTGGTACTGTCGGAATGTGTCCTGCCATTTCCTCTGATTGAGGGCAACGCCTCCACGGTCCAGGAATGAGCTCTCCGGGTGCACCTCGGCCCGTAGACTCCTGATTTTTCTCGGTTTTAATTTCTCAGTTTCCTTTGTTGACTTCATTTGGGCAGTGGGTCATTCGAATAGCATTGTAGAACCTATATTGCAAGACCCCAGGGGTCTTTACAGCAGACGTGAGTGCCCCGCTCAGCCCTGGCACACGAAACAGGCAAGAGCACGGCGGAGGCGGCTGCTGAGGAAGGTACCCAGTGATATTCTGCTCCGTGGACACAGGCCGCATCCAGAACCCTAGCCGGCTGTCTCACAGCGGGTGCTGCTAGTTAGAAGGAAACGGGTGAGGGAGCGTGGATTGCTCAGTGCAACTCACCACCACTACTGGAAAAACAACTCAAGCGCACGTCCTGTCAATGACGGGCAAACCTGCCTGACGACAAGTCCTACGCGAATAGGCTGCCCAGAGCAATGGGTGTTCAGTTGCTGAAGAGGCTGAAACACCACTGAGTAATTTCCCAGGGTTTCTGAGCAGTCCTATTTAGGAATGCACCGCTCACCCTGAATGGGGAGGGAGACCGGAAACGGTGGCCGAAAAATCGCCTGCTTCACCCAAGCCCAAACCAGGTTGACCGAAGGACCACAGATGACAACAGCCATTATCCGACAAAGAGGATGACATCTTTTGCCCATGAGCTGGCAGGAACCAAAGTTGACACGGCAGCCCTGAGCGATATAAGACTTCCTGATGAGGGACAGCTCATCAAATTGGGTTCTGGATATTCCTCTTTCTAGAGAGGGTTTCCCTCCTTTTGAACAAAGGCTCATGGGTGTAGGCTTCGCAAGCAGACAAAAGTCATGCGTTGCTTTTTTTTCAGCCTCATCAGTAGTAGCGTCGACTTTGGACGCAAAGGACAGCTCTTTTTCTCTCTCTCGATACGCACAGATATATATATATATATATATATGTATGCGTGTATAGCATATATATATATATATATTTGTAATATCTATTCTGCACGTGATGATGATGATGATGATCAATTCAGATAAAATACATTTTGAGACGGAGACCAAAGCCCAGCATGAGACTCAGCAGTCCTGTCATGGCCCGTGCCACATCTCATCTGGTAGAATTGTTCCAGGCACTGACGAGGCCCTTTTGCCTCCTCGTCGTCCCTCCCCATTTGTCTGTGCAATGAAAGAGTTGCCCAGTCCCCTCTAGGGGAACTTTCTGATCAGTTTGCCAGTAGAATTGCCAAGATCCAATCTGGCCTGACCTTTTGAATAGAAATCGAATCTTTTGAGGCGTCAGAGACCTTAAACCACTGTCTCTCTGGTCAGCATCTGGGCAGTCCCGCCCATTAAGATCTTCGGAAAACAGTGGCTGTGCCAAGAATATGGAAGAGTCGAGTATCATTCAATGATAAAAACAAAGTGAGATCAGATTTTTTTCAACTTAAAAAAATTACTTTTATTTTCGGAACCAATAAAATTATGGTAAATATTTACAAATAATTATCTCACATAAAGGTTACATAAAATCAATTGTTCACAAGTAACAGTCACTCATGAAAAGACACACAGATACTGAAACTACGCCAATCTTATTGCATGTTTCGTCAACTAATCTAAAAGAAAGTGTTGCAGTCAACCATTTAACTTAGAATAAAATCACAAATTCCAGTGTCAACAAGAAAGAAATATTGAAAGAAAAGGAAAGAAAAGAAACCCCTTGTCCCATAGTCCCACAATCCCTCCCGCAACCCCAGCTCCCCACCCTCTCAAAAAGAAAAATATGTTTGACATCTTTGGCAAATTGGCACTGCTGTAATTACATTCAAATATTATTACACACAAAAGCAACACACAGCACTAAGGAAAAAAACACCAAGATTTCAAGTCAGTTCTTTTTCTACTAGAAAAAAAGAATACAAAACATACACATTTTTAAGAAGCATTTTTTTCATCTGTTTGGAGACAGGTTTGTCTCCTACTTTCAAAGGCAATTTAATTGTATTTTTATGGATTTTTTTTGTTTTTTGTACTTTTTTTTTTTTTTTTTTACAAGTAAGCTTCTATGCAGGCATCACAAACTTTGGCGGATACAATAGATACTTATTTCTTTGATGCTGGAAGTCCCTAAGACAAAGTGGACTGGACTGCCAAAAAGAATTTTAAAAAAGCAAAACGCTGTGTTCTCCCGGCAATGAATTCTGGTTGCAATGCAATGCATTTCTGTAATTTCGGGAATGTACAAAGGCCACTAGAAAGGGAAAGCCAGGGCAGAGTTTCTTCCAGTACAAGACTGAGCAAAGCAAATGAAAGAATTTCAATCCCTCACTGGCCAATTTCCAGGTGGTTTGAGACCTAGGCATACAAGGAACAGAAGGTTGGAAGTCCAGAGAGATAGCAGGCACGGCTAAGACTATAAAGTCTACGCATAGCGGAAACAAGCCCACGCATCCTCCAGGTCAGTAGAAGTGTCCTGCTATCTACTTTCTCTCTGACTCTGGGACCAGAATACTGTACGGCATTCACAGTAATTTTTTTCAGGTGACTAATGACTGAAGAGCAGAGACAAGATTCGGCAGCTGGGCCAGCCGAGAATAAATGCTTTGCGTTTCACGTTTCAAGCATGCGTCTGATGGGTATGTTATTCGGTGTTTGTGTGTCAAGTTGGATTAATTCAAAGGGTAAAGCGATACTAAATGATTTTGATCTTTTTGTGCTACATTTTTAAATGGACATGGAGTTTATTTTTTTAGCTTTATAACAATTAATTGGCTATTGATTGGCTGGAATGTTCAAGCCTTCACTTCCCCAAATACAATAAAATACTTTCATTAAAACGTATTCATGCTTGAAAATAAGAGAGCCATTAAATGGTTTCCTTTCTGTTCCACTCCAGGGGAAATGCACAGTTTGTAAATCAAAAGTCTATCATACAAAAATCATTCATTCTTAATGGTACTTTCGGAGAAGATGAGGGACGTGGCAGAAAGTGTGACAATTACTTGAACAAGAGACACCCAATATCCCATGGCCACAGCCACGTACCTACAGGGGTCTGGTCACCTTCCCTGCGTACCTCATTCCATGAGCATTCCAAGCTCCTGCACTATTTTGTCTGTAGCACGATTCAGATTCACTTACTATTTCCAGATATTTCTCAAGGAATGAGACCTGGTTTGTCTAAAATGAACTCACTGCCCGAATGGGGCAACTGACATGAAATAATAGGAATTTAACAGGAAAACCAGAGTCACCAAAGTAGAATTATTATGCATGCATGTTCGCTCGCTCGCTCTCTCTTCCTCTCCCTCCACCTCCCTTTACCTAGACCTGGTTACCACAGCTTATTTTTAGGGTTCACCAGTAATAAATCAAAGAGTTTTAAATCAAAGAGTTAGACAATAAGCTCCTCCAATAGACCGTAAGCTCCTTGAAGGCAAGGATCATGTCTACCGACTGTATTATCCTCTCTCGAGTGCTCAGTACAGCACTCCGTACCAAGTAAGCACTCAATAAATACCACTGATGAATTGATTTGCTTCATTTCCTACTCAAGTTGCAGTAACTCCCTTTGAAAGATGCATCTGGATAATATAAGAGGTTTAGCAGGGAAGCCTAAAAGATATCAGGTTGCAAGAAATTAGGATTGTCTTCTTTTTCTCCCAACTGCACAGTAAGTTCAGCTGAGAATAAGAAGTGAAATCGCTCAATCTGTTAAGAATGCCATTCATGCTTTCCACCAGATCTTCAACCTTTTAAGAGAATAATCCCATTAGAAGAGGAAATTGCCCCCCACCGCCAAAGGTTCTGCAATTCACGCTATCCCATGAGGGAATCCGAAAAGTTCCCCAAGCGAATGGACATCTGACAACGTCAGAGCCCAGGAGACCAATCTAGCTGATTCATCTTTAAGATAAAGAAAGCCCAGAGTACTAGTGACAAAAATCTCAGTACTGGAAGTGGGATATGGATGCATGGCCTAGCTGTCCACCTTTCCAAATATATTATTTTTTTTAAAAATGCACCCTTAGTTTTTAAAAGCTTCTGGGCACAAGGATGACAAAGTATATGATAAAATAAAAACAATTCACCTGGACCATTTCTTGATGACTGAAAAGCCCATGTTACGAGCTCACCTGACCAGTGGCGAGTCCAGATTATAACCACGCTTGGCTCTGTAAGGGCCAAAACAACAGTGATCCACTAGGTCATTGTGTCAGTCACACCTTAAGTGTCCCTGAAATGTGATTCTAGCAGAAAATCCAATGTTCCCACTAAATTTATAAACCTTGTTTATGATCACAAACATTGCCTCAACCTTCCAACTACGTTATAAAATGTCTCATTTGTGGATTTTTTTTTTTTCTTTACAGGATCTGTCCCTTCTAATACATTTTTTTTTTGATTCTGTGCAACGTGACCCTTGATGATTCGCCAAGTTCTAGCTAAAATGACATACAGGAGATATACTTAGATTCACTGTGTATTCTGCATCACCAAAAGCCCCGTACGGTAGAAAAGCATTTTAAGTACCACAGATAAGAGTCTACGGGAGGAAATGCTGTAGCTAACAATGTAAGAGGCGCGGATGTCCTAGGAAAGAAGTTTTGTGGGTGTTCCCAAATACCATCTGAAAGTTTAATGAAGTTCTAACAAGAGCACTCCTCAACCCCCACCCCAGGGGTCTCGCCTCCATCAACTAGAACTTCGAAAGCTTCCCCTGTAACACGAATTCCATTAAGCCCGCATACGAGCCTTCCCTAGAACCCACTGGACTCCCTCTGCCATGGTTCCCATTCGGCTTTCCAGGCAGCTTCTCCATTCTCCTGGGCACTGGAGAAGTCCAGAGAGGAATGAGTTCTGTGGGGAAGGGATGATCTAGGAAGGATGGTGTGCTACAACGAGTTGGATGAAACCCCAGAAGAACTGGATAACCTTTGCATAAGCATCTGAGTATTTCAGGGTTCCTCTTGATTTGAGCCAAACTACAAAAACTTCTGAAGTTAAAAACCACCCCAAAACTGAAGTCACCCCAAAAGAGTATTACCCCATTACCATCTGTCTCCGATTTAAGGTGATCGTGCTGTCGAATCTAACCCTAATATATAGAATTATGGGATAATTTGTGTTCTCATTAAATCACACACTCCACACACCCTAAACCCCATCCCACAATTAAGGGGGCCTGAGAAAGGGATTTGGGGTCTTCATATACTATCACCATGCCTTTTGTGTGTCAGGGGGCAGGGTGGAAGAGTCATATGCCCAAATTAATTATTTATAAACCCAAAATGCACTTGCAATGGAATGAAGGTTCCTGGAGATACAGAAGATCTACTGACAAGGCACCGTGTCCGAGATGCCACCGGCCAGATAGCTGCCCAGCCTGTCACCCTGCCACCATTGGTCACCGCATTCAATAAAGCACAGCATATTTCCGATGGAATTTCCAAGCATCTCTATGAACCTCAGAGTGATTAATCGCATATTGAAATCGATTAAAATTAACCTTGCTATACAGGGAAAGGGGTTTTCATGAGGAGAAAATACGTCTGTGCCCATGTGTTTTATATATATACAGTCTATGCACAGGCATGTACCAGAAACCCTTCGGTGAGATCTTTTTTTTTTTCCCATTAATTTCTGGTTGATGCAGATGAAAGCATGTGATGCATCTAGCCTGAGCTAACTACTCAGCAAACCACGTGAGTGAGCAAGAGTTCACACAAACAGTGAATAATATACTATACCATACAATATACTAATCGTACAAACAATGGGGAAAAACGCTGCAGTAACAAATGGATGAACTGCCCTTCATCACTACCAAACCATACGCCGAGGGGGGAAAAAGCCAGCAGAGGGTCACTTCTTCACTAATCCTCCGATGGCTGATTCTGGTAAACACCCTCCAAACTATGCGGTAGTTTTGTAACGTGCCCTATTTAAGAGTATAGAGATCAACGCAGCCAGCTTGCTGGCTTTGGGAGTGGAGTGTGTACTGATGACATATCTCGATGTATTTTGCAAATAGGTGTGGTTAGTTACATCCATGGGTTGAAGTTTAACAATCATAACTATAGTAGGCTAGAAATTTACCTATCTTTACGTTACCAGCATGGGTATTTAGCCTATACGTAACACCCCTTGGTTTCACCTGGCAGATACAGTCCCTGGGCCAAATACTCGTAAAATCTGAAGACAGATGACTCCTACGAAATCAAGAAAATGTGTCCCGTTGAGGAGCAGCGGCACAACCAGTGCTGGAAGTAAGCTGGAACTGGCCAGAACTCAGCTCCGCTTTAAGAAAAACTTCACCACCTCGATCCCCTGCCGTGACTCCGGTCACCGGCAGCGGTAGCCTCGCCTCTCCCACTGGGCTCCGCCCGAGGCACTGGGCTGTGTCACAGCCTGGTGTCATCTCCTTTAGCTGACCACCCACCCCACAACTCTCCCCCTCCCCACCCCGAAAATCCAGCTAGCCCCCGAGCTAGGGAAGCCTGCCGGCGTTTCGGCGTTTCATTTAGAAATGTTTTTTGTTTTTTTTTTTGTTTTTTGTTGGTTTTGGGTTTTTTTGGGTTTTTTTGTTTGGTTTTTTTTTTTTATTTTTTTTTGTTTTTACTTTCAGCACTGGGCACAACTTCGAGTTTCTCTCAAAATATCGATGGTGCCACCTCAATTGAGAGAAAGAGACGGTCGTGAGTAACGTGATGCCTGTAGCAGAGAAATTCAAATCTGTGAGCTGACCCTCTAAATGATTTCTTCTCTCTCTACAGGTCCTTCTTCACCTTTGTGATTGAATATATTAATAGATACAATTTTTAAAAAGATTTAGGGATAAGTCGTAGACTCTGAAGACTGGGACATAACTAACAGTGACTTGCTCTAAAACAGAGTGCTAGAGTCCTATATGAGTACATATCGAAAAGGTTTGAAACAGAGGGTTGGGAGGAATCCATATACAGTTCTGAGAAATGAAAGAAGTACTCGGTCGCTGACATTTGTCTTAAATAGCAGTGTTTCCGCCCCAGGTGAGGCTCCAACGTAAGGATCATGGTGGCACTTGAAACTGATGGGACAATAGCAATAAAAGGGCCATCGGTATTATAAAACTGATACCGGTCGGTTCTATCTGGGTTCGCCTCGGTTCAGAGAAAACCCTTTACTCCTAAGGAAGGGCCCAGAGCGTTATTATTTGGGAAAAATCCACCGTTCATTCATTTCACCTACAACTGCGACAACACCGATCAGAGTCCTGTTGGGATTTCTTTGGTAGATGAACGGTTCACAAGCTACACAGCAGTCACCAACATAAGCCCAAAGTAAGCGGAGTCTGGCTGTTCCTTGGAAAAAAATGACTCTAGGTTTTATGGGTTCATAGCTGGTGATTGATGAGGACCTTAGCCAATCATTTGTGAACTGCTCTTCTTCTGTTCATTGGCCCTAGAAAAAATGGGTTGTGAACAAAATGTCACTCGGTTCCATTGGTGGTCGTCGTTCTCATTGGGGTGGAAAAACAGATCTGCGAATGCGCTTATGCGTCAGCTCAGGAAAAGCCCCGATTCCCAAATAGTAACACCGTAAACAACTACAACTGTGCGTTCTCCAAATGAACTTCATTTTTCAAGCGGCGTTTGCACTTCGGTGCGTATGGTGATGCCAAGCCTAAAATGACTTCAGCTATTACCGTGACAGATCATCACCCGGGGAATTGGGGTTTTTCTTTTTCTTCCCCCTTCTCCTTTACAGAATGAGTGGGTTTTCACCTGCCTATTGAGATGTACACAGAAGTGTGTCAGTTGCTAATTAGGAATTCCTTCTTTGAGATGTTTTCACTTTAAACCAGAAAATTTGTTCCAAGTACTAATTAAGATTAGAAATAAACATCCATTAATATTCAGCTGTGAAATGTCACAACTTGCCTACGTCTTTCAGTTTTTGCAAGTGCTTAGTGCCACCACATATGTCCACACATGACTATCATATATGATACTGCGTACAGAAATAACATCAGCCCCAAATACAGCCACGATGAATGTTTACCTGGTTCAATGTTAGTTAAAGCTTACTGAATTCTCGACTCGGTGCACCAGATTCAAAACACATTTTCAGATGTATTTCGAACTCATACTTCATACTACGTTGCCACTTACGCTAAGCCACACTAATAGTAACACAAAGAAGCAAGAGGTTATTTACATCAATGCTGTTTAAGTTGAATAGAGCAATCTTTCCTTACCAAACACCTCGATGCCCAGGGCAAGCTAGACAGCCAGTGTCAATGCACTTGAAAGGGACCCCCTGGAATGGACTGCTCAAGATCCCATCTGGTTTGCTCTTCCTCGGGTGCAATTGGAAACAACCAGAGGCAATAGGTCCGGGGGCTGGCAGGCTGCTCACAACAAACAGCCCGGTCCTTCAAACAAAACGGAATGTCAGCAGAACTGTTTTTCGGTCCGTCGGTCGGTCGGTTTTTTTGAGACCCAGTCAACTTTAGTAAAATCTCAATGATTTCCTTAAAAAAAAAAACAAAAAAAAAACACATATCAGTTCACCCCCTTGTAGGGAAGACAATCTCAGTCGAGTCTATGGATTCCTATTGAATTATTTTCTCGTGGATTCCTATCGGACATTCTCTTGTGGATTCCTATTGGACATTCTTTTGTTCCTCTCCTCCAGTCTAATTGGCTTGGTTATGTCTCAGTGATTCGAATGCCGTCGTGCCAGATGATATGGGCAGTAAGTGCTCGAGTTCTCGACTGATCGGGTCAGTGGCGGTCATAGGCAGTGGCAGCTGCTGGGGGGGCGGCTCCACGGGCGGCAGCACTGTAGTAGTAAGGAGAGCCTGGAAGAGAAAAGAGGGCTGTGAAGATCCCATTAAGGGCAGAACGAGGCCTGCGTAAAGGACACTTCCACATCCTGGACAGGGTCCCCGGCTAGCACCGTCTGGGCCGCTGAGGTCGCGTTTGCAACGGATGCCGAATCAGAGGCACGGGCCTCCACTTCAACTTTCCCTCCTGCAGATCCGCGCCAGGTGTCGGCAATTTCGGCATCAGCTGCCCTGACCTCTTCAAGACCAAGGGGATTCTGTAGACTTGGGGGGGGGGGGCGGGGGAGGGCGTTGCTCAATAAAAGTCAGGGAGGGGGTAGATTAGGTGGACGTGTGGTTCACTATCTTTGTCAGAGTCGTAGCCTGAGACTATCAGCCCTGAGGCACTGCTACCAGAAGAGGAACAGACAGACAATTTGGAGGTTTCTCAGGAGAACAGGGGGAAAAAAATAGCGATGCCAAGAAGCGCTGTGGTTAGAGTTCTCCGGTGCCACCTCTGCACTGCGAAAGGATCCCATCTCCCTTGAGAATCTGTACGGTTCCAGAGGGCCCTGATCTAGGAAGACCAATCCTTACTACCATTTCTGGCTGGGTTGCATCGGGTCACTGGGAGAGCCACTGGCCCCCCTGCCTCCGAAAGGAGGTGAATAGCGAGCCACCACGATACTGACCCCTTTCCCGTTGCCCGGATGGCACGTCACGGTTACTAATGACCACGGCGTCAAGTCTCTAGCTGTGGTTACCCACGGGAAAAGGGAAAAGGAGCATCACGGCAGTTTCCCAGAGCATTTTAAGCCGCCCGAAAAGTATTTTTTTTAGGCTTGGATAATGATTTTCAGATTGAACTACCACATCCATCAAGTTCACCGGGTGCTGGGAGAAACATAGGCGCCGTGTCCGTATTCCGTTCCGTACTACAGGCAAACTGGGAAGAAAATCACAAGGAAAATACGTAGCAGTTCTACTTCCAAAAACAGGACTTCCCGGAGACCAGGCCACAAGGAGCCATCTTAATTTGGACTCGGCCGTCGGTCGCTCTCCATGGTTGATACCCTTCTTTAGGCAACGGAGAAATGAAAGCAGCATGAAGAGTGTGTCTGTGGGCACCCACACATCGAATTCGTTTAATTCTATGGTCGGTCGGTTAAACATCGACCCAAAGACGTTGGGCATTAACAAATGAGCCGCCGAGCTATCCCCTCTCTCTGAATACAACAACTCGGGCTGGAGCTGGCACGCTGTGTTTCTCAAGTGACCGGCTGAGTTTACCGCATCTACTGCTTTTGCTTCTTGGGACTTGATTTTTGGTTTTTGCACTTTGGAAAACTCAGACCAAAAAAACCAAACAGATTCTCAGTTTTCCAGCTTCACCTGCGGGTCCTCTGAAATGATTGTGTTTGATTTTTTTTTCTTATGAACTTCCATCACTGACCTAGAAGTTCCTCGATGGCAGGGGCTGCCCTTTGTCCTTTTAACGTATGCTCCCAAGCTCACAGTACTCTGTATATTGTACGCACTCACTAAATGCCGATGACGATGATGAAATGGAATGCTTCCGCTGCATTTCAAAAATCTGTTTTCAATACTCCTTGAAGATAAATTAATGGAGTGATTTTGCTTAGTACAGTGCCTGGCACATAGTGCGTGCTTAACAAATACCACAGATTTTGTAACGCCCTTGCTCTGTACAGCCTAAAACTGCCATCTAACCCACATGAGAGGGTTCCCTTCCTTTCTACATTGGTTCCCCAAATACTTTCATATGTCTATATATGAATGGCATCTATTAAGTACTTAGTATGTGCCAAGAGTTGGCATACACGCCAACTCCTATGAGAAGCAGCGTGGCTTAGTGGAAAGGGCACGGGCCTGGGAGTCGGAGGCCGTGGGTTCTAATCCCGGCTCCGCCACTTGTCTGCTGTGTGACTTTGGGCAAGTCACTTAAGTTCACTGTGCCTCAGTTCCCTCCTCTGTAAAATGGGGATTAAGACTGTGAGCCCCATGTGGGACAACCTGATTACCTTGCATGTCCCCCAGAGCTTAGAACAGTGCTTGGCATATAGTAAGTGCTTAACAAATGCCATCATTATTATTATTTATTATACACAGAAGATACACAGATCTGACATGGTACCTGTCCTGCATAGGGTGCACAATCTAATTAATAAATTCATTATGGTATCTGTTAACACTTACTATGTGCCAAGCACTCTTCTAAGCGCTGGGGCAGATACAAGTTAATCAGGTTGGACCCAGTCCCCGTCCCATATTGGCTCACCCTCTTAATCCCCGTGATCAGATGAGGGAATTGAGGCCTAGAGAAGTTAGGTGACTTGCCCAAGGTCACACAGGAGACACGTGGCAGAGCCGGGACTAGAACCCAGGTCCTTCTGACTCCCAGGCCCCTGCTCCATCCACTAAGCCATGATTCTCTTGGAAGTGTAGGAGGGTAGGTATCTCATTTTCAGGTTATAGCTGAGGAAACTGAGGCCCAGAGAGGTTAAGTGACTCGCCCAAGTTCCCCCAGATCAAGGTCACTGGGACAGCTGGGACTAGAACTCAGATCTCCTGGCCTGGTAAGGCTGTCTCCCTTCTCTCGACTCTCCTATCCGAATTCATAGCCAGGAGTTGGCTTAGTCTCCCTCCGTTTGACTTTGAACAGCACACGGTGAAGTTAACTAGCGGAAGGTGGGCCCCACTGTGTGGGAGACTCTGGGTTTAGGAGGCGTTGCTATGGGAAAGGCCTCGATGTTCTCAAGGAGCTTGCACTGGGTGTCACAAGACTTCCACTATTTGGGATTTCAACAAAAATTTCAACCTACGTGACTCTCGGTCTTTCATCTACCTTACAGTTTCTTGGAAAGATATTTTCATCTTTCTGCCTCCTTCAACATAAGTTACTGCATTACCATTGTCACTTGCGGGTAAAAATGAATTTTAACTGCCAGTGAAATTTATGCAGCAGTTTTGACCCCAAATGAAAAATTTCTCCCCATTTTTAAAATAATCAAAGGCAAACCTCACTTGGTTAGCTTTATTGGTTCAGTGGCAGAGTGCCATGACATATGCTATAAAGAAAGATAAAGATGGATGGACACAATGGATGGATGATAGATAGATTTGCTTGTTACTTTTATCAGAGGTAGAGGAACTCCAAGCTGAAACCTAAGTAATAACCAAACGCTCTCTTTCTTAATTTGAATTTTTATACCGAAGTTGTAAAAAGCCAAATCACTGAACCCTGACAGTAAAGGCGAAAAACTGAAAACTAAAAAGAACACGTAAGACATTCTTAATGATCGTTTGAAAGCCATATTCTATTTACGTGATTTCCTTCTTTATAAAACTAGGATTTGTGTCACTGGATTAATTTCAACGTTTCTGCTATTTTGTCTTAATTCTGAAGTTCCGCTTTCGGGGCACAGTCCTGTTTGTGAGGAGTGGGGAAACCTTTGGGAGCTGAAAGATTCTGAAGTTCTAAATCTTCTAAATTTTCCTAAGAGATGTCCATTAATTTGAAAACAGCAGACAGAATAAGAGTGGAAAGAACAGGTAGTAAACACAGAATTCATTTTCACAATAAGTGTGCAGGTCGATAATATCAGTAGGTTCAAGAGAGGTTTGGATAAATTCCTTGCAGGAGGCTTTAATGGGTTTATCGGAGGAAAGTTAGGGATGAAGAAGGGGAAGTCGGAGATGTTAGATGGTACATCTGTAATCACTGAGATGGGTATCAAGTAGGACAATACGGTTCCTTCAAGGATCTTGTTGCCCGTTAGAGACAGAACACTGGACCGGAGGGACGCTTAGTCTGATTCACTGATGGCGCTTCTTACTGGGGCAAATCCTGGTTCGAAGGAATGCCTATACAGGCCTCAGCCACACTTCCCCACTGCCTACCCAACCCTCATCTCCCTTTGCAGGTCTGTCCCACACGCACAATACATTTGCCGGTGGATTCAAATAGGAAACTTCTCTCCCCTAGAGGCTGAGCCTCCAGCCCAGAACAATAGGGCAGGAAGGACCTAGGTAGATCCCTCCCTCCGCCATCCTCACCTGCCCTATCAATTTGGTCAAGAGCCAAAGTCCATTCTGCTCAGTATCAATTGTAACTAACCACTGAACTTGGGGACGTAATCGGCTACAGCTCAAGTGAGTCAGTGACCTGTCCCCGCGTACGCATGAACAGCGGGGATTTTTCTATCCCGTCTTGCTGTGCACAAAGCTACGCCCAGGTGATCGGCCCCTTCACCGGTGCTGCCGGTTAACAAAAAGAACGCTTCTGGAATGGCTAACTGCTATAATGGCTCATAACTGGACAAACGGGGTAGGTTCAGAAATTTAGAAAATTTTTGGTATCGACTCTGTTATACTGTACTCTGTCAATTGCTCAGGACAGTGCTCTTCACACAGTAAGCACTCAGTCAACACAACTGATTAAATTGTGGTGCCTTATGAGCAAGTCAAAAGAAATCACCACTGATTTCTAATGCCGATTTTGGCAGGCCCGCTCATTTTTTTTTTTTTAAATTACCCTAATAACCAGATAGTTCTTTCTTGTGTTCAACTGAAATCTCTGCATTTCTTCTTGTTCAGTTTTCACTGAAAAACTAGAGAAGCAGTGTGACTTAATGGAAAGAGCAGGGGCCTGGGAGTCAGAGGACCTGGGTTCTAATCCAGGCTTCACTTGTCTGCTGTGTGATCACAGACAAGTCACTTAACTTCTCTGTGCCTCAGTTACCTCATCCGTAAAATGGGGATTAAGACAGTGAGCCCCACGTGGGATATGGGACTATGTCCATCCTGATTAGCTTGGATCGACCCCAACACTTAGTACAGTGCCTGGCACTGGTTTAATAATTAAAAAAACCAAACTAGCCAGCATTCTCCATATAAAAACCATCATAATAATAATGAAGATAGCATTTGTTAAGCGCTTACTATGTGCCAAGCACTGTTCTAATACTCCAGCTGGAATTTAAGTCACTCCTTACCCTCTCTTCTCCAGGCTAACAACCCCAGCTCCTTTAACCTTTCCTTGCAGGACCTGATTTCCTTCCCTTAAATACTTTTAATCACTTTGCTCATGTGCCTTCTCCAGTTTCTCTACATTATTTTTGAAGTGCAGTGACCAACTTGGTTATCTTGTATATACCTCAGTGCTTAATACAGTGCTATATAAATACCACAGTTATTATTACAAGTCAATTTTACAGATGGAAAAACTAAGGCACTGAAGGTAAGTGATGTACTCAAGCTCACACAGAGAAACCAATCATGGAACAGAATTCTACCTCCTGACACTCTGACCTATGTTCTCTTCACTAGGCCACAGAGCCAAGAGATTTACATTCTGTAATATCTGTTTCGATTTAATTCCACTGGAACATTTTTTATGAGCCCAACGGGCAGTGCTAGAACATCCCCAGGGAGGTAACAACACCCCATCGGCGTTTTAGCTCATGCTTTCATTTTAGCACACCCAATGCAACTGACTCAGGCAGCGCCTGATCGGAAATGCTTGAGTAGAAAGTGTAAATTACATGACCATTAATTGACTGCTCCCCAAATTTGAAATCACCAAGGGCACAAAGCTGAACTTTAAAAATCCTACACGTCCATCACTGGACTTTCTCATTGTCACTGTGGAATACAGAAGATACGCGGGTCACAAAGATTGATGAACTTCATTAAATGTCCATTCTCCATTAAGTGACATATCCCATATATGTAAATATTATACAGTGCATTATTACAGCATGTTCTCCTCTGGCCAAGCACTTAATCATGTGATTGCTTATGAGAAACAAAAAGAGCTCTTTCACTCAATCCAGAATCTTCCAAGAAGACTCACAGGCAATCAAATACCTGTACACCCACCTTCTCTGAGCCGCTCTCTCATTCACCCCGCATAGCCAATCCGTCACCAAAACCTGCCGGTCTCACCTTCACGACATCGCCAAGATCCGCTCTTTCCTCTCCTTCCAAACCGCTACCTCGTTAGTACAGTCACTCATCGCATCCCGACTGGATTACTGTATCAGCATCCTTTCTGATCTCCCAACCTCCTGTCTCTCCCCGCTTCAGTCTATACTTCACTCTGCTGCCTGGATTACCTTTCTAGAGAAACGCTCTGGGCGTATCACCGCCCCCCTTCCTCAAAAATCTCCAGTGGTTGCCTATCAACCTTCGTATGAAGCAAAATCTTCTCACTACTGGCTTCAAAGCTGTCCATCACCTTGCCCCCTCCTACCTCACCTCCATTCTCTCCTTCTACAGCCCAGCTTGCACACTCTGCTCCTCCGCCGCCGCTAACCTCACTGTGCCTCGTTCTCGCCTGTCCCGCCGTCGACCTCTGGCCTGGAATTCCCTCCCTCCTCACATCTGCCAAACTAGCTCTCTTCTCCCCTTCAAAGCCCTACTGAAAGTTCACCTCCTCCAGGAGGCCTTCCCAGTCTGAGTCCCCCTTTTCCTCTGCTCCTCCTCCCCTCCTCATCGTCCCTTCTCCCTCCCTCTGCTCTACCCCCCTACCCACCCCACAGCACTTGTGTATATAGGTACATATTTATTATTCTATCTACTTTATAAATCGTGTGCATATATCTATAATTCTATTTATTTTGATGCTACTGATGCCTGTCTACTCGTTTCGTTTTGTTGTCTGTCTCCCCCCCTTAATAATAATAATAATGTTCGTATTTGTTAAGCGCTTACTATGTGCAGAGCACTGTTCTAAGCGCTGGGGTAGACACAGGGGAATCAGGTTGTCCCACGTGGGGCTCGCAGTCTTAATCCCCATTTTACAGATGAGGTAACTGAGGCCCAGAGAAGTGAAGTGACTTGCCCACAGTCACACAGCTGACAAGTGGTAGAGCCGGGATTCGAACCCATGACCTCTGACTCCAAAGCCCGTGCTCTTTCCACTGAGCCACGCTGCTTCTCAACCCCTTCTAGACTGTGAGCCCGTTGTTGGGTAGGGACTGTCTCTATCTGTTGTGGACTTGTACTTTCCAAGGGCTTAGTACAGTGCTCTGCACACAGTAAGCGCTCAGTAAATACGACTGAATGAATGAATGACAAGGACTGGGTCTAACCCGATTAGCTACTCGAGTGCTTAGCACATAGTAAGCCCTTAAATGTTGTTATTGTTACTATTGTTTCAAAGAAATAAGTTTTTGAAAATCAATTACTGAGGAAAAAAAAATGTGTGGATGCTTTAAAATAGTGTTTTGGGTTTCTGGGGCTTCTGGCCATTCTGATAGAGGTCCCTAAAGTGCAAGAAAAGATTCTGTTTAATAGAAATGGTCTATCGAAAATTTTCTTTGCTCCTTCTAAGAAGGTTCTTGTCAGGACCATTTCTCCACCAAACCCCCAACTCTGCCCTGCCGAATGGCAGGAGTCATAGGAGAAATTATTTCTTCTGATTCTCTCTAGGGTCCAGAAGTAACCAATACCCTGACACACCCATTGACCAGGGAAGTATCCTGAAAGCAGAGCGTCCCCTTTAGTCTGCACATCCTCTTCTCTGCCTCTTTCGCCCATCTCCCTCTGTACCAAACAAAAACTCCTTGCCACTGGTTTCAAGGCTTTTCTCCAGCACTTTCCATTTTACATAATAACTGCCCTCACCCACTTCTCCCCAGCAGCCACCTCCTTTCCTGTATCCAACTCTTGCCTCTCCTGCCGCCATTTCTTTGCTCAAGCTATCTGCCTGGCCTGGAATTCGCTTCCCCCCCACTCAATCTGCCAGACCTCACCTTTCCCCACCTTCAGAGGCCCCCACTGAAGTCCCACCTCCTCCGATTCCTTATCCACATCCCCAAGCCATAGCAATCTAACAACCAGCTCTTGCGCTTATGTATTTATAATAATAATTAAAGTGTTATTTGTTAAGCGCTTACTATATGCCAGGTATCGTATTTAAGCGCCGGGGTGGTTACAAGCAAATCAGGTTGGACAGACTCCCTGTCCCACATGGGGCTCACAGTCTTAATCCCCAGTTTACAGATGAGGCAACAGAGGCACAGAGAGGTGAAGCAACTTGTCCAAGGTAACACAGCAGACAGGAGGCAGAGCCGGGATTAGAACCCAGGTCCTTCTAACTCCCAGGCCCATGCTCTATCCACTAGGCCACGCTGCTTCTCTGCTATTTACCTGGCCGTCCTCAGCACTTATCGATGTACGTGTAGCCGACTGAAAATTCAGTGTATTTCTTCTGATTCCATAGTTCGTTAACAGTCTTATGTCTGTGTCCCCCGTGAGAGAGTAAGTTCCTTGTGGGTAAGAAATGTGAGTTTTGTACTTGTGTTGTACTTTCCCCAGAGCTTTGTACAGTGCATTGCACTCAGCAGGTACTCAAGAAATCCAGGTTCTTGTTCCACCCTTCTCAGTTCTACACCCTCCCGATACTGCTCTTTACCAATCTCACTTGGCCTTTCTCACCAAGTCCTCTTCTCTATCCTTCATATCCTCCTATTACATCCAGATCCCCACATTCACGTTCCACAGCTTCCCCTTCAACTAAACAAGTAAGATAAAATAAAAACAGCACCGGGGAAAATACTTTTGTGCGTTCGTCTGTTGGAACGCAAGTTCTCTGAGCTCACGGCACGAAGGTGACAACATCCTTTCGTACATGGAGCCCAGTTCTACCACTTTTATCAATGTTGAGCAACAGCAGCAGCAGCAACAACATGAATGGCAAGGGTTGAGACTTTCAAATACATCAGGACTTTCCAATCAGGGTAACAAACACCACCGGCAGTGACCTGCCAGGTAAATGAGTGAAAGCAGCAACACGGAGATCATTCAGGACAAAAAGGATAACAACAGAGTAACCAGTCAAAAAGACTAGGGAGAGAGGGAGAAAAAGGAGAGTAGGCATTTGTGGACCAAATGGTCTTTTGACCTGTTCACCTCCCTCCTCCCCCATTATATTTCTTACAATCCTGGGTTATTATTCACTGTGGCTATTAAAGCCTAATATCTCTCTGAAACTGCCCAACAGCATTCCATTTCGGCTAGGTTAGATTTCTCCAAATCATATTTCTTTAGTGAAATCAAAAAGGCCTGTATTTAAAGTGAAAAATGAAAACATCACATCACAAAACATTCCGTCTTTTTCTCTATCATTATACCCTCATCTAAAATAAACTTGCCCATTCTTCTGTCATTTTTTCTTTCTAATTCATATTATCATCAATTTATTTCTTGACACAGTCATTTCTGGCTCATACTTGTTCTCTAATCCTTTTATAGAAGTCCACAGAAGAGCTGATTCTAATCCTAATTGACTGGTTCCAAACCCTTTCACCTACCATGAAGCCCATGCCAATATTGTCAATCTTCTGATCCTGTCTCCTGTAACAACAGCTAGATAGCTCAGGTGTATCCAAAAGGGAATTCTGTCAGACCCACTTACATTTCACAACGTACACAAATCACATCAGTTCAGAAGGGGGAACAGTGCATCAAACAAAATCTGCCATGATCAACATCAAGTCGAAAGTAATGAGTGGAAATGGTAAAGAAGTTATTACAACAAACCAGCATGAAATTGAATCATTTTTCTTCATTACATTGTGTTGCTATTATCCACTTTTAGCATGTTTAGGTTAAGCAGGCTTTAAACAGGCAGGCCAGCTTTATCAGTAACAGAGTGAACCTCTTTCAGAGTGATATTGGGTGCGTTAGCTAACAAATCACCACAGCTTTCATGATTTCTGTTCCTGCATAAAAAATAACCCCGGTTCTCCCTTCCAGGTACTCAATACGGACTTGCAAATTAGCCACCCCCCAAGGGAATTAATAATTTACTCCAAGGGAGAAGTAAAGAGTTCTGAACGCATTCATTCGCTCCTTATGTACCACCTGGGGGGAGAGAGAAAACAAGCTAGTTTAAACAAAAAAAACAAGGTTTGTGGGCTGGTGGATCTTAGGTATCTACTTGCAAGGCAGCAAGAGCAAGACGTGAACTCGTCATTTGAAAACTAAGACTTGAGAGGTGTTTCAAGGCCAGAGATTTGTTGAATCTAAATCTCTCAAAGAGTGGATGTGTCTGTGTAGTGGGATGGCCATGGGCCTAACAAAGGATGGCAATAATAACTTTAACCTTATCAGGCTCCTGGCAGGGTTAGCCCCAAATGATGCCTTCATTTGCTTTCTCTTTACTTAGCCCAGTTTTTAGCTCCTTCTGGGCAGGGAATGTTTCTACCAACTCTGTTATATTTTGCTCTCCCAAACGCTTAGTACAGTGCTCTGCAATCGATCGTATTTATTTAGTGCCGATCGGGTGCAGGGCACTGTACCTAAGCACGTGGGAGAGTACAACGCAACAGAGTTGGCAGACACGTGCCCTGCCCACACAGTAAGCACTCGATAAACATGATCAATTGATTAAAAGTAGAGAAAAAAAATCCAAAGCATACCGATTATGGGATTTGAAGATGGTTATTCTCTTTGTTTCGGGGATCACAGAATTCCCTTTTACCCACCATCGCCATCGTTTAGACCAGCACGATTAAGTCAGAGGTGATGGGGTGGGAGGGAACAGAACTATTTGGCTGAGGCAGAAGATAGGACTTGAGGGGCATGGGTTGTATTTCTACTCGTGGATTTGCCAAGCAAACCTTTCTACATTACCAGAGTTAAGCAGGGCTCTCTGTTAGGGCCAGTCTTGTTCAGTCTCTACCGTGTAGCTAAGCTTCAGGATTCTATGAAGAAGTTAGAAGGTGGATTCACGATATAATAATAATGTTGGTATTTGTCAAGCGCTTACTATGTGCAGAGCACTGTTCTAAGCGCTGGGGTAGACACAGGGGAATCAGGTTGTCCCACGTGGGGCTCACAGTCTTCATCCCCATTTTACAGATGAGGTAACTGAGGCACAGAGAAGTGAAGTGACTTGCCCAAGGTCACACAGCTGACAAGTGGCAGAGCTGGGATTCGAACTCATGACCTCTGACTCCAAAGCCCATGCTCTTTCCACTGAGCCGCACTGCTTCTCAATATGTTTCCGATCCATTAGGAAACTCTTTCACCGTCTTCCCATCCTCTGAAATCACATCTCCTCCAGAAGATCTTTTCTGATTGATTGTTCATCCCTCCACATTACATCCACCGACTGTCATTTTAGCACTTCCATGCCATCTAAGCACTTGAGTGCTCACACCCACCTTGTAGCATATCTTTTTACCACATTATTTCCTCTGATCTACAGTCGATTCTAGTGTCTGTATCCCCCACTAGATTTTAAGTTCCTTGAAGGTAGGGATCACGTCTACTAATTTTATTGTATTCTCCCAGATGCTCAGTACAGTGCTCTAGACACAGTAGATGTTCAATCAATGGTATTTACACCTGGGAAAGTTCAATACAACAGAGTTGGTAGGCAGATTCCCTGCCCACCACAAGCTTACAATCTAGAGTGGAAGACGGACATAAATATAAATAAGCTACGGCTAGGCACGTATATGCTGTGGGGCTGAGGGTGGGGTGAATATCGAGCGCCCCAAGGGTACAGATCCAGGCGCGTAGATGAAGCAGAAGGGCGAAGGAGTCGGGGAAAGGGGGCTTGTTCAGGGAAGGCCCCTTGGAGGAGATGCAATCTTAAGGCTTTGAAGGTGGGGAGAGTAGTAGGCTGGTGTAGAGTGAAGGGAAGGGATTTGCAGGCCAGAGGGAAGATGAGGGGAAGGAGTTGGTGGCAAGATAGTTGAGACCAGGACACAGTGAGCCAGCTGGCGCTAGAGGAGCAAAGTGTGCAGGCTGAGCTGTGCTAGGAGATTAGGGAGGTAAGGTAGGAGGGGGCGAGCCGATTGAGCACTTCAAAGACGATGGTAAGGAATTCCTGTTTGATGTGGATGTACAACCACTGGACATTCTTTGAGGAGTGGAAAGGTGAGGACTGAACGTGCTTTTAGAAAAGTGATCCGGGCAGCAGAGTGAAGTGTGGCCTGGAGTGAAGAGAGGCAGGAGGCAGGGAGGTCAGCAAGGAGACTGATGCAGTAGTCAAGGCGAGATAAGATAAGCGCTTGGATTAATGTGGTCGCAGTTTGGATGGAGATGAAAGGGAGGATTTTAGCAATGTTATCAAGATTGAATCCATAGAATTTAGTGACAGACTGAATACGTGGTTTGAACGAGAGAGACAAGTGGAGGATAACGCCCAGTTTACGGGCTTGTGAGATGGGAAGGATGGCAGTGCTGTCTACAGGGTTGGGCGAGTCACAGGGAGAACAGGGTTTGGGTGGGAAGATGAGATGTTCTGTTTTGGCATGTTAAATTGGCAGTGTTGGCGGGACATCCAAGTAAAGATGACCTGAAGGCAGGAGGAAATGCGAGACTGCAGAGGAGGAAAGAGAGGAGGCTGGAGATGTAGGATTTGGAATCATCCACATAAAGGTGGTAGAGTTGAAGCCATGGGAGTAAATGAAATAATAACAATAATAATAATAATAATGTTGGCATTTGTCAAGCGCTTACTATGTGCAGAGCACCGTTTAAGCGCCGGAGTAGATAGAGGGTACTCACGTTGGCCCACGCGAGGCTCACAGTCTTCATCCCCATTTTACAGATGAGGGAACTGAGGCCCAGAGAAGTAAAGTGACGTGCCCACAGTCACGCAGCTGACAAGCGGCGGAGCCGGGATTAGAACCCATGACCTCTGACTCCCAAGCCCGGGCTCTTTCCACTGAGCCATGTTGCTTAGTACAGTGCTCTGCACACAGTGAGCGCTCAATTACTACGAATGAACGAATGCTCATGTGCTCTATTAACTAAACAGCTAGCCATTAACTAGCCATTTAGTTAACTGAATGAGTTCTCCAAGGGAGTGGGTGTAGATGGAGAATAGATGGGGACCTAGAACTGAACCTTGAGGGGCACCCACAGTTAGGGGGTGGGAGGCAGAGGAGAAGCCCGTGAAAGACACTGAGAATGAGCGGCCAGAGAGATGGGAGGAGAACCAGGAGAGACCTGCGTCAGTGAAGCCATCGTTGGATAATGTTTCCAGGAGAAGGGGGTGGTCCACAGCGCCGAAGGCAGCCGAGAGATCGAGGAGGATTGGGATGGAGTAGAAGCCGTTGGATTTGGCAAGAAGGAGATCATTGGTGACCTTTGAGAGAGCAATTTCTGTGGAATGAAGGGGATGGAAGCCAGATTGGCGGGGGTGAAGGAGAGGAAGTGGAGACAGCAGATGTAGAGAAGCAGCGTGGCTCAGCGGAAAGAGCACGGGCTTTGGAGTCAGAGGTCATGAGTTCGAATCCCAGCTCTGCCACTTGTCAGCTGTGTGACTGTGGGCAAGTCGCTTAACTTCTCTGGGCCTCCGTTACCTCATCTGTAAAATGGGGATTAAGACTGTGAGCCCCATGTGGGACAACCTGATTCCCCTATGTCTACCCCAGTGCTTAGAACAGTGCTCTGCACATAGTAAGCGCTTAACAAATGCCAACATTATTATTATTATTATTATTATTATTAGAAAACTCACTCAAGGAGTTTTGAGAGGAATGGTAGGAGGGAGAGGGGGCAATAACTGGAGGGAGCCATGTGGTCAAGAAAGGGTTTTTTTTAGGACAGGAGATCTATGATAAGTGCTCAATAAACACTATTGATTGATTGCAATGTTCACTATAAGGATTATATAATAAGGAAATAATCTTTTCCTTCCATTGGAAGATGACACTGCCAACAGTGAAACTGCACCCATGAGCGACAATCTCTTGCATACTTGCGGTGTCCATGAAAATACAGTAATCGATCTTTCATTGAGCACTCGCTGTGTGCAGAGCACCGTACTAAGTGCTTGGGGAAGTACAACACAACAGTATAACAGACACCTTCCCTACCCACAATGCAGGAGAGGCCCTTTTCAGCTCCCAATATTAAGCAGGAGCTACGATAACACCCATCTCGCTTTGCGATTACATTTCCTTTCCCTTTTCCTATAAGAGCTCTTCCTATATCACAGCCTTCTCTAAGCCATTAAACCTCTGTATAATGAACCCCTTCATAACAGACGTGAAATGAAGGGGTTTTTCTTGGTACCGGAAACCTGCTGTGAAATTTAATGCACAGTTAAATGCTTCGTGTGTGATATACTTTCATACGTCACGGTCCCCCCAAATTGCCTGGCCCCTTCGGTTTGGTTATGGATTTGTGTTTTGGGGGGCAACTCGAGTTAGGAATGCAGGGCTGATTCTGTTCAGGCAAAGGGGTGGAAAAAGTGCCTTACCATTTTTACACCGGTATATCTCAAACAATATACACTGTTGCCGTGGCACAAAGTAGATCCTCACTAAATACTCCCGAAGATGATGCCAAAGCAACTTCCCCCAGGGTTCCCATCAAGCCAATCACAAAGAGAAGGTTAGAATTAAAAGCTGTGAGTGTTGTCTCCCTTCACTGACACCTGAAGAAAATGACTCTTGTCCTATATGACTCTAGACTGTAAGCTCCTTGTGAGCAGAGAACATGTCTACCGACTCTGTTGCACTGTACTCTCCCAAGTGCTTAATATGGTGCTCTGCACACCGTAAGGGCTCAATAGATACCAGTGATTAATTAATTTGAGACATTAGAAAAAAAAGCCTCCTGAATTCCAACGTATTAAGCCCATCTACTTTGCAATTTCAGGATGGAGTTATTAGAAATGATGCCAATGACATGCAATCTTTTTTATTTTCCTCTTCGCCAGCAATTCTTTCTCCATTGTCTCCATTCTGTATCAACTGCCGCTACTTTCTGAGTTTTCGTTTACCAGAGAGTATGAACAGAAAACAAGCAGGTGCTCTGCTTGCTGTACAAGCTGACCATCAGGGTGATCAGCCCACAGCTTACCCACCCTCGAACTGCACGCCTGTCCGTTGCAGTGGCTCCACAATTCCCAGTTAGAGTGGGGTTAGGCAGGTCCAAAGGAGATCCCCTGAAACTATTATTGATTCGTGACCCCCCTAACCAGTAGAAATATTCTGTAAATCTGCATTTTCCTTAGTATTTAAAGCAGAGTGGGGGGTTCTTAATTAGAAGTTTGGAACTTGAGAAAGTCAGCTCTACAATGCATGGCCAACCGCTCTCTGATTAAGACCGCCAAAACTGGTGCTCTGATTCATGAAATTATTGTTTTATGAGCAAGGATGACATCACTACAGTAAGCTACGCTTACAAGAGATCTACCCAGCCACACCTACAAGAAACTGTGTAACTACATCCAAATTTGGAAGACAAGCACCTAACTTTCTACGATTGCACAAAACAACACCTGATGACCTATCAGCTGGGTAACAGAATTGGCGTTTCCTCATATAAACTCAGGGGCAGGGAATGTGTCCGTTTATTGTTGCATTGTACTCTCCCAAGTGCTTAGTACAGTGCTCTGCACACAGTGAGCGCTCAATACGAATGAATGCTCACGTGCTCTATTAACTAAACAGCTAGCCATTAACTAGCCATTTAGTTAGCCATTTAAACTAAACAGAAACAGCGTGGCCTAGTGGATAGAGCATGAGCCTGGGAGTCAGAAGGACCTGGGTTCTAATCCCAGCTCTGCCACTTGTCTGATATGTGACCTTGGGCAAGTCACTTCACTTCTCTGGGCCTCAGCAAACTCATCTGTAAAACGGGATTAAGAGGGGATACAACCTGATAACCTTGCATCTACCCCAGTGCCTAGCACACAGTTAGCGCTTAACAAATACCATTTTAAAAAAAATCAGTTTGGGGGAAACATACATCCCTAAAATGCCCTTCCATTCTGGTGCTGAGGCGTTGGAGTCAATTTGCACTGGAAGTTTTGAAAAACACAGATCTCATCTACTTCTCCAAAAGCAGCATGGCCCGGAGGAAAGGGCATGGACCTGGGAGTCAGAGGTCCCAGATTTTAATCCTGAACTCCATCAACTTGCCTGCTGGAAGTCACTTAGTTTCTCTGTGCCTCAGTTTCCTCCTCCGCAAAAAGGGAATTCAATCCTACTCCCTCCTACTCAGACTGTCAGCCCAATGTGGAACAAGGACCCTGCCGGACCTTATTATCTTATATCTTCCTCAGGGCTTCATACAATCCTTGTCACATATAAAGTGCTTAACAAGTACTGCAATCATTATCATTAACCGGGAGCAATATGGTTTACAAAAGGACTGCTGATAGACACTAATTCCAACTTCCTGAAAATGGCTTTGCTATAATATTAAAGTGGCAGAACATCCTAAAACTCCCTCAGGGGTTTACTTAAAGGAAAGAATCAAAATGAAAAAAAGCCTGGTGATTCAACTGCTTGGAGATTATTTTCCCCAAAACAAAATAAAATCTGAATGAAAAATGACAAAACTATGAATTATTTCTCCACAGAGGGTTATGGATAGTAATAGGCTTGTCTTCCATAACTATGGCAATATCTGAAGCACTGTGTAGCTGAAAATAAAGTGGTATTTTCCTTAGCCCATCCATGTAAATTATGCAGAAAAATCCTAATTACTTTGTTCAATATAAAGTCAAAGTAGGCCAGATTTTGACAGTGGGCTAATATGGATTATGTATATCCTCTGCATTATGTTTACGGCAAAAACAGAATTAAGAACACACAGAGATGGCTGTGTGCTGTGATAGCTCTGGAGATAGAAGGAAAAGTTAAATGAACGTATGGGAAATAATCTGTTTCTGGCATCAGTCATAAGCAATTTATGTGGAAAATGGTTGTTTCAAATTAAACATCATTCCCCTAATAACAGGGTGTTATTTGTGTATACAGAAAATTAACATTTTTTTCTTGAAGAATGTATTATTTCAAAATTATACCATCATTATTTTAATTGCTTATTTTATATAAAACCGATAGCTATTGTATATAAGAAATTGATTTATCTGCCACTCCTTCAGGGAGGTTGGTCCTTGAAATCTCCTAGGCACTGGAAAGAACAGTGCAAACCTCAGAATAAAAAACAGTAGGCTTAAAATCAAACTTTGAAATAGAAGAAATTTATCCAACACTCACCTAGCAATCCAGGATTGGGAAATCTCCAGGAATCATTGTACGTTGAATACTGTGGGTGACTATAAGGGCTCCCAGAAAATTCACTCCCTAAATGTAATGGGTTCAGGGTAGAGGAAAGAAAGACAGATAAAACATGAATTTAGTATAAAAACTGAACGTGGCAGGAAAAACAATTTGCTTAAATAAATCCTGAATTCCAATTTGAGATCACATTCAGTCAACAGTGTGTTCAAAAGTTTGACCAGCAAGCAACTGAAAATTAAAAACTCTTTTCAGAAACCGGATTTGGCTACCTATGCTCTAAATGCATTTCTAAAGTTGTCCTCAATATCCGGAGTTTCCTATTTTTATTTCTTGGGTAAACATTACAAGTAATAGAAAATATTTGTTGGGACCAGCAAATATGACTTTTCTAATACGACCGAATGACCTAAAGAGTACGAACTTTCTTTAAAAGTGGTCCAGTAGCATTTGAGCATCTACTGGGTGCATGGCATTGTATTGGGAGTTTGGGGAACATGTAGAAAAATAAAAGAAATGATCCTTGCCCTTGAGGAATTTACAATCTAACGGAGGCGATAGTAGACATAAATTCATATATTGGTTTAGACTAGATAGACAAAATGGACACAAGTGAATACACTAAGAACAAATATATAAAATACATTTGTTCTGAAGTTGTCTGATGGAATTAATGGGGAAATTGGAAGATTGATCAGGGAGTGCTGCCTGGAGAAGGTGGCTTTTTAGGAGGACTTGGAAAGAGGAGAGGGAAGTGCTTGAATGAAACTGAGGGGGAAGCATTCCAGGCGGGGAGGAAAAGGGTGAGCAATGGATCAAAAGTAGGAAAGCCAAAGGTAAAGAACAGATAGGAGGTTAATTGTAGGAAATAAAAAGCATGAGCTGGGGTCCACCATCAGATCATTCTATCTTTTTATCATCTCTTTTGAGTCTTTCATGATGTACAGAAACGGGCAGTCAAGTCAGATTTGGTTCTGTTATATTCTACATAATATCTCACCCTTTGTCTCACATTTTACCAACATGGCAGGCTAAAATATGCTCGGCTCCTTACTTTTCCCCTGACATCCTCCTATTTAGCATCAGCTCCCTCCTTTTATTAATAATAATAATAATGATTACGGTACTTGTTAAGCGCTTACTATGTGCCAAGCACTTTTCCAAGTGCTGGGGTAGATACAAGGTAGTCAGGTTGGACACAGTCCCTGTCCCACACAGGGCTCACCCTCTTAATCCCCATTTTACAGACGAGGTAACTGAGGTCAGAGAAGTGAAGTGACTTTCCCAAGGTCACACAGCAGACATGTGGAGGAGCCGGGATTAGAACCCATGACCTTCTGACTTCCAGGCCCACTCTTCTTCTGCTTTTCAAAACTCATCTCAAAGCCCACCTTTTTCCAGAAATCTATTCCAAAAAGAGGATCGGGGTAATGATAACTTCTCCAAAGCATATACCTACAATACCCCCACTATCACCATCACCCTCTTCCCCTCCCCCAAATACATCTAGCTTCTCCTCCAACTCCTATGAGTTTTTTTGTTAAAAGATATAAACTGATTAAGTGATATTGTTTGCCCTCATTTCCTAGAAGGCAGAGATTGGGACTGTGGGTGTTCAGCTCAACAGCCAGTACAACCAGTTCCCCTAAAACACGAGTGTTGCATTCTTGTAAAAGCCTGCATTAAGGAAAACTCACACTGTAGAATTCATGAGCCAGATCCAGCAATCAATGGTATTTATTGAGTGCTTTCTGGATGCAGAGCTCTGTACTAAGCGCTTGAGAGGGTGCAATATAACAGAGCTGGTAGACGGGTCAGATGATGCAGACGGATACCTATATAATAATGTTGGTATTTGTTAAGCGCTTACTATGTGCAGAGCACTGTTCTAAGCGCTGGGGTAGATACAGGGTAATCAGGTTGTCCCACCTGAGGCTCACAGTTAATCCCCATTTTACAGATGAGGGAACTGAGGCACAGAGAAGTTAAGTGACATGCCCACAATCACACAGCTGACAAGTGACAGAGCCGGGATTCGAACCCATGAACTCTGACTCCCAAGCCCGGGCTCCTTCCACTGAGCCATGCTGCTTATACTCACGAACTGTTTCATCTGAAAACAGCGTGAGTGTGCTGTATATCCAAACTGGCTCATGTCCTCGGGCTAACGTTCTCTAATTCTCCAACACCATCCTAGCTAGAATGCCAAGTGAGAACATATACTGTAGCCAAGCTGAGGGTATCTAACGTGTCATTTCTATGCTCACGCCTAGAGGAGCAGCATGACCTAGTGGAAAGAGCACGGGCCTGGGAGTCAGAGGACCTGGGTTCTAATCGCAGCTCCGCTTGTCTGCTGTGGGATCTTGGGCCCTGACTTGCTCCCTTTGTTCTTCCCACCTCCCAGCTCCATAGCACTTACGGACATATCTGTAATTTATTGATTTGTATTGATGTCTGTCTCCCCCTCTCTCCCTCCACCGGCCCCCACACACTACCACCCTAAGCTTGTTGTGGGCAGGGAATGTTTCTGTTCGCTGTTCTACTGTACTCTCCCAAGTGCTTAGTACAATGCTCTGCACACAGTAAGCCCTCAATAAATACGATTCAATGAATGAATGAATGGCCAAGTCACTTAACGTCTCTGTGCCTCAGTTACTTCTTCTGTAAAATGGAGATTACGATTGTGAGCCCCTCGTGGAACATGGACTGTGCCCAACCTGACTAGCTTGTATCTACCCCAGTGTTTAGTACAGTGTATTAGCACTTAGCAAATACCATAAAAAATAAAAAAAAAAAAAAGGATCCACTCCTTTTGGGCAGGGAATGCGTCTACCAACTCTGTTATATTGTACACTCCCAAGTGCTTAGTACAGTCCTCTGCATATAGTAAGCGCTCAAGAAATATGATTGATAGATGAAATTTCCAACAGCTGTGGAGGCCACAGATGAGTGGTAAAAGGATATACCCCTGGTCCAATCTTGTTTCTAAATCTGAAATTCTTAAAATTTGTTCTTGGGTTTATCAGCTGTTCAAGATTTTAATTTGGAGAAATAAAAAGGCTGAATTGAGGTAGTTTAACTTAAGTTACAGAATGGAGGTAGTTCATTTCGATCATTCCCCTCTAAAAATAATAGCTTCTTTGGAACTGTATTCAACAATATAAGTGGGTTCAAATAGTTATTTCTAAATTGCTATTACTGTACTTTTAAACTCTAAGGTATATTTTTCTTTTCCCAGCCTGTGTTTTGGGATGAAGGATACTCTACAGGGTATCTGAGAGTTTGTGTTAATTCTCTGATCACTTTTATATCAAACTAGTGGAAATAGCTGTGCTTCACCCTGGTTACATAGATGCTACTCTTCATTTCTGACTCTTTCCTGTAAATCTCTTCGGTAGCCCTCCTCCTGCTACTTTTTCCCTCTCCTCCTATATCCATGGACTCAACTGGTCCATCTGTCTACTTGTTTCTTCCTCTGTCCATTTATTTATCCCTGATTTATTTGTCCCTCTCTCTGTCCCTGCTCACCTATCCCGCTACCCTCACTGTCCCTCTACTCCCCTTTTGGGAATCAATGCTCTTCGGCTACCAAATGCTCCTGGGTACTTTTCCCCCTCTCTGGATCCCCCTCCAATTCTGTCTGTTCCTTTTAACTGCCCTGCAGCCTGCCCTCCCCTCTCTGTCCCTCTCTATCTCTTTCCATCATCTCTCTCTGCCCTCTCTCCCCGTCCCTTACTCCTACTTCCTTCCAACACAACTTGTCCTATTTCCATTCCCCCGTGGGGGAATTAAATTGGCTAAAGTCTCCCCACTCGAGGGATGAGGAGTAAATTAAGAGGTAAGGAGCGGGGATGGCAAAGAGAAGGAAGTCGGTGGTTGATCCACAGACTTTTGGGGGAATGGAGGCAGTGGGAGAACTGATGGGAAGTGTGCTGGTAAATGCTTGACTTAATCAATGGTATTTATTGAGCACTTACTACGTGCGGAGCACTGTTTTAAGCACTCGGGAGAGAACAATACGACAGAATTAGTAGGCACGTCCCCTGCCCAAAATGAGCTTACAGTCTAGAGGGGGAGACAGGCATAGATTTGAATAATTTGTAACAAATAATTTAAAGACATGGACATAAGTTCTGTGGGGTGGGGTTAAGGGCACAACCCTCCGGGTTCCGGGACCTAACTGCTATTTCCCATACCACAGCTTCTAGGAAGCCTCCAGGGGCCAGCAACATGGAAGGAAACTGGAAGTGACAGCCCCGGAGCTTCAGGGCACCACACTGTAGATCCAGGCACTCTTTTCTGTCGGTGCCAACTCCTTTATAAGTAGCAGGGATCCTGTACGAAACCACCAGGATCCTCAAAACCTCCAGCAGTGCTGTTTACGGTTCATTTTTTGAATGGCAGTGTCATGTGGAGCCTTGGATACCAGCCCTCTGGGAGACAACAGGAAAGATTGCTGCTCTTCTGGTGCCCCTACTCATACTCAGAAATGTGGCCAACTAAAGTGGGACGGGAATGGGGTTAAACGGGGGGACGGAGAGAGGGGAAAAGCGGAAAGGGGGAAAGAAAAGGAGGGAAGGAAAAATAGGGTCAAAGGAAGGTAGAAAGAGGAAAGGGAGAAGTAAAAGGAGGAAAGGTAAAAAAAAAAAAAAAGGAAAATGGGGAGGGGAAGAAAAGTGAAAGAGGAAAGGAGAGGAAGAAAATTAAACAGGGAAGGGAAAAAAACCAATCACTGGTATTTATTGAGCACCCACTGTGTGCAGAGCTCTAAGTGCTCAGTAAGGAAGAATAGGGGAAGAAAGGGAAAGGGGGAGGGAAAAGCATAGAAAAAAAGAATAGAGGAAATGGGAAGAAAGGGTAGGGATAAAAGGGATACAGGGGGAGAGAAAGCAAGAGACACAGAGCAAGGACCCAGGAGTCAGAAGGACCTGGGATCTAATCTCGGCTCCAGCACTTGTCTGCTGTGTGACCTTGGGCAAGTCACTTCCCTTGTCTGTGTCTCAGTTACCTCATCTGTAAAATGGGGGTTGAGACTGGGAGCCCTGTGTGGAACAGGGAGTGTGTCTAACCCAATTATCTTGCATCTACCTCGGCGCTTAATAGAGTGCCTGGCCCGGAGTAAGCGCTTAACAAATACCTCAATTACCATTCAATTTTGGTTTAGAAGGCGTGCTGGCATCATTATTGTCCCTGTGATATGAAATGAGAGTCTCAGCTAAGAGTGAACAAGGAGTAGTGCCCACTCTACTTCGGATTTTACCAGTTTGGAATCGGAGAGAATCTTTCATCAAACATTAGAAACACAGGATGAGGGTCAGGAAACAGTTGGTAGGCAGAGAGGCAGAGGCAGTCAATATACAAACTTGTCCAACAGGATCTTTCCTACTCTTATTTCTGCTGGGGAAATGATTCCAAATTAAGCGCCACTAATGACATGATGTATTCAGGAAGCACAAAGTAGCCCAGATCACCTGGGGTCCCAAGTACTTTGTCTGTAACTCTGGGTCATGACCCAGTGCCCTGGAAATCTTTAGCTACACCCCACACACCACTCTGGGGCCATAAAACAGCCTCCCTGACAACTGCCCGAGGAACAGAATAAAGATCATTTTCATAAACTGAAACACTACTGGACCACTCTGCGTATAAGGATCTTTGGCCGGCCCTCTGATAGAACTGCCTTCCATGTCATTGGCACGAAAAGGTGCTGCTTAAATAGCTAAACTGACAAGAAAGGTACGCGGGGTAGGCGGGACACATTTGGCTCACTATACCCATTTTTGAATTAATAATAATAAGAAAAAGAAGAATGGTATTCGTTAAGCGCTATGTGCCAAGCACTGTTCTAAGCACTGGAACCATGGATGCCAACTTGGCCCACCTTTAGAAAAATTCAGAAGCCCCTCCAAAATTAATCCTGCCGCACTCTCTCCAAACTATCAGACGAAAGAAGATTTAAGGCACTGACTGGAGTAAGCTTCACAATATGACCCACCATATGTTCATTCGTTCATTCAATCGTATTTATTTAGTGCTTACTGTGTGCAAAGCACAGCACTAAGCGCTTGGGAGAGCATAGTGTAACGATAGACAGATCCCCTGCCCACAACGAGCTTAGAGTCTAGAGGGGGAGACGGAAGACATTAATAGACAGAAATAAATTACAGTTATGTATGTGTCTTTGCCTCTGCTCTACCTCTCCGCACTGTTGTCTCCTAGATATCCCCTCTCTGGGGTGAATCTCACCAATAAAGATACGGGAGGAAAAAAAGATAAGGGGAGGAAAAGCCTGTCATAAGCTGTCCCAAAAGCCACACGTTGTGCTTTTTTTCTATTCCCTCCTAAACTCACCAGCCCTCAAAGAGCCCGTGTTACCCCATCTCCTTGCACGACAGTCTAAGAGGTGGAAGATGCCGCTTTTTAAAACAATGAGCAGTTCAGTGGTCCTACGAGCACATTAGGAGACATGAGCAGGCGATTCATTGCTTGATTCTTTTCTCTGGCTTTCCCTGTTACTCTTCCCCTCCCTCACACACATGCACACACACACACACACACACACACACCCCATCTCCAGACCTCTCTGGGGGACACTCTAGTGCCTGACAGGCTGAGGCTTCCAATTCTCTGTTTTTTATGCCTCAGTGGTCAGGGTGTCAGGCTCCTGCAGTACAGACCAGCCAAGAGCTCGAGGAGTCACTGAACACCATCAGCTCAGTGACAGTATCGCTCGCTTCATCCCACATACTCTGCATATCCATCAGCCATGCAAAAAAAAAAAAAAAAAGCGAAGGGCCGGGGCGGGCGGGGGGAGGCGGTGGCGGTGGTGGGGGGGAAGAGGAGAAAGAAAGCCACCAGTCCTGCTATTACCATCAGAGGCCTTGGACCGACAAATGGTACAGGAGTACAGTGAAAATAGACTAGATGAATGAACACTGCATGAGTGCCTTGTGATTTCACCAGATAGTCCAGGGTCCATCAGATATACTTCTTGACAGCCCTGCTTAATGATTAGCCCACTCAAAAGAAATACTAGGATTTAACCATCCAGGGATGAGGGCAGGGAGGAGAAAAAGAGAAGAGAGGAAGAGAGCCTCTCCAGTTGAAAAAAAAAAAAAAAAAGGTTTTCTCCCTCAATTCACTGTTCTTTCACACCTAAGCTGCTTTCTCTGGAAGATTTACCTTCTAGTAAGGACAGTGTATCCTTCACTAGCTGGTCTATGGCTCGGGTTCATTTCTATAAAATCTCGAGGAGAGTCAAAACCGTCTTGGAAGGTCCCCGCCTCTTAAGATGGGGCTCCGATCTGATTATCCGGGATCGACCCCAAAGCTCAGTGTAGTGGCTGGCACCTAGGAAGAACTTAATACCCTAATAAAATAAATGTATCGCCAACTGTTTCGCCGTTAATCAGAAAACCGTTTATCAGTCTTTCCAAGAAGACCTATTTTAACTTTGAAAACCTTTTCTAACAGAATAGAAACAGAGTTAACACCTGGGGATGGAAAGAGGTCAAGCAAACTCTCAAAAACCAAGCCTCACACCCAAGTGAGGTCAAAATGACCACCTGAGATGTGCTTTCCTATTCTGCCTAACTCTGAGAAACAAGAATCCTGACAATTACATCTTTCACCCCTCTTTCCACCGTTCTGACCCACTCTACCTAAAGACATTTTATCCAAGCTTCCTTTAAGGCCTTTAGGTATCAAGCTGCTAGTAACTCTGTCGACCTCTTCAGTTAGCAGCACTCACCTTACCAATTTCTTATTCCACATTTCTATTACCTTTTGAAGTTTCTCTTTTCTGTAATTTTAGAGAAGCACAGTTTTTGTGGGATTCCCTAACATGAGGAAAGGGCAAGAATAAGACTGAGTAGCATGGGGAAGGAACCATCGAATCTCAGCCAGAAGCCTCAGCTGAAGTTCAGTTCAAAGGAAAGTGAAGTTACTATAGCTTTGGGGAATCTCTCATGCAGGGTCTCCACTCCGAAGCAGATCCTCTTACAAAATTAAATTAGCATGAACGGTTCTATAGCGACTCAACGTGATGCTTGAAGAAGTTCAAAAAGGTTTCTACTTCCAAAAAAGAGCACTTTATTGGTACCACGTCGATGTAATCCAAAACTTTTTTTATATCAAAGAAAAGGAAGAGATAGAAACACTGTAGCCTAGTGGAAAGAGCAAAGGCCTGGGAGTTGGAGTGCCTGGGTTCTAATTTCAGCTCTGGCACTAGTCTGCTGTAAGACCTTGACAAATCACTTAACTTCTCTGTGCCTCAGTTGCCTCATCAATAAAATGGGGATTTGATACCTGTTCTACTTCCTACTGGGAGCCCATGTGGGACAGGGACTGTGTCTGACACGATTATCCTGAATCTACCTCAGTGCTTAGTACAGTACCTGGCCCACAGAAAGCGCTTAAATACCACAATTCATCATTACTATTATTATTCACAGCAGTCGCCCAGCTAACCAGCATGGCAGATGTTTTATTTTTGCAATTAAATGTATACCCCTGCAAAATTTTCCTTAGCCATTTCCACATTAAATTTATGGCAACTAATAGCAGAAGCTTGCAGTACAGTCATTCATTCATTCAATCATATTTATTGAGCACTCGTGTGCAGAGCACTGTACTAAGCACTTGGGAGAATACAACAATAAACAGACACATTCTCCGCCCACAACGAGCTTACGGTCTAGAGGGGAGACGGACATAATATAAAGTAAAGAGATGTACATAAAGTGCTGTGGGGCTGGGGGTGGGGGGGGATGAATGAAGGAAGCAAGTCAGGGTGACACGGAGAGTAGTGGGAGAGAAGGAAATGGGGGCTTAGTCAGGGAAGGCCTCTTGGAGGAGACGTGCCTTCAATAAGTCTTCGAAGGAGGGGGGAGAGTAATTGTCGGATTTGAGGAGGGAGGGCGTGGGCAAGAGGCTGGCGGCAAGATAGACGAGATCAAGGTACAGTGAAAAGGTTGGCATCAGAGGAGAGTCGTGTGCAGTCTGGGTTGCAGTGGGAATGTAGCGAGGTGAGGTATGGTGGGGGGGAGGGTGGTGGGGGGGCAGGGTGATTGAGTTGTATTTTCTATTTCTATTGAAATTCTTACCTTCCCACAACCTTATTTCTCTTAGACCTGGTCCTATATGGTCCTGTAAGCATGATCCACCTTTTTTTTTTTTTTTTAACAAGAGTCAGAGTCAGGACAAGGGCACTGGTAGATATTGCCATGTTGAGAAGGACAGAATCAAGTTTCCCTAACCTCTTCTCTAAGCTATAATCCTAAGAACCGCCCATCATTCTCCTTATTTCCTCCCATCCCTCTCTAATTCTTCTGAGTCTTTTACTGCTCATATGTAGCTTAACAGGGTTTCCTCAAATTAATGTTACAGTTCAAACAAACAAATCCAAATGATGTTCAGTAAAGGCTATCGCTGGAGAGAGAGGAAAAAAAAGCAGAAGGTTGTGGAAAAAACAGCCTTCAAGCCAAGAGCTCACCGTTCATTTTATGTCTGTGCTCAAATAACAATAATGATTATTATTATGGCGTTTATTAAGTACTTACTATGTGTCAAGCACTGTACTGAGCAGTAGGGTAGACACAGGATAATCAGGTGGAACTCAGTCGCCGTCCCACTTGGGGCTCAACAGTCTAAACCTGGGAAGACGCTGCTGGGAAGCAGCGTGGCTCGGGGGAACGAGCCCGGGCTTGGGAGTCAGGGGTCATGGGTTCGAATCCCGGCTCTGCCACTCGTCAGCTGTGTGACTGTGGGCAAGTCACTTAACCTCTCTGTGCCTCGGTTACCTCATCTGTAAAACGGGGGTGAAGACCGTGAGCCTCACGTGGGACAACGTGATTACCTTATAATTACCCCAGCGCTTAGAACAGTGCTCTGCACATAGTAAGCGCTTAACGAATACCAACTTTATTATTATTATTATTATTATACAACCACTTCCTCCACTTCTTCCTTCCCCTTACAACTCTACCCCTGCCCCAGAGCTCATTGTTTTCTCCCGAAATGGCTATTGGGTACATTCCCCTCCTCCTTGGGTCACTCCACCCTTCCAGTAAGAGTAACAGGTGTCTTTATCTCCTTGTGATGAAGGAAGTCACTGTAACTTTCTTAAATTACAGTTGCATGACTTTTTATTTGCTTTCTAACATTTTCTTTTGTGGAAGTAATCATATGGGCCATAAATTTCTTCAGCAAATTCCAATAACAATCATTATCCAGGGAGTTAAGATATGCTTGACTGCATGGAGAACAGGGCTAAATACTGCACTTAGCAACCAAAATGCAAAGAGCAGCTTGCATATTACATATTACACATTACCGTTATGAAATAGCTGCTAAATGCACCCAACTTTAAAATCAATTTTTTCCAAAGGTCCTTTCAGGGATGGCATTACACCAGAGAGACCACGAAAGTTTCCAGTGCTAGATAAATAACGGTGAAGCTAGTCCTTCTACAAAAGAGCATTATTCTCATGACACCGGTAATCTAAAATATCGGTGGTTTAATTAGGTCAGCTGGATTCCAGGTAGCAAGCAGGAGGGCATTATAAGCTAATAAATACTCTGTAAATAAGAAAAAAAACACTATAATTACTGTGCAATGCTGTGGGGAAGTAAGCCAGTTGTATGCAATATAGCCCATTTGCTTTATTGCAGCGAGCTGTCATCATATTAAAAGACCCCCTTATTTTAAAGAGAAAATGCTCTTCCTCCGCAAACTGCAACAGTGTAAGTGAGATCTGTTTATAATTTTAGAAAAAAAATGAAAGAACAATGCTTTGCTACAAACAGCCAAACAGGAAGCCAGAAGGTCTGCCTGGGGTTTTGTTTTTTCACTTCCCTTGTTTATCTGGATCTTGATCAGTCTCTTGCAGTAATGTCTCTGAGTGACAAGCTTTACCTGTAAACCCAGGCTAAAAACGTTTTAGGAGAAAAATAACCTGCTTGCTCGGGTTTTACTGCAATAGATTAGAAGGTCTTCGTATTTTCATGTCGTACACGTATTCACTTTAGAGTAGAATCTCTCTAATTCAGACTAATGATGAGAAGACCCCTTGCGATTACCAAATGCAGTACTGCATATTAGTATGTGAACAAGCACGGTGAAAATCGAGGCCACTTCCATTTCAAATGTACTTTGTTCATTTGCTTTGGTGAGTGTAGTCGCGTTTTAATTATTTATGATAACACTTCCCGGTGTCCTAGTAAATATCCTGTAGTATGTTGCAGAAGACTAATGAACTCTTGGTAATAGGAGACCTCACACCAGCTCTCGGCAATTAAATCATCACCGAGAAGTGGGGTAAACCCATTTATTTTTGGTGAGCATCATTGTTATTTGCAGATTAGCGAAGTGAGAATGAGCCAGGTGCTGGTATGTTGCTAAACATATGAATTCCTTTGGCATTGTAAAACATTTTGAAGAAAATAATCTCGCTTGCCACGCTGTACATCTCTTCGTAAACCAAAGGATGCGGGCATTTTTGGAGACTGTGCCTATTAGCTGGGATTTTCTCCTCTGGGGCATAAGGGGCTCTTAGTTGTATGCTAATCCTTTTCCCTTCCCCTATTTTCACCTCTACCAGCCTCCCCCATGAATCTCTTCTCTAGGCAGAACCATGCCCGGTTGGAGGAAAGGATAACTGGAGACCCACACACACCATCTCTGCCTGAAAATGCAGCGATGGGAGCAGAGAGTTGCCGCCACGGTGCTCTTGAAAGTCCTACCCAAGCATGCGTCTCCAGTGCCCGTGGCCACACCTTCCTGGGCAACCGTTCGGCAGTGTTCCTCCTTCCTCCCTCCCCCCCCACCACCGGTGTGTGTGTTTTATCAGCCATACTTGCCAACACGGATAAAGATCTCATTTATTCATTCATTTTTGTGAGCGCTTGCTGTGTGCAGAGCTCTTAGAACAGTGCTTGGCACATAGTAAGCGCTTAACAAATACCATAACTATTATTATTATTACTAAGGGCTTGGCAGAGCACAACAATAAACAGACACATTCTCTGCCCACAAGGAGCTTACAGTCCAGGGAGGCGGGGGGACGGCGGGGGGAAGACAGACATCAGTACGGATAAATAAATTACAGATACGTCCCTATGTGATGTGGGGCTGGGAGGGGAGAAGAGCAAAGGAAGAATAACTACACAACTATGTTCGGCAGTGATGCCTTACACATCTACTGCAAATCTAGTTCCAAGTTGCTTTTGATATGCATTTAATATTATCTCTGGTGGTTTGGCAAGTAATCTAATAAATAGATAACGTGAGGGGAAAATGAAACTTAAGAGCTGTGGTAACTTCATTTTATATCAAATAACCTTTCAAAACTGAGCTCTGGTCAAACACCTGGGATTCCTCAGAGCCACCTAAGTCTTCCTAGTCAGCAGAACATATTTTGGAAGCATCTGCTCTTACCAAAATATGGGATTTCTAGGGAGCCCTTCTGAAAACAACAGGGTGGTGAGAGAAAAAGAAAGAGGAAAAGTTAACGGAGGGAAATCAAGAAAAGCAAGAGAGTTAGAGAATGAGAATGGGAGTGAGAGAAAATTAGAAGTAGACTACTCTGGGGTAGGGAACGTGTCTACTAATTCCGTTATACTCTTCCAGGTGCTCAGTACAGTGTTCTGCACAGAGTAAGCACTCAATAAATACGTTTTATTCACGGATTACTGGGTGCCCATTTGGCGCAATATACTATACTAGGTACTTGGGAAGTGCTGATCTTCATCAGAAGGAGCGAGAGAGAGAAAGAAAAGGGAGAAAGTGAGAGAGAACGAGCTAGTGAGTTAGAAAGAGAATTCATAATACATAAGTTTAGTTTCCACTTTTCCAGAAGACCAAGTTCACGTCTTTCTCCATGAAGATCTTCCTCCACAACTGTCCTCCATCCCCGAATAATTCCAATTTATTTAATGTGGGGCAGTCTTTGGTAGGAGGTAAGGAATTCAAATGGTTCTATTTCTCTTCCGTTCTTATTAATGTGTACAAACGAGAGCTACAAATAGAACTCCATTTTCAGCTCCCTTCAGTAATCCACACATTGAGGGGAAGCTTCCCCTCCAATTACTCTAGTTCCTAGTAAAGCTCGAATAGGGTGATCTCACTATATTAAAACCTTGCACCCGCCAGAAAAAAATTAAGAAAATACTTCATGCGCTGGTAGACTGCAAAATGTAAACACTAACATGTTTAACCAAACGCAGAGAAAGAAAACAGTCACAGTGCCCTTGAGTTTCATTTTGCTTTTCCAATCACTTGGCAACTGGCCCAACATTAGAAACCTGTATCAAGTCACCTTGATATTAGTGTGAATTGCTGAAGTCCCTTTGTAACATTTTAAAATGCGTTTATATCTGCTCCTTCCAAAACTACGGTCAATTAACGGAGAAGCAACTCTAACCTCCGCTACGACTCACTTTGTAAGGATTATGTCTTAGTTGCTTGAAAGAGAGTGACTTGAGTTTTCCCTCGCTCACTTAGCTTTCTTCCTAAAAATACTGTACAGTCCTGAAATCCAGCAAGTCACTGCTTGCTTTTTTTCCATCCTTATGAATTGCTAGCTCAATCCTTATTTCTCTATGATATATAAGCAAAATGCTGTAGAGTATTGAACTTGTCTGTGAACATACTTAGGCTTCTAAGTTTACCTTATAGTATAACACTGCCCGAGAAACACAGAAATAACTTTTGCACTTGAGGAAATCCATAATTTTTGTTATAAATATTAATAAAAGGGCTTTTAGTTTCTGTTCAGAGAGACGCCGCAATGTTCAAATTGCTTTTCCAGTCTCTGCTGACATCAGTGTATTAGGGTTTTGTTTTGTTTTTATTAAAGTTTTGTTAATAGAATGTGTTTCGTCATATTCAGATGCATCTCTCCGAACTCCCTGATCATAGAAAAATTGCCAATTTATTCGGTGGCAGCTGCAAGTGATATAAAGCAAGAGTTACATTATTTTATATTTTATTATCATACAAATTGACTGCATTTCTCCCATACTTTATCTTTATGTTAACTAGCACTTGGACAGAGATCGAAGCTTCTTCTTTCTTTTTTAAAGCAGTGAGAGGGTGCTGGTTTTAAGGCATCTGTAACATGCAGGTATTTATAATTCTACCTCATTGCTTAGCAGCTCTAAGGCACAAGGATTCCATCAATGACTAATGAGATGTAGGTTAAGGTGGACATACCTTGCTGTGAAGTCACCGTACTGTTCTCGACCCGTGCTGCCTGCCATAAAATTTTAATGTTGTTTCTGACATATTTATGAAATACCTCACAAAGTCTATGCAGGGAGACAAAAAGATTTACCTCTGCAATTACTGCAAGCATGCAGGTTTTAGCTTTGCACTTTAAACTTTTGTACACAAAGGTATTTAACTTCAGTACAAAGGTAGGAGGTGCCACTCAGCCACTGAATTGAAATTCCACTAACAAAGAGATTTATACCCTTTGGTGGGACGGACAGCTGCCCAGCTAGACTGTGTATACCGTTTCATCTAGAATAAGGGAAAAAAAAAATCTCTCTTCTGAAAGTTTCTTTTCCTCTCAAGATCCCATTATCCATATTTTTGCCAACACAAAATGTTATCAAAAAAAGCTGACTGCAAAGTGGTGAAAATATGAGAAAGAAGTTTCTAGTGATACTGATATGGAAACATTCTTTAGCCTTACAAGACCATCCCTTACTCTGCCAAAGAGATGCTTCTGTAACTGGGAACTTGCTTATCCCACTGACGATGCAGAGCCAGAGACAACAACCGAAGAAAATACATTTCACCATTATCCTGGGGCTCACCAGTAACTGGGAAAAGATAATGCTTTGAGGAAGAAGACATAGTCAACTTTTCTTTCTCATACCAAAAATGTCTGCGAAATACCTCTCGAGAGTCACGTGCACATACAGGAAGAGAGGAAGTATGGTTCAATAAAGTTACTCCCAACATGAGGAGTAAAGGATACGTGCATTCTGACAAACAATCTGTTTTCACAAAAGTGGCCCAATGCATCGCGAGTTCATTTCAAACTCTAAAATGGAGTAGAACTCTGAAACACAATTGACTTTAAAAAACATTTTTAAAACTCTTTTTTGGGTGTCGGGATGCTTACAAATCTATATTTTAGAGTATTTTAGTATATTTTAGGACAATCTCATGCTTTTTCTGGCCACTCCATGGCTAGGTCTCCAGGAGCAGAATAAAACATCTATTTGAAGAAAAACCCCATGCTTCTTAACAGCGCAGATATTCTCAGTCATATTTTCCACGTACTATCTGGGGGAACGCAGGGGTGGTTTGAAATACAGTTCATGAAGAGCAGCGGAAATATATTTGTTGAGGTACTAATAGAGGATACTTTCTGTGAGTCGGGGTCCCGCAGCACGACTCCTGATTGGACTGGGATCTGCTAGATTATCAACTGTTGCCTAAAGATACAGGCAAGAACCGAAAAAGACAGCCAAGGTGTTGCATTTCAACGGTGTGTTCTTATCTGCTATTGATTTGCAACTTAGAGATAACAATTAAGCAGCTGTCAGACCTCTTGAGGGAGGGAAAGCCTTGATAATGGGTGACAGTAGAGTAGTAGGGGCAAGACCGGAAAAAAATAATCGAGCAGAAAAGTTCGCTGGGACGATTCCGAGAGAGGAACAGTAGTACGTGGCCGCAGAAACATTTCCTTTGTCCTGAGGACTGCATGTCAGTCTTACAAATTCATTACTGAGACCCCACAGGCTAGGTATAGTTGGTGAAGAGGATTTTCAACATATAAAACGTCTCTTTGGGGCGGGGTGGAACAACTCTAAGAGGCGGGCTTATGTTTGTGGGAATTGTCCCATGCAGACAGGCCAAATGTTTTTGCCCTCCCCTATCACCGATCCTCCTTCCAACCCTGCTACTAGAAACTTAATTGTTGACTGGCAGTCAGCATGTCAAGCTTTTCCAGGCCACTGCCTGTCTGGGTAGCTTCAGCGAAGTCCCCAGAGTCCAATAGATTGGTTGGTGGCAGGATGAGAGTGCGGTTCAGAGCTGCCAGCACCTCAGAGCAGCCACCGTCCGACTCCTGGGCCAACAGGAAGCACGCAGTCAATCACGAGACAAAAATACCCAGTCCTCTCCAGCGCAACATAGCACTTTTGTACCCCACCATGCTGAACTGCAATCGAAAACGCTAGCTTTGAATCCCCCGAACGTTAGCAAGCTAACGTTCTAGACGGTTGCGGGCAGAATCCATCGCAAATACTTTGGTATTCCAAAATTTGGAATACCTAAGATTCCAAATATCTAAGATTTCAAGAACAACAGCCTGACATCATGTAATGGTTTCTAGCCCGCTCCTGCTTTTACAACCCCTCTTGAATCACTTCATCGCCTTCTAGGGCCTCCACCAACACGTAGGCAGGGGCACAAGAGAAATGCGGCAAATCGTAACAACTTCTGGGGAAAGGTCTCACAAGGAGTACTAAACTCCTTGTGGGCAGGGGATGCTTGGTCTGCTTCTTTAGTACCCTCCCGAGGATTTAGTATACTGCCTTACATTCAGTAAGTGTTCCGTAAATATCGCTGATTGATAGGAGGGAAGGTGGGGCCTGAAGCTACTGCATAATGATAGCGTTGGAATTATCTGTGGATTTCAATATTCCTTACTACCCCAAGCCCTACCGTCACATCAGCTGTAGATAATATTCTACAGGCTGATCTTGACACAGCTTTTCAAGTAAAAAGGAACATCCTTACAACTTTTCCAAATTTACACCCTGTTTCAGCTTTAAAACACATCGGCTGTGACAAAACTAGGCTCCTTCGATGCACTAGCTACAGGGGCTGGGCTGTGGTGCACGGAAGCAGCGGGGAAATGAGGAAACAATTTTTAAAGCTACGATGAGGGAAAAGAAATGGGAAGAGGGTAAAGAGGTCAGGCAGGTAGAGGAGAGGGCAGAGGTGGGGAAGTGGGGAGGAGTTATAGGATTCCCAGGAAGAGTCACTAGAGAGGGTCAGAAACGCATACTTTCTTTACGCTGAAGTTGTCGGCTACCGAATCGTGGAACCGCTCTGACTCGATATAAATTCATTAATGAAGCTGTCTATAAATCAATGAATACATAATTTTGGATCACTCTGGTAAAAATAAAATTACCCAGTACTCTCTGCAGCAAGCAGAAACCCCGAACCATCTGCTTCAAAGTGCTCAATAAGCTCTCTCCCCCTACTTTATCCTTGTTCCTCTCTCATTATGAATACGTGGTATTCACCCCACCCTCAGCTCCACAGCACTCATGTATACATCTGTAATCTACTTTAATGTCTGCCTCCCTCTCTAGACCGTAAGCTCCTTGTGGGCAGAGAACATGTCTACCAACTATGTTGTTCTGAGCACTCAGTACAGTGCTCTGCACACGGTAAGCACTCAATAAATACCACCGATTTACAATTGATTGATACGCCCCACGGTGCACACTTCATTCCTCTCCCGCTGCCGGGAATCGGCGTGGCCTAGTGGAAAGAGCGCAGGCCGGGGATCGGAGGAACTGAGTTCTAATCCTGACCCTGCCACTTGTCTGCTGTGTGACCTAGGGCAAGTCACTTAACTTCTCTGGACCTCAGATATCTCATCTGTACAATGGGGCCTAAGACTGTGAGCCCCATGTGGGACATGGACTGTGTCCAACCTGATTAGCTTGTATCTATCCCAGCACCTAGTACAGAACCTGGCACGTAGTAAGCGCTAAACGAATACCATTAAAGAAAGCCAACTTTCCCACTTTGCTTCACTCTAATCTCACTCACCGTCGATCTCTTGTTTATGCCTTGAACTCCCCTCCCTTTCGCATCTGGCTGACCACTGCTCTCCCCACCTTCAAAGCCTTTCTAAAATCATACTTCCTCCAGGAGGCCTTTCCTAATTAACCTTCCATCTCCCCACCCTATGTCCCTACCACTATCGCTTCAGCACTTCCCTATCACCCAAGTACTTGGAGATATACATATCTTTCTACACTATTGCTTCTGCCTACCTGTAACTTGTTTCACTGTCTGTCTCCCCTGCTAGACTGTAAGCTTCTTAAGGGCAGGCATCCTGTCTACTGACTCTATTATATTCTCCCAAGCTCTTAGTACAGTGCTCTAATACAGTACGTGCTCAATCAATACTATTGATTGACTGAAATAAGTTATCAGACCTTAGTTCAGGAACTAATCCTCTATTTATAGCATTGTTCGTAGGACAAAAGACATCCCAACTTTCAACATAGTAGGGTTTTCAGGAACAAAGCTCAGAAATCTCAAGACTGCTTTTACATCACTTAGCATATTTTCAATATATAGTTTGCATGATGAACAAATTTTCAAACTCGGTGTTATTAATATCGATTTCATCAAACGTCATAAAAAAGAGACAAGCTAAGCTTCTCTTTTTGGTTTGGTGCTTCTTACAGGCTTGCTGTGTGCCAGGCACTGTACTAAGCACTCGGGTGCTTACAAGTTAATCAGGTTGGACACAGTCAGTGTCCCACATGGGGCTCATGGTCTTAAGCCCCATTTTACAGATGAGGTAAGGGATCCCAGAGAAGTGAATTAACTTGCCCAAGGCCACATAGCGGACAAGTGGCCAAGCTGGAACTAGAACCCAGGTCCTCTGACTCCTAGGCCCATGTTCTTTCCACTAGGCCACGCTGCCCCTCTTCTACTATAACGCGTGAAGATATGCCAGAAACACAGCAATGCGGGTATGTCACTGCAAAGCGGACGCAGCGTTTGTAAACACATTTGGCTGGATGTGGTGTATATTTCAAGAAGCAAGCTCAAAAACTACATTTTGAAACTGAAAATACAATTTAGTGTTTAGATGCCTACTGCTCAGCCTTTAAAACTAATACTGATCAAATGGAAATTCAGTCAGCTGTAGTCCTAAATTCAAATTTTGCTTCCTTATCATTTGAAAGAGACTTTTGCCAATAAGCATGACAGAGAAAGACGGGTGATCTGATGCCTCGTGAGAAACGCAATCAAGATGGTCATCACAACGACCGGAAGTAGAAGTGTGACGATTCTTGTTTGTCCAATAGGAGGAGCAATAATAATAATAATAATGATGGTGGTATTTGTTAAGCGCTTACTATGTGCAGAGCACTGTTCTAAGCGCTGGGGTAGATACAGGGTAATCAGGTTGTCCCACGTGAGGCTCACAGTCTTAATCCCCATTTTACGGATGAGGGAACTGAGGCACAGAGAAGTTAAGTGACTTGCCCACAGTCACACAGCTGACAAGTGGCAGAGCTGGGATTCGAACCCATGACCTCTGACTCCCAAGCCCGGGCTCTTTCCACTGAGCCATGCTTCTTCTCTATGAGCAATGTTGATGTAGCCCCTGGTAAATATGAAAAGTAGACATCAATGATTTATGGGCGCATGTAAATAAAAACAACACAGAAGTACAAAATCCCTCATGACTCAGAATTAATTAAGTGGCCATTAGAATTCCTGGTGTGAATGCCTATCTAGGCTAAAATCCCAACTGTACATGTCTCATAGCCAAAACAATTTGGTTTTTCTTTCACTACCTGGAAAATGAAATTGTGAAGAAAGGAAACTAAGCATAAATGTCAAGGATAATTCACATATCAAGTAACTGATCCAACCCTTCCTCCCCCTACCCGTATAAAATTGTCTCGCCTAAACTTTAAAGTAATCCACTTTGACTGTCCTCACTGTCAAAAGGAGAAAAACATTTGTTGCCCTTTGCTGTTGCTTGAGGGTTTCCTAGATTCCAACAGATCTTCTCAGAAATAGTTGAACTCCTATGTCAGAAAATCTCAATTGAAGGAAACTTTTCCAACAAGTTACCTATGATGAGGCTCTGACTCAATGATTGTCCTTATTCTGTGTTTGAGAAATTTTCTCATTTTGAGAAAAATCAACAAGAAGTATCTTCAAGTTCTCTATTTCCCTATCCCAACCCGCAAGAACAAGACGATATATGTGAACAATATTTTTTTTTCTCCCAGCCAGCTGTGACCTAGACTTCGGTTCCAGATTCTCGGTAACAACTGGGAATATCAATCTCCTCTAAAGCTCACAACCACTGTTGGGACTCTCTTCAGCATTTTAATTATTCTTCTCTAAGAGACAACCTCAAGTTGAGTCCTGGGTGGGTGGAAAATAAAGCTTCTGCTCTCTTTTTCTTCAGATGACCACCTCCAAAAGAGGAGACTCATTAACTAGTACAATTGATGTAAGGGCATTAAAACTGTATTCCCGTTACAGATATAATTCCTAAGATCTACCCTCAACTTGCCTTCAGTTAAGATCAGCACTTCCTTGTGGTCTCCCACTTGCAAAGAGAAGGTCTGAAGATCCATATCTGAGTGACAAATGTAATAAAATCTTCCCAGAATGAAACCCTACTGAGTGGATCTAACATATAAGTAGCAGTTACAGTGATTTATCTCGGAGCAAAATAGAGTCAGTTTCAAAAGATGCCTTCAGGCTTCCAATATAAGTTCCTCACCACCAGTATGCAACAGATCTTCAGGAAAAAATATAAAACTCTTATTGAACCAGCTTGGCACTCCTCCCCAGTAATGCTGGTCTGATTCTGCCGCTTTCATTAAAACATATGTGTCAAACACATTCTCCTCTGGTGGACATGTCACCCAAAAACTATTAATTCTTGGTTATAATATTCTTCATTGATAAAATGGGGATAATGGGGAAATGGTTGTGCATATGAAAAACTCTGAGCATCTTAAAAGAAAGGCGCTACCAAAAAACTCTCATTTTACTGTTCCTCCGAGGATACTGGATTTGTGTGTGTTAATCTGCAAATAAAATCAGGCTACTGAAACTGAATCTACTTAACTTAGGAGCACGCACACATACATCAACATCTTGAAAAGTTCTAAAAATTAAAAGTTGCTATTATGGCATCTGTTGACATGAGAGTTGACTACAGCTAATTAGCATGTAAAATCTAGCACCAGAACTCACATTGGTCTAGGTCAAGGGTGACCAAGCCACACGAACTGAAAAGCCACAAATCAAAAACACAAAACGGCCGAGAGCCGGAGTTTAAAAAAAAAAAAAAAAGAATGCCTTGACCCTGAACAGGGAGCAGGGGTTCCAGAGGGGACAGCGAAACTCAGAGTGGAGCAGAGAAAAAGAGAAAGCCGGGGCTGGGAGTTGAGTCAGGACGGCACCCGCCCCATTGCGGACCCTAGTAAATGGGTGCGGGGTGCTGTCACACGGAATGTGAAAAGCCACCATTATTTTGGTCACTCCGATCTAAACGGTTTGGGGGCTACCCTCCCCACCTCCCCATTCAGGCAGGGTCCCAAGGTGATCTCCCTGGCTTTGTATTCTCTGCTAATTCTCTGCTAATTTCATTCCTTAATTCATTCAATCATGTTTATTAAGTGAAATAATGCAAGATAAACTATGAGCGGCACAGGTGTGAAGATGAGTTGCAGTTTGACCATCCCTGGTCTAAATGGAGGGGGGAAAAAAAAAAAGAGTTCTCTATGTGAGACTAAACTATATCCCTGGCCTCCACCTCAGTCAAAAGGTGGATGAGGTCCCAAATTCCCCGCACTTTTGAGAAGGCGCAGGTTGTCTCTGTCTGTTTTAAAATCAAATATGACCATTAGAGACTTCCTGATATTCAGACTGCAAGTAGCGAGACAGCAAATTTCAGAGTCCTGGGGGAAAGTCAAACACCTGGAAACTACATTACTATGCCCATCGGACTTCTCCCCAGGCTGATGTCTCTTGGTTATTCACTCTAGGTGTGTGAGGTGCTTGGACAGTAGGATTTGGTTAGAATTAACTGAGCAAATTTGAGGAGAAAAAATATCCCTCCCCACCAACCCTACACCAAGTCAGCAGTGACTTGAATACTGTCAGCTGGAGGCCTACGTGGGGAAATACCTTAGCACTCCTTCCTCAATATCCTCATATCCTGAAAAGAGACAAAGGTAAACTCTGCATAGAACCTGCAAAAAATTTTGAATGGATTTTTACTGGGGAGGGGAGGGGGAATCATTTTTTGATCCCAACTTTCCATGAGGTAATCCTAACCTTCAGCTCCAACCCAAAATTTGCAAGATTAAGCTTCCAGACAAAGAATAATGGTTTGGCAGTCATGTATCACCAAGCCACCTCAGAGCCTACCCAATAAACACTAGCATCAGCACATCTGCCCGACTGACAGATTGTGTTTTCCCACTCACCTCTAAGGTTCTACCTTCCTACACCTCTGCTACCCTTCTGCACTAAGCTTCTCCTTCCCCACTAGGCTTCCCACTGCTGCATGGGTCTGTTACCTTTTAATTAAAAATCCTTGGGCAATACAAGGACAAACGATTAATTAACCTGCTTTTCTGGTTTAAAAATGCCCAGTTTGTGTGGAAGCTTAACATTAACACCCGAACTTCTATCCCTCTCGTCCTGTGTGATTCTTTGCAGATCGCCAGCACCCCGGACAACAACTGTCATTCGGTCATCTCCAAGCCAATCACAAGTCACACCACAGGATGCAAATTCACGTGGGAGAGAAAGCAGTGTAGTAGAGCTGATCTGTATGAAATGTGATCTAAAAAATCACTGCAAATCCTCCATTTGTTGCACTGAAAAAGAGACTGCAAACATTTGCCCTGTGAAAATTCAGCCACTGAGTTTCACGCCCTCAGGTTCACGGTAGCAAGAATGTTTCCTCCAGGACGTAAGTGGTCATGTGCGGAGGCAATGAATGGCTGGGGCTCCTATGACAATTGAGTGGAACAGATAACTGTCCAGGCTAATGGCCATCAGAAAAGACCTTCAGACATAAAAATAGCCCCACCAGTTTTGGGGAACTAAAAAGGGAGTCCAGAGTTAGGGACGTGCCCACTCTCTAAACAGAACTCTGGCCTGGGAGGTCCAGCAGGCCGGGGTGCCCAAGAGCCTTAATGTCGCCCTACCTGTGGGTCCCTAAGAGTGAGGGTGATCCCACCTGATTGTAAAATCCCCGGGGACTGAGACGATATCTTCTACTTTTAAGACATACTCCCTAGAGTTTAGTTCAGTAGTCTGTACGTAAGACACTCAATAAATACAGATGATGATGTGGGAAATGGAAGATGGCCAGTGGATCCATCGCTAGATATTTTTCCTAACCCTGGTCTTTCCGGAACACTGCAAATCATGGAATGCCAATGGAGCCATAAAATAATAAGAATGATGATGGCATTTGTAAAGCGCTTACTAGGTATCAAGCACTGCTCTAAGCGCTGTAAAAGACACATGGCCTTCTTTCTCTAATGTAGCCATTGTGTTAAGGCAGCTCCAGTCCAATCAGGGAGCCAATGAGACGACGGCCACCGTCGTCTTTCCATCTTTCTGTAGATTGGTTAAAATTCCTCCACGGAAGGCAATAATGATGCTGAAGATGAAATGAAAAAAATTCTTTCTTTCCTCCATGCGAGCAGAGGATATATTCCCAGGACTTCATTCTTGCCCCGATACTAAATGAACTATACCTGAGACCCTACTAGATCCCATTCAATGTAAACCCTCCCACTAGATGTCACACTAAATCAATACTATCCAAGAAAGGGAGAGTTCAGAGGGTCCTTCTAAACCTCTGTTTTCCACAGGATGATACCAAAAGATTTAACTCTCGCCACATCACGTAAATCAAGCTTGGTCCACCTATGTCTCACAGGATCGCAGGACATATGCTTTGTACCCGGACCTTTAGATGTGCGAAACAACCCTAGTACCTTTCCAAGCTGATCTATCAAAAGGATGTATTTTGGCTATTTTATCTGTAACTAGGCAAAAAAGACTTGGGACTTTCTCCCACAAAGTTTCTGGTCACTTTAGGGAGTAGGGGCAAAGAGGAGGAAGAGAAGGATGGAGGAGGAGAAAAACCAGGGAGAGAGGCAAAAGGAAAGCGGCACAAGAGAGAGATGAGGGAGAAAGGGGAAGAGGAGCAAAGAGAAGTACTCACTTGCCTCTTCTGCTGCTTCCACCCAGCAGGTCTAGAGGAAACACTGGCCAAGGTGACCCAGTTCACCCACTTCTGCTTGGGCGATGTAAGTGGCAGTGCTGGTAGGCACCAGCCCCTAGATGACCGTTCTGTACTGGGCTTCATCTTTTAGGACCACTGGGCCGACTCCAGTGGCTGTGGCTGCCTGGCAAGCTCCAAGTCCAGTGGCTGAGGGAGATTGCACATCTCTGGACCCAAGCACCCGGGGTTTGCTGGGCAGGCAGCTGCTTTTGCTTGTCTTTCCCTCCACCATCTTCCTTCACTACAAATGGAGGGAGAAGTGTGCCCGCCTGGGAGTGCATCTCCTTCCCAATCTGACCCTTTCCATCAGCTGAAACATGCATCGCTGGGGACCGTGCTCTCCCCATCCCGTCCCCCCCCCCCCGTCCCCGTCCCACATATATATTTTTCAGGACACAGATGTGTCCCAGAGAACCTAAAGTGGGATGCAGGGAAGGCCCCAAAATTTGGGAACACTCCCGCCCGCACTGGCATGTTGTTTCCGTCCTCAAGTGGAGAATCTTTACTATTTGTTTCTTCCATCTAACAGTTTATCGCTGCCATAAGTACTGTTGGGGAAATGTTTAAGTCATTCTTCCTGACCACCCCTTAGTGGGACCAGGAGGGGCTACTAGATGCCAGGCTCCAGCTGGAAGAAAGGATAAGAGACCAAGGGCCACCCCGGAGCCCTGGAGCTTGGAGGTCGCAGTTTGGGAAAGTAAGGGCCCAATCAAGCAGGATGTGGTCAGGTAGGAGGCGGGTGTTCATTTTATAGACATGCAAAGTCACAGAGAACACCAGAACTTCTGCTTTTTCCTCTTTGAGAGCTAGTTAAGACCCCACAGACAGGCAACACGAGGTGGAAGGAGAGGGGCCTAGAAATGTTCTTTGATATGTCCTCCCATTCCCTCATCCAAATCCACGCTGCAGCAGTGCTTAGCTTGAGACCGTGGCCTCATCCTCACCCAAGACACATTCTGACTGGCTCTCGCATTCTCTTTTCCCCCTTTAAATGAATCCCTCCAAGAAAACAATCCAGTCCTTTTGATACTTCGTTTTGTCTTTTGCACAGGCTCTAATCGACAGCATATTTCCAAATTTTACGTGAGGGGCCCTCCTTACTATTCCTTCTGAGTTTCTCTCCTAAGTATATTTTGCCATCCTTTAGGAAGGATGTGTCAAGGAGACGTTCTAAGTGAAAACAGTCCATCTCCCCAATCTGAATCAAGGCAATCTGGTACTACCAAAGAAGCTGCTTCTTCCCTACACATCATCCACCCGCTCTGTCACGCTAGCACATCGTCCACCAGACCATGCTCCGACATGCCTGAAGCCCGAAAATCCAGAGGGGTGCAGGGGAGGGCAGGAGGCTCCCTGATATAAATTCCAGATGGTAGTTCCAAGTTGAACAAGCAAGAATTCATGCTAAGAAGTCCTGGGAATGGGAGATGAAGGGTTAATCCTAGCACCAAAGGAAAAGGGGGCTTTTAAAAGCTAATCTGATTCTTTCCCATTCTAACTTTGACAGAGAGTGAAATAAACCCAAGCAATCTGTTTTTGCGCAGCAGTCAATACTTGCCTCTCGTGTTTTATTTCAACCCAGCAACCCAGGCACTGTAATCCCCACCTCCCTCCACCTCCATCCCCCCCCCCCCACACACACACACAAGCTCCGTTTACACAAACGAGCTGATTGCTGTAGGTGCGCGACCAGGAGAAATGACTGTAAACACGGACTTCCATTTATCAGCATTAAACACTGATGAGCAGAAGGCCTTTTTGCGGCAAACAGCGGCCTAAGTTGAAAATCAATATCTGAATATCAAAATCCTTTGATACACTCCCAGGCCCCAACGAGTAAAGATTCTAACAAATCGTTTAGTCAAGAGGAGAAAAGCTAAACTCCCTCTGCATGCCTTCCATGGGCTAGAGAAAGTTTGGTGGTGGGGCCTTAAGGGAAATGCAACACCACCCCCTCCCCCCAAGAGTCACCAGTTGACGTGACTGATTTATTTGACTGAAACTAGCCAAACTGTCACTCAGAAAATGCCCCCTTGGTGCCTCTTCTCGCTGGAACTACTTGAGGGTGGGATTGCATAAACCGCTCCTGTCAGGGATTTCAAATGAAACAAGCCACTGAATGCGAATCTGACAGCTCGACTGCCGAATTAGGACCATTTGCATGCTAATTTTCACCGTGCTTAACTCACTGGCAGACCTAGAGTGAGAAACAGCCTCCGCATGTTTGGAACAATGCTTGACTGATCTAGCTGCGTTAACGAGCAAATTATGGTAATTTTGTTATTACAAATGCATAGAAATTTCCAAAGAGTGGAGCAATACAATATGTTTTTTTTCTGCTCCTCCCCACTTCTAAATATGGAGTCTTTTGCTTATACACACTTGCTTACTTATGTTTAGATATGCATAGCGTTTCACTTTAAAACAGGGAGGAGGAAAGATCCAAGAGCAAAGAAAACTACCACTATGTACTGGAGACCCCAAGGTACAAAAGGTACTGGGACAAAAGGCCGGAAGTATAATTGTACCTCTGCTTCACCCCTGGGTAGATTCTCCTTTTCCAGTTCCCCTTCTTTCCTATCAAGTAGCCGTGTCATCAATTTAATGAAACGGTAAAACATCAGACTCGCCCAATTTTAATCAGCGTTCTGAACAGGTGAAAGAAAAAATTAGGTTTGTGAATGATGAACCGACTCATTCAGATCCTAGGTGTTTATCTTTCCCAAAATGAATTTCAGTTGAGAAGCCACAGCGGGATTCATTTAGGAATCCATCAGAAGAGTTCATATGCAAAGAGGCAACTCCCCAAGATATTTATAATAGCACATTAGTTAAATCACAATTTGTCACAATTGCTTTCTGGATTATTTTTACGATTAAAAATATGCTTTTGGAAGCACCATCTGGAAAATTCTCAAAGAGGAAAAGCTAATAAGATAGAGGTCTGGTAACCCCATCCAATCTCAGACAGAAAATATTTTTCATTTGAAGCCAGGACTTGGTCTGAGCCTCTTCTTGAGGATAAAATGCGGGCTATCATATATTTATGACAGTAATTCCAGTTTAGGATGGTTTTATTGAAAGGTCAAGAAGGCCTGAAGATAGACGCAAGGAACTCAGAACGGACGAAACTTATTAATGAACGTGAATTTTAAAGTCAAAACTCTTTTCAGTATTAAATTCGGAGAGAGAAAGAGAACCTTCATTTTGAATACACTCGGTTCTGCTGTATCGAGAGAGTTCCATTCTCCACAAACCTTGTAGTGACGGAAACTCGCATTATATAATGATAATGGCATTGGTTAAGGGCTTACTAGGTACCCAGCACCGTTCTAAGCAGTGGGGTAGACACAGGGTAATCAAGCCGTCCCACTTGGGGCTCACACTTTTAGTTCCCATTTTACAGATGAGGTAACTGAGGCACAGAGAAGTGAAGCGACTCGCCCAAGGTCACAGAGCAGACAAGTGGTGAAGGAAGGACAGTACACATATCTTGATGGACCTCGTGTGCACCGACTTGTCTTCCCACGTCGCATTCTATCCGGATAGATGTATGTTGTTGGAAGAATGTTCTCTAATTGTCCAGTGTTCTATCCAAAATGAGCAGTGAGAACATGGGATGCGGAAGAACAGCATGTACTGGGATGGGACAAAGTGAATGTAATAGGGTTACGCAAGTGTTTTTCTATGTCTGACCAGACCTCCAAAAAGGAGACAACAAATTTATTACTGTTGGTGACTATACACTTGTTTTCTGTTTTTTTTTTTTAACGCCGTCCATTTGATCCTGTTTCTGCAAAAGGAGGCATTGTGGTTTAGCGGGAGAGTTGTGGCTCCGGAAGACTGAGTTCTAGTCCAGCCTCTCCACCTGTCTACTGTGTGGCCTTGGGTGAGTCCCTTAACTGCCTCGTGCCTCAGTTTCTCCATCTGTAAAATGGGGATAATAATAATACCTGTGGGGAGCAAATTAAAATAAGTAATGTAAGGTGCTTTGGCAATAAAAGCACCAAAGAGAAACTGGTTGAACGCAGCCCCTGCCCGGCATCAGGCTCACAGTCTTAATCCCCATTTTACAGAGGTGGTAACTGAGGTCCAGAGCAGTGAAGTGACTTGCCCAAAGTCACCCAGCAGAGTAGTGGCAGAGCTGGGATTAGAACCCAGGTCCTTGGAACCCCTAGTGGACTCTTTCCACTAGGCCACGCTGCTTCACTTATTTTCTCTGTGCCTCCGTTACCTCATCTGTAAAAATGGGGATGAAGATTGCGAACCCCATGTGGGACATGGACCGTGTCCGACCGGATTAGACCGTACCCTCGAGGAGTTTACAATCTAGCAGGGAAGAAAGACACTTAAATATATTACAGGTAGGAGGAAATGATAGAGTATATGAGGTACGTACATAAGTCCTCTGGAGGTTTGTGAGTACTCAAGCGTTTAGGTGGTGCAGAAAGGCTGAAGCGGCAGTGGGAGAATATAAATTGGGGAGATTAGAGATTACCGTTTAATCAGGGAAGGGCTGTCCTAAGCGCTGGAGTAGATAAAAGTTAATGAGGTTGGACACAATCCTTTTCCCACATGCGGCTCACAGTCTAAGTAAGAGGGAGTAGGATTTAATCCCCATTTTACAGATGGGGTAGCTGAGGCCCAGAGAAGTTAAGTGACTCGCCCACGGTCACCCAGCAGACTACAGGCTGAGCCAGGATCAGAACCCAGTTCCTCTGACTCCCAGGCCCGTGCTCTTTCCGCTAGAAATGTCCTCCCTCATACTACACCTCAGTTCGTACTGTCGGTTCCTCTCAAAATAACCGCATCCAGGAGGTCTTCCCTGGTTAAACTTCCATCTCTAATCTCCCCACTTTATGTTCTCCCACTGCCACTTGGGTCTTTCTGCACCACCTAGGAACTTGTGTACTCACAAACCCCCACAGCACTTACGTACATACCTATTTACACTCTATACTCTATATTCTTGCCTGCAAGACTGTAAACTCCTTAAGGACAGGAATCGCGTATACAGATTCTACTGTACTCTCCCCGACTCTCTGAAGGGCTCTGTACATAGTAGACACTCAATGAATGTGATTAATTGATTGCAAAAGACACCGAGCAAATTGGACGCCCACCCACCCACTAGAGACTACTATGAAAATGGAACACAGAGGCAACATCGCCCCACGTCGCAGACCGTGAGATGAACGGCCCTGCTTCTTCCATAATACAACTTTGTAGAGAAAGACATTCTTTGCTCAAATAATCAGTTCCGAAGAGATGGATCTGTGGTTACTGGTTATCGCCGTTAACTGTTTGCCACTGTTAAAAGAAAATCAAATGAATAATATCTAACCATGGAGAAGTAAGTGGACGACTGGCACCATCAAGAGCAAGGCTGCTCTTCTGGAATACATAGTTGTCCTCGGTCAATGGGAAGGTGAAAATGGAACTAAGAGAACTCCCAGAATTGTCTCTGGAAATAGCTTGATTGAATTAGCCCGTTTGCCCTTTGGGCACTACTGTATCTTGAAACTTGAAGAGTTCCTAAATGTTCTCCTCTACCTTAAATGTTTAAATGGACTTTTCAATTGCCCATTAATCTCTTCACTTCTCATTCCAACTTTTTTTTTTAATTCTTCCTTCTTTTATTCAAATTCTTTTGATGCTCCTGTGTTTTCACGAACCCACTGTTGCATGGAGAAGATTGTTAAATGTGCCTTCAGAGCAGAATTAAGTGGTGCTTGGAGTAAACAAAGCAAACACGAGAAATTCGAGGAATGAAAGTTCCTCACAGCCCAAGTAAATGTGTTTGAAGCTAAGAAAACTCCCAGTAGCTACACTTTATCACTGGATGGAACTTGACGCTCATCTTATTTTAACACTTCCAACTCTGTTGTTCTTTGTCTAAGAGAGGGAGCTTGGGTATGTTTATGTAGAAAATGAGATGCCTCTGTGTTCACAGCAGAAAATTCTAGGCAAAAGGACACTTGGGGAGAGGGGAGGTGCTGCATTAATTTATGATCTTCTGTTATATTAACTGCTGCTGGGAACCAGAAGAATGATTACGGTTATTGAATATTTTATTCCAAGTGGACACTGTACTGAGAGTTTCTGACATAGGATCATCCTGCAGACACAAAGAAAATGACGGAGCAGTTGATCTTTTACTTTTTTTAAATAAATCCAGGTTTTGAATCTATTTTGGAGTCCTTTACTTGGGTAATTGCACATAGACTTCCTATAAAGGAAATTCATTTGTTCAGGGTCACTGCATGGTTTTTCATTAAAAACAAATTACCGGTGTTCAGAAAGGACATCTGGGTTTCGAGAGTCCCATTAATGACTATATTTTCAGCATCACTATCCCGGACGGTCTACCCTTTCCTGTCACCCTCCGTTCTGAGCCCCAAGAGGACAATGAGAGTGACAGTCAAGTGAAAGGGAAAACATGAGGGATGAGGCCAAGAGCTGAGTCCCCAGAGAAGAGAAGAAGGGAAAAGTGAAAGAAAATAAATAAATAAAACAGAGGGTAACAAGGGCCATTGTCTGAGCATTTTCAACACAAGAACCAGAACAAATATTTAAATGAATGAGCGTGATTATTTAAGCATAACTGTATTCCAATTCAATTACACTACATTACAAGCCCTTTGGTCTGCACAAGGTTGTCTGAGCAGAATACTTTAAATAAAGAAGAGGTGTTTGTTTTTCAACTTCAAATGCATTAGTGTCCTCTTTTTTTTTTCCCCAGGAACATTCAGTCCCATGCCTAGACAAAAGAAAACTACAGTACTTTGGGTCAAGAAACCAATTATAAGGCCAAAGAGAACAGGGGTGAAAGTTAATTACTGTCCCAATTGCCCAGAGCGCAGAGAACAGAATTTCTTTTCACCACAACTGTTGTGTTGAGATTAAGATTCAGTGGGCTGCAATGCATTTGATCACCATGTCCATTTTGGAACACAAGAACCCGGTTCAAATTATATTCTCAGCTCTCTTCCAACACATAGGATTCTTCCGGAGGCGTTATTTGAGGGGCAGTTCTCCATTCGGGACCTATATGACAGTTTCCAAAGCTAGTTATTTTTCAGTATATTAAGAAAGAACTGGAACTACCAAAACATTTTGACGCTGTAGACCCAAGTAAATTGGTAGCGGGGTTAGAGGTAGTTATAATAGATCTTGGAAATTAACGTGCAGATCGCGCAATGAAAAACACATAATTTTCGGTTCTGCTTTTAACTTGGGCAGAGTCAAAGTGGAAAGCTAAGGCAATTACCTGAGGGATTCAGGTGTCCTCCCTCAGTTTTCCCAATAGGTGCCTGTACTTAGTTTTTTTCATGGAGGCATGGGTGACGTTGGACAAGTCACAGTTTTCTCATTTGTAAAAAAAAAAAAAAAAGAGAGAAAGACAGTGAGTTCACAGTTTCTCCCCTGTTTGTTAAGGATGTGAAAGTTCAGCTCTGCAGGACGGCAGAGAGCACGAAACAGACAAATCACTCCCGGGTTCTCAGATTAGGACATTTTTGACCGGCAATCCCAGGTACCTGCTTTCATATGCCTTTTGAAAATTAAATTGGGTCCGTCGATCTAGTTCTTAGGATTGCCGTAAGAAATTGCTGGTATGAATGAATTACTGTAAGCACCTAGATGAACAACAGCAAAAGTAATGCTAACAATACAAACAGCTGCAAAGAAGAGCTGACAGAAAGCAAACACCTGGAACCAAGGAACAGATAGGAGGAGGAGGATACGACCCTACCTTCCCCTGTTCCACTTAGATCAATGCCCAATGTACTTCCTGAAATGATTATGAGATAACAATAGAGTTTTAGTATGCATTCCCTCTCTTTCATAAACATTTAAGCGCAAACTTATTTATCAGATTATCTTTGTACACTTAACAGATGTTACGCTTATAGCCAAGACTTAATATGCTCTGGCAATTGGGCGGGAGAAGCAAAAGAAGAAAATACCATAAAATATTACCATGCAGCACATTATAATTCTCAGATACAATACCGTAACATAAAGCCAACAGCCCACAGGACTCCTTCCAGAACCCCAACCCTTCCTTTACTGGCAGAAATTTTAGAAGTCCCGAACCCCAAATAATGGATTCGGGAAACCGGACCCAACTCACTGCTCCCTTGGTTCAACGTACACATTTTGTCAAATCTCTGGTGCTTTTTGACATTGATCTCTTAAGTGGTTCTTCTTCTGCTGCTTATTGGGGATTAAGGTTTTATAGGAATTAGTTTGTCATGAATTATTTATCATCGCCTCCCCCTCGTGTAATCAGATTACTTCATTTTTCAATGCACCAAGCACCTTTACCTTGCCATAAGGGTTGTTTCATGCTGAGAAAATGGAGCCCTCCATTTTCACAGACACAATAGGAGTGAGTGTTCAGTAGAGGATTTCCACACAAATCCCCTTATTTCTAGAAAAGTAACTAGCTGTTAGGCTATCATTATTATCAGGGAAAATGATTTACAACCAATGTGTTAGAGAAAGGGTCTAGTGATAAAAAAAAAAAAAGTCAGTTGGCCTTACCACATGAAAAATCTTCAACTTATCCTCTGTATTCCACCCCCTATTTTTGCTTGTGAGATAAAAAAACTACCCAGGATTAGCCAGGTTATTATCCAGAATATGGAATGCATATCATTGAACAACTACAAGAATTGGATTGGAGAAAACTGTATGGGATTTCAGATTCACACTATTTATTGCTGGACATATGGAGTTGAGACCAGACAGGCACCTCAGTCTAACTGTCAAGGGAAGAGGGGAATCTGATTCCTTTTTCTTTTTCTCCCCCATTAAAACCCTGCTAGTAAGTTCATCTATACTGACATAGACTAGGGGGTAAAAATCCATCCTCAGTTATTTGAATCCAACTTGGAAATTCTGCTGTCAGACTGTCATGCACAATGACTTCCCTTTAGGGAGTTGTGTGAGCAAGAGAGGCCAGTAACTTAAGGCAGAGGCCTCATATGTTTTAAATTTCAGAGAATGGTTATACCATCACATGCTCCGTTTGGGCTGCTGGCATAACTGACAGAGTCGTGGCTTCCTTTTTGTTCTTTATTGCTTATTGGAATTATGTCTGTTCCTACTCTAGTGACAGACACTAGTACTCCAGGTTTAGAGCATGAAGACAAAGGCGCATACAATTAGCATCCTGAGAGATTTGCTTTTGGGTTCCATGGGACTCTATTCTCAAATCTCGTGAACAAATAACAGGTTTCAGACACGCACAACATTTTCCGTACCCCTAAATAGGACCGTGACTTGATACTATTAAACTTAATGACCACTGGCCACCTACCATGCTACAGTTAAAAAATGTTCCCAAGAACAGCGGATAAATTATAACAGTAACAACTGTGGTATGTGCTAAGCGCTTACTAGGCTCCAGGCACTGTACTCAGCGCCGGGGTGGATACAAGCCAATCGGGTTGAACACAGTCCCCGTCCCACATGGGGCTCACAGCCTCAATCTCCATTTTACAGATGAGTAACCGAGACACAGAGAAGCAAGTGACTTGCCCAAGGTCACCCAGCAGACAAGTGGCGAAGCAGGGATTAGAGCGCAGGACCTTCTGAGTCCCGGGTCCGGGCTCTATCCATTATGCCGTGCTGACAAGTACATTTTCTTTTACAGTTATGGAGAAAAGAGATGCTGTGTTCTTGCCTTAGTGAAGACTCGTGTACATAATTCGGTCCAGAGAAAATTCAAGATAAAGCCCAGATGCAATAACACTTCTCTATTTGTGTAGCTCTCTGTCTCGCATTTATCTGTCTCTAGGCATTGACAGTACCAAGAAAAAGACACCCCAAGGAGGAGATACATTTCTCTTTCGCTTCTAATCTACCAGAGTTTGGTTGGGCTGGGAGGAGGGCTGTACTATTTTTGCATCTTTTCAGGAATGGGTAACACTAGATCAGAAGTTAACCTCCTGGGAAAGAAGGCTCAAACAGCGTAGAATCTTTCAACTAAGAAAAGCCGTTATTCCCGTTCCTGTTAGTTTAACTCTGAGAATGGATGACTGTGTGGACTTGATGGAGAAGAAGACATGAGGAGAGTGCACTGTAGGTACCTCAGAGGTAGAAAGATCTTTGTCAATTAAAGCCTGGAAGGTGAAAACATTTGAGTGACCATTTGTGCCAATTTACAGGTCAAGGGTATTATACTGTACCGTCTAGATACGGCAGACGGGCAGATAAATCTTAGGAAGGTATGAATCCTGAAGAAAATTATTCTCACTGAAGAGAGATGGAAGAATATATGTTTAACAAGCAGTTCATCTGGAGGTCTAATGGAATTGATAAACTCAGGAAAACTGACACTGCATATGACATTGACTGGTTAACAGTTGACCCCACCTCCTTTGTAGCTCATTAACTGATCTCCTAGTGGCCTGAAAAAGTTAATACCCCTACCTAAACACCTAATTTTCAGTAGGAGGCAACTTGGGCACTGGCGTGATTAATGCCCATTCTGTCCCTTTCCAAGTTCACATATTTTAATTTAATGCAAATTGAAGGTGCGAAATTATCAGTCTTGGAACCTAAAGGACAAAAGAGACCTAAGCAAGAAATCAGGAACTAGCAACTCAAAAAAGAAGTTTTAGCCTTGGTCAGGTGCTTCAGTTTTGCAACTACTAAGTCGGAATTACAGTACTGATCCAATTTCAAAGACCTGTTGTGACAATGTATTCACACTGGCCAAATATTTTGAAATCCAAACAGGGCATTTTATAAATGCAGTCTGTTCTTCTTCTGAGGCTCAGAATGAAGACAAAACAGCAGGGAGTAGTCAAAGATGCTCCTCACCTCACTATCATTCTCTCACCCTTTGCCTTGGGAACTAACTATAAGCATAGTCGTGGCATTTGTTCCACGCTTACTATGCGCCAAGCACTGTACTAAGCGCTGAAGAAGATAAAAGATCAACAGGTCCCACTTGGGGCTCACAGTCTAAGTAGGAGCCAGAACAGGTTTTGAATCTCCACTTTGCAGATGAGAGAAGTGAAGCACAGAGAAATGACTTGCCTAAGGTCACACAGCAGACAAGTGGCGGAGCCGGGATTAGAACCCAGCTCCTCTGACTCGCAGGCCCGCGCTCCTTCCACTAGGCCACGCTGAAATGGACAGGGGAGTCCTTGCCCATTCACCCCCGGGCATCGCTTTTAAGACTTCCTAAAAGTGGCACTGATGGCGATGATCGCTTTATATGACAAAAGCCATTTAGGACGAGTTGGACGGAGGGAGGGAGAGAGGGAGTAAGACAGAGAAGAAGGGAGGCGGGTGGGAATGAGAAAAAGTGACCACCGGTGTGAAGCCCTGTATGCCCTGTCACCACCACAGCCTGACAATCTCCCAAGGCACAAACTGGCCGCCTTGATTTAGTTTTCTACTTTGCGTAAGAGAATTCGGACACAGCCTTAAGCTCTGTGTGGCCAATGAACATCTTAAATTGCACGAAGGGTTTTCCTGGAGGCAGAAGTGGACAGAACCTCTGTCTTTATCAGGTTTATTGTCTGACCTTTGAACTGCAATCAAAGAATCATTGCAGTTCTAAGGCTAAAGGTGAAAAACCTTCTGTCTCTATTGAGTTTCTTAAGTCACCCGGCCTTGTCCATGCTCTCTCTTTATTGGCATTGTTCTTGCCATCCGGGTTTTAGAATCACTGAAAGCTGACATGGAAGGGATGGAGGAGGAAGCTATCATTCAATACATTTTTGCTTTTTCAGTAGTTCCCAACCTCGTGAAGTCTCTGTGAGTGTTCCCAACATTATATTCCCTTAATTATTTGATTTTATTTTCCTGATTTTTTTTCTCTCTTGAGACAACATAAATAACATCAAATGTTTCTGCTAGGTGCTAGGGAAAGTCTCATCATGGAAAAACAAGAACTTCCACCAAGTCATCTGATGTAATGCTGTTTCTTAGCTTCAAGAAGTAGCAGTATACTCATTAACAAATAATTTTGTATGCTCATGCTTAACTTTCCATCCAGAAGAGTTCTAGAATTTTTATTTCTTTTTGTATTTTACAGATTCAGGACTTCAACCTACTATCTGCTGGATACCAGCTTGAACTCGAGGGGAAATCTAACCTTCTTAGACACGATAATAATAATAATAATGTTGGTATTTGTTAAGCGCTTACTGTGTGCCGAGCACTGTTCTAAGCGCTGGGGGAGATACAGGGACATCAGGTCGTCCCACGTGAGGCTCACAGTTAATCCCCATTTTACAGACAAGGTAACTGAGGCACAGAGAAGTTAAGTGACTCGCCCACAGTCACACAGCTGGCAAGTGGCAGAGCCGGCATTCGAACTCATGACCTCTGACTCCCACGCCCGGGCTCTTTCCACTGAGCCACGCTGCTTCTCTGCAGCTCAATACTTCCTCCAATAACACAACCCTCGCTAGTTTTTGTAACTTAACCCAAACCGATTTTCCTGAAGAAGAAAAGAACCTTGTGCGGTGTTCTGATTTGATAGCCTTGCTATTGCTTCGTCCAGATCAAGAGCTACCAAACAATTTCTCCTTGGCCCAGATCCCCGTGTTTTTAAGCCGCGCAATGATTGGTATCTTCAGTTAAGCCTTTTCCTCTAGACTGTAAGCTCCTTGTGGGCAGGGAATGATGCCTACCAACTCTTCTGTATTGTACCCCCCCCAAGCGTTTAGTAGAGTGTTTTGCACACAATGAGCAATCAATAAATACCCCTGATTGATTGATTCGCAACCCCCGGTAGGTCCATCAGTGAATTGTCTGGTACTTTGTCTTCATTTTCGTTTGCACCTGGGTCCCGATCTTTCATTCTCTCTCAGCTTTCTAAAATGACCCTTGATTTTGTCCTTGGGAGGGTCACCTTTGCTCTGTGGAATATAATAAGCATTAAACTCTGAACAAGCCTTAGGATCCTCTCCACTTCGCATGTCCATCTTGGTCCCACTGGGTGAGGCAGAGGTTTTCTCGGGCTCTGATCAGGACTACTTGTCGTCTTCTTCCCTTCAGGAAGCTTCAGAGCTTGCCACTGGACTCATTTTCTAGACTAATGTTTTCCAGAATCTCGTTGCTCTCTATTCCATTATACCTTTCCTGTCAGGATGCTAAGAGGAATTTCAAATAACCTCTCTCTCAACCAGAGGACCTTTTATTTGACTTATTTAGAACTGAAAGAATTAGGCACAGTGAAATTTGGGGATAAAATGATGTTTTGGCCATTTTTAGGACAGAAATAAAATCTGAAAATCACAAGTAATGCAGTAGTCCCACAGCACTTAAGTACATATCTGTAATTTATGTATTTATTTATATTAATGTCCGTCTCCCCCTCTAGACTGTAAGCTCATTGTAGGCAGGGAATGTGTCTGTTTATGGTTATATTGTACTCTCCCAAGTGCTTAGCACAGTGTTTGCACCCAGTAAGTGCTCAATAAATATAATGTGGAGAAATGAACGAATACTAGATTGCATTATAATGTTAATTTCATATTGTCGAGGAGACTATTTTAATAGGGCCCGTATTCATTTTTTCTTTGGTTGAGCAGTGGAAACTAAGGTGACTAACGTATTGATTTATGTATATTAGAAGGCGTGAGGTGCAGAGGTTCAGCCTGCATAACTCTATGAAAATTGCCCCAAGCTAATAGGAAATAAATATGCGGCTTAGGATGCTTGGTGGCATTTGTGGTTTATCTTCTATAGCTGGAAGTTTTCTGCCACTGGCTGAAGTCCATAAAGAAGCAACGTTGCCTCGGGGATAGAGCACAGGCCTGGGAGTCAGATGGACCTGAGATCTAATCCCGGCTCTGCCACCTGTCCGCTCTGTGACCTAGGGCAAGTCACTTCACTTCTCTGGGCCTCAGTTCCCTCAGCTGTAAAATGGGGATTAAGACTGTGAGTCCTGTGAAGGACGGGGACTGTGTCCAACACAATTATCTTCTATCGACCCCAGGGCTTAGAACAGTGCCTGACATATTTTTTTTCCACTTCATTCAACTCAATCGTATTTACTGAGCGCTTACCGTACGCTGAGTACTGTATTAAGTGCTTGGGGGAGTAGAGTACAAAAATAAATGGACACATTTCCTGTTCACAACAAACAACAGTCTAGAGGCGGGGAGACAGACATTAATATAAATAAACAGATTACAGATAGGTACATAAGTGCTGTGGGGTTGCGGGGCGGGGGGGGAGAACAAAGGGAGCAAGTCGGGGTAACGCAGGAAGGAGTGGGAGAAGAGGAAAGGGGGGCTCAGGGAAGGCCTCTTGGAGGAGATGTGCCCTCAGTGAGACTTTGTAGTGGGGGGAGTAATTTCTCGGATTTGAGGAGGGAGGGCGTTATAGGCCAGAGGCAAGACGTGGGCCGGGGTCAGAGGTGAGATAGACGATAACGAGGCACAGTGAAAAGGTTAGCATTAGAGGAGCGAAGCGTGAGGGCCGGGTTGTAGTAGGAGAGTAGCGAGGTGAGGTAGGAGGGGGCAAGGTGATGGAGGGATTTCGAGCCAATGGTAAGGAGTTCTTGTTGGATGCGGAGGTGGACGGGCAACCACTGGAGTTGTTCGAGGAGTGGGGAGACATGTCCTGAACGTTTTTGGAGAAACAGCAGAATGAAGTAAGGCCTGGAGTGGGGAGAGACGGGAGGCTGGGAGGTCAGCAAGGAGGCTGATGAAGTAATCCAAGTGGGACAGGATGAGCGACTGAATTAATATGGCAGCAGTCTGGTTGGAGAGGAAAGGGTGGATTGTAGCGGCGTTGTGAAGGTGGGACTGACGGGCTTTAGTGATGGATTGAATAGGTGGGTCGAGTGAGAGAGAGGAGTCGAGGATAACGCCAAGGTCACGGGCTTGTGAGACAGGAAGGATAGCGGTGCCGTCTGCAGTGATGGGAAAGCCAGGGGGAGGAGAGGGTTTGGGTGGGAAGATAAGGAGCTCTGGTTTGGACATGTTAAGCTTGAGGTGACGGGAGGGCGTCCAAGTAGAGATGCACCGAAGGCAAGAGGAAATGCGAGACTGCGGAGAGGGAGAGAGATCAGGGCCGGAGATGGAGATTGAGTCTACTTCTAATAGTAAGTAGGATTTAGTCTACATCTAGTACTACGTCTTAGAAAGCGCTTTATAAATACCATAATTATTATTATTATAAATGGGAGGAAGCTAAAGGAAGTGCTTGGTACACAGAACAGTGCTTGGTACACAGTAAGCACTTAACAAATACCATCATCATTTTTAGAAAAGGGTTCCACTGAAACAAATGCAACCAAATAGAGGATAGCCACCCAGGAAAAACAAATAATAATATTAGAGAATCCTCCTCGGTGCAAAAGTCTCTCTAGAAATATCAGGGTGCTCACCGAGCACAAGCCACCCCAACTTGGTCATGGGTTCGAATCCCGGCTCCGCCACTTGTCAGGTGTGTGACTGTGGGCAAGTCACTTCACTTCTCTGTGCCTCAGTTACCTCATCTATAAAATGGGGATTAAGACTGTGAGCCTCATGAGGGACAACCTGATTACCCCGTATCTACCCCTGCGCTCAGAACAGTGCTCTGCACATAGTAAGCGCTTAACAAATGCCAATCCCCCCACCCCCGCAACTGAGCCCTGATCGAGGTGCAGTCTCCTGGATTGCCGAAGCTGCCAATGATGCAACAATACCATGCCGTTTTGACAGTTTGAGAAAATGTACCCAAAACCCAAATGTCACCTAACTTACTGACTCTGAGTGCTACCTCCCAGAGGCCTGAGTTTCAGAACCAAGAAGACCTTCCGTTGTAAAGCAGTAGTGCCGGTGTTAGTAAAATCACGAAAACAAAGTGAGACATAACTTAAACTTCTTAAGAATTAAAATCATCATCCCTGGATGATGCGCACATTTTTTTTTTTTTTTTACAGAGAGGAAAGAACCGCTTAAGGTACGAGAACCACCCAGTAGAGTTTAGTGCAAACAAATCCAGGGATGACCATTGTTGATGGTAGCCCTCCAACACTAATGATACAAGCAGGAGTCAAATAGCACATTCTAGAAGGCACAATAAGTAAATCTTGGGGTTTTTTGCCCATCTTGGAACCTGGTCTACTCAGGAAACATTTCCCCATCACCACAGGGCTTTTTCGCAGAGACTACCGTAGGGAAACTTTCTTTGTGATGATTTTTCTGAACTGACCTTGCAGGGCTAGGTTTAATTAATTGCTCTCAAAGCTAGGAATGAAAAAAAAAATGAATCAAAAAAATGCATGAATCCTGCACCAGGTTCACCATGACCACAAAGGAACTGAAATGGAAGGATCAAAAATACAAAAGAGTCTCACATTTTGTTGTGGTTGCTGTTGTTACTGTTACTGATAGTTGCTAAGCGCTTACTATGTATCAGGCACTGTACGAAGCGCTGGAGTAGATACAAGCGAATCGGGGTTGGACATAGTCCACGTCCCACAGGAGGCTCACGGTCTTAAACCCCATTTTACAGATGAGGTAAATGAGGGCATAGAGAAGTGAAGTGACTTGCCCAAGGTCACACAGCAGACGAGTGGCAGAGCCAGGATGAGAACCCAGGTCCTTCTGAGTCCCAGGTCCAAGCTCTATCCAATAGGCCACGTAGTGTATACGAAGATAAGGCTACTGACTGAGATTTTATCCATGTTTGTGAGGGCAGATGAAAGGACCGATGCATGACCGGCGGTGCTTTCCACCCTGAAACATATTAAGAGCGCCCTTTTGCTCTGTTGATTGACGTGCTGTTTGCAGTGCCTAGCACTGCTTTTAATTCTGCCTCTTACAATCATGTTCTTCCAAAAATCAATCCCATTCTTATTTCCGATACACAAGGCTGGCCTGGCTACTACTTATCTCCCAGCATCCCAAAGCCACGAGGCGTTATCTGAGATAGTGCTTCACTGTAATTTTAAAATATTTCTTTTACTATCATCGCATATGGCCCCTTTTCCACCCCCTCCCACCAACCCATATCTGTTCACCCCACTGCAGCTGCTTGAAAATCCTGCTGTCACTCATTCGCCACTCATAGCCCACCCAAAAAGTTGTGTTATAACGAATACTACCTCATTCTTGGACAAACAATTACACGCCGGGACCGGTTGTTTGTCATGCTGTCTTGTCCTTGGCTGCTAAGTTTAACAGCTCAGCATCACAAATGAAACTGCTTAGGAAGCAGCGGTTTAACAGATTGCTAAATTCAGTTAAACGATCCATCATTAATGAATGCTTAGTTCAGAACCATTTTCCCCAAACTTGCCTGAACTTAGCAGTCATGGAAATTGACTTGTCCTGACCCTCATTTCCCATCAAACCCTTCCACATATTCACTCACGCACACGTACAAACGTGTCTGCCTATGAATCCTGGGGGATTCCAAATACCGACACCAGGAAATGAGTAATCCACTCCTCTTTCTTTATGTGTTATCATCCGGGTCTTCATTCCGTCGCATTTATTGAGCGCTTACTGTGTGCAAAGCACTGTACTAAGCGCTTGGAAAGTACAGTTCGGCAACAGAGACAATCCCTACCCAACTACGGGCTCAGTAGGACTTATCTTTCCCTTCTTCTCCTTCCCACCCCAAACTCCAATCCTAGGAAAGAGGCCGTCCCAATCTTATCTCTCGGTGAGGGTGAGACTCAGAAGTGCCATTTGACAGCAAACCAGGTTTCTGAGCAAACCCTCCGTCGAGATGCGACGCTTACTCAAAGGGTGAGAAAAGGTGCCTTACTTCATTTTCATATTGTACCTTCCCAGGTGCTTATTACAGTAGGCACTCAATAATTACTAAGCCAGAGTGTGCACGAGATTTTCTCTCATTGACACTTATCCACACGGATACACCTTCTCACTGTTGGCAACCACCCTTCAAACACAAAGGTAGATAATAATGTTGGTATTTGTTAAGCGCTTACTATGTGCAGAGCACTGTTCTAAGCGCTGGGGTATACAAGGTAATCAGGTTGTCCCACATGAGGCTCACAATCTTCATCCCCATTTTACAGATGAGGTAAATGAGGCACAGAGAAGTTGTGACTGGCCCAAAGTCACACAGCTGACAGGTGGCCGAGCCGGGATTCGAACCCATGACCTCTGGCTCCCAAGCCCATGCTCTTTCCACTGAGCCACGCTGCTTCTCTAGATCTACGTCCTAACGTGGCTACGGTCTTCCACGCTCCTGACTGCTTTATAAATAAAGCTAATTAATAATAGGAAATGCATTTTTATCGATGAAAGATATTACCAAAAAAACCCACTTTCATTAATGCTTTCAATGAGGACACCATAAGAAAAGGTTAGGGAAGGGATAAGTGTACATTTTGTAAGAGTAACTCTCAGAGAATATGCATACGATATCAGTTTCAGGGCCTCAGGAGAACTTATATTTATAACTCATCTATCAACAAGTCAAGGGCCAGAACACCAGTAAACAGCATTTTCCATACCCCAGTTTAAAAAGCCAAAGGGATAGCAGTCTGGCACCTATAAGAGTAAAAAAAAAATTACTACTACTGGATCTGGGAAAACACACTCGCACCCATCTGTTCTTCGTATTTAAAGATGGTACTCCTGATGAGGAGATCTGATCCATGAATGAGGTTGTCACGGAAAAGACCAACGGGTGACCAAACATTCCATTCCACACCATGTGCAGGTAACGATTGTCCTTGGCCACGCTGATGCCTCCTATCACTCTTTACCTGTCTGTGTTACAGAATCTGTCTCTTGGTTACTCATTTTCCCCTAAGCCTCTGCTCAAGGGAGTAACCACTCCCTTTAATAAATATTATAATAGTAGATGAAGCTAACCTTCATCCTAATGTTGCGATCAGCTGTCAGAGGGAATCATTACGGCTGTCCCTAATTAGAGAACTAACTAAATAAATGTGGTATTGTGAAGCGCCTGCTTTGTGTTAGGCACTGTGATTAGTGCTGGGGTGGATACACTCAGATCGGTCATTCACAGCCCCTGTCCCACAAGGGGTCACGGTCTACGGGTGAAGGAGAACAGGGTATTCCATTCCCATTTGACAGATGAGAAAGCTGAGGCACAGGGAAGTTGAGTGACTCGGCCAAAGTCGCACAAGGGGCAATTGGCTGAAGTGGGAGTAGGAGCCAGATCTCATTCACAGTCCTGTTCTCTTTCCACTAGGCAACTCTGCTTCTTTCTCTCCTCCCCACTCCTTGGATGTCAAGGAAGCTAAACATCACATGATTCCACCAAGCATCCCGTTGCCCCGGGTGGAGGCAGAATACCGGACTGGATGGACAGAGAAGAAGCGTGGCCTAGTGGATCGAGCACAGGCCTGGAAGTCAGAAGAACCTGGGGTTCTAACCCCAGCTCTTCTGCTTTTCTTCCTTGTGACCTTGGGCAAGTCACTTAACTTCTCTGTGCCTCAGTTATCTCATTTGTAAAATGGGGATTAAGACTGCGAGTCCCATGTGGGACATGGGCTATGTCCAATCCGATGAGCCTGTATCCACCCCAGTGTTTAGTATAGTGCCTGGCACATACTGAGTGCTTAACAAATCCCATTCCAAAAATTAGCTTGACCCAGAGATGGTATGGCTTATTTTTCTGTGTTCCAACATATGATTTAAATATATTTATGTATATACATTTTATTTACTATATATATATATGTGTGTATATATATATACACATTTCTTTGGGACCTTAGGTTGACAGAGTTAAAACAGAAACTGACATTCAGAACCATTATTCTCATAACCTAATTGGCATTAATCAGAAACTTGTGAATAATCCAAAGAGTAGGCGCACCCCAACTCCTTACCTGGGGCCGGGGTCATAGGAGTCCAGAGTCAGAAAAGAAATAGGCTCAGAGCATTCAGGGCTTGTCACTACCGCAGCACAGCAGGTTTATCATTAAAAGTCTGAACTTGCTCTAATCTTTAATTCCTGCAGCTACTGTTAATGTTAAAAGAACTTTCATATATTCTGAGGACTCTGTGGGCTCTGTCAAACTTAGAGCCATTTTATACTCCTTACTGGTAATTAAGGCTGAAAGAAACTCAAATGGTTCAGAGTGCAGATTTAGTTTGGATAAGCCTGGAAAAGTTCAGGTGCTTCTCTGAACTATATCAACCCCTTATGTCTACAAAACTGAGCTGGGAAGTCTTTTGAACTGTTTTGCTTTCAAGTTTTCCAGTCGTTCCTGCTCCTGGTCATGCCAGGAAGACTATGTGACTCACCTTATGCACAGGTTTGCCTGTGATCACTGCTTTCTAAAATGCATTCCCCAACCCCGACTCTACAAGCTCTGCTCTTTTTTGAGGACCAAGGGTGCTCTTTGCCCAGAGGAGTAGATATGTGCCACCAACATTGCCCCAGGGATTTCAAAAATTACAGTTCCCAGTTTCATCGCATCTGTTCCTAATCATTTTTGGAAACCCATTGTGGGGCAACCAAGGACATTATTTAACTCACTAAATGAATCAAAATACCATCTGTAGTTAGGGGAATCTGTCTGGCTCCTTCTTTTTCTCCTTCTACCAATAACCCCATCACAACTACAGGAACTTAGCATTATAAGGAATGATGAATGAGGGGAAGAGCCCCATTTCCAAATCTCCCTGTCATCCTGGTCTCCCGTAGCCCTGTAATGTGACTCACTGGACTGAGTGAGGAAAGGGACGGGAAGAGATGGGAGCGAAAAAGGGGTTGGAAGGACAAAGAGGCGATGAGATGAGGAGAAGGGTCGATGGGGGAGCAGAGAGCGGGGAGAAGAGAGCGGGGAGAAGAGCCCACAGATCCAAAATGACTTCTATTCCTGTTTGGTGCACCTGAGAGACCTCGAATGCGTCTTTGTGGGCGGAAGGTCCTGTCATACCTGTGTCAACTGTCTACCAATTACCTTGTAACCTCCTCAGAAGCAGAGACTTATGTTAACTGTGAGAATCGGATGATGTTTGCTTACGGAAAGAAGATGATGAAATTCAAAGAACTCTAATTTACTGTTATTGTCGATTTGAATCATCTGAGGAAATCTTTTTCATCGTTTATTAGATGAATTTGCTTTCGTTTTATTTTTAGAAGAATCTGAGAGCAAGGGATCAGAACAAAATTATTGACTTGCTCACATCTCACAGAAAAACTCTTTGGACCTTCAGCCTCCATCCCCAACTGTGGAAAACAATAGGAAAAAAAATATTGCATCTGAAAGTCCAAATGAATAAGGAGGTGAGCAAAGCAGGCGTGTAAAACACTCCAAACTGGGCAAAGTTTGAAGGTGGAACCTGCGTGTCCTCTTAAAAATACCTAATTTTAAAAACTGGGCTCCTAACTGAGGGACTCAAGGACTTAAAGTAAAATTTAAGTAAATATAACACATTATTCATTGAAATCACATCACAATAATCCCGGTTTTCAAGGCTACCGATATCCATCGATACAGAGTGAGTGTATTACTGTCGTATTAAGGCTGCTTTCATCTAAATAAAGTCCCTGAGATGCTTTCCTCCTTTCAAAAAGCTGGCACGAACAGAAAAAAGAAGAGTAAACTTGAAGAAGATGCGCTGGCTATTAATTTGCTCCATGTAAAAGACATTTACTAACAGATAAATGTCCAAATCAACCAGCGCAACTTCCGATCTGCTCCCTCTCCTGGGCAAATTTTCATAAACCCCTCAAATTGAATAAAGGAATTTAAAGACAAAGGTCAGAAAGGGGGTTTCTGATCATTCTACTTGGCCCTATAGGATTCATCCAACCATTCTGCAGGAGGATAAGCATCCTGAATAACTTGCTTTTGCAGCTGAAAGACTGTATTAGCCTCCTCGTGTTGCAGAGACAGAGCGAAGCATTTATTCATTTTCATCTCTTTTACATCTGTTCTTGAGTTTGTTTCAGGCTGGCTTTTCTTTTCATACCGTAATTCTGTCTGCCGCCGGCATCCACATACAACAACTAGCAATCACTTTGCTTGCCTAGGAAACGCTGCATTTTGAAAACTCACCAGGCACCATTCCTGTCAGCGTTGGAGCAGAGTAGCTGCCCTGTCCAGCAGGGGGGACGTGGGGAGGGTATCCTGGGAGGGTTGTGCTTGCCAAATCACGACCTGAAGAATCAAACCAACAAATCACCATGTGAGCATTCACAACCACTAGACATGTTTTTACATTTCCCTGAACACTCAGAACACAGGCCAAGCATTTGTCATAACTGTACTGTGAATACCAAAGTGGGCTTTGTTCCCCCAAGTCTTAGCTCGGCAGGAAGGGAAGACACTTTTCTTCTTTATAAGCTGCCAGAAAGCCAAGATAAAGGGAAATAGCACAAGAAAAAGCGTGCAGCTCTGTACCTCGGCCATGATTAAAGTAATAATAATAATAATAATTGAAAAACCTTGCACCAACCATTTCTGGGACAGATATTAGTATTTTAATGCTCGGGGTTCAAATGAGATCAAATCTGGTTGAAATAATTTTTTAACTGTGATCAAGGGAACAGATGCACGTGTGCTTTTGAGTGCATGTTTGGAGGGCAGAGCACTCTCCCTCTCCCAGTATGCGTTTTAATAATAATAATGATAATAACAATTGTGGTATTTAAGTGCTTACTACGTTCCAGACACTGTATGAAGCGCTGGGGTAGATACCAATTAATCAGGTTTATTTGCTGGTCTTTACGTAGGCTCTTTCTACCTCTGGGGATTGTGATTCGTTTACGTACATCCTACCAAGATAGGCGTAGGTGGTGTCGTCAAGGTTTGACGTCAGGACTTTCTTGAAATAAAATGAATGATAATAAGACCGGCTATCCTGTCCATGGCTCACGAGGACGCAGCACTGTACTCTCAGGGGCGCTCAGAGAGGAAAGATTCCTCACCAAGGCACCTCCATCCTGACTTGCCTCTCACCACCCTGGCAGGACAGAGAAAAGCAGCCGCAGCCTGACCCCATCTCCGTAACACCTAAGGAAGACCGTGGTGGCCGCCGCTGTAGGCACTGTGAATTCTGAGCTGCGAGGTGCCAGAAATTCTGCTCCTCTAGACACGTTACCCTACTGAGCATTTGTTTTTGTCTCTAGGTTATCTTAGTGCTTTTGTTTCATCTCTCCCTATGTGCCTGTCCCCAATCCCCTCTCCCCGTTATTATTACTAGATTGTGAGCCCCTCAGAGACAGGGCCTTGGTCTAATTCCTACCTGTGTATTCCTTCCCAACACTTAGCACAGTGAGCTGCACACAATAAGCACTTAATATTATTATCACTACCTTTACTAAAATCCCTTGGAAAGAACTGTCCACATTACTGCCCTCTCCACACCATCACAACACCCCTCTTTGAAGCGAGGTGCGGCGATATCTAAGCCATAGCGAAGCAGCAGCAACCTTGTTGACATCTGACTCCCGGTTCGCCCACAATCTCACCCTGGACTTGGTGCCCAAAAGGTGCCGAGCATCCCATTTCAGGATGTCACATAAAATCTTTGTACTGCGCATGAGGTAGAGGACACATTCTCCCCAACTGAAGTACCGCAGTGACGTCTCTAGGCCAACTTCAAATGGCAGTAATACCCGGTATCTTTGCCACGATTTTCCCCACAGAGCACAAAAACACTTGACATGTTCTTCAATCAATTTTCATACCATTCTTCAGGAAATGGAGGGGCCATATACCAATCACTCTACCTATTTTACAATTGATGAAGCTAAAGCACCGAGAAGAGAAGCAACCTGATGAATGTCATAACACATCACTGTCAGCATTAGCTCTCCTAGTGTACTGTCAAATTTCTGAATCCCACCATACCTTCGATGCACAAACAACCCAATATATTACTCACCCCCCTTCAAAGCCTTACTGAAGACACATCTCCTCCAAGAGGCCTCACCAGACAAAGCCTTTCCTTTCCTCTTCTCCCATTCCCTTCTGTGTCGCCCTGACTTGCTCCCTTTGTTCTTCCCCCCTCCCAAGCCCCACAGCACTTAGGTACACAGATGTAATTTATTTATCTGTATTGATTTCTGTCTCCCCTCCTTTGGTCTGTAAGCTCACTGTGGGCAGGGACTCTGTTTATTGTTGGATTGTACTCTCCCAAGTGCTTATTAATAATGTTGGCATTTGTTAAGCGCTTACTATGTGCAGAGCACTGTTCTAAGCGCTGGGGGAGATACAGGGTAATCAGGTTGTCCCACATGGGGCTCACAGTCTCAATCCCTATTTTACAGATGAGGGAACTGAGGCACAGAGAAGTTAAGTGACTCGCCCACAGTCACACAGCTGACAAGTGGGAGAGCCGGGATTCAAACCCATGACCTCTGACTCCCAAGCCCGTGCTCTTTCCACTGAGCCACGCTGCTCCTCCATTATAGTGCTCTGCACACAGTACGCGCTCAATAAATATGATTGATTGAATGAATGAATGAAATAATAAACTAAAATGGCATTCAGACCCAACAAGCAAGTACAAAGGGTGATATTTTATTAGACCTCAAAGCTTCATACTTAAACCAAATTGTCTTTCAGGTTAATGAGAGCTATACCTTCTAGAGAATGAACAGGTCCATGTCTGGAGTGGAGACTTCACTGTTTAACCGATGAAAGGCTAGGGACCTGAACAGAGTAACTCCTATTCATAAATCGACCAACAGCATTTATAGAGCACCTAAGATTAGACCTCTTGACCTATTGCCTGAAAGACTGCAGATCATACCCTGGAAGCAGAAAACAATGAAATTATCTGACACACCCTTTATTATTCCACAAGTCATTAACTGAGATGTTATTCTATGCTAAAACATAACAGCCTAGCCTATGTACAAGAAGAATATCTTTATGATATATGCCCCCAGATTACCCATTCCAAGTGGTTAAATAGATGCACCGAAATATTAGAATTCCAAGAATAACAGACATTTACTAAAATTATCTATTAATACTAGATATTTTCCTATGGTTCAAATCAGAAATTATTTTCACTGTAAACCATTAAGTGTTTGGTAACGCACATAAGGTCCTTTAGATCGTAAGTTCATCGTGGGAAGAGAATGTGTCTGTTATACCGCTATACTATGCTCTTTCAAGAATTTAGTACAGTGCTCTGCACACAGTAAGCCCTCAATAAATACGATTGACTGATTGCATATAGATTAACTCAGTAATTGGTTAAGTCTGCAAAGGGCAAGGTAAATTTGTTGAAAAGACTTTTCTAATGGAAAATTCCCCTGGTAACCTGAATTCGCATAGGGAAAAAAAAATCTAACTTTCATCTCCAAACCAAAATACTATAGCAACATCTTGGAATGTTCTCCAGTGAAACAGACCCACCATAGATCTGTGTCACAGGACAACACGATCATCATGATACAGCTTCAAAACACTGAGCCCTCGGCGACTGCATGGCTCTCTGAGGCTCCATTTAGTACTGCTTTATTTTACTTCAATTACTTTAATTCTGGAGTCAGTACAGGACTTCTGAAGAACTACTAAAGGGGCTGAGCTTATTTACATTGAAGAGACAAAGGATGAAAGTTGACAATAATAATATCCAGACAGAAGAGCAGCACTGAATAACCATAGGATCTTATGAGTCGATGCAGGCTTGTAAGACACTGTAACAATTACCGGGGCAAGAAGAATGCTGAGCTGGGTGCATTCTCTCTGAACATTACTCCTCATAGAGAAATGCAGAGAAGAGTAGACCAGGCTCCATCTGAATGGTGAGGAGGAAGGAGGAGAAGAAGGGGGCAAAGGTTTACATGGGGTAAAGGTTTCACCCCTTTCCCCAAGGGCTAAAAGGGTACAGCTCCAAATGCATAGGTGAAGCAGAAGGGAGGGCAAGTAGGGGAAATGAGAGCTTAGTCAAGGAAGGCCTCTTTTAGCTCCACTGAGAAGTACGGCAGCAGGGAAAACTGTAGAAATAATCGAGTAGGGAATTTATCATCAAATATTATCTCAGCCATGAAAACCAGAGCTGAGAATAGGCAAAGAGAACCGCATAGCCAAATGTCTTTATTCAGGAAACCAGGAAGAGGTTATTGCAGGGAGTCATAAGACCGCGAGGAGCATCGGTAGAAACAGATTGGCTTGGCCAAAGGGCGAGTCGATCTCTTTTGGAACAGAAAGCTGAACCTGTTGATGAAAAGGAGGCTAGGATCTGACACGTAAAGGCAAAATCAGAAGATCAACCAGAAGGGTAAAGTGAATTCCTTTGTCTCTTCCCAAGACAGCAGAGAAGGAAAGCCCCCAGAACATTTGTACCGTGAAGCCAGGCCAGCCAGAGACCAGGAAGGAATGAGTGTTCACCCAGGATTTAGGCACTGTTAGCGAGGGCTTTCTTCTTTGGTGTTGGGAAGTTTGAGCTAAAAAACTGAATTCTCCATAAAATATCACCCTTGACATTGCATCCATCTTAAGAGGCTGACCCATTCATATCTAACACCAACAAATTCACATAAATTATGTAAAAATACATTCTCTAAAGTATTTTCCCTGTCCCTTAGTCTTTGGGGGCACATCCCTTGACTGTTCGTAATTTCCAGGGCATGTAATTCTGGTGATTGTTCTGAGCACTTAGCAACAGTTGAAAGGGCATCAGAAGATTCTTTGGGGGAATTTGATGTAGCTTGGTGAAAAATGCATTTCAGGCACTAGTGGCCAGGAACGATTCACGTGATCGGATTTGCAAAATGGAAAAAGGGAACATTATAACTTTGGGAAAAATTCTCAAAACACTAGGCAAGGCGGAAAGGAAAAAAAAGAAAAAAAACCTATCAAAATGGATCATCTAGCTACACCAGTCTGGAAGTGGCTCGCAAAATTCTGTGGTTATTTTTTAAAGGGAAAATGAAGAAAACTCCCACAGTATTTACAACGTAAAATTGAAACCATCTTCAACCTAAAGGACCTTTCAGTATTAAGGATCCCCAAAATACGAACTTAGGTACCCAGAAACGATGCCTCCCTCTCTTACCTCTCCAAACACAGTCTCTGTCTTCACTGGACCCATCGACCTGCGATATGTATATATCTCTGCTGCCCCCCCCATACTGCTTTTAAATCCACCCTTCACCACCCTACACCCACATAATCAAGCTTCTGGGCCAGGAAATATTTTTGGGGATGACTCCCCTGGTTCCTTCGGGATCTAAAGCAGAATTTAAGCTTCCTCCGCTCTACTGCCGACACAGTCTCCGGGTTGGAGGGGTTATATTCTACTCCGACACCAAGGTTGCAGTGGAGATGCCGCGCTGGGGCCTAAGAAGGAAATCAATGGAGGGTTTCCTCAAACCCTCAACAGCATCTTGTATGTTCTCTAGGCATTACAAAGAAACTCTTGCCATGCACACGGTCCCCTTCATGCTTGTCTCACGTGAGAGGCATAAGTGCACTTGCCCTGTACACACTGGTGTGGGCCCAAGAAAGGTGGTAACCCCTATATAATTTTATATCTATAAAAGATCCTTCCATCCCAAACACTGCCAAAGCTCTTTACAAACGATATGCAATTATATACAACAATCACTGGGCCCATGACTGAAATTCAGTCATTTCCATGTTAAGTAGGGGCTTTCCTATCTGGAAGAGTAATGCTATCAATTTTTATAAAGTTAATCCAGGTGCCCTGATTTGCATTCCATTTTCTTACACTTGCATGTAGAAATCAGGTGGCCCTATCCGCGAGGATGTAAGAAAATAAAATTAATTCATTTATGCCTTTTATAATATGCAAAGTACAACATTCAGGACTTGACACCCTGAAAAAACTGATTTTTAAACCACAGGTGGAAGGTGTAGATCTTTCATCTATCTACTGATCAGCATGGCCTAGGGGAAGGAGCATGGGCCTGGGAGTCAGAGGAGCTGGGTTCCAATCCCCGACTCATCACTTGCCTGGCTTGCCAAGTAGAGATGTATTGAAGGCAAGAGGAAATGCGAGACTGCGGAGAGGGAGAGAGATCAGGGCTGGAGATGGAGATTTAGTCTACTTCTAATAGCGTGTAGGATTTAGTCTATATCTAGTACTACATCATGGTAAGTTGTAAATCCTTTCCCTCAAGGAGCTTACAATCTAGCAGGAGAGACTGGAGACTGACCATAAAACAATTTATAGGCAGACCAAGGAAAAAGGAAAACTGGATTTGTAGATGATTAAGTGCTCAAATATCAGGCGATAAAAGGTAATATATATAAAAGTTCTACAGACGGAAGTGAGCACGTAAGAGCTTGTTGGCACAGAAGTGCTGAGGTGGTATTTGGGGGAGATGTGACCCAGGGAAAAAAAATATATCGATTAAGGACAGTCTCCTAGAGGAGATTTGACTTCCGAAGGTCTTTGAAGATGGGGAGAGCTGCGGTCTGATAAATTTGAAGTTGGAGGGCACTCTAGATAGGAGGAGAGGCCTAAGCCAAGGGTTGGAGGTGGGGGAGGCGAGAATGAGGCACACTCGGTAGGTGAGGTTGAGAAGAATGAAAAGGGTGTGTCGGAATGTAGTGGGAGAAAAGAGTGGTTAGATAAGAGGGAGAGACCTGATAGACGGACAAAGTCAAAGTAAGGAGTTTCTGCTCGATGCAGCGTGAGTGGGTAATCTCAAAGGCCTCTGAAGAATGAGGAATGTGCAAAGAATAAAGTTTTAGCAAAATGATCCAGGCAACAGAGAGAGGCTGGGCTGGAGGCAGGAAGACCAGTGAGCAGGCTGATACATTAGTCAAGCTGGGTGGACCAGTGTGGTGGCTGTTTAGATCGAAAGGAAGGGGTGGATATGGGAAATGTTGTAGAGGAAGAGGGCACCAGATTCAGCAACCGACTGAATATCCGAGTTGAAAGAGGGAGGAGTCAAGGATAACGTCAATGCCACGAGTTTCGGTGACAGGACGGATGGTGGCGTTGTCGACTGTGATGGGAAAGTTTAGGAGGGAAGATGTGAAATTCAGTTTTAGACATATTGAGCAGAGAGGGAGGAGTCGACGGAGAGTGAGAGGTGGAAGGAGGCATTAAGGGAGGGGAGAAGATTGGGAGGGGAGAGGAAATGGAGTCAGAGTTGAAGAGTTGGCCGAAATCTCTTCTCGAGAGACAGGTGGGAAGGAGAAAAGGAGGAACTGATTTTAGCTTAGTGAGAAGGTGAAAGAGGAACAATGGAAAGTTCATGCCAAATGCTTTCTATTTCAACAATAAAGTACTTGGTGAGACAATCAGGCGTACTTTGGAAGGGTAGTGGGGTCACTGGAGACTTCGGGAAGGAGTAATAACGAAGAAAAGATGTTGGAGGAAGGAGATGTTCACTAATAACAATTTTATCTGAAACAGAACTGGTCTATCTGCTTAGACATTTGTTTTACAACACCGATGCCTCTATTGGTTTCAAAAACTCGAGGGTTTCTATAGATGGCATGTTATCGTTGGCCTAATAGTAAATTATTCCATATAGCTATATGTAGGGACTTGGAGGCCCTTAGCAAGGTTACGCTCTAAATCATCCCACCGATCAAACATGACCTTCCTACAGGCATATGCTGTTAGTAACTGCCTGCCACGTTGCTAATGTTTTGACTAAATGTCTTTTCTGAAGGTCTAAGTGATACAAAGGTGAAAAACCAGGTTGCCTTAGGTGTACGCTTCTAAAATTGCACAATTCTCTCCCTGAAAGTGACAGAGCGCTCATCGTGGCAACAGACAAGCAGTGAACTTGGTCTGGGTTAAGAAAAAGTCCTAGTGTGATGGCAGGAAGGGTAGCCCTCGTGGGGTCGAGTCAGGAAGGGATTGTGCCATCCGTCCCCACCCCCCGAGCCTTTACTTTCTGCTGTGTCTTTGGTCACCAGCAGCCACGGCCCTGCCTCTCATCTTTTACTCCACTCCGACTCTGGCACCTGCTTCAGTGGCTGGCCACCCCCCTTCCCCCACAAAGCCCACTCTACCACCACAGCCATCACCACCACCGGCCCCCCGACCCGCCATTCTCCCTCCCGGAAATGGGCCGCTGGCATTCTGGTTGGAATTTGTATTTTACTTTCAACACTGTAGTCAAGCAACAGCTCAACGATAACTTAACTGAGGCACTGGAAATACCAACTTGGCTTTCCTAAGGAAAGAGAGTTTTCAGCACCAAAGACAATATCTGTTTCGATTAAAACCCTCAGAACCCAAGAATGGAATAGGACATGAGTGAAATTCAAGGATTCATGTGTGGTAGAAGATGGAAGAGGAAAGCGATTGATTTTAGGGAACCTTCGGTAGTTCATTAAAATAGGTGTCAGCACCACTATACCACAGTGGATACCACCTGCCAAATTCCTGTGAATACCCCCAGACTCTTGTGCCCTTGGTTCTTAAACATGATTTGATCCTCCATCATCACAAGCAAAGGTTAAACGTGCTAAAGTTCCCGCAATTATGTGATTTACATTCCTTTAACGAAAGCATAAGGGTTAGATCTGGGCAAATTTTGATGTGGATCATCAACAAGCATTGGTATGCAGGGAATTACATGATAAAAACAATACTTCTACTTTGCCTTTAGCTCTCCAACTCCTAAATTAGAATCTTAAAACATTTTCTAAAATACAGTATTAGTTCATTGATTTCCACATTAGCTCTGTGAGGGGGGAAGGAGGAATTTCTACAAAAGGAAAACAGCAAAGCAAATAATCCAAGGCTAATAGTGAAACGGATTCGATCACCGCAAAATACAAACCCTAGAGAAGACAACCGGCCTTAAGACGCTAGATGCAAATAACGTGCTTTCTAGTACCTCAGACGTCTAGTACCAAAACTGCAACTCCACCAGGTTCTGTGGTCTGCTTTTAAGATCGCTATTCACACCTCTCTAGCTAAAGAAAATATCGCTATCAGAATTCCTGGAATTAGAGGCTCACAGCCAAGTTAGTAAGGACGAGTTCCAGTTTAGTCTTTCATTACTCTACGGAAAACTGGATAACGTGTCACCATTTGTGTAATGAAAGCCTACGGAGAGGAGGGAATGGCAACTCTACGTGGACGTGAAACTCCACAGTATTTGTCACCAAATTCACCTTGGGGGGAAAGGATTCTAACTTGACTAGTTTAACTCTACCTGGAAAATGTCATTTCCTTAAATCACAGCTATTTGTTTAAGATGTAGGCCATGCTTCCTATAAGACGGAATCATTTTCAGATGATCAAAGATTTGTTCCGGTATATGGATGTGAGATAGATAAATATCCCGTTATTGCATCAGAAGGTAGAATCTCTGGGCTGGAAAGCAGATTTTTAAGTTAACTAGCTTCTAGTGGGAATTCTGTTTCTTTTGCTCTAGTGATCTCCTAGTCCAGCTCTAATTCACCCATAAATTTTCTGTTTTATCTGGAGTCAGCTTTCATTTCACCTAAAATCCACTTCACTTCTTCCAAGAGTCTGCCTGGCAATTTAATATATCCAATAGAACATCAATAAACTACAGACTGGTTTGGCAGGTCAGGTTTTTCATTGCCTTGTGGGGAATCATAGGCTGTCCTGGATGAGAGTGCAGGCTCTGAAATACCTTCACCAAAGAAAGTAGAACCAGTCACCGCCATTTCTCATAAGTTATGTCGGATGGAGAAAGGGGATCGTTTTTCCATTCACGTGGAGGGGAAAACCCTCCAACAAACCTGGGGTGTTATCGAGATCTCTTCTTATAGTTAGCTTTGGTAAGTGAGTCGGGGTTGGTTTCATCCATTTCTCTATCACTGTCTTCGTGAATAAATGTGTAAGAGCACGCCACTAAAATATCAGTCCTACTTAGTAAGCTAGAACGAATTACAAGCGGCGTTATTAAGCTTCCTGGTTTCAAGATGATCAACCGTAGCATCTAATGGTGATGATTGTCATTCACTCAATCAATGGTATTTATTGAGCGCTTACTGTACCCAGAGCTCTAAACTAAGCTCTTGGAATGACACATTGGTCCAGTCTCGAAGACTTCAGGGCCGAGAATGTGCACCAAGGAATCGATTGGAGCGCTAGTGGTTTGTGAAGTAATGGTAACGATAACAATTCGTGGTATATGTTAAGTGCTTCCGATGAGTCAGGCGCCGTTTTAAGTGCCGGGGTAGGTAGAAGGTAATCAGTTCGGACACAGTCCCTGCTCCTCACGGGTTCACGGTCTAAGTATGAGGGAGAACAGGGATTGACTCCCCATTTTACAGATGAGGAAACTGAAGCACAGAGACGTTAAGTAACTTACCCAAGGTCACAGAGCAGCCAGGTGGCAGGGTCAGGATTAGAACCTAGGTCCTCTCACTCCCAGGCCCGTGCTCTTTCCACTAGGCCCTACGGCTCTTACTCACTGTTAATATTACTACCATTCCCGCTCTCCCACTCACTCCCTGCTGCCAGCCATGTTCCCGCTGGAGAAGAAGGTGCAACAAGCAATAATCGGGCAGGGGTGCAGTGCACTGTGACGGGAATGCAAGAATTTTACACACAAAAATCATATATGGCCACAGTGCCTGTGTTGTGGCCGGGCAGCACAGACAGGCCGGCCATCGCCAGGGTAGGATTTCTGCTAAGCCTATCCCCGAGATGGGACACCTTAAATGCTTCTTCGGTCCCGGTTCCGACCCATGGCCTAGCTCCAGCAGGCTTTCCCCTACTTCTGGCTGTTTCACACCCCACACTGTGGTGACATGCGAGGTAAGCAAACACTGACCATGCTGTTCACTTCCACACAATATGGTTCTGCACTTTCTACAGGAAATATTCTACATTCTTTCTTCTGGGACATTCATTGAGAGTAGTAGCCAAAGTCCAAATATCCTAATTTCATGGTTAGGATGAAGGCACAGGTTCTGCACCTCCCTCCCCCAACCTCAATCCCCTCTCCCACCTAGTGCAGCACAGGACAGCCTCCGCTCCCTCCCCACCTAGGGGCAAATTGGGAAGGAGTAGTTCTCAAGTCTGGCAGTGGTTCAAGAATACATCAATCATCTGTATTCATCGAGTGCCAGAAATGCCTGGCAGTGCCTAGCACACAGTTAAGTGCTTAACAAATACCGTAATTATTATTATGATGATGATGATTAAACTGTTTTGCAAATAACTTTGTCTTTGACCTACTAAACTAGAAGTGGTTATGGTGGTAAAGAGATTGCAAGAAGATTAAGGGAAGCAGTGTTGCCTAGTGGATAGAGCACAAGCCTGGGAGTCAGGGGGACCATGGCTCTAATCCTGGCTCCTCCGCTTGTCTGCTGTGTGACCTTAGGCAAGTCACTTCACTTCTCTGTGACCCAGAGAAATGGGGATTAAGACTGTGAGCCCTATGTGGGATGGGGGCTGTGTCCCACCCTGAGCAACCTGTATCTACCCCAGCAGTTAGTACAGTACCTGGCACATAGTACGTGCTTCGCAAATACCATAAAAAAATTAAGCTAAGCACAGAACTTTCAATAATCGAAGACGGTTGTGGTTTTGCTAACATTTTCCCCACTATTTATAGCATGGCCTTCCAGTTAAGAAAATATCCTGTCTTTCCTGTTGTACTCCCTTCTACCAATCCACCATTAACTTCCCCCATCAAGAACCAGGCTTCCCACACTGTAGCCCCGCGGTTTCCCTCCTGACAAACCGCCAATGGCTCTCTGTTACTATCCAGTGACATTTACACTCAATTCTTCTATAACCTGGGTTTTCAATATGTCTCTTGGCTAGAACTCTGTTGAGGAATCAGGGGACACTCCCCTAAGAAAGCAAGCCCGCAAGGCCAGATCTCCCTTTACTGTTGGAATAAACCGTTTGTGTGCAGGTGTGTGTATGAATGCACATGCATCGGGTCCAGAGTGAGTACTACAACCAGTTTTCCTTAGCCCCTGTGTTATAGGAAAACTGGATATAGAATTCTTGATTATGGGCTTCAAGATCCTCAGCCAATTGCTTCCCCCCATCTTGCTGCCCTCTTTCCTGCTAGCCCCTCCCAAAAACCCTGCTCATTCTCCCCCCAGTCATTCCCCTCTTGCCTTCAATCCATTGCGCATATCATTCTTTCTCCTAGAGTGCACACCCTCACCTCTACTTCAAAAACGTCCCTCCCACAACGTCCTACTAAAAACCTACTCTCTACACGAAGCTTTTTCTGATGAAACCTTCTTCAATCCCTACCCTGTCGCACCCCCCAGTTCAGCTACTCAGTCTTGTCTTACGCTGTCGAGTCGTCTCCGACCCACAGCGGCTCCAGGGACACATCTCCCCCAGAACGTCCCACCTCCATCTGCAATCACTCTGGTAGTGGATCCATAGAGTTCTCTTGGGAAGAATACGGAAGTGGTTTACCATTGCCTTCTTCCACTCAGTAAACTTGAGTCTCTGCCCTCGACTCTCTCCCGTGTCGCTGCTGCCCAGCACAGGTGAGTTTTGACTTGTAGCAAATTGCCTTCCACTCGCTAGCCGCTGCCCAAGCTAGGGCATGGGTAGGCCTCTCCTTGACTCTCCCTCACATAGCCGAGACTGGTAGAGTACCGGAAGCTCTCCGGGTGCAATTCTGAGAAGGGGTGAGCTACTCAATAGTAATGTATAATTCAATATATCCACCCATAATTTCTAGAAAGTCAAATTTCTAGAAATTTGACACCCTTTACCTCCTCCCAAAACTAAAAGACAATCCCCTTGGGCCCCAGAAGGCCTTGTCACCGATATGAAATTTGGTTGGTACATTTGAACCAATTCGTGATATGAGATTAACAAATTCTGGCCAACCAAGAAACTTCTGTTGTATAATAAATTTGATAAAAAACCATGAAGCTTATTTATATTGTTTTCTCCAGAGAAGATAAGTAAACACATCTGTCTGGTAAAAGAGCTGAAACAAATGTGGAGGATGAAGTACAATAAAATAAAGCCAATTATCTTCACAGCAACTGGCATACTTCCACACACATTAGTTAACATCTTTAAGGAACTGGGGATTTACTAAATATTGGTCTCCGTTCAGGAGGCAGTACTTCTGGATATATGTCATTTCACCAGGGGACTTTTATCTCAAGAATGTATTATGTGAGAACTAAAAATACCGAGTACGATAATATTCCAAACTCAGAGCCTTTCTAAACCAACCCTACAACCTTCTCACTGTGAGGGGGAGAGAAGCATAGCAGCTTATAGGGCTCTGGTAACCCACAGATTTTAGTGATGCTCAGGATCCAATTTAAAGATTCCAACGAAGCCAGTCCAACTGTTCCTAAAATGGCCCTCAAAAATCTCAGGTGGGTCTTCAGGTGGTTGGGACTCTGAAAGACCGTTAGAGTTTCCGGGTGAGCAGGTCAATTCTCCCTATGAGTATTTTCTCCTCTGTAAACATCTAAATCCCTATAATGAGAGGCCCTTTCCTCCAACCTTCCACATGGATGTAATCTCTTGTGCCCTCAACTGAGTGGATTCGATAACGAATATAAAACATAGGGACTGCTGCCAGGGTGGGTGGAGGGAATCTATTTCAACAATGACCAAATCCAAGGGAGTTGGTTTCCACAAGAGGCACGGCTATAATCATCAGGGGAAAATCTCAAACCGATGGGCTTCAGGGGCCCCGTTTGGTACGCACCTTTACTCTGTGATTCACGTCTATTTCTGCCTTTCAAGTTCAAAGATGACAATTCTGGCAGTAAAATCTTCTCCATGTGTGCGAGCATATCCAGAAAGACCAATGCTCAGCTAACAATCCATTCTACACTGAGTGGACATGAAGACTGTCTCTTCAATCAATCGATCGATGCTATCTGCCGAGCAGTGAGACGAGCACTGTACTAAGGGCTTGAGGGCGTACAATAGAGCAGACACGTTCCTTGCCCACAACGTGCCACAGTAATGCATCCATTACTGTTTCCTAGCCTGCCTCTTGCTATCTGGTTAGAGAGATCAATTATTGTCCTGCTTGCTACGTTACAGACTGGTCTGTTGTCATTACAGTCTTCCTACCGTTTTCAGAATATTCTTCGTTAAACCTTTAAAACGTTCATTCTGCCCTCCCTGCTAATCACACCCCCAGGTCCTCACCAGAGACAGTCTGTGTAGCCTTTTTTTTTTATTTTACTCTATTACGATATTTGTTACGTGCTTACTATATGTCAAGCACTGCTCTAAGTGCTGGGGCTGATATAAGTTGATCGGGTTGGACGCGGTACCAGTCCCACGTGGGGCTCACAGTCTAAGTAGGAGGGAGAACAGGTATCTGATTCCCATTTCACAGCTGAGGAAACTGAGGCCAGAAAAGTTAAGTGACTTGCTTAAGGTCACACAGCAAGCAAGTTGGCAGAGCCTTGAATCTCTTCTGCCTCGGTATCCTAGTCTTATCGTGCATGTCCATTCACTTGATCTGTCTGGCACGGCGCAGGTATTCCTAGTATCAGAATTATAAGGAACTTCAAGGTGTTGATGACGCACTGCTGGCTTTGCTATAAATAGCTCTTTAATTTCAGAGTCATTCTGATGTCATCTAAGAGTCAGTCCTGCTACCTGTACTCACAGTCTTACGCCTGCCTGATAGACGATATCTCATAGAAATACCTCTTCGTTGTTTAGATTGGTAAAGGAAATGAAGAGGCATAACCGGATGTGAATTTAAATCAGAGACTATTATAATGTACTCGGTTAACGTCCACATTATTCTATAACTCTCAGGTTAATCTGAGAAATAATAATGATATGAAGAATTATTTTCCTCCTCAGGTCAAATAGCATCCAAAAAAAAAATATTTTCAGGGTCTAGGCCTGGCTGTAAAAATGGGAAGAGAGCGGTGGGGAGGGAGGAGTGAGAGGAGAGAAAATGGAGAGTTTGGGGGGTGAGGAAGGAGGCTGAGTAGTGTTTGGTAGTTTAAAAACAGTCTTTCTTAGATTAGGTATTTTCTCTCCTGCTATTGACTACTGATGTATATTTAATAGCTAAAGTATGTTTTTCATCTCTCCCACTAAAAGAGGTACTGGACCTCTGATCACGTGAATTCCATAGGAAAAAAAAAAAAAAAAAAAGCCCTGAGCTGAATCAGAAAATGAGTATTGTTCTGAAAAATTTGTAGTGGGCATTTTCAGCTTTGCATTCGGTGTTGAGCTTACAGAACCCATTCCTTGCGATTCTAAATGATTTTTCTAAACAGTCTTGAAGCATTTCTTCACGGAAAAGAAATAAGTTGAACGATTCTAGATAAGGAATAAAATCCATATGAATATGTAAAAGATCTCTGAGATACTGTATCCTCTTTGCGTGTTTAAATTCATTCTTTCAGTTGGTAGAGCTTCTAATAGATTTTAAATAATGTAAATTTCAAAAACTGTATTTAAGTGATAGATTATTGGAGTAATGTTCATGAATTCAATTTAATTTCCAAGCACATCTTCATTTCATTTTTTCCTGGAAAAAATTATTGATATCACTCCAAATTGAGTCCAATATTTTATTGATGGCACATAATGAATTTTCAAATAAATAAATAAAATTAATCTACTTGGGTTCATTCTATAACTCCTACAACTAATGGAATATTATCACATCTCGGGTAAATCATGTGTGGCTTTCTCATACAGTTATATTTCCCAGGGACTGACTCGCTTAATATTATCAGCGGTAGATATGTTCAGTGATCCCGGTGCCTTTTCACCTAATTCGATTTTTGCCATTTCAGGTGCACGTATGTGGCTTTTCCTATCTTTTTTCCAAAAAGATAGTTACAGAGGAGAAAATTTTAGGTAAACGCATGATAGAGCATATGCCCTCTCATATGTTTTTCCAATCTCCTTCTAAGAAGACATGCTCTATTTATCGTATGCTTACCTAAAATTTTTCTCCACTGCAGGTGTTTTTCTACAGCTCTTATTTTCGCCGTTTGGACAGATACCCCAGAGGACGTTCAGTCTCATCAGAAATTGAGCAGTCTACACGTGTTGAGGGAGGGAAGCAACAATTAGTTGCCAAACTCCTCCCCTGCTCTTTCCCTAACCCTACACCCCCACTCTCACCTTGTGATGTCACACAGGATATACCGACGCTGTGGGAATGCGGCGATCTCGGGAATGGCCTCGCTTAGCTAGTCAGAGCTCGTCCAACCCTGCTGAAAACTCACAAAACAGGACAGCACTGGGGGATTGGGGGTAAGTCCTCGTGGCGGAAATCTCTATAATTACAGGCCGTGTCGTTTTTGGCGGACCACGTACGGTATTCGGTGCAAGGATGTAGCTACCGGAATTGGGGAGGGGAACCCTAAGGCGAGCCCTTGTGGACTTTTTTTTGTCCGTCTCTATATTACTCCTACCATCCGTCCTCATCCTCTGGAGATTCAGTACCGAGCGGAGTACCTAATAGACCTCTCTCTGGAAGCAAGTGAGCCTCACTGGAATAGTTGGACATCACGTTAACATCACGTTAACTCATCAGCTTCCAAACACATGCAGACTAACAAGACCTGAGGTGGAGATGGTCGAATTTAACGCAGAGCATCAACGTAAGCCAACACACATCCTTCACTCTAACCCAAAATGGCATTGATTCCACCACCCAGAAGGACAACCTACCAAATGTGCCAAGTGTCCTTCATGCCAAATAGCCTGTTGAAAGAACCAAGGGCAGATTAACAGTTTATCCCGCGAATAAAACTTTAAAAAAAAATAATAAAGAGCAATTTTAGGTACAGCCTATCTATGTATACTAATGGGGGGAAATGTGAATCCAATTAACTTCAAATTTAGCTCATAATGAACTTATCTCATTTTGCTACTAGCTCAGCTCTCATCTTGTGGCAGTAATTAACCACTGGGGGTTGTCACTCCCAGACACATGACACAGAGATCCTCCCAGCCCAGACACCTCAAACCCTGGCAGGATTCATTACCCTGACAGTGTGAAAACCCTTCACTTTTAATACTACAGGGCACCAACAAAAATTCTCCCTTTATCTACCTGATTATAAGAGAAAGAAATGAATTCACTAGAGATGTAATTAATTACTTCAAAGGATATATTAGAAAATGCAGGGGATTCAGGTGGTGATGGGGGAAGGGGAGCATGGGGAAAATAGCTATGAAACCCCATTATTACAGCCCCATAGCAACAACGTTTTCCAATTCTGCCGTAGAGGATTTTTCACAGTTCACATTCAGAACATAGTACGACAACACAGTGTACCATCAGTACGGTGGTACCGATCTCCTGGCTATACGGCGGGGGGGGGGGGGGGGGGGGGTTGACGATTTTGGCCGAAGCGAATGGTGGAAATTCCATCACATCTGAAGTTTGGGCAAGGATGAAGTGGTGTATTGGCCAAAGGATCCCTAGGGATGATAATGATTATAATAATAGTAATAGTGATATTCTAGGCGCTTACTATGTGGCAAGCACTGTGCAAAGCGCTGGGGTAGATACAAAATTAGATTTGATGCAGGCCCTGTGTCCCACATGGGGTTCACAGTCTAAGTGGGAGGGAGAACAGGTATTGAATCCCAATTCCCAGATGAGGAAACGGAGGCACTGAGAAGTTAAGTGACTTGCCCAGGATCCCACAGCAGGCAATTGGCAGAGCCAGGATTAGAACCCACATCCTGTGACTCCCAGACCTGGGCTCTTTCCACTAGGCCACACTGCTTCTAGAGATGTGATTTAAGTTTATCTGTCCCCGGAAAATGTGTCTGCCTCCATCCCCCGCCCCTCCTCTCCAGAGACAGCGTCCATAGAGGAGCGGCGTGGCTCAGTGGAACGAGCACGGGCTCGGGAGCCAGAGGTCACGGGTTCGAATCCCCGCTCTGCCACTTGTCAGCTGTGTGACTGTGGGCAAGTCACTTAACTTCTCTGTTCCCTCATCTGTAAAATGGGGATTAAGACCGTGAGCCTCACGTGGAACCACCTGATCACCCTGTATCTACTCCAGCGCTTAGAACGGTGCTCTGCACATAGTAGGCGCTTAACAAATACCGACATTATTATTATAATGTCAAATTCCCACTTGTGTACTCTTCCCCAGCACACAGTTCAGTGATCTGCACAAAGTAAGTTCCTAATAAATAGTTTTACTATTATCTGAGAGTACCTGGTCTGGGACATGAAATGATCACAGCAGTTTCAGTTGTAGAAAATGCTGCAGTGAAGATCGCTGGACAATAATAATAATAATGATATTTGTTAAGCATTTACTATGTGCCAAGCACTGTTCTAAGTGCTCGGGGCGGGGGGGGGGATACATGGTAATCAGGTTGTCCCACGTGGGGCTCACAGTCTTGATCCCCATTTTACAGATGAGGGAACTGAGGCACGGCAAAGTGAAGTGACTTGCCCAAAGTCACCCAGCCGACAAGTGGCGGGGCCAGGATTAGAACCCATGACCTCCGACGCCCAAGCCCGGGCTCTTTCCACTGAGCCACGCTGCGTCTCTGACGGTTTGGCATGTCCCACAGCAGGACCTAAATCACCAGTACCCGGAGGGGATGGTCCAGATCTAGCTAGGCATGGTCATCCGCACAGCCACTTAGAAGGCAGATAAGTTTTTGTTAGAGGCCACAGCTGGAGCAAGGTGCTTTAAAATGGCCAGCCAGAAGACTGTAGGGGAGGGAACATGGATTACAAACCTCATGGTGTGTGGGTGTTGGGGGGGAGGAGAGGGAAGAGGGGGTATCCACCCGTTTAGCCAACACTTCCCGGAACCTATTGGAATATTCTGGGAAGAGACTTGTTCCTCTACCAAAGGTGGAAAAGCTCCAGCCCGCCTGAGGCTAAGGTCAAGTTTCCCTCGGGGAGAAGTGGAAAAAGATATTCAGTTTAGAGCTTACTAAATTGTAAGCTCTAAACTTACTAAACTCTAAACTGTTTGAGCCTGTCTGCCTGCTCCCCTGAGACCTAGCCGGAAGAGATTTCATGTGATAAAGTAATTCTGTCTGCTTAAGATATATCTGGGGTAAAAGGGAACCTAGGGTGAGGTAATACGGGGGGTGTCATTTTAGAGTAAACAGTTTTTCCAGTCATTTCACCGAGCAACGTCTTCAGGCAGCCACATAGTCAAAACACAGTGTCTGATTTCTGTTACTCAGATTCACTAAATCCTAGCAGTTTTTAACCTCAGTGGCTTTAAATATTACCTTGCGAACCTCAGCTTCGCACTCTATTTTCTGATGTTATCTGTTTCAGTTTGTGGTTCTGATTAGATCTCTATTATACTCATCAGCTTGTTTGGGAATCTGGCTCCTGGCTGGAGCTGTCCCATGTTTCCTTTGGATTGTCCTAAATTCAGCTTGGCTGGTTTTGATCTGAGTTTGGGGTTATACGGTAAAATGGCCCCAATTTCAATCTCCTGCAGCAAGCCCGAGTCTAAGCGCCTTAAGAGCTCTCCTGAGGACACTTAGGATATGAATACACCAGACCACTTAGACATCCCTCAAAAAGACTGAAATTCTCCCCAAAACACCCTTCAGGAGAGACACCAGGCAAGTGAATTCCCAGTGTCCCACACCCATCACCGTCACCAGTATTTACTGAACATGTGGAGGGAACATTCAATAAAAGATATAAAAATTAACAATAATAATAACTGTGGCATTCGTTAAGCACTTTCTACATGCCAGGAACTGTATTAAGCGCTGGGGTTGATACAAGCAAATCGGGTTGGACGCAGTCCCTGTCCCGCGTGGGGTTTACCATCTCAATCCCCATTTTACAGAGGAGGTGACTGAGGCACAGAAAAGTGAAGTGACTTGCCCAAGCTCACACGGCAGTCAAGTGGCGGAGCTGGGAACAGAACCCAGGTCCTTCTGACTCCCAGGCCCGTGCTCTATCCACTAAGCCAATATCATCCCTGCCCTCAAGAGACGTTCGCAATCCATTGAGGAGTTCATAATTCAGCTGCCCACGATTCAAAGGTTTGGGACGGTGTGCGTCAGCATGCGTCTAAGTGACACAACACACCAAGGTCATGGGAAATCTCCCAGTTGAGGTCCACCAGGAAGCTGCAGCAACCTCTGCAGAGCTGTCAACACTGCTATAGAATAAAACTGAATGTAGAAATGAGTTCAAGTGAAGAGAACGATAGGAGGAAAAACATCTTGGATTATTTTTTCTTCTCAACCAATCAAGAAATATTTACTGAGCACTTATTGGGTGTAAAACTATACTAAGCATGTATACTAGGCATTTTGAGCGCTTACTGTGTGCAGAACAGCGTACTAAGTGCTTGGGAGAGCACGATATAACAGAGTTGGTAGATACGATCCCTGCCCTCAAGGAGTGTACAGTCTATTACTTAAAATAAATTACAGATAGGGGGAAAAGCAGATTATAAGTAATATGCAGGTTTGGTCAGTAGCAAGGTGCTTAGGGGGTGTAGACCCAAGCGCATAGGCGATGCGAAAGGGAGGGAGAATAGGGTGGGGAGAGGAGGGATTAGTCAGGGAAGGCTTTCTGGAACAGATACGATTTTAGTAAAAATACGTTTCACAAACTGTGTGGCCCTTGGCCGCGTCTGTCTAGTTTTGATGCAGTGTTTTAGAGAATTCAACCCTTCCTTTCAGGATTAAAAGGGAGTTTATGGCGGGAAGCTGTATCCAACAGGTCCTTAAACCATACTGTTGAAAACTATGGAGACACGGAGACGTTTTGCACTTGAACAGTTAGTTTGGGCACCATAACATTTGAGGACTGATTTAGTCTGAGTCTCGGGGCTTTCAGTGAAATCTGTGCCTCAAAACAGTGGAGAGGAATGGCTACGGCTAAATGGTTTTCTATACTTTTACCCTAAACAAGGAGAAGCAGTGGAGTCCAGTGAAGAACTTGAGCTAAAGAATCTTTCCATTGGTAGGTAACCTCAGGCAACCCCTTTGCCTTGATGGCTCTTCTAGCGTACAGAAATAACACCCACCCCTCACTTACCTTATAGGGGTGCTGCAAGAATTAGATAGAAATCTATGAGGCACTTGGCGTCACTGGGAGAAAGATGTTAAATACAAGGGGTTGCTCCTTTCTTATTTCTTTACTAGACACTCATTTTAAATAAAGCAAATACTAAACGATTAAAGAATTCCTTCACTCACTGGTGATTCCTCAACACCTTTTGAGTACATACTGGGAGATTACAATACACGCAAAACACATGTTCCCTGCCCTCAAGGAGTTGATAGTCTCTGATGGGTTATTTATTCTACAAATAACAAGCCCGGTTTTCCCTTTGCAATGCAACCTTGTTTAAAATGAAACATCTTTGGGAGCAGCATGTGCTCTTTCAGACTAACAGGACACTATCCTGTAAGTTACGGCTTCAGTGTACTAAGTGTCACCCTGGAGACCTAAGCCAGCTAATGCAGCTTCCAAAGGGAGCTTATTATTTACAAGCAGGGAGAGGCTGAGGCACTGAGATTTGGTTCAATTATACCTTGCAACAGTAGAATACCATTTTTCCTAAGGATTTACTAGACAGCATTCCCTTAATTACGGCATCAGTCCCATGAAGCCGGTAGGTACCTTTACCCATTACCCAGATAGAGCAACTGAGGCATTATCCGATCCGTATTTCCAAATCTTCCAGGAGTCTCAAACACACTATCAGTAATAGGTATTTAGGGACCGTGCACATTTCAAGATCGCACATTCTTTTTTACTATATCTTACCGGCACCCACGGCGATAGAGGATTATTGTCTCTGATTCTGAACAGATTTAAATTAAGTAGAGAGAGGGTGACTTACTCTCGACTGTAAGCTCACTGTGTGCAGGGAACTTGCCTACCAACTCCGTTATACTGTGCTCTCCCAAGCGTTTAGTTCAGGGCCCGGCACATCGTAAGTACTCAACAAATATAACTGACTTCCCCTAAAGCTTCCCAGGAAGGTGGCTTGGAAGTGACCCACAGGCTAAAACATGCGCTCTGATGAAGTGATACCTCGGCCTTCTTTTTCTAATGCCAATGTTTCAGGGTTTTTTTAAAAAGTGGGTTTCTCCGGGAAGAACTCCACTGTCTGCAGCATATAGCTTCGGTGGACTCTGAACACATGTAAGGGTAAGAGTGATATCTGCATGCAACCTATATACAACCACCGTGACTGCCAAAGTCTTCACTGTCGGGCCTCTTTTACAAGATGGAAACCACGGTGGACGTGCTGCAATTGACTTGATTCTTTTTCAAAAGAATTCGGTCTTTCTGACATAATTCCCAAGCCATCCGCAAAATGTTTGGCTTTCCGGACAGCTGAACTTGACATACTCTCTCACAAGAACATCCTGCAAGGCCCCTCTAAAATGTAGCCAGTCAGGGCTGAAGATTTCTAAGTCCGCGAAAGCAAGATCTATAAAAAAAAAAAAAAAAATGGATGGGCTCTGGGAAAGCCTACGGCGAACTCTAAAAATCACTTGAGTCTTTTGAATATCAAACCTAGTTTGGCAGCCTTACAGTTTTCAGTTGCCTCCCCGGCCCCTAATTAGAGGCAGATAAAACAGTAGTAATGCACAGATCAGCTGTAATGATTTTGTTAGCTCGATTATTCTTCTTGACAATTAGGTCTGACTGGCAAAGCCTCACAGGAATGTCAAAGCCCACTTCCTACAAAGCAGGTAATGTCACAGGTGTGACCATGAAATCAATAATGAGGCAGAGCTCTAGCAGAGGGCATCCGGGTCAGACGGAACAGCCCTTAAATTAAACATTGATAAGCAGAACACAATTATCCATCATGTTTAAGTGCCTGCGTGAAATTAGTAGCCAGGGAATGGGAGCGATAGGGGAAAGATTAGTGGAGGAGGTATTGAAATGAGCAATGTCCACAATGTTGCAATAAGGCTGTGATGGAATCTGTTCTCTACACCATAAAATTCAGATTACACACACTTTACTCAAAGATGGCCCCAGATGAGGCTTTGGTTTTTTTGGCTTTTTTTTTTTTTTTTTTTTTTTTTACTTTTCTTCTCACCTCATCTCAAAAGTGAAGATTACCGGGCCATCATCTGTAAGTTTGTAATTGACAGGTCATACTCAAGGATTTCAAAAAGTTGCGATCTGGTTGATAAGGCAAGATATTTTCAGGAAAATCTAAGAAGGGTAAGAAAAAGACATCCTTCTTTGTAACAGGTAAGCTCTCTCTCTTTAACGTGTCCTACGTAAATTTCTTCACTTGCGATTTCCAGAATCCTCTAATTGAAAAGGTTTGCTCACAAGCTAAGGGCCACTTATTAGGCCTACTGTTATCTTAACACAGTACACTCTCAATCGTTGCATCAGTCGATAGTATGTATTGAGCACTTTCTGTGTACAGAGAACACTGTACTAAGTGCTTGCAAGAGTACAGTACAAGAGAGTTGATAGACATGTTCCCCGCCCACCAAGAGCTTACAGTCTGAAGGGGGAGAACAGACATTAAAATACATAAATATCATCACATTTATTAAAAAGAAATCTCATTCATTTCAAGGAAGAAGTCCAACATGAATTCCTGAGATGTCGACATTTTAGAAGACCTCTGAAGTGCGAATTGTACGTCTCTTTACGTGAGGTCTAAGATTAAATTTCTCTTTCCGGTGTCCGCACTGGCCTGTCTCAGATTTATCTGACTCTCTTTAAATCTGCTTAGGAATTCAAGAACTCAGTATCTCTCTCCCACTAATTCCATAAAACCTCGACACATTTCCCAGAGCTTGGAGTTTAACCGAGGCTACGTTCATCACGGTAAAGGTCAAAGAGTTACTTCTCCGGATCAGAGCTTAACTTCATTTGGCAGAGTAGAGAGCGCAAAAGCGGAACCACAAGGTGAAACTATCATAAATTTCAGATTAATAAGATCCAAAATTCTGACTTTTAATGTGTTTTACCGAAAGGTATCTCAAGGCTAATGGAAAACAAAAGTAATTAACAATTAAAGAGAAGTCGAGGAACTTGAGTTCCACTTGATGTGGCGATTCCTTGCATCCGATTTTCAGAAGACCACCGTAGGTGCAAAGATGGCGATCCTTTCCCAAAGAATTGCTAGTGGAAAGTTGGTCCTGTCCCACTCTTCCCTCTGATTGTGTGTCGCAGAAGAATATGGAAAAGCCCAACTTCCTTAATATTTCGGCACTGTGTGTTTCCGCATGGACGAGCTAACCTCAGTCCCTGCCCCAACTTGACCTCACCCTCTGATGTTGCTCTGAATCTCAGGAGAGTAGCTTCCTTCCAGAGTTTACCCCCAGTATTGTCAAAGCAAACTGACACCTGTGTCCTCCCTCGGGCCCTTAATCAAGTTAGCTCTGTGGATTCAGATGTCAACACCAAGCGAGTCATCCACCATCTTAATCTCCACTTAGAGAAGCTAGCTGGGCTCCCATTTGCCTGAAGATCTTTCTCGCTCTTATTCTTCTCTCCTGCTATTTCAAATGAGCTTGAGACCAATTCTTTACCCACTAGCCCACACTGTTGCTCAACTAAACGCATTTAATAACAAGCCTTATTTCCCCCGTTTCTATTCTGGCAGTAAGCATTGCTGAGGGTTGATTTATTAACTTATAATAATCATAACGATAATAATAATGCCGGTATGTGTTAAGCGCTTATTATGTGCCAAGCACTGTTCTAAGCGCTGGGGTAGATATAAGGTAATCAGGTTGTCCCACGTGGGGTGCGCAGTCTTCATCCCCATTTTACGGATGAGGTAACTGAGGCACAGAGAAGTTAAGTGACTTGCCCAAGGTCACACAGCAGACAACTTGTGAGACTGAAAAATTGGACCTTATGCTAAAAAAAAAAGCCTCAGGGTGCCAAGAGGATAAAATATTCACTCAAATATTACGAACAATAGACAGCAGCAATGAGGCAGTAATAGGCAGGTCTGCAAACAGAGACAGGCCCTGTCTGGGACAAAACCGTTAGTCCGGGAAGGATCTAGCTTTACGAACAATGTGGGTGGTAATGTCTGTCGTCAGTCAGTCAAGCAGTGGTACTTATTGAGTGCTCACTGTGTGCAGAGCGCTGTACTAAGCGCTTGAAGAGTACAGTATAACAAAGTCGGTAGACACGTTCCCTGCCCGCCTAAATCAGGCACGCATTTCTAATCGCCACACCTTAAGGACCTAACAGGGGTGGAGAAGGCCCAGGAAAGAGCAACCAAATGATTAAGGAGATAGAACATCTTTTATGGTAGAAGGTAGATGGAAAAGATTAGGGGTCTCAGGTCTGAAAAATTATAGACGGGAAGGGGGCATTTTTTAAGTTTACAAATTCATAAAATGGAATTTGTTAAGACTCTACTACGTTCCAGGTACTGTACTAAGCACTGGGGGAGATACAAAACAATGACAAGGACCGTGTCTATCATCCCATATGGGGCTCACAGTCTTATCCCCAATTTTACAGATGAGGAAACTGAAGCACAGAGAAGTTAAGTGACTTGCCCAATGTCACACAGCAGACAAATGGCGGAGCCAGTATCAGAAGCCAGGACCTCTGACTCCCACGCTGCTTATTATCCACTAAATGCCACAACACAAGGAAAGTTGGGGGTGGGGGAGCGGGTGGAGCACTTAGTAAGCTTGAAGGTGGTGAGTTCCAAGGGAAAGGAAACACTTCTCCACACATTAGGTGGTAAGCATTGGTAATTTGTTACAAATAATTTGGGCAAGCCAAAAATATCGGTAGGTTCAAGAAGCTTTTGGATCAATTCAAGGACAAGGGGTTTCATAATAGGTTCCTGGAAGGAAAACTATGGATGTAGAGGAAAAAATTGGAGATTTTAAATGGGACAGCTAGAGTCATGAGGATGGATTAAGTCCCAGCACCTCGAGTTGTTTCAACGGACCAGTTTTCTCCAGCACTTGTATATTCAGCAGTGCTCAGGATGGATGTACGTTTTCAATCGGACATTCAGTCACCTAAATTACTCTATTTGTAAATATTTTCATTCCCCTCCGCCACTAGAAAGAAGCACCTCGTGGGCAGGGGGCATGCCATTTCTCTGCTTTGTGTTTGCCAGACATAGTCCAGGGCATTATTATCCAGTGAGTGTTCAGTAAACACAAATTCTTTTTTTCTCATGCTGCCTTTTGACTCTTCCTCTTACTGTGTCTCCTTTGCTGCCCGTTGCGGACAGGGATTGTCTCTATTGCTGAACTGGACTTTCCAAGCACTCAGTACAGTGCTCTGCACACAGCAAGCGCTCAATAAATACGATTGAATGAATGAATGACTATCAAAGAGAGAAATCGTCACCCTGCTCTGTTGAGCATTCTCTGCCGCTGACAGAGGCCAAAGAGGCAGAATACTGGGGTGAAAGAATAGTAATAATATTTATTATGTACATAGATCATGCAGTGCTCCATACTCGGGGCTTAAGAAAGTACAACATACGGAACGGGAACCTTTCCTGTACACAAAGTGCTTTCAATCAAATGAGACCACTGGTTTGACTCCTAATAGCATTTCTTAAACTTTTATGCTTTAAACAATCCTCTCTCTGATCACGAAGTTCAAACAACGAAAATAGATGAATAAGTCAAGTCGAAGCATATTTTTTTATTACCAGTATGGACCTGACCCCAAGGAATAAATTCTTCAACGTGAAGGGTTACCAAAAAGCTTAATAGTGTTTCACATCCTTCTGGTCTAATATTAACTACTAAAATTCTTGTTACAGGAGCCCAAATGAAAAATTGTAACTTATATGAACCTTCCCCAAATCTAGGGAGTGCCTTGATTTTACCTTTATCCTTTCACCCTTTAAAAATGACTCTGTTGCTTTATCATTGTCCCTTCAGATAAAACTGTAAAATGTAGGATTCCCAAAATGCACGATGATGCTGAAATGACAATTGTGTTATAAACCAAGGTTTAATCCTTGAAAAAATACTAATCCTTTAAAAAAAAAAAAATCTTCATCCTCCTCCTTGAGGCACTCTCTATTGCTTCTAGTAACTCCTTGAAATTTGGGTCCGGAGAAACGCATAGAAAATCCCAGTATCTACATTTGATGGCGATATGTAAGAAACAGCTGGGTTCATCTTTGTTGCACATTATCTTTTCGGTGTTGACTTAATCACTAAAATCAAGATGAAAAATAAAGGAAGTAAAACAAGAAAATGAATGGATATAATTTAAACACAAGGGGATTGGAAAATGCAAATTGAGGTCACTCCAGTGCATACCCCAGTTACTCTGGAAAGCTTTATGTCTTAGATTTTCTAGGAAGCGCTTTTGGAGAACCCTGAACTGCATTAGTTGTATATTCAAAACTAAGGTTGAAGCCAAATTTACAATCAGAGGACATATCTTTATCAGTCTGGTCTGAAAAAGTTTCAGATTCCCCTGGGTTTTAATGGCACTGATGGTAACTTAGCGAACAAAAGAAGAATTCGGTATCGGTTACTTATTTTTTATTTTTTTTGGGGGGGTCACAATTCAGCATGTGGGGAGGGGGAGGCTAAAAAGCATTAGGAAGAAGTCTTGCAGACAGGACAGTCTTTCTGTGAAACTGAGGCCTTATGATCAGCCCAGGGTAATTCCCAACTGACAAGTTACAAGAGGCTCTGTACTTCCCCGCTCAACCTTCCTGCCAGCCTTCTGGCCTCCGGAGACTGCCCTGTAGCCACTTAAGGGTGACAGCAGAGTGGAGACGCAGCCTGGAGGATGAAAGTCTAAAACGTAATCTGTCATTCAGGCAGATGTACTGACATCAGGGTACGCGAGGCAGGCTTAGAGGTGGAGCCAGTGGTAAATGGTGACAAAGATGACATTCCCATCTGTACGGCCCAATCCACACTAACGTTGGCTCGGCACAACACGAGGTTTACCTAGGTAGATCTGGGCCCCCAATGGACATTGTTTGCAGGAAAATTATCTTCGAAACGTACGTCTAGATCATGCAGAAATGTGTCCCCATAATGATACAAAATCCAAAACAGAGGAAGGGGCAGAAGAGTTACAGATTTTGCAGATATTTGAGACTCTGCCAAACCCCAAATACATTTTGCTAAATTCCCATTTCCTAAAAAGCGGAAGAAATAGACTGCATTTAGTTTAACTAAGTGGAAGCCTTGTAAAGAAAGAAAACCAGAATATCTAAGTTCGTGGCTTATTGTTCTTCTTGCCAGGAAGATAACTAAGACCTGATCAGTGACAGTTGCCTTAGAGATGGCAGACCTCCTGGAGTGCCCTGCAAATTAATGTGCCCCCAAAAACACATTAGAAAATTACACTGAATTAAGCATCCAGAACTCCCTCGGCAAGCCAAAAAATCACCAACCTATACCACCCCCAAAAATATCTGGGAGTAACGATGTTGTCATCCTTCCAGGCGACGTTCTTTCTGACTCAAGGTGTCCATCAAAAAAGAGGTGGTGTGTTTTACTTACAGTTGAGTCACTGGCGTGATAATTTCTTCAAACTTAAGAGGACGGTCAACTGCTAGATACATCCGCTGAGCTCCTTTTTCTAAAATGTCATGAATTGAATCCAACTCTCACTACTGGAGTGAACAGACACCATGAATTTGGGGTAGTGACCAGAATGTCAAATTGGAAATAACTCCTACAGAACAAGTTTTAGAAGCACCAATTTTTAGGGAGGTGCTGACCTGAGAAAGATGTGGTTCAGAGTCCTTTAAAATAAGATCTCAATCTTGATACAGGAGGCAATTTCAAAAGTGGAGCTACTACGCCAGCAAACACCACTCCATGTATCACTTCTGTCCTCCCTAAGTGTCTAGTACAGTGTGCCGTACCAAGAGGGTGCTCAATAAGGGTTACTACCACTCCTTCCATCCAAGTCCAGAAGTGGAGCACTGGGCCCCAATGCCCTGCTCAGGCCGTCAAAGGTCTCTCGCCAGCCCTGAACCCCTGCCAAAAACAGAATGCATCTAGAACAAAAGTACAGGATTTTAGGACCCAATGTGGGCTGACCGAGCGCGGACGCACCTAAAGTGATTCCAGGGGTTCTTCTGGCCAGGATTCAGGGCTGGAAACCCTCAGCAACATTACAATGAGGTAGAGATACAAACTCAGTGAGGGATCAGCATGTGCTAACGCGACAGATGCAGGAGTTTGTTCACTGAGTGTGCGAATTTTCCAGGGGAGAAAAAGAAGTGGGGAAAGAGGCAGAACATTCATCCATTGCCATTTGTAGGCACCCAAACGGTCTAAAGTGCCAAATTTCCTTACTCTTTCTTCTCCCCTCCTTCCTTCCTCCATATTTTCTTCTCTTTTTTCTCCTCTTCCCCCTTTTAATAGCAGTCACCGTTTTTATCAAGCACTTACTGTGTGCAGAGCGCCGTACTAAGCCCTGGGGAAAAACTGTACAGGTGGAAATGAAACGTGGTCCCTGTCCCCTGGCGGGGCTAAACTTATTCCTTATATGACCCCACGTAATAGCCCTTCCTCTGTTTGGGGGGTTGCAAACAATATGCAAAAAAGGGGCAAAATGATGCAAGTAAGTAGTTATTTAGCAAGCTGAAAGCATAATCAAAGTTCTCGATCTGGAGTAACAGAAGACGCAAGATGCCACCAGGAACTGCCAGTAACACTGGCAATGGAGAAGATACAAACATGTTCTCTCATTGCTCTGCAATATTTCCTATTATTTGTACAGCCAGTAACTCCTGTAGCATGGGGGCTGTATTCTTGAAGATCCCTCCATTAAGGAAAACTCACTCTGTATTACCCCATGTCTAAAACCACGCATCTGCACACAAACCTTTTCCTCTAACACCATGTTACGCTGTATTCGGACAGATGGGCAATGTTCGAAGAACATTCTCTGATTTTGCCATCATGTTCTAACCAAAACACATAATGAAAACACATATTCTATCAGAACTGAATAAATAAGGTTTGGTCTATGACTCTTCTCTTCAAACTCACCAGGGAAACTTCACTCCTTAAATTCATAGATTTTTTTTTTTTTTTAAGAGTTCTCAATTCCCTAGAGGCAAGAAATGCAATCAATATCCTAGGTAGAACTTGTATTTAGAAACTAAGTAAAATTACTTTTTTGACAAGTTTAACTTTTTTTGATATTTCTAAGTTGGATATATCATAAGTATGAGGCGTGTGAAACGATTTTTAAAATCAAGTACTTTTCCACAGGGGTCAAGCAGTTTACTAATTCCCATATATCATTACTAATAAAAATGATTATTATTAAGAATGATAATAATGATGTAGTACAGCGTGGCTCAGTGGAAAGAGCCCGGGCTTGGGAATCAGAGGTCGAGGGTTCGAGTCCCGGCTCCGCTACTTGTCAGCCGTGTGACTTGGGGCAAGTCACTTCACTTCTCCGGGCCTCAGTTACCTCATCTGTAAAATGGGGATTAAGACTGTGAGCCCCACGTGGGACAACCTGATCACCTTGTATCCCCCAGCGCTTAGAACAGTGCGTTGCACATAGTAAGCGCTTAACAAACGCCAGCATTATTATTATCTTATTTACATTAATGTTTCTCCCCTTGCAGAAAAGGTCTACATTACATCATCAGGAAAACTCTTCAAATAGGAACTCAAATCTCATATACACTCAGAGACTGACAGTGAGCATTGCGGTGAGCAATTCCTTTTTGTCAGATTTCAAATTGGAAAAAGCATCATGGGGTGGGAGAGACACATCCAAGGAAATTGTTATGCATCTGTACACTTTTGCATTATGCATGTTGTGGAATTCAACCTAAGAGAACTCTATTCCAACAAATAGTTGTTTGGGAGAAATTGAGCCAACAGGATGATACTGGGTCACCTTTTTTATGTAGATGTAATGGCAAAAAAAAGTCAGCGTAGAGAAGGATATCTGAAAACACGTATACATCTTATATGTGATGATACGCACCCATCCCCAGGCTCTACTATGGGTACATCACTGTTGCCATTTGCACAAATCCAAATATCTGGGATTCCAAAGGATATGCTATCAGACCAGCGTTTTTCGCTGCAATCAGCGTCGGTTTGGAGATACTATTGAGCGTTGTTTTAAAAGACTAAAATCAAAATGAATGGGTCTCTCTCCTTAGGCAAATTAACCTCCTCCTGTTAAGGAGAAATGTTAAAAGGAGAAATTGAAAATCTTAAAAATGAATATTGGCTACTTTACTTCTGAAGTTTAAATCTGGAAATCAAAGGGCTTATTTCTCAGCTAGTATTTACGTCAGATTTTACAGATCAAAAGCTTTTAAGTTTCCAGATGGACAGAAGACCTTCAACGAATAACACGAATTAGCGCCCAAAGATCCAGACCGCAGGAAGAAAGGTTACAAGTACTTATCTGCTACTTCTCTATTTTCTGCCAAGTGTCCGCATATAATATCTACTCCCATTTAAGAACTGAGCTGCCTTGATACACCTCACCACCACTACCAAATTAAAGACTTTTTTTCATTCCATTATTTCTAAAATGTACTTCACCCAGCGCAACACTCAACGAATGGAAGAACTAGGAGAATTAAAACCACGCAATGAAACAGCTTCTTGACGGATAAAGCTATGGAAATTTTAGGCTCCATTTACTTCTCAATCTAATTTTGTCCTCCGATGCACATTATGCCTGAAATGGGATCTCATGTGGTTTGATCAGTGCTCTTAACGCGTGCAGAAACAACGCAGTTTCTCTATTGTTGTTTCCTTTCTGCGGCACAGCAATACTTCTAATAAGAGCAGCTCAGCAGGTATTGAAAGGCAGTCTCTTTAGTAATCACTCTACTACCAGTGAGCTGCAAGAAAGCGAAGCCAATATTCAGTTTGAAAACTTCAGTATCCAAATCGCTGCTACCCTTTCCTCAGTGTACCTTTTTAAGACCAAGAGATCACTGTTAAATCTGAGGTCTGTACGTCAGCAATGACGACAAATGAGGATCTGATTTTATCTTAGAAGGAACAAGTTCACCTTTCTCTTTGCCCTCTTTTAATCTATCAACTGTAATTGTTGAGTGGTCTGTGCAGAGTACTGTACTAAGCTCTTGGAAGAGTACGATATAAAAGGGCTGGTAGATACGTTCTCTGCCCTCAAGGAGCTTGGGTGAAATTCCTGGATCTCATCAACAAATAAACTCAGATGGCACAAAAGTTATATTCAATTAGAAGTGTTGTCGCCCTGTCCAGTAGCTCGCATATAAATGGCTGCTTTTACAGAGACAATATACAGCAAAGTGTTGAGCAACTGTCCAAGGAATTTGAACAATGAAGACAATTACTATAGGTAATGAGACAAAAAATGCATATATACATATGTATATATATTTCTCTCTATTACACTTTGCTGGTGTATGCCCAGAGAATGTAAATGGCTCAGTAAACACCACCACTTACTGGACCAAAAACAACCCGTCTCGTCTTATGCCGTCCAGTCGTCTCCTACCCATAGCGACACCACGGACGCATCTCTCCCAGAACACCCAGCTCTCCATCTGCAATCGTTCTGGTAGTGGAGCCATAGAGTTTTCTTGGTAAAAAAGCGGAATCGGTTTACCATTGCCTCCTTCCACGCAGTAAACTAGAGTCTGCGCCCTCGACTCTCTCCCGTGCAGAGAGAGTACATAACTTCAGTACTGGTGTGTTTACTGCATTCCAGGAATTCGTTGTTTGTTTGCAATCCCATCCTGCCATTTGATGTTTACTACGGTTCTTAGGCGCTGCTGGTGAAACTTCTCCATAAGCCGGGCGCCTTCTGTAGTGAAAACACACGTGCACCCACTACAGCTTTACAGATTTTCAGTTTGGTATGGAACTTGAGTCCCCATTGTTGCCTGTCAATCCACCAGAAGTCATACCGACCTTTCTCATTCTGTTTTCTACTTCTTTATCTAGTGGTGCATCATCGGACAGGGGGCTGCCTACATAACAGAACTCGGGGATGGCATTATGCTCTGGGTCCTTGTATGAGTATAGTCTTCAACAAGGAATGTACATAGGAGAATTACTGCTTGGTCTATATGAAAATCACTGAGGACAAAGAGGTATGCTCATTTAAACTAATCATGCGTCTGAAAAACTAAATTCTTTTGTTAGTGACAGCGTGAGAGGTTACTTTCCAAAACCAGGAAAACTACTTGGTAATATTATACAATAATTTATACTTAGGGACAAAGGGGATCTCCGAGGGCCTTCCAGTCCAAATCTTTCCTTCAGGTAGAACTGCTCCTAAAGTATCTACATAAATGTGTGTTTATTTTCCTTTTACCAGATCTCCAGGGGATCCCTGCCCTTTCAGTGAATGGGGAGCATCAACCTGCAATCTGTCATCCCCAGGAGGTAACAAATCTAGAAGGGGGCTGCGATTCTCCCAGGTTATTTCTTCTTGAAGAAATTTCCCAAGAACTAACGTTAGATTTACAAGGTGCATGGAAAGATGCCGCTCCACCCCAGTAGTGCCACAGAGACTGGGATTCTTTCATCCAAACATCAAGGTCCAGCACTGAAGAAGAAGAGAGTTAAAGAACAATGATGGAAAGTGAAGGAGAACGAATAAAAAAGTTCTCAATGGTTTTTATCAACTAAGCTAATCAATTTTCCTCCTTCCACCAAAGGACCAGGAACTAAGAATAACTTCTCCACCCCCCTCAGGGTTATCTGAGGATACTACACGATCTGGCTACCAGTTATCAGCCAGCGGCAGTAATTCCACTTCCTTTCCGTATTTATACTGTCTGTCTCCCCCTCTAGATTGTAAACTCACTGTGGGCAGGGAATGTGTCTTGTTCATTGTTAATAATAATAATCATGTTGGTATTTAAGCGCTTACTATGTCCCAAGCACCGTTCTAAGCGCCGGGGTAGATACAAGGTAATCAGGTTGTCCCACGTAGGGCTCACAGTCTTCATCCCCATTTTACAGAGGAGGTAACTGAGGTACAGAGAAGTGAAGTGACTTGCCCAAGGTCACGCAGCTGACAAGCGGCGGAGCCGGGATTAGAACCCATGACCTCCCAAGCCCGGGCTCTTTCCACCGAGCCACGCTGCTTCTCACTGTTGTACTGTACTCTCCCAGCCACTCGGTACAGTGTTCTGCACACAGTAAGCACTCAGCAAATACAACTGACTGAATGACCGACAACTCCATGGCTGGCTCCAGGAGGGTAATAAGGAGGTGGTAGTGAGAGAAGGAGCAAGGAAAGGAGTTACGTGAAAGGTAGACTACAGAAGCAATGGAGAATGAATGTAGAGGAAAGGAAAGATGAGAAAGAAAATCTCAAAAGAATCCAGGATGCTTACCAGCTAAACTTTCAAATGTCTCCCTCTAAAATAAACCTGTCGGTGGTTTAATTTAATACTTGCTCACCGACTTGGAGTCTCTATGAACCTAGGAAGAATTGACTTCTACTTTTCTCTTATAGTAGACGTAGTACCTTGGTGACCTATACTTTGGTTTCACAGAAGAATTTCCTTGTTCATCTTGGGGTGCCTTCCACGCTCTTGAAAATTAGAGTACAGCTCTCACCGTTTAGACAAATCCAATTTTGACAGTCAAACCTAGACCTGTGAAAAGGAGAATCTATAAAAGTTGAACAAAGCGGGGGAAGGGGAGGGTGGCCAGTGGGATTCTCTGGTTCATGACCACCAGTCAGTGACGTCAGGATTTATAACTGTATTAAATGGCATGACAGTCAGTCATGATAAATCAGTTCCCCCCCTCTTCCCAAATCACAGACAATAAAAGCTTTGGCAGTGAAAGTCATTCATCACCATAAAGACTTGAGACATTCTAGTCATCAATTTCCCTCACATCCTTAATACACTGGAGAGAGTGTTAGAATTTTAGCTAAAAAAAAAAAAAAAACACGAAGAAAGATTGAACAAGAATAATTACAAAGGTCAAAGAAAAGGATTCCTCCAGGAAGCACGTTCCGATCAGGGAAGGCAGAACTACAGGGGACTGAGTTGTGGGCCCATTTCTGAGGAATGTTGGCAAGCAAATGTTTTGGAAGTTTTAAACCACCACTCGTGAATACACACAAACAGGAAACTGAAGTGGGAGAGGCAGGGAGGTGAGAGCAATAGAACCTCAGCCTCATAGCTTCATCTGAAAGCCTAGAATGCTAGTACTAAGGGAAAAGGCTAAAATTGAAAGCACCCGCAGAACGCAGAACTTGCTATAAATATATGGCTGCAGTTTCATCTGTTACAAAGGATGAAGACAATAACTAACAAGCAGGAAGCACAAGGAGGTGGTGTTCAGATGCGGAGGTTTTACAGTGCTAAGCAACAGGAGGGTGCCATCTGTTAGGAATCTGTGACAGAAACTCAATGACTGAGTGAGCTTTGAATAACTGAATTGCAAAACAATAATAATAATAATAGGAATTGTGGTATTTGTTAAGCGCGTACCACGGGCCAAGCACTGTACTATATTGGGGTAGAGGCAAGATAATCAGGTCCCACAGGAGGTTCGCAGTCTAAGTAGGAGGGAGAAGAGGTATTGAATCTCCACTTTACAGATGAGGTAACTGAGGCACAGAGAAGTGAAGTGACTTGCCCAAGGTCAAACAGCAGACAAATGGCCGAGCCAGGATTAGAATTCAGATCCCCTGACTCCCAGGCCCACGCTCTCTCCAAAATGCCGTGCTGCCTTTTTTTTTTTTTTAATGGCACTTAAGTGCTCACTGTGTGCCAGGCAGATAGGTAATCATCAGGTTGGACACAGTCCCTGTCCCACATGGGGTGCAGGCTTAATCCCCATTTTACAGATGAGGTAACTGAGGCACAGAGAAGTTAAATGACTTACCCAAGGTCAAACAGCAGACAGATGGCATTGCCGGGATTAGAACTCAGGTCCCTTTTTTTTTTTGCCCCCCCCCCCCCCCGCCCGTGTTCTATACACTAGTCCATGCTGCTTCTCTATTTTGGGTAGTGATACTAGAGCAAGGGCTGTGCCAATACATTAGATTGGTACGTATTCAATTCGTGTCTTTTTTTTTTTTGGTCAGAGAAACCCTCGGTTCTCTTCCCCAAGCACTGCTTTCCAAAGTGGGAGGGAAAACAAAAGGGAGAGTTAGAGGAGGGTGGGTGTGGAGAGATTGGGAAGTGAAAAAGGTTATGAGGTGGATTGGGGGCCAGGAATTGAAGAGCAGAAAAAAGTCAATAATAGCACTGTGGAAAACTAAGAAATATAATTCTGCCGCTTCTTAGGCTTCAGTTACCACCTCTCCAGATCCGACCTCTCACGTGCTGCGATCCGCATTTCCTCCTGCCTCCAGGTCATCTCTACATGGATGTCCTACCAGTACCTCAAGATCCACCGGTTCAAAACTGAACTCCTCGTCTTCCCTTTCAAATCCGCTCCACTGAACTTTCCCCTCACAGTCAGCAATTCCACCACCGTTCCTGTCTTTCGAGCCTATGAACTCGGCCTCGTCCTTGCCTCCTCCCTCCGTTTTAACCCTCAAATTCAGGCTGCTGCCAAATCCTGCTAGTTCTTCCCCCACAGCATCCAGACTACCACCACACTGGGCCCGCCACTCAACCACTATCCCGCCTCGACCACTGCATCAGCCTCCTCGCTGATCTCCCTGCCCCCGATCTCCCGATTTTTCTAGTCCACACTTCAGTCTACTGCCCAAATGGCCAATCACTGGCACTTGCTGAGTGCTTACTGTGTGCAGAGCACTGTACTAAACACCTACCTCTCTAAAATGTCACTCTGTCCATGTCTCCCCGGTCCTCAAAAATCTCTATTTTAATAATAACGATGGCTGTTTGTTAAGCGCTTACTATGTGCGAAGCACTGTTCTAAGCGCTGGGCCGGGGGGGGGGGGGGGATACGAGGTAATCAGGTTGTCCCACGTGGGGCTCACAGTCTTCATCCCCATTTTACATATGGGGTAACTGAAGCACGGAGAAGTCAAGTGACTCGCCCAAAGTCACACAGCTGACAAGTGGCGGAGTCAGGATTGGAACCCATGACCGCTGACTTCCAAACCCGTGTTCCTGAGAGCCCGCGTGGGACAACCTGATCACCCTGTATCCTCCCCAGCGCTTAGAACAGTGCTTTGCACATAGTAAGCGCTTAACAAATGCCATCATTATTAGTAGTAGTAGTACAGCGTTCTGCACACAGTAAGTGCTCAATATAATCGATCGATATCCTTATACTCTACCATTTCTGTCTACCTGTAATCTAGTTTAGTGTCTGTCTCCCCTTTAGTTATAAGTTCCCTAAGGGCAGGGATAGCGTCTCCCGATTCTATCACCCTCTCCCAAGTGTTTAGTGCCGGGACACCTCTTCAGAAATGAGGAACGGTAAAACCGATCCTAATTAACTTTGGGGTTTTTGTAAATCCTGGGCCGATAACCCTATTCTTTCAATCCCTTCAATCTGCTAATTTATTTCCTCTCTCCAAACCCCATCCAGTTCCTGAGTTCCACTCCATTTTCTTCCTCCTCGTAGACCCTGAAGAAGGGATTTCTTTGAGATGTCAAAGAATCTCCTCCTTCCCACCCAGCTGCCCAACAAGGATCGACCGTCTTACCTTGGTTGATAAATAACTGAGGGAAATTATAAACAAAAAAGAGATGCTGGCGTACACATAGCACGGTAGCTACCTACGAATAATCGACTGATTCTGTAATATCTCTAAAAAGGACACCTATCTACATTCCTAGATATCACTGCTCGAAAGAAGTAAACGAGCAAAGAAGCATCGCTGTTGTCATTCAGTTGTTCTATCAGCGTACCTCCCCGGGAGAGTCTGAGACGGGGAATAAAGCAAAAAGTGTAAGTTGGCAAGTTCTTTGTACTGTACTAATTATAAAGCTTCAGAATTGTACTATGACATCAATTCACATTAATTCCCATATCTATTAGCCATGACCAGATCACACAAAGACGATCCGATTTTGCGCCCTGGCTTTTCACGTTGGGAAATCCCGAGTTCAAATTCTAGAGCCTCCAAGGTCAAAAATTCAAATTAGTCTGGTGCGCTCTTCATTGTCTCCATTTGTCCACTGCTTCTATTTCTTTTCAGATATCAGTACGAAAGCTATTGCTAACACTTTATCCATTAATATTTTGAATGGTGTCATGTAAACATCAAAGTCTGTGCCACTTGGGTGAACGAAAATTAATTTCCATGACATAGAACATAATTGTTAACTGGATTTGCTTATCCTATTCCTCTTGTCAACATCATATTTATACAACATAGAATCCAGAGCCAAGAGTTCAACGGCAAAAAAAAACAAAACCTAGCATGACTGCACAGTATGCAACGCGCCAGAGTAACAAGTTTAACAGTCACAATGGCACAGTGGTGGGTCTTAGCAAAGATGTTCCCAAACTGGATGAAGCACTCGCCTTTTCTAGAAATGTTTCGATACAGGGTATTTGCCAACTAAAATAGATGGTCATAATTATATAGGTTTAAACTTATTAAAAGGGATTATATCCGAGGATCTCAGTATATCCCGGACTGAGCACCCCCGCTCTCCTCTGCTCCTCCTCCCCTCCCCATCGCCCCGACTCCCTCCCTCTGCTCTAACCCCCTCTCCGCCCCACAGCACTTGTGTACATATATATATATACACGCTTATTATTCTATTTATTTTATTAATGATGTGCGCATATCTATAATTCTACTTATTTAGATTGATGCTACTGATGCCTCTCTTCTTGTTTTGTTCTGTTGTCTGTCTTCCCCCTTCTAGACTGTGAGCCCATTGTCCGGTAGGGATCGTCTCTATTCGTTGCCAAAATGTACTTTCCAGGCGCTTAGTACAGTGCTCTGCACATGCTCAACAAATACGATTGAATGAAAGTTAATAATAATAATAATGTCGGTATTTGTTAAGCGCTACTGTTCTAAGCGCGGGGGTAAGATAGAGGATAATCAGGTTGTCTCACGTGAGGCTCACAGTCTTTATCCCCATTTTACAGATGAGGTAACTGAGGCCCAGAGAAGTGAAGTGACTTGCCCACAATCACACAGCTGACAAGTGGCAGAGCTGGGATTCGAACCCATGACCTCTGACTCCCAAGCCCGCGCTCTTTCCACTGAGCCCCGCTCCATCATCACAGATGGGAACAGTAAGACCAATATAATATGTTTTTGTTCTGAAAACCGGATTGACCCAGTATTTACGGCGACCCTCTCCAAACATTTATAGTTTAGAGTGGAAACGATGATGTTACAGAGTAAATCACCCTCTCATTCACACGGCATTTTCGTCTTTCAATATCAGGGTACGTGTCTGCTAACTCCATTTACGGTATTCATTCAATAGTATTTATTTATTCAATAGTATTTATTGAGCGCTTACTATGTGCAGAGCACTGTACTAAGCGCTTGGAATGAACAAGTCGGCAACAGATAGAGACGGTCCCTGCCGTTTGACGGGCTTACAGTCTAATCTACTGTACTCTCCCAAGCGCTTAGTATAGTGATCTGCACAGAGTAAGAGCCCAGTCAATACAATTGATTGATTGATCAGAAGGAGCCACAGCCCATTTGGAAAATGTCTTTTGGAGTGGGGAACGAGCTTCGAACTCTGTCCTGGCACAAATGAAGAGAGGCCTGCAGTGGGCTTGGAACCAGTATGGCCTAGTGGCAAGAGCCCGGGCCTGGGAGTCAAAGGACCTGGGTTCTAATCCTGGGGTGGCTGGCTGTGTGACCTTGGGCAAGTCACTTCACTTCTCTGTGCCTCAGTTTCCTCATCTGTAAAATGGGGATTAAGACTGTGAGCCCTGTGTGGGACAGGGACTGTGGCCAACCCGATTAGCTTCTATCTGTCCCAGAGCTAACTATAGTGTCTGGAACATAGTAAGCACTTAACAGTTGGTACAGTTATTACCCTTAGATGAAGTCACGTGGACAAAAAGAAATAACTCCGAGGAATCCTTGAAGATACAGCAGCAGAGAATCATACAGAAAGCAAAGGGTTCAGGGAGGGCAAATGGCAGATGAGCAGGTGGGAAGCAGGTCGCTCTGCAAATGACGGCAGGCTTTGTTCTGAGGGCGGAGGCATTTTATTCTCTATCAACTGTAATATAAATAATAATGACGGTATTTGTTCGGCGCGCACTATGTGCCGGGCACCGTACTAAGCACTGGGGTAGATACAAGCAAACCGAGTTGGACACAGTCCCCGTCCCAGTGTAGGGCTCAGGGTCTCGATCCCCATTTTACAGACGAGGTAACTGAGGCACAGAGAAGTGAAATGACTTGCCCAAAGTCGCACAACAGACAAGTGGAGGAGCTGGGATTAGAGCACATAATAATAATAATAATGTTGGTATTTGTTAAGCGCTTACTATGTGCAGAGCACTGTTCTAAGCGCTGGGGTAGACACAGGGGAATCAGGTTGTCCCACGTGGGGCTCACAGTCTTAATCCCCATTTTACAGATGAGGGAACTGAGGCCCAGAGAAGTGAAGTGACTTGCCCACAGTCACACAGCTGACAAGTGGCAGAGCTGACTCCCAGGCCCGTGCTCTGTCCACTCCGCCATGCTGCTTCCTATGATGACTCTTCTGGGGAGGAGGCTCAAAACAGAACCAACACCTTGGAATTCATCTTGATTTCAAAACAGCATGGCAGCACCCTGTTCTCTCTCCCTTCTAGAGAAGCAGCGTGGCTCAGTGGAAAGAACGCGGGCTTGGGAGTCAGACGTCATGGGTTCGAATTCCGGCTCGGCCACTTGTCAGCTGTGTGACCGTGGGCAAGTCACTTAACTTCTCTCATCTGTAAAATGGGGGTGAAGACGGCGAGCCTCACGTGGGACAACCTGATTCCCCTGTATCTCCCCCAGCGCTTAGAACAGTGCTCTGCACATAGTAAGCGCTTAACAAATACCAACATCATTATTATCATTACGCCTACGCACTTAGGTCGGTATCCCTTAAGGATTATGAAACTCACCTCACCCCCAGCTCCACAGCACTAACGTACGTATCCTCTTACTCTGCTGCTTCCCCCCATCTGTAATTTAACGCCAGTCCGGTCTAGATGGTCAGCTCCTTGAGAGGAGGGATCGTGTCTACCAACTCTATCGAGGGCTTAGCACAGTGCTGTGCACACGGTAAACACCACTGATTGACCGATCAATATTCCCACTGGAAAAATAATAAACACAAAGACACTAGAAATAATGAAGAAAATATAATTATACTATATACTTAATTATCCTTGACTTATGTAATGGTCATGATACATTAAGAGTTCAGATGAACAGGATAATGTCCAGACAAGGTGCGAAGAATTAACAACGATCATGCGTGGACCAGGCGGGAGAGAAGCCCCTCTAAATAATAATGTTAATAATGTTGGTATTTGTTAAGCGCTTACTATGTGCAGAGCACTGTTCTAAGCGCTGGGGTAGATACAGGGGAATCAGGTTGTCCCACGTGGGGCTCACAGTCTTCATCCCCAATTTACAGAGGAGGGAACTGAGGCCCAGAGAAGTGAAGTGACTCGCCCACGGTCACACGGCTGACAAGTGGCGGAGCCGGGATTCAAACTCATGACTTCTGACTCCCAAGCCCGTGCTCTTTCCACTGAGCCACGCTGCTTCTCTAAAGGTATGTGGGAACGAGTTTTCCTCTGAAAAGGAACAGTTTTTTGTCTGACGAGGGACAGAATGCGTGTACGCTTGAATACGCATCAACGCCGATATAAAGTTGTGCTTTCTCAAAGGAGGGTGCTACCTCAGCCATGGACCAAACCTCACTGGTGCTTTTTGCTCTCCCCTTTAATAATAATAATGATAATAACCTCGGCGCCCGTAAAGCGCTTACTACGTGCAAAGCCCCGTTCTAAGCGCTGGGGGAGATACAGGGTAACCAGGTTGTCGCATGTGAGGCTCACAGCCTTAATCCCCATTTTACAGATGAGGTAACCGAGGCACAGGGAAGTCGAGCGACTCGCCCACAGTCACACAGCTGACAAGTGGCGGGGCCGGGATTCGAACCCATGACCTCTGACTCCCAAGCCCGGGCTCTTTCCACGGAGCCGTGCTTTATGCTTCCACTGACCCGAAAGCGGACCCGGAGATGCAGCGACATGGAGCACCTAGCAGCACAAGAAACAGGAGGTCTCGAACAGCCTCTCAAGAGCGTATCCTCTGTTACGGTCTTCGGCCAAGCGTGCGTTTGCTCCTAATATCAGAATATCCAGACGGCTCAGTAACGGACGCGTGTAGCCCTCAAGTGAACCCGAGACAACGGGCACCTTTTCGGTGTTTACCGAGACCACCCGTTCCACTCCTGGTAATCAGGGCCCACCCGTTTAAGATGTTGGTAACGTGGGAAAGGCCCAGTCTCTGGCAAGGTTGGTAAATGCTGTAAAAGTTGTACCCGATATTACGGCGTTAATATAAAATAGAGAAGCAGCATGGCCTAGTGGAGAGAGGCACGGGCCTGGGAGTCAGAAGGACCTGGGTCCTAATCCCGGCTCTGCCACTTGTCTGCTGTGTGACCTTGGGCAAGTCACTTCACTTCTCTGGGCCTGAGTTCCCTCATCTGCAAAATGGGGATTATTCATTCAATAGTATTTATTGAGCGCTTACTACGTGCAGAGCACTGTACTAAGCGCTTGGAATGAACAAGTCGGCAACAGATAGAGACGGTCCCTGCCGTTTGACGGGCTTACGGTCTGATCGGGGGAGACGGACAGACGAGAACGATGGCGATAAATAGAGTCGAGGGGAAGAACGTCTCGTAAAAACAATGGCGACTAAATAGAATCAAAGCGATGTACATTTCATTAACAAAATAAATAGGGTAATGAAAATATATACAGTTGAGCGGACGAGTACGGTGCTGAGGGGATGGGAAGGGAGAGGGGGAGGATCAGAGGGAAATGGGGGGAAAAGAGGGTTAAGCTGCGGAGAGGTGAAGGGGGGGGGGGGGTAGAGGGAGTAGAGGGGATTAGGACTGCGAGACCTATGTGGGACAGGGACTGGGTCCAATCTGATCAATTAATAATACTAATAATAATGGGATCTGTTAAGCGCTTACTAGGTATCTCCCCTAGTCCTTAGTTCAATGCCTGGCACATAGTAAGCACCTAACAAATACCATTAAAAACATACCGGCAACTTCTACCTAGGGGAAGACAAGGACAGGAAGAGAACAAAAGGCAAGAAGGGCAGAGATGGCACCAGAGTTAGGAGGGGGACGGCCCACTGCTTTATAGGGGAGTTTTCCTGCTAGCACGCTTCTCTAGCAAGGCTTGGATCGAGCCATCGTTAATACTAAAACTTCACAGAGTTTAAAATGCACATACAGTTTTCAAAGAACATTTCCAAATGAGCTCCAAAGTAACTGAAGCATTTCACTCTGTAGATTTTTATTAATATTATTTCCAGTCTGTGGGATTCTAAAGCAGGTTGCCATTTTTCTAAGGCATCATTAAATGTCATTTTGGAGGAAAGTATGATGTCATTGCACTGAGGTAATAGCAATGCAATCAGGCATTGGATCCATAATGGGAAATTCATGAATACCTTGCACTTAGACACTTCAAGCCCTATTGAATATAATGTTCTACATTATGAATTGAAGAATGAGCAGGGATACCAAAATCAGTTCCATGAAACAGACTTGTGCAATGCACAGACCCATGTGACAATCTTGGATTCTCAGTCACATTAGGCTCTTGTCTTTAAAAGCAAGAAGAATTCATATAAATTCAAAGATCCGACGACGTTCCAATTAAGCCAGGTCCTTCGATCAAAAATAACCCTTCCGCTTTTCAGATGGACTGGCTTTCCGTGGCCATTTATGTGCCTGTTTTCCAGCCCTTACAATGACAGGCCCCACAGGGGAGTGAAGAATAGATTATTGGAAAATGTATCTCCACTTTCATCTATTAGGTATAAAATCCAAGTTGTAAATTTAACATTACGTTGCTCCTCTAGCGGGTATCTTCTTCCAGAAAGTTGCGCTCTAAATCAGCACCAAAATACCCCATCACAGACTGATTATTCTTTTTAGGTAATAGCCAAAATTTCAATAGGGAAAATTTAGGTCTTTTTAGCTCTTCAATGTAGGATGAAGAGATTTTATTTTAATGCTCCCATATCCAATTCTTTTTTGGAAGAGTAACATTTTGCAAACTGAACCTTAGAATCAACTGTCCTTGTTTAGAGTACAGAAATAAAAGAGAATGAGCAATTTTCCAGTGGCTGTAGTTGCTAGTTTCCATTCTAATCTTCTGAGAACATTTTTGCATTTGACAGCTTTGAAATATTGGACATTTTTCATATTTTGCTTTTATTTTTACATTGTGTTTCCACTTTGAAGTGAAAGGTATTTAGTTGTGTCTGATCAGCGTCAAAATGGGTCATAAGAGCCAGGTCAAATAAGGTGCTCCAGCTAAAAGATAAATGGCCCTTTCATAGCTGCTCTGGCATCCATCCCAGAGGGTACATCAGGGTTGAAGAGTGCAGAACACTATGTTAGTTAAACTTTTTCTGTTTCCAGCATGACTAGAATAAAGAAAAGGTAAGGCAAAGAATAAAATCTTCTACTGGAGAGTTCGGTGCAACAGAAGATGAACCTTCCTTTAGTCGTTTGGACTTCGACAAAGTCAACCATTATGAAATTAGGCAAACCTTCACGGAGGTTATTTGTTAAAGTACGTTGCAAACTCACATTAGCTCTTCCGAATGAAAGTCCATTCTGACTCTCTCCTGAAATTATTGACAAGTGCTGGAAAAAAAAACCTCTCTAGACCGTAAGCTCCTTGTACTCTCCCAAGTGCCCAGTACAGTGCTCTGCACACAGCACGTGCTCAAGAAATACCCTTGATTGATTAACTAAAGCCTCGTCAGATAGACTGTAAGTTCCTTGAGGGCCGGGAGCATGTATCGTACTAATTTGGCTGGACTCTTCCAAGTGTTTAGTTCAATTCCTTTACCCACAGTAGACACTCATTAAAAGCTACTGACTGATTGCCATCTTCTCTTCTTTTTCCAAATGCACTTGCATACCTTCCCAAAGGACTCTTTCGGACTGAGTCACTCTGAAATAGTTTTTTTGGTTCTTTAGGCAAGCAGGCTTTTAGGTGCCGGCTTCTGGTTTTTATATAGATGATTCCTAATGGACGATTTAAAACCTTTTAGATATCTGTTTGTTTTACTACCTGGAGAACGAAAAAGAAAAAGTAAAGAAACATCCTGGGGCATTCGTCGCTGAACTGTACTTCCCAAGCACTCAGTACAGTGCTCTGCAGCGCACAGTAAGTGCTCAACAGATCCGACTGAATGAATGAATTCATCTAGAATTAAAGTAAATGCCGGGGTCAGAGCCCCTCCACTCCGCCTGTATGATTAGGAGACGGCATGATGATTTACCGCCCGGAAAAATGAGGAGGTAGAACCTGCTAGCCAACACCCAGACTCCTGCGGCACCGGGGCCTCCGGTACCAGATCAGGCCAGCACGAAGCCCAGCCCAGTTGGATTCAGGCCAGAGTCTTCTCCACCTCACGCTGCCAGTGTTCCAATGCCCAACTAAACAGTAAGAGGAACGAAGACATTAGCGACCTTTCCACGGAATTTGGTTGGGTTCCTTCCATCTTCCACTCAGCGAGATGAAACTAACATCAAAAACAGGCAAACGTGTGCTTCCCGGGAGCCAGCGTCAACGCCTGAGACAACGAAAGAGGCCAAGCACCATTCAAATGTGCATCGTCTGCATAAAACCAGAAGCCGGCACACCTCAAAGAGCTACCTTCCAAAAGAATAGGTTTCTGAGGAACCACATCCAAGAGTGTCCTTTCAGAAGGTATGTGAGTGCATCTGGAAATAAGAGGAGATGTCAGAGACCAGGCCTCAATTAAAACAAAGTTTTCTTCAGCTCTTGTCAATACCTGGAAGATGATGCTACTGATAAGTAAGCGCCAATCTATGTGATCGAATGAGACTAAAAGGCTCCAATGTGAGATCAGCACACACCCCTGCGCTGATTTCAGGTAAGCTGCTACTGTCCAACAAGATCAAAGTTCATCTGGCAAGGTGCTCTGTTAAGCCAAATTAGGTGGCTCAGACTCTGGGGATGTAGTCCTCGTTACCCAGGCAATTTTAAAAATCGGGATTTCCGGCGTGCCTTAAATCTTTCCATGCTTTGTTTAATTTGGGCTGGGTTTGGGTAGCGGGGAGAGGAATGGGGAACAAGCTGAGTCCGGTTGGGCCCTGAAAATCCCACCCGTGCAGAGGTCTACCAGGAGAACTCAGAATTGTGCCCCTCTCTAGACGCCCCACCCATCCCTAACACCCCCAATACTTCAACACACACCCCCTCGCAAAACAATAAAATATCCTGCTTCACTTCCAGTTTGACCTTTTAGGTATATTTTTACTTTCAAACAATCATCACTGGATTAAGCTGTGCAGTTACTTTTCCTCCCAGAGAGATTAGCCATAATAGAGGCTGTTGGAAACAAGAACTCCTTAGATCTAAGACAAATCTATACTCCATTCTCTCACTCGGGTTTTCTCTCGGTAAAGCAATCATATCATTCACTTAAACCTAAAAGTTATTTAGGCTAATTGTATTCACTGTGACATACAGAATGGTGGTGGGGGGTGGGGGCGGGGCAGATGGTTCAGGAGATTCGAATTTATTTGGACAGGGTCAGTTTATAGTAATAATACATGCTGGGCTGCATATACTATTGGGCTCCATCCACAAGCATGGACCCTACCATCTTGCAAAACAGAAGAGGAGGGGGAAGGAGCAGAAGGAGAAAGAGATCATTAACTCAAGCATTCGTTCTCTCATAGAATCACAGAGTTGGAAGGGATCTCAATATGTACTATCATGTAAAATTCCATGAGTGGATGACTACACCACTCGTGACAAATGGTTTCCTATTTTTTTTTTTTTTTTTACAAGCTCTGCAGGGATAGAAACTCCCGGCTGCCCTTGGTAGTGAACAATCAGTCTGTCACTTTCTTAGACCAAAAACCTCCTCCTTTTAATAATAATAATAACAATTACTATTATTATTATTATAATGGTATTTGTTAAGCACTTACTATGTGCCAAGCACTGTTCTAACTGCTGAGGTAGATACAGGGTAATCAGGTTGTCCCACGTGGGGCTCATAAGTCTTAATCCCCATTTCACAGATGAGGTAACTGAGGCCCAGAGAAGTGAAGCGACTCGCCCAAAGTCACACGGCTGACAAGTGGCGGAGTTGGGATTAGAACCCATGACCTCTGACTCCCAAGCCCGGGCTCTTTCCATTAAGCCAGGCTTGCCCAGTTCAAACATTTTTTGCTTTAATGTAAACCCATCTGTGCTGGTTCAGTTCTCAGGGTTCACGGTTAACCACTGGTCAGCATCCTCTCCACAAAATTCCTTCATATACTTATGATAAAATTGTTGTCACCCCTTAGCCTCTTCTATGCTAAACATCTCCCGTTCCTTCAACCTTTCCTAATATAGCTTATTTTTCAACCTTTTATTCTTTTTGTCAATCTCCTGATTGTTCTACATTCTTCTCAAATGATGTGACCAAAACTAGGCGCAATACTCTAAAAAGGGTCTAACGAATGCAGAAAATAGCAGAGATAGCATTTCCAACTTTTAGTAATAATAATGGAATTTGTTAAGTGTTCACTATGTGCCAGGTAATGTGCTAAGCGCTGGGGTGGGTATTCATTCATTCATTCAATAGTATTTACTGAGCGCTTACTATGTGCAGAGCACCGTACTAAGCGATGGAATGCACAAATCGGCAACAGACAGAGACAGTCCCTGCCCTCTGACGGGCTTACTGTCTAATCGGGGGAGACGGACAGACAAGAACAATGGCAATAAATAGAGTCAAGGGGAAGAACATCTCATTAAAACAACAGCAAATAGAATCAGGGTGATGTACAACTCATTTGACAAAATAAATAGGGCGATGAAGATATATACAGTCGAGCGGACGAGTACGGTGCTGAGGGGATGGGATGGGAGAGGGGGAGGAGCAGAGGGAAAGGTGGGGAGAAGAGGGTTTAGCTGCGCAGAGGTGAGGGGCGGGTTAGAGGGAGCAGGGGGAAACAGGTGGGGGGAGATAATCGAGTTGGATACAGTCCCTGTCCCACACAGGGCTCACAGTCTTAATCCCCATTTTACAGATGAGGTAATTGAGGCACAGAGAAGTGAAAAGACTCGTCCAAGGTCACAGAGCAGACAAGTGGCAAAGGCGGAATTAGAACTCAGGTCCTTCTTCCTCCCAAGCCCGAGCTCTACCCACTAGACCATGCTGCTTATGCCTTGTTGTACCATGTTTACTTTTAAATAATTAGCATTACATAGCTGGCTGATATTCAGCTTTCAGGCAACTAAGTTACCTCTCCCAATCTTTTCCTAATGTACTTGAATGTAATAATAATAATATTTAATAAGTATGTACTGTACTACATTCCAAGCACTTAGTACAGTGCTCTGCACATGGTAAGCGCTCAATAAATACTATTGAATGAAGTATGGAATTTGTTAAGGGCTTACTATGGGTCAAGCACTGTTCTAAGTGTTGTGGGCAGATATAAGCTTATCAGGTTGGGCACAAGGCCTGTCCCACATGGGGTTCACAGTCTAAGTAGTATTTGTTGTATTGGGTTGTTTGTGTTCCTCAGCGCACTACCCTGTACTTGCTCCTATTGCATTTCATCCCGTTTTTTGTATTACAAGTTTCCCAATTGGTCTAAGTCACTTCGAATTACATTTCCTGACTCTCGAAGTATTTGCAACCCAACCCAATTTACTGTCATCTCTAAATGTGTAGCTTATTTCCAAATCCTTCATCTGACTCGTCAATGAAGTTATTGAAGAGAACTTGTACCTGGACTGATCCCCGAGCCCTGGGGACACAACTAAACACATTCCCCACAGGTCTGACTAAACTATTAATGACTCCCCTTTGGAGGCCAACTACAAGCCTTTTTTTTTCATAGTATTTGTTAAGCACTTACTATGTATCAAGCACTGTTCTAAGAGCTGGCGTTGGTACAAATAATGATGTTGGTATTTGTTAAGCGCTTACTATGTGCAAAGCACTGTTCTAAGCGCTGGGGTAGACACAGGTAATGAGGTTGTCCCACGCGAGGCTCACCGTCTTCATCCCCATTTTCCAGATGAGGGAACTGAGGCACAGAGAAGTGAAGTGACTTGCCCACAGTCACACAGCTGACGAGCGGCAGAGCTGGGATTCAAACCCATGACCTCTGACTCCCAAGCCCGTGCTCTTTCCACTGAGCCACGCTGCTTCCATCAAGTAGCTCACAACCAAGTAGGAGGGACAACGGGTATTTAATCCCCATTTTACATAGAGAAAAATAACCCATTACACGCACCTGAGAAACTACTTTTTCTTTTTAATGGTTATGAACCAGCCATACTTTCCGACGTTGACAATAAGGATGTCAGAAGGGATAGAAACAAAGTCTTACGGAAATCTATGGAGACTCTATTAATGTTTCTTCCTCTTCTACATGATATGTCATCTAGCAAGAAAGGAAAGCAAATTGATCTGGTTCAATTCACTCTTCAAAAAGCCATGTTGGTTGTGTGTTAGTACTCATGCTAGTACATGATGGCTGCAAGGCAATTTTTTGATCATTTGTTCTAGTACGGTCCCAAGTTAAGCTGGCTGATGTGTATTTTCTCCCTTCTGAAGAAGGGAACACTATTCACCTTTTTCCAAACCCCAGGGACTTCTCCAGTCCTATATAAATTCTCAAAAAACAATAGCTTATGGTTCCATAATAACATCAGCCAATTCTTAAGATGTCGTATTAAGCGTCTGCTTATTTAAATACATCCCTCTTTTAATGTTCTTTAACTGTTTTTGTTCCTATTTTAATTCAGCTTTCTAACCTTCCACTGCAAATTTCCCTGGTCAACTTTACACATTTGAACCTTTTTTTGGAAGACAGAAGTAAATAAAAAATAAAACAAATAAAAACATTTGCCTTTTCGCAGTCATCTCTAACCACCATTCGTCTTGCCTATAAAAGGGGGTGGAGGGAGGTGACATTTTAATCGGGGCCTTCTCCTTTGCCCAGAATTCTGGATAAATGTCCCACCACCATCAAATCCTGACTCAAAGTCACTTTGCTGATTGACCAAAGGAGGCTCCTTCATTTTGTCTTCAGTGGTTTGTAATAAATTTTACAATGTTTTCACCTTCTGCCTCAAACCAGACACTCTATACCTGGTAGCTTCCTTTTGTTTCCTGGTCTTTTGGATTTGTGTATCTACCCTGGATAAATTAAGCAATCACACCTCCTTGTGTTTCCTATAAACCACTGCCTTCTTGTCCAGGATTCCAACCTGGAATGCTATTCCACTCTATCTCCTCCAGTTCATTTCCCATGCTCCTTTCATACACAGATGAAGTTCTCCATTTAATTCTTTGCCCTCTGGAACCATCACCAAATCCCTCGGTCCAGGTTCTGGTCGCTTCAAACCTGAACTGCTCTCACTTTTTTCTCGTTGGCCTCTAGAACACTGCTATAGAAACTATCTTCCGCATCGACCTCTTCCACCGTATCACTTCAGTAGTCACCGCCCTCTGCTGCCTCCTGACCCCTCTCCTTATCAGATATAAGCTTCTGGACGTTACCTTTGAAACTCTGTTCAGGAAAGACTAAGAATACTTCAACAGAAGTCATGCAGAGACACCCATTAACTGAAAATACGAAGCCCGTAACTCAACCGCTGACCGAGAAAACTTACACAAACAGCACGCAGGAGTGCGTGTGTGCATGTGTGCGTTAAAGCCTATTGGATTTTATCTAAAACCCTCCCAACATCAGAGCAGATTAACAATAATTAGTAGATGGCAAAACTTTTCACAAGTCACAGCAACCTCAGCGTGACAGAGTAAAGCATGAAGAGCACAGAGCTGCCAAGGACAAGCTACCCAATAAAATTGGGCACTGTTCAAACAGAGGAACAACCCACTGAGAGAAACAAATAGTTACTTCTCTATAAATCCTAGAATTCAGGTGGAGTGAGTCGTGTGAATTTTGGGGGGTGAAGAGGCCCCCCCCCCCCCATGGATTTTACGACCTTGATTCCTATTAGTAAAATCTGAATGGAAAAAAGAAATAAATATACCTAAATTTATCAAAACTGGAATTGAGTTTTGGATTGGGAACATTAGCCTATTTGCCTGGAAGAATTTATCTGGTTTCTGATATGTTTAGGTCATTCTTAAGTTTTGTTTGAATCTTTCATCGCACTTCAGATTATTTAACCTGATTGTGATTCTTCGATTTCCTCCTTCAATCCCCCAGGAAACGTTGTTCAAGGGCTCTCTGCCTTCTTGAACTGTTTCCATAGGTTGACCGTGCTAGGCCAACTACTGGCCTGATGAAAAACCTCTCCCCCTTCATTGCTTAATCAGTGGTACTTATTGAGCACTTACTGGGTGCAGAGCACTGTACCAAGCGCTTAGGGGAGCAGATTATAACAGAGTCGATAGGCATGTTCCCTGCCCACAACGAGCTTCCAGTCTAGACGGGGAGACAGACATTAGTATAAATAAATAAATTACAGCTATGGACATAAGCGCTGTGTGGCTGAGGGCGGGGTGAATAAAAGATGCAAATACAAGCGCAACGGTGACGCAGAAAGGAGAGGGAGAAGAGGAACTGAGGTTTTAGTCAGGGAAGGCCTCTTGGAGGAGATGTCCCGTCGATAAGGCTTTGGAGGTGGGGAGAGTGATCTTCTGTCGGGTATGAAGAGGGAGGGTGTTCCGGGCCAGAGGCAGGACGGCGGTGAGATAGACGAGATCGAAGCACCAGAGGAGCGAAGTGTGTGGGCTGGGTTGTAGTAGTGAAGCAATGAGGTACGGTACGAGGGGATTAGGCGATGCCAAAATGGAAGGCCATAGGCTCTGCCTACAAAGAGGAAGTGGAGTGGAGACTTAAAGCAATCACCCAGGACATTCAGACCAACCAAACCTCCTGAGGTAAAGGGTTTGTCTCCAAACTGGCCGTTGACATTTATCAAATTCGCTAGATCACTGCTCCATTTTCCTTCCCCTGTAGACACCACCAAAATCCGGTTTTTCAAGAACACTGAAGCCACCCATGAATTTCAAACTGAAACCACTTCTACAGGCTGTTAGTGCGGGGCCACTAGCTTTGCAGTTACTCTACAGGAAGGAGGCAGGGATGGAAGGAGGAAAGACGAGCAATGAAAAAGGAGCAGGAGGAGGAAGAGCACAAGGAGAAAGGTGAGGGAGGAAGACGATGATAAGGAAAAGAAAAGAGAGGGAGAGGATGAAGAGGACGCTGATTGTTTTTCAAACCCCCGGACTCTGCGGTCAATGTCAACCACACGTTTCCTACAGAATCAGGCTACCGCTGTAAAATCCCCAGCAAACAAACCCAAAAGCTGTCGCCGATGCTTCACTGCGCTCGGCTTTGTTTGGTTTTTAACCGAGTGATGTGAGTTTCATGTCAGAGTCCCCCCTTAAATGAAATGTTCTTATTTGGCTCTTTGGCTGGGCCAGTCGACAGTCCCATCCAGGCTCTTCTGGGCCCCGCTAATGCAAACTGACTCTCCAACCAGCTGCAGTCAGGGCTGCCTGGGGTTTTGTCAATCTGCCCTCTGCGCTTTATTGGAGAGCCGAGTGAAGGTGTCAATTCCTGCGCCACTTTGTCCTCTCAAAGTGATAGCGACCAAGCGGAGTCAGCAAGCCAGAGCAGAGAAAATGCATCTGCAGGTAATTAGTAACAATCAGGGCTGCTCTGAAACTGCTGACTACAGCAGTAATAAGCTGGGCACATGTCATTGGCTTGCAAATGGAGAGCGCGCTTATGAACCGTGGCAGCAAGTAGTAAGAGCAGAAATTTTTTTTAACTTAATATTTAATGTGGCATAAAAACGATGGAGAGAAATCGAGTTGTTCTCTAATCAGATGTTTAGTCGCCAGTCCAGAACGCAAGAGAGTCATTGGATGAAGCAGTACTGAGGACTGTCATCTAAATTCCCTTTCACGCCATTTGGTCTTATTTTGTTTCCTCCCTCTCCAGAAGCCACGACTGGGGTAAAATCCAGCGTTTCTTCGAGTCAAACAATGTCATTACAGACTGGATCCACCAGGCTACCAAGAAATAGGGGCCTTCTGCCCTGGCTGGCAATGAGAATTGCGCTATGCCCATTTGCTTTGAGATCCACACCACGATGGGGGAAATGGGATAATAATTCACATAATCCCCATCTTGCATTAAATTGTTTTTATGACATGACTTAAAGACTCGAGATTCTCAATATGAACTAGACTTAAGTCAATTTGTGGTTGAAAGCCCAACACCAGCCAAGACTTTCTCATAAAAACTACTGAAGCTTGAACTTCAGATCCCAACCTATCAAAAGAGTTAAGATTAGTTTTCTTAGCAGCAGTAAAACCTTTTTCTCCAATGCCTGTTGCCATGTATACCCCGATCTTCATCCAAAATTTTGTCCTTTTAAATCTCAAGCTGAAACCCAAAGCGGTGATCTTAGAAAAGCGGTGTAGCTTGATTTATCTGAAAAATGGTACTCTACTAAGCATGTTTTTCACAAGAACATAAACTTTTATCACCTGCATAAAACAGAGTGAAAAAAGCACCTCTGTTTAATACAAAATTTTCTTCAAAGGCTCTAATATGTACTGGGCCTGTCTCCTTTATCGCAACTCTAGAGGGCCAAAAGCCAGGCTATAATGAAATGACCAGGACAATACTGCAACACAAGCACAGCTTGGCCCAGAGCTGTGGAGAAGTGGGGAAGAAACCAGACCAAACCACCACTTCATCACCCTGGGACCCTTGACCTCTTCTCCACGATCCCGGGGCCACGGTGAATTCACTGCGAGGGAAGAAGAAGAGGGAGTTGGGGAGTGGTGGGAATAGAGGAGAAGAGGGTCAAAACTTCCCCTACTTTTTGAGTGAGGTGAAACTAGATTCTCAGATGTTCTCCCTGTGGATTTTCTCCGGGTGGGAGTTCCACGGGGAAGCAACTTTAACTTTACCCCCCAAATGCGCATAAAATTTGTTCGCTTTCTCCTCCTAAATTCATCACTGCCTGGGAACAACAAGATCTGAGGTATCGCTCCCCGGACATGTCCAACCAAAGCACAGCTACAATAATAATCTTCTGTAAATATAAAATCAGCTACTACCTAAAATATCCTGTAACTTAAGGTCACTGTCTCCTAGTTTCCTACTTCTGGTAGGAAAGGGCTAAGCATCTTGATCAAGAAAGATGCATTTTGTTTCCATCTTCTTTCCAGCGGGTTTGTTGCCTTTCCTAGAAAGCTAAAAATATCTCGACGGGATCGGCATCAGGAAACTTGCCTTGTTCTGCGGAGAAGACATCGTTCCTAACTCATACTAGGAAACTCCCTTTAAATTAAATGATTTAGAGAAAACAGATAACTCCTTCACCTTTCTGCCCATAATTAGGACGCAGGAACGTCCACCTAAATGACTGCTGAAAAGAAGTCTTCATCTAATTAACATTTTTCCATCTTGCAGCAGAAAAAGAACAGAAACTCCAGGTAAATAGAGGGAATGGGGTTGGTTATCAGAAAAACAGACAGCTAAGAGAATAAATATCCTGAAAATTACGTATGTTTGAATTTAAAATACCTTTACATCCTCTTCCCCTTTGCTTCCTTGGGAAATTGAGTACTCATTAACACTAAGGATGGACTATGCCCACATATCACCTCATTTAGACTCTGACCAATGAAAGAGGGTATGTAATCAATATACTATCCACCAGCCATTCGATTCAGGTGTTTCTCCTGAATATGCCAATTATAGGATAATTCAAATCATTTGGGTAATAATAATAATAATGGCAATTGTTAAGCGCTTCCTATGTGCCAGGCACTGTACTAAGCGCTGGGGTGGATACAAGAAAATCAGGTTGGACACAGTCCCTGCCCTATGTGGGGCTCACAGTCTCAACCCCCATTTTACAGAGAAGGGAGCTGAGTAAAGTGGCTTGCCCAAGGTCACACAGCAGACAGTGGTGGAGCCGGGAATAGAACTCATAACCTTCTGACTCCCGGGCCCATGCTCTATCAGTGGGTGGCTTGATGGGGAGAACAGTTGTCCACCAGGGAACTCATCCAAAACTTCCCAGCATGGTTTCTCTCTTTCACCACCCACAACAAATAGTATTTATTGAGCATCCAGGTACCTTTACAAATCCACTAGGGTCAAAAACTGAGGCCAAATCACTAATTTAGGAGGGCAAATTCAGTACTGTGGGCTCTTCCAAAATTGGTATGTAAAAATCATGACTGTATTATTTATTAAAAATTGAAATACTAAAGAGATTTTCCTCAAACAGAAAGATATACAAAGTGCGACCATCTCGAGACAAATCTGATTCTAGGATCATTACTTGATCAAGATTCATTTTCCCCAACAACACATGCAGATGCGAAGGACTGTCTTCAAATAAAGAACCAGAATTTTAAGGGGTATTTTCTACTACCGCTAAATGACTCTGGTGACGATCTTTATCGGGGAAGGATAAGCCCCCAATTTTTAAACTGAGACAGGCAAACAGACGCACACAGATAGACACCGTATCTCTTGACTTCAGTTTTTCCACCAAGATACAAGGTCCAGTAATTCACAGAGATACTGTGATGAACGACTAATCAATTAGACGGAATTAAAAATATTTTTAAAATAGCTACTCAAGAGGTTCAACATGGAAGCTGACTAGAATGGGATTCAGAAACAACTGGGCCTATGATTCTTAAATGGCAGAAATGGTCTACACCTGCAGAAATGTTTGCAAATTGGAAAAAAAAAAAAACCTCTTCATCGATCCCATTCATTCTAAAACTCCTGACCTAGAAGACAATCTGACACCGTAACCTAGGCTCACATCTTCTCGGTCATGTAGATACTGCTAAAGGCCGTCCTATGCTACATGGCATTTTCAAGGATACCAAACCACTGAGTTGGCGGCATCAATCCCAGTTCTCAATATCATCTACGTGTATTCCAGAAAGCGAAGCTATTCCCACAGGCTGGTGAGAAACAGCATTGCTTGCAGAAAATGAGGTCGGAATCACATTTTTTGTGAAACTTCGATGTTGAAATTTTGATTTTATTTCCTCTGTTCTTTTTGGAATAATGAGTAGTGAACTCACATCAAGACCAAGACTTCTTAAGAAAAGCAACAACATTTCCCACACGTTTTGAATGCCTTATGACCTCGTTCAATACAAATGACCACCGGTAGCCAGAAGCGTCAAATTTCGCTAGATATCGTTACCCTTCTCAATCATCAAATCCATCCTGTTCCAACAAATGTTAGCTCCTCTCGTTTCTTACCTGTCACAATGGGGTATGACTGTGGCCCAGGAACGCTGGCCCCTATATCCGCTGACGATGGGCTTGTTAAATTGGCCTTCATATCATCTAATCCACCGGTCAGTGATGCCATGGTTGAATATTCTGTTGTCTGAAAAATGTTAAAAAAAAAAAAAAAAAAAAGGGACACGTCAGCAAAATGAGAGTTACAACGCTTCACTTTTGTGCCATCACCATTTGCTGCTATTTAGAAGAGCGGGACAGTTCCCTCACCATGCCAAACCCCAAGATGAATTGAACACACATATCTAGCAATGTCCTCTCACTGGATTTCAGCCAAGCCGTTTTCTTTTTAATTGTAGGAAATAAGCCCTGGACTTCAGTGTTAAAGGATGCCCGAAATACACCGATAGGAAGTAAATCTTCACAAGCCCGCACAAGATGGAGAAACGACCAGAGATACTGGATTTTGGTGAGAGTCCTGGTGGATTGAACACAATAGAGGACAAAACTGACATTGGTTGAATTGCTGGTAAGTGAAGTAAAACTTTCCTTATCACTGCTGTGTGCAGAGACCAAACGGGAAAGTTGGAGAGGAGTAGGCTTCAGACTCAAAGCACCGGTGACAGTATGACCACTCTCACACTTCCAGCCAGAGTCGGGCAAGCATTCGAGCACGTTGGAACCACAAATGTCTTCCTGAAAGAATGAATTAATAGGCTTTGGTTCCGGTGATCAGAAATCATTTTAATTACTCAAATGTCTTATCAAGTGAACTGAGATTGAATCGAGCCGATGCAACATGCCAAAGCTTCCCTGAAAACTTGAAGATATGTCAAAACAATCCCGCTCTGAAGCCACTCTTCCTTTTACTTTTATGAAAGAATAATCTTGCAACTAGTGTCCTCTTCTTGGAATCCCAATGCACTGTGAAAACTGTTAAAAGTGTTTTCCCTGTTGATGGGGCTATGGGGGTGGAGGTAAAGGAATACTGAATTTCAAGGGAGGAATACGCAGGAGACATGGGTTAGGGTCTTATAAGCATTGTCTAGGTTGGACAATGGTTCTTCTTTTTAGGAAGAAGAAACAGGCAAAAATGAAAGCATCTTCCAGTTTCTCTAAAGAGAATATTTTTCAGCGTTCAGCCAGAATTAGTGAGTGGATAAAAGTATTTTCGGGAATTTCAGAGGAGTTTTTGCTACTAGCATTACGTCTCACACTTGGAGTTAGGTTTAAATGTTGGGATTTGGGTTTGAAGTTTCATTTGGCTCATATGTTGTCAACAAATTAAGCCTTTAAACTTCAGAGAAGATGCCATAAGAAGTCTATCAACATATGTCTTCCTTTTTCATTCTGCAGAACCAGCTGTAACATACATTTCGACTGGTTTTTTATGTTGTTTGTTAAGCCTTTACTACTCTGTGCCTCAGTTACCTCATCTGTAAAATGGGGATTAAGACTGTGAGCCTCATGTGATTACCCTGTATCTACCCCAGTGCTTAGAACAGTGCTCTGCACATAGTAAGAGCTTAACAAATACCAACATCATCATCATTATTATTATTATGTGTCAATCGCTGTTCTAAGCGCTGGGGTGGATACAAGTTAGTTCTGACGGCAGCCATTCAGATTTCTAATAGCCTTGGGCTGGCTACTAAAGTTATAGAACTGAAAATATACAGTCATGTCTTAGCATAGGAAAACTTGGAGGCCCAGTGCTGAATCATCAACCGAAACATCTCAAAAATCACCTGAATAAGAACAAAGACTTTTTTTCCTTTTTAAGTCGCATGAGGTTCTGAGTTGGGATCATCTCCTACAAGTTGAGAGCTTTAGCTGACGTTTATCTGAACTACCCAGGAATCAAAATGGTACTATGTCTGAAACGTAAGAGCGGGTACCTCACAAGAATGCATACGCCCTCTCTCTCATGAGACTTTCCGCTCTACCTGTTCTGGTTCCAGCTGGAAAAACTGTGAAAGCACAGTCACTATAGTATTGTTTCAGCACCACAGAACAGCAAAAAGTAATGGCCAAACTCCTGCTTAATCCATCAATCGTATTTATTGAGTGCTTGCTGTGTGCAGAGCACCGTATTAAGCGCTGGGTAGAGTACAACACAACAATATAAAGTCACATTCCCAGTCCAGAATGAGCTTATTTAATCTTTACATTACTTGAAAGTCCTGCTGTTGGTCCAGGAGAAAAAGTTCTGCTCCAGGAATCAAGAAACCTGGGTTCTCTGTCCTGGTTTTACATGTAGCTGGATAATGTGGGTCGCACCTGCACCTTCCAATATTCTGAATCCCTGCTTGCTACCTGCCTGCCTGCCGCACTCTGTGCCCAGGGGGAGCGTGACAGGCAGGGACGAGAACGCGAGTAGAGCCGTACTAGCCCCGGGCACGGTAATCTATTTCTCTGCACAGATTCTCAGTCCTGAAGTCTCAGGATTACCCCCATCCATTGCTTCTGACGGCAGATTCCATCACAGAACTTCAAAGGAAGATCCTGGTCAGTTTCGAAAATGGAAAGAACTTGAAGGAAAATGGGGGAACTGGTTGAAAAGTTCACACCCAAATATAGGACTCTTAAAATAAAGGTCTCACCGACAGAGTAATTAAAGAGCCCGTACTACCAGCAAGGCTTCACCCCCAATTGATCAACAGATGATTAGCAATTTGCAAATAATATATATTTGTCCTTCAATCAGTCAATTTATTGAGAGCTTAATGTTTACAGATCACCATACTAAGCGTCTGGGAGATTACGGTACACGCTCAGAGAAGATGCCACTGACAACAAAATTCGTCTACGGGTGCGTGGGGGGGGGGGGGGGGTAATATCTAAAAAGGCCAATGGGGGACCCACAGTCCCAACCACACTGCACACACATAAAGATGGTCCTTCGTCGTGTTGCCTGGTACTATTCTTATCTGTGTTTCCGTGATTCTCGTTCCCTAGGAAGCTTCTACTCAAACAACAACAGAAGAGCCTCTCCTTTCTTAATCGCGGCAACTGACTCCCAATTTTCAGCTGAGATGAAGCACTGTCTGTGGCTTTTGTTTCGCTGGGTCCTCGAAACATTTCCTGTGATTTCTCTTGCTTTCAGCTTCCCAATTTCAGCTAGTCCTCGGAAGCTCTTTGGGTACCCATTCTCTGCACGCGGCCCGCCTAGCACAGTTGTACTGAGGAGAGCCCAGCTTCAGGTTCTAGGAGCCCGTATTCGAGGACGTCACTGTTTGCAATCCCGTGTAGCCGTCCGACGCAGAGGGTAGCCCGTAAATAACACTAACGGAGTTCCTCTATTCGAGGAGTCACATGTGATGTCGGTAGAGAGTCTAGGTCTTACAGCCCTAGAAGAAGGTGGACGGCATTACAGCTCTGAAGACTTTCGGTTTGGTCTGGAACCGATAATACACAGCCACCGCACTCTGACAGTCTCCCAAAGGATGTGCTGACCTTCTGGATTAGATTTTCTACTTCCGTGTCTATTTCTGCGTTGTTGGTCAATGTGCTGCCCAGAACACAGAATTCTGTGACGGTGTTTAGCTCTGTGTTTCTAATACAAGAAGTCCTAAAGTTTAGACAAACACCAACTACAATATTTATAAATCTCCACCTTCTCAGCTTTGCAACACATCAGATTCCTCTTTCCAACGCTAGTATCCTTTACGGCACTGGCTCTGGGGCTACAGGCAGTGAGGGGAATAGGTGCACAGGAGCCACAGGGAAATGGAAAAGCAATTTTAATATCCATACCGGGGAGGAAAATGAGGGAAAAGCTTAAAGGCAAGAGGGGTGGAGATGGGGAGGGCTAACTGATCGCTGGGTGGAGTCGCCAGGGAGGGCTGACACGGTTGTTTTACTTCTTGTGATGTAAAAAAAAAAAAAAAAAAAAAAAAATTGGCTACCCTATTCCGCAACCTCTCCGACTCAATCTATTAATGGAGCTGTATTACTCATCGTGGCTAATTTTGGTTAAATTCATAGGGTGTCCAGCCTCGGTTCCAGAACCAAGCCCCCATTGGTGATATTGTTCTTAGGGATAAAGTGGTTCCAACTTCCACTATTTTCTACTTAAGATGGGATTCTTCAGGAGCCGATTGCATCATAAGACAGAAGACTTCCTGTGCAGAGGTTCGGCTGCGTGTCTGGCTTCCCCGGTGAAAGCTGATACATCACCTCGGCTTTCTTTAGACGTAGTGTCAGTCCGTAATGCCTGGCTGATTCGGCGGAGCAGTTTACACTCATTTGCATATCTTCTTGGGTATGTGTCTCTAGGGCACAGTCATCTGCATACAGCAATTTTTAAATGACTGTCTCTAGGATTTTGGATGATGTTTGAAATCTGTTGAGTTGGAAGAGTTTCCCAGAGGAGAGGAAGTTTACTCTAACACCTGCACTCGGATCTCATTTTACATCCTCCAGCAGGGCTGCATAAAAAAAAAAAAAAATTTGAAAAGGACCAAGCCCACTAATGCATTTCTGCTCTACCCCATCGGAGATGGGGAATGGATCAGATGGGGCCGGCCGCGCATCATCAAGTAGCGTCAGAATCTTAATGAACTCGTTTGCCAGGCAGTTTCCGGAGTCCAGATCTAGTAATGGTGGCCTACGCTCTCGTAAGGTCTGTGAAAAGCACATAGAGGGCTTGATGCGCCGCAGGGATCGTTCTCGCCGTCGATGATACTCTTCGTAAGTTGATCCAAGATGTTTCCGGGGAGGCTCTTGCCAGCAGTCGTGAGTAATGGAATGCTTCAGTAATTGCCGCCCTCCCATCTTCCATCTTTCTTTTTGAAGACGGCGATATTGGTGACATCTTCGAGATCCCGGGGGCATTTCCTCGGTGTTCCGCGTGTTGAGGAAGAGCTTGTGTCAGTGTTTGAGCAGGGCGCCCTGTCCCTGCCTGTAGAGCTCAGCGGTTTTTACCAGTTCTCGTGGCTGGGATTGCTGCAGGGACTTCCTCCAGAGTTGGGACAAGTGCCAAATCTCTGCATGTTCAAAGGGTTTGAAGGGTCTCATCTTAAATAGTAGGAGGCGCTTTGAAGAGAATATCCAAGTGCGGCGTCACCCCCTCAGGCTTCCTTCCTCGTCTGAGTTGAGGCTGGGGCCGTATTCAGCTTTCAGAGCTGCTGCAGTAGCGCAGAGCCAAATGACATCTTAAAAGATACGTAGAGGTTCTTGGTTTCATGGCAGGCTGCACAACCTTGGATCTCATCTGCTTGCACCACACACAAACCGTCAAGCACACTCCTTAAATCGATTTGCATGATATGACGGCAGGATTCAGTAAGCCGCACTTCTGCCTGAGTCACAGAGGGGCAAGACGCTGTCCGTGCAATAACTGTTTTGGTGCAGATAGATTTGCTATCGCATCGTAGGCATCGACACAATCTTGGTGACTTTGCCTGGCCACGCTTCAAGTCTTGACAGCTACCTGGTAGACGACATCACGGTGAAATGCCTATCTGCTATTTTTGAACCGGGGAGATTGAGGTCGGGGTCTCCTGTTCCGACCAGGCTGCTGGAATATGCCTCAAACTCCTTGGGGGGGTCTTCAATCTCTAGGAGCTTAATGCTTAACTGCCTTGACAGTCTAGAGGTCATTTGTCTACGCAGTGGTTGTACGGTCAGAAGGAACCTGAAGAGCATCACACGGTGCTCGACCCAGCACTGTGCTCCACATAGGCAGTTTAGACCATGGCTACATCCAGGATGTTTTTCTTTTATTTGGCAGACTAGAGATGGCGTTTAGTGCATTCCCACAGCAAGAGTAGGTCACTACTGTTGATTTGCCAATCTACTGCAGACCAGTGACTTTCGTCCATCCCGCAGAGCCCGATGACTTTGGATCAAAATCTATCAAGAACTGCTAAATGAGTCAACTTGCTTTTGTCCCTTGTGGACCGGATCTTTTGTCACATCACCCTCTGAAATCACATTTCTAGTAACTTATTCTGGAATACGGAACACCGGAGGAAGTTCATTCAGTTTTACGCCAGTTGGTACACGGAAGGTCAAAATACCTGCAGCCGGGTCTTTAGGTGAGGGAAAGACCTTTTGACATTTCTAGATCTGAAAGCCATTCAAATTTACATACCGGACAAATAAGACCCGTTAAAAGAGTTTACTGGCAGTCGATAGGTCTCAGGTGGCCTCAAGACGTAATAATACGACAGCGGTGCTCGTTAAGTACTTACGGTGTACCAAGCACTGTACTAAGCACTGAGGTAGAGTCAAGATAATCAGGCAGGACATAGCCCCCGCCCACGTGGGGCTCACAATCTATGTAGGAGGAAGTACGATTGAAGCCCCATTTTACATGAGGAAACTGAGGCCCCAATTTGAAGTGCCTTGCCCACTTGTCCGCTGTGTGACATGTGGTGAAACCGGAATTAAACCCAGGTTCTCTGTCTCCCAGGCCCGTGCTCTTTCCACTAGGCCACGATGCTTCTACAGATCATCTAGAGGGGCTTTTCCAATGCTTTCCCGCCCGTTGTCAAAGGGGTGTCCCACAGCATACAACCTCCTCTTCAAATAGAAGCTACTACTTAAGGGGGGGAGGGGTCTTTAAAGGTGAAGCAGAATTTTCAAATACAGTGCAATCTTCTGAACCTCGCGGTACCTTTTTCAGGCTGAAATTCATGGATCTTAATGAAATCAATACTGGATTTATGAAAGCCGTACTAGTGTCACCAACCCTGTTTATATGATCAGGGAAAGATAGCTCCCCGCTGAGCACACATATATGCATGAGATCTCCCTGCATGCACGCACACACACACACACACACACACCCCCCCAAAAGGGGCAAGGAGAAGAATATGGTCTGAGAAATAAACACGTCCTGCAGTCTCTGAAACACATTGCTCAGGTTATTCCTGGTACAGCACCTTCTCGACTCCAACACACGTGGATGCAGCAGAAGGTCTGCTGATGGCTGAACCTTCCCAGGCAAGAGTGCGGCTCCTGGAGACAGTCAACACACTCCTTCACTTGGTATAATCCCGGGTAAATGGAAGGAGAATGTAGGGAAAGGGGCTCAGGAAGCCCTTTTCTCATCTACTCCTGGGGCATACTGGAGAATAAGGTGCAATGGCTTGAAAAGAGCACGAAAGCCTTCGGAAATATCCCGGCCAGTAGCCCGCTTTGCGCTTCCATGGGTCTCAATAAAAATGCAACTGCTAAAATACTACTAAGCCTCATGGTGTGTTTTTATGTTGAAGGTGGCACCAAATCTCAGGGGAAAGCAGCAGGGAGAAAGGGAACAACTGACAAGGCAACTGGAGAGGTGATCACGGGAGAGCCGGCAGCGTGAGGGATGGGGGAAGAGAGACCAAGCCATGGAACTCCTAGTTCTTCTGGCCCCTCTGCGAAGTAGGAAGAGACCTGCCTCCCCAGAGCCAGGTATCTCCCTGCCCTTTCTGCTCCTATTCCCCAAAGTTCTCCCAAACCAATTCTCTCCCCAGTCCCTCTGCCACATCTCAAGGGAGCAGTGAGATGACTGTTGATCTTTCACGAACTCTATGACCAAGAATGTCTGAGAACAAAGCACCAGTCCATGGCGAAATGAAGAGAGCATGGGTCTGGGAGTCAGAAGGTCATGGGTTCTAATCCCGGCTCTGCCTCTTGTCTGCTGTGTGACCTTGGGCAAGTCAGTTCACTTCTCTGTGCCTCGGTTACCTCATCTATAACATGGGCACTGAGACCGTGGGCCCCGTTTGGGACAGGGACTGTGTCCAACCCGATTTGCTTGTATCTACCCCAGAGCTTAGTACGGTGCCTGACATAGAGTACGTGCTTAACAAATACCATTATTATGATTACTATGAATATAGTAGAAAATTCTGTTGACCCTATATCCCCCTCAGATTGTGAATTTCTCAAAGATAAGGACCATGTCTTTTAGTACCTTGTAATTCTCCGCAGCCCCTAAACAAAGTGGGTGCCTAATGATTGTTGTTGACTTCAGGGAGTCATAAGTTACCATATTAGATGTGTGAACCACAGACAATGAAGCTAAAACCTCTTCACCCCAAAGGGCCGGGACTCCTGTCACGTGTGGATCACTTTAGTAACACAACATCTAGGTTTTGTACGGTCCCCAGACCATCCACGAAGCATGAAGCAGATTCCCTGGCCGAGGAAAAAACTGACACGAGCTCTCATCGAAAGCCACAACTGCTAGTCCAGCACTTTACCCCCAAAAAGCTGAGCTCACAACTACGGTCAGAGTGTCCGTTTGCTGGCAACGCGTCTTGTTGAAGACTGAAATGTATCGCAGGCCCAGAGTTCAAGATGGCAACAGTGAGATGAACAGTCCCCCTGCGGGAAGCTTTAGTTTGGCAGTTATTGCAGTTCTTGCAGATGTGTCAACAAAAAGGTACAGAATGCATATGTTTGGTGTGCTTCAGGAAGCGAGGCTAGCATGGTTCTAGCCAAGGGTCTTGAAGCCGAATGGGAATTCAAAGAATGGGCTTCTTGTCTTCTGTCACAGCAGCAGTTTTCTTACATTCTATTCACTTTGAAAGTTCAAATGCCAAACACACGTAGAATAGGACGCTCACATCCACATCCACACACACTCCAGCGCTCCCATACTCAGGCACGTGCATGAATGAAGTCCTCGGCACAGTTCCGTTCTCCCTGTACCATCCAGATCCAATCCACCCCCCCGCCGCCCCCCCCCCCCACCCCGCCGCCCCCAAATTCACTTCTGCGTTTCATATTTTCCGTAAGGCAAAGCCTTAGGTGATTCAGCCATCATCTCGAGGTCCAGCTCCCAGTCTCGTACACTTGCCCCCACCTTCCATCCCATCCCGAAGCTCAGAGAATTTCAGTCAACTCCTCACGATTTTTAGGCCTTCCTCCCCCTTCATCTACAAGACCAATATTATCCTTCCACTTGGTGTTTTTTGGAACGCCTACCAAAGGTCTAACCGGAATGATCTCGGCCGTGTCTGTGACAATCCCCGATTTGCCGTTACGACCTTACCTATAGTTTCCATGCTTGGGGGAGAGGAGAAGGGGAGGGAAAGGAAGGGAGGGAGAGTCAGTTGGTAGCCCACCAGGTTCACCGATTGAGTATTCTCCCGGACCCGACATCGGACTCGAGCCTCTGCCCTGTGACCAAGGGAAGAAATACCCAATCTCCCCAGGTATCATTCAAGCACCCCTGCGTGATGGGGAAATCCGACCAGCTTGATACCCGAAAAAGCGTGTCCCGGGTGTTTGGTACCCTAAGAAATTACCTGAAAAATGACTGCCTGGGGTTGCACCAAGTATTGTCTCATCAGCATGGAGCACCACTGCCATAGCATGAAGGAGAAAAAAAACACAGAAATGTGAGAAGGAGAAGAATATATAAAGGGAGAGCAGTGAGAAGAAAAAAAGCTGCTTTAACTACAATGTGGGGGTTTCTCTCTCTCTGGTCCCTTGCTTCTTCCGCCTCTCTCTTCTGAGACATGCTCCCAGCCCCCAACCTTAGCTCAAGCAACAGCCACGTGGTCTGTTTTTGCAGACGAGGAAGCCAGGGGCAAAGGCCCATCTGTGTGGGCCGCCTGGGTATCTTTCCACTTAGACCTCCTGAGCAACTCCCTCTGAAGCAAGTTATCTAAGGGACCAGGCCCACGCGATGTCATCGTGGCTCGGTGGAAGGAGCTCGGGCTTGGGAGTCAGAGGTCGGGGGTTCCGATCCCGGCTCCGCCACCTAGTTAGTAGCCGTGTGACCTCGGACAGGTCACGTCACTTCTCTGTGCCTCAGTTACCTCATCTGGAAAATGGGGATCAAGACTGGGAGCCCCTCGTGGGACAACCTGATGACCTCGTCTCTGCCCCAGCGCGTAGAACAGTGCTTGGCACACAGCAAGCGCTTTTAACCAACACCATTATTATCATTATCATCATCTCACAGAAAGAGGGCAGTTCACCCTCCTTCTGGTGAACGTGGGTTATCTTAGTTATGCTAGATTATTATCCTCCTTTTCTGAGGCAATATGCCAAAGAGGAAAAAATGACTTCACTCTGCAGCCTCCAGTCACCCGGGATGGGGAAGGTGTTCTGAGCAGCACGTACAAGAAGTCGGGGCAAACAGAACTATAGGGAGCGGCTTATAGTCGGCGCAGATTAGGTTTGGGTTAGGAGAACTTCCCACGGATAAGTGGCGTTAGATTATCGTTAGCTTTCTTGGAGCTCTTATAAAGGACTCCCCAGCTTGGAGGCAAGGAAATGCCTCCACCATTTCCGGAAGCCCCCGCTCACCTTGGGTCACTGCTATACTTCGGAGTATAAAAACGAACACCTGATTTCACTACAGCTGCCATTCTGCACTTTCTGGTTCCCAAAACAGGACGATTCCTCCACCCGTTCACTCTTCAAGGTGGAGAAACAGATGGGAAATACCACTAAGACCTCTCTACCCTGGCGGTGTCCATTTCTACTGACACCAAGTACTGTAGTTTGGGGATATAACGAACCACTAGCTACTTGAAAGTGTTTCCTTTGTTTTCAGCCACGCCCATCCTAGGAGCTCGGTGAAGCAGACAGAAGGAGTGCATGGAGAGAGGGGAAAAAAACTGATGAGAGACAGTGGAGAAATACCAAAGACAAAGAGGAAGAAGAGGAGAGGATAAAGCCTCCAGACCTTCCTTGTTCCTAATGTATTTCCAGGGACGGATAGAGAAGGGTGGGGAATAAAATGTTGCTTCAGTTTTGGCCTGGGGAGATACTGAGCCAAGTTGTACCCAGCTCTGCCACTTGTCGGCTGTGTGACTGTGGGCAAGTCACTTAACTTCTCTGTGCCTCAGTTCCCTCATCTGTAAAATGGGGATTAAGACTGTGAGCCCCACGTGGGACAACCTAATTCCCCTGTGTCTACCCCAGCGCTTAGAACAGTGCTCGGCACATAGTAAGCGCTTAACAAATACCAACATTATCATCATTATTATTACCATCGGAACAAAGTCAACAAATGGCAACCGTGACCATTATCCGATCGATGAGTTTGGCACAGCTACCAATTTAGTTTCCCCAGCCAGGATCTCTCTTCTTTGGTCTCATATTCTACTAGGAGTCACGACCTTGGCTGATTTTCCATGCATCCACTACAAAACGGGGTAGATGTAATCTCTGAGATGCCAAAGGGAGAGGAGAGAGAGAGAGAGAGCTCGGTCCAGGACTCGCCTACTGCACCGCAGGTATTGGCCTGATATTTTCCCGGATACTTTAAGGCTTTTGAAGTGAAATGGGAAACGCCCATCACAGTCGATGCCGTTTTTCCTTCTGTTGCTGGGCCAGGTTTTTTTTCAAATTGACATACTAGCTCCATCTGGGATAACTACCAAAGGAAATAGCAATGGGCAATGTTTGTGTTAAACTACATCAGGCAAGGTGTCTAACCTCAATTACCTGTGCCGGCAAAGGATTGGCTTTAAATGCTCCGGCTCCGACATCTGAGATTCAAATATCCGTCTGGCGGGGTGAGGGGAAGAGGATGGGCCTCATTTTATCCGACTGATTGATTGATTTTACGGAACAACCTTAAACAACGGGTCTGTGGGCTCTTCACCTGTCACAACACACCAAATCACTTTCCTTTCATTGTGCCTAATTTTATTCGGATTTTATGCCAAAATCAGATCAGGGAGACCGATGGGGCTCCTGAGAATAGATTCACAGGGATATCTGGATAAACCTTATTCAATCGGTAGCATTTACTGAGCACCAACTTTGGGCAGAGCACTGTCTACTAAACACTTGGGAGAGGACCACGGAAGAAGATATCGACCCTGCCCTCGAGGAGCTTATAACTATGATTTTGTTCCCTGGTCCATTCAGAGCTCCATTTAGATATTGTTGGGGGTGAGAGGAGGATAGGGAAGGAATGTAAATGGGTGTTGGAATGATGCCTCCCCAGGCATCACCGGGGTGCGGTAGGGCCGCACGGAGTACGAAGTAGGGTGGTAATCATACAGCCCGAGGCTTCCCCTCCATTGGAGCCCTGGGGGTCCACTAAATGGCACTGGCTCTCCCGAACCACCCTGCCCCTTCCCGGGATGCCACTGCCAGGTGAAGACCTGTCCCAAAGGAGCAGGCTGGGAAAAAATAACAACAATAGTATTGGTATCTATTAAGTGCTTACTCTGTTCCAGGCACTGTACTAAGCGCTGGGGTGGAGACAAGCAAATCAGGTTGGACACGGTCCCTGTCCCGCATCGGGGCTCACGGTCTAAATCCCCATTTTACAGATGAGGTAACTGAGGTAGAGAGAAGTGAAGGGACTTGCCCAAGGTCACACAGCAGACAAGGGGCAGAGCCGGGATTAGAACCCTTGACCTGCTGACTCCCAGGTACACGCTCTATCCTCGAGGCCATGCCGCTCCTTTAGAGTGCTGGCAGACCTATGACGGTTCGACTAGAGCTGTGAGAAACCTGGAAATTCTCCCTTTCGCAGTAATGTACTTCACCTTTCACTGTTGTTCTTCGGTTGCTTGTGCTGTATGAATCCAGTGGTTTGCTTTGGGGTTTTTTTTTTCCTGTGTGTCTTTCATCATTTCCCCTGTTGGTAGACTGGGCCAGAGACCCCGCTGGAGTCAACGTCCTTGTATCTTTCCCTAGCGCCGGGAGCTCGGCGCAGGGTATTCACTCAAAAATGTATTATTACTACTACTAATAATTATTACTATAATAACAACTTTTCCTGCCTCTCCAGATGAGAGGCAATCAGGGGACCAGTCCAAAAATCAAATGTATAATTTGAGGTATATTTACGTCTTACCCAGAAGAAAGAAGAATGAGGGAAACTGAAGTGAAAAAGCCAATCCATTTTTATCCCTTTAAAACAAAGATTTTCTTGTCCAAAATATATGCAACTCACCCAGTTTCAGAGGGGAAAGGGTCGTCCAAGGACCAGTGAAAATTCAAGGACTATTTATGTTGATTGAAAAATCTGCTTTCCAGCCACAACCTTGGCTTCTAAGTACCAAGTATAATGCGGGGTACATATTTCTATCTGTGACTACCTATCCAAACTCACCTTCTACCCCTTCCACAACGGCAATTCGAGGTCCCAAATCCCCAAAAGAAGAAAGGACCAAATCAATTGCATTTCCTTCAAGGAGGGGCAATATAGCCTGCTATTTACTACCCGCTGTGGCCTAGTGAAAAGAGCACAGGCCTGGAAGTCAGAGGACCTGGGTTCTAATCCCAGCCCTGCCACTTCCCTGCTGTGTGACCTTGGGCAAGTCGCAACTTCTCTGGGCCTCAGTTACCTCATCTGTAAAAGAGGGACTGAATCCCTTTCCCTCCAATTGAGATTTTGATCCCCATGCGGGACAGGGGCGGCGTCCGACCTGATTACCTTTTATCTACCCAGCATTTAGAATAGTGCTTGACACGTAGTAAGCGCTTAACAAATATCATAATTATCATGATGATATTGTTATTATCAATTATTATTACCCTGACCCAACTTATAAGATCTATCTATAGGGCATATGTCCTTTTCCGCACCTGGCTCACTGTGGGACCTAAGGGCCCAAGAAAAGACTCTTAATCTTTTTATGTTGTGGGATGAAAACTATCGTGTGGGATTATGAGAAAAAGGCAAAAACAAACTTCACCAGGCCCAACAAACAGCACACTGTGAGCCCCGTGTGGGAGAAGGACTGTGTCTGACTTGATTAACTTGTATCTACCCCAGTGCTTAGAACACTGCTGGACACATAGTAAATGCTTAATAGTCGCTAGTATTAACAACACACAATATGGTTAGAATTTTCAACATTCTCCATCCACAGGTAAACCTTCATCATCAGTGGCATCATCTTTGAATACAATGGACAAATTGTGAGCCCCATGAGTGCCAGGAATCCGGTCTAATTCCAGCTGCTCTGGACACAGTAAATACTTAATATTGTTACCACTGCAACACACACACACACACACACACACACCTTTCCCACAGAAATGATACGAAATGGGGTAGACCCTTGGGCTCCTTGGAAACAAAGTCTATACAACTAAAAAACATTATTCTCTTAAGATGTATTAAGGGGGGGTTGGGGCTGGAATGAAGCACAGGAACAGGGGGTGTGAAAAACATGACAGGTGCTCAATAATTGTCAATTTCAACAACAGGAGCGCAAAAAACAAAAACAAAAGGTAAATGGAGGTAGGATTTTTTTTTTTAAGAAGTCACGTTGCCCCGGCCACCGCTGCTGGGCTTATTCTGAGAGGTAAAGGGTTCTAACGTGTTTTTTCAAAGGACAAATAGCTTATTTATTTGTAAGATTTAACTGTTTTCAAAGTAACCTCTCTTCTACGCTGTTCTCCTGTTCAGAGTGTGTTTCTCGCCTTCAGCTACTGAACTGCCCGCTTCTAAAACTGTCCTAATCCCAAACGTATATTCCAAGTTTCCGAGCTCTGGCCGCTAGAACCAATATTACTGAAAGAAATCATGCTACTCCTTCGCCTCCCCTCCCAGGCTCAGACCCACAGACCAACAGCCCTGGGAATTATTTTTGTTTGGGGCGGGGGGAAGAGCAATGATTTCAGGATCATGAAACATAAAGCTCAACTGACCTCCAGAGATTTCCATTCAACTGGGACTGCCAGAGATCCCTGTTGTACTTGGGCTTCTGTGCAAGACTTCCTAAATAAACCTTGGCTAAATTTAGTTCAAAATGGCAATTCCGCCTTCGGGGGATCGATACACCGGGAACGTCTAGCACTGACGGTGCTTTCTGTCTGTGGCTTGGAAGGAAAAGGCAATTAATTGCCAGGCCAGTCAAAGAAGATTTTAAGATTTTAATTTTATATCTAAAACCGAAACAAGTTAGATAGCTTTTTTCGGTCTCCTCTTCCCAGATTTCCTTAGATATGGAACGCATCACTCTGCTCCTACTGCCATTCCAAATGTTCAAGTCCAGTAACAAGGAAAATATTCCTAGGCCCTCACTGTCTCCACAGTGACGAATGCCTTCTCTTCCTTTTCTTTGTGTAACGGATATGTGGAACTCTAGGTGGGATCACAGCAGGGAGTCATGAATGACATACGAAATGAAAAAAAATCCAAGGCCGGAGGTATGCACGGTTACTGCTCGTTTGGCCTTTTTACCGTGTGCTGTACGGTATGTCAGCCATCGGTACGTGGCTCAAGCGTGGCCAGAGATGTCCAAGATCAGAGACCAAAGAAGACTGGGAAACTACATGGCCCATATGGAAAAACAACCACCTCACCCCTATGAGTATTTCCATAGGCCCCGTACAGTTATAGAGACACGTCTACAGAAATCTATATGAATCCATTACGTGTTCACTTTTGGCTGTTAATTTACGTTTCGTCTTCTCTCGCCCAACCAGCACGCTTTCCTCGAGGCAGGCGCTTGTCGAGCTTTTTCATTTTCTGAAGAGTATCACTGTGAGCCCCTCGTGGGACAGGGACTGTGTCCAACCTGATGTGCTTGTATCCACCCCAGCGCTTAGCACGGTGCCTGGCAATAGTGAGCGCTTAACAAATAACAACAATAATAATAATAATAATTTTCAGAGCACTGAACATTTCTTGCAGAGAAACATCAATAGCCATACGCAAACCCGGAGGGAGCGGGTGGGAATTTTCCTTTCGCAAGCATCAGGCGAGGTTGTCCCGATTATCAGGAGACTCATAAATAGGCAGCGAAAACTTAGTCGCCCGTCTCCCTCCATGCTCATATCTTGACAGCGATAGGGACCTCTTCGTGTGTGAGAGAGAGAGAGAGGGGGAACGGAAGTGCCCGGGGGGTGAAAATTAAGTCACTGGATTTTTTTCCTTCATCCTCTCCCCCGGGGGTACAGGACCAGGCTAAACCAAGTGACACAATTGTTCCACCAGCCACACAACTACCAACGGTGGAAAAGTTCTTCCGTACTTGGCAAACAAAGACAGAGTGGCTTGAAACTGCTGGAGGAAACACTTCTCTCGTGTATAAATAAACCCTCGAGAGTAAAAGGAAAGCCCAGGGCTCAGTCAAGTTTCACCTTATCTAAAATTACAGTCAAGACCTTTCCTGCCTCTTTCGGTTTAGCAGACACTCTGCCCAGTCACCTTGGGCTGGCCCGCAGATACCGTCCTGCATCTTCATTTTTATTTCCTCGAAAGAGATCGTTTTTCCAAATAAAATCAAAGTTCACTAATAAAGAGAGGATGACAAGCCTCGGGCAGGCCTTCCCCTGTTATCCTTCGTCCGGCTCGCAGAGGGGGAAAATCCGTAGCATTCAACACGGTTTGAGGAGTTTAATCCGAGATGACTCTAATTAAATAGCTTCCATTTCTCCGAAACCTCGGTCCATGCCAGCAGGGCCGCTCGCTCGGTCTAAACGTTTATGGGAAAAGCATTTTCATTTCTATAACCACCTCTCTCCCTTCCTCCCTCCCTCTGAATTGGAACTGAGTAGGGATCTTTTGATCTATATAACAAAATGCCTTTCCCCTCCACCACTCCAATTACTTTTATTATTCAAATCCCAGTTTTGAAGTCTATGGGATGCCGCCCCCCCCCCCGCCCCGCTCCCCCCCCCAACCAACTCCACAGCTGACCAAAGCCTTTTTAACACCACAGCAAGCGTGACTGAAGCCCCCTCACTTCCCCCGTTATGGAGATGTTTTGCCTCTCCCACTCCAGAATCACCCACTTTTATTAATCAGCCTTGGAGGGGAAGTTGATTTCAACAGCACCATCTTTGTACTGGATGGAGAATGCCGTGGCATGAAATCTCCCTTTTGTAAGAGATTTTTGAATTTAACAGCTGCACTTCATTTTCAGTGCTAATCCAGTTATCTCGGTAGTAATCCCCAGGGACCCCCTAAAACAGTAGGAATTATTTAGTGCACCCTGCCATGAACAGATTTACTCAGATATTTCTGAAGAACTGACCTGTTTTTGACCCAAACCTTTATATTATTTACATGCCTGGTGTGAGATGCAACATTTCACTCTTTCATCCTGAAATCCACATGTGCATATAATCACGCCCAGACTTTCTACAGGGACCCCCAGATCCAATCTAAATGCCTCGAATTTACCTGTTGTGTTTCTTTTATACATATAAATAGCTGCATTTCCATTCTCTCTTTGTTTCTCATTTTCATTTTGTTCTAATATCTGCATGTAAATGTCTGAAAATAGCATCTGTAATTGAGGATTATGAAGTATAGCCAGGTCCTGACAGCCTGCTAAGGAAGATGGATTATCCTCATTTTTCTGTAAATTTTGTCAATTTTGGAATTCATAAGCTATCAACACTGATCAAAATGTGACTGCACAGCTGTGTCAAAAAAAAAAAAAAAAAGAAAGAAAGCAATGACGACGCAGCTCCCTTGTTCTCTGAGAAGATTGGATCAGCTCCCTCCTCCTCCTCCCTCCCTCGCCACCCCTCCCCCTCATCTCCCACCTCAGCAAGCAGCATACTGTATAGGAACCATTCCTGGTGACTTCTGGTATTTGCCCCCAAATAAATAAAATATATAAATAAATAAATAAATAAATCGAAAGGATGCAAATTCTCTGGTGCCCCGATTCAAATCACAAAGTGTAATTTATTGCATGTTCTTTCCTCTTTATTTATCCCTAAGTAGTAAACACGATTTCCATTCAGGGGGTTTGTTATGTTCCACTCCTACCAGACAATCACAGCACACTTGAGGCAATTGTTTAGCCTCTTCCTCTCAATTTTCCCATTACTGGGAGTAAGTACTGTTGGGACTCTTTAATAGCCCGACTGCAGCCCATATCAATAACAGATGAGGTTTAATCGTCCAACACAAAAATTATTTAGGCTCAGTAAGGACATTCAATGTCATTTGCATAATGGCATTTCTATCCCGCGCACCTAACCCATCGTGCATAAACAAGGCTCTGGGACCATAAATAATAATAAATCATGACGTCCCTGCTCCTCTTGCTGTAATAGGAGCCACTCTTTGTAGAAATTATTTCAGCAGGAAATGGGCACTGTAATTTTAAAGACATGTGGCACACCACAGCTCAGTAAATCTCTCTCTCTCTCTCACGTACACACACATGAAACTATCCTGTGCTAAAATCAAAATCTCACAAAACCGCACTAAAGAATATTAGCACTTGTAGCTGAAATGGCTCATTTTCTTTTTAAAAACAGTCAGCAAATTACAGGACCCATTTACGCCTGGGTGAATATTCCAGGCTTACGGGGGTGAAAACGGCGAATTGTGCTCAGGTTGCAGGTTCGGGAAAATTCAATACGGGAACCAGGGAGGAAAGCCGCCCCCACTCAGATTTTGTTTTCACGGTGAGGCTTGAATGACTTTAAAGGGAAGGGAAAATGGTTGGGAGCGGGAGACGGGATGCGAGGGGCTGAGAAAAGTGGAGAGGAAAATACGAGGAATGAATACAATGGGATGACCCAGAGCAACAGCGGTACACGGGACAAATCTATAAGGAAGAAGAGCACGTTAAAAAAAAAAACCCAGGAAATTGTATTTTTCCATAAATAGAAATGGGTTGGCTGATACTTTGAATAATAATGGATGGACTACTCACTGAGGAGTTCTGGTTTGATCAGCATATTTTCAGACGCAGAAAAGTTTGGAGGAAAATGATTACTATTTTGCTGTCTTTGGTCTATTCTGAGTGCTTATAGCATTTTACACATTTTACAGTTGTACAAGCTTCACAGTCCCCCTGCGAGATAGGAATGTCGTCATCAATGAATCGTGTTAGAAGCCCCAACTCCCTTCCTAAGAAGCAGCTAGAGCACGGGCCTGGGAGTCAGAAGGTCATGGGTTCTAATTCCGGCTCCCCCACTTGTCTGCTGCGTGACCCTGGGCGAGCCACTTCACTTCTCTGGGCCTCAGTTCCCTCATCTGTAAAATAGGGATTGGGACTGGGAGGCCCACGTGGGCCAGGGACTGTGTCCAACCTGATTTGCTTGTATCCACCCCAGCGCTTAGTACAGTGCCTAGCACATAGTAAGCGCTTAACAAATACCACAATCTTTATCATCATCATCATCATCATCTCAGATACGGAACTCCAAGGGTGATCGTGGGAAGAAAGCAATACCTAGTCTGGTGGGGGAGAGAATAATCGGGGCACATTATGGTTGCAATGATACTATTTTATATTGACCGAGCACTTTTCTCTCTGGGCTCCCTAAAGGCTCACGGTTGTAGCAGAGTTAGGTGGTTTACCAGTTGGCACCCTGGACCGGGAATTGAACGGAAGGGATTTTAGTCCTAGCTCAGTCGTGAACTTGCTCTGTGACCTTACTTCTATGGCTGTCTCCCCTACTGGGGTGTAACTCCTCGTGGGCAGGGAATTTGTTGCATGCACCGCCCTTTTTTCATCCCCCTCCTCTGCAGCCCCACCGCACTTATGTACATATCCATAGTTTATTTATACCAATGTCTGTCTCCCCCTCTAGACTGTAAGCTCGTCGGGGGCAGCGAATGTGTCTGTTCAGTCTATATCGTTCTCTCCCCAGTTCAGTGCTTTGCATGCAGTAAGCGCCCGATAAATACGACTGAGCGAACGAACTGGTTTTATCCTCCCCAACCACCTGGTACAGCGCGGGGGCGTCGAGCGGGCATTCAATAAGTGCTATTGCTACTTAACCTCTCACTGCTGCAGTTTTTCCAACTGTAAAATAGCCGTAGGTGATGAATAGTGCTGAAGAGAAAAATGATGGGAGTAAACGGTTAAGCAGATTTCCAAAGCCAGAGATCATGCTCTGCTCCTATCATGGAAAAGGGTCCCCTTGAAGAGCCGAAGGACTAAAAGAGAAGCAGCATGGCCTAGTGGCAAGAGCATGGGCTCGGGAGTCGGAGGTCGTGGGTTCTAATCCCGGCTCTGTCCCGTGTCTGTTGTGTGACTCTCCGCCTCAGCGACCTCATCGTAAAATGGGGATTGAGACTGTGAGCCCCGAGAAGGACAACCTGATTACCTTGTATCTACTCCGGCGCTTACGACGGTGCTCGGCACATAGTAAGCGCTTAACAAATATCGTAATTATTATTAGTAGTAGTACTATCATTGATAATAAACAAAAATAGATATAATTGGCAGAGCAACTGCAAAACCTCAAAATTCCCTACCAAACAACAGAGATAGAAATCTCTTCCAAATTCCTAAAGGAAGACTCATACTGAAAACATCGGCGGTTCCACTAAACCAATACATCGAATCCCTGCAAAGACCAAATCAATGCCAACCGGAATCTTTTCAGTCTAAAGCATTAACCCTCAGCTTTCAAGATCAGTCTAGAAAAATCTGCTTGTGCCCGGTTCTGGAACATTCTCCCGAGGGAAAAATCCAGCAAATACCCAGGGGCCCGCAGACTAGGCTTCAGTTTTCCAACTACCGGCCGCCAAGTGAAGTCATAGAGGCATCCCTAGGGCGTCTCGCCACCGGAAGCTCCGCCCTGGCGTCGCGAACGTTTTCCCAGTCTTCCGGATAGAGCTATTTGGACCCTGGCCAGCGACTCCCTTCTTCCAGAAACGTTTTCCAATCTTGGTTTTTCCTGACACAGTTATGTCTTTCTTGGTCTCCCTTGCTGGCTCCTCCTCTGCCTCCCACCCCCTAACAGTGTTGGTCTCTAAGTGCTCTGTTCTAGGTCCCCTTCTTTTCCCAATTCACACCCAATCTCTTAAGGAACTCATCCACTCCCACAGCTTCAACGATCACCTCTATCCAAATGACTCTCAGATCTACCTCCCTAGTCCTGATCCCTCTCCTCTTCTGCAACCTCACATTTCCTCCTGCCTCCAGGACGTCCTCATGAGTGGCCTGCCAGAGCCTCAAGCTCAATATGTGTGAAACTGAATTCCCCATCTTCCTTTCATCTAACTTTCCCATCAGTTGACACCACCACCATCCTCTGACTCTCAGGATCACAACTTTGGCATTATCATCGTCATCGACGGCATTTATTGAGTGCTTACTATGTGCAGAGCACTGTATAAGGTGCTTGGGGGAGTAAAATAGAACGGAGGCGGTAAGCACGTTCCCTGCCCACAACAGCATTATTCTTCGCTCCTCTTTTTCATCCCCATATTTGGTCTGTCACCAAAATCTGTCTGTTCTTCCCCTACAACATCTCCAGAATCCACCACTTCCTCGCCATCCAAACCGCCGCCTCACTGGTCCAAGCACTTGCCATAACCCAACTTGACTACCGCGTCAGCTTCCTCGCAAACCTCCCTACCTCCAGCTTCTCCCTCTCCGTTCCACACTTCACTCCGCTACCCGGATCATTTTTCTGAAAAGGCATTCGACATAGGCCTCTCTGCTCCTCAGAAACCTTCGGCGATTTCCCAGTCCCCTTCACGTCAAGCAGAAACTACTCCCGTCGGCTTTAAAGCACTCCATCATCTTTATCCCTTCTCATCCACTCTCTTCTCATATTACGCCACGGCTCGTACTTTTCCTGACTCCCATCTAACCTACTCGCTGTGCTACGTTCTCATCTCTCCCACCGCCGACCTCTTGTTCGTGATGATCTCTACCCTGCCTGGAACCCTCTCCCCGTCGGTACCCACTAACCCTTACCTCTCCCCATCTTCAAACCCCATCTGCAGTTATATCTTCTCCAGGAGGGAAGGCCTTCCCCGATCGATTTCTAATCTTCCTGTTTTACATCCTCCAATGCCCACGTTAGCAAATTTGTCGTTACTCGCTAACCCCCCATAGCACGTCTACATTCCTTATACATCTATTTCCTCCTATCTGCAATTTTAGTTCCTATCTACCCTCCTAGACTGTAAACTTCTCGAGGGCAGGGATCATGGGTACTAATTCTACCGCACCTCCAAGTGCTTACTACAGGGCTCTCGGTGGGTGCTCAATAAATACTGTTGATTAAGGCGTTCACCCAGAACCAAGAGTATCTGAAGCTCACTTTACATGGGTTCTGAGCTCAGGCGCCTTCTATGCACGCGTGCCCACGCACCCACATTTAGAAATCCAGTCTTTCATTGCTTTATTCCACCAGACCACCGCTTTCTCCGTCTTCTAAGCCCTACTAAAATCGCATCCCCTCCAAGAGACCTTCCCCCATTAAGCCCTCGCTTCCTTGTCTTATCCCCCTCCCTTCTGCATCACGTCTGCACCTGGGTCTATTCCTCTTAAGCATTCTGATATCCACCCCTCCCCCCCCCAGCCCCGCAGTGCTTATGTGCATATTTTAATGTCTGTCTCTCCTTTGAGTTTGGGGAGGCAGAGCGGTGCCGCGGAAGGGCCGCGGGCCTGAAAGCTGGAGGTCCCGGGTTCGAGTCCCCCGCTCTGACACCCGATCGCTGCGTGGCTTTGGGCAAGTCGCTTAACCTGCCCGTGCCTGAGTTTCCCCATCTGTAAATTGGGGGTAATAATACCTGGACCCTACCTCGCAGGGGTGTTGCGAAGAGTAAATGACTAAATTAATGTAACGCCCTTTGGTAATCAAAGCACCATCCAGAAAAGCAGCGCGGCTTAGCGGCAAGAGCACGGGCTTGGGAGTCAGAGGTCGTGGGTTCTAATCCCGGCTCCACCATTTATTAGCTGTGTGACTTTGGGCAAGTCACTTCACTTCTCTGTGCCTCATCTGGAAAATGGGGATTAAGACGGTGAGCCCCACCTGGGACAACGTGATTGCCTTGCATCTACCCCAGCACTTAGAACAGTGCTTGGCCCATAGTAAGTGTTTAACAAATACCATTATCATTATTACCAAGCTCCTCGTGCACAGGGACCGTGTCTATCAACTCCATTGTATTGTATCAATCGATCGCATTCACTGAGCACTTACTGTGTGCAGAACACTGTACTAAGTGCTTGGGAGAGTACAACAGAACAGACTCATTCCCTGCTCACCATGAGCTTACGATCTAGAGGGTCTTGGTTTTCTCTAGAGCTTTTATTGCCAAAGCACTCTCACATTAAGTAGTTCATTTCAGCCCTCACAACAACCCTGTGAGGTAGGGAGAGAAGGCAGGTGTTGTTATCCCCATTTTACGGATGGGAAAACTGTTGTACAGAGAAGTTAAGCGACTTGCCCACAGTCACACTACAGGTTAGTGGCACAGCTTGGACTTGAACCCAGGTCCTCGGTCTTCCGGACCGGTGCCCCGCCACGTCGCCACGACGCTTCATACGGTGTCGGTGGACGATAAGCACTCGGTAAATACCGTTGATTGGTTCGTTGATTGCTAGGGCATTCCGGGGCTCAGCCTCGGGACCTGTCCGGCAGACCCGAAACCTTGCGAGTTATAAAATTTCCCTCAAAAGAGAACAGAGCGATCACAAGTGATCCTCTCCGGGAATGATCAGAAAAAGGTCATCTCGTTTCACCTACTTCCGAGTCCCTCCATCCGCAAGGGAAAACGCACTTGAGTCAGGGAAGGAAAGGAGTGTCCAGTGTCAGATCCCTCCCTCCTCTCCAGGCTCTGATGCCAGGTAGAGACAGGGAAGAGTTCAGCCATCCGGGAGCCCAGCACCTCTCCCAGGACACCTTTCCCGCTTCACTTGCGTCCTTAGTGCCATCCTCATAACTCTTTCCCCAGTCTTCACCCAGTCAAAATGCTCACCAACTTCAGTGGACGTTCCCCACCGGGAGGACTTAAAGGGGGCAGGCTCCCGGAAAAGTACAAACTTCCATCTGTCCCAGATGATGGGGGTCACAACTGTTAAGCGGAGGGCCATCTGATGGATGATCCCGCAAAGGCTTTTCCAAAAGTAGGTATCACACGGGCCGAAGGTCAAAAATCAGCGTACTCTATGGCTAGTTCCTCTGATGCGGCGGGTTGCTTGTTACCGAGAGGTTAGGTCCCGCAGAGAATGCTGTATTTTGTCAGTGAAAGGAAAAGCAGCGTTAACGTGTGTTTGCAATACCCCATCGGGACTCTGCTCCCCCTGAAATTAAGAATGGCCACAGGAAAGAAATCGGCTGCCTGGGACACGGGCACACACTGAGGTTTCCATTCCGCTGTCTTTCCCTTCTGGGATAAGAGCTGAACAGGTCCCAGCCAATCTCAGGTGCAGCGCCTTTTTGGGAAAGGTACCTCAGTCAGTACTAGGCAAAGGGACCCGGTAACGTTTAAAACTTCAGCTCATTCTTTGAAGGACCTAGGTTCTAATCCCGGCTCCGCCACGTGTCTGCTGGGTGACCTTGGTCAAGTCATTTAACTTCTCCGGCCCTCAGTTACCTCATCGGTAAAATGGGGATTAAGATTGTGAGCCCTCGGTGGGAAAGGGACTGTGTCCAACCTGAATAGCTTATATCTACCCCTGTGTTTATTGCAGTGCCTGGCACATAGTAAGTGCTTAACAAATGCCATTAAAAAAAAAAACTTCTCTGATTTCATACTAGACTAACCCAAATGTCTTTATAAAGGGTCTTCTCACGGGCAGGAATTGAGTTGATATTCTGATGCACACGGAAAGGCCCCCACGGTCTCCACGTACAGGCCGACGGCCGATCCTATGAGCCCCGTGTTTTTCCATTTCTACAAGTTGAGCGTTGTCCTGAGGCATTACAGGTTGCAAGCATGAGAACCAGAAAGGTAGTTTTCATATGACTTCCAAGGAAAGACGGTAGTGCTAGACTGCTTCTAAAAAGTACCGTGGAGAACCCGTTTGCCTACAGAGTTGGCCCACCTACTGTGTTCAGCATTAACCTACAAGTGACCATCTACACGCGTCACTATCTCGATGTAGGTCCTGAACATCAGAACTGACTTCCCTTTCTAAAGACACATCGTTCTTACTTGTGGTTTTGGGGTTAGGACCTATTCTCCTCTAGAAACTCAGTGCAAAAGACCAGGCTCTGTGCTTAATTTTAATGGAACCACTTTTTTAAAAAAATTCTGGCATGATCGTGTCTGTGAGCCTAAACTTGATACCTTGTCTAAAACTATTCCCTGCCTTTGGCAAGTGGCTACAGCTAGTTTTGTACTCTGTACGGTACAAAAGCTAGTTTTTGTACTCTGTAATGAAGATTTTAAAAAGTTCTCTTTTTATGACAAAGAGTCAGGACAAACTGATATTTGCTAATAAAAGCTAGTTTTCTACTCTGTAATGAAGATAAAAAAAAAAGTTCTCTTTTAACGACGGTCGGGACAAACTGATATTTGCTAGTAAAGGCTATTTTTGCCCCTAAACCTAGCCCTTATAAACTTATTTACACCTCCTAGTACCCGTGAATATGCCTCAATAATAATAACGATGGTATCTGTTGAGCACTTACTACGTGCCAGGCACTTTACTAAGCACCGGGGTGGATACGAGCAAATCGGGTTGGACACAGTCCCTGTCCGACACGGGGCTCACGGTCTCAATCCCCATTTTACAGATTGAGGTAACTGAGGCACAGAGAAGTGAAGTAACTTGCCCAAGATCACGCAGCAGAGAAGTGGGGGAGGGGGTGCGGAGGGGGGATTAGAACTCACAGTGGATAGAGCACTGGCCTGGGAGTCGGAAGGTTATGCCATGCTGCTTCTCCTTTATTTATTTAGACCACTCTAGTTGTAAATATGCTGTCTCGCCGGTTTGAGTGTGAGCTCCTTGTGGGTAAGAAACAGGTCACTTGGTATAGAATAGTATAGAATATAGAATAATATACTATAGAAGTATAGAATGTTTCCCAAGTGCCTAGGACATTGTACTGCTTAATAAACGTTACTACTTTTCACTGAACTCCCGCCTCTGCCCCCGGAAAGCCCACGTGTCATCCCACCACCCTTCCTCTCCCAAAAGTCCAGCCGCCACTGACAAAATGCCAGTTAGAATTTTTTCTTTTTTTTTTTTTTTTTTTACTTCCAGCGCCGCACTTTAGGGGAGTTTTTTTGTTTGGTTTTTTTCCAGTCAGCCCTATAACCGCTTCAGTCATTTTCTGCCATTTTCTGGCTCTGGCAAGGTCTCGGGACTTCTGCCCCGGATCGGTCTGGAAATGTACCAACTGATAGCTTCAACAGAGAAATGCTAATGGCTCTGGCTCTCAGTGTTCTTCCACCTCACTCCATCATTAGCCTATTTATTTATCATTACCCTATTTATTTTGCTAACGGGCCGTACATCACCTTGATTCTATTTATCTGCTATTGTTTTAATGAGACGTTCATCCCCTCGACTCTATCTATTGCCATTGTTCCTGTCTGCCCGTCTCCCCCGATTAGACTGTAAGCCCTTCAAAGGGCAGGGACTGTCTCTATCTGTTGCCGATTTGTACGTTCCAAGCGCTTAGTATAGCGCTCCGCACATAGTAAGCGCTCAATAAATACTACTGAGTGAATGAATGAATTAGCCTGCCTGTGCTCTGAGAACGGCCTTGAGGTCCCTCACTCAACCAATCACATTTATTGGGTGTTTATTGTGTGCAGAGCACTGTAAGCTCGTTGTGGGCAGGGAATGTGTCTGTTTTATTGCTATTTTGTACTCTCCCAAGCGCTCAGTACAGTGCTCTGCACACAGTAAGTGCTCAATAAGTACGATGGACTGTTGTACTCTCCCAAGTGCTTTGTAGAGTGCTCCGCACATACTAAGCACTGAATGAATACCACTGCTTGAAAAATACCATTGGCCTAGTGGATAGAGGCCGGGCCTGGGAGTCGGAAGGACCTGGGTTCTAATCCCGGCTCCGCCACCTGTCTGCTGTGTGACCTTGGGCAAGTCACTTAACCTCTCTACCCTCAGTTTCCTCACCTGTAAAATGGGGATTAAGACCGTGAGCCCCACGTGGGACAGAGACCGCGTCCAACCTGCTTAGCTTGTTCTACCCCAGAGCTTAGTCCGATGCCTGGCCCATAGTAAGAGCTTGACAGATACCATGTGTAAAAACAAAACCAAAAAAAAGGTTGTACTAAGGGCTTGGGAGAGTACAATATAATGGAGTTGGTGGACATGCTTCCTGCCCACTCCCAGAGAAGTGCCAGGGTGGGAAGGCAAGTGGGGAGAGAAGAGGTGGTGGCTTGAAATCATTTCTGCCCATCATAGTGCTCACATCAGTGCTCCTGAGGTGGGTCAGAGAGAGTACCAGTGGGTACCAGGATCCACAAACATTAATTCCATAATAGCAAAACCCCTCTCAGGGTGGCACCCGGAGAGTTTCCAGTCCCCTACCAGTCTCGGCTACGGGAGGGAGAGTCAGGCAGAGGCCTACCCGTTCCATCCCCAGCTTGGCCGGCGGCCGGCGAGCGGAAGGCCATCAGCTACGAGTCAAAACTCACCCGTGCTGGGCAGGAGCAGCATGGGAGAGAGTCGAGGGCGGAGACTCGGGTTTACTGCACGGAAGGAGGCGATGGTAAACCACAGAGCACTTTATACTGGCAGAGAACTATACACCTAGTTTTTCCAATGCAGGAGCGGGAAAGGCAGTGAACCCTCAAGATATGGGTTTCGAGATCCCCACGTGGGGCAGGGACTGGGTCCAACCCAAGTTGCCTGTATCCACCCCAGAGTTCAGTACAGTGCCTGGCACATAGCAGGTACTTAAATTCCACAATTATTATTATTATTATTACAAATACCACTGAGGGACATGCGTGAGAAGCATAGAGAAGCAGCGTGGCTTAGTGGAAAGAGGCTGGGCTTTGGAGTCGGAGGTCGTGGGTTCTAATCCCGGCTCTGCCGTTTATCAGCTGTGTGACCTTGGGCAAATAACTTCTTTTTGCCTCAGTGACCTCATCTGTAAAATGGGGATTAAGACTGTGAGCCCCACGTGGGACAAGCGGATTACCTTGTATCTACCTCAACACTTAGAACAGTGCTTGGCACATAGTTAAACGCTTAACAAATACCGTCATCAGCATCATCTTGCTTCATTTGGCTGCACTTCTGCAACATTTTCCATTTGCCTCTCACCAGAAAACCCCCTTTAAAATCTAGAAGAATGGTTTCGGGATGTCCACAATTGACACTTTAATGTTGGGGATATGCTTTAAAATGCCCTTCCTTTGGATGAAATTGCCTCATAAATGTGGGAAATGCCTGCGAAGTGAGCTTGAAGAGAATAGCAATTTCAAAGCCAGAGAGTTGAAATTCTCTCCCGATCTATTCAAAAACAAAGAGTAACCGCCAAGTATGTTCTATCAATCAATGGTATTTACCGAGTGCTTACTATTTGCAGAGCTCTGTACTAAGTGCTTGGGAGAGTGCGATGCAACAGAATTAGTGGACACGTTCCCCGCCCGTAGGGAGCCTACAGTTTAGAGGGGAAGAGGGACATTAATATGAATAAGTAATTTATTATATATTATTTAAGGATATGTATACAAGTGCTGTGGAGTTGGTGAGGGGGGGGGGGTGAATATCAAATGTCCAAAGGTCACCGATCCACGTGCATAGATGATGCAGAAGGGAGAGCGAGCCGGGGAAAAGAGGGCTTAATCGGGAAAGGCCTCTTGGAGGAGATGTGACCTTAATAATGCCGTGAAGGTGGAGAGAGTGGTGGTCTGGAGTTTATGGAGGGGGAGGGAGCTCCAGGCTAGTTCTGCCGTGTGACCTTGGGCAAGTCACAACCTCTCTGGCCTCAGGTACCTCATCTGTAAGATGGGGATTAAGACTGTGAGCCCCACGTGGGACAGGGACTGTGTCCAACCAACATAGGCAGATTTACCCAACAGATGAGACCGAAAAACAGTACGCCTCGCTGTTTTCAGGATTGAAACGTAGAGAACATGCAAGGACTTTCCATTTAAATTAGCTGGCCCTGCATTATCACTGCAGTCCATTAAACAAGTCAACAGCCAAGTGTATTTGTTTATAGATTTTTTTTCCCCTTCTGCTCTAGGGTTAACATGGACAGTGGGAAGTAGGTCAATATAACTATTACCCAAACCTACAGTGAATAATGTTATCGTCCCACTTAGCGCAATCTGTATGCGCGGTCAGGTTCAGAAAGTTTGGTCTTTTTTCGGAAAGGAGGAGCTGATCATTACACACACACACACACATATACGCGGCACATTCACCTGCCCACTCACAGACTGCATGCAAAGGATCAAAAAGAGTTGACGCAATTAAGTGATATTTACAAGCTTAACAGGGTGAAATCCCAAGTGCTTAGTACAGTACTTAGTAAGGGTTCAATAAATCCGATTGATCGAAAATACCTACTTGAAGGGGCAAAGGGAGAGAACCTTATCAACACATATATCATTCCAAATGCACGAACAATTCAACAGTCGGGTTCCCCAGGGTAAATAATTTCCTCTCCCATCACTAAAATAGCAAGCTTTGAGATTGCAGGTGGCTCCTTTAATTCACATCAGCGGTGAGCCAGGCGCCATCCGCAACAGGTAGAAAGAAAGACTCTTTCCCTGCCCTTCAGGGGAACCGAGTCTGAAAGAGACTAGGCATAAATATCGTAGGCAAGAATACCTTGCCCATCACATTCTGTCACCGGCTCATCTGTCGGAAGGGTAGCCAGGAAGGACTGACAAACATCTGAACGCTGTCGGTCCTCAGAGTTAGATGATGAATGGAGCTCTTTGCTCCTGAGCTGCCGGACACTACATCTGCCTCATCTGTTATTCTGTCGGGAAATTGAAAATCGTATAAGAGGCCTGTAAATCACGGCTCTGTCAGATTGTGCACAGAACCTCCTGTTGGCTTTGATTTTTGGAAGCGACCGATCTAGCTGCCTGATACGCAAGTTCAGCTTGGGAAAGAACCTACCCCCAGATCCAAAAACCTCACTGCCAATTTGTGGATCCTCTTGGGGCTGCTCGGATCGGTTCCATCTCGAGCCTTTGTCCGTACAACATCGGGAGGCTCCTGGAGTAGATTACCAAGGGCAGTGCCCTCGACCTGGCCCGAGCCTAGGCGTTTTAGACTGTGCCCCGACCCCGTTTATATACCTCTCCTCTCCGTCCTCTCCCTTTCCTCCCAACCGGGCAGCAACATCAATCGATGCCATTCACCGAGCACCTACTGGGGGAGAGCAACCTACTAAGTGCTTGGAAGAGTACAACAGAGGGAAAAGGTGTGGTCCCTGCTCTCAAGGAGCGTGCAACAGACCAGGGGAAGATGTATAGACATAAATGATTTGCAAAAAGTTGAACGACAAAGATATATATTGGGTTGTGAGAGTATGTGGAAAGTGAATAAATAACTGAACAGATGAGTAGCGTATCCAAACGAATGTATACCACCAGTCTTTATATCGATCGATGGGCGGGTGCCTATTAAGCACTAAAGGGGGCTCTTGGGTTGACGTGATTTGGGGTGGGAAGAATTAACTGGGGAAGGACTCCATACTTTTTGAACCGTCCATTCTGACGGGGACTTAAGCATGGGCGCCCATCTCTAACATCTCGTGCATACTCCCTCGTCTAAGCGTGGCTCGGTGGAAAGAGCCTGGGCTTCGGAGTCAGAGGTCGGGGGTTCGACTCCCGGCTCTGCCACTTGTCGGCTGTGTGACTGTGGGCAAGTCACTTAACCTCTCTGTGCCTCAGTTACCTCATCCGTAAAATGGGGATTCACTGTGAGCCTCATGTGGGACGACCTGATTACCCTGTATCTCCCCCAGCGCTTAGAACAGTGCTCTGCATATAGTATGCGCTTAACAAATACCAACATTATTGTTATTATTAGTAGTAGTACACGTGGAGATACCAGCATCCTGTCCTCGGTACAGTCCTATCATCAAATAACTGAAAAGTTCAGGCTCCTTCTTTATGGTATTTGTTAAGCACGTACTCTGTGCCAAGCACTCTACAAAGCACTGGGGTAGTTACAGGCTAATTAGGTTGGACTTAGTCCCTGTCCCACATGGGGCTCACAGTCTTCACCCCCGTTTTCCAGATGAGGCAACTGAGGCCCAGAGAAGTTAAGTGACTTGCCCAAGGTCACACAGCAGACGAGCGGCAGAGCTGGGATTAGACCCCAGGTCTGTGTGCCTTCCACCAGGCCATGCTCCTCCTTCAATAATAATGACGGTATGTGTTAAGCGCTTACTACGTGCCAAGCACTGTTCTAAGTGCTGGGATAGATACAAGGTCATCACGTTGTCCCACGTGGGGCTCACAGGTCTTAATCCCCATTTTACAGATGAGGTAACTGAGGCACAGAGAAGTGAAGTGGCTTGCCCAAAGTCACACGGCTGACAAGTGGCGGAGCCGGGATTAGAACCCACCGCCTCTGCCTCCCAAGCCCGTGACCTTTCCACTGAGCCACGCCGCTCCCCATAGGACTTAATCAAACCTCTCAAGCCCGGTGAAAACTTGACAGGGCCAACGGCCTCACGAGAACAGAACGGGACATGACCACAGAGCTGGCCGGACCACAGATGGATGGACTCTCCCAAGTGCTTAGTATAGTATAATAATAATACTTGTTAAGCGCTTACTATGCGCCAAGCACTGTTCTAAGCGCTGGGGGAGATACAGGAAATCAGGTTGTCCCCCGTGGGGCTCACAGTTTTAATCCCCATTTTACAGCTGAGGTAACCGAGGCCCTGAGAAGTGAAGCGACTTGCCCGCAGTCACCCGGCTGACAAGCGGCAGAGCCGGGATTCGAACCCATGACCTCTGACTCCCAAGCCCGGGCTCTTTCCACTGAGCCACGCTGCTTGTAAGCACTCAATAAATATGACTGAATGAATAAATGAATGAATGAATGAAGTCGGCTCTCCAAATTACCGGTTCTACATTCCCCGTGTAACCCCCGCGCACCAAAAGTGACTACGGGCTGCTAGGCTGCTTATATCAACCCCCGGGCCGTAAGACGAAACCAACGAAACATCGCTGCGGGAATCTGTTAGTAAGATTCGCGATTTGGGTGGCCCTCTTCGGGAAATTTCTCTCAACACATATCCAACTGTCACGCAGTCCACCAGGCTGCATCAATCACACCCCGCTACACTGTGTCACGTAACCCACTGTGACTGACGCTACCCAACATGACACGTCACGGCAAGGTACGACCCCCCGGAAATTCAAGAGATAATTCTTCCGCGAACTGTAGGAGGGCTAAATTCACTTTGTCAGGACAGGGGAGGGGGAAAGGGGGCGGAGCTTATCGCCAAATTCGCTCACAAAAGAGCCGGGGTCCCACGTTGGCCTCCCCAAGTGCGAAGACGGGCATTTTTCTGCTATTTGATTCAAGAGAAAGGTTACCGGATATCTTCTATCACGTGAGGAGAAATCACCTAGTGCACACTTCAATAGAAAACACAACTGAATGGGGATTAAACATCAGAATGCCCTGTTACAACAGATACTGTATAAATAATGTTCATTGTACTCTGATGCCGTAATGACCCCAAGTTATTTTTGCGGCTGGCTAGTATCGACCAGAAGTCATTTTGTTCATTTGAAACAATGACGGCTGGAATTATTGACTCACGCTGAGCCGTGATAACATTACTGTGTTATTTCAGATAGCTCTAAAAATAATTGGACCACACATTCTCTCTCAGGCAAGCAGAGCTCCCGAATGAAGCAGCGTGGCGCGGTGGAAAGAGCATGGGCTTTGGAGTCAGGGCTCATGAGTTCGAATCCCAGCTCTGCCACTTGTCAGCTGTGTGACTGTGGGCAAGTCACTTCACTTCTCTGTGCCTCAGTTCCCTCATCTGTAAAATGGGGATTAAGACTGTGAGCCCCACGTGGGACAACCTGCTTCCCCTATGTCTACCCCAGCGCTTAGAACAGTGCTCTGCACATAGTAAGCGCTCAACAAATACCAACATTCAGTGAAGCGGCATTCAAGCCGGGAAGTTTGGTTGGCGAATGATTAAACGGAACAAGCTGGCTCCCAAGTGGGGAGGAGAAGACATATCGGAGAAGTGCGGGAACGGGTGGACGGCAGGCACCGGAGATCACACCTATTGCCCAGAGCACGTCACCGGTCACGGATTCGTAAATAATGTGCGACGACGGTCATCTTTTGGGCGGGCACAAGGTGGCCAAGGGGGCGGGTTCCGCGTTGGACTTTTCGATCACACATGCGCCCCTGGGTGGATTTCACACTGTCAGTGGAATCTTCTTTTAATACCAAGAACAACGATCGTGCGCGTTCGACAGGGGACTGAAAAGGGGACTGACCGATACCCACCTTACATAAATTTGGATTCCCTTTTGAGATTCAAAATAGAACAACAACAACGACACCACCGTTAAGGGCTCGTTATGTGCAAAGCGCTGTGCTAAGCTCTGCAGTGGATACAATCCAGTCAAGCCTCTGTTCCGCACAGGGCTCGTGGTACAGGAGGGAGGAAGAACAGGCTTTTACGCCCTCTTTCACTGATGAGGAAACTGAGGCACAGAGAAGTCAAGTGACTTGCCCAAAGTCACAGAGCAGGCAATTGGCAGAGCTTGCCTTAGAACCCTGGTGTCCTGACTCCCAAACCTGTGTTCTTTCTGCTAGGCCACCGCGCTCCGTCATTCCCAGCCCTCTGGGCTCATGCTCAAATGTAAAAAAGCCGCAGTTCAAATCAGCTCTCGCTTATCAACAACAACATTTATTGAGTGCCTTTTGTTTGCCGGGCACTGTGATCGGCATTTGGGAAAGATAATATATCAGAACCAGTGCAAAAGACCCAAAATAAGAGGGAGGAAAGGTACTTCAATCAATCGATCGTATTTACTGAGGACTTGCTCTATGCGGAGCACTGTACTAAACGCTTGGGAGAGTACAATATAACAGAGTCGGTAGGCACACTCCCTGCCGATAAGAAGCAGCGTGGCTCAGTGGAAAGAGCACGGGCTTAGGAGTCAGAGGTCACGGGTTCTAATCCCAGCTCTGCCACCTGTCAGCTGTGTGACTTTGGGCGAGTCACTTCACTTCTCGGTGCCTCAGTTCCCTCAACTGTAAAATGGGGATTAAGACTGTGCGCCCCACGTGGGACAACCCGATTCCCTTGCATCTTAGAACGGCGCTCGGCACATAGTAAGTGCTTAACAGATACCAACGTTATTATTATTATTATTATTATTATTATAAGAAGCTTACAGCCTAGAGGAGGAGAGGCTTTTAAATAGCAGATATGGAGAGAAAGTGCTGTGGAGCTGAGGAAGGGGTGAATAAAGGGTACAGATCCATGTGCCAGGGCAGAAGGGAGAGAGGACTAGGGGAAATGAGGGCCTAGTTGGGGAAGGTCTCTTGGAGGTGTGGTTTTAATAAGGCTTTGAAGATGGGGAAAGGGATCATCTGTCGGATATGGAGGCGGAGGGAGTTTCAAGCCAAAGGCAGGACACGGGCGAGGGGCCAGTGGCAACATAGAAGAGATAAAGGTACAGTGAGTTAGGTTGGTATTAGGGGAGCAGAGCTTGATTGTAATAGGAAATCAACAAGATAAGATGGGGCAAGGCGATTGAGTGCCTGAAAGCCAATGGTAAGGAGTTTCCTTCAGGATGTGGAGGTGGATGAACGACCACTTTAGGTTCCTGAGGAGTGGAAAAACGTGGCCTGAACTTTTTTTTTTTTTTAGAAAAATGATCTGGGCAGCACAGTGAAGTCTGGACTGGAGTGGGGAGAGACGGGAGGCAGGAAGGTCCGCAAGGAGGCAGGTGCAATAGTCAAGGTGGGGTAGGATAAGGGCTTGGATTCGCTTGGTAGCGGTTTGGATGGAGAGGGAAGGGTGGATTTTAGCTATGCCGTCAAGGGTTTGGCGACAGATTGAATATGTGGGCTGAATGAGAGAGATGAGTCGAGGATAACGCCGAGGTCGTACAACCTCGGACCCTGTCAGAACAGGAAGGGAGTTCCGGAGAAAAGGAACTCCTTGATTCCCCATGATGTAAACGGGGATCATTATCAGTAGTACAGCTATAAGAGAACAAATAATGATAACGGTGGTATTTGTTAAGCACTTACTATGTGCCAGGCACCGTACTGAAAGCCAACGAACTATAGGGTCACAAAAAATGAGCATCTCGGGAAATTTACCAGGACCACAGAACCAGGGCCATGGATCCTCAACCCCACACTTTTATCTCCCTAGAGCCTACGCTTTCCTAGCTCCGTGTGTAAACTTCCCCTCGGACACTTTCTTCCCGGCTTTCAGATCGATCCGAGACGTGGCCGAGCGCTCGGAGCTGGCGAGGGTGTGCGTGTCCCGGCAAGTCAAAAATAAGCCACTTGATGGCCACAGAGGACCCCTGATGGTACAGGGTGAGCTCCTGTCAGAAAAGGTTAAGTGACCCTGCTAATAATAGGAGAATTGGGGTTTTTTAATACCTTTGCCGCTGATCTTCAACTGGCCTCACTGTCTCAGAGGTAGTTCCCTGACAGGGGAGCAAAATGACACTGCTGTCTCCTCAAACAGTCACTGTACCCGCTTTGGTTGGATCCAACGGCATGAGTTCTCGGTGCCAGTGGCATTTCACAGAGCGACCTGCTCTGTGCCAAGGAGGAAGAATTCCAAGCTCTGCTGCCCACAACCATCAAGCATCTCCCTGCCTCTACCCACAAATTCCTATCCGGTCCCACCTTCCCAACAACGCTAAAATCCGCCCTTTCCTCTCCATCCAAACTGCTCCTACCTTAACACGATCACTCACCCTATCCCGCCTGGATTTCTGCATCAGCCTCCTTGCTGACCTCCCGGCCTCCTTCCTCTCCCCACTCCAGTCTGCGCCCAGGTCATTTTACTTCAAAAACCTTCAGGACCTATCACCCCACTCCTCAAAAAACTCCAAACAAGAACTCCTCACCATTGGCTTTAAAGCACTCCGCCACCTTGCCCTCTCCTACCTCACCTCCCTTCTCTCCTTCTACAACCCAGCCCGCACACTTCACTCCTCTAGCGCTAACCGTGCCTCACCGTGCCTCAATCTCACCTGTCTCGCCGCCGACACATCCTGCCTCTGGCCTAGAACGCCCTCCCCCCTCAAATCCGAAAGACGATTACTCTCCTCCCTTCGAAGGCTTATTGATGGCACATCTCCTCCAAGTGGCCTTCCCACACTAAGCCCCCCTTTTCCTCATCTCCCACTCCCTTCTGCGTCACCCTGCCTTGCTCCCTTTGCCCCCCCCCCCCCCCCCCGGCCCCACAGCACTTTTGTACGTATCTGTAATCTTACTTATTTGTATTGATGTCTGTCTCTCCCTGTCTAGACTGTAAGCTTGGTGTGGGCGGGGAAGGTGACCGCTTACTGTTGTACGGAACTCTCCCAGGCGCTTAGCACAATGCTCTGTACACAGCGAGCGATCGATTAAATATGATCGAATGAATGAATACAGGGATAAAAGGGTTTCCGCATGTCCCAACCCCTGAAGCAGGATTCCTGAGAGGCAGGGATGGGGCGGCGGGGGGAAAGATCCCCCCAAACCATCCCCAGTAGGAAATGCTAGGAGAGGGGTGTGGGACTAGACCTCAGTTCCTAGATTTTTAATGTTACTTAACTCCTGAATCACCCTGGAGGTTTTAAGCGGTAGAAAGTGATATAGGTCAGAGACAAAGTAACCACTGGAAAATCCAGAAACTCTGAGTTCTAATCATAGCCTCGGTTCCTAAGGCAGCCATCCAAGAACTGCTCCAGGGAAGGTCTCCAAACCCCAGTTAGGGGCAGGGGACCAAAAGTCCTTCCTCCACAATAGAGCCCTAAAATGTCTTGCGTCAGATTGAGCCACAGAAAGCTGGTGGCTAGGCGTGGGCTAACCTAGATTCACCCAGCTGTCCTGATCCAGCGCTTAGAACAGTGCTTGGCACATAGTAAGCGCTTAACAAATACCATAATTATTATTATTTGGGGGCTTCTCTAAACAGGGATGGGGAGGCAGCGACTTCTAACAACTATCTAAATCCAACCGTCCCCGGGGAGCCCGATGAGAAATGAGGCTAGGCTCTGCCAGGGCTTCAGGCTGGAGAGGGGTTCACAGCCCTTGGATTTAGTTTGAGCTGGGCCCCAGGATTTTAGCTCATACAGTTAGTCAGAACCGACCTCCAGAATGGAACACTGCAACTCTAAACCCTCTCATGCCTCCACGTGGCACAATGTGATGTGTCAAGTGCCCGCCATGTCATCGATTGGTCACGCAGCCCCTGCCAAATGAGATCTCTCCGTACTCTTCCAAGAATCACTTGATAGGCTGCAAATATTTTCTATTATTTGAATTTCTAGAAGGGTGGAAAAGGTAACGTCTCCTTCCTTCCAGAAAAGAAACGTACAAGCAGAGACGGGTCGAGGAACGGGAAGGAAGAGGGGAAGAGAAAATCTGCCGGAAAAAAAAGGGTTCCCTAATTTTAAGTAATGCCCCACGAATATTTTCCGCAGTGATACCCCCGACTGTCCAGCTCAAACTTCTGCCCCCCCCCCCCCCACCCCGTTTTTGCTCTGCCTTCATCCTGCCTCCCAATCCACCATCTATCCAGTGAATAAGGAAAGGAAGGAATTTGTCTCTACCATTTAATGGAAGGAGCAAAGCCTCCTCCCTCCCCTCAGAATGCTCAACCACTATTTCTGACTTTCCTGAGCATCGAAGACCAACGTATTCTCTCTTCGCTACTGTGCAGGACTGCTTCGGAGGACTTCCTTGGACCATCCACTTCCTACCGTGGCGCTGATATCCACAAGGGCATAACATCCTCCCCCAGAGGAAACGGCCCTGAACGAAAGAGAATTCTTTTTAAAGAAGGAGATATTTTGCCCCCTGATAAACAGCATGACGAGGCACCAGAAATGATCACTTCACTATCTTTCACGTTCTCAAAAAGCAAACTAGATTCCTCCGTAGGCAGAGACCGAGCAAGAGCTGTTTCCGTTCAAGAAGGGTGCTCAGAAACTCGGCGGGAGGCAGCGCCGTGCAGACAGCCCAGCGCGGCGAGGATACTGTAACAAGGGATAAATCAGAGGCCACAATGCTGGAATTTGGCAAGCTGCAAGGCTAAAATCGCCTCAAGAACACCACAAACTTTGGAATAAATTAGCTTCCCGAACCGTGGGAGGCATTGCTTTAAGAGAGAAAAAGAGAAGGAAGAAGGGAAGCCTTCTCACAGTTTAACCTCCCATGACCTTTGAACTTCAAGGGAGGTCACATGCATGTCACCATTCCCAGCTGTCTTTCTGTCTCCCTGCCCAATTGCAGGCCCTTAGCCCTTTCCATTTTGTGGTGGTATTGATCTGTTGGCAGCAATGGGCTGGATAATTAGCCAGGAATTAGGGTTTCTATTACAGCCAGGAGGCTGCCCCAGCTGATTTATCACCTGAATAATTTACTGTGATTGAAAGGAAATTAAAATGAACTCCATTTGACAACTGTGCGCTTTTATGGGCTTTAGTGAAGACTCAAAAGCCAAATTAATAGCCTGGTGTTGTTTAATAGTCTACTGAGAGTAAATATGGGAAGGTTTTCCCTCTGATGTGCTTTCTTGTACTGGATTTAGGAGGCTTTTTTGCTCCCACCAATAAAGCTACAGACAGAATCCAAATGTAGTCTTACTGAAATAGATACAGCTGTTTAAATAAAAAAAAAAATTATGAATACCTCTAGGGTTCTTTCCTGCTCTCCCTCCCCTTTTTATACATGGGAAAAGGGAATTACTTTCCTTCATAATTTTTCTAAGGAAGTGTTTAATTTTCCTGAGAATATATAACTAATTCCGCCTGCCTGTAAAATGTTAAACTGTGGCCTATTACATTATTTAACTTTTCTTACAAGAATATAATGATACACATCTCAATAAAGCATTTCTTAGGAGCAAAAGCAATGAGGTGTAATAATGATATTATAAAGACAATGAAGGTGTACCAGCAAATATTAACCCTAATTTTTGTGAGTACTTGTTCCAGACAAGGCTCTGTATATATTCTTTAGATTAGAACGGTTTGGGGGCTAAAGACTGGAGCTACATTAAGTTGCTTCACTCAGAGCTGTGAATTCTGTATATCTCTTAAAAACTACAGGGCAGCTTAGTAGCCTGCAAATAAATACCATCGCTGAACATTTATCTTTCATGATTCAGTGGAATTAACTGATAGTCAAACTTAGGGACCTCAAGGAATTTGTACCCTTGAATAATTTTTCCCCTTCAAATAATACAGCAGCATCACAAAGGCCATCATTTGTCAAAAGTTATTGCCTAGCAGGAAACAAGGGTATGTTGTTCATAGTCCAGTGACCATGTGCACACAGTGAACGGCTCCTCCTCACCTTTCATCTCTCCTAATTATCGCACTTTACAAGAAGGTGAATCCGATTAGCTGAAAAGCCCTGAGTCAGTCATTATCCTGTTTGGAGTGCTCCCCCTCCAACCCGGATCAGAGGCTAGAAGGCAGATTGGACCATTCTGTGAGGCCATTTTCAACCGAGTTATCCTGAAGGACAATTGCAGTGGTCTCTAGTAAATGTTGCCTGTACAAAATGCAGCTTACAGTGTATGCATCTATATATGTGCTGTATGAATTTTATCCACTTGTAGGGTCATCTTCAAAAATGACAGACAGCAAATATATATATATATATATATATATACACATATATATTTTAGTTCATATATACTATATGAATTTTATCCATGTATAGGGTCACCTTCAAAAATGAAAAACATAGATGTGTGTGTATATGTATATATATATATATATATATATATATATATAGTCTGTATGAGTTTATGTGTACACTGTAAAAATGTTATCCACTTGTAGGGTCATCTTCACTATATTCAAAATAGCCGTCCTTCAATTTTGAAGATGACCCTACAAGTGGGTAAAATTCATTTCCAATATGTCTACTGATTCAGTTTTGATTACCTCTTGTCAGAGACCAACCAAGCCTCTAAACCCCTTTCCAGTAAGGAATCATCCTCCTTAGTATTGATTTTTATGAGAGTCAGATGATAACAATGAAGAGCTCCTCAATCAGGTGCAGCACACCCAGTTACTTCCTACTTAAATCAAAGTCTCTAATACAAGAATACTTCTCCTCAATGAAAACCCTTAACACACATAACAACAACCGATCCGTGGGTTCCTCACTGTCCTGTCCCTATTACTCTCACTTATCCTATTAGATTCCTTCTTCCTGGATATCACAGATCCAGATGGCTGCCCCCCCACCCCCCTCCGCAACACACACCCCACTCCCCTACACCCCCTTCTTCTGAAGGTTTGGTTAGAGACCTCGAGTCCCCTAATTCTCCAAGATTTATAGCCTATTCCTTAACCTGGACAACCAACCTTCTTTTCTCTGAATGTCTCGCCTACATCCCTCCAGATTCTCTCTCTCTCTAAGAGGAGTGGTCCCATTAAAACCTTCCAGGTTAGCGTATGCATTTCTTAGCCTATCCACCATGAAACTAAACGTCTTTACCTCCCCAGTATTGTCTTTTTCCTGCCTTCATCTGTAATTCAAGTTTGTGGTTCTGAGGTCTTGCTGTGAGTGAAGAACCCCAAGTTTCCACAATTTTCTACCGACAGCTGGAAGCTTATTTTACTTGTAGAGTGCAAGTAAAAAAAAAAAAAAAAAAAAACCAAACACTATATCTTCCGTAAGATTTCGTTCTTTCTTCCTCTCTCTCTCTTTCTGTTTTCCACCTTCTCTCATTATGACATAATATGCACGCGTAAAAATGTGTCTATATATCTATATACATACATGTACACACACATATATATTTTCTGCTTACGGCTGGTTCTTTCCTGCTACTTACCACAAGTGGTTTTCTTTATAGGCTGTGACCTACACTGCGTTATATTTGCTCACATCAAGCTATGCCTCATTGGCCATGTCTGTACAAGCCAGGTATAGTTTTTGAAAGGAAGTTTTGGGTAGAAAAATTCCCCTCTTTGCCCTCATCAGCACCAAGCAAATGCAATTAAGTACCAAACAAACATTAGTAGGATTTGCTTGCTATTTTTGGAGCCGCATAGTAATAGTCTCATCTCAGCCTATCAGAACGCTCATATCAGAACCCACGTCCATCGAAACATTTCCAGGTTCCCGTTCGACCCCTCTCAGGTAGTTTCGGGGCACACTCCATAGTTTTGGCGGGATGGGAAAATGAAGAGAAGGTGATGGAGACACATCGGTACCACCTACCTGCAGCTGACAATCAAGAGGACTCCCGGGCCAATCGGGAAGAACCGACAGAGATTCACAGTCGCGGAAACAATACTGCACCAGATCACGCTAACATTTTGGAGTTCCGCTGTGCTGAACTGTGATAAAAGGTTTCAAACTCTTCAGCTAATATCTAAGATATCTCTGAAATCTGCATAGATGCTGTGAAATTGTGTCAACTTGCCGTTGGGTTAACCCTACTTGCATCCAGCTATTACGTGACATTTTCGAGCACTACCTAAAATCAAGCAGGCACTAAAACTTACCTTCGGCTCTGCTCTCCTTTATCCAAAGAGGATCCCTTACACGCACGCTACCCCACTGTGCGGGAACTCCTTTGTGAATTACACATAACTGCAATTTGGCTCTCAAGTGTTTAACACTGATAAACTTTAGACAGGAAGTTAGAAATGGCCTTGTAGTGCTGTAAAATTCAACTTGAGCCACATGGGTTATTTTCAGGGTAACAGGATAGGAGTCGGTGTCAGTCTCAAGGCACGGGGCTAGGTGTGCTTTGGATTTCTGACACAAATATAATATTTAGATACAGGGCCATTCTTAGGGGCTGCACTCCACCGTTTGCAGGGATGCATTAAGCTACCTCCCAACTCACTTCTTCCATTCTTCCAACTGCAGAGAAACAAAGGTTCTTCCTATCACCTTCCATGGCAGTGTCCCCCCTCCCCGGTTCTCCCTGCAGCTGTTTTTCCCTTTTCCCTCTTTCTCATCTCCCAAGGAGGCTCTCCCTCTCTCATTCCCTCAACAGGCACGTCCTCCTTCCCTCCTAGTCTTCTGTACTAAATTTGCTGCATGGGGGAGATTCCTTTGTCCCCGCTCTGTCCCACAGAGTTTCTTCATTTCCATTTCCCAGCCCCCTAAGCTGTATAAATCTATCAACCATCTCTAGCACTCGTGAACATATTTATACCCATCCTCAGTACACATAAGCACGCACATACACACAGGCACACACATATTTACTTATTTGTTTAGACTAGTCTAGTTGTAAATATTCTCTCTCTCTCCCTCATTAGAGTGTGATCCCTGTCAGCAGGGAATGTGTTGCTTCTTTATTCTGTACTTCCCAAGCTCCAAGTACAGTGCATCGCATCAAGTGGACGCTCAAATACTGATACTCGTCTACTAAATAGCTCACTGTGTCCTCTTGGGCAGATAGGTGGTGGGCAGGGAGAAAGGGCTTTGATTTATCCTGCAAAAACATAGTAAGTACTCAACAAATACCATAAATACGTGGCTACAACTTTGGCCATATATAAGAGTAGAGATAAAACCATACATCTAGAAGACCAAGAGGCAGGTATTGCAAGTACCAAATGGCTCAACATGGCAAAGGAGAATGTTTATTAGCTCACGGAGTGGAAAGGAGTGTAGGCCTTGCATGGGCCTTCTCAGCCACCCACATGCCTAGGCTATCACTATCAATATCATCTTCACTCTCTCCTTATGTATATACCTATTCCGCCACTCGTCTGCTGTGTGACCGTGGGCAAGTCGCTTCCCTTCTCTGTGCCTCGGTTCCATCATCTGTAAAATGGGGATTGAAACTGTGAGCCCATCATGGGACTGGGGCTAGGTCCAACTCAATTTGCTTTTATCCACCCCAGCACTTAGTATGGTGTCTGGCACAGAGTAAGCATTGAACAAATATCATCATCATTATTATTACCTACGTACCTATATTTATACATATATATATATATAAACACCTACTGTCAATAATGTTTTAAATGATATTGACCGAGACAGGAGATATCACAACTGCATTCCCTCGTCTTCCGATCTGATTTCCACCACCACCATAAACACGTGTGTGGTATACACACACACACAAACCGAAAAACCTACACCCATTATGTCAGTCTACCTGGATGGCTACTTCCATTCAACCACTGCAGCTGCACTAGGCTTTTGGCTTTTAGGCTGTCCGTCTTGAATCCCCGAAGACCTCTTTAATTCTTACAATACCCAGACAGAATGTGGGGTATTTATTTCTGGGAATTGGAAAATGGCTGGGCTTCCTTCTTTAGCCCTGGAGCTGCAAATTAGTTCACATACATTCAGTAACAACTGTTTATCCCTGGACTATACATTTCACTTGATGGCTTCAAATTTCCACCCCTGCTCTCATTTGCCAAGATGCAGGGCCTGGAGGTCAAAGCAAGTTATTCAAAGCTTCTGGAATATAACTTTCGATCCATTTCCTGACCTTAAACCTTGGGAAAACTCTGTGGCAAATAACTCAAATCCAAGATGGAATCCTTTTTGACTGAAATTATGACCATCCATTGACAAAGTACATTTCTTTCATTCATCCATTCAATCGTATTTATCGAGCGCTTACTGCGTGCAGAGCACTGGACTAAGCGCTTGGAATGGACAATTCGGCAACAGATAGAGACAATCCCTGCCCGACGACAGGCTCACAGTCTAAAAGTCCATTATGTTTGCACTGAGCATACACATAAAAACTGAATTATAGCGGATACTTTTGACCGTCTATCTCCCCTTCTGTTTCTATGAATCACTAACCTTGTAGGAGAAATTCAAAATAACTTCAAGCCCCTAGTACAGTACACTGCACCATATGGGTGCTCAATAAATGTTACTACCAGTACTACTAAAAACTTTGCCAAACATTTCAAACCAGCAAAGTCTTCCTCCATTAGTTATTATTTATTTATTCTTATTCCTTATTTACCCAACTAAGCCCTTTTTCCCCAACTCCCTCTCCCTTCTGTATCACCTATGCATTTGGACCTTTACCCTTTAAACAACTGACATTCACCCTGCCTTCAGGCCACAGCACTTACGTACAGAGCGAGAATTTTATAGTAATGATTGTCTCCCCCTCTAGACCGTAAGCTCTTTGTGGGCAGTGAACACGCCTCCCAAGCTCTTAGTACAGCGCTCTGCACACAGCAAGCCCAATGATCGATAACGTTTTGGGAGAGGCACTGAGGAAAAAAGAACACACGCAGCTATCTCCGTAGGGAGAGTTTAAGCGGACAGGACAAACTTTAAAAAAAAAAAATGTCAACTTGGCCAGCGTGCTAGGACTGAAACCTCTGCTGTCAGTATATTATTACTATCAAATGCCATCGAGTCATTTCTGATTCATAGCAACTCTATGGATCTATTTTCTCCAGAATTTCCTATCTTCTGCCATAATCCGTAACCTTGCTAACGTTTCTTCTGTTGCCGTACTTATGGTTTCTCTCCGTCTAGCTGCTGGGCTGCCTCTTCCACTATTTCCCAGGACTTTTCCTAGCATTAGTGCCTTCTCCAGAGAATCAGTCCTCCGATGATGTGCCCAAAATACTCTGAGTCATTTGGTCTTCCAAAGACCACTCTGGCTTAATTTGCTCCAAAACACATTCGTTCATTTTTCAGGCTCTATTTTAATGACAGTGGCGGTCACTTTTTGGGCTGACTTTCCTATTGAGCATGGGAGCAAAGTAGCCTCTGCTCAGAGTACCCTTCTTACCCTATGTCTTTAATACTTTGTGCCCTTCTTCCTTAGATTTCCCTACCTAGCTGGCTATGGGGTTGAAAATATAATTTTTCCCCTCTGCCGATAACGCGCGTCCTTGCCCTCTCGCCTTCTGGGTCTGCACGCTATCTCCCCTCTTCGATATCAGTTTTAGAATCCAGGCACCCTGTTCGACAGCTTTTTGCTCTAAGTGGTCACTGGCATTCCAAAATTAGCCCTGGAGAGGAAGGCGTGTGCGGGCCATGGGGTCAGCATGCAAGAGGGAGGGGACACAAGATGCCACCGGGGGACAAAATGACACGCTCCCCCCATATCCACAGGGCTGGGGGGGGGGGGGGTGTAAAGACTCCTCACTCCTCAAGCTTGACTTGGGCTGGATTTAAGTCCCAGATAGCCCAACTCCGGCTCTGAGAAACTCCGGAATTTCAAACCAGGCAAAACCAGACCACATGGATTAATCAATCACCTGATCGCCAGTCACTCCTGCTCATTCTCAAAGCGTCACGGTGGAGGCCGCAACAATTCAAGCCGTCGTTTCCCTAACTGCCGTGGACCCGTCCTTTCCTACTTCTTACACGGCCTTACGACGTGAATTTCGGTGAAAAAACTCCATTTCAACGTGGGTCACCGTCTTGTCCTTTCTACTGCACTAAAGGAGAAGGGCTGACAACCCGAGGGTCGACGGGAGGTCGTTTTCCGTCTGACTTCAGCTTCACTACAGAGGTGGGTGTTATACAAGACTCCCCAAGTTGCCACCAATGATAATGAGGAAATAATCACCACCTAGTGGTGCAGAACTGCATTCTACTCCCTGTCTTCTACACGGGCTTGCTTCCCTTTCACCTACGAGACAATAATCCTGTATCCGCATTTCAGCAGCAAGACAAGGCTGTTATTATCTGTGCATTTGCCACATTTGACTTCCCCCGTTGTTCCTCTCGGCAAACAGCTTTGCTAGACTACGGTCTGGAAACACAGACTGTGACAACTGCTACCCAACCCCAAACTTGGATCTGTGTGCTGGCTTTGAACGGCAAAACACAAAAAAGAAAAGCGTGGCACTGTCAAAGTCCTATGAACCTTCTAATGGTTCGTGTAGCCGCTGCAGTGACATTTAATGCAAAGACTCTTGAACTGTGAACCGGAAGAACTGGGTTCTGTTACTACCTCGATCTCAGGCGAGTCATTCAAACGCTTAGGGTCTCAGTATTCACATCCGAAAAATGGGTCGGGCCGTCCTTGCTAACGTCCTTGCTAGACATCTCACAGAAATACCGAGCCTCATCCTTCGGCTTCTCCTGCCTGCGGTAGGGCTTAGCGTGGGAGGGGGTGAAAGGGGATCATACCCTATCAACTTGACTCCTCACTACAAAAATCTGGCAAAAGGGTACAGTACTGAAGCTGACATGGACAGGTCGATTCCTTCATCATGCAGAGGACAGCGGAGGCTCCTCACCGAGCAAAAATCCAAGAAATACAAGAATCGTCCAATCAGAGACACTAAGAGAGCAGGAGGAGAAAGAAAAGGCCCTGAGTCACGAGACCTTCCTTCTGAACACGTGGATTGAGAGAGCACATCCCAACCACTCACCCTTACTGCTTTTGGTAGCGTGGTTTCCTTAAGGAATTAAACACCTTCAATAGACCTCTTCCCCACGGTCTGCTGATTAGGATTTGCCAAGTAAGAACTTGACAAACCCCAGCCAAAGTGTTTAGGTGGGGAAATCAAATAAAACTACTTTGATAGGTTTAAAATGGTGCAAGAGCTTAAAATAGTACCTGTTCTGGTTTGATGGGCTCAGCGGTTGTGAAAATATCGGAATAATGTTGTCTCTCAAAGACTCGATCCAATACTTCTAGTTGCTGCTGAGTGAAAAGGTCCCCCCGCATCTGTTTCCGAAGGAAATCTCTTCCCGGCAGGGAATGGCCATTTGGTACTGGAGATTCCTGAATACCTAAGAAGGGAGAGTAAAACAAAAATAAGATTAAATAGACGCTACGGCTACCAAGCAGACATTTCTTAAAGTACCCAGGGAAAGGAATCCTTATTCAAGGATTTGAACATGAGAAAATGTTGAACATGAGAAAGTTCATTTTGGGGGGCCTCCAAAATTTGAATTTTGCCATTTCGAAGGCAAAAAGGAAAAAGTCAACGCTACTGGGAGCTTTCTGTGTGCAGGGCACCGTACAACAGCTTGGGAGAGAACAATACGATCGAGTTGGTTAACGTCCTGCCTCTGGCCTGGAACGCCCTCCCTCCTCAAATCTGACAGAAAATCACTCTCCCCGCTTCAAAGACTTATTGAAGGCACATCACCTCCAAGAGGCCTTCCCAGTCTAAGCCCTCCTTTCCTCTTCCCCCACTCCCTTCTGCATAATCCTGACTTGCTCCCTTTATTCATCCCCCACCCCCAGCCCCACTACACTTAGGTACGTATCTGTAATTTATTTATTTATATCAGTGTCTGTCTCCCCCTCGAAACTGCAAGCTCTGTGTGGGCAGGGAATGTGCCTGCTTACTGTTGCACTGTACTCTCCCAAGCATTTAGTACAGTTCTCTGCACACAGTAAGCACTCAATAAATACGATGGAATGAATGAATGAAGTTGGTAGACATGATCCCTGCCCTCAGGAACTTACAATCTATGTCTTGTTTCTCTGTAATTTCTCATCTAGTGAAGTGGAATAAGAACATGGGAATAACATCAGAGGCCAGACGGCTGGTAATATGACAAACCCACCGTTTTATAAGTGCAATTGATTGCCTGGGCCACATTTGGGCTTGCACATAAAGTGGATATCAATCAATTCAATCTGCATGCACAGATGAGGATTACTGCATGTGCAATTTTGCAGGACAGGCTTAACCAATGGTCATTTAGCCCCTTGTGTGAATTTCATCACTGTGAATTCACCCAGGCAAATATTCAATTCAAATAGTCCTTTGCCAGACCCCTATTGGCAGATCCTACTTGTAAGTGCTTTCTGACTTCCTAAACCTTGAGGATTTAAGTGCAGCCCCTGCAGTTCAGCTGGCATGAAACAAAATTGAAAACACCCAATTGTTCCCATCCTAGCAGTCATTCGTATCAGTAACAAATTCACTCCCGATATTTATCCGTATACAGCAATCGCCCCGATGTTTAGGTGACTCTCAATGTTTTTCCTGAATTTAGGGATCTACTACTTGTGAAGTTTCCGTTCAAGTCACCTTGCCACATTATTGATATTTACATTTCTAACTGTTTATTGGGCTTGTTATTAAGAGTGATCGAATGCTTATGGCCCGAAGATCAAGATAGGTTTTCTAGACCATTTCACGATCCCCTTCACCGGACGGTTGCAACGGACATCCGCGTGGCCGCTAAGAGCGAGTTGAAAATTGAGGGCTGGCTTTAAAGACGACAAACTGGAGAGAGCAAATAAGCCACAAATCAAAACATTTCCTGTTCCTGGATCATCACCCTTCTGTACTTCAGCTGTGGATCTTTAGGGAAGCTTATGGATGTGCAGAGCATTTGCAGACTCATTTTAACTCTTTGGTAATGAAATATATCCCAACGGTCTGCAGCAAGTACTGTACTACGCCTTTTACGTAAGCAGGTGCCAGAGAATATGTGGCTGAGTTTTAGAAACAAGAACTAGGGAATCCTCCCTCCATTAACAACCAGTTTGGGTCTTCAGAACTTTGTTAAGATTATCGGATCTTTATTTGAATTGGAGAATGTTATTTCCTCATTGTGTATTTGCTGGCTTCATACAGAGCACCTGCAACAAAGCAAGATCACTGGTTCAGCCACCCGGGCCCCATGCTTAAAAGAGGATCGATAAAATACATTTTTCAGGCTTTGAAGTATTTTTAAGTGCTAGTGCCAATAACGTGAAAAATACCAAACTAACATTTTTTTTCCTAGCTATGTAAAGAATCAATCAATATCACAAAAGATTACTTTGTATCTTTCTCGTGAGGGGCTCCTGCAGAAGCCAGTGAAAACATTACATTGGACCGTCTTTATACAGACTCTTTTCTTTAAAGAGCACATATTACTATCTGAAATACAAGGGGAAATCTTCTTCTAGAAAAGGAATTCAGAATTTATAATTTGAATGATATGTTTAAATAGATGTAAAGACATGTGTAAGCATACAAAGGTAGAGAAAGGGACCATGTGTCTTTAAATCTTTTTTCTATTCCAAATCAAATGATATGTAATAGACCTAGTGCTGGGATTAGTCAACCATGGCTTATAAAATTAAAATTCTGGTAGCTAGCTGTACGGTAGCAAAAGGCCAGGGAGCCCCTGTCTACAGAGCAGAGAAATGCTGGCCTTAAATTTCAGGTTAAACCAATGTTAGTCACAATCTGGCTTTGAAGCTAAAGCTTTACATGATTTTGTCTAAAGTCGGGAGAGAAGAGAGGAAAGAGGATTGATTCAATTTTTTGTCAAAAGAAATCATTATCTTGCATGTCTTAAAAGACCATAAGCCCATTCAGTTTTATTTAAATACTCTACAGCAGATTGAGTTTTTGCCATTTTCTCGTTTGGGTTTTAGACAAATGCTTTTCAGGCACAGTAGAATATCATTCATCTTTACTTCTACAAACGCTACCCCAAAGAATCTTCACTAGAATCTGGGACTAGCATCTGACATCCAAGTCCCCACGAGGCAAGTGCATTTCTTAAGAAGATACATCCACCTCCAAACTAAATCTGCATGGGGCAAAACAAACTTCCTAAGTAAAACCAACATCTGTTAGCATAATAATGGAGACAGGGGAAAGGCTTAGAGGTGAGATTTATCAACCCAACCACCTTCAAGTCCCAACCCAAATATCTGGCTCTCCGTCCCCCGATCTTGCGTCTCCAATGTGCTACCACCCTGGGAAGTCCCCGGAGTTTAGGGGGACTACTGCTGCTTTGGTGAGGAGATCAGCACATAGCTGCCGGCACTTCCCCAGGCGTTATCTGTGAGCCAACTGGGAGGCCCAGATGAGGTGCTTCCATCCAAACTAACTTTCGGCACAGCTGCAAGCTAGATTTCAGCTGCTCCCAGTTGTTGAATTCAAAACGCAGCTGAAAATATTCCCAACGTACTACATAATCTGTCATCATCTCTAGTCCTACCCTCGCCAACTCTGAAATCCCTCTCTCCGACCACAATCTCTTACCTGCCTTCAGTCCCACACACCTCCTCCCTGCAAATCTGTCCTGTTCCCCCCCCCCCCCACGAGACCTCTGATCTTTCGACCCCATCTGATTTTCTCAAGTCATCACACCCCATTTAGCCTCCATACCCAAAGTACCTTCCCTTGATGACCAAACTGTCACCCTCGACACCACTGTCTCTCCTCAGTTCAACTCTCTCATTCCCTTCGTCGATCTCGTAACCCTATCCCACGGCCACGGATCACCTCCACAGCCCGCTTCCTTCGCAACCGTGCATGAGCCGCAGAGAGCTTCTGGCAGAAATCACCAAGTAAGTGCTCGGTAAATACGACTGAGTGAATGAATAAATGAATGGATATCAGGCCGACCTCATCCACCTCAAGTTCAGCCTTGCGTGGTTTTTTTTTTTTTAAACTTCGCCCTCTCCTCTGCCTGGCAGAATTATATCTCCATCCTTACTGACACCCATACCCGTTGCCCTCGCCAGTTGTTCCAGATGCTGTAGTCCTTCCTCAAACCCCTGCCCCCCCCCATATCCCCTATCTCTTGCCCCTAATGACCTGGTTGCCGACTCGATTGAGAAAATTGAAACTATCAGGTGCGATTTCCCTAAAATCTCCCCTGCTACTCTCCAGTCCCTCCCTCCTCCTGCCCCTTCTTCAACTCTCCCATCTATCCCAGCACTATCTCAAGACTAGATCTCCTGACTTCTCTCAAAATCCACCCCCTCCACCTGTGCATCTGACCCATCCTTTCGCACCTCTTCAAGGCACTGGCCCCCTCCCATTTTTCATCCCTAACTTCCATCTTCAACTGTTGGCTCTCCAATAGTTTCTTTCCCACTGCTTTCAAAATGCTCACGTCTCCCCAGTCCTAAAAACAAACAACCCTCCCTTGACTCCATGGCTCCCTCCAATTATGCCCCCATCTCCCTCCTACCATTCCTCTCCAAACTCTTTTAGCGTGTTGTCTACACCTGCTGCTGTCTCAAGTTCCTCTCCTCGATCCCCTCCAATCTGGCTTCCATACCCTTCACTCCACCAAAACTGCACTCTCAAATGTCATAAATGATCTCCTTCTTGCCAAATCCAACAGTCTCTACTCCATCCTAATTCTCCTCATCCTCTCGGCTGCCTTTGACACTGTCCTCTAAACATTATCCAACTTCGGCTTCACTGACACTATCCTCTCCTGGTTCTCCTATTTCTCTGGCCACTTAGTCTCTTTCGTGGACTCCTCCTCTGCCTCCCACCTAACTGTGGGGGTCCCTCAAGGTTCAATTCTGGGTCTCCTTCTATTCTCCGTCTACACCCGCTACTTTGGAGAACTCCTTCGCTCCCGTGGCTTCGACTATCACCTCTTCGACTATCACCTCTGTGCGTATGATTCCCAAATCTACATCTCCAGCCCTGATCTCTCTCCCTCTCTGCAGTTTCCCATTTCCCCGTGCCTTTCAGACATCTCTTCTTGGATGTCCTGCCAACACCTCAAATTTAACATGTCCAAAACAGAACTCCTCTTCTTCCCACCAAATCCTGTCCTCCCCCTGACTTTCCCATCCCTACAGACAGCACCACCATCCTGATTTGCTTGTATCCACCCCAGTGCTTAGTTCGGTGCCCGGCACACAGTAAGTGCTTAACGAATACCACAGTTATTATTAATCTACCTGTCTCACGAACCCATAATCATGGCATTATCCTTGATTCCTCACTCTCATTCAACCCACATAGTCAATCTATCACTAAATCCTGTCAGTTCAACCTTGACATCGCTAAAATCCACCCTTTCCTTTCCATTCAAACTACCTCCATTTTAATCCAAGCATTTATCCTATCCCACCTTGATTACTGCATCAGCCTCCTTGCTGACCTCCCTGCCTCCTGTCTCTCCCCTCTCCAGTCCATACTTCACTCTGCTGCCCAGATAATTTTTCTACAAAAATGTTCAATTCATGTTTCCCCGCTCCTCAAGAAGCTCCAGTCGTTGCCCATCCACCTCTGCGTCGAACAGAAACTCCTTGCCGTCGGCTTTTAAGCACTCAGTCACCTGGGGCCCTTCTACCTCACCTCCCTACTCTCCCTCTATAACCCAGCCCGCACACTTTGCTCCTCTAACGCCAACCTACTCACCGTACCTCGATCGGGTCTACCTTGCCGCCGACCTCTCACCCTCATCCTGCCTCTGGCTTGAGATGCCCTCCCTCTTTATGTCCGACAGACAGCTACTCTCCGCACCTTCAAAACCTTATCGAAAGCACATCTCCTCCGATAGGTCTTCCCTGATTAAGCCCTCATTTCCTTTTCTCCCACTCCCTTCTGCACTGCCCTCATTTGCTCACCACCCCCTCAGACCCACAGCACTTAAGTACATATCCATAATGTATTTATTTATATTAATGTCGGTCTTCCCCTCTAGACTGTAAGCTCACTGTGGGCAGGGAATGTGTCAGTTATATTGTACTCTTACAAGAGCTTAGTATGGTGCTCTGGACACAATAAGTGCTCGATAAATACGACTGATGGAATGACTTCTGGATTTTGAGGGCCCAGGAAGATTTGGCCATTGTTTCCCCGTGTGAACACAGAACTCTACAACTGTCAAGTGAACCACAATTTAAAAAGAAGAACGGGAACAACTAGGTGACATTCCATTACCCCTTAAAGTTCATTTGTCTCCTGCAAAATCGTTCATTTCTTTCTACCATTTAGTGGATACGCTTGCTATTCCATTAACGTGATCACTTTAATTAGAAGGAACATGTTCTATGCTGGAGGTCAAATTCACTTGGCTCCTCCACAGAACAGCTTCCTCTCCCAGAGCTCCCCCTTCCATGTTGAAGAACAAAGAGATGAAGTGTGCATCGGGATAGACCTGCTACAGCGAACAGCTCAAACTTTGGGTTGATTGGACAGTTGTATTACGAATGGGATTGGCTCAGTGGAACGAGCACGGGCTTGGGGGTCAGCGGTCGCGGGTTCTAATCCCGGCTCCGCCACTCGTCACTGTGTGACTTTGGGCAAGTCACTTCACTTCTCTGTGCCTCAGTTACCTCATCTGGAAAATGGGGATTGAGAGTGTGAGCCCCACGTGGGCCAACCTGATCACCTCGTATCTCACCCAGCGCTTAGAACGGTGTTTGGCACATAGCATGCGCTTAACAAATACCATCATCATTATGATCATCATCATTGAGCCCCAGGTGCTTTCTAGCTGGTCTCTGAAATCATTTCATTAGGATGATGGTGTCTCCCTCTGGAAGTGACAGACAAGCCTTAGCCCAGTCACGGAGACTTGGGACCCAAAAACCTGTGCCAAGGAATTGATTGTAGCTCTAAGGGTTTGTACTGCTTCAAGAGCACTTCCTCATCCCTTCCAATCATGTTCCCAATGGAGCAGGGAGTACAGTAGACCATCAGAAAGGTAGGGCTGTAACACATTGTAAAGTGCACATAATATGCAGTTATATGTCCTAGGCAAACTTCAGCAGAGATATCGCCCTAAAGGAGCGAAGGAGGGGAATATGGCACTAGTCTAGCACCAGGCTTCTAAACTGATTCTCTTTCCCTCTTCAAAACCCTACTTAAAACTCACCTCCTCCAAGAGGCGTTCCCAGACTGAGCTCCTCTTCTCCCTCTACTCCCTCTGCCATCCCCCCTTTACCTCTCCGCAGCTAAACCCTCATTTTCCCCTTTTCCCTCTGCTCCTCCACCTCTCCCTTCCCATCCCCACAGCACTGTACTCGTCCGCTCAACTGTATATATTTTCGTTACCCTATTTATTTTGTTAATGAATTGTACATCGCCTCGATTCTATTTAGTTGCCATTGTTTTTATGAGATGTTCTTCCCCTTGACTCTGTTTATTGCCATTGTTCTCGTCTGTCCGTCTCCCCCGATTAGACCGTAAGCCCGTCAAACGGCAGGGACTGTCTCTTATCTGTTGCCGACTTGTTCATCCCAAGCGCTTAGTACAGTGCTCTGCACATAGTAAGCGCTCAATAAATACTATTGAATGAATAATTCTTCCAGTAGCACTCTCTTTTCCTGGTTGCCTCCATGCGCCCTAATGATTGTGGTTTTCTTCTTCACTGTTGCCTAAGGTAAGGTTCTCTGTAAACATCCTACACAAACGACAACCCTCTGTTCTTATCGGGAAACTTTTTCTGAGGAGCGCCTAAAAGCACTCGATAAAATGTTCAATTTTACTAATACATCGAGCCGCCATAAGCTATTACATATAAAAAAAAAACTTCGCTACAATGCTAAATCCGGATCTCCACATAATGATCCTAACCATTAGACAGCCCTGTTTTCAAGAGATATAAATAATCAACATGTACATACATGCAATTTCATTAATTCAGCCCCCGGTAATCTAAAATTTGCGATAATTCAACACCCGCCCGCTTCATCTTTCTCCAGTTGCCTCTCTACTGCTGCCAATGAAAGATAAGCTTTGTCCTAAAGAAGAAAGTGGTTAATCTATGTTGTATTTAACAAAACCTTAGATAAGCTGCAAGTAAGTGGTAGGCAATAAGCAAAGGTACTGAAGGAGAGGGAACAGGAGGAACTACTGTACAGACCACTTCCTAGCTCTTCCAGGAAGATTTAAAGAGATAGAGAAATTTAAGGAAAACAAAGTGCTGACATCAAGGAGCTAAGCCTAAGCTCACACATATACACACACACACAAATATGCAAATAATACCGTAGAAGACTACATAAAAAAAAACTTTCTCCAGCTCAGTTTTTCACCAAATCAGACTGGACTTCTCCCCTGAAAGCGGGTGGGGTGGGGTGCATGTGTGTGTATTCGTGGACCTACCCAAATACAGGCCAACACCCGGTACCTTAATTTCTGTTTTCACCACACTCATTCAATTCCTTCCTTGGACATTTCACCTAGACTTCAGCGGACATTTTCAGGATGGATCATAGACGGAAAAGATTCCGCCTCTTCAAAACAAAACTGAAAAACAATTCATCTCCGGTCTGAAGGTACACCTTCCAGGTTTCTCTCTGAATCTCCCTCATTCCAAGCTGGAGGTTTCGTGTTTACCGCTGGACTACGTTGAACACCCCCCGAAAACGGGCCCAAGGTAGCGGGTATCCTGAGGGGTGCCACTGTCAATTTAGCAGTTGGTTACCATTCCTTCCCTTCACATGGGCATTGGATATTCTCTGACAGGAAGAAAGCTAGTAACAGCTCCCCATGCTACACTTTTCAGATCAATAAGCAAAACAGTGAACTTGTCCTCAGCTGTATTTTTGCCCTGAAAAATAATCTTCGATGTAACGAGAAATACCAGGCACCACTCTGAATAAATCTGAATGGTTTTCAGCCGGTGAAGGCTAATATAAACAACACACATCTTAGTAAGGAAAAAATAAAAGGGTGTAAATAGCTAGGTATAGCCAGGGGTAACAGGTGTATCGTATGAAAAGTGTATCACAAAAAAAATATTGCCGACAATACGATTCACGAGCCGACCAGGAAATTAGATCACCTCGTGAGAACAATGCCCCCTCACGTCATTTCTTTTTTTTCCCCCAAATAAATTTCCAGGAGAGGAGACTCGGGAGAAGAGACAGGGGTTAGTCTAAAGAAGGTACTCCTTTACGGGATTTGCTCAACACTTCAAGTAAGGTGGTATGTGGCTCTGTGGTGCCAATGTGAATGTTCCAGATGGAGTTCATGAATAAATGCTAAATTGGGAATACGGACTGAGAAAAATGGAACTGGAATATAAAGGAAAATTTGGTTGGGGCTGTTATTACTGAGCCATCGGTTTCACTCTGTCTTTCTTTACAGAGAAGGAGAATGTGGTGGGAAAATTGCAAAATATGTTCAAATTCAACTAGAAACAATTCGATTGTGATATTATCCAAGGCAGTAACCATTACACAATGCACGATACGTATTTCAGTGTTTGAGCTGTGCGAGCTGGTTATTGAGGATATGATATTGTTAGGACAAATAAGATTGGATTTTTTTTTTTAAATGAACCACTATGGCCTAAAAGGATTAATATAAGCTAAGTATGATACCTGGTACGTCCTTAAAGAACATTTTTTTTTTTTTTGCCTCTGATCCATACTGTCCAACTCCATTACCTTGTATTGTGCCTAATTATTTCACCTTACGAGAAGATGCCTGCTAATTAGGAAAGATGTTCAACCACTACGCTTAAAATATTTTGAAGCAAGTGAAATATTAAGAGCAAAAGTGTGATCTGTACACCTGTATCGCAGCTTTAAATTGGCCCGAAATGAGCTAAAGACTTTGTCTTAATTATGGGAAATATTTTCTATGCAAGGTAAATTGCTTTCAAGTCAGCCCTTCTCCAGCATCTGTGCACTCAGCTGCTTTCTATAAACTTCAAATAAGTCACTTAAAATTTATATTTACTCTAAGGGGTCTTTGCATTATCCCATTTGAGGTTTCAAACCATGGTATTTATTTTTTCAAAGGACAATATAACTAAAAAGCAGATTCATATTGCACAAATGTTTTCAGGAGAAATCACTATATTTCTCCAAGATGGTTATGGGTTTTGTCATAGATCAAAGTGAGAGGGAAGGAGGGGAAAAAAAAAAAAAAAAGATAAATCATCAGAGATCCAAAAATACTTTTCATTTGGAGAAGATATCAGGCCATTTCGATGGCACTGATAGAGTCTCAGCTCTGTCTCCATTACCCACCGAAGGCAGCTGGAGTCTGGAGCTGACTACAGTAGATTATATTCCCTATAAGATGGTCACCGATATATATATATATGATCTTCAACCTCTATTGATTGACCAATTTCACAAGCAAAGACTGGTGAAATGAAGCTGAAATGAACATCATGCTTTAACTCATTGAACCTATCAGGCCTGAGTTAATCTCACTGTCCACTGTCTCTGATAGAATTCAATTGATCAATCATGTTTCGGTGATAGTACCATTTCACTGGCTTATTGCTTCTTCATTTCAAAGCTTGACCTGTTAGATATACTAGGACCAGCTCTGCTCTTCTTGGATACACAGACATCAGCATCTGTCTACCAAAGGGTACATTCTTATGTCCAAGTTTTATAAGAACTTGGAGATTTTTTGCTTAAGCCCACTCATATTGGTGTAGTTCTCTATACCAGGTGTTAACCATCAAGTTAACTGTAAAAAAAGAAAATGTTTTCACGCTATGGAAAGGCATTGTCGTTGCAATTTTTAGTATTAAAGTCAAGATTTTTCCTTTTGTGCTTTATTTTATCACATTGACTTAACATTTGAACTAATAAAGAATCAATCAGAGTATTTTAATGGAAAGAATACTGGCCTAGAAGTCTGGAAATAGATATCTAGTCTACACACTCACTGTGTGATCTTGGGCAAGTCACTTCACCTCTCTGTGCCTCGGTTTCTTTATAATGAGGATAACAGCATTTTTCTCCACCTACGACAAAGGGAGGTTATAAGATAAATGTCTATTAGCTCAAGCCCTCCTAAGCATAAAAAGTTCCCAGAAAAGGAATAGAAAGCTTTTCCAAAGAAATATGGATCTACGTGTTCTTTTTCAAGTAGATAGCCTTCATTCATTCGTATTTATTGAGCAGTTATCGTGTGCAGGGCACTGTACTAAGCGCTTGGGAAAGTACAAGGCAACAGTAGACAGTGACATTCCCCAGTGATTCATCTACTTTTCAAGGGAAGTCGTAACACTGGGCTTTTTGAAACTGGGTGACTCTTAAAATAGCCAATAACCCACAACTCTACACACTCCCACTTCTTTCTGAGAAAATAAGCCCTTCTCAGCTTCAGATCTCAAATTCCAACATTGGATTCCAGTGTCCTCAGAAAGCAGCACAAATTTTCCCACCAACCAAAATCCAGTAACAATAATAACAATAATAATAATAATACTGGTCTAGGCTGCTCTCCACGGCCCTGGTTCAGCTAATGATGTCATTCACGCCACATTTTTCAGGCACCCAAGTCCAATCACTATTTTGAGAAATGAAGTCTGGACTTATTTCTTCCCTGAGAGCGGAAAGTGTGTGATTATGTGAGTATGAGAGAAGAGTGAGTCTGTAACCAGAAGAAAAAGGAAAAAATGTCTAAGAACTGGCTGCAAAACAGAAGCAGCCATTCGGGGAAGACATTACGCAAGCGGACGAGGCACACAATAAATCCAAAATACAGATAATCCATATGTGGATAATCAGTAAGTTATCTGTCAAGCCTCAGGAGAGCACACTTGTGGTTTTTCAAATCACTGATCATGCCTATACCAGAAATATTTTTTTTCAGCATTCTTTTAAATTATACATAGCATGAAGCACTCAGATGGATGTACAATTCACAAACATTATTACCAAGAATGCTGTTATGGAAAACAAGTTGTCAGAATCTACATGAGGGCAGAGCCCATAGTACTGGAAGTTCTTTTCTGCTCCAATAGAACAGATGTAACTGTTCTAATGGGGTACTCCCTAATGTACAGAAAAAAGTTAATATGCTTCCCAAAGGACCTGATTTATTCCTTTGGAGTCACTTAAACTGAGAATCTGGATCAATAAAAGTGATTGCTAAGCACTTGAAAATAAAAGTGCAATGGGGGGAGGAGGAATTGACCACATAAATACACTAACATTCGTCCCTTCGGAGGTGGTATTTTTTTTGGTTTTTTTTGCTTTTGTGGGGTTTTTTTTGGTTTTTTTTTTTTTTTTTTTTTTTTTAACTGTGGGGGGAAGGGTGGGAGGGAAGAGAAGGAAGGAGAGGAAGGGACAAAACTGAACATTTCTTTAAAGAGTGATAGGGAACTCAAGCCTTCACCCTGGGTAGAGTAAGGAAAACAGAGGCGTCTTTCTATAAAGTTCTCTGAGAAAGCTAGAAGCTATCTAGCTAAAGCTAGAAGCTTTCTAAAAGCTAGAAAGCTAACGTTTTGGCACAGCAGTGATTCGCCCTGTGAGGTGTAACTGTCCATCCCCAGATCCCCATAAAAGTTTTAGACCAATGGGAGCTACGCGTATGATAGATATGCAGGTGGATCCACCTTTCTACAAAAAACCTGCAGTTAGAGGTTTATAGAAGCAGCCATCTTTTAAATAAATCGGCATGCATCAATTATGCACTAATGGTTAACAGAAATATATTTTTTTAATCATGAAATATTAAAATTCAGGCTTTTCTGAATTCACATCTCCTCCAGGAGTCCTTCCTTGATTATTCTCTCATTTCCCCCCACCCTTTATCCCCCCTCAACTGCTGCTTCAAAGCATCCGCATCACCTAAACACTTGGGTGCTCACACCCAACCCTACACTCTCCCTATCATTACATCTATGTATAATAATCAATCGTATTTATTGAGCGCTTAGTGTGAGGAGCACTGTACTAAACATTTGAGAGAATGCAATTTAACGGAGCGGGTAGACACATTTCCTGCCCAAAATGAGCTTATGGTCTTACCTTTACACTCTATTACTTCCTCCTACCTGAAATTCATTTTAGTGCCCGTCTCCCTTGCTAGATTTTAAGCTTCTTGAGGGAAGGGATCATGTATTCTTGGATTCTTCTGTATGCTCCAAAGTGTTTAGTACAGTGATCTGTATTCAGTACGTTTTCTTAGACTGTAGAACCACTGAGGGAGCGGGACCATGTTTAATTCCCACTTGTGTATTCATTAAATCGTATTTATTGAGCGCTTACTGTGTGCAGAGCACTGTATTCTCTCCCAGCACAGAGTACAGGGCTCTGCACTCAGTAAGTGGTTAATACTATTATGACCTCAGTAAACACTCAATAAATACCAACGATTGACTGTAAAGTTACATGGTACGGTCCCACGTAGGTATTATAAAGATACTTTTAGCAGTCTATAAAATGACCATTTTACCCATCTCAGAGAGACGGGGGATTCTTGAAGTTAAAGGGATATCTACAGTTATAAAGTTTGAAAATTTGACTTCCCGTTTATATTCAATCAAAATCAATGATATTTATTGAGCGCTTACTTTGTGCAGAGCACTGTACTAAGTGCTTGGGAGACTACGATACAATAGAGTCGGCAGACATGATCCCTCAGTCAGTCGATTGTATCTGTTGAGCGCTTACTGTGTACAAAGCACTGTATTAAGCACTTGGGAGAGTACAATATAACAATAAACAGCCACATTCCCTGCCCACGACAAGCCTACAGCCTAGAGGGGGAGACAGATGTTAATATAAATAAATTACAGATATGTACATAAACGCTGTGGGGCCGGGAGGGGGAATTAATACAGGGGGCAAGTCAGGGTGACGCAGAAGGGAGTGGGAGAAGAGGAGGGCTTAGTCAGGGAAGGCCTCTTGGAGGAGAAGTGCCTTCAATAAGACACTGAAGTTGGGGGAGACCAATTGTCTGTCGGACATGAGGGGGGGGGGCGTTCCAGGGCAGGGGCAAGATGTGGGCGAGAAGTCGGGGGCAAGATACACGAGATTGAGGTAAAGTGAGAAGGTGAGCATTAGAGGAGCGAAGAGTGCGGGCTGGGTTGCAGTAGGAGAGTAGTGAGGTGACGTAGGCAAGGTGACGGAGTGATCTCAAGGAGCTTATAGTCTAATGGGAGAGACAGATATTAAAATAAATTGCAGGTCCGGGAAGCTACCCAGGACGAGGATATGTATGGAAGTGTGGTGGGGGGATATGAATACCAAAGTGCCTATGGGGTAGGATTAAGTGCACGGGTGGGGCGATAGAGAAGAAAAATAGGGAGGGAGGGTGTGGAGGAGAATTTAATCAGGGAAGGCTTCCTGGTGGAGATAGGAATCTGAGTAGGGCTCTGACGATGTGGGGAAGAGGGCTGGTCTGTCGGCTCTGTAGGGGGAGGGAGTCCCCGGCCGGAGGCAGGACATGGACAAGGGGTCAGAGGAGGTGAAGTGACAGCAAGGACAGTGAGTAAATTGGTATTATAGGAGCAAAGTGTGCGGGTTGGGTTGTAGAGGGAGAGGAGCAAGGATTTAGTAAGGGGGATGAGCGCTGATTGGGTGCCTTGAATCCAACAGTACTTCTTAGAGGTGCCATGTAAAGGTTTTTTTACCCAATCATCTAAAGACAGGGCAGTGCGAATAGGTATTTTCATCTGAATGTTTTCCTTCTTCCCAGCTTCAGCTAAAAGTTCTGGTGGGATTTTTTTTTTTTTTAAAAAAAAAAAAAGGTATTTGTTAAGCGCTTACTACGTGCCAGGCACTGCGCTAAGTGCTGGGGTAGATACAAGCTAATCAGATTGAACACAGTCCAGGCACCACATAGGGCTCACAGTCTGAATCCCCATTTTACAAATGAGGGAACCGAGGCACAGAAAAATGAAGCGACTTGCCCAAGGTCTCGCAGCGGACCAGCGGCAGAGCCGGGATCGGAACCCAGGTCCTTCCGACTCCCAGGCCCGTGCTGTATCCGCTAGCACACGCTGCTTCTCCCTCGACTTTGAAAGGCCCGGGCAGAAAAATCCTGGTGAGTCAGTGCCCAGGTGGGCCACCTCTGCGATTGTAAACAATGCGCTGTCAGAGTTACCCAATGCCCAGCAAATTTCACTTCACTTTCAAGGTACGTAAACCCGGCCCTATCCCTTCCCCATCCCAGTTCCCCCCCTCGGGCTTTCCTTTCCCCCTTTCCTACACCCCCAAACTCACCCCCCACACACACACAACCATTCTCACTACTCTCCCATCCAACCCCTTTCCAATCCATCTCTATTCTTATTACATTTTTTTAATATATATTTTAGCAGTTGCTTCTGCGCCGGGGCGCCACCGGGAATTTCTCTGCTGCTGCCGCAGGCTGTGATAAACCCTTCTGAGGTTTCAAAGCTGGAGGCCGGGGCTGGATCACGATCAATGGGAGCCGGGCAGGAGGGGTAGCAACGATGGGGGGGGGGGGGGGTGGAAAGAGGGGGTGAAGTTCCCAAGTGGGAACCACCACTGCTTACCCCTTCCCCACCGCCCCATCCCTCTGGGGTCTGACCCCGGCCCCTCTGAAACCCAACTTTCACCAGGAGGCATTTCTAGATTAGTTTCCACCACCCAACAGCTACTCTCGGCGTTTACCATCATCACGATTTACCTACTCTACTTCTGTATCGGTTATTCACTCTTCTTTTCAGCTTTCCACATTCACTGGTGACCAGCTGTATCTTCGTTCTGCCTTCTGCTCCCACTATTTATCGATTATTCTGTCTGCTTGTTTTCCCCAGTAGATTGCAAAGTTCTTTGAGGGCAGTAACCAGGTTTTTTGCTTCTGGTGTACTCTCTGAATGAAGTTCTGCCCAGAGCAGACCCAAGAACCTACAGCTCTGGAAGGGTCCTGGAGGCTTTTAGCAACTTGACCTTTCTTTACCGCCAACATCCAGGAGAGTGGCACTCACTCCAAACTTCCCCAAAGCAGGGACAAAACCCACCCTTCCTCAAAGAGAAGGCTCCCACCAGTGCACCGAGCAGGCGCTCACTAGCCCAGCTTCCTCTGGGATGCAGAATGCCTGGTGTAACTAGTCCATATCCTCGCTGCAGGGGTAGGAGATCAATCAATTGTATTTATTGAGCACTTATCGTGTGCAGAGCACTGGACTAAGCACTTGGGAGAGTATACTATAACATGCTCTCCAGGAAGAGTTTGGCTTTGTCCATGAAGGGGGAAAGATGTGGAAAAGATGGACCGTGGGAGTAGAAGTGTGTAGTTTCGGTGGGAGCCAACCTCCTGGATATCTGTAGGGAAGAAAACTTCCTTGTGCGTTCAATCCATCTGTGAGATACCACTTTTTCCTTTTTTTTTTTTTTGATTTGTGGGGTTCTTTTCCTAATTGTGGGTATGTTCCCCCTACACACACACACACACACTTTCCCTCATCCTTCACTCCCTCTCAAATTCTCCAGGCGCCTGTTTCCATCACAACTAAATACCTGTTTCATGGCAAACCCCACTGAAAGTATCTAATTCCCTGGGTTTTAGCAAAAGGTGAAAAGACCCCGATGTTGAATGCTAACCATCATGTGAATGATGCACTGTATAATGACTTGTGAACTGGGTAAAAGACATAGCGGTATCTATTACTGAGGAGATCGCACATATTTCTGTTCCATAGCTATAGCCTGTACCCATTATCACAGTGCATGGAGACCATGCAACAGGATGTGGATGGCATCACCCGATCCATCCCACTCCGCCACTTGTCAGCTGTGTGACTTTGGGCGAGTCACTTAACTTCACCGTGCCTCAGTTCCCTCATCTGCAAAATGGGGATGAAGACTGCGAGCCCCACGTGGGACAACCTGATAGCCTCGTATCCCCCCACAGCACTTAAAACAGCGCTTGGCACATAGTAAGCGCTTCAATACCATCATCATTATTATCAAGTGCGCATCCTACTGATGACAGCGTTCCCTTTTCCCCTTTCCTTGCCTCCCTCCCACTTCAACTGAAGTCCTAGGTACATAGGCATCCCAGTATTGATCTTGTGGCTGCCAAAGAAATAGGAGGGCTTTTTGATAGCACCTTTGGTGACTGAACTGCCCTAGTTAGGAAAGCAATGCTCACCCTAATTGGGTAAGGGGCTACAAAATGTGCCCTAATTTCTTTTGATGCATACAACCTGGAAGAGAGTGCGTTTTCAATCACACTCCCCCAGATTAAATCTCATTCATCAGTTGCATCATCTTTAAATGCAAAGGGGGTGTGTGTGTATGTGTATAGAGGGAGAGGATGATCAGAGAGGGAGAGAGGGAAGGAGAGAGAGAGAGAGAGAGAGAGAATGTGCATATGAGAAGACCTAAATCAACCCCTTTTTTAAAAAAAAATGAGATAGGGGTCATCCAGCAGAATAAAACGGTGGATATTTGTGTTTGTATGTGATTCCTCCTGCTTATAAACAGCTCTCATGCCTCCCGTTGTATAAAGAATATTGGTGATGATCACAGACACACATTCTGCACATACAAAAATAAGCTATCCTCATAATATCTGCTCTATTTTCCAGATTTCTTTCCTAAATGTTCTGAAACATTCAAGTGTGTGAAGAACAGTCCCACCCCAAAGAGGTTAGCTCTGGATTAATAACTACGCTATAAATTTGCATTCTAAATCTCATTTACTCGTCAGATTGAATGCTCGTTCCGTGAGACTTCATAGATGCATCGTTGCAGCTGTGGTATAGAGCTGTGGGGTTAATATTACTTTTATTCTTCCTGTTGAAGTTTTATCTTGAGTTGGATAATTCCTGCATCGTCTCACTGGACTGGAGCACTGTCCGTGATCTGTGAGATAAGTAATTCTGCCTCAACTCACAGATCCACTCGAAATGAACTCATAAGAAGCTGAAGCTCCATCAAATGCTCTCTTCTGATTTTCTCTTTTGTTCATTTTTTGGTCAGACTTTTCCTGCGCTAACTTATTTTCTTTCCATTTCATCCTGTGACAACCAGGGGAGACTAAGGGGTTTTCACTAACACGCTGTCACATGTAGCAATCTGCAAACGAGAAATGAAAGAAAAATGTTTGGAAGGGACCGTCGCTTACAAGGCACTGCTGCAAAGCTGCAGTTGATCAACAGTTCCTCCGGATAGTCAAGGACTTTTCCATCACTGGGGCAGTGCATGAAATGACATTTTCAGAACCTGCTTCCCGTTTTTCCCCTACCGCATGTCATCCTTGTCCCATTACGTTCGAACGTCCAGCCTCCCAAAAGGTCCGCCAGAGAAACTTCAGAAATGTATCGAGACCATGGCGATTTTTACACACACAGTATTGGAACACACAAATTACAGATGTCTCTAATAGCGAGGTACCAGAGGAGTGTGAGGGCAAATTGAACAGAGATGAAAACGGCGGGGATTTTATTCCTTCTTTATTCCCTCTCTAGACTGCATGCTCTTTGTGGGCGGGGAACATGTCCACCAACTCTGGCGTGCGTTCCCAAGTGCTCAGTTCAGTGCCCTGCACGCAGCAAGCGCTCAATAAATACCGTTGATTGATCCTCTCTTTCCACGTTTCTTGATTCCCTTGTAAGATATAAATCTAGCCTGGACAGTCCCCGTTGCTCAGCTAACTGACTTCAAAGGAAGTCAAGACGAGTGCCGCAAAATGTGCCGTATGACAACACGTAGGCCCGGATGAGCACTTCGTAATATTCCCCCGCAGGATTCCAAATTACTTGCGAACTACAGATACGTGCCCAGCCACGGACCCATGAAATGCAGCCATCTCTGCAGCCCTTGAGTAAGCAACTGGTGTGCAGAACAGGGAGAAGGATCACTCGGAGAGCAAACCTGTTTTCGTCGGCCAAATCCCTGAGCACTTTCGGGTGTCTCCCAAACGCTAACGATAGAGAGGGCAACGCATCCCTCTCAGAACGAGGACGAAGGGGGAGCAGGCCTTGTCACGAATCAAGCCCCTGATGCCACAGAGCCCCAGAGATTCAAACGTCGTCTTCCCTAACATTGGTTTACGGCAGAATTGCGGAGACCGAACAGAAGCATCTTCAAGTTCCCGTTTTCTCTAAATCGCGTCACCGAATGGTTATAAGGAGGCCATAAAGAACTACCGAAGGTTTTAAAGAACACTGACAATAGAAGAATCTTTCCATTTCTGTGAGGGTTCCCGCCAGAGAAAACCACTTCCAATGCTTCGGCTGAGGGGATGACCGTCCCCCAGTCCCGCCGTCTCCCCCCGACCCAGGTCCGGCGTGGACGGAGGGAAAGCCAATCAGGTGCCACCCCAAAGACAGACCGCATCTGTTGGTTTTTCCCTTGACACAGCAGTTAGCTAAGAAGCCCGGGGCTTGGATGTCGAAGGGCCCTCCATTTAGTGCCAGCCATCCTTTTCTGCTGAGAGGAACCTTTTTCAGATGACAACTTAGAAGTGAAATCATTACAAAGATAGAAAGTCCGAGAAAAGAAGCCATCCCGTCCCCTGCATCATGAAAATAACTTTTCCCACAGCACGACAAAAAGGCAACGTGATTCATCTGTTCTGGAGAAGTGTACCGGGGGAGGTGGAAGGTAATGGGGGATTGCACATCATCTCCGTAAGTCTCGGGCTTACCAAAGGAAGCGTTCCTTTATAATCGCTGAGGTGAGAGAGAGAGAGAGACAATGAGAGAAAAGAACATGGGAGCCAGCGAAAGCAAGAGAATGAGAGAAGGAAAGGGAAAAAATGCACATTATACAAACTCTCTGCAATTTTTCTCAAGGTCTTGCCGCCCCGACATACAAAGACAGTCTAATGAACGAGAGACTGCTCTCCCACGATGATTATACCCCGCAGCCCAGTTAAGAAAAAAAAAAATCATAATAATTAATCTCTGAAGCGCAGGTCCAAAAAGACAGCGCCTCGTACCAGCCCTCATCCTTTCCTCCGGTTCCCTCCGTGCAAGGCTGAATCACTCAGCTTTATTGACACTTCATCTACCAGGCGTTCCCTCTGCATGTGGATCATCTGGTACACTGCCCGGTTTCTGGCTGCTGGACTCCGCACTAAAACACCTCCCTTGAGCCTCTAGGAAAGCTGGCATCAGTTGTTACCATAACAAACTCAATTGTTCTCAGCAGTGCTCCAGCAAATAAAGTCATTAATTATGGTCTCTCTCTCGGCCGCCGTTGGCTGGAGCAGCAATCAATGTGAAACCGCTCATTGCCTCCTCTCAGGGAGTGGAGACAGATGCCATAAAAATAAACTGCAACATGAGCAGAACCCTGCCAGTAAGGCAGCAGCAGGCTGTACCGGGTAACGGCCATCATGCTGCTTCGATGTGCGTGGCTCCATTTATTTGGGCTGCCTCAGCCATGGGGGAAGGTATCCCATTAAGCGATTATTTTTATCTTATAACGTCAATTTACTTATACTGATTGGCTTCCTGCCGCCAAATATCAATTAAATTGCAAATGCCCTGCAGAAGCTTTTTTGTGTCTGTGATCTCCCTTTCTCCTTTTCTCGCCCTCTTTTTCACAGTGTTCTAACATAATTTAATTTATTTCCCTTTCCGTATCTCAAAGGAAAATCTATATCTCCTTCTGGAAGGCCATTTGCCCTCTGCTATTGGGAGCTGAGGTATCACACTATTGGATCATTTGTTTCAAGTGACTATCGGCAGCACATCAGCACTCCTAAAGACCCCAGCCATCTCCCTGCAACTGCCCCCTGAATATATATGATTGTTTGCTTTATAATTTGTTTTTAATAGACACTGGTAGCAACCCTCTTTCTGGGTATCTTGACTTCATTACCCTGCAAGCTACATCTTCCCCACCCTTTCCATTTCTAAGAAAGCGTCGGTGCTAATCAGCCCCCCGAACGTGTTCTTGTTGCCTTTCCGGAGATCGGACGGAATTCTCCCCTTTCTCTCTCGTTGCCTTGGGCCTACAGTGGGGTCTCTGGAGCGGGTGCGAGGTAGACGCTCGCTGAGGGTAGAAACCGAATGTCCCTTAAAAGCCACAGATCTGAGAGATGGCCCATCGAGAAATGAAATGTAAGTGGAATGTGGCCGCCACCGGTGGCATTTGTGATTGGTAAGAATAGGAGAGACGGGACTCGGAAGAGAGGAGAGGTGGGGAAATAGCAAAGAAAGCCAACAAGTACAAAACCGCTCCTTGCGTATTAGGCTGAGTATTCATTTGGATCTGTAAAAAAATAAAAAAATAAAAAAAAAATCCACTTCCAGTCCCCAAAATGTGCATAAATACACACTTCAAAACAAATCTCTCATTTACGTTGACCCATAAACCCTCCCTGCACTTTATCTGCTGTGAGCTAGGCAAAGAAAGCTACAGTATCCCCTTTGGTCCGAGTACTAAAGACCCATCTCCATATTCCTCTTTGGATCATGAACTCCGTGGCAGTTGTGAAGCCTGTCCCCACTTTGAGAGAGAGAGAGATGAGATTAGAGACAGAGTCGTGCTAATGGGATTGGAGGGAAACCAGATGAATGTCAAAGATAAAAATGAATGGCTGCTTCAGTCAGCTGTGCGACCAGAGGGGAGGGCTGAAAAATGAAGAAAAAGAAAGTTTCGGAAGTGCCATGCCTCCCTGTGGTTCCGATCAATTTCCAAAGATTTGGACCCCTCATACAAACCTTCTTACACAGATTTTCGTAAATGTGTAAAATTATACCTGGTTTTCATAAATCATAAGCCCAATATCCCTCAAGCATGAACTCTTGGGAAATTTATTTTTCTTCCCAGCCACAACTTGAAAACACCTCAAGAATACATCTCTTGTGTTTTCCCATTTCCGGCCCTCTTCCGAGCACACACGATTCTGGACTTTATTGGAAAGTGGAAATCCACAAAAATCCAAAATGGATATTTCCAGGTCTCGCACCCAAGTCTGGTTTCGAGTCTTAGGTGAATGTCTGAGAAACAGAAGCACGGCCTCTTTTTTGGTTTTGTTTTGTTTCTAATTCAAATTGGTTTGGCCGACTCTTCTCAAAAGTTGGTTACGTGGGGAGCAAAGCAAAATGGCCACCTCGGAATGCACAGCGGCAGCTGTTGATCAAACGTCATTCATTCGTTCATTCAATAGTATTTATTGAGCGCTATGTGCAGAGCACTGTACTAAGCGCTTGGAATGAACAAGTCGGCAACAGATAGAGACAGTCCCTGCCGTTTGACGGGCTTACAGTCTAATCGGGGGAGACGGACAGACAAGAACAACGGCAATAAATAGAGTCAAGGGGAAGAACATCTCGTAGAACATTCCCTACGTCAGGTAGGGAATACTCTAAAATACATTTTAAAAGAAGGAATGAATTTAGATAAAAGGATGAGAGGATACATGGAGTAAAGAAAAAAGTTCTGCTCCTCATATTCACCTATCAAAGGTCATTCTGGAAATCTGGGACAACATCGAATTAAAGGGGGCTGAATTAAAGCAAGCCAAGTCTGGGGGTTCCATCAAACGACAGGACCAGGGGAAAGCGGTGAGAGGAACCAACATACGTACACCTAACGCCCGCTTGAAATTTTCTTGTGATTTTATCAACTTGCTTCACAATGGCACATTTTGTTTTGTTTTAATATCAGTCTGGGGATGCACAAATGCAAACTATGGATGGATGGATAGATAGATAGATGTAGAGAAAGAGTCTATGAGGATGAATGTATGTAAATACATTACACACCCCCACGCATGTACTTCTGGGTTCATAAAAATCCCCAGGGAAATAGGAAAGACCTTTGTGCTCTTTCAAATGGTGATTATTGACTCGTTTCATTCGGTGTTTGATGGAGATAGCATGATTGCCTGGGATGTACGTTGTAGGTTTCTAAGCGGAAGGCTCCAGAATCAATTTTGTGGTAACTGGCTAGATGTGACCAGCTTACAAATTCTGAATGGTAGGCAGGGAACACATCCAGGCAGGGCCATCATTTTTAAAATATCCGAGGTAGGTGACCCTCTGCCATGCTGAATCCTATGCCTTTAGCAATTTCTTTCCCCAGAGTAATGGGTAGAGCCACAGCCCATTCAAGACTATGGGGAGAGGTGCCTGTCTCCAGCCAAGTTCATTGCGTCCCAGAAAGATTTGTATCTCTCTCCTGACACGTGCACACAAGAAACCGCAATGCCTGAAAGAATGAAAACAATTTGTCTAGGGACTACAATTCCATCCCTGTCATTTTGGAATTCTCTCCATGGTCCCTGCAGAAACCTGAAATCATCCCCTCACCCTCACACCCAAATCTCTGTTCCTGAAGTCTATTCGACTGAAGCTAGGGAAGATGTTGGTAGGTCAGTATCATTTCCATTTCAGAATCTTACGCTATGTCCACAGACATCAGGCCTTGAGTTCTCGTCCAGTTTTTTTAACGAGCTGTGTGACTCCAGATAGGTCATTTTACATCTCTGTGCTGTCGCTTCCTCGACTGGAAAATGGGAATAATTCTGCTCCCCACTACTTAAGTCACAAGAACGTTGTAAGAAACGAGAGACGTCAACCCACTGGAAGCATTTTGAACTCTGGGAGGGGAAGGCTTAAGTGACCTTTTGGTTTTCCTCAATTTTCTCAGTCTGGATTACGTAGAAGTTGAAGAGGAGCCCGTGGTATATCTTATAATTTTGAAATATATTTCATTTAGAAGCTTCAGAGTGAGCACCAAGAATTTCCTGGTGACTTTTTGGTTGAGATGCATTTGTTCATTAACAACCTTTAACAAAAACAATTTGTATGGGTAGTTGGTTCCACTGGGAACCCACTTTATATTCTAAAAATGATATAACCTAGATGAGACAATCCGATTTAAGCAACCAAGCAAGCACTTTGAGTGCATAGGGCTAGCTTTATGCTAAAAATGTGGTTTTTTTCCTCCACCTCTAAGGGATAAACTGAAGTACAGAGTTAGGAAAAAGGCTGGGATGGAATCCAAGTGTCTGAGTTTCTAGCCCCAGGTCACCCCCATTCTGGGATGAGAGTCCAGGTGGGCCTTGCACCCCCCGTCCCTGCAAGTCCCATGCTCAGCTCCTCTGGGAGGTGATGCCCTTTTAAGAGGACTTCCACCTCTAATCCCCACCCTTTCCCTCTCTCCAATCCCTCAGGGCATTACGGCACAGCCCCGGCAGCATCACCCCTTTAGGAGTCCCCTTCGTAACCCTCCAGAAAGTCCAGTAGCAGCGGACCTGAGGGCTGGTAGCAGCCCTGGCATCCGTAACCGATCAGGTGCGCAGCAGGCAGCAGCAAGGAGGCAGTGAAATGAGGTGCAGCAGCCAAAATGGAGACCCTCTCTCTCTTCACCATGTCCTGAGGATGCTAGGCCACAGTCCCCCCTGCTTCCACACTCTGAGCCCCCCAGTAACCAGGGCCACGGAGCGCTAAATCCAAGTCCAGGGCTCCTCCATGAAGGAGCCTGAGATGCGCCTCCCCGCCCCCCAACCACACCTGAGGCCAGAAGGTAAAGATAATAGCCAAGACCAACAAGAAGCGGGGCCAGCTTAGTACCTCAGTGACCTGGATGGGGACCGAAGTTGCCCACCCCTAAAACTGGCCTTGAGGGCAGGAAACTATCGGCAAACCCAGGTGAATCAAAAACATTCTTTTCTACAGGGCCAAAGTTATTGGTCCAGATTTTCCCAGTTTTGATTTCAATAAGCAGTTTCCTACTCGATTCTATTGTGTTGCTGCACCTTCTAAACTTCGATGGCACTGAGTCTTGTGACCATGGGAGCCTCACGTCTCCGAGTTCCAAATTTCAAAGCAAACAGAAAAGAGACCTCTAGAGAGAGCAACAGCTATGTCGATCACAAAGCAAGGTTAAGTAGAATCCTTCAGAGAACCCCTGAACGGATGAAAGGTATCACTCACGTCTACTTGCAACATCCTTCCCCAACTTCTCTCCCATGCCTCCTTGCCTGCATCTAGAAATCTTCACTTTCTTCCCTTCACCTCCCAAATACCATGGAGGAGGAAAAGTTCCAGAGCCACAGAATCCAACTGACTGCAGGAAGCATTTGGCATAGAAAAGGCTTTCTGGAAAAACCCACAACCAAAGAGAAGCCGCGTATCCAAGTGGATAGAGCGCGGGGCCGGGAGTCAGAAGAACCTGGGTTCTAACCCCAGCTTTGCCACCTGCCTGCTGTGTGACCTTGGGCAAGTTGCTTCACTTCTCTGGGCCTCAGTTACCTCATCTGAAAAATGGGGATGAAGACTGTGAGCCCCATGTGGTACATGGACGGTGTCCAACCTGATCACTTTGTATCTTCCCTAACTCTTAAAACAGTGCCTGGCACACAGTAGATGCTTGACGAATACCATAAAAAAAAAAAAATGACAACCAAAATTGAAAGGAGAGTGCAGCTTTTCATCCCCTTGATTCTATTTATTCCTATTGTTCTTGTCTGTCCGTCTCCCCCGATTAGACCGTAAGCCCGTCAAAGGGCGGGGACGGTCTCTATCTGTCACCGATCTGTACATTCCAAGCGCTTAGTACAGTGCTCTGCACATAGTAAGCACTCAATAAATACTATTGAATGAATGAACAAACATCTGAAAAGCAAATGTTGGCAGGAACCCCTTCTATCAGCTTTCTACCTTGCTATGGGGTCAACTGAAGTCTTGGGTAGAGAAAGAGACAGGTGACCTTAGACCTGCCGCTTCTGAAAAAAAACTGCTTGTCCATGTCCCTTATATCCCACCATCACTAGTCTCATAATACGAAATCATCACGTCATCCTATATCAAACAGTAGCAGCATTCCCTAAGCTAGCGGTCATTTCACATAGGTTAACCTTAACTCTGTCACACCCCACTAAGAGCCAATTATAGGGGCAGGCAAACCGGGCAGTCGCCTGGGACCACCAGTTTTAAAGGGCGGTGTTTTGGGGACCCCGCCCCGTCCCATAATAATAATGGTATCTGTTAAGCGCTTCCTATGTGCCAGGCACTCTACTGAGCACTGAGGTAGATACAAGCAAATCGGGACGGACCCAGTCCCTGTCCCACGTGGGGCTCACGGTCTCAATACCCATTTTACAGATGAGGTAACTGAAGCACAGAAGAGTGAAAGGACACACAACAGATAAGGGGCAGAGCCGGGATTAGAACCCACGACTTCTGACTCCCAGGCCCGTGCTCTAGCCACTGTGCCATGCTGCTTCTCGCGAAAACGGAAGAGCCACGTCACCTGGGACAGGACCTCCAGACCAGGAACTCACAGTCGAGAAGGGTGAGGGAGGCACTTTATAGGAACAAAAGTACTACATTGGTAAGGAGGCCAATTCCTTCGACCCCCAACCCCAACAAGCCCCGAAGTGGCCCCATATCTGTCAATATGCCCGATGCCCCCACGCTGCCCGGGGGCCTGCCAATATCTAGAACTGGCTCTGCTCACAAAGTCACTTCAAATTGAAAAATAACAACCACGGCCTGGGTTGTGAATTTAAAACAAATCTCCAATCAAGATCTTCAGCAGAGATTGCTGTGAAAAAGAGAAGAGTGTGCAGACTTTAAACACCCAGTCTGCATTACAGAGCACCAAAGAACCCAGAGAACATTTTTAGAACACCATGGCGATGACCCAGCACCTCTTAGCTAAGTATTATCACTTAGATACGCAACAGTTACAATTTCCCAGAAATGCCTATTTTTTCAGTGGTTTTGTTCTAGAGCTGGACAGTTTTGAGGTCTTTAATGAGTCCCTGATAGGAGGCATATTCATGAAATTCAGCTCATTTTGAGTGCTCAGGGGACAAAAAAATGTTTTCATTTCAGGCAACCTCTTCTAGAAATTGGAGCAACCAAAAGGTGCTAGAACTTCACACTTTCTCCATTTTCCTATTTGCCATATAGAAGTGTTCTGTTCTAGATGTTTCTATCCTTACTAATCATTTTATTTTCACAATTATTATTGAAATGCTAGATCATTTTGTGTGCTTGCAGGGAGAGAGCAATGTCTATCTTGAGCGCTTGCAGGAAACACAACCTCTGAAAGCACTAAAAACATTTTACTTCTATTACTTGAGAAAAAAAAAAATTGCTCACTGAGGATTGGGAGGGCAAAAAAAAAAAAAAAAAAAAAAATAGACAAAAGCAACGTCTGACATTCTGTGTGTGTATGTTTTCTAACTAGTCAAAAGCAGTCATGAATCTATTAAATTCCACTTTCCACATTTTACTCTGACACAATCTAGGCTCGCTCTTACTTTAAAAAATGCAAATGACTAAATTATTACCATTTAGATGATTGTCTACTGCACATGCACAGTAGGATATACAGTTCAAAAGGAGGAGAGCTGTGTTTTCAACACAAAAGTACAAGTAACCCAAGATAATAATGATGATTATTCTTAGCCCTTACTGAGCATAGCACTTTCCATATTCAGAGGGTTTTTTTTATTAGCAAATTAATCTTCACAAAAGTCCTCTGTGATTCACTTTTTTTTTTCCACAGATTTGGCCTCAGAGCTTAAAGCCCAGACCAAAATTCAAGAGTTGCTAGGTTTCAGTAGTCAGAGGAGCCAAGAGAAAAGGGTGTCATGCATACATGGTACCACCGGCTTGAAAATTATGGCGATTAAGGTTGGCACCTGCTGAAGATTTCCCCACACCACTAAGTTCATTGATTAATTCATTCGATCGCATTCACTGAGCGCTTACCGTGTGCAAAGCGCTGTACTAAGCTCTTGGGATAATTCAATACACCAGGCATATTCTCTACCCACAATGAGCTCACAGTCTAGAGGGGGAGACAGATATTAATATACAGAAATAAATAAATCACAGATAGATACATAAGTGCTGTGGGTCTGGGAGGGAGGGTGAGTGAGGGAGCAAGTCAGGGTGATGCAAAAGGGGATGGGAGAAAAGGAGAGGAGGAATTAGGGAAGGCTTCTTGGAGGAGAAGTTAGAGTTGTGTGGGGTATAGGGATGGTGACAGGGCAGGGTTCATATCTATTTGATTTTCTATTTTGATTGACTTTAAAGGTGACCCTCATAAAACAAAGCCTAGAATTCAAGCACTTTCAAGTGAATTATTTGAATTAGCCGCATGACCTAGCGGAAAGAACACGGGCCTGGGAGTCGGAGGACCTGGGTTCTAATCCTCGATTCATCCCTCTCATACAACACCTATTCAATCTGTCAGCGAATCCTATCAGTTCAACCTTCACAACCTCGCTAAAATCTACCCTCTCCTCTCCATCCAAACTGCCGCTATGCCGATCCAAGCACTTATCCTATCCTACCTTGTCTGTGCATCTGCCTTCCTCACTGACAGATTGAGTGTCTCCCCAGTTGGGTCCATACTTCACTCTGTCGCCCAGATCATTTTTCTAAAAAACCCATCCAGTCCACGTCTCCCCACTCCTCTAGAACCTCCATGGTTGCCCATCCACCTCGGCAACAAACAGAAACTCCTTTTCATTGGCTTTAAAGCAACAATCAGTTCGCCCCCTCCTAACTTACCCTTCCCCCTGCAATCCAGCCCACACGCTTTGCTCTTCCAAAGCCAACTGTAGCTCGATCTCGTCTATCTCGTCCCCAACCTCTCGCCCCACGCCCTGCCTCTGGCCTGGAACCCCTTCCCCATCCATATATGCCAGACCACCCCTTTCCCCACCTTAAAAGCCGTATTAAGGTCACGTCTCCTCCAAGATGCCTTCCCGGATTAAGCCCTCTCTGCCCAACTCCCTCTCCCTTCTGCCTCATCTACACACTTGGATCTGTACCCTTTGCTTACTTGGTATTCACCCCGCAGCACTTACGTACGTAGCCATAACTCATTCCCCCACTAGACTGTAAGTTTTCTGTGGGCTACGTCTACCAACTCTGTTATATAGTACTCTCCCAAGTATTCCGCACATAGTAAGTGCTCAATAAATATCATTCATTGATTGATTGATCCGAGTCCCGGCTCTGCCACTTGCCTGCTGTGTGACCTTGGGCAAGTCACTGAACTTCTCGGTGCTTCCGTTTCCTCATTTGTAAAATGGGGATTCAATAACGACTTCCTCCCCATTTAGACTGTGAGCCCCATGTTGGACAGGGACTATGTCTGACCTAATTAACTTGTATAATAATAATAATGGCATTTGTTACGCACTTATGTGCTAAGCACTGTTCTGAGCGCTGGGGAGGATACAAGATGATCAGGTTGTCCCACGTGGGGCTCGTAGTCTTAATGCCCATTTTACAGTTGAGGTAACTGAGGCAAAGAGAAGTGAAGTGACTTGCCCAAAGTCACACAGCTGACAAGCGGCGGAGCCGGGATTTGAACCCATGACCTCTGACTCCCCAGCCCGTGCTCTTTCCACTGAGCCACGCTGCTTCTCTAATAACAGTGGAATTTGTTAAGTGCTTACTATGTGCCAAGTACTGTTCTAAGTGCTGAGATAGGTACAAGGCAGTCAGGTTGGACACAGTCCCTGTCCCATGTGGGGCTCACAGTCTTAATCCCCATTTTACAGATGAGGTAACTGAGGAACAGAGAAGTTAAGTGACCTGCCCAATGTCACTCAGCGGGCAAGTGGCAGAGCTGGAATTAGAACCCATGACCTTCTGACTCTCAGGCCCGTGTTCTATCCACTACACCATGCTGCTTTTACCCCAGCACTTGTACCTACTCCAGCACTTGGAACAGTGCTTGACACACAGTAAGCGCTTAAGAAATACCACATTTGTATTATCTAGATGACTCATATTGATAGGATCATTGATTTCTCCAGCTTCTTCCAGAGACTAAATGATGGTCACCCTCATTTAAGTAGAGACCTCCAGAGCTGGATGGCACCTGAAAGGGCATAGGGTGGAAGAAAGTCTTAACAAGTGATAGGAGGGGTGACCGACTTGTGGATCTTTCTCTGAGCATTCAGATTTTCGTGCAGAGAACCTGTATTTTCAGTGAGGTAATGGTAGCTTAGAGGGTCCAGCAACTGACAAGAATTCAGGGCAAGTCGCTCTATCCTTCACCTCAGTTTACCTTACACTAAAAGAGGACTAAATCTGTAATGCTGACTTGCTTCAGAGAAGTAACTATTAAAATTGATTGCAGGGCATTTTCCCCAAATAATTTAAATTGGAATTATTGGAACTACTGGAATTCTGTAGGACTGCTTTAAGAGGTAGGAACGCCCATTAGCAGACCACAAAGTGCTGGGGTAGACTTTAAATAGTTTAAAGTTTCTTGGATCCATTATAAGAGAACACAATAATCCCATGAAAGGTTCTTCTAATTCTATAAGCATAAACGCTAAGCACTGTAATAGCAGTTTTAAACCCACTTACTTAAAAGAAAATGAAAACAGCATGAGTGTTCTAGATCAGGACTTAGTTGGTGAATAAAGAACATTTACCTACTAGCTAACTCAGACACTGCACCGGATTTGAATCAGTTCACATAAACTCAACTAAATTGCAACAGGAGAAAGAAAAGATCATTGAACAATCATAAATATACTGTCAAGATTTAACAGTACCAAAAAAATGGAAAGAAATAAGAACCAAAATATCTACTCAAGACAGAAAAATAAAATAAATGGTATGCATGAATGTTGCTAAAAATCAATACATAGTTAACTAACATTTTTGTCACAAAGCAACAGCTTGTTGCTTACGCTCATTCCAGGAAAGCAAGCTGAGATTTAAGACAAAGACTCATACCTATATTTCTCCAAAAACCCAAATGGGAGTAAATCTTAGCGTGGTTTCACGTTCTCCAAAAGCTTCGCAAGGTTTCTGGGAAACACAGCATTTTGAGGAGTGAGCTCACCACCACCCTCTGCTTACATCAAGGATCAAGGAAGGCTGCTGATAATATAGTGAACAGATTTTTGCCATCTTAAAGTGGGAGAGCGGGCAGGGCCTCTGGGGGAGTGGAATGAAAAGGCAGCAAAGACAGACAAATAGACAAAAAGATAGAGGAAGAAAAAGTCAGAAAATGTGAAAGACAGACAGAAAAAACGGGGGAGGGGGGCACAGGAGGAAAGGCAGAGAGAGGAAGAAACGGACAGTGAGAGACTGAAAGGAAACAGGAAAAAAAGAAAAGAAAGGGACAAAGAGGCTAAAGGGAAGGACAAAGATAGGGGAACAAAGAGAAGGGGACAGAAGGGGGCTAGAGGCAAAGAAGGGAACATACACACAAAGAAAAGTGTCTATGGCTACCGCGCGGCTCAAAGATCTGCCCGCACTCCCCAAGCTCTATCCATAAGGCTACTCTGCCATCATCCGAGTGGTAATGACCTGCTTCAGCTGACTCCCCCTGGGCTGGGCACCGTAGCTGATGGCAGCTCTGCTGAATGGTGACACAGCAACAGAGGATGAGTTCCCTTTCCCATCCTCTCCCTCTCCTTTCTTTCTTCTCCCAGCCTCCTCCTCCCCCTGGCTCCCATCTCCTTGTCTCTCTCTTCCCCCTCCTCCTTCCTCCAGGCATTACCTGAAAATTCCTAATCAATTGGCTTTAAGACTCTCCACCAGCTGTCACATTCTTACCTATCTGCTCTCTTCCCCCTCTATTTCCCAGTTGGCATTCTTTTACTTCTCCTGATCTAACCTTCTAGCTATATCTTGCTCACAACAGCTTTCCCTCAGTGTGAAGCTCCCTCCCCGCTTGAACCTGCCAAATCACTCCCTTCCCCACCTTCAAAAAGCCTCCTAAAAAGCTACCTCCCTCAAGAGGCATTCGCTGAATAATCCCCATCTTCCAAATCGTGACAACCCATCATCCACTTTAACACATACGTAGGTAACATATGTAAGTAATATTTGTCTTTATCTCTGTAGTGGCTCTCTTAATCTTTTCCCTATTATATTTAAGCAGCGTGGCCTAGTGAACAGAGCACAGGTCTAGGAGTCATAAGGACCTGGGTTCTAACCCCAACTCCGCCACATGCCTGTCGTGTCACCTCGGACAAGGCGTTTCACTATGCCTCAGTAACCTCATCTGTAAAACGGCACCATGTCCAACCCGATCACCTTGTAACTTCCCCAGCGCACAGTACTCTGCTTGGCACACAGTTAAGTGCTCAACAAATACCAATGACGAAAACAAAAGCCAATTCATGCCTGCTCATCATCCTGGTTAGTACTTGAGGGCAAAGATGATGGCTTTTTACCTTTTATTCTCTATTCCCAAGGATCTACTACAGAGTACTCCTCACGTAATAGGTACTCGATAAACGATTTGACGATGTAGAGCGGCAGTGGCGGAGAGCGATGGAGGCCAGCAGTTGACTAGTGACCACTGGCATTTTGAGGCAGTGATAGGTACTTCCAGCATGGCCGGATGACACGTTTCAAGCTGCACCAGAAACCCCCATCCCTGGCTCAGAAAGGCCAGATGGGCCGTAGTAGCTGCCCCTGCCTCAGAGAAGAGGGTCTCTTCTGCCACCCCAGCCGAACGCAGGACCCTTAGCGGGCCTGGCCTTTGGAGGGTAGGGTAGAACCCCCCAAAAGAGTGTGACCGTCTCCTTACTTTAGCTGAAAAAAAGAAATGTATTTAAAATAGAAATTGGAAAAAACCTACTGGTGTCTCAGATTTGCTTTGTGTTTTCAGGTTGAGTCAACAAGGATGAATCAAAGTGAAACTCTGGAGTATATAAGGCTGTGTGAACCCAAATCTGACAGTGGTTCCATTTAGCCTTAGCTACCAAGGGAAAAAAAAGGCATAAATCAACTGCTTCTAACAGAACCTCCTAGTTCGTAAATACAAATGCTTTGGAAACTGCATTGACGTAAAGATTGCACCAAAATATATCCAAAAAGAGTTTCACTAATCACAGGATTTGCCTAGCGCAGCCAGTACCTACTGAATCAGGAGCGTGATGTCTTAACCTCGGAACTCGTCTCCGAAGCAGCAGATATTTGTGTGCACAATCACGGGCACCTTTTTCAAGAAGCATGTCAAGTCATCTGCCTTGGGCACACGATCACAAGTCCTGAAGCGGGTCCCAAGGCTTAGAGACCTGCCTGGGGAGGTTCTTTGAAAAACCCGAACTGAACAGGGTGCTCCTTCTTATTCCTTAACTGCTTCCAGCACTGAGTAAGGGACTCTTACCCCATGTCAGGGAAAGCGGAAGCCTACGGCACTGAATCGGAAGCACTCACCTTCCTGGGCTTGAAGTACTTAATTGTTCGGGGTGGGGAGGATTCCTCTCTTTTATTTTGCTCTGCTGCAACACGGAATATCCTGGGCTGCTCCTCTCGGGCCTGGCAGCAGGTGTCACAATTCACCTCCTCATCGTTAGCCCATCGAGAGCAGATTTCAACCAATTGACCTTCCCTGATAGGTCAACTGACCCATAATTAGAAAGCTGAGCTAGCTTGGGTGGAACTACACGATAACACCTGCAAATTTACACCAGTCACTAAAGAATGAAATTAATCACCCTGGCCCTGCCCCCCAAAAGTACTCTCTCTTTGGGATTGTTTCTATTACCGCCTGGGTGGCAAGCCAAGATCACTCAAACCAAGCTTGTCCCTGAGGCCAGGTCTCCACAGTCAGAGCCAAGTCACAAATTGAGGCAATTATCCGGATAAGGCAGGCAAAATAAACTTTTTTTGGCCTAGGTTTAGCTGCATAATTGCCTCCGTTTTTCAATTTATACTGACCGAGAGGAATAAAAAATCCTCATTTGCTATTTCTTCCATAGAATTTCTAGACCGTGGCTTCGTTCTCCAGATACTTTTAGTCTGTCTCAAGGGAAATGTTCCGAAAAGGTACATATTTGTTATCTATACGATGTGTTTTAGCAGGTTCAATTTAACATTAAATTACAAATTGAATTGTATGTAAAAACCAAAATGTTTTACATATAATGAAATGCATGTTTTGTAAGTGGAGGAAAATGGTCCACTGAAATCAATATTTTTAATGGGGTTTTTTTTCTTATCACTGAGCATTTTAGGTGTTTGGTAGGAGGACGGATTTGATTCCACCACCATTTTTAACGTTCATATTTGAAGCTCTCGAGAGTTATCGTAAACTGAAAACAATCAGTCATTTCAACTCCACAGGGTGCTGTCTCACCCCAAATAAAAGAAGCCTAAATAACTTATCGAGCAACCTTCAGACTCTAAGTCACGATCCAAACTCTAGTTCTAGCAATTGAGGGAGTAGAAGAAATAACCATTCCATTTAATAGTATAGTAAATTTTTCCTATCTCTTCTTCCCTGACTTTCTTCAATCTTTCAGTAGGCTTGACTTCTTTTCAAGATTCACGTACTTCCCTTTCTGTGCTCAGCTTCGAGCCCGTAAGCCTCTGTGGGGCAAGAGCTGTGTCTGATCTGTTATACTTGCATCTACCCCAGGGCTTAGCGCAAAGTAAATGTTTAATAAATGCCATAACTATCTACAGAGGACTCTGCAGCAAAAGGAATCTTGAACTTGTCTGCATCACTAGGTAGTTCAAGTCCAAATTTTTATAACTACAACATGTGAAAGCAAAAAAACAACAGACCTGTAAAGAGGCCCTACAATTCATCCTGCTCTACTGATTAAAATCAAGATTAAAAGATACACAGGGCAGGATTGAGGTTTAATCAGTGATTATTTTGACTTTTTTGGGCAATGCAAAATTCTGGGAAGAGTGTTTTACCTGCCTCCTCCTGTACATAGTCTTTACTCTGGTTACATGCAATTCCCACTAAAGTGATTTTTAGGGGACAGAAGAAGGAAAAAACAGGAAAGGGGCTGGTAGGATAGAGATAGTTGTGGTACTTGAATTAATTATGGTACTTGATAAGTGTTTACTCTGCACCAAGCACTGTTCTAAGCACTGAGGAAGATACAAGTTAACCAGGTTGGGCAGAATCCTTGTATCCCTCATGGGCCTCACAGTCTAAGTAGGAGGGCGTAGGATGTAATCCCCATTTTACAGATGAGGTAACTGAGGTGCAGAGAAGTTAAGTGACTTGCCCAAGGTCACACAGAAGGCATGAGGCTCCCAGGCCTGCGCTCTTTCCATTAGGTCACACTGCTTTTCCATAGATAATTGATTCTACCACAGGTAGCATATATATAGCTTACCAGAGTCCAAGGAAGACATCTGAAATTTAACAACCCTAAATAGATGTATTCATTCATTCATTTAATCGTATTTCTTGAGCACTTACTGTGTGCAGGGCACTGTACTAAGCGCTTGGGAAGCACAATTCAGCAACAAATTGAGACAATCCCTGCCCACAACAGGCTCACAGTCTAGAAGCGGGGAGACAATGTAGAATGTAGAGCCCCTTAACATTCTCTACAGCAAAACAAAACAAAAAAATCAAACAAAACTTGCTACACCAAGAGGAAATACTATTTCTGGAAAGAAAAAAATGTATTTAAGTCTTTCTAACATTTAGCAGCTCAGATACTGACTTACTCATCAGAAATTCTTTGGTGGGTTGTTGTGAAGAAAGTTTACTCTCTAGTGGCTAAACACACTGAGCCGGTTCCCGCTCTCAGCTTCTGAGAGTGGATCAATAAATCAGTCAAACAGTGGTATTTATTGAGCACTTACTGTGTGCAGGGCACTGTCCTAAATGTTTGGGAAAAATTTACAACAGAGTTGGTAAACAATCCCTGCCCACAAGGACCTTACAGTCTAGAGGGAGAGACGGACATTAAAATAAATTACAGATAATGGAATGACATTATAAGAATATGTACACAGTGCTCTGGCGGTGGGGTGAAAATCAACTGCTTAAGAGTAGTGATAATAATAATCATGGTATTGATTAAGCACTTAGAATGTGTTCGAAGTGCTGGGGTACATACAGGCTAATCAGGTTGGACACAGTCCCTGTCCCACATGGGGCCCAAAGTCTTACTCCCCATTTTGCAGATGAGGTAACTGAGGCCCAGAGAAGTGAAGTGACTTGCCCAAGGTCACACAGCAGACAGGCAAAGCTGGGATTAGAACCCAGGTCCTTCTGACTCCCAGGCCCCTGCTCTATCCACTAGGCCGTGCGGCTTCTCGGGTACCAACTCGTGCACAGGCGACACAGAAGGGAGGTGAATAGGAGGGCTTAGAGAAGGCTTCTTAGAGGAGATGTGATTATAGTAGGGCTTTGGAAGTGGAGAGAGGGGTGGACTGTCCTATGTGGCAAAATTCCAAACGTTTCTGAAATCAGCTTTCGGACCCCCAAGTAGCCCAGCCCGTTGGTCGGGTACACGTGCTGCTCACTCTGGCTTCTATCCAGAGCCTAATTTGTCCTGGGGCTAGCAGGGGCTCAGCCCTAGCACCTGTGCCAGGATCTCAGGGGGTCCACATAGCAGTCCAATGCTCCCTGGAGAGTACGTGGTGAGCTTGCAGGTCCCGGACACACTTGCAGCTCCTAGGGAACATTGCTCCCAGCTGGAGCCCTTGCTGCCAAGCGTGTCTGTGAACACCGTGTCCCAGGGGCACAGGAATTTCCACTACTCGGCCTCCACCCAGTCTGTCACTTCCACAGTAGGAGAGGTGTGGGAATTTAGAGCTGCCCGCACCTCTCACAAGACCAATTAAACACAGCTTCTGCCTGTCTCTTAATTCATTCTGCTGTCCAGATCCTTTTTTTAAAAAAAAACAACATTCGGTCCACATCTCCCCCTCCCGAAGAACCTCCAGGTCTGTCCACGTCTGCCTCAAACAGATGGGTGGGTGGGGTTTCAATGTTATATGTTGGGGGGCCAGATAATCAAGGGCCATGCACGCAGTGGCCCTTTTGTGGGGGGCTGGGGCCGCTCTTTCCCATTCCCCCCTCACCCCTCAATTATGTGAACGGTGCACACTAGGGCCCACCTTGTTCTCCTGTATCGCAGGGGTGTCGTCCTTGCCAAACTCCATGGTAAAGAACAACTTTGTGTATCGCTCGCAGAGTCAGACGCTCGACCCCTACAGACGAGCTCCGTCTTTTGACAGCATGGCATGTTGTATAGAATCTTGCCTTGTTGGATTAAGATTCCCTAACGATATGCTAGCCAAAAGTCACGGTGAAAACATACATTATGGCAGAACTGAATATGTTTCCACAGATGAAGAAGGAAGGAGAAGGTCCAGAAGAAAAATCCACGAATACAAACGAGAGCGAGACCTCTCTGATTCCCCATACGTGTCAGGGGGACACCGGTAGAAGAGCCAAGTCTGATGGATTAGCATAAACACACCAAAAAATCCTGGCTGCTACTTAATAATCATCATTATGGTATCTGTTAAGCACTTAGTACGTGCGAGGCACTGTGCTAAGCGCTGGGGTGAATACGAGCAAACCAGATTGGACGCAGTGTCTGTCCCGTGTGGGGCTCACACTCTTAATCTCCATTTTACAGATGAGAAGCTGAGGCACGGAGAAGTGAAGGGACTTGCCCAAGGTCACACAGCAGACAAGTGGCGGAATCAGGATTAGAACCCAGGTCCTTCTGACTCGCAGGCCCGTGCTCTACCCATTAGGCCATGCTGCTTCTCCTTGCTTTTTTCTCTGGATGAGTGCAGCTTTGTTTTCGTATTTTCTGTTTATAATACTTCAGAGTATTCTAGTAAAAATCCAGCTGCATATTGGGTAAAAGGAATGCGATCTTAGTAACATGAGACCTGACTACAGTTCTCAGCTATTAAACCTCTTGCTGAGAAGCGGGATAGGCTACCAGGCATTTTGTGGGATTTATCAGGTTTGTGGATTAGTGCAGTGAGAATTGGCGAAGTTCCTTTTTACATGCCACACTCTAAATAAATATGAAGAAGCTGCCCACTATGCCTGTAGAAATCCCTGGGTCATTCGCAATTGTTCTCACCGCACATATTAAAGAGGAGGGTGCGTCACCTCAGAGTAAGATGCTGAAGGGGAGACGCGATCGAAAGAGAAGATATAAAGGGAAGCAGCGTGGCTCAGTGGAAAAGAGCCTGGGCTTCGGAGTCAGAGGTCATGAGTTCGACTCCCAGCTCTGCCACTTGTCAGCTGTGTGACTTGTGGGCAGGTCACTTAACTTCTCTGTGCCTCAGTTCCCTCATCTGTAAAATGGGGATTAACTGTGAGCCTCACGTGGGACAACCTGATTACCCCGTACCTCCCCCAGCACTTAGAACAGTGCTCGGCACATAGTAAACGCTTAACAAATACCAACATTATTATTATATATCCGATGTAAATTGTGAGATTATGTTTTTTAATTTCAACACTTCCGTCGCACAATGCTTTACAGACATATATGAATTCTCACAGTCCTCTCTGAGGTACATAGGATAATGATTATGGCCACCAATTACCTCATAGAAGTAATACGAGGATCAGCCCCACTCTTACTAGGCCGATCCAAGCATTCATCTGTAAAATGGGGATTGAGACTGTGAACCCCACATGGGAGAGGGACCGTGTCCAACTCAATTTGCTTGTACCTACTCCACTGCTTAGTAAGTGCCTGGCACATAGTAAGCGCTTAACAAACACCATCCTTATTATTATTTCAGCCTCCTCGCTGACCTCCCTAGCTCCTGTCTCTCCCCACTCCATTCCATACTTCGTTCCGCTGCCCAGATCATTTTTCTAAAAAACACCATTCGGGCCATGTCCTCCCACTGCTCAAGAACCTCCAATGGTTCCCCATCCACCACTGCATCAGACAGAAACTCCTTACCATCGGCTTTAAAGCACTCAATCAGCTCGCCCCCTCCAACCTTCCCTAACTGATCTCCTCTAGCACCACTTTGCTCTCTGTGCCCCAATCTCATCTATCTCACTGCCAACCACTTTCCCACGCCCTCCCTTCTGGCCTGGAACTCCTCCTGCCGCCATATACCCCAGACCACCACTCTCCCCACGTTCAAAGCCTTCTGAAGGTCACATCTCCTCCAAGAGGCCTTCCCCGACTGACCTCTCTTTTCCCCGCCTCCCTCTCCCTTCTGCATCATCTCGACACTTGGATCCGTAACCCCTCAGCACCAGGGATTCACCTCGGCCCACAGCACTTATACGCATATCCGTAAATCATTTATTCCTATCAACGTCCGTCTCCCCCTCTAGACCGTGAGCTCGTGGTGCGCAGGGAACGGGTCTACCAACTCTGTTATACTGTACCCTCCCAAGTGCTTAGTACAGTGCTCTGCACACAGAAAGCATTCAGTAAATCCCATTGATTGATCGCTGTGACATAAGAAAAGCCACTTAATAAATTCAAGGTCTGAAGAAAAAGAAACTCTAACCTTCTCGGGTTAAGTTATTAAGACAGCCCCAACTCTTTTGGGGTTCATGTGACTCAGAATTTCCGCTGAATCTGGGTGCTGGGCAGATGCAAAGAATGCTGGTGCAAGCTCTTACTCTCAAGAGTGTGCAAAAACCATTCTCACCCTCTATTGGCTTTCTCATTATTCACTGAGGAAGAAAATGCTACCAAGTGTAAATAAGAATTACAGATTGGAGGAAATACAAATACTAAGGAGTGACCACGGATTCACAGAAAATCTTATTAAAAGAAAATTATCCTAGAATGTACCGGTAGATTTTTAGCAGAATCAGGAGTATGTTAAGTGTGCAATCAGATACTATGGATCCTATATTTTTCAGTTAAGAATATAAAATAAGAATTGTCACTACTGGATCAGAAAAGTTATACATACAGCCCAGGAAACTATCTCCAACAACAGCAACAGATACTTGGAGGAGCCATGAGACAATTGCCCCCCTCGATAGCCATCAAACATCCCTACCTTTTACCCCCTGCATTACTAATTTTTCCTATAGCAGTTCATTATGGACTGCTCATTTATGTATTAAGCCAAACCTCTCTTGAATCTGCTAATATTTTTGACTTGCATAACCTCCTCTAGAAACAACTTCCAAATCCTTACCATCCAAGAAGGGTGCTACGTGCCTCAACTGAGAATTGCCTCAATTTCCCTCCTGAAAATAACTTCGTCTTTGTGTGCAATTTGGTTCCCAGGCTCCTGCCGTTAATCACATACTGGAAAATCATTTTTTTTCCAAACACAGTCCTTTAAATGCACTAAATCAAGCCGAACCAGGTTGGAACTTTGAGTTCGTGGGTAACATCTGTCTCCCCTAACAACTTTAAGCTTGCTGTGGGCAAGGAACATATCTATCGACTCTGTTATAAGTTATAAGGGTACTCTTCCAAGTGCTTAGTACAGTGCTCTGCACACAGTAAACACTAAATGCAATTGATTGACATCTTTATATCTTGCTTTAGATTATAAAAATAGGAAGAAATTTAATATCTGGAAAGTTGAAATTATTTTATAACCCCAAAGTACTTTAAAATATTTAGAAGTCCTTTTCCCCCCAAAAAGAACTTAATTTTCATCATCCTAACTCTCTTGCACACTATTCACACTCATTGCTATCTACGTCACATAGTCCTTCCCAAAGCAGCTAGAAAAAAATCTGGAACTCCAGGGAATAAATCTTCCAAGTAAGGAGCAGAGGTGTGAAAAAGAGGGCATGAACAGACAATGCAGAAGGCTTTATCCTAGAGCTAGCAGAGACTCTAGGAGGCCATCTGCTCTAGCCCCTTCCTTCTAGACAAGTAAATGACTAAAGCATTGCTGATTATTCCACTTTTCGAAGATTCTCAAGGATAAAAATTTCACGGATGAGTAAAAATTGGTAAAAAGGCAAACGTCAAAAAGTTGCAAACAAATCAAACGTTTAATGTTCCCCCACCAACAGTCCAATCCGACTTAAAAGAATGCCATGAACTCTTGACTCTGAACCCTGAACGCTAACTGTTGCCCTAACTGTAACTCTGGTCCTAACCCTAGGGGATTCTCTTCGCTTGGGCGGTCAAAGGAAGGATTTCGATTTTGGGAAACATTCGAATTTGTCATTTCAATCCGTTCCGTTGCTTAATCGGCCTCACAGTCAAGAGCGTCTTCCTTATCAGTTAATCAATCGGTGGAGTTTATTGAGTACTGACTTTGAGCAGAGCACTGTACTAAGCACTTGGGAGAGTACAATACAGTGGAGTTGCTAGACATGATCCCTGCCCCTCAAGGAACCTACAGTCTAGAGGGAAGACAGACATTAAAATAAATGAGAGACGAGTGAAGCTGCGGAGTATAACTGCCATAGGGCTGGGGGTGGGGTATCGACCTGTTTAGGAGGTCCAGGCTCAAGCGGATAGGTGATGCAGAAGGGAGGGAGACTCAAGTGGGGAGATGAGAGGTTAGTCAGGAAGGCTTCCTGGAGGAGATACAATTTAAGCAGGGCTCTGAAGATGGAAAGAGTGGTAGTCAGTCAGACTTGAAGTGGGAGGGAGCTCCAAATCAGAGGGAGGACGTGAGCAAGGGGTTGATGGTGAGAGAGCCGAGATCGAGATATGCACGTCTTGGAATCAAGGGTGCAGGCTAGGTTGTAGTGGGATGGGGGAGGCACAAGGCTGGGTAGGAGGAGGACTGCTGATTGAGTGCCTTAAAGTCGACGACGAGGAGTTACAGTTTGATGCGGCTATGGATGGGCCACCTTATGTCTTACCAAATTCTCTTCATGTTCTAAAGAACCCATTTCTTCTTGTTTAGCGTTCTGGGGCCCTGAAGTATAACTGGGTAGCACCCGCCTCGCAAACACTCTCGTCATTGCAGATAGAGCCTTCCCTTCTCCATGCGAAGCAACCCAAATTCTGTTCCCTTTTCCTTATCGAACCCCTTTCCATAACTGAAATCAATTTTGTTACTTTTTACAGGACCCTCTCCAGTTTCTCCACCACCCTTTCAAAATGTGCTGACCGAACCTGGACCCAAAACTCTACTAGGAGGCTCACCCCAGCAGAATCTAGCTCTCAACGTGTTCTACAACTTGGTACCGTGTTGTCTTTTGAAATAATGGCCCTATAGTGGTCAACTGGCACCTGCTCATCTTTTCCTGCCGTGCTTGAGCTAAGCAAGATCAAGAGGTACATTTGTACATTTATTTGGGCGTTTGGGGGTTGTTTCTTTCGGTCCTTTAAGTGTGCTTCCTCACACTTATCGAATTATAACCTGCCCCCTGTTGAATCTGACCTGCTTCTTTCGGTCCATTTTTCCAATTCCTCAAGACCACTTTGAATTTTACTTCTACCTTCCAAGGTGCTATCTATCCTGTCCAACTTAGTGTCATCTACTATCTTGATTAGCATTCTCTCAATCCCTTTATCCAGGTCAATAAAGATATTGAATAGAATCAGCCCAAGACAGATCCTATAAGGAGGATGCCAAGCCATTAAAAACCGTCCTTTGGGTGTGACTCTAAAGATAGCTTCACACCCCATGTCAGTTGAATGGTTAAAAGCCATATTTTCATAGTTTATCAATGAGGAGTCCATGAAGAACAGAATCAAAAGCCTCCATGATGTCTAAATAGATAACATTTATTGCTTCCTTCTTGTCTACCTGGCTTGTCACTCTATCATAGAAGGAAACTAAATGGGTCTAGCACGTTTGCTCTTCACAGACCCCACGAAGAGTACTTGCTAGTAACTCATATTCTCTTAGGTTGGTTGCAAATTGATTGTCTAACTATTTGTTTTAGTATGGTCCCAAATATTAAACTGGTCTGGACTACCAAGGTCATCCTTTTTAAAGGCGGGTACGATATTTTCTCTTTTCCCCTCTCAGAGTCCTCTCCCATCCTCTATACATTCTAAACAATAGTAGCTTTGCAATAAGATCTACCAACTCATTGAGTAACATAAGATGCATATCCTCAGGCCCCTCTGATCGAATTAAATCCAGTTTACTTAGGAACCCTTTAGTTATTCCTTTCCCATTCTAGTTGGGCTGTCCAACTTGTCATCACAGATGGGATTTTCTCTAATCTATTGACCATAGTTTACCTTTTTTATAAAGGTAGAAATGGAAAAACATTAAAGCCTCTGCCTTTTCACAGCCACCGGTCTATTGGTGGGGTCATAGTTAAATCAATCCATCAGTGGTATTCATTGAGCGCTTACTGTGTGCAGAGCAAAAATCAAACACAGCAAGGATGGTGACAAAAGAGAGAGAGGGGGTTAAAATACTTTGATCTTCTACTGATCTGACTTGCATACAGGGGAGCAGGTGAATAGGTTGTGTGCCTGCGAGATACACACTTAGACAAATCCACAGCCGTGACCAGTAGCGAGGCGATAACTTTTACCGGAAGCAGTACAAGTAGATAGTGCACCATTAATTCCATTGATGAGGGACTCAAAAACCACTCTGGCACAAGTCTTTCATGACCTGGCTTCATTTTGCCCTCAGAACCCAGAAGGAGCCATCGGATTGAGAACCCGTCTCTCTGCACCTCTTGATGCTGGATTTGAGGCCTGAGGTTGAAACTTTCCCCTGTCCTCTCCGCCTCCTCCATCCTAACAGAAAATGAGGAAGCAAACCATTCTGTCCATTAGAGTTTAAGGATTTGAATCATAATAGCACAGAATTACAGAGTGAGGGGTGGTTCAAAGAGAGGCCTGATTCAGCCCTCAGTTCCGTTCACAGGGCCTAGTGGAAAGAATACAGGCCTTGGGGTCAGAGACCTGGGTACTAATACCGGCTCAGCCGATTGCTTGCTGTGTGACCTTGGGCAAGTCATTTGACCTCTCTGGGCCTCAGTTACCTCATCTGGAAAATGGGGATTAAGACTGTGAGCCCCACACGGGGCAACCTGACTACCTTGTATCTACTCCAGCACTTGGCAGTGCTTGGCACATAGTAAGCGCTTAACAAATACCACGATTATTATTCTCTGGGCTTCAGTTTCCTCAACTGTAAAATGGGGATTCAATACCTCCTCTCCTTCCTACTTAGACTGTGAGCCCCATGCGGGACGGGGACTATGTCCAACCTAATTGACCTGTACCTACCCCAGAGCTTAGAAGAGTGTTTGACACATAGAAAGCCCTTTAAAAATCGCATAAAAAAAGAGGGTGACAAGCATAATCAGTGCGAGGAGGAGCTTGTCTCCTCCCCACCTCTCTGCAGGATCAGAAGCACTTGACAGGGAAGTCCGAGTAAAAGTGACCCCCCCTTTTAATTTTAAAAGGGAATGGTTTGAGTGCTTTTGTGATTTTTCTACTTTTCTCTGTCTATGAACCCACCATTAGCATCCAGGAGGGCTGGGGTTGCTCTCCCACAACAGGCCTGGAATTCTCCCACAGGCCTGGAATTGACCTTTCTTTGAAGCCTTCTAGATCTCCTGAAAGGATCTTCCGGCCTCAGAAAGATCCCTGGTCCTTCATAAAGGGGGCCCGATGACAGGTAATAATAATTGTGACATCTGTTAAGGGTTTACTATGTGCCGCACACTAAGCACTGGGGGGAGCTACAATAAAAGCAGATCAGACAACGTCTCTGTCCCCCATGGCACTCACTGACTAAGCAGGAGAGAGAACAGGTATTTAGTCCCCATTTTACAGATGAGGAAACAGAGGCACCACGAAGTGAAATGACTTGCTCGAGTTCTCACAGCAGGCAAATGACAGAGTTGGGATTAGAATCCAGGTCTCCTGATTCTCACACTGCTCCTCAAATGATAAATAAAAAGGACCGTGCGGTGCCTTCCACGTGACACAGCTGTTCAGGCCCTAAAGCCACCCAGAATCAATCCTGTTGAGAAAGAATCAATCCAACTATCCCCACTGAATCATGCAGTGTGTTTGTCCCATTAGTCTTAGACAAAGTACATCCCAGAGAGCTCCTTGGGCCAGAAGTGAAAAGCTCCCTGAATATTTCTCTCAGATAACTAACCAGACTTTATATATGAGCGGTTTAGTTCTCATGAGCCTTATCTCGCTTCATTCTCATTCTCGTTAGGAAACTACATCTTAAAGAAAAAAAGAATTTGATGCAGTAACATTTGTATTTTGCGGCCCCTAAAAAGAAACTCCTCACCCCCTTCAGTCTAAAAGAAGATGCTCTGTCTTTCAGATCCCCTTTTTTGAACAACTGAAAGACATTAGCATTTAGCTGAACAGTGTATGTGTGTGAGTGTGGCTGTGTGTGAGTGAGTGAGAGAGAGACAGAGTCCAGTTCTTTTCAGTGTATCTGGGGGAAAGGGAAGGAAAGGGTTGAATAGGTGCCCCTCAGAGGCCCAGCGGAAGCCAACACTCCCAGAGATCAAAGTCACAGACACAGAACAGAAAGCAACAGTGCTGTCTGCCACCCGGCCGCTCTTTGAACAACAGCGGCCATTCATCAGCAGATCACGCCCTGTCACTGTTTGTGTCAAACCACCACCATCACCACCACCTCCACCACTCCTTCTTGGAGGGGAAAAAAAAATTCATTATCTATTAATGAGCTCTTCACAGACCCTGACCCCGGAGGCAAACACTACTCCATTCATAAAAGATCTCAGAGGCCAGCCAAGAGGGACAAAAAGCAGCCATTTCACAGCCGGTACACCATCTTGTTCTGGAGGGGGCAAGGTGGAGAGAGAGACAGAGAGAGAGAGGGAAAGGGAGAAGGAGAGAAAATGATGAACAGAAAGCAACGACAAAGAAAAACAAAGAAAAGTGGGAGGGAAGGACTGTCCACAATTCTACAGAAGTAGAATAGCAAGCCCAGTTCGAGCATAGCCTTTGAGCCAACCTGAGTAATTTTCGCAACCAACTAAAGAGGTCATACTAACTGAAGCTGGGGTTTGCAGTCATATCCTAATCAACCGTCTCACAATGCATGCTATTGATATAGAACAGGGTAAGAGAGTGGGGATGGCTCAGCACAAAACATCGCATACACTTCCATAGGTGAAATTCACCATCATTCACTGACGGCTATGAAATACACATACACACACACACAAGTCATAGCCATGGCAAACCCCAGACCCATTATTCGACTGCACTAGGGAAACAGTTTAGAGATGATTCAATAATTCATACAATTATTCATTAAGTTGCTATATAATTCAATTATAGGCTTGATAGATATATAGAAAGATAGATATAAATTAGACAGGTCAGATATAGATAGATAGATAGATAGATAGATAGATAGATAGATAGATAGATAGATAGATATAGATAGGTGTAAATCATCTTTTGACAATAAGATCATAACCACGCTTGTGGGTATGCCTAACAATCCATTTCACATTGTGTGCACTTAAAGAGTTACTTGCCTTGCTTTCTTTTCTTCTTTCTTCCCCTTTTTCCCTTTCTCTTTTCTCCCCTTTCCTCTCTCTTCTTTCTCTTTGGCCCTCCCTCAATAGCCCTGTTCCCTTTAGCTTCACCGGAGCCGCACTGTCAGCCTCTCAAATCCTGAGCCCCTTAGCGTTTCTGCAAAGCAAAAGTGCTAGTGTGATTAATAAAACTTCCATAAACCCAAACAACACGGTGGACTGCCCAAATTCAAAGAGCAGTGTGCAGTTTAGGATTAAAGGTGGCCCAACCTAGTCTTACCGAATGGAAAGCAGGGAGAGCACAGCGAAGGGTTGAGCCAGTAAAACTGGATTCTTCGGGGGTTTTCGAAGGGATTCACAGGTCTGGTAGCTGCCTTAACAGGGACTGGGGGTGATAAGCCCAAAGGTCAATAAAGAGTGAACAACAAAGGGAGGGGGTGAATGTATCAGAGGTCCTATTGTGTGCAGATAACTATACTAAGTGCTTGAGGGAGTGCAGTTGAATTAGAAGAGGAGATCTCCGCCCTCGTGGTGCTTACAGCCTTGCTGGGGAGACGGACGTTAAATCATTTACAGATTAAGAAAAAGAAGGGCTTAAATGATAGCGTATGCCTATTGATTGTGTACAGAAAGGCTATGCGTGGTTGCTGAAGTGGTGAAAAAGTGCGGAGATGAGAGTTGAGAGGATGTGACCTGGAGAGAAGGAAAAATAATCGGGGAAAGCCTCCTGGAGGGGCGGGGGGGGGGGGGAAGCTTTCCGAAGGAGTTTGAAGGTGGGGGGAGCTGTGGCCTGGATGACTTGAAGGAGGTGGGAGTCCCAGGCAGGAGGAAGAGTGTGAGCCTGGGGTCCGAGGCAGGAGGGTTGAGAGTGAGGCACAGTGAGAAGGGGAGCTTGGGAGGAACCGGACTGTAGTGGGGTGTAGTGGGGGAAAAGAATGGAGAGGTAAAGGGGGAGAAAGCTAATGAACTGCCTTAAAGCAATGGTCCGTACAGAGAGGAAGGAATAACCAATCAATCGATCAGTCGAATTTGTTAAATGCTTAATGTGGGCAGAGCACTGTACTAAGCGTTTGGGAGAGTACGGTTTAACGGAGTTGGTGGACGCATTCCCTGCCCACAACTAGCTCACGGTCTAAGGAGGAGCTTAGGGAAGGTTTTTGAGGAGTGGAGAGATGTATGCAGCCCCGTAGGCTAGCAGAAGCAAAGTGAATGGGGGAGGTGTTTTAAAAAGCTGCCCCACTCCTGTCGCTGCAAACAGCTGTTCAGACCCCCCCATCCTTGATCTGTAGGACTGATAGTAATCCCACCCCCCAAACCACCTCCCAACCAGGCTTAGACTTGGGAAGGGAACAGTTCTGGGACCTTTCCCTTCTTGATGAAAAAAGCATTCAAAATACTGGCTCTTCCTTTTGTCTCCTCCGTGCCCGGAGCCCCTAGTTTCTGAGAACGGAGCAGTAGCAGTCATGCCGAGCGGGTGTGCTTTAGCCAAAGAGAATCGATCAATCGTATTTATTGAGCACTTACTGTGTGCAGAACACTCTACTAAGCACTTGGGAGAGTACGATACAGCAATAGGCACGTTCCCCGCCCACTGTGAGCTTATAGACATTAATATAAATAAATACACTACAGATATGGACATAAGTGCTGTGGGGCTGGAAGGGGGGGGTGTAAATAAAGGGAGGAAGTCAGGGCGACGCAGAAGGGAGTGGAAGATGAGGTGGCAGATGAGGTAACTAAGGCACAAAGAAGTGAAGTGACTTGCCCAAGGTCACTTAGCAGAGCCGGGATTAGAACCCAGGTCCTCTGACTCCCAGCCCTGTACGCTTTCCACTAGGCCATGCTGCTCCTATTTATTTTCACGGGGAAGTTAGAGAAAGCGTCCCCATCTCGATCCTTTGTTCCTTGGCTTTTAATGAGGAATCTCATTTGCCCCCTAGACTGATACACAGTTCACTTTCATCTGCAGCTTCCAGAGTTCTTTACCCAGGAGTTCCAGATATCCACAGCCCCTGCCCTACTTTAAAAATCTGAGAGAGAAACTGCTGGCCGGAGTGACTGTAGAGACGGCTGTTTTGATTAGGAGAAAATAGAAAAAGGCTACCTGTGAAGCCCAGAGTTTCACTTTGGTTTGGTTTTCCAATAACAAAAATGTTACTTTGGCTGCAACAATCCTCTATGTCCTAGCCCTTGTGACACTTGCTGTGTTTGTGGAAATGGAGAGAGAGCATGATTGGTCATCAGAGAGAGAACAGGAATGACCATATTGAATGGAACAACCCACAAGAGAGCATGAAATCTATACGGAGGTAGTTTTTTTCCCCTCCGTTTATCTCCGTTACGGGGTACAACGACACATGAAGTCCGCAAGATTCAGGTTCTTGGCCTATTTCATCACGTGGGAAGGAAGTTAGTGGAGGATTTATGCTAATTCATAAGCCCAGATGAAAAATCTTCCTTCACTTCACTTAAACTTCAAAAATTCATGAGGATCTAGCTAGAAATCCAAACCATTTACTCAGTCTTATTCACTTTCTTTTATTGACTCCCAAGGGGAAAGCTTTTCAGAGGAAACTATATTTTCTGTTAATCTCTTTTTAAATGAGTGTACTTTGTCTCCATCTCATGTACAGTGTCAACCTCTGAAAATAGCAGGTGAAGGAAAAACAAGAAAGCTTTGCAGTCACGGGGCAACTTGAACCCTAAATTTGCAGGATGCATTCACTAGAAAGCATGTCCCTTTGTTAAATAAACTTCCAGGAGTTGGAATATTTGGGAAAATTTAGCTGAGCCTCTTGAGATTTCCTCCTACTCTCTCCCTCCAGCCCCATTCCCATTCTCAGATCAGTTCCAGTTTTACTTTCAAAATCGATCTCTGAACAGTGGACTTTTTCCATAATATTCACGCCGAAGTTCAGAGCTAAGAGCCCCTGGGGCTAGCAGGGGCTGGGAGGCTTATTTTTTCCTAGCCTAAGAGACTGCTTTCTTGTTTCTCTCTCTCGGTTGTTGACATTTATTGAGCACCCACTGAATCTTTCTTTATCGTTTTCCCCAGAAACACCAGAACGCTAGCTGTTCATCCACGTCACAGTCTTCTCTTTCACTCGGCCAACATTAGGAAACGGTATCATTCTCCACAAAATGTTCAAAAAACGATCTGAAAGTCTCTTTTCTCATCCTTTCTTCCCTCTTTTAGAAAGCAAACGAAGCAAAACTTCTCTTTCCACTCCCCAAGGCTCGGGGCCTTGATCCAGGGCTTCTCTGCCTTCTGCTGCCTCCACCCTGGTGGCGACTGCCCTCCTGAAAGCCCTACTGAGAGCTCACCTCCTCCAGGAGGCCTTCCCAGACTAAGCCCCCCTTTTCCTCCGCTCCCCCTCCCCTTCCCATCGCCCCGACTCATTGCCTTTGCTCTACCCCCTCCCCGCCCCACAGCACTTTGTGTATATATGTACATAATTATGATTGTAATTCTATTTATTTGTATTAATGATGTGTCTATATCTAGAATTCTATTTATTTATAATGATGCTACTGATGCCCGTTTACTTGTTTTGATGTCTGACTCCCCCCTTCTAGAGTATGAGCCCGTTGTGGGCAGGGATTGTCTCTATGTATTGCTGAGTTGTACTTCCCAAGCGCTTAGTACAGTGCTCCGCGCACAGAAAGTGCTCAATAAATAGATACGATTGAATGAACTGCCCTAGCTCAAATGGCCCATCCTGAGCTAGGCTCTTTATCCGCAGCCAGTCGGCTGGTCGTAACAACAGAAGATGACAAAAGCAAAGGGTGACTACTCCCTCCCCTTCCTTCTTCTCCCTTCTCCTCTCTCTTTTCTCTAGTCTCTACTTTTCCCTCTGTCCTTATCCCCTTTCCCATCTCATTCCTTTTCCCCTTCCTCTGGCCCCCTCCTCACAGGCCTTGTCTACTTTAGCCCCTATTCCCATTCTGCCTCTGGTGACCAGAATTCCAGTCATCCTAGTCTCGCCCCAAGCCCACCAAGGCAATCTCGGCAGGCACTCCCGGAGTGACTCGGGGACTTCTCTCCCCCTCCAGTGGAGCCTGGGGCCGTCCGGGGGCATTTCGTACTCTCGCTGGTCTCTGGGACTGGCCAAGACCTTTTTGAACTCCAGTGCTGATTTAGGAGTTTCTCTCTCACGCGCTAGGCCCTGGAGCTGGCCGGGGACTTTGTGAGGACCCACTGGAGGATGGAGCATCTACTCCTCAAAGCCACTACCCTGGAACACCGCACAAATAGAGTAGACAAGTGTTCTAAACAAGTAGAACACTGCTCACACCCCCTTTAAGCATTTAATAATAATTTTTATTACTATGGTCTTTGTTAAGCCCTTACTATGTGCAAGGCGACGTACTAACGCTGGGTGAATATGAGGAAATGGGGTTGGACACAGTCCCTGTCCTGCAAGAGGCTCACAGTCCCACTCAAAATGAAAAGCTGTCCCTCCCTGCCTCTCCTATAACGTTTTATAAAACTCCACAAATCCACATTACTACAGACGAAGGCCTATAAGAGTTGCTAGAGATTTATCGTACGTAATTTGCACAAACACCTAAAAAGAAAACAAAATTCCAAGCAGTAACCAACCTCACTTTGGGAAGAACACATCAAACTAATGTAATTTACAGTAATTCTACGACAGGATGACAGACCTAATTGACAAAGTGCCTTAATTTCCCAACGGACTTGACAATTCCATCATTCTACCCATCTCGCAAAGCCCGCGATCTTGGCGTTATCTTTGACTCCTCCTCCTCTTTAAACTTCCGTATTCAGTCTGTTACCGACTCCTGTCGGTCCTTCCTCTGCAAAACTCTTCGGAATCCGCCTCTTCCTCTCCATCCAAATAGCTGCCACACTGTTCCAGGCACTTGCCATATATCAGTTTGACTTACTATATCACTTACCTCGGTGACTTTCCCGTCTCCAGGACTTCCCCTCTCCAGGCCACATTTCACTCTGCTGTCCAGATCATTTTTCTCTAAAACACTGCTCTGAACACTCCTCAAAAAACCTCCAGTGGTTACCCATTCCTCTCCATATCAAGCAGAAACTCATGACCACTCTCTTCTACCGCTACCCTGTAGGTCACATACTTTGTTCGTCTCAAGCCAAGCTACTCACTGATCCTCATTCTCACCTCTCCCATCGCCGACTCCTTGCTCCCTCCCTCCCTCTTCACATCCAGCAGACCACCGCTCTCCTCATCTTCAAAGCCCTTCTTCATTCATTCATTCAATCGTATTTATTGAGCGCTTACTATGTGCAGAGCACTGCACTAGGCGCTTGGAATGTACGATTCGGCAACAGATAGAGACAATCCCTTTCCATTGATGGGCTTACAGTCTAATCACATCTCCTCAGGGGGTCTTCCCCGATTAATTTCTCATCTTCCCACGCTGGGGTCTCGACAACCTCCACTTCATCACTTTTGTGCCACCCTCCTCCCCATCCTTATAACACTTATGTACATATCTTTACACTCTACTGCTTCCTCTTAGCTGTGATTTATTGTAGTGTCTGTCTCCTCTGCTAGATCGTAAGTTCTTTTAAGGCAGAGATCATGTCTGTGACTCCTGTTGTATTCTCCCAAATGCTTAAAACAGCGTTCTGCACACAGTAGATGCTGAGTAAATGCTACTGATTGAAAGATACATATTTGGTTTAATAAACAGGACATTCTTGCCAAACTAGAAAGCTAGTCGGCGTCGCAAAGTTAGTAGGCAGTTCAGAAGTGGCTGGGGGTGGTGTTACACTCTGAAAGCGTAATGCCAGAGGCCAAGCCGACTGAGGTCAATTCTTTCCCAATTTTTTCTAAATTCCTATCAGCATGAAAGAAGAGACGCTCCTAACTTAATACCACAGATAGACTCGGGCCTAAACAAGGCAAGAAAGCATCCCTTTGACCGATGATTTGAATGATAAAGTTGAAGAGAGTTGCCGGACCCTCAGAACACAGGAATAGAGTTCAAAATGACTCTGACAAATCAGAGAAGTGGCCTGTCAAAAGTAAAATGAAATTCAATAGGGCAAGAGCAAGGTAACACTACTAGGGGGGAAAAAAATGCACTCATCACACAGGCCCTAAATGGAGAACAACTAGCTAAGCCCAAGTTCAAAAGGAAAAGACGTGGAAGTCTTGATGGACGACGGGTTACGTATGTCAAAAAATGTTGTGTTGTTATTAAAAATACTGATATCGTACTAGCTGCGTTAAAGGGGTACGATGTGAGAGCACCAGGAAGTAGTCCTAACGAAATATTCAGCCAGGTCGCTCAACTAATATACTGTACTCGGTAACAGTTCTGTGCCCAGATTGGATATCCACCTAATTAGAAAGATCTAAAGAAATTGGAGGAGGTATAGAGTCATATCAACCTAACGGCCACCTCTATCGCTCAGTTTTACCCCCTCTCGGCAATTGTGGAATAGATGTATAATCGACCGCACAAACACCTGATCACCGTTGTAAATATTTCACTCTGCCTTCCCTGTAAGAGTGGAAGCTCTTTTTGGACGGGGAATATGTCTCGTTTTGCTGTTATACTTTTCCAAGCACTTAGTACAGTGTACTGTACCCAGCCGGTACTCAATGTATGCCAGTTCATGAGCACTTCTTTTTCATTCAGTAGTATTTATTGAGCGCTTACTATGTGCAGAGCACTGTACTAAGCGCTTGGAATGTACAAATCGGTAACAGATAGAGACAGTCCCTGCCCTTTGACGGGCTTACGGTCTAATCGGGGGAGACGGACAGACAAGAACAGTAGCGGTAAATAGAATCAAGGGGATGAACATCTCATTGAAACAATAGCAAATAAATAGAATCAAGGCGATGTACATCTCGTTAACAAAATAAATAGGGTAATGAAAATATACACAGTTGAGCGGACGAGTACGGTGCCGAGGGGATGGGAAGGGAGAGGGGGAGGAGCAGAGGGAAATGGGGGGAAAAGAGGGTCTAAGCTGCGGAGAGGCGAAGGGGGGTGTAGAGGGAGTAGAGGGAAAAGGGGAGCTCAATCTGGGAAGGCCTCTTGGAGGAGGTGAGCTTTTTGAATGGCATTTGTTCTAAAGTGCTGAGGTAGGTGCAGGATACTCAGTTTGGACACAGCCCCTTTCCCTCACGGGGCTCACGGTCTTAATCCCCATTTTACGGATGAGGTAACTGAGGCACAGAGAGGTTAAGTGACTTGCCCAAGGTCACACAACGGACAAGTGGCAGACACAGGATTAGAACTCAGGTCCTTCTGACTGCCAGGCCTACGCTCTATCCAGCAGGTCATGCTGCTTCTCACTTGCCTTGAGTAGAGCACTGTATCAGGGACTTGCAAGAGTACAAATCCAATCCGTGTCACATCCATGTCAAATCCATGTTGGCAGACATGATCTCTACCCAGGAGCTTACAGTCTAGAGGGAAGTATTATCATTACGACTACTATGTACCACTACTATGATTAAATGACTGGAATAGAAAGCCTAAGTGGTTAAGATAAAGGAGTTGGGGTTTTTGGTCTCGAATAAAGAAAGTTATGAAGCATCTTTAGGGAAGCAGCACGGCCCGGCGGAAAGAGCCTGGGTCTGGGAGTCCGAGGACGTACGTTCAAATCCTGACTCTGCCAAGTGTCTGCCGCGTGACCTTGGGTAAGTCACTTCACTCTTCTGTACCTCAGTTACTTCATCTGTAAAATGGAGATTAAACCCTACTCCCAGCTAGTCGGACCGTGAACCTCCCGTGGGGCAGGGACTGTGTCCAACCTGCTTAACCTGTATCTACCCCAGCACTTAGAACAGTGTTCGGCATATAGTAAGCGCTTAGCAAGTACCGTAATTATTATCTTTAAAGCATAGTCAAAAGAGAGTGTTGACCAGCCTTTCTCCATCTCCAAAGAAGACAAAACTAGAAGAAATAGTCTCTAATTGCACAAGTCAGACATAAGGAAAGATTTCCCAAGAGTGAGGAAGTTTAGACAATAAACAGACTGTGTAGTGTCTCTGAAGATCTTTGAGTGTGTGTGTGCGTAATATATGCATATGGGCGTGTGCATATATATATATACACATACGTATATATGATATATTATATATATATATATATACACACACACGCACACTTTCTGAATGAAGTAAACACGTCTAGACAATGCAAAGCTTTGGGCGGGGGGGGGGGGGGCGAGACAAATTTTTCTTTGAAACTATCATTGCGGCCATGTTTTGATTTTTTCCCTACTGAGTGACTTCAGGTTGAAATAACGCGAATCGAACATGAGTCTTCAGCAGTTGGGTATGTACCTGCGTCGAGGAATTCCTCTCACTATCTAGAGTGGCAGAACATGTTCTAACTTTCAGCTACGTTACATGAAATCATGACGTAGGTTTTTCTAGCCAAGCCTGAGTGAACAATATAAAGGGGCGGATTGTCATTCAGTATTTGTCCTGTGGCCCCATTCATCATATGAGAAGCAGCACGGCGTAGCGGATAGGGCACGGGCCTGGGAATCGGAAGGTCATGGGTTCTAATCCCAGCTCCGCCACACCTTGGGCAAGTCACTTCATTTCTGTGGGCCTCAGTTCCCTCATCTGGAAATTGGGGATTGAGACTGTGAGCCCCACGTGGGACAGGGACTGTGTCCAACTCGATTTGCTTGTATCCACCCCAGTGCTTAGTACAGTGCCTGGCAAACAGTGCTTAACAAAATACCATCATTATTATTATCAATCAATCAATGATATTTATTGAGTGCTTACTGTGTGCAGAGCGATGTACTAAATGAGTGGGAGAGTACAACGCAACGAAGTTGGTGGACATGTTCCCTTCCCCCAGGGAGCTTACAGTCAAGAGGGGGAGACTTTTTAGTCAGGTCAGGAGATGGGGGGCCAAACCTAAATATGCTTTCCGAGTCGCACGGGATGGGGAACTGTCAAGGGTTCCGATATTTGGTCGCGACTGCTCAGTCAGGAGTCAGGTACAGGAAAAATTGCCAAAGGGCCAGGGAAAAACATTTCAATTGCGCCTTAAAGATTCGAAGTTCCTACACGTGAGCGAGATGCTGAGGGGAATCATTGGTTCCATAGCCCAGGTTGCAATAAAGAACTCGGTGTTACATCACAAGCAGCATCATCAAATAATGATCACTCAGTGCCATGCGAAGTGAGGCTGCTGTTGCCAGAAAACAAAGAAATAGTGCGAGAAAGGGTCTCCTATCATGGTGCTTCTAAATCCCAAAACACACCCAACCTGAGCAAGATAATTGTCCTGATGAATTAACAATACAGTCTACATAACTGCTCTTCGTGGGAGTATTTAAATTCCGCAATTCTCCTCTGCAATCATCCAGAGGATGGAAGGCAGTAAGCAGTGTTTCATTAAAATATTATTTTAAACTCCGTTAGCCTTCTTCTAAATGTATTTTTGGCAGGGTGGTGACAGTTTGTCACTTCCAGAAGAAGAAAATGATTCCTCCTTCTCTACCTTCTTCTCCTCCTCCTCCTCTTCCTCCTCCTCCTCCTCCCCCTTCTCCTCCTCCTCCTCTTTCTCCTCCTGTATTCTGAAGGTTCTGCGATTCCATGAAGTTGTTCTTCGACACTGCTCTCTGATCTCACCACCTCTGCCCTTCCTTTATTTCCCCCTCCGCCAACCTAGGCTACTGAGGCAAGTGCCAGAACCCCAAGTCCTCCCTGGAACATTTTTGGTGGATGGCAAACTAAGATTGGAGCTGCAGGTGGGGCGGACACCCATTCAAGGTAGAAAAGGGCCTTCCTCCCCTCGGGGAGGAGGCGATTTCTGCTTGAGGAAGAACAAAAAAAAGGGACCAGAGGATACCCGGCAAACGAAGCAAGGCCGGGCACCTTGTATGAGCACCCGCCTCGGCGCCAACCCAACCCAAGCCCAGGATTGAGTATGCCACTGCTCTGGCAAAGGGCAGTGCTAAAAATAGCATTAGGAAAACAGACGGCAGCAGGTCCATATCCCAGGCACAAAGCTCCCCAGGCCCAGCCCTGCCTGGTAGAGAAGCAGCATGGCGCAGAGAAACGGCAAGACACAGCGGATAAAGCACGGGCCCGGGCATCAGAAGGTCATGGGTTCTTATCCCGCCTCCGCCGCTTGTCTGCTAAGTGACCTTGGACAAGTCACTTCACTTTTCCCTCATCTGTAAAACGGGGAATGACCCTGTGAGCCTCACGTGGGACAGGGATTGTGCCCAACCCGATTTGCTTGTATCCACCCCGGTGCTTAGTACCATGCCTGGCACACAGTAAGTGCTTAACAAATACTATAAATGTTATTAATTATCAGTAGTAGTACCTTTAGGGTTTCATCAGCTGGGGAAGAGGGAAGAATTAAATGCAGCGGCGCTCCAACGCCCATCCACGGCAACTCCGTATCACATTTAGGCCTCCCAGGATAGCGGGACTGCTCACCCCGGGGGGCTGGGGGACAGAAATCTGACATTCCCTCTGGGGCGGGACGGTCGTGATTTTCAGGGTTCTGTTCCTGCCACTGGAGTGGTCTAAGGCAGGACCCGCTTTCAGCGGGGTAAGGCGAGGGAACCCCTCGGCTGTGGAGGCGATGGAAACGGCAGGACAACGGGGAGGAGGGAGAAGAAGAGGAGGGGACTGTCTGGCATCCTCCTCTTCAGCAGCGACGATCACTGCCGTCACCCCTGCGCCGTCACCAAAGCACTCGACCTTGAAAAGGAATTTCCAGGGAGGGCCGGCACAGTCGACCGAAGGGTCCTCCCAAGCGCTGCTGCTTTGGAGGCTCGGATTAAGCTGACCGGCCTTGGGCTGTGTCACCTCTGGGGCGATGAGCACCTGCGGCGGAGGTGGCAGGGGCAACTTGGTTTTCTCCCTCGCCCTATTGCCCCTCCTCCCCCAGTTTTAGTCTTTCTTTTACTCCTTCCCTTCTTTCTCCCTCTGTCTCCCCACTTCCTTTATCTGGTCTCCTCGCCACGCCCATCAGAGGGGTCCCAGAAATCTGGATGAGGAGCACCAGCTGGGTTCTCTGGGCCTGGCTCCTCAAGCAGCCTGACTGCCAAACTCCCCGCCTCTTACGGAATGGGCCGGGGGTGGGGGGGCAGGTAGTGCTCAGAGCAAGTAACCCCCGCAAAGCAACCTAGTGGCAAGAGCACAGGTTTGGGAGTCAGAGGACGTGGGCGTGAATCCCGGCTCCGTCACTTTCCTGCTGGGTGACCTCGGGCACGTCACTTAACATCCCTGTGCCTCCGTGACCACCCGTAAAATGGGGATTAAGACCGTGAGCCCCATGTGGGACGACCTGAGTACCTTGCATCCGCCCCACTTAACAAATGCCATTATCGTCGTCATCGTCAACCCTCAGAAGGCACTCCGCTGCTTCCCCATACCTTAGGAGTTCACATCCCTCCCGGCAAGCGGCCTTCCAAACGGCTCCTGCCCTCTCACAGTCATTCCTTGTCAAGCTCTCCGGAGAGGTCAACTACCCCAAACGGGCCTAAGGATGGGATGGATCTACCTGGAAATCTCACTTTTTCTGGAAGACATTAGCATTCCCCCAGTGCTTTATAGTTCCGAGATCATTTCTGATCCATTTTCCTGGTTATCGCTCACAACAAATTATCCACTCGAGTTACCGCCGACCTGCGAGGGAACGGTAGAAAATTCTACCATCGGCGTCCCAGAGCCAGAGGCCCACAACAGTTGTGAGCACCCCGCTCCAAAGGATGGGCCTGGGGAATACTGCCAAAATTTTTATTGGTAGTTTTCACTGAACCCTCAGAAAATCAAGTGATGAATCAACCGATGTTTTAGAGCTAAATCGATGAAAACCAATATCGGAGCCTGGAGCCTGCCTAAAGGCTGAGATTTTATTGTATCTTTCTTCGGGAAGCGCTCCCCCTGCCTCTGTCAGCCTCCCATCGTATGTCCTTTTACTACAAGTGAAAGCAACTGATCCCCTACTAAGACGCATCTGCTACGAGTCCGTATTACAACGGGGAAAAAAATGACACCTTCAACCATCTAAACCAATAAAGATTGTCTGATTTGGCTTGCCCCTGTTGCTACCAGGAAAGCAACCCACTGGGTTAAAGACTGGTGACATCTGCTAAAAAATGTCAAGAGTGCGGGGGGACAAAAACGTAATGAATCACACTGGGTCCACGATACAACGAACGGTGTAAAGCCGACTTGCTTGTTGAAACGCAGAGGACGCAAAAACAATTTTAAGATGATTGAATATCAATTTTCTAGTTAGCGATCTTACTTAAGCGAGCACGCCTGCAAGTGTGGGTGCGAATATATCCCTTACGTATATTCCGGGAAAGGAGATGAACTGAAGAATAGAATAATTGAATCGAGATTTCCGTCATGCTGTTTTCAGGCTTGAGGCCACTGTGGCTTTTTTTTTCTTTTCTGACCAAGGTTTTACTAACTCCCACGGGGTCATTTCTCCTCTCAATACATGTGTGTAAATCCCATTAGTGTCAACGGGAATTGCCCATGCCTATCACGGGGAAGAAGAAAAAAACCCGAGTTAAGGTGGGTTGCTTTCTTCGGAGCGTGTTTGGGCTCTTGCGGATGCTGTCCCGCAAAAGCATTCGAAGCATTGGCGGGGTGGGGGGCGGGGGGGGGGGGGGACGGGGACGACTCTCATCTTTTTAATCCTCTGAGACTTATTCGGGGTGAGAATCGGGACCCGTCGTTTTACGGATTTAGGGGTGAGAGGATGACAGTGAACACGGAAATCAAACGAAGGGGAACTGAGCTGCCCGGCCCAGACCTGATTACTCCAAATTTACGACGCCCGGATAGAAGACTCTCAGGCACCCTACACCTTCTCGCTTTAGTAAAAAGCCCCTCCCACTGGGTGCTCTCTTTAAATGAATGGCTACTTTCATTGGCAGCATTTTTGCAAGCAGCAAAACTGAAAATGCGGAAATCCTCCACTGACCTTCTCCTGAACTATCAGTTTTCAAAGAAAGGAAATATTTTACCAAGTCCCTGGACCTCGTCCCTCCACGTCCCAGTGCCTCTAACCAGAAGTGGCGGGGTGCTGACAGATCCCCAAGATACTGCCTCTCCTACTTTAGCCCGTTATAGCGTCCTCTCCCAAGCGCTGGGCACGGCGCTCTGCACGCAGTGAGCGCCCAATAAATGCGACCGACCGACTGACTTGTGACCCTCTGGCATGATCAAACCACCGCACTGACACTCCAGCTGTGACGAGAGAGAGAGAGAGAGAGAGAGAGAGAGAGGCCCCACTTGTGCCCCTAAGTGACACTTCTGGGACCCTCAATTCAGTCATTTGGTCACTCCATCGCGGGCAGGGGGGGGGAGGGATCCCCTTTGCCAGGAGACTAGGCCTCCTCCTGTCCGGGAACGGGCCCTTAAACATCTTGGGGCGCAGTACAGCTGCACCAGTGTAGTTCCCGAGGCCCCCAGAGGAAACCCGGCTTTTCAACCTGAGGAAGGACGTGGCTCTCCGTATCCCACTCCTGTCGGCTTCCTCGTGTCCCGAAGGCAGCGACGAGGATGTCACAGACTGCGGCCACGAGATCAACTGTGCCTGCCGTTGCCTCCTTTTAAAAAACAGTGCCACCTTGTGCAATAGTCGAATGAACCTTTCCGTGAAAGCTTGGAGGCTGAACGGCTTTTTTTTTTTCCCTTAACTAAATGTGAAGCATCCGAGATGGTTCATAATATATTAATACATGCATCCGGCAGTGTCTCCTCTCGTACTAGAGTGTCACTGCAGCCTCGGGGTGCGTTTCACCTAACTGCTCGGGAAACGGCTTTCCAACAGGAAAGGAGACACCGTCCCTGAGGAGGTACTGATATATGCAATCAAATAAAAGTGGGAGGGTTGTTTTTTGGTTTTTTTTCAAGACGCAGCCTTTAATTTTACCCTGAGGAGAAACTCCTTTAAACTGAAAAATCCACATTTTACATTCAAAACCAGAGGGGAGACGTTTTCGCTAGGCCTCTGTAGAGTGTCCCAACTGTATACTCGCAGGACTACGGAAACCTACGGTGCCCGTCAGGGCTGTATGGAACTGACAGTGGGCTCACTTGCAGAGCACGAATGGGTGCGTTACGTGTGGAGGGTAAGAACGAAATAAAGACCCGGAGGAATCATTTGGCTTTTTACCTTCGTCTCTTTTGCGTTTGTTGGTTTCTGCACTGGGGGATGTTATTCCCAGAATTCCGCTGATGGAGTAAGAGGACCCTGCCGAATCGGTGCTCACTGAGGACACTTGGGTCACAGACCCAGTGGACGCTGCAATAAATAAGTAACACTTATCTACAGAGAAGCACAACATTCATCTTCACTTGGCTCTTTGGTCCCACTTATCCTACCCGTTTTAGACTTCCCGGGGAGACGAGTCGACCGAGGAGGCGCGGACAGTCGACTGCGTTTTCTGTGACAGTGTGTACGCACGACCTTCGGGCGCTAGAGTCTCTCTGAGAGAACATCACCCCCACGACCTTGTTCCATTTTCTGTTCGGCTTTGTTCCCGTCAATACCACCAAAATCCCATTTCCTCACATCGACTTTTTTCTTGGTTCATTAAAATCACAGACTGATACCGGGAATGTTCTCCCTTGATTCCGGTCGAATGAAAACTATTTGAGAAGTCATTCACCATAAAGTGCTGGGAGATCATCAGAAATGCAGGAGGATTTGCAAAGCCTAATGTTGTCGGTTTTTTTCCTTTGTGGATTACAATCTCTTTCTCTTAGCTGGCTGGAAGGGGCAGTCTAAGCTGTCCATACCCTGGTTTTGGTTTTATTTCAAGGTTTCCGTGCTGCTAAGAGACCTAGAAGCAGAGCTCTTTGAGTTTTCCCAGAGAGCAGCACAGGAGGAAATATGTTTTCCTATATTTGGGGATTATGCGCACAACCTTTTCTTGGTAAAAGCACAGAGATCTCAGGCAGCGTGTTGGAGAGTCCCCGGCACACATACACGCACAAAAAAAAAAAAAAAATGCAAATGACCATGCTTCTCCCTAATACTGAAACTGGGAATAGCATTTTTACTGAATTGATGAAGGATGTGTCCATTTGGTAGCTCATTTAACAAGACTGCAAACATTACAGAGCAGAACACACATTTAAATTGGCTGCTCTTCTTTTGACAAATGAAGTTAACGGAATCAGTAATACTGCTATATAAAGAATAATTTATAGTGACTTAAAAAGTACATTTTGTAACAGCGAGACTGCTTAAATGATACATTTCAGAGCCCCAGGATGGAGGATTTCACCATCTAACGAAAATGCAGGAGTGGGATGACAGTGCAGGGATAAAATCCACCTCTGTCTCCGTCACCCAGGTAAGGCAAGTCTGAGGCCTGAATGATCTGGTTTGGAAATTCACCAGCTAGTCACTCGCTAATTCACCAGTTTGGTGCTGCGGGGGCCTGATTTCTCTGGGAACTATCTTTTGCTCCACGTGCTGTGCCCCACAACATCAGAGACCCAGTGGAGTTCTCCAGCCGTTGCCGGAAAATACCGTCCAGTGTTCCGACCGCATCCCTTCCGCTGCCAACTGAGAAAACGCGGACAAAAGGTGGTGGGCCTGGAGTGACTCTTGGCAAAGTGCTTTGACTTCCTTAAGATGAAGGGGGGCAGCGTGGCCTGGTAGGAAGAGCCCAGGCCCGGGAGTCAGATGACCTGGACTCTAATCCCGGCTCTGCCCCCTGCCTGCCGTGAGACCTGGGGCAAGTCGCTTAACTGCTCCGTGCCTCGGTTTCCTCATCTGTAAAAGGGGGATTAAATCCTCCTCCCTCCCGCTTAGACCGTGAGTCCCACGGGGGACAGGAACTGTATCCGACCTGATCATCTTGTATCTACCCCAGTGCCTAGTGCAGTGCTCGGCACACGGTAAGCGCTCAACAAAAGCTACCGTTTTATTAGGAATTAGAAAAACACGCCTAGGGGATTCCAGGTGTCGTTATTCATCTGAAAGCCGCCTGAGCCGACTTTAAAACCTTCTACTGGCTAGCCTGCGACAACCATGAGTTTAATCTTCCATATTCAATAAGTTGAAATAGAAGAAGCTGCTCCAGGAGTCTCAGAAAGAACTAGCCCTTAATCTTTCCAGGCAGATTGAGAAATTCTGCTAGTCTTCTACCCGAGTCTGCTCACGCTGGTATCTGACTTTCTAATGAAAGTGCTGAGAACGTAGAGAGTTTAAGAACTCAAGGATGCAGCCAATTAAGACAGAGTTTATGAAATGTGCGTCACCCAGGAATCACTGAAAAAAGCCGGGCTGCCATCTTTGTTTTGTTTTCTTTTCCCCTACTTGAGTAGAGTGGAAATTTTCCAAAAGTTAGGATCCAAGAGAGGTGAGCTTAGTGACCCAGGTGAGTTGACAAAAGCAGAAATTTTCCTTCTCAAATCATTAGAGGGAGGACAAGCCCGGAATATAAAAGATTGGCAGGGAAAATGGGCTCCGGCCTATAATTTCATTCATTAATTAAGAGTGTTAATTGGTGTGCAGCTGTCTTGACCCACACACCACTGAAACACATCAAGAGTCCATCACCCTTCACCGAATGCAGTCGGTCTGCATCTAAATGAGATCGGAGCAAGGAAGAAAGAAGAAAAAAGTTTGGAAAGTTTCTCTACCTCTTCACTCAAGACTGCTAGTGCGCAAAGAATCATGGAAGGGCTGGTTGGTAGAAGAAAAAAAACACATTCAAAACTACTTACTGACTAATGATGCAGAAAATGTTATGAATAAGTATCCCTTTCTTGATTTATTACTTTAATTATCTGACATTCTATAGACCCCCATTAGTGGGGTTTTTTTTTTTTGGCTTAGATTTCAATTTTCTGTCTCATGGTGAAAGCTATTTATCATAATAATCAGTAAAATTCAAAACCTTTTAGCAGTATTTATAAAATTCATTTACCATGTTCAGCCCTTGGAGAATGACAAAGAAGGCGCATTAGTACGTGGGCTGAAGTGTTTTATGCAGAATTATCTGCCCATAAGAATGATTAAAACTTCTTTAGAACGGTTTGATTCCATTAGATTTTTGTATTTTAAGAAAAAAAAGTTTTCCTTACCTATGCTGTGACTGGAGGCCGGGACCTGCTGATTAGGCGGCTGTTGCACCTTTGTCCGGATGATCCTGAATGCAATCGGAAAGAAACAAGAGTAGAAAATAGATCACTGGCTCAGGTAAACAACCCGAGGAGGTAAGAGCGCCAGGAATTGTTCATCGATGAATAACTTAGTCACAAATCGATGCCCTTTTCCTATGCTTGCCCTCTAAGGATGACAAAAGAATGGGGGCAGGTAGGCTACGACGCGACACGGTATTAGAGATCGTTTTTAAATCAATCAGAGGATGTTGATGCTCTCTAAGTTGATGGGAAAACCACAAGCTTTTCTTTCCCAAAAAGGGCAAACGCGTTTCATTCGAAATAAGCGCCGCGGTGACAGGCGGGGGACCGATATGATGCATTATGAAAGGGGATAATACGTTTTCCCATGACCTCCCTGGAGGGCCTGAGAGCCTGAGGTCCTTGAAAGACCTCTGCGGTTCTGAGCTGAGCCAATAATGGGAGTCGAGTCCCTGTAAGGTTGGAGGTATCAAGCCGTGGACCGGTGAGTGATTACAGAGAGGCAAGAGCCCGGGCTTGGGAGTCGGGGGTCATGGGTTCGAATCCCCGCTCTGCCACTTGTCAGCTGGGTGACTGTGGGCGGGTCACGTCACTTCTCTGGGCCTCGGCTCCCTCAGCTGTGAAATGGGGATGAAGACTGGGAGCCTCACGTGGGACGACCTGATTACCCTGCATCTCCCCCCAGCGCTCAGAACAGTGCTCCGCACATAGCAAGCGCTTAACAAATGCCAACATTAATTAATTAATTAATTAATTAATGACTTGATACTACACCCTTCTCAAAATATGCCTGATTTGTTTTTTACATTGCGTGGCGTTGGCTTACTCTAGGATGGCTCCCTCTTAATAATTAAATAACAATCATGATAACAACAATCATATTCATTAAGCTCTTACTATGTGCCAACCAAAAAGCTGTACTATTACCCAGTTTCCTAGCTCCTGAGATTGGTAAGGACCAGAGGCAGCCTTCCCTCGGAGAAGAATTTCTCTTCAAACTTCCAAATTGCCACCTTGGAAAGCAGCGGGCGAAAGGTGCTGTGAGTTTCTGTTTCGGCGAGCACAGATAGTGTCGTGTACCTATCCCTCCTTCGTCTTGAAATCACAGCGGGAGAGCAAGATCACAATTTCTGAATTTTGACAGACTCCTGGGCCCCCTCTGGGGATCGTCGGGTACTTCCCTAGTTTTCCACAGAGGCGTGATGCTAATCCACAGGAAAGAGCCCGGCCTTGGGAGTCAGAGGTCGTGGGTTCTAATCCCGGCTCCGCCACCTGTCGGCTGTGTGACTTGGGGCAAATCACTTAACGTCTCTGGGCCTCAGTTCCCTCATCCGTAAAATGGGGATGAAGACCGTGAGCCCCACGTGGGACGACCTGATGACCTTGTATCTACCCCAGCGCTCAGAACAGTGCTTGGCGCATAGTAAGCGCTTAACAAACACCGTCGCTAGTATTAGTATCTCAAGAATAGTGGTTACTCTGCGGGAGGCACGGCAGTCCTAAACGAGCAGATAGACCAAAGAGTCTTCTCAACTGGCATTCGCTCTTCACTAGCAATACCTGTCTGCTATATCTGTCGGCTTTATTCCTGCGCAGCACTGAAGGGGAAAAATAACTCGCTGGGCCGGGTCTTTGCCCTGGTCTTTGCACTGGAATTGAATGGATTGGAATACGCAGGTCTGACGTTCTAGGTGGCAAGCATCGGTATACGGAGAGGAGCACTTGAATTTCTTTTTAAACCAAATTGAAGGTGCTAATGAGAGTTGTGATAATAGAAAAATGAGTTTTCTTCCCAAATATTTCCCTATGAAACAGTATTTCTAGAGTAGTCCCCATTAGTCTTGACGGAAACATGTGGAGAGCAGTGGTCACGGAGGTATTACTCGGGAATGAAAGAGGATGCTGGATAGGATTCATTCCTTCATTCGGTCAATAAACACACATATTCCCCGCCCAGTTCTGGGCAAACACCAGAGAAACAGAGGCCCTTCACTCAAGACATGCCATGAACACGGAAAGACTAGTCAATTGCAAATCTAACGGACGAGAATTAAACCTTCAAGGTTCTCGGGCTACCCATAGACTTTTACGTTTATTCCACTGTTTTTGCTTTCGTAACACGGAAAAGCAGTTTAGGAAGAATCGTCCTAGAGAGGCATCTCCGAAAACTTAAAACAGGAGTTTCCAGGATTGCTTAGGGAGAGTTGAAGGAGCGTGGCCTGAGAGTGAGAAGGAAAAAGGAGCCTGCCAACAGAGAGAAGACCGGAAGAAAGTTACAAAGAAATCAGCTCTGAGTTGGATCTGGATTCATCAAGGTAAGGGAGCAGAGTAAGGGAAGGAAAGTCTGGATGCGAGTGACCGGGGGAGAGGGGCAAGGGGGAGAGGGGTGAAGGAGTAAAAACTGCCTTCAGAGAGGGTACTTTGGCTAGACCAGGGAACAAGCTAGACGAGCGGCGGAGGCGGGATTAGAACCCACGGCCTCGGACTCCCAAGCCCGTGCTCTTGGGAGACGAGCCCGTGGGGACGGGGACCGGGGAATGTGTCCGTTCATTGTTGTGTTGTACTCTCCCAAGCGCTTAGTACAGCGCTCGGCACACAATAAGCGCTCAACAAATACGACTGAATCAATGGATGAAAGTTTCCATCCCCTCTGAGAGAGGCCTGAGGGGGCCCAGAATCCAAAACCCAGATCCCCCTGAGAGGGGAGGCAGCAGTAAAATAGATCTAAATCGCAGGTTCATTCATTCATTCTTTCAATCGGATTTATTGGGCGCTAACTGTGTGCAGAGCACCGCACTACGCGCTTGGGAAATACAATGCAGCAGTAAAGACGGACGATCCCTGCCCACTCCGGGCTTACAGTCCGGAAGGGGGAAGACAGACAGCAAAACAAGTAGCGATACTTAGAAATATGGTCTCAGATCCAACTCGGCCTCCTGGGGAGATGTCCAGATCTGGGATTCCCTGTGCCCGACCCGGACCCTCGGGGCCGGGTCCGAACTGAATTGCCTTCATGGGAACGGAAGAAGGCAAAATCCCCCAGAGGGCTTTTGCACCGAGACAGTCCCTTGCTGGGAGACTTCCGAGTTCCGGGACCTTGGACTCGGTTGATTCGCCTTCTCCACACCTCGTTTCTCCTTCTTATGAGGAGCAGCACGGCCTTGTGGCAAGAGCCCGGGCTTGGGAGTCAGAGGCCGCGGGTTCTAATCCCGCCTCCGCCGCTTGTCTGATGTGTGAGCTTGGACAAGTCACTTCTCTGGGCCTCAGTTGCCTCAACTGTAAAATGGGGACTGAGACTGAGCCCCACGTGGGGCAACCTGATTACCCTGTATTTACCCCCACGCTTAGAACGGTGCTTGGCGCATAATAACCGCTTAACAAATACCGTAATCATTATTATTCTTGCTAGCCAATGGCCACTGAAGTGAGGAAATGGCAGTCGGCATTCGATTTTCTAACCTCCCGAACTCCTCTTGAATATCCTCCGGTGGCTTCATGATCTAGCTTTTGATTATCCGTCGCGTACTTGAAGGCATTTCAAATATTTGGGCCCTTAATGTTGCTGAAAGCTTAGCGATATGATCACCTCAAAACTGAGGCCAAATTAATAAGACGGTAAGCTAGGCCGGCTTTGCACATTACCGTTTCCTGAAGAAGCCATCACCCCTCTGTGTATTGCTATCTAGAAGCTGCAGCCGACTCTCCGTCTTACGTCTCTGCTCTCTATTAAGAGGGATCAGATTCCTACCGCTACTACTAGAGAATTCCCAGTCCCTAGTTCCCGATTCCTACTTCCTCCTGGAGACGCGGCGTGGCTCAGTGGAAAGAGCCCGGGCTTGGGAGTCAGAGGTCGCGGGTCCTAATCCCGGCTCCTCCACTTGGCTGCGTGACTTTGGGCAAGTCACCTCACTTCCCCGTGCCTCAGTTACCTCATCTGCAAAATGGGGATTAAGACTGTGAGCCCCCCGTGAGACAACCTGATTACCTCGTCTCTACCCCAGTGCTTGGCACATAGTGAGCACTTAACAAATACCATTATTATTACTAGCGTTTTCTCTTCTTCCTCATCCTGCTCCTTCTTCTGCTCATCCTTCCCCTCCTTTTTATCCTCCTCCTTGTCCTCTTCCTTTTGGGGAAGCGGCATGGCCTAGTGGAAAGAGCCCGGGCCTGAGAGTCACAGGATCTGGGTTCTCGGCCCGGCTCTGCCACTTACCTGCCGGGTGACCTTGGGCAAGTCACTTCAGCTCTCTGTGCCTCAGTTTCCTCATCTGTAAAAACGGGGATTCAATTCCTGCCCCCCCCCTTAGACTGTGAACCCCGGGGGGAACCGGGACCGTGGCCAACCTGATCAATCTGTATTTACTCCAGCGCTTAGAACAGTGCCTGGCACATAGTAGGCACTTAACCAACACCATAATGAATAATAAATCATTATTAGCAGAGGCCCACCCGCTGACCAAGTAAGAAGCGGAACGAAGAGCCATAATTCTAACCCCGGCAGTAGTGCCATTCTTCTAAAATGGCGTCGGTAAGAGCTAGCGAAAAATGGGCACACCGGTAGAAATTTCTAGGGGCCAGGTACATTTTTGAACCTGTCGGCCAGGACGGCGTCGCTTGCTTGTAGCTGCAAAGCAGCTGCTTTGACAGTAGCTCGCTGTGGGCAGGGAATGTGTCTGTTGTCATATTGTACTCTCCCAAGTGCTTAGTGCAGTGCTTTGCGCACAGTAAGCGCTCAATAAATGCAATTGAATGAATGAATGCATTTGAGCTGAGGCGCCCGGGCAGGACCCTGATTAAAAGCCCTGCCTACATCCGCCCCCTCTAAATCTGCTCCGGCGAGCATTAAGCCTCCCTCTAAAGAGGCTTCCCATTAAATGTGGATTTTTCTGGTCCCCTCCAGTCCCTCAACCTGCAGCCGTGCCAGGGGTGAAGCCCCCAAGGGTTGCGGCGGAAGGAAGAACTGACCGGGGAGCGGCAGCATCAGACCCGGCGGCCAGCCCCCGGCAAGATAGCCTCCTGACCGGTTTCGAAAAGGCGGCTACCCTCGGGGCCCTGCTCATCCCACACTCCCACCTGAAAAGAAGCTTTTCTGCTTTTTGATTCCTCGGGCAGGATGCAGAACGGGTCACGCATCATGAATCGTGGCAGTGAATGTCTCCAGCCGGTGTTTTGGGCGGGGGGGGGGGCTCGACCGGGAAACCGCCTCTCTTTTCCCTTACCATTTGGGTCTGGGGAGGTGAGGGTTTTTGTGTCGGGAGGCCGGGGCTCGGATCTTGTCAGTCTGCACGTGGCGTTGGGACTAGCTCTTTCGATCGCTGAGCCCAGCGTTTAAATTGCACGCGTCCCTCGGAGTCTAGCTCCTCATTTTTGCCCCTAGCTTTCCTCCCATCTTCTGGTCAGGAGTCAGGAGAATTCAATCAATCCTCAGCTGGCCCGGAGGAGCAGGATACCTGATATTTTCTCCTCATTAAGGCCCGATCCGGCCCCCGTGAGATGTCTAGATGGAAAAGCCCCACCCGGCATAGAAACACCAGGGGTGGTCTTTGTTCAGAAAGCCCAGAATGAAGCATCAGAGGGGACTGTGGTATGTGCCTGAGGTAGACGGTCGGAGGCACCGGAAGGAGCTTGGCCGACGCCTGCTCATCATCCTTCCCTTCCCGAGCCCTGTACCCTCTCCAGTCCCACGGAGGAGATACACCCGCCTGGAGGGAGAGGAACCACGTAGAATCAAGCTTTTGCGACTGTGACTAGCTGTTCTCTTCCCCCCGCCCGCCCCCCCCCCCGCCCCAGATGAGAAAATGAGCGCGGCAGATGGAGCTATTGGACAGGAAAGCCCGCCTACGCCCAACTGGATATCCTACGGGGGGGGCACAGATTCTCTCCCTCCTCCATCGCCTTATTCCATTTGTACATTCCAACCATCTACTCCCCTGTCCCCTCCTCCTGCCCCCCCCGCCCCCCCCCACAAAAAAATCACAGTCTTTACCTGTTAATCGAACTGACACTGGGTACGGTGTCGTTGTCGCATACTCTCTCGGCTAGGAGTCTATCCCTGATTTCCCAGGCAAACATGGTGGGATTTTGGCGTTTATACTCTGCAATCTTTTCTACAACTTTGGGCGTGGCGACCTTTGGTTTTGATCCCCCAATCACTCCAGGTTTAATACTTCCGGTCTCGTAGTACCTGCGATCAAAACGGGGAAGAAATGTTTCGGTTAGGAGGAACTTTCAGTAATTAAACAGGTCAGTTTGGCCCACGACAATACAATGCTGCAGAGAGAAACGATGAACGTCGTTAGAGACGAATGAACCTTCCCTGTCACAGTACGGTACGGAATGAAATTCCTTTTCGCCAGTAGAATTTTGTTCCGGTAACAGATTAACTTGCATTAATTGAAATTGTACCATAATGTAATATGCATTTTTCCCAAGTAGCAGGACGATAGACGCGCCATAAGATTAAAAGTGTGCCGGGGTCCCCGATGAACTAGAAATGTATGTTATTAATCAGAAATAGTGGCAATAATAAAAACAAATTGCCACGGAGAAGAGTTCGTGCAGTGAACCCTCCTAGGGCAATTTCTTCATTTAATGTGAACAGAGGGGTCGTAGTTGGATAGGTAAATGAAGTTCAGGTGAAGGGATATAGTAAAATCAATTTTGGAATTAATCATTAAATCACATCTTGTGATTTGCCTCTCCTCTCTTAAAGATCACGACGTTGTATTTTGCTGGTTTTCAATGAGAATATTTTCTGCTCTTGACTTCTTTCATCGCAACAACATTTAAGAAACGACTAGAGGTTGTTGTTTTTTAAACGACCCAAGTCTTGCCTAGTGGGTGTCGAGAGACAGTTCCATGTGAAAATTCCACAGTAAGGTGAACTGTAACACGCCGGGTCGGGTCTCTCTACCAGACAGACCAGCAGAACGCCTCCCCGGTTGAAAACCCAACTTCTCGAACCACGTTCTGGTGAGTAATGAGTAATGGTGAGTAATGAGTTCGGGAGGCCACCCCCGGAGGTTGAATCGACTCTGACTTGACAGTAACGCGGGGGTCGATCCACAGATCGGAAGGCGAGACGTTGGCCTCCGCCAAATGTTACACGGCTGCCGTGTGAGCTTGGGCGAGTCACTTAGCTTCTCTGTGCCTCCGTTACCGCATCTCTAAAATGAGGAATTAAGACTGTGAACCCCATGTGGGACGTGGACTGGGTCCAAGCTGATCAGCTTGCACCTACCCCAGCGTTTAGGACAGCGGCTGGCACACAGCAGGCGCTTAACAAATACCGTTTGAAAAACCAACAGACTCTTCGGATCGAGAGCCAAGGTAGAGTCCCTACAGGCCGCACCTCAGTCAGGACAGAAGAGGAAAGCAGACGGGATCGACTGGACCCGGGCCTCAGGCTCTCCTTCAAAAGCCACTGTCACTCTCAAATGAGCAAAAAGTTAGAACCCTACCCGCCCCGGCATTAAGACCTCCCAGATGGATCAGCTAGCGTCTTTTGGCTCTACGACCCCCTTCGGCCTAATGTTGCGCTCTTCCAGGTTTTCGGCGATATGACCGGCTGGGGGGAAAAGACCACGGTGGAGAACTCCCCGCTCGAAGGGTTTTAGGTCTGAGGTTGCTTTTTCGCGGGCGATTCTAATTAGAGTGTCGTTCTATCCACTGTGATTATTAGCTGTGAAAATAATGAGCTATGAAATTCCAATTTATTGTTGACAACTTAAATGACAAAGCTCCAGAGCGGCGTTCGGCTTCATAATGCAAATATAGTTAATGACAAATCTATTGAAATTTTGAAGAGCTAAAAGAGTTAAACAGAATCAGTGATCTGTAAGGTAATGGTTTACACGTTTCATCTACGGCGCTGCCGAGGGAAACCCGTTAGTAAACCTGGCGTGACAACCCCGCCGTCCAGGCAGGATGGGCCCTGGTCACTCGAGGGAACCCTAAGAAGCGGGGCTTAAGAAGGATCCAAAGATCTAGAAAATAGCGATCCTCCCAGGGTCGCACTAAGGGGGCAAAAAGAGGGAAAGAGAAAGATCCTTCCTGTGTTTTCTCTCGACTTTTTAGTGCGCCCCTTGGAGAATCACAATCTTCGTCATATCTGAACCCCTCTTCAGCTTGTACCTTGACCGGCATAACAATCCTCAGCTCCAGAAATTCCCCGTGATCCGCGGCCACGTTTGCCTGGAGCGAGCGCCTTTTCCGAAGGGAACTCTTCCCGGGCAAAATCAAGTTTGGACCCTAACCCGCTCGGGACGAACCTAACGTCAACAGGGTTTATGCCAGGATTGACGGTTTTGGAGCCTCGGACGATTCGTCCTAGTTCTACCACTTGCCTGCCGGTTGATGTTGAGCCAATCATTTTAACTTCGGTGGGCCTCGGCTTCCTCATCTGTCAAATGAGGATTCAATTCCTGTTCCTCTCTCCCCCTTAGACTGTGAACCCTATGTAGAATAGGGACTGTGGCTGATGGAATCGTATCTGCCCCCGTGCTTAATAAAGTGCTTGGCACTTAAATGCCTAAGAAATATTATCATCATCGTCATTATTGATAGTCCAAGCCTGCACTCAGCAGGTTCACTGGGTGGACAAAGAACATCTGGGGTTTTTCCACACACCCCCTACACGCGGCCTCCTTTTTCCCGCCTGTCTCGAGCATCCGGGCCGCTAGCAGTGGGGTGGAGAAAGCACACAGAGTACCCAGAACGTCCCCGGAAGCAGCTGCCAATCAGGCAGGCTCTCAGATCCATTAGGAGGTACACTCAAGGATGCCCTCACTCTTGGCCAAAATGTCCCCTTTGCCCGAGCTCGACCCGATATCTTTCAGCCGTACTGTGTTCAGATGGAACAAAAAAGGATTAGAAGCAAACCCCCGTCTCCTTAGCTAGCTAACGAGTCAGATATCATTAAGATAGAGGCCGAACCCAAGAAACTTCTTCGATTGGCCACGGGGTTTGACTTCCGCAGACGTGACCTAGGTTTTGTGCCTGGGCTTTCAGATCGGTTGGCAGAGTGAAAGACTAGCAAAGGTACGGAAACACCGTTATTAGCGATAGGGGGCTTCAGCAACTGGGGATGACTGATTAAACAACTGGGCCTTCCAAAGAGACACTTACTGTCACTGGCAATGTTCCATTTGGAAATGGATATTTTCTCTAGGACTCTTAGAAACCAATGCCCCTTTAACTGGGGAGAATCTTTATAACCAAGAAATGTCTGGAAAGAAATGGGTTAAAGGGGGTCAAAATACCACAGACTCACAGCGCCCCCCACCCTCACCCCACCTTTAAAAGCACCAGCAGGACCATCGATTCTCAAATATCGCCTAAAGGACTACTTTTTCCATCGTAAATGGAAAAAGAAGGAGAGAAAAAACCGAAAAATGAATTATCAGCATGCCTGATGGCCTATAAAATCATTAGACTGCATGCTTTTGGTATCTAAAACCTGGGCCAAGGGCCAACTAAGTTTGCAAGTCAAAACCCCATTTTTCTGAATCTAAATGATCTCGAGAATCTAAATCAATAATGACGAAATCTGTCCTTTTGGACATTGTTTTCAGCAACTCCAGATGCTGAAAAGTATTTTCAGATAGCAAACTAGTCACAAGAGTGACTAGTTAACAAATCCAGTGTTACGTTTTGGACCAACGAAGCATTTACTTCCCAAAAGAATGACAAATGTAAAAGAAGATCATGAGTAACTTGGTGAAAATAGCCTTTGTAGATTTGACTGTTAAAAATGGAATGTCCTTTCGAAAATCAGAGTAACTTTCACCGAATGACTCAACTTCTGGATTTTCCACGTGGCAGTGGATGACACATAGATGCGCCTCCTGGTTCGTCGCTGATCAGGTGGAGGAAATTCACAAGGGCTCACTACTCGTGGGTTCTTCAGAACTATGTGCCAGACATTTGGAAAACGAGCATTTTTTCACTTCTGCCCATGTCTGACTCACAGCGTGCTCATGTGTGGTTTGCAAGGTCACTCGCCTATTCAGTCGAAAGGTGCTGGCAATTCTCAGAACATTTTCATTTCCTAGTATATATCTGTCATCCTTTTCTCGGGAAGTATTGCTTTCTGTCAATACTATGAAAATGAAGTGAATCCGGGTCTCCCTTTACCTGCCGAGAATTTTGCTGACACAGCCATGGCTGACCCTCAGTTGTCGGGAGATGTCGCACGGTCTCACACCTTGATGGGCAAGTTCCACAATTCTCTGGCGGACAACATCAGGGAGTGGGCGGCCGTTCACAAAAACACCCCCTAACTGATTCACTCCTCCATGTCCTGGAACACATTGGAAAAGAAAAAGGGGGGGGGGGGACGGGAAGAAGCGGGGAAAAAAAAAAACGGTTTGGTCATATAACTGATATTGACAAACCACGGTCTTGTGTCACCCTCCCACCGCTCAGAAGTCATCTACACTTTTTTAAACAAGATTTTCGATGTTTTTGTCTACATGGTTCTTCCCACTAACAAGAAATTCCCATATTTTCTTAATTTCAAAGTCTTCTCAGAGGATTCCTCGCAGGCTCTGGATCTGGACTTAAACAAGCAGCCTTTGGAAGAAGAGGAAGGGGTTTTCTTTACACCATTCGATTTTATTCCATCGTCATATACGACAAATGAGTTTTGCTGCATTGTTTCGAATCCCTGGAAATAATGCTTAAGTTAGTAAAGGGGACCGGGGAGGGTGGGCGGGGGGGGGGGGGGGGAGAATAAAAACTTGGGCGAATGTTTTTAGCCCTTGTAATTTACAGTGGCCTTTGCAGAAGGATATTGTGCTCCCACAAATGAAATGAAATGCCTTACAGGGTCCAGTATATTATTCTTTCCTAGCAGATTTGTGCTGTTCACCTTTAGCAAGGTGAAACATATATTTGGTTTGAAACCGGGACCCAGTCAGATGAAGAGCAACTAACTATGTAGCACCAATGAACGTCTAGAAATCCTATACAGCACCCGGGAAAATATTATTAACCTTAAAGCTGTTAATTATCCAAACAACATACATTACAGAGCGGTGGAGCTGACACCGAATTGGAGCAGTTACTAGTACGGCTGCAGAAGTAATAAGGAAATTTCTTCATTTACAGACTCTTTAAACTGTACCGATGGGCTGTTGGAAGAGTCAGAGGAGATAAAAATCCACAGCAATATCAAACCGTTTCATCATTAATCCACTGCGGGTCCAACCTGATAGACATCTTCCAGACTCTCAGAGCACATCGTGAATGCCTCTAAAATATTCCGTTTCCTAAGCTCCTTCCAAGGGAAAAGGCAGTAGCCATTCGGTGGCCGCTCTGAAGTGTTTCCAAGTGAAGCTTTTCATCCAAAACGTGGCTTGGGAAGCTTTCGACTCCTGCTCTCTCTCCCAGAAAAGCACACCGAACGCACCTCCGGAGGAATCTCGGCCTGATCCTTTTTTCCAGGCCGCCACATTTTCCTTTTGGAAATCTACCTTCTTGTTGGAAAACTCTGCCAAGCCAAGGAACCCCGCCCATCCCCTCCCCCCACATCCTCCCACGACACCCCCCTCCAAAAACTGCCCTAAGCATTTTTTTTAAAACCGGAAAGCAATTCCACGGCTCAGTTGGAACAAAAATACCCTTCTAGCCCTCGTGGTCCTTCTGGTTTAGGTAGTTCCGTTCGAGGACACCGATGGTGAAGCAAAACAAAGTGCAGAACAAACGGCGCAGAAAGGAACGAGAGCAAATCCTGGAAGGGAACATTTCGGATGAACTGGGTGAAATCTGCCACGTCCAGCAAATAGTAGTTTGCCCAGAAAATGAAGCCGTTTAAAAACCGGGAAAAGGTTCGGAACTGTTGCTCTTTCAAACTAGCCGGCCACCGTGGTCGTGCCTCGGAATGTTCTCCTCTAAAGAAAATCACTCGGAGGAATTTGAAAAAGAATGATGGGAGTGGGCCATTCATTTGGAATCCCATTCCCTACTGATGCCTTAAGGACCTGGCTCGGTGGTAGCGAAAGGCTGAACTTCCTCGTAACTCTAGGGCCATGCATCCGGCCCCAACATTTATTAATAATAATCATCATCATTTATGGTGTTCGTTCAGTGCTTCCTAGGTGCCAAGCACTGTTCTAAGCGCTGGGGGTAGATACAAGGGAATCAGGCCGTCCCCCTTGGGGCTCCCAGGCTCAATCCGCATTTTACAGATCATACTGTTGGTATCTGTTAAGCGCTTACTGTGCGCAGAGCACTGTCCTAAGCGCTGGGGGAGATACAGGGGAATCGGGTCGTCCCACGTGAGGTTCACAGTTAATCCCCGTTTTACAGATGAGGTAACTGAGGCACAGAGAAGTTAGGCGGCTTGCCCAAGGTGGCACAGCGCCAAGTGGCAGAGCCGGGATCAGAACCCACGTCCTCTGCCTCCCAAGCCCGGGCTCTTTCCACTCGGCCACGCCGAGAAAGACTCCGGCACCGAGAACGGCCCCTCGAGAACTGGATCGGGGGCGACACGAGAGCAGCCTCTCCGGTCATTTAAAGGAAGTTGCAAAGGAGAGCCCGTTCAGGACTGACTTTTCGCGGGAAGATTTGGAAAGGAGAAAGGACAGAGGTGGAAAGGCGGAGGGCCGGGGACAGGTGCGGCCTTGATTCCCGCCTCGGCGCCTTCCGCCTAACTCCCCCTCTACTGGGAACAAGGATCTTTCTAGGAACATCTCTGACGCTGCTGAGTTTCCATTGAGCAAACGGGTGCGCCCCATCACCGGCACGCCTTCCTCCAAAGGCCCAGAGGTGACTTTTCCTGGCTTGAACTGTGGTGTCTCACCGGGGTTTGGGGGGGGGGGGAACCGGTCATTATAGTGGGGGGGGGGCGGGCAAGGGCAGAGTACCTTCTTTAGCCTGGAATTAGAGGGATCCGAGTCTCCCCAGGACCTCGATTATCCTGGTTCGGAAGGGTGAGCGGGGAAACCCCTCAGCCCAAGGGTTCGGGAGAGAAGGGAAAGGAATTTCAGACCCGCCTTCGGCTTTTTTTTTTTGGTGGGGGGACCCCTCTGGCGCCTGGAAAGCATTCAAATCCGCAGTGGCCGGCCCCGGGTGGCTCCTTCGGTTCCCTGAAGTCTGGGAACTGGTCTTGTACCCGCCCCCTCCACACGGCTTAATGGCTAGAGCCCGGGCCCGGGAGTCAGAAGGTCGTAGGTTCCAATCCCGGCTCTGCCACTTGTCCGCTGGGTGACCTTAGGCGAGTCACTTCACTTCTCTGGGCCTCAGTTCCCTCATCTGGAAAATGGGGATGGAGACGGTGAGCCCCACGTGGGACGGGGACCGTGTCCCACCCGATTTGCTTGTATTCCCCCTCCCCTCCAGCGCTCAGTACAGTGCCTGGCGCGTAGTAAGCGCTTAACAAATACCACGATTACTATTATTGCCCCGGAGCGATAATCGTCTGGTCTGCGAAGAGCAGTGTCTGTACGCCCGTGTGTAGCCTGTAGGCTCGTTAGAGGCAGGGAACGGGCCCCGCTAATTCTGCGCTCTTGTACTTCTCCCAAGCGCTCAGTACAGTGCTCGGCGCACAGTAAGCGCTCCCTGACTGCTTTATCCGGAGGAAAGGCAACGGCCCGGCCCGGACAGTGGGGCGCGGGCCGCGGGGCGTCGACTAAGAGTCCCGGGTGTTTTGCAAAGCCGAGTTCACTGGTTTTGAATGAAAACCGATCTCCTCCCCGCCTCCCCGCCGCCTCCCCCAGGCTTCGGCCCGCTTCGGGCCTGGAGGACCTGACCGAGAGATCCCACTCTAGGCTCCCTGTCCTGTTCTCTGGCGTCGGGCAAGTCACTTAACTTCTCTGTGCCTCAGTTTCCTCATCTGTAGAAGGGGAGGGTGGAGACTGTGAGCCCCGTGAGGGACGGGGGCTGGGTCCGACCTGGTCACCCGGGATCTACCCCAGGGCTTAGAACACACAGTGAGCGCTTAGTAAATACCACAACTATTATTATTATCCTCTCCATCCTCTCGCCTCCTGTCCCGCTCGGCCCCTCTCCCATCCCCTCTCCCCTCCCCTCCTGCTCTCCTCTTGAGACTCTTGCTCTCTTCTCCCTCCCCACTCCCTCCTCAGCGATGCCTTCCGGGTCGAGGAAGGGGAGGGGAGGGGGGAGGCGTTCGGGCCGGCCCGAGAGGCCTCGGCCCTCTCCAAAGCCTCTGCAGAGCCCTTCTCCGAGCGGCTTGCCGAACAAACTAGCCAAAGACAAGTTCGTGGCGAGTTCCAGAAGCCCGGGGCCAGGGAGCAGCAGCTGCCTTCCGTGTGACCTCGGTCAAGCCGCTTAACTTCTCCGGGCCTCAGTTCCCTCGTCTGCAAAATGGGGGTGAAGATCGGGAGCCCCACGGGGGACGACCTCAT